>NW_024870775.1:16857500-21787500 GCF_019054845.1 Dipodomys spectabilis
TCTGTTACAATGTGGATCTTTTGCTAAACTCAGCCCTTCACAAATCCTCAGGAAGAAATGCGTTTCAATTCACATAAAGATATTGTAGAGTGTTAAAAACAAAGCTCTTAATGCAAAAAATGTTACAACTCATAGAAGTTCCTATAAGATTCAGAATTGGCAGGTATGAGAACTTAGTTGTGAGCTAGATGGTTTTATTGTTGTTAACTTTGAAAAATTACATATTGACTATTTGGGTAGATCTGTATTATAAACGTTCAAATAATATAGTTAAAGCTCAAGTTTTCTTGGAAGATAGCCCACCTGGAGCCTCCTACCATAACCAGAATGTTTTCTTTTGCCTTGCCTTGCCTGCCTGCCTGCCTGCCTGCCTGCCTGCCTGCCTGCCTGCCTGCCTGCCTGCCTGCCTCCCCTCCGTCTTTTCTTTCTCTTTTCTTTTCTTTTTTTAATGCCGGTACTGTGGATGGGGAGCTTGAACTGTACCCACATTCTTTTTTTATTTTATTTTTTTAAATCTCAAGGTTGGCACTCTACTACTTGAGCTACACCTCCACTTCTGGCTACTTACTGGTTATTTGGAGTCTCACTGACTTTTCTACTGGCTTTGAACCACTATCCTAGCTATTTAGTCTCCTGAGTAGCTAGGATTATAAATGTGAGCCATCAGTACCTGGCCTTTTCTGTGTGTGTGTGTGTGCCAGTTCTGGAGCTTGAACTCAGGGCTTGGGCACTGTCTCTGAGCTTCTTTGTTCAAGGCTAGCACTCCTCCACTTAAGGGACACTTCCACTTCCAGCTTGCTTCTTTCTTTCTTTTTTCTTTTTTTGTAATTCATTAGAGACAAAGTCTCCTGGATTTTCTTGCCTGGGATGGCTTTGAACTGCAATCCTCACATCTCAGCCTTCTGAATAAAGTGTGAGCCACCTGTTGCCCACTTTTTCTTGTTTTTTTCTTTTAATTTAGGTAGAATTAACATAGAATATTTGGAAATTTCCAATATTAAAATTGGATATGTTTTATCTTTTCTTCTCTTCCTGTGTTGCTAGATATAGAATCCAGGGCTTGGCGAATACTAAACATGCTATCTACCAACGAACAATATCTCTAGCCCAAATTTGGTAACTTCGACCTATGTATACACTCGATGAAATAGAACCACAATCAATACAGTGAATGTCTCCATAACTCTTGAGTTCTTTGCACCCTCTTTGTAAGTCCTCCCTTCTCCCCTTATCTCCAATCCCAGACAACTACAGAGCTTCCTTCTATAATTACTGATGTCTGCATTCTAGAGTTGACTATAAGTGGAATCATATTGCATATATTCTTTTATTGAGGGTGGAAAGTCTGGCATAATTTAATTGAATTTCAGTCTATTGTATGTGACAATAGTTTGTTCCTTTTCACTGTTGAATTTCTTGTGCAGATACTCCACAACTTGTTTATCCATCTACTTGTTCATGGATATTTGAGTTGTTTATAGTTTTTCCAGTTGCTATTGAGCATTTATGGTCATCTCTGTAGGGACATATGTCCCTCCCCCCTAGTTTGGGTATATATCTAGGAGAGAAATGGTTGAGATGTAGAGCTAGTATTGGGTTTGAACTCAGGGCCCCGGGCTATGACTCAGCTTCATTTCACTCAAGGCTGATCCTTTACAACTTGATCCAGACTTGATCTAGACTGACATTTTGCTAATCAACTGGAAATAGAGTTTTGTAGACTTTTCTACCTGGGCTCGCTTCAAGCTGAGATTCTCCAGATCTCAGCCTCCTAAGCAGTTTAAGATCACAGACATGAACCATTAATATCCAGCTCTGTTTAGGTTTCTAGGATAATGCCAAACTCTTCTAAAGTAATTGAGACATTGTATCTGCCCACTGACAAAGTATGAGAGTTTCAGTTTCTTAATACTTAGTATCTTTACATGGGCTTATTTATCAATCACATATATACTATATATAAAATATATGAAACATATATATGAAATATATGGTATATATGTGTATATAAATATAAATAATATAAATAACAGTCATTTCATATATATGCATATATATAAGTGTTAGGATAGTTTATTAGGAAAGTAAAATGTCAGAAAAGTGAGATTACATGCATGATGCCATGAGAAGATGGTACTTCAGTTCATGTCCTGGGTAGAGAGACCTGAGCATTTGGTGTAAGTAGAGGAACAGTTAGGAGTAGGAGAGGACAAAGTTGTGCATCATTTAAGAGATTCCATTACTGCTGAGGTCTGGCCATTATTGCAGTCTGGTTTTCCCAGTCTGGAGAAGTTGTCAGCACTGTCGTCACTTGAGTGGAGCAATCTAGTTCTCATGAGAAAACTTTTCTGACTCCAGGGTACAGGCTGATCATTACTGATAATTACCCTCATCTGAAGGTGCTCTGTCCTGCCAGGCACTGCCATTCCTCAAGGATCAGTTTAGTCCTTTTGTCATAAAAGATGCCATTGATCAATCCTGTCATTCCTGGGACCCAAGGTTATTGGTTGCAAAGTGGCTATGGAGAGAAGGGCTTAGGACAGTAACAAAGACAAATGGAAGTCCAGATGCTAGACTTTTTTCCTGCTTTTGCAGCCATTTCATGAGTCCAAGTCAGAAAAAAGTATACTCAGCTAACTTCCTGGCCAACTATATAATATTATTTGTGTGTATGCCTGTGTGAGGGTTTGAACTCAGGGTCTCATGCTCTCACTTAAGATTTTTTACTCAAGGCTACTGCTATACAACTTGAGCCACACCTCCACTTCTGGCCTTTTGTTTGCTAGTTGGAGATGAGTCTCTTGGATTTGTCTACCTGGGCTAGCTTTGAACCTTGATCATTAGGTCTCAACCTCCCAAGCAGCTGATTACAGGCAAGAGCCACCAGCACCTTGTATTTCTAGATTCTTTATTTTGCTCCATTAACTGGTTTATTTGTAGTAATAACAGTACATTGATTATAATGGTTTTTATAATGTTTTTTCAAATCAGGTAGTGTTAAGGCTTCCACTTTATTCTTCAAAACTGTCTGCGCTATTCTAAGTCCTCTGCCTTCCTCACAAATTTTACAATACTTTTGTCGATTTCTATAAGAAAAGCCTGTTTGGATTTTGATTAGCATTGCATTGAAATATAAATCAATGAATGGGAGTATTATTTTAACAATCTTGAGTCCTTTGACTCATAGGCATACCTTTCCATTTAGTAAAGGTCTGCTTAATTCCCCTCAGCAAAATCTTTTAGTTTTCAGTGTACAGGTATTATGAGTTGAATCATCCCCCTCACTGAAAGACATGTCTAAGCCAGGTCCTCTTTTTCTTTGGTTTGATTTTTTTTTTTGTGAGGGGGGTCCGGTCGTGGGGCCTGAACTCTGGGCCTGGGAGCTGTCCTTCAGCTCTTCAGCTCAAGGCTAGCACTCTACCACTCAAGCCACAGCGCCACTTCCATAAGCCAGGTCCTCTTGACTGTAATCCTACTTATTCAGGAGGCTGAGATTGGAGGATTGAGGTTTGAAGCCAGCTGAAGCAGAGAAGTCCATGAGGCTCTTAAAGCTAATTAACCAACAGAAAAGTGGTTCAAGTACTACAATGGCAGCCTGGAGCAAAAAAGCTCATGAATAGTTCCCATATCCTGAGTTCAAGCCCTGGTACTGGCAAAAAAAATTAATTAATTTTTTAAAAGTCCATTTCCAGTCCCTAAGGTTTTAATGTTTACTTATTTGGAAAGATCTTTTCAGACATCATTTTGGGTCTAAAAATGAAATGATTGCCCCAAATTATCCAAATATTCTTTTTTTTTTGGTCCGATCGTGGGCATGGGCGCTGCCCCTCAGCCCTTTAGCTCAAGGCTAGCACTCTACCACTTGAGCCACAGTGCCACTTCCGGCTTTTGTTTTTTTCTGCTTATGTGGTGCTGAGGAATCGAACCCAGGGCCTCATGCATGCAAGGCAAGTGCTCTACCACTGAGCCACCTTCCCAGCCCTATCCAAATATTCTTATATGAGACACACAGAGGAGAAAGAAGAGAGTTGATGGGAAGATGGAGGCAGAAGCTGGAATGATGTAATGCTTTGATTATAAGCCAAGAAAACACCAAGGAATATCTGGTGCCAACAGAGGGCGAACGAGCATGGAACAGATTGTTCCCGTGTGTGTGTGTGTGTGTGTGTGTGTGTGTGTGTGTGTGCATGTGTCAATCTCAGGGCTTAAACTCAGGGCCTGAGTGCTGTCCAGGAGCTTTTTGCTCAAGACTAGCACTCTACCACTTCAGCCACAGCTCCACTTCTGGCTTTTTTGGTGGTTAATTGGAGATAAGAGTCTCATGGACTTTCCTGGCTGGCTGGCTGGAAACTATCTTCCTCAGGTCTCAACCCCTTTGTGTAGCTAGGATTACAAGTCTGAGCCACTGGTGCCTGGTTCATAGTGCTTTTGAAAGAACTGTAGCTCTTATCAACACCCTGATGTCACACTTTGAACTCCACAATGGGAGACAAGTAATTTCTATTTTAAGTCATCAAGCTTGTTATCATTTGTGTGGCCACTGTAATATAACAGGTCATTCATTCTTTCTGGGAGCCTTATTTTGAGTGTTTGATCTTTTTGATGATATGGAAAATGAGCATTATTTTTCAATTTTGGATTACTCATATAGGAAAATAAAACTGAAAGACAAGCATGGTGGTACATGTTTATAATCCCAGAACTCAGGAAGTTGAGGTAGAAAGATCATGAAATCAAAGCCAGCTTGAGTTACATAAGACCTTCTCTGGAAAAAAAAAGAAATGCAATTGATTTTTTTTTTTTTTTTAGGTCTGGTCATGGGGCCTGAACTCTGGGCCTGGGCGCTGTCCCTCAGCTCTTCAGCTCAAGACTAGCGCTCTACCACTTGAGCCACAGCGCCACTTCCGGCTTTTTTCTTTTTGCTTATGTGGTGCTGAGCAATCGAACCCAGGGCCTCATGCATGCAAGGCAAGCGCTCTACCACTGAGCCACCTTCCCAGCCCAAGAAATGCAATTGATTGTTATATATTGATGTTATATCTCTCTTTTGCTAAACTCATTCTTAGCTCTGTAGGTTTTGTAAATCTATAAAAAACAACAACTATTTTCTCCCATTTCTGCCCCTCCTTTCCCTTCTCCTCTCTTCTCTTCCCTTCCATCTTCTTTTGGGACACAGTCCTGCTATGTATCCCAGTCTGGTCTGAATTCCCAGTCTCTCCTGTCTCTATCTCCTGAGTGCTGGAATTGCAGGCATACACCATCACACCCAGCTCCATCAGATTTTCTACACAGATATCATGTCTGAGAATAAAAATGTTTTTACTTTCTACTTTCCATGGCTTTCATCTCATTTTCTTGCCCAAAAGGCACTAGGTAGAGTCCTGCCACAAAATGGAATAGGGTGGTGAATGTACACACTGGGTATTTGTCCCTGAGTCCACAGGACAGCATTTTGGTCTTTCACCACTCTGTATGATGGTCATCTTGTACATTCTCATTACTTGGCTGAGGCTGTTCCTTTTTGTTGTTGTTGTTTTGTTCTGTTTGTGCTGGTCCTCTGGCTTGAACCCAGGGCCTAGGTGCTATCCCTGAGCTAATTTGCTTATGGCTAGAACTCTACCACTTGAGCCACAGATCCACTTCTAGCTTTCTGATGAGTCTCACAGACTTTCCTGCCTGGGCTAGATTCAAACTGCAATCTTCAGATCTCAGTATCCTGAGTAGCTGGTGACAGGTGTGAACCACCGGTGCCTGGCTAAGAATGTTTCTATGACTTGTTTGCTGAGAATTTTAATCAAGAACTGCTTTGGAATTCTTGTGCCTTTTTCTGTATTTCTTAAGATAAAAACACAATTTTTCTTTGCTTGATTTGTTAATATGTACTCCATTAAGAATAGCACTCAACTGCAGATTGCTTGGGTTTTGTCTGCACATCTCTTTCCTCTCTGAACTTTATCCCATCAACTCATGCTAGCTTGGTTCCCCCAGATACTTGGATCTGGAAATGCCAAGTTCTCTGACCCTTTTGCTGCAGTCCGGGAACTCTCTTAAGGCAGTAAACTGTGGCAGTTGCACACCTTACAATGACTTTTGTGTCCTGTCTCTAACTCTCAAGATCAGCTTTTTATTGTCTGAGCACCAAAGTCTTAAATACTGTTGTTGTTGTATGTGTGTTTGGCTATTTTAGGAGGCAGGTAAATTTGGCCCCAGTTACTCCATTTGAGATCATATAGTTTGTGCAAATTAATAAAATGTTATATTGCTTTTCGAGTTTTGTATCATGGTAAGTTTCAAATACAAACATAACACTGAACAATAAATCACAACATACCCATCACTCACATTCACAATGGTTAATGTATGACCAATCTTCAGTCTTGTTTTGATAATAACCTTCAATTCATCCTCCCTCCCTCCCTCCCTCTCATCCTCTCTTTCTCTCCTTCTCTTTTTCTTTCTTTCTTTCTCTCTCTCTTTCTTTCTTTCCTTCTTTTCTGTTGGGCTTGAACTCAAGGCCTACTGTGTCCCTGAGCTCTTTTGCGCCAGGCTAGGGCTCTACCACTTAGAGCCACAGCACCACTTTCAGTTTCCTAGTGGTTCATTGGAGATAAGAATCTTACTGACTTTCCTATCAGGGCTGGCTTTGAACTGACATCCTCAGATCTCAGCCTCCTGAGTAGCTAGGATTACAGGCATAAGCCTGTAATAAAGAAAGCCAGTGCCCAGCTTTCTTTCCTTTCTTTTTTGTGTGCCAATACTGGGGTCTGAACTCTGGACTGGGCACTGTCCCTGAGCTTTCTTTTGCTCAAGGCTAGCACTCTATTACTTGAGCCACAGTTTTACTTCTAGGTTTTTGCTGCTTAACTGGAAACAAAGTTGCATGGATTATTCTGTCCAGGCTGACTTTGGATCACTATCCTCAAATCTCAGCCTCTTGAGTAGCTAGGATTACAGGTAAAAGCCACCTGTGCCTAGCAGCTTTTGAATCTTACAGGGACATTTTTTTCCTCTATTAGATCATGTTTTTGAAGTTATAGATAAGCATCATTTATAAATAGATATCTCAGCCTATAGCTCTAAACTAACATGACCCTTAGAAATAAAAATAACAATACTTCCTTAGTGCCCTCATATATCTAGCTAGTATTGCCATCACCATTAAAAACAGGATTTGAACCAGGTCCACTTATTGTTGGTGAATAGCCTCTCTTTTCACCTAGGGATTCTGCTCTTATTTTTCTCTCATAATGTATTTATTGAGGAAAGCAGGACTTTTGTCCCGTAGTTTCCCAGAGAGTGGATTTTCTGGTACAGCCTCACTTTGTCTTCAACAGGTGTCTCTAATTATCCATGTAGTTAGATGTGATGATGGCTGTCATTTTGGGCATAATGTTGTATTGCCCATCTTTTATAGTGTTCCAATAAAATCCTGTGCACATGTGTACCATAACATAATCACATCCCTTGTATTGGTCAGCACAGAAAGCCAGAACAAAATTCCACAGGCTGCATAACTTAAACAACTGAAACGTTGGTCAGAACTGTATTTTCCCACAGTTGCAGAGGCTCTTAGAAGTCCAAGATCAAAGTCCAGCAAGTTGCGTCTTGCTGCAACAAACCTATCAGAACTCCATGAGCTCATCTAACCTCTATCACCGTTCACTGACTCTGTCTCCAAACATTTCACAGGAACTTGGGATGTTCAGTAAACTGCAGATTACTTTGGGTAATACTGACATCCTAACACGAGACTCTTCAGATGAGTCTTCTGAAATGGTGCTGCTCTTTTTCACATCTTTCTTTTATCCAATCCATTTGTTTCAAATTCTAACATATACTAAATTTTAACTTTGATAATTTTCCTAATATTTAAAATTCACTTTGAACTGCTATGCATAGTTGTTGTGAGCATATATTTCAGCATATTTTCATTATTTATAGATGTTATTTTGCATGTTAATCCATTCAGACTTCTTAAATGATTTTATATGAGATTAAACAATGACTATTTGACTACTAGTAAAACTGCTTTCCTAACTTTATGACTCTAGGGTTTTTTTTTTGTTTTTGTCTGTGCTGGGGCTTGAACACAAGACTTTATGCTCTCACTTGATTTTATTGCTCCTGAATAGTGCTCTACCACATGATCACAATATTTGCAGACATGTGTCCACAGCATAACTATAATAGTTAAATTATGTAAGCAACTCAAGTATCTATCAAGGGATGAAAGATTAAGCAAACTGTGGTGTAGACACAAAATGGTATGTTACTCAATTTTAAAGGATGAAATCCTGCAGCAGTGGTACTTACTAGACCCATTGTTGAAAATGAACTATACAACTTGTGTGTGGGAATGGGAGGAAAAAACTAGGAAAGAGTAAGGGAAGGGGTGACATTGTTCAAAAAGAAATGTACTCTTTTTTTTTTTGTTTGCTTGGCCTGGGTGCTGTCCCTCAGCTCTTCAGCTCAAGGCTAGAGCTCTACCTCTTGAGCCACGGAGCCACTTCCAGTTTTCTAGTGGTTTATTGGAGATAAGGGTCTCATGGCCTTTCCTGCACTAGCTGGCTTTGAACGGTGACCCTCAGATCTCAGCTTCCTAACTAGGATTATAAGCGTGAGCCACCAGTGCCCATCTTAGAAATGTACTCTTTACCTACTTATGTAACTATAACCCCTCTGTACATCAACATTATAATAACAATAAAAAAGAAGGGAAAAAGGGATGAAACCCAAGGACATCTCGTTTAAAACAAATCCATTTTTTGAGCTGTCTAGCATAGTCAAAATCATAATGACAGAAAGTAGAAGTGTGGCTACCAGGTTGAGCTGGGGTAGGAATGGGTAATTTTTTAGTGTGTACAGATTTGGTTTTACTGGGAGAATAATGCAGCTGGATATTGGTGATGGCAGCACATTATAAATGCATTTCATACCAATGGAATATGTTCTTAGGGTTTAGATGACAAGTTTTGTTATTTGTAGTCTTTAACAAACTTTGAATGAAGAAAAAGACATTCATCCACACACCAGTCCTTGAGAGAAGAAATGACCCAACAAAGTAATAAGATAACACATACTCATTGAATCTGGCAAAAATAAAGATGGCAGACAATTCTGAATATTAGCAGAGGTACACAGCAGGGGGAAGTCTAATTTACTGTAGATGGAAACAAGTATAATTATTCTTGGAAATAATTTGTCATTGCATAAGCAATTGAACATGTTCAAACTCAAAAGCTTATAATCACTTTAAACAACACATACATAAAACAGCTCATGAATTTTGCTTTCAGTAACACAGACTAGAAAAACACTTGGATGTGTGCATCCAGAGATATGTGCAATTGACTTGTGTCAATCACAAGTAAAAGGGATAATAAACTGCACAATATCCACACGTGGAATGCTATATAGCAGTGAACACAAATGAACTATAGCATCACATGTCATTATGGATAAATGTAATAGTTGAACAACAATAAAAAAGCAAGTAATTGAATACATAGAATATTAACGGGCAAAGACAAGCAAGATGTTGTTTAAAGTAAGCAACACAGAGAAATACAAGCTTCAGAAGAAGCTCCTCCTATGAAAGTTTGCTAAAGCCAACTAAACAAGTACCAGAGCCTCAAGAGATTAAACAGTAGTTTATTATCTTGCAGGTCTGGAAGCTATAAGTCCAAGATCAAGGTGTCAGCGGGAATGGTTTTCTCTGAGGCTTCTCTCCTTGGCATATAGATGGCATCTTTTCCCCCTGTCCTCACGTGGCTGTCTCTCTGTGCAAGTTCTAATCTACTCTTAGAGACAGATTGGAAGAAGGAGCAAATCAATGACTTTATTTCACCATAAGTATCTCTTGGAAGGCCCTATCTTTAAACTCAAAGGCACTAGAGGTTAGAGCTTCAGGCTGGGTACTGATGGCTCATGCCTTAATCCTAGTTATGAGGTCACAATCTGAGGATTATGGTTCAAAGACAGCACAGGCAGGAAAATCCATGAGATGCTTATCTCCAATTAATCACTAAAACTAGAGGTGGCATTGTAGGTTAAAGTGGTAGAACACTAGCTTTGAGTAAAAAGAGCTCAGGGACAGTGCTAGGCCCTGAGTTGGAGCCCCACAACCAACTAAAAAAAAAATTAGAGATTCAATATACAAATTTGGTAAAGGGTATTTTCAGCCCAAAATATCTCTCCATATCTTTGGCTGTTGGCTAGTCAAGTAGATAGGATTACTTCTAACAAAAAATGAATTAGAAGCTCTGGGGGTTCATGCCTGTAATGCAAACTACTCAGGAGGCTGAGATCTAAGGATCATAGTTGGAAGCCAGTCTGAGCAGGAAAGTTGATGACATGCTCATCTCCAATTAACCACCAAAATGCCAGAAGTAGAGGTGTGGCTTAAGTGGCAGAGCACCAACCTTGAGTGAAAAAGCTAAGGGGCAGAAGTCAGGCCTTGAGTTTAAGCCCTAGTACCAGCATACACATGCAAACACAAAATGATTCTTCAATGGATCAACCTAGTCAAAGCCTGGGTAGCTCTTTTTTTTTTCTAACTTTTTTTTTTATCAGTTGTAGGCTTGAACTCTGGGCCTGGGTGCTGTCCCACTTGAGCCACAGCGCCACTTCTGGTTTTCTGATGGTTAACTGGAGATGAGTCTCATGGAGTTTCCTGCCTTGGCTGGCTTTGAATCACAATTCTCAGATCTCAGCCTTCTGAGTAACCAGGATTACAGGCATGAGCCACTGGTACCTGGCTTCATTTTAAAATTTTATTGTGGGTAGCTTGTTTTCTTTTTGGCCAATCCTGGGGCTTGAACTCAGGGCCTAAGCACTGTACCTGGGCTTCTTTGTGCTCAAGGCTAGCACTCTATCACTTGAGCTACAGCGCCACTTCCAGCTTTTTCTGTTTATGTGGTACTGAGGGATTGAAGCCAGGGCTTCCGTGCATGCTAGGTAAGCACTCTACCACTAAGCCACATTCCCGCCACATAGGGTAGCTTGTTTTCATTTTTAAGAAAACAAAGAAAATGATAAGAAATTTACTAAATCAAAACCCAAGAGTACTGGGACAAATTGCAATCTAATTCTAGGTAAGTAAGAATCCATCTTTTTTTTTTTTTATTTGCCAATCTTGAGGCTTGAATTCAGGGCATAGGCATTGTTTCTGCGCTTTTGTATTCAAGGCTAGTGGTCTACCACTTGGAGCCACAGCTCCATTTCCAGCTTTTTGGTGGTTAATTGGGAATAAGTGTCTTTCTTGCCCCAGCTGGCTTTGACCCTGACCCCCCAGATCTCGGCCTCCTGAGTAGCTAGGATTAAAGGCATGAGCCACCAGTGCCCAACCCCATTCTAAAAAAAATTCTAAAAAGTTTAAGGGTAAAATATCTTTTCATTTTAATCAAAAAGCTAGAAGGCAAGGATTTAATAACCTCCTGTCACTATGTAAATTATAATAAAGCAATGAAACTTTATTTTTATTTATTTTGTGTGTGTGCTGGGCTTAAACTCAAGGAATTATGCTCTTCTTCACTTTTTTTGCTCAAGGCTAGCACCACAGAGAATACTGTTCTTGATTTATCTGCACTGAAAATATATTAATGCTTGTTTGGAACAACCACAAAGGTTTTATAAATAAAACTTTTAAAAAGCAACCTTTTAAATTATTTGAAAAAAGATTAAGATGTCTAGTAATTGGGGTATCACTTTGTATGCCCCTGGATTTTTTAGTTATATTTTTATTATATTTAAGTGGTTGTACAAAGAGGTTACCATTCAACAAGTCAATTTACCTAATACATCTTGACCATACATCTTTTTGTCATTTTCCCTGATTCTTCCTAACCCAACCTCTCCCCTCCATTTTCCTAGTTTTATAGGTTATGCATTGAATATTAACCCTGGATTTTTTCCAGACATTTAGAGAAGACACTGGAATAACACTTGAGTCTATCATTCTCTAAGAGAAAATAGAAAAGTCAGGAGCTGGTGGATTATGCCTGTAATCCCAGCTACTCAGGAGTTTGAGATCTGAGGATCATGGCTCAAGGACAGCCCAAGAAGAAACGTCTGAGAGACTCTTACCTACAATTAACCACCAAAAAACAGGAAGTAAAGATGTGGCTCAAATAGTAGAGCACCAGCCTTGAGTAAAAAACTAAGGGACAACATCCAGGTCCTGAGTTCAAGCCCCAGTACTGGTGCATGCATGCACATGTGCATGTCCACATGCATGCATGCAAGCACGTGCATGCACACACACATGCACACACTCACAGAGAAACTTTATCTCTGTTGAGTTATAATATGTGGTTACTTTCATGGAATGTAGAATGACACAGCATATATTCTTTCTCAAGTTAAAACTGGAAAGCTGGAAGATATGACTCAGTAAATCAGCACAGAATTTGAGTTATGCAAATAAACGAAACAAACTCTACATTGCCAAAACAATTCTTCCCAATAGGTATTAGCAAGTTCTCTGAGGTAGGAAAACCCAACAAGGCAAGAAATCGTGCACTTCCTTAAGTATGCCATGCTAGAGACCATAACAGATAGAACAGAGCCAGCTCAGCCTGTTTCAGATGACAGGAGATCTGTGCTGTTTCTACTCTCCACTGCATTATGAAATCTAGTGCTACAAGAAATGTTGAGGTGGGACTGGGAAGGTGGCTCAGTGGTACAGAGCTTGCCTTGCATGCCTGAGGCCCTGGTTCGATTCCTCAGCACCACATAAGCAAAAAGAAAAAAGCCGGAAGTGGCGCTGTGGCTCAAGCGGTAGAGTGCTCAGCCTTGAGCTGAGGGACAGCGCCCAAGCCCAGAGTTCAAGCCCCACGACCGACCCCCCCCCAAAAAAAAAAAGAAAAGAAATGTTGAGGTCCTTGAGGGTGTTCTAGACTGGGAAAGTCCACCTGCTTACGAGTCTGTAGGTGGACAAGCAGAAGAGGTCAAAAGCTATGTACATATGACCATATAAGATGATGCTAAGTGAAATGAACCACAAGATAGGGACACAAGATTTTATCTTTCTTGCTGTTCTTTTTAATGTAGTTATAATGTACTATGTAATTTTTTTTTGTTTCTTTGCATGTTCTTCCCCCATGGTATAACCCCTGTTGTCACTGTATTTGATTCCGGTGTCCTGCATCTGGTATATACATTTTTCTAATTTGGGGAGGGGAAGGGAAATAACAAAATGCTAAAATAAGGATACAGGATGACCATTGTAACAACGAGATGTACAAGACACTATGTTGAAATGAACTTTACAACTTTGGGGGGAAGGGAGGAGTTGGGGAGGAAAGGGATGGTAGGGGAAAAACAAAGGAGGGGGTAACAATGCTTGATAGGAAATGGAGACTCATTACCTTGCTCATGTGACTGTAATCCTTCTGTACAGTATCTTCACAATAAAAAATATATATTAAAAAAAGAGCCTGTAGGTGGCAGCATAAGTGGAATGGAGGTACAGTGGGGGAGTCTATCTGATTTGGCATCTTTTATCATACAAATATGAACAATCCCATCTTCCTCACAGGTCAAGAGGACTAAGTAAGGTAATACATGTTCTTAACATGTGTGTGCTTTCAATCTTCTGGCTTAAGTCAACATTAGCAACCTAAAAACTTCTCTCAATGTGTACGATTTCTATCCTCATGGCTACAAAGAATCCCTCACTCAACTACAGGAAGGTAGGGATCTTGTCCATGTGGAGATCTTTCTCAATCATTCTTCTTAAAATTCACCTTACATCCTTGGTCACTGTTAACCAGTGGGAGATATTCAGACTACCTTGAGCTTGGCTAGCTGATTATTTAGCTTCCATCTGTCCATCAGGATAATCTAAAGGCAAGTATTGTCTATGTCAGTAGGATGTACACAGACACCCAAGAACATTAAGGCAAAGACATACTATTCTTAAACTGTTTTTTGAATAGTAAAAAAGAGGAAGAAAGAAAGAGAGAGAAAAAAGAAGTACTAGACTCAGGTTATAGATTGTTCTTTTAATTTTTATTCCAATAAATACAATGCTTGCATACAGCCTGGTCACATTTTTTCAGGTTGCTGTACTTGCATTTTTAGATGTATGGTGCCATGATCACAACGTGACTTTTATAATTTGAAACAAATGTTTAAGATACAGGCATATAGCTGGCCTTTTTGGCAGAAAGGAAAGGAAAGAAAAGGCAAGGCAAGGCAAGGAAAGAAGCCAATCAAAAGCTCCATAGTATCACTTATCCCCAAGGCCAACAAAGGTAAAGACAAACATTTTATTTTTTGGTAACAATCCTACATTTTATAATTTATCTTAGAATAAAATGCAATTGTTTCTCCTTTCCCAAGCAGGCACTTGAATGAGATATTCTGGGAATGGGAAGTGGTCCCACTAACATCCACTGTGTGTGATTTTCCAAGAAAATTCAAAGTATGGAAGAAAACTGAATTTAGTGGTGGTTACTTTTAGAGTCAGTGAGGCTAATCAGAACTAAAGTACTTTTTGATATGATATTGCTCAAATTCATGTAGACATTGGAGAAATTTCACTTATTCTAAATTGGTCTTATTTCCCCCTGAAATTTTTCTCTTGAAAATCAAGTAGTTGCTTCCTTAGTTTGAATTGGTCTAATAATAACACCTTTATTGAGAAAACTACTATCTTCTCTATGGCTTAGCCTCTGCTACATGCACATTTTAATTTAATTTAAGTAAGAGTTATGGCTTTATTTGCTGATTGATAGGCTGACCCACAATGAAGAAGTTTAGGTGGTCACCTGTTTTCATCTGAAGCCAGGTAGGATGAATGCAACATGGGGTCAAATTCAATTTTAAAATGTAATCTTTATAGCCAAAGAGCAGTGTAAGACAGAAGCCTGAGGCAAGTGGGTGTATGAAATGGCTGATTTGCAGATGTGGGGCCTAAGCCAAGCTGCTTGTGCCAATACCCCATCAGCACAGACTAGGGTCCTGCTCTGACTTGCTCTAGCTCTGAGTGCCTCTACAGAGTAGCTATGGGGCCTGGAGATAGCAGGGCCAACACGGGGCCCTCCCCCAGCCACTGTCCTTTCTGTGGAGTCCCTGGGAGGACAAAGGCGAGTCCTGCTCCTTAGCAACGTCAAATACTGCCAGCTTCTGATCCTACTTTCTCTGTCAAGAGGTGGGTTGGCTTGGCAGCAACTCAAGGGAGTGGGAATAAGGCCTAGTATGTTGAGAATGGCTCTTGCCTCCTAAGACAGCCAAGGCTGAAGAGTTTGTCTGGAAGCCTGACAAAGAACAAGTCCACTTTCAATAAGGAAAAAAAAAATCCCAATCACTCCTCAGTTAATCCATTAAAGTAAAACTAAATCATTCAGAACAATAATAACACTTTGAAATCCTCTGTCACTTTTATAAAAAGAAAAGAAAAAAATATTTCAAACAGCGTTTAAAAAGTCCTTTAAAATGTATTAATAGCCATCTTAGTAATAAATATAAAACTGTGTAAGACACTTGGTGACTTTCTTCAGTCATATGTCCAGGGGATAGATAAGCAGTGAGGTTTTACTATTAAAATTATCTATTTGGTAAACACTCGAGGAAGAGTTCTGTCAAGAAAATAATTGTTTTGGAAAGAAGAGCTACTTTTTCCCAAAATGTCAAAAAAAAAAAAAAAAAAAAGAAGAAGGATGTAAACATCACATACTTAAAAAATGTTAATCCAACAATATTAATTCAGTCCAATAAATAAAAGGAAGTGGCACCAATTTCATGACAATTTTTCAAGACTAAGACATAGCACAGGGATATTTTAAAATAAATAATTGCTCCAAAAAGGAATGGTCATCCTCAGCATAAGCTAACAGCACTGGAAATAAAAGCCAGGAAAAAAGCAGCTCCACAAGCGTTAGCTTATTCACCTATGAACACAAAGGATATAGGAGTTGTAGGTCTGAAATATCCACCTCATGGAGAATGTCAGCTTCATAAGAGGCCAGGCTTAGGGCTGTCTTTTGCCATTTTTCTTTTTTCTTCCAATGTGTGCTTAAAGATTTTCTTCAGGGTGTTGTAAACTATTGGTCCGTTGTCAGAATCAAAATTAACCTGATGGCAAAGAAAATTACTCTTCAGGACAGTGTGACAAGAATTTGAATCTCTCTTTGAGCAGAAGTTAAAGAGTTCCCATTTACTCGAGGTTGCTACAGATGCACAGCCATCTTGACTGTCAGCATTCTGCAGTGTGAGTGGTCCATATGTTACCATCATGATCCTCTCCTGGTAAGTATTATCACCCAAACTCCATACTTTACATAGGGCTTTCTCTGAGGTTTTTTTTTTTTTTTTTGCCAGTCATGGTGCCTGAACTCTGGGCCTGGGCACTGTCCCTCAGCTCTTCAGCTCAAGGCTAGCGCTCTACCACTTGAGCCACAGCACCACTTCCAGCTTTTTCTGCTTATGTGGTGCTGAGGAATCAAACCCAGGGCCTCATGCATGCAAGGCAAGCACTCTACCACTGAGCCACCTTCCCAGCTCCTTTCTCTGAGTTTTCTACATATTTTTGGATTTTAATAAATACATAGTTATGGACTCAGTATTCTATTTCCAAACAGAGTAGTTTTTCTGTCTTCATCAGCTTATGTAATCTAGTTATCCATCTTTCCTTTACTTCATGGGAAGCATCCATTTGCAATCCCCATACCTAGGCATTTTCCCACTGTCCCTGCCCCAGAATTGCACATAAATAAAAGCCTGCAAGAGGAATCTTTTAAAAATAATTTTAATTACTCTTTGAGGAGGAAAAGAAATGCTGGGACAAAACCCTAAGCTGGCTGGGTACTGGTGGCTCACATCTGTAATCCTAGCTGCTCAGGAGGCTGAGATCTGAGGATCACGGTTCAAAGCCAGCCCAGGCAGGAAAGTCCATGAGACTCTTATCTCCAATAAACCACCAGAAAACTGGAAGTGGCACTGTGGCTTAAGTGGTAGAGCGCTAGCCTTGAAATGAAGAGCTGAGGGACAACGCCCAGGCCCAGAGTTCAAGCCCCACAACTGACAAAAAAAAAAAAAAAAAAAAAAGAAAAACTGTCAATCATGTCAATAAAAAACTTTGGAATGAAAACTTCAAGAGACCCAAAGTCCACTGTGGCGCCAAGTCTAAATACAGAGCCTGGCTTTCCACCAACACCTACAGATCCCAATCTTATAGTTAATCTCTCTGAGCCTCAGTTTCCTCACTTATAAAACAGATACCATATTACCTGTAGCTTTTGGATTTTTATGAGAAAAACATACCTATAAACATCTAATATGTTTTATATATCTAAAAACTTCAGGGAAAGTCAGATTCTTTTTTCTTGCTACCCAGGTTTACCATACTCTGGTGAGGAGATGACAGGTCAGAGAACCAAAGCAAACACCTATACACTCTATCCCTATACTGAGGAAGAACCTGGACCTCACCCTTGTAGCTATTCCCCTCTTGTATTGCTCTTGCTCACATTACTTCTGACAAAGGGAAGGCTATTCCTTTCTCAGTACCTACAAAGGGTCTGAGATATTAGCCCATTTACTTGCCAGTGTCACAGATACTGGAAGACAGGAGGCTCCCGAGTTTGAAATAAACTTTATTGCTCCTGATGGTATGTTCTTTGTATTTTTGTTGGTTTCCTGGTTCCCCAAGTTCCATGTTGTTGACTCAAGGTCCCAGGTGGAGACTACAGAACAGACATTTGGTATCAAAGCTATGGAACCCCAATCTTAGGAACTTAACCACGCCTTTTTTTGTTCAATGCTAGGATGGAGAAGAGGACCTCAAGTATGCTAGGTAAGCAGTCTACTCCTTAGCTATACCGCCATCCCTAAAATCCTAGTGTCTTATAAGGAGCTTCAAGCCAACATTTGCCCTGGAGGTAAACACTATTACATAGGAAGGCATGAAAATGTGCTTTCTTCCCAGCAGTCAGAGCTGTCAGTGCCTCTTTCATCAGACTGTTCATGGATAGAAGACCCATAAACAGCTAGTCTCCAATATTTTGTTTTATTATGGTAATGGGGATCAATGCAAGGCCACACATGTACTAGGCAAGGAATCAACCATGAGCTACACTCCTCTAATACATCTAAAGACAACAGACATTGTAAAGAATTTCTACTGCTTCCTAAGACCGGTACTAAAGATTTTCCCCAAACTCATTAATTTTGTCAGTCATGAGGCTTGAACTCAGGGTTCAGGCACTGTCCTTGAGCTTCTGTGCTCAAGGCTAGTGTTCTACCACTTTGAGCCACAGCTCTACATCTGGTTTTCTGATGGTTAATTGGAGATTTCCTACCTAGGATAGCTTTGAACTGAGATTCTCATATCTCAGCCTCCTGAATAGTTAGGATTACAGACGTGAGCCACCAGCATCTGGCAATTTCATTAATTTTTTCTTTGCAAATATTCCTTATAAACATTAATAACAGCTTAAATTATTTACTTTCTAAGACACCAAAGCACACCCTTCTTTGGGAACGTAGGTAGTTCTTATAGTCTGTGAAAATTCAGATGTAAAGGACCACATGATTCAGATTTGAGATCACTGTCTCCGGAAGCAGCAGAAAATAGAATGGAAAGGACGTGCACTCATTCAGGGCCATCAAAGCCAGAGGATCAAGGAAGCCTGCAATATGAATGTCATCCAGCAGAGTGGAAGGGAAGACTGGACAAATACTAAAAAGGAAAATCTCTATAGTGTATGAATCAGTACAAATAATAACTGCCATTCTCATCAGTGCTTATCACAGATGTCATTCAAAAGCTGGGCTTTTGTGTGATGATTTTTTTTTTTATCACATATGATAATATAACAAGAAAATTAGGCAAAGGGTGAGAGGAACATTCTCTCTGGGCATGAATTGTTTTGTTTTGTTTTTTTCTGCAGCTAAGAAACACTGCTAGAAGCTGTGCACAGAAAGGAATTTTTTTAACCCATGTTTAAGATTTGCCAGCCAGGAGACAGTATTGAACTATGTGTTTAGTCCTCAATAGATGGTTTCTTGTCTAAACCCAAGGTAGAACTGGCTAGACAAAACAACATTGTCTAACTCCTACCAGGCACGCGATTTAAAAATACTTAATTCAGCACTCAATTGTTTCTCTCTTCTCCTCTATAAAAACTCTTTGTTCCCATGTTCGCGTTGGAAAAACTCAGAGTTCAGCTTTTCCTAATATCATTGTGTGGAAACTCGGTAATTAGTTCTGAGAAATGCCAAAGACATTTCCATTACAGGAGACACAGTCCCAAGTTTTATTGTAGAGGAGGAAGGTGACCTCTGATTCCTGATTTATAAGGGTGATGGTGATTTGTGGCGGGGTGGGAGTGGGGGTTGTTGTTCAACATACCTTAGTGAAGGCTTTAATGGCATGAGCAAGGCAAGCTTCCTCTACCTCCACAGGGATTGTCTGCAGGTTCACTATGCAGTGCAAAATGCAAAGGATCGTCTGGTGCTGTCCCTAATTGGGCAGAAATCAAAGGTGATTTGAAAAATGTCTCAAAAAAATCAACTTAAATAACTATACAGTGAGCATTTGGTTCAATCTCAAAGACTTAAATGGCTACCAAGAGCTATACCAAGGGTTCACCGTTACGTGTTAATATAATCTGGAAAACATTCAGGAGGTAAGATCTAAATTGGTTAGTTATTGAACAAAATAGAACTGAATCTGAAGATTAGTGTAGATGTTTCTCCTGCAGTGTACTGAATTGATTTTTTCCCCCTTCTTGCAGTTTCTAGATATAATTCTTTCAGTTTAGTTAGATGCCGACATATCATGGTGGTCTTTGTGCTGATCATCAGTTAGGTAATAGATGTTTGGTCCCTGTGTGCCCAGCCATCACAGATGTTATGGGGGTGAGGTGCACAGATGACGAAAGAGATAGGCCAACCCCCAAGTAGTAATTCAAACTTAAGGAGGCATCGCCCAAGCTGATGGTGGAATAAAGGAATATCTCGACTCAGCAAAGGAAGAACTCTATCACCTTGATGTTATCCACCAAGACCACCAATTTTACCTGGAAATTTGTAAGTGCATAACTAGACATACACATAATCATTTTGGTGCCTATAAAAATAAACAATGTAAGCCACCTTAAATACTCTCTGCATAGGGTTGGGATGAATTTGGTAAAACAGGAAGCATGATGTGACAGAGAACCAGAGCACGTGCCCTACAATTAAGTCTGAATCCTTAAGTGACCCATGTCACAGCCTAGAGCAAGCTGTTTCCTTTTGCCTGTGTGTAGAGACTCTATTGCCAATCACTATCAGGGTGAACAAAAGTGTAAATGGAAATGATTTCCTGAAGTGCTAGGGCCACAGCAGCCCAACAAAAGTTAATTTCCCCCCCTTATCACCTACTCCTCTTTTATCTCTATAATTTAGTTACTGAGAAAATATCCTAAGAGAAGAACTCAAGATACAGAAACTCTTATCTTAAAAAGGTATTTGCACAACTGGTGTGTTTCTGTGCTTGAGCAAGCTTCCCTGGGTGTGTTTGGTACTGGTGTACAACTTAGGGGAGGGTATGTGCTGACTGTGTCTGTTCGTGTGTGTGTGTGTGTGTGTGTGTGTGTGTGTGTGTGTGTGTGTGTGTGTAGCAACAGGTTTTTATTGAAGACTTGGAAGCAGTGAGATGCACATACTATTGCAAAGGAGTAGCTCAAGGTTGATTATTCAATAGCGTTGTTCCCTAAAATGAAAACAAAGCCTACTATTAACCTAAAATTTTAGTGTCTTTATATGTTTAAAAATATCTACAATGAAAATGTTTCTCTTCCTACACCCGTTGTCCTATAGTGTCCTCTAAAGGCAATCCTCATAACCAGTTTCTTACTTTACTCTGTACTCTTCTTCTCTATTTTGCATATATTTCAGATATATGTGTTTGTGTGCGTATGTGTATGACACGAATCCTTTTTAAAAATATGAGTACATATTCCAATCTACTTCATAGTTTATACACAAATTTGCCCAAAGTAAATATGTATAAACAAATATCCAACAGTGAAAAAGTGGTTGTGATATAGCTCCATGTTAGAGGGCTATGCACCTATTATAGTCAATAGTTATGCAAAGCTTATACTGTTTGCAGAAAAATACAATTTTATACTCAGGCAAAAGTGAAGTATAAATTGACTAAGTTAAAACTATGTATTGATAAGGGCAAAAGAAAAGATTTTTAAATGTCTAATGTGACACTCCTAGGGTTTGGACTTTTTTTTGAGGTATTCAGAGTTATACCTGTAAGGTCTGCTCCTGAATGGCAAGCAGACTCCACCCTCCTCACAGCAAAGTCTCCACCCAGTACCTGCGTTACCTAGGCAACTGGGACACCTGGAAGAGGTCACATCTGCATCCGCTGAGGTCACATCTGAATTTGATGTGGCCACACCTTTCTCCGCCCATACCCTACATAAGGCCTAGTGCAGGCCCAGACACTCTCTGGCTGCTCTTTTCTAGCTCTCTCTGCTATCTCTCTGCTCTAGCTCTTTCCTCTTTCCTCTCTTTCCCAGCTCTCTCTCATTCCCAGGCCTTTCCCAGCCATGTAGAGTGCCAACCTTGCCTGGTCCCAGCAGGTCTACTGAATAAACCTACCCCTTACCTGAATACCACGTGCGTGCTGCTGTTCTTAACTCGGCTACCTCTTTTTAAAAACCTAACAATACCCAGGGTTTCTCTCATGCTAGGCAAGTGCTCTACCATTGAGTAACTTCCCCAGCTCTTGGTTATTAATTAGTTAATTGATTTAGGTGCTATTGCATGGTCTTGCATGTGCTAGGCAGATATTCTGCCATGTGAGACATTCCCCTCAGCCCTTTTTTATTTATTTTTCAAATATAGTCTCACATTTATGGTCTGGTTGGCCTAGACCACAGATCCCTATTTATATTTCCTGCATAGTGGGATGGCAAGTGTATAGTGCCATGCTCAGATTTTATTGGTTATTTTTTTTGCTCACGCTGACCTGGAATCTTGATCCCCTCAAACTGCTCCCCAAATAGCTAGGCTTATAGGTATTAGCAACTATACCCGGCTATCAGCCCTTGTTGGACTTGAACTTTCTGTTTAGCCTCAGCAGCCCGGAACTCTAGATCCTCCTGCCACTGCTTCCTGAATGCTGGCATTGTGCTACCATACCTAGGGGACCCCTTTTTATTTTGGTATATTCCCATGTTTAGCCTGTGCATCAGTTCCTGACCCCACACTACTGCCCACGATACTGGGGATCAAATTACACAGTTCCATATACAACAGACAAGTAGCCCACCATTAAGCTACATCCCTATCTCCCTCAGTTTTTTCTCTTTTGGAAAAACTATTAAATTAGACTGAGGTATGAGATTCTGTATGAATTCTCCTTTTGTAATGATTTTTAAAAATTATTAAGTAGCTGTACAAAGAGGTTTTGATTCTGTAAGTCAAGACATGAGTACAATGCTTCTTGATCAATGCCATCCCTTCCATCGTTGTCCTCCATCTTTCCCCCCTCATCCCTATCCTCAGATTATGTAGCTCAATTTTTATAAAACGTACATTGAATATAATGACTGCTTTTGCTCATCCTTCCTTCCTCCATTCGTGTGCCCCAGTAATAACTTTTTAAGTGTGTAAAACTTGTACGAAGATTAAACCCATTAACTGAATTATAGTGCCCAGCAGCACTTTTACCTTCTCTAGTAAGAACAGGGCTTCAGCAGCATCCGCTTGTCTATCAACCAACATGTCCACATCCTTTTTGGTTATTACAGGCTCTTTCAGCTGCTCCACCCAAGACCACATCAAACCACACAGGATGAAAGGGTCTCTCTCACCACGTATTTTTTCCCAAGCTCCATCACGGGAATTCAGTTCTTTCTAAACAGGAAGAAAATGGGAGACAGAAATGAAAACAGGGAAAAGAGAGAGGGGTATAGACTCACCCTGGCTGTCCCTAAGAGCGAGGGTTCAAGTCCTGAGGTATGACTAGGGGTTGTCCATAAGAGAAGGGTTCAAGTCCTGAGGTATGACTAAGGAATCCCTAGTTCCTACTGGGGGCACGGGCCAACTCAGTCTCCCTTGTTGAAGCTCATGCCTGCTTCACATAGTGTTGGCTGCTACTGAGAGTAGGGCTGCTCGGAAGGAAGCCCTGTACTCTGCTCAGAAACCACAGAAATGGCTCAAGAACAGTGAGTCTTCCTTCATAGGCTCCTGGCAAAAAGAAGTAGAATGGTAGATGGAAAAGTAAGAATAAGGGAACATTTAAGTTAACCTGGGATCTCACGGTAACTTTAGACTAACACTTCAAAGCACACAAAAAGAAAAAATTGGGGAAGAACAATGAAAGAAGTAACATTGGTCAAGATGTATTGTACTTATAACCTGACTTAGGGAATTGAAACCTCTTTGTTCAACTACTTAATAAAAAAGAAAGAGTGCTTGAAAGTTGGTCAGTGTGGTGTAAGTATTTCTTTCAAATGTACTTTTAGAAATGACCCAATAACAAGCTCAGCACTCTGAAATCTGCTAAGGTCAAAGGAACTGGGAAGTCTTGCAGATACTCCAAATGCCTAGAGATAATTGAAGCGTGAAATTTTAAAGCTTCACCTCCCACAGGGCAGGGAAGAAGTGAGAGGAGAATTTTAATTACTTCCTGATGGCTTTAGATTTTAATCAAGCCTATTTTCATAATGGTAATAAACACTGTAATTGCTACCATTTATTTATTCACCCAGTCAATACGTGCAGCACACCCATGGTGAGGCAGACATTGTTGTACAGGACTCTGACTTTTACAGTAACTGCAGGGAGGCCCCTCCAGTTTAGTTTAAGAGAAAGAAAAATCTTAGCTGGAAGCTCAAAGCTAGGAAACAGCTGAGGAGGGCTTCCACTCCGTCTGCCTTATTCCAGTAGCACTGGCCATGGCACAGAGAACCTCTACCATCTTATAAATAAACCACTACTTTTAGCTGTCTGTATTCCTTTCTATCCCACAGGTCATATATACAGCAAAGTGGCCTTTGGTCCAATTTTGTGCTTGTTAATGAGGAC
Source organism: Dipodomys spectabilis (assembly GCF_019054845.1). NCBI lineage: Eukaryota > Metazoa > Chordata > Mammalia > Rodentia > Heteromyidae > Dipodomys > Dipodomys spectabilis. The sequence goes on from NW_024870775.1 coordinate 16,881,540, forward strand.
TTAAACTGGGCAGAATTGATATTACTCAAAACCCTGTGGGGGTGAACTGGCTTCTGTACCATGATGCTCTCTGATACAAGATACTGGGGGGTAGGGAAGGAAGGGAAAAACGTTAAAACACATGAGCTGGACCTGGCTGTATACGAGCCATGTGACTTGAGCCAGTCACTTAATATCTGTGATCCTTAGTTTCTTCATCCATGATAGATAATTAATCCTTACTTATTAATCTTAATCCTAAAATGAATAAGAAATCATTAAATAGCATCATCATGGGAAGTAATATATGTGAGTGGGCATGTGTAGGCCCCAGTATCTCACAGGAGTAATAACTACTCAAATAGTGTTTGTTTCCCTTTTTCCCAGAATTCTACTTGCAAAAAAATTAATGAAAGGGCTAGGCTAGAATAAAATCTAGGAAGTGGGCTGGGAGTGTGGCTTAGTGGTAGAGTGCTTGCCTAGCATGCATGAGAGCCTGAGTTCAATTCCTTGGTACCACATTTAAAAAATCAAATATAAAAATCTCTCTGTATTTCATCTTTATAATGACAATACATTTTTTTTTTTGGGTACGGTCATGGGGCCTGAACTCTGGGCTTGAGCACTGTCCTTCAGCTCTTCAGCTCAAGACTAGTGATCTACCACTTGAGCCACAGCGCCACTTCCGGCTTTTTTCTTTTTGCTTATGTGGTGCTGAGGAATCGAACCCAGGGCCTCGAGCATGCAAGGCAAGCGCTCTACCACTGAGCCACCTTCTCAGCCCTATAATGACAATACATTTTAAAATCTAGGAAGTAAAAAAAAAAAAGTCAATCAAATAAGGAGTAAAGGGGAACTAGCTCAATTAAAACTTTGTGCCTCACTTCCAGAAAATATTGTGGCATATATTACATGTTGGAGTAATCTTTCTCAAACCAAACCAGTACCTCATCAGCACAAGTGCAGCTCATGTGGGCACTTGACTAAGGGTGCACAGGTTGAACCAACAGTGCGGTTGCATTAGCCTTTATTTTAAACACAAGAACTCTAGCTTGCTAACTTTTTTTCCCCAATCTTTTTGGTGGCAATGGAGTTGAACTTCCTAAACACTGGAGTTATGCCCTTAGTCCTTTTCACTTTAGTTCTTTCTCAGAGATGTCTTGATCTGCCTCCTGTAGAGCTGGGATTACAGGCATGAGCCACCCACCACACCAGGCCATTTGCTAAGTCTTTTAACACAGAATAATACACAGGAAATATATGCTGGCTGAATGGAAGACTTTTCAGTGGAGAATACAAGGTAAAAAGAAAACAATTATTTTAGGAAAAATAGGTTTTTGTTAGTCAAAATAATTCAGATGAACTTCTACCAAAAGTTTTCTCCTTTTAATATACAGCAGAAAGTTAGTATGAAGCTCCAAATTATTTTTCGTGTTTCTTCACCTGAAGAAATTTAACATACCTAGTGGAATATGGGAGAGTAGTTTTTAAGGTAATTCGTAGTAGATGAAGGGCTGGCAAATTAAGATTTCACTGAGCCAGGATGCTCTATTCAACCTCATGGTGGGGCAGTTTACCTGTTTCTGCTAATGAGGTCAGAAGGTCTGTCTTTTCTGTAGAATATGTGGTTAACTTAGGGAAAGAGAGTGGCTGACTTTAGACTTGTCTTCCCAGTGAAGGTATAACATACAAATGAGTTTAAGTAAAAGCCAAGAAATGGACTGCAGACTCCTCTTTTCAGATAAAGCTAGTGGCACCATGGAACCCTAAGCTCATTCCCATTTGTTTTCGTATGGGGTCAGCAAGTCTGCAGGAGAGGAGACTGAGAAGCCAGGCCTGACTCAAAGCTTTAGAAAATCATTTCATTTGATTTATGTCTCTGAATGTCCTTGTGCCAGGCCTGGGGTTACTTCAGGACAGTTTGTGGTTGCCCCCACAAACCCAGAAGCAAAGATGGAAATTACCAACACTAATGCCATCGCACAACATTAATTATGGATCAAGCAGCATGCTAAGTGTTCTCTTGCACATAGACATTTAAATAAAACTATACAATCACCCTGTGTCATTTTTACAACATCAGGCTCACATCATCGGTGAGAAACTTGAAATGTGAAAGTTATGTATGATGCAAACTTATCTTCATGTTTCTATGACAAAGTTTAGAAAGATGTGTTACATTTTTGCTGACCACCTCCCATTACCTAATTAAATGAAATTTAAATACCTGCCACATTTCTATTTTCCTTTTCACTTCTTCTTGTTCTACAAACTCATTTAAATTTGCCAGGGCTTTGGCTGCCAGGATTCTCCTTGCCTCGACACTCAATTCAGGTTGCAAGGCAGTGTGTGGCACTTGAGACAGACACTTGTTCTGGGTTTCATGTCCAAATGGGAACAGTCCCTTGGGACTGGAACCACAGTCTGGAGGGCTGGAAGGAGTCCTTTCTTCCTCTTTAACAGAGCCTAGGTCCCAACCACTGCCAGGTTCACACTGACAGTGAGCCACTAGATCCTTAGGGATGTTTTCAAAGTTGAGTGTTATTGGTTCCCCAGGGTTATGAGAACATGATACACCCACAGAGAAGGTTCTACTCCGCTGTACTTCTTTTGCAGTGTCCTTCCTATGGAAAAGTTGTGAGCCATCATCCTTGAGGCCTTCTAAGCCTCCACACTTTGACTGATTCCAGAAAGAAAATGTACTGCGAACCAATGCTTCTTTATTTAAACCTAGCTCTGGAGATGGTGGGATGTAACAATGGTCTATGGGCTTCTGTTGTGGGAGGCTGTGGGCCAGCAGGTCCTGGGCAGGCACTGTCCATGGAGTCTCCCCTTGCTCCAGGAGGGCCTCAGCCCTCTTTAGGTCTGAGTCGCTGTAGCTGAGCCGTCTTTTCAGATGAGACAGGGGCTGAAGGCACTCAATATTCCGCCTTTTCCAAAGGGGGTCGAACTCTTGCTCATTGGAAAGAATCACATCCTGATTCTCGAACTCTGTCGCCACTGTGGTGGGGTTGAATGGATCAGACGCATCACTGTTGTGTCTCAGTAACTCTTTATCCAGCCTCATGGTGACCATCTCAGACACAGTCTTTTCGATTTCAGCTGAGAGTTCCGGTCCTTCTGATGTGTCCTTCATCACCACTGGCCTGTTCTCAGCCAAGTCAAGCAGTAATTTGCACACTAGGTGGATGATTTTGGGCACGTGCTTCAGAAGTCGTGCTTCATAGCCATGAAGCAGATGACGCTGGCGAATCAAGTACTGGGCTAAGGTGACAGCATGTGCTTTGGGATCACAACAAGAGAAGATATTGCGGAGAGGAGCCAGAAACTGAGTAAATTCCCGAACACAGAGTAGCTGCCCTCTGGTTTGTATGGAATTGGGTCGCTTTGCCCGTACAAAGATAATTGCTTGGTCGGCAGTCATTCTTGTTGCAAAGACTAAATAACATGCTATTAAGACACCTGAAAGGTGAAGAAGAGAAGATTGCTAATGAGAAAGGCTTATAGTTTCTTTTAATTTCTTTATCATCAGTCTTTGATGATTTAAAAACCTGAATATATAAGGAACTATATAAACATAAGCACATTTGAAAGGCAATCGTAATGAAAAACTTTGTAACTTTTTATGCAGGCATTTTTTATTGTGCCCTCCTCCCTCCACTTACTGCAAAAAGTTATGTTAAGTTGGGGAGCAGGGAAGGCACCACAGGGTGGGCTGAGGATCTAGTCTATGTAGCCTCCTCCTTCCAGGTCCAGTACAGAAGAACACTGAATCATGCCTCTGTTTTCTACTCTGAACAGCTCTTGAAAATTCCTACCAATCTATTACTTTGTGCTTGGAATGCCCACCCTGCCATTTGGAATCAACCACTATCCACTCCAACTGGGCACTTATCCTACTTGGAAAGTTTTTCCTTTGGGATTATTTATACTCACAGCCTAGTTTTCTTCCTGACAATTCTTCTTCTAGACTATGTATTTTATACTGATCTGTGGGGGTTTTTTTCCTCCAGATCATGATAGAAGTCTGTTTTCTTTTCTTTTCTTTTTTTTTTGTCGGTGGTGGGGCTTGAACTCTGGGCCTGGGCGCTGTCCCTCAGCTCTTCAGCTCAAGGCCAGCACTCTACCACTTGAGCTACAGTGCCACTTCCGGTTTTCTGGTGGTTTATTGGAGATAGGAGTCTCACGGTCTCTCCTGCCCGGGCTGGCTTTGAACTGCGATCCTCAGACCTCAGCCTCCTGAGTAGCTAGGATTACAGGCGTGAGCCACCAGCGCCCGGCTAGAACTCTGTTTTCTTATAGGCATATAATATTAAAAAAAAACCAGGCTGATCAGTATAAATATTATGGACTCTTATTAATAAACCTTTAATTAAGATAACTAATAAAAGTAATAATTGCTTCAAATATAATGGACAACTAATATTAAAATAAAAGGCAAATTCAAGGTATCTATATAATTCACAAGTTTGTGAAGGTTTTCTTATTTATAGATATTAAAACCTTTGAGAATTGTATGCTTTCTAGTTTGTACTAGGATGTATTTCTCACTGGGACATAGCAGATCTTTAGTGTAACATAGAATATCTGCAGTTCTCTTGATAGCAATGTCTAGGTATAATGATATTTTGGCTTGTCCTGGAGAGCTAACAACCTCTAGCTGACTTACATCCCAGACCTAAGGATGTTCTTAGGCAGGTAGGAAAACCCCAGAGATTGGAGCTGCATTGCAGGTGGGCTTTGCTTCTGCCCTCAGACCAGAAGCATATTTAAAGAAACCATTGAGTTTTACACAGAATTTTGTGTACATCAACTTTGGATCCAATCAGCCATAGATGTAAATCTTGGCCCTGCAACTTAGTACATGGAATATATGTTTTAACTTCTCCCAAACTGCAGTTTTTTTCTACTTGCATTGTTGCTAAACTTTTTCTTTTTTTGCTGGTTGTGGGGCCTGAACTCTGGGCCTGGGTGCTGTCCCTTAGCTCTTCAGTTGAAAGCTAGCACTCTACCACTTGAGCCACAGCGCCACATCCAGCTTTTTCTGCTTATGTGGTGCTGAGGAATCGAACCCAGGGCCTCATATATGCAAGGCAAGAACTCTACCACTGAGCCACCTTCCTAGCCCCATAGCTAAACATTTTTAAAGACAGCAAATGTAAAATGCTTAGAACCTCACAGATTAAACAATATTTATTATTTTGTTATTTTAGTTAAGAAAAATTACATTAGTTTTCATTTTTGTCTTCTTGGTGGTACTAAAGTTCAAATTCAGGGCCTTATGCTTGCTAAACAGGTGCTCTACCATTTGAGCCACTCTGTCAGTTTCTTTCCAAACTGGCTGTTTTCAACCTGTGATCCTGCTTTATGCCTGGGCTGATCTGGACTGCAGTCTTCCTATCTGTGCTTTCCTTTGTAACTACAATGACAGGCATACAACACAATGGCTAGCCATTGTGATTTGCTGTAGTTTGTGATGGCAGGTATGTATTGCCATGCCAAACCACTGGTTGAACTTTTATCACTTCTATCACTGGGTTGGCCTCCAACCATAATCCTCCATCTCTACCTCCCAAGTAGCTAGCATTATAGGCTTGAGCCACTGTACTCAGACCTAAGAATTACATTTTTTTTTGGGGGGGGGGTGGTCATGGGACTTGAACTTTGGGCCTGGGTGCTGTCTCTGAGCTCTTCAGTTCAAAGCAAGCCCGCTACCACTTGAGCCACAGCACCACTTCCAGTTTTCTGGTGGTTAATTGGAGATAAGAGTCTCACAGATGTTCCTGCCTGGGCTGGCTTTGAACCGTGATCCTCAGATCTCAGCCTCCTGAGTAGCTAGGATTATAGGCGTGAGCCACCAGTGCCCAGCAATACATAATTGTCTTTTCTGTGGCTCAAATGGTAGAGTGCTTTAATATGAACAGATCAGGGACAGAACCCAGGCCCAGAGTGCAAGCCTCACGACCAAATATATATTGTATTAAAATTAAGTAATTTTTTCCTTTACATAAGAAAAGAGAAGCTGGTTACTGATGGCTCATGCCTGTAATCCTAGCTACTCAGGAGGCTGAGGTCTGAGGATTGTGGTTCAAAGCCAAAATGGGTAAGAAAGTTTGTGGGACTCTTATCTCCAATGAACCACTAAAAAACCAGAAGTGACACTGTGGCTCAAAGTGGTAGAGGACTAACCTTGAGCAAAAAGTTTAGGGACTGCACCTAGTCCTTGAACTCAAGCCCCATGACTGGAAAAAGAAAAGAAAAGAAAAAAAAAACAGAGTGGTCCAAAGTAATTTTAGAGATCCCTTTAAATGCACTGGCTTTTCAGCTCTAAGTCATTCAAAAAATACTCCCATCAACATATGATGAATGTAATAGTCAGCTTTAGATACTTCAAACATCTTTTACTTAGTTTTAATTTGACTCTAACAGTATGATAGGATTCCAAAATACCATTTATCCTTAGAATTAGTACATTTTATTCAGTGCATGCTTCAATATTCATACAAGACATTGAAACCACCCCCTAGAATTTACCTGTTCGGCCAAGCCCTGCGTGACAATGGACAGCTACTTTTCCTTCCTGTAAGGCAAATGTCATCACCTTCACCATATCTAAGATAGCAGTGAGAGAAGCCACACCATAATCCTTCCACCCGAAATTGTAGAAATAAACTAGGCAGTGAAAGAAAGAAAAAAATTGAAATTCAGAAAAATACGTGCAAAGACATTTGGAAAAAAAATGAATGAATTTATAGAGAGGCTATACAGTGAAAAGGCACCTGGATTTCACAACATAGACAAGCCTAAAATAATAGGCTTTTTATACTTCCTTTAGTTTAATTGTTAAACACTTCTATATTGCTTAAGATAGTTCCTGCTGAAACTCAGCTAGACAGAGTAATAAAAAAGTAGAATTATGAGTCTGGCACTGGTGGCTCAAGCGTGTAATCTTACCTAGGAGGCTGAGATCTGAGGATCATGGTTGGAAGCCAGCTGTGGGCAGGAAAGTCTGTGAGACTCATATGTCTAATAAACTACCAAAAAAGCTGAAAGTGGACCTACAGCTCAAGTGGTAGAATGCTAGCCTTGAGCAAAAGGAGCTTAGGACGGCTCAGGCCCTGAGTTCAAGCCCCACGACCAGCATACACACACACATACACATATACAAAGTCAAATTATGAATTAAAACTGTCAATCATCCCTGGTAAATTACTTAGCTACAGAGGTAAATAAAACATATGCTGTTGTTAAAGCATGGAAAATGTGTCTAAAATACTACTTAATAGTTAAAGATAGATGGTCTACCTAGGTTGTTTTTTTTTTAAGTTATACATTTAACCTGTTCATCCTGGTTTGAATTGCAGTATGGAGTGAAGTCCTTCCCAAAGCTCCCAAGACTGCAGCATCTGTGGAAGTGCCACATTCTACTGGTAGAAGAAAGCCCAGTGTCCTTCTAAGAACATGTAAGAAAAGCAGGAGACTGAGGAGCTTCCAACTTGCTCCTCCACTGCTAATCAGCGTGATCTCAGTCACTCTTAAGTCTCTGTGGCCTCAAGTATGAAACAAAAGTAACAACTCTGCTACACCACCACTGTAAGGATGAAATGAAGTAATAGTGTTTCACATAGTGCAGGCATTAATTTAATGGGAGCTTTGGTCTTCAGGGTTGGTTGTTTTTTTTTTTTAACAATATCCCTCTGACAGGCAAAAAGAAACCCCATACCCCAACAACAACACCAAAGAATGGTAGCATCATTTAAGATCAAAGCCTATTCTCATTTTCTAAAGGTCATGCTACTATGCAGTCATTATTTCCACCATGTTTTCAACCTGAGAATCTAGCAGGCAAAAGTCTCTCAGCACTGTCCTTGATAGCTCATGTTGAGGAGGGTGGGAAAGAACTTACTGCCAGCCTCCATGAATGCTTCAGGAAGGTAGGTGAAGCCACTTTCTTGTTCCAGAGAATTCCCACAGCTAGCGTGCTCACCAGGGCGTTGCAGGTTGATTATTGTTTTTATGCCATGACTTAAAAGAAAAAGGGGCAATTAGTCACTGAGAGCTGGAGTTAAAAAAATTTAATCATTTTTGGCATTACTAAACATTAATTTTTCTCAAATCTTTATTTAAAATAAGCTTTGTCCCTGCCTATTCTTAAAAGGAAAGCCCTTTTTCACTTGATGGCACAAGCAGAGAATCGAAACCACAGCTTTGCTCACAACAGCTGTGAAAAAAGGGCACTTACCTGAGGAACTGCTCGATGATGTGGTACTTCTCGAGGAGCTCGGAGGATGGGCGAGCCATGGCCAGGATATTGTCAGTGACCCTGATGATGAAAGTAAGGCTAGTGAGATACACAGAACCCAGAAAGTTCCACCTGAAAGTATGATTTTTTCTATGATTTCAATAACTCTGTAAGAATATTTTGTACAAATCTGGTTTCAATTTTATGCCATCATTAATGTACTGAGAAGCCTTTAGCTTCTTAAACCTCCTGGAAAAAAATCTAGGACATAAAGCATTTATGAACTCTGACAGAATGTCTCAAAGTACTCCAGAGATTCTTTTTTTTTTTTTTTGTCGGTCGTGAGCCTGGGCATTGTCCCTCAGCTAGTACTCTACCACTTGAGCTACAGTACTACTTCCAGCTTTTTCTGTTTATGTGGTGCTGAGGAATTGAACCCAGGGCCTCATGCATGCAAGGCAAGCACTTTACCACTGAGCCACCTTCCCAGCCCTCTCTAGAGATTCTTGTAGACATGATGGAGAAACCTCAGCCAGTGGCAAAGGTAGTAAGTGTTCATGAGTTGCCCAGTGGTTGGTGACTAGAAAGCCAACTGGGAGGCACTTAAGATTACTCAACCAAGGTTATAAAGGGGGATACTAATGCCTGCGTTATATAGCCAGAGTGAGAATTCAATATGATACAGATATAAAGTATTCAGCATAAATCCTGGCTGCAGTCATGAATAAATACTGAGTTACTGTAATTTAGAAAAATCTATGGGCTTCTGAGTCAGCTGGCTTCAAACGTTGACTTTTCTACTTGCTAGCTGTGAAGCAAACTAATTAATCTCTTGAAACATCAGTAAAATGGCACTAACAACTCACAAGAGTTTTATGAAAATGAGTGAATGATTATAATTTGAAAGCATCTAGCATAGTGCCTTGATTATAGGCAAATAGAAATTTGAAGATGGATGGATGGATGGACAGACCAAATAAAGCCCTATGTTTCTTGTTAGGCTTCTAGCTTTAATATGTTCTGTTAAAATATCTCATCAGGGCCTGGTGTGAGCTACAGGAATCTCAGAGGAGTAACAAAGATATTAGATTAGCAGAGTAAGATGCAAAAGATTCTAAACCCTAGAACGATGTGTAACCTTTACAAAAGACCCAAAGATCTAGGATCCCACAAATTCATAAGTACTTAGCATAAGATGTGGAAAGATGCAATATAAAAGCAGTGGAGGTGGAAATGGCTCGCATAGTTTATTCAACAGTAAAGCAAAAGTATTAATGACTGAAGCTACTTTGTTAGAAATTTGTTTGCCTAAACCTCCGGAATGTGTGCTTTTTGGTGCCAACAGTATGACAGTAATAGTTCTGAAAATAATTTATGGAGAGTGACAATGACAATGGATCCTAAACTATGTAACTACAGAGGTACACAGCAAATCCAACCTGAAAAAGTATAGGTTGCAAGTTTGAGAAGCTGTTTAAGTCAACAAATATCTAATTTTAAAATGGGTTCTTACTGTATAAAATAATTCATTACTGGAATATCCTTATAAAATGTGTTTTAAACATGATTTGATCTGATTAGTATTTTTCAGATGTCACTATATCAATGAAGGTATATCTGACTAGCTTATTGTAATGAATAAAAGGCAGCATGATTCAAAAATGATACTAATTATACTTACATGCCAGAAACAATGAAAACATCTTAGGTTGTCTACTGAACTGACAGCCTGCTACACTTCAATTAAGACAGACTGAGTGTATTTGTATGACAATATGTCCTTTCATACAGAATATAAGAACAACTTAAAAGTGATTTGAAAGCTTACCTGGATCAAACTGAAGAACTAAATGTGTGACTCATAATTTTCTCAGACTTAGAGCTGAGCATTTCTATTCTTTCTGGAATATGGGGGCTATCTAATCACCCATTTCTTCAAGGTACTCTATATACTTCATTTCACTTGATTTGAAAACACACTTATATGGTTTTGGCTTGATTAATTCTATTCTCTAGATGAGAAACTAAGGCTGGGTAGGCCAGCATCCCATAGCTGGTCTAGAGTGAAGCTAGGGATGGCATCAGTGTTCCTGGACTTGAAAGCTCATACTGCCATTTCTACATCCTCTGTCTGTAGCTAATACATACAGCTCCTTCTTTTACCTTATAGCTATGCAAGAATGACAGGACCACTTACCAAGATGAGTAAACCCCCTTAATGGCTTGCTCCTGTTCACTCCAGCGGGCTGGGTTCTCATACTTGCAGGCTCTACCACCACAAGCCATGGAACATGCCATGTGTCCAGGGATGACATGCCGCAAACGCTCTCCTACTTTGGTGTACTTTGGTGTTGGACGTCCAGAATTTCCTACAGACCACACAAGGAAGGGAGGATTAACAATCTACCAGTCTCCCAAAGGGATGCTCACAAAGGAAACAGCTCCATTTATCTCAGGATTATAGATGATCAGCATCAATGTGAAATGCTCTTCATCTAAAAGGCAAAAAGCTTTCACATATAATAATCTCCACTCACTATACTGATAATAAAAGAGAACTTTTAAAGCAAATCTTTTTCAAGGGGAAGAGTTTTGTTCAAAAACAACATTTTAAATATTTTTTAAAAAAAACTCACAGAAACAATCATTTCATATTTCTCACCTATCCAAAATTTTAGCATAATACTAAAAAGTATAACATAAAATTGTCAATATTTAAAAAGTATAAACACAACACAGACTACTGATACTTTTTTAAGTTTAGACACAAAGGTATGACAATTTATAAGAAGAAAAGGAGCTTTACTTTTTCTCTCAAGGAAAGTTGTATTCCTCTCTGCACGGCTGACAGAAGACACAGCTACCATCACCTGAAGAGAGGATGAGGACAGCAGTTTTGTGGCAGAACCCGAGCCACGCCGGGCCTGCTGGAGCCTCAAGACTGGGTCTGAAGTGGAGTGCCGGCGACCCTGCAGAAAGGAGCTGAGGAAGTGGACAGCCGAGGGCCGCCGAGACACATCCTGCACCTGCATGGTACTGGCTCCAGGGAAGCAAGAGTTGGAGGCAGGGAGAAGTCAGCCCTGGCTTGCTTGGTGAGGAAGTACACTGAGACACAGGCATCGCTCTGTATGATCTAAGAGCTATTCAGGATAGGCTGACGCGTTTCCATAGTGACCAACAAAGAAACTACTGATTCCCACTTAGATCTGAACAGGCAAAAATCCTACATAAGTGGATTGTGCTTTGTACAAATTGTTCACATATATTGAAGAACAATATGCATTTTAAAGAGATCATTCCTAAGCCTAGATAACTCAATTTTATTTCTCAAATGCACTTAAAGATCTGATGCCCAAAGAATTGCTTCTAAAAGGTTGTAATAAATTTTGAAAAATGGCTTTTTAATGCAAACACTGCTGTTTATACACACAAAAAGGTTTATAAAAGGCTATAATCCCTTTGATAGCTTGTCTCTGTATATTATGGACAAAAATTCCTTTCTATTACTCTTTGGAACAAGGTAAATTAAAGTTAATTGTAATAAAGATATACTGGATACTTTACAACATTATTGAAAAATCACTGAAGTTTTGCATAACCAGTACACTAAATACAAAGGAATATTATTTTATACATTGACAAAATTTTTAAAAAGCCAGTACAAAGTCTCCTAAACTTTTTAAAAAACCAGACCCAAGCCCTATATCTTCTTGATAGAAACTTCAATAGAATAAATTAAGATATTTTAGAGTGTACATATTATCAGAAGACAGTTTTCATTTCTAGAATATGAAACTCCAGTTTGTGATTATGCCCTGCTAGGAAATAACTCTTATGAGCATGTACTATACTTCTCAAAAACTCAAAAGCATAACTCCCTGCCTGTCCCTAACATAACACTCTGTTCCTGTGAAGGAAGAAAGCTTTAAGGTCTTGGTGAAGACATATAAAGAGAATTCACAGAAACATCACATTTTAGAGGAACTAGATGAAGATGAGGTTGCAATTTGAGAATAAAGAAAACAGAAACTGCAACAACTGCCAGTGCAAGCATTGTCCGCCTCCTCCCTTGTTAATGTCAGGCCTGCCTTCTCTTCTCTCCTGCTCTCTGCACAAACGGTATTTCATTCCGGTATAAACAGAAACAAAACTATTTCCATAGATAAGATTCTTTTCTGTTTTAATGATCATGAATGCTAGAAGCAAGCTCCTTTTTTAAATGCCACCCCCATGTCACCAACAATATGTTCTTTTGTCAAACAAGTCAGAGACAGAGAAGTCTAATTTAGTGTCCCAATTCCTACTCCATGTGTAGTATAGCATCACACCCTTGTCATTTAGTATCCAGAAAGGGAAAAAAGTTTTTTCACCGATTCAGCTTGGAGGAATGATCTGAGGAGCATTCAAGGCAAGCCTGCTTGACCCTCAGGACAACACAAGAAATGATGGGTCCACAGAAATTTGCATGGAGCTAAGCATGGGAGGTAGGATTAGGGAAGCAAAGTGGCGACTAATGGCAGGAGGTCTCTCCTTTGCCCTGGAGAGTCAAGGGTATCAGCCTCTGCAGTGGCCTACTGAGGACAGTGGCAGTGGGGCTGAGGAAGACTGCCATAGTGCTGAAGGTAATGCTCTGACTTCAGATTACATTGCCAAGAGATTTGAAGCCAGTTTTCACATAGCCCATACACACAAAAAGTAAGAGATCTAGCAAGCTTCATTGGAGACACAGGTATATAAGGACGCAAAAGGGAGTGACATCAGAGGGAAGTCAAATTTGATGAAGGGGAAGACTTACTTTGATTGAGCTAAGAAAGGGTTTTTATTTCATCTGAAGAATAATTTCTGCAGCCAGGTACCAGAGGTTCGGGTTCGAGCTAGGATTATGGTTTGAAGATAGGGGACTCTTATGAGACTCCTATTTCCAATAAAAAAGCTGGAAGTGGAGATGTGGCTTATTAGAGCACTAATCTTGAGCACAAAGGACAGTCCAGGCCCTGAGTTCAAGCCCCAGTACTGCAGGAGAGAGGGGAAGAAAGGGAATTTTTTGCTATGAACTAGCCAGGCACCACTGGCTCACATGGGTAATCCTAGCTACTCAGAGGCTAAGATCTGAAAATCATGGTTCAAAACCAAGCCTGAGCAGAAAAGTCTGTGAGACTCATCTCCAATTAACCACTGGAAAACAGGAAGTGAATCTTTGGCTCAAAGTGGTAGAGCGCTAGCCTTGGTCAAAAGAGTTCAGGGACAGCGCCTGAGCCCTGAGTTCAAGCCCCATGACCATCACCACCACCAACAACAACAAAAAGAAAGAAAGGAAGGAAGGAAGGAAGGAAGGAAGGAAGGAAGGAAGGAAGGAAGGGAGGGAGGGAGGGAGGGAGGGAGGGAGGGAGGCAGGCAGGGAGGGAGGGAGGGAGGAAGGGAGGGAGGGAGGGAGGGAGGGAGGGAGGGAGGGAGAAATCCTGAAAACTGGCTAACCTGATCTTAAATGAATACATAACACCTGAGCTGTCCAGGTTACTACACAGTCAAGGTCAGTGATCTTGTGTCAGGGACTAAGGAAGTACACCCCAGAGTAAACAGGAATCTGCCAGGCAAAGCAGCCCTCTTGGCACATTTACTCAGCTTGCTCACAACAGGATGTTAGGAATACATCCTGCATCCATCTGGCAAATGAAGTGGAACGGTGCCCGCCTCTGGGAGGCAGGCACATGAGCTTTCCTTTCCCTACTTGTCTGAAGGATGCTCCAGACTCTGTCCTGGTAAAATGCCTAATTCATAGTCAATCCAGTTTTTAAAATAAGTTTTAGTTATGCCACAGAAAGTGGACCTTATGCCCATTTAGAGGCATTCTTTCAGTCCCTAATACACCATACACCAAATTGTGTATTGTGTCCAAATACTTATGGATTTTCTTCATGTTTGTAACTCACATAGTAAATATATTTTTCCTCCCTTTTATGGTTAGTATAGGAAATTTTCTCATTCTGTTTTTGTCTTTTCATTATTTTCACTTAAAAGAAGCACAATGATTAAGATATATTAGTTTGGTGCATCACTGTTTACTCAATCTTTAGTTGTTGGGTGTTTAGGCTATTGTAAGTGATTTTTATTTAGAAATAAGGCTGTAAACTTTCCAGGATTGATGCTTTTTTTTTTTTTTTGGTCAAGCCCCAGTATTGGAGCTTACACTCAGGGTCTGTGTACTGTCCTTCAGCTTTTTTCCTTTCAAGGCTAACAATATCACTTGAGCCACAGCTCAACTTAAGTTTTTTTTTTGGTGGTTAACAATCTTTCCTGCCTAGGCTGGTTTCGAACCATGATACTCAGATCTCAGCTGGGATTATAGCCATTGGCACCTGTTAGTTTTTCATTTCTGTATTTCTCCTTAAGTAAATTCCTGGAAATGACTGGTGAGCAAACTTAATGTTTATAGTTCATATGTTTATTAGTTGTATCTTTTTTTTTGTGGGGCGGAGGGGGGGGGGGGGAGGAAGGAGCTGGTTATGGGGCTTAAACTTAGGGCCTGGGCGCCATCCCTGAGCTTCTTTTGCTCAAGGCTAGAGCTCTACCACTTGAACCACAGCACCACTTTGGCCTTTTCTGAGTAGTTTATTGGAGATTAAGTCTCACAGACTTTTCTGCCTAGGCTGAGTTTGGATTGTGATCTTCAGATCTCAGCTTCCTGAGTAGTTAGAATTACAGGCATGAGCCACCAGCACCTGACCTAGATGAATCTTTATATGTTTTTAAAACCAAGTATGTGAGGCAGAAAGAAGGAAAATTTTCAGTCACTCAGCACAGCACAGCGCAGCACCATCCTCCACGTCATCAGAGGGCAAAAATGGTAAAGGCAGCCATGTTGCCGGAGCATAGGAGGTGAGCACAAAGGCAGATCCAAGTCTTGTGTCCATTCTCCTCATATTAATGCTGTTTTATGCTATTCTGATGAGGTGGAGGGTTGTGCTGCACTGTGCTGTGACTGAAAATGAATTCATAGCACATTGTCCCAAAACAATCATGCAAACAACTTAAAAGGAATTTCTAGTTCTTAGTTAGAAGATTTTATACTTATACTCAACTAATCTTTTGTATTCGCTTCAGGATAAAGTTTTCTTTTAATTTTGTGGATCATTTTAGTTACAACTGCATACTAGATTTCCTATATGCTGCCATCAAGCTTACTTCCTTTCTATAAGAAATTAGATTTATTCCAAAAAATCAATTTAAAAATAAACATAAGATGAATGATCAATTCTTAGGACTAATTATTCAGACTCATTATGCACAGTATTTTTAGTTAAAAGTCAAAAGTAGAAAAAAATAGAAGCCATATTTTTAGATAAACGGAAATAATAAAGCTATTTTTATTTCCATATCATGTCTTACATAACATGGAAATATTTTACTTTGATGGCCACAGAATCTTTAGAGCAGTTCACTGCCATAGACCTACCCATTCTTCTGCCCTTATTCCTATTTCACAGTTAGGATTTATTAGCAGGTCACAAGAACCAAGGCTACTGTTATTTTCTCATTTACCTGCTAACAACAGATCTATTTTTTCCTTCTCTGGCAAATGCATTTTTCTAAATAAGTACATAGGAAAAAATGTTTCATCGTCTTCATTTCATGAGTATAAAATCATAGGGCACCAAAAGTTAAGTGCCTGTCTTATTCTTCTCCCTACTTCCAAATATGCTATCACTAAGGGAAAGAAAACATGCTCAAGAGAAAGTAGGAAAGTAATAGAAAAGGTAATGCACACAATCAGTCCTGAATCTCTGAGCTACTAAAATCACCACGGTGTAAGCAGCATAAAGATGGTAGGTGAGGGGCTGGGAAGGTGGTTCAGTGGTAGAGCAGTTGCCTTGCATGCATGAGGCCCTGGGTTCGATTCCTCAGCACCACATAAACAAAAAGAAAAAAGCTAGAAGTGGTGCTATGGCTCAAGTAGTAGAGTGCTAGACTTGAGCTGTAGAGCTGAGGGACAGCGCCCAGGCCCAGAGTTCAGGCCCCACAACCGGACTCCCCCCCCCAAAAAAAGATGGTGGGTGCTAGCTGAAGTCTCTAGAACCAAGCACCTTTGTGGCCACTGACCTGTTTGCAGTCAGGCAGGCAAGAGAGTCAGCAGACTATTTGAAGGGCAAAATAAGATATGGGTCACTGGAAATACAAAATGGTCACACTCTGGATAAAGAGAATAAAAACACCAAGCCAGCCAGGCGCCAGTAGCTCACGCCTGTAATCCTAGCTACTCAGGAGGCTGAGATCTGAGGATCACGGTTCAAAGCCAGCCCGGACAGGAAAGTCTGTGAGACTCTTATTTTTAATAAACCACTAGAAAACCAGAAGTGGTACTGCGTCTCAAGCAGTAGAGCATGCTCCTTGAGCTGAAAAGCACAGGGACAGCGCCCAAGCCCAGAGTTCAAGCCCCACGACCAACAAAAACAAAACAAAACAAACAAACAAACAAACAAACATAAAAAACCCACCAAGCCCATTGAACAGTACCAGTGAGCACTCAGGTTTTCTTCTTTTCATTTCTATGAGTAGGTAATTCAAACACTGAATAGCCCAGGCAGATCTAGAATGCTAAGAACGGGTCATTTCTTCCTGTATTTCAGATTTCAGCAAGGCCCATTCTTTTCTCTTCCAACAAACTCAAACAACAGCATCTGTGAGAGATGGAGCTTCATCTATTTGCATTCTTACATCTATACACGAGTCACTTTGGGAAATTCTCTGAAGTTGACTTTCTAGCCTTGTGTTCTCTGTCTTTGTGAGTGAGTGCTCACTTCTTATAAGGTAATTAGATGTTCAGCTGTTAGATGTTCAGCTGTTAGATGACAGCTCAAAATGTTTCCTAATGTTGAGTCAAAATCCATTTCTCTACACATTGGTTCTAATCTTCCCTCCTACCAGCCCCAGTGCAAAAAAAAAAAGTATTTCTTTGACTTGCAAATTTGAAGACACATTTTCCTAAGGCTTCCTTTATTAGGACTAAATCTTACATTGCTCAAATGTTCCTAGTTTCTCACCATAATTATTCTTCTGAAGGTCTTTCTTCTCTCCTTGTCACAGTTAAACATCTAATATTTATTTATTTATTTTTGTCAGACCTAGGGTCTGGGCACTGTCCCTGAGCTTCTTTTGCTCAAGGTTAGCACTCTACTGCTTGAGTCACAGTGCCACTTCTGCCTTTTTCTGTTTATGTGGGCTTCATGCATGCTAGGCAAGCACTCTACCACTAAGCCACATTCCCAGCTCCATTAAATCTCTATTAAAACAAACAAACAAAAAATTGGACAACAGCTATCCTATCTGTCACCTGCCCCATCCTTAGCCTGTTCAGCTCTGGCCTTTGCCTCTAGTGTCCACTGACCATTGCTTTTGCTAAAGCCTCTAGTGTCCATTTAACTCTTTATAGTTCTCTTCTTATTTGATTGATCAGCATACAATATAGTTGAACACTTGAGTTTTAATTTTTTACTAATAAAAAATATGTTATTGTTATTAGGGGGTTATCATTTCAGAAGTCAGGTAATGAGTACATTTCATTTCTTGGACAATATCAGCCCTTCTTTCGCTTTCCTCCAGTTTCCCCCTCTTCCCACAAGTTATCCAGTTCATTTTCCACATACTGAATAGCATGATTATATTTGTTCACCCTTCCTCCCTTCCTTTCTGGGCCTCCCTTTTGCTCCCTCTATAAAGGAAAAAATACCCAAAAGCAAAAGCAAACACCACCAATATCAATAACAACCCCCCTCCCAAACATACCCATGTTTCCATTTCATTTCAATAAATTTTATATGTTCAGAGAAGTTATACCTTTGAGTTCTTCCCCTAATGGTATCCTCTTTTAATCTGTGTGTGGATGCCTACAATCCTGTATAGGTTATCCGTGTCCAGTTATATTTTTAATCTAGCTTCCACATAGGAGAGAAAACATGTGCCTTTCATCTCTCTGAGCTTGGCTTACTTCACTCAACATAATTTTTTCTAGGTTCATCTGTTTCCTTGCAAATGACAGTATTATTCCATTGGATATAGATACCACATAGGTACCACTCATCTATGGTAGGGGATCTGGGCTGTTTCTATAACTTGGCTATTGTGAATAGTGCAGCAATGAACATGGATGTCCAAGTGTGTCTTTACCATATCCTGACTTGTAATGTTCTGGGTAGATGCCCAAGAGTGACTTTTTGAATATGTTTGAGAAGATTTGCTTTTGCTTTGGATAGATCTTAAACTTGGAGAAAAGTTACAAATATAGTATAAAGACTATTTCTTGAACTATTTGATAGTAAGTTGCAAACATGATGCCCCATTGTTTTCACAAAGACATTCTTCACAATTTTTTCCAGTCCAGAAAATTATGATTGATACATAACAACTTGCCCTCAAATTCACTGAATGTCCAGCGATTACCCCAGCAGTGTTCCTACAGCTGAAGGGTCCAGCTCTGATCACATATAAAATTTTTCTGGTCCTGTTTCTTATATTTATTTTACTCTGGGACAAGCTCTTCAATATTTTCTCACCTTTGAAACTTCTGAAATTATCTTACAGAAGGTATATCAATTTGAATATTTCTGTTATACATAATTAGAGCCAAGAAGCATTGGCATTTATTAATAAAGAATGATATTTTGAAACCAATGCTGTTTGTTAGGTGTGCTTGTGGCTATCAGGGTGTATTTCCACTAGGCCTTCTTGGTGGAAGGAACTGAAAAATACATGTCTATATAGAGACACATATGCCTACTACACACTTGTATCTGTATTTACTTCTGTATATATGTGTGTGTATATATATACATATATATACAGCAAACTAATAGTTCATCCTGATACTAATAATTCCAACCCAATTTTACAAAGTTCTTTTTAATTTTCTTCCTTTCTACAATCATACAACTCACTAAGAAGAATGGCTAATGAACGAAGGAATTTACTTAATCATTTGTTTATCTGACCAATCCCCTGCATATAACCTATTCTTATTACTGCTGCTGCTCTTCTATGTGGGTATCTCCCTTACTGCATTTGGACTTAACACCAAGTCAGGCCTCTGTTGCTGCCTACTCATGTGGATGCCCTTCTCATCTTGCCATATAGTATAATATCCCATGCAGGCCCACCCTACCACTACCCTGACTAAGCCTTGATGGCTCCCACGTTTTTACGCTCTTGCTCAGGCTTCACCGGTGCTGGGATTTCTCTGCATATGGCTTCCTCCTTCACTTCTGTGGCATCACCATCTCAGCCTCACCCCAAACCCTGGTGTTAATATTGACTTTGCCTGTCCCCACACAGAATTATTCAGGGAAGGAAGGGGGAAGAATAAGTTTCTCTCCTACCTGCTTTGATTTTTGTTGACTGTAAAAAATATATATCATAGGGGCTGGGAAGGTGGCTCAGTGCTTGCCTTGCATGCCTGAGGCCCTGGGTTCAATTCCTCAGCACCACGTAAGCAAAAAAGAAAAAAGCCAAAGTGGTGCTGTGGCTCAAGTGGTAGAGTGCTAGCCTTGGGCTGAAGAGCTGAGGGACAGCACCCAGGCCCAGAGTTCAGGCCCCACGACCGGACCCCTTCCCTCCCAAAAATATATATATCATAAAGTTAATAGTTATTTGATATTAAGTACATTCATAGAATGTGCAGCAACCATCACCATGATTCATCTCCAGAATTCTTTTCATCTTCCCAAACTGAAACTCTATCTATTAAATAACTCCCCAATCTCTCCTTCATCTAGTTCATGATATCAAACTTTTGACTTTCTGTCTTCATCAACTGCCTCTAGGTATCTTACATAAAATGAATCCTATGGTATTTGTCCTTTAGTGGCCATCTCATTTCACTTGACACAATGTCCTCAAGGCTCATTCCAGTTGCAGCAAGTGTCAGAATTTCCTTCCTGCTAGAGGCTGAATAACATTCCTTTATACACATATGCCATACTCTATCATTTATCTAATGACTGACAATGCACTTGCTTCTACTTTTTGGCTATTATGATATAATGCCACAATAAATGAGGGGATGAAAATGTCTATTTCAGTCTTTGCTTTCAATTCTTTTGAGTTTACAGCTAGAAGTAAAATTGCCAGATCCTGTGGCAGTTTCACTTTTATAGTTTAAGGAATTGCCATGCTATTTTCCACACAGCTGCACCATTTTACATTCTCACCAACAATACTTATCTCATTTCTCCAAATTTGTGTCAAGACATTGATTTTTTTAGTGTGGTTTTTGGTTCTTGTTTGTCATGGGGTTTGAACCCAGGGCTGGGCACAGTCCCTGATCTCTCTCTCTTTTTTTTTTTTTGTCAGTCATGGGCCTGAATCTGGGCCTGGGCACTGTCCCTCAGCTCTTCAGCTCAAGGCTAGCGCTCTACCACTTGAGCCACAGTGCCACTTCTGGCTTTTTCTGCTTATGTGGTGCTGAGGAATTGAACCCAGGGCCTCATGGATGCAAGGCAAGCACTGAGCCACTTTCCCAGCCCCTAGTCCCTGAACTTTTTTGCCAAAGCTAGTGCTCTACCACTTTGAGCCACAGCTCCCCTTCCAATTTTCTAGTGGTTAACTGGAGGTAAGAGTCTCGCAGATTTTCCTGCCTGGGCTGGTTTAGAACTGTGATCCTCATATTTCAGTCCCTAAGTAGTTAAGACTGTAGGGGTGAGCCACTGGTGCCCAGCTTATTCATTTGAATATACAAGTATATATGAATAGTTCTGAGTACGCAGTGGTATCTTACCCACCCCCTCAATACTGTGATATGAACTCAGGGATGACTTCATGCTTGCTAGGCAAGTACCCTATCACTTGAGTCACATCTTTAGGCCTTTCTGCTTCAATTTATGCATCAAATAGAGTTGTGTTTTTGCCTGGGCTGTCTTTGAAGAGTGATCCTCCCACTTGCAATTCCTTCAAATGAGGCTAGGATCTCTTATTGATTTGATTTCCATTTCTCTAATTAGATAATGGTGAGCATATTTTCATGTGCTTATTTTGTAGATTTTTTATAGAGAAATGTCTATTTGAGTCCACTGTTCAGTTTTGAATTTTTTCTGGTTTTTGTTGTTATATAGTCTAGATATTAATCCCTTATTAGATATATGATTTGCAAATAATTTCTTCAATTCTGTAGGCTGCTTTGCTATTCTGTTGGTGGATATACAATATATAGAAACATGATCTATATAACAAATTACAAAGGAAGTGGTAGAAGTAGAAATTATACTAAAAGGAAATTACACAAGGTAACTCAACAATCCCATGAACAAATCAACAAAATCAGAAGAGTACAGAGAAAAGTTAATATTATAAACCAGTGTTGAGAGTAGATGAGGAACTTTTCAACTCAATAATAAATATATGAATAACCCAATTTTAAAATGGTCAAAGGATTTGAATGGATGTTTTCCCCAAAAAGATATACAAATGAACTAGGTGCTTATGTCTCATACTTGTAATCCTAGCTACTCAGGGGAATGAGATCTGAGGATCCCAGTTTGAAGCCAGACCAGGCAGAAAAATCCATGTAACTGTCTCAATTAATCAGCAAAAAAGCCAGACTGGAAGCAAGGCTCAAGTGGGTAGATTACCAGCCATAAGTGAAAAACCTGAGCAAAGCTTAAGACCCAGGTACCACAGAAGACAGGGGTGACACGAAAAGCACATAAAAAGATACCAAATACCATTAATCATTGAGAAATGTAAATTTAAGTCATTTGATCGACAAGTCTCAATAGGGGAGTTAGAATCACAGCCAGTTAACACTAGGCTCAACATCTGCCTCCATGTCAGTGGCTCAGTTGGGAGCTGAACATTTATCCCCCTCTTAGCATTAAGAGATCTGAGCTAGGTAATGTATACTGGGGCTAGTGAATACTCTAGTTTCCTCAAACTTCTGTCTTAGTGAGGCCCAGCAGAGGAGCAAACTTCTACATCTAATCTGCAGCAAGCAACAAGACTAAAGAAATGAAGCAGGGCTAGCTGGCACTCCTGTCTCTCCCCTATATCAGTGGGGGGCTGAGTCTCCCTACCCTTGTCTGCCTCTGCTCTCAATGAGGCAGGAGGAGACAGTGCGAGGCAGGAGGATCAACGTTCACTCTTGTTGTCAATGGGTAAATGGGGCAGCTGAGCTCCCAGCTGTGACTGGTATTTATCCACTGGGAGAAAAGAGGTGGTGGGAGATCAGACAGTGGGCACTAACACTACACTTACTCTGTGCCACAGGACACATCAGGGAACTAGGTTTCAACCATTACTTACAGCAACAAAGTAGTTATGAGTCACCTTTTACTTCCCCTCTCCCAAACAGCAGTGGGGCCTGGATTATCTGTTTGCTGTTCCCCTTCCCCAGGGAGCTGATCTTACACCTCCACTCAAAGGCAATATGACATTGGAAGGCAGTGCCCCACTTTCACTATTATTCACTGTCAACAAAGCTGTTTGAGAGCTGAAATTCCACTGCACTCATGTGCAATGAAGCAAGGTGGAGGTAATAAGTCCTCTGTTTCTGTTGTCATAGTAAGGTTGAGTGAAAAGCTGAGAATACCTCTGGCTTGCATCCTGAACTATATTGCCTGCGAGATGAGAATAAAATGGTCTAAAATGTCCAGAATACGGCTGAAATTGTTGATTACACCAAGAACTATGACTTAAATGAAAAGAAAAAAACCAACAGATACACAATATATTAAAATTACTCAATAACAACTTGAATTATAATGTGTTTTGGCATTTCTTTTTAAAAGAACTGGGGCCTAGTGCCAGTGGCTTACATTTGTAATCCTAGCTACTCAGAAGGCTGAGATCTCAAGATCATGGTTTGAAGCAAAAAAGTCCATGAGACTCTTAATCTCTAAATACCCCCAAAAAAGCCAGAACTGGAGCTGTGGTTCAAGTGGTACTGTGCTAATCTTGAACACAAAATCTCAGGGGCAACACCCAGTTTCTGAGTTCAAGCCCGAGGCCAGTGTGCACAAGCACACGTGCGTGCACACGCGCACACGCACACACACAAATAATAATAATAGGATCTTACAATATTCTCTGATCATTATGGAGTCAAACTAGAAATAGTTAACAGAAAGACAACAGAAAAAAAATCTCCAAAGACTTAGAAATTAAGTATTAAACTTATAAATAATTCATGATTTTAAGGGGAAGCCTAAAGGAAATTATAAAACACATTGAAATTAATAAAAATGAGATTACAACACATCAAAATATATGGGAAATTATAAAAGCAATTATGAAAAAATTTCTACCATTTGATGTTTATATTAGAGAACAGGAAATAATCTAAGTTCTAACCTAAGTTCTTAGAAAAAATAAGAGCATAATGGACACAAAGTAAGCATTGGAAGGATAAGCATAAGATCATGAATCAAGGAAATTAACACTGGGGAAGAAATAGTGAGTGATAGCAAGCCATGCTGAATTAGTTCTCCTAAATTCTTAACAAGGGCAAAACTGAATATAATTTTCATTAGGGAAGTATCAATTAAAACCACAAGAAAGGCTGAGGATGTCGGTCAGGATGTAGAGCACTTGCACAGCATGTATGAAGCCTTGGGTTTGATCACCAGCACTGCAAAAACAAACCAAACCAAACCACCACAAAGACCACCAACAAAAAAACCTACCAAGAGATGTCATTATACCCTGCTTGAATTATTAAAATAATGACACCTAATGCTGATGAGAATGCAGAGAACTTTTTCACTCATACATCACTAGTGGCAATGCACAATGGTACAGAGTAGTTTCATGAAGATTAAAATGCAATGTGATCTAGGATGCAGTATTTATTCATTTATTTATTACTATACTGGGGTTTAAACTTAGGGCTTTGTGCTTGCCAGCAGGTGTTTTTCTGCCTGTCATGCCTCCAACTCTTTTTGGTTTCATTATTTTTGAGATAGGTTCTTTCTTTTTCCCAGATCAGCCTGGATCACAGTCTCCCTGTTTATGCTTTCTGCCATACCAGGGATTGACAGGTACACCATTGTGACCGTTTTTTTTTTTTCCTGTTGTGCATAAACATTTTTGCTCAGACTAGCCTTGAGGTGATGCTCCCGATCACCACTCCTGAGTAGCTAGGATTACAAGTGTGACCCCCTTGCAGGTAAATGTTTAAAGTAATCTTTATTCATAATAGCTCCAAACTAGAAACAACCCAGGAACCCTTCAACGAGTGCATGCATAAAACACATTATGATATGGCTCATCAGTAAAAAGTTTTTGTGATGCACACAAAAACCTGGATGTTAATCAATGAAATTATGTAAAATCCTAATAGAATAAGGAATAAGGAAAAAGGCTTGACAGTTATTACACCTGTGAAGAAATAGTTTACAAGGGAAACAATGAGTATACAACATTGCTGCATTTGTTTTAGAGTGCTTCTTTCTAAAACTGAAGAAACTAATGGTAAATCTGACCCATGGAAATTATCCACAAAGGCAGTTACCAGTAGTATTAGTGCCTAGTGCCTCTAGATTCAGACATATCACACAGATGAAGGAGGAGCTGCAAGAATTCAGAATTTAGCCAAGATCACAAGTGGAAACACTGGCTTTCTTGGTGAAAGACAGTGCCCCCTGGTGGAATGGCCTGACTCCAAAAAGACCACAATTGTTCTCAGCAAGCATTGAACTACAATATCTTTGGTTAGATTTTTCCTTCTCAATTTTTCTATCATCTAATCCATACTCGTAGGAGAATTTCTGCAAAGCTTCTTCAGTAAGACTAAAGTGAACTTGTGCAAAACCCAGAATGAGAAGATAGAAATATAGCAATAAGCATTGCAATACAAAAAAAATTACTCAGCATCTCTTCTGGCTAACATCGGTGATGACAGCATGACTAATGTTATGGTTTGGGTCTTAAATGACCCATAAGCACTTGTTGAAGGTTTGGACACCAGCTGTGGTGCTATTGGGAGGTCATGAAACCTGTAAGAGGTGAGATCTAATGGAAGGAAGTGATGACATTGGAGGTGTGCCCTAGATGGTTATAATGAGACCCTGGCTCCTTCCTTCTCATTCTTTCTCTCTCCCCTTCTCTTCTTTCTCTTTCCTCTTTTCTTCCTTTTCTTCTTTTCTCTTCCCATGTCCTTCCTTCCACTTACCCTCCTTTGCTTCCTTGCCACCATGAAGTGAGAAGTTGACTCTCTCACATGTTTCTGCCATATGTTCTATCTCCCCACAAGTCCAAAGCCATAGGCATAGGTGCCCATGGACTGAAACTTCTGAAACCACTAGCTAGATAAACTTGTCTTTCTTACAAGTGATTTTTCTCAGGCATTTTGCCACAGTATAGAAAGCAGAATAACATATCCAATGTGGCCAAAGAGGAATCAAGTCATCTCCCAGCTCTGAATTTCAACAGTGAGGGGAAAAAAATGGAAGCAGGACTTTGCCACTTTCCTGGAGCCTGTGTATCAAAAAAATCCACAGTGTGGGAAGGGGAAAATGGGAGAAAAGAAGCAATGAGAGAACAAGGCTTGAGTGCTTCTGAATATGCTTCATAAGTGACACTTACAAGAAACGAAAAGAGAAAGAAATGAATGGTTGATTCACAAGTAGGTGTTTGATGATAGGAGCAAATGCATAATCTGAGTCTAAAATAATAATGCAGGAGACAAACATTGTTTGCAAGACTCCTTTTTAAAAGGCCAAGATCATTATTCAGGGTTTTGAAAAGAAATTATAACAGGCCAAAATGGTAAAGAGGAAATAAACAAAAGGACTTAAATAATACCTGGATCTAGAATCATGAAATAAATAAGAGCCTTTTCTTTCTCATTCATTCGCAAGGTTACTTTTATTAAATATTAGGTTGTATAAAAAGACCCCAAAAAAGTATGTTAAAGAGACAGTACCTTCCAGGTTTTCAGCATACCCACTGGGATTTACCAGAGTGGAATATGGGTGTTCATTCTGAGACAAGACTCCAGCAGCCATGGTAGTTTACTACAAAAAAAAAAAAGAAAGAAAGAAAGAAAGAGAGAAAGAGAGAGAGCAAGAAAGAAAGAAAGAAAGGAAGAAAGAAAAGAAGGAAGGAAGGAAGAAAAAAATGAAGATTATTTTCTTAAAGTTTGCCCTGGGAAATATTCATTTACTAATCATCTATAATATGCTACACAATGGCCATCCAATATGGCAATTAGTCATTGGTTGACTGCTGATACTTTTTCCTCTCTTCTTTCCTCCTCTCCCTTCCCTTCCTTTCCTTTTCCCTTTCTCTTTTCCTCCCTTCCTTTTGTGTAGACAAAAAAAATGAAATGTCACAAGGTATGCTCAAGCTGTGCAATCTGGGGGTAAGTGTAAGACTTCAAGGAGGAAACCAAATTTGAACTAGGCTCAAGAAATAGTACATAATGTAGATAGGTATCCTAGAAGGAATTCCTTTTTCTAGAAGAATGATTTACCCTGTGATGGTTCACCTTATCAACTTGTGGTTGGTGACCTTACCTAATTCATGTCTTATTGAACTCATGCTAAATTCATGCCTAAGGTATTGCTATAACTCACTATGTAGCCCAGGCTAACCTTGAATTTGCAGTCATCTTGCCTCACTTCCTAAGGACTGATTATAGTAGATCTTTCTGTGTGCTAAAAAAAACAACAACATATTATCACCTTTCTTAAGCTCTTAGTAAGTGCCAGACACAAAAACGAACACTTTTTTCTAACTAGAACTCTACAAAGTAGCTATTTATTCCCTGTCTCAAAGGTGTGTAAATCATTTCAAGAGGATAACATACACATGAAATTGAAGGGGTGGAAGGCAGTCCCATCCTTCAGGGTTGTTTGTTTGTTTTTGGTTTTGGCTACTCTCCAATTGCAAATAAAACTGTAATATAGGTAATCTGAACATTTCTGAGCCTCCAGGAAAACCAACATGTCATATAATGCAGTAGTCAGACTAAATGTCCTTCAATTTAAACACTGATTAAAAAAACAACAATGAAATCTATTACTGTTATTATTATTACTGTGAATTTATTACTATTATTTAAAAGTAATGGTTTTCCATAGCTAAGATATGGAACCAACCCAGATGCCCCTCAGTAGATGAATGGATCAAGAAAATGTGGTATATATACACAATGGAATTCTATGCCTCCATCAGAAAGAATGACATTGCCCCATTTGTTAGGAAATGGAAAAACTTGGAAAAAATTATATTAAGTGAAGTAAGCCAGGCCCAAAGAAACATAGGTCCCATGGTTTCCCTTATTTGCAATATCTAGTATATGTATGAGTCAAGCGGAAAAGGTCAGATAATGTGATGTCAGGAAAATGAACCCTTAGATATGTATTTTAATGTTTTTTTCTTTCATGCATGTGTTTCTAACGCATTTATAAGATTATCTCTTTGTTGCTTTGTATGTCCCTCCCCCACAGTATAACCCCTGCTTTCACTATATTTGATGTCAGTATAACTTGTGGAGGAGATGGGGAAAAACCAGTTGTTTAAGGATACAGGTGGACCTGTTGCAACAATGAGAAGTACAAGTTGTCATGTCCAAAACGAGCTTTACAACGTCGGTGGGGGGGGGGGGGCGAGGGGGGGGGGAAGGAGAAGGATTGGGATTGGGGGGGAGGAGGGAGGCTGGGAAGGGATGTGAAGGGTAAACCAAAGGAGGAGGCTGCAATGCTTGGTAAGAAATGTACGCATTATCCTGCCCATGTAATTGTAACCCCTCTGTACAGTATGTTCACAAATAAAATTAAATTAAATTAAAAAAAAAAGTAATGGTTTTCATTGTGACATCTTCACACACATGTATAACAGTGTCCCCAGTTACTCTCTTACTCCTCCCCTTGAAGAGCTCCTGTTTCTTCCTTAATTGGTTCCTTTCTTCTTTCACATCTTTTTTTTCAATTAATTTACTCTATTGTTATTATAGAGGTGATATACAGAGGGATTAAACTTACACTAGTTAAGTAATGAGTACATCTCTTTTCATACAGTGTCTTCTGTTCCCTCATTCTCTCCCAGTCAAGATGTGAAATTTTATAAAATATGAAATTATTTTAATAAACTGCAATAATATAACCTAGAAAAGCTTATAATGCTGATCATGATGCATGAGAAATTCATATGCAATTCCAATTTTCCTAAACAAATTAAAGTAATAATTTCAATTTGATTATCTGTCAGTAAAAAAATAACTTTTTTTTTTTGTTATGGGGCTTGAACTGAGGGCCTGGCACTATCCCTGAGCTTTTTAGTTCAAGACTAGTGTTCTACCAGTTTGAACCACCACTTATGGTTTTCTGATAGTTAATTGGCAGTAAGAGTCTCAAGGACTTTACTGCCAGGCCTGGTTTCGAACTGTGATCCTCAGATCTTAGCATCCTGAGGAGCAAGGATTATAGGTGTGAGCCACTGGCACTTGGCAAAAAAAAAAAAAAAAAAAAAAATTTTAAACCAGCTGAATTATAGCTCAGTGGAAGAGCACTTGACTAGCATGCACAAGACCCTTGGATCAATCTCCAGCACTGCCAAAAATAAATAAAATTTAAAAACTTCTTAATGAGCTGGGAATGCAGCTCAACAGCAGAACATGCATGAAGTCCTGGAGTTGGCCCCTAGTGCTGCAAATGAAATGAAATTTAAATTTTGATTTTAAAATCCAAATGTGGACATTGTCCAGAAAAAGTTTAAGTTTTACTTAAAAGAATTGAACTCTTTAACCTTGTTCACAGAAACATTCTGACTTGTACTAATGCTTTGCACGTTTGCGTATATATTAAAATTTCACATACAAACGAGAATGGAAGAACTGTTAATGCCTTATTTTTCTACTTGTATCACATATTAAGATTCTGGACAGTGGGAGGAGATGGAGAGGTGGGAAATCTTTCTTTTTATTTATTATTATTGTTGTTGTTATTATATCTTTAAGAATGAAGTATTTAAGCTGAAGGCTTGAAGCTCACACCTGTAATCCTAGCTACTCAGGAAGCTAATATCTGAGGATCACAGTTCAAAGCCAGCCCAGGCAGACAAGTCTTAAGAAATCTTATCTCCAGTTAACCACCAATAGGCTGGAAGTGGAGCTGTGGCCAGCCTTGAGCAAAAATTGTCAAGGGACAGTGCCTAGGCCCTGAGTTCAAGCCCCAGTACCAGCATACACACACACACACACACACACACACACACACACACACACACACACACACACACACACACACACACACACACACACACACAAATGTTTGCCAACACAGTGGATTCTTCAGTAATTCTCCACATGTGGCTTTGGCAAGCTAGCTGTATGTCTGTGGTATAACTATGACATTGCAGAAGGGATAATACCTAGTTTGGTGTCCTCAAAAAAGTCAACCAGATAGGTCTCTCTTGCCTTCTGCAAAGCATCAATAGCTAGATCTGGAAGCACACTGCTCTTCTGAAATCCTCGGAAACTTTTTGACTATACCCTGAATAGGGAGTTTGTGAATTTGAAGTTCAGTGGATTTCTGAGGCTGTGCAGTTTCACAAGGTGCCATAGTGCTAGGCTTGTAGCAATGATATTTCTTCATATCTCAGTAGAGATGTACTCCTGAGCACACCTTTGATATCCAGCTGCTTCCTAGGTGCTGTTTGATTTTAGACAATCTTCTTTGTATAGAGACCATCTTACTTATTCAAGGAAAGGAAAAAGTGGAAAAAGTATACATTTGCTGCCTGAAAACTGGAGGATGGGGCCAGAGGACTTTGCAGGTCTTGGTGAAAGTCTAGGGTCTATAGAAGGATTTATTTTGTTGCTGAAGAATCATGTTTATTGTTTGAATATCAAGGATCAAACAGCCAAATGCTTTAATTAGTTTATTAAATGGTTATAAATTTTTAGAAGGTTCTAACTTCTTGCACCATAAATTAAATATGGTATAAATTATGGTGGTTATATTCAAACTTTGTTAATGTTTTTCCTTATTGATATTTTCCTTATTAATAGTTTTCATTTAATTCTGTGAGAAAAACATCACAAATCTCAGTGATAATTAGAAAGTTTGAAGTTTTTAAAAAAATTTTATATCTAGAATCAATTTTTTGAAATTTATTTCTGTACCTTTTGAAACAAAGGTACAAAATTTAAAATCTAAAGTCTATGTGATGAAATTGTATCTCTTAAAATGAAATATAGAAATTAAAACCACAAGGGTGATCTAGAATTAATTAGAAAAAATGTTTCTTGCAATTTTAATAATGTCATAACTTAGGTTTGATGCTGATTAAGGCAAAAATTAATTTTTTTGTCCATACTGGGGTTTGAACTCCAGATCTCTTACTGATTTGGCTGGCACTTTACCACTTGAGCCACACCTTCAGACCAGTTTTTGTTTATTAATTGGAGATGGTGTCTGGAGGACTTCTCTGCCCCAGCTAGCTTCAAACAAAATCCTCCCATGTCTCAGCCTCCTGAATAGCTATGATTTCAGGCCTGAGCCACTGGCACCCACTTAATGCAAAAAATTTTAACATGCCTACAATTTCAATAAATGTTACATGAAAACATAAAGTATGCCAGGTACCAGTAGCTCATACCTGTAATCTTAGCTTCTTAGGAGACTGAGATCTGAGAATGGTGAGTTGAAGCCAACCAGGGCAGGAAAGTCCATTAGACTTTTATCTCCAATTAAGCACCAAAAAAACTGGAAGTAAAGTTGTGGCTCAAGTGGTAGAACACTAGCCTTGAGTGAAAAAGCTAAGGAACAGTATGCAGGTCTTGAGTTCAAGCCCTAGTACCAGCACACAAAAACAAAAACAAACCCAAAACAACAATAACAAAACAATAACAACAATAAAAACCCATGAAATAAAAGAACTACTGGAACAGATTTCCAGACATTGGCAAAGCCGTAATTTAAAAGGACATCCATTTAGTGTAAATGGAGCAGTGAGTCTGGTCATGATGTATTGAATGTATAACATATATCTATATATATGGACATATTAAAATAAAACACCTTTGTACAAATAATTGATCTTAATTAAAAATAAGAACAGACTTATTGGGTTAAGGATGTAGCTCAGTGGAAGAGCACTTTCCTCATATGAGCAAAGTCCTAGGACTGATACTGTAAAAAAAAAAATTAACTAAGGGAAACATCATTTTTCACAAACCTAGACTACTTTTTAAACAAATATTTTGATGACAAAAATAATTATAACCAGATTAGAATCATGGTATTAGGGCACAATTGAGATTCTAACTCTTAGTTGTTCTGTATGTGAGTCTTATGAACCATGTGGAAGAGAAGGTTTCTGACTCCTTTGAGATATCCCAGCTTTTAAGTGAAAGCATGTTGGTCACAAGTTAGGACCAGGCAGTGCTTCCCTGGTGAGCTTTCCCTAACCCATCCTCTGCTTTTCAACTGTAATGAGTGGAATATGTCTACTTAACCGCCTCTCCTGTAGACCACAGTGTCACGAGGAGTCGCTGTGAATGATGCCCCTGAAAGCCTCCAGAGAAGGGAGAGGCTTATAACACATTTTTGAACTGAAACGTACATCACTAGACCGAGTTTCTTGAGTATCTTTGGACTTACCCATCTCTATATTCTGAAAACCACTGAAACCATGGCTACTTTTTTTAAAGTGTTTGTTGAATTAGTGGTACCCTTTGACCATTAATGATTGTGGACTGACCATCTTAAAATTTTCTTTCTAGCCAGGCTCCGGTGGTTCATGTCTATAATTCTAGCTACTCAGGAGGCTAAGGATCTGGTTTAAAGCCAAACTGGGCAGGGGAGTTCATGAGACTATTATCTCCAATTAAGCATCAAGAAATCTGAAAGTGGAGCTGTGACTCAAGTGGTAGAGCACTAGCCTTGAGCAAAAAAGCTCAGGGACAGCACCTATGACCTGAGTTCAAACGCCAAGACTGGTACATGTGTGCATGTTCACATGCATACACACACACAAATTCCCACTAGCTAATTAAGAAAGCCAAAGTTATAAGGAAGCACAGAAGTCCTTTAGCAGTCCTCATACTTGGCGAAGTGTGAAGACTCTCTCAAGATCTTTGTTTAACAGTGATTGACATCATTACACAGCTCTGGTTTGTAGAAAGATCTTGGTAATGCTGCCTCTCTTCAGTATCTTCCCATTGGTCTATTTCTGCCAACAACAGAACAAAATACCCTTTCTCTTATACATCTAAAACTGGCCATTGTGTTCTCCTCACTCCTGATTTATGTCTTCCCAAACAATGCATCAGGGGCTCACTTACCATTCTTCATTTGGAATGCTCTAAACAGCCTCACCAGCCTGGATGCCTCTTCCTATTCATGTTCTATGGTCATTAAGATTCTATTGTCCAGAGCTGAAGCTGATCCCCCAGATATGATAGGGTGGAACAAAACTAGTCATCTCCCTTGTTAGGATTATATATGTGCCTAGACTGTCATCACACCAGTATTTTCAGCAGTCTCAGACACATCAGAACACATTAACAGCCAAAGAAAAAAACCTAGCTAAAAATGATCAGGAACATATTTTGAGGTTAAAAATAAATGCTTATGAAGTTTAAAGTGAATAAATGGCACAGAATAAAAAATAAAAGGTTCTCCATCTCCTACTCCACAAGACAACTGTTTGTTCTGAGATAAACACTTGCTCTGATTATTCTTGGAGGGTAAATCACTATGCTTAGGTTTGGGGTTCTTGTAAGTTATCCTCCTTTTCTCCTCCCCTCTTTCTTTGTGTGACACAAGAAACTAAACCCAAGGTCTTGAAAATGCTAGGCAACTACTCTGCCACAAGCCACATCCTCAGTTCTTTTGACTGCACTTTGTTTTTGAGACAGGCTCCTGTTACCTTTGCCTGGGCTAGCCTTGAGCTTGTGTTCTTCCTTGCCTCTGCTTCCTGAGTGGTTGTGATTATAGGCATGTGCCATCATGCCCAACTTTACTTTATCCTCTTTAAACCATAGCATTGAATTTCTGACATAGAAGAGGAAAGTGGTTTGTTTACCCTACCTTCTCCCGAATGCCAAACCATCATCCATCTAATATGAATATCTTTGTAATTTTAAATATCTTTTAACCATCACTTAGTCTATGGACTTTAATATCTTGATTCCCTCTTTGTAAAGTAAGTAAATTAGTTTTCATGTCCATTCCCTCTTTCCTAATATTTCCAAGTCCTGCCATACATATCATTTCTCATTTTAAGCTTTTTATGTTGCCAGGTCCCAGTGGCTCAAGCCTATAATCCTACTCAGAAGGCTTGAGATTCAAGCCATACCAGGCAGGAAAGTTCAAGGGACTCTTATCTTCAATTAACTACCAAAAAAAAGGCAGAAGTGGAACTGTGGCTAAGTTAGTGAGCAAAAAAACTTCAGGACAGCACCTAACCCCTGAGTTCAGACCCAAGAGCCAGCACTAAAAGTAAATAAAATAAATAAATAAATGTTTAGATTTCAGGTAATTAACTTTCTTAGGTTTTGTCTATAAGTTCATTTTAAAATAGGAGAAAATGTAACATAATTTTATTTATTTTGTGTACACAATCTGTACACACAAAGTTTTTAAACCAAATATTAAACTTAGACTCACAGAGAAAAAAAAAGTATATGTAGTCTTCTATGAGCAAATCTGTACAGCTCAAAGTATAGCATTATGGGGTTTTTTTCATTCTATTGGTTAGTTACATATAATTTTATTTGGTTGAAATTTTGAACTATTTATTTCTTATTAACCCAGAAAGCTTGGTTTTAGTAGCCTTTATTATTAGTACTGGGGTTTGAACTCAGGGCCTCTAGCTTCTAAGGCAAGTGTGCAAGCAAGCACTGTACCTCTTGAGCCCCACCCCCATGCTATTTTCTTTCTCTCTCTCTCTCTCTTTTTCTCTCTCTTTCTTTCTTTCTTTCGTTGTGGGGCCTGAACTCTGGACCTGGGTGCTGTCCCTCAGCTCTTCAGCTCAAGGCTAGTGCTCTACCACTTGAGCCACAGCGCCACTTCTGGCTTTTTCTGCTTATGTGGTGCTGAGGAATGGAACCCAGGTCCTCATACATGCAAGGTAAGCACTCTACCACTGAGCCACTTTCCCAGCCCTACTATAGTTACATTTTGATAGGGTCTTGTGTTTTGCCCTGAGCAGGCCTGAATCATGATCCTTCTATTGATGCCTCCCATGTATCTGGGATGACAGGTGTAGGCCATCACATCCAGCTAAGGCTCAAGATTAAATCTTGCTAGCGTTTTGCCTAAACTGGCCCCAAACCATAATCCTTCTGATTTTTGCTTCCCACACAGCTGGTATTACAGAGATAAACCATTGCATTGGGCCCCATATGACCTTTTTTAAAAAAAAAAAAACAACTGACAAAAGTAAATAGATCCTCACTACATCTTTATGATCTTTCAACATCTTAATAATATATTGCCTTCAAAGTATCTACCTGCTTTTTAAAGGTATTTTTTTCTTCATCTCTTTGGATTCCTACTCTAATAAGGACCAAAACCTCTTAGGCCTGTACATAATTGTTGGGCCAGAGATTTCTTTCTTTCTTTCTTTTTGGTCAGTCACAGGGCTTGAACTCAGGGCCTGGACACTGTCCCTGAGCTTTTTGAGGCTAGTGCTCTACCACTTAAGCCATAGCTCCACTTGAGGTTTTCTGGTGGATAACTAGAAATCAAAGTCTATCCTGCCCAGGCTGGCTTTGAATCGTGATCCTCAGATCTCAGCCTCTTGAGCAGCTAGGATTACAGGTGTGAGCCACCAGTGCCAGGCTGGGGTTTCTTTTAATTGAGCTCCTTGATTGAGGCCCTTGTGTTTTGGATTATTTTCTTTTTTCACTTTGCTATTTTATCCTTACATAGTTGGTTTTTCCCCCCATAAAGGGTGAATGGAAGGTAAATTTCCTAAGTCTTTTAATTCTGAAAGTATCTATATTATGCACCTATCTGGTTGGTAATTTAGATACTTACAGAATTCCATGTTAAAAACTATGCCATACGAGCTTTACAACTTCGGTGCAGGGGGGAGGGGGGGGGGGAAGGGAGGCTGGGAAGGGAGGTGAAGGGTAAACAAAGGAGGAGGCTGCAATGCTTGGTAAGAAATGTACGCATTATCCTGCCCATGTAATTGTAACCCCTCTGTACAGTATGTTCACAAATAAAATAAAATAAAATTTAAAAAAAAACTATGCCATATCAGAATTTTGAAAGTATTGTTCCACTCTTCTCAGCAAATGCTACTGCTGATGAGGAGTGTGATGTCAATCTGAGGCTTACAGTAGGTAAACTGCATGATCTTTCCTTTTGATGTCCTGAGATTATGCAAATGTATGCAATAAAGGTCTTTTTCACTCATCTGATTAGTTCTCAAGACTAAAATCAATTGTGCACATGCACCATGATTTATATTAACTGTTTTATTTTACAAAATCTGTTATTCTCATAAAATCACTCTGTGAGGCATTCCCTACTATGATCTCCATTTGCTGAGACCAGGTATGTCTAGCCTGCAAAGCTGATGCTCTTAACACAAATCTGCCACCCCACAGAATGAATAGACCAATTTATTTAAGTTTTTAAAAGGTACTACAGACACTTTAAATTTTAGTAGAATCATCTCACTGTTGTTTTGCTTTACGTTGCTTGACTTTGTAAAGTAGCATAGCTTTCCAGAGGATTTGTCTTATGAACTTCCTGTTAAACAACTGTCTGCTTCAGAGCTTTACCTATCTTCCTATTAGAACAGTTGTCCTTTCTTCTTCATGTATATCAAATCTCATAGCATCATATAATTGACATCATATATGCCAACACTGTCACATGTGAAGCAACTCTTTTTAACCATCAATTTATTATGTCAATTAGGATAATGGTGTATTGCCTGGCAACCTGACTTTTCATGAACTTCCAACTGTACAAAAACCATAGGTTTGCTGTTGTTGTTCTATGGTACTGGGGCTTAAACTCAGGGCATTGCTCTTGCTAGGCAGACACTTTACCACTTGAACCATACCTTCAGTCCATTTGTGCAGTTTCCTTCTTTACTTTTTCTGGTTCTAATGCCTTCTCTAGTAAAAAAGGTCTTTCTTGGGCTGGGAAGGTGGCTCAGTGGTAGAGCACTTGCCTTGCATGCATGAGGCCCTGGGTTCAATTCCTCAGCACCACATAAGCAAAAAGAAAAAAGCCAGAAGTGGCGCTGTGGCTCAAGTGGTAGAGCGCTAGCCTTGAGCTGAAGAGCTGAGGGACAGCGCCCAGGCCCAGAGTTCAGGCCCCACGACCGGACCCAAAAAAAAAAAAAAAAAAGGTCTTTCTTTCTCTAGAAAGAAAGTTTGAGATATAAATCTCCTATTTGTCCCTTCATTTATATTCATAATAATACTGTTAGTATGGATTGGATTGGGAGAGATGGGGAAGAACAATGCAAGGTGTGACATTAATCAAGATGCATTGTACTCATATCTAACTGGTTGAATTGAAATTCCTTTGTACTACTTAAAGATAATAATGATGATGATGATGATGATGATATTAAAATCTAACAGTTGACCTATAGAATGAAAGATAATCCACCTTGAAAATCTTTAAAAATAGGAAAACAATTTTTATTTGCAAGTTATCTAAAATTATAAATCAATATGATGCTTTTGCAAAACAACTTGAGCCTATGCTTTTTATGAAAAAAGATTCTTTATTGTACTTATAAACTGATACACTGGGGGCTGGGAAGGTGGCTCAGTGGTAGAGCACTTGCCTTGCATGCCTGAGGCTCTGGATTCAATTCCTCAGCACCACATAAGCAAAAACAAAAAAGCCTGAGGTGGCGCTGTGGCTCAAGTGGTAGAGCACTAGCCTTGAGCTGAAGAGCTGAGGGACAGCGCCCAGGCCCAGAGTTCAGGCCTCACGACCGGACCCAAAAAATAAATAAATAAATAAATAAACTGATACACTGAATTGAAACCCCTTTATATAACTACTTAAAGATAATGGAAGGAAGGAAAGGAAGAAAGGAAGGAAGGAAGGGAGGAAGGAAGGGATAGATCTCTTCTGTCCTAGGAAAACAGTGAAGGAAGCTGAGGTAGGAGCCTAGGGGGAAATCTGACTAGTATGCCCCAGGGCCTGGCTTCAAACAGTAGCACCACAAAAGGAAAGACACCCCCTCCTCAAGATAAACCAATCAACAAACAACAAAACAGAAAAACAGTGGAGAAATGGAAAGTTTTCTTTAATGGTCTAAATAGCTGAGTCAAAAATTTAAATGTCTGAGATATACAAGGTAAATATCAGTTTAAGAAGGACAAAGGGGAGCCTATACAACAGCAATACTCATAAGACAATATGTTGGAAGTGATCTGTACAACTTGGGACAGGAAGAAAGAGAGAGGGAGAAAAATGAGGGTGGGGTAACAAGTTATATAAGAAATTATAATCACTATCTTACGTAACTGTAACTCCACTGTACATCACCTTGACAATAAAATTAAAATTAAAA
Organism: Dipodomys spectabilis; assembly: GCF_019054845.1. NCBI lineage: Eukaryota > Metazoa > Chordata > Mammalia > Rodentia > Heteromyidae > Dipodomys > Dipodomys spectabilis. The sequence continues at coordinate 16,919,248 of NW_024870775.1, forward strand.
AAAAAGAAATAAGGAGGGGGGTGGGGGGAAAGATGGGAAGGGATGGGAAGGGGAAACAAAGGAGGAGGCTACAATGCTTGATAAGAAATGTACTCATTATCTTGCCCATGTAATTGTAACCCCTCTGTGCAGTATTTTCACAATTTTTAAAAAAAGGAAAAAAAATAAGGAAAGCTGTGTGCTCATGGCTCATGCTTATAATCCTAATTACTCAGGGGGCTTAGGTCTGAGGATCATGGTTTGAAGCCAGCCCAGGCAAAAAAGTCCATGAGACTCTTATCTCCAATTAACCACCAAAAGAGCTAGAAATGGAGCCATCACTCAACTGGTAGAGCACCAGCCTTGAGCTCAGGGGATGGGGAGAGAAGCTAAGGAACAGTGACCAGGCCCTGAGTTCAAAGGACTAGCACAAAAAAGGAAAGGGGGAAAGGAGGGAGGGAAGAGAGAAGAGTGCACAGATTCCTGGTTTCATTCTTGTTGTAGTTGTCAATCTGCCTTTAACTGGGAGTTTAGCTGTCTCAGTTTCCCTGCTGTACTAATTCAACAGCATTCCTCTTTTTTCAGATCACCTGTAACATCTGATTCTTGTTCTACCTTTCTCAGGCCCTTCTACCCTACCTTCCAGAAGGAAATACCTATTACTTATCCACCAGTCTCAACTAATGGGTATATTTTAAGTTGGTTGGATCCTTTTGAGGCTTTCTTTAAAATATTTGTTAGGGATGTTCCCAAACAGCCTTTGCTTTGGGCTAACTTAGACCCTAAGCTAAGGCCACATATTTCACCTTCCCACTCTGTCTGGAGAAACAGGAAGTACTGGCAGACCTCCCAGGGAATTGTTCTGTATACTGGTTTCCTATCTTTTCCCAGCCTCAGGTAGTTTGTGCAATAAGTATTCCACCAACACCTTAGGCCAAGAAAGCTTTAAAGGCTCTCCACACATGAGGGGAGTGGGGTATGGGAGGGGGGAGAGAAGGGCTTTGAGTGAGGTGTCTTTTCTCTTTGAGATCTTAACAGCAAATTCCAGGCTCTTTACCCACAATGAGTTCAGCCCTGTGTATCTCTGGATAGGCTTGGACTGAGTCTCATCCTGGAGCTAGTTTGGAGCCTGCCTTCCGGGGGGAAGAGTTGGTGGGACCCTAAACTCAATTGTTTCCTTCTCTTAGAGACTGAAGTTCAAGCTGCCTGCTACACAGTGCCCAAAGCCAGTTTTTTTTTTTTAAATCTGCTGTCCAGTTTTCTAGTTAAGGTAGAGATGTTATATAAAGTTACATCTCGTTCTTCTTGGTTCATCTTTGTTGTGAGGGAAGTCTCCCATCATCTTTGTGTGTGTGTGCGCGTGCGTGCGTGCGTGCATGCGTGCGTGCGTGCATGCGTGCGTGCGTGCATGCGTGCGTGCGTGCGTCCGTGTGCTGATCCTTAGCTTTTGTGCTTAAGGCTAGCACTCTGCCCCTTAAGTTACTGCTCCACTTCTGGCTTTTTGCTAGTTAACTGGGGATGAAAGTGTCATGAATTTGTCTTCCTGGGCTAGCTTTGAACCATGTCCTCAAATCTCAACCTCGAGAGTAGCTAGGATTACAGGTGTGAGCCACCTGGCCCAATTATCTTTGAATAACTAAAATCCATGAGATCTCTGAAACTGTGCCCACTGGATACTGCCTTTGCCAAAAATATTAACTTACACTTCACTTGTATATAATCACTGATCAATAAATGGGTTGAAGTACACTAAAGCGTAGAGTCAGATGTTCTGTGTTCAAGTCTTGGCTATTCACTGCCAGCTATATAAACTGTCCTCAGTTTTAACGTCTTTTGTAAAATAAGGATTATAATATCTACTTTCCTAGGTTGTGAGGATGGGGGAGGAGAGAAACAGAGGGGAGGAGAATGTGTGTGTGTGTGTGTGTGTGTGTGTGTGTGTGTGTGTGTGTGGTGTACGTATGTTAACATAATGCCTGGAGTAACAGTATTCAGAGTAAGGGCTTGTTATTTAAGCTTGCAAGCCAATATACTTTTATTTTTTTTTCCCTTACTAGTCTGTATTCACTTCATTTTGCTTCTATTTTATAAGATTTTAAAAGGATTCTGTTCATTAGCTGTCCAGTAGTACATACTAATGGTTGAGGTTCCAAGAAGGCTTATGGGAACATTTTTCCATTCACCACTGAATTAATTTTGCATGCCCACTGTAGAACCAGGAGAAAAGGGCTGAATAGTAATCTTGACGTTTCCTGCCCAAGCACACATTACATAACTTCATTTCCTGATCGAGTGACAAGTATTTTGCTTATTCTATCCTACAGTTTGATTTTATCCCTAAAATCCCCTCAAATGACTCAACTGTTGAGTCACCCACTCACTAATTAGTACCTACTACTTAAAACTTAAGTGAGTGAGCTATTACTCATTCTGTTAGCAAGAGTAGTCACGAAGTAAGACTTTGATACAAAAGAATGTTCTACTTCATTAAAAAAGCATTTCACACAGAGACTGGATTCTAAGATGGATTGAAGAAATTTTGGATCATGGCCTTCCTTTCAATTTTCCAGATACATGGTGTTCTGCCAAAATCTTCATGGAAATTTCTGGAGAGAATTTGTAGGATGCAGTTGTAAGTAAGTGCCTGGAAAGTTGGCAATGATGGAATCTTTCCCAGGTGCTCAGAGCATCTGCACACCAACTTTGGAATGCATCCTGATTACCTTGGGTGCCAGCAGAAATGCAGATTCCTTGGCCCCACTCTCAAATCAGAGCTCTGCAGGAACATAATACTCATCCATTATCCATGCGCACTCTAGGTCAATGATGAAGCAGGCCCTGCACCTGCATTTAAGGGAATATTGCTGATATGGTTTTATTCTAGACAGCAGAGAAGCCCGTTAAAATTTAAACCATCCACATTAACTGTTCTCCATAGGTTTTATGATGAAAATCTAGTTAACATATTAGTTCTTTACTTATTCTGTTTACAATCTGCTTTCCCTGCTAGGATGAGAGATCCATGAAGCACAGAACATTTTTGCTGCTTGGTCAACTGCTATAGCTCCAAAGCCTGCAACAGGTCCTAACCCATAGTAGAGACCCATAGCAGAATTTTTGGATTCATGAGTGAACATTCAGGCACATGCTGAACCATTCCCATCCTCATTTAAACTCTGAATCTATACCCTTTCTTTTTTTTCTTTTCTTTTTTTTTATGTGTGGTGTACCAGTCCTGGGAGTTGATTTCAAGGACATTGTCCTTGAGCTTCTTTTGCTCAAGGAGAGAACTTTACCACTTGAGCCACAGATCTACTTGCTTTTTTTTTTTTTAAAGGAATTTATTGGAGGCAAGAGTCTCAGAGACTTTACTACTCAGGCTACCTTTACCTTCAAGCCACTATCCTCAGATCTCAGCTTCTGAGTAGCTAGGATTACAGGTGTGAACCATTGGTGGGAGCAAAAACCAATTTCTTTTTTGGTGCTGGCCCTGGAGCTTGAACTCAGGGCTTAGGCACTGCCCTTAGCTTTTTTGCTCAAGGCTAGTTAGTGTTCTATCAGTTGAGTCACAGCTCCATTTTTGAATCTCCACATTTTCATCTCAAAGTATAAATTGTAACCATGCCTACCTTGTCCCATAGGTATCGCTAACCATATAATTATTGTATTATGCAAATATAATGAAAAGCATTATATTTATTTAGTTTTCCTGGTCACAATCATATTTCTAATTTTTAATCCATCTACCTCAGGATAATTCCATAAGGTTTGAATCTGTTTCCTCCTCAGCAAAATATGAATTGTGACAAAGAGACCTCAAGCTTCTACCCAAATTTCTCTCCTTTAGAATGTCTTCCCAAATATCAGTTCCATATTTTTCTCCCATCCCCTCACTCTGTAGGGCTGAGTAAAAGATTCATCTGGCACAGATGCTATTAAAACAGCCTACTAGCCAGCGCCAGTGGCTTATGACTATAAACCTAGTTACTCAGGAGGCTGAGATCTGAGGAGCAGGGTTCTAAACTGGCTCAGCAGGAAAGTTCATGAAACTCTTCTCTCAAATTAACCAGAAAAATCCAGAAGTGGAGCTGTTACTCAAGTGTTAGCCTTGAGCATAAAAGCTCGGGGTCAGCCTCCAGGGTCAGCCCTGATTTCAAAGAACCTGAGGAGTTCTGCATGTGTGTCATAGGGGGCACAGGGGGGAGCCTGTAAAAACAGAGTTTTGAGTGGCAGAAGCAGGATAACCACTAGTAACTGAGAAGCAGGCCAAATGTGGAGGTAAGGGAGTAGCTATATATAAAGAAGACCTTGAGGTGATGATGAAAGAAGGGCGGATGTGAGAACCAAAGATGACTCACTCTTCCAATGTAGCCCCTCCTGGGATGTCAAATATGGATGGGTTGGGTGTTCAGATAGGTTTATGGAGCTGAGAGGCAGATGTGGCGGTTGTAGCATTTGTGTGTGCTATATGCATTGGAACTGGACTTTGATAATCAAGTTCTAAACCAGGCAAATCCTTACACAGTGGCCGTACTTTACACTACCCAGCACATTGTCTGCTCCCTGTTCATCAGTAAGCAAATTGTCCCTACTCCTCTTTCCAGTAAACATGTCTCCACTAATACGCTTGATCCCTGGCATGTCCTTTGGCCCTCCCAACAACCAGGCATGAGGAGAGAGGATCAGAGAGTGGAATGAGACCAGTGATATTGAACTGTTTAATCTAAATAGCAAAACTGGGCCACAACTAGAATATTTATGGACCTTAGCATTATGAGCTCATGGTACAGTAAGCACAGGCCTATGGAAAGCTCAATGACAAAATATATCATTACGGAGGAAAATAAACAGATTACATTCCGGAAAAAAAAACCAAAAAAACAGCCTACTGCTGGATACCTGTGGCTCACTGCCTGCCTATAATCATAGTTAGTTAGGAGGCTGAGATCTGAGGACTGCAGTTCAAAGCCAACTCTGGGCGAGAAAGTCCAAGACTCTCCAATTACCCACCAAAAAAAGGCTACAAAAAAAGAACAACAAAACAAACAAACAAAAAACAGAAGTGAAGCTGTGACTCAAGTGTAGAGCAAAAAAGCTCATTGGCAATACCCAGGCCTTGAGTTCAAGCCCCAGGACAGGCACACATACACACCAAAAAAACTCCAGCCTTCTAATGTGATGGTAGTGTTTATTTAAGCTTTCTTTTCCTTATGTACTAAAACAAAATAGAAACAGACTTTAAAAACTTGAAGTGTCCTGACCTCTGAATCCATAACCTCAAAGAGAAAGAAAGAGAGCGGGAAAAATACTTTTTCTTTCTTTTTTTCCCCCCATCGTGGGGCCTGAACTCTGGGTCTGGGCGCTTGTCCCTCAGCTCTTCAGCTCAAGGATAGTGCTCTACCACTTGAGCCACAGCGCCACTTCTTGTTTTTCTGCTTATGTGGTGCTGAGGAATTGAACCCAGGGCCTCATGCATGCAAGGCAAGGCACTCTACCACTGAACCACCTTCCCAGCCCAAAAAAACACTTTTTCTTTTCAAATCAACTGCAGAGGCAGAAAAGTAAAAATTAAAAAAACAAAACAAAACACTTTTTTTTTCTCAGATTCCCCCCAATACTTCAAATAATATTATTCCTCAGGGAGAGGCCCTCAGGCCGCTTAAAAATCCACTCTCTCTGGCAGTTCCCTGTAACTTCACAGTCTGTGATCTCACACTTTAAATGCTCCTTAGGGATGGCCCAAGGCTCTCCTGAGACCTGTCACAGATCATGAAAAAACAACCCTGCAGCAAGAGCCCTGCTATTTCATCATTTAAATGAATACGCTTTAGAAAACACCCTATAATAAAACAGATGAGGTAGATGTTAACAAGAGGTGATGTTGTTTCATATTCCATGTTCTTGTTCTAGTAGCAGCCACAACTGACTAGCTTTTCCTCGAGCTCTAGACTACTCTCAAATCAAAGACACAGATATTTCTAAACTCACCAAGAGTGGACAATGCTTATCGATACCCATTATAAACACTTAAAAATTCAGACTGCTGGGCCCCAGCCCAGGCCTAAGGAAAGACTCAGCATTTCTAAGTCATTTCCATGTGGTGCCCTCTAGTGCTCTGAGAGCCACAGCACTAGGCAAGCAAGGGCTTATGTTCTTGAGGTTACTGAGAAGGTCTGTTTCCTGGGTTCTCATTAGCTGTTGAACGCTAAAGTCTGTTAATAGAACCTGAGCAAATCCTCATACAATGATGAAATACATTAAGAAGCCCCATGTGATCAACCCCATCAGGGAATTGGCTGATATTCCTGGTATCAACGTTTCTACCATAATTCTGTTTTCAACCAAATGACCTGAAATCGGGGCATTGCTCAACAAGAATAGACTCCTCCCAACTCCAGCCAATCTTTGGTGCAGCAGCAGATACCATACCTTCCTAAATACCAAAATGTAAATGCCTAACAATACAGAACCATTATCTGGATATCCTTTTAATAAATATCTACTTTCTCCCATTTGTGGGAGGGAGTTAGATCTAAATTACAAAAATATATGGGAACATATACAGGGTTATATGCATTTATACAAATGTATTAACTAAATATGGTATATGCAGAGGAGGATTGCAATGGTGTAACTCCTTTGAACAACTTACAATTTAACAAAATGAATAGCAGGATGCTGGAACTTGTAGTGTGTGGGGAATGGAGGGAAGGGATGGCCAAGGGGAAGAGGTAGATAAAAGGAGAGAGGAAGAGTGGGCAAATGCAGTCATAATATTTAATGTATGCATGTAAAAATGGAACTAGGAAAAAATTGAGGGGATGAGTGGAGGGTAGAAAATTATGAAAAGAGATGACATTGATCAAGACTGACCAAGATACATCACAAACTGACATGGTGAAATGAAAGCCCTTTGTACAACAACTTAAAGATAATTTTAAAAAATTAAATAAATATCTAAATTACAGAGCTATATAATTATACAGGATTTTTTTTAGCCCTACTTAAAGTTGTTTTCAATCAGCACTTTCAGCTAGTTCAACAAGAAAAGCGTAAAATGTTGTTTGCTATTCAGGCCACTTCATTTACCTACTCATTCACAGCCTAGAAAGGATAAGAAGATTTTCTATCTCTTCATTCCTGAAGCAAAAGGAAATTACTCTGTGAAACATGGTTCAAGTGCCTGGAGGATAAGTGGAGATGACTTCAAACACAGCAGGTATGTGACTCCTGAGCCTCACATGCTGAGATCAGACCATGGAGGACAAGACCCACAGCAGCTAGTTGAAGTGCTGATGGCACTCTTATTCCAAACTCCCCTTCTTCCTGGGACCATGGTGAGAAGATATTACAGACATTTTTAAAAAGAATAAGCCAAGCAAAAGGAAGTTATCAAGAGACTAGCTAGCTCAGCCAGCTTTTAGAGGATAGAAAGGGCCAGGCAACTAAAACTGTGGTCCAGTAAGGAACTGTTAAGTAAGGGCTGATGGGATGTCATCAGAAAAGAGGGACAGAAAAAGAGAATGAGATGACCACTACTTCTAAGTGTCAAAATAAAATAGATGGTGAACAGAAGTTCTATACCCAGCCAAAATTTTCAGAAATGAAGATGCTGGGAATGATGGAACATACTTGAAAACCCAGTTACTCAGGAGGCCAAGGGGCTTAAGATTATCTCAGGCAAAAAAAATTAGTGAGATCTTGTCTCAAAAATAGGCCAGGCATGATAGTCCACAGCTGTTATCTCAGATTTTTGGAGGTAGAAGTAGGAGCATCATGGGTTGAGTCCTGCCAGACAAAAGTGTGAAACCCTATCTGAAAAAAGAAACTCAAGCAAAAAGATAGATGTGGCTCAAGTGACAGAGGGCTTAGCAAGCAGCAAGTCATGAGTTTCAATCCCAGTACCTCCAAATAATAAAAGAAAGAATCATCTCCAGACTGAAACAGGAAAACACACACACACACACACACACACACACACACACACACACACACACCCCCACACACACACACACACACACCCCACACACACCGGAATTTGTTGCTTAGCAGACCTTCCTTAAAAGAAATACTCGTCTCTTAAGACTGAAATTAAAATACACTAAATGGTAACTTTCAAACCCACACGTATATAAACAGCACCAAAAAAGACAGATAAACATAATTCTTTTTGAGACAGGGTCTCTCTATGTAGCTCAGGCTAGGCCTGAACTCCACATCCTCTTGCTTCTGCCTCCTGAGTGCTGGGATTACAGGTAAGATTATAGCAATTTAGGACATGGCTTCAGGATGGAAATAGCTTGTTGGTATGAAGTGGGTTTTTGATCCCACTTGAGAGCTGGTGATCAAACCCAGGGCTTCATGTGTGATAGGCAAATACTCTGCAACTAATCTACACCCTGACTCTTCCTAACTCTTCTTGACCTCTCTGTTTTAAGGCAAAATCAGTAATTATAAAAATTAATGAGCTTGTACTTTGTGATAATAATAATATAAAAGAAGGGGAAGAAATGTAAGTACATTGGAAGAAATTTTAGCATGCTACTAAAATTAAAGGAATATAATCTAGATTGGTTCATATTAAGATGCTAATTGTAATCCCCAGAGCAAGCATAAAGAAGAGAAACAAGGGATTTGAAAGGGCATACTCACATGTATCTAAAACAAAAGAATGATTCAAGAAGTGAAGAATAAAAATAAGAAATACAAAAATGGGAAACTAGGAGCCTTTCTGGCTCTGTACTGTCAAAGACCACCAGGGTTGCAGCCCTGCAGCAGGCAATGCTGCCTTAGTGCTGTAGCTCAGCAGCTGGAAATGTCTGCCAGTGCTGGCTCTACTGATGCAACAGAGCACAGACACGCTGTTGCTGTGGGCTTCTTAGGTTCCTGTCACAGGACTTGGAATAAAGAAGTCCTGGAAAATGAAGGATAAGTGCAAAGAACTTTATTCAAAGATGTTTCTTAGTCAAGATCTCTGCCACTTTGTTTTTGTGATTGCTCTCCTTTCTGTGATCTTTGTGTGATCTCTGCCTCTTTCTGTCTCTGGCTTTGAGACTAGGTATTTATTTTACATCCTAGGCTCTGCCTAGATTGGATACCCTTATGTACATGATGCATAGGAAAAACTGATCAATTAGAGAAAACCTGTTGAGTCAATGTGGATCTGCAGACCTGAAGCTGTGCTTCACAATTAGTTCTCTATACTATAACCCTCCCCAAACTAAGATTATGAGGAATTAGGAAGAATGGAGATGAGCATTTTTACTGTCTTTCTTTTTTTCTCTCTCTGTCAGTAGTGGGGTTTGAACTCTGGGCCTGGGCGCTGTCCCTCAGCTCTTCAGCTCAAGGCTAGCACTCTACCACGTGAGCCACAGCATCACTTCAGGTTTTCTGGTGGTTAATTAAAGATAAGAGTTTCAAGGACTTTTCTGTCTGGGCTGGCTTTGAACCACGATCCTCAGATCTCGGCCTTCTGAGTAGCTAAGATTACAGGAGTGAGCCACCGGTGCCCGGCTGGCATTTTTATTCTCTATGGCTAGGATTTTCAAAACAATCCAGCATTTCCCATACTCCAGTCTCTATGCTTTCCACTTCAAGATGTTCTTCAGGAACCTTGAACCCTAACCTGCCAAACATTAACAAAATCTACCTTTTCAAAAGAACATTGATGAATGTACATATCACTTAACTGCACACTTAAAATGACAAAGATAACATATAAAGGGCATTTTACCACAAGTAAAAGTAGTTGTGGATTCTTTTTGATTTTTGGTGCCGGTCCTGTGGCTTGAACTCAGTCTGAGTGCTATCCTTGAGCTTTGATGCTCAAAGCTAGTGCTCTACCACTTGAACTACAGTTCTACTTCCAGCTTTTTATTGGTTAACTGGAAAAGTCTCACAGACTTTTCTAACTGGGATGGCTTCAAACTGTGATCCTCAGATCTCAGCCTCCTGAGTATCCAGGATTACAGGTAGGTGTGAGCCACTGACACCAAGCTAGTAGAAACATTTTTTTGTTTGTTTGTTTTTGTTTTTAATTAATATCAAAATTTAGGTAGCTGGGTTGCAGGCATGGCTCAAGTGGCAGAGCACTTGTCTATATGCAGTACTCCTCTCCCATTGAAAACAAATGCAGCTACAGTGCATCTTAGAAAGCCATTCAGAGTACTAACAGCATATTTTAGAAAAGAAGAAAGAACTAAAGTCAATAACCTATGCTTTCACACTAGGAGACTAGATAGAGAAAACTAAATTAAAATTAAACAAAGGAGCTAGGCACTGGTGGCTCACGCCTGTAATCCTAGCTACTCAGGAGACAGATCTGAGGATCCCGATTAAAAAGCCAGCCGGTCAAGAAAGTCTGTGAGACTCTTATCTCCAATAAACCACTTAGAAAACTGGAAGTGGTGCTGTGGCTCAAGTGGTAGAGCACTCACCTTGAGCTGAAGAGCTGAGGGACAGCGCCCAGGCCCTGAGTTCAAGCACCACAACTGACAAAACAAAAAAACAAAAAAACAAAAAACAAAAAAACTAAAAACTAAACAAAGGAAGGAAATAATAAACTACCAAATCAAGAGAAAGAGAGAGAGTGTATGTGCACTAGGCATCAGTGGCTCATGCTACTCAAGAGGCTGAGATCTGAGGACTGTGATTTGGAGCCAGTTTGGGCAGGAAAGACTATGAGATTCTTTTTTTTTTTTTTTTTTTTAACTATGAGATTCTTATCTCCAATTAACCACCAAACAGCTGAAAGTACAGCTGAGGCTCAAATGGCAGAGAGCACTAGCCTTGGGCACAAAAACTGTGGAACAGGGCTAGGAAGGTGGCTCAGTGGTAGAGAGCTTGCCTTGCATGCCTGAGGCCTTGGGTTCGATTCCTCAGCACCACATAAGAAAAAAGAAAAAAGCCAGAAGTGGCACTGTGGCTCAAGTGGTAGAGCGCTAGCCTTGAGCTGAAGAGCTGAGGGACAGCGCCCAGGCCCAGAGTTCAGGCCCCATGACCGGACCCCCCCACAAAAAAAGTGGGCTGCTAGGGGTACAGCTCAGTGGTACAGCATTTGCCTAGCAGATGTGAGGCTCTGAGTTCTATCCCCATTCAATCCCTAGTACCAAAAAAAACAAAAAGAGAGAGAGAGAAAAGGGAGGGAAAGAGGGAGTGGGAAAGGGAGACTAGAAAGAAGGGGTAGTAGGAAGGGAGGCAGAGAAGGGGAGAAAGGGAGAGAGAAGGAAAATTTTTCCACATAGAAAGAAAATGATTTAACATTCCTAAGAAGACTTATATTTTCTTCTTTCTTTATAGATTGGTAAATATAGACATTATAAATATCTGTATACAGAATTTTTACTTAAGAAAAAAAAAAAACATGTCCAAAGGCCATTAATATGTGAAAAGGTGTTTTTACTATTTCACACATTAAGATACTTTGTAGAAAAAAATGGTAGAAATTAAAATATTTTGTATAAGAAATGGGTGAGTAAATTATAGCCTAAACTGGGTGTGATGGTTAACATCTATAAACAAAGTATGTGGGAAGCTGAGACAGGAAGATTGCAAGTTCAAGGCCAACCTGGGCTATGTAGTTAGTTACAGGCTGCCTGAACTACCTGGTGAGATCTTATCTTAGAATATAAAACACAAACAAGATTTTTTTCTCATATATTCTTTCTTCCTTCCTCTTTCCCTTTCTTATATTCCTGTTGCTCTTTCTCCCCTCCCATCTCTCCTCTTTCTCTCTTTGTCTTTCTTTCCTTCTTCCTTTCTTTTTTTCTTCTTTCTTGTGATCCCAGGGCCTCGGAAATGTTAGGCAAGCACTCTACACTAGAGCTACTCACTTACCCTTTTATATCTATTTTGTTTTGTTTGAGATGTGGTCTTTGCTAACTTTGCCCAGACTGGCCTCAGACTTGAGATTCTCCTGCCGCTCAATCTTGAGTAGGTGGGAATACAAGCATGCATCACTATGCCCAGTATAGCATATATTTCTCATGGAAAATAAAACACTCAAATTTGTATGGAATGACATAGGAAGTTAAAACATAAAAGTAAGTTGCAGAGTAATAATTTTAATCTAGTTATATTTATATAGAAAAATGCATGTGTTCTTAGAAACATCAAGAAAAAACTGGCAGCATACATGCCAATCTATTACACTAGTTATTTCGATTGGTTTGGAACAGACACTATAGCCCATCTTTTTCATTTTTACACATTTCTGTATTGTTTGAACTTTAAAATTACTAATAAAGTTTGATACTATACTTCGAAGTTTCCAGTGGTACAAGAATTGAAGGAAGTGGTGATGTGGCTCAAGTGTAGAGCGCTAGCTTTGAGTTGAAGACCTGAGGGACAGCGCCCAGGCCCAGAGTTCAAGCCCCCCCCCTCCCCCCGCAAAAAAAAAAAAAAAAGAATTGAACAAACACCTCACTAAGACAATATACAGAGACCAAACAAGTATCCAACAAGATCCACAGTATAAGGGAAATAAACATTAGAACCATGATATACCATGTTTGAAAGGTAAGGGCAGATATCCTGGCAATATTCTTCCAAATGTCTGCAAAAATGGAGAGTAACAAGAGTTTTCCTTAATTTTTTGTGGAATCAATGTAAAATGGAATGGCTGCTTTTGAAGAAAATTTCGCAGGTTTTTGTACACCTAAACATAGCTTCTGAATCCCAGAAATTATGATTCTAGGTCTTTATCCAAGAAGACTAGAAAACTATGTCTACTCAAAAACCTACACATGAATTTGCACAGCAATATTATTTATAATTACTCAATAACTGAAGCATCCAGGATGTTGCATTTGTACTAAAAATACTGTTCATGTGATCAAAAGGAAACAGCTATTCATTTGTATGACACAGATAAATCTTAAATGCATTATGCTAAGAGAAAAATTCCAATTGGAGAAAGGCTACATACTACATGATTCCATTTATATGACTTTCTGGGAAATATATAAGTACAGAGATAGAAAACAGATCCATTTTTGAAAGGGGTTGGAGAAGGTTGGAGGGCTGACTAGGTAAAGCATAAACTATTTCCAGAGCCAAGAAACTACTTTGTCTAACAGTGCCATCATAGATAAATGATGCTATTTGTCAAGACTCATGGAATTTCATAGCACAAAGAATGAATTTTAATGTCTTTTTATTGTAAGTTAAAAAAAATCCACTAGGAGTGCTGGATCTCAGTTTGGAAGACAGACAAAGTCAAAAGAATTGATTCATATTACAAATGTCAAACATAACCTCATTGAACAGGATGGTCAGAAAGAGGTGTAAGAAACTTTGGAAACAAATTTTTAAGGAAGAAAAGGAATCAGATATAAATATTGTACTGAAGTTGGTGTGTTTTGTGGTAATATAAGACAACAATTCTGATAGTAATCTACATGTGTATTAGAGTTGAAAAATAGTAAAAAAATAAAAAAGATTGCAAAGTAGGAGCTAGATGGGTCAATATGGACTGGTCAGTTGTGGTTAAGAAAGGAAGAAAGTCTGAATGGATTAGATCTAAACTAGTGACTGACACGTCAGAGTGAATTCCTGTTGAGCTTAGTAGACACTGATGAATAAAAATGGAAGCACAAAGGACATGTTCCAAGACCCCAAGGGATGCCTGTAATCACACCTAGTGACAAATTGTATATACACTCTCGGTTTTCCTCCACATGCATGTCTATAATAAAGTTTAATTTGTAAAATAGGCTCAACTAAGATATTAACAATAACCAATGATAAACTAGGACAATAAAAGCAATATGCTATAATAGTTATGTGAATCTTTTAAAATATCTTATACTGTACTCTCCCTTCTCGTGACTCTGTAACCTCCATGATAAGATGAGGGAGGTAATAGACATGGCCATGTGAGCACAAATGTTTGACAGCCTGTCACTGACTAAAGGTGGGAGGCAGCATACACAACATGGATACATTGGACAAGGTGATGACTCATTTTGAGGGTCAAATTGGAAGAACATAAGGTTTTGTGATGCTATTTAGAATGGCACGCAAATTAAAGAGTATGAATTATTTATTTCTAGAATTTTTCCATTTAATATTTTCAAACTGTGGTTAACCATAGATAACTGAAGCCATGGATAAGGGGGGAGCATTGTAAGAAAGTCATGGATGCATACACAGGAAATATACATACACATTTCCTAGCTCCAGTCACTGACAGGGCCTAAAAGCAATGACACCCAATTGTGATGCCAGATCAGAATAAATCGTGTTTCCTTCTCTTTTTTTAAGTAAATGCTTTATTCTATTATGGTATTTCTGATGTGTGGATATTTCATAAATGAAATATTTTGAAGTTAGACCATCAATGTGTTCACAGCTAAATACTAAATTTTTCCAAAGAAAAACAATATATTTATACATATAACAAATATATAAATATGTATACTTCAACTTTGTGAATTTTTAAATTTTTATTATCTAGTTGTATATTTTACTAGTTACCATTCAACAAAGCAGTTTAGAACAATGATCAGTGACAAATCTGGTTCCTAATACCATTTTCCAGTGGACATCATTCTTGTTGAACGGGCTAGTTTTAGGGCTGAAGCAGGGAATGTGATATTGAAGATGTGTGAGCAACTCTTTTCAGTGCCACAAAGAACACAAAGTAGGGAAGTACTCAAATACAATCTGAGGGGAATATCAATGGAACATAAGGGCCACCTAGAAAAGTTCCTAGTAGCAAAAACTGGAACAATTTGAGTAATAAATAAGATAGTATTCACCTATAACTTGCCAGCAACAAAAATCTTTGATACATTTAATAATAAAGTTAGGTTATATTTAATAAAAAATTTTCCAACTTAAAAAAAATTTAGCAGTATTGGGATTTAAATTCAGGGACTTGAGTTAGCAAAGCAAGCGTGTCCTACCACATAAGCCATGCACCAAGCCCTTTTTGCTGTAGTTTGTTTTGTAGTTAGGGCTTCATGTTTTTGTCCAGGCTGTCCTCAAACTGTGATCCTCCTATTTCCACTTTCCAAACATCTGAGATTACAGGCATGAGCTACCATGTCTAGCTTCCAACTTCCAATCAGCTAAAATCATGTCATTTATAACAATAAAAAAACTTTTAAAAAGTCACTGCATATGTATATTTTTCCAAAGTATAAGGATAGCATATAGCAGAAACACAGCTTAAAATGAACATAGACAAACTGGAACACATACAGAAAAAAGACCAGATTATAGGCCTATGTGAACAACAGTTTTCAATTTAATCTAATAAATACTTGAGCACTACTGGGCACCAAGAACCATGAAAGGGATGGGGTGGGATATAAATAGTAAGGATAAAATAAACTGACTTTTAAAAAGTATCTGTTTAGTAAAAACGGTGAAAAAATATGAAGAGTAATAAATGTAGGTATGAAAAGTACTGTTATATTGCAAGGAATCAGGTTTTCTTCAGTGTGACCTAGAGATACACTTAAGAATAAAGGTTAAATCCTGTAACAGGCTGAGTTAGGCTTGTCTGGAACAAAGTGATTTGTGTATACTGAGATACTGAGATCTCTTGCTTAAATGGCTAGCACAATAATTCACTCAACTGAAAGATACATATTTCATCGTAACTTATGTGGCAAAAATATTACTGTTCTATCTTTTGATAACCATAGGGAGAAGTTAATTTTTAACATATAAACACCAAGAAGTCTAAAAACACTTTAGAAGTCTAAAATATAAAGAAAACTGTTCAATTTTATCTCCAAGTTCACTAATTTGAGGGATTTGATTTATCTGTCAAGGAGCTCTACCACTGGTATAAATAATAGTCTCTTCAAACAGAATTTGGAAGGTACAAGCTAAAAGTATAATTATTCTGCCATCTGTTAAATCATTAAAGGCACTCACCTTAAAAAAAATCTACAAATAATCAGTAGAGGGGCTGGGAAGGTGGCTCAGTGGTAGAGTGCTTGCCTTGCATGCATGAAGCCCTGGGTTCGATTCCTCAGTACCACATAAGCAGAAAAAGCCGGAAGTGTTACTCTGGCTCAAGTGGTAGAGTGATAGCCTTGAGCTGAAGAGCTGAGGGACAACACCCAGGCCCAGAGTTCAGGCCCCATGACCGGCCAACACACACACACACACACACACACACACACACACACACACACACACACACACACACACTAATCAGTAGAATTCTTATCCATGTTTTGGGCTATCTAATCATTTGCATCAGATGGAAGAAAAGCGAAGGATCTAAATGAGAATACTTTCCCCCAATGGACCAGGGAACACACACAACTAATCAGAAAGGAAAAAAATAAAAGAAAGAAAAATGGTCCCCGGTGGCCCTTGCTTATCATCTCTGTTTACAAAGAGCTTATGCCCCAAGGAAAAAAGCAAACACTGAACTAAAGTTACTTGATTTTGTGCCACCTTTCTGACAAAACATGTTGGAAGCTATGTGGTAAACATGTTAGGGCCCTCACAAAATAGGCACACAAAGGCTGGACAGTGGTTGCTCACACCTGTAATCTTATGTACTCAGGATACTGAGCCTTGAGGACCATGATTCAAAGCCAGCCCAGGCAGAAAAGTCTGTGAGACTCATCTCAACCACCAGAAAACTGGAAGTGGAGCTGTGGCTCAAAGTGATAGAGCACTACCTTAGAACAGAAAAGCTCAGGGACAGTATCCAAGTCCTGAGTTCAAATCCTATGACTGACCAAAAAAAAAAAAAAAGCACACAGACTGAAGGCAAATATGGAGATCCCTGAGGACGAGGCTGAGAATACTAACTCAGCTAGGAGCTAAAGAGAGCTAGCAGCCCAGTAACAGTAGCCAGCAGGCTATGTGAAGGTAAGCTTGTTCAGAGAGACTACCAATAGACAGTACCAGAAATGTAGAGAAGTATTTATGGGCTGATAACAATGATGATAAATTATCCAAGTCAGGGCAACCAGCATCTAAGAAATGTAAAGTGGAAGGAATTGAAAAAGGTATACACTGACATTATTTTAGCAATACATTAAAGTAGTAAAAATTTCTATAACTTAAAGTTGAGTCTAAAATTGTGTTTATAGTGTATAAAAATAAATCTGCATAGAAAAGGGAATTGAAGGAGACTGACCAAAATGCTAATAAAGTAGTATGGCTGCATTGTTTTCCTTATATGGTTCCATATGTTCCATTATATAATGTCTATATTTTGTTATTCTTTTATTATTAACACAGATGACTAAAATGTACTTGAAAGTTAGTTTATCCATATCTTTTGCCAAAGATGGGCCATCTGCACCAGTCCTGAAGGTAAATTTGGAATTAAAAACCCACTGTGGTTTATACACAGTATAAAAAAACTACTGTGGCTTATCCGCAGTTCCTGATCTTAAACCAAAAATAAGATCATCCACTTTTAAGATTAGAAATAGAATTTAAAAGTTGAGGTATAGCTCAGTGATAGTGTGCTTGCCTAGAATGCCCCAGGCCTTTGATTTGATCTACATCCTCCTAAAAAAAATACTTAATGACTTAATATACATAGACTTGATTCAAATAATGAGAAGGTGGGAGGCGAATTAAAAATTACAAGTTGGGGCTGGGAAGGTGGCTCAGTGGTAGAGTGCTTGCCTTATATGCATGATGTCCTAGGTTCAATTCCTCAGCACCACATAAGCAGGAAAAAAAAAACGGAAATGGTGCTGTGGCTCAAATGGTAGAGTGCTAGCCTTGAGCTGAAGAGCTGAGGGACAACACCCAGGCCAAGAGTTCAGGCTCTACGACCGACCCCCCCACCCCCTAAAAAAAAATTACAAGTCATTGGCCTTCTTAAGACTGAACTCTTGAGGCTGGGAAGGTGGCTTAGTGGTAGAGTGCTTGCTTTGCATGCATGAGGCCCTGGGTTCGATTCCTCAGTACCACATAAACAGAAAGGCCGGAAGTGGCACTGTGGCTCAAGTGGTAGAGTGCTCTCCTTGAGCTGAAGAGCTGAGGGACATCGCCCAGGCCCAGAGTTCAGGCCCCACGACAAAAAAAAAAAAGACTGAACTCTTGCTGGACACCAGTGGCTCACCCCAGTAATCTTAGCTACTCAAGAGGAGGCTGAGATCCGAGGTTCAAAGCCAGCCTAGGCACAAAAAGTTCTCAAGACTCTCAAATTAACTGGAAAAAGACTAAGCTCTTACACTGGGACCAACAGGTCAGATGAAACTCAAATGAAGTCATCTGAGCCAGGTCATCATTAAACTCAAGTTTGAAAGTGGTGAGTTTTCCAAACATGAAATTCATAGCAATCAATGAGAAAGGGTTCAGTTTATCTGATTTGGCATGGTGTTGAAAGGGCTATTTTAAGCCTGTAAGGAAAGTAACTTTGTAAAGACCAATCTACTTTTTGGTTCTTGTTTGTTTTCCTCCACCTCTTCTACCTATAAAGCCCTCTAGGAATGCTTTCCCAAGTCTCTAGATGGGATGCTTCCTTGTTCACAAAACTCCAAATTAAAATTGTTGAAATTTTGTTTGTGACAAAATATGAAAAAAAATCACAGGAGAGTTATTATTGTATATACCATTATGAAGAGTCCACCACAGATTAAGAAAGAGAAAAGGAAATTAAATTGGCAAACTAAAGGGTTATTTACAGTGTTAGAATTGCAAATGTTTTATTTCTTTTTGGCTTTCTTTTGGCTTACTGGTATTTGAAATTTTTTCACTTGAGAAGTGGCGCTGTGGCTCAAGCGGTAGAGCGCTCGCCTTGAGCTGAAGAGCGCAAGGAGAGCACCCAGGCCCAGAGTTCAAGCCCCACGACCAACCAAAAAAAAAAAATCCAGAACTTTTTTCACTTGAAAGGTATACTTTCATAGAAGTAAAAATAATTGCACTGGTTACTATTACATACATTTTTTATGCCAGTCCTGGGATTTTATGCCAGAGCCTGGGCACTGTCCCTTCTTTTGCTCACGGCCAGTGCTCTACCACTTGAGTTACAGCTTCTCCTTCAGCTATTTTTGGTAGTTTATTGGAGAAAGAGTCTCATGGACTTCCCTGCTCAGGCTGGCTTTGAACTGTGATCTTCAGATTCTCAGCCTCCATAAGTAGCTAGGATTACAGGCAGGAGCCACTGATGCCTGGCTATTGTAAGAAAATTTCACATTACATTTTAAAATGACCAGTTTTTAATATCTAGTATAAGCTAATCTGTGGCCTGAGACATTTGTATACAAATTCTCATATAGTTATTTAGAAGGAACACAAAAACAGTAAGCATTTCAAGACAGAGAGTAATTTAATAGTTACATATATTTACAAACTAGGAATTAATTATAACATATATTTACAAACTAGGAATCAATTATAACAAAATTGCTCTAAAGACTGAGAGAGGCAAAACTGAATTTGGGGCCATTTCTTTGGCATATAAAAATGTTAAACTTGAGTATTATTTGCCTGTAAATTTATTTATCCAGTACCTTTCCCTTATCTATAAGTTTGAGGAGTTTTAGAATACAATTTTATTTTCCCCATTATTCCAGATCCTTTGAATTTTACTTTTGATGCTTTGCCTATAGCGGCAATAATGTAAAAAATAAATATTGTGGAGGGTTGGCTACAAAAGTTTGAAAAGAGAACCACATTGCAACTGTATCTACTAGATAAATCTTCCTTCTAAGACACCCTGACATCCTAACCACTTGTGTTAGGATGGGAGATAGAAACCAGGGCAAGCTTAATGAAGGAAAAGAGCAAAGGACTGGATTTTGTTCCTGGCTCAGCAGTTTAGGTTTCTGAATTCACCTTTTACAGTAATTTATTAACAAAATTCTTCTGAACCCAAATCTTACAACACAACATGTACTTAAAAAGAATTAGAAACTGGGCACAGGTGCCTCCTGTCTGTAATCCTAGCTACTCAGGAGGCTGAGATCTGAGAATCACAGTTCAGAGCCAGCCAGGGCAGGAAAGTCATGAAACTCTTATCACCAATTAACCATCAGAAAACCAGAAGTAGAACTGTGGCTCAAAGAGGTAGAGTGCTAGCCTTGAGCAAAAAGAGCTCAGGGAAGCACCCAGGCGGTGAGTTCAAGCCCTACCAACAAAAAGAAAAAAAAAATAGAATTATGGGCATTAAAAGCACTTATTTACTACATATCATTAAATAAAAATAAAAGTCACAAAATATACTCAGAGTATGATCTCATTTTAAATTGATTACCTCTACAACATGAACAATAGACTGGAAGGATATACATCAGAATATTAACAGGATAGTTTACTAGTGGATTTTATGTTTTTTCAATATTTTCAAAATGTGACACTCCATATATATTATTTTTAAAATGGTATTTTTAGAAGATAACATACTGTAAACTTTTTGAGATAGACTATTAGGAATAGGATAAAATACACAACTACAACATGAATTAAACAAAACAAGCAATTTAAGTCCTAAAACAGAAGGTTCAAGTAAATGTAGAAAACAGAAGTCCTCCAATACTTTTAGACCTAAACTAGTCCTTATAAGGATATTATATATATTTTACAAATACTGGATTATACACATGTTAAAAAACATTATATGTATATCTCATAAAGACTAGTGTTTACACATACCAAGGCAGACTTGATAGAAATATGACTAAATGAGAAAATGTTTCCATAGTAGCTAAGATCACATAGTACTTCTTTTTTTTTTTTTTGGGTCCGTTCGTGGGGCCTGAACTCTGGGCCTGGGTGCTGTCCCTCAGCTCTTCAGCTCAAGGCTAGCGCTCTACCACTTGAGCCACAGCGCCACTTCCGGCTTTTTTCTTTTTGCTTATGTGGTGCTGAGGAATCGAACCCAGGGCCTCAGGCATGCAAGGCAAGCGCTCTACCACTGAGCCAACTTCCCAGCCCCACATAGTACTTCTTAAATATACAACAACTTCCTATGGAATCCTGTAATAGATCCACTTGAATTATTACGTCTGACTCATAAGAAGTACTCAAATTCTTATTTTTATTATTTATTTTTGTTGGTCCTGAGCTTGAACTCAGGGTCTGGGAGATGTCCCTGAGCATTTTGTGCTTAAGACTAGCACTCTACCACTTGAGAGCCACAGCACCACTTCTAGCTTCTTTTGAGTAGTTTTATTGGCAATAAGTCTCACAGACTTTTCTGCCCTGGCTGGCATCAAACCATGATCCTCAGATATCAGATCTTAGCCTCCTGAGTAGCTAGGACTACAGAGCCACCAGCACTCTGTATTTATTTTGAAGCTGGTTCTGAGGCTTGAACTCAGGGCCTGGGTGCTCTCCAGGCACTGTACCTTAGCTTTTGTGTTCAAGGCTAGTGCTCTAACACTTGAACCACGGCTCCACTTCCAGCTTTTTGATTCTTAATTGGAAATAAGTGTCTCATGGACTTTGCTGCCTGGGTTGGCTTTGATCTGCGATCCTCAGATCTCAGCCTCCTGAGTTGCTAGGATTGGAGCAATGACCCACAGATGCCTACTGACTCATATAATTTTGATGTAACAATGTTTCAAGTTCATATATTAGGCAAGCAGACTTTCTTTGTGATGGCTAGAAGGCTATAAGTTAAAAATAAAGCAAGTGGCTACAGAACAAACCATGCCACTTGAATTAAAATAGATTTGACTCCTAGACATTTAAAAAAATGACTTTGTTTCCCTCAAGAAATTATCTACAGGATTTCTTCTAATTTGTTTTTACCTATAGAGAAACATTATATAAACATTAACACATCCAGACAGAGAAGTCTGATGAGACTGACATTTATCCTCACACAGATCAAAGGGAGGTATAGGCTGTTGCAGTGGCCAAAACGAGGTTAGAAGATGGCCTTTGGAACAGCCTGCCACCTATAATGGTGCTGATTAACAAAACTACATTGGGATTCCATTTCACTCATGTAAGAATGGTTGTCATCAAGAAAAAACAAGTGGCGTGGATGTAGGGGGGAAAAAAAGAAATTCTTATAGATTGCTGTGGGTAGGGGGGATGAAATAAATTAGTCCAGCAACAGAAATAAATTAGTCCAGGATAGAGGTTCTTCAAAAAAGTATCTGGGTGCCAGTGGCTCACACCTGAAATTATAACTATTTGGGAGGCTGAGATTGTTAGGGTCAAGATTTGAGGCCAACCCAGACCAAGAAAAGGAAGTTTTCAAGACTACTTCTCAATAAATAAATGGTCACTGCAGCACTGTAGGATTACAAAACTGTTTTACACATACATATACACACACACAGAGTAGAATGCTGTTCAGCCTTAAAAAGAAATGATACAGGGTATTGGTGGCTCAGGCCTGTAATCCTAGCTACTCAGAAGGCTGAGATCTAAGGACTTAAGTTTGAATCCAGCCCAAGCAAGAAAGTCCATGGGACTCTACTATTCAATAAACTACTCAGAGAAAGCTGGAAATGGCCCTGTGGCTCAAGTAGCAGAGCACTAACCTTGAGCATAAGAAGCGCAAGGAAAGGGTCAAGGCCCAGAGTTTGAGTCCTGGGACAAGCAAAAAAAAAAAAAGGAAACTATGTCATTTGTGACACTATGCATGGGATTGGGGAGTTTTATGCTAAAGAAATAAGACAAACTTATAAATGCAATAGTAAAAAGTGCAATGGTAGTTACAGAGGATATGAAAGGCGAGAGTAGGGAAAATACTAGTCAAAAAATACAGTCTGAGAAGGAATAAGTTTTTGCGATCTATTGCACAGCATGGTAAATATTCTAATACTACTGTATTGTACATTTCAAAACTGCATAAATTCCAAATACTATCACCTCAGGTAATAGATTTGTCAGTTTTTTCACATTGTATTTATACTCTATAAATGTAAAATTATAAATTGCCAACTTATAATAGAATGTAAAACACCCATAGAAACCATTGAGAAAGTCTCTTTAGACATAATCTTCTAACGAATTAAGTATCCACACTAATTGCTGTTAAAGGGAATGATTTCCAAATAAACTAAAATTATAATGTCATGGGAGTTAAGTCAAATTATGATCAAAACCATCATTTTTAGGGAAGAGTTGTAAATTATGCCTCTTAGATCAACCACAAACACTTCAAACCAGGAAAATTCTTAACTGTACCTTCAAATATTTTCCTTAAATCCCCCCTTTTCTGACACACAATCTATATCTACGATTTTCGCTGAGATTTAAGAATTTGGAGTCAGACCAGGCACTGGTGGCTCATGACTATACTACTAGCTATTTGGGAGGCTGAGATCTGAAGATGGCAGTCGGAAGCCAGTCCCAGCAAGAAAGACCATGAAAACCTTATCTTCAATTAATTATTCACTTAACCATCCAAAAGTCAGAAGTGAAGCTGTGGCTCAAAGTGGTAGAGCACTAGCCTTGATCAAAAAGCTCAGGGACAGCATCCAGACCCTGAGTTCAAGCCCCATGACTGACAAAAAAAAAAAAAGAATTCAGAGTCAGGTGCTGGTGGCTCACACCTGTAATCCTAGTTACTTAGAAAGTTGAGATTCAGAGGAACATAGTTCAAAGCCAGCCAAGGCAGAAAAGTCTGTAAGATTCTATTTCCAAAATAATAATCAGCAAAAAGCTGGGCCAGAGGTACAGTTCACATGCTAAAGCACCAGCTGAGTAAGCTTACTCCCTTGAGTTCAAATCCCAGTACCAGAAAGAAAAAAAAAAATCAGATAATTTCTGATTGATGTCTTGTGACAAACTTAAAGTAAGTGAGATTAATTAGGATAGTTTAATTTAATCATGTTAGCTTTGTTGACATTATCTATAATTGTATTATCTAACCATTAATCATACTTGGCAATTACAATGTTATATATACTGTTCTTCCTATATGGTTTCTATAAGATCATGCTGGACAGGAAGGTTCATGCCTGTAATCCCAACTACATGGGAAGCAAAGATAGGAAGATCAGATCCAATGCTACCCCAATCAAAAGTGGGAGACCCTATCTATAAAACACAGAAGACCTGGGGACTGGCTCAAGTGATAGAAGAGAGAGACCATGAATTCAATCCCTCTGTAGTGAGAGGGGTTTCCGAGTCTTTCAAGGGCCTTAGTGTTATAGCTCTCTGCTGCCCACTGATACTTTCTGGTGCCCTTTTGCCTGGGCTGCTCAGTTTGCCAGCCTTACTGCTGCCACTGCTATTTCTTCCAGTCAGCAGTGGCAAAGGTGAGCAAGACCATTCAAGAGAAAGTGGAGAGAAAGGTCTAGCCTCAGAGCAGTTTTCAGATTTTGAACTGAAATTCTGAAGTTCATTTCTCAGAACTTTTCTAACTTTTGTGATCTGCACAATATACACAATTAATACCAGGGACAGCACTAATTCACTAGTGGTACAAAACATAAAAATCATTAGATTGGTGGTATTGTGGGTGAATTAGTTTTAAAACTTTTTCTCATGTAGCTGCAGGAAGATTATATAAAACAGGGAAAATCAACAGGGTCAGATCCTGACAAAGAGCTCTTTAACAGTTTAAGGAGATGCAGCATACTCTTTGGCTTCTCCCAACAAAGAATTTCCTTCCCAAATCTTGGGAAGGAAAGATATGGAAGAAGAGATGAAAGCTCTGCCTGGCTATAACCCCATGGAAGTTGGGATTGGGTGAGAAGTTTGTTATTCTCAAAATGGTCCCCAAATTTCATCAGATACTGAACCCATTCCACACTTCTGAAGTGAGAGCTAAGAATCCACGTCTTTAAAAACCCACAAGGGGGAGGGGGGGAATCCAGTCCTAACCACTCAGGAGGCTGAGATTTGAGGACTAGGCTTCAAAGCCAGTCTGGGCAGAAAAATCTGAGGACTTTTATCGATAGATGATGATGATGATGATGATGATGATGATGATGCAGCAGAAGAAGGAGGAGGAGGAGGAGGAGGAGGAGGAGGGGGCAGCAGCAAGAAGTGATGGAGGAATTGTTCAAGTGGTAGAGCATGAGTCGAGTAGAAAAGAAAAAAAACCACAAAGGTGGTTCTTGGGTGTCCACAGGCTTTGATGCAACTGGACAAATTAGGAGACATGATAAATGAGTGATTTGGGATCCAGACATACACGTGTTTACATCATTACTCTTTCAGTGAATAGCTCTGGTTGAGGCATGTCATCCAAACCTTCAGAGCATTAGTTTTCTCAAAGTAGAATGACATTCTGTTGTGGAAATTGAATAAAACTGTGTATGTGAATATGGCTATTGTGTGCACATATGTGTGCTACTTAACAGGGCCTGTATGAAACTTACAACCCTTCAAGTTCTTCCAGCTCTGTACCAGCAATTTTTGTTAATCTTTTTTTTTTTTTTTTGGTAGGTTGTGGGGCTTGAACTCTGGGCCTGGGCACTGTCCCTCAGCTCTTCAGCTCAAGGCTAGCACTCTACCACTTGAGCCACAGTGCCACTTCTGGTTTTCTGAGTGGTTTATTGGAGATAAGAGTCTCACTGACTTTCCTGCCCGGGCTGGCTTTGGATCTCGATCCTCAGATCTCAGCCTCCTGTGTAGCTAGGATTACAGGCATGAGCCACCACACCCAGCGTTTGTTAATCTTTTAACATACACAATTGTCACTGAAATGCCTTCTTTTACTTCCCTAAAGCAATTTTCTTAGGATTTTTCCCCTTCCCTCTTTTCTCAGAAGCATTTTTTAAAACATGTATTTCCTTTCCTAATCTACAACCCATATAAAATTTCAATGTCACAGGTCTACTGTATGCCAATGTTCTAGATCTCTTTGGAAGGTCACAAATCATGTAACATTCAAGACCTTTCACTCCACATTAAACCCCCTCCCCAAATATGAGCAAAATCCATGTTGCAAATGCATGTCAGAGAGAAAAAAATATTACAAAACAACTAGCTGGGGATCTTTTGTTTTACCCAAATACAAATTGTGGAGGCCCTTATGGGTATTTGCAGTTAGCAAAGTGGATGATAACATGGGCACTGGGTTTGGTCTCTGGGTTTGGACTCAAGCCCCTGATACCTAGGGTAGAAGCACAGGGTTTGGGGCCTTAAGTGTTACAGATTCTGTAGTGAGAGGGGTTTCTGAGTCTCTCCACAGTTCAAGGGCCTCAGTGTTATAGCTCTCTGCTGCCCACTGATACTTTCTGGTGCCCTTTTGCCTGGGCTGCTCAGTTTGCCAGTCTTACTGCTGCCACTTCTGTTTCTTCCAGTCAGCAGTGGCAAAGGTGAGCAAGTCCATTCAAGTGAAAGTCTTTAATAGGATCTGGTGTTATAATATCAGGTGGGAAATGAGGAGTGTCACCCAAAGTGAGGCAAGCAGCCATACAGCAAGAACAAGGAGGGGGGAAAAAAGTCTGCACTGAATACCAGCAGCCTCTTTAGGTTTGCATTAATCAAGGTACAACCCATTATACAAATGAAGGATTCTATTTGCACCAATCACAGGTCATCTGTTGAGCCAAGTGTCTTTTGTCTATGGTAGTTGGTCGTAACAAAAGCATTTTTGTTAAAACAAAATAATGATATTTAACAAAATAAATAAACGGTGTGTGCCAGTAGCTCATGCCTATAATCCTGGCTATGCAGGAGGTTGAGATCTGAGGATTAGGATTGAGACAACCTGGCCAGCCAAATCCACAAGGCTATCTCCAATTAACAAGCAAAAAGTTGAAAGTGTAGATATGGCTCAAGTGGTAGACCTACAGCCTTGAGCAAAAGAACTAAGAAGAATGCAGGGCGCTGAGTTCAAGCTCCAGTGCAGACACAAAAATACACAATCAACCTTTCAAAAGGGTGCTCACAATAAAAGCTCATCAGTAACAGTACCTTAAAAAAATATTGAACAGTGTTCTAACAATGCTTCACCTCTGTCCCCAGATTCCAGTGGGTACCCCTCTACCCTCAAAGGTCACCTGTCCAATGTAGGGATAGAATCAGAGGTCACAAACTAGCCAGTCTTGAGCTGGCTTGTAAATGACAACATTTAACATCAAGATCTGACATTAAAATCCAGATATGCAACTACTTAGGAGCAATCAGAAGATCACATCGCTCTAAGCAGGGCTGAGGGGCGGCTCCCCTTTCTGGAGCGGGGTGGGGGGCTCCCCAGCACTGGCCCCAGCAAGACGCCTGATTGTGCGACCTTCCACCCCACGATCTCTGCACCCAGGCTCATGCCCCTCGGGGATGTGCCTTCAAACTGCAGCCCGTAACAAGCAGACACTGAACGAAATAACTGTGACAGCCATACGGGGGTGTAGCTAACTGGCGGCGGATTCCGCACCTCCTTTCGGCGTTTCCAATCTTCGCATCAGGAGCCCTGGAGCTGGTGGGGTCCGTCACTCCGGGTCCAGGGCCGGGAGGCTTAGGTGGACCAGGCAGGGCCCGCCACAGGCGCTGTCCGGTGGGGCTGCGGGTGCTGGGCCTGCCTGCAGTCCCTGCACACCCTCAGGGGCGTCCCCAGGCCCAGCGGTGGCCCTCCGCGCCCAGGCGGGGGCGACGTATCGAAGGAGGAGGGGTATCTGCCCCGCGCGCCAGACAACGTCCTCCCGGCCGCGCGCAATCGCCGCACGGCGGCCGCGCGCTCGGGATGAGGCCGCGTCCCGAGCGCTGCCCTCCGCGCGGCCGCTCGTCCGCCAGCCAATGGGAAATGCCTCTCACTCCACGTGACAAAAACTAACCAATAGAGACTCGAGGCAGTCCGTGACGCCCCTGGCGGCTTTTGGCGCTTTCGAATGGGGCGCGGAGCGGCTGGGGACGGTGAGGGACTGCGCGGGGACCTCGGTCACAAGCTCGGCTCGAGCGCCGGCTTCCGCGCCCCCCGAGCGGAGCCCGCGGGTGAGTGAAAGAGGAAGAGCTCGGAGCTCTGCTCTGACAGAATTAAGAGTCTCGCCGCAGGTCCAGGTGGCGGCGGCTTCCTGCGTTGCCCTTCTTGCTCCTCCGGTCCCCCAGCCTCGCACTCTTCCCGCCAGCCTGGCCCCGAGCTGGTCCAGGTACTGTCCTAGGCTCCACGGATGACAGCAAGGCCCAGTGTTAACAGAATGCCTGATTGGAGATCGTCAAATCCCAAATCCAAAAAGTTGTGTGGGTTTATTTTTCTTCTTTGTATAGTAAACGCTGCATAATTGTCCCCTGACCCCCAGGAACCCAAACCCTTTTGTGCTTCAGCATCCTTGCAGCCTGGCTTCCATTCCACAAATTAGCCTTGTGGGTTAAAATGGTAGGTAGAGCTCCAGCCATCATATCCTTATTTGTTACAAAGAACCGTTCCACCCTCCCAGCAGCAACTACCTCGTAGATGACCTTACTCAAGCTAGGTATCATAGTTTCAGCAAGTAGAGAAATGTTATAAGCACATTGCTGCACTTAATGAATCACCTCTCCCAGCCCCCAAAAGGGAAGACCGAATAGCAGTTTTTGTATCCGTCCAAAGTTCTTGGCTAGATTGGACAGAACATTATGGTTCTAGCTCTCAAGTGGTCCTCTTATCTCACATCACTATATAGAAATACATCCTTTCCTCTAGGTCAGTGGGACAATTTACTAGGCAAATACATATTTTGTGACACCCTGTTCAAGATACTTTACATACATTTTTCTAGTCCTAGCTCTTTGATACAGATGACACTAGAAGATATAAATGGTGACAGTGTAGAACGCAGAGGGATTTTTAGTGTACCTAATAGTTTGATAAAAATTGGTTATTCAATGCTGCAAGCATGTGGACTGAAGAAATATAATTCTGTGGACTAATTCAAAACAAAACAACAACAACAAAAAAACCATCTGTCTAAAGCTGACAAGAATCATGAACTGGATAAAACATTGCTTTGAGGTCAGGAAGCAGACAGACTCTTAAGGAACTTGAGTCATGAGGGTATCAGAATAAAGGGCAGAATTCAAACTCAATAGATGCACAGACTTTATAAAGGAGTGAAGCCTTGGAAGGGCCACCAACTCTCCTTCAGCCTGGCTGAGGGGAAAATGGTACATACACACACCCTTACAACTAGGGCTTGTTAAATATTAGGCCGAAAGGGTGAAGTCAGGGGGCAGAGGAAAGCAGGGTGAGATGAAGGCAGGGTGGATGAGCAATGTTTAAGGAGTTTTGAGGTTTCAGCAACATCTTGCGTTCATCAGGAGCATTAGCATCAGATGTTGCTTTGGTCTTAGGCTGTCTTCCAGACAGCTGGCACATTTGTTCAGGGGGAAGGGAGGGGAGATGGTTCAGCAGGGTGTGCAGCAAGGACAGTTCTAAGATATAACTGTGGGGGGGGGGATGTTAAGTGCTTTAGACTAAGTCACTTTCCATCAGAGCCCATGTAATACACCTGTTATGGTTTGAATTTTAAGTGTCCCTCCATAGGTTCATGTGTTGAGTGTTCAGTTGCCTACTGGTGGCACTGTTTTGGAAAGCTCTGGGAAATTTAGGAGTGGACTCATAGAGGCATGCCTTTGAAGATCATATCTTCTATACAGTCCCTTCTGCCCTCTCTGATTTCTGTCCTCTATTAAGTTAAAAGGCTCTTGCTCCACAAACTCCTGTGGCCATAATGTTCTGTTTTACCCAGAATTCAGCCAAGAACTTTGAGCTGAACCTCTGAAATTGGCCAAAATAAACAACCGCTCTTCACTCAAGACTAGTGCTCTACCACTTGGTCTACAATGCCACTTCCAGTTTTTCTGGTGGTTTATTGGAGATAAGAGTTTCACGGACTTTCCTGCCCAGACTGGCTTTGTACTGCAATCCTCAGATCTCAGCCTCCTGAGTAGCTAGGATTACAGGCATGAGCCACCAGCGCCCGGCCCAACCCCTCTCTTTTATATCAAGTGTGCTATCAAAGCAATGAGAAAAGAGCGTAGTGCTGGTGGCTCTCAGTAGACTGAGATCTAAGGATCAGAAAGCCTGCCCAGGCAGGACAATCCATGAGACTCTTATTTCAAGTTAACCACTATGAAGTTGGAAGTGGAAGTGTGGTTCAAGTGGTTAAGCACCAGCCTTGAGTGAATATAGCTAATGGACAAAGCCCTGGCCCAGAGTTCGAGCCCCAGCACCAGCAGTACCAAAAAAAAAAAAAAAAAAAAAAGGCAATGTGAAAAATAATACCTACCATTCAAAAAGATTTTTCAGATCTAAGCACCAGTATGGTAATGTTGAAAAGCAAGTATTTTTTTCCCTAAAATGTAGAATGAAAAACTTGAAGACATTGCTTAATATCTCATTACTATCCTGGGGAGAACAGTGCCCATACTTGAGGTTTTAAATAAGGAATGGGATTGGTTTAATTTATTTAAGAAACAATGCCTGTTGTTTACTTGTGCTGTATTAAGCATCAGCAATTACTGAGGTGAATTAGTCATTGCCCTGCCCACAGTCTCTGAAGTGACAGACAAGTACACAGACAATTTGAACACACTATGACAACTATATGTGGGTGGTGTGGGAACATGAAAAAGGCATCCAGACTGAAGTAAAAGAGGAAATGAGACTTTCTAAAAAGATGAGGAATGAAATGAATCTTGAAAATCTAGCCACATAAAGGGAATGAATGTTGGTCCAAGCACAGAGATCAGGTAGTAAGAAAGAATAGCATATATGACTTCTGGCTAAGAAGAAGGTATAGCCAGGCACTAGTGGTTCATGCCTATAATCCTAGCTATTCAGGAAGCTGAGATCTGAGGATCATGGTTCAAAGTCAGCCCAGGCAGGAAAGTCCATAAGACTCTTACCTCCAGTTAACCACCAGAAAATCAGAAGTGGAACTGTAGCTCAAAGTGGTAGAGCACTAGCCTTGAGTGAAAGAGCTCAGGGACAGTACCTAGGCCCCGAGTTCAAACCCCATGATCAACAAAAAATAAAAATAGAATAGAAGTGGCAAGGCCTATCATGATATATATTGGCCTGCCGGGGCAATATCCATTCTCTCCCTTGCTTCTTAACTGCTTCCACCGCTGTTTCTTTCAGTCAGCAGCAGCAAAGGTGAGCAAGATCATTCAAGAGAATGTGGAGTGGAAGGTCTAGCCTCAGCAGTTTTCTGATTTTGAACTGAAATTCTGAAGTTCGCCTCTCAGAAGAGTTTCCTAACTTTTGTGATCTGCACAATATACATGATTAATACCAGGGACAGCACTAATTTATTAGTGGTACAAAACAAAAATCACTAGATTGGTGATATTTTGGGTGAATTAGTTTTAGTGTAGTCTTGTGTGACATTATTAAGATGCCCTCTGTTCCACAATGGATAAATGAGTGATTGTAGCTAGGTCAATCAGAATATCTGTTGAGAGACAGATCAAGATGAGGGAGCATTAGGGAGCGGGAGGGAGCAGTGGAATAGGCAGCTTAACACAGCCCCATTGGGTTCAGAGGTGCAGTTAAGAAAGTTGGCGTTGGCTCTTTGAAACGATGACTATGAGATTGATGAAGAACAAAATCAAGGATAGAGGTCCTGTGTGTGTTCTTTAGCAAATCGATTGTCTAGTGTCTTCTTACTACATTTTCACAGCTTACAACTACATACAAATACTGCATTTCAGTCAAATACTCTATAGTTAATGGGCTTATATAACCAAAAATTAAATACATATTGTTTTTTTCAGTCTTGGTACTTGAACTCTGGCCCTGGGCACTGTCCCTCAGCTCTTCAGCTCAAGGCTAGTGCTCTACCACTTGAACCACAGCGCCGCTTCCAGTTTTCTGGTGGTTTGTTGAGAGAGTCTCCTGGCCTTTCCTACCTGGGCTGGCTTTGAACTTCAATCCTCAGATCTCAGCCCCCTGAGTAGCTAGGATTACATGTGGGAGCTACCAGCGCCCAGCTAGATACATTGTATTTTTAAATCAACTCTGGCTAGGCACTGGTGACTCATACCTCTAATTCTAACTATTTAGGAAGCTGAGATGTGGGGATTGCAATTCGAAGCCTGTGAGACTATTATTGCCAATTAACCAGCAAAAAGCTGGAAGTGGAGGTGTGGTTAAAGTGGCAAAGTACGAGCCTTGAATGGAAAAATCCAAGGGAGATTATGATGGCCTGAGTTCAAGCCTCAGTACTAGAAAAAAAATAACTCTACTGAGAGAAATTTAAGCAATGTAGACATAATTTCTCAACTACAACTTGCATAAACTTTCTACCAAAACTTTGATTAATATCCTATTTACCTTATTTTTATTCCATGCTTTTCTAACAACTTAGAGTTTCAACTCAAGCAAGGTTATTGTTACTGTGTTATTTACATTATATATAAATTCTTTAGTTTTTCTCAGTTTCTAAGGGCATACAGTTTTTGCATCATCATGACATGAAAATGACACCATCATAGGTAACTCACCTCTCAAGGGTTAGATGTAGATTTTTTAAAAATGAGAATATATCATTAATTAATACCATTAGTATATCATTAATTTAAAAATACACTAATTTAAAAATACTAGGCAGAGGACTAACACCTAGTATCCTATCAACTCAGGGGTCTGAGATCTGAAAATCATGGTTGAAGCTGATCTGGACAGACAAATCTGAGAGACTTTTTTTTTTGGTCATTCATGAAACTTGAACTCAGGCTAGTGCTCTACCCACTTTGAACCACAGCTCCACTTCTGATTTTCTGTTGGTTAATTAGAGATAATAGTCTTAGGGACTTTCCTGCCCAGGCTGGCTTTGAACTGCAGTCCTCAGATCTCAGCTCCTGAGTAGCTAGGATTACAGATGTGAACTACCAGTGCCTGGCTGAGAGAATCTTATCTGCAGTTAACAGTAAAAAAAATCTGGCAGTAGAGTCATGGTTCAATTTGTAGGACACCATCTGTGCAAAAAATCTGAGCAAGAGTGCAAGGCATAGAGTTCAAACACCAGTATACTCTCTTTTTCTCCTCTCTCTCTCACACATACACACAGAATATATTGCAAGAAATGTAAATAAAATGTAAGACTATAAATAGTGGTTTATTGTTCAATATATATTTCAGTGAATATGCACAGTATTTTTACCATATAAAGAATATGCTAATGTACTTTATTTTTAGAACAGTATTAAATTTACAGAAAATTTGAGATAATGTACATCCCCCTACACTCCACATCTATTCTTCATTCTATTGCCTTATTTAGTGTGTTATATTTGTCACAGTCATTTTGATCTGTTGTTGACCACAGAGGTGAAGTGCTTGTTTCTTATCACATCATATTAAGGGTACATGCTACTAACATGACTTCTTACTGTTGGTAGGACCTTTGATCACTGGTCTGAAGCAGTGGTCATATTTCTCCCATATAAAGCTACTTTTTTCCATTTCTTTCCATACTGTACAATCAAAAGGAAGTCATTGTGTGTGTCCTATAAATAAAAAGTGGGAAGAATGCTCCCTAGGGATTGTTGTATTGTGTAAACAGGCTCCACAACTTTCCTTTTAGGCTTCATGTTTACTTCCTTAAGGATGACTCTCCGATTAAATCCATATGACCCTTTTCCCAAAGTTTCTTCTAACATCACTATAACATTTGTAACTTTATGATTGTAAGTCCATCTGGAATTTATTTTTATATTGTTACTACTTGGTGAGACTTAAATTCTATTTTAACTGTTACATAAGAATTGCATATCTTACTAGAATTATAGGTTATTTTGATAACATGTTTACATTGTTTTATACCTAAATCAAGATATAGATATTCTCATTTATCTTTTTAGTGTGTGTGCTGGCACTGGGGCTTGAACTTAAGTGTTCATACTCTTGCTTGGCTTTTCACTCAAGGTTGGTACTCTACCACTTGAGCCACACCTCCACTTCTGGCTTTTTTTATGGTTAATTGGAGATAAGATTCTCATGGACTTTCCTGCTGGGGCAGGCTGGGAATCTTGATCCTCACACCTCAGCTTCCTGCATAGCTAGTATTACAGGTGTGAGCCATCAGCACCTGTTTTATTTCTTTATAGTAAAAACTTTCAAAATACTCTTTGAAGTGTAGAAGTGTACAACACATTATAATCTATATTCACCTGAATGAAGGCGTACCAATACTAGCTCTGTCTTGGTTCCAAACTACTTTTAAACAAAATCATATCGTGCATATTGTTTTTGGTTTTGGGGTTGTTGTTTTTTTTGTTGTTGTTGGTGGTGGTGGTCATGGGGCTTGAACTCTGAGCCTGAGTGTTGTCCCTCAGCTTTTCAGCTCAAGGTGAGCACTCTACCAATTGAGCCACAGTGCCACTTCCTATGCATATTGTTTTATAACCTATTTTTTACTTAACATATCTTAAATGGCTTTACATAGCAAATCACTATAAACTGAATGGCTTTAGACCATGCACATCATCTCAGTCTCTGTGGGCCCAAAGGGTGTTCTAGCTTCTGCCACTGGGCTACCATCCAATATAGACCTGAGCTACAGTCTTATCAGAGACCAACTGAGAAAGGATCCTGAACTAAATTCCCTCAAGTGGCAGAATTTATCTTATAGCTGTAACTGAAGTCATTCTCTTGCTGTCTGCAGTGAGGTTCCCTCAACTCTTTAAGGCTGCCCTCAGTTCCTTGTTACTTTCAGCTACTCAAGGGCACCCTCATTTCGTGCCATACAGCCATCCTTACATTTTCAAAGCTAAAGAGAGAATCATCTTTTTTATTTTTATTTTTATATTTTTGTGGGGATCTTGATATATAGTCTAGGCTGGCTTTGAACATATGATCCTCCTGCCTGAAACTCTCGTGTTAAGATTACAGGTATGTACCACCAAGCCAAGCTCATTCTTGTTAATGGTAACAGAATGTTCTCCATAGCTGTAATCATTTGTCTGATCATTTTTCATAGACACCATTTCAAAATTTTCATTATAAATTCTAAATGAAAATCCTTATACATATACCTTTGTGATCTCTCTATTCTATCCTTTAGGATAAATCCCAGGAGCAGAATTGCCGAGTCAAATGGTATCTACTTAATTATTTTTTTTTTTGGGGGGGGGGGGTCCGGTCGTGGGGCCTGAACTGGGCCTGGGTGCTGTCCCTCAGCTCTTCAGCTCAAGGCTAGCGCTCTACCACTTAAGCCACAGAGCCACTTCTGGCTTTTTTCTTTTTGCTTATGTGGTGCTGAGGAATCGAACCCAGGGCCTCATGCATGCAAGGCAAGCACTCTACCACTGAGCCACCTTCCCAGCCCCTAAATTTTTTTTTAACAGACTGTTGCTTTGTAACCTAGGCTTACCTTAAACTCATGATCCTCTGGTATCAGCTTCCGTAGTGCCAGGGTTTAGGCTTGAATCACTATGTGCAGCTGTTTTTTGTTTTTGTTTTTGTGTTTTAATCTCAAAGAATGTATGAGGGCCAGTGCCAATACCAGCACTGGTATTATTCATAATTTACTATTTGCCATCTAGTAGTTGAAGAAATTACATCCCAATGGTTTAATTTTTATTTCTCTGACTAGTGAAGTCAAGCATACAATGCTTACTCGACACTGTGTTTATGAATGTTCTCACTTTTACTCATTTTGCAATTAGGGAAGTACTTTATTAAGTAAGTTAATACTGAATTGCAATTATTTTTGCTGCTTTATATGTTTATGATATTTTGTATCTGGGGATAATTTTGCTTATGACCGACTTTCAGTTGTGTAAAAGTTTTAGAGTAAAAGTTACTTTTGCTGATTGTTTTCTGAATACTTGTTACCTTCTATGTCACACTTACAAATAACCTGTCTCCCCTAGCAATTTAAAACTTTTCACATATTTTTTTTTTTTCCTTGGGTGAGTCATGGGGCTTGAGTTCTGGGCTTGGTCACTGTCCCTGAGCGCTTCAACTCAAGGCAAGTGCTCTTCCACTTGAGCCACAGTGCCACTTCCAGTTTTCTGGTGGTTAATTGGGGATAAGAGTCTCAAGGACTTTACTACCCAGGCTAGCTTTGAACTGTGGTCCTCAGATATCAGCCTCCTAAGTAGCTAGGATTACAGGCATGAGCCACCAGTGCCCAGCTTTCACCTATTTTTTCTTCTAAAATTATAATGGCTTTATCTTACATTTATACTTTAATTGTTCTGAAGTTGCTGTGTTTTAAGATAGATTGGTTTAGTGGCCATGACAAGGATTTTTTTTATTGCACTATTTCAAATGGATAAGCCTAGAGCTCTTTTTTTTCAAATGAGTATCTTGTAGTTGTAGTTTGTGGGGAAATAGAGAACTGTGGAACGTCCATCTTATGGTTCTCTAAGTACTTTTTACCCAAGTATTGTCTTCCTGAAGTGTGGCACATGCTGCAATGACATTATGTTATATAGCAGGACTTACTACCAAAATTGGCAAAAATTAGGATTATTTACCAGGAGCACATGGGACAAAAACAAAGCCACAGCATTCTTTATGAAGAAAGCAGGATGATCTTGCCATAGCAAAATTATTTTTTCAATTAATAACAGTAGCCAGGTACTAGTGGCTCATGCCTGTAATCCTAGCTACTGAGGATTGTAGTTCAAAGCCACCCTGAGTAAGAAAGTCCATGAGACTCTTATCTCCAATAAACTACCAAAAAAAGTGGAGTGGTAGAGTGCTAGCCTTGAGCAAAAGAAGCTCAGAGACAGCACCAAGGTCCTGAGTTCAATCTCTGACTGGCACACAAAACAATAACATTAAGGCCAAGGGCTTCTGTTGAGAAAATAGAGTCCTTTGTCATTGCAAATGGGTCACTAACAATACCCAAGAAGGAGTGGGAGGCTAAGACAGAATTCAAGCCTGGCTGGCATGGAAGAAGGCCTTTAAGGTATACTTTTCTGCTCTAATAAAATTCAGAGGAAAGCTTCTGGTAACCAGAAAGCCATAGGAGCTTTTATGAGTGTGATGTCTCTTAAAGAATGAATACATGAGGGGCAGGGGAAGGGGAGATGGGAAGGGATAGGAAGGAGAAACAAAGGAGGAGGCAACAATGCTTGATAAGAAATGTACTCATTATCTTGCCCATGTAATTGTAACTCCTCTGTATGGTATTTTCACAATAAAAAAAAGTTTAATAGAAAAAAAAGCTAAAAAAAAAGAATGAATACATGACTTGAAAATTGAAAGCAAATATCAGATTCCAGTTCTGGGACTTATTTATTTGCTTCGACTCCCACCACACAACACAGTGCCTTCTTCAATGTGAAGTACCAGTAAATGTTAATTTCTTCTCTCTGCCTCCTGACCTCTCATCTTTGAACTCAGAGATTAGGCTTACTAGGCAAGTACTCTACTGTTGAGCTGTGCCTCTGGCCCTTTCTTGCACTGGTTCTTTTTGCTTCCTGTTTGGGTGTGCACCAGTTTTCTAATAGGTGCACGCCACTATGTCCAACTTACTTAGTTGAGACGAAGTCTCAGAACTTTCTACCTAGGCTGGCTTGTAAATACCATCCTCCTATTTTTAGGTAGTTAGGAGGGTAGCACATACCACCATACCCAGCTCTGATCCATCTTATTTGTCTCACTCCTTACTATCCAACACTGAGTAGTCAGACAGGGTGGCTCATGCCTATAATCCATCTACCCAAGAAACAAAGATGGAGAGTTTTGTGATTTGAGGCCTATCTGGGCAAAAAAAATTTAGTAAGATTCTCCCATTCTAAAAACCAATCTGGTTTAGTGGTACACACCTGGAATTACAGGTGTGCAGTATCTATAGGTAGGAGGATCCTGGTCCAAGGCTGGCCCTGGGGGAACAAAAGACCCTATGTGAAGAAGAACCAAAGCAAAAAAAAATTGGGGCATGGTTCAAGTGCTAGAACATTTACCTAGCAAGCACAAGGCCCTGGGTTCAAACTCCAGTGCACAGGAAGGAAAGAAGGGAGAAAGGAAGGGAGGAAACAGAAGAAAGGAGGGAAAGAAGGAAGGAATGGAAGATGGAAGGAAGAGAAAGGTAACATTTAGTGATTTAATGAACATTTTTGAAACATCTCATAACGTGGTTTCAGTAGTATGGATGATTTGAATATATGAATAGATAGCTAGAAAATAGGGAGAAATCACAGTAACCCATTTGTTGAATACCTATCTTCTACTAAGAAATTGATACTCTTAGTTCTTTTAGTTTTCATGATAGCCCTGCTAGATGTACCTTTTAAATTTCAGTTTATTTTTCTTTCCATCTTGCTTTGAGATAGGGTCATACACATTACTTAAGCTGACCTCCAACTCCTGCTTCAGTCTCTTGAGTAGTTGGGACTACAGGTATTTGCCACAACCCAGCTACTTTCATATGAAAAGAAACAGAGACTGAAAGAGGTAAAATGAACCAAAATCACTCACTTGATAAAGGGAAGAATGAGGATTTAGAACCCTTAATTATATGGCTACAAAGTCCAAGGAGTTTTCTAGCATTAAGTGATAGCCTCTTAGAAAGTCCACAAATCACCATGGCAGAAGAACTTGAATTGTATAGGCATTTACAGACCCTGGGCATTTCAAGAGTCTGTTTATCTTCTAAAGTGGATGAAACCCAGACCCTGAAATTGTGCAAAGCCCATAAGAGCCAGGGAGAGCTCATTAACCTCCTTGAATTCAATCAACACAAATCCCCAGAGCAGAAAGGTAGCAGATGGGCAGAGCATTGCTCATTTCCTCAGCTACATGGCTGTTCTAAACACAGTTCCATTTGACAGGCTGGCTGGGAATTTCTAGGGGCTGTTGGAGCTAGCACATTTCAGTTTATCTAGACCTCAAGGCCTGCTTATTTAATCTGTTCAGCTGGCAGCCAACAGTCCAGGATAGCAGGAAACTGAGTGATATAATAGAAAGAGAGTGGGAGGAAGGGAGAGAGGGAAGAAAAGAAGGAAGGACCGAGAGAGAGAGACTGGGTTCTAGCTGGATTCCAACTCATTGTTTAGTTTCTTTTTCACCTTTTTAAAATTCATTTAGCAGATGTTGTTTGAAATAGATGTGTTATATGCCAGGGTCAATGCTCTATGCCTTATCAAGAAAGAGAGCTCATCATCTAATGATTTATTTTGGTGTTAATATATGAACCTGAAACTTGGTTTTTAGGCCCAACTCCAAAAGTTTAGGAGTCCC
Source organism: Dipodomys spectabilis (assembly GCF_019054845.1). Classification (NCBI taxonomy): domain Eukaryota; kingdom Metazoa; phylum Chordata; class Mammalia; order Rodentia; family Heteromyidae; genus Dipodomys; species Dipodomys spectabilis. The sequence continues at coordinate 16,958,192 of NW_024870775.1, forward strand.
AAGTTTGGTCCAGCCACTCACTCCCCACATGCCAAATAACGAGACATGATAAAGGACAAAAAAAGGACATTACATGACAATCATGGGAAGACAGCACTTTAGTATATCTTCACCTGTTTTTAAGGTATAGACATCAGCTTCAGGTTAAATAGGGAGCATTGGAGGCTGGTGGTGAGAAAGGTATGCACAGTTGAAACAGTTCCAAGTCACAGGTAGGTGACCTGGTTGACCATTAGCTCAGTCTTTGACTCTGAAGGCCTGGTAGGTGGTCTATAGCTTTGGCTATTCTCTTCAAGATGATGAGACAAGTGTAGTTTGTCTGTGTGGCAGTTTTCCTTTTGTCACAAGATGTTTATAAATGAGTCCGGTTCTTCCTGGGTAATTGTAAAGTCACTGCGTCAGAGAGTGTCTCAAATCACAGAGCACAGATGCAGATTGGAGTGGTTGAGTATCCAGTTTTTAATTAATTAACAAGCCAGAAAAAGCAGCTTTTAAGTTGCCTGTAACATAGTCATTCTTAACTAAGTGACATCCAAGTCTATGAGCTCCCTTCTCAGAAACTAAGCTGCACAGAAAAAGAAAAGTGACGCTCCTGCAAATGCTTGGGCTGGCTGGCTTTCAGTGCTTCCTTCAGACCAAAGGGAATCTTTCTCCCTTGATGTTCTAAATTAAGGGATATTATTAGTGTTATAAGTCACAAGTTCTGTCCAAAGAAGATTTCAGAAGTGTGAGGGGTAGATAAGCTGTACCTGTTTCAAAACCTTGGTCTAGTTATCAATCCCTGCCTTGCTCTGTCTACAGGACTGTCCTTCTCTGGTGGATCATCACTCTACACAAGGTGAGCCATGCCAGCTTGGTGGTCAGGGAGTGGCCGGTCACTTAGAGAAATCCCATCTTTGGCTGAGGCCTAAAAGCTGCCCCAGATAGATCCTTAAGTGGCTAAGCATTACCTTGGACAGACAATAAAAGGCCATTTGTAACCCTGATCCCAGCTCCTATCTTACTATGACTAAAGGAAGTATAGTTCACACTGCAGGAAAGGCATCCCTGATTTCATCACATCTGAAGAGAGTCTTTTTAGAGAGAGACTGGTATCTTCATGGGTGTTGCTCAGTTACAGAGCACTTGCCTCCTGGAATGCACATGTGGCCCTGGGGTCCACGCTCAGCACTGGAAAACTAAGAGAACTAACTTTAAAAAGCCTTATGTCTGTTGGTGCCATTCATACTTGTAACACATTACTTCAACTAGATCCTGCCAGAGAGTGCTTTGTATCTTAAAACTGCTCTTTTATCCATCTTCTGATCAACACGTGGTAAAAACCCTGTGGATTTCTTTATTGTTTTCATTCCATAGATGAAGAAATACAGGTTTAGTGAAATGTGATTTGCCTGATTGCAGAGGCAAGAGGTAAAGCTAATATCAAATCCATGTCTGAATGATTTTAAAGTCCCTGTGTGAGAGTCAGGGTTCTGTCATCCATCCTCTCTCACCCATGTACACAGGCCATGCAATCCTTGGGACTGTTGAGTATGCAGAAATTTACTACCATTTTGTGGCATTCAATGTTATATGGTACAGTTGATGTTAAGAAAGAGATTGAATTGAACTGATCACATGAGACATTTAAAAGCAAAGAGCTCTCTGGCTGGTAGTAGCACCAGAAATCAAGCAATTTAAAGAACAAGATTGGAAGGAACTGAATGCAGCTTGGGAGTGAGTCCTTCCCCTGAGCCTCTAGATGAGAAAGCCTTCTGACATCTTGAGACCCTGAGCAGAGAACCCAGCCATGCTGTCTATGCTGAACTTGTGAGCTGCTGTGAACTCTGAGCTCATAAATGGGTCGTGTTTTAAGCCTCATAAAAAAAATATATACCTTGCTTTCCTTGTTAAATCTTAAGATTGGGAGTAAGTCTTTTTACCTCTACTGATCTAAATTTTAATTTGAAATAGGGTTAGATATGATTTTAATGTATTTTCCAGATTAGAAGATTCTATGATTTTTTTGTGCCAGTACTGGGGCTTGAACTTAGGGTCTCATGCTCTTGGCCTAGATTTCTTCACTGAAGGTTGGTGCTTTACCACTGGAGGCACATCTCCCACATGAGCTTTTTGCTGGTTAATTGGAAATAAGAATCTCACAAATTTCCTGCCTTTGCTGGCTTGAATTGTGATCCTCAGATCTTGGCCTTCTGAGTAATTAGAATTATAGGCATGAGCTACCGATGTCCACTTGTAAGATTCTTAAAATAGTGCTTTCATAAGTATTAAAAGAAGACAACCTGAAGCATTTCATTCTTGAGAATATTATACACAAATGCAATGGTATGCAACCTAATAAAGTCAACTAACTGATGGCCTCTTAGGATATTATAGGATAGTTCATCCTGAAAAGTAAGGTGTTGTCTGGGCACCAATGCTCCTTACTGTAATCCTAGCTACTTATGAGGCTGAGATCTGAGGATCAAAGTTGAAAGCCAGTTCAGGCAGGAAAGTCCATAATATTCTCATCTCCAGTTAACTACCAGAAAGCCAGAAGTGGAAATGTAGCTTAGCCTTGAGCAAAAAAATCTCAAGGACAGTGCTTAGGCCCTGTATTCAAGCTGCATGACTGGCACACACACACACACACACACACACACACACACACACACACACACACACACACACACACACACACACACACACACACACACACACACACACACACACACACGGCTACTGTTTTAGGGCCTTCACTCTGGGTGTGTTGGGAAGATTTGAATTTCTTATGCTGGGTGCTGGTGGCTCATGCTTGTAATCTTAGCTACTCAGGAGGCTGAGATCTAAGGATTACATTTCAAAGCCAGTCTAAGCATAAAGGCCCATGAGACACATCTCCAATTAGCTACCAAAAAAGCCAGAATTGGAGCTGTGCTCAAGTAGCAGAGCACTAGCCTTGAGCAAAAAAGATCAGGGACAGAGCTCAGGACTTGAGTTCAAACTCCAGGACTGGCAGGGGGTGAAAAAGGAATTTCTGACTTCTTACTCCAGGTGGCTTCTAGTTTATCTATGGAAAGCATAGGGAACATATGGGGGGAGTGATGCACTTCACGGTCCTGAGTCCTGTGCTGGAGCTCTGAAATACTGTAGGAATATAGCACTGCACCTGCCCTCAGTGTAGGGACAGTGTCCTTATAAACATACAAAGACTTCAGACTGATCACGGAAGCCCAGAAGTTGGAGGACTAAGGCTTGGCCTGGGTTTCAAAATGAAAGAGTTTGCCAGGCTATTAGTGCCGGAGCAGCCCAAACAGACAACTGCATGTGGGAAAGCGGTGCAGATTGTACTTGCTGATTTTAAACCCTAGGAAGGGCATTCAGTAAATGGGTTGATAAATGTTGGTAAATAGCTTATTGCTGGAGCATTTGGAGTTGTGAAGTGAGAAAAAGAGTTGCCAAACCAGACATCTCTGTGCTTAATACAAGTATTGGAGATTTCAAAACTCTACCATCTATATCCACTCATTCTTTAATCCTGTGTGCGTCCCCTGTGAAGACTAGTATTGTTGAACTTTACTTTCTGGAGTTAAAATCTTATAGATAGAAAAATAAATAATATAACACCTATACCCTTTCAGTCCTTACCAACTGATGTTACCTGCCACCCAACACAAGATCCTGCTAATCTCCACTGAGGATTAATAATCACTTGTTCAAAATATAAACAATGTGGATTGTAGAATCATGGTGCTGAAATAAGAATTACTAAGTTGTAGACAGGCCTATAATCCTAGCTACTTAGGAGGCTGGGCAAGATCTGAGGATCATGGCTCAAAGCCAGACCAGACAGGAAAATCCATGAGATTCTTATCTCCAATTAACCATTTAAAAAGTTGGAAGTAGAGTTTTGGCTCAATTGGTAGAGGGCCAGCCTTGAGTGAAAAAGCTAAGGCACAAGAGCCAGGCCCTGAGCTCAAGCCCCAGTACTGCCCACCCCCCCACCCCCACCCACACACAAAGATAATTACTGAGTTGCAAGGTCCTAGAGGATGGTGGCTCTGTTCCCATCCTGATATCACCTAAGGCACTCAGCAGCGTCTTACACAGCAAGCACTCAATGTTGAATTAAACTTAATTTGAAATAAGTTGAAACCAGCATGCAATTTTTAAAGCCATTATATCAAAACCTTCCTTGTAGGTTGTGCTCAAGCTTTTCCCACATCACAAGAATGCCATATTTCAAACCCTGTTTCTAACAAAAGTCATCCAGCTGATCAAAAGCAGCTGCCAGATGCCAAGCAACAGTGACTCGTGACTGTCTAATACTAGCTACTGAAGAGGCTGAAATCTGAAGATCGTTGTTCAAAGCCAGCCTGAGCAATCAAATTCCTGAGACTGTTAACTCCAGTTAATCAGCAAAAGGCTGGAACTGAAAGTGTGGCACAAGTAATGGAGGGCCAGCCTCCCTGGGTTCAAGCCTTAGGACCAACTCCTAATAAAATGCTTCATTGGTAGTTGTACATCAGTCTTTTACATACTTTTTGTAGGAAGAAAATTTTCTCCCTAAAGTCTTATGAACCTTAGAGGTTAGCTACGGTTCTATGATGGAGTCTATTATTAATTCAGTCATTGAACAACAAGTACTGAATACCTGCTATGACTTACACACTGGTCTGGCCTGTACGTTAGAACTACAAATATATATATATATATATAATCAATATGGCTCACTGCCCTAACATGAAATGTAAGATTTTGAAGTTAGATATTTCATTGGTATAGAATATTATGATGGCTAAGGAGAATATACTCGGGTAGTATATGCTTAGTAGACAGTCTACAAAGTTGAGATTCTCTAAGGAAATAATATTATACTTATGGTGAATATGAGTATGGGGACAAAGAGAGGAAAGGATGAGAGAGATTCCAGGACAAAGGATTAACTACATTCATGTAACTAGTTGTTATAAAATTAAAGAACCAAGACTATTTCTAAAAGAACAAGAATATTTTAATTGGAGACAGACTTGGACCAACCTCATTTCTTTACTGAGAATTGTGCCATCTTGTGGCACCTGGCTATCAACGCACATATTGTATCAATAGGTTTCATTTTTTCTTTTTAATTGTAAAGGTGACGTACAGAGGGATTAGTTACATAAGACATGAGTACATTTCTTTTTGAACAGTGTCACCTCTTCCCTCACTTTCTTCCAGTTTTTCCTTTCCCTCCCTCTCCCCTCAGTTGTATAGTTCTTTCAATTTTCTTTTGTTTTTTGTTTCTTTTCTTTCTGGTTTTTTTTTTTTTTTTTTTACAATTTTGGTAAAAAGTTTTTGAGCTGGAAGGTCCTTGCATTAGGAAACAGCTATTCAACCTGAGGATCAGTGGTTTACACCTGTAATCCTAACTACTCAGGAGGCAGAGGTCTGAGGATTATGGTTCAAAGCCAGCCTGGGCAGAAAAGTCCATTAGACTCTATGTCCAAGTAAGCACCAAAAAGCCAGAAGAGGAACTGTGGCTCAAGTGGTAGAGCACTAGCTTTGAGCAGTGCTCAGGGCTGGTTTCAAGCTCCAGGACCAGCAATAAAAAAAAGCGGGGGGAGGGGCGGAGAGAGCTTCACAAAATACCCTTGATTATCCCCTCGCCGTGAATTCATATTTTCATATTTGGAAAGGTATCTGTCAAACAACAATTGTACTTCTTTTTTCTTTTTATCCTAACTAGATTATCGTGGTTACATTATGATGTTGATATAATTCTTTTTAAAAGCATATAAATTAAGGTTTGTAAAATCACATAAATTTGGGTTTGTAAAATCTTATTAAACATTGCCAAATTCCAGCTCCGCTTTAGAAAAGTCAATTTTTCTCTATGGGACTATTTTGTCATCTGAAAATGAAAGTGATGAAGTAAGTATAACAACACCTGGCTTATGAAGTGACTATAAAGAAAAGAGCCTGGTAAGTGGATACTCAGTATATATTCATTCATTTTTTAGACTCTGTGTATGTGTTTGTGTGTGTGTGCTGGTACTAGGCTAGGACTCAGGGTGTGCTGGTACTAGGCTTGGACTCAGGCCTGGACACTGTACTGTAGTTTTTTTGCTCAAGGCTGGCCATGTACCATTTGAACCACAGTTCTACTTCCAGCAGTTATATACATATATAGAGTGTATATCTATATCTATATATATACACACATATATATGCATACATATATAGTGTATAGTATGTAGTATGTACTATATAGTGTATATATACACATAGTATATATAGTGCATACTATATATACTATATATATATATATATATATATATATATATATAGTGTGTGTGTGTGTGTGTGTGTGTGTGTGTGTATATATATATACACACATATATATCAGAACCAAGAGGCAATTCATAGAATGGGAGAAAATTTTCACCAGCTCTTCAACAGATAAAAGATTTATATATCTATGTATATATCTATAGATATATTTTATATGTATGTATGTATATATGTAGGTCCAAGTCTTGGGACTTGAACTTTGACTGGATGCTAACCCTGAGCTTTTGTGTTAAAGGATAGCTCTCTACCACTTGATCCAAGGAGATAATTAATCAGGGATAAGAGTATATATACATATATGTGTATGAATATACACATATATAAATGTGTATATATGTATATACTTGTGTGTATACATATACACACCTACATATGTATATATGTAGGTGTGTACATGTATGCATATGTTTGTATATGTATCTATACATAAGTACATATCCATGAATATGTATGTCTTGTATGTCTAGTTTCAAGTAAGTGAGAACATATCATATTTGGCTTTTTCATCTTGACTTATGTTATTCAACATTATCTCTAGTTCTATACATTTTGCAGTAAATGAAATGGATTTCATTTTTTTCTTTATGACTGTATAATATTCCATCGACTATATTACCATATCTTCTTTATCATTCATCTTTTGTTGGGTATCTCAGCTGATTCCATAGTTAGACTATTATGAACGACACTTCAATAGATACAGATATGAAAATATCTTTCTTGTATATTGATTTACACTCCTTCAGATATATGACTGAGAGTGGTATGATGGGGTGATAACATAGTTCTATTTTTAGTTTTCTGGAGAAAGTCCATAGTGATTTTCACAATGGTTGTACTAGTTTACATTTCCATCACGATATGTGAGGATTCCTAGCCCTCCCCACATCCTCATCAATATTTATTGTTTGTTTACTTGATGATTGCCTCCCTGACTATGGTGAGATAGAACCATAGTATAGTTCTGATTTATATTTCCTTTATGGCTAAGGATGTTGAACATTTCTTTGTGCACCTATTAGCCATTTATATTCATTCTCTAAAAGCTATCTTTTCAGTTTGTTTGCCCAAGTTTTAGTTGGGTTATTTGTTCTTTCTCCGCTCAGGTATTTTACTTTATTTATTTGTTTTAGCTCTCTGCATATTCTGAGTGATAATCCTTTATCTGTTGAAGAGCTGGTGAAAACTTTCTCCCATTCTATGAATTGTCTCTTGGTTCTGGTAATTTTTTTTTTTTTTTTTTGCTGTGTAGGAACTTTTAAATTTTGATAGTCCTGTTTGTCATTTGTTGTTCTTATTTTCAAGGCAGTTGGGGTCTCATTTAGAAGATTGCGATTTGTGCCTATAACACAGAGAGCTTTCCCTGTGTTTTCCTGTGGGGGAGTTCAAGCATCTCAGCTGCCTTTCATGGCACCTCTGCTGAGTGCTTTGAATCACAGCTGCACTCTTCTGTGGGCAAAGATAGCTGCCATGCCAATACCTCTACTATATGACTTGACAAGGAGTCTTAAGGCCCTGTCACCCCATACTACCAGGCATTACCAAGCCCTGGCCTTGGGCAACTAAGCTGACATTGTAGCTTTCCACCTCTTATGACTGTCGAAAAACCACGTTCTATGGCAAAGTTTTCTCTGACTCCTTCAGCCTTGATTGTTCCTTATTCCTAGTCCCTTAGCATAAGTCTTCTTCCAGACTAGGTACTTTTAGCTGGGTTCTAGTGGCTCCTGCTACTTAGGAGACAGATCTGAGAATTGTGACTCAAAGCCAGGCTGGGCAGAGACTATTATCCCTAATTAACTACTAAAAAGCTGAAACTGGAGGCATGACTCAAGTGGTAGAGTGCCAGGTTTGAGCAAAAAGTTGAGCACAAGTGAGAGACCCTGAGTAAAAACGAATAAGCATGCTCTCAGGTTGCCATCTTGCTAGCCTCCCACACTGGAGTAATCATTGCCTCACATATCCTTGTACTAGGATTAAGGCTTCTCTTCATCCAGAGCTGGCTGTCTGTTGGCAGAACCATCTGTTTTACAACATAATGAAGTCTTCAACTTCCATTTTGCCAGTTGGGACACTGAGAAGTGGCTTGGAACTCCTCACTGCTTTTCTTTGGTTGGGTTTTCAAAATTCTGATCCCCATTCACATCATTGAGAACCCCCTAGAATCCTGGAATTCTAATTTTGAAGTCTCACCTCAATCTCTTTCAATTTTTATTTTTTACAGATGAAGATACTAAGACTCAGTAGGAAGAAAGGCCTACCTGTTTCATATACTAAGTTATATATTAACTTAGTTGGTGACCAGGCCTGTATCATGGAGGGCCTTCTGGACCACTTTACCTTTCTTGGTCCCTAATCTCAGGGACATGAGAAACTAGTAAGGAATGTTATCAGTTGAAAGTTGGAAACCTCTTGAGAACTGCAGTTATTTTTTTTATTCATATCTTTGAGATCATCAAATCATAGATTTACTTTTGCTCAAATGTTGATTTCTTTGTTAGATAAGCCAAGCCCTCTCTTACCTTTAGACTTGGGGCCTGCATGCTGTCCCTGAGCTCTTCTGTTCAAGGCTAGCACTCTACCACTTGAGCTCCACTTCTAGCTTTTTTGTGGTTAATTGGTGATAAGAATCTCCCAGACATTTCCTGCCCAGGATGGCTTCAAACCATGAGCCTCAGATCTCAGCCCCCTGAGTAGCTAGGATTACATGCATGAGCCATCAGCACCTGGATTCCTCATTCTTTATTATTCCTGTTAGTTATTACTTCTTCTGGGAAGCCATCTCCCATACGCTAGACCCTAACCTGAGGTAGGTGCCCATCCTGGGAAGAGGATTATATGTGCTTTTACATACACAATTTTAATTATATCTAAATTTAGTGGTATTATAGATTGAGTAGACTTTTGTCACTTTTATAGACAAGACTTGGGGAATAGGCATCAAAGTTCAGGCAGCTGGTTAGTGACAGAGCCGGGTGATGCAGGTGATCATCTTGGTCTTCTGACTTATTAGGTGCATCCTCCACCCCATTAAACTCTGGTCCAGCTTTAGCAGGAAAATACCTTCTGTAGCCCTGCAGTTCAGGTTGGGGAGTATATTTTTAAACTTTGAAAAATGTCATTTCTCCCCATATTCCAGAAATCAAAGCCAGCAACTTTGTTGATTAATTCATTACCCAATTAATATGGGAAAGACTCTTTGAGGTAGTCAGTTAAAAGAGACTGGATAAGGGCAGTAAAAGCAGAACATTTTCCTAGTGTTCCAGGACTTGGAGCTGGGGGTTGGGGAAAGTATATACTCTGTACAGAAACGGGGAGACAAAACTCTTCTCTGAAAACAGATACTAGCATTCTTGTTGAGTTGGCAATGTAAAAGGAATGAAAATGGAAGAAGTCATATCTACCCCTCAGTCCTTTGATCCAGGAGAGCCTATGATAATTTCAATGTGTGTCAAATAGAATTGCTCTGTGGAGTCTCCCAGGCATCAATAGGAGAGTCAATGCTGGGCCGTGGAGTTGGGAAATTAGTCTGTATCCTCTTCTGCAAATAATTGTTCCCTTTGTGAGAAACAGCTTCTATTTGCTGCTGGGACCTCTATAGAGACTGAATGCCTAACCATGGAGTGTAAGGTGACCATGTGACCTGAGCTTTCTATAGTGAAAAGTGTTACCTGACCTATTTAATCATAAATTTTGACAGCAATCTGTCATCAAGTGGAAGTGGTATATTAAGAGGCTAAGTTCAGTTCCGAAAGGCACAGTGGGATAGCAGGTAGCTTAAACACTTTCAATGCTGTTAGCCTCCCATGTGTTCCTTACAACCAATTAAATGAGGAAGAGTTCAAGCTGAGTTTGGTGCTCAAAAGTGAAATAGCTGCAGCACGATAGCCCCACCCACAGGTGACCTTGAAGGACAGCCATAAAGGAAATAATCTCCCGGGAAATAGAGAAGTAAACTTAATTATGAAGATAGAGAGAAGAGAGGAGAGGGGAGTGGAGGAGAGGGAAGGGAAGAAAATATGAATATGAATGAAATATGAGTATATATTGATCCAGGAGAGAAGAGACAGAATATGAATACAAATATGGATGAAATATGAATATAAATTTGACCAGAAATACAAATTGTGGATTCATGATCAATTAGTAATGGTTTGGCTGGCAGGTCAAGGACTTGAGAGATAATAACTAAGATGAGGGAAAAGGCATGGGGATGGACCTCTGACTATGCACATAACATGAGGATACATGTGAATGTCCACCAAAGGACATTCACTTCTTACTAGGCTTGTAACCAAGATAAAATGGCTTGCCCTACAGATCTTAGGCAGCCCTTTCCCCAAAGCATCTCAGTGCTTGCTCAGTGAGCCCATAAACAAGGTTGCTATGGTGAAGGAAATGGAGGCTACTGATGGGCTTAGTAACTCAGACATTCCCTTACCAAGTCTGGCCTGGCAAATGCTACTAGTGAATACACAATCTTTTAGTGAAAATAAGACGAAAGATAGAACATGACTTTCATTGGTGGTTGATTTGGTTGATTGCATCAGATGTCTTTTTTTGGAGGGGGCAGTTCTGAGGTTTGAACTCAGGACTTTCTGCTTACAAGGAAGGTGCTCTACATCTTGAGTAAGACCTTCAGCCTTTTTTTTGCCTTACTTATTTGGGGGGGGGGGCGATGAGGGAGTCTAGGGCTATCCTCAGACTATAATCTTCCTATCTACGGCCTCCTGTGTAGCTAAGATTACATGCAGCCGGGCGCTGGTGGCTCACGCCTGTAATCCTAGCTACTCAGGAGGCTGAGATCTGAGATCGCGGTTCAAAAGCCAGCCCGGGCAGGAGAGACCGTGAGACTCCTATCTCCAATAAAAACCACCAGAAAACCGGAAGTGGCGCTGTAGCTCAAGTGGTAGAGCGCTCGCCTTGAGCTGAAGAGCTGAGGGACAGCGCCCAGGCCCAGAGTTCAAGCCCCACGACCGACAAAAAAAAAAAAAAAAGATTACATGCAGGCACCATCATGCCTAGCTTATTGATTGCCAACTTTGTATCCTAACATGGCTTTGAGCAATAATCTAATAATCTTCCTGATCTTCACCTCCCAAGTAGCTGGGATTACAGGAGTGAGCCACCACCACACTTAGTCACCACAGACCTTTGCTAAGCCAGTGAGCATAGACTTGTCCTTATGGGGTTAATTACATATTCTGGCAATAAATTTACTTTCCTTACACATAGTGCCATAAGCTCACTGAATGCTTTGTCATGCCCTCCCTCGTAGCATTTTGTCTGATCAAAATAATTTCACAGCAAAGAAAATATGACAGTAAGCTTTTCTCAATATTTAAGCCTAGAAGCTTAAATATGGCAGAGGCTAAAACTGGGACAGGAAACAATCATTGATGATTGTTTTTTACTTGGAGGAACAGTCAGAAGAGGCATACCTGTTTCTACCTATTGATACCCAGATTAAAGGAATGGGTTGGTGACAATTACTAATTTTATTATTTCTTAGCTCAAACTTATCCTTTAATGTCTGCGTGAACTCTTTGGGCATTTGTTTTTTATGCTGAATATGATGTTTGTTAACTTTGTGAATCAAGGGTGCTGGGAAGACATTGCTGGAAGAAGGGAGTGTCTCTTTCTGGTACTAATGTATCCTTTATCTCTCATTTTTGCTCCTGTTGCATGGTCTCAGCAGTGTGGGGGGTTGGTATGTCTGGGTATGTTCAGCATTCTACATTCATTGTTTCCCCATCCACAAATTCAACCAACAATGGATCAATAATATTTGGAGCTGAATTCTAGTAGCTCACACCTTAATCCTAGCTACTCAGAAGGCTGAGAGCTGAGGATCATGGGTTGACAGCCAGCTCAGCCAGAGCTTCAAAACTCTTTTATCTCCAAGTGACCATCCAAAAGCCAGAACTGAAGACATGGCTCCGGTGATAGAGCACCAGTTGTGAATAAGAAATCCAAGGTCCTCAATTTAAGCCCCGGTACCTATACACACACACAGAGCTGGAAAACAGTGCAATGAATGTACAGACTTTTTCCTACTGTACTGTTCATTTTCTAAACAGTACAGTATAACAACTATTTACTTAGCATTTATATTGTATTGTATTGTAAATAATTGAGAGATGATTTAAAGTATACTAGAAGTTATATAAAAATTCCATAGCACTTTATATAGCTGACTTGAATATCTGTGAATTTTGGTATCCATAGCAGTAGGGTGGGAAGGTCCTGGAACTAGTTCTCTGCAAATACTGAAGAACAACAGTATTTCAAATGTTTCTCCCTGCTCATGACTTATTTTTCAATTTTGTTTTGAAAGGCAGAAGTTTTTATTTTTATATAGATTAATGCATTAGTGTTTTCTTTTATAACTCTACTGTTCTGTTAAATATAAACATCTATACCTAATCCAAAGCCAGAAATATTTTCTCTTTGTTTCTTGCAGAACAATGAGGAGCTGAAAATTATAGTCTACAGGCAGAAAACAAAGTTGTCTTGAAATTACACCCGTTTAGGGAACACAATTTTGTTAGAATACAGCCATGTTCATTTGTTGCTTATTTATGGCTCATTAATGCTATGGTGGAGAACTGAGTGGTTACCACAGGGACCCTATGGTCTGCAAAGCACGAAATATTTCCCGTCTTCTCTTCTACAGAAAAATGTGGTGACACATGTTCTATCAGTCTTCGCATTTTAGCTTTTTATATTTAGAAATATCATCCACATAGTTACTTGTGTATATGACATGATAGAAAATTTGAGGTTTGCTTGATCCTGTATGGATATCCATTTATTCTAGAATGATTTATTTAAATGAGTATCTTTTCCTCCATTGAGTTGACATGTCCATGTATGTTCTGTTCTGTTTTATTGATTTATATGACTATCCCTATGCCAATAGCTCAGTCTCTACTATTGTAACTTTAAGCCAACTCTTTATACCTAGTAATATTCATTTCTTCACAAGGTTTATGGTTGGCATTTGCTTCTAATTATAAATTTTTTAATCAGCTTGCAATTTCTTCATAACACCTCCTTGGACTTTTTATTGGCAGAGTAATGAGTCTATAGATCAAGTTAAAGCAAATCGACATTGAGAATTTTATAGGTATTTAACTAATCTATACATTGTTTTTGGAAGCATGACCATTCTCAAAAATGCTATTTCTGAAAGTATTTATCAGTTCTAGAAGTTTGTGATAGAGTCTGCATGGTCTGTTACATATAGAATAATATCTATGCATAGGATAATTTGACTTCTTCCTTCCCTATTTGAATCCTTATTATTTCTTTCTCCTGCCTTATTGTTCTAGCTAGGAATTCTAGTACCATATTGAATAAAAATGAAGAGTGGACACCTCTATTGTTCCTGACTTTAAGGAAAATGAATTCGGTTTTCCCCATTTAATATAGAGTAGTTTGTCATTTTGATAGTCTTTATTAAGACAAGGCACATTCTTTCAATTCCTAGGTTCCTCAGAGAGCTCATCATGAAAGCATGTTGACTTTTGTCAAGGGCTTTCTTGGCATTAATTGAGATATCATATGGTTGTTGTTCTTGGCCTGCCTGTATGATGTATTATATTTATTGTTCCATGTATGTTAATCTATCTGTGCATTGATGAGATGAAACCAACTCGATCTTGCTGTATGATATGAATTTGTTGTTGTCTTCAATATGCAAGACATTTATTGAGAATGTTCACATCAATGTTCATGAAAGAGATTGGTCATTTCTCTTTTTGGTGTTGTTTTCTCTTGTCTGCTTTTAGAATAAGTCTAATACTGACTTCATAGAATGAGTTCATTAGCATTCTTTCCCTTTTCTATTTCATGGAACAGTTTGAGTATTACTGATGTTAGTTCTTTAAACATCTGATGGAATTTGGCAGTAAATCCATGTGGTCCTTGGCTATTCTTTGTTAGGAGCTTCTTTAAAAGTGCTTCAATCTCATTGCTTGTTGTACATCTATGTAAGTTGTTTATAGCTTCTTGTTTCAATTTTGGTAGGTCAATTGTATCTAGGAATTTATTGACTTCTAGGTTTTCATCTTATTTGAGTATAAGTTTTCAAAGTATTCCTTCATGTTCCTTTGGATTTCATTAGTAATTGTGAAATTCTTATTTAATTAATTTGAATCTATTATCTCCTTTTTGTCAAATTAACTAGGGGATTAATAGTTATTTAATTTTTCAAAGAATCAACTTTGTGTTTTTATTATTTGTAGTTTTTAAGTGTCTGTCTCATTAATGTTTGCCCTTATCTTTACTATTTTCTTCCACCTGTTTATTTTGAGTTTGGTTTGTTCTTGTTTTTCTAGATACTTAAGTATATCATCAGGTTTTTCATTTGAGCACTTTCTGATCTTTTGGATGTAGGAATTCAAACCTGTAAATTTTCTTCTTAGCACTTCCTTTGCCATATCCCAAATATTCTGGAAGGTTGTGTTTGCATTTTCATTTGATTCCAGGAACTTTTTATTTCCCCCATTATCTCTTCAGGGACCCATTCATTATTCAACAGTGTGCTGTTCAGTCTCTATGTTTTTAAATATTTTCTGCAATTTCTTTTGCTGTTAAATTCTAATTTAATTACATTGTAGTCAGATAGAATACAGAGGATATATTCTTGTATTTGCTAAGACTTGCTTTATGTCCTGGAATATGATAGATTTTGGAGAAAGTTTCATGGGCTTCTGAGAAGAATGTGTATTATACAGCTGCCGAATGAAATATTGTATGGGTGTCATTTAATTCAATTTAGTCTATGATTCCATTTAGTTCAAAGTTCTCTTGTTGATTATTTTGTTTGGATGCTCTTTTTATTGGTGAGAGTGGGATATTGAAGTCTCCCACTATTATTGTTCCAGGGTCTTATCAGTATTTGTAAGTCCAGAAGCATTTGTTTAATGCCCCTTATTTGGGGCATATATATTAACAACTGTAGTTTCTTTTTGATGGACCTTTAGCTCTATTAATATGAAACACGCTTCTTTGTCTCTTCTGATTATTTTAGTTTGAAGTTTATTTTATCAAATATAACTATAACTGCACCTGTTTTAGGGGTTCATTTGCTTGGGAGGTCTTTCCCCCTAAGCCTCTATTTGTCTTTATCAATGAGATGAGTTTCTTTTAGGCAACAAATGGTTGTACATTGCTTTTTAATCCAACTTGCTATTTTGTGCCATTGAATTGGGAAGTTAAGATAATATTAATTCAACTATTAGTTGAATTAATTAATATGTTAATTGATATATAATACATGTGATATATTAACAATTACATATAATACATTGTATATTATATAAACTTATCTATTAATATTCATTAATTAATACATAATTAATAATGTGATTAATATAATTATATAACATTTATATGTTGTGCTATATGTATATGTATATGTTTATTATATATTATATATATTATATGCTGTATAATATATATTATATATTTCCCTATAGTATATATCTATTTTTTGGTGCTGATCTTGGGGCTTAAACCCAGGGCCTGGGCAATGTCCCTGCAGAGGTTTGTTTGTTTATTTGTTTTCTATTGGTCCTGGGGCTTGAACTCAGGACTTTGGTACTTTCCCTGAGCTCTTTTGCTTAAGGCCAGCATTTTACATCTATGATACACAGTGCTACTTCCAGTTTTCTGGTGGCTAATTGGAGCTAAGAGTCTCATGGATTTTACTGCCTGGGTTGGCCTTGAACCATGATACTCAGATCTCAGCCTCCTTAGTAGCTAGTGCCTAGCTCCCTGAAAGGTTTTGTACAGGGCTAGTACTGTATTGCTTGGGCCACAGCTCCACTTCCAGCTTTTTTTTTTTTTTTTTTTGGTGTATATGGGGGGGGTGATTAATTGGAGATAAGAGTCTCATGGACTTTTCTGCCTACCTTTGAACTGCAATCTTCAAATCTCAGCCTCTTGAGTAGCTAATATTACAGGCATGAGCCACTGGTGCTGGCTTCTTGTCATTGTTTTATTGAGCTCTTTGTTTGAACTTTCTTGCTTATTACTATCACTTAAA
Source organism: Dipodomys spectabilis (assembly GCF_019054845.1). Lineage (NCBI taxonomy): Eukaryota > Metazoa > Chordata > Mammalia > Rodentia > Heteromyidae > Dipodomys > Dipodomys spectabilis. The sequence goes on from NW_024870775.1 coordinate 16,974,555, forward strand.
CCCTTTATTGCAGAGCTATTGGCTTTTCAGTGAAACATGCTGTCTTCTTTATTCACTAATTGCCTCCTTTTTTTTCTGGTAATTGTGCATCTGGGGACAAGATTTGGTGGAGATTTCAATCTCCTGTGTCCGTTTAATTGGTGATTTCTCACAGTTTACTTAAGACTGGTCAATGCCTGGATTGTGATGTGTATTCAAGTCACTTAGATTGGAGAGTATGGCTTAGCTTTCAAATCATCACATTTCATTGCTCCAAACATGGCGTAGAGACCTCTCTTTTCCACTCAGGGTGTGGAAGAGTGTCTGCAAAAGCTTTTGGAGTTGATAAACCACACCCTTGTATTTATAGAATTCTCTAATGAAGAATAATGTCCCCTACTACTCTAATAGCTTTAGATGAATATAGGAGCAAAGATGTGTGTCTTTGTAACCTACTTAGACCTTAGTTAACCAGGGTGATAATACACAGAAGATGGTGAAGGCAATACTAACAAATAATAGTAGGTATTTAGTATGCAAGGGAGAAAATGGTTGGAGACCAAGTATAATAAAAACCGTTTATGATAAAGTAGAACAAGGCAATAAGGAAAAACATCTAGCTAATATGTTCTCAGTATGGAGCAAAGAAGTGAAATGAAGATAATTGAATAGGTAATACACACACACACACACACACACACACACACACACACACACACGCATGCACGCACGCACACACGCACCAAAAAGTAAAGAGGAGAAAGAAAACAGCCAAAACTAAAAACAAGTAACATGAAACAAAAACACAGAAGAAAAATAAATTATGTTCAGGCAATCTGGATATTTGATAAGAATATAGGTAATGAGGAAGGATTTGGGACAGGAGAAGGATCAGGGATTGGAGAACAGGGGTAGAAAGAAATATGAGCAAGTGAACAGTTTGACCTGTAGATAAAAGGAAAACATAGAGAAAGGCTATGAAAGGGACAAAAATATCATTTAAGTTACTTGAATACAGAAAGTCAGATGTTATGATGACATTAAGAGAAAAAGTAGAGAGGAAGAAGCAGAACTGAGAATGGGAAGGGATACTTGCCTTATACTAAAATGTGAAAAGGTAAGTGATCTTTATGTGTGGGGCGGGGGGGGGGGGGGAAGGGGGTGATACCACAGGGGGGGAGGGACTCCGCACAGTTAAATAAATAAAAAATATTCAAGCAATCCCACAACAAAGACAAACAGACATATTACATAAAGTATGAACTTCCTATTGTTCTTGTGGGGTGCAGGAGGATTGGGTGACAAGTTCTGTCTCCCTCAGCAGTCACCACATACAGCCAGAAGGCAGCGATGGACACTGAGGTTCATTAGGCTATGCCGTTTTCTCCTAGCTGGGGATGGTGAAGCCACAGAAAACTACTATGCCCCAACCTTCAGAGTCCCAGCTGCCAGTTATGGTTGCTTCTGTTCTGTAGCCCAGCAGAGGGTCCCATGCTCTTTCCTTGACAGATATCTGGAACAGCTGCCTTTTGGAATGTCAGCTGCCACTAATGATGGCCTCTGCCAGGTGTTACAAGTCACCAATGCAGGTCTCTGTGAGAATAATAGCCTCCAGACCCAGGTAGGAAACCCTAAGCCCCTATCACTCAATACAGCCAGGCTTCCCAAGGCTCTGGTGTTTAAGCTGACAGTGTCCCTTCCAATCATTGCTTCTCTGTGGCGTCCTGACACAGCCCTCTCCTCAATCACCTTATCTACCTTATGCTCAAATCTATAACAAAAAGTCCTGTGACTCATTGAGCCATTATTATTCTTTATCCCCAGTGCCTCCAGGGAGTAGGGGGATTTCATCTGACAACAGAATCCCTGACAGGGAGACTCCCTGTCATTCTTCAGGATATGGAGATACACAGAATGTTTTTCCCAACTCCTAGTCTCTTACACTAGACTAGTTGCTGCCCTAGAAATCCTGTAGTAGGATTGAGGCTTGTGGCTTATGTGGGCTTTTCCTGTAGCTACAGTTGGCAGTCATTTGGAAGGAGTGTTTGATTTTATGTTACATTGCTGTTTTTGATTTTTCCCCTTCCCCATTCATGGGGAGCTGGAAACTAGAGAAAGTCCTTGGTGCTTTTTCTCCTGTCTGGATTGTTTTCTGCCTCTTGTCACCTCATTCGTGGTTTCTGGCTCCTCTCTCTTCTTTCTCTCATCAGACTCTAAATTCTTCCATGATACAAGGTTGCTCTCATTTAGAATGAAAATGGCAGATACTTCAAATTTACCACCTTGACCTGCCCTGTTATATTATTTTTAAAGAGTTTTACATTGTCCTAACCTGAAGATCAAGTTGATTTTTATTGAAAAAAAATTTTTATGTTAGGGCTGGGAATGTGGCATAGTAGTGGAGTGCATGCATGAAGCCCTGGGTTCGATTCCTCAGTAACACATAAACAGAAAGAGCCAGAAGTGATGCTGTTGCTGAAGTGGTAGAGTACTAACCTTGAGCTCAGAGAGGCTCAGGGACAGTGCCCAGGCCCTGAATTTAAGGCCTAGGGTCAGCAAAAAGATAAAAATAAATAAAAAATAAAAAATATAGATGAGATTCCAGGGAATCTCTTATTCTAGTAATTAATTAAACCCTGCTTAGAAGCATAGCTCTTATGCCTGACATGCTACCAAGTTCCTGTGCAGTACAAAGTCTTTCATCTTTGACTTCTAAGAACACAGGCCAAAGCAAGGCACCAGCAGTTCACTCCTGTAATCCTAGCTATTCAGGAGGCTGAGATGTGAGGATTATGGTTTGAAGCCAGATCAGACAGAAAAGTCAAGCAGAAACTCTTATGTCCAATTAACTGGAAAAAAGTCAAAAGTGGGGGTATGCTCAAGTTGTAAAGCTTCAGCCCTGAGCAGAAGAGCCAGGTGAGAGCATGGGTTTCTGAGTTCAAGCCCAGTACTATCATAAAAGAAACGGGGAAATCTCAAACTATTTTCTCAAACCTATCTTTGCCATAGAAATTGTTCTGCTTGCTATTTTCTGGGATTTCTGCCCTTGGTCTTGAGGAATTTCCTCCCAGATAGGCAAAATTAAATGCATTACTTTGACAAAGACTCGATGCTATCCATCTGCAATCTCTCTCTCTCTCTCTCTCTCTCTCTCTCGTTCTTTCATATAAATACATATCCATCACCAATTCCCATTCATATTTACTTCTTCATGGACAGTAGTATAATTACCTATGAATTTTTGGTTTTTTTGTGCAGAGTATTACACCTAGGAACTCATTACACATCTTATACAAGTAGTCTATCACTTCCCTGACTCTCCAGCCTCTACTGAGCTCCTAACTTCAGTTATTTTATGGATTTAAATTCTGGAATTTCCATTTGATTGGTTTTTAATCATTTAAGTTCTCTGAAGAAGTTAAGCATTTTCTCTTTATATATATTGAACATATGAAATCTGAAACTTGATTATTTTAAAGTCCCTGAATAATAATTCCCTATCTGGGATTTCTGTGGATCTACTTTTGGTCTTACATTATTGGTCATTTCTCATCTTTTTGTGTGCCTGGCTATTTCTGATCAAGTGCCAGATTTTGTGGTTTAAAAATCAAGGAGGTACTTTGAGATCTGGCTTCTGTCTCAGAGAGTAAAAAGAGTCAGTTTAACTTCTGGCAGGCAGTGCAGTTAACCTTAATCCGAGCAAAATTTGAGCTGATTTAAAGCTGGCTTTAGTCCTAGTGAGAGCTGATCTGCTTTCCATTTTCCCACCTAGGGCTGGGAGTGTCATGATGCCTCTCTATCTTGTCCCCTAGGCCACTGTCCCTGACTGAACTACCCTGCTGTCTTGCTCAGCATTTGCTACTAGACAATATCTTAAGAGGAAAATATTCCAAACACCAGGCTTTCCTCCCTGGGCCTCCCATCTCTCTGAAATATAGTCAGAAAGCTGTTCATTTATATTTTGTCCAACTTTTCTATTTGTTCTTGGTGCAAGAGTTCATTGAGATCAAGCTAGTCCAGCACAGGAAAGAGAATTTGATCCCAGCTCCATTTTAGTAGTATTTGTCATACCTAAGAGGGCAGAGGTTATGTCCTATGATGAAACCTACACAACTAAAGTTATAGACAAGGCTGACTCCAATTCTTGGAACATCAAATATTTTAAACAAGGGATTGGCCTGGCCTTAAAGAGCCCAGGAGATATTTCTCTTTCATAAAGCAGATTTCAGGCAGAAGAAATGCCTGGCATAACATGCAGATACTTCATTGAAAAGGGGCCTTGTCACTTATGATAAACAATGATTATACTATTAATATTCAGGAAAAATTCACTATAATGGCAGTGTCTGGCATATCAAGGCTTCAGAATTCGGATTTTTCTGAGGATGTAAAAAAAAATATTCAGTGCCAGGTGATGGTGGCTCATGCCTGTAATCCTAGCTACTCAGGGGACTGAGATCTGAGAATCGCAGTTTGAAGCCAGCCTTCCAGAAAAGTCCCTGTAAGACACTTATATCCAATTAACCACTCAAAAACTAGAAATGGTGCTGTGGCTCAAATGGTAGAGCGAGCCCTATCTTTGAGAACAAAGAGGCTCAGGAACAGTGCCCAGTCCCTGAGTTCAGGCCCCACAACCGACAAAAAGTAATTTGTCATCCTAGGTTACTAAATTGTTTCCAGGGCATACCATCACCTTCTGGATGTCTGAAGACAGCTCAGAAGCAGTGCATTGTATCCCACCTCAGCCAGGGTGCTGGCCCAGCCATGAAGCACCTTTGTAGCCATCCTTCACTTCATTCCTTCTCACTTCATGCTCTGAGGAAGGCCCTTCAAACTGGGCCTGGGGCTTGAATTCAGACAAGGGTAACTGAAAAGTCACGACTGCAAGTATTGCTATGAGGCAACCCCCTCCTCCAATGCTGGTGATAGTCTCAGTGTGTCTCAGAGGGCCCAGAGCATTGCAGGGGATGAGTGAGAAAGTGGCAGTGGGAGACTCACTGTGCTAATGCAGTGTTCTCTTATCTTACCACCAAACTTATTTCCCAAACAGCCAGCAGGTGTGGTGCCTTTCCAGATGCACACTGGTCAGTCACTCTGGGAAGCACAGGTCAGCGGCAGCCTGGGGAAAGGTGGAGACTGTGGCATGCAGAAGTAATGTATTCTATGTCACCAAACAGGATAGCGGGAAGCCAGGCTGCCTCATATATAGCTTGTTTCCCCATGCTCTCCTATCATCTAGTGACGCTTTCTCTTTAAATGGCAATGTTCTTACTAAATATGTGTATTTAAAGACAATAGAGCTAAGTACCAGTGGCCCATGCCCGTACTCCTTACTATTCAGAGGCTGGGATCTGAGGATCATGGTTCAAAACCAGTCCAAGCAGGAAAGCTTGTGAGAGTCTTATCTCCAATAACCACCAAAAAGCCGGAAGTGGAGTTATAGCTCAAATAGTAAGAGTGCCTGCCTTGGGCAAAAAAGCTCAGGAACACCACCCAGGCCCTGAGTTCAAGTTCCAGGACCAATACACATACACACACACACACACATACACACACACACACACACACACACACACACACACACACACACACACACACACGATCTTTAATAAAGAAGAAAAAAGCCCAGCCAGGTGCCCGTGGCTCACGCCTGTAATCTTAGCTACTCAGGAGGTGGAGATCTGAGGATTGTGGTTCAAAGCCAGCCTGGGCAGGAAAGTCTGTGAGACTCTCATCTCTCAATTAACCACCAGAAATCTGGAAGTGGTGCTGTGGCTCAAGTGGTAGAGTACTAACATTGAATTAAAGAGCTGCACTCAGGCCCAGAGTTCAAACCCCACGACCGACCAAAAAAAAAAAAAAAAGCCCAGCACCAGTTCACTTTTGTGAAATAGAAGCTAGACACACCTGTGGTCTAGGTTCTGAGGTTCTGAACCAGCTGTCCACCTCCAGAGGCAAGGTGCGAACTGTTCAAAAGATAGCCACCAGAGGGCGCATGCACCAGGTCACACTCACACCGTGCCAAAACTGGATTTGAAAATTGACAGCTGGGAGTGACTCTGTACTGTAGCCAATCTGTTCATTAACCAATATCACAGCAACCCCCACAGGTCAGTCATGGGGGTGGTAGTCCTTGGGGACTAGCTAGGCTCTGTCTCACTCCCACCTCAGGGGAAGTGACAAGACAGGAGACATACTAGCATGGCCCTACCTGGCTGGACCAGGAGTGGGCACAGCCTGGCTGAGCTTTCTATTCAGGGTCTCTTAGGCTGTGGTCAAGGTGTTAACCATTCTGTGACCTTACCTGGAGCTCAATAGAGGAAGTGTCTACTTCCAAGCTCACTCAGACTACAGGAAGAATCTGCTCCCTTGTTCTTGGGGTCCTGGCTTCTGGACCAACTTCTCTAAGACCAGCAGAGCAGAAGATCTTTGACCTCAGGAAGCACCTCATCCCCTGGGTCAGGCCCAAGATAATCTCCCTTTAGATAAATTCAAAGTCAGCGAGTTTAAGGACTGTGATTACATTTGCCATATAAATTAACAGAATCTGAGTAATGTTAACCTGTCTGAGACAAGCCCTCCACATTCCGAAGGATGTATTATGCCAGGCATGGACACCAGGGGGCGATCTTACAGTTCAGGCTGCCACTGTCCTCTTATTCAAAACGTTGAAGGATGTTATTTTATTCAGCTTTTCAGTATAAACACAATGGCAAATAAATTTCTGAATTAAAGTGAATTTTTAAATAGGAAGTGTGAAGATAGGTTTTCATTTCCTTCCCTGTCTTACCATGTTGCTGATCACCTGGAAAAGGAACACCTGGAAGGCGACAGAGCTTAAACGATGAGAATCTTCTCACCCTATTTGGTTGCATGAGAACAGAAGGGAACTCCTGGTAGACCTTCCTGTGGGTTGTGCACTGCACCATCAGGAGGTGCCATTCCTTTCATGTTCCCCTCCTCCCCCCTCTCCCTTCCCCCCCCTCCTGAGTTACATTTCTTGTGTAGACTGAGCTGTGGTGGGACAGAGTAGAATGAGCATAGGAGCCCAAGCAGATGTGAGCGCACACCACCCATGGCCTCTGTGTAGAGATCTCCGGCTGCTATGTGTGCTTCTCTGTGCTCAGTGCTCAGGACGCCTCAGTGAGACATGTCCAGAGGAGATGGTTCTCTAGCTGTGTCCAGTCAGCACAGAGGCAGATGCTCCTAGTGATGAGACAGATCAGGACACTGAGAATAAGCTCCTCTGAGGGACAGTTGCAATGGCAGATCTGAATCTCAGTACCAGTGGGAGGCTGGAGGGACAATGGTGTTAAACCAGAAGGAAAAGTACCCCCAAATGCCCAAGGTACATTATGGTGCTGTGGAGGGAGTGCCATTTCAAACTCAGCTCTACCACTAGGACACATGAAGTCATGCCTCTGTGCTTCTGTTTCCCTCTTACAAATTAGGAGTTAACATGCCAATCACATGTCTATAATCCTAGTGACTCAGGAGGCTGAGATCTGAGGATCATGGTTAGAAGCCATGAGACTTTTATCTGCAATTACATACCAAAAATAAGCAAGAAGTGTAGCTGGTGGAGCTGTGGCTCAAGTGATAGAGTGCTAGTTTTCCATTGAAAAGCTGATACAGAGCCCAGACCCTGAGTTCAAACCCCAGGACCAGCACAAACACACACACACACACACACGCAAACCACAATCAGGCCTGCTGGTGATGTGGGTAATTCCAGTACAAACGGAGCCTGACACAGAAGGATCAAGAATTCAAAACTAGCCTGGGCCAGGTGCTGGTGCCTCCCATCTGAAGTCCTAGCTTCTCAGGAGGCTGAGATCTAAGATCACAGGTTGAAGCCAATGGACATCTAAAGGACAGCACACAAGCCCTGAGTCTGAGCCTCAGTATTGACTAGCACACACATGTACACACACACACACACACACACACACACACACACACACGAACTCTCTAATGAACCCTAATTGACACTCATAGTTACTTTTGTTTTGTTTTTGAGAGTCTGTCTCTGTAGCCCAGGCTGGCCTCAAACTCAAAATCCTTCTGCCTCAACCTCCTAAGTGCTGAGATTACAGGCATGTCCACCATGCTCAATGCAATACACTATTACGTACGATAGTCAACATGCTGTATGCATACAGATCCTCAGAACTTGTTCATCTTAAAACAGAAAGTCACCAATTTCCCTACCCCCACCTTCTAGTTACCACTATTCCATGGTGCTACCAGGAATTCGGACATTTTAAAATTCCACATGTAATGCTGTTCATTGGGGTCTCATTTCTCTTTTCAAAACTAAAGCCCTGTAGGGCGAACCTGGTTATGACAGAATGTGACCAGCAGATGGCGAAAGAACCATGGAACACGCGGGGGTGGGGTGCTGAGCCCACCTCTGAGCAAGATTTCCTGGAAACACTTTCAGCAAGCAGCACATTTATAATAGCTGTTTTTCTGTCATATTATTTCCTTTTGCCTATTCCTTGCAAAAATTTGTCACTTGGCAGCTGCAAAGGCTCAAGGCTTGGGAAACTCCCAGAAAGTCAGGCCCTCACCTCCCCCTGCCTATCCACATTTCAACAGCTGGAGAGCATTTAGATAGAATTGTAAGGAGATGGGAAAAGACATGGACTAGGAGGGCGTGCGCTCAGCAGCAGTGGCCTTCAGCCTGCCTGTGATTGTTGCGGTCTAGGCCGCTAGGCTTGCAGCAGTCTTTTAGGGAGAGATCATCCTGCCACCAGAGTATGCAGAGAGCTGGGGAACAATCTCTGCTTCAAATGCTGTGGTGAGGGTCACCCAAAAACTGTGGTTGTGTCTCATTCAACACAGCATCTAGGCATAGTAGTAAAAAAGAAATTATTGAGAGTTCCAAGATTGAAATAGGATCGGAACCTATTGATTCTGTGTTTCTAAGGCACACATACTGTTGGACAAATGAGTCTTTTCCTAGAAAAAAGAAACCAGAAGGAAAATACTTACCTAACTTAATATGTCTAGAAAAGATACATAATGTAGCATTCCTGATAAAATACATTAGTGAAGTCAGGAAAAAAATGATTTTAGATCAGGAATGAACTGGTTTCATAAGGCCAATAAACAGAATTGGTTTTATATTTTAATAGTTAAAAAACAAAACTTTGGGAGTTTTATTTTGTCTTTTTAGGCAAAGGACGTGCAGAAATGGAGGAAGAGTGAAAAATGCAGTCATGATATGCAGTATATACTATGTGAAAAATAAATTATGTAACTTGTGGGTAAGGATGGGAGGGGAGACTGGGGGAAAGCAGAGAACGGGCTGACATTGTCCAAAAAGAATTGTACTTATTACCTGACCTATGAAATAGTAATCCCTCTGTATAGTACCTTAATAATAATCATGAAATTATGTTTTAAAAATCAAGATAAGAATAATATTTCAGGGCTGGGAAGGTGGCTCAGTGGTAGAGCGCTTGCCTTGCATGCATGAGGCCCTGGATTCGATTCCTCAGCACCACATAAGCAAAAAGAAAAAAGCCAGAAGTGGTGCTGTGGCTCAAGTGGTAGCGCTAGCCTTGAGCTGAAGAGCTGAGGGACAGCACCCAGGCCCAGAGTTCAGGCCCCATGACTGGACCCAAAAAAAAAAAAAAGGAATAATATTTCATTGGGTACCAGTGGCTCATGCCTGCAATCCTAGATGCTCGATAGGCTAAAATCCGGAAAATTGTAACTTGGAGCCAGCCTGGGGAAAGGGATCCAAAAGACTCCATCTCCAAAATGGCCAGCAAAAGGCTGACCTAGAGGCATGGATCAAGTGTCAGAGCACCAGCCAATCAAGCAAGCTGAGCAGGCTCTAGGCCCCAAGTTCAAACCTCAGTACCACCAAGAAGAAAAAAGAAAGGGGTAATATTTCAAAAAGTCAAACATGGTGACTAGCTACTAGAAAAATAGAGATAGGAGGATGCTGGTGGGAGTCGGGCCCCAGCAAAAGCATGAGACTCTTAAATAAGCAAATAAGAACAAGAGGGACCAGGATATGGCTCAAGTGGTAGAGAACTTGCTAGGCAAACTCCAGGCCTTGAAAGCAAGCCTCACTACCACCAAATAAACAAAATTCCTGACATGTGAAAATGATATCAAATCCCAGTTTTAGTGTTCATAAATGAAGCTTGATTGGAACAAAGCCATTCATACTGATTTACATAGGACCTACCGTTATTTTCATACCAAAACGGCTGAGGTGAATCTCTCCTTGTACTGGAGCTCTGTAGCTGCAAAGCCGTTCCTCCCCACTCCTATCCCCCATACCCAGCCATTGGGGCTTGAACTCAGGGCCTGAGCACTGTCTCTGAGCTCTGCCACTTTGAGCCACAGCTGTACTTCTGGTTTTCTGGTGGTTAATTGGCAATAAGAGTTTCATATGGATTTTCATGGCAGGCTAGGTTTCCAAGCCTTCAAACCCAGATCTCAGCCTTCTGAGTAGCTAGGATTACAGGCATGAATCACCAGTGCCCCATTAAATTTTTTTTTAATCTACTATCAAGATCCTATTGAAATTGAAAAGGAAAAGGCGTCATCTAAAAAACAAAACAAAAAAAAACAAGAAAAACTCAAGCCTCCTGTTTTGTCATTTGAGGAAACTGGGGCTAGACAAGGAATGATCTTGCTCAAGGATAGTAGCAAGGAGAAGAGATGGGTCATGGGTACTTGCTCTACATGACATTGGAACCCTTATGAGTCAGGCCTCTGAGACCATCCCTGCACTAAAGGGCAGGAATGGGGCAGGAAGTACAGATGTGACATGGGAAGAGGGACCCCAGAAAAGCACAGAGACTGTGGGGTGGCACCAGCTCCTATCCTCACTCTGTCATCTCTTTGTCTGGATGCAAGCATTGTGTCCCTCTTTCCTCTACTCCCAAGGGCCTGAGGTACCTAATGGGAGGTTCTGCAGAGCTGGTGCCTAACTTCCAGCCCCTGACTTAGTTCTGAGACAAAGCTTGTGGCCATACTGTTGTCCCTTGGTTGTCTGTATCAGGAAAGAAAGATGTGAGTATGAATACCTAGCGGGATGATGGTTGGCTCACAGGATACCCGGGGTACAAGGAGACTCCCGGCCCACACATAGCTTACAGAACCCTCCAGGAGCCCTGGGTTGTTAAAGGCAGAGGGTGGCACCAGGCTGGCTCGCCTGGGAATAGGAAGGCCCCTTCTCTCACTATTGGGAAGACTGACAAACTTCTCTCCCAGTGCTGGGACTTGAATTCAGGGCCTTGCACTCTTGCTTGCCCTTTTCACTCAAGGCTAGAGACGAGTTATGCCACCATTTCCTCTCTCTCTCTCTCTCCCTCTCTCTCTCTCTCTCTCTCTCTGTGTGTGTGTGTGTGTGTGTGTGTGTGTGTGTGTGTGTGTGTTTAATTGGAGATAAGAGTCTTATGGACTTTCCTTCTGGAAGACAATTCTCTGACAGCCTCCTGAGCAGCAAGGATTACAGGTATATGCCAAGGTGCCTGATTTAGAACTTTTGTCCTTTCGAAGAAAAAAAAAACTGGAAGAGAAAGAGAGAACCAAATAGAAAGGAGCTCCAAAGTGAGAGTGAGAGGTAGAAGAGGAAAGAGAAGACTAAGAATAAGAGGAGGGGAAAACGCAGGAGAAAGAAAGACATTGAAATGAAAGGGAGGAGTGAGGAGGGGAATGGGGAGGGAGGGGAGGATGCTAGGACTACAGTACACAAGCCGCCTCCCTGGGCCTCTTCTTTGCTGAGGCTGCATTTTGGAGGCTTGGCAGAGGCCAGACCGCAGCAGCCTCGGAACCGGTTACTCACAGCCTTACAAGCTCTGGCCGGCCCCAGGTAGGAGGCAGATAGCGAGCCGGTGACTGGTACCTGCCCAGGTGCTAGGAGGTTCCTTCGTGGAGGTCCACAAGCCGTCCTCTCTTCGTCCCTAAGGCCAGAGCGGCTCTGTGCCTCCCAGGATCCTCAACAGACAGTCGGGGATCAGACGTCCCCTTCCCTTCCCGGGGTCCCACGAACATACTCTGATGTTCGGCATCCGCCATAGGAGTCAGCCATTGCGGGCGGAGGTCCCCCTAGGCTGTCACCCATTCTGTGAGATCGCACCTAGGAGCAACAGCCAACATCACCAGGCACCACGGAGCGCTCACTCAGCGCCCTAGGAATGGACTGGGGGCGGTTGGATCGCAGGAACGGACTCAGATCCCAGGTGGCTTCGAAAGTGGCCCCGGGCGGCCCAGGGATGAGTGTGAAGTGGACACAGAATCTTCGGAGTATCTCTTGGAGATCCTGGCCACTAAGTACCGAGTTCTTGCAGGACCGATTCTACATATTTGTGGCTCTGTCGTTTTCAACTTGTATTTCAAAAGGAAATGGCATAGTAATATGCAGCACACAAGAAAGAAAGAAAGAGAGAGAGAGAGAGAGAGAGAGAGAGAAGAAAAAGGAATTCCAAAAGGGTCAATTTGCAAAGTACTGCAAGAAGGATCCCTTGTAGGAAGAGGGACATATTCTCTCTCTCTCTCTCTCTCTCTCTCTCTCTCTCTCTCTCTCTCTCTCTCTCTCTCTCTCCCTCTCTCTCTCTCTCTCCTTCCTTCTTTCCTTCCTTCTTTTTCTTTCTTTTCTTTCTTCTCTCCTCCCTCCCCCTCTCTCTTTTTCCTGCCAGTCCTGGGGCTTGAACTCAGGGCCTGGGTCTCCCCCCCCTCCAGTGCTCTACCAGTTGAGCCACAGCCCCATTTCCAGCTTTTTGGTGGGTTAATTGGCTATGCTTCTCGCTGACTTTACTGCCCAGGTTGGCTTTGAACCACGATGCTCAGATCTGAGCCTCCCGAGTAGCTGGAATTACTGATATCTGGCACTGACATTTGGCAAGAAAAGTCTATTTCTAACAACGAGGTCATCCAAGGCGCGATTTGACCCTCAGGCTCCCGGCATGTTTGAAGTGACTCAAAACGAAAGTCTACGCTGGAAGTTGAATTTTTCATAAAAGAAAGCGTCGCAGAGATGGACTTCTCCAACGATGTGACTTCACAGTCCCGGGGAGATGGGGACCTCCGAGCGTGGGGATGGGTAATTCTTTAACTCTCTCAAAGGGTTTTTTCATTGAAGGCAGCATAGACGTTTCGGATCTTGGTTCCCAGACAAGCGTAGGGCGCAGAGTGCAGACTTCCCGAACTGTGCGTTCCCAGCGGGGTCTAGGCGGCTTCCTCCCAGCACTACTCATTTGAAAGTTAAGATGCCCCTCCCACCCCCAGCTGAACATCACAGCCACGGACAGCACCACTGGATCCCAAGTTCAGGCTTCAAAGAAGAACCTGCCAAGGAGACAGCCCGCTTGGGGCGCTGGCGGAGCTTCCTACCGACAGAGCACACTTTGGGGCGCACGGGCTATCCCAACTCAGCTCCAGGTCTCGTCGGTCAAGTGGAGATGGGGTGTTGGGTCCCGGCAGGTGGGTGCTTAGCCAACTGTACCCAGAAAGGAAGCAACCGTTCTATAGAAATCTCCCTTCCTCCATCCCTGTTCCCAACTTCGTTTTGATAAGTAAGATTGAACCCGCTATCACGCAAAGACGAGAGGTAGGACCCGGCCGGGCTGGATGACAGTCCCACCCAACAGCCCCCCCCAGATGCGGGACGCTGCCCTGCCCAGAACCACCCATCTACACAATGATTCAGGGACCCCTTCGAGCGCTGGTTCGATTCCAGAATCCCCGAGAGGGCGAGCAAGAGAATGTAACTGGAGGGGGAGACAGGTCTGAAGCTTAGGGGGTTCCGTTGAGGTGAACCCCTTCTCCAGCTGAAGCTGTGGGGCCCGAGGGGGCGGAGGTAATGCATCAGCAGCAAGGTGAACCGTTCTGCGACCCGGGGCCTCTCCACCCAGCTTCCAGGCGGCTCGGAGAACCCCCTGCAGCCCGGAGCCCCCCACTGCCCGAGGCCCGCCAGGGAGGGCTGCTGACTCGGGGCGCTGAGGTCACCTTTTCCACAGTGCTCCGGGAGCAGACGGTTTCCGGGATTTTCACAGCGGCGGCGAAAGGTCCTGTCGAGTCCCAAGCGGTGGCGCCCCGGGGTGGGGACTTTCCTTCTTTGGGTATCATCGGTGCCCCAAGTGAACCTCTTTTCACTGGCTGCCAAAGCTATAATTCCTGCATAAAGGAAACCTTGCTAGTGTTGATGTTTTTTTTCGTCTAAAGGGGGTTTATCTGCAGATTGCTTGAGATCCAGAAGCAGGGAGACTGTGTGAACTCGCGGCCCGGGTTCACCAATGGGTGATGTGTTTGAGGGAAAAGTGGGGTGGGAATAGCTTGGCTCTCCTGCTCTTCCTGCAGCCCCCACCACACACACACAACCCTTGGGGCCTCATTCCCACAGGCCAAGCTCACATTGCAAGCTCAGGCCTAGGGTGCAGGAAATAGCCTTGGCCAGTTTCCAAGAAATTGGGAATGGGGGCCCACCTGTGGGATGGAGGTTGGGCTGCACCAGTCTCTGACTCCCCTAAAACCTAGAGTTGAAGCCTCCATCCTGAAAATGATCCCCCGTCCTCACCTGACTAACCGTTAAATAGCCAATCAACAACCTGAGCTATCCTGTCCTCAGATCTGGGACTTCCAGGAAGGATAAGACTTTCAGGATGGTCGCTGGTTTGGGCATGGATGGTTCAAATCTAGGTGGCTTCAGTCAGAGTCAAAATAAGCGGTGAGAGAATAGGGTGGGAGCTGGGCTTAATCTGTCTTAGAAACTACTGGCTTTGGGGAAGATATGGAAGAAGAGGTGGAGGAGGAGGAGGAGGAGAAGGAGGAAGAGAAGGAGGAGGAGGAGGAGGAGGAGGAGGAGGAGGAAGCTGCCTTGCTGGGTAGATGGAGTCCAGAAGAAAGGGCCTGTAAAGGGACACAGAGCCTAGAAACCTAGTTCTAATCAATGCCATATGAGGAGAGGAAGGATTGGAGTCCTATCTCAGGAGGTGTTCTCTGAGATGGGAGGGGCCCATCTGGACTTTCTGGGCTCCCATCTGAGCTTTCTGGGTCTCTGGGAAACACTGGCTTTCTTCTATATGCCAGGTAAGAGACTGATGCCTGCTGGGCAGACAGAATGGCACATACCCTCACTGTCTCTTCATTGCAAAGAGGTTTGCTAGGTGTGGGCTGTGATTACATTCAATGGGTATCACATCACTTCTTCCAAACTACCATTTTGCCTCATTGCACTGCTAACCACCCTAGGAATCTGAAACAGCTAGAAGCCACCTTCTTTGAGTATTTTTTATTTGTTTATTTATTTTCCGATACCAGTGCTGCGGCTTGAATATGGGGCCTCATGCTCTTGCTTAGCTTTTCACTCATCTGGTGCTCTACCACTTGAGCCACAACTTTACTTGGGGCTTTTTGCTCGTTAACTGGAGAAAAGAGTCTCTGTGATTTGTCTCCCTGGGTTGGCTTTGAACCTCAATGCTGAGAGCTATGCCTCCTAGTAGCTAGGATTACAGGTGTGAGCCATCAGCACCCTGGTTCCTTCTGTCTTGATGATGAGCTTGAGGTCCACAACATCACCCAACAGCCGGATAAACATGACAACGGTCTCTTGGGATCTATTTCATTAAGAGCCTCTGGTAACACATTCTTTGTCCCCAGCCCAGCCCCTATGGACAAAGGGTCTTGACCTGTTTTTAGTCTCCCAGGTGCCTGGAGTCTAGGGCCAGCTTCAAGGCTACCTGCCAGCAGCTGGAACAGGAGAAACTACACCGTTTTGGGGAGAGCCAGGACTCTGGGTGTGATAAACCCTATTTCCTAGAGGTGAGGACTTAGGTCCCAGAAGAGCTCATCTAGGGACCAGAAATGGCCCAGGACTCCAACTGGAGCCAGAGCTACCTGGCAGTCCCCGGCAGGACCAGAGACTCTAGAGAGGAAAGAGGAAGGGCAGGAACCCATCTCCCAGCCTCCTAGAGACAGCACTCTCCTTGCTGGGAGGAACTGAGTTTACCCCCACTGTTTTCACCCCAGTGAGGCTTTGGGGATGCAGTATCCCTCCCCCTCAGCCCTCACAGTCTCTCTGGGCCAAGTGTTAATATCTCCTTCTGCATACTGAAGTGCCAGTGGCTTGCCCAGCAGTGGCAGAGCCAGAGACTAACTCAATAAAGAATTTAGTTTAGGATGCTTCACGCCATGACTTGGGCATGTACTTTCCTAACGGTGAAGCAAAAGATCTGGAAGAATCATTGACAATTTCCTCAGTTCTGGAGGAAACTTTGAGACTTAAAGGATGAAGTCAGGCCTTCAGACTCAATCAACGGTGCCTGGTCTCCAGCCTCACCCCATAACGCTTTGATACCTCAAAGTTCGGAAAGACATTTTGTCTCTTCCCTTAGGGATCACTAAGGAGAATAAACAATACATTGACGTATCTCTTGGATTTGCAGTTTATGCAAATCCTGAAGAGGGAACGTTTTTCTTTTCGGGAGTAACTCGAAGGGAAATGAGGCCCGACATAATGAAGTGAGATGGAGATGTTTGGGGATGGTGGTACACAGGTGCAAATGACACCCCTGCCCGCTGCTGCACCCCTGCGGAGGGAAATTACAATCTTCTGCCCTGCCTGAGAAGCTGCGAACCTGCTACCCCTTTCCCAGCTTAACTGAACGGCCTCGGTGCCTCCTCTTCAACCATCTCCCAGGCGCCCAACCTCTCCTACTCCCAGCCTAGGCCGCTGCGTTCCTAGCTGTCCAATCTCTCCAGTGTCCCCCACCTCCCCGCCCCCACCCGCCACTCCCTGCCCGCGTCTGTGCTCTCCCGCACGTTGCGGCGCGCTGACTCCCGCACCTCTCCCCGTCCCCACGGCCTCCCGAGCACCTCGTAGCCCTGTGTGTTATTTTGAGTGGCCCTGTCTGTCTCCCTCAGGACCCTCTCTCACCTCTCATCCTTGATCCCTCCGTCTCCCGTTTCTTGGGGTCTCCTCTCCGGAGCTCTCCGGCTCTTCTTCCAGGGTGTGAGCTCTGATCATCCTCCCGGGTCTCGGTCCGCGGCCCCTCTCCCTCCTCCCTCCCACCCTTCCCAGTTCCCTCCCTACGGCTCGGCTCGGGGGTGGGGGGGGGCGGTGGCACGGGACGGGGCGGGGCAGGGCGGGCGGGGCGGGGCGGTGACGCGGGGCTGGCCGGGCAAGAGGCGCGGCGGCACGGGGCGGGGGGCGCAGTCCCGGGTCCGCCTGGCCGAACCCCGCGCGCCCCGCCCGCGCCCTACGCCTCCGCCCGGCCGGCCGGCGGGGGAGGGGGCATGAGCCGGCGCCCGCGCGCCGCCGCGGGGAGCTGCGGGCCGGCCTAGAGCCCCGCGCGGGCTCCGCGCCCCGAATTCACCACTGTCCCAGCCCAGCGGCACAGGGCGCAACCGCCGGCGCCGTGATGCAGCGGCCCGGGGAGCCGGGCGCCGCGCGCTACGGCCCGCCCGAAGGCTGTGCGGATCACCGGCCGCACCGTTACCGCAGTTTTATGATCGAGGAGATCCTCACCGAGCCGCCGGGACCCAAGGGCGCTGCGCCGGCCGCCGCCGCCGCCGCCGCGGGCGAGCTGCTCAAGTTCGGCGTGCAGGCGCTGCTGGCGGCGCGGCCCTTCCACAGCCACCTGGGTACGTGCGGAGGCCGGGGGGTGGGGGTGGGGGACGCGGGCTGGGCTTGGCGGGAGGGACAAAGCCGGGGTGCCCGGGGTCCACCCTTCTCCCGTTGGGCCCCCGAGTCGACCCAGGACACGTACGTGTGCGCACTCCACGCTGGGAGGTTGCAGGCAATGGGCTGCACGGAAACCAGGCCTCGTGCCCCTGCGCTGGGCCGTGGAGGGCATAGTTGCTCTCAGCTTCAGGGTAGCTCTACGGCATCCTACACGGTTTGGGGGCCCGGCCCAGGGACCAGAGTCCTCAAGTCCATCGTAGGCGCCTGACTACTCTCCCGACCACTGTGAACTAAAAAGAAATAAATAAAAACAAAATAAAAAAAATTCTCAGGCCCTGAACGCCCGAGCTTTGCTGCACACCCCTGACCAGGAGTGGCCGTGGCTGCCCAGACTCAGAAAGCTGGAGCCCTAGAAAAGGCCTCGCATCTCTGAGTGCCGAGCTGGCCCCAGCCGGCCTCGGAGCCTTCCCGGGCCCTGTGATCCCCAGCCTGCGACCAAAGAGGCCTCCGTCCCAGCGCCGACTTGCTTGGGCCCGGCTGGAGGGCATAATGCTTGGCTGTGAGTCGCTGCCGGGCTGGGCCGCTGCAGTCCTGCAGCCAGTTGACAGATCTTTCTTGCCTCTGTCCTGTCTTTCTTCTTTAAGGGGTTGGTAAGAAGTTGCTCTCTCTTGCCATGTCCTTTCCACCAATTTCCATCTTCCCATTGCTTTTCGTTTTCTACTCTTCGCCCAACCACTTCATTCTGTCTTGGAGGGCTAGGTCTACCTCTCCACTCCTACATTTTCCCTAAAAATTCTTTCTCCCATTACCTCCTCAGTCCTTCTTCCTACTTAGATCTTGCAGGGGGCCTATGAGAGTTTGGGAACTCGCCCCACCATGATACTCCTGAGGGAAAGGAAGGCCTCGTATACTTAGAGGGGACCCCAGCCCCATTAGCCATCTTCCCTGCGCCAGCTCCAGTCGGAACTCACCCGTCCAGAGGCGGTTGGTCTATCTGGGACACAGCTTCTGCCCCGCTTTGCATTTGCATCTGCTCGGTTGTTGGAAATTCGTTTTAAGCGGGCTGAAGAATTTTCTTTAGGACTAAAGAACATGGGAACATTTTCGTGGGAAATAACATGAACAGTGAAAACAGCAACGATAATTTTCGTGTTCGCAGAATACTTTTCAATTTTCAGGAAGCGCCCCACCCCCACCCCCAAATGATGCTCTGGCCGCTGGCTGCGGGGTGGCAGGCTGCGCTTCCCACGGAAGTGCATATGCCCCCCCCCCACTCCAGCCTGTTCTTTTTCGGTTGCAAAAATGATGATTTGGTTGGGGCCATCGCCCACCTTTCAAGTCTTCGTCGTTTCTCCTTAGTTTCCCACGAAAGACATAGCCCGTGCTTCTCAGAGCTGTGAACTTGTTCCTGAGCTTTCAGAAATTTCAGGCTCAGCTTCGGGGCCTGGGAAAGGTAGGGCAGAACACAGGATGGAGGTGTTTTCTCCTTTCAGGATTTCTGGAGGACACCCCATGTGGGAAGGGGTTGCTCGTGGCATGGGGTGCAAATCCAAGCGTCTAACGCCCAAGTGGGTGGCACTAGATGAGTTCTACGCGTGGTACAGTACAGCTCACTCGGGAAGAGCACGGCTCAAGCTCACTGGGATCCTGTTCTCCTCACAGCGGTGCTGAAGGCCGAGCAAGCCGCGGTGTTCAAGTTCCCATTAGCGCCCCTTGGGTGTTCCGGGCTGGGCTCCGCGTTGCTGGCCGCGGGGCCTGGGTTGCCCGGGGCTGCGGGCACGCCGCACCTGCCACTGGAGCTGCAACTCCGTGGGAAATTGGAGGCATCAGGCCCTGGGGAGCCAGGCACGAAAGCCAAGAAAGGGCGCCGGAGCCGTACTGTGTTCACCGAGCTGCAGTTGATGGGCCTGGAGAAACGCTTTGAGAAGCAGAAGTATCTCTCCACGCCAGACAGGTAAGCCTGGGGGCAAAGCCAGGGCCAGCAGACAACTGGAGGGCAATCGGCTGCCCAGCTGAAGATGCGCCCTGCTCATTGCAGGATAGACCTCGCCGAGTCTCTGGGTCTGAGCCAGTTGCAGGTGAAGACTTGGTATCAGAATCGGAGGATGAAGTGGAAGAAAATAGTGAGTGTTCTTGGTGGCTCCTTACACCCTGGGTCTCCCTGATCATACCCTAATTGTGCTCCCCCATCCTCCTCCTCGGAGGCCTCCCAATCGCCCTGACTTCTTGGTAACTGATGTCTGATTGCTTGCACCAGCACAATTAACATTCATTCCTTTCCTTCTGAATGTCCTGGCAGCTTCCACCCCCTTGGCCACATCTGTCCCCAGCAGCGCTCAAATTGTTGCTATTTTCCCGGGACTGGGGGGGTGGGGAAGAGGGAGGGGGGTCCCCCTGGATGCTTTGGGTTATGTCCTTCCGCTGCTCAGGGACGTGAGGCACCCGGCCTCCTCCTCGATCTGTGTCCCATCTCACCACTGCCCTGCCTGTGCCCCTGAGCAGGTGTTGCAGGGCGGCGGCCTGGAGTCCCCTACGAAGCCCAAGGGACGGCCCAAGAAGAACTCCATCCCGACCAGCGAGCAGCTCACCGAGCAGGAGCGCGCCAAGGAGGCGGAGAAGCCGGCGGAGATGCCCGGAGAGCCCAGCGACCCGAGCCGCGAGGACTGAACTCGGTGGAGGTTGGCTGACTCGGAGGGGGACTTTGGCGACTGCCCGTGGTTCCCCTTCGGCCTGCGGGAAGCCACGAGCTGGCCCTTCCGCGGACACACACGCAGCCGTCTTCAAACATGCGGTTAAACTTCGATTGCGGACAATTAGGGGCCAAACAAAGAAGGACACAGACTTTGAAGCCAAGCCCAGGCCCTAACCCAGGAAAGTCGAGTCCAGCACAGCGGGAAACGACTCAGGGGGTGCTCGGATCTCCACGTGCGTTCACGCCCCGCTCCTTGCCCCCACCACACCCCACCTCCGGGCTGCGACGCCGCCCGGCACACGCCCGCTTCCGCGCCCCGGGGACCAGGCGCCCGCGCCCCGGCCACAAGAGAGGACGCCGGGTAACCGTGCTGCCGCTCTGGCAGTGCCTGGGACCGCGTCCCCGAAGTCGCTGGGACTCCTATCCCCTCTCCCCACTCTTGCGAAGACGGTGACTTTTTTTTTCCAATAAAATATTTTATGACACCGTGGGGCTCGGCGCGGGGGCTTCCGAATCTGTCGGGGGTGGAGGGCGCGGCAAGGTTCGAATGGCAGTCGCCAACGATTCTGGGGCATCTTTTTGTCTGGCTCCACGGAGGTGAGATGTGCCCTGATCAGGTATGGCCCACCCGTGACTGAGTCGGTGGGATTTTACGAATCGATTTCACTCTGGGCTCCTGGGGGCCAGCTTGGACTCCAGCTTCCTCCGAATCTCCGGGACTCAACTGTCGGCCACAGCAGCTTACTACCGGCCAGGCGAATCGGGCCCAGAGCTCAGAGCCGCCTGGGTGGTTGGTTCGGGGACTTGGAAGGATCCGCACCTGATCGGCGCTTTTTTTGAAGGCCAAAGCGCATTATAAGAAATTTTACAAAGAGGCAACCACAAGCTGCACGCATCAGTGTAGGCGGTGCTCACCCACAGTTTGCTTTGTCTCTGATTCTCCCCCCCTCCCAAGGGGGGAAGGACCACCAGAGCAGGGACACCAGGGGGTGGCAGAGACAAGACCATTAGCTGCCCCACCCCACAGCCCTCAAAGGGGATCCTTTCTAGGAGCACAACAAGCCAGAGCCGCTCCTCACAAGGAAGGTCTCTGTGGATTACCCTTTTGCCTTCTAGAATGGTCTTAGAACTCTCGTGTGTGTTGTTTCTGTCCCTGTGCTTCTTTAGTGTGAGTAGGGTGATCGTGGAGCAATGGTGAGCTTTTTGGTTAAAGCTCTGAAAAAGTGATACAAGTTGATCATGAAGTACTAAGGGGGGGGGGGTCAGGATTCAAAGCCAGGTCTGTTCCAGCACGACTCCACCCCGACCCCCCACCGCCCCCAATCGAGGGAAAGGAGTGTGGAACACTTACCCTCACGCAAGTGAAGACTTCCTATTTCAGAAAGCAGTGATCCCTCTACAGTTATGGCCCCCATCTGTGATGGTCACCATGACCCTGACTAGGTGTTCCTTGTCCTGGAACCTGAATTTTCCCAGAATACCCAACCTTAATGGGGGAGGTGGGGGGGGGGGGTTGAGGAGGAGAAATTGAGAAATTGAAAGAGAAAGAGGAGGGGGGGAGAGACGGAGAGAGAGAGGCTCACTAACACATTCAGAAGGCTGCCTGGCCAGCCGTCTCTGGCTGGCTCTCATCTCTCCATACAGTCCGTGGTGCCCTGGTTCTCCCCAGGGGTCACCAAGATGACTATGCTGGTTGCCTGGAAGAAACAAATCCTGTTTGTGATGGTGTCCCCTAGTTCTTTCCCTCGGGGCTACCCTTAAGGTCAGTTCAACCTAGCAATGCTTGGTAACTTTCTGTACCAGGCTCTGAGGGCCAAGTGACTTACAGAATTCCCCTTAATCCTTTCCAGTTCAAAGAAGATGGAAGTTCCAGTGTGGAATTCTGAAGCCAGGAGGCCTGGGGGACTGAGTTTCCACTTTGTCTTGGTCATTTCTGCAGAGTTGTGGAAGATTGTCACCTTAGGCAAATTACTTGATTTGCGCATGGAAGGCGTTTCCCGAGGGGGTGGGGGGCGAGGCGGCTACTAACGAGGAGGAATCAAATCACAAAGACCCCAAATTTTCAGTGAGTACAGCTTCCCCCCCCCTACCCCCCCCCCCAACCAGGCAGAGATGGGAACCTGACTCGATGCGAGGTTACCAGTAGGTCAGTTGGGAAGTTGGGCCTCAGAAGAAGGGGGTTTGGATTCCAGGGCTGTGGTGGAGGTTGGGAGTGGAGGGTGTGTGTGTGAAGTTTTTGTCCCAGTCCGCACCGCTCTGCTCCTTGGAAAGAACGGGTATCAGGCACCGCAGACGGAGTCCCTCGGGGCCCGGGAAGAGCTCGGGGCTTGATTGCTTGGGAGAATTCCTGAGATTTGTTGGAAACTCCGGGCGAGCGGCTCCCGTGAACAGCGAAGTCTCCGAGGCAGACGCCAAGCCCGGACCTCAGGCGAAGGGTCCCCACTCTATTCCAAGCAATCCGCTCCTTTGGGCACTGAGCTCCCCTCCCGGTCCACTACCCCAGGCCTGGAGCTTGGAGAAGGGATCTGGTTCTTCCTGGATCCTTGCCACACGAGTCCCTCCTCCGCCCCCAGGTCCTGGGAAACCAAACGCACGGATCAGCCGGCCGAGGCCCTGAGTGCGCTTCCCGGACGCCCCGGGCCCGCGGCTGGGGCCGGGAATGGCGGGGAAGTGGTCTCGAGCTCGGAGGATGGCCGGGAACCCCTGCGATCGATCGCCCGGACACTGCGGAAATGGAAATAGATGGTCTGCGGGCGGTGGGACAGTGAGGATGTCGGGGTTTGCGCTCTGGGGGTGAAGTTGGAGATGGCTGCGTCCGTAGGGAAGGTGTGGGGACGGCCGAAGCGTTGGGGTTCATGCCTCGGATTTCTGAGCAAATCGTCCTCCTGTCGGTAGAAAGGTAGCCAGGGTCCCAAGTTGCCGGACGGCCTATGTTTGGGGGCGCAGGTGGAGGGGGTCTCAGCTTGGTTCAGCCGGTCGCTCATTGGTCCTGGGAGCCCTAGCCTCGCTGTGAACTCCACACAGACACCTACCACCACCCCAGGGCGTCGCAGGTGCAAACGGGAACACCTTATCCCTTTATCTGGCACCTCATTTAATAAAATTAAATTAAAGTGGACTCTGGCATGGATCTTTCCGGATTCTGGATTGGCATGGGAGTCTTTGGTGAAATTTGCCAAGTGGAAGGAAAGAATGGGGGTCCTGAGTCGCGTAAACCATGGTAAACCCCGAGTTTTTAAGTCTCCCTGCCCAGCCCAAGCAAGCTCTCCTATACTGCCAACAGAAAGCCGGAGCAAGGCCTCGAGCCGGCACCGCGTAAGAACTCCAGAAACCCAACCAGACGCGGCCTCGCCTGATCGGTGGCCTGTGGCCTGTGGCCTGATTTCGTTGTTATCTGGCAGGAGTCTCAGCATCCTTCTTGTGTTTCCACACCCCGGGGAGAGGGGAGCCCCTACCCTAGAAGAGACTCGTGGGAGAAGGAACTTGGGAGAGCCCCAGCTGGGAATCTCTGCTCCAAGTCCGGTGTCACAGCACCCCACCCCCAGTTCCCGGGGAAAGCAGCTGTGGCAGCGGGGACTCACCCTAGCCCTTATTGAAGGGATTTGCCAGCAACAGGTCTCCCCTCCCCCAATCTTCTCACCTGAGCGAGCAAAGGAGTTGGGAATCGTTGGGTTTGTAGGCAGGATAGAAAGGTAACAAACAATGGCCATTAGGCCAGCAAGTCTGAGGCTGTCTGCGGCCAGACTCCAGGTGACCTTGCCAGGCCAGACCAGAGGCCTTAGGAGGGCAGGGTATTCCCTCTTGGGCTCGTGCTTAAGTTTTGTTTGTGGTGGGGGCTGAACTCTGGGCCTGGGCACTGTCCCTCAGCTTTTCAGCTCCACCACTTGAGCCACAGCACCAATTCCAGCATTTTCTGCTTATGTGGTGCTGAGGAATCGAACCCAGGGCCTCATGCTTGCAAGGCAAGCACTCTACCACTGAGCCACCTTCCCAGCCCCCCCCTCATGCCTCTTTTTTTTTTTATAAGTTTGTTCTCACCCATATCTAGGTTTATGTGGTTGTTTGGGCTGAGGGGAGGGGGTCCTAGGCTCTGTGGACCCCGGTCCCTCTCAATTGGACTCTGAGGAGTTCTGTTGAGTAGTTGAAATGGACAGCAGTGACCTCAGGGATGAGGAAAGCAGGAAGCCTACAGAGAGGGTCCAGGGGGACACAGCTCCCCCGCTGAGAACTGTGAAGAAGAAAAGCTGCTTAGAGGGATCACAGCCCCTCACCCAGAAGCCAGATGAAAGGTGTGGGTGGGTGTCAGGAGAAGAGCTATTTAGAGAGGCGACTCCAACCTGGGAGGAATTTTAGGAACATGTTAACTGACTGATTTCCCTAATAGTTGCTTTTTCAGGTGTGTGTGTGTGTGTGTGTGTGTGTGTGTGTGTGTGTGTGTGTGTGTGTGTGTTTGCCAATGCCAGGAATCAAATCTAGACCTCCTACATGTGAGACAAGTGTTCTACCACCAAGTCTGTATATGCCCAGCAGTAATATGTAATAAGGGGACGGGGTGGGGGGGGGGGGGAGAAGGTGGAAAATGTTCTAAATCAGATACTGGTGGTGGTTCACACCCGTAATCCTAGCTGTTGTGAAGGCTGAGATTTGAGGATCTCAGGTCAAAGTTAGTCTGGGTAGGCAAATCTGTGAGATTTTCATCTCCAATTAACCACCAAAAAAAACCTGAAAGTAGTGTGTGTTTCAAGTGGTAGAGTGCTAGCCCCAGTACTGGTGCACGCGCACGTACACACACACACACACACACAGAGTACATTCTAATAAAAATCCTAAAAGAGATCTCTGGAGTCTCCAGGTGATATAAAAGCAAAATGACCATTTCATGGGCAACATTTAAATTTTTTTCCTAGTGGCTCAGGGAATAATTAGATGCAGCATCACAGAGCTTCTTATATTTATTGATCAACTTACACCATGGGACTTTCATTCATTTAACAAGCTTTTGATGAAGTATGGCAGGGAATTCCCAACCCTGGGGGCTCTGTGTAAAATACCACCTTAATTCAGTGACAACCCAGCAGTAGAGATGTTCCTAACTTTAGTTCTGCAGAAGATAAAGCCCAGAGATGTTAGGTAACTTGCCCAGGAACACACAGCTATCATCAGCTCTATGGATCTCTTACTATTTGTGTCCCAGCAGCCTCAAGCTCCAGATGCCTTAGGGTTCCCAATGCTTCTGCCATCTGTAACAAATCTTACTGTTTGTAAACCGAAGAGCTTACTAAGTATCTGCTGTGTGCCAGCCGCTGTGCCAGGTGCTACACCCACAGCCACTGACTCGGGAGCTTACATTGGGGGCAGGATGCACAGAGGCGAAGCAGCCACAGTTAAATCCACGGGGGGATTTTATAGAATGACAGATGTCATGAGGAAAATAATGCAGGCGCTAGGCAATGAGTGGGATTTAATCCGAGTGGTCAGGGAAGGTGTCTTGGGAGCTGACCCTTTGCTGGAGGCCTGAATGGCAAAAAGGAATGGCTATGCTGATCTTAGATACTGGCCATAGCATGTGTAAAGGTCCTGAGGCAGTATGAGCTTGGCCTAAAAGTGCAAAGGAAAGAATGAATAGAAATGCAAATGGAGAAGGATGGCAAGGTGATGCCCAGAAGGCCACCTCAAGGAGGCAGTGTGCTGGCTCCTGCCCAGCTTCCAGAGAAAGAGGCAGTCTGGGGGAGGGTAGGCACCGTAGGACTGCTCAGCCTCTCTAAATCCAACAGGGTAGGGCCCAAGCTGCAGCAGCTCCACCTCCACCAAGCAATTTGCCCCCCCCCACTTTCTTTTTCATAAGGATGCAATTTTCTGCGTGCTTTAAGGACATTAGAAGGGCGTTTGATTGACGTGCCATGCGAAACGCATTAACTGGGCTTGTGGTGGGGCGCTGCATGCAGGAAGGGGCAGGTAGAGGCAGGAGCAGACCCTGGAGACCCACACCAGCCTGGTATAAAATGGGGGGGGGGGCTGCGCACAGGGAAGGGAGCTAGGGAGAGAAACATGGGCCAGTGAGAGAGAAGCAAGGCCAAGTACAGAGAATCCCTACCTTGATGGAATGAGAAAAAGGGACACAAAAAGAGAGAGTGACCCAGGAAGGGTATAGAGATGAAGCAAGACAGACAGAAGAGAAAGAGAAGGGTAGAAAGGAGAGGAAGGTGAAGGAGAGGGGCAAGAAGGAAGAGTTCCAGAAACTAAGGACGAATGGAAGAGAACTCAGCCAGCTGTCACAAGGACAGAGATGGGTGAGTTCCAAGCTTGGTAGACAGCAGGAAAGATGGGAAATGATGGAAAACTTCCTAGCAGTGCTTGCTCCCTGGGCTGCACCCAGTTAGGGCCCTAGCACGCATGCACATGCGCTTTCCCCCCTGCCTTCCTCCAGGCCCTGCCTTGCTTTCTTGAAATCTGGTGTTCCTGCTCTCAGATGCCCAGTGCATCTGTTTGGGGTCCGTAACCACAGGGATATAAAACCTGCTGGGCACAGGTGGGCTCACACCTGTTGTTCTAGCTACTCAGGCGGCTGAGATCTGAGGATCCAGGTTCAATGCCAGCATGGTCACAGAAGTCTTAGACTATTCTCTCCAAATAACTTACAAAAAAAGCTGGAAGTGGAGCTGTGGCTCGAGTGGTAGAACACTAGCTTTGAGTACAAAAGCTCAGGGACAGGGCCCAGGCTCTGAGTTCAAGCCCCAGGATGGGTACATACACACATATACACACACATACCACCACCAAGTCTCCCTCCATTGTGCTATCAGGGAGCCAATGCAGGCAAGGTGCCCCCAGTCCAGGCACAGTTCCTAAGCCTTGAGGAAATAGCTCCCAGTGGGTCCTTGGCTTTCTTTTCCCTTGATGCCCGCCTGTAAGTCACAATCCGACCTCATGTAGCTCCGGGCATGGTGTGAGTGCTGTCTTAGTGGCCAGTGCACGGTGATCTGTTCCTTTGAGAGGCCAGGACAGGGGCATGAGGACTTTGTGTTTAATGAGGACAGAGTTTTGGTTATGAAGATGATAAGTGCAGAAGATGGTTAGCAGGGACAGCTGCATGACCATGCGAATGCATTTTAATCCTCTAACCACATCTTTAAAAAATGATTAAGGAAGTGGAAGTATGGCTCAAGTGGTAGAGCACCAAACTTGAGCAAAACTGTCAAGTGAGAGTTCAAACCCCAGTATTGGCACAAAGGAAAAGTTGTGGTTTTTGTTGTTGCTGTTTTGTTTTGTTTTTACCTGGGTGCTGGTGGTTCACATATGTAGTCTTAGCTGCTCAGGAAGCTGAGATCTGAGGGTAGTAGTTCAAAGCCAGTTTGATTAGAAAAAGTCTGAGAGACTTTACCTGCAATTAACTAGCAAAAAGCCAGAAGTGGGGGCTGTAGCTCAAGTGGTAGAACATCATCCTTGAGCAAAGAAAGTAAAGTGAAAGTCTGAGGCCTTGGGTTCAAGCCCCAGTTCTAGCAACAACAACAACAACAATGAAAGCAAGAAAGAAGGAAAGAAAGAGAAAAAAAGGAAGAAATAAGGAAGGAAGGAAGGAAGAAAAAAAGGAAGGAAGAAAGAGAAAGAAAAAGGAAGAAAGAAAAAATCATTAAAACGTTAGCTTTTAAAAATTCTGTTATTGAGCTGGGAAGGTGGCTCAGTGGTAGAGCGCTTGCCTTGCATACCTGAGGCCCTGGGTTCGATTCCTCAGCACCACATAAGCAAAAAGAAAAAAGCCGGAAGTGGCGCTGTGGCTCAAGTGGTAGAGCGCTAGCCTTGAGCTGAAGAGCTGAGGGACAGCGCCCAGGCCCAGAGTTCAGGCTCCACGACTGGACCCCCCCCAAAAAAAAATTCTGTTATTTTACCAAAAATTTAATAGTTCTTGTGCCTACATTGCACAAGGTTCTTGACTTTTCCTTCATTCTTAGATCATATCATTCAGTCATGCAATGTGGAAGACTGCATTCATCACTTGTGAACACATTCACTGAGTACTGCCAGGCAACACTCACATGGGTGTAAGCCTGTGGAGGTACTGAGATACCGCTCAGAGCAGGACAGGAGAGATCTCCACCCTTGGGAGTTATTTCCACGTCAGAGTCAGACAGTGAACAAGGTAAGTAAATAAACTGTGTCATGTCCCCAAATGAAAAGGACTTTGGCTGGGTCCCAGTGGCTCACACCTGTAAGCCTAACTACCCAGCACGCTGAGATCTGAGGACTGTAGATTGAAGTCAGCCTGGGCAAATTGCAAGACCCTTGTTTTCAGTTAACCAACAATACGCTGAAAGTGGAGCTGTGATTCAAGTTGTAGAACATTAGTCTTTACTCCCGGAAAAAAAAATCAAGCAAGAACATGAGGCCCTGAGTTCAAGCACAAATACCTCCACACATGAAAAAAAGGGTTCAGAAGGAGTAGTGTGCAAGAAGAAGCAAGCATCACCAAGTAGGTGAACTGAAGCAAAAGAAAGGAAGGGCCTGGGGCAGTAGGTGCAGAGTCCCTGGGCCTTAGCTTCCCTCTGGTGGGAAGTGGGCAAGTGGTCTCTCTTGCTGTGTCTGGCAGTAGGGGACCAGGCAGGAGCTGTGGAGGAGGAAGGTCCACAGTGGGAGGGACACAATGGGCCCACATGAGCACAGAGGGTGGAATTCGGGGTCCGTGGGTGTGAGGGCAGAGGGAAGAATTCAAGGTCCGTGGTGAAGAGAGTACTCAGGTGTCTGGTCTGGGAGACCAGCTACAGAAGGTGAGTCTGGGCTGCATGTGGTGAGAAGGACCCCAGGGGAGTGGACAGCTTGGGACTCTCTTGGCAATGGGTGTTGAGAGAGTGGCCAGGAGCAGATCGCCAGGTGAGGGTCACATGGGGGTGAGTTGACAGGGTGTTCTGAGTCCTAGGGGGGCTTGGCTGTGCCTATTGCTCTGGAAGCCCCTAGCACTTCTCCTGGAGGGGATGCTACCGATAACGGCAAGGGCTGAGCTCACCGTCACAGGAGGCAAGTTATTTAGAAGAGGCCCGGGGAGATTGCAGGCCCATGTGGGCACTCCTCTTGAAGAGACTGAGGCCCAGGATGAGTAGGTGATAGTTAAGTGTCTTTTGCTTTCCTTCCTTCCTTCCTTCATGACAGTATTGGGGCTTGAACTCAGGACAGGGATGCTTTCAGTGGAGACAGGGATACTTCTGGGGTCTCAGAGCAGTTTGCAGTAAGGACAGCTCAGTGCAGCCTAGGGAACTGCCAGGGCCCTGGCTCAGTGACCCCAGCATGCTTCTCTTCTGGGGCTCTGCATACCTTACGGCCTGCACAGGTTGGGTGCAGGCTTCCTGCTATGCAGAAACAAGGGAAGCCAGCCCAGGGACTCTGAGACTTGTCTAGGTGACAGCCACTTCCAAGCCCCCCCAAAGAAGGGACTGGTCAGAAGGAAATATTGTCAGGACCTGGTTTAGACACTGGGTGGCACCACGCGATCCCAAGCAGCCCCAGGGCCTGTCCTCCTGAGGGCCGACTTTGGAGTACTACATTTTCGACTCTGTGTGTGTTTGTGTGTGTGCGCGCACATGCGTGCGCACACGTGCACGTGCGCTACTACTGGTATTTGAACACTGGGCCTTTCACACATGCTTGGCTTTTTCACTCTACCACTCAAGCCACACTTCCACTTCCTGTTCTATATTTTGAAAGACTGCAACGTGTCAGGTGTGTGTGGCAGAGAGACACAGGTATGCAAGAGACCCCACTTTGAACTTCTGCAATCAGATCCCCATAGGTTCTCCTTCCCTTCTGCTGCTCCTCCAGCACCTGTCCCAAGACCTTTGCATGTGCTGTTCCCTTTGCCGAAAACTCCTCCTCCAAACCCAACACAACCAACTCCCTCTGGCCTCCTTTCCTCATTCAGATGTTATCTTCTTAGGGAATCCCCTTCCCCGAATTCTCACAATGTAGCCCCCAGCCCAGCCCTTCTCCCTTCCAAACAAAATGAAGGCTTGGACCATTTCCTTTTTCCTTTTCTGTGGGTGCAATTTTAGCTGGCTGGGACTTTGATTTGTCTAGGGACTTTGCTTGTGTTTGTTGTCACATAGAAATTCCCTTCAGTGAGGTGTTTCTTGGAGGCTTCTATGTCCCCATCGGGCACCTAATTTTCCATGGCTGAATCTCAGGTGCCATTGTGTATCTGCATAAGTCCTTTGCTAGGGCCAGGGTTGCCATGAGACCATAGTCCTATATGCTAGCTCACCACGCTCCTTCCACGTCTGCCCAGAGCTGGGATGACTAGTTCCTGGGGATATCCATGGTCCCAAGAAGCCTTGTGGCACAAGTGCAGTCAGCTAAATGGCTGTTCAACCTGTGGTCTGCCTCCATGCTGAGATCAAATCAGGTTGGGCTATGCAGAAGTGAGGGGCATGTGATCTTCTCTGAAGGGTGACTGGCTCCAAGTGAACCCTGGGGAGGGTGTGGCTTGAAAGGGGCCCATTTGCCTTCATTCCCAGGGCCAGCCAGGCCTGTGACAGCTTCGTGGATATCTGCCTGACCTATAGTCTGATGAATTCCTACCTCCCTTTCAAGATTCAGTCTAAACCCTATTGCATCAGTGGGAGTGTAAGCTAGAAAACCCACTCTGGACAGCAGTCTGGAAATTCTTCAAAGAACTAACTAAACATACATCTTTCTCACAACCCAGCCATACCACTCCTGGGCATCTACCCAGAACATCACAAGTTGGGATATGATAAAGACACTAGTACACCCATCTTCATTGCTGCACTATTCACAATAGCCAAGATATGGAAACAGTCCAGATGCCCCACAATAGATGAATGGATCCAAAAAATGTGGTACACAATGGAATTGTACACCACCAATAGACAGAATATTATATCAGTTTCAGGGAAATGGATGGACCAAGAACAAATCATGTTAAGTGAAGTAAGCCAAGCTCAGAGAGACAAATGGCACATGTTTTCTCTCATATGGGCAAGCTAGAGCTAAAATAGATCAGGATATGATGTATCAGGACTCTAGGCAGTCACACACAATGAGACCAAAAAAGGATACTCTTAGAGGAGGAACATAAAGGTACAGTGCCTATGTGCATCTAATGATATAAAGTAATATTTACCAAAGTGAGCTCCAGGAAATGGAAATAAACCAACAACAACAACAACAACAAAAACAACAAAAAACCCGAATAGATTCAGTCTAGAAGCTGCTTTCTCCAGGAAGTCCTCCAGGCCTTTCTGAGGCCTCCTCTGTGTTCCAGTCATCTTTGTCTGTTGTCTGGGAGACAAGGGAGTCTTAGCTTTCCTGGGCTGCACACAGCAGGCACAGCACGCAGTAGGTGCACTGACTGCATGTTCCTGGAATGCTGAGATTGTCCTCATTCCCCCCTCCCCCTCCCACCCCTCAGGAAGGCTCCAGAGCCAGGCCCTTCACTTCAGTAAAGCAAACCTACGCCCCCTGCAGGCCAGGACTCTCTTCTTTTCTCCCTTCACTTTTTGTTGTTGGTAGATGTTTTGATTTCTTTTCAACCTATCTTTGTTTTCATATTTCTGACTTCTAGTATCTCTCTCTTTTTTCTTTTTTGAGTGATACGGAGGCTTTTCACTCAAGATCTCTTGCTTGCTAAGCAGATGCCCTTCCGTCCTTTTTCACTTTAGTTATGTTTTGGGTAGGGTCTTAGGCAAGACTGGCTTAAGACCTCCTTCCTTCAACCTCTGCCTCTAACATAGCTGGGACTACAGATGTGACCACTATGTCTGGCTTGTTTTGAGACAGGGGTCTCTTTCTCTCTCTGCCTCCAAGTAGCTAAAATTACAGGTGTGAACCATTCAATATATTGACTCTATTTTTATCTATCTATCTATCTATCTATCTATCTATCTATCTATCTATCTATCTATCTATCTATCTATCTATCTATCTATCTATCTTTATTTATTTATGTATGTTGGTCGTGGGGATTGAACTCTGGGCCTAGGCACTGTCCTTCAGCTCTTCAGCTCAAGGTGAACATTCTACCACTTGAGCCACAGCGCCACTTCCAGTTTTCTGAGTGGTTTATTGGGGGTAAAAGTCTCACAGACTTTCCTGCCCAGGCTGGCTTTGAACTGTAATCCTCAGATCTTAGCCTCCTGAGTAGCTAGAATTAAGGTGTGAACCACCAGCGCCAGGCTCTATTTTATTTTTTTGAGACAATGTCTAAAAATCTCCTCCTCCTCCTCCTCCTCTTCCTCCTCCTCTTCCTCCTCCTCCTCTTCCTCCTCCTCCTCTTCCTCCTCCTCTTCTTCTTCTTCCTCCTTCTGCTCCTCCTCCTGCTCCTCTTCCTTCTTCCTCTCTCCTTCCTCCCCTACTCTTTCCTCCCCAGGGCCTTACACATGCTAGGCAAGTACTCTATCATTTGACCCATATCTATAGTTCTCACCTTTTTGTGTTTTGATTTTTTATTGGCATACATTACTTGTGTACAGAAGTTTTGCTATAATGTTTTCATACATGCATACAATCTATCCAGATAAAAGCCATCTCCTCTAATACTTCTTAAAACAATTTTAACAAGTTTCGTTGTTCTGTTTTTATGCTTGTATATAAAATACTCTGACCAAATTTATTCCCATTACCACATCTCCACTTTTGGCTTTTTGGTGATTCATTGGAGATAACTTTTCTGCCCAGGGTGGCTTTGAATCACAATCCTCACATCTCATCCTCCTGAGTAGCTAGGATTACAGATGTGAGCCACCAGTGCCAAGCTGTCTTCATTTTCTTTATTGGTGAGTAATATGCCATTGTGTATATATAACACATTTTTTCATGCATTCATCAAGGTATAGTAAGATCATATATAGTTCTGGCTTTAGTTTTTTTTTTTAAGGAATCTATACTGATTTCCAGAGTAGTTACAATAATTTCTCTTCCCACCAACAATGTATGAGGGTCCTTTTTGCCCCACATCTTCAGCAGCATTTATTTTCTTGATGATTGAAATTCTGATTGGGATAAAATGAAATTTTAGTATCACTTTGATTTGCATTTTATTTTGGCTAAGGATACATTTCTTTGTGTATTTTTTTAGCACTTTGTACTTCCTTGGAGAATGGTCTGTTCAGTTAATTTGCTCATTAATTCAATTATTTATTCTTTTGGTATTTATTTGGTATTATTCTTTTGGTATTTAATTTTTGGAGCACTCTTCTTTTGCATGTTTTGGTACTGAGGTTTGAACTCATGGCCTCACATTCTTTTTTTTTCCTGTCCTGTGTTTTGAACTCTGGGCCTACGCACTGTCCCAAGGCTACCACTCTGCCACTTAAGCCACAGCTACATTTCTGGCTTTTTTGGTAGTTTAGTGGAGATAATAGTCTTACATACTTTCTTGCCCAGGCTGGCTTTTTACTGTGATCCTCAGATCTCAGCCTCCTGAATAGCTAGGACTATATACCTCAGCCACTTGCACCTGGCCAGGGTCCCCCATTTTGCTTAACTTTTTTTGTTCAAGACTAATACTCTAAGCTGGGTGCCAGTGGCTCATGCCAGTAATCCTAGCTACTCAGGAAGCAGAGATCTGAGGATCGCGGTTCAAAGCCAGCCCGGGCATGAAAGTCTGTGAGACTCTTACCTCTAATAAACCACTAGAAAACCGGAAATGGTGCTGTGGCTCAAGTGGTAAAGCGCTTGCCTTGAGCTGAAGAGCTGAGGGACAGCACCCAAGCCCAGAGTTCAAGCCCCACGATTGACAAAAAAAAAAAAAAAAAAAAAAAAGACTAGTACTCTACCATTTAAGGTATATCTGCATGTCTGGCATTTTGGTGGTTAACAGGAGATAACATTCTCATGGACTTTTCTATCTGGACTGATTTGAAACTGAGATCCTTAGATCTCAGCTTCCTGAGTAGTTAGGGTTGAAGGCCATAGCCATCCATGCCACTGCGGAGCTTTTTATATATTCTAGACATTATTCCTTTGATGAGTAATTAACAGATCAGCTCAGCACATATCTGTGTAAGCTTTGGAGTAAATGTGAGTTTTCAATTCCTTTAGTTAAATACCCAGGAGTAAGATTGCTGACTGTATGATGAGATTGTGGTAACATCTGTCAAGACACTCATTTTTTAATGCTTTGTAACTTTATTTTTTGTACATTTTTTATTGTAACAATACTGTATAGAGGGATTATAGTTACATGAGCAAGGTAATGAGTACATTTCCTATGGAGCATTGTTGCCTGCTCCTTTGTTTTCCCCTACCATCCCTTCCCTCCCACCTCCACAACTAACTCCCCCAAAGTTGTAAAGTTCATTTTCAGCATAGTGTCTTGTACATCTCATTGTTTTAATGTGTCAACCTGTATTCCTATTTAAGCATTTTGTTTTTTCCCTTCCCCTCCCCAAATAGGAGAGGTGTATATACAAGATGCAGGGCACCGACATCAAATACAGTGAAAACTGGGGTTATACTGTGGGGGAGAAACATACAAAGAACAAAAAAAATCACATGGTACATTATAAATACATTAGAAACAATAGCAAGAAAGAAAAAAACCACTTGTGTCCCCAACTTGGGGTTCATTTTGCTTAACATCATTTTATATGGTCATATGAACGTAGCTTTTGACCTTTTCTACTTGTCCTACACATGTACTATTTATTGCAAATAAGGGAAACCATGGGACCTATGTTTCTTTGGGCCTGGCTTACTTCACTTAATATAATTTTTTCCAAGTCTTTCCATTTCCTAACAAATGGGGCCATGTCATTCTTTCTGATGGAGGCACAGAATTCCATTTTGTTTGTGTGTGTGTGTGTGTGTATACATACACACCACATTTTCTCAATCCATTCATCTATTGAGGGGCATCTGAGTTGGTTCCATATCTTACCTATGGTAAATAATGCTATGATAAACATAGTTGTGCTGGTAGCTTTAGTATGGTCTTGTTTGTGATCATTTGGGTAAATGCCCAAAAGTGGGATTGCTGGGTCATAGGGGAGCTCTATGTAGAGTCTTTTTTTTTTTTTTTGTCCGGTCGTGGGGCCTGAACTCTGGGCCTGGGCACTGTCCCTCAGCTCTTCAGCTCAAGGCTATGCTCTACTACTTGAGCCACAGTGCCACTTCCGGCTTTTTTCTTTTTGCTTATGTGCTGAGGAATCGAACCCAGGGCCTCAGGCATGCAAGGCAAGCGCTCTACCACTGAGCCACCTTCCCAGCCCGTGGAGTCTTTTGAGGAACTTCCATACTGCTTTCGAAAGTGGTTGAGCAAGTTTACACTCCCACCAACAATGCAATAAGGATCCCTTCTGGCCACATCCCCTCCAGCATCTGTTGTTATTAGAGTTCTTCATTATAGCCATTCTAACTGGGGTGATGTGAAACCTCAATGTTGTTTTGATTTACATTTATTTTATGGCTAGAGAGGTTGAGCATTTCTTCATGTGTCTATTGGCCATTCTTATTTCCTCTTCAGAGAAGTTTCTCTTTAAGTCTTTAGCCTACTTATTTATCGGGCAGTTGTTTCTTTGAGGATTTGTTGTTGAGGGATTTAATATTT
Organism: Dipodomys spectabilis; assembly: GCF_019054845.1. Lineage (NCBI taxonomy): Eukaryota > Metazoa > Chordata > Mammalia > Rodentia > Heteromyidae > Dipodomys > Dipodomys spectabilis. The sequence goes on from NW_024870775.1 coordinate 17,010,429, forward strand.
TGAGTTTCAAGTATATTTTAGATATGAAGCCTTAGTCCGTTGTATGGCTACTGAAGATCTTCTCCCAATCTGTGGGCTTTCTGTTGATCTTGCTAGCTATGTCCTTCGCCATGCAGAAGCTCTGTAGCTTCATGCAATCCCATTTGTCCGACCTTTCTTTGATTTGTTGTGTTTCTGTGTTTCTATTAAGAAAATTTTGGCCTGTACCAAGGAGAACTAGGGTTTCTCCTATTCCTTCCTGTAATTATTTCAGGGTATCTGCTTTGACTTTGAGGTCTTTGATCCATTTGGAGTTGATTGTGGTGCAGGGTGATATATAAGGATCTAGCTTTAGGTTTCTACAGGTGATTAACTAATTTTGCCAGCACCATTTGCTGAAGAGGCAAGACACTCATTTTTTTAATAGCAGAAACTTTTTACAGTAGGACCTGAACTTAAACTTAGGGTTTGACCCTTTCTCTTACAGGTTGATGCTCTTCCATCTGAGCCATGCCTCCAGCCCCTGCATAGACCTTTTTTTTTTGCCAGTCGTGAGGCTTGAACTCAAGATCTGAGCACTGTCCCTGAGCTTCTTTTGCTCAAGGCTAGCACTCTACCACTTGAGCTACAGCACCACTTCCAGCTTTTTCTATATGGTACTGAGGAATCAAACCGAGGGCTTCAGGCATACTAGGCAAGCACTCTACCACATTCCCAGCCATAAAATTTTTTAAGAGGAAATTCTGTATCATTACCACAAATGGAACACCAGTATTGTTTTTGCCATAAATGGAACATGATTTTTTTAAAAAAGTGAATACTAAATTGGGTGCCAATGGCTCATGCCTTTAATTCTAACTACTCAAGAGGCTGAGATCTGAGGATGTTTCTGGGCAGGAAAGTCCATGAGACTCTTATCTCCAATTAACCACAAAAAGCTGAAAGTGAAGGTGTGGCTCAAGTGGTAGAGTACTAGCCTAGAGCACAAAAATTCAGGGACAACCCCCAGGCCCTGAGTTTAAGCCCTAGGACCTGCACATATTATAGAAATAAAAATTTTAAAAAAGAATACAATAGCAAAAGTCCACCAACTTCCTGCTAGACCATAACCTTGCAGAGATAGAAGCCTTGAAGCACCCGGGCTGCTCTACACTGTCTTATTCAAAAAGGCATAAACAAATGAGCAGGCATCAGAAAAGAGAGAAAGGCAAACCTTTGATCCTCAGGGCCTTGACCCAGGGAGCCTGCATCTCACTTTCTACTACTCCCTGAAGCCGCCCATTCCCTGCCCACCAGCTCACCCCAGAAGCAGCCTTCAGTCGCTTCCCATCTCCCCTCAGCCACGGTGGCAAATGAGCTTCTTTTATTTATTTATTTGTTGGTCGAGGGGCTTGAACTCTGGGCTTGGGCACTGTCCCTGTGTTCTTAGCTCAAGGCTGGTGCTCTACCACTTGAGCCACAGCACCACTTCCGATTTTCTAGTGGTTTATTAGAGGTAAGAGTCTCACGGACTTTCGTGCCTGACTGGCTTTGAACTGTGATCCTCAGATATCACTCAGCCTCCTGAGTAGCTAGGATTAGAGGCATGAGCCACTAGCGCACGGCTGGCTTCTTTTATTTTAACTTTAAAAAAAAAACCAAGCATTTACTTATTCAACACACAGTAAAATTCATCCATAATCCCATCTACTCTCTATCTCCCCTAATTCTCTTCTCCTCGAGACTTGATTGGGGATGAGACCTTCCATCTAGGCCCAAAGGCTTCCTCCTTCCCTCCCTATCTCCCGCCCAACCTCTCTCCCCTCTATCCTTCCTTCTCTCATAAACCTATCACCTCTCACATTCTCTTTGTCTCTATATCCAGCTACCTGGGTGTACTGACACTTGGGGTGCTAACCTTTGTGCCATGCACAGTTGCACAGGTTCTGTACTGCCCAAGATTTCCAGCTGTAGAGGTGAAGAAGGCTCAGATCTGACAATAAGCTATGAGCAATACTCCAGCCTGCATTCTCTTCCCACAATGGGATATCTTTTGTCCCTCCCTAAGGCTGCCCTATACAATAGGAGCCAAGGCACACACAGATCGGTATTTGCTCTTTATGCTGTGGACTCCCATGGTGCCAGTCAGTTGTAGCTGAGTAGTGGCCACACATCTGTTTCCCTACCCCATTCTGATGTGTTCAGTGGTTTGGATTTTCTTTTATTTGTATGGTATTGGGGATTGAACCCAGAGCCTCATGCATACTAGCCAAGTACTCCATCACTTGAACCAGGCCCTGCTCTCCCTTCCCTGCTTTTTTTTGAGATAGGGTCTCATTAACTTTGCACAGATGGACTTGTGATCAGTAGTCAAGAGGCAGAAGTATTGCCTCTGAAGAGCTAGGATTACAGGCATGCACCGTCATGCTTGGCCGGCTTGTGTATTCTTAGGAAATGTGTGTTGTTGTCACTTCATAAATATTTGGCTAATGAGTTTTTAAAAATTTAGATGGTTCAAATCATGCTGTTACCGTGTCTTGCTCTGCATCTTGCTTTTTTATACTCTGCACTGTAGTTTTTTGAAGGTCTGTCTATGTGGCTGGAAACTACCTCGACCATTGTTTCTAACAGCTGTCCAAGCATGCCTGTCTCAGCCCTTGGCCTTTTCTGGTGGTGGATGCTGGGCTGGGCTGCCCTGACCCTCTCTTTCAGATATCAACACAACCCACCTGTTCTTGGGCTGAGTGAAGATGGATCTGGGGGCAGAAATGCTGGCTAGGTTAAGGGAACACAAACTTTCTGTACCTCTGGAACTCTCCTGGCTGGCCCTTTCTTTGGCCTAGGCTGGGTCAGGCCATGCTAGGGGATTCTTCTCTGCGGGAAACATTACCAGGCAGGGACTTGGGTCTGGCTTCCAAGAGCCTGAGTTCAAGGGAGTTGCTTCCTAAGGGGGCTGGCAGCAGAATATGAAGGGCTAGGCAGTTTCCTGCCCATTCTGGAGGTCCTTTCTGGAAAGGTTACACAGGTCCTCTAGTCAGATATGCTTTGGAGATGACTTTGCAGCCAGGAAAGGACCTCCTTCTTCTTCCCTCTTTTTCTCCTTCTCCTTCTTTTTCCTCCTCCTGCTCTCCCTCCTCCTCCTTCTCCTGCTCCCCCCTCTTCCTCCTGCTCCCCCGCTCCTGCTCCCCCCCTCCTCCAGGCCTAGGCCCTGTCCCTGAGCATTTTTGATCAAGAATAGCACTCTACCACTTGACCCACAGTTCTATTTTTTACTTTTTGGTGGCTAATTGGATATGAGTCCTATGGACTTTCCTGTCCTGACTGGCTTTGAATGGTGATCCTCAGACTTCAGTCTCCTGAGTAGCTAGGATTACAGGTGTGAGCCACTGGCACTGGCTTTTTCTTCCTATTCTTGTCCTGTCTGTCTTTCCACCTGGGGCCTGCAGGAAGTTGCCCAAGCCTAGGGAGCCCCTCATTCTTCAGACCACAGGGCCAGGCTCCCTTTGATCTGGGCCTCTGCCTGACACTGCTTAGGGACACCCTGCCCCCTTGTCTGCCCCTGAGATGCATGAAAAGCCCTGGAAACAGCTACTTCCCTGATGTTGAGTCTGTGTGGGGCTCAGCCTCACCATAGCACAGCCTCCTCCTTATCCCCCACCCCAACATGCCCACTGGGTTGAAGAAAGCCCTGTAAGCTTGTCAGGTTGGCTCCTGCCTCTATTATGCCAGGAGCTAGATGTGACTTCATTCTTTAGCAACCCTGTGCTCCCATTTCACAGGTGGGAACTGGAGAGGCAGGTTGGGCACAGTGTGGGATGGGTTTGCAGGATCCAGCCTGTGCTCCTGTGGTTTGGAAGGACTTTCTGTCTTGTGGGATGGAGCCTAGTATGGGATGAATTGTACCCCTCCTGCTCCCACAGCAATGCTTGCATCTGCTCAGGCTCAGGATCTGGCCATATTTGGAGACTGAGCCTTTCAATGGCCATTAGGGTAAAATAAGGCCAGATGGATCAATCCAAAAGGGTTAGGATCTTTATAAAAAGACAGTGGAGTTGGGCACCAGTAGCTCACACCTGTAATCTTAGCTGCTTAGGAAGCTGAGATCTGAGGAACACGGTTCAAAGCCAGCCTGGGAAGGAAACTCCGTGAGACTCTTATCTCCAATAAACCACTCAGAAAACCGGAAGTGGTGCTGTGGCTCAAGTGATAGAGCACTTGCCTTGAGCTGAAGAGCTGAGGGACAGCACCCAGGCCCAAAGTTCAAGCCCCATGACTGACAAATAAAAAGACAGTGGGCACAGCTGGGCACAGGTAGACATAGAGGATGGTTATAGGGGGCACAGGGAGAAAGCAGCCTTCTACAAACTGAGGAGAGAAGCCTTGTGAGAAACCAACCCTGCCCATACCTTGTTTTTGATTCCACCTGCCAGAGCTTCAAAGGAATAAATAAGTTGTCTAGTCTGGGGTGCTGCTATGGTGGTTTGAGTTACTATACAGTTTCCCACATTTATATAATACTTTTCAGTGTATATGAGATTGAAGTTAAGAACTCTTGAAAAAGCACAGCACCAGGGGCTTATGTCTTTAATATTAGTTACTTAGAAAGCTGAGATCTGAAGACCACAGTTTGAAATCAGTCCTGACAGAAAAGTCAAAGAGACTCTTATCTCCACTTAATTACCTGGAAGTGGAGCTGTGGCTCAAATGGTAGAACACTAGCTTTGAGTGAAAAACCACACACACACACACACACACACACACACACACACACACACACACACACACACTTTTGAAAGACTCTCTTAATGTTGTTGGAAACAAAAATAAGCCTGGAACACAAAGCCCATCAGTTAATTTGGTTCACTAATGGGCCCCATGCGGACTAGAGCTCTACAGATGGACTCCACATTTTTCAATACTTGATCTGGCACTGAGGAGTTCATGTTGAAGTTCAAAGACAGGGTCCTCATCTATTTTTTCCATCCATACCTGCCTAAGGTTAGAGGCCAGCAATGCATGCCCCTCTCTGAGAGAAAACTTGAGAATTTAGGAGCTGAGATGTTCATTCATCCAGTCTTCTGTAGATCAGTTTCTGGAAGCATTACACTCCTCTTCCTCCTCCTCCTCCTCCTCCTCTCTTCCTCCTCCTCCTCCTCTTCTTCCTCCTCCTCCTCCTCCTCTTCCTCCTCCTCTTCTATGTATGTATGTGCTGGTACAATGGTTTGAGCTCAATACCTCTGCCTCTTGCTTGGCTTCCTTACTCACAGCTGGCTCCCTACCACTTGAATCCTGTCTCTAGTCTGGATTTTGGCGATCATTGAAATTAGAGTATTGAAGACTTTTTTTTGTCTCAGACTATCTTTGAACCTTGATCCTCTGGATCTCAGCCTCTTGAGCAGCTAGGATGACAGGCATGAGCCACCAGTGCCCAACTGGAAGTATGGCTCTTGAGAAGCAACAAAGCACATTGGGTGTAGAATTTCTTCCTCTGTATCAGCAGCACACTAGGCCATGGGCCAGGCACCACCCCATTGGGTACTTTGCACCCAGTGCCTCACACCAGAGCTGTTGCCAGATGGTAGGGCTTTGGGGGTCTCCAGAGGTTGGAAGACACGTGCACAGTACATTGTGTGCATGTCTTCTGTTACCCAGTTATGTATCCACAGGGCAAGATGGGGCTGAGGATTCTAAAAGGGTAAACAAATGCTTTGGGCAAGCTGTCAAATCTTTTTTTTTTTTTTTTTACCAAAAAATTGCCATTATTCATGGTCTTCTGGATTTTAGAATTGAGAAACATATCTTTCTTTCCTGCCTTTCATCTATGAGGAAACAGAGGCTGGCAGGGGCATCACTTGTCTGACATGGGGGTGGTGAGGCTGGAGCTCCCACAGTCTCATCTCAAACTCCAGACAAATCAGTGTGGACAGACGGAGACCTCCAGCACCCACCTCGCCCTGAGGCCAGAGAAGCGATGCAGACCCACAAGTGTCCAGTTTCACTCCAGGACACCCACAGGGTGTGCTAGCTTGGCAGAGGGGGGACGGCTGTGTAGAAACCCTTCTGGTATCTCAGTCAGTCCTTTTCCCCATCTTGAAGACTTCAAGCCTTTAAGCCTCATCATCTGTAAAAATGAATATTTCCACAAACTGGAAATATCCTCTCTGTCTCACACCTGTATCTTCACCAAATATACTGGAACTAAACTTCTACCAGATTGAGATCAAACTCGAGTCTTTGCTGCCACAACTCTTGGCCTCTGCCTGTGAGGACAAAGCCAGTCTACCTATTCTCTTGGAGGCAGCCATGTGGTTCAGACACCTACCACCAGCCAGCCTCAGGAACACGCCTGTTCATTGCTCTTTTTTTTTTTTTTTTGCCAGTCCTAGGGCTAGAACTCAAGGCCTGGGAATTGTTCTTTTGTTCAAGGCTAGCACTCTACCACTTGAGCCACAGCACCATTTCTGGCTTTTTCTGTGTATGTAGTACTGAGGATTCATGCATGCTAGGCAAGCATTCTACCACTAAGAACTCTATTCCCAGCCCAGCAAATTGCTCTTTTAAGCTGCTAAGTCTTGGCATGATTTGTTATCCAGCAATGAGAAACAATCATGGATTTATGCTGCTAAGTTTAGGGATGGTTTGTTACACAGCAATACCTAACTGATACACAACCCTTCAGGGCCTAGGGCCACCCCTCCTTCCTCTCTCTTGAACTAGGGATATGTGGGAGAGAGCCTTGGCTTTCTACTTAAGCAGGAAAATCAAGTTTATCCTCTGTCTTGTGCCTACATACTGAACCTGATCTGCTTCTGCTCCTGTTTGAAAAGGAAAAGATGCCTTTAGTTTTTTTGGTGCTAATACTGGGTCTTGGACTCAGCCTGGGCACTGTCTCTTAGCTTCTTATTTGCTCAAGGCTAGAACTCTACCACTTGAGACACAGCTCTACTTCTGCTTTTTTGTGGTAAAGATGAGTCTCATGGACTTTTCTGTACAGACTGGCTTTGAACCATGATCTTCAGCTCTCAGCCCTCTGAGTAACTAGGGTGACAGGTGTAACCTACCGGAACTTGGCTTGTGTCTACATTTTATAAGGGCACCAGACATATGGTGTCTTACTCCAGTATGGCCTCATCTTGACTAATTATATATGCAACAAATGACTTAATTACCCAATGAGGGCTCATTCTGAGGTTCTGGGATGAGGACTTCAACACGTGGCTGAGTGATGTCAAAGGGGCATAAATCAGCTCATTATACTCTTTGTTGGGAGACAGTAGTTAGGGATGAAGACTTCCTGGCCTAGGCCTCAATCTCTGAGCCCTGAGTCCAATCTGTAAAATAGGTGTTCAAAGCATGTAGAGCTGGGCAGGGCATGCAGTAAGTGCTCAGTAAAGTTCTTTGAGCTTACATCATCACTCCATTCCTACTTCCTTCAGCCTCCCATTCTCTCCACTGACACTGATTAGCAAACACCCCAGAGTCCCAGCACTGGCCACCTGTCTCCCTGCAGCATTCTGACTGTGGTGGCTCCCACAGCTCCATGCCTCCCAGCCTGATTTAGGGTTTCACTATGAGAGCAGCTATGGCTTCACAAGTTTAGTGTCCTGGACTTGGATTCTGGCAGTGCTGGGTCTTGGCACTCAGCAGCCTTGTTGTGAGGAACATGTAGAGAGGACAAGCCTAGGCCACTTCCATGACTACAGTTGACGGCCAGCTGTGGGGCTGAGAGCGTGTTGCCTCTCCAATCTACCCCAAGAGTCCAGCCAAGCCTAAGACAAGTTGTTGTTTTAAGCCATTATGTCTGGCATGGCTCATTACCATAGATGGGGGGCACGGCCTTCCCAGATGTCTCCAGCTGTCCCCTCCTCACACTCCATGGCCTGCCTCTGGCTTTCTTCACCAGTGGTGCTCTCACCGAGGCTGCTGAGAAGGACTGGATTGTGTGGCCTCAAACAGGACCTCCAGGGTGACTGTACTTTGAGAAAGGGCGTTTAAAGAAGTGATGATGTTATAATGAGGTCATCAACATGGGCCTAATTTAATCTGACCAGTATCCTTACAAGAAGAAGCGATTAGGACACAGATGCACATAGAGCAATGACCGTGTGAGGACACAGGGCAAAGACTGCCTACAAGCCAAAGAGCATGCCTTTGGGAGGAACCGTCCCTGCCAACACCTTCATTTGGCTTTCTGCCTCCACAGGTCTATGGCTCCAGCTCCCAACCTGTGTTGTTTTGTTACAGCAGAGTTGAGTTGCATAGTTACCCATTAGTATGCTGGATGTCTGCTTCATGCCACATAGAGCTCACTTCCTCCTCCTCCTCCGCCTCCTCCTCCTCCTCCTCCTTCTCCTCCTCCTCCTCTCCCCCCTCCTCGTCCTCCTCCTCTTTCTCCTCCTATTTCTCCTCCTCTTCCTCCTCTTTCTCCTCTTCCTCTTCCTCCTCTTTCTCCTCCTCCTCCTCCTCCTTATTCTTCTTCCTTATTTCTTTTCTTCTCCTTCTTTCTCCTCTTCCCCCTCCTCCTTCTTTTGTTCTTTTTTTGTATGTGTACATGTGTGTGCCAGTACTGGGGCTTGAACTCAGGACCTAAGCACTGTCCTTTACAGTGTTTGTTTTTTTTTTCCTGGTTAAAAAGTGAAGATAAAAGTCTTCTTTCCAGTCTGGCTTCAAACTATGATCTTCAGACCTCAGCCTCCTGAGTAGCTAGGATTACATGCATGAACCATTGGTGCCCAGTTATTGGCCCTGTTTTAATATCAAATCTATATATTCTCCCTGCCTCGGAACCTTTGCACAGGCCTCCCCTGCTGCCTGGAAGTTTCTCCATACTTCCCTTGATTGGCTTATTCTTTGTATCCTTCAAGCTCTGCTCAGAGGTAATTTTCTCTGAAGTTTTAGTGTAGACCCCAACAGTTATCATGCAGAGGCACAGCTTTCCCTGTCCTTCTTGTGTGACACCTGCCTGTTGCCACTGCCACGAACCCATTCTGAGAACTTCCATCACACAAGGAAGAGCAGCCACCATTCTATCCTGCCCATAGTGGTGTCCTGAGTCCTGCTGTGTAGTAGATGTTCAGGACATCCCTGCAGGAGATTAGAGAAGTAATGAAGTCAGGCATGAGGATGGAGTGGAAAGGCTTGGACCCCAGTGGCTCACACCTATAATCCTGGCGACTCAAGGGGCTAGATCTGAGGATCGCAGTTTGAGGCCAACCTGGGCAGGAAAATCTATGAGACTCTTGTCTGCAATTAACCACCAAAAAATCCAGAATGGAACTGAGGCTCAAGTGGTAGAAATCTATTCTTGGGTGGAAAAGCTACAGGTCAGTGCCCAGGCCCCGAGTTCAAGTCCCAAGACTGTCACACACACACACACACACACACACACACACACACACACACACACACACACACACACACGGCCTGGCCAGAAGGCAAGGGAGAGAGAGGATGGTTAGGTCTCCATTCCTGGACTTTGCCCTCCTGCTCCTTGTCCCTTCTGGACCCCACTTCTCTCTCCAACCTTCCAGAACCTTCTATATAGTAAGCCTAGCGCTTTCCCTTGCAGACTTGCAGCCTGCATACCCTTCCCCCACGCCAATGGCCTCAGTAATTGTTCTCACAACCACGCCAGTATTGAACAAACAGATGTTTATAGTTAATCCCTAATTTTGCCATCAAAAAATATACAATCTTGGGTAGAAACCGAAGAGGAAAGAATTTTTTAATTTACAATGTCTCCCCACTGCCCCACTCCTGAAATTTGAAATTGCTGAACAGCCTCCAAATTCAATATTGCAAGTCAAACAAATGTATGGTGTTCTCCAAAAGGAAGTATTGAATATCTGACCAGGATAGAGCAAGACGGGAAAAATCAGCAAGCGGGGAAGAGCCGCCTGCTCAGTCGGCCTGGGTGTAAGCTGCTTCCAAGAATGTCGATTTTCCGGCATTTGTTCTTTTCTTTCTTCATTTTAATAAAGAAATGCCTCCGTGGGTTAGCCATGTTGGAGGTTCTGGCTACAGCCTCAGGAGCAGATCCTCATTTAGTGGTGGGGTCATACTTCCCTCTGCCACTGGGGTCCATTCCTGGGGCCCTGCCAAGGTGAAGGGGCAGCTTGTGGGGAAAGGGATCTCTAAGACATTTGTGACAAGGAGCCCAAAATCAGTGGGGAGAGTACAGGAAGGCTTCATGGAGGAGGTGACACTGGATCTGGGTCTTGAAGGTAAAACAGATAGTCACCAGGCAGAAGATCCTGAAGCTTGGAGTGTCTAAGGCAGGCCACAATGGGTCCAGGAGGGCAAGCCCAGGGCTTGTTGTATTTCTGCGAGCCACAGGACACAGAGAGGCACATATATGGTGGGCACAGATGACAGGCTATGCTGGGAAGGTAGCTGAAATGTAAGGATCAGTGGGCATCCTAGAGGAGCCTGCTCCCCTCCCCCATGGTGATTTGCCTAGCCCTTTCTGCTCTCCGTCTTTCTAACCCTTCTCCAGTCTCCTCCATGGCCTGGGCTGATTTTGCACCAGTAACCGCATGTAGACTGGCATGATCTGGAGATGTCTGTCCTGTCCAGACATCCTCACTCCAGCTACTGGCCAGGTGTCTGCCCAGGCTGTCACTGAGCTGTCTGGGTCCTCAGCCATCACCTCTGACCTCTGATTGCCGGAACCAGAGGTCAGAGGCCTCACTCCAGGGGCTGCATATGTTAGGTCCCTATATGCCAAATAAAGAGACAAGTGCTAGTGAGCAAAAGGAAGGAGATTGAGACTGACTGGTATGCCACTGGCAGCCCTGGGAAGAGGGGAAGTGAGCACTTCAGCCCACCTTCCAGTCACGTGTGAGCTTTAGGGTTAAATTGATGCAGAACTGGGGCAGGAGAATGAAGTATGCAGCTTGGTGTAGTAAGGCACAGCCCAGTGCTGATGGCTGATACCTATAATCATAGATAGTCAGGAGGCTGAGATCTGAGGATCACAGTTCTAACCAGTCTGGGCAGGAAAGTGTGAGACTCTCATCTGTAATACACTACTTAGAAAAAGCCAAGAGTGGAGCTATGGCTCAATGATAGAGCACTAGTCTTAAGCAAAAAGAAGCTCAGGAGCTGGGCACCAGTGATTCAGGCCTGTAATACTAATTAGCCAGGAGGCTGAGATCTGAGGAGTGTGGTTCAAAGCCAATCTAGGCAGGAATGTCTGTAAGACTCGTATCTCTAATAAATGACTCAGAAAAAGCTGAGAGTGGCACTATGGCTCAAGTGGTAGAGTGCTAATCTTGAGCAAAAGAAGCTCAGGGACAGCACCTAAGCTCTGAGTCCAAGCTCCAGGACAGGCAAAAACAAACAAAGAAACAAACAACCCCAAGCTCCCCTCCCCCCAAAAAAACCAAACCCCAAACCAACCAACCAACCAAACAAACAAAAAAGACAAAAAGAAAAGAGAAAGGGGCATGCATAAATATTCACAAGCTCAATCGCAGGTGTAATGGAAACACTGTCTCTCTTGTGGTTCTGTGTGGGGTCCTGGAGAAGTTGTCATTACTCCAGGGGAACAACTTAGTTCACCAGGGAACAAGCCTCCTTCAGGGAGCAGCCTCCTCTTTACTCAGTGGCTGGTCTGCCCTGCAAGATTTTGCAGTTCCTTTCCTTGGGTGTAGGCTTCCCCCGACCCCTGACCCACCCCTACCCCTCACCCCTGTCATGGGGCTTGAACTCAGGGCCTGGGTGCTGTCTCTGAGCTCCTTTGCTCAGGACTAGCGCTCTACAACTTTGAACCATAGTGCCACTTCCTGTTTTCTGATGGTTAATTGGAGAAAAGAGTCTCATGGAATTTCCTGCCCAGGCTGTCTTTGAACCACAATCCTCAGATCTCAGCCTCCTGAGTAGCAAGGATTACAGGTGTGAGCTGCCAGTGCTTGGCTTGGGTGTAGTTTTTGTTCCTTTGTCATAGTACATGGATCAATGCTGTCTTTCTTGGGACCCAAGGTGGTTGCAGGAGAGAGAGACAGAAGAGGAGACAGATGCAAAATGAAAGCAGGAATGCTGAGCTTTCTCTTTAGTTAACTTGTGGGCCCAATGAAGAGTCAGTGCTTTTTCACAAAAGCAGTTTCAGGAACTGTTTGACTGCCAGTCAGGCCACTTTGGCTTTGAGGCTCAGACACAACAGCATTTTCCATCACGCCAGGCTTGGAGAAGCTGGGGTCACCTCTGTTCTATGGATGCGAAAATCATCAGCCAGACTCAGTTGGTTTCCAAGCTTTTTCAAACAGAAATTTCCTGGATCCTGTGACCGAAGAGCTTGGGGGCTCAGGCCCATCCAGCATCTGTCACCCCAGTAATGGTGGATGCCTGATGTTACCACTCCAGGTTCCTCTCCCAGTGACTGGCTGCTCTGTTGGAAAAGATTTCCTTCTGGAAACATCCAGGGAGGACTCAGACTGGAGACTTGAGCTTCTGCAGCAACAGCCACAGAGAGGCAGGATTAGGCCCAGGACGAGGAGAACCTCTCCCAAACTCCATCGACCCAAGGAAAATCTCCAGAAGCACCTGTCGATAGGGATACACCAGAGCCACACTCTAACAGGTGTCCACAAAAAACCTCACAGGAGAGCCCCACAGGATGGGAATTTGGGTTCCCAGTGGAACATTATGTCTATACAAATTATAAATACACACATTATAACACTATTTTATTATTATAGCATTGTATTATTATTATTTATTACTCTAGGATTATGTCTGTACAAATTATAACTTCATCCAGTACGTCTCCATGGAACTTGATGACAAGCTCTCAGCTGTCATCTCTAGAGCCTGCAGGGCAAGGCATACGTGACATTGTCATGACGGGAAGCACATGGGTATGCTGGCCCCTGGCTCTGTGCTGAGACCCCTCTTCCTCCACGCTGGTCACCATCTTGGCTGTTCTTCCTCCCTCCCTCCCTCCCTCCTTCCCTCCCTCCCTCCCTTTCTTCCTTTCTTCCTTTCTTCCTCCTTCCTTCCTTCCTCCCTCCTTCCCTCTCTTCCTTCCTTTCCCCTCCCTCCCTCCCTCCCTTCCTTTCTTCCTTCTTTCCTTCCTTCCTCCCTCCTTCCCTCCCTCCCTCCCTCCCTCTCTTCCTTCCTTTCCCCTCCCTCCCTCCCTCTCTCCCTCCCTCCCTCCTTTCCTTTCTTTTATTTTCTTTTTTGTTGGCCGTGGGGCTTGAACTCAGGGCCTGGGTGTTATCTCTCAGCTTTTTTTTCACTCAAAACTAGTGCTCTACCACTTTGAGCCACAGTGCCACTTTATTTCCTGGGGATTAACTGGACTTTCCTGCCCAGGCTGGCTTTGAACCATGATTCTCAGATCTCAGCCTCCTGAGTAGCTAGGGTTACAGGTGTAAGCCACCAGAGTCTGGCTGTTGCAAATTAAAAAAAAAAATTTTGTCCATCGTGGGGCTTGACTCTGGGCCTGGGCGCTGTCCCTGAGCTTCTTGTACATGTTGAATATTCTCTACCATTGAGTGCCAGCCACAAGAATGAAGTCTCTACATAAACCTTTGTTGTCCTACATTCTTAGCTTAGGTTCCCAGGCTTTAGTTTTAACCTGAGGTTAACAGTGCTGTGTACTGTCAAGCCTCTGCTGTTACTTTCTGTGCACAGGCCCCTCTGAAGGTTGTCACTGTTCCTGTTAGAAGAGGGAGAAACCAAGGATCCGAGACCAGTTTGCCCTCTATCACAAAAGAGTTGATACACAAGGGAAGACTTGACACTTAGGGTGCCCAAGCGCCCTGATGCCCACCACAGCTTTCCATTTCAGTGGTCACAAGCCATTGGCCAGAGGCAGGCTCTATAGTTGCTGTGTCTGAGGCTGCCATAATAGGAGGCAGCAAGATTCAAGACAGAAATGCAACAGATGACTAGAGACAAGGAAAGAGAGAGTGTCCTAGAGGTGGAAAGGAGAGGAATACAGATGGAAAAGGAAGAGAGAGAAGAGGAAGCTCCTGAAAAAGAGTTGCTAAGGCAGGGAAGCTATCTGGAGAAGGAATGAAGGGGTAGAGAAGCCAGGTCAGCTTCACTTGGCCCTAGGCCTCTGCTCTCCTGAGCTGCTCTCCCTGGAACCTGGGATGCCAAGGTGCCAGCCACCTGTCATTCACCAAGACCTATGCCAATTAGGACATCAGAGATCTGCTCTGGTCTGCAACTGGGCCTAGTCCCACGGTCACCCCAAAGCCACGGTTCTTTCCCCTTCAGCACCCCATCACCCCTATCTCTCAGTATCTATTCCCCTCGTCCCATCCCTGGGCACCCATTCCTGCTGTGTCCCCAGGGCAGCGCCCTGGCAAGAGCAGCAAGGCCTGGGCCTCCCCGCACATGCACCGGATGGGCCTAATTACCATGAAACCTAATTCTGCAAGGCTGCATGCTCTGGTCAGTGGGGACTTGGCGTGTTTTCCTTGGCCGTCTTCTGACAAAAGGATTAGGAAAGAAGACCAGTAATGGGGGAAGTTGCTTCAGACTTTGAGGGGGCCCTGCCTGCTGTTCTGTTCAATACCCTATTCCAGCACCTCTGGATGCACCCTTCCCCTTAAGCTGTTGACGTCGGGGTGACGTTCTGTGATGGGACATCGTGTGCATTGTGGCTTCTGCTCCCCAAGTCATGACAGCCATTAATATCTCCAGATGTTCTCAAATGGACTCAACATACCCTTTTTATGTTTTGACTCTAGGCATCCACATACACTGAGACCAAAGGGAAATATTCTCTTGGGCAAAGAACACAACAGTGCAATGCCTATGTGTATCTGATCATATAAAATAATATTTATCAAAATGAACTCCAGGAAATGGAAACAGAGGTTTTTTTTCCCTTTGCTGCTGTGCGGGGAGAGGGAGGGGACACAGAAATAGAGGGACAAAGGGTGACCAAATGCAGCAGTAGTATTCACTAGACACTGGGTAGAAAATGAATTCTACAACTGGTGGGTGTGGACAGGAGGGAAAAACTGGGAAAGAGTGAGGAAAAGGGTGACATTGTCCAAAAAGAAATGTACTCATTGCCTGACTTATGTAACTGTAACCCCGCTATACTCCGTATTTATAGCAACAATCAAGAAGTATTAACTTGGAAAAAATTGCTGGTTCGGAATAAGAGATGACTCAACATTGTTGGGAGCTGTTGGGTGGGAGTGGGGGCGGGGATCCAGACACAGCACAGACCCAAGGGACAAGGGCAAGGGACAAAGAACACAAGTAGTCAGAGCACAATTGTTTGTGGCTAGGTGACGTTTGAAAGTTGGATAGAAATTAGCCAAGTTGGAGAGATGAGCAAACGCATCCCTGTACAAAGGCCACCTGGCTAGGCTGGGAGGTAGAAGGCAGCCCTGGCTGGACAGGGCAGAGAGTTGTAGGAAAGGAATAAGGGCAGGAGGGTACAGAACGGAGGTGCACAGCAAGCCCAAGCCTGGATGGATGAGGGATATCTGAAGACAGGGGTTCTTCACTTTAGTTTTGTGTACCCCATGGGTCAGGAAGGTCTGGGTTAAAAAAAAAAGCCAGGCATTGGTGGCTTATGCCTATAATTCTAGCTATTCATGTATATAAGGATTGTGGTTTGAAGTCAGCCTGGGCAGGAAAGTCCATGAGACTCTTATCTCCAATTAACCACCAGAAAACTTTCAGGGGAAGTGGTTCTGTGGCTCAAAGTGGTAGACTTCTAGTTTCGAGTGAAAAATCTCAGGGATGGTACCCAGGCTCTGAGTTCGAGCCCCAAGATGGAACAAAAACAAAACAAAACAAAGAAAGACACACACACAAAAAACCCCACACATGTGAACTGGATGGGTGCTTCTGGCTCATGCCTGTAATCCTAGCTATTCATCAGGCTAAGATCTGAGGATCAAGGTTCAAAGCCAGTCCAGGCAGGTGTAAAACTTTTATCTCCAATTAACCAACAGAAAGCTGGAAGTGGAGCCATGGCTTAAGTGGTAGAGCCACAGCCTTGAGCAGAAAAGGCCATGCAATAGTATGAAGCCCTAAGTTCATGCCTCAGTACTGGCACAGGTGCTCATGCATGCAAACGTGCGCGCGCGCGCGCGCACACACACACACACATACACATACAGGTGTGACTGCTATTTAACTCCTGATCATGACTATCCTCTCTCTAAGTTCCCTTTGCGCAGGACTTAGGGTTTCAGGAAAAAGCTGAGTTTCATATAGACTTGCTAATTTGGGAGTACCTAAACAGAGTACGATAGGATTGTGCATGAATCTATTATTTATTTATTTATTTATTTTGCAGGACTGGGGATTGAACTCAGGGTTTTGCTTTTTCTAGGCAAATACTCTACCACTTGAGGTATGCCCCTAGACCTTTTGTTTTTATTTATTTTTTTTTTTTGAAACAAGGTATCCACGGATGTCCTAGGCTGGCCTTGAGCCCTAGATCCTTCTGCCTCAATTTCTTTGGATAGCTGGGATTGCAGGCAGGTGCAGCAGTTTTGTTTCTCTCTCTCTCTCTCTCTCTCTCTCCACCTCTCTCTCTCTCTCTCTCTCTCTCTTTAGTTATAAACATGATATACAGAGGGGCTACAGTTACGTAAGTCAGGTAATGAGTACATTTCTTTTTAAACATTGTCCCTGCTTCCTCATTTTCTCCCAATTGATGACAGTTTTAATGAAACCATTGTGCCACAAGGCAGGGTACATTGAGACAGCTTCCCTGCCTCAAGTCCCCACAAACACTCTCACCTCTCCTGGGTCCACCAAGATAAGGTCACCATCCTCAGGATAGCCCTGTGAAGTAGATGCACCCCTCTCTATACAGACAGAGAAACTGGGGCAACTCTCCCTCAGTCCCAGAGCTCTGGATCTAAGAGGAGTCCTGGCAGAGCACACGGACTCCCTTTGCCCTTCAGGCAGTGCACATCTACCCCACGTGGCACCGCTAGGCATCATGGGAGGAAGTGGAGTGATGCCATCTTCAGGCATGTAAACCCAACATGGACATTGCCTGTCCTGAAGGAGAAAAAGAAGAGGAAAATGGGGGGGGGTTCCTTTGGTCCCCCCACAATCTTCTCAGTGGTGTAGGAGCTAGGATGAGGGCTCAACATGGAGCCCACTGAGGGTAAGTGGTGGTAAGAGCCCCACCTCTTAGTGTCATGGGGAAGGGCGACCTGCTGGCTAAAGACACGTGTGTCTCCATGCTGCTAGCTAAAAGCTGCGCCTCTGATGAGATGGAGGCATATGATCTGTGGATAGACACAGCATGATGCTCTGGCTCCAGCGCAGCTCCTCCTGTTTTCCCTCTCCACAGGGCTGGACAGTCCACTTTGGCTGTCTGTGTCCTCCACTGGGGCGCAGGGAGTTCCAGAACGCACATATTCACATACATGCATAGCACACACTTGCTCACCTGCACGCATGCTAGTTTACACATAAGCATGCCCCTTCATCCCTCCTTTCACCTCTCCCTCCCTCCTCCTTTTCCTTCCTTCCTTCCTTCCTTCCTTCCCTTTTTCTTTCTTTTTTGGCAGTACTAGGGTTTAGACTTGACTAGGTGCTCTGTCATTTGAACCGTGTCCTCAGCCCTTTTATTTTTTCAGATAGAGTCTCTCTAGGCCTCAGCTTTCATCCTCCTACCTACATCCCCCACATAGCTGGGCTTATAGGTATGTACCACCATGCTCAGCCCCCATACGTACTCTTCTTTGCATGCACTCTGACTCACACATATACACATTCTCACAGTCTTGCACACGCAAGAAGCAAGTATCCTTCAGTGCCTTCAGAGCTGTGAGGCTGTTGGCAGTGGATAGTAGTCATTGCTCTATTCCCTGTCTATTCCCTGAGCTTAACCTCTACTCAAGTTTGCCCTCACTGAGTCTCCAGGCTATCTGGGACTTAGCTTAACATGGTATTAGAAACCCAAGCCTGAAGTTGAGTCTGGAGTATGCCACCTTCAGGCACATCTCAGTCAAGCAATTCAAATCCTGCCCTCTCCTTCTACCAGCTTTATTCATAGATGGTTTCTCCTCTTGCAGAACCACAGCTGGTTTGGACACCTGGAGCAACTTGTGTCTGCTGGGAGGTCAGCAAAAAAAGCAAGACATTGGCACAAAGTCTGATTGGTGGACTGGAGTCATACACATGTAGGAGCTCAACATGGTGTGACCTGGGCCAGTGCCTCAGGATCGTTGTGTCAGAATGCAGAAGGGGACAAGGAACCTGCAGGAAATTGGGGAGCTGGTCTCAAAAGAAAGGAAAAACATTAGATGTATGTCATGGGGTTCAATTAATAATAACACAGAGACAATACTCCTGGACTGTGGCTGGAAGGAGAACTGAAAGGTTGGTCCGTCGGCATACACTATGCTCCATTCTGTTAAGGAAACAGCTGAGGTTTCCCTCCAAGTCCCTCAGTGGGGAAGTGAGAACAATTGCAGCCATGGTAGGACTTTGAATGGGGAACATGGAGGAGGAGAGCAGTAGAACATACAGTGCTTGGGGGAAACCACAGGAGGACAGGGACTCGGAGGATGTGGGGTGGCCCCGGGACAGTGGGCCTATGTGAAGAATGGCTTGACTTGAGGTATTGTCAGAAG
This sequence comes from Dipodomys spectabilis, assembly GCF_019054845.1. Taxonomy (NCBI): domain Eukaryota; kingdom Metazoa; phylum Chordata; class Mammalia; order Rodentia; family Heteromyidae; genus Dipodomys; species Dipodomys spectabilis. Next base: position 17,028,965 of record NW_024870775.1, read on the forward strand.
TGGGCATGGCTTGTGGTTGGCTGGCATGGGATTGGGTGTGGCCTGGTGGGGGTGTGGCTTAGAATGGGAATGTGGCCTGTAGTGGGCAGGGACTGCATGGGGTCTGGGCTATCTGCCAAGGTATATAGGAGTTGAAATATGTCAGTGCTGTGTTTTGTGCTCTATCACTTGTATTTGGAGAGCCTTCAAATGTCCATGGTCCAGGACTGGGCAGTATAGGGCCAGAAGAGGTCTGCCCTGCTACTATGTTTTGGTGCCCTATAGGGTCTCCCTCTAGATTTTTCCTTGAATGAGACTACGGGTGTACACTCGAGCTGGAACAGCAGCTTCTGTTGCTGCCAGGCAGTAGCCAGGGCTTTCTCCTGGGTCCCTCACTGCCTCTTCAGTTAAACACATCTTTATTCTCTACTTGCACTTGGTTTCTGTCACTTGTCACCAAAGCCTGAATCCTATGCATGTAGTTCTGCAGCCCCTACATCCCATCAGCCTCAGTCTCCTGTCTGACACGGATGCCCCAATGTGTCTGTGTCTGATATGCAGTGGGCATAGCCCCATCCACAGAGCCTCTGTGCTGAAGGGGCACAGATGTGGGCCACAGGTCAGAGGGGACCTGCAACAGCTCAACTGCAAGTGGAAGTCTGCTCTTCAACGTTGGGGCGACTCTATTTCCTTATGGTTCTAGTCTCCATCTCTAAACCCTTCACCTCCTGACTCAGAGGTGGCACGTGTTTATGGATGCTGCAGGTGCTGAGGCACTACGTGAAGCATGGAGGGAGAAGTGGGGAATGTGTCTTCCAGCGAAGGTGGAAGTGACACCATCCCCAGCTGCTGCAACAACCTAGTTCTCCCCTTGTGCAGACTGAGATGATGTGAAGTCTGCCGTTTAGCTTGTGGTCAACTTAGACACTTAGACTCTAGGATCATTTTCACAGAGCGCTTGCCACATCATGGACATGACTCTCACTGCTTCTGGGGCTTCCCTTAGTCCTGACATTGGGAAAAACTCATTGGTCCTTGCCTAGCTCTCCCAAACTGGTTTTAAATGTATTTTTATTATCTTTAAGTAGTTGTACAAAGGAGTTGCCATTTAACAAAGCAGTTTATGAATATAAGATATCTTGCTCAGTGTCACCCCTTTCAACGTTCTCAATTAATGTTGTAGGTTATACATGGAAGTTTTTTTTTGTTTTGTTTTGTTTTTTGTGTTGTTGGTCATGGGGCTTGAACTCTGGGCCTGGTCACTGTACCTCAGCTCTTCAGCTCAAGGTTAGCACTCTACCACTTGAGCCATAACGCCACTTCCTGCTTTCTGTTTATATGGTGCTGAGGAATCAAACCCAGGGCCTCATGCATGCAAGGCAAGCACTCTACCACTGAGCCACCTTCCCAGCCCCTAGACATGGAATTTTGACTGCTTTTATCTGAAGTTACCTGAGGTGTCTCCACATCTCACTTGTTTATAGGACCTGACATGTCACTACCCTTCTGAAAGTTCTTATTAAAATACAAATGTCTCTTTCTTCTCCTTCTCCTTTCCTTCTCCTTCACCCTTTTCTCTTCCTCCTCCTCCTCCTGCTCCTCCTCACCTTTCTTCCCCCTTCCCCTTTCCCTCCTCCTTCTCCTTCTCCTTCTCCTCCTCCTCCTTCTCCTCCTCCTCCTCCTCTTCTTCCATTTTGTGCCTATACTGAGGCTTGAATTCAGGGCCTCTTGCTTGGCTTTGTTGCTCAAGACTGGTGATACTACTTGAGCCACAGCTCTACTTTGGGCTTTTATGCTGGTTAATTGGAGATAAAGAGTCTCTTGGATTTGTCTATCTGGACTGGCTTTGAATTGTGATCCTCAACCGCAACTTCTTGAGTAACTAGGATTATTACAAGTGTGAGCCACTGGAGCTAGCTTGCTTCATGTTTTTATACTTCCAAGATTGCTGGGGAGCAAATGTGCCAGTAGATGAGACTGCCAGACTGCCCTGCCTAATGCAGCCTTCCCCAGAATAGCTTCAGCCAAAACTCAGCTGAGCCTCAAGCTCTCCAGACAAAGCTCTACTCAATTTGTATTGCTAATGATTGGATGGTCCTTGAACTGTTGTGGCCATTTGTTATGCAGCATCTTTGCAGTCATGGCTAACAGATACATCATCCCTAGCCAGACAAGTGCCAGCTTCTAACAGGCCATCTGGCTATAGGAGATATATACTGTAAAGATCCAGTGTTGTGGCCTTTGTAAGGGAAGGGCAGAGAAGATCAATGAAGTTTGTGGTAGGGACACTAGAGAGACAGGAGCCTCAGACTTGGTGTGGCCTTGAGCCAATTTTCTCCCTCTCTCAGGTGATTTTCTCACCTGCAGAATAGGGTGATACACTTGGCTGCATATGACAAGGTACCTCACCATGGTGAGGCTCACCACGATGCTTCCTCCCCCAGGCTAGGCATCACCATCATTCTGGAAATGGATTCCATTATGCTTATCTCTGAAGAGTATCAATGACTGCCTTCTCCAGAAATGAGGATGGTAGCTGTCACAGGTGAAACAGCCCCATGGCAGGTCTGTTATTGACCTGTTGTGTGGATTAATAGACTGAGCTCAGAGAGCCATCAGAACTCATGACCTGAAGAGCTCACCCCAGGGAGGTGAGGCCCACATTGAACTCCAGGCCCATTCAATCCCCAAATTTTCCCCCTCAGCCACCTCCTTGGGGTGTGACGTGCTGGAGATGAGAGCTCCAGACCCTCAGAGCTCCTTGTTATGTACCTGGGCTACAGGAAGCAAATCTCACAATCTGAGTGGCTACAGACCTTTGCCATCTCACGGTCAGGAGGCTGTGTGTCCAAGGTCAAGGTGTTGGTAGCCTTGGTTCTTTGTGAGGTTCTGCAGCTGGTCCTGGCTCCTGATGGTCCGCAGTGGTCTGTGGCGGAGCATCCACCTGTCTGTGTCCATCAGCCTGTACTGTTCTCCTCGGCAGATGTCTGTGTCCACCTTTCTTCTTTTGGTAAGCACTTGGTCATAGTGGATTTGGATCCATCTCACTCTGCTGTGACATCACCCAGACTAATTACCTTGGCAGCGGTCCTAAATCTAAATAAGGTCACATCCTGGATTCCTGGGAGTTATGACTTCAACATATGGGTTGGTGGAGGGGACTCAATTTAACATTTGTGTGTGCAGTGCGCACGCACGCGCGCGCACGCACACACACACACACACACACAAATACACACCCACATCACTCAGAATGGGTGCCAGGGCGCTGGCTAGTTATTGTTTGAGTGGAGAATGAAGGTACCTACCTGATAGGATACTTACAACGTTATGTAAGCAAGCCAGGACAGCCTTCTATATCTTCAGAGAACTGAGATCAGGTGTGGCCCCCAGGGAGAAAGACAGAGAGGGGCTTGATGAGAAACTTACTTGTGAGGGTAGGAGGGAATGTTATTATGTACATACTATCCCTTAATGACTCGCTGATCAGCAGAAAATCTACCTTTGGGATAAGTGGGGAGGGGGCAAGGGCGGGGGAGACCTAGCCCAGAATGTCTGCTGCTTCTGCATTTTCAATTGTGAAGCCTGTCAAAGCATTACAAAAACAGTTTTGAAAAGTTCTATTAAAAATAGCTCAAAACCTTAAAAAACAAGACCTACCTGGTAGGCAGGGTGAGGAGCCAGTGAGTTAATGGATGGAAACAGGGCCTGGGCCTGGTCCCAGCACATGGTGTGGCTATTATTAGCTCCCAGGATCCAGGCCGGCCTCTGAGGTGTCTCCAGGCTCTGTGGTCTTGGCCGAACTGGGAAAGTATGAGGTCCTTCCAATTTCCCCTGGGCCAGAGGAGTCCTGGTCTTTATGTGGATGGATGACCTCTGTTAAGAGATTAAATCTTGGGGTTCAGCCTTCTTGAGGGATCTTGGAGATCTTCCCTCTCCCCCACCTTTGGACAGGTAGGGATTCCCCCCTCCCACACACACACATGCACACACATAACCATTCCCTTTTTGAACAAAGCCTTTTCCGCCCCCACCAGCTCGGCTGCCAGGCCAGGCAGCCTGTGGGCCTTGGCAACGCAGCCTGCGCCTCCAGCAGGAGATGATGGATGGAGCCACGTCAGCGCCCGCCGGAGAGTGGATTTTGTGTGTGTTTGACATTTATTTACTGTCCACATAAACACTAACACCTATGAAGCATGCGTGCCGTGTGATAGCTTGGCTGAAGGCAGCTCTTAAGTACATAAATTATGTGCACCTCGCTAATGAACGGTTTGACAAGTGGGAAGTTTTATTTACCACTGGGCTGCGTTTTCCTATGAAAACCCCAGGCACTCGCAAGCTGGGATTTGGATTCCGTCATAGACCTGCCTATTCAGACTCCGACTCAGGTCTTTTTTTTTTTTTTTTAAAGAATTTCTATTCCATCTTCTCCCCCACCCCCACCCCACCCCTTTTTAAAGGTTTGACATAAAGCTGCAGCCTATGTGTAACTTTGCTGCCTGGAGCAAGTGTTGGGGTGTGGGGGGAGCCCATCTGGCAGCAGGCTCTTCTGACGGGCCGTGTGCTGGAACAATATATGGTTTGACAAATTTCAAGGCAGGCTTATTAAAAAAAAAAGAAAAAAAAGCAAAGCAGTGGTGCAGCCGTGGCGGTGAATGTCTGTCCACCTGCATGGGCAGGGGTGCCAGGCTGCATGAGTCAGGGTGCCCAGCGGGGGGGATTAGGAGGGCTGTGTAAATCATCGTGTCCAGTATGTGTTAACACTCCAGGGGCCCAGCTCCCAGGACCTGTCTCCCAGCGCAGGGTGCCAAGTAACTGAGGATGTTAACAGAGTACCCTTGTACTAAGTGGGGCTGCTCTGTCCTTAGTAGGCTGCATCTCCTTGGGGTGAAGGATGAGCCCTTGACGTATCAGTACTCAAGTGACTGGAGGATGCCACCCTTCCCCTGGGGTGGGGTAGTGTCCTCACATATTTCAGTCTTTAATATGAGAAAAGGGTGCTGTATGTTACTGGGTTTAGTAGCACTCTGAAATCACAGCTCTCTCTGTGTGTTCTGGAAGGTGGGTGTAGATAAAGTATGGGAGGGTCTAGTCTCTAGGAACTGCCCTGAAGGCTCCTGGCCATTTTCTTCCCCGCTCTGTTTCATGGTCTCCCTACTTCAAATGTGGAAGTAGCAATCAAGGTACTGATGGCACATGCTTGTAATCCTCACTACTCAAGAGGCTGAGATCTGAGGACTGAGGTTCAAAGCCAGCCTGAAAATCCATGAGACTCTTCTCTCCAATTAGCCACCAAAAAGCCAGAAGTGGAGGTGTGGCTTAAGTGGTAGAGCACCAGCCTTGAGTGACAAAAAACAAGCAAGAGTAGAAGGCCCTGAGTACTAAACCCAGTCCAGTACACACACACACGCACACACACACACACACACACACACACACACACACACAAACAACAACAAAAAATGAAGGTAGAGCCAGCAGCTACTTGAAATCCTCAGGGAGGAGAAGCATTGTACTCAGGAGCAGAGCAGGTTGTGATCAACGCCATCCAGTGCACCATCCTCCAGCCACCTGGCGCCAGGCCTTATCTTACCCCCAGTAACTTGTGTGCAGGGTGGGAAAGGTCTTGCACAAGGCCTGCCCTTGTTGATCTATGTGGCCTGGAATTGCTGGAATATTTGCCAGGGCTTCTGGCCATAGGCTATGGCCTATGGGATCAGCTCTATGGTAGGATTCACCCAATGATGTGTGTGTGTGTGTGTGTGTGTGTGTGTGTGTTCATGCACACACATGCATGAAAGAGAGAGAGAGAAAGAGAGACAGAGACAGAGAGAGAATATAGTGGGGTGTTCCAAGACACTGCCTCTGTGGGGTGGTATCAGTCAACCTGAATATTCAGAATAGGTACAGGTAGGCCTTGCCTTCAAGGCCAAGAGGGGCAGTCAGCCAGCTGGGCCGTGCTGGGTGGGGGTGGGAGGGTGGTATGTGGCCAGACCCAAGGTGATGATTCTGCTTACACTGTCACACTAAGGCCCCAAGCAGCAGAGACAGCACCAGGGGTGCACATGGACTCTGGTGGATTTCAATTTCCACGGTCACTATGCCACTCCACACTGTCTCTTTCTTAGGGGGTCCCCGAGCTACCTGCCACAGGTTGGGCAGTGGTCATCCTCCACACCTTATTCCTATAATGGCCACAACGCTGATCTCCGGCCACTTGCACTCTGACCCTTGCTCTCCATGTAGCCCTGGGAAGCTTCTTCTAACTTCTAGAATTCTAGTGTCACCTTCAGTTCAGTAGGGGTGAAAAAAAATCCAAGAAAGGCTACCTGGCCAGGAGAGGCCTGAGGGCAGCTGATGGGTATAGCCACACAGGGAGGGCTTCCTGGAGGAGAGGGGAACGTTGGTTGTGGAAGTTGGGAGACATAGTGAGGAGGGGAACCTCAGGGGTGCATTTTGGCAGGAGAGGCAGCAGGAACCAAGCCTTAGACTCTGGAATGATCTTGCCACAGTGACAGATTGGAGTCATGTGGTAACAGGGCCACAAGCTTCACAATTGTCATAAGCAGAGTTTGTTGACCACCGTCCCCTGCCCCCAGGTTTAGGAGGGGACACAAGGTCACAGAATGGTAAAGCTGTCCCTGGCCACCAGGCTATCCGACCCTGCTCTGAGATGTTAGACCCTCACTCACTTAGAGGCCCTAGAGTAGGGCCACGTGCCGCCAGCTTTATTAAATTCATATTTCCACCTCCATTCCACACAAATATCTGTATTTACCATCAAGTTCGGCAGTATTTATTTTCTAAAGTAGTTCTGTTTAAACAAGGAGTTTCTCTCTTAAATTCATCCACTCCAATTTCCTGTGGACCCCAGCCCTCCTCAGAGCTGACATTAATCATTTGCATGACTGCAGATCCTGTGGCCGCTGAGGGCCTCCGGCAGGCGGCAACCATGGCGCCGAGCTTTGCTGTGGCTTCCTCTGACTCTTCCAATTAAAGCAAGGACACTGGACCCTTGGTTCCCTCACTGCCCTCAGTGACCAGAGGTAGAAGATGGCCAGTGGGGAAGGAAGCAACACCAACTCCTTCTGGCTGGGTCATTCCAGCTGAGTGGACCTTGGCTAGCTCCTTCTCTGAAGCTTGACCTTGTCCATCCATGTCTAGACTCCAGCTGGTAACATATCCAATGCTGGCTTTGCCAATGTCTGTGGGTTCTTCATTTTGCTCAGCTGTGAAATGGGGATGCTACGAGTCCCTGCTGAGCAATATAGATCCTGAGATAGCCTGAACACACAGCACTGGCTGCTATTGTAGGTGCTAATTTTTCTGTGCATTTAGTAACTAGATGGGAAGGGCAGACAGTCCAGAAGTGGCCCCTAGCAGGTGCTCCATGGACTCCTTCCTGCCTTCTGTCCAATCTCATTCCCCTGGCAAGACTTCTTGGAAGCATGAGATGCCCTGGCCCTGACCTCTGCAGAGGAATGATACATGTTCTGTGAGGGGGGGGGGGGTCCTGCCACTGTCTGCTGGGGGCTGAACTCTTGGGCTATGCTGGATCTCTAGAGTAGGAAAGGACCACCTGCACCAAGGACTTCCTGCCTTCTGAAGTTAGAGCTGTTCCCCTGTTTAGTTCCCACTGGGACACTAGGTACACTGCTGTGAGCTGCAACAGCCAGGGAGTCCTGGTCGCCAGCAACAGCAAGAAGGGGGTTAATTGCAAAGTTACCCAGGCAAAGGGGGAAGCTCGACAGTGGAGCTGAGTGTTGGAAATACAGTGAATGGATCAGCCTCAGGAGTCCTGGCAGGCACCGCTGATAGTGATGATGATAATAGCTGAATATCGAACGCGCGTAGTGTACAGAGTCCCATGGCGGCACTGTGTGCATACTGTCTCGTGTCCTTTCAGCAGCACTGCCAGGTGATACCCCGAGTAGCTGAGTGTACAGACCTGAAAACTGAGGCAGGAAGGGTACACAGCGGGCTGGAGGCTGCACAGCTGGTGATGGGAGATTGGGATTCAAGCATTCTGACCTTGAATCCCCAGTCAGGACCCTGAATATGTTCCTCTTGGACCCAGAACCCTCAGCTGGGGACACTTCAGGAAAGAGCCAGTTTCAGCCTGCTGTGTGAGACATCAGAGAGGGCAAAGCCTTGCCTCTTCTGGCAAAAGGCAGGCCCCACACTAAGAGAACCACCAGATTGTCTTCAAGAGAAGAAAGCATTTTGGAAAGAAAAAGAGGTGTTACTGGCTGAACAAGTGTTCCTGTTCTGTACTCGTGGATTCTGTCCAGTCAATGAACCCCCATATCTGCTGGTAGGAGCTAAAAGTACTTAGAAAGTCAGCAAAACAGGCTGGGAAGGTGGCTCAATGGTTGAGTGCTTGCCTTGCAAGTATGAGGCCCTGGGTTCGATTCCTCAGCACCACATAAGCAGAAAAAATCGGAAGTGGTGCTGTAGCTCAAGTGGTAGAGTGCTAGCCTTGAGCTGAAGAGCTGAGGGACAGCGCCCAGGCCCAGAGTTCAGGCCCATGACTGACAAAAAAAAAAAAAAAAAAAAAAAGAAAGTCAGCAAAACAATTTCTACTCTTTCTAACTAAATACATGAAAGAAAGATACAAAGTACTCAGTCCTCCCCCTCCCCCTGCCCTCATCTACTGGTGTCTGATATTCGGTCCTCTAGGTCTCTGGCCCCAGTAGAATGTTGAAAGCAAATCCCAGATGTCACCATTTCCTTTGCTGAGACCTCTGGGGATGGGACTTCCTTTCCCTTCATGCCATTTTATTCAGGTATTAGCAAAATTAGCACTCAAGGTCATCTAATGCCCCATTGCCATTCAGAGTTTTCCAATTGTCTCAAACATGCCCTTCTTGGGGCTTGCCAGGCTGTCAAAAGCATCACTGGGATCCTTCCCGGGGCCTCACTGAGCCAGTGGCTGTCTTCGCCTCCCCCTGTGTCTCACAGGCTCAACCTGCCCAAGCTTGTAGAAATCCTCCCTCCCCCATCCCAGCTGTGGCACACTTCCTTCTCTATTCAGTCACCCCTCTATTGATGGAGACAGTTCGGTGGGCCCAGGGCTTTGCTACAAAAACAAGAGTGCAATTAACATTCTTTCTGAGCCCTCCTGTGCGCTTGCCTAGGGACAATGGCTTGATCATGGGCAACCACTTCCTCTCTGAGCTGTGATTTCCCCTTGGTGAGGTGTGGGAAGGTCTAGATTGAATTAGTATCTGATTGTAGGACATAGTGTCTACCATATATCCCGGGCCACGTTTATCTACAGGTGGAAGACTCAATGGATGAGTCACGGGGATGGGCAATCCAGGGACTTCTCAGGACCTATTTACCCTTTCTGCCCAGGAGAGGGGACACTAGGTTTAAGCTATGAGAACTGAATGGAGAAACATTTGAGGCATGAGACAGGGAAGTGAGGGGGTGGCCAAAGAAGGAAAGTCTCCCTTTCCTACCTCTTAGGGCAAAGAGCATCAGGGAAGACAAATCCAGTTAGCATGGGTCTCCTCACGTCCTCTCTCGCCCTCAGCATTGCCTTCCTGGCATTGACTGGGCACAGGACCTCCACATCCTCCAGTCCTGCTCATGGAAGAGTGGAGCATGTGATTCCGAGCATCTGGTATACAAAAGGTGCCTGATAGATGTCCTTTCTTTACCCATGCTGAACACTGCACTGGCATCCAGTGCCCAGGTAGGGGCTGCCAGCAGCCTACCATGCCAGGCCCACTATAGGAAGCAGGGTCTTCAGGGTGACCTGCTATGATGTAGGTCTGTCTCTTTGGATCTCTGTTTCTGCCTTCCTGCCTGCTGTGTGTGTGTGTGTGTGTGTGTGTGTGTGTGTGTGTGTGTCTTTTAGATTCCACTTATAGCCACAGGTATTGGTTGGGTAAGGCCGGGTAAAGCCTCAGGGATCACAGAAAGGGGCTCCTCCCAACACTGATACTGAATTCCTGAAACCTCAGGACCTGAGCTATGTGCTTGGTGCCGCTACTTTCTTGTGGATTTGACACACTTTGATTAGGAAACTAAGGCCTGCAGAGAAGAGGGGGCAGTGAGGGCCATTAGGGGCTCAAGGAGTCAGGATAGAGCCAGGACAGATGCAAAGCAGCCCTGAGGGCTCAGTCTCAGTGGAAGAGACACAGGGGTGGGCATACCAGAGACCCCTCGGGCCCCAAGTCCACCAGGCCTCTGCGGAGGTACAACGTTGAGGAAGGTAGCTAGCAGTATAAAGGTTTTTTTATTTATTTTTTTAATTTTTTAATTTTTCTGTCAGTTATGGAACTTGAACTCCATGCCTGGGCACTGCCCCTCAGCTCTTCAGCTCAAGGCTAGCACTCTACCACTTGAGCCACAGAGACACTTCCAGCTTTTTCTGCTTATGTGGTGCTGAGGAATCGAACCCAGGGCCTCAGGCATGTAAGGCAAGCACTCTACCACTGAGCCACCTTCCCAGCCCTGTATAAAGGTTTTTTTAAGGCCTGTGGCTGTAATCCAGAGCCAGAGCCACAAAAACATCAAGTCTCTCCTTGGCCCTCCTAGCTAATGCAGGACTCTGCACCCTCTGGGTCCCAAGTTTAGCCCTCAGGTCCCCAGGCCAGGGGAGACAGTTAAAGCCTGGCAATGATGAGATCTGGTGTAGAGAAGTGAATGGGAGACACCAGGCTTGGTCCCTGCTGTGGGTGGGTGGGGCTCAGTCCTGTGGCTGAGAAACTGAGATGCTTGGAGACCCTGAGTTGCAGGGGGAGGGCATCTCCTGTGATTGCACTGCCTTGACTCTTACCTGTCCCACCCATCCCACATCCCTCCCCCCTCCCAGGCACAGCCCTGGATAGACAATTTTGTGACCTTAGTATCACTAAGCTTTCTTGCAGGAGGGACTCATCTGTGCAGAAGGGAGTGAGCAGGTGTCGAGGTAGTGGGGCACTGTTGCCCATGTCAGAGGGAACCATGTCACCATGTCACTCCACTGGGGGGAGGGACTTCACAATACCGCCAGTGGCATATTTACCCTGGGCTGGTTGAAGAACCCTTCCAGGAGCTCAGTGGGGAGATGTGCCCATGCCGGTGTCTCTTTGCAAGAGCAGGGACACCAGAGGCTGTCCTGAGAAGCCACTGAAGTCAAGGCTTTGGGGGAGGGGGTGTGGGGACAATAAGAGAGAGATCCTCAGAAAAGCCACAGGTGTATTCCAAGAGACAATGTCAGCTTCAGTTATCATCAGGCCCAGGGAACTCAGTGGCTTGGGAGTTGGTCACTGCCTCTCCCTCTCCCTCATAGGAACAGCCCTGCCCTTTCTGAGCATAGGCCAGAGTGAGCAGGGAATTATAGAAGCCAGATGATCCTGTGGTTAAAATGTTTCTAGTCACTGAACAAGCAAAGTAGACTCGAGAGGGTCGTGGAACCCTAGGAAAACCCCACAGGCATGGCTATTCTCCACTCACCCAGGGTCTGAACACAGGCATGCTGTTTGCTTGTTTGTAAGTCTCTCAATGGTTCTGTATCCGTTAACACCTCTACTATGAACCAAGCAGTGCAGGTCCCTTAAGGAAGGAATTGTTGTCTCCTGAGGCCCTCAGAGGGACCTGAGGTGTCTGTCCACTGTCTCCCCACAGCCCTCTGTCTGCATGGTGGGTAGGTGCTGGTCTAGGACAGCCCATCTGCCCCACCCACCACATTCTTTCCTTCTCACAACACCCTGGTGCAGGACAGGTGGCAGCACAAAGCTGTTGGTGGCAGGCGGATAATAGGCAGGGATTAGGCCTGAATGACAGGCCCGCCAGTGCCTTGGGTGGATTCTTGCTGGAGCTTCCCTGACTGGGCCTGAGTCACCATGATAGCAGGGTATCTGTCATTGTAACCACAGTAGTTATCTGGCTCTTGGGTCAGGTGGGCCTTTGGCCACCGAGCACTCTGATACTGTCCTGCATGAGCAGTCTGATGGCTTTCATTGTTTCCTGAGCCAAAGTCACCTGGTTGGAAGGTGACAGGGCAGACAGCTGGGCTCCATCTAGAATATTCATGAGCGCCACACCACCTGCTCTCCTTTTTCCAGAGGAAAAGGAGAGATGTTTCCAGAGGAAATTGAGACTTCCAGCAGCCACATGCTACTTAGAGATGCCCATGGAATGGGGGCTGATGGCCAACACTGTCCACAGAAGGCAACATCGAGAATTTCTCCTTGGAAACACCAGGAGACAGAGCCCATTTTCCTTCCTACCCCAGCCTGCCAGTTATCTTGTGATGCAGGGCAGGGAAGTCTTTGGACCCCCAAGGGCTGAAATGCCAGGGTCAAGCCCCACACCCAAGAAGTCAGGTGCTGGTGGCTCAGGAGGATGAGATCTGAGGTTCAAGGTTCAAGGCCAGCCCAGGCAGAAAAGTCCATAAGAGATTTATCTCCAATTGACAATTAAAAAGCTGAAAGTAGAGGCTTGGCTCAAGTGGTAGAGCATATTAGTTTGAGAGGAAAAAGCTAAGGGGACAGCACCCAGTACCAACACACACACACACACACACACACACACACACATACAACAAACAAGTAAACAACCCAAGAAGGGAAGAGAATTCAAAGTTTTCCAGCCTTCAAAAGGGAGCCAGGGCAAAGTGGTGGGATGTTATCCAGAAGCAAAAAGAGCTCAAGGACTGCGCCCATGCCCTAAGTTCAAGCCCCATTACCAAAACCAAAATAATAATACATGAATAATAAAAAGTAAAGAAAAATGATAATTTTTGTACTATAAAATTAACAGAAATTTGGGACTGCACTCAATGTTTGAGTCTTTGCCTACCATCCATGAAGTCCTGGGTTTTATTTATTTTTTTTTTTGTCGGTCGTGGGGCTTGAACTCTGAGCTTGGGCGCTATCCTTGTGCTCTTCAGCTCAAGGCGAGCACTCTACCACTTGAGCCACAGCGCCACTTCCAAGTCCTGGGTTTTATCCCTGATGCGGCTACATAAACAATAGACAAATGCAGGTATGAATTTTTTTTCTTTTTCACGTAGTCTTTTTGTTTCTTATTTTTCATTTTTCATTTTATTTTTCATGTTTCATTTTAGATTTTTCATTTTTCAGTTTATAGCTATGGCAACTCACTTTGATAATGAAATATAAGATTTTAAAGTATAGTTAAAAAATTACACATAGGAAATTTTCAAATATGTTAAATAAATGTTTTTTGTAATAACATGCTAATTTTTTAAAAAAATATAAATAAGTAAATAAATAAAAATAGATCATTCAGGAACAATAGAAGAGCTTGAAAAGCCATTGAGGTAGTAGTGGTGGTACAGATTTAGTCATAACATAAAATACTACGAGAGCTTGAAAACACCTGTCTTAAGTATTTTAGATTACAGCAGGACAAAGGATGAACTAATGTAACAATGATACTCATTAGACACATGTTGGAAATGAACTTTACAATGGCGGGGGAAGGGAGTGGGGAGTGGTAAGCAGGAGAAAATGAGGGAGGGAATAACAGTGTCTAAAAAGAAATGCATTCATTTCCCTATTTATGTAACTTTATCACCTTTACAATAAATAAAAAATAATAATAAAAAAAAAAGGGAGCCAGGGGGCCAGCAATATGTGGTGGGCTAAGATTGTCCTGTTTAAGGGGGGCTTAGGGGTGTGCCATTGGCTGGTACCCCTGAATGTCTGCCCATCTAGCTCTGGTGCAGGGCTCCCTGGGGATGGACCTAGAGACCACTGGGCTGGAGGAAGAGGGTGCTTTGCAGATGAGCCACTGTGCATGGGGTCAATCCGAATGGTCCTTCCACTGCTATAGCCCCAGGGTCCTCCTTTCCCTGGGCTGTAGTGGGTAACAGAAGGTGTGTCCTGAAGATTGTGAGGCTGATATGCCCCTAATAGGCTGGGTACTTTCAGCCCCTGCCATTGCCCCTAGAGCTTTCCATCCCTTTCTGAGTCTCTACTCTTTCCTTTTCCCTTCTGTGGCCAGTCCCTGAAATGACTTCAGTGTTGGCCCAGAATCCCTCACTCTTAGGAATGCCTCTCCCCACTGCCAAAAAACCTGGGGCTGTGGTACAAATCTCTCGACTCTCCAGGGAACCTGTGGCTAGAGTGGCCTGATACAAAGTTTGGCTGAGCCATGAGGAGGTACCTCACGGAGCTGGAAGGAACATGATGGACATGGGTGACTCTGGGCCCCACAAGTTCTCTGACTCTGCTCCATAGGTCACTGGGACCTGCTGTTCTCACTGAGGCTCTTTCCTCCTCACACCCTCCTGTCCTCCCTATCAGCACTGGCCAGAAACAGAGGGAGGCTAGAGGCCATGGTCTTCACTGGACTCCCAGGCACAGGACATGTGATTCTGGTGCTCTGTGTAGGTTTTGACTCTCCTAGTCAAATTATTATTCTTGGCAGTGGCCCCCAGGGTCACAGAGATCCACCCCCCCATTAACATCCCTCAGGTGGCCATGGACACACATAGGTAGGCCACTACAACTTGGTGGGGAAGACCAATGTAGGGTTGTAGCCATACATACAGGGCCCACTCCAAGAGCTACTCAGTTCCTGGCCTCTGAGCTTGGCTACCACTTGTTTTTTCTCTTGGAACTGCTTCTTTGTCTTTGGTCACCTACAGGTGAAGGAAGATGGGACCTTTGTCGCAGACAATGGCCGGCAGACATTGACATGGAACAAGGAGAAGGTGGCAGCAGGACCCTTCCATTCCTGATTCCTAGCTCCTGATGGGCACACACTTCTTCTGGGTTGTCTGAATACTCACCTATTTGTGACAGCCTGTATCCATCCTATCTTATATCTTATATCCTATGTGCTAGCCTATTCTATTTCTTATATCCAATCTTATCCATATCCTCTATCAAATATCTTATATCTTATTCTATATTCCATCCTATGACTTATAACCTATATTCTATTTCCTTTTTCTTATATTCTATATCATATATCTTGTTCTATCCTATATCCTATTATACCTTATCCTATCCTATACCCATATCTTTTTTAAATTTTTTTTAATTTTTTGTGAACACACTGTACAGAGGGGTTACAATTACATGGGCAGGTTAATACGTACATTTCTTATCAAGCATTGCAGCCTCCTCCTTTGTTTACCTTCACATCCCTTCCCAGCCTCCCCCCCACCCCCCACCTAATCCTCCCCGCTTCCCCCCCCCCACACCAACATTGTAAAGCTCGTTTTCGACATGACAACTTGTACTTCTCATTGTTGCAACAGGTCCACCTGTATCCTTAAACGACTTGTTTTTCCCCATCTCCTCTACAAGTTATACTGACAAATATAGTGAAAGCAGGGCTATACTGTGGGGGAGGGACATACAAAGCTACAAAGAAATAATCTTATAAATGCGTTAGAAACAAATGCATGAAAGGAAAAAAACATTAAAATACATATCTAAGGATTCATTTCCCTAACATCACATTATCTGACCTTTTCCGCTTGACTCATACATATACTAGATATTGCAAATAAGGGACTATACCTATATCTTATATCTTATTCTATCCTATCTCCTGTTCGATCCTATCTTATCCTATTCTGTTTTAAAAATATTTTTATTATCCCTTAGTACAAAAAAGAGTTGCCATTCAACCAAGTGGTTTATGAATACAGTGTATCCTGATCAATGTCACCCCTTTCTCATTTTCACTCTCCTTCCCAACTTAACCCTCCCCTCACTTTTCTTAAGTTTTGTGGGATATACATTGATTTTTTGACTGTGTTATTCCCCCTTCCCCTATATCCTATCCTATATCCTTATCTCATTTCCCATCCTATATCCTATAACCTATCCTATCCTAGTCTGTTGTATCCTACACTAACCTACTCCAGCTTGTCCATCCTATCACATTCTATCAGATCTTTTTTTGTGTGTTGTGACAGTTCTGGGGCTTGAACTCAGGTCCTAGGTGCTGTCCCTAAGCTTCTTTTGCTCAATGCTAGTACTCTACCACTTGGGGCACAGCTCCCAGTTTGTGGGAGCTAAAGATCTTATGGACTTTCCTGATGGCACTAGCTTTGAACTGTGATCCTCAGATCTTAGCTTCTTGAGTAGCTAGGATTACAGGTGTGAATTACCACTCCTAGCTTCATACCCTATTCTATCTTACATCCTATATACTATCCTATATCTTACCCTACCCTACCCTACCATATATCCTAATCTATTCTAGCCTACAACTTCAAGAATGTGGTTTGTATGAGCAACAAGGATGAGTTTAGAAGTGATTTCTCTCTCTCTCGCCACTCCCCCCCCCTCACCTCCCCCCCCCCCCCCCGTTTCCAGATGAGGGCTTAGCCTGGTTGGCATCCTTTTTTTTATTGGTTATGAGGCTTGAACTCTAGGTCTAGGCTCTGTCTCTCAGCTCTTCAGCTCAAGGCTAGCACTCTACCACTTGAGCCAGCACCACTCCCAGTTTTCTGGTGGTTTATTGGAGCTAAGAGTTCATGGACTTCCCTGTCTGGGCTGGCTTTGAACCGCGATCCTCAGATCAGCCTTCTGAGTAGCTAGGATTACAGGCATGAGCCACCAGTGCCCGGCTGGTTAATATCTTAATTCAGCCTTGTGAGATCCTGAGCAGAGACACCCATCCATGCCTAGCAGCCACAGATGCATTAATGGAACCATCAAGACCAGCAAAGAACAGGTAGTCCAGTAGACTCATGAGTAAAAGGTAGATTTGTGGCTTTTAGCCATTCAGTGTTAGGGTAACTTGTTATACAGCAAGAGCTAGCTGATACAGTTGTCACTATAGCTCTGAGGGGAAGTGCAGGAGAATCAGCATAGGTGATTCTGGAGGTTGGAGGATGGAGGTCAGGAGGCTTGGCAGGGATGCTGAGGCAGGCAGGAGGGAAAAGAAGGAAGATTGTCAGCTTTCTGAGGGGCAAGTGGTGTGTGAGGAAACAGGGTGGGCCCTCAGAGGTCCTGGATGTTTTTTTCCTGAAGGTTCTGGGGCCTGTGAAGGACTAAAGCTGGACAGGGAAGTGGTGTGGAGTGGAAGATGGAATGGAAGAGGAGAAGGGACCGAAGAAATCAGTCCAAAGAAGCTGTCCTCACCTGGAGACCCTCTTCCCACCCTCTTCTCCCCGGGCTTCTGGGGAGTGTATGTGGTAAACGGAGACACAATTACAGGATTGATAGGATTGGAAGTGGAAAGGAGTTCGTGCCTAAAGGAGGAAGGAGATTCAGGAGGTGAAAGGTATACCTAGGATCTCTGCCTAGACCAACATGTCCCCTGCCCAGGGTGGACCCAGCTTATGGAGGAGGGGCTTCTTTGAGGATGAGGAGAGATAGGTTCAGTCCTAGTCAGAGTTCTCAGAACTCTCACGGCTCCCAAACAGGTTCGTGTATAGAAGCCCATGGAAGGATCTATTATATGTCCCCAGAGAATGAAAATCAGAGAGACCGAGTGACCTTCTCAGATTCCACAGCCAGTTAGCAGCCTAGAAGGGTTTTGCATGTGTATGTGTGGAAAGGGACTGTTCCTGTGTGTGTGGTGACTGCTAGCCCATCCTTGTGTAAGAGATAGGGGACTAGAGCTCCCACTCCAGTTTGGAAAGCATCAGACCACACGAGAAACCAATTTTTGTCTCCACTTATGTAAAATAAAATGAAATAACCCCAAAGTATTTGAAGTTCTGCCTGCCTTGGACGCCTTCCCTTGAGAGCTGGTTGGAAGACTCCCAAGAAAGGAGGCAAGCCAGTCCTCACAATGGCCGCTTCCTCAGGAGTCCTGGGTCACAGCTGACCCTCAGCTTCCTCCCAAGCTAGCTCTGCCTCAGACACTTTCATTCCTGCACTGACACCCCCACATAGACACACCCTACAAAACTAAGGTCACGGGACGTAAACTCTTTGTCGTCAGGATTCTAGAATCATAGAAATGTACAGCCACAATTCCTAAGAAGTCTGTAGTGAGTGAAGGTGAGGTTGTCCATCTTTCCCATATAAAGAGAGTTTGTGTTCTTAACTCTGACAGCAAGCAAGCCTCCTGTAAACAGGACCCCTACACATGCTCGCCTAGGGAAAGGGGTACAACCCAATTCTTCCCCACTGAGACTGTCAGCTACCTCCCATACCTCCTCACTACCAAGGTCCAGTGAAGGAACAAGCCTTGGGGGGCCTTGTTCCCATCATCTGGCCATGGATCCTTGGTCTATTGTTTGTTCTGATTACTGGCTCAGGCCCCCATTGAGGTCTGTCCCCCACAGGCCTCCCCCTACATGGCCTTACTAGCCTTTGATTAAGTGGGCCTTGAGGGCTCTGCTTTCTCTGGATTCTATGTGGCTATTAACCTGCAGAAAGGACAGGAACACCAGCTTGTCTAAGGTCCAAGGTATGCAGGACAGATATCTGCCTTTGCTCTCTACTTTCAACCTTAGACATCCCTCCTCATCTTTTTCCTTCTCCTCACTTCTCTCTCCCCCCTCAGTATGATATGTGGGAACTGGGTTTCATCAGAATTTTAGGTTGAAGATACCCACCTCCCCCAACCTCAGAATGTGACCTCAGTTGGAAACAGAGTCATTGAAGAGGTAATAGTTTAAATGAGGTCATTGGGATTGGTCCTGATTCAATATGAAAAAGTCTGTGGTATTTTGTTACAGCAGCTCCAGGACACTAATACATACTCATTCACACTGTATCTCTCTTCTCTCCTCTCCTTTTCTCTCCTCTCCTTCTTCCCCTTTGCTTTCCCTTCCCTTCCCCTTTCTCTCTCTGTTCCTTTCCATTCCTCTCCTCCTCCTCCTCCTTCTCCTTCTCCCTTTCTCTCCTCCCTGTCCCTGTCCCTCTCTTTTCCCCTTCCAATTATCCCTCCAAGGCTCTCCAGCTGCTTGGGGGCTGTTCCCTTCATTTTTAACTCTAGACCAGGAATTCCGTACAAGGCTTTTTTCCTGTCCTTTTCATCCTGCAATCATGACAGCCCAGCCCACAGCCACCCACATACACCACTGATGCCTGCTTGTCCCCTTCTTCTCCCAAAGCCACATAGTCCCCAGGCTATGTTCTGGCTCTCACCATGGAGACCTAATTCATCCCACTGGATGTACAACCACCCCACCATCCACATATTCTTGTGGCTTCTGTCACTACTCTGATTTTGGTACCAGAGTATGCTGCAGAAACAAACTACTTGACTTTTAATCCTGACACCGTTAAGGCTTCTTAATGACACTTGGCCTATGGGTGGGAGTAGGGGTGGGGGATCTTGCCCCTCACATAGCCCCTGGGCTGACAGCAGCCTCACATAATACCAGGTGTCCCCTTGGGTAGCAGCACAGAGGGAAAACTATCCTCTAGGTGCCATCTAGCTCATGGATGCCACTGATTTTTGCCAATCAGTCACTGGCCAAATGAGTCCTGAGCCCTGCTGGATGATGGGAATGGGCAGCATGGGGCTGGCTGTGCATAAGCTGCCAGACCAGGGGACCCGGGGACACAGGGTCAGCTCATCCTTCTGTAGCAGCCTCATGGGCCAGGGCTGCCCATTGCCTGAAGCTTGGCCCAGCTCACCTTGAGGCCTGGGTGTTATACCTGCAGTCTGGGATCTCAGCTCTGCATGAAACTCTGAACACAAGGGAACATAAAGCCCTGCCTTCCCCATCCCCCTGCAAGCAGTTACTCTCTGGGAGCAGTTGCACTCCAGTTCCCAAGAGACAAGTGCCTTGTGTGTGGCAGGGAAGTTCCCAGCCTACCTTTCCTGCCTTAGACACAGATATTGCTGCAGTGCTTTAAACACCTGGAGCTGGAGTGTGGGGCCCTTTCCTGCCAGTTCCCATGGCGTGAGTCTGGTCCATTCTACAGATGCAAAGCCCATCACGGCTCTCACCAGGAGGGCCCTGATTCTGAGATAGTCCTGCACTGGGGAAGGCCAGAAGCTGATGGACTCCCTCCTCTGCTAGGAGGAGCCACAGACTCCACACTGGAGCCCGCTACTGGCCTCCTTCCTCCTGCTGGCAGCTGCCACCAGGATTCTGTCTTGTGCCGGGGCTGATTTTGTCTTCTCAGATCCCTTACAGGTGGTGGAGGTCAGGGCGACTCACAGTGGCAGGTGCCATGAGGGCAGAAGTGAGAATGCTGAACAGAGTCCAGGAAGGCTTCCTGGAGGAAGTGAGGGAGGGACTGGGATGAAAATAAGCAGGCATGCTGGGGAGGGCGGGGTGGGGAAGAAAGAGCAGGGGCCAGGTGCTTCCTGGTAGAGGGATCCTTGGCATATTGGCCCTTGACTCCTCCGCAGCCAAGGCTTTGGCACTGCCTCTTGCCAAGTTCCCCAGCACACCCTCCTAGGATTGGGCCCAGCTCTGACTCACCTGTGGTTTCTTCACCCCTGTTCCCAGTGGCCAGGGGACACCTTCACCCCCCAAGAAGCCTCACCCTCCAGCCTGCCCTGGCCACCTGGTTCTCAAAAGCTCTAACCCAGCCAGGACAGAGATCATGATCCCAGCCCCCCAACACTCCCCACTCCTGCCAAGCCCCCACCTGCAGAGGGGAATTGCACCCACCCTTAGCCTCCCTGAGGCTGCGGAAACAGCTCATTACACTCGGTGCCGATAATGGCCCCACAATTGAATTAAGAGAGTTCACGGGAAGCCCAGGCATGAAATTCGTTTCCGTAAAAGTCCAAATTTGGGACAATGGTGGGGAAAGAAACGGGGAGGGCTATTACTCCTCTCTCTCTCTCTCTCTTTCTCTCTCTCTCTCTCTCTGTCTCTCATACACACACACACACACACACACACACACACACACACCCTTCTGCATTTGTTTCCAATTCTCCCAGCACGATGGCTCCCTCCCTACTCGCCCAAGGTCCTTGGGCGAATGGCCAGACACTGCGTTTGTAATTCTCTCTCATTAATGGGTAATTTCCCCTCCTGAGGAGGGAGAAGAAGGAAGCCCTATGGGGGAGGCAGGCAGCTCAAGACCCTGGGGTCTGGAATCTCTATGGGCACAACCCCCACACACACTTCTGAGGGTCTCAACCAGGTGGGTGATCAGCTCCTCCCCATGGACAGATGAGGAAACTGAGGCCCAAAGTAGCTATGGCTTGTCTCAGCACACTCATTGAGTGAGTTTTCTATACTTGGTCTATGCCAAGAAATAGCTGGAGCAGATGGATAGAGAGCCCACAGAAGGCACACCGTGGGCAGATTCCAGAGGGCAAGTTGTAGAGCTGAGAAAATTACTGTTACTTAGAAGAAGAGGACACAGGAGGGTTAGGGTCAGATAGCCCTGACTGGGAACTCTAGATCACCCTCATGGACTCAGAGCACCGGTCTCCCCGTGCTGAACCTCAATGTCTCTATCTGCACTTGGAAGTGAATACAGAAGGCTTCTGCACCTAGCCTGGATGACCCAGACCACCCATCTGGAAGGCAGGACTTGAGGGACTCTGGTACTTTCCTTCTTTCTCACACATTCTTTTACCATCCTTGAACCCTGTCTCTACTTTCCAAGCTCTCCTCTGAAAAGAAATGTCCAGGAAATGACCATTATAGCCCCAATCACAGTCACCTAGTAGGTATTGATGTGATATAAAAATGACCATGGTGGGGCTGGGGAGGTGGCTCAGTGATAGAGTGCTTGCCTTGCATGCATGAGGCCCTGGGTTCGATTCCCCAGCACTACATAAGCAAAGAGAAAAAAGCCGGAAGTGGCACTGTGGCTCAAGTGGTAGAGCGCTAGCCTTGAGCTAAAAGAGCTGAGGGACAGAGCCCAGGCCCAGAGTTCAGGCCCCATGACCGGACTCCCCCCCAAAAAAGATGACCGTGGTATCAAGAGGGAGTTGGGAAACCTGATGGCTGGGAATGAAAGATGGCTGGATGTCAATAAGGAATCACATTCTGGCCTGCTGATATGAAATGGAAAGACTTGTGACATGGAGAGGGTCTTGTTGTCTTGCCGTCCCTATAGCCTATGGAAAAGGTTAGCCATCCAAGATCAAGAACAACACCTACGTGTAGGAGGAGTTCATGAGGCACAGTCCAGTCTCAAGTTAATAATACAGAGCACAGTTTCCAGGACTGTACACCTCAATAAAAGCTGGAGGTCTTGCTGGGTGACGGTGACTCGTGTCTTTCATCCTAGCTACTCAGGAGTTTGAAATCTGAGGAGCCCAGTTTGAAGCCAGCTTGGACAGTAAAGTCCATAAGACTCACCTTCAATTAACCAGCAAAATGCTACAAGTAGACCTTGTGACCCAAGAGGAAGAGTACCAGTATTGAATGCAAAAGCTAAGCAAGAGCATAAAACTCTGAGTTCCAAGCCCCAGTGACCAGCACTAAAACAAAACAAAAAAATTAAAAAACCTTGAAGGGCTGGGGATGTGGCTTAGCAGTAGAGTGCTTACCTTGTATGCATAAAGCCCTGGGTTCAATTCCTCAGTACCACATAAACAAAAAAAGCCACAGGTAGTACTGTGGCTCAAGTGGTAGAGCACTAGCCTTGAGCAAAAGAAGCTCGGGGACAGTGCCCAAGCCCTGAGTTCAAGACCCAGGACTGGCAAAGCAAAACAAAACAAAAACCCTTGAAGTCCTGAAACTGCAATGTACCTGCTCCTTCTGGAGGTTGCCCACCCCCACCCCCTGCTCCCCCCTCCCCTAAATCTGGGGAGTGTACTCTGCTTTGCATGAATAAACTTGCTCCTGTTTAAGTTTCTTCTGTGTTCTGCCCATTAATTCTTTCTTCTAGGGGATAAACAACTTTTTAGACTCCAGACCCCATGACCTGAATCTTGTGACAGAATGTCACATTGAAGTGATGAGCCAACAGAGGTAGCCAGGGAAGCTATGGGACAGGAAGGGAGAGAGTAGGGTTCCAGAAAGGGAGAGAATGGGGATGGCCTGAACCAGGCTGAGCCTGAGTCCTTCTGCTGGCTTTTGGGAAACATCTATCCTGCCCCCTCAAGGGTGCTCTTCCAGCCTATGGGGGGACACCCCCAATTTAGAAACTGAGTAGATACTGTGGACCCCCTGCCCAGCAAGTTGTGTCCTGCCCCCTGCTACTTCTTTGGTCCCTGGGTGGCAGGTAGGTCCTGGTGCCAGGCTGAGCCTTCTCAGCAGTGTTGAATGCCAGGTCCAGCCCAAATCAGCTTTGCTGGTAGGTTCGCCCAGGTGTGCGGATATTGTAACAAGAGATAATGGGGCTCAGAACCCTGGATGAGGGATCCCCGCAGCAGAACTGCCCTCAGCAGCCCTGGACAGGTGAAACAAGCCAGGGGACTTTGAAACCAGCCAGGGATGCCCAAAGCAGCAACCAGGACCTCTTCAGCCAGCAGCCTGTGAGCAGGTCCCTCCCCCAGCCCTGAGGGATGTGGCCATGGTGTAACTAAAGGGCACAATATGAGGCTAATAGAAAGCAAACAGGCACCGGTGTGGACACACAGGGTATTTTCTCAGGAGCTCTGAGCGCCAGCTTGAGTGCTCGCCACAGGCTGGGCTGTGTCAATCACGGCCTGGCTGTTTGTGTAACCTCACCAAGTGTGTTTTCTCTTTATTAGCAGAACACAGATAGGGAAGCAGATCTGTCCGCAGATGTGAGGCTGCAGGAATTTGTCTTCCCAGCAGAGCAGAAGGAAGGTGGGAGGGGACCCCATCTGTCAGCCCAACAACTGTTCTTGAGACCTGGATGGGGCTCCTAGGAGGACAGGCTCTCTTTGCTGAGTTCTCAGCTGAGCCTGGCTTGGACAAGATGGCCTACTGATTTTCTCTTTGCCTCCTTGAAGCACACCCCCACCCCAGGGCTTCCTAGGAGGCTGTAATTCTGGCCATTTTGCACATGTGAGGCTCTGGCTAAGTGGGGGAGGTGGCCCACCCAGAATGATGCAGCCAGGAAAGAAAAAGCTGACACTATTAACCAAACCAGTGACTGAGGCTGGGTCATGGGCCTTCTTGGCTACTCTAAGCCGCTTCTCAAAGCAGCTCTGTGCCGTCAGATTCTCCTCTTTTTGTGCTGGTTTGGAGTTTGGAGTTGTAAAGAGCCAGAGACTACAGGTCTTACAGGCTTTGTTTCAATCCCTCAACTCTGGTTATTCTTTTCTCTTTTTCCTCCTCTTCCTCCTCCTCTTCTTCCTCCTTTTCCTCTTCTTCTCTTCTTCTTCTTCCACCTCTATCTCTTCCTCCGCTCTTCTGCTGCCTTCCCCTCCCTTCTGCTCTTCTTCTTCTTTTTCTTGTCCCTCCTCCTCCTCCTCCTCCTCCTCCTTCTCTTCCTCTCTGCTGGGGACTAAACCCAGCACCTTATGCATGATAGGAAAAGTTTGTGCTGCAGAACCACACCCCTGTCCCGTCAACTGTCTTAGAGGGTCAAAGCACCCATACAAGCTATGTACAGAAATGGCATGGCTGTGTTCCATTAAAGTTTTATTTACAAAAACAGACCAGAGAAAGGTTCAAATTCTTTAAACATCTGTCTTAACTCTGGCTGCTATAACTCCAGCACAGACTGGGTAGCTTGACCAACAGATTTTATATCTCAGTGTTCTTGAGAGTGGAAATCCAAAGTCAAGACGCTGGCAGATACTGGATCTGCACTGCCTAGTTCATAGACAGCAAACCTTTCATATGTTTGCACATGGCCAAGAACTGAGGAGAAGCAAGCTTTCAGTGTCTCATCTTGTTAGAGCACTAATCCCATTCATGTGGGCTATACCCTCATGACCTTTTCACTTGGTAAATTAATTATCTCAGGTATTTTGTCATAGTGACATGAAGCTAATACAAGACCACTCCAAATCTGGCATCTGTGAGCCACAGTGACCCTCAGGCAGGTCTGCAGCATTCAGAAAGGCTCCATATCAGTTCTGTTCTACCAAGACCCAGAGACAGATAAGCCCGATAAAGAAGACAGGAAGAGAGCCAGTGTATTATAATCCAGCATCAGCTTTGACACTGAGATCTGTCCTGATGTGCTAATCTTTCTATATTTGATGTTTTGACACTTAGGCCTTGCCCTAGGCCTTGCTGACCTTGGAGGGAACTCCTTCCCCCTAATCCCATTACCCAAACCAATTCCTAGAGATAGTAAACGACTCACTTGAGAGTGCTCCTTTCAATTTCCAACCAACTAATTCAGAGCCTGTGTCCCTCCCACCATGAGACTGGTTACTTGGAGATGGAGTGTCATGAACTGTCTTCTTCTTCTTCTTTTATGACAGTACAGTAATTTGAGGCCTTCTCTCATTGAGCCAGGCCTCCAGCCTTTTTTCTAACTGGTCATTTTTGAGATAAAATCTCGCCTCCTTTCCTACCTGTGCATATACCTGGGTTATAATCTACCTACTTTAAACTTCCTGCCACACTAAGATGACAGGTGCATACTAATATGCCAGTTTCTTCTGCTGAGAAGTCTCATGGACTTTTTTGCCCATGCTAGCCTGGAATTTATCCAATCAGCCTTCCATGTAACTGTGATGACAGGTGCATGCCACTACATCCAGCTAACGGTTAAGAAGAAGTCTCATTAGGATTTCTGCACTGACTGGTCTCAACTGATAATACTCTCAATCTTGGTCTTGCAAATAGCTAGAATACTAGGTGTGAGCCACCAGCTCCCTTTATTGCTTTGTTTTGTTTGCACTATTCCTGGGGTTTGAACTCAGGGCCTAGGTACTATCCCTTGGCTTTTTTGCTCAAGGCTGGCACTCTACCACTTGAGACATAGCTCCATTTTTAGATGGTTAATTGGAGATAAGAGTCTCACAGATTTTTCTGCCTGGGCTGACTTCAAAATGTGATCCTCAGATCTCAGCCTCTTGAGTAGGTGAAATTTCAGGCGTGAGCCACTGGTGCCAGCTGCCACTACCACTGAGTTTTGGCTACCAGCTGTGTGTTTTTCCATTCTTTTACTTTTAATCTGTTTATGACTTGGGTTCTAAATTGAGTCTCTTCTAGATAAAATACAGTCAAATGTTAAAATTTATTTTGTTAAAATCAATTTTTGTTTCAAAATCTTTTTTGTTTTTAAAATCTATTTTGAGTTTTGCAGGGCCATCCATCTAGTCTCTTCCTTTTGAGTAGGGAGTTGGAGATCTAGAGGTAATTGTTCTCTTAGCTTTTGTTCATCTCAGAATGTCTTAATTTTTCTCTTTCTTTCTTACCTTTAACTGATGTACAAAGGAGTTTCAAGTCAACATGTCAGATTTTGAGTACAATGCATCTTGACCAATGTTACCCCTTCCATCACTCTCCCTAATCTCTCCCAACTCCACCCATCTCCTCTCAAGTTACCTGGTTCCATTTTCCCATATATACAGTGGACATTGTGACTGTATTCACCTTCATCTCTCCGTTTGTTTGCCTCTCCTTCTCCTTGACCTCCCCCCACTCCGCTTTCCTTCTCGCTCTTGAAGGACAGATTGGTTTGATATGGACTCATTGGCTGAAAGTTTTGTTCTTCAGCACATTTAACACGTATCCCGTTGCCTCGTAGTGAGCGGTTTTTCTGATGAGAAATCAACCGTTAATCTTATTGAAGATCACTTTTTTGTAAGAATCACCTTTTCCTGTTGCTTTCAAGATTTTTTCTTTGCCTTTGATTGTAATATGGATTTTTAAAAAGTCTATTCTACTTGGCATTTGCTGAACTTCCTTTTCTCGCTTGTCCTCACATGATCTTTCCTTGGTGCATGTGTGAGGAGAAAAAGAGGCTCTGATTTCCTCCTTCTTTCAGAGACATTAATTTCAACACAAGGCCTCCACCCTAATGATCTCATCTAAACCAAATTACTTTCAAAATGCTCTTCCTCCAAATATAGTTTCCTTCTATCTATGGTTTAATTTCCAATGTCAAATAGCCATGATTAATTAAGTTCTTAAAAGAGTAAATGAACATTTCCAGCAATAACTAATTATTTAAATTACACACCATTCTGGGTGGTGGGACATAATCTTGTGTCATCCCTCTTTATCCTACCTGGGATACCAACCATCCCTCTATCTAGCATACCAAGCTGTATACACCACCAGTTATTAGTAACTTAGTAGCTATCTATGTTGGTTGGTTGCTTGATTGAAAAAAAAGTGCCTATAGGGTTTAGTACTATATAATTGGTTTCAAGCATCTATCGGGGATCTTGGGATTATAGCATCACATTGAGAGTTGGAGATTGAAAATATTAATGTTGAAGGTTGCAAACATCTAGTACACAATAGGAGGGTTAATTCTGAGCCGCAGACAGGTTTCCTTGTATGATGAAACTCAAAATTCGCCAGTCTTTTATTCTGTACTTAGAATAGAATCCTGAAGTACCACCCATACAATTCTCCAGGTTTGTGATAGGGTACAGCAACCAGGGTCTACATGTCTTTTGATGACAACTCTCTTTCCTAGCAGGGCAGGCCTTCTATGAGTGACTTAGTCTTCAAGCCTTATTTATTAGCCCTGAAAGAAGTAGAGGCATGTGTGTGTGTGTGTGTGTGTGTGTGTGTGTGTGTGTGTGTTATGTTGTTCTTATACGAGGCTTGAACTCAGGGCCTCACCCTCTCATTTTTTTCTGTTGAGGCTCTGTTCTGCTCCTAGAGCCAAACAGCCAGTTCTGGCCTTTTGCTGGCTAATTGAAAATAAGAGTCTTTTGTATTTGTATTTCCTGGCTGGCTTTGAGCTACCATCCTTAGATCTCAGCCTCCTGAGTTGTTAGGATGACAGGCCTGAGCCACTAGAATTTGCTTGTTCAGGAAAGAGCAAGAAAGGCCATGCAAGTCATACAGTCAGGCAATGCCTATGGCACCTCCTGCAGGGCGGGCTGCAGGTAGATTACTGCCCTCCAGAGCCATCCCACACATGGCATGGATTGATACACTTCCTAGCCCATAGCCACCAGATCTACCCATCTTACACTTGTGCCGCTCTGACCCTACCCTGCAAATGAGCCTTGGAGGCTGGTGTGGGGAGTGAGCATGGGAACAGATGGCACAGGAAGCCAGAACTGAAGCAGGAACAGACCTGCTACATTCTAGAACATAGAAGGTCAATAAATGAAGGCCACTGGGACAGCCTGTGCTTCCTTGCTTATACACCAGAGAGTATCTACCCCTTTGGTTCCTGGTATGAGGCTGAGTGCGGGGTACAGAAGCCACTCACTGGACAAGATCTTATCCCAGAGAAACTGGAAGGCGGCAGAGAGGCCCATGGCCTGTGTCCATGTTGGAAAGGGGGAGAACTGACAGTTCTGGAGTCCCCAGGTCATCCCAATGAGCTGGGGGCCAAAGGTGGAGGGAAGTTCCTTGGAAGAATAGAACTCTTTAGGGAGTATTAAAGTAAAAATAGCCCAAAAGCCAGTATGTGGGGCACACTTTTGATACCCAGAAATCTTTTTAGAAAGCTGAGGAGGGAGGATGGAGAGGTCTAGGTCAGACTGGACCACATAAGGAGACCCTGTCTCAAAACAAAATGAAGTATAACCCCACCAAAATAACAACACCATATAGCAAATGAACTATCCTGTGACAGTGTGGACAGGTGTGGAAGCCCCTCCCACCAGAGGCCAGGAGGGTCCAGAAACCAGAGCAGAAAAGGCCCATCTCAGTCGCAGCATTCACACCTGTGAGAGAAGGGCATGGGCAAGCTGGCTTCTAAAGCTAGCAGAGCAAATGATCAGAGGCACCTGGGTTTATCAAGGAGCAGCCGAGTGAGTCTCCACAAACTGGAGCCCCCACTCCCAGGCCTAGCTCTCAGGGTAACTCCTGATGACTGGAAGAGTTGGGGGCTAGCCAGGCTGCCTACAATCCCAGAACTGTGTATGTGTAGAGGAGTGTAGTATGTATGTGTGTGGTGCATGTTGTGTATTATGATGGGATAAGGTGTGTTGCTGTATGTGATGTGTTACATGCATGTATGCATGTGTTGTATGTGTGAAGATCTAATGTCTATGGTACAGGATGTTATGCATGTGATATTGTATGTTGTTCTAAGTGTGTGGTGGAATGTGGTGTGTGTGCATGCATTGTATGTTTATGTGATGTGTGCATGCATGTGATATTGTATGTTGATATGTGAGGTGGCTTAAATGAAATAAGTATCAGTCCTCCTCTCCTCCTCTGGAATTAGCTGACCAGCCACAGAGCCTTCCGTGGCTATGAGACCCACACAGTGTCCCTTGGGCCATTTCTTTCTTCCAACCTTAACATTGTGGGGAGGGGACAAGCAGGATCTGGGGGGCAGAACTTGAAGAGAGTCCCTGCTTCCAGACTCACAATTAGCATAGCACCCTCTGTCTCAGTCACACCACTGGACAGGGCTTCTAATACCCTGGTAACCACTGGCAGATGCCAAAGCTTGGGCTCCTCTTAGGGTAGGGATGGAGGAGGGCCTTACTGGGCAGAAAACAGCCTTGCTCCTCCTCCTGTCCTGGGCTCTCTAGAGTGTTCCTGTAGTATATTCTTATAGGCCACACAGAGGTCCACAAAGAACCCTGGGTATGGTGAAGACTTGGGGACTTTTCCTTATATTTGTGCCTACATTTTCACCCTATGAGCTCAGCATTATTTAGGAGTTAAAAGATTCTCAGAACCCTGGGCTCCAGATTGAAATAAGCATCCCTGTTGCATAGGTCAGTAGCACACCCCGACATGGTTCAGTGGAAACTTCTCGAAGTCCTGCAAAATTCCTGGTCATTGTGATATCTTCATACTCCACTTTCAGAGTGCTTTACAGGAACTGTGCCTTTTTTCTTTTTCTTTCTTTCTTTTTTTTTTTAGTGCCAGTCCTGGGCTTTGAACTCATGGCTTGAATGCTGTCCCTGAGCGTTTGTATTCAAGGTTAGTATTCTATCACTTGAGCCGCAGCTCCACTTCTGGCTTTTTGGTGGCTAATTGGAGATAAGAGTCACTGGGACTTTCTTGCCCGGGCTGGCTTTGAATTGCCGTCCTCAGATCTCAGCCTCCTGAGTAGCTAGGATGACATGCATGAGCCACCAGTGCCTTTCGTGCACAATTGTGCTAGTTATTTTCATCTGCTGAATGAACCGGTACCCTCAGTTGGGAAATCATCCCTCCACCCCACCGGCCACCCTCTGATTTCTATTTTTGCCTCATTTCCTGGTTTCTGACTCCTCCTCCCTACCAGATCCCATTCTGATGTGTTTGGGGTTTCCTTTTGTCTGGAATTCATTCCATGAACACATATTGTTTCGTGTCTGTGAGTTTTTAACTTGGATTTTTCTGGTACTTTTTCTTTTTCTTCTCCTTTGTTTTCAGAGTTGATCCTTGCCTCTATTTCTGTCATTTTGCTTTCTGAATGTCACCGTCCCTTCTCCTAGCTGCTCCTGAACTTCTGGTCCCAGGAAGCTGCCCTCACAACTTCCTCGTCGTCCCTTCTGTGTGAAGTGAGAGATCGCCAGGAGGCCCTGCGTGTTCTCGCCAGCACAGAATGCAGTGCGGTTGGTTTTGTGCAGTTGGCAGCCAGGCCTCTGAGGCAATATCTGGGAGTAAATTTGGGCCTGGAAATGGGAACTCATAGCACTGGCATCACCAAGCATGTGACACACACACATATGCATTATAAACACACAAATTACAGGCAACTGTGAACACAAAACACATGTAGGTATGCACATAGCGCACACACACTCACATTCACACATCTACCCAAACATACATATGCACACATACATACTCCACTCTATAACTAATATATACATAACACACATACGTGTCCACATTTTCACGATTAATAAAACATAATGCATATACATAGACACAATTCACAGTTCATGTATATACATTAATTCCTTCACAATCATGCAAACATACACAATAATTTTCCTGTGTAAGTATTGATAGACATATATCGACATATGCATACACATACTTAAACACACAAATATATACACACAAGTTAAAAACATAATATACACATAAATGCACATATAACACCTACATATATATACATGTCCACTGTCCATAAAACATAATGCAATACAATATACATAGTACATGTACACACATTCATTCATACATAGTAATGTAAGTATGTGCAATACTACTATAGTGTAAGTATGGGTAGACATGCATACATATAATGCATAAACACACTACCATATACACACAGATAAAGCACATATATACATGTAAATATACATATAATAATTCACATACAATCTAGATACACACATTACATACATGCACAGATACATTTATACAAGGTATACATTCATGCATAGGCAGGTAACGCACATACACAAGGCATACACACATGCTTGCACACTATATACATGTGCAATACAAACATACATGTGAAAATACCAACATGAATGCATATGTGGCTCACTCATAGGGAACTGTCAAACCCCAGATCCTTCTCCATAGGTCTGGGTGATTTATTACTGTCTTAAACATAAGTCAACCAAGCCCCATAGGGACAAATGCTCAGGATCTCATAGCCAGAGACTCCATGCCAGGGTTTGGTAGGACCTGAGCTATCTATTCACTGCTGCTCTAACCCCTGTGGCTCCATTTAGGGTGTGTGTGGGGGGAGGGGGTGTTCTTCAGATGTCCATTCACAAATGCCTGAGGTGGATCCTGAGCTGTCTTGTGTGCTTGGGTCTGGGGACACATGGCTCATCAATAAGTGGTCAGAATTTTGAGGACAATCTCTGAGCACAGTTTCTGGACACTGCCAGTGGATGGGTTATTACAGTTGCAAGCAGCTTGAGGGGTCAGAGAGATGTATATTGAATGCCAGGCACCAGGCCAGGGACAGAACCACAGCATTGGAGGAGAGAGGTCAGAGATCAGAGATCAGGTGGGAGATGCTCCAGGGAAGGGCCTTAGAAGGAGCAAGTGACTACAGAACCATCTTCACAGGGCACGCCAGGCTCGGGAAATCAAGTAGTTTTGGAGAGGTACCCCAAGGTCTGCCGATGCCCCACAGGGGACCAGTTCTGGGGCTGGATCCTCAGGAAGTCACCTCCAGCTTGCCTCTGGCTCACTGCTGTGAGTGCTGAATGGCCTTTTACATTAAATTGCCTCAATGTTCCATTTACTTGATATCTGCCCTTTTTCTGAAGCTGTCTGGGTTGGGTCACAGGGGATCAGTAGGACCTCAGCTAGGGCTAGGGCCCAGGAGGGTCTCTAAGAGGGTCTAACTCTGAACTAGAAAGCTCAACAAGGTGGGAAAGGGCTCCCATGAGTGCTCAGCCATGGGGCTAAAGATACCTATGGGAAGGGCCTGCACCCCATCTCCCATACCACCCAGGGCTCTATGCCTCTGGATGGAATCTGAAGTCTGCTGCCTTGACCCCACTGCTCTCCAGAGTGAGGACCCTCCTCCAGTGTCTGGCTTTCCTGCCGCCTCCACCCAGCCTTACAATGTCCTCCTCAGCAAGGGTCTGAAGGAATGAGAATGTAGTTGGGAACAAAGTGGTCCTCAGCCCAGAGAAAGTGTCCCCCAGGGAAGGACAGGCAAGACCTGGCCTCGGAAGTCTCATCGAGAGGGAGGACATGGAGAGACTGAGAAGACAAAGTACCTTCATGCAAAGAAGCAATGTAGGGTCTTGCACGCAAAAGCTCCCATGCCCCCAAAAGGTGACACTGGGACAGAGCTGGGAACAGCAAGGGAGGTAGTATCTCAGCGGTCTAAACCAAGGCTTCCCTTCCCCCCCCCCCCAAGAGGCCATGGAGGTGAGGGGCACTAGGAAGCCAGAAGCTTCTACCATCAAGAGTGGGCTGAGGGCTTGATGGACAGATGGACAGGACAGATGGATGGAATGTTATGGGGGATGGGGACAGGAGAGTGATGGCACTTAGGGAAGGTAGCCCCCAAGGCTGAAATGGGGGAGGCATTACTAGCTGGTCCAGGTGGTTTCTGGGGGAGAAGAGGGACTTTGGCACAGCACAGCTTCTCCTCCATTCCTCTGTAGGGGTATCTAGGATGGGAAGAATGGGAAGAATACTCAGGGACCTGCCATCCCCACCCTCTGTCCTTCAATGGCCTCCTTGGCCCAGTGGGTCACAGTACTTACTCCATAGTGTGCCTTGAGGTCACAGACAAGATGGTAACACGTGGATCCCAGCACCTGCCCCTGCCTCTGTAGGGGGCAAATCAAGCTAGCCTTGTCTGGGCCTGGGACACAGGTGCAAGGTTGCAGGCCACTGGCCACAGGCAGGACAGTGGCTCTAGAGCAGGCCCTATCCATCAGATCACATGCTTTATGATTCCAGTCCTATGGGTTTCCATTTCCAGGCCAAAATTTAATTTCAAACTTTTCCTGTATACACAAGCTGCCCTTCCCTGGGCCAGGAATTTGCTGTGTGCAAGAATGCTTCAATCTTCCCAGCTGCCCAGGCTAACTCCATGAATACCCAGATTCTGGGCGGGGGAAGCTGTCCCTAGAGCCTGATGTCCCTCCAGTGTAGCCAGGTAAGGCTGAGACTTGCCTTCCAGGGCCCTGGTGACTCTTGCTCTCTGACTCTTGACTTAGCTGCCTTTCTCTCTAGCCATCCCCACCATGCTCATCTCCAGCTAAAAGCAAGGCTGTCGCAAATCCACAAGTCTGAACCAGATCTCAACCCCTGTTTTCAGAGGCACAGCATGTCCTCAACACTCCATAGTTACCCTCCCATCCACCTCTCCTAACCACCAGATCCTAGCTTGAAACTCCCATTCCTAGAGGTTGCTCACATAAGACCTGGCCCCTATTGTTCTTTCTGAAAACTGCTCCAATGACACCACCACCATGTAGTCTGCCCAGACTTCTCCCATCTTCACCAGAAGATGGTGAGATGGTGTTTCTTCTTGTGCCCACCCCCTCCACCAGATTTTTGCACCTTTCCCATTGGCAGTCCCCTCACTAGACTGGGAAGGGCCAATCCAAGGCCATCAGATGCCCAGGGCTGAGATGAAGAGGATGGAGATAGGGGCTGGGCCTTTGTTTGCTATGCATGAGAAGGGAGGGAGACAGAGAGAGAAGGTCTAAGAGAAACAGAGAATGAAGGATAGAGTCAGAAACACAGAGATAGAATGACACAGGCACAGACAGAAACAGAAAGACACACACACACACACACACACACACACACACACACACACACACACACACACAGTGTCAGAGCAGAGAAGAAGAAAGGTGAAGAGATAGAGAAAGCGTGGGACAGAATTAGACAAGGAGAGGAAAAAAAATCAAAGACACAGAGAAACTGAGGCTGGTGCGAAAGAGAAAGAAAAGAGGGAGAGGGAGATGAGGGAGAGACAAAGGGAAAGGAAAAAAGAAAGAGGTGGGAAGAAAGGGGAGGCAGAAGGGGGAGGGGCAGCCTGGGTGTCTCCTGGGGACCCTGACCCCACCGCAGGGGCCCAGCCCGCCTCACCTCCCCACTGAGCTCAGGTTTCAGGGCTTGGAGCGCCCGCAGATTCGGTAACAAATGCATGTGTAACGCATTATGAAGAAAGCCTTAAAAAGCCCTCGTTTATCGCTGTTTACGTTATGTGATTGAGGGGAGAATTTGCCAAGACCAAAGGTTACTGCTGGTGTTTCTGTGACGAATATTACCTCAAACTAAAGCAATTAGCTTCAAGGAACCACGGGTTGTCCTGGGAGGGGTTTCTAGAACAAACCCCCTGTAATGTGCCCTGATGGAATCCCCAACTACCAATGTCCCCCTGTGGAGTGCAAGGGAGCATGGTCACCTGGCCTGGCCCAGCCTCAGTTTCCCATTCTGTGAGATGAAGAGGGGAAGGGTGGAGCCAGACTTTACAGCGCCCCTGTGGTGGCTGTGTATGCTTTAGTTCCTTCCTCTGATTATTTTTGCTCCCTGAGCACAGGTTGGCTTTTCTCCCTGAAGCTGTTTCTGCTCAACACTTTGGC
This sequence comes from Dipodomys spectabilis, assembly GCF_019054845.1. Classification (NCBI taxonomy): domain Eukaryota; kingdom Metazoa; phylum Chordata; class Mammalia; order Rodentia; family Heteromyidae; genus Dipodomys; species Dipodomys spectabilis. Next base: position 17,063,750 of record NW_024870775.1, read on the forward strand.
CCATCAAATCTTTTCTTGAGGCAATTATGGAAATAGCCTGAGCAGTAATTAGTGACTGGTAATTAGTAAACTCTCTCTTTTCTTTCTCTGTGTGTGTGTGTGTGTGTGCGCGTGCGTGCAAGTACCAGTGCTGGGTTTGAACTCAGAACACTTGAGGCACAGCTCCTTTGTGGCTTTTTGGTGGTTAATTGGTGGAAAAAGTCTCATGGACTCTTTTTCTGCCTGGGCTGGCTTTGAACCTTGATCCTCAGATCTCAGCCCTGAGTAGCTAGGATTGCAAGTATACCATCAGTGCTTGGCAACTCTCCACTTTCTTCTAAGGAAGAGGACCTAAGAAATCTATTTATGGGCTGCTTTCCTCTTAGGTTCGGGGCCTTGTGCATCTGAGCCGACCCAATGTGCCTCAGTTCTCCATCCATAAGCAAGGTGAGGATGGTACTTACATCATGAAAAGAATATACAGGGCTGACAACAGTTCCTGGAGTCCAGGGGCCTGAGTCACAGCCAGAAGGGACAGAGGCCACTCTGGGTATGGGGAGGTGGCTAGTAAGTTTTTGTTCTGCTGGAAAATAGCTGACTTGGATAATTGAAGGTTTGAGTGGCCAGTTGTGGGCAGCTACTGCAGGTGTTGAACAAGAAGGACAGCAGAGACCCCCAAATGGACCCTCTGTGGCTTCTCCCTCCATGGTTATCCTTCCTGGTCTCCAGGTTCAGAAGGGTGCAACCAAGCATTCAAAGCTTGACTAGACCTTTGCCAGGTTGCTACATGGAATGGACTGTGTCTTACCACTCCTGTCCCCCAAACCACACACACACAACCCAGGCTCATTGCATTCTGGAATGTTCCAGGAGCCTCATAGGCCTTCATCAGTCTCCATAACTATGAGCAGTACCCCAGGCATGTTCTGTCCAGGATTCTAGAGCCTGTGTCTGTCCTTGTTCCCCCCCACACACCCTTTGTCACCTCTTGGGGTACTACCTTGGCTCCTCCCACACCTCTGCTTCTACCCTTCCCCAATACCCTTCCCCATATAACTAAAGGAGTCTCTTCACAGCACGGGGCTGATTCTGCCCTTCTTGCTCCTGGATGCTTGGCTTCCTGCCTACATTCCCAGTGATCTCTGTCTCTGTCTCAGGCTCCAACTAGGCTGCCAGCCTTCCTCCACACTGCCCTTGCCTCAGGACCTTGGTGCGTGATGTTCTTATAGCTAGATCCCCTGGTTGACCACCTGTCCTTTGCTTAGTCTTGATTCAAGTGGTCTTGACTCCCAGAAAACACACACTCACCTGCCCTCTAGCCATGCTGGTGGATAGCCAGCTGGACTGCTCTGTACACCTTCACTTCTCAGCCTTCCCCTCTGGACTGTGGGCTCATAGGAGCCCACTAGTGTGCCCACTTTAGGAGATGCAGCCTATGTCCAGGAGAGGGCCCCAGTGTGTCCCTGTTGCTGCTCAATGCCCCAGCCCAGGGTCAGCGCAGCATCTTCAGCTCTTCCTGTAACCTGAGGACCCCCTGAGGGAGCCAGCAGCCAATCAGGACTTGTTTCTACCTCCAGCTTGGAGCCAACTAATTCATCAGGCTGCTGCTCACCTCAGCATAAAGCGCTCATTCTTCCTCAGCTCGGGACTTGGGTGGGAAAATATTTTCCAAAGGTCAGTTTTCCAATTATACTTAAAATTTGAAAGCTTTTTTTTTTGGCCTCCCCTCAGTGCAGCCGCGTCTGCTAATTTCATAAAGATACCATTTAGCTGAGGTAGGTGGGATTCTGGGCTTGGGACGTTGCTTCTCAACATCAACAGCCAGTCCGAACCATAACTACCAAGTTCCCATCATCTGTGTGAGGGGGGGAGGGGAACAAATACTTCTCTCCTCAAAAATTATGGTCTGTAGGAATCAAACAACATCCCTATTGCCCAGCGGGAAATTACAGAGCTTTTCTTATGTACTTAACATTAAGCGCAAGTTTATAAATTCCTGCTTGGTTTTAATGGCTTGCTCATAAGCAGTCCTGGCTGCTGGGGGTGAGGCCTGCCAGAGTCATTGGTGCTGTACAGGGTGGTGGATCCGAGTCCCTAATGAAAGCCATGGGCGTGAGGGCTCTGCAGATGGAAGGGGTCTATGCAGGAGATGCTGGGACCCTCATGTCTCAGACAAAGATGACAGAGCCAGGAGGATGCCAGCTCAGTGGCCTGGGTATGAGGCCACAGAGGGAACAGAGTAGGTCCATCTGGGGGGCCCAGGAGCCTCAATTTCTGTCTGTAAATCACACCAAAGTGGAGGCAGCTCAGGATGTAGGTGAGGGGTGCTGGTGGACTGGGTCCAGTCGGCCTTCAAGGTGGGAGGGAGCTGCAGGGTAGGATAGGCCCCCCTCCCGCTGGGGATCACCCACCCCTGCTCCAGCAGAGCTGGGATTCCTCTGGTAAAGGATTGAGTGTGAATTCTGCACCTCAGTCAAGAATCCAGAGGGTGCTGTGCTGTACCAATGGGGGGGATGGCGGGGAGAGGGAGGTGGCTTATGGAACTCAGAAGCTCTTTCAGGGATGAGCAGAAATCCAGGCCCAGGGGACAGGAAGCAAGGGAGCAAGGGGCCTCCTCCTGTGGGAGCTGGGAGGACTAAGCCCCACATTCACTAGGTGTGGGCGTGGTGACAGGGGCCAGAATATTCCCATAGAGTCCAGCAGGAGGTGGTGAACAGATCTCACCCCGGTAAGGCAGGAAGGAACCCTTGTCTCCAGTCTACAGATGAGTGATGCCAGCAACACTGGGTTTGAGGTGATGCCAGAAATCTGGCTCTTGATGAGAAATGCCCAGTCTTTTGAGTCTGGCACATATTTTATGAATACTTTTTTTGTATCAGTACTCAGGACGTGGGTAGTATTCTACCACTTGAGCCATACCTCTACTTTCAGCTTTTTTGGGTGCTTAATTGGAGATACAAGTCTCACGGACTTTTTCTGCCCAGGCTGCCTTTGATCCATGATTCTCAGCTCTCAGCCTCCTGAGTAGCTAGGATTACCTGGCTTTATGGCATGTGTTTTGAAAGCTGAGCACCTCAGACCAAAGAGGCTCTGGACCTCTTCAGACCTCTTGCTGTTCATCTTTCTTCTCTTCCCATACCCATACCTCTATTGGTCCCTTGTTGCTGCCTCAGAATCTTTGCACTTGCTGTTTCCTCCATAATACCCTTGGCCCACCTTGTATGGCTGGCTCTTCTGCTGGAAGGCTCCAGCCATTGTCAGTCTCTTCCACCTCTCATTTTCTTTCTAGCTCTGACCTCATTGTGATATAGCAGTCTATCTCTGGGCTCATCAGCTTGTTTAACTCCCCCACAAGAATGGTCTGATTCAGCCGGGCGCTGGTGGCTCACGCCTGTAATCCTAGCTACTCAGGAGGCTGAGATCTGAGGATCGCGGTTCAAAGCCAGCCCGGGCAGGAGAGACCGTGAGACTCCTATCTCCAATAAACCACCAGAAAACCGGAAGTGGCGCTGTAGCTCAAGTGGTAGAGCGCTCGCCTTGAGCTGAAGAGCTGAGGGACAGCGCCCAGGCCCAGAGTTCAAGCCCCACGACCGACAAAAAAAAAAAAAAAGAATGGTCTGATTCATCCATCGCTTCAATCTTAACAGTGGGTGTTTGTATAAATAGCAGCTGCTGAATAAAAGCTTAGCAAATGAGCCCCTCCCCACCTTGCTGGTGGCTCACATCTGTAATCGTAGTGACTCTGGAGGCTAAGATCTGAGGAGAGTGGTGGTTTGAAGCCAGCCCAAAGCAGGAAAAGTTTGTGAGACTCTTATCCTCAATGAAGAGAGATTACTCCTACTTCTTAAGTGGTAGAGCACCAGCTTTGAACAAAAAAAGCCAATGGACAGTGCCCAAGCCCCAAGACTGGCACGTGCATGCAGGTACACAAACAAATGCCTAATCTTTTCACTGCCTTAGCATGGCATGAAGCACCACTTGGTTCCTATTGGTCCTTATTCTTTCCTGATTCTGGACACCTCCATCACTGATTCTGGGCTTTGTCCCAAAGGGAAGGAAGGCTATGCCTGGAGATGGGGTAGGGGTGTTGGTGGAAACCTGGTTCTTTCCTTGCCAGACCGTTTGCAATATAAAATGAATGGCTTTACTGAATATCTGCCTAGCAGGGCTAGCACATGCAAGGGATGAAGCGGAGGTCAGACTGTAAGTCTGGACAGGGGAGTGAAGGCTCTGGTAGGGGTGGGGAGGTCACTGGGGTTGTAGACATAGTGAGTTGAAGTTTTGTTCTAGGAAGCCCCTAGAGGCTCGACATCAGACTCTCAGGAGTACAAAGAGGAATATGATAGATGAGATTCAGGCACTCAAAGAGCTTTCAGGTGGCAAAGATATGTGAGTAGAATAGACTAGTTCCCTGACAAGGGCTCTAGATGCACAATCACAAGGGGAGGAAGTATGGATCTGTCTTCAAAGAGTTAATATTCAATGGAAGAGATAGGAAAAGGGCTACCATTCACAAACTGCCTCATGAACATGTCCACTCATCCACCATCCACCCACTCCCACCCCTCTACCCACTATCCACGCCCCCATCCATCCATCCATCCATCCATCCATCCATCATCCATCCACCTACCTGTCCATGCATCTATCTACATATTCATCCACATACCCATCCATTCACATATCCACCCATCTCTCTATCCAACCACTCATCTATCCACATATCCATCTACCCACTTATCCGTCCATCTAGTCACTTGTTTCTCCTGCACATACCCACCCATCCATCCATCCATCCTCACCCATCCATCTGCTATGTTTGATCAGCCGTCCTTCCTCACCAGCCCAGAGTTCCCAGCTGACATTTGGAAATGGATAAGACACTGGGCCTTGTTCTCATAGGTCTCACAGAACAAAGAAAACTTTATAATAATCACAATTCCCTTTGAGCAAGATTTCTGTGATGATTCTGAGGTGGAAAGACCAAGGGCGGGGTGGGGGGGAAAGGCAGAATAAGGTATTTTCCTGGTCTAATCTGCAGAGCAGGATGGAGCATGGGTTATCAAGAGTGAAGTTTTGAAGAAGGAATAGGAACAAATCAGATGGACATCAGAGGGAAGGCCTTCTACTTGGTGAAACTTACTCTTCAAGGCTGAGAAGTGAGGAAACAAAGTATGTTTGGATCTGGAAGAGTGAGAACAGAGGCAAGTGGAGGGAGATGGTGATAGAGATGGGATGTGACTGATTAATAGAAAATCTTGAGTCTTGGATTGGAGCAGCCCAGTGTGGGTGTGGCTACAACAGAGTCCAGGCATAAGCAGGGTCATCCTGGAGACTACCGAGGAGAATCAATGGGGAGAGACCAGGAAAGACAGAACAAGTATATGTACAGATAAGGTCCCACTTTAGCCTCAAGGGGCCCAAATCCTCAGCCTGTAGTAAGAAAATGAGTTTGGGACAGAAGTGGGGTTATGGCTTGTACCGCTGGCTTCCTGGCTGCTTGGATATCCCCTGCAGTGACTGCATAGAGCCACCAGGCAGGAGGACGAAAGGAAGGAAACATTTATGAGGCAGCCACACAGCAGCCTAGACTGCAACAGGTGCTTTAGAAGAGCTGGAAAATAGAATCCCCAGATGCCTAATGAGGAAAGGGGTTATGCCCCGTGTTCTGCCTATAAGAACTGGAGATCAAGGAGATTCAATAGCTCACCCAAGGTCACAAAATCAGGGCACGTCTGAGCTCGCACACTAACTAAGGGTTAGCTTATTCCAAATCTCTACTTTCCCACAAGGAGAATCAGAACCCGCCACACTGTGCATAAGTAAGCAGAAGCTATAAGTTGCACAGTGACACTAACACTGCAATACTGGGACTAAAAGTAAGATAAAAAATAAGCCCATAGAGACATAGCTACCAGACTAGAAAGACAGCCAACCAATTGGGAAAAAATATTTACCAGCAATATGTCAGACAAAGGTCTAATATCCATTATATACAGGGAATTCAAGAAACTAACCCCTCCCAAATCTAACAAACCAATCATTAAATGGGCAAGGGAGCTAAAGAGAGACTTCGCAGAAGAGATAAAAATGGCAAAGAAACACATTAGGAACACATCCCTGTCCATAAAGGAAATGTAAAGAAAGTAACCTGAGATACCACCTTACCCCATTCAGAATGGCCTATATCCTAAATTCAGACAACAACAAATGCTGGCATGGATGTGGAAAAAGAGGAACTGTACTACACTGGTGGGAACATAAACTAATACAACCACTCTGGAAAGCAGTCTAGAGGTTCCTCAGAAAATAAACATAGACCTTTCTTACTACCAGCCATACCACTCTTAGGCATCTACCCTGAGTAACAGAAACCAGGATATAAGGAATATGCACCTCTATGTTCATTGCAGCACTGTTCACAATAGCCAATATATAGAAACAACCCAGATGCCTCACTACAGATGAACAGATCCAATAATTGTGGTACCTATATACAATGGAATATTATGCAGCAATTAGAAAGGTCAAAATAATGGCATTCACAGGGAAATGGATGGAGCTAGAACACATCATGGTGAATGAAATAAGCAAAGATCAGACAGATAAACAGCACATGGTCTCCCTGATATGCAGATGTTAAATTCAAAATGCAATGAGATATGGCAAAGTAAACAGGACTCCAGAAACAAAGGACCTCTTCTTAATTTGTCGCATCGTTTTCAGATAACTCTATGTTCTTGACCCCACATATAGTATAGCTGCACTGGACATTGACGAAAGTGAACTAAGCAACTGAAGGGTAGCAAAGGGAGGGAGAAGGAGGGAACAGCTGACACTAAGCAAAAAGGAAAGAAATGTACATATCACCCAATTTAGAAAAATTAGTTGTATTGTCAAAGTGTGTAAGTTTTATATAGCATGATAATGACAATTTGCCTTGTGAAGGTTAAAATGTGTTTGTGACTTTAACTAAGTATTACTATCCCACAATACTATGAAATTTATGTAATCACCTAATCTCAATAAAGAAATAAAAAAGAACTTGGGAAAGAAGAGGTGACATTGTTCAGAAAGAAATGTACACTTTACCTGAATTATATAACTGTAGCCCCTCTGTCCATCACCTTTACAATGACAATTAAAAATTTTTAAGTAAAAAAATAAATTTACAAAAAATATGCCCATAGGATAAAAGTCTCAAATACCAGAGTTGAACCATAAGACAAGCCAAGTTCTAGCTACAGAACCAGCACACACACACACACACACACACACACACACACACACACACACACACAATATACTATGCTACTGCTTCCAGACACTGAACATCAGCTAAAACAGAGCTGTAGCAAGCATGTTAGCTTCTGCCTGTAGTTCCAACTACTCAGGAAGCAGAGATCAGAAGGTTTGCAGTTCAAGGCAATCCCAGGCAAAAAGTTAGTGAGACACCCCTTCCCCATCTCAATCAATAAGCCAGGTGGAGTGATATGAGCCTGTGAGAGACATAATGAGGAGGATGGAGGCCTGAGGCTCACCCCCAAGTGAAACTAGGGGACACTGCCTGAAGAAATAGCTAAAGCAAAAAGACCAGGGGGAGTGGCTTAAGTGTTAAAGCTAGGTGTGAAGTCCTGAGCTCAAACCCAATACTGAAAAAGGAAGAGAGGATGGAGGAAGGGACAGAGGGAGGAAGGAAGGAGAGAAGGAGGAAGGGAAGAAGGAAGGAAGACAGAAAGGGAGGGAGGGAGGGAGGGAAAACGGGAAGGAGGGAGCAAGGGAAGAAGGGAGAAAGGAAGGAAGGGAGGAAGGGAGGGAGGAAGGAGAGAGGAGGAGGGAAGGAGGAAGTGAAGGAAGGAAGGAAGGAAGGAAGGAAGGAAGGAAGGAAGGAAGGAAGGAAGGAAAGAGAAAGGAAAGGAAAGAAAAGGAAAGGAAGTCCTAGGCTGTGATCTTGAGAAAGAGAAACATGAAGGCCATCTTCACATTCATTCTCTCTGCCTAGGAATGTTTTCCAAATACTGCCCAAGGATGATCCATACTCAGAGCACTTCAGGCACAGAGGAGATAGGTGGGAACTCAGGACTGCTGACACAGAAAATGCAGAACAAGATCCTGGGAGGGATGCACTAGGATTCTCCACAGAACACCTTGCAGTCTAGCACAATGCTCAAGCTGCAACTGCATAGGGTGAGGGTCTTCAAGGTATAGCAGAAACCACTGCTGGTGGCCACAAGGTAAATAACCATCTTCAGTTGGCACAGGGCTCAGAGACATCAGAACTCTGCCTTCTCCGTGAAAAGTGGCTAAACCAGACCCAGTGGCAAAAACCTAACAAGTTCAACTAGATCAAGTCTTCTGCCAGTAAATTAACTGCCCATCAGAAAACCAGATGTCATGGGCTGGGAAGGTGGCTCAGTGGTAGAGCACTTTCCTTGCATGCTGGAGGCCCTGGGTTCGATTCCTCAGCACCACATAACCAAAAAGAAAAAAGCCAGAAGTGGCGCTGTGGCTCAAGTGGTAGAGCACTAGCCTTGAGCTGAAGAAGCTGAGGGACAGTGCTGCCCAGGCCCAGAGTTCAGGCCCCATGACCGGACCCAAAAAAAAAAGAAAACCAGATGTCACTATTTACACACACACACACACACACACACACACACACACACACACACACACACACACACTATATATATATATATATACATATATATCTCCAGGCTCTCAACATCATAGCAGCAACAATATCTGAAGTATAATTAGAAAATTACAAGCCATGCAAAGAAACAGGGAAAAAGGAACCCTACAACCAGGAGCAAGAAAAGTCAACAAAACAATAGTAAAACCAAAGAAAACTAAACAAAAAGCCAATATAGAAAGAGAGTACTAAAGCCCATATTGGACTGACAGACAAGAACTTTAAGTGTTCTGGAATAGTATACTCAGGAATTGACAGGATGGACACCATGAGTGAAGAAAGACCAAGAAGAAATCCTATCACTGATAAATAGCATATTCCCAGAATGAAATTCTCTAGATAGGTTTCTGCTACACTGTGGAGCTGAACTGCCTTACAAAGGCCTGTGTGCTGCAGGTATGGCACCCACACATGGAGATACTGTGAGGAAGTAGGATCCAGAACAGATGGAGCCTCACTAGAAGTTAGGTCACTAGGAATGTGCTCTTGAAGAGAATTGGAGCCCCCAGCCCCATCTGCTTTCTTTGGTTTCTGGCTTGCAGAAGGTGAGTAGCTTTGTTATGATGTTCTGCTCCTAACTAACCATCAGTGAATTCTCTGAAACCATCAGTCCAAACCAGTATTTCCTCTTTATAAATTGCTTATTTCAGCTGAGCACTAGTAGTTCACACCTGTGATCCTGGCTTCTCAGGTGGCTGAGATCTGAAGACTGCAGTTCCAAATAAGCCTAGCAGGAAGGTCTATGAGACTCGAATCTCCAATTAACCAGCAAAAAGTCAAAAGTGGAGGTGTGATGCAAGTTGTAGAGTCTAGCCTTCAGAGGAAAAAGTCAGCTGAGGGATGGGAAGGTGGCTCAGTGGTAGAGCGCTTGCCTTGCATGCATGAGGCTCTGGGTTCGATTCCTCAGCACCACATAAGCAAAAAGAAAAAATCCGAAAGTGGTGCTGTGGCTCAAGTGGTAGAGTGCTAGCCTTGAGCTGAAGAGCTGAGGGATAGCGCCCAGGCCCAGAGTTCAGGCCCCATGACCAGAGCCCCCCCTCAAAAAAAAAAAAAAACAAAAAGAAAAAGTCAGCTGAGAGCTTAAGGCTCTGAGTTCAAGTCCCAGTACCAGCACACAAAAAAGTTGCTTATTTTTTTATACTAATGGCCAGATAAACACTTTTGAAGAAATTGTTTCAAATGTTTTAAAATTTCTCAGTGAAACTTAAGCAGAATAAAGAGAAAGAAAACATCAGTCTCATCATAGTCAAAAGAAGCAAAGTTAGAGCTGGAGTCATGCTCAGAGGAAGGAAACTGGTCTAGCATGTACAGGCCCTAGGTCTAACACTCAGAGCTGCCAAAAAAAAAAAAAAGACATAATTATGTCCATGCATGTCTGAAATACCATTGTGAAACCCTTGGTGCAATTAATAGCCATTAAAAAAATAAATGAATGACAGGAAAGTAAAACAATCTTGAATGAAAGAGAAGGCTAATGGAGAGGGTGAATAAGGATGAATATAATCAGTGTAGTTTCTTTGCATGTATGAAAATAGAACAATGAAAACCTGTTGAAATTGTTTTAAGAAGGGGGAGTGGGATGGGGAAGTGGGATAGAAGAGCTCAGACTGTTCTGGAAACATTGTCTACATGTGTGAAAATATTACAGTGAAACCTCTTTGTAATGTATGCTAATAATTTTTTAACTAAGAAAGGACACAATTATGTATAGGGTAACAAAGAATACTACTGAACTGGACACTGGTGGCTCAGCCTGTAATCCTAGCTACTCAGGAGGCTGAGATCTGAGGATCAAGGTTCAAAGCTAGCCTGGGCAGGAAAGTCCATGAGACTCTTCTCTCCAATCAACCACCAGAAAATCGGAAGTAGCGCTGTAGCTCAAAGTAGTAGAGCACTAGCCTTGAGCAAAAAAGCTTAGGAACAGCACCCAGATAGAGTTCAAGCTCCCGTGCTTCCTCCCCCAAATATATATACATATACATATATACATATTACTGAGTTACCATCAGAAACAAATAAAATGACATCTTTGAAATGCTGAAGAAAAAAAATTGTCAAGTTAAAATCTTCTAATGTGTAAGAATACTCCTTGTTTACACTTATGTCATTCCTGTTTTCTTTTTAGGATTAGATTGCATACACAAAATAGAATATAATACTTGTCTCTTCAATCTGGTTTATTTCATGTAACTTGGTGATTTTCAGTTCTCTTCATGTTCCTGCAAATGCCATGATCTATCTAATTCTTTGTTATGGCTGAATAGTACTCCATTGCATACTTATGTATCACATATTTTCTTTATCCATTTGTCAGTTGATGGAACTCTAGGCTGATTCTGTAGTTGTGAATGACTGTACAGGTATCTGTATTTGTACATTTTTTACATGCCTCTGGAAATTTGTACAGGAATGGCGTGGCAGGATCACATGGTAGTTCTAATTTCAGTTTCTTGAGAAACTTCCATACTTATGTCCAGAGTAATTGTAAAAACAGTATATAATGGGTTTCTTTCCCTGAATCCATATCTTTGCCAGAATTTATTGTTGTTTTCTTGATGACGGACATTGTGACTTAGTGTAGTTTTGATTTGTATAATCATTATGCTAAGGATGTTGAATACTTCTTCATGTATGCATTGGCCGTTTGTACTTCTTCTGAGAATTGTGTGTTGCTTCATTTGCCTAAATAGGCAAATTTACTTATTGGTTCGTGTTTTCTTTTGATATATAATTTTTGGAGTTTGGAATATGAATCCCAATCTCTTTTCACAGTGGCCTCAGTGTGAAATCCCATCCTTCCAGTCCACCCTTGGTACTTCATCAAGACAGTCATTCTTTATGACAATTAAATGGATAAAACCAACTTATGAAGAGATTTCTTTTTTTGGGGGGGGGGGTCTGAACTCTGGGCCTGGGCGCTATCCCTCAGCTCTTCAGCTCAAGGCTAGTGCTCTACCACTTGAGCCACAGCGCCATTTCCAGCTTTTTTCTTTTTGCTTATGTGGTGCTGAGGAATCGAACCCAGGGCCTCAGGCATGCAAGGCAAAGGTTCTACCACTGAGCCACCTTCCCAGCCCCTCATGAAGAGATTTCTGCTGCACATTGGGGGCCCATGCCTGTTATCCTAGGTACTCAGGAGGCTGGGATCTGAAGAATGAAGTTTAAAGCTAGCCAGAACAGAAAATTCTATTAGTCTTTTATCTTCAATTAACCAGCAAAAAACAGAAAATGAAGATGTAGCTCAAGTGACAGAACACTAGCCCTTTGTTCAAGCCCCAGTATAGGCATGCGTGTGGGTGCACACTCGCGCACACGCGCACACACACACACACACACACACACACACACACACACACACACTCACACACAAGACTTCTGCTTCTGGCCAAGATGATTGAGCAGGATTTGAATGCATCTCTTCCCTAAAACAAAAAACAATCAAACAGAATGTATAAAGCAATGACTTTTCAAACACTGGACATCAGGTAATAGAAGTCTTATAACTTGGGTCTGGAATTTTCTCCAGAGCCCCATGTATTAGAGACTATTTAGAAGTGCTGGACACTCTCACAGGTACCCATAGTGAAGTATTAAGTCACTGGGGCCATTCCCTTGAAGGGGATTATGAGACCCCTGTCTCCTTCCCTTTTGCTTCCTGCCCATAAGGTGGATGGTTTTTTTCTCTGCCAAGGGCTTCCACCATGATGTGCTGCTTTGCCACACATGCACAACAATGGGATCAATAAATCGTGGGCTAGAACCCTCCCCAAAACTATGAGCCTAAATGAACCATTTCTCTTCATAGTCAATTGGTTTGGATAGTTCTCAAACCAAAAGAAAGCTGACCAATACAGAAGACAGTGATTTATAAAAGCCTGGAAACAAAGGAGTAAACTCTTCAATTTTCCCATCTCACTGCCTTACGAGCTTCCCAACTACTGTGCAGGAAGAAGGAACACCAATGGAGTCTGATGGTCTCTCCCTCTGGAGAGACCAGATATCTGGAGTTTGTAGACCAGTACCAGAAAGTAGAAAGGTGCTCAGAAAGAATGCTGAAAGCCAAGAGAGTCTCCCTGAGGTATGCACAGAACCTGGTCCATCATGAAGCCACAGCAGGATGGAGATTCAACTGAAAAGACTAAGGCACCAGTACCAAACAATTGTACACAGAACAGGGAGTAGTGCCTGCTCCCCACAGCCAAACCAGACAACCTCGTGGTAAACAGGGCTTAGAGTAATACACAAGAAAGATTGTTCCTCATTAATAGGACGTCATTTCTCCAGACTAAGCACTGTTCTCTCCCCATCTATAATAAGCCTTAAAAGCAAGATGCCCAAAGCATCACACTGTTTCCAAGCAACTATGCTCCAGAATGAAGTAGAATATTTGTAGCAATATAAAATTGCTCAGTACCCAACCAGGTAGTCACATTGACTGACATCCAATGAAAATTACTAGACATGAAAAGAAGAAAGAATGTACAACCCACAAAAATAGAGAAAAATCAAAGCAGACACAAAGCGACACACCTATAGGACAGAGGCTTCACCCTAGGCATACTAGGCTAAGATCCATTATCTCATCTCAAGGCAGGTTTTTTTTTGTTGTTGTTTTGTTTTTCCACCAAAAAAGGTAAGACATGAAGAAAAGAGGCAACAGCCCCATTCAGGGCTCAGAGCCTCTATCCAGAGGGCAAAATGACACAGTAGAAAACAGAACTCAGAAGTGCTCCAAAAAAGAACCAAAGTTATTTGAAAAAGTGTGGTGAAGTTCAAGCTAAGGGATGCTCTCAAAAGCCCAATCTCCTAATTAAGAGAAACAAGCTCAACCATAGGCTATCTAGTTCAACAAAGAGAACCAAGGAAAGAGATAAATTAGAAGACTCCCCCAGGGGTACTAAACAGACCTCAAAGACTGGCCTCAAAATCTCTCCTCCAAATTTAATTGGATAAGACTGCTCCGAAATTTATGTTTCAAGGCATTGTCAAAAACAATCAAACAACCAGTCAATAATGAGTAGAGCCTGAAGGATGGAGAATAATGCCAAATAAATCAGACAGCTTCCCAGAAAGACCAAGAAAAGGGACAATCGAGCCCTGCTGACATCGCTGATGTCCCAGTTGACTATGGGCATGCCCAAGGCAGGGCCCTTCCAGGGTGACACTCTAAAATAGTCTAGCCACGTCATAAAACAAATAAGCAAACAATAAAATTCAGACCCAGAGAGGAGGAGAGAACTTTCCAAAGTTGCTATAACATATTACCTAAAAGGTCCAATTTTTAACAAAAAATTATGAGAATAAAAACAAAGAAACCTAGAGCAAACACAGGAGCAAAAGCATGCAACAGACATTCCAGATGCCATACTTAACAAAGACTTACAAATATGTTCAAAGAACAACCATGCTTAAAGAAATTAAGGAGATAAGAGAAAATAGTTCAAGAAACAGACTATCAGTACAGACTGGAAGTGATAATAAATGAAAGTTTTTTACTTTAAAAGTATTAGGGAGGCAAGCACCAGTGGCTCATACCTGTAATCCTAGCTATCCAAGAGGCTGTGATCTAAGAATGCAGCCTGGGGAGAATAGTCTTATCTCCAATTACATACCAAAGAGCCAAAAGTAAAGCTAGAGATTAAAAGGGCTACTTTTATGCTAAGTACTAAATAATCAAACAATTGTATACATAGATGCATATAACAACATAGCAATACATGAAACAAAGTCTGATGAAAAGTGGAAATAGAGAATTCAACAGTACTATTAGAGGTTTTTAATAATCTACTCTGAATAATAGATAAAAACAACTAGGCCCAAAGATCATCAAGGAAATAGAGAATTTGAGCACAAATTCTGGTATATATAAAGCACTGTGTCTAACTAGAATGGGATGTACATTGTTTTCAAGCAAACACAAAATTGTCTACAGAGAGGCTATAAGACAAATCACAAAGAAAACATCCATAAATTTAAAAGCATTAAAATCATAAAAATTATGACCACCAATCACAGTGGCTTTGAAAATTCATAACAGAAATTCAGAAAATTCAGAACCATGTGGAAATTAAACAAAATAGTATTAAATACAAATTGGCCAAAGAAGAAATTACAAAGAAAATAGGAATATATTTTGAGATGAAAAAAAATGAAAACATAAACATGGAAATTTCTGAGATACGGGTTAAGTAGTGCTAAGAAAGAAAATTATAGATGCAAACTACATAAAGAAGAATAAAGATTTCAAATTAACAATCTTCTACTTAAAGAACCTAGGATAAGTAGCAGCTCTTAAGTAACCAACAAAAGGAAATAACAATAATTTTAGGATTTTGGTTTTAAAAAATGAAACAGAATTCAGTAAAGCAATAGTAGATGTCAAGAAAACTAATTGTTAATTTCAAAATAATGATGAACAAAATTGACCACAAAATTGACACTTGTTCATTGTCTATAATCCTTTTTACAGTGAAGGTTATACCTAGATTGAATAAGACAAAATGATCAATGCAAAAATTACTAAAATCAGAAATAAAGCAGGACACATAACTATTAACTTAATGCAGAAATAAAAATGAAAAGGCAATATTATAAACAACTATGTGCCACAAATTAGACAACTTAGAGGAAATGGACAAGTTGCTAGGGGAAAAACAGCTGAAACTGACTCAGAAAGAAATTTCAAAATCTGAATGACTTATACAAGTAAAGAGTTTGTCTGGTTTCACTGGTGAAGCTTACCAAACATTTAAAGAATATGGATCCTTCATAAACTCTTCTAAAAATGAACCAGGATGGATGGAACATATCAAGCACATTCAATGAGGCTAGTTTTGTCACCATCAACCAGAAGACACATCATAAGATATATATCATTCTTATTTTTATATTCCTGACTTATGAGTATAAACAAAAAATACTCAACAAAATACTATCAAATGGGGATCAACACATAAAAAGGACTGTATACTATAATCGAGTGGTATTTGTACAAGAAAGGTTAGGTTGTTTATCTGAAAGTAAGTTGTTCTAATAGACCAACAGAATGAAAGAGGAAACTACACTTTAATCTCAATCATTGAAATAAAAAGAGGTATGGCAAAATGCAATAGCCTTTATGATAATAACAGTCAATAAACTAGGAATACATGGAAATCTGAACACAATTTTTTTTAAAAAAACAGACTTAAAAAAAGGGTTGAAAGTGTGGCTAAGTGGTAGAGCACTAGCCTAGCATACAAGCGAAGTGTATGTGAGGCTGAGTTCAAATCCCATACCACCAAAAGAAAATCCTCACAATTAATTTTATATATAATGCAAAACTGCACATTTCTTTGTAAGAAAGGGAAGAAGATATATTTGCCCTCCTCATTTCCTAACAACTTGTATGAAAGGCTCTACCAAAGGAAATTAGCAAAAAATATAAAAATTATATAGACTGAAAACTAAGAAGTAAAACTATTATTTGCAGATGACATGACCTTTATCTTAAGGGATTCACTAATGGGCTATTTGAAGTAATAAAACAAGTTTAAGCAAGGCTGCAGAAACCAAGGTCAGTATACAGAAATCAAGTATGCTTTTAAACAACTCTATTAGTAAACATCAGAAAGAATAAAGTTCTTAGGAATAAATTTAACAGTTACTAGGAACAAGTTTAAAACTTTTGCCCTAAAAACTATAATTATATGATTGAAAAAAATGACAGAAGACCTAAATAAACAAAAAAAATCCCATGTTCATGGACTGAAGACTTACATTGTTACAGTGGCAATCAATCCAAAATGATCTACAGATTAAATGTGATGTTTATAAAAATCCTAGTTGACTTCTTTTCAGATATTGACAAACTGATCCTAAAATTCAGCTACCTATTCAATAGAGAAAAAATTCATCTTCTTCACAAATACTGCTGCATCAATGAGGTATTCACATGCAAAACAATGAAGTTGGGCCTTACCTCATACCATATAGAAAAAAATACCTCAAAATTGATTGCAGACTTAATTCAAAGAACTAACTCTGCATACACTTTAGAAAACAAAGGTATAAGCTGGGCACTAATGATTCCTACCTGTATTCCTAGCTACTCAGGAGGCTAAGATCTGAAGACTGTAGTTTGAAGTCAGCCCAGGAAGGAAAGTCCATGACTCTTATCTCTAATAAACTACTCAGAAAAAGCAGGAAGTGGCACTGTGACTCAAGTGGTAGAGTGCTGGCTTTGAACAGAAAGAGGCTCAGAGTCAGCACTCAGGCCCTGAGTTCAAGCTGCAGGACCAGCAAAAAAAATAAAAAAAGAAGAAAGAAAGAGAGAGAGAGAGAGAGAGAGAGAAAGGAAGGAAGGAAGGAAGAAAGAAAGGAAAGAAGGAAGGAAGGAAGGAAGGAAGGAAGGAAGGAAGGAAGGAAGGAAAAAAGAAAGAAAACACACAGGTATAAATCTTGACAACCTTAGGCTAGGAAATGGTTTCTTCGCTATGAGATAAAAAGCACAGCAATAAAAGAAAAAGTAAACTGGGTACCATCCTAATTTAAACTTGGCGGGGCACTAATAATGGCTCATGCCTATTATCCTTGCCACTCAGGAGATTGAGATCTGAGAATCAGAGTGTGAAGACTCTTATTTCCAATTAACCATGAAAAAGTCAGAAGTAGAATTGTGGCTCAAATGATAGACCTTGAGCATAAAAGCTCAGGGACAGTGCTCAGGTCCTGAGTTTAAGCCCCAGGACTTGCACAAAATAATAATAATAAAAACAAAAGAAAAGAAAACATCAGTGACAAAATGATAAACTATAGAGTATGAGAAATATTTTCAAGTTGCATATCTGATAAGGTTTTTCATTTTGGTTTTCTTTTTTTATGTGTGTATGTGTGTACTGGTACTGGGGTTTGAACTCCACTTCTGACTTGTTGGTGATTAAATGAGATAAATATCTTATGGACTTTCCTGCCTGGGCTGGCTTTAAACACAATCCTGATCCTTCTGATCAGGATCTCAGCCTTCTGAATAGCTAGGATTATAGGCACAAGGCACCAGCTCCCGGCTCTAATAAGGTTTTAATATCTAAATTTATAAAGAACTCCAATACCTGGATAAATAATCCAATGAAATACCAAGGAAATGACTTGAATAGACATTTCTTCAGAGAATAGACACAAATGTCCAAGTCATGAAAAGATGTTCAACATCATTAGTAACCAGAAAAACTTCAAAAACTATTAGGAGATGCCACTTTTCACTTAGGACAGCTGTAATCAACAAAGAGAAAGCAAGCATTGGAGAGGTCGTGGAGAAATCAGAATCCTTATACATGCATGGTAGGAATGTAGAATAGTGCAGCCACTGCAGAACATAGTGTAGCAATTCCTCAAAAAGCCAAACAGAGTTATCAAGTGACCCAATAATTCTGCTCCTAGTGTATGTTCCAGAGAATTTAAAATAGGGACTAGAACAGGTACTTTTTTGCCTGTGTTTACTAGGGCATTATGAACAATAGCCCAAAGGGTAGAAACCCAGGAGTTCTTCAACAGGAGAATAAATTTTAAAAAAAGATGTGATATACTCATTCAAAGGAATATTACTTAGCTATAAGCAGAATGAAATTCTGACACATGCTACCATGTGGATGAACCTTAAAACCATAATGCTAAGTGAAATAAGCCAGAAACAAACAGACAACTACTGTATAATTGTACTTATATAAAATACGTAGAATCAGCAAACTCACAGAAATAGAAAATAGATTAGACTTTACCAGGAATGGGGAAAGCAATATTTGGATGTGATTGTGTAAGGGATAGCTTGTTTGGGGCAATGATGACAGAACAATGTAAATGTACTTGATGCCACTGAATTGAACCTTCAAATGGACATTTTTGTTTTATGTTAATGGGATATATTAAAACCCATTCACTTATAAACTTTAGTCAAATTGTATGCTATGTGGATTACAATGCAGCTGTTTAAAAAAAAACACACTTCTTTATGATTGCACTCTCGCTTGGCTTTTTCACTCAAGGCTGGTGTTTTACCACTTGAGCCACATCTTTAGGCTTTTTGGTGGTTACCTGGAGATAAAAGTCCTATGGTCTTTTTTGCCTGGACTGGCTTCAAACCACAATCCTTGGATCTCAGCCTCCTGAGAACCATCAGCACCTGGCTTGTGGTAGGTTTATTTGCTTTTGTTTTTAGTATCAATTAGTTGTACAAGGGCATTTCATTTTAACAGGTCTGTTTTTGTAAACAGTCGTGATTAAAATCGCCTCTTCCATCTTCTCTCCCTCCTCTGCCTTCCACAAGCAGTCTCAGAGTTTCTCCATCTAACTTTCATGGACATAATTATGGTTATATTTGCATCCTTCCCCATCTGTTTATCTACCTCTCCCATTAGAACCCACACCCCAGACAAGTTTCAACTTCCTAATGCTCATTTTTATTAAGTTGCATGTTAATTTATCATAGTGGCTTCACCATGGTATCCCACACTTGCATCTACCATAAGAAACTTAGCAACTTTCATTACACTTCAATAAAAATATACTTAAAAAGCCAACTTTTCATAAGTGGTTTTGATTTAAAAATAAAAATAGCCAGGTGCTGGTGGCTCACACCAGCAATCCTGGCTACATAGGAGGCAGAGACCTGAGGACCAGTTTGAAGCCAGCCCAGGCAGAAAAGTCTGTAAGACTCTTATCTCCAATTAACCACCAAAAAGCTGGAAGTGGAGGTGTGACTCAAGTGGTAGAGCACTGCCCTTGAGCAAAAAAGCTAAGGGACAGCAACCAGGCCCTGAGTTTAAGCCCCAAGACTGGCACAAAAATAGATAGACAGACAGACAGACAGATAGGAAAACATTAAATCCTCCTGTATTCCCTCTGTATGCTAGTAATATTGACTTATTCCCTACTATTGGTTGATTCAAATGAAAAATGGTGTATCTCTTCAGCACATACCAGGTGGACTAAGCCTCTTGGCCTACATTGTCTCAGTTTACCCTCACTGGACTTAGGAGGTAAGCACTATGGCTCTGGGTTTGAAGGATCATAGTGATTTTTCTGAAACTCCCCACACGTTGATCTCTCTTTAAGACCTAGCATAGTTGTTATGATTTGGATGTTTAATGTTCCCCCAAGGATATATGTTAAAGTCTTGGTCCCCAGATGATAGACTGTTGGGAAGTGGCAGAACCTTGAGAACTGGAGCCTGGTGGAAGAACATCCCCTGAAAACCCCAGCTCTCTCCTCTCCTCTCTCCCCTCTCCCCTCTCCTCTCTCCTCTGTCTTTCTCTTTCTGCTTCGCAGCTATCAAGAGGTAAGCAGCTTTGTTTTACCATATGCTCCACACCATGGTCAAAACCATGCTGCCAAGCAACCATGAACCGAAGACCCCAAAACTGTGAGCCAAAATAAACCCTTCCTTCTTATAAGTTGAATGTGTTAGGTATTTTGTCACAGTCCCTGAGGGCTGACTAACACAAAAGAATTGACAAAGGTATCTTTCTAAAAGACTCTACGGAGTCTGCCCCTTAGGAAAGGTTGGATGCACACAGCTTCAAAGAAGAAAACCCCTGACACCCTCCCAGTTCTTCTCCTGAAGAACTCAGGAGAAGCCAGATGCTGGTGGCTCACACCTGTAATCCTAGCTGCTCCGAAGACTGAGATCTAAGACTCCTGGTTCAAAGCCGGCTCAGGCAGGAAAGTAAGATTTTTATCTCCAATAAACCAGTGGCTCTTTGGCTCAAGTGGTAGAATACTAGCTTTGAGCAAAAAAGCTCAGGGACAGCACCCAGGCCTTGAGTTCAAGCCCCAGGGTTGGACTAAATAAATAAATAAATTGCTCAGGAGGGGAGGGGTGGGAAGAGGCTTGAGACTTATAGTATGGGGTAGAAAACGATGGAGTGATAGGTAAGTAGACTTCTCAAAGTCCTTTCAGGCAAATGCTGGGTTTGTCCCCCTACTGCACTCCCATGAGGCTCCATTAGTACCGGATTCCCACCTATCCCAATGCTGGGGACTTCCACGCCCTCACCTTGATAAGGTAATGGGAGACTCTGGCAAAGAGACCAGGAGGAGGAAGGGGCTCAGACTGCACCCTGACCTACACTTACCCCAGCCCATGGCCCTGCCCCTTCCTCTCACAGCTGCCCCCTTAGCCAGGCCAGTTGGGCAGTGCTGGCAGCCATTCAGAGACCATCCCTCAGAGAATCTCTTCCCCAACTCTGGCTTCCACGTCCTCTCAGATCTGCCCCCTTAGGCTTAGCCCTGTTCAGTTGCCCCCCGGGGCCTAGCTCTGGACAGCCCGGCGAGGCTATGAATAGCACACGGCCCTTTTCCTTTCCAAATATAAAAATGTTTGCTTTCAATCAGGGGCGTCTGGGGAAATGGAAATTATAGGATTGGAGAGTGTCCTTGGGTAAAGAAATACCTCGAATGCCGAAACCTCGCAGGGCCTCTGATTAGGGCTGGAATAATTCCTGCCGTAATATAAACAAGCCTTGCTGGGCTAATGGGGGTGGGGAGTGGGGCCGGAAAGTGGGGGCACATGCCATGTCTTTGTTCTTTCTGTTCCCAGCATGCACGGGGCCTAGCGTTGTGTGTGGAGCAGGTCCCAAAGGACACCAAAAATCTTGGCTTCCAGCTCTGCTAGGTGTCCATGGGTGGGCCACTGTCCTCAGGACCCACTGAGGCAGACTGGGAGAGATGAGCTATCCATCTCAGAGGCTGTGGGGTTCAGCCCAGGCTCCTTTGGTCCCCTAATGCCTCTGGACTGGGGTGGGGGAGTAAGAATGAAAAGGCCAAGGCTGAGGTCAACTAGGCACGTGGGCTGGGCACAGAAAGAAGAAAGAAACGTGCGAAAGTAATTCTGAGCAGAGATTTTTCCCAAATGGTCCATCAGTCAACAAATAAGAGTTGGCAACCTCTGGTGGCACCAGGATATAAAGATGTGAAATGCCATTTCCACTCTCAGGGAGGTGCAGAATGAAATAAAACAAAAACAGGAAGGAAAAAAAACAGCAAATACACAAATGGAGAATCCTAGCGGAGCAGGCTGAGGGTGCTTCAAACAATCCCATCACCCCTGAGTCAGGGGCAGGGACTATAGTGTGTCTGTGTGTCTGTGTGTGTACCCTGTCCTGGGGGTTGGGTGTTGTCTTTGCACTTCTTTTGCCCAAGACTAGTTCTCTAATGGTTGAGCCACAGCCCCATTTCCAGCTTTTTCTGGGTGGTTTATTGGAGTTAAAAGTCTCTTGGACTTCCCTGTCTGGACTGTTTTTGAACCATGATCCTCAGATCTCAGCCCTCAGAGTAGCTAGGATTACATGGGTGAGCCACCAGTGTCCCTCCATCTTTTTTAGTTTTGTTTATGTGATATTGAGGACTTGAACCCAGGGCATCATGCATGTTAGGCCAAGCATTCTACCACTAAGCCACATTTGTGACCCCAGGACAGCTTTTTCATTTAACCTTTTATCCTTGGGGCAGACCAATTTCTCCAGCTATCTGCTCTTGTTGGAAGCTCAAATCTGGGATGTGTAGTCACTGGGGCGCAGAGCCTCTGAGAGGAAGGGAGTTTTAGGTGAGCTCAGCTCAGTTAGCAGGGAGGTTAGGGACCGTTAGAGGGCCTTTGTAAAACTCATAAACCACAGAAGTACACAACCATTTGGCATACCAGACAGATCACAAATGGGGCAAGTAGAGTTGTACTTAGGTCCTGGTTTGCTGGATCTCTGTGGCCTCAGTCTCTCCTCTGTGAAATGGGTACAAGTAGTAAAGGAAACACCCTCTGAGGTACACTGAGGATCTGTGGGCAGTCAGGTTGGGGGGTGGGGGGAGCGTGTGCCCTGGAAAAGCACCCAGGAATGTTTTCTGTAGGCACCAGCTTAGATGGAGGCTATCAGTTGGAGACCATGACAGGTGTATTTGGAAGAGAGGTGGAGGTCCTAGCCAGGGAAGGGAGCAAAACAGGAAGAGGAGGAGCAAGCTGTGGGTCTCTGCCCTGAGAGGAGGGTAGGGGTGGAAAGAATCCAATCCCTAGGGCTAGCCCAGTGAGCAAATGGGGCCTAGTTGGGGAGACAGGGTCCAGCCTGGGACACCTGCTCAGTCTCCTCCAGGTAGAGACACACTCGGCCAGGGACCTATTGAAGATGTAAGCCTGCTGGGAGGAAGCCGGGACCTGCGGGGAGCAGAGGCCAGTGGGGGTGGGGTGAGATGGGCGGGGTGGGGCCGTGGGGGCGGTGGGGGGGCCGTGGGGGGGTGAGATGGGCGGGGTGGGGCCGTGGGGCAGTGGGGGGAGTGGGGGCGGTGGGGGCGGTGGGGGGAGTGGGGACGGTGGGGGGGTGAGATGGGCGGGGTGGGGCCGTGGGGCGGTGGGGGGGTGAGATGGGCGGGGTGGGCGGTGGGGGGTGAGATGGGCGGGGTGGGGCCGTGGGGCGGTGGGGGGGCGGTGGGGGGGTGAGATGGGCGGTGGGGGGGGCGGTGGGGGCGGTGGGGGGGATTGGGGCAGTGGGGGGGTGAGATGGGCGGGGTGGGCGGTGGGGGGGTGAGATGGGCGGGGGGGGCGGTGGGGGGGGCGGTGGGGGGGGATTGGGGGCAGTGGGGGGGTGAGATGGGCGGTGGGGGCGGTGGGGGGGTGAGATGGGCGGGGTGGGGCGGTGGGGGCGGTGGGGGGGTGAGATGGGCGGGGTGGGGCCGTGGGGCGGTGGGGGGCGGTGGGGGGGCGGTGGGGGGGTGAGATGGGCGGGGGGGGGGGGGCCGTCCGGGCGGTGGGGTGGGGGTGGAGCTGCTGGCTCGGGGAATGCGCCGGCCTCTTGGCAGATGGCCCCACCCCGCCCGCACCAGGCCGCCAGCGGTTCCGTATTTACACTACATTAATAATGGTTTAAACGTTCTCATAAATAGATGCTGATTAATTGGCAATCCATTTGCCGCGGCCCGGCCTGCCAGACGGTTTCCTGGAGGCCCGGTCCCCGTCCTGATAAACACCCTGGACGGGCGCTAACGCCCCCGGCGCCCCGCCCCGGCCCGCCGGCCCGCCCCGCTCTCCGGCGCGCGCGGCCCCCTTTGGAGCAGGTGGGGTCCCGGTGCGGGCGGGTGCGGGTTCCTGAGACCACCCCTTAGGCTCGTGGGGGCCGTGTGGGGAGGAGGCTGGCGGGGGAACCGTGCCTGCCTGTGTGCGGGCTTCCGGCCACCGCGCGGGCCCCTCTTCTGCCCAGGGCGGGCCACGTTGCCCTCCACTGGCGGAGCCCAAGTGTCCTGGACGTGGCTCCCACGCTGCACGACCCCCTCCTGCCCTCAGCCCCACACTCAGGACCCCACCGAGCACAGCACCTCGCTGACCCTGCTCGGCGTCCACACTCACCGCGCCCAGCCCTTCTGGGCGTGGCCCTTGCGCCCATTCTGCAGACAGACACACTGACAGTGCCCTGCCCAGGGCCACCTGGCCGACCAGCGACAGACCGGGACACCCCCACGCGTCCGTTCCGGGCTGGGTTGTTGAAAGAATGAATGGAGAAGTAATGAATGAATGCATTTTCCAAACCCGGATCCAGGGAAGAAAGACGGTGGGGGCAGGGAGGGGGGGATCCCCCCTTCCCCGCCAGCCCCCCTTCCTGATGATTGGTTTTTAAGCTCGGGCAGACCCCGAGTGGGGAGGTCAAAGGTGGCTGCTGATGGCTGTCACTCAAGCAAAATAGGCCCGTTTTCATTTTTCGCCTGGGCCCAGACCCCTCCAAACAGACAGTGATTAGGCCCTGATTGAGCCTTTCCTCCGCCTGATGACTCCCACATGTGACCCGCTCCCAAATTACATGCAAATGTTCCCGGACGAGCTGCTGAAAGCCCCCGCCCCCCTCCCGCCGCCGCGGGGCCCCTCCCCCGCAGGTGCACCGCCAGGTCCCCGGGCCTCACCTGCGGCTCCCCCCGCCCCACCCCGCCCGCACCCCGCGCTCCACGGCGCCGCCTGGCGGTGCCCAGTGGAACGCTGGCTTTGCTATGCTGGGAAGAGGGTGGTGGATCCTGAGGACCCAGCCTGGTGCCAATCTGAGACCAGGCTTGTGTGGCAAGGTACTGGAGCTCTGGGCCTCAGCCTCCGGGATGGAGCGGCGCTCGCAAGAGTCACCACCTCACAGAGGTGTGGGGAAGCCCAACAAACGAGACATCTCTGCGCTGATAGGGCATGAACTTACACAGGGCAGAGGACAGCAGGAGGGGACACTTGTGAGGTGTCCTGGGGCTGGCCCAGAAGCCTCTGCTCATCCTGGGCCAACCCTCCTCAGATCATTCCATTTAAGGGCACAATCACCCAAGAGCTGGAGTCAGGAGCTGAAGGAATGCTTGGTAGAGGCCTGCAGCCCTGAGCCCCAAGAGGGTGAAGCCCCCTACTGGATGGACTCCTATCCTGCCTCAACAGGCGCTCACATCCACCCTTCTCATTCATTCATCCATCTATCCATCCATCCATGCCAGGCCTTCTCTCACTCCTAGCCGGCCATGTCCCCAGCCAGAGAGATGGAAGGAGAGAGAGGGAGAGGGAAAGGGAGAGGGACGGAGAGGAAGGGGGAGATTCAGCTCAGAGGTGGGACACACACAGGCCAGCTAGCTCAGTCTGAAGACTAGGTAGAAGTGAGCACCTACAATCACAGTTGTGGAGCCAAAGGTTGACAAATTGCCAACGACTAGCCCCAGTCCAAATAGGGGAGACTGAGGACCGAAGAACAGTCATAGGTCTGGGAAGGAGACAAAGTTCAAGGGACATCCTAGCAGCAAGAGGATTTTTCAGAGTTGGACTGGATCACAAGGATAGGTGGGAAGTGGGAATCTGTGTGAGGCCAGGTAGAAAGGAAGGCAGAGCTGAGGAAAGGCAGGTTTGGAAGAAGTAGTTGGAATAGGGGTGGGGGATGGAGGTGGAGCCTTTAGCTCCACCCATTGAAAGCAATCCAGAACCCAGGTTGGGGCAGGATGAGGGACTACCACAGAGGTGGTTGCAGAACTTAAGCTCAGCCAGGTGAAAGAGATGTGCTGGGCAGGTTGGGCATTATACACAGGAGTGCTTCATAGGAAGGCTGAGTCCACTAGCCACAGTCTCACAAAAATACCTTCAAAGCCTGGGGTAGGCTCTGAGAATGACCACCTGCTGGTGAGCTTGTCTGTCTGTGAGTCTTAGGATGAGAACTGGTATGAAAATGGACTCATTACGTTGCTCATGTAACTGTAATCCCTCTGTACAGTATCTTTACTATATATATATATAGAACTGGTATGAGTCAGGACAGAAAGAGAAGGACCCAATCACCTGGCCCGCAGAAACACAGGTGAGAATCCCTTCCCTTCCTTTCTTCCACCCAGGCAGCCCCTCCCAGCTGGTTCCCAGCACAGGCTGCCCTGCTTTTCCATTCCTCTCGAGCAGGAAGCCGGTGAAGCCCTGGCTTGCGAGCAGGTGGGTGGCCCTTCATCAGACTGCTGTGGAAGGTGAAATCACTTCTTCCAATTACCCTCGAATCTGGAAACTTTTTTGTGCCTCTGACATTTCCTCCAGCCTGGGAGTTAATCAGCCCCTAGGCTGTCCCCACGGGGGTCGGGGAGAAGGGCACCAGGGTTGTGGTGCCCTAGAAAATTGTTTCTCATCACCAATTATTGCCCATTAGAGCTAATGGTGGCGCTTAATCACTGCGCACTTATCTGGGGGTGTTTTAAGCCACTGGAACGGCCTCCTGTCCACCTCCTCCCCCACCTGGGCTCTCTCTTGAGCACAGCTCAAGCCATTGCCAGAAATATATTTTTTTAAAGCCAAATCACACATCTGATACCGTTTTGTTTGAAAAATGAGCTGCCCTCCCCTTCCTCATGTCTGCTAGTCACATGATCAGTGAGGTATGGGGGGTAGCAATGGCCTCTTTGAGATACTTTGGGGGAGGTAGCGTGCTTCTGTGCCAACCACTCAGCTAAGAGGAGGACCTTTAGCCCCAGTTACAGATGAGGAAACTGAGGCTCAAAGAAAGGAGGGACATGTAAAGTTTCTCAGAGGTGGCTTGGGTCTCTTCCTTGTTGAGTGACCCCCCCCACCCCAGGGATTTTTGTGGGGTGAAGTTAACCACAGGGGTAGATCTCACCCACACTGGTTCTGTGGGGTCCCAACATCAGACAAGAAAGTTTGTCTTGTTTTGTTTTTGTCAGTCATGGGGCTTGAACTCTGGGTTTGGGTACTGTCCCTCAGCTCTTCAGCTCAAGGTGAGCATTCTACCACTTGAGCCACTATGCCACTTCTGGTTTTCTGAGTAGTTTATTGGAGATAAGAATGTCATGGACTTTCCTGCCTGGGCTGGCTTTGAACCGTGATCCTCAGATTTCAGCCTCCTGAGTAGCTAGGATTACAGGTGTGAGCCACTGGTGCCTAGCCCAGACAAGAAAGTTTTTAAGTTTTAAGTACCTACTGGTGGCTCACACCTATAGTCAGGAAGCTGAGGATTGAGGCTTGAGGCTAGCCTGGGCAGGAGCGTCCATGAGATTCTTGTGTACAATTAATGAGCAAGGAGCTGGAAGTGGAGCTATGGCTCAAGTGGTAGAGTGTGGCAGTCTTGAGGAAAAGAGCAGGGGGCAGCACCCAGGACCTGGGTTTAAGCCCCAGGACTGGCACACAAAAGAAGAAGAGAACCAGTGGTGTTCATTTTTTCCAGCTTAGACTTTGGAAGGTTGTCCTGCCCTGCACAGACACAAGTTCTAGCTCACATGGGCTTCACATAATACATCAGATGCATTTTCCTCCAACACAGTACCAGGGTTCCACTGACCTCCTTCTATCTAGGCAACATAGGGCTCTGATTCTGAAAGGACAGATCTCACCCTCCTGAGTAGCTAAGATTATAGGCATGAATCATCAGTGCCTAGCTGTATCTAGTTTCTTAGTAAGAGGCTATACCCCATGGTTGTGAACATGCCAGTACCTAGACCTTGTCTGTTGTACCATTCCTGAGGAAAGGAGCCTGGACTCCTCAGAAAGGTGCCTGAATTCCAAAGCTGGGCAGCGTCATAATAAGCTAAAGTAAGAACCCTTGTTTAAAATCAAAGATGGTGACATGAGAGACGGTAGCAAGGGACTCCTACTGGGTATATCTGAGACAAATTGGGCATCCAAATAATTAAACCAGAAATTATTTAAAAAAATAAGAGTCCATTCCAAAAAAAAAAAAAAATAAGAGTCCATCACTGGGCTCTAGTGGCTCACACCTGTAATTCTAGATACTCAGGAGGCTGAGATCTGAGGATAGTGGTTTGAAGCCTAGCAGGAAAGTCTGTGAGATACTTATCTCTAATTAACCACCAGAAAACCAGAAGTGAAGCTATGAATCAAAGTAGAAGAGCACTGGCCTTAAGCAGAAAAGCTCAGGGACAGTGCCCAGGCCCTGAGTTCAAGCCCCACACCGACAAAAAAAAATACATGAAGCACAATCATATTAAATATACACTCAAGTGGACGAAGAATGAAGGCAACTGATAAGGGGGAGGAGAGCCAGGGTTGGAAACACAGCCTTATGCAGTCATTGTTAGAAGGCCAGCTCAGAAAAGCATTATCCATGGACACTAAACCTGATGGGAACAGATGCTTAAATTGTCTTAGGAGCATCCTTGCCAACCATGGACTAAGTACAAGGAGGGAAAAGCAAGACAATGTAGAATTCTGGCTATGTCTCTGCATGGTGGCAAATCCACCATCACAGAGGGGCAGGTGGCCTGGCTGGGACCTAAACCCAGACCAAGCCCAAGTGAGGGACAGTCTGCTAAAGAGACCCTCAAAAACTCAAAAAATCTCCATGCTGGATGCCCAGGGTTCATGCCTATAATGCTAGCTACCCAGGAGGCTGAGATCTGAGGTTTAGAGTTCAAAGCCAGCTTGGGCAGGAAAGTCTGTAAAACTTGTATCTCCAATTAACGACCAAAAAGCTGGAAGTGGAGCTATGGTGCAAGCGATAGATTGCTAGCCTTGAGTGAGTACAGGAACAGCAGTCAGGCCCTGAGTTTAAGCCCCAAGACTGATGCACTTGCATCATGGATAACAGATTCTTATATCACTGTTAAATTTACAGAGATCAAGGAGTCAACTAGGAAAATGGAAAAGCATGCTGTACTGAGATATTTAGAGATAGAGGGCCATGATGCTCGTAGGTTAGTCCCCAAATAGTGGGCTTGTGTGTTGGTAAGAGACAGCATGAATGAATGCAAATGATTAAGTGAACAATAAAAACTTAACCTGCAACTTGCCCTTGAAGGGAGTATGGGGACTTCAGCCCTTTCCCCAATTTCTTCACATCCTTCTCATGAGGTGAGCAGCCTCCTGCCACGATGCACTGTACTGCCACAGCCCCAAAGGAAGCAAACCACAAGGCCATGATCTGAAACCATGAAACCTTTCCTCCTTTTAAGTTGATTGTCTCAGGTATCTTGTTAATTGAAATCTGACTAGCTTGGTGATGCAGTTGTGGGAGGAAGTTGGCAGGGACCCTGAAGGCCCTGATGAGGAGTTTGGGATTAAGTCTTAGAGCAATAGATGCCATAGGTGGATAACCATAGTTCTAGAGATCCACTGAGTGAAAGAATAGTCACTCAACAGTGTACTGAGAGCCCTGGCAGGTCCATGATTGTTTGGGAAAGGGTATGGCATTGAAAAAGACATAACAACCGCCAAGCAGCAGAGCCTATTCTGCTATGAAACAGGGCCACCTGCCCTGGTTATAGTGCAAGGGCTCATTAGTAAGGGCGGGCTAAGTTCAGCTGCAGTGACAAATGAACCAAGCACCTCACGTCAGAACGCACAAGTGTTCATTTCATTCAATGAAACTGTATGGGGCTTCATGGCTGGCCCATCAGTCACTCAGAGACCTGTCACTTCCTGGGCAAGGGATCAGGGATGCCAGCCTGAAACAAGTAAGCTAGCCTGCAGCTAGCTCACTTGCTATGCAAGGCTCAGGGGCCACACTTAACCTCCCAGGAAGGGGGACTTGGGAAAAGGAGACATGGCCATGCAGAACAGCTACAAAGGTAGACTTAGGGAGAGAGGGAGTGTCCAGTCCATTTAGCTGCCTGTCTGAGATATGAGTGAGAATGTGTAGTAGAGGCTGAACATGGTGCTTTGGCTTCACCTGGACCGGTAGGATTTTCTGCTCCCAAGTAGCCAAGACGTGCAGTTAGGTGATCGTCAGTGGTTTTCTGGAGCAATCAGAAAACACCTTGGGTTCGGATTCCTGAGGGACTGTGTGGCCACACTCCCCATCACTCTCTATTATCCTTGAGTGGAGGACCTGTGCCCGATCGGGCTCAGTGTCCTCTCTACAGGACCCCAAAAGGCAACAGTGTCTGCCACAGTAGAGGAGCAGCTTCTCGGTGAAACAGAGGCAACTCCGGAATCTGCCGCCCACATGTGCCTGAGCTTCCTCTGTGAACCTGAAGGTCCTGGGCTTCACAATGCTGCTCCCTCCTCCCATTCTTTCCTCCTGACTCCTCCCCATGGTCCCTCTCAGGTCTTCTGGAGCCGTGGTACCACACAGATGGAGGTGATCCATCCATCCAAGAACTCTAGTACCACCCGGAAGGGACTAAGACTGCAGTCAACGAGGGCCATCTGAACACCGCCAGGGTGCGGCCCCAGGGCAAGATGGATGGGCGTCACTGGCCACTTCAAGGCTGTGTTTATGGGACACCCAAACAGCTGGTCACCCCGGGGACCATCACTCAACTGGCTACCAGGGATCCCTGACAGGATCGGAGATTGTACTGCGTCTTAACTCAGGCAGCACTTAGAGATTTAGCCTGCCTGGCTGGAGGTCCTGTCTCAACCACCGGGGATTGACAGATGAGGATCCTGAGCCCCACAAGGAGGCACGTGGCTGCAAGGAGCACTCAGGTCACAGGAGCGGAAGAAAGGCTGAACCCCATGTGCCTCCAGCCAGGCCTCCCAGGCTTCCTGCCTCCCTGCTGCTGGCCTTTCCCTTGGGAAGTGATTCACCCAGCCTCTCCTGATGGCCTCTCCTGCTCAGAGTCAGAGGGCAGTCAGCGCTTCCTTTCTTCCCTTCCCTTCCCTTTCCTTTCTTTCCCTTTCCTTCCTTTCCTTTCCCTTCCTTTCCCTTCCTTCCTTCCTTCCTTCCTTATTTCTTTCTTTTTCCTTCCTTTCTTTCCTCCCTTTCTTCTCTCCCTTTCTTCCTTCTATTCCATGTCTCTCCTTCCCTCCTTTTCCCTTTCCCTCCTTCCCTCCCTCCTTTCCTTCCTTCCTTCTTTCCTTCCTTCCTTCCTTCTCTCCTTCTATTCACTCTCCTTCCCTCCCTTCCCCCCTCTTTCCTTCTATTCACTCTCCTTCCCTCCCTTCCCCCCTCTTTCCTTCTTACCATCCTTCTCTTCCACCCTTGAGACCTTTGATTTAAGAAACAGGGCACAGAAACTTCTACCCAGTATGGCCATCTGTACCTCAGGTTCTGCAGAAGAAGGGATTTGAACTGGGTGGAGACTGCCCCATCTCGTGGCACAGCTTGTTAGCTGGGCTGGGGCATTGTGTGGGGAGCAATAGAGCTAGAGGAAAGGGAATAAGCACCTCTCTGTGTCCCTCTGATGTCTCCTCCCTGAGGACTGCAGTTGCTAACATTCAGATTTGGGGCTGGGTGAGAGAATGAGCATGACATCAAGTTTCTTGTGCCCAGGCATTTACCGAAACCAGAGTATTATTAGTAGAAAGAACAGAAACCAGACATTGCAACTGCTTTTCATAAAGTACCCTTTCAAGGTAGTCAGCTTAAAAAAATAATACTTGCTCCAAAGAACAATATACAAACCCACTGTACATAAAAATTAACTCAAACTGGATCAAAGGCCTAGTGTAGGAGATAAAACTACAAAGCTCTTAGAAGAAACCATAAGAGCAAATCTTTGTGGCCTTGGATTCAGCAATAGATTCTTAGATACGACACCAAAGCATAAGCAAATGGAAGAAAAAAATAGATAAATTAGACCTCGTCAAAATTAAAAACTTTTGTGCTTCCAAGGATACCCATCAAGATCATAAAAACACAACCCACGGAACAGGAGGAAATATTTGCAAATCGTAATGTGATAAAGGTCTTGCTTCAAGAATATACAAAGAACTCTTACAACACACCAAGCAATGAGAAGGAAGCAGGGATCGAAACAGACATTTCTCCAACAGAGCGATCCAAATGCCAACAAGCAGTAAAATGATGCCCAGGACCAGCAGTCCTCAGGGAAATGTAAACCCAACCCATGGGGAGACAGCACTTCACACAGAAAAGTGGGCAGGCAAATTCTACCACTGCTATGGGAAGAAGTTTAGCAGAGTCTTGAAATGCTAGCTATAAAACAACTATACAACGAGCAATCCACATCAAGTTGTATGTCTATGCCTAAGAGAACCAGAAACATACATCAAAATGTATATGTAAACCAGGCAATGGTGGCTCATGCCTATAATCTAGCTACTCAGGAGGCTGAGATCTGAGGATCAAGGTTCAAAGCCAGCCTGGGCAAGAAAGCCCATGATACTTTTTTTTTTTTTTTTGCCAGTCATAGTGCCTGAACTCTGGGCCTGGGCACTGTCCCTCAGCTCTTCAGCTCAAGCTAGTGCTCTACCACTTGAGCCACAGCACCACTTCTAGCTTTTACTGCTTATGTGGTGCTGAGGAATCGAACCCAGGGCCTCATGCATGCAAGGCAAGCACTCTACCATTGAGCCACCTTCCCAGCCCCTCATGATACTCTTATCTCCAATTAACCACCCAAAAGCCAAAGGTGGCAGAAGGCTTGCTTAAGCAAAAAATAAAATCTCAGGCCCTGAGTTCAAGCCCCAGGACCAACACACACACACACACACACACACACACACACACACACACACAATCTGATTTCACTTGATCACTGCAGTTAGGTTTATTAACTTTCACGTTGCTTTGGGAGTAGATTTTCACAGATGACAATGATTGTTAACAGGACCATGGGTGACATATGACAAAGAACTTCTCCAGGATAACTAATCTGCATAATGCATGTGGGAATTTAAATTTGTATATGTGTGTGCCAGACATGAGATTGGAACCCAGGGCCTCCTATCTTTTGGCTTGTTAATTCATCCAACGGAAGTTCATTGTTCATATGTAGTTCTTCTGGTCTTTAGCCTTACCAGCAGCTGGCCAACAAACTTTTCTAAATGATTTAGAACATCTCATTTTCTTTCTTCCCCTCAGTTTGTTTAGATCTATCCTTTCTAATAGTTGTCCTAATATTCATTCCATCTTATTCTACTGGTGTTCTATACCTGAGCCGTGTCTCCAGCCTAGCTTTTTGCTGCTTAATTGGAAACTTTTCTGCCCAGGCCAATGTTGAATCACTATCCTCCAGATTTCAAACTCCTGAGTAGCTACAATTACAGGCATGAGCCACTGGTACCTGGCTTACCATTTTTGTTTTTAAATTTTCTTAATAAAATAATTATTATTTTTTATTCCCACTGTGCATGGTCAAGATTACATGAAATGAATCAATGAATACGATGGGTTTGATGTAACCCCTCCCACTCACGTATATGTGTGTAATTATTTCGGCTGGCACCAAGCAGGGGCTTGAGGCCATTTGTCAGAGATCTAGCCTTCTTCCTCTGACCCCACGTTGCCCCCAGATTGTGTATGCTGGTCAGTGTTGTGAAGGAGAAAAGATTCCTACTGTGTTTGCTTCAAATCTCCTTTACAACCCTACAATCTTTGGAAGTAATTAATGACTTCTTGGATTTTTTTTAAACACAGGCTAGCCCCCTTGTGGTTAACAAATAAAAAAGAAAAGTTGTCCATCAAGAACCTAGGATGATGAGTGGGTTTTGCCTACTTAACTGTATTTGGGGGACATTAAAAACCTTGCAACCAGCCTGAGGTTAGCCTTGAAGGAAGCCACCAATCCCAACGGGCTGGAGGAACAGAGACAGACAGGCCACTGGTTGAGCCAGCAAGACACTCCAGGAGGCTTTAGTTGAAAGAATTAGGAAAAGCTAACTGGCCATCTCCACCAGCCCCTACCTCTCAAGGGAAAAGTGGCTCCCTGAGACTGGAGCAGAGCAGGACTGGGCAGAGGAGGCTGCAGGTGACACAGAGGGAAGGGGCCACACAAGAGAGAGGGCATGTGGGGAAAATCAACTTTTAACTGGGTTGTCTCCCTACTACTGCACAGATGAGGTGCTCATGGGGGTGGGGGGAGAACAACAGAGATTTCTTCCTCCTAGTTCTAGGGCCTTCCCCGTGCGCGTTCCACTTCCAGTAGAAATTTGCACACGGTCCCTGAAAACATATACAGCCCTGAAGACATATACAGAGCACTCGGAGCGACATCCCAGCTGGGCTGGTACCAGGTCCTGAGAGCTGAGCTTTGGAAGGAGATGAAGAGGATGACAGAGACTGTCCACTGACCATGATCATGTCACAGGCCACCTTCAGCCCCACCTTGTCCTCTGAAGCACTGATGATTCACACCTGTCATCCTAGCTACTCAGGAAGCTGAGATCTGAGGATCATAGTTCAAAGCCAGCCTGGGCAGAAAAGTCCATGAGACTCTTATCTGTAAGTAACCAGCAAAAAGCTGGAAGTAGAAATGTGGCTCAAGTGGTAGAATGCCAACGTGGGGCAAAAAAAAAAATGCCAAGAAAGAAAAGGCACAAGGCCCCGAGTTCAAGTCCCACTACCAGCACACACACAAAAAAAGCAAATGAACTTGCTTTGAAGGAGATTTTCCTCCACTAGACACTGGACCCTGGAGTCTTTGGTTCCGGAAGAAGGGTTTGGAGCCTCAGTCCGAGGACTACAGGCATCCAAGGGGAAATCTCTTTCGTAGGCATTATCAGGCCACTCCCTGACCATTCCGTGTCGTGTTATAGGAAAGGTCCCCATCCTAGCCCTCCGAAGCTTCCGTACTCAAAGCCCTCTGCATGTATGTCTCACAGGCAGTTGGGGGAGAGCCTGAAGCAGCACCTGCAACCTTGATGTGACAGGAGTCAAAAGCCTTCCTGAACACACCAAGGAAGCTGCCAGAGGCCCGAGCAGGTCCATTATCAGCACAGGCAGGCCATTTGAATTGCTGGCTGCTGCTCCCATACACAGAGGGGCTTAGGGAGTGGGGCAGGGAGCTGGACCTTTCGGCCCTCCCCAAGCACAGCCACAGCCTTTCTGCATGCTGTATACACTGGCCTTAGGCAACGTACCAGACCAGGTGCCACTTTGGGGGGGGGGGGTCTTCACAATAGGGAGGTAGGTTTAAAAAAAAAGCCCCATTAATTGAACAATGATTATCCTGTCAGCATTGGGCTGGGAGGCCCCAAATCCTCTTCCCACCTCCAAGCCTGCGCACCCCCGGGTGGTGAGCCAGGTCATCCATGACTTCTGTGGAGCTTCACATGGAAGCTCCTCTGCCCACCCTTGCTCAGTCTGTAGGGGCATGGATGCCTCCACGGCATGGCCCAGCTGGGCACATTCCCACGCTGAACTAGCTGCCACAGTGGTCTGCAACAGACTGAGCATTACTGGGGGGAAGTGAGTGACACCACCTCCCCCATCCCCATTAGAGGTAATCAGGGCTTCTTGAATGAATCGATAAAGAATGATTGACATCTTGGACATCTAGTCCTTGCCAGGCTGCAGATACAAGAATGAACGGCTCCACAGTGGATTCAAAGGGTGGTCTGTACCTCAAGTGACCCTGATAGGGGAGAGTGTTAAGATGAAATTCAGGTTCTTGAGAAAGAGACCTTGCATGGGTGAAGGAAGAAAACTATGGAGACTCTGGACCTTAGGAAACAGTGCTCAAGAAGTGGCAGGTGCAAAAGCCCTAGGGCAGGACCAGTGTTGGGAGGAGAAGAGGGAGGGTGAGGTCAAGGAACTGCAAGAAAATAAAAAATAAAAAGCTGGAGCTTGTGAGGAGATGCAGGAAGGGAGAGGAAAGGAAGGGATAAATTCTACCATGAGACCACGTGGTTTCAGGTGACTTCACCTGTAATTTGCTGGCCCTTCAAATTACAGAGCCAGAAGCCATGATACTAGGCTTAATGAATTCCAGTCCATCATTCTGGGCCTGTTTTCCTCTGAACTGTGAAGTGTTTGTTTTCTGCTCCAACCACAATTACTTGTGTCAAAAACAATGTCTGGAGGGCTCCCCTGCCTGGCTCCTTTCCCAGGGATGACCCCAAATGGACCTGGGCATTCCTCCTGCCCTCCGGCCTGCCCAGCCTCCCTGCCAACCTCTCAACAGAGCTCCTCTCAACCCTGTGTCCAGGGAGCCACAGAGAACCTTCCACTTCCCCCATCATCCGTTCATCTCCTGGGGAGGGGTGTTCCTCGAAATGAAATTCCACCAGACACTCTGGGAGGAAACAGTACTATGGGGGGAATACATGGCCATCCTTGACAGGTTCGGAGACAAGACCAGGATTGGTCCAGCCATCCACAGCTAGACCCCACTCTCTCCAGAAGAGAGAATAGCCAGATCCTCCCACTTCACTTACCAGCCAGAAGAGTAGGAGGAGGCAGGCAATTCTGCCTATCAGCTGTGGGAAGGAGATGTCTGAGAGAGATTTGGATTTACAGAGTGGGTAACCATTCCACTTGCCTCTGCATTGTCTTCTCGGAAAAGTCAGTGTGTGGGAGCCATGGAAAAGACACTTAAGGCCTGGGTGTGGCACAGAGGGGCCCGGCTGAGATCCTGGTGGGGTTCTCACTGCTGGAGAAAGTGCCAGACTCTGGCGTGTGGTGCTGGGCCCGGCCCCGCCCTCAGCACCCCGCAGCCTCATGGTACAGAAAGCCACACGGAACAGCCTCCAAGGGCCTCCTCAGGTCCCCAGCCTGGTCTCCTCTGCCCTCCGCAGTGGCTGGTTCCTAATCCCCCTCACCTTTAACAAGGCCTAGCCTAATTGGGGACCTTGGGGTCCAGGAGTCCCTGGTGTCAGGCCGTGCAAAGCTCTATGCCTGGCGGACACTGGCTGCCCCCTCTTGCTGCCCACCCCCTCTATAGGCACCCCCAGCCTGTGCCCCCTGCCCAGCGGTCCCGCCTTTGGGGCGCAGTGACAGAAGAGTGGATGGTGATGGATGGAGGAATGGAGGAGGCCCAGTCTCACTACAAACATTCTTCCTGATGATAACTAATATCAAGGCGGCGGCTGGCCGAGAGGCGCTCTTGAGAGGCAGGAGGTGAGGGGCCTCTGTGTATAATAAAGGTCAACAAATGTCAGCTGGACGTTTTTATGCTCTTCCCGAGGCCCCAGCTGCGCGGCCCAAGGGAGAGGACGCACTGAGCATGCGCAGGAGGCAGCGGCTTGGAACAGGTTCCAGGCCTGAGATGGCTTGGGTACAATTTTGGGCCCCCTTCCTAACTCTCCCCAGTGACTCTACACAGTCTAATGCCTCTGATGACACGCCAGCATGCTCAGAGCCACTTTCTGAGAGAGAATTGGCAAGTGGGGGGCTGGCTCAGCTCCCTAGGGGTACCGCCCCAGCTTCCATCCCCTAGAAGGGCTGTTGGGGGACAGTCTGGACATCTGTGGAGGATAGTACCCATTGTAACCATTTCAGGCTGGCCTTGTGGCATCTGTGCCCATCTGTGGAGGTGGGGGAGACCTGGCTAGAGCCATGGTGGGTATGTTGAGGGGGTCACTGAGCCCCAGTCTATGGGGCTGAGTTCTTTGGTCCGGTTGTGGGGCCTGCACTCTGGGCCTGAGTGCTGTCCCTCAGCTCTTCAGCTCAAGGCTAGCACTCTACCACTTGAGCCACAGCGTCACTTCTGGCTTTTTTTTTTTCTTTTTGCTTATATGGTGCTGAGGAATCAAACCCAGGGCCTCAGGCATGCAAGGCAAGCTCTCTACCACTGAGTCAACTTCCCAGCCCATCTATGGGGCTGAGTTCTGTGCTCACTACCATATGGTCTCATCCCATCCTTTCTCCCCTCTCTCTCTTCAAGGATTCCCCACCTGAAGTGTGAGAGAGAATCAGGGTTCAGCATGAACGGGGCCACTAGAGGCCAATCACTAAGGTGGGGCCGCACAGGAGGAGGGGCCTACTCCCATCCTGCCTCTTAGACCCCAGCCCATCAGTTTGGGGCCTTGCAATTGTCACATCCCCAGCCCTTGACCTGAAGGGCCAGACAACATACTGTGAGCCTCAGGGAGGGAGCAAGTGACTTGTAGAGGTCCCCAGGGCCTGGTGGGCTGGAGGCCTGGGTCCTACCAGGAGAGTCCAAGGTCACAGGTGAGGATAGGACTAAACATACTCTCAGCAGAGTCCTGAGACTCCAGGGTTCTGATTCTCATTTTACAGAGGGATAAACTGAGGTATACAACAAGCACAGATGAGCTCAGCATGGCGAAGGGGACACATGTTGGATTTGTGCCCATGTATATGGTACTTTAAGTCTGGAAATCTTTTCCTTTCCTTTACCCCCTATACCTGTCCTTTCAACCAACAGACTAAGGCCTACAGAATGGAGAGCTAGAACAGAGGGTTTTATCTGGGTGCTGGTGCCTCACACCTGTAATCTTAGCTACTCAGGAAGCTGAGATTTAAGGATCAAGATTAGAAGTGAGACCTGGGCAGAAAGTCCACTTTTATTTCCAATTAGCTAGCAGAAAGATGAACATAGAACTATGATTCAAGTAGTTGAGCACCAGCCTTCAGTTAAAAAAAAAAGAAAGCCAGCATGGTCCCTCTGGAGAAGTGGAGGGAACATACCGTGGTGGGCTTATGTCTGAGACACTGAGGTTGGTCCCTCGATAGCTCTCTTAGCATCTAGAAGTTACAGTCTGTGAAATCCCCTGGCCAGGGGCTTCATTCAGTACCTGCAGCCCCTCTGAGATTCTTGAGAGGATGTTGGGATGTTGGGAATGCATTCTTTTCCTATGTCATTACTGAAGTCCCCACCAAGTAGGGTCAGGCACATTAGAGTACTCTTACCCCCGACCTGTGCCAGGTACAATAGGCATCTCTCCCCTGCATGCCAGACACACAAGAAGTACATAGAGATTGTTCTGGTTTATCTTTCCTTTTTTTACTTAAAAAAATAGCTTTGGGGCTAGGAAGGTGGCTCAGTGGTAGAGCGCTTGCCTTGCATGCATGAGGCCCTGGGTTCGATTCCTCAGCACCACATAAGCAAAAAAAGAAAAAGCCAGAAGTGGTGCTGTGGCTCAAGTGGTAGAGCGCTAGCCTTGAGCTGAAGAGCTGAAGGACAGCACCCAGGCCCAGAGTTCAGGCCCCATGACTGACCAAAAAAAAAAAAAAAAATAGCTTTGCCAGAAGTAGGGTTTGAACTCTAGACCTTGCACTCTTGTCTAGTTTTTTGCTCAAGGCTGGCATTCTACTACTTGAGTCACACTTCCACTTCTGACTTTTTGCTGGTTAACTATAGATGAAAGTATTCTCAGATTTGTCTGCCCAGTCTGGCTTCAAACCTTCAGTAGCTGGGACTATAGCTATGAGCCACAGGCACCTGGTATACCTTGTTTGCTTCAAGTTTTGAAAGATAAAGCAACATCTGGTCACAAAATCCAAAAGCTACCAAATAGTTATAACATCCCCAATATTCTTCCTGTTGGAGCCCAGGACCACTCTGGCTGCCACTTTCTGAATGGCTCAGGGGGATCCTGCTTTCTGAATGGCTGGAAGCAGATGTGAAGATCCTAGGGACATGGCACTAATGCCCCATGCTGGCCACCAGGGGCTCAGAAGCCACTGCCACCCATCCACGGCAGTCCTGGGTCAGGTTTCCATCCACTGTCAATTAGGCAGATGTCAAACTCGGAGGGGCAGCAGTAATTTGGACAATTACAGCAGCTATTATTGCTTCCTCTCCTTAAACAGGGGCCAAATTACTCACTTAAACACAACCACCAGTCGCTCCCCACAGGCGGAAGGGACCACGGTGGGGGAGGGGCAGCAGGAATACATGAAGGGAGAAGCAACAGGCACGGAAGGGTTCTTCATGTAGGCACTACCGGAGGGATGGCAAGGTGGCCCCATTGGTCCCTGAGGGGACACAGCCAGTCTGCTTGAGCAGAGCTCAGGGTATTGCTTCCTTGGGGCCCTCAGTATGAAAAGGCTAAGTTCTACCCAGCAGGCAGGGGTGAGGGTGGGGCAGGGGCCCAGGTGGCAGCTGCAGGCTGGAGAGCCCCAGCTCTCCAGAGATGGATCTGAAGGTGTGATTCATGCATTAGGGCCATGGCAGACCCTGGGACCCAGATCCCCAGCTGGAAGAGAAATGGGATAGAGTTCAGTGTACCATCCAGCACAGGGGACCAGAGATCCCCAAAGTTAATCACAGCATTGTAACTGACACTGTTACACATCAGAGCTGCAACTGAATCCTTAGAGGAACCCTGGGAAGATCAGCATTCTTACCAGCCTTGTTTTATAGAGGACACTGAGGCCCAGAGAGGTAACACAGAGTCACGCAGCATCTCAGCATGGATCTTATCCCTCCCCAGAGCCACAGGACTGAGCAGCCCACCACTTGGCAGGCTGCTGTGTCATGCCACACATAGGTTCAATGAGGCCAGGGCTGACCAGAACCCCACACAGGGCCGGGGCTGGTAGCCTTGCAAATCCTGTGTGCCCCAGGCAGAAGAATGAACTTAGAGGGCCTGACTTAGAGTAGTCAGGGTTGGGGACAGGAGTGACTGGTTGGATAGAAGGAAGAGCCACAGGGAAGAAAGGAACCAGCAGGAAGTCACTCAGAACGGTCCAGAAGGGCATTCTCCCAGTATAGGGGCCCCCAGGTAGGAAGGAGGAGGATGGGTGTGGGTCATACCCAAATAGCTCAGGTGCCTGTAGCTCTTGCCATGGGATTTAGGTATCCTCCGGGGGTCTGGCTATGTACCTAGGAAAGGGTGTCAGGAACAGGGTGGAAGGGGGCAAGGGAGTCATTCACAGTTATCTAATCCTATGTGGTATACAATTAATTTCCTCTGAGATTTATCTAACTGCCATGATATCTGCTCCGAGCACGCCTTCCTCTACCCCATCACAAATTTCCTTGACAAACACACAATTGACATGATTCAGTGATTCATTATTTTTATATGTCAGTGTTTCTATCACCTTCTGAGGCAGAAATTTGCTTTTCTAATTCACCTGTCCCAAGAGGACTAACCAGTAAGATTCCTTTTTGGCAGGGGTCAACTGCTCTAACCTCCTACTCTGGGCTACACAGATATCTGAAAAGCCACGAGGAACAGTCTCCTCATACTTCATAAAGCACGTAACCAGAAACAAATGGCCACTTCTCTCTTAGGACTCAGTGTTTCATCTTGAAAGTGGGTGCATTGATAGTGCTGACCTTGAAGAACTGTGATGAAGATTGTGTTAGCCCTTTGGGGCTGCCGTAACTAAATACCAAAACCCGGGAGGCTTAGACAGTGGAGGTTCATTTCTCACAGTTCTGGAGGCTGAGGTTCAAGGTCAAGGGACCAGCAGATTTGGCCAGGTGAGGGCACTCTTCTTGCCTGGTAGAGAGCAGCTTTGATGTGTCTTCTTGGTGCAATTAGGGGCACTGATGCCTCTTTCTTTGATAAGGGAGCTGATTCCATTATAAGACCCAACCTCATGATCTCCTCTTACCTAATCATTTCCTGAATATCCATCTCCAAATATTATCACATTGGGAAATAGGTCTCCAATGGAAGAATTTGGAAGCGATACAAGGAAGTCCCTAGCAAGGACTAAATAAAACCACCTTTACAAAATGCTTTCAACACAGTGCTGAGTACAGTTCCTGGCCCAAGTTAAGGGCTTTGTGCCCTTGAATCCATGTCAGCCCACTCTTAATTCAGTCCCACATGATCTTGGGACTGGACCTTGCTGTTTCCCAGGGTGAAAGCCCAGGACTGGCTCTGTAGAGCTAGTCTAAGGAGGTCAGTTCTGGTCTACACATACCCCAATCCCTCCCCTCCCAACTGTGGCCCCTCCTCAGGCTGCCCACCTGTGCAGGACCTACTGGTCATGAGGTTAGATCGTAGATTTTACTGTGATAGCGGAGTCATCTTGAGGACTTAGGGAAGCTGCCATCACTGGACTGAAGTAATGTAAGCTCTGAGAGGCTGGGCACACCCAAGGGGTTCTAAGCTGTAGCACCCAGCCAGTGTGAGGGAGTGCTGTTCCTGGGACAGAACTGTGGGATGTGGGGCTCTCAGGGCAGCCTGGGTTGGGGACCAATCTTTGCCAGCATCCACACAATAGGTCATCTTGGCCTGGCCACCCCTGTCATCCCTCTGTGTGATGAAAGAGGATGATGACTGCTCTGAGCTTTGATTTCTTTGAATCTTCAAGCTTGCCCCTGACTCACAGAAGCCAGCACCTCCCAGGGGCCGAAAGTGGCAGCTGTGGGACCCCAGAGCGGAATTTCACCCTGAGCTTACACCCTCATCCAAAACACAAACACGTGTGTTCCTGTCTCAGGGAGTTCTGTGCTGATTTAATAGAATAACGTGTGTGAAGGGATATCCTAGCAGGGCTAGGAACCACAAGTTCGGCACGCGGTGGTCTGGCCTCCACTGCTACTATAACTACTTCCTGTGTTACTGCTGTTGAGTGGGGAAGCAATGGAGTGCAGTAGGCCTGACCTCCCCCCACCATAGTGATACCTGAAGCATGGATGCATGTGCAGACAAGGCCCTGAGGCCCAAGGTGCTCCTAGCCAGGTGCTAGAGCCAGCTGTGGCGTCAGGGCTGGTCCCCCACTTGTTCCTCTTGTGTGTGTGGTCAACTGTAGTCTGACAACTGAGAAATCCTGTTGTCACCTGCCCTGGGGCTGGGGTATTCCTATACATCTCCAACAGGGTGCCCCACATGCCCTGACAAAGTGCAGGCCTGGACACTTGTCCTGAGCATTGTAAACACTTACCATTTGCAGAGCCTTCGAGAGGAGGGGTGAAACAGAACCTGTCAACCCTTCAGCAACTGTGAGTCTGGCGGCCTGAGACCACTGCTCTGACCCCTCCCTATGGCTGGCAGAGAGGC
The DNA here is from genome assembly GCF_019054845.1 of Dipodomys spectabilis. Taxonomy (NCBI): domain Eukaryota; kingdom Metazoa; phylum Chordata; class Mammalia; order Rodentia; family Heteromyidae; genus Dipodomys; species Dipodomys spectabilis. Next base: position 17,106,439 of record NW_024870775.1, read on the forward strand.
CAGGTGCCCTTCACAGCTCCAGAGCCTGAGACTGGGCCCTTTTGTTGCCCTGTTCATCTTGTGTGCTAAACACTCCCTGTTTATAAATGGGCATGTTGAATAGTAACCCCTTTGTACAACTATATTTAAAGATAGAAATAGAATTTTTAAAAATTGGGACTTGGAAAAGACAAGCTAAAGTGATAAATCGGTTGTATTACTGTCTACTGCTAGTAAATAATTGTGAGCCCATACCAAAAAACTACAACTGGAGAACATATTGATGTTGTTTTGCTTGTCTGTGCTAATAGATACTTAGTGGCATCTGCTGTTTAATTCTGCAATTCCTGATGAGATACATAAAACATCTTTGCCTATGCTTATTTGCCATATGTACATCTTCTTCAATGAAATCGTCACTGAGACTTTTGCTCATATTTAAATTGAGTCATTTGTTATTGTTGAGCTTTAAGAGTTCTTGGCATGTTTTGGGTACAAGTCTTTTATCAGATATGTGTTTTACACATACTTTCTCCTAGTGTATACTTTTTCTTTTTTTTTTGGGGTCCGGTAGTGGGGCCTGAACTCTGGGCCTGGGCGCTGTCCCTCAGCTCTTCAGCTGAAGGCTAGCGCTCTACCACTTGAGCCACAGCGCCACTTCCGGCTTTTTTCTTTTTGCTTATGTGGTGCTGAGCAATCGAACCCAGGGCCTCGAGCATGCAAGGCAAGCGCTCCACCACTGAGCCACCTTCCCAGCCCTATACTTTTTCTTTTTTATTCAGGTATCTCTTCTTTCTTTTGTTAAAAAATAGAATCTTCTATAGAGCAGTACTTCTAATTTTAATAAGACCCAATTTCTCTCTCCCTTCTTCCCTCCTCCCCCTTCCTTCCTTTCTGTTCTTTTCTCTCCCTCTCTCCTTCCTTTCCTCCCTCCCTCCCTTCCTTCCTTCCTCCCTTCCTTTCTTCCTTTCTTCCTTCTGCTAGGGACCAGGCTTGAGCTTCACACATGGTAGGCAAGTGGCTTACCACAGGACCACATCCACTGCTCCCATATTCTTTTCCATGAAGCACATTGGTATTTTATCTAATCTTGTCATCAGACCTAAATATATGTGGTCTTTCTTCTAGAAATATTGTGGCCTCACACATTATACCTATAGTTTATTCTGCATGTGTTTGTCTGTAGCATGCAGGATTGTTCTTTTTTTCTTCTTCATATGGATGGCAACATAAATATTTAATCCATCCTTTACCCATTGAGTTTCCCCCTACTCGTTTTCCAAGGGTTAGTTGACTGTGCTTGAGGTACTCTACTTCTAAGCTGTTCTGTTTATCTGTTTTTTACTTATTCCATTAGATATAGTTGGGATTTTATAACAAAATGTCACAGACCAGGTGTTTAAACAAAAGAAATACATTTTTCTCATGGGTCTGGAGGCTATAGTCAGGAGCAAGGTGCCATGAGGCCTGCTTACTGGGAAACATTTCTTCTCAGCTTGCCCATTTTTGCCCTTCTCACATGAGTCTCTATGCAAGCAGAGAGAGAAATAGAGATGATAGAATCAGAGATATAGATGGAAAAAATAGATGATAGAGACACAGATGATAGATGCATATATATGCATACATCGGTGATAGATACAAACACATATACATACCAGGATGATGGATACATATATATAGAGAGATGATAGATAAATAGATAAATGATAGGTACATAGATACATAGTTAATAAATAGATGATGGAAAGATAGATCATAAATAGATACACATCTATACATTATAGATACATAGATGATAGATAGCAGGTAGACAAATAAATACATGGAGGGATGGTAGGTAGATAGCAGATACAGAGATGGCTAGATGTATGGACAGATAATAGATAGATAGATAGATAGATAGATAGATAGATAGTGTGTGTGTGTGTGTGTGTGTGTGTGTGTGTTCAGGAAACCTGAAATCCCATTCAAAGGTAGAACTTCTCTTGCTTTGGAAAAGTGCAGCCTTTGCTTGTATTCAGACCTTCAACTATTTGTACAAGGCCCACTCCCACCAAAGAGGGCATTCTGTATTACTCAGTCTAATGATTTAAATGTGAATCCCATCTACAAGCATCCTCACCAAAACACTTAGAATATTGTTTGAGTGAATACACTTTCTGGCCCAGTAAAATAGACATGCAACTTGCTATTGTTCCTGATGTTTTGATTACTATAGTCTTACAGTTACAACTTGAAATAAGGCAATATGAGTCCTAGTCTTAGGAAGAAACAATCTGTTTTCATACTATGTCATCTGTGGGTGTTCTGTATATATTGTCACATTAAAGAAATTTCTCTCTATTTCTTTTTTGTTGTTGTTGTTGGTCATGGTTCTTGAACTCAGCCTGAGCACTTTCCCTCAGCTCTTTAGCTCAAGGTTAGTGCTCTACCACTTGAGCCACAGCGCCACTTGTGGTTTTCTGGAGGTTCTTTGGAGATAAGACTCTCACAAACTTTCCTGCCCAGGCTGGCGTTGAACGGTAATCCTAAAATCTCAGCCTGAGTAGCTAGGATTACAGGTGTGAGCCACCAGCACCTGGCTCTATTTCTAATTGGCTTCCAGGGTCTATGTTGGTTGATTGATTGGATTTGTTGGTTTGCTTGCTTGTTTGGATTGTTGGTTTGTTTGTTTTGGGGTCTGGTACTAGGATTGAACTCAGGGCCTCACACTCTTGATTTTTTTTCACTCAAGGAAGGTGCTCTACCACTTAGGATACAGTTTCACTTTTGGCTTTTGGATAGAGGCAAGAGACTAAGGACTTTCCTGCCTGGGCTGGCTTTGAACCATGATCCTCAGATCTCAGCTTCTGGAGTAGCTAGGATTACAGGAGTGAGTACCAGCACTTGGCTTGATTGGATTTTTTTCAGACAGGTCTCACTATGTAGTCTAGGCTGGCCTTGAACTCAAGATTTTACCTGACTACCACACAGATTACAGGTGTGGTAATTTTTAAAAATATCATAAATGGGTACTGCTTTTATCAAATGCTTTTTCTACAGCAATTGGTATACTTTCCCATTTTTAATTTATTAATAAAGTAGAATTCATTGACATTTCTTTAATGCTGAGCTGTACCTGCATTTATGGAATGAAATCCACTAGGTCATCCTTTCAATGTTGCCAGGTTGACTTGCTAACGCATTGAGGACATCCGTCTCTATATTTATGAATGAAATTGGTCTGTAATGTTTCTTTCTTGAAATGTCTATCTCATTTTAGTACTAAAGTTAAGTACTGATCCTATGGAATAAATTAGGAAGTGTTTTCTCTTCCCCTTTCTCCTCTCAATCCCCTTCCTCCTCTTCCTCTGCCTTTTCCTTCTCTTCTTCTTCTTTGGGAAGAGTTGTATGAAATTTGTAACCATTTTTTTATTAACTGTTTAATAAAATTCACCAATGAACTCATCTGTATATGATGCTTTCTGTTTTAGAAAACTAATCATTAAACTGTGTTACTAGACAGAATGTTCAGTGTCTCTTTCTCTTTGAGTGATTTGTGGTCATTTGTATCTTTTAAAAAACGGTTCAATTCATTGAGACTGCCAAAATTTATGGGCATAGAATTGCTTTTAGGTTTTTTTTTAATCCTTTCAATGTATATGGAATCAGTAATGATTCCCTCTCCCTCTAAGGCTTTATTTCTTTCTGGGTAGGAGTTCTACTGCTTAATCCATGCTTCTAGCCCTTTTTGCTCTGCTTTTTTTTTCTTTGTAGTAGTCCTGGGACTTGAACTCAGGGCCCAGGCAGTGTTCTTGAGCTTCTTTTTGCTCATAGCACTCTACCATTTGAGCCACAGTTCCATTTCTGGCTTTCTTGGTAGTTTATTGGAGATAAGAGTCTCACAGACTTTCCTGCTCAGGTTGGCTTTGAACTGAGATCCTCAGATCTCAGCTTTCTAAGCAACTAAAATTCCAAGTGTGAGCCAGTGGCACCCAGCTTGCTTTGTTTATTTTTGAGACAGGGTCTTGATTTTTTTCCCCTGGCCAGACTGGACCTTGATCCAAGTTTGCTTACAGTTTATGGCTTAGCTGGGATTATAGGCCTGTGCTGGTTTTGAACCACAATCTCAGATCGCAGCCTTCTAACTAGGACTACAGGTATGAGCCACTAGTGCCCAGTTAAATCACCTTTTCCCCACTCTATTTTCCCAAAGTAGAAATATATGTTGCTAGTTTTGAAATCCTCCTTCTTCTGTAATTTATGAATGTAATGCAATAAATTTCCCTCTAAGCATTCTTGCTGCTGCCTCTCACACATTTTTATCCTCATTAATCCAAAATGTTTGAATTCTTGCTTCAGACTTCTTTTTCAACTTATGTGCTGTTTAGAAATGTGCTGTTTAATTTCCAAATATTGGGATTTCTACCTCTCTTTATATTACTGACATTTTAATTCTATCAAGGTCCAAGAACATACTTGGCATGATTTCTGCTCTTTAAGCTTTTACAGTTATGTTTTGTAACTCAAATAAGATTTAACGTGATAAGTACTGCACATGAGATTAATAAGGGACGCATGTTATACTACTGATGAATGAACTATCCTATAAACATCAGTTATATCAAGATGGAAAATATTGTAATATTGTAAATGCATATTGATTTTGCCTGCTTGGTCTTCCAAGCCTATTACTAAAATAATTGTAGTGCTTTAAATACAATAATACTTTAAACAGAAAATGCAGGATTGGGAATGTGGCTTAGTGGGAGAGTGCTTGCCTAGTAGGCATGAAGCCCTGGGTTCAATTCCTCAGTACCATGTACACAGGAAAAGCCAGAAGTGGTGCTGTGACTCAAGTGGTAGAGTGCTAGCCTTGAGCAAAAGAAGCTCAGGGACAGAGCCCAGGCCCTGAGTTCAATCCCCAATACTGGCAAAAAATAAAAATAAAAAAATAAACAGAAAATGCACTTTGGATTAGTGAGGAGAAAAATATTTTTTTCTTATTTTAATATATTCCTTCTTTTACTCTATTTTTTTGTAGATGCAAAATTCTCAGGACCAGAAATACCTCAGATTTTCAATTTTTTCAGAATTTGGGATATTTGTGCAAATACAAGGAGTATCTTTGGGTTGAGATCCAAGTCTAAATACAAAGGTCATTCATTTTTCATATACGCCTTAAATACATAGACCAAAGGTCATTTTATACATCATTTTCAGTACAGGGTTTTTCAACTCAAGGGAATAAATACTTAGGATCATATTGTAAGAGTATGTTTAGTTTTGGGGGAAAAAACTCCCAAATTTTCATCCAAAGTGATGAAAAGTGTGGCACTGATCAAAATGCATTGTATGTCACAAACTGACATATTAAATCAAAACCTCTGTGTACAACTACTTGAAGATAATTTAAAAAATGACTAAATAAATACATAAAAGAGTGACTGGAGGGCTGGGAAGGTGGTTCAGTGGTAGGGCACTTGCCTTGCATGCATGAGGCCCTGGGTTCAATTCCTCAGCACCACATAAGCAAAAAGAAAAAAAAAAAAAGAGTGACTGGACCATTATGCATTTCCCCTGGCAATGAGTGAGAGTTCTTTTTGTTTTTCTTACTTACCTGAAATTAGTGCTATTTCTGCCTTCATTCCTAAAGGCATTTTTGCTAGGTATAAAATTCTAGTTTGAGAGCTTTATTTATTTTTTTTCTTTCAACACTTTAAAGAGGGTGCTCCCGTTATTTTCTGGCTTGAACAAATTTCAAGATGAGGGCTGCTATTTTTCTTATCTTCATTCTTCTGGCACCGTATCTCTGTCTTTTTCTTCTTAAGAATTCTCCTTTAGAACTGTACTTTAGAACTATGATTATGATATGCAAAATCCCTGCATAGGTTTGAAAGAGTTGTTGATGGATAAGATAAAGTGACTGGTCAAGGAAGAAAAGCATCAAAGATATTTCCAGAATTTTCCTTTGAGCAGCTGTTAGCATGGAGTATAGTTTGCTGAAAAGAAACAACAGTATTGGCCCTGGAAACACTGTTTGGCTGATTTAGGAGTAAAAAAATCATGTCTCTTTGGGCTCTTCTAGAAGTCAATCTTTGTACTAGGATTATAATGCAAATAGTTTATTTGAGGGACAATTCTAAGAAGTACTAGGGTGAGAGGACAAATGAAAGCAGGAAAGGGAGAGCAAATAAAGACAGGATGAATTGCCAAGAAAAATACCACAGTAGGACACTGGAATTTAGTGATCATCTGAGGGACAATAAAAGGCAGGTGTTGGTGGCTCACAACTGTAATCCTAAGAGGATGAGATGGAAGGATCACAGTTTGAAGCCATCTCAGACAGGAAAGTCCATGAGACTCTTACTTCAATTAATCACCAAAAAAGCCAGAAGTGAAGGGATGAGTCAAGTGGTAGAGAGCCAGCCTTGAGTGGAAAAAATGAAGGCACAGTACATAGGCTCTGAATTCAAGCCCCAGAAGCAGCACAAAAACAATACAAGGGACAAATGAGCTGGAGCATTGAGACTCATGTGCATCATTCGTGGGTTAAGGGGTGGGGGGGGGGCTCCAGATTCGAGAAGTTCCGGATACTTTACATGGACAGTACAAGACTCAGAGGGACCCAACAATCTTAAGTGGCAATGCAGGTGCTGACAGGTGGATATTGACTGGAGAAGCCCAGAGGATATAGCAGGGACTGGATGATGAACCAAAGGAGTCTTAAGCCAGCCATTCACTCACTGAGGTGGCCAAATCTGAGCATAAAAGAACAATAGTCATGCTTCCTGTTGGTTTGCTGTCTGCCTAGAACCTTCTCCACCACCTGATTGAACCCTTGACTGAGGTGGGCAGGAAGGCAGGAAGGCAGCTTCATAGCAGACAAGGGGAGCCCAGTTCACTGAGGCAGCACCCAATACAGAGAGCTCCATGCTCCTCAATACCTTCCAGTTGTACCATGCACCTGGAAACTGGCATCATTTAAATCTCTATTTTGGCCAGATCACACCTATAATCCTAGCTATTCAGCAGGCTGAGATCTAAGGAACAAGGTTCAAAGCTAGCCTAAGGAAGGAAACTCTGTGAGACTCATCTCCATTTAACCACCAAAAAGCTGGAAGTAGAGCTATGCCACAAGTAGTGGAGTACCAGCTTTGAGTGAAAAAGCTAAGGAACAGTGCCTAGGCCCTGAGTTCACACACACACACACACACACACACACACACACACACACACACACCCCTCATTGTGTAGAAGTGGGGCTCAGCCTCCTGTAAACTCACAGCAGGGAAGCTGGAGCCAGGATTGGAATCCAGTTCTGCCTGCCTTCCCTCCTCCCCGCCCCCACCCTCAGTTCCCTGGGTCGCTTCCCAGCTCAGCAACCCAATCCCCAAACTTATGGTCCACAGTGAGTGTTAGAAAGGCCATAGCTCCTATTCATCAGCACGTCTTATGAATTAAAAACAATGTTCATGAGGTCATTTCCATGAGGCTCTGGGGTTGGCTGTGTAAATATTTGGCCTTTGGGGCTCTTCTCGGCCAAGCTCCTCTGGGCCAAGCTCCTCGGGGTGCTGATGTTAAACACACTCCTTCAGGAAAAATGCAATTGGTTTCAGGAAGCCCCCCGAGTGGGCTGCTCAGAGGGCGTCTGCTCAGGCTAATGTTTGACAACACAAAGCCCATTTTTCCTATGACTTTTTCTCATTTAAGACAAGAAGGATCGCCCTCGGCTCACCAACGCACATACTCACCAGTCATTAATACACAGGCATTTGAAAACATTTGTGATCAGAAAGGTCTGGGTTTTCTCATTTCTTTAGAGTCAGGGAGGTTTGAGAGTGAGTGCAAGGAGTGTGTGGGGGGGTGTAGAGAACTAGAAAGAATGAGAGACAGAGACAGAGACAGACAAAGAGAGACAGAGACAGACAAAGAGAGACAGAGACAGAGAGAGACAGAGACAGAGAGACAGAGACAATGACTGAGACAGAGACAGAGATAGAGAGAAGGGAGAGAGGGAAGGAGGGAGGGAAGGAGGGAGGGAGGGAGGGAGGGAAGGAGGGAGGGAGGGGAAAAAACAACTACACTGTCCACCAACAGGTACTTCGTGTTCTATCCATAATGGAATGTTGTGCCTTTGTGCAAAACCATCCTGTGGATCCATGTGGAGATGGGCACAGGATGCCCATATGTGGCACACTTGAGAAGTGCCCTTTGGCTATAAATCAGGGCAATGGCTCTGCCCACAGAAAATACCTTCAGAAGTCTCATTTCCTCTAGGCAATGAAATTTCAGGCAGTTTTAACTATATTTCTTGATGTGATACGTAGTGTGTTCATTTCCCAGGGCTACTGAAACAAAGGCCTAAAAACTTAGCTTAAAAATAAAAAGTGTAAGAAATTTAAGGACTGCAATTTTGGACAAATAAATAAATAATAATGTGGCCAAACTTCAGTGGTTCATGCCTATAATTCTAGATACTCAGAAGCCTGAAATCACTGTTTGAAGTCAGCCAAGCAGGTAAATCTTATCTCCAATTAACCAGCAAAATGCCAGAGTGGAGGTATGGTTTAAGTAATAAAATATCAGCCATAAGCAAAAAAGAATTCAAGCTCTTGCTTGTGCTCAAGTCCTAGAGTTCAGGCCCCAATACCAAGATAATAAATTTATTTTTATGTGTTTATTTTTAAATGGATGGGCTAGAGGTATGGCTCAAATGGTAAAGCACCAGTCATGAGAAAACAAGCAAGTCAACCAAGTGTGAGCCCCTGAATTCAACACACACACACACACACACACACACACACACACACACACACACACACACACAAAGAAAAGGAAAGGAAAGGAAAGGAAGGAAGAAAAAGGAAGAATGGAGGAGGGAATAAAGAGAAAGAAAGGCAGGAAGGCAGGAAGGCAGGAAGGCAGGAAGGCAGGAAGGAAGGAAGGAAGGAAGGAAGGAAGGAAGGAAGGAAGGAAGGAAGGAAGGAAGGAAGGAAGGAAGGAAGGAAAGGAGGGAGGGAAGGAGGGAGGGAGGAAAGGAAGGAAAGAAGGAAGGAAGAGAGGGAGGGAGGGAGGGAGGAAGGAAGGAAGGAAGGAAGGAAGGAAGGAAGGAAGGAAGGAAAATCTTAGCTACTCAAGAGGTTGAGCTCTAAGGATCACAGTTCAAACCCAGCCTAGGCAGGAAAGTCTGTGAGATTCTTATCTCCGATAAACAACCCCAACTGGAAAAAAAAAAAAAGCCAGAAGTGGAGCTCTGGCTCAATTTGTAGAATATTAAAAAGAGCAAAAAATTTCAGGGACAGAGCCCAGATACTGAGTTCAAGCCCCAGGCCCAGCACAAAAACAAACAAAAGCAGTAAGAAAGGAAAAAGGAAAAGGATTCTGCGTTAATGATTCAGTGTTTGTGGAGGTCCATTCCACCATGCAGTTCTGTGTCTCCTTAAGAGGGACCGTCCATCTTTTTCTATTTCCAGACTTTATACTGCTGGAACACTCTTGAGAATTTGTGTCTTCCCCCAACATCAGGTTCATGAATCCATAAATGACTAAATAGGTAGCTGTAATTAATTTGTGCTCAAATCTTGTTGCTTTTGCTGTGTGAATTCACACAATTTATCTACTCTCTACTGCCAAGAACCTTACCTTTGTACATTCTCCCTCCATTCCTCCCTTCCTCCCTCCCTCCCTCCATCTCTCCCTTCTTTCCTTCTTGTTCTGGCACTGGGCTTGAAATCAGAGATCTTGCCCTTACTCAGCTTTCTTATTCAACTAGTGCCCTACCACTTGACCAACACCTCCAGCTCATCTCCCAGCTGGTTGATGATAGTTCCCTACATTGAGAGAACTTTTCTGCCCAGGCTTGCCTCAAACTGCCATCTTAGGAATCTCAGCCTCCTGAGTAGCTGACAGGCTCTGGCCATAGGCATCTGGCCTTGGACGTCTTTATTGATATAAAAAAGGCTCTTGAGAATATGTTTTACCTGTGGCCTGGTGCTAGCATGTAGAAACTCACCCAGGAATAAAATTGTCTACTGTGCATCTCTTGGCTCTGCTTGTGGCTGCCCAACCAGAGCTGGGAGTACTCTGCCTCCCCGCTGTATTAGCCAGCTTCCTGGCACTGGAATATAATAACCCCAAACCATTAACTTATGGAGAGAAAAAGCTTTATTTTGGCTCATGGTTCTGGAGATTCAGGTCCAAGATTAGGTGGCCCTGTGACTCTGGAACTCTGTGAGGGCCACATTATAACAAGAACTGCTTGGCTCATGAGCCAGAGAGAGAAGAGAGGGGGACAGGAAAGAGCTGGAATCCTACAATCCCCTTTTGAGCATGCCCTCAAGGAACTAAGGACCTCCTAATAGGCTCCCTGGAACATGGACTTCTGGAGGACATTCAGTAGACAAGCTTAGACATCCTCAGGGGACAGGAGCCTGTGTGACTCATGCCTATATTCATCCTGACACCCTTATATTCTCAGTCCTATTTCTCATGCTTCCCCAAACTTGTCAAAATATTAATTACAGATGTCACAAAGTGACTAGGAAAATAAGGTAATTAAGTAATTTATGATTCTAAATAAGTCAAAACCAAAGAAAAGGAAGATAAAAATAGGGGAAATTCTTTTAAGACTCATTATTATTATTATTATTATTTAGGGTTGTTGAATTCTAGGCTTCATGTTCTTGCTTGGCTTTTTTTGCTCAAGGCTGGCTGGGGTTCTAACACTTAAGCCGCACCTCTACTTCTGGCTTTCTGTAGATTAATTGGAAAGAAGAGTCTCACTGACTTTCCTGCCCTGGCTGGCTTTGAATTGAGATCTGAAGATCTCAGCTTTCTGAGTAGCTAGGATTAAGGGCACGAACCACCAGAGCCTCGCTTAAGGGAACTTTTTTAAGGGAACTTCCCACCATGCTTCCCCTTGATCCAAAGGTGCTCTTGGTGAAAACACACCTGCTGGTCCCATCAGGAGCTCTGTGGGAAGGAAATATTCCATTTTCCATGTTTGTTCTATCCTTAAACTTCATGGCCAGTGACAACCTTTATCTGGAACCTCATTCTCTTTGTGACTTCTATAGTTCCCAGCCGAGTAAGGCCTCCCACAGCCTGGGCCTAGGAGATCCCTGGACTTGACTTTTCAGGAAAGAAAGGATTGGAAACTTTCCTCCAAAGGAAAGGATCATTCCTCAGGCAACCACTCCAGAAGAGGGGGACCTTTTGGCCCCAAGTTGCTGCACTCGGGGCAAGATTAGCTATGGAGCTGGGAAGCCTGGGAATTCAGGCTGGAAGGGTAGAGAGGGGTTCTATAGCCCTGTGCTATGGAGAAGGCAGTATCCTGGCATTCTCAGACCATGGGAAGCCTTTCCACCCTTGGACAGTGGCTGGTAAGACTCATGTCTCAGTAGGTTTTATCCTCTGATTCTTGCTTGGCCCAAGGAGCTAGCACTGTTACAAATGGTCCTGTGCCCTGGAACACCCATCAGCAGACATGCAGCAGATAAACTTGTGGGGGCGGGGGGGGGTTGTTTGACTGATACTGGGGCTTGATGCTCATGCTTTTGCTTCGCTTTTTCATTCAAAGTGTCCTACTATTTGAGCCATACCTCCACTTTGAGTCTTTTGCTGGTTAATTGGGAATAAGAGTCTCACAGATTTTTCTGGTCCAGTCAGGCTTGGAACTACTAACCTCAGATCTCAGCCTCCTCTGTAGCTAGGGTTAAAGGCATGAGCCACCAGCTCCCCACCAAACCTGTCTCTGAAGCACTTATGGAATAGGCTAACAGATTCTTGACCAGACATCCACTATGTTTCCGCTGGGTACTGGATGGACTCTTTGATCCATATAGGCACTAGACTTCTTCCATGACACACCGTGCTGACTCCAGAAATGGCAGCAAAAAGTGAAATCAGATGTGTGGGGACTGGGCAAATGAGAGGAGGAGGGGGGTCCAGGAGTTAGTTATCAGACTCCTGGAACACCAAGACCTGACATTGGGATCTGCAGGGCTTCAGGGTGGCTGGATCCTTGGGAGCAGAGGGAACATGGCATAAGTGGCAGGAGACCAACCTGTGACAGATCAGTGGAGGGAGCAGGAGGGATCAAGCTGCCTCAGAGCATCAGGTAGTTCTGGAAAGATGCAAACCAAACCCACAGAGGCTGACAGGGCTGAAATACTGCTAGTTTCAGGAAATGGGGCGTGTCCAGGCAGGATGAAGCTCCACCCCTTTTCCCAGGGGCCTGGTAGGGGGTCCTATCTGCCACTGTGCCTGTGGTCCACCCAGCAATTCTCAGTTTTCTTATGGGACCTGGTCCCTTGGAGAAGCTATGGCTCAAGTCAACCTCGCCCACTTCAGCAGATGGAGTTCTCCTGAGTCTTTTGGGGAGACTTAGAATAGAGGAGGTCCTGATGGCTGTCCCAGCACAGACAGAGCTGGTCTCCTTCAGTTCTGCCTCTCCTTAAGCTGGGAATCTTGGAGACAGTCCCATCCCTTAGCACTTCAGTGCTGTCCATTACCCTGCCTACCTCCAGAGCTGGCTATGCATTCAGATGGGACTATGGCAGACTCCAGATAGTGGGAAAGCCCTACTGGACCTCCAATGCTAGGTCCTATCACCCAGCAGTTCCTAGTGGGAAGATGTATCCAAGGCTGTGGGATGCTGAGAATGGAAGTCTCAGCCATCTGCTGCATCCAGGACCAGCCTCCAGCCTGCCTCTGATGCTACTGTTACCATCTGGTGGTATTATCCAGGGTTTTGAGATGAAATGCATAGGGAATGTAATGTGTATGTGGGGGCCTCGGGGTGTTTCTTTCCACCCATACTTCACACACACTGACTCTGTGCCCAGGAATCAGCCCCTTCCCCCTGGATGCCCATCAGTCCCTGCCCTGCCTCCCTCTCTCTCCTCCCAGGTCAGCTTTCTAGAGGAGCCACTGGGCTGGGCCATTCATCCTCTCTCACTCCTGGATAGTAAGGGCTGTGGTCTCTTGAAGGAAGACCCTGCCTAATGTTCATGGGCAAGGGAAAGAAGAACGAATGGAGGGGAAGGACCCCAAGTCCTCGGGCAGGGGGAGGGAGGAGTGTACCACTCCTTCTGGATCCAGGGCTAAGCCTTCCAATGGGGTTAGGACTAAAGCCAAGGCAAGGGTCACTCATTCCAGAATGGGACCTTGTGTTCTCAGGAAGTGCCCTTCCTCAGGAACCCGGCCTGCTACTGAAGTCAGACAGCAGGATGGTATGAGAGGTGGGCAGAAGGCAAAGCAGAAATGGCACCTGGTTAACACCAGCCAGGGCCCTCACAGGAAGGCCACTGTGAGGAACTAACTGGTAGCCATAGTGATCACTGACCCCTGACCCATCAGGCTCTTTTCCCCACCCCCTCACTGCCTAATCCCGCCTAACCACTACGTGAAGCTGGCACAGAAACATGCTCAGAGTGCAGAGACAGAAGGGTGGAGTCAAGGCCAGGAGACTGATCCTGACCTTAGATGGGAGGTTCCTTCCTCATGTCCTGAACCATTACCACCTGCCTCACCAGTCCTTGGAAAGTCTGAACGTGCCAGGACTCCCCACCATGGTACCTTGGAGCCCCACTTTATGGGTGACTTTTATGGACGCATCAGGCTTCCCATCCCTAAGCTTGACTCCTGACTGCTTATTCTCAGGCGCGTGAAGAAGTCATAAACCATGGAGCCTGCCCAGGTATTTATTTTAGTTAGTAAAAATGCCCTGGACTTTGCCAAGAGCCATTTGCCTTTAATTGGAAACTTTTGAAGCATTAAGAATGTGCCGAGGTTCCAGCCTCGTCTAAAGGCTGTGGAATCATCGATCATGCAAGCGATGCTGTGGACCAGGTGGAACGAAGGCAACCTTTTAGCAAATCCACCTCCCTTAATGGACTCATTTATAACTGCAATGGCGGGCAGCATTTCTCCTCAGAATTTTATGAACACCAGCCAGCTCAGTTGAAAGCTGCTAACATCTGGTGACTGTAAACCAGGAACCCAGAGGGGAAAAAAAAAACCCAAAACATAACATAAACAAAAGGCAGCTTGGGAGGAGGCTGTAGGGACACCCCCACACTGTGGCCAGGGCAGCTATTTCCCCTGTAGTGGGCAGCTGGCCAAATGAAAGGCGCCATCTGTAGTTCATTCCAGAAATGTCATGTATCGGCTTTGTTTGTGAAGGATTCTCTGGGTTCCAGGCCCAGCCAGGAGGCCTCTAAGACCATGGCCAACCTGGATAGCTCATCTCAGGAAGGTTCCACTGGCTTCTCTCAGATCTCCCTTTGTGTAAGACCTAGGCTCAGGCTCTTGCCTAAAGCACTTTCTATCCCTTCCTCCACCCCGACTTCATCCAAGCTTGCTATGGCTACCTAACCAATGAGTCCCAAACTCAGTGACTGGGAACAGCAAACATTTATCATTCAGTTTCTATGAATTAGAAGGCAGGGCCAGGCCAGTTTTGTTAAATGGCTGTGGCTTAGAGGCTGTTCTAAGACTGCAAGCTATCTATCAACCAGATCGCAGTCCCATCTGAAGGCTTGCCTGAAGCTGGAGGATCTTCACTGAGCTTCATTACTATTGGCTGGAAGTCTCAGCAACTTACTACATGAACCTTTTCATAAGCTGCCTGTGGAGACTCCAACATAGCAACTAGGTTGGAGCGAAGGAGAAAGGAAGAAAAGATGAGAGGCACAGTATGTCATAACCTAGTTATGGAAACAATGTACCATTACCTCTGCTGTTTTCTGTTGTGTACTATATTGTATAATGTCCCTCAAAGTTCAGGGATATCCAGAAGGTCAGAATGTGAAATGATTGGGAAATAAGGTCCCTGTAAATGTAATTAAGATGAGATTAGACTATGTTAAATTGGGTCTTGAATCCCATGGCTACTTGTAAATAGAGAAACACTTGAATCTCATGGCTACTTGTAGATAGAGAAATACAGAGGAAACCCTAAAAGAACCATATGAAAATGGCAGGAGACAGAGAAGTGATGCTTTTATAAGCCAAGTGCCCAAGTGTTGTGACTTAGGTATGAAATATCCCCTCAAAAGGTGTATGTGTTGATGCTTAATCCCTCTACTAGCTAAGAGGTGACTGGGTCTTAAGGACTCTGACGTAATCAATGGATTAATCTACTAATAGATTCCCAATTTAATGACTTTTCTAAGGGATGATGGTTTGGAGGTGGGGCTTAGGAAGAAATAGGTCATTGGTAGGCATCTCCCTGGAGGCTAAATCTTGTCCCTAGCCTTTCTATGTTTCAATCCCTGCTTCCTGGCCACTATGAGATTGGCAGGACTCACCCTTTCACCATGATGTTCTGCCTCACTATAATCCCTGAGACAATGGAGCCAGCTGACTAAGGACTGTAGTCTCTGAAACCATGAATCAAAATAAATCTTCCATCAGAGCACTGGTATCTCATGCCAGTAAATTCTAGCTACTCAGAAGGCTGAGATCTGAGGATAGCAGTTTGAAGCTAGCCCAGGCAGGAAAGTCCATGAGACTTGTATCTCTCCAATTAACCACCAAAAAAGCCAGAAGTAGAGCTGCGGCTCAAGTAGTAGAGCACTAGCCATGAACAAAATAAAATACCAGGGGGCTGGGAAGGTGGCTCAATGGTAGAGTGCATACCTCGTATGCATGAGGCCCTGGGTTCCATTCCTGAGCACCACATAAGCAGAAAAAGTTGAAGTGGCACTGTGGCTCAAGTGGTAGAGCACTAGCCTTGAGCATAAGAGCTGAGGGACAGCACCCAGGCACAGAGTTAGGCCCCACAACTGACAAAAAAATAATCTCAGGACCCATGCCCAGGTCCTGACTTCAAGCCCCAGAACTATCACAAAAATAAAATAAGCAAATCTTTCTTCCTTTTAAATTATTTATCTCAAATGTCTGTCACAGTGACAAAAATTGATAATACATATAGCCTGTATCCTAAATGTTCCTATGAATTAAAGACTTGATCACAAGGCCAAAGTACTTGGAAGACGTAGAGGCCTGAGAGGGTGGGGCCTAATGGGAACAAGTTAGGTCACTGGGGACATATCCTTCAAGGGTTGTTAGAACTTCAGCCCTTTCCTCCCCTTTTGCTTCATGGGTTGAACAGGCCTCTTCTGCCTCACCTTCCCAACAGGATCTAATGTCACCACAGCTCTGAAGCAACAGGCTTCTGAAACAATGAGCCAAACTAAACCTTTCCCCCTTGTAAATTGATTGGCTCAGGTACTTTGCCACAGCAATGGAAAGCTGACTAATACAGCAAGGTGTGCCAGTTGCACCAGTAGCTGGAATGAAAGCTTGTCATAGAATTTCCCTCTGAGCCGCCAAAGGAACCAGCCTCAAACAGATGCCTCAATTGAAGAGCCCTGACCCTGGAAACTGAGAGTGAATAAATTGCTGTTACTTACCACACGCCATTCAATTTGTGGTGCTTTGTTAGAACAGCCCTGGGAGCCTCACACATGTAGCCATGTGCAGCCCTTTGTGGATGTGGGAGGGACATGATTCTGTATGTAGTATGTAATAGGTGAGCTGCGTCCCCTCTAGACCATGAAGCCACTGATTACTGCTTCTTTCCCACTCTGGAGAAAGCCCCAGACTTCTCTAGATTAATGGGCCATCTGTCCCCACCTCATTCTGCTTTCTGGGTCAGGGTTGGCCCACTGGCCCTTGCACAGAAGTCATGCATTGGAGCTGGCCAAACTTCACTATTATTAGCTGTATTTTGAAGTTCTTCATTGTGATGATTAGTTACTTTTTTAAGGATATGGTTATCTGCAGAGAATACATTCACATTTATTTTCTCCCCGACACTGCTCATTTCTGTGTTCTTCTAGGATCCAGTGTATACCAACGCAAATATTCCTTGTTAAATTTTCTCTTGTTGTATAGGGCAAGATGACTCAAACCTGTAATCCTAACTGTTTGAGAGGCAGAGATTAGGTGGTTCTAGGTTTGAAACCAGCCTAGGAAAAAAGTTTTCAAGATTCCATTTCAACCAAGAAAGGCTCAGAGTAGTGGTGTATGCCTGTCATTCAAGGCTTGCAGGCAATGTAAATGGAAGGATCACAGTTCAGGCCAGCATGAGCACAAGTGTGAAATCCTGTCCAGAAAATGATAAAAATATTGAACGCTGCTGACTAATACCGGAACTGCTAGATACTCAGGAGGCTGAGATCTGAGGATCATGATTCAAAGCCAACCTGGGCAGGAAAGTCTGTGAGACTCTTATCTTCAATTAACCTGAAAGTGGTGCTGGCACAAAGTGGTAGAGCACTAGCCTTGAGCAAAAGAGTTTAGGGGCAGTGCCTAAGCCCTGAGTTCAAGTACCATGACCAACAAAAAGAAAAAGATGAAAGCAAAAAAGGTTAGAGGTGAGGCTCAAGTGGTAGAGCACTTATCTGGCAAGTTTAAGACATTGAATTCAACTCTCACTACTGCTTTAAAAAAATCTTCTTTGGGCTGGGAAGATGGCTCAGTGGTAGAGCGCTTGCCTTGCATGCATAAGGCCCTGGGTTCGATTCCTCAGCACCACATAAGCAAAAAGAAAAAAGCCAGAAGTGGTGCTGTGGCTCAAGTGGTAGAGTGCTAGCCTTGAGCTGAAGAGCTGAGGGACAGCGCCCAGGCCCAGAATTCAAGCCCCACGACCGGACCCAAAAAAAAAAAATCTTCTTTGTCATGTGTCTGTGTCATTTGGTCCACAGAAATCCACTCTGTATATCATCATATTGAGATCATAGTTGCCTACATGTCTTCTTAGCCTACTGTGTACATAGTTTTTTAATCCGTTGGTATCTTCACTGGCTTCTTCCTGCAAATTGGGCTCTAGTTCACTACAAGCTCCTAGAATTTCATCAGCGTGAAGGAATGCCAATGCAGACAGATGGTGTATTTTTAAACTGAAGTTTTCATCAGTGCCAAGTCACATGGCCAGTCCCTTCTTCAGCATTTGGCTTTTTGCCCTCTTATACAGCCCCTTCCCAACCTCTCTTGGGGGTTAAAGTTTGAGTGGTTCTTTTTTCAAGATTTAAATATTGCTTGGGATTATAGTCCTTTGGAATTATAATTTGGAGGATTTTTAGGTCTTAGACATTTTGATCTTTCAGTATTTCAATGTTAGGGATCATGGCTCTGGAGGATATGATTGGTACCAAATGGAATGCTGCTGTAGCTACCCAATTTAGTGGGTCTGGACACCCAGTTTATGGTGGGTAGTTCAGATTGCACAGTAATTTGGTGGCCCATGGTCAATCCTTTGGTCTCTGGTAAGGGCCTGTAGCATACCAACAGTATCTCACAAAAGGTTAGTGGTTACCTGCAGATGATATGAAGGCCTTGCTCCAAAATCCTAATAACCTGAGCTGATATTCACCTCTGAGGGTCTGACAAAGGCTCCAGCAGCATCCCTCCATGCCCCTGGTACTTATGCCACCAGCGGATCTGCCGGACCAGGTGACACATGTGGCAGTGCAACCTGCACCTGATGCAGAGCTTTCTCTTACGCTGGGCCCCACTTAAACCTAGCAGTTTTGGGACAGTCAGGAAATGGGCCAGAAGAAGAACACCTTACCTCCCAAGTCCAAAGGCCTACTAGTCAGTGTATCTCTTTCTTGGGTTCAGATGCAATAATTTATTCTTTATCTTGGACTAAATAACTAAATATACCCCACACTAAATATATCCCTCACTGAGGGATTAGGCCTCTGGATGTATGTCCAATTTATTGTCCACACCCTGCCACATAAAACTCTTGCCACGTATGCTCAGTGTCATCACTACTGTAGCAGGAGTCATACTATGACTACAAGATCATCAACATAATGGACCACAAGTGTCATGTCTTGTGAAAGGAACAAGAAGCAGGGCCTATGAATCCAATTGTGATATGGGACTGGAGAGCTAATTTCCCCTGAAGTAGACATCAAAGGCTTGAAAGGAAACTATTTCTAGTGGTCCTCAGGGGTAGGATGTTGGTTAAGGTGTTGCTGGAGCTGGGGATATAGCTCAGTAGGAGAATATTTGTCTCACATGTGTAAGGGTTCATCACCGGCATCACCCTCCCCCACAAACAAAGTAAAATAAAGATACTTGCCACATCAATAACTGCATTCCAGGAACAGGGGATGGGTTCATTTGCTCAAGCAATAAACTCACATCTGGAATAACCATTTGGTTCAGCTTATGATGAGCGACATCTTTCTCCAGAATTCATCTATCCTCCTCATAGACCAAACAGGAGAGTTGAATGGGGCTATGACAGGAATCATACCTGTAATCATCAGCTTCATCTTTCAAGATATAGGTATCATTTACTGATCTTCTCAATCTCTCAATTACACCTTGCTTACTATTTCATAGGGAGAAGCAATCCTACCAGCTCCCAATTGGCCTTTCCCATCATGATAGCTCTCCATGCATGAATCAGAGGACAAATGTGGGACTCTGCCAGTTGCTGAGTATGTCTGTTCTACTCTATATTCTAGAACTGGAGAATTAGCCACAGGATATAAGACAGTGACCTAAGACAAGACTGTCTTACTGACAAACCTCCAACCACCACAAGCTTCTACTCTGATTATTCCAACTGATAGTTTGTTTTGTTTTGGAGCTAGAACTCAGGGTTTGGGCACTGTCCCTAGCTTTTTGCTCAAGGCTAGTACTCTACCACTTAAACCACAGCTCCACTTCTGGCTCTTTGTTGTTATTGTTGTTATTTTGAGGTAAGATTCTTGTGGACTTTCCTTTCCAGGCTGGGTTTGAGCTGTGATCCTCAGATCTCAGCCTCTTTTTGAGTAGCTATGATTTATAGGCATGAGCTACCAGTGCTATATTACTGAAAATGGTATTTTGAGTCTTCTGAAACCATAGCCAGTATTCAGTCTGATTCTTTGCTTTTTCATTTTCTCAGTGGCATTAGGTACATTTTCTTCAATGCATCCTATAGAGATTGGAAAGGCTTGTGAGCACACTGACAGTATAAAATTTTGGTGGGCTATTCCTTAGGGAGATCTGGTCTCTCCTTCCTTCAAGGACTTCTGGACTCATAACCAGCTCCAGTCTGGAAATTGAAATGTGCTTTCTGGTTTTCTGATTCACTTTAGACTTCTGCTAGCTGGACCTAAAATTTTCTGCTGATACAGACCTAGCAGGAATTTAGTAGACTAAATTTTCATGCATTTCATTCCTGTGATCACCATTAAATACCTTCTAAAAATGCCATGGCCAACTAGCCAATGATGAAGATCTTTGCCTACCAGACTATTCTGATTGTTTCTTTGAATCCACTGCCCACAGCAGTGTGTCCACTTGTCTTGGTGAATAAATGCTACCACTTGGTCTCTGTCACTGTGACATCCAATTACCCCACTGCATTTCAGTTTCTCAATTTAGTGCCAGCTGTTCTCACTGCAATTTGTTTTTGTTTTGTTTTATTGTTGTTGGTCATGGGGCTTGAACTCAGGGCCTGGGTGCTATCCCTGAGCTCTTTTACTCAAGGCTAGTGCTCTAGCACTTTAAGCCACAGTGCGACTTCCAGTTTTCTGGTGGTTAATTGGAGATAAGAGTCTCAAAGGGGCTGGGAAGGTGGCTCAGTGGTAGAGTGCTTGCTTTGCATGCCTGAAGCCCTGGGTTTGATTCCTCAGCACCACATAAGCAAAAAGAAAAAAGCCAGAAGTGGCACTGTGGCTCAAGTGGTAGAGTGCTAGCTTTGAGCTAAAGAGCTGAGGGACAGCACCCAGGCCCAGAGTTCAGGCCCCATGACCAGACCAAAAAAAAAAAGAGTCTCATTGACTTTCCTTCCCAGTCTGGCTT
The DNA here is from genome assembly GCF_019054845.1 of Dipodomys spectabilis. Classification (NCBI taxonomy): domain Eukaryota; kingdom Metazoa; phylum Chordata; class Mammalia; order Rodentia; family Heteromyidae; genus Dipodomys; species Dipodomys spectabilis. Next base: position 17,127,223 of record NW_024870775.1, read on the forward strand.
TGAACCACAATCCTCAGATCTCTGAGTAGATAGGATTACAGTCATGAGCTACCAGTGCTCAGCTAAAAGGGGATTCTTTTTGTTGGTGGTGGTGGTAGTGGTCATTGGGCTTGAACTCAAGGCCTAGGAACTGTCCCTAGGCTTTTTCATTCAAGTCTAGCCTTCTACCACTTTGAGCCACAGTACCACTTCCAAGAAGCTTGCTCTTTTTGTTGTTGTTGTTTTGTTTTATGGTTATTGGTTTCTTTTTGTCTTTTTTCTGTACATTGTAGGGCTTCAACTCAGTGCTTGGACACTATCCCTAGCTCTTTTGCTCAAGGCAAGTGCTCTACCACTTGGAGCCACAGCTCTACTTCCCCTATTGTAATTTCTACGATCACTGAACTCTTCAAGGAAGCCAGGGTTCCCTTCACACGTTGCTCCCCATTGGAAGTAGGTACATCCACTGGAACCTCCTGGCATCTTTTTTATGTGTATATTGGTACTGGGGCTTGAACTCAGGGACTCACATTCTCACTCTGCTCATGGCTGGTGCTCTACCACTTGAACAACATCTCTAACCCAACCTCCTGGCATCTTAAATGGCAAATCTTTTCTAACTCTATTCTAACATGCAACCTCCCTAAGTCTTTAAATACATTCCTGCACAGTTTGCCAAGAAGTTCTGGCATCTCAGCCTTATTCCTGTGGCTCTTCTGGTTCATATTTCTGTCAGCCATTGGTATGTTTGGTTTGTACTCTGTTAGAGCACTTTTATCCCCATAATTAACAATATTAGATCTAGGATATCTGCTTAGTATATCCACATTCCTCAGTTCTTCCAGATCTAACATTATGTCCCTTGCACCATTATTTCACATCTTTAATATCCTTTTGTTTATTGCAGATTTCCATCTGTTTAAATTGCAATGAAAAAGAATGGTGTTTTTTGGAGTGCTGAATATTTCCTCATGGAGCATACTTGGTGTTTCATCTTTTGTGATCTGCTGGGATTTAAGTCTAGCTGTAGGCATAGAGGCAAAAAGGTGCATGGTGAAGGTGAGTCCTGAGGAGAATCAGCTTGTGAACAACTACCTACATACAGCCAGGGGAGGAAAGTCCAGATTCTGCATATCAAAGAGGAATAACCCTCACAGGCAGGGATAAAAAGACTTCTTCTAGCAAAGAAAACTCAGCAGTAGAGATTTGTTGTCTCTAGCTTCCTGGGCTATTTCCACATGTCCCTGTTCTAATTTTCAGGACCTCAGTCCTTTCTAATCAATGTAATCAGTTCTTTTCTAACTTTAAGAGCAAAGACTGTACAAGGTTGGGAATTTAACTTACAGAATTTACTACTCTCAGAATATGAACCTGAGCCTCGTTTTCAGAAATCTCATCCTAGAGAAGGATTTCAGGGAAGATGTAGAAGCCAGCTGATCACGAATGAAGAGCTTGAGGTGAGTATCTTAAGCCTGAGCGTACTGTTCTCTTTCTTCTACGTCCTTCAGCACAGTTTAGGGCAACCGTCCAACATCATTGTGCTCTTTATTTTAACTAGAATGTTCTAAGATTGCAATGTTTGTTTACCTGGATAGGGTTTATCTATATGTATTTGATTATAAATATCCAACAAGTAACCTGAATAGTTTGCCACATCTTGATATGGATTGGCATTATCCTCTTGGCCATGGAGAACAGGGCTGTTCATATCTTTAAGTTTAGTAAAACTGGATACCTAATTCCAGAAAACCTAGAACTCACCCATAAGATTTAGTTTCTCTGGGACCACTTGGAATAACAACATCTCTATCCATCAGGCTTCAACCACTGGTAATCATACCATAGTATACATTTGGCACATTGACATTTATCAGTCATGTGTGCAATAAAATGACTAGAAAGCTCCAAATTTTGATGAAAGATCAGAAGGAGCCATGCTAGAAACTGTATCATCAAAGCAAATGGTGAAGAGAAAAACGTGCCAACAGAGTGGAATGAAATGATGACATACTACTGAATAATTAGAGCTTCAGCTCTGAGATAGATATCTGATAGAAATTATCCTAAGGCAAGTCACCACCACATTGGTGATCATTCTGCATCAAGAAGAGATCTTTATACAGGAGAAAAGTTATTTATTATGTAAATTTTTATTAGTTTTCTATACATCTGAATGTACATTGTTTTCACCTATTTTGATAACCTATCACTTGTGCCTTTGGTCTTTTTGACAAAATTCTACAGCCGTGTTGTTATTATTATTATTTTGGGTCCAGTCGCAGGCCTGAACTCTGGGCCTGGGCACTGTCCCTCAGCTCTTCACCTCAAGGCTAGCGCTCTACCACTTGACCCACAGCGCCACTTCCGGCTTTTTTTTTTCCTGCTTATGTGGTGCTGAGGAATTGAACCCACGGCCTCCTGCATGCAAGGCAAGCGCTCTCCCACTGAGCCACCTTCCCAGCCCTGTGTTGTTATTATTAACTGTCAATTAAATATTTTATTGAGCCGGGTGTCGGTAGCTCATGCCTATAATCCTAGCTACTTAGGAGGCTGATATCTGAGGATCATGGTTCAAAGCCAGCTAGGGCAGGAAACTCCATGAGACTCTTATCTCCAATAAACTACTCAGAAAACCGGAAGTGGTGCTGTGGCTCAAGTGATAGAGCGCACACCTTGAGCTGAAGAGCAGTGCCCAGGCCTAGAGATCAAGCCCCATAACCGACAAAAAAATTATTGAAATTATTGTAGTCTTACATGCAGTTGTAGGAACTATAACACAGCCAGGCTCACATCTGTAATCCTAGCTACTCAGGAGGCTGAGATCTGATGGTTGAGGTTCAAAGCCAGCCTGCTCAGAAAAGTCTGTGAGACTCTTACCTCCAATTAACCATCAAAAATCTGGAAGTAGAGCTGTGGCTCCATTGGTAGATCATCAGCCTTGAGCAAAACAAACAATCAATCAACAGTGAGGCTCTGAGTTCAAACTCCAGTACTGGCTACAACAAAAACAATGAAGACCCATAATACAGATTGTATGCACCCTCTGTTCAGCTTCCCTGATAGTAATCTACAGTCCTGCATTACAACCAAGGCATTGGTGTAGAATAATCTACCAAGCTTCCTCAGATTTCCTATTGTACTTTTACTCATTTGTATGTGTGCCTGAGTATGGGTGGTGAGTGTTTAGTACTATACAATTTTACTATGTGTGTAGGCTCATAAATCTACTACCATAGTCCAGAGAGAGTACAATTCCATCATCACAAGCATCTTTCCTCTTTTTTTTTGTACCAGTACTGAGGTTTCAACTCAAGTCCTAGGTACTGTTCCTTATCGCTGATGGCTAGCATGCTACCCCCTAAATCACAACTCCATTTCTGGCTTTTTTCTGACTAATTAGAGATAAGATTCTCATAGACTTTCTTGCCTGGCTTTGAACCACAATCTTCAGATCTCAGTCTCCTGAACAGATAAGATTATGAATGTGACCACCAATGCCCAGTCTACTGCTCTTTTGTACCTACGTTCACCCCCACCTCCACCCTTAGTCTGCCTCCCATTCTGTAATTTTACCATTTCAATAGCATATATGTTTGTAACCACACAATCTGTAAACGTTGGGGCTGAATATTTTGGTCAGAACAGTGCCCTAGAGATTCATTTGGGTAGCTCATTTCCTTCTATAGCTCGGTATTATTCCATGGTATACTATGTGTACCAGTTAGTTGAGCCATTTGGTATGGAAAGTTTCATAAAATGACTTGGAAAGTGTTCCTGGAAGAGATGACAAGAGTTCTATAGAATTTGTATTGTTCTTTTAAATATTTGGGAGAATTATCCAGGGAAGCCATCCAGACATGGAGATTTCTGTTTTAAGAGATTTCTTTAGTGGCAATAAGACTGTTGATATTTTTTATTTAAATTTGAGTTTTCATAGTGTGTACTATTCAAGGAATTCACCTACTTCTAAATTGTTGGACTTTTGAGTATAACGTTTTTAATAACATTCCTTTATTAGCCTCTTAATGTTGGACCTGTAGTGATATCCCCTGTCTCCATTCTTGATAATGATCTTTGGTGGGGGGAGGTTGGTCCTGGGACTTAAACTCAGGGCCTGGGCACTATACCTGAGCTGTTTCACTTCAGGCTGGCACTCTTCCACTGGAGCCACAGCTCCAGTTCCAGCTTTTTTTTGTGGTAAATTGGAGATAAGAGGCTTAGACTTTTCTGCCTAGGCTAGCTTCAAATCACAATCCTCAGATCTCAGCCTCCTGAGTAGCTAGTATTACTAGTGAAAGCTACCAGCACCTGGCAATATAGATCTCTTTCATCTCTACTTTTGTAATTCTTGATATAGGCTTATTTAGTTTAACTGATTTCTTTCCTTGAGCTTATTTTTGTTTTATTTTTTGGTCAGTTGTAGAACTTAAACTCAGGGCTTGAGTGCTATCTTTGAGCTCTTTCACTCAAGATTGGTGTTCTACCACTGTAAACCATAATGCCACTTCCAGTTTTCTGGTGGTTAATTGGAGATAAGAATCTCATAGATTTTCCTTTCTGGGCTGGCTTTGAACTGTGATCCTCAGATCTCAGCCTCCTGAGCAGCTAGGATTACAGGCATGAGCCACTGGCACCAGGCTTGTTTTACTTTTTATATTTTCAATTTCATTAAGTTTTACTCTTATCTTTATTATTTCCTCGAGATGGAATTAGGTTATTGAGACTTTTCTTCCTTTGTAATGAAAGTATTTAATACTATAAATTTCCCTTTCAGCACATTTGAATCATGTATATTTTAATTCTTTTTCATTTGAGACTTTCCTTTTGATCCATAGATTGTTTTCAAGTGTGTAGTTTAATTTCTAAGTGGAGATTTTCCTGTTGTAGGATATGGTCTATGAGGTGCATTATTAGGTTACTTTATTACTGTGTGGGCATCATAGAGTTTATTTAAAGAGGCCTAGGTAGTAAAGATCAGTCATGTGAAATGACTTGATGCAATCACTCAACCTAGGAAACACGAGGCTGCTGCCAGTGTATCACAGTACACTATCTTACAGTGTGTTTATAAATAGAAGCACACTCAAAATAACAACCAAAGTATAGTAAACACATAAACCAACAGCATACTTACTAAATTGTATTGTTATGTTTTTGGATAATTGTCAGTACTGTAGGCTTGTTCACACCAGCATCACCACAGATAACAAGTCACTATCGCACTATAGTATTTTGACAGCTACAATGACATTAGCCAATAGCGAGAACAGAAGAGCTTGGCTGGGCAATTAGGTCAAAGGCTTCCTCTCATAGAGGTTCTACAGCCTTCACTGTGGACTTAAGCAGTTCCATATGCAGGCCTTTAGACAATACATCACTATGGCCTTGAGTGGAGGAGCACGCAAGCTCCTGGGCAACACATCACCACCCATTGCACCTGGAAGATTTGCACATGAACAACAGGCTGGTTAGACCCCAGAAGTGTGTGCTGGAATGGACACCCAGTCAGAGGGGCTAAAGGATATATGGAGAGTTTGTGCAGCTTGGGTTTGTGCAGACTCCGATTGAGTCTGGGGACTGATATGGCCTGTAGGTTGTCCAATGAGCCTGAGAGTAACTCTCTCCTAGGAACATCTTATTAACAGCTGCACAAACATATGCCAGGTAGTGACCTCCCTTGAGACCCCTCCTGTCTGGTAAGAGCTGTCCTTATCTTTTTCTTCAATGAATCTTTGTCCTTTTACTTTTCTCACTGTATCTTTGGACTTATTCTTGAGACTCTACAGACAAAAAGACCTACTCCAAATATTACAGTTTTTCAATATTAATAGAATGTTTTCAGCTCCATTATAATCGTATAGGACTGTCCCAAGATTAAGAGTGGTTTTATGGCCTAAGATAGGTCTACTTGGGGCTGGGAAGGTGGCTCAGTGGTAGAGTGCTTGCCTTGCATGCCTGAGGCCCTGGGTTCAGTTCCTCAGCACCACATAAGCAAAAAGAAAAAAAAAAAGCCAGAAGTGGTGCTGTGGCTCAAGTGGTAGAGCACTAGCCTTGAGCTGAAGAGCTGAGGGACAGCACCCAGGCCCAGAGTTCAGGCCCCACGACCGGACCCAAAAAAAAAAAAAATTAGATAGGTCTACTTTTAGTGAGTGTTCCATGGGCACTTGAAAAGATTGTGCATTCTGCAGATGCTTGGCCAGAGTGGTCTTAGATGTTAATGAGATTCTGTTGGTTGAATGTATTCAGTTCTTGTATATCATTGCTGATTTTCCACTAAGACAGGGAGTGTTAAGGTCTCCAGCTATAATTTTGAATTTCTTTATTTCTTATGAACTTTGGAGGCTCTGTTGTTTAGTTAGATCACATCTTCTTGGTGAGTTGATCTTTTTCTCGTCATAATATCTTTGTCTCTAGTGATTTTCTTTATTCTGAAATCTACTTTATCTGATATTTATTTATAGACATTTCTACTTTTAAAAATTAATATTTTCAGCCAGATGCCAATGGCACATACCTGTAATCCTAGCTAATCAGGAGGCTGAGATCTGAGGATCATGGTTCAAAACCACTCAGGCAAGAAAGTTTTGAGACTCTTATCTCCAGTAAACCTAAGGAAAAAAGGTAGAAGTAAAGCTGTGGCTCAAGTGGTAGAGTACTAGTCTTGAGCAAAAAGGCTCAGGGACAGTGCACAGGCCCTGAATTCAAGCCTCAGGTCCAACACACACACACACACACACACACACACACACAATTTAATGTTATCTTTCCCAATCATTTGCTTTGAACCTATTTATGTCACTGACATTGAAGTGAGGGTTTTATAAACAGAATATAGTTGTATGGTGTGTGTTTATCTACTTTGCCAAGCTCTAATTCAGCCTTCAGTCCTCCCCTCTCCTCCAGTGTGCTATGCAGCCAGGGGAGTACAATTACATACTAACCAATACTAATCAAGTGGACCAGGGGAAAAGGAAAGGTGTGAGATGCAAGGAGAGGCAGGGGATGGCAAGATGGAGAGTGAACAGCTGAGCCACCATTCTGCCATGCTCCATTCACTAAGTAAGTACATTAGGGTCCTAGGTCCTGCAGGCAGTCCCAACAAGCTGTTCTAAGCTGGGGTTGAGTACTGAGCATGTCCTCAGAGGACTACCCATCAACCTTCTACCTTTCTGCAGGTCTGGCCCCCAGGATGCCTCAAGACTTAGTAGCTGTAACCATATCTGATAATGCCTTAGCCCTGTACTCTCAGAGATAAAAAGCCATGTAGGAATGGAAGATACTGGCGCACCTGAAGTTACCTGAGATTGCACACATGTGTCACATTATCAGATGAACACAGGGCAGTAAGTGAACTCCATGCCTGTTAGAAAGGCAGGGAAAAACTGGGCTGCCTTTGAGAACCAGGAAGAGCCAGTACTCTACACCCAGTCAGGGGTACCTCCACTTCCCACAGCTGTAGCAGAGCCTTCAAATCCCTGACCTACAGGATTCCCCCCTCCATCTGAGATCTCCTATTGCAGGAGAAGAGAGAGCCCAGTAGGCCATAGCTATTCAGGGGAGGGACTATGATACAGATGAGGGCTGATACCCAATAGAACAAAACATGGCCAGGCTCACTCCTTCTTTGGCTGCCCTTGGCCCAAGCCACTGTCTGACTGAAAATCAGATGGTTTGGCCTCTAGTCAAGACAGCACCAGAAGTATCCACACCCGTTGTTGCCTCTGGGCTGAAGAGTACATATGGGCACTGAAGAGGAGGCCACCCAGGATGGAGGAAACACTGTGGAAAGGCTCAGTGAAGAGCTTGCTGTGGGAGCTTCCGTAACTTGCTGTTCCTCTCTGGTTTCCATACATGTAACTGCTCTGTCTGTGTCCTGGTTCAGGTACAGTTAAGGGGAGAAAATAGTTCTTCTACTCATTGTTCTCCTTTGTCTATTCGTCATTATCTGTATTGGTCATAGAGCTTGGCATCTGTCTGTCCCAAAAGTTCCTGGCTTGACATCCAGTTAGATGCAGAGGAGCAATGTGGTCCTTACCGGTTCACAGGTTATTTCTATACCTAAAAAAGCTGCAGTTTCTTCCCGTTTAAAAAAGAAGGACATGCAGCCCTCGCTTTGGAGAGAAGCCCCCCCCCCCCCAACTCCATGGCATACTGTTTAAAGACATTGGTAACTCCCCTGCGTGATCACTCTTCCTCCTGCAGTTGTCTGTGTTTCTGGCTATTCAGCTCTGACCAGACCACTTGACCCGAGAGACTGCCTGGTCAACTCTGCAGACCTTCCTGGCACTGCTCAAATGGAACAAGTATGGAAGTTTCTAAATATTCCTGCAAACTATCTAGCACTGCCCCATTGAGAACCCTCTTGGAGCCAAGTTGGGCTATGATTACTTTGACCAAAGAGAAGAGGAATTGACACTGTGTGACAAGATCCCAAACAATTGTGTAGTTTCTACTTTGCTCACTGGAATCTCTTATTGGAGTCTTTGCTGTTGTCCCCTTGTATTGGGGCTACCATGCTGTAAGGAAACGTAATCCATAAAGAGAGTCATATATAGACACTCCAGTCAACAGTCCTAGCCACCCTGTCCCTAGGCCCAAAGTATCCACAAAGAAAATATCTCAAGACAGTGGCTCACACCTGTAAACCTAGCCACTCTAGAGGCTGGGATCTGAAGATCACAGTTTGAAGCCATCCCAGACAGAGAAGTCTATGAGACTCTTATCTCCAATTAACCACAAAAAGTCAGAAGTGGAGCTGTGGCTCAAGTTGGTAGAACATAAGAACTCAAGAACAGTGCTCAAGTTCAGAGCGCAAGCCCCAGGACTGGTACAACCTCAAGCTTATACACAAAAAATGTAAAAAGAATCAACATATTTTACCACAAAAACATCACTTAGGCACAAATGAAGATAATGAGCACATGAGAGACAAAAAAATATCTATAAGACATACAAAATGTATATAAGTCCTTCCTCATCAACAATTAAATGTGAATGGATTAAACTTTTTAATCAAAAGGCAGCTGAATAAAAATTGATCCAAAAGCTGGGCACTGGTGGCTCAAGTCTGATTGAAGATCAAAGCCAACCCGGGCAAGAAAGTCCATGAGACTCTTATTTCCAATTAACTACCAGAAAACTAGAAGTGGCACTGTGGCTCAAACTAGTAGAGCACTAGTTTTGAGCAAAAAAGCTCAGAGACAGCACCCAGGCCCCGAGTTCAAGCCCCACAATTGACTAAAACAAAAAGAAAAAGAAAGAAAAAACTGATCCAATAGTATACTATCTATAAGAGACTCACTTTGGAGCTAAAAACACAAATAGATCAAAAGTCATAAGATGAAAAGTGTATACAAATAATAAAAAATTCTCATCCCCTGTACAGAAGAAGGAGGAGGAAGAGGAAGAGGAGGAGGAGGTAAAGGAAGAAGAGGAAGAGGAGGAAGAGGAAGAGGGGGAGAGAGAGAGGGAGAAGAAAGGATGAAGAGGAGAAGAACCAGATTAGCACTCTCAATATCACAGAAGACTTTAAGTCAGAAGCTGTTATGAAAGACAAAGAGGGACACTATAAATTGATAAAGGGTCAATTCATCAAAAACATAATATGTAAACAAATATGCACCAAAAGCCAAGTCCTGAATATATAAAATAAATATTGACAGAAGCAAGAGAAGAAACAGTTATATAATAATGGTTGCAGACCTCAATAGATGAAGCTCAATCATAGGGAAAACAGAAAGAAGATCAATATACAAATGGAGGATTTGAGCAACATTATAAACAAATTAGACCTAAGAGACATACACAGATCACTCCATCCAACAATAGCCAATATATGACACGTTCTCCAGGATAGAGAATACCTTGGCTCACAAAACAAACCTAATACATTTCTAAAACTTGAAATCATACAATATTATATCTTTTCTGATAGCAAGATATGTCTATAAATCACTAATAAAAAGTGGAAAATTTGCTGGGTGTTGGTGGCTCATGCCTATAATCTTAGATACTCAGGAGACTGAGATCTGAGGATCACAGTTCAAAGCCAGCTTGAGCAGGAAAGTTCGTGAGACTCTCATCTCCAATTAACCACCAGAAAACCGGAAATGGCGCTGTGGCTCAAGTAAAGCACAGATCTTGAGCTGAAGAGTTGAGGGACAGCACCCAGGCCCAGAGTTCAAGCCACACGACTGACTAAATAAATTAATTAATGAATAGGAAATTCACAAGTACATTTACTTCTTCTTGATATCCAGGAAACTTGGTTCAATGAACCACCATAGGTATGAAAATCTATGACGGTTCAATACCCTTATTTAAAATGCACATTTTCCCACAAATTTTAGAGGAAGTGGGCAGGAGAAAAAAAGGAAGGGAAGGAAGGACAGAGGGAGGGAGGGAGGGATAGACAGGAAACTCAGTGTCCTGGCAATCGTGGCAGCTGAATGGTGACATTACTCACTGTGGCAGGTGATAATAAATTTTTGCCTTTCTGAATAAACCATCCTCTCAGACTGGGACTATTTACTTCCAAAGAAAATCAAAGGCTCTTTTAATTTTCAAAGGAGGGAGAAGGAGGAATGAGTCACCATTTTTCATAGTCTCAGTTCTTCAACTGAAGGGGACATACGCATTCTCTTTACAATGCGAAGCTTAGCATTTTGTCGGTGAGGAGGGGTGAAATTTGTTTCTGAGTGGAGTCACTCTAGGAATGAGTTACTAGTCATAATCAACCTTCATTGCAAGAGCTTCTTATAGTCTTAAGTCTTCATTAGGCATCATTGTGGGGCTAGGCTGGCCCTGGACCCTGGATACTAGGACTTGTTCTGAGCTTCATAGCAGAGTTCAGGATGGGATCTTAATCTACCTAAACAGTTCCTCTGGTCTTTTGGTGTGGAAGGAAGCATCACCCAGCCAGAGTGGGGAGAAATGGTGGATTTGGAAACAGAAGGTTTGCTTTGAGCTCTGTCCCACTCAACTCATCTTTGATCAATTATTTTCAGCTGACCTTGGGTTTCCTCATCAGTAAGGGGTGAATCAGACCCTACCTCACCAGGACTGTCCCTGAGCCCTGCTTTGGACAGGAATGTGAGTTTTGAGGATGTATAGCCCATAGTACTCGTTCAAGAGAGGATTATGGTGGCTGTGCAAGATCCCCACCCCTATGTTCTTTAAGGTAAACGCCCTAAGAGAGGTAGCTTCTCTTGGTCCATGTTTTCCTTCCATAAGGGTATGGTGGAATTGTCATGAAGTGCAATCTCCAAATGTAAGAGGATGGCCCACTAGGGAAGGGGTGGGATTTTGAGGCCAGACAGGAAATGCCCAGAGGTGATTTCTCACCTCTGGAGACCTGACTAGCCCTGATGACCTTTGAAGGGAGCAGTGGGAGAAACAGGAAAGGTTGTTTTCGTGGAGCACACATGGGTATTCCATGAATACCAGTTTCTGGCCAGGCATGTTCTGTCCCTCCACGCCCCGTGTGTGCAGGACCTTCATCAGGTCCTCTGGGTCCCCTTACTCCAATGTCTACTGCCCTCTGATATAACCCTAGAATGAAGTCTTTCTAAGCATCAGTTAGTTGTACAGTTGATATGTTCATGTATGTATACAATGCATCTTGATTATGACCTCCCTTTTCTCCCTTCCCCTTCTCAAACCAGTTCCCTCAAGTTTCCTTGTTCCATTTTTACCCGTGTACATACCCATGTATGTGTGTGTGCTCATGCTGGCACAGAGGCTTAAACTCAGAGCCTCACACTCGGCTTTCCTGCTCACAGCTGGCATTCTGTGACTTGAACCATTCACTCTTCCAGCCAAGCTTTTTGCTAGTCAACTTGGAGATGGACTTCCATGAATTTTTTTTTCCTGGATTGGCCTTGATCTTTAGGTCTCAGCTTCCTGAGTAGCTAGGATTACAAACATGAGCCACCAGTGTCTGGCACATATAAAATATTTTGACTATATTCACCCTTCCTCCTCCCTCTATTGCGGGCCTCCTTCCCACTAGAACCTACACTCTAAACAAGACATGTTTCAATTCCCTAATACCCTTTTTCGTTAAAGTTCATATTAATTGTTCAAAAGGGTTTTACCATAGTATCTCACACATGCATATACTGTACTTTAGTAAGATTGATCACATCTATATACACATATATACGTACATGATCTTCTATGTGCTTATATGTGTGTTTATAGTTTAAGTTGGGCATCTACTTATGAGATTTCAAAAACATGTAAACTTTGTCCTGTTCCTGGCCCACTTTACTTAATATGATGGCTTCCAGATCTATCCATTTCCCTTTAATGACATAACTTCATTCTCCTTTATGACTTAGTAATATTCCATTGTGCATATATGCCACATGTTCACAATCCATTCATAAGTTGTAGGACAGCTGGGCTATTTCCATAGCTTGTCCATTGTGAATAGTGCTATAATATACATGGGCATACAGATACTTCTCTTCTATCTTGATTTACTTTCCTTCAGATAAATGCCCAGGAGTGGTATTGCTGGATTGTAATCAATTTTTAGTGTTTTTGAGGAACCTCCATGCCAGTGATTGCACTATTACAGTACTCGTATTAGGGATAAACGATTTTTATCCCAGCTGGCTTTGAAACTACAGTGCTCTCCATTTCTCCCTCCCAAAGCCATCATACTCAGTTAAAAATCTTCTTAAAATTACCTGTTTAAGGTGAGTGCAGGTGGCTCACGCCTGTAATCCTAGCTATTCTGGAGGCTGAGATCTGAGGATCACTGTTCCAAACCAGCCCAGGCAGGAAAGTCCGTGAGACTCTTATCTCCAATTAACCACCAGAAAACTAGAAGTGGCGCTGTGGCTCAAGTGGTAGAGCACTAGCCTTGAGCTGAAGAGTGCAGGGACAGCACCCAGTCCGAGTTCAAGCCCCATGACCAACAAAAATAAAATAAAATTTCCTGTTTAGGCTGGGCACTGGTGGATCACACCTGTAATGGTAAATGGTACTGTGGCTCAAGTGGTAGAATGCTAGTCTTGAGCAAAAGAAATTTAGGGACTGTGTTCAGGCCCTGAGTTCTAGGCTCAGGGCACACACACACACACACACACACACACACACACACACACACACATCACCTATTTAGTAATTCTCATTCATTGCAGACAGGTAAAATTATAATTAAAAAAAAAAGAAAAATATTCAACTTGCCCAACTTCCTGGAAGGAAACCACCATGGTCCTGTATAGGATTCCCTCCCAGGTGTCCTCATGGTTCCATGGTTCCTACTGAAGTAAGGAGACTGGGTCTGTGTTTCCCCTAGATAATTGGCCTGATTGTTTCCCTAGACGGTTTGCTTTTTTTTTTTTTGGTCAGTTGTGGGGCTTGAACTCTGGGCCTGGGCGTTGTCCCTCAGCTCTTCAGCTCAAGGCAAGCGCTCTACCACTTAAGCCACAGCGCTACTTCCAGTTTTCTAGTGGTTTATTGGAGATAAGAGTCCCACAGACTTTCCTGCCTGAGCTGGCTTTGAACCATGATTCTCAGATCTCAGCTCCAGAGTAGCTAGGATTACAGGTGTGAGCCACCAGGCCTGGCTCATGGTTTGTTTTTATTTAACACTTTTATAAGGTTTAAGTGTCCTCATCTGGTTTGCTTTGCTTATGTATAACACTTTTGTTAGGTTTAATTCCATACAGCTTTTATAGTTTGGGTCTGTATAAAGTTTGTGCTAGCTGTATTTGCTGCTGCTGATCTTTAAGAGTCCACCAGCGGTCCTCTGGCTCTACAATAAAGATGAATGAATAATTTGGCCTCAAGTGGTGCCTTCTCTCTTTCTTGCAACTGAGTTTCCTTACAACACTACCACCCTTCCAACTCCACCATCCTTGCATCCCACTGAACCAGGTGCTGGTCCCACCTGTGGGTAAGTGGAAGGTGGCCTCTGATTGTCACATTGGCCTTCTCTGCATGGCACTAGTGTACCTTATGCCCTAATCCATTACTCCAGGTGGCCTCTCAGGTGCTGAGGTCCCGCCTGCTCACCTCAAGGGAGCTCTGGAGTCAACTCTAGAATATATCCAAGCTGTCTTCGGGAGTTGAGTTTCTTTTGGCAGATGCTGGAGACTGACAAAAATATTCATGTCAAAACATTTCTAGGACAAATTTTATGAAAGCATTTGAATTTGGCCTGGGCATATTTTTTTCTCCTTTTCCCTCTCCCCACCCCCCAAGTCAGAACAGAGAGGGGGCAGGGAGGAGAGACAGAGTCCAGATGTTGGTGGGAACAACTTTCTTCTGTCCTTCCCCAGCTCTGGCCAGAGGGATGTCAGAATCAATGGCCATAGTGTACTATGCAGCACAAAAGGCTTCGTTTGGAGCCCTGGACTGCTCAGGGTTGAGTGAGCTCCGAGGAAATGTTCCCTGCCTGGAGTCTGCCCCCTAACCCTGGGGTCTGGGGTAATTGTCTGCAGAGGCAGCCTGGGGCTGGGCCGGGCCATAATGATTTAGGCAGGATCGATTTCACTTCAAGCCTTTTCTACTCCGAAGAGGCCTAATCGAAAGTAATCTGAAAATTAGGGAAAATAAAAACCATGCCCACTGTTACATAAATACCCATTTCCTCGCATCGGTTACTCGAAATCACCTCATTCCACAGCAGCATGTTTCCCTGATGGGTAAGGCCCAGCCCTGGGGGGCTGTTTGATCTGCCGCTGAGGCTGCCCGACAGCCCCCAGCAGCCAGGCAGAGAGGAAGAGAGGGAGGGAGGGAGGGGTTGCCATGGGGCTGGCCTTGGCACTGACTGGCTAGGCTAGGTCTCTGAGTGGGGACTAGGCTTCCTGACAGATATTCGGCCTAGGTGGAAGGACAGAAGACAGAACTTTATTTAGATGAAGTCTCCTTTACTCATCCCTCTCATTTCCTCCCATGATCCCCTGTGAGGAGGATCATATCAGAGGAGGGAATCAGAACCTGGTCCAGGACTCTCAGGACAGATCCAGGTGACATCTCTACTCACACATTGGCTTCCTATGTCATTGCTTTGGCCCTCAGACTCTCCCAGCTCAGTGATACCCAAGACTCGTGTGTGTGTGTGTGTGTGTGTGTGTGTGTGTGTGTGTGTGTGTGTGTGTGTGTGTATGCTGGTACTGAGGCTTGAACTCATGGCCTAGGTGTTGTCCCTTAGCTTTTTCACTCAAGGCTAGTGCAACTAGCAACAGCTTCACTTCCAGCTTTTTGGTGGTTAATTGAAGCTAAGAGTCTTGCAGATTTTCCTGCCTGGGCTGGCTTTGAACCTCAATCTTCAAAATGTAGCTCCCTGAGTAACTAGGGTTACAGATGTGAGCCACAAATGCCCAGCTATCCCAGGAGCTTTTGCATCAACGATTCCAGTTGCCTATGGGATCCTTCCCCATGTCGGTGCAGGCCTCAGGTCTTCTCTCTACTTGGTCCCTGTTAAAGGGCCTCTCCTTGCTCCACCCCTCATCCCACTCTGCCTGGCATGTACCTTGTTAATTTTTTGCTTTGCCAATGCAGACAGTGAGGGAAACAAGGGCCTCATCCCGCTTGGCTGCCACAGCTGGTACTCAATGACAGGATGAAGGAGCTTGTCACTCAGCTATGATGTGTAATGGTTGCCAAAGTGGAGGGAGTTATGGAGACCAGGAGAAAAGCCAGAGCCAGTCCCTGCATGCAGTATGAGCCAGCCTCCTCCTCACGAGGAACCTGGGGAAGAACAACATCCAGCTAATAAGACATGGATCTCAGGCAAAGGCAGGGGCACAGGCAAAGCTCCAGCCCAGGGGCTTCGTCATTATCCAGGAATGCTCATTATCATTACCGCTATTTGTGCTGATAAAACACTTGGCTGCAAATTGTCTGACAAGACTCTTATAAAAATAATAATAATAAGCCGGGCTCTGGTGGCTCACGCCTATAATCCTAGCCACTCAGGAGGCTGAGATCTGAGGATCACGGTTCAAAGACAGCCCAGAGAGGAAAGTCCGTGAAACTCTGATCTCCGACAAACCACCAGAAAACCAGAAGTGGCACTGTGGCTCAAGTGGTAGAGCGCTAGCCTTGAGCTGAAGAGCTGAGGGACAGTGCCCAGGTCCAGAATTCAGGCCCCATGGCTGACATAATTAATTAATTAATTCCCACTGGACTATTCAGAGGCCTTGATGGCTTTGTGTGACAGAAGAGGAAGAAGCAGCTCTGTGGCTGCTCCTCAGGCTGCCAAAGACCACTAGCTTTATCTACGTTCACTGCAAATCCTCCTACTGAGCCCTGAGTTTCCTCATGAAAGCCCCACTACCCAGAGGCTACCATCGTATAAGGAAGCTCAAGTCATGTGTATTCATCCCAGCCTCTAGTCAGACATGTCAGCAGAGACGCCTCTGAGTGATTCCAAGTCCGTTCCCAGCTAGAATGTATAGAGCCCCTCTCTATGGGCCTAGCCAATAGCTGGGCATGGAGATGAGATAAGGAACAGAATCTGAGGCTTACCAGAATCACCAAAGAGAGTCAGAGAAGCTGGATTCAGTGTGAGAAGGGAGAGGGGACAGTGAGGGAGGAGATCCATGAATGCTGCTAAAACAAAACATCTGAGTCTGGGTAATTTATAAAGAACAAAGATTGGTTTCTCACAGTTCTGGAGGCTGGCAAGTCTAGCTTCAAGTTACCATCAGAGTCAGTTAACAGATGGAAGGAAGAAAGAGTAGAGAGCCAAACACTGCCTGAAGCTTTCGTGGGGGGTGGGACTAGGGGTGGAGATCCTGGGGCTTGAACTCTGGGCCCGGGTACTGTCCCTGAGCTTTTTGTTCAAGTCTAGAGCTCTACCACTTGAGCCACAGTTCTACTTTTTTTTTGGTGATTAACTGGAGATAAGAGTCTCACAGACTTTCCTGCCTAGGCTGACTTCAGACTATTATCCTCAGATCTCAGCTGCCCGGGTAGCTAGGATTGCAGACATGAGCCACCAGCACCCAGCTCCTAAAACCTTTTATAAGGGCCTTGAACCCATTTGGGGAGGAACCTTCTGGTCTGATCACCTCCTAATACTGATCACCTCCTAATACTGATCACATTGGCCACATGTGAAGTTTGGAAGGGACACAGTCACACCATGACAGCGGAATTGTAACAACTAGGGCCCATCAAGTCAGAATGGCTGAGTTCACCGTAGCTGGATGTTCTCCCGTAACTTCCTAGATGGCTGTCATTTGCCATGTAGGTAAGGCCCCCACCCCTACTCCCAGGCCTAACCTAAGAGATAGAGCCCTGGCTGGGTAGGAGACTGGTGAGTTTAGAGGCTTTTCTGGAACTAATCATTGTTTTGTTTCATTTGTGGTGCTAGGATCAAACCCAGAGCCCTGCATGTGCTAAGCAAATACGCTACAGCCTTGCCTTAAAGCCAATAATTCTGGTAACCAACTTACGGTGTGTCTTGTGTACCTATCAGGAACTAAGAGTTTCACATGTGTCACTATTCCTCATGCTCATGTGACCCTGTGAGTTCAAGAGCTGAAGCCTACCTTTATCCACAAGGAACTTAGATGACCACGAGGCCCCGCCCCTGGTAGGGTCCTGCTTCAGCCCTCTGCTGAAGTGTTCATGACTTTAAGTTCAGTCACCTTTTCTCTGCAGCTCTCTAAGAGGGAGGTCAGGCTTTTCTGGTCCAGACCTCTTCCTCTTCCTCCCGTCGGCCTGTTCATTTCCTCTATTTCTTGATGGGATCCTATGGGCTCCAAGGTCCAGCAAAGTAGCCCAACATGTCCATAATCCTGGCAGCTGGTTCTGCTCCACCTTCACCCTCCTAACAATGTCCAGTTGTGACCCAGTTGGCTCTGGGTATAAAATATCCCTCCTGGTGAGAGCTCATCTGGAAGGAGGAGATGCTGGAAATGGCAGGAGCCTGAGAATGGGTATGTGGTATGTGGCATGTGGCATGTGGCATGTTTTAGGGAGACAGCTCTGGCAGAGTAAAACCCTACCGGCTTGGGGGGCCTTCAGGCCTCTACTTCCAGTTCTTATAGACCTGTGTGCCATATGGAAGTAGGGTAGGGTAGGAGGCCTCCCTGAGTCCCACACCGTCCTATCACTGCCAAGGCCAGGCCTCTGTGTGGTGTGCCAGCTGGGACTTGGAGTGCCCATGCCCACAGCCCCTCCTCATTCCACAGGGCCTCAGCCATGTGGGGCCTGCCCAACCTGGACCAGAGGCTTCGTCCAGGCCGTAGCCCTGACTTCCTCTCCCCAAGTGCCAGTGGCCTTGACTAAAATATTGATTTCTGGGGACTTTACTCAGATGAATGCTCCCTGGCACCTCAAGCCCTCAGAGGAAGTCTGATTGAATGAGACCTCTACTCTGAGAAGATTCCAGAAAGCCAGGAAACAAGAGGAGACCACCCTACAGATTTGAGGCAGGACCCCCAGTGATTGGTCAGAATACATATAAGCAACACTCCCAAAGGTGAAGATGAAGCTTGTATCTGTGGGTGTCCTGGGAGCTGAGAAAGACACCATTGCCCTTGCAGCCAAGGTAGGATAGGAAGGAAACCCGAGACCATTGTGGAACCTCCTGTGATGCTCAGCTGAACAGAAGCCAGTGTTAGGAGTATGCCTGAGGTCCTGACTTTGGAGACCAGAGTCAAGTTGATGGCAGGATCGCCCAGGATGAAGGGAGTCCATACACCACAGGCCAAGGGCTAGGGAGTGACAAGTAACTCTTCCCCAAACGCTCCTCCCAAAAGCCCTGGCCTCTGTCTGTCTGGGGTGGGGACTCAAGTGGCACGCGTTAGACCTTGAAGCTTAGGGGCCCAGTGTCTGGGTGTGTTTAGTGGTAGTAGTCAAGGAAGACATGCCAGGCAGAACTGCCCAGGCAGAGCTGGTGTTCTGTTGCAATTACCCGTAAGTCTGGTGTTTACACGGGGTTTACAGGGAATTCAAAGCATATCTTCCTGTTGCTTTGGCAGCCGAGGAATATCAAGTGAGTGTTCAAAAGGGCCGAACCGCATTCACCAAAATAAGAACCAAATGGCTGAGTAATTTCCACCAGAGAAGAACTTATGCTCGCAATTGCACGGTCTATTTAGCATGCTTTCATAAAACCTTTTAACGAATCAGCCCTCAACCCACCCACCCCACCCCCAAACAGCAAGACCCACCCCACCTGTCAGGCTTGGATTTCCAAACACAGGTAGGAGCTGACCCGCTCAGGAGATTGGATGCAGGTTTCCTGCTGGAGGTTTTTGGGGTGAGGGGGTTGGGAGTTGTGTGCAGGGGTTCTAAGATCTGTGCCTCTGTAAGGGACACAGAGCTGAACTTGATTTTCTAAAAACAAAACAAAACAACAGCAGAAATTGCAGTTTGAAGCCAGCCTGGCAGACAAACCTGTGAGATTTTTATACCCAAGAAACCAGCAAAACACCAGAGCTTGGAGGCATGGCTCCAGCACTAGTCACAAACAGAAACAGCTGAGCAAAAGCATAAGGTCCTAAGTTCAAGCCCTAATACTGACACACATGCACACATACACATACACACACACCACCAACAACAACAACAAAAACCCACCAACATTATAGAGCTATGATTTACACACTATGAAATTCACCGAATTCACCAACAAGTGTGAAGTGCCATGGGTGGCCCACCACAGTGAAGATATGGAGCACTTCCATGTTCCTGAGCCCCTCTGGTAATCCCACCCTAGCCTCAGAAAGCCAGTGATGCATCTGTCCCTATGGGGCCTGTGTTGCCTGTTCACAGATTGCCTATGCATGGAATCCTACCACATGTCTGTCCTGAGTTTGGTTTCTTTGGCCCCTCATATGATTTCAAAATTCTTCCCCAGGGAGAAGTAATCAGTCAGATCTCCCAGGGCCTCTCATTCGCTCACCTGTTGCTAGATTTGGGAACTGTTTCCAGTTAAAGTAACTTATAAATAGAGCAGTTCTGGACTACAGGACTTCATTTCTCTGGGGAAAGTACCCAAGAATAAAAAAGAAAACACTTTATGTGGCTTTTATGGTAAGTAGGTGTTTAATTCAATAAGAAGCTACCAAAGTCTTCTGTGCAGTGAGCCCTCTTTTTTTCCACCAGCTGCAGCCCCGGGTTGTCATTTCCATTTTAGCCAATCTAGTGAATATATTTTAATACATTTTGAATTTGCATCTCCCTGAGTGGCAATGCTAATAAGCACTTTCTATATGCTAATTTTCATTCCCTTACTCCTTGAAGACTCTTTCAAATCTTTTATCCGATTTTATTGTGTTATCTTCTTATTACTGAGCTGTAAGAGTCCATTATAGCCAAGAGCTGGTGACTCATGCATATGATCCTAGCTACTCAGGAGGCTGAGATACAAGAACAGAGGATCAAAGCTAGCCTGGGTAGGAAAGTCCATGAGACTCTTATCTCCAATCAACCAGCAAAAGGCCAGAAATGGATCTATAGCTGAAACAGCAGGAGTACCAGCCTTGAGTGAAGAAGCTGAAGGATATAAGCTGGGTGCCAGTGGCTCACACCTATAATCCTAGCTACTCAGGAGGCTGAGATCTGAGAATCTCAGTTTGAAGCCAATCCAGGCAGTAAAGTCTGTGAGATTCTTATCTTCACCAAAAAGCCAGAAGTAGAGGTGTGGCTCAAGTGTTAGAGCATATTATCTTTAAGCAAGAAAGTTCAGAGACAGTACCAAAGCCCTGAGTTTCATAAGGTCATTAGGTTAATGCAATGATTGCATTTGAATTTCATTACCTCTATAAAGATGCTATTTCCAAGTAAGGCTACATACTGAGGTACTGGGGATTACGGTATCCACATTTGAATTTAAGAGGACATAATGCCACCCCTAACACTTCTTTAAGGCTTCTGCTCTCAATCTAAATTTTATAATAAGCTTATCTATATCCATCTTTTTTGGACAGGAATTACATTATGCCTAGATCAATTTATGTAGTACTGACATTGTTAGTATTAGGCTCACCTTTGGTCCTCAGCTCCACCAGCACCTGGGCCCCCCTCCCATTCCTGAAGTTCCCTCCATACAGCTGGCCCCTCCCTCTCCCCACCCAGACCCACTCAACTCCCATCTACCTCATTTCCTATCCCTCAGCCCCTCCGGCTACCTGGATGGGGATGGAAACCATGTGCTCTCCCTCTTGGGGGAGATATGGCTCCTCTAATAAACCTTATAATAATCTTTCTCCTGTGCCTGCCTGCCTCTGCATGGTCCCCTGGGATGGATGTGTGGGATCCTTCAGACATGATATCTTCAACATGTTAAATCTTCCAATCCATGAACATGGTATGCGTCTCTGGTTATTTCAGCAAATGGGAAGAAAAAGCAGTAAGAAGCTGGGACTGTTTGAACGGCTTCACAAAGTTCCTGTACAGTTCTGAGATGGCATCTTGTATTCAGTGGGTTGATAAAAACAAAGACATCTTTCAGGTTGTATCAAAATACAAGGAAGAGTTTGCTAAACTTTGAGGGAAAAGAAAAGGTAACAGGAAGACCATGAGTTATCAGGAAATAGCCAGAATCATTATGCAAGGATTTGGGAAATCATTAAAACCTGGAGAAAGCTAACCTACCATTCAGCAAGGCATTCTCCATCTTATTTCTCAAAGAAAGACCTACTCACAGTGTGTTTAATCTGGTCAAGACTATCTGTTTAAACAACTGGAATCCAAATTACTAAGTATCCATATGCCAATTACCATGAACTAAGCCACTCTGATTGCTAAATATACTCTCCCATTTCCTGGTTTCCTGGCATCAGAAAACCCCACCAGCTTTAAGAATCTTTCTCTTAAAGCAAACACAACCCACCTTCCATACCTACTAATCTCACATCCACAGACTCAGTCAACCATGGATGGAAAAATTGAAAACAAATTGTGTCATACTGACCATCTGCAGACATTTTTCTCATCATTATTACCCAGTGATAAAATAGGACGATCATTTAGATAGCATTTACACTGCATTGCTATGATAAGTTATCTAAAGATGGTTTAAAGTTCCTGAGAGGAAGTTCCTAAGTTATGCAAATACTTGGCCATTTTCTACAAGAGACTTAGGTATCCATCGATTTTGGTCTCTGAGGGCATCCTGGAAGCAGGCTCTTCTGTATATTGAAGGGTAACTATACTGAAGAGAAAAGAAAAAAGTCCAGTTTATATCATGGTTGCTTTCTTTTATCAAATAGCATGGAATCTACACTAACGTAAGAATTTTTACCCCCACATGAACAATTTGATTGTTCCAAATGACCAAGCCCTGTGTGAAAGGACTTTAGGTCCCTGCGCTCCCTATCCTCCCTTCTTGCATCCACTTTCTTCCAATCATGTCAGCTTGAATGACTTGATTTGTGTATTGATTTAAATGTTGTCCTATACTCAGATGAAAAGTCATTCAAACATACATTTGATGGCTTTACAAAAAGAATCATTTACAGAAAATGATGCAAAGCTCATGCCAAAACTCATCCATGGCTTTAAAAACAGTAGATTGTTTATCTTTTGAGAACTATCCATTCAGATCCTTTGACTCTTTGTGTGTGCGTGTGCGTGCACATACACGCACACACATACACACATGTATACTGGGGCTTGACTCACTGCCTGGCCACTGTCTTAGTTTTTTCACTCAACACTGGTGCTCTACCACTTGAGCCACAACCCTAATTTGGCTGGTTAATTGGAGATAATTGTCTCATGGACTTTCCTACCAGAAATGGCTTTGAATTATGATCCTCAAATCTCAGATTTCTGAGTAGCTAAGATTACAGGTATGAGCCACTGGTGCCCAGCTCCTTTGACCATTTTTAGACATATATTTGTTTCCTTGTTATTGGGGAATCGGAGTTCCTTGAATATTTTGGGTATGAGCTCCTTATTCAATTATGTTTTGCAAATAATTTCTCCCAGTCCACATTGTATCCTCCTCTATTGTGCTTCCTTTGCTATACAGAGCTATTTTTGTTTGGTACAGTCCTAAGTGCTTATTTTTGCTTTCATTGTTTATGTCTTTAGAGTCATACTCAAGAAATTTCTGCTCAGATTCATTTCATGGAATTTCTTTGAGTAGTTTCATTCTTTCAGGCCTATGCTTAAGTCTTTAGCCCATTTGGAGTTGATATTTGTATATGTAGTGAAATAAGGGTCTATTTTCATTCTTCTGTACATAGATATGCAGCTTTCCTAACACTATTCATTAAGGAGACTCTCCTCTCCTCATTGTGTCTTCTTGATATCTATTTGAAAATCATTTGGCATTAGATATCAGGATATATTTAGCTCTCTATTCTAGTTCATTGGTTGAGGAGACATTTTATGCTTGTACCATATTGGTTTGATTACTACAGCTTTATTTTTTTTTAATCTGACAATATGATGCGTCCAGCTTTGTTCTTTTGGATCAAGATTGCTCTGATTATTCAGGATTGTCTGTGGTTCCATATATATTTTAGAAATTTTTTATATTCCTGTGAAGAATAATATTGGCAAATTCACAATAACAAATGTTGGTGAGGATCTGGGGATAAAGGAATCATTACCCATTGTCAGTGGGAATGCAAACTAGTGCAGCCATTCTGGAATCAGTATGGAAGTTCCTCAAGAAATGAAAAATAGATCTTCCATTATGATCCTGCTGTACCACTCCTGGGAATATATCTAAGGGAATGTAAATCAGCATACGATCCATAGACACCGGCACAACCAAACTATGAACTCAGCCTAGGAGTCCATTGAGTGATGAATGAATCAAGAAAATGTAGTGATATACACTATGAACTATTCAAGCCATAAAAAAGAATGAAATATCATTTGCTAATAAATGGATGGAACTCAAGAGCATCTGTGAAATGAAATAAGTCAGACTGAGAAAGACAAGTATCACATGTTCACTCTCATATGCAGAATATAGACATAAAAAATGACATGAGTGTAAATGAGGACTGAGGAGGAGGGGACCAGTGGGGAAGAAAAGGAGAGCGCAGAGGATGATTGGAGGGTGAATATGATCAAAGTATTTTACTTCATGTGCATGTGTGGAAATGTCACAGTGGGATTCCTCTGTAAAATTAACATATGTTAATAAAAAGGAAGTTAAAAACAGCCTCTTCTCCCTTAAGCTATTTTATCAATTATTTTGACAAAAAGTGTGGTTACCATACAAAATTGGTACTAGAGAAGCAGGATTGCTTCTGTCACCAAAGCTGATTGTGTGGTTCCTAAGCCTTGGGATCTATTTTGAGGGGAGAACTTGGAAGAGCTTAGAGACATGGGCTAGAGACAGCCCTAAATTGTGGAAGCTTAGCTCAGTGGTGATCCTTGTAGGAGCGCAGAAGACCAGCATCTTACTCTAAATGTATATGGTAAAGACTGTGCTCAGCCTGTATTTTATATGAGACTAAGATGCCCTTCCCCCACCCCATACACACACTCCTGCCCAGGGAAGGCCAGTTCCAACTTGTTGAGTCCGGGCAAGTTCAGAATGAGACAGTGTCCAGGGGGGTCTCAGGCCAATGTCTTCTATCTAGAATGGGCTGGGCTGGGGAGACTTAGCTTACATGACAGAGCAGGCTAGCCCACCATGGTAGAAACTGCCTCATCCACCAGCCCCTGAGCACCTGCCCGTATGCCCTCAGGCCATGAATCACCCAGGCCTCACAGGAGGAAACAGTGATAACCCCAGGCCCCAGGAAAGGCCACCCGGATGCCTGACTGACCCGTCTAGCCCAGCTCAACACTGCCTACCCTTCCCTTTCCCCCAGCCCCTCATGTCCCTGCAATCCCCACCCCTACCCTAGCCTACACCCTCACAGTCCTGGAGACCTCTTCCTCTTACACCTCCTGTCAAGCCACTATAGGAGTGGCTTTTATTCTAAAAGTCCCTTTCTCCACTTGGGCCCATGAGCTGTGGAGACAGGACCACCACTGGCTTAGTGCATGACCCCCACACTGGCGTGTATAGGGTCAAAGTCCAGAGACCGTCTTAAACTAGGCCATAGGGAGGCTTGTTAGAGCACCTACAGGATCCCCTGCCCTGCTGTGCTCTGGATGTCCAGGCTGGAGAGTAAGGAACTATGGGAGGTTGTTGAGCTGGAGAGTAATGAAAAGAGATGATGATTTGGAGCTGAATTCCAGAGATGATGTGGAAAGGGAATCAGAGAGACAGGCCAGGGCCAATGTTGGGGGATTGGGAGGGATATTACATCTCTCTTTTCTACAAGGAAGTATGGGCACAGCCCACAATTTTGGGCCCCACCAATAGCCTTCAGAGTTGCTTCACAGGTGTCAGAAGAGCCGGATTTGATGACTTGGAACACGGCAAGGGAAGTACTATACAGTACTGAATTTAGGACAGGAAAAACAACTTCACAAAAGGATAAAATTCCCCAGAAACTCTGTACTTCCATCTGTTGCAAGTGCCAGACACCTCTTCCTCCTCCTCCTCCTCCTCCTCCTCCTCCTCCTCCTCCTCCTCCTCCTCCTCCTCCTCCTCCTCCTCCTCCTCCTCCTCCTCTTCCTTCTCCCAGAAGTGGCTTCATGAACCCACAGGAAACTCACCTACAAGGAAACTGAGTCCACTGTGACATCTGTGAGCCTCACACACCTGGAAGCAGAGGGGAGGAACTCACCAGGAGCTCAGCGCTCAGCCAGGAGTTACAGCTCATCTCAGGGGCTGAGCTAAGCCAGGAAGCAAGAGGGCACCCGAGACTTTAAGGTGAAATGGATGGCTTTTTGAGCAATGATAATGGCCCAGGAAACACTGTGTGTCCCTTCCATGAGCATGCTGGCTAATGTGGTTTATCTCTGTAATCCTGATGGCGCCCAGAGGCAAGCAGGATTGTCCCCAGGTCACAGTCCATGTGCCCCAGCCCCCAGCTGAGGGATCAGAGTTGAGGGATCAATAGTTGAGGCCCTTGAAAGGCCCCTTGGAAGGATGAATGAGAGACCCCTGAATAGTTGAGGGGGAAGGGAAGGGAGAAGGGGAAAGAATTATATTTAAAAAAAGGAAAGAAGGGAAAGAAGGAAGGAAGGAAGGAAGGAGAGGGAAGGAGAGAAAGAAGGAAGGAGGGGAAGGAAAAAGGAATAAAAAAGAAAGGAAAACAGGAGGGAGAGAAGAAGGGTAGGGGAAGAGGGGAGGGAAGAAGGGAGGGAGAAAAGGAGGGAGGAAGGAAGGCAAAGAGAAGGAAGGGAAAAAGAGAAAAGGGAAGGAAAAGGGAGGGAAGGAGAGGGGAGAGGAGGGGAAGAAAATGGAAAAGAAGGGAAGGGAAGGGGAAAAGGAAAAGGGAAAAAAGCTGGATGCATTAGAAAACACTGCATTTCTGTTAGCGTTCCCTTTGACAAGAAGACAAGGGAACATTATTGACATGTAGGAAATGTCCCTCTTCAGTGTAAAAAGGCCCCTGCAGCCATGTTGATGTGTCCTTGCACACTTATTAACTCAACCAAATTGATTTAATGAGATGATAAAGCAGATCAGTGTTTCCTGTATGCAGAACATCCTAGGCTGGGCAGGTGTCCAACAGAGTGGCCTAGAGACAATCGTAGGGGTGGGCGGTGCTCAGGCCTGGCAGGTGCAATCCTCACAAGATGCTCAGAAGGCCCTTAGCTCCCACGACCAGCCACACTGCCCTATTCCACTGGGAGGACATGAATTCCAAGACCACCCAACGTGGCGGTCAGAATGGGCGCAGCTCTCTTTGGGTGTCTTCCTAGCAGCTTCCGCATCCCTGCCGCTCCATGTGCCAGGCCAAGTGGGATTCCAATTTGGAAGTCCCACAGGCTGGGTCCTGGGGCCCTAGTCCCTCTGGGCCAGGCGGACAATTAATTAATTACTAGGATCCTGCTCAGAGGCCTTGCAAGGGCCAGCCGGCTCGGGTGTTTACACGCTAGTTCTTCTGTTTGGGGCCTGTAAATCCGTGTCAGATGTTAATGGAATAGCCTCATTTTTCTGCCGAGGTGGCATCCCTGGCTTGTTTGGACTCATAGTGGGCGGTGGGCGGTTCGTGAGGGAGGCCAGGACTTTATGGGAGACCATTTGTCAGGCTGTAGACAGCCCAGCTCCCCTCCTGTGGCCACCCCTCCCCACTGGCTATTCTGCCCTGCACCCCACTCCCTCTACCAGACACAGCCCTGCTTCCCAAGCTGAAGGGGGGGGGGCGCGGGAGGCGGGGAGGAGGGATAAAGGAGAGGAGGGGGGCGGGAATCCACCCAAAAAATCCTGCTGTGTTTGGAAAAAAATGAACAAAGGGTTCACTCCAAAGTGTGAAAACTGGAAATAAGTAAATGTTTAATTAATCATCCAAAAAGGTCTGGCACCTGGCGCCCACCAGCAGCTTCTCCCCTTCTCCCAGGACAGATCTGCCCACCAGGCATGTTGAAAGTCCCTCCCTTCCCCTCCAGGTGGAGAGGTTCTATCATCAAGAAAGCAAAGGAAAAAAGGCCCACAGAGGGAAACTAACCTACCCAAGGTCCCACAGTGAGCCAGGTCCTCTGGGCAGGACAGTGGAGTAGAGTGCCTTACAGAAGGGCTGGGTGGGTACAGTGCGTAGCCAAGGGTAGCTGGCGTGTGAGTAGCACTGGTTCAAGTCAGGACTATTGCTCCAACTCTGCAGATGAGGAAGCTGAGATAACCAGGTGAGGGGAGGGCCTGCCAAGGGCTAGAGAACACAAAGCTTCCAACTCTGACCAGCTAGCCCTCCACCCACTTCCCTCTGCTTTCACTGCTTTCCAGCTATTCCTCAGTCATCTCCCTCTGCTCTCCCCGCCCCTTCCCAGCTCCCAGAGCCTTTGCACATACTGTTCCCACTCCAGAACACTGCGTCCCTGTCTCAGGGGTCTGTCTGCTCAATAGTCACCTTCTCAGATTCCTCCCAGGCCAGACTGGCTGGTCCACACAGTCCTGCTCTCTCTGTGGATAGCACTCAGGGAGCATGATTAGGAGTCAGCCATGTGAAAAATTGGGGACCCTGACAGCATACAGTGAACCTTTAGTAAATGTGACCCATGGCCACATGGATGACCCGTGGTTGGCCGGACACTGCTGGCTGATGTCTGTAATCCTAGCCACTCAGGACACTAAGGTCTGAGGATTGCAATTCAAAGCCAGTCCCAGGCAGGAAAGTCCATAGGACTCTTATCTCCAATTGCACAGCAAAAAGCCAGAAGTAGAACTATGGCTTGAGTGGAACAACACCAGACTGAGCAAAAAGGCTAAGACATAGCACCCAGGACCTAAGTTCAAGCCTTAGTACTGGCAAAAAGAAAAGAAAAAGTAAAGAGAGTGGAAGAAAAGAGAGAGAGAGAGAAAGTGCTAAGACCTCCATACCCACTAGGTTGTTTTTTTAATCCTTTACATGTTTTGCTTTGTTGACTGTTTTGCGTTGCTATAGGGGTTTTGCTGTCTTGCTCAGTTTGTTTGCCCAAGGTTAGTGCTATGCTACTTGAGCCACACCTCCAACCCAGCTTTTTACTAGTTAATCGAGATGGAGTCTCAATACATTTCTGCCTAGTCTGGCTGGTTTTGAACCTCGATCCCCAGGATCTCAGCCTCCTGTGTAACTAGGATCACAGGTGTGAGCACTGGTGCCTGGCACATGTTTTTCTCACTCCCATTGTTCAATCTCCTGATGCCATTTGCAAGAAGGGCAGAGACTCTTGGTTGCTACGTGACCAGACAAACCCTGCCTCGGTGTCCCTCTCTGCAAGCAGGCTCCTTGTGCAGGACTGTGCAGGGTCTGAGGCAGGCCCAGGCCCAGTCAGGCTGGAGAGAGTCAAATACCCAGAGGGGAGGGAGTAGGGACAGTGCTGGGTGAGCATGCACCTCTAGTGGGCATGTGACCCATGTGACCCTCCAGTGGGAATCAGCCCTCTCCACTTGCACAGACATCCTTGGAAAGGACAATTTTGTCACCTGGGCATTTGTGCATTTTGTATACTCTTCCAGCTGGCTTTGGGGGGGCTGTTTTCCTGGCTACTATGTGCTGCAGGATGGTCTCTCCCCAAAGCCTAAGGGCTATGAGATGATTTGGCTGTAGTTAAATCCTTTGCTACCCTCTGTGTAACTGAGTACCTCATTTTCCCCATTAGTAAAGAAGAGATTCTCATAGGACCTCCCTCAAAGGGTGACTTTGTAGCACACGAAAGAAAATACAGACACCAATGCTTCAGAGTTAATGACTAAGGTAGTCTGGATTTCACTACCTCTCCCCAAGCATCCATAGCTTGTGTGTTATTTCCTGAGTCACTGTCCCCTCCTCCCCCTCCCCATCCAATCACAGATCTGTAACCAGCCCTAGGCTCTAAATAACCACCAGCAATGGGCAGCCTGTTGCTGGCCCTGCCCTGCCCCCTGGTGTTCATTCTAAGCATTACCCCCATGGCCTTCCTGTTGGGCCTCTTCCTGCAGGTTCAAGGACTGGCTCTGGGGCAGTAGGACAAGAAGACCTCAATAAACTTGATGTTGGGGACAGACTGAGATACTTTACTGCTGAGCTTTCAGCCAAACACGGAGTAGATGGACACATGGCAAGGAGGTGGGGGATGGGGAGCCCTTGGCAATGGCCCACCAGCCTCTCCCTCTACTCACAGAGGTCTGGCTGCCTGCCTCAGAAATGTCCCCATTTCCCATAGGGCTACTCCAGGGACCTTCCAGGCCTGTCCTTCCCATGGGTGGGCCACCTACACCTTGTCCTGTGGTGCAGAGACAGCATGGCTCTGGCTGTGCTCTGAGCCTCTGTGGACTTCATGGTGACATGAACTAAAGATGATCACACCCCCTGACCCCCACCCCTCCCCCAGTCACTGTGGCCCTGAATGACAGTTGGGGCAGCATCTCCACCCAGCCCTGCACTGGAGAATCAGGAAACCAGGCGAGTCTGCATGGACCGGAAGGCTGAAAAGGGCCACGTGTGGGTTCTCCTGCTCCTTGGACAGGTGAGGCCGCATCAGTCAGGTAGAGCTAAGACAGCTGCAGAACAAACAGCCCCAGAACCTCAGGTCCTGGGACCAAAAGCCCAGGCTCTCTATTCTGTCGAGACCAGCAGGAGGTCAGGACCAGCTGCAGGGAATTATGCTCCAGGCCAAGGTCAAGGGATCTTTCTGGGCACAAAGTCCCATCAATGGCTTCCTTGTGACTGTGCTGGGACCCAGGAGGGGACTGTGCTGGGACCCAGGAGGGGACTGTGCTGGGTGGAGGTCAGTTCTCCCTGCAGTAGAGACCCAGCCCCAAGTTTGGGTCCTCTGGCATGGAGGGACCACCTCATCCTGGCCTTTGAGCTAAGGTGCCCACTGAGGTCAGAACAAGGGCTCCTCCTGGTGGTGCAGAGCAGAAAGTGAAGGGACCCGGTTCCTGTTCCTGTCACCCCACCCCACCCCCCTTGTGGAGGGAGGGGTGAGGAAGGGGTAGAGTTGGGCATCTAGGGAGCCACTGTGCTGTGGGCTTCCCCTCCCAGCCTCCCTATTTTGAGGCCTGTGGGCATGGCCCTCTGGAGGCAGGGGGCGCATCAGACCAGGATGGTCTTGGCCAGGGCCCCGTCCTGCACCTCAGGGCCACTCAGCCCTCTGCCTTTATACAAGATACACAGGGGGAAGCACACAGTGGGCACCAGTTTACAGCCCTTGGCCACGTTCCAGGCTAGTGCCAGGACGGCACAAGATGGAGTCTGGGCCCAGAGAGAGGCCATGTAGCATCGGGAAGCTGCTACTGGGATTGGGATCCTAGCTTCCCGACAGTCCTCATAGCCTAAATGGGAGAGGGGCAAATCAACCAGCCCCTGGACAGCCTAGCTGTAGGGACTCCAGGCTCCGGGTCCTGACCAGGCTCCAGTACCTGAGCCTGGAGAAGCAGCACAGCCCAGAGAACCTCAGTCCAGGGTACTGTCTTCTATCAGCTCTGGGGACCCCAGGGACAGTCCTGTTATTACTGAATAGGGGCTAATAGGCCCCATATCTCTTGCTGAGGTCTGGGCTGTGACTGTCCATACTACATTTGAAATCCCCACCAGCCTACAGCTGAATACAGGCCCAGCAGGGTGGCAACACCAGGACCTTACCCCCACCCTGCAGATCTGAGATCCAGAAATCATGTACACAGTGCCTCCGTTCAGCTGTTCAAGATGGGGTGTCTCTTTGGAGCATCTAACTGGGACTTGAGGATGCTCAGAGAAGGAACCCAAGGTCATGGCACAGGCTCCCTGAGAAAAGGTCACCAAGTGGTTTATACCCACAGTGCTCCACTGCCAGGGATTGGGCAGCCTGGAGTGCAGCTGGTTCTCCTTCAAAGAATCTGCTTCTAGTTTGCTCGACTCTTTGCACACTTGGGTGATCCTGGCCACACACCCCATCTGTAGTTCCTTCTCTGGAGTCCCCATGCTAGTTTCTGTCACTGTCACTTGGAGAGATCCATGCGGATCTGAGGCTGGGACCTAAACTTGAATAGCAGGTGTGGCCCGAGGGCAGGCCATTCCTAGACCGCTGCTGCAATTCACGTGCATCCCTCCAACCAGCTCTGCTCATGTCCCTGCCACCCTGCCCACATGCACCATGGTTACCGGTTGCCATGGAGCATGCTCCCCATCCTCAAGTCACTGGAGGGAGAGGCTAGCGGGGCTGTTTGTGTGGGTTTGTTGTGAAGGTGACCCTGCCTACAGGACAATGCACAGGAAGATCCTCCCCACAGCTGCAGGGCCACAGTTGGAGACTGTACCACCAGGGTCCCAGAAGCTCTTTGGCTGGGCCCTGCTGGCCAGGCTCAAGTCATGGGAGCTTCGGGATCCAAGCCCAGCCTCTCCCCGGGGGATGCTGGTGGCCATGGCCTGGGGCTTGGGCAAGGTGGTGTCTGGACCACAGCGAAAGAGGCAGAAACTACACAGACATGATTCTGTACAAAACCTGAAATATTTTTACTTTTTTTTTTTTTTTAAAACTTTGGTCTAAGTTGCCTTAGACCTCATGGACTCGATACAAGAGTAATATGAATTGGGAAATAAAACACTTTAATAGCCACGATAAACTTTTGTTAGAAATGTACATGTTGCCAAAATAATAATAAAATTAAAAAGAGAGAGGAAGAGAGAGGACAGCTTGATGCCTGGGGTTAGATTATATAAATGGTCACAAGGACGGGGGGGAAGGAAGCTTTAAAAACACCAGTTCTGCGTGGCCCGGGGCTGGGTGGGGGGTGGACTCCCTTGCAGCCTTAGGCCCTGGGGACGGTGGGGTGGCCGGAGTCCCTGCTCACAGGACGGCAGGCGTGGGTAAGGCCTCCGCCAAGCTGCCTCTCCTCGCGGACAGAACACCCAGATCATGGGCATATAAACAAAGCTCATAAGAAATGTACAAATATAAAAAGCTACAAACATTAATAAATTACAGCATCACAAAACACAGAAACACTTCACAAGGTGCTAGTAAAATAACTGTTTCCCCGATCCCTCGTCATACAAGAAGGAAAACAAAAGAGCTGGTATGAAAGTTGAAGACGCGTCTTTAAAACGCGTCTGAAATACATCTCTTGTGGACTATTTGCTTCTGTTAGAGGCAGAGTATATAAGGCTGCGCGCACGGCACTTGTTTTTCAGGCAATACCTTAGTTCCTAAAAGAAAAAAATAAGAGTAAGAATAATAACAAAAGGAAAGAAGGAAAAAGGAAAAAAGCGTCGGAACCCAAGTGTCCATCGTAGTCGGCAAAAAACTCGTATAAAGGTTAATGAAGGACTCTATAGAAAGAAATTCCTAGGAGATACTTTTACTCTTATAAAAAAGAAGTCATTTAAAAAGCTATTTACACGCTACATTCTATGAAAAATATGCTTCAGGAAATACATCTAAAATTAAAATACAGGATTGCCTGAGAAACAAATCCAGCCCCTCCGTGTCAACGGGCAGACATGCCATCCAGGACGGCCGCGCTCGACGCCACGCGCCCACGCGGGGGAACACAAGTGCTCATCCACAGGCACCCAAGACACCTGGTCGCCACCCGCCCATCGGTCGTCTCAGGGCTGGGGGGAAGGGGAGGGGCCTTGGCCAACAAGTGCTTCTCCAGAGTGTAACCAGCAGTGCTGGATGGGGCCCCCCCACGCGGCTTAGCCTGGGTCCCCCGGACCCTAAGACGTGGCTGAGCCCTTGCCCTTCCCTGGGAACCCCACAATGCCCCCTCCCCACATGAACACACCAGCTGCTGGTCCTAGCCTCCCCAAAGAAAGAGCCCTGGGTGGTCAGCCTGCCTGCCACCTGCCAGCTGGGGGAGCTCAGGGCAGGCCTCTTCTTGATGGCTGAGTGCTCTGTGGATTTGTCTGAGACCTCTCAGAAAGAGAAAGGAAGGGCTAAAAGAAGCATCCTGCTTGCTCCTCCTCATCTCTGTGTTCTTTGCCTTTTTTTAAGCCTCTGGAGGCTACCAGCCTGTGGCCAGCTCAGACTCTGGGGCTGATGAGCATTGGCTCACTCCACCTTCCTTGAAGGACTCAAGCTCCCAGCAGAGCTGCAAAGGCCCTGCAATCACACCCACACTCAGGGGTGCCTGGAGGCTGTCTGAAACTGGAATGGTCCTCAAACTGGCTTTTGAGGAACTGGTCACTAAGCAACGTGAGAAAGGATGTCCATATTCAAAACGAGGGACAGCCGCTCACTGGGCTCACTCCGCCTGCTCAAGGGACAGATGCTCATTGGGGGGAGTGATGGCTGGGAGGAGGTGAGGTCCTCTCTGGGTGAGGCAGCTAGGCCACCCTCCTTGGAGGGAGGGGCTGATGTTTTAGCGGGGCTCCGGGGGGTCCTGAGCAGAGCAGAAGGATCCTGGCTTTCCACACTTTAAAGGAGCAGTTTTCCATTCCGATGAATTTTCAGAATTTTCCCAAGCCTCTGCTTGGCGGTGGCCATGCCCTTTTTTGTACGTTTTCCTGTGAGGGCAGCGGGGAGGACACAGAAAAGAAGACATGTCAGATGGCAGGGAAGCAGACCACAGGCTGGGGGGGGGGGTCCCCAAAGACCCAGAGGGCAGCTCTGTCCCCAGAGATGTGCAGAGGGAACTCTGAACCACCACCACAGTGCCAACATCTAGGCTGAGAGGATGCTGCACCAACCAGGGACTGTGGTGAGTGGGGAGAGACGACCACCCTGGTCCTGTCCCATCAAGCATGCTACCTCCTCCCAGCACCACTGCCAGAGTGCAGGCAGCTAGCTGGGGGCGCCAACACACAGAGGGACCAGTGCCCTGGGTCCAGCCTGGTGCATTTCAGGTCACTCCCCAGCCTTAGCGAGGAGCTGACCACAGCACACTGGCCCCAGGCTGAGGACCTCCACCTAATGCACAGAGAGCCCAACCCAGCCGCATGGGCCATGCAGCACCGTCTCCTGATCTTTGCCGTCTTCACAGATGGACAGGGCCTGCCCACATAGCAGGCCAGCTGCAAGCACTCCCGAGAGATGCAGTGGGGGCTTTCTCAAACCCCACGGTCTGAGGCTGGCACCTCCCCTCAGCCTGTGCTATCCTCGCCCACAGGACAGGGTCCTCGAGTCTGGGGTTTCCTGAGGGCCCAGCAAAGGGCGGGCAGGACAAGGGTACCTTTGGCAGCGGTGTTGTTGTTGGGGGATGATGCAGAAGGCCGCCTCTGTGTGAGAAAGACTCCAGGGGCCATGGGCTGGGAGGTGCGGCCAGCCTGAGCCCCTGCAAAGCCACCAGCCGCTGTGTACTCATGGTCAGCCAGGCTACTGCTGTGCGATTCAGGCGGGGGTTCGGGGGAGCTGCCCTCCTGCGAGGCCTGGCTACTGGCCGTGCTAGTGGAGGCTGGGGTGGTGGAGGCCGGGGTAGTGGAGGCCGGGGTAGTAGAGGCTGGGGTGGTGGAGGCTGGTGTGGTAGAGGCCGAGGTGGTACCAGTAGAGGCCGAGGCAGAGGATGAGACAGGGTTAGGAGGCAGCTTCCTTTTAGTACTCTTCTTCTTCCTGCTCTTCTGCTCCTCCTTGGAACAAAGCACATCGGCATGTCACCCACAGGGCAGCCTCGGGCCCTGAGCCTGCTCAAGCTGCCAGCATGGCAAGCAACCAGTATGGTCTCTGCCTAGATACAAGTCATGGAAGAGACTCAGACCAGCTGAGCTGTGGCCCAGAGGCCTGGGCCCTGGTGCCCAAGCATGGGAAAGGCTGAGTGTCGGGCACACCAAAGCACCCTCACTGAGCAATGTAGGGCTGAGGGTGCAAACCTGAGCTGCCCTGAGACACAGGGTTGTGTAGAGACACGGCACTGGTGTCCAGGAGCTGCCAGCCTGGCCCCCTTCAGTGTATGGTCACCAGGCGGCTGGGCACACAGGACCAGCCCACCACCCTGACACTGCACTCTGAGTTGTCATGGCCTTTTGGCTCTCAGAGCTACCCGGATGTGTCCAGGCCTGGATCAGGTCCCTGAGACCCCAAGACTCTGTCTCTCTGGACTGGGAGGAGATAAAGGCAGCCAGCAAGACTAGAAGGGCTGGTGGGGACGGGCCTCATTAACTTATCTGGGAGGAAACTTGAACGTGATTCCTAGGTCAAGAGAGCCCCTCAGAGGAGTGCGGGGTGGGGGTGGCTGTGAGGCCCTCTGAGGCCTGCACTAGAGAACAGTCCAGCACTATCTGGGGAAAGGCTGTCAATCCAGTTTACCTGTCACCCAGCTGGAAGCTGCAACCAGGAGGAATGGGCCATACTATAATCCAATGCCCCATGGGTAGAGGACAGGACAGACGCATCAGGGAGGTCAGTGTAGGTGGAGGCAATGGAGGTCTGGCCTCCATGAGGATCCCCTCCGCCCCTCCTCACCTGCTGGGACAGCTTGGCTGCGGCCGCTGCCAACCCGGTCTCGATGGAGGCTACTCGAGTCCCCTCACGCACAGGCCTGTCCTGCCTTGGCACCGATGGGCCAACCCTTGCTGTAGAAGAGAAGAACAAGCCCTTTAGCCTCCAGCCCCCGCCCCCTGCCTCTCCAGGCCTGGTGCCACCCTCCAACCCCAGCTCAGCCCTGTGTCTAAGAACCCCAAGAGAAGCCACCTCACAACTCAAGAGGCTGACATCACACTGGGCTGTCCATGGGGAAGAGGCTAGGGTGCCGGCAAACTGTGAAGGCAACCTGGAAGGCAGGGGCACGACCCCACCCCCACCCCACTGGCCACCCCAGTAGACGTCCCTTAGCCACAGATACATCGGTACCCCTCAGGTGGCTACTGATGAAAGAAGACTGGAGAAGCTAGACAGCTCTGGGGGGTGAAAGGTTGCAAGCGAGGTCAGGGCTCAGGGCCCTGACACAGTCCGAGCCCCAGTCCTGCTCCTAGGGCCACTGACCAGTCCCCAGGAGAACGGAGCTGTGGCTAAGAGGCCACCCCTGCCACACACAGGACAGCACAGGCACAGAGCCCATGTCCTCAGCAGTAGGATGGATGGCAGATGATGACACAGCTGTCCTTGTCAGATGTCAGGCCCCCACCCCCCAACACTACCTGTGGGGCTGTAGGGAGCATCGTCTGAGCCTTTCCTCTTCTTCGACCGGGACTTGAAGACAGGATTGTCTTCGTCAGACTCCAATGAGGGGTAAACTGAGGGAGGCAAGGGGAGAACAGGCCCCTGAGCTGCTGGGCACAGTGAGGCAGAGCTGCAGGCTAACAAACTGGAGCTGCCCAGAGTGGACCCCACGTTTGGGTACAGGTGCTCAGAAACCTCCAGACAACAGGGCACCTGTACAGACCCAGGAGTGGTGTTCCATCAAAGAAGACGGCACTGAAGATCTGGGCATCTGGGGGGAGGGGGAGCTCAGAACTTGCCAGTGACCCTGGGCGTGGGTGGCATGGGGAGGTGACTTGCTTGTGGCCCTTGCATGGCAAGCCCGTCCAGGAAACTCCAGGGCCTGTGGCTCCAGAGGCAGCAGATGAAACAGGG
Source organism: Dipodomys spectabilis (assembly GCF_019054845.1). Lineage (NCBI taxonomy): Eukaryota > Metazoa > Chordata > Mammalia > Rodentia > Heteromyidae > Dipodomys > Dipodomys spectabilis. The sequence continues at coordinate 17,164,096 of NW_024870775.1, forward strand.
CATTCCACACCCCAAAAGAGGGCAGAAAAACGGGAGTTTACTTTGCTGTCAGCCTATTTGTCAAATCCCAAATCTCTTCACCAGATGTGGGGCAGGGCCTGCCTTGCCCACGGGTGCTGCCAACTCAGCAGCCTGGCTTGGCAAAACCTCAGCTTCTAGCCATTAGTACGGTGTTGAAAAAGGCTCTGGACTGAGCCAGGGCATGCCCAGACCTGGGAACAGTGAGCCTGGCCAGCACAGTGATGGTGATGTGTGTGCAGGAACATTCCCTGAGGTGTGGTGGCAGCCCTTGCCCTCAGGGCCTCTGAGCTCGCTAAAAACAGCCCCTCCGGAGCCCTGCCTGAGCCAGACCAGTCAGCCTAGCAGGAGGCCTGTGCCCGTCAGGAGCTAGGAGCTACGGCCAGTGCCTGACTCCTCATCTGACGGGTGTGGCCATAGGATTCAGCTTCGTGGAAACCTAACCTATCAGGCAGGTGCTCGGAAAGTTAAAGACATGGGCCTGTGACCTAGCTGTGCCCACTTGGGAACACAGCGAAGGGAGCCCTGAGCCTAGGTCCATGCACGTGTGTGTTCTGTGTGTCTGTGTGTCTGTTTGTGTCTGTGTGTGTCTGTGTGTAGATGGGATGTGTGGAGGTTATACACACACATTCACAGCAGCACTACTCACAACAGTCCAAAGTGGGAATGCTCAAAGAGCCTATCAAGAAATATTACTCAGCCTTAAAAAGGAAGTGCATTCTAGCACCAGCCAAACATGGATAAACTTGAAGACATTATGCCGAGTAAAAAAACACCAGTGGTAAAAGATCATGTTATATAGGCCATTTATATGGAATGACCAAAACTGACAAATCCATAGGGACCCAAAGACTATGAGCTGCCAGGTGAATGGGAGTAGGGGGTGGGAAGGCAGATGACTGTTAATAGCAATAAAATTTCCTTTGGAGAGGGTAAAATGTTTTGCAATTATGGCTATAATTACACATATCTCTAATGACACCAAAGGCTATTGAATTGTGGACTTTATGGTCTATCTCAAAATTAATAAAGGGCTTGAATACTCAGGCCTGTGAATGGCCTCCCAGTGGGCCCAGCTCCCACTGTCAGAGGGTGCTGCCTGCCATGGGCCCTGGTCCTCCGGGCCCCATCTTTGCACTGGGCCTCCCTGCCCCCAATGCTCACCATAGTCAGAATCCTTGAAGCAGGCATCCAGGTGGTCCTGCTCCTCCTCATAGTCGTCCAGGTCCACACTGTTCTTGGCGGCCCTCTTTAGGAGCCGCTTGCCCGCACTCTTGCTGCCACCCCCATTCTTCCGGGCACCATGGGCTGCCAGTGAAGCACCCTTGGCCTGGCCAGCAGCCCACGTGGTCTGCAGGCAGGAGTCAGAGGCCTGCAGGTTGGCCATGGACAGCATTCCCTGAATGGCTTCCTGCGTGCTGGGGGAGGCAGGTGGCTGGCTGGGGATACAAAGAGACAGGCATTCAGTTATGACCCTCGACTAAGGCCGGATACACAAACTATAGCCCCTTAGCCCAAAAGACTTGGACACAACCTGAAGAGGCCACCAAGTGGCTTGGGCTGATGACTTCCCTATGGAAAAGGTGAGGCATCCCCTCTGGTCTCACACACACACACACACCTTCTTGGAGGGCAGGAGGCCTTGTGACAGAGATGGGTCACAAACAGGAGATAAGAGAATGGCTCTTGAGAGATCATGCATTAGCCTTTCACCTTTACCATGGTTAGCAGACTCAGCTGCCTCTCTCCTGAACTCCTGCCTACTCTGTCCCTTTTGGCCACTGTGTTAGCCCTAACTTTAGCTCTAGCCAAGGGCACTGCTAGGACTAGCTACACCTGGCACTGCCCCTGGGTAGTCCTAGACCCAGGTTACAGGCACACAGCATCTCCACTGTATCCTCCCTTTGCCCTCTGGGCCCAACCATTCCTCCTGAGATGCCTGTATCAGCATTACACTCCTTCCAACCCTCATCTTCCCGCCCCCCCCCCCCCCCCCCGCCCCATCACATCCAACTACCTGCAACACTTTTCGCAAGGTCAGTGACACAGGGCACCATCTCAACTGCTGGGAAAAGAGGGCATGTTGGGAGATGAAAGCGGGCAAGCCTGGGACTAGGGGTGGCTTACTGTGAGTGGCCATGAGTGCACATGGCACTGTGAAGAACTGTGTGGGCATCTGTATATCTGTGGGAAAGGAGCACTCATATACAAACACACCTGTCACTGGACAGGGCAATGTGTGACAAAAAGGAGGAGGTGAGAAGGGCATGGTGGTACATGCCTGCAATCCCAGCACTTGATCAGAAGTGCTGGACTACACAGCAAAACCGGTAGGAGTGGGGAGGAGGAGGAGGAGGAAGAGCAGGAAAGGAGAAGGAAGAAGGAAGAAACAGAATGGCTGAGGCAGTATCAGCAGGCCATGCAGACCTAGCCATGACTGGGCAATGGTCCCTCAAGGGACCTGGAAAAGCCACGGCTCAGAATCCAGAAGGCTCCAGACACTGAGGCCCTGATGGAGGTGGGCAGGGACAAGGGGCTGCCTCCAGTGAGCACAGAGAACTGTCTTTAAGGGATGGTGCTGTGGCCAGGCCCACTGCTAGCTGAAGGTTCCAGATTCACAATGCCCCTTCCTGAGCCTGGAGAAGAGAGGAGGGCCAGTGGTCTCTGCGGCCCTCACAAAAGCTGCCTCCTAGGCCAGAGGCACAGCACTACGAAACTAATGGTCAGTAGCCCCGAGCTTCTGGGAAGGTGCTGCTGGGAGCTGCCCTCACAGAGCCCTGTCCTACACTGTCCATGCTGCCTAAGCCATAGTGCTGCCGGCCAGCTGCCCTGCACACAATTGCACCATCCTCTCTGAGCAGGAAAAGCACAAACAACAAAGCACCACAGCACACTGCACTGGGCCCTCTCCTGACCCCAACCCAGGCTCTGGGGTGCCAGGACACCCACCAGGAGGATCCCAAACACAGGCAGCAGGGCCCATGTTGAGGCCTTATGCATATGTGAGCCGACCACCTATGCCATCTGGGCAGCCCCAGGGAGGGGACTTGACCGCATGCCCAATGGCCCATCTGTCCACGTGGTCACTGGTAAATCAATGAGCAGAGTTTAACCAGTCAGCATGGAAAATAATACTTTAATCCTCCAATTATCATACCAAAATCCTCTTCTTTCTCCCCCAGAGGTAAACACTAAGCACATCATCCACAAGAAATTAACATATTTTCCTCCATTTTCTTTAGCTGCTTCCCCCTCCCCGCAACAGTCTGTACTTAAAACAGAGCAAATGGACCATCAAAAACTGACCTACACTCCAAATGGGTAACTTTGGGAAAGGAACTGCCTGCGGCGGGCTGGGCTGAGGGGGGCAGCCAACGTCCAGGCCCCAGCGGGCGTGAGTACGTGTGTACAAGGGTACACACAGCATCTGCAGGGTGTGCTCCCCAGAGACGGGATACAGAAGATGGGGTTTCTCATTAGCAGCCTAGTCTACTCTCCTAGACACAGAGCTTCCTCACAGATGTAGGCATGCTCCCCCCCTCCCCCCATTTGTCTCCCCTCAGTAGCTCTTACACAAGGCACCTAGGGGCCCAGCCAAGGCTCCCAGCCTGTCTGTCTTCACGTAGGGCGGCCTCTGTGCCATCCCAGCGCTTGGCCTCCCACGGCGGGGAGGCAGGTATGTGGGAAGGCTCTCAAGAGCCAGAGGTTAGTCCTGGAATATCAACTGGTGCATCTGTCCTCCCCGGGTAAAGCTTCTCCGTGGGCTGTGTGTGGTACACGGGGTTGCAGCCTCGAGTGGGGTAGGGGCCAAGCCAGGTTCCACCCCTCAGCTACAAGTGCTTCTCCGAAGGGAGGATGGAACAGGAACTATTCATGCTGAGCAAGGAATCTGTACACCAAGTCCTGTTTCACTCTTATGCAAAGAAAGCACCTCTGGCTGGCTGGCTGGCTGTGAACACAGCATTTCATGAAAGTCATTTATGAAACAAAATACAACCAGCCGATTTAGCAAAGGCTCTTTTCAATCAAGCCCTTAATCTGTCTCTATGGAATGCTGCATGCAGCATGGTCCTAGTTAGGAAGCTGTGAAACCAGGGGCTCAGTGGTAGATCTGCGCCCACCAGGTCCCACGGGCCCTGCCTCCCTCAGGACAGAGCCTGGCACCTGACACCACCAAGCCTGGGTCCTGACTCAGGCAGGAGGACAGTCGGGAGCTATTTCTGCCCCTTCAGCTGTGTGTGGGACGACAGCAAAGGTGTCTAAGCTCTCTGAGGCTCTGTTTCCCCTGCAGTAGGAACCTTCAGCTGAGGAAACCAGCCTTCCCACAGTGCACAGGTGCCCATGTGCGAGACCCCCGGAGGACCTTGGGTGGGGGGTAATACTCATATAAAAATCCTGCAAACATTTCCATGAGAAAAAGCAATGATCCCATGAGAAAAAGCAATGGTCAAGTGCTTGACACCTCAAGCGAAAACTCGTGCTTTAGGGAGGATTTAACTGGGACCGGAGAAAGAGATGAGCTCTGGTCCTGGAATGCAAATCTAGTTTTCTGGACTGTGGGCTAGAAGTCTGTGCATGCTGCTAGGCACGGCCAGGACCCACCTGTTGGGATTGTACTCAAGCGCCCCCACCTCCTCGCTGGCCTGCAGCAGGTCCAAAATGCCGGCTGCGGAGCTCCCGCTTTCCTTCTTGACTTTGGCATTGCGGCCGGGCTTGGTGTCTGTGTCGATGTGCAGAGAGCCCTCATCCGAAGAGTCATCGCTCTGCTGTGCAGGGACAGAGCTGCTGGTCAAGGCAGGCTGGGAGGCAGGAGAGGTAAGAGCCAGCCAGCCAAACTCGGGGCAGGTGTGGCTGCCAGAGCTTTCCCAGGACCCCAGACCACAACGGAACAAGCTGTCTTTGCAGCAACACTGCTTTTATGGAGGAAGTCTGGCTCTGCAAATGAGTGCCAGTGTTTCACCAGACATGCAGAAGCTGTGCATGGATAAGGAGAGCAGGGAGGGCCTCAGATAGCTCGGGACCTGTCCTTCCTGGTCCCTCAGAAAGTGTGGGGCGCTAGCAAGGCGGTGGACATCATCTTAGTGTGACACTTCCTACCCCCAACGGGCTCCCTGGCCCCCAGACTCCAACTTGTGGACAAGTCTTGTAGCGTTTATCTCCCTGCAAGGTGAGTCCAGCTCGTGGGAGGGGAGGCAAGTCAGGCCTGGGACCAAAGACTCAGGTGAGCACTCATCACTCCTAGCCCACATCCTAGCCCAGCCCATGGCCTGCTGACAAGACCACCAAGAGACTTTGGAGAAGCTGGATGCCCTCTCTACCTTGAGCCAAAACACAGAGACTTCTCCATCAAAGGGCCAGGCCATGAGCTACCCAGACTACAGTCCACAGGGACCAACAGAGCGGGCCCAGAAGGCAGCTCACCTTGTACACCACGGAGTCCAGCTTTGGCTTCATGACAGGTGTGGGAAGCACCTCCTTCTTGTCCAACAAGACTGAAAGCAAAGCACAGGAGTCCACTGGGGGCCTCAGGTGGAACCAGCCATGCACTGACCTCAAGCAGGGCCAGAACAGGTCTCCCCAAGTTCCGTGCGTACGTCCTCCCTCCCCTATACTCACAGGACAAATCCCTCTTCGGAGTGTTCTTCTTCCTCCTGATGGGAAACTCATCGATCTTGAGCTCCCCATCATCTGACACATACTCGTATTCATCCCTCACTGGCTTGGCCTTGTCCTCCTTGAAGTTCTGCAAGGCCCCGAACACACCAGGGCTTGTTGGGGGCCTGAGAGCCTTGGAGCTAGGGCAGCAGAAGGAGTGGGTCAGTGGCATCCCCGGGGCCTTGACAAGAGCAAACAGGTGGTAGGACTCCCAGGAGATCTGGACCTGAGCATCCTCTTAGAGGCCAAGCAACAGATGTCAGGAGGCCAGGCTGAGTATGTGGGGACACTTCTCAACCGCACCATGTCCTTTGATATATGGCCCTGATATGTAATTTATAAGACACAGATAGCCCCTCCCTGAGCAGTTTAAGTTCTTGAGCCTGTATCCCCATGACAAGCATGCTGGGGAATCCTGCCAGGTGCTGAAATCTCAGACCCAGATGGGAACAGAATCCATTCTTCTTACCTTTTTCTGCATAGCTATACTTAGGAAGAAAATAAATTCAGGATCTGGGTGGACAAATACTAGTCTAAATAATATAACCTGTCTCCCTGGAGTGAGGCAAGACTGCTCTGAGTAAGGAGAACTCTAGGCTTAGGTCAGGTTTCGGTCAGTTCAGGAGGGACAGCAGACCCAGGCAAGATGCCTGGAACTTCCAACAAACATAGGCTCTAGAAATGTGGACAGCACATGGGATCACATTGTCTCCAGTGCCCTCAGTAAAGGCAGCAGCTAGACCTGCCACATTAAGACTGGGCCATACTGGGAAAGTGGCTCAGTGGTAGAGCGCTTGCCTTCGGCTGAAGAGCTAAGGGACAGCACTCAGGCCCAGAGTTCAAGCCCCACAACCAACAAAAAAAGACCGGGCCATAGAACCAAGCACATGTGTGCATACATATGCTCCATTTTCTAAACTCTGTGGTACCATCATAAAGCATCCCCAGGACTCAGAATTGATGCTTCTAACAAAGCAAAGACCATTCCTTGATATGCGCAGGGCCAACCAGTCCTGATAGCAAGTCCAGACCCATGTAGACTCTGCCCCTGCTGAGTGACTATGGTAACACTGCCTCTCCTCTTCACGGCTCAGCCTAGCACCACTCAGAAGGGGGCCTACTTCCATCTCTCAGAACAGGAAATAAATCAGGCCAAGCCGGAGAAGCGGATGCCCTCCATGAGGACCTGTCTGACTCAGTAAGAGAGACAGATGGGAGACATCTCAGTGGGATATGGTTGTGCGTTGTTGAGCCCAGGCAGACCTGGCCCTCTGCAGCTGAAACCATGAAACTCTTATGGCTTGGCTCCCAGGTTTGACCTTCCATCTCTTAGCTCAGCACCACCTCGTCAAAGAAGCCTTCCTGACTTTCTGGCTTTTGGGTGCCATCAACCAAGGATAAATGAATCTGTTCCCCCTGGCACGCACCATAGCCACAAACTTAGGTGGACTTACTAGACTGCTGGGTTCACGTTGCCCTACCCACATGCCACTGGACTGAGAGCCAGGCCCCTGACCCCCACCATGTCCTCAGCATGAGTTCACAAAAGCTGCTCTACTAATGGGCTCCCTCCATGCCTGGCTGTTTCTTGCTGCAGGCCCCAGACTCCCAGCCCACCTGCCATCAGAACACACTAGAACCAGAGACACAGCTCTCTTGGGTCATGGACGCAGATAAGGGTATGTGGTAAACAGAGCTGCATTGAGTGAACTCAGTAACTGGGATGGGGAGGATTCCACAAGGGACTGTGTATGCAGCGTGGTATGTGTATTATGTGCGGTGTGTGAGTGTGCGTATGTGGCATGTATGTTATGATACGGGTTGCATACATGGTATGTGCTTGGGGTATGTGTGTGGCATTGTCTGTGGTATGTACGTGGTGTGTGGTATGTATGAGGGTGAGTGTGAGCTGCTCTGTATATGTGTGTGTCATTTGTGTAGTGCAGGATGAACACACAGGATTTGTGCGTGTGAGGTGTGGGGCACATGCAATGTGGGAGGCTTGTGTGGGGTATCTGCATGGTCACCCCTCCCAATCAAGCCCTCACATACCCCAGGAGTTTCTTGTTAGAAAAAGAAAAGGAGAACTTGTCCTTGTTTCCAGCCAGGGGTGACTTCTCCAATTTCTGCTCTTCCTCCATCTTCAGTAAGGAGTCGGGTTTGCTGTTCTGAAAGCAAAACCAAGGCTGTTCCTGAGCCCACCCAGGAGAGTGTGTAGGGACAGTGGCCAGGAACAGGCCAGGGAAAGTCACGCATAGCTCTGAGGGTTGCCTTCCCCCAGGAGGAGATGGTGAAGACAGTGAGGATGCCACCCACAGAAGTTGACAGACTTGGCCCTTGCACCTGTACTGCATCCCAGGAGTGACCTGTAGAAGGCCTTACACACTAGAGACTCACAAAGACATGCCTTATGGTCAACACCTGCTGAGGCCAGGCAGACACATGCCTATACATACCATGCCAGGTTCACATCTCTTATACTCACTGAGCATGCATGCATGCACACACACACACACACACGCGCGCGCACACACACGCACACACTTCTCACCTTGTACTTCCACTTGGCCTCTGATTTGCTCTTTGTTTGCTCTCGGATTTCTAGCCTCTCCACATCATTCTGTGTATGAACTACATCCTTGTTGGGAACACTCAGGACACTCTTTGGGGTCTAGAAAACAGAGCAGCCAAGTGGGACTCCCTTGGTTCACAGCACGAAAGCCTCGCCACTCCGGCTATCCCCACATGCAGTGTTCCCATTCATCTACCCAGTCCTCCACTCATGTGCCCATATGTGCTCATCTGTTCATTTATCCATCAACCCATTCATCCATTCATTTGTTCAACCTGTCTTACCCACCCACTGATCTACTCATTCATCTATCTGTTCATCCAATCAGCTATCATCATTCATCCATGTAACTGTTCACTCACACATTCATTTGTCCACCCATTTTTTCCATCTGTTCATTCATCTAGCGATTCATTCATTCTCAGCTCCAGATACCTGGGCCTGAGCCCTCATAAAGAAACAACACACTAATCCATCCCACTGCAAGCCTTCAAGGATGGACTCCAAGAAGTGGAGAGAGCTAAGCTTCTCCCAAGAAGGCATTTATACTTAATGGTGCTTGGTCTTAGAGGCTCAGGTTCCTAAGACCTAGTGAGTCCCAGGGTTGAGCCATTTCTGTGACTATCCAGAGGGTTTCAGGCCACAAACAGGGCACTCTTTGCCCTGCTCCCAACCCCTCTTCCTCACACCTGTTCTCTTTGCTATTTCTGCATATAGTCCTTATATGTCTTTGGGTGCCAGCCCTAGAAAGTTTCTTAGTTCCCTGGTAATTTCTAACCCAGTGGAAAGACTACCTGGGGCCACACCTTCCTAAAAGACCACTGTGCATCAAGGAAGCCCTGCTGGCTGCTGCCCCTGCTATAGCACAAACTCTGTGCTGCCTCTCTTTGGGAGGGCCTCCTGCTGCAAGCTCACTAGGGCACAGCCTTCCCATCTGGGGTTTGACCTGCAGACCTCGGTCAGGAGCACATTCACTGGGCAGACTTCTCCCACAGCAAGGCTCCAGACCTCCGCACCCTCCAGGGTCCTCCCCCTATAGATGGGTTCCCCTTCCCACTCAGCTAAAAGCCCTTGGGGGGGGGGCAAAGATACAGAACACCAGCTGTTTCCTGGCCTGGCCCTCTAGGGAGTGAAGGAGCAGTGACCCCACCTTGCCCTTCTTGGGTGGCTCCATCTTGGTCAGGGCCTCCTTGGTGTGGGCCTCAAGCAGGTCCAAGTTGGGGATGGTGGGTGAGGCTGACTCCCGACACTTCTTCCCTTTCTTCTTGCTTCCATCCTTAAGCTTCAGAGATTTGGGGGGCTTTGGAGGTTTGGGGGGCTTCGGAGGCTTGGGCATTTTAGATGGCTTAGGCATCTTCATAGTCTTGGGAGTCTTTTTTTTGGACACTTTCTCCAAGAGGGATCGAGGTGGGGTGGCCTCAATGGGAGATGGAGGTTCCTCCTTTTCCTGGTCCCCATCACAGACCTCATCGGAGGAGACAACCGTGTTCACTTCTGGTCGGACAACTTTGGAGGCACTCTGGGGTGGGGAATGGAAAGGGTCATGTGTGCTTCTTCCAGAGAACAGACAGGAAAGACCTCATGTCAGGACTCAGGAGATCTTCACAGCTATACTAGGGGAGGCATTCAACCCAGAGAGGCAGACCCTGCACACATGATCAGGACAAGCTCACACCACCCTGTGCCATCATGTGAGAGGCTCATACTGCTCCACACCATCCTACAGCACTTGTGTGGCCTCAGACCACCAGCCCTCTGGCCCTCCTCATTTTTGGACTCTTCTGCCCTCCCAAAGCACCAGAGGCTGCCAGGATCCTCTAAGTCGGAACTTGGGGCTAGATTCAGGAGTCCCCTCCAAGGTTCCCCTGCCTCGTGGGAGCTGTGAAGGCTCCCATCCATCTTTCCCTCCCTAGGCACTCCCACCAGGAATCAGCTCCAGAGACCTGAAGTGAGCTGCCCTGGCTAGGCAGCTCTGGATCAGGTTAGCTCCCAGGCCTAGAGAATACATCTGCTTCCCTCTGCAGGGGAGGCCAGGCCATGAATGCTCATTTCCAGGGATTTTGGCCTACCTCACTGAGCCTGATCTCTTTAGCCAGGTCCTTGATGAGCTGCGAGGGCCTGAAGTGTTCGGGGAGTTCATCTTCATGCTCTGCCAAAGCCTGTAGGACAGCAGGGTCAACACCAGCTCCAACCTCTGCAATTTTTCAGACCTCCACGTCTCTCCAGCTCATTCCCTACTCACCCAGCCAGTGGGATTATGGCTATCCCAATGGGTACAGAGCAATAGGCTACCATGGAGCCTGACTGCATAGAGTCTGAGCATGCTGCCTGACAAGAGCCTCTCTGTGAGACCTACTTCAAAGGTAGCTACCCCAGGTCCCAGGTCCCAGGGCTTCCTCTGAGCCTACTATCAGGATGTAGGGATGTGAACCTACCCCTTCTTCCTGGTCATGTGGCTAAGATACAGTAGGAAGGACCCCTTGACTGTCCCAGCCTGGAGGCCCAAGGCAGAAGGATGACCCCCACTAGCCACCCTCCAAGCCCATCCATGATCAAGGTAGGCTGCACATGGAGATCCCACCTGGCCTCCCCTCATGAACATCCCTATAGACTCTCCCTAACCTCAAGGAAGCCCTCCTTCTGGAGGCTGAGGGTAGTCAGGTGGCTCTGAACAAGGAAAACCCCAGTAGGAGACAATATCCTAAGAGTGCCTGGAAGAGACAGACCTACCCCTCCCTACAGCCACAACCCTGGCAAGACAAGAAACTGAAAGCTGGCTTCTTTATACCTGTGGAGAAACAGCTTCCACATCCCCAAAGGAGCCAATGCCAAGGGGTCAGGAGAAAAGCCAGTTGCCTGGGGGCTGTACCCATACCAGATGTGTGGCTTCTTAGTGGGAAGGGCCAAGAGCACCCCAAGAATTTCTTGTCCAGATCCTGATGCATGTTCACTGGTCCCCAATCTGTCCCTCCAATTTCAAAATACTGTCCCCACCAGAGCCCCAGGTATGGGGTCTCTTCAACCTGCATCCATCCACCCTGCCCCTCAGGAGCCTACTCAGTGTCAGCAATGGAAAGCTGACAGCTGTCTGTGTGGCTGGATCGGCTTGGGCTAACCAGGGCAGATAACCATTTGTTACTTGCTGAGTAGGACCTCTGTCTATTCTCCATCCCATCCTCCACGCCTCTAATCTGAGAACACAAGTGGTTGGCTTCCTACCTGCTTCTTCGTCCATGACCTGAAAGCACCATTGAGAATTTTAGCTCCTTGGACTAAATGAGAGGGCAACTGCTTCCCAGATTTATGAGAACCTAAGGAGGAGACAGTGGTTAATACGGGTGGGCACAAGGCCCAGCATGAAGCCCTGGATGCACATGGCTCTTCTTCCCAGAGGCCTCTGCCCACACCTACCTGCCCAACTGCCAACGGTTTCTTCTTAGAACCTGGGGTACTCACTCACTTAGCAAGGGGAAGGGTCAGCCCTCCCAACCTGAACAGGAGGTCTGGCTCTGCCCTCTCCGTCTCACACCCAAGCCTTGCTTTCATCAGGGGTTGTAACTGCGCCTGGAGATGCCACAGGCCATCCCCTTAGTTCTCTGCCAAGCACCTCCAGGTGCCTTCTTATTCCCACAGGCTGTATCCTTGAAGGGTTGTGATCAGGCCACATGAAGACAACATCCAGACCAAGACAGCAAGCCTGGCCCCAAGTTTGGCTGTTCCCCAGATGAAGGATACAGATTAAGATGTCCAATCCAGAATGACAGGTACCTTTGAATGCTTCCAGTAGGTGCTTCCCCATGTACCAGCAGGCAGTTTCAAAGTTGGGAAACTGAGTCAAGCTGCCCAGCTTCAACCTTCTTTCTACTTCATATGCCCTGGAAGCCATAGCAAAAAACCATTCAGTGAATAGAGCATCAAGCCAGCCCTGTTAAAGGGTAACTCTACACCCAGCCCCATCAGCCCCACAGGGCCCTAAATGTCTGAGGTGGATTACAGGAGCACATCAGAAGGGCCAACAGGGTGGAGACATTGCTCTGTGGCTACTAAGGAGCCACAGGCCACCCAGAGGATGCCTTCAATGACCTCACGCCACTAGGCTATCCAACCCCAGCCCCTCAGAGGCCAACCTCCCCGCTTAGGTCAGGCCTATCCAGAAATCAGGCCACAGTGCTCATCACAGCAAACCTGTCAGAGGGAGACCTGCCAGGCAGAGGCCAGAGGCCAACACGGCACTGTGGACACTACCTCATCTGCATCTCCACACTCAGGCTATGGAGGAAGTGTCCCGCGAAGGCCAGACAGTCTACAGGCGTGAGCGTAGCGTAAATCCAGCCTGGGAGAAACAGAGAAGGGCAAGGGTAACCTCCACCTTTGCCTCCACATTCGGGAGGCTCCCCCTGACTACACACTCCAGCTCCCGTCAGAGCTGCCTCACTCCGCCATCAGCTCTTACTGCTTAGCAACAAGTTGCTATCTGGCTCAAGATCCTTACACCCTCTGAAGGAGTTGGTGGAGAGACCATGCCAAAATGGCACAAACTGTCCAATCCAGTTCTGCACAAGGCAAACAAGAAAGGTGAGGTCCAAGAGCCAAGGGAATATGTCCAATCTACTCTGGGGCAGCACAGCAACCAAGGACAGTAAACCTAAGCCACAGACTTAAATATGCTGGGGCAACAAGAGATAGAGCTGCACTGTCACTCTCTCTGAGAGCTAGGATTTGCCCCCTGAGTTATTCTCCCCAAATAACTTGACTACTGAGAAGCCAGAAAAGGAAGGAAGAACCCCTATAGATTAGAGGCTCAGAAATCAATTGAACTCTGAGGACTTCATTTGGATCTTGACTTAAAATGGAAAAAAAGTACCTAAATAACCATTAGGAAATCTGCACATCAATTGGATATTGGATGATACTGAGGGCTTGCCATTAAATCCTTCACAGGATGTAATTATCTACTTTTAAACAAAGGAAGTATTTCCGATAGCAGATTCCTTATGGGCTGCGGCAATAGGAGGTCTCAGACAGGTCTGAGATTTACTCTCCCAGAAGAAGCTAGGGTCTTCAGCTTCTCAGGAGACGCTCCATCCATCAGCAGACATTACCATTCTGGGCTGGCTTCCTTGTCTTTGATGTCATGGCTGCTCCCCTCACCTTGGGTTATCTAAGCTGGTCTTTCCCATGCGAGAGGCTGGGTCACAGAGAGCCAGGCCCTGAGACTGTAGAGGCTGGCCTGCTACATAGCCTCAAGATGGCCCTGGCACAAGAAGAAGGCTAGCACTCGAGCTTCCTGCTACCATGGAGCCAATGCTGTTTTTTTCAGGGACTGGGCTGGGACAGGCAGTCAGCCAGCCAGGTGAACACCAGAACATCCCAGTGATAGGAGATGCTGCATGGGGGTCAGTGCAATGACCATGACGAAGGTCAGTGCGCTCAAGCACCTCATCTCCAGAACCCTGCTCACCTGAGGGAATGAAGAGGGTCTGACCCTGCTTCACGGTGCACTTGTAGCACTTGTCGACCTGGTCGGCAAAGAACATTTCACTGTGGTTCGAGGATGACCGCCAACGCTCATACAGGGAGATGTTGGCGGAGGCTGGCCGGATGAGATAGAAGATCTTCTCCCCCTGCCAAGAGAGTCCATTGACAAAAACCACAATATTGGGGATGTAGGGGCAGAGCTGGGGAGACTGGGGTGTGTGGGAGCAAAGCCCATCCTGTCTGGGGCTGGTAATGGACCGTGATTTGCAGATATCCATCCCAGGCCCACCATGCCTACCTACAATGTTGCCTTGCAATTCAGAAAAAATCTAACTGTTAGGAAGGTACTAGGTATGTGAGCCCCAGCGTGGTCAGGGGCAGCATTCCATAACCACCTGCTATTATTCTGTGGCACTACACATGGCATGTGAGTAAATAAAACTGTAACCAGCTGTCTTTGGCAGCTCCACTCTTGAGAGCTGCTGGGCTCCCAGGTCAAGCCCTGTACCCAGAGCAGTGAGAGTCCCATCCTTAGGCACTGGAGCACATAGGCTGAGATGATGCCAAAGCTGCTTGCACTTCAAGCCAGGATTGGCTTGAGCCCACCACTACATCTTGAGCCCCCGCTGGTCTGGAGAAACCGAGTTTGTGGCTAGTGAAGGCCAAAGCTTAGGGTTTCTGTCACTTGTCCTTCATTTTGCTTCTGGCCTTCCTCTTGTTGCCCCAGTGAGGAGCCCACTAGCCCTCCATACAAGGTCAGAAGCCCACTACCTGCCTGGCTAGCTTCTGTGGGGCCTGGCTCTGGATAAGCCTTCCAAGAAGTCTTCCTCACATCGCTTTCTTTTCTGAGTCATCCACTGGCCTTATTTGATGGTTAATGAGCCTCAGTCCCCATTAGAAAAAGGAGGCATATATTTGTCACTGGTCCCAATTATAACCCCGCCCCTCCACCCAAACACATGTCCATGGCTTTATATTTCAAGGCCAGACATCCCAGTGTCGTGTGAGAAACTTACTGGCCACTGACAGAGCTTTGAGGGATTATAGACTGTCTGCAAATAGGCCACAGGTGTGTCAAAGGCAAGGCATGCCCTGAGGGGTGAGGCTCACCTTGAGCACATGGTACCATGCGGAGGCACCCCCGGAGTCAATATGGAAGTCAGTATAGCTGTCCTTCACACAGATCAGGCAGTACTTGGTCACTTTGGGCTTGGCCAGCAGTGCGTCATCAGGCCAGTAGTTTTCTACCCAGGACAGCTTCTTCACAATGTCAGGTGGCTCCACAAAGCTGGACATTCTGGGGCAGGGGAGGAGGACTGATCAATGGTGATGGGACTCATTGCTTCCATTTTTTTATACCCCTGAGGTGGATAAGGGATTATGAGGTGTGTCATATCACTATTTCACTACAGGGAGCATCGCTACCATTTTACTGAGAAGCAGAGGCTCTCACAGGGCTGAATAAGCCCAGCTGTTGGATAGGGCCATGCAGACCAGAAATGCCAGTCACAGATAAGGAAACAGTCTGACAATTGGCATCCCAGAGAGAGGACTCCCTTTCTGGAAACCGGAAAGTAGTCAGCTGACTGATGCAGATTTCACGGTACTGTGGCACAACAGGGCCCTGACAGTAAATACTTCTCACATGCAGTGTGGTGCCTCCTGAGGATCACCTGAACAAAAGCCACTGCTGGCCAGAGCAGAAAACAGGCATCCCATGATTCCCAGCCATGTCTGGACCCTGTCAATCAGCTGAGTCACATCCAAGGATGATGACAAAAGGTGAAGGCTGCCCATGATTCAGTGAAATGTCACTGTCCTGGATAAATTGTACCATGCTGTATGTGTCAAAAACACCAAGATCAGAAGTCTCTGAGTTGTAACATTTCAGCTCCCACAGACCAGATCTTGGAGTCCTTGCTGCCTCAAGTGAGGCAAGATCCTTCAGGTCTCCATGGCCCTATCTGAAATTCTCTCTATTGCTCTCACACCTCCTTCTCTATCTGAAGGTCACACACACACACACACACACACACACACACACACACACACACACACACACGACTGTGTGAATCTTTGTAATCTGCTGCTGTCCTGACAATTTACATATAAGCTGGTTTCTCTCATGCTATGAGAGCGGAACCCTTGTGGGAGTGGGGCAGCCTAGGTCCATTCTCCAATCCCACCTCTTCCACTGCCTCAGTGTGGCTGATCCACACATCTTCCTTGGGAGCCACCTCCCTGCAGGACTGTCACATATAACCTAACCAGCCCAGCTGATTCACACTCCCTGCAGGGACTGTAGGTACACGGTATGGTACCGTAGTGTGACCCTTGGAAGCTGATGCTTGCCTGCTATAACACACCAATTAAAATTTTCTGAGTGCAACCTAATTGGATAACATCCTGGACCCCATAGACTCTGGCTCAGAGATCCCTCAGTTTCTCCCTGAGTGGGCTTGCCAGCCTCTGTGTGTGCCCTCCAGGAATGTCATGTACCCACAGGACCTGTAAAAAATAAAATCTTTATTTCATCTGTGTCTTTACCAGTGGAAGGGAGCTTTCATCTCAACGGTCCCAAAACAAAACACTGCTGCAGACTGCAAGCCTGGTCCTGCCACCTGTGTGATAGGAGTGCTTGAACAGCAGGCAGTTGGCACATCACCCCCCAACTCACTTCACTGTGGGCACCTCTAGGGGTTATTGCAGGCTACTGCAGGCAGTATATCCTGGGAACAACTGTGACAGCCAATGAGGTTGGGCCTGATCTTTGTATCTCAGGACAACTTTCCAATGAGGCACAGGCTACACTTCCTCCCTCTTGGTCAGTGCAGGAATTTTCAGAGCCTGTGCCAGGGCAAGGGCCTAGTTCACAAGAATGCTCTGGTATGCAAATGCCCAACAAAAGCCACAAATGATCCCTCTCTCCCAAGGAGTCCTTGGACAAAGCAGGAGACACAGGAAGGCAAAGCATCTCTTTCCCTAGCTCCATCACCTGGCCTCTCTCTGGAAGGAGCCGGGTAGCAGGACAGCTGATGGAGACATGACTCTGTTCTCCAGTACCAAAGTAATTCACAACTCAGAATGCAACTGTGGAGAAAATCCTTTTTATCAACACATGTAAGGCTACATTCTCCATTACCATATTCTACCCATTTTTGCCTCTGCCGCTAGAAAACAAGTGTTCTCAGTGACATTCCCCTTCTGTGGCTCTTGGCATAAACTGATGTTTTTCCCACACCTACTTTGCACATGTATTCTCTTAGGCTTTCTGGAAGAGGGCAAAGTAGAAGTAAACAAAACCAAAAGCATTCCTTGCCACTCATGCCTCATGTTAGGAAATGTTCCAGATCTTTCCTGAAGGACCAGTTGGAGGGCAGTAAGGCCTGATGGGAGGCAGGACAGAGGTTACAGAGCATGTGTGGACATGGAGCATGCATGTGTGAAAGGCATATGTATGCAGAGGATGTGTACATACAAGGGGCCTGTGTGTGCAATGGGCATGTAAGAGGCATGCATGAGAAGGATGGGAATGTGAGAGGTTTGTATGAGGGGGACAATGAAGGAGGGTATGCAAATGGCATGTGTGTACATGAGTGTGCCAGTGGGTCCATTGGTTGGAAACTGCATGGATGAGCACCTGTGTGGTCCATGTGTCCTGTCGGTGTGCTCTGAGTACATCAGTATGCCTAGGAGTATGCATCTATCAGTAAATCAGGAATGTACTAATGTTTTTCTCATATGCATGTGTGTCCATGGGTACATAGCAGTAGAGTGTGTGTCATAGGTGTGATATTCTGGAAGGGACTGCACACACTTCACCATAGTTCTCTCTAGGAATGGGGGCCCGGTCAGGCTGACTTCCTTTCTGCTCCATTTGTCTGAACTGTTCTGTGTGTTACTGCTGTACTTTAAGAAAAAACAAACAAAAAACCAGCATGTTCTATGTGCAAGCACTTCACAGTCCTGTCATGTCTGACCTGGATGGAAGCTGCCAGTCCAGGGAAGGAAGTCAGCCCAAGCTGGCCCCTTGGGCCCTGCATCTAGGATAGCCCCATCACCTGGTATCGGAGAACTCCAGATTGGTGACATTGAGGACACGCTTGCGATTGGTGCTATAATAATAGTCCACGAACTCCTTCAGCTTCATCTTGCAGTCCTTCTGCTTGGTGACGTCCGTCACGTCCACACTCCGCTCGGGCCCTGGGGATTCAGGGAAATGGTGAATATGCCTAAGAGGTGGTATAGTCTTCCTGAAGACAGACATGTGAGCGAACCCTCACACTGTCAACTTCCCTCAGACATGGCAGCAGCCGAGAGTAGACAGAATGGGTTTGGACCTGGAGACTGATTATCAAGGCTCCCTCACCTGCCATCCCCCAGGGTCAACACAGTGCCCAGTGCTTTCTTCTTTCTGCAGTTATCACAAGGACACAGTGAGGCTGTGAGGTGGTGAATCTCAGGCCTCAGAGAAGGGAGCCAGGTCAGAAATTAAACCTACAGTTTCCTAGTAAACCTGAGTTTCAGAAACACAACAAATACATTTTAGTGTAAACATATTCTGAATAATACAAAAATTAAAATATCAAGGACCCTACATGCTACATGACGTGTATTACTATGGTTTGGTTAGTGTCCTCCGAAGGCCCATGTGCTAATGGCTTAGTCACTAGTCAGTGGCATTACTGGGAAATGGAACCTTTAGGAGGCAAGGCTTGGGGGGGGCAGGGCCTGAAGAGGTTATTGGGTTTTTTCTTTTCTTTTCTTTTTTTTTTTGGGTCCGGTCGTGGGGCCTGAACTCTGGGCCTGGGCGCTGTCCCTCAGTTCTTCAGCTCAAGGCTAGCGCTCTACCACTTGAGCCACAGCGCCACTTCCGGCTTTTTTTCTTTTTGGTTATGTGGTGCTGAGGAATAGAACCCAGGGCCTCATGCTTGCAAGGCAAGCGCTCTACCACTGAGCTATCTTCCCAGCCCTGGGTTTTTTCTTTTTGCTTGCTGGTTCATGATGGCAATATTTTGCTCCACCACACCTTCCCGCCATAGTCTACCCTTGCTGAAGTCCCACAGGCATTGGGATCATGGCTTGGAACCTTCAAAAACAAACTAAATCTTTTCCCTTTGTCAGTTATTTGCCTCATATTTTGTTAAGTGACATAAAGCTAACTAATATAAGTATCAACTCATTTTAAAAACATCAACTGAGGAGAGAGGGAAAAACATTTGTCTTGAGGAAAAACTCAGGATAGTCAGATAACTGAAGTGGGAAAGTCTTTATAAAAGACTCATCATCAGTGAAGGGAGGGCATGAGTGATCTTGTCCTTTGCCAGGGCCCCAGAAGCTACTCAGATACAAGGTGGCGGCCACTGGGATTTTTCACACACACACACACACATACACACACACACACACACACACACACACACACACACACACACACACACACACTATTGTAAAGATACTATATAGAGGGGTTACAGTTACATGTGTAAGGTAATGAGTACATTTCCTATTGAGCACGGTTACCCCCTCCTTTGTTTTTCAGCACTGGGATTTCTGTGGACAGAGGAGCTAGATGTCAACGATGGTGGTGATGCCACCAAATGTGTACCAGGCACTGACAATGTCCTCACTGTGAAGGCACATGTGCCCAGGAGAACAACTTGCCACAAATCTGAGCCTAACCTCTATGAGCCTCTGAACTTGTGCTTACAGGAAACACCTGGGATATGGGAACTTGAGCTAAGCCACACCACAGGGACACTGATAGCATGACCCTGATATGAGAAATTCATAGCTCTTTTCTCCACTAGAGCCACAGAGAGGAGCCTGTCAGAGAGAAAGAGACTTCAGGACATAAAAAACAAATGTTATATGTAGTCTTGTTTGAATTCTGATTTTGAAAGACCAGTGTAAAAAAGGTTCTGTGTTGAAGAAACTGTCATATGAGGCAGAATTAAACTGGGTCTCAGACTCTATTCAAGAAATTAGTTAAGTAATTATAGAGTATGATGATAGAATGAACATTTAAAAATTAGCTGCTCAATAGCTATGTACATGTGATCATATAAAATGATGCTTACTGAAATGAACTCCAAGAACAGAAACAAGAGGTTTTTTGTTTTTTGTTTTTTACTTTTTGTAGATTTTGTTTTTCTGGTTTTCCCCTTTTGTGGCTGTTTTTAATTTCTGTACTTTTTGTCTTGTATATAACTTTATCTGATTTGGGGAAGGGAAGGGGAAGCACAGGAATGGTCGGACAAAGGGTGAACTAATGCAGCCAGCAATATGAATGTTGAAAATGAACTATACAACTTGCTGGGGGAAGGAGGCTGGAAGGTAAAAAAACAAAAAAATACTGGGAGAAAAAGAGGGAAGTGGTATGTTCAAAAAGAAATGTATTCATTACCTGACCTATTTAACTATACCTCCTTTGTACATCACCGTTACAATATTTTTTGATGTTGTTGCCAGTCCTGGAGCTTGAACTCAGGGCCTGGGCACTATCCCTGATCTTCTTTTGCTCAAGGCTAGCACTCTACTATTTGAGCCACAGCACTACTTCTGGCTAGTTCTGTGTATGTGGTACTGAGGAATGGAAGCCAGGGCTTCATGCATGCTAGACAAGCACACTACCACTAAGCCACATCTCCAGCCACAATAATTTTTTTAAAAGTTAGCTGTGAGAGCTGCATACTGAGTTTTTCCAGTGAAAAGGTGATCCACTTTAAAATACTCCACGCCAAAGAAAAACAGGGAGGACAGAAAACCAGCTGATCGTTTGTGGCCAGTGCAGGTACACCTGGCTTACTATTCATTGCTCTCATTTCATGTATTTAAAAAGTTCCATAATTTAAATAAATGAAAAGAAGAACATAAAAGCAATAAACACCTTTGAGAAGCATATCTTCCCTGTTCCTATCGGCATAACTATGGAAGACCAGGGCCCTAGTAGCCAGGGCAGCCCCAGGCCACAATGACAGAGTAGATTCCCATCTCCTATTATGAGCGGGATGAAAGTCACTCTTACATCACAGGAGTGAAATGTCTGATACCAAACAGTATTACTTCTCAGTGGTTGCTCATGTCTGGCAGAAGCAACCCTGAACAAGGCTGGTAGAGCAGATGTGATGTAGTAGAAGAAAGGCAGTCGCTGGTGAGCAGAGCCAGACTGGTAAACTGGTAAACTCTACTACCCTCATGGAAAAGCTGGGTAGAAGCTGGTTCACCAACGTGGTGGAGCAGAGCAGAAACAGCTTTCCCGTCTGCCCATAGCTAAGCACTGCTGACCAAAGGCTAGCCCCAGTATGGTACAGCTCCAGCCCTACTTATCTGCACTCCCTTTTGAGAAGGGTCCCACAGAATGAACCTTCTCCACAGACCTCCCATTCCCCTTAACCCCAGCCCAGGGTGAACATCCTCTTCTCAGAGGCCTCACAGCTCCCGTAGTCCATGTTGTTCTACCCCTTGGCTGAAAAAAAATATAATGGCTTCCCAGGTGGAAGCCACCAGGTGCCTGGTGTTCTCACTGGACCCCAGAACCTACCCACTATGGGCTTCACAGATGTGGACAGACAAGCTCAGAGCAACTTGTATGCAGTTCACCAGTCTACATCCTCTCCTACCAATGCCAGCCACGAAGTTACCTCCAGCAATACCTGAGCCCGGCAACCACAGGGACCTCAGAGCCCAGCCTGGCAGCTGCCAGCCCCACAGAGTCATTACAAAGCTAAGCTTCTGCCTCTCATCTATCATGCTGTACTTTTCTCTGCCCACAAGTGCCCTGACTAGGCATGTCACAGAACCATGGCTGTAAGTGGACATGTGATAGCAGCTACAAAAGGCATCGGCAGAATCCCAGAAGAATCCAGAAGGGCAGTGTGGTAGGCAGGTTGCAGTGTGGGTGAGGAAGGCCTGGCCCTTGGCTGGCAGCCAGGATGGGGAAGGAGCCTCGTAGAGCTCAAGGATCCTGGACATAGCAGGGCATGTGACATCCCACAGCAGAATTCATAGCTGGGAAAACCAAGGGATCACCAGAGCAGGTCCTGTTTGTGATTAAAACAACTGAGAGGCAAGGAGTTCCTACTAGGATCCACTTGGGAGAACCCAGTATCATCTAAGAATTCCTAGAATAGAGGCCAGGAGTTAACCTGCTCACATAGTACCCAGAACATGGCTAGGGTGCTAAGGATGTGTGCACATGATAGTTAACAATGTCAAGGCCTCCCAACTCCAGGCCCCCACAAGATGCAAAGGAGCCAGCACTTACCCACATAGTTCTCGACGTCACTGACATAGAACGTGGGGGCTGGGACAGCCAGGCCCAGCCCATCTTTCTTGGGGACAAGAATGGGTTCAGTGAAACCATGTTCCTCCATGTAGCCCAATGTGAGCTGGCTGCCTGGCACACGGGACACCACATCTTCAGCGCTGTAGGGAAAGTGTGGGTCAGAGTCCATGCCACATCTGGCTACATGCACCCCAGGAAGGTCAGCCTAACGTACTACACTGGAGACTACTAGGGCAGCCACAGGCTAACCACACGCACAAAGCACAGGGAGGCAAGAGACACTGTGACCTAGGTGAATCTCTCTCACTAGTCATGCCAGCCCAGCCTAATAGGTGAGGAAAAAACAGATCCCTCCATTACCCCTGGGCTGGTGGAGGCATGAGGCACTATCAAAATGTGCTATACAGGGAACACTGTCCAAGGAGAGCCCTCCTGGGCAGATATAGTAAGTCCAGGTCTCCAGTCAAACCCCACATCCAACTACATCACTGGGATGTGAGATCCTCACAAGGCACTCTCAGGAAATCATATCTCCATAGCAGGGACATCACCTTCCTGGCTCTGAGCTAACATCACCCATCAGGAGACCTAGGAACTGCTTAGTGCAGCCACACAAACTCTCAGATATAGAAGTCACCTTTCTCACCCCTCTTGGACTTAAGTTTCCCCATCAACCCAGTGGAACTTATCAAGTTCCATGCATCCAATTTCACTGCAAGAGCAGCAGCTACCAGGATCAGGGATGACCAGAAAAGAACTAGCAAGATTCCACCTCGGAGAAGGTTCTCAGAGGCTATATGGTACATGGCTGGGAGGGCCTTAGCCAAAGCTACATGGAGAAATAAAAACTCAGGCTTTAGCTGTCCCCTGTCCTGCCCAGCCCTGCCTGCCCCAAACCCTGAGGTGGCAGGGTCAGGGCAAGGACTCCACCAGGTTGGTTACTGTGATCCTTGTGAGAATGTCTAATCCTGGACGTTGCTGCTACCACAGATCCAGAGGTAGATGCGGTCGTGCAGAAGGGAAATTGACTGAGAATGTGCAGTCAGCCTAGAGATCTTCCAGGGACCATG
Source organism: Dipodomys spectabilis (assembly GCF_019054845.1). NCBI lineage: Eukaryota > Metazoa > Chordata > Mammalia > Rodentia > Heteromyidae > Dipodomys > Dipodomys spectabilis. The sequence goes on from NW_024870775.1 coordinate 17,187,176, forward strand.
TGGCCCAGAGGGTACATAATCTGTTCAGTCACACAGCTGCATGTTCTCTGTCTCATCCAATGTATGCTGGGCACTGCCCTGGGTGTGTGGACCCTGCTGAAGCAACCCCTGGCTGGAAATGCTGAGAACAGGTCCATAAAAAGCACACAAGCTGACAGCTGGGTATGCCTTAGAGAAACCAGCAACACATCACACAGAGGCCTGGAAGCAGGAGCGGTGGGTAATGAGCATACAGAGCTAGACTTGGGACAAAGCTAGTCTGAGTCAGCTTCCCAAGGGTATGTGCCAGTAGACGGACAGAAGATCAAGAAGCTGGAGAAAGGTTGTGGAATCTCAGAGCAGGGGCCAAGAGCTGAGGTGTGGGCAGGCAATGTCTCAGAGAGAGCAGTCAATAGGGGAGGCAAGTAGGTAGCAGGAAAACCCAAGAAAGGACAGGACATCTAGGACAGGGAGACTGGAGTATCCAGTTTTGTTGAGGAGTCAGTTAAAGTCAGGAAGGGAAAGCTAGGTTGAACACAAAGTAATAGTGACAGAGTGACTGGAAAAAAAGGAAGAAGAAAATATTACATAGACAACTGAGCAAGGCCAGGGATACCAAGGTGGTACCAAGTAAGCTTAGGAAGCCAGAAGTCTCCCACTAGGTAGAGATTAGCATTGGTAAATCCAGACCTCTAGCTCTTATCTCACTGGTGAGAGTTCCAAATTCATTCCAAATCCAGACTGGAAAATCAAAAGTACAATCCACAGAATAGGAAAGAAGTATTTTCATATGAGATAGAAAAGTGTATTGTGTGGGAAAAGTTACATTCAACTACTTGAAATGTTGGATAAAATGTCAGGCATTCAGATGACCTTGTTGGATGACACTTCATGACTTCTAGAGACACCAGCCAGGAGAATAGGGTACTAGAGTAAGAAGAGATAGAGAGTAATGGGACAGAATTGAGCGTCCAGAAGTAAGTCCTTGCACTATGTACAGAAATAGAAGATCAGGGAGGGGGACGGAAAGAAGAGTGAAAGAGAACTAAGATTATAAAAGCAAGTTGCTGTTCCTAAAAAACTTTTGACTTAGCATGTATCAAAGAATAAACTGTAGTTGCTACAGTGACAAAACTTTTAGAAGAAAACAATGATAAAGCTTCATGTCCTTGGAGTTGATAAAGGATTCTGAGCTATGACAACAAAAGCACAAGGAAAAGAGAAAGATCAGATAAACTGGACAGCATCAAAATTACTTGTCTGCTTCAAAGGATACTAAAAATACAAAAGTACTTTTACCACAGAATAGGGAAGAGTATTTCCAAGCCTATATCTGATAAGGGACATATATGTAGAATATATAATAATGAACATTATTTTGTATTACAACTCAATAATAAAAAGGAAAAAAAAGGACAAGACAACGGATCTCACTAGGCCTTTCTCCAAGATACACGAAGAACCCTGAACACAAGGAAAGGCTACTCAGCATCTCTAGTCACCAGAAAAATACAAATGAAAACACATGAGGTGGTACTTCACACATTAGGATAGACAGAATCAAACTAACCATACACAGCTGGCAGAAATGTTAAATAGTGTGCCCCTGCTTTAGAATACCCTAGAAGGTCCTCAAACAATTAGAGAAGGAATTACCATAGGACACAGCAATTCTGCTCTTAGAAAAAATGAAAACATATGACTACACAAACACATTTGTACATAAACACTTAAACAAGAATTATTCATAGTAGTCAAAATGTAGAAACAATCCAAATGCCCATCACTTAAGAATGGATAAACCAAAAAATACTTTGTCATACAATGCAATATTACTCAGCCAAAAAAGGAATGAAGTACTGGTGAATACAATGTGAACAAAAGTAGATTAGTAGTTGCTTAAGGTTGTGGGGAAGGGGGTGTAAGACAGGGGTAATGAATAAAGGTATTTCTTTTGGGGGGCGGGATGAGGAAAAGGTTCTAAAATTGACTGGTGAAGATGCATGATTCTAGGCACATTTAAAAAGCCATTAATTCTTCACTTTCAACCAGTGAATTATAACTCAGTAAACATAGAAGCAGAGAAGAAGATGGAGGAGAAATAAAATACTTTACACATAGAGGAAGGATAAAAGTGACACTGGATTCTTAACAAAAATCACATAAACAAGAAGGGAGTGGGGAATACATTTAAAACATCAAAAGAAAACCCCACAAACATTCTTAACAAACTCAACAGTAATATTCTTCCAAAGCGAAGAAATGAAGATTGTCAGACAAAAACAAACCATCTGACAGCTGTGGGCAGCTGGACTGGGGGCAGCATCTAGTAGCTGCTTTTTCTCACCAGGCCACTGCCTGCCTTCATAGGAGGCCTGCTTGGGCTCCCAGCATGGGCCTGGGCCTCATGCAGAGCAAAGGTGTGGGCATCAGAAAATCTCTACAGACACCTCAAGACATCCACCAAGGTGCAGAGACACCACCAGGCAGGTGTCAGGCATAAGAGGTAGGGAGAGAAGTGCTTTCTTCCCAAAGAGAAGTCACTGGCACCATCTTCTGTCCCCCTCACCAGCTCCTGACAGATGCCAACAAAGGGGGAAATCATCCACGAGAGTGCTGGGGCCCAGGTGGGGGAATCCCCTGTCTCCAGAACAGGTTCTTGGTTCCCTCCCCACCCACTCTCCTGGAATGACTGACAGGGACAGACTTCTACGGCTACAGTAGGTGAAGGGAGAAGGGCCCACCTCTTGGGCCCCACCCCATCCAGGTCCCATCTGAGAAAGGCTTTCTTACCTGGGGAAGGTCCGACTCCGCAATTCCTTGATGAAGACCTGGCTGCCATTCTGCACTGGCTTCACATCAGGTGTCTGCCCTGGACCGTGTTTGTGCCAAGTCCGCTTCTTCTTGACTGTTGGGGAGATAGGAGTTGAGATACATCACCAAACACAGCCCCACCTGGCCTCTGTGGTCCTGAAATAGGACCCAATGGGAATCCAAGGGGCAGCAAAGAAGTTGGGAAGCCTATGGACACAGCAAACCCAACACTTCTCCTAAGGAACAGCCCTCTACCTACACATGCATACACACATACACATACATGGAAGAGCCCACCCCTTTGCCCTGTCTCAGGACTCCTCTTCACTCCACATTCCCAATGGAACTATGACCTGCTATCACTCTCTGACCCAGAAGCAAGGGTCTCCCAGAACCCCTTCTCATTTAAGACTACCTGAGGTACCACCACCCCATAACTGTAAGGCACCTATTGCTTGGCCCACAGATGCACATATAGGGTCCACCCTATGCAGCAGTGACCAGCTGGGCATGACTGAGCTGAGCTGGGGTCACTGGTAGTAACGTCTTTGAACATTGCTTTTGAGGGAAGAAAACAACCAGGAGGGGGTTGGTATCCCATTAGGGAAGTAAGCTAGGCTGGAAGAATCTCCAGGTACTAGAATCCCCAGAGTATAACACTGCCATCAGGAGCTACCAAGCACATTTCAGCCCCAGCAGCCCAAGGTCAAGACTGATGCCCAGCAGAGACCCTGCCCTTCTGCAACCCAGATAAATGCATGCTGCTTTGGTCAGCAAGAACAGATTACTACCCAGGCTGTAGTACTTACGCGTGGACTTTCCATGTGTTTTCTCACAGTTCGGGCAGTGGTAAATGTCAATGTCTGGAGCCTCCTCTTCTTCCACCCCAACACAGCTGAAACGGAAGGAAACAGACCATGACCCTTACATTTCATCTCCCTTAGAAGCGTCTACCCACCAAGCCTGAGGGAGGGTCCCTGCTCACAGAATGGGACTAAAGCCAGATATAACAGCCTTGTGTGGAGATTACGGTTCTTCAGGACAGAGGGGAAGGAAAGGGCTGCACAGTTGCCTTCCTGGATCTAAATCTTCAGCCCAGACCCAGTGTTAGAGATGGTCACTATGAGGAGCTACTGAATAGGCCACTCATCCACAGGCTGCCTCAGTGAGGGCCATCACCACCCTGGCACTCCAGGGCCCAGGGATGGCAAGAGAGTGTCTCAGCCAAGACACACCCATCACTTCCCCATGAAGCATTCTGGAGCAAAGAACAGACCTAAGGCCATCCCATATGGACACCAGCCTAGTTCTGCCTCCAAGAGTTCATGGCAAGGCCTAGGTGGCAGGCCTGTCTTCCTCAATCCCTGGATTTCCTCCAGGCCCCTACAAACTTGCTTGGAGATTCATCCCAGGAGAGAGCTGTCTACTAAGCAGGCATTGGCCTCGTCACTATTGAGAAGTATTTAGGAAATGATGATGATGTCAAAGGATATAACACAAAATATTGATAAGCTTCTAGAGACAATTCTAACAACAGAAATGTATTGTTCCATTCTAGTAATCCTGAGGTATAAGGGTCATGGTTTGAAGCCAGTCTGGGCAGGAAAGTCTGTGAGACTATATCCAATAAACCAACAAAAAGCCACAAATAGAACGAGGTATGGCTCAAATGGTAGAGCACTAACCTTGAATGCAAAAGCTCATGGACAGCACCCAGACCCTGAGTTCAAGCCCAAGGACGCATGCACGCGCGCACACACACACACACACACACACACACACACACACACACACACACACACACACACACAAAAGCAACAGAAGAGCAGCCATCTATAATATGTGGTGAGAACTCAGCCCAGCAAGGGCAAGACCCAGGACAGTTCAAAATCCCATTACTACCAGATGATGATGATGATGATGATGATATGGCATTTTTCTTTGGGTCAACTACAGAATATTACATAGGAGAAACTCAGGGAAATGAGACACCTGGATACCATCAACATGAACTAGGCAGATAGTTTTTACTTAGGGCAAACACTACTAATCCATCAAAAACCAAGGTTCCAAATATTGGTTTCAGTCACACAACATGACTGAATTTTTCTTTTGTTTTATTTTCTATGTGGGAACTTGAAGGTGCTGATACCAATTTTATTCCCATCAAATTAATAGGACATTTTTTAACACTGATGTAAAAATGAAGAGACTAGGAAATAGGAACAAAATGATTCCTGTGGGCAGTGTATGTTGCCAGAGCTAGTCAGGAGACCCAAACCCCTGTTCCCACTGGATAGTAAGCTCACCCTAACAAATGGACTCCAAAATTCCTTCACACAAGTTTTTTTTGGTCAGTCGTGGGGCTTGAACTCAGGGCCTCAATGCTATCTCAGCAATTTTGTTCAAGGCTAGCATTCTACTACTTTAAGCCATGGAGCTACTGGATTTCTGGTGGTTAACTGGAGGTAAGAGTTTCATGGACTTTCCTACCCTCCTCAGTAGCTAGGATTAGAGGCATGAGCCACCAGTACCTGACTCAACTTGTTAGTTTCTTATCTTGGTTACAAGATAAAAAAGAGGAGAGGGGAGGGGAAAGGAGGGACGGGAGAAGGGGAGGGGAGACAACTTATTTGTCCATATACAGAAACCAACTATGTTGTCTAGTGTCCCTCCCCCTAATGAAACCGTGTCCATGGCCAATGTGGACATGAATGACAAGAGCAGCTGGTAATGTTACAGATGAACAGAGCCTGGAGATTAGACCAGATGCTAGGAGTTGGCTCAGCTATATCAGGGTTGGGAGATGGTGAGAGTTTCCCTCTTCCACTGCCTAAACTCAACCATTGTGAAAGCAGTATATACTGCAGTGCAGATGTTAGGCCTGGTCTTATAAACGGCCACTTAGCATTTAGCATAAGCTGAGGATATAGGTCCCAATCCTCAGCCCAGTCTCTGAGCCACTCAGTCACCTTGACCAATGTCAAGAGGAACCACCAGGACCTCCCTGGATTGGAGCCATACGGCACATGGGCTCCTGGGGAGGGAAGCTCAGTGTGGCTGGAGTAACCTCTTCAGGAATCTGTGCTCTCAGGTCTAAGCATCAAGAAGGGCATTATTTCAGACTTTTTACAACCTTCGGGTATCACCTGATGATGGGGAAGCAAATGCCTGAGCAAATTTTTCTCTCATCCAAATGCAGGGCTCTTAAATGAGAGCAAGTAAAATATTTATGTATAAATGAGCCCAGCAATGAGAAAATCAACCAAACCAAATGTTGATAAGCACTTAGCTAGACTGACCAAGAGAGAAAAAGAGAGAAGACTCAAATTGCTGAAACTATAAATGAAAGTAAAGACTCTGGTACTGGCCTTAAGGAAATAAAAAGAACTATTATAAAATACTATTATAGGGGCTGGGAAGGTGGCTCAGTGGTAGAGTGCTTGCCTTGCATGCATGAGGCCCTGGGTTCGATTCCTCAGCACCACATAAGCAGAAAAAGCCAGAAATGGCGCTGTGGCTCAGGTGATAGAGAACTAGCCTTGAGCTGAAGAGCTGAGGGACAGCACCCAGGCCCAGAGTTCAGGCCCCACGACTGACAAAAAAAAAAAAAAAAACTATTATGAATAGTATATTATTATTATAAATATATTATAAAGTACTATTATGACTATTATAAAATATGAACAATTATAGACCAATAAGACAACTTGGACAAAATCCTGCAAACACATAAACTTTCAAAAAGGGATGGGATTAAAAAAAAGTGGGGCAGGGATGGGACAGGATGTAGCTCAGTGGCAGAGTGCTTACCAAGTATGCCCAAGGTCCTGGGTTTGATAGCCAGCAAACACACACACTCAAAAAAACTCAATTTGTCTTTTTATTGTAGAGCTGTAGGATTTCCTGATATTGTTTATATGCTAGACTCTTATCAGATATGTAACATGTACATGTTTTCTGCAACTCTGTCAGTTACTTTTTTTCCTCTGTTGATCTTTGATGCACAAAACTTTTCAATTTTGATCAGTCTAGTTTTTTCTTTTGTTGCTCATGCTTTTGGTATCCTATCTATTAATCCATAGTAAAATCTAAAGTCATAAGCACTTATTTCATGTTTTTTCCCTAAGAGTTTTATAATTTTAGATTTTTTTTTTTGTTTTTTTTTGGGGTCTGGTCATGGGGCCTGAACTCTGGGCCTGGGCGCTGTCCCTCAGCTCTTCAGCTCAAGGCTAGCGCTCTACCACTTGAGCCACAGCGCCACTTCCGGCTTTTTTCTTTTAATTTTAGATCTTATATTTAACCTGTTGATTGATTTTTTTCAGTTAAATTTTATATAAAATATAAGGTATACATTTAATTCTATTTCTTCAGTGTAAACTGTCAATCACAATCTTCTGGATTGCATACTCCTGAGCAACTAGAATTACAGACATGAGCCACTAAACTACTGGTTAGCTATATTGTTTTCCTACATGGGCTTTATTATTCTGAGGAAGTTTCCTTTTATTCCTAAAAGCAGTAATTGGGCTAAAGACATGGCTCAAGTAGTAGAGCACCATCAAAGTGAGTGAGCAATCCAGCCAAGTATGAGACACTGAGTTCAAATCTGGGTACCAGGGGAAAAAAAAATTCCCAAAGCAGACATTACACACAATGATAAGCAGCTAAAAGCTCTTCCATAAGATCACAAATTAGATAGGGTGCTGCTGTCACCATTCTTGCTCCACATGGTAATAGAAGTCCTAGCTAGAGCAATTAGGCAAGAAAATGAAGTAAATGCATCCAACCTGCAAAGAAGTAAAATGATTTTTATTCACATAACATAGTTCTTAGGAGAGAGGCACAGAAATGGAGGGACAACTGGTGAACAAATGCAGCAGTAGTACCCACTAGATACTGTTGAAAGTGAGCTATACAACTTGTGAGTGTAGATGGAAGGGAAAAGCTAGGAGAAAGCAAGGGAAGGGGTGACATTTTCCAAAAAGAAATGTACTCTTTACCTGACATGCAATTATAACTCCTTTGTATATCCCCTTAATAATAATAATAATAATATACCTGAAAGAAATTTCATCTCCCTACCAAAGTATCTGACCCCACAGTTCCAAGTTCCTCATCACGACTTCAGGAAGCAGTCAACATGAGCCCACTTCTCAGGTGAGGTAGCCAAAGCTCAGGGGTAACATTCACGGACCAGCCAGCAACAGAACTGAGCATTGTGAGTATGTGAGTGTGTGACCATGCTCCATACCTCTCAGGGGGCAAATAGCAGGTAGGGATGCAGCTCAGAGTCTGGTCCCCATGCTCTCCATGTCTCCTATGCAGCCCTCATGAGTTCTGGGCTCTACATGAGCACCAGCTGGAGAAGGTGCTATCTTGGGGACTGGAAGGGTGGATGCTCTGAGACAACACCCCCCCCCCCCCCTCCATGGCTTCCTCCTTCCAATACTCCTTACTACCCCACACCCACCAGGAAATAAACTGGACAGCACAGGTTGGAGGCAGTGGCTCATCTCAGCAGGATGGCCAACCGATTTTGAACAGGAAGGTCCAGGAAATGACAGGGAAGAGAGAGGTGGCTTTAACAGCCAAGTTCTTCTGTTTCTGTTCCAAATGGACTCAGGGAACAGAGGGCCTCATCTTCCCTCATCCAGGGAGAACTAGGACCTGGGCCAGAGGTAGGTACAGTACCCATAGGGCCAGTCCAGCGATGACAGGATCCACTTGCTCACTTACCACAGCCAGAGGAAGCAGAATATCTAAAGGGACCCATGTTAGTGCTGTGCCAGCCCTGAGTCACTGCCCCTACTGCCTGGACCATTAATGGAGAGACTAGCACCAACTCCCAACACCCAGCACCTAGGGCCACACAAGACCAGCTGTGCAAGCCACTAACACTATAGTCACTATCACCCTCACAAGCAGGATGCTCATTGACACTGGTTACTTATTTTATTGTGCCATGGTTAAAAAACTTTCCAACTGCCCCTAAGAAATAGATGGGAAATGATTTTAAAAGAAGAAGAAAGAAAAGGAAGAGGAAGAGAAGGAGGAAGGAAAAGAAAGAAAAGGGAGGAGGAAGGAGGAAGAAGAAGGAGAGGAAATAGGGAGGAGGAGAAGGAGGAAGAGAAGGGAGGAAAAGGATGAGGAGAAGGAAGAGAAGAGAGGAGGAGAAAAAGGAAGGAAAAGGAGGATGAGGAAGAGGAGAGCCAGGTACTGGTGGCTCACACCTGTAATCCTAGCTATTCAGGAAGCTGAGCTCTGGAGAATTAAGGTTTGAACACAGATTGGGCAGAAAAGTCTGTAAGACTCCAACTCCAATTAACCAGGAAAACAAACAAACAAAAGCCAGAATGGAGGCATATACCATGATATACCATCAGCCAGGAGCAAACAGGCTAAATGAGAGTATAATGCCCCGAGTTTACCTACTACAGGCAAAAAGAGACAGACAGACAAAGACAGACAGAAACAGAGACAACAGTTACAGAAAAATGTTTTATATTCTTCTAAGATAAGCAAATGGTAAATGATGCTGCTGATTCTGAATAGGATTTAACAACTTTGTGGTTATGTGGTCCCTACAGCCCTGGTGTGTTATTAATATCGTCCATCGAATGACAGGAAATGTGGCTTCCTGACACTACTCTGTAGCCCTTATATGAAGAATCCATTAATTAGTTTAAAGGCTAAAAAGAACTATTCGTTTATTAACGTTATTTCAATCCCCTGTCATTCATGCAAAGTGAGCAAATGGATAGTGAATATCAGTTTGAAAATTCCTGCAGTTCATGTCTCAGTGATCCTGTCTGCTCTGCCCTCTGCGGGACACCACTATGGGACACCTGACACTTAAGCAATTGGCAGATTTTGGGTACCCAGAATGTGTATGACACAGATATATGTTGGCTTGTTTGTATACATGCTATGTTGAGATCTGTGTGCTGGTTTGTGCACATATGTCCACATCTGCACATGCATGTGTGTTCCTGATACCCATCTTGCCTCTGAGGCACCTCCAGTGCGGGAACAGAGGTGAAGGGTGGTGGCATGTTTAGAAAGCCTAGGAGCAGAAACATTATCTCACTTCACTGTACCACTAGGTGAAGTCAGTTGGTTTCTACTGAGCCAGTTGTGACCCCAGCAGCAGAAGATGAAAACTAATGCAGTACCTAAAGCCCCGTAACTAAAAAGAGAATAGAATTTCCCAGCACAGAGTTGGATGGAGGTGGGGAATAAGATAGAAAAAAAGAAGCTGCCAGAAGGTTGGGAAGGGCAGAACTCAGTGTCCTGCAGGGACACAAAACCCCATTAAGTTCTCTAAAAAAGTCTGTCTGCTCTCCAGAAAACCTAGGCTCTGTCCCAGTGTAAAACCCTAACCCTGCCACTTACCATTGCTCTGGGGAGGACGCCCAGAAGAGAAAGCGACTACTCTGAAGCTGTCCTGCAGGAATACTTGCTCTTCAGATGGCCAAAGGCCTGTCAATTTGGGAGTCTCTGAATCATAGCCCAAGTGTCAAGGTATAAGGTGTGCAGTGACAGCCTGCCTATAGAGCCGTGCTCTGCTGCAGATCACAGGGCATAGAGTCCTGTGGAACTCCACATGGGCTCAGGCTACCTTCAGTAGAGCTTGAGGGTCCAGCACAAAAGCTCAAGGAAAAGCCAGGTACCAGTGGCTCACATCTGTAATCTTTAGCTACGTAAGAGGCTAAGATCTGAGGATCAAGTTTCAAAGCCAGCCTGAGCAGAAAAAAACTGTGACATTCTTACCTCCAATTAACCAGCTATAAGTCAGAAGTGGAGGTGTGGCACAAGAAGTAGAGCACCAGTCTTGAGTGATGAGAATGCAGTCCTGAGTTCAAGCCCCAGTACTGGCATCAAAAACAACAACCAAAAAAAAAAACAAAACAAAAAAATCAAGGATGGATGATAGAATCCTAAGCCAGCCCCCACCCAGGCATCCTCACCATGTCAACTTCTTTGCATTTCCATCTGGAATTAGCAGATCTAAATATCGCCATCAGATTGCATTTGCAGGGTTTTTTTCTATAAAAGAACACTGGCTTACAATAAACTACACTTTTATAACCCCGTTTAAAGTATTCTTTTTTTTTTCTAAATTATAGGAAGAGACTTAGAGGAGGAGGAGGAGGAAGGAGAAGAAGGAAGAGGAAGAAGAGCAGCAGCAGCAATAGTAGTAGCAGTAGTAGTAGTAGTAGTGGCTTCTATTTTAATACCACAGGAAAAGTGGACAAGCAGAGTCCTCATCTGACTTCTAGTCCTCTGTAGAATCTGGAGGGGGGATTGAGGCACATAGTAGGAGCTCCACTGATGGTAGGCATGAATTCAAAGCAGCAATCATTACTAGAAATGATCCTCTGGTAAAATTTAACCCTTAATAATATTACCATGTAATGCAGTAGGGGCTGCAGGGGGCACATACTCTCATCCTTCTATTTAGGGGACCAAGGTTAGGAAGGGGTCTCCTTACCTGACTCAGTGACAGGAACTTTGAAAGGTTTATAGCCTTCAGGCAAAGAATAGATGTACACAAAGACTCATGCTTAAGGTAGTACCTCCCAATTATTCAAAATAACAAAAATTAGGAACAACATACATCTTCAGGGAGTAAGGAGCAGGTAACAAGGTCATGTGATTCCCACATGAGTTTATACAGCTATTTAAACTCTCCACCTTGGGGCCTGGGCACTGGTGGCTCACGCCAGCAATCCTAGCTACTCAGGAGGCTGAGATCTGAGGATCACAGTTTGAAACCAGCCAGGGCAGGAAAGTCCAGGAGATTCTTATTTCTAATGAATCACCAAAAAGTCAGAACTGAAGCTGTGGCTCGAGTGGTAGAGTGCCAGACTTGAGGGAAAAAGCTCAGAGACAATGCCTAGGCCCTGAGTTCAAGCCCTAGGACTGGTACAAAAGAAAAAAAAAAATCTATCATCTTGGGCTGGGGATGTAACTCAATGGTGGTATCCTTCCTAGCATAAACAAGACCCTGGGTTTAATACCCAGCATTGCCAAAACAAACAAACAAAAAGCTTACCACCTTAAAAGCGTTTGAGTTCAGAAGTTTAAGGTCTATGCACATACTAAATACTACAGCATTTCCTCTGTATTTGATGATGACCATGTTCTTTTTTATATTGTTCTGAATTTCTTAAGTAACTGAAAATGAGCTTATCACTGAAAATGGGCTTTTGTAATCTACAATTAAAAGGCTGGTTCATTTTGAAGGATAGCCTCTTTTAGTCATCTCTTCCTCCTTTCCTATTCCTGATGCCCCTCATAAGATTCCTGAGCCTTCCTGAGGAAGGCTGGGGACCCGTGACTCAGGAACACTGTGGCAAAGGGGCTCTTGCTATTTAAAGTCCCTTCCAGAGTTCACAAGGAGCATGGTGGACAGGACAGAAGAGGAACTAATAGGATGACAGGTAGTCTGGTGCCAAGACTTGCAGCGAAGCACGTGGGGTAACTAACTACCCAAGACACATAAAAACTCTGAGTTTTGATTGCCACCGCCAACTGTGTGGCCCCAAGAGGCACTCAACCTCAGTGTCTCAGACTCTTTCTCTACAACAGTAGAACAACATATCCCATAGCAGACAATTAGAGGAAGAGTATATGTACCATGCTGGCAACAGGCTGGCGCACACTAGGTGACAGTAAAGATAGCTTACTGCTTGTCACAGTTATCATGCCTGTCTGGCGTTTACACATGACTTTGCTGGGTTGTACATTTCTGGAGTGGATGCTATGTGTGGAGGTTGCAGGCAGGGACAGGTTGCCTCTACAAAGTATACACTGAGGACTCTTGATGAGGTGATTCCCACAGGTCCTTTCTAAATTAGGGCATGAAAAAAAGAGCATAGTGCCTGGCAGGTCTGCTATGCTTCGGGGGGTTCCCACTCATCAATGTAACCTAGAGTCCCACTCTGTATTGCATCATAGGAACATCTGAAAAGCTTTGGAAAATCTAGATCCCAATTCCCACCTGCCCATGGAACCTGCTGGCTCAGAATCTATTCCTAAAGACAAGCCAGGCCTGGCTCTATGCATTGAGGCCTGTCTTAGTCCCTTGGTAAAGTTGGAGAATGAGGCCCAAGTGGCTCTATCATCTCTTACTAGGTTTGCCAAGACCCACTAGGGCTGTGACTTCAGTTATTGAGACCACAGAATCCTGTGTAGACAAGCAACCCAAGTATAGAGCCTATGCCCATCCTTGTTTTCCTGTTAGCATCTTCATACTGGCCCATGGACCCTGGGCCCAGCTGCTTGCTTTGAGTCAATTATCTGGGAATTCCTTTATTATCCACATATCTAGAATGGACTTGTTTACAGAAAAGCCCAAGTGGTGAGTAGAAATCACACACAGAGCACACCTCCCTAAATCTGCAGTGAGTCATTTAGTGGTGATTGAGCCCAGGTCACTTAGCCCTAAAGCAAAGGGCTTTTCTGGGAACATCTCAAAAGTCCTGACAGCCAATGTTCTGAGACCAAGCAACCTGAAAATCCAGTCCTAGCTAGCCTCACTCCCAGAGGAAGCAGGGAAACCATAGAGTTCCAATGACAACCCAACTACACATGGAAGACACAACAGAGACAGATGTCCCCTGGCCTAGGAGAAGACAGGAGCATGGATGGCACCAAGATCCAAGTCCCTTATGGTAACTTAGCAGAAATAAGGCATTTCTTAGGGGTTCCCTCCGAAAATCAGACCTCTGATGCAGTCAAAAGTACAAAAACACACCAGCATTTATTATTTAGAATAGGTATTCACCAGAGAGAAGGCAGCAAGGTACACAAGCTTGTTGCTCTAATTAAAGCCACACCAGTCTAGCCATGATATATGCCTAAGGAGCAGTGGTCCCTCTCATATCTTCATGGATACACAGAAGGTGGGAGACCTTTCTTAGACCTGTAGGGGGGCTCACTGCCATCACCTGTTAGGTGCAAAACTCAAGACAATGGAACATATGCCCATTATCAGGGACCAAAATAAATGACCACTCACAAGCAAGTTGTATACACATAAGGAGCTCTTGATCTAGTCCTGAAACACATACTAAGGATGTAGTAAACAATCAGAAGACTCATTTTTGTAGGAAATAACACAAGGAAGTGATATCTGCCAGTCTGATAATTTACAGAAACGGACACACAAATGACTTTTTGATCTAGGAGAAAGTATGCTGTCCACTGGAACTTCTCTGAGATTTCTCATCTATCATGACAGCAGAGATCAAAAAGTTTAGAGAGTTCTTGGTGTTACCAATTGTGGTGGTCATTGCAATGAAACACCTCAGATAATAAAGCTTTATTGGCTCTCTGTTTCACAAGTTTCAGTCCATGGTCCCTTGGCTCTGCAGCCTTTGGGCCTGCAGCAGGACAATATGTCCTGGGGAAGTATGTGGTACAAGAGGCCTGTTTATCTCAGACAGCAGGCAGTAAAGACAGAGAGGAAGCTGAGGAGTCAGGGTCCCAATATGCCCTTTAAGGGTATACCCTCAATAACCTAACTTCCTCCAACTGGACTCACCATCTAAAATTTTCACCATGTGTCCAATCTCATCACAAGCTGGGGGCCTAACTTTCAACACGGCTTTGGAGGACATTCAAGATCCAAACTCCAGCGCACTTCAGAACAACAAATGTTCTCGACCACTCTTGGCAGGAACCTACATTAGTACAAGTTCTTGAGTGAGAACAGCTGATATTGTAAATACATACATGCATACACACACACACACACACACACACACACACACACCTATTGTATATCCTCCTCAAAACTACCTGTGGATATAAACAGCCAAAGATCTGAACTAGAATAAAGTTTCCACTTTATATACTGAGGTCAGTATACTAAAGTGTCAGGAAATAAAAACTATACCCTGATGATCTGGACAATCTCCAGGTCATACTGTTCAGCAAGAGTATCAATTGCCAAAGAATTTAAGCTACACCTAAGCATTATTTTTGGGTGTGTGTAAGGGAATGAAAGAAACCCCAAAACATGCTTCACTGTGGTAAAAAATGTTCTGGAAAGATACATCTATGAAAGTTTGGTGCCTGTGGTCAGCTGTAAAGGGAAGACAGACTCTTCACTGAGAAGTTGTGATCACTGAATTTTTTCCTATGTCTATCTATTGCTATCAACCCAACAAAAAAGTATTAAAGGTGTGTGTGTGTGTGTGTGTGTGTGTGTGTGTGTGTGTGTGTGTGTGTGTGTGTTACTGTGGATGGAATGGAATACAGGATCTTGAACATGTTAGGCAAATACTCTACTAGTGAGCTATTTCTCCTTCCCTGCCATTAACGGATATTTTTCTTTTCTTTCCTCATTGCTTGCTTGCCTTCATAGTACTAAGGATTCACACTTGCTAGGCAGGCATTCACCACCTTAGGTAGGCTCCAGTACCCCTAGAATTTTTATTTTTCTGATTGCAAGGCTTGAACTTGGTGTTTGTACTCTCACTTGACGTGCTTGCACATAGCTAACACTCTACTGCGTGAACCACACCTTGGCCTGCTTTTTTCCTAGATCATTAGGTAGGGAGTTTCATAGACTTTTCTTTCTAGACTGGCTTTGAACTGATATCCTTTAGGTCTTAGCTTCCTGAGGAGCTACAATTACATGGTATAAGCTTCTGGTAGCTGGATATCTAGAATATTTTTAATCATGACAAACTATCTTGGTCAGAGTTATAGGAATCTTTAAAACTATATACCTACCTATATAGTTTTAAAGACATTCTTCTGGAAATAAAACTCTTCTCTGACTCTCAGATAAATCCATGTATAGTGTAAATCAAAAGCAACAACTAGGATATTCAGAACTTTCAGGGAAAGTGGCTTGATGCAGACAGAAGGAGGTCCTCAAGCAGCAAAAGACAACAGCTATATGTCTGCTCCTCCTGTCCAACATTCCGGTTGGTGAGAGGAAGACATGAAAGCTAGGCACAGGATCTTCCCTTGATCAAAAACTTTTGCCCCTTAAGCAGCCTTCTAGAATATGTCTCTAAAGAAAACAGAGAGATTGATGCATCAGAAACCCCTGCTGTCAGTGTGCTCCAAACCAGAATCAATAAAAAATGATCTCAACACCCAGAGAAAACTGACAGAAGGAGGCAGACATGCACAAACATGACAAATAATGCTAGTTGATGGTGATGTATAAAGGATAAAATTCTTGCTTTTGAAATTGTTTATTGCCCTCCCCCACAAAATTACAAAGAATATTATAAGCATGTCTCAAACATGTCTCAAACATACACAAAACAAGTATGAGAACCAGACTTGGATATGGCAAGGACGTTGGAAGTTGGAATTATCAGAACAGGAATATGAAACAACTATGATTAATTTGCTAAGGGCTCTACTGAGAAAAGCAGACTAGAAGACACATGGTCAATGTAAGTAGAGAGATGGAAGCTCTTAAAAGGAAATGCTAGTGACCACAAACATTATAATGGTAAGAAGATGTGTCTGAGGGGCAGACTAGATAAAGCTATGGAAAAAAATAAATATATATCAATAGAAATTTCCAAAACTAAAATGCAAACAAAAAAAAGACAAAAAAGAATATCTAAGAGCTCTGGAACCAAAAGTATAACAAATACATTGGGGGGAAACCAAAAGGAGAAGAGAAAGAGAAAGGGAAAGAGGATATATCTGAAGTAACAGTGGCTGATAACTTCCCAAAATTAATATCAGTCACCAAACCACAGGTCTATAAAACATAGAGAACACCAAGCAGGGTAAGTGATAACAAATAAACAAACAAAATTACCTACACGGAGGCAAATCACATTTAAGTCACAAAAAAATCTATCACAATATCTATCACCAGGAGGTGAGAGGAAAACACATTACTGGTGGAGGAGCAAGAATAGAATGACATAGGACTTCTTAGAAACCATGTAAACAAGAAGTGTATAGAGTGAAACATTTTGTGTTAAGAGGAAAAACTAACCCAGAATACTGAATCCATCAAAATTATCCTTCGAAAGTAAATCAGAGGGCTGGGAAGGTGGCTCAGTGGTAGAGCGCTCGCCTTGCATGCTCAAGGCCCTGGGTTCGATTCCTCAGCACCACATAAGAAAAAAAAGCCGGAAGTGGCGCTGTGGCTCAAGTGGTAGAGCGCTAGCCTTGAGCTGAAGAACTGAGGGACAGTGCCCAGGCCCAGAGTTCAGGCCACACGACCGGACCCCCCCCCCCCAAAAAAAAAAAAAAAAAAAAAAGAAAGTAAATCAGAAATAATCATTATTACTATAAAAGCCTAAAAAAAGGAATTTAAGCTAGAGGATATCAGGAAATGGAAAGACCTCTCATGTTCCTGGATAGGCAGAATTAACATAGTGAAAATGGCCATACTGCCAAAATTGATATACACATTCAATGCAATTCCCATTAAAATCCCAATGATGTACTTTACTGAAATAGAGAAAACAGTCCAAAAATTCATATGGAACAACAAAAGACCTAGAATAGCCAAAGCAATTCTAGGCAATTCTAGGCAAAAGAAAAGGAGGGATCACAATACCAGATTTCAAGACCTATTATAGAGCCATAATAACAGACAGTTTGGTACTGGCACAAAAAGAGTCCCGAAGACAAGGTACAGATTAGAGGACCCAGAAATAAAACCCTACACGTACAGTCAGTTGATATTTGACGAAGTAGCCAAAGACATACAGTGGAAGAATCATAGCCTCTTCAACTATTGGTGCTGGGAAAACTGAGTGGCTACATGCAGAAAACTAACCTGTCACCATCAACTCAAAATGAATTAAAGACCTTAACATCAAACCTGATACTCTGAAACTACTGCAGGACAGACTACGAGAGACACTTGAACTTATAGGCACAAGCAGAAACTTCCTGAACAGAGTCCCAGGGTCACAACAAATTGGAGAGAGATTCGATAAATGGGACTACCTTAAAGTTTCTGCACAGATAAAGACAGCAACCAAACTAGAAAGAAAGCCATCTAATTGGGAAAAAATATTTACAAGCAATATATCAGACAAGGGTCTAATATCCATTATATACAGGGAACTCAAGAAACTAACCCCTCCCAATTCTAACAAACCAATCACTAAATGGGCAAGGGAGCTAAGGAGAGACTTCTCAGAAGAGATAAAATGGCAAAGAAACACATGAGGAAATGTTCATCATCCCTGGCTGTAAAAGAAATGCAAATAGAAACAACACTGAGATACCACCTTACCCCAGTCCTAAATTCACCCAATGACAAATTCTGGAGGGAATATGGAGAAAGAGGAACCCTACTGCATTGCAGGGAGGACTGTATACTAATACAACCACTTTGGAAAGCAATCTTGAAGTACTTCAGAAAGCTAAATATAGACCTCCCCTATCACCCAGCCATACCACTCCTAGGCATCTACTCTGAGCAACAGGAACCAGTATACAAGGACATGTGCACCTCCATGTTTATTCAGCACTGTTCACAATAGCCAAATTATGGAAACAACCCAAATTCCACTACTGATGAGTGGATACAAAATTGTGGTACCTACATACATGAAATATTACTCAGCCATTAGAAAGGACAAAATAATGGCATTTGCAGGGAAATGGACGGAACTAGAGTGAATTACCTTGACCAAGGTAAGCCACAAACAAAGAGACAAACGGCACATGGTCTCCCTGATATGTGGATGCTAAAGCCAAAATGCAAGAAGATATGACAAAGTAAACAGGACTCGAGAAACAAAGGACAGCCATTCATTTTGTCGTATCGTTGCTAAATGACTCCATGTTCTTGAACATATATATGGTATATATATATGCACGCAATGGAGGGAAGCCAGAAGGAGGATGCAGAATAAGTGGGAAACAGAACAACATACAATAGAGGGGCCCATCAGCTGCACTGGACATAGAAGAAAAAGAACTAAGCAACCCAAAGACAGGAGTGGGAAGAGAGGAATGAGCGGGAAGGAGGGAACAGCTTACACTAAGCAAAAGGAAAGAAATGTAAACATCACCTGATGTGGAAGAAATAATTGTGTTATCAAAGCTCATAGAATTCACAAACTTTATAGACCATGATAATGACAATTTGCCTTGTGAAGGTTAAAATGTGTTTGTGACTTTAATTAAGTATCACTATTCCACTATACTGTGAAATTTATGTAATCACCTAATCTCAATTTTTTTTAAAAAAGTGAGAGAAAGGATGGGTTAAGAGCAATGGGTGGCAATGTTGTCAGACACCTATACTGTTTGTAGAATGAGAACTTCTTTGTACAATTACTTAATATAATAATAATAAAAATAATAATTATCTTTATCACACAAACAGAAACTGTGATAACTGGCTACCTGTAGACCTGCCTCACAAGAAACACTAAGTTCCTATGAAATAAAGAAGAAGAAAAGAAAAAAAAGTCAGAAACTCAGAGATACATAAAGGATATAAAATTAGAATTCATTTCTCATGTTCTTAATCTAACTAACAGACAATAGTTGGTTTGAAACAGTAACAGCATAGCCTAGTGGCTCACGCCTGTAATCCCAGCTACTCAGGAGGCTAAGATCTGAGCATCACAGTTCAAAGCCAGCTAGGGCAGGAAAGTCTGTGAGACTCTTATCACCAGAAAACTGGAAGTGGTGTCCTGGCTCAAAGTGATAGAGCGCTAGCCTTGAGCTGAAGAGCTGAGGGACAGTGCCCAGGCCCAAAGTTCAAGCCCCACAATAGAAAGAAATAAAAAGAAAGAAAGAAAAAAGAAAGAAAGAAAGAAAGGAAGGAAGGAAGGAAGGAAGGAAAGAAAGAGAGAGGAGAGAGAGAAGGAGAGAGAGGGAGGAAGGAAGGAAGGAAGGAAGGAAGGAAGGAAGGAAGGAAGGAAGGAAGGAAGGAAAGAAACACCAACAGTTATAGCAGCTACAATTCAAGGATGAGTCAAGGAAATAATTATGATTTTATCAGGTATGGAAGGAAGTAATGAGAAATACTATGTTTCTTGCTACCCATGAGGTGCTATAGTATTTATTTAAAAGAGGACTTGGATTAGTCATAAATGTGTATTTCATACCCAAGGGAAAATACTAAAACAGTTTATTTAAAAAGTGTTAATGCTCTGCTGAGAGGAGAAAAAGATGAAATCTATCAAATGTTCAATTAAAATCAGAGAAGAAGTGAGGGTGGGTGTTGTGACTCAAAACTGTAATCCTTGCCACATGGGAGGAAGAGATGGAAGGATTGTAGTTGCAAGGCAGCCCAGATGCATTCCTGTCAAAAATATTATATATATATTATAATATACATATATCCCTATCTCAACAAACAAGCCAGTTAGAGTGGTATATATCTATAATGTCAGCTACGTGGGAGATGGAGGTAGAAGGATCACAAGCAAAGGCAAGCCTGAATATAAGTGAGACAGTCTCTGAAAAACAAACTAAAAAAAAAAAAAAAATGGCTGGGATGTGGCTCAAGGTAGATCATTTGACCAGGAAACACAAGGCCCTGAATTCAAACCTCAACATCACCAAAATGATGATAGTGATGATTATGACAATAATAATAAAACTAAAGAAAGTATAAGAAAGGAAGACAGAAATACAAAACATATAACAAGGGCAATTAAGAGAAAACATTAACAAGTACAGTAGATATTAATCTAACTACAACAGTACTCATTTAGCATCAATGATTTAAGTGGTCAATTAAAAAACAAACTGTCAAAGTTGATAGAAAACAAGACCTAATGATAGGTTGTCTAGCAGAAACTCGCTTGAAATATGAGCGCTCAAATTCAAATTTATGGATAAGTGAGTCCCATCACTTGAGGCTAGAGCAAACACAAAACACAAAGCACACAGCCAAAGTCTGGCTTGGTATTTGCCCTCCAGGGCTTGCCTCCTGGCTTTGTGTGTGGACTGCTTGGTGGATCAGAGCCCTGAGACCAGTTCTTCCAAATCTCATGATACCTACAGCCTTGTCCTGCAGGGAGGTGAATTGCTGGGCAAGGCCTGAAAGCAATGAGATCTATCCCTGGGTTCTGTATGCTAGTATGCGCCAGATGACAGGACTGAGGGCCCAAGTCCAAAGTCTCTAAATCATGAAATTTCCAGGCCATCTCCTCGTCAAATAGAAGTGGACTGCAGGACAGGATTGGTAAGCACTGAGACAGCAGGCAGAGCAAATAGGTCCCTGAGTTCTCCCTGAGCCAGTGCAGAACTCAGTGCTGTTTGCTCTCCCCCTACATACGTTCTCTCAGACAAAGTCGAGGGTAAATTTGAGGCTTGGCCACATGGTGCTCCCAAGGATACAAACCAGAGAGCTTGTGGAGCAAGAGAAATCTGCTGAATCAACAGACTACAAAGCTCTCTGGGGGCCAGAGTTGTTCCCAGTACACAAAACCAACTGAAAAGTGGAGCTGGGCACCAGTGGCAAATGCCTGTAAACAAGCTACTCAGGAGGCTGAGATCTGAGGATCATAGTTCAAAGCTGGCCCAGGCAGGAAGGTCTGTGAGACTCCAATAAACTACCAGAAAACAAGAAGTGGAGCTGTGGCTCAAGTAGTAGAGCGCTTGCCTTGAGCTGATGAGCTAAGGGACAGCACCCAGGCCTAGAGTTCAAGCCCCACGACCAACAACAACAACAAAAATACAAGTGGACAACTGACCCTTTTACCAACTAGAGTCCAGGCCTTCTGCCCTGAGGCACTGGGTGAATTATTCACTACTGAGGTGTATCTTCCAGTCAAGTGGTGAGAAACTGCACCTCAACCCAGCCACTGCATTGTCCTAAAGAATAAATAGATCAAGCTGGTAGCTCACACCTGTAATTCTAGCTACTCAGGAGGCTTAGATCTGAGGATCTTGGTTCAAAGCCAGCCTAGGCAGAAAGGCCATGAAACTCTTATCTCCAATAAACCACTTAGAAAACCGGAAGTGGCACTGTAGCTCAAGTGGTAGAGCGCTAGCCTTGAGATGAAGAGTTGAAGGACAGCACCCAGGCCCAGAGTTCAAGCCCCACAACTGACCAAAAAACAAACAAACAAGAATAGATTATTTCAACTGAAATACTACAAGTGATTATAACTTACAATGAATAACATGGCCTCAGATATACAAATTCTAGCATAAAAACACAAGTAACATGCAAAAATATGACAACTCTCCTCCAGAAGTCAACAATTCTATAATAAAGGACCTGAATGATAGTGAAGTGAATTAAATTTCAAACAATGACCCCAAAAGAACAAGGATGGAATTAGAGAATATGTATAAGCAGTAGAATGAATGAATTCAAAGAGGGTAACTGAATTAGCTAAAGGTGAAGACAAATAAACAGGTGAATGAAATAAGAAAAACAATGCCTGATAGGAAGAATTCAATAAAGACAAAGAAATTCTATGTCTAGAAATGAAAAAAAATCCTAGAAATTAAAAGCTCCATAACCCCAATTTCAAAAACTCAATTGAAAGAACTAATTTAAAATAAGAATACCAGAAATCAAAGATAAAGTAGAGGAATTAGATCAATCAGACAAAGAAAAAGGAAAAATACAAAGAAAATACAAATACAACATGCCAAACATCTATAACATCATCAAAAGACTAGCCTATGAATTCTTAGCATAGAAGGAAAAGAGACACAATTAAAGGCATAGAACATATATTCAATAAAGTAACAGCTGAAAATTTCCACTCTTGAAAGAGAGGATCATTCAGGTAAAGGAAGCAATCAGAACTTCAAACAGGCAAAATGAGAAACAAACAACCCCTAGACATGTTTCAGTTAAAACATTAACTATACCAAAAAAAGTAATAACATTGAAAACTACAAGGAAGTTGTAACAAGTCAAATGTAAAGGCAAACCTATGAAAACAACAGCAGACTTTTCAACAAGTACTCTAAAAGCAAAGAGGGCATCAAATTATATATTCCAGCCTGCCAAACGAAATAACTTATATTACTGTACCCAGAAATCTTTTACAATTGAAGGAGAAATAAAAAACCTTTCATGATAAACAAAAACTAAAGAAATGCTGGGAACCAGTGGCTCATGGCTGCAATCCTAGATACTCAGGAGGCTGAGATAGGAGGATCACAGTTTGAAGCCAGCATGGGCAGGAGACTGTGAGATTTGTTTTTCTTTTCTTTTCTTTTTTTTGGGGGGGGGAGGGGGGGTCAGTCATGTCCTTCAAAGCTCTTCAGCTCAAGGCTAGTGCTCTACCACTTGAGCCACAGAGCAACTTCAGGTTTCGGGTGGTTTATTGGAGATAAGAATCTCACTGACTTTCCTGCCCAGGCTGGCTCTGAACCTCGATTTTTAGATCTACCTCCTGAGTAGCTAGGATTACAGGCATGAGCCAGCAGCGCCAGGCTGAGACTGTGAGATTCTTATCTCCTCTTAAACACACACACACACACACACACACACACACACACACACACACACACACACACACAGAATTGGAGCTGTGGCTCAAGTGGTAGAGCCCTAGTCTTGAGCAAAATGAAGTTCAGGGACAGTGCAAGGCTCTGGACCAGCACCAAAAAAGAAAGAAGAAAAGAAAAGAAAGGCATACATGGGCAGTAAACCAGCACTGCAGGAATTAAAGGAATCCTACACAGAGAATAAGATACACACAGCCAGGAAAATACAGGAAAGAGAATAAATCCCACTATAAGTGTAGATTACATGAGGATTAGAAAAGAACACAAAAACAATAAGATGACAGGAAAAAAAGCTACTCTTAATATTAACACTGTTAATAGCCTCAATTCCCCAATCAAAAGTTATAAAATGAGCTGTACATCAGTGTCTTATCATTCTAGCTACTCAAAAGAATCAAGGGTGAAAGCAAGCCAGGCCAAAAAGTCCATGAGACTCTATCTACAAATGCAGGGCTAGAGTGGTAGAGCAGTAGCTGAGAAAACAAGCGGAGTGGGTGGCAGACTCTGAATTCAAACCTCAATACTGAAGGAAAGAAAAAAGACAATGGCAGGTTGGATTGTAAAACAAGAAATGGTCATTTGGCCGGGCGCTGGTGGCTCATGCCTGTAATCCTAGCTACTCAGGAGGCTGAGATCCGAGGATCACGGTTCAAAGCCAGCCCGGGCAGGAAAGACTGTGAGACTCCTATCTCCAATAAACCACCAGAAAACCGAAGTGGCGCTGTAGCTCAGGTGGTAGAGCGCTCGCCTTGAGCTGAAGAGCTGAGGGACAGCGCTCAGGCCCAGAGTTCAAGCCCCATGACCGACAAAAAAAAAAAAAAGAAATGGTCATTTGTCCTTAAAAGAAATACATCTCACTAATGTGAGATAAACATCAGCTTATGGTGAAAGGATGGGAAAAGTCTTTTCAAACAAATGATGCAAAAAATAAAATAAAGCAGGAATTGTATACTCATATCTGTTAAAATACACACTTCTGACTAAAATTAGTCAGAAGAAATAATGAGGGTAACAGCATCTGAGGAGATAACAGCTGTTAACATACATGCTTCAAATACTGGCACACCCAATTTCACTAAACACACATTACTGGACTTGACTTACAAGCACTGACAGAACTCAGCACAATAACAGTGGGAGAAAGCAGTACCTATTCTCACTAATGGATAGGTCATCCAGACAAAATGATCAACAAATAAACTGCAGAGTTAATAAATTATTTATACTAAATAAATTCAACATACATCTAGAGAATACTTCATCCAACAACTGAACAATTCATTCTTCTGAGCAGTCCACAGAAATTTCTACAAAATAGATGATATTTAAGAACATAAATGAAGCCTAAACAAAAATAAGAAAACTGACATATATTCTTTCAGACCATTAGCTTACAAATGAACAAAAGAAACTAAAAAAAATTCCAATATACAGAAGCAGAACAATACATACTGAACAACTAGTGGTCCACCAAAGAAAGTGGGGAATAAAAAATTTCTTCAACCTAACTGCTTTTGCTTTATCTCCTGGGATACAGCAAAGGCAGTGCTAAAAGAAAGCTTTACATCTATGAGCAGCTACATCCAGAATAAAAATAAAAGTACACAAATGCCAGTACACCTATAATCCTAGCAACTCAGGAGGCTGAAATCTAAGGATTGTGATTCAAGGCCAGCTAAGGCAGGAAAAGACCATAAGACTAATCTCCAATCAACCACTAAAAGGTGGGAAATAGAGCTGGCTCAAGTGCAGAGTGCCAGACTTGATCAAAAAAGCAACAGGACAGCACTTAAGTCCTGAGTTCAAGCCCTAGTACTGCTACAAAAAATTGTTTTAATTAATTTAACAACAAAAACCAGAGATTTCAAATAACCTGATAATGAACTTTAAGGTCCTAGAAGACCAAGAATAAGCCAAGTCCCAAATTAGCAAGAGAAAATAATAATAAAAAAAATTAGGGGAGAAATAAGAGACTAAACATGACAAAGGTTTAATGAAACAAAAAGCTGATTCTTTGAAAACAAATACAATTGAAAAGCCCCTAGTAAAACTGACCAAAAAAAAGGAAGGAAAAATAAAAGCCAAATCAATTAAATTGGAGAGAAGGAAAAAAGGATATCATAACACATAGCAAATAAAATCCAGAGGACCATTAAGAAATTTGAGAACTTACATTCTAATAAATTGGAAAACATGGAAGGAATAATTTCTAGATGCATCTTATTTACCAAAATTGAACCACTAGGATATAAACTACTTCAACAGATGTATAAGGAATGATACTAAATGATACTAAAGCAATAATGAAGATTTCCTCCTTCTCTCTCTCTCTCTCTCTCTCAAAAAAAAAAGCACAGGACTTCTGAATTTTAAG
Source organism: Dipodomys spectabilis (assembly GCF_019054845.1). Classification (NCBI taxonomy): domain Eukaryota; kingdom Metazoa; phylum Chordata; class Mammalia; order Rodentia; family Heteromyidae; genus Dipodomys; species Dipodomys spectabilis. The sequence goes on from NW_024870775.1 coordinate 17,212,794, forward strand.
AATAACTATATTCCTTAAGCCATTCCATGAAATAGAAAGGGAATAACTGCTACCGAATTCATTCCATGAAGCCAGTGTGCAGTGTTACCCTGACACCAAAACTGGAAGGACATATTCTCAATAAAATAAATACCTATCAACCAAGTTCAACAACACATTAAGAAGATTATATATCAAGATCAAGCTGGTTTCATTCCAGTAATGCAAAGATGTTTATCATATACAAATCAATAATTGTAATATAACATATAAACAAAAATCGAAGATAAAAATCACATGGTCATCTCAATTAATAATAAAAATCCTGCCAGGTGCCAGTGGCTCATGCCTGTACTTCTAGCTACTCAGGAGGCTGAGATCTTAGGACCAGGCAAGAAAGTCCATGAGATTCTTAACTCCAATTAACTGCCCCAAAAGCTGTAAGTAGGGCTATGGCTGAAGTGGTAGAACCTTAGTCTTGAGGAAAAGAAGGTCAGAGACAGTGTCTAGGCCATGAGTTCAAGTACCAGTACCAGCATACACACACACACACACACACACACACACACACACACACACACAAAATCCCATCAACATCCTTTCATGACAAAAGTTCTGAAGAACTTAGGAGTAGAAAGTGCCTCAACATATTAAAGGATATCTCTACTCTACTATACTATACTAGTCACAATAAATGAGAAATAGCTGAAATTATCTGAAATTCTGGGATTGTGTGGCCAGAGAAATAGCAAAAGAAAGAAGTAATGATTATTGAGATAGGAAAAAAAGAAGTCAAATTATTCTTATTTGATATTATACCTAAAAGATTACACTGAAAAGTAAAAAGGAGGAAGGGAAGTAAAGGGGAGAAGAGAGAAGGGGAGGAGGAAGGAAGGAAAGAAGGAAGGGAGGGAGGGAGGAATAAAAGAAGCAAAGTTAAAGGAAGAGTAAGGGAGGGGAAGTGGGAAGGTAGAGGGAGAGAAAGAAAAAAGAGAAAGAGAGAGAGAAAGAAAGGAAAGGAAGGGAAGGGAAGGGAAGGGAAGGGAAGGGAAGGGAAGGGAAGGGAAGGGAAGGGAAGGGAAGGGAAGGGAAGGGAAGGGAAGGGAAGGGAAGGGAAGGGAAGGGAAGGGAAGGGAAGGGAAGGGAAGGGAAGGGAAGGGAAGGGAAGGGAGGGAGGAAGGAAGGGAAGGAGGAAGAGAAACAGATACTAGATCCGATAAACACTATCAGAATTGCAATACGATATGAAATTAACAGAAAATCAGTAGCTTTTCTATGGGCCAACAATGAACAGACTGAGAATAAATCAGGAAACAAGTCTAGTCATAATAGCCTAAAAAATAAAAAGAACCTATGAATAAACTTAACTAAGGGAGGGATAATAGATATCTACAATGGACACTATGAAACTCTGAATACAGAAATTGAAGAAAACACCAGAAGATTGAAAAGACTCCGTGTATCCATGGATTGGCAGAATTAATTTTGTGAAATTCATATACTTCCAAAATTTGTATACTTCTACAGATTCAATGAAATAGGTGTCAAAATCCCAATGGTATTCTTTGCAGAAATAGAAAAATCAATCCTAAAAAGCATATGTAAATATAAAAGACTTTGAATAGCAAAAATAATCATCAGCAAAGAGCAATGCTAGAGGTACCATAAGAGACTTGGAATTATACTACAAAACCGTAGTAACAAAAACATGGTGCTGACACAAAACAGACACTAAAAGCCAATGCAACAGAACAGAAGATCCAGAAATAAAACTACCTAGCTATAGCTATCTATTTTTTTGATAAAAAAGCCCAAAATATTCATTGGAGAAAAGACAGTATATCTCAACAAATGATGCTGGAAATCTAGTTACCTATATCCAGAAGCCTGAAACTAGACCTCTATCTCTCATCCTGTATAAAAATTCCCTCCAAATGGATGTAAGATCTTAATCTGAAGTTTTGAAACTACTATGAGAAAACACTAACTACATGGGCAATTATTTTCTGAATAAAACTCCAATTGCCCAGGAAAAAAAAAGCAAGAATGGACAAATGGGATTTCATCAAATTGAAAAGCTTCTACACACCAAATGAAATAATTACCTAAATCAAGAGACCATCTAATTGAAGAAAATCTTTGCCAGCTAGTCAATGGATAAAATATACTCAGGCTGCCAGTGGCTCTTACCTATAATCCTAATCAGGAGTCTGAGATCTGAGAATCCAGGTTCAAAGCTAGGTCAGGCAGAAAAATCCATGAGACCCTTATCTTCAATTAACTCCAAAAAGCCAGAAGTAGAACTGTAGCTCAAGTGATAGAGTACTAGCCTTGAACAAAAAGGCTCAGAACAGTGCCCAGGCCCTAAGTTCAAGCCCTAAGACTGGCTCATGCACGCAGACTTACACATAGGCACAGACACACACACACACACACACACACACACACACACACACACACACACACACACACACACACACACACAATCTCAGAATACACATAAAAAACTCAATTTTTAAAAAAGAACCAATAATCCAATTAATAACTGAATAAGTGAGCAAATAAGTTGAACTGACAGTTCTCAGAAGAAATACAGATGGCTAAGAAATACATGAAAAAATATTCAACTTCCTTAGCCATAGGAAATGCAAATAAAAAAATCACACTGAACAAATGCAGCAGTGGTTCTCACCAGACACTATGTTGAAAATGAACTATACAATTTGAGGGTGGAGATGGGAAGGAAAAACTGGAAGAGAGCAAAGGAAGGAGTGACATTTTTCCAAAAAGAAAAGTAATTATTACCTAACATATGAAACTGGAACTCCTTCTGTATATCACCAATTTAAAAAAAAAAAAAAAGCTCAGCTAAAGCAGAAGGATCAGTATCAACACACAAACAACATCAACAACGATAACACACATGATAGAGAGGAGCTAACTTCTGGAGAAATGTGAAATAGGAGACACTAAGAGGACCTGCATCCTGATGGGATCCAGGGGGAAGAGTCAACCCCTCAGGTACAGAATGGAGGATGAAGAATTGTGTTATCAGAGGAAATTCTGAAAAATATGTTGGGCACAGGGGGGATCAATGAGTCAAGATACAGATGAGAGAGAGCATGGGGACAGCTAATAAGGCAATGAGGTATCACATAGTATTTAGCCCATAGAAGGCACTGCATAAACATTACTTGCCATTTTCTTTTAATCACATACCTACACATTTTTTCATCTTTACAACCAGGGATGTCAGTATAAAATTGAAAACTATATATAACAATGTGACTCTAAAATTACTAAAATCCCTGTTCTCATTTATGATATTCTCAACAAAATATACTTAGTCATTGGAACGGCATTCATTTCATTTTTCAAATACATAGAAGAAAATGATTATAGACAAATGTATGATGTTTATATCTTTCTCTTTTTCCTTTTGCATGAAACAATGACTCTTCCTTGTTCACATCAGAGTTTACCACCATGATCTGACATCAGAGAGTGAACACCATGTTACTGTTTGTTCTGCAATCTCTAATTTTCTCCACACACCTTTCATACTTTGATTATTCCAGGCTTCTCACATCAGAATTCTCTACTCAACTGGAGGCTGTATTATAGAAGTGTCAGCACCAACATTATAGGGAACTCACTCAGATACCCTGTTAATAAAAACAAGGGCTGGGAATATGGTTTAGTGGCAGAGTGCTTGCCTAGCATGCATGACACCCTGGGTTTGATTCCTCAGTACCACATAAACAGAAAAAGCCAGAAGTGGTGCTGTAGCTCAAGTGGTAGAGTGCTAGCCTTGAGCAAAAGAAGGTCAGGAACACTGCCCAGGCCCTGAGTTCAAGCCCAAGGACTGGCAAAAAATACAATAAAATAATATGAGAGCGGGCTGGGAAGATGGCTCAGTGGTAGAGCTCTTGCCTTGCATGCCTGAGGCCCTGAGTTAGATTCCCCAGCACCACATAAGCAAAAAGAAAAAAAGCCGGAAGTGGCGCTGTGGCTCAAGTGGTAGAGCACTAGCCTTGAGCTGAAGAGCTGAGGGACAGTACCCAGGCCCAGAGTTCAGGCCCCACGACTGAACCCCCCCCCCAAAATAATAATAATATGAGAGCAATAACCTAAAACAAAACAAAACAAAAAACCCACTGAGATTCCATAATACCCTAGTCACAATGGCTATCATCAATAAAACAAACAAGAACAAATGCTGGCAGAAAGAAAGGATCTCTCATACACTATTAGTGGGAATGTAAACTAGTACAATCACTATGAAATCAACATGGAAGCTCATCCCCAAATTAAAAATAGACCTAGCTATGACATTGCTATAATACTTTTTGGAATATATCCAAAAGAGTAAAAATCAGCAAACAAGAGAGATTATCTATACATTCATGTTTATGGTTCACTGTTCAAAATAGCTAAACTGGGGAATTAGCCTAGGTACCCAACAATCAATGAACAGATCAAGTATTATTTAGGTAAAGTATTATTCAGCAATGAAAATAAAAGAAATTTTTTCATTTGCATAAAAATGAATGGAACTGAAGATCATAACAAGCAACATAAGCCAAGCTCAAAAGTCCAGTCACATTATTTTTGCTTATATATAAAATCTTGACCTAAAAGGTGATGATAATAATGGGATAAGACTAAAAGGTGATGATAATAATGGGATAAGAGTATAAAATAGGGTTGTGTAGTATGGGGTCCAGTAAGAATAGAGAAGGGAAAAGAAGCTAATACTAGGGAATACTAGCTAATACTACAGAGAGAGAGAGAGAGAGAGAGAGAGAGAGAGAGAGAGAGGTTGCCATATTTTTTAATTCACTGCTATCTTATATACTAGCAAATCTCATGAACACTTGAAATTTAAAATAAAAAAATACAAATAATATCATTGATACTAGCACTCCTAAAATAAAATGGGTCAGAAATACAACAGAATATGTAGAAGATCTATAAGGAAAACTACGGACTCTGACAAAAGAAACAACAGAACTGAAAACACAAAGAGAGAGCCCATGTTCAGACAGAAAGATAGCACTGTCAGCTGCCAGCTCTTCCCAACTTGATCTATAGAACTGACACAGTAGCAGTAAATCCCCAGCAAGTTATTTTTGTGGAGATTAATAAACTGACTAAAGTTTATGTGAAGAAGCAAAGACAACACAACAGAACAAAGATTTTAGTCAGAAGGTAACATTACTGGCTTCCATAACAACTGTAAAGCAACAGTGACCAAACTTTGAGGTATTAATGAAATAACAGTAAAACAGATCAATGAAAAAGAATAGATTCCCAAAGAAATATAGCTGGCTGATAAATAACAAAGAAGGAAGGCAATACAATGGAAAAAAAGAGATTATTTTTTAAATGGTACTGAAATAACTGGATATCCATATGTAGAAGGAAAAAAAAAAAAAAAAAAAAAAAAAGAATCTAATCCCAACTCATACATTTCACAAAAATAACTTTAGATAATAGGCCTAAATGTATATATCAAACCCTTAGAAGGTAAGCTGGGAAAAAATTTGCAGGCTCAGTTTGATAATGACTTTTTAGGTGCAACATTATAGGCATGATTCATGCAAGAAAGGATTGACAAGTTGGACTTCATTAAAATTTTAAAAACTTCTGCTCTGCAAAATACACTAAGAAAATAAAAAGACAAGCTACAAACTGGGAGAAAATATTTACAAAACACATCTTGTTAAAGAACTGGTATCTGAAATTTGCAAGAACTCTTAAAACTCAAGTAATAAGAAATTTAAACATGGAGGAGGAGGCTGCAATGCTTGGTAAGAAATGTACACATTATCCTGCCCATGTAACTGTAACTCCTCTGTACAGTATGTTCACAAATAAAATAAAATTAAATTAAAAAAAAAAAAAAAAGAAAAAAAAAAAAGAAAAGAAAAAAAAAAAAAAAAAAAAAAAAAAAAAAGAAATTTAAACATGGGCCATAGAACTTAGCAGACACTTCAACAAAGAAGAAATCCAGATGGCAATTATGTAAGATGTCAACATTATATGTCCTCAGGGAGATGCAAATTACAACAATGAGCTCTCACTATACACTTATTATACTGGCCAAAATCCAGACACTGACAATACCAAATGCTGATGAGGACATGGAGCAACAGAAAGTCTTCTTTACTCCTAATGGGAATGCAAAATGGTACAGCTACTTTGGCAGGTAAACTGGCAGGCTCTTAAAGAAAAAAAGCTTACCTTTCCAATGATTTAGCATTGGCTTTCCTTGGTATCTATCCAAGGGAACCAAAAACGTATATCCCTATGAAAACCTGCACATGTGTGTTTACAGCCACTTTATTCATAAATACCAAAACACAGAAGCAAGCAAAGTGTTCTCTAGAGAGCAAGTGGATAAACTGTGGCATGTCCAGAAAAAGGAATATTATTCAACACTAAAAAGTGCCGTCTCTCGGGCTGGGAAGGTGGCTCAGTGGTAGAGCGCTTGCATGAGACCCTGGGTTCGATTCCTCAGTACCACATAAGCAAAAAGAAAAAAGCCAGAAGTGGTGCTGTGGCTCAAGTGGTAGAGCACTAGCCTTGAGCTGAAGAGCTGAGGGACAGCGCCCAGGCCCAGAGTTCAGGCACCACAACTGGACCCAAAAAAAAAAAAAAAAAAAAGTTCTGTCTCTCCATGAAAAGAACATAAAAGAACTGGAATGCATATTACTAAGCAAAAGAAATCATCTGACAAGGCTACATATTTTTTATTCCAACTACATGGCATTCTGGAGACAAACTGGAGAGATATTAAAAAGAAAAAAAAAGTATCATAGGTTCAAGAGAATGGTACAGGATGAGTAGGTGGAGCATAGACGATTTTAAGAGAAATTGTTCTTGGGGCTGGGAAGGTGGCTCAGTGGTAGAGCACATGCCTTGCATGCCAGAGGCCCTGGGTTCGATTCCTCAGCACCACATAAGCAAAAAGAAAAAAAGCCGGAAGTAGCACTGTGGCTTAAGAGGTAGAGCGCTAGCCTTGAGCTGAAGAGCTGAGGGACAGCGCCCAGGCCCAGAGTTCAGGCCCCATGACCGGACCCAAAAACAAAAACAAACAAAAAAAAAGAGAAATTGTTCTGTGAGATACTACAATGATGGATTTAGGACATCACAGTCAAAGTTCACAGGGTAAATTCTAATGCAAATTATGGACTTCCTTGACTAAAGCAGACCAATCCTAGCTTAACAGCTCAAAGAAATCACAGTAAGGCAAAATGTAAAAGAAAAGTTGTGAAAGGAGTGTTAGGGGAATTCTGTTCTTTCACTCAATCTTTCTGTAAGCCTAAAACCTAAATCTATTAAAGATAAACCACACAGAAAAAGGTCTCTGTATGTCTATATGTTTTCTTACCGAAAGATCTCACAGAAACACATGCTTGTCAACTGGTCATGGGTAGGAATACTGAGAGATCCAGGAAAGCTAGCTAAATGGGAAACTCTCATAAAGGAAATGCTAAATAAACACTTGGAATACAATTACTCTATCTCAGATACTGCTTTAAATAAGCAAAAAATAAGCCAGACTACCACACTGGCAGCTCATGCCTGTAATCATAGCCACTCAGGAGGCTGAGATTTAAGATCATGTTTCAAATCAGCTCATATAGACAAATCTAAGAGACTGTTACCTCCAAGAAACCAGCAAAAAAGCCAGGAGAGGTGTGTAGCTCAAGTGGTAGAGTGCCAACCTTGAACAGAAAAAGAGTATAAGGTCCTAAATTCAAGACCCAGTTCCAGCAGATAACACACACACACACACACACACACACACACACACACACACACACACACACACACACACACACACGCAGGTCCTAAATTCAAGACTCAGTGCCAGCAAACACACACACAAATAAGGTCCTAAATTCAAGACTCAGTGCCAGCAAACACACACAGACACACAGACACACAGACACATACACAAAATAACATCCTAAATTCAAGACCCAGTGCCAGCAAACACACACACACACACACACACACACACACACAAACAACGTCCTAAATTCAAGACCCAATGCCAGCAAACACACACACACACACACACACACACAATGCCAGCAAACACACACACACACACACACACACAATGCCAGCAAACACACACACACACACACACACACACACACACACACACACACACACACACACACACACACACACACACACACACCACAAGTAAAACAGGACAAATGAAATATTTATGACCAGGCATGGTGGTATGTGTCTATAATACCAGCCACTTAGGAAACTGATCCCAATTCAAGCTCAGCAGAGAACAAAGATCCTATTTGAAAAAAACAAACTAAAAGCTTCGGCTGAGGTGTAACTCAGATAGTAAAGTGCTTGCTTAGCAATCAAGGCTCTGAGGTCAGTCCCCAGTAACTCCAAAGTGTGGGGGGGGGGGGGGGGCTGGGGGGACCCAATTGGATAACCAATTGGATAAGATAACAAAGCATGCTGCAATGTATCTTCAAATTCTATACAAAGTATTTTGTTAAACTTAAAAGCCAGACCTCCTGCCCCCAGCCAAAGCCTACTCCTCCTGTTGGCTACTTGATACTTGAACAGAAAGGGTAAACAAGTAGCCTGCAACACATGTCTTCAGCACAAGCTGGAGTGCATTCTTCCTCCCTGCTGCACATGATCTGTCCTTCCCACCTTGGAGGGGCCTCCTCATCTCAAAGTCTCCTCTGAGCCTACCAGCACTGCCTCCTCTGGTTCCAGGGCTGAACCTAGATCTCTGTCCCATTTAGAAGAGATAGCCCCTCAGCGGTCAGCATCCTAACCCACTTTAACCACATCATGACCCACTACAACAGCCAGACAGGAGCCACGAAAAGGCACACAAGCCCACCTCTAACATGCTATGCAGGCCAGAAGCAGTCTTGGGCTGAAAGATCTGGAGATGCCAGTTGTAGTCACTCCAAAAAATAACATTACAGCGTGCACTGGGCTAGGACCCCAGAAATGAGTGGAGACTACAGGGAATAGGGAGGTTGGCTGCATATGACAACTAGTTAGTACAGTGCTGGGCTAGTCCTGGGGGCTGAGTGAGGGGTGCAGGAGAGTGGTGCCTCTAGGAAGAAGGTAGGGCCATATCATGAGAAACAAATATAGTCCTTGCTAATGACAAGCTGGTAGGAAAGAAGACATCAGTAGAATGTCCCAACACCAGACTGAGTTCTCCCTTGAATGTGCAGGCAGTGGGGTATCCTAGGCCCCAGAGGGCGTGCACTGTGGGTGAGCTCTAGAGATTAATAGCAGATACTAGCTGTAGTGAGCCTCTTAGGTGAAGGGAGGGCTGACCCACAGGGAACTGTTCCCAATATCCCTGCGACTCCAGCTGAGTTGGTTGCAGGAGTCCAAGACCAGCAGTACTTTAGGGGAGCCATAAGCACCTGAAAAACAACCAAAGATGCAAACACTTGCCAATCCCAGCCCTAAGTCAACCACCATTTCTATCATGGATACTCAGGGTCACCACTGCCTGGGGCCACTAGAGAGGGGGAGTAGATTTCCTCAGACTGGTAGTATCAGAAGCGAGGATGGAGTATGTTAGTTACTTTGTTCATTATTGTGACAAAATGCCTGATAGAAACCACTTAGAAAAGGAAAGATTTAGTTCTGTTTTAGAGGGTTCTGTGCATGGGTGTTTGGACAGAACATTATGGTACTAGATGCATGTGAGAGGAGGGTTTCACCCCATGGCTGACAAGAAGCAGAGAGGAAGACAGAACTGGGGGCCAGGCGTAACCCTCAAAGGCATCCCCCAGTGACCAACTTCTTCCACCCAGACTCCACCTTCTGAGGTTCTCACAAACTCCCAAAATAGTTCCACCAGCTGGGAACCAAGCTTTCAACACAAGCTTTTTTAGGAGATACCTTATATCTAACCACAAGATCCAGGTTGGCTTCTGTCCACCTATTAGTATGGCTCACTGAGGCAGATCCCAGCACTTGGCACCAACATAGAATCCAGGAGATTCTTGATACCAGTGTGATTATCCAGTCTAGCCATTTAAGCAAAACTGGGGCCAGGAGAGTGGTGAGCTAGATTCCGTCCCCATTCCTGTCTCCTCACCTCCACCTGCTGAGACTTGTAGGCAAGGCCCTAGGCTCAGACTAAAAGAGAACTAAAACTTCTGCCTCAAAGCCTCAAAGAGTACTGTACCCACACCCAAGTTGCCTTTTGAGAGGCAACTTCAAAACAGGAGCCACAAAATGAGACCAGTCCTCCAAGTGATGATTCCAAAGGACATGGAAAGATGTTCCTTTATTTATGGGGTTCCCAGGGTCCCACAGCAGAAAGGCACAGGATGTAAGTTCAGTGACAGCCACAAGCCCTGGAAAGCTGAGACCTTAACTTTTCTGGAATTCAGGAAGCTCTCAGATACCTAAAAATGGCCTATGTCCCCAGGTCAGGCCAAGGGCTGAGGGACGAAGTTTGGTGGCAGGATTGTACATGAAAACATTGTTGGCTCTTTTCTGGGACAATGGCACTGCTGGTGCCTTTACTGGTCAATATTTCTTTCTACAACCCTACCACTGCTAAACCCTAGTGCCAAGTCCCTGAAGTGCCTTGTCAGAAGCAAGTCTATGAGTGACAGGAGTTGGCTGAAGAACAGAAGAGACTGCTTAGAAGCCTGGTGAAGGGTGCACGCAGGGCTGCATGGAGATCTGGGTGGAGTCCAGGGCCTAATCTGAGTGTCCTGAGGACCAGAACTGTGCTGGACAAAGTATGGAACAGATAATGGGGGTGGAGGGGACATTGCCACTGGACACTGCTGTCACTCTCCTCTCTTCAGGGATGGTTCTCCCCAGCCTAGCTCCAACCGCAGTGTTGAAGGATACAGACAGGTGTAGCAAACACCCCATAAAATACCCAGTTTAGTTGTCAGTACATGTGGGAAGTCCTCAAGGTAGAAGCAAAGAAGAGGGTATGGCAACATGGGGCAACAGATGAGTTCTGGGTGCCACAGGCACAGGGAAGCAGGGGGAGTATGGCTAGTCTCAAAGCATCAAAAGTTCAGGGTTTGAGGTTAATGTAGGTCAGAAGAAGCAACAAACTGCAGTGAGACTCCCCTCCAGGCCCAGGACCAGCGAGGGACTATGTCTTCATCAAAGATCCACCAGAGGTGGCAGAGATGACCCTCTCACCATGCCAGGCCCTGAGTGAAGAAACTGAGCAGCCTTGGGTCTAACCCCACCCTTTGGAAGGCAAACTGCAAATCAGTACCATTCTCTAGATCCATTCTTGAAGAATTACTTTGAAGAGCCAACCTGAGCTAAGAGGCAAGGTACACTGTCTCACCAAGTCTGGTGCAAAATGAGCACAGTCTCAAGTTTCCAAACAAGATGGTGAAGTGCTCTGTGAGAGTTGATAGACACTTCAACTGTAAAGTAAGATCCCCAATAGAGTTATCCAACAGAATATAATCTGTTTCAAATTGGGTGTCAGTGACTCACACCTATAATCTTAGCTACTAAGGAGAATGAGATCTGGAGGATTGAAGTTCAAGGTCAACTCAGACAAAAAAGTTCACTAGACTCTACCTACAATTATAGCAAAAAGCAGAGCTGGGGGCAAGGCTCAGGTAGTCAAGCACCAGCTATGAACATAGGCAAGGTCCTGAGCTCAACCCCTAGTACTGCCAAAAAAAAAAAAAATCTGTTTCAAACAATGGGTATGGCAGGTATAAAAATATGAAATGCACACTCACATACACTAGGACAAAATGATCAGATAAACTGGAAAAACAAGAACTTCCAGAAATGAAAGATGGCTTTAAAATTTTAAACTCAGTGAACATTTTATTTTTTAATTTATTTTTGTTTCATTTTCCTGTGGTGCTGGGGATTACACCCAGAGCCTTATGTATGGAGGTTGCGACTCTAGCAAGGAGAAGCCTTGGGTTCAAACCCAGTATTGCCAAAAAGCAACTAACCAACCAGAGCTTCATGCCTGCTAGGCACTCTATCTCTGAGCAATTCCTAGCCCTCAGTGGACATTGTAAACAACAAACTGGGCATTTTTGTTTAGTACTCTCAAGATGTTTGAAGAACTGGTGAGCTGTAAGAAAGAGCTGAAGAAACCACCCAGAGTGTCACGTAGAGATGGGGAAGGTACAGTTAGGATCTAGGCAGGAATGAGAAGGATCAAACAAACAGCAGGAGCCCCCAAAATTGAGAAGAAAGTACAAGAAGTCAGCTAGGTGCTGAGGTCCTCCTTAACACTGAGCCATTCCTCAGTCTACTTTTTCTGGTCAGTCATGGGGCTTGAACTCAGGGCCTATGCACTGTCCCTGAGTTCTTTGGCTCAAGGCTGGCGATCTACCACTTGAGCCACGTGCCATTTCCAGTTTTCTGGTCATTAATTCTGGGCAGTAGGCATGAGTGTGCATACTCATGCAACCCCCCCGCCACCCCAGACTTAGCCAAATTTCAGCAGATGGTAATACAGAGTTCTATAAACACTGGACTGGAAATATCTGGAGGAAGTAAGGATAACTGGGTAATTTGCCTTCTCTCCACTTCTCATCTCTTCTCATCTTTCCTCCCCTCCCCTCCCCTCCCTTCCCTTTCCTTCCCCTTTCTTTTTTTTTTGGGTCCGGTTGTGGGGCCTGAACTCTGGGCGTGGGCGCTGTCCCTCAGCTCTTCAGCTCAAGGCTAGCGCTCTACCACTTGAGCCACAGCACCACTTCCGGCTTTTTTCTTTTTGCTTATGTGGTACTGAGGAATCGAACCCAGGGCCTCGAGCATGCAAGGCAAGCGCTCTACCACTGAGCCACCTTCCCAGCCCCCCCTTCCCCTTTCTTCTCTCCCAAGGTGATAAGTGCTCTAGACAAAATTATTTGTGCTAATAGAAACTGTGGAAGGAAAAACTCTCCCACACCTACAGTGCATCACTGGCCTGTCAGTCACTTCAGGAGAAGAAATTCTGCTACTGCTCTGAGGTCATTCACTCTTCAATTATAAATCCCAAAAGTTAGAGATATCTGTTCCTTAAAAGGTGCCAGAAAAAAAACCCTAGATCAGACACCTGGCTTCCCAAGGAGTCTGAAGTTCCCAGTCAGGTCAAGATCTAGGTATGGCTCCCTGGCTGGCCAGGGAGGAGGTTCCCTGGCAGGAACCCCTGTGGGCCATTAGGCAGGGTGAGTGTCCCTGGAGTCTGGCAGGCACCAGGATATGAATACAGTCTCTAACTGGCAGTTCTGCCTCAATCCACATGACAACCTGCCAGGTGATCAAATCATTTTCATCTTACAGGTGAGGATGAGGAGAGGAGAGGAGGGAGAGGAGAGAGAGGAAGGAACAGATCTGAATTGCCAAGCAATCCACACTGCAGGAAAAGTCTAAGCTTTCTGCATAGCGCTCAGGGGTGGAGGAGTCCACAGAACTCACCCTTTCAAAAAAGCTCAAGGCCCTCTGTTTCCCATCCTTCTCAGCTTCTCTGTCTTCACTGACAAAGAGCCAGTCTGCACTTGGGCAATCAAACTTATCAAATAAAATACAGGGGCCCTGCTAATGTACCAGAGAGCAGGAACATATGTTAACTTGGTATCCTGGTGATGCCTGGAACTCTTGTATCTGTGTTCCTTTCAGCTGAAGTCCCAGAGCCACAATTACTCAGGTGTCACAGGAGGGTTGGGCCAAACAGTCCCAGTGTGACACTGTATTTTAGTTAAATGCAGGAAAGTTGACTTTCTTAGGCACCCATCAGCTCTTCCTGGTCAGCAGGTATCCTATAAGAACATTCACAGTACAAATTCTTGTGTTTGAAACACTGGGCAGCCAATGAGCATGGATGTTCTTCCACTTGGGTTTTTTTTTGTTTGGTTGTTTCTTGAACTCAGATCCTCACACTCTTGCTCAGCTTTCTTGCTAAGTGATCTACCACAAGAGCTAGCCTCCAGTCTGTCATTTTGCTGGTTAACTGGAAATGAATTCTTTTTTTTTTTTTTTGGTCCAGTAGTGGGGCCTGAACTCTGGGCCTGGGTACTGTCCCTCAGCTCTTCAGCTCAAGGCTAGTGCTCTATCACTTGAGCCATAGCGCCACTTCCGGCTTTTTTCTTTTTGCTTATGTGGTGCTGAGGAATCGAACCCAGGGCCTCAGGCATGATGCAAAGTAAGCTCTCTACCACTGAGCCACCTTCCCAGCCCTGGAGATGAATTCTTGTACAAACTTTTTTGCCCAGGCCAGCTTTGAACTTCTAGGTCTCAGTCTCCTGAGTAGCTAAGATTATTGGTATAAGACACCTGGCTTCCACTCAGACTTGTAAGTCAGTTTCTGTCTCCGTCTCCTTGCCTTACCTTTACCACAGCTCACTTGAAATCTGTCTGGATTCCACGGGGCTCCTGCTCATTAAGACTTTCTGGAGCAGTGGGGCTTCCCCTGCGGGTCAGAGAGGTATGAGCTGCACATCCTAGCACACACCCACTCTCTAGCCAAGCCAGGGTCACCTGGTATCCACCCTTTGTTTTCCCTTCAAGATAAAGATGCTTATGATATAAACACGTATAAAATGAAGTGCAGGAAAGGTGACCTTCCCTCTGTCGTGGGCACACACAGCAGCAACCCGCTCCCTCCCACTACAGGGAGCCCCTGCAGCTGCCCACCTCCCTGCAGATGATCCCCAGGGACACCTCTGCTGAAGATGTGTAAGCTTATTTGTGTAAGCCTATGCTTCAGAGGACATACATAGGCTGGAGCAGTCCAGTCACACAGTGGTGCTGGGGGGGGGGGGGGGAGGGGAGTGACTTGTTCAATGGGAAGAGGCCGCTGGGAAAGGGCCAAACAGAGTGTGGTGCAGGATTTTAGGTAAATATATTCTTATGTGATCTGAAGGTGATTAAGAATTATCTAAGCTGTGCACTGGTGGCTCACGCCTGTAATCCTAGCTACTCAGGAGGCTGAGATCTGAGATCTAGTTGCAAGCCAGCCTGGGCAGAAGAGTCCTGGTGAGACTCTTATCTCCAATTAACTACTCAAAAACCAAAAGTGGTTCAAAGTGGTAGAGCACTAGCCTTGAGCAAAAGAAATCAGGGACAGTGCCCAGGCTCCAAGTTCAAGCTCCATGATAGATGAGAGACAGACAGAGAAACAGAGACAGAGACAGAGGGCGGGGGGGCTACATTAGACACATAGCAGAGCCTGGGGAGAACTTATCACAGAACAAACAGAAAATAAGTGAGCAACCAGCTACTAGGGACACCGAATTCAAACTGAGACTAGCTATCAAATCTGAACTATTGTGGCATTTCCCATGCCTGTAAGACAGGAGTAAAACTGACATTATTAATACACAATGCTTGTAAATTAGCTTTCTCTGTATCAAAAACTAATTGCTTAGTATCTGTAAGTACCCAAGTACCTGTAAGTAATCATTTAGTATCTGATAGAACCCCAAAGTCTATAACTGGCTGTTTAGCCTCTATAAATATCTGAGGTGCTACCTATAAGCAGGCACTTAATATTTGTAAGCAACAAGCATCTGTAATTGTTTAGTATCTGCAAGTACTCAAATAGCTGTAGGAACTCTTTAAAAAAACCATGTGCAAAAACAGTCTCCATGTGAAGGAACAGCATTCACCACCCCAAAAATAGACTATGGGGATCTATGCCTTCAGCCTGTTGAAGCTGGTGTCCATCAGGCTCACCCCCAATAACCCTCACTTGGCTCACACTCCTGCCACCTAAATCCACATGAGACACAAGGTCCCAACTAGTTGCCCCCCTTTACATATCTGGAGAAACAAGAGGAGCTAAGCTGCCAGCAGGCAAAAAAAGAATGTCAGGGTCATTCTGCCCCACAGTGGCCTCCACAGCTGGCCATATGCTTGGGCCTTCACTTACAGCAGACACTACCAGTAAGAAAGTATAACTGTGATGGAATAGCCCAAATGTTCCTATGTTCCTGGGAGACCAGTCCTATGCCATAATCTAGTCATTGACCCCAGGTCAATTCAAAGAAGGTGGAAGGATAGCCAGGAGGTACTTTTTGGACACAACACTCCACCTATAGCACCACAGGACTCTTGAGTGGCTCTAGCTAAGGGAGGCAAAAGCTGACATGCATTAATGGAGGTGAGATCACAGAAGAAAAGGGGGTATGATAGAGAGTGAGTGCCCATCCTCTCCTGCCCTTAGTATTTAGGGTCCTAAGGCCAGCAAATATAGGACAGGAAGAATTAACTCCATCCTCAATGTCTATAAAACCGCTAAGCCAGGAAACCAGGCAATATAACCCCTCAACTGACAGTCATTCTTCTCTGTCTACTTTATTTCTGATTATAAAAATAACATGAGCTGGGTGCCGGTGGCTCATGCCTGTAATTCTAGCTACTCAGGAGGCTGAGATCTGAGGATCTTGGTTCAAAGCCAGCTCAGGCAGGAAAGTCTGTAAGACTCATCTCCAATTAACCACCAGAAAACTGGAAGTGGCACTGTGGCTCAAGTGGTAGGGAGCTCGCTTTGAGCTGAAGAGCTCAGGGACATCACCCAAGCCCAGAGTTCAAGCCCCACGACCAACATAAAAAAAACGAAAAAGAAAAAAAATAACATGATACCCTATGCCTCTGAACAAATAACATTTATTGAAATAAATTCCAGGAAATGGAAATGATGGACGGTTGTTTTTTGTCTTGTTTCTTCATTTATCTCTCTTTATTGGAGGTAAGGGGGGGTCACAAAAATGGAGGGACAAAGTGAATAAATGTAGCAATGGTACTCAGTGGACACTGTTGAAAGTGAACTAATACAACTTGTAGGTAAGGATGGGAGAGGGAAACTGGAAGCGAGCAGGGGAAGGGGTGACACTGTTCAAAAAGAAATACATCTAGGGCTGGGAAGGTGGCTCAGTGGTAGAGGGCTTGCCTTGCATGCCTGAGGCCCTGGGTTCAATTCCTCAGCACCACATAAGCAAAAAGAAAAAAAAAGCCGGAAGTGGCGCTGTGGCTCAAGTGGTAGAGCGCTAGCCTTGAGCTGAAGAGCTGAGGGACAGCGCCCAGGCTCAGAGTTCAGGCCCCACGACCGGATCCCCCCCCCCCCAAAAAAGAAATACATCTATTACCTGACTTATGAAACAGTAACCCCTCTGCACATCACCTTAATAATAACAATTTTAAAAATTCTAAAAAATAATCTGATAGTCCTGGAAAACTAGTTGGAAAATATAAAAGCAAGAGAAAAAAATGCTCAACCTTTAGTAATAATCTTAACCTTGAAACATTGAAATATCTAGATTTAATATGTTAATAGTTAAATGTTCAGCCTATTTAATTAACACCAGCTGTGATACTAAACATACAGCACCTCATTCAATGTTACATCATAAACATTTCCTGTGTCATTAAAACCTGTTGTCAACAGTATTGTTGATGACTACATAATTTCCTATTGTATGTGTGCCCTGTCATTTGTTTAATCATCCCCTCAGCTCTATTATTCAGCAGTGTGAAACTCTTGATATATTAAATAAATAGTTAAACTATGTATTTGTGCTTTTAAAACTGTTCTGTGAAATCTTCAACAAATATTTCAGATAAAGGTATGGTCTCTTTAAAACTTAGAAGCTGGTTTCAGAGCCTCTACTCCAGTGGTTTCTAAGGAAACCAATTGTATGCAGATGTAGAACAAATATCTCTTTCCGGAAGCTCCAGGAATCACAGCCTGTGAAACCCTCAGAGACAACAGATAATCTGACTGGAGAATACTTTGCAGTCAGGGACCCTATTATCAGAGATAGGGACTTCAAACCAAGGGAGGTGAGGCCTCAGTCCTGAGCCCTGCCAGGGATGGGGCCTAAAGACAGGTGTACCACAGCCCTCTTGGAACAGTCCTAGAATAAAAGATAGCAATCAAGAGTCACCTCCTGACAACTCTTGGACTCAAAGGTCTATACTACTAAGCATCTGGTAAACTCCATAGCCCATCTGATGGAATATGATAGCATTTGTCCTTTGACCTGCTTTGTTCTGTTTTGTCTTGTGGGTCCTGGGGCTTGAACTCAAGGCTGGGCATTGTCCCTGAGCCTCTTTGTGCTTAAGATTAACATTCTACCATTTGAGCCACAGAGCCACCTCTGCCTCTTTCAAGTAGTTTATTGGAGATGAATCTCACAGGGACTCGTACCCAGGACTGGTTTTGAACTGTGATTCTCAGATCTCAGCCTCCTGAGTAGCTAGGATTATAGGCAGGAGCCACTGGCACTGGCCTTTGTTTTGCTGTTAATCATAAAGAAAAAGTGAAAATTAGAAGGGGGAAGAAAAAACCTAGATGGGCAGATAAAAACAATGTGAGCCCCTTTCCCCGGCTGCAGTTAGGCCTTGCCCCTGGTAACTGAGAGAAAAGCTCAGGACCAGAGGCCTGGAGCAGGGGCAGCTTTGAAGTTCTCTGGTTAAGGCCAGGGCCTTCTGATGGTCCTTCTGCCAGAGGATTCTGAGGCTGCACAGCTCTCTAGCCTCAGATACATCACTGGAGGCTCTGTGTCATTGTAAAATAGAGACATCATCGCCTACAGGGCCAACCAGAGCAGGCTGCAGACACCAGTTCAGATGCCTCAGCTATACTTCAAGTACCTTGTACCAGCAGACACACTAGCTGAACACTTTTACTAGATAAAGGGCTTTGGAACACAGCTGGTGGAGAATCTCTCTTAGTGAACATGAGATTTAGGCCTTGTCCCTAAGTTCCACTCGGCAGAGGGGATATTTCAGGAACTGCCTTGAAAAAGCCCTCTTACTAAGCATCTGTAAAAATTGCTGGCTGCTGAGCGTTGCTAAGGGAACTCCACCAACAGCCCACTTAGTTACTTAAGCAGTGGGCTGTGGATTTTCTAAACGCATTAGTGGTGAGGACAGTGACACTGCTCCCCAAATGAGTGTTCAATCAATCAACCTCACCAGGACATTTGTGACCACATGGTATTGCCTCCTCCTGTCTACTTACAGTCCCTGTAAAACGAATGGCCTCTACAAGGCTTCCCCAAGAGTTTGAAAAGGAATCACAGTAGTTCAGAAACAGAAGCACTGCCCCAGTAGGAAAGTACACTTGGAAGGCGCCTCCCAGAGGCCCCCTTCCCACAGAACTAGGGAGCTGGTAAGGAGTGAGGCCAAGGCCAGCAAAAGATACAAGGTAAAGAAAGAGTCAAATGCTTAAATGCACTAGTGCTAGGCTGAAGAATGTGCTCAAGGACAGAACCTCAGGCCACTGAGGGGCAGGAAATGGGGTCGAAGCAAGCTAACACAAGGAATACCTGAGACCCTGAGACATAGGAGAACCCTAACTTGGATGGGTATTGCTAAGGAGAGCGTTTCCAGCCATTGTGCAGGATGTCCAGGCCTACCTACCTCCCAAAGGACCCATCAACCACTGCTTGAGTCCAGAGTCTTCACAGGATGGAAACCAAATTATATGAGAGTGATTTCCTTCAGAAAAGTAGCACAAAGGGAGGGGAAAAAAAAAAACATTAGGTCAAGAGAGGAGGCAGGGTCTTGGGTCTCTATCAATCCCTAATTTGCTGCGCAGGACATTTCCTATGTGTGAAAAGAGGAGATTGGATTAACACTTGGTGAGATCCCTAGAAGTGATAGTCCTATAAACTCATTCATGAGGGAGAGAAAGTCCTGTCCAGCCGAAACTGTTCTTATGGAGCCCAGATTTTAACAGATAAAACTTCAATACCCAGGAAATGGATTGCTTCCTTTCCAATGAGAAGTTCTGAATTTAAATAATATACATGCTTGATGGTAGAAACGTAAATTAGTCCTGCCACTATGGAAATCACTATTGGCAATTCCTCAACATTTTAAAAATAGAACTACCAGCCAGGCACAAGTAGCTTATGCTTAAATCGCTTGGAATCTTAGCTTTTCAGGAAACTGAGATCTGAAGATCATACTGGATGCCAAATAAAGTGGCAGAACACCAGCAGTGAGCATATAAAGGTCAAGAGAGCACAAGGCCCTGAGTTCAAGCCACAATACCAGCACACACACACACACACACACACACACACACACACACCACAAAATAAATAAAATATAGAACACATGATCAGTTCTAATATATACAGCCAAAAGAATCATAGTCAGATGCTACAGAGATAATTCCAAATCAATGTTTACTGCAGCAGAATTCATAGGAGCCAACCTATTGAATCTGCTGAGGTGTTCATCAACTGGAATGGATAAAGAAAATGTGCTATATAGTTACAATAGAGTCATGAAGATGAATGAAATTATGTCATCTGCTGGAAAGTAAGTGGAACTGAGTGAAATGAAATAAAGTGAAATGAGCCAGACTCAGAAAGCCAGGTATGTTTTCTCTTAATTGTGAAAGTTAGAGAGGAACAAATCACAACAACCAAGGAATAAAAGTAAAAGGGACAGGAAACATAAAAGTGATCAATATGATTCAAGTATATTATATTCATTTAGGAAATGTCACTATGAAACTCTACTATGTACAATTTAACATGCCAATAAAAAATAGCAATAGGCCAGGCACTGGTGGCTCATGCCTATAATCCTAGCTACTCAGGAGACTGAGATCTGAGGATCATAGCTCCAAGCCAGCCTTGGTAGAAAAGTGCCCATGAGACTTTTATCTCTAGGTAATCATTCAAAAACCAGAAGTGGTGCTGTGGCTCAAAATGGGTGAGCATTAGCCTTGAGCAAAAGAGCTCAAGGACAGTGCCCAGGCCTGAGTTCAAGCTACACAAAAAAGCCCCCCCGCCCTCCCAAAAAAGCAATAGTACATATTTGAGATCTAGGAGAAACCAAGAACAGTAAAAAGTATCCATATACACTCCTCATATACAATGACTGGAACCAGACAGATTCCACCATGGCGAGGGGCCATGGAGTATTGCATCTCAGAGCCCATGTATATCATTGGGACCACCACAGCCAGTCACTATACACATCTGCTGTGTGGCACAGGGTCTAAGGATCACAGGAGTTAGCCACCTGGCTGACCCAGTACAGTCCTGTGAGCTGCTGGGGTACCCTAGCTAGGTTGGGTAGCCGGGAAGGCTGGGCTTTCTGGAAAGAAGCAGCTCCTTTTCCTCCTCCTCTCCCTCCCCCCCCGCCCCTGCAACTCTGACCAACGGTGCTCTGTCTGCTAGGGTCACAGGGCAAAAAGAGTCTCAGAAGCCATATGGTACCCAGAGGGTCCAGGAGATAGGAGGGCAGTATGTGGCCTCACAGGTGTGTCTTGGCAGATGAAGGACCCAAACAACCCAGAACCTCACAGGTGATGAGGGTTCCTACCACAGTGAACAGGTGAACATTCCAGAAAACTGGATAAGGAGATGTGTATTTTTCTGCAACACTAAAACAATTCTAACTTAAAGGTGTATTGGAAGAAAATGCAAATGAGTTTGACCTAGCAGCAGGACTCAACCAAGGTTTAGCAAACAGGTGGCAGGCAGCCAGCCTTACAGTAGCTGCAGGGCAGGAGACATAATGGAAAGATCACCCCCAACTCATCAGAGGATTATCTTCTCAACTGACCTCTCCCATTGAACCTGCTCCTTCTGTCTTCATTAGAAAGCATCAGCATCGCTGCCAGAATACTACAACTGTGGGGAGGAAGGATTTCAGTATAAATGAGCTCCATAAGTAGGTAACTGCCAACAAACTGAAGTTTCCAGGTTTAATTGATAAAGACTAAAAAGTTCAGCTGACTTGAGTGGAATACAGTTCAAATATGTGGGAAAATCCTCCTCCCTCATAACTGATATAAGCCAATTAAAAGAAAAATTCAAGTAGGGAAAAAACAAAGGAGGAGGCAAAAATGCTTGATAAGAAATGTACTCATTACCTTGCTCATGTAATTGTAACCCCTCTGTACAGTATTTTCACAACAAAGAACTTATTTAAAAAAAAAGAAAAATTCAAGCTTCATGTTAGTAGCTCATGCTTATAATTCCCGTAATCCCAGCTACTCAAAAGGCTGAGATCTGAGGATCATGGTTTGAAGCCAGTCCAGGCAGGAAAGTTCATGAGAATCTTATCTCCAATTAACCACCAGAAAAACAGAAGTGGAGCTGTGCTTTTGTGGTAGAGTGCCAGCCTTGAGCAAAAACCCTCAAGGACAGCACCTAAGCCCCTGAGTTCAAGCTCCAGGACTGGTATCACAAGGGGGGAAAATTCAGCTGTTCAGTAAGAAATTGGTACAACCTATCAGGAGATTTTTTTTTAAATATTTAATACTGTATCTACTCAAAACAGCAACTTCTCTTAGTAGAACTTAGCCAGCACATAGCTTGCACGCATGTGTGTGTGTGTGTATGTGTGTGTGTGTGTATGCACAAAAATGTGCAGCCCAGGATTGCCTAAGGATCTACAGCTGAACAAGGTACTAAGGCAATGACCAAAATGCATCAGAACATGGCAGAACCCCTGTCCCAGACCTGGAGTATGGAGCTTCAGACAATGGCTCCACCCTCTTACTGCCTCCAGGCCCCTCCCTCCTTCACACTGTCCCCCACAAGTAGATAGAGGTACCTCTCTAAACACAAATGTCACAGGTTTAACTTTAGGGCATAGACCAGGATCCAATACAGTTTATGGGGGTGTAGGGAGAAGGGGTAATCGGCAAGACTGGGCTGTTTGCTCTGTGAATGATTCTCTCATTGCCTTTGTGCCTAATGTCAAGAAGGGCTGTTCCTAGCTTTCCCAGTTACTTTTTTTTTTTTTTTTTGGTCAGTCATGGAGCTTGAACTCTGGATCTGGGTGCTGTCCCTGAGCTCTTCAGCTCAAGGCTAGCACTCTACCACTTGAGCGACAGTGCCACTTCCAGTTTTCTGGTGGTTAATTGGAGATAAGAGTCTAACAGACTTTACTGCCCAGGCTGGCTTTGAACCATAATCCTCAGATCTCAGCCTCCGGAGTAGCTAGCACTTCAGGCATGAGCCACCAGCGCCCAGCTTTCCCAGTTACTTCTGAGGGCTGTACCCTAAACATTGAGCTTACCCTATTACATCTACATCCACATCCACATCTACCGGATCCCCATAATGTATCACTGAGAATAAAGGCAGAGCCACCCTCATCCCAATATCCAGTGTCCACCAAGAAACGAGTGACCAGGCCACAAATTCAGGATGGAAGTCTATACCTGGCCACTCCAGGGCCCCTCCCAAGATCAACCCTGGCCAGACCAGTGGGCATCTTGCCCCCGAGGCAAGAACTCAGGCAGACATGAGTTTTAAGCTCTAGTCCCATACAGCTACAGCTTAGAGGAAAGGAGAAATGGGCTCCCAAACACAAACCTGTCACGGGTACCTAAGCTGGGGGAGAGCTGCAAGGGAAATTATCAAGCTGATGGTGTAGCTCCATCCAGGGTTCAGGAACAACTCAAGACAGCATAAGGCTAAGTCAAGGTCCAGGGGTCAGAAAAGCCAATGGACACACAGAAGTATGCTCTGGGTGGCCCAGAGCATAGGTGACACAGACACAGACACAGACTGAGGGAGCTACACAGTAGCTGTGAGAACCTAACAAAACCAAAGGCAGCCAGTATTTCTACCCTCCAAGATATACTGGAGGAACTCAGGGTAGGAGTAGTGCCTGAAAGGCACTACTTCCAAGGGGCAGAAAGAATGCCCTTCCACCATGGAAGCTCCACCCCACACCTAAAGCTCCTCTAGCACGCACCTCAGCCTCCTTCCTGAATCCCTCGCCTCAGAGTTCCCATCCCTCACTAAAGGCTCCTCCATCCCTCACTCTAGAGGTCCTCTTCCCTCGCCTCAGTATTAGAGTTCCTCACCTTAGAGTTCCCCCTTCCCTTATCTCAGGGCTTCTCCATCAGGCTGCAAGCCTGGTTCAGTAACTCCCTCCCTGACCCAACCTGGAGGAATCAGAAGGACTACAGGTCCTTTACCACCTCAGAGCTTGCCATATAGCACACTATCCTGGCCTCCCTTGCAGGCTTATTGTACCCTAAATCCATAGAAGTTTCCCAACCACACTCTGAGCTGGCTCCTGGAAGGACTTCAACCTCTCCCTAGATCTGCCCTCTCCACCCACCCAGCTCTAACTCTTAAGCACCGTTCCCAACCCATCCAGCTCTAGTTCCAGGCACCCTTCCCAGTCCCAAGGCATTCTGAGTGTCCATTCCATAATTCCTATGGTGGGCTCTGGCACTTCTAGTCACTCTCATCAATAGCGTGGTATCACCTGAGGTGCCTGGGACAGCTCCACCCCAGTCTATTGCTTCATAGTGCTGACCACAGCAAGCCAAATCCTTCAAGCCTTGGCAGGCTTGTCCACCGGGTAGAATAACCCATCAACACTCAGCTGTGTGAGAGTCAGGGAGGCCGTGTGCTGTCCACATAAACATCCAGCACTGCTCACGACTGGGCCCACTGTCCCCATCCAAAGCATCAAAGGCCCTGGACTTAGCCCATCATCACTTTAGGCACAAAGGAGCCCTGAGAGAGGATGGCAGTCAGGGAAGCCTTGAGGTGGAGGTCTGCACAAGGGGACCTCCCACAATACAAGAGGGATTGCAGCTACATACTAAAGATGCCGAAGCCCTACAACTGGCACAGAGGTTCAACGGATACTTGAGGTTAAAAAGAGAGATAGTAATGCCCCTCCAATGGCATGCAAACATGAACACAACATCTGGGTATGTACACACTAGCATATGCATGAACACCAAGAGAGTGTCAGGGGCAGAAGTTCCTTATACATGTGGGCTTGAGAAATATCCAGTTACCATATGTGAAAAGGTGACTGTGAAGACAGATAAACATACCAGACATGGGGTTGCAGTGTAGCTCAGTAGTAGAACATCTGCCTAGCATATGCAAGGTCCAAGGTACAATCTGTGGATTAAAAAATAAAAAAGTAGCCAGGTGCTGGAAGCTTAAGCCTGTAATTCTAGCTATGGAAAAGGCTGAGATCTGGAAGATCGAGGTCCAAGACCAGCCCAGGCAAAGAAATACGTGATATTCTGTCTCTAAAATAACCAGTAAAGTCTGATAGTCTGGTACTGTTATAAGAAAAGGCATAAAGACTAAAAGAACAAAATTGAGAGTTCAGAAATAAACTCTACATATAGAGTCAAATAATTTCCCAACAAGGGGACCAAGGACATTCAATAAGAGAAAAGAACATCTTCAGCAAAGCATGCTGAAACAACTGTACATCCAACATGTGCTTTAGTTCAGATCATAAATGTCCCCTGAAGACTCATATGTTAAAGGCTTGGTTTGAGCTATTGGGAGGTAGTGAAACCTTTAGAAGGTGGGTCTTAGAAGAGTTATTGAGGACATGCCCTTGAAGGGGATTTTGGGACGAGGGTCCTTCTTGTTGCTTTCTTTGGTTCCTGGTTGCCATGAAATGAACAGCCTCCTCTACCATACCCTCTCCCAATGATGTAGTTACCATCACAGGCCAAAAGCAATGTAGCAAAGCCTTTAACATATGGGCCTTTGGAGGCTATCCAAAAATAACTAAAAGGCTAGGGGTATGACTAGCAAGGGTAAGATCCTGAGTTCAATATTGAAAAAAAAAAAAAAAAAAAAAGATTTAAAATCACAAAACTCTTAAAAGAACTACTAGGGTAAACTTTAATAGCCCTGGATTTAATAACAGATTCTTAGACATCACAACAAAAGCATGCACGGCCAAAGGAAGAAAAAAAAATCAGTTTTTCTTCATTGAAGTGAGAAATTAGAGGAATAAAACTGACAAGCACACCTTGAACTACTAATGTACATTATCAAGAAAATGAGCAGAGAGCCGGGCACTGGTGGCTCTCACCTGTAATCCTAGCTACTCAGGACAGTGAGGATCACAGTTCAAAGCCAGCCCGGGCAGGAAAGTCCATGAGACTCTTATCTCCAATAAACCACTAGAAAACTGGAAGTGGCACTGTGGCTCAAGCAGTAGAGTACTCGCCTTGATCTAAAGAGTGCAGGGACAGCGCCCAAGCCCAAAGTTCAAGCCCCATGACCAACTCAAAAAAAAAAAAAGAAGGAAAATGAGCAGAAACCAGATGCCAGTCGCTCACACCTGTAATCCTAGCTACTCAAGAGGCTGAAATCTGAGGATCTTAGTTTGAAGCCAGATTTTTTTGTTTGTTTTTGCCAGTCCTAGGACTTGAACTGAAGGCCTGGACACTGTCCCTGAGCTTCATTTGCTCAAGGCTAGTACTCTACCATGTGAGCCACAGCATTACTTCTGGCTTTTCTTGTTTATGTGGTACTGAGGAATCTAACCCAGAGCTTCTTCATGCATGCTAGGCAAGCACTCTATCATTAGGCCACATTCCAGCCCCTGAAGCCAGATTTTTATCTCTCAACACCAAAAAGCCAGAAGTGAAATTGTGGCTCAAGTAGTAGAGCTCCGGCCTTGAGCAAAAAAGCTAAGAAATAACCTCCAGACCCTGAGTTCAAGCCCCAGTACTGTCACAGAGGGAAAAGAAAAAAGTAATAGGAGAGGAAGAGGGAAGTGAGAAGTTAAAAAAAAAACAAAACAAAAAAAACAAGAAATTCAGAGAAATATTTTCAAATAATATATCTAATAAAGATATAATCTCTAGAATATATAAAGGACTCTGAAAGCTCAGCATTAAAGAGAAAAGCAATCCAATTTTAAAATGAGCAAATAGACTAAGGGTATACAGCCAAGTGGTAGAGTGTTTACCTACCACATACAAGGCTCTGGATTCCATCACTAGCAAGGTAAGGGGGGAAAAGTGAGAAAGAGCCTTGATTAGACATTTCTCCAAAGAAGATATACACAGATCACTAACAAGCCCATGAAAAGATGTCCAACGTTATTAATCATTAGAGAAATGCAAGTCAAAACCACCTTGAAATACTTTACACCCACACCCACTAGAATAGCTATAATATCTTTTTTTAAAAAAAGGAAAATAACAATTGTTGCTGAGGATGTGGAGAAATGTGTAGTCCGTGTAGAAATGGTTAGTTGGTTACTCAGAAAGTAAATATAGGGCTGGGAGTATAGCTCAACAGTAGCTCATGCGGTTAATATGTCCAAAAGAACTGAAAACAGGTGCTCAACCAAACATTTGAGCACAAATATTCATAGCAGCACTATTTACAACAGCCATAGGTGGAAACAATTCAAATGTCCAACAACTGATGAATGGATAAAACTTAGCCTATCAATACAAAAGAATATTATTCAGCTATAAAAGAAAAATCAGTGAAACACTGACACAAGATACAATGTGGATAAGTCTCAAAAACACTGTGCTCAGTAAAAGCAGCCAGATTCAAAAGGTTACATATTGCAACATTCTACTTACATGAAATGCAAAATACCCAGAACAAGCCTTTAGCCAGTGGCTCACACCCATAATTCTAACTATTCAGGAGGGTAAGATCTGAGGATATCAATTCAAAGGTAACCTAGTCTGTGAGACTCTTATCTCTGATCAATCAAAAAGCCAGAAGTGGAGGTGTGGCTCAAGTGGTAGAGCACCAACTTTGAGCAAAAAAAGTTAAGGGACAAAACCCAGGCCCGAATTCAAGCCCCAGGACAGGCACACAAAAAATAAAATACTCAGAATAGATAAACCTACTAGGCCAGAAAACAATTTAGTGATTGTCAGGGGATGTGAAAGGAAATAAGGAGGGATCTGCTTAATAGACAGAGGGTTTACTTTGGGCTGAGATCAGACATAGGCAAGAGGTGCACATTATGTATACACTAAATGCCACTAAGTTACTTTTTCTTTTTCAGTGCTGGGGTGGAATGATTAATTTTATGTTAACTGAACTTAATTTCAATTTTTTTAAAAGATAAGAGACTAGTTTCTCCATTTGCCTGGATGCATACCACAAAGACCACCAGTGCTCAGGGTTCCAGATGAAATGCAGTCTGAATATGTTTTTCTGTTTTCCCCCAGCACTTTGGAGAACATGGGTAGAGTAAATATTGCCACCAAGTCACAAAGCTGGGAATCAAGGTCAGCAGAACTAAGGGGACTGAAAATGGACTGAAGCAAGACCACCATCATTACGGGTTTGGACCCTGAGAGATGCACAGCACAGAGACTTGGCACGGAGCTGAGCAGGTGGCTGCTTGGAGAGGGAACCACTTCCTCTACCTTGTGCCATCTGCAGCTCTCCTCGGGGATGCCTCCCACCATGCTGCACTGGCACACCACAGACACAGCAGTTACAGCACCTGCCATTTGTTCAGATCCTTGAGCCGGAAGAACACACGCCAGATGCTGCCACCTTCTCACCTACACCCTCTTGCAGATAAATGCCATCTACCTGCCCTGGTTGGAGTGGACTGACCAGAGTTGGAAGCTGCACATGACTTCTCCTCGGCTGCCTCTAGGCCAGTGCTGAGCATGGAGACCATAGTGTGATATGCCCTTCGTTGCTATGGGAACCACATAAGATGACAACAATATCATAACCCCTCAGGTGTTACCCATTGCCAGGATGGCAGTTCCTGCAGCACAACTGTCAACATCCAAAAGCCAGTTGGCCGACTTATTTTACCCTGAACTTTAGGCATTAGTTAGCACTTCACCTTGGAACACTTTACTATGGCCCACTTCCAAAAGCAAGTCCCTTCATGCTTTTGAAATGAGGACCTGGCAAGGGTGAAGAAATATGAGGAAATGGCCCAAGAAAAGAGGATGTCCAGAGTGCCAGGGTTGATACAGAGCATCCCAAACTTCAGCGCAGACCTCAGGCCATCTGTAGCCAGGCCTGTAACCCAAGTGGCACCAAACAAACATGGGCTGCAGTCCTGAGTCTCACACTAAGCCTGTTTCCAGACAAATATTTCCAATAAAAGCAAATATTCTGGCTAGTAGGAATGAGGCCCACATCAACTTGCTTCCTTTGACATACAATTCATTTGCAAAACATCATTAGACAGGACTTGAGAGCAGGCAGACATTCTTCCTACCTCCTCCAGAACTTTGAGAACTCACACAGGGAAAATTCCTTGTCTTAAAATGGTGAATCATTATTCCTAAACACATAACACTGTTTCTGTGGGGCCCTGGTGGGGCCTCCTCTCTTCTGGACACACACAGTCCACTGGCCAACAACAGAGCCAGCCCACTAAGCACAGACATCAAGCCCCACTCTATGTCCCCAGGTACCCCAAATACAGCTCTGCCCCAAGGAGCTTACGGCTGAGTAAAAACAGGGAAAACTCACAGTCGTGCACTGAAAAGAAGGATGGGGATGGAGTCCTGAGAGACAGACACATGGAATCAGTCATGTCCAAGCAAGTCTTGTCCACTGCATCTTCCAAGCACTCCTAGAGTCTAACCTTCTACCCACCTTAATCCCCACGATGCACCTCCGCTATGAGTCCTGCTCTCTCATTTAGGGTAATAGCAGTCATCTCCTGGCTGGATCCCAGGACTCCCTTGTGTGGTAATGCATACCGGTAATCCTAACACTTAGGGGACTGAGGTAGGAGAATCTCTAGTTCTCAGCCAGTCTGGGCTACATAGTGAGCCCTTTCTAAAAAATTAACTAAATTAATAAATATGCAGGCAAGCAAGCTAGGTGCTAATGGCTCACACCTATTATCATCCATTTGGAAATCATGAAGATTGCAGTTTCAAGTTAGCCCAGGCATACATGTAAGACACCTTCTCAACTAATAGCTGAGCAAAAAGTCAGACCTTATTTAAAAAATAATCAGCGCAGAGCTGCTCTGGTAGCTCATACCTATAATTCTAGCTGAGATCTGAAAACCAGCCCAGGCAAGAAGTCTGTGAGACCCTTATTTCCAAATAGCAAGCAAAAAGCCAAAAATGGAGGTATGGCTTAAGTGGGAGAGAGTGCCAGCCTTGCACAAAAAAAGCCAAGCAAGGGCGTCGGTGGCTTACACCTGTCATCCTAGCTACTCAGGACAATGAATGAGATCTGAGGATGACAGTTCAAAGCCAGCCTGGGCAGGAAAGTCCCTGAGGCTCTTATCTCCAATAAACCACTCACAAAACCGGAAGTGGCGCTGTGGCTCAAGAGGTAGAGCTCTCGCCTTGAAGAGCTGAGGAACTACACCCAGCCCAGAGTTCAAGCCCCACAGCTGACAAAAAAAAAATAGCCAAGCAAGAGGTCAAGGCCCAGAATTCAAGCCCCTATACTGGCATAATAAGTAAGTTTTAAAAATTCAATTTAATAATTATTTATTTTTTAATGCAAAGAAGTGCTAAAAGCAGAGTTCTAACCACAATAGCAAGAAAGCAAGGGAGACCTAGGCACCAGTGGCTCATGCCTATAATCCTAGCTACCCAGGAGTCTGATATCCAAAGGTAACACTTCAACGCCAAACAGGACAGGAAAGTCTCTGAGACTCTGATCTAAAATTAACTCCCAAAAAGCTGGAAGTGGAGCTGTGGCTCAAGTAGTAGAGCGCTGGCATCTAACAAAAAAAAAAGCCAGGTGCTGGTGGCTCATTATCTGTAATCTTAGCCACTCAGGAGGCTGAGAGCTAGGATCACAGTTCAAAGTCAGTCCAGGCAAGAAAGTCATGAGACTCTTAGCTCCAATTAACCATCAGAAAACCGAAAGCAAGCTGGGCGCCAGTGGCTCATGCCTGTAATCCTAGCTACTCTGGAGGCTGAGATCTGAGGATCGCAGTTCAAAGCCAGCCCAGACAGGAAAGTCTGTGAGATTCTTATCTCCAATAAACCACTAGAAACCAGAAGTGACACTGTGGCTCAAGAGGTAGATCACTCGCCTTGAGCTGAAGATCGCAGGGACAGCGCCCAAGCCCAGAGTTCAAGACCCACAACAGACCAAAAAAAAAAAAAAGAGAGAGAGAGAAAAGAAAAGAAAAGAAAAGAAAACCAAAAGCAGCACTGTGGCTCAAAATGGTAGAATGTTAGCCCTGAGCAAAAGCTCAGGGACAGCTCCTGAGAGTTCAAGCCCCAGGACTGGCACCAAAGAAAAGAAAAGGAAAGAAAGAAAGAGGAAGGAAGGAGTGAGAGAGAGAGAGAAAGAGGGGGGTAAGGGAAAGAGAGAAAGAGAGAGAGAGAGAGAGAGAGAGAGAAACAGCTTCTGTCAGTTCCTGTGGCTGTTCTGTTTAGAATCTCCCCCAGTGTGGTTCCTGCCTCCAATCAGCTAAGTTCTGGTTATACCTGAGTCCTCTCGCAGGCCTCCTTGCCTGCACCCCCACCCCTATTTCTTTGCTCACACCACCCCACTCATCACTCTGTGATGAGACCTACCAAATCGAGATGGAACTCTATCCCCAAGGCTAATTCCCAATACAAGAAACCCTGTAAGAGACAAGCCAGCGCCAAGCTCCTCATTGAAACATGTCAATAAGTATTTACTGAGCAATAAGTGAAACTTTTGTCATCAAAGTTTCCCATGCAGCTTTCAATTTTATAGGAGATGCCTCAAAAAGACAAAAACAAAACTTTCAAATCCAATAGAAGAAGCACCTCAAAGAGGACCAGAAATCTAGGGTTAAGGATGTTAGATACTTTAGTACAATAACTCCTACTTGTCAGAAATTTAAAAAAAATCTTCCAGTCAAGTCAGCAATGAGATAAGAGACTGGGTCCTCTAGCATATGGCTGCAGGCAGGGACAGAGGGCATGGATTTGGGGGCAGAACCTGGTAGGAAGAAGCTTATATCTTGTCCTCACATTTGCCTTGGGAACAAGTCCTCTCCTTTTAGGAGTCTCCCTTTTGTTTAGATCCCCTTAGGTAGTCTAGAAGGAAGGCACTAATAGCTCATGCTTGTAATCCTAGTTACTCAAGAAGTTGAGATCTGGTTCAAAGCCAGCTCAAGTAGGAAAGTCTAGAGAATTCTTATATCCAATTAACTACCAAAAAGCCAAAAGTGGAGCTGTGGCTCAAGTTGGAGAGCACCAGAGTGAAAAAGCTAAGGGACACTACCCATGTTCTGAGTTCAAGCCCCAGTTCTCCCTCAAAAACAGGGCTGGCAACAAACAGGGCTGGGAAAGTGGAGTAGTGGTAGAGTGTTTGCCTAGCATACATAAAGCCCTGGGTTCAATTCCTCAGTACTACATACACAGAAAAAGCCGGAAGTGGTGCTGTGGCTCAAGTGGTAGAGTACTAGCCTTGAGCAAAAGAAGCTCAGGGACAGTGCCTAGGCCTGAGTTCAAGCCCCTGGACAAAAAAAAAAAAACAAACAAGCAAACAGCTGTGGCCCTTCCTTGTGTCTGTCTTCTTTCTGGAGGGTACAACCAGCTGCCTCCAACTAGGCAGGTCCTATGCATCCCTCTGTAAAGCCTCAATTCCAATCAGGCACCAGTGGCTTGTGTCTGCAATCTTAGCTACTTAAGAGACTGAGATTTAGAAGACTGTGGTTCAAAGCCAGCCCAGGCAAAAAAGTCATGAAGACTTCATCACCAATGAACCACTAAAACTCTGGGCTGGAGATATGGCTCAAGTGGTAGACCACCAGTTAAAGCAAGAAGGCAGGGTAAGCAACCTGAATTTAAACCTAACTGCTAGCCTCCACCCCAAAAAAAAAAACTGTCATGCTATCCCACAGACAATGCCAGCAAAGACTGACTGGGCTGACAGTGCCCAGGTCAAGATGGGACTGGAGAAAGAATCCTCTAAGGACTTGGAAAAAGGCATCTCATATATAGTACATGATATCCCAGTACATTCTATCCCCCAACACTGTACAAATTTTAGGATGGCACACATGCCAACCCAGCCCAGGAGGAATGTCCTCCTACATACAGGAGAGACTGGGGTGCTTAGTTCCCCTGAGAGGCAGACTTACCCCAGAAGCATGCGCAGGTCCTAGAAAGCATCTGTGTTGTACAAGTATCAGGGCCACAACTGCTGCCAAGAACAAAGATTCTGCCACCATGAGTATGGGTGACTCAGGGACCCTCTCTCCAGTTCTCCCAAACCAGGCTCGGTAGGCCAAGGTAGGACACATTCAGGCTTTTGACTAGTTCAGTTACTGTGTTTATTTTTACAGTTACTGTGCATGGCAAGTTACACTAATGTTCTATTTCAGGGAATGATATGAAGTTTCCTTTAAAAGAAATATTTGCCAGAGTAAGGAGACATACAATGTGGGATCTTGGAGCAGGAAAAAGACAGCAAGGAGGGAAACCTGGTTAACTCAATCTGAACAAAGCCTGTAGTTCAGTCAATAGCACTGCCAGTGTTCTCTCCTTGGTTACAAAGCTGGCACCATGGTTATCATGTCTGATGTTAATTTTAGGGCAAATGGAAGGGAAGGGAACTTGAAACACTTCTGTCAGTCTAAGTCCCCTCAAAATAAAAGTGTGGAAGGCATTCAAACTTTTAAAAAAGTGAATTAAAATGGGAACCATGAGGCAAACAGTACAGATGCTATACAGGTCTGGATAGTGTCGTGGGCTCATCCCACACCTTCAATTCACCATGAGAGGAGTGATGCAAAGGGAAGCTCAAGGGATTTACCCGGAGCCAGAGCCAATGCAGCAGCAAGAGGCCAGGCCCATCTTTACCCTGTTCCACCCACCAGGCCCCAGTCCTTCATCCCACCTTTTCTCCATCTCAGCCCCCAGGCTAAGAGCCACCCAGGGGTCCAATACCCACCTCAAGTCTTTCCCCAGTCAAGATTCACTTGGGTAAATGACCCTTGATTAGAGATGTGACAAAACACTTCACATTGCTGAGCCCCCTTCAGATCCTAGGACCACCCCAAATAGGTGAAAATGAAGCTGTGCTGATCAACTAATTGTCTGTCCTGGATCAAATACAAAACCTCAGATAAGTAATAAGGAGAGATAAGGCCTCAAAAAAAAAATCCTCTCCTCTGCCTCTGCCTGGGCCAAATGCAACAAAGATATCTATCAGGCCAGCTCCTGGCCCCTCTCCTCTGCCTGCCCCTTTAATTTCTGGGTTTTTACCTGGGTCTGAAGTCCAAATGAAAACTATCCTTCTCTCCCAGCCCCTTGGTATAAGACAAAGGTCCTTTCATTTGACCCAGTCCAGGTACCAAGAATATGGGCAGCAGCAGGGATCTGACAAGTACCCAAGGGTTCTGTAGGCCCTGAAAGAAGATAGAGGAGAAGGGAGGAACCCCCACATAATCAGGGCCAGCATCCCAGCATCTTTAATGCTTTAGGTCACGGCCAGGCCATGAATCTATGAGATGGATGTCATTTGATTGTTTAGAGTGGCCCTATTTGGGGCAGAGAGCAGGAGTCACACTTGTCACCCTACTCTGAGACTTCCCACAGACCTAGATATCCCAAGACAGAAGCTGGAGGAGGCTCGGATTTTAGTGAACCACACAGCCCCCTTCCCTCCAGACCAGCATCCAGGCAGGGAGGTGGGACTCTGACCTAGGGCAGATGAGTGCAGGCCTGGCTCCCCCTAAACTGGAGAGGCTACAGCTCACTTTTAAGAGCCCCTTAAAGACTCATGGTGTGAGCCAGCAAAAGGATTCTCTCTCCAAAAGGAGGATTAGGGACCACTTACCACTGTACCCCTTCCCCTCCCTCAAGCCTCCTCCGGCCATTTATGACTGGAACCCCAGAGGGCAGTTAGTTCTCCGGGAGGCCCAAACACATCCCACAGGCAAAGTCAGACACAAGAGAACCTGTTGGAGCAGTTTAGGCAGAAGGATCGTCTCTTCTTCCTCCACCACCTCCACCTCCTCCTCCTCCTCCTCCTCCACCACCACCTCCGCCTCCTCTTCCTCCACCTCCTCCTTCTCCTCCTCCTCCTCCTCCTCCTTTTACTTCTGGAGAGGAAGGGACCTGGGCTCTAAAACCCAGGCACCAGGCCAGGTCATGGCCAGGGGCAAGGACCAAGAGGGCGGGTTTCAGTATCTCCAGGGCTTACCTCCTACTCCCCCCCCCCAATCTTCCTTCGAGAGCATAAGGTCATGTCAAAACTGGGGTGCTCCAGCCTGGTACAGGGAGGAGGGAAATGGGGAACCTTGAAGGCCAAGAAGGAGGCGTCCAAGCCACAACCCCAGCCCCCACCACACTGTTCTGTCACTGCACTCCCGCCCAGGCCCACAGGCCGGCCGGGGCCAATGGCTGCGCGGGAACCGGGTAGGGGTCTTGCCCGCTAGGACCAGGTCCCGGGGAGCTCCCAGGCCACGGGGGAGGGTTGGGGGAGCAGGCTACCATCTCCCCGGAGCCCCCTCGGCCGCCCCAAGCCCTGCCAGCTCCGGAACCCGCCAGTCGCGCCTCTCCGGGGACTCGCGCCGGGCTGCGCGCCCGCCTCTCCCGGCCCGGCCGCCCCGAGCCCGCGCGGGGAAAGTTCCTGCAACTTCGCAGGGGGGAGGCGGCGGGGGTGCAGGGCCTGGGCCTCCCTCCCGTGCCCGGCCTCCACAGCTGCCGCGGCCCCGCTGTCAGACGATCGGGCCCCAGCCCGGCGCCCCAACTTCTCCGCACCCGAAGCCCACCTCCTGGCCCGCGGGCCTCGCTTTGTGCACCGCGGCCGAGGGCGCCCAGCGCGGGCCCGGCGCCCGGCGCCCCCGCCCTGGGCACAAAAGGGCGCGCGGCCCGGCCCGGCCCGACCCGGGCGCCCGGAATGCGGCGGCGGCGGCGGCGGCAGCGGCGGCGGCCAGTCCGCGAGCCGGGCCTGGGGCGCGCAGCCGGGGGGCGCAGGGCTCGGCCGAGCGTGGGCCGGGCCGGGCGGGGGGCAGCGGCGCGCTCACCTGCCGTGGAACCAGTCCTTGCAGGCGTCGCACTCGATCATGAAGCGGGTAACGTCGTAGGGGAGCCGGCAGACGCAGTACACGGGCACCGTCGCCATGTTGCCGCGCCGCGCCGCCGCTCGCCCCGCCGCTGCGCTGCCCGGGTCGGGCCGGGCCGGACCGGGGGCCGGGCCGCGCGGGGGCGGCGGGGGCGGCGGGGCGCAGGCGGCGCTGCGACCGGGAAGGGACGGGGACGGGGGCGCACGACAGCCCCCGCGCGCGCTCCCGGCCCGGCGCGTCCACACAATGCCGGCGCGCTGGCTGAGGGGCCGCGCCGGGAGCCGCCCGCCGGCCCGCGGGGCGCAGGGCGCGAGTGTACGCGGGGTTGGGCCGCGCCGCGCCGCGCGCGGGACACAAAAGCGAATGGACGCGCGGGGGCGGCGGGCGGGGAGCCGCGGCCCCACCGAAGGGACCCCCGGCCGCCGAGCGGCCTCTACGTCAGCGCCCCGGGTGGCGCCGCCTCCGCCCGCCGGCCTGGGCCCCGCTCCCGCCGCCGCGGGGAAGGCGGGCCGGGGAAGAAGGTGGGCCGAGGGTCCCGAGGGAGAAGGTGGGCTGTGGGGTGGGAGGACTCGGTGGGAGGTGGATCAGGGATGAGTCTCGGTGGGAAAGGCGGGCTGGGGGAGCCCTGGGGAGGGAGAAGGTAAGCTGGGGAACCTGGGAGGAGCCTGCCGGCCGTCCTTCCAGAAGGCTGAGAAGCAACTCCTTGGCCCTAACTTTCTTCTGCCTCCCCCCCCTACCCCCACAGTGGGACGGACGGACAGACGGGGAGGACGGGGGTGGGGGGGAGGTTTAGTCCTCATCCTGGGCTTTGCTGCCTCCCTCCCACCCAAATCCCCACGACGTTTTTGGCTCAAATACAACTTCTCCCTTCACTCCTTCCTGGCTGGACGCTGCTTGGCTCCCTCACAAGATTCTGTGGAGTTTCAGTCCCCACAGGTAGAGGATCAAAGTCAGGGGACCTAAAAGCATGCTGGCACTACATGGAGGTGGTCCTATAAAGAGACAGCTTACCTGGCATTTGTGCTCGGAACCCCCGATGGAGCCTCCGAGCCCGGAGAGCACAGAGGCAGGAGGGCAGTCCAGTGACCCTTCATCTGTGCTGCAGGACCCTAGAGAAGAAGCCAAGGGACTACACTGTCGCTCTCTCCCTGAAAGGCCAAAGGGCTACACTGTCACAGTTGCTCCTGTAAGCCTTTGCACTGAATTGGCTCTTTGGCCTGTTCAGAGGGCCTTTGGTGTGGGTGGCAGAGAGAAGATGCCTACTGGGGAATGGAGGCCTTCCCCTGCCCCCTCCTCAAAATGCTGCATCCTTTGGGCACCCCTGGTGGACAGGAGTCTTGGTTTTTGTTAAGAAACTTGTCTGCTGGATCTGTCTCACCCCCCACCCCCACCCCAATCCTGTGGCAAATCCACATTCCCCTATGAGATGCCTGTCACTTCAGGTAACTTCCAGATTTAGACCTCACAGCAAACACAATTCTTACCACTGTCACTGCCCTCCTCAAAGCTGCCCAGCAGTTCCATTGCCAGCAACTCAGTTAGGCCAGAATCTGTCCTCAGAGTCACCAACCACCCTTCAAACAGGTGGCTCCTGGACCACAGATTCAGGATCCAGCCCAAGGATGGGCCTTACTGAGAGCAAGTGTTGAAGAAGAGGAAGGTGAAGGTGTAAAAAAAACAAACAAACTAGAGATAGGGGTAGAGAGGAGTACTATCTCCACACCTTTGAGCTGTCTAGGATGAGCACAATTAGGCCACTTGCCTAGATTCCAGCTGTCAACCTTTAGTATCCTTCCCCCTGAGTAGTGCTTGACACACTAAAGTTCTGGGAAAGAACTATTAAGTCATTGTCTAGGATTAGTGCCTGGGTGTGAATTCTTGCACATAAAGGGCCTAGGATGAGTGCTAGTGAACTGGGCACAGTGTGGTTACATTCCCCTCTACTGATGTACTAAAGCAGTCATATGTCCAGTGCCCAGACCACTCTGAGTTGTCCAGTCATGAAGTCTAGAAACTTCTGGAAGCCCCATGCAGGGAGCACCATTGGTTATGGACAGCACTTCCTCCCCTGAACACTTTTCTTATTTACAAATAGTGGTGGTGGTTCCCAAAACTCACCAAATGCTTCCTAGATCTCACAAGGTTTTGCCTGAGTCATGGTGCTGGAACCATTTTACAGAAATGAAAATGGAGGCTTAAAGCAAGTGTCTAAGCAGAAGAGGAGTGGCCTGGTAAGAGGGTAGTAAGGAGCAAGTGAGGGGCCCACACTTCTCCAAGTCTTCAACCTGTATTCCCTCCCCTTGGCCCTCTCCCAGGAAGTCCAGCCTCCTTCCACAAGTTATCCCCTGGGATGTCTTTACCCATCCTCCCTGGTCCCTCCTCTTGGTAGCCAGCTGTGCCCTCTGCAGCTATCCCTGTGAATGTCAGCCAGATATTTTCCTGGTACTCAGAACCCTTCCAGGGCTGCCTGCTGTTTGCTGCATAAACAGACCTCATCCCAGACCTCCTCATAACTTCCCAATGCTCTTTCTCCATCTCTTCCCCTGATATGCTCCTCTCCCTTTCCCTCCTTCCTTCCTGTACTTATGTGTATTGAACAGGGAAGGATATGACTCCTGAGGACTGGACAGCAATGGTCTCCAAGTTCAGGGGGCATCCTGCCCCCCCCCACATCATTTCACTCTGGCCCCCAATTTGGTAGCCCCCTCTACTTGTGCTCTCTTATCCCCAACCAGCCAAGCTGGTACCTACAAGTGTCCCCATGTCCCAGCATCACCACCAAGGACCCAAATTGGCCTTGCCTATGGCAGGTAAAAAGAGGATAGGTGCAAATGTGGTACCTATACACAATGGAATTTTACACAGCCATTAGAACAAATTGTATGTCATTTGAAGGGAAATGGATGGACCTAGAACAAACCTTGTAAGTGAAGTAAGCCAAGCTCAGAGACATAAACAGTGCATGTTTTATCTCATATGTGGAAGCTAGATCTAAAATACACTGGGACATGATAAATTATACAGGACTCTAAGCATTCATACACAGTGAGATCAAAGGAGGATACTCTTAGGAGAGGAACACAAAGGTGCAAATGCCTATGTGCATCTAATAATATAAAATAATATTTATCAAAATGAACTCCAGGTAGTGGAAACAAGGGCTTTTTGTTGTTGTTTTGGGTTTTGGAGTTTTTTGTTTTTATTTTGTTTTGCTAGTCCTTGGGCTTGAGCTCAGAGCCTGGGCACTTGCCCTGAGCTTCCTTTGTGCTCAAGGCTAGCACTCTACCACTTTGAGCCACAGTGCCACTTCTGGGTCTTGAGTGGTTAATTGGGAATAAGTCTCATGGGGACTTTTCTACCCAGGTTGGCTTTGACGCATGATCCTCAAATCTCTGCCTTCTGAGTGCCAGTATTACAAGTGTGAGCCACCAGCACCCCACTCTAAGGAATTCTTTTTGTTGTTTGTGGTGGTAGTCATGGAGCTTGAACTCTGAGCCTAGGCGCTGTCCATGAGTCCTTCAGCTCAAGGCAAGCACTCTACCACTTGGGCCACAGCACCACTTCTGGTTTTCTGGTGGTTATTTGGAGATAAGAGTCTCACAGACTTTCCTGCCCAGGCTGGCGTTAAACCACAATCCTCAGATTTCAGCCTCCTGAGTAGCCATGATTACAGGTATGAGCCACCAGCACCTGGCTCTAAGCAATTCTTAATTTTCTTTTTACATTGTTCGTTAGTGTAAGGAAATTGTTTTTTTAATTTTTGTGCCAGTATTGGAGTTTGAACTCAAGGCCTTGAGCTTTCTCCACTGGCATTTTGCAGATGGGAATTTTCTTCCTATGCTGGTTTCAAAACATATCCTTTGAACCTTAGTCTCCTGAGTAGCTAAGATTACAGTACAGATGTGAATCACCTGTACCTAGCAAAACTGATTTTTATATGCTAATTTTGTATCCTACTCTTTGCTGAATTCATGTATTTGTTCTGAGGCATGAGTGTGTGTGTGTGTGTGTGTGTGTGTGTGTGTGTAAAAAGTTTAGGGCCACTCTGGACATGCACCTGAGGTGTACAGTACTATGCCTAAATACTTCCTGTCCTCAGGTCAGTGCTGAAGGGCTTTCCCTGATCCCTGATGTGTGTCCACATCACTGTCCTTTCCTCACTCAGGTGAAACTCCACAGCCCTAGGACTATTCCCTCTGCAACAAACCCCATACTGCCCCTTCCCTGCTCCAGGAATGACCAATGGACAGATAAAAAGCTTGAATACACATTTCTCCACACAAGCCCAACCTAAGATTTTTCTTTTGAGATACATGGTATAAAGGACACTTGTGTAGAGTTAAAACCTTTAACCTGCTACATGACCTCCATTTTTCAGAGAGACAGGACCAGCTACAGTTCTTGCTCTCCAGGCAGGGTTCTTTAATTATAGATCATCTTTCATAGTTTGGTTTTCCAGTCACAAGAGTCAGGAAAAATTAGTGTACCCAGATACTGGTTGCTCTTACTTGCAATCCTAGCTACTTGGGAGGCTGAGATCTGAGGATTGTTGTCTGAAGCCAGCCTAGACAGTAAAATCCATGAGACTCTTTTTTCTAGTTAACCAGTAAATAGCTGAAGTGGAGCTGTGGAGCCAAAAAACTAAGGGAAAACACCCAGGCCCTGAGTTCAAGCTCCAGTACCAGAACCAAAAAAGCAGAAAGGAGAAAAGGAAGGAAGGAAGGGAGGAAGAAAGAATCCCAGCAAAGTCACTGTCCACTGGAGGTAACTTCCATGTCAGTGGCATACAGTTGTACGAGAGTTCAGGGTTGTGTAACAAGACCACATACTTGGTACCTTAAAAAGCAGACACCTAGCATCTCCAGTTTTGGAGGCTAGAATTCCTAGATTTAGCAGTCTACAGGTGATACCCTCCAGAAGACCCTAGGGAACAATCTGTTCCCTGCCTTTGTCCCCCTCTAGTAGCTCTTGGTAAACATTTCCTATCAAATGAAAATTTAAGAAATGGAGAGCAAATTAACCATGAAGGGACAAGCTCACTCTCACTAGTAAACAAAGTCATCCAAGTGAAGTTAGGTGTGGTGGTACAAGCCTGTAATCCTATCTGAAGCAAAATAATAGTGAGTTCCAGACTAGCCGAGGCTGCGTAGTGAACACAGTAAAATTTTGTTACAGTCACACAGACCAAAAACAAAAACCACCACCAGACCAATAGCTGAGTACCAGTAGCTCATACCTTTAATCATACTACTCAAGACACTGAGATCCAGAGGATCTTGGTTTTAAGCCAGCCTGGGAAGAAAAGCCCTCCAGACTCAGTTTCCAAACTAGAAAAAGGTAGGGTTGCAGGCATGGCTCAGTGGTAGAGTTCCAACTGTGAAGAAGAGCTCTGAGGCATTCAGTTCGAATACTAGTACCACCGCCCCCCCCCCCTCAAAAAAAAATGTTATGGCTGGGTGTTGGTGGCTAATGCCTGTATTCCTAGCTACTCAGGAGGCTGAAGATCAAGTTTCAAGGCCAGCCCAGGCAGGAAAGTCTGTGAGATTCTTAGCTCCAGTGAACCATCAGAAAACCAGAAGTGGCACTGTGGCTCAAAGTGGCAGAAGAGCTCAGGGACAGCACCCAGGTTCTAAGTTCATGCCTTATGACTGGCAAAGAAAAAGTTAGCCAAATGAAAGGCCATTTTTACCTGTCAAACTGGCCAAAGGCCAATACAATAGGCTGGCCTTGCCTAGTGGCTGGGCATATGCAGACAAATGGCTCCTAGCCACTTGTGTAACACCAGGCAGTCTGGCGGTCAGAGCAACAGGAATAGCTCCTGGTGAAACGCTCAGTTGGAATAATGACACAGATCATCACAGGGTGGCACGGGCCCTTGGGAGCCACCAGGCTTCTGAGTGCACCCAATCTCATGGCCTTTCCAGTCTACTCCAGGCTCTTGTCTCAGGCTTTTCTCCTCTCCACACATTCTCCTCTGTCACTAGCCACATCATTTATTACCTGTTTTTTTAAAAACCACATTTGCTTTTTTGGGGGGGCGGAGGGTATGGGTGGAGTGGGGTGGTAGTGCTGGTCCTGGGTTTCAGGGCCTAGGTGCTGTCCCTGAACTTTTGCACTCAGAACTAGTGCTCTACCATTTGAACAATAGCTTCACTTCCACTTTTTTGGTAGTTAATTGGAGATTTGAATCTTATGGACTATCCTGCCTAGGCTGGCTTTGAACCATGATCTTCAGATTTCAGCCTCCTAAGTAGCTTGGATTACAGGTGTATACCTGTAATTGACACCCACCTTTGCTATTCTTGATTGTACACACCTATAATACTCTCCTATTCAAATGTAAACACAGTCAGTGGTAGGGGATGAGGAGCTGTGTCCTCCAGTCCTCAGTCCTTTGGGGACCAGGCAGGGTCTAGCAAGAGGTTCCACAAGAACTTCCTTAACAAGTGAAGGAAATGTCTTGCTCTGCTGCCAAGGATAGAGAATCCACTGGATCCACTAGGATCATCACATGATCCTAGATGGGAAAAGTGATACAAACTTGTATGGGCATCATGATCATTTTCTGTAAAAGAAAGAAAAAACTATATTGCACCAAAAAGGGAGCAATCCAGTCTTAACAATGAGTGCCTCAGAGTGGAAGAGTTCCTGGCAGCTTTTTTTGTTCACCTCTGTTTTTTTTTTTTTAACTTTTCACAGTAAACACTACTTTTCAAACATGAAAAAAAAAAGTCAATAAAAACTATTTTTGGCCAGGCACCGGTGGCTCATGCCTGTAATCCTAGCTACCAGGAGGCTGAGATCTGAGGATCACAGTTCAAAGCCAGTCAAGGCAGCAAAGGCCGTGCGTGAGACTCTTATCTCCAATAAACCACTAGAAAACTGGAAGTGGCACAGTGGCTCAAGCGGTAGAGCACTCTCCTTGAGCTGAATAGCACAGGAACAGCGCCCAAGCCCAGAGTTCAAGCCCCACGATCGACCAAAAACAAAAAAAAAACAAAACAATTTTTGTAAAAGGGAAGAAAACAAAACCAGAACTGGTGGTTCACACCTGTAATCTTAGCTACTCAGAACAATGAGATCTGA
The DNA here is from genome assembly GCF_019054845.1 of Dipodomys spectabilis. Lineage (NCBI taxonomy): Eukaryota > Metazoa > Chordata > Mammalia > Rodentia > Heteromyidae > Dipodomys > Dipodomys spectabilis. The sequence continues at coordinate 17,255,580 of NW_024870775.1, forward strand.
GAATTTTGGTTTGAAGCCAGCCTAAGCAGGAAAGTCCATGAGACTCTTAACTCCAATTAACCATCCAACAAGAGGCTGAGGTTTGGTTCAAGTGCCAGCCTTGAGAAAAAACAAAAAAAACAAACCTAGGTCCTGAGTTTAAGCCCCAATATTGGAACAAAAATGGAGAGTGTGACCTGCCCATGGATGTTCTATAGCTACAGGACATTGGCCTGAGAACTGGTCCTGAGCTCGGGTCACTGCCATAGGAAGCCATGGTCCATCTCAACACTGTCTCCTCTTGGCTAAGCATGGTGTCCTGATTTCTTGTTTAGCCCCACATCGCTGACCCTTTCCCTTCCTTTGACTTCTTATTCAGGCCTGAACTCCTCTGGCTTTGGGAACCAGTGGAGAGTCCTGCCTTGTAGCTAAGCCTGACTTTCAGGGACTAAAGCACTTGCAATTGTCCTAATGATGAGTAGGAGGAGGAAGCACTTGTTTCACAGAGGGCATATCCTTGAGATAACTACATTTGTTGCTGACACTGTCTCTAGCTTCAAGCCACAGGACTGTTCTCCAATGAGGTGAACCTGAGGACTCAGGAATGGCGGGATCTGTGATGTTTTGTCACCATGGGGACACACCTGGGTGAAAGATGGTTGGAATTAAAACAATGTTTCTTCCGCCAGGGGTTTGGGAAGCAGAGTAAACTTTTCCTCACACACAACTGTCCTTAGTGGGAAAGGGATTTTTGTCACACAGAGCCGTCCTGGCTCTCCAAGAAAGAAGGGGCTTAATGGCCTGACGTCCCCAGACAGCTGGCAAACAGAAGGGCAGAAGCCCTCAACGCCTATGGAGAAAAGAGGCGCCAGAGTGAGACATTATTTCCTTCAAGTTTGGAAGCCAAATCCCTTAGAAAAGAGGGTTGGATTAATCTTGCTTCTGCAAAGGCAAACCCATGAGGACTCCCAGGGACTCAGGCACAGCTTGAGGCCCTAGATGGGTCTGGTTGGTCTGGAGTGGGTCCCTGTTTATCCTGGCTGAGCCCAGGGAACATCGGGAAGGCCTTCCTCTGGGGTCGCCCATCCCAGAGGCCTGCAGGGTGAGCAGGACCCCCAGCTAGCAGACTCTGATAAGAGACGCTCAGCGGTAGCTTCTGTGGCAGCCCAGTCGGGAGGACCCAGCAGGCGCCGTCTGCTGGCACAAGTAGTCACCGGGGCTCATTAAGGCATCCGGCCGCTGCGTTGGACACCTCGGCAGGGCCACAGACGAGGCTCCGCCCCGGGCTGCGTGCGCACCATTTCCGCGGGAGGCGGGGACAGGCCGTGCGTCATCCCGGCCCCACTCTCCTCCCAGGCCCCTCCCCGGGTGCGGCGGAAAGCGCGCGCTCTGCCTGACTGCACCACGCAGGTCGGGACACTGTTCTACGTCAAGCAACAGAGCCTCAGGTTAAAAAGATGCACCAAACACAGTCCACACATATTAACTCCCGAGTGTTAAAAACACGACTTAACCAAGATCGAGTTTACATGTTCCCGGGGACGCACATCCTGGAACTTATTAGAGCATTTCTTTTCTGGCTGCATGAAATCTAACTATGGAGCCCAAACTTGGAACCTGAGGAATATGAACAAGATGTTCATATTCACTACACATTACTGTTCCCCTAGAGCTAGAAGAGTGGAATTACGCTGAAAAGGCATACTGCTTCTAAACTTTGATCAAGCCCTTCTGGAGCTATCTCAATTATAATTAAAATTCCCTAGGTTTCTGCTTTTACAAATGAATTTAAAAGCCACACAGTAGTTTATACTAAAAGAATAAAGATTTTTATTAAGCATTGTAAGTTGCATTCAATAGCCTCCAGATACGCCACACCACAATCCATCAACAGTCAATCAGACCCAACAGCAGTTCATTCTTCACAATCCATGAGTTAGGGCAGAACTCCCTTCAACTTACAGTAAGATCCTACTTAGCTCTTGCGGGCAGGGGTGGGGGAATTACACCTCATTTCTGATCACTAATGTGATGAAGAGCATCAGAAGTATATGAAAACGATAAGAAGTGATTCGGATTTCAAAGTACGTTGTTTGGAAACATTAACAAAAACATCAAAATGATAGAAGTATACCTGCTTCTACTAAATTCTTGATGGGAAAGTTCTCAAGAACAAGCAATTTATTTCCTGCTACAGAAGGGGGGGGGGTGTTTTTTTTTTTTTTAAGATCAAAGGGTTTTTTCTTCACAGAATTTCATATTTGCTAATATGAAGGCATAAAACAGCAACAAAGAACAATAATGCATACAGCAGTGAATACACCAGGGTAATGTCGATATTTGAAATGGCTAGATAATTTTTTCAGGGTGGGGAGGGTTGGAATAAATGCAACAGAGGTCAATAATCACAAAATTTTAAGGTTAGAGCAAGATCAGTCAATGACTAAACAGAGTTAACATTTTTATAGGACTATTACTGATTATTAGCATTTTTGTTTTGCAAATGGGCACGTACTGGTAAGAATGGAAGAAAGGACAATAACATGCATAATATTAACTACACACTTTAAAAATTATGAACCATGCAGAAGTTTAGCTCAAGTAGTTGTACTAATGGTCTACATCCGATTCAAAACCACATAGTTCATTGATCACAGATGCATGGTATTAGTCACAAAAAGTTTCAGAACATATTGTGTTGATTTTGAAAGGTCATTTGCATCTTCTATGATTTCAACTTTATCTCCATTGAACTTGCTTGTAAAGTATGTATGATGTACTGTATATTTAAAATCAGCAGAACGGCAATATTACTCTATAATTTTTTAGTTTCGATAGTTGCACTTTTTTAAACACAAAAGAACCACATCAACAGTGATGAAATTTAAGTAAGAAAGAAAAACTGTGGTTGTGCCTTATTTCTTTCATAATCATAAAAATCAAAGCCTTAAACAAAGCTTCATTGTGAAACAGTAATGCAAAATCAAATATAATGGCATACATATGGTGCCAAATGCTAGAAATTATATTTTAAGCTATATATACTTAAAGACTGCCAAAATTTGTTTTTCTTTATAGTTCAAGAAACACAACTATAGGCTTTTGTCATAACCAGTTTAAACTTTATGTGTACTTCATTTTAAGTGCGGGAGTCAAATGCTCTTCATTTTCTTTCTTTTTGTTTTATTGTAGCATTTTGACTACAACTGGTTAAAACTAAAAATGTGTTGTTTAAATCTCTGATATCAAAGAGGGATCTGAATTTCCAAAGTCCTCATTTTTCTCTTACGGAAAGGACAAAATGTACATAACTGCAGGCTCTCTTTCTCTCCAGATATTTCTAAATCCTTACCCTTCCAGCATCCTTCACCCTCTATAAAAAATAAGTTTACTCTTCTTTATTTAAGACAGCTGCCTCCAGAGCAGCCTCCCTGCGGCAGGCGCTGTCTGTACTTAGTGCATTTAAATGAGGATTTGTATTGCACGTTTTAGAGTCATTGTTCAAGGCACTTTCGGGGTGGGGGGCCCTGGTGTCTCCTGCACTCCCATTCAGCTGGGGCACAAGCTTCTCTTCGGCCATCACTCCATTTTCAGCCAGGGATCCATCTGATGACACAGCAGAGGACTTGGATTCCCCGGATTTTGACTTCAGTTCTTTGGCCACTTCTTCTGCTGAAGCAGCATAAGGAGGTCTGCCCTGTTTAAAAGGAAGGACAACCAATAAGGCAGCCTTGGATAAAGAGGTGGGGAGAGAGGATACCGGACTGGCCCTATGACTGGGCTGCAGGCTCAAAAGCAGAAAGTGCATGGCTGGGTCCCTCTGACTGTCTTTCCCTCGAGTGGCCTTCTGTTGGTGAAACTTCTGTCCCAGTCAGTTCCTTCTGTGTTCCCTTCCCTCAACTTCTCTGCTGTTAATGTCCTAAAAATGAGGGAAATCCCATTTCAGGAGTTCTATCTAATGCCACATACAGGACTTAATTTTTTAACCTAACAAATACACTTTGGCAAATCTGCTCTAAAGTTAAGGCTCTCCCATGTACCCTCCAAAATGAACAGGATCACCCGCAGATGCCTGGAGAGGAGTGGCCAAATTACATGAGCTACTACATCAGGCCAACAAGCACCACTGGACAACCTCAGAAAGCCAGTGTACATAGACAGCACATGTGGGTTTCGGAAGGATCTCTGTCCCTCAGCATGTTTTCTCTGGAAAAAAAATTAGCCTGATCCAGTATATTTCTGGAACAAGATTCTCTAAAATGACAGTAAGACACCTGAGATATAAATTGCTTCTTCTATCGAAGATCAATGTACCTCCACTTTGGCCCACAGCACCCCTGGCACCTACCCATTAGAAGCCATAGCACCAGTTATCAAGTTATAAAAATCAAAATCTGTAAATGTCTCTTGGGATCAATGACTAGGGCTGAACATGGTTGGCCTAGCCGAAGGAAGGTCAGGGTCTAGAGAAGAACAGGATCTTCTAGCTCCTTGGCCCATGCCCTCCCTCAGCACAGGATGACAAGGACCTCCAGCATCTTCCTGTCTGTCCTCCTTTCCTGAAAGCCCTAGCTAGAGTTTGTCTTGCTGAAAAAATAAATAAATAAATGAAAAATCAAAGTCCACTCTCTCCACTAAGAACAGGGAGAACCTCATTAAAAAAAAAAAAAAAGCAGGGGCTGGGAAGGTGGCTCAGTGGTAGAGCGCTTGCCTTGCATGCCTGAGGCCCTGGGTTCAATTCCTCAGCAACACATAAGCAAAAAAGAAAAAAGCCGAAAGTGGCACTGTGGCTCAAGTGTTAGAGTGCTAGCCTTGAGCTGAAGAGCTGAGGGACAGCACCCAGGCCCAGAGTTCAGTCCCCATGACTGGACCCAAAAAAAAAAAAAAAAGCAGACCTCAACTCCTCTTAATTCTCCTTTGGAACCTTGAAACAAATAATGTGCTTTCTTTCATTTTATGGTGCTGGGGATCAAATCCAAGGCCTTGTGCATACTAGATGAGTGTTCCACCAATAAGCTAAATCCCCAATCTGACGCAAACTATAACAGTACAGCAGTAGCAAGAAGGAAAAGAAAATGAATACTGAGGATTTGAAGTGTATCTCTTCAAAGCTCAGGCTTCTCCCAATTAGACAGTCTATCTGCAGGACTAAACCAACACTTAGCACGGACCACCTCCTGGGCACCTGCTGTAGGGACTTGGGAGCAGTCAAGGGCAACCACTTCATGGGTTGCAGGGTAAGGCACACACAGAGGATGGAGGGTACTGAAGATAGCAGGTTCTCCCCTACTGTTTGTCTACAACCTGTTTCCCTTGCTCTTCTGCCACAAGTAAATGCAGCACCACAGTAAACAGTGTCATTCGTTGAGTATGTGGGTGACCCACACTGCACTAAAGACAAGTGTGGGAAGAAACGAAAGGACAAGGAAAGGAAAAGTCCAGAACTTCTAGGTAAGTAGGCTTCATACCCTTAATAAGAGATGCACATGAGTCTCGGGGCCCATATCAATTATTCTCAAGGTGTGAACAACTAGTCTCACTAGTGTGCAAGAGAAAGGACCATGGGAGGTTTACAAGTGGATAGATTCACACCCCATAGGCCTCAAGGCACCTCAGTAAAATGTGCCCGTAAGAAAAGACCAAAACTAGCTAGGTATATTAGTACACACCTTGATCCGAGGTCTGGCAGGAAGATCACAAGTCTGAATCCAGCAGAGCACTGCTTATACTACTAGCTACTCAGAAGGCTGAAAGCTAGAGGACCACAATTCAAAAACAGTCTAAACACAAAAGTCTTCAAGATACTATCTCCAACTAATCAGGAGGTCTAGGCCGGAGTTGTGGTTCACGCACTTCCAGCCACTATCATTACTAATAACACCACCACCACCACACACAAAAAAACCCCACAAATTCAAAGTCTAGCCAAAGTAAGTTAGTGAGGACTTGCCTCAAAAATTTAAAAATGGCTTAGGGGGTGGGTGAGGCTTGTAAGCCTAGCTACTTGGAAAGCAAAGATGAAGAAGACTGTAGTTTGAAGTGAAACTGTGCAGTCTTCAAGACCTCATCTCAATCAGTAAGAAAAGGCTGAGCACAGTGGCACATACTAGTCACCTGACCTAAGCAGGAGACTTAAATAGGAGGATTCTTGTTAAGGTGACATAAGACACAAATATGAACATTATTTTAAAAAATAGGTAAAGCAAACAAAGTAACAACAAAAATAGTTGGGGATCCAGCCCAAGAACATCTGTCTAGATGCTTCTAGCAGCAGAGAAGTAGCGCCACTGGTATGGTGCCAAGGATTTAATATAGTGAGAAACAATGAAATGAGTTAAATCCCTAACATTAGGGGGTATAAATACCAAGAGCTAAGAACTGGTGGCTCACACTTGTAATCCTAGTACTCAGGAGACTGAAATCTGAAGGATTGAGGTTTGAAGCCAGCTGAACAGAAAAGTTTAAAAGATTTTATTTCAAAATAACTAGCAAAAAGCTGAACTGAAGGAGTGGCTCAAATGGTAGAGTGCCAGATGAGTGTAAAGTTCTGAGTTCAAACCCTGGTGTGGAGGCAGAAGACCAAGAATGTCTCCTCTGATCAAAACCAGTGACTGAAATGACACTAGGGCTGAGGGATATGGCTCAAGTGGTAGCACTCCTGCCTGCCCACCAAGCGCAAAGGCCTGAGTTCAAATCAAAGTATACCTTCCCCCCCACACCACCAAAAAAAAGAATTCTCAAGTGGTATGCTACAAAACAGAAATGCATAAATCCAAAATGCAAGGCCCTAAGTTCACTGGGAGTGGTGAAGATAATAAACTAAAAGAGCCCCTGTAAATGAGATGGAAAGAAAAATTTTAAGAATTCAAAAGAAAAGCCAAAAATGAGGCCTAAATTAGAAAAAAAAACAATAACCAGTAAATACCATAATACCTGAAGGAGAAAATCACAGATTTTAAAAATTAGAAGAAAATGAACATAGGAAATACAAATCAAACTCACTATAAGATACCAGGTCATTCATACTAGGATGGCTAGAATTAAGAAGATGTAAACTCGTGCTTTGTTGCTTAAAGCTAGCACTCTACCACTTAAGCCACAGCTCTGTATCTCACATTTTGGTGGTTAACTAGAGATATCTCTGCCTCTTGAGTAGCTAGGATTACAGCCATAAGCCACCAGCACCCAGCTAAGATGGAAACTTTTAAGTGTTGACAAGGACATGAAGATAGTGGAACCCTTATAAGTACCTGGTAATGTCAAATAGCACAGACATGATGGAAGACGATTTGACAGTCTCCAAACAGTTCCACAGAATAACCATACAATTAAGCAATTCTATTCCTAGCTGTATGCCTAGAGAACTAAAAAGAAATGCCCCCCCACAAATCTGTAGCTGAATAATCATAGCTATTGTATTTGAAGTAGCCAAGAAATGGAAACAACATGTGTCCATCAGCATATTAATAAATGTGGGATGTATGTTCCCTGGAACATAATTCAGTAATGAAGAGGAGCAAAATGCTGCCAGCGGTACTAAAACATGTACATTTATACCAAACCTTGGAACAGGCAAATCCAGAGGTATAACATACATCAACTGTACCAGTTGCTGGGGAGGGAAGGAAGGATCGGAGAATGAGTGCCAGTGGGTAAAGTGTTTCTTTATGGGATAAGAATATTCTGGAATTAGTACTGCCAATTGCTAGACCTTGAGACTAGACTAAACACTACTAAATTATTAAAAAATTGAATGGAAAACAACAAAGACCTAACAGATACCTAACCAAAGAAGATACAGAAATGACAATTATGTGAGCATATGAAAAGATATTCTACTACCATATGTCATCAGACAAGAACAAATTAAAACACAATACCATTACCCACAAATATGTGGCCAAAATTCAGGATGCTGACACCATTAAATGCTGGTAAGGATGTGGAACAATAGGAAGCTCACTTACAGATGGTGGGAATGCAAATTGTATAGCCACTATGAAAGACAGTTTGGTGGTTTCCTACAAACTAAACATATTATCGCCATAAAATGCACCAATCTTTTTTTTTTTTTTTTTTGCCAGTCGTAGGACCTGAACTCTGGGCCTGGGCTCTGTCCTTCAGCTCTTCAGCTCAAGGCTAGTACTCTATCACCTCGCCACTTCCAGCTTTTTCTGCTTATGTGGTGCTGAGGAACCAAACCCAGGGCTTCATGCATGCAAGGCAAGCACGCTACCACTGAGCCACCTTCCCAGCTCAAAATGCAGCAATCTTAAGCCAGGCCTCAGTGGCTCATACCTGTAATCCTACTCAGGAGGCTGAGATCTGAAGATCGAGATTCAAAGCCAGTCCAGGTAGCAAAGTCCTCGTGAGACTCTTATTTCCAATTAACCACTCAAAAACTGGAAGTAGTACTGTGGCTCAAGTAGTAGCCTTGAGTACAAAGAGGCTCAGGAACAGCACCCAGGCCTTGAGTTCAAGCCCTGAAACTGGGAGTAAAAAACGCAACAATCGTGTTCCATAGGATTTACACCCAATATAGTTGAAAACTTATATTAGCACAAAAATTTGCACACAAGCCAGGCACTGGTGGCTCATGCCTGTAATCCTGAGATCTGAGGCTGAGATCTGAGGATTACAGATCAAAGCCATCCAGGCAAAAAAGTCTGTCAGACTCTTATCCCAACTAACCACCAAAAAAGCCAGAAGTGGATGAACCTGTAGTTCAAGTGGCAGAGTGCTAGTCTTAAGCCAAAGAAGGTCAGACAGTGCCCAGGCCCTGAGTTCAAACCTCAGGACAAGAAAAAAAGCAAGAAAGCAAGAAAGGGAGGGAGGGGGAGGGAGAGAAGGAGGAAGAGGGAAGGAGAGAAGGAGGGAGGGAGGGAAGAAGATGGAAGTAAGGAATTATACACATTTTTTTTTTAGGGGTCCAGTCATGGGGCCTGAACTCTGGGCCTGGGCGTTGTCCCTCAGCTCTTCAGCTCAAGGCTAGCGCTCTAACACTTGAGCCACAGCACCACTTCTGGCTTTTTTCTTTTTGCTTATGTGGTGCTGAGGAATCGAACCCAGGGCCTCATGCATGCAAGGCAAGCGGTCTACCACTGAGCCACCTTCCCAGCCCAACACACATATTTTTTTTCTGGTTTTCATCTGTGGTGCTAAGAACCAAATCCAGGGTCTTGCATGTATGCTAACAAGCATTCAACCACTGAAAAACAACATAACTTTTTTCAACTGTCCAAGCTATCTATCAAGATATCCTTCAGAATGATAACAGAACAAATTGATATGTCTAAACAAAGGAGTATTATATAGCTACAAGGAAATGAGCCATCCATCTGCAAAAAGAAGTGGAGGAACTTAAAATGCACATTGCAAAGTGTAAGATCCTGATCTGAAAAAACAATATCCTATGTGATTCCAGCTATGTGACATTCTGGAAAAGACAAAGGTTTGGAAAGAGGTAGATCAAGTGTCTGCCAAGAGAGAAAAGGATGAATAGGCAGAAGACAAAGATTTAGGGCAGTGCCCTACTCTGAATACTACGAAGGGAGAGACACATGTCAGTATATATTTGTCCAAACCTGCAGAATACACAATAACAAGAACAAAGTCTAACACAAACCATGGACTTTGGATGATTCTGTTACATAAGTTCATCAACTGTAACAAATTTTTCTCTTTGATGGGAGATATAATAGGGAGATTCGGTGTGAAGGAGGGAGAAAGAAAGAGGAGAAGTAGGACATGGGTATATGCGTCGCCATATCTTCCTCTTGGTCCTGAAAACTATTCTAAAAATTAATGTTTAAGAAAACCAAACACGGGCTGGGAAGGTGGTTCAATGGTAGTGCTTGCTTTGCATGAATGAGGCCCTGGGTTCGATTCCTCAGCACCACATAAGCAGAAAAAGCCGGAAGTGGCACTGTGACTCAAGTGGTAGAATGCTAGCCTTGAGGTGAAGAGCTGAGGGAGGGTCAGAGCCCAGACCCAGAGTTCAGGCTCCACAACTGAGAGAAAAAAACAAACAAACAAACATGTTGAATAAAAACTATATGACTTATGGGAGGTACAGGATGGAAAAATTGGGCAAGAGTGAGGGAAAGGGGTGACATTGTCCAAAAAGAAATGTGCTCTTTACTTGACTTACATAACTGTAACTGCTTTGTATATAATAACAATAAAAAATTAAAAATTAAGTTGGATGCCGGTGGCTCACGTCTGTAATCTTAGCTACTCAGGAATCTGATATCTGAGGGTCACAGTTCAAAGCCAGAAGTGATGTGGCTCAAGTGGTAGAGAGCTAGAGCACAAAGGTCAGAGAGAGCGCCCAGGCCCTGAGTTCAAGCTCTAAGGCCAGAAAAAAAAAAAAAAATTAAAAGGAAAATCAAATCACTGACTGTATAAACAGGGGAATTTTAAGTATGTGAGTTGTATAGCAAAACGAAGGGTCTACCAAACACTGAATGTAGGCAAAGAAAAACTAGAGTGAGGGCAACAGCCACTGAGGGTGAAAACAGCACAGAAAAAGAATAGAACCCAAACACCTGTAATATAAGACATCTTTCTCAAAGAGAACTGAGTGCACATATAAGAATATCCTACACTGAGGAGGAGGATCAAGAACAACCAACATCAGGAATGCAAGACAAGGCATTAAACTTTTAAGAAAAAGCACAGAAAAGCTACAATCAACTTGGGCACTTAAGCCAATCTGCAAATGACTATGAAGAGGAAGACATTAGCAATGTCTTTGATAGCAAAGTTTTATGAACAAAAAAAATAAAGGAACATAAAATAGGGAAGAAAAAAATGAATGAGTATGTTTCCTGATAAGGAAAATGTTTCACATAGAATGCTGTTCCCAAAGTCCTTCAGAGACCAAAGTGGACATATAAGCCTGGGGGTAGGGGGTGTGCAGGAGGGGAGATAAAGGGGACTGGGTGCACTGTCCAAATTGATAAGAATACAACTATTGTAAACAAATGAAGGGAGAGCAAATGCAAACATTTTCCTTCAACTGTTCTCAGTGAATGACGGTGCAATCAAGAATTCTGTCTCATTGTGGGATATTCTAATTCTAACAAAACTGGAGTTTTATTTTTCTTTTTTGTCAGGTCTGGGGCTTGAACTTGGGGCACTGTACTTGAGTTTTTGTACTCAAGGTTAGCTACAACTTCAGCCACAGCTCCACGGCTAGCTTTTTGGTAATTAAATGAAAATACAAATTTCATGGAATTTTCTGCCTGGGCTGGCCTTGAAACTCAATTCTTACATTTTCAGCCCTCTGAATAGCTAGGATTACAGGTATTAACCACTGGCACCTGGCTAAGCCTGAGATTCTTGAGATTCTCAGGATAGAAAATTAGATGTTATAATACAGGGTGAATAAAATTCCTGGTCTTTTGATGGAACTAGAAGACTCAACACAAAGTGATGAAGTATTTTACTGGGGAGGGAGGAGAGTATACTTATGTGACTCACAAGTAAGTGTGTGAGCTTCTTCTTAGTGTATACTTCCATAAAGAAAGTCTACAAATGGGCTCATCCAGAAGAATGAACACATGACTATAAGAGAAAAGAGGTGAAATAAAATCCTAGAAACAGTAAGAATACATGAGGATCTTATTTCAAAATAAAACAACTCTGAATGTAGTGTTTGCATTTTTATGTATAAACAAACAAAAAGATCCAGTAGCTGAGATAAATCTGATAGAAATTAATTACCCACTGGGTCCTAGTCTGTGGTGTTGAAATGTCACTTCTAGAAAATACCAGGAAGCAGCTACCCTGGGTGAGGGATGTCCAGAAACCTAGGCCTTTGTGTCTTACCAGCAAAGAAACCGGAAAGGCTTCCAAATGATGACAATGACTAGGGCTTAAAGGAATTTACATCTGTTGAGTCTTGGACCAGTATATGGTGTTACAAGGCCTGACAGTTACAGAACACAATCATCGCCCTTCAGTCTAGTTCAGAAAGGAGACACAGATAAGGAATGACAGAGCAACACTGTGACACTTGTGGGGACATTACCTGAATCGTTCCCTGGCTTTTATAGCCTCTGCCATAGTACCTTCCACCTCTTCCAAATGTTCTAATCACTGGGGTAGAAATAACTCCCCTTGGACGTCTAGATCAATAAGGGAAAAAAAAAGAGCAAATAGACATGAATCTCTCAAAGACCACATTTAAAAAACATTATCAAATAGATACTATGGGGACTAGAGGCACTGAGTTTATTTATGGTCATACTAAAAATTTATTCAAAGGAATCAATATTTTTCTGCTTCAAGCCCATTTTTTAAAATTAATTAATTTATTTATTTATTACTAGCTAGCTAGCTAGTCCTGGGGCTTGAAGTGTGAGCTGGACACTGTCCCTGGGCTCCTTTGGCTCAAAGGCTAGCACTCTACCATCATTTGAGCCACAACACCATTTCCAGCTTTTTCAGTGATTAACTGGAGATGAAGTCTCATGATTCTCTGCCTGGGCTGGCTTTGAATGACGATCCTCAGAGACCAGCATCCTTAGTAGCTAGAATTACAGGTGTGAGCCACCAGCATCTGGCCCACATTTTGTGTGTGTGTGTGTGCTGGTACTAGGATTTGGAACTATCACTAAGCTTTCTTGCTCATGCCTGAGACTCTAGAAATTGAGCCAACACTTGCAGTCCAGCATTTATTTTTGGTTAGAGACAGAAGTTTCACAGACTTTTGTACCAGTGTTGGCTTTGAACAGGGATCCTTCAAGTCTCAGCCTCCTGAATAGCTAGGATCATAGGCGTAAGCCAATAGCATTCCGTTGCAACTATTTGATTTGAAAAATACTTTAAAACAACTTTTAAAAGAGAACTCGTATATTGAACACATAGCTAAATATTTAATAATAGTTGTTATATAAAAATAAGATTCTGTGCACCTATTAAGAATGATGAAAGGAGACTGCACCTAATGATATAAAAGCAAATCCAAGATCTTTTTAGCATTTATGTTAGATTCATTTTTCCAGTCTGGAGCTTACCCTCTTGCTGGTCCTCCCACGGAGACTACTTGCAGTGGAAAGGGCCCCCGGCCTCCACGGCCCCGCCTGCTCCCAGCCCAGTGGCCAACCACAGTGCCAGCTATTTCTAGTTTCCCTCCCTGAGAAGGTATAGGTTGTACTCCTGCACACACACACACACACAGAGACAAAAGAAAGCAATACATGAGAAAACAACTTTTTTTTTTTTAATGGTAGGCGGTATGGCCTAAACTCAGGGCCTACGTGCTGTCCCTGAGCATTTTTTTGCTCAAGGCTAGTGCTCTACCACTTTGAGCCACAGAACCACTTCCTGTTTTCTGGTGGTTAAGTGGAGATAGGGTCTGGTCTCATGGACTTTCTTGCACAGGCTGGCCTTTAACTGTGATTCTCAGATCTCAGCTTCCTGAGTAGCTAGGATTACAGGCATGGGCCACCAGCGCCAGGCTGAGGAAACAAAATCTTTACAACATAGCTTGAGTGGCACAGACAAATAGGCAAAAAACTTTTCAGTATTGGTTTCCATAATCAATAAAGCATTATAGAAACTAGTATAGTTGTTTGGATCATCTTTTCCCTCTCTTTCTCAATTAAACTCAAAGTCTTTTGGATGCCAGGCAAAACATCTATGACTGATCTGTATTAATAGCCCATGTTTTATTTGAGACAAGGTCTCACTGTGTACCCCAGACTGGCCTTAAACTTCCTGCTTCTGCCTCCTCAGTGCTGGATTGCAGGCATGAACCACCATGTTCAGCTCAATAACTCTTATTTTGTTTAATTAGGATTTCTTTAAACAGAATCTAAATTGTATTCACCAATCTCTACTAATTTCTGATAATTGTTTGCATATTCTAAAATTTTCTGATCTAAGAAAATTCTTAAATCATTAACCAATAGCAAAATAGAGGCTCTAGCATCTTGTGCTCTGGCAGGGAAATACATTATCATGAGCTCTACACAATTCTGAAGCAACTATGTCAGAACTGGCCACCAAGAATCTAGAATGGGCCTTATGTTTTCTAACCGTCACGTGAACAAGTACAAAGAAAGAGGAAAAATGTTTTAATAATATATCTTACTTTGCCCAATAATATCATCTTAACATATGATGAAGATAAAAAACTAACAAGTTGAGCTGGGTGCTGGTGGCTCATGACTATAATCCTATTTACTCAGGAGGCTGAGATCAGAGGATCACAGTCTAAAGCTAGCTCAGACAGGACCATCTGTAAGACTCTTATCTTCAATTAACCTCTAGATAACTGGAAGTGTCTTAAGTGGCAGAACACTAGCCTTGAGCAAAAAAGCTCAGGGACAATGCCTGGGCCCTGAGTTCAAGTCCTATGACTGACCAAAAAAGCCAACTAAACAACAACAACAAAAAAACCCTAACAAGCTACTTTAATTTTTTCCATGTATATACTACTGGCCATGATGGAAGTTATTTCATGTACACGTGGCTAGTGGTAGCCACTCGGGACAGCACAGGTAGGAGATTCAACCACAGTAGTAAAGTTGGGAAGCAAGTTCCTTGTACCCTCCCCTCTCTCTGCTAATCCCCAACTACAGACCAGTAGTAGCACCCTGGCATGACAAGGAGCTGAAGCACATCAAAAAAACGAGGGCTAGTCGGGTGCCAGTGGCTCACGCCCATAATCCTAGCTACTCAGGAGCCTGAGATCTGAGGATCGAGGTTCAAAGCCAGCCTGGGCAGAAAAGTCTGTAAGACTCTTATATCCAATAAACCACTCAGTAAACCAGAAGTGGCTCTGTGGTTCAAGTGGTAGAGCGCTTGCCTTGAGCTGAGGAGCTGAGGGACAGTGCCCAGGCCCAGAGCTCAAGCCCCACAATCGACAAAAAAAAAAAAAAAAAAAAAGAAAAAGAAAATGAAGGCTGTGCTACAGGACCAGCCCCAGGGCGGAAAAGTCCTAGAGGCTGCAGATGGGCCTTCTGTGGCTACAGATAGGCTAAGCCATTACTCTAAATGTGTTAGAACAGACCTGCAATGCAATTGATAAGCCAGCAGCTCAGCCTGTGAGCATGAAGTGCTGATCAAGTGACCCAAACATGAGATGGGTTTGTTCTAGGAGAACACACAGTGGCCTACCCTGAAAAGAGAGACAGCTATGGCCAAGTCACTGCAGAGACCTGCAGGCAGAGGGCCAGTCAGGGACCCATGAGAAGGGGCACTGTGGTGGAGAAGGTGGCTCTCAAGGACAGTCAAGGAAGACAGGCACCAGCCACTGGAGCAGAAGAGGTACTGGCAGGCAGAAGCTCTGGAAAGGGTGTGGGTATAATTACCGCCCTGGGACTTGCTAGTCCTGCTGCTGTCACTGCCTGAGAAGGCTCCGCAGTGTCCCGATGCTGCTGCCACCCGGAAGGCACGGTAAGGGCCTGTTGCTACTGTTTCCCCATAGGGGCCTCCAAAGCCACAGACTCCTGTAGGATTTAGGGTAGAAAGAGACAGGGGAGAAACATGAGGAATGTGGCTTAGGGCCCCTTAAGGGTATAAGACATCTCCTCATCCCCATCTCCTCAGCTGCTGGAGAGAGAGGGGTCTCCTAGACCTTCCCGCCACCTCATCATCATGCATCTCCAGAGGCCAGTACTGCTGGCCACCCTTCATTAGCAGTCATTCAATAGGACCATGGATACCCTGTGACATCAGTACTGGAAAATGGATCTGACTCAGATGGATTTAATTTCTTGCCCAGGAGGAAGAAAAAATTCTTAAAAAATATGAACACTGCAGCCAGCTGTTGACAGACTTTAGCATTCAGTCTTTGCATCAGAGCTGATGGCTCCCTTTCTCTTTCAGATCATCTCTGGAATCCAGCTCATTCCTCCCTAATTTGGAGGATTACTACTGTCAACTGTCTATGACCCACAAATAATGGTCTTAGCAAAGTAAGTTATGGCTACACTAGAAGGATCACCCTTTCTGTCCCAGCCTGAGTAAGTTGACAAATAGCTTACCTGCAAAGCCCCTACCCCTGCCCTGTGCGGGTGGGATGGGCCCAAAGTGCCGTGGGTACATAGATGTGGGATAGAAAGGCAGAGCAGGAGGTGGTGGGAAGGGGAGCGGGTGATTCTGCCGAGAGAAGTTGAGCCCCTCCAGGACACTCTGCCGCATCTTTTCCACCTTGGCAGCCTGCTCAGCCTGGAAGTCAAGAACCAGGCAGGTAAAAATGTCAGTCACAGTGATCTAACTACAGTTGAATGAGCACTAAGATCTATTGACTATTGTTTATTGACTATCTGCACATGTGTCTACTTGACTACTTGCTGATATTCACTTCTTGCAATCCAAGCAGAGATCAGATGAATAACATTAGCCTGGCTTGTTTTAACTCATACTAGAAATAAGAATACACACAGACATACACACTGTGCTTTAATGCTTTTGTTGTTTTTGCTTTCTATGTGTCAGACAAGCTTCCAATGGCATAAGTTGACAGTGGGGTTGGCAATAAGTTCAACAAATCACATATACTAAGTGAGTGCCTGTAAATAGAACCCCATAAAGAACAAAATGTGAGAATACACAAGCAGAAACTTGCAAGCACCAAACCCTGAATTTTCTCAGGAACAATGGTTAAGATTCACTAACTCAGTATTCAAAGTGAAGTCAGAACCTAGCTGTCACAAATAATAAGAACCAATGGTCTCCCAAGAAGTGGCTCAGTGGGAGTCCTGAGGTGATATTTAGTAACACAGGGCCGGGTCTTCTCTTGTATGTTTCATGACAAATACACTATAAAAGACAAAAGATTTAACTATAATTAGAGATGGCCACCCTGACTCTCCAACATACCTGACCATCACAGAGGTCGATGAGTGGGGTCTTTTCCCGGCTGGCTTTGAGGAGTTTAGACTGGAAGAGCTTCCCATCAAAATACATCCAAGGACAACAATGTTCCCAGGGGATGGGCTGTCCACATGCGTCGTTGGCAAACAATGCCATGTCTACTCCACTCATGAACAGGGCTGACAGCTGAATTCCTCGGGGGTCTAGGTTCTCAATCTTTAAATTGAAAAGAGTAATTTCTATGGCAGAAGAGTACTACAGTATCTAACTCTCCCGATAGTCCCAGTCAAATTCCCCACAGGTAAAGAGCACAAAACCTCGACGTAAGCATGACTAAGTATCACTTGAGCCTCACCTAGACCTGCTCTTACTGACTTAGGTTATTTTTGACACATTTAAGTTTAAGAGCATGTTTTATGAACATACTGAAATATTCCAGTTTGCATTCATAAATTATTACACAGTATGGGTAATACTGTGTTATGGCTGAATGTCACCCAGGGTATCCTCAGAAGCCCAGAGCTCCATAATCACTTCATGAAATAATACTTCACATTTCAGATCTGAACACAGGCTGTGACTAACAAAAAGGGTGGTCAAAAAGGAATGCTCTAAGATGCTAAACTTTTCAAGCAGTTTTTTTTTGGTTGGTCGTGGGGCTTGAACTCTGGGCTTGAACGCTGTCCCTCAGCTCTTCAGCTCAAGGCAAGAGCTCTACCACTTGAGCCACAGTGCCACTTCCAGTTTTTTGGTAGTTAACTGGAGATAAGAGTCTCATGGACTTTCCTGCCCAGGTTGGCTTTGAACCACAATCCTCAGATCTCAGCCTCTTGAGTAGCTAGGCATGAGCCACGGGCACCTGGCTCAAGCAGTTATTTTTTAAATAACTGTGTATAATTCATTCTGAATAAATTTATACTATTATATGTGTACATATATAGAGATAGATGTCCCAGATAGCCACTTGTTAATCAAATTATCTTAGTATTTTAGGAGAAATAGACAGCTTGCAAACCAACAATGCAACACTAGATACTATGTTTCAGCTGAGCACAACACTGAAATCTGTTGAAAACTGGTGTCTGCTGTGCCCAGGGCCCACTCCTATGCATGTGATGGCAGAGTTAAGATACCTAACACCAGTACAGTCAACTTTTGATCATCTGTGTGAAGGACCCAGTTTGTGGATTATCCAAGACAGTTTTAATTCTGCTCTAGTTTCTGTCTCCCCACTTCTGTGGCTTATCAAGAATGCAGTCTTTGGGCAACATCAGTCTAAACAATTCTTCGCCATAATAGCACTATAATAGATTTGCATGAAAGACAAAACCAGATCATTCTGATATCAAATCCTAATAAATTTATTATTATTTGCTATTTCATGTCACTCATACCAACATTTCACATGATTGGTTAATACTATTTCATAACCTTGCCTAAGTGTGTGTGTGTGTGTGTGTGTGTGTGTGTGTGTGTGTGTGTGTGTGTGTGTGTGTGCATCTGAGTATATGTATATACATGTATGCTCCAATACTGGGGCTTGAATTTGGGGCTTGACCACTGCCGCCGTCCCTTAGTTGTTTTGCTAAAGGTTGATACTCTACCACTTAAGCCATAGCTCTACTTCTGGCTTTTTGCTGGTTAACTGGAGATGAGTTTCTCACAGGCTTTCCTGCCTGAGCTGTCAATTCTTAGATCTCAGATTCCTAAGTAGCTGGATTACAGGTATGAACCATTGGCACCTGGCTCTTTTCTAAAGTTTTAAATCAGTGTAATAAAACTTTCAAAACCTGGAAGAGTACTAACTCAGAGATTTACAAATGTTTTTTCTCTACACCTCCTGATCCTAGTGTGTATCACTGTTTCTACATTCCCCCTATCAGTGTTGGGAAGCAGGTGAAGCTGGCCGGATGGAATTACATGCACTCTCACATTTATGTGCAATGTGGAAAAAAGAGGGAACAACTGAAGCAAAGGGGATAAAAATACAACTGGTTTCATTAGACTTTAGTCTCATTTATTTAGCCCTATCTGTGAGCTACAGAAAGGAAGGAGACTCCTCACAGCAGAAAGAGAAAACTAGCTATTAATGAGTGGTCAAGCGAAGGTAGAACCCATGAGTAAACACGATCAAACCCAGGAGACAGGTCTCCTGATCCCTCACTCTAAAGATAGTGACCATAAATTCTTTCTAGTCAGGTGAGTATCCACTGATTCCAGCCCAGCACCTCTGTACCCTATTGCTAGAGAACTTGGGTCAAGGATTAGGGGGAGAAAAGTGATGAAGTTAATGGTCCTCTGCTTCTATGCAAACATTCTACATACATGTCATACCTCCTGTCTATGGATGCACATGCAACAGCCTGTGCAAGGTTCTTGGTCGCAAGCTGCTGCTGGTCATATCCAGAAACAAAGCCCTACTAACTAGCTGCTGTACACATGCTGAGTTTAAGATAGCTAAGCAGATGGGCACAGCACAGAACCGCTGTAGTTAGAACTATTCATCTCTGCATTTGCTGAAGCAGGAATGAAAAAATACACTGCATACAAACTCCCCACTGGTTGAAGGGCTGGATTTTTTATGGATCTTAAAAATGATGTTTATGGTTTTGAGGTAATTAGTAATTTCAGTAATGACAACTTCCATTAATCGAACAGCTTAAAAGCTACATAACAATGTGAATCAGATTTCCATTATTGTATAGATTTCTTCCTTTTGTTTTCACTTTTGGCATAGCAAAATCTGGCATTGATTCTAGATCGTCTACCTCAGCCTCCTAAGTAGCGGAGATTAAGGCAAGCATCATCATGCTCAGCAGAAAAATTGTAAAACCTTATAATGAATTATTTTTCTTTCCTTACATGCTAACTATACAAGAAATAGTACAACAGTATATAACATTTATGAGGAACTTAATAAAAAATGATTTTGTATATGCGTTATCTCATTGCCAGCTCTCAATAACCCAAGGACACAGGTATTTCTGATAGTACTCTATTGTACAGACCACCACAGAACTCAAGGTATCAGATATTCACATTCTAATTTTATTCTCTTATGCCAAGAGATAAATATTCAACATTAATTGAAATTCCTCAAGTACAGAAACAAATATTCTGATTTTATAGGAAATATATGTGTGTATGTGTGTGTGTGTGTGTGTGTGTACTTTTTTCTGCCTAATTAGTTTATGAACAATTTCAGTGAAGTGACTTTGTCCAACTTCTAATTACTGGGCAATAGACTCTTACTTTAATTTGTCATATTTACCTATATTCAAAATAATTCTTACAGGTATCACAGACATGTTGCACGTCCCTAATACTGTCTTTAAAGCTCTTCATTTTCCATCTTTTATATTCTGCACTTGGCATGTGAAACTGTTAAAAGAATTTAAAGCAATTATAGGGATGTCAAGAGCAAGGGAGAAGAAACTGTACACATATCATAATTGTACAAAGTTCCTTCTCCTCGTCCTTCACCCACCCTCCTTGAAACCCAAGCTCAGCACTAATTTTACCTTAATGATTACATTCAAAGTGTAACTTAGAAAAACAGCTTTGAAAATATAACAGGAAAAAAATGAGGATTATCAATCACTGTCACAGATATTAAGGAATCACACAGAACACGCTCAATTACTCATGGACATGGTAGACGAAGAAAGCATGGATGAAATGAAATTCTTGAAAATTCATTTTAGCTAATGGTTGCAATGCTTTTTCCCATTGAACCTCCCATCAGAAAAGCTAACAAGAGTCCAAACTATAAGAAGTGGGTCTTTTTCTTCTCCTCCCTGATGGCAAAGCATGAGCTGGGCAGTGAAGGGGAGAAGAGCGATAAGGTCTGGGCAATCCACAAACCGGTAAGGGTCCCAGCACAGCAGCAGCAACAGTCAAGAGGTGACTGTATCTTTAACAGTAAAGTGGCATTTACAGACAGGCACTGTTATTGCTTTTGGTATGTCAAAAACATTTAATGGTTAAATGAAAAAGCATTAAAAGCAATTTAGTTTTCTATCACTGAATTTTGGAACCCTCAGCTCTGCATATGAATTTTGGTAACAAATAAGGATTATTCTTATCATTTCTCAATGTGATAACTAAGAGAATCTTTAATCTTAAAAAAAAAAACAACAACAAAAAACAACAACCAAAAACTGCCTTACCCTCAGCAAATGTTACTTTTCTCATAGCTCTCTTGAAATACGTACTAATCCTGACAATGAAGCTCTCATGGTGTGGGCTGTGCTTGTGAAGGGGACCATCGACCTCCACACAAGAAGACCCAGGGCGGCGATGAGTGAGACAGAAGGCAACTGTATATGGAATGTGTCTTTCTGATATATCTCTAGAAACACCTCGCCTTAGATGAAGAATCAGTAGAAAACCATGAAAGTACTAAGACCTCAAAAGAACCAAAATGAAAGCTTCTTTCAAAAGTTATATTCTGTGTGTGGATCCGAAAATGAAAAGGATATGGGAGATAAGATGAACTTTGGTTAAAGTAACTTGATGGTGAATAAGGCTTGGTGGGCATACCTGATCCCTGGCGGTCTGATTTTCAGAACTGGGATGTCAATACTGAAGGAATAATCTACACAAGAGAAACAGGAGTAGAGGTAGAGGGTGGCACCACACTCTAGGGCAGTGTTTCCACCCCCTGAAGCACAGCCTGCGGCGAGGACGATGGTGACGGGCACCCAGGAGGACCTGACTGGGCCTGCCACACTGCCTGACACCGAAAACAAAAGCGTTAAAGACAATAACAATTTCTGCCTGACAAATAGAAAAGCTTGATCCATAAAGAACACAATTTGAGGGGAATTCTGCTACATTTGGGTTTTGCACTTAGCTTATTTCAAAGTCATCACAAGCCTCAGGTGAGTGCCACTCAACACCAAATTAGAAAATTTAACACAGTGATTTAGGGAAAACCAGAAATTTATTGAGCATCACCTGTCAAATACTAAAAATCTATAAAGCAAGTCTAAAATCCCTCTTCATGAAAAGATGCGTTCATAAAGAACAGCAAAAAGATCTAAAAGTGAAGGTAATTTTGTCAAAAGAGATTAACTGATTGCAAATCAAACTTTATAAAATAAATAAATAAAAATGTAATTGATGGTAAAGAAAAAAACAAAACCCTGATATTAAAAAGAAAAGGCAGATCTATGATTTAGCTAACTTTGAAAAGTCTTGAACTAACATTTAATATAGAAATTAGAAAGCAATTATAATTATGTGAACATATCATCTAATAAAGGTATACTGAAAAGATATATTCACTAAAAATTGGGTGACAACTTACAGAACACAAAATTGTCAAAACAAAGAACAAAAGAAACCACTAGAAGGCAAAATTAAAAGGAATATGATGATAAATGCTGACTCAAACGGTGTTGGGATGATAGTGTAACATCGTTCTTCAAGTGTTTTTTTTTTTCTTTATAAAGGGATTTTACAATATTTGAAGGACAAAGAATATTTTTTAAAGAAAACTAAAGTTGTAGCTAGGAACAATGGAATGAAATAAGAAAAAGAATCCTGGCTAGATGTTAGAAAATTCTTAAGATCAAGCCCTCTCAGGGCCTGGAATCCCCTCCTAAAACAAAAAAAGAGAAGTTTACTTCCTGATGTGAAAAACAAGAATAAACATCCATTAGCGATAAACAAGGGGAAAGTGGCATTGATTGTTGGGGATGGCAAATCTATAACTAGACAGGAATGGCCCCTTTGCCCTGAGGGCTCTCAACTCACATCAAATTAGTATCATTAGTTTAGTGCACTGAAGCAATTCTGTTTGGTGAAAGTTAGCTTTGTTACACCAAGATCCAAAGCAAGACTTCCCAAGACAATGAAATAGGGTTGATATGTTACCTTGAGCTCCTGTAGCTGGTCAGGCTCGTAGAGTTTGGGGGACAGCGCCTGAGCCAGGAAGGCATCCAGTTCTTGACGCCGTAGAATGCGAGCTCCTGGCCACTGCACCATGTACCTGAGAAGGGAAAGAAAGGATTGAAGTAGAATGACTGAGTAGATGAACCTAGCAGGAGGATCTAAGTAAACACTAGGAATGCCTGGAGCTAAGAAGATACTAAGGCTTTCTTTCCAGTTTTCCTATTTTCACATGAGGGTATATAAAAATGTAATCATCATGTGGGCTTACCAGAATGCTTTAGAGTAATTAAAATCAATATGCTAAACTTTGCACTCTATAAGTTAACTAGCTGGTCAATAATCCCTTTCAATTTGATTCATGTGAAATATTTAAAACCTCAAAGAACATGATAAGCAGCAATTCACATAACTAGCTTGTGATAATTAAATTTGATTTTCTATCATAATCTTCCTCCTGGATCACAACAGAAAAGATTTAAGGTCACAATAAGAAAGATGAAGAGCAGCAACTGAAGAACTTTCCAACAGCAGCTGGACAATGAGGAAAGGCAAGAAGGGTCCACAAAAGAAAAGACTTTAAGGAATATAACATACAGGACAGTCTCTACAACTACAACCTTCAAATGGGATGCATTCTGGTATGGGCAGTCAAAGGGAAACCAATTTCCAAATCTCTAACTTCCACTAGAACAACTCTGTCAAGGGTCTCAGGCTTCCTTTTCTGTACCAACACTCTTGTGTGACAACCTAGCTCACTCCACAGGATGCCAATACTATTAATGTATACTAATTCAAAAATAAAAATAAAGAAATATTTGCAATGATAAAAACTGCATCCCTTGCAACTGACTGAATACAGTAAGTCCTAAATGCCTTATTGAATTTTTATTAGAGCTTGATAAAGAAACAAGGATGGGGCTGGGAAGGTGGCTCAGTGGTAGAGGCTTGCCTTGCATATATATGAGGTCCTGGGTTCGATTCCTCAGCACCACATAAGCAGAAAAGGCCAGAAGTGGCGCTGTGGCTCAAGTGGTAGAGGGCTAGCCTTGAGCTGAAGAGCTTAGGGACAGCGCGCAGGCCGAGTTCAAGCCCCACGATGAAAGAGAGAAAGAGAGAAGAGAGAAAGAGAGGGGGGGGGAGACAGAGAGGGAGGGAGGGAGGGAGGAAGGAGGGAAAGACAGGAAGACAGAAAGAAAGAAAAAAAAAGAAACAGGGACGAAAAATACCCTACTGGTGTTTGAAAAATTTCACTGGACAAGAGAATATGTTCAATATGTAACACTCTTTTCCATAAAGTATATTTGTTTTTAGGCTTCTTTATTTTTTTCTCTATTTAAAAAAATACATACAAAATTCACCATTGTAAGTATAACTGTAATTTTTTAACATGTTTGTTCCAGTGAGGTTAGTACAGTCATGCAGTCATAGCCCCACCACCCTCATCCATAGGATGTGTTTCATCTTCCCAAACTGCAACCTGGATCCATGAACACTAACTCTCTGCACTAATTTCCTTTTGCATTTTTGAATCAGAAAAAGATGGTCTTGGCCACATGCCCAGATTTTTCTTGCTTTTCTGGCAGCACAGATCCTCAGAACTCAACATAGCTGGAGGAACACATGGCCTACTTGGTTGGATTGTCTGTCTCTACCATTTGCCTTTCCACACCAAAGTTACCATTTGCTTTTCTAAGATACAGACAGTAAGAGAATGAGCATACACATATGTGTGGGTTAGACGCTAAAATCCACAGACAGAGCAGCAGCAGCTCACTCTTGGATAACTCATTTATTCAGACTATCCTGATTTGCACATTTAGAATGAACGTTTCACACTGCCAAATCTTCCTAGAGAACTTTTGAAATTTTTTTCTTTAAAAGTTCTAAGCAGAGTAAAACACTACATGAAGAGTTTGCTAGAAATAGGCTTTGGGAGATCTCTTAACCTCCTCACTTACCTTCACTTTCATACTATGAAAGGTAAGGTTTATTTATCTATACCGTTTTACAATTTTCTACACTGTTCTTTCACTCTTAGACTAGCATGGAAGCTGGAAAATGCCAGAGCTCCAAGAGCAGAGAAGCAGCATCTGGGCAGCATGGGCCCTGATGTTATGAACAGGGTGCTCTGACCTTACCCTTGAGGGAAGGCATTAATTTAAGTCTTTCCAGGACTTATTTAGTCCAGTCTTATCTACTAGTCTCTCATGTATTCCACCTTCAGCCCCATTCCATGCTACCCTCTGCTCTGATTTCTTTCTTCCTCATTTCTGCTACTGAGTATTCCAGATATTGAAATGACTTGTTATTCTTCCCTTACACATCCCAATTGTGGCCATAAGGCAACATTTAACAACACAGAAATATTCCACAGGACCCTACCAAGAGGTTAAGATTCACAGTATCAATAAAAGGCAAACCTGTCTTCAGGTACAAGAAGAAGACCACCCCAATGTTCTGTTTCATTGTGCCTGAATGCATGGACTGAATCTCTTACTTTTTTTTTTTTTGCTAGTCCTGGGACTTGAACTTAAGGCCTGGGCACTGTTCTGAGCTTCTTTTGATTAAGGCTAGCACTCTACCTCTTGAGGCACAGCATTACTTCTGGCCTTTTCTGTTTCTGTGGTACTCAGGAGTTGAACCTAGGGCTTCATGTATGCTAGGCAAGCACTGTACCACTAAGCACATTCCCAGTCCTCCCCACCCCTCCCCTGCATGACCGAATCTAATCATGAAGAAATACCTGTCAAATCTAAACAAAAAGGGCTGAAAGAGGTCTGGGAATGTGGCTTAGTGGTACACTGCTTGCCTAGTATGCATGAAGTCCTGAGTTCGATTCCTCAGTACCACATAAACAGAAATAGCCACAAGTGGCGCTGTGGCTCAAGTGGTAGAGTGCTGGCCTTGAGCACAGAGAGACTCAGGGACTGAACCCAGGTCCTGTATTCAAGCCCCATGATTGGCAAAAAACAAAACAAAACAAAACAAACCAACAACAACAACAACAACAAAATCTAAACAAAGAAAAGTCTATATGGGAGTTGAAAAGCTATAGTCACAGGCTATCTCCCTCTGCTTATAAATAGTCTTTACTACAGCACATTCTTGTCTGTTCATAATGCCTAGCCTACGTCTCCTCTTTTGAACAGCGAAGAGAAGGCTCACAGTAAAGCTGCTGAGCCCTACGGGGGAGACAAGCACACAGAAGCACAGAGTTGGAAGGAGTTGTGCCCCCGTATTTATGCCTCTCAGAGCTGGCACTAGCCACTTCTGGGACTGAAAGAATAAAAGGTCAGGACACAACAAGAGAAGCCAGGACTGCCACAGCAAGGAGCACAAACTTGAGAATGTGGCATGATGAAAATGTGGACATTGTACTCCATTCATGACTTCAGTTCCAGGACACTCTGGGTTAAGTCAGGCTTTATGTAACATTTCACACTTGGAAGAAGGAATGCAAGTGATCAAATCCATTTGTTAACTGAGTTTCAAATCACCTGAAGTCTCCATCTTAAATTTTGATTAATAGATGATTTGGTAAATAAAAATAAGTCCTTAATTGAATCAATCAACTGAATGGTCCTTAATCAGAGGAGATCAGAAAACTTTAAAAACAAAAACCTAGTAAAATAATGTTAATGAATTAACATGCAATGCTCTATTGATTAACCTTTATTCAGGTAGGTCATCTTAACCAAGTAAATGGTCTTAAATTTCATGATTACTTTAAGAAACTTAAAAAAAAATATGGTCCTTTCCTTTCTAAAGTCAAAGAGGTGGGACCCATAAGGAGAGGTGAGTATAGGGTTGAGTGGAGCCAACTGGACCGTCAAAAGATCTAGCCAGAGGGTAAAGTCAACTTCTAAAGGGAGCACAGCTCCATGCTACACTGGGAACATGAACAAGAAGGGTGCCAGGAAGGGGGACCAAAGTGAATTCATGGTTTTTACTGGGATAGAAATACACAGGCAGGGCAGGTGCTGATGGCTCACACCTGTAATCTTAGCTACTCAGGAGGCTGAGATGTGAGGATCAGAGGTCAAAGCCAGCCCCAGCAGGAACATCCATGAGACTCCTATCTCCAATTAACCACCAGAAAAATGGAGGTGGTGCTGTGGCTCAAGTGGTAGGGCACTGGCCTTGAGCTAAAGAGCTCAGGAACAGCGACAAGGCCCAGAGTTCAAGACCCACGACCGGGCTGGGAAGGTGGCTCAGTGGTAGAGTGCTTGTCTTGCATGCATGAGGCCCTGGGTTCAATTCCTCATATAAGCAAAAAGAAAAAAGCCGGAAGTGGCGCTGTGGTTCAAGTGGTAGAGCGCTAGCCTTGAGCTGAAGAGCTGATGGACAGCGCCCAGGCTCAGAGTTCAGGCCCCACGACCGGACCCCCCCCCCCCCCAAAAAAAAGACCCACGACCAACAAAAAAAGAAGTATACAGACAACTGCTGTCATGTGGATCCATAAATACAGCTGGAGAGACAGGGCATAAGGAGTGACTAGTGAAAGAAACTGGTTTTCAAATACTACCTCCTAGTAGGGTAGTTGGACACCATGGATACTAGCTACCACAACATTAAGGTATGCCAAAATAAATAATGGTGTTATGGGTGAAGACTACTGGCGAAAGCCCACACTGACAGATACATGGATGGCTGGATTGAGAGATGTTTCAAAACAGCTCTTCACACACAAGGTATAAATCCTGACCAACAAGATAGACCAAACCGTGTGACCCCTGGGGGGGAAACCTTTCTTGCAAACAGAGAGAGCCTGAAGTGTGTCTCTTATCACAGAAAACACTGCTGAGAAACTAAGAAATGAGCCTGACGTGGGACAAACTGAAGGATCTATGTGGTTGATTTTGATAATCACATGGCGAGTCAGTAAGAAAATAGTCTGTTAGAAAACTACACTAAAGTATGCAACTAAAAAATTTTTGTTTTTTATATTGCACTTGCAACTTTGATTCTTTCAAAACCATCCAATCTCTAAAACCTAGTGAACATCTGATGTCTACAAATTCAAATGAATCTGAATCTTAAATGACACAGCCACCCATCACTGTAAGATGAGAAGGCCCAGGAGAAAGGCCATAGGGGCATACCAGCCTGGGTTCAAACATCTGCTTCAGGAAACCAAGCTGCTCCCTGCAGATGGCTGGCACCAAAGAAGAGAAACACAAGATGCACCTAAGCAGCCAGAAAGTAAGAAAGTGTCCTAGGGCTAACCCAAGAGAAGTCCTGAGGCCTAGAGCCAGGACAAAGTGAGCAATAAGGTAGATAACACATGCTGGATCATCACCCAGAACCAAGTGACTGTCTGTAAAAAAATATAACCATGTTCACAATGACTAAATAAAGGGGGAAGAAAACACAAACTCCACAAAAGAATTGCTAATATATAAAATATAGTTTTTCCATAATCAAATATCAAAATTATTTAATATTTATGTTTAAAATCATTGTACAGTATTTATAGGCTATGCATATTTACTAAATATACCTTTCTATAAACTATTTATTGCATTTATACAGCCTACATTATTCTACATTATACAGCCCAGATTATTCTGAGTTCAAGACACCATGATTTCGGGTTGGGAACATGGCTCAGTGGTAGAGTGCTCGCCTACCATGCACAAATCCCTAAGTTCAATTCCTCAGTTCCACATAGACAACAAAAGCCAGAAGTAGAGCTGTGGCTCAAGTGGTAGAGTGCTAGTTTGAACAAAAGAAGCTCAGGGACAGCTCCCAGGCCCAGAGTTCAAGCCCCAGGTCTGGCCAAAAAAAAGGGAAAAAGAAAAGAAAAACGAAAAAGACACCATGATTTGTTACCCTTTCCCCTTGCTACCCTGGTACGTACCGTAGGACGCAGCAGAGCACCATGAGGTGAGTGGGCACGTTGGCAGGGTTGAGCATGGCTGGGGTGTCAGACCTCATGCAGGCCAGAAAGGCCCTCATCCTACGGTTCTTGTCTTCCACTGCCTTGCCCAGCCAAAGCCTCTTCAGATTGGGGCAGGTCCATTCCCGGAAGGCCAGGGCTTCCACCAGTTCTGGGGTCTGAGGAGATTTCCCCTTGTAAGCTGCCCACTCCTTAATGATCACTGGTGAAACTGTATAAGAAAAAAGAAAGACACTTAGTTAGGCTCATTCACCATCTTCATTCCATTCTGCAAAAAAACAAAAAAATTGTGTTCTATAGCAACCAGTCAGAAGATATGGCCTTGCAGGTAACTTTAGGAAGCTATTACCCACAAAGCCCTCAGTTTTTACCTCCTGTATTCCTTGAAATTCATGGTTTATTCTGATTTTTAGTTAGGACACATGTAAATTTCCCAGTCAGATCATGATTTTTTTTTACTGAATGCATAATTCAAAAGTAATATTAGTGATAACTGGTGTAACTCACAGAAGTATGTGATTAACTGGTTACTTCACCAGGGAAATTCAAATTGCACAATGCATCTCTTTTTCTATAAAAATACATTGATAAATTAAGAATTAAGAAATACTTGGATTTGTTAGTAACTTTACTTAAGGATTTCCTTCTTGAACAACAGTAAACTCTAAAGACTTGTCATAAAGGAATAAATAGAAGCAGTAGAAGCAGTATTCCAAGTTTTGAGTCCTGGACGATGCCAGCACAAAATAATTATATTCAATAGAACTTAAGACAGAATACAAGATTCTCCAACATTTAACTTCAAAAAAGAAGCAAGATGTTCAAAGTCCATATAATACAAAAACAATGACCTCTCATCCAAAATGTTTTGTCACTACTTAATTCTTATAAACACAGAACTATGCACATGTCTCCCTCCATCCCCCCCCCCAAAAAAAGTAGTTTTCAAATAAATTAAGGGAAATCTGAGGACACACAATGAAGACAGTCCATGGTACAAACTTGTATGTTTAAACTTCTCATCAGTTACACTCAGATGACACCTTGATGGTAAAATATGGGTGTGCATTTCAGAAGTACAAATAGATCACTCTGGTTCAGTAAACACCAGAACCAGAGCAGGGACTCAAATGCCCTATGCTCAGTGATGTGCTCAGTGTGAGCCCAAGGCACCATTGCTGGCTCCCCTGCAGCACAGCTGCTCCAGGACACAGAGGGGTTGGAAACCAGAATGGAGCTCTGGATTCTAACTTGATCTTTAGCATATTAATTCTAATCAAGTAACATTAATCACCTTGGTTTATTTTCTCTAATGTAATGCCTATAGCCACAGGAAAATTCAGATACTCCAAAACCATGACAAAATTACTTAGATAACTCTGGAGCTAGTCTCCAGTTTTGCTCCAAGACTCAATACAGTCAGACGATGCAATCAATGACCTCTTGAAACATTATGGAACAAGAAGGAGTCAGGTACTGGGATGTACAGTTTATCAGCAACAGGAAAACAAAAACAAAACAAAAACACATAAACACATTTCAACCCCAACAAGTCAGGTAGCAGTGTCACATACAGGAACATCAAATGCCCCTCCACAGGTTCCAACAGTCACTGAAAATTTTTCTTTTACAAAAAGATATAAACTGTCATTAGGCAAATTCCTTTTGTTTACACTTTACTATCTTAGATGTAAATGGTAGAATCTTTAAGGGATATTTAATGTTAAGAGTTAAAGGGATATTTAAAACACTCAAAATGCTTATTTGAAAGTTCACCAATTGCAAGCAAAAAATATACATGTATATATAAACATATACTTATTTATTTAGTATTTTTAGGTGTCAAATAGAAAACCACTAAACTCTACATCACTAGCAGACCTTGTCCTTGGACGCACAATCTAAGGCACCACCCTCCCACCTGGTTCCCACTGAGCTCCAGCACAGCTCAGCTTCCAGAAGCTTTCCCAGCAGCAACATCAGACTATATGGAATAATCATCATCACCCGTGCAGCCATCCTGGGAGCCCACACCTCTCTCTACCTCCCTCCAGCAGCCAAAACAAAGGTCCTAAGAGGATAAATCAGGCCAAAGCTTCAGAACAAGATGCACATGTATCTCATTCCTAATGCACTTGTACATACACAAAGACTGTTCCAAAAACACACACAGACACAAATAACTCCCCAGGACAGATTTTATCAAACATAAGAGCACAGATTATATGTGCTAAGAATCCCTTTGGGGTTTTCTCAAGAAGAGGCATTATTAATAAATCAGGCATATTATGAAATCTATCTTTATCTTCAAATTTTCTTTCCCCTTTTTTTACCCTTCTGTCCCTGAGTTTTTGTGGCTTCATTTTTTAGTAACAATGGCTATTTATTTAGTTATTTTAAACAGGGTCTTGTTAGGTTTTACAGGCATGTACCCTGGTGCCCAGCTAATCCTTTTTTTTTTTTTGGTCAGTCATGGGGCTTCAACTCTGGGCCTGGGCACTATCCCTCAGCTCTTCAGCTCAAGGCTATCACTTGAACCACAGTGCCACTTACAGCTTTTTCTGTTTATGTGGTGCTGAGGAATCAAACCCACAGCCTAATGCATACCACTGAGCCACCTTCCCAGCCCCCAGTTAATCCTTTTATGATGCTTTCTTCTTCCTTCTAGGTGGGCCTGGAATTATGGGCCCTACCTACCAGGCACTTTCACAAACATTTCCTACACCTTCAGGGCCCTGCCAGCGCTCTGGGGACTAGTAGCAGCCTGAAATGGCCTCAACTAATACTGTAACTCAAATTCATACTAGGCTCTAGTGGGTACACAGAGTAGCAGGCAAGATCTCAAACACAGAAAGGTCAAGAAGGAACCCATGGGGGCTGGGAAGGTGGCTCAGTGGTAGAGCGCTTGCCTTGCATGAATGAGGCCCTGAGTTCAATTCCTCAGCACCACATAAGCAAAAAGAAAAAAGCCAGAAGTGGCACTGTGGCTCAAGTGGTAGAGCGCTAGCCTTGAGCTGAAGAGCTGAGAAACAGCGGCCAGGCCCAGAGTTCAGGCCCCACAACCGGACCCCCCCCCCCCCCAAAAAAAAGGAACCCGTGCCCTCCTTTACAGTGCTAAGCATTTTCATTGTCCATCTGTAATACTCAAAACAAACAGCTTGGGAAGAACTCAAAGCTGGATCCCAACACAACTCTACACAGGCTTTATTTTAACAAGATGTTCAGCTGTTTTTAAACACTAATATCTGGGAAACTGACTATATCACCACTTAACAACTGTGGAACCTTTGTCAATCATTTAACAAGTATTTTATTGACTACTGTGTGCCAGGTAGGGCTAGGATAAGGGAGGCAACTCATCAATCAGCTGAAATGGGTCTCTCTAGGTTTTCAGAACTGGTCCACTTTCAAAGACTAAAACAAAGTGCGAAAATTTTCCTGTGCAACAGAATCCTGATCATTAAACCTAAAAAGCATCTGATTCCCCTTGCCATGTAGGCAAACTCTAAAACCAGTTCATACTACTTAATATTACTAGAGTTACAATTTTTACATTACTGTTACTTATAAGAAATTAATTTAAAAATAATATTGACAGATTACAGAATTATAGAAGGCATCAGTTTTAGACTGACGCAGTCTTCAGGGTGCTGGGAACTGAAAAAGAAAGGCTCAGCCTTGGGACTGGGAAGGTGGCTCAGTGGTAGAGTACTTGCCTTGAATGCATGAGGCCCTGGGTTCAATTCCTCAGCACTACATAAGCAGAAAAAGCCGGAAGTGGCACCATGGCTCAAGTGGTAGAACACTAGCCCTGATCTGAAGAGCTGAGGGACAGAGCCCAAGCCCAGAGTTGAAGCGGTGCCATGCTCAAGTGGTAGAACATTAGTCTTGAGCTGAAGAGCTAAAGGACAGAGCCCAGGCCCAGAGTTCAAGGCCCATGACCAAAAAAAAAAAAGCAAAGCCAGCCTTGATTTATAAGTCAAAATGGGAGAGGAGTGACTATGGATCTTCTTGTTCTCCGCTCTATCTCGGGGCTATTAGCTAACAATGAGTAATCTGGAGTTTTGTTTTTACATAAACCTCTGGGCATGCAGGTTTACTTGCAAGGTGCCAGGCTGAGAGAAGAATACCCTGGGAAGAGTACAGTAGGATCCATGATTCTGTGCTGGGAGCACTGAAGAAAGTCCTGGCCACACTGCATTTTCAAAACAGAAGAATGGGAGTGCTGCTACAACCAGCTAAATATCTAGAACAAGTCTATATATCACCATTAACTACTTGTCTTTTCTATTGATAGGAAAAGCCACTGATTCAGGAAGAAACTCAATGAATTCAGTCTCTTTATTCTACACTAAGCTCAACTTTCACCCTGGCAAAACCAATTCTATAACACTGGCTTCCTATGCGATTGGAAGCTAAATTTCTTCTTTTTTTAGTCAGACATGGGGCTTGAACTCTGGGCCTGGTTACTGTCCCTTAGCTCTTCAGCTCAATCTAATGTCTTTTCTTTACAAATACAGTCCCCTCTCCCCTAAATGCAATTTGTTGTCACAAAACCCAATGTTTCTCCCGCTCATCTGGTTGAACCACTACTAAATATCCTCATGCTGCTGATCACAAATATGGTATATAACATGTGAACACTGTTATATATTACAGACTGTGGTAGACAATTTGCTCCAGGGAAGTTAGAATGAACTTGTGACTTTGAAATTATGTAATCATTTAATCACAATCAAAAAAAAAAAAAGAACCTCAGGGAAGGGAGGGAGGGAGGGGATGGTAGGGGGAAAACAATGGAGGGGGTAACAATGTTCAAGAGGAAGTGTACTCATAACCTCACTCATGTAACTGTAACCCTCTGTATAGTAGCTTTACAATAAAAAAAAAAAAAAAAAAAAAAAACCCAATGTTTCCCATTAGATCTTAATCATCTTCCTCAACCTCCCTAGTTACTGGGTTACAGACACATGACTGTTTTGGGCTTCTCGAGTTTAAAAATTACAGGAATGAATATTTGATCTTCAAGCAAATCACACACACACACACACACACACACACACACACACACACACACACACACACACACACACACACACACACACACACACACACACACACACACACACACACACACACACACACACAGAGTCAGATTTTAAGTTTTCAATTAAAACTTTCAGTCCTATGCATTTTAAGTAAAGGATAATCAGCCTACATAGGAAAATACATATGCCAGTCCTGGGCACTATCCTAGCGCTTTTTCACTCAAGCCAGTACTCTATCATTTGAGCCACAGCTCCACTTTGGGTTGGTTTTTTGTTTGTTTTGTTTAGTTAGAGATAAAGAGTCTCTTACAATCTTAGCTAGTCAGGAGGTTGAGAACTGAGGATTACAGTTCAATGCTAGCCCAGTCAGGAAAGTCTGTGAGACTCTTTGGGTTTTTTTTGTTTTATTGCGTTTTTTTGTTGTTTCCTGTTTTGGTGGGGGGGGGGGGGGGGGGGGGAGGTTATTTGGTCAGTCAGAGGGCTTGAACTAGGAGTCTGAGCCCTGTCCCTGAGCTCTTTTGCTCAAGGCTAGTGCCCTACCACTTTAAGCCACAGTACTACTTTCAGTTTTCTGGTGGTTAACTAGGGATTCAAGGACTTTCCTGCCCGAGGTGTCATTGAACAGCAATCCTTAGATCTCAGCCTCCAGAGTAGCTAGAATTACTGGTGGCATGAGCCACCAGTGCCAGGCTCGTGAGACTCTTATCTCCAATTAACTACTAAAAGGGCAGAAATGGATCGGCTATAGTCAGTGTTGGCCTTAAGCATAAGAAATCAGGGACAGTGCCCAGGCATTGAGTTTTAAAACCTACGGACTGGCGAAAGAAAGAAAGAAAGAAAGAAGAAGAAAGAAAGAAAGAAAGAAAGAAAGAGAAGAAAGAAAGAAAGAAAGAAAGAGAAGAAAGAAAGAAAGAAAGAAAGAAAAGAAAGAAAGAAGAAGAAAGAAAGAAAGAAAGAAAGAAAGAAAGAAAGAAAGAAAGGAAGAAAGAAAGGAGGAAGGGAGGGAGGGAGGGAGGGAGGGAGGGGAGGGAGGGAGGGAGGGAGGGAGGGAGGAGAAAAAAAGGGAAGGAAAGAAAGGGAAGGAAAGAAAGGGAAGGAAAGAAAGGGAAGGAAAGAAAGGGAAGGAAGGAAGGAAGGAAGGAAGGAAGGAAGGAAGGAAGGAAGGAAGGAAGGAAGGAAGGAAGGAAGGAAGGAGAGAGACAGAGAGAGAAAGAGAAAGAGAAAGAGGGAGTGAGTGAGAGAGGGAGGGAGGGAGGGAGGGAGAAGGAGGGAGGGAGAAGAGAAAGAAGAGAAAGAAAGAGATAAAGAAAGAGGGAGGGAGGGAGGGAGGGAGGGAGAAGAAAGAAAAGCCATTCTTAGTTTATAAATTTGCCTACTATTTCCATAAACCTTTACCTCCAGTATCTCTTTTTGGGGGGAGGGGGAGGGCAGGTTAGTGGCTAGAGATGAAACCAAAAGCTCGCTTATGCATACTAGGCAGTGTTTTTAAGACTATCATTGGGCTATATCACTCACCCTTCAGTCTTCCATCTATATTTTATAATACTATTTTTAAGTAAATTTTGAGGTACTGGAGAAGACCCCTCTTAGGAAACACAAAGCAAGAAAAGAAATGCTAATTTTATTAACAGGATAATTTTTGGTTTGGTCTGAGATAGGGCATCGCTATATAGTACAGGCTGGCCTCAAATATGCAATCCTCAGATTCCTGAATGTATGTGTTCCTACATCCGGCTTAAGTGAATCATGTTAATTTTAAAGAGTTAATCAACTCAGATGGCTCAAACTGTAATTCTAGCTACTTGGGAGGTGGAGTTTAAAGCCACCTGGACAAGACTATCTCAATCAATCAGGCGTGGTGGCCCATGCCTGTCATCCCAGCCATGGGGGGGAAAGCACAATATCTAGGTGCAATGGCACATATGGGAAAGTTTAAGTAGGAAGATCACAGCCCAGGATGGCTGTATATAAAGCAAAACTACCTCAAAAATAATCAGGAGGCAGGCTCACACCTATAATCCTAGCTACTCAGGAGGGCTAAGATCTGACAATGGAGGTTCAGAGATAAACTGGGCAGAAAAATACTTTTTAGATAACTCTGATCTCTAAATATTGATGGGGAGTGGGGGGGAGGGAGACACACACATGGAAGTGAAGTTGAGCAAATATGAGCAAAAAGGCCAATTGAAAGTAGGAGGTACTCTGAGTTCAAGTCCCAGTGCAGCATAAACAAAGAACAAACAGGAAACTGAAAACATATTTTGAATGGAGGTAGGAGGGGCAACTGGATAGAAAGGGGAACTGTGGGCAAATACTGTCATAATACACAATGTACATATGTGAAAATGGAAGTGGGAAACTTGATGTGACTTGTGGGCAAAGGGATAGGTAGGGGAAATGATGATGAAAAGAGTGACTCTGATCAAGATATACCATTCTTAACATAAATGAATGTTAAATTGTAACCTCCTCTTTTTACAACCATTTGAAAATTAAAATTTAAAATAAGGGGCTTGAGAAATGGCTCAAATAATAAGAGTACCGGGTACTGAAAAACATAACAAGAGCTATCTATTAAGCTATAAAACTTAGTAATTAAGCTGTACAGAAGGCAGTTTGCCCTCTTAACTTGTAGCTGAGGCTCCTCCTGACACTACACTGTTTTAAAAGTTAGGCCTTTCTCTCTTGTCCCACATTAATATAGCTCCTCTTACTTGCCCTTGAAGAGAACCAGAGACGACTGGGAATGGCTGAGAGGCACCTAAGAAAGGAAAACCTCCTGGAGTTGCCAAGGCTCTCAGGAAGGAAAAGGCAGGTATGAAAATAGATGCACAAAGCCACCTGCATCTAGGGAACTCCCAGCTTCTCCATTTCCAAAAATGAAACCTCAAAAGATGTGGCTTCAGAGACTGACTCCTACCTCTAGGCTACCTTCCCCAGGATATTTTCTGTGGCTTATGGCCCTTTTTCCATGCTCTACCACCCTATAGGTGGTACGAGGAGTGACCATAGGTTAAACTGCAGATGTCAACAAGACTGAAAATCCAATTATTGTTCCCATCATGTTAACCAAGTCCTGCTCTGAGACCATTCAAGGTCCTTCATTACAGCATGATTACTACTTCTCTGTCTTATTTTGGGAATCCAGAAGTGGCAGCACTCTTCGCAATACAAACTGAAATGTGCAACAAATTAACAGACATTTCAAGTAAGGAAATCTCAAGAAATAACTTGAGTGGAGTTAGTATCCAGTCAGTTGAAATCTAAGGAACAAGTTTATGGGGCAGGCATTTTTATGCACACCTGTTAATGAGCATTAATAGATCACACTAGCTATATAGACACTAAATTCTCAGATGAGGTTTATTTAGAGCAAGTGATAAGTAAGTTACTTGGCTCAACATTCAACATATACTCTCAGGACAAGAATGACCGGATTAAGGTGATTAGTAGGAATGAATTACTGACTTAAGAACATTCTTTATAGACTTGCTTTCCACTCATGAACAGAGTTCATGAAATAAGTTCAGTTTTACCAGCTCCCAATAAAAACCTTACTCACCCAGGAAGGATGAACAAATGCAATCATGCTATTCAGTATACACTATGTAAAAGATAAAATATGCAATTTGTGGGCAGGGACAAAAGGGGAAAACTGGAGGCAAGTGAAGGGAGCAATGTGTGACACTGGCCAAGAAAAATTGTACTCATGGGGCTGGGAAGGTGGTTCAGTGGAAGAGCGCTTGCCTTGCATGCATGAGGCCCTGGGTTCAATTCCTCAGCACCACGTAAGCAAAAAGAAAAAAGCCGGAAGTGGCGCTGTGGCTCAAGAGGTAGAGCACTAGCCTTGAGCTGAAGAGCTGAGGGACAGTGCCCAGAGTTCAGGCCCCACAACCGGATTCCAAAAAAAAAAAAAGAATTGTACTCATTATGACTTATGGAATTGTAACCACTCTATATAACATCTTAATAACAACAATAAAATTATATTAATTTAAAAGACTCACCACAGGGCTCGGAAGGTGGCTCAGTGGTAGAGTGCTTGCCTTGCATGCATGAGGCCCTCAGTTCGATTCCTCAGCACCGCATAAGCAGAAAATGCCGGAAGTGGCACTGTGGCTCATGTGATAAAGCTCTAGCCTTGAGCTGAAGAGCTGAGGGACAGCAGCGCCTAGGCCCAGATTTCAGGCCCCACAACCAGCCTACATTTATAGTACTAGGATCTGTCCATATTTACACACAGTTTCAATTCAGAAGTAATTTTTACTTGTAAATGCACAATATGTTTTTCCAAAAACTTAAAATTTTAGAGGCTTAATTAACTCTTGTCTACTCAAAGGTAACCTGAATGTACTCTTTTCCACTTGAAGGCTTCATCTCTGCTTTGATCAGTCTACGTGCTGCTGGCCAATATCACTAAGCAACAGTATCAAACTTTAACTAGCTCCCTTACCTCTAGGAAGTACACAAAACACCTAAGCAGAAAAGGTTGCAATACTTAGCACTTTACTTACTGACCCTCCAAAGAACCTCAGAAATTACATATCCTCTTACACAGGAATATTAATTTCCTAACATACTAAACTTCACATCTTCCCTCTATTCAACCAGAGCTGTGTACCTCCATTATGTCACTCCTTCCTTCTCTATTTTTATCTGCTAGTCACTTGTCTAACAGTGTGACATAAAGTAGTGATAGACAAGTTTATAAAATTACTTCTGAACTTTTACACTTGGTAAGTGGCAGCCCTTACTCTTATTTGCAGACAACTGGGAAGGACCTCTTCCTCTTGCACAAATAAAACCAATCTGAGTATCTACACCACTAGGTCCTCTGGCCCTCACAAATACTGAATATCGGCTCATCCCTCTTCTCCACCTAATTCTAGACATCAAATCCAAATCCACACTTTCCCCCCCTATTCTCTTCTGGCATATTCATTTTACCTGTTTCCTCCTGTTCAAAATAATATCACAACAATAATTTTCCATCAATGTAAAGGAAGAAGCAAGGTGAGGAGAAGGTAGAGTGGAGATTGAAGAAAGGAGAAGAAGGGGAGAGAACACAAATCCTCCTTCTGAAGCCATGGCATTCTCATTATCTTAGCAATGTCTGAAGAGAAGATGTTCATAGCAGCCTACCTCTTCAACCCTTTTTGCATTGTCCTATTCCTGTTTTACTCCAATACAACCTCATGTTAAGATCAACAGCACACCCATTTGAGGCCTCGTGTACCTGTCCTGAGTCACCTCAGACTTTCCTTTCTTCCCTTCATGACTCATTTCTGTGAGCTCTAACCCCCGCGCTAGAGCTGGCCCTCTTGGAACATAGTTATGAACCAGCAGGTACTTCCAAGACTAAGTCCTTGCCAAAGTCCCAGTAATTCTACTCCCATGCTCTACATACATCATTCTTCAGATGGTTTGTCCCTATGGCTCATAGGCACTGCCATACCCAGGCACAGGTCAGCCAGGAAGGTGTGCTGGCCACCTGCAGCAGGGCATGAGAAAACAAGACTATTCTCACATCATCTTTGGTACACCATGATGCAAAACATCCTGTAGCCCGTGACTGAATGACATGGTTCAGCTTATCACTGTCAACTCCTTGAAGAGTCTATGATGCAAAGGTAACTGTTTTGGGGACACAGTTGCAAACAAATAAAAGGACACCTTCCACTATAAAGCCAGCCTAGCTCTGAAGTAGAAGATGAAGACATTGAACAGCCCCAGCACTGAAGCATAGGCATGTTTAGCCCTCAGTCTCAGGCAGGCTAAAGTTCTTCTGGGCAGAGAAAGGCATGCCATTCTTTCACAAGCTAATAAATCAAAAAATGTGAGGAAAGAATGAGAATGTGTACAGGAAGAATGCCCTAGACCTCTGGGAAGGATGTATGCTCCTAGCCATCAAAGACCTAGGGGAGTAGAAGACGGGAGTCCTGTTTGGTAGGTATTACCTCTGTCAACTACAGTCATACAAGTAACTCAACAGCAGCTGGCAGCTTAACTATTTCTAGGAAAGTGGTAGTGAAAAAGATGCTTGTTAAGATGCTTACTGATCACAATTTTGGCAATGCAAACAGAAAATTTAAGCATCTTTGGAACTTAGCACAGATCCAGTCAGGACTGATCATGAGGTCTGAATTTGCCACAACAGCAAGACATCTGCAACTAAACGCCCATGCTTTAAAGAATGATCTAGCATTTGTAGTTCCCATAATTCATAATACCCTTATTTTAGACTATATGATGAGTTTTTTTTCTGTACAATTCCTAGTAAATATAGTAACTTTTTTTTGCAATCCTAGGAGATAAAATTATAGAGAACAGAAAGCCACTGTTTTTCCCAAAATATGACAGAGGCTCACTAGAAGATGAAGGAAAACACTTAGGGCTCAACTATGATCAGCATTCCAAACAGTACTTTTTAGACTTCTCACCCTCCCCCAAGTTGATGAGCTGGAAGTTCACACTGTGACTTGAGGACTCCAAGGGAAACCAGGGCAAGTCCTGCAATGACCCATTTGTCCCATGACCTCTGCAATGGCGGCAGAGCCCTGCAGGACCTGCTTTTCAGACTGCTAGACTGCTGGGAAGGGCAGATCTGCACTTCACAAACACCAGAGTATAGATGCACATATCCAGAGAGCTAAGATGGGGAAATTACAGAGTGCCAACCATACAAGACTGCTTCCAGATCAAGATTCAGTTTAAGCTGTAAGTCTACTGTTTTATTATTTTACTGAATAGACATAGTTAATGGAATGTTACTGAGGAAGAAAAGTCTGGATTCACCTCCTGTCCTGAGGGCTCTACTCTGGCCTACTGCCCCGAGGACTGACCATGGAACCAAGAGCCACGGATATTCTTGGGGCAACTCAGTCACGATTCTTCTAAGGCTTTAGAAAATGCACAAGAGATTACGAGGTACTGAGGAAAACAAACAATGGATTGTTACAGTACATACATTCTGGTGGAAGTCTGTTCTTTCTAAAAGCAAGTCTCTCAGTTTTCTTTCTGCTTTCTGCCAAACTAAACAGGACTCCGTAAACATACTGACGAACTGGCCTATAGAGCAGGGCGGCCGGAGGCAGGTCTTTGTTGGCTTCATCTTCAATAGAAACAGCAATTTTGATTTCACCCTTTGCATGGAAGAAAGCAGAATAATATTGCACATTTTTCATGTTGAATTTACATCAAACTCACAGAAACATACTGTATTATCTCCATTAATGACATTCTATTTCAAACCAATGGCTTAATTACCTGCCTACACTGAGATGTTTAGGAGAGGTGTTTGGCAGTGGTCCCAACTTAATGCTCAAAGACCCGAAACCTCTATTACTTTATTTTTAATCCAAAACCAAGAACAAAAGAAAACCACAAAAATGACCCAAAGTCATTGAAACAATCTAGACACATAACACCAGACAACAAAGAGAATAGAAAACAAGGAAAACCTATAGCTTTTATAGTCAAAATAGTTGTATCATAAAATTTATCACTTTCAGTGACTTATATGCAATTCAAGGAATGAAGTACTCTTCAAATAAAATGGTGACATTTTCTTCACTAAGCTCTTTTATAACAAATTAGTACACATCAAAAATGATCTACCCAAGAGAACCCTGTTTTAAACATTCACTAGACTTCTGCTACACAGCAGTAGGTACTCAATAAACACCTCATTGAGACTACTGAAAAACAAAACAAAAACACCCCACCTTGCAAGTGTTTCAGACTGATGTGGCAAGAGCGTTATTTATTTATTTGTAAGTCAGGGCTTGAACTCTGGTCCTGAGCACTGTCCCTCGGCTCTTCAGCTCAAGGCTAGTGCTCTACCACTTGAGCCACAGCACTACTTCCGGTTTTCTGATGGTTTACTGGAGATAAGAGTTTCCTGCCCGGGCCTAGCTTTGAACCACGATCCTCAGATCTCAGCCTCCTGAGTAAATAGAATTACAGGCGTAGCCACCAACGCCTGGTGTGGCAAGAGCTTTATTTGGCTCAAGAAAATGCTACCAAAAGACAAACAACTGACTGGCAGGGGCCTTTCATCACCAAATTTCTGTGGGCCTGCCTTGGGTATTTTACGGCATCAAAATACATCTCAACATGTTTTGCAAGAATTTTTATTTACATATATTCATAATAACATAAAACACATGTATGATCCTCAAAGTCTGTTAAATTTTTTGATAAATTCTCTTAATAATTTTGTGCAACATTTTCACGAGTTTAGTTTCATATTGTCATTCCCCTTCTCCTAAGTATTTTCATCCTGATTTACTCTCATCAAGGGTTATTTCTCTTAGTCTTATAATGCTTGATGATTTGATAATTCTCTACATTACCATGAAGCTATATGTCACTGAAAACAGCTCAACTAGGTCAATTTAATACCAGAGCTAGTAGCTCACAGGAAATAGTATGCACTGTCATATAAAGTACTAAAAAAGTCTAAGTAGCAGCATTTGAAAAATCTTAAAAAGACAGTTATGTTTAATTTTCTTGACCAGTCATTTTGTGAATATTTGCCCTTGAAACTGGTGAGAACTGAAGAAGAATGTCAGTATAGCATATACCCCTCATACAGATCTAGCTGACTGTCCAGGCATTCATAGTGGCAGCAGGGATGCAGTAGAGGGTTCCAGGTACCTTAAATCTTAAACAGGCCCATGGAAAAGGGTGCCATCTCTATATACATTATTCTGAAAAACGTCTTCCCAAAGTTTTGGCCTCTGAAACTTATCAAACTCTTTTTCCCGTAACAAAAACTTCATTCTTTATAGTACATTCCCCTCTAGTATGATAATTACCTTACAATTACCATCTGAAATGTGATGTTATTTATGCATACCCATATTAAACAATTAGACAAGATTTGAAGGCAGTTACAATCAAAATATAAATTTAAAAAGCTGAATAAAATAGTTTTGTTTGCGTCCTTTAGTTCATAAAATAACAATGTTGGATTAAAGAATCAACAGTCCAGCTCACAAGCACTGTGGAATAGGAGTCTTATGAAGTTACTGACTCCACTTTACAAACCACAGATGGATTGCATAAAATAGACAGAAAAAGGTTGTAGTATAGGTGCTGAAGAAAACATGTCAATACTACAAGATAGCAACAAACCAATTCTACATGAATCTGTCACTGAACTAACTTGTGCCAACATAAAGACTACAAATTATTTAAATACACAGATGCATTTGAGACACAAGATTCAAAACAATGCCACAATCTCTATATATCTAACATTTGGTAAGACACTAAAAAAGTATGACACTGAATAAAATGATAACTGCATTTTCTGACTTTTCACGTTTATATCCTATACTCCATATGTTTTTCTTAGAACTATTAAAATTGCATCCAAAAAGGTATATCAAGTCAAAATGCATTAAGTGTACTTTTTCCTAAGAACAAATAAAGAAATCGGTATGACATCAGAATTAAACCTGACATTTCAGCACAAATATAGTGTAAGAAATTCTCAAGTTGAAAAAAGGAAACAGTTACAAGTCATAATAAAATAATGTATTATTACTTCATTAGGCATATCAAAACTATTTTACATTAATTTAAAGGGGAAAGTGAGACTTTTCACAGGTTATTTTTAATTGTACTTTTTAATTGTACTTAGTATAATTTTTCTTCTTTAGTTTAATTAGAAAAGGGAAACTAAAATTTGATTGAGAGTTTAGTAGGATGGAAAATGGTTTCCAAATGAAAAATAGAACAGAACACCAGTTAAATAACATAACTACTACAGGAGCCTGGATAATACCTTCGTCAGAACGTGGAAGATGTAAGGGTACATCAGTCCCTTCTTGTGCCTATGTTCAGCCACTCTCAGCACCTCAGGTGCGACTGGGGGAAGGGGAGGTGTGGTGATGTCCATGTGGTTCCTG
Source organism: Dipodomys spectabilis (assembly GCF_019054845.1). NCBI lineage: Eukaryota > Metazoa > Chordata > Mammalia > Rodentia > Heteromyidae > Dipodomys > Dipodomys spectabilis. The sequence continues at coordinate 17,299,151 of NW_024870775.1, forward strand.
GTAGGCATCGAGAGGAGGCATGGGATTGGCTGGATAGTGCCCATCTGGCTTCCTTTGCCTTCAGCTAACTGACTTCCCGAAGAGGCAGTAGATGAACCTTCTGCCTACAAAGCAAAGGGTAGCAGGAGGAAGAATGAGTTAATGTCCAGTTTCCACAATCTCAAGTATATTAGGTACTTGCCCACTACTTTCTAGCCACAGAAGGAACAGAGAAGATTCCTGTTTGGAAAGACTAGCTGTAGCGTTCACCTAAAGACAAGGTCACCAAAGAACACTGTTGTGATCCCTCCGGAGACTGAGAAACACAAAGAAACATCACTGACACCGTTGATGCCACAGAAGACAGCCTTGTGCTCCCAGCTGCCCAGTGTCTCTCTTTGTGCTTATGTGCTGCTGGAATGGGGAACACGACAAGAAGGTTCATCTCAGTAAGTAGCTTCAGCTCCATACAAACCATTGGTGTGCCTCCCTTGGGCCTTCAGACCTGCATCACCATCTTGCTTGGCTGGCCCTCACCATCAATATATGTCTGCTAGCTCTGAGAAGGGCTATGTAATTTGACCATTACTATGTGATAAGATTCATATCCAGGCCTGATTCAAATCTTGCTCTTCATTGCCATATAAAACTAATTAATTACACAGAGGAAAAAATTAAGAAAAATTACTATGATAAAACACAGTAACTCCTCTCCAAGCTAATGCCATCCAAATCAATAGCTCTGATCTATAAGCACCACCAAAAAAAAATAAAAGACTGCTAGGTGGAAGACACCTATTCTGTAACAACAACCCACCAAAATAGGAGATGAATATACAGAATGGAAGAGCATCTGGGCCTAGCTGATTAAACTCAGTGTTGGATTAGTACCAGGCTAAGAAGAGCAGAAGTGAAATGATTGGCATACTTTGAAATCAGTGAATAGGTGCCTAAGAACAATTGTTATTTGCATAACAAACTAACTCAGGGCCTAGGTGCTGTCCCTCAGCTATTTTGCTCAAGGTTAGTGCTCTACTACTTTAAGCCATAGCTCCACTTCCAGTTTTCTTTTGGTTAATTGGAGATAAGAGTCTCATGGACTTTCTTGCCTGGGCTGACTTTGACTAGGGATCCTTAGATCTCAGCCTCCTGAATAGCTAGGATTACAGGTGTGAGCCACTAACACTCAGCTCTAACAAACTGTTTTTCTTGATCATAATAACACTGAAAATGAGGACTGCTTACAGGTTTCTGTTTTTGAATACAATATCTTAATTACAATTATATGTAATTAAGTACTTAATTTTAATCTTTAATTTACAAGTGCCAAAACTAGTCTTAGGTAGAGTAACTCATGGATAACTCATGTTCTCTGTACTTTCTCTCTTCCATAAAATACAGTTATAAAACAAGCCAAAGTGCTTGGATTCCAAAGCAAAATCTTTAAAAATAGTTATTCAAACTACTTAATAGAAATAATTTAAAAAAAAAAAAAGAAAATAATAGCTATTCACATAGTATTTCTGTTGCTTATTTGCAGGACAAGAAAATTGAAGAGCTTTAAAAGAATTACTGATAATTCTCACAACCCTATATATAATCAGGGACCATAGGTGTTGACATTGCTTTGTTAATCAAGTAGGTACAAGTAGGTAAGAAGAAAAAATGGAATTTAGTTTATTTCTATTTTTTAACAAACACACCCTAGGTACTTTCCCAGTTAATTCTCACAAAAGCCCCTAACTAAGACAGGTAGGAAGGCTCAAGCACCTTGTTTCAGAGGATAGGTAGGTGCTTGGGCATTCTTTTTTTTTTTTTGTCTTTTCTTTTTTGGTACTGGGGATCGAACCCAGGACGTTGCACTTGCTAGGCAAGCGCTCTGCCACTGAGCTACATCCCAGCCCTTGGGCATTCTTAACTTATTATGGAAGGCTATGGTAGCTCTGAACTCTTGTTCTCTTCTCCTTCCCCTTTGGAAAAGTGTTATGTAACTCATGGCATGATTGAGAAAAAGAAGGATTTTCCCTGAATATTATCACTATAAACATTCTGAGTCAATACTTAAAGAATGGATAGTACAAGCTTTGTACCTTTACTTGGTCTCCTGGGTCTCCTCGTGCCTGCTGCTCTGCACGGCTTCCGGTCTTCTCCCAGCCAATCTTGTTCCCAGTGATGTGGCTGAACATGAAATAAATATGATCATTGATTATTGTAAACCACTGTCATATGAAAAGAAGGACTTAAACTGTTCTGCAGATTCGTAATAACAATACTAATGTGTTTCATGTTTTATTAATCTTATGTTGCCCTCAAGCATATATCTCCAGAAATAATTCTATTACAGGAATATTTCTTCTTCAAAGAATGGCTGGCTGATAACCACTTATTAAGGAAAAGAATATATTGAAGGCTAGCTGCAATGGCTCACACTTATAATCCTAGCTCCAAGCAGGCAGAGAACAGGAGCACCATGCTTTGGGGCCAGCCTAGACAAAAAGTTAGGACGAAATAACACATTAAAAAAAACTGGCAGTAGCTGGGTGCAGGTGGCTCATGCCTGTAATCCTAGCCACTAAGGAGGCTGAGATCTAAGGAGTGTGGTTCAAAGTCAGCCCGGGCAGGAAAGTCTGTGAGACTCTTATCTCCAATAAACCACCAGAAGACAAGAAGTGGTGCTGTGGCTCAAGTGGTAGATCACTCTTGCCTTGAGCAGAAGAGCTCTGGGACAGCGCCTGGGCCCAGTGTTTAAGCCCTATGACTGAACAAAACAAAAACAGAAACAAAAACTGGTAGAAGCCAGGCGGCAGTGGCTCATCCTGGTAATCCCAGCTACTCAGGAGGCTAAGACGTGAGGATCACAGTTTGAAGCCAGCTTGGGCAGGGAGCAGAGTCCACAAAGCTCTTGAGTCCAATTAACCAGCGGTTGGGGGGTGGGAGGGGAGACACAGAAGTAAACTGTGGCTCAAGTGGTAGCCTTGAGCAAAAAACTCAGGGACAGTTCCCAGGCTCTGAGTTCAAACCCCAGGACTGGCTCAAGTGATATAGCACCTGCCTAGAAAATGAAAAGACCTAAAAAAAAAAAAAAATACTGAGCACTAAGTTAGGAATGATCAAGCAGTTCAAAGATGTTCTCAGGACAGAAGGTACTGAGAGGAAAAAGGTAGACTTTGCCTCAAATGGTTATGAGGTAACAAAGAGTCACATTTCAACCAGGTACTAGTGCTCGCATCTATATTCCTAGCTACTGAGCATGCTGCTATCAGCAAAATCGCCATCTAAAGCTATCCTAGGAAGATAAGTCTACAAGATTCCATCTCCAAAATACCAAAATAATTAGAAAAGGCTAGGCTAGAGCTACAGCTCAAAAAAGTAGAGCACTGACCTAGCCCAGCTTCTTTGTTTGGCAGGTGCTCTTCTACTTGCCTCCTGTCCAGTTTTATGCTGTGGATCTGTCTTGTGACTAGGTAGGATTACAGAGTCAGCCAACAGCACCTAGCCTAAATCTTTGATAATAAAAATAAGGTTCAAAAAGAAGGAATCACTGATACACAACTCATTATTTTAACATTGGCTATGTACTGGCATAAAAGGCCTGCTGCAGATTAAATTGAACACTTGGAAGAATGTAGCAAATATGCAACAGAAAAGAACTTTGTATCTGACTTCACCAAGCCAGTCACAGTAGGGGAGTCCATTAAGGTAGGTTTTGCATGCTATTTAAGGCATCACTTCACAAGGGAAGTGCATGCTATGAAAGCCTGTCATATCTATATGCAGCCCTCCATATCTATCTGGTATCTATAGGTAGCAATCATTTCCAGCCCCTGAACCATTTCCCCCAACATTTCTAAACAGCTGGGTGGTTGTGCTGGGAGGGAATGTCCTGGTATGCATCTCCCCAGACTAGCAGCATGTGACTTCAATGAGCGGAAAAGGAGATCATATGAACTAAAAGCAGACTCTGCCAACAGGAAAGAACAAAGGCAAATAAAACCAATGTGGATGAAATAAGTCATTAAGTTTATGTACACATAAAGTCAGATATAGTCAACATAACCAAAGCTGATTCAACAAATATGTGTAGATTTTTCATGGCTAGCAGCTCCTTAACTCAACAGGGCTGAGCACAGAAACAAGAAGGCTCTAGGTCTATAAGTGGCAGGAAGGCATGGGACCAGGGTGCAGAACATGGCTTCATTTGACAAGTGCTCAGGTCTCTCCAAGGGGCCCAGCCTGACTGGGTGCCACCTTCCTACATAAGCATGACAAACAAAAGCTGCAGAGTCACACATGCCAAGGGTAGAAACAGAAAATGCTTTCCCATGTGGCAACAAGACAAGGCTCGCACTTCTCTCACAGGGCTTTCACAACTCCCCACTGTACTTAGAAGAGTGTTTGCCCTGTCAGGTCTAAGTTGCTACCTTGTTCAGGAACATGTGATAGTTCCAAAATACCTAACAGTGATCCACTGTCTGCTATGACAAGATCAGTACAAAGTGCCTAAATTAAATACATCAACTGATAGTTAGAAAACGCACAGACTGTCGGGCGCTGGTGGCTCACACCTGTAATCCTAGCTACTCAGGGGGCTGAGATATTAGAATCAAGGTTCAAAGCCAGCCCAGGCAAGAAAGTCTGCAAGACTCTTATCTCCAATTAACCACCAGAAAACTGGAAGTGGTGCTGAGGTTCACATAGTAGAGCACTAGCCTTGAGCTGAAGAGCTAAGGGACAGCACCCAGGCCCAGTTTAAGCCCCACAATTGACAGAGAGAGAGAGAGAGAGAGAATACACAGACTCTCTCACTAATGGTATAGATTAAAATTAATTTTTCCCAACATATGGAATTAAACATTGTTTCTATGAGAAGATACACCACCAGGTGTTTAAAAAGATCAAAACATACTGGACACCAAATGCTCACAACTATAGTTGTAGCTTCTTAGGATGCTGAGATCTGAGAATTACTGTTCAAAGCCAGCCTGGGCAGGAAAGTTTATGAGACTCTTATTTCAAATTGACCACCAAAAACCTAGTAGAACTCAACCTCTCAACCATATGGGATAGTGCTAGAGTATGGTAAGCAGGCAGTCACACAACTATGCCAGAAGCATCAGCCCACACCCTTCCGGGGCTGAGAGCTCTTGATATCAGGTAGGTCATAGAGGCACCACACAGAAGCCCGCCAGACCCTTGGATGCTGACAGCAAATTGCCTTCCTAGGCTTATCTTTCATAGCTTATAGATGCCCTGTGTCATTGGCATAAGAGCAGGGAGGGAAGCATAGACTGCAGAGAGTATGCAAGAAATACTACCATGTTTATAACTTAAAATCAGCAATACAAACTGGCATGTCCTGTTGCATCTCTAAGTGGAGAGACACAGGTTATTAAAGCAAATCTATACACATAAAGTCACAATAATGTTCTCTCTGAATAGGATTTTTATGTAAAAACGTGAAATCAATATTAAGTCCCTACATGAGCACTAAGTATAAATACATATTTATACTTACACAAATAAGTATACATATAAATTTAAGTGCATTAAGTAAAAAGGAAGAAAAAGAAAAACATGGAGACCTTAACACTCATAAAAACATATTTTGGTATATATAGAACAAAATAAACTGTTTAAATATTCACGAATCTTTTAATACGGTACCTATCTAGAGGTGTAATCATGGGGGAATTCCCTAAATTGTATTTTCCAAAGCTTGAGTTCTATATTCCTTTGTATCAGATGCTAATTAGAAAAAGGATGTAAAACAAAGAATTAAAAATATCCACATGTACAACTTCATTTTTTATTCAAATTCTAGAAACCCAAGGGACTTTATATGAAGTCTGGTGCCAGTGCTCAACATAATCCTAACAACTCGGGAGTCTGAGATCTCAGGATCATGATTTGAAGCCAGGCTATGAAAATCGTATCTCTAATTAACCACCAAAAAGCCAGAAGTAGACCTATGGTAGAGTGCTAGCCTTTGCAAAAAAAAGCTTAGGGGAAACCCCCCACCCCCACTCCCCACCATCCACCCCCCACCCCCCACCCCAGCTCTGAGTTCAAGACCCAGGACTGGCACAAAAAATATAAAGAAAAGAAAAAAAGGAGAGAATATATAACAAAACCCTCTAATAACTGTTCAAATGTAATTTAATCCTTTGAATTACAAGTCAACAAAACTAGACAAGACAGGCTGGGAAGGTGGCTCAGTGGTAGAGTGCTTGCCTCGCATGCATGAGGCCCTGAGTTCCATTCCTCAGCACCACATAAGCAGAAAAAGCCAGAAGTGGCGCTGTGGCTCAAGTGGTAGAGGGCTAGCCTTGAGCTGAAGAGCTAAGGAACAGTGCCCAGGCCCAGAGTTCAAGCCCCAAGACTGAGCACCCCCCACCCCCGCAATAAGAAAAGACTGACAGGAAGTAAAGAAAAAAAAGAATTCCACTTTTTTTTTTTTTTGGGGGGGGGGGGGGGTCAGTTGTGGGCCTGGGCTCTGTCCCTCCTCCCTCAGCTCTTCAGCTCAAGGCTAGTGCTCTATCACTTGACCCACAGCGCCACTTCCGGCCTTTTCTTCTTATGTGGTGCTGAGGAATTGAATCCAGGGCCTCAGGCAAGCAAGGCAAGCACTCTACCACTGAGCCACCTTCCCAGCCCTGATTTTTCATTTTTTAAAGGAAGAATAAAACAAGGGTGTGTTGATGTTTAATTGACAAAGGCAACAGGAGAGAGTATTGCTTAGAAATAAGCACATTTCTTTCTCATTTTACTATTAAACTGTTAACAGACCTAGATAAGTGCCTGATCTCATTACTGCCCAATCCATTGGCCTATTTTTCTCCACAGGACAAAAACATGCTAGGGAGTAGTGTGCCTCTCTGCAGAAGTTTCTGATTAAACTCACGTCTGGACTTTCCAGAGGCCTGTCCCTGTGGCTCTGATCTTTGCAGGAAAATCATCTCCAACAGATGTATCTGTGCAGGGCAGCTGCCCATACTGTAAAGAGGCCCTTGCCTAACTGCAATGATTTATATCTAATTCTCCCAAGTGGAGAAACAGAAATCCTTCACAAGGCATAAAAAAAAAATGTAAACGAAAATAAAGGGCCTCCCCAGTGCAAACTATTAATCAGCTCTTAGCAGCATGGGTTACCCCTGCCTACCCCAAGCATAATCTGGGAACACTGGCATCCTGTTTGGCCTTGTAGGGTATCTGTTATTTATCAGGATGTCTATCCCTGCATCACAGGTTAAGTACCCTTTCAGACAGCCCCTGATGACAGTATAAGGACACTTTCATGTCATGTCACTGCAGTGAACAACTCACACCCACCTTCCTGTAGGTACCATATCCATGAAAGTGTCTGTAGGCAAGGCAGAGGGTGAAATGCCTGCTAGGAGAACTCATTTCCTCTTGTTTCATGCTCTTTATCCAAAGCTCATCCAGTTTATCTTAAAATGTTTGACAATTTTTTGTGCTTTTAGAATGGTAATATGTGAATGCACCAATACTAGGGCTTGAACCCAGGGCCTTGGGTTCTTGCTTGGCTCACTTGCTAACAACTGACATTCTACCACTTGAGCCACTCCTCCACTTCCAACATTTTGCTGGTTAACTGAAGATTCTCTCAATATATCTGATGAGGCTGGCCTTAAACCTTGATCTCAGCCTCCAAAGTAACTAGAGTTACATGAGCCATCAGCACCTAGCTGAATGCTACATTTTTTATGTTTTAAGTTGCATTCCTTAGATCTTCTCTGTGTGAGGGTGCTCAAGTCTCTCCGGGCTAAATGAATGGATCATTTCTTTTCCCTCAAGACCATCCTCAAAGCACAGAATAGATTTGGGGTACTGATTTAGCCAACAACAAAGATAAATTAAACTCCTGACTTGTTACTCATTTGAGTTGTGTTTGTTAGAGACAGGTCTCATTACCTTGTTCAGCCTGGTCTCAAATGTCTGGGTCCAAGCAATCCTGCTATCTCAGCCTCTTGAGTACCAGGGACCACAGGCAAATGCCACTGGGCTGAACTTCTTAAACTACTAAAGCAATTCTCTGTTCTGTGTCCACAGAGTAAAGCTGCACATAATACATACCATACATAATTTATTCAACAGGCTAGAATTCTCACTAGAAACCATTAACACCATTCCTCTTCTTAGTCTCTACTACATAACTAAGCACAAATTGTTGCACAGCACTTGCCATAAGGAAGCTTGTCCCTAAGTCTTCAGGTACAGGTACACTTACCTCCTCTGCCTTCCTTCCTCACATCTCTAACATAATCGATTATTGAATATAATAAATGTAGAAGCAGACTGAGTTGCACAATTCAGTCCAGTCTTTTGATTGGAGCCTGTCTGTACACCTAGCCTTTAAAGGCACTTCACAGCAGAAGGATGGCAAAAACACCAGTCACCAGACATTGAGCAGTTCACCCCCATTGCAGAAACAAAATGTATCTCCAGAAAACAGTAAAACTGCAGTAATCAGAGCTTTGAGAATTCCTGAAGGTCTAGAAAAAGCCACAACTTTAGAGTATATGAGAGCAGAATACAGAGGGAAGAGGAACTACGCAATAATGCTACCTGCTCCAAGTACACCTCTCACCTTAACTAGATAGAGGCACCATGCGGCTCTCTTGAATGCTCATCCTGAGTAGCCAAACAGCCTCAAGATTCAGGGTAACCAAGCATACTTCCCAAGCAAGGGCCCATACTTGGTTTCCCTAGCCTAGCTCTCAGAGTATACAGCTTACTCCTTTTGCCTTTCTGCCTGTCATTGTTTCAACGTTTAGAATAAATATTTCTCCTCCCCTCCCCAAATCCAGGGGCTTGTCAGGACCTGGGTGCTGTCCCTGAGCCTCTGTGCTCAAGGTTAGCGCTCAACCACTTTGAGCCATAGCACCACTTCTGGCCTTTTCTGAGTGGTTTATTGGAAACAAGAGTCTCACAGATTTTCCTGTCCAGACTGGCTTTGAACTGCAATCCTCAGATCTCAGCCTCCTGAGTAGCTAGGATTATAGACATGAGCCACTGGCACTGGGCTTAGAATAAATATTTCTTCTGCAGAATAATGTACACTGTATACACACAGATACTGTAATCGTGTTGAGAGGAGTGGATCTTGTGAATCTTTTACAAAAAATGCAGTACCTCAGAATGTGGAGTGAAAGGGCTTCTGGGACTATCCAACAATCTGTTTGCTGTTCTTAAGACTTGGTGTGCTTAAGATTCACCATGAAATTTCTGTAACCCCTCTCAGAGATTATAGTTAAAAGGTCTTTTTTTTTTTTTTTTTTGGGTCCGGTCGTGGGGCCTGAACTCTGGGCCTAGGCGCTGTCCCTCAGTTCTTCAGCTCAAGGCTAGCGCTCTACCACTTGAGCCACAGCGCCACTTCCGGCTTTTTTCTTTTTGCTTATGTGGTGCTGGGAATCGAACCCAGGGCCTCAGGCATGCAAGGCAAGCGCTCTACCACTGAGCTACCTTCCCAGCCCCAGTTAAAAGGTCTTTAAACTATCACCTCATAGTTAAATTATTTTTGAGGGTACTGAGGTTTGAACTCAGGGCATATCATTTTCTAGGCAGTATTCAAGTCTTTGAGCCATACTTCAGTCCATTATGTTTGGGTCTGCTTGAATGAAGATTCTCCTATTTAAGCTTCCTGTCATAGCTGGGATGACAGGCGCACACCACTGCACTCAACTGTTTATTTTTGTTGAGATACGGCCTTATGAACTCTTTTGCCTAGGCTGGTCTCAACCCATGATTTTCCAGACATAGGCCACCATGCTCAGCTATAAGCTGAAATGAGTCTCATCAACTTTTTGCCCAAGCTGTTCTCAAATAGCAATCATCCTCCTGCTCTCTGCCTCCCAAATAACTAGTCACCAGATTGTCCTAGTTAATTTTAAAAATATAAATACTAAATTACAATTGTTAGCTTCATTTTATGGCTTTAGGATTGCATATATAACAAGTTAACACTTACTTCTCTGCTACAGACAGCCTAAAGTCCCTGGATAACAGCAAACACTGCAGTATCCATACTGCCAGGTCAGCAGACATCTGCTCCCCATTTTGCAGGTGAATACTCAAAGGCCAAAGAAGATTTCAAGGGGACACACCAGCAGGAATCTACATTAAGTCTGGAAACGGTCTCTCAAATTTCTTATGCCAGAGATCAGAAACAGACATAATGGCCACCAGCCATGCTACATATTAATATAGCACTAACCAACCTTGGTGATCTACTCCATTAAAATGGAGTCAAACTAAGGGAAAAAGGAAAGATAATTCCCTTTTCTTCCCTTTTTCAGGAACAGGATAGCTTATAGAACAGGATAGTTTACCGAAGGAAGGAATGTACATTTAAGATTTCCTTAGCCGGGCACTCATGGCTCACGCCTGTAACCTAGCTACTTAGGAGGCTGAGATCTGAGAATCGTAGTTCAAAGCCAGCCCAGGCAGGAAACTCCGTGAGACTCTTATCTCCAATAAACCACTAGAAAACTGGAAGTAGTGCTGTGGCTTAAGTGGTAGAGGCTCGCCTTGAGCTGAAGGGCGCAGGGACAGCGCCCAAGCCCAGAGATCAAGCCCCACGACCAATGAAAAAAACAACAAACAAACATACGTACATAGTTGCATGGTTTCCCTCATTTGTGGTAACTAGAATGTGCCTATAAATTTATAAGTAAACACATTGGATGGTAAAAGAAAAATCATACACTGGTACATGATAAATTGCACAGGTCTCTACACGAAATGACCAAAGGAGGATATTCTTAGGAGAGGATCATCAGCCACAATAAGCTATGTGCTGGTCACCATATGACATAATATTTACGTCATATAAAGGAAACAAGAGGCTTTTTCTCTTTGTCGCTGTTTTTCATTTCATTTTGTTTGTTCATTTATCTCTTTTGGGGGGGTAAGGGGCACAGAAATGATGGGATAAAGGTGAACAAATATAGCCATACTCATTAGACACTATGGTAAAAATGAACTATACAACTTGTGGGTGGGGACAGGGAAGGGAGAACTGGGAGAGTGAGGGAAGGGGTGACATTGTTCAAAAGAAATGCATTCTTTATCTGACTTAGGTAACTGAAACGCCCTCTGTACATCATCTTTACAATAATAATTTTTTAAAAAAGATTTCCTTGGTTGGATTTTGATACTGGTGTGACTGACACACTGTACACACAAATAGACAGTTAAATTGAAACTCCTTTGTATAACTATTTGAAAATAAAAATTTTTAAAAAGATGTTAACTGTGTATTTGTGAATTTCAAAATTCCTCAAGAATTCTAGCCTTGGACCAGGCAATTTTCCATGCTGCGTGCTAGACAAACAGTACTATTTCAAGAATGGTTATATGAGCTGTTGAATTTGGAAAGAAAAGGAAATCCAGGAGCCAGAGGAGTTGGTATCCATGGGGATCAGCAGCACCACTGCCCTGATAAATCCTCAAGTTCTATTTTCTGTCAGATTCCTCCCTAGAAAGTTTACTGCAGCCCAGGCCATGAGATTGGACAGTGCAGACTTGACTTCAGGAGACCTCACAGAGCAGATCCCCTCTTCCTTGCTTCTCCCTATGCAGAGTCCTAGCCTGTGGACAGGGTGCAGCACCTACCTGCAGCAGTCGCCTCTGAGTCAAACACCTGAGCAGCTGTGGCCAGAAGGGAGCCCCCCAGATCACAGGCACCAGGGAGCATGCTCTCTGTGACTGTGAACACTCACTTGGTCGCCCCTCCACTGCCTTCGTCGTTGTCTGACGATGATGAGGTGGAAGAGCCAGGGAAGTAAGTAGAATCCACGTGATTGGGGCTGCCACTTTGGGCTGGGTTGATGGGTGAGGACCGCTCGTACAGTGGCGTGTGCTTCCCCTCATGAGGAATGTTGCTGTAGCTGTTCTGCTCTGTCAGGTTTTTCCCACCCGTATCCAAAGTGAGGGCTGGCTCAGTGAGGCTGTATGGGTATGGACTCTGGCCTGGGGCACCCCCTGGGCTGGGCACCTGTGGGGCCTGAAGCACACGGCACAAGTTAGCACATGAGGTTTGCAGCACCTGACACAGGCCTGCCTGGACTATCTGCGTCCATTCAGGTAACTTTTAATCAAGAAACAATGGCATCTATTTCAAAGCAACCCAAGAATTGAATCAACTTAGTATTCTTTAAAAAAAAAAGGTCCCACCTGCCTCAGGGAACACCTTACCAGGGGCTTTGCTTGCAGAGGATTATGTGGAATGTTGAACATCTGAGGGGGAACATATGGTGGCACCATCCCAGGCATTCCAAATGGATTTGGTCTGGCTGTTTCATCAACATGGGAAAAAAAGAAAACAACTGTTAGAAGAATGCCATTTCCCCAGGACATCCCAGACCTATACCATAGCCCATGTGTCTCACCCTACTTGGACTCTACCATTTGTACCATTTCTCAGAAATCTTCAAAAACAGTAGCTGAATATGCAGCTCCTGGCCTGCAAGTTCAGCAGATCCAGAAGCTTCCTCAGCTTTCTGTAAACAGAGGGGAAAAAAATCAAGCCCAGGGTTCTTTGAACTTGACATTCCGCCTTTAAGTAGCAAGAATGCTTCTCTGATCTCAACAGCACTGGGTAAGAGAGCACTCTAGACAACTACCACCTCTCTTCGCCTACTGCCGTGTAAATACACATGCAAGTACATCCCAAACCTTGTTTCTCACTCTCTCAAAGCAAATTTCCACTATCAAGCTGACAAGAGGCTTCTTAGATAATACGTCAGGGCAAACCCAGGCCTTCAAATACCAAATTGGACATGTTGTCCTGATCCTAAGGACTCACTGCCTCCTGAGAGTAAAGAACAGCCCATTGAGGCTAGGAGAGAAGTATAGGCTATTACTCATTTCCTTTTACCCGATGAGAAGCTATGAACTTCACAAGCTACCATCTGAAATTTCCATCTCCAATAACCTGTGGCTCTCAAACTCTGAAGTATCCCAACAGTGTTTAATCCTGGTTCTCATTAAGAAAGAAATCCTGGCACAGCTTCCACCTTTGGACCAAAGAAAACTGTTGGCATGTTTGTGCATGGGCACACTGACAGACAACATCACACAAGTTCTATTAGATCCAAACTTCTGAGCATGAGGTAAAAGTTGCTGCAGTTGTTAAAGGTCCAAGTAGGGATTCTAACTTCCAGACTTGAACCAAAGAATATTACAAAATTCAAATAAGCTCTAGTATCATCATTTAAATCACTGTAAAAGCTGAGCATTGGTGGCTCTCACCTTGTAATCCTAGTACTCAGAAGGCAGAGAATAGATCTGAGAGTACGGAAGTTCAAAATGAGCCTGGACAGACAAATCCATGGGACTTGTATATCCAATTAACCAGTAAAAAGCCAGAAGTAGAGATGTGGCTCAAGTAGGAAAAGTGCCAGCCTTAAGTCAAAAAGTCAATTGAGAACACAAAGTCCTGAATCCAAGCCCCAGTACTAGCACAAGAAAAGTCTAGCTTGCCTTTAAAAAAACAACAACAACAACAAAAAAAAAAAACTGGCACTATAAAAGTCTAGCTTAGTGGGGAAGGAAGGGATAGTAGGGGAAAACCAAAGGAGGGGGTAACAAAGCTCGATAGGAAATGAACTCATTACCTTACTCATGTAACTGTAACCCGTCTGTACAGTATCTTTACAATATATACGTATATATATATATATATATATATATATATATATACACATATTTTAAAAAAATTCAGCTTATAAGTTCTTGTAACTGGCTGTCCATAGCTAACTCTAAATAATAAAAATGAAAGACTGGGATTCATAGGTTACATATCTACAACTTTCAGGGAAAGGTGGTCATTTCTATGTTATTCCACTTTTGTCTATCACATGTTAAAAACTTCCTGAAAAGCAGAAACCTTCCTTTAAGCAAAAAAATCAGTATTATAGCATCAAAACAATTTCTACAGAAAGAATATTTCTAAATTATTGTTTGCAATCAATGACCCTAAACCTCTGTGATTCAACAAAGCATGTCACTATTCTATCATAATTTAGCCCTAGAATAAGTGAACTCATTTGCCTCCATATTCATAAGGCCTGAGAAAATGTCTAGCCACCCAGCCTTCCTCTGAATCAGTTCTTGTTCTCTATACCACATGATGCTCAGCAGAAGCAGTCTACCTTTCCATGACAAGGTCTTTCTCAGAAGGGCCATCAACCCTAAGTGAAAGCAGCGCTACTCATGTCTAAGTCCCTTCTCACTAACACATGCTAAAGACAGCTTTTGTTAGAAAAACAAGCAAAAACAGGAGAAAAGGAATGAGGAGTACTTAATTGCTACCTGAGGGAATTTTGGGTAACATTTAAAATACTTCTTTGATTCTATGGACTTCCTTTGTTCAGTCTCTGAGGTGCCCAGTGACTTTTCCCTGAGACCACAAAGTTCTGCTCTGTGACCCACATCCAAGGACTCATGAGGTCTACGTTAGAGTTGCCCAGTTTTGTGTGTGTGTAGTTTTTGTTTGTTTGTTTGTTTGTTTGTTTAGGAGGAGTCAGTCCTAGGGCTTGAACTCTGGGCCTGGGTGTCCCTCAGCTCTTCAGCTCAAAGCTAGTGCTCTACCACTTGAGCCACAGCACCACTTCCAGCCTTTTCTGTTTATGTGGTGCTGAAGAATCGAACCCAGGGCCTCATGCATGCAAGGCAAGCACTCTACCACTGAGCCATCTTCCCAGTCCCAAGGTGCCTAGTTTTTGCTCTACATTAAATTATGAAACTTTTTAAAGGTATAGTATTTTTTTTTAATCTCAACTTTCAAAGGTAGTCAGACACATCTCATGTCCCACTCCTAGCTCAATCTAACAAAGATTCTTCTATTAACTTGATGTATCATTGCTGAGATGTTACATTTAACAAAATGCAAAATAGGAGCAAGGTAAGCTTTAAAAAAAAAAAAAACTCATTATGGGGCTGGGAAGGGGTTCGATTCCTCAGTACCACATAAGCAAAAAGAAAAAAGCCGGAAGTGGCGCTGTGGCTCAAGTGGTAGAGCGCTAGCCTTGAGCTGAAGAGCTGAGGGACAGCGCCCAGGCCCAGAGTTCAGGCCCCATGACCGGACCCCCCGCCCCCCCAAAAAAAACTCATTATGCAAACAAGTGGTACTGTACAATTTTCTAAAGTTGCCTTAAAAACAGAGTTTTAGCCAGTCCCTGGTGATACTGAAGTTTGTACTCAGGGCCATGTGATTGTTACCACTTAAGACAAATCCCCAAGGTCTTTTGCGTTGTTGATTCTGTGATAGTATCTTGCTTTCTGTCAGGACCTGCCTGAACCACCATCCCATGTACAATGACTGACATGTGCTGTACCCAGTTTTTTGAGATTAGGATCTTGCGAACTTTTTTCCTGAAATCCTTGCAATTTAAGCCTAAACATCTAGGTTTACAGACATGAGCCACTACACCCAGCTATAAGCTTGAACTTTCTAAGAACCAGAGCAGTCAACAATTGAGCAAGGCTGTTTCACTGACTGCTTATACAACACTCTGGAGTGTGAGTTGCTCTGGCCATTATTATACTTCATCCCTCCTAACTGGTCTCTACTCAGTGATGAGTAGCCCCAATTTGTTGTCTTTCCCTTCAGTGTACAAGATGACTTGCTACCCCATGGGGAAATATGTTAAGACAAAAGTGTCACCTCCTCTGTGACAGAACATATGGTTATGCATCAGAGCTCCATCTCCTGAACAGTTTATACTATTTATAATCTCCCTCTCTCTCCCATCTCAAAAGTCCATCCCTCCCCATTCCCCCCCCCCCCCCCCGCATCGGTCATGGGGCCTGAACTCTGTTCCTGTGCTCTTCAGCTCAAGGCGAGCGCTCTACCACTTAAGACACAGTACCACTTCCAGTTTTCTAGTGGTTTATTGGAGATAAAAGTCTCACAGACTTTACTGCCCAGGCTGGCTTTGAACCATGATCCTCAGATCTCAGCCCCCTGAGTAACTAGGATTACAGGTGTTAGCCACTAGCACCCAGCTCAAAAGTCCATCTTAATGGAAATGGCCTCAGGCAGTCTGAGAGGT
Source organism: Dipodomys spectabilis (assembly GCF_019054845.1). NCBI lineage: Eukaryota > Metazoa > Chordata > Mammalia > Rodentia > Heteromyidae > Dipodomys > Dipodomys spectabilis. The sequence goes on from NW_024870775.1 coordinate 17,315,206, forward strand.
GTCTGCCACCTATACTACCCACTTCTAAGTCCTTCAGTGCTGAAGCAGGGAGAAGGCTGGATAGGATTTTTTTGAACTCCATCTAGGAGTTTGTAGTCCACATTCTATCTGTTCTGAGCCATTCTCAGAAAGCCTTGCTGTACTACTCTTGCACTACTACCCTTAACCCTCTTCCTAGACCTGCCTCAGGCCAAGTCTCAGGCCCACTCCACCCTTCCATCAGCACAGTCCCACTAGCATCACACAATAATGAAACCAGTACCCTAGCTTTGCTCCTTCAATGTATTCATTCAACTACCGATGTACCACCTCTATCACGTACCTCAAAATTTATGTCCAAAGCAATTCTCCAAATCTGTCCTTCCTCCTCAAGTCTCTATTTTACAATTGATATCAATGAAGGAATTGCTTAGGTCAAAACTCTTGCATTTCTCTCTGAACTTCCATTCCTAAGCATTAATATCTGCTATCTATCTCTTCAAAGTCTGTGAAAGTTTCTTCATTCCTCCACTTCCACTATGGAGCCCTCCAACTAAATGCCAGGGCTCATCTACCCTGCCTATATCAACCTTGAGCAGGCTGTTCCCTAGGCTTCCACTCTTTAACGAGAGGGTTTCCTTAGTCTGGAAAAGGTACAGGACAATGTGGGATGTTCCAATGGTGCTCCTCTTAAGAGGACATGGTCATACTATGTTTTAAGTCACAACTGATTCAATTAGGTCATAAAGATGAAGAAAATAATAAGTACAGACTATATCATTACTCAGAAGAATTTACAAGTCCATTATGAAAATTATTGTGTGTGTGTGTGTGCGCGCAAGCGCGCCCACCAATCCTGGAACTTGAACTCAGGGTCCGGGTGCTATCCCTGAGCTTTTTTGTTGAAGAATAGTAGTCTCCCTATTGAATCACAACCTCATTTTCAGCTTTTTAACTGGAGACAAGAGTGGCCTAGACTTTCCTGCCCAGGCTGAGCTTCAAACTGCAATCCTCAGAGCTCAGCCTTTTGAGTAGCTGGGATTACAGGCATAAGCCAACACTACCCTACCCATTAAGAAAATTATCAAGAATGAGCAAAGCTACTCAGTATAAAATCATTATACACTGATTATACTCAGCTGTTCAACACAAAATCTTTGTATTTGAAAATATAATTTAAGATAACAGCACCCCCAAATAATTGGCTGTATATCTAACAAAATGTAACATATGTGCCTTTATTAAGAAACTAAAGTATGGGGCTGGGAAGGTGGCTCAGTGGTAGAGCTCTTGCCTTGCATGCATGAGGCCCTGGGTTCAATCCCTCAGCGCCACATAAACAGAAAAAGCCAGAAGTGGCGCTGTAGCTCAAGTGGTAGAAAAAAAAGAAAAAGTATAAGTATTTGACATTAAAAGTAAAATCTAGTATCAAAGCATATGGCACAGAAAGGAAAATGCAGAAACTGGGAGTTTATGTTTGCAAGCAATATACCACAACAAAGGATTAGTATCCAATATACATTAAACATTTCTATTAATCACCCAAAAAGAAAAGCAACCCAACAGAAACATAGGCAAACAACATGAACTCACACATTTTACAATGGGAAAACACTTGGGGCCCATAAACACAATGTATTTAGTAATCATGAATTTGTAATACACCTGAATTGTGTATTATTAAGTTTCAATGATGAGTGAAACTAAAACCAGCCTCAGATATAATTCCACAATCACTAGATAAATGAAGAGTGTCAAATAACTAAACTTCTGCCAGGATTAACTATCTACAATGGTAAGTATCCAGAAACCGCAGAATGGATAAATTGTATGTCTTAATTATTTAAAATTATAGAATTTATTAATTATGTTACATATTAATACAACATATCACAAACAAAACTGCTGACTTGTACATAACATAAAAATAATATTTTAGTCCTATACAGAAGTTAAAAGAACTATACCAATATAAATTAAACCCAGTAATATAAACGTTAAGCTTAAAAAAAATCAGCCAGAAGAACACATGATTTCATCTAATGGTAGACAAATGAAAACTTCAGTATCTGAGGATATAGACATGACAGAAAGAAAATTTATCTTAAGTGGATGGAAGTGTGACCAGCAAAGCATTGCTGATATCTTAGCAAGATATCTTATCATTGCTAAAATATCAACAATGCTTTGCTGATAAATATTTGAGCTAGACAAACACTTAAGTTTTTAAAGTTAGAAATCCTCCAATGTATGACGTACATTCACATCCTAGGTCAAGAATTCCCTGCCCTAGGGTCTGGGAAGGTGGCTCAGTGGTAGAGCGCTTCCCTTGCATGCCTGAGGCCCTGGGTTCCATTACTCAGCACCACAAAAGCAAAAAGAAAAAAGCCGGAAGTGGTGCTGTGGCTCAAGTGGTAGAGCCCTAGCCTTAAGCTAAAGAGCTGAGGGACAGCCCCCCAGACCCAGAGTTCAGGCCCCACGACTGGACCCAAAAACAAAAAACAAAAAACAAAAAAAAAAAGAATTCCCTGTCCTACATCACTCAGCATCTCCTGACCATTCTTCCCCACTTCCTGAGCTTTCCTGAGCCTCTTCTTTTTACTACCTCAGGATCACTGTACATGTTATCTACTCTCCATGGACTAGATTTCCTTCCATATCCATATCCACACCTTCCTACCAAACCTTCAAACTTCAACCCCAACATTAAAAAATCAAAACCAAATCCTAATTTAATTATATTGGTTCAATAAAGGTGATATTCCTTGAACCGCCAGTACTCATTTTTGAAAGATTCTTTGGTGTCTATCTTTCTTAACAGCCTACACATTTTTCCATGATGTCTCCAAAGGTGGCCATCTTTCTGACCCTACTACCCAGTACCCAGCAATACTGACAGTCATAGAATGAACAAATCAATGGGATCTTTCTTTTCTTTTTTCTTTCTTTTTTTTTTCTGCCAGTCCTGGGACTTGAACTCTGGGGTCTGGGCACTGTCCCTGAATCTTTGTGCTCAAGGCTAGCACTCTACCACTTGAGTCACAATGTTACTTCTGTTTTTTTCTGAGTAGTTTATTGGAGATAAAGAGCCTCATGGACTATTCTGCCCAGGCATGCTTCAAACCATCATCCTCAGATCTCAGCCTTCTTAGTAGTTAGGATTACAGACATGAACCTGCAGCATCTGACTTCAAAGAGATCTTTATAATACACATGTATTCACCATTACAATATCATAAAGAATAAATTAGTTGCCCCAAAGTGTATTACCTACCTTTATGTACCACTCCTTCCTCTTAACCTTGAAATAGAAATTTCTATAGAAATATGGAAACACGTCCCACATAGTATGAAGCCTTTTCTGATTGGCTTCTTCCCTTAGTAATGTATATTTGAGGTCCCTCAGTATCTTTTCATGGACAGACAGCCCATTTCTTTAGTGTCAAATAACACCCCACTGTTTGGTGTGTCAATTTATCTATTCATCCATCATGGCTGCTTCCAGGTGCAGGCAGTTATAAATAACGCTGGTATGAACACCTAGTGCAGGTTTTTCTATGGCTAAGTTTTCAACTCCTTTGGGTAAGTAGCCACAAAAACTACTGCTAGGGGGCTGGGAAGGTAGCTTAGTGGTAGAGTGCTTACCTAGCATGCATGAAACCCTGGTTGGATTCCTCAGTACCACATAAGCAGAAAAAGCTGGAAGTGGTGCTATGGCTCAAGTGGTAGAATGCTAGCTTTGAGCAAAAGCAGCTCAGGGATAGTGCCCTGCAAAAAAACTAGCAAAAAAAAAAAAAAAAAAAAAAAACCACTGCTGCTGGATCTTATGGTAAGATATGCTACCTTTCATAAGTAACTATCAAATTGTCTTGTAAAGTGCACCATTTTACATTCTCACCAGCAACAGAGGAGCACCTGGGTTCCACTTCTTCACCACCATTTTAGGGGTTTATATTTTACTCATTTGAACACAGGCAGGAGGGAGTTTATTTACTTTTCACAAGGAAAGCGAGTTACACACAATGGCTGTTTCTTCAGCATTGGCGGGCCTCTGCTTCACTTGGCAGCTTTTCAAATGTACACTAGCACTAGCTTATGCCCACATATGTTGGCCCTTGCACCTGTGTTATCTGTTACTTTAAAATTGTAAACGCTTTTCAAGTTACTGGTTTAACCAGGAAACCATACATCTTGAAAACTCAACTGTGACATTTTTTACTGCAGCTTCTGTTCAATGGTAATTACCTAGTGAGCTATTGTAGCCTGTGCACTATAACAGAAAGGACAAATCACTATTAGCCCCAGAGCCGTATGTCCTGACACAATGGTTCTAACAGTGAATGTATAAAAAGGAAGTATTCATTGCACCTGTACTTATTTTTTTTTAGGTGCAAGAATAGATATTGCCTGAGACCCATGGCACAAAGAAAGACAGTATGGACTGGAACATGTTCTTTTATTCAGCCTTCAAAAATACTCCGTATGTGTAGCTTAGTGGTAGAGTACTTGCCTAGCATGCAGAAGGACTTGGCTCTTATTCCCAGCACTACAAAACAAAAAAAAACCCCACACTTATTCAGCCTGTTCCTACAGCATTGCTGGGACAATGGGAACATATATGCACATGTGTCTGTGTTTCCTTCTATAATATTCAATAACTTTCTGGAGAGCTAAGGGGTTTGTTATACTTTTTCAACATTACAAAAGACCCACAGGGTTAATGGAGGGGGAAAAAAAAGGAGCTGAGGATAAGCAATAGTTCTTCCACTATTGCCATCTAGTATGGCATGATACAGCCAGGAGGCCCTCACCAGAGCTGGGCAGCTACCAGTACCAGGCCTCGGACCTTTCAAAACTGTAAGCTGGGGGCTGGGAAGGTGGCTCAGTCGTAGAGTGTTTGCCTTACATGCATGAGGCCCTCAGCATCACATAAGCAAAAAGAAAAAAAAAAAAAGCTGGAAGTAGTGCTGCGGCTCAAGTGGTAGAGCACTAGCCTTGAGCTGAAGGAGCTGAGGGACAGCACCCAGACCCAGAGTTCAAGCCCCACGACCAGACCCAAAAAAAAAAAAAAAGTTTATAAAAGGGGGCTGGGAAGGTGGCTCAGTGGTAGTGCTTACTTTGCATGCCTGAGGCCCTGGGTTTGATTACTCAGCACCACATAAGCAAAAAGAAAAAAGCCGGAAGTGGCGCTGTGGCTCAAGTGGTAGAGCGCTAGCCTTGAGCTGAAGAGCTGAGGGACAGTGCCTAGCCCAGAGTTCAGGCCCCACGACCGGACCCAAAAAAAAAAAAAAGTTTATAAAAGGGGGCTGGGAAGATGGCTCAGTGGTAGAGTGCTTACTTTGCATGCCTGAGGCCCTGGGTTTGATTCCTCAGCACCACATAAGCAAAAAGAAAAAAGCCGGAAGTGGCGCTGTGGCTCAAGTGGTAGAGCGCTAGCCTTGAGCTGAAGATCTGAGGGACAGCGCCCAGGCCCAGAGTTCAGGCCCCACGACCAGACCCCCCCCCCAAAAAAAAATTAAAACTGTAAGCTAAATAAATTTCTTTTCTTCGTATGTAGCTGGCTTCGGGTATTTCATAAGTGGTGACAAAAAACTGACAGTATAGATTCCTGAGGTCCAGGCCCCTGATATAGCAGTTTGAAGTACCATCTGAAATCCTGGAGAGGCTCAGAAACGTCCAGTTAGAATTAGCTTCATCCATTTGTCCCCATGACTACCCTTTCAGCATAAAATGTCTTCCAAACCCTGAATGTATCCTAATTTGCTGATTAATGCAGACAGGTTCTAAAACTGGCAGTGTTTTTTCTATAACTTGATGGACCATAGATGGTTCTAGAAGAGTTCACCAAGGACCACTTATGATCTACCTGCAACTTAAAAAACATCCTTATGGATGTATATCTGTGGTCTGACTTAGGATGTTAAGAAAGCACCGCCCCAAGTTAGCACTGTTTTCTCTCATCCTTGACCTTTCACTGGGAGGGGCTGGTAGCAGGCACAGTAAAAATCAACAAGTACTATCTCCACATTGCTTGTGTTTCTCAACAGTGATCACATGGGAAAAAAAAAAAAGCAATTTTCTAAGAATCCATTTTTGTGGATTATAAAATTGTGAGCATACAACTTGGAAGAAACCTGCCTTCCTGATCTCCCCTCACCTCTCTCATCATATCTCCCATCCAACAGCTACAAAGAAGCCACTTTGAAGTTTACACTGTCCCCAATTCCCTGCCCTATTGCCCTACTGCAGTCCTGTCTGCTTCTTAGTCTGCCAAAGTAAGAAGCACCTGGAAATGCTCTGCAGGAAGATCTCCAGGGAGTTACTACCTACATCAGCTTGCCTGGAAATAATCACTCTACACACCCCAAATTCTTTAATAATTATATCCGTTTTCTTTTTTTTTTTTTGGGGTCCGGTCGTGGGGCCTGAACTCTGGGCTAGGCACTGTCCCTCAGCTCTTCAGCTCAAGGCTAGCGCTCTACCACTTGAGCCACAGCGCCACTTCCGGCTTTTTTCTTTTTGCTTATGTGGTGCTGAGGAATCGAACCCAGGGCCTCAGGCATGCAAGGCAAGAGCTCTACCACTGAGCCACCTTCCCAGCCCTTATATCCGTTTTCTATAAACCACTTTGTAGTAAAAGAGAAAAAGAAGTTTAAGTGAGTCAACACTATAAAATACTTAAATTTTAATAATTAAAGACATGAAAGCACTTGGTAGAACATATTTTAAAGCTGTTCAAACTTAAAACTTAATTTAAAATTTATTTTGCTTATTTAAAATATCTTCAAAATGATTATTATTAGCCTAAATCAATGACAAATGTTAGCTGTATATTGGTACCTTAGTCTTTCTCAAGGACTGGTTCCATGAACCCCAGCAGATACTAAAATCTACAAATGTTCAAGTCCCTTATATAAAATAGCTTATTTGCATATAAACTACGCATATCCTCTTGGGATACAGTAAATCATTCCTAGATTACTTAAAATCTTTAACATGATGTAAATGATATATGAGTTGTTGGGGCCCGGAATGTGGCTTAGTGGTAGAATCCTGCCTAGCTTGCATGGAGCCCTGTGTTTGATGTTTCAGTACTACATAAACAGAAAAAGCCAGAAGTGGCTCTGTGGCTCAAGTGGTAGAGCACGAGCCTAGAACACAGAGGCTCAAGGGCAGAGCCCAGGCCCTGAGTTCAAGCCCCAAGATTGGCCAAAAAAAAAAGTTGTTATACTGTATTACTTAAGAAGATGGGGGAAAGTATGTACATGTTTTTTTTTTTTTTGGGGGGGGGGGGTGGGGGAAGAGGTGGGGTCTTGGTCATAAGGCTTGTACTCTGGCCCTGGATGCTGTCCCTCAGCTCTTTAGCTCAAGGCTAGCACTCTACCATTTGAGCCACAGTGCCACTTCCGGTTTTCTGAGTGGTTTCTTGGAGATAAAAGTCTCATGGACTTGGGACTGGGAAGGTGGCTCAGTGGTAGAGCGCTTGCCTTGCGTGCATGAGGCCCTGGGTTTGATTCCTCAGCACCACATAAGCAAAAAGAAAAAAGCCCGAAGTGGCACTGTGGCTCAAGCAGTAGAGCGCTAGCCTTGAGCTGAAGGGCTGAGGAACAGCACCCAGGCCCATGACCGGACCCCCCCCGCCGCCCCCCCCCCCCAAAAAAAAGAGTCTCACGGACTTTCCTGCCTAGGCTGGTTTTGAACCACAATTCTCAGATCTCAGCCTCCTGAGTAGCTAGGACTACAGGTGTGAGCCACCAGCCCCCAACAGACTTTTTTTCAAGTGTTTTCAACTCAAGGTTGGTTGAATGTAGCAGATGTGAAATCCACAGATATGAATGTTGACTATTTACTCCTCTATTTTTTTCCTCTTGTATCCTTTAATGACATTTACTCTTCTATTTTTTCACATTTACTCTTCTATTTTTTTCCTCTTGCATCCTTTAATAACTGCTTAAACTACAACTGTTCCTTATGCTACAGTGTAGATGTATTCTTGTCTTCCTAAGGTTCAGGTGCTAGGGGCTTGGTCCTCAGTTTGGTGGTATAGGAAGTAATTGAAACTTTAAATGGCAAGTCTTATGCTGGAGTCATAACTCAAATAACTAACACCTGTCAAGCAAGAAGTGAAGTCCTGTGTTTAAACCTCAGAACCAGGGAAAAGAAAAAACAAGAAACGAGTAAATGGAGTTCACTGGGGGGTCATTAGGTTATTGGAAGTGCTTCCCTCAAAAAAGGATTATGGAACCCCAGTCTCTGTCTAGCTGCTTTGCAATATGAGCTCTCATTCCAGTACATCAGTAGGTTGTAGTACCATCTACTATCATGAGGTCCTCACCGTAACTGAGCTGGTGCCTGTTACATGACCCTAAGTTTCTGCAACTGTGAACTAAAGAGAGATCTCTTTTTTTTATGGAGTTACCCAGCTTCAAGAATTTTGTTATAGTAGCAAACAAACAAACAAACCCTGACACAAGGAGGCACAGAATGTTCAGACACTTCAAGATGCATATCATCTCATTTCTGTGTTCAACTTTTAGGCTTCCTGACTTTTCATTTCAACATTTCATCATTTGGTACCCTCTTAAACCATTCTATCTATAACAATAATATCTGCCACAGAACTTTACCACTGTACTTCACAAAAACACAGGTCTACTTCCTTCATCCACTGCACCTCATACACATTTGTACTTTTTTTTTTTTGTCAGTTGTGGGGCTTGAACTCTGGGCCTGGGCGCTGTCCCTTTGCTCTTCAGCTCAAGGCGAGCACTCTACCACGTGAGCCACAGCAACACTTCAGGGTTTTCTGGTGGTTTATTGGAGATAATAGCTTCATGGACTTTCCTGCCCGAGCTGGCTTTGAACCATGATCCTCAGATCTCAGCCTCCTAGTAGCTAGGATTACAGTCATGAGCCACCGGTGCCTGGCCACATTTGTACATTTTATCTCTTGAATGTTCATACATTCTATCTATTAGAGTGATGTCACTCTGTGAGAACAGGAAACCCAAGGACAGAGAGTGGTAGAGTCAGATGGGACATATGAAGTGCCTAGAGTCGACTTCATGCTTTACACCACCTCAATAACCAATTATTAAATATGGAAGGTATACTGAAGAATGACGTTAAATGACATAATTGTATACTTAATCTCTCTCCTTCCATATCATTCTCCTTCTCTAAGAGCAATCCCAAACACATCTTTTTATTTCACTCCCCTGATTTAAAAACTGTTAGTGGATTTCATTCAGTCAAGTACATATCCACTGGGCATACTAAGTCCTGGTTGTCCCAGTCCCTACACTCTCCTGCAAGGGGTGAAGAAAGGAGGTGGTAAGTGTACAGAGAAGCATGCAGGGATTACAGCAACTGTCAGAGAACCCCTACTACTAGCTTTGGTCTCACACATTAGGTATCCCAAACACAAAGGGGATCAGGAAAAGGAGTGCTCCAGGCACAATAGCTGGTACAAAGGCCACAAGCAGAAACTAGCTTAGTTCATGCAAGGCAAGAAAGGCTAGGCCTCAGGTTTGAGGGGCATGCTGTAGGCAGAAGCAGCTGCTTCAAGGCTCCAGTGAGGTAAGGAGCGAGGAATTCATTCCAAGTACAATGGGAAGCCCCTGGAGGGTTTCAGTGTGGTCTGATCCACATTTTTAAACAATACTCTGGTGGCTGTGAGGAAAATGAGTTGTAGAATACACAAGTGAGTAAGCAGAGTGTCCCAATAGGAGTATGTGGCTGTCCACACTGTCAACAGGAAGGCAGCAGTCCAGGCTTCCAGGTCTACCTCCTTCATCCACTCTTATCTCATACACAGTAAGGCCACAGTGACTTGCCTACCCTTTGCTTGTAAATTTAGTCAGCCTAAGTCAGGCTGTCTCCAATCTGTGTCTTCAGTGCCTGGCACACAGATGGTCCTACATTTGAACCATGATGGAATCTTATCAATCATAGTAGATAATAGCTCTTAGGGACACTTTTCAGCTTTTTTTCTCCCCTAATAGTTGACATGGAACAAGTATCACAATTTCAACAGACTTGGGGTACTTTTTCTCAGGCTTCCATTTCCCTGAATCTTTACAAAAACAGATTTAATTTAGGAAGGAGAGTATCAGGGAACAGTGCTGTACAACCTCTCAACAGACATCACTTACAAGCAGGTTTCAGGCTAACATCTTATAAAATTTTCAATCCCAAATTTCAATCTCTACATTGTCTCATCTTTTTCAAGACAGCAACAGAAGAGGAATTACAGTAAGTTACTATATTTAAGAAGTCATTTACAGTTCCAGAAGCCTCCTTGTGTCTTCAGGGAGTTCAGAGACACTAACACTTCCACATTGCTGTGACCTGCCAGCCTTCATGGCCCCAGCTTTTTTCCTTAGTCTGTGAATTTGCCCACAACTGCTGTGAATTTGTCCTTAATACTCTCAAGTATTACTAGAAAAGTAGACTACATTTATTTATAATTTTTTTTTTAATCACACTTGCAATGAATAAACCTGTAAGACTTCATGGTTAAAAATTTAGACCTCTGGGGCTGGGAAGGTGGCTCAGTGGTTAGAGTGCTTGCCTTGCATGCATGAGGCCCTGGGTTCAATCCCTCAGGACCACATAAGCAGAAAAAGCTGGAAGTGGCACTGTGGTTCAAGTGGTAGAGTGCTAGCCTTGAGCTGAAGAGCTCAGGGACAGCACCCAGGCCCAGAATTCAGGCTCCATGATCAACAAAAAAATTAAATAAATAAATAAAATTTAGATCTCTGGATTATCAAATAGTTAACACTGATCACAGAGAGGCCTTATTTACTTACCTAAGTAATGTGGTGGATGAAATGACATAGGCTTACTAGTCGCTGAGTAATATCCAATTGCTCTCTTAAATCGAATAACTTTGTCATCTGTTCTAGACTGAAACAGATGTAGGAAAACCTTAGTTATGCCACTGGTCATATATATGAATATATTTTACAATTCAACACATGTATAATACTCTGTAGAGTTTCAAGTTTGATAAGAATGTAGAATGACATTAAAACCTTCAAGGTATTACTACTGAATCAAAATGAAATTAACTCTTTTAAAGCAATGTAGTTAGAAAGCAGAATTCTGAGCTACTAGCAGGGCTGGGCACCAGCTCTAGAACTTCTCTGACTTCAGCTCTGTTATATCTGATCCTCACGAGGGGTTCAACTGGCCAACAGCTGCACCCCAGACGTCAGACAGTCTACAAAAACTGAATTGCTTTCATTTCCTACTTCCTGGAAAAAAACAAAAAACCAACAACTCTGAGTCTCACTAGAAGGTAGACAAATCAGAGATCCACAATCCCATTTGATAAGTTTATCTTGTGAAAAACCCAGAACACAGATCTTATTAACAGAAAGTAGAAGTAGCAGCGATTCAGCAATAATTTACTCTAATCTCTTTTCCTATTCTGGCTAAAAGTGAGGCTAGAAAAGGGGAAAGCGGCTGAGACCACCCAGTCACAAGGGGACATGTCAGGGCAGCCTCATCCTTGGGCCCTGCGCCCAGGTCTCCTTCATAGTGGATAGGCCAAGCCAAGCAAGAACTCTCAGACATACCCAGTCAGCTTACCCCTCCCAATCTGGCCATATCACCATGCAAAGCCCTATCTCATAACTCTGTGTTTTTACCTGTGAATGTTGGAAAACATCTTTAGCTATGGCATCCAGGTCAGAGGTGTCCTGAATGTTGCGGACATAGTCAGCAACAGCTTTGATCACTACATCGCAAGGTGGCAAGACCAGCTGGTGGGCCCGGACCTAGGAGACAAATGCACATGTCAGCAGCCAGCATGGGACCAAGAAACTCCAGCTAGCATCTCATCAGAACCTGCTTGCCACCTATCTGTAAGATTGTGGCACTATGGCTTTCCTAAGTGTTGCAGGTGAGGAAATACAAACCAGCTACTAAAATCCTGTTATATTAACACAGCATAAGCACAACGCCAGAAGTCTGAGAGCAGGTCCTAAACACCACAAGAAGCAAAGCAAAGAGCATCTCACAAGAACTATTAGCCTCCTTCCTTTCCACATTCACAGGCAAAAGTTGATACTGGCATGATCTGTTAGGACTCCTGAAACTGTAATGATAAAATGCATTTACCAAGTGCCTGGATCTACCTTTAAAGGCCTAGTTCAGCTCTCAACTGTAGATAAAGCTTCTAATGACCATTTGAAGAGTATGTCTGGTAAAGAATGAAGAATGTGCAATAAAGTATTTGAGTATCTCATTATTTAAGAAAGTTATTGAGCCGGACACTGGTGGCTCACGCCTATAATCCTAGCTACTCAGGAAGCTGAGATCTGAGGATCATGGTTCAAAGCTAGCCCAGGCAGGAACTTCCATGAAACTCCTATTGTTCAATAAACCAACAGAAAACTGAAAGTGGCACTGTGGCTAGCCTTGAGCTGAAGAGCTCAGGGACAGGTCACAGGCCCAGAGTTCAAGGCCCATGACTGACAAAAAAAAAAAAAAAAAAGGTTATTGAGCCGTTGTGATCCTCTCGTAAGAATAGCCTCCTTTGTTCTCACTCTATGAATATTTACAGAGCTGTTTAATTTAATCATGTCCAAGTGTAATTACTTGTCTTTTACTACCCAATGGGTTTACTTTTAGATTTACAGGCATATTCTAATTATTACAAATGAGGGAAACTATGCAGCCTGTATTTCTTTAGGTCTGGCTTACTTCGCTTAAGCTTTTTTTCCCCCCCTTTCTTTTTGTTCCTTTGGTTTATTCCCTTTTGTTACTGCTTTTTATTTCTGTACCTTTTGTCTTGTATATAAGTTTATTTGATTTGGGGAAAAGAAAAAGAAGCACAGAAATGATGAGAAAAGAATGAACCAATTTAGCAGGGACACTCACTAGACATGATGCTGGAAATAAACTATTCAACTTGAGAGAAGTTGAAAACATGAAAAACTGGAACAGAATGAGGGAGGGGATGACACTGTTAAATGGAAATGTACTCATTACCTGACTTATGTAACTGTGACTCCTCTGTATACATTACCTTTACAATAAAATTTTAAAAATAAAAAAATAGCAAAAGATAAATTAGTGGAATAAGAGTACAAAACTATTCAAAGTCTCACCACTGTAAGGCTCTCCAGAGCCTGGGAATATTGTATTATGGGACAAAGTAGAATTTAGCTGATCTTAGAATGAGAATACTTTCTTTATTATCTGAATGGACTCAATGTAACCATCACAGTATCCTCTAAATACAGGAAGGGATGCAAGCAGTTAGTGTCAGAGTGAAAAGGATATGATGTGCCACTGCTGACTTTGACAATGGAGAAGGGGTAACAAACTAAGGAATGAAGATAGCTGTTAGAGGTTGGAAAAGACCAGGGAACAGAAATTTTTCCTAGAACCTTCAGGATCAATAAAGGCCTGCTAAGATCTTGATTTTAGCCCTGTGAGGTCAATTTGGGGCTTCTAAGCCTCCAACACTGCAGTCATAATTGAGTTACTTTAAGCAGCAAAAACAAAGTGAGGGAAAGAGGGAGGGAGGGAAGGACACAAAGAGAAAATTAGAAAAGCTCAACCTAAAGAAACCTAGTAACAAAATCACACACATTTATTTGATGATACTATGTAAACTTCTAGATTCTTAATACTATATCAAGTTTCCCTTTTTTAAAAAGCAATGATTAGACTCTTGGCATCTACCTAGAACATTACAAGTCAAGATACCATAAAGATACTTGCACAATAGCCAAATTATGGAAATAGCCCAACATGCCCTGCCCAACATGCCCTACAATACCACATGAGTAGATCAGAAAAGTGTAGCACTTATACACAATGGAATTTTACTCATCCACTAAAAAGAATATTATGTCATTTGCAAGGAAATAGATGGACCTAGAACAAATCATGTTAAATTAGGTAAGCTAAGCTCAGAGAGACAAATGGTGCGTATTTTTTTCTCATATGTGGAAGCTAGATCTAAAATACAACTGGACATGATAACTTACATAGGGCTCTATGAATTTACACACAAACCAACAAACTAAAGGAAGATACTCTTAGAGGAGGAATCCAAAGGCATAACTCTCTTGAACATCTAAAGTATTATTTAATCAAATAGAAACATATATTTTTTGTCATTGTTGTCTGGTTTGGGGTGTTTTATTTTTATTTTTTTGTCATTTGGAGGGAAGGAGAGCACAGAAATGAGGGAGGAAGCGTGAACAAATTCAGTCATGGTGTTCAATATGTGAAAAAATGAACTATACAACTGTGGGCAGGGACAGGAGGGGGAAAGTGAAGGAAGGGGTTACATTGTTCAAGAAGAATTGTACTCATTACCTGACTTATGGAACTGTAACCCCTCTGTGCAACTCTTTAATAATAACAATAAATTTATTTATTTTAGTTATTTATTTTTTGCCGGTCATGGGGCCTAAACTCTGGGCCTGGGTGTTGTCCATCAGCTCTTCAGATGAAGGCTAGCGCTCTACCACTTGAGCCACAGTGCCACGTCCAGCTTTTTCTGCTTATGTGGTGCTGAGGAATCGAACCCAGGGCCTCAAGCATGCAAGGCAAGCACTCTACCACTGAGCCACCTTCCCAGCCCCATTAAATTATATTTTTGAAAAATGGTTAGAAGTCTTTATTTCCACTTCCTACACAGGGAGCAGGAAATGTATCTCCTTTTAAAACATTTTTGCCTACTCTGCCCTACTTTGCAATAGTTTTCTATTAAAACTTGTTTTGTTTTTTCCTGTTTGAATAATTGCCTTTACCTCCTAGGGCAGTACTCTCACATTATGTTTTGATTATCAGCATCTGGTGAAGGGAAACTCCTAAGAGCCTCAGTACATTACTAAAATGTCAGTGGACATGGACTATGGGCAATTTCCTAGAAATCCAGTTGCACGTCTGTAGTAAAAAGCTACTGCTACACACATACATCAGATATATGGAAGCACAAAGCATACTCGAACTGCTCTAAGTGAACACATTCATGTTCCACCTTTGTGGTGGAACAACAATCCCAAAGTATGCCAAACAAGGGGCTACCATGACAGTCTGAATAGCAAGGCCAGGACAGAAACCCCTAGCTGTCCTTACCCAGTTCCCTTATGCTCCTACTAAGAGACACTTAAGTACCCTCTCACTGGGAACAGCTCATCAGGAGAGGCAGGTCAACTGTGGATTGTCCCTGATGGCCATAACTCAACCTCAGCCTTGTTCTCTGCCTGATCTTGTGGGTAGCAGACCACTCAAATCCCTAATGCTCCACAAACAAAAGTATCTGCTTATGCTGCTTGCAGTATTTAAAATGCTGGTCACTGTAGGTGATTTTGCATACAAAACAAATAAATGACAGTTAACATGGTAAGAATTCAAGTTGAATGGCCAAAATATGCAAAAGACATTCCCACAGAGACAAGGTGCAAGCCTATTCCAGGCAGTGAGCAATGAGGCTGCCCTGTCTAATCCATCTCACTCCAAAGTAGAAAAGACAGCTGCTGTTCTTGTTCCAGTAGATACCCTTTCCATGGTTCCCCATCTACCACACTAGCCAAAAGATCCTGGACATGAACAGAGAACCTGTAATTAACATGTCCCCTAAATCTTTCTGAGTGCTAAATGCTGCCAGTTAGATGGTGACTGTGCAGTGTTCCATCTTCCACAATCATTCCACAGACAACCATGAGCCTTTGCAGCCAGCACCTACTTCCTCCAGCTGGTTCCTAATCCAGCATTCTAAATCCAGTTTAAGTAAGTTCTGGCCTGCTTATGTGCAGGACAACTCCATGGCCCTGTTCTAAGGGCTTGTTCACACTGTAGCCCCGCCCTTCCTACAGCAAAGCAGCCAGAAGACAGAAAGAAAATGGCAATGCCACATGGACATGCAGTCATCCCTCGCTATATTGCTATTCACTTACTGTGACTTCACTGTATTGCAGGTTTTTAAAAAAAATATGTAAACAGTGATCCCTCACCCATTGCAGGAGTTACATTCCAGCAAGCCCCCCAATAGGTGAAAATCCATGAAGAAGCAGTAAGTGATCCGGACATAGCAAGGGACAACTATCTAACACTGCTACTTAACGGATTTTCACTGTTGTAGGGGTTTCTGGAATGTAACTCTCACGATAGGTGAGGGATCACTGTATAGAAGAGCTTTACTGTACATGGGACACTAAGAGCACACCAAATAGCTGCTAATACACGTGATATAATGGTTTTATCATGTCAAAATATGTAATGAGTTTCAAAAGAAGTTACCATAAAATATATTCCAGTGTAAAGAGTTCTTGGCACATTAATAAAAACAAACGTACATGTTCATATACATGTAGATGACAGTTATCTATTAATATACTTTCAACTGGAAAAAAACACCAACAACAAAACACCACATCGACCTGTCTACTCACAAAGTGTCATTAGAATCTTCACAAAGATTCTAAAATGCATGAGACTCCTTATCACAGGAGTGACCAAATAGAAGTACTAAAGAAACAGTCCTTGTCTATTTATAAAAATAGAAGTCATGGCTGGAGAATGGGGGTAGGGGGAGTGGGGGGGGGGGGGGGTGGTTCAGGGACTCATGCCCACTGAACCTAGCTACTTAGGAGGTAGAGGATCAACAGGATGGCAATTCAAAGCTATCCACAGGCAAAAAGTTGGATCACCCTCTACCCCCCACTCCCCACCCCTACGCCCCAACCTGTAATTACAGCTACTTGAAAAACCCAGGAAGAAGCAGGTAGGAAGACCATGATCTAAGGCCAGCTCTAGGCAAAAACATGAAAACCTATTTGAAAAATAGAGCAAAACAGGTCTAGTTATGTGGTTCAAGTAGAATACCTGCCTGGCAAGGGAGAGGTCCAGAATCCCAGTACCACCAAGAATATAAAAAATCCAAAGAATAAAATAAAATTCACACTCAAACCATGTAAGTGAAGTTTTTTCAGCCTAGAGACTCAAAATATTAGTACCAAATTCCCATTTCTTTCCCATTTTTCTTTTTCTTTGTTGTCTTTTATTTTAATTTACTTTATTTTTAGCAGTACTAGAGTTTGAATTTGTCAAGGCCTCCCAGATTGCCAGGCAGGCACTCGGATTACTTGAGCCACCTCCCCAATCCTTTTTGCTGGCATTTTTTGCCTGGCTGGCCTAAACCTTGGTCTTCCTAAGCTTTTAGCATAACTGGAGATTTTGATGGAAACCTCCATAGACACTTGCTGGCCACTATGACAGAGATCACTGATTCTTTGCAGATACTAATTTAAGTCAATTATTTCACTCTCTCAAGGAGCACATTAAGAAAGCTAAGAAAGAAAATGCTTCTGAGGGGCTGGAAAGGCGACTCAGTGGTAGAGCGCTTGCCTTGCATGCCTGAGGCCCTGGGTTCGATTCCTCAGCACCACATAAGCAAAAAAGAAAAAAGCCGGAAGTGGTGCTGTGGCTCAAATGGTAGAGCACTGGCCTTGAGCTGAGGAGCTGAGGGACAGCGCCCAGGCCCAGAGTTCAGGTCCCATGACTGTACCCAAAAAAAAAAAAAAAAAAGAAAGAAAATGCTTCTGATAATAATTAAAATAAAAAGAAAATGCCCTCCAGGTTATAAAGGCAAAATAACAAATAGCCCCTGCTATAAAAAGCATTTGTTTTTCACAATGTTCACAATAAAAATAATAAATAAAAATTTTAAAAAAAGCATTTGTTTATTCCTCTTTTTCAAGTATGTCACTGCTTTTTTTTAAATACAGTTTTTATTGTAAAAATACTGTACAGAGAGGTTATAGTTACATGAGCAAGGTAATGAGTACATTTCCTATCAAACATTGTTATCTCCTCCTTTGTTTTTCCTCTACCATCCCTTGCCTCCCACCTCCACAACTACACTCCCCCATTCACTGCTTTTTGATCTGTAGTCTCAGTCTGTATTTAGATACAGATACAGATCTTTGTGTCGCCCTTCTCTCTCCCCCCCCCCTCCCCACCCCGGGCCAGTATTGGGGCTTGAACTCAGGGCCTGGGAGCTGTCCCTTAGCTTTTTTACCGAAGATCAGTACTCTAACCCTTGAATAATTTCCAGCTTTTTGCTAGTTCATTGGAGATAAGAGTTTCATAGACTCTTTAGGCTAGCTTCAAACTGCCATCCTCCTATTTCTGCCTCCTAAGTAACTAGTATTACAGGTCTGAGACTTTGGCATCTAGCTCAGACTTAATTATATTTATATTTATTTGTATTTGTTTATTTATTGGTACCAGTTCTGGGGCTTGAACTCAGGGCCTAGACCATTATTCCTGAACTTTTATACTCAAGGCTAGGACTGTATCACTTGGAACTTATAACTTTTTTTGGGTACTTAATTGGAAATAAGAGTCTTACAGACTTTCCTGCCCAGGATGGTTTTGAACCTTGATCCTCAGATCTCAGGTTATATATTTTAAAACTCAAAAACATTTTTTAAGCTATGAATTTGTTTAAATAAAGCCACCATATTGTATTCCAACTGTTAAGTCCACTATACTCAGAGGATTAACTTGAAATTCATGATTCTTTTTCATGTACTATTGCTGACTAAAGACTCTTTTAAAACTTTTTAACATTTATCATGATAGTGGTTAACATGCCTACTAATGTGTACTATGCATCTTGATCAGTAACTCCCTGCTGACTATCCTCCTCTAGCTCATTCTCACGGGCCTCTCAAGTTTCATTTTCACATGTGTACACTGATTATTATGACTATTTGCCCACTATTCATCTTCCCATCTGGCCTCTCCCCTTAAAATCACCACCAGTCAAGATGTGTTTCAGTTTCATGGATTCATTTTGTCTTGATATTTGGTTATAATTGTCATCCAACATTGTTCTAACTTTAAAAATTGTTGTTGGGGCTGGGCTTGTAGCTCAGTGGTAGAGCATTTGCTTAGCATATACAAGGTACTGGATTTATCCCCAGCACTGGGAGCAACATAATTTTCTAGTGTTAAATATTGGTGATTATTCCACAGCTCTGTAACAATGAAAAATCATTAAGCTATGCAAAATGTTGGATTTTTTTTTCTTTTTTGGGGGGGAGGGGTCTGGTCGTGGGGCCTGAACTTTGGGCCTGGGCACTGTCCTTCAGCTCTTCAGCTCAAGGCTAGCGCTCTACCACTTGAGCCACAGCGCCACTTCAGGCTTTTTTCTTTTTGCTTATGTGGTGCTGAGGAATCAAACCCAGGGCCTCGAGCATGCAAGGCAAGCAAGCGCTCTACCACTGAGCCACTTTCCCAGCCCCGGATTTTTTTTTTTGGGGGGGGGGGGGGTACAGTCCAGTCGTGGGCCTGAACTCTGGGCCTGGGCGCTGTCCCTCAGCTCTTCAGCTCAAGGCTAGCACTCTACCACTTGAGCCACAGCGCCACTTCCAACTTTTTTTCCCGCTTATGTGGTGCTGAGGAATCGAACCCAGCGCCTCATGCATGCAAGGCAAGTGGTCTACCACTGAGCCACCTTCCCAGCCCCAAAGTGTTGGATTTTTATGGCACATTAATTACATTACCAGTAAAGATGTCACTAAAAGGGAGGGTAAGGAGCACTCTGGAGTAGCTGTGGAACACCCACGTCTAGACAAGTAGAATAGACAAGTAGAAAGATAGTTCATGCCAGACAGAGGTAAAAAAAAGAGGCCAGAATCTCTAAGACAGGGCAAAAGAGGTCAAGAGGGAAAGTCAATACTGGACAAGGCCTAAGCTAATAGCCAGAGACATGATGAAGTCACAAAGTACACAAAACTAGGACTGTGTTTCTGCTCAAGGGACTAGTCCAAAGAACTGTCTCTAAGTGCCAAATGGGTGGGGGACACCACATATGTGAAAGCTAATCTTTATTTTCCAACCCGGAGGATACAGCCTAAGACCATTTACATGTTAAGCAAGTGCTCTGCCATGGACTACATCCCTGCCTCTTAGTCTTAAAAAGGTAACATTCTTCAAGGTGAGCAATGCCCTGGAGACTCTAGTGGCCTGAGTGTGATAACAGTGCCATCATCCTCCGGTGCAGCACAGTACAGGGAGTAACATACCCTCCACACCAGCACTGTCATGAAGTTCAGAATAAAGTACTCTAAGCAAGAAGTGACAAAGGTCACCCGGTTAGGAACAGAGCTAAAACTATGGACTTACAGAATAGAAAATGTTGCTATTTTAAAGACTGATAATGTGATGTTTGTTTAAAATGAACTTACAACATTTCAGGATAAGCAGGGAGAGTAAAACATTTATCACTGAACATCCTTCCTTGCTCACCTCCTTCTGGTCTATTCCAATGCCTCAGAACTGTAGCACTGCAGACTCAGACTGAGCAGGTGCTTTGTGATGTCTCTGCCCCTGCTAGCTAGGTGCCCATCTCATGAAACATGTTGCCTGGAAGCCCTATCTATTCCATGAAAAAGCAAGCTCAAGAGAAACCATATGGCCCTCTCTTCCCAGAAGAGCTCAAATTCCAACAGATTCCAGCTGATTCCTCAGAATTATATGATTTCTAGCTCAGACCAGAAAGTATAAATAAGCAGAAAAAAATCACTGGGTTCATTCTTGTATTCCATTTAACAATTCCATATATAAATTTAAAATGAGCAAAGAATAAATTTCTCACTAAATCCAAGCCTGACAAAGCTTGAAGCCATGGAGTGA
This sequence comes from Dipodomys spectabilis, assembly GCF_019054845.1. Lineage (NCBI taxonomy): Eukaryota > Metazoa > Chordata > Mammalia > Rodentia > Heteromyidae > Dipodomys > Dipodomys spectabilis. The sequence goes on from NW_024870775.1 coordinate 17,335,858, forward strand.
TGGTGGCTCATGTCTGTAATTCTAGCTACTCAGGAGGATGAAATCTAAGAATCACAGTTCAAAGATAGTCTGAGCAGAAAAGTCTGAGCAACTCTTACCTACAATTAATCAGTAGTAAGTACAGGCATGATTCACATGGTAGAATTCAAACCTTAAGTGAAAAATGAGACTGTAAGATCATGGGTTCAAGCCCCAGTTTGGGCACGCACACATCATGATTCACATGGGTTTGGGCACGCACACATCATGATTCACATGGTAGAGCTTAAACCTTGAGTGAAAAATAAAACTGTAAGACCATGAGTTCAAGCCACAGTTACACACACACACACACACACACACACACACACACACACACACACGGCTATTTACCAAGAAGTAGGGATATAAAATGCCTTTCATTTCTATACTGTTTGGGCCCTTGTTCATATTTTTGTAGTAAGAAAAATGTTTTTAAAATGACAACATAGTCCTCTAAGACAGTAAAAATGGGAGGGAAAAAAGTATGAAAAGTTAGACTAATAAGATCAAATCTAGGTAAACTACTGCATCTTGTCTATTTCCATCTTTCCCTGCATTTTGGCTGGGTGAAAAAAGAAAATAATATTTAATACATTTGTTCTCTAGGCCTCTAATATTATTTTCTCTGAAGCCCCAAGAACACTTAAGATTTTCAAAAATTTTTCTTGCTCTTACTGCCTAAACTATAGAAAGATGTAGTGGGAATATATATTAAGCTAATTTTACTAATATAGAAACAGGAATTCTTTTGTTGGAAGATAGACTGAGCTTAAACTATCCCTCTCCTGCTATCATTAAAAAAAAAAAAAAAAAAATGAAACCCAGGAGCTGGGGAAGGTAGCTAAGTGGTAGAGTACTTGCCTTGTATGCATTAGGCCCTGGGTTTGATTCCTCAGCACCACAAAAGCAGAAAAAGCCACAAGTGGCACTGTGGCTCAAGTGGTAGAGTGCTAGAGTTGAGCTGAAGAGCTGAGGGACAGCGCCCAGGCCCAGAGTTCAGGTCCCACAACAACAACAAAAAAAGTGAAACTCAAAAACAAAAAAAGACCTCAAACAAGCAGCAGCAGCTTATCTTCCTATTTATAATGTATACCCAACTTTATTTTAAGGAAGTATTTCAGAAAAATACAGTCATGGCCAACCTAGCTCCAATGGAGTTAACACAGTACACTTGGCACACAATAAAGCTTCAATGTGCATGAAACCCTGCAGTTCCTCTTGAAAGAAAGCTGGCTCCACACAGTGCCAGTGACCCACACCCACTTCTCCAACCACAGCTGTATGGACAAGGGCCAGGAACAGGCACTACTGGAGCAGCCTGTTGAAGAGTACAAGACATCCATCTCAAAAGAGATAGAAGATAAAGAAGGGGCCTGCACTCTACAAGTGATACAGTCCCACACAGTTGCAGTACAACACTGAGGGCTGTTGTCTATTCCCAGAAACCCTGGTTCCCAGACACCTTGCTACTCCCAGAACCAGACTCCACTGCCGTACCCCGGACACTTTGGTTAAAAACCATAAGATGAAGCCGGGCGCTGGTGGCTCACGCCTGTAATCCTAGCTACTCAGGAGGCTGAGATCTGAGGATCGCGGTTCAAAGCCAGCCCGGGCAGGAGAGACCGTGAGACTCCTATCTCCAATAAACCACCAGAAAACCGGAAGTGGCGCTGTAGCTCAAGTGGTAGAGCGCTCGCCTTGAGCTGAAGAGCTGAGGGACAGCGCCCAGGCCCAGAGTTCAAGCCCCACGACCGACCAAAAAAAAAAAACCATAAGATGTAAAAAATATAAGGTTAGGGTAGTTTTCCTGATGTATATAGATTGTAAGGAAGATGGTGAAAAGCAAGCAAATGGAAGTGGTATGGTTACAAACATTGACAGAAGTCAAAACAAAAAGGAAGGCATGACAGAGCTAGAAGCTGAAAGAGCTCCTAGAAGATGCAGGACAAAACCAGAGTGCTTTGGGGAAACAGTGAGAGGATCAGGGGGGACATCTGAGGACATCTCTTATCTGAATCAATACACTGACAGAAGTAGGAATTCTCAAAAAGAGTGGAACAGTGATGTGGAGAGAGCAAAATAGAGACTTGCTTAGTGGAAAACAAAATAAGTACTGGCAGTGGAGTCTGGGTAGAAGAGAGGCAGCAAGAAGCCTGCAAGCAGGGGTGTTCTAGACAGAGCCAAAAAGGCATGAGGGAATCTGGAAGGTTATAGCCAAACCTACAGGGTCAGAAACTCAAAATACATGCCCACAAGCCCAGGACTGGCAATAAATATGCCCACATAAAAATTTCCTTAACTAATCAGGATGCAAAACTATAAAGTCATATACAAAAGAATCCCAAAAAGCATGTTTTTAAAAATCACTCATTTAGTGTGTGCATATGGCTAGGAGGAAGTCTTGTGCCAGGGCTAGTGACTGCAGCCTCACAGCCTTCTATGGGCACCTGCTAAACTGGGGTTGTGTGAGGTAACTAGTCACTAATCCTCAGACCCAGACAAACTGAACAACATATTTTCAGGGCACAGAAGAGAAATGAGCTCAGGGACTATCACTTGAAGAGAATACAAGCCAAGTAGCCCATAGACTTCAAGATTTGAGCTCTGCCAGGATTTAACAGACCACAGCAGTCCAGGACAGGATTGGTAGCAGTAGCCCCCTAAAAGGGCCATGATACAGTGGCCTAGTTTTTATTATTATAAATATAATATGGTCTCTTCATAACTATGAAATTGTCACACACACACACACACACACACACACACACACACACACACACACACACACACAGTGATAGGATGTTCATCAGAAAATTAAAATGAAGTTTCTCACTTATTTAGAAACAGGCCAGTAAGAAGGACACTCCAAAGCCAGTGCCGGTGGCTCATGCTTGAAATCCTAGCTACACAGGAGGCTGAGATCCGAGGATCAAGGTTCAAAGGCAGTCAAGGCAGGAAAGACCTTGAGACTCTTCTTCAATTAATCACCAAATAACTCAAAGTGGTAGCTGTGGCTCAAGTGTACACAAAAGAAATCAACAGTGCCCCAGGCCCTGAGTTCAAACCACACACACACACACACACACACACACACACACACACACACACACGGACAAGGAGGAAGAGGTGGCACACATGGAGGAGGAGGAGGAGGAGGGCGGGAGGGAGGGGGGAGGGAGGGAGAGAGGGAGGGAGGGAGAGAGGGGAGGAAGAAGAAAAAGATGAAGATAACACCAATGACAGATACCCCAACTATCTCAAATAAATGAACTATTCTCCAAGGTTTCTACATCCAATGAACAGAATACCTTCCTAAGACAAGAAAGTGCAGCCTCAGGTATAGATGCCAGATCTGTCTTGAGCTCCACACACTCACCCTGGCCCCAGGATTCTGTCTCCAGCTGCAGTCAAAGTCCTTACTGACAGGGCCAGCCTGGCCACTGAGCCTCTAAGAGTACAGCAGAAAAACTCAGATTAAAAGATGTTGGGGTTGAGGTTTGCAAGAACACACCTGTTTGTTTGTGAGAACTCCTTATTTTTCTCTCTTTTATTAATGAACTCAAGGAGGTCTAGAAGTGCCTCTCCCAATCCTAGCCTAGAACTTTAGGCTTTATATACATTAAAAAGTTTCATGTTGTCCTGAATACAAACAGATTATTCTATTTTTGTATGTGCTAGGGCTTGAACTCAGAGCCTGGACATTGTCCCTGAGCTTTTTTTTTTTTTTTTTTTTGCTTAAGGCTAGCACTCTACCACTTGGGCCATAGCTCCACTTCTGGCTTATTAGAGATAAAGAAGCTCCCAGACTTTCCTGTTGAGGATGGCTTGGAGTCTCCAACCTCAGGTCTCAGCATTTTGAGTAGCTAGGGCTACACAATAACACCCAACTCCCTCCATCTATGCGCAGAATGGTACTGTTCACAGAAGTATGCACAAAGGGTCAAAACATGTAAGTAGCAAGCAGATGCACTTTCTGAACTTATCTCACAGCCAGTGTGCTTGTATTTCAGTATATGATTAAAATTTTACAAGTCATTAATTGGAAAAATTATTTTGGATTGCTATTATGGCCAAACAAATACTCAACAATTTTCAAAATATACATGATAACAATGGTTAGAACTTGAGGATCCAATTTTAAGGACTAAAATAAAATACTGTATCAGGACATGGTGGTATATATCTATCATTTCAGTCTCATTTGGGCAATTGAAACAGTATACAGCCAACCTGGGCTACACACTTGAGACAATGCCTGAAAACAAAGCAACAGGCAGGGCATGGTGGCACATGCCTATAATCCCAGGTACTATTAGCTAGAGACAGGAAGATAGAGAAGCTTGAAGCTAACCAGGAAAAAATGAGTACAATACTCTTATCTGAAAAACAAAATCATAAAAGGGCCAGGGAATGGATCTTAAGTTCAAAAGCCCCAAAACAACAAATAGATACCATCAATAACCTTTGGGTGTCAACTGGAAAACTTTGAAGATGTATCTAAATTCATGATATTAAGTAATTATAATATTGTTGATGTGTTTAACAATAATATGATTGAGAATATAGAGAAACAATATCCTTATATTTAGGTTGTGGTATTGCAAGCTAATGTTTTCACAGGTCAAACAATATATATCCAAAATAGTTTGAGTTAAAACAAGACAAAGATTATATATATATATATATATTCATTCCATGGCAAAATGTCAACAATCTCTATACCAAAATGATGGGCATAACAACTTTCCGTCCTTTCAACATTTTTATATTTCAAATTTTCTTTAAAAATTAGAGAGAACACAATGAGGATGTTACAAACTGAACTGGTTTTACAGTAACTCCTCAAACTATTGCTCACTTCTAGGCCAATGACACACAATACAAGAATGGAGCAACTGAGACACATGAGACCCTGGGAGATGCTAAGTCATGTCCTTCCAAAGAAAATCAATCCTCTAATAAGTGAGTGTTCATTAGTGTCTCCACTTATAAAAACCTACTGCTTAGCAGCTCTAATGAGCACCTGTGCATCACTCTAAGTCCCTGCTAATCAGAGACTACGATTTCAATCTGTATTTCAATCACAGTATCATCAGGAGCTTAGGGCAAAGATTTCAGATCCTGACACTTCATTCCTCAGAGTACCACCAATAACAAATAGAAAGCTTTTCTCCCTCAAGGACAAAAAGCAAAAGAAAACAAATTCTAACAAGAAGAGAAAAGCCAACTTTTAAAACCAAACTCTGAAAATAGCCCAAACTAAGAACTATTAAAACATTTTTTCATCACACCAATAAGACATAAAGAAGGCAAGAGTTCCTAATTAACAAGAAACAAAATGAGAGGTGCAACAAAGGAATTTTGCTCAAACCTTGAGGACCAACACACTTAAAAGTAAAAACAAATTATATCAGTTTATGACAAGAGGGCCATTCTAACAAAATTCAGAATTTCATAACAATGCATGCCTTGAAAAATCATTCACTTTGGGGCTGGGAAGGTGGCTCAGTGGTAGAGTGTTTGCGTGGCATGCAAGAGGCCCTGGGTTCAATTCCTCAGCACCACATAAGCATAAAAAGCCAGAAGTGGCACTGTGGCTCAGTGGTAGAGCACTAGCCTTGAGCTGAAGAGCTCAGGGACAGCTCCCAGACCCAGAGTTCAGGCCCCACAACTGACAAAAAAGAAAAAAGAAAAATCTTTCACTTTATCTCACCAGTCTGACTGTAAGGAAGGAAACTACTCCCAGAGTTGGAAGCAGATAGAATATCCAAGTCTTCCCAATTCCCCAAGTCACAAACCACACTTGTGCCTAACAAGCCACAATTACAGTGATAGGAGTCATTAACAAGCACTATCTCAAATGTGCTGCTGGCACATACCAATTTCACTCATTACTGTTACATCATGTTATCACCAAACACAAGCTCCTCACTTTTTCACTTCAGAGATCACAGAGAAGTGCCTCTTCTGACATTCACTGCCATAAACACGGAGGAAATCAAAAGGTAGAAAGGCTTAAAAAACAATTGTTAACAAAACAGTAAAAATGGAATTGTTCTCTAATGAACTTGGATCTCTAAATTCACTACCTAATCTAAAATGCATTATTTTATAACTATAAAATTAGTTAAGAAAGTTATAAAAGTTCTCAAATTGTGCTAAAAGATACTGATCTAAGTGAGAAGTGACTTATTACCAACTGGAAGAAAAAAAATATCCTTTATTTTGACAGGACCAGAATTTGGATCTTATTAGGCAGGCACTTGGTAACTGAGGAAAAATTAGTAATTTTTTGTTTTTAAGTCAAAAATAATGTATAAAAATTTCTTCCATGGGCTGGGAAGGTGGCTCAGTGGTAGAGCGCTTGCCTTGCATGCATGAGGCCCTTGGGTTTGATTCCTCAGCACCACATAAGAAAAAAGTTGGAAGTGGTGCTATGGCTCAAGTGATAGAGCGCTAGCCTTGAGCTGAAGAGCTGAGGGACAGCGCCCAGGCCCAGAGTTCAGGCCCCACGACCAGACCCAAAAACAAAACAAAAACAAAAACAAAAAAAATTTCCTATTTACATACATGGCATTCCTTAAAGGGCATTTTCTAGGAATTTATGAATTTACTTACAGGTGCTGGAAGCAGGAGTAAAATAGTTGTTTTCTAAGGGAGTACAAACCTTGAGATGAGGAGAAAATGTGACAATGCTAAACAGGTAGTGTGTTTCCATAGTGTTCTGTTATGCACCTTATTTTACAATAAAGTATACAACATATACTAACATAAAAGCAAAATCAACACCAAAAGCAACACTTGGTTAGTATGAATACTAGAAATGAAGTATGTACCTTTAGTGAGGCTAGTGGATGTTCTGGACCAAGTAAACTCCAATGAAAGGAAGCCAGATCTTCATCAGGTAGTATGTGATTTCCTAGAATAGCACAAAACATAAAAGAATCATCATAAATAATATAGGGAAGCATCATACATGTTGTTTTCTGATATGCACCATACAATTTCCAAACAAATAATATTTTTCCATTTTGTAATATGTAGCAACCTAGAGCAGGCAGACTCCTTGCAGCTGTCTCATATTCCCCATATAGTTCCCACAGCTTTTAGATAACCACTTCCAGCCATATTAAATAAATTCCACTTTTTTCAAAACGTAAGTTACACAATGACAGAATATCACATATTGACTAGATCTAAGCTTGATTTGTTCATGAAAACAGTTGTGGCTCAAAAATATGTGAACAAGGCACAACTGTCAAATGCAGAATCAATAGTTATAAAATCAAAACAAAATTAAATGGTAGAGACTGCTGACTGTAGCATCAATGTCACCAATGAACAAAGCACACATAACCTATAGGACTAACACATGCCACTCAGCTTTCTGTCCTATCACTGGAGCTAAGCATACCTTCAAATAAAAACTGCATTAAACTTGAGAAACTACATATTCTATATTCACAGAAGTATTTCAATGCCCAATAGCAGCTGTACTATGTTTCTTATTTCAATGCAATTTAAAAACAGCAATTTCCTAAATAAGTCTTTGATTTCTATAACTCAGTTAATCACATCCACATTAAAACAGCAGGTTCATTAGTTAGCTGCTATCAGAAAGCAAAACAAGTTAAGATCATTTGAATATTGCTACATCATACTGGTCCAAACACATTAAACAGAGCTATGAGCTACCAGGATGTCAAGAAGAGCTAAGTAAGCCAAGCCTTAACTGTCCAGATGATTGAGTTGCACTGCCCTCCTCTGTTAATAAATTCTACACAATTTTACTGTGAAATATGATAAATAGGATGTGTCAACCAGGCACCAGTGACTCACTTTTTTTTTTTTTTTTTTTTTTTGCCAGTTGTGGGCAAACGTGAGCTACTGGTGCCGTGCTACACTTGTATTACTAGCTACTCAGGAGGCTGAGGTCTGAGAACCACAATTCAAAGCCAGCATGGGCAAAAAAGCACATGAGACTTTTATCTCCAATTAACCACCAAAAAAGCTGGAAGTACGAGCTGTGGCTCAAATGGTAGAACACTACAGTCTTGAGCAAAAGAGCTCAGGGAAAGCACCCAGGCCCTGAATTCAAGCACCAGGACTGGTACCATCCTTCCCCCACCAAAAAATGAAGTGTTCGAGGTTGAAGATTCAATTTAATAAATTACTAAGCTAATTCCAACACTACTAATAGGTGAAAATTTGCATGAAATACTTAAATCAGTTAATTCACTCAACTTTCCTAAGACAAAATTTAGATAGCTAGTTTTCTATTACAGAAGAAAAAAATAGGCTTTTTCATTTAAGGATTCTGAAACCTTTCTAAATAGAAAGCTAACCAAATTAAGACCTTACCCCTAACTTGCCTAAACTTTTAAGAGATTCTAAGACCTAAATTAGTTGGATGAAATATTCTATTTATTTTAAATCTTCACAATATAATTAGCTAGAAAGGTATGACTTGGCATTATTTACCAAGAAATGTACTCAATATCGCTTAATCCTCCACATTTCAAATTAGTAAGGTGTCCATGCTACAATAGCATACAATTTACACAATTTACATAATTTGCAAATAAATAAGCAAACATGGAACTTTCTATACAGCCCCCACCCAGATACTTTTAACAGAGAAGCATTCCGTTCAGTATTTTAAAAAATAGATTTAGTTTCATTTTAAACCACCAAACCTCAAAAATCACTATTCCCTAAGAAACAATATTTGAAATTAGATCCAAAAAATAACTTGTGAAATCAGAATTTTGCTGTTATATAATAAAACCTAAAATAGTATTTTGCAGTGCTTAAAAAAATTTCTCAAAGCCAGGTGTCAGTGGCTTACGCCTGTAATCCTAGCTACTCAGGAGGCTGAGATCTGAGGACCACGATTCAAAGTCAGCCTGGGCAGGGAAGTCCAAGAGACTCTCATCTCCAATAAACCATTCAGAAAACCAGAAGTGGCACTGTAGCCCAAGTGGTAGAGCGCTAGCTTTGAGCTGAAGAGCTGAGGGACAGCGCCCAGGCACAGAATTCAAGCCCCGTGACCAAAAAAAAAAGAAAAAAATTTTTTTTCTGAAAATAACCCAGTGTAATTCCCCTCTGAAACAGCTCAAGACTGGGCTCCTAACTTCTATAGAAAGCACAGTACCTGGGCTGGGAATCTGGCTTGGTGATAAGAGTGCTTACCTAGCATGCAAGAAGGCCTGGGTTCCATTCCTCAGTACCACATAAAAACAGAAAAAGCCAGAAGTGGCACTGTGGCTCAAGTGGTAGAGTCCTAGCCTTGAGCAGAAGCAGCTCAGGGACAGTACCCAGGCCCTGAGCTCAAGCACCAGGACTGGCAAAAATAAAATAAAATAACAAAGCACAGTACCTTCATTAGAGAATGCACACCTCCAAAAAGATCTTAAGTGTCCCTAACAGCCCTGACTCCCACCAAAATCTCAGGGTCTAATCACAAGAATGCCTCACTCATAAACATATGAACTTCTATCTGGACACAATTACCACAAGTTCAGCAAATGAGAGCTACAATTAAATAGCTTGAGACATGCACAAAGAGAAAAAGGAAATAATTACACTAGTCAGACATAAAGTGACCACTTGAAAATTGATTATAAAAATCTTAGTTAAAACAGTATTTTACTCAGGAGGTTGAGATCTGAGGATCTCGGTTTAAAGCCAGCTTAGGGTAGGAAAATCTGTGAGACTCTTATTTCTACCTAACTACAAAAAAGCAGGAGTTGTGGCTTAAGTGGTAGAGCACTAGCCTTGAGCAGAAAAGCTCATGGACAATGGCCAGACCAGAGTTCAAGCTGCAGGACCAGCACAAAAACACAACAATATCAACAAAAAAAAACAATATTTTGGACTTGGAAGTATGGTTCGAGTGGTGGTTCGAGGGAATGAAAATAAGATTTCATTCTTTCAGGGCGTATGGCACAAAAATTCTTCCAAGAGAATTTTTTGTAAAAAGATTATACATTCATTTACAATACATATTATACATTTACTTAAAATAGTTTTGAAATAATGAGTGTCCTAGGAGTTGGAGTAAGGCAGACAGATTCAAGTGCTAGATTTGAGTTCAACCCCCAGTACTGGAAAAAAAAAAAACAAAAACAGGTAGCAAGTGTCTGGAAAAACCAAGTTATTTTTTTTCTTAGTGTTTAAATACATAATTTGTACCACAAGTTTAACTTCTAACACTTTTTTTTACCCTCCTCCCCTCCTGCTGTCTAACACTTTTATAGTGGACATGTTAATATCTATGACTGAGAAATGTCATTTTCCTAAAATTTTTACTCACAAATTAGTTTTTTAGCACACACACACACACACACACACACACACACACACACACACACACACACACATTCACACTAAATGAAATTCAGGACTGGAGATTCAAATACCAATACTAACCCCAGAAGAAAGAAAAAACAGTACATTATCAGCTCTGCAAAAAAAATATCATAAAGAATGCTATAGAAGAGCTTTCCATCAAAACTTAAATGCATCAAATCTTTAAAAGATCAATGTGTTCAGTGTTTAACTCCCTTATAAGATGAAGTTTCACACTGCTCCACCTACCTAATAGAGCAGCAAAAATAGGAAAACGATTTGGGTTCAGGTCCAGTTGCTTGGCAACTTCATGCATCAGATATTGGCTTGTCGTGAGACTTTTCCCGTTGCGGCTCAGTTTTAGGGCATGGGCACTGAAGTAGTAGGGGATGTTGCACAGTGCATAATCGGAGTCATAGGCCACCAAACCATGGAAACCATTCTCTCTGCAGAAACCAATCACTTCTTGATGGTGATCCTCAATGCTCTGGGCAACCTGTGTGAATGCGAACAAAACTTCATCAGGTCTGGGGTAAAACTGTAGCAGCATGTTCAACTAGCAGACATTTTTGTACATAAGGGGCAAAATGACAAACGGTAATTTTTTTTTTTTGGGTCCGGTCATGGGGTCTGAACTCTGGGCCTGGGCACTGTCCCTCAGCTCTTCAGCTCAAGGCTAGCGCTCTACCACTTGAGCCACAGCACCACTTCCGGCTTTTTTCTTTTTGCTTATGTGGTGCTGAGGAATCGAACCCAGGGCCTCACGCATGCAAGGCAAGCGCTCTACCACTGAGCCAACTTCCCAGCCCGACAAATGGTAATATTATCCAGGAGAAGCCAGTCAAAAGTACCTTTAATAAAGTGTGTAGTACATAGTAGGAAACCTCTGGGGGAAATCAGATTCAAGTCATCTGTCAGTATCTAGAATGCAAATTAATTTTCCATGCTTGATCAAAGTTCACCTTGACTGAAAAATACACAAAGCTGGCAGACTCTTTTGATAGTGTTTTGAAGGAAGGAATAAACGAAAACAGGAGAGGGGAGAATAAAGGAAAAGAATAGGAGGGAGACAGAGAAGCCACCCACCTTCAGTGGCTTCAATTTTTTGAAAGTAAATAAAATGCATTAAATTTCTATGACAGTTTAGTTCTCCCTCTTGCCACCTCCCAACCAATCAAGGCCAAGATAATATCCCTCACCTACTGTCTCTGGTCCTACTTCCCTGAGATGTTCAACTCAGGAATTTAAAGATATGTGTACTCATTCTAAAAATAACTGCCATAGCCCACATCAGGACTATTATTTGGACTAGCTCTAAATAAACTGTCACTTTAGTGATGAAAATTTAAGCCAAAGCTTCTTTACTTCTGAATCTACACACATGTACATGCAAAGAAACCATGCACACCAGCTCAGCTTTCTATAACAAAGAACAGGTACAGAAGCAACACCACAAAAAAGGAGAAATCCCTCCTTATGAAATCCCCTAGAAACACCCAAGAGCACTGAAAATTATATTTCAAGTCCAAGACCACCTATTTTTCTCCTACTAATTCAAATACTCCTTGGTCCAACAAAAATTCTTGATGTTTGTGTCCACAATAGCTATGGTACTTCAGACACTAGAACTTTAAATCAGAAGATCCAGTTAAGAAGGGAAAATTAAATTTTCAGAGACTTAAAAAGAGAAACTCACGTACCTTTAACCTGAAATTTCTACAACTCCTCCTACTGTGGTTGTACTGAATAAAAAATTAAATTACATTTAAAATTAAGTTCTAGTGTCCAATGTCTAACATTCTAACTGAAAATCACAGACACAGAACACTTCCATCACCTCAGAAAAATCTCACTGGCCATGAGTTAATCTCATTCACATTGACTTTCATAATAGAAGTGACTTCCAAATATTGTTGGAATGTTAGCTATAATGCAATCTTCCTGACAGGCAAATAAAACCTGTTAAAGACATTTATTTAAAAGAAAAGCAACTTTCTGAATTCTCTTGGTAAAATGTTCAATAAAAATATTTTACTGGGGCTGGGAAGGTGGCTCAGTGGTACAGTGCTTGCCTTGCATGCATGAGGCCCTGGATTCGATTCCTCAGCACCACATAAGAAAAAAGAAAAAAGCCAGAAGTGGCATTGTGGCTCAAGTGGTAGAGCGCTAGCCTTGAGCCGAAGAGCTGAGGAAAGCGCCCAGGCCCAGAGTTCAGTCCCCACGACTGGACCCAAAAAAAAAAAAATTTTTTTTTTACTTTGCCGAGCGCCAGTAGCTCATGCCTCTAGTCCTAGCTACTCAGGAGGCTGAGATCTGAGGATCACAGTTCAAAGCCAGCTCAGGCAGGAAAATCCATGAGATCTCTCATCTCCAATTAACCTGCCAGAAAACCAGAAGTAGTGCTGTGGCTCAAGTGGTACAGCGCTCACCTGAAGAGCTCAGGAACAGCGCCCAGGCCCAGAGTTCAAGTCCTATGACCAACCAAAAAAAAAAAAAACTTTTTAAGAAAAAAAAAATATAATGCTCTACCCCTTACAACATGCTATTCCATCCTTAAATTTAAAAACATTGGAGCTGGGAATGTGGTTTAGTAGTAGAGTTCGTGTCTACCAAGCATGAAGCCCTGGGTTCAGTTCCTCAGTATCATAAACAGAAAAAGCCGGAAATGGTGGCTCAAGTAGTAGAGTGCTAGCCGTCAGCACAAAGAAGTTTGGGGACAGTCCCCAGACCCTGAGTTCAGGCTCCAGGGCTGGCAAAAACAAAAACAAAAACAAAACATTGTATACTAGTTAAAATAGGAAAGTATAGTTTTTTTAAAAAATCTCTAAGTGGGGCTGACAAGTTGGCTCAGTGGTAGAGTGCTTGCCTCACATGCATGAGGCCCTGGGTTCAATTCCTTAGCACCACATAAGCAGAAAAAACCCATAAGTGGTGCTGTGGCTCCAGTGGTAGGGCACTAGCCTTGAGCTGAAGAGCTGAGGGACAGTGCCCAGGCCCAGAATTCAAGCCCCCATGACCACAAAAAAATAAACAAATAAAAATCTCTAAAATTAGGCTGCTTCATCTTCTGATTTCCAGAAATGATAATTTCTCAGTCCACGTTCTTTACCCCAAATAATTTTATTACACAGAACTTAAGGAAGAGAACCCCTAAGCAGGTCACCAAGGAGTATGTCTGGGACAAGTACAAGGGCCCATAAACAAATGTGCACATTCTCAGCCAAGAACAACCCCAATAAACTCCACCAGGGATCAAAAGCCAAAGAAGGAAATGAAGTCTGAGAGTCGGGGGGCAGGGGGTAGTCAGGTCTAACCTGTCAGCTTTCAAATAACACTGTGAGTGTTTTAAAAGAGCTGTATTTCAAGAGCTGTAAAACGTTCATGCTCTTTGACCTAGTAACCGCAGTCCAGGAAATAGAACCTAAAAAAAACAAACCATCAAATAAAAAGTATTACAAACATAAAAAAAATCATAGTACCTTCTTTAGGAAAAACATAAATTAACATTATTGAAGATAGGTATACCACCAGAGTATTGTAGAGATGTGGAGAAACTTGTGGAAAGTTTCACAGTAAAAGATTAAACAAGCATTTCAGAATACAATATATGGTGCATACACAACTATGTGAAAGTGTGCTTTTAGAAATAGACACACTAGACACTATGTTGAAAATGAACTATACAACTATAGGTAAGGATAGAAGGGAAAAACTGGTAGAGAGGGAGGAAAGGAGTGCTACTGACCAAAAAGAAATATACTCTTTACTTACATAACTCCCCAAATATTTCTAAGTTATCTATAAAGATTAATAGTGACCAATATCCTGGAGAACTTTATAAAGCAAGGTAATATATATGCAGTCCATGTTCACCCCTTTCTCTAACAGAAATGCTTGTTTATTCCAAACATTTATTTTCATATGGGCATAAAAAAATAAAGTATAGCTAGGGATGGTGGCACATGCCTGTATTTCCAGCATTCTGGAGGTTGAAGCAACAAGATTGAGAATTAGAAGCCAGCTGTGATACATGGCAAGATAGTATGTCTCAAAAAAATAATAAATTAATGTAAAAACTATTAATAACCCACTACAAATTTTGCAAATTATTAACAATATCTTAATCCTCCCCCTAAAGGCACATACAACATTAAACAAATAGCTACTTGCTAGAATTATAGTCCAGAAACACAGGTAAAGTCACATCCATAAGTGCAGGCACCACACCTGCTGCTCAGAGCTCAACCTGTCCAGGCCTCCACTAATTTCTCCAACTTAACTGAGTCACAGCAAGGGGGATATGAGGTGGAGAGTAGGAAGTGTAGAAACGTCTAGGCTCCAGCTCTTTTTCCATCCCAATCTACTGGACACTCTGTCCAGCAACCAAGGCAAAATCTGAAGGATTCTTCACTTTCTGTAGTTATAACTGTAATAATCCCACCCCTACCTCTGTTAAAACTTGTTATGTCTTTATCAGAGGAAATGCAATGTGGAATTACAAACCACAAGGCTGGGCTGTAGCTCAGTGGTAGATGTGTGCTTAGCAAGGGATCTAATACTACAAAAAACAAAATCCCCTGAGAGTAACAAAGGCTTTCTCAAAGAGTGAACAGCAAAAGTGTGGTACAACAGTTACTTGGGGGAAGGGGAATGTGTCAGCTCAATTTACCAAATAAATCCACAAAAAGCTTGAATCAACACTTGAAAGTTGATGGAGCTGGGTTCAGGATGACTATTTTTGTCAAAGCTCATGCAATTGTTCAGTATAAAGAATAAAATGTATGGAAATTTAAAAACAAGTTAACCAGTACGTCAGGGGATGCCAAAGCAGAACACAGATGGACAGGTGTCTCCAACTGTATTAAGCTGTGTATACACAACCTCACTGACCAGGATGGAGAGAAGGGACTGCTTTGGCTAGCTGAACACTATGTGTGAATGGAAATCTTAGGGCTGGACAAGCACCCTGCTCTGCTTGGTAACTTTGGTGTGTCTTCTTGAGTCTGAGTTGACAATTCTGAAATCACTTGGCAGGAAGACTAAGGCAGAAGCAAACCGCACAGGAGCCAGGTTCTTATTGGCAGAGGAAGAAGAGACAGTTGAGCAAGGGAGAAGGAGGCTCTGGATTAACATGAGATTTTGATGGGAACTGGTGCTCCAATGAAGACACGCAGACAGGGAGGGGGCAGAGCTGCTGGTATACCACTACACACAGACATTCCTGGGCCCAGCACAGGAACAGGAAATCACAAAATGTACTTGCAACATGAAATTTATAATCCTGGCACTCAGGGAGCTGAGGCAAAGGATCAACAGCTCCAAGCCAATATGGACTACACAGAGATCTTGACTTAAAACTCAATAAAAACAACAACAAAAATTATTGTGAGACATATTGTTGAAAAGATTATTTCATTCTGAACTCTCCAAAAGTATAATTCAACTTTAAAAGGTCCCCAAAATTACTTGCTGGTAGTCCACAAAAAGACTAAAACCACCTCCAAGTAAATTAAGCTTTAAATCAAAGTTTAAACTGCCTCATTATAAGAATCCCAGTCTAGTAACCACTGAGACTGTCTGCCACATTGAAAGTGGTGTGAGCAGAAGAGCAAGGAAATAAACTTCAAGACTCCTGTATAGTCCTCTTCAGCTGCCGGCTGAGTGCCAGTGCCCCATACAACACTCCAGGCCAGAGAACTGCAAAATCTATCAACAATTTCTTTCCTGCCACCCCTCCCCAAGAAACAAAGTATGTATACTTAATGCTGAAAAGTTTATTAGCAGCAAAATTCCCTACTTTTAGACCCCAGGAAGCACTTTGTATCTAGCTTAAGATAATCATCATAAGCTTATCACCTAGGTGACTACAGCCAGGTGCTGGTGATTCATGTCTACAATTCTAGCTACTCAGGAGGCTGAGATCAGAGGATCATGGTTCAAAGCCAGCTCAGGCAGAAAAGTGTGAGACTCCTTTCTTCAATTAACTACCAAAAGACCAAGGTAGTTATGGCTCAAGTGGTAGAGCACCAGTCTTGAACAAAAAAGCTCAGGGACAGCATTGTCTAAATGGAAACAGCACAAGTGCTTCTCCCTAATCTGATGGAAATCACACTACCTCAATGAGTACTGTGCCTAATACCAGGTGGTGAACTCTATCTTCTAATACTTCCAACTCCATCCCTTCCTGTACAGATAACATATCAGGAAGTGGCACTGTGATTCAAGTGGTAAAGTGCTTGCTTTGAGCTGAAGAGCTCAGGGGCAGCACCCAGACCCAGAGTTCAAGTCCCACGATGACAAAAAACAAAACAAACAGATCAGAATCAAACCAAGTAATAAACAGTTGATACATGTCAGTAAAGTAAACTATGAGAGGTTTCTTAATGTTTTTTTAAAAAAACAGAGGTTGATATAAATACATTTTCAGACACAAAGAAACAATGTTTCTTTTCTTTGTATAGCCTTTCCTCAGAATAATTCCACACTAGTTCAGAGAATAACTACAGACATCTCCAGCCAGCTTCCTGAATTAGAAGATAGAAATTAATCTGATCAGAAGAAGATGTGAATCCATCTTAATTCTTTCATTTAAAGAAAGATTTAGGGGGCTGGGCATGTAGCTTAATGGCAGAGTGCTTGCTTAGAATGCATGAAGCCCTGGATTTTTGATCCCTCAGTACCACATAAACAGAAAAAGCCAGAAGTGGCACTGTGGCTCAAGTGGTAGATTGCTAGCCTTGAGCAAAAGAAGCTGAAGGACAGTGCCCAGGTCTTGAGTTCAAGCCCCAGGACTGGCAACACACACACACACACACACACACACACACACACACACACACACACACACACACACACACACACACACACACACACACACACACACACACACACACACACACACACACACACACACGAATTATTGAATGTCAGCCATGAGCAAGAAAGCCAAGCAAGAATACAAGGCCTTGATTTCTAGCAGAAAGAAAGAGATAAAGAGAGGGAAGGGGATAAGGAAGGGAAGGAGAATGAGAGAACAAAATAAGAAAGGATTATTATTCAGGGTTGGGATGAGGGCAGTTTCAGTTCAGAAGATGACAAAATTCTAGAGGTGAATGGTAATGATGGCTATATAACACTGGGGTGTAGTAAATATCACTGAGCTATACATTTGGGTTAATGCAGTAAATTATATGTTGTGTGTATTTCACCACAGTTCTTTTAAAATGAGGAAAAGGAAGGAGATACAGCCCTGATTCCCAAAAGCTTAGGCACTTGGCTCCAAAATGTAATTTCCTACATTTTAAAAAGTACAGGTTTGATCCCTTTGGATAAAGACAATTAGCATGTACATGACAGAAAGTGTCTTCCAGGCAAAACTTGAGAGATTCTTTTTTTCTTTCTAGTCTCTTCAGTGGATTATTTTTTTTTTTGGGGGGGGGGGGGCGGATATGGTGGTGGGGCCTGAACTCTGAGCCTGGGCCCTGTCCCTCAGCTCTTCAGCTCAAGGCTAGCACTCTACCTCTTGAGCCACAGCGCCACTTCCAGCTTTTTTTTGCTTATGTGGTGCTGAGGAATCGAACCCAGGGCCTCATGCATGCAAGGCAAGTGCTCTACCACTGAGCCACCTTCCCAGCCCCCCCTTCAGTGGATTATTTGATATGCAACTACACTCTGGTTCAATGTTTACTTGATAAAACTGTCCTATTGCCCTTTAAAAAAAAAAAAAAAAAAAGTGGGAGGAGGAGTGATGTAATAAAATGCAAATTAAACTTTAAAAAATTTAAACATTTAAATAAAGATAAAAGGAGACATCCATGTGAATTGTATTTGTAATCTGTTTTATTTACTTATTTATTTATGGCCAGTCCTAGGGCATGAACTCAGGGCCTGAGCACAGTCCCTGAGCTTCTTTGGCTCAAGGCTAGCAGTCTACCACTTGAGCTACAGTACCATTTCCGGCCTTTTCTGTTTGCGTGGTACTGAGGAACTGAACCTAGGGCTTCATGCATGCTAGGCAAGCACTCTACCACTAAGCCCCATTCTTAGTCCCTTGGAATGTTTTAAATTGCCTACTGTATTAATCCTCTAATGACTCAGCTAAATCATAACATAATTATTCTTACTAAAATTTCATTCCAAGTTGGATACAATGGCATCCAATATGGTTCCAGCTACTCAGTAGGCTTGAGGACCAGAGGATTGTTTGAGCCCACAAATTAGCATGGGAAACAGCAACAACCTATTTCTAAATAAGTAAAGTCATCCTAGCTCTATGGGAAGCTGAAATGTGGAAGATCTGTTGAACTTCCATCTTAGAAGAATCTATGGGTGGGGCTAGGAAGGTGGCTCAGTGGTAGAGTGCTTGCCTTGCAAGCATGAGGCCCTGGGTTCGATTCCTCAGCACCACATAAGCAAAAAGAAAAAAGCCGGAAGTGGTGCTGTGGCTCAAGTGGTAGAGTGCTAGCCTTGAGCTGAAGAGCTGAGGGACAGCACCCAAGCCCAGAGTTCAGGCCCCACAACCGGACGCAAAAACAAAACAAAACAAAAAGAAGAATCTATGGGCATGGTAGCCCATACTTGTCATCTCAGCTTCGTTGGAAGACATTAAAATAAGCAGATCATAGTCCATGCACAGACACAGGCAAAAGTGATACTCTACCTCAAATACAACCAGTGCAATAAAGGGCTGAAGGAGTGACTCAACAATAGAGCTCCTGCCGAGCAAGTATAAGGCCCTGAGGTCAGAGCCTAGCACCACCAAAAATGTTTGTATTCACTCCAAAATACAATATATCAAAATTTAATTTTTACAAATTAGAAAACAGATTCAAGACCGGTACAAGGGCTGGGAAGGTGGCTCACTGGTAGAGCGCTTGCTTTGCATGCTTGAGGCCCTGGGCTCGATTCCTCAGCACCACATAAGCAAAAAGAAAAAAGCCGGAAGTGGTGCCGTGGCTCAAGTGGTAGAGCGCTAGTCTTGAGCTGAAGAGCTGAGGGACAGCGCCCAGGCCCAGAGTTCAGGCCCCATGACCGGACCCAAAAAAAAAAAAAGACGGGTACAATTTACTTCAAAATAGTGATACTAACAAATTCTCCATAAGACCTGGAGATTGAAAAAGACATCAATGGGCCTGGGAAGGTGGCTCCATGGTAGAGTGCTTGCCTTGCATGCATGAGGCCCTGGGTTCAATTCCTCAGCACCACATAAGCAAAAAGAAAAAAGCCGGAAGTGGCACTGTGGCTCAAGTGGTAGAACGCTAGCCTTGAGCTGAAGAGCTGAGGGACTGTGTCTAGGCCCAGAATTCAGGCCCACCACCGACAGAAAAAAAAAAAAAAACAAAAAAAGAAAAGAAAAGAAAAGACACCATCAGCAGTCTGTGCTGGTTATCACCAGTGGCTGAGATCTGGAGGATCTGCTCTTTGTGAATGTGCTCTAGTTCAGCAGGTGAGCCCAGCACTTCAGACCCATGAAGGATCAACTCTTGGCTGTATAGTCTATAGTTACTACCTACAGTAAAAAGCCAGTAGCATGATAAATCCATTCTTTCCAAAACACTATTCCTGTAACAACCAGGAAATGCCAAATGACTAGAGCACAAAAGTTTCCTGTCTCTAAATTACAGACATTTCACTATCATAACCTAGATATACAATGATACATTTTCCCTAAGGTGTCTAAAAACAAATGTCACAAACACAGGTGTAACAAGAGAAAAGCCAGCTAAATCTGACCAACTGACCTAGGTAGGAACTCCCTTGTGCTTTCCACACATCGAATATCTCTAGTTAAGAAGTATAAAAGGCTTATTCAAAGATAAAGCCTCTGCACCAGGTGGCCAGGCTTCACCTTTGGAATTAACTCTAACTCTGGACTGGCAAACTTCCACTTCCTGCCACAACACTGCCGTGTGTGAGGGGGAGGCAACAGCACTTACTCTTCAAATACTCTGTGCACACCTGCTACATACTCATCAGGTACCGTTCTAAGAAATGGGTATAGGTAAGGCTGTCATGGTCTCATTTTCTAGACAGAACATAAAAATAAGCAAAAGTGAAATAAAGGAGGAGCTACATGATAAATTATACAGGTCTCTAAGCATCCACACATATTCCTAGGGAGGCACAATGCCTATGTGCTTCTCTGATCATATAAAATAGTATTTATCAAAATGAACTGCAGGAAATATAAATAAGGTGTTTTCTTTGTTAAAAAAAAAAAAAAAAAAAGCCAGGCGCCGGTGGCTCACACCTGTAATCCTAGATACTCAGGAGGCTGAGATCTGAGGATCACGGTTCAAAGCCAGCCCGGGCAAGAAAGTACATGAGACTCTTATTTCCAATTAACCACCAGAAAACTGGAAGCGATGCTGTGGCTCAAGTGGTAGAGCATTACCCTTGAGCTGAAGAGCTGAGGGACAGTGCCTAGGCCCAGAGTTCAGTCCCCACGACCGACCAAAGAAAAGACTCATTACCTGATTTATGTAATTGTAACCCCTCTGCATACCATCTATATAATAACAATAAAAAAAACTTTTAAAAATATTTCTTCATATTATAACTATTTTGACATTTATTCCTATAGCTGACTGCTTGCTAAAGTTGGAATATGTAGTATGTATAAATTCACTTCTTCCTATTAGTATTCAGAAAACTAAAATGAAGAGCAATGTAGCACTAGAAATATTTCATAGATAGTGAGTGTGTGTGTGTGTGTGTGTGTGTGTGTGTGTGTGTGTGTGTGTGTGTATAGAATAGATATACATTTAGAGATCTCATGGCTTGATGACTTTACACAATTTACAAAGGCCCAAGAGGATTTGGTCACATCAAGATTTCCTTCCTTGGTACTACTGGTGTTTGGCCCAGACAATTTTCTGCTGTTGGGATCTGGTTCTATAGAGGCCTTGTATCTGGCCTCTCCCCAGTGCTTAAGTTAACACACACATTGCTGTCCCCTGACACTCAAAAATGCGATTAGACACAGCCTAATATCTCATCTGTCAACTCCAGTTAAGAACTAATGACAAGTCTTTACTAGCACATTGTTTTATGTATCAAAGAAAAGTTCCAAATGTTAACATGGACAAATGATTTTAATATTCTACCTCCACTATTGTGAGCTTCCTGGAGGTTTCCCTAATTTCCTGTTCTGTTCACTCTTCCATGCCTAGGCATTGACAGGCACTTGTGTACTGAAGGAATTAAGCACCCTTGTAAACTAGTTAGAAAAAAAGTTTAAGAAACTAAATCTTAACTGGGACTGATGGCTCATGCCTATAATCCTAGCTACTCAGGGGGCTGAAATCTGAGGATCAAAGCCAGCCTGGACAGTCCTTGAGACTCTTATCTCCAATGAACCATGGAAAACGAAAAGTAGAGCAGTGATCAAAGCACTAGCCTTAAGCCAAAGAGCTAGGGATAGCGTCCAGGCCTTGATTTCAAACCACACTGATTTGTTTTTTTTAAAGAGAGATCTTAGAGCTTGGTGCTGGTGGCTCACGCCTGGCTACCCAGGAGGCTGAGAGCTGAGGATCACACTTCAAAGCCAGCCTGGGAGGAAAGCCCATAAGATTATTATCTCCAATCAACGACTTTAAAAAAAATAAAAAAAATAAAAATGCCAGAAGTAGAGCTGTAGGTCAAGTGGTAGAGCACTAACCTTGAACACAAAAGCTTAAGAATAGTACCCTGGGGAAGGTGGCTCAGTGGAAGAGTGCTTATCCCACGTGCATGAGGCCCAGGGTTGGATTCCTCAGTACCACATAAACATAAACAGAAAAAGACAGAAGTGGTGCTCTGGCTCAAGTGGTAGAGTGCTAGCCTTGAGCTAAAGAGCTGAGGGACAGCACACAGGCCTGGAGTTCAAGCCTCATGACCAAAAAAAAAAAGAATAATACCCTGAATTCAAGCCCTAAGACAGGCACAAGGGAAAGGAGAAGGGAAAGAAAGAAAAAGAAACTTGGGGCTAAAAGCATGGGTCATATGGTAGAGTGCCTGCCTAGCAAGCCTAAGGCCTTGAGTTCAATCCCCAGTCCTACCAATAATAACTTAAAAATTAAAAATAAAATGAATGACTTTTTAAGTTTAAGAGGCATGGTGACACACACCTGTAATCCAACTCAGTACAACAGGAGCTTGAGCAGTCTGGGCTACATAACAAGACTTCATCTTAAAAAAAAAAAAAAAAGCTTAAGTAATTGGCCCAAATATCAAAAGAAAATGAAATCTGTCATGCCATATAAAAGAGCAAAGTAATATTTTTTAAATCAATAAATTTTATTCCTTAATAAATATCAACTAGAACACAGAAATGACAGAAAAAAATAAACTATTGATTATAGTAAAACTACAGAATGTGTAAAACTAAAAAAATTAACAAAACCAATGTGAAGAAAACTAACATGTAGGGCTGGGAAGATGGCTCAGTAGTAGAGTGCTTGCCTTGCATGCCCGAGGCCCTGGGTTCGATTCCTCAGCACCACATAAGAAAAAAGCCAGAAGTGGCGCTGTGGCTCAAGTGGTAGAGCGCTAGCCTTGAACTGAAGAGCTAAGGGACAGCACCCAGGCCCAGAGTTCAGGCCCCACGCCCGGACCCAAAAAAAAAAAAAAGAAAAGAAAAGAAAACTAACATATACAAAAGAATCCTTACTAATATGTACATAAGAAAATTTAAGGGCTTGGAAGCATGGCTAAAGTGGTATATACATATACATGGATTGCAAATGTAGCTCAATGACAAAGTGGTTGGATCCAGGGGGCCCTGGGTTTGATTTCAAAAGCACAGTGGAAAAACTATGAAACACATAGTTCTGGAGTTCCAGCTGCAGGAGGATCTATATACACATCTGAATAAATGGACCCTAATGGCTTTACCCAAGTCTCAGCAGAAGATATAGTAAACTGCTCTGTCAAGGTATATAGGTTGAGGAGTCATAGCCAGTATGATGAATCAGGAAATGGTTATAAGTTCTGAGTATATTTCTCACATCATGAATTTATTTACAACCATTTAAAAATGTTGATAAACACCAATGAGTTTGCAAAGCAAATCTTGGAGATGGCATTGGTAAGTTCATGTACTACACTGTTGAGAATGAGAAAGAGGCACAACTGAGGATGACTGGCACCAGCAGGGCACATTTCATTATTGTGGACTGACAGTAGGAACTGATAGGGCAAAATGACCCTTGAGTAGCAATTAACTCTGATGTAAGTGGCTACAATGTTCAAGGGTCAAGCCAGCTGGGACTAGTAAGTGAAATCAGCCTGGGAGGAAACACACAGCTTAAACATCTACTAAGAGAAATCTTCAAAGAGTTAACATAGGGCTGAGGTTATAGATCAGTGATAGGAAGCTTGCCTAGCATGTATGAGGCTCTGGGCTCAATCCTCAACAATTAAAAAATAAAAATAAAATAGTTAAATGGAGCTGAGCACAGTAGGTTAAGCCCATAATCCTAGTTACTTAGGAAATAAGATCAGAGAATAGCGGTTTGACCCAGCCAAAAAAGTCTAAAAGAGTCCATCTCAACTAATGGCTGGTCTTGTTGATACACCCCTGTCATCCCAAGCTATGGGAGAAGCACAATGGCTGGAGACACTAGCACATGCCTGTAATCCCAGTCATAGAGGAAAAAGCACAAATAGGAATCACAGTCAAGATGTAAACACGAATGCAAAAACTAGCTGACATATTGGATGAAAGATAAAGCCCTTAAGGACAATATTGAAAAGGCCATGATTTCACAGCACCTGACAGAGTCTCCCTGTGCTCTTGTGGCCAGCCAGTATGGATGTCTGGCAACATGGAGAGGATCATGAAGGCACCCGCATACCAAACCAGCAAGGACAGCTACACAAATTACTATACCAGTCAGAAAAAAACATTTGAAATAAACCAAAGGTATCCAATGATCAGAGACATGCTTCAAAGAATTAAGGAAGACAAAGAGGACAAAACAGTTTTGGATCTTGCCATGGTTTTGTTTGAAACAGCAACTCTCCAAACAGGGTATCTTCTACCAGACACCAACGCCTATGGAGATAAGATAGAATGCTTCATTTCAGTTTAAACATTGTCCCTGAAGCAAAGGTGGAAGAAGAGCCAGAAGAAGAACCGGAAGACACAGCAGAAGATGTGGAGCAGGACACCACAGAGCAGGGCAAAGAGGAAGAGATGGATGCAGGAACAATGAAGAAGAACAAGAAACAGCATAGAAATCTATAGCTGAAAAGATGAAATGTAAATGATACACTCACCATGGACTCTGTGTGGAGAAGGAATGTGAAATGTTTGTCATTTCTTTTGAGAGACTTATTCTGGATCCCTTCCCCCCTGCCGCCCTCACCCCTGAACTATAAAATGTTGGAAGAAGTGGGTTTTTAGTTGAATTTTTTAAACATTCCTCATGAATGTAAATTTGTACTATTTAACTGACTATTCTTGGTGTAAAATCTTGTCATGTGTATAAAAATTCAAAAGATCCCAAATTTTTTTAAAAAAAGTGGTTGACAGAACTATTCAAGCAACACAGTGCCTGTTTAGCAAGTATGTGGCTCTGAGTTCAAATCCCAGTATCACTCACACACACACTCTCTCTCTCTCTCTCTCTCTCTCTCTCTCTCTCACACACACACACACACACACACACACACACACACAGAGTTAAACAGAATTACTATATGACCTAATAATCCTTCAATGTATATCAAAAACAAGAACAACAACAACAAAAAAGCAGGGATTCAAACTGGAATCGGTAGACCATGTTCATAGAGGCACTATTCATTATTCACAACTCATAAGGGGAAACAACTCAAAATATTCAGTGGCATTGCACACAAATGGAACATTATTTAGCCTACAAAAAGGAAGGATATTATGGGACATGTTGCAACAAAGACACTATGCTGAGCAAATTAAATTACAGCCATGTGCTATATAGCATTCCAATGTTTGGCTGCATCAACTATGGTGATTCTATAAGATAATGAGGATAAAAAATCCCTATGGTCGAGAATTTTTACTGCACTTTTACAATGTTTAACCACATAAGTACCACTGTATTAACAACTGTCTATAGCATTCAGAACTCAAACATGTTATAAAGGTTTGTAACCTACATGTACGTGTAGGTGACACCACTTAGTTTTGTTCACGTATACACTATGAAATAGCCTAATGATGTATTCCGCAGACTGTCTCTGTCCTTAAGCAAGACATGACTGACTGTGAGTACAAAACTGGCACACCTGAGAAACACACTCACCTTAAATGGATGAGTGGTTTGAGTTAAGATAGGACCAATTCTGATTTCTGAACCGGAATTCTTTTTTTTTTTTTTTTTTGGGGGGGGGGGGGGTCCGGTCGTGGGCCTGACCTCTGGGCCTGGGCGCTGTCCCTCAGCTCTTCAGCTCAAGGCTAGCTGTCTATCTTTCACTTGAGCCACAGCGCCACTTCTGCCTTTTTTTCTTTTTGCTTATGTCGTGCTGAGGAATCGAACCCAGGGCCTCAGGCATGCAAGGCAAGCACTCTACCACTGAGCCACCTTCCCAGCCCTGAACCAGAATTCTTGTAAATTAAAGGTCCTTAAGAATAAGACATCAGAGCTGGCACAACTGCCACAGCTGCCACGGGATGAATAGTAGGTAGGCACACTCTCAAAGTACTGTCACATAATGATCTGAGCTGCACGCTCCTTCTGCCGGGGTTAAGAGTGTTGTCCCCAGATGTCGCTGAATCAGCCGATCCTGTTTCTCCACTAATATGTGGCAGTAAAGCCCTGACAGCAAACTGATAAAACAAATGTGAGGTAGGGCCTAGCAAGCACCTGGTATGGTATCAGTAAGATCCCTCCCCCAAAAAGTACACAGGAGATCATCATCGTCCCCAAAACAAACATATTAGGCTAACCATGAAAGTCTGAAACCATGGTCCAATCTCACATTCTTTCTGCCTTACATACAAAACACAATTTTATGTAAGATCTTAGTAAAAACACCAGAGCACCAGTTTAACAAAACTTCACTGGAGCAATCAGGATAAGATCTGAAGAACTTCAAGTCTTTATAAAAAAAAAAAAAAAAAACTTCAGTGATTTAAAGGCACTAAGATTTTAAAATAAACCTAACTCACTTGCTGAAGTTTCAAAGGTTATGATGACTCAAGGCACACAAGAGGAAACTCTCAGTTACCAGCTAAAGCCAAGTCCAAGTTGGCCTGTTCAATGCCCTAAACTAGTTAATACAGTAGGCCAACTTCAAATGGTCAGAAAAATACAGTTATAACGTAAAACAAACAAGCAAAAACCAGTGCTTTTTACTCTATCTAAGAAGTATTCTCTACATCAAGAAGTATTTCACTAAGCAAACGTGACAGGAAATTATACCTTTCTGTAAATTTACAAAACACTAAGAAGACCAGTAAGATAAGGTTTTTGTAATGTCATACATTACATATAGCCAGCAGCTCAAGTCAATTCCATTGCCAATACAATGATCCCTCATCTATGGCAGGAATTACATTCCAGAGACCCCAGCAAAAGGTGAAAATCCACGAAGTAGCAGCCTTAGATAGTTGTCCCTCACAATATCACAGTTCACTTATTGATACGGTTGAGATCTGAAAACAGATTAAAAGCCTCAGGCAGATAAAGCCAAGAGACCCATTTCCAAATTACCAGAAAAAAAGCTAGAACTAGAAACTTGGCTCAGGTGGTAGAGCTCCAGCCATAAACAAAGAAAGCTGAGAGAGAGCTCCAGGCTGAGTTCAAGCTCCAGTACCAGGGACCAGGTACCAGATGACATAGAGAGGGGAAGGGGAGGGGAAAAGAGAGAGGGGGGAGGGAGAGAGGGAGAGAGATTCATGCAAGTTAATGAACAAATATTATCAATCATTCCTTTTTTTACTGCCAAAGTAGTATTCAATAGTAAGGATCTATCAAGGAATTCACATTCAATTATTAAAGGATATTCTAATCATTTCCAATTTGAGGCTATCATGAACAAAGCTGCTATAAATACTAAAGTGCCAGGTTTTATAAGAACAAAGTTTTCACTAGGAAAACACCTAAGAGTGAGATTTGCTAGACTATATACGAAACTGCCAAACTGATTCCAGAGTGATGGCACCATTCTGCATTTCCAACAGAACTGTGCAAGAATTCCAGCAGCTCAGCATTGCTTCTAGCACTTGCTATGCTCAGTCTTCTTTTATTTTACTCCTTCTAGTAGATATGCATAAAAACCAAAATTCATTATGGTTTTAAATTTTTAACCAATTTAACCAGTGGCTTAAACAAAAAAAAAGTAATCCAGGAAGACGACACAGAACTAGAGGGAATCAGGGAAAAACATACAACAGCGGGACCCATCAGCTGCACTGGACATTGATCAAAATGAACTAAGCAACTCAATAGCAGTGATGGGAGGGAGGGAACAAGTGGGAAAAAGGGAACAGCTGATGCTATGCAAAACAAAAGAAATGTACATATAACCCATGTGGAAGAAATAACTGTATTGCAAAGCTCATAGAACTCATGTTATAGACCATGATATAGAAAATTTGCCCCATGAAAGTTAGAATATGTATGTGACTTTAAGTAAGCATCACTATCCCACAATACTATGAAATTTGGAAAATTATGTAACTACTTAATCACAATAAAAAATTTGGAAAAAAAATTTAAAAATAAAAAAAAAGTAAGGAGGGCATTGTGGCTCAAGCCTGTAATCTTAGCTACTTAGGAGGTAGAGATCAGGGGATCGTGGTTTAGGGCCACCCCAGTGGACAAAAAAAAAAGACTCCAGGGCTGGGAAGGTGGCTCAGTGGTAGAGTGCTTGCCTTGCATGCCTGAGGCCCTGGGTTCGATTCCTCAGCACGACATAAGCAAAAAGAAAAAAAGGCAGAAGTGGCGCTGTGGCTCAAGTGAAAGATAGACAGCTAGCCTTGAGCTGAAGAGCTGAGGGACAGCGCCCAGGCCCAGAGTTCAGGCCCCACAACTGGACCAAAAAAAAAAGACTCCACCTCAACCAATGGCTGGACGCTACTGTCATCTCAAGCTATGGGAGAAATACAATGACAGTACATAGGGGTGCATCAGTCACCCCAATAACTCTTGGAAACACAAATAAGAGCATTATAAGAGCGCTGGAAGAGTGGCTCAAATGGTAGAATGCTTGCCTAGCAAGTGGGGGAACCCCCAAGTTCAACCCCAAGTGCTATCATTAAAAAAATAAGTATACTCCTTTAAACAGAGACCACTTAAATAAGTTTTTCCTGACTTAAAATCATCCTTATAGAAACAATATACATACTGAAAAAAGTTCCAAACATATGGAAACAAAGCACTCTTTTCTTTTCTTTCTTTTTTTGGTCAGTCGTGGGGCCTGAACTCTGGGCTTGGGCACTGTCCCTCAATTCTTCAGCTCTTGGCTAGCACTCTACCATTGGAGCCACAGCGCCACTTCTGGCTTTTTCTGCTTATGTGGTGCTGAGGAATCGAACCCAGGGCCTCAGGACTCTTTTCTTAACTGGTTTTTTCTTTTTTTTTTTTTGTCGGTCATGGGGCTTGAACTCTGGGCCTGGGCGCTGTCCCTCAGCTCTTCAGCTCAAGGCGAACGCTCTACCACTTGAGCTACAGCGCCACTTCCGGTTTTCTGGTGGTTTTTATTGGAGATAGGAGTCTCACGGTCTCTCCTGCCCGGGCTGGCTTTGAACCGCGATCCTCAGCCTCCTGAGTAGCTAGGATTACAGGCATGAGCCACCTAACTGGTTTTTTCTTTTGCTGATGATTCTGTATTCTTTATCTTATATACAGTATATTCATATCTGTAGGAGGATGAGAAAGAGTGAAAAGTGCAGCAGTGGTGCACAATGGACACTGATGAAAGTGATCTATAGAACTCGTGGGTGGAGATGGGAGGGCCGGAATGGGAGAGAATGAGGGAACAAGACACTGTACCTATTGCACGACAAATGTAAATGTAACCCCTCTGCATATCACATCTATAATAACAATAAATTCTTAAAAATCATCCTTATAGAGTAAACAATATACTACCCACAACAATATAGACACATAGGGTTGTTTTTCTAAAATAGTCTCAGAATATCTGCTTTTTATAGCATTTTAAATCTTCTCCTGTCACTTCTTGCTATTAAGGTACTTCTGCTTCTCTGGCAGACTTTCCTCTTAACTCTCTTCTCAAGCTGAGTGGAGAAAATAAACAACCAAGCTTGATAGAATTACATCTTTAAGAAAAAAAAAAAAAAGAGGGTAGTCTGAGAGTGAGAGAGCATAAAGGTTCTTCAGTGAGGAAAGAGAAAGCTATTTTTTCCTGTCATTGTCCCAGAACTTCCTGATTTCTCTCTGGGTTGCTGAAAAATTTCTACCAGCTAAATTTCTTGGGCATATTAGAAGTTGAGGTGGTCGGGCTGGGAAGGTGGCTCAGTGGTAGAGCGCTTGCCTTGCCCTGGGTTCGATTCCCCAACACCACATAAGCAAAAAGGAAAAAAGCAGGAAGTGGTGCTGTGGCTCAAGTGGTAGAGCGCTAGCCTTGAGCTGAAGAGCTGAGGGATAGCACCCAGGCCCAGAGTTCAGGCCCACGACCGGACCCCCCCCCAAAAAAAACAAAAAACAGAAGTTGAGGTGGTCAGATAAGGAACCACCAGGTAACAGTCATTACAATATTAATCTGTGCAATTCACACATTATAATCTCACATCAGGAATTAAGCATTTGCATAAAGCAAAATATATACAAAGTTATCCTGTATCCAGAAATCTAGATGGAATATATATCATCTTGAGTGAGGCATAAATCTATTTTCCAAATATTTGGGCCTTACCAAATACACATAGGCCCAAATATTCTGCTTCCAATTTAAAAAGCATTTAACAGTTCTTCCAAAAGATGCTGCAACCATATACATATACTGAATGGAATGTGAAGTAGTAGTATTCCCTTTAAAGTCATTTGACTTAAGATACTGCCTGTGCTGTTAGCAAGAGCAAGGGAGAAAAGCAGCTCATCTCGTCTCAACAAACCAAAACTAAAGGGAGATTTTTGGGATCGCTCTGATCACAACAGAAAAATGGTCTCGTTTTCCCTTTCCCAGAGCCCGCGGCTACTGAGAAAACGTGAGGCACGGGCCTCTCACCCGAACTTCTCGAGGAATGGCACGCGGCCGGTCTGCCTGCCAGGCTCACGGGCCAATCACCACTCCTCCGGCCGCCTCCGCCCTCAGACTTAAATATCGGTCTGCCAATTGCAACAGGATGCTGGGTGGGACTTCCGCTATCATTTTAGGCTTAACTACCACCATCTCGTCACGGGCTGTGGGGCGATCAGGAAGAGAATTTTTTTTTAAACTTTGGACGCAAGCTAGGTTCCAAGAGAAATAAAAGAACAAGCCAGAGTGACACGTGCTAGAAAAGCAGAAAACAGCTTCCACCCACCCATCCACCCCCCCCCAAAAAAAAAGCCGCTTTAAAGAAAACGAAAACGCAAGCAAAGTCCGGGATCGTTTATGTTCATCTTTCCAGTCAACTGCAAGGTCCTGAAGTTCTCACTCTGGCCCAATTCTGGCCTCAGAACCTTCTGCCAAAGGGATAGCAGAAGGCTGACAATGTAGAGTTCTCACTGCCCACCCATTAGGGCACCGCTGAAGGTCACTGAGCACACACAGCCAGAAACAGATCCTGCAAGTTCATACCTGTACTGCACGGCCTCCAAACTCTTACCCCTAATTTTGAACTACTTCGTTGTCTCAGACCTAACAAACTGAGCTTCCAGAACGGACAGCATCCTATTCCCTCAAGTTTTATAATACCTTGAAAGGCTCTTAACACCAAAAGTTCCTCCAGACATCAATTTTCAAAAGCACTGGTACAGGGCACCGCGTTCTGAATTACAGGCCCATGCACAAGGCTACGGAGGCAGCAACGCTATGTCCAACCGTCTCTTCTCATGGTCCTGGCGACCCTCCACTATTCCTGTTTACCCCACAGCCTTCCACCATAAGCTTGTTGCTGGGAAATAACGTTTTAAATTCGAGGGGCGGGGGGAAGGGAAGGAGGGAGTATACTGTTGAAGTCGAAAGCGAGTGGGTAACCTGCCAGCCTCCCAAAGGGAAAAAAAAAAAAAAACACGAAGGAGATTGGACAAGATGATGGCACTGCCAAGCCGAATTCTGCTGCGGGGCTCTCCACCACCCCTCGAGTGTGCTCACTCGCCTGCGCGGCCGGAGGAAGCGGACCAGGAGGGACCACGGTAGGCGGACTTCAACGGTGCGCGGCCTCAACAGCCGGGCATCATCCATCTTGCGCCGTCGAGCCGGCACCAGACCGCTCTCCAGAGAACCCACGCGCCACAGCCTGGAGACACGCTGCACCCCCGGAAAAGCAACCCGGGAAGGCGGTGCGGCGTGACCCTCGGCCCTAACAGAAGCAAGAACCATCCCCCTCCAGGCCCAGCTTCGTCCCCTCCCGGCTGCCATGAACCTTGGCCCAACCCTGCCTGACCCTGGCCCTGGCCCAAGAAACCCCCAAGTCCAACCTTGACCCCAATCACTAGGGGCCCCCAAGCCCGGCCCTGAATTCCTCCCTCCCCTCCCCTCCCGTTCCCCCGAGCACACCTTGACGTGGAAGCGGATGAGCGCCAGGCGGATACAGTGGGCCATGCAGACCGGCGGCAGGAACCAGACCTTGGGCGGCGGCGTGCCCTTGTTCTGGACATGGCTGACGATCTGCTGCGCCGTCTGGCGCTCGTTGCCCTGCCGCTTGACCCACTCGTGCAGCCGGGCCTTCTCGAGCGCTCCGTTGAAGAAGACGAAGAGCTCGATGTTGCCACCGAAGCAGGCCTTGGCCAGCGCCGCCAGGTAGCCGAGCATGTGGTTCCATTGGCCGCCGCTGACCCAGTCGGTGTAGAAGCCGCCGTAGAGGCGGTGCAGGCAGTTGTCGGCGTCCACCAGCAAGCGCAGCGGGGTCTGCGGGGGCCGCTGCCGCCCGCCGCCCACCAGGCTGCCCCGGGCCAGCTTCTGCAGCTCCACCGGCACCACGGCGCTCGGGCAGTGCTTCTCGATGTAGTCCTGGAAGCCCTGCACGCCCATGGCGGCGGCGGCGGCGGCAGCGGTGGCGGCGGGGCGAGCGCGGGCGGGCGGCGGGGCCGGGGGCGGCGGGGCGGGGGGCGGCGGGGCCGTGGCGCGGCCGGCGGGCGGGGGCGGCCTCTAGGGCGGACTGGGGCGGGCCCGGGGCTCGCTCACGGCCGCCGCGGCCGCCATGTGCCGTCGCCTCCCGGGGCCATGTCTGGGGAGGGACCTGCGCCGCCGCCGCGCTGCGAGGCCGAGGCTGGGCCGGGCGGGGCGGCGCTGACGTAAGGCCCGCCCGCGCGGACGCCGGCGGGACGGAAGAGGCGGTGCCGGGACGCGGCTGGGCTCCCGGGAGGTGGCAGCGACTGTCGAGAGGGCGGAGGAGGGGCCGGAGAAGCCGGCCTCGAGTCTCGGGCCCTCAGGGCGCCGCGGCCGGGCGGGCTGGAGGAGGCGCCTGGGCCTGCTCAGGCCGCGCCCCGAGGCCAGAGGCCGCCCCGTCGCGGCTCCGCCCCTCGGCGCCAGAGGGCGTGGCCTGACCCGCCTGCTCCGCCTCCGCCTGCTCCTCCTGTGCTGCCGCCGCCGCTGCCCTGCAACTGGGAGTGGGAGCTGGGAGCCCGGGAGCGTGGAATAGGAGGGGGGACTGGGGAGGGGGGGGGTGGCGAGGATGGCGATGGAGGTGCAGGCGGGCTCCTCCACTGCGAGAGGAGTGCGGGACAGCTCTGTGTTTCACGGATGACGGCCAGACACTTTGTGGAGTGGGAGGGTCCAGCAGTCTTTCCTGCCGGTGCGAATAGGCCCAAAGGAACGCGGGGAGCGCCGCGGATCTCCCCGCCGCGTGCGACCGGGGACGGAGCCAACCCTCAGCGAGGGATGGATCTGCGCTGCTCCGGGAACGTCCGCGAGGAGACGGCTTTTTAACCCGAAGACAAAGTTGGTGCTTTGAGCGTCTTCTGTGAAACGTTCTGGAGGAGGGAGCTCTTCAGCCTGCTCCCACGGATCTTAAAAAGTAGCGCTCTGGGAAGTGGCGCTGTGGCTCCAGCGGGAGAGCGCTCGCCTTGAGCTGGGGAGCCGAGGGGCAGCGCCCAGGCCCAGAGTTCAAGCCCCACGACAGACGAGAGAGAGAGACAGAGAGAAAGAAAGTGGCGTTCTTTGCTTACTTTGGACTGTCCATCAGTTCTTTTTCCGCACAAGCCTGTGACGGAGCGCCTGACCGTCCTGGCGGGGGCCGGCGTCCCTTTCAACTAGTCCGTGCAGACCCAAAGAAGCCCATTCTCTTTGGTGTATTGGAACGATGTCAAGTTCAGGCTGGAATGTGTACAGCAATGCTCTAGGCGTTTGGGAAAGTTATTTTTAATTTTTAACGAGCAAGTTCTGACACAGGCATACATTTAATAATAAAGCCAGGATTACCTGGCTTTTTAGAGCCAGGTTAAATAACACCCGAGAGAGAGCCAGATTTCCTCTTGGAACCCACGGTAGGTATGCAACATTGAGCAGTAGTTTTCACCACTCACTGTTTACCTCACTTGTTATTTGGGTCAGGGTGTTTTTGTTGGTTCGGTTTGGTTTGGTGGACATTAAGCAGACAAACCCTCTATCAGTGAACTATCTTCTCATCCATCGTTCTTTTAGGTATACTGTTTTGTTTTTATTTTAATACTTAGGTGCCAGCATCAAGATTTTGGAAATAAATGCATATTCTGGCAGCAGAACATCAAATCCGTCTACTCTTTCGATGACCTTGTTAAAATTTAATTTTTTTTTTTTTTTTTGAGGAGAGGTGGGACCAGTTC
Source organism: Dipodomys spectabilis (assembly GCF_019054845.1). NCBI lineage: Eukaryota > Metazoa > Chordata > Mammalia > Rodentia > Heteromyidae > Dipodomys > Dipodomys spectabilis. The sequence continues at coordinate 17,370,111 of NW_024870775.1, forward strand.
TGGGGCTTAAACCCGACCGTTACTCTCTCATTTAGGTTTTTCTACTCAAGTGTGGTACTTTACCACATGGGCATCACTACCACTTCCAGCTTTGGGGTGATTAATTGGAGATAAGCATCTCTCTGATTTGTCTGCCATGGCTTGCTTCAAGCCTACCTTTAAACCTAGATCTTCAGATCTTAACCTCCTGAGTGGTTAGGAATATAAACGTGATCACCAGTACACACTACTTAACCATTTCTAACATTGCTTCTTATCACCTGCAAAATGATGATATCAATAGTATTTATCTTCTGGGTTGTTTTTTAAAAAAAAGCTTAATAATTGCTGGCTTTTGTTTTAACATAATTTATTATAATATATAATGTGTATTATATATTATATTATATATAACTTTATATGTGGAATTAATATATAATTATACATATACAATTATATAGAGATATATAATCTATAATTATAAGGATCAGTTCTAGTTTTGAAAGTTTAAAATTCATTTTATGTATTTAGTTAACTGCATTGGTACTAGGTTTTTTGTTTTGTGTCCGGTCGTGGGGCCTGAATTCTGGGCCTGGGCACTGTCCCCCAGCTCTTCAGCTGAAGGCTAGTGCTCTACCACTTGAGCCACAGCACCACTTCCAGCTTTTTTCTTTTTGCTTATGTGGTGCTCAGGAATCGAACCCAGGGCCTCATGCATGCAAGGCAAGCACTCTACCACTGAGCCACCTTCTCAGCCCCTGGTACTAGGTTTTGAAATCAGGGCCTGGCACTATTCTTAGCATTTTCCAGTCAAGATTGGTGCTCTATCGCTTGAGCCATGTCTCCATTTCAAGCTTTTTGTTGTTGTTGTTGTTAGTTGGAGGTACTAGTCTCACAGACTTTCTTGTCTTGGCTGTCCTCATATCTCAGCTTTCTGAGTAGCTGGGATTATGGGTGTGTGCCACTAGCATTGGGCTTAAAAGGTAATTCAAACTTTTTTTTTTGTTTTTACTAACAGTAATAATGATGAATTTTCAGGCTTGTGTTTTTTTGTTAGTTTGTTTTGGGGCTTTTTGTTGTTGTTGTTGTTCCAGTTCCAGGCCTGGGGCTTGAACTTAAGGCCTAGGCACTGCCCTTGTACTTTTCCCCCTCCCTCAAGACTAGTTCTCTGCTACTTGAGCCATACCTCTATTTCCAGCTTTTTGTTGTTGTTGTTGGTCACAGGGCTTGAACTCTGGGCCTGGGCACTGTCCCTCAGCTCTTCAGCTCAAGACAAGCTCTCTACAACTTGTGCCACAGTGCCACTTCTAGTTTTCTGGTTGTTAATTGGAGATCAGAGTCTCACGGACTTTCCTGCCCAGGCTGGCTTTGAATCACAATCCTCAGATCTCAGCCTCCTGAGTATCTAGGACTACAGGCTTGAGCCACCAGGGCCCGGCTACTTCCAGCTTTTTAAATTGGTTAATGGGTTCTGGGTGTTCTGGCTTCAGACTGTGATCTTCAGATCTCAGCCTCCTAAATAGTTAGGTATAGTAGGCATGAGCCACTCCTCCCTGCTGAGTTTTCAGTTTGTTATTATTTTTACTGGTCACTCTAGTCCTCAGTTTTTCAAGTAAGATGACAGAGACTTAATTATTTGCACAGGTTAGAGAAACCACAAACTAGGGCTTAATATGGACTCTGTGACCATGGAGGGCACAGCATGGCCTGTTTGGGACTTGAGCATGTAATATTTGCTCAGCACTATTCCTAATCTGTTCATTGATTGTCAAATTACCTGGATAAGTTTAATTCTATCATCTTAAGGGTTTCATTTAGGGGGCTTTTGATATTCTAGAATTAGAAAGTTTGTTTTTCTTGTCTTTAGTTATATGAAATGAAAGTCCTGTAGTTACCAAGTACCAGTGGCTCATGCCTGTAATCTTGACTACTCAGGAAGCTATGATCTGAAGGTAGCAGTTTGAAGCCAACCTGGGCAAAAAAGTCCCCGTGAGACTCTTTATCTCCAATTAACCACTTAAAAAGTGGTGCTGTGGCTCAAGTGGTAGAGCACTAGCCTTGAGCACAAAGAGGCTCAGGGATAATACCCAAGCCCTGAGTTCAAGCCCCACAACTGACAAGAAAAAAAAGTTCTGTACTCTTCACAGATATGAGTGCCCCTCCACATTTTTTTTAAATTGATAAAGAATAAAGATTTACTTGGCTCACAGTTCTGAAGGCTGAGAAGCTCAAGGTCATGTCATATCAGCTTAGGTCCATCTGACTTGTGGGGGGGAACTCCCAGCAAAGTCCTGAGGTGGCATCATAGTGAGACAGAATTTCCCTGACAACTGTACTGTGTGTATACATACCAGTACTAGGGCTTTAACTCAAGGCCTCATGCTGTCAATGCTGGAACTCTACCACTTGAACCACACCTTCACTTCCAGCTTCTGTACTAGTTAAGTGGAGATAGGAAATCTCTCAGATTTGTTTATCCAGGCTGGTTTATAACCTCAATCTAGGCTTATAGGTGTGAACTATCACCAGTGCCACTGGCACCCAGATCAACTACACTTAAAACAAGTATACATTTACAGTTTTAAGTTATTAGTGGAACAGTAGGCACAGATTTCTATAAAATCTCATTTCTGGCACTAGTGAAGCATAAAGCCTTCAAATACTTGGCTGACAAATACTTTTAATCAGTTTAATATCTCAGCCAGAGGTGGCTGCATTCCCTTGATTGCTAGATTGCCCATTCCCTTCCTATCTAAAATTGAGGGCATTTGATTTCCCCAAAGACTCTCCCACACTTCTTGGCATTTCAGACCTCTTTCTCCCCACAGTCCCTCTACTGCAGCCAGAGATGCAGGTATACTCTCAATACTTCTACCTCAAGGCCTCCATTACTCTATTTGCCAAGATAAAAAGGGAAGGGTAAGAAAAGTCCCTGACTCTTCATACTAAAACAAGGATATTGGTATAAAAGGTCTTCTTAATCAGCAGATCTCTGCCTTTTTTTCTTCTACAAATGATTGATGCTGTTAATGCTATTGATGTCCTAAGAGATGTCCTGTGGTTCCTCTTAGCTCCCATAGAGAATGCAAATGAAGAGAATAACTCATAGCCCTCAATGATTACATTGTGAACTTTAGAACTTCATAGAAAAAAGAAGATAACTGAACATATCACACCTTTGAATCATGTCAGCAGCTAAGTTCAGATGTTCTTCAAGCCTATAATATCCCAGCATTAGTGTGGGAAAGATCGGTTAATTTCCACACACTTTAAATGGTAACCATATAACATTTCATGTTTCAAACAACTGATGTGTAACTTACTTTTTCCCTCTTCATGATTTTTCCCCCTTCGTGGTTCCTGAAATCTGTTAATGACAAGTATGGGGAGGGAGATGACCAAACAACAACAAATAAAAACATACTCCAACACACGTGATTATTCCTGATACTAAATTGAAAACTAGGGTCATTGATATGGCAATGGAACTATAAGATTAGTTCCATCATACCAGGAAAAACCCTGAGCTCACCACTCCTGAGCTTCTCATTTGGGTTTCAGAATTCTTGGGTCTTAAGCTGGCATCAAAAGGCAAGAAGAAAGATGTTGGATCAACTGTTCCTCTCTGAAGAAGCTGTAATGGCTTGGGAATTCTTGGTACTACCACTCCAAGTATTTAGGAGTTTTATTTAACTCTTCAGTATTAGAAGGACTTTACACACCTCCTATTTTCCCCAATCCCTGATTACAGAGATCAATAGGGAAGATGGGCCATGTCCAAAGTCAGAGTACAATCAATAAAATAAGACAACATTCGCTGAGCAAGTAGTATATGCACACATTGGTTACTACTGGAGATAGTGGCATGAAGAAAACAGTTCATTTTTCTAAGAAGCTCAAGGGAGACAAACATAAGTAAACATCACCGTGTCATGTGTCATCTGGTAAGTACATCAACAATCTTGAATAGAAATGAAGAGGAAGGTCCACGCCTCCTGCCCCAGGTTATATTGCCCTGCAGGGTAGAGATGGGAATCCTGTCAATCCTAACTCACTAAATTGAACAGGCACTTTGGAGCCAGACCAAACACGTGTGGATCTGAACTCTCCCTCTCTCTCTCTTATTTACTCTTTCCCTCCCTCCTTCCTTCCTTTCCTTCCTTCCTCCCCCCCTTTCTCCCTTCCTTCCTTCCTTCCTTCCTTCCTTCCTTCCTTCCTTCCTCCCTCCTTTCTTCCTTTCTTTCTTTCTTCTTTCCTTCCTTCCTTCCCTTCTCTCTTGCCCTCTTTTTTCTTTCTTTCTTCCTTCCTTCCTTCCTTCCCTTCTTTCCCTTCCTTCCTTCCTTTCTTCCTTCCTTCCTTCCTTCCTTCTTTTCTTGCTTGCTTTTTTTCTTTCTTTCTTCAGGTCCTAGGGCTTGAACTTAAGGCCTGGGCACTGTCATTAGGCTTTTGTTCAAGTGATAAATTGGAGATAAGAGTGTCATAGACATTCCTGCCCTGCAGGCTTCAAACCATGATCCTCAGATCTCAGCCTCTGGAGTAGCTAGGATTATGGGCATGAGCCACAAGCACAGGCATGAGCCACAGGCACGTGGCTCAACTTCTTATAAACAGCATCATGTCAGGCCTTTCATCTGTCCTCTGAGCCTGAGCTAATGTCATTTTCAGCCAAACAGAGACACTGTTCAAAAGGATGAGGAAGATAAATAAGTCTATATAGGTAAAAGCAGCCAACACTGTCCCTGACACTTCTGTGCTCAAAAATTTCCTTTTTAAGTTTTCAGTCTAAAACAGAAATGGCTGGGTTTTATTTTTGTTTTTATTATCAGCCATGTTCACTAACCTTGTATCCAGATGGTTTTCCATCAATTCAGAAATAGCTGTTCTCAAGAGAGAAGAGTTGTTGTCATGGAGGACTTCAAAATGAAGGCTGTAGGTTCTCTAGGCAACTGTCCAAGGGCGTCCCAAGCTGCGTGGGCAGTGGGAGCTACTGTAGAATAAATGGGCAACATCTACTTTGAAAGATTACTCTGTAGGACATATTCGTGTACTATGAGAAACCTTCCTACCCATCCCTTAAATACCACCTGGCAGGATCTTGGAGATGAACTTTTTTTCTTTTTTTTGTCAGTTGTGGGGCTTGAACTCTGGGTCTGAGCACTGTCCCTGAGCTATTCAGCTCAAGGCAAGTGCTCTACCACTTGAGCTACAGTGTCACTTTTGGTTTTCTGGTGGTTAATAGGAGATAAGACTCTCACAGAAGAGTGTGGCTGAAATCAGGAAAACAACTCCTTTTGTAATAGCCCCACAAAAAATAAAATACCTAGGAATTAACTAAAGAAGTGAAAGACCTCTATGATGAAAACTTTAAAAACCTGAAAAAGGAAAGTAAAGCAGAACTAAGGAAAAACCTCCCATGCTCCTGGATTGGGAAGATTAACATTGTGAAAATGGCAATACTGGGCTGGGAAGATGGCTCAGTGGTAGAGCACTTGCCTTGCATGCTCAAGGCCCTGGGTTCAATTCCTCAGCACCACATAAGCAAAAAGAAAAAAGCCAGAAGTGGCGCTGTGGCTCAAGCGGTAGAGCGCTAGCCTTGAGCTGAAGAGCTGAGGGACAGGGCCCAGGCCCAGAGTTCAGGCCCCACGACTGGACCAAAAAAAAAAAAAATGGCAATACTGCCAAAAGCTATCTACAAATTCAAAGCAATACCTAGCAATATCCCAATCTCATTCTTCAATGAAATAGAAGAAGCAACCCAAAAATTCACATGGAACAATAGAAGACCCAAAACAGCAAAAACAATCCTTAGCAGAATGAACAGTGCTGGAGGAATATCAATACCAAATTTCAAACTACTACAAAGCCATAGTAATCAAAATAGCTTGGTACTGGCACAAGAATAGACCTGAGGACCAATGGAATAGAACTGAAGACCCAGAAATTAACCAAAGATCTATAGCCACCTAATCTTCGATAAGGAGAGAGCTAAAAAATAGAATGGAAGAAAGACAGCCTCTTCAGTAAATGGTGCTGGCAAAATTGGTTAAATACCTATAGAAAACTAAAGCTAGATCCTTATATATCACCCTGCACCAGAATCAACTCCAAATGGATCAAAGACCTTGAAGTCAAAGCAGACACCCTGAAAACATTACAGGAAAGAACAGGAGAAAACTCTAGGGCTCCTTGGCACAGGAAATTTTCTTAATAAAGACCCAGAAACACAACAAATCAAAGAAAGGTTGGACAAATGGGATTGCATGAAACTGCAGAGCTTCTGCATGGGAAAGGACATAGCTAGCAAGATCAATAGAAAGCCCATGCACTCGGAGAAGATCTTCACTAGCCATACAACAGACAAGGGCCTCATATCTAAAATATACTTTGAACACAAAAAATTAAATCCCCCAACAACATATCCTCAAAGAAACAGCCACCTGATTAATAGGTGGGCTAAAGACGTAAAGAGAGACTTCTCTGAAGAGGAAATAAGAATAGTCAATAGACACATGAAGAAATGCTCAACTTCTCTAGCCATAAAAGAAATGCAAATCAAAACAACATTGAGATTCCACCTCACCCCAGTTAGGTGGCTATAATCAAGAAATCTAATAACAACAGATGCTGGAGATATGGCCAAAAGGGAACCCTACTGCATTGTTGGTGGGAGTGTAAACTTGTTCAACCACTTTGGAAAGCAATATGAAAGTTCCTCAAAAGACTCCACATAGAGCTCCCCTATGACCGAGCAATCCCACTTTTGGGCTTTACCCAATCACAAATTCATACTAAAGCTACCAGCACAACCATTTTTATTGCAGCATTATTCACCATAGCTAAGATAAGAAACCAACCCAGATGCCCCTCAGTAGATGAATGGATCAAGAAAATGTGATATAGATAGATAGATAGATAGATAGGTAGATAGAGATGTAATGGAATTCTATGCCTCCATCAGAAAGAATGACACCATCTCATTTGTTAGGAAATGGAAAGACTTGGAAAAAATTATATTAAGTGAAGTAAGCCAGACCCAAAAAACATAGATCCCATGGTTTTCCTTATTTGCAATAACTAGTATTTGTGTAGCACAAGCAGAAAAGGTCAAAAGCTATGTAAATATGACCATATCAGATGGTGCTAAGTGCTGGGAAGGTGGTTCAGTGGTAGAATGCTTGCCTTGCATGCATGAGGCCCTGGATTCGATTCCTCAGCACCACATACACAGAAAAAGCCGGAAGTGGTGCTGTGGCTCAAGTGGTAGTGCGCTAGCCTTGAGCTGAAGAGCTGAGGGACAGCATCCAAGCTAAAGTTCGGGCACCGTGACCAACAACAAAAAAAAAGATGGTGCTAACCCCAAGATAGGGACACAAGAGGTCTGTCTTTGTTGTTATTCTTTTAAATGTACTAGGTGATTTTTTTTGTTTCCTTTGTATGTTCTTCCCCCATGGTATAACCCCTGTTTTCACTGTATTTGATGTCGGTGCCCTGCATCTTGTATATACATGTTTCTAATTTGGGGAGGGGAAGGGAGATAACAAAAAGCTGAAATAAGGATATAGGTTGACCCATTGTAACAATGAGATGTACAAGACATTATGTTGAAAACAAACTTTACAACTTGGGAGCAGGGAGGGAGGAGTTGGGGAGGTGGGGAAGGAAGGGATGGTAGGGGAAAAACAAAGGAGGGGGTAACAATGCTCGATAGGAAATGTACTCATTACCTTACTCATGTAACTGTAACCCCTTGGTACAGTATCTTTACAATAAAAAAAATATATAGTAAGAAAAAAGAGTTTCACAAACTTTCCTGCCCAGGCTAGCTTTGAACCGAGATCCTCAGATCTCAGCCTCCTGAGTAGCTAGGATACAGATGTGAGCCATTGGCGCAGAGTGGAGATGAACTGTTAAGTGAACTAAGTTTAACTTTTAAATGTATAAAATTAACTGACAATTTTGATGCCAGAAACTCTTACAAGTATAGAACTATTTTAAGATTTAATTATGACAGTGTAACATAATCTTGTCTTTTGAGATGGGTATTTGACTTTTTTTTTCAGTCAACTTGGCCACCTAGTTGACTGCAAATCCCAAGTGGACAATCTGTGAGAGATATCCACTAGAATGGAACAGACATAGGCTACTCGAACAGACATAGGCTACTCACACAGACCTATATGTCAGGAAGTAATGTATATGCACACAACAATTTCAGTAGAGTATCTGGTATGAATAAGGTATTTTTTCTTTTTTGTACATTTTTTATTGTAAAAATACTGTACAGAGGGGTTACAGTTATATGAGCAAGGTAGGTATGTTTTTTTCTTTTTTCCAATACTAGGACATGAATTCAGAGCCTTGTGCTCTTACATGGCTTCCTTTTTCACTACTCATACTCTACTTCTTGAGCCACATTTTTAGGCTAGAATTTTGCTGATTAGTAGGAGATAGAATTTGAAGGACTTTTCTGGATGGGCTAACTGTAAACTGAGATCCTCAAGGTCTCAGCCTTCTGAGTAGTTTACTGAGTAGACAGTACCCAGTCATGCAAGGTACTCTTAAAATCAACAAACTGGAAGGGATTGAGAAATGTGTATGGTGAAAATTCTGTGAATGATGTTCAGCCCAGAAAGTTGATAGTGTAGAAAAGTAGCCTCATTGTATAATTTCTACATTTGTAAAAGTGGTTTGCATCTTTAAGAATGCAGAAGGGAGCTGTGCACCAGTGGCTCATGCCTATAATCCTAGCTACTCAGGAGGCTGAGATCTGAGGATCAGGGTTCAAAGCCAGCCTGGGCAAGAAAGTCCATGAGATTCTTATCTCCAATAAACCACCAGAAAACCAGAAGTGGCAAGGTGACTCAAGTGATAGAGTGCTTGCCTTGAGCTGAAGAGCTAAGGGACTGTGCCCAGGCCCAGAGTTCAAGCACCATGACCACCACCAACAACAACAAAAGAATGCAAAAGGAATTTTTGAAGGACAGTTCATAAAATATGAAGCACTACACAATTGTGAATACATTGATATGTTGTTACTTGCTGAAAAAATTAATATAATCTGATGTGGGGGCAGGTTGCTTTAATTAAGCTCCAGAGCCAACCCTGGCAGACAAATCAGTAAGATATCTTCAGTTAACTACTGATAGAAATGGAGGTATGTCTCAAGTGGTAGAGTGCCAGCCAGACTTGAATAAAAAAGTTGAGCAAGAGCTCAAGGTCCAGAGTTCAAATCCCAGAACCAGACTCTCTCTCTCTCTCTCTCTCCTCCCTTCTGTCTGTCCCACCCCCCCCACACACACAAATTGGAAATATTGGAGCTTCTGACTTTCACTTCCAGCCAAGATGCAAGATGTAGTAAGAGGTATTGGATCACCCTCTCACGTGAAGTATTAAAAACATCAGAAAAAATACATGAGACATTTGAACCACAGGCAGTGAGTGATAGAGATCCTGGAGAGATTGGAAAGAAAAGAGATGATCCCCCTACAATTGACCCAGATCATTGCCTGCAGTATTTCCAGGCCAGGATATGAGAGATGAGCTGTGAGACAGAGCCTAGCAGTCTCTCTGAGTTGAGGGTTGGACAAAGTGGCTGGAATTCAGGATCTGGATCCTGAGAAGTATGCTGTATAGAGAGAGGATGACAGAGATCCACTGAGCTCTTCTTCTGGTATTCAGTATTCATATGGTGACTGATAGTGTTTGCTGTGAAGAAGCTACCAATAAGAGAGAAAAAGACATTGCAGCCAGGTACCAGCTAATCCTACCTACTCATGATACTGAAATCTGAGGATGCTGATTCGAAGCCAGCCCTAGCAGGAATATCTGTGACTCTTCTCTCCAATTGACCACCAAGAAGCTACAAGTACAGCTCAATTGGTAGAGCATCAGAATTGAGCAGAAAACTAAGGGACAATGCCCAGCCCCCCCCCCCGCCCCCCCTAGCCCCGTCACACAAAGAAATAGCAAAATGTAAGAGCATCGTGTCTGAAACTCAGAGCCAAAAGTAGTGCCCATTCACAGAAAACAGATAGGGACTGGGAAATCACATCATTGAAAAGTCACACCTGTAATCCTAGCCAAGGGGTTAAGATCTAAGAATCAAGGCTCAAAGCCAGATGGGGCAGGATAGTCCATGAGATTTTTACCTCAAGTAAACTGTAAAAATGCAAGAAGTGGAGTTGTGGCTCAAATTGTTTAACCCTGAGAAAAAGAATATCAGGGATAGTGCCTAGGCCCTGAGTTCAAGTCCCACAACTAGCACACACACACACACACATACACACACACACACACACACACACACACACACACACACACACACACACACACACACACACACACACACACACACACCATGAAGTCTTTAGAGTTTCAAGAAGAGATTTACCCAAGTTATGAGATAAAATTAACCTTAGACAAGTCAGCGATATAGATTTGTCTAACAAAGATTGACAACAAGAATACATAGGGATATGAAATATGCAATATCCAACAAGGTAAACCAACATTTGTCATCTAATCAAAAGTTACCAATCATTCAATGAAGCTGAAAAACACAACCTTAAAACTTATCTCCAATAAGCCACCAAAAAGCCAGGAGTAGAAGTATTGCTCAAGTGGTAGGGCACCAGCCTTGAGCAAAAAAGCCAAGTGAGAGCACCAGGCCCTGAGTACACGTTCTAGTACCAATCCATATACAAGCATGCACTTCAGGTGATGAAAATTAGCTATATAGTTGTGAGAGTTGCACACACACACACACACACACACACAAGAGAAAGAGCTAGAGAGAGAATTATCTCATTTTTATCCATAAAAAGGAATGAATGGTACTACAACATGATAAACCTAGAAAGAATTTTGCTAAGTAAAGTGAAGCTAGACACAAAAGGACAAATATAATTCTTCTTATGGGAAATATCTAGAATAACTAAATTTATGGAGGCATAAAGAGAGGTTGCCTAGAGCCAAGAATGGGGAGACTTGAGAGTTGTCTCATAATTGAAAAGTTTCTGCTTCAGGTGATGAAAATTAGCTATATAGTTGTGAGAGTTGCACATTGTAAATCTAATTTAAGCTATAATTATGTACCTAAAGATGGTTACTTGGAAAAATGTGTGTGTGTGTGTGTGTGTGTGTGTGTGTGTGTGTGTGTGAAAACTGGGGCTTGAACTCTGGGTCTTGCACTCTTTTTTTTTTTTTTTTGCCAGTACAGGGGCTTGAACTCAGGTCTTGGGCACTGTCCGTGAGCTTCTTTTTGCTAAAGGCTAGCATTCTACCACTTGAGCCCCAGCACGTTTTGGCCTTTTCTGTTTACCTGGTACTGAGGAATTCAACCCAAGGCTTCATGCATGCTAGGCAAGCACTGTACCACTAAGCCACATCCCTAGCCCCAGGGCTTTGCACTCTTGTGTGGCTTTTTCCACTCATGGCTGTTAGACCACTTGAGCCACACCTTCACTTCTGGATTTTTACTGGCTAACTGGAGATAAGAATTTCATGGACTTCTTTGCCCTAGCTGGCTTTCAACCTCAATCCTCAGTGAGACACTGGCTCATAGCCATCACATGGGAAATTTCATGTTACATATATTCTATCACAATTTTTAAAAATATTGTAATATAACAAAAACCATATCTATTTAATGAAGGAACTGTCTGTAAATTATGACTCAGTTAAACTGTTTAAAAAGCCACAATGGGTTAGCATCATACCCCCATTAGAATAACTAAGATTAGGATTACTCATGGAGAGTTGAAGGAATGTGGAAGAACTGGAACTCTCCTGACTCAGCTGATGAGAAAACAGTCTGGAATGACCTTTAAAGGTTTTGGTAGATGGGTCTTTCCATCAACCAGAGAGCCTGGCAGTAAATTCTGTTTTCTTTTGCATTTTTCATTTTCAGTCTCTTTTTCTGTTAGTCCTGACCTGATGACAACTCCAGGGATGGGAAAGTGTTGGAGAAACAAAGGCACTGATAGAAGAAACCGGCCAGGGGAAGCAGAAGTGGCTCTATAATATGAACAATGTGGAAGGAATCTGGGTTTTTTTGCTTGTATTGTAAGTCATGAGGCTTGAATTCAGGGCCTGGGCACTGTCCTTGAGGTTCTTTTGCTCAAGGCTATAGCTCTACCACTTGAGCCACAGCTCCACTTCTGGCTTTTTTGTTGTTATAATTCTTTTAAAAATTATACTGTTATTGTAAAGTTAGTCTGCTGCACTGGAGATTGATGAAAGTGAACTATACAACTCGAGAGTGGAGTTGGGAGGGAGGGAATGGGAGAGAATGAGGGAGCAGTTGATACTATGGGAAAGGAAATGTACTTAATACCTGACATATGTAAAGGTAACCCAACTGTATATCAACTCTAAAACAATATAGTAAACTAGAAAAAAATTAGCTGGGTGCTGGTGGCTCACACCTGTAATCCTTGTTACTCAGGAGGCTGAGATCTGAGGATCACGGTTCAAAGCCAGCCTAGGCAGGAAAGTTCGTGAGACCTTTATCTCCCATTAACCACCAGAAAACCAAAGGTGGTGCTGTAGCTCAAGTGGTAGAGTGCTTGCTTGAGCTGAAGAGCTCAGGGCAGTGGCTAGGACCAGAGTTCAAGCCCCACAACCAACAAAAAATAAAAGTTAAAAAAAAATTATAACATTATAAAGGTTATGTACAGAGGGGTTACAGTTATGTAAGTCAGGTAAAGAGTACATTTCTTTTTGGGCAATGTCACCCTTTCTCTCGCTCTCTCCTAGTTTTCCCTTCTACTTCTGGCTTTTTGGACTTCCCTGCCCAGGCAGGAAATCCTACCTAGGATTACAAGTGTAAACCACCAGTGCCCAGCTTGTTTCTATTTGATTCATTTGTTTATTTTGTTTTGTTTTCTGACTGTGAGATGTGTGTGTGTGTGTGTGTGTGTGTGTGTGTGTGTGTGTGCAATATCAGGGGGCATGCTAAGGAGGAAGTGGTTAGTGAGAAATCTCATCTTGCTAGTCACAACACCAGGAAAGGGGTCTCCCTGGAAACTACCAAGTCTGATGCAGGGTTTGGGGGTAGTGGTAGTAACCTCAAAAGGAGATTCTCTGATTCTGTGCAAGAATTGACACAGGTCTGATTTGGGGGAAGAGAAGATGGGGGTTATGGGAAATAGAGAAATAAGAAAGGGAGAGATTCCAGGAGCTGGTGGCTCATGCCTATAATCCTAGTTATTCAGGAGGCTTGAGATCTGAGGATCGAAACCAGCTGGGGCAGGAATGTCTATAAGACTATCTGCAATTAATCACCACTTCTAACCACTTCTCTAGAAGTAGAATGGAAGTTTGGTTCAAGTTGTAGAGTACCAGCCTGGAGCAAAAAAGCTGAGGGACATCACCCAATACCAGCACAAAACCAAACCAAACCCAAAACACCAAACTGAGAAAGAGAGGACAGAGGAGAGAGGAGAGCTTCTAGCTATACAAGAGGCTAAAGTCTGGGGATCAAGGTTTAAAGCCAGCCCAAATGGGAAAGTCCTTGAGAGTTTTTTCTTCTTTCAATTTCTTTCTTTTTTCTTTCTTTTCTCTCTTTCTTTTCTTTTCCTTTCTCTCTCTCTTTTTTTCTCTTTTCTTTTCCTTTCTATTTCCCTTCCTTCCTTCCTTCCTTCCTTCCTTCCTTCCTTCCTTCCTTCCTTCCTTCCTTCCTTCCTTCCTTCCTTCCTTCCTTCTTTCTTTCTTTCTTCCTCCTCCTCACTTTCTTCTTCCTTTTTCGGTTTTGAGGCTTGAACTCAGAGCCTGGGTGCTGTCCCTGGGTGCTCAAAGCTAGCATTCTACCACTTTGAACAACAGCTCTACTTCAGGCTTTTAGGTGGTTACCTGAAGATAAGTTTCACAAGCTGGGCACTGGGTGGCTCATGCCTATAATCCTAGCTACTCAGGAGGCTGAGATCTGAGGATCATGGTTGGAAGCCTAAGTTCAAGTGTCAGGACCAGCACAAAAAAAAAAAAAAAAGGAGTGTCACAGACCTTCTGGCCTGGGCTGACTCTGAACCAAGATCCTTAGATCTCAGCCTCCCAAGTTGCTAGGGTTACAGGCCTGAGCCACCAGAGCACAGCATGATTCTTACTTCCAATTAACCACCCAAAAAATCCAGTAGCAGTGCTATGGCTTAACTGGCAGTGTACCAGCCTTGACCTGAAAAAGCTTAGAGACAGTGCCCGGGCCCCGAGTTCAAGTCCCAGTACTGGCCCATGCATGCATGTGCACACATACATGTGCATGCGCACACACAAAATAATAATAATAATATTATTAATACCTCCGAATTCCCTTTCAAATTTGCTAGCCATCATTTACTTTCAGTTTAGCTTCAATAAGTGGTGAAAATATGCTGACGTGTCCTTACTCTATCCTGTCCAGTCTGAGCAATCTTACTGCTTTACAAATCTCATGAAGACTATGCATGAATTTTTTTGGGTTTGTTTTTGTTATTAACTAATTAAGCCTTTTGTTGTTATCACTTTTTTTACTAGCAACAAAGATTTACAGAAGAGCTTGCTTGGCAGGTGAAGATTGCAATATTATGGTTCTTTATGATGAAATGAGATGCTACCAACCAAATTTCACCTTAGCTCTGTGTGTGTGTGTGTGTGTGTGTGTGTGTGTGTGTGTGTGTGTGTGTGTGTGGTGTGTGTGTGTAACTCACAGACTTGCATTCTTTCTTGGCTTGTTTGCTTATGGCTGGGACTAAATCACATGAGCCACACCTCCTGTCCGGCATTTTGTTAGTTAATTAGAAATGGAGTCCTGCTTACTTTTCTGTTGGACTGATTTTAAACCTTGCTCCTCCAGGAAGGAGGCTAAGATTATAGGAGTAGCCAGGATTACAAGTATGAGCCATTGGTGCCACACTCTTCATCTTAGCTTTATATGTAAGATAGAATTCAGCTTTAGAATATCTTAAAGTTTTCTTTTTTAAGTTTTCTCCAAATATCATAGGACTATATGTGTTAGTGGTGGTGGTTTGTTTTTGTTACTGTTCTTGTTTTGGGTTTTCTCTGTGTGTGTGTGTGTGTGTGTGGGTGTGTGTGTGTGTTGTTTGAGCAGTACAAGGGGTTTGAACTCAAGGCCTCATGCTTGGTAGGCAGGTACTCTCCTGCTAAGCCACGCCTCTTGCCCTCATACTGCATTTGTGAATCCCAAGTTGGCTTCTCACATGGTCTCCCCCGATATGCGGATGTTAAATCCAAGTTGGTTTCTCCTATATATTCAATTTGATTGAATACAACTTATAATTAGATCTATGTTCTTCGATTTAGATTTAAGCAGAGTATGTATGTGTAATTTTACTTTATTTCATTAGGATAAAATTGTTAAGCCCGCCATTGGTGGCTCATACCTGTAATCCTAGCTACTGAGTAGGCTGTTGGAAACCAGCCCTGGTAGAAAAGTCCAGGAAACTCTTATATCCAATTAACTATCAGAAAGCCAGCCAGAAACAGCACTGTGGATCAAAGTGGTAAAGCACTAGCCTTGAGTACAAAAGGTCAGAGATAGCACCCAGGCTCTGAGTTCAAGCCCTAGCAGTGGCACCAGAAAATAAAATTGTTAAACAAAGTTTTGTGTTTTTTTTTTCAAAATCAAAAAAGTATTCAACTTTTCATAAATATTTGATTTAGAGGCATACATTTTCAATCATGTTGCTGTTTAAAGACAGACAAAATTATGCTGCCTATCAAGAAACTATTTATAAATTTATTAGATAAATAAGAGTTGTAGAGGTTCTGGTCATTTCTTTTTTCATGTGCCCCAGAGAGAAGACCTTGTTAATCTGTTACTAAGCAACAGTGTTCCTAGACCAGGACTTCTGGACACCAAAGGGAGAGCAGGGGTATGAATTGTCCAAAGTTACAAAGGGAGAAAGAGTGTGCAGTGCAGAGATGAATAGAGATCCAGGAAACCATCTTTTGAAAACTAACCAGAGGCAATTCAAATGAGTACTTGAGAAATAAACTAAAGACTCGGTTCTCAAGTTCTTCCATGTACAACACCCATGGGAGAGGTAAAAAGATTAACCCCAGTGTAGCTCAATGAAATCAAAATGAAAAATTAAAATAGTGAATTTTGATTAACATGCTTAATTAAGAGTTGGTGGAAATCTTGTTGGAAAGAGCCATCTTCATAGTGAAAGAAAATCCAAACTAAAACTTTATTAAGAGATTATTAAATTTCAAATCTGAGGTCATTCAAATTCAATTGTGAGGTTGGCATAATTATAGATTTATGAATTCTGTCTTTGTGATGGGAATGTGATTTAGTGGTAGAGTGTGCTTGCCTAGCATACATGAAGGCCTGAGTTCAATTCCTCAGTACCACCAGAAAAGGTTGGAAGTAGCATTGTGGCTTAAATGGTAGAGGTCTAGCCTTGAGCAAAAGAAGCTCAGGGACAGTGCCAAGGTCCTGAGTTTAAGCCCAAGGGCTGGCAAAAAAGAAAAGAAGGAAGAACAAAAGAATGAAAGAGAGAATTATTTTTCTCTTAAAATTTAAATTTAATTGTTAGTCTCTAGGCAAAGTGTTTAAAGTATAACACAAACATCTCTTGTTTGTTTTTTGTTTGTTTTTGTGCCAGTGCTGGGGCTTGAACTCAGGGCCATCACTCTCCTGTGGCTTTTTTCACTCGACTGGTCTTTTACTACTTGAGCCACACCCCCACTTTTAGCTTTTGCCAGTTAATTAGAGACAAGATTCTCTCATATTTGTCTGCCTAAACTTTTTTTTTTTTTTTTTTTCTCCAGTCCTGGAGCTTGAACTGAGGGCCTGGGCATTGTCCCTGAGCTTCTTTTTGCTAAAGGTTAGTACTCTACCGCTTGAGCCACAGCATCACTTCCGGCTTTTTCTGTTTATATGGTATGGAGGAATTGAACCTAGGGCTTCATGCATACTAGGAAGCACTGTACCACTAAGCCACATTCCCAGCCCCTAAGCTGGTTTTGAACCTCAGTTCTCAGATCTCAGCCTCCTTAGTAGCTAGGATTACAGAACATCTGTTTTATTCCAGCAACAAAGAGATTGTAATTTCCCTCCCGACTGGTACATTTTTAAAATTAATTTAGTTTATTGTTATTGTAGAGGTGATTACAATATTACAGAGAGATTACAATTACATGAGTCAGGTAATGAGTACATTTCCTTTTGTACAGTGTCTTCTGTTCCCTCACTCTCCTGGTCCCGCCTTCCTATCCCTACCCAGGAATTGTATAGTTCACTTTCATCAGTGTCCAGTGAGTTCCATTGCTGCACTTTTTCACCCTTTTCGCTTGAGTTTTTTTTTTTTTTTTTTTTGGGTCCGGTCGTGGGGCCTGAAGTCTGGGCCTGGGCCTGGGCGCTGTCCCTCAGCTCTTCAGCTCAAGGCTAGCGCTCTACCACTTGAGCCACAGCGCCACTTCCGGCTTTTTTCTTTTTGCTTATATGGTGCTGAGGAATCGAACCCAGGGCCTCGAGCATGCAAGGCAAGCACTCTACCACTGAGCCAACTTCCCAGCCCTCGCTTGAGTTTTGTACCCTTCCCACCCTCCTGAAGATATACACAGATTATACTCTACATAGACAGAAGACGGAATCATCAAAAAAGAAAAAGAAATTAAAATTTTTAAAGTAAAAAAAAGAAGAAAGGTCTCTTGTTTCCATATCTTGGAAACAAGATATCATTTATATATATATATATAATTTTATGTATATGAAGAAGGCATTGCACCTTTGTGTTTCTCTCCTGTGACTATCTTCTTTTGGTTTCACTGTGTGTATCTAGAATCTTGTGTAATTTATCATATCCCAGTACATTTTAGATCTAATTTCTGCATATTAGAACATATGCCATTTGTCTCTCTGAGCTTGGCTTACCTCACTTAACATGATTTGTTCTAGTTCCATCCATTTTCCTGCAAATGACAATATTTTATTCTTTCTAATGACTGTGTACAATTCCATTGCGTATAGGAACCGCATTTTTTGGATCCACTCATCTATTGTGGGGCATCTGGGATGTTCCTATATCTTGGCTATTGTGAATACTGTGGCAAATACAGGGATGTGCAAGTGTCTTTATCATGATGGTCAGGGTAAATGCCCAGGAGTGGTATGGCCTGGTTATAGGGAAGATCCACGTTTAGTTTTTTGAGGAACCTCCAGCAATCTTTTTTTTTGGGGGGGGTCCGGTCGTGGGGCCTGAACTCTGAGCTTGGACCCTGTCCCTTAGCTCTTCAGCTCAAGGCTAGCGCTCTACCACTTGAGCCACAGCGCCACTTCCGGGTTTTTTTCTTTTTGCTTATGTGGTGCTAAGGAATTGAACCCAGGGCCTCAGGCATGCAAGGCAAGCGCTCTACCACTGAGCTACCTTCCCAGCCCCTCAAGCAATCTTCTTCCTTCTGTCCTTCCTTTCTTCTTTTTGTACCAGACCTGGGGCTTGGACTTGGGGCCTGGATTCTGTTGCTTAGCTTTTTTTGTTCAAGGCTAGCAATCTACCACTTGAGCCATAGCTCTATTTCTGTCATTTTGGTAGCTAATTGGAGATAAGAGTCTCATGGACTGTCCTGTCCTGGCTGGCTTTGAACCTTGATTTCCAGTTCTCAGCCACCTGAGTAGCTAGGATTACAAGCATAAGCCACAGGCAGCTCTCAAGCAATCTTTGTGAAGTCCAAATAGTCCTTGTTACATATATATATTTTTTGTGGGGGGATGGGGGTGGGAAGGGGGTCCAGTCATGGGCCCGAACTCTGGGCCTGGGCGCTGTCCCTCAGCTCTTGAGCTCAAGGCTCGAGCTCTACCACTTGAGCCACAGTGCCACTTCTGGCGGTTTTTTTTTTATTTTTCCTGCTTATGTGATGCTGAAGAATCGAACCTAGCGCCTCATGCATGCAAGGCAAGTGCTCTACTACTGAGCCACCTTCCCAGCCCTGTTACATATATTTCTAACTCTAAAAAGAGAATATTGAAATGAAAAGCCTGACAGCAATTGGAATGGTAAGTACCATTATCTGAAACTTCAAGTTACCAAATGTTTTTGAATTCTCTCCAAATTAAGCCCGAATTAGCTGTTTTGTCAATCTACTCCTATACCTACCTTAGTCCTCTTGTTTATTTTTATTCCTTTTGCTTATAGCCTGACATTTACTCCCTTCTGGTTTCAATGTTTTATCCCATAGTTTTACAGATTCACTTCTGCCAATTATGGCTGGGTTTGACTAACAGATGAAGGTCCAGAGGGTAATAAGAGAACAAGGCCACATTATTTTACTCCTCTCCTTCCTGCCTTTCAGCAACTAAATTCCACTAATAGAACAGCTCATCCAACACTTACTAGTAACAGGCCTCTTCTTGCACTTGCCATTCTGGGACCATTATTATTATTGTTGTTGTAGTTATTATCATTATTTATTTTGTGTTCCAGTCCTACAGCTTGTACTCAGGGACTGGGCACTGTCCCTGAGCTTTTTTTTTTTTTTTTTGCTCAAGGCTAGTGCTTTACCACTTCAGCCACAGCTCCACTGCCTGCTTTTTGGGGGATAGCTAACTAGAGATAAGATTCTCAGGAACATTCCTGCCTTGGCTGGCTTCCAATCACAAACCTCAGACTCAGCCTCCCAAGTAGCTAGAATTACAGGCATGAGTCCTGGGACACCTAGCTCTAGGGCCATTCTTGTTGGCTTCTGGGTCCTTTAGCGTCCCTGTTTCCCTTAACCCTGCCTCCTCCTCTGTCAATAGGCCCAGTGTGGAATTCTCTGAAGACACAAAGAAGATGTATTCTTTTCTTTTCTAAATTCTTCCAAGTACATAAAAGATTTAATTACTGCTAAGTAAAGATGACATCAGATGTTAAATCGGTCATTGAAAATATTAAATTTTGCATAAGACAAAGATAAGAATTTTAATATTCTTTTTTTATTTTCTAATATTCTCTCTCCCTCTCTTTTTCGGTTGTGGGCTTGAACTCTGGCCTTGGTACTGTCCTGAGCTTTTTTGCTCAAGGCTGGTACTCTACCACTGAGTGGTAGAGTGATTTTTGAGTGTTTACTTGGAGATAAGTCTGACAGGAAGCTGGGTACCAGTGACTCACACCTATAATCCTAGCTACTCAGGAGCTGAGATCTGAGGATCAGGGTTCAACGCCAGCCAGGGCAGGAAAATCTACAAGACATCTCCAAAAACTACCAAGAAAGCCAGAAGTGGAACTGTGGCTCAAGTGGTAGAGTGCTAGCCTTGAGCACAAAGAGGCTCATGGATAGTGCCCACAACCAAAAAATTTCAAGCCCCACAACCAAAAAAAAAAAAAAAAAGTCTCACAGGGACTTTTCTGCCCAGGCTAGCTTTGAACTATGATCCTCAGATCTTAGCTTCCTGAATGGCTAGAATTACAGCCATGAGCCATTGGCACCTGGCGTATTTGTTTTTGTTACTTTTAAATATAATTAGCTTCTATTAGTTATTTAGGATAGAGGGATTTCATTGTTATCATTCTACATGTGTTCACAATGTACCCCAATTAATCTCTCCCCTTCTATCATTATCATCCTTCTCCCTTTCTCCCAAATAATTTCATTGTTTCATTTTCAATTTTGCTAATATTCTATTTGGCTGTATTCAGCCTCCTCCAATCTCCTTGTTAACCCAGTCCTTTCCCAATAGTACCAACTTTTCTCTACCCACAGAGTCTATTTCTTCCCGTCCCCCACCACCCCTACTTTTTTTTTAGGTCCAAGACCAGGATTCAAACTTAGTACTCGGTGCTTTTGCTCATTGGCTAGCACTATACCAACTGTGCCCTCCTATGTCCCAGTAAATCATTAGTTTTCATGAGGTATTTATATTATCTTCATATATACTTGTATTACAAAATATTCAATTCTTTTTTTTTTTTTTGTCAGTCATGGGGCTTGAACTCTGGGCCTGGGCACTGTCCCTCAGCTCTTCAGCTCAAGGCTAGCGCTCTACCACTTGAGCCACTTCTAGTTTTCTGGTTGTTAATTGGAGATAAGAGGCTCATGGACTTTCCTGCCTGGGCTGGCTTTGAACCATGAATCTCAGATCTCAGGCTGTTAAGTAGCTAGGATTACAGGAGTGAGCTACTGATACTGGCTACTCTTTTTTTTTTTTTTTTTTTTTGAGAGGTCGAATTAGGAGTCTTTATTAGAAAACCAGCAAATGCAGGCAGACTCTTATTTGCAAAGACCTGCAGCCCCATGAATACAAATACTGTCAGAAAACTGAGCCATGAGAGCTGGAAAGAAAAGGTAGAAAAACAATATCAACAAGCCAGATCAGCTCCAATGGAGAGCTGAAGTGGGACAACGTGGTGATCCAAGAAGAGCACCAGGAGACAGAGCATAAGCAGACAGAAGACACTTGGCATGGCATCCACTCTTTCTTTTTTTCTTCCCTTTTCCCACCTATGGAGTCCTGTAATGTGATTCAAGGTCTACATTTATCCATATAACTATGTGTATGATAGACCTATTTTCATATATATGTATGCATACACATATACATATATGTGTAATTATATATATCCACACATTTATCTGTATGTATGTGTATGTCCAAGGGATCTGCTTGTTGCAGCAGAAACTCTTGACAGAGTATTTGTCACTTCTGAAGATTAGCAGGATGAGATTTAGAAAACAAAACTTTTTTTTTTTTTTTTTCAGGTAAGGGGTAGGTTTATTCATCATTCTGGCTGGCACCAGGCCATGTTGGTCCTCCACGTGGCTGGGAAAGGCCTTGGAAAGAGCTGGGAAAGAGAGTGAGCTGGGAAAGAGCAGGGAATGAGGGAGCTGGGAAAGAGCTGAGAAGGAAAGAGCCTAGAAAAGAGCGTCTGGGCCTGGGCTAGGCCTTATCTAGGGTATGGGCGAAGGTGTGGCCACATCAAATTCAGATGTGACCTCAGCAGATGCAGATGTAATCTCTTCCAGGTGTGCCAGTTGTCTAGGTAACGCAGGTACTGGGTGGAGACTTAGCTGTGAGGAGGGGGGTGGAGTCTTCTCGCCATCCAGGAGCGGACCTTACATTCCAGTCTTTTAATAATCATGAAATAGGGTGCGGATTCTCTCTGGCTACTTCCTGCTGACAACGGGCATCGACATTAGGGGTAAAAGGCTGAAATTTGGTCCCCTCCCAGAGAAGGCGGCGAGCAGCAGCTGTCCCTTGGTGGCGTGAGTCCTTAGATGAAATCTGGAGGAGGCAAGTCTCTTGAAGTCTGGAGAAAGTCTCATGAGGCATTGAGGGGCTGGGAAAAAAATACTAGAGAGCAAATAAATGGCAAGAGGAAGGACTTGGGGCTGAAAAATATTGGTAGAAATGTCCCTAGCTACTTCTGACATCTGGTGACAAGGTAGAGAAGTCAGGTAACAAAGGCAAGAATGTAAATTCTTGTCCAGTTAATAGGTAGACAAGTATGGACATTCGATGGGCAGGCTTCTTACTTCTATTGACCTCCCAGCTCTGGTTAATTTTGAAAGGGCAGGCACAAAGTTGCTGATGTGACATCATCTCCTCTTACTCCTCTCCATGTTCCTTGTTCCCCAGACTGGCTGAGTCTAGGTGCTCGTTGCTGGGATGGCATGTCCCAGTTGGTATTCAAGGAGATTTGAACTCAAGGCCTGGGCACTATCCCTGAGCACTTCTGATCAAGGCTAGTGCTCTACCATGTTGAGTTACAGTACCACTTCCAGTTAGTTAGAGATAAGAGTCTTGAGCCATGCTTCCAGCCTGGCTCTTTGCAGTTAGTTGGGAGATGGAGTCTTAGGGATTTTTCAGCCCGGGCTGGCTTTGAACTGAAATCTTTGTCACAAAGGCCCTTTATTATTTCCAATTAAAGCAACAATGGGGATCAATTAGACTAAGTAGAGCTTACCTGGTTCTTATCAAGAATTGACCAACAAATATTCTGCAATGACAAAACTTGTTAGATGTGATGAGAATTTTAGCACAGATAGGCCCAGTATTTTAGAACCACGTAGTCAGTAGTAGAATACACAGCACCAAACAAAAAAGGCAAAACTCAAAACCTAAAATTTTTGACAACAATGTGTAGACATCTTTGCTAACAAAGCACATCAGATGGTTAGGCCTCACTTACCAGGGCCTGTGAAAAGAGCAACTTGTTAGCAAGGCACCTTAGAATAGATGGATGGAGTGGTAAGCTTGGAGGAAGGTTAAGGGTCAGATGGGGCCGAACCCTTAACCCACCATGTGGCCAAGATGGTGAACTTAAGATGGCGAATTTCTGAAAGAATGCAAAGAAACCCTGAACAAATAGATCAAGCCTACATTGGCTAGCCTTTGAGAGGGAACCTAGAGGGGGGTCCCCAGGACCCAGCCTGCAAGGCACTCTTCAGGGCACAAGCCAAAATGTAGAAAAGAGAAAGGGAGAGATAGGGAAAGTTGGACATGAATGGCAGAGAGAGAGCAAAGAGAGCCTGAAAGTAAACAGACTTTTGACCATTTACCATTGCAGTGGCTAAAGCTGTCTACATCTGAGAATGGCATAAAAATGAGGCACTCTGGCTTTTCAGGGAGTGCAGGAGACATTTCAAAGGGGTTTCACGGCTCAGGCGTGACTCGCAGCACCCCATTAAATGTGTAGGAGAATCAGTCTGGTGAGTGAAGGAGAGCTGACCAGGCAGAAGCGGTGTCCCAACTTCCCCCAGAGCCCTCTAGAGAGAAATGGCCAAGTCCCCAAAACCAAGCGTCCTCGGCTTCAGAGGCGACCGCCCTTTCAGCTAAAGGCTGTAGGAGCTCTCTGACGTGGCGCCATGTCTGGACAGAGACTGAGCAACAGAGAGCCGTAGAGAGTAGATTCACTCACCAGAGTGGAGAAGTGGTGTGGATGTGGATGTGAAAGCCAGCAATGGTATCAAGGCGCTATGTCCGCAGCAGACAGACTGGTTCGCAAAAGGCCGTCAGAACTATGGGTATTTCTCAGAGCAAAAAAGGGAAGAACAAACAAAAAAAGAAAAAAGCGGGAAAAAAACAGAGAAAAAAACCAGAATCCCACCTATCCTGACTTTAAGCCCTGAATCCGAGTCATGGCACCATTTATGTTAGGTTTCTAAAAAGAGGTAGCTGAGTAAGAACAGCAGCACGCACGTGGTATTCAGGTAAGGGGTAGGTTTATTCATCGTTCTGGCTGACACCAGGTTATGTTGGTCCTCCATGTGCTGGGAACGGCCTTGGAAAGAGCTGGGAAAGAGCTGGGAAAAAGAGCTGGAAAAGAGAGAGAGCTGGGAAAGAGGTAGGAAAGAGAGCAAGCTGGGAGACAGAGCAGGGAAAGAGAGAGCTGGGAAAGAGCTGAGAAGGAAAGAGCTGGGAAAAAAGCAACTAAGCTATTTTTCAAGAGATGATAATTCACTGAAGATGTGGCCTAGGTGGTAGAACACCAGCCAAACAAGTGCAAGTTCATAAGTTCAAACTCCAGAAGTGAAAAAAAAGAAAGATAATTCCTTCTATGATAATAACTGAACTCTACTTCAATACAAATAATAATTCAATGACAAAGTTATGATTGAATTTTTCTGAGGATATAGGGAAGGGGAAGCAAAGTGTACAGGTGTGTCAAGAGAAGACACACCAGGTAGCTCATACGTGTAAGCCAAGCTACTTAGGAGGCTGAGATCTGGAGATCATGGTTTGAAGTCAGCCCAGGCAGGCAAGTCCAGGAGACTCTTCTCTCCAATTAACCAGCAAAAAGCCATCAAGAAGGGGTGGCTCAAATGATAAGAGTGCCAGCCTTGAGCAAAAAGCTAAGGGATAGAGCCTAGGCTCTGACCTTAAGCCCCAGTACTGGTGTACACACACACACACACACACACACACACACACACACACACACACACACAGATGAAGACACAGACAATATATAAAATAGTAGATTAAGAAATCACAACATATGCTTACAACTCAGGAATATGGATGTAAATTGTAGAAGATCCAGCTTGGTAGTCCTCTGAGCATGGTTTCTTATGACTATAAACAAGAGTAATAAAGAAGGAAGGGATAGAAATACTATATTTGTTTCTATCACAATTAGTATTTGTTTAAAAACTATAGGCATGAATTAAAATGATAAATATTAAAATTGATTTTCTTTTCTTTTTTTTGGGGGGGGGGTCCGATCGTGGGGCCTGAACTCTGGTCTGGGCACTGTCCCTCAGCCCTTCAGCTCAAGGCTAGTGCTCTACCACTTGAGCCACAGCGCCACTTCCGGCTTTTTTTCTTTTTGCTTATGTGGTACTGAGGAATCGAACCCAGGGCCTCATGCATGCAAGGCAAGCGCTCTACCACTGAGCCACCTTCCCAGCCCATAAAATTGATTTTCTTTAGAACAAAACAAAAGAAAATGTAAGAAGGTACAGCAAAAAGCCCTAATGCTAGTGAATGTGTTGTAGTACTAAATGAGTTCCTGATGATCAACAGCAGGCTCAGAAATAATGCAGCCAATGTGAAAAATATTATTAATATTAGCATTTGGTGGTACTGGGGTGTAACTCTAGGCTTTGTACTTGCTAGGCAGACACTCTACTGCTGAGTTATGCCTCCAACCCGCTATTGTGCTGGATGCATTCCTGGATTGTTATCTGCATATTTGGGAGGCCATGTCATGGTAGGGATGATAGACACAGCCTACTTCTTTCCTTTAGGTTGTGATCCCATGGAATATTTCCCTCAGGTCAGCCTGTAAGTACAGTCCTCATCGTCTCAGCCTCCCACTTAGCTAGTCCAGTGTCAGATGTAGAATGCCACTATCATGACACACCACCATGCCCAGCTGTTGACTGAGAAGGGTGACTTACAAACATTTTTGTCCAGGCTGACTTTGAACCCCAGTCTCCCAAGTAGCTAGGATTACAGGAGTGGGCCATTGGCCACCTGAAAGGTATTCTTTTAAGGTCTGGTAATAACACAGCTAGATTGCAAATTGCTTCATAATATTCATCAAGATTTCAAGAAGAAAATAAAAGAATCTGTTAGGTGCTTAACCTAGTAATTTCATAGATATGTTCTTGGTAAAACCACATGTTCCCTCAAACAGATCAGTGGACACAGACGTGGAGATGGAGGCTGGGCTAGGCTGGTTTCTCATTGGCTGTGCTGTGAGATGCCTAACAGCCACTCCTACGTGTTTTGAATTTACTGCCTATCAAATAATGGTATCTACAGGTTATGCAAAGGTTTTTTTTTGGTCTTTTTTCTAAATCTAGATGTTTTTGGGTTTCTGTTATGTTTGAATATGGAAAGTTCTCCAGGGGCTTGTGTGTGTGTGTGTGTGTGTGTGTGTGTGTGTGTGTGCACGCACATGCGCACACGCACGTATGCGTGCACATGCCAATCTTGGGGCTTGAACTCAGGGC
Source organism: Dipodomys spectabilis (assembly GCF_019054845.1). Classification (NCBI taxonomy): domain Eukaryota; kingdom Metazoa; phylum Chordata; class Mammalia; order Rodentia; family Heteromyidae; genus Dipodomys; species Dipodomys spectabilis. Next base: position 17,396,466 of record NW_024870775.1, read on the forward strand.
CTAGGCACTGTCCTTGAACATTTTTGCTAAAGTCTAGCACTTTACCACCATGAAACCACAGCTCCACTTCTGTCTTTTTAGTGTTTAATTGGAGATAAGAATCTCATGGACTTTCCTGCCCTGGCTGGCTTTGAACCGTGATCTTGAGCTCTTGACTTCCTTAGTAGCTAGGATTAGAGAGGTGATCCACTGTTGCCTGACTTCCCCCAAGGGCTCTGTGTTGAATGCTTAGTCCACTTGATGGCATTATTTATGGATATAGTGGTAGTGTAGGAAGTAGCATCAAGCTGGAGTAAGTAGGGTAGATGAGGCATGACCTTGAACATCTTACTTAGTCCTAACCACTTCCTTCTCTCTCTGCTTCCTATCTGCCATGAGGTGAGTAGTCTCTTACATATGATTACATAGCCATGATGCCTTTCGTCACCATGAAGCCAGAGTCAACAGAGCCAGTGACTAGGAACTGAAATATGAACTAACATCTTTGAACCTGTGAGCCAAGGTTAATCTTTCCTCCCGCTACCATTTTTGTTACAGTAATGGGGCTTGAACTCAGGGCCTGGGGACTGTCTTTTCACTTTCTCACTCAATGCTGGTATACCACTTGAGCCATAGTCCTACTTCCAGCTTTTTGCTGGTTAGTTGGAGGCGAGTCTCACAGACTTTTCTGCTCATGTTGGCTTGTAACTATGATCCACAGACCTTAGCCTCCTGAGTAGCTAGTATTACAGGTATTAACCACTGGTGCCCAACTTTTTCTTCTTTTAAGTTGTTTGTGTCAGGTGTTTTCTTAGAGTAATAAAAAAAAAATCTAACAGCTTAAATCATCTTTCACTCATTCATCTGTCTCGTGTCAATTATTACCTTATTTCTTTGATTTTAAAACAATATATTTTCACTGTAAACTTTTTTGTGTTCGTACTGGTATTAGGCCTTGAACTCAGAACCTGGTGCTCTCATTTAACTTGCTCTTTGCTGGCCCTCTACTACTTGAGCCATACCTCCATTCCATTGTCAAATTTTAATTTTTTTGTTGTATATATCTTTAGTATGTATGAGGGTTATTGAGTTATGAAAAACAATTTTGCTGATATACCTGGGCCTTATAAACACAGTAAATGTTTAGTGCCTCTCTCCAGGAGTTCCTTGCTGAGTGCCTGAGGGACTTCCTCCATGTGTGAGTTTTACTGCCACCTTCTGGTCATCTTTTATCTTAATCAGCCCTCAAATTTTTAACCCTTCAACAAACTCCTGACTGTCATAGGAGGGACTCCATGGGGCAGCAGACAATGGGGCATGAAATTAATTAGACAGCCAGGGCTTCAGTCTTGCAATTAATTGGTTGTGAGTCTGGGCTTGGAGTTCAATTTCTCTGCATCCTTATCTATTAAATAAGAATAGTGGTGGTCAGAGGATTAAATGAGCAGTGTGCATATAGAGCTTGATAGAGAAACAGCACCCAAAAGGAGGTAGCTGTAATCTTCTGTGTGAATAAAAGACTAGGCAGTTCTCCACCTGGGTTAATCAGGTTGGAGCTTTTTTTTTGTTGTTTCTTTTTTGTTTTTCTTTCTTTCTTTTTTAGTTTTTTTCTGAGTTTTTTTTTTTGGGGGGGGGGGTTCAGTTGTGGGGCTTGAACTTGGGGCCTGGTGCTGTTCCTGAGCTCTTCTGCTTAAGGCTAGCACTCTACCATTTTGAGCCACAGCTCCACTTCCAGTTTTCTGGTAGTTTATTAGAGATAAGAGTCTCATGGACTTTCCTGCCCAGGGAAGCTTTGAACTGCAACCTTCAGATTTCAGCCTCCTGACTAGTTGGGATTATAGATATGAGCCCCAGAACCTGGCCGGAATAAAGTTTTAATGAGCTCTGTACATCAATTTACTGTTTCTATCAACCACTTGAAAAGCATCCCTCTCTTTCTTTCTCTTTCATACATATATATAAACACTATGTACAGTCATGCAATCTGCTTTTATTTATTGAGCATTTGTTGAGAACTAAAGATGTGTCAGACACAAAATTCACAGAGATTACTTCCTTTAATCTTTATTAGAGCATTTGTTATAGGTACCATCATTATCTTCATTTTACAGATAAGGAAATGAAAGAGAGAAAAAGTGACTTGCCCAGTGGTACAAAACTAGCAAATAGTAAAGTCAAGATTATATCTTTACTCTCAGGTACACTTTCCTTACATAGCCCGGGCTGGCCTCCAACTCACAATCTTAATCTTCCTGCCTCAGCCTCACTAGTGCTTGTATTATAAGTCTATGCTACCAAACCTTGCTAGATATTTACTCTTAAATTTTTACTGTTACTACAAAAGTGATATATTGGGGAGGGGAGCAGTAACATAAGTCAAGTATGTAAGGTCTGCTCCAGGAAGGCGGGCAGACTCCTCCTTCCTCTCTTCCCAAGTCTCTGCCCAGTACCTATATTACCTAGGTAACTGGCACACCCTGGGCCAGCCCCTTCATGCCTCCCATCCAACCGGGAGAGGGGCCCAAGCCCTGAGGTCACATCAGAATCCAGTGTGGCCACACCTTCCTTTACCTAGATGCACCTTCTCCCCACCCCCTTCCCTACTTAAATCCAGGTCAGACCTCAGCCTGCCCCTTTCAGCCATGTGGTCTCCACCATGCATTGTGGGCAGCAGTTCGATAAAATAAACTTCTCTTCCTGCCTGAATAGGCCATGCTGTTCTCTTTATTGGTTACCTAATTAGACCTAGCAGATTTAATTTACCTTACAAGGTAATTAGTACATTTCTTTTTGGACAATGTCACTCCTTCCCTCCCTCCCTCCCAGTTATTCCCTGCCATCCTTAATCACAAGTTGTGTAACTCATTTTCAACATAGTGCCTAGTGAGTACTAATTTGTCCCTCCATTTCTGTGCCCCCTTCCCATCCTCCTGAAGATAGATAAATGAACAAACAATACAAAAAGAAAACAAAAACAATAAGATAAAAAATATCTTGTTTCCATTTCCTAGAGTTCATTTTGATAAATATTCTATGTGATCAGTTTTTTTGTTAACATAGCAACATTTTGAAGAAAATTTCATGTCATAAATAAAAGATGACATACAGAATATGAAAGGTCAAAAATAGGTTTATTAAGGTCATGTGAGAATTTATGTCTAGCTGGAGGAAATTTCTCCCTACCTTTCTGATTTTCCAACTTTACTTAGCAAATAATAGTTCAATATACTGAAAACCAGTGTCTGCTATTCTGGGGAAGGAGTGAACACATAGCAATCCTTTGGTCTTCACTTTGGCAGAGGTACGATGCCAGGGAAAACAAGCTGGCTAGAGCAGAATTGGTGCACTGATAGCACTACTTGAACACTGACAACTGTCACTTTAGTGGTTATTTCCAGGCAGTCTTGGATCCAGATGGTATCAGAAGATGGGTGATTCCCTGACCTAACAGAGAAACAGGAGACAAGAGTAGTCACTGGAGGAAATGAGTACACACTTGAAAATTTTAAATGAAAAGAAAATTTTATGTCAAACTTACATATCTACATCCTAATTTTGTGTGTCTGCCACTACTGGGGCTTGAACTGAGTCTGGGTGCTGTCCCTTAGCTTTTTCTTTTTTTTTTTTAATATATATTTTTTATTGTAAAGATACTGTTCAGAGGGGTTACAGTTACATGAGTAAGGTAATGAGTACATTTCCTATTGAGCATTGTTAACCCCTCCTTTGTTTTCCCCCTATTTCTTCTTTTTAACTGTCTTCTTTTTTGTCCTTTTCCTTCTTCCTTCCTTCCTTTCTTTCTTCCTTCCTTCCTCCCTTCCTCCTTTCCTTCCTTCTTCCTGCTTTCTTTCTTTCTTTCTCTCTTTCTCTCTTTCTTTGCACTGGGGATTGAGCCCAGGATGTTGCACTTGCTAGGCAAGTGCTTTGCCACTGAGCTACATCCCAGACATGTCTCTTAGCTTTTACACTCAAGGGTGGCATCCTACCACTTGCATTATAGCTTCACTTTCAGTTTTGGTGGATAAACGTCTCATGGACTTTCCTGCCTAGGCTGGCTTTGAGCCACAATCCTCAGATCTCAGCCTCCTGCAGCTAAGGTCACAGGCATAAGCCACTGGCAACTATAGCCATTTTTAAATAGCTATATTTTATAAGGATAGAAACCTTTATCAATTGTGTATCTGAATAGTTAATGGATATCTCAATTTTTCTTTCTTTTTTTTTTTTTTTTAGGTCCGGTCATGGGGCCTGAACTCTGGGCCTGGGCACTGTCCCTCAGCTCTTCAGTTCAAGGCTACCACTCTACCACTTGAACCACAGTACCACATGTGGCTTTTTTTTTTCTTTTTGCTTATGTGGTGCTGGGGAATTGAACCCAGGGCCTCATGCATGCAAGGCAAGCCCTCTACCACTGAGCCACCTTCCCAGCCCCTATTTTTTTCTTTTTTTATTTGTGCTGTTACTGGGGTTTAGACGTAGGGCCTTGAGATCTAACTCAACTTTTTTGTTCACAGCTGAAGCTTTCTCACTTGAGCCACATCTCTAGCCTAGATTCTTTCTGGTTAATTAGAGTTTCTCAGACTTTTTTGTTTAGACTGGCTTCACAATACAGTACTCTAAATTCAGCCTCCTAAGTAGTTAATATTAGAAGCGTGAAGCTTAGCTAAGCACTGGTGGCTCATGTCTGTAATCCCAGTCACTCTGAAAGCTGAGAGCTGAGGATTGTGGTCCAAAGCCAGCCCTAGTGGGAAAGACTACAAAACTTTTTCTTCAATTAAACACCAAAAGCCAGAAGTAGAGCTATGGCTCAAGTGGTAGAACACTAGCCTTGAGTTCAAAAACTAAGGCACCTAGGCCCCAAGTTCAGTCCTCAGGACTGTCACAAAAAAAAAGGGCAAGATTGAGGCATTAGAGCCTCTGTGTGTGTGTGTGTGTGTGTGTGTGTGTGTGTGTGTGTGTGTGTGTGTGTGTGTGTATGGTTGGATTTTTGTTCGTTTTTCAGAATACTTGTGCTGGATCTGGGACTTGAACTCAGGGTCTCCTCCTGATGTTCTCTCCCCCCACCCCCCGAGTTTTTATGCTCAGGGAGAGTCTCACAGATTTTCCTGTCAGGGATAACGTCGAGCTATGATCCTCAGAATCTCAGCTTCCTGAGTAGTTAGGATTACAGGCATGAGTGAGTCTCTGGCACCCAGCTGGAAGCACATATGTTAAGGCTTTGATTCCTGTTAGTGTTGGCACTTGATTAAAAGAATTTTAGTAAGATACCAATGTTTCTGCATGTGTTATAATTTTTGTGTGTGATGAAATATGCATACAATTTTACTACTGTAACTGCTTTTAAGTGTACAACTGAATGATATTGAGTTCATTCACATGACTATACCATCCTTTCATAGACATCTTTTTTTTTTTTTTTTTTTTGTCAGTCATGGGGCTTGAACTCTGGGCCTGGGCGCTGTCCCTCAGCTGTTCAGCTCAAGGCGAGCGCTCTACCGCTTGAGCCACAGCGCCACTTCCTCATAGACATCTTTACTTTGCAAAATAAACATACTTTTTATCTATTAAAAATAATTCACAAATTGGCCAGGTGGCTCATGCCTATAATCCCAGGTATGCAGGAAGCTGGGATCTGATGATCTCAGCTTGAAGCCAGCTCAGGCAGACAAATCTGTGAAACAATTATTTCCAATTAACCAGCAAAAAGCCAGAAGTGGAGGTGTGGCCTGCACACACAAGTGTGAAGCCCTAAGTTCAAGCCCCAGTGCAGGCATAAAAACAAAAATTAAAAAAAAACATGAATAGTTATAGCAGCTTTGTTTATAATTTCTAAAACCCAGAAGTAGCCAAGATGCACTGTGTACATCCAGACAATGGAGTTTTCCTCAATCTTAGGAATAAATGAACTACCACGCCATGAAAAATCATAGAAGAACACTAAAAGCCTAATGTCTCCAGTTGCAGATTTTACCCATCCCTGTCCTCTTTGGGATTCTTCTCAATTTGCCACATCCTTGAAACCAGCACCATTGACCAAGGAACCCAGGAGTGCCAGCACCCACCCATACTCCCAGGAACAAGCCCACTGGCCATGGAATCAAATGTTGATCCTGAAGTAATCCTGCGATCCACTCTACCTCTGTTATAAGTGCTTCCTAACCAGGTACCCAGATCCAATGATCTAGCTGTGGGCCCTGAAATGGCATTGATACTTGGCACTCATCTCTACTATGGCCCTAGGTAGTCCTGTTCACCCAGGAAACTGCTAAAAGACACTGATGTCTGACCTACTAGTGGCAGAGTCAATGGTGGAAGATCTTGATGAATTCCTGAGGCTAAGTTCCAGCCTTGCTTTCCTAGATTTGGAGGCTGTTCTGTCCATATAAGACCTGGTTGGGGGAGGGGGGCGCGGGGGTCATACATATCCCAGTACCGGCTATGGCCTCAACTTTGGACATGAAAATAGTTTAGTAACATGACTCTACTCATGATTGGTTGTGGTCCCAGAGAAGGTTAGATCCATTTAGGGTTCTGGTAGGAAATATGTTCATCTGTGCCCATGGTAACAGGTCTGCCAATCACAGATCCTAAGGTAGGTGGGAACTTGGGAGCAGCTTCAGACCAGCTGGACTGAGATACAAGAGGCTGATCCACCAGTCTGTGAACAAGGCCAGAGATCATTACCTGCTAAAACTATCTGTACAACAGAAAGAGTATTTGCTCTTTCAAATGCACTGATTGTAGAAAGGCTGCATGGTTACAAACAGTCAAACATGGTTATAATCAAGAGAAACAAAGTTCCAGTCATTGACCCCAGAGAAATGGAGATATGTAAATTGCCTTGCAAACAATTCAATATAATTGCCTTTAGAATGTTCAGAAAGCTACAAGATGGCATAGATAAACAAATAAATGAATCGGGCCAAAAAATTTAAAAATAGAACAGATTAAAAAGAAAAAGATAGGCAAGTAAAAAGATCATGGAGTCAAAGAATCTGTGACAAGTCATTTGAAATTAGTCAGAGAAGAAAAATTTTTAAAGAATGCAAAGGAATAAATAAATTCTGCTGGATTTATGGGATATTATCAAGAGAACAAAAATATGAATTATGGAAATGTCAGAAGGAGAAAAGAAAGGGAAGCAAAGTATTTTAACGACACTGTCGGCTGTGCACTGGTGGCTCATGCCTGTAATTCTAACTACTCAGGAGGCTGACATCTGAGAATCATGGTTTGAAGTCAACTTGGCAGGCAAATCTGCAAGATTCTTATCTCCAGTTAATCAGCAAAAAGCTGGAAATGGAGCTATGGTTCAAGTGGCAGAGTGCTAGACTTGAGTAAAACTGCTAAGGGGTAGTGCCCAGGCCGTGAGTTCAAGTCCCAGTACTGGCACACACATACAAAAAATCAGTTGCATTTCTATATGCTAACTACAAACTATTCAAAAAAGAAACTAAGAAAATAATTAATTTACACTAAAATTTGAAACTGAACAAATTCATCCAAGGAGGTGAAAAAAATCCATACAATAAAAATAAGATAAACACTGATGAAAGAAACTGAAAAAGACTAGCATAAATAGAAAAATAGCTCATGTTTATATATTGTGAGAATTAATACTGTAAAATATTTATGCCATTTAAAAAAATCTACAGATTTTTTTTTAAATTCCTATCAAAATCCTAAATGGGATTTTTTCAAAGAAATAGAGAAAACAATCCTAAATTGTTCATGGAACCATAAAAGACTCAAATAGCTAAAGTAATCTTGAGTAAAAAAAGTAATACTCCCTGATTTCAATTATGTTTTATAGCTATAGTAATCAAATAGCATGATACTGGCATAAAGGTAGACATATAAGACCAATGGAATATTGTACAGAAGTTAATCCAGACACTTGTAATTAGCTGACACCTGACAGAGACATCAAGGTTACATGACAGGGAAGGGTATATCTTCTTCAACAAACAATTCAGGAAAACTGGATAGCCACAGGCAAAGACATGAAGTCAGACCTTACCATATGCTATATGCAAGCATTATCTCTGGCTGCATTAAAGACCTGAGACTTTAAAACTCCTAGAAGAAAACAAAAGGGAAAAGCTCCATGATATTGACCTTAACAATGTTTTTTATTGTGACTATCCCAAACCAAACTAAAGCAAAAAAAAACCAAACAAACAAAGGAGAAATAAGATCTGGGGATGTATATAGTTCAGTAGTAGAGCTTTTGTCTAGCATGTATGAGACCCTAGGTTCAAATCCCCAGTACAGCAGAAATAGCCAGTAGCTGTGAATGATGCTTATCATCCTAGCTATGTGGGAGGTTGATATTGAGAGGATTGTGGTATGAGGCCAATCTGGGCAAACAAATTTGGGAGACTTCTTCTCAACCAATAACTGGGCATGGTGATGTCCCTACGTCATCCTAGTTCTGTGGGAACTGGCCTGTGCAGAAAACCTTTACCAGACTGTCTCAATGGAAGAAGTTAGGTGTCGCCTGTGCTATCATACCAATTACAACAGGAATTCCTGCCTGAGTAGGAAACAAGAACTACCTGAAAAATAACCCTTATTTTATTTTATTTTATTTTTTTTGCCAGTCCTGGGCTTGAACTCTCTCTAGGTCTGGGCGCTGTCCCTCAGCTCTTCAGCTCAAGGCAAGCACTCTACCACTTGAGCCACAGCGCCACTTCTGGCTTTTTCTGCTTATATGATGCTGAGGAATCGAACCCAGGGCCTCATGCATGCAAGGCAAGCACTCTACCACTGAGCCACCTTCCCAGCCCCCCTTATTTTTTTTTTAAAAGACTGAAAACATGGCAAGTAGATAGCCTTCCTAGTAAGTGCAAGATCCTGAGTTCAAAACTCTTGTACTACTAAGCTCCAATAACTCAGGTTTATAATCCTAGTGACTCAAGATGCTGAAATCTGAGGATCACAGTTTGGAGCCAGCCTGGGCAGACAAATCTGTAAGACTCTTATCTAATTAATCAGCAAAAGCCAGAATTGGAGACTTAGCTCAATTTCCCTGAAGGAAAAGGCTGAGCAAGAGCTCAGTACTGGCACAAAAACAAAAAATAGCCTCCAGTACCAACAAAACAAAATCATAATAAAATCCAGAAATAAACATATTGAACTAAAACTTCTTGCATTTGTCAAATATCATCAAGCTTCAGCACTGTTGGGGTATTTAGAAAGCAGCAATGAAACAACTTATAGAGACCCGAGGATCCTAGGCTTGTCACAAGCTGGCCTGCAAGGGGCTGCGTCAGATTCCAGGGCCCAATAAACAAATGAAGGTGATGCCTGTTCTACCTGCAGGCACAGATCATGAAGGGGACATGGGTGACTGAATGCCACTGGGGAGGTGACTTTTTACCTGAGGCACTCCCTCATGTCCAGCTTGTGAGCCAGAGGACACTACAATGACACTGTTTTCACAAGATCCCATGATCCAAGCAATAGGCAATGCAGGCTCCAGGAGAGGAACAAGAGAAGGGAATCTTAGAAATTACCCAGCTTATTGCCTGAAGAACCTTTCCAGCTTCAGCACAGGGAGAAGCAAGCTGCATAGAGCTTGGGAATGTCTCCAGAGGGTACAGATAGTGCTGTAAGTTCAAGAAATCCTAGGACAGTGATGGAGAATAAGAGGTATGCACATATACACACACATACACAAGACACATACACAAACAAACACACACACACACATAGACACACATAGACACACCACACATATGCACACATATACAGAATTACAAACACACAGACACATATAGATACACATCCAGTCACACATACCCACACAGACACAAGTGCACACACACAAACACAGACACACACATACCCACACAGCACAGACACAGGCACACACATATATACAAACACATACACACAAATATAGACACACAAATACCCATGTAGACATATGTACATACATATATACATACACATACACACACCCACACACATACAGACACATACATACATACAAACACAAATACACTGTCCCACATATACACATATATACATACAGAGGGAGGCACACACATACATATTCATATAGACACATAAGAACACAGGGATGTTCAAGTGTTTTCTTGAGTTCTACTCAGTGTCTGAATGAGACACAACTTGACATTGGTGAGAGAACCTCCCAAAAGAAGAGCAGAAAACAAACCTTCACACTTACACAGGCCTGGAAAGAATTTCTGTCCCCCCAGCCAGAGGAGAAAACTTACTATCCCTGAAACACTGCCTAACATGCCCAGAGGCTGTTAAGGAAAAGTAGTGCTGGATCAGGATGCTCTGGGTATTTTAGGCTAGATGGTTTTTTGTGGAAAGGCTGTCCTATAAACTAGATGTTTAGCAGCAATCCTGGCCCTCTGCAGCAGATGCCAAGAACAGGTTGGGGGTACAACCCAAATGGTAGAGATCATATGTAGCAAGCTTGAGGCCTTGGGTTCAAGACTCAGTATCATGCTGGGTGCCAGTGGCTCACTGTTATAATGCTAACTATTCAGGAGGCTGAGATCTGAGGATCGTGGTTCGAAGCCAGCCCAGGCAGGAAAGTTTGTTAAGACTCTTTATTTTTTATTTTTTGTCGGTTGTGGGGCTTGAACTCTATGCCTGGGCACTGTCCCTGTACTCTTCACCTTAAGGTGAGTGCTCTACCTCTTGAGCCACAGTGCTACTTCTGGTTTTCTAGTGGTTTATTGGAGATTAGAGTCTCGCGGACTTTTCTGCCTGGGCTGGCTTTGAATCGTGATCCTCAGACCTCAGCCTCCTGAGTAGCTAGGATCACAGGCGTGAGCCACCAGCACCCGGCTGTAAGACTCTTATCTCCAATTAACCACCAGAAAATCAAAAGAGGCCCTGTGGCTCAAGTGGTAATAGTGCTTGCCTTGAGCCGAAGAGCTCAGGAACAGTGCTCAGGCCCAGAGTTCAAGCCTCAAGACCACCACCACCACCAACAACAACAGCAACAACAACAAAAGATTTAGTATCACGAAAGCAACAACAGAACCATACTCATGCTAGATGCCAATAGTGGTGTTATTGACCTGTAACAACCACCACAATCTGCAGACATGGGAAAAGTCACCTAGTAGAAGAAATGATCTGTTGAAAGATGGGGATCGACACCAAAGACTGTTGCTGTGCTTCTTCACAAAATTTAAAGCAAGCATCAAATAAACCAGTTAGCTGCATCCCAGAACAAAGCTCAAGAATATTTATTGGAGCATAAAAATATTGAACATATAAAAAGATGAATGTTTAGGCTGGGCACAAGTGGCTCATACCTATAATCCTAGCTGACCAGGAGGCTGAAATCTGAGGATTGAAGTTCAAAGCCAGCTCAGGCAGGAAAGTCTGTGAGACTCTTATTTCCAATTAACCACAAAAAGCTGAAAGTGTAGTTGTTGCCCAAGTGGTAGAGTGCTAGCCTTGAGCAAAAAGATAAGGGACAGAGACAAGCAATCCAGCCTCTGAATTCAAACCCCAGTACCAACACACACACACACACACACACACACACACACACACAAAGCAAACCTTTATAATGTTTGGTATGCAACCAAGAGTTGACAGATAAGAAAAGAATCAATAAAATATGACTCATAATAAAGGGAAAATAAACCAATAAGAAGAGATTATGGGGCTGGGAAGGTGGCTCAGTGGTAGAGTACTTGCCTCGCATGCATGAGGCCCTGGGTTTGATTCCTCAGCACCACATAAGCAGAAAAAACTAGATGTGGCGCTGTGGCTCAAGTGGTAGAGTGCTTGCCTTGAGCTGAAGAGCTGAGGGACAGTGCCCAGGCACAGAGTTCAAGCCCAGGACTGGCAAAAAAAAAAAAAAAAAGATTATGAAACAACACATTTGGTAGAATTTAAAGACAAGGATATCAAAAGCTTAATATATTTTTAGTGTTTTTCCCCCTAGTATACATTAGTTGTACAAGGGGAAGGGGTCATTGTGACAGTTCCACACATATAAACAATATATCCCAGTCCATCCTGACCCAATTACTCTCCCTAACCTGTCCCTCTTCTTAAAACCGTTGCAACAGGTTTCATTGTTCATTTTTTCAGTGGATGCACATACTGGAGTTTAATCCCAAGCTTCTTGCTCTCTTTTGGCTCTTTTTCCTCAAGGTTAGTGTTCTGCCACTACCTCCATTTCCTACTTTTTGCTGGTTAATTGGAGATAAGAGTCTCTCAGATGTGTCTGCCTGGGCTGGCTCCAAACTTCAATCCTCAGATCTTAGCCTCCTGAGTAGCCAGGATTATATGGGTAAGCTACAAGTGCCCAGGCAAAACTGTAAGTATATAGTATGGTTATGTACAAGCAAAATGTTATGCAGTTAATCTCTAGAAGACATTCATTTCCCATTGCTAAAATAATACTCATTGAAAAGCAAGTCTTCACTTCTCTCTCTTATCAGCCCATGTAAATTTCTATTATCTTTATGCTTCTGAGAGTTTAACACTCTACATACTCAGATAAATGGAATTTTGCAGTATCTGACCTTCTGACTCTGGCCTTATTTCACATCACACAAAGTTTTGTGTTTTTTTTTTGTGTGTGTGTGTGAGAAGAGGGTTTTTAACATTTTGATCAGCCTCAATTAGTTGTACAAGGTTATTTCCTTATGACATATACATATATTAACATGATGTATCTTGATCACACTTATCCCCTCCATCCCTCTCCCTCATCTCCCCTCTCCACCACCAAACCAGTCCTAATAAGCTTCATTGTTCCATGTTCATAAAGTATTTTGTCCATTTCACCCTCCTTCACCCTCTCTTTTCCCCATCCACCCTCCTGCTAGTGTCCATACCCTGGACAGGACCTGTTTCACAGGACCTGTAATTCAGCGTAATTTACATAAGTTTTATCCATGTTGTCATGTAATATGAACTTTCCTTCTCTCTAGCTTTCTTTCTCTTTCCCCCTTTCTTTCTCTTTCTCCCTCCCTTCCTCTTTCTTTTTTTCCTTTCTTTCTTTTTCTCTCTCTCCCTTCCTTCTTTCATCCTTCCCTCCTTCTTTCTTTCTTTTTTTTTTTTTTTTGTCGATTGTGGGACTTGAACTCTGGGCCTGGGCACTGTTCCTGAGCTCTATAGTTCAAGGCTAGTGCTCTACCTCTTGAGCCACAGTGCCATTTCTGGTTTTCTGGCGGTTATTTGGAAATAAGAGTGTTACTGACTTTCCTGCCCAGGTTGGCTTTGAACTGTGATCATCAGATCTCAGCCTCCTGAGTAGCTAGGATTACAGGCATGAGCCATGGGTGCTGGCTTCTTCTTTCCTTTTTCTTTCTTTTCTTTTCTCTCTCTCTCTCTCTCTCTCTCTCTGTGTGTGTGTGTGTGTGTGTGTGTGTGTGTGTGTGTGTGAGTACTGGGGTTTGAACTCAGTCAGGTTTGAACTCAGTTTGAACTAAGATATTGCTTAGCTTTTTCACTCATGACTGGTGCTCTAATCCTCATAAAATTACAGACATGAGCCACCTGGCTCCTTTTACATTTTAAGGCTGAGTATGTATGCATATACACATTTTCTTCATTCATCCATCAATGGGCATTTAGATTGCTTTTTTGTTTTGTTTTGTTTTAGTCATGGGGTCTGAACTCTGGGCCTGGACACTGTCCCTCAGTTCTTCAGCTCAAGGCTAGTGCTCTACCACTTAAGCCACAGTGCCACTTCCAGTTTTCTGGTGGTTTATTGGACATAAAACTCTCAGGGGAGCCGGGAACGGATGGCTCACGCCTGTAATCCTAGCTACCCAGGAGCCTGAGGACCGTGGTTCAAAGCCAGCCTGGGCCGGAAACTCTGTGAGATTCTTATCTTCAATAAACCACTAGAAAACCGGAAGTGGTGCTGTGGCTTAAGCGGTAGAGCGCTTGCCTTGAGCTGAAGAGCTGAGGGACAGCGCCCAGGCTCAGAGTTCAAGCCCCATAACCCACCAAAAAACAAAAACAAAAAAACAAAAAACAACTCTCATGGACTTTCCTGACCCCCTTGGCTTTGAACAACAATCCTCAGATGTGTCTCCTTAGTAACTAGGATTACAGGTGTGAGCCACAGGCACCTGGCCTTAGATTGATTCTATACATTGGCACTTGTGAATAATATTGTAATAAACATGGGTATGCAAATATTTCAAAGAGATATCAGTAACTTTAGAAAAATACTCCAAAGTAGGATTGCTAGATCGTGTAGTAGTTTAATTTTGAATTTTTTGAGAGACCTACTGTTTTCCATTTTAGGTTAGATTCCCCTCAATGGTGCACTGTTGTAACAGAGAAGCTGCATTTTGAGAGGTCAGATTGGGAGTCAGTCATTATTGAAGAGCTAGCATCCACAGGTGGACTCCTGTCTCAAAGACCTGCAGCCCAGAACAGAGCTTACACAAAGCTTTTAAAGACAAAACCAGACACTTGGAGGTAGAGCCCAAGCCTCAACAAAAGAAGACTTCGTAAGGAAGTACCCAGGTACAAGAGAAATCTCCACTTAGGGGTACATGCCTCCAACCTTCCATATGGGGAAATAGCCACAAAGGCTAGTGAATCAAACCATTTAGGGAGCTTAATCAAGGATGAGTATTCTCTGTAGCAAAAGCTCACTCTCCTAAGGCTAAACAGCATGACTTCTGCAATTCAATGAATGCCCTTCTTATCTCTAGGCTTTTTAGAGCTGGGTGGAAAGTCCCCTCCACCCAGCAAGGCACCAGGATGGCAGTGAGAAGTTACTTAGACCCAGCCTCTTCACTTCAGCAAAGGGTTCCAACTTTTGCTGGTGGTGTTTATAACACCCACGCTAAGAGGTGTGAGTTAATATAGGCCAATGTTTCATGGTGTCTTTGATTTGCATTTTTCTAATGATTGTTCATGTTGAGCATCATTTCAGAAACATATTGATCATTTATATGTTGTAGTTGGAAAAGTCTATTCAAGCACTTTGATATCTATGTATTTGTTATCCTATTTATGTATTTATGTATCTATAATCTATCAATCATCTACCTCCTTATTTGCTACTGAAGTGTATGAGTTCCTTGTATATTATGAATATATACCTTCTCACATACATGGTTTGTGATACCTTTTTTCCCATTATATAGATTGCCTTCCCACTTCTATGATTGTTTTCTTAGCTATGCATAAGATTCACCATCCCCAGAGAGAAGGTAGGCCTTGAGCGTGTGTGTGTGTGTGTGTGTGTGTGTGTGTGTGTGTGTGCGCGCGTGTGCCAGTCCTGAGACTTGAATTCAGAGCCTAGATGCTGTCTCTGAGCTCCACTACTTGAGCCACAGCTCCACTTCCAGCTTTTTTCTCAGTTTCCAACATGAAATTCTTTCCTACTGTTATACAGGAATTTGATCAGCGAGCTGTAAAGAAGCCACACTTTAAGAAGTCGAATTGGGAATCTTCATTAAAATGTCAGTATCTGCAAGTGGACTCAACGTAGCTAGCACAAAGCTTACAAAGGTAAAAAGCACACGTGGTGTGAGGAACTAAACCTAACAAAGGTGGTTTACATAAGTAAAGAAAAATGAGGTGAGGAACAATAAGGGACTTAGGGTAAGAATTCCCTGGAGCAAGACTTTTCTGGAGCTAAACAATATAACATAATTGACAGCTCAAAGACCTGTTTCATCTCTGAAGTTTTTCTGGAAAACCCCATCCCCTATTAAGGTATCAAGATGGCAGTGAGGACAACATGGTGTTACTTAGGCCCAATATCCATATTTTGCTATCACTGATAATATTCAGGCAAGCCATAAACCAGCCCCTTGGAAATCCCCAGCAAATCTAGAATGTTGGATATCTAGCCCAATCTTCTACTTTCTTTCCCAAGAAGAAACTAGAAGCTGAGTTTTCGTCTTGTTCATGGAGTTCTGCGCCAAGGTGAGAGGGTGCCATACTTTATTATGATTAGCTTTGGTGTGGTTGGTTTTATTCTTGCTCCAGTTAAGAGTTAGCCCAAGAGAAATTGTGACACCAACAAGTAAGGTGCCAGAGGAGAGGAGCTGCTAAGCCCTTTGGAGCTCACATCATGCCATCCCATGCCCCTAATGTGGGAAACGGAGCTGCAGATTTTAATGTTTGCCCTGCTGGTTTTGGGTCTTGGTTTGGTCCCATCCTTGCTTTCTATACCCACATTCTTCCTTGTAGAGTGGGAGTATTTACTCTGTGTCACTGTCTTTTGGGAGTTGTTTTTGTATGTGTGTGCTGGTACTGGGGTTTGAACTTAGGGGCTCATGCTCTCATTTGGCATTTTCTGCTCAAGGCTGGTATTCTACCTACATCTCCAATTCAGCTTTTTGTGATTATTTGAAGATAAGAGTCTCACAGACTTTTCTGATTGGGCTGGCTTTGAACAATAATCTTCAGATCTCAACCTCCTAAGTAGCTAGGTGTGGGCCACTATAATCATCAGTGCCTGACAGGGAGTACTTTTTTTTTTTTTTTTTGGCTGGTCTTGGGGCTTGAACTCAGGGCCTGAGAACCATCCCTGAGCTTTTGTGCTCAAGGTTAGCATTCTACTACTTGAGCCACAACTCTACACGCCCTTTTTTTCTTTTGGCTAGTCATGGGGCCTGAACTCTGGGCCTGGGTGCTATCCTTCAGTTCTTCAGCTCAAGGCTAGTGCTCTACTACTTGACCCACAGCGCCACTTCTGGGTTTTTCTGCTTATGTGGTGCTGAGAAATTGAACCCAGGGCCTCAAGCATGCAAGGCAAGCGCTCTACCACTGAGCCGCCTTCCCAGCCCCACTTCTGGCCTTTTGGGTGGTTAATTAGAGACAAGAGTCTCACAGATTTTCCTGCCTGGGCTAGCTTTGAATCACAATCCTCAGATCTCAGCCTCCTGAGAATTTAGGAATATAGACATGAGTCACTGGTGCCTGGTCATGTTTTGTTTTTTTTTTTTTTTAATAAGATCACACAGTATAAGATCTAACAGTAGACTTTGGGCTTTTGAATAATGTTGACCTATTAAGACTGTAGGGACTCTTGGAGATATACTGAATGCATTTTGCATTATAAAACTGACAAGAACTTTTGTATTAGACAGGAGAAACATGTAATGTTTAGGATGTGAAGTGTACCCCCCTGAAAGAGGCTTATGCAGTAAAGGCTTGGTCCACAATATATTGGGAGGTGGTTGAAACTTCAGGAAGTGGGCCTAGATAGAGGAAGTTGCTCATTGTACATGTGTGTTTGGGGTTGTGTCTTGTTTTGTGCCTCTCTCTGTCTTCTCTGCTTCCTGGCCACCATGAAGCAACTTATGCTGTTCCTCTATGCCATCCCTTCCCTTGCTGTAGCCCAGGAACAATGCAGCCAACCACCCATAGACTGACTGTAACTGCTGAAATCATGAGCCAAAATAAAGAATTCTTTCTTTGAAAAAAATGTTTATGGTTTAACTTTGCATTTGAAACTGATCAAAACCATGAAATTGGTTAATTCATTCAGGAATTAAGGATTCATTTGCTTAAAAATTTAATTGTTATTGTAAAGGTGATACACAGAGGGTTATAGTTACATAATTCAGGTAATAAATACATTTCTTTTTGGACAATGTCATCCTTCCCTTGCTCTCTCTATTTTTTTGGTTTATTGTCAGTTCTGTGACTTGAACTCAGGGCCTGGGTGCTGAATAATTGGATCTCAGTTTCCTGAGTAGCTAGGATTGTAGGTCTGAGCCACCAGTGCCTGATTTAATTTGTTTTTTTAAATGTGAAGTTGAGGGCTGGGAATGTGGCTTAGTGGTACAGTGCTTGCCTAACATGCATGAAGCCCTGGGTTTGATTCCTTAGTACCACATAAACAGAAAAAGCCAGAAGTGGCACTGTGGCTCAAGTGGTAGAGTGCTAGCCATGAATGAAAGAAGCTCAGGGAGATTTCCCAGGCCCTGAGTTCAAGCCCCAGGACTGATAAAAAAAATGTGAAGTTGAACATCATGTAGGAAGTAAATATATAGTAAAGAAGGATACTGGTCTGGGAAGGTAGCTCAGTGGTAGAGCGCTTGCCTTGCATGCCTGAGGCCCTGGGTTTGATTCCTCAGCACCACATAAGCAAAAAGAAAAAAAAAAGCCGGAAGTGGCGCTGTGGCTCAAGTGGTAGAGCGCTAGCCTTGAGCTGAAGAGCTGAGAGACAGCGCCCAGGCCCAGAGTTCAGGCCCCACGACCGGACCAAAAAAAAAAGAAGGATACTTTTCACTTGAGAATAAAAACCCCAGTTCACCCAAATCAGTGCAATTTTTGAATCTGTATAATTAGTTACCTAACCTTAATAATAAAGTAAATGTAAACTATATTAATCAATCAAGATCTTTTTGCTTTCGAAGACTCGTGTCTAGAATGACATTTGTCACTGAAAATATAAATTTGGACATTAATAAATTTATTTCAACAGTAGAAAATATGTTTTTTCACTTTCAATAGTTCAAAATATTTTTATGGAAAATTTTATTTAAAATTTTCATTTTAAGTAGTTGCACAAAGAGGCTTCAATTACATAAGCAAAAACATTTTAAAATATCCTCATTAGTTCAGTTGTCAAGGGTGTTCTTTAGAAGTATGTTGTCTAATCTCTATTTTCCAGTTATCTTTCTGTTATTGATTTGCTATTCCATTGAAATCTGAGAGCATACATTGGATGATGTATATTCTTTAAAATTTTCTAAGGTGTATTTTACAGCCCAGAATGTGTCTATGCTGCAAATGTCCATGTAAGCATGAGTAGAACGTGCATTCTATTCAATAAAGTGATCCACAGATGTCAATTACATGCAGGAGAATGATGGTGCTGTTGAGTTCAACTATATCCTTCCTGATATCCTGCCTGATAAACCTTTCCATTACTGGCAGAAGGCCTTTGAAGTCTGCAAATATAATAAGAGGTTTATCTATTTCTCCTTGCAGTTCTATCATTTTTTGCCTTATATATTTTGATACTGTGTTATTAGTGACATACACATTAAGATTATTGTGTCTTCTTGGAAGATTAACTCCATCATCCTGTGATGCCCTACTTTAACCCTGATAATTTTCCATTCTTTGGCAGACTGAGATCTGCTTCACATGAAATTAATGTAACTAGTTCAGCATCTTTTAAATGAGGGTTATTATGGGATACAGTTCTCCATCCTTTAATTTTAATTTATGTTTCTTTTGTATTTCTTGTAAATAACATACAATTAGGTCTTGTTTTTTTTTAATCACTCTGACAGTCTCTGTCTTTTAGTGCACACATTAAAATCATTTTTTGTCTTTAGAGTTTGGGGATTGAACCCAGAGTCTTGCACATGCTAAGCACCCCATCTTCCTCTCAGCTCACTCCCAGCCCTATATACAGTATTGATATTGAAAGCATTTATTGATAAGATTGGAGTAATATTACCACCGCTGTTACTCACTTCTATTTATTGTCTTTGTTCCTGGCTTACATTCTTTGCTTTCTGCTCTTCTTATACCTTTTCTCATTTTGAGATTTTTATATTATTCCAGTTTCTTTTCTTTCTTAGCATATCAATTATACTTCTTTAAACTTTTTAAAAGTTGTTGCCCTATTCCAGTACTGGATGATGGTGCAGTAGTTATATCAATTTAAACTGAGCACAAAAACAGGCCTGAAAACCAATGGTCTGGAGGACCCTGAAATAAACTTATATACTCCTAGTCGTCTGACGTTTGATAAGGAAGCTAAAAATATATGTTGGAAAATATATCTTCAACAAATGCTGTCAGGAAAACTGGACATCCATATGTGGAAGACTGAAAGTGACTCATCTATCACCTTGCATTAATATCAACTAAAACTAGATCAAAGACCTAACATCAGACTTGAAACCTTGAAACTATTACAAGAAGGAGTAAGAGAAACAATTTATTGGCATAGGTAGGGACTTTCTGTGTAGAATTCCAGAGGCTCGGCAAATAGAAGAGATTAAAACATTAGAATTCCATCTATATTTTAGATAAATTGGAGGAACTTAATTTTTAACTGAAGCAGACTCAAAATGACATTCATCTTGAATGTACTCATTATCTGACTTATGAAATGGTAACCCCTCTTTACAGTACCTTAATAATAACAATAAAATTATATTTTAAAAAAGAACCTGCATCAGACAAAACTTCCTCTCAAAAGTTAAAGGAAGAAATAAGCATGGTAACACACAGTTGTAATCCCAGCACTCAGGAAGAAGAGGCAAGAGGACTTTGAATTTGAGGCCCACCTGTACTATGTAGTGAGTTTCTGGCCAGCCTGGACTGTAGAGAAAGATCCTGTCTCAGATAACCAAAAGCAACAGCAACAACAAAGAAGTGGAGGAGAAATTAAGACATTTCTAGATGTCTTGACTGGCTTAGAACAGTAATCTTCCTCCCTCAGTGTTGAAACAGATCATTAGTCCTAGACATGCTGTAAGGATGCTCAGGGAAATTGTATGGGGTAAAAGGACACAAAACAGTACGTTGAATGAAAGAAGGAAGGGAAAAAGATTTCTATAAAGAAGTACATGGACAATTATGAAAGCTGACTTTGTAACAATGGTTTGTAAATTAAATTTTTCATTTATTTTCACAATGACCTAAGAGATGAATTCATTTAAAAAATTATTCATCTAAATGATAGTATTATTGTAACTCTTGGTGGTAACACCACATTTTTTTCTATCTACATAATTTGAGATCTAATGTGTTTAAAAGAATTATTAGTTTATGATTTAGGGTAGCCATGTATAAATGTAATTTTGTGATCTCAACTAAAAAGCATGGACGAAGTTGTAAAAGAGCAGAGTTTGTATGCTATTAAAGTTAATCTGGCAGAAATTCAAAGTAGAGTGTTAGAACTTTAGGATGTTAAATGTGATCCCCATGGTAACCAGAAAGAATATAGCTATGTGAAAGGCAATAAAAAAAAGAAAGTGAACATTTCACAACAAAATACATTAAATTCTCCAATGAAAAGTCAAAATTGGAAAAATAAATCACACATAGTCCATATGTACTCTGCTTATAAGAGTCCTAAAGTTTCAAATACACAGAAAATTAAAGAGTGAAAATGATATTCCATACAAATAGTATATAAGTAGAGCACATATTATCCAAATGTCAGACAAAATAATTTTTTCAGGGCCTGGGTGCTGTCCTTGAGCTTTTCTGTTCAAGGCTAGCACTTCACCTCTTGAGCCACAGCTCCGCTTACAGCTTTTTGGTGTTTAATTGTCTTACAGATCTTCTTGCCTGGGCTGGCTTTCAATAATGATTTTCAGGGGCTGGGAAGGTGGCTCAGTGGTAGAGCACTTGCCTTGAGCTGAAGAGTTGAGGGACAGTGCCCAGGCCCAGAGTTCAGGCCCCATGACTGGACCCCCCCCGCCCCAAAAAAAAAAAAGAGTTTCAGATTTCAGTCTCCTGAGTAGCTAGGATTTAAGGTGTGAACACCTGGCTAGACAAAATAACTTTTTAATGAAAAAAATCCAAAAGAACTGAGTGTGGATTACATCTATAATTTCAGTATTCAGGAGGCTGAGACAAGAGGATCATAAATTTGAGGACAATCAGGGCTACATGAGGGCTTCTCAAAACAAAACCTAAAAGAAGGATTTTATATATTAAAAAATGATCCAGCAAGAAGATGTAGCAATATTAAACATTTATGAACGATCAAAATATAAGAAGCACATCAGGTGTTTTGGGTTTATGCCTGTAATCCTAGCTACTCAGGAGGCTGAGATCTTAAGATTGGGGTTTGAAGCCAGCCTGAGCAGAAAAATCTTATCTTGCAATGAACCAGCAAAGAAGCTGGAAGTGGACTAGTAGCTTATATGCTTAGCAAAAAGGCTAAGGGATAGTTGCTAGGCCCTGAGTTCAAGTCCCAGTACTGGCACACACACACACAAATAATAATTTAAGCTAATAAAATGCAATTAGTATCTCTGCTAATTCTAACAGATCTGATAGTCTGGAGCCACTTTTAATTAAATCATCTTTTTTTGTTGTTGTTGTTGGTTGTGGGGCCTGAACTCTGGGCCTGGGTGCTGTCCCTCCTCTCTTCAGCTCAAGGCTAGTGTTCTACCACTTGAGCCACAGCACCACTTCCAGCTTTTTCTACTTATGTGGTGTTGAGGAATAGAACCCAGGGCCTCATGTATGCAAGGCAAGCACTCTTCCACGGAGCCACCTTCCCAGCCCTTAAATCATCTTTTTATTGTAAGGTCCCTTTCTTTTCTTTATTTTTTTATTGGCTAATTTTTTAAATTTTATTCCAGAATAGCAAATTTTTATCTTGTGCTGGATATTTTTGTCTTCCTGGAAATATCCCAGAGGCTTTTCTGGAATGCAGAAACTCATAAGGAGTTTGATCCTTTGGGGTCTTGTTTTATGACTTATCAGGTGGAGCCAGGGCATGCTGTATGTGTTTATTATTCCCTGCTATGGAGGCAGCTTCTCCCTGGGGAGTCTACACAATGCCTTCAAAATTAATGGCTCTATGTATATTCCTGCCCCTGCTGCTGCCTGGAAACTCTCAAGGCAGTAGGTTGGTACAATGGCAGGGCTCACCAACTTGAGTTCCTGTCAGGGATCATGTTTGTTCATTGCTAATGACCACAATCTTGATATTATTGCTTCTTATCTTTGCTTCGGGAACAGACTTGATCAATCTCTCCAGGGCAGCAGGAACCCTGCAAGACCATGACTGGGGACCAGAAGAACAATAAAACATCTAGTGGCAATAAAACAGCAGTGCTAGGGCCTGGGCCCAGGGTCGACCAGTTGTCCAGCTATGGTAGTAAGGATTGGTTGCTAATGTGATTGACTGAATTCTTACATGGGACAAGTTACCTCTATTTTCTAACTGATGGCTTTTTATTCATTTAGGTGTGGAGAGTCTTTGAGTATGGGGATGGTTGCTTTCTTGCAGGTCAGACAAGGACAACAAGCAATTGACTGGAAAAAGAGATGTGCATGTATTTGCTCTGCTGGCTTTGAAATCATTGGTGTGAAAACAGCACCACTGGGAGAAGTTTGTCTTGCAAAGCACAGCATTTGCTTTCCTTGGAGTTTGAAACTGCTCTTTAATCAAGTCCCTCGCTGTTTCCTTGAAGGGAGAAGGAAGGAATTTAGTTTCAGTAAGGGATGGATTTACTGGGGCTGCCCACCATAAAAACTGATGCTCACTTTGAAAAGGAAGCACGAGAAAGCTATCTGCCTCATTCAGTGAAGGGAAAATGACATGTCTTTCTGCTAAGAGCATATTCTTAACAATCAAGGTGTTCTCCATCTCCAACCCCACTGGCAAGCCCAATGCCTGAGGAGAGAGGAAGTATAGAAGAAAGATAAAGAAGACACAGCAATCTGCAAATTCTGTGATGTTAATTCTCCCTTGGCATAGGACACAGGGCTAGCTACACAGCGGCTTGTAAATGAATGTAAGTAGAAGTAAAGGAATACAACATTTCCACTGCAAGGCAATCTGTGCATAAAATGTCTTTACTCCTGCGATAGCCCTTCATGGTGAGCATTTTCCATCTGGAGGGTTTGTTTCCAGGCCAACTGTGGTATCCATGCCCTGCCCAGCCCCCTCACCCTCAGTCCTGGGAACGTGACAGCCTTTGTATTGGTAATGCCTGTGCCCCTTGTCCCAGTGAATAAGCTTCTGTGCCTACCATCCTTGAGGGTTAGGCCATCCCCAGATGCAGAGCCCAAGGCCATCTTGGCTTTCCTGTGGCTAAAATGAGCACATGCGCATGGTCTGCAGCTTATGTTGTCATGCTTGGATGACATAGCAAGCTTAGCTTATTTTTATAACTGCCACCAACTGTGAAATCACGTGCCACCCACACAACTTGCATTTGAGGCAACAAATAGGAAGTACAGGTTAATGGTTCCTTACAAGAGCTATCCAAACCTATAAGGCATATCCAGGCCCCAGCGTGAATACAAAACCCAATGATATCCCTGAAAGTCAGCTTAAATTGATGAAAATCATTAGCAAGAGCTGGTAAAAAAAATAAAGGAAGCAAAAAGAAATCATAAGCCCGTGTCAGTCCTGCAGCTTGAACTCAGTGCTTGGGCACTGTCCCTGAGCTTATTTTGCTCAAGGGTAGAGCTATACCACTTGAACCAGAGCTCCACTTCCAGTTTTTTGGTTAATCAGAGAGTCTCTTAGACTTTCCTGCCCAGTCTGGCTTTGAAACACAATTCTTGGATCTCAGGCTCTTGAGAAGCTAGGATTATAGGTTGAACCATTGGCACTTGGCAAATCCTAAATCTTTATTGTGTAAATTTAAAAAATGGACAAAGAAGTATTTAGTCCAACTTTTTAAACCCATCCATTACTATGTTATTATTACTTATTTTGTTTACTAATTTTTAAGCATAAACTTTCCTCCCCTTACCTTCAGGTTATTGATCTTCAAATTTAGTATCATTAAATAAGATTGCTTTAAAAAATGAAAAAGCTAATATGGACTTGGAGAATAGATCAGTGGTAGAGAGTTTGCTTCACAGTCGAGGTGCTGGGTTTGAGTCCCAGCACATAAACACATACTGAATGAATCAGATAATTTGTTCAAAATGAATATTTAGGAAATACAGATAAGCAATAGAGGGAGAAATAACACCTTAAAGATCATATGTAATCCTGATTTAAAAAATGACCACTATTAACAATTTAGTAGATTTTCTTGTAGTTTTTCCTTTATATGTAAGTGAAAATTTTTAAATAGAGATAAGCTCATGCTACAAAATGTTTTTTTTTTTTTTGTCAGTTGTGGGCCTTGAGCTCTGGGCCTAGGCACTGTCCCTGAGCTTTTCAGTTCAAGGTTAGTGCTCTACCACTTGAGCCACAGTGCCACTTCTGTCTGGTTTTCTGGTAGTTATCTGGAGAGAAGAGTATTATAGACTTTCCTGCCCCGGCTGGCTTTGAACCATGATCCTCAGATCTCAGCCTCCTGAGTAGTTAAAATTACAGGCATGAGCCACAGATACCCAGCTCCAAAATGGTTTTATAGCTTGATTTTTTCATCTTTCTGCACCAGTATTTTTCCACACTATCATCTTAGTCTAAATGTATAAATTTATATTATGTAATTATATATGGATGTACATTTATTTACACACATTGCACTTTTTTTTTCCAATACAGGGATATTTAAACTCAGGATCTCAAATTCTCTTTTAGCTTTTGGTGTTCTACCACTTGAGCAATGCCTCCATTTCAGGCTTTTGGCTGGTTAATTGTAGATAAAGTCTCTTGGATTTGTCTGCACAGGCAGGTTTTTTTCATATGTGTGTGTGTGCTGGTCCTGGGGCTTGAACTCAGGGTCTAGGTGCTGTCCTTAAGCTTTTTGTACTCAAGGCTAGTGCTCTACCACTGGACCTACAACTCCACTACCAGCTTTTTGGTAGTTAGTTGGAGATAAGAGTCTCATGGATTTTCCTGCTTGGGCTGACTTTGAACCATGATCCTCACGTTTCAGCTTCCTGAGTAGCTAGGACTAGGCATGAGCCACCAGTGCCCAGCTCCCAGGCAGGCTTTGAAATTGGAACATCAGATCTTAGCCTCCTGAGTACCTAGGATTACAGTACTAGGATCATAGATTGCATGATCAATCTCATTTTGTTTTATTTTTAAATACTTAATGTTAGGAAAAGTTAAAAGTAGAATACTTTCTTCCCAAAATTCCTTGAAAAAATAATAAGGATATTGGGTACTCCAATATCCTTGAATAATTAATGTCTGTGTCCTAAACACAAGTACATTTTATTATAGTACACAAAACTACGACCAGAAGTTGAAGATTCCCAGTGATAAATCACTGCCAACTAATTCTCAGAGTTCATTCATATTTTGCTGATGGTCTCATTGATGATTTCCGCCACTCAAAAGACTCAAATTTAAAGCTGTTTGTCAAGTCTCAGCAATGACTCAGTTCTGGCCCCAAGCACAGCAGATATGGCAAGTAGATACCAAGGCATCCTGAGGGGCAAGAAGTACTGAGTTAAGGAACGTAAGCTGACTTTCTCCACCTCTCCATTCTGTATAGCAGCTCTGTTAAGACATCCTCTCCCTCAAGTGGTTATGTTTCCTAAGGTCTACACCCTGAAGTCACTCAGAAGGCTGCACACTCAATGACCTCCTTCTCCTCTCCCTCCCCCCTCCCTCTCCTCCTCCCTCCCCCTCCCCCTCCCCCTCCCCTCCTCTTCTTCTTCTCCTCCTCCTCCTCCTTCTTCTCCTTCTTCTTGTCAGTCATGGGGCTTGAACTCTGAGCCTAGGCATTGTCCCTCAGCTCTTCAGCTCAAGGCTAGCACTCTACCACTTGAGCCATAGCACCACTTCTGGTTTTCTGGTGCTTTATTGGAGATATCACGGACTTTCTTTCCCCGAGCTAACTTTGAACCATGATCCTCAGATCTCAGCCTCCTGAATAGCTAGGATTACAGGTGTGAGCCACCAGCACCCAGCTGGATAACATTACTCTGACTGTTCCATCTCTTGCCTCACCCTCAGATCCTCCCAGGAAGTTGCTGACAACTTGGATTGAGCTGTGGTTTCCAAATATTTTTGACCATGGTCCTTAAAAGAAATGCATCTTAGCCAATAACTCACTCCTGCAATCCTAGCTACTCAGAAGGCTGAGATCTGAGGGCTGTGGTTTGAAGCCAGCGTAGGCAGGAAAGTCCAAAAGAGACTCTTCAATGAAGTCACACACACACACACACACACACACACACACACACACACACACACACACAAAATCAGAAGTGGAGGTGTCAATCAAGTTGTAGAGCATCTGCTTTCAGTAGAAAAAGCTAAAGGACAGTGCCCAGACCCTGAGTTCAAGCTCTGGGCTGGAACAAATACAAATAAAGAAAATCTAAAAACAAAAGAAAATTGCTTCTCCCAGGGATGCCTTCCTAGGAGCATTCTGATATGAATAACAGTGGGATCTTGGAGTTTCTCCAAGCCTCAGTTTTCCCTCCTATAAAGCAGACAGGCTGGCTGAGGGTCTAGCTTCTACCGAGAGGAACTTTCAACCCCTGACATTCTGGATATTTAACAGCCCAGCTTCTACCTCTGACAAGCAAGCAATGGAATTCAATGACTGGTTTTGCTTGATTTTAATAACTTCACATTGTGGGGTGGGGGCTGTTGCTTTTGATAATGGCTCCGATTGCACTGAGCACAAACACATCATTTTCTTCTGCTGACTACTGACCACATAATTGCACAAAAAGATCAACAGCTTGTGAGGACAAGATAATTACAGGCCCATCTCTGAGCTTTTGAGAAGTTTTCCAAATACACTCTGCAATTATTTTTAGAGTTCTCCAAACACCTCTGGAAGGGAATGACATCAGATGCAGAAGGATATTTTTGTTGCAGGCCCGCTGTGAAGCTCAAGGAGAAGTTATGGAGAGATGGCCTTTGTGTTGTCTCCACTCCTGGGCCCTCAATATTGAGGGAGGGTATGTTCCTTCTGTCTCTTTGGGTTATACATGAGTGGGGAAAAGGGTTTTCTGTGTGGTGAAGAACGTCTCTCAGGCAGACAGAATCGAGTGACGAAATCCCATGAAGGCTTTCATTGACATCTCAGCCAGAGTGCATGCCGGGCCGACAGCCTAGTGAGTGTGCCACACCCTCTGCTGAGTCCATGCAGGGTGGACTTGTGGCCCAGAGCCAAAATGTTAACTGAAGAGGTGAGGCCTGGACCAGGTCATTTTCCTCATATAAACAAACTAGAGAATATAGTAAAGGCCTCATCTTGGTGGCTCACACCAGTAATCCTTGCTATTTGGAAAATGAGATCTGAGGATTGTGGTACAAAATCTGTCTGAACAAAAAAAGTCTGTGAGACTCTGATATCCAATTAACCAATCAAAAGTCAGAAGTAGAGTTGTGGCTTAAGCGATAGAATGCCAGCCTGGAGTAAGAATATACTATAATGCTGAGCCCTCTGGACTTAGGTCCCAGATCTGGCAATGTCCTTCAAAGGCAAATGAGTTCATAGCTTGGCCACCAGCCCTGGCACTGTTGAGTGGTGGTGGCACTGACTGGGAAGTTTTAGGTCATGGGGATGTGTTCCTTCAAACAGGACAGTGGGATGACTGTAGTCCTTTTCTCTTTCTCATTTTAATTAATTAATTAATTATTGTTTCACTCATTCATACTAGTCCTGGGGCTTGAACTCAAGGTTTGGTCATTGTTTCTTAGCTTTTTCACTCAAAGATGATGCTCTACCACTTGAGACACATCTCCACTTCTGGATTTTTTTGGTGGTTAGTTGGAAATAATCATCTTAAGGACTTTCCTGCCTGAGCTGGCTTTGTACCTTAATCCTCAGATCTCAGCTTCCTGAGCGGCTAGGACTATAAGAGTGAGACACTGTCTATAATTTTTGAAAGTTGAACATCTATAAGTTCCTTTTCATGTATTGTTGTGTTTGGTTTGCTAATATTTTGTTTAGAATTTGTAGGTCTATATTCATGAGGGCTATTAGTCTCTAGGATTTTATCTTTCTTTTTGAATCTTTTCTGGTAATACTTTGGTCATAGAATAAGGGCATACTTATCTGGAAAAGTTTGTTCAGAATTATCCCATAATAATTCATGAGAGAAGCCATCTTTACCTAGAGTTTTCTTTGTGTGAAGGCTCTTAACTAAAAGGCTCTTAACTCTGGGCCTGGGCACTGTCCCTTAGATCTTCAGCTCAAGGCTGAAGTGTACTACCACCTGAGCCACAGCACCACTTCCAGATTTTTCTGTTTATCTGGTATTGAGAAATCAAGCCCAGGGCCTCATACATGTAAGGCAAACACTCTACCATTGAGCTACCTTCCCAGCCCCTGTAGGCCTATTTTATATGTATGAATAGGTATTACCCTATTTCAGCTTGAGTCAACTTTGTTAACATGCATCTTTTAAGCAATTAGTTCACTTCATATCTAAGTTGTTTTTTTCATATTTCCTTATTGTCCTGTTAGCATCTGCAGGTAGTCTTGCTGTCACCTCTCGTGGTATTTTTCTTCTGTGCCCTTTCTTTTCTCTCGCTGAGCCTCAGCTAATGAGTTTTCAGTTTTATTAATTTTCTCAAGTACCAGCTTTTAATTTCATCCATTTCCTGTTTTCCTGTCTTACGTTCTATTGATTTCTCCTGTGCAGTGACTTCTGTGTACTTTGGATTTAATTTCATTTGTTGATATTTTCTTAAGGTGAAGGATGAAGTCATTGATTTCTTTTTCTCTAATATAGTTTTTAAATGATAGAAATGTCCCCCAAGTATTGCTTTAGCAGTACCCCATAAATTTCAATTGATTTTTTTGTTTTCATTTTCATTTATTCTTTGTCTAATTTCCTTTTTGTGTGTCAGCTGTGGGGCTTGAATTTGGGGTCTGGGTGCTGTTCCTGAACGATTTTGCTCAAGGCTACCACTTTGAGCCACAGTGCCACTTTCAGTTTTCTGGTAGTTAATTGGACAGAAGAATCTCATGGACTTTGCTGCGGGGGCTGGCTTTGAACCATGATCCTCAGTTCTTTGCCTCCTGAGTAGCTAGGATTGCAGGAATGAGCCACCAGTGCATGGCTTATTTCCTTTTTTCAATGTATAGGTTACTTAAAAGTGTGATATGTCACCTCCAAAGATGGCTGTTTTATAGCACTGTCGATTTCAGATTTAATTCCATTTTGTTCAGAGAATTGCTTGTGTGACTTGCATCTCTTAAAATGTATTGCCACTCATTTGTATGGCCTAGAATAAGATCTATCTTGATACGTATATGAACATAAATGGAATGTTGAAGGTGTAGCTCAGGGGTAGAGGGCTTGCCTAGTATGTGTGAGTCTCTGGGTTCAATCTCTAGCACCAAAAACAAGCAAGCAAAATAAAAAAGATCAAGAAAGGAAAGGAAAGAAAGACAGGGCTGGGAAGGTGGCTCAGTGGTAGAATGCTTGCCTTGCATGCTTGAGGCCCTGGGTTCGATTCCTCAGCACCATATAAGCAGGGAAAAAAAGCCAGAAGTGGCACTGTGGCTCAAGTGGTAGAGTGTTAGCCTTGAGCTGAAGAGCTGAGGGACAGTGCCCAGGCCCAGAGTTCAGGCCCCATGACTGGACCCCCCCCCCCCAAAAAAAAGTGAAAAGAATGTATAAATGTTTCTGCTATGGGTGAAGCATTCTAGAAATGTCAATTGGACTAAGTTGGTGAATAATAATGTTCAAATCTTTTATATTGTTGCGACTGCTGAGGTCATTCTCCAGAAACAGGATAGATTACCCAAAATGTGATCCAAGTGTTGAGAGTGATGGACACACCTCCTCTACCACCACCACCACCAGCTCCAAGGGACAGAAAGTTTTGTTATTCACATAATGCTTTTGGGGGACAGGAGGATAGCATCTAAGCTGGCCCAAAATGGACCAAGGAAACAAGGAGGAGACCAGTCTGGGACTTTCATGGTGGTCTAGGTTGAAGACACTGTATGTGGGAAGGAACTGCTTGATGTAGTTTCTGGGTTGTTGCCAATGGGTATTCAGGCCTTCTTCTTGGCTTGTCCAAACACAGCGTAGAAGAGAAAGAGAGGGAGGTGAGGTTTTAAAGCTGTCAGTGATCATATATCAAAAAGTGGAGCAAGCCACATGCCAGTGACTCACACCTAATAATCCTAGCTACTCAAGAGGCTGTGAGCTAAGGATTGCAGTTGGAAGCCAGTCCAGGCAGGAAAGTCTGTGAGACATTTATCTCCAATTAATTACCAAAAAGCCAGAAATGGAGTTGTGGCTCAAATGGAACAGCACCAGCCTTGAGCAAAAAAAGCTAAGGAATAACACCCAGTCTCTGAGTTCAAGGGCCAGTACAAGATTGTATGTACTCAGGTGCACATGCACAGGAGTGTGCATTGGCACACACACACACAGACACACACACACACACACACACACAGACACACACACAGAACCAGAGTCTTGTAATAGACAATTTAACCACTATAAGGGACAATGGTTGTCTGCAATTTGCTCTGTTATGGAAAGAGGGATATTGAAATACCTATTGTGATGGATTTTTCTTTACAGTTTTATCAACATGTATCTGTTACTAGAGATATAGACATGTAGAACCAATTTGCCCTTTGTCATTATGATAAACATTGCTCTGAAACCTGCACTGTATGATAACACAGAGCCGCCTCAGCTTCCCTTCAATTAAAGTTAGGATGGTATATCTGTGTTCATCTTATTAGCTTAACCCATGTGTCATTATATTTATGGAGGCATTTAAATCCAATCTGATGGGTTTCTTTCAAGTGATTAAACCATTTATATAACATTATAAAATATGGTCTCTCACCTATTTGATTTTCATTTTTCTCCTGTTATTTGCTTTTTTTCTGTAGTTCTGTGTGTTTGGGTTCTAAACTAAGAGCTCTGTGGCTTTTTGCCCTGTGTGAACAACCAGTCTTTTTGCCACTGGCCTGGTGGCTCATCACTTATCACTGCCCTGCTGTCCATGATTCTGAGCCTTTAGGGCTAGGACAAGTTGCATTAGGTCCCCCTCACAAGCCTATGTGAGATTCAGGAGTTTCTTGCCAGAAGTATTCACTTAATTTTAGTTTTAAGGTGGATACAAGTAGACAAGTACCAACAATGAAGGTTAAATGCAATCTTAAGTGTGGGCCCCTAGTGGGTGGCTCACAACTATAATCCTAGCTATTCAGGTTGAGATCTGAGGATCCAAGTTTGAAGCCAGCTTGAGCAGGAGTCTATGAGACTCTTGTCTCCATTTAAGCACCAAGAAAGTCCAGAAATAAAGCAGTAGTTTAAGGGGTAGAAGGTCAGTTTTGATTGAAAAAATTAAGTGACAGTACTGAGGCCCAAAGTTCAAACCCAGTACACACACACACACACACACACACACACACACACACACACACACACACACACACACACACACACACACACACACACACACACACACACACACACACACACACACACACACACACACACACACACACACACACCTGTGGATACTAATAGTGCCCTGTAAGAAGAAAAGAGTTCTAAGCAATCTCTCTTCTTGTGCATACAGAGGTCATGCCAGCTTATAACAAGATGGTGGTTGCCTAAAGCCAACAGAAGTCTCATTATCCATTCTACTATACAGCCCTCTTCAGCTTGGATTTCTCAACTATGTCAGTTCAAGCAGAGACATCATTTGCTTTTGTTTCCCAGAGAAAGAATGAAAATCAAAGCTGGTCTCCCTGGCTAGGCCACATAGCTACTTATGAGCTGGAAACAAAGTTACAGGGTAATCTTACTTTGCTCAGAATCCTTAGGGAATGGTTTTTTTGGATTGCTGGATTTTCCCAGATCCTGGAGCATTGACTAACCCATCAATAAGATGCCCTTTAATTCCTGGAGGCTGGGCACTTTGTCAGAATGACTTTACATGACACTCTGAGGTGCTGGCAACCACCTTAAGTTCATAGTGGTATGTGTGATCTCTATTGGTGACCAAGTCCAAGAGCTGCTAAAACCCACTCCACCCGTCACCGGAGGAAGTGCTATATTGCAGTTAGAGATTAATGAACATGAACTTGTAGCTTTCTCCCATTTTATTATATTGAACCCCAAATTGTACCCCAGGTCCTTTGTTTCTATAGGCTGGGCCAGGCTGTGATGTTCCCATGTGTGGCACATTTTCTCACCAAGGCCATTGCTAGTTTTCCTGCATTTTCAGATGTGTCCTCCATCCCCAGGAGGGCGCAGACTCCAGACTGGATGGTCCCTGTCCTGCTGGTGCCTGTGAAATCTGGAAGGAAGGTTATTTCTGGCCTCCATGAATGCAGGCCCTGTGCTGGGAGGTGGGTGACTTTGGCCTCCAAAGACCAGAGGGCAAGCTGTATATCATGGAATCATGTCAGCAAAGGGAACCTTAAATCTGTGCCTGGGAGGGGGGTGCTTGGAGATGAGCTTCCAGCCTGACAGTCTTTCCTGTGTGTACAGGCTCCTGGGAATGCCCTTACCCCCCCTCCTTCACATTCACATCACCTGGAGGATCAGAGAGGAGAAAGTTTGAAAAAAAAAAACCCAAAAAACCACAGTCCTTTCTCCCCCAAAATATTTTTTTTATTCTTGCATTACATTTGTGTTTCCAATTGTGAATAAAAAATGCTTAGAAAGTGGTTACAAAACAGCGTGAACTGGACTAGAGCAGTGGGCCAGCCCTGAAGGTCTGTCACTTCTCCGCTGGGACGATGTGATGCGGGCCTGGCATCTGGGCCGGGTCAATCAGGTTTCTCACTCTCAGGATCTAGAAAACAAAACTGCCAGAGCTCATTATGGGCCTCTGGAGCACCGATTTCTCACTAGAAGCTGGCCCCTGATGCTCTTACACGTGGCCCTGTCTAAGCATCTGGTCTACTTTCCCAGAAGGTGGAGATCAAGGCTGGAACTTGGCCAGCCTGACCGTCATGACCATGCCCTGTTGCTGAGCCTTGTCCTGAGCAGAGTACATGACATCTATAACCATACAGGCACTCAGAATGGCACTCAGAGAGGGATGCCCAGCTCCTGCTCAGCTAGGATATCTGGGAGGAAGCTACCCTCTGGCTCTTTGAAGCACTGGAGAGAACTTCCCCTGCCTCTGCCCAGGGTCAGTGGTGAGACAAGGCATCAAAATTTAGCTGCAAGGTCAGTGCTGCCTCTGGAACAGGTGACCCTTGTCACCCTGTCACCCCTGAGCAGAGAGGTAGGAAGCCTGGAACTGCAATGAACCAAGACTGTTCTCAAACAAGAGGTGACCAGTCCTAGTTGGAAAGCCCAGAGATGCATCAGACCTCCTGCTGCCCAGGATCAGGGTCAGACCCATGATGCATGTGGATGAGACCATCAGTGTGTGTGTGTGGGGGGGGAGGTCTGACTGGGACCACACAGGCAGGTCCTCTTCCTTCTGACAATCAGAAAGACCAGCGCACTGCATGTGACCCATGGTGCCCCTAGCCACCAATCTTCCTTTCAATAAGCTTAAGAGCTTGAAAGGGGAGCCCCTTTCCTGGCCTGAGCTCAGCCCACCAGGAGGGAAAAGGGAGGCCCAGGAGTCACAGGGAATCCTCTAAGCTAGGCTCTCTCGGAGCCAGTGCCAATAGGGATGCATTGGAGATGCAGTTTACTTGAGCAGGAAACTCACCCCCTCCACCTGCACTTCTAAAAGGAACAAGTGCGGAGTCACTGTCCAAACAACAGCCTAGTCAGAGTTAGGGCCAGCCGCCGGGCTCGGTGTCCTAGGGCCGCAGGCCACAGCTGGTAGGTGGCGTGCTGTGGATCAAGTGGCATCATCAGAGGCCTGGGTCCTGGTCCCACAAGCCCCACAGCTCCAGGATGGAGGCAGCATGGCTTTAGGCTTAATATAGAGCCCAGGACAGGTCTACTGCATCTGCCTTCTACAAGACTCACCAGTGAACACAGGGTAAGAAAAAGATGTTGTTTTACAGTGTTTTGAAGCAAGAAAAATTTAATTTTTTTTCTCCCTCACAAATATAGTCTCTGCGGGATCCCCTGCCACTAGCTTCATCTTAGGCGTGGGGAAAAGGGAGAGAGTGAGCTACACTTCATAAAGACACAGGCCCACATGTTTCTCACAAACACAGAACCTACATCTCTGATTGCAGTATTGTATCCAGGCAATAGATTCTGCAGAGTCCTTCAGAAAATTCAATCTTAACTCAAATGATGGAATAGTATGTTGAAACCAAAATAATTTAGCTGCAGAACTGGGTAATTCCTGCTGGGGCAGCCTCAGGCAGTCTGCCTGCCAGAGGGGATACAGATTATCTGTCCATGGAGCTTTCATTTCTACCTAGGCCATTTTGTGTCCATCTGGGCTGTGTCCATGGACATTTCTGGAAAGATTGTCCCTTCAGGTTAGCCTTAGAGTGGTCTGGAGAGATTTATAAGTTGGGGTAGACAGATCATAGGGTTCTGTAAAAATTGTGGAAAAAGAAGCGAAGTGGGACCCCTGAGCTGAGAAGTGGTGCCCATCTCTGTTATGGCTCACAATCGCTTGCTAGCTACCCAGCATTTGTTTACTTGGCATTTGTGACAGGCTCCAAAAAAGCTGTGGATATTCCTTACTGGGAGACCAACTTCTGCAAATGTCTCCCTTTGGCCTGTCACCTGTCCTTCTTGGTCATAAACAAGCCCAGGGAGACCTTGTTCCATTGAGTATTAAAAGCTGGGCTCATCTAGCTCTTGCATCTCATTAATCAACCAAGGTCTTTGATTTAATCCCTGCTGCTCCTCCCCTCCCCCCACCATGTTTGAATGTAGAGCCTGAGCACTGCCCCTGAGCTCCTTTTACTCAAGGCTAGTACTTTACCACTTGAGCCACAGTGCCACTTCTGGCTCTTTCTGTGATTAGTTAAGAGTTGCATGAACTTTCCTGCCTGGACCAGCTTTGAACTATGATTCTCAGATCTCAGCCTCCTGAGTACCAGTACCCAGCTTTCAATTTTCACTTTTTTTTTTTGGTTGGCCATGGAGCCTGAACTCTGGGCCTGGTGCTGTCCTTCAGCTCTTCAGCTCAAGGCTAGTGCTCTATCACTTGAGCCACAGCGTCACTTCCGGCTTCTGCTTATGTGGTGCTGAGGAATGGAACCTAGGGCCTCATGCATGCAAGGCTAGCACTCTACCACTGAGCCACCTCTGAGCACATCAATTTTCACTTTTAAATAATGTTTACAATAGAAAACTAAAGATCAGGCTTCAGCTTAAGATCTATAAAACATTCAATCTCTTCAACTTCATATGGAGAGACAT
This sequence comes from Dipodomys spectabilis, assembly GCF_019054845.1. Taxonomy (NCBI): domain Eukaryota; kingdom Metazoa; phylum Chordata; class Mammalia; order Rodentia; family Heteromyidae; genus Dipodomys; species Dipodomys spectabilis. The sequence continues at coordinate 17,432,271 of NW_024870775.1, forward strand.
ACATCTCCTCATGAATCCACTGCAAATGAATCAGATCTTTTGGGATAAATGATTTAAAAAAAAACAAAAAACAAAAACATGTCTTTTTTTCCACCAGGGAACAGAATATCTGGAATTCAAGATACTGCACTTCTGCAGAGTGATGTCATTATACTTCTGCACGCTTCTAACCTTCAACTCAAGAACAGGCAGTGGGTGTGAAGGCTGCATGTGTAAACAAATGGAGCAGACCTAAGAGAGAACTCAGGGTCTGAAGCAGCAGGGAAGTGTCTTGCTGCTCAATGCGCCCCCTGGTGGCTGGACCATGTGCCCACATAGGGGAGGGCAGAGGACTAGGCGATGTGCAGCACAGGCCCCACTGTGCTGATGACAGGTGGCCTCATAAACATTGGCAACCTAGGTACCTGTGTGAGGTTGGCTAATCCAACTCCCAGGATATTCCTCTGGGCTGCTCAGGGCCTCTAGGACACTGGAGCTGGAAGCAGACCTCTGAACTGACCTAGAGGCAGTGAAATGGAGGGAGCTGGGAGGCTGGAGTGGACAATACCTGGTGTGGGCACAGGCAGGGCAGGGGTGGCTCCAGGAATGGCTGAGGTGGACAGAGGGCCAGGCACTGGGGTCAGACATGGCATTCCCACTCCTGCTCGAGATGTAGTCATCTATGAGATACAGAGAAGAAGAAAAAGGTACAAGGGGCTGCAATATGCTGCCCTTCGAATCCCCAAAGTTTCTCCACCCTTAGGAAGAAGTGGTCTCTCAACCCACCAGGAGGATAAACATGGGGCTGGAAAGCATCACCTTCATGTAATCCTTCACTAAAGCTACTGTTGGGCCCTTTGAGCCAGAAAACTTGAGATAGCACAATTGAAATGATCAAGTTTGAGGAACAGAAAGAGAATGCAGACAGGTGAACAGTGCCTAAGGGGTCTGAAGTGTGCTCCACTGAGTGGATTGATGAATCTATTATGGAGGTCGTATAAGGAAAAGAGAGAAAGGAGGATTTAGGGAGAAAAATACCGAGCTGCGCACCCACTGGTTCACACCTGTTAATCCTAGCTACTCAGGAGGCCGACATCTAAGGATCAAGGTTTGAAACTAGCCCAGGCATGAAAGTTTGTGAGACTCTTATCTCCAATTAAACACCAAAACACTGCAAGTAGAGGTGTGACTTAAGTGGTAGAGCACTAGTGTGAAAAAGCTAAGGGACAGCACATAGACCTTGAGTTCAAGCCCTAGTACTGGCACCAACACACATATAAAAAATAATATTGGAAGATATAATGGCCAGAAAATTACCAAATTTCAAAAAGACATGATTACATATTCCAGGAATTCAGGTGGACTCCAGGCAGGGAAAAACTATCAAAGGGTTTCAAGATTTGCAAACTGAATTCAGGAGCAGATTAGAAAGATTATGTACAATGACCGGGTGAGATCTATTTCAGGAATGAAAGAGTTTGTATTTCTAGGAATTTTTCCATTTTATCTAAGATACTTAACTTGGTAGTTAAAACTTGGTCAGTTTTATCTTTTCTAAATGCCAACTTGTGTTTTCAATGGTTTTCCTTCACAGTTCAATATGTAAAAACCCATCAGTATAACATACATTAACAGAATGAAAGAAGAAAACAAGTGATCATCTCAATGATGCAGAAAAATAAACATTTAACAAAACCAATAAATTAGGAATGTAAGAAAACTTTACAAAATGATAAATAAAAGTCATGTGTGAAAAATCCATGCCAAGCATCATGGTTAATGGCAAAAGATTTAAATGTTTCCTCTAGGATTGAAAACAGGAGAAGGATACTTATTTTCATCAGTTCTATTCAACACAGTATTGGAGGTACAGCTAGAGTGATTAGGCAAGAAAAAGCAAGAGAAGGAAGGCATCCAAATTGGAAAGGAAAGAGGTACATATCTCTCTGATCAAAGATGATATAGTTAACCTTAAGGAGTGCACAAACCCACTGTGGAAGCTAATCAGGGGAAACTGCAGGATACAGAAATCAACATGAAAACTCAGCTGCCTTTCTGCACGTTAGCAATGTGTTCATTGCTGAAACAGGAAATTAAGGAATCAATTGCATTTAAAATAGCATAAAAAAGTCAAAATGTCTAGGAATAAGTTTAACTAAGGAACTATTTGTATACTGAAAACTATAAAATATTGACAAATCAGGGCTGGGGGCATAGCCCAAGTGATAGATCATTTGCCAAGCAAGTACAGGGTCCCAAATTCAAATCCTAGGATTGCCACAAGCAACAATAATGACATTGCCAAAAGAAATTCAAGACAAGGAAAAACAAGACAATCATCAATATTAACAGACTTGAAGACTTGTTAAAGATTTATTGTTAAAATGTCTATAGCACCCAAAATAATCTTAAGATTAATGTAATCCCTACCAAAATTTCAGTAGCAGTTTTTTCAAGAAATAAATGTAATTTTAAAAAAAAGGTCTGAAAAGTCATTTGGATTCTCAAGGGGCTCCAAATAGGGAAAAAATTTAGAAAAGGAAGAATAGGGTTAGAGGATTCACACTTCCTGATTTTAAAATGTACATGAAAACTACAGGAATCAATGCAGTAAGATACTGGCAAAAGGATATGCATGTAGACAAATGAAACAGTGAATTTCAAGCTTTTTTATTACATGGCCAATTGATTTTTTTTTTTTTTTTGGGTCCAGTCGTGGGGCCTGAACTCTGGGCCTGAGTGCTGTCCCTCAGCTCTTCAGCTCAAGGCTAGCACTCTACCACTTGAGCCACAGCGCCAATTCCGGCTTTTTTCTTTTTGCTTATATGGTGCTGAGGAATCGAACCCAGGGCCTCAGGCATGCAAGGCAAGCGCTCTACCACTGAGCCAACTTCCCAGCCCCTGGCCAATTGATTTTTAACAAAGATGTGAAGGCCTTTCAGTGGGGTAAAGAACAGTCTTTTCAACAAATTCTGCTGAGAAAACTAGAAAAAATTGCTTATGGTCAAGTATGAAGCTGGATCTTTACCTTAAATCATACATAAAGGATAACTCAAGCTAGACAGAAGATCTAAATGTAAGAGACACTACATTTGGAAATGAATTTATGGATGTAACACAAAAAGTATAGGCAAACATGGGAAACAGATAGGACAGATTATATACTTTTTTTGTTCCTGGTTGTGGGGCCTGAACTCTGGGCCTGGGCCCTGTCCCTTAGCTCTTCAGCTCAAGGCTAGCGCTCTACCACTTGAGCCACAGCGCCACTTCTGGCTTTTTCTGCTTATTTAATGCTGAGGAATCGAGCCCAGGACCTCATGCATGCAAGGCAAGCACTCTACCATTGAACCACCTTCCCAGCCCCTACATTTTTATTTTTAAAAACTTTGAGTATCAAAGGGTATAATCAAGAAGTACAAGGGGTGGGGGTTGGAGGCATGGCTCAGGAGGTAGAGCACTGGCCAATGAGTATAGAATGTCAGATACAGAGTTTGAGTCCCGGTTTCAGACAAAAAAAAAAGCAAGAGAGCCTACTAAATGACATCATTTCCAGATCATAGAGGAGTTACTGGCCACTATAAAGAATCCCTATAACTTTCTAATGCAAACTCAGCAAGCTAAATTTTAAAAATGAGCAAAAATCTTGAATGGACATTTCTCCAAAGAAGATAGGTATACGAACAGCCAATAAAATACAACCATTAAGATGAGTTTTTTTTTTTTTATTAAAGGGAGCATTGAGCATTGATGAGGAGGAAGAGAAATTGGCGTCCTTGTGGCAATTGTATTGATTTTTACGTTACTTTGGTTGGTACAATGTTTTGGCAATATTGCCTTCCAGTTCATGAATGTGGATGCCCTTCTGTTTATTTAGTTCTTTAAAAATTTTCTTTTGGGGGGGGGAGGATGGGAAGGGATGGGAAGGGGAAACAAAGGAGGAGGCTACAATGCTTGATAAGAAATGCACTCATTTTTATCTTGCCCATGTAATTGTAACCCCTCTGTACAGTATTTTCACAATAAAAAAATTTTCTTTTGGCAGTGCTGTAATCAGTACATAGGCCTTCAACTTCTACTTAAATTGATTCCTAGGAATTTTTATTCCTTTTGATTCTGTCTCTCTCTCTCTCTGTCTCTCTCTGTTTGTTGTGTTCTGGTCCGGGAGCTTGAACTCAGGCACTGGGCACAGTCCCTGAGCTTTAAGCATTTTTTTTTATATTGTTATTATAATGGTGATGTACTCTGAGCTTTTTTGCTCCAGGCTAGCATGTTAACATTTGAGTCACAGCTCCATTTCTGGCTTTTTGGTGGTTAATTGGAGATAAGAGTTTCACAGGCTTTCCTGCCTAGTCTGGCTTCCAAATGTGATCCTCAGATCCCAGCCTCCTGAGGTAGCTAGGATTACAGGCATAAGCCATAGGTACCTGGCTCTTTTGATGCTTTTGTACACGTTCACTGCCTTTGGTAATGCAAAATTATGTGCCTGCTATTGGAAAACAGAATGGCAATTTCTCAAAAAAGTTGAATGTAGCATTATATGGTCTTGCCTGAAGTTCCACTCCTGTATGTATACCCAAAAGAACTAAAAGCAGGACTACTCAGGAGACTGAGTGGAAAGATAAAGGTATAAGGCTAGCTCAGGCATAATAGTTCACACAACCCTATCTCAAAAATAACCAGCATAAAACAGGGCTGAAATAGTTGATCAAATGGTAGAGCACCACATTGGCAACTCAAGGCCTTGAGTTCAAACTTCAGAGTTGAAAGTAGTAGGGCTTCAAACAGATATTTGTTTACTGATGTTCATAGCAGCATATTTACAATAGCTGGAAGGTGGAACTAAATCAAGTGTCCATCATTTAATGAACAGATGGACATTATGTCCATACAATGAAATATTTTTGACAAAAAAGGAAGTTTAAGAAATTAAAGAGGGGCTGGGAAGGTGGCTCAGTGGTAGAGAGCTTGCCTTGCATGCTCAAGGCCCTGGGTTCGATTCCTCAGCACCACATAAGCAAAAAGAAAAAGCCGGAAGTGGCGCTGTGGCTCAAGTGGTAGAGCGCTAGCCTTGAGCTGAAGAGCTGAGGGACAGCGCCCAGGCCCAGAGTTCAGGCCCCACGACTGAAAAAAAAAAAAAGAAATTAAAGATATAAATAAGTTGAAAGAAGTCTCATGGTCAAGAACTGGAAGATAAGTCAGGTATGGTTAAATCAGTTATGTTGGCTTACACCTGTAATCCCAGTTAGTCAAAAGGTGGAGATCCAAGAGGATTACAGTTTTAGGCTAGCCTGAGCAAGAAGTTCCTTAGACTCCATCTGAACAAAAATAACAGGGCATAATATAGGATGTATCTATCATATTAGCTATGAGGGAGGAATAATTAGGAGGACTGTGATCTAGACTGGCCCAAAATGAGATCCGATGTGAAAAATAACTAAAACAAAAAGGGCTGGAGGCATGGCTGCCTAGCAAGCCTGACATCCTGAACTCAAACCCCAGGACTGCCCAAAACAAAAACATCTATTCTTTTTTTTTTTTTTTGGTCTGTCGTGGGGCTTGAACTCTGGGCTTGGGCGCTGTCCCTGTGCTCTTCAGCTCAAGGCGAGCGCTCCACTGCTTGAGCTACAGTGCCACTTCCAGTTTTTCTAGTGGTTTATTGGAGATAAGAGTCTCACAGACTTTCCTGCATGGGCTGGCTTTGAACTGTGATCCTCAGATCTCAGCCTCCTGAGTATCTAGGATTACAGGTGTGAGCCACTGGCGCCCGGCTAACTATTCTTAAAATATAAAAACACTACATGAAATAAGGTATAGGTTCAATGCAATTCTGTGTCAAAATCTCAATAACCTTTTGGTTCAGAAACAGGAAAAAAAATTATACAAATCAAACATACAAATATCTTCAAGGTGCTTCAAACTTTTAAAAAGGGAAAAAACCCATACTTTCTAACCTCAAAATTTACTACAAAGATACAATAATTGAAATAATGTAGAGCTGGTATAAAAGCAGATGGATGGACCAATGAGAGAGGAGGCAGCCCAGAAGTACCTTTATATGTATGGTCAAATGAATTTTTATTTTCTTCATGGTGTTGAGGATTGAGCCCAGGGCCTTATGCATTCTCTCTACCACTGAGCCACATTCCCCTGTCCCAATCATACTCAATGGAGGAAGGAATGGATTTTTTTTTTTTTAGGGGGGTTGTTGTTTATTTTTGTGCCAGTCCTGTGGCTTGAACTCAGGGTATGGGTGGTAACTTTTGTTTTTTTTGCTCAAGGCTAGCACTCTACTACCTGAGCCACAGCTCCACTTTTGGCTTTCTTTTTTTCCCTTTTGGTGGTTAACTGGAGATGAGATTCTCATGGACTTTCATGACTTGGCTGGATCAAACCTTGATCCTCAGGTATCAGCCTCTTGAATAGCTAGGATTACAGCTTGAGCCATCACTGCCCTGCAGGATCACCTTTTTAACAAGTGGGACTGGGGAACTGGATATCCACATGTGAAGGAATGAAGTTTGATCTTTGTCTAATAATATATATCCAAAAATTAACTCAAAGTCGACTGAAGATACTAATATAAAAGATAAAATGAGCAGGTGCAGGAGCTCATGTCTGTTCAAGAGTCTGAGATCTGAGATCTCAAGGTTCAAAGCCAGCCTGGACAGGAAAGTCCTTAAGACTTGACTCCAATTAACTACCAAAAAGCCAGAAGTGAAGTTGTGGTTCAAGTGGTAGAGTACTATCCATGAGCAAAAGAGTTCAGGGACAGCTCCCAGGTCCTGAGTTCAAGCTCCAGGACTGGTGTACACATATATGCACACATACACAAGTTGAAATTATGAAACTCCTAGAAGAAAACATTAAAGGGAAAAACTTCATAAAATTTGTCTTGGTAGTTATTTCTTGGGTATGCCACCAAAGGTGCAAGCAACAAAAGCTAAAAAGACAAAATTAATACCTTTATTCATTAAAGAGCACTATCAACAAAGTAAAAAGGCAACTGATACAATGTAAGAAATATTTTCAAATCATCTATTTCACAAAGGATTAATGTCCTGAATATACAGAGAATTTCTAAAACTCAGCAACAACAACAAAAACCTGTTGGGCACCAGTGGTTCACACCTGTAATCCTAGCCACTCAGGAAGCTAAAATCTGAGGATCACAGTTCAAAGCCAGGCTGTGCAAGAGTCTGTGAGACATTATCTCCAATTAATCACCAGAAAACAGGAAGTGGTGCTGTGGCTTAAAGTAGTAGAGCACTAGCCTTGAGTGAAAAAGCTCAGGCCCTGAGTTCAAGCTCTATGACTGACAAACAACAACAACAACAACAACAACAACAAATCATCCTGACTCAAAAATGGACAAAGGTCATAAACAGACATTTCTCTAAAGAAAATAGGCAAGTGGACAAATAAGCACCTGAAAAGATACTCCATATCACTAATTATTAAGGGAATGCAAATCAAAACCACAGGATACCACCTCACACTTCACAAGACAGGCCACTGTCCAAAACCCAGAGGATAACTAGTGTTGCTGAAGATTTAGGGAAACTGAGACCTCATGTGCTGCTGGTAGGAATATAAAATGGCACAGCTACTTGAAACAGGAAGGTGGGCTGTGGTAAAGATGAACTCAGACTATGGACACACAGGGCTTAGGACAATCTGCATGTGGCATGCAGGATTCCAACAAGGCTCCATTGCCACCACACCCGCCATCCTGTCCCGGGAGGAGGCTGGTGTCCGCCCTGTACTCACAGCCCGAGTCTCGCCAGGAACCTCCATGTCATGCAGCTTCTGCGTCTGCTTCAGCTGGTTGAGTGTTGGCTTCAGCTGGGCTGCCCCCACCGTCTTGGTTGTCCACTCATCCACCAGCTTATGCAGGTCATCGGTGAAGGTACCTTTCTTGTTGTTGCTGTTGTTCACCTGTGCCTGGACGTGCAGGGTGGACTGGGGACCAGGCTCGGGGCCTGGGGCCAGGCTGCTGGTGGAGGACCCTGGGGAGTCACATAGACCAGGATTGGTGATGCCACACATTCGCTCAGCACCACTGGTGGGCTGGCTGCAGTTATTCTTATGTGATGGCCGAGACAAGGGCCTCACTTTGGCCAGGCAACACCTTGCTTCAAGAGGCGGTCTGGATCGAGGGGCTTTACAGCCCAGTTTTAGACATGGTAGAACACTACATGGGCAGAGAAAGACTGAGCTATGTCAGGTGGCTGTCACCCATGTCATAAGCCAGGCTAGGGGCTATCCCTTGTTAAAAATCCACGTTCCCCACTGCTGCCCATCCCACCAGACTCACGTGTGAGTGTGGGAGACTCCTGACACAGCTGGACACACATGAGAGGAGGCGTCCCAGGGAATAGGGTCAGATTCCTCCATCTTTCTCTGACCTCTGCATCCTCAGCATGTTGCGAAGATGCTAGGATACCTTGCAGAGTATGCAATGTACAGAGGCCACTGACAGCCTGCACCCCCTTTCCTGGACAGGCTGTATTGATATTAACAGTTCTGTGAATTTACTTATCTTGGTTGTTTGGAACTCAAAACCAAGAAATGGCATGTTTTCTTATTGGAGTATTTGGGGAAGGTTATCAATAAAAGGTACCACAATCTAGGGCCCTGGCATGGGTGGGGAGGGAGGAAGGTTTGCTGGGAGCTGCTCTATAACTAGAGTGCTTGGTTCTTCAATCCAATCTCTTTCCTCTTTATTTTTCAATGGCCAACAGACGACTTGTAAATTTTATAACTGAATCCCCATCCCTCCACCCTGTAGACACATAAGTTCTGGCTGACAATTTTGAATAGGCCAATTAAAATTTTTCTTCACTGATAAAAAGAACAGTAATTAAAAATAATCCCAGCTAATGACCATCTCTTCAAACAAGCTGTTCCAAAATGTAGTGAACTTTAGTGGGTAGCAATGACAGAGCACAGACACAAACAATTAAAGATTAGTGATGAGATTTTTACAAACAAAGAGCTATTTCTACATGTAATTTTTAGCTCAGAAAAGAAATTTTAAAAAAAAAAAAAAGAGGAAAGAAAAAGATAGGAGAGAAAGAGGAGTGAAGAGAGAGGAGGGAAAGCGAGAAGAGAAAGAGAGAGAGAAAGAGAGCGAAAGAGAGAGAGAAAGAGAGAGAGGGAGAGAGAGAGGGAGGGAGGGTGAGTGGCCCAGGTAGACTAATACCCATTCGGTCCTGGTATCTCTCCTCGGGGAAAGCACTCATCTTTAGCACTTCAAGGAAATACTGACGCCTATGATTTTGGAAAAGGAGCCAATTAATGAATGGGAATTTGTGGACATTCCAGAGAAGGGCAATCCTGTTAGATGTGAACGGGTGAGACCGCACAAACTCTAGGAGCCATGGAGACACAAAGGGAAGCCAAGGGCAGCTGTCCCACCAGGCAGAAGCAAAGCAGAGCCCGGCAGGGTGGGCACAGAGCAGGCCACGCTGCCCGGCCACAGGAGGCCCTGATGCGCACTAGCCACAATAAAGCCCATGCAATGAGAGGGGGCAAAGGGGGTAAAAAACCCAGATAATTACTACTGCTGTGTTCTTTGCCTAGGCAGAGACGCTTCAGGGCTGACCCTGTAAGGGAAAAACAAACGACACAAGACCACAGGGTTAGGCAGAACAGCACACACCGTTCACACTACCACACTTAAGCAAAAGTCATCAGTGTGCAGGGAGGGACAGACACAGGCAGCAGTTCGGAGAGGAAGGCCGATTTGGCCCGGGGTAACTGGGCAGCGTCCCCAGAGTTAGTGTGCAGGCCCCACGGCTTTGCTGAGGAGGCAGAGGTGCCAGGGTAAGCCCCCCAAGCTTCAGGGAAAAGTGTTTTGTCTCTAGAAGCGTATTACAGAAAAAGAGAAAGAAAAAAGAAAAGCAGGGAAGAAGAAAAAAAAAAAAAAAAGCAAAGCACACTGTGGGGCTTTTGAAAGCCCAGCTTTTGGGAGTTCCACTGGTTGAGGCATGAAAACCCACTAAATGTTAGCCAAGCTTCCCCCTCCCCCTAAATAGAATTGGGTATAACCTGGGCTGGCAGGCCTCTGAGGCCAGGAAGTTCTCCTAGTGCAAAAAGATACATTGTTTTTGTAGGTTTGAGGCCAATTCTGGATCCTAGATGTCTGCCTTAAATGAGGTCAGACAGGCAGCAAATTGGGTAATAGGAGGGTTGATCTCAGGGCTGACTGATTTTGGGAGACCTTGCTGCCTCTCTTGTAATAGTTCCTTTTCCTAGGGGAAGGACAAGCCTTCATCATTGAACTACCATGTCAGTGGACCCATCTTCACTGTCCAGAGATATTTGGGAAAATCAGGCAGGTAACCCATTGAATCTGATATCTGCAGGGCCTAGATGGTAGGGACAGGGGCTGGACTAAGAGCTACGCTAGGATTTGCTACCATTCCAGTTTATCCTTTGTCCTCCCAGAGAACTGGAACTGGCAAGGAGGAGCTCAGATTTCCCCAAGGTCACTCGGCAAAGCCATATTAGTTGGGAGGGACCGAACTGTAGTCCATAGACCCGCATTGGCCCAACACACTACCTCTGCCCCAATACCTGTTCCCCAGGAAGAGGTACTTGTGCAGCACTGATCCATGAGACTCAGAAACCAGAGACCTGGAAAAACCTAACCATTTCTGCTTTCCAATTTGCTTCTTGCTTTGGGGGACAGAGGACAGACACTGGGCTGGCTTTCTGGTCTGAGCTCAGCTTCAGGCTGTGTATCTTGCAACCAGAAACTCTGCTTCAATGGTCTTATTATCAGTTTGCTCAGTGTGAGCTCTAAGCATACAGTGGGGAAAAGTGAGATCTTTGGTTGTAGACACAGAAAGGAGGTGAGCAGGAGAAATTTGACAGATCTCTGTGGAAGGCAGGGCCCTCTCTGATCCATTGTTAGAGTCAAAAGGGTTGTTTTCCATGTGAGGCTGCAGCCTGGGCTTGGAGAGAAGGGACATGGGGAAAGAAGCCATGATTATGCCATTTTGTGTGGGTCTGGAGCTCCATCTGGGCCACAATAACTACATAAAGATGGCACAAAGATGGAAGGACACTGTCAAGCTAGAGTACTCACCTGTAGCAGGTGCTTTATAAAAGGGCCATCATACCTGTCAGTAAACTCTCAGTGTGTCCAGTACTTGTGCTGCATAGCTCTTGCTTGGCTATTGTCATATTAGATAAAATACCAGATGAGCCAGGTGCCACTGCCCTTCCTGAACTCAGGAACCAAGTGTCCATAACACAGTCCTGACCCACATGGTCATGTTAGATGTAGACAGATAGTTCTACTCTCCATGGCCTTCCTGGACTCCAGCCTCAGTTGACCAGAGCCCATACAGTTCCTCTATACCACTCAGAACAGGTCCCTTGACACTAATTTCATGCTGCTTTTGGGTAGCACTGGTGCTACACTTAGAGAGCAGCTGCCTCTTGGCAGGGAGCATGCGCTGGATAGCCCTGTGCATCTTTGATCTCTCCCAATCCACGCCCTACTGCATCTCTGACCTGGCCTGGGTCCTGCTCTTCACATGTCCACCAGGGAGCATCTGTCAGACAAGCTGCCGCCACTTGACACTGTCACGATGGACATCCATGGGCTCCTCTCACCCAGGGAAACAATGGCAGTGGACAAGACCACCCAGAGGAGAAGCTCCTCCTTTGATTTTAAGGAGGCTCATCCTGGTCTCCTGGAGTGCTGGTCTGTCCCTGCAGTGGGGGTGAGGCCCCTACCCTACTCTACCTGGGGTTGACTCTGGCCCAAACCAGATGCTGCTCTTGCATTGGCAGCTTGCTCTATCCACAGCACCAGCACTCACCACCGTTCAAACCCTTCCCTAGTTGCAAGGTGGATGTCTAAAGCCTGATAGATTTGACGTCTCGGATGACTGACAAGGACAGATGGCCTAAAAAGTAGGTCAGGCCTGAAGCAATTCTTCACATTTGCCTTTTATATCTCAGTGTTCAAATATTGATAATGTTCACAAGAACATCAGGCACATCATCATTCACACAGATACGGACCTGCAGGGTCAGCCCCGATGTTAAGCAGCTCAGGCCTAGTCCCCTCTAGCTGGTCCAAGCAGCTCTTCCTCGTTCTCCCCCCCTCCCCCTCCCTCAGAATCTCTGATGGGTCAGCACTGCCCAACAGCAGCACTGGCTCCCTGTTCTGCCATCCAAGGCCAAACATCCTACGGGCTCTCTGTATATTGAGCAACCACCTCCTCAAGCTGAAAAGATAGCCAAGAACTGTCCACAAAGCATTAATGGAGAAATGAGGATGAACCTTGGTTCTGCCCAAGGTGGTATGGAGACATTCTTACTTGGCTCTAGAGCCCACATGTCTGTTCTGGCAGCCCTTGGTGGTGAGTCACACTGGCCCTTGGTGTGGGTAGCATCAAGAGGGTGGGGGCTAGATGGCATTGTGGGTGGAGGCTCCTTTCCTCATGTCCTCTGCTGGGAGCCTTGTTGGACTCCCAGTGTCTCCCAGGGAGAGAGAATATTCCAAGGTAGGAGAAGGCCAAGAGGGACACAAGTCCCTGTTCCAGATCTGATGTAGCTAAGGAACAGTGACAAAGGACAATATAACCTACTGCATCCTGTGTGCACAGCAAGGCCTGGAAGGTGTCCATGCCTTCCTGTTCAGTGGGGAAAACAGAGGCAGCAGCTCAGTGGACTATGGCCATAGCTTTTGGCCAACAGAACCACTAGATTCTGTCTCAGGTTCTGTACCTATACATCCCATCTCTGTGGGCACTGACTTTAGGGTGTCCTCTCTGCCTCCCATAAAGAGAGGCTTGTACATGAGAAGCCAGATGTGAATCTGAGCCAGGGGCCTCACTCAAACTGGAGGTAGGGTTCTAATATATAGAGTCCTCACTCCCTGGGGAGCTATCTATCCCTGGTCCTTCCTCTGGGGCTTAGTCCTACCTCTAGAGCCACTTGCTGCTCTAACTCCAGACAGGGCTACAACCTGCCATGCCTGGGGCCATTTTTCCTTCTCTAACTTCATGGAGGCCCAGATCTTTCTGTACATCAAAACAATGTAAAGTCAGTTGCCAGTTGCTCAAGTCAGTAATCCCAGCCACTCAGGATACTGACATCTGAGGATCGCCCAGTCTGAAGCCAGCCTGGGTAGTAAAGTCTGTGAGACTTATCTCTGGTTAACCACCAAAAAGCCTGAAGTAGAGCTGTGGCTCAAATGATAAAGTACCAGTTTGGAGCACAAATACTCAGGAACAGTGCCTAGGCCCTAAGTTTAAGCCTCAGGCCTGGCACCAAAAAATAAAAATAAAAAAATTAAGGCATCTTTTTTCTCGAGCTGTCTTCCATGAGATGGAGGTGCCGTATACCAAGTGGCTTTGTCCAGTCACTTCCAACCTCACACCCCACAGCTATGCATTAGTGAATATAAGCCAGCATCTTCCCAGGCATCTGGTCAACTGCCACTGAGCCAAGGGCTTTCTCTATTCCTGGTCCCAAGTTTGGCTTAATCTTATCACTTCATGTGCTCATGAAGTTTTGAATTTCCCTCCAGCCCTTGACTCAGTCCTCATAGACCTCTAAGTGCTGGGGGTCTCTCCTGCAGTTTACCCAGGAACCAGAAGATGAAGGGATAGCTCATTAAGAAGCCTAGACCCTAAAGCCCAGACACTAGTGGCATATAGGACAGGAGAGCCTTTCTGGATAAATTCCGTGTGTGTGTGTGTGTGTGTGTGTGTGTGTGTGTGTGTGTGTGTGTGTGTGTGTGTGTGTTGGGACTGGAGAAGTGGCCTGTGTGTGTGTGTGTGTGTGTGTGTGTGTGTGTGTTGGGACTGGAGAAGTGGCCTGGAGCTAACCTGGTAGCTGGGCCATCATTTTCCTATTTATGAACTATACAGCAAGAGGTACCCGGAGCAGATGCCTACCTGAACTTTACGGGAAGAGCCACTGAGAGAACTGGGAAGAGGTGTTACAGTATTACCTGAACACAGCCAACCCTGGCCCAAAAGGGATGGGGCTGTGAAATCACAAATCCACAGAGTTCGCAAGGTCCTGGTAGTGACACACACCACATTCAAAGCCACCCAGCCAAGTCTACATAGATATTCCTTTCTTCTGGATTTTAATTATTTATTTTTTTTGAAATCTTGGACTAATAATTCAGAGTAAAACAACCAAAAACTCTAAAAGCACAACATTGGGTAGAGGAACAGTGCCGATCTCAGAGACATAATTGAGCTATGGTTGGTTGGTGAACTACTTGATCCAGGTGCCTGGGAAAGTCACCATGTATTCTGCTCGGGTTCCCATGACCAGCCTTTCTGAGGATGGAAGACACACCTTGATACCCAGGTGCTCTTATCCCTGGTAACGAACTCCAGCAATGAGCTGCATGCACACCAGGGACAGCAAGAGAGTCATTTGGCAAGCAGAGGCCACAATGAGGCTGGAGGACAGGGATGGGGTTGGCCTGCTGCAAAGATGAGGGATGCACAGAGGCAGTCCTTCTAACCTTTTCCCATCTTCAACTCAGCAACTGGCCAGAAGCCACACAGATGCACCACCAATCAGACATCACTGTGGCCCCAATGAAACAGACTATTAAACAGATTAGAAATCACGGAGAAGTCCTCAGCATTTTCACGTGGCCTTGTGCCCTTGACTGGCCTTGCCTGGAGACTGATGACGCATGTGGGCCTCTGATGAGGAGAGCAGGGAATGGCAATGGTCACCTACTAAAGGCATGGCCTCTGGGTCCCCACAAGGACAATGTATCTTTATTGTACAAGCAAAAAGTCACATGCCCCAAACCAGCATCTCCAATCCAACTGTCAAAAAGCTCTAGTTTTCCTTTAAAAAGACAAAAAATAAAACAACCCCTAAAACTAAAAACCCTCTAAAAATCCACAGCTTTTGATTCATTTGCCAATTGTTGGGAGGGTTAAAAACAAAATGCACAATGGTGGGCGGCCTCAAGCAGGTGTGCACTCCTGGGTACTGGGGCACACAGCCCAGAGTATCTGAGGAAGGCAGGAAGTGGGTGGTTGGGTGGTTGTGATTTGGTAGAGGTTTGAGGAGTTGCTCATTGACTTCATTTCTGAGAGGTCACATGGGGTCAGAGGAAAACACACCAAGCAGGGTGCTCCAGCTGGGTGGGAGAGAACAAGGGACCAGGCAGGATGTAGGTTTCAAAGGAATTGCCGCGGGAGGCAAGTGTTAAGTGTCATCTTTTGGAGTTGGAGTAAGCAAAGGGTGTGAAGAGATCACAGAGGAAGCAGGACCTTCCTGCATGGTGCCAGAAGGGTCTGGGGAGCATGTTCTTGGGTCTGCAGTACTGGGGATATCAGGGCCTTTTGCATGCTTGGCAAGGGCTCTGCCACCAAGCTATATCTTCAGCCCCTGGAACACATTCTTAGCATCTCCGCATGCAGGGAATGGGCTGGGTGTTGGGCCTTGGCCTCCAGCATAGAGGTTACACCCTCTGGGGACCTTTACAGCTGTGTTGACCCACTATATGTGGGTCTTCAGAGTTAGGCATGTGTGCAACACACTGTGCACATAGAGAAGGTTGGGGTCGCCTTTTTGTTGTCACTGGAACTGGGGACGAGCAGACATGTAGAGTGGCCACAGTTGCAACAGAAAAGAAAACTACATTCAACATAAGAAAAACGAAATAAATGAGGTGATGGGAGGGATGCAGAATGCCCTGGCCTGCGGTGGGGGTAGAGGGGCCGTGGCAGAGGCAGGCATGCTGCTGCACATGCTTTTGGTGCCCAGACGCAGCCAAGAGCATACACACAGCTGTCTGGGGCTGGGGTGACTGTGGGCAGTGGTATTCAACAGGAAGGGCTCTGGGGTCCACCTTTCATATGGAGGAAGTGACTTCAAGGAATGGGGGGAGGCATCCTATGAAATGCATGAGAAGTAATGAAGACAGGGGATGGGGAGGGGAGAAACCAAGGGCTGGGAGGTGGGAAAATACAAAAGAACAAATACAGACAGATGGACACAGATACGGGTCCACTGAGGAATCGAGCACGAGGCTTGCTACTAGACTTATAGGCCCCTCTCTCAGACGTTGGGTGGTAAACCGTCCAGCCTGCAAATGAATATAAAGGGAAGAAAACAGAGAGACACTTATCAAGTATAGGTTGCTGCGATTCCTTCTCCACACCAACAGCCATAACAGCCTGTAACTTAACATCCACGGCTCCATCTAGCCCAGCCCGAGCACCAAAGCCACTGACCATGGAATGGGAGGAGGCAACAGTAGGAGCAGAAGAAAAGCGGCTCGGAGGGGAGGGGTGGGTGGGGTGGGGCGGGGCACCTGGATCAGTCACCATGATTTCTCTGGACAGAGATGGTGAGGACAGGAGAACGCCGTATGGAGCAGCTGCTGCCGTCCACAGCAGCGTTGATGAGACAGCATTTCCTCCTCAGGGCCAAACTCCCAGCTTGAGAGCTGAGCCCTTGTCCCCAGCCGTCCCCTGTGGACTTTGGAAGGACCTGGTGGGTGTTTAGCACCATCAGGCTCCACTGCAGGGATGTGGGTGGGGCAGGGCAGCCAGTGCCTAAGGAATGGGCACTATGGAACAGAGCAAGATGCCAGGTCCCATCCCCTTCCCAGTCATCGGGTTGACCCCTCCCAGTCTTGGCCACTTCCTGAGACCCACTCTAGCAAAAGCCACCACCTGCCTCTGAGCCGCTTACTCTAAGACCTGGTGATGGTAGGGCAATTACATTCTTTGTATCCAAAGATTATGTCTTTTTTTCCCTTATCTTCCTCTCTTTTTTTCTTTTTCTTTTAAACAAAGCTGCTTAGCAGCCTTGGCTGTGGCTCTAGCCCCCTCCACACAATCAGGTGAGCTCCTGGGACACCATTGAGCCCTACGTGGCTGGCACATGCTTGGAGACAGGCAAGCTGGAAATCACCTTGGCCACGAGCTCCGCCTCCGTCACTGGCTAAGCCGGAGCAGATGTCTGTGGAAAGGGAGGCTCGGACGGAGCAGGGCTGCTGGGTCTGAACTGCCTTGGCGCACGGGTGCGTGCTGGCGTGGGCAGGGTCCTTAGCGGGAGGGCCTCTGCTGGAGTCAGACAAGTGACCTGGGCGGGGGGGAGAAGAGGGGACAGGCACCATGAGGTGCCGCCAGGCAAGGGAGGGTGAGGGTTGGGGATGCTCCCTGCTCTTTGCTGGGTGACCTTGGGGGAAGCTGAGTCTCCTGCAGTCAACAAATGAATGGCCAATCTCCTGGATGGGAGTGTTGGGAAAGATGAAAGGAAGTGCCCCATCCCTACCAACCCCAATGCCATGCTGGACCTATGCTATCCAAATAAGTGACAAGGAGACACACACATGAGTTTAAAGTAGCCTATGCACTGTAATGAGTCTCCTTTTAGCTCTGTTAAACCTTTACAATTGTGGTCAGGGAGTGCTTAGCGTTAAACACCTTGCCGCCTAGCATGCCTAGGGGTTCATAGGATCTCCACACTGGAATACTAGGACTCAGCCCTGTACACCCTGAGGTGCTGCTTGAGAGGCCTCAAAGGAATCCTCGCCATACAAGGACACTCCCTAGAGCCAGGGTACTACAGCACTAGGGCCTAAGTTCTGGACATCATCATTGTCAGGCCTGAAGGGCATGCTTATCCTATCCTTGCTCCCAAAAGCAGCTGCCTGAAACCCAGTGAGCAGGCCAACTGGCGTATGCCTGAGAAATGAGATCAGAGGAAGCAGCCACCTTCTGTCCTAGTTAGTGTCCTACAGAGAGGAGCAGGAAAGGAGAGTGGCCTTGGGCTTCCTCGGCATACCTGCAGCCCAGAGGTGGCTAAAGGTATGTACCCTTTCATTCAGGGTTGAGGTCTGTCTCCATGCAGGCCCTGCCTACACACAGGCTCTGCATGGAGCATAAAGGCCGAGGGCCTCCTTGGGCCTTCAGTAACTTCTCAGCTCCAATGAAAGGGGATCCAGAAAGAAGAAAACCTCAAACATTCTTCCAGGTCTGGGAGCATTGCACCTACACAGATCCTGCTTCCCAGGCTCACTCAGGGGTTCCCCCAGCCACTCCTGATAAAGCCCCAGTGCAGCCCTCCACCCAGCAGCCGACCTGTGCTGGAAGCCACGACCTTGAGCTGCTGCACCAGGGGGTTCAATAGCTTGCCAGCCTTCAGCTTGCTCTTGCTGGTCTTCCTCCGGCGGCCTGTTGGGGGCGCCGTGTGGAAGAAGCCCACATTGGGTGGAAGTGGCTTGCCCAGGCGTCGGTATAGAGCCTCGATCTCCTCCTTCTGCTGGCTCTGCAGCTCTGAGATCTCCTTCAGGTGCCTGGAGGAGGGGAAGAGAGGGAGCAGGGCGGATGGGCTTCCCCTGCAGGAGGGGCCTGGCTGTGTGAGGAGAGGTAGAAGCCTGAGTCTCTACCTGAGCTATTCAGAAGGGCTTTCAAAGGCACACTTACATTTAAGACAGGGATAACACCCAATGGCAGGGGAGTCAAAGGGTTTTAAATTTTCAATGATGACTTCTGTGTTGTCTCACAGCCGGGGAGGCATGGAAAACCCATGCACAGGCTTATGTCTGCAATTAAAGCCATATGTACTAGCACAAGTAACAAGAAAATGAGCTGGTTCTTGAAGCTGAGAGGCTACCTCATTTTATCAGGATCATGAGTTGTAACTGCTCTGTGCAAATCAATGGAGTGAGTGGGAAAGGTAACTCTGGGGCAGGACATGTTGCTATTTGACCTAGCTGGATATCATCCCATTGGTCTACTGAAGAGGGCTCTGTTTGGGGTTATGACATGGGTGGAATGCAAGTGGATCACTAGTGGTGAGCAAGGGTGATCTCTAGGACAGCCAGAAGACAGTGGTCTCTCAAGGGCCTCCCTGGGGAGGGAGCTGTGCCCTGGGCTTCCTTTCTCACTACTCTCCTCCACCTCACACTGAGCTTCCAGACACTAACACCGGAACCCACAGGGCTCCAGCTGCTCCAACAAGAGGGTCATGGTCCTTTCTGTTCCCCATCCTCAGCCTATATTCACCTTTTAGACTGGGAAAATGGGTAGTTTTCATGGTTAAAAAAAAAAAAAAAGGAGAAAGCAAGTCCTATATTTACCTTCTGTGTCTTCAACAGCTGCGAACTTAAGTTTTATAAATACGACTTTCTTTAGCTAGTAAAGAAAATCAGTAAGTAAAAGGAAAAAAACACCACCAAGTGGTTTTTTTCCCCTACAAATTAAGAAGGGGAGACAGAAAACTTCCATTTGCATCAGATTCTCTTTGGAAAGGGAGTAGGTTTCCAAACCTACTGGGTCAGTCCTCTTCTGCAGGACTTCATGACAGGTTTATGCCAAGGCTTGAAGTTTGCGGCCCCAAACTGTTCTTCCTCATTGGCTTCACTTTGGGGCTGCCCCTGGGTTCAGGCTGTCCTGGCCTGCTCTCCACAGGGCTCAAGAGTCCTGGTGGTACAGAACTCCTAATGTATGTGTTCTAACAAGGTGCCCAGGGGGTTCTGATGCAAGAGCAGTTTGAGAACAGCTGGCTGAGTCCTGTCAGATATCATTAAGTCCCCTCCATTCTGAATTGAGGTTCAAATTCTTCCCTATTCTTTCTAAAAGATCACACCTTTCCATTCTGCTCCCTGCCCCTACCAGGCTCTGTTTCTCCCTTTCTTGGGTTCCCTTCTTTCCTGATGCTTCCTAGACTCCTCCTTCCTTTCCTCTTGGCGATTAGGCACCATACTGTCTCTAGGCTCCACCCGTCTCCAGCCTCACTATATCTAGCCTCCACCCCATCTGTAGGCTCTACTCCTTTTCTAGGTTTCACCCCACTTCTAGGCCCTGTCCCTTATTTCTACATCTTAGTCAGTTCTAGGACCTTCTCATGGAATCTGCCCCTCTCAGATTCTTAATGCCTCCTTCAGTTTCACGCACTGATGTTCTCCTATCCAAACTGACCCTCTCCAAGGATCCCTTGGAGAGGGACAGCCAGACTGTGGCCTAGCTATGCTCCCCAGGGGACAGTCCCACTGAAAGACTATGCCTAGGAGTCCTCATCCCTTTGTGCCCAAAGATTCTTAGTGGTGCCTACAATGGTCCTCTCCACCTTCTTACTGCAGTGCAGGCTTTGCTGATTCTTCCTAGTGGTATAACCACTGGGACTGCATTCTTGAACCCCTCTAGGAACAGCAGCCCTTCATCACCCTGCCCTTCTGCCTTTTTGCCTTTCTTGGCTACAGCTTGCCCCTCTTTGGCCCTGGCTTTGGCTCCTGTGGACACTTACGTGTCTTCCATGTCTTCTACCCTCTGTGCACTAGGACCTGCAAAAATGTCTCCGATACATCTGTGATTTCTGAATCCACTCAGAGAGCACTCAGCAAGCAATCTGCTCTTAGCCACTGGTGTGCTACTGGCTGGTGCATATGCTAGAAGCTGCCCTCTCAGGCTCCTATGCCAACAACCCCAAAGGAAAGGATATCTCAGATGGCAACTAGAGGGACAGAATGAATTGCTGAATGAGTTAGAGAGAAAGAGAAGCAGAGATAAAATGACAGAGACCAGATACAAATGGCAAAGAGACAGAAGTAGAGGGGGTGGCTAGGACGGTCCCTTTGTCATGTCTCATGAACACACTGAGATGTCTTCCCTGAAGGTGACAAAGGAAGAAGCAGACTATGAAGGGGAGGAGTAGCCCTGCCCAGTGACAGGAAAGATGCTGATTGGGAGATGCTCCCACAGGTATCCACAGTGACAGGTCTAAGCAGGCTTTATCACTGACCCGTCTCCCTCAACATTACATGCAAGTGTGTACTGCCTCTCTAGGGTATTAATTCCATCCAATAGTTTGTAGGGCCCAGAGTAGGCAAAGGAAAGCTCACCACCACTACCACCACCACCAGCAACCACCACCACCACGTCCACTAACCACAACCACCAAACCACCACCAAGTCCACTAACCATAACCACCACCTCCACCATCATAACCACCACCTCCACCACACCATGACACCATCACATACTTCTCCCGCAAACTGCGCAGCTCCTTCTTGATGTCTGCATCCTCAAACTCTGAGTCATTGTCGCTGCTGATGTAGGATGACTGGGAGTGGAAGGAGGTGACACTGATGGTGGGGACCTTCACGCCCACCCTACTGGGTGTCTCGGGGCCCAGTGAGCCAGCCCTCGAGGACCTGTGCAGGAAGGCAGTGGCCTTCTTGACGAAGTCACTGGCCACACCTCCACCACCAGGGAGGGAGGACTGCTTCTGCACGGGAGGCCTCCTCCTTGGGCATTCGTCCCCAGAGTCACTGGATGCGGGCTCGCCCACACCAACCTCAATGGAGGAGGCCGTCTGCACCCGTCGCACTGCCAGCTTCATGTCGGGGCTGGAGGGAACCTCATCCAAGTAGACGTCAGGTGGGGCAGAATACCTCAGGCTTTGGGGGGAGGCCAGGGTCCACTCGTCCTGTGTACTAACCACCGAGAAGCGGCCCACGGTTTTGGCTGGTGAGCTGTTGTCCTGCTGCCCTGGCCACTTCCGGGGGGACCCTGCGGCCCGAGCTCCATGAGCCTGGCTGCCCTCTGTGAATGTTCCCAGGCACCTCTTCATGGGCTCTACCAAGGCTTCCCTGGGGACCCTGCCATTCTTGTCTGTGGGATCCGTGTGTGCAGGGCTGGCAGAAATAGGGGCATCCTTGGGAAACAAGTGGAAATAAAGAGATGCCCTGAGAACACAACCTGAAGCAAACCTTCCCAGCCAGCTGAGATTCCTGTCAAAAAAGTCCCCCTTACCTGGGGGGCACTGGGTGCTGCAGGTGAATCTGAAGCCACTTGTCCTCCATCACTGTCACAGCCCAGTGTGTTGCTGGAAGATGACTCTGCTGTAGGGACAGGGACAAGATCACCAGAAGGGGAAGAGACAGATGGTTGCTAGCTGAGAGACCCGTGTTGAATGACCTGGGAACAACGCTGGTTGGCCAGGAAGCGAGAGCTGGTGCTCTAAGGGGCTGAAAATAGTGATGCCCTCATCTCATGGCATCTTGTACATGCCACTTCACAGAAGGCATCTACAAACCTGGCGAAGGGAAGAGGCATTATTAGCCTCTAGTGCTCCAGGCCTCTGCACATCTGATAGAATGGCTAACACCCCATTTCCCTAGCTGCCTCTGGCTTAGGAGGCTCTCCCTGAGCACACAGTAGGGCAAGTTCTACCCTCCTCCTATGGAGTTAGGGACTGTCCACTGTACTACAGCTGCCCCCGTGCTCTCCATGTAGAGGTAGAGAAACCTATGCTCTGCCAAGATCCATTTAGATATTCCTAGCACCATCCACAGGCCATACAAAGTTATCAACACAGGCAGCCAAGCCAAGAAGTATACATGTCTGTCCTGTAAGTAATTTCTTGACCTATGTAGCCTTCAGGCTGAATGTTCTCCACCCTAAAGTAGGGCCAGTATGGTTATACAAAGAGGTTATAATTCCATATATCAGGTTATGAGTACAGTACATCTCAATGTCATCTCTTCTATCATCCTCACCCATTTTCTCCCTTATAGTATGTTTTTGACCATCTTCCTGCTGTTGCCATGAAAAGCCAATGAGATAAGTTCAAATAGCTGATCACACCTTGGGTGGAGACCCTACCTAGGTCAAGACCTCCACATGCAAAAAAAAAAAATCATGAGCAGGCTGGGGCAGGAACTATGTCAACATGCTGTATGGGAAGGATCTAATGCAGAGGAATAGAGATTTCTCCTAGAAATACACACACACAGACACACACACACACACACGCACACATACATCTGCACTACATATTCCATGTAGACATATATTTCCAAGGAGATGAAATCTAGTCTCTATCATGTATCCCCAAACTATGGGCAACACAGGACTGTCCTCACCCCTGTGAGTGATGTCATACACCAATCTTTGAATATCTTGAGGACTGAGGTACTCAAATAACTGCATTTCTTCTATCTGTTTGCCAGAAAAGTTTACCTGTTCATCTGATGTTGAGTCAGCCTGGAGCTCTCTGCTCATGAGTTCTGTATTCTGAGAAGAGTGTGGGTTTTGGAGTGTAAGGTATATCATTTGCAGGCTACCCAAGCTCAGTTTTTTCATCTGTCAAAGGATCCCTGGGATGCCTCTTACACTGTGAAGCCAGCCCCAGATGGAGTGACAGGAGAGCTGATAGGTAGCAAGGCAAAGGCTGATCCTGCTTCTGCCCTGTCCTCCCCAATGCTTTTCTAAGTGTAGTGTCTAGAAACCAACACAGCTCCTGGGTGGGCAGGTAGAGTAGGATGGTTCCTTTCAATCTACAAAAGCAGCCTGGACTCTCAAGGGCTATAAGCTGCCAATACACACTGAGGTTTCCATTTCTAAACTCAGCTACAACCCTGTCCTTATCTTGCCAGGCCCTAAGAAATTCCAGGCTGAGAAAGAAACTTTGCACTTCTGAAGGTAGACAGCTCCCTTAGGATGGAGACTCAGGTGTTGAATCATAAAGCAAGAAATTAGAGCAGAAGAGTCCTTCCCACCTACTCGCCTGAAGTGCATAGCAGCTAGTGCCATGAAGGAACTCAGCAGACCTTGGACCATTTCAATAGCATAGCTCTGGGAGCTGAAGAAACAGCCCTACGCCATGCTTGAGCCAAAATAACTATGATGTAACTTTGCTGAAGCAGCTCAGGGGCCTGGGATATCCTCTGTGTTTAGCCATTTGTCATCTGAGAGCTTGGGAACCAGAGAAATGCTCTGTATAATATCCCAGCACCCTTCCCCTCCTCCTAGTTCTGATCGCAGCTTTCATCTGTTTCTACAGATAGGATTTCTGTCCTTGGAGTGTGAGAGAGGTTCCTTTAAGATTAGTTTTGGCAGACAATGAAGTGTCTAAGTCCCTCCCTCTCTAGAAGCTATATCTTTTTATCTGGAAAAGATCATTTTATCCTGTAATGCATGAAGGGTAAGGGTGTAAATGCAGGAGGTCTGGGCCCAGGAAGACTGGTAGCACAGGGTTAGGTGTGATCTTGAGCCTGTTACCTGTTATTGATGAAGATGCACCCTGTTCCCGCTCTCCATCTGCTGGGGTCCATCCTGCAGGAGCTGTTTCTGACTTTTCCAACTAGAAGAAGAATCAAACAAAAAAGGGAAGAATTGTGAGCTTGGCCAGTCAACATCTCAGTAGCATATTTCTTTCCTTTTTTTTTCCCCCTTAGGTCTAAGATCAGGGCTTGAACTCAGTACCTACATCCCCTTTCAATCACTGAATAGTGCTTTATCAACTGAGCTGCACTTCCAACACCCCCCCCCCCCCCCACTAGCTTAATTGCAAATCTGTTTCCTCCTGTATCTGGAGCCATCCTCAGTCTGCCCTTACCATGAGACAATTGGACTGTGTTGCCTGGAGCCACTCTGCCCCCCTCCCCCTCTTCCCATTTCCCTCCTTACATTGCTAGACAGAGGCCACTTATGCATGAGTGGGTCACCCAGAGGGCCACACGGGCCCTGGGGGAGGGCAGCTCTGCATAGCTAGGATTCCTGCCCACATTAAGTCTAGGGTGAGCCCTGCCACTCACCAAGGGTTGGGGCAGTTGGGTAAGCCCAGGATCTCCTCCAAAGACCTCTCCACGAGGTGGGTCTCCTCTCAGGGGCTCCAAGGTGAAGTCTCTATCACACACCTCCATGGGAGTCCCAGCAGAAGCTGAGGAGGTGGGCACATGCTCCTGGTAGAGCAAGGTCCTCAGTTTCTCATCCAGGCTCTTGATGGTGCTGTCCACAAAGCCCATCCTGGGGGGCGGCCCTTCTCCATCTGACTCCAGGGCTGAGGGTGGTGGTGGAGGAGCAGTGGGCCCCAAGGGGGGGCTGGGAAGCTGGGGGGCAGCCAGGGTGATGGCCCCCACTGTGGAAGGCAGCAGGGATGGTGGCTGACCCACAGCAGGCTGCAGTACCCCGCTTGGTGGGCTGGGCTCCAGTGCTGAAGCAGGAAGGGGATCCTTTGGGGCGCTGACCTCCCTAGATGAAGCAGGCTCCCCCAAAACTGTAGGACAGCAGGAGGTCTCTGTAGCTAGAGTATAAGGTCCTCTGTCTGTGCTGAGGGGCTGTGGAGCGAGTTGAGCATGGTGAGTCTCAGCCAGTGGCTTGGGTGTCTCACGCTCATTGGCTCTCCCCTGAGGGGTCCCTGGGCCCCCTGCCTGAACAGCAGTCCCTGGTGCTGGCTCTGGTGTGGCGCTGGCGGCTGGTGCTGCTGTGTCTTGGAGTGCAGTAGTCGTGGGAGGGGAGGATGGTGCCAAGGAGGCTGATGCCCCGCTGGAAGGGTCACTGGGGCCTGCCTGGCTCAGGAGCTGCTGAGCAGCTGGGAAGCCAGGTTTTTCCTTCAAGGACAGCTGGTCTGTGTAGGGCGCTGTGTCTAGAAGAAACGGGGAAAATGCTTTTGTATCCACCTACTCCAGTCCTACTCACATGAATCCTTCCCTGCCAGGAATGATGTCTTTCTTCTACCATAACCTGGCTGTGGCCCAGCACACTGGTTCCTGTTTCATTGATGTGCTAAGTCTTACTTCCTGTCCATATTTGACTTCTGTCTGGCCATTGCCTTTCTGAAACACCTTCCATGGGTCTCTCAATGGGCAATTCTCACCTCCAGTCTCTGTCAGCATTTGCCCTTTCCTACAGTCCTTCTGCAGCATGTGACTGTCAGGTGTGGCCCATTCTCTATCATCAGTCTGTATACATTCTGGCCTGCAAGATAAGCTCCATAAAGTATGGCTCTTAGCATGCACTGGCCCATTGGACAAAAATCTTCCAAAAGAATTTCTAAAGTTGAGGTGTATTAAGTAGGAAGCTGTGTATCTTTCCAAAACCAGGAATGGAGGAATGAGAACCTTGTAATCCATCAGATACCTAGTCTTTGGTAAGCTCACAGCAAAGGACATCATATGTTGCCAAGTCCAGCAAAGGGTCCTGGTAAAGAAGGAACTTGGGATCCTGACAATAACACTCTAGCATCTACCTGGAGTGCTCAGAGCTTTCTCGGCACTTGCAGCAGTCTGAGACGAATATACTGTGTATAGCCTTGAAGTCCTACTTTAAAAAACAACTCTTTTATCTTTTTAAAAACATAGACAAAATGTATGAAACAAAAATGTAAACCATAACAAAGACGGGAGTAGGGAGTTACATGGACCCTGAGATCTCCCTTAAGCTCCTAGACTCACACCACACCCTCCACTCTGAAAGGTGAGAAATTGAAATAAACATGTTCTCATGTATGTCTATGGTTTTGTCATGTCTCTCTAAATATCATCCTTCTGCTTTGCTGGGTTTAGCATAATCTGTCTGTGGAATGGTACTGTATTTATCTTTGATGTTTGGCTTCTCATTCACCATTGTTCATGTGACATACACCTGTGTGCTGTTCTGTTTGGATACATGCACCCATTCTATATTGGTACATGGAGTTCTGTCAATGCTGGACCTCCATTAACATGAAAGCACACTGTGCCGATGCCCAAGTCTTATCAGGTACACATGGTGGGAGCAAAGGGAATGCAAGTTGAGGACCTTTGGTCTCAGTAGAAGCTGCTAAAAGCCCTTTCAGAGTGTATGTGTGGGAAATGTCCTCTTCCACTGACAGCCTCCGAGTTCCCCTAGGGCTTCCTTCCCTCCTCAAGTCAGCCTGGGAGTATGTGGTAGGGTTTTGCTGGGGTTTGCTTGCACTTTTAACCGTGGTAACAACACTTAACAGGAGATCAGACTTCTTAAATGCTTAAGAACACAATACCATACTGGTAACCATAACCCTGTAGTATACTAGCCTCTAGAATTTACTCAGCTTGTATAACCAAAATTTTATGTCCACCAAATAACAACTCTGTCCCCTACTTTCTCCTCTTTCTGAGTGTGACTACTGATATACCTTCTCTAAGTGGAAAGCATTCAGTATTTATCCTTCTGTGACTGGCTTATTTTATTTAGCATTAGGCCCTCTGGCTCATTCATGTTGTAGCACATAGCAGGATTTCTTTTTTAAGTGGCTAGATGGTATTCCATTGAATAGCCATATAGACTGGGCAGAAAGGCCTGTAGATTGTATTGTGATCCTACAGGTCTTAGTAGCAAGGATTATAGGTGTGAGCCACCAGTACCGAATGGAGTTGAATTTGTTTTTAAAAATTGTTTTTATACTTGACATGTACAGACTTTTTTCCTTGTCATTATTCCCTAAAAAATACAGTACAACAATCATTTACAGAACATTTACATTGAATTAGTTCTTACAAATAATCTAGAGAAGGGCTGAGAATATGGCTTAGTGGTAGAGTGCTTGCCTGGCATTCAAGAAGCCCTGGGTTTGATTCCTCAGTACCATATATACAGAAAAAGCCAGAAGTGGCGCTGTGGCTCAAGTGGTAGAGTGCTAGCCTTGAGCAAAAGAAGCTCAGGGACAGGACCCAGGCCCTGAGTTCAAGCCTCAGGACTGACAAAAAAAATCTAGAGATGATTTTGAGACAATTTAACATATAAAGTGGTTACACATAGGTTATATGAAAATACTGTATCATTTTATGTAAGGGACTTGAGCAGTCTCAGGTATGGGAGGGGAAGAAGTGAGGGATGCTGGAACCAGTTCCCAACAGATTCAGAAAAATGACTGGACTTACATGTAGAATGACTAGACTGGATAACTGGATGACATAGTAATTGCACATTTACTTTTTAAAGTATGTATCACCATTTTCCAAAGTAGTTATACTATTTCATACAATGTATGAGTTCTGGTTCTTCTACATACCCATCAACACTTTTTTTTTTTTTGGTGCTGATACTGGGGCTTGAACTTAGGGCCTGGATGCTGCCCCTGAGCTTTTCCACTCAAGGTTAGTACTCTACCATTTGAACCACAGCTCCACTTCTGGCTTTGAATCATGATCCTCAGATCTAAGTTTCTTGAGTAGCTAGCAATACAGGCATGAGCCACTGGCACCTGGTTGAGGTTAGTTTTTACATTTTATTTTATTTTTGTGCCAGTCCTGGATCTTAAACTTAGAGCTTGGGCACTATCCCTGAGCTTTTTTCTTAATATTTATTGTCTGTCAATTTTCATTTTCCTGAAGTGTCTGCAGACCAACAGCTCAAGACCATTCGGTGGTTGTTCTCATACCCATTTGATGGCCTAGGCAGTAGCCACCTCAGACCCCTCACTGGTGGGGCTGGGTGCTCCAATATTCAGTAGGGAACCACTGGCACCTTACCCCTTCCAACCAGTCTGGGACCTCAGGCTGGGTGGCAGTGAGTGAACTCAGGAGTGGGGGCATTCCATTTGCCATGAAATTCCTCCTGGGTCACTGTCTTTTCAGCTGTACCCTGCTCTTCCTTTTCCATTTGTTCAGAACCTCCAACAGGTGCTTGCGGGAGATGGTGCCATGCATGGGCAAAGCTTCCCAGGCAGCATCTACCACATCGGACCCATGGAGTCAGGCCTCTTGTTGTGTGGGATGGCAATGCCCATGTAGCTCAGAGATCTGTGTTACATAGTACAGTAGTGGGCAGGTTGATGTAGGACACCTCCATGAGAGGCTGGGGATTGGGCCTGGGGATTGGTCACTACCTCAGAAGCCAGGGTTCCCAAAGGCTGCATGGATCTGGTTAGTAAAGGTTCTGGGTGTGAAGTGGCCAGCAGCTATGGGGTGGCCCTGGTGGTAGTGGCAAACTTCAGTACACATGCTGGCCAGTATTCCTGGAGGAAATGACACTGATGGCAGCAGGGTTTTCAATGGTAATAATGGCAGATACTGCCAGTAGAAATTTCTCACAGGTCCTCTTCAGATTGATGATGCAGCCAGGATCACTTCCTTTTGTAGAAGTGCTGTTACATCTGGAAGTCAAGGTTGGTGCCACCTAAGTGGATTGCTGCTGCAATATCCTCCTCCTTCATTTTTAGGATATCAAGGACTCTGGACATTGTGTTAGTTTCCTTTTAAGGAATCAAGAACAAGTCCCTGTATGAAGCCCTCCCTGGGTAGTGCAGAAAAGTACTGAGCATTTTATTGCTCAAGGCTAGCACTCCCCCACTTCAGCCGCAGCTCCACTTCTAACCTCTTGAGTAGCTAGGATTACAGGTATGAGCCACCAGTACCTGGCTGGGGGTTAGTTCTCTCTTTCTCATTTTTTTTTGTCAGTTGTGGGGCTTGAACTCTGGGCCTGGGTGCTGTCCCTCAGTTCTTCAGCTCCAGGCTAGCACTCTGCCACAGCACCACTTCCGGTTTTGTGAGTGGTTTATTGGAGATAAGAGTCTCATGGACTTTTCTGCCTGGGCTGGCTTTGAACTGTAATCCTCAGATCTCAGCCTCCTGAGTAGCTAGGATTACAGGTCTGAGCCACTGGTGCTGGCTTGGGGTTAGTTATTTTTAAGACAGGGTGTTGTGCTTTTTGCACAGGCCTGCTTGAAGATCCTGTGTCTCCCACTATTTTTTAAAAAATATAATCAGTTTGCTATTCTATTTTTTTTCTTTTTGGTTCAAGATCAGGACTTGAAGTCAGTACCTATTGCTTTTGCTTATTAGCTAGCGCTTTACCAACTAAGCTATGCCACCGACCCCTACTATTCCTCTGTGTGTGTGTGTGTGTGTGTGTGTGTGTGTGTGAGAGAGAGAGAGAGAGAGAGAGAGAGAGAGAGTGCTTGAATTCAGGGCTTGAGTACTGTCCTTGAGCATCTGTGTTCAAGGCTAGTACTCTACCATTTGAGCCACTTTCAGCTTTTGGTGGTTCACAGGAGATAAGAGTCTCATGGACTTTCTGCCTAGAAAGGCAGACTTGTTTCAAACAGCAACCTCAGCCTCCTGAGTTGCTAGGATTACAGGCATAAACCACCAAAGCCTGGCATTGTTTGTACATTTTAAAGGTCACTGGTTTCTTCCTTTTAAAAACATTTTTCTTCATTCCACTTTGGGTTTATTTTCACATCAGTTTTACTTGGTTCTTTAGAAGACTGCAATATTGATTTGAGACCTCTGTTCTTGTCTAAGTACTTAGTACAATGTATTTCCTTCTAAGTATTACTGTAGCCATACCTTACAGATGTTAATAGGTTGTATTTTTGTGTTAGTTCAAAAATGTTTTCTAACTTTCCATGGAACTATTTTTTTCAGCAATGATTTAGAAGTGCTATTTGCTTCTTAGTTATAGCAAAGAACACAATTGATATTATTCACTTTGCTTTCATTTGTTAGGTTTGTTTTCCAATTCAGGATGTGGTAATGTTCCATAAAGACTGGAAAAGAAAGTATGTTCTGTACATTTTAGTACTCTGTAAACATCAATGAGGACAAGCTGGTTGAGAGACTCAGATTTGCTGCATCCTTGCTGATTTTTTGTCTGGTTTATCTGCTACTAAGAGAGGAGTACTGAAGTCTCCAACTACAATTATAGAATTATCTCTGTTTTAGTTCTGTTAGGGGTTTTGGTTGTTCATTTCTTTTGTTTGTCTCTTCTCCTCTTTGGACTTCTGAGAAAGGATCTCAGTAGGACTTATGAGAAATAAGACCAGTATATAGACCAGGATGGCCTTGAACTCAAAGATCTTCCTGTCCTAGCCTCACTTCCTTTCACTTCCTCCCCTTCCCTGGGATAACAGGCAAAAATTCTGGGTTTGTTAGTTCAAGATTTTTTTTTTTAGGGCTGGGAAGGTGGCTTAGTGGTAGAGCGCTTGCCTTGCATGCCTGAGGCCCTGGGTTCAATTCCTCAGCACCACATAAGCAAAAAGAAAAAAGCCGGAATGGCGCTGTGGCTCAAGTGGTAGAGCGCTAGCCCTGAGCTGAAGAGGTGAGGAACAGCGCCCAGGCCCAGAGTTCAGGCCCCACGACCAGATCCCCCCCCCCAAAAAAAAGATTTTTTTTTTTTAGTGCCTGTCCTGGGGCTTGAACTCAGGGCCTGGGTACGGTTGCTGAGCTTTTGTGCTCAAGGCTAGCATTCTACCACTTGAGCTACAGCTCCACTTCTGGCTTTTTAGTGGTAATTGGAAATGAGTCTCATGGACTTTTCTGCCTTGTCTAGCATTTAACATTGATCTTCATATCACAGCTTCCAGAGTAGATAGGATTATAGCTATGAGCCACTGGCTCCTGGCTCTCTCCCAAGATTTCTAAAATTTTTACTTCTTTTTAGACATCATGGCTTCTGGAGAGAAACAGGCAGTCATCTGACTTATGGTTCCTTTTTAGGTAATAAATCATTTTTTTCTAATTGCTTTCATGGTTTTTTTCCTTTGTGTTTAGTTTTCAGCAGATTGATACTGTGTATAGGCATGGCAATTCTTAGATTTAACCTGTGGGAGGTGTTCTTAATTTCTTGAATCCCCAGGTTTATGCCATTTCCCAAATCTGAGTTTTCAGAATTACTTTTTACAAATATTTTCTCAGCATTGTACCTTCTCTCCTCTCCTGGAACTCTGACACAAGTATTAAATATTTGATTTTTGTTTCACAGGTCGTTAAAGCTCTTTATTCATCTTATATTTTAGTTAGGTTGCTTTTCTTTCTTTCTTTCTTTTTTTTGTAGTGTGGGGCTTGAAATCAGGGCTTTTCATTCTCTCTTGGCTTTCTTGCTTACATCTACCATTTGAGCCACTCCTCCAGCTTGGCTCCTTGCTAATTGCACATGGAGTACAGGCTTTTCTGCCCTGGCTGGCTTCAAACCTTGATCCTCCAGTTTTCAGCCTTTTGAGTAGCTAGCATTATAGGTGTGAGCCATCATTGTCAGACATAGATATTTTAATTCTCAATGTTAAATTCTCCATTTCTTCACTGTATCTTGTATTTCTTTGCTGATACTTTCTACTTTGCCATTTGTTTCAAAACTGTTTCTGAATTTTCAAACATATTTATAATAGCAGCTTTAGGTTGTCAGATCATTCCAACACCTGTATCACCTTTAAGTTGCATCTGTTGGCTTTTTCCATGGAAGGTGACATTTTGTGGTTTTTCACTTGCCAAGTGATTTTAGATTCTGTTCTCAACATCTTGAATGATACTATGCAATACGTGTTTAAATTCTATGGCAAAGGTTGGTAGTTGTGCTTTAGCAGGCAGTCACAATGGTTAAATACAGACTGGAGTTATGACCTGTCTTCCATGGACTATGGTTATAGTCAGTTCCATTTTCAGTGATTTTTGCAGGTCTAATCTGATCTGAAACTTGTGTCTGTCACGAAGAGGCCAATCTAGAACCTGGGTGCGGTTTTATCCATTAGCTCATTTCTCAGTGCTATTTTTTTTTCTTTCTTCATTATTGGGAACGAAGCCCAATGCCTCATGATTGCTAGGCAGGTGCTCTGAACTATACTTCCAACCCTTTGGCTTTCTTTTGTGTTTCTGAGTTAGGGTCTTATTAACTGCCCAGGCTGACCCCTAATTCAATCCTTTTGCTTCTGCCTCCTAAGTACTTGGGATTACAGATATGTGCCACTGTACCTGCTCTTAAAGTTTTTTGTATACTCATTAGCATCCAGTCCCTGAATACTTACACACAGTTGGGGGTACACCTTGCAGTTCAGCTTGATGCTGCTTTCTGAAGCTCCTCTCTGTGTCCTCCTGGTATTTTCTGGTTCTCTTGGACTTCCTGTTGAACCTCTGGCCCCAAACCGATGTGGTTTATGTTTTTGGTGCCAGTACTTGGCTTGAACTCATGGCCTTGAACTCTTGCTTGGCTTTTCACTCAAGGCTGATACTCTACTATTTGAGTCACACCTCCACTTCTAGCTTTTTGCTACTTAATTGGAGATAAGATTCTCACAGACTTTTCTGCTCAGCCTCTTCTGATATCAGTAACTAGGATTACAAGTGTGGGTCACTAGCACCTAGTTAAACCACCCATTTTTTATGACTGCACTAGGCAGTGGAAGACAGAAAAAAAAAATCAAAGCAACAGGTCTGGAGCCCTGGCTCCACTCCACAAAGAGGAAGGTTCTCCTCGTGATTCTGCCTGTTGTAGGCTACTATTATCTGCTGCTGCCCATAGATTTGTCCAGGAGTTGGAAGTACTCTGAAGGCTTGTTTTTTCCTGTGCCCCTGCCTGCTCTAGGCATACCTTCAGAAGAGCCACTGTGGGGCCAAGATTCCATGCCTCTCTTTAGTGGCCAGGTAGCTGAAGCCAAGTTCAACCTCTCTTACAGGAATAGGAGATAAACCCTGAGGAAAAGGGGCCAAGACCAGGCTTCAACCTCCACTGACCCTGGTCTGATAATTCTTCCTATCTTGAGATTTCCAATTCCTTCAAGAAATAATTTCCATAACTTGTCAAACTCTTTTCAGTCACCCACTGTGGTTGTTTAATGTAAATCAACACATCTGTCCCTCAGTTTCCATTTTTTTTAATGGACAACCTGGCTACGAAAGGTTCCCAGAGGTTATCCAATGTGTACATAAAGGACGAATATTTAACTCTGTTGTCATTATACTTGCCTTCCTTTTTCCTTTCCTTCCTTCCTTCTTTCCCAACCCCTCCCCCCTCACCCCCTTTTCCTTTCCATTCTCCTCCCTCCCTTCTTCCCCTTTTTCTTAGGGACTTGGGCTTACTAGGCAGGTGCTCTATCATTTGAAATATGCTCACCGCCCTTCTTGCTTTATTTTTCAGATAGATCTCATGTTTTGGTCTGGGTCTGGCCTCAGACAGTGATCTTCATGCTTATATCTCCTATGTCGCTAGGCTCATAGGTACATACCACCATAATTGACTTTTGACTGAAGTAGGGCTCTCTTAACATTGGATTATAAGAGCGAGCCACCACACTTGGTTGTAACACTTTGCTCTTACTCTACACCACAATGTCTCTTCAATCTCATGTCACACTAAAGTTTACCATCCCTTTTCAAAGGGATTTTGCTTGTAGCTGGGAAAGTGTACAGTACGAAGAAGAGATAATATGTGAAGACAGTCTCATTTTTAAAAGTTATTTTTCCCTGATTCCCCAGGCTAGGTTAGGCCCATCCCTTTGGCTAGAGTGCATCCTGTCTCTGTGGGTCACTGGGGATTTTATTATAGAGCTGACCTTTTCCTTTTCATAACGATTCTCTAAAAGTATATAGGACATCGAAATTAATTTACAAATATTTTTCATGAATATACATTTATGTTATCTTAGATTACTTAATTAGCAGCTCTTTTCTCCCAAGTGTTAGGGAATTATATTGAAATTTATTCAAATGACTATGTTCTGGTTTCCCAAAAGACCATAAAAGTCAAGATTTAACTAAGAGTACAAAGGGCAAGTTTACAGTTATCTGTACAGACAGGTGACGGCCCAGGTGTGGATCAACAGTACTCACTGATCACTATGCAGGTTGACAACTGAAAATCAGACAGTCTCAGGACTGAGTGCGACTCTCCCTTATCCCATGCAAAGCAGGACTCACAAGGGCAAGGGTCACTAGATAACACTGCACAGAAAGGGCAGAGCTCATTAGCACATGCCTGTGCAGTTATTGCTTCATTTGTGTGGTGGAGATGACAGGACTTAAGGGATGCTGCCTTTACTTAGCTGGTCCAGGGGAAAATGAGGAGAGAGTCCCATTGGCTGCTCCAAGCTTCGGGATGCTGGAAAAGCACTGCACATCAGAGAAGGGTGGCTAAGAGGAAGCCTGGGGGTTCCTTGGCTGCTCCTACCTTGGCTGGCTTCTGGCTGCAGGGAGCTTATCGGAAGTGGAGGGGAAGCTTCAGAAGCATCAGCTGCTGGGTGCTCAGCCACTGGACAGATGATAAACCACCTCTTCCCTGTGTGCAGAACTAAGGAGCAGAACATAAACAGTGCTGAGGGAGAAAGTATCTTTCTTGACCAGGTAACCCCTGGGTATGTATATGTACTGTATGTGCCATGGGGACTCCAGGGAACTTGCCTACACCTGTGGGAAGTGATCCCAATGGTAAGGGGCAAGGAACCCAAGTTCTCTCTCAGAATCCTAAATAGTTTCCTCCATGGTGGTCGATGAAGAGTGTCTAGAGAGTGCTTCCCTCTGCTTTTCCCTCACACAGAGGGACAAGCGGTAGACAGACAGCCCAAGGAACCCCATGGGCAATCTGAGACTCTCAGCAGTACCTGACTGGGGCTTAACTCCTAGACTGCCCAAAGCACCAGCCTTAAAAGCAGTAGTGTTAAATTAGTGTACAACAGCTCTTCGGGGAAGACAGCTGTTCCCAGATGGAGACACTTGTCACCACACACTCCCCCACCCTCCAAGTGCAATGGCCCAAAGCCTCTGCTTCCATGCATACCAGGCACCTTTATGGAACCTGTGATGCAAAGCAGAAGGATCTAGGAAAAAGGTGCTTTTCAGAGGCTTCACTGCTTTGGTAGGTGTGACCTACCAAAGGTGTGGTGGGGGCAGACTCACCGTTCTGTTGGTACACAGGGGCATTTGCTTGGGACTGTCCACTCTCCTGCATAAGAGAGAAGGACTTGACGTCAGTGTGTCCCCATGCTCACAGAGAACTTCCTGCAGAACTTCCCGCCTGGATGATGCATCTACCCTCCCCCACCAATCCGCCTCTGCTCCCTGGGGACCTAAGTTCTCACCTCCCCTGCAGCCAGGCCGCAGGTGCCCAGGTGTGGTGGGCTGGCTCCTGCATCAGAGCCATGGTCAGCATCTGTGTCCTCGCTGAGCATATCCTCTGCCTTGTCCATGACATCCTTCATCTGCTCAATGAATGTTTCACGCTCGGCCGGCAGGATGAAGTCATGCTCCACCTGCAAGGGGCCATGGGACTGCTAGTGACGACATGCCGCATGCCACAGCTGCATGGGGGCTTTATGGGGATGTATGGCTCTCTACCCTAGACTCCAAGGGAAGCATGGCGAAGAGACATGTCTCCATACAGACGCTGCACAGTGCAAGAAGCAGATGGCTCCAGTGACAGAGCAGAGCAGTTATTGAAGAATATACCGCACCCACCATAATGCCCCATGTGGCAACACCCTTCCTGGAGCCCTAAGGTAAGCACTGTCCCCCCTTAAGGGCTCTGTCCATGAGCTTGTGTGTATTTTCCACAACCTGTGGAGATTGGCTTCCTCATTAAAATCTCACCCTATAGCCAAGTGGCCTTTCTCAGTGCTAAGTCCAGAGAGCGTGTTTCTAAAATCAACCAGGCTGCCCTGATATTCGACATGGAAAGGCTGTTCATACAGACCTGTGGGTTCTGGCCTTGCTCCCGTGCCTCTAAACAGCATTGGCAGTGTTATAGACTTTCCACCTGCACCTTGGATCTGGATGTCCAAGCAAGAAGGCTGTCTCTCCACAGTGTGCATCTAGCCATGCTGGTGGATATCCTCCTGATGGCTGGGCCTGAGATCATGTACCCCTTGCTTCCCACTAGGTCCTAATGGCCACACTGCTCACGTGGAAGAATTTTCTATCAGTCACCAGCACCTGGAGTAGGGCTAGGGCTGAGCAGGACACAGTCACTGCCCTCAACTCTCATATAGGTTCATTGTACACCACTGAGTCCTGGGCTGCTCAGGCAAATGGGATATAGTGCATGTCAGAAAAATCATCTGATAGCTCCAGGGTGACTCTAGGGACAGAGGTTAGCTGTTCCCTGCACAGCAAGGTTCAATCTCTGCGTTTTTCAAGTCACAGCACCTATTTTCTACTTATATACTCCCTGATACCTAGTCCCTGCTTGAGATATCCATCCTTTTAGATCCCTTTATGGATGGATTCCAGCCCCGCGCCCCCTCTCCAAAAAAAGCTGCCTGCATAATAGAACTCTCCTGACACCCTGTCCCTCATAGATTCCTTCCCAGGAACAGCACAGTGCCCACATCCCTGAGATGTAGAGCTAACATTGTCTTACATGATGTACCTTTTAACTGAGTATAGTCAGGGAAAATGACATTTTTTGTTGTTATTGTTTGTTGGTCATGGAGCCTGGGCTCTTCTGCTCAAGGTTAGCATTCTACCACTTTAAGGCTCAGTGCCATTTCCGGTTTTCTGGTGGTTAACGGGAGCTAAGAGTCTCATAGACTTTGCTGCCCAGGCTGACTTTGAACCTTGATCCCCAGATGTCAGCTTCCTGAGTAGCTAGGATTACAGGTGTGAGCCACCAGAAACTGAGAGAAAGTGACACTGTTTGAAGGCAGTATGTCATGGTCATTATTGGACCTCCAGTTGTGACACAGTACACTGAGTGCAAGTATACACAGGATGTTCTACTCTGTGAACTAGGGCCTGTTATTGTGTCCTGCAACACATGCACTTAGTAAAAAAAAAATGTAAAGACCTCAAAACAATTAAAAGCAAAATAGTAAATAAAAACCTAAAAAA
Source organism: Dipodomys spectabilis (assembly GCF_019054845.1). Lineage (NCBI taxonomy): Eukaryota > Metazoa > Chordata > Mammalia > Rodentia > Heteromyidae > Dipodomys > Dipodomys spectabilis. The sequence continues at coordinate 17,469,548 of NW_024870775.1, forward strand.
AACCCACAATCAATGCCAACTTAATCCAAACATCCACATTCCCCGACTTACTGCAGAGCTGGAAGTAGATCTTCATCAGAATAATGAACTCAAGACCTAACAAAATCTACCAGTGACAGAGCAGTTAGGGATATCTGGCACTCCCCAGGGAGAAGCTTGTCTGAATAGTGCACAGCTCCACCAGCCATAGCTCTCCTTCCCATTGGAGTCTCTGTCCCTGGGGCAAGAAGGGACTGTGAGGAAGAGAGTCGATGGAGCCCAACAGAGGCTTCACAGCTGGGGGGATGGGCAAAAATTGTGTATTCATATCGGGTCTCCTTCATAGAGATGTCTTAGATGACTTAGCTTTGAAGTGGCTAACTCATCATTATGCAGGGACTTGTGTGTGTGTGTGTGTGTGTGTGTGTGTGGGCACATAGGCACGTACATAAAACAGCTGCCAAAACCAAGAGGACATTAACATGCAGTTCCTACAATTGTTGTTTGAGTGAAGAACAGTTAGCGAGAAATAGGACTGATGGAATACTGCAGCAGTGAGAGATCAAAGGACTGCTTCACAGACGGTTTGTTATGGTTCAAGATATATGAGCAAGCCAGACACAATGGCTTAATCTTACAATCCTAGCTACTTAGGAGGTGGAGATTGGAGGATCTCAATTTGAGCTACTCTGATGCAAAGGAAGTTTGCAAGATTCCATTTACTCAATAGCTGGACACAGTGGTGCATGCCTGTTATCCAGCTATTGGGGAAGCACAATGGCTGGGTTCAGTGGTCCCTTTCTATCATACCCAGTGACAAGAAGGAATGTAAGTGGGAGGATTGTATTCTAGGCTAGCTCGGGCATAAAATGAGACTCTATTTTGAAAATAACCAAGATCAAAAGGGACTAGAGCGATAGTTCAAGATGGGTAGAGTACCTGCCTAGCAAGTACAACTTTCTGGTGACCTTAACAGTTGAATTGTTGAAGGCAGTAGCCAGTGGCCACATAAGACAATTAACATTGAATTAAATTTCATATGTGCTCACTAATCATGCTAGGCCTGGTCACTGCACTTGATGGCATCTGGAATGAAGGGCCACAGCACCTATCACCAATGTCAACTGTTTTTTTAAGACATGCTTCCTAAACTCCCCTCCTGTGCGAATGACAGTCTAGAAAAGATATTATCCTGTCATGTATTCATCAATGGGCCAGGAAATCTGCTCAACATAAGTGTATCCTTTTTGCCCTTGTCTTTGAGTGTTCTCGGCATGATAGTTTCTGAGGCCCAAGGTTCAACTCATGCCAGGGCTGGGTGCTGGGGACACAGCAGGATGCTCTGGGAGCAGGGGAAATAGGGTGGAGAGAAGCCTGTGAGTGACAAGGTGCTCACAGCAGGGACTGTTAGTGTTGACAGAAATGGGGAAACAGGGGTGGAGTGCAGGGCTAGGATCTGCACTTCCACTGGGGAGGCTGACGGATAGTTCTACACAGGAACATAGGATAACAGACCATGGGCTTGTTGTTTCCCTTTGCTTAATCTCAGGGAGAGGCTAAGGTGTGGTAAAAACACCATTCGTGTGCCATTATGAATACATTCTTCAAGCTGCTCTCTCACACTCAAGAACATGCAGGTACAGAGTGCCATTGTTCCAGCTGCAGACCAACAGCTCTGGGGGCAGCCCCCCAGGCACTGATATTGATGCACAGGGAGCCTAACACTTCTATGCAGGGCTGAGCTTGATATACTTGCTTCTACCTGTGCCCAAGGACTACAAGGAGATGACGTCACCCAGGGCCAGCCTTACCATGTATGTGGCAATCTCATCAGGGGCATCCCCATCCAAGTCAAACTTGAAGGTGACCATTTTGTGGTTATGAGTTTCTAGCTGGCACTCCACCATCTTGTCTCCTGTATTGCACACCTGCAGGAAGCAGACAGTCAGAACGCAGGGACTACGGTACAGAACACATATGTCAGTGTGTTCCATATCCTAACACTCACATTCAGGATAGTTAAACGAGGGCGACTGGCCCTCTCCTGGCGGGAGCGGGCACGTGTGGACCTGCGGTGGTGTTTCCTGGCAGATCTGCCCTCCAGCCTGCCCCCTCCAAAGGCGCCTTCACAGCTATCACTTTGCTCTCGTCCAGAAGTGATATCAGAGCCACCATAGCTGAGTGAAAACCAAGAATGTTAATGGCATCCACAGATGACCAGCATGTCTACTATAGCCAGGATAGTCCAGCCTGGGAACTTTTAAGAGGACATGGGGACTCCTCTTTTCCCTGTAATGCCTATCTTAGATGGCTCAAGGGCCAAGCAGAAACAGATTCCCAGTCACTGGCTGCATGACTATGGCTCTCTAAACCTCCTTAGTTGTGATTCCACCCCTGTGCCTTGCTTTCTCCATTTGAGCAGCCATGACACAGCACTTATTCAGGGCTGTTGTGAGGGCTATGGGGGAATCTAACAGCACCCAGATTTCTAGGACAGTGGAGCTCACAACCACTTCCTAAAACTAAGTAAGGTGACTACTTCACCCCCTCCCCAAAGAACACAAGAAGAAAGGGGCCTGGGAGACCCTAGAGCTGTACTGAACTCTGCCCAGTCCACAGCGTTCCTGCTTGGTTCCCAGCCCCTCCTGGTCTCTAGGTACTTCCAACAATATCCATGGCCTCTTCCTTCTGGAATGTTCTTAACACAGAGATCAGCAATAGGTAATAGGAGCTAGACAACCTCCCCCTCTTCCACCCCAACCACCAGGTTTCATTTGGGCTGATAAAGACCCTGAGAGAATGTTCCCGAGGCTCTACTAGGTCAGATTCGAAAAAGTGGATAGATTTGTGTTAAAATTCTTCTTTTTTTTTTTTGTTGGTTGTAGGGCTTGAACTCAGTGCCTGGGTGCTGTCCCTGAGCTCTTTTGCTCAAGGCTAGCACTCTACCACTTTGAGCCACAGTTCCACTTCCAGTTTTTGGTCTTAATTGGAGATAAGATATCTCACAGACTTTCCTGCCTGGGCTGGCTTTGCACCTGGATTCTCAGATCTCAGCATCCTGAGTTGCTAGGATTATGGGTGTAAGCCACCAGTATCCGGCTTGTATTAAACTTCTTGATGGCATTTAAGCAAAGGGGGCAAAATCCCAGAGACAGTGGTTGGGTTGTACTGAAATGTGGGTCTGTATCCCTTCCTGTCCCCAGGTCAAGGATGGATGGGTACCTCTCACAGCTCTGTGGGAGACCAGGCGGCTTGTCTCGGGAGGCTGGTTCCTGAAATAAAACCAGAGTGAAGAGAATGGGTCACGAGGTTCCTACCTCCTGCGTGTGGCCCTCCCTCCTTCCCATCCTCAGCCTGCAGCTAGAGGGCTATCACACTGGGGCCAGCAGGGAGCTTTTCATCTTATTGAAAAGCCTGGAGCCAAGTGGATTCCTAAAAGCTAAGGATTGCTTCCTTTCCAAAATTGTCATCCTGCTTTGATCATCCCTAAAAAGAGGACACATAGGCTTTGTAAAAAGCTTTCACAAAGTTTACAGTCTCTCCCAGGGAAAGCATCCCCGAGATCATTTATACAACTCATGCTCTTCACCTTCTTTTGGATTTAGGAAAAGTGCGAGGGGAAAGAACAGGATTGTATGGCTGTTCTGGAGCACATTTCACCTTAGAGTACCACTTAGTCTAAGGCTGAGTCTCAAGAAGCTTCAAATGTGTGTGGGGGGGGCACAGGCACACACCTCTTGGGCCGGTTCCACTGTCAACTGGACAGCTGGGCAGGGGCTGGAGATCACAGGCCCAGCCGGCAGCGGTGGGTTTGCTGGTGGCAGGAGTGTAGTGGTCATGGCAGGCACACTCTGAGCTGCTGCCACGACAGTGGGGGCCAGGGAGCTAGGAAACTTAGGCAGGAGCTCAGGGACAGCAGGCGGCAGCACGTCTGGTAGAGGTGGGGAGAGGACAGCAGATGGCAGGGACACGGCAGGGACTGGAGCAGCCACAGGCGGGTGGGCCAGCAGGACCTAGGGCACAGGGATGAAGGTTGGGTGCTGTGGAGGTCATGTCCAGGCACATACATGGGTCACGAGGAGGGCCTGCGAACATCCCTCTCGGATCTACATGCTCCCCAAAGGTGGCAAGTCCATGTCTCCCGGCACATTTGGCACACAAATTCAGCAGAAGCACACAGGTAGACACCATCATTTCTTTCTATGTAAAATCTTTCTATGTAACACCTAGGCTGTACTTCACGTTGGAATTTCTACCTAAGTCCAGGTAAAAAGTCAGTCACTTATGTTACGATTCGGGTATGAAGTATCATGTGCTGAAGTCATGATCCATAGCTGGTGGTACTACTGAGCAGTGATTGAATCCTCAGGGTCCTGATCTAGTAAATGGATTAATATTCACAATATGGCCTTATTGGGAAGTAAAGCCTAGCTCGTAGAAGTAGGTCATTGGGGATATGCCCTGGAAAGATAGACCTTGTAATGGGCTCCTTCCTTTCTCTATGCTTCCTGGCCACCAACTTTTCTTTGCCACATGTTCTCCGCCAGGTCTGCTTCATCAAGGGCTCAGAAACACTAGAGTCATATGACCAGGGTCTGAAACCATGAGCCAAAATAAATCTTTCCTCCTGCAAACTGCTTCTCTCAAGTACATTTACAATGATATAAAAGCAACAGAAAAGCAAAATACTGAAATGTCCAAGCTGGTCTCCTACTCTCTTCTTGGGACCTTCAATCCTGTTCCCATGTGACCTTTTGCTTGAGTGCAGAGCACAGGGTAGACTTTCCTAGTCACAAGTATATCCTAAGAGTGCTCACTAGAATCTTCAGCTTCCTGTAGAATGACTTCAAGTTCAAGCTGGCTTCCCCACTGTATTCTTCTTCTCTCTCTAAAAGCACTTCAGGGGCTGGGAAGGTGGCTCAGTGGTAGAGTACTTGCCTTGTGTACATGAGGGCCTAGGTTCGATTCCTCAGCACCACATAAGCAAAAAAGAAAAAAGCCAGAAGAGGCGCTGTGGCTCAAGTGGTAAAACGCTAGTCTTGAGCTGAAGAGTTGAGGGACAGTGCCCAGGCCCAGAGTTCAGGCCCCACGACTGGACCCCCCCCCCCCCAAAAAAAAAAAAAACTCTTCAGAAGGAAAAAGGTAAGATGACAAGCTATCTTCTGCCATGCTTGGAGTTGAGAAGGCTAAGATGTCTAACTCTTAAGAACAGGAACAGGTACATTCATTGGAGCCTGCTGTCTTAAGACACTCTGTCAACAACCTAAGCCAGGTCAGAGATACCACACTATGGTTGGCAGGTAGACACCTGTCCTGGTTAGATGCTCCAGTTGCTGAAAATAAGCATGACCAGCTCAGCTCCGCAGGATGGACACAAAGCTAATGTGACTTAGGAGGCTCCTGGGATTTAGTACCATACAGCAAGGCCCAAAACATGCAGATAGCATCAACCCCCTACTCACTTGCCCTTGTCTTTCCCCAGAAACAGACCATCTCTAAGAATCATCCATCCAACTGGCCACTAACACCTGCTTAGCCCAGCAGCTCACTAGTAGGAGCATGGCACTGATGTGCTTTTAGAAAATATTATAAAGGTGATGCACAGAGAGGCTATAGTCACATAAGTCATATAATGAGTACATTTTTTTACGACAATGTCACCCATTCTCTCACTCTCTCCTAATTCTGATGTGTTTTTCCCCTGCTGTTTTATAGACAGCTTTATGATGTTTTCCTGATAGCCTGTAAACACTGGCCCTCTTTCTCCAAGCATCAATCTCTCCAGAAATAAGATGGCCTTGCATGTGTGCTGGGGATCCAGCATTCCTGCTCAGCACCTGGCTCTACCTTCAGCCCCTTTATCTGGGATAAATCTTCACAACAAAGTCAAAGTTGGTCCTGAATTAGAGGACCCTGAGGCTCAAAAGGTAGGGGATGTGCCTGAACCACAGAACTGTCAGGGCTTGGGCCAGGGGAAGGATAGATGGGAAGGAAGATGCCCAGGTTGGACCTCTCATAGTAGGTGAGGAAAATGATGCTGCCAGACAGAGAGGAAATTTAGGTGAGGGGGGGTTCCCAAGTAGGGAGTGTCTATCTGGAAGGAACCCAAGTCAGTCTTCCTTTTGTCCACTTGAGTTTGAACAGAACAGCCTGGAAGCTGAGTTAATGCAGAAAGCCACACAACAGGGATCCCACCTGTAGCATGTGTCATTATGGGCCACAGCATTCCTTCATACCAATGTGGAACAATGTATAGGGTCCCTACCTGCTCTCAGGACAATGCCCTGGTCACACCATAATCACCTTCCAGTTGGAAGTCCCTCAGTGCCCAGACCCCTCAGCTCTTTCTGGCTTACTTCCTCTCTGTTATGATGGGGATGTCCACCCTGCCTCACTCTCACAAGGTGCTCTGGGAGAGGCTGACCTAAGACACACGGAAGCTCAGCACCCATAAAGGGGCCTACACAGGTGATGGGTCACTTGCCAGGACCAGCATGGGCTAGGGCAAGGGAACCCCTAGCCATACAAAGGGCAGCTGCTGGCCTCCAGGCATAGTAAGATAACAGAACTCATTAGTCATTTTGATGTTCACACAGCAGAACTGTCCCATCCTGGTTTTAGCCTTGCTCCTGACCAATCTCTTCAAAGAGAGGACAACCAGAGGGAAGAGCTATCTACTTACCAGCTCCAAACTGCCCCTCTGTCCATGTGGTTAGTAGGAGCCAAGGCCCAATGAAGGAAGGAAGCAGCCTAAATGTCCTTTGAACCTGGTCCAGAGGGTTTTTAGGTGCCAGGAGGCAGACCCAGGCCCTGCAGGTGGATTACCTGGCTCCCTGAGGTGACAGCCGGAGCAGCCTGCTCAGGCAGATGGGCGACACCAGGCTGGAGGGGCTGAGGAGGCACAGGCGGCACCGTCTGTGGAGGGGTGGCCCGTAAGCTCTGCACCGTGTGGTGGGGGGAAGGTGGGATGTCTCCAGGTGCCATCTGTGGGAAGGCTGCTGGATACACTGGCTGGGCTGGCAACTGGGTCGGAAGCTGGGTCGGGAGCTGGGCCGGGAGCTGGGCCGGGAGCTGGGCTGGGAGCTGGGCCACTGCAGGGTGGATGGACAGGGCAGCCACACCCTGTGGGGCCACAGCCAGTAGAGGGATGGTGGCTGGTGCATTTGGCACGATGGTCTGGCAGGGCACGGCCAGGGGCGCTCCAGGGGGATGGGGCAGTTTGACTGCCTGTAGAGGCAAGGCCGGGGATGCGGGCAGGGAAGTGGCGAGGCTTGGCAAGATCACAGCGGGAGAGAAATACTGAGGTGGTGGCACAGGAGCCACATTTGCAGGCGGCAGGTCAGTGAGGGCCTGAGGGAGGCCATCAATTCCCGCCAGAGGGGTAATGGGGGGAACCACAGGCATTGGAGGCATCTGAAATAGACACAGCAGCACGTTAGTTGTAACCCTCATAGAGCTCAGGGTACCTGAACAGTCAGGGAGAACAGTGAGATGAGGTGACCATGGCTCTGCCTTCCAGACCCTGATACAAAAAAGCAATCTGACAGTCTGGATATGAACTGCTGGACAGCCCCACTGACAGTAACACAGAGTGGACTCCCTGTGTTCACAGCCTAACAGACTGCATGGGTGACCCTGTGGAAGTCAGGCGTTGCTCAGACAGAAGTCAGAACAACCATTGGGCTCTATAGATAGTCTGGCATCTTCAGAGTAGGCATGTCAAAACTATGAAACTCAAGCACTGAAATCTGACCAGCCTGAAGCTTAAAACGTGTATAAATTCTACCTGAAACCTAAGTCCTTGGAGGGGTCTCAGTGGAGACCCTTTGCTGGCTGAGCTGACACTCCCATGGCATGCAGCCTCAACAGCAGGAGTACCTTTCATCTGCAGCTTTCCAGAGAGCAAGGCCTGGAAAATAGCTGTCTCTGACCTATGCATTTATCACTCACATTTAGGGATATCTCTAAACTACTGCTTTCCCATGCATGCTCATGAATAGCACATCATGTAAACCTTCGTGCAATTAAAAGGCAGCAAAATAAAAGCACAAACCTGCTGCCATCCACTTGAAAAGCAGCTAAACATCACAACCAGCAAACCAGATGATGACTTAATGAGATTACTGAGCTGACCCAAAGTGGCGTCACAAAGACATGGCATGCTCAGCAAGCAACTGATGACATGAAAGAATCTTCCAGGTGGACTTTAATACAGGAACACCCTCTTATCCCACAGGAAACTCCTGTAGAATGAGACCTGTTTCTATCACAATCCATCCTCATCAACCAAAGTCTATCATGGGTACCATGGGCTGAGCAATGATGCCCAACTTATAGACCACATCCCCACATAAAGATATCAGAAGACACTCAAGCGAGCCTTTCCTATAATAAACACTGATACTCAGCTGACTACTAGAACTCCATGGAGCCACCGTGGCCTGGTCTGACATAGCTTCATAGGATGAACAGTCATCTGAAACAAGCCCACCCGTTCTCTGTGCCCCACTCAGTTGCCACATGGTGACTTGCCCCATTCTTGTGTCTGGCCCCATTCTGGACATTAGAGTTGAGAGCTGCTCCCTCCCTCCCTCCTTTTCTAAGGAATTTCTCATATCTGCCATTCATGCCTAGAGGCCTTGCAGCCTGGGAGAAAGGCCTGTCAGGGTGAGAAGGTGAGGCTGGAGGGCAATCCAGATGAGGGAGGCTATCCTTGGCCTCCACATTCTTTGAGCTGCCATGGTTGTCACCAGGCAACACCTGGGTTTGTACCATGCTGCTAGGCCTATCTCCCCAGTCCAGTACTTCCAGGTCACAGGCAGACCTGCCTATGCCCTGGTACCTCCTCCAGGTTAGACAGGCTATAGGCCAGAGATACCTGAGGAGGGACTTGAGCCAGTGGTTGCAGTGGTGGCTGTGGCATCTGGAGGGGCTTCAGCTGAGCAGGGGCCACCACCTGGGAGGTTGAAGCCAGGTACGGAGGCAGATGGGGGGGTACCGGCTGGATGGTGCCCATGGGCTGTGGAGCCAGAACCTGTGGCAAGGTTGGAGGCTGGGCCATGGGAGGCAGCTGGAAAGAGAAGTGGGCCTTAGATCTCTGCCGAGGCAGGGTGTTGCGCTCAGACATGACAGAACCTACATTCACCCTCACACGTGCATGCTCCCAGGCTCACACACATACTTTCATGTCTACACATGCACATCTGCACAACTGTACACTTATAGACACAGCACTCACATCTGCACACAGAAACACAGACTGACACTACCTCATTCACACAAACTCACACAGATCACCAGGCTCCTGGCAGTCTGAAGCCAGGGATATGGCAGAGCTCGCATACATATCCCAGGTAAGCAGAGCTTTCTACACATAAGCTCCTGGTTACAGCTGTGGACTACCCCTACCCCTCACCCAGAGACCCCAGGAACTCCAGGGAGCACAAGCTAAGCCTGCAGAGGTGCTCACAGACCTTGGCCACAGGGATGGCTGAACTGAAGTGAGAGACAATGTAAAGGGCCTTAAGGAGCTGTCACACTTACCTGCTGGGCAGGAGGTGCTGTCTGGCATGGCCCTGTGGGCACAGAGGCGCCGGGTGGTGGCAGCACGGGGGCAAAGCTCAACGTAGGCTCTGGGAAATGCTGCTGGAGAAGTGGAGGGCGGACAGGGGGTGGGACGGAGCCCACAGACAGGCCAGGCTGTGGATACGGCAGGACCGCGTTCAGCAGCTGTCCTCAGCTCCTGTCATCCCTATACCCACTCCCCATTAGGAGCCCTGTTTCCAGGAAGGTGACTCAGCAGAAGCCAAGTGTGGTGGTCCTGTTGTGTCATTAACAATGCTCAAAAGCCAAGGACAGTCAGAGCTAGCCAAAGAATGTTCTAGAACATAAAACCCATGGAGTTATTACACAACGGTGAGAAACCATCACCACAAAGTTTCTACAGAACCATGGAGAAGAGCTCCTTAGGACACAGCCTGGGCTATCGACGATATGACTCATACTAATGACTAATGTAGATGAATTCATATGGGTACTTCACAGAATATGGAAAAATGGAAACGGTGCTCTGGAGAAGCAGCAGGACACACAGGAGTGGGGAGCAAAATTGGCACAGGGAAGCCTTCAGCAAGTCATGTCCTCTGAGACTCCACCACTGGGAAAGAAAAATGGGGCCACAGATAGGACATTTGCCTGCATCACCAGAGGCTGCCTAAATGGGGCAGCAAAAAAGGGAGTTTGAGTGCCTAGATGCTAAAGGAACTGTAGCTATTTTGTTGATTTTATTTTTATGTCAGTACTGGGTCTTGACCTTAGGCTTAAGTACTGTCCCTTAATTTTCTTGCTCAAGACTTGCATTCTAAGCAGGGTGAATTACAGGCTCATGCCTGTAATTCTAGCTACTCAGGAGGCTGAGATCTGAGCATCATGGTTCGAAGACAGCCCAGGCAGAAACGTTCCTGTGAGACTCTTATCTCTAGTTAACCATTCAAAAACTGGAAGTGATGCTGTGGCTCAAAGTGGTAGAGTGCTAGCTTTCAGCAGAAGGGCTCAGGGACAGCACCATGCCCTGAGTTCAAGCCCCACAACTGGAAAAAAAAAAAAAAAAAGATTGGCATTCTACTACTTGAGCCACAGCTCCACTTCTGGCTTTTTGGTGCTACTTGGAAAACTGCCCCAGTTGCCTTCAAACCCCACTCCTTGAATCTCAGCTTCCTGAGGAGCTAAAATTACAGGTGTGAGCCACCCACACTTAGCTCAAAGTCTGTTAATTCTGGGGTGCAATTATGTCCATGATTTTTTGTTTTGTAAGGGTCCCCTTACTGCGCAGTGACACAGACTGCAATTATTTCTGGAGGAAATACTTCTCTGGAATGTGAGAAGGGAGTGGGGCTAACAGGAAACACAACTGAAGACAAGTCCGCGGCTTTGGACCAGGGCGCACAATTCACAGGGAAGGTTCTCTCAGGTCGTCTGGATGGCACAAGAACAAAACCACTCTCCCTCCTTTCACCTTTCACAGCCAATCCTTTTTTGAGACAGAGGCAGTGAGGTAGAAAGATCAGGCATGAGTTGGGATCAAATCTAAAGCCTGGTTGTACTTGAAGCCACAAAGCAGATGAGCTGCCCCCAACCCGGCCAGAGTATTTGTCTGCTGGCCACTATGAGTTCAGGTGGCCTTAGATAAATGAATGGCCTTTCACTTCTGGTGGTTCTCCTTTTCTTCCTCCTTCTCCCCCAGCAAAGGCCAGGAGGGCAGAGAAAGCCCTCAACACACCTGGAGGTCCTTCTAGACCCCCACAAGGTATCCAAAATCTTTATATTAATATGCAGGGAGAAAGGAGAAAGAGCTCTAGCCCTTCTCACCTCTGACCTTCTTACCTTGAGTTATAGATAGGTGATAAATCAGGTGTATTAACAAAGGTTTATAAGCCAAATCCAGACCAGGGAAGACCCAGGAAGCTAGTGCCATGAGGAGCTCTAATCGGGATTGGAAGGTAAAAGATCTGGCAAAATATTCCAGCTTAGCCCTTGCTTGGATAATCCTTACAATAACGACCCTCTGTACCAGCATGTTGCCTTTCCTAAATGAGCTCTTTCAGACATTTAAAATTATATTTCACTTTACTAAGTAAAAGAAACAAAATTGTAAATGTCCTGGGGCTCTGGACAGCAAAGGTAGATACATCCAATAGCTTTAATTGCTTTTCCAGAGACTTCTTCAGGTCCTTTCAAATACCCAGCCCTATGTAGACCAAGGTGGAAGAAAGAGGCCATGTGAGGGCACAGAGACTACAGCATAAAACTCACCCAGTATCAAGAAGATGCTACCTCAGAAAGTATAAGTGACAACCAACACAACAGCTCCCAGGGGAGGAATTTTTTGAAGACAGAGCTGAGACAGGGGGTCTAAATCAGTCTCTGAGGACTCAGCTCCACCACCCAGGTCACAGGCAAATTCTCTGCAGCTAGGAACGTGGGACTGTAAAGTGAGCAATTGCTTCACTTCTTCAATATTTTTTAAGGGAAAAAAATCAACAATAGAGCAAAAATCAAACACCAGGTACCCAGAGTGACCCCTCTTCTACCTTCTTGGATCCTACACATCACTTCACAAGCATCCTCACAGTGTGGGGTTCACTTCTACCTTCTGCAAAACCCTCATTGGAGATGCCCTACTCCCCTCCCTCCCCCCCCCCCCCCCCCCCCCCCGCCCCATGCTTTGACCTAGTTTTTCAGCACAGTCTTTCAATGGCTATCGCTATGTTGGGAAGAAGAGCTAGGCATTCTTCTACATCCCCTCTTGAGGCTGAATGGTGAGGTTGAGTCTAGTGCTTCATTATTACAAAAATGCATTTCTATTATCTCTTAGATGGTATGAAACTATACCTCAAGCCCAGGCCTGGTTGGGCAGGCTCTATGCACATGTGTACTTGGACAGTCATCACCATCTCCTGTCCTGAGATGAGGCTGGGTTGGTTCTATCACAGCTCCCCAAACCCTGGGTGCTCCTGAGGTCCATCTCTTGATGGGTACCCCCCTCCCCCAATCCTGGTGCTTGAACTCTGGGTCTAGGCACGTCCCTGAGCATCTTTTGCTCAAGGCTAGCACTCTACCACTTGAGCCACAGCTCCACCTCTAGCTTTCTGTGATTAATTGGAGATAAGAGCCTCAAGGACTTTCCTGTCTGCATGATCCTCAGATCTCAGCCTCCTGAGTAGTTAGGATTCCAGGTATGAGCCACTGTAGTAACCTGACCCACTTGTACTTCTTGTCTGGTAGATGAGAAGTGTAGCACTTAGCTTCCAGCAAAGTCCTGGTTCTGTGGATCTCCACGGGGAAGTATGATGGAGAACTGACTACAGGTCTATTTTAAACCTGATTACACTCCACAGGCTGGATGGCCCTCATAGACTGAGTCCCCCAGGGCCCTCAGACAAGGAAGCTGAGAGGACAGGGCCAGGGGTAGCTCTCAAACTCACCGTGGCGGCGGGTTGCTGGAAGGCCCCCAGTGAGGGTAGGCTGTGTGTCAGGCCAGGTCCCTCACTCACAGGGGGGCTACACACGCAAGGGGCTGGGCCTGGAGCAGTATCCACGAGGGAGCCCAGGACCATGCTCTGCTGGCTGCTCTGCGAGTCTGAGTACACCGTGGAGCCCTGGCCGCTGTCAAAGGTACTGTCAGCTGGGAAGGACAAAGTCATGACTTAGTGAGTGTGGACATCTAATGCCACCCCTACACACAGCATTGCACATAGGTAAATGGCTTGTTCCTATATTCTCTTCTGCAGAACAAGAATGAGGTTGTTTCTCCAGGTTACATGAATAATACCTGCATGTTGTTTAAACTACTACCTGCTACAGAGCAGTATGAAAGAACCACATCTTTGCCCCTACTCTGTCACAGACTGATGTCAGAGCTGTACAGATGCCAGAGTGGGCATGTCTCACCAACCCTCCCATGAAGTAGACACCACCCTTCCCTGCCCACCCCGGTGCTCAGGGGCAGAACCTGTAATGCTGACACTAAGCAGGCATTCTAGTTCTTAAAGGTGCAAGAGAGCTTAGGAGGCTGTGGAAATATTATAGTAGTTTTTTGGTTGGCTTTTTTTTTTTAAGGCAGTCAGAGCTAATGGCTCACATCTGTAATCCTAGCTACTCGAGAAAGTGAAATCTGAAGTTCTCAATTAGAAGCCATTCTCCAATTACCAGCAAAAAGCCAGAAGTGGAGCTGTGGTTCAAGTGGTAGAAAGCAGCCTTGAGCAAAAAAGCCAAGTGAGAGCTTGAGGCACTGGGTTACAGCCCCAGTCCTGGCTCATATACAAAAGGAAAAAAAAGGGAAATAAAGCTAATGTTTCACCTGTGGAAGAAACAATTATCACCCTGTTTGATAAAGGGGTGAGTCTCTGGACTCAGAGCACCTTCACACATGTGGCAAAGGCCTGTACTGGGAGGACAGAATCACCACCCCCTGGCCTCCTTAAGAGAGAGGCTGTTTCCCCTGTGCATCTAGTCCCTACCCCAGACAGGCTTCCCAGAGGCTAGCCTCGCACAGATGAGGGTAGCATAGCCTCAGCAACCTAGAACTCAGTACAGACCTGTCTGTACATTTGCAGGCAGGAACTGCTTCCTACCACCCACAGGCTTGTCTCACCAAGAATGCCTGTGAAGTCAGCCTGCCTGTGTGATCTCGTCAGTAAGGAGTAAAACTTGGACACCTGTCAGAAATGGTACTTTTTGGTTTACTGCCTCCAGATTCCAAAAGCCACGGGCATTGGGATTTGCCACCTATGAAAACCAAGTTATTTTTATAAGGGGCTACATTTCAAAGTATTGTATTATGTCCATTGATAATTTAAACAAAGTAAAAGGGAAATCTTGTTGGCTTTGCATTAAAACAATTTTCCCAGGGACTGATTAATCAGAACTTATTTGAACCTAGGAAGGCATAAGGAATGCTGAGGTTTAATTGAGCAAAACTGATTAGACAAGCGGCTGTGATTTTTAATGCGCCAACTAGTCATTAACGTGGTCATTTCTACCTAGACAAATAGGAAGGGAGGAGGAGCAGGGGGAAGAATGCATACAGTCTGACAAGCTTCAAGTGGAACAACTCTTAGACATTGGGTGCAGATTTTATAGGTTGGAAGTAATTGTGCTTATTACTTGTACAATTAAAATTGATTTTAGAAGTCATTTTAGGACCCATTGGCAAGCTGTGTTGTTGTAGTCCTCAGTTGCTCAGGTACTGTGCCAGTGAAAGACATTCACTGAGTTTGGTCAGGACTGCTAACAGAAAGACACACAGGAGAAGCATGAAAAGTGAGCCAGTGTTGCATCTTTCAATATAAGAATGTCTGTCTGGGGCTGGGATGTAGTTTACTGGCAAAACACTTGCCTAGCAAGTGCAATGTCCTGAGTTTGATCCCCAGTACCAAAAAATAAATGACAAAAAAAGAGTATGAGCAGGTTCTACTCAGATAATGTGAGTATCTGGCAGCCTCCACAGCTCACCAGCAGGCACAGCATAGCCAGTCATTGCAAAATACCCAGGATGGGAGAACATAGGCAGTAGAAGCCAGCACCAAGTGTAGAAGGCCATGTGAGGGGTGCTATCCACTGCAGAATAGAGAATATGAAAGAATATATGTGTATATGTGTCTACCCAGACATGCATGCAAGAGTGTGCTGATAAATGCACAAACATGTGTGTGTTCCCATGCATGCACATTGGAGGCACATCCATGGCCACATAGATGTGCAGGGAGTGGTTTTGTCCATGTGTGTATGCACATATTGGTGTGTGTGTGTGTGTGTGTGTGTGTGTGTGTGTGTGTGTGTGTGTGTGTAGGGCACATATGTCCGTGTACATGCATATGGTTTGCATGTATATAGCTATGTATATGTTTATCTTACATGCATGTATGTATGTCCACATGTGAAAGATTACATGTCTATTATCTCCGAAAGGACAGTTAAAGGATCTCAACAATTGCCTTAATTGGCCTCTGAAAGAACAGTTAAGTGACACGCTATGCACGCTTGTACTTTTTGATTTTTTTTTCCTGGTGGTAGGACTTGAACTCAGTCTGGGCCCTGTCCCTGAGATTTTTTTGTCCAAGGCTAGTGTTCCAGCAGCTCCATTTCTGGGTTTCTGCTGGTTAATTGGAGATTAAGAGTCTCATGGACTTTCCGGCCCAGGCTGGCTTTGAATTACAATCCTCAGATCTCAGCCTCCTGAGTAGATAGGATTACAGGTATGGCTGGCTAGACTTAGATTTCTGTACTGAATGACTATATTATCTATTTTAAAGAAATTACAATAATTGAGTAAAAGCACTTGGAGAAGGCTGACCCCAGCCTCTATACATGACGCACGGGTATTGTGTCAGACGGGAAGTGTGTTTGTTTGAACTGATTGAACTTCATGGGATTTTTCTCATAGTGAATCATACCTGACCTACATCTGAGCACCAACAGAACATATTTCATGGTGCCAAACTCCCATCATTGAAATTGCTTAAACTATTGTTATTCTAAAGTGTGTAGTTGTCTGTCTGTTATGGAAAATGTTGTCTTACCAAAAAAATTGTGCTATTATTAATTTTTCAGATGTCAGAAAACAGAGCAATGATATAGCAACATTCTCCAAAGCAAGCCCAAGCTGCCTGGAGTGAAGCGGGCAGTGCATCAACACTCTTAGCTGAGGGTTGCTTGCCAATTTACCTAGCTTAAGTTATTTTAATGTAAATGAAAGTCATTCATATAGAATTAACAGTTTGAATCTTTCCACATGAAGAACCTGAAATAGTGACCTGCCCAGGTCACTGGACTCTAAAGTCTACTCCAATAGGAATGGATAAGACCCATGTGACATCCCCCATCCTCTGCTCATTGCTGAAGTGTTAGACATTGAGACCAGATGCAGGGCACTTTTCTGCCTACCAGGTGGAAGACACCAAATCCTCTTAGGTCTTAGATAAAGCCTGCTTCAAAACAACTCCCAGTGCATTGGTTACATGCCCTTGAAAATGTACAGTAGGTCTTCCAGGCTTTCCACTAGAAGGAAGCTATCAGGGATGGAAAATCCTGTGGCAAATACTCCAAGCCAAGTCCTCAGCATTCTTTGTCCATGGCACAGATGTCTCCTCCAAGGAGTGGGCCTCAAATTCCCCACTCCCTCCATCAGACCCAGGATTCTTCCCCTGAGATAGGAAAAAGAACCTGCCTTCACAATGGGGAGCCAGAATGGACCTGGCTGAGTCAACCTCACAAGCTCAGAGCATACTTAATCACATCCGATCTGAGAAGCCAGATACCAAGAGCCTTAAATCCTTTCTGGTCACAGGTTGTTGTGGGAGACACAAAAAAGTTATAATCCCTTCTCTGGAACAACACTCAGCCTACCATGCACACTATGAAAGATAGGCTGTGGGAACAGGCTCCAACCAGCCAAGGAATCAGGATCTATGTGTCCTAGTACTTAGGACCATCTACTGGTCCAAACACCCCAGGACATGATCTCTTCCAACGATCATGATGTGCCCTGGCACCAACGGTGCTACAGGAAGAAAGCCAGGCACAGGGAATGGGAACCCAGACAGAGTTCCTGGGGACCACTTACAGCTGAAAGCCATAATCCAGCTACAGGAGGACCGCTAAAAGCTCACACAGGCTTCACTGAGCTGACCTGCTTCCCCCGCAAAGCATTCTAAAGAAGGGTGAGGACATTTTTCTTTGCCCCATAGCTGATTGCATTGGGTGGCAGAGAGGGGACCCAACTAGTCCTAGTGCTACATTCTATGTACTCACAAGCCAGGGAAGTGGCGCTGGCTGGTAGCGTCGGGGGGAGGAGGTGCTGGTCAGCTTCAGGCTCCTCAGGCTCCGGCTGCCCAGGCTGTCCGGTCTGTGAATGGTATGTCACCTGGACCTGCAGGGGTGCTGGTGGGCCCCTGGCCTTGTCGGGGCTGCCAGAGTCCTTTGGCTCCTGGGATTGCAGTGCAGGCCAAATCCTCTCACGCCGCCACTGTATCAATGCTACTCGGTCACGGATGGACTTGGCCACGATCTTCACATCACTCTCATGGAAGAATCCAGACTCGATCTGCAAAGATGGTCTTATCAGTGTCTCAGGGTCTGAGGGGCCTGCCTATATACCACATTGCCTGGGATTAACTGTGCTATCCATACCATGGGTGCCTGCCTGTGAGTTCCTGCTTATGGGGCCCTTTCCTTGAGAGTCCATTCAGTGCCCCTAAAGTGTTGCCCTTGTTACCAAGGAGTAATCAACCACTTTCCTCCTACCTTTTACCCCCTAGCTTCTATTGAAATCCTCAGGTCGGCCTTCTAGAATATCAGCTGCTGTCCCTACAGGCCCTGATGCTCATTCTAAAGGGAGAAAGGTCTAAACTCTGTCAAGAGAGCAGTGCGGTACACACTGGTGCCCAGCAAAACCCTAAACCTCATTTGTGTTTTGTGTGTGTGTGTGTGTGTGTGTGTGTGTGTGTGTGTGTGTGTGTGTGTGTACATGTGTGGAATTAAGGTTTGATCTCAGGGCCTCATAATTTCTAGGCATGCAGTCTAACACTGAACCACACTTCCAGTCCCTCTGAAGCTCCAATCACCACAGGGAACATTGTCAACGAACACTGTCAAAGACCTCTGGGAAGCCCTGTGAGCTTGCTAAATATTTATGGCTGAACCCCACTTTTTAAAAACAAAGAGGCCTGTGGAAGAAGCTGCTCTGTCTGGACCACAACTGATGACCACAACACATGAAAACTCATCAGAACTAAGATGTCAAATCTACCTGGTTTTCCCTTCCCTTCCTGAGGACCTCAGTCCTGAAGATGTTGTATGGGCTTTCTGAGAGAGTGGGGCAGCACCATTCAGGGAGCCTCCTGTTACAGGAGTCAGGAGATGCACCCAGAACAGCTAAATAGCAGTGCCCATCAGGACTGATCAGACAATAACATACATGAGGAATGGAATGGAGTAGCCAAGCTTCACTCACAGGGAAGGGAAGAGTCTAGATCAGAGACCTGTGGTGATGGTGGGAACTTCATGACATAAAGTCACATGCTTACAGATAGCATTTATTTGTGTGTGTGTGTGTGTGTGTGTGTGTGAGTGTGTATGTATGTGCACACGTACACAGATAGGTGAGTCCTTGTGAACTTTACCCTGAGGGCCCAGGAGCGACAAGAATTCACAGCCCATGTGCTATAATAGGAAACCATAGCCATTGCAAAGATCAGTGACTCCAGGCCAGGAAAGAAAAGAAGGAGGATAAGCCAAACTCAGGAACTGATATGCTCAGGGAATGAGTAGGACGTGCTAAGTGACATGGAGCCAGTGCTAGGGCCATCAGCTGGCAAATCTAGGACATCTGGCATCAAAATAAGCAGCAATATGATGATGGTTTGGAAGGACATTTCCTAAATCTCTAACATGCATTTTGCGTATCAGGGTGCAAATTATCTGTGGAAGCAGAAGGATGTCCCTGTCAACATTAGGTATGGTCTCCTCCCTGCTCTGTTCTTCTTTCTCTCTCTCTTTCCCTCCTTTCTTTTCTCTCAGGCATTATTGCTCCAGGAGAATCCACATTATGAGCTTCTCTCTGTAGATTACTCATCAGGAAACTGGGGCCTTGTGTCAGTCAGGTCTGAGCCCAAAGCCCTGGCCCACACTTCACTTTACCTCATGAGGAACCTTAAGCCATCCCTGATCCCTGACCTGGGGACTATACTGGCCAGAGCATTCCAAACATACAGGTAGAGGTGATGGGTTACAAAGCAATAGACAGTTCATGCATAGAGGGCAACTACTGACTAAAGCAGAAATACTACACTATGCATAGAGAGATAAGAGAAATAAATGAATAGGAAGTTTGGTAAACAATGGATAATTACAGTTTCAAAGCACCTTCCCAGATACATCCATCAGGTACAAAGGTGAGAGTGACCCACATGGAGATGTCTCTCAGAACAAACATCTTGCAAAATGGGACAGACAATACCATGTGCCCCTAGGCAGAACATAGCCCTGCTGTGAGATTCCCACAGATGCATCGCCTGATTCATTATGATCTACTTCAGAGAAAAGCCTGAGTACTTCCCCAGGGCCAGACTACAGGGGTCAAGGACTGAAGGGTCAAGGGGCCGTGTGACCCTGGCCTGATGTTCTTGCCATGGAGGTGTTGCAGGGACACTGGGGACGTAAACAGCTTCAAGATGGGGTGGTGGCCATGTGTAACACTTTCTTTGTGTGTGTGCTGGTCCTAGAGCTTGAATTTAGAATTTGGGCACTATCTATTTGCTTTTTCCCTCAAGGCTAGTACTCTACCACTTAAGCCACATCTCCAATTCTGGCTTTTGGTGTCTAATTGCAGATAAGAGTTTCATGGACTTTCCTGCCAAGGCTGGTTTCAAACCAAGAACCTCAGATCTCAACCTCCTAAGTAATTAGGATTACAGGCATGAACCACTGGCGCTTGGCATGGTTATATTTTTGATGTTGACCATTGTGTGTGATTGTGCAGAAAAAATGTCTCTTTTTCCCCTCTAGTATGGGGGTTTGAACCACGGCTTTACTCTTGCTCAGCTTTCTTGTTTGGCTGGTGTTCTACTATGCCTCTAGCCCAGATTTTTTGTTACTGTTGGTTTTTTTTTTTTTTTTTTTTGTTTTGGGAGATGGAATCTTTCACAGACTTTTCTGCCTAAGCTAGCTTCAAACTGTGATCTTCAGATCTCAGCCTCCTGACTAGCCAGAATTATAGGTGTGAGCCACTGGCATTTACTTGGAAAGATACTTCTACTTGTTGGGATAAAACTCCACATGGAAATGTCCAGGTCAAAGAATTGCTGACTCAGGCAGACAAAGGAGCAGGGCAGGCATGTGGGTAAGAAATGAGGATCCAGAGGTGGACACAACATCCTTGGTGAGATCCACCCACCCTCAAAGCCCAGCCTTCATCCTGGCTAGGAAGAACCTCAGGAACTGGATGATCCGTTCTCCCAGAGAAGAGAATCAGGCCTAATGTTCTCTTCTGGATGTTTCCTTAGAGTTGGAGGTAGACTTGTTCCAGGGACGCCAGACTCCAACCACAGGGGCCTTTGTGCAAAGGCTGAGGCAGGACAGGTCTGACTGATACCAGTTGTGGGCTGGCAAGGGCAACCCCCTAGCCAGGTTTCACCCATTCCCTGCTACCTGTGGGCAGACATGCAAACGCAGCAAGAGCATGTAGCCAAGGCTCTAAAACCCCAGATCATAAGGCTGTAAAGCCCCAGGTAACCTCTGGTCACAGCAAGACTGGCATCCTCAGGCCTCTGCCCACGCATAGGTTGTCTGACTAGAAGTTGTCAGAGAAAGCAGTTTTTCTTTTTTATACCACCATCTCTTCCTATCTGTCTTCATAATCTCTGCCATCTTCCTCACTAAGACCTCTTATTTTTTCCAAATAGGGTAGAATGTAGCCATAATCTGTGCCCTAATTCCTTTATGTGGAGCCCTGAAAGCTGACGGAAGGACAGGCCAGAGAAAGCCTTTCCTGCCCCTCACTGCCCTGGACTCAAGATCTGACTGGCCTAGAGGTCACTTCAGATCAAGAGCAGCCTAGGACACCAAAGAACCTTCCCTTCCCTCAGCCCTGCTCTGGCCAAGTTGACTCATTATATACAACCCTTATCCTGATCTTCCTTATATCCCTCTAGGTGTTTCCAGGAGGCATCTCCAACAGACCTCATACTTGGACATCTCTGTTGTAAGAGACGCCTCAGTCTCCAGGATCTTCCAAGACTCAAAATGTGATACTCAACAGCTAGGGCCCTTGCAACTTAGGCTCACGGAAGGACTGGAGACAGCATTTCAAAGAGTGACAGCCTGGAGTCTCTCATGGGCACGAAGGATAAAAGCACGCATGGCTGGAACCTAGATAGGTTTCCTGGGGCCCAGGGCCCAGGACTCAGCCTGAGGTTCAGGAAGGGCAGAGGCAGGCCCATGTGAAGCTATTAACAAATGGAGCCTCCCTGGCTTTCAGCCAGTCACAGACAGCTGGGCCTGTTCTATTTCTTTAGCAGAGTAGGGGACACACATTGTTTTATTATTATTTTATAACCGGACACAAGTCATGTCCCTTCTGCATGGATGCTCTATTTCATGGATGACATGTCTTATGATGGCAAGAATGTAGTAAGAAATAATGGAGGGGAGGGTAAAGGGAGGGGAGAATGGAAGGAGAAGGAACTGACCCAGGGACAAAGCTGGTGAGTTCAGCCAAGTGTCAGGGACCAGCTGAGGTGATGGGCATGTCATAGGCCTTGTGGATGGCCATGCCACTCTCTACCTTGGTGAGAAGCAAGAATGAGGTGAAGTCTTGGGAGGCGGGAGGCATCCACTGTGGATGGAGCTAAGCCCAGAAAGAAGACCCAGAGCACATCTGAGAGACCAAAGTCCAGGCATTCAGAATCTGCTTATTTGGGATCCTAGGCACCTTTCTGGATGCATAGCCTACAATGGAATCACTCAAGATGAACCTTGACATGCTGTTGTTATGACTCAGCCACCCTGTGGCCTCCTGACCTTGGGGCTTAGTTCCCAAATCCCTCACACCCTGCCCTGCCCAGTACAGAGCAGACATGACTACATTTATAGAAAGAATGTGAGAGCTACATTTCAGCTGTTCTTCCTGAGGTGATTCTGCTACATTCAAACCAGGACTTTCTATCACAGACCCTACTCTTTGGTTAGTACCAAGCCTCAGCTCTCATAGTGTATATATGGTACTATTGAAGGCACAAGTGATTTGTGTCGATGACTATCTGAATGTAGCACAGTACCTCTTGGCTTTTGTAGCACAGTACCTCTTTGTAAACATCTCTGAGCACATCACCCGGTCACCATGGCAGCCACAGAAGGTCCTCCAGGAAGCAAAAAGCTTAAGGATCCCATAAAATCTACTCACAGGAGAAGAGTCTGTGTCAAACCAGAAATGTGACTAGAGGGCAGCCATGCTGTAGTGGGCCAGTCTGGGGATACAGGCGGCCACTTCACACCTCTGGGGTTCAGTCTGGGTTCTCAACCAATGTTGGTATATGCCCGCCCTTACCCTCTTTGTGCAATCACAACCAACACAAGTGCTAATGCCAGAGTTCTGGTTGTGGCATGAGCACCCTTGGAGACCCTGGGTGTTGAGGCTTTGTGTCATGTCTCTATCCTTTAGAAGTCTGGGTAGAGGGAGGCATCAAGAGCACCTTTATCCTGTAGCTGTGGAGAGGTAAGACCTGAACTCACCTGACCCCTCAGTCACATGGTATGGCAAGAGCAGTACCATGCCACTCCAGATCCCTGGGGTTGGTGGCTGCAGGAAGCCTAGCTGAAAGGCTACTTCTTCTTTCCTGACTCACTTCCATGTATAATCTAAACCCACTGCCCCATGCACCCCTCACATACCACATGTCCTGGCTCACAGACGTAGAGGAGGAGGAATCTCCAGAGTGTGGGCCAATGCAAAGTTCAGCGTCCCACAGTCCCAGCCCTAATGGCTCACATCCCTTCTGTGGCATCAGAGAGCCTGAGCAGGGTCTCACAAAGTCATGGTAGGCATAACATCTGGCCTATAGAGTGGTCTCTCCTCCCATCTTCTGTAACCCCATCCAGAAACATGTCCACTTCTCCCAACTAGAGGATTGAAGAACCCAACTAGCCTGTGCACCTGGGCATGGAGCTCATGCAGTTCCAACAGTAAGAAGCTTATTTTAAGATGCAGTTCCAATAGTAAAAAGCTCATCTTAAGACAAATTTAAAAGGACAAACGTCTTTACGGCAATGACATGGCAAAGACATGTAAAGCCACTGGCTTTCTTGCACTGAGCTGATAGTCCATTTCTGCTCAGGCTCCCTTCCAGATATCAGTGGCTCACTTACTTCTATGTCTAGCTCATCATCTTACCTGCAACGTGGAGCATCCCTGCTGACTGCTTCCCCTGGGCAACACCCACCCTGCTAGAGTAACAACCTTGGGACTGCTTTTTCCAATCTTCAGGAACTGTGATCCCTGCAACCTGTATCTCAGACCTCCCAGCAGCCCATGTGAGCCCCTTACTAGGCACATAGGGCTGTGTGGGGTATGTATAAATTACCATTTCCTGGGCTACATCATCAGGCGTCTCCTTCTCCAGGTCAAAGGTGAACTCTATGGCTCCATTATCCTTGGGCTTTCCCTTCAGCTTCTTGGGGTCTTCTACCCATAGCCGCAGGGCAATGGTAGACTTCCGGCCATGGTCCTCCTCTGCGAGTTCCACCCTGACGCCTGTGTCCTCAGCAAAGAAGGCATGGCTCAGCAGGTCCTTGATCTCATACCTGGGGGGAGAGTGGCTCACAGGCAGATGCTCTTAGATAAGGAACCTTCGTGCCTAGGCTCCTTGAAAAGTATGTGCATCCCTAAGGTGCCATGATGGCCCAGAACATGCATATAGCATTGCATCTGAGCATTAGGTCAATGCCCAGGACAGCTGGGCAAGCTGTTTAAGAAAGTCTCTGACTTCACTACTTGGTTGGCAGGCTCTGCTCCAAGAGCAACACCAGCAGTGACATTGCTTAATTCCCAGGAGATCAATAAAAATCATCTCAATATTATCTTCTTCCATCATTTTTTCCTCTCTCATTATAAAAAAGAAAACATGGTTCATTGCGTCAGGCTGCTCACTATGCAATTAGAGCTCCTGCCCATGTGCTGGTGAGCTCTCAATCCTTACCCTGGCTTTGGGTGGAACCAGAAGAGGCAGACTACTCCACCTCCCCAACAATGCCATGACAAGGGCCCCAGAACAGTGAGGTTTGTAAGCGGGGGAGGACCTGTAGGAGGAGGAGGCAGGTGGAAAGTCTACTTCCTTCTCCAGTACTGACAGAATCATGCAGCCCAGACTGCTACAGGTCTAGCTTCATCTGGGTATAGTATCTGAAGAGTTTCTACACGGCTGTATCAGCAGCTTATCTCTATTTGCTGCTAAGAGTGTCGTGGGGATGGTGGGCTTACCACAGTTTATTTTGAGAGAGGAAAGGCTGCCGAGGCACCTCCAGCTTTCTGGCTATCCAGCTGGGAAGTCCACCTCTGCTCTGAGAGGGGAGATGGCTTTGTGGAGCAGCTTCTGAGGTATGCATGCTGTCTTAGAGATGGGTGGGGCGGCTAGGCACATGCAATATGAAGTTTAGAAGAGAGAGCAGGACTGAGGAAGGCTGGGAGTCCCAGCCAACAGATCACGGAAATGGATAAAATTTGGGGAGATAAACTAGAAAGAAAGCCAAGAGGGGTAGAGGGAATGCCCAAGTGCATGGGGCATTGGGCAAGTTGTTCTCTGACTTCACTCTCTGGTGGGCAGCTCCCAAGCCTAGTGCTGCTGTGGCCCAAGCTGGTCTGCTTGGCCTCTGAGCTTCTTCCTCATTAGGAATGTGGCTCTATATACCAGCTGGAATAATTTCAGCTTGAGAAAAACCCAGATCCTAGCACCACACTGGAACTCACCTTTCCTCCTTGTTCTTACAGATGCATTCCCCAATGATCTCCTTGATTTCAGGATCATGCACTTTCTCGAAGCTGGCTGGCTTGATGCCCTGAGAAGAGAATAGTCACCTAATGGAAAATGAGGTGGCATCCTCTCCAACCCCAGTACAGGGAAACCTCTTCTAGCTGTGGCACAAGAACTAGCGCTGAGTTTACCCTGCAGAAACTGCTGGAAAATGGGACAAAATATGCCAAATGACTATGTTCAGACACTAGTAACAGGAAGTACAGGATGTGCACTCAGAGGAAGCACTGGTGGGGCATTCCCTCCCACAGCTATGCATGCTGCCCATAGCAGTTCCCAGTCTGACGCACAGAAGCCAACAGAGCCTGAGGTCCGACTGAGTTGAGAAGGGATCTCAGACCTTATGAAGGCTGAGGTGGCCATGAAGGAGACTTCTGGAAAGAGCCCAGATGTGTGCACACCATCCCCTTGAATATTCTTAGTATTAAGATCACAAGCACATTATCACCACCACCACAACTCTGAGCAAAAAACCATGAGGGAGCTGTAAGCAGAGTCATTCCCAGTAATAGGAAACAGACATGATGAAATGCATATAATGTGCAACATTCAAACAAAAATGACTAGATATGCCACAAGGCAGGAAGGTGTAGCCCATGACTTGGCAGAAAAGCCAAAAATGGAGAGCAGACAAAGAGGATAAAGTCCTTGTAGGTACAAATGAATCTTTAAAGGAAAATACACATAGCAGAAACAGGACGGTAGATATATAAAAAGAACCAAGTGGAACTAGAAATAAATTCCAGGTTGCACTAGAGCAGATTAACTGCAGACGAATCAGACACTGCAGAAGAAAAGATGTGGCAATCAGGTTTATCAGACAGAGAGCACAGAGAGAAATGTTTGCTGAGGTTCTGTTCCCTTCATTTTGGAATATGGGACAGAGCAAGGGCCAGTACACACACAGCATACATAAAACGAGTGGTCCAGAGGGACAGATGAGGAGGCAGGGACAGAATGAAATCCTCGAAGCTATGATGGTGGAAAGTTTTCCAATTGTGATGAAAACTCTGCCCATAGATGTGACACACTCAAGCTCCAGGCAAGAGAAAGCAGAGCTAGGAATAAATGGACACGTTACATGAAACCAGTTAGGATTCATTTTTTAAAAATCTTCCCTTCTGTATGAATCCAACAGACTAGTTTCCTATCATTTAAGTCTCTTTCTGGAGAACACCTCTGTGGGTGACCCTGTATCTGTCAAAGCCTGCAACAGCCACCATGGCACTCACTTCGCCTCATGCTCAGGTCAGTCACCTCAGTCCAGATCTCCTTGATAACCACCACCACCCCTGCCCCCACAACACTACCCCAGCAATAGCACACAGTGCAGCCTCCACTTGTGCTGCAGAATTTGATACTGGGGTTGACACTTCAAATATAGCAGTCAGTCTCTGCAAAGGTGTTGATCAGAGCTTGGCTGCAGAGCCTCCCCTAAGTAGAACCTCCAAGGGCTCCTGAGCCAGCTGCCCCATCACCTGGGAGGAAGAACCACAGCATCATGGTGGTGGACTCATAGCTTCCCACAGAGCCAACATTTCTAACCACACCTGGACTTCCTACCCACACCCCTCCCCAAGGAGGCAAAAGCATAGTCTGTGGTCACTGCTGCTGGCCAAGAGCCAGGCCAAGAGACTTTCGGGGCAGGAGGGGACAACTCAGGGTAATGGAGTAACTGATAATTTAGAACTAGGGATGAGCACAAGGTAAAGCTGCAGGGACACAAAGGATCACGACCTCATGCACATGTGTAGAAGTAGCATCTGGCCATACAGATAGTGAGAGAAGAATGCACAGACAAAGTCAAGTGTCAAGCAGCACTAACTACCCAGGCTGTGTACAATCCTAGCCTGAGATGGAGACAAGAAGGACTCCTGGGATCATAGCAGCCTGGGGCTGCTGTCAGGATTGCTCTGAGGGCCTCCAGGCCTGGCCATGAGGGCTAATATGATCCAGTGGGAATAGAAATAGAAAAGTCCTGGCCTGGCTGCTCTACCTCCACAGGCTATGTTTTTATTCCCCCAACCAGGGAGGCCACCACAGAGGGAGGACAAGGCCCATCTGTTTGTACAGCTGAAGCCATCGGATCAACTCAAAAATCACAGTGACAGCAAAACAGGGATTAAGGCTCTCAGGCTGCCCAAACCGCTTAAAGACACGCTTGGCTGGGGCAATGGTTTGGTGAAAAGGAAAACAAACTGTGGTTCCAAAATAAAGATGGGGACAGCAGCAACTGAGGGGCAGACTAGAACAAGCAAGGGGAGTAACTGGGACAGGCCGCCTGGGCCAAGCCTCCCGGCAGGGGACTGGTGGAGCCAGAGCCTCCTAAGCTTCAGCTTCCTGGACACACTGGGTTTTCTGTCAGCCTCAGAGGCTAAGCTCCATCCATAGCACCTAGCCATCCATCACTCCTGCTAGAAGATTTCACTTAGCCATTCTGGCCACACTCCCTTCTCTCCTCACACAGCTGCTGTCAAATTTTCTCAAGGTCCACCCAGACAGCTGAGGCTGTAGCCCATACCCATCACTGTGTCTTTATTTACAAGGGGATTGGGTAGACTTACACAGGTGACCTTGCGGTAGATCTGGGCAGCGTTCTGGCACTCTGAATAGGGGTACTCTGAGGTAGCCATCTCCAGCATGCACATCCCAAAGGCATAGACATCAACTGACTCATCGTAGTGTTCCTCATACATCTCAGGAGCCATGAATTCAGGCGTACCTGTAACAGAAGCAAGAGTCACAGGGGTCAGATGGTCACAGCCCGAAGACCCTAGGAGCCAGTGCCCAGCAGGAGCCCCTTCAGACCCTCAGAAACCCCAGCCTCCTCCGTGCCTGTCACAAGACATACTCAGGATGCTCAATGTCACTGTCCTGGAACCCAAGACTAGTATGCTTTATAGAATGAACTTTCCAAATGTCAGCTTATGATTTCAGGTTTGAGGTACCATCTTCTATTCACAGAACTGGGAGAATGACTTCCCAGGGGACATGTACATGCTCTGGGCTTGTGTGTGGATATTGTGGGATAGGTTCAGATATCCCAAAGGTAACAAAAATCTGGTATTTACCTCAGAGCCACTATAACTGCAAAACCCCAGGAAGGCCCTAAATGCCCTCCAAAATCATCCCCCCCACAACCTCAAATAAGGAATGGCTTGGTTTGCTACACATGGCCCATGGCATCCAAATGACAGGTCCTACAGAGATGTGAAAATAGAACTGCTCACAATGCAGTAAACAAAAAATGCAAAACATTTTCACTAATTTTTTTTTTTTTGCTGGTACTAGGGACTGAACTCAGGGCTTTGTGTTCATTAAACAGGTGCTCTACCACTTGAGCCATGCCCCTAGTCCTTTCTTTGTTTTTCAGGTAGGATCTTGTTGGTTTTGCCTAGGTATAGCCTGGGCTCAGGATCCTCTTACCTATTACCTGGAATCATAGCCAGGTGCTTTAAGGATATAGGAACTGATGATAGGCTATGTAAATAAATATAAGCCTGTGTGTACTCACCTACAGAACATGACATATACTAGATGACTCTACCCAGAGGATATACAATAATGGACTTTCTTCTTCCTTACCTTCCTTTGCTTCTAAGTATTTAATTTTCTATAACAAGCTTTTGATTTAATATCATAATAGGTCTCACTGAGTATTGAGTTGAATGCAATGAACAAGGACCAGAAACTTAAGTAAAGCTGTTTTATTTTATTATCTATCTATCTATCTATCTATCTATCTATCTATCTATCTATCTATCTATCTATCTATCTATCTGCCTACCTACCTACCTACCTACCTATCTATTTATTTTTGACAGTAGTGGGGTTTGAACTCAAGGCCTCATGCTTGCTTGGCTGGTACTCTACTACTTGAGCTATACCTACAGGAAAATGATGCCTATTTATTTATTTATTTATTTAGTGTGTGTGTGTGTGTGTGTGTGTGTGTGTGTGTGTGTGTGTACACACGTGCATGCCAGTCCTGGGGCTTGAACTCAGGGCTGAGGTGCTATCCTTGAGCTTTTTTGTTCAAGGTCAGTGCTCTACCATGTAAGCCACAGCTCTACTTCTTTTGGCCATTAACTGGAGGTAAGATTCCTGCCCAGGCTGAGTTTGAAAGATAACCCTCAGATCTCAGCCTCCTTACTTGCTAGAATTACAGGCATGAGCCAACAGGGCTGCAGTTTTTTTGTTTTTGTTTTGTTTTGCCAGTCCTGGGGCTTGAACTCTGGGCCTAGGTGCTGTCCCTAAGCTTGTTTTGCTCAAGTATAGCACTCTATCACTTGAGTCACAGCTCCATTTCCAGCTTTTTTGGAGTAGTTTACTGGAGATAAGAGTCTCACAGACTCTTCTGCCTGGGCTGGTTTAGAACCGCAATCCTCAGATCTCAGCCTCCTGAGTAGCTAGAATTACAGGTGTGAGCCACTGGCAATTGGCTCCGAGGCTGCTTTTAAATGTATGCATTTGCTGAATAAATGTTTTAAATTTTATTTTTTAAGAAGATAAAAAATAGCTCAAAAATTAGTTACAGTAAAAAGTCTATGTTGAGGTTTCTTTTACCTGTTTAGTTTTATGTATAGGAATACAAATGCTGAACAATCCATCTGAAATCAGTGAGAGGGGGGTTGAGTGGAGACAAAGGGATCTTATTTGTGCTGGGAATTTTTATCTTCCTAGGTTTTTGAACCACATGGTTGCACTGAAAACTCTGCATTGGTAGTTTCATTGATATATGTTAAATTACATACAGTAAGGAATTTCTTACATGTATACATGTATTCAGCCTCCTATGTCTTTCTCATTCCCTTCCTCTTTTCCCTTCTCCTTTTTATTCCCCAGTAATCCCTCTTTTGCTTTCAAAGCCCTGGTATTTTTGTTTTCCTTCACATTGTTTTGTTTTGTTTTAATTTTTGCACGAACCGTATTTTGAATTTAGGGCCTCAAGTTTGCTCAGCTTGCTTCCTCTCACAGCTGATGCTCTACCATTTGAGCCATGCCTCTAACCCAGCTTTTTAGTTGGTTATTTTGGAGATGGAGTCTCAAAGACTTCTACCAGCTGGCTGAATGTAATCTTCTGGATCTGGATCTCAGCCTCTTCAGTAGCTAGGATTAAAGGCATGAGCCATTGGCCCCTGGCTGATGGATCATTTTTAAGTTTTTTTCTATTCCCAGTTTGTCACAAAACAATAAATGCACCGCTAAGGCTAGGGCTGGAAGAAACATGTCATAAAAGCCACTGCAGTCAGGCCACAGGCAGGAATGGTGTTAACATAAACTTCTGTTCTCGGGTATGTCCCAACAGACCAGACCTTCTGAGAGGCTCACTACCTGATGCATGAGTCTAGACCACCATGATCAATAAGGAGGGCCTACCACAGTGGCAGGGGGCACTGACTCAGTGGCAAGCCCCAAGCTGCACGAAGAAAGGGCTCATTTGTGCCCCAGGGCCACTTCAATGGCTCACAATGCCACCTAAACTAACAGGGCCCCATAGTGTCAGAACAACCCGCCCCAGGATGGAGGAGAGAAATCACATGAAGCCCTTTCCTGCTTTGGAGCCTGCCAAGGCTGTAAGGGTCATAGTCTGGTCCTTTGCCTGGCCACATCTCAGGACCTCATCAGGAGACTGGTCTTAGGACTGCTGGGAAAAGAAGCCTTGTGCCAATCTGACCGTTCCTTGGCACTTGTGAGAACCCTTGTTAGCCTGGCAAGGATGCCACATTAGCTGCCCATGCAGCAGATAGCCCAGCTGGAAGCAGCAATGTCCTTGGGCTTCTTCTGACACTTGCAGGAACTTTGTGAACCTTGCTCTCAAGAAATACCCCAAGGCCTCAGGTGGTCTGGCTCTGAGGAATGGGATGTGGGGAGTAGAGCAGGTTCAGCCCTGACTCTCAGCAGAGAAATCCCCAAAATGCCTGATTTTCCACACACCTTGAATACTCTTTTCTTTTCCTTTCTCCTACATTGTAGTCATTTAAATCTGAATTTTAGAGATAAGACATGATGCGTGTGTTCAAACATATACATACCTATGTGTCCAGGGACAATCCCACTCACCATTCCACTTCACATTCAGTCATCATCTGCATGGCTGCTGTTCCTGGACCCACAGGCCCCTTACACAGCAACCCCCAGGTTCACGCAGATAAAATGCCTGTGTCAAGTAAAGACTGCACCTCATCTCCCCCCACACCCCCCTTCACTCCTGCCCTGCAGGAAGCAGGCAAGAGCTCTACAGAGACAAGCCTAACTTTCTTCTGCTTTTTTTTTTTAATCCTCTCAGTCCTGGGCTTGAATTTAGGACCTGGGTGCTGTCCCTTAGCTTTTGTATTCAAATATTCTACCATTACAGCCACAGCTCCACTTCCAGCTAATTTGGTGTTTAATTAAAGACTTATGGGCTTTCTTGCCCAGGCTGGCTCTGAACTGCAATCCTCAAATCTCAGCCTCCTGAGTAGCTAGGATTACAGGCACGAGCCACTGATATCCATTTTTTTTGTTTTGTTTTTTGCTTTTTGACAGAGAAGTAGCTGCAGGGTTGTAGTTGGGCAGCATCCTGGTCCCCTGTGAACAGGGGCTGTGTCTTAGGGCCTGAAAGAAATAAGGTAGGGAGGAACCCTCTCCAGTCTGACATTAAAATTACCCTACAGCCCATGAAAACCAACCACTGTCCAGTTTACCAGGTTCTGGATCTGTGCTGAATGATAAATGACTTCCTTCATAGAAATCTAAGCCTTAACTATTTCCTAGCTCTACCTATTCTGTTGAGTTTTGTTAAAACCAAACCAAATCAACACAGTTGGCCCTTGCCCTTCTTCTCAGTGAACAGGAGAAACCCATCTCTATGCTTCCCTATCTACCCTGTAGACTCCACATTGCCTTGGTCCCTAATTGTTTACTTGTAACAGCCACAAGGTCTCCAATAGCCCAGCCCCTCTCCTACCTCTACCTGGTTCACTCAGCCCACCCAGAGCTTTTTCTGAAAATAACTACCTCAGTTCATCTTGGCCTTTTTCTGTTTACTCCCTACTGGACCTGATTCTATCACCACAACCTCCAGGAAGCCCTTCTGGGTAGGCTAGACACCTCAGTAGCCCCCAGGGTCCTGCTTACTACATAGCCACCTGGGAAGTTGTAGTCAACCTACAGGCAGGGCTGGATCCATCTCATTGCCACCATTCTTAGTGAGGGGCCTGGGTAATGTTCCTAGCCCTGGTGCAATGTACACAAACAAGCAAGACCCATATCTAGGCCTGCTGGTGATACCTGGTTCATAACACTGACCCAATCCCAAGTAATGGCAATGGTCAGAGAGAGGATGACACCCACTCATGAAGAGACCACCTCCTAGAAACCATATACACCCTTCCCAGG
The DNA here is from genome assembly GCF_019054845.1 of Dipodomys spectabilis. Taxonomy (NCBI): domain Eukaryota; kingdom Metazoa; phylum Chordata; class Mammalia; order Rodentia; family Heteromyidae; genus Dipodomys; species Dipodomys spectabilis. Next base: position 17,501,989 of record NW_024870775.1, read on the forward strand.
GCAGCTGTGGATCCCTGACCCACCCTCACGAGGGCACCATGACTGAGGGCAAAGCAAAGGCCTGCAAAACTTACCACAGGGAAAGAGGTCCATAATGCCAACTGCTCCTGAGATGCCCCAGACAGGAGAGGGGGCCTGTTTCCCTCCCATGTGACTGCAGAGTCCAGGAAGCCTTGGACCCTTTGTCAGCAGGGCAGGCAACCCTGTAGGTGGCCTGAACCAACATTTCTCACAGGCAGGGGGCACTCGACTAACAAGCCTTGGAAAAAGTTTCATAGAGAGAATGCCTGGGTAGGATGCCTGAATATGGACTTGGAAAGCTCCCGTCCGCCTGTGGCTGCTCCCTCACCTGGAAGACCTTTGCTGAGGACAGGCCTCTGGGCTCAGTGCCCAGGAGAGCCCTGAGAACCAGGCTTTGGTTCCCAAGGGCAGGGGCAACTGAGGACACCCTTGGTCCCGGCCTCGTAACTGAGCCTCTTAGGCTTTGGCTGAGAAAAATCCAGAATGAAGGGAGACACCCCACAGGCCCAGGAAACACTCAGCCTTCAACTCAACTCGGTTCAACAATACAAAGCCTCATTTCCAGAAGCCTGGAAGTTCACAGGTATGTACTTTGGTCCTGGATGTTTACTTCTTAGGCAGGACCCTAAGCAGCTCTACTGCCATCCTTCCACCTGTCTGAGGCCAGGAATCATTTCCAAGGGCAAAGTTTGCAAAACTTTTCTGGAAACTGTATGAAGATCAGAGCCTGAGTATGTATTCCCCATAGCCCTGGAGTGTGCTTCCCCCAGGATGGAGCAGAGATGCTTGTTCACCACACCCATTTCACAGACAGGAAAACTGAGGCCTTGGCCCATCCTTGTTCCCTACCACTTGCTCTCCCAGGGCTGCCAATGATTACCAAAGTGGTCCGAAGGACTTCCCCAGGCAACTATCCTGATCCAGATTGCCACCTTCCAAACACAATTCAATGGAACAGTTCCCAAGGGATTACCAAGAGTTTAATTTTCCCGAACAGGCCAAGTGCTGTCCCTAAACATGCAGCAAAAACACAAATTCACAAAGCCCAGAGACCAGCTACCATCCATCCCCCCTCCACAGGAGAGTTACTCCATTAAGTTAACATGAGACCTCTCCCAATCTACTCCTTTTCGGGGGGGGGGGGGGGGGCGGGGGAGGTCGGCTAGGAGGGTGGGAAGGTTCTGGTATTGGGGCTTAGATTCAGGGCCTGGGTACTGTACCTGAGCTTTTGTGCTCAAGGCTAATGCGCTACCACTTTGAGCCATAGCTCCTTTTCCAGCCTTTTAGTAGTTAATTGAAAGTCCATGAGACTCCGATCTTCAATTTCCTGCCCAGGCTGGCTCTGAACCATGATCCTCAGATCTCAACCTCTAGAGTAGCTAAGATTACAGGTATGAGCTACTAGCATCTGGCCCAACCTCATTCTTGAGCCACACCTGTCACTAAGGCAGGAACCCTCATAAGCAGCCATCCTTGCAGCCCCTCCAAGGGCCTCAAAGCCCACCAGGTCTGCTCAGGGTATGTTGAACTCTTAGTGCCATTGTGTCAAGACCACCCTGGGGCTGGGTACATGGTACGATCCAGATCTTCATCTCACACAGCAGCTATGGATGGGGTGTCCCAAGACCCAGGCCACTGCTCTAAAACATCAATCAGGAAGGCTTCTCAGAGGAAGACAACAAAGCCAAGAACTGAGGGCAATAAGGAGGGTAGAGTGCCCAGAAGCCAAATCCCTCTGTGTCACCTCCCAACACTAAGCAGGCCCAGCTCTGGGCCTCCTCCAGCTCTGTCTCCAGATACCCCAAGTTGTTACTTCCAGGAGCCCCACAGCTGGGGCACACTTCTACTTTCTGGGACCATCTCCAGCATCATTTGCCACAAGCTTCCAGTTCCTCTGTCAGAGCCACTTCCTCACCGGCTGCAGCACCCACACATACCACAGAAGTTGGCACCTAGCTTACCACCTTTACCTGATCATCACAGCTGGCACCTAATAGCCAGGGAGATAATGCAGAAGCCAGTGACATCCTGAATCTGGACAGGGAAGGGGCAGCAAAAGGAGTAAAGTCAATGTGCCCAGCTCGGTGGCAGTGCATTCCTATCCAACAGGTCCCAGGGAAGGAAAGGCTGCTTGCACACCCAGCCTGAAGTCCGTGGGTTCAGACACTCAGCTTAAGCTTCCTGCACCAGATCTGCAGCTGCCAAGAAAATCTAGGCACTTGTGATCCCTCAAATGCTGCCCAGTTTTCACTGGGCTCCTGGAGTAAATCAGGGGAGGAGAATGGGTTTACCTATCACACTTTTGGCAAATGATGCTCTTTTGAGGGTAGCCAGGCCCAGGTCGCCAATCTTCACAGACCCAGTGGGCCCGGTGATGAAGATATTGTCACACTTGAGGTCTCGGTGGATGATGGGCGGCGTCCTTGTGTGCAGGAACAGCAGGCCCTTTAGGATCTGCCGGCACCAGCTGCGCAGCACCTTGGGCTTCATCACCTTGAACCGCTTCAGGTACCTGGGATGGGGGACAAAGCTCACCAAGCAGCTCAGGAGCAGCGGACCCTCTGCAAAGGCCCAGCCTAGCACCATCCAGTCTGTCATAAAGCCTGTCCAGCACCCTGTAACAGGCAGCTAGAAGGCCAGGCATCCTGCCCCTGACCAGAGCCACACGGGTAAAGCAGCCCTGAGCAGGCAGCAGGCCAGGGCCATGACTCTCCACTTGCTTCCTGTACTACAGACCTTGTAAGGCTCTTGCCAGGCACAGTTCTGATCTTCCCCCGACCAAGGGAAAAGCTGCTATGGCACAACAGTCTCAGCCAGTGGATATCTAGGTAAGAATGAGGGTTAGGGGAGCCCAGAGCCTGTGCAAAGACATAGAGCTAGGGATCAAGAAAGGGGTCCTTGACCTGGCTACCTGAGTAGTCTGCTCTGAGGTATCCCCAGGGTGGAGTAACAGGGGAGGTAGGGAAAGGGGGCCTTTCTTTGCTGTATCTGCACACTGTAGAGAGCTGATGTTCAGGTCAGAACAACTCAGACAAAACTAAGCTGTGGACACCCAGAGGAAAAGTCCTCTGTCCCCATGGTGCACCAAGGCCTCAGGGAGGGGCATCTGCCATGACAACCCATGGCCACCAGCTCCCAAGGCTTCATTGAATCCAGTCCTCTACACCTGTTCTAGACAGCTTCCCACAAGAGCTCGTGGTGGGCTGGCTCATGTATGGCCAGAAGCAAAGCCCCAGACAGAGTGGAAAAACAAACCATTGCACTGCAAAGCAAACCCCTGGTGTCCTACTCAGGAGGGGACAGTGAGGATAGTCTCAAAACTGCCTCTGGGGATGGGTCTCATTTGTCTAGGAAGCCAGAGCAAGCCAGATGCTAAAAAGAAATGCCAGATTTCTTTGTTTCTTCTCATTTAGGGAAGAGACTTCTCACTGTCCAGAGGACAAAGACTTATCACCCAAGAGGAGCACTTCTAAGATACACAACATTGGGTCATAGGAGGATGGTCCCTATAGCCTGGGACCTCTATCACCCCTACCTACTATGACCATGAACCCATGGCCAAAACCACATGGCCAGTGGGCAGGCAGCACTTACGTCTTCAGTGTCCCCGAGGTCATCAGCTCAGTCACCAGTACAATACACCGCTTGCCCTTGGCACTGGACTCCCAGAAGTCATAGAAACGCACGATGTTGGGGTGCTGTAGGCCTTTCAGCATCTCAGCCTCCTCTTTGAAACGCTGTCGCTCCAGCTTGGTGAGCTTCCGGTCCTGGAGTAAGAGAAACACACTGGGTTGGCAGTGCTTGAGAGCTTTGGCCCTGCAGCATTGTTCTTTATGGAAGCAAGGTAAATGTAATGGATACAAGAAGAGGTGGCAAGAGTAATAGGAAGCTTTGGAGACATGGCCTGTGCCAGCAGCATCACACAGCAGTCTGCCATTCTGCTCTACCCACAGAACATGCAAGGAGGCCACCACCACTGACCTGTGAGTCCCTTCTGTAGCCCCTACATGGGGCTTTCTGCAAAAAGAAGCTCCAGGAAGCCAGAACCAGCGCAAGATCCACCCTGCCAAGTTCATGCACTTTCTCATTAAAAACACCTCGGAGGCTTTGTTCCCTCAGCAATCATTTACTTTGTGAGTGTTTGTTAAAAGGAATGAAACAGCAGTTTGCTTCTAATGTATACACAATTGGGAGGAAGTGCTCAAGACCCAGGAGACTGGACCAGAGCAAAGGCTGACACATGCCAGACACCAGAGCTGAGCTAGAAAAGGACAGTCTTGGCACACTCCACACCAACCGCTAGAACCCCAGGTCCTCTGAGTCAGGAGGGTCTCAATTTCAGGCCACTGTGGCCAGCAGAACAAATCCACTGACCTGAAGTTTAGAACAGGGAAGAAAAAGCAGACATCCTTCGCCTCCTAGGACCCCCATGAGGTGTGTGAGCAAGGGCAAGAACTCCGAATGTTCCAAAGAGGCCCCACCAACCCTGCAGCACATACAGACTCCACTTAACAGCACCCTCCCACCCTGCCTGACCCAGCTCCCCCATTTCCTCCTCTATCCCCCACTCCCACCCACCCCACACTTCTCTCCTTTCTCAAATCCTTTACTGACACATCATCAAGTTCAAGATGAAACCCTAGTCCGTGGGCCCAACATGACCTCTCCCTGTGGGGCCAGCACAGTGTGACCTTCTCACCTCCACCTGAGAGGTGCCTCAGTCACCTCCTGGCATTGACCCAAGAGGGCTAAAGAGCAATGCCTGCCTCTTCCCACCCAAGAGCCACAGGAATGTGACAAAAGAGTCATGTGTTATTTTTCAGAAGGAAACTATAAACACAACTGAACAGAGAACAGAGAAATCCTGGAGAAGACAGAAAACAGGTGGGTTTGGATAGATGTGAGCAAGAGCAGAACTAAAAGGAAACACAAGACAAGATTCTTTGGAGGTCTCAAATCATCAAGTATGATTCCAATAAGAAGACAGGTGAACTATAGATTCATGACAAGGGCTACCTTGTTAAGAAATTATCTTCCATGTACCAGACTCAGTGGTGCACTCTTGTAATACTAGCTATTCATGATGACAAGATTGGGGGAATTATGGCTCAAGGCTAGCTCAGGCAAAAAGTTAACAAGATCCCATCTCAACAAACAAAGAGAGTGTGGTGATTCATATCTATAATCCCAGCTACACAGGAGGCACAGGTAGGAAGATCACAGTACAGGCAGACCCTGACCCTTCCCACAAATGTAAAATTAACTAACCTCCCCCCCCCCCCCCCCAAAAATAGGGCATGGTTTAAGTGGTAGAGGATCTGACTAACATGCGTTAGGCCTTTAGCATAAACTTCAGTATTGCTAATTTGAAGAAGAAGAAAAAAGAAAGAAAAATAAATGATCTCCCAGCAGGCCATTCTTCTACCAGCTCCACTAGATCTCTGACCCACAACACAAGCTTTCAATGGGCTCTTCCACGAATGAGCAGGACTGGACAGAAGCCATCAACAACAGAGCTAAAGACAGAAAAACCATCAGCGCAACTAAACATAGAAAGACAAATAATTCAGAGACCAAGGCAACTTTAAGATATCTAATTAATGTTCCTATGAAGATCCAAGAAGTTCACATGCTTACCTAAGAGCAAGCTTCTTTAAAAAGAACCTTCAAGAAAGAGTTCCTGCAAAGTAAAGCTAGGCTTACCTTAATAAACTGCCCAACATTTGAGCCAGGTGCTGATGGCTCATACTTGTAATCTTAGCTACTCAGAAACTTGAGAGCTGAGGCTCAATGTTCAAAGCCAGTCTGTGAGATTTTTATCTCTAATTAACCACCAAAAAGCCACAAGTAGCGCTGTGTCTCAAGTAGTAGAGTTGTCAGCCTTGAGTGAAGAAGCTAAGGGACAGAGCCTAGACATGGAATTCAAGCCCCAGTACCAGAACAAAACAAGACCCTCAAAAATTAGAAAAATAAGATATTCCACAATCTACTAAAACATTGAGTACAAAAAAATTCATCTTTAACCTAGATAATAACTGGGCAACATGGTCTGCTCATTAAAGTTATTAGTTATTGAAGATAAAACAAGCCAAGGCAGAAACTTTTCTCAATACAAGTTTCTGACAAAAGACTTAAACCTTGATCATAGAGAATGTCTATAATGTAATTTTTAAAAAGACATGGCCAGGCATTCTGGCTCATGCCTGTAATACTAGAGACTCAGGTGGCTAATATCTGAGGGTCTCGTTTTAAAGTCAGCCCAGGCAGAAAAGTCCATAAGACTCTTATCTCCAATTAGCCAGAAGTAGAATTGTGGTTCAAATGGTAGCATGTCAGCTTAAGTGAAACAGCCATGCAGGAGTTCAAGGCCCTGAGTAAAAGCTTCAGTACTGGCATGTACATAAGTACACACACACACACACACACACACCACACACACACACACACACACACACACACACACACACACACACACACACACACACACACGAAGACATGAGTGGACACTTTGTCCAAGATGACACAGAGATGGCCAACTAGACATGAAAAGTAATCGGTGTTACCAGCCACTGAAAAATTCAGGTTCAAACCACACTGGGACTGCACTGTACATCTCCCAGAAGGGCAACAATAAGATAGCTCATTCAGTTCCCAGGCAGCTAAAAACAATGGTCCTCCTAGCACAATGCTGCTGAGAGAGAGAAGCACCTTGGCAGACTTACACCAACTCTGTCTACATCCTACCATTCCATTCCGCTCCCAGAGACCCCAGAAAGAAAGGAATCAAAGTTTAAACAGATGGACACCTCTATCTATGTTCCTATACAGATGCAAGAAGTTGATATACATACCAAAGACCAAGCTTCTATTAAAAAGGAACCATGAAAGACAGGGCACCAGTGGCTCATGCCTGTATCCTAGCTGGTTGAGATCTAAGGATTGTGATTTGAAGCCAGCCTGGGACTAGGCATGAGACTGTTATTTCCAATTAATCACCAAAATAAGTACAAGTGAAGCTGTGGCTGAAGCAAAATGAAGAAGCTCAGGGATAGCACCCAAGCTGTGAGTTCAAGCCCAGGAATGGTGCCAAAAAAAAAAAAAGAAAAGAAAAGAAAGAAAGAACCAAGAAAGAATTCTTGCAAATTCAAGCTGGGCTTGCCTTATTAAAAAGTTCAATGCTTAGATAAGCTCAATCTGGACACAGCTGAAATATCTGGGGCCAGATGAATGGGAACCAACCTATGGTATAACCCATCCACACAGTAATACAACTCAGCAAGGAAAAGAAAAAAAATTCCTGGTCTTACATGGGTGAAACCCAAAAGGATCAAGCTGAACAAAGAAAACCAGATAGAAGAGTATACCTAGTTTGATACCATTGCAATGCAAAACTCAGTAGAGACAGGATGAGTAAAAGGGGGTCAACAATCACACACTTGTTACCTATGTGGTGGGTAGATGTGGGAACTGAGAAACCTTGGGGATAGACAGAATGCTCTGTCTCATTCCAGACCAGGTAGGTAGCACCTGTGTGTGCATTTGTCAAAGCCCATCAATTTTCCATTTTCAAGATGTTACATTGCATATACACCACATCACCATTTTTCAAATGCTGACCCAAACAAAAGCCCAAATGAGAAAGAGAAGTGTAGCAGAAGGAGAGAGAAACATTAAGTGATAGGAAAGAAACACCTAGAAATCTGACAAGTATGTAACAGGAGTTCCGTGAATAGTTATCACCAAGTATAACTAGACAGTGGAATAGCATTTCTCCAAACGGAAAGGAAAACAGTTTAGGATAAAAGTGCCCACCGGTGCCAGGTCAAAGTAAATAAAAACTGGCCCACTTTCAGACCTGTTCCAGAGAAATTTCAGAAGCCTGAAGCATGAGAGCAAGTCCTATCTGCAAAGGCATGGCTCAGGTGGCAGCAAGTTTCATCAGTGACATCAGGTGCAGGGGCAGGAGCAGCACCTTCAAAGTACCAACTCGGAATTCTATACCCAGCCCAATATATATCTAAGCTAAGATGTCCATAATCATTTCCAGACAATCAGGAATTCAAAGTTCACTTCCCATACACCTTGGGTAAATAAAAAAAAAAGATGCAGCTGATTTGACCCTTGAAGTCAAGAGGGTAAAGGCAGCTAGCTTGGAAGGAGATGGTACCTAGGCCAGACCACCTCACTTACAAAGCCTTTTGGGGGCAAAATGTTCTCACCTATCTTTTCCTTCCTGTGGGCATAGCCACCGATTCAATAATCTAAGTAACCTTTATAATCTAAGTATAACCTTTACCAGAATTTTATATTCGTCAACAGCCAGAGTATGAAGAGTTCCACGTAACTTCAGAGCAAAATGCCCACACTGCAATAGCTGTTAGTTCTCAATCCACATTTAAGAAAAGACAGTGGGATTCTTTGGGAATCTGTCACCCAGCCTGACTATCAGCATGGCAGACAGCAGAGCTGAATCCACAGATAAAAAAGCTTTCCCAATTGGGCCTGATCCGGAAAGTCCATGAGACTCTTACCTCAAATTGACCAGGAACTCAGGGCCTGGATGATATCCCTTAGCCTTTTTATTCAAGGCTGGCACTCTACCATTTGAATCACAGCCCCACTCCTGACATTTTGGTGGTTACTGGAAATAAGAATCTGGAGAATTTATCTTTCCAGGCTGGTTTTGAACCAATGGTTTTTGATTTTCCTTTCTTTTTTTGTTGAACAGTTTTTGTTGTATCTTTTGAACAAATTATTACTGTGTTCAATACTGGAATGAAATGATCACTTCTGTGTCAAGAGTGGCTATTTTGGTTCTCTGGTTTCCTCAGTAGTATAGCTTGACTTTTAATCAATTATATGTATGTCTTAGATTTAATATATGAGACATTAAAGATGCTCTATAAGTACTTTTTTTTTCAAAAGGTAAAAAAGAAAAGGTGTTGTTATCAAACCAAAAGTAATCCCTTCCATCATCTATGAGTCCCTGCAAGCTGCAGATGGAGATGTGATGTACAAAGCCATCTATCCATCCAGTGATCTGAAGTGTGCACAGTATGAGGAAGAGGGGCACAGTGGCAAGTCGCTGGCCAGGCACTTCCTCTACTCAGTCTTCTTTGCCAAGAGCGCCAAAAAGTTTATAATTATCTGAGACAGAAACTTGAACTTGAATGTCTGCCCCCCCACCCCCCACGGCTTTTGTAAATTATACTGTTTGCTTTACAGAAAAGGGAGGGACAGAAGGAGGAAGAGGTGTCAGGTGGTTTAGGCTTTGATCTCTAACCACACTCCTACCCTGCACAGTTCCCAGTGGACCACACACACACACAGCAAGAACTAGATGTCCTTGACCAGGGGAAGTGGGTGATAATATGATCATATGGAATAAATAATTTTTATATTAATATTGAATATTAACATCAAAAGCACTACCTCATGCTAGATTATTGTAAATGAAGTACTGACTTAAGTCAACCAGTAAATTCAGAAGACAACATCAAGAGTGGATTGCACAAGGTTCTTCTCCATTTCTAGCATTTTAAAACCAGTAACATTTTTTGTGTGTGTCTGTCCTAGGACTTTAACTTGGAGCCTGGGCGCTGTTCCTGAGCTTTTTTAGTTCAAGGCTAGTGCTCTACTACTTGAGCTACAGCTCACTTCTGGCTTTTTTTTGTAGTTAATTGGAGATAAGAGTTTCATAGACTTTGCTGCTTGGACTGGCTTTGAATCGTGATCCTCAGATCTCAGCCCCCTGAGTAGCGAGGATTACAGGCATGTGATCTGAGACTTCAGTCAACCATTTGACAAACACATGAGCAAACTTTAACTCCAGCTGGGGTCCACATTTCCACTCCTGAGAAATATATGATACAGCATTTTCTGAAAGTCATCTGTGATTCTACCATATTTTTACTCTACCACAAAACTATATTCTGGCTTTTGAGCCAGAACAGCCATCTTCCTTGCTAAAATGACAAGGGAAAGAGGAGAGGTGCCAGATACATATTCTCCAGGCCTTTTAGAAAACATGGAGATCTGACACTATTCAAAATGAAATGTACTTATTACCTGACCTATGTAACTGTAACCCTTCTACAATAAAATAAGCAAACCAAAAACATGGAGTTTTGGTCCTTTGTCCACATATCTGCAGAATCCATAAGAAGGGTGATATTGTACACGTCAAGGGAGTGCTCAAAAAAGAATGCCCTTCAAATATTACCATGGCAAAACTGGAAGAGTATACAGTGATACCCAGCATGCAGCTGGCATGGTTCTGAACAAGCCAGTTCACAGCAAAATCCTTGCCAAGAGAATTAATGTGCTGATCCAGCATATTCAGCACTTTGAGAGCCAAGTGAAGGAAAATGATCAGAAAAGGAAGAAAGATGAAGAGAAAGAAATGGGATTTCAATGAACGAAGTCCAGCCTGCTCTACCTAGGGAAATCCACCATATATACATATGTATGTATGTATGTATGTATATAATTTCCTGTGATCCCAAGGCTCTGAGAGCCAAAGGTGTTTCTTCTGAGTTGAGAGATCATCACAAATTAGCAGTATACAGTGACTAAAACAAAGAATAATATCACTGACAATGTAACTTTCACTGAAGCGCCTAGAGCTTTCTCTCAATTGTCTCAGGCATTGTGGGTGAGTCTGCATTATCTCTGGAGAGAGCATTGCCCACCAGCAGTCTGCTCATCTTTGAACTTAAGTATAGCATCTGTACATTGACTCTGAGGATACCTCTCACCCATTCCACAGACAGCAGAGGAAGCCTGCTAGCCAGAACAAAAGTGCACATGTGCGTGTACACGTACACACGCACGCACGCACGCACACATATACACACATCACCACCACCACCGCCGCCACCACCACCACCACCACCATCACCACCAGCACGTGTTAAGACCAGAGCCATCTTTCATCCTTCATAAGGAAGGAAGCCTGCTGCCATCCTGAAGTATACACAAAGGGGTCTGAGAACTAGTCAGTGGAGGCCCCACACCTGGACTTCTCTGGGGCCTACCATGTGTTCCTCACCCTGAAGGGCCAGCTATGAGGGCAGGGAGGTGCCTCCTACAGAGCATGGTCAGTTTGGGGCATACTCACTAGCTACAGAAGGAACCCATCTCCTCCCAGGCAAACCGATCATAGATAGGGCCATTTGGGGGAGCCAGCAACTTCTTACCATGTGGTAGGGATGAGAAGGAAGCATGAGGCCAAGAGAAGGAAGACATAGGGTGGGGTCACAGGCACAGTGGCTCCTCTGAGGCCTCAACCCTACCCATCATGGGGCATGGCTGATGGACTGTGGGCTGTCTGAGCCCAATAATGACAGTGATTTTCCTTAAGGAAAGTTCCATGGTTCCATTGTAGCTCTCCACTCCACTCTCTACAAAGCCCTCTTTTGGTCTCAGGTCCTTACACAGGGGGTGATGGCAGGGCTGATAAGCTCCATTCCCTTTGGGCTAGCTGCCCAGTGGCCTCTGGCAAGACCTCAGAGCCACTCAGCCCAGCTTTGGGGAGGCTCCATAATGTAGTTTTGGCTTAGGCAACTGGGACACCAGCTGTACCTTCATGGTGTCATGATGCCCCAACACCTCCACCCCCTCCAGATCAGAAATGGCCCCAAGTCTTCTCAGCAGGTGCAAGGCCACACTGCTAGAGTCACCAAGAATTGTGGCTGGCACATAGGCTGGCCTGGGTCCCACTCTACCCCATGTGGTCCTTAACTAGGCCTTGGGCCCAACAGGGAAAACAGGAACTGAGAGGTCCAGAGCAGAATCCAAGCTCTAAGTCCAGCTCTCTGAGGAAGAGATAATGATGGCAGCCCCCACCCCAGGCCTCACAGGGACAAAGGGGGCTATGAGTAAAGACTCTGGCAGAAAGCTGACCATGTGCAGCTCTTCTCTGACCTCAGTCACTGTCGAGAAGGGGAACAAGTCAGAGCTGGCTGGAGGGACAGGGTGGGACTGGGGTGATACATCTGCAGGACCACAGCCAGACACTGAGGAAAAGGTCTGTTTCATTGTGATTTACTACAATGGGGCACAGAGATGGTGACAGCCATGCCAGACAGAGCAGACAGAGAGGCTCACCACCCACTGTTCTCTGAGCATGACAGAGCCATGCACTCAAGTGCTACACAAAACCAGTGAGTGGTAGGCTGGGTGGCCGGCCCATGCAGCATTCAGTGGTCAGTGCAGCCCATATTCCAGTAGCCTCAATACTCTCTTTACAAATTAATGCCTGTGCATAGCCACAGGAAGCTCTCTTCCAGGAGATCAAGCCCGTGGCCACAGCATACATCCTCCATACAACCCACTTCCCCACCATGGACAGGTAGCCATGGCAGATCCTATGCAGCATGGGCCACAGTGAAGGAGATCTTTCCTTAAGGAAAATCACTGTCATTATTTCCTCATGGAGAAGTGGCTGCTTTAACTCTCAATCGCAGACTGGACCAATAGGTCGTGAAGATGGGAAGCTGGAATTTCCACAGTGGTATCCTGCCCTAAAAGCCCCTTCCAAAGGCTCATCATGCTCATATCTGAGTGGACACCTGAAGTTACCAGAGCCCAGTGGGCGGAGACTAAGTAGCCACCCTGACTACACCATGTATCTGGTTTCTAGAAAGGGTAGGTCCCACCCATGGCCCCTTCTCTGCAGGAACATCTAAAGATAGATTTGGACAGCACCATGGGCCTCAGGTCAGCAGAATTAACAGCTCAGTCACAAAGGGCAGCTCCTGCGGGGAGTGGCAGGCAGGGCTACTCCAGAGTGAGGCTGTGGAATTCTGCCCAGACAACTTAGCTGTTGAGGAGGGCCATCCTCTTGGGAGTTGGACTCCAGGCTCCACCTCTCTGTGTATCTACCCTGCTCCCACATTAGGCTCAAGGGAACTCAGGGTGAGTGGCCATAGAGTACAAGAGCCTTGACAGGCTACTGAATGCTGTATGTTGTGATTCATCACCCAGAAAGCAGATTTGCCCACACACCCTGCATCTCCAATACAGGCTGATATCCAGGGTCACAGCTCTGGGAATGTAAAAGGGGTTGGAGTTACAATGTCTATAAGGCTCTGGTTGTGACTCAGTTCTCAAAAACACCCCAGATGGAAGTTACCAAGACCTCACGCTCTCCTTTCTCGAGTTTCTGGGTAGCCCAAGTGATACCACTAAGATCTATGATGAAGACAGGCAGCAATGGCTCATGCCTGTAATCTAGCTATTCAGGGAGCTGAGATCTAGAAGATAATAGTTCAAGGCCAGCCAGGGCAGAAAAGTCTACCAGCCTCATCTCCAAAATAACCAGCAAAAAGCAAGACTCAAGCTAATAGTATGAGCAAGCTAAGTAATCATGAGACCTTGAGTTCAAACCCCAGTACCATCACCACCAAAAATAATTTTTTTCAATAAAGATCTAAGACGACCTTGGAAACCAGGCTGGGGCTCTAGGCCAGGGAATGCTATCAGGCCAGATGTCAGATGACAGGCATAAACATCTACGATGCCCCTCTAAGCTGGATACTATGCTAGATTGAGCATGAAGGAAAGTGGGGTACAGACAGATGGCTCCAGCAACATGCAATTGGGACCACAGGAAGACCACAGGAGCCTGAGGTGGCCTGGGGGTGGAGGAAGGCCCAGCTGCCCACATCTGCTACACACACACACACACACACACACACACACACACACAGAGTTACACACAGGCACACAATGTACAACCAGCTCCATTCATCCTGATGCCACAGCTTTGACTCTCCTGGGGAGAAGGAAGCTCCGCATTCATCATTGCTTTTCCCTTTCAAGTTGTATGGTCCAAAACAACAGCCACACATTGGTTAATGGGCACCGGAAATGAGGCTAGTCCAAACTCAGATATACTGTAAGTGCACACTAGGTTTCAAAGTCATGTTGTTTTAAAAAAATGTCTTTGCCTGGGGATTTAGCTCAGTGACAGAGAACTTACCATATATAAGCAAGACCCTAGAGTCCATCCCAAAATCTACAAAAAAAGAAAAGGCTGGGCAAAGTGGTGCATGCCTATAATCTCAGCACTAAGGAGGCAGTAAGAAAATGAGTCAAGACCAGCCTAAGCCTAGACCTAAGCAAGGTCTCAACAGTGAAACCTTGTCTTTAAAAAAAAAAAAAAAAAGGGCTGGGAAGGTAGCTCAGTGGTAGAGTGCTTGCCTTGCATACATGAGGCCCTAGGTTCAATTTCCTCAGCACCACATAAGCAGAAAAAGCTGGAAATGGTACTGTGGCTCAAGTGGTAGAGCGCTAGCCTTGAGTTGAAGAGCTCAGGGACAGTGCCCAGGCCCAGAGTTCAGGCCCTACAACTGGCAAAAAAATAAATAAATAAAATAAAAATAAAAAAAGAAAGAAGAAAGGAAAAAATAATTCTTCCATGGCATTAATAATTTTATATTGATTACATAGATGCTAAACTAATTTTAACTGTTTATACTTTTAATGTCACCATTAAGCTGAAAATTATACACATGGTTTCTATTTGTAATCCATACAATGAACATTTCTACAGGGTGGTGCTGCTTTTGACCATTAGCACTTTAAATCAGCAGGCTAGAAGGTGGCCAGATCTTCAATAATCAGTTCAGAGCCCAGAACTTCATAAAGAATGAAGATGCAGTCTTCCAAATCAGCCCTTCCAGAGGGGTTAGATGTCTGAAAAAATAGGACCAGAAAGCCCTTGCAAAGGCCGAAGCAAAGCAATGAAGCCATTTAAACCAGACTGCAGGGGCTCAAGGCCTTTGTTATTATGGTCTTATTCTAATTAACTCCTTGAAGCAAAGTAAATCTCTTAAGACAGATAAAATAATCCAGAGCCTTCAAACATCTCCACAATTTTCAAATACAACAAGAAAAAAAATGACCAGGCACACTAAGGGACAAAATCAAATGACCATAAACAAACAAATAAATGAAGATAAGATAACAACAACAAACCTCCAAAGAACCCATATATTGTAATTATATACACAGACTTTAACATTACTGAATTTAGTGTAATGAAGAAGATAGATAGGAAGATGATTCATTTTGCCAGAACTGAAATCTGAAATAAGACGCAAATGTAAATCTAGACCTAAAATTAGGAATTCAATATATAGGTTTTGCATAGACATTGGTGAAGATAGGATTAGCAAACCAGAAGACAGATCATAGAAAATGATAGAATGAAACATGAACAGATAAATGGATACAAGAAGTCACAAGGCATAGAAGACAGTGGAAAAGATCCAACCATATATGTAAATGGGTTCTGAAGGAAGAAAGTATAAAGAATCCAACCAAGGAAATATTTTTTAAAAAAAATAATGTCCCTAAATTTTCCAAAACTAAGTAGATCCATAAACTCCAAAGTACTGTAAACCCAAGCAGATTAAATACAAAGAAAACCATACCTGGGCATATTATAATTTAAAAACTCGGAAAAATCAAACTCAAATAGAAAACAGGGTGTGTGTATGTACACACGCGCACATGCCCATACTGGGGCTTGAACTCAGGGTCTTGTGCTCTTACTTGGCTTTTCTGATCAAGACTGGCACTCACTCTACTAAATCAAATTTGTCTGCCTGGGCTGGCTTTGTACTGGGATTCTTAGATCTCGGCCTTCCGAGTGGCTAGGATTACAGGTGTGAGCCACCAGTGCAGCTAGAAAGAAAATCTTAAAAGCATCAGGGAGAGGGGGCACCACCTTCAAAAGACCAACAAGTAGACTGACAGCTGATCTCAAATCTAAACCATGGAAAATGATTGAGAAATAATGATCTTTGAAGACCTGAAGCAAAAACAAATTGCCAATTTTCAATCCTAAATCCAGCAAAAATATTCTTCAAATAAGAATAAAGGCTTTTTCAGGCAAAGACATCATCACTAACACATGGGTACTAAATGAAATATGAAGAGAGAGATGGAATACTAAATGGAATATGAAGAGGAGGGGAAAGAGTCTCAGATGGAATTGCAGGGAAGAATAAGAAGCAAAGGACAGGATAGCACATTAGCCATGCTCAATTAATATTAACCATATAAAAGAACAACAATAATAATATTATGTGAGATACAAATCAGATAGGGATTAAAATAAACTACTTGACAATGTCACAAAAGATAGAGAAAAATGAATAAAGAGTTCAAGTGTCCTAAGAGGCTTGTATTGCCCAGAAGATGTTGAATGTGCTGGCCAAATTTTAGTGACTCAAGGATATATGTAGGGCCAGGCCCCGGTGGTTCATGGTTATAATCCTAGCTACTCAGAAGACAGACCTGAAAATCACAGTTCAAAACCAGCCCAGGCAGACAAATCCAAAAGACTCTTATCTCCAATAGCAAAAAGCTGTAAGTGGGGGTATGGCTCAAGTGGTAGAACTCCAGCTTGAGCAAAAGAGCTGAACAAGATTGTGAGACTCACAGTTCAACCCCTATTACTAGCACATGGGAGGAAAAAGACACGTGTGATCTCTAGCACAAATGCTATAAAATATTTGAAAAAGAAAGAAAAACACCTAACAAATTTGCTAAGTGCAAACATAAATAATCTTCCCAGAAACCAAAGATCTATGGATCTTTAAAGGGCTTGTTTAATTATAGGCCACATCTCATCTGAAGATACCCTGGCTGTAAAAACTGTTTCAGGGACGTGCAAGTATGTGATGAAATAATTACCCTACATTACGCAATAAGGTGAAATTAAAAGTGAGGACAGATGGGAGTCACAACCCCAACCACTTTGTTTAGCCTTAGAGCTCAGGCCTCCCCAGAGCAGGCCCAGGGCAGAAGCACAGCTTCCTTACTGGGAAGATGGAATGCAATTTCCTTGTTCCCAAGATCAGAAGAGAATCCTGTGTATGATACAGAGCTCAGTGTTCAGCTGGTGCCCTACTCCTGGAAGAAGGTAGGTTCCCAAAAGACAGCACAGCCATTTCTACACTGCAAGATAGAGACCCAGAAAGCTCAGCTTTGGGGCCCTACAAGACCCTTCCCCACTTCCATCTAAGATGCTTCACATTCAAAGGCCTACTAGCAAAACTGTCAGTCTAAACATCCCAAGACTCGGGGCAGGAAAACTAAGTTTGAGGACTCTCTCCCCTTCTCACTCATACCCTAGGGATGAGAAATGCCTCCCTCCTCCACCCCCTCCATCACTTCTGGCAGTAACCACGTACTGGACCCAGGAAGGTGACCTGGAGACAGGACTTCTGCCATTGGGCTGTGCAAGGCCAGTGAAATAAAGACTCAGACAGGCTCAATAACATAGCCAGTGACAGGCAGAACCTGAACCCTGGCAACATCCAACTCCAGCTGCCTCTACAGCACGCCCCAACCACAAGTCAGTCCAGAGGCCTGTGTGAAACAAGCTCTGGGGCCATGCAGAAGGCTGTCCCTGGCTGAAAAGGCATAGCCAGGAGCCACATGTGAAGGCTCCAAAGAGGGCTCTCCACAAGAGCCAAAGACAAGTGGCCAGCCTCCATAGGACCCAGACTTTCTGGGACTACTTTCATTCACTGGAACCTGCAAGACAGGAAAACCACATCAAGCCCCACAATGGAATGAGCTCTGACATCTAGAGCAGATCTCTCCTCATCCCAACTTCAAGTTTCTTTGAAATGCCCAGGAACCCTCCAGGAAGGGCAATGAAATCTCTCCATTCCCTAATTCTCTCCCACAAAGAGGCACAAGACACATGACAGAATAAATGAGTAAATGAAAGAAGAAAGCATGAATGAGCCAATAGATAGCCTACCCATGAGTATAAATCATGATGGGAGAACAAACTGAATATCAAAGGAGTGGAAGAGTAGTGAATGGATGAGAGAATGCAAGAGTGAATGAGTGAAGATTGAATAATAATAATACGTGGGGGCTGGGAAGGTGGCTCAGTGGTAGAGCGCTTGCCTTGCATGCCTGAGGCCCTGGGTTCGATTCCTCAGCACCACATAAGCAAAAAGAAAAAAGCCGGAAGTGGCGCTGTGGCTCAAGTGGTAGAGCGCTAGCCTTGAGCTGAAGAGCTGAGGGACAGCGCCCAGGCCCAGAGTTCAGGCCCCAGGACTGGACCCCCCCCCAAAAAAAACACAAATAATAATAATATGTGAAAGACAAATGAATGAGTGAATAAACAAATGTGTAATAAATGAGAGTAATAATAAAAGTGGATGAATGAATTAGGAGGGAATGAGTGAATGACAGAGTGATGGATTGAGCAACTGAGTTAGAGAGTAAAGGAGTGACTGGGAGGGAACAAGTGAGTGACCAGGTGAGTGAATGAGTTAAGTGACAAGTGAGGGGAAACCAGTGAGTGGGTGAATGAGGGAAGAGTGCAGCTGAGCCTTCCCAGCATGCAGGAGAGACTGACACATGGTTCTCAGGCAGCATCAGAATCCCAGCATCTTCTCTCCTTCTTAGGCCTCTCTAGGACACACTGATGAAGCATCTTACACCCCCAGATACCTAGGCCTTCGGGAGGCCTCCACAGCTCCCACCCTGTCACACTTTACAAGTGACATGCTTCACATATCACGGACACACATACCACCAGAACGCACATTGCATGTCCTATATTATGTCCCGTCCACCACACCCTTCGTCCACGGTTTCACATCACACTGCATCTTTACATCACACAGCATATGGCATGTGCATTACACATCATGCCACAGTCACCTGTCCGTGTCCTGTCACGTACTGTATGCCACACTTACACAGTACAGTGCATGTAAAGCTGATGCAATATAACATCAATATCACAACATAGGTTATGTCACATCACAACCTCCTCAGCCATGGTTAGTATCCCCCTGCTCTCACTTTTTTTTTTATAAGATCAGCACTCATTCTCACCTGAGGGGTCCAGCAAGGTAGGTGAATAGCCTGCCCAAGAGCACAGTCCAGGCCAGCTACAGGCATGGTCATGTACCATGGGCTCCTATCTGCCACAGTGCAGGTTTGCTCTTCCACCCAAAGGCAGTCCTGGGAGCAGCCCCATCCTCTACCAAGTGATTCTCAGCACCATACCATGTGTTGAACCTTGCAGACCCTCTAGGGAGTGGTGAAGACAAACTAAGACCAAGAAGGCCCTAAGGCTCCCAATCAAGGTTCTAGAGGCCTGGGGGGAGAGGCTGGGATGAAAGTATCTCTGCCTCTGGAAGGGAAGCCTAAGGTGGCCCTGGGGCCTCCTCCATCTCTCCAGGTTACTAAGAGCAGAGGGCTAGGAGACTGCATCCAAGTAGCCATTCTGTCTACACAGCTGGGGGACAAGAAGGTGGACACAGAGACAAGCATGTCCTGACCTGATCCACCCTTCTCCTCCACTATGAGGTGGCCACAACCATCCGTCCCCACCTGGAAGGGGCTGGCTGTGGGGTCAAAGGTCTACATCTTCCTGACAGGCTAAAAACTTCACCCCCAGAAATTGTTTGGAAGAAGAAAAGCAGTTGCTAAGGGTCATGCTTCATGGACAAGCCACAGTGTCCTTGATGGGATCACTCTGGGAAATCTCAAGGATGAAGCTTGTGTGGCCTAGCACCAAGCGCCACTGCAGCTGTGACTGCCACACATGCCAGTTAGAAGGAGGGCAGCTCACTGCATGTGTGTGAATACACGAGGGAGGACACACACTCAGGGCGTCGTACATCATACACAGGGAGAGGAGCCCGTCAGGTGGCAGGACACACAGAAGGGAGGCTCACTTTTGAGGAGAGTGACAGTGTCGATGGTTTCTTTCCCTAGAAAAACCTACTTCCTCTATCATTTTCTAAATATTTCCCAAAAGACTATAACGTCAGAGGACGTCAAATAATGGTAGCACAGTGAAAAGAAACAGCCCATTCTAGCAGGGCACCAAAACCAGGGACACATAACACCTCCAAAGTCTGTGCTCACCTCCAGGCTTCTCCATGGGGAAACCATCGAAAACCTTGTGGCTTCAGTGTCATATGTGGGAATAATCCCTGAAGTATTGTTGATAATCGAAAGAAAAACCAGACACCCCAGAGGGCCTGGTGAGATGATGAGAATCCTCAGGGCAGTCACGCAGTCCCCGGCCAGGGAGGAACGCAGCAAGCATCAAGTCACTGTCTGGGAAAGGTTCGGAGCCATCTCTGTATACTTCCCCACTGCTGAGCACAGCCATGACCACAGACACTGGAGGAGTTCTCCTTGAACACCCAGGGCTGTTCTTCTTCCTCTGTTGCCCAAATTCTCTGCTATCTGCTCAACTTCATAAAACCAAACAGCGCCTGGCAAATGAATGAGCAAGCAAGCACACATCCTCCTGCACTACATAAGCAGAGAGACCCAGCCCGTGGCTCAGGAAGCAGCAGAGTGTTTACAGCGAGGCTATTTTAATTTCCAGAGCGAGGTTACCATGGCGTTTAATTCCTCAAGAGCTCCCTTTGGCACCTGTTCTATAAATGGTTTCGGGTTTGTACCAATGCACTCACTGGAGACAGAATTACCAATCCTGTAGATTCTGACCACTTCTCCTGCAGCCTCTACTACATATCATGTTCCTCCTGGAGAGGCCTAATCACCCTCAAGCATGCATTGAGCACCAACTGCATGCTAAGAGGGGTAGCAGGATACATGTGCCCCTCAAGGGAGCTGGGGGTCCTTTCCTGATGGTGGGAAATGGTGAATGACAAGCGCTCCAGAGACCTGAAACAGGTTAAACCACCACTCTGCTTCTTGGGGGATGGAGGGAGAGGGGAGCGAGTGTTATCTGGGCCTAAGGGTCTTACTGCAAGGTAAAGGTCTAATTCTCCAAGGTTCTTGCCCTTAGTAACTCTTCCCATAGCTGGTCTTGCCTCTGATTTGGACAACCCAGGCATTGCTAGCCTCTCTGGTCTAGGGAAGTCACAGAAAGGGTTAAACACTGTGAGTACCTTCATGGTCTCTCTAAAAGCAGATGAAGAGATGGAGAACCACAGAGTCCCTTGGCTTCCAGGGTATAGAAGAGCCAGAATGCAACTCACTAACTCCTCCGGGGCATTAGGTAGGCTCTCATCACCTAGGCTCCTGTATCCTGTCACAGTACATTCTCTACAAACAAAGGGAAACCCCTGCCTGGACTCTGGATACTTCCCCAGTAAGCACAGCCCACTCCTCCCATTCTTCAAACCACAGGTATCCTGAGGGCTCAGATGCACAGAGGGCCATGGTCAGCATTTGCTCCTTGCTCCCAGGCCTCAACCCTCCTATTCCTAACCATACAGACCATACCCAGAGGGGCCTCAGGGGGACCAGGGACAGGAAATTATCAGACGAAACTGTGGACTCTCATACTCTGGTGGGTACCATTCTTTGCAGCAGTAAAACGAATCATGGGAAGAATCCTGCAAAATAGTGGCTTAGGGATCAACATGGGGCCATGGTCAGCCAGTCTGTGGTTCCGACTCACTCTGGCACTCCTTAGTATCCATTTTTACAGTCTCCTGGGGCTCTTGGCACAACTGAGGACCCAATCTGCTGCCCAAAAAGTGTCCATATCCCTCTTGGAGGACCTGTGATCTCAGGTACCCTGGGAAATGCCCAGAGTGAGGCTTCTCCAGCACTACCCCAGCTCTGTGCCACTCAAAGAGTAAAAGTCAACACCAAAGATAAAATAAAATCCCTCGGCGGTGCCAAAAATACCTCCCCACGGGATGAGGCTCTGCAGGCGCCAGCTTCCACAGCAGCAATTGTTGCTATGGAGACCAGGCTCCAGACAGGCCGCAGGGAGGGCCAGAGGGACAGAGAGGACTGGGGAAGGGCAGGAGAACAGAAAAGGGTTTGGGAAGAACAAGGAGACAGAGGAGGGTTAGAAAGGGACAGGGGAGGAAGTGGGGGGCAGGGAGGAACAGAGATGACAGAAACGGGGCCAGAGGGAGAGAGGGGCTAGGGATGAGAGAGGGGTCTGGGGAAGATAGAGGGCTAGGAAGGAACAAGGGGACAGAGAGGTTGGCTAAGGAGGGACAAAGGGACAGAGAGAGCTGGCCAGCAGAGTAGGGGTACCTGAGAGCAGACGGGTTCGAGGGAGAATGGAGAAGGCCTACCAGGAGGACTGGAGGAGCAGGAACTAGGCCAGCAGGGGCGTGGGTGGAGAGGGCGCTGGGCTAGTAGGGACAGGATGAGCTAGTCCTTGGCGGAAAACTCCTCGGGTGATAAGGCCTGAGGCAGAGCTTGCTGCCAGCTGTGGTCCATCATGGCTAACTGTCCTCCAGACACCGAGACTCAGAAGACCCCACCTTCACCACAGAGTCCTTCCCCCACTGCTGGTAACTCTGATGGGGCAAAAGAGGCACTAGAATGGGTGATCCCCACAGAGACCACTTGCCTCTGCCCAATACTGGTCAACCACATCTGCAGATACAGCCATGAAAACAGTACTCAGCAGTAAAATTGATCTCCAAGTGGCAGGAGGAAAGTAAGGTCTCTGGCATATGTCTGTGTAATATTTATTTGAGTCTAGGAGCACCAATTTCTCCTCACAGAAAGCCCTGGCTTCACGACTCTAACCTTGCCCCACAGTGCAGGGCTTGTGGGATCACAAACTTTCCAGAACACTGGTATGGCAGAGTTAGTCGGGCCCACCAACCACACAATCCAGTACCCTTGTCCAGCTCTGGGTCCAATGCACCCTCCCTTCACACCCACCCGGTGACCCTGGCTTTCCAGCTTCCTTGAGCCCAGTGCTACTAAGGACTTGCTACAGCATTTACACTGGGGACAGAGAGCCTCACCAACCCATGTCACTGAACTTCTTTGTCCTCCCTGCCACACTGGCCCTCAGGGCTCAAGGTCAGCACCTGCTCTAGAGAGAGAGAGCCACCAGCTTCTGCTGTCTCCCACAACAGGCCCCTTGGGCTTCCTATGTGTTTAAAATAGAGATCACAGGCACACCCAGGACACTCCAGCCACAACCCAGTTGGCTTCCATCTTAGTCCAAGGCAGTTCTGCCCTCAGGCATTGAGGTCACTGCCCCTCAGAAGCTGCCACCCCCTGGGGCTCACATTCATGAAAGCTGATGTTTTCTCTTCATCCCACCTCAGCTATGGAGGCTCACTTTTGCAGGCCAGCTGTCCACATCAGGAATGCAAGAGCCTAGTGTCAGGAAGTGGGGGGATAGGCCCTGACATCTGCCTCTCCTACTCCCAGCACCTTGCACACATCCCTAAACTCTGTTTTCATATATCCTACATGAGCTTTTGTCGGCTCCCTGACCAGGAAAGCGGTTCGTTTAAAACACTTCCCGAAGCTTTGCGCCGGTGGCTCACACCTATAATCCTAGCTACTCAGGAGACTGAGATCTGAGGATCGCGGTTCAAAGCCAGCCCAGGGAGGAAAGTCCGTGAGACTCTTATCTCCAAGAAACCACTCAGAAAACCAGAAGTGGCATATTGGCTCAAGTGGTAGAGCACTCACCTTGAGCTGAAGAACTGAGGGACAGCGTTCAGGCTCAGAGTTCAAGCCCCATGACACACACATACACACACACACACACAGAGTAATTTTTTTAAAAAGCACTTCCTGAGTGAGTCTTACCCTCCAGTACCACTCTAGAACATCCAGAGGGTACTCAACACCCCAGCCCAAGATGGCTATAAGCTATGCTCAAGAAGCCCTCCAGACTTCCTCCTCTACAGGACAGCTAGTCCTGGGCTGTCTTCAGTCCTGGAGGCCACATGGTTGACCAATCAGGACAGCTTCTAGGTGCATTGACTTTCTCCAAGCCACCACACTGGGTTCACAAACACGCAAGTTTATACAGTTCTGGAGGCCAGAGAGGGAAACAGAGCTGGTTGGTTCCCTTTAGCTTCTAAAGGCTCCTTCTCATGGCCTCTTACTTCATCTTCCGCACTTATACCTCATTTTCTGATCCTGACTCTCCTGCTATCCTTCTGGAGACGATATCAGGCCCACCCAATACTCAGGACAACCTCCCCAACCCTCCTTCCAATCCCCGTCCCTCTTCTTGCAGAGGTCTTCTACGGAAAGTGTCATGTGGACATGTGGGCTTGAGGACATGGATATTCTGAGTGACAGCACTTCCAGTTTTCTGGTGGTTATTTGGAGATGAGGCTCACACACATTTCTGCCCAGGCTGGCTTTGAACCATAATCCTCAGATCTCAGCTCCTGAATAGCTAGGATTCTAAGCATGAGGCACCAGTGCCTGGCCATGGATACCTTCTCGACCCTGCCCCAGTACCACAGCCAAGTTGATCCCACCCTCAGTAAGCTCCTTTCATTTCTATACTTCTTTATGGCCAGCACGGGCCAGGAGCTGCCTCAGCTTTAGTTTGCTTTGTCATTCTTTCAAAGAAAGAAGCAGATATCAACTCCTTTCACCCATCCCACTTTCCCAGCCTCCACATATTGCCACCCTTGCTGCTGCCCCATGGGGCCATCTGTCCATGCAACCCTGTCCACTCACAGCCCTGACAGCTATGCAATCCCATGGGACCAGCCCTGTCCATCAGGGCTCCTCAAAATCCTGAGCAAGATTATAGCTCCAGGAAGCTCTAAACCCGGCCCCTGCAGTCAGGGTATCACTGCTCCAAACAGACCTGGGGGAGCCCAACATGCCCTGGCCCTCATATTAGCACTGCCCACATTTGGACACTGGTCCCAGAAAGCCCATCCCCCTATAGCTGCCATTTGGACACTAGCCTAGATGCCTGGTAAATGTCATTAGTCCTGTCCTTAAGGGAAAAGGTAATGTCCCACCCTGCCACCCCCTACAAGAACAGACAGCATGCCATGAGCCCCACCAACCTCTGCTCTACTCTTTCCAACTACAGATGTCCAACAAGCATGACCTGCACATATCTAGATGTCCCCACAATCTGACAACCTCACAGGTGCATGGAAGGCTTGCAGCCACAGAAACCATGAAAAGTCATGGCTTTTGCCAGGCACTGGTGATTCACTCCTATAATACTAACTACTCAGGAGATTGAGATCTGATGATCATGGTTCAAAGCCAGAGTAGGCAGAAAAATCCATGTGAATCTTATCTCTAATTAACCAGCAAAAAGCCATGTGTAGGAGTAGCTCAGTTAGTAGAGGCCCAGCCTAAGCAAAAAGGCCAAGCAAGCTGGGCATCAGTGGCACATGCCTATAATCCTAGCTTGTCAGGAAGCTGAGATCTGAGGATCACATTTCAAAGCCAGCCCAGGCAGTAAAGTCCTTGTGAAACTCTTATCTCCAATTAACCAAAAATCAGAGTGGAGCTGTGGCTCAAAGTGGTAGAGTGCTAGCCTTGAGCAAAAGAGCTCAGGGACAGTACACACACACATAAACACACACACACATATAAAAGGTCACAGCTTTCACTTTTGTGATTTGGACTATACCAGGAGACCCATCCATCCCCACCCACATGTGCAGGCTTTTGTCCAAAGGCCCTCAACCATGCACATACTCACCCCTTCCCAGAGTGGAGCCCTAAGGCTCCTGGCAGCTCCTGATCCTTTCAAGAGACAGGTGGCCCCTCCATAAGTCCTTCTCAAAGGGCTTGTCCTTCCCACAGAAGCACCTGTAGGGCAGGCATCTTCCCTATCAAGCAATACAAATTGGGCATGCATTTCTCTCTCTCTCTCTCTCTCTCTCTCTCTCTCTCTCTCTCTCTCTCCCTCCCCCTCTCTGTCTCTGTCTCTGTCTCTCTCTGTCTCTCTGTCTCTCTCTCTCTCTCTCCTATTCTCTTGCAGAATCCACAGGAGCCATCACACCTGGCTGTGCAAGGAGACAAGCACCAGGCCATGGAAGAAAGGCACTAGCCTTTCTAGCTGTGACATGCCCACAGCAGCTGAGCCCATGAGCATGGGGCCTTCTTTGCATTGCCAAGGGCCTGTGTCACATGTAAGTCACCCCTTCTTCACCCAAGACTACTCAGCTGATAGGGACAGGTCAAGTCAGAAGATCAGGACCCCACAATGACCTCAAGCCTGGCTGGTCCTCTTATGGCCAGCCTAGTTTCCAGGTGGGAAGTTGGCAGCCACCTTTTGCTCATTCTGCCAAGCCAAGGGGTTTGGTTCTGGCCTGCAGTGAATAGACACAAAGAGCCTGCCTGGAAAGCCGTCCATAAACCACTTGGGGATCAGCCGGCAGGGCCAGAACGTTCCAATGTCACCATCTCTCTCCCTCCAGGGAACAGTGCACGTCTTTGTCTCTCTATCATTGCCGTCATCAAATATTTACAGAGGCTGACAGGCGATTTCAGAGGGGCCAGACCTAAGCCAAGCGGGCTCTTCCCAGGACAGGGGGAGGCACAGGTGAGTGATAGGTCCCAAACACTGGGGAAGCACAAAGGCCCAGGGCCTGCAGCCACCAGAAGGAGAGGAGAAAAGGCTCAGGCCATCAGGAAGTGGTCGCCAAGCCTCAGACCACACTTCACCTGAGACTTGTGCTATCTGTACAAGGTGCCCAGGGATAGCAGCCAGCCTGGCCACACAGAGAGTCTACTTCCATGAGCTCTGCCATTGGAAGGAAGCAACAAGAGCTACCAGCCAGCACCTCTCCACACTTCCCCTCCCAAGAGTATTGAGTGACCAGGGCCCAGAGCCCTGGAGGACCAGAAGAATGGTACCCTAGCCCTCTGGTCTGTGGGAATGCTCAAGCAGCTTTTGTACGGGCAGAAATTAGCAGCATCCAGCCAAACACAGGAAGACAGACACAGCCTGAGTCCCTGGGAGACCAGCGCAAGGCAGCAATCATCTATGAGGCTGTGTTCTCACTGGGGAGAAAAGGAGACCCTCCCCCCCCCCCCCCCCCCCACACACGGACTGACTGTCCCCAGGGATCAAAAAAGGCAGAAGCAACACCATTTTAGCATCTGAGTTTCCTTGTTCTTTGGATAATATCATCTGTATCTTCCTACTAAACTAGTTTTTTCATCAGCATTGTTGCATTTTATCTCCTAAGGCTGGCTAGATTTAGAATTCTGCCCTTTCCCTCAGTACTTCACTCTTCTCAAGAAGAGTTCCAGGTAGACTAAAAGAGGATATTCTTAGGGGAGAAACAAAGGCACAGTGTTTATGTGCCTCTGATCATACACAATATTTATCAAAATGAACTCCAGGAAATGGAAACAAGTAGTTTTCTTTGTTGCTGTTTTTCATTTTCTTTTCTTTTTGTCTTGTTTGTTTGTTTATATGTCTTTGGGAGGGTAAAGGAAGACATAGAAAACTAGACATTATGTTGAAAATGAACTATACAACTTGTGGATAGGGATAGGAGGGGAAAACTGGGAAAATGCAAGGGAAGGGGTGACATTGTCCAAAAAGAAATGTACTCTTTACCCAGCTTATGTAACTGTAAACCCTCTGTACATCACCTTTATAATAACAAAAAAAAAATTTAGCCAGGTATCAGTGGCTCATCCCTATCATCCTAGCTACTCAGAGTGGAGGCTGAGATCTGAGGATTGTGGTTCAAAGCCAGCCCAGGCAGGAAAGTCTATGAGACATTTATCTCCAATTAATCATAGAAAAAGCTCAAAGTGGCACTGTGGCTCAAGTGGTAGAAAAAAGGAGCTCAGGGACAGTGCCCAGACTTAAGCCCTAAGACCATCAAAAAGAAAAAAAATTAAAGAACTTCCAGGTGAGGTTTTCACTTTTGTATTTCCTTCTCACCGATCCACTGCCTCTACCCCCTGATGTACATGGGCACCCCCTCCTCTGCCAGTGAGTCCAGTATCACTAATCAGTTCACCTTGGACTGGAGGTCACTAATCCAGCTTGGACAGGGTGTGAGTAGCCATCACACAGACCTTCCCAGGCTTGAGAATTAGAGGGTAGCAAGCAAGGCCAAACAGTATGGACATCCCAAGATAAGCCATCCCAAGATAAGCCTGGTGTTTCCATGGTCAACAATTCCTCACAGTAACCCCTCCCACATGAGACCACCATCTCCTCTACTTCTGGGGGTCAGAAAGCCCCCAAACAGTACCCTTCCCACAGAGACAGCATGCTGGGCAGGGGCTACCCTGCACAAGACTGCCCAGCCAGTAGAAATGGGGCCAGAACCTTGCTCCCACTCCCAAACATACCATGCATAAATCTTGGTTTCCTCCAAACAAAGGTGGTCCCCTCCAGAGGCATAGAAAATCATCAGTGAAGTCTGGGCAGAGGCTACTTAGCCATTCCTAGCATCCTGCCTTTGGTACTAGTCACCTGGACTCCAGATCTTTCAGCAGTGACAGAAGACCTTCATCTAGCAACAACCTGATGACTAGAGTCACACTAGCTGCAAGAGGTTATGGGATTGAGGGAGCTGTGAAGCCCTGGTGTGCTGGGTGGAGGCCAGATACTCAAATTCTCCCCCACCCCTGCCTCTCGATATGGCAGCTACACCCTTATTGCTCCCCTCTAAAGCTTTGGTTTCTTTTTTGTTTGTTTTGGTGCAGGTCCTAGGTTTTGAACTCAGAGCCTTGCCACTAGCTTCTTTTGCTCAAGGCTAGCACTCTACCATTTGAGCTACAGCTCCACTTCCAGCTTTTTGGGGTAATTTATTGGAAATAAGAGTCTCAAGGACTTTCCTGCCGTGGCTGGCTTCAAACCACGATTCTCAGATCTCAGCCTCTTAGATAGGTAGGATTACAGGTATGAGCCATCAGTGCCTGGCTTACAGCTTTGTGGGTTTTTTTGTTTATTTTGTTTTTTGCTTTTTTGTTTTGTCAGTCATGGGGCTTGAACTCTGGGCCTAGGCACTGTCCCTCAGCTCTTCAGCTCAAGGCTAGTGCTCTACCACTTGAACTACAATGCCACTCCCTCCTTTTTCTGTTTATGTGGTGCTGAGGAATTGAACCCAGGGCCTCAGGCATGCAAGGCAAGCACTCTACCACTGAGCCAGCTTCCCAACCCACAGCTTTGTTTTTGAAGCTTCTTTCAAAAAAGCTGAATTCACTCCCATGCTCAAACTTCTTAATTAAAGAGAAGAAATTCCTGCACCTGTCCTGGCAGATGTCATGGCTTTGCTGCTGGCCAGCTTGGCATCCCTCTGCCCCTGATACCAGGCAGGGGTGAGGTGTCCTACAGTCATTGATTCTACCTAGGCCATGCAGGGATGTCTTAGGTCCCAACAAAGCAACAAGCAATAGTTCAACACCACTGCCATCAGAACAGATGGGAGAATCGCCACTTTCTCAAAACTATAGGCCTCAGCCTTTTTCTAGGAGATCCAGGTGACCGCAACCCAGCTAGGTTGAGAAAATGTACCCCACAAAGCATCAGGGGGCTTGCCTGACATCTCAGGCCTACAAAAGGAGGGCAGCCCAGATCCAGTCTGGAGGTATGAGGGAGTCTGTGCCCAGCTGAAGGGGACAAGGTAGGGGATGAGCCAGGCTTCTATCTACCTGGAGTCCACCAACAAGGGAGGACTGGTCCAGACCTGCACACCAAGGTGAGCTGGAGCCAAGTTGCCCAGTCAGCTCAGGGTTGGGGCAGCAGAAAGGCCTTGGATGGGCCAATAATACTTCATCACTGCATACATCAGCAAAGACGTCAAGGTCACAGCTTTGAACACAACTGTGCAAGAACATATAACCAAAGGCACAGAGCAGGGTAGAAACTGCAGGCCAAAGGAAAGAGCTCTTCTCACATCAAGTTCTAATACCCCCAAAAGCCCCTCCCTGGTAGCCTCTTTCACAAAGCCAAGTGAACAGATACAGGTACCACTTCAATCCCCCCACAGAGCAGAACCAGGATTGACAGATGGTTGGGAAGAGGTACCAAACTCAGCCCTCTCCTAGCCCTGTCACAGTGAGCCGGGCTCCATGTACATCCTTAGGAAGCCAGGGGCCAGGAACCGGAACAGGTGAGTCTCTTGGTCAGGTCTTCAAGCAGAAGCTCCCAGCTCCCAGACAAACAGTGGATCCTGGCAGCACCAACAAGTCAACAATATAGTCAAAGGCTAGAGTCCCGAACAGCTAGAGCCTGCAATACATCCAGTACAGCAGCCTCAGATTACAATGCGGCCCTGTGATCCAGGCAGGTCCCTGCTGTGACACTGACCACTACAGGACACAAAGCATCCTCATTTCTCTCTGCTTGCCACTGCCTCAGAAAGAGAGCAGGAGGATGCCCTGTCAGGATGCTGACCTGCTTGACCTGTCAACAGGGTTATTTCTAGTTCCCTGAAGGGACAGCTGACAACCCTACAACCTTTATGCACAGTACCTGCTCCAGAAACACACAATTTAACACCATGAAGCAGAAACTCCAGATAGACCCAGTGGACACATGTGTAGGACCACCGGCCCAAAGCCCGCAGAAAACAGTGCCAAAAGATGAGCGCAATAATCAAAAGGTGAAATGAACTCCAGGAAATGGAAACAAGAGGTGTTTTTTTTTCTTTGTGGCAGTTTTCATTTTCTTTGTGTCTTGTTTGTTCATTTTAGATGTCTTTGAGGGGCAAGCAGAGACACAGAAACGGAAGGACAAAACGTGAACAAATGCAGCAGTGGTACTCACTAGACACTATGTTGAAAATGAACGATACAACTTGTGGGTGGGGGATGGGAGGGAACTGGGAGAGAAGGAGGAATGGGTGACATCATCCAAAAAGAAATGTATTCTTTACCTGGCTGATGTGACTGTAGCCTCTATACATTACCTTTAGAGTAACAATAAAAAACATTTTTTAAGTGGAAGGGCTTGTTCCAGATTAAGATACAAATAACAGCCAGGCACCTCAAGGGATTCTGCATCCAAACAGGGAAAACCAGGAAGAGCATCCCTGGGAGGTGAGAGTAACAGACAGACACATCTAACAGGATCTAGGCAGTTAGGTTCTGGGTGTGACACTGCATCAGGCTCTGTGGGGATGTGTCCTTGTTCCTGTCAGGAGATACATGCTGAAGTATTCATGGAGGAATCAAAAATGGGTCAAAAGAGACTTGTGCAGAGAGGCGTGGCAAAACACTCACAAATGAACATTCCAACCTCGCAGTGGGTTCAAGTTTTTCAAGATAAAATGTCAGGGGAACTGGAAACTAGATTGTTACATGGGGGGAGGGGGGACAGTGGACAGCTGGGAGCTGGCCGTGCAGAAGGGAAGGCCGTACAGAAGGGAAGAGACAAGCAGGTGCCTGAAGGGTCCTGGTGTGGTAAGCAGGCACACCCTGGTACTCTATGCATATAAGCAGTTCTGTTTAAGAGACAAGCCCAGGCAGAGTACATACAAGCACACTCTCCCCGCCCCCCCTTAAGGAGTTAAATCAAGATAGACACAGCAGGTGTCTCCTACCCCACAGCCTGTCACCCCCTCCTGGCCAACAGGAACCAACAAGGACCCACAGTGCCCAGCCCCAGGCCAAAGATCAAAACCAGTTATGCAAATCACACCTTTCCAAATACCCCTGCAGCTAGGGAGGTCACAGGCTTCTGTTCTAGTCAGAGAGATCAAAGAGGATCACTGCTATTTTACTTTATGAATTAAAACATGGACAGAGCCATTTGAGAAATGAGCCTGTGGGTAACTAGTCCTTTACCCAACCAACTGCTTTCTTGCTTCCTGTCTTCAAATGTGGTTATGATGCCTGGAGCTGGGGCAGCCCTTTTATAGGTATGAGGCAACAAGACTGGGGACAAATTGCCAACACAGCTGAAGAGAAAGAAGAATAGACCCAGGTCCCCATCTATGTTGCTGAGTGGCTACTAAGATTTCTAACTGGCCATCTCCAGATTTCAGACTCTGGGCATGACCCCAGGTTGGCATTGTTCATCATAGTTGGCTTATAGCTGAGAATTTTTCTAGCCCATCTACCATTAACAAACTTCCACAGAGCCAGGTCAGAGAGGACACTAGAGAGATGCCATCCTTCCAGGGCAGTTTCTGGCCTGAGGTAGGTGAAGGCCTCATGGGTAAGACCCTTAGCTTTCTATGTCTAGCCTCAAGCACCGTCAACATCATCAGCAATGGATAGACTGGGAAGCCCCATTTCTTTCAATGGCATAAAAAACACAATGGTAACATCTCCACCATCAGCAACTCTCTTCAGAACCCGCTCTGACCCCACAAGACACTGGCACAGTGCAAGAAAAGGAGGAGTCAGACGTCTCCCATGAACTCCCAGAGGTTAACAATACATCGGGCATCTTCACATTGAGGCCAGCCAGCGCAGCAATTCCCAAATCTATCTAGTGACTGGCTCCTTTTTGCAGCCATCCTTTCAACTCATGTGGCACCTAACACACACTGGGGAGAGGCCATGGGCCATGCTATCTGCCACTACTTCTCTGAGCAGCCTTGGATGCAAGCCACCCCTCTGAGGCTCCTTTCTCCTCTCTGAAAGGAGAGGTCTAAGTCTGACGCACATGAAGGTCTCAGCACCCAAGAAAATGTCCTAATCAACTCCTTTCCTTCCTGCCCCAAGAGTCTAGATATCGTCCTGCAGGTATGGGGTCTGGGTTGGGATCTTTCTACTTAGGAGGCTCCTGAAGCTATGTACAGAAGTGGTCCTGAGCAAACCCACCAGGACTAGAGACAATGAGGCTGGTGTTCTCTCTCCCCACTGAATGCTAGGTGAGGGCCACAGCCCATTGGACAGGTATGAAGGAAGATGGGCCCATGCCCACAATTCCATGCAGGCACCAATACCTGGAGGCCCAGCAGCATATACTCAAGGAACCCCTAACCCTCGCTGTACCCAAGAGGCTCTGCCTAGCCCTGACTATCTCCCCTAGAGCAGGGCTGAGCTGGCATTTCTAAAAAAAATCCCTGAACCAGGACAACAATGCAAACACTAGGAATAAACTTAGAACCCCAGCCTTCCCTGTGGGCTAATAACTTTCAAAGACATAAAACAAAACAAACAAACAAAAAAGATTACTGTTGTTGTTGGTTTGTGCCAGTATTGGAGCCTGAACTTGGAGTCTAGGTGCTGTCCTTTAGTTTTTTGCTCATGGGTTGGCACTCTACCACTTGAGCCTTCCAACTCCACTTCCAGCAATTTGGTGGTTAATTGGAGATAAGAGTCTCCTGGACTTTCTGCTCAGGCTGGCTTTGAACAGTGATCCTCAGATCTCAGCCTCCTAAGTAGCTAAGATTCCAAATGGGAATCCCAGTACCTGACAAAAAGACCTTAGACAGCTGTGACACTCTGTGCTTATAGCTCTAGCTTAAAAAAATAGTATATGAAAAAAAATAGTATATGTAAGAACTAAAAGGTATAAATATAAAAGTGGTTGTATTATATTCACTCGGATTATAGGTTTTTTCCATTTTTGAAAACTTTTGTGTAGCTCTGATTTTTTTTTTAATCCACTGCTTTGTAGACAAGTTGTAAGCTTACTAAGCAGGCAGAACACACTTCCCTACATCCCCACACACAACTGTCTCTAGTGCTAAGGTGTTGCTTTACTGTGCTACATTTATTACAATCAATGAGCTAAATCATAGTATTAATCACTAAAGCTCATAGTTTAAGGTTTACTGTAGTGTTCTGTAGGTTTGGACAAAAGATCCATACAGCTACCACTGCAACTTCATAAGAACAGTTTCACAACCTGCAAACTCTGCTTGCCCTGCCCAGTCAGCCCCTGACACCCACTTGTATTTATTTGTTTGGTGGGTCAGTTTTATCTCCATGGGTTGAACTGATACAGCTTGACTGATACAGTCAGAACAATGGTGTTTTCCAGGTGAGCTTTTGTCACCTGGCCCCATGTATTTTCACGGTTCCTTGCTTTCCAGTTGTCAGCAATACTTCAAAGTCTGGATGGGCCAGTTTATCCACTTGGTAGCTTCCAAGTTGTGACAATTATAAACAAAGCTCTTCTAACCATCCATGCACAGGTTTCTGTGGGAGCATATTTGCAATGTCCCATATTCGGGTTAATACTAAAGAGTAAGAGTGCTGAGCTGTGCCATAAGAACATGGTTTGTTTGGTAAGAAACCTCCAAACTTTCCTTACAGGGATGTAACAACTTACATTCCCACCACTGGTCAGGAGGAAGCTGCTGTGGTCCTCTCCAGCATTTGGTGGTATTAGTGTCTGGCTTCTGACTAGGCATCTAGTGGTATGTACTGTGGTTTTAATTTGCAGTTCCCTGGCAACTCCAGGTTAAGTATCTTTCAGATGTTTATTGGCCATCTGGATATTGTCTTTGGTGAGGTATCTGTTTACATCACTGGCCTACTTTTTTTGTTTTTAAATCTTGTTGCTTTTCTTATTGTTGAGTTCCAAAAGTTCTTTGTATATTCTGGATAAGAATCAGACACGTTTTGCAAATACTTTCTTCCAGTCTGTGTACTTCGTCTTCTCATTCTTTTTATCAGTGTCTTTTACATACAAGCTTTTAATGCAGTTCAGCTTATTAAGTTTTTTTTTTTTCATGGGTTGTACCTTTGGTATTATCGTACCTAAAACCCAAGGACAAACTCAAAGTGTTCTCCTAGGTATTTTATAGTTTTGAATTTCACATTTAGGTCTAATCTGTAATCCATTTCAAATTAATGTTATGACTACTGTAAGGTCTGTCTCCAGACTTTATACTACTGTTGTTGTTGGTGGTGGTGGTGGTAGTGATATATGTGTTGTAGTGGGGAGAGGGTGGAGAGAGGGTGTGAAACCCTAAGTCTTGCACATACTAGGAAAGTGTTCTACCACTGAGCCACACCTAGATTTGTTTTGCTACATGAGGGTATTCAGCTGTGCTATCATCATTTGTTGAAAAGACTGCTCCATTGAAATACCTTTGATCCTTTATCAGCTGACTTTGTGTGCGGCTTTTTCTGGCCTCCCTATTCTGTTCCATTGATCTGTCTACCTTTACACCAATACCATACTGTCTAGATCACTTTTATTTTTTTCCAAAAAGTTCTAATGCATTTTTTTTTTTTGGGGTCCGGTTGTGAGGCCTGAACTCTGCACCTGGGCGCTGTCCCTCAGCTCCTCAGGTCAAGGCTAGTGCTCTACCACTTGAGCCACAGTGCTACTTTTTTCTTATGTGTTGCTGAGGAATCGAACCCAGGGCCTCAGGCTTGCAAGGCAAGCACTCTACCACTGAGCTACCTTCCCAGCCCCCTAATGCATTTTTAATGAAAGTTAACAAATTAGAGTTAGTAATCCAACACTCCAGGAAATCTTTGCAGTTCAGCCCTCCAGAAACAGAACTGGGTTTGAAAACTCAGAAACTTGGAAATTTACAATAACATTCAGATCACTACACTTTACAGTCTTTATCTCTTAGGCTTCTCTGCCCAGACTGGTTTCCCCTAAACACAGCTCAAGATTGTCAATGCTCAGGTCTAGATCCAACTTGCTTTTCAAAATCCCCAGCAGATGCCCTTCACACCTTTTCCTTATCTGAAACTCCATTAAGGTGATAAGGCCACAGCAGCCCAGGTGCTCTGGACTCTGCTTGCTGCCCAGGGGGTCAAGTGTCATACCAACCAGTGTCACCAAGCAGGGACGTGGTTCAGCAACCACCCGTGTAAGGCACAGCAGGCTCTTGCTGCTAACAGCTGTTTATGCTGCAGGTAAGCAGAGGTTGGGTTGCCAGTGGCTGTGTGTTCTGCTGGCAGGCCAGCCAGCACCCACAAAAGGGTAAACCAAGTTTCTCAGTCAGGTGCCTTCCTAATGCTACTTACTAGTGATGCAGCAAGCCTTCCTCCCAGTGTCAGGATTTGTGTGTCCAGGCCAAGGGTAGCCAGGATCCTTAGTGGGGGTGCCTACCTGTCTGAAAAAATCCTGAGCCTCAATTCCCACCATTTCTGATAAACACTGTCCCATCACAGCCTCTCAACAATGGCAGACCGCGAAGGAGATACCCAAGTGCAAACCTTGCTGGATTGGGTCAAGTTCTCCTCCATTAAAGCAGTAACCTGGAGCCCCATGCAGTCACCTTGGGCATCTTCCAGCCAGTGCCTGAAGCCAGGCCCAAGCCACAAGGCCCAAGAGACATCCACAGGTAAAGAAGAGCCAAGAGTAAGTCAGAGCCTTCTGGAAGGCAAGTAGCCAGCTCAGGACAAGCCCCAGACACCCCTGTACTGCAGGCCAGCCTGCCCAGACTATGGACATGCTATGATCACCTGGTCAGAGGGCTCAGAGGGCAAGGAGAAAGACAGGTTCCAAAGGATGATGTACCAATCTTCCCTCACCATAGAACACACTTCCTTTTTCTTACTTTGTATATAAAACTCGGAATCTGCCTCCCTACCTATGTAAACCATATTTTGAAATAGATTTTGCATCGTAAACTCCCTCCTGGTCTTAGGGCAGCCTCCCTGGTCTGACTAAGGTCCAGCCTACCCTGAGTCTTTTCCAGAGATGCCCCCGCCCCAGTCCCAGGAGACAAGACAGTCAGTGCCCCCTGCCAGACCAGTATCTATCATTGGGATCACTCCCACCTTTTCCACCTTCAAATACAACCTGCTGTAATCCTGGCACTATCTTCAAATGGAATTAGCCCGCACTGCTCAGGTAGAGCCCTTTCCTTTTTGCCTGGATGGTGGCAATGTCTACTGACTGCTTCCTTGGCAGTCTGTCTCCAAGGCAGCCAAGAAACTTTGTCAGAATCAGTCTGCCCTCGCCAGCCTCTGCTCAAAACCCACATGATGGCTCCATGGATCACTCCACACTGTAAAGGAGCTGTCACAATGGAAATGCCTTACTCCTGCTGCAGGCTTCCTCCCAAGGACCTGTCCTAGCTCCCTCCCCCCATGGCATCTCTTGGGCCCATTGACCTGTCCCTCCTTCCTTCTCCTGGGGTCAGTGTCCCCAGGCTTGAACTCAGCTACAGGTTCAACAAATGCTCATCGGGTCAAACAACATACCAGCTTGCACAACTGAGCCTGGGGCTCAGGCCCAGGCCTCTAGAACTTTCTAGAACATCAGCTTCTTCCCCTTCCCCTTCCCCTTCTGTTATCTTTTGGCTAGCAGTTTGTCTCTGCTCTACCTTTGCAGAAGCCCCTAAGGGTCCTAAAAGCCATGAAGTAGATTGAGAAACAAGAGTCTCAGGGTCTACCAAATTCTAGGTAATCAATTCTAGGTAGCCAAGTGCCCAGGAGCCAGACCTGGGCTGGGCTGTCTTGCTGCCAAAGCCTAATGCTGACAACTCTGCCATCTCTCAGTCCAGATCCTCACAGCCCAGACAGCCCCATCCTGTTCTCTGTGGATGGTTCCAGTACAAGGCATGTGCCAGTCACCTGGCACCCTGGCCTCATGTGGCCTGTCCCTTCATCCCCTGACCCCTCTCCCCCCAAGAACTAGAATGTAGCCCAACTCTACCTGGTCTGTCTAGCCTCCCTGTGACCACCTCTATGCCACTCTGGCCTCCATTTTATCACCTGGCTACTACGCCCATATTCAACGGGAAAATCAAGGGCACAGGTTCTCAGGATGCCTGGCAGGGAAGAACGCATAGAATAGAGATAGATACTACCATCATCACAAATCTTCTGGTGCTAGTGCTATAGGAGGCGCCTCCTGCTGCCTCTCCTCCCTGGTCACAAGGGCTGAGAAAATACCAGCTCAGGAGTGGCAACAAAGAAGCCCAGGAGCCAGTTTAATCCCACATGTGACACAGTCCCGGGGCCTGGCTTGGGTCTCAGATGGACAGATTAGCACTCTGAGTCCCACAGCAACTTGGTCTTGAATCAGGCTCAGCCAGGCACCTCAAAGGCCAGGGTTTCCAAGTTCTTCCTGATCCCCCCCCCCCCCCTTGTTCAGCTGCAAGAGTACTTAATTCCCACAGGGAACAAACCCCTGGGCCTGACTTCTCTGGAGGCCTCCCCTGCCTCCAAGATGGCAGCCGCAGCCTAGACTGCTCATAATCTTCATAATCATAATCATCACTTCTCTGACCACACTCAGGAGCAGGCACAGGGACTGAATGCCAGGTGCCTACATTTCTGCACCTGGAGAGACAGCCATTTCCACAGGCATTGGGCAGCCAGCACCTGCCAGCCTTTCTTTCCAACACAATTAAAACTTCAGTCAGTGACATCTCACTTAAGAACACAAACTCAGCACTGCCATCGTACTAACTTCAAACTGCTGCTCTTCCAATATTAGGCGCTTAGTAGATTTAAAAAAGAAGGAGGAGCCCGGCACCGGTGGCTCACACCTGTAATCCTAGCTACTCAGGAGGCTGAGATCTGAGAATCACGGTTCAAAGCCAGCCTAGGCAGGAAAGTCTGTGAGACTCTTATCTCCAATAAACCACTAGAAAACCGGAAGTGGCACTGTAGCAAGTGGTAGAGCACTCGCTTTGAGCTGAAGAGTGCAGGGACAGCGCCCAAGCCCAGAGTTCAAGCCCCATGACCGACAAAAAAAAAAAAAAAAAAAGGAGGAGGAGGTGACAAATCAGGTTGAACCTTCTCAGAGTGTCCTGTCCCTGCAAACAGGCACTGCTACCTCCTCTGTACTCAAGATGGTAGCTCATCACCTCCCATCCCCTCTTCTCTACATATCAGCAGTAGCAGAGATGGCACCAGAGCATTAAGCCCCCCAAGGCCACAAGCCCTGGGCCTCTGGCACATGCCCAACCTTCCTATAGAGATGGTATAAATCCCACCCACATGGTAATGCAGCTGAGTACAGCAAAAGCATGGCAGGGAGTGCCACAGTCAAGGGACAGACTGTGGGGCACTTGGGATGCCCACTGAAGACAGCGAAGGCACAGGCACACAGGACAAGTCACTCTGGGCATCACACACTCCAGGCACTGGCACACAGAGGATGGTTATGGAATGTCTAGCTTATACATAAATTGGGAACCACAGCACTTTGAGCCAGCTATCACCTCACCACAGTATACCAGCAGGACCCACCTTGGTGGCCAGGTAATTCTGAGGACCTGTATATCCCTGGTGGGCTGGGATCAGTGGGGCTGGGACCAGCAGACCCTGCTCCATCCTGTTTAGCACTCAAACCACTCTGCCAGGGCCCAGCAAGTACTCTGAGCTGAGGGTCAATGACTGAATGTTTCAAAAGGCAATAGACCATCCTCTTCATGCCCAGTACAGGGTCCTAGTAATCATCTTAGAAACATAGGGTCCTGCCTTGTAACAGTGGCCTGTGGAGCAGTGGCATGGAAGGCCTGTGACCCTGTGTCTCCTGAAAGTAGGACACTGATGAGGAGGGAGTTGGTACCAGTGTGGGGATGAGACACCTCCTTTCTAGGTTTCCAAGGAAAAACACAACAAGACAGGCAGGGAGAGGAAAGGTTATAGGCTATCTCCAACAGTGTCTTGGCTTCGGTGCATTTTCTTGGGGACATATGGCCAGCAAGTAAAAGAGAGGGCTGTGAGTTACATGAGACAGTGTTAGCCCCACCACCCAGTTAGCCAAGGACAGCAAAGAAGGCAAAAACACTCAATACCAAAAGAAGGGATATGACTTGCTGACTGACAGGTGGTAGATAAGAAAAGGCAGCCATACCACCAAACTAGGCAACCTACTCCATCATGTGCTGTATATGGCCACACGAGGCAAGTCTCAAAGTCTTCAACCCCAGTGGTGGGGCTTGCTGACTAAACATGTTTCCCAGAGCATGGAGATTCACTGTGTCAGACAGGCACTCACTGTAAATGCCAACAGGGAACCCCAAGCTACCTATACTCTCTGACAGGATAGGGTCTATGCGAGACCACAGTGGCCAAAGACAGCCATGAAAACCTGGGAAGGAGGAAAGAGAATGAAGACAGCTAGGATTCTGGTTGGTAGAATGAGGACAGGTAGGCATTTTCTTCATTGTTACTATAAGCTGCTCTGACACTGAGAATAAAGTTCATTCAGGCTGGGAGCCAATGGCTCACAACTATAATCCTAGCTACTGAGATCGGAGAATTGCAGTTCAAAAACCAACCCAAGCTGATGAGTCTGTGAGACTCTTATCACCAATTAAGTATTTAAAAAAAAAAAAAAAAGCCTGATATGGAACTGTGGCTCAAGTAGTAGAATGTTGGCCTTGAGGGAAAAAAAAAAAACAACTCAGAAACAGTGCCCAGGCCCTGAGTTCAAGCCCCAGGACTGGCACAAAAAAAAAAAAAGTTCATTCAAAAATAAATGACAAGAGCCAGTGGCTCATGCCTGTAATCCTAGCTACTCAGGAGGCTGAGATCTGAGGATCACGGTTCAAAACTAGCCGGGGCAGGAAAAGTCCATGAGATTCTGATCTCCAATTAACCACCAGTGGCACTGTGGCTCAAGTGATAGACCACTCACCTTGAGCTGAAGAGCTGAGGGACAGCAACCAGGCCCAGAGTTCTAACCCCACGACCGACAAAAATAAATAAATAAATAAACGACAAGAAAATAACAGTTTCAAATGGTCTCCTCCTCTCAAAAAAAGTTCAATTTTCAATTTTCTTTGGGCATCTGGAGAATTCAGATGGTGAGATATGTCAGGTAAGTACATACTGCTCTCTCTACAAAGATCTTTCAACACTAAGCCACAGAGGACAATCAGATGTCCAATGAGTTATTCACTACATGATTGGGGTGTCTCCATTCCTCAGCAGGGGTCCCTAAGAAGAGCAAGTGCAGCTCTTCAGGGAAGCCACGATGTTGCAGAAGCCCCCCAGCCTATGGAGGCAGGAAACACAATAGGCACCAGGTGAACAAGCTCCCTGGGTTTAAGGAAGAGGTAGGCAGAGGTCTGGAGTGATTCCACCAAGTTTCTTAGCAACACTATCACAGACCCTCTGTCTACATGTAAACTCTTAAGCTCCAGAAGCCCTTGCCAATGTTGGGAAATGCATGAAACAAGATGCAGGATGCACACCTCCACACTATAGACTAAGAAGGACCTTCCCTAGGCACAAAGCCAACATACATGATGAAGGAACACTATCACGCTCCACAGGATCCCTTGGTGGGTCCCTTCTGGGCTCTGCAGCCAGCCTGTGCCCCATTCTTCATGCCAGATTGGTGTTCTCCTTCCTGTTCCCTCAATGCCCACCCCCACCATCTCCTGGCTGGTGACTAGTACAGATGTCACTTGTCCTCATGGTTGGTGATGAGAAGGGTGTTAGCACAGGCCTTATTCTCAGCAGGTTCTCCATCAGGAGAGTTCTCTTGGTAATGTATAACCCTCCCAGAATGGCCTAAACAGAGGGAGGTGACCCTATAAGATACATATAGGCCTGAAGCAAACATGAGCAGTACCTCTTCCTGCTAGGGGTCTCAGTAACTCCCAAGCAAGGTTTGGCACTGTAGGCCACCCTCAGCTTTCCCACTCCTACATGAGCCAAGGAGCAAAAGACCCTGGACAGAGGCCAGGCCCCACTCCACCCCCTGCTTCCCTGCCCACAGCAGAGGGCAGACCCAGAGACAGAGCGGCTGGCCTTTCCTTAAAGGGAAGGGGAATTCACAAGCTTAGAGTCCTATGCGCCTGCATGCTTCAGCAGATCAGCAGGCTCACACCCAGTCTGCTGCAGCACCCTTCGTCCTCAGCCCTCAGTGACATTCCACAGCAGCAGTGCCAGCGGGTGCTCAGAAAGCCACACCAGTTATCTGGCAAGAGCAAGAAGGTGAAGAGCCAAGGCTCGTGCCATTCCCCAGAAACAAGAATCGTCTTCTCCCCTTCCATATCCTTTCTCTTCTCTGCCTTCTCATGTAGCAGGGACACTAGCAAGCCCTGGGGTTCTCAACCCCTCATCCGGCCCCATCCTCCCACCCCCATTCTGCATCATCAGGGCCACCTCTGTGCAAGGCCTAGGACTTGTGGGACAGAGGAAGGAGAGTTTCTCATGTGGGGATATAGGAAAAAGGAATACCTCTGCCCCCACTGAAGGACACTATTGTCTCTATCATGAAAAGCCACAATTCCAACCAAGGGGCTATAGAAAAGCAAGACCTCTGCAGTTCTTTGTCTTAGAAGAAGAGCTGATGACAGTTGACACGGATCAAATTAGCCCAGCTTGCACACACTTGCAGGTCACCCTTCAGGGGCTAGAGGACACATCACCTGAATCTCACTTCTAAGCCAAAACGCAGCCATCCTGCAGTGTGGCCGGTGGCCCTGGCACCCAGCTTGCCCCCACTCACTCCGCCTGCGTCAGCCTTGGAAGGCCAGATAACTTTACAGGCCAGAGGAGTAGGCTTACAGCCCTAGCCAGCACTCCCAGCACGCCTTGCCTGACAGCTGCCCCCCCCCCCCAAGTGAAGGAGGGCCTGTAAACGCCCCCTGTGACAGGAGCTGTCTCTTCTTCCAAAGCTGGCCCTGGACAGCTATGGTTGCTGTTTATATAATCCTCCAGGGCCAGGGCTAACATGAGGGCAAGGTTATGAAAAATGTATGCCAGAGCCTTTGCATCCAAAACACACACACACACACACACACACACACCAAGGGGGAAAAAAAAGGACAAGAAAAAAAAAAAAGATCTACTGCATAGCTTTAAGACTTCTCACACATCCAATTTGTGAACAAATGAGTCCGCAAGATCACTAAAATGCTACAGAGAGGGCTTCAAGGCCTTGTCCAGTAGGGTCCCTCCAGACACTGCCCCTGAGTCACAGACCCTTGAGACAGAGAAAGCCCTTTCAGGCATCCACAGCCAGAGCACTCATACCTCACAGGACGCAGGAAGGAGCTAACGTAAGGGTCCTTGGAGCTTCCAACCATCTTAAGAGGCCAGGACACAAACCTTGAAGTTCCCCA
Organism: Dipodomys spectabilis; assembly: GCF_019054845.1. Taxonomy (NCBI): domain Eukaryota; kingdom Metazoa; phylum Chordata; class Mammalia; order Rodentia; family Heteromyidae; genus Dipodomys; species Dipodomys spectabilis. Next base: position 17,544,639 of record NW_024870775.1, read on the forward strand.
CACCCAAGGTCTTGAGGCTCTACTGGCTCAGTAAAAGGGAGAGCCCAAAGAGCAGACTTGATAGGGCCTCAAAACGCCGCTGCCTCTCAAGAGCCCGAACACTATGGGGAAAAGCACTCTTACATCCTGCCTTGACCTCTGACACCAACAGGCTGAAAAAACCCCAACCTGTGCAGATACAGAAATGGTCCCCCACAGGCCATCCACACAGCTGGCCTGCATCCTGCAGGCCAACCACTCAAAGGGTGACACACTCACTCAGCAGCAGCAGCAGCCCCCCCCCCCCACTATCATCCTTAAAGCCCTGTGCAGAAACAAGGACAAAACCAAGGACGCACTCTTTGACAAGCCCACCTGTGGGCCTAACCCTCACCTGCAGTTCGCACCAGGCCACTTCCACCCAGGTCTCCGTGTCCAGCCCCTTGTAGACGGTCTTGAAGGAGCCCCGGCCCAGTTCGATGTCGAATTTAAGGAAGCGACCATCCAGAGAGGTGGCCACGGCCTTAAGATCGTCTTCATCATCTTCCTCCTCCTCGGGCTCATCCTTGCGTGCTCGCCCAGTCTCAGGCTTCGCCTCGGTGGCTCCAGCGTCCTCCTGGGTCGTGGCTACTACGGCTGCCGCTGTCGCCGCCGCTGCTGCCACCTCCTCCCGAGGGCCACCGTCGGGGGCCGGCGCGGCTGCGGCTGTGGCTACAGCGGGATCCGGTCGGGGCTCCTGCGCACTTGTGAGATCGGGGCCTGGGTCTGAGGGGGGCCCGGGGGCGCCCGGCGGCGCTGCGGGCGCGGCAGGTGCGGGAGTGGCGGCGGCGGGGCGTCCCCGGGCACGCTCGGCGATGAGGCGGCGTGTCTTGCAAAGCAGAAGCACCCGACGCTGCAGGGGCTGCGGGGGCTGCGCGCTCGGCGTCTCAGCTGCCTCCAGGCCCGGCGGCTCCTCCTGATCCGACTCCACCACACTGCGCCGCAGGAAGCGCTGGGGCCCGAGCCGCGCCGCCCTCGCCCTCGGCTCCGCCATGCCCGTGGGCCCCGCGCCGCGCCCGGCTTCCATCAGCGTGCCGGGGGCGTCTCGGCGGCCGCCATCGCCGTCCATCTCTGCGGGCCAAGGACACAGAGGCCCTCGTGAGCGCCAGCCCCGCCGCACCTGCCGGGGCCTCGGAATGAGACAGCGCCTCCCCGGGGCACGCGCCCTGCCCAGCCCAGGACGCGGAGGGGCCTGCCTGGCCGTCTCGGGGGGGAGGGGGGGTCGGGGGGCTGCAGATGGGGTTGGAAGATGCCCGTTCCCTACTCCGGGTCGTGGAGAGGGCCTGCCGGGGGCTGTCCCTAGGCTAGGAGGGAAGACTGGCGGGGTGTCCCCGAGGGCCAGGAGGGGTTCCCGGAGGGATCCGGAGGCTAGAGAAAGGGGACCCGCGCCCAGCCCAACCTGGCCCAGGAGGGGGATCGCTGGGCTGTCCCTGAAGAGGCTGCAGGGAGGACCGGGAAGCCTGGAGCTGAGGGCGGCTGCCGGCCAGGCTGCGGGTCCACAAAGGACACGGGCCCGGGGCTCGGGAGGGGCGCGCGGGGAAGGGGCTGCGGCGGCGGCGCAGCGCGCACACAAAGGCGGCGGGTGGGAGGGCTCGGCACTCACAGGTCCAGCGGGCGCCGTCCATGCCCGCGGCCGGGTGGCCGGGGCCGGCGAGGCGGGCGAGGCCGCGCTCCAGGGCTAGGGTCTGCGCTTGGGGGTCGCGCCTGCGCCGGGGCGGGGTCCACGCTAAGGCAGGGGTCGCAGCGCGGCTCGGCTCCTGCGTGCTGCTCCCTCGGCCCGGGCCGAGGCCGCGCTCCCGCGTGCTCCAGCCGGCTCCGCGCGCCTCCGCTCCCGCACCCGCTCCAACCCGGCGCGCGAGGAGGGCGGGGCCTTCGTTAATTCCGCCCCCCGAGGCCGGCGCGGGGGGCGGGGCCTGGCACGCCCACCTGGCTGCGGACGCGCTGGGCCACCTGCAGGAGGGTTCCCATTGCCCAGCTGGTGGCTACTGGCTCTAAGCAGGCACCTGGCTCTGAAGCTCTTTGGAACGCTCCGCAGGGCTGTCAGCCAGGGAGGACCCTCTTTTCCCTGAGAGATGGCAGTGGGCTCTGCGCCTCCTCGTGACTTTATCCAGAATGCCTGGTCATGGAACCTGTACCAGCACAGGATGGGCAAGGTTACAGAGCAGCCCAGGATACTCTACCCTCACAAACCCAAACCATGCTAACTACAATCACAGACAGGCTATGCTGGAATGCTTTGGATAGGGATATGGACAGAGGCCTCCAGAAGCCCCTTGATCCAAAGTGTTCTTCCTCCAGCCTTGCAGAATGCCACCTCTTCTGAAGAGACTTCAGTGCTTTCCCTGTCCCCTTTGCCTTTTGATTCCCTGAGCAAGCTCCTCTTCTTGGCACCTCTGAACCATATTGCAGGGGATACGGATTGTGACATGACTACTGATTTCTAAGGCACTGCCTTGAATGAATATCTTACCCTCACCCAATCCTCAATGTCCCTGTGACTGTGGCACACATCATTGGACCCAGAAGAGGAAAACAGAACACAAAGGAGATGCCAGTGTTCTCATTCCAGACTCCACCCCCTAGTGTGGCACCCTTTCAGACACACCGTTCAAACATGAAGGGATGCCCATAGGCTCTTGGCCCGGGAGGCTCTGGCACAAAACAGCTCATGTGACATAAAAGCCAAAGAAGATACCAAACCTTCACAATTAGAGGGAATCATGTGCCAGTCCAACTGCTACCCAGAGCAGAAAGACTTCCTGGGCTCCGCTGGGAGCTGGCAGTGGGTGCTGGCACCAGCAGCAAATGACTTATGAAGGTTGATATTCAAATCTCTTCCCAGTTCTGAGTTCAGTGTTGTCCCACTGTAGCCTGAAGTCAGCCACCCTGGGAACATTTACACTATGCAAATTGGCCAACATCTCAAATCTGGACTTCTCCAGAAATGTGGTAGCTAAATATAGTGCTTAGCACTGGGCTAGGCACTTGGCACATGCCTATTAATTTATATTATCTAATCCCACATCTACCTTGCAAGACAGGTGTGAGCACAGAGCCTACACAAGCAGGAAGCAGATCACAGATGCCAGCCCTATAAGTATGAGTGGCTCTGGAGATGGCAATCTGAGCTCTATCTCTTAGGGGTTTCCACACAGAGGTGAAGGAGGGATGAAGACCCCCTTGCCCATCACATATTGAGTGACAGCAGAATATCCAGGACCTATCCAATAGGAAACCATGTCAGAATGGAGCTAAATGTGTGCCAGGGCTATCTATCCCATAGCAATCTGTCTTCCTTCCAACAGGCCACTCTAGTGCACACATTATTGAGCTTGCCTGGTGACAGAAAAGATAGCCAGCCACTCTCATTGATACCCAAAATTGGCCCACACTCATAGTTATGAGTACAGTTTCACTCCCATATCAAGAGGAATAATCCAGGCTGTGAGCAGAGCCTGAGTATTGTATGCCTTCTGAGTGTTGTATGCCTTCTGAACTCTTATGAAGAGAGGAGTCTTTCCTTCCTTCCTTCCTTCCTTCCTTTTGGAATTTGAATTTAGGTCTTAGCAATCTTGCTTAGCTTATTGGCTCAAGGATGGCACACTACTACTGGAGCCACAGCTCCACTTCTGGCTTTTTGCAAACTAATTGGAGATTAGAGTCTTATGGACTTTTATCTGAGACCATGATCCTCAGATCTCAGCCTCCTGAGCAGTTAGGATTACAGTTGTGAGCCAATGGTCCTGGCTACCAGCTCCCTAGGGATGATTTCACACACACCTGCTTTACATAGCTTGTGCTAAACATGGCCATCAGTATGGGGGGGCACTGGACAAAGGGATTGCCCCCTTTCCAATGAGTTTCACGTTGTCCTAATGAGCAGGCCTGGAATTCCAAATAATGGACCCTGAAGGTCCCTCAAACAGAATTTGGAAGTCGATCACTGGTGGGACTCATGGTATGGCCTTATCCAGGTCCCTGGTTACCTCTGACCCTCTGCCTTTGTGATCCTAAGACCACAAAGGGAGAATAAGTTTTGCCTGTTGCTTTCCTGGCTGTCCTGGGTCTCCATGAACCACACTGTGGCAGATGCTCTGTAAAGCCAAGGCTAGGTGACTCACCCCTATAATCCTAGCTACTTAGGAGGCTGAGATCTGAGGATCAGCATTGGAAGGAAAATCCATAAGACTCATACCTCCAATTAACTACCAAAAATCCAGAAGTGGAGGTGTGGCTCAAGTGGTAGAGCACCATCCTTGGGTGAAAATGCTAAGGAACAGAGCTTAGCCTCTTGATTTCAAGCCCCAGTTCCAGAAAGAAAGAAAGGGAAAAAAAATAAAAAAGCACATGACTCAGGGCCATGAAACAGCATCTGCCTTTGATGCTCACAATAAACATCTCAAAGGCTAATAATGGGCCGGTGAGAACACCAAGGTGGAGCCCAAGAGACTTCTCAACTGCTCCAGGCCACACAGAGGAGACAGTAACTCCACCCCACAGCAAGCTTCACCCAGCCTGATGTCAGAGAGACTTTCTGTGAGACCAGTTTTCCCCAAACCAGGCTGGGTCTCTCTCTCCAGTAGGATAGGAGCTTTAGGGGAAGTGAGTGAGGTGATATAGGATGAACTAATACTTCCATTATGATTAGCTGGGCTTGAGAAGGATCTTCCTATGATCAAGGTCCCACTGTGGGGTTAAGGTAGACTGGGCCTCAGGGAGTTAGAAGCTTCAAAATGATTCTAACACATGTCTCAAGGCCTAGTCCCCTGGGAGGTTTCAGGTGCTAGAAAGTCTGGCACACCATAGGTGCTCAACAGGAGATGCTTACCTGCCAGATGAGTGCTTGCATGTGCAACAGAGCAAACCCTCTGCCTAGCTCCTCAGGTACAGCTTGCTTAGGTCCCCTGTGTTTCCTAGGAGTGGTGTCATGCCACGAACCTCTCATGATTGCTTGAAGGAAGGGAGTTCCTGGAGCCCCAGATTTTATGGTGGCTCTACTATGTAGGTGGATGCCCATCTACCCTGAAGACCAACCTCAAGTCTCACCATCAAGGTCTTAGTGGTGTTTCTTTTCCTGTTTGTTGGTTGGTTTATGGTAGTATTGAACTCAGGTCCTTGTACTTGCTAGGTAGTCACTCTATCGCTTGCTTTAGTTATTTTTTCAAATAAGGCCTTGTGTTTTTCCTAGGAAAGCCTGGACTGTGGCCTCACTATTTATGCTGTCCATGTAGCTGTGATGACAGTGGTGCGTTACCACATATGGCTATTAACTAGGTTGAGGTAAACTTTCCGCTCAGATTGGCTTTGAACCACGATCCTCCCAATCTCTGCTTCTCAAGTATCTGAGATTGTAAGCATGAGCCACTGTACCTGTTTTTCTTGGCTCTGACCCACCCAAGCTCATCCATGGGGGCTAGGCAGACTGGAGGGTTCACAGCCCTGGTACCAAATGAGGGCTGCAGAGCACCCACTATTTAGAGAACTCTTGCAGTGCTGTTCTCGGAAGTACAGGACCCAGGGTTGTCCCTGGAAAGGGCAGGCAATCCATGGAAAGACTCCATGCTCTCCCAGAGTAAGTAAGAAGACAACACCTGTCCTGTCCATGTGTACAGAACTGGGTGGTGACAATCCCTCAGAAACAGAGGACAGGACTTTGAGAACAGAGTGTTCCAAGGGCCACCATCACCAAAGACAAATTTAGCACAGTTGCTGAGTTTATTCCAGCTATTCATGGAAGAAATTGCACATCCTGGTCCCAGTGGCCACGACAAATCTCTAGGTATAGCCAGCAAGAATCGGGGATGCGTTCTGTGTTTGTCAGGGCTTAAGGCTGCCTGGAAATCCCCAAAGTTGTATTAACTGGAACAAGAATCAGTCCAAAGTAAAGCTCACTTTCAGCCTATTCTTTCTGAGAGCTCAGTGTGGTTTGTTAAGGGCACAGAGCATTGCAGACTGGGAAGTGTCAGATTTTTTCTACCAGCTGTGGCCTTGCTGGGGACAACCTGGCTATTTCCCTTTAGTTGATCCAGCCTGAGCTGTTACATGCTGCTCATGGGTGCAGAGGGGAGAGAGATGCCTGGACAAAAGGGGAAAAAGGCAGGATCCCCGAAGTAGAGGGGCTCCAGAGCAAGTTGGTTGTATGAAAGTATGTCTAGTCAGGATAGGTACACATCTTTGCCATGGCTAAGGGTCAGTGTTTGGGCAGAGCCAGAGAGTAAAGGGAGAGGGGTCAGGAGGAAGGAGGGAGCAATATAGCCTTTCTTTTTTCTCCTTTCTTTATTATTAAAAAGATAACATGTCATTTCCTTTACTCCTGAATTTTAAAACTGTTGACTTCTAAAGGTCAGCTTTAAGGAGACATACATAGTACAAACATTACTCTTTGTATGCGTGTCCTGGCCATGGGGCTTGAACTCGGGGCCTCTTACTCTTACTTGACTTTTTCACTCAAAGTTGGCAATCTACCACTTGATTTACACCTCTGCTCCTGGCTTTTTGCTGGTTGATCAGACATAAAAGCCTCAAGGATTTGTCTGCTTTGAACTGATGTCCTCAGAGCTCAACCTCCTGAGCAGCTTGGATTATAGGCATGAGCCACCAGCACCCAGATCAAACCTCATTCTCTTTTAAGTGTAATCCAGTGGATTTTCAATACATGCACAATGTTGTGCAACTATCACCTCTCATTCTAGAAAATTCACCACTCCCAACAACAACTCCAGCTCCAACAAGAAACCCCAGCCCCTTGGCCATCATTCCTTCCGCTCAGCCCTTGGCCACCACTAATCTACTTCCTGTCTCTATAGAGCGCTATTCTAAACATTTCAAATGAAGCCAATCACATGGTATATGGCCATTCTGTGTCTCCTTATTTTGAGTTTATATAACATTTTTAATATATATCCACGTGTTGGCATGTATCTGTCCATCACATCTTCTTCTAATGTGTGGGTGTACATACTGGTTTTTTAAGAGCATATGTTCATTATAGAAACTTTATACAAAAGAAAAAGTAGAAATTAAAAACATGTTTAGGAGCCAGGCGCTGGTGGATCATGCCTATAATCCTAGCTACTCAGCAGGCTGAGATCTGAGGCTATCGGTTCAAAACCAGCCGGGACAGAAAAGTCCATGCAGCTCTTATCTCCAATTAACCACCAGAAAACCAAAAGTGCTACTGTGGCTCAAGTGGTAAAATGCTAGCCCCGAGCTAGCTAGAGCTCAGGGACAGCACCCAGGCCCAGAGTTCAAGTCCCACAACTGACAAAAATGTATATATATATATATATATACCATATGCACACACCGGAGTGTTTAAATTAAATTGTTCCTGTATGACTAAATAGGATTCACATTGCCTTGGTGGTCTTGAGTTGCATAGGACTGTCCACACAGGAGATGCTTAGCAAGCACCCAGAAAATAAGCAAATGTGATTCCAGGTGCTGGGAGCTAACGTCTGTAATCCTAGCTACTCAGGAGGCTAAGGCCTGAGGAACAAGGATCAAAGCTAATCTGGGAAGGAAAGTTCTTGAGATTCTTATCTACAATTAAGCCCTAAAAGCCACAAATAGAGCTGAGACTCAAGTAGTAGAGTGCTAGCCTTGTGCACAAAAGCTCAGGGATGCCACCACCTAGGCCTGAATTCAAGCCCCAGGACCAGCACGCACACACCGTAAATGTGATTCAAAACTGTTTCTCCAAACATAGAGTTATCATTCCTGCTTAAGTACAGTCTATGTCTGAGATAATATATTATGTATATACACATACACACACACACACACACACACACACACACACACATATATATATATATATATATATATATATATATACACACATATATAGTGTGTGTGTGTTTGTGCATGTGCATGCACTTGCCAGAACTGGGACTTGAATTCAGAGCAACACCTCCAATTTCTATCTTTCTGGTGGCTAATCGGAGATAAAAGTCTCACAGATGTTCCTATCCAGGCTGGCTTCAAACCACGATTATCAGATTGCAGCCTCCTGGATAGCTGGGATTACAATCATGAGCTGTTGGCGTCCAGCTCTCTGTATCTAAGTGGTTTTAGCAGGAGCTTGATTTTCCCACCCAGGATGCTTGGCTGAAGGCATATAGGACATCATCATCCCAACCTCCACTGATGGGATGGCTCCCCAATTTCCCTGGGCAGCTTCTCACCCTGGAAATTAGAATTGAAATCTCAAGAGACTTGCAGCGGATTCTGAGCCCAGGGAATGGTGGAACACCATTAAGTTCTGATGTTGCTACTGATAATGACAATAATTACAGCTGGCACTTGGGGTGTGCCAGGTGTAGAGCTTTGCAGGAATGCCTTCATGGCACCCTGAGGGCCCCATGGAAGTGGCGCAGGTATCAGGTGGGAATATGGCACAGAGGAGATACCCTTAGTGCCTGACCTGAGTGCCAAACCCAGCAGGTGTGTGCCTGGAAGTGAGCCCAGGGTGGACTGCCAGGTTTCCACCCTGCAGCTGCCATCTGGCTCATCCTGGGTCCTGTGAGGCTTTTTCTCTTGGGGTTCTTTGTGGTCCTCCCTCAACTCCAGCTGGACCCCAGGCCCATCCCCATCTGTGCGCTGCTCTTCAGGCCAGCCACCACAAACAAGGCTTTGATTGTGGTGTAAGTTTTCCTGTTGGCTCTGGTGGTGCATACAGCCTGGCTTACCATGTGGTTGCTGTCCTGTCCCGCTGCCCTTAAATGGAGGCAGCCGGGCAGACTGGCACAGGCTTTTTGGAAAGCAGTTTACGACTAGAGCAAGACTCTGAACATTGTTCATACCATTTAAGTCTGTAATTCCTTAGGCAGAATTCACACAGATGAAATGACCAATGGCACAGATAGGGATGTGTAAAGACATTCGCTGTAGGATCGTCTATGACAAGCATGATAAATCACATTCGGCAATTGGAAAATAGTTAAGCAAATCATTGGAGTCCTACATAATCAAATATGATCAAGCCACCTAAATGCTTTTTGTAGGGTTTTTTCATGTCACAAAGATGTCATTACAGAAAATGGGAAGTGACAGTCCCAGGATGATGGAAATGCACCAACTTGCTACCTGTAAATGCTTCCCTCTCTTTTACATCTTTTTTGTCCTTTGAACTGAGACAGTGCTCCCTACTGGAAGGTCTGTGTCATCAGAAAAGGAGCTACTGACAGATCCTGCCTAGCACACAAGGCCATGAGATGAACAAAGATGGTAAACTGTTATGTATGCTAACTGCTGGGTGTGAAATTTTTGGTTTTGGTGGTCCTGGGATTTGAAATCAGGGCCTTGTGCTTGCTAGGCTGGTGCTCTACCACTTGAGCCATGCCTCCATCTCTGCTTTTTGCTGGTTATTTTCAAGATAGAGTATTTTTTCCAGCCCAGCTGTGTGCTTGAGCTAGAGTCTGCCTATTTTTAGGTTTTGTGTTGTGGCTGGGACCATGAGCATGGACCACTGCACCCAGCTTTCCTTCTGTGGAGATGGAGACTCTGAATTTTCTATCCAGGCTGACCCGGAACCTTGATCCTCCCATTCTCAGCTTCCCAAGTAACATGAGATGACAGACACACACCACTGTGCCTAGGTATGAGTTGAAAAGAGATTTTATGACTTTTTCTGTCTGGGCTGGCTTCAAACCATGATCCCTTTTTTTTCCCCCAGTTGTGGGGCCTGAACTCTGGGTCTGGGCGCTGTCCCTCAGCTATTCAGCTCAAAGCTAGCACTCTACCACTTGAGCCACAGCACCACTTCCAGTTTTTTCTGCTTATGTGGTGCTGAGGAATCGAACCCAGGACCTCATACATGCAAGGCAAGCACTCTACCACTGAACCATCTTCCCTGCCCCCACGATCCTTTTGATCTCAGCCTCCCAAATAGTTAAGATTACAGGTGTGAGGCACAGGTGCCTGTCTGGGTTTGTAGTTTTATGGATTTAATTCAAGTCCTATCACTGCCAGTGGGAAACGACTATCAATGTGCTTATCAATTGCTTTCTTTCAATACATTTTTGTTTCCTCCTTAGACAACAGGACAACAGAGGTACCAACATTCCAGTGATGGTAAGAGAACCGCTAAGTGAATCCCCTAGAAACTTTTAGCAGACTGAATGAACTGCTATATTGGCTGGGAAACCCCAGTTCCTTTGCCCTCACCTTGTCGGGAGGGCCTTCTCCCTTCATGGGGTGACAGTGATGGACATGCTCAGGACCATAACTATCTGGAATTTGTGGACAGGGCAGAAAGGAGACAAGTAGGAGCTCTTCTTGGCACCTGCAGGTATCAAAATCCCTGAGCAGAGACCACATTACTGTCCACGGGCAATTCTGGGTTTTCCTCCCAGCTGGAGGAGACTGACTCAGACTTGGGCTGCCCAGAATTTGCAACTTGTAACCAGCAAGGCCCTGGGTCACCTGGAAATTGGAGGAATCAGTGAGAATCTCTGAGGGGGCCACATCTTTCTCCAGGTTTTTTCCCCCCCACTTAGTAATGACTGTAGCCTGCCTTGGTCCAAGTTGCCTGCTCCTGTGCCTGGTGGTGCCTGGCTCTTTCATAGAGAAGATGTAACTCCTACAGACATAAGGCTTGAATCAGACAACTTCTGTGCCAGCTGTGCACCTGGCCCAGGGCTGATACCAGAAAATAGCCATGTCGTGGGACAGGCTGTGTGGTGGGTAGCATTTGCCTGGAGCAGCAAGTTGAAAGGGGGTTTCATGAGTGAGTCCTGCAGGGGCTGCTTGCAGGACTCAGTTGGGGCCCAAGATTAGGCAATGGGTCATTTTCTGGATGCTTTCATAAATAATGCTGGGAAAACTGGTAGCTACATGTAGAAGAGGAAAGCTAGATCCTTATCTCTCAGCACAGAAATTGTTTCAAAATGGAGCAAATGCTTTAACGTAGGACATGAAGCTTTAAAATGTCTACAAGAAAACCTAAGGAAAGCACATTAAGATATAGGTATAAGTTAGGACTTTGTGAATAGGACTCCAGTTACTCAGGAAATATTAGGAAATAATGACAAATGGGACTGCATCAAATCCAGAGCTTAGCCAGGTGCCGGTGGCCCACACCTGTAATCGTAGCTACTCAGGAGGCTGAGATCTGAGGATGGCAGTTCAAAACCAGCCCGGGAGGAAAGTCTATGAGACTTTTATATTCAATTAACCACGAGAAAACCAGAAGGGGCACTGTGGCTTACAGTGGTAGAGCATTAACCTTGAGCAAAAAGAGCTCAGGTACAGCACCCAGGCACTGAGTTCAAACCCCATCACACACACACACACACACACACACACACACACACACACACACAAAGCTAGCTTCTATACAGCAGAGGAAACAGTCAACAGAATGAAGAGAACAAATGAAGAGATTGGGAGAAAGATTTTTTTTGCCAGCTCTACAGCTGACAGGGGATTCATACCCAAAATATTTAGAGAGCTCAAAAGGTTAAACACCACAATAATAAATAATCCAGTCCATAAATGTCAAATGAATTGAAAGGAGGTTCCCAAAAGAAGTACAAATGGCTAATGAATCCATGAGAAAATGTTCCACGTATTCACCTATCAGAGAAATGCAAACTTAAACAGCACGGAGACTCTTACTTACTCCAGTCAGAATGTCAATCATCAAGAAAACAAACAACAGTAAATGCTGGCAAGGATGGAAGGATCCTTATACACTGTTGGTGGGATTGTAAATTAGTGCGCTCACTACAGCAATCAGTATGGAACTTCCTCAAAACCTAAAAATACAATTACCAAATGATTCTGCTATGCTACTCCTGGGTATATACTTGAAGAAATGAAAACCAGCAGAGACAATAGAGATACCTGCTCACCCTTGTTTACTGCAGCTCTGTTCACAATATTCAAAGTATGGAATCAGCCCACTCAAAAATGAGTGGATAAAGAAAAAGCAACACACACACACACACACACACAGTAATAGTCTAGAACTGGAGGTTGTAGACTTGCCTGAGAGTGCCCGTAAGCCAAAGGCCCTGGGTTCAAGCCCCAGTACCAGAAAAAAACGGAAAAGAAAAAAATCTTCTGGCACAAATAATAGTAGTTTATTTGGCTCCTAGTTCTGGAGGCCAGGAAATTTAAGAACTTGATGCCTACCTGTGCTCAGCATCTGGCCAGGGCTTCTTGAGAGCTAGCACCTTTTCCTAACAAAACTATTCCCTCCATACCCCCAAAATCCACTCATTCACTAACTCAGGGAAGATTAACTACTTGTAGGCAGGGCTTTCTTCACCTGGCATACCCCAAACCATTGCCACCACTGCTACCCTAGGGACTAAGTTTCAAGCACAAGATCTCTGAGGAGGACACAGCTAAATCATAGCATCTGGGGAATGAGGCCCCGTCACTGGATGAGTACAACCAACACAGCTCCCTGTAAGGAGTGTCCAGAGGGGTCTCCATCCTAGCACAGAGCAGCTGCTGGGGAGGCCCGGTCCCAGACAGAAGCTCTTGCCATGAACTCATTCCCATGAGGTCTGGGACAGTGGCAGGTGCAGGGTCAGGGGTGCCCCTCCCAGCATGCAGGATGAAGATACCAAATCCTTCCTCTGCAGCGTCTGCAGATAGATCAGGTACCGTCTCCAGCCATGGACCAGTGGCCTTTCCAGTGCCTGCCCCATACAAGGAGCTGCCAACCCTGATCATGTTTCCATATCAGGAAGTGGGTTTGGATCCTGTGTCTCTGAGGAATGGAGAGTTGGGAATTGAGGGCTGAGAAGTTTGGATGTGAAACAGAGTTGCTAGTAGCATACAGATAACTTCTGTATGAAGTCTGTTGGTCTACCTGGGACACCTGGGACACCCAGCATGTTCTGCTAGCATCCCACAGGTACTGATAAGGATAGGGCAAGCCTGATGCGCATGTGCCAATATAAGAGAGCCGCAAGTAGGAACCCTGACTGCTAGAGAAAGCTAGAGGAAGCAGGCAACAGTCTGCCTAAGTCTCATGCTGGCACTTAGGGTGCAGGTGCAAACGGAGGCAGTGGCTCCAAAGTAGGCCCAGAAGGTCACCCTGCTCTTCTTCTCTATGTGGGAAGCTAAATTCTGATAAGCCAGGACTGTTCCAGGTTGTCTTGTGGGTGGGTAGGAGCAGGACTTCCAAAATTACAGCTCTCCAATATGCTCCACCATTCACTGAAATGGGATGGGCTAGATAGCCCATTTTGTTGTCATTGTTTTCAACTTTTACGTTGGTGGTTGTGGTACCAGGATTGGAGTTTAAACTCAGGGCCTGGGCATTGTCCTTTAGCTTTTCTGCTCAAGGATGGTACTCTATCACTTGAGCCACAGCTCCACTTCCAGCTTTTTGTTGCTAATTAGAGATAAGAGTCTCATGGTCTTTCCTGCCTTGGCTGCCTTTGAACTTTGATCCTCATAATCACAACCTCCTGAGTAGCTAGGATTACAGGTGTGAGCCGCTGGTGACTGCTCTATTTTGAAGACTTTAAATCCAATAGAAAAATTTCAGGATGTTTTTGCTTTCTGTCCACATTACCCTCTGATTCTTGCAATACATGACTACCTTCAGGCGTCCCTGCCGCCATCTTGTGTTCCCAGCCGTCCTGAAAGGAGCCCTAAAGAGCAACCCTCACACAACTATAGGCCAGCCTCTCTCCACTCTGAGTCAGAAGTGGAAACACTGTCTACTCTATTTTTTATCCTGCTTCATGAGAAGTGCATATCGCATGAAACTCTTGCTTACAAGGGACAAAACTTTGGCTCAAACTGGCTGAAGCCAAAATGTACTGATCCCTATAGACGAAAACCTTAGGAAGCTGCAACCATTTCAGATACAGCTGGATCCAGGTACCCAAGTGCAGTGTTAAGCCTTTCCTTCTTCCAACTCCAGGTAAGGAAGGTGTTGTGCGTGCCCCACTGGCTCTTCCTGCAACTGGTTTTCACAGCCACCAGATGATGTCAGCTTCTTCTGCAGCCCTGGGATGGAATCTCATTGGCTGACTTAGGTCAGGTGACCACCTCTGAGCCAATCACAATAGACAGGGCTGGAGTGTTGTTTTCATGAGCTCTTGGGATCAAAGGCCTGAGTGTTGAAAAATAGTTCTGAAAGAAAGATCTTGAATTATGGAAATGCTGGCTTGGCTCACATGGGTGGTCAGCACTGACCAGTCTCAGGCACAGTCCTCAACCTCTTAACCCACAGTGGCACACCACTTCTTGGCAACAGAGAGATGAGGGAAGGCCTTCAACAACCTGGCCCACAGGAGGTGCCAGTTAATGCCAACTCTCACAGTCTGCAGTCAATGTGGCCCAATTGGGGGACGCACAGCCTCTTGAGGCTGTGGAAGTAAGAATCTCTGTTTTTCTAGACAATTTTGTGTGAGCTGCAAATCCAAGAGCAATGTCATTCATCAACAAATCGCAGCAGTGACCCTTCTAATGAACACACACATATTGATCTTACAGACAGCATTGTTGCTTTGCCAAGATAATTGGCTTCTGACAACCAGAAACATCCTTGAGTTTAAATAAAGCTTTGAGGACCAGGCACCAGGGACCCATGCCTATAATCCTAGCTATTCAGGAGGCTAAGATCTGAGAATTGTGGTTCAGAGCCAGCACAGGCAGTAAAGTCTATAAGACTTTTATTTCCAATTAACCAGCAAAAAGCCAGAATTGGAGAAAAGGGCTTGCCAAGAGCACGTGACCAACACGTCATTGCAGAACCAGTGTCCAAGTCCAAGCAGGCCACATCTCAACCCAGAGGAACTAGTTTACCTGTGAGCTCTGCTCAGATTTGTAGATGGGTCTCTGAATGTGAGATCCATAGGGGCAGGGGCTGGACAGGATGAGATTGAAAAATGGGAAAGAAAGAACTAACCTAATAAATTCAAGTGTCCCAGCTACTCAGGGACTAAGACCCGGAGGATTGAGGTAGGAAGTCAACCTGAGCAGAAAAGTCTACAAGACTCCATCTCCAATTAGCCATCAAATTACCAGACATGGAGCTGTGACTCAAGTGGTAAAGAACCAGCTGTTAAGAAGAAAACCAAGCAAATGTGACAGGTCCTGACTTTAATCCTCAATACTGACATAAAAAAAGAAAAAGAAAAGTATATATTTACATGTTCATATATATAACCGGACAAAGTTTTCATGTACTTGTAGTCCAGGCTACTTAGGAGGCTGAGGTAGGAGAATTGTTTGCATGCAGATGTTTGAGACCACTCTAGGAAATAGCAGGCCCCAGCTCAAAAAGAAAGAAAGGAAAAATATTAAAAGCCAGATTAAAAGACTGACATCCATGTAAGAAAAAAGGCCAGGAGCCTCAAGGGTATCATCATGGAAATCTACAGGGGAGGAAAACCAAACCACCATAAAGGAAAGACATGCAAAGACGAGTCACTGAAGGTCACAGCCTCCTAAGACAGCATCCTGACCTTGTGGGCACCTCTGGGAAACAATGAAATCAATCCACACTTCATGTGGGAGTTCAGCATTGTTCTCACAAGACCAGCAGTTGGCAAAGGTGTGTGAGATGATTGGGAAAGCAGTTTGGTAAAAGTCACACCTATCCCAACTTTATGTTCCATTTCTAGAAAAGCAAAGATTTAGCGAGGTACTGATGGTTCATGCCTGTTATCCTGGCTACTCAGGAGGCTGAGATCTGAGCATCATAGCTTGCAGCCAGCCCAGAAAGAAAAGCTCATGAGACTCTCATGTCCAATTAACCAGCAAAAAGCCAGAAGTGGAGGTGTGGCTCAAGTGGTAGAGCACTGGCCTTAAGCAAAAGAAGTTCAAGGACAGTGTCCAAACCTGTGTTTAAGTCCCTGGACTGGCACAAAAAGGGAGGAGGGGCGCCGGGAGTATAGCTCAAGTGGTAGAGCACTTGCCTACCATATACAAGGCCTTGGGTTCAATCCCCAGCATTGCATAATAAACCAATCAAACAAACAAAACCCTCAGATAAAAGAATTGCAAGTAAATACTGTGAAAACAAGCAGTGGTTATTTCTGTTTGAGGAAATTCTCCTTATTTTTCCTTTGTGCTATTATGGTATTTGTGGCTAGTTAGCCACAGCAGTACTGTACTATGTGGTTACAAATTACTTTGAACCCAGGAGAGAATGATTATTTTTTGGTCGGTCATGGGGCTTGAACTCTGGGCCTATGCACTGTCCCTGAGCTCTTCAGCTTAAGGCCAGCGCTTTACCACTTGAGCCACAGTGTCACTTCTGTTTTACTGGAGATCCTCAGCCACCTGAGTAGTTAGAATCACAGGCACGAGCCACCAGAGCCCAGTTAATATCTTTCTTCCTTTTTCTTTGTGCCAGCTTGGAGCTTGAACTCAGGGCCTCATGACCTTAGTTTTTTCTCTCAAGGCTGGTGGTACCGTATACCACTTGAGCCATAGCTTCACTTCTGGCTTTTTGATGGTTAATTAGACTGATAGTATCTCAGATTTGTCTGCCCAGGTTGCCTTCAAACCATGATCTCAGCCTTTTGGGTAGCTAGGATTACATGCATGAGCCATTGGTACCCAGAATTGTTAAATTTCTGATAAACATTTTAATCACATGGTTCAAAGGCAGAACCTACAGGATGTCTTTGCATCCTCCACCCAGTTCCCCACTCCAAGCCTTCTGACAAAACACTATTGTCTCTGGTTTCTTACAGCTCACATGAAAACAAGGTTTCCAGTGTTTCATTTCCTCCTTTTATTTCCACAAGAACTATCTGAATCCTCTACTCAGTCTGATACTAAGGTCTAAAGATCCCTCCATTCCACACCTTCTTCTTTTGATGGCTGTATAATATTCTGCTGTCCAGAAAGACCAGGGTTTATGTCACCAGATCATCCTGCAGTTGCAAATAAGGTTTTCATAAACCTATGACTTCATGGTGCTAACCTTATCTGTAGGATGCATTCCCAGAAGCAGCACAATTGAGCTGAGAACTTTATGTATTTGTAATTTTGATGGATTTTTGCCAAATTTCCCTTGGGAGAGGTTGTACCAATTCATGTTCCTGCCCGCAAGGCAGGGAGCATCTGATTCCCCATAGTCTTACCCACAGAGCATGCTAATTGAATTTGGGATTAAGGGGAGAGTAGTAATTTCCATATCATACTGGAAGTGAGGCTCAGCCTCTTCATGGAGGTCAGATCTTTCCTCTGCCTCTTCGGTGGTGTCTCCCTGCTCTGCCTTGAACCTTGGTCTCCAGCATAAAGGCCAACCCATAGGAAGGCTATAGGACATACTTGCTTCTCAGCTCATGGAGGATGCAGTGGCACCGCCCCAGAGAGCAGCCAGGCCAGATGTCATGGCTAGCCCACATTTGAGCACTCTCACTTCACAGGCTGAAGACAGAGTGGATATATGGTGGTACTGGCCAGGGGTGTGATCAGTGCTATCTTCTGGAGTACTGGGTCTTGAATTCAGGACCTGGAAGCTGTCTCATAGCTTTTTTGCTCAAGGCTGGTGCTCTGTCACTGGAACCATACCTCCATTTATGGCTTTTTTTCTAGTTAATTGGAGATCAGAGTCTCATAGGTTTTCTTGCCTGGGCTGCTTTTGAACCTCAGTTCTCAGATCTCAGACTCCTAAGTAGCTGGAGTTACAGGTGTGAGGCAATGGTGCCTGGCCCTGCTGTCCTGTCATTGCAGGTGTACAATGTCTGGACAGCTGGACACTGAGGATGCAAGGCCCGTCAGGTACCCTGATCCCATTGCTCCTGACACCCTGGCAGGTGGCTCAAAAGTTACTTCCATACACAACAGAGGTCACCGGGGCTCCCTATGACCTTCAGCCCTGCCCACACCGCCCTGCCAGGAACATCTCCCTTTCCTGTGGCCACACCCACCTGCCTCCTGTGTCCTCCTCCCATGGCCCTGCTTGAGTGCTTGGCAATGATTCCCACTGGGCAAACTTTCCTGGATTCCACTGAGCCCGGTGCTAGCTGGCCTGCAGGTGGCCTCTAAGCCCAAGACAAGGCCAGCTGGTGACCACTAGACCCGATGGCCTGGATTCAAGTCCTGCCCTAGGGCTCACCCAAGTCATATCTGCATGAGGAACAGCCAGCACAGTGCCCACCCCAGAGGCCTAAGTGTCATGTCTGTAAATGATATCTGAATATTACTGACCTCTTGAGGCCATTAGGTCACAGAATGGACATGTGCCGGGCTGGGAGCTAGTGGCTTAGGCCAGAAACAGTAGCTTTTTAACCACCATGGAGCCAGGACCCCAACCTCCTGCATTCCCCATTCCAGCAACCAGACACAGCACGAGGAACAAGGCTGAGCTGCCATCATTCTTCTGCCAAGTCCTATGTAACAGTGAGGGGAGGGCCTGGGATGGGCTGGCACTCATCCCTGACCTCTGTCAGCCACAGCCCCACCCCATCCCCAGACACCTCCAAGAGCAGTAACCCCATACAGGATCTGCAGGGGACCCAGAGGTCCTCCATGCCCAGCTTACTGAGCATATGAGAAGATCCAGGCCCAGCCCCGTGCCTCCCCTCTCATCAAACATTCGAGGAAGTGTCATCATGTCCCTCCCATACCTACACAGGGTGCTGTGGCTCACATTCCTCCACAAACTCCTGCACTTGCTGTTTTTGTTTTTTTGTTTTTTTTTGCTGCATTTTGCTGTTTTTGGTGTGAAGTGGTTTTGTGTTGTAGTGTGTGTGTGTGTGTGTGTGTGTGTGTGTTGGCATCTGGACTTGATTGCACTTTTATTTGGCTTTTTATTCAAGGCTGGCACTATACCACTTAAGCCATGCCTCCACTTCTACTTTTTTGCTGGTTAATTGGAGATAGGGCTCTCTCAGATTTGTCTACCTGAGCTGGCTTTGATCTGTGATCCTTACATCTCAGCTTTCTGAGTAGCTAGGATTCCAGGTGTGAGCTACCTGCATCCAGCTATCATTTGTTTTGTTGTTGTTGATGGTGGTGGTGGTGGTAGTGATTATGGGGCTTGAATTCAGGATCTGGGCTTTCTCCCAAGCTCTTTCACTCAAGACTAGCTCTACCACTTTGAGCCACAGCACTACTTTTGGTTTTCTGGTGGTTAATCGTCGATATCAGAGTCTCATGGACTTTCTTACCCGGGTAGGTTTTGAGCCATCACCCACAGCTCTCAGCCTTCTGCTTAGCTAGGATTATAAGAGTGAGCAAACAGCACCTGGCCATTGTGGTTTTAAATTGTTCTATGACAAACAATGTCAAACACCTTTCACTGGCTTGATATATTTATCTCCTTTGGAGAAATGTTTATTTGGATCCTTTGTCCATTTGTTTGAATTGAGTTGTCTTTTTACTGTTGGACTTTAAGAATTATACATTTACAAGTTATAAATTCCATTTATTGATGCCTTATCTAGCATTTGCAAATATTTTCTCTCACTCTGTAAATTGTTTTTCAGAAGCTTACAGTTTTGCTGAAGTTCAATCCATCTGGTTTCCTCCTCCCTCCCCCCCCCCCCCCCTGCCCCCGTCCCCCTCCCAACCTTGGTTGCTGTAACCAGTGAAGCCTTTGACTAAATGCACCTTAGTTTCTGGCCAAGCGCTATGCCCTGACTCCTTTCCTGGACTTGAAGCCGGTCTTCAGCCTGGCTCGCTGCGGCCTCTACTGGCAGCCACAGGTACTGCAGTGGTGCCTGCGTCCTCTCCTGCGGTCCCTGGGTACTGGAGCCACGTTTAGAAGCCTTACATTGCACTGAGTGAACGGCTGTGCTAGGAAGGGAAGAGTGAGGAAGGGGAAGAAAGAGTAGGGAGGGGAAAGGAAAGGGAGGAGGAGGGGCAATGGAAAGGATTCACTAGGGGTCCACGTCAAGGCCTGACCATCTGGGCCTGGTGGGTAGGTCAGGGTCTTGGGTGTGAGGCACAGTAGGGGAGAAAGAACATCACTCCCTCAGCTCACTGGAGGAAATGGGTGAGAGGAAGTTGGGAGGCTCCTAGTCCTGATCTTCTGTGAGGAACCCGCCCTGTGGCCCCATGACAGGGCAGAAGAGAGAAGGAAAGAGGAACAGCAGGATGTGGAAAAGTCCCCTATGTCCTGTGTCCTGCCTGGGAAGACAGATGATGCTTGCCTGTGATTTCCACAATTTGCAAAGAGATTCTACAAAGGAACAAACAGAAATACATAAATACCCAGCGCTGCCAGCCTCGGTGACTCACGCCTGTAACTCTAGCTACTAAGGAGGCTGAGATCTGAGGATTGAGGTTCAAAGCCAGCCTGGAGGGGAAAGTTTGTGAGACTCTTCTCTCAAACTAACTGCAAGAAAAACGGAAGTGGCGCTGTGGCTCAAGTGGTAGAGTGCTCACCTTGAGCTGAAGAGCTGAGGGACAGCACCGAGGCCCAGAGTTCAAGCCCCACGACCAACAAATAAATAAATAACCAAAGCTATAGGAGGAGTTGGGGGAGCCATTAGGTGGAACCATGTTTGCCTTCTAGAATGCCTTTTGAGAATTTGAAAGCCACTTCATACAACTATTTAAAGCTTAAAACAAAAAAGATTTCCTACAACAATCTAAAGTTGTAAGGTGTAACTATTCTGAAAACCATTCAGTCATTCCCTCTGCAAGGGTGAATGGGGTGTTGTGGGAGTTACACTGTAACCTAGCTGTTCAAAAAGGAAGAAAGGAAGGGCTGAGTCATGGCTTAATGGAAGTGTTTGCTGCATATGCACTAGGACCTGGGTTCTATCCCCAACACTGAAAGAAAGAGAGGGAAAAAAGGAGAAAACTCTTTGTGGAGGGCTGACTATATTTGATGGAAGGGTTGGGGGCAAATGGTATGAATAGTGGGGTTTCCATGGGGTAAAGGACAGAGATTTGCTAAGTGAGGGCCTGTGAGGTAGGGTCGAAAGGGGGTGAAGATATTGAAGGGATGACATGGATCAAGATGCATTGTATACATAAACTGCTTTGTTGGGGCTGGGAAGGTGGCTCAGTGGTAGAGTGCTTGCCTTGCATGCATGAGGCCCTGGGTTCGATTCCTCAGCACTGCATAATCAGAAAAAGCCAGACGTGGTGCTGTGGCTCACATGGTAGAGCACTAGCCTTAAGCTGAAGAGCTGAGGGACAGTGCCCAGGCCCAGAGTTCAGGCCCCAAGACTGACAAAAAAAAAATTGCTTTGTTAAATGGCAAAAAAAACCAAAACCTCAATACATAACCTAAAAAGCAAGGCAAGGGAAGGGGGGCTGGGAGGGGTGTGTGAGAATGTTAAAAGGGGTGATTGGTCAGGAGACGCTGTATTCATTAACTGCTCTTGTTGAACGGAAACTCCTTTGTACACTTAAAGAAAATTAAAATATATTCAAAAAATAAACATAGATAAAAAGAGGGACCGTGAGACTTTAGCCGGGGTCTGAGCCCCCCTGAGCGACCTCCAATTCCTGACCTTGCTCTCAGACTTTCTTAGTCTGAAGGCATGGGAAAGGAGCCTAGGAATCTGCAGCTTTCTTTTTCCTTCCCTTCCTTCCCTTTTCTTTTTTGTGCCAGTACCTGGATTCGAACTCATTATCTCATACTTGCTCAGTCCTGGTCCTCTTGTTCAGTGGGTGCTTTTCCTCTTGAGCCACACCTCCTGCCCTGGTGATTTTAGAGATGGAACCTTGTGAGCTTCTCAGCTTGGGCTGATCTTGAATAGTGATCCTCCAGATCTCAGCCTCTTAAGTAGCTAGGATTACGGGCATGAATCACCAGTGCCTGGCTAGAAATCTACATGATTTTTTTGGCATGCTCCTGATGATGCTTGTGCTGTCGCTCCTAGGACCTGCTTTAAGGACTATTAGCCCCGCCAGCCTCTGCTGGCATGGGATATATCCAGGATCTGAGCATGTAACTTTTTCACATGTGACTTTCCTTATATGCCACTAGGGTAGTAAAAAATACATAAGTAGGGGTTGGGAATGTGGCTTAATGGTAGAGTACTTGCCTCTCATGCATGAAGCCCTAGGTTCGACCCCTCAGTACCACACAAACAAAAAAAGCTGGAAGTAGCTCTAGCTCTGTGGCTCAAGTAGTAGAGTGCTAGCTTTGAGCAAAAGAAGTTCAGGGACAGTGCCCAGACCCTGATTTCAAGCTCCAGGACTGGCAAAAATAAGTAATATCTTAACACTAGAAATTATTAGAACATATTGAACATAGATGTGTATGTTATGTGTGCATGTAGGTGGCAGAAATAGCTAAGCATCATCACTAGTCATTCTCTTCTACACAGGCACAGAAACTGAATTTTAATTGAGCACATGATAGCTGCACAGAAACTACATCTCCCAGCTCTCTTACAGTTAGAAGGGGTTACATGACAAAGTTCTGGCCATGAGAGTGGGTGGAAGTGTCCAGAAAGCTCTGAGAAGTGTTCCAGAGTGATAGTGAACCCTTCTTTCCTTCCTTCTTCCTTCTTGGCAGCTAAGAATGCAAGCTCGATGGCTGGAGTGAAAGCAGGCATCTTGGGCCATGATGTAGAGACTGCATGTAAAAATGGCAGAGCAAGAGCCAGTCACCAGTGGTTCATACCTGTTATCTTAACTACAGGAGGCTGAGATCTGGAGGACTGAGGTTAGAAACCAGCCTGGGCAGAAAAGTCCAAGAGACTCCATCTCCAAAACAGCCAATGAAAAGCTGGGCTGGAGGCATGACCCAAGTGATAGAGTGCTAGCAAAGCGAGCAAACTAAGCAAGCATGAGACCCTGAGTTCAATTCTCAATACCATTGAAAAACAAAACAACCTAGTACTTTGTGTCACCCACAGTCCTACTTGGCCTTGAATGGCATAGCACATAAAGTCCCTGGCATGCTGTCTGGCTCATTACAGGACTCCAGCTGCTCTCCTGACCCAGCCACACAGTTAAACCTGGGGATAGGGAGAGAGCCACCCAACCCTGCAACCCACTGGTCAGGGAAACTGACAAGGGAACACAGAATCCCACTAGGCCTGGCCCTGACCCCAGGTTGAACACTGATCTTCACCCTTCAGAAGCCACACTGCTCTTGGCCTCTCGTACAAAATAGCCATCTGGAAAAGGGTGTTGTCCTCCCAAGATGACATGTGTTGGGCCACATGCATTTCTGACTGTATAGTCTGTCAATTGATTTTTCTGAGGTTGATGGGAATGAAAGCCTTCATTTCCTGGCCATCTGCTGTTTGGTGGCAGAAAGCCCCCTGGATGCCAACAGAAAGGAAGCCCAGGCTAGGCACTGGTGGCTCACATCTGAAATCCTGGCTACTTAGGAGGCTGAGATCTGAATATCACCGTTTGAATCCAGCCCAGGCAGAAAAACCCAGGAGACTTATCTCCAATTAACCAGCAAAATACCACAAGTACAATTATGGTCCATGTGGTAGAATACCAGCCTTGAACAAAATATGAGTGGGAAGCCCTGAGTTCATGCTCCAGTACTGACTACATTTACACACACACACACACACACACACACACACACACACTCCAGATAATATTAGCATTACCAAATTTGTGCACTTAAAAATTGGTTAAGATGGCTTAAAAAATACATTGACCTCACCAGTCTTTTGATCATAGACCTAAAGCTCCTTGGCTCGTTAGTGGATGACCTTGGGGCTGTGTGGGTCTTGGTGTAGTTAGGTATAGGAGCCATATAGTGAGCTAAGCTTAGGCAAGAATTACTTGAGAACACGCAGCAGGGATCCTGGGGCCAGGTTCCCAGGCTGGCCTGCTGCAGGAAGGAGCTAATCACCCAGTGATCCTGGGAGCTGCTATGCCATCCCCCATCTGAAGGTGGTGCAGCCAGGGAGAAATCTGAGGTAGGGATAGGAACCAGGCCTCCTCCCGCTGTGCAAGGGTGATCCACAGGTAACCACGGAGCCAGGCAACACATTCTTTTACTACATCACCAGCGCCCTCTGCCGGGAAAAGATAGAATTACGCCCCCCTGGGAAGGATCACCAAAGCAACAGGCTTGGCATTCAAAAGGCAACGAACTGAATTTTGAGATGAGTCAAAGACTTGAAGAGAGAGTTCATAGAAGAAAATATAAGAACAATGACTGAGTCAGGTCCTGCTGGCTCATGCCTATAATCCTAGCTACTCAGGAGGCTGATATATGAGGATCACAGTTTGAAACCAGCACAGACAGGGAAGTTCATGTGACTCTTTATCTCCAATTAACTAGCAAAAAGCAGGAAGTGAAGCTGTGGCTCACGTGGTGGAGTGCCAACCTTGAGCAATAAAGCTAAGGGACAGCACCCAGGCCCTTAGTTCAAGCCCCAGTACACATGTATACACACACACACACACACACACACACACACACACACCACATATCAGCCATTGGGGTTGTGCTTAATTCACATGTGGATGCCAAACCCTCTCTTGATGGCTAAGGTTTACAAAGATGGAAAGTATCAAATGTTAAGCAGGATGTGGAGCAATTGGAATACTCATTTCCTGCGGGTATAAAAGGACTCAGTCACTCTGGTTCTAATAAAGCTGAATACATGCTTATAGTACAACCCAGAAATTCCACTCTCTCTGCCCAGGACAGATGGAAATATGTCTATATAACTAGTTACACATAATATCTTAAAAAGTCTCTCTATTCACAGCAATCCAAGCGATCAGGTACATACCCCAGATAACCTCATTCTAGAGTGTAGCTCGGCAGAAAAGAGAAAATCAACATGGGTGAATCTCCAAACTATTTTTGTTTGAAAGCAGTTAGATTGTAATTCCACTGACTTGTGTTTCTAGATGTGGAAAATGAACAAGTAGCAGGAAAAATGTCAGAATGAGTGGCCCCAGCAGGGGAGGGCTGGTTGGAGTCTCTTGGAGACACCATGTGTTGAGTATAGCTATGCCTGAAAATCTCATATCTAATTGTTAGAATCTCCCATCCCCCGTCCCCGCCCCATCATCCCAGATTATCACCTTCTCATGTGTTATTTATAATGCAACGTTAATAGCCTCTGTCTAGGCAACTGAGAGCTACATTGGACCCATTTTCCCAGGGCCACTTGGTAGGTCTTGTCTGGAAAGGAGGAGCTGCTGCATGCTTGAACAAGAATCAAGCTAAGGAATTGTGTTTCACTCTGTTGACCAAACAGAGCTCCAGTGAAGTGGTCCTCCTGCATCAATGTCCCTTAACTGCCATTTCTTCCTTCTTCCTTCTTTTTTCTTTCTAAGTTTCCTCTGTGTGTGTGTGTGTGTGCGTGTGCATGCATGCATGTGCGTGTGTGTGTGTGTGTACTGGGGCTTGAACTCAGGCCTAGGTGTTATCCCTTAGATTTTTTTTTTTTTTTTGGGTCCGGTCGTAGGGCCTGAACTCTGGGCCTGGGCGCTGTCCCTTAGCTCTTCAGCTCAAGGCTAGCGCTCTACCACTTGAGCCACAGCACCACTTCCGGCTTTTTTCTTTTTGCTTATGTGGTACTGAGGAATCAAACCCAGGGCCCCAGGCTTGCAAGGCAAGCGCTGTACCACTGAGCCACCTTCCCAGCCCCTCCCTTAGATTTTTAAGCTCAAGATGTGCACTCACTTGAGTCCCAGCCCCACTTCTGATTTTTTTGGTGGTTAGAGATACATTTGGGCTGGCTTCAAACTATGGTCCTCAGAACTCAGCCTCTTGAGTTGCTAGGATTACAAGTATGAGCCACTAGTCTCTGGTTCCTCCCTTCTTTTTTTTAATTAAATATTTTATTATTATTATAAAGGTGATGTACAGAGGGTTTCCATCTTATAAGACAGACAATGGGTACCTGGACAATGTCACCCCTTCCTTTGTTCTCTCCCAGTTTTTCCTTCCAACTGTGCTCACACATTGCATAGTTCATTTTCAACATAGTGCCTATGGAATACCACCGCTGCATTTGTTCACCCTCTGTCCCTTCATTTCTGGGCCTCCCCTTCCCTCCTCACCCTCAAGACAGATAAATGAACAAAT
This sequence comes from Dipodomys spectabilis, assembly GCF_019054845.1. NCBI lineage: Eukaryota > Metazoa > Chordata > Mammalia > Rodentia > Heteromyidae > Dipodomys > Dipodomys spectabilis. Next base: position 17,570,578 of record NW_024870775.1, read on the forward strand.
AAGACAAGAAGAAAAGAAAGAAACTCTTGTTTCCATTTTCTGGAGTTCCTTTCCTCCCTTCTTTCTTGAAAAGAAACAACACAAACCAAACACATTATGTTTGTGTTGAGACTGTGGATTTGAATATCATTTGAAGTTTCTGACAAACATACTGAAAAAAAAAACCCAAGTCTTTAGCAACAGAAAAGTCATTCACTGCCAGTATAAAGGGCTGAGCTGGTCTGGCAGCTGATCTCCAGGAAGTCATTGGAGCCCAGGTTCCTTCCACCTTGTTGCTCCTTAACAACTGCCTTCTCTCCCTTATCCAACATGGCTACTTCCATTCCTGCCATTGTGTCTTCTTTTCAGCTATCAGGAATAGAAAAGAGGAAGTAAAGGCTGAATCCTTTCCTTTTTAGTTGTACATATCATTTCTGCTGATATGTTACTGGATAGCACTTTCTCATATGGGCATATCTGACTGTAAAAGAGACAGAGATACAATCTGTGTTGGGGAAACCATGGGGCCCAGATAAAACTTAGGGGTACAGTTACTAAAATCAAGAAGCAAAGAATGAGTATTATGACTACCTCTGCCCTGGAAAACAATATAATCAGCCCAGATGATAGGTCCAGATTGGGCTAATTCTGTTCCGTATTTCGCAGCATCCTTTGTAACTATAGGCAGCCCTAAAACCTAAAGGTCAGGGTTTTTTTTGGGGGGGAGTTTACTTTGAGAAAAGAGAGGATAGTAATATGGCTTATAGATTCCTCCTTGTTTCTGTAATCAGACATGATGGCTGGTACTGGGGCATCCATAGTGTAACTATGAGGCAGCAACCCTGAGAAGACCAAGAGTATCCCATAGATATGATGCAGTCAAGCCTTAGAGCAATGCAGCTGCTGCCCAAGTGTGATCTAAGACTCAGGACTGAGAGGACTCCTATGAGTAGCTTATGAACCTACTCTGGCAGCTGTCCCCAAAGAGGAGCTCTGAGGTAACTTGTGAGAGTCCTGGCTGTTGGTCGAGCTAGACATTGGAGACAGTATGCTCTCTGGGTAGCAAAAGATCTGATGCGTTTTTCCTTGTGTCTTGAAGCCATAAAGAATGGTTTGGTGGCCAGCTCCATGTTTCCACAGCCAGAGGCTTCTTGTAGCCCTGGACCTCATCTCAAGAAGAGGGATGGGAGACAGTAAGTGTCTTCCATGCCCTTGGAATCAGTAGATGTTTGTAAAGCAAATGTATGGAAATGAAGATTGCCATGGACAGGAAATAATTGCTGCTGTTTTCTGATATAGCTGGATTGAGGGGGGGAGGGGAGAATAAGGGGGAAGTTCCAGTATTGGAGCTTGAACTCAGGACCTGGGTGTTGTCCCTTAGTTTTTTCTCTTAACTCTCACACTCTACCACTTGAGCCAGAGCTCCACTTCTGGCTTTTTGCTGGTGAATTAGAGATCTATCTGTCTATCTATAGATATAGATTTATTGTCATCTATATCTACATAGAGAGATGTATAGATACATCATATACATATGCAAATGTTGCCAGGTATGGTGATGTAGCCCTGAAATATCAGCACTTGGAAGACTGAGATAGGAGGATTACAAGTCCCAGGACAACAGCCTGGGCCACAGAAATACTGTCTCTAGAGACAGACAGATAGGCAGGCAGGCAGGCAAACAGACAGATGGATAGAAGCCTGCCCTGTCTGAATCCTCAGTGAAATGCAGACGTTTGCTCATCTAGGGGTAATCATAGGACATCCCTTCTTTCCTCTCCAGTGACATTGTAAACACTCATCTACATCTCACCTGTTCTTGATGACTAGCATTTACTGCGACAGAAAATCCCCTGTCACTTTGGTGCTTCCTTTGTTGGAAATGGAAGTCATCTCTCAGTTGTCATTGTGTGTGTGTGTGTGTGTGTGTGTGTGTATGTGAGAGAGAGAGAGAGAGTTTTAGAGCTTGAACTCAGGGCCTGAGTGATGTCCCTGAGCTGGTACTTTACCACTTGAGCTATAGCTCCACTTCTGGCTTTTTGGTAGTTAGAGAGAAGAGTCTCATGGACTTTTCTGACCAGGCTGGCTTTGAACTGCGATCCTTAGATCTCAGTCTCCTGAATAGTTGATATTACAGGTGTGAGCCACCAGCCCCCAGTCAGTTGTGCTTTAACCAACATGAGATGATGGACTTTCCCCTGTATACACCTTTTTTCCTCTCTGAATTATCTTCTAAACATTAAAGTCTCAGACTTGAGGCCTTATGAGAGGAAATAAGGATATTAATTCTCCTTGGTATGAATTTGAAATTTGCTTTCTAGAAGGAACCACTCAGGTACCTCTCCATATTCTGCTGTATTTATGGGTGCCAACTTGGGACAGATATTGCATGTCCCTCAGAAAATGAACCCTGATTTTACTCTGAGGGCAAAGTACCAGCTTATCTTATGGTTTGGGGTGGCAATGAGATGTAACCAGAATTTACTGAATGGCTCATCTAGAAATCTCCTTACCAGAGGATAGACAATGGGACATGAGCTGACTTTTGTTCCTATGCCTATCACTGACTGTGATGGTTGGATCTCCAGCAGTCTTTTTGAGTCATGAGATAATTTCAAAGGTAAACCTTTGTTGAAACTTAATCCTCATTGGGAGGAATCAAGAGGATGGCGACTTCATCAGGCCATGGTATTTAGGGTAGGGTCTTTGAGACATGGTTAAGGTTATATAGGGTCATTAGGGTAGAGTCTCCTGGTGTATAAAAACAGGGGGAAAAGTAGAAAAGACACAAATGCATGTGACTGCTCCCTGTCTGTCACCTCATTATGCCCTGTGCCATCTCTGCTGTGCAAGCAAAGAGTATCATCACCAGATGATGACCGTGGACCAGAACCTGAACCATAATAAACCTTCTTCCTTGGCCATTTCCCCAGCCTCTGATGGTATGGTAGCTAGCAGCAGAAAATAGACTCATTCAGGGTATCCAGCAGGACTTCATTCTTTTTCCATGTATGGATTTTAAGGAACATTCAAGGTAGAAGAAAGAACAGAAACAAGATTGTACAGGCTAGGGCAGAAAGGAGGTGGGGGTGTCTGTAGGAATCAGCAGTAAGAGACACCCTATTTCAGCTGATGGTGATAAGAGAGGCAATGCTGGGCTGAATCCTCTTCCTCCTCCTCCTCCTCCTCCTCCTCCTCCTCCTCCTCCTCCTCCTCCTCCTCCTCCTCCTCCTCCTCCTCCTCCTCCTCCTCCTCCTCCTCCTCCTCCTCCTTCTCCTTCTTTTTATCAGTTGTAGGGCTTGAACTCAGGGCCTGGGTGCTGTCCCTGAGCTTTTTCACTCTAGCGTTCTACCACTTTGAGCCACAGAGACTTTTGGGGTTTGGTGGTTAATTGGAAATAATAGACTCATGGACTTTCTTGCCCTGGTTGGCTTTGAATTGCAAACATTAGATCTCGGCCTCCTGAATATTTAGGATTACAAGAATGAGCCACTGGTGCCCAACGTCTTCCTCTCTTCTCTGCCTCTTTTTTTTCCATCCCCCCTGTTTCTCACTCTACCTGTCTGTTTTCCTCTGTCTTGGTCCCTCTGTTATTTTGTCTATGTGTGTCTCTCTGTCCTCTCTTTCATCAGAAAGACATACATGTTGCCTTTGACACAAGATGGGTGAATAGCTCACCAGTGAGCATGAACAGGTTGCCCAGCTTGGAAATTGGACACCCTTCATAGCAGACAAGCCCAGCCCTGCTGGCACTCTGTGAAAGGCTATTTCTGTCTTCCCTGTGTCGTGGAGATGGGCCATCCTGGTCCACAAGTGCCCCTTTGTACTGGAAGGTTCTCATTCACTTGTGAGATGCCCTCCACCCAAAGCAACTGCATACTCCCCTGGGCTCTGCCCAGCAACAGAGGCCTGCAGGCCCGGCCCCCTGCCAGTGCAGACGTCATCTGAGCCATGGACAGGAAACCTGGATTGGGGGGAGCCGCCAGGGAGGCTACAGCCTTTACAAATCACCAGCAATCTCCACAGACCAGACAAGCAATCAGTGGGTCACATCCAGAGCTCAGATCTTGGTTGGACCTGCCTCAAATAAGACAGTTACCCCATTAGAGGCCTCGGACACCTTGAGCCCTGAGCAGTAGCTAGACCCTGTTGCCCAGCCCAGAGGGTGCCACTGGCTTCTTACTTGTGGTTCTCCTCCTGACTCTCTAGATCTCCACAGCTGCTCCCTTAAGATAGGACATCCTTCCAATCAGGAAAGAAAGGAGCAGTCACTGACCCAACAGGACTTGAGAATGCTGGGAGGGGAACTGTTGAGACAACATGTTTAATAGTGTGTGTGTGTGTGTGTGTGTGTGTGTGTGTGGTGTTGGTATTGAGACTTGAACTCAGGCCCTCATGCTCTTGCTTGGCTTTTTGGTTCAAGGCTGGAGCCTTACCACTTGAGCCATACCTCTACTTCCGGCTTTTTGTTAGTTAATTGGAGATAAGATTCTCTCAGATTTGTCTGCCTAGGCTGGTTTTGAACCACAATCTTCAGATCTCAGCCTCCTGAGTAGCTAGGATTTCAGACATGAGTCATGGTGCCCAGCTTCTATTCCGTTTTTTAAAGCATACATCCTAGTCATCAGAGAAGGTGACAGTGCTGATGGGTGAGGGGACAGAGGGCAAAGGGTACAGTAAAAGTCTCCCCTTGTTTGAGGGTGGCATGCTGAACACACAAGGTGGCCTGGGATGGTACTTTCCAAGATTTCTAGTCCTGAAGATACACAAGCACTGCTTGCATATCTGATAGGCTAATGTTTCATCAGCTCAAGACTACCTGGTGTCAATACAAGCAGCCCATCCTAATTACTCCAACAGGTATACACACTCATCTGCCCACCCAGGTGGCTTGGAACAAGTCCTTCCCTAGGCTCTTCTCCTCCCAGATCTACTCAAGGAAGGTATTTAAAGATGGTGCTTTCACACTATTTATTTTAAATGTGGCACACCTATGAATCATAGCAGCGGGATACCAGCTTCCTATGGAGAGAAGCTGGCTAAAGGTAAGTGCGAGGGTGCTGGCACAAGCTTGTCCATTAGTTCTACTCCAGAGTGGCCTAAACCTGTCTCTCCCCACCCAGTCCATTAGCAATATGGCCCCACTTCTGGGCTCTGAAGGTGCCCTCACCCAGTGGGTTCCTGGCTGGCAGCACCATCATCTCTAGGCCTGGGTAGAAATGCAGGATAAGCCTGGCAAGTTGCCCCCTGTGGGCCCTTTTTGTTAAACTCAAGATATCGCACTTGCTAGGTAGAAATTCTACCACTTCAGCTGTTCCCTAGTCCTATTTTGCTTTAGCTATTTTCAGGTAGAATCTCCTCTCTCCCCCTCACCCCCCCTCTATCTGGGGCTATTTTGGACTGAGGTCCTCCTCCTACCTTTATTTCCCTGGTAGGTGTTATAGTTAGGATGACAGATGTATACCACAATGCCTAGCAATTGGTTGAGATAGGGTCTCTCAGACTTTCTCCTATCCCCCCACCCCCCACACCACCACCACTCCATAATCTCCAACATCAATCCTTCTGATCTCCTCCTTCCCCATAGCTAGGATGACAGACATGAGCCACTGAGCCAGGCCCTTCTTATCCATTGGTTCTAATGTACGTTTGAATGCATGGGCCCAACCACACAAAGATAAGAATACCCAGGCCCAGGTTGATGGTATTCTGTTGGCACAGGTATGAGGGGTAAGTTTAGAGGTTGACTACTGTCCAGTTTCTGCCACAGGGCAGGAAAAGACTGGAGAGAAGGGGATTCATTGGCCTTGGCCTAAAGCCCTGAACCAGGAACTCTGGGGTCAGTTGCACAGATGTCTCCAAAGAGCTGGAGGCTGGAGTGGTCTCAGGGCTGAGGAGGGGCCACAGTCCTCTGGGAAAGACAAGAAAAGGACTTGCCAGCCTGACCAAATTGTTAGAGTCATGAAATGGCTCAAAGCACCTGACTGCAGGGGTCAAAGGATGTACAGGATGGACTGACAGAACCCTGTTCAATCTCAGCCCTAGAGCCTTGGTGTCCCTTGTCCTCTGGACACAACTACCCCATAGTGAGACAGTACACCCCACACTAGAGCTCAGCATCCACTGCATACTGCCCATAGCCAGCTCAGTGGGAACTCCTCTTCTTCCCTTTCTTTGGGAGAACACCTACAACTTCAACTCTGGAGGTCCCAGCAGCCTGGGCCAGCAGGAAAGTCTCCCAGATGGAGGAGACTGTCTCTCTTCATTCTCCCGAACCTGAGTGGGGAGAAGCCTTGAAGAAAGAGAGGGCAGAGGAGAGAAGAGAAGGCTCTGGACCTTGGACAGCCTAGTGAGGGACTTCCTGGGACTTTCCTGGGACTTCCGGGGAGGTGTTTGGACCTGGAGAGGAAGGCGGTCTCTGGCCCTGGGCAGGGAGAGGGGATGGCTGGTAAGTGGTATGGCCCTACTGATATCACATGGGGTCCCTGCAACTGTGTGCTTAGCATTGAGTGTGGAGCCATTTTACTAAGGAGACATCATCTCATCATGGCACCCAGCCAGTTCCCCAGACATGTCAGGGCCAATAGCTCAGCCTGGAAGAGAGCAGGAGACACACAGATGAGAGCTCTGCCAGCAGATATGTCTTTTTACAAAACCACAGACCACCTGCCCCAACAGCCGGCTGCCCTCACTTCCACATTTGGGATAGGTAGCTTCATGGCCTGAGTGAGCGGTCAAGGTTGGGGCCAAGAATAAAGAGCCTTGGGCAGCCCCTGTCATTAGTGGTTTGCTGATTGCAGGCTAGGAAGAGGATGCCTGGGCACCGAGCCTGGAGGCTGGACAGAGGTCATGGTCAGGCTGTGCCCCAGACAGACATTGGGCAGGGAGGGAGGGTCAGTGTATCTCAGCTCTGAGGTTGACCAGCTTCCTGTCTGTACTGATTGTGGCTGAACTGCTAGGGGAGAGGACACTGGTTTTTAAGGCAGACCCCAGATTTGGGGGGAGGGGACCCCAGGGGACAGGTATGCCACCAGCAGGAGCTATTCCTAGAGACTCAGGGCAGATAAGGATCTAGGATGGCTAGTGGCATAAGGCAATACAACTCGCATATTTTGTGTGTGTGATAGTACTAGAGCTTGAACTCAGGACCTGGGTGTTGTCCCTTAGCTTTATTTGCTAGCACTCTACGACTTGAGCCACAGCTCTACTTGAAACTTTTTGCTGGTTGATTGGAGATAAGAATCTCAGGGATCTTCTTCTTTGGGCTGGCTTTGAACCCAGATCCTTCTGAGTAGCTAGGATTGATTACAGGCCTGAGCCACCAGCACCCAGCTTCCATTTTACTTTATTTATTTAAAATTAACCCTCAACCTGACAACATCTGAAAGTGAAGGCTTTATTACTTTTATTTATTTATTATTTTGTGCTCGTCCTTGCAAGTCCTTGAACTTTTGCTTGTTTTTTTTTTTTTTTGCTCAAGGCTGGTGGTACTCTTCCACTTCAATAACTTGCATTTTCAAACTAGAAGTGAAACCTAATATCAGAAGAAAATAAAATCAGGGCAGATTCAAAATAAGATAGATTGTTTTTGTTTTGTTTTGTTTTGTTTTGTTTTTATAGTCATGAGGCTTGAACTCTGGGCCTGGGTGCTGTCCCTCAGCTCTTCAGCTCAAGATTAGTGCTCTACCACTTGAGCCACGGTGCCACTTCCAGTTTTCTGAGTGGTTTCTTGGAGGTAAGAGTCTCACAGCTTTTCCTGCCCCGGCTGGCTTTGAACCGCAATCCTCAGATCTCAGCCTCCTGAGTAGCAAGGATTACAGGTGTGAGCCACTGGCACCCGACTTGTTTTGTTTTCTTATGGTTAGAAGTCTGAAGGTAGGAGGCTGCAGAGTTCCTGTGCTTCCGCCATGGAGGAATATAGCCTTCCTCTATTTGTGGTTCTGCTATGCAAGGCTTGCATGCTCAAAGTTTCTTCGTGATCTGATTTGGTCCATTTTTACTTTGTTTTGTTTGTGGCAGTCCTGGGGCTTAAACTCAGGGTGCTGTCCCTGAGCTTTTTCACTCAAGGTTAGCACTCTATACCAATTGAGCCATAGAACCACTTTCACTTTTTGGTGGTTGATTAGAGATAAAAAGAATCTCCCTGACTTTTCAATGCAGGCTGGCTTTGAACCAAGGTCCTCAGATCTCAGCCTCCTGAGTAGCTAGGATTACAGGCATGAGCCACTAGTGCCAGTCTAACCCATTTTCTAGATTCAAGAAGGAAGAAGTGATTAACACTCTCTCTTTAAAGTCCCTTCCCTTAATGCTCCTTTCGTGGCCACAGGGTACATCCTAGCTGCCAGGGAGACTGGAAAACATAGCTCTGAACCTGAGAATCCATTGCAGAATTCAAATCTGGAGTCCAGCTTGAGGGACTAGGTGAAACAGATCATGGGAATGAGTGCAATGCCTGCCTGTGCTCTGGCAGCTTGGGGATAGAGTGTTGCTTGAACATTACATCTATAAATCCAAAGAGGACATCAGTCCCAGCCTGGCCCTTGGGAATCCCCATAGAGAAACAGAGGTACAAATGGGCAGGAGCAAGCCATAGGTCCAGGGCTCAACAGAGGAAGCTAAGGCTTCTCTCTATTTTTCCCCTGTCTTCTGCCATAGGACCACTGATCCCTCTAAGCCAACAGTGCTCGTGCTCACTCTATGATGGCTGCATCATATTTCTTTTCTTTTTCTTTTTTTGCCGGCTCTAGGGCTAGAACTCAGGGCCTGGGTACTGTCCCTGAGCTATTTTGCATCAAGTTAGCTTTCTACCACTTGAGCCATAGCTCCACTTTCGACTTTTTTGGGTGCTTAATCAGGCATAAGAGTCTCAAATACTTGCTTGCCTGGGCTATGTTTGAGCCCCGATCCTCAGATCTCAGCATCCTGAATAGCTAGGATTATAGGTATGAGCCACCAGTGCCCAGCTGCATCATATTTCTGATGGCAGAAAGCCATAAGTCACATAGTCATCTCTGTATGGTAGATGTCTACCACTATGCTTCTGCTGTCCAGTGGCCTTCTAGGGCAACTTGCCTCACTGGGTGGCCTTGGGCATGCTGCTTCTCTATGGAGGACAGTATGAGACCACCACATAACTGCGCCTCACCTACTGTCCCTGCTATCACACTTGATCTAACTATGTCTTTTGCTCCCATCAGGCCGTACTTGGTGACTGTGGCAGATCCATTGGCTCTTGGAGCCTCTGTTGTCCTGTCTCTAGCATGGAGGTGGCGGGGGGGTGGGGGGCACAGCCTCCCCTTGAGGCCAGACTTCTTCCTCTGTCCCTTTGGAAATGGGGGTCCATTTCCCAGGCCACCCACCCGGCCTTCCCCTTCCTTTCTGTGAGTAACTTAAGTAGGAGCTATACTTTCTGGAACTACCTTCTAGAAATGTAAGTCTCAGCCTCCTGAGGGCACATACCAGGCTCCTTGGGTAGGCAGGGATGACAGGCCACAGCCTGTGTTGGCAGCACCTCGCTGCTCTGGCACCAGGCCTGTGCCAACGGGCAACTGGGGGGGCAGAGCCCAGGCAGGAGCTGAGCTGACTGGGACAAGCCATGCCATCTCTTCCTCCTGGTTTTTCTCCCTCTGAGAGATGGAAACATATCTCATTTCCAGATGTCTCAGAGATACAGGAGCCACATCCCTTCCAAAAGCTTCTGACTCATGAAGACTGTCCCAACTGTTAATTTCTAATGGCTTGAGCTGTCATCTTTGATCTGTAGGATCCACGAGGCAGCTCTGTGCTTCCCACTATAGTGTGCTCAATACTGGCTCCTGGGATGGGAGGAGAGAGGGAGCGCTTCAAACCCTGCAAAGGCACTCACAGCCTGGCATGCAGAGGTGGGAGAGACCATCTCCCTTGTGACTTGACCATCTCCCAAGTGTAGCTTGGTCTCTGGACACTCAGATGACAGCTACCCATTCCCATTCTGAGCAGCCACCTCTGGGCTACCCCAGACGAATCACTAGCTTCAGAGTGACACAGACTGCTCAAGAGCCAGGGACACAGCCTGAGCCGCTGAACTTGGGCAGCTCAGCAAAGGCCCAGTGTCCTTGTGGGAACAGACACAGATGTGTTTGTGTGTGCAGGCTGAGCATACGAACAGTGTCTCTCTGCTAGATCAGACAGGACTCAGCCTTCCCCCCACTGGGCTTCTCATTCCTATGTCTCTCCTAGGGACATTAGTGATCACTTCCCCATGGACTGTTGGCTTAGGCCAGTGGACTGTGGACAGTTCATCTGCTCATCATCTCTCCAAAACTCAGAAACAGGCGGGCAACAGGAAACAGATGGGCACTGTCCCTTTAAGGCTCGCTCCTGGGTGGGATCCAGCTTAGAAGAGTCTGGTAAACAGCCCAGAGCACAGCAGGAAGACGACCATCTTACAGGCAAAGGGGAATGACGCAGCAGAGGTGGGAGATCTGTATGACACTCCCTTGAAAGGGCAGTGGACAAAGGAGGCTCTGCCTGGCCTAGGAAAACTGCCACCTCCATCCCATAGACAGTTAAAGGAAACAGACAATGGGAAAAAGTTTTTCCCAGATTTCTAGCAGCAACAACGAGTACATTCACAAATGCAGAGTCTTGAGCTGGGCACTAGTAGCTCATGCCTGTAATCCTAGTTACTCAGGAGGCTGAGACCTGAGGACCGTGGTTCAAAGCCAGCCTGGACTGAAAAAGTCAGCGAGACTCTTATCTCCAATTAGCCACCAAAAAGGTGGAGCTATAGCTCAAGTGGTTGAGTACTAGCCTTGAGCAAAAAGGCTCAAGGGTACCACCAAAGCTCTGAGTTCAAGCCCCAGAGTCAGCACCAAAAACAAATGTAGAGTCTGATTCCTAGTTGCTATGTCAAAATCTTCCGGGAATAATGCCCCTTCTCATTTAGAACTGCCAACAGGCCCCCCCCCAGGGGGTGGGGGGCAGGATATGCATCAATGGGGCCTGGTAGGTCCACAGGCCTCTCAGCCATCACACTCAGCTTGTCCCAAATGTCTTCCCCCCATCCTTTGTTCCTTTCTAGGACTCATTTTCCTCTACTACAAAGAAAGTATGAAGGTTTGACTATGAAGTGTCCCCCTAAAAATCCCTCATGTGTTGAATACTTGGTAAACAGATCATGAAAGCTCTACCCTAATTATGGACTCATCTATCAGTTGATCATAATTGCATGGCACTATTGGGAAGTGATGGGAAAAAAAAAGTAGAGCCTTCTTGGAAGAAGTAAATCACTTGCAGACATGCCTTTGACAGTTCTATCTTGTCCTGGTCCTTGGTGTCTGTCTCTCTGAGGTGAGCTGCTTTCCCCTGTCACACCCTTCTGCCTTGCTGTTTCTGACTTGCCTCAGGGCTGGACACTCTGAAACCAAGAGCCAAAACAAATCTTTCATCATTTATGCTGCTTTTCTTGGGTATTTTGTCATAGCAGCAAAAAACTGATTCATACAGTGGGCCAAAATGGCTCCTTTCTAGCTTGGCTTAGGTGGAAGTGCTAGGCCCTCTGCCAAACTATCATGGGTGAACACAGGCCTGCTGCCCTGCCCTGCCCTCATAGCCCTGCCTCCTGTCTGGGTGAGGGTCAAGCTCCATAGAAGCTTGATAGTCTAGCCTGTGGGTTATGGGACTTAGGGGACTATGGTCAAAGTGAGTTTCCCAGGCTTCAGGGTAGTCCTCACATACCCTTAGTCCCTTAGGCTGCTTAAATTAGCAAAGTACTAAAGATAAAACTCATGGGGTAACAGAGGCCAATCCTCTACCTCACACCCCCTCCCCCCACATGGCACCGATGTGACCCAAGGCATGAGCCTGGTCTGGAATAGGGGTGAGCAGAAGATTCTTTTTTTCTGAAAAAAAAAATTCCCCGGGCTGGGAAGGTGGCTTGCCTTGCATGCCTGGGTTCAATTCCTTAGCACCACATAAGCAAAAAGAAAAAAGCTGGAAGTGGCGCTGTGGCTCAAGTGGTAGAGCGCTAGCCTTGAGCTGAAGAGCTGAGGGACAGTGCCCAGGCCGAGTTCAGGCCCCATGACCGGACCCAAAAAAAAAAAAAAAATTCCCCAGAATGACTTGCATTCTTTGGGCTTTTGCCTTTGGTTTCTCTTACTAAATTTATCATCCTCACCCAGAAGTGAGGTCAGGAAGATGAACTTGAGGGGACCACCAGGCAGGGTAGGCCCCAGGTTCCAATGCCCTCTGAGAATGTCCAGTGAGGGGAGGCAGGGGACAGGGAAATAAGCTGCTGAACTCCTGAGGGCAGTAAAAGCCTCTAGGATTTCTGAACATGGCCTCCTGCACAAAGCGCCTCTCACTGAATCTCTTCCCATCTCTGCCTGAATTTCTTCAGTTACATATCAGGAAAGGAAAGAGCCTACCCAAATCCCAGATCAGTTCTTTATTATTATTATTACTATAATTATCCCCTTTTTTTTGTCAGTCATGGGGCTTGAACTCTGGGCCTAGGTGCTATCCCTAAGCTCCTCAAAACTAGTGCCCTACCACTTCCGGTTTTTTGGTGGTTAATTGGAGGTAAGAATCTCACGGACTGGGTTGGCTTTGAACCATTATTCTCAGATCTCGGCCTCCTGAATAGCTAGGATTACAGACAGGCTTGAGCCATCAGCACCAGGCTATTATTATTATCTCCAAGCAGTTGTACAAGGGATTTCAAGCCAACAAATCAGTTTATGAGTATAATACATTTTGATCGGTGTTACCCCTTTCATCATTCTCCTCCAAGGTTTCCAATCCTACCCATTCCCTCAAGTTACATGGTTTCATATTCAGATATGTACTTTGAGTATAATGACTGCATTCATCCACCCCCTTTTCCCTTGATGAACTGCCAGAAAATATGTTTCAGCTTCAGTATCCCAGAAATGTTCTTAAAAGCACAGCACTGAGCCCCATACAGGTCTGTCCTGTGAGTTCCATTGGGCAGGTTCCTGATGCCTTGAGCCTCTGTTACCGCCAATGGGATCTGCACACAGCTAACCTTCTTTCCTCTTTTCTTTTTCTTTTTTTCTTTCTTTTTGTGTGTACTACTATTAGGCCTTAAACTCAGGGCCTGGGCATTGTCTCTTAGCTTTTTTGTTCAAGGCTAGCACTCTACTACTTGAGCCACAGCTCCACTTCCAGTTTTTGTTTTTTTTTTTTCTGGTGAAATGGAGATTAGAGTCTCACAGATTCCAACCACTGCCCTGTAATCCTAGCTATTGAGGAAGCTGAGTTCTGAGGATCACAATTCAGCTGGGGCAGAAAAGTCCTAGTGAGGTTAATTAACCACCAGAAAACAGGAAGTGGTGCTGAGGCTCAAAGTGATTGAGTGAGAGCCTTGAGCAAAAGAGCTCAGGAACCAGGACCAGGCCCTGAGTTCAAGCACCATAACTGAAAAAAAAAAAAAAAGTTGTATGGACTTTTCAAACCATGATCCTCAGATCTTAGCCTCCTGAGTAGCCAGGATCACATGCACGAGCCATGACATCCTGGATCATCACTATTTCTTAACCCCTCTGCTCTTCAGTTTCCTTATAGGAGGGACAATGAGATCAGCCTCACTTGACTTTAACCAAATCCCAGCTTGGCTAAGGCACAAGCAAGAAAAGTAAAACATAGAGCGGGCGAGCAACTAACATCAGCCCACTGGGCTACTGTGTGGTAGCTTTGGGTCCCAGCTAGACTTCTCAGAAAGTATCAGCAGATACTGGGAGAGAATGTCTGGGAGAGAAATAGGCGACGAAGGGGTGTAAAAATGCAGCTAGATAGGGAGTAAGGGAAGGGAAGGAAGGGAGGAGACACGACACTGGCCTTTATTCCCCAACTCCTCAACTGTTGTTACTCTGGAAGGTGATGTTCCTTTCCTCCCAGTGCATCTTATCTGGCTTCCCACACGAGGGAGACGTCTCAGAATGTCCTGGGAAACAAAGGTTCATTGAGCCAAGGGGTCGACGAACTTGGCTTGTCCAGGGCTGGCTTGAGCGCAGGGCTGCCATCCTCCGGTGCATGGCCGCTTGTACGGCCACAGTCAGGATACGGAGGCTGCTTCTCCACGGACCACAGCGCTGCCTCCCTCTGGCCCCGGCTCAGTGCAGAAAGCCCTCCTATCCCCATTTCCTAGGCCGGACAGGCAAAGTCCCTGGACTGGGTAGCCTTGAGCCGAGGTGGCTCGGAGACAACAGGGCTGGAAGGACCGTTGACATCGTGCACCATGTGTGTGCACGGCCCGCACTGTGGGGAGCGACCTGTCGTGTCAGGGCTCGCCCTGTTTCAGGGAGGGGGACTCTGACACGGGAGGCAGGTCAGTTGACAAAGTGGCCAGAAAATGGCTGGGGTTTGGGTCTCACTTTATAAAGTGTTCACGACCGAAGCTCAGATGTCTTACCCACCACCCTGCAGCCAGACGGTTGGCGTCCCCATGCCCAAGCGGTCCTGGGGGACCCCAAGAGTGCGGCACTTTAATTACCGAGGCGCTGATCGCGGAACTCTTCCGCCAGGGAGCTAATCCTCCAGCTCCGGGCCCCGCCCCAGAGGGGGCGGAGTCTGAGGGCGGCTGCACGCGGATACGCGAGACCGACAGGAGGCGTGGCGTCGTGGGGGCGTGGCCTCCTAGGCGTGGTGCCGTGGGGGGCCTGGCGTCGTGGGGGCGGGCACACAGCCGGGACCCGGCGGCAGGGGCGCGAGCACACCGAGGCCCGCCGAGAGGTGCCCCGGGTGGCCACATCATGGAATCGGGCGGCCACATTATGGACTCGGGCGCCGAAGAGTACGAGCTCAATGGCGAGCTGCACCCAGGCTCGCCCCGCTCCCCTGAGGCCTCGGTAAGACCCCCCCTCCCCCCCTCCCGCTTCTCCCCCAGCCACTGCCTGACCTTGGTCGGTACCGCCCTCGCCGGGCCCTGCACCCGCGGCCTCGCCGGCACCTGTGGGCGCTGGGCCGGGTGCGTGCGAGGTCTGCACTGCCGGGTGGCGTCCATCACCTTGCAGCGCCCGGGCTATGTCCCGTTTGTTGTCTGGCTGGGGCACGACTGGCGGCCCCAGGAGCCATCCCAGCAGGTGAGCAGGGGCCTGGGGGGGAGCTGCCACCCAAGGCCAGGCCAAGCAGTTGTGGGGGCCCCAGACGACGAGGTAGGGAACTGCTGGTGTCCCCTTTCTGAGACTCCTGCCGCCTTCCACACCTCTTTTCTAACTTTAAACCTCGGGGTGCTGTCTCCTCCTGCGTGCTCCGGGGAAAGTGGAGAGGAGTTACCTTCCTCTGGGCTACATGCCAGGGGCAGGCAGACAGCTACGTCACTGACCACACAGTCAATGCTGCCCTGATGGGGGAAACCCAGGCTCTGTGCCTCAGCCCCATTCCCTGCCTGTGAGAAGCAGAACACCCCTCTCCCCCGCATTCACAGCCCTGGGGGCTTCCAACCTAGGAGAGCCTGGGGGCCTAGGAAGGCTGTGGTCATGGGCAGACTCTAAAGGTGGTTCCTGTCCCCCTGTTGGCGGCTCCCCCTTGTCCCCATCCAGACCTTCCCTACTTGATGTTTCTCGGAAGGGTCCAGAGCAGGCCAGAGTCCTATGGCCTGGTGCTGTATCCTAGGACCCAATCCTTAGCACTATCCTGGCATAGCCAGCCAGCGACTTGTTGACTTTGGACATTCCTTTTTCGACACCCCCCCCCCCCCCCCCCCCCCCCCGCGTGATGGGGGGGGGGGGTGGAGACAGTGCCCTGCTGGGATTTTCCCTGCTCCCTTGTGATATGAATCAGACTGGGACAGGCATTCTGTGTAAGTGTTGGTGGGCAGTGCTCTGACAGTACCAAAGGGACAGCCATGTTCAGGCAGATTTGTGGGAAAATAGTCCTGGAGTCTCAGGATGAAACATGATGAAACTGAGGACTGAGAGAAACCTCGGGACTTGTCCATGTGTCAAGACTCTGGGCCCTGACTCTATCAATGTGTAAGCACTTTGGAGCAGGGGGCAGGGGGCACCCCTAGCTGTGTGCTCTTAAGGTGGTCAACTCAGCTCTCTGGACCTTCTATATATTGTCTTAAAAAGGGATAACAATGATCCTTTTGCACCTTCAAAGATGAATGGGAAGTAAATGCAGCAATACAGGTGGCTGAGAAGCTGGTTTGAAAGCTGGAGAGTTCTGCTCTCACCTGAGCTTGGCTTGCCTGGCTGTCTCCTCCCCTCAGCTCTATCTCTGCTTGTCTTATAGGCTGCAGGGTGGGTTGCACTTCTGGAGGGGTCTGGGTGCATTTTGGGCTCTGGAGAGACTGGGTTGAATGATCAGGGGTCACTATCTTAGATTTAGAAGGGAAATGTAACCTTATCACTGTGCCCCTGATCTACCTTCAGAGAATGGTGAGAGGCACAGCTCAGGCAAATTCCCAAAGGACTGGAGGGCCACTGAGGGGGAGCACAAGGGTCAGGAAGCCTTCTATGGAGGTGGGCTGTTAGCACTGGCCCTAGAGGGCAAGGAGGGGAGTGGACAGGTCTGGTCCTCTGCTATTAGTGGAAGGGCTCTTGCACAAAAGAAATAGCAGGAGCAATGGCCTCAAGGCTAGGTCATTGTGAACATGCAGAACTGGGTAACAGGTGCTGGGGTGGGAGGCCAGAATGCAGAGGAGAGGCCTGAGGGCCCATTCCAGGTCTTGGAGCCCTGGAGCTTCCTAAGGAGTGGCTGGTCTTACAATCTCTGTTCAATGCTTCATCCCTTTTTCTTCCCTCAGAACCCCACCTTGCTATTTGAGGCACCTCATGGCAGCACTTCATGCTTTATTTTTTCATCTGTGAAATGGGGGTGATAATAATGCTTCCCCCAGCAACAGCCCTGGTGAGAACCACATGACTGATGTAGAAAATGCTCGGAGCAGGACCTAGCATACTGTGGCAGCAGCTCTCTTCCTGGCTGGCATGGAGACCCTCTCCTGGTAGTGACATCAGGAAGTGGATTGAAAAGGACAGCACTTTCCCCTGTGTGGGTTCCCCCCCTCCCAGGGGAGCCTCAGATTTTTGTCTATGAAATGGGGCAGCATTGCTCACTTCCCAGGTGGTTATAGCTCAGAATAGTTGCCACTCTGCCTTCCAGACAGAGGTGCCCTCTAAGGTGGTCCGCTGAGCCCAGGCAGCAAGGAAGCTCCTCTACCTATACTCTACTACCTGCGAGACACCTAGATACCCTCAGATAAGCCCCTGCTAGTGTCTAGAGAATGGGCCATTTTCTTCTTTGAGTCAACTCACTTTGGGCTGGCTGCAGAGGAATAGTAAACAGCAGTTCTAATGTGGAAATACCTCACCATGTATGCCTAGGGCACACACTGGGCACATTTTGTGCTGGATACTGGAGGGTGGTGGTTGGGACACAGCTGGGACACAGCCCTCTAGTGCCAGCTCTACCTTCCTGCCCTTCACAGCCTTCAGGGTAAGGTTCCAGGACCACATCTTGGGCCTCCAGGCCATGGAACTGTGTCTGACATGCCTGCTGATCTGTCAGTCTCGGCATGGCCTCAGTGGCTAGGGGAAATTCCTCCTCTCTTTTCTGCTTGCCTGGTACATCTTGAGATGGGCAGGATTTGCATGGTTCTTAGCCAAGTTTAAAGGCAACCCTGGCAGGCCTTGTGGGTCATTCCTGGTCAGTTCCACACCCACAGGAAGTGAGTCTGGCCCAGTCCACTGTCAGCTCAGCTGCTATGGTACCTCACTTCCCACACTTCTTACTGTTTGTTAGGGGCTAGGTTTCCTGTGGGGAATTCAGAAATGGAGCTGCAGACCCCGTAGGTTCCACTTTCTGGGTCTGATGGGCAAGTACAGCCTCAGAAGACTTGGCTCCAGATCCAGTTCTGGACCCAAACATTTGTCTTTGTGCCAGTCCTGGTCTGAGTGGGGTGTAACAACTCCTTCTCCAAGGCAGATGGGTCAGACAAGGGATACCCAAGGATCAGGCAGGTCTACACTGCCTCCACACTCTTCTGGTGATTGACTGAGCCCAAAGGGCAGTGCCTCTGAACAGGCAAAGCTGGGGTCAGCCAGGATTTATCCAGAAAGATGGTCATCCATGGCAACACCTTTACCCCTTGGACTTGCTCAGCCCAGGAGGACCAGGGTCCAGACTATCCTTTAATGCTGTTTTTGTTTGTTACTTCTGAGCTGGTGGGATTACTGCTGGAGTCTGTCACAGTGGACAGAGCTAGCATTCTGGATGGAGGAATATCCCAGCCCTGCTGCCTACCAGTGTGCCCAGACTTAAGACCTCTGAGCCTGCCTCGCTATGTCTCTTCCATGTCCCTGTCTGCTCATTTTACAGATGAAGAAACTGAGTCACAGAGCAGTCACCCTACTGTGTGTGGTGGGATTGCAAATGGTAAAGGAGGTATGGAGTGGCACCCACTCTGGGAACACCCTTCCAAAGGTTAGGTAGCTGGCATATATTTCATTTGTAAGCCTGGCCATGGTCCCCTATCCAAGCCTCAGAGGACTAACAGAACCAGACCCGGCTGGACCATGACTTCAGCAGGCCTGGTTCAAATGTCCCAGCTTACCTGCCTCCCTTTCAGCTGTGGAGTTGGGCGGCCTTGGGAGCACATGGCCAGGCCCCACTTGAGGCTGCAGTCTGACCCAGGCAGCACCTTGCATGATACTCATTCCTCTCTCCAGTGTCCTTCTTCCTGTTTAGAAGAAACAGTCTGGCTTTACTCCCATCTCCCTAGGCTGCTGGGATTTTAGGGAATTCCTGTTAGCCTTGGAGACACATTAACCAGGGTGTTTGTTCCCTTTACTGCCCATGTCACTAGCATAGGCCTGGCAGGGTTTTCCTAGCACGCTCTAGGTACCTGGTCAAGTCCACAGGGCTGACCTGTGGTTGGACTGCCCCAGGCTTCAATCAGGGCCCAGTCCATTTGTGTGCACAACCTGGGACACATGTGCATGAGTCACCTTCAAGGTTTAGGACCAGAGTCTCCTGTAGGCCTGATGTGCAGTCCACTTCCCCATCTAGCCACATAGCTTTGGAGCCCATGGTGTGTATTTTAGGGCAGTCATAGACTTGGGGCATATATCCTAAGGTTTGAATTCTGACCCACTCCTCCCTGGGAAGTTCCCTGGACTTCTGAACCTGCATTTCCTGGTGGATAGAGGTGAAAAGAATGTGGCCTCTCACTTGGTGGGCAGGCAGGGCTCCAGAATATGACCCCAGATGTGCTGATAGGGAAATGGAGGCAGCAGAAGGAGCTGGCTGTCTGGGTCAGACCCAGTTGGTGAAGAGCCAGGGTCTGACCCTATGCGTGACTTCCTTAGCCTCTGCGTCTGGAGCCCTTATCTCATACAGTCTGAATAGGAAGCAGAGGGCTGGATGGGCAGGAAGTGCCCTTCAGCAAGAGAGTAGTGGATTGAGGCCTCTGCTGGGTCCCAGGCTCTAAGTCATCCCCAGGTATTTGCTTCACAGTCTGTGGCTTGTGAGAGGCTGTTCCATGGAACTAGTAGGACTAGTTATCCTGAGCCTGGAGCAGGGAGAGCTAAATCCCTCAGGTGTCAGTACTCTAGCCCACCTTTATGGGGCCCAAGGGGATGGTGGTGTCAGCCAAAAAGGTTCTGAGCCCCACAGCCTGAGTTTCAATTCCAGCCCAGTCCTTATTTGTGTGGCCACCTTAAATGAGTACAAGGGTAGCAGGGACACAGGCTCTTGTGTTGGGATGCTGAGAGTTGAGGTGGGAAGTGGGGTCACGGGGTTCTACTGCTGATGGTGCTCATTCATAGATCTGACTGTTCCTTGTGACCCTGTGGCCATGAAATTCTTAATCGGTTCAGAAGAGCTAAGAATAAAAAGGAACTTCTCCAGCCAAAGGTGAACATACTTAGCCTGAGGGTATATGCATGTTTACGTGTGGGTGCATGTAGTTTGTATATGTTGTAATGTGTGCATGCGCCTCTGTGGGTGTATATGAGTTTATGTGAGTCTGTTTGTGTATATGTGTTGTGTTGTGTACATACACACGCACGAGTTGTACAAAATGTGTGTGCATCTTTTGTGTACAAAGAATTGTGCATATGTGTTATATGTGTGTGTATATACATATGTGTACATATATTATGTGCATATAGCACATCCACATTTCATATGTATAAAAATGGGTATGTGACTATGGATGTGTGTGGATATGTGTGCATGCATGCATGTGTGTGTTGGGTATAGATGTGGGTATGTGAGGAGTGGATATACATGTGCACGTGTGTGAGTTTTATAGGTGTATGCTCATACAGTCTGAATAGTGTATGTGTTGTGTGTACCTATATGGATATGGGACCTCTCCCCAAAATGTAGGAACTCACAGGGTCTGCACCTTTGCCTCCAGGAGGCTGGCTATGACCTTGCCTCCAATTGGATTCAATACCTGGGGGCTACAAAAAAGGGCTGGGCAGTGGGTGGCTAAGGACATATTCTGGGTTGGGGACGCAGCTGAGCATTAGGGTAGCCTTGAGGGAAGGTACTTGGGCTCTTGTTTAAGAAACTAGGAAGGAAGCTGGGTGCTGGAGTCTCATGCCTGTAATCCTAGCTACTCAGGAGGCTGAGAACTGAGGATCTCAATTGGAAGCAGCTGGAGCTGGTTGTAGTTAATCTCCAGTTAACTACAGAAAGCCAGAAGTGGGGCTGTGGCTATAGTGATAGAGTGCTAGCCTTGAGCAAAAGGAGCTCAGACACAGTGTGCAGGCCCAGAGTTGGAGTTCCAGGACTCCAAGAAAGAAGGGAAGGATGGAAGAGAGGGAGGGAGGGAGGAAGGAAGGAAGGAAGGAAGGAAGGAAGGAAGCAAGGAAGGAAGGAAGGGAAAGAGAGAGAGGGAGGAGGAAGGGAAGGAAAGAAAGAAAGAAAAAAGAGAGAGAAAGGAAGGAAGGGAGGGAGGGAGGGAAGGAAGGAAGGAGAGAAGAGAAGAAGAAAGAGAAAGAGAAAAAAATAGGAAGGAGCTCCTGTCCACTGCAGACCAGTGACCTCTGGATGCACTACACACAGGAGGACATGTGCTGGGTGTGGCCAGGCGATGACCTTTGGAGGACAGAGTTGAGGATAACTTCAGGGCTATGCAGAGAAAAATAAACATCCTGGGAGGGGCTGTTTTCCCTGGGAGTGAGCTAGGTTGGGTGCATGGTTGCAGTGACACCAGAGCAGTGCTGGGGATGGGAACTGAGGGGGGTGGCTGGCTCTCTCTGTTTCCATTTTGAGTTCTTACTCAGCAAGCAAGCTCCTCAGAGAACAACTGATACCAAAGATAGATGCTTGGAATGTTTTAGTCCAAGTGTAGATACAGAATTCACCTGTATCTCTCCCCCTTCTCCCCCCCCCAGCCCTGCCTTAACACACCTGTATCTACCTCCACCTAGCCTGCCTTCTAGGTACTCTAAATTCTAGCACTCAAGATGAGGCAGAAGCTTGGATAGTTAAAGCCAATCCAAGCTACACAGTGAGACCCTGTCTCAAACAGTCAAACAAATACAAGACTTAAAATTTACAGTATCATAAAGCAGAATCCTACCTTCTGTTAGTTTGTTGCTGCTGCCTCTCATGCATCTTTCATGAGATTGGAAACAAGATCTCCTGGACAGCCCCAGGAGACTGGCTCCCCAGCCACTGCCTCAAACCCAATGCCTGATCTCTAGAAGCTACAGTGCAGTGTGGGTAGGCTCTGCAGTGCAAGGGGCCAGGGGGCCAGAGCTGAGAGTGGGTGGGATTTTCCTGGGTGCCTAAGAAGGGGCCTAAATGGGGTAGTTTGAGAGGGTTGACTGGCTCATGGAAAGGAAGATGGCTGTGCAGAGGTATCTTGAAATGAAAGCAGTGACCTGGGCAGGAAGGGTTCCTGTCCCACAGCATCCTAGACAGGGCACCTCAGAACATGAGCATACCTGGAAACAGAAGGGCATTTGGGGTAGAGGGGCTCTGAAGGCCTCTCTTGACTGGCTGTGTAGAGAGGTGAGAGAGTGACCCAGGAAATTGGCCTCCAGGCCTTGGAAGGGGCTGGGATCACCCCCCAAACAGAGTAGAAGATTCTTACCAAGTGATACTCACCCTACAAGAAGAGATCAGAACTTCTGTCTCTCTGCAATTACTATGGAAACTCAGGGAGCAATTAAGCACTATTGTATGCAGGATATTCAGGTCTCTGTGTGCTAGGAGAATTCTTGGTGCGTACACCGGTGAGCAGCTTGTGGCTGGGCAGGGGTGGCCAAGTCATCCTGGAGGGCATTGCTGAAGGACTCCACTAGGTCACCAAGGCAGAATTGACCTTTAGCCTCCACCAGCCAAGGGTATATTTTAGGCTTGGACCAGTAGACTCTCTGTGGGGGCAGAACAAACTGTTACCCACCTGTCACTTCCATTTGCAGCACTAGGAAGAAGCCAGACCCTAAGGGGAAGGAAGGCCCAGGTCTCAGGACAAGGATGCGCACCTGCCTCCCCACCAGCAGTAGGACAAAGGCTTATGCATTTTCCACCTGTGTGCTCCAGCTGCAATTTTGTTTCCTTGTCACCTAGAAAGGTTTTGTAGAGGCTGTATAATAAGCACTGTCCTGGGCTGTATTTATGTGGGTCTGTATCCGTCTGCATTCTCCCCAAGCCCCATTCTACCCCCTGCCCTACTGACTTTCCCCTTCCCACAGCCTTCCCGCTGGGGCTTGAGGAACCGGCTCCTCAATGTGAACCATTACGCCAACAAGAAGAGTGCAGCCGAGAGCATGCTGGATGTTGCGCTGCTGATGGCCAATGCGTCCCAGCTGAAGGCCGTGGTGGAGCAGGGCCCTGCCTTTGACTTCTTTGTGCCCCTAGTGGTCCTCATCTCCGTCTCCCTGGTGCTGCAGATCTGCGTGGGTGTGCTGCTCATCTTCCTCGGTAGGAACCTGATATCTCCTTACGTGGCTCCCCACCCCCCACGTGTCCACCACCTGCCTCACTCTGCTCCCACAGAACTGTGGGGCCCACCTCTTCTCAGCCTGGCCTGTAGTTCAGGATGTGGCTTCTTCCTCCCCATGTACAAAGTAGGGGCAGAGACGTGCCTGGTTCTTTGGGGCCTCAGGGCTCGCTACATGAGATGCCAGCCCTCACAGCCCTAGCTTGGGGCCAGCCTCTGGGAACAACTGTCCAGTGGTAAAGTCCAGTTATGCAGGAGGCTAGGGGATGATGGGCCAGGAAGTGAGGATGAGCCCTTAGGCCAGGAGATGAGGATGTCCATGGTATCCTTGACCTCTGTCCAGGGGGGACATCCTCAACAAAGCAGCAGGATGCCACATCCCTGTTGCTTTGCTTCTTGGTTGTGTGTGCTGGGGAAAGTGAGTGGCCCTTTTGGGACCTCAGTTTCTCAATCTGTGCAATGAGGATAATGGTTGCACGTTGGGGAGAGAGGATTAAGTGCTCTCATCTGACTTGATATCCTTGAGCAACATGACTTAGGCTCATCACCTAGGCTTCAGTTCTTCATGGAGGGTGGGGGAAAGGGTTGCTATAGAAGGTAAGAACACCCAAGTTAGGGTTTTGGCAACAAGTGAATGTTCTCTGGGGAAAAATTCTCTTACCCTAAATCTGGCTGGGGTCCATAATGTCCACTCAACACAGTCCCCAGTCTAAGCAGCCCTGAGCACTATCCCCTTTCTCTCTCCCACAGTCAAGTATGATCTTAACAACCCAGACAAGCATGCCAAGCTGGACTTCCTGAACAACCTAGCCACGGGCCTGGTATTCATCATTGTGGTGGTCAACATCTTCATCACAGCCTTTGGGGTCCAAAAGCCCATGATAGATATGGCACCCCAGCAATAGAGAATCCAGGTAAGCTGGGAAGGGAATATGGGACCCACTATTTGCCACCACCTGGGAGGCTTCTAGGGTGTTTAAGCCTCCAGCTAGCTCTTCCTGAGCCCCTTCTTGGGACAGAGCACCCTTGTTCATATCCACATGATCCCTGCTTGGCACTGCCAGGCTCTCCACATGGATTGCCCGGGGTTCAGTGGGATGTTGAGGAAACGCATGCTTTTTATTTATTTATTTTTTTAATGGTGTTGAGGGAATCCAGGGCCTCCCACATGCTAGGCAAATGGTATATTACTAAGCTATACCCTCAGCTCTGGAATCTCCATTTAAACATCTGGAAAGCTTGTATGAGAATGAAATTTCTGAGCTGGGAAGATGGCTGAGTGGTAGAGCGCTTGCCTTGCATGCCTAAGGCCCTGAGTTTGATTCCTCAGCACCACATAAGCAAAGAAAAAAGCTGGAAGTGGCGCTGTGGCTCAAGTGGTAGAGCACTAGCCTTGAGCTGAAGAGCTGAGGGACAGCGCCCAGGCCCAGAGTTCAGGCCCCACAACTGGACCCAAAAAAAAAAAGAAAAGAAAAGAAAATGAAATTTCTTTTTTTTAATTTTTTTATTGTGATTAAGTGATTACATAAATTTCACAGATTTCATAGTATTGTGAGATAGTGATACTTAATTAAAGCCACAAACACATTCTAACCTTCATAGGGCAAATTGTCATTATCATGGTCTCTAAAGTTTGTGACTTCTATGAGCTTTGACAATATAGCTGCTTCTTCCACATTTCTTGAAAATGAAATTTCTTAATTAGAGGTGGTGGTACACACCTATAGTTTCACCATGCAGGAAGTTTAGGTAAAAGGATTCTAAGTGAGAGGTCACCCTAGGCTGCATAGAAAGTTCTAGGCCAGCTTGGGATATAATAAGATGCTATCTCAAAGGAAGGAAGGGAAGGCCAAAAGGAAAGCAGGAGGAAGGAAGGGTGAGAAGGAAAGGAATGAAAGAAAAGAGGGAGGAGGGAAGAAGAAGAAGGGAGGAGAAGGAAGGAAGAAAGGAAGGAAGGAAAGAAGGAAGGAAGGCAGCCAGCCACCCAGCCAGCCACCCAGCCAGCCAGCCCACCATGAATTTCTGATATCTCTTGAGAACAGAGACAGAGGCTCTGCTTGTTTTATATGACCTCTCACCTGAGCAAGTGGTCTCCACCACTCTGAAAAGGATAGAATTTGACGTCTAATACTCCATCTGTTCATCCTTTGCCCCAAGGGTCTATATCACTCCTGCTTCTCCTTGAGGAGCCCCATAAACATGCTCAGCCCTACCCACTGTTCCTGCTCAGAGTGATTGCTCACTTGAAGATGCTCAGCCTGGGAACAGGCTGAATAGAGAGGTCTGGGTGACTCAGGCTAAGGCCACCCATACTACAGGCCATGTGGCTGTGGTCTGGGGCCATGCATGCTGTAATCCATGTAAGTGAGGCTGGGGCTGCCCTGACACACTACCCCAGTGCTCTGGTCCAGAGCCTGAGGCTCTCCTGCTAGCCAAGGATCTGGATGGCTCACATGGTGTCTGATTCCCAGCTCAGCCAGTACTCAGGTTTGTAGTCAGCTATCCTCCCACAGAGTCTCTGGATGTCAGCCTGTGTCTCATGCCTGTCAGGGTGAGGCTACCTAATGTGTGGCCTGACACAATTCTTGGCTCTTCCTTAAGCATTGGTCCTGTGCTAGCCAGACCCCAACTTTTCTGCTGGGGCCTACTGGCTCACAGACATTATCCTACTGGCCTTTTTCCTCTATTGGTGCCCTCAGGGCTGTCCCCAGAGACCCCAAGTCCAGAGTCACTGTATATACTGCTACTTGAAGCTACCAGAATAGAGGTCACTGCTGCCTGGCCCTGGTGTCCATACTGGGCCATGCCTTTAAATCTTGACAGAGATGCAGGGATGGTGTATTTCAGAGAATGAGCTAAGGGCCTTGCAGACTCATTCAGGTCAGACAGGTCTTTTGTACTTCTCAGTCTTAGGGTCCAAGTATCTGAGTGGCTGGTCACCTGGATGGACTCAGGGCCTCCACCAGCTTGGGACATTGTTGGCTGGGCCAGCCAGCCCTCACACCTCTTCTCTCTTCTTTCCAGAACCTTGAATGCCATCTGTCCCGCAGCCCAGCCCCCAGAAACTGCGAGTCCTGAAGTTACTCCAACTCCATGTGTAGTACTCCCATTGGGCCAAAGCCCAAGCTGGCCTTTGCTGGGCCATGTCCTGAGACACGCTGATTGTGACTGACCATGGAAGGCCCTACCCTGTGTGTGTGTGGCTGAATGTGAGCCCAGAAGGTCAGAACTGGACAGACCCAGAGACTAGTACCCAGAAAAGGTCACATTCCACCAAAGGACACACGTCTGATCTGCATGGGCCAGATAAGGGGTCTGCTTTGGCCTCTGTCTCAGGATATTCCAGAAAGACTAGAACTTGGCCCTCCCTTTGCCAAAGCACCAGCATCCCCATGTCCTGTGAGGCCTGCCCAGGCCACCCTGGTGACTGCTGCACTGCTTCTGCCACTTTGTAATCCAGGGACACTGGACAGCCAGCATTGACCATCAGCCTCTGGCTCCCTCTTCAGTACCTGGGCTTGGTGGCCACCAAGAAGCAGCCATGCTCGTGTGGGCCTCAGA
Source organism: Dipodomys spectabilis (assembly GCF_019054845.1). Taxonomy (NCBI): domain Eukaryota; kingdom Metazoa; phylum Chordata; class Mammalia; order Rodentia; family Heteromyidae; genus Dipodomys; species Dipodomys spectabilis. Next base: position 17,597,027 of record NW_024870775.1, read on the forward strand.
CCCTACCCACACCCTCCTCCAGCAGTGATCAGGCAGAGCCCCAGTCCCCATCCTAGGGGTCCAGGCCTCTACTTTTCTAATCAGGAATGACAATAAAGCTCATATGCCTCCCTGCATCACTGTCCCCTCCCTGCAGGACCATCAGCATGTAGTTCCAGCTAGGGCTGCCTTCCCTGGCACTGTTGAGCTGAACATGTTCCAGCATCTCTCAGGGTGAGAATTGGAGGCAGAGAGGCTGGGATCTCAGAGACTTGAGAAGGGGTGGCTTGCACCAGATAGCTACCTAAAACATTTGTTAAGTCACTTTAGTGCCTTTGGAATTCTGGTGCTGGACTCTGACTGTTCTCCCCCCAGGGAGCTGGAGAAGAGGAGTATGCATCATGAGCCTGGGAACAGACGCGCCCTTACCTTAGTTGCCGCCCATGTCCTCAGTCACATGTGCAATGGCCTGCTGTCTGCTCCTTGCCAAGTTCTAGCACTCACTGTTCCCCATGGGTCTGCATTATTCTAGGTCCTGGAAGCCTCTATGCTTCAAGTCTATCCTTTGGCCTGCATTGGTGTTCAGCACTGCTCCGTTCTTGGGAGTAGGAGGAAACCCAGGAGCATGTCTTAGACACAGAGCCACCTTCAGGGGCCCTACACCCAGCAGAAATCAACTTCCAGGCCACCATTGTCCCTGGATCCCAGACCTTGCTGCCCACCTTGGTCTCCCAATAGCATCTTCTAGCCAAATCTCTCCACACGTTCCCTCTTGCAGAGGCAATCTTCTGCATTCTGCTGTGTGGTGTCCACACCTAGTTCCTTCCAAATGAGGTTTCTGGACATCTGCCACCGGTCTCTGCCCTCTCCTCAAGCAGCCTTCTCAAGCCATAGGATGAGAAATGAGGGCTTCCCTTGATACTACTGCCCATCTCTCCCTCACCCATCTGAGCAGTGAGCCTGGAGTGACTCTTAAAACCTGAGGCCTTAAAATGGTCACAAATGCTGGGCACCGGTGGCTCACACCTTTAATCCTAGTTATTCATGGGAGATCTGAGGATCACAATTCAAAGCCAGCCCAAGCAGGAAAGTCCATGAGACTCTTATCTCCATGTAACCACCAGAAAACTGGAAGTGGCACTGTGGCTCAAGAGGTAGAGCACTTGTCTTGAGCTGAAGAGCTGAGGGGCAGCACCCAGGCCCAGAGTTCAAGCACCATGTCTGGCAAAAAAAAAAAAAAAAAAAAAAAAGATGGTCACAAATGTGGCTGACCTATCAGGTTCCTAAAGTGGTGGATGAATAGATGTTATTATGGGTGAAACTGAATGCTTTAAAGATGTTCCAGGGGAAAACCTGGACATAGTGTTGTATGCCTGTTGTTCTACCAAAAAGCAAGAGGATTACTTGAGTGTGAGTGTTCTAGGCCAGCCTGGACAGCATAGAATACTCTCAGAACAGAAAACAACAAAACCTTCAAGAAAAACAAAGGGTGAGGAAATAAGTGAAAAGAGATGCTGATAACCATAGAAAATAGGGTCTCACTTGCTGTTCCTCCTTTTGGGAGGAAGTGAGCCATGAAAAGTAGTCTGTGCAGTGTGTTCCAAGATAAGCCAAACTGAAAAGAAACAAACAAAAAACAACCTTCCCCTCCCCCCCCCCCCCACAAAATCTGGGCCAGGTGGGTACAGGTGGCTCACACCTGTAATTCTAACTATTTAACTATTTAGAAGGCTGAGATCTGGTTTGAAGCCAGCCCAGGGAAAGAAAGTGTGAGACTCTTCTCTCCAATTAACCACTAAAAAGCCAGAATTAGAGCTGTGGCTCAATGGCCAAAGAGACAGGCAGAGTTGGCTGCACACTGTGGAAGGAGCCAGCACCACTCAGTGCCCAGGCCTAGCTCAGGGCCACCCTACCACCAGGGTCCCTGGTTTAGACTGACCATTGACCACCTGTGTGTCAACAGCCGGATGTTGGCCAACCTATGGCTTAGTTCCTCCTTTAACAAGGGAGGAACTCATTCTGCTGGGCTGAAGTGGGCACCAAAGTGCTCTCTTCAGTGAGCCCCATCTGGCTGTCAACAAACCTGAAGCCTGGTGATTGAGGCAAGATGAGCCTGCTAAGGTGAGGGGAGCCCCCAGAGAGACAGGAGGGGTAGTCACCACATAGTAGGTGGGGAAGAATGTTCTAGGCAGAGAGTCAGCCTGGGCATGAGCCCTGATGTTGGTAGTCAGTGAGGTGGGGAGGCTGTGGTGGGGGGGGATGGTTCTGGCTAAGAGTGGCCATGAAGGCCTGAGTGAGACAGGTTTGTTTTCCTTACCTTTTTACTGTACTAGGGATTTGATTATGTGGACAGATAGACAGGTTGGTGGATGGTTAAATGGGTGGGTAGAAGAGTGATAGATCATGAGAGCCATGGTATAGTTAAGTGTCCTCCCAAAGTCCATGTCTTAAAGACTTCATACGTAGGGTGGCACTATTGGGACATGGTAGAACCTGTAAGTGTAGCCTATGGAGAGTTTTTAGGTCATTAGGAGTGTAGTTTTGAAGAGGATTATAGGACCCCAACCTATTCTTTGTTCTCTCTTTTTGTTCCCTGGCTCCTCAGATGAGCACCCATTCTATGATGTGCTGCCTTTCCAGAGGCCCAAAGTAACAGAACCAATAAATCATGGACTAGAACCTCCAACATTGAAAGCTAAAATAAACCTTTTCTCTTTTTAAGTCAATTGTCTTGGGTATTTTGTTACAGTGTCATAAAGTTGATTAACATATTAGATGTGAATGATAGATGATGGACTGATAGATGGATAATAGGTAATAGATAAATCATCAGTTTATTAATAATGATAGATAGATATGGCTGGATAAACAGATATCAGGCTCAATGAGTTATCCCAAAGCCATCCCTGGGAAGTATCTTTGGTGGGGAAGTGGCTCTGGGCCATCTTAGAGCCACCTTAGGCCCTCATTTATTTTCCATGGCTTAGGTGCCCTGGGCTTGCCCTCAAACACTGAGTTTTTCCTGTCAGACTGCATACTTCAGATTGTCTTCTAAGCCTTGGATCTGCAGGCTGTCCCCAGGTCCTCAAAGGATCTGGTGTGTTGAGAAGTTATCCTTTTGAGGTTGGATTCAAGGTCCAACACCCACCATGCCCAGCCTCCCAGACTGTATTTCCAAAGGCCTTTTCTCTCCCCAACTTTAATAGGGTGAAATTCCTATTTTTTCTCATTGTATTGATCTTGACATTTAGGGGACCCAATGCTTTCATGTTTTATTTTTTTCTCCTTATTCACAGAGGCATATTTAGGAGGAATGTGCAAACTAGTTGATGTTGGTTGTGGCTGAGGAAGCAACTCCAGCAGCTGCTTCCTGTGCCTGCAGCCTGGCACATTGTCCTTCCTCTAGCCAATGGGTGCTGGGAAGCTGCTTTCAGTCCAAGGCAGCCCTACACCCCACACCCAAGGCCCTAGTCCTGGTTGTTCCCCTTAGGGCCTTGGCTCCACTGCAGGTTTGGACTAGGGTCCTGCCTTAGGGTTAGATTAAGACTGGGTCTTACAACCCTTTGACTAGAGTCCTCTCCCAGCCAGACACCCCTCTCCCAACCACAGAAGGGGTGTCATATACACTTTCTCCTGCTCTACTAAGACCCTAGTGATCCAACCATGTTCCCCAAATGTCTACCTCCTGAGCATTCTTAGGTGCTCCCACTGAGGGAGCAGAACATGCAGCCTTCTTCCATTCTATGAGAGGATGGATATCCAGGACCCACCCAAGTGAGCCAGGGCCTGTGGCTAGTTAGGCCTGCAATTAGGGCTCATGAGCAGGGCCCCTGTAAGCCATCTGCAAAGGAGAGAGAACTCAGCGTGCAGGTGCTGACACAGCAGGAAATAGAAATAGTGATACCACACAAAAACAGTGTCAGCATACCCCTAAATCCAAGCCCTGCACATTTATGTGTTCATTAACCCTGGGGTTGTGCAAGAGGCAGAGACATTTCTAAGCTTCAGCCTCATATACCCTGTGTGCCCACTTGTCTGAGCCCTGCTTACTCCCTGCTCCATCCCCTCCATCCAAGCCTGTGCCCCATCCTTTCCAAACATCTGGTGTTGGAAGCATCTCCATCCCAGCATCCCTTGCAGTTTCTGCAGTTCTGGGAATGAGGTCCTTGAAGTGCCCACTGTTTTTATTCGGCTGTGAAAACAGGCACCCGGAGTAGGTGATAACTTATCTGGAACTTGAACTGTGAGGCCAGTGGATAGAAGGCAAGGAGACCCCATGCAGGGGAAATAGCTTATTCCTTACAGAATCTCCTAGTGCTGTGGTTTTGTGGCATTCAGTGTCAGGATGGAGACTCGGGACCAAGCACCAGAGGTGGCATCAGGGAACTAAGGCCCTGTGGTGCCTTTTACTCTTCTGTAGACTTACCTCATCCCAATGGATGCTGTGGACATCTGTTGATTAGGAGTTTGCAAACTCTCCACTGTGACTGCAGAGCTCTAGTCAGGGAGCCACAGCCTAGAAGGACTTTCCAGGCAGTACTGGGGTAGGAAGTACCAACAGGAGAGGGGCCAATGAGTGGTTAGGGATGTCTAAGATCTCAGCCACAGGCTTTGAGTCCAGCCAGATTGGGGGGTGGGACCCAGAGATATCTGCCAGCCTGTGCGCAGAGGCTGGGCTAAGTCCCACAGCCTAGTGTGTCACAAGTAACAAGAAAGCCATCCTGGAAGGCCAGATGGATTCAAGACCAGGACTCCAGCACATCCTATGTGTCCCCACTTGTGGGGACACCCTTTCCAGAGGGCCTAGGAGTCAGGGCCTCACAGGTCATTTTGGTAGCTCTGAGAGGATGTGTCTTCCTTGGTCTCAGGTAGGGATCAGCCCCATGACCTTCCCAGACCCAACACCTGGGACCTCACACAGGTCTGGACATTTCCATCCTTCAGCTGAAAGAAACTAGAATTTCAGTGGCCTTCAAGATCTCTCCTTTATCCTCTGTGGGCAAATCCAACCTGTGCACGCCTTCAACTCAAGTGTTACCGGGCCCTCTGTCACCTTCACTGTGTGTCACTTCTTACCCAGGTGTTAATGCCACCTCCTGTAAAGTGGAAAGTTCATGAGCTTTGTCTGTCTGTGGGCACACTGCTTTACCAGAGCCTTGCCCTGCTGAGCCACACTCAGGATGAGTGCCCAGAGTAGGAGTCTCATGCTACAGGTTGGCAGACTGAGGCTCAGGGACAGGAAGGAAGCAGGGGAATGAAGGGAGCTCCCCCTCAGAAATGGGGGCGTGGTGGGCTGGGAGTGTGGCTTAGTGGTAGAGTGCTTGCCTAGCATGCATGAAGCCCTGGGTTCCATTCCTCAGTACCACATACACAGAGAAGGCTGGAAGTGGTGCTATGGCTCAAGTAGTAGAGTTCTAGCCTTGAGTAAGAGAAGCTCAGGCACAGTGCTGAGGCCCTGAGTTCAAGCCCCAGGACTGGCAAAAAACAAGACAAAGCCACCTTTTCTCTCTGGGCATATGGTATCATCGCAGGTAGGAGGCCCAAAGGGCATGGTTGTCCTTTGCCTTCACCCCAGTTCTCTGAAGGAACAGTTACAGTGTTGGCTGTGGGGTGAGCAGGAGCCCCCACATTATTGCATTTCTCGCTCTCGTGGGCTCCATTAACCTGAGACCTGAGTGGAGCCCCATCTGGGGAGGCTGGCCCTGGACAACCTCACCCCACATACAGTACCCCCTGTGTGGTTCCCCCCTACGTTAGAGACCCTTCTACAGCCCAGTGCAATGCTCCTGGAAGCCTCCATGGAAAATACAAACTCATGATGATTCTTCTGGTTGACAAATGTTGTTGTCTCCTCAAAACAAGCTGGTGGGGACAGCAGGAAGGGAGGCAATGAAGAGACAAACCTATTGGGCACCAAGGCTCAGAGGGTGGATTGGAGCATGTGCAGCTGGTGCCTTACACATGTCTGCATACATGTGTATGGACATGTACACATACGGTATATGTGCATGTGTATGAGCATGTACATGTGCAAACTGTGTTACTCAAGTGCATTCGTGTGAGTGCTTTGGTATGTATACTGGGAAGCAGGGGTGGGGTGGGAAGAGGCACACAGAACTCCCTCTTGCTGGCCCCTTTGCTGCCACTGGTCTTGGCCCTGACCTCAGCTTCCTTATCTCTAAGGTGAGGGTAGTGACTCAGTCCCTGAGGACTAGGTGACAGCACAGAAGAGGGTGTTGGCTGCCTCCAGCCTTGAGTCCATAGAAGGTGTTGCCTGAGGCCGGAGGGCCCTGGGGGGCTCTGACAATGGGAGCCAAAGGTGACCATTCCCAAGGGATATTTCTAGAACAAAGCCTGAGACTGAGGCGGGTAGCATGGACTTGAGAGGCATAGTCATGCTCAGTGAAAGGAGCAGGACTCTGCCCCACACGGACCGGTCCCAGCCCTGGGGCACATGAAAAACTGGCTGTGGCTATGGGGAAGGGGTGATGAATCTCTAAAGTATCAAGAAGGTTCAGCAGACTGCTTCATTCTACCTCCCACTTGAGCAGGGTAGCCCTTGTAGGTGAGCAACAAGACTGATGTGCTTTCATCCCACATGACTGCGCCAGTCCACCTTCAGTGGCTATGACACCTCATCTATCCTGCATAGTGGCTGGGAAGTGGGTTCAAGTGCCCAGCTCCATTGAGAGCTCTCTTCTTTGGACACACTGGCTAGCCAGGAGTGTGGCGAAGCTGGGGCTGTAGTGACTGGCCAAGGGAAGAGATCCAGGAAGGATGGAGACATGGGGGCTTCTTGGATGACCATGAGAAAGCAACAAGGACAAAGCAGATTGGACTCCAACCTGGTTGAATGTCCCTTCGCTCCCTTTAGCTAAGTGACCCAGGCAAGTGGTTCCCTCTCTAGGCCATGTTTCCTAACCACAGTGGAGTCAGCAGGCAGGGAGGCTGTCAGACCAGGATTCAGAGCTGCCAGGCCAGCCAACCCCTGTCCATCCTTCCCCACAGGGCCTGAAGGCTGAACAGTGAGACCAGGTGACTGAGCCACCAGGGGCCACCAGATGGCCAGGAGGTTGAGATGCAACAGGGGAAGGACAATATGGGGACATGTGAGGTAGGAGGGAATGGAGGATAGTAGAGGAGGTCTGAGAGGTTGGGAGCAAGGGGAAGATGTCTGAGAGAGAGGGCATAGTAAGGAGACACAGAGGGAAGGGGAGGGGAAGGCCTGGCCCAAAGGCTGGACTTGAAGCTCTGAGGGCCAGGCATTCATTGGTTGCTCAGGTAAATCCAAGCTACTCAGGAGGCTGAGATCTGAAAATCATGGTTCAGAGTCAGCTAGAGTAGATAAAATCAAGACTCTATCTCAACTGTTAGAACATCAGCTACGAGCATAAAAGTCAAGTAAGAACACAAGGCCCTGAGTTCAGCCCCAGTACTGACAGCGGCCAGTCAGAATCCTGTAGAGACTCTCCTGAGACAAAATAAAAGAAAAAAAAGAAAAAAGAAAAAAAGAAACAGTGGCTGAGATGATATAAACATTTAATACATTAGGCACCTTGCAGGGTGAAGGTGATAAGCTTCTTATAGAAATTATAAATAGTGAAAAATAAGCATTTAGAAAAAGAAGTGCTGGCTTTGCAGTGGGCAGCCGGGCGATTCTTTGGTTGAGCAGCAGACGAGGCTCAGGGTCTGAGTCCATCAGAATCCCCCGAGGTCATCTGCTAAGAAGGCCAGAAGGTAGCGGCTGACATGTCTGTCGATGATCACTGGCGAGAAGCCGAGGATACGCCGGGTTCCTGGCAACACCTTGGGGTCTGGAAGACAAAGGGAAAGCTCGGATCCAAGAGCCAGCCATTATGGTGAGCTGTCCTGGCCTTGCTGAGTTCTATAGGGGCCAGAACAGGCTGGGCACTGGTGCTGTCTCATTCCCCCATGGTCATGATATTTGAGTTAACAGACCTGAATTGGGGCACATGTGAAGCCTATAGCTCTTGCCTGAGTGACCCGCAGGCCTTGGGCACTGTGTGGGCATGCACCTGGCCCCACCCCCTGAGGCCTTCCACAGGTGGGACAAACTCGGGCATCATGGGAAGGGGGAGGGAGAGTGGGCTGGACTTGACTTGGCACTGTGATGCCTTGTGGCCTCCAGTCATGGAACTCTACAGAGATTACAAGACCCAGGCTTTAGGGGAAGTGACTTACTCAAAGACCCCAGGTGACTCAAGGTCACCAGTGTGGCAGAACTCTTTAATCCCCAGGCCCCAGGTGTTCCCTCCTCCCTGAGTGTTGTCCTCTGATTCCCACCCAGGATGGGGGGCTCCCATGCGATTTCTTGGTATCCCTTTAGGATGATGCCTGACTCCCTCCCACTGTGTAGGTGAGGAAATTGAGGCAGCAGAGAGGCCAAGGGGCCATAACGTGCACAGGATTCAGGGTCTTCTCCTTTAGCCCTGGCCAGTGGCTGGCCTGGAGCCTGTGTGACCTGTGTGACCTGTTTGAACCCACCTGGAGGGCAGCAGTAGAGGAGGAGGGCTAAGCCTGCAGCCAGGCCCAGGCCTGCCAGGAAGCTCATAGGTCCTGGGGGAAAAGGAATGGGAGTCATTTGCCAGGTTAGTGAAAACCTCAGGGGCTGTCTACCAACACGAAGGTAAGAATGGAGCCCAGCCTTGGGATGGAGAAGCCCGGGGACCAAGACGGAGCCTAGAGGTGGGGAGGGGGAGGGAGGGAGATAGAAAAAGAGAGGGAGGCAGCCGAGCGTGTTACCCCGGTCACTCAGCTCGCGGCTCTCGCTGCCCCAGTCGAGCTCTGTGTACTCTGAGTTCTCTGGAAACAAAATCACAGAGCACTGTTAGTCAAGGCCTGGACCTGAGAGCACCCCCATGGGATACCCAAGGCTGCATCTACCTCCTGAGGCTGCTGAGCACTCGCATGGTCCCATGTGGCCCTGAGATGCCAGGACATAGTGCAGTTAGACCCTCAGGGAAGCCCATGGTTTCCTGGCCACAAGATACCTAATACAGCAGAGTATCCATGATGGAATCTGACTGCTATCTTCATGAGCTGTCTGGCCAGGCACAGGCGGCAGGGCAGGACAGGAAGCTTTAGCCCTAGATCTTCCTGTTGGACCTCTGCAGGCAGCCCACCTGCCAGACAGACCATGGGGATACCTAGGAGCCATGGAAGCTGCTTTATCTCCTGAAGAGGTGTGGCTCTACCTAGCTATCTTCTGAAAGACCCTTGGAACAGTCAGCTGGTGAGAGGGCCCATCTGCCCCATCCTTGAGCAACTATACTGTGTCCTGAGAGATCTGGGGATGCGTTATTGGGATGAGACTCCTGGCAGAGGGGCTTGAGCTAGGCCGCCTCATTCCTCTGGCTGAGAACAGTATCCCTTACTCCTACTCCAAAAGGGTACTAGCATCCTAGCCTGGCTATGCCCTGCTCGATCCAACAAGCTTAGAGGGAGAGCTGGGGGAGCACAAGCCTCTGCCCAGCCCTCTGTACTCGAGGACACCTCACAGAAACACCACATATTTAAATTGGCACACAACCCCAATGCCTACTGTGGACAGGGTTAAGTCAAGGCTGGAATGGCCTAGGAGCACCTTACACTGTGAGGACAAGGCTGACTTCATGAATATGAAGTCATCCGCATTCACATGAGGGTATAAAAGGAAGAAGACCAGATGTATGGGATGCAGGCTACAGTGTAAAAACCAACACAAGAGCCAGGTGCTGTTGCTCATGCCTGTAATTCTAGCTATTTAGGAAGCTGAGGTCACAGTTCAAAGTCAGCTGGGGCAGAAAAGTACTAATGAGACTCTTATCTCCAGTAAACTACTCAAAAACCAGAAGTGGAGCTGTGGCTCAAAGTGACAGAGCATTAGCCTGGAGCAAAAGAGCTCAGGGACAGCTCCCAGGCCCTGAGTTCAAGCTTCAGGACTAACAAAAAGAAAAAAAGAAAAAAACCTGCACAAGAAGAGAGGTAGGGAGAGGGATGAAGAGTCAGAGAATGGAGAGAGGGAGAGGGAGAGAAGGAAAGAGGGAAGGAAAAGGAGAAAGAGAGAGGCAGACAGACAGCAGCGCCTATGAGATTCTTGCCGGGAGGCCACAGGGTAGTCTCTGGGGAGGATTGGGGAATGCAGGGATGCCAGAGCTGAGCTGCTGCAGCTTCAGATGGGCACCCAGGATGTCCAAGACATAGCCATCTGACAGAATGGCCTTCCTAGACCATCACTGGGCCAGTGGTGATGGTGGGGAGGTGGCACTTACGCAGGGTATAGCGGCTGGGCAGGCAGCTGTGCAGAGGCTGGGCGTGGATGTACAGGGCTCGGTAGAACTCCTGGCAGTGCTGCTCGCCTCTCTGCTGCAGGTGGCTCAGGAGGTCACAGAGCCGCACACGCAAGGAGGCCTTGGGGTTCCGGAACTGAGGGCAGAGGGAAGAGCATGCTGGAGGGGGCAGCTGTGGCTAGGGTGGAACCCCTGGCTCAGGATCCCAGCCTCAGTGTCTTCTCCAGGTATGGGAACCCCTAGTGCCCCTCACCACTCCTGCATGGAGCCCAGCACTGCCACAGTTAGGGGCACTTCTGCCAATCCTCACTTCCCATAGAGTAGAGAATGGCCAACTGAGGCTAAGAGACACCACAAAACAAGCATGGGGCAGGGGATGTCACCCTAAGTGCTAAGACTCGGTATGACTTCCTGTGTGGCCTCAGTAAGTCACTGCAAACCACTGAGACTTGTTTTTCTTTATTTGTAAAACGTGAATAATAAATAATAAATTGTAGGGTCATTGAAGAGATGACATAAGTGATAACTGCTATTATTTTACAGTTATAGGAACCTGAATCAGATCTTTGAAATATTAGCTGAGAAAAAAAATGGGTTTTTCTGATGTATTTGATGAGCCAGCATGTAGTTTTAAGGGTCAGTGGACAGGGCATTCTGCATTGACCCCAGGGACTAGGAAGCTATGGCCTCGTGCTGCCCCCTGGTGGCTGTACTCATTGCTATAGGGGAGTAAAGTTGAGCCATACATCAATAAGGCTTGAGGTACCTGTGAGAAACTTCTTGAAACTGAGCATGTATAAGATTTCTAGTTATAGTAATGAGATTATTTGAGCTGTTAGGTTTTAAATCATTGTCTGACTCTCATAATGTAGCCAACATCTGAGCTGGTAGCAGTCTGGTTCTGTCCTGACCAACCTTACCTGTTCTAGGGGTCTCAAACTTGTGACCTCTCAACAAGTGGGGAAACTTTAGTTCCAAGACAGGAAGATACTCAACAGAACAGCAGGGACTAGACATGGACCCCAAAAGCCTAGTAGGACTCTGGTACCAACAGCCAGGTCCTCCATTGTCAGAGACCACTGCTAAGGAGGAGGTAGCTCAGGGCCGGAGTTGGAGTTTGGGGCCTGGCAGGCTCAACTCCCACCTGTACCCCTGAAGCCCAGAGCCTCTCAGGTCCCTCAGGTCCCCCAGGCCCGGGGAGGTAGTCAGGATTAGACCTCTTGGGACAGAGCCCAGGAACTGCCTCTCACATGCCATCCCCAGCAGAGTTCACATGGCACATCACATCTCTGCGGGGCCAAGCCTGATAAGGGTGACCCTGGGCACATGACTGCCTCTTAGGCCTCAGCAGGCTTCTTTGTACAAGGAGTAGTAACTGTGGCCCTTACAGGCTGTGAAGGAGCATGCGTGGCACCATTTACCAGGTGGGCAAGTCTGTGCCACAGCTTGCAAGCACAGGACTCTTATGCCTACTGCACAGACAGGGAAGCTAAAGCTCCCAACACTAGTCTCCCTGAGCTCTGCTGAGTAGCGTAGGGCAAATCCAGCTCCTGCCCTGCCATATGGTCTAGAGGCTCCAACCTCTACCTCAGAGGGGCTGGGCCTTCCAGCTCACATACTCAAGGAAGAAATGAAGAGAGAAAAAGTACCCACTTTGAACCTCTGTGTGGCATCAGAGTGATGCCAGGCCCAGACTTTAGACCCACCCTCTGTTTCCTGCTTCTGGTCTTACACTGCTATGTATGATTGTATGTTGTCACGTGTTGTGGGATGTGGTCACAGCAGGCAAGAGGACATGAATAGCGCTGATGTTCTGGGGTTACTTGGGGTCACTCGGCAGTTGTTTGGGGTTTTTTTTGCGGGGGGGGGGGTCAGTTGTGGGGATTGAACTCTGGGCCTGAATGTTGTCCCTGAGCTCTTCAGCTCAAGTCAAGTGCTCTAACACTTGGGCCACAGCATCACTTCCAGTTTTCTGGTGGTTAATTGGAGATAAGAGTCTCACAGAATTTCCTGCCCAGGCTGGCTTTGAACCACGATCCGCAGATGTCAGCCTCTTGAGTAGCTAGGATTACAGGCATGAGCCATATGCACCCAGCTACTCAGGCACTTTTGAGCTCTGGTAGCCTTGGTATCCAAGCCCAGGTATGCCACCTGAGACTATCCTGGTGGGCCATCCCTTGAGAAAATGACTCAAAGCTAACTCCAACAGCTTCCCCCAGCCCAGAAAGAAAGGGAAATGGAGAGGCGGCTTGGGCTCCCCCACCCTCATCTCCTCAGCACCTTTTCGGCTTCCTTGTTGGTGAGGATCTGTGGGTAGTAACGGTTCAGCTGGAGAATGATCCTGTCCACCTGCTGCTCACTCAGGCGCCCCTGGCCTGTCAGGAAAGGTGTGTCCTGCACCAGACGATCACAGTAGGTCTGATCTGAAACGTGGGGAGCGCAGGACGTGAGCCAGTGCAGCCCTAAGGGGGCCAAAGATGGCTCCCTTGGTGTTGACCTCTGGAGTCTCCACACATTGCTGGAAGGGTGATGAATTCCCTCAAGGGTATACCTGCCAGATTGCTGACAGCTCATGTAGTGGCCATCATATACAGGGAAAGCTACTAACCAACCAACTCACCTTGCCAAAAGATGGAAGTGGACAGGCTTGGCAGAAACCCAGAAAAGGACATATTCTCCAGCTCCTCTTCTATGCCCAAGAGCTTACCACAGAAAATAAACTCAGAAGGGTGAATATGCCATCCCACAGGCACCCACAATGCCATCTGAAAATAGGTAGCACCTAGGGAAGTCATACGAACTCAAAGAAGGCCTAGTTCCGAGCAGTACAGCAACCCTCGGCCATGTAGCTGCAAGAACATGAGGCTCAGGATGGCCTGTGCTGGGATCACCATGGGACAAGGCAGTCAGGAAGGCCTTAAAGCTACTACCACCAGCAAACCAACAAACCATCCAAGGAAGGGCCTTATCCTTTGGTTTTTCTATCAGAAATCATCATTAAAGGGGGTTGGGAATGTGGCTTAGTGGTAGAGTGCTTGCCTAGCATGCATGAAGCCCTAGGTTCGATTCCTCTTTATTACATAAACAGAAAAAGCCAGAAGTGGTGCTGTGGCTCAAGTGGTAGAGTGCTACCCTTCAGCAAAAGAAGCTCAGGGACAGCACCCAGGCCCTGAGTTCAAGTCTCAGGACTGGCAAAACACATACACACACACACACACACACACACACACACAAACACAATCAAATCACCATTAAAGCACTTACACTGTGGATCACATGCAAGGTTTGATCCCAACAAACACACACACACACACACTCACTCCACAGAAGACAGATCTTTAAAGCTGAGGGGTAGAGAGGATATAAACAGGCATGGGGGGTCACAGGATCCTTCTGGAAACCTTATAGACATATGGCCACTTGTCTAAAAACTAAATCATGAATAAATAAGAACATCTGACAGGACCTCTAATTCCTTAGAAGGTTAATCAAAACTGCCCCAAGAAGGAAAAGCTAGGACCAGATGGTTTCTCTGATGAATTCTACCAAGCATTTTAAAATGAGTCAACACAAATCCTACCTCTTACAAGACACTGAAGAGGAAAGAGCACTTCCTAACTATTACATGACGTCAGAATTATGATACTCAAATCAGACAAACACACAATAAGAAAATAAATTATACAGAATACCCTTTATGAATATTAATGTAAAAGTCCTCAACAAAATATTCATAATCCAAATTCAGCACCATAGTAAAAGAATTATATGGATTTATTCTTGATATGATGGTACAAAATACAAAAACAGATGTAACAGATCATACTAATAGAATGAAAAAAATACATAACTTCAATTGATGCAGAAAAAGAATCTTACAAAATTCACTTTTTCTTGATACCAATACTCAATTAATTAGAAATAGAAGATGCTAGATTTTGAATGTGCATGTGTTGGAAAACTCATGCCCAATATAAGTGTTAGGAGGTGGAGCCTAATAAGAGACATTTAGCTCATGAAGCCCTACCCTTGTAAATTACTAGTTATTGATACTGGTTATAGGAAGTTTACCATCATATCCTTTCCTTCCCTTATACATAAAAAGAAGGCTTTTTACTTCCAGAACTATTTAGCCATCAAAACTATAAGCCAGAAATTGTCTGTTCATTGTAAGTTATCCAGTGTCAAGAGTTCTCTCATGTTGCACAAAGCAAATTAAGGCAGAGGGAAAGTTCCTCAACATGGTTCAAGCCATAAATTATATATATATATATATATATATATATATATATATATATATATTATATATATATATATTTATAATATATATATATATATCACACAATCATGCTGAATGATGAAAGCTTTTCCTCTAGAGACAGAAACAAGACAAGGATGCCTCCTCCTGCCACTTCCATTCACTGTAATTGTAAATGCTCTGGCCAGAGCAATTAGACAAGAAAAGTAAAGGCATCCAAATTGGAAAGGAAGAAGAAAATTTATCTTTACAGATGGTATGGTTTATATAGAAGAAAAAATCATAGTTGGGTACCTGTGGCTCATGCCTGTAATCAATCCTAGCTACTCAGGAGGCTGGGATTTGAGAATCGCAGATCAAAGCCAGCCTGGGCAGGAAAGTCAGTGAAACTCTCTTATCTCCAATTAACCACTAGAACCCTGATAGTGGCACTATGGCTCAAAGTGACAGAGCACTTTGAAAAAGCTCAGGGACAATGCCCAGACCATGAGTTCAAGCCCCATGACCACCGCCAACAACAACAACAAAAAACTTAGTCTTCTTAAAAAACTGCTAAGCTAATCAACATATGCAGTAAGACTGCAAGACATGAAGTCAAAACTGTTATATACTAACAATGAACAATTCAAAAATAAAAAAATTCCATCTATAATGGCATTAAAGTGAACAAAATAAAAATAAATTTAATCAAGGAGGCAAAAAATGTACACTGTTAAAAAAATGAACATCTAACAAAAAGGAAAGATGTCTCACATTCTTGGATTAGAGGATAATACTATAACAATGAGGACACAACTCAAAGCAATCCACAGACAATGCTATCTCTATCAAAACCCCAAAAGTGTTTTGTTGTTGTTTTGCAGAAACAGAAAAATCCATCCTGAAATTTATGTAGAATTTCAAAGCATTTAATAGCCAAAACAATATTTAAAAAGAATAACTTTGGAAGACTCCGAGTATCTGACTTTAAAACTCACCAAAGTAAAATACGCAAAACAATGTAGTACTGAATGAGACTGAGCCCAGAATGAAACCTATATATGAGAATCTTTATGGCTTACAGTTCCATTCCAAGTGATAAGAAAAAATTCAAGCAACATGCAAATTCCTACTCTCCGGTGTTACTTCCCTATTTTTTTAGGAATCTGACTGCAAAGCTGAAACTGATTAGAAAATAATAAGTTATATATTTGATATAATTATATTTTACATAATTATATAATAATAATAATAAGTAGTAGTACTAGAGCTTGAATTCAGGGCCTTATTTTCTTGCTTAGCTTTTTTTGTTCAAGGCTGACGTTCTAACACTGGAGCCACAGCTCCAGTTATGAATTTTTGCTGGTTAATTGAAGACAAGGTTTCATGAACTTTTCTGCTCAGGCTTGTTTCAAACCATGATTCTCAGATCTCAGCCTCCTGAGTAGCTAGAGCACACAGGACCAACCAATGCCCAACCTAGAAAATTCTTTATAGTTTAAAATATTTTTCCCCTCTTAGGAGAATTCAAATAGCCAG
The DNA here is from genome assembly GCF_019054845.1 of Dipodomys spectabilis. NCBI lineage: Eukaryota > Metazoa > Chordata > Mammalia > Rodentia > Heteromyidae > Dipodomys > Dipodomys spectabilis. Next base: position 17,613,071 of record NW_024870775.1, read on the forward strand.
CCATCAAAACTAAAAATAAATGGAATTATTAAAGTCAACTCAGTTATTGCTATTAGATCCACTTTGTTTGTATGTGTCCAAAGTATAAAATGAATAATTATTTATATTCAAATTAATCTGTTTTTAAAATACTACTTAAAACTTTGATTGTCTTCTGGTTTTTGAAACACAATGAAAGTCTGGGGTTTTTTTGTGCAGATGAAAATACTTGAGAGCTTCAACTGTTCTTAATTCTCTTTCTGATGTGGCTGTTGTTCATTAAGACTTTAAGGAAAGGCGTGCATTCCATTGTCTTACATCTTCTAAGTCTACTTACAAAATAGAGTTAGTAGATGGATGATGAAATGGGATGCAAAGGACCTTTTGGAGTGACAGAAACATTGTTTTGATCTGCCTTGTCAAAACTTTTCAAACTTTATTAAAAATGAGTGCATTGCTTGTAAGTAGATAAACTTTTATAAGGTATTTACAAAATAATTGATATTTGGAAAAGATGGGCCATTTTCTCTGGTTTCACCCATGGGGCACAGTATTCAAATGCGATCTTTCTCACATCTCCATCCTTTTGGCTGGTCTTTCCTCTGCTTTTTGAATTCTCATACCATTGAAGCAAGCCATGCTCTATAGGGTCCTGTGTGGTCAGGTGGAAGGGGACGATCACCCTGCACTAGTAAGTCAAATGTGTCCTCCAGGGGATTATGATGTAAGGGTGGGGTCTGCATTCACAAGGCTGCCTACCCAAAGGTTTTATCCACTATGCCTGTCCTCCAGAGGACAAATGGAGGGAGTTGTCCTGGTCCTCCAGGCCTACTCTTTGGGCCATCAGCCGCCATCTCCGATCACAAAGGCGGTAGCTAGGGACTCCGAATGTGGCTAAACCCTCACAGCCTATGTGGAAGATAAGACTCTTTAGCTGCCCCAGGGATCTGCCAAAGCTACATGGCCAGCTACATCTGGCAGCCTGGCTCCAGCACCTGCAGCCTCTCTTACTGGAAAGTTAAAATGAATCCTAGTCATTATTTGGATTCATTTCTCATGGAGAAATCCCATGAGCCAGGCATTCTATAGACTCTACACCTACCTATCTCTGCCCTTCCTCCTGTTTGCAAGATAAGCATAACCACCACCCTCAATTTCAGACAAAGAAACAGAAGACAAGAAGACAAGGTATGTATTTAAGACTGCAGTCAGCTAGGCAGATCTGAGGTATAGACCCAGACACAGGCATATTGGGGCTACCTCTTCATACCCAAATATCCTAGCTCTCCTGTTAACACATGAATCAGCCATGTAATAGGCTACATGAATCTGTCCTCTGACAGACAGGAGCAGGCCCAAGACTGCTTATAGGGATGAGTACACAGTAGGCATGCACTAAAGAGTTCCACAATAAATGGGCATCAGTCCAATGCCTAGGGCAAGATCTGTTGGTGGACAGCGCCCTGTAGCAGCCTCCTCCCACCTTGTGAGCCCAGCAGGGCCTCTGCTGCCCACAGAGCATGAGTCACTGGAGTCCTGAGTCACCCGGCACAAGTAGCATAGCCCGGGGGCTGAGGCTGCCTGTGCAGCTCTGAGGCTCTCGGTTTCCTACATTTCCTGTGGTTCTTGTGAGCTATGCATGCAAAACCCATACAGGCAACCACTGGGAAGCCCTTGTCCGAGTGCCAGGCCCTGGTAAACACAGCCAGGACTGTCTTCACAGGACAAAAGAAGACTCTCAAATTCCACATTCCCACTTCCTGTCTCACTGGCACCAGGATCATAGACCCCACCCACTCTAGCCTGAACTTCCTTCTCAGCTTAGACCAAAGCCTTCAGCCTGTTATTTGAGCCCCGGAGCATCCAGCCCCACATCCTTATTCAACCCCTTCCTGCTTGGCAGCTCCTAACTACACCATAGCTGGGGACAGTGAAGCCTCCTTGAGGTTCCCCCTCCCCCACCCTTATCCTACTGAGGTTACAACACTTGGCCATCAACCTCCCTCCAAATTGCTCTCAGAGGACCCTCTTACACCAGCACCCAGTATGGCTAAGATCACTCCATCACTAGGCAGCTAACTTATTAAGCACCTGTCCTGTGCAGACACCATCAGTGTTTGGCAGTCAGTGTTTGGCAGTCACTGGTTCACACATATGCTTGCTGGCAGCAAAGACTAGGGAAAGGCAGGCCCCCAGGCAGTACAGGAGGATAGTAAGCCCAGGACTAATTGCCTGTGGCCTCAGCAAGCTGTCCAGCTGATCTTCACAGGCCTCTGCTCTCTAGGTCTCCAATTCTTTTTTTTTTTTTAATTTAATTTTATTTTTTTTGTGAACATACTGTACAGAGGGGTTATCTAGGTCTCCAATTCTTAACCCAAAAGGAAGGATTGTGAGTACTATCTAGAGGCCCAGTAGATACCAGAAAGTGTATGCTGTTTTCATAGCCAAAACCTTGAGGACCTGCTGTCTGGCTGTGCCCTTCCAGATGCTAAGTCCCTTCAAGTAAGAAACCTTCTCAGATTACCTACTCCCTCCCCAGCGTGCTGCCTCAGTCTCCACCAACACTCAGTTCATGACAGGGCTCCGTGGAGGCAACACAGCTCTAAGTTATGCATCTCATGCACCCTGATGAACTTGCTTTCAAGTTGCTAGGAAACCGGGAGTCTGGACATGCATCGCATAGACCTGAGTGCTGGGGCCAGGGCTTAGGTCCTCTTCTCCACTGACCAGCAGAGTAGCCAGGGTACCTATTCAACCCGATGTTGTTTTTCTATTCATACACAGACATCCTCATACAGTTATAGGTAGTGCCTCAGGAGGAACCTCAGGTGTGGTATACGCTTAGAAATAGCAACCAGAAACAAGACGAGTTGGAGGGATGACAAAGGGGAGCAGGTGACAACAGAAGTCTCTTCTAGCCTGGTTGTCTTGAAAGTCATCAGGTTTCAGCCCACGAAAACCTATTTTGGTGCAAGCTATGACCAGAGAGGGCCGGGGACTCGTGGCTCCACTCTGACACCCTGGGCCACCTTCCACTACATGAAGCCGAAAAGTGAACAGAGGTGTGGTGCCTGGCCGCCCCCACAGGACTCAAACAGTTTGCCATGGGGTCCTTCACTGGCGCCTGAGCCTCCTGAGCTCCTCTTACAGAGCAAAGACAGAAAAGAAAGTGGGCGGAACCCAGATCAGGAGTGGGCAGGCCGGGCTGGGCCCATCCCAAGCGGATGCGGGGAGTCCAGTTGCTGGCTCTGATTCGCCCCCGTCCTCTCTGGGGTAAGGGAATGCAGAGCCCCAGGCGCCCCGGAGGCAGCAGAAGGAGAGTCCCACGGGTACCACGCCGTGCCCAGGAAGGCAACCCCGATCTCAGCCCCAGCCCACCGCACCCCGCGCGCGGCCCGACGCCGCTCCGATCCACGAACGCAGCCGCAGGGCCGCGATCTCGCCCCGCCCCGGCCTCCGAGCTTACCTGCTGCTCTGCCTCTTCAAGCCTGCACCTGGGCGCCCCACTTTCCGTGCCTCCCAGCCCCCCGGCGCCCCCGGCCCCGCCGCGCAGAGCCCGGGAGCCCCCCCCTCCCGCCCCGCGGGTGCACCCGCGCCGCCGCCCACAGCTGACAGCCAAGGTCAACGCCAGGCTGGCCCTGTGCCCACCTGTCATGGCGGCAGACACCGCGCCACCCCGCCGTCCCCGGCTGTCCGCCGCCCGGCCCACCGGCTCCGGTGACCGCCGCCCCGCAGGCTGGGCTCTAAGCCCAGCCTCTTCCCGCTAAGTCCCTCCCAGCTGCGACCACGACGGGGCCGCCACCCTAAATACCGCCCCTCAACTAGCCACGCCCCCTCCCCGTCCCGGCTGGGAAGCTGCGCCGAGCCCCGAGCGCCGTCCTATCACCGCCCTTTCCCGGCCCAGTGTCAACAGTGTGTAAACCCGTTCCCTCACAGAACCACGCCCCCGACAGTGTCAGTTACCTCGCCACGTGGAACTCTGGGCCCCGCCCACGTCCGGAGGGCTGTAAGCCCCGCCTCTCGCTCTGAGCCACGCCTTTCACACAAGTCCCGCCCCCATCTCCAATTAGCCAATGCGCGCCTCACTTGAGTCCTCCGGTTCTTGGTCCCGCCCTCCCAGGCTCCACCGTTGCTAGCCGGGCTTGGACTCCTGGTGTCTCGGACTTGCCGGCTCTGCCAGCCCGTGGAGCTCCACCCTGGGCTATCGCACCCCACCTCCAAGATGAAGAAAATGAGACTCAGAGGAGATATGAGTCATTCAAGGTCATGTAAGTCAGGTATGGGGCAAAAGGCTTGTCTGCATCCAGTCCAGTATAGCCTTTCGTATATCAGCCAAAGTAGCTTTGATTTTGCATCCGAGCAAGCGGGGCTTGGACAGTGGTGCCCAGGGGAAAGTTGCGACTGAAGAGTGCGACCCATTACCTGTTGAGTTCCCACTTGCAGAAGGGAACACCAGCCTGGCACTGTGGCTCTCACTAGGGAAGTCATTTAACTTTAGCATCAGTTTCCCGAAATGAGCGACCTCAGACAAATCTCTCCACCTGTTTCCCTTCCTTTCCAGCTCTGGTGCCCACCAAAAGAATCCCCCAGCACTATATGATGCTGTCAAATGTGCCAAGTTGTGGTTAGGAAATGGAGCTGGGGGAGGCTGGGAGAGCAAGGCAGGGTTCTCAGCTAGCTATGACTCCAAGCATTTTGTTTTGTTTCCTTTGAGACATTGTACCCTTACCTGGGAGCCTTACCACAAAAGTCCCTGTGGTCTTTGTGCCCTTCATCTTTCTGCCTCAGTTTTCTCCCCTGTGCTGCAGTTTATCTTCTCATATGAAGTACCTTGACATTAGGTTGTAATGGCCTCTTGGAAACCACAAACTCTCAGGCCCGGTGGTCAATACACACACACACACACACACACACACACACACACACACGAACCCTATTCAGGTTCCTCACAGGCACACACACACACACACACACACACACACACACACACACATGAACCCTATTCAGGTTCCTCACAGGCCCAAGAGATTCAAAGCAAGTAAGCAGCAACTCTCAGTCTGCACAGAGGACAATATGCTTAGCCTGCCCTAGGTGAGGTGATATGCACTCAGCCTCTGAGTGTGTGTGTGGGGGGGGACGGGGGGGTGAATCCAGGCTAGATTTCACTAGATCTAGGACTTACCTCCTGTGGGAATGCTACAGAGCCTACTGGGGACACAGCCTAACCCTAGTCATTCATCCATCATCATACTGTATTATGGTGTCTTCTTGCATTGACCACCTCTACACTCATTTCACTCCTGAGGAGAATGTCAGAATCACAAGTGCTGGGACTGGGTGAGACAGTGAGGACTCCAAGTGCTGCCTACCTTTGGCGTTGGCAACCCTTTCCTCTCTCAGGAAGACCAGCATTCTACCTTCATGTCTGTGGAAATTAGTCAGTGATGTGCCATTTTCTTTCTTTTTTTTTTTTTGTCGGTCGTGGGGCTTGAACTCTGGGCCTGGGTGCTGTCCCTCAGCTCTTCAGCTCAAGGCGAGCGCTCTACCACTTGAGCTACAGCGCCACTTCCAGTTTTCTGGTGGTTTATTGGAGATAGGAGTCTCACAGTCTCTCCTGCCCGGGCTGGCTTTGAACCTTGATCCTCAGATCTCAGCTTCCTGAGTAGCTAGGATTACAGGCGTGAGCCACCAGCGCCCGGCTTAGTTTATGTTCTTAAGGTTAGGTATTTGATCCATTTTGAGTTAGTTGTTAGTTTTCATATTAGCTTAAGATATGACTTCTTTTCCTCTTTCCTCTTTCCTTTTTTTTGCAATGCCAGGATTTAACCCAGGCCTCAAGCTTTCTGGACAAACATTCTATCACTTTAGTTATGCAGCCCCCACCCCCCTCTCTTTCTCTCTAAGAAAGAAAAAGATTCTAAGAGAGAACCTTACTACTTTATCTGGTATCTCCTTGGACCATTATTCTCTTTCCTCTGCTTCCCAAGTAGCTAGATTACAGGCATGCATCACTACACTCTGGACGTGTATTTGTAACTCATATTTGAGAGCCAGAACCTTTTATCCTAATCTTCCCTTCCCCCACCTCTGCTCCAGTAAGACAAACTTACTTAACTATGTGGGAACAAACACACACTCATCACCCCCTGCTAATCTCCAAACCTTCATGTAGATCTCTAGAGCCCTAGTCTACCCTGTCTCAACTTCTGCCATCTTGACTGCCACCTAACCCTGTCAGGGGTTAAGGGCCGGGACCTAGCACAAAAAAAAAAAAAAAAAACCTGAATGTTTTTGTCATCCATGCCAAACCCTATAATCCTATAATCCTATATAATCCTATAATCCTAGCTACTCAGGAGGCTAAGATCTGAGGATCACAGTTCAAAGCCAGCCTGTGCAGGAAAGTCAGTGAGACTCTTATCTCCAATTAACCACCAGAAAACCAGAAGTGGCGCTGTTGCTCAAGTGGTAGAGCACTTGCCTTAAGCTGAAGAATTCAGGGACAGCGCCCAGGCCCAGAGTTCAAGCCCCACAACCGACTAATAATAATAATAATAAATAATAATAATTTGAAGTAATCATCTATACTTGCTGAAAAGTATTTTATTGCTGTTCTTTTATTCTACTACGCAAAACTAGATTTACTTAAAGTGTCTCACAGTTTCTTTAAAAGAACCCTGGTTGGAGGGAAGCTGCCCCGGGACATTGGTCCAGCAGCTGCTTCAGTGTCATTACTACAAGATCTCCACGGGACTCCCCTGGAACAGAACACTTCCCACTGGGGCCTCAGCCTTCAGTGGCAGCTTGACTCCTTATACCTGGAAGCAGATTTCTCTGGCCATCCTCCAGCTGGACATGTTGCATTACAGGTACCTGACTGGTGGGGTCACCCTGGAAGGTACATGGCAGGCCGTGTGGTTATCCTTGTGGTGGGCCGGGAGCCTCTTAGGCTCTTCCCTGGGCTCACTGTGTGGATCACCACAGGGTTGCATGGTGAGTTGGAGAGGCCACCAGTGCTCGAAGAACCAGGCCCAAAAGTCCAGGGGTCCTTGTCCACATCATGGGTCACACTGGCCAGCTCTCTGATGCCATCACTGAGGTCTCTGTGAGAAGAGGAGACATAGGCTGAGGAAAGTGCTCTCTCAGAGTGACCTCCAACCCAGCCTCTTCCAGCCTGTTATAGGTCCTTCCAGGTATCCCTCCCAGCCAAGGATCCTCCCATAGTTCCTTCCATAGTTCTGTGGCCACAATGCCCCTAAGGTGAGTGTCTGACCATCTTTAACACAGATCCCCACAGTCTAACAGCTGGTATCTATGAGGAAGATCCAGGGCAGACCCATGGCCCCAGACAGCATTCGCAGGAGCCCCTGGGCCTCACACATCAGCCAGTGGAACCACAGCTGCCTTCATCCAGAATACCAGATGCCTTAGCGGCAGCCATCCCTTCTCCTATGTCATAGTCTTTTTCTTTATTGGGATACAAGATGGGTAGAGGGTATCACAGGTGGGAGGTATAACCTAGGAAATGTGACTGTATAAAAAGGAAACTGCTAGCCAGAACTGTCCTAGCCAAACTAAAATAAAAATGAACAGTTGAGTTGACAGGTCAAGCAGTCTCTCATGATACCAAGGTCATGAGAAAAACATTAGCAGGTAATGTGAGCAACCAGAGAATGACTAACACAATGTTATGGGAGGCAAAAGTTTAGGGAAAATATTCTTCCTCAACATTTATCAAAGGAATGTGAAAATGGCCTGCAAAACTTATACTTGTAAAGAAGGGATGAGCAAACCATTAGCATGTGGTCCTTATGCTATGGCTGAATTAACCTGTAGGAAGCTCTGGGAGAAAGAATTGGTAGTGAAAATATTCAAGCTATTTGGCCCAAACAATCCATTTCTGGAATCATCATCAATTTCTAGCAATCATCTCAATGAAGAAAACAAAGCTGGGCACAGTGATACATGCATGTAACTCAGGAGACTGAGGAAGAAGAATCACTTAAGCCCAGGAGTTGGATACCAGTCTGGGAAACATGGTGAACTCCCATCTCAAGAGAAAAGGAAAAAGGGGCTGGGAAGGTGGCTCAGTGGTAGAGCGCTTGCCTTGCATGCCTGAGGCCCTGGGTTCGATTCCTCAGCACCACATAAGAAAAAAGCCGGAAGTGGCACTGTGGCTCAAGTGGTAGAGCACTAGCCTTGAGCAGAAGAGCTGAGGGACAGCGCCCAGGCCCAGAGTTCAGGCCCCACGACTGGACCAAAAAAAAAAAAAAAAGAGCAAAGGAAAAATAGGACTGGGGATGTAGCTCAGTGGGAGAGTACTTACCTAGAATGTCTGAGGCCCTGGGTTCAAGTACAAAAACAAATCAACAACAAAAGAAACTAGATCTAAGCAAAGACACTTACTTGACCAGTCAGTAGGGGAGGATCTAAAGGATATAGTGTACTTACTAGTAAATGCATTGGGTGGTATGAAAGTGTATACAAATGTATTGACTGAAATATGGTAGGTTCCAATGAGAACTCAAATAATGTAATTTCTTAGAAAGGAAAAGTCAACATTCAATAAAATAAGCACCGGGAAACAGGTACTTGAAAGAGGTGGGGTGGAGTCAAGAGAAAAGTCAAGGTGAATGAAGAGAAGATGGGAAGAATGCAGTCAAGAGTCCAATGTATATCCTACAAAATTGAGGAGAGTGAGGGAAGGGTTGGTAGGGGAGGGATAGATGAAAATGTTGAAAGGGGTGCTATTGATTAAGATACATTGTATTTATAAACTGGTTTGTTAAATGGTGACACCTTTGTACAGCTATTTAAAATTAATATAAATTATTAAGAAATAAATGATATAGTACATTTGTAATAATAGCTATTAAGTATGATTCCTAGCTGAGTGTGGTGTGGTGCAGTACATGCCTACAATCCCAGCTAACTATCCAGGAGACAGAGGTAGGAGGATTGTGGTGTGAGGCTGCTTTGGGTGACAGCATGAGACCTTATCTGAAAAACTAAAAAGCAAGCCGGGCACTGATGGCTCACACCTGTAATCCTAGCTACTCAGGAGGCTGGGATCTGAGGATTATAGTTCAAAGTCAGCTTGGGCAGGAAAGTCTATGAGATTCTTATCTCCAAGTGGAGCTGTGGCTCAAGTGGAGAGCACTAGCTTTGAGCAAAAAAAAGCTCAGAGACAGCACCCAGGCTCTAAGTTCAAGCTCCAGGACTAGCTCTCCCCAACAACAACAACAACAAAAACCAAAAGACCTGAAAAGCAAAGGACTAGAGGTGTGGCTCAAGTTTTCCTAACAAATGAGTCCATAAATCTAATACCTAGTACTACTCCAAAAAAGAAAGAATGAGATTCCTGTTGGGCATGTTGTCCCTCTGTTGTCTCCTCTACTCAGGAGGCTACAAGAGGGAGCCTCAAAGTCTGAGGCCAACCTAGGCAACATTTCAAGGTTCCATAGCAAGTTCTCAAAAGGAAAAAAAAAAAAGATATCCTGGAGGCCTCAGAGAGCGGGTAAGACCAGACAGGCCACCCCCATTCCCTGTGCCTCAATTTCCTCTTCCACACATGAAGTATGAGAATACTGAGGGCAATAATGGCCAGGAGTTCCTGACCTCTGACCCCTGAGCCACTGCTTCTGACTTTGTAGGCAAGGTAGTTGAGGTGTGCACTGCCCTAGTGCTGGGAATGCACTCTGTCCTTGTTTCAGGAGGGGAGGAAGGAGGAAAAGAGCAGTACCAAGCTGGTCACAGAAGGTACAAGATGAACCCTGAACACCTTGAGTAAGTAAGAAGACACATCTGAAGGCAGGGCTCCTACAGCAAGAAAGAAAACAGAGCCAGGCACTAGTGGTTCATGTCTCTAATCCTACCTATTCAGAAGGCTGAGATTTGTGGATTGCAGTTTAAAGCCAGGTGGGTCAGGAAAGTCTGTGAGACTCTTATCTCCAATAAACCAGAACAAAACCAAAAGTGAAGCTGTGGCTCAAGTGGTAAAGCACCAGCCATGAGCAAAAAAGCCAAGAGACAGAGTCAGGTCTTGAGTTCAAGCCTAAGTATTGGCATAAAAAGAAGAAGAAGAAAGAATCAAAGAGCCCATCTTTGTTTCTCATGGATGATTTGGTTGAATTACAACACAATGGACAAAGTCACCCCTGAGGCACAGCAAATCAGGCAGTCACCCTGGATCCTGAGCCTAGGGACAGAGTACCTTCTTTATTCCCTGACTGGAGGAATTGGGGACTTTTCCTTGGCAGAGATCCCATGCTTTCCTACAGCTCATTTCTGGGCCCATCTCTAAGACCTGCAAGTAGCCAGGCTAGGAACACACATCTCTGCATGATGGGAGACACCATCCAGACCCAAGTGGGACAGGGGTCTCTGGTAAGACCATAAACCCAGGGTCCTTGGTAAGCCATACCACAAAGGAGAACAAATCTGAGTTTAAGGGCTCCAGAGACCTGGTAGCCTAGTGTTAGGCATGATCTTGGAGCACAGAGTGGGTGCTGATACTGATGGCAATTCTGGCTGACAGCAAGTCTGGCCGACATTCTCTATGGGCCCTGAGCCACTAGGGTCAGATTTCTGGAGCCAGAAAAAGAACATCCTTATACCAATTCTGAGGAGAGAGAGACAGAGACAGACAGACAGACAGAGACAGACAGAGAGAGACAGAGAGCACAGCTGTGTACTTGTGTGTGTGTGCATTCAATTCATGCTTCTGAGAGGGAAAGGGAAAGGGAAGGGAGGATGTGAGAGATGGAGGAAGGAAAAATGGGAGGGGGAGCAATGGCTTAGCCTTGCACTGAGTCCTGCTGGGGCTGGGAGGGAACCCAGTCTTGGAGTCATCACAAGCCTTGGCACTCCTGTGGGGTTGAATTCTCATAGTGGGCTGGGTGGGTGGGGGTAGCTCTGAGAACTGAGAAGTCTCTTTCAGGATGCTCAGGTGTTAAGGTTGGGAGTTGAGGCACAGGGCTCTGGCTGCCCCAGGCTCTGGTCAAACTGGGAAAAGGTTTTCTGGCCCCCCACATCCCCAACCTGCCCCGAGCCTGGTGACCCACATAGCAAAGCTGTGGTTGTCATGGGCCTGACTGGACCGGCTCCCTGGCTTGCCACCTCGATCACCACTGCTGCTGTTGTTGAGATTGTGGCTCTTGAGGCCTAGGTATGCTGCTTGTACTGTCTCCAGGTCTTCACCTCTCAGTTGGTACCACAGCTGGGCCGTCCTGGGGGAAGGGGGAGAGCTCAGGATGAAGGACACTGAGCAGGCACAGGAACGAAAGAGGTGGCTCCATACAGCCCAGCATGCCCTCAGGCAGAGGCGGTTGGCAAGCCTCTGTAGGAGCCAGACAGGGGACACTTTTAGGGTCATTTCACCCACCCCAGTTTCTCCTGTAACTTAACTCTGCCTCCACCACTGGAGAGCAGCCAAGAACAGTCACCCAGAAGCATGGCTGTGATCCCATAAAAGGTGACTTAGGAAAACAGACAGTAGATGCTCTAGCCGTGGGCAGTGCTGCTAGCTGAACAGATTTACGAGTGAGTTTGTGCCACTGAACAGCACACTTAGAGATGGCTCAAATGATGCATTTGTGTTATGTATATTTTACCGCAGTCAGACAATACAACCAGAAAAGAATCCATTACTGCCAGGCACCAGTGGCTCACACTTAGTTACTCAGGAAGCTGAGATATAAAGTTGGTAGCTCAGTGGTAGAGCGCTTGCCTTGCATGCCAAAGGCCCTGGGTTCGATTCCTCAGCACCACATAAGAAAAAAGCCGGAAGTGGCGTTGTGGCTCAAGCAGTAGAGCGCTAGCCTTGAGCTGAAGAGCTGAGGGACAGCGCCCAGGCCCAGAGTTCAGGCCCCACGACCGGACCCCCCCCCCAAAAAAAAATAAAGTTGGTAGCTCAAGACAGTCTGAGCAGGAAAGTCCATGTGATTCTTATTTCCAGTTAACCCGCAAAAAAGCCATAAGTGGAGTTGTTGCTCAAGTGGTAGAGAGCCAATCCTGAGCAAAAAAACTAAGGGACAGCACCCAGGCCTTGAGTTCAAGCTCCCAGCACTGGTACACACACACACACACACACACACACACACATTAGTAACTGTATTAAGAAGCCCTTCAGTGGTCATATTTTGCTTATGGGCTGTAATTCTTAAATCTGTGGCACTCACCTCAGCTGAAGGCATTCTTCAGTTGTCCCAAATGCCACTAATGGAGCATAGTGTTTGTCCTGTGTGTGCATACACAGCTTTAAGAATAGAAGTCTCAGAGCCACCATGTACCACTTTCCACACCATCCACAGACACAGATCCAGGGTGTCTGTAGCAGCTATGGCAGCATCCCTTGAGCAGGGTGCATCCGAGGACCACCAGGCCACCATACCTGTTGGAGCGCTGCTGTTCACTCCTCTTCACACACTTGAGGAAGCAGCAGGTGAGGAAGGCCACAGACATGAGCAAGATGATGGCACAGCTCACGATGGAAGCGATGACTGCCACCTTGAAGCCAAAGGTCTCATGTGGCGGCACAGCTGTTAAGGAGACAACCACCAGCTCCTGGGACAGCTGGCCCAGATCCACCAAGCACAGGGGTCGGGGTCAGGGGTGGGGGGATAGGGGATAGGGATCAGGCCTTTCTCATTCTCAGTGAACTCTGTTTTGAGAAGAGTCACTTGTGGCTGAGGCAAGAATTTATACAGATTTCACTTGAGGGAGGCTATCAAGGAAGACTTCCTCCAGGGAGGAAGAACTTGAGTAGGATTCTGCAGGGTATTTAGAAGTTTTCAGGGAGTACAATGGAGTTGCTCTTGCAAGATCAGATAATGGCCTCACTGGCTTGCACTCTTGCATCCCTGATTTAGAGCACAAGGCTGGGCTGTGGACCAGATGCTGAAAGGTGCACACCAAAGTGAACTGTTGAATCAGCCCACTGTTCTGCCCAAGTAGGCAAAACTCTTCAGGGGCCTTCTCTGGTCACTCTACAGGATGAAGCAAAGGCAAAGAAAATATTCATGATTAGGGTCAAAGGACATTTGTATAATCTAAGAACCAGTTCCATAGATTCTTTTTGTGTGTGTGTGCCATAACTGGAGCTTGAATTCAGGGCATAGGCACTATGCCTTAGCTTTTTCACTCAAGAATAGCATTCTACCACTTGAGTTGCAGCTCCACTTCTGGCTTTCCGGTGGTTAAATGGAGAGAAGACTCTCGTAGATTTTCCTGCTCAGGTTGGCTTTGGACTTTAAAACTTAGATCTCAGATTCCTAAGAAGCTAGGATTATAGGCATGAGCCACAGCATCTGGCTCATACCTATAGAGTCTAAGGGATGTTCTGGAAGAAAAAAAAGATACCAGGGTCTTAATTTGAACAACATTATATGCTTTTGCCCCAAAGTGGACATAGTTCCTGTCTCTAGTCACATTTCCCCTGCTAGATGACAGCACCCCCAACCCCAACTCCAACCCAACCCCAACCAAGGGGATGGAAGAGATAAGGGAGAAAGGTAGAAGGGATGACATGATCAAGATGCATTATACTCAGAAAGAATGACACCGCCCTATTTGTTAGGAAATGGAAACACTTGGAAAAAATTATATTAAGTGAAGTAAGCCAGGCCTATAGAAACATAGGTCCCACGGTTTCCCTTATCTGCAATAACTAGTATATGTCTAGGATGAGCATAAGAGGTCAAAAGCTATGTACATATGACCATATAAGATGATGCTAAGCGAAATGAACCCCAAGATAGGAACACAAGAGATTTTTATCTTTTTTGTTGTTTTTTTCAATGTACTTATAATGTACTATGTGATTTTTTTTGTTTCTTTGTATATTCTTCCCCCATGGTATAACCCCTGTTGTCACTGTATTTGATTGTGTCCTGCATCTTGTATATACATTTTTCTAATTTGGGGAAGGCAAGGGAAATTAAAAAATGGTGAAATAAGGATGCAGGCTGACCCATTGTAACAACGAGATGTACAAGACACTATGTAGAAAACAAACTTTACAACTTTGGTTGGGGGGAGAGGGAAGAGTTGGGGAGGAAAGGGATGGTAGGGAAAAACAAAGGAAGGGGTAACAATGCTCAATAGGAAACAGATTCATTACCTTGCTCATGTAACTGTAACCCCTCTTACAGTATCTTTACAATTAAAAAATATATAAAAGATGCATTATACTCATAAACTGTTATGTTAAGTCCATTTATGAGTACAATGCACCTTTGTACAACTACTTAAAGATGATGATGATAATATTAATTACAAAAACAACAGAACGGAGACCTCCATTGCCCAGCAGTGACACAACTGCATTCCAGCCAATAGTGGATAAAGAATAGTGGTCAGGGACTACTTCTAAGAATCTTCCTTGAAATGTTGATGTGTGACCTTTGCCCTTAGGGGCCACCATCCTATAAGCCCTACTTGAAACAATTGTCACCAACTCAGGTTAACAGTAGGAGCCTGGGTCCCGCTGTAGTGGAGCATGCTCCAAGCCTGGCTATTCATTCTGTAGGGGGAAATGCTACCTTGATTCTACTTGTCATTTGGGGTTTTTTGCCTCTTGGAAACTAGTCCTAACAAATACTGTCATTCTTAAAGATTCACTCAGCATGTGAATAAGTTAAAGGCTCTGAGAAGTTCTGTAGGATATACATGCAGCATCAGCCAAGCTATTTTAACTCTGAAGTCATTTTTATGTACAAAACACATTAAGATAATAAACAGGGAAATATATTTTGCTTTGGACAATGATGTGTGAGAGTTCCATCTTACTGACTGTTCAACACCCTTTGCCACAGAAAACAACCCCTTCCCTAAGACCAAAAGCCCCATGATCAGACATATTCTGGTCCAGTATGTTCCCAGTACCTAGAATCCTTTTACGTAGAGTAGTCTATTAGGATTTGCCACATGAAGGTAGAGACAGATAGAGGGAGGGAGGAGGAAGGAAGAAGAAGGGAGGATGGGTTTCCTGTTTAATCAGTAGCAAAGCACCAGCTCAGACAACACAGATGGTCTCTTGGGGCTTAGGGGCCAGTGTAAAAGCAAGATTTGAACCAGCAGCTAGGACTAGAGTCCATGCTCAGTCTTGAGGAGTTACTGGCCACTGTCAAGCCACAAGGGATGGAAACTTAAGCACCTAAGAAGCCGATGCCTACACACCTAGGACTATGCACATAACTGGATTTAGTCCTCTCCCCCGACTCAGCAGCCATTGAACCAATGTGGCTCAGGAGAGAAGGGTCTTACATTTGCACACAGGGGTCCCTGAAGACCAGTCAGCGATGTTCTCCTTCCAGGCACAGGTGAGGAGGCCAGACCCTACCATCTGGTGGCCGGAGGGGCAGTGGAACACGAGCACAGTCCCCACGGAGGTGCCGTTGCCACGGAGGACTTGCAAAGTGCCCCTTGGGGGTGGCTGCAGCTGGGCACATGTGCCTGGGGAGAGAGAAAGGCTGTGAGGCTACCAGCAGCTTGGCGTGGGCGAAAGGGAGGTGTTGGCAATAAGGAGGGATCCCCCCAAGGCTGAAGGACCCTCTGGAAAAGGTCCTTGGGGACCACCCAAATGTTGGGACCCTGCTGAGGACTCCAGTTACAAAATTAATAAACATTAGAAGACATGGTCAGGTGCCAATGGCTCATGCCTGTAATCCTAGCTACTCACGACTGAGAGCTAAGAATTGTGGTTTGAAGACAGCCCAAGCAGGAAAGTCCATGAGACTCTCATATCTAATTACCCACTGAAAAAGCCAGAAGTGGGCTGTGGCTCAAGTGGTAGAGCCTTGAGCAAAAAAAGTTCAGGGGCAGCACCCAGGCCCTGAGTTCAAGCCCAGAACTGACACCAGAAAAAAAAAAAGACAATAAATGCAAATATGCCACTATTATCTAAGCAGAGCTCCAAAGGCAGAAATTAAAGGTGGAAGAAAAGAGATAAAGAAGGCATGAAAAGTAAAAGGCATTTGTGACTTCCTAATAATTGAAAAACAACTCAAGATAAAAAAAAATTAGAGGGGCTGGGAAGGTGGCTCAGTGGTAGAGCACTTGCCTTGCATGTATGAGGCCCTGGGTTCGATTCCTCAGCACCATATAAGCAAAAAGAAAAAAGCCGGAAGTGGTGCTGTGGCTCAAGTGGTAGAGCGCTAGCCTTGAGCTGAAGAGCTGAGGGACAGCGCCCAGGCCCAGAGTTCAGGCCCCACAAACGGACCCCCCCCAAAAAAAAATTTGAAGAAGGTATTTGGAAAAAGAACAAGCTGGGTATTATTGGCTGACGTCTACAATTCTAGCTGCTCAGAAGACTGAGCTATGGGGATTGCAGTTCAAAGCCAGACCAGGCAGGAAAGCCTGTGAGTATCTTATCTCCAATTAACCAGCAAAAAGCCCAAAGTGGAAGTGTAGTTCAAAAAGTATAGCCCCAGCGTTAAAAAAAAATAAAAGGGGCTGGGAAGGTGGCTCAGTGGTAGAGCGCTTGCCTTGCATGCATGAGGCCCTGGGTTCGATTCCTCAGCACCACATAAGCAAAAAGAAAAAAGCCAGAAGTGGTGCTGTGGCTCAAGTGGTAGAGTGCTAGCCTTGAGCTGAAGAGCTGAGGGACAGCGTCCAGGCCCAGAGTTCAGGCCCCATGACCGGACCCAAAAAATAAAAAATAAACAAAAATCGAGCAAGAGAGCAAGGCCTTAAGTTCAATCTCTGGGTACACACACACACACACACACACACACACACACACACACACACACACACACACACTCAGTGACAGAGACACAAAGGGCTATGTATTGCATGACTTCATTTATATGAAATGTCCAAAATAGGGAAATCCAGAGAGACAGCAGATTGGTAGCTGTGAGAGGATAAAGGGAGCAAGTGAATTGAACTGCCTAGGGGACAGGGTCTTCTTTGGAAGTGGTAAAACAGTCTAAAGTCTCGGGGTGGTCCCCTGCCTCTTCCTCCTCCTCCTCCTCCTCCTCCTTCTCCTCCTTCTCCTCCTCCTCCTTCTCCTCCTGCTCCTGTACCCATCCTGGGACTTGAACTCAGTGGTGCTCTACTATTTGAGCCATAGCTCCCCTCCCAAATATTTGATGGCTAACTGCAGAGAAGAGTCTCAAGCCCAAGCTGTCTCTGAACCTCAATCCTCAGATATTAGCCTCTGGGTTGCTAAGATTACAAGTGTGAACCACCAGTGCCTGAGTTGTATACTTTAAATGAGTGAATTTTATATGAATTAGAGCCCAATAGGGCTGTTAAAATCAAGAGGAAAATATTTCAACTAAGAAATACTTACACAGGCTGGGTGCTGGTGGCTCATGTCTATAATGCTAGGTACTCAGGAGGCTGAGATTTGAGGATTGTGGTTCAAAGCCAGGCCAGGCACAAAAGTCCCTGAGACTCTTATCTCCAATTAACCACAAGAAAACAGAAAGTGGAGCTGTGGCTCAAAGTGGTAGAGTGCTAGCCTTGAGCAAAAGAGCTCAGGGACAACACTCAGGCCCTGAGTTCAAGCTCACAACTAGAAAAAAAAAAGTATTTCTACATATTTAAGACCTGAGATGCTGGCTTTGTGTGTGTGTGTGTGTGTGTGTGTGTGTGTGTGCCTGCCATTCCTGGGTCTTGAAGTCAGGGCCTGGGCACTGTCCCTGAGATTCTGTTTGCTCAAGACTAGAAAGTACTCTACCACTGAGCCACAGCTCCACTGGCTTTTTCTGAGTAGTTTGTTAGTTGTAAGAGTCTCATGGACTTAACTGCTTTGCCTGGCTTTGAATTTCAATCTTCAAATCTCAACCTCCAAGGTAGCTAGGATCACAGGTGTGAGCCACCAGAGCCTGGCTTTTTTTGTTATTGTGGATTTAATTTTTTTTAATTTGGTTGAGATTAAAACCAGGTTAAGGGGCTGGGAAGGTGGCTCAGTGGTAGAATGCTTGCCTTGCATGCATGAGACTCTAGGTTCAATTCCTCATTACCACATAAGCAGAAAAAGCCAGAAGTGGAGCTGTGGCTCAAGTGGTAGAACACTAGCCTTGAGCTGAAGAGCTGAGGGACAGCGCCCCATGACCAGCAAAACAACAACAACAACAACAAAAGCAGGTTAAACTGTTTTTAACAGATTTTCTGATGAGGGTGTGGGAGGAATGGACAAGTTCTAGGATGGTATATATGATGGTGTATGCAGGATGTTGGGAGTGTTGGCTCAGAGTGCGGGGCATACTGACCCAGAGCATAACTCTGTGTTCGGTGTGGTTTAAAACCTCTGGTCTGGACCATTTCCTGAAGCCCTCAGATGACCCTTCCTGGCCTTGGGTCACTCAGCTCCCAGGGGTTCAGCTGGAACTTGAACTGCGCTCTACCAACTGAACCACACCTCCAGCCTTTTTTGTTTTAGTTTTTTTTTTTAAAGGTAGGGTCTCATGCTTTTTGCCCAAACTGCTTTTGGTCTATGAACTTCTTATTTATACCTTCCATGTAGCTGAGATTACAAGGCAGGACCACAATACTCAGCCTTGAAACTTAAACTCTTGACTCTAGAATTTTCTTCCTCATAGCTACCAGCTCTGTATCCACAGGCATCAAAGCAAGAATGAAAAAAGGAAGTACGACTCTGTACTCTCTCAAGGAAAGGAAACCTTTTGCTTTTTCAGGTCCTGGGATCTCTCTGGATATATACTGACTTACTGACCAGAGAAGTAGACAGGGGGGTTTCAGAACTATGGCAGACAATAAGGCAGCCATGGGCCAGCTATCAGACCCTTCCACAGGACACCAGGCAGCCAGCACTTCCCAGTGCTCAATTTAGAGCAGTAACTTCTGCATTCTTGTAAGGCTGGGCCAGCAGAAGAGGCCCACCCTACCACCCACCAGAGATTTGTAACAACTATGGTAAAGGGTGCATTGGGGAGGGAAGTCAGTGAGGGGGAGTGCACTGGTCTATCTGATAAAGCACACATGGGCATCGATCCATCATTTAACGTTTTTGAAGTGGGGGGGGGGGTGGTACTGAGCGTTGAACTCAGAACTTCATGCTTTCTAGGCAGGTGTTTTACCATTTAAGTTATGCCTCATCATTTCAAACTAAGACCTCATCCCAAAATAAATGACAGGTAGCGTAGGCACAGGGTCAGACAAGTATGTGAGGAAGCAGGCAAGGGGTGATATGAGGGCAGAATGGTGCTTGGGTATAGTTCTAAAATCCTTTGCAGGGGGCGGGGGAGCTAGAGGCGTGGCTCAAGTAGTAGAGCAAGTTTGAGTTCCAGTCTTAGACAAAAATGTCCTTTTTCTTCTGCTGTGTGCCAGGAAGGAATAAAAATGCCAGAGGAGCCTCTCACAGTCTGGCTGCCACAGAATTGACCTCTTCTGCCTCTTCCTGAGCAGGAGGTCCCTGCCTAGGGTGGGCTCAGACCTGTTGATACTAAACTGGCACAGGTCTGGGAACGGAGGTCTCTGCTATGCATAAGGGGTATGACAGGCCAAGGCCTCCTATGAATCGGCGGCCACTAGTGAACCTGGGTTGAGGGGCTGGCAGGGCCTTTTGATGGGAGATATTGGGGGCCCTTGTCACTCCCTGCCTGGGACCTGTGTTCCCCACTTGCAGTTCTACACTAGCTTCCTGGCAGGGGAGACTAGAAGAGATATCTACAGAAGGAAACTACCACCACAAACTACCCCTACGTGTGTCTTAGGGACAGCAGTGTGGATAGCCTAGCAGGAGAAGAGTGGGGTAATGAGATGTCCCAACTCAGTTCACACTAAGTCTGTCAACAGCCACATCCTGTGCTCTGCAGCTGGGTTCCGCTGTGGTGGGTGTTTGTGTCTTCAGACAGCAACTACAGGCTTTGGCACACTTCGCAGTGTGCACCAGCCACAACCCAGGCAGCCCCAAATCTTCAAGGACAGACTTCCGGCTTCTGTCACTGAGCCTCCACTGCATGGGGTGGGGGCAAGAATGATGTCATTTACCCACAGTCAAAGAAAGGGAAACAGCCCCCAGTCACACTGCGCTGTAAGAAACCAGGATGCAGGGGCAAATGAAATACTTAAATAAAAACAATTCAGGTCCAGCAAAATGGGCAGCAGCCCCAAAGCTGTGCCTGGGCAAAGTGGGCAGAGAAGGCTGGGTTTTAGTAGAGGTGGGGGGAGGCGGTCTCTAGGAGACCCACAATAGAGGACTTCAAATGTAGTCCTGACTCCAAACACAGCATCAGACTATACATTTCCTAGCCAGCTAACAAGGGGCCCTCACGAGGCAGAGCCCCTGCTCCTCGCTATGTGGTAGGAATAGTTCTTCCTTTAAAATTGAAATGAAAACTGGAAGAGAGCAAGGGAAAGGGTGACATTGTCCAAAAAGAGACATATTCTTTACCTGACTTATATAACTGTAACCCTTCTGGACATCACTTTTATAATAACAATGATTTTAAAAAAAGAACTTAAAGAAAGAAATTAAAACTAGGTACTGGTGGCTCACATGCCTATACTTATAACTATTTAGGAGGCTGAGATCTGAGGGTTATGGTTCAATGCCAGCCCTGGCAAGAAAAAGGGTGAAACCCTTATCTCCAATTAACCACCAAACAGTGAGAACTGGAGCTGTGGCTCAAGTGGTAGAGTGCCAGCCTTGAGCAAAAAAACTAAGGAAGAGCACTCAGGTCCTGAGTTCAAGCGTCCATAATGGCACAAAAGAAAGTGATATAAAAAAGGAAAGAGAGAGAGAAAGGAAAGAAAGAGAGTGAAAGACAGAGAAAGAAAGAAAGGAAAGAAGGAAGAAGAAAGGAAGGAAGAAAGAAAGGAAGGAAAAAAGGAAGAAAGAAAGAAGCAGAACTGGGGGCATGTCTCAAGTACTCCTAGCAAGCACAGAGACCTGAGTTCAAATCCCACTACTGCCAAAATCAAATAAAATAGATGTGTATGGGGAAGGTGACAATGCCGGGAAGGGGGCAAGCCCCACTGGGGCTGGCCCTGCCTTGTTTACTTGTGTAGTTCAGGGAGCCTTCCACCCAGCAAAGCCCAGCTTTCTTTAATCTACATACAATCAATGCAGGTACAGGCAGGCACCCCAAGTTACTAGTGGGACCCAGCCCTCTCTAGGAGCAACCTTGAGGAGCCCTTAGCCTTCTTCCAGCCCCAGATAGGTTTCTGAGGGAGTTAACTCCTGGCCTCTGGGTTCTGATCCTTACCTGACCCAGTCACAGGAATAGGGTTAAATTGTAGAGACACGGAAGCAGGAACTAACACATAGGACCAACCTGAGTGGGACTTGAACTCAGGACCACTGTCCCTCAGCATTTTTGCTCAAGGCTGGTACTCTACCAACGGGCCACAGCTCCGCTTCCAGCTTTTGGCTGGCTAACTGGAGAGAGGAGTCTTTCAGATTTGTCTTCCCAGGTTGGCTTCAAACTTGGATGCTCAAATCTCAGCCTCCTGATTGGGACTTTAAGTCATATCCCAAGTATCCCAGGGCATAATGGTACCCAGAGCACCAAACATGATAGCCCAGAAGGCCTTCATCCCCAAGGTCCCCATCCTTCCAGTCCACGGCCCATAGAAAACTCTGACCCCTAGATTCCATCAGGGTCCTGCCCCCATCCCTGCCTTGGAAAGCTAGCAAACTCTTTTAAACTCTGGGCTGAGCCCATTTTTCCAGATGAGGAAACTGAGGCCTACAAACCTAGCTGAGTTTCCTGAGAAAACATTAGCAGAGCTGAGGATGGCTGTTCCCACAGGACTCAAGCCCATATAAAAAGGATAGGATGTGCTGGTCGAGAGTGGCTCATGCTGGTAATCATAGCTACTCAAGAGGCTGAATTCTGAGGATCACCATTCAAAGCCAGCCTGGGCAGGAAAGTATGTGAGACTCTTATCTCCAACTAATTAGCAAAAAACTGGAAGTAGAGGTGTGGCTAAAGTGGTAGATCACCAGCCTTGAATGAAAAAATCTAAGGAACAGTCACCAGGTCCTGAGTTCAAGCCCCATGACTAGCAAAAAACAAAAGTATAGGGATGATAGAGGTGCAGAATCAGGACTACAGCCCATGAAGTCTGTAACCATACCTCTCCAGGGATGTTTGAAAATTTACCATGACTGGTGGTCTCTGACCATCATATTCCTAATCCCTAATAAGAGAGATCCCCCCAAAACTCAACTGCAAACCCCAGCCACCCTTACATGAGCCCCTACGCCCTGCAGACCCATGGCCATTCCTCACTGAGCCCCACTCCCTAGGACCTTTCACATGTAGTACCTAAGAGTTGAATCCCAGCTACTTTGTCCCCTGCTTAAAGCACAGCATCTCTCTCTGATGCCCCTCCAGACCAACTCTGCAGGCATGGTCTGAGGCAGAATTGTCTTTCTGTCTTACTTAAGGGTCCCCAGGGACACTGGACACTGTATGACTTCCCATCCTCAATGTGTCCCCCTCTGATCCTCAACCTTTTGGCCTCAGCTCTGATGCATGTGTATGTGTGTGTGTGTGTGTGTGTGTGTGTGTGTGTGTGTGTGTGTGTGTGTGTGCGCGCGCGCACGCGCACGCGCTCATGTGCGCACATATGGTGTTGTCCTGAGGCCTGCTTGAACTCAGGGCCTGAGTACTATTCCTGAGTTTTTTCACTCAGGGCTATCACTCTCTCACTTGAACCACAGCTCCACTTCTAGTTTTATGGTAGTTAAATGGTGATAAGAGTCTCATAGACTTTCCTGGCAGAGCTGGCTTTGAACTGGGATCCTCAGATCTCAGCCTCTTGAATAGCTAAGAAGAGCTCTGTCCCTGGCGCATTATGATGCAGGCACCTGTGAAACCTCTTTTTATGCATTATGTAGAACTAAATCTTCAAGAAAAGGAAAACACAAACAGAACAAAGTGAATGGTTTAGTGCAAATGAAAAACACACACACACACAAGGTTGAGCCTGGCCATATCTCATAGGATAGTGTTGAAGACAGAAGCACATAAGGCCACCCCCCCCAGCTAGGGACTCCTAGCCTGTGTCCCCCACCTGACATCTGCCTAGCACATACGCCTCAGCAGTGTTCCCAGGCCCTTACATCATGGGGGCACGTGGCCTGCCCTGGGCAGGGCCTCTATTCTCCCAGCCCCACCCCCCCTAGTCCTTGAGGCCAGTGAGTGTAACGAAGATTCTTGCTTGTTAATCTTTTATCTGGAACTTTGGACTACAGGCCAGTCCCTTCTTCCCTCCCCCCTGGAGCCCGCACCATCTCCTCACCCTGACCTTTTTAGTCAGTGCCCTTTTATGCTGTCAGAGGGTCCTAGGAGAAGGGATGGCAGGCCACTGGACTCAGTCTCAACAGGAGTTGCAAGTTGGGCCTGGATCTCTACTTGCTAATGAGTCCCTGTATGATTTTGCTCCAGGACTCAGTTTCTTTAAATACAAAATGGGAATCCTTAGAGGAGATTTTCTCAAGAGTTCTCAGAGGTGACTTATGCATATACAGAAACTCTAGAGAATAGAACCTTCCAAGACTTTAGTAGATGATATGTAGCACCAACGCTAAATATGGAAGGCCCATAACTCTGGCTAAGTGTTCTTAGAGTCACTTCCCTCTCTGAGCTTATCTCTCAAGGGAAGAATAGCACCAACTTCAGAGCTCCTAAAGAGCTGTATCTCCTAAGCAGAGCCCCATATTGTGAACTGTATACTCTCTTCTTCCCAGAACTGAACTGGGAAAATTTTAACTAAGAAAAATTGTGTTGCCCAAATGCCTAAAGGGTCAAGAAACGGAGGCTTCTTGTGCTCTGCCTCTCATCAGCAGCTCTGCCTAGCAGGAGACCACAGCCACATCTCAAGGCATCAGTAGGCCCCGTTTTAATCACACTGGCTCCCAGTGGGCCTCAGTTCTCCTCTGTAAAATGGGTACAGCCCAGCCCTTTGGCTGAAGAAATAAAACCACAGAGCCTGCTTTACCTACCCATTAGGCATTTCTTTCTGGAACTCTTCAAGGTCCCTTCCAAGAGTGCTAAGGGGGTGGCCTCCAGTCTCTGGAACCCTGTGTCCCTGGAAGGCCTCCCAGATTAGGGAGTACAGAGCTACCTTGGGAGCAGGGCCAGGGCCTGCCATTCCACAAATATTCTAAACCCTACTCTGAGCCATCCTCTACCTCCCCTGGAAGACAACAGACCCATAGGATACTGGCTCTCTGTCCTTTCTATCTACCCTAGGAAGGCTAGTGATAACACCCATTCTATGATGGGGGGCTGGGCATCCACACCCCCAACCACTGTTTAGACAATAACAAATCTCAAAAAGACCTTAGCTCCATCCCTTCACTTCATGACCCATATCACAGCATACAAGACTGAGACTATCAGGGATGGAGCCATGGGAGTCCATATTACAGCATTACTCAGGGCAGGGCAAGGATGATCCCAGGACTCCACGTGGCCTGTCCACAGCCACGCAGGTATACAATATTGATCACTTAGTACATAGGGAAACTGAGGCTCAGGAAACTCATCACAGGTCAGAGGGAGGATTGTAACCACATCTCTAACCAGGAGGAGGGGAGGGGCTTGCCTCACAAGTGGGAAGTGCCCAGAGACTGGACCTCACAGGTGCATCACTGAGAAGAAGCTGTTTCAGAGCTTACTGGAAGCTCCCAGGAGCCAGACTGGGATAAGTAAGACCCCCCAACCCATCCCCAACTAAACAGCCTTTTGTGTGCTAATGTATCAGAGCCTCCAGCCTTTCCAGGCTGACCTTGGGCAAGTCCCACCAGCTCTCCTAATCTTGAAATCGCCTCCTCCAGGCTGATAGGCCAAAAGGACTCTTTTGAGTCCCAGGCCATACCAGGTTCAGAGCTGGCCCCAAACTTATAGAAGCAAATTGTCCCTAATTTGGCCCCCCAAGGCCAAATTAATGACCCTGAGCATTTGGCTGATGGGGTAGGATAGTGTCAACCAAAATAAACCAAATCCACCAGGACTGGGGCAAGCCTTTCAGCTTCTGCAATGCTAAGCAGTAACCAGACTCCTCATGTCAGCCTTCAAGCCCCAGCTTCCTCTTGGGGCAAGAGACTAAATCAATCGGGCTTCAGCCGAGTTCCCCAAGACCCTCAAATCCAACCCAGGTGGGCAGTGGCCAGGAGACTGAACTTTAGGAATATAGAAGTTGCAGGGTTCGGGTTTGGTTGTGTTGGTAAATGGATTCCACTTTAGAAGCATTCATGGTGCAAAGCTGGCGTTCAAACCGGAACGGGAGCCTTGGGCACTGAAGGTGAAACCTCTTACGCGTATTTTTGAAACTATACGCTTAAAAGTAAAATAAAAGCTTCCTTCCTTCTGGAGACCTTTGAACCTTTTAAGAGCCTAAGCCAACTCTAGGCCCCACTGCATGGTGACCTCGGCCAGTCCCTTCTCGCTCACAGGATCAGTTTCTCCTTTTGTAAGGCGAGGCTGGCTGGGGTGGTCACCAAGGAACCTCGAAGAGGACACCTGCCTGCAGCACGAAGAGGGCGCCCCGGGGGGCTGCGTGCCCCGCGGGGTGGGACCGGTTCGGACTTCCCGGGACCTTCGGGAACCCGAGTGCGGGAACCCGCAGAGCGGGCTGCTGCGTCCCGTCCGCCCCACTGCCGGGTCTCGGCTCGTGCGCGGGAAGTCGGGGAGGTTCTTCTTTTGGGCACCCTCAGCTGTGTAACCCAGGCGTCCCGGGCCGTGCACACCCCCTAGCAATGCAATGCTGCCCCCTCGTTCCTCGCCTCCCCCCTCCCCGCTCCGCCCCGTCTGTGATAAGGGTAGAGGGAGCTCCCCTCGGAGACCTTACACCCCAGTGCTCACCTGTACGGTTCACCGCGGCGGGCGTGGTGTTCCCGGCCCGGCCCCGGGGCTTCGCCCTGCCGCGGAGGGTCTCGGCCACCCGGGGCATCTTGCGCGCGCTCCGCCGCGGCTTCCCTGGTCGGAGGAGACAGGGGGCGGGGCCCCGAGGGGTGTGCGCAGGGGGCGTGTCCGCCACGCCCCCAGCCACGCCCCCGAGGCGTGGTGCCTAGCCTTGGACAGGCCCACGTTGTGCCTGGAGGGGAGGCCCTCGCTAGGGACAGGTAGGGGCAGGGTTCTGGCTGGGGCGACCACGAGGAGCCCCGCTCTGTGACTGCATTCCTGAAGCCAGTCCTGGACAGGTGTTCCTTGGAAGCTTCCCATGCCTTTTCCTCTCCTGGACCCTCCTGTCCTGTTCCCCCATCTTGGCTCCTAGAGTGATTTTTCACGTGTTTCCATATGTTTGTTTGTGTTTCGATTAGGGTTGTTCCGTCTCGGGGTGCATAGTTGAACAGGTGCCAAAGAGTTGAAAACAAAATCCCTTTTCCCCTGCTCCTTAGACTACTACCAGCGTGTCTTATGTGGTCTGTTTCTCTTGGATCTCACTTATAGGCCAGGCCCTCTCAGATTCTCCTGAGGAGGCTGGTCATACTGTAATCCTCTGATGTGAGTAGGATTAGCAGCAAGCGTGTGCACACACCACACACACACACACACACACACTTTTCTAGCTGACCCCCTCATATCCAGCTCCCTGGGTGGGCCTCTCTGGGCCCAGAACTGTGTGGTTCACCCATTCTTCTCCCTCTGCAGCCCTCCTACCCCCAGGGTCTTAGAGACAATCCCTTACCTACACAATAGCCAGGGAGAGATTTGGATTTTCTCAGGAAAGTTACTCTAGCAGAGGTAGGAAATGCAAGGGTTCTGAGGTAGGAATACGATTGGCTTCTCCAAGGACAACCAGAATCTCAGAGTGGCTGGCCTATGGCATGCCTTGAGAAGGCTAGGAAGATAATCCAGATACTGGCAAAGCTGGGACAGGTATGGCTCTAGCCAGGCAAGTGACCATGAGGAATGTAGTTAATCTGGGAGACTATAGAGTGGGGATCCAGTAGGACAGGCTCTCTCCTGACCTCTGCTTTGTGAGTCCGCAGAAGCTGAGGAACACACAAGGGACTTTTCTCACTCTCTATCAGAGTTGGTTTCACTCCCTAATATCTCATTCTGGACTGTGGGCCACTGATGATGCTTTCTTCAATTTCCTCCGTGCAAAACTGAGCATGTGTGTCCTCTCTGCCCAATGGGGAAGGGCAGGACCATGTACCATACCACTGTGACCCTACCCCCTCCAGAACATACTTCTAGAACCCCAGAATTCCCAGGTTACTTGCCTGAGAACTGTGTGGACCCTTTCTGGGTATTTCCCCCCCTCACCCCCTCCCCCAGCCTCCCTGAAGGGCAGCTGCCTGTTTGCATATGTGTGGGGCTGGGAAGGGAGGTCTGGAACAACCTTGGATTGCAATTGGAGCTGTGTAGGATGTACAAGCTCTAGACTCTCTGGGGCTCTCCACATACCTCTATGCTATGGCTCAGGCCTCTAAGAATCCAACAATGCTGACCACCTGACCATTGAGGGAGTGTGTGCTTCCTAGGCCTGTGTAACAAAGAACCACAGATACAGTGCCTTAGAACAAAAGAGATTCATTATCTCACCATTCAGGAGGCCAGAGTCTGAGCTCAGTGTGTGGGAAGAGCTTGTTTCCCTAAAGGCTCCAAGGGAAGCCCTTCTCTTCTCTTTCTTTTTACCTCTTCTAGCCTTCCAGCTTCAGGCAGTCCCTTGGCCTGTGGCAGCAGGCTATATATGTATGTCTCTCTGGGAATGTCCTTAGGAGATGAGGGCTGTCCAGACTGAGGACTGTGTAAAACCCAGCAAGTCCTTTGTCACATAACAGTATAGAACTATATGTTTCTTATATGCTTTGCTTCTACTGACCATGACTAAATGCATGTGTTTAATAACCTTGTATGGCTTGCAAGTGATGTTATACCTATCCAAATTATCCTTGGCAGAAAAAAAGGTTCCCAGCCCTTTAAGACACCACTCATAATAGATTTAGGCCCACTCCAGTGTACTGATGACAGATGTATTGGTTATATCTACAATGACCTTAGCGTCAAAGCAGATCAAGTTCACAGGTCCTGAGCATTTTACTTGGGAGGGACAACTCAGTCCTTAATGGGACAGAGCATATTCATCTGAGAAGTTGTAACTTCATCTACGCATCCTCAAGGGTAATGGCACTAAGCCTCCATGCGCTCCATTAGAGGACCTATGCCACATTCTGCAAGAAACTGTATACCTGGTTGTGCTTCTTGCCACCATAGCTACCTTCAGAGCAGCAAGAAGGTTAAGGCTGAGATCCAAGTATTGTGGTTTGAAGCCAGTCTAGGCAGAAAAGTATATGAGATTCTTGTCTCCAATTACTCACCAAAAAAACTGGCAATGGAGTTGTGGCTCAAAATAGTAGATTGTCAATCTTAAGCAAAACAAAAAACAAAAACAAAACTCAAAACTAAAGGAAAGCCAGGCCCCAGTGAGTCCATGAGACTTTTATCTTCAATTAACCACCCAAAAGCCAGAAGTGAAATTGTTGTTCAAATGGTAGAGAACCAGCTTGGAGTAAAAGTGCTAAGGGACTGTAATAAGGCCTTGAGTTCAAGCCCCAGGACCAGTACACACACACACACACACACACACACACACACACACACACACACACACACACCACACACACACACACCACACACATACACACACACACCAAAAAGAACTGACACCCTGTGGACTGACTACATGCTGGGCCAGTTTAGGAGTGGGGACACAGTGTAGCCCAAGATGGGATCAAATCCACTTGGGGGCTGCTCCTGCAAATCTAAACCTAGGCAATCTTCTTCCTGCTTTCTGAATCTTTTCTGTACTTCCTGAATTTGCTACAATGAAAACAGGAAACAAAGATTTCCATCACTTCCTACATGTAAATGATTAAAAATTGTTCCCAACACTGTTACATTTGCACTTGTCACAGAAGACATAACCTGAACTCTTACGTTACAGGTGGACATAACCTGGGGAAACTGAGGTTCTAAGAAAGAAACTATCTTCTCTGAGGTCACTGGCATGTTAGGATTACACCTTATTATTATGATCTAAGGCATTCCATTCTAAGGATAGAGTTTCAGGAGCATGTCGAGTTTCAGGGGCACTTCGTCTGTGTTTTCTTTGACTGAAGCTGCTCCAGCTAAGCTGGGAGGTAAGAAGGTACCTAGGTGGGTCAAGGGCAACCAGAAGCTTAATGCTCAGAGCCTGTTAAGCTTCTTTGAGGCCTAACACCTGCCCAGTGAGCAGGGCTGGCCCCCTACTGCCTGGTCATCAGAGAGGTTGCTTCCCCCCCCCCCCTCTACTCCCAGCCCAGTCAGTGGCCACTCAGATCTTACCAGGTGTGTGGGCACCCATGCTCCAATCCTGCCTCTTTACCATCCTAGCCCAGTCCCACTCAGTAACTCTGCTCAGCCCTGAGTGAGCTCCCACCCTTCTCTGAGCTTGACTCTCTTTCTCCTACCTCCTCATGAGAAAAGTTCTGACTGCCAGAGCAAGTCTGGACCTAGCTCAAACTCTGGAGGCAGATTTCTTTAGGCCCTCCTAGAGATGAGTGTTCTCAGTGGACTGTAAGGCTGGCCAAGGCCCATCCAATTGCAGAAATCAGAGAGACCTGGATTTCTGAAGCTGCTGGGTGTCTTGTAAGACAGAGGAGGAGTCTGAGGCCTAAAAAATGAATGTCTGTCTGAGCAATACAGCTCATCCCAGAATTTTTCTATACAACTAGAATCTGTCTGAACTCACCTTATAGGACTTGAGCTCTTTCTACCTCAGCTTCCCCACCTGCAAAACTGACATGCCAGCCAAGCATTGGTGGTTCATGCCTATAATCCGAGCTACTCAGGAAGCTGAGATCTGAGGATCAAGGTTTGAAACCAGCCTAGGCAGGAAAGTCCATGAGACTCTTACCTTCAATTAACCACCAAAAAGCCAGAAGTGGAGCTGTGGCTAAAGTGGTAGAGCACTAGCCTTAAGCGAAAAACACTAAAAAAAACTAAGGAACAACACCCAGATTCTGTGTTCAAGCCCCAGTAATGGCATAAAAACAACAATAACAACAACATCTTACATGAAAGAACCCAAGGCAAAGAAAGGCCTAAATATAATGCCTCAATGGTAATGCCAGGGATATGTGATAGGGGATCTTTGCCACTATTTCTGGAGGTGCTGCCCATAGGTTTTGTGTCTACACTCTGTCTACAATGCCAGTACCCAGCTTTCATTGGCAGGTGCTTCACTGCTCCAATTTTTATAGATGGGAAACTGAGGCTTGGGCCTATGCATCACACATTTCCTATATGGCTGTTTCAGTCATTTGCAAAGGATAGTAACCCAACATTAAAACTCTCTGCAGGTTTCTGTCCCCCTCTCTGTGTCCAGCATGTGTCCCTCTTTTGGCCTCATTTCACCCATTGTAGTAGGGGGGATAGCTATCCATGGCTTCAAGGTTCTAGGTAAGAGCATTGTAGGGCATGATACCTGAAGCCAGATAAGCACCTCATCCCAGCATGGACCACCCTGGACCCATCACCATGGCCAGACAGAGAATCTTGGATAGGCCAGGGCTTCAGGATCAGATACTATATAACAGAAACTTTGAAGGTCTTATTCATTTTTGCAGGGCTGGGGGGATAGAACCCAGGGTCTCACACATGCTCAGCAAGCACTCTATCACTGAATAACATCCCCAGCCCAACATTTTTTGAAATAGCAATCATCTTGTCATATGCTTACAAACCTGTAGTTCAGGCAGGGCTTGGCATCTTCCCTCTGCTTATGCAGATGCTCAACTGAAGCAGGAGGGTCCATTCCCAAGACACCTCATCACAGGCTGACAAGTTGATGATGGCTGACTCCATGGCTGACTCCTCTCCACAGGGCCCCTAGGGCTTCCTTGTAAGGAAACATGAGGTTTGGAAGCTAGCATGAGGCTGGCTTCCAAGAGCCAGCATTCCCGGAAATCAGAACTGGAAGCTACTAGCTTCTCAAGGTCTCAGTTCACTGTTTTTTTCTGTTGTACTCAAGCAATGAGCACAGATACAAGGGGTGGAAGAGTCTTCACCTTCTACTGAGATAAAAGTGTTCTCACAAAGGCCAAAGCCTGGCGTTGGGCCAAAATACTAGGCCAGGTTGTCCCTAAGTCTTCTTGGATATTTGCTGAACCTCTGGGAAGATCTTGCTTCTAATTAAGGCCAAGATCAGGGAGAGACCCTAATAAAAGTGTAATCCCACTGTTCTTCAAAGTGTACACACACACACACACACACACACACACACACACACCTAAACACTGATATTATTTGGCGTGGCCTTGAGACAGTGGGTAAATTCATGGTGCCTAACTTTTTTTCCAAATTGTGTGGAGGCATTGAACATTTGCCTGTCCTCTGGTCCGTAACACCACCACTTGAAAGGGCATAGAAAGTCAAGATTATTCCTGGAACAGCTGATCCCAAACACATCTGGAATCCTGATGTTGATATGCACAGTCTTTTTTCTCCCTTTGAGGCCTAGCTCAACCCAGGTGGGCCCAACCTCCTGTGAGGTCTCTGTATAATTTCTGCACTATGTTCAGGGTCCTGAGCCTTCCTAAACAACCCATTCCTTGATCCACTCAGAGTCTCACAGAGGACAAAGATGGGCCAAGGCTAACTCATTTGGTAGCTCTGTGCCAGTTGGAGAAAGCCACAGCCCTGAGTATCGTGCATTGGATGTATCTCAGTGAATATAACTATTCTCCAAAGCCTCTGTGCAGCTAAGCTCAATGGTAGCCTTCAAGGGGCTGAGGGCTCACACATACTGCAGGGGGCAGCCACAAACTACTTTCCCCTTGCTGATAGCTGTGGCTTCTGGAAACCAGATGTATACTATCCATCCAGTGCTCAGATCTTCCAGTAGCTTCTTCCTGACTTCCCAATCTTATTATGTCCATTCTTCAAGTACTGACCAGGACTACTCTGTGCCTGGCTGTGAAACCCATGTGTCAATCCCAGTGACCTCTCAGATGCCCAGGGCCCAAGAGTAAAGTCTTTAGTCCTCTGTCCTCAGTGAAGCTATTTTACCAGTTCCCTATAGCCCCAACTCTGAGTCCTTAGAATTCTTGCCATACTGACTCTCCTGACTGCCCTTCCCAGCTCTGATTTGCTGTGGTGCTTCAATGCTGGGCTCTTCCTGGAAGAAGAGCTAGTTGGAGTTTGTCTTCCCTCTTCTCTCCAGCAGATTGTACTAAATAACACATTTGGTTTGTCCTCTGTGGGTCTCACTGTGCTGAACAGCTATAAAATCTGAATTATAAGAATCAATGCATTAGCAATATACACAAGACATTATATTGGAAATGATCTGTACAACTTGGGGGTGGGAGGGTCGGGGGAGAAAAATTAGGGAAGGGGTAACAAGTTTGACAAGAAATGTATTTATTACCTTACTTATGTAACTGTAACTCTTCTGTACATCACTTGACAATAAAAAACATAGAAAACTATACTGATTTTGTGTAAAAGTGAAAATAAAACATATAGGAAAAGAGGGGGAAATGTGAACAATTTAAAAACAAATTCAAGGCTGAGGATGTCACTTAGTGGAAGAGCAGTTGTCAAGCATGGGCAAGGCCCTAGATATAACCCCAACAATGACATATATCCAAATATACATATTACATATATATTACATGCTGGTACACACCTGTGGCCCCCACTACACAGGAGGCAGAGGTAGGATGGTCTGTGGCTGGTGGCAAAAAGCAGGACATTTTATCAGGCAAAATAACTAAAGCAAAAGAAAAAAGGTCTGGGGGCATGGCCCAATTACTACAGCACTTGCTAGCAAGCCCAAGACCTTGATTTTAAATCTAAAGCCCCTCAGCCATGCAGGGCAGGCTAGAAATGCCAGAGAAGGAATGTTCCAGGAGCTGGTGGGTAAATACCCACCTCACTCTCATGCTTGAAAGTGGGATGATACCAAGGTGATTTATCTACAAAGTGAGAAGACAGACCTAGCTTGGTGCTCACAGCTCTGATGGAATGTAAACAATTTCACAGAATATCCATATCAGATAAAGCCTCTTTGTAATCTTGTCTTTGCACAGAAAAGACAAAGTCGCCAGGCAAATTAAAAAAATGCTGGGTAATATGAGTGGCTGTTACTTCCTTACCAATTACAGGGTTGGTCTTGCTTTTTTCCTTCATGTCCTAATAACATTCAGTAAGAGATCAAAGCATAGAATTATTCTAGATTCCTTGTAACAACCAATCCAACTCTACTTCCTTGAAACCACTTCAGAATCTCCTAACAGGCCCAAATTCTGCTCTAAATCCTCCTTGATCCCCAAAAGAGTCACTTTGGTTCTATATTTAAAATACATTCATCAAATTGCTCCAGGGGCCCATACCTATAATCCTAGCTACTTAGAAGGCTGAAATCTGATTCAGTTCAAAGCCAGCCTGGACAGACAAATACACACACACACACACACACACACACACACACACACACACACACACACAATGCATTCATACAATATCTTCCAAAGCTTTTACTTATGCCTGAAGCTATGGTTTTGATAGGTGTGACCCAAAGGCCCCTGAGTTGAAAACTTTGCCCCAAGTTTGAAATGAATGGCTTGGCACTATTGATTGGTAGTAGAACTTTTAGCAATTCAGAAGGTGGGATCTGTTGGGAGGTCCTTAGGTCATTGGAGTTGGGCCCCCAAAAGGGATTGTGAGCCACAGTCTATTCTTCCTGCTATGAGGTAAGCAGATTGTTCTACACACAATCGCATACCACTAGGAGCCAAAAAAATGGGTCCACGTTATCTTGGACTGGAACCTCCAAAACAATGAGTCAAAAATAACCTTTTTCTCTCTCTAAGTTAATTATCTTTGGTAATTTGTTAAAGTGGTAGAAAACTGGTCAACACAGGGTCACTTGGTCCAAAGTAAATCTGAAACCCAGCAGGCAAATTTTATGGCTCAATGCTCTGTCCTCTGGACCTGAAGAAGAGGCCCTGTTCTATGGGGCTTGGTAGCAGCTGCAGCTCTGACTTCTCTGGACTGCCTCCAAGTCACTCTTCCATCAGCTCACCCATCTACTATGGTCATCTCCATTAGCTCCAGCTTACCCATCTCCTCCCAGGTTCCCTGAGTCCTGTGTAGTTCACAGGACTCCTGCCATCAGACAAGAGGCTTCTTCTCAGATCATTCCTCCATGAGCCTTCTCTCTCCCTAGACCCTGAAATGGTCCATTGGTTCCACAAGTCACATTCACAATCTCATCAGCAAAAATACACAGCAACTTTGGTGTTATCTTCAGACCACACTTTCTTACCAACCAATTTTCTAATTTTAGCTTCATACTTACTCAAGTTATCTCTTTCCTCTCAGTCATTTCTATGAGCAGCAAGAAGAACCAGGCCACGTATTCCATACTTTGCTTGGAAATCTTCTTGGCTTCGTATTCAAGTTCATTGTCTTTGAGTGCTATGTTCCATCCAACAGTGGGAAACAATTCTGCCAAGTTTTCTGCCACACTGCAACAAAGATCATTTGTTCTCCAGTGCTTAATAATATGTTGTTTTAAAGCTCCAGTAGAAGCACCTTGTGTTCTTGTTTCTGCTAATGTTCTGTTCCTGATTATTAATGTACTCTCTAGGGTGATAACAGATTTTACTGTTCTTTCTGTCTAAGCCCTCACAAGGAGACCCTTAAGTAACTGTCCATATTTCTACCAACAATCATCTGAAGGAAATCTGAATATCTTAGCCCATTTGGGTCTGTTATCAGAAAACACCACAGACTGGGACATTTATACACAAAAATTTCTCAAAGTGCTGGTATCTGACAAAGAGCTCTTCTTGCACTGTGATCTATATCATGTGGCAGAAGGGGGAAAAGAGAGAGACAGACAGAGAGAAGTTTAACTCATCTTTCATAAGGAACTCACTCCATGATAACTTTAATCCATACTCCTTAAAGGTCCTACCTCTTAACACTGTTACTACTTTGTTGAATAGTTTCCAATACACATTCAAACCATAGCACTTTAAGTGCTGGTGGCTCACACCTGTAATCATAGTTACTTAGGAGGCTGAGATCTGAGGATTGCATTTTGAAGCCAACCCAAACAGAAAAATCCATGAGAATTGTATCTCCAATTAACTACCCAAAAAGAAAAAAAAAAGCCAGAAATGGAACTATAGCTCAAGTGGTAGAGCACTAGCCTTGAGAAAAAAACTAAGGGATAATGCCAAGTCCCTGAGTTCAAGCCAAGTACCAGTACAAACAAAAGAAACAACACGGATTTTTCTATTAAGACCCTTGTCTGTCCATTTTTGTCCACTTGGCTTGAATACTACACTACCACATAGGAAAATGAAATTATATTATTTGCAGGAAAATGATGGAATTGGAGACTATCATGCTGAGAGAGGAAAACCAGGCTCAAAACAGCCAAATATCATGTTTCACTCATCTGTGGAAACTAAACCTAAAAGGCATACATGTTCATGGACAGCTATTATGTATTTACACACACACACACACACACAAACACACACACACACATGCACGCACACGCACACACACAGGGAACATGATTCTGACCATGGGACTATATAGGATAAGGAGAGAAGGAAAAAGATTGAGGGTGAATAATTTCATACAGTGAATATATATATATATATATATATATATGTATACACACACAGACACACATACACACACACACACCATTAAAAACCTCAATGAAAGCTGTTGATCAACAGACGATTGAAATGATGGGGGAAGAGAACACAATAGAGAAGGATATCCTGAGCAAAATGTAATCTATGCATATCTGAAATACCATAGTGAAAACTGTTGGTATAATTAATACACACTAAAACAAATCAATGTCAGTAAAGTAAAATAGGTCCTGTTGGGGGGATGGGTACCAGTGGAAAGGAGGAAGGATAACAAAGAGAATGAATAAGGATGAATATGGTCCATTAGTTTCATATATGAGCAAAGTCTCCATCCTGTAATCTGTACCTGATTCCAAATTTTCAAGCATTGTAACAGCAACACTCCACTGTCTGGCACGAAATCTATATTAGCCTACTAGGGCATCTGTGCAAATGACCATAGATAGCTTGATAGGACAAGACATTCTTTGATGGCCTAAAACAACAGAAATGTATTGTCTGTTTTGGAAGCCAGAAGTCTGAAATGGAGATGTATAAAAGGACATGCTCCCTCGGAACAGTTAATGAAGGAGCCTTCCTTGGTCTTTCAAGTTTTGGATGATTCTAAGATGTCTTTGCGCTGTGGCCATATCACTTCTGTCTTCACCTCTTCCATCCTATGGACCACTTTCCTGTCTGTATCTCTGTGTTTCCTCTCCATTTCTTCTTTTTTCCTTTTCTTTTCTTTTTTCATTCTTTTTTTCTGGTGCTAGTACCTGGACTTGAAATAAGGCCTTGGACTATGTCCCTTAACTTTTTCACTCAAGTAGTAGTACTCTACTACTTGATCCATAGCTTCATTTCTGGCTTTTTTCTGGTCAATTAGAGATAAGCATCACACAGACTTTTCCTGCCTGGGCTGGCTTTGAGTCACTTTTCTTAGATCTCAGCTTTCTGAGTAACTAGGATTACAGGTGTGAGCCACCAGCGTTTGGCCTTACTTCTTCTTATAAAAACATCAATCATCCAATGTGATTGTTGTTACTCTCATTCATATGAAAGATTTTGGTACTCATGGTTTTGTTCAGTCTCCAGCTTATCACACAGGACCTCCAGCTCTTGAGGCCCTATCCTGTTTCTATCTAGTTTCTCTTTTACATAGATAAGGCCCTATACCTTGAACCACTTGACCACTTCTGCTTTAATTCTGGTGAACTTGACAATGCCACTTGCATTCCTGTGCTAAGCCTATGCACCCTTCAACCCAATCCCCAGTAGAAACCAACTTGGCAACCTCGTGGACCCCACTAAAAGCTTGGGTCTACAGGAGCCCTCTATTGAACGATGTCTGCTTGTTGTGCACACATGTTCCTAAGGGCCCTGCATCATCCGACTTGACTTGTGAAGTGGGCTGCTCCATGCTCTCTGGGTGCTGTGAGTAATACACTTCGTCTTTTGACCAATGTCCCTGACTGCCACGGCTGATGATACCAAACCTAATTTAAATCCCTTATTTCGAAAACCTCACCTTGGTTAAACTGATTACATCTGCAAACATAGTTCCAACTAAAAGTCAAATTCCAAGATTCCAGGAAGTTTCATTCCAGAAAGACATGAATTGAGAAGAGACACAGCACAACATATGACATCTTGTATTGGCTTCTGTCCCTTCCCTGCCTTGTTCTCTACTCCCTTGATGGCTCCTCCAGTGCCTCCCAAAGGAACTCCTTGCATCCAAATCAATACACCAGAGTCAGCCACTGAGATGACCCATGTAGACCTGGCC
The DNA here is from genome assembly GCF_019054845.1 of Dipodomys spectabilis. NCBI lineage: Eukaryota > Metazoa > Chordata > Mammalia > Rodentia > Heteromyidae > Dipodomys > Dipodomys spectabilis. The sequence continues at coordinate 17,650,417 of NW_024870775.1, forward strand.
TCCTTGTGGTGAACAACAGGGGCCTCTTCTGTAAGTAGGATGAGCAAGTTGTCTCTTTCTATTCGGACAGGACAGAATCCTTCAATTCCCCAGATTTGGGACCCTGAACAGCACAATGATTAGTCCTGACTCTGTGAAGTGGGATGATTTATGATGAGAAATTATCTTCTTCAGAAATGCATGGGCTGTTTGGGGTGTCAACAGTTTTGTGCTCTTACTTGGCTTTTCCACTCGAAGTTGGCATTCTATGACTTGAACCAACACCTCCACTTTAAGCTTTTTTCTGGTTAATTGGAGATAAGAGTCTTGTGAGCTTTTCTGCCTGGACTGGGCTACAACCTCAATAGCCAGGTCTTAGCAACCTGAGTAGCTAAGATTACAGGGGTGAGCACACAGTCACCAATGTGTTTTTGAGGATCTGAGTTGGATTGGAGGAGGGACAATTTATTGCTTTGAGTCTTGATAAAGGAAAGCCACACTCTCTTTCTGGAGTAGAGGTTCATGAGGAGAAGCATGTAGTATTTATAGTGAGCAGAACAGGGGCCCTGAGACCTCTGAGCTTCCTGAAGGACAAGGCCCAGTAACAAGAGGAAAAGCTTGGTCCTCTTAGAATTGCTGTGAGCTTAGAATCTGAGGGGGAGAAACCTCAACAAGGCAAGAGGATTGGGGGAGCAAAAGGTGAAAAATGGAATCCAGTAGGTGGGGTGTGGTAATGGTCAGCAGATTGGACTTCACAGGTAAATTGATCTGTTCAGGTAACTGCTGTAGATGAAATCAGAACTACTTCCTCTGTTTGTATCTCCTCTGTTGCCTCTTCTTTCTGGCCCCAAAATGGTTGAGCTCAGGAGTCACTGGCTCCTTTCATGATCACATGACGCTGCATCTCAGGTCATATACCAATCCTGATGACCAAGGGCTAGGGTGTCTGCTAGTCCTGCTCATGTCACTGTATACCGAAGGTAAGTCCTTTCTTTCTGTTTTTCTTTCTTTCTTTCTTGCTTGCTTGCTTTTTTCTTTCTTTCTTTCTTTCTTGCTTGCTTGCTTTCCTTCCTTCCTTTCTCCCTGTTTTCTTTCTTTCCTTCTTTCTTTCTCTCTTCTTTCCTCCCTTCCTCTCTCCTTCCCTTCCTTTCTTCCTTCTTTCTTCCTTTTTGGTGCCAGCCAAACTCAGGGCTTGGGAGCTCTGATCTTTTGTGCTCAAGATTAGCACTCTACCACTTGAGCCACAGTTCCACTGGCTTTTTAGTAGTTAATTGGAGATAAGAGCCTCATAGACTTTCCTGCCCAGGCTGGCTTTGAACTACAATCCTCAGATCTCAGCTTCCATAGGTATGAGCCACTGGCTCCTGGACTGGAGCACATTTCTTCTCTGAATTGATTCCCACTGCTGTCCTACAGCCCTGTGGCACAGCCTCATATTGTACTACCCTGGCTGGTCAGAAAAGGCTGAACCCAGTTTAAGTCATAGGCCAAATCTTGGGGCTGAACTGCTGGACTAGACACCATTGGGTAAGGGGAAGATATAACCCAGAGAAAGCAAAGATAGCAGAGAGGGTGGGTGCCATCTTCTAAGACCCCTAGGAATACTTGTGTTCAGGCAGCACCAGAGCATGGGCCTTCTGTGATCTGGAAGGAAGGGGCCCAAGCACCCTGAGTCCCAGGGAAACCTGACAGGCTGGGAGGTGGCCAATGCCTGCCATTGGTCACATGCTATTGCTACTGTGCCTAAGATGTAGCCTTCTAATGACTGCCTGGGCCTCTGTCTAAGCTCTCACCTGGGAGCTGGTGACAAGTCCAGAGGTCAACCAGGCAGGGAAGTCCTGGGGCCAGGCCAGGCCTGTAAGCCAAGCAGCTATAGTGAGGAATGTGCAGAATGTTGGGTGGGTTGGCTCTTCCCTCATGGCCTCCCCTAATTCCACTGTCTCCCTCTTTGACTTACTCGGACTTCCAGTCCCAGCTTCATCTGACATTGTTAAAATTGAGTGAGGAGCCCCCGAATAAAGGAGGAGTCAGTGGGTGTAGGTCCCCTCCCTTCTCACTTTTTGCCCTAGGATTGCAGGTGGGACCCTCTAAACCAGTGATCAAGGATTGTGGTGGAGGGGTTATGGACAAGGGACAGCTAACTGCTACAGAGCCCACCTGGCTGCATCATTCCAGGGAGAGAGGGGGATCCTGGACTGGGCCCCACCCACCCAGGGCCAGGTGCTGCCTGCCCAGACAACTGATGCTGTATTCTAGAAGCCCTGGAGAATCTGGATCTCAGGATAGCACTTGAAAGAATCAGGCTGGGCACCAGAGCCTGTAATGCCAGCTACTTAGGAGGCTGAGATCTGAGCGTCATAATTCAAAGCTGGCCTGGGTTGGAAAGTCTGTGAGACTCTGATCTCCAATTAACCATCAAAAAACTGATCATGGAGGCATGGCTCAAGTGGTAGAGTGTCATCCTTGAGTGAAGAAGCTGAGGGACAGCATCTGGGTCTTGAGTTCAAGTCCCAGTACTGACCCAAGAAGGAGAAGAGGGAAAGGAGAGGGGAAGAAGAGGAGAAAGGACAAGGAGGAGGATGAAGAAAAGGAAGAGGAAGAAGAGGAGGAAGAAGAGGAAAAGGAGGAGGAGGAGGAGGAGGAAGAAAGGAAGAATGAAAGGAAGGAAGGAAGGAAATCAGGCTATTGGATTACTGTGCTACCATTGGGTCTGCCAGCTGGGCTGAGGGTTCTTCCTGATATCTCCTTGAAGAACATCTGGAGAGAATTCATCTACAGAGACAGAGGCAAGCCTGCTCTCCTCCCTCAACTCCCAGCAACAGGACTGGCTGCTCAAAGAACCTTGCATTACAGGCAGTAGAAAGGCCCCTGGAGAAACCCACGCTTGCTTTAGCCTTCAGGTCAAAGCTGTGTGGACTGCACAAGTGGCAGAGAGGTAGAGAGGTAGGGCCAGTTCTACCTGAAGGCCTGGGTTTGGTGGCATCCTGTTATTTCCATAGGAAGGTGGGAGGTGGGTACAGCTGCCTGAGTCCAAGTTGTTCTGTGCTTTGTCTTCCAGTCATGGCGGCTGTCTAGGTCTCAATGTGACAGTCTCTAGGATGAAAGTAGGAATCTAGAAGGAGCTGTCTGTAATGTCCCCAGAACCTGAGAACCGTGGATGAGACAGGAGAGTGCCAGGCCTCCTGATCACAGGTACCCTCCATTTCTGCCTTGTACAATTAGACTTCCAGACCTCAGGACCATAGGGCACAATGTGAGAACCCAGGACCTTTCTGCAGTACTTTGTTGGCACCTGTTGTGTGCCAGGCACTGCTGGAGGGGTGACTTACTACCTTCTTTATTTTGTCTTCTTTTGGTGGTACTGAGAATTGAGAGCTGGTTTGGAGGTTCTAGCAGGGGAGCGCAGCTACTCGTATACCCTTGACTGAAGACTGGTCCTCCTCTATGGGGGATAGTCATCCCCTTCGACCGAGCGCGCAGCTTCGGGAGGGATGCACATGGAGCCATGAGGGAGGAAGGGGACACCTGCCTAGCCAGCCAGATCAGCCGAATCAATCCTGGCCATCAATGGGTGACAGATGTCACAGCCAGATCACCCTCACATCCTGGTACTGAGAATTGAACTCAGGTCCAGGGCCTTATGCATTATAGGCATGTGCACTACCACTGGAGCCACACTTCCAGCCCCCCTTTTTGTATTAGTTATTTACTTATTTTTGTGTCAGTACTGAGGGTTGAGTTCAGGCCTGGGCATTGTCACTGAGTTTTTTAGCTCAAGGCTAGAACTCTACCACTCAAGCCATTGCCCCACTTCCAGTATTTTGGTGTTTAATTGGAGATAAGACTCTCATTAACTTTCCTACTGAGGCTGGCTTTGAACTGTGTTCTTTAGATCTCAGCCTCCTGAATAACTAGGATGACAGGCATGAGCTACCAATACCTGATTTGTGCTGTTTATTTTAAGATCTTGCCTGATGTCCAGGCTAGACTGGGCTGTGGTTCATCAACTTGTATTTCCCCAAGTCACTGGAGATGATAGACTTGTGCCATTGAGCCCAGCCATTGTACTTCCCCTGTAGCTGGAATAACAGAGGTGTACCACTACACCTAGCCTTTGGTTGAAATGGAGTCTTTTGAAATTTTTAAGCCTTGGTTGTCCTAGGATCTTAATCCCCCATTACTACTTCCCAAGTAGTTAGGATTACAGGTTTGAGCCACCATACTCAGTTTCATCCTGAATACAAGCATTCATGCTTGTATTCTACCTGGGGAAATATGTTACACAAGAGATTATAGAGTTAAACAAGACAGTAGACAAAGGCTCAGGAGGCCCCAGAAGAATCTGCAGAAAAAGTCTCAGACACAGGGAACAGCAGGTACAAAGGCCTGAGATAGTTGGGGGAAAATCTAAGGAGGAACATTGGTTGAGGCTCCCCACCTTTTCTAGCTCTGGTTTTGCTCACTTACCTGTTGTATGGGTCACAGAGCCCCATCTCCTTGCCCATCCCTCACTGGACCCATGCAGCTGGTGAGATCTGTGAAACTCCCCCCACTCCCATCCCGTCTCTGCTCACACCCCATTTGTGCACTGAGCCAAGGAAAGAACCTTCTGAGGCCCCTGTGGACACCTGTTCTCCTCTACCACTGCCACTGCCCCAACTTGAGCTATAGTAGCCAAAAGGAAGTGGTCCATCTCTTCCAGGCAAGCACCATGCAATGTGCAAGTTCTCCAGCTGCTTTGCTCCTGATTCCTGCCTCAGTTTCTTCATAGTGAGTGCCACACAGAGGCTCAAGTGTGTATAGTCATTTTGGGGCAACCCACAACCATGCCAGCTGGCTTATATATACAGCTATCTGTGTTCTAACTGTGCTCTCTCACTTAGCCTTACCTGTGACAACCACCCACTTCTGGTTCTAGCCACTCCCTCTCAGCCAGGGAGGTGCCTCCCATGTCTGCTCAGGTATTCCACACAAAGCAGTGTGGATTGGATGTTAGAGGGGAGTGTCCTGAAGGACCAGATCCCACCATCGGTTTCTAGATCCTTTCAGAGTACTTTCTCAACCCTATGACCTTTATGACATCCCCCAGATGTCTGCCCAGTTCTGGCAGCACCAGAGCTGCAGAGCTGCTTTCCAGGCCTGGCATGCAGTCTATGCAATTCTGCCACCCTTGTCCTCCATGCTTCATTTGCCTGGTGGAGGGGTAGAGGATGCTGAAGCCAAACCTGCTGCTGACAGCCAGCATTTATTTACATAGACAAGCACTGCATCTGCCCGCTACGGGGTCAGCAGTGAACCTCACATGCCTGCCACACAGGGCCTGGACCAGCTTCCCTGAAGAACTCCCAATGTGGTGTTCAGGAACCACGTGTCAAGATGAGATGGGGCAGGTCGATCTCTTGATCAACAGGGGAGGTAGACTATGAGGCAGAGTCTTGGGAGAGGGCAGAAAGGGGAGATGCTACCCATTGGAGGTGAGTCACAGCCTAGCTCACACAGTGGACAGGGTGTACAGAGGCCAAGGTGGGCTGTACGTAGCTCTGCCTAACCCAGGGCCAGCTGCAAACCATCCCTGGCCCTCCTTTCTGCCTTTTGCTAGTTGATGTCACCACAACCAGCTTGGTGACATTTTATCTTGCAGTGGTCCATGCTCACTGTTCTGGCCATACTTCTGGGCTAAGAATCAGAGGCTGAGGTCTTGCCCAAGATCTGCTGGATGGTCCCTGGACAAGAGGCTGTTCATTTTTGAATTTCTGTTTCCTCCTTTCTAAAGCAAAAGGAGACTTCCAAAGCCAAATGCCTCATGCTCTGGGCAACTGACAGTCTTCATTCCTTCATGTGGCCTGCAATATCACCTCCCAGAACACAAGTCTGACATGGCAGTGCAAAGGGCTGTGGGGGGCAGGGGGTAGGCTCATGGAATGGCCATGCCTGGGACTACAGGGTTCCTGGGCTGTTCTGGACTGTGTCCCCATGCGCAGTGGTGGTCAGGACCTCCAGCCAGCGCTGTTGTAGTTCTGTTGAGGAGGCACTCAGGTACCAGGTCTGCTGGCCCTGCTGCAGCTTCCACACATGCTCTGCCTGTAGGTGCTCCTTGGGGTCTGGTACACTCACTGTGCAGCCAGGGAGGCGGATGGTGCATGGCAGTTGAGCAGCCTGCAGGATGGAGAGAGGATCAGCAGAGTCATGGGTATACCCTAGTTCCCCATCTTCCTAAGCAACCATGCCCAACCCTATATGGTACAAAGCAGACACAGGCAAGCCTGGTGGATATGTGTGTGCTGACTTCTGTCTACATGAGAACCGGTAGCCCACAGCTCTCACTAGGGAGTTGCTGGGAGGAGGCCCTCCTATTTCCCTAAACTTCCCTCAAACTGTCTGGCCTCTGCCATTGGGACAGCTACTGAGGCTGAGAGGTGAGGCAAAGATTTCTGAGTCCACCTGCCAATGGAATCTACCCAGGATATGAGTGAACGAAGAGCTAATGGATGAATATGTGTAACAAGGAAGGGCCAGCATCTGTGCCATCTACTTACCCTCTATTATAGCTTTCTCTATCCCATCCACACCCTGGCTCTCTCTGGGGTCCTGGCATAGTTAGGAGGCCTGCCTTCTGTGAGTAAGGAACAGGGGGGGTTTCTAGGAAGCCAAAGAGGGCCAGGTCACTGACGGTTGGTGAATCAAACCTGCTGCAGGTGTGGCAGGCCCGAGGCTCTGGGCTGTAGTAGTAGAGAGCAGGGACACACACCTGGTTGTTTCCTTGCAGGTCCAGCACCTGGGAGTCTGACTCAGGGATGGCGGCCCACACCTCACTCCAGTCCATCCCATTGTCTGACAATCTTAGGGGGCCACAGAGTAGGCTGGGCCGGGAATCTGCAGCAGGTGCATTCTGGGGACACAAAGACACAGGTTAGGGGTGGTCTCACCTGTAATGGTCACTGTCTCCACTGAGGAGGCTAGGGCAGGACCAGACCACTGCTCAGAAGAAGCTGATCAAGGAGATTCAACTGAGGAGTTAGTACAGGCTGAGCCCAGATTCTCTTGGATCACTTGAGGCCAGTCTGAGGGGCACAGATGCCATGTGGTCTCAGGCTGGGTCGGCCCTCTGAGGGAGTAAGACCATGAGTCCCATCAAGATGGCATCAGGGTACCAGGGGGAAATGCAATGGTAAGGGTTTGATCTGTGAATCATAGTACAAAAGGACTACATAACCCCCATGTCACACACTCACACCATACACTCACATACCTGGGCCCTCTAGCACATATATCACATACAGACAAACAACACCTGAGTATACACACATACTTCCCCTAACACATATACACACACCTCACACAAATACTTTCCTTCTCTTCTGATGTGTTTAGAGTCATTCTACAGACAAGTCTCCTGAGCCATCTGGACAAGGTTCTGACACCACTTACTGGACCTGATCACCCCTAAAATCATGTGCTTCCTCAAGGCCTGAAGCTACCCCATAGTGTTCAAGGCTGGTACCCCCTGGATACCATAGTCCTGGAATTCTTTTTTTTTTATTTTTTATTTTTTTTCTTTTTTCCAGTCGTGGGGCCTGAACTCTGGGCTTGGGTGCTGTCCCTCAGCTCTTCAGCTCAAGGCTAGCACTTTACCACTTGAGCCACAGCGCCACTTCCGGCTTTTTTCTTTTTGCTTATGTGGGGCTGAGGAATTGAACCCAGGGCCTCGAGCATGCAAGGCAAGTGCTCTACCACTGAGCCACCTTCCCAGCCCCAGTCCTGGAATTCTTATAATACATCTTGGCATTGAAAAAGCAGGCAGCCAAATGGACAGAGTCAGGGACTTTACCATCAAGGCTGTTCTACCCCTGGTCCTAAGATCCTTATATCCTCACAGAAATGGAGGGACAATGGTGATACTTACTATGTTGAAAATGAACTATACAACTTGTATATGGGGATGGAGGGGAAAACTGGGAGAGAGTGAGAGCAGGGGTAACATTGTCCAAAAAGATATGTACTCTTACTTGACTTGTGAACTGTAACCCCTCTGTATATCACCTTTATAATAACAATTTTTAAAGGGGAATAAAAGATCCTTACACCCTTAACATCTTAAACAAACCAAAGTCAGAGCTTCTGGATGGCCACAAACCAGGACAGCAAGGAGCTTTGGCAGCTTACTCATTCCAACCCACCTGGACCAAGTTTGGGAGGGAAAATCACACAAAAAGTTCCAAAAACAAAAAAACAATGGTTGGGTACTGGTGGCTCACACCTGTAATCATAGCTATTCAGGAGGCTGTGATTTGAAGCCAGCTCAGGCAGGAAAGCCCATAAGACTCTTATCTCTAATAAATTACAAAAAAAGTTAGAAGTGGAGCTGTGGCTCAAGTGGTGGAGTGCTAGCCTTGAGCAAACAACTCAGAGACAGTGCCCAGGCCCGAAGTTCAAACCCAAGAACCAAGGGGGAAAAAAGTTCCCAGCTAGGCACCAGTAGCTCCTAGCTACTCTGGAGGCTGAGATCTGAGGATCACAGTTCATAGCCAGCCCAAGCAAGAAAGGCCATAAGACTTTTATTGCCAATAAACTACTCATAAATAGCTGGAAGTGGCGCTGTGGCTCAAGTGGTAGAGCACTAGCCTTGAGCAAAAGAAGCTCAGGGATGGTGTCCAGGCCTGAGTTCAAGCCCAGGACAGGCAAAAAACAAAAGTTCCCAGAAGATCCCACTTGCAGCTTGCTCTGAAACCTCATAGTGTGTCAAGTTAGAGAGAAAGGAAAATGCATGATTCTGGAAAACTGTGTTTTTCTTTTTTTCAGATTTCCTGTCATGCCATAAAGTAGGAACTGAGTCCTATAGAAAGCAGGGCTAGGAAAGTAGTGGCCACATCATGAAGAACCAGGGAAAGAGGAAAGGGATAGGGAAACAAAGGACGCCATCCCTCATCCCCTAATCTCCCATCCCCAACTGCCTTCCTAGGGGGCTAGAGGTGAGACTGACCACCAATTGGAGCTCAGTGCCTGAATTAGATGGCAGCTCTATTGCCATATCCATCATTTGGTAGGGCAGAAGTAAAGCTGCCACATCTAATTTATAGGTACAAGTGGTTCCCCATCTGACCCTGACTGGTTCTTAAAAGCCATATGTACACCCATGCATGATGTTTCACATTCCATTGCTCCCAGTGGTTCTCTAGGACCTGAGGAGCCCACTGAGGCACCTTGACTATCCTTCCTGGTCCCAGGGACCAGGGCCACTCACCTCTGTGCATTGCTTGGACTCTGTGAGAGCCTCGGAGCTGGGGTTCATAGGAGTTACTGGTTCGCTCAGGAAGCATGCTCTGCAGACACGGCTCTGTCTGCTGTTCTCCGCCTTGAACTCAGAGCACTTCCCACAGATGACCTGCAAGACAGAGGGTATCTGTGACCCCCACAACCTGGGTGGAGGAACAGGAGACACCTAACAGTGTGTTTATCCTGGCCTGAGGCAGGGAGCTGGGAACCCTGTCTGAGGACAGAGATTAAGGGTGTCAAAGATGGCCTTGAATATAAGGACCAACATGGCAGTAAGAAAAGTGAAGACCCATGCAAATCAAAACCCTAAGGAGAAGCCACTCATGTCCCTCAGATGTTGTTATCCCTCCCTAACAGGAAATAACAACTCTGCTGTTGTAGAATATGGAATAGTACAACTGCCATGGGAAATCATATGGAGGTTCCTCAAAGAGGAACAGAGCTGACTATCAATGACTCAGACTGAAACTCTAGCTACTCAGTAGGCTGAGACCTGGAGGATCATGGTTTAAAACCAGCCTGTTTAGAAAAGTCTGCAAGATTCTGTCTCCAATTAACCAGCAAAACACTATACTGGATGCATGGTTCAGCTATGAACAACAACAACAACAAAAGCCAAATAAGAATATGGGGGCCTATGTTTAACCCCCTGAACTGGCATTTAAAAAAAAAGAAGTAAGAGGAAGGGAAGTGGGGGGGAGAAAGAATAAAGAAACAATGACCATATATCCATCAACATCAATGTCATTTCTGGACATTTATTCAAAAGAAGCAAAGGCATGTGTCAGTGGCTCACATCTATAATCCTAGCTACTCAGGAGGCTGAAATCTGAAAATGCATGAGACTCCAATTCACCAGCAAGAAAACAGAAATGGTGCTGTGGTTCAAGTATTAGAGTGCTAGCCTTGAGTGAAAAAGGTAAAGGACAGTGCCCAGGCCTTTAATTCAAGACCTAGTACTGGTGCTCATCTCTCTCTCTGTCTCTCTCTCTCTCAATCTCTCTCTCTCTCAATCTCTCTCTCTCTCTCTCTCTCTCTCTCTCTCTCTCTCTCTCTCACACACACACACACACACACACACACACACACACACACACACACAGAGGAAATGGAAATGGAAAGGGAAGGGAAGGAAAATACAGGAATGGAAAGGAGAGGAGAGGAAAGGAAAAGAAAAGGACCATGTACAGCCATGACCACTGCAGCACTATTCACAATAGAAGAGGTGGAGGCACCCAAATGCCTGTCGATGGAGGAATAAGAAAATCATGGATTATCCCCACAGTATGATATTATCCAGATGGGCAGGCACTGAATGTACTTCCCACTGGATTTAAACCAAGGGATGTACCTCAGTGAGTCCTCCAGAGATCTCCCTAGCCTGGATCTCACCCTCCCATCCTACCCAGAGTCCTCTGCTCCAGGGTCTTCTCCTATCAGCTATCCTATCTCTCTTGCCTCAGTATTTCTTCCTCGGCTGCATCTTACTCCTAGCATCTAAATCTCTCCTGTCTCAGCACCTTCCATGCCTCCCTTCTTTCTTCTCTCCTGGGCATTTGCATGCCCTTGGCAGACACTCCCTGAGTTATACCTTGGCCTCCTTGTGACCAACTACAGGACAGCTTTGGCCTTACCACCTGCAAGTCCTTGCAACATGAACTTCCTCTCCTGGGATGCTCACCCCTCTTGGACTCTCTCACATATCCTGTAGACTCTTTGTATATTAGGCCCATTCCTGGGCCTGGCCAACTGAGCCTTCCTTCCCCTATCCCTCCTCCCCCCAGCCAATATACTGGCACATGCTGGCCCGCTCTCCATATCGGTTAGCTGCCTGGGCTCCTCCCCAACTTCCACCACAGCACAGGCTGTGGTAAGTCAGCTCCCACACTACTTCCTCTTCCATTCCTTCCTTATTAGAGATGACAGACATCAATGTCTCCTACCTGCTCTCTGCTTGGTGTGATCAATAGAACCCACTGTGCAAATCTAGAAGCACCCTTTTCCACCTGGCCTTGATGGCTTCCCTAAGCCTATGTTCACGTTGGGCTTGGGCCATGGCCTGTGGGTATCTTAGGCTCTCAACATTTCAATGCCCAATCTACCCAGCATGTCACTCATCCATCCATTCATCCATCCATCCATTTATTTGTCCATCCATCCAACCATCTACTCATACATCCATTCATGGTCCATTAATCATCCATCTAACGAATCAATCATCTCTCCATCTACCCATCTCTCCATTTATTCCTCCCTGTCCTATCTTATGGCCAGCATGACAAGGTTTTTATGGAAAGGTGCAACAAGGAACACCAAGTCAGGCTGCTAGCACCCTTTGGAACAAGTTACAAATCATCTTCATGGTGAGATCTCTCCCATCCTCAGAGGGAAAGGTAATTTTGATTGAGTGAATGAGAGAGAGAGAGAGAGAGAGAGAGAGAGAGAGAGAGAGAGCTTGTACTGAGGCTTGAACTCAGGGCCAGTACCTTAGCATTTTCACTCAAGGCTAATTCTTTCTCTACCACATAAGCCACATCTCTACTTCTGGCTCTTTGCTGGTGAATTAAAGTCTCATGCATTTTCCTGCCTGGACTGGCTACAAACCATGATCCTCAGATCTCAGCCTCCTCAGTAGCTAGGATTATAGGTGTGATCCACTGGAGCTAGCAATTTTGATATCTTAACCTAAACGTATTTGAATAATCAGCAACTTGCTCAGGGAAATTTCTATGTTCAGGATTAAGAAATGACTCAGGATAGTACTTCTGCCCTGATCACAGCTTTACCCGTCTCTCACCTCCTTCACACTATACATAAGAACGCTATCACTCCTTTGTTCTCAAGGGTACTATTCTCAAGGCTAGGGTGTGCTGTGGCTCCAAATCTAACACTTTTTCAACTTCAAAGAATATCAGGCACCAGCACCAGAGGTGATCAAAGAAATGTGGTCAGCTTCTGCTTAAAAGGGACAATATCATGTTCAAGGGCATCTGCATCCAAGAGATGAGATCTGCATGCAACGGTTTGTTTTGTTTTGGTGCCTGTACTGGGGCTTGAACTCAGGGCCTAGGCATTATCCCTTTGCTTTTTCACTCAAGCCACGAGAGCCTCAGGTCCACTTCAAGCTTTTATATTAGCTAACTAGAGAAAAGAATTTCCTACCTGACTTGGCTTTGAACTGCAATCCTCAGATCTCAGCCTCCTGAGTACCTAGGATTACAGCATGAGCCACTGGCACCCAGCTGAATGCACATTTGCCTGTCCACTGCGCAGTTTACAGAGAGGCAAACAGCTGTGTACATGGAAGGCAAACAATGCCTGTTACCCAATGGTAGTGGTTGCTGCCCATCACAAGGACCTGTGAGAACCCAGCAGGTGACTATCTGCCCCTTGTCTGAACAGGTGCTTCCTTCTCATGGCCCACTCACCGCCCCACAGAGTTTGCAGTGATGTCTCCTCTTGGTGATGGAGTTGAAAGTCTCCCCACAACTCTTGCAGTTCTGCTTTTCCTTGTCACGTCTGGTCTTAGAGGATAATTTTCTGGACTCAAACTACAAGGAGGGAAAAAGCTGCTATTAGTTATAAAGCATGTGGTCCACTAGATGTAGAGGAGCGGCTCAAAATTACACAAGTGAGCTGGGCGCTGGTGGCTCATGCCTGTAATCCTAGCTACTCAGGAGGCTGAGATCTAAGGATGGTGGTTCAAAGCCAGCCTGGGCAGAAAAGTCCCATGATACTCTTATCTCCAATTAATCACCAGAAAACCAGAAGTAGTGCAGTAGCTCAAGAGGTAGAGCACTTGTCTTGAGCTGAAGAGCTGATAGACAGAACCCAGGCCCAGAGTTCAAGCCTGACCAAAAAAATAATAATAATTACACAAGTGACACACACGCAAGGCCCAAGTATACTAATGCATAAGGAAAGAAAGAAAAGGGCCAAGCTATCCTGGAAGACTTAGTCTTCCCCAGAGAGATTGTGGGCAAGAGGATCTGGGTGAAGCTGGATGGCAGCTGGCTCATCAAGGTCCATCTGGACTGAGCACAGCAGAATAATGTGGAGCACAAGGCTGAAACTTTTCTGGTGTGTATAAGAAGCTCACGGGCAAGGATGTTAATTTTAAATTCTCAGAGTTTCAGTTGTAAAGAAAGATGACTAAATAAAATATAATTCATAGTTTAAAAAAAAGAAAGAAAAGAAAAGAAAAAAGAACCAAGCTGGCTACACCTTCCCTCCCAGCCCCCTCCCTACAGGCCACCCAGAACATCACACATTATATGGAGAAATGTTCCAGGCAGATCAGGTTCTTTATGTTTAGAACAACTTGACCAATGACTATCTGGCATGTCTGAAAAAATATGAATGAGAGCCAAAGCTGGAGAAAAACCAAGTGTACTACACAGATGGCACATGACACCTGAGGCTTGGATGTCACCATCTGCAGCTCCAGAGTCATAGGGGTTCCAAGATCCTTCACACACACACACACACACACACACACACACACACACGTTCTGTGTTGGGTACTCAGGGATAGCCTCACTGTGCCCTTGCATACCCCCATGAACAAACATAATATGTGTACCCATATGCCTACAGGTGCCAACTGAACAGAAGCATCTAGTAGGGTGATGTGCTCATATGCTGTCTCCTGTGATGCTGCCTAAACACAGGACATTGCTCACCTGGCACTGACCAATTGAGCCTCAGTTTCCCTTACAAGCAGTGCAAGGCCAAACATATCTATCATCCACTGCTCTGTCATCCACTAGCCAGGATACCCTGTGTGGTTTCTCTGATGCTCAGGGCCACAGTTAAGATTCCAAGCCCACCACATAGCAAGTATGCATCCCAGACTCCATATGCAAACCCCATGCTCCCCTGGCCTCAATTCCCCAAGTACCAGCCTTGTCTAGTCCATGCAGGGCTTCTTCTTCATGAGTCTCTCAGGATTGCAAGAGTGGGGGCAACATGCAGGAGGACACAGGAGCCCAGAGCATGGAAAGGAAAGCAAGAAGAAAGATGACAAGAGAGGGGAAGGAGGCATTTGCTCTGGTCCTGTAGCCTCCATCCTATGTTCACCTTCAGGGTGTCCACCTCCCTTTGTTTCAAGTAAGCAATCTGAGGGTCAAGTTGGTGGGTATGGTTGAGAGTCAGATGGCCCTAACATATAACTCGGGGAGGGTGGAGGACCTTGGCATGATACTCAATGGGCAGCTTTTCATGGTGCCAGAGAATGTAAGAAGTTATGGCAGCCACCAGAACATCTATGAGGGGCCAGCACTAGAAGATATAGGAAAAGCCTTGATGGGCTGATGTATGTGGCCAAGAACTTGATCTTTGGAACCAATGAGGACCCTGTCTCAGACAAAGCTCAAATGGAAGTTCCTGAGGCAGGTAGAACTTCAAGACTGAGGCCAGTACTATGGGTTCCTCTAGTTCCCTTCATCTGGCAAGTGTTTCCTGTTCAGTACAACAGAGCAAAGCCAAGCACCCAAAGAAAGTACCCCTCCTGCACCTGATCCTACCTGATCCTATAATGTTGAAGCTTACAGCACATTGGGGTTCACCTTGATATGGCTTTATCTCCCATCACCCCAGGTTCCAAGTACAGAGGTCTGGTTGGATCTGTAAATTGCAGTTGACCAGCTGGCCAAAGGAGATCTCATTTGTAGTCCAAGAACAGGTCTCCCAGTCAAATATACTATAGTTCCTTCTTAGATGAGGTTGTCAGGCAGAGTTGAGCAAAGGAAGGGGACTCAGATTTTCCGTATGCATGTCAGACAGGCTGTGCTCAAGTCTGCTTCATGAAGGTGGAAATTAAGGCTTCCATAGTAACTGCCAAGCACCTCCAACGTTAACCTGTAAATTAGTTTCTATAGAAGGCCAACAGGGCAATTCTGCTTCTCTTTGACAAGGTTAGCTGTGCAGAATGGGATTGGGAAGACAGCTCAAAAACATGGATTTGGACTCCCATAAATGGCCATGATGAAACTGCATCAGTTAAAGCAGGTAGTAAAGAGACCTAGCCATAGGGATCTACATAGACAAAAGCAATGGGCTTCAGGCATGACCTAGAATCATTTCCACAGGAAGTGGCCAACAGAAGCCTCTCTACTGCTCGCAGGGCCCAAGAATGGGCACAGGGTAAGGTCTTATCCAGAAGGACAGCTGCAGCATTGTGAGAAAGCCATTGACCCAAAGTTGGCCAGGGCCAGTACCTCGCTGGCATCTTAGATGAATCTGTATGTCACCCACTGTAGATCTAGAGCCCTGGAGGATGAGGCAGGAGGGGGAAGCTTTTAGATTCTGGTTTTTGTGTTTCTTTTAAGAGAAACTGGACTTTGGCAAAAAGAGAAAGGCTTTGAATCCTGTCAGGTTCCTTGCAAACAGTTCTGGGCTGGACCTTCCCCCTCTCTTAGGTTTTTTCCCCCTTCTTTTCTTTCCTTCTCAACACCCCCCTGCCCACCCCCAAACCCCCGCCCACAGGCAGTCCTGAGGTTTGAATTCAGAGTCTTGGGCTTGGTAGGCAAGCACTCTACCATTCAAACCACCCTCAGCAAGTCCCTCTCTTAGGGAAGAGGGGCTTCTGGGACTGTACAGCTGAAGAGATTGCAGCTTTGGAAATTAAACCATTGTATCATGAGTGCATTTGTTTTCCTCTCTGATTATTCTAAGAAAAGGCTTAAATTTGGATTCCTATAGCAAAGACCATTCTTTGATGGCAGCATTATGATTTGCTTTCGGGGGTGTGAGGGGGATGTGTGGTCTTAGGGATTGAACTCAAGGCCTCATGCTTGTTACACAGGTTTCCTACGACTTATGTCACTCCACCAATCCTTTTTGCATTGGTTATTTATGAATAGGGTCTCATTTGAGTCCAAGCTGGCCCAGGATCCTCCTATTTGTGCTTCTCCAAGTAGCTGGGAATAACAGGTACGTGCCACTGTGCACAGTTACTGGTTAAGACAGAACTTTTTTTTTGGTGTGTGTGTGTGGGGTGGGGGAGGTTGGGAATGGGAGTTGGGCTGGCCTTGAACTGGGATTCTCTGATCTCTACCTCCCAAGTAGCCAAGATTACAGGCTTGAGCCACTGTGCCTGATCTAAAATTGCTTTTGAGCATGCATTTGATGTCCTGAGCACATGAACACCTTCACTTGGTTGTTCAGTACCAACTAGCAGATATTCCATGAACCATCAAAATCTCAGATCAGCTCAGGGAAGGAGCCAATGGGAAGTATGTGCCTTTTTCTACTGCCGGAACAGAGAGACCTCAGGCTATTTGTTGGAGGAAGGACCCACCCCCGCTTGGTGCAGGTGAAGGGACATAGACAAGGAAGCCAGAACTGGATCTGTGACCCCTGATCTCCTGGTGGCTGTGGGATAAATGCTGGAGATCCTGTAGAAGGCTAGACCCCAGGATAGAAGGCAAAGAAAGTGAGGTACATGTAGCATCTAAGTGTGGTTATATTCCCAGGAAGGAATTCTGGTGACCAAAGGACATAGTCTGAGGCCTCAACTTGAGGCTTCCATCAAAGAAGTAGGTGTCCAGTAGGCACAGCCCCTGTGTCAAGCATCCAGAAGCTTCCGCCCAGAGGAAACTGAGGCTTGAGTGGGCAACACTTGCCTGAGCCCTCAATCCAGGGCCAGCTCTGAGCCTGTCTTTCTATAGTATAAAACATTTTAAAACATGGCCTGTCAGGTTCCTTCCAACTAGAATACTCTAAGCACTGACCCAATACCCTCCACAATAGGACTCCATCTCCCAAGGAGATATCTTATGCTAAAGGCTCTGAAGCCCACCCTGGTATCACTGTTCCTACAAACTGCTTGACACTTTTTAACCAAAGATCCACCATGGATTCTTGGGACACTGAGGGCCCTTCTCTAGAGCCCACTGGCCCAACCTCAGGAAGAATCACACAGATGAGAATCTGGTAGCTTTCTTATCTTGATCTTCTAGTGGCCAGCTAGTGACCAGTGACATTTTCACAAGGCTGAGGACTGCAGGAACTTGCAGTCCAGGGTATCATCAGAGATGAGGACCTTCTTTGACCATTCTGGCCAAGGGATATGGGGCTGACTGGGGAGTACTTCATACATATGTGTGTGGGTTACAGAGTACTCAGTACAGAATACTGACCAGGTGATGGTTAATATACCCCTCTGGCAGCTCAATCAGTAGGTGCAGCCATGCACACAATGGGTGCACACTGCTTTCCATACATTCCTAAATGCTCAAGAAAAGGGATTAAAAAGCCTTCCTGAGGGTTAGTACAGCCAGCATAATTACACATATGGTTTAGCAATTTGGAAAGTTGTCGATGGGAGGATTTGTAATGGGCTGATTCACGTAAGGAGCTCCCTAGAACAGGCCATAGGCAAAGGCCAACAAAGGCCTCAGTCAAGTAGCATCAGGGAGGCCAAGGCTTTGAGGATGGAGGGAGCAGGAAGTAGGCATGGCCAGATGAAAGCAAGAAGCTATTGGGAGAGTTGAGATATTCTTTTCCTCTGCCCTGTTGCCTTGACCCTGGTCACACTTCCTGATTTTTTTCTTTCTTGCATATTGATTTATTCTCCTTTATATATATGCCCAAGATATATATCAAGATAACAAGGTAGGTCTATTTTTAATGTTTAGCGGAACCGACATACTGATTTGCATTTACTAGTTTATGTTCCCACCACTAGTGTATGAGGGTTCCTTTTTCTTTTTTTTTAAATTTAATTTTGTTGTAAAGGTGCTGTAGAGAGGGGTAACCATTATATAAGTAAGGTAATGAGTACATTTCTTGTTGAACATTGTTACCCATTCCCTTGGGGTTTTTTCCACTATCCCTCCCCCTATCCCAATTTTTAATATCAGCCATATTTCTCCTCTGAGTGCTTGTCTGCTCTTCAGAAGCCCGACAGCAGCATCACCTAAAGAGTCCCTCCTCTTGCTTTTTATCTTGGGGTTCTCTCCTTCCCTTCCTCCTACTCCTGTTCCTGAAAAGCTTTATCTTTCCCCAAAACTTCACAAGCTTTCTCCAGATTGTTCAATGTCGGGGATCCTGAGCTCCACAGACCTGAGAAAGCTCAGGTCATAGGGGAAGAAGCAGAGTGCTATCCAGGCCCACCCATGGCTTTTGGCGCTTTGGCCCCATGGCTCCATTCTATCCCTAAAGGGGGTAGTTGTCACACACTGACAATCTAGGTCACCACAGGAATGAATGATGATTCCATAGGAATCTCCTGCTTTCTACTCCAGGCTGGCTCTGTAACAGCAGCCAGTCCTTTTCCCTACCTCTAGGCCAACTCACCTGACCACCCTGAGCTTGCCCTCTCCTCTTAAATGGGGCTACGTGACAGAACTCAAAGGCAGCAACATAACTTAACAGGGCTTGTGTTCACAGAGAGCTGGAGGGCTGGAATTTATGATCAGGCAGAGTCATCAGCTGCTCTAGGACAGGTAGTCCACACCTGTCCCAAATGCAGAGTAAACTGGGCTATGTGTGAGAGACAGAGAGACAGAGACAGAGGGAAAGAGAGGGACAGAGACAGAGACAGAGAGACAGGGAAATCTAGAAACAGGCAGAGGAGGGATAGAAACAAAGACAGACAGACTGGCAGACAGAGAACATACAACAGACAGAAGCAGAGAAGAGAGAAGACAGAGAGAAAGAAAGGAAAGAGAAATCATGGAACTGACAATGTAAGAGAGATATAGGCACAGCAATACAAAGATAAAGTCAGAATGAGAGACAGAGACAAGGAGAAAAGAGAGGGAGATAGAGAACACGCATGAGGGAAAGGAGGCAGATGTGGGGAAGAGGATGTCTTGCTGAGCCCTGAGGTGTTATATGGAGAAGACTCCAGAGGGAGAAAGAGCCCGTGTCAGGGAGGGACCAAGAGAGCCTTGAGCCAGCTGCTGCTCAGGATGGTTCTGGGCTCCCGGTCACCACCAGTGCTGGTAAGTGTGGGGCCCCATAGCTAACAATGTGGCTCAAGTACTGGAGTTCACTGTGTCCTCAGCCTAGTTTACCTCCCCAGATAAAGTAAGGGAGAAGGGCTTCCTCAAAGGTCCCGCACTGAGCCCCTGGAGAACGGGTGTGTGAACACAGGCAGCTGTGATGGGAAGGGTGGGAGATGGCATGGCCTCAAGACAGACAAGCACTCAGAGAGGTGAGGAGACCGTGTTCTTCTTATCAGCTCCTGGTGAGCTTCTGGGGTGAGGAATAAACCTATTTTCTTTGCATTTCTGGGGTGCTTATAAGAACCTAGCACCTCATTATGACATGTTTTATCAAGACATGATTCATACAGAGCAAGAGCATAATGTTCACAGGGAGAGCTCAGAGAATTCCTCCATGGGCACACAGCTAAAAGAGGACCACCAACAGCTCCCCCATGACCTCCATCAAGAGGCTCCAGTCATGACCAGGCTGGCCCCCAAGTCACCAACACCTGACCTCAGGCATAGCCTCACATTTGAACACCATGCCCTGAGCAACTGGGGTGGGGAGAGGGGGAAGGGACAGGTTGACTCTTCAGCCGTCAACCTCCAGGTCACCCTGGTCAGATCCCTCCCTGGTACCTCCTATCCCTGCTGACCATTGACGGAGAGGGGTCACTCACCCCTGTGGCATTCCCACTGCCGTCAGTCACCCCCACAGGCTCCACAGAACTTGTACTCACCACCTAGAAAGGAACCCAGACGCTGAATGTAAGATGGCTTCCTGGCCATATATGCTGGGCAGTGGTGAGGGAGGGTTTCTCAAGGTAGCACCCCAGTGCAATGAGGGCACAGTTCAGTGACTCTGAGGAGATGCTGTGCTTCCTGAGCCTGCTCCTGAGCTGAACACATCTGGCAGAATTAGCATTTCCCAGCTAATGGTGGGCACTCCCAGGTGAGATCTTTTGTGACCCACCTTGATCAGAGGCTCTAGATCACACCTATGGCACAGGGAGGAAGTCTCTGTGGGTTCCCTCCTCATCCTTCAGGGGGTCTTTGTGGAGAGTCTGAAGACCCTCATGCCTGCAGGGCTCAGCCTACTAACAACAGCATGACATCCAGTTTAACACCTTCTGTCTCTAGGTCACCTCCACTTAGGGAGCACAACGGAACCTTCCTTCCCAGGAGCAGTGCTGTTTTCCTCTAAAATACGTCCAGGAAGCAGGGGATGGGGGAAACAAATAGATGTGATGCAAATGTCAGGTGATCAGTAGACCTTGTGAGGGCCAGGAAGACAGGGCTAACTGGAGGGAGGTATAGAGCTGCTGGGTTTGGCTGAACAAGGTAGTTCTTCCACATGTACCCAATAAGAGTGGGGGGCCACCACTGAACACTGAAAACAGCATGGGCCCAGGTGACATCTTCCAAGATGTCTTTGCTATGGTTTCAGACTCTCTTGACACTGTCCCAGAAATAGCCATTCAGGACCCTTCCTTGCACTGAGCAGAGATCAACATCCACATCCAATTCTCTCTCCCTGACTTCACAGAAGGAGGGAGAAGAGGAAGGGCCAGGGTTGGTCTGGGGCCTCAGCCTCATCTGTCCTGCATGGATACTCAATGGAGACCCTGCTGCCTACCTCCCCACAAGGCCCCAGGACAGCTCCATAAAAGACAAGGGATAAGATGCCCTGGGCTCTGATTTGACATCCCTCAGAATAGAGAGATTGGGAGAGATAATACAACTGCAGAGAGAGAGAGAGAGAGAGAGAGAGTTGTCTGCCATTACTGGATATCCTAGGCTGGCCAAAGTAACATGCAGGAAGGGTACTGTGGCACCCATGTCCCTGAGCCAGAGTTGGTGGCCCTGATGCCCAGTAGGCTGCAGTGGCTACTCAGTAAAAGTAGTCAAGGTGCCCACCCACAAACCTGCTCCTCTCTCTCTAGCAGCCGGCCATCGCCCTTCCTCCCTGACCCAGGCTGCTGACTCACAGGTGAGTCTGGAGACAAGGTGGACTCCTCATCCTGGCTGCAGGCACCACTGAAAGCTCTGAAGGTCTCACTGTTCTGCTTGTGCTTCTCGATGGTGGCCTGAATGACCTGGACACAGAGCAAAGCCACAGGGCTGTCAGAGAGTAAGGTGGGGGGCGGGGGGAGGGAAGAGGGGCACTGAGCCTGCCTCTGTCCTGAGCATGAGGTCCTGGCACCGATGGAGCCTCCGGCCATCTTAGTTCTTCTTCTGAATGAGTGATGTGGATAAGAGGATCTGCTTCAGAGAGATACTTAGCTCATGGCCCTCTCAGCTCATTCACATCTATTCTTTTGTTTTTCATGGGGAAGGGCTCTTAGAGGTGATGTGGCATTTGAAGGTGCAAATGCAAGCATGTACTGCCTCCCTTCAGGGTAGGATCCAGGGACAGGTATTAGCAGCCCTGGAGGAGAAGAGCTTGGGGTCACCCCTCTACTCTAACATGAAATGGACTTGGGGATTTGGTTACTTCAAAACTTTAGAAGTTTCACCTGAATCCATTCTTTCTTCTCTTCTTCTGTCCTATAAAAACAAAAATTGTATTTTATCAATCCCATCATGGCTACTACTCACAATAAACCCCTGAGGCCTGGAGCACATACTTAGCCATTCACAGGTCAATGCTAGAAGGTTGGCTTGTGGGGGGACTTGCATGCTATGTAGTGGATTGTAGGCCAGTGCTTGCCTGAACCCTAGTGGGCAACTCTAGAGCTTTCACACTACTGATGGCCAAATTTCCCACATACCACCAGTGAGAGCACAGGCCTGCCTTTAGAAGGTAATGTGACAAAAGGCACTGAAATATGGTGGCTATTGAAATTATGTACTATAATGTATAAAATAGGCATTACACATTATCATATCATGTATGTTACATGTTATATATCATATATTTTATATTTCTATGCATACGTAATATATTTCCATACACAGAGAAATTTCTGGAGTATATATGGAATGGTTAAAAGTGTCTACCAGATCTGAGAACAAGAAGTAGGCAAAGGCTTAATTTTTCATTGATCTCCCCTTGTTACTGTGAAATGTTGAACAATGAATAAATAAATACATAAAAACATATTGATAGGTTACTCCATTTAAGAAAAGAAGCCATCTGCTGAAACCTCAGATCAAAGACATTCACTGAGCATCAGACTAGAGAAGGCCTGTGCCATACCGAGTCTGAAGTTCCAAGGACCTTCTTCTTCCCTTTATAGTGAACGTAGGTGCTGCATTTGGCTTGACAATATCCTGTACCTGCAGAGCAAAACGGGGAACAAAACATAAGCAAACACAAACCAGTCACCTTAGTTGCTCCTCAATGACAACCCTACATTGTTGAGTTGGAGATTTTTCTCTGAGGAGGTATCAGAGGCAACTTTGGGCCTTCTGGTCTGGAAGAAAGAGAAACTGAGGTTTGGAGTCATGGTAGCTAATGCTGGTTGCTGCTTAAGCTGGTCCAGAGCTGGAACTTCTTATCCCCTGTATTTGGAATGCTACTGAGAAAACCCATTCCTCAAGTCTCTTCTAGAAGTTTAAAAGTTGCTTCCAGCTACCCATTGCCAGTCTTTCCCCACTGGCACAATGGGCACTGCTTCCCAGCAGTACCACCTCCCTCCGTAGGCCGGATGAGGATCTTATGAAAGAGCCAGGAGATCCTTAGCCACTCTGCGGACATCTGAGCCTATGTGGACAGCCACAGCCTAAGTTTAAAGACTTAAATGGTAAAATGTGTACCCAGACTGAGCTGACAAAAAGGATCACTTATTTGTAAGTTCTCAGATTGTCTCTGCTACCTCAGCATAAGACCACAGAGCATAGTATCAAAACTTGGGAACCCTGTGACCTTCACAGTGATCCTTATTAGAATCCTTATCCCTGATCAGCCAACTGGTGGCTTTAGGGAAATAAAGACTCTGGACACAGCCCAGAATCACAGGTTGAGAACTGCATTAACACATCAGATTCATTAAAACAGGACTAACTCCTTAGGGAGAAACACTGAAAAAGATGTCTTCTGACTATAGAAAAAAATAATATATATTTTCTGTAGTCATTGCTTGCAATTGATGTGTGTGTGTGTGTGTGCGTGTGTGTGTGTGTGTGTGTGTGTGTGTGTGTGTGTGTGTGTGTGTGTGTGTGTGTGTGTGGTGCAGCTTAAGCTCATGGCCTGTGCTGTCTCTTCACTTTTTCACTCAAGGCTGGAACCCTATCACTTGAGTCACAGCTCTTCTATCTTTTTGGTGGTTAATTGGTGTCTTTCCTGCCCAGACTGTCTTAGAATGGAAATCTTCAGATATCTGCCTCCTGAGTAGCTAAGATTACAGATGTGAGCCACTAGTGCCTGGCTGTAATTGTCTTTTATAACCAGTACTAGGACTTTTTTCATTGTCATTTAAGCAAATTTTTAATATTTTGTATTAGCCAATATTTCTTTTTTTTCCCCAGAGCTAAGGACTGAACTCAGAGTCTTGCACTTGCCAGGCAAGTTCTCTTGCACTGAGCTAAATCCCCAACCTCTTATCCAATATTTCTGAAGCACTCATCAATTCAAAGCCCTTCCCACAATGGACAAAATCCATTCCAGTTCCTACTGCTACCATGAGACACAGAACAGGCTCCTAGAAGGGGGGGGGGGGGGGGGAAGGGGAGGATATCAAAGATGTAAAGGTCATTTTGCAAACCATCCTCTGGCTTTGAGAATGCAGCAGAGGAGAAAGCTTGGAGTCTAGGGTCTAGGCTGGGCAAACAGGACCACACTCCATACTTAATTTATCCCTGCAACTCAAGCATCACTTTAGGATATTGCGATGGATCCTGAGTCCCGGCCTCATTAAGTGACAACACACACACACACAAACACACACACACACATCCCTTGAAGCTATTCACTTCCTAACAACCTCATCTCATGAGGCTGGCATGGACCTAGAAGATGGGTCAAGCCAGAGAGAAAGGAATTCTGACTCTCCAGGCCAGGGCACCAGGGCTGAGATGGTATTTTCATAAGTCCTCAGAGTTGGTAGCCAGAAACACTGCTTGGGGTCCCCTTCTGAGAGGGGTGGGGTATGAGGTTCACCTACCTGGAGATCAGAGATGTCCATTTTCTCCCGGACACTGAACTTCTGGCCCATGAGCCGCAGTTTAGGCACACAGTAGAGGACCATGCTGTTGAACTGCAAGGACAGCTTAGTGAGGTCACAGTGAGTTCCTCACAGGGGACCCTTGCAAGCTTTCCTCTAAGGTTGTAGAATAAAATACAGGGTTTTTAAAATCTGTTTGTTTTATGCAAGTAGTGGGGCTTGAACTCAGGACCTCTCACTCTCCTTCAACTTTTATGCTCAAGGCTGGTACTCTGTGACTTGAGTCATGCTCCATCTCCATCTTGCTAGTGGTTAATTGGAGATGAGTCCCATGCCTTTCCTGCCCAGGTTGGTTTGGAACCATGATCCTCAGATCTTAGCTTCCTGGGTAGCTAGAAGAAAAGGTGTTAGTCACCAGCTCCTGGCATAAAATGTACTTTTAAACAGATGTATGCAATCATTTTAGCTATGGATATCTTTTAGAGAGCTGACTAGACAATAGCTTAATTTTCATCTAGTTCTTAGTTTTCAGTTTGTTTACTGTGCATGTGCACTAAGTGTGTGCTAAGAAAACACAACTTTTGAATGAACCACTGACATATGTACAACTATAGATGAATCTCTCAAATGCATGTATCTAGCAAAAGAAGCCAGAGCTGTTTCATAGTGTTTATGCAGTGCTATGAAAAAAAGTAGAACTATAAACATATTAAAATGAACAGGGGCTAGGAGGGTGTTTTCTAAGCAAAGGAGGACCTGGGTTTGATCCCTAACAGCACAAAAAGAAGGAGAGAGACAAGAAAGAGGAAAAGAAAGAGGAAGAAGAGGAGAAAGAGGAAGAGGAGAAGGAAGAAGAGTAGGAGGAAGAAAAAGAAGAAAGAAGAGAAAGAGAAGGAAGGGGAAAAGAAAAAGGGAGAAAATGAAGAGGAGGAGGAAGAAGAAAAAAGAGAAAGAAGAGAAAGAAAAGGAAAGGAGGAAGAGGAGGAGGGGGAGGAAGCTGGGGAGAGGCAGGGGAAGGAGAAGAGAGAGCCCAACTCACC
The DNA here is from genome assembly GCF_019054845.1 of Dipodomys spectabilis. NCBI lineage: Eukaryota > Metazoa > Chordata > Mammalia > Rodentia > Heteromyidae > Dipodomys > Dipodomys spectabilis. Next base: position 17,675,749 of record NW_024870775.1, read on the forward strand.
AAGAAGAGGTGACGGTCCTGAGCTGTGCCGTTCTTGGCTGACAGCTTCTGAATTTGGCCCTCCTTTATCAGCTCATTGGCTGGGTTGACAATGTCCTCTTCTCCACCCAGTTGCTCATACACCTCCAGGAGCTTGTGCATTTTTTCCTTTAAGAGACATAGAACTTTGGCAGGTGTATGGTCACAGGGTGACCAAAGGCCTTCAGGGTCTGCTGGGGACCTAGGAGCAAGCTAAATCTTGCCCTGTGACTGCAACCCAGAACCCCAACAGGACAAGGATCCTGCTGACATTGAAAATGAAGGGAAAATGTGGTGACATGTGAGTTGGTTATGAAATGACTAGAGGTTCATCATGTAGTGAATAACAACAACAGTAATAGTGACAACAAATAACAACTACCTCCATTGCTATGTGTCAGGTGCTTTTCTACACAATATGTATTTAATTCTGATAAGATGGCTTCTATTGTTAGTCTAATTTGTAGAAAAAGCAAAGAAAGGTCCATGGACTGGCCATGACTCAGACTGGGCCAATACATATGTCACAGTCCTAGGCCACGATGACTAGATAGATGGTCATGTGGCCAGCCTGCATCCTAAGATTTGATGGGACAGGGGCAGCAACTCCCAGTCCCAGCTCTGAGCTAGAAGCAACACAAAAAAAGGCAGACTGGAGCCTGGAGGGACCTCAACATTAGCAATGTAGTCTGGATCTGTATGCACTGTGCATCCAGACCTCCCATCATTGGACTTGAGTGATCTCAGCCTGTACAAGCAAGCAGCTTAGGCTGGCCCTCTCTGTCTCAAGAATGGATACAGGTGGATACAAGTAGACCAAACAAACAGTATAGGATGTGAGAGTCATGAATGAGAACTGACATGGTGACAGGTCCTGCTCTTGGCACATGATATGCAAGCGATTCTTCCTCCTCCCGCCTCCTCCTCCTCCTCTTCCTCTACTGTACTGTTCTTGGGGCTTGACTTCAGGGCCTGGGCACCGTCCTTGGGCCTGGGCACTATGTTTGAGCTTTTTTTCTCAAGTCTGGTGCTCTACCACTTGAGCCACAGCTCTACTTCTGGCTTTTTTGGTGGTTTAACTGCCCAAGCTGACTTCAAACCATAATCTTCAGATCTCAGCTTCCTATGTGGCTAGGATTACAGGTATGAGCTCCCAGCACCCAGCCTGCAAGTGACTCTTTTAATCCCCAATGAAGCCTTACAGGGCAGCTTCCTCATATGTCTCAATTTCAAAGAGGTACAGAATGCTAAGTAACTGACCAAAGGTCACAGGTGTAGTGAGGAACAGGCCTGTTCAGTTGCAGACAGATCTCTGACCATCCTTGGGACAGCTCCCTTGGAGAGGATGTTCACTGATGTGGTAAGGTGCTTGCTGATGCAGCTCACCTGCTCCCACTCTCCCTGCACGACTTAGAAAATGCTCACAGCAGTTGCACTCACCATTTTCCTAATGGCCGCATTGGAGTGGTTGGCAGCTGTGGAGATGAGCTCCAGAGACCCTGCAGGAGGAGAGCCCAGTCAGCCTGGGCATGTGGTGACTTCATATGGTCTCACCCAAGAGGCTGACTCTGGAGCTTCAGGCAGCTACCCACACTGAGAAGGTGTTGTCCCTGCACTTGACCTTTCTTGAAGGTCCCCAGACACACTACAGGCCCAGCCTAGAGAAGGGGTAGGATTCAATGCCCTGTGGACATAGTCCCTTTGCTGGGCTGCTGGGGCCACTACCAAATGGGATCCTCCACCAGCCCCCTCCTGCATAGACCCCTGTCCTGTGCTGCCAGCCACATTTATCTATGCCCTTGGGCTATGAATGTGTGTTCTCTGCTGACCTCGCAGGGCCCATTGCTGGGGCTTAAGCTTTGGATGGGGCCAGGCAGCAGCACCTTCCTCAGAACCAATGTCCCCTTCACACTTCAGACACACAATGTATTTCTCTACTTTCAAAAACTCTAAGTTATTTCCTGACAATTAGACAATTAGTATTTTCTCTCTCTCCTTTCTCTCTCCCCCTCCATCTCCCCTTCTGCCACCCCCTCCCCCCTGCAGCCTTCCTTCCTTCTGCCTGGCCCCCCACTTTTCTTTTCTGTGCTGGTCCTGGGGCTTGAACTCAGGGCCTGGATGTTGTCCCTGAGCTATTTTGCTCAAGGTTAGTGCTCTACCATTTGAGCCACAGCTCTACTTCTGGCTTTTTGGTGGTTAATTGGAGACAAGATTCTCATGACTTTCCTACCTAGGCTGGCTTCAAATGGAGATCTTCGGATCTCTGCCTCCTGAGTAACTAGGTTATATGTATAAGCCACTGGAGCCTTGCTCATTTCTCTCTTTTTAGCTCTGTCCCTCTTCCCTGTCTCGGTCTTTATGTATCTCTTTTTCTCAACTCTCTATTTGTCTTTCCTTTCCCTTTCTCTACATCTTCTCTCCCTCCCTCCCCCCCTTCATTCTCTCCCCTCTTCCCCCCGCTTATGTCAGCCTTCTGGGGATCTTTCAGGCTTGGGGCCACTCACTCTCTGCATCCTTTCGATCTGGGGCATCTCTGGGGAGCCTCTTCAGATAGTCCTTGAGCAGCAGCTCATAGCGGGGGACCCTCTGCACAGGCTCCAGCATGTGGTGCTGCAGTGTCAAATTTCCACACACCTCTTGTTTCTGGAGGGGGAGAGAGAAAGAGAGAGAGAGAGAGAGAAAGTTTTGGTACCTGAGGACACACACATGGACCCTGTCCCTGAGCCTGCTTCTGGCCATCACAGCCCCAGGAGGCCAGTAAAGCTGCCTACTATTTCATTTTTTTTTTTTTTGCTGGTCATGGGGCCTGAACTCTGGGCCTGGGCACTGTCCCTCAGCTCTTCAGCTCAAGGCTAGTGCTCTACCACTTGAGCCACGGTGCCACTTCTGCTTTTTCTGCTTATGTGGTGCTGAGGAATCGAACCCAGGGCCTCATGCATGCAAGGCACCTTCCCAGCCCCAAAGCTGCCTACTTTTAAAGACATCTTCTACAGCTGGAGAAACTGAGGCTTGGAGAGGCTGAAGGATGAAGCCCTGACTCAGACAGGTTGGCTCTGGACCCAGATCTCTCTCTTCACACACATCCTCATTGAGAACACACGTGCCAGGATGATGTCCTTCCTCTAGAGTTATTTCTCCCTATCCTGATCAACCAGGGCCTGAGCTCAGCTTCACTGTCCTTCCTCAAATGGAATCAAGCTTTGCTCACTCTCCCTTTAGGAAATCAGGACTAGAAGCTGTCCTAAGATGTCTTTCTGCAAATAAACTCAAGTGGGATGATCTTTCTGTGCTGAGACCCTGGTGATCCTGGCCTTACCCAGCACAGCTCATGGCTCCCACACCTCTCCTCTTTCTGGATCACAGATCCTCTTTTCTAATGCTTCACCTCCTCCTCACTGCTGCTGAGAAGTCCAAACCTTGATCCATCTGGCAAGCCCCAAACACACATGTGCTGCTGCCATCACTTCACTGCCTCTGTCTCCCCTTGCATTTTCCTGCCTACACCACCTTATTTCCTCCTCTCTCATGTGATCACTGGCAGTTCATCTTGGCTGAATGGAGCTGATGCTTCTGTTGCCCTGTCCACCTACTGCCAGCCTCTGGCAGCAGCAACAGGTCCTCTGCCACTTATACTTGCCTCAGGGACCAGAACAAAACAACTTTCAGCTCAGATGAGCTCAAAAATGCCTAGGAGCCAGGCACTTGGTGGCTAATGCCTGTAATTTTAGCTATTCAAGAGGATGAGATCTGAGGACTGTAGTTTGAAGTCAGCTCAGGTAAGAAAGTCCGTGGGTCTCCTGTCTCCAATTTATCAGCAAAAAGCTTAAAGGAGGTGTGGTTCAAGTGGTGGAATACCAGCTTTGAGTATAAGAGCTAAAGGATAGTGACCAGGCCCTAATTTCAAGCCCCAGGACCAGCACACACACACACACAGACACACAGATACAGACACAGACACAGACACACACACACACACACACACACACACACACACACCTTGGATACAACAGGACTAGAAATGCCAATCAAAACAATTACTTCATGGGAGAATCATCAAGGGATGAGGAGGCACAGGATATTTAATGATCTCAAAGCATCTCCTTTGCAAGAAACTTATGAATAAGGGAAAAACACCTTACTCCAGGGAAATGCACAAAGGGCCTAAACCAAATTATGGCCAAATCCAAATTGAAGGAAAGTTAACCAATAACTGAGCAGGACAGAGGCCTGTTCTAGATGGAGAGACAACTGATATTGGTCTTAGGTTGAGTTATAGACCAAAAAAATAAAAAAGAACATTATTGAGACAACTGTTGACATCTGAATGTGGGCTGTGGAGCAGATAGTTCTATGACATCAATTCAAAATTCCTCATTTGGATCATTGTGCATGTGGGATAATTGCCTCCTTCTTATTTATTGATAAACAGCTATAGTATCTGTACTTTAGTTTCAAAAAAACTAAAAACTGATCCTTATGTGTGCAGGGAGGATGGTAAACAGGATAGATGTTATCTGCTTATAACACTATGTTATTATTGCCACTCCTCTGTAAATGCTTGAAGTTTTGTTTTCAGTTTAAACAATTTTTAAATCTGTTTTGGAGTAAACAAAGGAAATACTCAGGTGGGTGGCTCATGCCTGTAATCCTAGCTGCTCAGGAGGCTGAGATCTGAGGATTATAGTTTGAAGCCAATCCAGGCAGCAAAGTCTGTGACTTTATGTCCAATTAACCCCTAAAGGCCAGAAGTGGATGTATGGCTCAAGTGGTAGATCACTTACCCAGAGTGAAAAAGCTAAGGGACAATGTCTAGGTCCCAAGTTCAAGCTCTAGTACTAGCACAAAGAAAATTTTAAAAAATGAAAGAAAGAAGCCTTCATCAGTCATAGGATATGCAAACATCATTCAATCCTATTTTGTCTGTGGCAGGGCTTCACAGCCTCAACCTGTGGATCACTAATGTGGATGGTAAAATATTCCCAGCTCATGCCAGGAGCAACATCAAAGTCAACAGATATGGCCTAAGTCTCTAGGAGCAAAGTCTGTATAAAATGACTGAGCTGGGCTGAGACTAAGGTGTAGAATTTTCCCAATGCCTCCCAGCTCAGTGCTCAAAGTCAGCTAGCAACTGGCTATAGACCATGTCTGCCAACAAGTGTCCCCAGCACCACCCATAGCTTAGGACAATTTAGTGCTAGTACGGATATTGCAGACAATTGTCAGACCAATCTTGACAGTGTTTTGTCACCTATGGGCCTGCTGGACCCAAGAGTCTAGTCTGCCCCATCTGAACAGGGGACAGCTACCTAGGCCAGACCAAGCACTTGTCACTTCAGAAGAGAGATGCTCATTGAGCACACATATATCACCATGCTGTGAAGCTGTGTGACGTAGTTTACTGTCACAGCATCTCCTGGGAAACAGACAAAAATCCCAAAGTACAGCCTCCCTCATCCTCATCCTGCTTGATAGGCAACCTGGGAAGAAAACTCAAATACACAACTCAAGTTTGTATTTGTTTTCTGTTCTTTCTCAAAATAACCAAATAAATTTAAATTGGCCATTGCAAATTGAATTTTATTTATTTATTTGTTTATTTATTTATTTATCTATCTATGTTGATCATGGGGCTTGAACTTGGGGCCTGGGCTCTGTCCCTGAGCTCTTTCACTCAAGGCTAACACTCTACCACTTTGAACCACAGCGCAACTTTCAGGTTTTGAGTGATTAATTGGAGATAAGAGTCTCACAGGGACTTTGCTGCCTGGGCTGGCTCGAACCACAATTCTCAAATATCAGTCTCCTGAGTAGCTAGGATTACAGGCATGAGCCACTGGCACCCTATTTTATTTTTGTGCTGATACTGGGGCTTGAACTCAGGACCAAGGCATGCACCCTTAGCTTTTTCACTCAAGACTACCACCGTTGAGCCATACCTCCAGTTCCTGACCATTGCAAATTTAGCAAAAGTTCAACTTCCTCAATCATAGCATTATAATGACAATGATAAAGATGAAAATGAAGGAAGAAGAGAAGGAGGGGGAGGGGAAAAGAGAAGGAAAAGAAAAGCAGCAGACTTAAACATGAGGACTAGAAAGAACACTCAGGCTGCATGGGGCGTGGATGAGGGAGGTGCTAGGGGAGCCCCTGACAATAATTTCCCTTCATAATTTATGGTGCCTTGGCTGTTGATAAGATTGCAATGGGAACACATTCCTGGGAAAGAAACCATGTTGCAGCTTGTATTTTGGAAAACCAGGCTTTGTTCTTGTTTCCTCCATAGGGCACACAACCACAGCACGTGAGCTGTCATAGGATGCTCTATCCTCAAAGAGATTCTATTCTGCTGGTCCCTATCTATTCCCCAGATCTGGGTGTCACTGCAGATAGAGAAGACTGAAACTGCTCTCTCAGATACAGCCTGAACAGACTCCCAGGTGGGTGAGGAGAAGGTGAAGCTTACTGAGGTTGATCACAACTATTTCATGGGAGCAGCTGGGATAAGAGTCAGCAGAGAGGGAGGGGGGCAAAGGGAGACAAGAGGGCTCAAGTAAGGTTATATTTATCTCTCCTCTCTGTGACCTCACACTGCTCCTGAGTTGGAGGTGCTTGGAAGCCATGGGTGATCTAATGATAGGTCCCATGTGGAAAAATATGAGGGAAGCTGGGCATCGGTGGCTCATGCCTGTAATCCTAGCTACTCAGGAGGCTGAGATCTGAGTATTGCAGTACAAAGCCAGCCCGGGCAGGAAAGTCTGTGAGACTCTTATCTCCAATAAACCACTAGAAAACCAGAAGTGACACTGTGGCTCAAGCGGTAGAGTACTCACCTTGAGCTGAAGAGCACAAGGACAGCACCCAAGCCCAGAGTTCAAGCCCCACGACTAACCAAAAAAACAAGAAAAAAGATATGAGGGGTCACCTCATATCTAGGCCCTATCTCCACATCGTCTACAGAGGGCACTCATAGCCCAAGTCCATTAAAATACAGATAGAGTGCAGGAAGAATATATATATATATATATATATATATATATATATATATATATATATATGTAAGGGTGTGCATGTATGTATGGCACAGCCACTCTGTTGTGAATCTGGACTCTTTTGTTTCTGTTTTTGTTTTTGGTTGTGGGGATTGAACTTTGGGCCTGGGCTCTTCAGTGCAAGGTGAATGCTCTATCACTTGAGCCACCATCATTTCTGGGTTGTTGTTTTGTTCTGGTGGTTAACTGGAGATAAGAGTTTCATGGACTTTCCTGCCCTGTCTGGCTTTGAACCATGATCCTCAGATCTGAACCTTCTGAGTAGCTAGGATTATGTGAACCACCAGGCCCCAGAAGATCTGAGCTCTTTCTACATTCTACAATCCAGCTGAAAATTACATGGGAAAGCCAGGAACTGGTAGCTCAGACCTGTAATCCTAGCAACTCAGAAAGCTGAGACTTAAGCATCATGATTTGAAGCCAACTTGAGCAGAAAAATCTAAGACTTATCTCCAATTAAGCAGCAAAAGGCTGGAAATGGAGTTGTGGCACAAGTGGTACAGTACCAGCTATACCAAAGAAGAGTACAGGCCCTGAGTTTAAGCCCCAGTACTGGACACACACACACACATTAGAATAGCTTTTACCATTTTTAAATAAAGACATAAAATTAGAGGAAAAATATAATTTATATCATCTTTGCCAGTACAAAATGCATTTATAGGCTTTTTCAAAAGCATTCTTCTTTCTTTTGTGTATGTGTGTGTGTGTGTGTGTGTGTGAGCACACGTGCGCACGCACACACCTGCATACACCTGTTCTAGTATTTGAACTAGGGGCTTCAAGTTCTCACTCAGCTTGCTTACTCACTTGAGCCATACCTTTACTTTCAGCTTTTTTTGGTGCTTAATTGGAGATAAATATGCCACAAACTTTCCTGCCTGAGCTGGCTTCAAACTGTAGTCTTCAGATCTCATGGCTAAGATTACAGGCATGATCACCAGCACAGCACCTCACTGCATTCATGTTTTTTTTTTTTTCTGTCAGTCGTGGGGCTTGAACTCTGGGCTTGGGCACTGTCCTTGAGCTCTTCGGCTTAAGGCGAGCGCTCTACCGCTGGAGCCACAGTGCCACTTCCAGTTTTCTAGTGGTTTATTGGAGATAAGAGTCTCATGGACTTACCTGCCCAGGCTGGCTCTGCACCGTGATCTTCAGATCTCAGCCTACTGAGTTGCTAGGATTACAGGCGTGAACCATTTTTTTTAATTGTGATTAAGTGATTACATAAATTTCACAAATTTCACAGTATTGTGAGATAGTGATACTTAGTTAAAGTCACAAACACATTTTAACTTTCATGGGATAAATTGTCTTTATTGTGGTCTATAAAGTTTGTGAATTCTATGAGCTTTGACAATACAGTTATTTCTTCCACACTGGGTGATATGTACATTTCTTTCCTCTTGCATAGTGTCAGCTGTTCCCTCTTTCCCCCTCATTCCCTTCTTCCCATTGCTGCCATTGAGTTGTTTAGTTAGTTTTGATCAATGTCTAGTGCAGCTAATGGTTCCTGCTGTTGTATGTTTTCCCCTCTTTCCCTCTGTTTCTGTGTCTTCCTCCTAGTTTCCCTCCGATGTGCACATATGTGATCAGTAGCATGGGATCATTTAATAATGATATGACCAGATGAGTGGAGGTCCTTTGTTTCTCAGGTCTTGTTTACTTTGTTGTATCTCCTTACATGAACCAATTTTTTTTTTTTGGGGTCCGGTCGTGGGGCCTGAACTCTGGGCCTGGGCGCTGTCCCTCAGCTCTTCAGCTCAAGGCTAGCGCTCTACCACTTGAGCCACAGCGCCACTTCTGGCTTTTTTCTTATGTGGTGCTGAGGAATCGAACCCAGGGCCTCGAGCATGCAAGGCAAATGCTCTACCACTGAGCCACCTTCCCAGCCCCATGAACCAATTTTTTTAAGATGTACTTTTGCTGGAAACCAGTGGCTTGTGCCTATAATCATAGCTACTCAAGAGATCTGAGAATTGTGGTTTGAGGGTAGTTCAGGCAGAAAAGTCTATAAGAGTCCTATCTCCAATTAACCAGCAAAAAAGTCAGAGATGTGGTTCAAGTGGTAGAGAGCCAGCCTTGACTAAAAGAGCCAAGTGAGAGAATGAGTTCAAACCCCAGTACTAGCAGTAACAACAACAAAAAAGTAATGCAAATAATTTAAAATAAAAATTTTATATGTCTACTATCAAGATAAGGTTTTTTAAAGATCATTAGGGGAAATACAACTTGTAACAAGAATGATAGATAATACTTTACATTAATATAAAAATCTTGTATATCAATTTTTAAAAGACCAACAGGCAGTAGATAAGAGCAACAAGAATGAGAACAGGCTGTTTGCAAACAAATAAAAGATCAGGGAGACAAATAGAAAGAAAGGATCAGTCTGGGTTCTGGTGGCTCACACCTGTACTCCTAACTACTCAGGAGGCCGAGATCTGAGAATTGCAGTTTGAAGCAAGCCAGGCAGGAAAGTCTGTGAGACTCTTACCTCTAATTAAGCACCAAAAATAAAACCTGGAAGTAGAGCTGTGGCGCAAGTGGTAAAACACTAGTCTTGAGCACCCATGCCCTGAATTCAAGCCCAGGCACCAAAAAAATAAAAGGACATGAAAGATCAATATGACATTCTACCATAAAATCACAGACTGTCCTTGAATCTAGGTTCTATGAAATAATCATTTGTCTTGCTGGATCTTGGTTTTCTCTCTGCCATAGCTGCATGGAATTGATAACTCATCTCGTAGTTAATTTGTGAGGATCAAAGCATCAATCAAGCACCATGACCTATCTAATAATTGTCCCAATTTCTCTATGTTCCCAAATTTCAATAGTTACTTATTACTTTTGGGGGAAGGGGTAGTATTAGGACTTAATCCCGAGGACTTGAGTAGAATTTTGCTTGTGGCTGGCACTCTACAACTTGAGCCATGCCACTACTTCTGCTTTTTCATTTGTTTGTTTTTCTGGCTAATTGGAAATAAAAGGATTCATCTGCCCAGTCTAGTTGTGAACTGAGATTCTTAGATCTCAGTCTCCTAAGTAGTTAGAATTACGGGCATGAGCCACTGGCAGCTGGCTCTCATATGTTTCTTTTTAGAATAAAATACATGGTTTTAAAACACACACACACACACACACACACACACTAGTGTGCTGCCCATGAGGATATCTGCCATGCTTCTGCATACACCCACCTGGATGCTGTGAATTACATCCTTAAATGGCAGTGAGCGCTGGGTCCATGTGCTCACCAGCCCCATTGCTCGGTCGAAGTTCTTGACATACTCGCCATACATCTTCAGGAATGGAGCCAGCTTCTGCAAGATGTCCCCAAGCCGGGGATTCGTGTCCCTTTTGAAGGAGTGAGGTTATCAGAAAAACATCCAGAAGAAATGGGGTTCCCATTTACCAAGGGGCTGTTGGTTGCTGAGGGCAATGCCTGACTCAGTACTATATACTGATGGGCTCATTGGTCACCCTCTCTAAGCCTTTTATCTTCTTAAGTCTTCTGGGGTAGAAAACACTGTTACTGGAAATTAAAAGATAAATGTCTATTAAGCAACTGAAGAACAGGCTGGAGATCAGTGCTCAAAACAAGAGACATTAGTAATGGATCCCCTAGAGTGATGGGCCACAGTCATCAAAAAGGATGAAATACCACTTCACACCTTGTAAGTGTGCAAAGATCAGAAATGACCACTCTAAGCCAATGGCCCATGCCTATAATCCTAGCTACTCAGAAGGCTGAAGATCTGAAGAGTGCAGTTCCAAGACAGTCCATGCAGACAAATCAAAGAGACTTCTATCTTCAGTTAACCATCAAAAAGCTAGAGTGGAGGCATGGATCAAGTAATAGAACACTAGCCTTGAGCAGAAAAAGCCAAATGAGAAGGTGAGGTCCTAAGTTCAAGCTCATTACTGGCACAAAAGAAGGAAAAAAAGAAAGAGAAGAAGGAAAAGAAATGAAAAGAGAAGAGAAAAAAGAAAAGGAAGGAAAGGAAAGGAGAAGAGCAGAGAAAAGAAAGGAAAAAGCAAGACTGCTGGGCATTGATGGCTCACATTTGTAATCCTAGCTACTCAGGAAGCTGAGATCTGAGGATCCTGGTTCAAAGCCAGCCTGGGCAGGAAAGTCTGGAGGCTCTTATCTCCAATTAACCACCAGAAAACCAGAAGTGGAGCTATGGCTCAAAATGCTAGAGTATTAACCTTGAACAGAAGAGCTCAGGACACCACACAGGCCCTGAGTTCAAGCCCCACAACCAACAAAAAAAGAAAAAAGATAGGAAGGAAGGAAGGAAGGAAGGAAGGAAGGAAGGAAGGAAGGAAGGAAGGAGGGAAGGAGGGAAGGAGGGAAGGAGGGAAGAAGGGAAGGAGAAAAAGCAATGACTGTTCTATTCAATCTGCCAAAGTTACGAGGAGAGTAATACAAATAGTAAAAGAACATTACTGGTTTGAACAAGGCTGTGCATTCAAGTTCCAAGAGTGAAAAAACATAGTATCGTATCAGTCTTTGAACTTAATCTCTTTGTTGGAGATCTATCCTAAGTTAATAGTCAAAATCAAAGATAAAAGACACAGTCATAAAGCCATCACTGTGGGGACATGCTTTTTCACATGTGCAACAACAGGACAGCAGATAAGTGGCCACATTCTTGTATCCTTGTCATTAAAGAGGCTGAGAGGGCCACATGTGCACTTACAGTTGAATCCCTGGGGCCTGGAAGGGAAAAGCTTGCCTCTACTAGGATCAGACTTCTTCATCAAGAGGGCTACATCCAGCCTTGGGGACAGAGTGTAACCTGTTCTGCAGCTGACTCTGTCATTCTGAAGAGTCACATGTGGGCAAGCCCTGAGTCACAGGTGAAAAGAAAAAAAAAAAAAAAAAAGCAAAACAAAACAAAAACCCTAGCCAAGCCCTTACGGGACACCAAGGAAAAGCCAGGCCCAGGAAGGAAGCGAAAAGCAGAAGTGCTAGGTTTCTCACAGTAAGGGGAGGCACATAATGAGAATTAGCAGATTAGTGGCTTCTCTTGTGTCATTTCATTAATTGTGGTTTGCAGCCAAGACATCCCTTTGCTAAGAATGGGCCATTGGATTTCATTTTCAAAACATGACTTTTACCAGGTGCCAGTGGCTCATAAATATAATCCTAACTACTAAGGAGGCTAAAGATCAAAGTTCAAAGCTAGACTGGGCAGGAAAGTTTGTTAGACTCTTATCTCCAAATAACCTGTATCAAAAAGCCAAAAGTAGAGCTGTGGCTCAGATGGTAGGATACCAGCCTTGAGCAGAAAAAGCTAAGATAGTGCCCAGGTCCTGAGCTCAAGCCTCAGTACCAGTACAAAAATAAAAGAAAAAGAAAAAGAATGGAGCTGGGTGCTTGTGGCTCATGCCTTTAGTCCTAGCTACTCAGGAGGCTGAGATCTGAGGATCATGGTTCAAAGCCAGCCCAGGCAAAAACCACTAGAAAATCAGAAGTGGCACTGTGGCTCAAAAGGTAGAGCACTCATCTTGAGCTGAAGAGCACTGGGACGGCGCCCAGGCCCAGAGTTCAAGCCCCACAATCGAGAAAAGGAAAAAAAAAAAAAAACGGGCAGAGAAGCAGGAGAAAGGTAGAAAGAGGAGGAGCTGGGTTCTGTTCTTGGGGAGAAAATATCTATCTTGTTTAAAGCAAAGGTACAATATAAAGTAGGAGAGAAAAATCCATCCAACCAGCACTATCAATGTCTTGTCTTGGGTTTCTCAACCCTCATTTAAATTTCAGGAAGTCCTGAGTGGGTGTTAAAATCTTCAAGTTCTATATCAACTTCCTCCAAAGCTATGGCGTAGAAACACGAAATGGCTGGTCAAAGTTCCCCATTAGGAAGGGTAGGGCTGGGACTGGATCCAGGCCACCATAAGACAGTACCCACAGGCTCCTGCCTGGCTTTCAAGCTCCTGAACTCCAGGATTTGGGGCCCTTGGGTGGTTATGGACAGTACTCACCACTCCTCTGTGATTCGTGTCTGCAGCTCGGGTAGCAGGAACTGCCCGTGGAAGCGGTAGATGGAGGAGATGTTTGAGAAGATGCCCGTGGTAACCTCCTGAGGGATGCCTGCTTCTGTCAGCTGGGTGCAGAAAACCTAGGTATATAGAAGTCCCTGAGGGCTGGGAATGTGGCTTAGTGGTAGAGTGCTTGTCTAGCATGCATGAAGCCCTGGATTTGATTCCTCAGCACCATAAACAGAAAATGCTGCAAGTGGAGCTGTGGCTTAAGTACCAGAATGCTCACCTTAAGCAAAAGAAGCTCAGGAACAATGCCCAGGCCCTGAGTTCAAGCTCCAAGACTGGCAAAAAAAAATCCCTGAGTGTGATCCACCATAGACATCTGCTACAGATGGCACTTAGACACAGGGTACAAGAATACCTTATGTGGGGCTGGAAAGGTGGCTCAGTGGTAGAGTGCTTGCCTTGCATGCATGAGGCCCTGGGTTCGATTCCTCAGCACCACATAAGCAAAAAAAGCTGGAAGTGGTGCTGTGGCTCAAGTGGTAGAGCACTAGCCTTGAGCTGAAGAGCTGAGGGACAGTGCCCAGGCCCAGAGTTCAGGCACCATGACTGGCAAAAAAAAAAAAAAAAAAAAGAATACCTTATGTTTTCTTAACGAATCTCAGAGTCATTGTCCTCCCTTGTCATCAAACTGGTTCAAACCACTTCGTGGTCTTATCACAAGTTTATTATGGCTAAGGACTATAGGGAAGGCAGAGGCAGAACCTGGGGAAGGACACATCATTTTCCCTTATCCCTCTCTGGACCTTGGTCAAGACTTCTTTCTCTGGCTTGTAAGATTCAAGCAGAAATAACCCACTCTAAGCCTAGTTTCATTCATTTATTTATTTATTTTTCTACAGTACTGGTTTTGAACTCAGGGCCTCCGGCTTGTTAGGTAAGCACTCTACCACTTGGTCCATATTCCTATTACCTTTTTTGTGTGTGTGTACAGAGGGGTTACAATTAGATGGGCAAGATAATGAGTACATTTCTTATCAAGCATTGCAGCCTCCTCCTTTGTTTACCCTTCACATCCCTTCCCAGCCTCCCCCCCACCCCCCACCCAATCCTCCCCCCACCCCCCACCCAATCCTCCCCCCCCCCCCACACCAAAGTTGTAAAGTTCGCTTTCAACATAACAACTTGTACTTCTCATTGTTGCAATGGGTCCACCAGTATCCTTAAATGACTTTCCCATTACCTTTTGATTTTATTTTTCAGACAAAGGTCTTATGCTTTTTGTCCAGGCTGGCCTCAGATCATGATCATCCTACCTATGCTCCTTGTATAGGTGGGATTATACATACTACCTCCATCTTCTTTGTTGAGAGAGGTTCTTCCTAACTTTTTTCCCAGGCTATCCTTGAACCACAAGCCAACTCATGAGCCTTCTGAATAGATGGGGTTACAGGCTTGAGCTACTGTACTTGGCTACCAAGCCTGGTTTCCATTGGTAAATTTTTTCTCTTGTTGTTTCATGGACAGGAATAAACAGCACCCATGGTCTCAACCATTTATACAGAGAAATACCTAGCAACCATTTATGTACTCAGATAGTCACCAAGACAAAACGTCCCAAAGATTGTAAGATAAGACCTTTGCCCCAGAACCACAAGCACTTTAAAAAAAATACACATTTCTTAATCAGACTTACATTACTCCAACTATAATACCTAATTAATGCTAAGGATGAGGACAGACTTTGCCCTGAAACTTCCCATTGGAATTCTGAGAGTGGACAGAGGTGGGCCCTGAGCTGTATGGATTACCTGGTCCAATAAGTGCAGCCGCTTCACATAGGTCTCTTCAGTGTGCAGGAGTTCCTGGGCAATCTGGAGCAGCTTCTGACAGTGGAAGCATTGTAGAGAGAAAGGAAACAGCTCAATAGGGGGAAATGAGCACCCAGCCAGGGCTACCCGCAGTGTGCCAAGGTGACCAGGGAATGTGGGAGGCCAGAGGAGGCTGCTGATGCTCAGTTCTCATAGATGCTATTTCCATGGAACATTCTGGAAAAAAAAATTCAAGTTTTTTTCCCCAGTGCTCCAAAGCAACTACAGCCAGATGACGCTTTCTTAAGCTTTGACTGCAGAGCATCAAAATCTATTAGAGGACTTAAAATGTAGCTCAGTGGCACAGCATCTGCTTAGTATGTTCAAGGTCCTAGACTACATCCCCAGCAACACAAACATACACACACACACACACACACACACACACACACACACACTCACGCATCTTCATGAAATCCCAACAAACTTCTACGAGGCAGTAAAAGCATTTCTAAGGAGGAAATTTTAAAAAGAAGAGCTGGGAATATAACACATTGGTAGACTATGTGCCTAGAATTCACAAAAACCAGTGTTCAGAAAAAAAAGAAAAAAGTCTGAGCCAACACATAACTTTACTCCTGATACTCGAAAAAGAAGAGCAAGCAAAGGCCAAAGCTAGAAGAAAGAATGAAGGAAGATCAGAACAGAAATAAATGAAATAGAGTATGGAAAAAGATTTTAAAAATTAACCATCCCATAATTGATATTGTTAAAGATCAACAAATTGACAAATTTTTAGCCAGGTTAATTCAGAAAAAAAGAGAGTAGACTCAAATAAGTGAAATCAGAAATGAAAGAGGGATCATTACAATCAATGCTACAGAAATGAAGAAGTTGTAAGAGTATTGTTAATATGTCAACAGAATGTATAACCTAGAAGAAGAATAAATAAATGCTCAGAAACTCATAGTCTCTAAGATTGAATCATGGCAATTTAGAATCTGAGAAAATCATTAATGAACAAGGACATTTAATTAGTAATAAAAAAAAACTTCACAATGAAGGAAAGTCCACAGCCAAATGGTTTCACTAGTGGATTCTATAAAGCACTTAACGACAAATTAGGGCTGAGAAGATGACTCAGTGGTAGAGTGCTTGCCTCGTATGTATGAGGCCTTGGGTTCCATTCCTCAGCACCAACCACATAAACAGAAAAAGCCAGAAGTGGTGCTATGGCTCAAGTGGTAGAGAGCTAGCCTGAGCTGAAGAGCTGAGGGACAGTGCCCAGGCCCACAGTTCAAGCCCCACGACCCGCAAAAAAAAGACAAATTAATGTTCCTAAAACTCTTCCCAGAAAAACTGAAGAGGAAAAATACTTCCAAGCTCATTCAATGAGGCCAGCATTATCCTGATACCAAAGACATTAAACCACTAGGAAAGCGTACACCATGATCACCAAGTTCAGATTCTTTCTGGAATACAATTAAAGCTTAAAATATAAAAAACAGTCAATATAATATACCATATTAGCAGAATGATCAAAATCCAATTAAAATATACCATGTTAACAGAATGATCAAAAACCATATTAGCTGAATAATCAAAATGTTATGGTCATCTCAATGGATAGAGAAGATACATTTAAAAAGACTGAACACCCTTTTGTGATTAAAAATAAAACCAACAATTCAACAAACTAGGCATAAAAGGAAACAACCTCAATATAATAAAGGCTGTATATGGAAGCTCATAGCAAATACACTTAATGATGAAAGACCAAAAGCTTTTCCTAAGGACAAGACAAGGATGTCTGCGATTGTCAACTGTATTCATGTAGTACTAGAAGTCCTAGACAGAGCAATAAAGCAAAAATATCTAAACAAAGCAGAACATCCCAAATGGAAAGAAGAAGTAATATTAACACTCTTTCTCTCTTTCACTTCCTGGCCTTGAGGAAAGTGGTTTTGTTCTTCATATGCTACTGGCTAGATGTGTCTCCATAAACCCAAAGTCAATGGGTCCAACTAATTGTGGACTGAAACCTCTAAAACTGTGAGGAAAAAAAGAAGAACTTTCTCTATGGAATTGTAACTCATTTGTGCAACTTTTTTTTTTTTTGCCAGTCCTGGGACTTGAACTCGGGACCTGAGCACTGTCCTTGAGCTTCTTTTGCTCAAGGCTAAACGCTCTACCACTTGAGCCACTTCCACCACAGTGCTACTTTTGGCCTTTTCTGTTTATGGTACTGAGAAATCGAACCCAGGGCTTCATGCATGCTAGGCAAGCACTAACCCACCTTCCCAGCCCACAACTTTTTAATAATAACAAAGAATTTTAAAAAATAAATACAATGAACTTTCTCCCTTCACATGTTGACTAGCTCAGGTATTTGTAGTGACAGAAGGCTGACTGAAACAAGGGAAGGAAATATGGGGTGCCAGGCTCCTGGACCAATGCTTGCTTGTGGTAGACAGTGTTCTAATCAGAAGCCCCAATGTGGAGAAGACAACCCATTCCCACTGGGAAGAGAGCACTGCCACCTTCCTACCACAGATGCAGGGACGTGGGACTTCCACAGACCCGGAATAGGGGAGCTATAGTTTTCTCATCCTATAGGAAGCTGAGAGCTATGACTCAGTCCTAGTGGAGCTCACCTCCAAGAGCCTGGGGAGATGGGTGCCTGGTGTTATCTCTACAGGGCATCTTGACATTTGGGCCTTGCTGATCCCTCTCCCCCAGGGCTGGCCTATTCCTAGAGATAATGAAAGATTTGCCTTTGATGGTACCATACAAATGCAAACCAATCAACTCCAACTGCAGATCCCTCCCATCACCTTCTTGGTGCTGTCCTACTCTAGATATGTACCTGCCTTCTATCTATGTGCCCTCCTCACCCCAAGGCCAGGTAGCATTCAACCAAGGAAAGCCCTCTGCCTTACAGCTGGCTGAAATTACTCAAGCTAGCAGTGTTGAGCCTGTTCACCCTGACTCACCAGTTCCTTCCTGTTTAAACCACAACAAGACTCCGCCCACAAGTTGACCCTCCCTCCTTCCTTCCCCTTGCTTGCCCACTGGCCCAGCTACTTCCTTATGTGGCTTCTTGTGGCAGGATGGCCTTTCCTGGGAACTGTGAGCATCAAGTTATGCTTTCCCTGCCAATTGTTGACAGGGACATTGGTTGGCTGGCTGGCTATGCCTAAATAATATTACTTGTATTAAACCAGAGCTCAGCCTTCCCTCTGTGAAGCTCACTGTGGACTGGCCACTGGCTGTCCCTTACCTGACAGGCCTGTCCCCTGAGCCTACTGTGTTAATATCTCTATAACCATGAAGATCCAGTAGGCCCAGCACATCAGGACATGTCCCCACATTCAAAGGAACACAGAGCACCCAGCCTGGGCCATGCCCTACGGATGATCTGACAACCGTAAGTCTCTAGGGTCTCTAGGGCTCAATCTCTCCATTTAAAAACCAGGAAGTTCTCAAGCTACCTTCATCCAAAAGCCTTACAGAAAACAATGGGTAGCTTCAGGCAGCCATCATCACCTCTTGAGGTAGAGGTGTGCCTACCAAAAACATAGGGAAACTAAGGCTCAGGATTGAGGTTTCCTCGCAGTCTCCATCCTAGAAGTCTTCCCCTTGTGTGGAACAAGTCTGTGTGCTCCATTTCTATGGGGGTCAACCACCCCAAACCTCAAACTCCTTCAGGGAGAGCTCTGAACTTAGGCCCTGGAATAGAAGGAGAAGCCTACCTGGGCCTGGCCAATGTCGTCCATCTTCAGGGGGGTGTTCTCAGCATCAGGGTCCTCCTCCACATCATTGTTGTCCTCCTCTTGGAGTGAATTCTGTGGTGTCTCACTGTCCACAGCTGTTTCAGGGTGCAGCCCCAGCATGGTGGGGTCTGGGGGGACCTCACTGCCCTCCTCACAGGGGAAGTGCTCACCAGCAACGCTGGAGGATGGGCTGTCAATTCCACTGTCCCGGTTGGGAATCTTCAGGCCAAGATCTAGAAGGCAGCTCCCTGCTGCGCCCTGGCTGCCAAGTTCCCCTTGGTAGGTGCTGGGCCTAATGGGGAGGACTTGGGGCTTCCCCAGGGAGGAGTTGCCAGGCCCAGCATTGGATACTTCTACAGTGGTGATGGCTTCTGGTGGGGATGAGGATCCCCCATCTAATTCCATCCTCAGAGCTGAACTCTAGGAGACTGGCAAGGAGCTTCCTGTCAGGAAAAAAATGAGTTTACCTCAGTATAGCGCCCCAAACCAGCCCCCTAAAGAAAGTCAACCTGTTAGAGTTAGGCTTTGAAATATCAACACCCTGATGGACTTCAGTTGGGGTCCTATTCAGACAGGCTTTGAGGGAATGGAAAATGGAAAAATATGTTACTTTAAAAGTATTTTTCCTACCAAAAGTAATCCTCATCTGGGTTTGGCAGCTCTTGCCTATAATCCCACCTACTTAGGAGGCAGAGATCTGAAGGATTATGGTTGGAGGCCAACCTAGGGGAAAGTTCATAAGATCCTATCTCAGTCAATAGCTAGGCCTGCTGGTATGTGCCTGTAATCCCAGCTATGAAGGAAGAATGAATAGAAGGATCAAAGTCCAGACTGGCCCTTGTTAAAATAATGAGACCCTGTCCCTCAAATAAATACAAAAAGGGCCGAGGGTGTGGCTCAAATGGTAGTACAGCTACCTAGCTAGTGGGAATACCTGAGTTTAACTTCAGTACACTACTTAATAAGTAATAAGTAAATAACCCACTACCACTAAAAATGTAGCAATCTCATGGTGTCATATGAGGCTATTTGTTGCTCAATACATTCAAAATATATGCACAAAGTAATGAAAGTAGTTAAGAACACAGTAGCTTCTATTTATAACATCCTTCTGGGGCCCATGGTCTTTCTTGTGAGTATAATAATCCCAGGAAATGAGGTCCTTCAGTGTCCCAAGTTTGAGATGTAAGATACCACCTTACATTTGCATATCAGTCTCTCTTGGCCCACTGGGGATTTGCCCACTGAACAAGTGGCAAGTCCAAGTCTCAATGCCTAGTACATAGAATTCATCAGGCAGTTCTGTGGTGAGATCAGACCAGAAGAGAGAATGACAGTCCCTGTAATCTTGCTTTTGACCCCAAGATTCAACCACAGAGAAAACAAGGGGCGGCTGCAGGTGATGACAACTTACCTGATGCTGTCCCTCTCTCCAATGAAGATATTGACAGTGACTGGCCTGCTTCTTTTGGGCCTCCAGCAGAGGTTGGAAAGATTTCTTGGAAATCTCTTGCTCAAGCTAGTTTGAAGTGGAGCTGTTTAGAAGGTCCTAGAAAAACAAGAAAGGAGAATGGTGATCAGAGTAGCTCAAGGCCCCCAGTTGTAAAAGGAGGGCAGCCCCTCACCACAGAGTGGCAGATCCTAGCTAAAGAACAGACAACCTCAGCCTCCCTAACAACACACCCAGCCCAAGAAGGGCAAGGTAACACCAGCGTCCAATACAGGGGCTCACATACATTTGGCTCACGCACACACTCACCCTCAGATATTCTTCTACCCAACTTCTTTATGTGTTCCCTTTCTCGCCGCTAAGCAGCACAAACAACAGTTAATGCTGACTGATGGCTTCTTACACTCACAGGAGATAGAGCTTTCTGTCCCTGGGCTGCACCTGGCTGCCTCCAGGGCCTCTAGGAAATGCATTACAGGGCTGGGTGCTGGGTCAGCTCGGTGGTGTCATCCCCTACTCCCCACTGCCACCACCCTCAGGGCTGCGGAAGTCCACTGGCCCCTGAACAAGGCTCCTCCCACTCTCACAGAATTCTGGGAGCTTACCTTCCAGTGGTAAAACTACCTCTGAGTGGACCTTTTTTTTTTTTTTTTTCAAAATGACTCCAAATGGACATTTACCATTCGCTACTGCCACATGCTTAACAAGCTTAATGGGCAGAAACATTCAGATTTCCAAACAGAAAATACATGTTTTTCTGCATTCTTCTCATAGTATTGGAGATAAACTCAAGTTTCCAGAAGTTAGACATGGCACAGCCAATAAGAGTACATGGGTGGAATGTGAGCTGGACTCAGCTTTGGTGTAGTCAGGAGCAGCAGGACAGAGATGGGTCCAACCACACCTAGACGCAGGGTGGGTGTAGGGAAATTATACTTCTCCAAGAAAGAAAAGCAGAAATGTGATTTTCTTTTTTACTACCTGAAGAGGTCGCGCGCTAACAAACAACAGTTTACAAGACATTTTAGACCAGATTGAAAAGCCCTGTGATTCTTCAGAGATAAGAACCATTTCTGGGCCAAGAAGCAGGGAAGGGAAACCCTTGGGACTTTTCAAAATGAGAAGACAGAGCTAGGAGTCTGGAGGACAAAGGAAACTGAAGTGCACAGGACAGAGCTCTAGAAAGAAGAGATCTACAGAGAAAGAACCTGGAGATCCTCAAAGGGGTGTTAGGAAACCACATGAGGATGGAGGGGGAAAAAAACCCTGACAGGACGAAAGGGAGCACTCCCTGATGTTCAGCGAGGACAAAGTTGTGCCTATTCCACCGTCCAGCCTGAAAAGCCTGCCGGTTTACAGGGCATTGAGTCCAGAACTCAAGAAGGTCTTGACTTAGTAGTAAGGTATAATTAATCCTCCAGTGGCCCACCATTCCACCTAAAAAGTCTTAACAGAAAGGCCAAACTGTTCACAACTTAATTACACCCCTGAGGACAACTAAAATACACTTAAAGGAATACAGAAATACCCAGCACTGGCAAGGTGCAGTGCTCATGTCTGTAATCTGGGCTACTTGGGAGGCAGCAACCAAGAGGATGAATGTTTGAGGCCAGCCTGGGCAAAAAGTTAGCAAGATCTTCATTTCAACTGAGAGGCTGGGTATAACAATGCACATCTGTGATTGAAGCTAAATGAGAGATGATGGGAAGTGGCCCTGTGGCTCAAGTGGTAGAGCGCTAGCCTTGAGCTGAAGAGCGCAGGGACAGCACCCAGGCCCAGAGTTCAAGCCCCATGACCCACAAAAAAAAAGGATGATGGTCACAGGCCAGCCTGGCAAGACCTTATCTAAAAGTAACCTAAAAAGCAAAAAAGGCTAGGGGTGTGGCCTAAGTAGTACTGTTCTTGTCTAGCAAATTAAGGTCCTGAGTTCAAATGCCAGGATCAATAATAATAATAATAATAATTCAATATCCAGCAAGGTAAAAGTCACAATGTCTGACATACAATCAAAAATTACCAGGTACAAAGGAACATTTAAATATCTCTTAATAAAAAAAAAACCTCCGTCAATTGAATTTGTCCCATAACTGACACAGATATTGGATATAGCAGACAGGGCATATGAAAACATTATAGCTAGGTGTCAGTGGCTCACACCTCTATAATCCTAGCTACTCAGGAGACCGAGATCTGAAGATCACAGTTTGAAGCCGGCCTGGGCAGAAAAGTCTGTGAGAAGCTTATCTCCAATTAATCACCAAAAAGCTAAAAGGGAAGCTGTAGCTTAAGTGTGGTAGATCCACCAGCCTTGAATTTAAAAAATGCTAAGAACTGGCACCCAGGCCCTGACTTCAAGCCCCAATGCTGGCAAAAAGCATGACAGAATGGTTGCAGACCATAGTTGCTGCTGGTCCCTGCTTGGGTTCTTTTTTGGCTTTGCTTCTAAAATCTACCAAAGCCATGCTAGCAGTGAGCAAGGCCCAGTGTATTTTGGCCATGTCCTGGTGGGCTGACCAAAGGCCAGTCAATGAACACCCACAATTGTCCAGAAGCACTGAATACTCACCATGGAGCCTCAGCCTGAGGAGGACAGCAGCAGATGTGGTCAAGGGTTTCCATCTTCTCTGCTAAGAAGGGCTTCTCAGACCATGACATTGAGTCAGTAGGACCTCAGAGCAGGACAGGATCACCAGGGCAAGCTGAGGGGAAGAAAAGGAGACATAATGTTGTGCCTGTGTACTGAGACATCTTGATCAGATACTGGCCAATTCAGCTCACACTACCACCTCTAAAACTTAGCTGCATATGTTAACACGAAGAATTAAACAAACTGCTTAACCAGTGTAAAACATACTGTTAAAAATTGTATGAGTCTGAAACAGCATGTTCATATATGGAAGCTAGACCTAAAATACCTGGGGACATGATAAAATTATACAGGACTCCAGGAATTCACACACAGTGAGACCAAAGGAGGACACTTTTAGGGGAGGAACACAAAAGTGAAATGCCTATGTACCTCTGATCACATAAAATAATGTTCATCAAAATGAACTTCAGGAAATGGAAACAAGAGGTTTTTTCCTTTGTTTTTTTGTCTTCTGTTCTTTTTGTCTTGTTTGTTCATTTATCTATCTTTGGGAGGGCACAGAAATGGAGGGACGACTTTGGAAAAACCACAACAAAATTTGTATTAGCTGTATATTTTTCATAAAGCTTTGAAATAAATGACTATATATCTTTAAAGAAAAGAAATGGAGGGACAAAGGATGAACAAATGCAGCAGTGGTACTCTCTAGACACTATGTGGAAAAAGAACTATTCAACTTGTGGGTGGGGACAGGAGGGAAAATCTTGGAGAGAGCAAGGGAAGGGGTATCCAAAAAGAACTATAGCTCCTCTGAATACCACCTTTGTAATAACAATATTAAAAAAATGTATGAGTCTGTTACAACTTGGATCTTACATGTTTCCTGAAGGCATAGGTATGAAGAGCTGGGTACCCAGGCACTTTGTGGAGGTGTTAGAATCTCAGGAGGTGAGGTCTAGTGGGAAGTTTTTAGGTCATTGGGGCATGCCCTTGAAAGGGATAGTAAGACACTACCCCTTCCTCGTCTCTCTCGTTTTGCTTCCTGGCCACCATGAGGTCACCATGCCTTCTCTTCCACGTGCTTCTGATCCAGTATTGTGCCTCCACAGCCCAAAGCAATAGGGCTAAATGCCCACAAATGGAAACCTCTGAAAGCACTAACCTTTCTTCTTATAAGATGATATATTTCATGTATTTGTTATGGCAACAACAACTAACACACATAGATCAGCAAAACAAGGTCTACTCATACAATGGAATATTGTTCATCCTTTAAAAAGGAAGGAAAGTTTGGACAACTGCTATATGGGTGTCCTCTGAAGATACTATTTTGAATGAAATAAGCCAGGCACAAAAAGACAAAGTCTGCGTCATTATACTCATTGAGGTCTCTGATCAAATTCATAGAGAAAAAAAATAGTAGAGTAATGGCAGCCAGAGGCTGGAAGAGGGGGAAGCAGAGAGTTAGTATTTAATAAGGAACTGAATTTATTTATTTACTTATTTATTTAGTGGCACTGGAGATTGAACTCAGAGCTCCATGTTTTTCAAAGCACTTGGGCCATGCCTGTAGCTAATCTCTGCTCCTTTTTCTCTTTTTATTTCATGGAGAAGTAGTATAAACACAAACATTACAGCCATGAATAAAAAATCACCATCTGCTGTCATTCTTAAAAGGCAAACAAAAATTCAACCTTCAAAATAAAATAGATGTGGGATATGGCAGGTAGAATCTCGGAGGGCAGGCACACCGTACTCGCTCTAAAATTATTTGAGCCTGGACATATATTTGAAAATCTTCAGAACAAAATATTAGGGGCCTGGGAAGGTGGCTCAGTGGTAGAGTGCTTGCCTTGCATGCATGAGGTCCTGGGTTCGATTCCTCAGCACCACATAAGCAAAAAGAAAAAAGCCAGAAGTGGCACTGTGGCTCAAGTGGTAGAGTGCTAGCCTTGAGCTGAAGAGCTGAGGGACAGCGCCCAGGCCCAGAGTTCAGGCCCCACCACCGGACCCAAAAAAAAAATTATATATATATATATATATATATATATATATATATATATATATATATATTAGGAAAGGGCTGGGTATTGGTAGCACATGCCTGTAATCCTAGCTATTCAGGAGATAGAGATATGATTATCTTAGTTTGAAGCCAGCCCAGGCAGACAAATCCAAGAGACTCTTCTTTCCAAATTAACCATCAAAATGCTGGAAGTGAAGGTGTAGTTCAAGTGGTAGATGCTAGTTTTCAGCAAAAAAGCTAAGGGCATGAGGCCCTGAGTTTGAGCCTGGTTCAGGTACTCATGCAACTGTACATGTGCATGCACACGCGCACACATGCACACGTGAGTACACACACATACACACACTTCTAATATGTATTAGAAGAAAACAATTTAACTCAAAGCTCCCAAGAGCCTCAGGCTCTTTCTTAGCAAAGGAAGGGTTATGAATTCCATTGTTCCCATGAGTACAAGCCGCCTTCCCTATTAGCACTTTGAATTCATTACATAATTCTTTGTAGCTACATTTGCTTATCTTTGACAGTTTCCATTGTAAAAAGTAGTGAATAAGACAAACAAGAACCTCCAATCTGCACTGCTGAAATTCCTCGCATCACTGTCCACTCTTGCCTCTCCCTCTAGTCCCCTCCCCTGCTCTAACTTCCCCCAGGAAAAACCCTTCAGGGTCTTTGCATGGAGACTTTTATCCCCAATTAACGAGCAGAGTCAAAAGTGGAAGAAGCAGGGCTCAAGTGATAGAGTGAGAGGCCTGGAGTTCAACCCCCAGTATCTAGTATCAGCACCAGCACCAGCACACACACACACACACACACACACACACACACACACACACACACACTATGCTGAGTGTTGTGGTACATGATAGCAATCATAGCTATGCATAAGTAAAAGAATAATGGTCCAGTATATTCCCTGGCAAAAGTGTGAGACCCTATCCAAAAAAACAAAAATAAATAAATAAATGTCCCTTTAAGTATAAAGGTCTTGAAGTATGGCTCAAGTCATAGAGTGCCTGCTAAGCAAGTATGAGGCCTCGAGTTCAAACCCCAAAGCCAACAACAATAAAAGTGCTTTGTATCTATTTTTTTTTTTTAGAAATATAAGACCCAAATTGAGATCCTGCCTCAACGCAGAATCTTACTCAGATGAGCCCACCCCATCACCTCATCCAAATGCACAAGGACCAGTCAATGAACAACTGAGACAGTTGTCCATGGTTTGAAGGTGCTAAATGCAGGGATCCCCAAAGACCCAGGACAGATCTGGAAAATACAGCATTAGACCAAATGCAGTAACCAAGTGACCAGGCCACCCCCACCTCATGGGATCTGTGTGTCCAGATCTCCCCACCTCTTAGAACCAATGTGTAAAGGGATCCCTCATTTCTGGGTAGGAATCAGCATTAGAGACAGCAGGAAGTGAAGGAAGACGTAGAGGCTCAGTGAATGAACCAGGCCATTTGGGGTGCAGTTGTCTGGATGGGGAGCACCGAGCGGGAGAAGGTGTGAGAATGGGAAGAACAAGAGTCATCCCCATACAGCTGGCATCCATGGAGCTCAGCCAACAAAGTGAGTCTGAACAAGTTATGAAAGAGTTGTAGGCAATAAGGAGGGTCAACTTGTGGGGCTCAGAAGTCACATGACCTATTGCTGATCATGAAAGAGGCTATTAGCACCTAAGTTAAAACACCAAGAATGCTGGGTGCTAGTAGCTCATGCCTATAATCCTAGCTTCTAAGGGGGCTGAGATCAGAGATCTGAGGATCATAGTTTGAAGCCAGCCTAAGTCGGAAAGTCCATGAGAGTCTTACCTCCAATTAACCATCAAAAAGTAGAGCTGTGGTTCAAGTGGCAAAAAAAAAAAACCAACTCAGGGACAGAGCCCAGGCCCTAAGTTCAAGCCCCAAGACCACCATAGGAAAAGAAAAAAGAAAAACACAAAGTAGGACCAGGATTTAAGCCAAGTGTCCATTTCACCCCCAGGGCTGTAAGTGGCACAGGCACAGGACCTCTTACCAGCCAATTAGATCTAGATTTTCGTTTCTCAGTGTCTGCTCCACCCTGTTCCTCATTGTTAGTACAGACTGTCCATGGCCAGCACTCTGCCCATCACCATCCTTCCCCTACACCCTGAGATTGTCTCTTCATCACTTACCAGGACTCATAAATACCTGTAGCTGGAGGATCCAGTGCCCAGAAGGAAATGTTGGTGGTGAAGGCGGGGCCCTCTTGTCTCTTGTTTCCTTCCTGCACTGGCTCAGTCCCTCCCTACTGTCAGTCATGCTGCCTAGAGATAGGCCGGACCAGGCAGTCACTGCAGTAACCAGCTCTGTGCTTTCTTCAGGCCCTGTTCATTGTTTTCAGTGCACACTTGCCTCCAGAACATTCCATAACCTCACTGTCACCTGGGTTTTACATCTCTACATTTGCCTCTCTTGATTATTCCTTGTATCACGGAACCTCAGTTTCCCCATCTGTAAATGGAGATCACAAAAAGCCCATCTGGAACAGGTAGGGAAAAGGGTGCCATAGGAACTTTGAAACTGCCAAAGCCATGGTTCTAGCCCAGGTTCTAGCCTGGGAGGGCAGGGAGTAGGGGACAGGTATTAGAGGCATGTCAGCTCTAATACCATAGAACAACATGCTCCAGGCCTGAGATATACAGGGCTTGCAGTCCAGTGAGGCTGTGAGTGAGGGTCCCTATACATATGGAGGTTCTAGCCTCTGCAGAACAAGGGCCAGCCCCACACCCCAAGAGCAGAACTTGGGCCTCTAAAAGTCTATAGAAGCCCAGCTGAGGAAAACCACTTCCTCTCCTCCTTACCATCTTTCAGCTACTGTGTAAATTTCCGGCTCA
This sequence comes from Dipodomys spectabilis, assembly GCF_019054845.1. Classification (NCBI taxonomy): domain Eukaryota; kingdom Metazoa; phylum Chordata; class Mammalia; order Rodentia; family Heteromyidae; genus Dipodomys; species Dipodomys spectabilis. The sequence goes on from NW_024870775.1 coordinate 17,703,316, forward strand.
GAAAAGATGTGTGGGGGCCCAGCCAGTCAATTCACAGGCTCAAGCGAGTGGGGGAGCTAAGACAAGCAGGCAGAATATAATGCTGGGTGCTTCAATTTCTTGTGCAAATGGCTGACAAAGGCCACCCTTGGATATTGGGGAGGACCAATCCGAATGTCAGATGAGCTACCCACCCTGACAGGGAAGTGGAGTCCGCTTAAAGTCACAATGCTGGGTCCAACTCCAGCAGCAGCTCCACATCCCCCACTGCCCTGTGCCTGTCTTCCTTCCTCCAGCAGCATCTCAGAAGCCCCAGACCTCCTTTCTGCCTCCCCAAACAATAGCTCACACCCCACAGCACTCATCCACCCCAGGAAAAATGAAAATGGGCTAACCATCCACAAGACAAAGGCTCTCTACAAATCCTACAGGCCCCAGACCCCAACTTCCAGCACATACTTGGTCCCTAGGTCCTTATCGCCCCCCCTCACACTGCACAACATGAACTATCATCGTGGCATTAGACTGTACCATCATAGCTGCTATGACCCTGCCCTCAGGCTGCCAGCCTCCCAAGGTACCTCACCACTGCTCTGAGCAGACCAGGCCCAATCACTGGTGCCTAGTAGGTCAGTGGGCTCAACTCTCTTTCCTAGTAGTAACCCATTAGATGGGCCCACCTGTCATTTAAATTCTATAGTACAAAGCCAGGCTCCAGTGATTCATGCCAGTAATCCTAGCTACTCAGGAGGGTGAAAACTAAAGATCACAGTTCAAAGCAAGGCTGAGCAGGAAAGTCTGTGAAACTCTTATCTCCAACTAACCAGCGCAAAACCAGAAATATAGCTCAAGTGGTAGAGTGCCAGCCTTGAGTGAAAAAGCCAAATAAAAGAACAAGGCCCTGAGTTCAAATCCCAAAACCAACACACATAAAATAAAATTATTTAATTAATTTTTTCAGTTTATGCAAAAGACCACCGACGTCTGGATGGACATGAGTGGGGTCTGGGCCATAGCCCTATTTTATAAGGCCAACCTGCATGGGTTCAACCCTGAATGGCCAGCTTTGGACTTGTTCCCATCTTGGACTCCTCTGGAGCACAGAAGTCACTGACTACCCCATCAATCCTGTGAGCCTGTGCAGCACCCAAGCATGGCAGTCACACTGCCTAGCACTGTGAAATTTATGAAGCCTTCTCACACTTACCTCTTGATATCTCACAATAATGCTAGAGAAATCCATAGCCAGACAACAGTGCGGAACAAGACACCACTCACATCACAGGACAGCTTCCTGCCTTGTAAACATCCGTCTCCCACAAGTGACTCTTGTTTTGTTCTGTGTACCTTCTGTAACCTCGAAGTTTCCCCTTCCAGCACCAAACAGATACTTAGTGAGGATCTTGGGAATCCATCCCTACTCACCGTCCCTCCAAGAAGTATGAGGTTCTCTTTCAGGGGCTGAAACTTCATGCAGTAACAATACAACTTCCTTTTTTTTTTTCTTTTTTGCAATATGGGTCAGAAAACGATGGCATATTTACATTTCCGGATTGTTCTGCAGTAGCCTGAGATGGAGCTTGGTTCATTGGTTCTCAGAGCCCTCATTTGCAGGGTGGTGGGGGTGACCTCGAAAATGCAGTTCTCACTCCCATGGCCACAGCAACCCAGGCTTGGTTAAAGTTTAACAGGCTACTGGGCAGGAACCCTGGGTTTACAGGGGGACCTACCATGACCACTATCCCACATCTGCCTCAGTGGGCTTCCCTAAGTAGACCTGTGGCTTCAAAGGTCTTCAGAAAGGAAGCATCTGACATGGGTTGGCCAGTCCAGGCAGGTCCAGAAGCCCCTTGGAATCTTCCTCAACTTTCTTGGGTTTCATGCATGTTAACAGTAAAATGGCCATGGATGGTTGAATAATGGAGAGACCCCATAACAAATGCATTTTTTCTGGTATCAGGGTTTGAACTCAGAACCTCACACTCTCATTTAACTTGCTTGTTCACAGCTGGCATTTAAGTCATGCCTACAGCCTGGCTTTGTGCTAGTTAATTACAAATGGAGTTATAGATTTTCTGCCTAAGATAGCTGTGTGTGTGTGTGTGTGTGTGTGTGTGTGTGTGTGTGTGTGTGTGTGTGTGAAAGAGAGAGAGAGAGGCAGAGAGAGAGAGAGAGAAAGAAGAGAATGCACTGGTACTGGGACTTGAACTCAAAGCCTAGGAACTGTCCCTGAGCTTTTTAGCTCAAGGATAGCACTCTACAACTTGAACCACAACTGGTTAATTAGAGACTAGAGACTAGAGTCTGACAGACATTCCTGACCAGGCTAGTTTTGAACCTTAAGCCTCAGTTTTCAGCCTCCTGAGTAGCTAGGATGACAGGTGTGAACCACCAGCACCCAGTTATTTATTTTATAATTATCTTTAAATAGAATACAAAGGGATTTCAATTCAACATGTCAGTTTATGAGTGCAATGCATCTTGACCAATGTCATCCCTTTCATCATTCTCCCCTATGTCTCCCAACCCCATCCATCTCCTTGATTTACCAGGTGCCACTGATGCCTTCTTAATCCATCCTAAACATTATTTTTTGCCTGTCCTGGGACTTGAACTCAGGGCTTGGGTACTATCCCTGAGCTTCTTTTTGCTCAAAACTAGAACTCTAGTGCTTGAGTCACAGCACCACTTCTAGCCTTTTCTGTTTATATGGTACTGAGGAATCAAACCCAGGGTTTCATGCATGCTAGGAAAGCACTCTATCACTAAGCCACATTCTCAGCCCCATAAACACTTATTTTTAAAGCAAGCAGTATCTGTGTGCCTCAGTCTCCTTGTTGTTGAGTGGGAGCAACATGAGGGGGCATTGTCCCCAAGAGCAACCATCCTGAAGCACCTGTACCACTCCCTGACACCTTGCAAGTATAAGACAAACTCAAGTTACCACTGTAGAAAGCAATAAAAGGACTCATTAACAAGGAGGGTTTCTATAATCCAGGGTAACTTCCTTGAACACTTCTACAAAGTAGTTGCTCTGTGCATACCCAAAGATTGTGTACTCAGCAAGAAATGGGACCTCACCCCCACATTCAGCAACTCCAAACATATACCAGCTTTTTGTAGGGTAGGGTTGGTGGCAGAATAAAGAGGCACCAGGCTATGAGATGAATCTGCAGCTGAGATGAAGGGAAATCAAAAGCCTTCACTCAATTAATCACTGACCATTTATTGAGCAGTTAAACGACTAGATACAGAAGTTCATCCAGCAGGCCCTGAAGGCAGTTACTATAGGAGGCTTATAGAGACCTTTGTCTTTGCCACTCGTTCTGATACGGCGCTGGTTCTTTAGCTCCTTTGTTAAGCTGATAGCAAGGGACAGAGGGTATAGTGCTCAGAGTCCAGTTGCTTCTCCAATCACTCTATCCTACTTTTAGGAATCAGAGCCATGGGTCCCACATCCTTCTTAGAACCCTCAGATTCTAACTATCAGATCAAGTGTCCAGGTTTTTCTCATCTGTGTGTGTGTGTGTGTGTGTGTGTGTGTGTGTGTGTGTGTGTGTGTGTTGTTGTTGTTGTTGTTGTTTGTTTTTGTCAAGACAAGAGCAGTATCATCCTAGCAGGGCAAGAACAGCATTGAGACCACAGTGTTTTTTTCCAACTAGCCAGGACTGGGGACTCCTTTGTCAGCTTTGTGCCCCTAAAACAATTCCTACCAAATATTCCACCAGTAATAGTCCAGACCCCAAGAAACTAATGCTCCCCAGAGATGGTGTGGACCACTGTCTTTGAGTGGTGAGTTTCTTGGAATTTTCACTTTCTTCTTGATGCTTCTCAATAACATATAATATACAAAGAACATTTACAATATTTGTCATCGGGACAAAGCCAATCTATTTAAAAATAAGAAAACGAAAGCTTCTCATTGCGATTCCCAGGCAAGAGCTCTTGCACAATGAAAGCCAGCTGTCTCCATGTCTGTTTACGTACAGAAATGTTAATTTCTACTTAGCTGTCCTAAATGTCTCTGAGGAAAAATAAATGTGGTCATGAAACCAAGATGGAAAAGATACTGAGTGTAATTTTGCTTTCTGGAAACAGTTTTTGCAAAAAAAAAAAAAATACTTTTTTTTAGTTTGAATTCAACTGAAATTGCATTTGATTCAGATAGAGAATATTTTCTTCACTTAACTTCCCTTCTGGTCTGGCATTTGGAGAGTGCCCAAGCCCAAATCTGGAATCTGTGATGCCCACTTAGGACTTTAACCACACTAAGTGACATTAAGTGAACTCTTTCACCCCAAAATAAAACACCAGGCCATTGGAAGACTCCCTGGAGAAAGGCATATGAAATTCAGGAATAGTTGATTAATCATCCTTACATTTTTTTAAAACAAAAGAGAGATGCTTTAAAACTATTTGATAGTTTAGTCATCTTAGCATAAAGAGCCTTTAACCTTGAACTGGAAGAGCAATCTCAGCTTCCACACATAGCTAAAGTGACATTTTGAAAGCTTCCCAGACAGGGGGTGTAATTACAGGGTCGTACTGGCAGCCTGCTAGGATAACATTTGAGCTTGAAGTGGAAGCAATTGTTTCTTATCTTCAACTAAAAGCTCTACCCTTACACATGAGCTGTGCCTGCTGCTTTAATTTTTTTTCTTTATGCTGTAAGAAAAAATTATCGATGTGTAAATAGCGAGTGATGCATAAAAACGGAAGCATTAGAGAGATAGCCACACCCCCACCCCATCAAGCACTGAATAGAGGATAATTCCAACATTGTTACAGGGCAGCTGCACCGCCTCCACCAGCAACACTCCACAACCCAAAGAGACATACATGGGCTCTGCCTATGCTCTTCATGTCCAGTTGACACCCAGCTGGAAACAGCTGGAAACTCATAATCCTCATAGTGAGCATGCTGTACTCTGACCTTTAAACCATGCATGACCCAGGATCTTAGACACCTAGAGTACATCCAGACCCCTAGGAGACTTGAAGAAGCCTGGGATCATCCAGGAGCTTCTCCAATAATCCAAGAGATGATCTCTCACTTTGTAGATGAGAAACAACTGAAGCCTCTGACCCCAGCCTAAGCTCCACCCAATAGTGTCTGTGAGACCCAATTTATGAAAATCAGGAGGTGCCCTCAGGATACAGTCTCACCTTAAAGCAGAAGGACTGGAAAGCAGCCATCAGTCCTGGGTAAGTGATGCCATGACCCTCAGGTGATCCATCTGCCCTGCCTAGCACTAGGAAACAAGGAGACAAAATCTGTGCCAGAGAGCAACCAGGATTCCTTGCTGCTGAGAAATTGTTAACTTTTCTGTACCAGGTAAAACCTATGACAACCTCAGTAGGGCTAGTGTTTTCTCTCTTCTGTGCAATGTACAAAATGAGTCCTGTTCACATATGCACACATGTATACAGATATATATGCACAACTGTCTTTTCACTTCAGATAGATTTCAGACAATGATGTCTGCTTTCTCAGGTTATCCTGAAAAAGCAAAAACCTTCTTGCTATCCTAATTCATGGATGGATATAAAACATAAGAAAATACAAAGAGCATATCCAGGGAGCCAAGATTCAAATTATAGAAAAAACCATAGTATGTAGCCTTTCCAGAATGTTCTCAACCACATTCATCCAAAAAAGCAGGTTTCTTTAATGATTCACAAGCTTCCCCACAGCAGTATCAAAGACCTCTTTTCACTTTGGTTTACTTTCTTCCAAGAGCTGATACAAGACCATGCATGGGAGTTCAAGCCTATAATCCTAACTACTTGGAAGACAAATTGGGAGGCCAGTCAGGGCCTTATCTCAACAAACAAACATATATCGTGCTAGGCACCTGTCATCCCAGATATGAGGGAAATATAATTAGGAATAATGAAGTCTGGGATAGCCAAAGACCCAATTAGAAAAATAACAAAAACAAAAAGGGCCAAGGATATGGCTCAAGTGGTAGAGAGCCTGCCTAGTAAGTGTAAAACCTAAGTTCAAACCCCAGTACCACTTTTTAAAAAAAAGAGGGAGAAAGAAAAGAAAAGAAAGAAAAAGTAACAGAAGGCCGGGAAGGAGGCTTAGTGGTAAAGTACTTGCCTTGCATGTATGAGGCCCTGGGTTCAATTTCTCAGCACCACATAAGTAGAAAAAAGCCAGAAGTGGGGCTGTGGCTCAAGTGGTAGAGCGCTAGCCTTGAGCTGAAGAGCTCATGGATAGCACCCAGGCCCAGAGTTCAGGCCCTATGACTGGTCAAAAAAGAAAAGAAAAAGACAGAAGGCTTATGTTGAACAGCAGCATTAACAAAAGAAAAATAACAATAACAAAAGAAAAAGAAAAGAAGACAATGTCAACATCTGAGATGAGACCTCATTATCATAAGAACCTCACAGGCACTGAGATTTTTGAAAGATTCTACTTGCCCCTTCTGTCCATTTTAAAAACAATCAGGAAGAGTGGGGCGAGGGTGGTGAAATGTGGAGATCAAACCAGGGCTCATCACAACACCCATATCCACCCTAGCTCATGTTGTTCCATAAAAGTCCAAATCATTCTGTTCAGAAGCTCAGGACCCCAGACCCATGGCAAGGGCAGCCATGGTGGTCTCCTAACAGCCCAGCCTCACCCAAGCAAGCTCCAGAGGGGGGCACAGGGCTGGTGAAAGCCCCTCACCTACTCTTCCTGAGCCAGCTGTACCCCCTGGGAAATCAGCCAGGGAGGGAGGGGGAGGGGGGATGGATAACCCCCTAGAGGATCTCAAAGCCACTTGAAATCCAACTTACTCACCAGCGTCCTTTAGAGATGACGATCAGTTAAAAACAAACAAAACAAACTCCATGTCTCCTCTCAGGCTAGAGCAGGCAAACTTGGAAATGGATGAGAGCTCTCAGTGAGGGAACGGCTGTGAGAAGAACCCTGGGTGTGGTGCAAGGGAAGAGGATTTCAGGGGGTGGGGTCTCTCTTCAGGGATCTCAAGGGCTGAGTTGTGCTTCTAGGTGCCAATCAGCCTAGAACTGAAGCTGGCTGGGGTCCTGCAGGGTGGTCCTGCCTCCCTGGCAGCTCCCTTGTCTTCTGCTGGTCACAGCTGCAGAGACACACTGAGCCCTGACAAAGCCTGCACGTGGAGAGCCAGTGAGGAGGGGCAGGAGCTCAGCCTGGGATGCCACAAACTGGTCTCCATGGCAACGCGGCAGGCTCTGGGCTGGTGGTGAGCCTGAGCCTATGGTCTCAGGGATCAGATGAGTCCCTGAGGCTTTGGACTGGAAAGGGGATCTGGAGGGAAGGCTAAGTATTTTTCTTGACACCACTGCTCAGTCACCACCTGTGGCAGACTGATAGAGCATCCTGAAGCAGTAGAGATAATTCAACAGGCCAGCACCAAAGTAGGTAGACACTTTACTTCATGCACAGGGGAGCTATAGAGGGCAATGAGCATTTGCTTGAGGAGACCTTTGTGTGGAGGCTGTGTATGTGAGTGTGTATGTGTGTGTGTGTGTGTGTGTGTGAGAGAGAGAGAGAGAGAGAGAGAGAGGTGTCAGTGTGATGTGGTATGGTGTGGTGTGGGTGTGTGGTTAGGTGTGGTGATTGATGGGGAGAGGGGCCGGGTGAGGAGCTCACATAGTTCATAGCCATGGTGTACCCTTTTTATAAGTGGAAAAGGCAAGTTAACCTTGTCCCAGAACCCAGAATGTTCACTGGCTTACCAGAAGTCATAAAGTGGCAGCTCTGAGCAGAGTATGGGTGGTTCATACCTGCAATCTTAGTTACTCAGGAGGCTGAGATCTGAGAATCCAGGTTCAAAGCCAGCACCAGCAGAAAAGTCCATGAGACTCTTATCTCTGATTAAGCCCAAAATGCCAGAAGTGAAGCTGTAGCTCAAGTGGGAGAGTATGCTAGCCTTGAGCACAAGAACTCAAAGACAGCACTCAGGCCCTGAGTTCAAGCCCTTGGACTGGCACACATACGAAAGTGTCAGTTCTGAGTAGCCAGTGCTGTCCAGCTGTCTACCTCCAAGCCAAGAGTTTGTCAAGTGTTGTCCATTGGTCCACACATCCATCATCTCCCCACATATATGGAATCTATCAGGGGAAAGTCTAAAGTCCTTACCACCACCATCCCCCCTCCTCCCCTCCCCACCTTCCATGAGGTGCTTAGAGGACCTTAGAGTACAAAGAACTACGAAGTCTGCACTTCCTGCTCAGATATTTTTAGTATATGTATGTAGACATAGACAAACACTTGCAAAGGGAATGTACCTATATTACTTAGGAAATTACAAATATATACACGAAAAATATTTGAAAGAAAAAGATGTCCTTAAAAGCTGCAGGACTCAGTTCCCACCTTGAGCAACCCATCGTGTTCTCTGTGAAGTGGAGACTTTCTAGCAGGTCCTCTCTCCTCTTGGCTGGAAGATGCAAAGGAAAACCAATGCTCATGGTTCTGAGACCAAGACTAGCTCAAGGCCATTGCCCAGTGAATGCCAGCCAGTATCAGCACTATTTTCATGTACTTTCCATTAAAAAAAAAAAAAGAAAAGAAACCAGAATTAACCATATGTGTTGTTATAAGCATATTTTTCTTACTCAGCAACTGACTACTCTTTTCCTCTATTAATAACTATTCTCCTAAGACCAGAAAATCCTTCCCACTTGGTCCTTCCTGAATCCTGGTCAACTTTTTCCCAGGACTTTTTTTTGGGGGGTCCAGTCATGGGGCCTGAACTCTGGGCCTGGGCACTGTCCCTCAGTTCTTCAGCTCAAGGCTAGCGCTCTACCACTTGAGCCACAGTGCCACTTCCGGCTTTTTTCTTTTTGTTTATGTGGTGCTGAGGAATCGAACCCAGGGCCTCAGGCATGCAAGGAAAGTGCTCTACCACTGAGCCACCTTCCCAGCCCCCTTCCCAGGACTTTTCTACCCTTTACTCCTTGAGTTTCCAATAAGGAGGTGGGAAGGGGTAGAAACTACTGATTAAGCACTTTCTTTCTCAAAGGGTATGACTCTGCACCTCAGCACTGACTATAACCCACCCACCACCCAACCTTAGCTGCTGTCCTCTGTCCTGCATGAACAGTGACTCATTTTTTACATGCTCACATGGTCATTTTAAAGATGAGCAGAAAAATGACTGTAAGCTCAGCATACCCTACACTGCCCAGAGTAAGTTGATCATCTCGAGCTCAGGTCCTTACACTCTCTTGCTTGGCTTTTTCACTCAAGGTTGATGCTCTACCACTGGAACCATGCCTCTATTTCTAGATTTTTGCTACTTAATTGGAATTTCCTTTGTTTTTAGAGCGTTCATTATGTTCTAGCACTTTAAATTAGTGGCTTCATTTAATCTGTCCCAATTCAGATCTTTTTGCCGCAATACTCAATTGTCTTTCAAGAAAACGGACTGCATCACAGAGTAAGTAGGAATCAGGGTGGAATGGGGCCGGTACTGTCACATTTCCAGGATCCACCCCAAGTCTTGTCCCCCCAAGACAGCCTCCCTAAAAGGTACCAGTCACAAACCAGCCTGACCATGTCACATAGAACTCAGCTCCAAAGGGCCCTAATTGATGTTGGACTTTTGAAATTCAAGACCTATGCAAAGAAAAAGTGTCTGTACTTGAACTTCAAGCAGTGTAGGTTTCTCTATGGCACACAGAAAATTGTCAGACATGCTTGTCCTCTGAGCCTTATCCATTAGATGTAAAGATACCCTAACCAGACAACCTGTGCCCATACAACATTTCTTCTTGGCTGCAAAGGGGAACAAAGGCCTATGTTTCTTGTCTTCAGCAAACCACACATGCTCTCCTCTGCATTTGCCCACATGCTTTCCTTGTATGTGCCGGTTCTGGGGCTTCAACCCAGGGTATTGCACTCTTGCTTGGCTTTTTCACTCATGGATGGCTCCATACCACTTGAATCACAGCTCCACTTCTAGCTTTTTTCTGGTTAATTGGAGATAAGACGTTCCTACCTGCTCTGGTTTCCAACTACAATCCTCAAATCTCAGCCTCCTTAGTAGCTAGGATTGTAATCTTAGCCACAAGCACCTGCCTTGCCCACATGCTGTTAACAGTTTATAAACCTTCCTGCCACCCTACCTATTCAGTCACCTGTCCTCTCCCATTGGCCTCCACTCTGACGCTAATTCAGAAGAGAAAGAGCAGGTGGTGGTGTCAACTTGTTCCAAATTCCCAAGCTAGTGTGCTAAGCTGGGAACCTCCATCACTACCCAGTCATGGCCATGAACCCATACTGTGTCAAATCTACCACAGGTATGACAGGAGGATGGAGAATTCTAATATAGACTGGCCTACATAGCCAGACATTGATGGATGGAAAAAGGGAGGGAGGGAGAGAGGGCAGGAGGAAGGGAGAGAAGAAGGGAAGAATGGAAGATGAGAGGGAAAACATGTTACAAAACTCTGTTTCAAGCACTTCCTACTCAGAAGAGAGAATCAGGTCCCAGAAGCCAAGCAATGCTCAGCTAGTAAGCACAGAGTACAGTCTTAGCTTACAGCCAGGAAATGAACATCTCAACTGCAAAGAACTGAATTCTGCCAACAACCTGAATTCTCAAGGAACCAGTTTCTCCCTCAGAGTCTCCAAAAGGAATGACTACTGCCAACATCTCGTTCTTAGTTCTGAGAGATGCGGATTGGACTACTAAACCAAAGAACTGTTAAAAAAAAAAAAAAAAAGTATGTTTCTGTTAAGTCACAAGCCTGTAGTCATTTAATAGCAGCAATAGAAAACAGCAATTTTTCCGGCAACTAGAAACTGAATTTTTAAAATTCATCCTAAATACTAAAAGCCCAAGAACTAAGACAAGTTTTGAAAAAGAATATGAGTGGGTATTATGTTGTGCCTCCCCCAAAAAAGATATTGTTAAGTCCTAACCTCCCCATCCCACCCCCCTATACCTATGAATGTTAATTTATTTGGAAATAAGTCCTTTCTAGGTGTATTTAAGGATCTCAGTATGAGAGAATCCTGAATTAGGACCAGTGTCTTTTAAGAGAGAGACACAGAATATGAAGACAGAGTTAAAGAGTAACAAGCCAAAGCCAACTGGAGCCACCAGGAGCTGGATAGAGGTCTAAAACAGGTCCCTCGTAGCACTCTGGGAGGGATCACAGTCCAGCAAATGCCTTGATTTTGCATGTTTGAGGCTTTTCATGTGACAAAATACATTATTATCTTAGGCCAGCAAATTTGAGATCATCATTAAGCCAGCCCAGGAAACACAGAGAGGGAACATACAGTAGAAGCTTCCAAGGTATGCTGTTCTTGATAGTGATATACTGACACAGACATAGACAAAAGACAAATACAGCCAGAATTGACAAGAATTCCTTGAATAAATTCTTATGGAACAAAATCAGGCATAGGATAGATATGGTGCTGTGAACTTTCGTGGATTAACTCAACTGATTGCCTTGTACATGGCTGGATTGGGGGTTTAATGCTCTCTTTAGGGATATTGTAACATCACTCATGTCATTCATGAGAAGATTGATTTGCCATTTGCTTTTCCTGTATAATCCCTGTCAGGTTTTGGTATTAGGTTTATATTAGTGTCATAAATGAATTAGAAGCATTTCTTCCTTTTGCATCCTCTAGAAAGTTTACAGAGTATTGGAATTATGTGGTTTTTTTCCCAGTCTAGTTAAACTTTATAGTAAAACTTATGCTCAGATTATTTTTTTCAGGTACAAAAGTCTTCAATTACCACTTTTATTTATTTATTTAGAGGTTTGAGGAATATTCAAAAAATTTTTTTCTGAATCAGGTTAACAAATTACTTTATTCTGGGTATTTACATATCTCATAGATTTACAAATTTGTTTGCATCAAGATAATTTTAATATCTTGCTCTTCCCTTCTCTTCCTTTATTTGCCCTTTCCCTGCTTTTCCCTGCCTTTTTCCTTCCTTTCTCTTGTTTTTTCCAATGCTGAGATTTGAACTCAGAGCTTCACAAATGCTATACAGGTTCTCTAGTATTGAGAAACATTCTTAACCCTATTGTTTTTAATGTTTAAAAAATTGTAGCTGGGCGCCAGTGGCTCACGACTATAATCCTAGCTATTCAGGAGGCTGAGATCTAAGGATCACGGTTCAAAGCCAGCCGGGGCAGGAAAGTCCGTGAGACTCTAACCTCCAATAAATCACTAGAAAACCGGAAGTGCGCTGTGGCTCAAGCGGTAGAGCACTCGCCTTGAGTGAAGAGCGCAGGGACAGCACCCAAGCCCAGAGTTCAAGCCCCACGACCGACCAAAAAAAAAAAAAAATTGTTTGATGTGATAATGTTACCTGTAATTAGTATCAGAATAGCAGACACAGAAGCATTTGTTCACAAGGCAACTTGTACAAGAACCTTCATTAACATAATGTCCTTATAAAAGGTCAGATACCAAGGACTTGCAGGAGGAATTAATGTATTATGATATATATCTAATTAATACAATGGAACACAAGATAATACAATGAAAATGAATGAGCTAAATCTATGCATGTTGATGTAGATGAGTTCATAAACATAACATTGAATGGGTAAAGCTATTTTTAGAACGTCTGCTATGATCTGGATAAATATCCCCCAAAGGACCATGCATCGAAAAGGCTTTTTTCCTAGCTGCTGCTGGTATTGAGAAATGACAGAACCTTTAAGAAGTGGGACCTATGAAGAGAAGTTAGGTCACTGGAGAAACATGCCCTTGAAAGGGCCATTGGAACCCCAACCTCTTCCTCTTTTCCTTTTTGCTTCCAAGTTGCTCTGAGGTAAGCAACTTCTTCTTCCATGTGCTCCCACTATGATGTGCAGCCCTACCAGAGGTTCAAAAGTAAAGGAGCCACTGACCATGGTCTGAAATCTCCAAAACTGTGAACCAAGAAAAACTCCTCTTTTCCTTAAGTTGATTATCCTGGGCATTTTGTTACACAGATACAAAACTGACTAATACCACTTTCCTTCTGTATGGTATGACAGCATTTGTGTCAATTTAGGAATGAGCATATGTGTCAGTGCTAGAAGATTTTGAAAACATGGACTGCAGACAAGACAAATTCATGATGTAGTTTTTCTGGGCAATGAAGGAGGAGCTTGGAAGCTGGAAAGTGGATTATAGGAAACTACAGCTTTTTAATGACAGAAGTTTTTTTTAAAAAATCCTGAAGTACAAATGACTTAATGTTGAAAGAGAGAGATTGAAACTTAGCAGATCTTTTATAGAAACTAATATTTCCAACATAGGTCTCCAACATAGGTTTTCCACTATAGAGCAGTTTTCTGTTTTTACATGTTTTTTTTATTCCACCTGAATACTTCTGCTCATAATAGGAACTGATCAGTTTTGATTTATTTTTAGTTTCTTCTTGCTTGCTTGCTTCCTTTTTTTTTTTTTGTCAGTTGTGAGGCCTGAACTCTGGGCCTGGGGGGCTGCTCCTCAGCTCTTCAGCTCAAGGCTAACGCTCTACCACTTGAGCCACAGCACCACTTCCGGCTTTTTCTGCTTATATGGTGCTGAGGAATTAAACCCAGGGCCTCATGCATGCAAGATAAGCACTCTACCACTAAGCCACCTTCCCAGCACCTTTTCTTCCTTTCTTACTTCCTTCCAGTCTTCCTTCCTTTCTTTATTCGTTCCATTTTTTCTTTCTTTTCTTTCTTTCTCTCTCCCTCTCTCCCTCTCTCCTTCCCTTCTTCCCTCCTTCCTTTCTTTCTCCCTAAATGTGGTCTAGCAAATAAAAATATTTCCACTGGAGTTGGAGGGGTAGCAGGGCACCTCCCAATAAGTGAAAGCATCAGATATTGCATTTGAGTCTCCATTTCAGACAAAAAAAATTCCCTTACATCAACATCATTATTAATGTAACATATTTGTTTCTGAGTTAGAAGATTTTGATTGTTGCCATTACCAGTGACTTAGCCATATAATAGATGTACTTTAATATTCCTTTACTATTCAAAAACTACTAATAAATGACCTTGAACTCTAAAATATGATTCAAGTGTCCAAATGATTGCAGTTGAAAGTTTAAAGCTAACACAGGCAAAAAAAAAAAAAAGCCTTCATCTCCAGTTAACCCTTAAAATGAGGGAATGGAGTTGTGGCTCAAATGGTAAAGCACTAGCAGTGAGCAAAAAAAGCCAATGAAACATTAGGCCCTGAGTTCAAAATCAGTATTCACAATACCAGTGAGTATCTGTGCATAGTCTGTTATTACTTGGCTGTATCAGTTACATGGCTTCATGGTTCATTCTAGATGACATTATGAATATAAAAACAATGTATTCTAAAATTCAAGGACTTTAAATGATGTTATAAATCATGTTGATTGTCTGTTTCCAAAAGGAAGATTGAGCAGAGAGAGCATCTACCTACTAAAATATAAATACCTCCTCTCTTAATTATATTTTGTATGATTAACATTACAACAATTAGTTTGAATGTGGATTCTTCAGAAAATGTCTAGAAATGGTATGGATGAAGAAACAGACTATATCCATTTTAATATATATTTGATATAAAATGCAAATTTATATTTAGTATACAGTTTCCTCAGAAGATTGTATTTAGATTGTGACGATGGACAAAAGTTGGTCAGCAGAAACTATGGTGAATATTATTAATGTTTTTGAATGGTTTAGATTGGTTTACGTGGAAAAGGTATATTTCTGTAGATTAAAATTGTCATTCACTCACTGGTACTTTGTTTTCACTTCTAGCTTTATAAAAATTTTCCCTATCAATTTGAGAAAAATATTTTCAAAAAATTATTATCAATGGTAAAATTAGTAAGATATAAATATACTGATACAATTGGTGTTATAATCTATATTGTCATTATGGAGGTACAGTTGTACTGTATGGAAAGTCCTGTTGTTTCCTTTCATACTTGAAATTTCTACAGTAACTGATTTTGCTTTGCCTAATTACAGAACAAATACTTTCTGTGTAGATTAATAAATATCATATTTATCATGTAGTTTTTAATTTGTTCATTCTTTTTATTTGGGGGGGGGGTCCGGTCATGGGGCCTGAACTCTAGGCCTGGGCGCTGTCCCTCAGCTCTTCAGCTCAAGGCTAGCGCTCTACCACTTGAGCCACAGCACCACTTCCGGCTTTTTTCTTTTTGCTTATGTGGTGCTGAGGAATCGAAATCAGGGCCTCAAGCATGCAAGGCAAGCGCTCTACCACTGAGCCACCTTCCCAGCCCTTAATTTGTTCATTCTTGTTGCTTCTGAAATTTCTATTGTTTCTCCTCTGAGAATAAAAGAGCTTTATTTTTTAGAACCTAAAAAACAAACAAAAAGAATAACCTTAAAGAGTAAAGCATTAATTAATAATTTGTGATCAATTAATTATTAAACTAAAAATGGTGTCAGTAGAACATTACACCAAATGCAGGGCCCTTGTGAGTCCGAATTCCTGGGACTACATGATCAACAGTCTGTGAAATAGTTCTGTCCGTAGTCAAAAATTAGCATACATTTACATTCATCCTTGCACTATGTAATGTCAAGCTGTTAGTTTTTTTCCATAGGTCATGCAGCTTGAACTCATGGCCTGGGTGCTGCCTCTGAGCTCTTTCTCTCAAGGCTAGTGTTCTACCACTTTGAACCACAGCACCACTTCCAGTTTTCTGGTGGTTAATAGGAGATAAGAGTATCAGAGACTTTCTTGCCTAGGCTGGCTTGGAACTGTGATCTCAGCCTCTTGAGCAGTTAGGAATACAGATGTGAGTTACTGATGCCCAGCTACAATGTCACTTTTAAATGCAAACATAAATAGAAAAGGAATCTTGCTCGCAATAACTTGGTGTAACAGAATAGGTAACTGTGCAAGCCAAAGCAGTGTCTAAATTGGCTTAGTAGAAGCAAACGAGGCTCTGTAACAGCCCAGATGCAATGCAGTTTGACAGAAGAATAAAGGCTTCCTGGAGAAATGCATGTGACTCCTAAAAGATAAATAAGAATCACTAAAGGAAGGCTGGGAAAAGCATTCTAAATATGGAAATCAAATATATTCAAAAATTAGAAATCTAGGTCAAAAATTAGAAATCTGGCTCACATCTGTAATCCCAGCTACCCCAAAGGTAGAGATGGAGAGAATGGTGGTCCAAGCCAGCCTGGAGGTGGGGGTGGGGCATGAAAAATAAATAGAAACTAAACTGGGCTAGGGCCCCAACTCACGTGGTATAATGTCTATGTAGTAAGTTTAAGGCCATAAGTTCAAATCTCAGTACCACTAAAGAGAGACTGTGTCCAGACACAGACCAAAATCAGATTGCAGGTGAATATCATATTGAGATAAGACTGATTCATACTGGCTGCTTTAACAGCTGCCTGAGTTACTCTGAGTTTTTTGAGGTTCAAAGCTAGCCCAAACAGACAAATTTGACAGACTTTTATCTCCAGTTAATTAGCAAAAAGCCAGAAAGTGGAGGTGTGGCCCAAGTGGTAGAGTGACAGCTTTGAGCCAAAAAGCTAGAGTGTGAGACCTGATGCCCTACAACAAGTGAATGAATCAATTAAAAAAGGGTACATATATATAGTAGAATTTTACTCCTTCATTAGAAAGAATAATATTGTGTCATTTTCAAGGAAATGAATGGACCTAGAAAAAAATATGTTAAGTAATAAGTAAGTCAGGCTCAGAAAGACAAACGGCACATGTTTTCCTTTATATGTACAAGTTAGATCTAGAATGCAAACATACATGAAAACATATACAGGGCTCTGTGCATTCACAAACAAACTGACTAAAGGATTGTATACTTTGGGGAGGAGGCCAAAGGTATAACTCCTTTAAACAACTAATGAAAGTTTAACAAAATGGGTATCAGGGAGTGGTATTGGGGTAGGGGAGGGCAAAGGAAAGGGCACAGGAATGGAGAGAGGGAGGGTGAACAAATGTAGTCATGATAGCCAATGTTTATTATATGAAAATTGAACTACAGGGGCTGGGAAGGTGGCTCAGTGGTAGAGCGCTTGCCTTGCATGCCTGAGGCCCTGGGTTCAATTCCTCAGCACCACATAAGCAAAAAGAAAAATAAAGCCAGAAGTGGCGCTCTGGCTCAAGTGGTAGAGTGCTATCCTTGAGCTGAAGAGCTGAGGGACAGCACCCAGGCCCAGAGTTCAGGCCCCACGACCAAACCCCCAAAAAAAAAAATTGAACTACATAACTTAAGGGTAGGATTGGAGGGGAAAAAATAGAAGAGAATAATGGAAAGGGTGACATTGATCAGAATTCATTATATTTATAACCTGCCTTACGGAAATATAACTTCTTTGTTGAACTATTTAATAATTTTAATTTAAATTAAAACAAAATACATTAAAAAAAATGAGTGTGAGGCCTTGAGTTCAAGCCCCAGTACCAGCACAAAGGAATTAATGAACACAAATAAATCCCTAATTTGGGTAAAAAAAAAATAGGGAATGAAATGGGTTTCCTAGGGAGAAAAGTTTTTAAATTACATATTTAGAAGATATATGAATGTGAGCAGGAAGATTCATATCAGTATTAAACTACACAATTCACTGTAAGTAAAAAGCATAAATAAGTAAAAAGATATTTTAGATGCTATTGCCAAATTAATATTTGAATATAGTTTGCCAGAACAGAATGAAAACTGAGAACATTTTGAAGGTTCAGCATAGCTATAGAACCAAACAGGCCTCCCAGCCTTTTGATTATATCCAAGTATAAAACTACATACATAGGTGCTTTTAATCTACCATGTATAATACTTTAATTTATTGCTATTTTAAAACACTGAAACAGTTAGCTAGCATTTATATATATACCTGCTGCTTGAACACGAAGTTTTAGTGACTAATGTTGTGAGCATTTTGAATAATTTATATCATGTTATGATTCTATGGTAGGTGTCAGTGGCTCATGCTTTTAATCCTAGCAATTTAGGAGATGGAGATCTTAGGATCATAGTTCAAAGCCAGCCCAGGCCAGAAAGTCCATGAGACTCTTATTTCCAATTAACCACAAAAAAGTTGAAAGTAGAACTGTGTCTCAATTAGTACAGTGCCAGCCTCGAGTGAATAATACTAAGGGACAGTGCCTCGACCCTGAGTTCAAGCCTCAGTACCAGGAAAAAAAGATTCTAAGTTATGTAACTATATATCAATATATGTTGATTACCTGGTATTCTTCTTCCTTTTGGAAAAAGTTCATTGAACATAGTTCCTAGCTATGTTACTTTCTTTTTTTTTTTTTCTTTTTTTGTGTCCAGTTGTGGGCCTGAACTCTGGGCCTGGGCACTGTCTCTCAGCTCTTCAGCTCAAGGCTAGAGCTCTACCACTTGAGCCACAGCGCCACTTCCGGCTTTTTTTTCTGCTTATGTGGTGCTGAGGAATCAAACCCAGGGCCTCATGCATGCAAGGCAAGCGCTGTACCACTGAGCCACTTTCCCAGCCCTATGTTACTTTCTTAACATAATTATTTTAAAATATTCTTATCAGGAGAGTTAAATAGCATTAATGATAAAAGTGCAGGGAATCTAACTTCTTCTTCCTCCCACTTTTGCATGTCCACCTTTCAACCATAATTTCTTCTCTCTTTCTCTCTTTCTCTCTCTCTCTCTCTTTCTCTCTCTCTTTCTCTCTTTCTTTCTTTCTTTCTATCTATCTGTCAGTCATAGGGCTTGAACTCAGGGCCTGGATGCTGCCCTTGAGCATTTTTGCTCAAGGCTAGTGCTTTACCATTTTGAGCCACAGTCCCAGTCCCAGCTTTCTGGTGGTTAATAGGAGATAAAAGTCTTATGGACTTTCCTGCCAAGGCTGGCTTTGAACCCCGATCCTCAGATCTCCTAGGGTTACAGGCATGAGCCACTAGTGCCCAGCTCAACCATCATTTCTTTGCAAAATTTTCACTTAACCTTTCAAATATCAATATTGTGATTATTTTCTGAAAAATTCGTCATATTTTTGTTTGTCTTTTTAGTCTCTGAATGCTTAAAGTGTTCTATAAATCTGTTTTTTTCCTTGTAAGTAGCTGATCTAGCAATCTGAATAAAGGAAGAGCTGTTGCCAAGGAAAAAGAGGAACTTGTTTGAGATCTTTGATATTTTTGGATGGATTCTTTGATGTGGAGACCTGGGGTGCCTTCCTCAGTCTCTGCCAAGTGCCTTAGTTCAGGGGCATGCATGCCAAGATCAAAGTACACTGGAGCAACTAATGCCCTGTCTTTAAAGTAGGGAAATCCTTGTCTTGTAGAAGAGTTGGTCTATCACAGACAGGGTGAGCAGACTTATGAGTACTGATATTGGCATCATTTCATGGAAAGCTCACAATACTGTGAGATAGCTTCCAGTGTTAGCTTCACGTTACTTCAACAAAATACCTGAGAAAAGCTACCTATAGAAGAAAAGAAGGTTTACTTAATTCCTGTTTTGGAGATTCAACTTCAGATCAGATTGGCTCCACTGGTTTGGTGAAGACAATGGATGGCAGTGATGATGCATGTTACATCACGAGCCAGGCTCAGAGAAAGACTTCAGAGTCCTACAATCCCTTCCAAGGGCATACCCCAATGACCTAAAGACCTCGCACTAGACCCTCATATTCTAAAGATTCCACTACCTCCTTATAGTGCCACCCTAAGGATAAAATTTTTACCTATGCACCTTTGAGGGACATTCAACCTCCAGAACATAGTAGTTCCATTATCAATCAAATTTTGTAAAGGGGAAACTAGATTTTCCTCTTCTGACAAAATGGAAAAAGAAGAGGCTTAGTAAGCTTAAATAATGGCTCTAAGTCACTCAGATAAAATACTATTTGTAACAAAAATAAAAATAAATACTGTTTGTGACTTTGGGAGCCTTTTGACATTAACTACAAGATGAATTTTTGGGGCTGGGAGGTGGCTCAGTGGTAGAGTGCTTGCCTTGCATGCATGAGGCCCTGGGTTCAATTCTTCAGCACCACATAAACAGAAAAAGCCAGAAGTGGCGCTGTGGCTCACTTGGTAGAGTACTCCTTGAGCTGAAGAGCTGAGGGACAGTGCCCAGCCCAGAGTTCAGGCCTCACAACCAAAAAAAAAAAAAAAAAGATGAATTTTTGAATTTGAGAAGAGGACATTAGCTAGATATTTATTAGAGCACCTCCAACAGTGCCATGTCAAATGTGCTAGTTGTAGCTGAGAGGCAAGGTTGGTTGTCTAGGGATATGCCTGAGTTCTAATGAGATTTAGTGGTCTAATCTCTCCCCGTCAGTTCCCTGGCACTAGAAACTTATGACACTTCTAATACATTAGTAGGTGTTTTTTTTTAATGGTTCCCTCTACCAAGTATAAATAAGTATCACATTTCCCATTTAAACAGTGTTGGGAGCCCTTTGTTATGAAGGATTTGTCAGGTTGGGAAGGTAGCTCAGTGGTAGAGTGTTTGACTTGCATGCATGAGGCCCTGGGTTCAATTTCTCAGCACCACATAAGCAGAAAAAGCCAGAAGTGGCACTGTGGCTCAAGTGGTAGAGCGCTAGACTTGAGCTGAAGAACTGAGGGACAGTGCCCAGACCCAGAGTTGGCTTGAACTGGGCACTGTCCCTCAGCTCTTCAGTTCAAGGCTAGTGCTCTACCACCTTGAGCCATAGTGCCACTTCCAGTTTTCTGGTGGTTAATTGGAGATAAGAGTCTCATGGACTTTCCTGCCAAGGCTGGCTTTGAACTGCAATCCTCAGAACTCAGCCTCCCAAATAGCTAGGATTACAGGAGTAAGCCACCAGCTCCCAGCAAGTATTTTTTTTAATTTACTGGAATTTGAAGTCTGTGCTTTGAGCTTGCCAGGCACGCATTCTACTCCGTGAGCCATGCCTCTTGCCCTCTTTGCTCTGGTTATTTCAAAGACAAGGTCCCAGTTGTTTTTCTGAGCTAGCCTGGATCATGGTCCGCTTTATTTATACTTCCTGCCTTATCTGGGATGATAGGCGCACAGCATTATGCCCATTTTTTCTGTTGAGATGGGGAGGGGGCAGGTCTCAAAAAACATTGCTCCCAAGGCTGGTCTGGAACCATGATCCTTCCAATCTCATTCTTCTATTCAACTGGGATAACTGGTATGCATAACTACACTCAGTTATTGGTTGAGATGAGGGTCTTAAAAATTTTTTGCTTGGATGGACTTCCAGTTTAAATTCTTTTGATCTCTGTCTCCCAAGTAATGGGGCATAGGAATGAGCCATTTTTTCTGTGGCCAAAGCTTTTATTATGCTATTATCTCCCAAGACACACTGGGTAGCAATTCCCAAACTTATGTGACACCCTCCTCCCTTTGTCCTACGAGCATTTCAGGAAATGAGCACTATATGAAAGACCATTCCAAGAAATTTGTTTTTGTTTGTTTCCTTGTTTTTCTTTCTTGCTTTTTATTTTTTGTTGGTACTGGGGCTTGAACATTGTACCTTAGCTTTATTCACTTAAGGCTGGCACTCTACCACTTAAGCCACAGATCCACTTCCAGATTTCAGTGGTTAACTGAAATAAGAACTCTCACAAACATTCCTGCCCAGACTGGCTTAGAAACACCCAATTAGATGCAAGCTAGTAATTTCTCAAACAATATATATCTTATGGCCTGGACAGAAAATTTCCTGGTTCAAAAATCCCCATTTTGACCACTGGGTGATGCTCATGAGCTCTTGTCATCCCTTCCAGTCTAAGTGGTCCTTGAACTGTCAGCCTTTTTTTGTGTGTGAGCTATAGAATGGTGTGAGCAGCAAATTTGTCAGTGCTAAGATTCCAGGTCTTAATGTATATTAATTAAAAGGATTATATGTTTGTTTATCTCTTTATACTTTCAAATTAACAACTGGTGCATGCTGGGGCAAGTCTATAAATTCTCACTTGCACCCAATCAATATTGGTAGAAGAGCAAACTTAACATGCTTCCTGTTTTACAATACAATGTAAAGAAGAGTTCTCCAGTCAGACATATTATCCATTCCATTAACACATTGAGGTAAAGGAGGTACATGCAATCAGTTTATATAAATCCATTCCAATTTTCCTCCACATTTTCACCTTATTCTCACCATCCCAGCAATCATTTCTTTCACATAATATCCCAACATAACCAGACACCTACCTACTATCTCATCACTAGGTGTTGGAATTACTATGTATCAGGGTCACAGCCCTCGAGCCCTTACTCACAAGTCATGGTGGTTGGAGGAGGTGATCATGGTCCAATGACAGAATTAATAACATGTAAACATAGACATCAAAAAGCTGTTTTCCCTCTCTCTCCTCTCCTGGTTCTGGAGTCTTTCCCCATTCTATGTAAAAGATGGGGGAAACTTAAAAGTGGGTGCAGTTAGAATTTGTTTCCCTGCCCAAACACAGATCCATCAGTGGCGTACAATCTGATAAACCTTTGGCCAAATGCTGAAGTATGAAGTCACAGAGACAAAACCTGGGAAACAGGGCTTCCATACAAACATAAGAACAAAACAGCCACACATCACTGGGGAGACAGAGTTCACAAACAAACAAAGCAAACACAATAATGCTGCATGAGAAGAGAAGGATAATCCAATGTAATATGTCCTTTCAGATGTCAAGTATTCAAGAAAACATTATAAGGCATGAACAAATCCATACACAAGATAAAAAGAGACTCAAGAGGAATTGTGTGATTGCCCCTCAAATACTGGATTTAGTAGACAAAGCTTTTAAAGTGGCTATTATAAGTAAGTTCAAAGGGCTAAGGAAATCCATAGTTAAATAGCTGAAAGAATGCATTATAACAATGATTCAACAAACAGAGAACCTTAATAAAGATAGGACTTACAACAAAGCACTAAATGCAAGTTTCCATTCTGGAATTGGAAAGTTCAATAACTCAAGCAGAACATTTATTAAAAGTATCAAAGACAAGATTAAGAGGGTGGGATAAACAAACTCCAAGTTAAAAGACAGATCATAAATGCTGTTCAATCTGAAAACAAAGAGACTGCGATGTCAAACAGGAACACCATAGACTTCTGTTTGTACCTAAATGCCAGTAATTCTCATGAATAAAGAATTTGTTATATGCATTTGGTGCATTTCCAGAGCACTAAAAGGATTTTTTTTCTTTTGCTTTAGTGTTTCAGGTTTCCTCCATGTTTATAGATTCTTCAGAGAAAGAGAATCTATAGACCTGCTAATTTCATCCTATCAAAACTCTAACATTTGCTTATGGACTTTATTGTTGTTTTAGAGTTGATTTTAGTAGGGGTTTTTTTGGTGTTTTTTGAGATTGAATCTTAAGTAACTCAGTCTGCTCTTGAACTCATGATCTTCCTACCTCAGCCTCCCAAGTGCTAAGATTACAGGCATGAACCACCACACATGGCTCCAAATTACTTTTTTTTGCCAGTCTTGGACCTGGGCACTGTCCCTGAGCTTCTTTTGCTCAAGGCTAGCACTCTACCACTTGAGCCATGGCACCACTTTCGGCTTTTTATGTGGTACTGAAGAATCGAACCCAGGGCTTCATGTATACTAAGCAAGCACTCTTATCATGAAGCCATGTCCCCAGCCCCCAAATTACATTTTTACTGCAAAGATTTGTCGTTGTTGTTGTTACAGTGCTAGACATTGTCTACTCATTCACAAGTTACTTGTGCATTTATTCCCTTCTCTTGGGTTATAAGGACCAGGAGGTTAAAAACCAAATTTCTCAGTGAAATCTCAAAGGACACTGGATGGATGGATAAGGGTTCTACCAATGAGATGTGATTGCATAAGATCTAGAAGGTGTGGGGCCGGGTATGCGATTCTTTGTGCACTAATAGCATGTGATCGACAGGCTCTGGCTGAAGTGAACTTTTGCAATGGCCTCATTCCATGTCCCACTGACCTCTCACCCAGCTTTATGGGTCATGGCAGCTGTGACCTTGGCATTGGTTTTCTTTTTTTTTTTTTTTTTTTTTTTTTTTTTGGCATTGGTTTTCTACAGCTTCATGACACACAGTTGGAACATTGCTGCTATCACATAATTTTGAGGTTCAGACACAAATCCTTGACTTCCTCTCTTCCAATCTTTTCTATCATTTTATAAACAATTGATCTGTTTTAAATCCCTTTCTGGCTAGGTGTTGATGTCTCACGCCTGTAATCTTAGCTACTCAGGAGGCTGAGATCTGAGGATCACGGTTCAAAGCCAGCCTGGACAGGAAAGTCCATGAGACTCTTATCTCCAATTAAGCACCAGAAAATCAGAAGTAGAGCTGTGGCTCAAAGAGGTAGAACACTAGACTTGAGCACAAAAGCTCAGGGACAGTGCCCAAACCCTGAGTTCAAGCCCCATGATCAATGCCTGCCCTCCTCCCCACACACACAAAAAAATCTCTTTTTGTTTTAAACACCTGGAGTGTTTTTTTCTTTCTGAACTACAACCTAATCATCATGATTATGTTTCAGGGAAGTGTGTTCGTCAGCTTTCTATCACTACCACAAAGTACCTGTGCTAATCAATTTATAAAGGTAAAAGGTTTATTTTGGCTCGGTTTTGAGGTTCCAGTGTATGATCAATAGGCCTTATTGTTCTGAGAGACAGCATATCATGGGCAGGGAATATGAATAGCTAGGGTTATAAGTGTGAGTCCCTGGTGCCTGGCTGACACTTTTAAGCCTGTTTTTCAAGCAGACTCCAATTAGACTTACAAAGCATGTTATAAAAAGTCTCATCACTGCCTAATTACTGTTCTACCTTTTACTATTATCTGTGCTCTCAAGCTTATTCTCATCTATTTATCTGAAGATGGAATCATCCTACAATAATTTATATGACTTTTCTCAATACCATTCAACTAAGTTGACATTGGTAGCCTGAAACTGGCCATGGGTGGAGTACTTAGAGTATAGGAACCACAACATTCTATTAACTTAGCTTTTAATTGTGTATTGAAAGGGTGCTGGTACTGGGGTTTCAGGGACTATGCTCTGTCCCTTAGTTTTTTCCACTCAAATCTGGTACTCTAATATCTGAGGCACACCTCCACTTCTGGCTTTTTGCTGGTTAATTGAAGATAAGAGTCTCTTGGACTTTTTCCTCAGGCTGGCCTTAAACCTTGATCCTCAGATCTCAGCCTCCTGAGTAGTTAGGCTTACAGGTATAAGCTACCAGTGCCCAGCTTTGGGCCTTTAACTTTTTTGGGGCGGGGGGAGGGGAGGGGGTCCAGTCATGGGGTCTGAACTCTGGGCCTGGGCGCTTTCCCTCAGCTCTTCAGCTCAAAGCTAGCGTTCTACCACTTGAGCCACAGCACCACTTCCGGATTTTTTCTTTTTGCTTATGTAGTGCTGAGGAATCGAACCCAGGGCCTCATGCATCCAAGGCAAGCGCTCTGCCATTAAGCCACCTTCCCAGCCCCTGGGCCTTTAACTTTTATTAGGAGAATAGATCGTTAAAATCCACCAGCATACTATCTGATATCTATTATTTTTTTGGCTATGGATTGAATTGCATCCCTCACCGCCTCTCAAATTCATATGTAAAAGCTACATGCTAGAACCTGTGAGGGTGAGATAAATTAGATCAAGACTGGGTGCTGGTGGCTGACACCTGTAATCCTAGCTACTCAAGAGGCTGAGATCTAAGGACTGCAGTTAGAAGCCAGCCTTGGCAGGAACGTCTATGAGAGTCTTATCTCCAATTAACCACTAAAAAGCCAGAAGTAGAGCTGTGGCTCAAGTGGTAGAGCACTAGTTTTGAGCACAAAAACTCAGGGATGGCATCCAGGCCCAGAATTCAAGCCCCATGGCAGGCAAAAAAAAACCCGTTAAATCAGATCATCTGGAAGAGGGGATGATCTAGGAGGGCTGATGCCCTTGTAAGAAGAGATAACGTATGTTCAGAGTGTGAAGACAAAATCACAAGGGAGCTGACTACAGACTCCACCAAGAACTGAATGGGTTGTGGGCTGGAATAAGTGGGGAGAGGAATTATGTTTCAATCTCTCAGATTATAGTATCTTGTTTTGGCAGCCAGAGAAACCCAATAAACTTGCTGTTAGTAGTGTATTATTAAAGTGCACTGTTAGTACATGGGAGAGCTTCCTTCTTCCTCTACTCCTCTGCCACCTCCTCATCTGACATTCCAGATGAAAATGCTTCACTCCCAAGCCTGCCCCAAGTAGGGATCTCAAGGTACACTTCACCAGCAGGGGGCGCTAAGATGTGCTGTGCAGGCTTCAAGGTCACAACTTGTAGCTGACCTCTGCATTCTGGATCTGCGTTCAGGACCCTGTAACTACATACATTATTTGCAAGATGTTTAATCATGTTAAAAATTGTTCTTTGAGCCAAGCACTGAGGTCTCACGCCTGTTAATCCTATCTACTCAGGAGGCTGAGATCTGAGGATCACAGTTTGAAACCAGCCTGGGCAGGAAAATCCAGAAGACTCTGATCTCTTAATTCATTACCAAAAAGCTGGAAGTAGAGTTGTGACTCAAGTGACAGAGCATTATCCTTGAGCAATAAAGCTCAGGGACAGCGTCTGGGCCCTGAGTTCAAGCCCCAGGACCATAACATACACACACAAATATAAGCACAGATTTTAAATTTGATGAGGTCCAACTTATTCTCTCTTCCTCCTTTTTGCTGTCTCTCTCTCTCTGAGTTCAAGCCCTGGTACTGACAACAAACAAATAGTGCCTATCACACAGTATTTTAAGATGAAATTTTTTTTTGCTAGTCCTGGGGCTTGAACTCAGGGCCTGGGCACTGTCCATGAGCTTCTTTTGCTCAAGGCTAGCACTCTACCACTTGAGCCACAGTGCCACTTCCAGCTTTTTCTGTGTATGTGGTACTTTAGAATTGAGCCCAGGGCTTCATGAATACTAGCAAGCACTCTACCATGAGCCACCTTCTCAGCCCTAAGATGAAAATTTTTTAATAAAAGTAAATGATCAAGGGATATGCACATATATACCCTTGTTAGTAGTTGACTTTTCTCTGTATATTTTTCATGTATGGTTATGTATAATTTTAGTATTGGTTTATTTTATCTCTGATAGAAATGGGCACAGTTGGGTTAAGACCTAACTCATCGAATTAAAAGCTACAGAATCATTTAACAGTTTATTAAACTCAATAAAATAAGTATACATTGGAAAAGTTATAACAAAGTCACACTGATTTTAGTTGACAAAAATAGATAACTAAATACTCTACTGAAACATACATTTTTCACTTTATTATGATTAAATTTTTCTTAGAACAAATTAATTATACAAAGAGACTTTGAAAAAATAAAAAAGAGGGCTGGGAAGGTGGCTCACGGTAGAGCGCTTGCCTTGCATGCATGAGGCCCTGGGTTCGATTCTCTAGCACCACATAAGCAAAAAGAAAAAAATCTGGAAGTGGCGCTGTGGCTCAAGTGGTAGAGCGCTAACCTTGAGCTGAAGAGCTTAGGGACAGAGCCCAGGCTCAGAGTTCAGGCCCCACGACCGGACCCAAAAAAAAAAAAAAAAAGAAAAGAAAAAATAAAAAAGATATTTTGATGCTTTCATATATACATATAATGTATTTTTATCATATTCATCCCCTCTATTACTTTTTCTTTGTTCCTCCTTCTTTTTACATTTCAATAGATTTCATTAGTCTATCATACATGCATATATTCGATCATACCTACCCCACCATCATATCACTGGCTCCTCTCCAAGTATCTCCTTTTACACTCAAATCATTTTTTAAAGATATTGATTCCTCAGATGAGGAAATACATGCACTATTTGTATTTCTGAATCTGGCTTATTTTTCTTAATATGATGATCTTCAATGTTCCATCCATTTTCCTGAGAATGACATAACTTCATTCTTCCTTATGGCTGAAAAAGTTTATAATGTATATCTACATTTTCTTTAGCCATTCAATGGCTGAGTAGCACTTAGCCTGATTGGATAGTTTAGCTATTGTGAATAGTGCTGCTGTAAATATGAATGTGCAGGTGTCTATTATATGTAGATTTTCACATACATATATGCATATAATATATGTACATGTATATACAAATATTATATATAAATATATATCCTATTTTCTTGTCCATTCATTGTTTGCTGGTCACTTTGGCTGATTGGACCATTAGGCTATTGTTAACAGCTATGATAAAAATTAATATACAAGTATCTTGTTTGTAGATTGATTTACACTCCTTCCAATATAGGCCTGAATGGTTGGGTTCATAAGGTATGTCTATTTTTAGTTTTTTGAGCTTCCATGGTGATTCCCACAGTGATTGCGTTAGTTTACATTCCCACCAACAGTGTGTATGAGGGTTCCTTTTTACCACATCCTCTCCAGCATTTGTGTTCTCTTTATATATATCTGTTAGGCATGAGGCTTGAGGCTTGAACTCAGGGTCCGGGCACTGTTCTTGAGAATTTTTGCTCAAGGCTAATGTTCTATCACTTTGAGACACCACTCCACTTCCAGTTTTTTGTTTTTTTGTTGGTTGTGGGGCTTGAACTCTGGGCTTGAGTGCTGTCCTTGAGCTATTCAGTTCAAGGCAAGTGCTCTACCACTTGAGCCACAGCACCACTTCCAGTTTTCTGGTGGTTTATTTGAGATAAGAGTCTCATGGACTTTCCTGCCCAGGATGGCTTTGAACCATGATCCTCAGCTCTCAGCCTCCTGAGTAGCTAGGATTACAGATGTGAGCCACCAGAGCCCAGCTTCCACATCAGTTTTTAGGTGGTTAATTGGAGATAACTCATGAACAGGGCTGCCTTTGAACCTCGATCCTCAGATCTCAGCCTCCTGAGAAGCTAGGATTATAGGCATGAGCCATCAGTGCCCAGCTGGCGTATGGTTTTTTGATTGCCCATCTCACTGGGGTAATATGAAAGCTTAGTGTGGGTTTGATTTGCATTTTATTATGGCTGAAGATGTTGAACATTTCTTCATCTACTTATTAATCATTGGTATTTCATCTTCTGGTAGTTTTCTGTTCAATTTGTATACCTATTCATTAATTGGATTATTTGTTCTAGTTGTTGCTTAATTTTCTAAGGTCTTTGCATATTCTGGATATTAATCCTTTATTATATCCATTCTGCTGCAGTAGGATAGAATCCCAGTGGGTGTTTTTCTGTTGTTTGGTTTTTTTTATTTGTTTTGTGCCAATCCTGGGACTGGGCACTGTCCTTAAGCTTTTTTGCTCAAGGCTAGCTATTTTCTAGTTGAGCCACAATTGCACTTTTAGTTTTGTTTTGTTTTGTTTTTGGTGCTTAATTGGTGATTGCATTAGTTTACATAAGAGATATGGGTCTCAAGACTTTCCTGCCCAGGTTGGCTTCAAACTGTGATCTTCAGATCTCAACCTCCCAAGCAGCTAGGATCACAGGTGTGAGCCACCACTGCTTTGCCTCCGTGTTCTTTTATTTGCATTTCCTTTAAGACTAAGGATGCTGAAAATTTCTTCATGTATTTATTTGCTGCTTTCACTTTTGTGAGAATTATCTGTTCAGTGAAATTGTCCACTTATTAACTGAATTATTGGTTCTTTTAATGTTTCATTCCTTGAACTCTTTATTCGTGTGTGTGTGTGTGTGTGTGTGTGTGTGTGTGTGTGTGTGTGTGTGTGTTGGTGGGGGGCTGCCTCCAGAGTTTGAACTTAGTACTTCACACTTTCTTGTCTTGCTTGCTTGGCTGGCGTTCTACCACCTGAGACATGCCTCTAGACTGCCTTTCTGTTTGTTATTTTGAAGATAGACTGTCTCCAATTTTTCTGTCTGGGCTGGCTTTGAACTGCAAACCTCCAGGTCTCAGCTTCCTTAGTAGCTAGGATTACAGGTATGGCATTCAGTACATAGT
Organism: Dipodomys spectabilis; assembly: GCF_019054845.1. NCBI lineage: Eukaryota > Metazoa > Chordata > Mammalia > Rodentia > Heteromyidae > Dipodomys > Dipodomys spectabilis. The sequence continues at coordinate 17,733,128 of NW_024870775.1, forward strand.
GTTCTCATACATTCTTTTTTTGGGGGGGAGGGGGTGTCCGGTCGTGGGGCCTGAACTCTGGGCCTGGGCGCTGTCCCTCAGCTCTTCAGCTCAAGGCTAGCGCTCTACCATTTGAGCCACAGCACCACTTCCGGCTTTTTTCTTATGTGGTGCTGAGGAATCAAACCCAGGGCTCAGGCATGCAAGGCAAGTGCTCTACCCTGAGCCACCTTCCCAGCCCCATACATTCTTATTCCTGATGAATAACAGGCAAGAGATCAATAATATAGGCTATAGGTTATCACTTCATTCTGGAAGCGACTTCCTATAACATAAATAAACTTTTTAATTCAATGCAATCCAATTTGTCAATGCTTTCCTTTATTTCCTGAGCTACCATTTTATGGTTAAGTTTTAAAATTTTGAGAGCATGGTAGATTGACACATTTTAAGAAATGAATCCAGTATGGTGGTGCACACCTGAAATTCCAGCACTCAAGAGATGGAAGCACAAGGATCATGAGTTTGAGAGCAACATAGGCTTACACAGTGAGACCCTTTCTCTCTCAAAAAAAAATGAGAAATAAGATACAGGGGTCTTATGCACTCTTAATCCAGTTTCACATTTTCTTCACACAAGATACACAAATGATCAGTAAATACATGAAGTGATGTTCAACATCACTAGTCATTAGGGAAATGCAAACCAAAACCACAATGAAAAACTACCTCAGATTCATGAGGATGCTACTATTTTTAAAACAGAAAATAAGAAGTGTTGGTAGATTGTGTAAAATGTGACACTCATACCTTAGTAGACAAGTTAAACAGTAGAACTGCTAAGAAAAACAGCAGTTCCTCAAAAGCTGAACAGAGTTATTATGTAACCCAGCAATATTTACTAAGTAAATACTCCAAAGAAGTGAAAGCATTCCTCACTCTGAAACTGGTATAGTACCACCATTTAAAAACATACAATGGGGCGGAAATCTAGGTTGTCTACAAGCAGATGAATGAATCAAGAAAATGTGTTCATATAATGGACAAGTATTTATCTATAAAAGTGAATGAAGCTCTGGTACTTACTACAACATGGATAAACTTTGAAAATATTCTACTAAAAGGGAACAATTACTGTATTCGCATGTACCTGCCTGAGCTAGATAAACCCCACATGGAGTTGAGCCCCGCCAAAGGGCTTAAAGGCAAGGCCGAGGACCTGCTCAGCCTCTTCTATTTCCTATCATGGGGCTTCTTCCTGCCTTCCTAAGGCTTGAACTCAAGGCCTGTGTGCTGTCCCTAAGCCCTTTTGCTCAAGGTGTGCACTCTACCACATAAGCCACAGCTTCATTCTGGCTTTTTGATTGCGAACTGAAGGTAAGATCTCATAGACTTTCCTACTGTGAGCTGGCTTGGAGCTATAATCCTCAGATCTCAGCCACCTGAGCAGCTAGGATTACAGGTGTGAGCCACTGACTCCTGGTCCTAATAAACAACGTTTAACCCCTAACTGTCTCAGTAATTCCTTCTTCCAGAGATCTCAACTGGTCACAAATCTCAAGTCATTCTGGTCAGCATGATCTTGGTAAATGGTGATAAACATAGTTTGGTATAACAGAGCTTGGCAATCTAATGCCAATAGACCTCCTTTCCTGATGTGCGCGCGCACACACACACACACACACACACACACACACAAATACACATGTACACATTCCACATGACAAGAGGCTCCAAAATTCACCCAGCATTCAATAACACTCATTCATAAACTCACATTTTCATAGGTCTGCAGGCCTTCTCTTGGGTACAACTTTGGTGCCTGGCAAAGAGCTGCTCATCCTCTGAGACTCAGCCCATGTTCTTCAATTCCACGCTGCCCCTCACAGCCCTCAGAACCTCACATACATACATCATCTACACATCAAAGGAGTTAGCAGGTGACATCTGTACCTCCTGCAATGTGAGCCCCTTAGGACAGATCTGTCATTTGCTCCATTCAGGGAGGGTTAGGCGATGGAGCAGGAAGCTGGGAATACAGAGTCACACACACACACAGTCCTAGGATCACGTGTGAGGCTCCTCCAGCTACTTTGGGCTTCATTTACTTCATTGTGCCTCAGTTCCACAATCTATGAGATGAGAGCAGTGGAACCTGTCCTTAACTTGTTTATGAGGCTTAGGAAAGATAGCAAACATTTACCAAGGCATAGGATTAGAGCTCAAAAAACTTTTGAAGTCTTCAGTACTGCCATCAGTTCTATGTCTGAATCCATGCCCCACCCCTGCCCTGGCACTGTCCAGACCTGGCATAGAGAGGAGTTTACTGAATAAATGACATTCTGATTTAGGCCAAAGCCCCTCTGATGTCATACAGCATAGATATTCAGGTATGTCAGGCCTGTCTAGGTAGCTTAGTCAAGCATACCTGAACAGGCCATCACCCAGTTCCCAACTGGAGCATCTGTGTATAGAAGCTTCCAATGGGACGTCGGCACTTTTGCTAACAAAGACACAGCAGGTTGACTGGCAGGAGGAGTTTGCTTTGTCTGCAGGCCCCTGGCTAAGCAGTCAAGTCCTAGAAGGGACCACTGTATGCATTCTTGATATCCCCAAGTCCCCACTACAACTTGTTTCTGGTTCCTTCTCTGCCAGGGATGCTTCCATCCTTCTGTGCATTTTTTTACCTTTTCAACAGAGAGAGCAGGCATCCAGGGAGCAGTGCTGGGTAAAGCTAAATTCTTTGGGATGCTGTCTAGGGCCCCTAATGTGGGCCAGTTGATGCTAGGCTTGGTGGCATATACCTGTAATCCTAGCAACTCAGGAGGCTGAGATCTGAGGACTGGGGTTCAAAGCCAGCATGGGCAGGAAAGTCTTTGAGACTCTTGTTTCCAATAAACCACCTGAAACCCTAAAGTGGAGCTATGGCCCAAAGTGGTAGAGTGCTAGCCTTGAGCAAAAAGAGCTCAGGGACAATGTCCCAGCCACATAACCAACAAGAAAAAGTCCATGCTCTCTGGGAGTTGCTAATATAGGAGATACTTCACAGTACAGCATATTTTGCCCACCAGAGGAAGGAAATAAATTCAGGGAAAGGAGTCAAAACCCAGAAGGTTGGTGTGAGGGCAATGCCCTTCTGAAATGTGCACAGCCTTCAAGGAGGCTGTGATGATTTGGCTTTGACTTGGATTTGAAGAGGACAGGGTGAGACTCGATTTGGGAACCTAAGCATTCCCTTAGGCGGGGGAGCGTGTGTGAACATGACTGCCATGATACAGGCAGAAGTGAAGGGGATGGGCCAGCAAGTAGGAGAGTTTGTTTTCAAGCACAAGCAAGACAGACATCTGCTGGCAAGATGCTAAAAGCCTCGGTCTCCTCATTTATAAAGCAGATGGTCTTAATTTCAGGTAGTGTATAGACTAAGTAAAGAAAGGCATATCAAGGACTTGGCAGTGTTGGGGACCCAGAGTGTTCAATATGAGTAGCCCTTCATCCATACTATAGATTCTACAGAGTGGGGTAGGGGAGATCAAAACTTGCTTTTCTTATCCTTGTGAGTACCTTAGTCACACAGCCTTGGCCTAGCCAATTCCTATGCATCCTCTGGGTTGCCCTTGTGTGTCACCTCCTGAGGGAAGCATCTCTGAATTACTCCATCCTTACTCATCACACATCATGTATCCCAGATTCTTCCCACACAGTCCTAACATTGAAGATCAGTGCTATCCCTCTTGTAGGAAGCCCACAATGCTAATGACCACGTGTGTTTGTAACTGAAAGCGCCTGAGATCATCCTAGCCACATCAGGTCTCCAAGTTTAAAGTACCTGCATCAGATTCCCATAGCTGTCCCTCTCCCTTCACAGACCAGGACCACAGGTATAAGATGGGGGTGGGGAGGCTCCCTGTCAGGCCAAGCTGGGTCAGGTGCATGTGTTCTAGAGGCTGTGTATTTGTTTGAATAAGGCTTGTTCCTTCTTTTCCCTCTGGTTTCTCTCATTTATTATAAACAGCTTGCCCCAGCCAGACACATAGGATTTTCACTGTAACGTCAGAATAATCACAGTAACCAAACTGGTTGGTCATGTTCTATTACCACTATGGCTGAATTCCTTAAAAATAATTTCATTTCACAAGTCAAAATATGACACATTCTTCATAAACAAGACATTAAAACACTAAAAGAATTAAGGTTTCATGGGAGAAATAGATCATTCCATCTGGGACACAGTAAGTATAATATTATCTCCATCTTGGAATGTGTTGTGACAGAGATTTAAAAAGTACTAAAAAGTTATTACACTTTGAAAAGCCAATGTGGAGGGGCTTCTACTGGCCAAATCTAACATTTAAATACCAAAGGAGAAAAAAGTTAAGGGCTGGATGTAGCTCAGTGGCAAAGCACTTGCCTAGCAAGTGCAGTGTGCTGGGTTTGATCCCCAAATGAACAAAGAACAGACCAAAAATACAGTTTTAAAAAACCCAAACAAAAGAAAAAATAACGAATTGTAATCTACTGAATAAAAGAATCTATAGATCCATACTGCTAATGAATGAACAAGCAGGAATACCTTTCCCACTCGGGCTTGTCTTTCTTGCTCATGGCTGTTATTCTAACACCTGAGCCATCTCTCCAGTCTCACATTTTGCAGGTTAATTGGAGATAGATTCTTACAGACTTTTCTGTCCAGGGTGGCCTTGAACTACAATCCTCTGGATTTCAGCCTCCTGAGCAGTTAGGAACAGGCATGAGCCACAGACCTCTAGCAAGGTTACTCTCTTGAGAGTGATAGTAAGCCAAGATAACTTCTTGGGGGGTGGGGGAGTTAGGGGGGTATTTAGGTGTGCTTGATGTCATTGTCAGGTGAGACACAATAAGGAAGTAAAATAAAAATGGATGAAACAAATTTGTTACAGGTCCAGAGAGGTTGGGGCATGAAAAAAAGAGGGAAGGGGACTGTAGGACCGTGCCTTTATTGAGGTCCATAGCATTATCCCTTTATTTTACCTTAGAGAAGGAGGCGTGGATTGGCTAGTTTTAATAAAAAACGGGAGGGAAGGATGAACTTATTTACACGACCCTGGTGTTGACCACTATATATCTTCATGACGTTCGGCAGTTGTGGGCTGTGTGGGCTCAGAGAGAAGAGGCCCAAGCAGTTGGACACAAACGACCAGCCAAGGGAGGAAAGTTCTTTCTAGGTCTAAGGTAAAGGGCACGACATCTGCAAATGGGTGCCGGGCAGCAACTGTATTAAACTCACTTATGACCCTGTGCTCATAGGGCCACCTTCCTTCCCGCACTGCCTCGCCCAGCAGTGGGCGGGGGGGGGGCACACAGTCGCTCAAAAGTCCCCCCTACCCCATCCCCCGAGCGCCGGCGTCCCCGACGGACCGGCCTCTTCCCAGCAACGCCAGCCACGCTTCCATCCAAAGCAGCCCACACGGAGCGCGAGTCACAGGGTGTCCAGGTTTTTATTACAAGCGGGGGCAATAACGCGGCCGGATGGCGTCCGGACACTAGCTACCTTGCTTGTCCCAAGGCCGGGAACCCCAAACCGGACGTTCTCCGGGTAGTCACTGGGCCCCCGGGTTTGACAGGTCGAGTCTGAAGCAATGGGAGGCGACAGACCAGCAACTGATCAGGGCGTCGGTGGCGCTGGCCAAACACCGCTCGGAGTTGGGCGGGAGACCCGCGCAACGGACCTTTGTAGTAGGCACCACGGAGACTGCGGACACCTTTGCCAAGGCGTCAGAGAGCCAGCCTCCTCAAAGTACGGACCAATCACAGCCGTGAACTGGGCGGACGCGGGGCATGGTGGGTCTTGTAGTCTTCTCTCAGTGGGACTGCAACCCCCAGTATGCCTTGCGCGAGTTAGGGAGAATCAGTGCGGCGGCGCGGGCGGCCGTCGGGGCTGGGCGGCGGCGGCGGCAGCGGCGGAGGCTCAGGAGGCTCCGGAGGGTCCGGCCTGCAGGAACCTTGGTGGGAAATCCGGCTTCGGCGCGCGGCCACTATGTCCGCGCCGTCGGAGGAAGAAGAGTACGCACGGCTGGTGATGGACGCGCAGCCGGAGTGGCTGCGCGCTGAAGTGAAGCGGTTGTCCCACGAGCTGGCCGAGACCACGCGCGAGAAGATCCAGGCGGCCGAGTACGGGCTGGCGGTGCTGGAGGAGAAGCACCAGCTCAAGCTGCAGTTCGAGGAGCTCGAGGTGGATTATGAGGCCATCCGCAGCGAGATGGAGCAGCTCAAAGAGGTAAGCTGCCACCGCTCGACCCCCGTCCCGGATCCCCGTGGGTGCCTGGGGCCTGTGGGGCTAGGTCACCCTTGCCCGGCGGAGGATGCAGGGGGTGGGGGCACGGGCAGGGTATGGGCGTGAGCTGGGCCTTGGCCGGCGGGCCCTTACCCGACTGCGGCTTGGGGGCGGAGGGGGGCGGGGAGTGCCCTGGCACCCTGCAACTCCCCTCTGCCAGCTAGCCTCTTCCTTTGAAGGCCCCGGCGGCCCTTTTTCCTTTTCGTAAGGGCTGATGCTTTGCGGTGGTCGTCGCTGTCCAGGGTGTGTCCGTAATGTGCGTGTGGGTAGGTGGGCAGATGCTGAGCGCACAGACTCGAGTGACCCGCTAGGAAAGGCTGAGCCTGGATCTGGGTGGCCATTACTCTCTGTCACCTTCAAACAAAACACTTCCCCTCTCGTTGGTGCAGCTGCTTTTGGAGTATTTTCTGTTAGTTCCGTGAGTGCCCAGAGGCCAGGAAGAGACATAAAGGCCCGAGGAAGTCAGGAATTGCACTTCGTCCCTGTCACGGGCCAGGGTCCGCTAGCACCCTCTCTGGCCCAAGTGGCTCTGACCTCGTCATCATCTCCATGATTGCTCTCCCACCGGTTTAGCTCAGATGCATGGCTTCCTTCGTCCACTTCCTGCTCTGTCCTCCCTTCTCGACCCTCCCCCTTGATGTGGCGCCTGTGTTCCTCCAGGAAAGAAACCTCAGTGGCCTGTGTCATTCCCACTGTGGGGAGAGAGATTAGACACCTTCCACCCCATCCAAGACTGGCAGACAGCTTGCAAGAGGGGGCAGTAAGGAGGAATTTGGGCAATCATTTTCTGGGATTATTTAAACGTCACTGTGTCTTCTGTCCTCCCTGACTTCCCACCCTTCTTGTGGAGGTTTAAGAGGAAACATTTTTGGAGTGGACCCAGGCCCTACCATTTGCAAGTGTTGTGGCTACGGTCTTCCCTTTTACAAAATGGGAGTGTAGCTTTGCTGGCTCAGAAAGAGTTGTTTTAAAGATTATATATTTGGAAAAGCCTGAGGTAGGGTCAGGCAGTAGAAAGCCTGTCAGTTTTCTTGACATTGTACTCCTCCATCAAACTATCCTGGTCATGGTTATTGGTAACTTTCTGGCACCTTGGACAGGTGCCTGGACTCTGGAGTTTCTCTTACCTTCTTAGGGAGATCAGTAGGACTCTCTCTATGACACTGGAGAAGAGAGAATGATTCGATCTTTAAGACAAAGCCTAGGCAGAGCAGGTGCTGGGTTAGCTCCTCTGGGAAGTTGGGAGTTAAGTCTTCATACCCAACTGTCTGTGACGATTGGCACCTTCTCTATCCCAGCCTCCATTGGCACTAGATCTAGTAGGGGAGTGGATGTGGCACCTCCTATAAGAGCCTCCATCAAGGCATAGGGGGAAAATGACAGAGGAAGGCACGGGCCTGTGAAAATGTGAGTTGAGTGTGCCTTCATGTCCCTTCTAGTCTACCACAGCAGGACTTATCTTACCCCTGCCTCTCTCTCTCCATGCAGGCCAGTACTATCAATTAGAGAGCTCCTCCCTCTGCACACAGTGATAGGTAGCCTTATTTCCTTGTGGAGAGCTTGTGAACTGCTCTTAGCCAGCCCTTATAGTCAGTCCCCTTTTATATTAATCACTTTCCTTCAGTGGTATCCTTCAGTGGTTTCCTTCAGTGTTGCTGACTTAAATGGTCCCCCCTTCAGAGCCTTTCAGTTGTAAGCTCTTTGCTATTATGGACACAATTGTGTTTTGGCATAGTAAAGAACATGGCATAATCTTAGGGCAATTATCTTAGGGCAAATAAGTCCCTAGCAGAATTTGGAAGAATGTGTTACCATTTCTGTAGTGGCTTTTTGTGTGTTTTCTTAGTTTAATATCACTCCTTTGCTCCTCCACACAACTTTGGTCAAACTACTTCTCTCCTCTTTGTAAAGTGGGATACTATTCTGCTTAAAGTCCCAAACAGAGCCTAGCAGGGATGGGGACCCTTTACACTGACTAGGACCATTTTGATATTTATAGCATCATTCTCAGTTCATACAAAATTATCAATACAGGCTGGGGGCAGCCAATGAGAAACATACATGGCTGTCCCATCATGTGTTTGTATTATACAGCCCTCAGGCTGGACATTCTCACCCCTGGGAGGAATGTGCATTAATTTCAGAAGTGCTGCCAAAATGTTTTCTGGTTTACCTCCTAACCATATAGATTGTGCCTTTCTTCATACCCATACCAGCGTAGGTTCTTGTTCACCTGTTTAATCTTTGTCAATATCATATTGGAAAACTTTAACTCCTATCCCAAAAGTCAGTACTTAGGGAGCCAGTACCTTCTGGGAGTTCTCTCCCCTAGAGTGGTAAACCACTTTAATTCTTTTAAGTTTATTTCTTGAACTAAGATGGTTTTGTTTGTTTTTTTGTGCTGATCCTGGGGCTTGAACTCAGGGCCTAGTGCTGTTCCTGAGCGTTTGTGCTCAAGGCTAGTGTTTTATCACTGGCCACAGCTCTACTACCAGCTTTTTGTTAGTTAATTGGAGATAAGAATCACAGACTTTCCCATCCTTGTTGGCTTCAAACCTTGATCCTCAGATCTCAGCCTTCTGAGTACCTAGGATTACAGGCATGAGCCATCCACAGCCTGCTAAAATGGGCTTAATTACTAACAAGTTATGTTATAAATGGAGTTGCTGACACTCTTTCTTGTATTTATAAACATAACAATCATTGAAGGAAGGAAGATGGTTGACAAGTTGAGGGGGTCCCATGGTGGGTTAGTAGAGTCATTGCTGGCCCTGCTACCTTTCTCCCTAGGGGGATGCCTGTATCCTGCTGACAGCATGGGTAAGGCTAGCAGTGAGAAGGATACCCAATGACTCAATTTGCTAATGATTTTTTTGAGTCTGACTTGGCCACATCTGTCCCAAGTTACCTTGTGTCTTCTCCCCTTCTCCAGCTTGGTGGAGAAGAGAATTGGGTAAGCTTTGGTCAGCCACAGGTGTTTATAGTTCTGAGTGGCCATGGAACATCTGGCTGGGTCAACTTCAGCTTCCAGGAGACAGATGTTGGTACAGCACAACAGGTACCATAGGTGAATGGACTGAGTCTGGGTGCCATGTGGGTCTCATCAGAGAGTTAAGGGGCAGATCTGGGTGCCCTCACAGCTTTGCTGTGCCACCTTGGATGGTGCTGAGCTTTGGGATGTTGGCATCTTTGTCTTTGTGGAGTGGGTGGAATTGGGTGTTGGGCAGGGCTGGATATATCAAGTGTCTAGTCACCTTTGCTCCCACCTCATTCAAACCTAGGTCTCCTCATTGCAGTACCTGCAACTCCTCCCTGTTCTTTGTGATTTCTCATTGTTGTCTCTCATTGCTGGCCTCATAGGACTGCCCTATGTGTCATACCTTTCCAGTTTGTAGGACCATCCTACCGGCCCTTCTTCCTGAAAGTCCCACCTACCCTTCAAGCTTGGATATTTTTTGAGAAGCTCCCTTGACTAGTGTTTTTTGAACTTGCCTGAGCTGTTGTTCCCAGCACTTGGGTCACTGCTGGAGGCAGGGATAATAGAGGGATTAGCTGTTCCACCTCTAGGTCTACTGCTTGGTATGCTACAGAGAAACCAGAAGTAAAGCTAGCATGTTGGTTTCTCGAGTAAGAGAAATCCTGGACTTAGTTAAACCGGTAGGAGATTCTCCTGTTCTTCTTATAGCTCGAGAAACTGTCTTGTGTCTATTTTTTGATCAGAGGGGTCTCGGGGACTGGAAGATAGATGGAAACCCAAGGATTTTTGGAGGGCCAATTGGTGGTGATCCGCTAGTTACATAACGATTACCTGTTTGGGTCTTGTAAATTCTTGACTCACTGAAAGTGCTCCTAGACCTGACAGTTTGAGAGAGGCAACTTGAGACATCCAAACAGTGGTCATGTGGTCCCACTCCTGTCACTGACTCCTTCTGGGCCTCCCTTTCCAACTACCAGATATGGAGCAGAAGGTCAAGAAAGAATCTTAAAGGGCCCTTCCACTTTAAAAAGTGTCTGGAACTCGCATATCAGGCCCTAGTGCTGTTTTCTGCAGTGCCTGGAAACTAGGCACTTAAACTTGGCAGAGAATCTGCTCCAGGCCGTGAATGGCTGCTCCAGGACAGTCCTGCCAGCTTGTGGAGGTGTGGCCTTGGCCATCTTCCACTGGCATGCGGCTGACATAGCTGTGATGGAGTGGACTTGTCTTCAGGGATGCCAAGCATGCCTTGAGGCTTAGCAGGTGGGGCCATAGGAGGCCCAGGCTTAATGCTGGGAGACTTTGGGCCCCAGAGGAGCTAGGCATTGCCTGAGCAGGAGAAGAGGCTGTTCTGTGATGGTGTCCAGCCTTGTGGTCTCCAAACTCTAATACTGGAGTGGGAGTTTGGACCCTGCCTAGATGTTAAAGAAATATGTGGCCCTAGATAAGCCACTCTGCCTGTCTAGGCCACAATGGGTTAATAATGGTACCTGTCACCACAGCCCAATGCTCTAAGAACACTCGAGCTTACAACTTGGTAAGCCCTATCCCAAGTCCATTTAGGGTTTCTGCTGGACTTCCCTATCACTTTAGGACCTCAGGCCTTCCTCTGAGGGTAGAGATCAGAAAACTGTCCTTTCAGCTTAGGCCAGTGTCCCAGCAGTCAGAAAGATGAGGCTGATGAACTGGGCAGGACAGGTGCCCCTCCTCTTCCTCAGAATTGTAAGGGCTACTTTGCTCAGGTGGATGATCAAGGAACATGGGGCTCACTTCATTTTTAGAAGATATTGTGTGTGTGTTTTTTAATGTGTATCTTAGGAAGCTCAGAATGTAAAGCAGAGAAGTAGTGTCTTTGTGGAATATGCTTAGACAGTAAATGATCAGTACAGGAACATCTGACTTTTTGTTGTTGTTGTTGTTGTTAGCTCTTTTTCCCAGGAGTGTGTGAGATAACACAGACAACATTAAGCTGCAGAAACTGCTCAGAGCCAGTAGTTCATGCCTGTAATCTTACTCAGGAAGCTGAGATCCTGAGGATCAAGGTTTAAAGCCAGCCTGGGTAGAAAAGTATATAAGACTATCTCCAGAATAACTAACAGAAGGCCAGGCTGGAGGCATGGCTCAGTTGGTAGAGAACAAGCTGAGCCAAGTACAACGCCCCGAGCTCAAACCCTGGTACTGAGTGGAGGGAGAGAAAGCAGGGGAAATCTTCACACATCTGTCACAGTTCTTTTTTTTTAAGAAAATATTGTTTAAGTAGATAGAAGGACATGGTGAGTTTGTCTGTGCTTTTGCCCATACCTGCAGTTTGTAGCCATGGCCAGTTTTGCTTTTGTATCTCAGTTTATCCTGCATGGCTACTTCTGAATCAATTGCTTGGCCACACTTGATTTTTCACACATAAAACCTAGCCGGGCGCTGGTGGCTCACGCCTGTAATCCTAGTTACTCAGGAGGCTGAGATCTGAGGATCGTGGTTCAAAGCCAGCCTGGGCAGGAAAGTCTGTGAGACTCTTACCTCCAATAAACCATTCAGAAAACCGGAAGTGGTGCTGTGGCTCTAGTGCTAGCCTTGAGCTGAAGAGCTGAGGGACAGTGCCTAGGCCCAGGTTCAAGCCCCATGACCAAAAAAAAAAAAAAAAAAAAAATATATATATATATATATATATATATACACTAATAATTGCTAGTCATTAATGTTGTCTGCTATCAAGTAGCATTTGTGTTTCCCAAATTTGGCTCATAAATTTTGTTTTGTGGTTTGTCTCTGTCAGGAGCCCAGCAGGACCAGCATGTTTTATTGGAGTCAAGACAGCCATATGCAATAGTCCTGTGTACTTTTACCCAGCAGCTGTCCCTATCCCTGTCCCAGTGCTTTGGAGGAGCCCAGCAGGCAAACTCCCATCTTATCTGGCATGACTAGGCACCCAACTCCTGTCTTAATATTTTCCAGGGAGCCAACTTCAGTTGATGATGACATTGCTGGGTCATCTATCCAGCCATTCCTATACCAGCATTTTTGAACAACTGTGCCTACCTGAACTGAGTTGACATCTAATAGACATATCCTGAATACCATGCCCATGCCCAGTGTTCTAAACCAGAAAGGAGGGACAGCTGTTCCCATCCTGCAAGTAAGAACATGAAGGTCAGAGTGAGGACTGACTTCAAACTCTATCTCTAGCATAGCAGAGTCATTTGATCTTGGCTAGACTTGTGACCCAGAGCTGGTTGCCCTTTGTTGGCCTCAGTTTCCTTGTTTTAGGCCAGTTTATTTCTGAAGGCCTTGCAATGGAACCAGCTTTTCACTCCAGTGATGGTACTATGTCTAAGTTCTCTGCAACACATGCTGCTTCCTGCCTAGTATTCTTGGTTACTTTGCTCTGTCTTTCTTTCTTGTATCCTGTGCCTCTTCCTTCCCTCACAGAGCAGCTACCAGGATCCAGGACTGGCTGATGAGCACTGTGTCCCTGAATCTGAGGGATTGATACCATGAGTACCCTAGGAGTATGACCTGAGATAATTCATTCTCACTGATGGGTACCAGAGAGCTTTCTTTTGTGTGGCACATTCAGTTCTCTAATGCTTGGATATAGGAGGATATATACACTTGCTCCAGAGTATTGTTAGGGAACAGTTTGATCATAATGAGAATTTTTGTATGTGTGTAATTCCATCCTTTAAAAGCAGTAAATGCTGAAAATGAACTTTACAACTGGGAGGAGTGGGCAGACGAGGGGGGAGGAGGGAAGGGAAGGGATGGTAGGGGAAAAACAAAGGAGGAGGTAACAATGCTCTATAGGAAATGTACTCATTACCTTACTCATGTAACTGTAACCCCTCTTTATGGTATTTTTACAATAAAAATTTTTTTTTTAAGTAAATGCAGAGCCATCCACCCAGCTAACCTGAACCATATGAGACTACATAGGATATAAACTCCCATATCTGGTGATACACTGCCCATCCTATTTCTTTTACCACTCCCCACATTTAGTGATACACTTCTTATCCTGTTTCTACCACCTTACTACTGCTTGGAATCTGCCAACCTGGTAGACCACTTATACCATTAAACCTCTCAGCATCTTGTTAAAATAAAGCACCATGTATAGTGTGTGTATGTGTGTGTGTGTGTGTGTGTGTGTGTGTGTGTGTGTGTGTGTGTAGTTTTAGCCCATTTAATGTGTTGAGCTGTGCTGCTATTTAATCATTAATTAAAAAAAAATGAGACAATTTTAGATTTACGGAAAAATTGCAAAGATAGTATGGAGCTCCTGTATCTTCCACATGCCATTGCCTTTTTAATTAACATCAGACATTTGTGTGGTATTTTTTATTAACAGTTGATGAAACAATATCAAGGCATTGCCACTAAAGTCCCTATTTATCTACATTACCTTAATTTTTATTCTGCATTCTTCTTTTTTTTTAATTGTGAAAATACCATACAGAGGGGTTATAATTACGTGGGCAAAGTAATGAGTACATTTCTTATCAAGCATTGTTGCCTCCTCCTTTGATTCCCCTTCCCATCCCATCCCATCTGCCACCCCCCCCCCCCCAAACTGTAAAGTTCATTTTTTTTGTTTGTTTTGTTTTTGTTTTTTTGTCGGTCGTGGGGCTTGAACTCTGGGCTTGGGCGCTGTCCCTGCGCTCTTCAGCTCAAGGTGAGCACTCTACTGCTTGAGCCACAGCGCCACTTCTGGTTTTCTAGTGGTTTTATTGGAGATAAGAGTCTCACGGACTTTCCTGCCTGGGCTGGCTTTGAACCACGATCCTCAGATCTCAGCTTCCTGAGTAGCTAGGATTACAGGTGTGAGCCACCGGTACTGGGCTTAAAGTTTGTTTTTTGACAGGAGAACTTGTACATCTATTCTGCATTCTTTTTCTGACTCAAGTTCTCATCTAATCTTCTTGTCTCCGGAGGCTCCTCTTGACTATGACACTCTGATTTCCTCATTTTTGATGACCTTGACAGTTTTAAGGAAGATTGGTTGGGGTTTTGTCCTTCAATTGGTGTTTGTCTCAAGTTTCTCATGATTAGATTGGGACTGTGGGTTTGAGGTACGGAGATCACAAAGCCATTACTCTCATATCAGTAGTACACATTGTCAACAAGATGGATCCCAGTTGTTGACTTTGATTACCTGACTGAGATAGTGTTGTTAGGTTTCTCTATTCTAAAGTTACTTTTTCCCCTCCTATCTATACAGTCTTTGGAAGGAAGTCATGTGCAAATTATTTGGGAAAAAAATTAAATCAAAGACTTATCCTTCTCCCACCCTTTATTGATTTGATCGTTATAGACTAGTGAAAGTGCCTTTTATATATTGGGTTATATTCAGTATTAATTTATTTTGTTACTCAAATTGTTCCAGCTATGGCTATTGAGAGAGTTCTTTCAGTGTATATTATGCTTGTGTGACATATAAAATCACTGTGATACTTTTTCCTTTTTTTTTAAGTTATTTTTGAGGTGGTACTGGGGTTGGACTCAAGGTCTTGGGCTTGTTTTGCAAGCAGCGCCTTACCATTTAAACCATGCACTTATTGATTTAGTTGTTTTTAAAATAAGGTCCTGCCTTTATGCCTGGGTAGACCTGGAGAATGATCTTGCTGTTAATGTTTTCCTCAAAGAGCCACATTACTATGTCTAGCTTTTAGTGGGCTAATGTCTCTTGGACTTTTTGCCTGGGTTGGCCTCTGACAGTGATTCTCCCTTCCCTGCCTCCCAGAGCCACTGCACTTGGCCTATTTTCCTTTTAAAACACTTTATTAACTTTGTGATTCTACAAGATGTTCCAGGCTTATCTTATATGTTTCCTGCCTCAGTCTTAAAAATCAGCCATTCCTTCCAAGAATCCCTTTAAAATGGGAAAGATATTAAAAACAAAGATCTAGTTTTTAGGTTGCTCATTGTACTAAGATATCCTCAATTCTAGATACTTTCAGCTATAGAGCAAGTAGATAATATGTGTATCTACTAACTTATGTTAATATACATTTAACATTTAACAGTATAGTTCTGAATGTAGCCATCTGCATGTTTATTTAGCAAAACATGACCTCATACTGCTGTGTCCAACTCTAATCCATCACCACATGAAGCATTCTCACCACTAGACCTCACTAGCCATAGCATCCCACTTAATGAGACACCTGGCTCCCACTACCCACTACACAATAACTTAATTGTTCATTAATTGTACAGGTACAATTCATAGTATTGAATTGTTAATCCATACTCCAGTAGGCTTCTGTGGTGTCCTTTTTGCCTTTAGTGTTACAGATTTCACTTTTTCCCAAAACCACTTACATCGCCATCACATTTGTCACTCCTTTCTGTGAAGTTTTTAGTTATATATAAACACACACACACACACAATATCTGTATATATACCTATTCTACATTGTACATTCTATCCTGGGATTCCCTAATGATTTTTAAATATTTGTATATATTAAGGTTGACTCTTTGTTGTTTGAAATTACCTGATCTTAAATGAATAGTACTGTTTATCTCCTATTGTAGTATCGTTTAGAATAGTTTTACCACCTTAAAAAAATCCCATGCTTCCCCTGTTCTAACCCCATCTCTTATTGAGCCTCAACCAACCAACTCTATAGTTTTTTTCCAGAATGTCACATAATTGTAATCATATAGTATGTGGCCATTATAACTTGGCTTTTATCTTTAGCAATTATACATGTAAGATTTGACCTTGTCTTCTTATGGCTTGATTTCTTTTCTTTTTTTTGCTGGTCCTGGGGGCTTGAACTCAGGGCCTGGGTGCTGTCCCTAAGTTTCTTTGTCCTCAAGTCTAGTGTTCTACCACTTGAGTCACAGAACCACTTCTGGCTTTTTCTGAATAGTTTATTGGAGATAAGAGTCTCACTGACTTCCTTGCTCCGTTGTTCTGGCTGGCATCCAATCATGATCCTCATATCTCAGCCTCCTGAGTAGCTAGGATTACAGGTGTGAGCCAGGCCATCAATCCATTCTTGAAGGCTCTACTCCCATGATTCAGACCTCTTCCACTAGGCCTCACCTCCCACCATTGTTACATTGAGCATTTAAGCTCAATGTAAGTTGAGCGAAGTAATTGAGCTGAGGCAGACTATGACCTGGCCCAAGTGACCCCAGGAGAGAGGTGTTCAGAGTGACCATGTGTGAGGTCATATGATCGCATGAGCAGGAACCAAAGACTCCCCTGAGAGACCAAGACAGCTGGGTTCACTGTATTTAGTATACACTGAGTCCTAGCATCCCTCAGTCTGAGCCAGAGGGTTTTAGGATATATACATCCCTTGTGACAGGGACCTGAAAAGGACCTGAGATTGGATTTGTTTGGTATCTTACTGAGCACTACAACACTAGACAAAGGGTGCCTGTGACATTGATGCCTGGCTACCGTGTTGCCCACAGATCCAACCCCTCTTCCAGTGCTTCTGGACAAGCTAGCATTTATATCGTTACAGCCAGTGTCTGTTTCTCTTCAGGCTCCTGTTTTACCATGTGTCCTGTGGTGGGAAAGACTCTAAGGCCTAAGTTAAAGGTTCCTGACACTTGCTGACATCAGGCCTTGGTGATGTCCCTTCCTAAAACAGGCTAATGAGGTGAAGAAATGTGAGAGGCTAGAGATGAAGTGAGAAGAAAACCTGGCTGATGCCCTACTCTTCTGTGATTTCCAGCCTGGCCCAGGCTGCTCTGCCTGCTGGGGCATCCTTTGCTGGCCTGGCACAGATGTGAACTGGAAAGCTGCCTGTTGGGACCAAGGGTGGGAGGGTTTAGGCCACCCCTCCTGTCTGACCCAGGCTGCTGAATGAAGGTTTGTAATAGGGCAATCAGCTGCTTATAGCTGGTCCCCAAGTCCCAGAAGTGAGCTCTTTGTCCTTGGGCAGGTGAGCCAGGGTCTATGGGGAACCCTGTCAGCCCCAGGGCTCAGCTGGCCAAAAGCCTCTCTGCTGATGTGAGGGCAATTAGGGTGTAATCTTCTGTAAATGGCACCCAATTCCAGCTAAATCCCTCCTGCCCAGGGACGAATCCCCAGTTTTCTAAAAGCAGCTTAGTATTTGGACGCTGCCCAGGGCAGCTGGGGTTCTCAGTTGGCAATGGGACAGCCACTGCAGATTGTTACTGGCCTCACAGAGTGGGGATCATGGGTAGTCAGGGACCAATTAACAGACATCACAGCCCTGTGTTAATATTCTCTAGGTGTTCTAGTGACCCCTATAGCTACAAGCGTGGGACTCCTAGAGGAAAGGGAACTATATAGCAGGAAGGGGATGGACTATCTTCCTGGGTCTCTAGCCATGAGTAGGATAGGTGGGTCTTTGGAGGAACCTGGGGCAAAGTATTTCTCCTGCATGTGGCCTGATAAACAAGGGAGGCATGCTTAGCAGTGGAGTGTGGTAGAAGTAGATATGTACTGTGCCCACCTGGCTCTGATTCCCAGGAGATCCCTATCCTCTCTCAGGGATTTTGCAGCCTTTGCAGACATCTGCTAATGGGAGGGCCTTAGGATCTAGACTCCTCAGCAATTCCCTGGCACTCCCTATCCACTGTTCTGGGAGTCACCCTTTCTCAAAGGGTGAATTATTTATATATTATTATTATCATTTTTTTTTGTGTGAGACTCCTTGGTGGTGCCACTCAGTAAGTCATCTGACCTTGTAGAGCTTCAGTTTGATTACCAGTGAAGTGGAGGTGACAGGTTCTACTTTGCAAGACTGTTGTCAAGATCAGATAAGATCACTGTCTCTTTCTAAAGGCTCTGAAGCCTATGCCATTTGCTCCCTGTGTCTGTTCAGGAAGTCTCTTTGAACAATGGGAGGAGGGTGTTGTTTGGGGAGGTCCTTCCTGGAGTACCCTTACCCAGTGTGGATGATAAGAACAGCCAGTGAGTGTGATGAGAGTCTCTTATAATCTGTCTCTGGTTTCTCTTTGATGAATTGGCAGGCCTGTGTGCCCAGACCTGCCTATACATAAAATCATCTAGGACTTTTATCATACTGAAGCCCAGGCCATATCTGGGGCAATTAAATAGTCTCAGGAGTGTCTCTGCTTATGGAATAATTCTGTGAGAAGACAAGTGGGCAGTCCATCTCTATGCAGTTTCTACTTGGGGATCTTGAACATTCTCACTCCATCTATCATTTGTGATTTAGCCTGTGGCAGGACCCTGTGTACCATGGATACGATGTAGAGTGTTCATTAGCCCAGGGACCATTGGGTAAGACCAGATCTAGGAAGTAGGAGCTGTACTTGCCACATGGTCACTGGCAGTATGATCTTTCCACTGGCAGGAAAGATTAGATATCCCACAGGAACTTGCAAGACCAGCCTACCTAGCATCCCAGAGCTCCCTATACTTCTAGAGTCACCTAGCCCTACTCTGTACTTTCAGTGCTCCAGCATCTGATTCATCATCATCTCCATTTACCTCCTTTGAGTATGGTACCTATCATCTTCCAGCTATGTCCCTTTGTCTGTCCTTCATTTGTTCTACAGATCTGAGTATCTGCTCTCTATTAAGCATGGGCTTACTTTCTTCATCCCTGTACCCACCATGAAGATCAGGAATGGACTTGGTGCCAGTACAACATCCCCAGGATAGGCCTGGCTCTTCTTTTGCAAAGAGTGTTGCCCTGCCCAAAACCATGTCTGGTTGGATGGCCCTGCCCTTGTCTCCTGCTCAAGCTTCCACCAGCTTCTGTAAACTGGAGTGATTAGTCATTGGCCAAAGTGAGGCATTGACCTGGAGGTGATTCGACAGTTCTGAGGGAGTTGGTGAATTTTTTCTCCCTATCTAGTGGGTCCAGCCCTCCCTACTGGCTCCAGGGCTGACTCCAGCTCTGAACTGTGTTCAAGAGCTGTGTACTAGGCTCCGGTGAAAGAGGTGAAGGATCGGCCTTTTCCAGGCACCCTCAGAGGCTTTTGAAAAGGACATTTAGACCCACTGCCTACTGTGTCTGGTTCTAGGGAAAAGTACTTCTCCACAGCACCAACTGATTTCCCATAGTAAGCCAAGTCACTGTGGCCACTGTTCTTGATAGGGATAGGGTGGGTGGTATTAAGTCCATTTGGAACCCCTTTTAATATCTTGGCTTTGAGATGTGGCCTGAATTAGATCCAAGAAAGAAGACAAAGGGTTCTGTTCACCTCTCTAGAAGATTCTTTCTTTGTTTGGGAGTTTGGTGGGCACTTCTGCATGGAGATCTCATCACCTGCTGTTGGGATTGGGGAAGTTCACTGTGAGGTAGATCTGATGCCTCTGATCTCCCAAGGAGTACACATTTCTGAAGTGACTGACATATGGATGATTCTTTTTGTTACAATCCTCATTTTTAAAATTGAAGTGTAATTTGCCTATAATGAGGCACATACAGTGGTATGCATTCCAGTGGCAGCCCTCACGTGGGAGCTTACCAGAAGTCTTTCATTGAGGTGTAAGGTAAGTACAGAAATTACAAAGATGATTTGTCAGTGGACACACTCATGCAGCCACTCACAGATCAAAAAATCATGTGCTAGCCATGAGCCAGTGGCTCACGCCTGTAATCCTAGCTATTGAAAAGGTTGAGATTTGAGGAGTGTAGTTTAAAGCCACCTGGGGCACGAAAGTCTGTGAGGCTCTTCTCCCTCCCCCCCTCCACCCCCCGGTCAGTTGTGGGGCTTGAACATTGGGCCTGGATGCTATCCCTGCACTCTTTAGCTCAAGACAAGCGTTCTACCACCTGAGCAAGAGTGCCACTTCCAGTTTTCTGGTGGTTATGGAGATAAGAGTCTCATGGACTTTCCTGCCCCAGCTGGCTTTGAACTGCCATCCTCTCAGATCTCAGCTTCCTGAGTAGCTAGCATTACAGGCATGAGCCACCGGCTCCCAGTCAATCACCAAAAAGTTGGAAGTGGAGCTGTACTCAAGCTAGCCTTGAGTAAAAAAAGCTCAGGGACAGCACTTAGGCCCTGGATTCAGGCCCAGGGGGGAGTTTGGTGGGCATCATATGCTCTGGGTCTTCTAGAGGCTTCTGATGTCATAGATTAACCTTGCCTACTTTTCAACTTAGTATCCATGGAGCTTTACAATGCTTGTTCTCTGTGTTCACATAGCATTACTTTGTGAGACAGCCTGGTTGCTGCCTGGATTGGGGTAGTCTTCACTGCTTGGGGCTTATTGCATGGCTGTACCATACTTTCCTCACCCAGTGTTAGGAAGATAGCATCCTGGTCATTTCTAGCCTGGGGCTGTTGGAACATTCAGGTAGATAATAGATGCTTATTTCTGTTGGGTAAAATGCTGGGTGACATGGATGGGCTGTCCCCCAGATAACTCAGCAGTGTGCAGGAACTCTTGTCTTCCCCCTCCTCACCACTGGATCCTTGGTGATGGTGTTAAATACTAGCCATTCTGAATAATGTGTGACAGTACCCTCCTTCTAGAGCTGTTTGTCTTCTCTATGGACCATTCCTGTTTCTTGCAATTGAAGATATGTCAGAACCTTTGTCCAGGGTCCTGTTGGGTACTATATCTCCCTTCTTACTAAAATAGGAAACTTGATCGTGAAGGAATGGATCCCTTTGCTGTGGGCAGTGTTCTGGGCATGATGCAGCAGAGGGAGATGGTATGCCTCCACCCTGTCACATCCTTAGACTCTAGGAGCCTTAGCTTCTTCCTCCATAAAATGGGAACATGAATTCCTAGAACTTTGAGATAGATATTAAGCGAAATGATGTACTTTAGGAGTCTTATGCAATGATAGCTATGATTGTTACTGTTAATTTGTAAAATGGGAAGAAACCTCACACTAGCTAGGATGGCTCCTGTCAAAAGACAGATAATGCAGTGCCTGTAATCCTAGCTACTCAGGAGGCTGAGATCTGAGGATCCTGGTTTAAAGCCAGCCTGGGCAAGAAAATTCTGAGACTCTTCTCTAATTAACCACCAGAAAACTGGAAGTGGAGCTGTGGCTCAAAGTGGTAAAGCACTAGCCTTGAGCAAAAAACCTTAGGGACAGTACCCAAGCCCTGATTTCAAACCCCATGACTGACCAAAAAAAGAAAGAAAGTAAGAAGTAAAGGGGGGGGGGAGGAAGGAAGGAGGAAAGGAAGGGAGGGAGGAAGGGAGGGAGGGAGGGAGGGAGGGATGAAGTGTTGGCATGCATGTGGACAAATTGGAACCCTTCACTGCTAATAGGAGTATAAAATGGGGTAGCCACTATGGAAACAATGTAGTAGTTCCACAAAAAAAAAAAAAATAGAAGAAAAGAAAATTGAAGAGATAAAATATGACTTGGCAGTTCCACTCTTATCCATATATGCTTAATATACAAGATTAATATTCATAGCATCAGTATTCCGAATAGCCCCATGTAGAAATAACCCAAATATCCATCAAATAATCAAATGGATAAACAGATGTTTATCCATGGTCTTGCCACAGAGTATTCAGCCATAAAAGAGGAATAAATTACTGACATTTGTTTATAAAAATGAATGACCTCAAAAACATACCAAGTAAAAGAAGCCAGTCACAAAAGGTCATATATTATTATATTTATATGAAATATCCAGAATGCATTGGTGGTTGTTAGGGCCTGGAGGAGAAGAACATGGGAATTACTGCTAATGGGGCTGGAGATTTCTTTGAGGAGGAGTGATGATGTGGATGATCATACAGCTCTGTAAAGGCACTAAAGGATATACCCATCCTCCTGTGTCTACCTCTCAAGTAGCTGAGATTACAGGTTGAACCATCATTCCATGCCTTAAAATGTTTTTTTCATGTCAGACAGGCAATGTGCTGATGTTGTAACAATATTTGAGAGAGGCGCCATGTCATGTGATAACATCAGTACCCAATTATTGTGCTTATGAAGTGAAAAATGAAGCAAGAATATTTTTTTTTCTTCTTCTTCTTCTTTTTAAGCCAGTAATGGGCCTTAAACTCAGGGCCTGGATACTGCCCCTTAGCTTTTTTCTCAAGGTTAGTGCTCTATCACTTGAGCCACATCTCCACTTCAGCTTTTTGCTGGTTGATTGGAGATAAGAGTCTCATAGACTTTTCTGGTCATACTGGCTTTAAATGTTGATCCTCCGATCTCAGCTTCTTGAGTAGCTAGGATTTTGACATCAGCCCTGGATGCCCTGCCAAAAAATTTTTTTTTAATGTAAGTAAGGACCAGAGTCTTTTTGCTTGTTTTATCTTACAGATAACTTTCACTGTTAAAGTAATCTTTAAGAATTTATGGCAGCTTCCTTCTAGCACTATGGCTGTGGTACCCATCTGGTGGTTTCTTAGCTATAGAGCACCACCTAACAAGCACAAGATCCTGAGTTCAAGCCCTAGTACCTCAAGAAAGAACAAAAGGGACTTATTATTAGTTTGTGGCATAAGTTAGTAGTTTGCCTTTGGACATAGAGTATGATTTACTTAGTTGACTTAATCTTGTTCCATCACAGATGCTAAATACAATTTTTTGGTGTTTTTTTTTTTTTTAATTGAGTTGGTTTGCCTTGGCTGATGTTCTGGAGATGGCCTCCTGATCACAGTGACTAATTTTTAAGATAAAGATACTGGTTCTGTTTACTGAGAATTCGCTGTTTTTCTTCAGTGTTCAGCATGAAATTGGCCCATGAGCACCCACCCTTAGGAGGGGAAAATCTATTGAGGGTCTATTTGAATGTTCCTCATTTGAGTGAATGAGGCACCTTGGACCTGACCTTGAGTTCAAGAACCACTGCTCTGCTACTTGGTGCCTGGGATGCCTCTTGAGCAAGCATTCCTTCCCTTTGCTCAGATCTCCCATGCAACAGAGCCTGCAGTTGCTATTTTTGCCCCAACATTCCAAGTAGAACCTGTGACATAGAAGCTCAGTGCTCAGATTGTAATGGCAATATAGTCAGAAAATGTTCCTTCCCAGATTTAGAGTGATGGACTTTGTATTGGCTTACCAACCTGAATTATAACCATTAGGTTAAAAAAAGACTTTTTCCTCTTCTCTTACTTTCTTATTTTTTTCTTTTTAAAAAAATATATATGTCTTTACTTACAATTTAACAACTATACACTTTTTACAACCTTGAAAACATTTTTGTACTTGAATGGGAAAAATATAGTTTGACCAAGTTTTAACATTTTCTTCTAGGATATACATATACATATAGGCATACATCTAAACACATACATAATACCATAATCAGTTGGCACCCGTAAAATTAAAATGAGTGATGCCAAAAAGGAAATATAAGTCATCCACCTCAGAAAAGTAGTGAGAGAATCCAGCAATTTCAACACAGAGTTAAGTTATTGGTAAATTCAGTAAGCAGGTAGAAAAATGCTTTAGTGTTATGTACAGTGTTGCTTAATTTGTGTCGTAGTTTGGTTTGTGAAGTGAGAAATTTAAAATCATATGTGGGTATCATTGAGCTGACAAGGAGTAGAACTATGTAATTGTAAATGCAATAGTCAACAAAAATAAGAATCTTCTTTTCTGGGTTTTTGTTGCCTTACTTTCCTTGTGTAAGACTTTTGCCTTGCTACTTTGTTTAATTTCTGCAATCTCAGAGTAGAGATGCTGCTTCCTTTTTATCATTGTTCTCAGTGCAGTGTCCCTCCCCCAGCAGTTCTGCTTGGCAATGGTCTCTCAGTTTTGATATGCTGTTACTATTTTTTGTTTACTCAGTTTCCTGTTGTTTTGTTCTGTATATCTTCCCTGATATATCTTTTAAGAGATCTTTTTCCCCCAGTTTCCATGTTTGAGTACATGCTAACATAGTTTTCTATAATGTTTATTTCTTAGAACAGTTTTAGATTTACAGACAACTTATGAAATGTTGTATTTTCTTCTCCCATAGTGGACAAACATAAAAGGGAATTTCTTCCTTTTTTAGACCATGTTGGCGTCATTTTACATGTCTTTGTGCTCTCATTTCCTCATAAAAAGATCTTTCTTGGAAAGAAGGTTGAGTCCTCAAGCCCTGATGTTGAGTCTTCTGTATGTGCCTGTTCCATATTTGCTGTTGTGGAGATCCCAAATCTCTGGTTCTTTGTCTAGTTGACACTTTCACTTATGATGTGTTAGGCTTATTCAGTGACAATAGATCTAATCAAACTTTGATTATAAGTTTAATCTCTTAATGGTATAAATTCTTTATCTTGAAATAATAGTATTGAGCTTGTATTTATAGCAGCTTAGTAGGCATGAGTCTCATCTTGAATTTAATAAGATTTGATGCCATTTGGTGTCCTATGGAATCCTGGTTATGCAGGACTCTGAACAGCTACATTGAGTGGCCCAAAACTCACAGACATGTGTGGGTGGCACTTCCCAGGTCCCCACATCATTCTGCTACCCATTTCAGCTTCCTTCCAGGCCTCAAACACATTGAATTCCACATTGATAATAATCAAATGTTGAAATCCTGTGACTTGTCAAGTTCAGGAGCGCGCGTGCGTGCGTGTGTGTGTGTATCCTTCAGTGGATTGGTATTTATTGAACAGTTGGGTCCTAGGGAATCTGATTGTGTCTGCTCTCTCAGCATCAGAGACCAGGTATGTTAGTGTTAGTAAGTGTTAATAAGACTGTACTAAGGTTGATGGGATGCATGTGCCATCCCCTGGGTTATTCAACGAGCCTGAATAGAAAGCAAGGTAACATACAGGGGATGTTTCTGGTTTCTGGAACAGATAAAAAATACATTTAAACCATGGCCCCTAGCCCTGAGGAAGAGTACAATATCTCTACTTCAGCAGGTCGTGGAAGGACCCTACCCAGGCTGACATGCCAGGGTGAGCAGCTGGTATAACTCAAGGATTCCTGGGATTCCAATCCCAGCCATTCTAGGATCTGGATACACCCTGATGGCGGGCATGGTACAAATGTGAGACCTACTGTCTTTAGTGGGTGGTGCTGGATAAGCCCAGACAAAAGGCGTGGAGGATCCAGCTTTGTTGTGGAAAGTGTTTCCTGGAACAAACCTTGCCTCATTGGAATGCTGAGGCCAGCTCCCTGGCTTGGTTAGGGTTATACTTGCTGCATCAAATGACCAAACTGGTTTAGGAAGAAAGAATTCCAGGGGCCAGCCCTGCCCAGAGGCCTGTTCCCTGTTGTATTGGTGTAGGCCTTCCCTAGTGAAGGCCTCTGTGGACAGTATATAGGCAGTATGTGCATGGAAGGGGGTTGTTAATGCTCAGTGTCTGATGTTCCCAGGCCCTCATTAGTCCAGGGACTGAAGAGTCATAAGCCTGTACTACTGGAGTAGATAGTCAGCTCTCATTGTGAAGTATGTACATTGCTCTCTGAATAGTGGAAACAGGGTTAGGTGGCTTTTCTTTGTAATTGAAGACATTAGTAGCAGAGATACTTCCCACATGTGTATGAGCAGTGAAAACATTTAGGATTTTTGGTATATAAGCTGTGAGGACTATCAGGTATTAGCCAATGATGTTGCAAGTGGAAAGAAACAGGCACTGACTTTGGGCTGATTATGGGTACCCCTTACGTGGTTCCAGCTTCTTCAGCACAGAACTCACTTCCACATACCTAACTTTGAAGCTCAAGCCTTGTAGACAGTGGCAGAGATAGGAGGTGAGCCCAGATTGCTTGGCTACCCACTCTTCTAGTGTATGACTAAGAAGTGCTCAGGAAGTTGGTCCCTCCTGCCTTGTGGTTTAGCAAGGTTGGAGGTTTTCATGGCCAAGGAGGACAGGGAAAAAATTATTGTCGGAGGCTTTAGAGGACCTGTTCTGAGGACCCATGTCTTCTAGCCCTACCTTGGTGCTTTGCCCATGTTGTTCCCTCCACTTAGAACTCCTCTCCATTCTCTTAGGCTCTGAGCAGTTGTTTGTGTTTCCTCCTCTGCACCCAGCTCAGGATCAAGGCTGCAACTCTTCCAGCATATACTTAGACATTTTTCAACCTAGCCAGTTCACTTCTCCTTAGGCAGCCTGGTGGTTTCCTGCTCCTGGGAAGTCACCATATTGGTGCCAAATAGCACTAGTATCATCAGATCAGTGTTGCACACTATAGCCTAGAACTCCTAGACTCAAGTGATTCTCTGGTCTTAGCCTCTTGAATAGCTATTGCCCAACAACTTAAAGCTTTTCTTTTCTCTTCCTTCCTTTTCTTGGTGGAGGGGAGGCACAATATTGGGCTATAACCATAGGACATAACACTTGACAGTCCTTCCAGGCTGGTAAGGACACCCAGATGACAATAGGGAGCTTAGCAGGTGTTCCAAGTTGTGAGATGAAGAGAACTGTTCAGAACAGCAAATCACAACTCATAGACCAGCTTGGTTTTACAATAAAATTTGGTTGGAATACCACCATTCAGTAGTCTGTGATGTCCCAAAATCCTGCTTCTGCTTCTGGCCCTCAACCTTTGTTCTGAATGATGAGAACTTGAACATCTGATATGAGCTGGAACCTGGGTGTTGGCTAGCTCACGAAGCCACCTGACCTCCCATCCCCTGTGCTTGCCTTCACTCTGGGGTTATGGGAGGTAAACTCAACATATTTATGTTGGTTCAGGGGACAAGAACCTTGGCCATGTCCTGAGTTTGATGTATGCTGACTATGGAGGAGTAGCTTCCTTTGGGCCACCAGGAAGGAGAAGAGTACAAAGAATGACTGACTAAATTTGTATTGTTGGGGGCTATATGAGGCTAGTGGGGTGAGAGGCCACTCAAACTCTGGTAAGTGAAGTGTTAAGTAAAACTTGACAACCACGGGCTCAGGTTGAAGGTCTTTTTAACTCAGGTTTCAGATGAGGAAATTGAGGCACACCACTATGTGCTTCCTAGAGCCTGTCCCGCTCCTGCCATTTGTCTCCCAGGAGTGAGGGTTGGGGACACTGAGCTCATCTCTTAGATGTAGCCCAAAGACTCTGTCCTCATGGCCCCCTAATACTGTACCATCCCACAGTGCCCCCAGATTGTACAGCGTTTTCAAGACTGATTTCTATTGTGCCTCCATTTCTCCATATGCAAAGTCATGCATTGCAGAGTCCCCTCCCCATTGACCTATGGAGCTTTAAAACTGGCTACCACATATGCTGTGTTCTATGCTGCAGTTGCATGATGAGTCCTACAGGTCACTGGTACTGCTGTTATTTAGCAAGAAAGTCACCTACCTACCTGTGTTCACCCTTAGGGAGAACAAGGAAGAGCCAGCCAGAACCTGGACTGTCCTGAGGAGGACCCATCACTTCCTTTCCTCATGAGACTTTTGTAGTAAGACTTAGGACCTTGAGCGAGCAAGGATGAGGTGACTCCAGACCTACTGTGCTGTGTTCTGGAGACCTATAGGCTGTCACTCCCCAGGTAAGACAGGCAATGACAGAAAGGAGATACTTGCCTGCTCCTAGATATGCCCTACCTGCCTGATGTGTGCTACCAGACTTAACACCCTCTCCCCCACTTCATCTTCCCAGGGTTCTTTCCTTCCTACTCAGGCCCTTCCATCATCTTCCAACCCTCACTTCTCTCTACTGCCCTTAAAGAGACTCCTGATGCTATTGAATTCCAGGACCTCCTTTCTCTCCATCCCCTCCTATAATTGCTCATGCTGTTCTCTAGAGCCTCTGTGATTTTTTTCTCTTGCCCTGGAGCTTGCATGCACATGCCCTATTCCCCACTCCCCACTCCTATACTACATTTGACAGACCAGCCTGGGCCCCATAGCCTGTTCAGAGGCCACGTCCATAAGGGAGGACCCAAACTTCCTAGTCATGTTTGGTCCTTGCTCCCTAGAGGCATAGATGCCTTATGTCCACATGAGTGTGGCTGACATTGAAGCCAATGTAACGGGCTGTCTGTTGGTCAGATGCAAACATAAACCAGGCTCCCTCTTGAAGGCGCCTAGTTGGCTGAGATCTCATGCCTGGGCTTTTCCAGCCCTGTTGGATCTTGCTGAGCCTGGGCAGCTTGAGAGCAGAAGGCAGGGTGTGGCCTGGAGCCTGTGTCAAAAACAGCATCTGCCTGCATCTGCCCCTAGGAGACCAGGGTGTAGCCTCTTCCTCCCGGCCAGATGAAGAGGGTGGGAGCTTGAGTCTTCCTGTCCTTCTTCCCTAGAGTATCCCACTCTGAATCCTAACAGCAGGGTAATCAAGAAATCTGCAAACATGGGCCCACAGCTAGTGATTTCACAAATTAGACAAAGCTCCCCTTCCTAGAGCAGCAGCTCAGAAGGGAATAGGAGGGAACAACCTATTAGCTGGAAAGAAAGTTAGAGGGAATGATGTCAGATATCCTAGAGAAGACAGGTTTTGAAATGGACTCATGAGGTAGGGTTGAGGGTGTTTGGGTCAGAAGAAAGAAATGTGACAGAACGTGTCTCCACCTATTTGAACCCTAGCCTCCTCGCTAATGACATCCTTGTCTCATCAGTTCACACTGTCCAGTGTGAGTGTGACGCTTCAGAACTATCAGAGTTGCTTTTTTAGTGAAATATAGTATAGGATATGCTCATGAGACCATCAATATGTACCAATGGGGCTGGGAAGGTGGCTCAGTGGTAGAGTGCTTGCCTAGCACCACATCAGTAGAAAATGCCGGAAGTGGCACTGTGGCTCAAGTGGTAGAGCTCTAGCCTTGAGATGAAGAGTTGAGGAACAGAGCCCAGACTCAGAGTTCAAGCCCCACGACCGACAAAAAAAAAAAAAAAAAAAAACAATAAAACATGTACCTTACCTCCCTTCTTTCCTCCCCCATTTTTAGTTCTTTCCCATTCACCACCTCCACAATATAAATCAGTTTGCACTTTTTTGAGTTTTATAGTGATGGAATCATATCATATATACCCTTTTCATTTGGCTTTGCACTAGGTGATTTTGATGTTACTTATCAATAGCTGATTTCTTTTTACTGTGAGTAGTAATTTATTATACAGATGTACTGTTGGCTTTTATAAATTCATTTTCCTGCTGATTATTCAGTTGTTTTTTTTTTTTTTGAGAGAAAGTCTTAATATGTAGTCTAGGCTGTCCACAACTCACTATACAGTGAAATATACATTCTTGTGCAAGTGGTTTTATATAATATGTTTTCATTAGTCTTGGATAAGTACCAAAGAATGGATAACTATATATATATCTATATATTTGATACAGTTGAACCTTTGTACCTTGAGTTGTGCATTTGGGGAGTCAAGCAAGCATAAACTAAGAATATTTGAAAAAAATTCCAGCAAGTTTTTCTTGCTATTCCCACAGACGTGAAGAACCATTCTTCTGCCAAAGGCCATTTGAATATTTTATATTTAGGCTGAGGGCCATATAAAATGATCAATATGGATATGGATCATTATGGCTGCTGGCAGCCAGAGAAGCATATAAGCCTATTCTGTCTTGTACCAAATGATTTCTAGGGTCTTGTAAAATGTTCCACCCATGCAATAACTACTTACATAGTACTTACATTATATTCGGTGCTAAAAGTTATGGAGTAGAGATTTAATTTATAACATTCTAATAGGTAATATGTTGGTATCTCATTGTGCTTGTAATTTATATTTCTCTAATGACTAATGTGTTAAGTATCTATTCATGTGTTATTTTCCTATGTGTGTACATATTCTAGGCGAATTTTTTGCCTACTTTTACACATTTGATTTTTTTTGTCAGTTTTCACGTTTAATGGGAGGCATGGGTGGATCAAAGTTCTTTTTATTGTTGAGGTTTGAACTCAGGACCTTGTGCTTAGCTCGGCAAGAGCTCTACCACTTGCGCTGAACTTCTAGCCCTTTCTGCTTTTAGGTTATTTTTCAGATAAAATCTTGCTTTTTCCTTGGAGAGGCCTTGGACTGAAATCCTCCTACTTTATGGCCTCCCACAGATAACTGGGATGGTAGACATTTACCATCATGTGAGATGGGGTTTCCCTAATAATTTTACCTGGCTGGCCTTAAACTTCAATCTTCCTACTCTCTACCTCCCATGTAATTAGGCTTTCAAACATGAGCAACTGTGTCCACAAATTTGTTTTTCAGAAAAAGTGTGTTTTTGTTCTTGTTTTTTGCCAGTGCTGGCAAAAAGTCCTGGGTCTTGAACTGAGGGCCTGGGCACTGTTCCTGAGCCTCTTTGTGCTCAAGAGTAGTGCTTTACCACTTAAACTACTGTGCCACTTTCACCTTTTTTGAGTAGTTTATTGGAGATAAGAGTCTTATAGAGACTTTTGTGCTCAGGCTGGCTTTGCACAGCTATCCTCAGATCTCAGCCTCATACATAGCTAGGATTATAAGTAGGAGTCACTCACACCCGGCTTCAGAAAGAGTTTTGCTATGTTACTTAGGCTGCTCTTAAAGTCCTGGGCCCAAATGATCCTCCTACCTTAACCTTCTGTGTACTGGGGACTACAAGTATGCACTACCTTGCTTGGCTTTGAAGCATACTTTTTGCTTATAGATGTTCATTTATTTGAACATTATTTGTTAGAAGATAAGTCATTTCCTACCAAGTTGCTTTTGCTCTAGATCATTTGACTATACCAAGGATCTACATCTGGATTCATGATTCTGTTCAAGTCTGTTTCACTATCATGATGTATATATTTTGATTACTGTACCATTATAATAAGTCCTATATTTTCAAATTCATCTGGTTTATTATAGATCCCTTGAATAATTTCCACTTTATCATGATGCCTTATCCTTCTTACATATTGGTAGATTGCATTTAACAAAATTTTATGAAGATATTTGCATCCATGAGAAATACTAGTTCATGAGATTTGGGTCATAGAATAATGAGTTTCATAAAATGATTCCATACTCTTTAGTTTTCTAAAAGTTTATATGGAATTGAACTTATTTCCTCTTTAAATATTAGGAAGGATTTGCCAGTGAATCATCTGTGTCCTGATGTTTAACATTAATTGCTTTAATAGAAGAATATTTAGTTTGTTTATTTCTGCTTCTGTGGGTTCTGGTAGTTTCTGTCCTTAAGAGGAGTTTACCATTTTCTCTTAATTTCTGTAGAAGCTGTAGTGCTACTTCTTCTTTTAGCTGATTCTGGTAAGTTGTCTTCTTTACCCATACCCATTATTCTAATACAAGTTTATCAGTTTGATTGGTCTTTTCATAAATCTTGCTTTTGTTTTTTTCCAGTACTGGGGTTTGAGCTCAGGTACTTGTACTTGCTCAATTTTTGTACTCATGACTGGCTTCTGCCATACTTCCAGCTTGGCTTTTTGCTGGTTATTTTGGAGATGGAGTCTTTTGGATTTTGGGCTGGTCTCAAATCACAATCTTCCAAGTCTTAGACCCCTAGTAGTGAGCTAGGATTGCAGGCATGAGCCACTGATGTCATGCTCATTTCTTCTATTTTTGTTGTTTTTATTTTTATTTTTACTCAGTGCTGGGAAATAACCTGACATATATAGGCATGTGGTTTTTTTGAAGCTACATGATTTTTTTTTAAGTAAGTAAAATATAGAGCATAAATCAGAAATGTGAATTTTCACAAGCTGAACACACCCATGTAATTAGCACCCAGATCAAGAATGAGAATCTCACAGACCCTAGAAGCTTTCATAGGGGTCTCCAAGGCACTTGCCCTGTCAGCATAAATTAACTTTACCTCTTAGAACCTAATACGTACGCGGAGTCATAGTGTGTATGGGTATGTGTTTCATCTCTTTCATATAACAATATTCATTGTTCGTTTCTGCATAGTATTCTCTTGTGTAAATAAGTCACACTGTATTGACACACCCTCTGTTGATAGATCTTAGAGCCTCTCTAGTTTTGACTTTTTCTCAGTAATGTTCTTAGAAATGTGCCTTTTCTTGTATCCTCCCCAGCACATTCCTAAGAGTGGCAATGCCGTGTTGGAGAACAAGTACATGTTTAGCTTTAGTAGGTAATGATCCCCTAAGTATCAATTCCAATTCTACACCAGAGTGGAATGGGTCCTGGGATTTTAGAGGGAGTGACAGACTGTCCTAGTACATCTTTCATGATACTAGGTTGAGCAACCAGACACCACCAGCCTGGGCCCATGGTACCTGGAATAGGTTTTGAAGATGGAAACTGATAACTTATTCATTAGACTTCTTTTCAAAACAAGCATTTAGTACTATTGTTATCCTAAGTACTTTGTTTTTGACATGCTATAAATTCTTGTGTACATTTTTTTTATTCAAAGTATTTTCATTTGACACATGGGTTACTTAGAAGTGGGTTTAGTTGTTAGGTCTATTTGTGGATTTTCCAGAGATCCTACCATTAATATGAATATTCACTTGTCCTAGCATTATTGGTTGAAAAACTATTCTTTTATCACTGAATTATTTTTGTACTCTTGTCAAGAATCAGTTGACCATGTACAGGATTTATAGTTGCTCATCTCTGTCTGTTCTTGTGGTAGTACCATACTGTACCGTACTGTAGTCATATTTTACTATGTTTTGAAATTGGAAATTTTGAGCCCTTTTGCTTTGTGCTAGTGCTTTACCACTTGAGCCACAGCTCTACTCCTGGGTTTTTTTAGTAGTTAATTGGAGATAAGAGTCACAGATTTTCCTGCCCTGGCTGACTTCGAACCATGATTCTAAGATCTCAGCCTCCTGAATAGGTAGGATTATAAGCTTGAACAATTGGTACCTGGCAGGTCTTTGGAATTATGATAGAGGTTGCTGAAATTAATTATTTTGGTTTGGATTGGGTTTGTTGTTGTTGTTTGTGCTGGTATAAGAGCTTGAACTTAGAGTCTTGTACTCTTGCTTAGCTTCCTTTGTTTAAGGCTGGTGCTCTGCCATTTGGGCCATACCTCCAGTTCCAGCTTTTTGCTGGCTAACTAGAATAAGAGTCTCTTGGATTTGTCTGCCCAAGATGTCTTCAAATCTTGATTTTTAGGCCTCAGCCTACTGAGTAGCTAGGATTACAGGCCTTAGCAACCCTAGGTCTGGCTTTGAGATTTGTTTGTATGTTTGTTTCAGACAGTTTCACTATGTAGTTGGCCTGGAATTCACCATGTAGCTTAGGCTGGCCTTGAACTCATGGTATTTCTGGCTGAGCCTTCCAAGTACTAGGCTTTCAGATGTTTATCACCACACCAGACTTGAAATTAATTGTAAGTTTAATGGAACTTAAGAACAAGTCTTCTGGAAGTAGCACTGTGGCTCAAGTGATAGAACACTTGCCTTCAGCTGAAGAGCCCTAGGCCCAGAGTTCTCCCCACAACTGACAAAAAAGAAAAGAAAAGAAAAGAACAAATCTTCTATATTTAACCCACATATCACCTAGTTAATCTTTTTTAGAGCTTTTAATTTTCCCTATAGATTTAGATTTCTATATGGTACCATTTTTAATCTGTGTGAGGGAGTTTATATAATATACTTTGAAATACAGGTGTGCTGTTGATAAATTCCTTCAGCTTTTGTTTTTTTGTTTGTTTGTTTTTTGCCAGTCCTGGAGCTTGAACCAGGGCCTGGTTACTTTCCTTGAGCTTCTCTGTGCTCAAGGCTAGCACTCTCCCACTTGAGCCACAACGCCACTACCAGCTTTTTCTGTGTATGTGGTACTGAGGAATTGAACCCAGGGCTTCATGCATGCTAGGCAAGCACTCTACCACTAAGCTACATTCCCAGCCCCTCCTTCAGCTTTTGTGTGTCTAAAATCTTTATCTCACCTTATTTTACCTCTTTTTCTGATAATTGTTTGGGTTTGAAGAGGTTGTCTTCTGGCTTAGCAGATAGATCTGCCATCATCCTTATCTGTGCTCCTCTGTAAGTCCTGTATCCTTTTTCCTCTGGCTGATTTTAGTAGTGTTTTTAATTTTTTAAATTGTTATTATAAAGGGTACTGTTCTGAGGGTTACAGTTGCATAAGTCAAGTAATGAGTACATTGCTTTTTGGACAGTGAAGCCCCTTTCCTGGCTCTCTCCCAGTTTTTCCCTCCTATCCTCTTTTTTTGGGGGGAGGGGGAGGGTCTGGTCGTGGGGCCTGAACTCTGGGCCTGGGCACTGTCCTCAGCTCTTCAGCTCAAGGCTAGTGCTCTACCACTTGAGCCACGGTGCCACTTCGGCTTTTTTCTTTTTGCTTACGTGGTGCTGAGGAATCGAACCCAGGGCCTCATGCATGCAAGGCAAGCGCTCTACCACTGAGCCACCTTCCCAGCCCCTCCTATCCTCATGCACAAGGTTCATAGTTCATTTTCAACATACTGTCTAATGAATACCACTGCTGCATTTGTTCACCGTGTTTTTAGTAGTTTTGTTGCATTGCTAAGTTTAAATGATTTTATCTTATGCTGTGGCATAGCTGCCTTTATACTTTTTGGGCTTTGTGTGCTTTTATATTTTTGTGCTGCTAGTATTTGTGAATTTCTAGTTCACCAAAATTAGAAACTTTTTCAGCCCTTTTTTCCTCAAATATTTTTTCTGTCTTCCCTTCTTTGTAACCTGAAGGGATTCCAGTTCCCCATAAGTAAGGCTCCTTGGAATGGTTCCACACTTCACTGAGGAATGCTCTGTCTAGCTTATTGGATTTTGTTTGAGCTATTTTTCTCTGTATTTCATTGGAGCAGTTTGCTCTGTTTCGGAATGGACTTATCTACTACACAGTGTGTCTGCTGTTATTTCCTACCTTTCATTTCCAGGAGTTCCATTTGGGTCTTTAATATATTCTATCTTTGCTTAGCACATCTGGTCTCCTCTCTGTCCCTAACTAGTAGGATTCAGTACATGCTCCTGTGAGTATGTCAGCTCTGGGTGCTGTCCATTGATGTTTTCCTTCTCAAAGCCATTCATTGGGGGCTCTTAACCTACTAAATAGTTTTGCTTTCCTGCCTGTGTACGTGTACTTGAGCTTTGTCCTGGAATGTAGTGACTAGGAAATGGATTAATGCTTTCAGAGTGTCTATGCATTATTCTGCCATACCTATATAGTGTGTAATCTAGGCTGATTTTGCCAGTCCCTGGGAGTGCTCCCTCTGCTGTGTGTGAATCAAGACAACACCCCCACCCCCACCTACACACCCCAGAGACTGGTAAAGATTGTTCCCACTGCCCCTCTGTGTGCTCCTTTTTATGGTTTCCTCAGCTGCACACTAACCATCCTCGGTGAAGACTTGTGCCAGGCTGCAGCTCTGCTTGCCCTTGCTGTTCTGCCTACTGTCTCCCAGCTCCTACTCCACAGACTCTACCATTGGTTTCAGTCTCCTTCAGCCAGTGCCAGTGGCCTGAAAACTGCTGCTTATTTATTATTCATGCATATTGTTGCTATCATTTTCCAGTCCTTACATTTTCACATAGGAGGTAGATTCAGTCTCTGATGATCTCTTTCCTGCTGAGGTCGACAGTCTCCATCATGGTGTGTTTGAAAATGCTGGGAGCTTGGGTGGAGAGGAGATTCAAGGGCAAGCTTGGGCTTGAACAGTGTGTCACAGTGTTCAGCCTTGCACTTTGAGAAAGCGCTGAGGAAATATTTGTGTCCTCAGCTCCAGGTTTATGGTGAGTCTGGAGCTGCCACAGGTGCTGGACTAGGCATCAAAGGACCTGCTTCTTATTGGCCTGCAGCCTCCTACTCCCCTTTACTTGATGAAGAACTTGGGTACTACTCAGGCAAGGAGCTCTGGGTGGGTGCCTCTATGGTCAAGTGCCATGAAGATATAGGAGTTTGTGACTTGGTCCTTCTTCAAACTCTAGGATGAAGGAGAATAGAAAATACATCACAAAGTTGAGCTGATTTGAAATACAGAGTAAATGGCAGAGGACTGGGAACAGATGCTCCCATCTGGGGAGGGAGCATGGTGTCCGGTATCCCTATTCAGTCCTAATGCCCACCCTGGGCTTTCTGCTGGTCTGTGTTGTCCTGTTAGCCCATTCTGAGGCCTCCCCCATCATCACCGGACATATAGCAATGGCTCAGCTCATATGTGTGCTCTTACAGGCAGGATCTCATGTTCTCAAGGTGCTACCAAGTGTGCCTATCTTCCCTTATCTCCCCTTTGGTTGTTTTGTGGTTACTCGTTTTTGGTTTTTGTTTTTTTTTTGGTTTTTGTTTTTTGTTTTCCGGTCCTGGGGCTTGAACTCTGGGCCTGGGCACTGTCCCTGAGCTCTTCAGCTCAAGGCAAGCACTCTACCACTTAAGCCACAGCGCCACTTCCAGCTTTCTGGTGGTTAATTGGAGATTAGAGTCTCACAGACTTTTTTGCCCGGGCTGGCTTTGAACTGCGATCCTCAGATATCAGCCTCCTCAGTAGCTAGGATTATAGGCATAGCCACTGGTGCCCAGCTTATCTCCCTTTTGGGATGAGACCAGACCTGACTTTTTTTGGCTGGTTCCCTGTCAGGAAAGAAATGAGTCATTCTCTTATGTTTTGATTTATTGATATTCAAAAACAACTGTCTAGCTGATTAATAACATCCTTGTATATTTGGCTTTCTATATTTCTCCAATTGTTTTCTTGGACTGAAGTCCTAAACTTAATATTAAGTATAAGTAGTAAATGAGTGAAAATGTTCCTTTTCTTAAGACTGAAAAAGTCCTTCTCTCTCTCTCTCTTTCTCTCTCTCTCGTGGCTTTTTCTTAGTTGGGGAGAGGAGGGTACTGGGATTTGAATTCAGGGCCTCATATTTCCTAAGGAGACACTCTATTACAGAGCCATACCTTCAGCCCTGTTCTTTTGCTGGTTATTTTTGAGACAGGGTCTTGCTTTCTGCCAGGTATATACTTAGAAGTCAGTCTGCCTATTTTAGACTTTCTGTCATTGCTGGGATGGCAGGCACACGATACCTCATCCAGCTTCTCTCATTTGAAATGGAGTATAAAGGACTTTTCTGCTCAGGCTAGCCTAGAACCATGTTCCTTCCATTCTCAGCCTCCCAAGTAGCTAAGATTACAGGTAGGTACCCTTTCTCTTGATCTCGTTTCCTACTGTGACATGCATCCCATAAAGAGTCAGGGAGGAAAGAAGCAGGGAAGACTCCTGCTGAGGGCCTGGCTCTTCTAGGGAAACATGGAATGGAAGTCTAGGCCAACCAAGGTCCTAGGTCAAGGAT
The DNA here is from genome assembly GCF_019054845.1 of Dipodomys spectabilis. Taxonomy (NCBI): domain Eukaryota; kingdom Metazoa; phylum Chordata; class Mammalia; order Rodentia; family Heteromyidae; genus Dipodomys; species Dipodomys spectabilis. The sequence goes on from NW_024870775.1 coordinate 17,770,393, forward strand.
GCAGCACAATTACTGACCTCAAGTATAAACTGATACCCAGTACCCATTGCTTGCCACTCTCACCTTTCCCTGGGCTCAGGGCCCTGCCCACTTGCTGCTCACTCCTTGTCTGGTACATTCTAGGCCTGCATACTGTGCTGGCCTCTCTGGCTGATTACTACCTCATCACTGACCCCAGGGTTAGGGTTGTTACTGCCAGCCCAGGTTTTCTCAAGAATAATTAAAGGCTATGTGAACATCAAGGAGCTGGATAGGAGGACTCCCTCACCCCCGTGTGTGGGTGGTTAGCATATCTTCCTGAGCTTGATTTTCCCAATTGGAGTTGGGAGGAAGTTAGGGCAATAAGTAGCAACTCCAGGGTTCTTCCATGTTGGCTTAGCCAGGCTCATGGTACCTTTAGACCCCAATTGGTCCTCAGGAGTTTCTCTGCTGGCCCCCAGGCTGAAGCTTGGCACTTTACCTATATTGACATTGCTCTTGCCACAAAATACATCTCATGGTATCCTATCCTCCATGCCCTGTCCTGGTACTGCGTACACTAAGACTAGTTTGTCTGTTATGATGAAGTGTGCTCACTTCATATGCATATTAGTGCTTGTTTATACACATGCATGCCATGGACAATCTCCTAGATCAAAGACCCTACTCTCATTTCATGTTAGTTGTCGTCTTGGGTTTTTCTTACTCTGTGGCCTCAGGATGTGCATCTCATGAATGTCTTTTCTCAATACAGGCATTTGGACAGGCCCACACAAACCACAAGAAGGTGGCTGCAGATGGGGAGAGCCGAGAGGAGAGCCTGATCCAAGAGTCAGCCTCCAAGGAGCAGTACTATGTGCGAAAGGTGCTAGAGCTGCAGACAGAGCTGAAACAGCTGCGCAATGTCCTTACCAACACACAGTCTGAGAATGAGCGCCTTACATCTGTGGCTCAGGAGCTGAAGGAGGTAAGCAGGATTTGGGGGTGATGTTTGTAACTGTGACAGTACATTATGTGGCATATGTGCCTTGGGAAAATGTGCCTTGGCACCACCCCATTTGTTAGGAAATGGAAAGACTTGGAAAAAAATAGATTGAGATAAGCCACGCCTAAAGAAACATAGGTCCCATGATTTCCGTTATTTGCAATAACTAGTATATGTCTAGGACAAGCCAAAAAGGTCAAAAGCTCTGTACGTACATATGACCATATAAGATGACGTTAAGTGAAATGAACCCCAAGATAGGAACACAAGAGGTTTTTTCTTTCTTGCTGTTGTTTTTAATGTATTTATAGTGTACCATGTGATTTTTTTGTTTCTTTTGTATGTTCCTCCCCCATGGTATAACCCCTGTTTTCACTGTATTTGATGTCGGTGCCCTGCATCTTGTATATATATATATATTTTTTACTTAGGAAGAGGAAGGGAAATAACAAAATGCCGAAATAAGGACACAGGTTGACCTATTGTAACAATGAGATGTACAAGACACTATGTTGAAAACAAACTTTCAACTTTGCCCAGGGTAGGGGACCAAGGGGAGGGCTGGTAGAGGGAAAAACAAAGGAGGAGGTAATAATGCTAGATAGGAAATGTACTCATTACCTTACTCATGTAACTGTAACCCCTCTGTACAGAATTTTTACAACAAAAAATATATGCAAAAAGAATGTACCTTGGGGACCACTTGGACTATGTTGGGCTCTGGCTTTATCCAGCCATTGTCTTGTTCTTCTGGTCTCCTCCACAGAGGTAAATATATGAAGCCTGCTGTATCTAGGCTGTTAACAACTTTCTAACAATACAGGTCCATGAGCAGACTCAGATCAGGTCAGGACAGTAGTCATACTTCCATAGAGCTCCATCCTAGTGCCCACAGGATGTTCTGTCACTGCACAACACCTTACCTGAAGGATCTTTTGTTTCATTCATTGCTTGTCCATGTTTGGCCTAGTAGGGGCATTCTTCCCCGGAGGGGAAGAATGTGGAATGTCAAGGAGAAATGAGTCTTAGTAAGGACTGAATAGGCCGTGGTCCAATTTGCAGTGTGGTGACTCTCAGAACAAACAAAATCCAGAGAGAAACCTGGCCAGGAGATGAGGGGGCTTAAGAAAGTCCATGGTCTTTAAGGAAGGATGATATTCTATCACTAAGGCAAGGGTAGGAGAGTAGAAGACCCAGAGGCCCCACATGAGTTGCAGCCCTCGCTTTGGCCACCTGGCTAAGAGTTGGAGGGATGTTTTAGCTCCCACTGAGCCTGAAGGCCTAGGCAAGGCCCTGTTCTCATTACAGTCTTAGTTTTCCTGTCTGTACACTCATAGTCTCTAAGAGCCCCTGAAGGGAATACCCTGTGCTCCTTTGCCCCAATCATCTCTAGACATCTGTTCCAGCTGTAGAAGCCCCACCCTGTGCAGTGGATATTCTCACTGAGAGGTCAACAGGCCATGAGGGTGTACAGCAGTCAGGGCCCTGCAGGGCTGTTGGTTGTTGGCTCAGTATGCCACGACCTGGGGAGAGGCTTGTCCTGGAGCTGGGGAGGCAACCATGCAGCTACAATGGATGATCTCATTTCCTCCCACAAGTAAGGCTGTGATGAGGGTGAGAGGAGAGGCTGTTACCCACCTCCCTGGCTGCCATCTGTCTATCTGTACCTCCCTTTCCAAAAAGGCCAGTGCAGGGTTCTCATCCATCCCTCACATTCTATCCCTTCTCTGGGCAGCCAAGAGGGCTGGATGACTCTGCTGGTCCGGAAATGAGCTCAGTCAATTAAAGACAAGCAGGTCTGAGGTTAAGGGGAAGAGATTCCTGCTGTTCCTGTTTGTGTTTCAAGAGGAAATTCTGAGTCTCTCTACACAGCCTTCTTTTGTCTCCTGAAGTTCCCCACCTTGATCCCCAAGCCTGTGAAGCCCCCTCCCCACACTGCTTTCCCTCCCTTGCTACAGAGCCGTGGGAACCCTTCTGGGTCTGAGGTGGAGGCTCTGGTCTTACCACTTGTCGTAGCCACGCTTAGCTCCTTACTCTCCATTGCTATTGCTTCCTGGTCTGAGACACTTGCTGAGCTCCTTACTGCCCAAGGCTGGCAGCCTTGTGGGTTGGAGCTGGTCTTGCTGTCAGTGAGCATTTGATGATGGATTGTGCCTTTTGACCCACTACTTGCCTCCTGCAATTCCTCTCTAGAAACTACTGGTTTAGGTGTCTGATCCTCTCCACCCCTAGCACACTGTAAGAACTCAGGAAGCCTTAGGGGTACTAAATACACTGGACCTGTGGCAGGTAGTTATGACTTCCTCAAACTGGTCATCCAGGTGATTCTCCCAGTGTTCTGTCATATAAAAGTAAACAAGCTGGTAGGGGTAGAGTGGTTCTGGACTTCTGACTCCTAATCATTGTGTGCTGTGAAGAGGATCTGCAGTGGACAGCTTTGGCCAGGTTTTGTCCTGCTGGTGTTCTTTCTAGGAGATCTGAACCTTTGGTAAGTGGTTGATTATCTGAGGAATGACTCAGAGCTGTGTGTGTGTGTGAGAGAGAGACAGAGAGAGAGACAGAGAGAGAGAGAGAGAGAGAGAGAGAACCAGAGCCCTATACCCACACTGGCTCCCATCAGAGGGGATGGGGCTCCCCTAGGCCATCAAGGCAAACAGTGTTCTGAGTGGATAGATTTTGGGGGCTTTAGTGGGGGTAGCAAAGAAGGCTGCAAACCCCCATGACCAATGTTCCTTTTGAGGCAGGCAGTTGTCATACCCTTCTTGTGGTCAGGGGGGTCCTCCTCTTCTGGGCCTTGTCTGCACAGAGCAGAGCTTGTCCCTGACTGCTGGGCTGACATCATGTGGGCTCTCTTGGGAGAACGTATTTCTCTGAGAGAACATTAACCCCCAGTGACCAGTCAGAGCCTGCTTGAGCCTTCAGCGTGGGTGTGTGCTGGGTGGAGGAGCCAGGCATTAAGCCAGTAGGGCCTTGTTGCCTACACGTTGTGGTTGGTATAGAAGTATGGGTGCATGGAGCAAAAGTACATGTTTGGTTCCTACAACACCTTCACTTGCCATGTGGTATTGCCAAACTACAGGTGTGACTTGGATGTACTTCTTTATGCTTATATCTGACCACAAGACCATATACCCACTGGCCTATAGAAGCCAAACACTCTTCAGACATAGAAAGCTCAGTTGTGGGTAATCACCTAGATTCTGGGCCTAGGGATGTGCAAGGACAGACTCCTAGGGAGACTTCTGGCAGAGGCATTGCTTCTGAAGAACACTCCCAGTGTGCTGTCGGTATCTGGCCTGGCCATCTGCCTCAGTCTTAGTTGGGCAGGTCGCTGTCTTTGTCTTTGCCTTGCAAACCCTCTTAGCACTTCTCTTCACACTGCCCAGATGGATTTTAGGTCTGTCATTCTTGTCCTATACACCTGGGGAGCTGATGAGTCTCAAGACCTTACCCCCACCTTCCAGTCCACCTAAGGAGCCTGCCGGTGGCCAGGGAGTCATGCTGCATATATTTGAGTACCTACTGCATACCAAACACTTAAATTTGCAAAAAAGAAGGCAAGAATTAGGAGCACTTATTTTGTCAGAATGCTACCTGAGCCCTAGGTTGTTTTTAGAGAGCCTAGGTATGCATTGGCTTACATGTCACCCCAAACTTTCAGTCAGGGACTAGAGTCCTGCCTGTGATAGCTGTGATGGGACTGATTCTTCTCCTCACGGCACATACCTCATTTGCCTTCTCCTCCCAGGTTAGGCTTTGCCCCCTTCAGTGTTCTCCCTCTTCAGTATCTTTTATTCTGGTGTCAACTTTGTTACTTCCTTGAGTCACTGACAGGGCTGTGTCTATATGGCATCGACGTTAAGTACCATCTTAGTGCTAAGCATTTGTGAGTAGTGCTTGCTGTATGTTGTGACATTACTGATCTGACATTATTGTTTTGTGTGGCCTTGTGTGGGGTTTTGGAGTCTTGTGTTCTTCAGATGGAACACATGGATATGATCAAGAGCAAACCCTGCATGAGCTGAGGTGACAGTGCTAGCAGGAATGTTGAGGGCCCATAGAGGCCATCAGGGCATTGAGAATAGGGGACAGGACAGGTGTATAGGACAGCTCCCATCATAAAGAATAATCTGGCTCTGAATTTCTAGAAGGTCAAGGCTAAGAGTCACACAGACCAGCAGGTAGAGAGTTTCTAGACTCTAGATTGCATTCCATTCACCTGGGTTCTGCACTAGCCTCTCCCAGAGATTGTCTCTCCGGTGACTGGGAGGCTTGAACCAATGTCTTAATAGCATTATTAAGGTAATGCATCCTGTACATCTCTCCCACTTAAAAGTGTATAACCCAGGGTTTTAGCATATTTATAAATGTGTACCCCATCCCACAGTCATTTTTTTTCTTTTTTCTTTTTGTGGGACTAGGGATAAAACCAGGCATATGTTAGGCAAGCCATCTACCAGGTAGACCTCACTGTGAATTTATAATGTTTTATCACTCCAGAAACTCCATTCTCAGTCACTCTAATTCCCTCACTCAAGCCCCACGAATCCACCGTCTGTCTGTGTGGATTTGTCTGTTTTAGACATTGCATGTAAATGGAATCATACAATGTATAATCACTTGTGACTGACTGGCTTCATTTACTCAGCAGAATGTCTTCAAACTTCATTCATGTTGTAGCAAGTGTCAGGATATCTTTCCTTATTGAGGCTAAATAGTAGTGCGCTGTGTATTCAGACCACATTTATCTATTCATTCACCTGTTGATGGACACTTGAATTGCTCCCATCTTTTGGCCATCGTGAGTACTGATGCTGGGAACATTGGTGTGCAGGATTCTGTGTGGATGTATCTTATTTTTCTGGAGTATACACTGTTTAATTGTTGGATCACTTCTAAACTTTGTACCACAGCATTGCTTCATTTATCAGTCTATCAACAGGATAGCCCTATCTTATGGGTGAAAACCAAGGGTGGGGAGGTCAGAGTAGGCTCAGTCACTTGCCAGAAGTTCCAGAGCTGAGAAGAGCTAAAGAGATCTGATTATGTGTAAACTACTCCCTACACATCATGCTTCCCTGGATCCTAAGTCCTAGCTCTGTGACATGCCATGCTGTGCCTGTCCACTCTAAATTCCTCCCCAAGCCATTTGGAGGTGAGGTGCAAGGGTGATGGGGCCAGGTGTGGAAGCTCACACCGATTTTGTCTCTGCCCTGGCAGATTAACCAGAATGTGGAGATCCAGCGTGGCCGCCTTCGGGATGACATCAAGGAGTACAAGTTCCGGGAGGCCCGCCTACTACAGGACTACTCTGAGCTAGAAGAGGAGAACATCAGCCTGCAGAAGCAAGTGTCTGTGCTCAGACAAAACCAGGCAAGTCTTCAGCTGCAGAGTGTGGGTGGGTGCCTCAGTCACCTCTAGGTCTCTCAGCCCTCTTGTCTACCCATCTTCCATTTTCCTATGTTGTTCTACAACCTGAGGCCTATGACCAATGAGGTTAGAGCAAACAGGATCTAAATACTTCAGAACCACTAAACAAGGACAGGCTGCAGTGTTTGCTGACCTTTGGCCAATCCAAAGTATTAAAACAACAACAAAAAAAAATCCAAGAGATTACAACAAAAAACCCTAGACTAGCCGGGTGCCGGTGGCTCACATCTGTAATCCTAGCTACTCAGGAGGCTGAGATCTGAGGATCACGGTTCAAAGCCAGCCCGGGCAGAAAAGTTTGTGAGACTCTTATCTTCAATAAACCACTAGAAAACTGGAAGTGGCACTGTGGCTCAAGTGGTAGAGCGCTCACCTCCAGCTGAAGAGCACAAGGATAGTGCCCAAGCCCAGAGTTCAAGCCCCATGACTGACCAAAAAACAAAAAACCCTAGACTAAACTAGGCTCTGTCTTCTCTCAGATGTTGGAAAGCCTGACATACTGACATAACTCTGACAATAGCAGGCACATAGAGGGCCCCCTGTAGGAACAAGGTGAACCTGGACTCAGGACCACTTAGGGCCCAAACACGCTCCCAACTTTCCAAGAGCCACAGTCCTGCTGGAAACTATTTTTCCCAATAAATATCCCAGGATTGTCCCAGAATATCATGGATGCCAGCCTTGGTTTCCTCAGAAACACCCTACATCCCAGATGCTCTTAGAACAGAAAAGTCTCACTATCAGTGAACCTGGTATTTATATCCTGCATGAGGAAACTCATACATTATGTAGAAATCTCTGGTGTTTGCAAAAGGAAGCAGGGAACAGATTCTGCTTCCCAGGAAACCACAGAGCTCACAACCTCCAGTCCTTCAGTGACACAAAGATACCTCATGCTAATTAGAGTCCTGAGGACAGGAGAAGCTAAGGCTTAGAAAGACCCTGCCATTGATGATTTACAACTCTCCTGTAATTCCTTACTCCTACTTATGTCATTGACATTGGGGGCTTCATGCCCACCTCTCATGAGCACACAAATCCATGAAGAGTTCTTCATTGCTTCATTTATTAGTTGGTTTTTTTTTTTTTGGGGTCCAGTCGTGGGGCCTGAACTCTAGGTCTGGGTGCTGTCCCTCAGCTTCTCAGCTCAAGGCTAGCACTCTACCACTTGAGCCACAGCGCCACTTCCGGCTTTTTTCTTTTTGCTTATGTGGTGCTGAGGAATTGAAGCCAGGGCCTCATGCATGCAAGGCAAGCGCTCTACCACTGAGCCACCTTCCCAGACCTATTAGTTGTTTTTATACATGGATATTGGGGAGTAAAAAAACATGTTTTTAAAAATTGTCACAAGGGCTGGGAAGGTGGCTCAGTGGTAGAGTGCTTACCTTGCATGCATAAGGCCCCTGGGTTTGATTCTTCAGCACCACATAAGCAGAAAAAGCCGAAAGTGGCACTGTGGCTCAAGTGGTAGAGCGCTAGCCTTGAACTGAAGAGCTGAAGGGACAGCGCCCAGGCCCAGAGTTCAGGCCCCACAACCAACAAAAAAAATTGTCACAGACTCAGTAGAGTGCCAGTGATCCAATCTACTGCTACTCAGAATGCTGATATCTAAGAATCATGGTTTGAAGCCAGCCAGGAGATTCTTATTCCCAATTAACCACCAAAAGACTGGAAGTGGAGGTGTGGCTGGAGTGGTAGAATGCTAGACTTGAGAGAAAAAGCCCAGGAACAGCACTCAAACCCCCAAGTTCAAGCCACAAGACCATCATACACACATAAAATTGCCGTAAGTTCTTCATATCAAATGTCATTTGCTACCTGCTCTATATTTGCCCACAAACACAGTGTCAAGTTGTAAAAACTGATCATGTTTTACCTTCTACCTTTAGCCTTCCAGCTCCTACAAGTCTGTTTTCTGAAGATTTAGTGCTGAGATTGTCTGCCTTGGAAGAATTTTTCTTTCTTTTTTTTTTTTCCTTTTTTTTTTTGGGTCCGGTCGTGGGGCCTGAACTCTGGGCCTGGGTGCTGTCCCTCAGCTTTTCAGCTCAAAGCTAGCGCTCTACCACTTGAGCCACAGTGCCACTTCCGGCTTTTTTCTTTATGTGGTGCTGAGGAATCAAACCCAGGGCCTCAGGCATGCAAAGCAAGCGCTCTACCACTGAGCCACCTTCCCAGCCCTCTTTTTTTTTTTTTTTTAATACAATTTGAAATAAGATTTTTGTCATAGCACACATGGAAGTTTATATTTAATGTGCCTTAAAGATTTGGTTAACTATTAGTATTAAATTGAGAATTTCTAGTTAGCACACTCTTGGTAATTTTTTGAGCCTGAGCCCTGTCCCTCAACTCTTCAGCTCAAGGCTTGCACTCTACCACTTGAGCTACAGCGCCACTTTCTGGTTTTCTGGTGGTTTATTGGAGATAAGAGTTTCACGGACTTTCCTGCCCAGGCTGGCTTTAAACCATGATCCTCAGATCTCAGCCTCCCGAGTAGCTAGGATTACAGGTGTGAGCCACCGGCGCCCAGCTATATTTATTTATTTTTAATTTAAATTTTTATTTTTGTGCTGATCCTGGGGCTTGAACTCAGGGCCTGAGCTCTGTCCAGAGCTTTTTTGTACAAGGCTGTGCTCTACCACTTGAGCCACAGCTCCATTTCCAGCTTTTTTTTTCATAGTTTATTGGCAATTCTCATGGACTTTCCAGCCCAGGATGGCTTTGAACCATGATCCTCATAGCTCAACTTCCTGAGTAGCTAGGATTACAGATATGAACCACTGCTACCCAGCAGCCACCGGCACCCAGTAGCCACCAGCACCCAACTATTTTTTAAAACCTAAGAGAAATTTGTCAGCATAGATGTGGCATTGCAGTTTCCGCACATCCCAAATGTTTGTGTTGCCCAGTCCTTTCAGGCACACTGGTTCTGACATTTCTGTGTATTCGCAGCTCATGCTCTGAAATCCTCTTAGCATCCACATCCCTGGGTGTAAGAAGGGCTATGGTCTGGGCAGTTCTGCTTCTTCTGCAGGATGGTTCCCTAGCACATTCTCCTAGTATATGAGATCCAAACAGCTTCCACATTACCTTGACATGGAAGTATATGACCTCTTTTTCCCAGGTTGAGTTTGAGGGTCTCAAGCATGAGATCAAGCGTCTGGAGGAGGAGACTGAATACCTCAACAGCCAGCTGGAAGATGCCATCCGGCTCAAGGAGATTTCTGAGCGGCAGCTGGAGGAGGCACTAGAGACGCTGAAGACAGAGCGCGAGCAAAAGAACAGTCTGCGCAAGGAGCTGTCACACTACATGAGCATTAATGATTCCTTCTACACCAGCCACCTGCAGGTCTCCCTGGATGGCCTCAAGTTCAGCGATGATGCCACTGCTGAGCCCAACAATGATGCTGAAGCCCTGGTTAATGGCTTTGAGCATGGTGGCATGGTCAAACCACCGCTGGACAACAAGACATCCACACCCAGGAAAGATGGCCTGGTACCACCTTCCCCTAGTCTTGTCTCTGACCTGCTTAGTGAGCTCCATATCTCCGAGATCCAAAAGCTGAAGCAGCAGCTGGTGCAGGTAAGCAGGCAGGGCCATGTCTGCTGACCCTAGGTCCATCCTGTCCCCTCCAAATCACCAAAAGTTCTGCTGTCAGGAAGCCGGGCTTCCTGACAGGTGGCTAGTGTTAATTTACTCACATTGCCTTTAAATCCTATTGTTACCATAAGTGAAACTCTGGTAGCTCAGAGAGTAGAATCCCAGAGAAGTAGGTTTCCAATTATTGGGTAAGATTTGACATCCTGTATCCATGCTGCCTGTTACCCACACTGTGTCAGATTGAAATTATATAATGCTGGCCCCTCATGTGACATTCCCCCTCCCAGACCACCTGTTCAAATGACATTAGGGCCCAATGCATGGGCTTACCTCCTGGGAGATTGGCCACTCTTGATCTAGCAAATAATTGAGCTCCCATCTTCCAGAGCAGAGCACTGAGGAACTAAACAGCCCGTGACAGCCTGCTGTACTTGCCAAGCCCCAGGGCAGCATTCTTAAGGCTCAGTGTGAATTGTGCCCACTCTACACTACACTGTGTGTTACTGGTATTCAGGGAATCTGCAGAGCCCATGGTCTATCCTAGCACAAACTGGTATGTTGCTAAGACATCCTGGAGGTCCGTTAAGCACACTGATGAGCTTTCTTCATGCTTGAATCTTTACAGATGGAGCGAGAGAAGGTAGGGCTGCTGACAACACTACAGGATACCCAGAAGCAACTGGAGCAGGCACGGGGAACCCTGTCTGAGCAACATGAGAAGGTGAGCCGCCTCACAGAGAACCTGAGTGCCCTGCGTCGCCTGCAGACCGGCAAGGAGCAGCAGACTGCCCTGGACAATGAGAAGGACCATGACAGCCATGAAGACGGTGATTACTATGAGGTGGACATCAATGGACCTGAGATCCTAGCCTGTAAGTACCATGTGGCTGTGGCTGAAGCTGGAGAACTCCGGGAGCAGCTCAAGGAACTGCGTAGTACCCATGAAGCTCGAGAAGCCCAGCATGCTGAGGAGAAGGGCCGCTATGAGGCTGAGGGCCAGGCCCTCACTGAGAAGGTCTCCCTGCTGGAGAAGGCGAGCCACCAGGACCGTGAGCTGCTGGCCAGGCTAGAGAAGGAGCTGAAGAAAGTGAGCGATGTGGCTGGTGAGACCCAGGGCAGTCTGAGTGTGGCTCAGGATGAGCTGGTAACCTTCAGTGAGGAGCTGGCCAACCTCTACCACCATGTGTGCATGTGCAACAATGAGACACCCAACCGAGTCATGCTGGACTACTATCGAGAAGGCCAGGGCCAGAGTGGAGCCGGCCGCACCAGCCCTGGAGGCCGTACTAGCCCAGAGGGCCGGGGGCGTCGCTCACCTATCCTCCTGCCCAAGGGGCTGCTGGCCACAGAAGCAGGCCGAGCAGATAGTGGGACCGGGGACAGCAGCCCCTCACCCAGCTCTTCACTGCCATCACCTCTGAGTGACCCCCGCCGGGAACCCATGAACATCTACAACCTGATTGCTATCATCCGTGACCAGATCAAGCATCTGCAGGCAGCTGTGGACCGCACAACAGAGCTGTCTCGCCAACGCATTGCCTCCCAGGAGCTGGGCCCTGCAGTGGACAAGGACAAGGAGGCACTCATGGAAGAAATCCTCAAGCTGAAGTCACTGCTCAGCACCAAACGGGAGCAGATCACCACTCTGCGCACTGTGCTCAAGGCCAACAAGCAGGTGAGACAGCCTTGGGGGGTGCTGGTCACACTGACCTGACCAGGTGGGTATTTCTCACCCTTGGTCTGCATCCTTCATCCACTGCAGTGCTTCCCAGGCCCACAAGATAGGGATGGCCCTGTATTAGCACAGACACCTGACCTCTTCTGCTCAGGGCTCCCATACAGGAGGCTAGAGTGAGTAGCTGGGCTCAATGTCCCCTTTCATCTAAGGAACTTGGACAATAAGAACTTCTTCCACCTTACAACAAATGTCCTAAATGTCCTGAGGAGAGTGATGTGGAAATTTGTGGGGGTCCCAGGCAGGTTTGGGGGGGACACAATCTTTCTCTATTGATCACAAGTGTATGGTACCCACTAAGATATGCTGCTGCCAGAGTTTGTCCCCAGGATTGCATCAGAGGAAGAATATCCCCCACTTTGGACCCAGGGTCCCCATTGTAGCCCAGAACATCTCTAGGACAGCTCTTCTCTCCTCACCCAAACACCCTGTGCCTGTCTGTCCCAGACTGCTGAGGTGGCCCTCGCCAACCTGAAGAGCAAGTATGAGAATGAGAAGGCCATGGTGACCGAGACCATGATGAAGCTGCGCAATGAGCTCAAGGCCCTGAAGGAAGATGCAGCTACCTTCTCCTCACTTCGAGCTATGTTTGCCACCAGGTAACTCACTGTCCGCACCCTTGCTGCTGCTGCTGTGGTTATAGCCTCTCCCTTCTGTGGCCATCAGTGGTCATCACACACAGCCCTTAAACCTCTTGCCTGAGACCTGCAGACCTGCTGGTCCAGTTTCTGTGTCCAGCACCATGTGGGGCTGATGATTTCTGGGTTTGGAATTATGGACCCCAGCCCATCATGACACACAGGGGTCTCAAGTTGGTGACAGGGCAAGTGGGGCATTGTGAGGACCACGTATCACCAGAATCTCTAGGTAGCTGCACTCTAGCTTGTCATGTATCATGTAGGGAGGTGCCCAGTAAAGCGTATCTGGGGGTACCACATGGCTTATGTTTGGTAGGAGGTATATAGTCCTTTCCCTGTTTCTGTTCCTGCCTAGTCTAGCCCCCAGCTGCTTGATTCTATGAGCTATGTCTAATTTTGCTATTAATGAGAACCTACCAGGCCTAAATTGTCCTGCTGTTGAACATAAAGAGGCTGAGAAGCAGAGGGGCTGGGAGGCATGAACTTTTAGGGTGGGTGGGATCAAACAGTTACGAGAACTAACTTCTGTCCAAGTTAGCCCCAAACTTGGACATAAGGCACATGCATGGGTTTAGGTTTTTAGATTCAAAGAGGTTTTCCTCCAACTCTGCACCTGGTTACCCATCCCTTTTCCTCCCTGTGGGGGAAGAGTGAGGAGGAGAAACTTCATGCTTTCTTTCTTCTCCCATTGGGGCTCTTAGTCCTGAGGTGAGCTGGGAGCCATTTAAGTGTTTACCCATGCTTTCCTGGGATGAGAAAGATTAGACTCAGACTGCACCAGATAGTGCCACCCCCTGCTGGTAGACATTGGAATGGCATGGAACCTGATCAACTTGGCTTTATTCTGAGCAAGCTGAGACTTCTAGGATGGGGAACTGGCAGAGGTCTGCTTTCCTCTTGCCAGACCAAACACTCCCAGTTTCTCAGTATCCACTTAGGGAGCCTTGTTATAGCAGATAGGGTCAAAGAGAGTTTCAGGGTTTTCCTGGAACCTTCCATTCTTCCTGCCTAGAACCTTCCATTCTTCCTGGGATATAAGATCATTCTTGGGAAAAAAAAATTCTATAGTTCCGATTTGAAAACACCAGCTTTTTAAACTTGTTTCATTTAAAGGTTTAACTAATTTAAACCAGGACTTCAGACCCATGAGAAAGACAGTTCAGCATGTGTCCCTGAAAGAATGCTGTCAAGGGACCAGCTAGACAAATGAAACCAGTGCAGGCATCCCCCCTGCACATCCCCCTGGTGGGTACTTGAGCCTCCACCCAAAGACCAAGAAGAACTGATTATAGAATCCACTCACACCTTTCCTTGACTCTGACTGTGTGGCCCAGCAGACTTAATAAGCATCCGTCATGGCTTGGAGTGAGAACAAGCCTGGTCTTGCCTCAGTTTATACTCAAATCTCAGTTTATATTCAAATGCCTTCCTGTTGAAGCTACTTCTTAGCTTTAAAGTGGGGAGAGCACCCCACTCCAGGAAAGCCAAATTGCTGAGGGTCATAGCCTTGTTATAGGAACCACTTCTAGCCTGTGAACAAAGCAGCCTCCTATCTGTTCCCACTCCAGATAAAACAACAAAAAAAAAAAAACCCAGAGAATCCAAGCTAGCATTATATTTTTGGGGCTCCGAGTGCTTTTCTAGCCCTCATCAAAGTCTTTTACTGAAAAAATCTTTTGCTGAAAGAAATCAGAGCAAGCCTTCCCTAACCCTGGCCCCAACTCAGGAGGCATACCAGGGTCTAGAGGCCCTTGCTTGGCCCTTCAACTATACTCTTGGTCCCCACAGGTGTGATGAGTATATCACGCAGCTGGATGAGATGCAGAGGCAACTGGCAGCGGCTGAGGATGAAAAGAAGACACTTAACTCCCTTCTGCGCATGGCCATCCAACAGAAGCTGGCACTTACGCAGCGACTGGAGCTGCTTGAGCTGGACCATGAGCAGACCCGACGGGGCCGCACAAAAGCAGCCTCGAAGGCCAAGCCAGCCACTCCGAGCGTAAGTCACACCTGTGCCTGTGCCAGTGACAGGGCTGAGGGCACCGGGCTGGCCAACCAGGTGTTCTGCAATGAGAAGCACAGCATTTACTGCGACTAGGGCTGTGGGGTTCCGCACGCTGCAGCTAACATCTGCTTCACCTCAACTAACCCAGCAGCGGGACAGCGGTGCTAGGCCAGTCTTAACGTGACTAATGCACAGAGGGCAAGATTCTAGCCAAGTGGTGGTATGGGGTACCAAGACACTTCCATGAGCTTTGTGTCACTTCCTGCTCCATTGCCTCCGGTGTCAGCTGCTGTCTTGGGGGCTTTGGCAATGGGGTGACGCTTCATATCTTTGTGGAAGACAGATGTGTGGAAGTGTCTTCCAGGAGCCCCAGGTATGTCAGGAGAACCCAAGGGAGAAAGTCCTGCTCCACTCTCTGGATATCCCTAGAAGGGCAGAACTCGGAGCTCGTATTTGCATGTTCCTCGCATGTGTCTGTGTCAGCACCTGAAAGCAGTTTCCTGAGGTTCTGACCTGCATCCTAGGTCCAGCCTCAGAGGACAGCTCTGGTGGGCTGGCATAGTTTTAGGAGAAATGATACATTATAGTCTGTGCAGCATCTGCAAGTCACATTCAGGATTAAGTGCAGAACTTCTTCCCCAAACCCAGAGAAAAATGGCCCTGGACTCTTGCATTCTATACATGAGAACCACATATGTTGGAGACAGCTGACCATAGCCTGGGAGAACAGAGCCTGGAGGCCACAGTTTCTCATTTCCGAGATCTGCATGCTGTTCTGCTGGCCTGTGAGATCACAAGGTGGCAAGGCTCAAGGGCCAGGGGTTTTTGTTTTGTTTTGTTTTTGTTTTTTAAATGAGAAAAGTATTCCTTCCAAGTGCCTGGCCTTGGTCCTTGGTGTGCAGCCCTTCCTTCTATACCCAGCTGCCTATCCATGTTCAGGCCTTCTTTGTAGAGGGTTTCAGACCTGAAGAAGCAGAGTCTTGAGAGCTGCTAGCGGGCTTGGCTGAGTTACAGATACACACAGATGTAGCACAACACAGCCCTGTGCGAGGAGAGCTTTGCACAGGTCCAGGGCAGATAGGAGGTTTATGGTTTTCTAGTGCAATTTGGGAGTGAGGACAGAAAGAGGCTAAGTAGCCAAAGTACTCTCCTGTTTCTGGAGGCTCCATTAGTGCAGAGCTGTGGCATCAGGCACCTGAGTTGCCGCACTGTGAAACAGAACTCATTTCAGTATTCCTTTCCCTGTCCCCATAGGGCATCCAGACCTGAGGCTTCCCCTTGCTCCCCTGAGGCTGCTTGCCAGTCTGTCCCAGTAGAAAGGGGATTGACATTGTTGCCTGATGTGAGGCTCTGTTGACCCTCTCACAGCTGTCCGTCCCTACTTTCCCTAGATGCCGAGAGTATCTTGGTCTCCTCCAGACTAGGCACTGCACAGATGCACATTGGAGTGTAGAACAGGCCATGTTTGTCCCCTGCATGTCTGTCCTAAAGATGGCTGTTCGCATGCTCACATACTTTCTGCCTTTTTCTCTCCTCACTGGGCCAGCAGCAGCTTCTCTTGTACTTACAGGGGCTTTGTGGGCACTTTGGAGCCACTGGCCTCCCTAACATATGCCCGTCGACTCTGCCAACTAACGAGCTCGCTCACTCCCAGCACAAGAGCTTTAGTTGTTAAGTGTCAGGTGACCATTGTCTAATGTTGTCTTATTTTCTCCTGTTTTCAGCTGTAGAGTAGCTGCTGGGAGGACGTGACTGCCCAGCCCTGTCACACTGCAGCCCCTTCCCCCAACCCCCTCCCGTGGCCCATGCAGAGGAAGGAAGGGCAGCCTAAAAAATCACATTTTAGAAACATTTTGGATATGCCACTGCAATTCTTTTCAAAATAGCATTCCACAACTTTTTGGTGGGTGGAAAAAAAAAAAAAAGCTTTAATGTTGAGAATGCCACGAGCTGCTGCTTGGAAAAGCCTCTGCACAGCCGAAGAACCTGCTTCCACAGCCGCTGTCAGGCTTGCTAGAGCCTGCCAGAACACCCACTGCAGGGGTCTCCTTATTACACACGTTCCTTTTTTACCCAATCAACCTGTGCACTTTTGATATTTTGATATTATATTTGCTTCCCTACTCCCTCGTATAGAGACGGTCTCAGATGCCATGGTCTGTGCTCGTGGTCCGTTAGCTGTTTGTCTTAGCTCCCAGTCTGTTGATCTGGCATCAACGTGAGGCAGAGCTGTGCTCCATACATAGTGTGTAGCTCTAGAATGGAGATGGGGCTTCGACCCAGTGAGGGGCTCAGCTAAATGTATCCACACTGTGGTTCAGCAGCCTTTTAGTTTATACGGCATTATGGTTCATGTTTGAAATTACAGATCTTAAATGCCATGTTCATTAAGAAATCCAGGGTATTCTGATTCTGGGGTTTTTTTCATATTGTATTATTATTATTCTTAGGAATAGTTCAATGTAACAAGAAGAAAACTTGACCTTTGCTCTGGTTAAAACAGTAATAGGCACTTGAAAAAAAAAAGATAAATTATTGAATGAGTAGTATTACCTACAAATTCCAGAATTTTCTGGGTTTTAGGACATTGTGAAGCATGACTGATTAACAGAATTTTATACAACTGTACCAGTGAAATTCCAAATTGGAATTGTTTTGTTACTCTGGTTGTTGTGCCAAATTGTGGTACACTTAGAAAATTCTACAGTCGTCGATTTTTAGGGTGTTATATTTCAACACCTTTTTGTTAGTAATCATTGCCAGTAGTGCCTTCATCAGTTAAGGGAGGTGTCCCAGTGAAGTAAATTCTCTGAAATGGGCAGCAAAGAGCTAGGTGGGAATGCTGAAGGCCAGTGTGAACCAGCAGGTGGGAGCAGGTGCCCACCTCACACTTGTCCCTGGGCATCTCATTGAGGGGAAAAAAAAAAAAAAAAAAACAGTAATTGTGCAAAATTCTGTTAGTCAGTGATTCTTTACTTGCAAATTCAGGGGCTTCGCAAACAAAAAGAAACACAAAACTGAGTGTGCTTTGGGAACCAAATGGACTTTATGGGACAAACTAAGCAAGCTGTATGAACACGTTTGTGAAGAGCAGAGGGCGGCAGGAGAGTCGGCAAGGTTGGTCGGCACTCGATTAGGGGATGAGGGTTAGCCATAGTATTCTTTGCAAATGTGAAAAGGAGGACATTTTATCTTCTCTTGCTTGGTGTAACTAATCACTGTTAATTTCAGGAAACAGAACTCATTAAAGCTCCTTAGCAAACTGCTTGCTAAGTGAGGTTTCACTGGTGTGGTCAGATTGGTACTAGTGGAGGAGAAAAACAGGCCTCCGTCCTCCAAAAAAAAAAGGACAAATTTTAATAATATAAATTGCAAGGCTCAAAGAATTCTGTTTCCTGGAACGAGCATTTCTTATTCCTAGTTGTTGGGACTCCTATTTTTACCTTCTGTTACAGTGTTGACTCATAAGAAATATTGTTACATTTAAGATAACCATCTGTATGGGGTATTTATTTGCAATGATGTCTAAGTACTGTATTTTTTTTCTGTGCATTACCTTAGTGTCATAATGTTGGTCTTTATTTTAAAGTCATATGCATGTTTTCCTGCCAAGGAATCTTTACACAGACCCAAACAAACAAATAATAATAAGCAAATGCCTTCAGTTTCTGAGAAAATGAGGCAAAGTATGGGAAAGGAATACGAGGGAAAAATTACCCAAGACTCTTGGAACATAGGCATGAATGTCTACAAAGCCAGCGTTCATAGGAACAGTGGGCCTGGGTAAAGAGTCATGTTGGTAGGACCAATAAATAAAGAATAATAAAAAGATGAAGCACATGGCTTGTTCCCTGTGATTGCTTTGACTCCTGTTCTAGGTGACTGGTACCAGCAGTGCAAAACGAGTCTCTCAGAGACCCTGGGGTGGGAGCTTGGAAGCAGCCTGGGGTCTGTCCTGGGTATGGAGTGCACCTCCAGATTGCACACCACATTGAATGCGAATACCAGTAGCACATTGTATTCACAAAGGTTATCTCCAATCAACCACTAAAAAGCAGAAGTAAAGGTATGGCTCAAGTGATAGAAAGTCAGCCTTGAGCAAAAAAGCTAAGTAAGAGTCTGAGGCCCTGAGTTCAAGCCCCAGTACAAGCACCAAAACGCAAAAATTCCAAGTAGCCTATACTATCCTTACTAGGAAGTGGATACTGTGGAATCCTGTCTTGCTGTGTAAACCCAGGAATAAATAGATTGAAGTACCAAGGTTTACCTGTTTGTCAACATAAAACCATATTAGAATGACTATGGATATTAGAGAAGGGAACAGTATTCTAGCCACAGGGACAATGGTACTAGTACACTCAGGCCTCCTCTCTGGCAGAGTCATCTATCTATGACCTCCTACAGGACTATCAATCTCTGGTCAGGCTCTCCTTCTAAAATTTCTTCTGCTGAGGGTCTTACCACCCCTTTGGAGCCACCACCCTGACAGTCCCATCCTTTTTTTTGTTGTTCATGGGGCTTGAACTCTGGGCCTGAGCACTGTCCCTGAGCTCTGCAGCTCAAGGCAAGTGCTCTACCACTTGAGTCATAGTGCCACTTCCAGTTTTCTGGTGGCTAATTGGACTTTCTTGCCCATGCTGGCTTTGAACCGCAATTCCTCAGCCTCCTGAGTAGTTAGGATTACAGGTGTGAACCACTGGCGCCTGGCTTCAATCCCTCTTTTCTGTAACCTACTTTGGTTTCAGTTGTTCTTTATGGGACTCAGCAGGCCCCAACTGGTCTGGAGTGAGTCTCCTCAAAGAGAGGGAGGTAGAAGGCAGGCAGCCTGGCTTAGTAAGGCAGTCCCCTTTCAGAGGATTCTGCCTGCCCCCTCTGTCCTCACTGTTCACTGTGGCCTGGCTCTCTTCTGTTTTTGACTATGATTGAGTCACCCATCATCCAGGTACTGAGTCTGCCCCTGCATTCCTCATCCTTGTACAACCCAAGCACTGAGTGTTTCGTTGTCTTAGTGAATGGGGCCCTGGGGTCCTGTGAGGAGATGCAGCCCATGCTGAAAGGCCTCCTACTTGGCCTTTCCTTCCAAGAGGGTATGGTCTCCTGCCCTCTTATTTTCCATATTATATTTCCTGTAGCAGTCTCACTCCACTCTCTGGCAGGCCATTAGGGCTGAAAAAAAAACAACATAGTCTTGGTAGCTGGAGTACTTGTTGAACAGTTTGGTAGCTGGTTGTCCTTGATTGACAGCCTGTAAGTTGGAAGAACTGGCTCTCAGAAGTGATTGGAGCTGTATCATGTCCTGGGTTCCTGGCATGCAGCAGGTGCTTAGTGGATGACTGGTGGCAATGTAGTTCTGGCTGATATCACTTAGGCATTTGGGATAGTATTATTTTAAGTCAACCTTTATTCAAGGCATCCAGAAAAGTGCATACATCCTAACATGCAGCTCTGATTGACAGTGAACACAGCTGTGTAACTAGCGGCCTTGAAGTCTCCTGACAGCCCCACCCCCACCCCAGGAATGCTCTTGGGGTGTGTTGACTTCATCACACAGAATAAGAGGTCCTTTTTCCAGTCCTGGAGGTCCTGGGCTGTCTCCTTCCCACAGAGCTCCAGATGTTCCATATCAGATCTGCCTCTCTATGAGCTCATCTTTTAGTCACATTCACACAGAGCTGGAAAGGGCTGTATGTGATACGATTTGTTTATGTTTTTCCTAAGCTCATCTCCTTCATCCAAGACTCTGCTTTCTTGAGCTCAGTCTCTGAGGGGAAGGGATCTTCCCACATGAAGCTCCTCCTCCTAGAAAGTAAAAGGAAGAAAAATCTCCCCTCACCCCTTCCTCCTAGGAGGCCTTCTATTCATCCCATTCTCAAAAAAGGAATCAAGAATTATTGTTTTCCTTAAGGTCTTTTTTCCCCCAAAAGATGCAAAACTTTTTAAATTAAGAAATAAGAGCCGGGCATACTGGTGGCTCATGCCTGTAATCCTAGCTACTCAAGAGGCTGAGATCTGAGAATCCTGGTTCAAAGCCAGCCTTGGCAGCAAAGTCTGTGAGACTCTTTATCTCCAATTAACCACCAGAAAACTGGAAGTGGTGCTGTGGCTCAAGTGGTAGAGCCCTAGCCATGAGCTGAAGAGCTCAGGGACAGCACCCAGGCCCAGAGTTCAAGTCCCACAACCTAAAAGAGACAGACAGACAGACAGACAGAGAGACTGAGAGACAGAGGAAAAAGAAGGAAGGAAGGAAGGAAGGAAGGAAGACTGCAAGTTTTACAAAAACAATCCAGGCAACCTCAAAGCCTTCCAGTTTTTCTTATTTACAATAATACGATATATCATCCACAGTCATTATGTAAATATTATATATATATATATATATAATGTCATGAACACCACAGAAAGGCTCTCTCAGGAGACTGAGCCTCTTTCCTCTCCTCCAAGAAAGCACGTGACACGATTGCTGCACCATTTTGAAATTAAAATGGTCATTGTCGCCCCTCCTGGGCCTTCAGTCAGAATGGTGGCCTGTCGTGGCCAGGTTGCCCAGCTGGGTCCTGGGGTCCAATAAATAGCAGTCACAGTGTGGGAGAGGATCAAATGGGACCTGTCACGACCACGGAGTGGAGGGGTGACCGGGGCGGGCTGGGGGGAATCTCTGGGTCCGTGTGTCTCTTCTTGTGTAGCACCAGGGGGTCAGGACTGGCCAAGTCCGGGTCGCACAGGTGGCCCTGGAAGGCTCAGCCGGTGGCCTGTGTGCACGCAGGGGGCTGGTGGGGGGAAGCTCGCGAACGTGCAGTGGCATTGGTTACAGGAGGCTGGTCTCCTGCCTGCGTGGCAGGTGCGCCCTGAACGCGGAGCCCGCGTTGCTGCAGGTGTGCGTGGCGGTGCGCTTTCGGGGCTGGAACGAGGAACGTGATGAAACCGCGGGGGGCTCCAGGCCCTGGGCGACAGAGGGCGCCGGGCCCCCGAATCCGACCCGCGAGGCCGTCGATGCCGAGCGGCAGCGTGTCAGCCGGCGGAGGGCGCCACCCAGGCCCTCACAAGCGGGGCGCCCTCGCACTTCCCGGCGGCCTTAGCCGTCCACCTGGCTGGGAGAGCTCGGCCTGGACGGGGCGCTCCGCTCCGGGAGGGGCGCCGCACGAAGCTGCAGCGCGGGGACGCGACCACTTGGGGGCGCAGCCTCTCCGGGGCAGCCTCAGCTCCCAGGCCGTCCAGCCCCAGGGACTGGAGGAAGGGCAGCTTGCTGTTGTCATCGGCTGTTGTCATCGGCTTGCTGTTGTCATCGGCTTTGCGGGCCTCGGGCAGGCAAAGGTGGAGAAAGACGGTAAGTGGGGCTGGCTGATCCCACGGATGGGCAGGGAGGGCTCTTCGCCCTTAAGGTTTTTGTGAGCTGTTACACATGAAAATGTAAACAAAAGTGACTGGTGTTGGGAGGGGGGAAGGAAGTGGTGTCCTGGGGTTTGAACTCAGGGCCTGAGCACTGTCCCTGAGCCTTTTCGCTCAAGGCTAGTGCTCTACCTCTTGAGTCACAGCTCCACTTCCTGCCTTTTAGTGGTTAGTTAGAGTTAAGAATCTCAGGAACTTTCCTGCCCTGGCTGGCTTTCAACCGGGATCCTCAAATCTCAGCCTCCTGAGTAGCTACGAATACATGCGTGAGCCACCAGTGCCAGGCAAGCTAAAATTTTGCAAACCACAACGATGTTGTTTGTGCATGAGCTGAACTCAGGTGTGCTGTTCAGGCATGAGCCATAGGCACCTTGTTGCTTTCTGGTTTTGTACCAATAAATGAACCATTCAGTACAGACCTGTATCTTGATCAATTCACCTACCAAATTGCATTTAGCACATCAGTAGTGTCTGTTTGGAGGTGGTGACTCCCTTTATATTCCGAGACACACTCTAATAGTCAAACTATAGATAGGAAAGATATTTCATACAAAATGAAAAGACAGCATGGGTGGTTATATTAGTATCTGACCAAATAGATTTGAAGACAAACTATTTTGGGGGGGGGGGGTTCAGTCGTGGGGCCTGAACTCTGGGCCTGGGCGCTGTCCCTCAGCTCTTCAGCTAGCACGCTACCACTTGAGTCACAGCACCATTTCCGGCTTTTTTCTTTTTGCTGATGTAGTGCTGAGGAATCGAACCAGGGTCTCAGGCATGCAAGGCAAGCACTCTACCACTGAGCCACCTTCCCAGCCCTTGAAGACAAACTTTTTATGAGAAGCAATGGTAACAATCCATACATCAAGAATATATTACAGCTATAAAAATCCTTTATATACCAAAGAGTTCTAAAATGCATGAAGCAAAAGCAGCCAGAATTTAAAGAAGAAATGACTCAATGATAACATTTAACGTGTGTGTGTGTGTGTGTGTGTGTGTGTGTGTGTGTGTGTGCGTGCTGTGTTTGAACTCAGGGCCTAAGTGTTCCGCTTAGTTTTTTTCACTCATGGCTGGTATTCTACCAACTGAGCTGTAGTTTCACTTCCAACTTTTTTTTAGTAGTTAGAGATAGAGTCTTACAGATTTAGTTAATTGGAGATACAGATTTAGTTAATTGGAGATAAGAGTTTCACAAACTTTTCTATCTGGGCTGGCTTTGAAGCAAGATCTTCAATCTCAGCCTGCTGGGTAGCTAGAATTACAGGCATGAGCCATCAGTGCCCAACTTCTGATGAGATTTCTATTCATTGAAGCTAAGGCCTGATTTCTCCTTGCTATGAAAAGAGATTAATGGAATAAGGAATTGTTTTAAGGGGTAGGGAACTAGAACTGAATATTTGTCTTACAGTTTTGTCTGTACCTATTATAAAAATGAGAGGGGCTGGGAAGGTGGCTCAGTGGCAGAGTGCTTGCCTTGCATGCATAAGGCCCTGGGTTCAATTCCTCAGTACCACATAAGCAGAAAAAGCCAGAATTGGCACTGTGGCTCAAGTGGTAGAGCACTAGCCTTGAGCTGAAGAGCTGAGGGACAGCTCCCAGGCCCAGAGATCAAGCCCATGACCAACCAGAGAGAGAGAAAAAGAGAGAAACATGTTCTAGAGAAAACACCAAGGATGTGACTGGGTAGTTACTCCTAAGCGAATTGCCCACAGTGTTAGCCACCTGAGCAGAAGCCAAGGCTAGAGATGAAGGTAAGCCATCTGGGACTGAGATAGAGGACGGAATGAAAGAAGGCTGTCAGGCATTTGGGATTCTACAGAACAGGACTTGGGCATCCATTATCCTACAAGAAAAGGGAACTATGTACCTAAAGATGATTGACAGATCAGCAGGACTGCAGCTTCTGCCACAGGCTTAGAGATCAGGGATGGGTGTGGTGGGAGGCTGTTTTTCTCTGGAGTCACAAGGCAGGGCCTCCTTCATTTCAGCAGGTCACATGATGATTCCCAGGAGCCTCAGGTTCCTGCACAACATCTCAGGGCTCCAGGGCTCCAGTGAGGTCACTACCATGGTTGAAGGAGTGATGATGCTCTCAAGCATCACTTTTGGAATGAGTATGTCTTTCCTGTACTTGCCCCATCTGTATTTTGGAAATATAAAGCATGTTTGGATTCACATGTTTCTGGCTAGAGAGGCATTTTGCCTGATGATGAGTCATACCATGATATACCACTCAGTGAGGCAATCCAAGTCCAGGAATGTGGATGGCTTATGCTTTTCTCACACAGGTCTTGATACAACTCTTCCAGGGACAGTGATTTGAGTGAAAGAAAAGCTTACCCACTCATCACTGATTTAGATGATTTTTATTTTCTTTTATTATTAAGTATTGTTATTTTAATGGTCATGTACAGAGGGGTTACTGTTTCATAAGTCAGATAATGAGTACCCCCCCCCCACCTCTTTGCCAGTATTGGGACTTGAACTCTGGGCCTGCACACTGTCCCTCAGCTTCATTTTGCTCAAGGCTACCACTTGAGGCCCAGCACCACTTCTGGCTTTTACTGAGTAGTTTATTAGAGATAAGAGTCTGGACTTTACTGCCTGGACTGGTTTTGTACCGATCTTCAGATCTCAACCTCCTAAGTAGCTAGGATTACAGGCGTGAGCCACCAGCGCCAAGCCTATTTAGAGATATCTTTACAGAGACAGTGTGCTGGGCTTTGGTGCCCCATACCTGCAATCTTGTCCACATAGGAAGGTTAGATCTGAGGATCACTGTTGAAGCCTGGGCAGAAAAGTCTGTGAGACTTTTATCTCTAATTAACCAGCTAGAAGCCAGAAATAGGAAAAAAAAAAAAAAAAGAGATGTAGCTCTGGTGGTAGAGTGCCAACCTTGAGAGGAAAAAGCCAAGCAAGAGCTTGAGGCCCTAAGTTCAAGCCCTAGTACTAGACAAAAACAATCAAGCAAAAAACAAAGGCAAGTAATTTGAAAGGAGCCTTTAAATGAGCCCTAATCATTCTGATGAGTGTCCTATGAAGAGAGATTAAGAAACAGACCAACATAGAGGAATGACCACATGAAAATAAAAACAAGATGGCTATTTACAAGTTAAGAGTAGCCTCAGGAGCCGGGCGCTGTTGGCTCACGCCTGTAATCCTAGCTACTCAGGAGGCTGAGATCTGAGGATCGTGGTTCAAAGCCAGCCCAGGCAGGAGAGACCATGAGACTCCTATCTCCAATAAACCACCAGAAAACCGGAAGTGGCACTGTAGCTCAAGTGGTAGAGCGCTCGCCTTGAGCTGAAGAGCTGAGGGACAGCGCCCAGGCCCAGAGTTCAAGCCCCACGATCGACCTTGATCTGGACTTCCAGCTTCTACAACTGTGAGAACATAAATGTCTGTTGCTTAAGCCATCCTGAGGTATTTTATTATGGCAGCCCTATAAAATGAACACACTACCACTGGGTCCCCCTGGATTCCCAATGAATTTGACACCTCTGCTTAAACCTTTCAAGGCTATGTGAGAGGAGATGGACTCGCGTGAATTACCCTTTTGTGTGTGTACGTGTATATGCTAGTCCTGGGGCTTGAACTCAGGGCCTACACACTGTCCCTGAGCTTTTTGCTCAAGGCTAGTGCTCTACCACCGAGCCACAGCTCTACTACTGGATTTTTCTGAGTAGTTTATTAGAGAGATGAGTCTCATGGACTTTCCTGCCCAGGCTGGCTTCAAACCATGGTCCTCAAATCTCAGCCTCCTAAGTAGCTAGTACTCCAGGTATGAGCCCATTGGCACCTGGCTAGATGACCCATTTTTAACAGATTTTTACTCAGACTACCAGTGGTCAAATATGTACCCTTTCTGGGTTCCCAAGATGTCAAAAACTTTGTTATGATGGGATAATTCCCTATCATATAAGTTGGCAGAAGAGGAAATGACCTTTCACTATTGAAGTTTAGAGGAAGGACCACATGCCTTCCAAGCCTCTTGCAGCAGGGTTCTGCATGCCTGAACTAAAATGTTTGAGTTTTCAGCCACAAAACAGCTTCTTCTCACAGCCCCTGTCCCACACATACACTTTAAATAATACTGACACTTACATAAGATATATAAATACTGCTCAGTGAGATAATCCATGTCTTGTCCATTTATAGCATTCAAGTCCAGAAACTATAGCTGATTCATAGACGTCTTTGTCAGATATAGATATGACTCCTGAAAGGGATAGTGGCTTTGGCTAAAAGAAGAGTTTAGTTAGCCAAGTGCCAGTGGCTCACGCCTGCAATCCTAGCTACTTAGAAGGTTGAGATCTGAGGATCGTGGTTTGAAACCAGCCCAGGCATGAAAGTCCATGAGTATCTTCAATTAACCAGCCAAAAGCCAAAAGTGAAACTGTGGTTCAAGTGGTAGAGTGCCAGCTCAGAAAGAATAAGCTAAGGGACAGTCCCCATGCCCTGAATTGAACACTCAGTACCAGCACTCAGTACCAGTACCAGCATTGAACCGTCAGTATCAGCTAGTCCACACTACCCAAAAAGTATAATTGTAACAGATGAAAATAACTCTATATGTTTCTGGCAAGAAGGGTCTTAATAGAGGGAGTTACTTGTTTGCAAAATCATGGAAAGGACTAGAAGAGAAGAAGGATCAGACCTGTGGTTAAACTCGAGTCATCACAGCATCCGTGATCCAAATATCTGTCAAGAAGCTGCATGCACAAAAATGGAGCAATGAACCCAGTTGAGACTGTCTTAAGAAGAAGACAGTAAGGAGAGAGTTACAGAGTGGATGGAGCTGATCAGATCCTTTGTGTACATATATGGAAATGTCACAATGAACCCCCCTTGTACAAATGATATGTGCTAATAAAAAAATAATAAAGAAAACCATTGCCAAAGTCACAGCTGCCATGGCCTATGAAGCTAAGTTAGAGGTCAGTGGGACACAGAATGGAGTCCTTGTAAAATTTACAACCTGCATATCACTACTCTCCAAAGATTTGGCACCCGCCCTCTGGCCTCATGCAGTCACATTTCATTGATAGAACCCATGTCAATCCATCCAGTGCCCTAAACCTCTCAGCAACCCAGCAAGTGGAATAAGTGTACAAGTAGTTTGCGAGTGAAAGTAGACAATGCTAACCTTAAAAATAATTTTTGTGAAGTGGTACTGTGGCTCAAGCGGTAGAACGCTTGCTTTGAGCTAAAGAGCACAGGGACAGCGCCCAAGCCCAGAGTTCAAGCCCCACAACCGACAAAAAAATAATAAATAAATAAATAATTTTTGCAATAAACTGTGTTTTTTGGAACCAGATGTGGTGGTTCAGTAAAAGACTGAGAGGCCAAGCTCAGACCTATAATCTATCTACTCAGGAGGCTGAGATTTAAGGATGAAGGTTTGGAGCCAGTCCTGGCTGACAAATCTGAAAGACTCTCAGCGCTAAACAACCAACACAAAAGCCTGAAGTAGGTATGGCTCAACTGGTAAAACACTAGCTGAGTGAAAAAGCCAAGCAAAACCCCAAGGCCCTGAGTTCAAGCCCCAGTACAGGCACATGCACAGGCGGGCATGTACACAGTACTAGACTAGGTTACATATCAAGACCCTGTCTCAAACAAAAACCAAACCAAACAATAAAAACCTAGGTAAGTAAAACGTTACTCAGACTTGCTTTTGTTTTTGCTGTTGTTTTGCCAGTCTTGGGCCTTGAACTCAAGGCCTGGGGACTATCCGTGAGCTTCTTGAACCACAGCGCCACTTCCAGCTTTTTCTGTGTATGTGGTACTGAGGAATCCAACCCAGTATTTCATGCATGCTAGGCAGTCACTCCACCACTAAGCCACATTTCCAGCCCCTACTCAGAGTTTTGTGTTTTTTTTAAATGATTCCTTTTTTATATAATTTTATTTTTGTTGGTTTGTTTATGTGGCACTGAAGAATCAAACCCAAGGCCTCAAGCATGCAAGGCAAGCCTTCTGCCACTAAGCCACATTCCTAGCTCCACTACTCAGAGTTTTTAACATGAAGTTACCATAAATCCTTTCCTAAAGAGTTCCTATGATGGGCTGGGAAGGTGGCTCAGTGGTAGAGCGCTTGCCTTGCATGCATGAGGCCCTGGGTTCGATTCCTCAGCACCACATCAGCAAAAAGAAAAAAAGCCAGAAGTGACACTGTGGCTCAAGTGGTAGAGTGCTAGCCTTGAGCTGAAGAGCTGAGGGACAGCGCCCAGGCCCAGAGTTTAGGCCCCATGACTGGACCCAAAAAAAAAAAAAAAAAGAGTTCCTATGAATCTGGAGAAAGCCCAACAAAACAAAGAAAAAACTTAATCCTTTCAGAGCTCTGAAAATTCACTGGATGCATACAACAAACTGTTTAATCATGAGAATTACTGACTTTCTGGTACAAGCTGCAGAAGTCTATGGTGTTCCTACTTAACAGAACAACCTTCCATCCCTTTGTTTTCAGTCTGAACAGCTTTTTTTGATGTCTTTCAATTTAGAGTTTATTCTTCTCTCTTAATCCTAGCTTGTAAATGTGCAAGCCTTCAGGATATCTGGGATTTGAAACCACTGGCTCAAAGGGCCTATCTAGCCTAAGGGTGCCTTCCCTTGGGAGTTTTCTGCAGCCTACTTCAAAGCCTCTAGGTACCCTAATCCTATCCTTCGGGAGTCTACATCAGTTCAAGGACAGCATCTCAATGTAGACCAGTCTCCTGGAAGAGAAGACACTACTACTGCTGATGCTACACATTTTCTGTTTTATGATACTGATAATTCAAACAACTGGTAATTCAAACAAAAGTCTCATAAAAGAGTCAACGGAAATGTGAAGAGATGTGACTGGAAGTCACAGTTTGTCCTTAAACCTGTCCCTGTGACAGGGGATTGCTCCAATCAGCTTTAGTTGACTAGCATGTCTTAGACCCCAAATAGGAATAAACAGTCTCACTCAGATTGATACATTTTTCTTTAAAAAAATGTTTTTGCTTAAAGCGAACTCTCTATCACTTTAGCCACATCTACTTCTGGCTTGTTGCTGGCTTATTGGAGATTAGAATCTCATAAACTTCCTTGCCTGGGCTGGCTTAGAACCATGATGCTCAGATCTCAGCCTCCTGCGTAGGATTACAGATGTGAGCCACTGGTACACACAGGATTAGTAGTGCCTTTATAAAAGACTTGAAGGAGCTTGTTCATTTCTTCTGCAGTGTGAAGATACATAGAAAGTGCCACCAATAAAGAACAGGCCCTCTCCAGACACCTAGTCTTCCAATGCCTTGAGTTTGGACATCAGCCTCCTGGGTCTTGGGAAATAAATTTCTGTTGTTTAAAAGCCATTTGGCAAAAAGAGACCTGAAGTCCAATGGAACCGATTATAGGACCTAGAAATAAAACTGTGTGGGTACAGTCAGTTGATATTTGATGAAGGAGCCAAAGGCATACAGTGGAAGAAGCATAGCCTCTTCAACTACTGATGCTGGGAAAACTGGATGTCCACATGCAGAAAACTAATAGTGGACCCTAGCCTGTTATCATGCACTAACATCAACTCAAAATGGATTAAAGACCTTAACATCAAACCTGATACCTGAAACTACTGCAGGACAGATTAGGAGAGACACTTGAACTTATAGGCAGGCAGGAGCTTCCTGAACAGAGTCCTGGGGTCACAACAAATTGGAAAGAGACTCCATAAATGGGACTGCCTTAAAATAAAAAAATTTCTGTACAGCTAAAGAAATAGCAACCAAATAGAAAGAAAGCCAACTAATTGGGGAAAAAAATATTTACAAACAATGTATCAGACAGAGGTCTAATATCCAGTATATACAGGGAACTCAAGAAACTAACTCCTCCCAAATCTAACAAACCAATCATGAAATGGGCAAGAGAGCTAAAGAGAGACTTCTTAGAAGAAGAAGAGATAAAAATCGCAAAGAAACGTGAGAAAATGTTCATCATCCCTGGCTGTAAAGGAAATGCAAATAAAAACAACCCTGAGATACCACCTTACCCAAGTCAGAATGGCCCACATCCTAAATTCAGCCAATGACAAATTCTGGGGGTGGAGAAAGAGGAACCCTACTGTGTTGCTGGTGTGAATGTATACTAATACAACCACTTTGGAAAGCAGTCTGGAGGCACCTCAGAAAGCTAAATATAGACCTCCCCTATGACCCAGCCATACCACTCCTAGGCATCTACCCTGAGCAACAGGAACCAGGATACAAAGACACATGCGCCTCCATGTTCATTGCAGCACTGTTCACAATAGCCAAGATATGGAAACAACCCAGATGCCCCACTACTGATGTGTGGATCCAAAAATTGTGGTACCTAAATACAATGGAATATTATGCAGCCATTAGAAAGGGCAAAATAATGGCATTTGCAGGGAAATGGATGGAACTAGAGCAAATCATTTTGAGTGAAGTAAGCCAAGAGCAAAGAGACAAACGGTACATGGTCTCCCTGATATGTGGATGCAAAGCCAAAATGCAAGGAGATATGACAAAGTAAACAGAACTCGAGAAACAAAGGACTGCCAGTCATTTTGTCCTCAATGCTAAATGACTCCATGTTCTTGACCACATATAATTTATATATATATATATATATATATATATGTATATATATATATATATATATACATACACACACACACACACACACACACACACACACACATGCACACAATGGAGGGAAGCTAGGAGGAAGATTCAGAATCAGAGGGAAATGGGAAAACATACAATAGAGGGGCCCATCATCTGCACTGGACATAGAAGAAAATGAACTAAACAACCCAAAGACAGAGATGGGAAGGGAGGAATGAGAGGGAAAGAGGGAACAGCTCACACTAAGCAAAAGGAAAGAAATGTAAATATCACCTGATGTGGAAGAAATAATTGTCTCTTTGTTGCTTTGTATGTCCCTCCCCCACAGTATAACCCCTGCTTTCACTGTATTTGATGTTGGTATAATTTGTGGAGGGGAAGGGAAAAAACAAATAGTTTAAATAGGGATGCAGGTGGACCCATTGCAACAATGAGACGTACAAGTTGTGTCGAAAACAAACTTTACAACTTTGGTGGGGGGGTGGGGGGAGGGTTGGGGGGGAAGATGGAATGGGAAGGGGAAACAAAGGAGGAGGCTACAATGCTTGATAAGAAATGTACTCATCTTGCCCATGTAATTGTAACCCCTCTGTACAGTATTTTCACAATAAAAAAAGAAATAATTGTCAAAGTACATAGAATTCACAAACTTTATTGACCATGATAATGACAATTTGCTTTGTAAAGGTTAAAATGTGTTTGTGACTTTAACTGTCACCATTCCACAATACTGTGACATATGTGACATGTGTGTATTCACCTAATCTCAATTAAAAAAGAAAAAAGATAAAAAGCCATTTGGACTGTGGTATTGTGTTACAGAGTCCAATGGATAAGAGAGCCGGCTATCAGTTCAAGGCTACTATCACCAGTACAGGCCTACTCAAATTGGCACCTACCATCTACAAAACTCAGGCTCAACTTCCTTTTTTCCCCTTTGTGTTGGTACTGGGGCTTGCATTCAGGACCTTCCTTGTTCTCTCACTTGGCTTTTTTGCTCAAGGCTAATGCTCTACCACTTAAGTCACAGTTCCATTTCCCAGACACAACTTGACCTATCAGAATTCCCCAATCCAAAAATGTCAGGAGTTCGGGAACTGAGAAACCCTGGCTTAGAAGAAAGAAAGGAATTTATTTCAATCCAAAAGCTAAATTCCTAGGAAAGAGTTTTTGCAAACTTTATTTTTTGTGGTGCTAGGGGTTGAACCCAGTGTTTTTTGTGTGCAAAACAGGCATTTTATCAGTGAAACACATACCCAACACCTGTCTAGGTTATATTTTAATAGATGTTGCCAAATTATCTCCCAGAAAGATTATACCTGGGGAGCCCACCCTTTCCAGTACGGAGGAAAGTGATCACTTTTCCATCATTCTACCAGCACTGAAATTATAGGGTGTTTATGTTTGTTATCAGAGATCCTTAGCATTATCTGTTTTCTAATTATTTTTACACTATGATTCAGTGGCTGAGGATGTGGTGAAGCAGGTTAATATTCTCGAGAGCTGTGAGTCATTTATGCATGTCGAGGCTCATTGTCAATGGCTTGGCTAGGTCTGCAAATTGCTAATCTGAGATGGGTCCCCTTGGGAGAGGCCTAGGACAGAATCCACCTGGGATTTTTCCCCTGGGCCAGGGGAGGACACTCTTTCCATAGAGCAGGGGCTCATAAAAGGGAGGGAGCAGAGCACAGGATGGAGGGAGGAAATGTCATTTCATTCAGTAAAAATTACATAAAAATTGAACTATATAACTTGAGGGTAGGATAGGATGGGGAAAGATGGATGGGACAATGAAAGGGGTAACGCTGATCAAGATGCACTGTACTCATACATGACTTCTGGAATTGAAACCCTTTGTAAAACTACTTAATAAAATAAAACAAATTTAATGGAGGTAGAGCTAAGTCCCAGGCACCCTCACTGAAAGGGAGGCTTCCTTTCCCAAAGGCAATTTTAAGCCAGGAACCATGGCCTTTCTTCCCTCTGCACAACCCCATTGCTAGCTTCCGTCCTGGTGGGGACACTGTTCATTCCTCTTGGTTCTACAGCCTGGAGCATCTTCTTGGAGCCAGGTGAGGCTGAGGAGGGTCTTGTCAATTCTCATTCCCAAGCAGTCTAGCCTGTTGTTTGGACCACAGTTCCTGTGTTAGCAGCATCCCATTGTCCAATGCCATCCATCAGTTGTAGGCGGGCATTTACTTGTCCCTCCACCTGGGGTACCATCCAGCTGTTTCTTGGCTGGTTCTTTCCAGTGCTTGGACACCCATGCCAGGGTTGCCTGGAAGCCATGGTGTGCCAGCATTCACTTTACACATGGGGATAGTGACACATCCCTATAGGCAGGAGTGTAGATCCTGGCCAAGCCTGCCTCACACCATAACCCAGCCCTGTGTCACAACTGCTCACACACTTGCATAATCATTGACTCAGGAAGTTCCCTGGAATTTGTCATCTCTGTTACCATTCATACTCCTAAAGGCTCCCAAGGGCTTCTCCTTCCCACATCCCTAGTAGGCAACAGTCCTGAACCTGCCTGCCTCTCAGGAGTTCCTGCCAGGCTGCCTGGTGCTTCCGGCTCTCTTTCCCAGCCCCCTAAAGCTTTGTTCTGCATCAGTCCCTCCTATACCATAAGGCTGCCCACAGGCTGGAACTTTTTGCTTGGCCCCAACTTGGCCTATGAATACTCTTAGCCTTGACAGTGGGTCCCAGGCTAGCCTCTTTAGTGGCTCCTTGTAGGCAATTCTAACCTATGGACGTTCAGGCTTGCTGAGATGTTTTCCAATCTTTCAAGCATCATGTACTGGCACATGTCACAGGTGCTTATGTCCCTTTACCACTGCAGACAAACCGGGGAATTATGCCATGGTGTTCAAGAACCCTCTTCAAGGTTCTCCTCTATCCCAGCACATGAAGCAACTATGTCCCCTCCCCCCCCCCAACAAGAATGGCTTTCTATCAGACTTACAAAGTCCTACCCTGGTCCCTTCTTTCCCTGATTTTCCTTTCACCTCCTATATTTTCCCTTCTTCTTGGTGTGTGTGTGTGTGTGTGTGTGTGTGTGTGTGTGTGTGTGTCGCGTGTGCGCACCCTTGCACCTGTGCTGGGCTTGAACTCAAAGGGCCTGAGTGTTGAGTGTTGTCCCTTAATTATTTTTTACTCAAGGCTGGCACTCAACCACTTGAGCCACACCTCTACTTCTGGATTTTGTCGTTAATTGGAGATAAGAATCATGGGCTTTTCTTCCTGGACTGGCTTCAAACTGGGATCCTCTGATCTCAGCCTCCTGAGTAGCTAGAACTACAGGCATGAGCCACCAGCACCCATTTTATTTATTTATTTATTTATTTATTTTTCTTTTCTTTCTTTCATCAGTCATGGGGCTTTCTTTTGTCAGTCAGTCATGGGGCTTGCTTTCTTTCTTTCCTTCCTTTCTTCCTTTCTCTTTCCTTCCTTCATTCTTTCCTTCCTTCCTTTCTTCCTTCCTTCCTTTCTTTCTTTCTTTCCTTCTTTCTTTCTTTTCTTCTTTCTTTTCATCAGTCATGGGGCTTGAACTTTGGGCCCGAGCTCTGTCCCTTAGCTCTTCAGCTCAAGGCTAGCACTCTACCACTTGAGCCACAGCGCCACTTCCGGTTTTCTGGTGGTTTATTGGAGATAAGAGTCTCACGGACTTTCCTGCTGAACTGGCTTTGAACCAAGATCCTCGGATCTCAGCCTCCTGAGTAGCTAGGATTCAGGCGTAAGCCACCAGCACCCAGCAGTTTCTCATTATTTCTTTCTTCGCCTTTTTTGTTTTTGCTCTTGTTTTTGTGCCAGTACTGGGGCTTAAACTCAGGGCCTTCTTGTTCTTGCTGGTACTTACAATTGGTGCTCTGCCATTCGAGCCATACCTTCACTTCCAGGTTTTTGATGGTTAATTGGAGATAAGTCTCAAAAAATCTGTTGGGGCGGGGGAAGTTGGGGAGGTGGGGAAGGAAGGAATGGTAGGGGCAAAACAAAGGAGAGAGTAACAATGCTCAATAGGAAAGGTATTCATTACTTTACTCACATAACTGTAACCCCACTGTACAGTATCTTTACCAAAAAAAAAATGTGTCTGCCCAAGCTGCCTTCAAACTTCAGTCCTCACATTGCAGCCTTCTGAGTAGCTAGGATTATAAACATGAGGTACCTGGGCCTGGCACTTGTTGTTTTTTGAGGCATAAACATTCTTTCTTTTCCTTTTGGTACTATTGAGTTTGAATCAAAAGTCTTGCGCTTGCTAGATAGGTGCTCTGCCACTTGAACCACACCTCCAGCTTTGCTGTGCTTTTTTTTTTTGGTTTCCCATAGAAACAGACTTGTTGGATCTAAGGCAATAAGTCTCACACAAGAAGATACCTCAGGGCTGGGAAGGTGGCTCAGTGGTAGAGCGCTTGCCTTGCAATGCCTGAGGCCCTGGGTTCGATTCCTCAGCACCACATAAACAAAAAGAAAAAAGCCGGAAGTGGCACTGTGGCTCAAGTGGTAGAGTGCTAGCCTTGAGCTGAAGAGCTGAGAGACAACACCCAGGCCCAGAGTTCAGGCCCCACGACCGGACCCAAAAAAAAAAAGAAGATACCTCAGTCAGAAATAGCCTTATTTGATTTGAGTTATGGCACAAAAATGTTAGTTTTCGGTAATCTAAGTCTGAAAAGAACATATTTGATCCCTAACTTGCCACAACACACCAAATATGTTACCAGAAATTTAGGGCAGCTAAATTGACCTCAACCCTTGCCTCTGGTAAGAAAAGAATTCAGCTCCGGGAGTTAGTGGCCACATCTATATTCCTAGTTACACAGGATGCTGAGGTCTAAAAATCAAAGTTTGAAGCCCAGGCAGGAAAGTCCATGAGACACTTACCTCCATTTAATCAGCACAAAGCCAGAAGTGGAGCTGTGGCTCAAGATATAGAACACCAGACACGAGGGAAAAAGCTAAAAGCTAAGGGAGAGCATCCTGTCCCTGAGTTCAAGACCTTT
Organism: Dipodomys spectabilis; assembly: GCF_019054845.1. Classification (NCBI taxonomy): domain Eukaryota; kingdom Metazoa; phylum Chordata; class Mammalia; order Rodentia; family Heteromyidae; genus Dipodomys; species Dipodomys spectabilis. Next base: position 17,805,767 of record NW_024870775.1, read on the forward strand.
ACAAGGCTTGAAGAAGGCACAAGGAGGAGGGGGAGGATTTGGAGGAGGAGGAGAAGTATTCAGGCAAGACCCAAACATAAGGAGAGGTGAGAGGAAAGTTTATTAGAAAAGAAATATGGCACAGAAAGAGAGTACATGGCATAGACATGCCCTGGGAAAGCTTGAGCACTTCAGCCATCGTGCATCAGTGCAAGTCATCTTGCACTGACTTGTGGTTAACAAAGATTGACCTTGGGTTAATTAGAGTTGGGGGGTCTTTGAAAATGACTCTCTCTCTCTCTCTCTCTCTCTCTCCCTCCTTCCTTCTTCCTTCCTTCCTTTCTTCCTTTCTTTCTTTCTTTTCTTTCTTTCTTTCTTTCTTTCTTTCCTCCTTTCTTTCTTTCTCGCTTTCTCTCTTTCTTTTTTTCTTTTTGTAGATCATGGGGCTTGAACTCAAGGCCTGAGCACTGTCCCTGAGCTCTTTTGTTCAAGGTAAGCATGCTACTACTTTAAGCCACAGTGCAGTTCCAATTTTCTGGTGGCTAATTGGAGATAAGAGTCTCTTGGGAGCAGGGTTACGCAGTCTGGCTCACCACCAGTGCTGTTCTCCTGTGGGAGAGGGGTGCCCACGGTTCCTGGCGTTGCTTTGGAGCTGACCCGCAGCAGCGTTGTGATTCTGCATTCCACTCTCGTCAGTCATATCTAAAAAGCTGACAGTTACCAGGGGCTGTGGCCAGCAGGGGGGAGAATGTGCTATTGCTGGCTGTGCTGGCCATAGCAACATGTCTGCTTCAGAACAGATCCGGTGCTGATGAACAAACAGAAGAATGTTTAAGGAGGCTTGAGATTGAAAAAGACCAAAGCTATCTTAGGCTACCCTTGCAAACGATGAATGCAATTGATCTCCTGCTGAAGGGATGGCAAGCCAACCTGAAGTAGAAGCGGAGAGAAGCAGCTCCTCTTGTGTGGCATCATGTGCAGAGAAAGGCAGAGTGCTGTGGAGTTACACGTGAGTTACACCAGAGGTCGACAGGAGGAGAATTTTTGTTGTCAGAGAAGGTTGAGGAAGAGGGAGATCATTTTAACCCAGACTGGAACTGTTTTCATTTGAGTTTCCCACAGGATGACCTCCTCTAGGGCAGAGGCTGTCATCTGTATTAAGTATATCTGGCTCCTAGTACACATCCAAAAACTGGTTTGCTGAATGAATACATGAATGAATAAATGATTAGTGATAAATAGGATTATTATCCTGATTTCCAAGTATATTACAACTGAATTGGAGGGGGCATGACAGATAGTAAGAAACACATATCCAGGTTCACAAGAAAAAGGAGGCTGTGCTGTTGGCAACACCTTAGCAGTGCATAACTCCAGCCAAGCTAAAGTAATAATGGAAATTTTCAACAAGTTTATAGGATTCACTAATGAAAAGTGATGAATGGTGAAAGAATTAAGTCCCACAGAATTTCTTGGGGGGAGGATCTTATTAGTTTTAAAGTACACTACAGTAAATGTTAAGTCCTCAAGGCATCTCTAGAAGAAGAACTTTAAGAAGAGCGTACATCTGTTGTTCCAGAGGTGGAGAAAGACAAAAGTGGCAGGGCTTGGGGAAGATCTCATTTCCATTCAACACATACCAATAGTATTGACTAACTGAATGAGGTGAACAATGGATTGACTTGAACCAGATATTCACAGAAAAAAACAACAACAACAACAAGACAGGTGCATAAAAACAGGAGAAAGGCAACTGAAGGTCCAAACGTAGAAATTAGACTTTTGGTCCAACCAAACCTCTAAAGCATGGAGCTGGAGAACAGAGGGGTGGGAAGCCGAGACCTAGATGACAATATCAAAACGACTTCTTCCTCCAGTGTAAAGAATGGGTCATGGGTCCTAAGGAATCACCCAAATACAAACTACACATTTTAATCCTGAAGTAGCCATTGACTCTTGGGACCATAATCTGTAAATGTCCATCTATCAGCCATACTGGCAGAGAAAAGTTCACCTTTGTCCAACTAAGTGAGAAAAAGCAACAATAGTGTGAGTTGTCCATCATATAAATGCCATTAATATAAAGAGCTCTATTTTGAAATCAAAAAAAAAAAAAAAAAAGAGTCTCTTGGGCTTCCCTGCCAAGTCTTTGAACCTCAATCCTCAGATCTCAGCCTCCCTGAGTAGCTAGGATTGCAGGAATGAGCCACCAGTGCCTGGCTGAAGATGGTTTTGTGATTGGTGGGTCTCTTTTCTGTTTCCTGTAAGGTTGTGATGTCAAGATTTTGCTCCCATTTTGTTGTCAGGCAGGTTTTGGATCATCTTTTATCCTGCCATCTGAAAGCTGTATAGGTCATAATTCTCTGTCTGCCTGCTTTCCCACTAACTGCTACCATTCACACACATGGAAGCAGCTCATTAGGGCACATGCCAGGAAGGGCCCATCCTAGCACCTGGCAATCTCAGGTCACCACAATGTCCCCTCTATGTCTTTGCACCAATTTATAGCTCTACAGAGAGATTCTGTACTTTTTTTTTTGCGGGGGTGGGGGGTGGGGGGGTCTGGTCGTGGCTGAACTCTGGGCCTGGGCGCTGTCCCTCAGCTTTTCAGCTCAAGGCTAGCACTCTACCACTTGAGCCACAACACCACTTCTGGCTTTTTTCTTTTTTGCTTATGTGGTGCTGAGGAATCGAGCCCAGGGCCACAGGCCTGCAAGGCAAGCGCTCTACCACTGAGCCACCTTCCCAGCCCCTACAGAGAGATTCTGTTAACCTGCTTCCACTCTAGACTGGGCTATAGTCAGACTTGGTAATATTTTCCAATCTGACAGGGGATAGTATTTCCAAGCATGGGACAGTATTTCTCTGACACATAAGTGTGTGGAGCTTGAATTTGCATTTGCTTGGTTACTAAGGCACCAACATTGTTTCCTGTTTTATTGGACATGAAGAGTCCTCTCTGGGGATTGCTTGTTTCAAATTTATGACCATCTTTCTTTTTTTTTTTTTTTTTGGGTCCGGTCATGGGGCCTGAACTCTGGGCCTGGGCACTGTCCCTCAGCTCTTCAGCTCAAGGCTAGCGCGCTACCACTTGAGCCACAGTGCCACTTCCGGCTTTTTCCTTTTTGCTTAGATGGTGCTGAGGAATCGAACCCAGGGTCTCATGCATGCAAGGCAAGCACTCTACCACTAAGCCATTTTCCCAGCCCCTGTCCATCTTTCTTTTAAACTCAATGCCTGGAGGGTTTTTTCTTTGTATTGTTATTGTTTAAGTTGTAGCAATGATTTATTTTAGTATAAGAGTTCAAAGCAGGGAGAAATAGAAAATGACAGAAAAAATCCTACTCTACATGCAGGAAATGAGAGTTAAGGAGCCTTCCCTGCTTTTTTTTTAAATTGGGTACATTATTTGTTAAAAGGAGTTTCATTGGCCGGGTGCTGGTGGCTTATGCCTGTAATCCTAGCTACTCCAGAGGCTGAGATCTGAAGATTGCAGTTTGAAGACAAGCTAGGCAGAAAGCCTCTGATATTCTTATCTCAAATTAACCAGCAAAAAGCTGGAAGTTGGGTTATGGCTCAAGCAAGTAATAGAGTACCAGCTTGAAGTGAAAAAGCTAAGGGAGAGCTCTTTGTAACAGGTCCATATATGCATATAATGCACTTTGATCAAATTTACCTCTTCTGTTACTCTTCCTTATAGTATAGCCAGCCGGGTGCTGGAGGCTGAAGCCTATAATCCTAGCTATTTAGGAGGCTGAGATCTGAGGATTGTGGTTGTCTTTCCTCCAACTGGTTCCTGTTCAAGGATCCAAGGAGTCCCCATATTATTACTTATTAGGTGTAAATTCTACATAGGAGCAAAAATCAAGTGATATTTGTCTTTTTGAATTTGGCAATTTCACTCAACATGCCAATTTTCAGTTCCATCCATTTCCTGCAATTGATAATTTTTTTTTATGGTACTGGGGTGTGTGCTCAGACCATGTGATTGATAGGTAAACACTGTGCTGCTGAGCTTTGCCTTCAGCACAATTTTATTCTCCTTTATAGCTGGATAATACTCCATTGTATATATTATGTCACATTTTCATTGGTTTTGGGGCACTCAATGTCTGTTTGATTTGTAGAAGTTCTTTTTTTTTTGGCTTTCAAAGTAACTGTTCATTTATTCATGGGCTTTATTTTTAGAGCAGTTTTCGGTGTATAGCAAATGCAAGATGGAAGTATAGAAAGTGTTCTCTGACCTGGGAACAAATTTCTCCACTGTTAACATCACTCAGTAGAGTGGTACATTTTTACAATCAATGAACCAACATTGACACAGCATTGCTGCTTTAAGTTGATAGTTTAGCTGGGCAGCAGTGGCTCATTCCTACTATATCCTAGCTACTCAGGAGACTGAGAATTGTGGTTCAAAGTAAGTTCAGCAGGGAAGTCTATGAGACTCTTATCTCCAATTACCAGCCAAACGCCAGAAGTGGAGCTGTAGCTCAAGTAGTAGAATACTAGCCTTGAGCAAAAAAGCTAAAGGACAGCTCCTTGGCTCTGAATTCAAGCCCCATATACGCACATACACACAAAGTAATAATAATGAAGTCTAAAATTTATATTATATGGACAAATGTGTAGTGGCATGTGTTTACTATTAGATTATCCATTGGCAGTGAATCTGTGCTCTATCTATTCATCCCTTCCTCTTGTTAGTCCTGTGCTTTTTCCTGATGTTGTGTGTAGCTGAAATTATACAATATGTAGTCTTTCTGGTTGTCTTCTTTCACTTAGACAGTTATAATTCTCCTATTCCTTTTTGTGGCTTGAGAGCTCAGTTCTTCTAGCATTAAATGGCTATTGTATGTATGTGCTATCTAGTTTTATTGTTTTGGTTTGGTTTGGATTGGTGCCGATACTGGGGCTTGAACTCAAGGCCTTATGCTTTCAATGAAGTTTTTCCTCAAGACTGTGCTCTACCACCAGAGCTCCACTTCCAGCTTTTTTCTGGATAATAGCAGATAAAAGTATAATGGACTTTTCTGCCTAGGCTGGCTTTGAATCATGAACCTCAGATCTCAGCCTCCTGAGTAGCTAGGATTACAGGTGTGAGCCTCCAGTACCCAGTTAGATGTGCTATTTGCTTAGCCCCAAAGGAAGGAAATCCAGATTTGTTAAGTATCTAAGTTTTGATAGCATCAATATCAGTGTGTAATGCTTGAGAGGACATAAACTTTCAACTTATTTATATAAACACCAAGGGATTCAAATGCTTGATCATATAATAAGAACACATTTGTTTTTTCTCAAGAATTTACTAAAATGTCTTGCAAACTGGCCAGGGTATTTTGCATTCCCAACAGTCATGAGTGGGAGATCCTGTTAACATCTGTTCACATCTCAACAATATTTGTTTTCTCAGAATTTTGAATATGAGAGTCTCACGAACTTTTATGCCTAGGCCGGCTTTGAACCATGATCCTCAGATCTCAGCTTCCACAATAGCTATGATTACAGGCATGAGCCACAGGTCTTTGAGCTCTCTGAATGTGTATATTCGTGTCTTTCATGACATTTGTGACGATTTTTAGTGGTTCAAGCTGTTCCTGGAACAAGTGCATGGCTATGGTAGATGGGGTTTTAGAGGGGAAGGATGACTAGCTAAAGTCACACTGAGAGCTGATGCTGACTAAAATCAACTGCATTTTACCATCTAATTCTGTCCCTGGAATTCGCAAGCTTTTGATAGACTCTAGGGTTCCACAATAGTTACATCAGACTCTCCCAGTACAATTGCTGTCTAGTTGGGGTGATGTACAAAGAAATGGACTTTTTTTGTGACATTTTAAAGCATGCATATCATGTACTTGGTTCACGTTCACCTCCTCATTGCCCTCTCTTGTTCCTCTTCCTCTTGATTTTCTTCCTCTTCCCAAATAGTTCCTCCTTCTACTTTCACGTCTTGCTAAAGCATGTTTGATCTCTAGCATTTAATTTATCAGGTCTTCCTGTTTTTCTGCTGACACTGCCCATCTACTTTTTTCACTAGAGCCTTTAGCATAATAATATTTTAAATTCCTAGTCTGATAAATCTAACAGTACTAGCATATTTTAGTCTTTTTTTGTTTGACTTTAAATGTGACTTGTAATTTGTTAAAATGCAGGCATTATATATGGGTAAAAGGAGCTTCAGGAAATTGGCCTTTGGAAATGTGGTAGTAAAGGGTAGAGCAAAGGTGGAATTCTGTTAGATTAATATATATATATAATGTATGTGATATCTATCTATCTATCTATCTATCTATCTATCTATCTATCTATCTATCTATCTATCTATCTATCAGGTGTCAATAGTTCACACTTGTAATCCTAGCTACTCAGGAGGCTAAGATCTGAGGATCACAGTTTGGAGCCAGACTGGGTAGGAAAGTCCATGAAACTCTCATCTCCAATTAACCACAAAAAGCTGGAAGTAGAACTGTGGCTCAAGTGGTAGAACACTAGCCATGAGCACAAAAGCTCAGGGACAGTGCTCAGGCTTTGAGGTCAAGCTCCAGAACTGGCAGAAAATAAAGTAATAAAATAATAATACTCGTATTAAATTAATTTATATTATATCAATATAATGTATTACTATAATGTTTATATATATGTAAATATATTAACATATATTAATACATATATTTATTATATTAATACATATATAATATTTATTATATATAACAAATATTAGCCAGGTGTTTGTGGCTCACACATATAAACCTATCTACTCAGGAGGCTGAGATTGGAGGACCACAGTTCAAAGCCAACCTAGGAAGGAAACGCAATAAATTAAGAAAAAGCCAGAGTAGTGGTGTGGCTCAAGTGCTAGAGTGCTAGCTTTGAGCACAAAGAGGCTCAGGGACAGTGCTCAGGTCTGAGTTCAAGCCCCAGGACCTGCAAAAAATAAAAAAATAAGAAATAAGATAGTATTTGTTCATATTTATTAATGAATATATTGTATATGTATGTAATACATTATTATTACATATTTTATTTTATATATTATTATACATATTAATGTATGTCATATTTTATATATAATTTTTTGAATGTGTGTGTATACCAGTACTGGATATTGAATTCAAGGCCTGGGTGCTGTCCATTAATATTTTCACTCTAGGCTAGCATTCTATTACTTGAGCCATACCTATACTCTGGCTTTTGGCTGGTTAATTGTAACTAAAAGTCCCATAGATTTTTTTTTTTTTTGGCCTGGGCTGGGTTTGAACCAAGGTCCTCAGCTCTCAGCTTCCTGAGTTGCTAAGATTACAGAAATGACACTTAGTGCTGGGCTTGGATTTATATTTTAGAGAGTCTATGTTCCTAAGCTGTGAAATTCACAAGTGCATTTCAGTTTTATTTCCCCTGACCTCACACTGGGGAGGATGGTTAGAGTGGCCTGGTGTTGGCCAATTCCCTTCCTTCTAGGTTGGTTAGGCTGCTAGGGAGAAGTTTCTCCTGGGTACAGGTCTTATGAAATATAGAATGCTCTGGTGTATTTCAAGATGGCTACTTTCCTCCTCCTTCTGCCAGCACCAGATGATTTTCTGTGATGTTCAGTGGGAGAATTTGACTTTTGGAAGTAATATATAGCAGCAGCCCTCTAAGTGCCTCTACTTGCCTTGCCCAGGGAGTTTTTAACTCTCAGATTTGTCCATATGGCACCACACCACTAGTGATTTGTCAATTGAAGTTTAGATTTTATTATGGATTGCTTGGTACTGGTAGAAAATTCTCTCTATTTTTAGTACCAGTATTGTGGACTTGAACGTGGTGCTTGAGCACTGCCCTTTATTTAGCTTTTGCCTACAAGGCTAGTGTTCAACCACTGAGTCACAGCTTCACTTTGGGCTTTTTTTTTTTTTTTGACTTGTTAATTGTAGCTAAGAGTCTCATGGACTTTACTGCCTGGGGTGGCTTCAAACAATGACGTTCAGATCTCAGTTTCCTATATAGCTAGGATTACAGGTATGAGCACCAGAATCTGGCACGGTTGGAAAACTAGGGTTCTTTGTTCTGAAATGTGGTTTCAGTGATAGGTCTAAGAAAAGTCGATTTTCAATTTGTTCTGTTATTTACTTATGGTTAGGATAAGATCAGCTTTTCATGTGCTGTACTAGAAAGCAGAGTTTACTTTTATTATTCCTAATAGGTAAAATATATGCATTTGTATGTACAAAATTTAAAACATAAAAAGAGGGAACAGAATATAATACACCGCCCCCCCCCCCCATTCTACTACTTGTATATAGAACTGTTGAAACTAGATTTTAGACCATAAACCCAAAGTCCAAGAATCCTAAGTTACGTCTGGCCACTCACTGCCATATGCCAAATAAGGAGACACGGTGAAGGGCAGAGAAAGGAGATTTATTACATGGCAGTCACGAGAAGGCAACACTTCAGTACATCTTCAGGGGTCTCAAGAGTACACATTGGCTACAGGTTAAATAGGGAGAATGGGGTGGGAATATAAGAGGTATTCGTAGTTAAAAAGTCTCAAGTCACAGGTATGTCCTAGTTGACCATTAGCTCAGTCTTTTGTCTACAGAAGAATTCTGGAGAAGTTGTTGTTACTTTACTACTGGAACAGAACAGGAATAAGGTGGTCTCCTGACTTTTTGGCTGTTTGCTTTAAGATAATAAGAAGCCATTGCTTGTTTGAAGGGTAGTTTGCCTTCCACTTCCAAGATAGTTATCTTGGAGCCCATAGTGATTGCAAACTTGACTGCAGGCAGAGAATAGCTCAGATCAAAGGGTACAAAGTGGGGGAGTTTTAGTTAATTCACAGGACTCAGCAAAAACATCTTCGTGTGTGTGTGTGTGTGTGTGTGTGTGTGTGTGTGTGTGTGTGTGTTGGTCCTAGGATTTGAACTAAGGGCCTGGGCACTGTCCCTGAGTTTTTTTTTTTTTTTGTTCTTGGTTGTGGGGCTTGAACTCAGGGCCTACATTGCTGTCCCTCAGCTCTTCAGCTCAGTGCCACTTCCGGTTTTCTGGTGGTTTATTAGAGATATGAGTCTCACAGACTTTCCTGCCTGAGCTGGCTTTGAACCATGATCCTCAAATCTCAGCATCCTGAGTAGCTAGGATTACGGGAATGAGCCACTGATGCCCAGCTTGTTCTTGAGTTTTTTTGCTCAAGGCTGATGCTCTATCACTTGAGCCACAGCTCCACCTCCAGCTTTTGGGTGATTAATTGGAGATATAGTCTCATGGGCTTTCCTGCCTGGGCTGGTTTTTACCATGATCCTCAGATCTCAGCCTCCTGAGTAGTTAGGATTACAGGCATGAGCCACTGGCAACTGACCAAAACCATCTATTAAGTTGCCTTTTATATTGTTAGCAGCTTTGTATATATCCTTCTAGAAATGTTTTAGCACATGGGAACATTTACTGGCTATTTATTGTGTCACTGTACATTTTGATACAAATGGTAACACAGTATACATACTATCCTATTGACCATTTTAACTTAATGTATCATTAAGTTATAGTATGCAGCCATCACAAAGGATACAAATCGATTCTTTGCAATGGTTGCATTCTATAGCTTTGATGTGTAATTTTTGATTTGCTATCACTTATGTGTAATGTAATTATATCTTTCATGTACATTTTGATTTTTTATTATGGTAAAATACATCACAAAACTGTATCATTTTAACCATGATTCAGTAGCATTAATTTATAATGTTGTGCAATCATCACCACCATTCATCTCTAGAGCTTTTCTCATTTTGCAAAACTGGAATGTAATCCATTAAGTCTCTCTATTCTCACCCCCTAACCTCCAAATTTACCTATCTCCACCCTAGTCTCTGGCCATCACCAGCCTTCTTTTCTGTCTCTATGAACATCTTTGATTATCTAGAAATTTTAATTTTTAAATGTAGACAAGTATATTTATCTTTCCTTTGATAGATTGTACTTCCTTGTCTTAAGTTAAACATGGGCATATGAAATGTCCTCATTTGGGGGGAGTTGGGAGCCTCTCCTTGGGTGCTGTGGCACCATCACCCTTTGGTCTTGATTTTCCTGGACTATATAAAAGCTAAGGAGTCAGGTGCCAGTGGCGCTCACCTGAATCCTACATACTCAAGAAGCTGAGATCTGAGGATCATTGTTCAAAGACAGCCGAGTTAGTAAGTCCATGAGACTCTTATCTCCAATTAACCACCAAAAAGTAGATGTGTGACTAAAGTGGTAGAGGTCTAGTCCTGAGTGACAAAACTAAGCACATAGCCCAAGCCCCAGTACAGGCCTCCCTGCCCCCCAAATTTCGTTACTATTGTTAACAGGATTAAGAGATGAGATTAGTCCTGGAAGGCTCTGACCTCATGAATGGGCAGGATCGTGGGCTTGAACTCTGGGCCTGGGCACTGTCCCTCAGCTCTTCAGGTCAAGGCTGCACTCTACCACTTGAGCCACAGAGCCACTTCTGGTTTTCTAGTGGTTTATTGGAGATAAAGAGTTTCATGGACTTTCCTGCCCAGGCTGGCTTTGAATTATGATCCTCAGATCTCAGCTTGCTGAGTAGCTAGGATTGCAGGTGTGAGCCACTGGCGCCCAGCTGAATGCTCTTATAGAAGGCTTCTTGTGTCCTCTTTCTTTCAGCCATCTGGTGCTCTCTGCCATGTGTTGACTCAGCAGAAGGTCCTCACTAAACACTGGCATCTTGATACTAGGTGTCTCAGTCTCTAGAAATGTGACCTGACGACTTTCTCTCCATTATAAATGACACAGTGAGTGGCATTATTGTAGTAGAAGAAATGGACTGAAATCCCATGGAAATGACTGCATTTTCACTTGAGTGGGAAGGGGCCATGTGTTCTGTTAGGACTCCAACTTGCCATCCTGGGAGGACCCCTCAGAGTTAGTGGGGTTGTCTCAGGAAAGCAGAGTCTTATACCATAGCAGAGGCAGGTGACCCAAATATCCCAAAGTCCACACATGCAGCTGAGCATGCTGAAGCTGCTGCATGAATAGTTTCCTTATGGTTTGCAGTTTGCTAACTACAAAGGTAAATTGTGGCCAGGTACTGGTGGCTTATGCCCGTAATCCTAACTACTCAGAGGCTGAGATCTGAGGATTGTGGTTCACAGCCCCAGCAGGAAGGCAAAAATGTCCGGAAGACTCTTAACTCCAATTAATCACAGAAAAAGCCAGAAGTGGTGCTGTGGCTCAAAAGGTAGAATGCTATCCCTGAGCAAAAGGAACTCACTGGGTGATATCACCCAGTCCCAGAGTTTAAGCCTAGGACTAGAAAAATAAAAAGAAAGCAAATAGTATCCTTGATACAACAGGCAACAGGCAACATTTTCAGTGTTGTCACAGTTAAAAAGGTACACATTTGTCAAGTGGTAGTGGCTCATGCCTGTAATTCTAGTACTCAGGAGGCTTAGATCTGAGGATCATATCAGGGTTCAATGACAGCCTATGCAGAAAAGTCAATGAGACACTTATTTCCATTTAACCAGCATAGAGCTGGAAGTGGAGGTGTGGCTCAAGTAGTAGAGTGCTAGCCTTGAACAAAAAAGCTAAGGGTAAGTGCCCAGGCCCTGAGTTCAAGCCGAAGTACTGACATAACACACACACACACACATTTCTTCAGTGTTTTTCCTATTCAAACATAAACAGCTGTTCCTGTATTTAACAACATACATTACTCTTAAAAATTTCAATGGAGGGGGTAACAATGTTCAATAGGAAGTGTACTCATTACCTTACTCATGTAACTGTAACCCTCTGTATAGTATCTTTACAATAAAAAATTTATGTAAATATTTTCTATAATTTTTTTTTTTTGGTCAGTCATGGGGCTTGAACTCTGGGCCTGGGCACTGTCCCTGCACTCTTCAGCTCAAGGAGAGTGCTCTACGGCTTGAGCCACAGCGCCACTTCTGGTTTTCTAGTGTTTTATTGGAGATTAAGAGTCTCACAGACTTTTCTGCCCAGGCTGTCTTTGAACCGTGATCCTCAGATCTTAGCCTCCTGAGTAGCTAGGATTACAGGAGTGAGCCACTGGTGCCCAGCTTTTTCTATAAATTTTTATCTTTCTTAAATGAAGACAGATCTTCATTTGTTTAATTTATTCATTTAATGGGATTTTATTTCAGAAATAGTATGTGCATTTGGTAGAGCTAAGTTGTAGAACATTTACTTAGTATGTGTGAGCCTTGAGTTTCATCTCTAGTGGACATGGGAAGAAAGTACATGAATGTATTTTGTCAAAGAGTCAACAATATATAAATGTAAGAGGAAATTACAGTTTCTCCTGTAGTTCTACCTGTTTTTCCAAGGAAAGAGTTTATATTGTTTTTTCTTTGCATTTATGCATATGCATGCATATTCTCACATACATATTCATATAAACATCTACTCAATTACATGTTTGATTTGCTTAAGCATAGCCCTTGACATCTTTCAGGTCAATACAGAATAGGTTTTGGTTTACTAATTCTAGCAGTCTATCTCTATCTCTTTGTTTCTATGTCTCTAGCTATATCATAATTGAGGGATTCCAACACTTAACTTGGGAACTTGTTAGGACACAAAGTGCAGAGCCACCTCTTACTGAGGTGGGCTAATTCCTGTCTGGGCCAGACTGAGGTGTCCCAATTTGGGAATTAAGTTCTATCCATTACACTTCCTGTTTGTTAGATTATTTGGACTTTGCCAGAAAACCACACAGACATCCAGGTACAGAGAACAAAGAAAAGTTTATTGCTGGGAAAGGGGCCCGCAAGACCTTCTCACAAGGCAGAAGCTAGAAGAAGCGCTGACTATTGTCTGGGGTGACCTATATAACCTAAGAGGTTTAGGAGGGGTTAGGGGGTGGAGCCCCTGATGTGGACATGAGCGCTAGGGGCTTCATCATGGCACACTAGGATTTATGGCTGCTGTCCAAATAGTAGATAAGGTGGCCTGCAGCTGCCCAGACCTGAAGGTCACTCTAAGGGGCTCTTGTTGCCTTATATGGTGGTAGCTGCCTCAGAGAAGTGCCATCCCAAGGTAACGGGGTTGGAGGCTGATTATTTACTACCTTTACTAGATGGGCCTAGTGTTGCCTAGGAAGGGAATATGTTAAGCTGTGGAAAGAAGGAACATACTAAGCTATGGGAAGGGAGCTCATTGGGCTAACACTGTTTCTGTATGAAACAGTGAGCAGCTAGGGGAGTTTTGTAGGCTAAATTTATAAATGTGAAACTAATGAGTTGATTGAGATGAGCTGATTAGCTTTTAATAATATAGCCAGGCTGAACTCCAATACAATAGTCCTCTATCCCCACTAATGGTGGGCAGAGGTGTGTATCTGCCCCTTTTTGCCATCCATAGCAAGCACCACCTAAAACTTTTTGTCTTGACTTCATTATTTCAATTGTTAATTATTAAGGAAGCTAAACAATTATTTTTTGGTAAATAAAGTTTCTATTTTGTAACTGTTTTAAAATTTCCAAATATCCTTTACTAGCTTCTCCCAAAGCAATAACCCACAATGCTTTGCCAAAACTAAAAACTTACGTTGGTAGATTACTATGAACTCAATTCTAGGTTTTATAACTTTACTATCAATGTTTTTAAGTTTCTTCCTCTCTCCTTTCCTCCTTCCTTTCTTTCTTCAGTTTGAACTCAGGGTCTTGGGCTTTGAATGAGCTTTTTCTCTCAAGGCAAGTGCTCTTCCACTTGAGCCACAGCTCTACTTCCAACTTTTTGTCTCATGTATTTTCTTCCCAGGCTGGTTTCAAACTGGGGCCCTCAGATCTCATTCTCCTGAATAGCTGGGATTATAGGCATGAACCACCAGCACCCAGATAAATGGTATTTTCAAAGATAGTCACAGCAATGTATTTTACTACCCAACTCTTTTGTCTGTGGTTCTATCAAGACTCCATCAAGCCATGGTCATGTTCTAATGGTAAAGAGAATAAACTGATCTCTCGCTCTCTCTTTCTCCCCACCCCACCATACTGGGGCTTGAACTCAAGGTCTCAAGATTGTAGGACAGGCATTCTACTACTTGAGCTACACCTCTTTTTAAGGGCACTAATGTCATCATAGGGGTTGTACTCTCATGACCGTCAAAAAGGCCCACTTTCAAATACCATTGGGAGTTAGGGCTTCAAGATAGCTTTCAGAAACTTGAAATCAATTTGTAGAATGGTGTACCTGTCCTTTCTGTTTCCTAGTTGTTCTCCTGTTACATGTACTGCTCACGTCAGTGCTGGCCACACAGGTTAATGTGGCCTTCCATTGCCCAGCTGAGTATGCTTCTCCCCTTTCTCTTTTAAATTGAACTTTATCAGATGATCCTGGATCAGGAGCCCATTGTGCTTCAAGAACTAGCCACAGGGCTGATGCAATTCCCAGGAAATGTAATTTCTGATTCCTCAGGTCAAGGCCACAAGTCTAGCTTTGAGTATAGTGATGAGTTCATTTAAGTCAGATGACATAAGTGGAACAGAGGAAAGGCACTTCTCTTCAAACAAACAAACCTCTTGGTTGGTGTTATTTCAAGAAGGCAGTGTGAAGCCAGAGCAGGTACCTTGCTCACTGTTCTTTCCTTCTTACAACCTTTTCAGATGAAACTGCTCTCCTCTGCACCTACCTTCCCCAATCTTACCCTACCACATTTCTTGTAAAACACCCGAGTTTATTTCTTACTATCTAATGTGTTGGAAATGTCTCAGGATTTTAAGGTGTCATGTAGAAATAAAGACACCAACTTGACAGGATTGGTAAAGCAAGACTTCACTTCTATAGAAGGGCATACCAGATAGGAAGCTAAGTAAGCAAGTGGGCAGCCCACTCAGGTTATCTCTGAGTTACTGCCCCTTGTTTTGATTGGTCAGCACTTAAGTTCACGTTATTGTGATTGGCTAGTTTGAAAGTGGTTAAATGCTTATCTGAGCAACCAACTAAATTTGTGGAACCTGGCCTAAGCTGGAACTTGTCATTAAAGCAGTTCTTCCTCAGCTGGCACTCTACCACTTGAGTCATGCCTCCAGCCTCTAGAAAAACAATTCATATTAACAAAATGTGGCTTAATTAAGTTTTCTTGTAAGGTGGTAGCTACACTTAAAATGGTGATGCTTACCTCTAGTAACCAATTTTACAGAAAAGATTCTAACTCTACAAGTGGTGTATGTATCAAGGTGAGGAGGATTTATGTGAGCACTGTCTGTAAGTGAATTTAAAATCAATCAGAAAATCACAATGCAATCCTTTTACAATCATCAGATAGTGGTAATTCTAAGTAGTGTCAGTGATAATACACTCCACCTCCCCCACCAAAAAGTCAATTTGCAAGTTCCCAGTTTCAAGGTTTCCTCAAGGAAATATTGTATTTTTTTTTTTTTTTGTCTGCTGTGGGGCCTGAACTCTTGGGCTTGGGCGCTGTCCCTCAGCTCTTTAGTTCAAGGTTAGCACTCTACCACTTGAGCCACACCACTTCTGGCTTTTTCTGCTTATGCGGTGCTGAGGAATTGAACCCAGGGCCTCAGGCATGCAAAGCAAGTGCTCTACCACTGAGCCACCTTCCCAGCCTGGAAATATTGTAATTTTTTACTGTAGTGTTGATTCTGACCACACACAACTCTCAGGAATCTCACACTTTCTTAGGGAGCTGATAAACACAATCTCAGCTATATTTAGGATCACTTGGCCTTATAGGGTGTGGGAAGGCCTGGATTTTGTGATCTCTAAGATCATCTAATCAGTGTGTACCTGCCTTGTCTCTCTCTCTCTCTCTCTCTCTCTCACACACACACACACACACACACATCTACTTACAGGGGTGGCTATTTCTATTTTTCAACCATTCCTGGACAGATCTTCAACACCCTCCCAATACCTCCCCTGTGGGTCTAAGTGTTGATGGGGAAAAAGATGCTTAAAGCTGTCAGTTCACTCTGCTGATTCACTGGCCTCAATTCACTATTCCCAAAGCCTGGCCAGGTGCCCAGTGGTACTCCAAGTTAGTCTTTCTCAAAGTTTGATCCTGTTCCTTTATGAACCATATACCTACAATAGACTAAGTTTTGTTGATACACATTAACTAAAGCAATATTCAGTACTGCAGCAATATTCAGCGAACGCAGGAGCAAATGTCAGAGTGATATCTCATTAAGCCAGAGCTTTGAAGAGTTGCAATGAAAAACTCTGTTTTCTTTTTCTTTTTTTGGTCGGTCGTGGGGCTTAAACTCTGGGCTTGGGCCCTGTCCCTACGCTCTTCAGCTCAAGGCGAGCGTTCTACCGCTTGAGCCACAGCGCTACTTCTGGGTTTCTAGTGGTTTATTGGAGATAAGAGTCTCACGGAATTTCCTGCTCGGGCTGGCTTTGAACCGTGATCCTCAGACCTCAGCCTCCTGAGTAGCTAGGATTACATGCATGAGCCACCGGCTCCCGGCTTTTCTTTTTCTTGTTATAGCTATTAAAATATACGTGAAATTGGGCCCTAGAGGCTCATGCCTGGATTCCTAGCTACTCAAGAGGGCTGAGACTTGAGGTTCCAAATCACTCTGAGAAGAAAAGTCCATGAGACTCATATTCAGTTAAGCAGTAAAAAATAACGGAAAAAGCAAAAGGCACAACTGGGAGGTATGACTCAAGGGCCAGCCTTGGTCAAAAAGACTATGGGAGAGCACCCAGGCCTTAGCTTAGGTTCAAGCCCCAGTACCAGCACAGACACTGCTAAGTGTTTATTTTCCAGATTGTGGGGCTTAAACTCAGGGGCTGGGCGATGTCCTTGAGTTTTTTTTTCTCAAGCTTAGCGCTCTGCCACAGTTCCACTTCCGTCTTTTCTGTGGCTTAATTGGAGATAAGAGTCTCAGTACTTTCCTGAGTAGCTAGGATTAACAGATGTGTCATCAACGCCAGGCTTAGGTGCTTATTTTTAAATGGAAAATGTTTTCAAATAGTTCGCTTTAACTAAGAATATACTACTGGAAGCCATAACCTACATCAGCAAAAGCCTTTGCGCTCCTTAGCTTTTAAGAGCAATAAAGTGGTCCGGAATAAAGGGTTCCGGAAAGCTGATCCCATGCATTCTTCCTTCCCGAACCAGTTAGGTAAATGGAGGCCCCTGAGTCTCCGGCTCACCGACGTGCGAGTCTCGCTTCCCGTCTGAATCACTAGAGGGTCCCCCGGCCAAAGCATCCCGACAGGAACGCTCGCCTCGCCCGCGGGTCCCGTTTCCCCGCGCGGAGAGTCTACACTCTGTTTATTTCCTTGGACCTGGCGTGTCTCTGCTTCATGAGCATGCAAAGAGTCAACTTGTACCCTAGCATCTCGCTGCGATCGCCCGGCTGGGCAGCCCGGGACCCAAGATTGTCGGTCGTCGATACCGCACACCTCCCACCAGCGCCGGGCGCCGAGCAGCCGCCGGGTCCTCCCGTCGGCCTCACATCCGGCGCCAAGTCCGGAAACCTCCCTTCCGATTCCCGGGACCGCGCACCGGAAGTGAGTCACTCTGCCAGCACCTAAGATGACCTCCCGCCCATCTACCGCCACGGTCAATGGAGGTGAAGTGGGTGGGAACCCGGAAGTTGCCCGGCTCGGCCATGGCAGCCCCTGGGGGCGTGGCTTCCGGCGGCCCGCGCCTACCAGTCGCCCAGGCGGAGTAGAGCGCAGTGGGCGGCTGACAGGCGCTGCTTTCCAGGTCTCGGCGGCTGCACCCCGGCGAGGCGGGCGGCCCCCAGCTCGCATCCCCGCGTCCTGGCCAGTGAGGCTCCAGGGCTGCGCCGGGGCATGGAAGAGGGGAAGATGGATGAGAATGAATGGAGGTATCACGGCGAAGGCAACAAGAGCCTGGTGGTGGCTCACGCGCAGGTGAGCGGCTGTCGGGCGGTGTGGTTCCGGGCCTCACCCGACTTGCCGGGTCCGTGGGTTCTCCTCCCACCCCGGCCCCCAGCACCTTCTTAGCCTAGGTCGGCCTCACTCCAGTAACATTCCCCGTTAATTCCCCACTATCCCTTAGTAACCATCTCTCTTCCTCTGCGTGCCGCCCCCCCTGTGCTCGGTCCACTGTCCCGTCTTTCACTTAGTGCCCTATTTTCCCATTGGTCCTCCGTCCCTCCTGGAGCCCTCCTCACTCTTCGGTCCTCTATCCCCTCCCCCCGTGCTCTCCTACATCCCAGGGTCGGTTCTGATCTCCCCCTTCCTCGCCCCGTCGGTGCCACGCGATCTCTTGTCGTACAGCCGCCTCCCCGGTGCTCGCCTGTCAGGCCGCGGTGGACTGAAAGGACCAGGGTCCAGGCAGCACTGGGGGAAGTGCTGGAGATGCTGTCGCTCCGACCACGGAACTGCTGTTCTCTCGGCTTCTGTTGTTAATAATAACGGGGCACTGCCCACAGCCTCGCCGCCGGAATCTTTGCAAAATATAGGGTTTCCCCTTTTTAATTTAATGGGATAAGACTTTGAGAAACTTCAATGACTCCCACGGAGGTGAACCCAGGAAGAGGAAGGAGCATGTGGATTTGTGTGCAGCCCTAGATTTCTTTTGAGGTCTTGCAGTCTGATACAACCTCTCAGGAATGTGGTGGGCTGGGGGAGTAGGAGGGAAGGACTGTCACAGAGGGAGTGGTTAGATTGAGTTAGAAGCAAAGGGAGCTGGGATGATTCCTGGTTCTACCACGGATTAGTGGAGGCTCAATTCAGTGACTGCATTTGGAAAATGGAGTGAGGATTAGAATGCACTTGGTAGAATTGCCTAAAATATCAGTGGGTAAGTTATGTTTGGCAAGTGATAACTATCATCCCCTTGAACTGGTGATTCTTGTAGAATTAGAGATGAAAGCCCTGCCCCTTTCCAACAGCTCTTCAGGGATGCACAGGTAATGTAGTTGTTAAGCTATTGTGTAAACTGGCCCATAGGTTCTACCTTTGTGCTTTAGTAACCATTAAGTACAGGCAGGGAACTAAAGAAATCAATCAGGCTCCACTTAAGATTTTTGGGTGAATTTATAATGAACAAGGCTAATGTAAGGCTTTTATTAGGAGCTAATGAAACTTCCAGATTGGAGCAAAAAGACATTTAGTGTTGAAAGAGCAGAGGCTTTGACAGACTAGCACTTGATTGTTCTCACCCTCTCTACATTTCCAGTAGTCACATAATTTACTCCCTTCCCTGAGCAGGCCTCTTCAGGGCAGCCTAGCCCCTCCCAGGACGGCTGCTCACCATAGTTCCAATCATTGTAGTTGTGTGTGTATATATATATATATATATATATATATATATGTATTTATTTATTTATTTATTTATTTATGCCAGTCATGGGGCCTGGGCTCTGGGCCTGGGCGCTGTACCTCAGCTCTTCAGCTCAAGGCTAGCACTCTACCACTTGAGCCACAGCTCCACTTCTGGCTTTTTCTGCTTATGTGGTGCTGAGGAATTGAACCCAGGGCCTCATGCATGCAAGGCAAGCACTCTACCACTGAGCCACCTTCCCAGCCCAATGTTTCTTTTATTTTTACAGTTTAAAACTTTGAGCCATCAGGCTGTCCTGGACCCATGCTGCTATTATTATTACTCCTACTATTAGTATTACTGCTACTTTGCTGGGGCTTAAACCCAGGGCTTCAAGCACACTAGGTAAGTGCTCTAGTACTGAACTCTACTCCCTAGCCCTTATTACTTGTTTTGAATTAAATTTGCTCTTTTTTGGCCGGGTCTTGGTGGTTCACACCTGTAATTCTAGCTAAGATTTGGGGAACTGAAGTTTGAAGTCAGCCCTGTTGCTATTCCTGAGAATTTTTATTAACAATTAAACAGCAAAAACCCAGAAGTGAAGATGGGTAGGGCATCAGCCTTGAAGGAGAAAGTGAAGCATGAGGCACAAGGCCCTGAGTTCATGCCCCAGCATCAGCACCAAAACCAACAAAAATGCATTCCCGCTTGGTGGTGGTTTTAGTTCACCATTTGAAATGGAAGTTTATCACTGCAAAGTCTCATAAAGAATTGTTTCACACCTGTAGCTGATAATAGATAAATTGTATTGTGCTGAGTGTTGAACAGTTGGAAGCCTTTGCAATTGCGTGGGCCTTGAGTGTGTATGCCTACTGGCATGTTTTCTCAGGTTGTATACCAAGGAGGATAGAGGAAGCCCTAGGAAGGCAGTTTTTCAGGGGCAATTGTGTCCAAGGAGAGAAGATACATATGGGAATGGGGTAGAGAGTAGTTGAGTGAGACTTGGAGGACTCCCTGCTTCTTGGACACTGGGTATGTTCATGGCTCTTCTACTTCTTCTTCTTTTTTTTTTTTTTTTTGGGTCGTTCGTGAGGCTTGAATTCTGGGCTTGAGTGCTGTCCCTCAGCATTTCAGCTCAAGGCTAGCGCTCTACCACTTGAGCTACAGCGCCACTTCCAGTTTTCTGGTGGTTTATTGGAGATAAGAGGTTCACTTACTTTCCTGCCTGCGCTGGCTTTGAACCACGATCCTTAGATCTCAGCCTCCTGAGTAGCTAGGATTACAGGTGTGAGCCACCGGCACCTGGCTTTCTTCTACTTATGGAGTCAAGTGTGGAAGCAGGTATACCCCACTTCTCAGCTTCCCAGACCTTCTAGTCCTTTGCCAAGTCTTATCACATAGGAAGATGCTAATTTTTTCTGTGAGATCACAGTCACTCTCAGAGTTGAGAAGCCCTTAGAAAGGGCCCCTGTATGTCCTCCCTTCTAAGCAGCACCTGATACACAAGCACACTGCCATCCTACAGGGGGCAAGGGGCTAGGTGGGGGCATCTGGATTGGCCACTGGAGCATGGTGATGCCCTTGCCATGGGTAAACTGGGACTGAGAGAAAGAAAGAGTTGGGACTTGGGGATGCAGATGTTGCCTGTGAGCTCCAGGAGGGGACTGGGGTGTGCTGGGATGAGCAGAAAGATAAATAGCAGACCAGCTCACAGAGAGGCATTTTAGCAGTGTCCCTGGCAGGTTGTAGTCAGCTTTCCACAACCCCTATTCTTAGAGGCAGCCCCAGATGGTTTCAGTGTTAACCATTGGGCTAAGTTCTCTCTTAGTTTGAGATAGCTATGTAGTGTGTTCATTTCCCAGACATAATACCTCAGGTTCCTTGCCTATCTGATACAGAGTCTCTGATAAGCTTGATAGACTACTGTACTGCCTCTTATGGCTTTCTGGAGTCCAAGGCTCCCACGAGAGATGTCTGAGGGCGTAGCCCTCACTTTAGCGCCACATCATAGGTTCTTGGAACCTATTGCCTCCTTTTATGCCACTGTAGCTGCCTTCTTTCCCAGGTGTCGGCACTTGTCTCCACCTCTGCCTGTTGCGTTTGGCTCTTGAGTTGGCTTGTGAAAGTTTGTTGTTCAATCTCAGGTATCCAGGACACTGAACCCCATAGGTTACATTGTCCTCGGGGTAGAACATTAAAGCTACCATTTTTTTTTCTTCTTAAAATTAATCATTAAAAGAGTTTACTTTATCTAGGTGCCAGTAGCTTATGCCTGTAATGTTAGCTACTCAGGAGACTTGAGATCTCAGGATCACAGTTCAAAGCCAGTGTAGGCAAGATGAAAGTCTATGAGACTGTTTTCTCCAATTTACTACTTCCCACCCTCCCAAAACAAAAATAAAAACAAAAAAACTCAACTGGAAGTGGAGCAGTGGCTCAAGTGGTAGAGCATTAGCCTTAAGCAAAAATGCCCAGGGACAGTGCTCAGGCTATGAGTTGAAGCCCCAGGGGACCCTCCTCCCCCAATCAATCAATCAGTCTATCAATCAATCAATCTCTCTCTCTCTCTCTCTTTCTCTCTCACATAAAGAGCTTGCTTCAGTTACACAGAGGGGACTTCATTGATAACATTCTAACACATGTTTACGATACATTCTAATCACTCTTACCTCCATCACTCTCTCTTCCACTAATTCAGATTTCCTTGTTCTGTTTTTATAGTTGTAAACAATATATTTGACCATGTTTTCCTTTCTTAAAAAAACAAGGTATATATAAAACTAAACATAGACCTTCCCTATGACCCAGTCATACCACTCCTGGGCATCTACCCTGAACATCATGAGCCAGAATATGATAAAGACACCTGCATATCCACATTCATTTCTGTACAATTCACAATAAAAGATAAGAAAACAGTCTAGATACCCCACAATAGATGAGTGGATCCCAAAAATGTGGTAGGTACCTATACACAATGGAATT
Source organism: Dipodomys spectabilis (assembly GCF_019054845.1). Classification (NCBI taxonomy): domain Eukaryota; kingdom Metazoa; phylum Chordata; class Mammalia; order Rodentia; family Heteromyidae; genus Dipodomys; species Dipodomys spectabilis. The sequence continues at coordinate 17,827,944 of NW_024870775.1, forward strand.
TTACACAGCCATTAGAATAAAATAATGTCATTTGCAGGGAAGTGGAGGAACTAGAACAAATCATGTTAAGTGAGGTAAGCTAAGCTCAGAGAGACAAACGGTGCATGTTCTCTCTCATATGCAGAAATTAGATCTAAACTGCATTGGGATATGACAAATTATACAGGATTCTAGATACTCACACACAGTGAGACCAAAAGAGGATATTCTTAGGGGAGAAACACAAGGGCACAACGGCTAAGTGCCTCTTCATATTTATATAAAATAATGTACACACTGAAATAAACACCAAGATATGGAAACAAGAGACTTTTTTTAAAGTTTTTAGTTTTTGATGATTCTGTCTTTACATTATGGTGTATTCATGTGTATATCTTCGGGGGAGGTTACGGGGGTAGGGTACAGAACTCAGGGGAAAAAAAGTGAAAAAGTGCAGCAATGGAAGTCACTTGGACATTGATGAAAGTAAACTATTGAAACGCATGGGTGGAGACAGGAGGGAGGGACTGGGAAAGAATGAGGGAACAGAAGACACTTGAGGAAAGGAAATGCACTCATTACCTGACTCATGTAATTGTAATTTCTCTGTATATCACCTCTATAATAACAAAGATTAATAATAATAAAGATTAGTGTATAATATACAGAGGAGTTTCATTGTGATATTTCCATACTTAATGTGTAAATGTTTTTCTTTATTGATAGAGATGACATGAAATTCTTTACCATTTAATTGACCTGCAAACAAAGAATGTTTACTAAAAGCATGAGGAGAACTGCTCATTTCCTCTTGTTCTGTTTGAGATTCTAAGGAGAGCTCAGATCCTTTCTGCAAATTGTGTGGGTGCCTGGGGTGTTGTTCTGGGACTTGTGGGTGTGAAGTTTTCCAGCTGCCTGAGGTGAACAGGCTTCCTCTGCCATGTACCCTGTAAATGTGCTTTGTCGCCACAGGCCCCAAAGCAACAGGGCCAAGCAAGTCTAGCACAGATACCTATGAACCTGAACCAAAATAAACCTTTCTCTTTTTAAGTTGATTTTCTCAGGTATTTTGTTACAATAATTGAAAGCTAACATTCCCTCAGGCTTCATATCAGCAGGTGTCCCTTTTAATGTATTGGTTTTTTGTGGCCTTTTACTTTTATTTAATATGAATATTTCGTCCTTTATCTGCCCTTCTACTAGTAAAGACTAGTAGAAGGAAGAAAGTAAAACTCCCCCAACACTTCCCCACTTAGAAAATAAGTTCTGTTAATACTTTGGTGCCCTTCCTTCCAATCTTAATGACTTGTTGCCTTGTTAGGTAGATAGAAATGCTGTTTATCTATTTCTATTTTGGACTTTCCACCTTAGGGTCCCTCTTGGACTCATGTATCTTTTGGCTAATGAGAGTTGGCTACTGAGAGTTGATTTTTCACCTGCTTTATACTGTCAGCATGAGTTTGCCAGGCAATTTCCTTGATGGGCTTTTGTCTGGCATTAGCCAATTACCACACCCCTCTAGCCGGCTCAGCCCAGTTATTCCTCTGATAGAGGCAGTTGGTACTGACTGGTTGGCACAGGTCATATGGGACAGGCAAACCTGAGAGAATTCTGAGTGCTGATATTTAGATTGACCTTTAAAGCTCACCCTGCAGTTGTGGGAGTGGTAATTGGGTTTCTGGTGACAGTTTTTGGATGATAAAGGAGTGGGTGGAGGAAGCATTTCTCTTGATGTGTACACATTGCTACATTTAGATTTGCTCAGCTAGTTTTAGCTCTTTAATGGGAAGGGAAAGGAGACTTCCTGTGGGTAATACAGAAGCTGAGCCACTGTACAAAGATGTGGTGGTGGCTGAGGACCCACTTGAGGGTGGTCCAAGAAGGCCTCGCAAGGCCTTTGTCTATACTCTCTGTTGGGAACCACCTCTCTAGCCAGTACTCTCAACTCCCGAACTGGGACCTCAGCAGTCACTAGGAGCCTGACAACTAGAAAGGTGAGGACATTAGTCTAGGATTTGGACACACCTCTCAGCTCTGTTCCATATGACCCATATGACCTTGACCTTTGTTGTGTGCCATGGACCTCAGCTACCAGTCTAGGGTTCATTTTAGGAAGTGTAGCTGTCCAGCAATGTACCAAGCACTTGGCACTGACTGGAAGTGGGACCTCAATAAGTAGGGGAAGCAAGGCCAGTAGTGGCATACTCAGTCCATCCCATGGAGTTCCAGCGCTTGGGGAGCTGAGGCAGAAGGTTTACTGTACTAAGGAGTTTGAGGTTAGCATGAAAACATAGGGAAACCCTGTCTCTTAAAAATAACAAAGTAGGGGCTGGGAAGGTGGCTCAGTGGTAGAATACTTGCCTTGCATTCCTGAGGCCCTGGGTTCGATTCCTCAGCACCACATAAGCAAAAAGAAAAAAGCTGGAAGTGGTGCTGTGGCTCAAGTGGTAGAGCTTTAGCCTTGAGCTGAACAGCTGAGGGACAGCGCCCAGGCCCAGAGTTCAGGTCCCATGGCAGGACCCCCCCCAAAAAAATAAAAATAAAAATAAAAATAACAAAGTAAAGCCAGGTGCCAGTGGCTCATGCCTGTAATCCTAGCTACTCAGGAGGCTGAGATCTGAAGGTCATGGTTCAAGGCCAGCTCAGGCAGGAAAGTCCGTGAGACTCTTACCTCTAAAAAAACCCACTAGAAAACTGGAAGTGGTGTTGTAGCTTAAGCGGTAGAGTGCTCGCTTTGAGCTGAAGAGCACAGGAACAGCGCCCAAGCCCAGAGTTCAAGCCCCATGACTGACAAAAAAACAAAAAACAAAAAAACTCCCCCAAAACCAAGGTAAAACTAAATAAATGAACCAATGGCTAGAATGGGACTAGGAAGTCCCAACCAAGACCACTGGGTTTTAGGAGCAGTAGCTGCATTGTTAAGGGGTGCTTTTTCTCTCTATAGAGCTTTTATTGCTCAGGCATTTTTTGTTTTAGAATGTCTTCCCTTTACCTCCTCTCTCCTTTTTTCTTTTTTAAAATGAATTTTCCTGTATTTTTTTTTTTTTTTTTTGGTCCAGTCGTGGGGCCTGAACTCTGGGCTTGGGCGCTGTCCCTCAGCTCTTCAGCTCAAGGCTAGCGCTCTACCACTTGAGCCACAGCGCCACTTCTGGCTTTTTTTCTTTTTGCTTATGTGGTGCTGAGGAATCGAACCCAGGGCCTCAGGAATGCAAGGCAAGCGCTCTACCACTGAGCCACCTTCCCAGCCCATAAATTTTCCTGGTTTTTTGAGGTAAGGTCTCTGTGTAGCCCAGGCTACTCTTGAACTTGTGATCCTCCTGCCTCAGTGTAGTAAAAAGACCACTTCCAGCAAGAATACTTTCTAAGCCTTCTTCATTGTGACCTACTGTCAGTCCTACGTGGCTCGAGTGCTCCCCAGAGTTCCTGCCTCTCACCTTTGTACATGTTGTTAGAGTATCTCTCACATACATTCTTCTTCTTTCTATAAAATATGCATTCTTTTTTTTTGGTCGGTTGTGGGGCGTGGACTCTGGGCCTGGGCTCTGTCCCTCAGCTCTTCAGCTCAAGGCTAGTGCTCTACCTCTTGAGCCACAGCACCACTTCCGGTTTTCTGGTGGTTTATTGGGGATTAAAAATCTCACGGACTCCTGCCTAGGCTGGCTTTGAACTGCGATCCTCAGACCTCAGCTTCTAGCTAGGATTATAGGCGTGAGCCACCAGCTCCCAGCTAAAATATGCCTTCCTATTGTGTATAATATGAAAACATTAATACATTGGAATAATTAAACTGAAAAATTGTTATTCTTTGGCTTGTAGATGCTATTAAACTCATCCTGAACGTCCTTTCAGACTGCTTCATGCAGTTTATACATATATTTCATTTCATAATTTTAGTTATTTTTATTTGTAAGTATTATATATTTAGGCAAGGTCTTGTTGCTGTGTATCTCACGCTGGCCTTAAACTTGTAATACGCCTGCTTCAGCATCCCTGGTGCTAGGATGACAGGTGTATACCACCATACTTGGCTAAGAATTACTTTAAAAATGTAAAATTGAAGTGTAAGTATACCTATAGAAAAGTGCTCAGTAGTTTGTGTTTAATTTCATTTTCACAAAGTAATTGGGCCTGACCAGTCATTTCTAGGACCTTCCTTAGGAGTTGTAAGAACTTGTTTACTTACATACAGTTGCTAATGTTTTTTTAATACATTTTTTTATTGTAAAAATAATGTACAGAGGGGTTACAGTTACACGAGTAAGGTAATGAGTACATTTCCTATCAAGCATTGCTACCCCCTCCTACCATCCCTTCCTTCCCCACCTCCCCAACTCCTCCCTCCCTCCTCCAAACAAGTTGTAAAGTTCGTTTTCAACATGGTGTTTTGTAGATCTCATTGTTACAATGGGTCAACCTGTATCCCTATTTAAGCATTTTGTTATTTCCCTTCCCCTCCCCAAATTAGAAAAGTGTATATACATAAGATGCAGGACACCAACATCAAATACAGTGAAAACAGGGGTTATACCGTGGGGGAAGACATACCAAAGAAACAAAAAAAATCACATAGTATATGATAAGTACGTTAAAAATAATAGCAAGAAAGAAAAAAACCACTTGTGTCCCTGTCTTGGGGTTCATTTCACTTAACATCATCTTAGTGGTCAAATGTACAGTTGCTAATGTTGTTTGAGCTTCCTTAATTCTCTTTCATAAGATAAATATCTAGGAGTGGTAGCTAGGTCAAAGACCACAGCTTGTCCTGGCTGCCCTGTGCCACGCTCTCTCGAAGTGGCTCCACCCTTGTCTCCCCTGGGAGAGCTCCCGTAATGGCTGGGCCCCTTCTGCCCAGCTGTTGAACCACATGTCTGGGTGTTAGCCAGTACTAATCAGACTTTTCTTTTATTTTCCAACAGCGCTGTGTGGTGCTGCGTTTTCTGAAGTTTCCTCCAAATAGGAAGAAGGTAAGATTGGCAGGATGGCCACACACAATCATTATAGCCATTGTTTAAGAAGACTTGGAATATTTTCCTTGTGCATTCTAGTTGTGTAAATTGAAATATGACATAAACATTCAGTATAGAAAGTGGTAGGCTCGGGGCTGGGAAGGTGGCTCAGTGGTAGAGTGCTTGCCTTGCATGCATGAGGCCCTGGGTTCCATTCTTCAGCACCACATAAGCAGAAAAAGCCAGAAGTGGCACTGTGGCTCAAGTGGTAGAGCACTAGCCTTGACCTGAAGAGCTGAGGGACAGCGCCCAGGCCTAGAGTTCAGGCCCCATGACAGGAGAAAAAAAAAAAAAAGTGGTAGGCTCCCATTCCTGATATGACACCTGTGTGTCACCACATGTCACTCACTGGGTGTCACCATGGTTGATCTGCATGTGCTGAGCAGGATTTGCCCTTGCTCTGCCTTTGGATCCTGCTCAGAGGACTCAGTTTTGGTGAGGAACATAGGACCAGGTCTTGGCTTTGTTTTGCCAAGTTCCCCAGTTTCTGCTGCCTCAGTTTCTCCATCTGTGGAATTGTGTTTGTGAAAATAGTGTATGGCACTAGTAGAGGGTCTGTATTATGTTAAATGTCGCACTGGGCAAGGTCAGATAGATCATCAGGTTTATTTTGGCTGAGTTGTCCAAGTACAGTACCATGAACCACTGTGGACAACTGCTGCCTTGGTGGTGAACCTTCGGACCATCTACTAAAGCAGCGTTTTTCAGCGAGCATTTGCTCCATGTAGTATGTAGGTAGCACAGTGCAATAAAGCTGCTTGATCACAGGACTTGTGGTCATTCTCCTATTGGTCTTATGGGCTTTTTGTCAGAAGGTGTGACATAGCCATGCAGGGCCACCAAGCATATTCTAGGCTTTTCTGTCAGGCCGAGTTGTGATGAGATCCTGTTGTGGGAGCTGTAGCACATTTGCAATGCTTTGGTGTGCAGGAGGCACCGCTTGATACAAGTAATGATTTCCCTAGCGTTAAGGATGACTATTCAGTCCTGGGACCTTCCCAAATCCAGGCTGGGTGCGAGTACCTCTAGGTTTGCCCTGAAAAGGCCCCATGAGCTCAGGGCAAGCCCATTCTACCAATCAGCCTTTGTCACACTCGGGAGTCATCATCTTGGACCCTTCAAGCTTTTCACCTTTGGGATGTCTCATCTGGCTTGAGACTGGAGTACTGCTATGTATGTACTCTACCACCAAGCTATGTCTTTTTGCTATATTTGTGTGTCTGTCTGGGTGTGTGGGGTGTGTGTGTGTGTGTGTGTGTGTGTGTGTGCGCGTGCGCTGGTATTGTGGCTTGAACTCAGAACTTTTAACTTTCTCTTGGCTTTCTTGCTTATGACTTGTGTTCTACCACTTGAGCTATTCTTCCAGTTTGGCATTTTACTAGTTAACTGGAGATGGGAATCTCTCAGACTTTCCTGCTCAGACTGGGTTTCAACTGAGATCCTTGTTCTCAGACTCTTGAGTAGCCCGGATTATAGGTGTGAGCCACTGGTGCCTGGTTTAGGGTTTCACTTCCTGCTGTGTATACACCTGGACTGTGTATACACCTGGACTGTTATCTGCTGACTTTAGGGTTCCTATAGTTATACTTGAGTAGAGAGGCACACTATTATAATCTTAACTATGATGCTACTATGTCTAACTTCCCTTCATTGAGATAATCTTGTGGACTTTCCTACTCAGTCTGGCTTTGAGCTGACATCCTGCCATTTTCAGCTTCCCAAGCTAGCTAGGGAGGCTGCCTTTTTACCCTTTAAAAACATCTGATTGGGAAGAAAACACTATTCTATATTTAAAAGTAGACACTTAATTTTCCAGTCATCTGCTCAGTGGGTGTATTGGATGGCAGTGGTGCTCTTGGTGGTAGGAAGAGGGACACCAGAGGTTCATGCTGAGGGTATCTTGTGCTCGTCTCTTGCAGACCTCTGAAGAGATATTTCAGCACCTGCAAAACATTGTGGACTTTGGCAAAAATGTCATGAAGGAGTTCTTGGGGGAACACTGTGTTCACTGTGGGGTAAGTGATCTTTATTCAAATCTCAATTCATGGAAAGGTCGTATATTAACCATACCAGTGTCTCAGTTGTCATTGGAATTTCATGCTTAATGGTAACCCTTGAATAGTCAGAGTCTTCAGGTGCCTTGCTCTCTGTTGTGCCATCTAACGGTTGAGGACCATGAAGTTGGAGGGAACTCTGTCACTGTTATCCAGCTCTGCCCTAGGCTCCTGTTTGGTGAGACACTCAAGTGGGTATCCGGCCATCCTTGAGCCCAAAGGTACAGCTTAGCCTTCTGCTCCTAGAGTGCCTTCTTTGGGTTAGGGAACAAATTGGATCCTGCCCTAGAAGCTGCTACCCTTGTAGACAGGGGCACAACAGCATGAACATAGGCCAAGTCACTTGATTCATCCTGTGTAGTTGCCCAGTTAAATTATTTTTTTTTATTATTAAGATGATATCCAGAGAGGTTACCATTTTGCAAGTCAGGTAATGTTTTGAAAAATGTCACCTCTTCCCTCAATCTCTCCCAGTTTTCCCTTCCTGCCCCCACCCACAATTTGTATAGTTCATTTTCAATATAATGTCTAGTGAATACCTCTGCTTCATTTGTTCACCCTTTGTCTCTCCATTTCTCTGTCCCCCATACCTTCCAAAGATAGACAAATGAACAAACAGGACAAAAAAAAAATCCCCAAGAAACTAAAACACCAAAAGCAAAAACAAGACAATACCGTTTTCACCAGCAACAGAAGAAAAAACACAGGAAAAACAACCCTCATTTCCATTTCCTGGGATTCATTTCAATAAACATTATTTTACATGTTCATAGGCACAGAGGCATTGTGGCTTTAGGTTCCTTCCCTAAGAATATCCTCCTTTAGCCTCACTGTGTGTAAATACCTGGAGTCCTGTATAATTTATCATGTCCTCTTGTATTTTAGGTCTAGCTTCTGCATATGAAAGCATCCATTTCCCTGAAAATAACATATTCTTTCTTTCTTTTTTTTGGGTCCCGTCATGGGGCCTGAACTCTGGGCCTGGGTGCTGTCCCTCAGCTCTTCAGCTCAAGGCTTGAGCCACAGCACCACTTCCGGCTTTTTTCTTTTTGCTTATGTGGTGCTGAGGAATTGAACCCAGGACCTCATGCATGCAAGGCAAGTGCTCTGCCACTGAGCCACCTTCCCAGCCCCATAACATATTCTTTCTAAGGGCTGTGTAATATTTCATTGTGTATAAGTACCACATGTTTTTGATCCCTTTATCTATTGTAGGGCATTTGGGCTGTTTCCATATCTTGGCTATTGTGAATAGTGTGGCGATGAACATGGACGTGGCCATGTCTTTCTGGTATTCTGGTTCATGATGTTCAGGGTAGATGCTCCTGAGTATTATGGCTGGGTCATAGGGAAGATCTATGTTTAGTTATTTGAGGAACCCCCAGGCTGCTGTCCAGAGTGGTTGTACTAGTTTACATTCCCACCAACAGTGCAATAGGGTTCTTTTTTCTCCACATCCTCTCCAGCACTTTTTGAATTCACCATGTTGGCTAATCTAACTAGGGTGAGAGAGAATCTCAGAGTTGATTTGATTTGCTTTTCTTTCTTTCTTTTCTTGTCTTGTCTTTTTTTTGTGTGTGTATGTGTTGGTCATGGGCTTGAACTCTGGGCCTGGGCACTGTCCCTCAGCTCTTCAGCTCAAGGCTAGTGCTCTACCACTTGAGCCACAGCGCCACTTCTGGCTTTTTTCTTTTTGCTTATGTGGTGCTGAGGAATTGAACCCAGGGCCTCATGCATGCAAGGCAAGTGTTCTACCACTGAGCCACCTTCCCAACCCCAAAAAAGAAATAATCTTATAAATATGTTAGAAACAATCACATGAAAGAAAAAAAAAATTTGAATACATATCTTAGGGTTTATTTTCCTAACATCAACTCATATGACCTTTTCTGCTTGACTCAGACATATACTAGTTGTTACAAATAAGGGAAACCATGGGACCTATGTTTCTTTGGGCCTGGCTTACTTCACTTAATATAATTTTTTCCAAGTCTTTCCATTTCCTAACAAATGGGACAATGTCATTCTTTCTGATGGAGGCATAGAATTCCATTGTGTATATATACCACATTTTCTTGATTCATTTATCTACTGAGGGGCATCTGGGTTGTTTCCGTATCTTAGCTATGGTAAATAATGCTGCAGTAAACATAGTTGTGCTGGTAGCTTTAGTGTGGTCTTGTTTGTGATCATTTGGGTAAATGCCCAAAAGTGGGATTGCTGGGTCATAGGGGAGCTCTATGAGGAGTCTTGAGGAACCTCCATACTGCTTTCCAAAGTGGTTGAACAAGTGTACACTCCCACCAACAATGCAGTAGGGTTCCCTTCTGTCCACATCCCCTCCAGCATCTGTTGTTATTAGAGTTCTTTTTTTTTTTTTTTTTAATTATTCTTTTTGTAATCTTTTACTTTTTATTGTTATTATGAAGGATATATAGAGGGTTACAGCTACATAAGTCAGGTAATGAGTACATTTCTTTTTTTTTTTTTGCTTTTTGCTTATGTGGTGCTGAGGAATCGAACCCAGGGCCTCATGAATGCAAGGCAAGCACTCTACCACTGAGCCACCTTCCCAGCCCAATTATTAGAGTTCTTGATTATAGCCATTCTAACTGGGGTGAGGTGATATCTCAATGTTGTTTAGATTTGCATTTTTTTTTTTTTTTGGGTCCGGTCGTGGGGCCTGAACTCTGGGCCTGGGCGCTGTCACTCAGCTCTTCAGCTCAAGGCTTTTTCTACCACTTGAGCCACAGCGCCACTTCCGGCTTTTTTCTTTTTGCTTATGTGGTGCTGAGGAATCGGACCAGGGCCTCAGGCATGCAAGGCAAGCGCTCTACCACTGACCATTTTCCTAGCCCTGATTTGCATTTCTTTTTGTCCATTGTATGGCTAGTGAAGATCTTCTCCCAAGTATGGTCATTTTCACAATACTAATTCTACCTATCCATGAACATGGGAAATCTTTCCATTTCCTGATATTGTCTTTGATTTCTTTCTTCAAATTTTTATAGTTTTCATCATAAAGGTTTTCTTTGGTTATGTTTATTTCTCAATTTTTAATTTCTCAATTATAAATTTTGAAGCTATTGCAAATGGATTTGTTTCCCTGTTTCCCCTCTCTGCTTATTTATTGTTGGTATACAGAAAACCTACTGAGTTTTTGTGGGTTTCTTTATTTTTTTGGTTGTGGAGCTTTTGACCTCAAGGCCTGGGTGCTGTCCCTGAGTTTTTTCTGCTCAAGGCTAGTGCTCGATTTTGAGCCACAGCTCCACTTCCAGTTTTCTGGTAGTTAGAGATGACAGTCTCACAGATTTTCTTCCCCCAGCAGGCTTTGAACTGTGATTCTTAGATCCCAGCCTCCTGAGTATCTATGATTACAGGGATGAGCCATTGGTGCCCAGCTGCGTATTAATTTTGTATCCTACTTTGCCAAAGATCCACTGGTGCCCAGCTGGGGATTAATTTTGTTTCCTACTTTGCCAAAGTAATTGATCAGCTGTAGGAGCTTGGGGATAGAGTCTTCCAAGTCTTTTAGATATAAGATTATGTTGTTTGCTGCAAATAGGGATAGTTTCACTTCTTTCCCTATGTGAATCCCTTTTCTATTGTGCGCGTGTGTGCGCGCGTGTGTGTGTGTGTGCGCGCGCGCGTTTGTGCGTGTGTGTGTGTGTGTGTGTGTGTGTGTGTGTGTGTGTGTGTGTGTGTGTTGGTCCTGAGGCTTGAATGGAGGGCCTGAACCTGTCCCTGAGCTGCTTTTGCTGAAGGCGTGTGTGTGTGTGTGTGCGCGTGTGTGTGTGCGCGCACGTGCGTGCGTGCGTGCGTGCGTGCGTGCGTGCGTGCGTGCGTGTTGGTCCTGAGGCTTGAATGGAGGGCCTGAACCTGTCCCTGAGCTGCTTTTGCTGAAGGCTTGTGCTCTTCTACTTGAGCCACAACTCTACTTCTGGTCTTTTGGTAGTTTTTTTTTTTTTTTGAGATAGGAGTCTCATAGACTCTGGCTGGGTTGGCTTTGAACTGCAATTCTCACTTATCTGCCTCCTAAATAGCTAGGAATACAGGCATGAGCCACCAGCACCTGGCCCTTTTATGTCTTTTTCTTGCCTTATCATCTGGCTAGGAATTTTAGAATTATATTGAAGAGGAGTGGACTGGACATCCTTGCTTTGTTCCTGATTTCAGAGGAAATTGTTTTAGTTTTTCACCAGTTAATATATGTTGGCGGTTGGTCTGTTATATATAGCCTTTGTTATTTTGAGGTATCTTTCTTCTATTCCTAGCGTCTTTAGAACTGTTAACATGAACAGATGTTGTATATTATTGAAGGCTTTTTCTGCATCTATTACGATGATCATGTGTTTCTTGTGTTTAGCTCTGTTAATGTGATGTGTGTATATAAATATATATATATATTGTGTGTGTGTGTGTGTGTATATATATATATATATATATATATATATATGAGTGTATACATATGTTGATTTACATGTGTTAAACCTGCCTTGTATCTCTGGGATAAAACCCATTTGATCATAATGTATGATTTTTTTTTAATGAGTTGCTGAATTATGTATGCTAGTATTTTATTGATGAGCTTTACATCTATGTTCATCATACAGATTGGTCTATAGTTCTGTTTTTTCATTGGATTCCTACCTAGTTTTGGGATGAGTGTGATGCTGGCTTCATAAAATGAGTTTAGAGTTGATCTTTCCATTTCAATTTCAGGGAAAAGTTTGAGGAGTGCCGGTGTTAGTTCAACTATAAATCTCTTTCAGAATTCATCTGTGAATCTATCAGGATCTGGATTTTTCCTTGTTGGAAGACTCTTTATTACTTCCACAATCACATTGCGTGTTATAATTGCCCAATTTAGTTTTAAAAGCTAGTGAGGCTGGGAATGTTGCTTAGTAGTAGAGTGCTTGCCTAGCATGCATGAAGCCCTGGGTTCGATTCCTCAGTACCACATAAGCAGAAAAGCTGCAAATGGGGCTGTGGCTCAAGTGGTAGAGTGCTAGTCTTGAGCAGAAGAAGCTGAGGGCCAGTGCCCAGGCCCTGACTTCTAGCTCTAGGACTGGCAAGAACAACAACAATAACAACAAAAAACAAAAACAAAAAACTAGTGATCCAGTGACTCATTCCTGTAACCCTAGAAACTTCAGAGACTGAGATCTGCTGATTGTGATCCAAAGCCAGCTCTGGCATGAAAGTTTGTGAAACTCTATCCCCAGTTAACCAGTAAAAAGCCAGAAGAGGAATTGTATGGCTGAAGTGGTAGAGTGCTGCTAGTCTTGAACAAAAATGTTCAAGAACAGCTCCCAGTCCCTGAATTCAAGCCCCTAGACTGGCACCAAAAATGAGCTGGTATTGGAAGAAAAACCATGAAAACATGCTGCTGTCTATGCTGGCCTTGCTTGCAGTTTGTCTGTCTGATGACAGGACAAGGGGCACTCTCTGGCCCACCTATCTGACCTGGATTGCTTTCTGAGCAAAGCTGTGGCCTGGAACCTCCAAAAGTCACCTCAGTTTTGCCTTTTTATCAGCTGCTGCTGCTTGTGTGCTTAGTCTATTCTGTTGTCCAGGATGTGCCCCTTGGATGGTGTCTTCCTAGTGGAGAGAATATTTTCAGAGGTGCCATCTGCCCACTGGGCTGGGTGGGAATGTGTGTGGTCTTGTGGGTATCATATTCTTTTTTGAGCAGGATGTGAGCAGGTTGTTGTTGCCCAGGTTGAGGACTGGCAGTGGAGGTCTCAGTTGTGATGGTCAATGAAGTAGGCAGTGGGGACTTTTATCAGGGAGTGGCAGGATCAGGGATGTCTGGCAATACCTCTGGTACTTTCTGTCCCCCTTGTGTAAATGAAGTTGTAGTGACTGGGGCTTAGCCTGTAGGTCACCACCCTCTTGTGTGTCTCCTCTGTTTTGACATTACCAATAAACTAGAGCTGGATTTTTCTCAGGTGATCATGTCCTAGCTGGCTGCTCTCAGTGTGGGCCTGATTATGTCTCCCAGCCACTGTGTGACCCTGAGGCTGCATTGACAGGGCCATGTTGTGCAGCAAGCACAGATGTGTAGCTAGTTAGGTAAGGTAGAGTCCCTAAGGGCCTTTTATCCTGTGTGTCCTGGGTCAAGACACATCAGTTCCTGTGAGGAAGCCCACTGGTTCTGCCCTTGGAGGTGGTATGTCTGAGAGTTTGGATTCTCAATGGAGAATTTAGGGAACTCAATTGAAAAAAAAATTTGGTGCTGGCTGTGGGCTTGAACTCAGGGTCTAGGCACTCTACCTATGCTTTTTTGTTCAAGGCTAGTGTTCTACTTGATCCACAGGTCTACTTCAGCTTTTTTTGGTAGTTAATTGGAGATAAGAATCTCCTGCCTGGGCTGGCTTCAAACCATGAACCTTAGATCTCAGCCTCCTGAGTAGGAACACAGATGTGAGCCACTGACATCTGGCTAGGGAACTCTTTTAAGTATTGGAGGGGCATGGAATTTTACAAGCTCCCATCCTGCCTCTTGTGACTGGATCTACTTGAGTTTGAATGCTGTGTGGGATGTCATTAACTCCCCATTTGAACCTCATGTGCTGATAGGTAGGCTTGATGGGACTCACTCAACTGGAATTTCTGTAGCCTGTATCCTTCTGGGCAGCATCTTGTCATTCCTTTGAGAGTTACCATGTCTCAGCATCAGCTTTCTCCAGGAGGAACATTCTGTGGGTGTCAACTCTGGCTTTTTCCAGCAAATGCCTTGTATCATGTTGGTTGTCATATGCTCATGTGGTCAGGTGGATGGCAATGCCATCTAACCTAAAATGGCATGCCACCTGTGAACATTTTTATCTTGAATTGAAACGCACACATCCTCATTGTAAAATCAGTCCTTTGAAGTTATTTAGAGGAAACCCAGGTCTGCTCTTCACTGTGACTGTGGACTCAGGAGGGCAGTGGGCATAGCTTGTGTAGCCATGTGTGCCAGGATATAAGACCACTGCATTTCTTGGGTGGGAATATCCAAGCAGTTTTTTTCATCATCCCACCACACAGCATTGTGACCAGCATCTGTCCCTTTGGACTTTTGGTTTCAGTCAGAGCAAGAACTTGTGTGAGATAGACCAGGTTTTGAATTTCTAAACTTTCACATTTCTCTCTCTTGCCCATTAGTACTTTGAGTACCAAAGTACTAATACTAGGTGTGTATTTAAGTACCTAAGTGTTTAATACCTCATGTTTCCTTAGCTCATAGCATATTTAAGTAGACAGTGAAGGCACAGTATAGAACTAGAATAGCAGGATAGGGAGCAGAACCAGGGTGGACTAGAGCAAGCCAGGCCCAGATGGAGAAGGCTGCTCTTTCTCCCCCTGGCAAGATTCCAGTATTCTTGTGCTAGGTTTTCTGTGTCCCTTTGTGACTTTTCCAGAAGCCACAATTCTGCTACTCTAGAAACACAAAAGGACAGGAAGATGGTAAGTAAGCAATGTGACTTAAATCCTTTTTCTAGCCACACAGTTCTCCATGGCTGACTCACTGCCATCCTAGCCAAGATTGATTCTATCACACACAGAATTGCTGCTCAGGTGAAAGTGGGAAATGCTAAGTTTGTCTGAAGGGTCAGGGAGTCTTCCTTGTGGCCCAAGAACTGCCTTGGGCTCCTGCTGTGTTTCTACATTGAAAGCATCTCTGTTTAACCTTCACAAGCTCTGAAAATCGTAGATCAGCTTTTATTGCCAAAACCCACTCAATGAATTTTTTAAACTATCATTTTTAAAATTCTCATTAAGTGCAAGTAATGTGAAAGTCACCATTTTAGCTGTGGTTTGGTGCAGAATTTTGTGGCTATACCTGTAGTCTTGCTGTTGAGTAACCCATGCATTTTGTATTTTTTCTTAACAGGAAGTAGTTCAGCTGCCTTTAGAGTTTGTGAAACAGCTGTGTTTGAAGATACAGTCTGAAAGACCAGGTAAGACTGTCATAATTTAGGAATATTGTTTGTGATTTTAAAAGTTCTGTTCCAACATGTTTGAAATAACCACCCATGTGAGGTACTGATAGTTTTTAGCAGGTCTGTTGCCAAAAACTTCATTATCCACATACCTGCATCCTCTCAGCACCATGCTTCTGCTTTTTGCTGGTGGCTTTGTTAAGAACCAGGTCAAATGGTACAGGTTAGTGTCTGGGCTCTAATCATTATCTCTTCATGGTAGACAGAGGCCAGCTGTAGCTTCTTTCCTCAGCTGCTCATGTTCCTCTGTCTCTCTACTTCATTTTTTTGCTTGTATTGGGGCTTTATCTTAAGACTTTGTGTTGTCACTTGGCATTTTAGCTCATGGCTGGTGTTCTGTCACTTGAGCCATGCCTCCATCTCCAGCTTTTTGCTGGTTAATAGGAGCTAACTTCCTGACTTCTTTGCTTTGGTTGGCCTACATCCTCAGATCTCAGCCTCTTGAATAGCGAGGACTGATCATAGGCATGAGCCACCAGTACCTTATCTTACTTCATTTAAAAGCCCCGGTAACTAGTTAAAAGAATCCTTGCTATGTGAAAGGGAAGCCTGGAGCCCAGCATTGTTTGGTGGCATCCATATAGCTTCCAGCAGAGCCATGCTGCGGCACAGCAGAAGAGATGTATTAGGAAAGGCCTAGGATGAAGAGGAAGGAAGGGGCCAAAGCCTACCTCCTTCCTGAATTCCTGCCCTAAGGGAATTGTGGAATTTGGGGGCTATTTCAAAGTCTACTCACATATAATAGCTGTTGCTCATTTGAAAATTCCTCAAGACCATGCTCACATCTAGAAAGACTTCAGCTCTCACTGTGAGCCTTGGTTCTGGTTTTATTATGGCTGAAGGATAAGGATGAAACCAGGCAGGGGAAGAGGCACAGGGCAGGGTCCCCACCTACAGGGCTGTGTGGGCAGCACTTACTCTTCAAGTGACCATGTGTGATAGCCCAGAAGGCTCACTGAGCCTCAGAATCCCGGGCTTTTGCTGAGTTCAGGAGCATGATGAAGCTGACTTCCTGTCAAACAGATTCAGTCTTCAGTCCTCTAGAGATGACTGCATTTGTCACACAGCCCATAATAAGCTACTTTTCTTCTGTCATACATGTACCCAATAGCAATATAGTTCTCCTTAGACTTAGTGACTTCCCTGTATCCAGGCTGTCTTAGAATCCTTCCTTACAGGATTCTTTCTTCCAGTATCTGCAGAGTTTACTGTCCCTTGTACTGACTCAAGTATGATCCTTACTCTGTCTTGTAGAGTCTCGTTGTGACAAGGATCTGGATACACTCAGTGGTTATGCTATGTGCCTTCCCAACTTAACCAGACTTCAGACCTACCGCTTTGCAGAGCACCGGCCAATTCTGTGTGTTGAGATTAAGGTAAGCTTTCATGGAAAGACAGTGATGTCAGTAAAGGAAAAGGTCAGTCTGTATGGCATCTGCCTCGAGGACACATTCAGCTCTTTCTCAGGAACTTGCTTTTCTCCCCTACTACAGCCACTCACTGCATCCTGCATGCTCTAGTTCCTTTCAGCTCCAGACCCTAGGTGTATGCTTCTTCCTTGCTGCCTACAGTTGGAAACCCATTCTGTTTATCTGTGCTGGGAAATCCCTGCTTAATGTTCACAAGAGGGAAGTGTGTTGTTTCTCCCTCCATACCCTACTCAGGAATCAAACTTTTTCCCCAATGCATTTAGCGGCTTTGCTGTGCACAGTGCTTGTGGTGCTAAGGGTCCAATTCTAGGAATCTCTGTGAATGGACAACTCTGCATCTTGTGTAGGAGGGTCTGTCTTTCAAGCACAGAGGTCTGTATGCCCTTCAGAGGCCCTTCTATATGCTGGCTAGTGGTCAAGGATGGATTTTTTGTTTGGTGCAAGCAGTAGGAACTGCAGAAGGGCTAGGACTCCCTTGCTTCACCTGTTTGTATTGAGGGTGGCTGCTCAAGCACCCTTGGAAGCCTTTCCATATATCTGGCTGTTGCCTACCTTCTTCCCTACTGCTAGGGCAGTGACCTCTGGGCCATTGCCTTGGCTTGAGTAGTTACACCTTATGATCCTCAAGAGGATCATGTTCTGTTTCCCCAGCCACATGCTCCAATGTGCTGAGCACAGACCTTATGTGTTGCACTTCTCAGAGGGTGCCACTTTTAAAAGGCAGATGGATTCCCTGATGTTTTGGGAGCCTAGCAACTATCAGATTGGCACTTTCCAGGCCACATGCTAGTGTCAGTGGGCACAATGGTTCTGATTCTTATTGTTGGGTACCCTGGGCCCATCTCCATTCCCTCCAGTCTGCCAGAGGTGTTCTGTAGTGAAAGCACAAAGCTGAGCTTTGTTGTGCTTTCGTTTGGCCAGCCAGAGCCTTCATCAGTTTCCCAGTGGGAGGGCTGGCCAGCCTGGGTCCTCTAGAAACAGAGAGATGTGTAATGTGCTGAGGGAGCTGAAAATGAGAATAGCTTCTGGAGACATTTCTATCTGACCTTGCCTGTCTTTGTCAATTCTAGTGATGTGTATGTGGTTTCTCTCTAAACATTTTTTGTTATCTGTTTATATTGCAGCCAAAATGTGGTTTTATTCCTTTCTCCAGTAATGTTACCCATGAGATGAAGCATAAAGTGTGTCGCTACTGCATGCACCAGCACCTCAAGGTGAGCAGAGCCTATAGCTAGGCTGTTGGAGGGCAAAACACTGTGTGTCTTAGTCTAGGGTGAGACCACTCAGGTTTCAGAAGAATAAAAGAAAATGTGATTGTTTTTCTGTTGACTTTTCATTTTGTAAATGGGTCTTGGTCACTTAAAAAAAAATTAAGACCATGATTCATAGACCATTAAGATTGTTCTGTTTTAAGCTGAGTACTCGTGGCTTTATAGCTACCTAGGAAGCTGAGATCTGGAGACTGTGGTTCGAAGGCATCCTGGGCAGACAAGTTTGTGGGACTATCTCAAAATAAGCAGCAAAAAACAGGGCTGGAAATATGGCTCAAGTGGTAAAGTGCCAGCCAAAGAAGCAAGTCACTTTGTGTAGAGTTGTTATGTTATAGTTCATGAATATGAATATTCTCAAAGTATATTCATGTCATAACATATTGCATATTTCTTCCTTTTTAAGGCTGAATAATAATGGTCTGTCATATGAATATATTATGTTTTGTTTATCCATTTGCCTGTTGATGAACACTTAGATTATCTTTACCTTTGTCTATTGTGAACAGTGCTGCTGTAGAGATAGCAGCCTAAGTATTTTATACAACTGGAAGTAAAATTACGGAATCATAAAATCTGTTTTTAATTTTGAGGACTTTCTGTAGTCTTTTTCATTGTGGGTTGTCATTTTACATTTCCATCAATAGTGGACAGGGTACAAGGGTTCCAGTTTCCTCACAGCACAAGTAACATTTGTCATCTTTGTTTCTTGCCCTGTATCCCTGGCTGGCCTGATACCTACTATGTATTCTAGGCTTGCCTTGAACCATCAGTCCTTCTGCCTCACTGTCTGGAATGCTGGGATTACAAGGATGTACCACTATGTTTGGCCTTTCCTTTCTTTTCTTTTTACTTCTGGAGATTGAACCTAGCTTTCATGTTAGTCAAGATGTCACTACCACTAATCCTTTTGTTTATATCTTTTTTTTCAGATAGGGTCTGGACTGGTCTCAGACTCTTTAATCCTACCTCTGTTTCTGAATCACTAGGATTATAGATATGGGCTACCACATCTTTTCTGTAAAATTCTTTTAATAGTATACATCCTAATGGATATGAAGTGAGAAAGACAACTGATTTTTTTAAAATGTCCTACTATCTTACTGGGTATTTTCATTTGCTTGTATATATATTCACAAATAGTATACATACATATGTACATACATATGTAACATATAAGATACTGTATGTATCTTTTTTTTTTGTCGGTCATGGGGCCTGTACTCTGGGTCTGGGCACTGTCCCTCAGCTCTTTAGCTCAAGGCTAGTGCTCTACCACTTGAGCCACAGCACTACTTCTGCCTTTTTCTGCTTATGTGGTGCTGAGGAATGGAACCCAGTGCCTCATGCATGCAAGGCAAGCACTCTACCACTGAGCCACCTTCCCAGCCCCCTCAACTTTTTATCTATAAGCTTTAGATTAGCCTATTATTTGTCCCAACTATTACCTATCTTCTCAGAAAATCATGTGAAGTGGCACAATTATTTCTAAATATCTCTGACAAGTCCTCCTCCCTTCTCCCCCCACCCCCCCAGGGAAAAGGGCTCTATACTTAGTAAGCTCTGAATCAGGTTAGTAAAGACAAACATATAAGTGAAATTTTCCTGGAACCAAGACTCAAGCCAGATCTAATACTCTGGGATGGAAGCTTTGGAGATGGTCCTGTCCTGTTCATTTTGTGGCAGCTACCAAGTTACTGGTTTTTACTGTGATTATAACAATGATTTTCAGATTTAAAGGACAGAATAGGACTTTTAAGATGCCAAACACTGTTTCTGGGTATTACTAAAATCACCTTTGAGGATTGTTTGCTGTATGTTCTTTAAGGGTTTTTCAATGTGTATTTGAATGTATGCATGCATATATAAATATTTTTGTGTGTATGCATGCATTTATAAACCACATGCTATATGATACTCTGAATAAATCTTGATTTTTTTTTTTTTTTGCTCCACCTCTTTCTGGAAATGGCAGCCTATTATCTATTCATTTCTCCATTGTGTGCTGGCTCCATTGAGTAGTGTTTTTTCTTGCTGATGATTGTCTCTCTTGTTTCCACTGTTATTTATAATCTACAGTGAATATTTTGTCCCTGTTCATACCTTTTTTGCCCTGTGCTAATTTTATTTTCTTTTGTCGGTCGTGGGGCCTGAACTCTGGGCCTGGGCACTGTCCCTCAGCTCTTCAGCTCAAGGCTAGCACTCTACCACTGAGCCACCTTTTCAGCCCCCTGTGCTAGTTTTTTTAGATTCCTTGCAGCTTTATTTTTTATATGTTTTTTTTAATTGTAAAAATACAGTTACATGAGTAAGGTAATGAATACATTTCCTATCGAGCATTGTTACCTCTTCCTTTGTTTTTTTCCCTACCACCCCTTCTCTCCCTACCTCCCCAACTCCTCCCTCTCACCCCAAGTTGTAAAATTCGTTTTCAAGATAGTGTCTTTTCTTTTTTTTGCCCGTTGTGGGGCCTGAACTCTGGGCCTGGATGCTGTCCCTCAGCTCTTTAGCTCAAGGCTAGCACTCTACCACTCTGCCACTTGAGCCACAGTGCCACTTCTGGCTTTTTCTGCTTATGTGGTGCTGAGGAATTGAACCCAGGGCCTCATGCATGCAAGGCAAGCACTCTACCACTGAGCCACCTTCCCCAACCCTCAACATAGTGTCTTGTATATCTCATTGTTACAGTGGGTCAACCTATATCCTTATTTCAGCATTTTGTTATTTCCTTTCCCTTCCCCAAATTAAAAAAAAATGTATATACAAGATGCAGGGCACCAACATCAAATACAGTAAAAACAGGGGTTATACTGTGGGGGAAGAACATACAAGAGAAACAAAAAAATCACATAGTACATTTAAAATACATTAAAAACAATAGCAAGGAAGAAAAAAACCCACTTGTGTCCCTATCTTGGGGTTCATTCTATTTAACATCATCTTATATGGTCATATGTACGTAGCTTTGACCTTTTCTGCTTGTCTTAGACTTATACTAGTTATTGCAAATAAGGGAAACCGTGGGACCTGTGTTTCTTTGGGCCTGGCTTACTTCACTTAATATAATTTTTTCCAAGTCTTTACATTTCCTAACAAATGGGGCAATGTCATTCTTTCTGATGGAGGCATAGAATTCCATTGTATAAATATACCACATTTTCTTGATCCATTCATCTACTGAGGGGTATCTGGGTTGGTTCCGTATCTTAGCTATGGTAAATAATGCTAAGATAAACAGAGTTGTGCTGGTAGCTTTGGTGTGACCTTGTTTGTGATCATTTGGGTAAATGCCCAAAAGTGGGATTGCTGGGTCATAGGTGAGCACTATGTGGAGTCTTTTGAGGAACCTCCATACTACTTCCCAAAGTGGTTGAACAAGTTTACACTCCCACCAACAATGCAGTAGGGTTCCCCTTTGGCCACATCCCTCCAACAACTGTTATTAGGTTTCTTGATTAGAGCCATTCTAACTGGGGTGAGGTGGAATCTCAATGTTGTTTTGATTCCTTGCAGATTTATTGAGTCAGGGGACAGGTGTACTTTATAAGTTGTGCCAATTTATTATTCCGTTAGCAACACAAAATTACCTATACTACACCTTCTCCATTATTGACTAAATTGGAGGATTTTTTTTTCAGAATTTGGACATGTAATTTTCAGGTGCTAGTTGCTTTTCTTTTCTACTCATGTGCAGGACTAGGTCGGAGTGACGAGTCTCAAAAGTTGGTTAAGATTTTTGTTGATAAGGGTCAGATGGATCCCTTTCCACCAAGTTGAGCCAAAGCTGCAGTCCATTTTAATCATCTTGGTGTTATGCTGTTCTTTGTGTTAATGATGACACTGTGTTGGCATGAGTATCCAATCAGTAACATCTGATGTTGTCATAATTGTTTTTTAACAGGTAGCAACTGGGAAATGGAAGCAGATAAGTAAATACTGTCCCCTTGATCTCTACTCAGGGTAAGAGCCACTGTTTATTGGCCCTGTTGGAGTGGGGAGGTGCCCTGCTATCTGGCATCTTATGAGCTGGGGACTGTGGAGAAGAGGGAAAAGCTATTCTGTGAGGTGGGAACTTGGAGGAGTTCTGTGAAATGAGTGTGGGGTATTATGTGACATGGGGTAGACATGGGATTTTAAGGTATTACTTGTTCTCTGAGGTGGGCCTGGGGTCTCCACTCCATCTTCAGAGCTTTCCCTGCCCTCAGTGCCTGAGAAACCCTGGGCTTGAGGCTTTGTCTTTTTGCTCAAAAGCTTGAAGTAGCTGCTATTTTACTGATGTTCCTTTATTGGAGTTCTTACAGATTTGTCTTGCATCGGGGAACAGCTGATGCTGTCTTGACCTCATCCATTTGGACTGTCGTAATTTTGTCTTTTGTCCCTAGAAATTAAAAAAGACTGCTTCTCTGGCAGCAGTTTCTCTCTTTTTAAAAATTTTTTATTATGAAAATACCGTACAGAGGAGTTACAGTTACATGGGCAAGATAATGAGTGCATTTCTTATCAAGCATTGTAGCCTCCTCCCTTGTTTTCCTTTCCCATCCCTTTGCATATCCCACCCCCACCCACCCACCCATATATACCCGCCTCCACCCCCCCTGCCAAGGTTGTAAAGTTCATTTTTCGTAACGACTTGTACATCTCATTGTTGCAATGGGTCCACCTGTATCCCTATTTAAACGATTTAGCAGTTTCTCTCTTGATGACACACCTGTGGCCTCTTTTACCCATCTGGGTCTGCCCTTGCTTGGCCTTTGTTGTGCACCCAACATGCCTCAGTCTTGTACACAGTCTTGGTCCAGAGCATTTGTGGCTAGCAAGACAGAGGTGGCCAGGAGCTGGGGAGAGTCCATCAGCAGCAGGGGCTGTTAGTCTTCTTTCCCTGTGGTAAAGTGGGTGGGAGCTGGGAGAGGCTGGAGTGAGGCAGTGCCTGAGTGATACCTGTTTTTATGACAGTCCCTACCTGCCCCCACTCAGGTCACTCCTCCAGGAGTGAACCAGCCACAGGATGGTGCATGTTTGTGACCCTTTGATGTCCTTATTGATAAGTGGGCTCCTGTCCTTCCTAGCCTCCTTTCTTTGGACTCCAGTTAAAGTAGGGCTGTTTGCTGCTTCTGGTTTTCATACTTAACTTTGTTGGTTCTTCCTCTTCTCACCCTTCCTCCCTCTGCTACCTTTCTTAGTGTTCAGCACTGACTTTGGGAGCAGTGTGTGTATGCTCATCACTCAGGCCTTTGGGTTCAAGGCTGTGGCAAAACTTTCAGGGCAAAGACAGAGTTGTCTTTGGTAGTTAAAAAGTTAAAATCAAATGTTGAAGATCCACAAGCCAGAAAACAAACTATTGGTCTGTTTTCCAGAAAACAAACTATTGGTCTGTTTTCTTCATGTGGGATTGAGTGAGGCAGCAGTGTGTTCACTTGTAAATCACATGTTGATTTACCTGAGCAGACAAAGACTGTGAGTTCAGAAGTCATCAGTAATAAAGATCATTGTTAAACATTTATAACTTATCAGACCTGAGCTGGGATCCTCACCTGGAATGGTCAGAATCAGAGGGTTATGGGTACCACTAATTTGATGCATGCTGAGTTACCACCCTAGTGGTGGTTTCTAGGCAGAGCTCAGTGTTCTTGCCTTGGGTGAGTTTTCCCAAATGGGGGTCCTGAGGTTCCATGGAGAGAGAGATGCTGGAACATGATTAGGGAGAGTGATAGGGACATCTGTGCTAAGAAGAAGAGCAGGCGAGGACATGCTAATAGGCAGATGGCTGTGGATAGATGGTGAAATCAGGGTTACTTGTCTCCCTGTTCCCTGTACTTTGTCAGAGAACCTTCATGAGTCGCACGTGCCTGCCCCAGTTCTCGGAGCTGCAGTAGAGGAGCAAGGGGGTATAAAGCTGCAGACCCCTGTGGCTTCTTGCTCTCCTTGCCTCAGTGGAGTCTCCCACAGCTACCCATGCATAGGTTATAATGAAGAGAAAATGTCACTGAGCTATTTGGGCTCTGGGTTCCCTGTCTTAGCCTAGAGCCAGGTGTGGAAACCAAGATGATCCTCACTGCCTTTAAAGCCTGTGAACACTTTGTTCTTTTAGAAACAAACAGCGCATGCACTTTGCCTTGAAGAGTCTGCTACAGGAGGCACAGAACAACTTGAGGATATTTAAGGTGAGAGCTGCTTCTGTTTTGTTGCTGTCCTCAGGTCTACCTATTTTCTGATCCTGGTCATAAGCTCAGTGGCTGCAGAGAATGGAGCATCTGGCCAGGTTGCCTAAGGCTCAGTCCTGTGAGTCTGATGTAGCCTTGGGGTCTTCATACCCCTGCCAGCCACATAAACTTTCTAGTCTCAGGACTCCATCTTTATATCTCCAATCCCACAGGAGCCAAGTGGCCCAGATTGTTTGTGGTCTGTGGGTGGGTGAAGGCTCAGTTTCTGCTAGGTAGGCTCACTCTCCTCTGTGCTGACAGGCACACCCAGGATGAAGACAGCTTTGCCCTGTCCTGTGTGCTCCTCTGTCCCAAGCCCATGTGTCTGGGGGGGATAGAGGGGGGTGTTGGCCGACTGCCCAGTCTCTCTAAGCTGAGTGCCAACTGCCAGGCTCTGTGATGGCTGTCTTTACTCTTTATTTAGGGAGCTTGTGATTCAAGGAGCTCTTTGTTTATGAGCAAATTCTTTTTTTTTTTTTTTTTGTCGGTCATAGGGCCTGAACTCTGGGCCTGAGCAGTGTTCCTTAGCTCTTCAGCTTAAGGCTAGTGCCCTACCACTTGAGCCAAAGCGCCACTTCCAGCTTTTTCTGCTTATGTGGTGCTGAGGAATTGAACCCAGGGCCTCATGCATGCACTCTACCACTGAGCCACCTTCCCAGCCCCTATGAGCAAATTCTTAAGTCTAGGGTGTCAGGACGAGGAAATCTCCATCCAGTGTGACTGTTTTTAGTTCCTTGTCCCCATATGGGCTGGCGCTTTGGTCACCTGGCTGTTGCCTAAGTGATGTGGGGGTGAGAAAGAA
Organism: Dipodomys spectabilis; assembly: GCF_019054845.1. Classification (NCBI taxonomy): domain Eukaryota; kingdom Metazoa; phylum Chordata; class Mammalia; order Rodentia; family Heteromyidae; genus Dipodomys; species Dipodomys spectabilis. Next base: position 17,852,674 of record NW_024870775.1, read on the forward strand.
GGGGTGAGACTGAGGAAGGTGGGCGCTGTGCCCATATTGGAAATGTGACCCTGTGACCTTGTAAGGTCCTGGCTACCTCTTGAGAGCTGTCCACGCAGTAGACCTGCTTAAAAAAGCAGGGTTGGGGTGGCTTTCCTAACCCCTCTGTTTGGTCTGGGAAAGGTGACTGGTGAGCTGGAAGCCCTGCTTGTCTTGCTGCTGTGGCCAGTGCTCTTCCAAGTAAATGGGACACAGTCTAGTGTGAATAGGGAGCCATTCCCCTTATCTAACTCAGAAATTCTGCCTTGGTGGCTGATCGGAATAACTGACTGCCTCTGCCTTTCCAAATTCACTAAAGGAAGACATAATTTCAAAAGTAGTTTTAAACTTTTTAAAGACTTGAGGAATTTGGCATTTAAATCAAGTTCCAGGTGAGCCTACTACACTCTGATCCTGGCCACAGGCTGGTGGCCACACAGAAAGTAACATCTGTTCTGAGCTGCCCTCAGACCAGGCCCTACAAGTCTGATGTCTTCGGGACCAATCTAGAAGATAAGCACTTCCTATGAAGTCTGTAGTGTGTGGCTGGTTTCTGACCCCAATTAGACTCACACTCCAGGTTCCTGGGCCCAGCATCCTCTTGTTCTGTGCTTCTGGGGAAGTCATCAGTGGAAAAACCCAGGATTAGCCAATAGTTTCCAAAGAGATGGATGGAGAGAAGTGATAAGGATTGGCTTTTTAGAATAGTAGGATAATAATATAGTGCATTCCCTGTGGCAAGCACATTTAGCGCTCATGTGCGTCTCATGCTTTTGCCGTGCTTGAGTTCTGCAGCCCAACCCAGTAAAGCAGGACCTTCCCTCCCTCCTCCCTCCCTGTGAAGAAACTAACTGGGTGTGGTCAGTGACCCTGTATCGGACACTTGTGATGAGAGGCATTGTTGAGGCCTTGAGGGATGTGGATGCTTAAACTTCTGGATCTCTGGTGCTGGGGGTGGAGGCCCTTCTGTTGGGAGTCCTTCTGCTACCTTGGGGTCTGGATGAGGGGGAAGCTTCACTGTGGGTACATATGGTCCTGCTCTGGGCCTCAGCTGGCCTCTTTGGGTCCTGCGTTTGTCTGCCTTCCTTTGTCTCCTTCCCAGCTTGACCAGCAGTGACGTAGCATGTCCCTGTCATCCCATGGACGTGGACAGTATCCCTTGAGAGGCATCCCATGATCCAGTGAGGGAAGAGTCTGCCATACAAAAGTCTGGCAAAGATTGGCCTCTCTCCATGTACTACTAACTCTAGACCTTAGCTTCACACACTTCCTATTGCCTCAGCATTGCAGAGGTCAGGAGTGCAGGAGAAGCTTAGTTGCTTCTGTCTCAAGGTCTCATCTGAAAGCTTAGCTGGGCTGATGGCCTCAGTTCCCGCATTATGGGAGGACTGGGTTGCTCCATTACCACTGTGACTGAGGAAAGAGTACTGAGGAAAGAGTGGCCGAGATGGAAGCTATAAATATCTTTGTGTAATAGCTTTGCAGGCTCATATGACCAGCCTTGTGACTGTCCACAGTACACATCACTCTTATGGACAAAAACAAGGATTTAAGGGCCTTGTCATACTCCTTGGGTTAGCTGTGTGAGCTTGGGAACAAGCCCCAAATAAGCCCGAGTAAGGCCCAGTAAGCCCTCTATAAAAGCCCAGTTGTGGGGGGGGCGGGGCTAGGCAGCAGACGTCCCTAGCTGGTGTGCTAAAAGGAGCTCCTGTGAAGTAGCAGGGTGGTCTTGAACAGGAAGGTTCCACAGCTGCCCCCATCATGGCTCTAGCCTTTGTCCTGGGTCTTGCCTTGCTTGACTCCCAGTCACTGGTTGGGCCCTTAAGTAACTGAGCTGTGTCTTGGAGACTTTGTTGCTTTGTGCTGAGGGTTTGCTTCAGACACACTGTGTGATTGATTATCTGAGCTGTGGCTGTGAGACCAGTGTGCAGGTCTCAGGTTTTTGAACATTTCAGGCTCCATAGGACTTGCCTCTTGATTGATGACATGGCACATGAGAGTGGTTTTCCCAGAGGTGCCAGAGTGTACATTGGCCCTGATGAGGCTTGTCCAGAACATGTCTACCTGCCCACCCTAGCAGGGGCTGAGGTGTTCTCTACCAGCTTGTAAGATCCATCTTTCTCTCTTTCTTGCCTAAAGAACGGTGAGCTGATTTACGGTTGTAGTGATGCCCGGAGCCCTGTGGCTGACTGGAGGGAACTTGCACACCACTTGAAGCCCTTCTTCTTCCCCTCCAATGGCCTGACCAGCGGGCCCCACTGCACAAGGGCCGTGATCCGGGAGCTGGTGCATGTCATCACAAGGGTGCTGCTGAGTGGCTCGGACAAGTCCCGAGTGGGTGCCCTGAGATCTGGGCTCCAGGGCCCACGAGTCTGTGAAGCCAGCCCTTTCAGCAGGAGCCTGTGCCGTCAAGGTAGGGCCCAGCCTTCCCTGAGTGGGGGGTAGGGACTGTGGCAGCTTTAGGACTGTCTTTTTCAACTGGCAGCTGGGTTGGAGCCTAGGAAGAGACCTGTTGTAGCCCTAACTGGCTTTGCCGTACCTCCAGGGGTGCTGCCTGGTTTCATCAGAGCTCCCCAGAGTGAAGCCTCATTGCCTCACACTGAGTTAGAGACTCGCTTTCTCACTTTGTAGCTAGGTTTGTAAATGCCTGGCCTGTTTGGGCTGCAGGATTTTTCCAGGACTGTTGTGCATATGTGTGTGAATCTCTGCCATTTAGAGCAGTATCCTCTTGTTTGTTCTCATCATAACTGGAGGCAGGTTCTCCTCGGCCTTATTGGGTAAAAACTGAGACCAGGAGTCCTTCGAAGCTAGATTGTCATAAGGTGAAAGTAGATTCATAGGGCCTGTGGGTCCTACTTGCCTTCCTCACAAGATGAGGTACCAGATTAGCCCCACCACTGCCATATGTCCTAATGGCTCATTAGGATGTGGGGCACCACAGAAACCCTTGAGTTTGAAAGTGGCTCATGATCATAGAAATCCTCCAGGTTTTGTCTTCATGGCTGTCCTCCAGGCTGAACTGTTCTTACTACAGGTGAATTTGGTGGCTTGTTTTTTTTTCTTGTGACAAAAGGTATTGTGTCAGAGATTTTTGTTAAAGCTAAACCCATAACCTGGGCACATAGCTGCAGAATGTGTCTAGAAAGACCTTCCTGATGCCTATTTAAAAGCAAGCATAGCCCATGGTTATACAATATTTAAAATAGTACGATCACCCTCATATACTGTTAATAACCGGTGTGTTTTCCTTAAGTAACATAAATCTATCAGCAAATGCGGTTTTTTTTTTTCCTCCACCTTTTATTTACTGTGTGGTAGGTATTCACTGCATGGGGGTCCTGTAACTTTTGGCACATGCCCTCATTAGGTGAGTTTGCTTTACATTTTTCTGCCTCCTGCATGGCTAAGCACATTCTGCCAGGGTGCCTGAGTGCAGGCCTACAGTAGCCTGCAGATGGCTGCAGCTGTTCCCTGCATGATGTTCCCTATTCTGATTTTGTGTGTAGTTGCTCCATTTCTAGAGATGATTGCTCCAAGGGCAGACATGGTCCAGGATGTGGCCTCTCACAGCTCAGGTGGCTTTCATACATAGCAGCTTTGTCATCCTGTTTTATTATGGTTTTGTTTTTGGTGCTTTCTTCTTCTTCAGAATATCATTACAAATCGATGGGCCTTATGACAAAGCGTTTTACCAGAAGCTGCTTGATCTGTCTACTGAGGATGGCAGGTCCGTGGCCTTCGCATTAACAATCTGTCTCTGAGAATGGGTCCTTGTTGGTGGCTTTGACAGTGGTCAAAGCTGTTCTAAGCTTGTCTTGCAGCAGTTAGGGCTTGCCTTTCTTAGCATGGGCTCATGGCTCAACTCTGGAGGCAGTCCTAGTTGTCTTTGTTTTGGCTTTAGAGATTTGAGGCTGTCAGTCTGATCTTCTGTAGTTCTGGGCTTTGTCTTATTTAGAATGAAGATATGTCTAAACTTGATTATAAAGTGTTTTCCGGGGCTTGTGGAGTTGAAGGGATGTTGTAAGAAGAGAGATCTGGTTGGAGATCACAGAAAAGAGTGAGATGCTTGAGTTCCTCACCTCTCTTGTATTCATGGCCTGGTGTGTCCAGGGCTTCTGAGTGTATTCCAACCCCACAGCTCTGAGACGGACACAGTGTTTGCCGTCAGCACCTAGTCCTCGCCTGAGTCACCGGGCAGGCAGTCCCAGATGAGCCTTCTGGTCTGTGCCAGCTTATGTCTACCCTCCCACCCGCGTCTTCAGTCTTTGATAATAAACCTGCTCTCCTTTTCCCCTGATGTTCTTGGTAGGAAAAAACGCCCCAGAGCGCTCGGGGTTACCGAAGGGCTGTCTTCTGTACAAAACCCTCCAGGTGCAGATGTTGGACCAGCTGGACATCGAAGGACTCTACCCTCTGTACAACCGGGTTGAGCAGTACCTGGAGGAGTTTCCTGAGCAGAGGTGAGCTGGTGTTAGTGGAGGCCAGCATGAGGGAGACTTGAGGATGGGCTGGGGCCCAAGTTGCTCCAATTCCAGAACAGAACAAGAGCCCCTGCACTTGGCAACAGAAGGTTTATGCACATCACCTCTTTCCGTGTCCTAGCTCCAAGACCCAGCTGTAAATGCAGTGCCTGGGGGCCCTGGAGTCTGAGATTTGTGATCATCTACTCATTTGTAGAAGAAAATGTCTGGGAACCAAATTCCAAAAATCTTCAGTCCAGGCCAGCCTGTAGAGGGCAGTGTTGTCGCATCTCTGCCCCATGCACACTGGTGTAGCTGCTTTCATCTTCCCTGTCATCTGAGCCTCTGGCCCTAGGCCTGCACTAGGTGCCTCTGGGACATACACCTCTGCAGTTTCAAGGGCCTGGATCCTCTTTCTTATTATTGGGCTGTGTTCCTGTTTCTTCATTGAACAGCAGAAGACTCGACCTGCATGCTCCATGTGCCCCAGTCTTGCTGGATTCTGTTTAAGGCTTTGATGCTGCGGATAACGAAGATAATAGGAGGGAACAGTAAATCTATTAGGTGCCCTTTGGATCTTGGGTTTAAAGTCTGCCTAGGCTACATATTGAGACCCTGTTTCAGAAAAAAGCAACTAAAAGCTGTTGTGATTTAGATCAAGTTAGCATCTTAAACCAGGCAGCTTTGTCATCCTGTTTTATTATGGTTTTGTATTTGGTGCTTTCTTCTTCAGAAAATCATTACAAATAGATGGGCCTTATGACAAAGCATTTTACCAGAAGCTGCTTGATCTGTCCACTGAGGATGACGGGTCCGTGGCCTTCGCATTAACAAAGGTGAGCAGAGTGGGACTTGGTGCTCTGTTGGTTCTTGGCCCTTACTCAGGCCTTCCCTGCTCCTACCCCTGATGGTGACAGAAGAAAACTTGAGGATCTAAGAGACCAGAGGTCTCAGTTCTCCCTAGATGGGCTGGGGTAGGTAGGGTTTATATAATGTCCAAGGAGGGTTTCCCTTGACCCATATAGGTAGGAAGTGCCCATCTGCATGAGGAGAATTCAGCTGCTTGGGACCCTAGCCCTGTGTGGCCAATCTGCATCCTTCTCAGAAGCTTTAGAATGGGCATAGTTGGCCTTCTCCTTGAGGCTCTGGCCAAGGGTCTGGGTCCTACTGCTGTCTGTGTGTTGGCTGCCTGCTTCCTCAGACCTGAGGTCATAGTTTGGCCCAGACAAGGGACCATTGGACCCTGTCCTTTCCACTTCTGTGAACATTGGGAAATTCAGGGTTCCATGTATATAGGTAGGAAGAAACTTACATCCTATTATCATTGACTTCCACCTGAAATTGAGTGTTTTCTTTCATGGTGAGGGTGGTACCACTCTGGGATGGGCAGGACCTATGCTGCCTCCTCCTACCACATTTGCAAACATCTCAGGATGTGCTGATGGTCAGTGCTGCCTGAGGTGTTAGTGAGTGTTTTTATGGAATCTATTTCTTTTTAACAATACGTTGGTATTTTATATTGTCGCACTCTGTTTTGTTGTATGCCTTTTTAAAATGTTACACACTTTATTAGGCCACAGAGGTTTTGCAAAACATTAAAACAGTGAAGAAGCGTTGTTCTCAGGGAATGAGGTGCCTCCCCTCTCAACTGCCCGTGGTGGTCCTGCGTCTTGTCTGTCCTAGTAGCTGTCTGTCCTTCCCTCTGGTGAAAGAACCCTAATGTTGCTAGTGGTTTGAGGGCCGAGAGGCCTTGTGGAGCCTGAGATATACTTCAGAGGCCCAGACTGCATGGTAGGTAGGATGTGGTGCAGCGTGGCACTTTCTCAGGCTCCAGAAATCCACAGTGTAACCTCTGGGTCAGGGTACAGCAGAGGAGGCTTCCTTGTAGTATCTGTAACTTGGTTACAGTGACTTAGGAAAAAAAGGTAGCTTTTCTTTTTCTACAACAGAGGAAATAGGACTTCAGTTCCTTTATATATATTTTAGTATTGTGTGTGTGTGTGTGTAAGTATCCTGCTTTGTTTTTTTAATTTTTAAATTATTTTTGTGTTCATGTGATACCAAGGAATTGAACCCAGGGCCTCATGAATGCTAGGCAAGCACTGTACCACTAAGCCACATTCCTTGCATCTATGTTTTTCGATATTTTTAAATCTAGATAAACATGGATTATTTTTAAGTTTCATTTCAATTTTGAAACCTCATAGGTAAAAGTGTAATTTCAGACTAAAGCAAGTCATCACACAGCTATCTAAAACTAACTGGTGGCGGGCTCTGGGGGCTCATGTCTGTAATCCTAGCTACCCACATGATAGATAGCTAGAGGTACCAAGACAGCAGGGTCCTGAGCCCTGAGATAGTTTCATAACCAACTTCTTCACATTCAACTACTCAACCCATGTCCTTAAAGGAGAAAAAGAGCAAGCCCTCTCCCTTCCCTTCCCCTCCCCCTCTCCCTTCCCCATTCTCTTTCTTTTCTCCTCTGCTCCCCTCCTCTTCCCTCCCCTCCCCTCCCTCCCTTCCTCCTTCCTTCCCCTTCTCCTGCCCTCCCTTCCTCCTTCCTTCCCCCTCCCCTTCCCCTCCCCTCCCTTCCCTTCCCCTCTCCTCCCCTTCCCTTTTCTTTTCTTTTCTGCTGGTAGTAGGGCTTGAACTAGGGTTTGAGCACTGTTCCTGAGCTTTTCTGCTCAAAGTAAGTACTCTGTCACTTGAGCCACAGCTCCATTTCCAGCATTTTCGCAAGCTAATTTAAGATTAGAGTCTCATGGGCTTTCTTGCCTGGCCTGGCCTTGAACCATGATCCTCAGATCTCCGCTTCCTGAGTTGTTAGGATCAAGGTGTAAGCCACCAGAATCTGGCTCTTTAGTTGCATTTTAAATAGAATAAAGTCTCACATTTTTGCTAGGGCTGCTGTAGTTCCTGATCCTCCATTTTTTGCCTTTGGTGAAACTGGGATGTTAGGAGCATACTGCCACACTTGGCTATTAGTTGGGGAGAAGGTATAGTTTTACTATTTTTTTTTGCCTGAGTTGGCCTTGAACCTCAGTTCCCCTGATGTTCTACTCCCAAATAGCTACAGTTATATGAACTACTATGCCTGACCCTCCCCTCTCCTCCCATTCCTTTCCTCCCCTACCCTCTCTCTCCTTTCCCTCTCCTCACCCTTTGCTCTCTTTGCTCACTTGCTCTCTTTCTTCCTTCCTTTCAACTGATGCTTGAGCTCAGGGCCTTGTGCTTGCTAGGCAAGAGCTCTACAACTTGAGCCATGTCCCCAGTCCCTTTTTAATCTGGAATAGATATATTGAGATTTATTTGACATTCCATACATGATCAACTATCTATAAAAGATTTATTAAGATTTTATTTCCATGACATACAATTAACTCCAAGTGTACAAGTTCATTTTTTTTTTACTGTATTTACAGATATGTGCAACTTTCCCCACATGCAATTTTAGGAGATGTGATTGCTTCAGCAAAAAAAACCCAAAAACATAGCTGGGCTAGACATGATGGCTGGAGCCATCATCCCTCTCTACTTGGGAGGCCCAAGTAGGTGGATTGCATCCGATGCTGCATGGGCAAAAAATACAAAACTTTATCTGGAATAATAACTAAAAAAGAGTAAGGGAATGGCTCTTGTGGCAAAGCACCTCTCTGACAAGTACAAGGCCCAAAGTTCAAACCTCCTTACTGCCAAGTAAACAAAACAATAACTGAAAACAACTAACCAGCTCATACTCTTTAGTTATCATTCCATTTTGTCTCCATTTCCCTCAGCCCTAAGTAACTGCTGGTCTACTATCTATCTCTAAAAGAGACTTGTTGACTCCAAGTTTTGCTTATGAATAGGATATTCAATATGGAGTATTTTTGTCTGGCTAGACTAAGGCTTTCAAATTTCACTGATAAGATTTGGAGCATATATCAGCACTTTCTCCCCCCTTTTATTGGCTCAGTATCCCATTTATAGACTTAAACATATATTATTCTTCCATCAGTTGATAGATCTTTGGGTTAGGTTTTCATTTTCTTTGGCTGTTATGATTGGTGGTGTTCTACAGTGTGTGTGTGTGTGTGTGTGTGTATGTATATACATGTATACATATTGCTCCAATGATAATGTTATGGTTTGTTGTTGGTTTTTTTTGAGTCAGAGTTTCACACGTTGCCCAAGCTAGTTTCAAACTTAGATTTCTCTTGCCTCAGCCTCTTAAGTAGCTGGGACTGTAGGCATACAGTACTACATTCAATTCAAAAATTCACATTTTGTCCTTTAGTATTAGAACATTTTTGATTTCTTTTAGCAACTCTTAACTGCTGGTTGGGGTTGGAATCTTTCTTTGTATATTATTCAGTAGTTTATATGTTAGGAGGTAGCTCATTTCACCAAAGTTGTCTGATTTGTCTATAATTATGTTAGTTTTCTTCCTGAAGAATATCTTTTGGAAGTTACTTTTTTCCCAGAACAAGTTTTGTTTCCCCCCCGCCCCCCCCAGATATAGAAAAGGAGTTGATTCCCCCCTTCTTTCCCGCTTATGAAATTTAAACGTTCTGTACATCTTGTTGAGAGCCCCTGTTAAAGCATCTATGCCCAGAGGGTGATGGAACTGTCTTTTTTTTGTCTGACTGCTATTAGACTTATCATTTGATGTTCAGTTCAGTGTAATTAGTTGTCTTGTTCTTATTCATTTTGTTTATGTTGTACTTTTTCTACTTGTAGATTTGTGGCTTTTGTTCTGGAAAATTCTCTAATATTTTTTCTTGTACATTATTGTGTTTTCTTTTTTCTTTTTTTGTCGGTCATGGGCCTGGGTGCTGTCCCTCAGCTCTTCAGTTCAAAGTGAGCGCTCTACCACTTGAGTCACAGTGCCATTTCCAGTTTTCTGGTTTATTGGAGATAAGAGTTTCAGGGACTTTCCTGCCCAGGTAGGCCTTGAACCGTGATCCTCAGATCTCAGCCTCCTGAGTAGCTAGGATTACAGGCGTGAGCCACTGGCACCCAGCCACTATTTTCTTTAGTGTAGCAGACTATTTTCTCTTCCACATTTTAACTGCCCTTTCATATTTTTCCTCTTGGTGTTACATTGGCAGTTTTGTTTTTCTGCTCAGTTTTCCAGTTTACTACTTCCTTCTTTAGCTGTGTCTAATCTGCTGCTTCACTGGTTCCTTTTTTCCTTCAGTGGTTACATTTTTAAGTTTAATTCCTGAAAGTTCTGTGTGGTTCATTTTCACATTACTTTGGTATTTTTGGTAGCTTCTTGTTACTTATCCCTGTTAACATCTTTTATGTCTTTAAGCAGTTTATGTATAGTTATTCTATATGTGACTTAGATAAAATAAAAACTGGGAAGTAAACCAGGTGTCAATGGCTCATGTCTTTAAATCCTGGCCACTCAAGGAAGCTGGTTGTGAGTGAAAAAGCTGAATATGGGGCCCTGAGTTCAAGTCCTAGCACTGGTAGAAAAAAAATTTTTTTAAATGTGAAATGAAAAAAATACCATTTTGGCCAACTCACGTATGTTGCTTTTTTTTTTTTTTTTTTGTCGGTCATGGGGCTTGAACTCTGGGCCTGGGCGCTGTCTCTGCACTCTTCAGCTCAAGGTGAGCGCTCTACTGCTTGAGCCACAGCGCCACTTCAGTTTTCTAGTGGTTTACTAGAGATAAGAGTCTCACAGACTTTCCTGCCCCGGCTGGCTTTGAACCAAGATCCTCAGATCTTAGCCTCCTGAGTAGCTACGATTACTGGCGTGAGCCACCGGCGTCTATGTTGCTTTGATTGGGTGTTTGGTGCTTTGTGGTTGTGAGCTCATATTTTCATCATCTGAGGGAATTCTTGAATAGATTTCTAGAAGGAATGCTCTCCTCCAGAGGCAGAAGTCTGAGGTTTATATCCTTTACCCTGTAGCTTGCTCCTAGAAGCAACACTCACGTTGGTATTTGCTTGTTTGACAGCTCTGCCTTGCCAGTTTCCCGCTGAAAGTTTTCATTTTGGTTCTTTTGGGAGTGGTGACAAGAGTGGGGAATTCCCTTACCTTTTGAGCCTGTACATTGCAAGGTTTGAGTTTTGCCCATTTCCTCTTTCCTAGACTTTACTCACACATATGTTAGACACATTCTCTTTATTCACCATGTCTGTACTCTTTTTTTTTTTTTTTTTTTCATTTTACAGCTGTTTTCCTTTGCGTGTTTCATTCTGGGTATTTTGTGTTTGGCCTGTCTTTCAGCTTAGCAATTCTCTTCAGCTTTTCTTTTCTTTTTTCATCCCCTTACTCTGTTTTGGTCTCTGCCCCTAAATGATTGTCTTTAAGTTTAGAACTGTAGGTCTGGTAGTTATGTTATACTCCCTAAATGACATTTGCATTCTAACTCTGGAATGGGTCATGTGGAATTACTAATGCCTCTGAAGAAGCTGTGGCAGATGCTTCCAACCACAGCAGCCAGCTGCCTCCTCTGCAGGCTGATTCCCACCATCCTAGGGCAACATCCTTCCCAGGCAGCCCAGCTGTAATACTCAAGAAGAAATTACTAGTTGGCCTTTGTCAGTCTTGTTTATATTTGGTGAAATTATCCTTTCTACTCAGATATCTTATTTTCAAGTTTTTCTTTCTAATCTGCATTTTAAACCTACCTCTTGAGGTCGTAATACTGATTTTTGTATGTTTTTGTTTTAAAAATCACAGCACTGTAATGTTTAATTCTAAATCCTATGGTCTTTATATTGTCATTACATTTTAATGTATTTGAATGGCAAATTGTATTGGAGTACAATGACTTGTTATGGAACCAGGCTGTTCATGCTCAGATTTAGTCTCCCACATCTTGCCTATCATCCAGTCTTGCAAAAGATTCTATAACTCAGGTTCCCTAACTGGAACAGCAAAATAAGTTCTCTTCTATGGCATGCAATTATTCCAAGGAACAACTGAAGGGATCTATATAAACAAGGGTTTACATTTTCATAATTTCCATTGTTAGCATTTTGATTATTATCTATGAAACGTAAGCATTACAAAATAGGGACTCTATAAATTAACCTCAGTAGTAGGGTTCAGTTATTTATTATTCCAGAATGAAGAAAAAGAAGCCCTCAAAGCAGTAAGAAAAACAAGAACAAAACTGGATGGATCAGTGGTTTAGTAGTAGAATTCTCACCTGCAATGTGGGAGGCCTGATGTGATTGCTGGCTCATGTAGTACCCAGTTGCTTTTGCTGGATGCTGGTGGCTCACATCTATAACCTAGCTTCTCAGGAGACTGAGATCTGAGGATCCCAGTTTGAAACTAGCCCACGTGGACAAATCCAAGAGGTTCTTAATCTCCAATAAACCATCAAAAAGCTAGGAAGTTGAGCTGTGGCTCAAGTGGTAGAGCTCCAGCTTTGATTAAAAAAAAAAGCCAATCAAGAATTGTGAGGCCCCTGGGCTGGGAAGATGGCTCGGTGGTAGAGTACTTGCCTTGCAATGCATGAGGCCCTGGGTTCAATTCCCCAGCACCACATAAGCAAAAAGAAAAAAAAAAAAGCCAGAAGTGGCGCTGTGGCTCAAGTGGTAGAGAGCTAGTCTTGAGCTGAAGAGCTGAGGGACAGCGCCCAGGCCCAGAGTTCAGGCCCCACGACCGGACTCCCCCCAAAAAAAAAGAATTGTGAGGCCCTGAGTTCAAGCCATAAATACTGACACTAGGAAGAAAAACAAAACAAAAAGAACTGGAAGCGAGGCTGGGAAGGTAGCTCATTGGTAGAGTGCATGCCTCTCATGCATGAGGCCCTGGGTTAGATTTCTCAGCACCACATAAGCAGAAAAAACTGAAAATGGCCCTGTGGGTCAAGTGGTAGAGTGCTAGCCTTGAGCTAAAGAGCTGAGGGACAGCGCCCAGGCCCAGAGTTGAGGCCCCACGACTGACAAAAAACTAGAAGGCTCTTATAGTTGCTAATAGGAATAATGAAGTGAATAGCCTTAACAGGAATTTTGTCAAGAATTTTGAGCTCATTGAAGCACCATTTAATGTGATATGCTTTATCTGTTTTTAATTATATTTTAATTTCAGTAAACTGTTACTTGGTCTTTTTAAGATGTTGGCATATGTGAAGTGAGAGTAAACGGTGTCTCAAAGGGCTAGAGAAGTAGTTTTCTTAAACATGCTGTCTTTACTGCATTGCTCCTTAAGAGTGCCACAGATGGTCCATTTGTCAGCTAGTACCTTAGTAGAAATACAGTTAACAGTGAGCTATGTCAGAAACATTGACTCTGTCCACAATATCAGATTTTATTGAATAACACATTGACATAGTGTCAATTTTGTTGATGTTAATTTGCCAAGAACTTCTGAGGTTACATAACAACACAGGTTCTTTTTTCTTTTTTTTGTCGGTCATGGGGCTTGAACTCTGGGCCTGGGCACTGTCCCTCAGCTCTTCAGCTCAAGGCGAGCGCTCTACCACTTGAGCTACAGCGCCACTTCCGGTTTTCTGGTGGTTTATTGGAGATAGGAGTCTCATGGTCTTTCCTGCCCGGGCTGGCTTTGAACTGCGATTCTCAGATCTCAGCCTCCTGAGTAGCTAGGATTACAGGCGTGAGCCACCGGTACCTGGCCACAGGTTCTTTATTCCAATGTTAATTACTAATATTAATCTCAGATCACACATTATGTATCACAATAATATGAAGTTTGCAGGATGGCCAGGGAGGGTTCACAGAGGCCTTGCCCAGGGCAAGAGCTGAGAGTGGATGCAGCTGAGTCCCTGCAGGTGTCATATCAGATGCTAATAAGGAACAGAGCTGTTGAGGATGAGTGGTGTCAGAAGGCAGTGTGCCTCCGGCGCTTCAAGGGCAAAGCTGAGTCCAGGTCATGTCAAGCAGGGTATGGAGCTGAGCTAAAGTCCCTGGGACAGAGTTGACAAAGCATAGATCACACAAACACTGGATAGTCCTACGGTAGCCAGATGAGTGTGTGCTGCTGTGTCCCGGTGCTAGGTGTCCCTCCTTTATATGTCTCAGGTGAGGGAGTTATGCAAATCATTGGGCTGGTGTGTTTAGTTAAGTTTATAGGCTGAGAATTTCTGATAAGACAATATATCTGCTGATATATTGGTTATTGGCATAAATAAATGATAAGTTTGTGTCTTATGGTATGCTGACAGATGGTGGTAGTTTACCTATAAAAATAAGATGTAAAGTAATTGTGTTTTGGCACTTCTACTCAAAATATATTCAAAATGGAGTAGTTTAGGTTGAAACTATTGCTTTACAAAATGAAGTAGATCAAGGCAAGGAACAACCTTAAAGACACTATTTTACATACCCTAGAGTAACTCAAAGAAGTCCCAGTCTCTTCAACAGTCAACCAGTAAGTTAGGTAAAATAAAGCGATATGTATAACATATAAAAAGAGCAGATCCTGAATAACAGATTTAGCTTCAGAAAGATTAACAAAATCTTCCTTCTACTCAGTGGTCCATTTTTATAGTTTCCAGTTCTCTTCTAAAGTTGTTTTGTCTTGAATTCTTTGAGCATGTGTGTCTGGCACTCCAGCAGTTGGAGTCCTGTGTGTAATCTTTTTATTTTTTTCTACTATTCTGGATTGTTTTAATTTTTTTTTCAGTCCTCTGCAGAATCGAGTGGAAAGTACAGATTTTCATATCCTCCAGGCCCCTGTTGTTCTCTTCTTCTTGTTTTGCTGGCTTTCATCATGTCATCCTGTCTTCTTATGCTTGCATATTTTTGCTTGGATGCCAGAAATTGCATTTGCATGATTGCTTTAGAAAAAACTTGAGATCTAGGATCCTACCTTTTTCCCGAAGGGATTTCAGGCAGCTTCTGCCAAGAGGACTGGAAAACACTAGCAAGCTGGAGTCACTTGAATCCACTTTAGATGATTGATGTCTTCCAAGTGAAGCTCCAGGGTCCTGGAGGACCTGTCAACTTTGGCTCACCTTTCATTTTAAAGGGGCTGCATTTGGGGTACTAACTCAAAAGAGGTCCATGATGGTCCTGTTCTGTTTGCCCTGCAGGTTGGTTCAAACTGTTCTTCAGCCAAGCCTCCAGAATTTTCCTACCCCTTTCTTGGAAATATCCACCCTCCCTGTCTTGGTAGCTCTGCCTTTAAGCAGATTTCTTGATATTTTGTTCTACTTCTTTAGTTGGTCCAACTACCTATGCCAGCATTACTCAGTGAAAATCCTACCACTTCATTTTTTTGTCTTGAGACAAAAATTTACCTATTTGAAAGGAGGAAAATATTTCACTGTTATAATTATCTCTATGTGTGTATAACTTTGATATATAAAATATGCATGAAATTTCTATAAATTTGTCTAACTACTTCTATACATAGTTTTCTTTTTCCATATTGATCTCTAACATGTTAAGCCAGGCATGGTTGGATATACCTAAATCCTAGCATTTGGAAAGCTGAGGCAGAAAACCATTAATTTGAGGCCAGAAGAGACCATGAGACCCTGTCTCAAAACAAACCAAACCAAACAGATAAATGTATTGATCTTTTTAACTTTTGATAGTCTTAATGTTTGTTTTATGTTATACATATTTTCTTCTTGCGTTTCACTTGTCTTTGTCCTTTGGATTAGTAATATATAAAAGGCCTTTAGTTTTAAGAATGAGTCTTCTGTAGCTTTTGGTTTATATCTTGGTTAGAAGGTACACTAAAAACATGCTGAATGTTACCTGGATTTTTTTTTTTTTTGTTGGTCGTGGGGCTTGAACTCTGGGCCTGGGCGCTGTCCCTCAGCTCTTCAGCTCAAGGCGAGCACTCTACCACTTGAGCCACAGCGCCACTTCCAGTTTTCTGGTGATTAATTGGGAGATAAGAGTCTCAGAGACTTTCCTGCGTGGGCTGGCTTTGAACCGCAATCCTCCGATCTCAGCCGCTTAATAGCTAGGATTATAGGCATGAGCCACCAGCGCCTGGCTGTTGCATGTTTTTGTTTTTTTTGGTCCGGTCGTGAGGCCTGAACTCTGGGCCTGGGCGCTGTCCCTCAGCTCTTCAGCTCAAGGTGAGTGCTCTACCACTTGAGCCACAGCACCACTCTGGCTTTTTTCTTTTTGCTTATGTGGTGCTGAGGAATTGAACCCAGGGCCTCAGGCATGCAAGGCAAGCGCTATACCACTGAGCCACCTTCCCAGCTCATGTTACATGCTTTTTGTATTTAGCTCTTTTTTTTTACTGGGTTTGTATGTGTATCATATAAAAGAATGTCTTTGCTAAGTGGGTGGGGTGAAGGGCAAGAGTTGCATGTTCTCTACTGCTGATCAGTTTCTTCGGCCCAGGAGCAGCAGGCTGCCTGATGTGTGTGTGCTTGGAGCTACTTCTGTCCTTTGTCCCCGAGGTTGCGGGTGTGTCGTCCCAGGAGGTATGATCCCATTGTACATGTGGAGGCCTATCCAATCTAAAACTATCTAAATGAAAGCCAGGTGCCGGTGGCTCATGCCTGTGATCCTAGCTACTCAGGAGCTTGAGCTCGGAGGATTGTGGTTTGAAACTAGCCAGAGCAGGAAAGCTTAGGGACACCGCCCAGGCTCTGAGTTCAAGTCCTAGTTGTGTGTGTGTGTGTGTGTGTTATATCAAAGCCCAAAGAAGGAAAGGAAATGTGTGCTGCAGGTGGTGACTTTCCCTTTGGCTCTCCCTGTGTGCTTGTGGCATGAGCTTGTTGTGGGTCCTGGCAAGTGTTGCTGTAAGCCCAGGGCAGATCTTCATTTGTCTATACCATGCTGTAGAAGAGCTCAGACTTTGAGCCCTGGCTCCTGGCTTGGGGTCAGCCCTGCCATTGGCCAAGTTACTCTTTGTGCCTAATTTTCTTGTCTGTACAGTGGGACCTGCAGGCGATTCAGTTGTCTGCAGTGAACCCATGGTGGTTAGACTGCATGCCTAATTTCTAGAAGGTTGGCGTGCAGCTTGCTCCATCCTCTTAGTGTGGCCAAGGTACTGGAGAGCTAAAGCAACCCCCTGCTTGCTCTTCTAAAGACCTTGCTGATGACAAGTCTTCAGTTTCAGGGCTGAAATTGGGTTCCCGGTACTGCTTGCACTGTGAGGGCAGAGGGCAGGGCTGGTGTGCTGGGCATTGCCACAGGAGAGGACCCCCCTCCCCTGCCATTAAAACAACAACAAACACCCTTGCTCCATGTCAGCCAGTCTCATAACCTCATCCCAGATTGCATCACAAGAGCGGACTTCCACACTTGACTGTTGGGGAGGTTGTTTTTGGTGGCGGCATATGACCAGGAGATGATGTGTCCTTCCCCACAGGTGCAGCAGTACCGAGTTGCCATGACTGCCAAGGACTGCTCTATCATGATCGCGCTCTCCCCCTGTCTGCAGGATACAAGGTGAGGTGGGTGCGCGTGCCACCTGTCCTTGGGTGACAGTGTGTGGAGTAATAGGACAAGGAGGCTCCCCGCATTTAGAAACCCTGATTGGCAGGACCAGCACATTCTGGGCTCTGTGGTACCATGTGGTTTTATTTTGGGGCCCTGGGGATCAAACGAGGGCCTCATACTTTACCCCAGGCCTACAGACCCAGCCCTCATGGGGCTTAAAGCCTGTTCTCTAAAAACTTATAATTTAGACTCTTGTGGAGAATTTTTTTTTTTTTTAAATAACAGAGGAGTGCGGGTGAAGTGGAAGAATCCTTTCACAGAACCTGCATCCACTCCAGCCGAAGCTCCTAACTCTGAAGTGGCAGAGCTCCGTGTGGGTCCTTCTAGTCTTTTGCTAGCTCACTGGGATGTGCTGACTTTTCTGTCACCATCACGGCTAAACCCTTTAAATATTACCTCCATTGTTTGCCTCCTGTCCTGACTAAGTGGCTTACTTGGCATGCCTGCAGCCTCCCTCACTGAGGGCTGTTGCTTTCTGCAGTCTCCGTCCTTGCCTTTCCAGGAATTCACGATGAGCCCGTTGTGGTCAGACAGCTTCCTTATTGTTCACCAGAGATACCTACCCCACACATGGTCCTTTGGGATGTTCTGCATTCTTCTCACATGTTCCTTGGTCACTAATGCCCGCCCATTTTTCTGATGGTTTTGAGCTAAATTGTTCCCATGAGGCCTGTCTTCTTTCATGTGACAAGCTGAGGAACATTTTTGTGCCAGTATTTGGGCTTGAACTCAGGCCCTTGGTGCTGTCCCTTACCTTTTGTGGTTTACCACTTGAGCCACAGCTCCTCTCTGAGGAAAGGGCATAACTCCAGCACACAGGTGATTGTATTTAGTTGAAAACTCTCGTTATCCCCCAGTGCTTAGGTACTAGGCCTCCCTCAGCTGCAAAAGCTACTGTGTTAGATGAGAGCCACCATGAAGATTCTATCCTTTAACCTGCCTGGCCAGGGATGCAGCTGGGAAATGGCAGGTGTTTGAATGTAGGGTGCTCACACTGCCAAAGTCTGCCTGGATGTCCAAGGTCCCCCAAAGACAGATGCTGATCATGCCCTTCATCAGTGTGTCACTTGTAGAGACATGAGGGCTGAGCTCCTTCCCATCATACCCTGAGCCAGAGTGTGGAAACTGCCACTTGCTGGGTGGGGAGGAGAGAGTCCATGTCAAAGGTTCTTAGCCATGTGAGCTTCTTGTATTGGGCTGGAGAGACTGGAATCACCCTGCTCACAAAACACTCTGTCTGTCCTTTAAGGTTTACACTTAAAAAAATAGGGAAAGACCAACAGTGGCTCAGACTTGACAGACACAACTGGACTGACGGCCCCTTTTGCCTTTGTGAAGTTGGCAAGATGAGGGAAAAGAGCCACCTGGTGTGCGTCTCCCCCAGGTGTGTTGATGGCCCTCTGGCTTCCAGGAACTGGTGTTCTGCAGTCTCGAACGCTGCGGTGCCGGTACAGGAAAGAGGAAAGCACATGTAGCAGGCTTCTGATGTGACAACAGACTGTGCAAAGTTAGGAAGTGGCTGAATTGGGGTGCTGCCATTTGCTTATTCAATTACTTTTTAAATTTAATTTTATTGTAACGATGCTGTACATAGGGGTTACCGTTACATGAGTAAGGCAATGAGTACAGTTCTTGTCGAGCATTGTTACCCCTTCCCTTGTTTTCCCACTTTCCTCCCCTCCCTCCCCTCCAGCCGCGCCAACTCCTCCCTGCTTATTTTTGCTATTCCCATTTTGTCCTTTAACATTTCATTCTGCCAGGCTCAGGAGTTAATTTTAGGATAAAATTGAACTGATAAAAATGAAGTATATTTAAAGATAGGCAAAAACTTAGTAAAGACAAAGCAAAGCTTAAATCCATATGTGTGAAACGCTTAAGAATGGATCTCCATTCTTATTAATCTTAATGTTAAAATGTAACTATTTCAAAAATGTACATATTAACTTTAAATATGAACCAGAACCATCTCCCAGATCTATCTGGGAGAAGTTAACCTTATGAAAGTTTAGAAGTCGGTGACATAGTTGAAGAGGGATGGATTCTGGAAATTCTGCAGAGGGTTTTGAAGAGGAAGAGTGGGCCTTGCCCTGTTAAGGTGCCTCACCTGCTATGCTCCAGTCTCCAGGCCAGAGTAGGGACCACGCTGTGGTGATGGGCTGAGAGCCAGAGGCTCGCAGAGGCCTTGCAAAGTGGAAAGGACCCTTGAAGACATCCCACTGCTGCATACATGCATCTGGTAGAAGGGGCTTCAGCGGGTTCTGGGTGGTGGCTGAGGGAAGGGGCTTTGCGCCTACCTATGGCTTCTCCCCAGAGAAAATCTACAAGGCTGGAACAGATGCTTGGGTTGTCTATACCTGGCCTGGAGTGTGACACTTGGGGAACCCACAGACCAATTTAGTCATCTTTGCATTTATGAGATGCGGAGTAAACCCAAGGCTGAATTTAGATCCTTAAATTTTAATTTACAGCTGACAGGCTGAGTACAATAATAAGCTTATACCACTTAAAGGCTTCACCAATGCTATTTCTTCCTTTCGTAATTAAGAAAGTCTTAAGTCTACTTTCTTGTTGCTGCAGGTGTTTGGGGATTTTGGAACCACCAGGAGAGCTGTTCACCTGTTCCTAAATCCTTCAGCTCCTCTTGATTTCCTGTTCCAAACACAGCTTGGGCAGTGGCTGCAGCTTTGGCTTGTCTGCTTGTCCCCCTGGCCACCCTCCCAGCTGGTCAGTGCTCTGGAGAATGGTTGTCCATCCAGGCAAGGGCAGCAGCTCTCCTGCAGATAGATTATCTCTGCTTGTGTCTGAAGCTACTAGAGGGACACCTGTGTCCCTGGGAGTCCCTGCTTAATCTCAGGGCAGCAGGTGCAGACAAGCATTGTGGTGTGACAGGCTGGTGTATGCTGGCTGCTGGCCTTGTCTCATGTGGAGCTTGTGACTGACCACAGGCAGACCCTCCCCAGATTCTTAGAAGATCCTTCATGTCTCAGTTTGTGTCATTTTGGTGCTGCTTGTGACCTGAGAAATTGAGATGTCCTTTAAGCTACAGAGTCCTTGTCCTAGTCATGTGGACTATTTCAGCCCAGCTAACTGGATCCCCAGGACTGTACAGTTTAGCAATTTTCAGTAACTGAGCAAGTTGCTTCCAGAATGAGACTCAAGGCCTGATAGGTGCAAATTATGTTCATTTAGCTCAGGCTAGCCTTGAACTTTTGATCCTCCTACCTCAGCCTCAAGTGCTGGGATAACAGGCCTGCAACATTATACCCAGATCCCAGAACACTTCTCTTGGACTTCATTTTGTGCTGACTATATATGTTGAGTCCTCTGAGCAAAGTAGGGCACGTAGCAATCTTGGTACCAGACTTGTGATTCTGAAAGTGATTTTTAAGTACAAGTGATGGTTCAGACTTCTGAAAAAAGCCACAAAAGCTTGCTCTGAAAAACAGAACACTGAAGATATAAAAGTAAAACATGAAACCAGATCTCTCTCCAAATGTGGAAAGCATAAAGGAGTTTGCATTTCTTCCCAGACATGGGAAAGGCACATAAAGAGAAGTCTGTTCTCCACATTCATCCACTTGGCTGCTGGAGAACCTGATCTACTTTTTTTTTTTTTTTTTTTTACTTTGTCTTAGGTTTTGTAATGCTTGGCTCATGATAAAGTGATTTTTTTTTTGCAGCATTTGCTTAAGACCACTGGGGTGTGGGGAATATCACTCACGCATTCTGCATAATGGCTTTTCCATCTTCCTGTTCTGTAACCCTCTTTTCTGGTGTGGCCTGGTGTGCTGGCCCGTGTCGTGGCAGGCACGTACCTGGCAGAAGCTCCATGTGCTAGTGCATACGTATAGCTGGCACAGACAAAACCATGATGCAGACAGACACAGAATGGGTACTCTTTGTGAGCTGGGATGAGGCGATTTGTAGGGCCTGTGTGTGCTGAAATTGCTGTTGTTACTTGCAGCTCTGATCAGAGGCCCGTCGTCGCCTCATCGCGGTCCCGGCTGGCCTTCTCTGTGTCTGTGCTGGACCTCGACCTCAAGCCCTATGAGAGCATTCCTCACCAGTATAAACTGGACAGCAAGATAGTCAGCTATTACACAAAGACTGTGCATGCCAAAGACGATGCTGTGGTGTCGACCAGGTTCAAGGAAAGTGAAGACTGCACATTAGTTCTACATAAGGTCTAACTTTTTTCCTGCAGTGTCTCTGAACTGGAATGTGAAGGTTGAAAGATAAGAGCTATTTTCTATCGTGGTGGGTGACTTTTGGCTGTGAATACTTTTGTTTTTAACTCTTGTTGGAGACACAGAATTGGAGAGCACTAGAAACATCTTCCAGGACAAGGAATGTAGGACACGGTGCTGTGTCCCAAGAAGCCTCCTGCATTCTGAAGATGGAAGTGTCCGTTAAGCCCTGGGAAGACATCCTGGGTAGTTGTTCTTCCTTCCTGCCAGGGCTCAGGTCGAATTCTCATGCGAAAAGCCTTATTGTAAGCCCCAAGGTTTGGATCTCCTACTACCAGACTCCTGATGTAGAAAACTTGAATTGTCACGAGCATCTGATAGTTTGGACTTCTGAGAAAACATGGAAACTACTGGAACTTGCCAGGCTGTTACTGGTCACTTTTTCAATGCAAGCCACACATCAACACAGGCTTTAGGTGATTCCCTGCTGTCAGAATGATCAGAGATTAGTGAGGATATCAGTTCTGAGTAGTCTAGACTCAGGGTCCCTGTGGAGGTACCGAAGCCCTCAGCTCTGAGAAGGGTCAGCAGGGAGCCGGGTTGGGATTGACACGACTCACATGAGCATTGCTTTTGTTTTGGCTTCAGGATTTTATCTTCACTGTAGGGGAGAAAAGGTGTCTTCCCTGCCTGAAATTGCTGCTGTGGAAGCTGGAAGCATAGCTGTAACTTGCTGCTGTGGCTCTGGGGTGGGTGTGGTGGGCCTGCCTGATAGCCCAGAGTTTTCCTGGCACTCTAGGGTCTTGGGTGGTTGAGGAATTGAGGTTTCCTTTCCTCCCAGGCCACATTGTTCTCTCGGTTTGCCTGGAGGCATGTGGAGTGTGTGGCCCAGGGCCTTGCTGTTTCCAGCAGGCCACTGAAGGCTCCTAGCTGGCGCCACTGGGGGGGGGGGGGGGGGGGGAGATGGCGGGGGAGGGGGTCACCGAAAGTGTGCCTGGCTGCTATGAAATCATTGGGAATCTTGGCTTCATTTTTTATTCTATGGTAGCTTGTACAGACTATTTATATCATTGTTTTGAGGGACTAATGAAGGCTTATTGTAACATAAGTGAAACCATGAAATTGTATGAAAATGCTACATGAAAAATGAGGAAAATATTTTGCTGATTAATTTTTTTGTGGGAAATTTTGTGATAACTTGAGAATTACATTTGTTTGAACCAAGCCAGTTGTTGTAGAATTTCTTAAGAATGCTGTGCTAATATTTTCTGTTCCATACTCAGGTGTACAAAGGTTCCTTATTCATTTGAACACTTAGCACTTTCCCCGGGTTTTGCTGTGTATGCTGGATGGGGGATTGGAGATTGCGCCTCAGTCACATGCATGGAATTCATGCTTTTGTACCTGTGGAGCCCATGCAGGGAAGGCAATCTTGTCAGTATTGACTTGAGGTGGTTCACTGTGGCTGATCTGAAATTGGGATGGCTCTGATGCCATTGTGTATGGTCTGGGCCCTGAGTTTGCATGCTCTTGAGCATCTGAGAAGGGTATTCTGGAATCCTTGGCCTCAGCCAAGCTGCTGTGGCAGGGCCCAGCCTTGCTGTGTACACTTGCTGTTGTACGCAGACTTCAGGTTGTCCTGATGGGGGAAAATAACTGCTTATGGTCCTGACAGTGGTGACTTGAAGGGTCCAGGGTCCATCAACATTCAGTTCTGTATATGAGAGGCTGGTAGTGTACTTAGATCTCATGGTGGGTCTGTGGGGCATGGTAGCAGTGAAACCCAAGGTCTTGTACACTATCACTAAACCACAAACTCAACCAGGTGTGTGTGTGTGTATGTTTTCTTTTGAGACAGTCTTGCTATAGCCCAGGCTGGCCTTGAATTTAAAGTCCTCCTTAGTGCTGAGATTACAAGCATGGACTACCACTCCTGGCCTGGGAGCAGGTCTTCAGTCTTGGGCATTGTTTTTAAAGCTAACTGTCCTACTTTCCTTTGTGGAAGACCAAGAACATCAGGACTTGGTGAGAGATACTGCTCTGCAGACTGGTGGCTGGGTGTGGGTCCCCTCGGATTGGAGGAATGTTTAGGAAATGAAATCTCATTGGTAGTTACTCCTAGAGCCTGGTGGCAGGAGTTGGGGGAGGTCAGGGCATAGCTCCTCCATATCTATCCAAGGACAGAAAACCACTCGGTTTAAAAAATGAAATAAAAACAGTGAATATTTGACATTGTATTTAAATTGCTGTATTTTTAATATCAGAGTTTGCATCTAGTGTACCATGGCTGTAGACATGCAGCATATCTTAGGGTGTAGATTCTGAGTATTCATGTTCAGTCTAAGTCGCTTGCATCTTACTCAGCACAGCATCTTAGCCCTCTGGGAACTAGCCGTTTCTCATACAAAGCAATTTATCAGGCTCTCTAGAGCAGCTTCAAT
This sequence comes from Dipodomys spectabilis, assembly GCF_019054845.1. Lineage (NCBI taxonomy): Eukaryota > Metazoa > Chordata > Mammalia > Rodentia > Heteromyidae > Dipodomys > Dipodomys spectabilis. Next base: position 17,876,167 of record NW_024870775.1, read on the forward strand.
TCCCAGCGTTCCTAGTAGGGTACGGAAGTTGAGTGGAGCAGTTTCTATGACTCTCCTCTTATCCAGTTGGAGGGCTGTGGAGAAAACACAAACTGGGTAATAAACCAAGGTATTTGTGTCACCAAGACCTTTCTTCCTCCAGACAGAAAATGGAAGCCTCAAACAGGATAGAGATGAGTGGAATGGAAACTTTACCTATAGCTCCAGGCTAGAATTTTTCTTCTTTAAGCCTGGGAGGGCAGAGGAGACAAACCTTTTGAGTGGTTAGTGTGTGTGTGTGTATGTGTGTAATTTTTTTCTCAGCAGAGCAAAATTTACTTATATGCAGAAGAGTAAGCCATTGGCAAGCAAGCACCTAAACTTATTTTAAAAACTTGTAGCTAAAGTATATTAATGAAATTTTTTATTCTCACAATGTAAAACCAGATGAGACACACAGTGGCTTTGGGCACTGAGGCCTACCTTGGTGAGGGACTTTGGTAAGGAGATCCAGCTTTGGCAAAACCTTTCCTTCTTCATTTATTTGTATCCTCCAAACCACCATCAATTCAAACCTGAGAGAGACCAAACATCCAGTGCTTTTGAAGTGTGATTAAAAGATGTAACTTGGCTGGGCGCCGGTGGCTCATGCCTGTAATCCTAGCTACTCAGAAGGCTGAGATCTGAGGATGGAGGTTCAAAGCAGGAAAGTCCCTCAGATTCTTATCTCCAGTAAACCACCAGAAAACTGGAAGTGGTGCTGTGGCTCAAGTGGTAGAGCATTCGCCTTGAGCTGAAGAGCTGAGGGACAGTGCCTAGGCCCAGAGTTCAAGCTCCACGACCGACCAAAAAACAAAACAAAAACGTGTAAGCAACCTGGTTTCCGTCTGTCTTTGCTGGGCTTGCCTGCTTTTAAAGGTACTTGTCCATGGAGGAAGACCAAGTCTGAGTCCACAGGATGGTGGAAAGCAGGGCCACAGCTTTGTACTCACTGCAAGAGGATGTGCAACAACAGGACTCCCCCCAGCCCCAAGGCCTGGGCTTGAACGCGTCCCTGAGCCCTCTTTGTGCTCAAAGCTAGCATTCTACCACTTGAGTCACACTGCCACTTCTAGAATCAAACCCAGGGCTTCATGCATGCTAGCATTCTACCACTAAGCCACATTCCCAGCCCTGCAACAGGAACTCTTAAGGCATTGCTGGTGGGGATGACAATGGCTTAGCATTGACAGCTGTGCACACACCACTCCATGATTCAGGAATTTCAGTATCTACACCCAGGAGAAACCTCTATGCAACATGACAGGAGAAATAAACTGGAACAGAGAGCCCAGGCCCTCCAGGCCTGAAAAATGTAACAGACATTTTGGTCTATTCACTTAGTAGACGATGAGCAGTGAACTGCAGTCACATGAAGGCAAGAACCTTAAAGGCTTGAGAACAAAGCATGGCTGAGCATTCACATGCAGGTTCTGAAGCACACGTGCACAGATACACAGGTGCACGTGCAGAGGCAAGAGGATGGCAGATGAGAGAAAATGATGGGCTTGAGGGTGATGAAGGGAAACAGCCGCTAAGGGGAGCTGGGTGCTTGCTTTTCCACCTTTTTAGCTTCTCAGGGGCTTTCCATGAGCTCCTGCTCCCTGTCTTTCATTTCTGTAGTAACAGTGGATCTATACACAGATTTCTATCTTCCCTGGTTAGGTAGAGTGCTATCCCTTGCTGGCCTTTTACAGCTCCACTCGTCATCCTCTCCTTCCCTCACTCATTTCTAGTCTAAATTTCCTCTGCTAGGTAATTTACGGAGTGAAGCACAGTTGGCCTGCTTCCAAAGTTTGAGTATCTACTATGATTGCTTCCCATGGATGGTGCTCAGTCCTCATTCAGTGCTTTATGTTTAGCTTTTCTACAGCGCATCTTTGTTGCAGCACAGGGGTGTAAGGCTATGGTGCTGTGTACTTACCCAGGCTGGCTGGCACTGCGGATCTCCATGCAGTGTGAGCTGGGCCCCTCTGAGAGGTGCACGGTGCTTGGGTACTTGTCCTGTATGGGGAGAGAAATGGTTGTAGGCAGATCATCTTGAGGGAGCATGGGGCTGGGACCAGGGCCGCTGACTGGCCAGTCAGAGACACTTTTGGGGTTGAGATCTAGGTATTATACATACTGTTTGCTAGAACCCCTGCCCTCACTGGCCACCATCCAGTCATCATCTTGCTGCCCTGTGGTTTCCAGGCTCCCTTTATTGTCACCTTTCCCAGCATTAACACCTCAGGTAACCCCTGTGTGACTCCATTCTAACTTGGCAGTTTTTTTCACCCGCTTCCCATCAGGAAGTTCAGAGTTTTGGCATCTGTCATCGAGGCCTCCTAAAAGGAAGCTCTTTGAAGGCAGTGGTTGCCACTCTGCCACAATGAATGCTCCTAACACACCTAAACCTGGTATACTTCTTGGCATAGGCAGGACCCCACCCAGGCACCCCAACCGTGGTGGAAGCACATGCTGTGTCACTTCCTGGTTGCAGGTTTCTAATTTGGCTAGGGTTCTCTCACATGACATGATGACTCAGATATGTCTATGCATCTGTTATCCTGGGAGCTTATATCAGATTATGTCATTATGACAGTGCTTGCTTTATAGATGTCTAAACAGAAGCCCTATTCTGTAAGAAACAGTGGCCCCCAAATGCCTGTCCTTTCATCTGAGGACACACTGCAAGATGAGAGGTCTTATGGCAGACTCAACAATGCAAGATCCTAAGGGCAACCTTTGAAAGACTTTTTGGTGCTTGGTGGAGGGATGGTGGCCTAAGGTGATGCCTCAAAGGGCAGGCAGCAAGTTGGAAAGCCCTGTGGGACCGGGGGGCAGGGCTGGGACCTGGGGCCAGAGCTTGCTGGGTTGAACCAGCTTAGCAAATGAGGTTGTATGGGGACAGAGATGCGTCAGACATTTAAAAGAACCAGTTCCGTCTCAGTGAGCAGCTGCCAGTGCCTCCATGAAGCCACCAACAGAAAGCACATCCAGATACCAAAACTGGAGTGGGTCTGGTGTACGCTTACAGATAATTACTAATTTCAGCAAAACAAGTTTTTAGGAGAAAATATATACCTCAGTGATTTAAGTGGAAAGTGTTGGTTAAGTTTTAAACAGCAGCCTTTTCCTAATTAATAACAACTGTTTGAGGAATGTAAAGGAGAGTGTGTGAACGTGGCAGTTTAGCTTCCAAGCTGTGCTTGGCGGCAGCTTGTAGGACTCCAGGGAGGGCTGGGGGCTTGGGCTGCCTCCAGTGTGGGGCCTGAGGCTGAGCCTCCAAGTGGAAGAGAACAGATCTCCGCCCCCCAAACAAAAGAGAATTCAGATGAGAAGTTTCACTAAACAAGAAAGCATATTCCCTTTAAAAAAATTTTTTTAAGCCCAAAGTAGGAATACTGATATTGGGAAGAGGTCAGACACTCAGCATACGCTTCTGAAGAAGTGGATTTGTGTGAAAAGTCCCACTGTGTAAGGCAATAGTAGGTCACTCCATCTCTCCTGCTTCATTTGCTGAGGGGTAACTCTGTCCCAGAGTGCAGCTAGGAATAGAAGGAAGCAACTAAGAGCTGACAGGATAGCCCTGTGGACATTAAGAGGGAAGCCTTGTTACAATCACAGGTAATCAGAAGTACTGTAAAGTCCAAGTCTCAGTAGAGGTGCACAGGTAGCTTGGCACAGGAGAGGATAGGAGTTGGGATGAAAAATTTTAGGGTTTTTTGTTTTTTGTTTTTTTTGTCGGTCATGGGGCCTGAACTCTGGGCCTGGGCGCTGTCTCTCAGCTCTTCAGCTCAAGGCTAGCGCTCTACCACTTGAGCCACAGCACCACTTCCGTTTTTTTTTTCTGCTTAATGTGGTGCTGAGGAATCGAACCCATGGCCTCATGCATGCAAGGCAAGCACTCTACCACTGAGCCACCTTCCCAGCCCAGTTTTAGGTATCATTGTATTTCACATTGATAAAAGACAACCAAATTGGCCAAGGGTTAAGACCTGATGGCAGAGATATGTACAGGATAGCTTAGAATACCTTCTGGGAAAAATGATTGCACACCAAAAGGCTATTCAGAAAACTATAAATCTAAGAGCACCAGTGGCTCACACCTGTAATCCTGGTTATTCAGACAGCTGAGAGTTAAGGTTCAAAGCCAGCCTGGAAGACAACTCTTAACAGACTACTCTGATAGACTCTTACCTCCAGTAGAAAAAAGCCAGAAGTGGAAGTGTGAAAAAGCCAAAGGAGTGAGAGGCCTAGAATTTAATCCCTAGTGCCAACAACAAACTATAAACCTGATCTGCAAAGGACCTTAGATGGCCAGGCTCTCAAAGGTCAGTCTCAGACCTGGGACTCTGTTCTGGGTACAGTGTGATGGTTGTGGTTTGGAGGAAAAGTACTGGAAGGCTGTGCTATGGGAGAGGTCTTGTCCCAGCCTTGTGAGTTCTAACCAGCAGGCAGGCACTAGCCTATCTGTGTGGGGGCCCCAGGGAAGGTCCTGAGCCCCACTGAGGAATGCCAAGGCTGTGATTTAGATGGTGTTTATTCAGGTGCTGGCCATCTGTGAGAGTTTGCATTTGTGGGGTTTATGAAAGGAAAATGGCTGTGGGAATGCGGGCAACTTGATCTAGTCTGTCTCACCTGAGACCCCATGCTGGTGCCGTGGCTGCTTGGTGCTTTACAGAAAGCCTCTGTGTTAGATTTCAGTCACAGCACTGCAATGGTAGTAGCTGGTGAACCCTTGAATCCTGTGGGCATTATGGATGTCCATAGACCATTGATTTATCTCGAATGTTTTCCCACAGGTTATTCTGTCACTGACTCAATGATTTAAAAAAATATTTGTGTAACAAATTCATTTCTTTAAAGGGCATAGTTGAGTGGATTTTGGTATATTTACAAGGTAATAAGCACAACCTCATCACTTTCTAATTCTAGAAGGTTTATATTACCCCATAAAGAAACTCTTGCCCCCAGCCAAGTCACCAACATACTTTCTAAGTAGAGATAGATTTCCCTATTCTGGGTATTTTGTATAAGAGGAACCACCCACTTGTGCTTTTCTTTCTGGCCATGCCTCCAGCCATTTTTGCTTTAGTTATTTCTTAGATAGGGCCTTGCCAGATATGCCAGGCTGGTATGGTCTGCCATCTTCCTGTCTTGTGCCTTCCTCATCCTTTGAGGTTCCGTGTTTGATCAGCCAGTTCATGACCATCCAACAGTGCCCGCTGAACCTCACCACCAGCTCCTCTACAGCAGGAAGGGGGGCACTAGCTTCAAAACCTCTAACCATGGGGACAACATAGACACTATCCATCAGACACTGGCACCCTAATGCAAATGGGTCCTCTGGACTTTTTGGTCAGAGTATGGCATGTGAATCAGGCTACAGTCCGTTGGGGAGATGGGAGACAGGGTTTTCAGACTGTCATAAGCTAGAGGAGGGTTGGCTATTCTACAGCCATTTCCAGATCAGAACAGCCTCTACAAGGGAAAGCACAAAATGTCCACATACCATCCAACTGAAATGTTAACAAAGCCCCAGGCTGTCCGGCTGGATGGACAGTGCTGACCTTTAAATCTTTTGATTACACAGAGGATGGAAAGACTGAATTTCCAAGTCTAATAGTGTGGACTTTCAGCCATTTTCTCTCGAACTATAATTTTCAAGTAAATATTACATGAAATAACATAAACAGAGCTGAATGAAGGAGTTACAATGCCAAATTACATCCTCTAACCCAAATTATCTGAACTTTCCTGGACATAGTCCTGAGGATTTGAGACACACATAAAAAACAGAGGCCCAGCCACACGTCTACAGCCTAGAGTCATCTGCTTGTGAAGAACAACGGGTGCAGAGCTCGCAGCTCAGGAAGTGTTCACATCTCCCTGGAGGGCTGGGGGGGTTGGAGGTTAGACACCGTCAACAATGAACTCAGCATCCACGACAAGCTCCTCTGGGACCAGCACTGCCAGAAGCATACATGAAAATAACTGGGAACAGCTGAGGACGTCGTGGCAAGTACTGCTGTTCCAGAGGGAATTTAAAAATGTGTGCTAAATGTTGCTTAGAAAAACAAACAAGCCCTTGAAACAAGCTCTTGACGGTGGATGATGAACCTGGGAAAATGAACATGAAGCTCCCAGGACTGGAAGGCCCAGCCTGGGTGTGCCTATGGTCATCTTGAACTGATGTCTCAGAACCTGCTCAGGCTTGTGTCAAACATTCTCCAGGCATGAGCCCTACCCCACCCCCGGTGCCTCAACTCCAGGAGGGGCCTTTCTTCCCTTTACCCACTCCTTGCACAGTTTTGGGATGAACTAGTGGGAACCTGGGGGCCTCTGGGGTGGGAGAGATCCAATTCATTGGAAATAGAGTCCAATGGCATTTTTGAAGCAAAGACTTTGGGAATTTTAATAATAGCCAAGTCAGCCCGAGTGATCAGCTTATGTCACTAGGGAGACCAGAATGGGGACAACACAGGAGGTTCCATGTCCCTGGCTTCTGTATGGCTCACAAGCTAAAAATGGTTGGAAAACAGCCTTTTGTGACCTATGAAAACTGGAGGTCAAACATCAGTGTTTATTTGCACTTGACTGGCCTAGTCAGGCTCAGCTGTGGCTGCTTTTGTGCTGCAGTGGTGGAGCTCAGTGTGTCCAGGCTACAAAGCCTGCTCAGGCCAGTCACACTCTGCAGAAGGCGCAGATCCTAGGGGTGAGGTGATCTTGGCAATTTGTGGCACTGTAAGATGTTTGAGACAAAATACCAACCCAGACGAGGCAGCTGGGAAGCTAGAGGCGACACTGGGTGGAAGGGAATCAGGACATGTCCCTGTGCATGGAGCACAGGAAACACATGTAACTTTCCTTTTGGGAAGTGACCTTAGGAAATAGAGCAGATTAAAAAACAATGTTCACTACCCAATCATTCCAGAGGACATGGCGATCATTGAGCCAGGGCTCTCTTGGGAGAGGGAGGCTTATGTATCCCCTGTTGACCTCAGTCCCCAAGCCTAAGATGAGCTTTCTTCTCTGTCACCTCCTTGTCCCTGGAATTCATATAAGTGTTCAGCTAAGACACAGTTTCTGTGCTTTTCAATAACAACAAAATGATTCTCAAAACTCAAGGGGCGAAATTCCCATGGTAATTCCTTCATTCCCCTAACTATTTCGTCTAACTTCCTTATAGTTTTCAAGTATTTCCCTTGAATTCAAAGCTACAAATACTCTTTAGAAAGCCTTTATAATTGCATTCTTAAACTTCATTTATGTTTTGCTTTAATCCTTGGTATTCATAGTGACTTCCATCTTGGGAGGCAGGACATCTGTGGACAGTCAGGTGGTACCCTGTCTTCTGATCCTCCTCTATGGTACACCATATATCATATCACTAAAGAAAACGAAATGGTATTTCCCTGTTTAATCTCTCCTTCTGGCACACCTGCATTTCTTTCCTATTCGTAGACTATTTCAAGAGGGTCTGCTTACCGGAAATTGCTTTTTTTTTTATTTTTTATTTTTGCTAGTAGTGGGGCTTAAACTGTGGGCCTGGGCATGAACCCTTAGTTTTTTTTTGTTTTTGTTTGCTTAAGGCTAGCTCTTACCACTGTAGCCACAACTCTATTTCTGGCATTTGCTACTTAACTGGGGAGCAGCATCTTATGGACTTTTCTGTCCAGGCTTGCTTTGAATAACGATCCTCAGATCTCAGCCTCTTGGGTAGCTAAGATTACAGGTGTGAACCATCAGCACATGGCGGGTCACTGCTGTGGTTTTGTTGAAACATGGGTATACTGCTGACCTGATCTTGTGTGCCTTCCTCCTCCTGGACTTAAGAGATCCACTGAGGATTGAGAGCTGGTCCTGTCCTTTGCTTGCATAGGAAAACAGGAGCCCTGCTACCTTCCAAGCCCATACATGGAAAAAGCTGTACTTCAAATCAGCTGGAAAACTACCTCTAGCATTTTCCTAGGAAATCCACAAGTTACTGACAAGACTGGACCCTGGGCAGCAAGTAGAACTAAAAGAAGTAACAAAGGAGTGCGGCGATCCAGATAATCTTCTGTACCTTTCTATGTTAGAATGAAAAGGGGAGATAAGCAAGCCAAACCACTAACTTATGCAGCCAAGAAACACCCCCTGCAGTTAGTCTAAGGCAATACACTTAAAACTCCTGGCCTTCCTTGAGGATTTACTAGAGAAGAATCTCACTGTTGTCCCCAGTAGTTTTCTAAGATTGTCATTTAAAGCTAATCATGTAGCAACTGTTTGCTTTGAGAAGTAATTCTTACCCCCTTAGACCACGGATGAGGAAAGGCAGGTCAGTTTCATGGAGTCAGGAATGGTAATTAGGAAGCTGGATATACATACGTAGAGAGATAATTTCACATTTTTCTCTTTGTATAATTTTTAATAAGTATAATGGACAATGAGAGTACTATATTACAGATATTTACTGGAAAATTTTATCATTACTAAGGTTTAAACTCAAACCCTAAATTTCATAAATGTCTAAGTCTGAAATTAGTTGTATTTTAAAGTTAATGTGGTCTCATTTCAGTGGAATCATAGACTTTTGAGTCAGAAGTGTAAGGTTTTCAGGTTCTTTTTCATAAGACAAATCACTCTAGCCCCAAATCCTTTGGTTCACTGAGCCTCAGCTTTCACAGTACCTTCACGTGTGACAAACAGGAGACTTTTGATTCCTAGCAGTCCCAGAGATCTTTGGAATAATGCCAATTTTCATGAAACCAACATTTCATGAAGGAGTACAGACTAAAAACTCAGACCTAAAGCACTCAGATTCTAAAACCCAAGTTCAAAAACATTCTATACTAGCCAGGTGCTGGTGGCTCACGCCTGTAATCCTAGCTACTCAGGAGGCTGAAATCTGAGGATCGCGGTTCAAAGCCAGGCCGGGCAGGAGAGACTGTGAGACTCCTATCTCCAATAAACCACCAGAAAACCGGAAGTGGCGCTGTAGCTCAAGTGGTAGAGCGCTCGCCTTGAGCTGAAGAGCTGAAGGACAGCACCCAGGCCCAGAGTTCAAGCCCCACGGCCGACAAAAAACAAACAAACAAAAAAAACAACAAAAAAAAAATTCTATACTATCTAACATTTCTAAATTTAAGTGCAGTTGTAATCAATGGGTTAAGTTTTCCTTTTTTTTTTTTTTTTTTGGGTCTGGTCGTGGGGCCTGAATTCTGGGCCTGGGCACTGTCCGTCAGCTCTTGAGCTCAAGACTATCGCTCTACCACTTGAGCCAAAGCACCACTTCCGGCTTTTTTTCTTTTTGCTTATGTGGTCCTGAGGAATCGAACCCAGGGCCTCAGGCATGCAAGGAAAGCGCTCTACCACTGAGCCACCTTCCCAGCCCTGGGTTAAGTTTTCTTATACCATGATTCCATGTGGTGCTGGTGACTGACTTTGATATCAAGTAGCAATAAAACAGTTGTTGGAAAGCACAAACACCTTTCAAAAAGCCTTGTTCATATATGCCTTATCTAGTGCCATCTACAAATAAGAATCATGTATTAATCTCAAAGATCTAATAAAAGACAATTCCTGTACATTATTACTTTTTAATTAAAACTCAGTTATTGCTGTAGGGAAAGTTATAAAAGTGACGGGGGAAGGGGGGCAGGGCATTGGTGGCTTAACTTGCAATCCTAGCAACTCAGGTGGCTGAAAGCTGAGAATTGAGGTTCGAAGCTAGCCTGGGCAGCTAAGTTTGTGAGACCCTTATCTCAACTAACCACTGGAAAACTACAAGTAGTGCTGTGGTTCAAGTGAGAGAGGGCTAGCCTTGAGCAAGAAAGCTCCAGGACAGTGCCTAGGCCCTAAATTCAAGCCTTTGGACTGGAACATACCCCAAAAAAGTGATTGTGGGTCCCAAGTCTAGAACTCCTTCTTCTTTTTGGACTGCCACCATGGTGGGGACAGATGACATGAGGGGTCTCTTCTACAGAGACTGTCAACTAGTCCTTGTACTACCCTGTTCTGTCAGAGGCGCCTGCTGCCTTTCATTCCCCAGCCCACTGGGACTTTACAGAGCAAACCAGGCTTCTTCATCTTTCTTTGGTCTTAACCAAACACTATTTTCATCCTAGCTTCCAACATTTTACTGCTTCTCTTCTTTGCTGTGCATGCTTTTACTGCCACTTTAGAAGGGTTAAATTGAGGGCATGGCTAAATCGGTAGAGTACCCTGCCTAGCAAGCACAAGACGTTGAGTTCAAACCCCAGAATATAAAAAAAACAAGTCAGGTGTCAGTGGCTCATGCCTGTAATCTTAGCTACTCAAGAGGCTGAGATCTGAGGATTTGAAGCTAGCACAGCCAGGAAAGTCCAAGAGTCTCTTTTATCAATCACCAAAAAGCTGGAAGTGAGCTGGGGGCTGGTGGCTTATGCCTGTAATCCTAGCTACTCAGGAGGCTGAGATCTGAGGATCGTGGTTGGTTCAAAGCCAGCCTGGACAGGAAAGTCTGTGAGACTCTTATCTCCAATAAACCACCAGAAAACTGGAAGTGGTGCTGTGGGTCAAGTGGTAGAGAGCTCACCTTGAGCTGAAGAGCTAAGGGACAGTGCCCAGGCCCAGAGTTCAAGCCCCACGACAGACCAAAAAAAAAAAAAAAAAAAAGAAAAAGAAAAAAGCAGAAAGTGGAGCTATGGCTCAAGCGGTAGAGTGTTAGCTTTGAGCAAAACAGCTCAGAGACAGTAACTAGGCTCTGAGTTCAAGCTCCAGGATTGGCACACACAGAAAAAAATAATTTTAAGAACAAATGTGGGGCAGGGAAGGTGACTCAGTGATAGAGCGCTTGCCTTGCATGTATGAGGCCCTGGGTTCGATTCCTCAGCACCACATAAGCCAAAAAGAAAAAAAAAGCCGGAAGTGGTGCTGTGGCTCAAGTGGTAGAGCACTAGCCTTGAGCTGAAGAGCTGAGGGACAGCGCCCAGGCCCAGAGTTCAGACCCCACGACTGGACCCAAAAAAACAAAAAGAACAAATGCGTAGTTTTTATTTGGGTCCCAGAATTATCCCCGCTTCATTGTCTGGCCACAGACCACAGGAGCAGCTCCACAAGCACTAATCATTGTTCCCCTTCACTGCTGGCCCAGGCAGGAGGAAGGAACCAGCTTATTATGGGCTTGTCTTAAAACTCAAAGGAGATAATAGAAGAGTAGCAACTACTGTGTTTTCATTTATATACTCAGCAGGTCATCCATGAACAGGCAAAACATTTTATAACCACTTATATTTCAGTGTAGAATCTCTCTTGGATTAGGGGAAATAAAGGCAGAAGGAAATCCTATGCTGTCCTAAAATGGCTTTGTGTAACCCTTATTAAAAATACGTCAGATCACCCTGCACAATATGATAAGCTTAAACTGACTTATTCATTCAAAATGAGTTGACAGAACAGGGGTGTCCCTAGCGTGACTCTATGGCAGATGGCCCCTGACCTGCTTTACTTTGCCCAGAGGCTTTCTCTTTTCTCCTGTACTGGTGACAAATTCTGATCATCTATGCTCAGGCCCAACCCAGTTCATCGTAGCCCTAACAGTGCTTCACACATAGCAGACAGCTTCCTGAAACTGAGATATGGGTACAGGGAAAGGTACCTCAGGGGTTGCTGGAAAGCTGGGGGGTGGCCCTCTCCAAAGACAGCCACTCTCATGATCAGAACTACTCCCGCCCTCCTAGAGCTACAGAAGCAGCTTGTTTCTGTTTTCCTTAGGCCATTGTGAATTGGGTTTATATCTCATTCCCTGTATGGCCCTATAAAAAACACAGGCATGGGGTTAAACGCTGGTATTGACAAGTGAACAAAGTAAACACTGCATAGGGGAATGCAAATTAAGACTAAAAGGTTACCTTTACATGCACACTTACATGGTTAAGGACAGCTTTAAAAAAAGCATTGAAACAAGTGTGAGCAGCTGGAACCCTCCTCTATGCTGCTGAGAGGATATACTGGCACAGCTACTTTGGAAAACTACTGGGCAACATGGGACATATATTCGCAGTGATTGATTAGGTCCAGCCTAGATATAATACATACATATATATATATATATATATATATAATACATGTATAATACATATATGTAATGTAAATATAATATGTATATATATATATATTTTTTTTTTTTTTGACTATGTGCTAACCCACTCACAGCAGCCCAGCTCAAAATGACCAGAACAGGGACTGCTCAGGAATGCTTTGTGGCATGTCCATACAATAGAGCACCTATAGCAATCAGAACTGTCTGGAGTTACACACTAAGCTCAGCCTCCTAGGACACTGCCCAAGGCTGGCTTTCTCCATGTAAGCAGATGGGTCCTTCCATAGAAGTCAGGAGAGTGCCTGAGGGAAGGAATGACTGGGAAGGAATGAAGAGGTTTCTGGAAACTGCTCATATTCTGTTTCCTGCTCTGCAGCTCTGATGGCTGTACTAATTTATACAGACTTTTTTTTTTTTTTTGGGTCCGGTCGTGGGGCCTGAATTCTGGGCCTGGGCACTGTCCCTCAGCTCTTCAGCTCAAGGCTAGCGCTCTACCACTTGAGCCACAATGCCACTTCCAGCTTTTTTCTTTTTGCTTATGTGGTGCTGAGGAATCGAACCCAGGGCCTCAGACATGCAAAGCAAGTGCTCTACCACTGAGCCACCTTCCCAGCGGCTGTACTAATTTATATATGCCTTTTCTATATGCTTATATGATAATTAGGCTCAATTATAAGTAACTACAGTAAGATAAATGGGTCAACTTAGAAATCTTCATTAGATGAAGATTTAGTTGTAGACATGTGCTTCAATGCTTGTGAGCTTCTAGCCTTTTTCTTGGTGTGTGTGCTGGTATTAGAGCTTGAATGCAGGGCTTAGGTGCTGTCCCTTAGCTTTTTTGCTTAGGGCTAGCACTCTACTACTGGAGCCACAGCTTCACTTTCAGCTTTTTGATGGTTAACTGGATATAAGAATCTCATGGACTTTCTTGCCCAGGCTGGCTTTGAACCAGGATAATTAGATCTCAGCTTCTTGAGTAGCTAGGATTACACATGTGAACCACTAGCACCTTGGTTCTAATTATCTTTTACAATCTTCCTCTACTAATAATTCAACTTGTGACAATTAAAAATAATAAACATCTTTTAAAAAGTAATTCAGCTAGCTTGTAGGGTTAAATAAACTTGAAGAAACACTAGTTTCCAGAAGCTAAGGCTGACCAAAAAAATAAATAAATAAATAAATAAATAAAAGGAAAAGGACTGCACAATTCTTAGCTTTATTTGGAAACACGCAGATGCTGTGCTCAAGGGCTGAGCAGGACAAGGGTCCCTGAGGCCTGCAGGCTTGCATAACGGCTAACTTTGATTGTGCAGAGCTGGGCCAACAAGAGGAATGGAAACAGAGAGCCAGAGCCAAGGCAGCCAAGCTGTCCACTCTTTTCTTAAAGAGAGAGCAACCAAAAGACAGATTCCAGCTTCATCAAACACACCTTTTAGCCTGAAACAAATAGGAGTTCTATTATTTTTTTTAACAATTAAGTATCTTTAAGCACAGTGCCTATTTATACATTTGTAACAGGAACAGGATTATAGGTGCAACTGCTTTAAGTACCGAAGACTAAAGTAGATGTGTCATTTGCTCCTACAAAACAGATCAATGCATTGAAACGAACCACTTCAACAGTGCTTAATAATCCATTATGTGGAGCTGAATCAGAGAAGCTCTCTTGATTCTGAACCCCAAAAACCCCATTACAGGACTACTCCCCTGCTACAGTTGTCTCTCAGGAGAACTAGCAAAGATCTTCGGGTCTTTTCTGTCCCACACCCTTAGTGGGTGAATGAGATAATGATGTTTCCCATTTCGTGCTCCTAAATGACTGGCTTATGCTAACACTTATGGACATGTGAAAGCATTTACCTAACTATAGCCTACATGGAAGAAGGGTTTAGTCACCAAGCTTCTACCAAGGGACCAACCAGCACATTCTCAGAAATAATAAGCCCTTTGGGAGGAGGGAGGAGAAAGGGTCGAGGGTGATACTGTATAGTTTCTGTTTATCGGACAAACACACTATTATTATACAACCTATGAAAATAGTTAGGATAAAAACTGATAATCAGGAAATGTGAACATGTTCTTAACTTAGACTACAATTACATTGTATAAGACCAAGTAGCTTAGACAGGCATTCACCGGCAGAGCTATCATAAATAATTCAAATGGGGGGGATTGGTGGTTCATACCTGTAAACCTAGCTACTCAGGAGGCTGAGATCTAAGAATCACAGTTCAAAGCCAACCCAGGAAGGAAAGTCAGTGAGACTCTTATCTCCAATTAACCACAAAAAGCAGGAAGTGGAGCTATGGCTCAGTTGGTAGAACACTAGCCTTGAGCACAGAAGCTCAGGGACAGTGCCCAAACATGGGTTCAAACCCCAGGACCGACAAAAACATTTAAAAAAACAAATAACTTGAAAGAAAAAAGAATTTGCAAGATGCTTAGTTCAGCTTTTCCTTAAAAGCATAAAGAAGCATTTCACACGATCAGAATAGCTACGGCAAGAAAAGATAGACAATAACAAGTGTGGAGAGAGAGTGCAGAAAGTGGGGGATTACACATTGTTGCTACAGTAGCTGCTTTGTAAAACGATGTGCAAGTTTCCTTTTTCTTTTTTCTAAAAGATGTTTTTCTTAAATCCTGAAATGATATGTATATATTATAGGCAGAGTAAAAATTGTCCCCTTCCATTTCTTAGCACTGCAGGTATTTTATGTTCACTCCTTATGGGCTGCACACACACCTCTGGCAGGGAGAATCCTCTTGTAGCACTAACTCAGGGCCAGCTCTGGGACTTCTAGAAATATGTGGCTGGAGAGACACACCTCCTCTCTGATATTGTTACCTAATCTTGGCTGGGAATGTGGCTTAGTGGTAGTGTGCTTGCCTAGCATGCATGAAGCCCTGGGTTCGATTCCTCAGAACCACATAAACAGTAAAAAGCTGGAAATGGCACTGTGGCTCAAGTGGTAGAGTGCTAGCATTGAGCAAAAGAAGCCTAAGACAGGGCCCAGGCTTCAGGACTAACAAAAAACAAATAAACAACAACAAAAAGATTACCTAATCTTTTTTGCAGAGAACAAGAACAAAACACTGAGGGTTTGTCTGACAAATTAATTAACATTTTTTTCTCTCTGTAAATAACTTTATTTCTTACACCATGTTTTGAGGGGAGATCTATGGAGAGGGAGAAGGTACATTAGGTAACCTTTTAAACCCATAGCTCTTTTAATTTACATAAAACTAAACATTTCAAGTGATCAATCTGGCAATACTTAGTACATTCTCAGTGTAATCACTACCTCTAGCCACTTCCAAAACATGTTCATTAATTTCATATTAAAAGCTACATCATTAACTAGCTAATCCCATTTCTCTTCCCCTTAGTCTCTGGCAACCAGCATCTACTCATTTGTTTCTATGAATTTATCCATTTAAAATAGTTCATATAAATAGAACTATACAATATGTGATCGTTTGTATCTAGCTTTTTTTACTGAACATATGATTTTCAAGAGTCGCCGGGCACTGGTGGCTCACACCTGTAATCTTAGCTACTAAAGAGGGTGAGATCTGAGGATCATGGTTCAAAGCTAGCCTGGGCAGGAAAGTCTGGGAGACTCTTATCTCCAGTTAACCACCAGAAAACTGGAAGTGGCACTGTGGCTCAAGTGGTAGAGCTCTAGCCTTGAGCTGAAGAGCTGAGCAACAGTGCCCAGGCCCAGAGATCAAGCCCCATGACTGACCAAAAAAAAAAAAAAAGATTTTCAAGAGTCATCCATACTTTACTATTTTATGCTATTACATACTTGATTATTCCACTGTATGAAAATACCAATTCGGTTCCTTTTTATAATACTTCATTATTAATACTCATTTTGTTCCTATATTGTTTTGTTTAGTTCATTTATAGTTTTTTCTGAGTTAAGACAGTTCCTTTAGTCTTTGTCTAGTAAATCCAATACTTGGGCTTCTGCAAGCTGGTTTCTATCAGCTTTTCTTTTATGCCCTGTATTTTTGCTCCTTTAAAAATTGGACATTTGGGCTGGGAAGGTGGCTCAGTGGTAGAGTGCTTGCCTTGCATGCATGAGGCCCTGGTTTCAATTCCTCAGTACCACATAAGCAAAAAGAAAAAAGCCAGAAGTAGAGCTGTGGCTCAAGTGGTAGAGCGCTAGCCTTGAGCTGAAGAGCTGAGGGACAGCGCCCAGGCCCAGAGTTCAAGCCCCACGACCGACAAAAAAAAAAAAAAAAATTGGACATTTTAACTACTAGAATATGGTAACTCTGGGAACCATACTCTCTCTTGTCCTGCGAATTTGCTGTTGATTGCTGAGGGCTGCAGTTTTCTGTTTAACAACTTTTCCTAATGATTTTTGCAAAGATTGTTCCTGCTTGTGTGTGGTCACTGAAACGTCTACTGTATTATCTCACAGTCAGCCAGTGACCTCACTGAGAGAGCTCTTAGATGCCTAGAGCCCACAGGGAGGAAAAAAAAAAAAACAACCAAAAAACTTCCTAGGCCTTTGCTGCTTGGCTTTGAGGTGGAGTGTGAGGCACTCTGCCCACCACTGTGCCCTGGCCTTCACTCCTGCTGGTCCTGTCAGAGGTGCAGCCTTAGCCTCTCGCAGGGCTCAGGTTTATGTTACAGTATTTCCCGTGGTAAATGTGGAGGCCACCTCAAGCCCCCTTTCTCCCCTAAGAAACTCCTCCTAAGTTTCCTTCCTAGGACCTTTGGATCTATCTGTTGCTTTCCCGTCAGCCCCAGCTTGTTCTTCAGGCACAGATAGAACACTCTGTAGCTGTGTATAGATGCTGTATTTCTCAGAAAGGGACTAGCCCCTGCTCTGGTCCCTTTGGGAACTACCAGGGAAAGTCAGAATATATGACCACAGTATTTGAAGAAGGTTTGCATTTGTTTCCTGGCACCTACAAGATGCATCAGGAAGATGGACTGCTGTGGTCATCGCTACCATAGGGATGAATGACAGAAGATAGGCAGCCAAGAGGATGAGGCCCTGCTGAAGTCTAGCTTCCCCCTCTTCACCTGCTCCTCTAGTCTCTACAGGCATTTCATCAGATCCCAGAGTTCTGGTAATGCTTAGTTTTTCAAGTGTTGCCAGTTTATGATGGTTTTGCTGGACTCATTGATTCTCTGAGTGACCTATGCTGCCATTTTCTGTGATATCACCATAACTTGGTAGTTCCATAAGAAGCAAGCATAAGTTCACAATACAACCCAGTAATCCCACCTGTAAAAAATAAAATGTCCATGCAGTAATCAAAGTTACAGCAGCGTTATTATTTATGGACAACTTCATTTTTGGTGGGGGGGGGGATCCGGTTGTGGGGCCTGAACTCTGGGCCTGGGCGCTGTCCCTCAGCTCTTCAGCTCAAAGCTAGCGCTCTACCACTTGAGCCACAGCACCACTTCGGCTTTTTTCCTTTTTGCTTATGTGGTGCTGAGGAATCGAACCCAGGGCCTCAGGCATGCAAGGGAAGCACTCTACCACTGAGCCACCTTCCCAGCCCATTATGGACAACTTCAAATAATCTAATTTCCTTCAACTGGTGAATGGATAAGCAAATGTAGCATGTCCATGCTTGAGCAACAGAAAGAAAGCAATGCTCGTGTCTGCTATAACATGATGGATGCCAAGGACACAAAGTCACGGGTTATGTGATTCCATATAGATGAAATGTTCAGTAAAGGTAACCTACAGAGTTGGAAGGAAGTCTAGTATTTTTTTTTTATTTTCTAATTTACTATACTTAGGACTTGATAACTTTTCCAAACTGATTTTTTTAAAGCAATACTGGGGTTTGAACTCAAGACCATACTTGTGCTGGTTATGTGCTCTACCTTAAGCCATGCACAGAGTCTTTTTTTACTTTATTTTTTGAATAGGGTCTCATGTTTATGTCTGGGCCTTCCAAGGCTGCAGTCCTTGGATGACAGGCAGGCACACTTTAATGTGCCTAACTTTTAACTGGTTCAGATGGGGTATGATAAACTTTTTGCTTAAGTTGATCTCAATCCTTGACCTTCCCAATCTCTGCCTCTCAAGCAGCTAGGATTACAGACCTGAGCCACCAGGCCTGGTGTTTTGTTTTTTCTCTCTCTCTAATCCTCTTTGAATATAATGCCTGTCCATGTTTTTAAACTATATTCTTACATTTCCATTGTATTATCTTCCTGTCCTTATGGCTTTTAAAAAATACTTTTTGTTTTCTTATGTTTGTCCTGTTATCTGGTATCTTTTTACAGTCTTATCCAAATTGTCCTATAATTCTCACATAATGGAGTTTTTTTTTAGTAATGGATAATTTTTTAGTCTCATTTCTCTTCTGTAAGAGGCATGTTTTCTGTGACAGTTCAGTGAGTACTGTTATAAAAATGGCCCTCCAGGACAATTTCATGGTGGCTTCCTGCAGAGCTAGGGAGTTCATTATATTAACCACTTAAGTCATTTTTAGACCTGGTTTCTATCTAGATCACAGGTTAGGTAGGATATACATACAGACCTATGCCAGAGATTTTGAGTTCTTTTTTTTTCCTTCAGTAACAAATTTCCCAAGCTAGCTGGCAGTTTCATCCTTTCGACAATGACAGGGAAGTGTCTAAGGCTCCAAATCTTGGGAAGAACACTGCTCTCCCCAAAACACCACCCAATGCTGACCCAAGGCATCTGGATAGGAGTCCCCCAGCCCTGAGCCCCATCTGCTCTGAAGTCAATGGGAGCCTCCGAGTCTCAGCATTTGTGCTGGTTGATTTCTTACTAATGGCTCTTGGGACCTTTGTACTTCTTTCTTTTGAGCTTGACTTCACACCTTAAACATATCATACTGAACCTAGCACTCTGTATGGTTAAAAAGGTACAGGGGGCGAGACATAGTCACCACGGTTGGCCATATTTACACAAGTCTTTTTTTTTTCTTTTTGGTGAGAGATAATCCATTTTTACCTAATTATCTAGGCAGTTAGCAAATGTGTTTTCACTATACAGTAGCTTCTGCTAAAGTTTCACTGTATGTGTGTTAACTGAGGGATGGGTGAAACCCACCCAAGCAGAACCACATGTAGGCTGGAGGAACAATGCATCAGCAAAGGGAGGGCAGCTTTGGTGGGATGGGAAGTGCAAGGCACATTTCCCTTAGCAGCAGTGTGCCAGGCCGGGCTGTCCCTGCTGTCTCTACACATTTGGTGTGGCTGCTCTATACAGCATGGATAGACATCCTCATTCAAAAGCTGGTTTGGTACCTCGACTGAAAGCGTGACTGAAAGCCTTGTATGCACCAAGAATAAAGAAAGTAGCGCTTGCATGTGGCTTTCTGAGGAGCCGGTGCAGGACTGAAGGTTGCTTGATGAGGCAGTAAGTGCCTGCTAGCACCACAATGGGAATTTCCTATCAGTTTGCCTTGATGTGAGGCAGAAGGGGAAAAACAGAGGGCAAGGTTTAAGAGGCTGTCAGCAATCAGACAATAACAATTGACTCAGCTTCTTAAGCTCTACTAGTGTTATCTTCCTAACAATGTGTTAACTGGACCCAGTGGCTCACACCTGTAATCCTTGTTACTCAGGAGGCAATTCAAAGGAGGAGGATCACCATTCAAAGTCAGCCAGGACAGAAAAGTTCCTAAGACCTCACCTCCAAAGTAGCCAGCAAAATGCCAGACTAGAGGCATGGCTGGAGTGGCAGAGCATCAGCTGTAAGTAAGTAAGCCAAATAAGAACACAAGGCCCTGAGTTGAAGCACTGGCATGCGTATGTGCATAAATATACACACATGCATGCACACACACAAGTGTAGCCAGAAGTGGCTGACTTATGCTGGGTTGGATTTGTGTGGAAAAACTTTGCAGCACTACAGATGGTAGTCATGTCAGTGGTACCTCAGGAAGTGGCTGCACCAGGATTGAGATAGCAGTAGGGTTGCTGAAATAGTATAAGGAAGTGGAACTAACTTATCACCACGGTGTGATCAATATTTGTCCTATTTAACACCAAGCACTAAGCAGACACCAGATCATAAACAGAGCTTGGTTACTACAGAGTGCTCAATCATTGCACATGCTCTCCTCCTGACAATGAAGTAAGGAGACTGGGTCTATGCTTTTCCAAATAATTGACCCTTGATTTCTCCTGGTTGTTTCCCTAGATGGTTTGTTTGTATTTAACTTCTATTAGGTTTAAGTGTCCTACACTTCCTTAAGTTTAATTCCACTCGCCTTATTTGGTTCTGGCCTATATAAGCTTTGTGCTAGTTGCATTCAGGCTGCTGGTCTTTGAGACAAGGGTCCACCAGCTCTCCAATAAAGACTCACAATTTGGCCTCTAAAGTGGCGGCTTTTTTGTTTCTCACAACTTAGTTTCCTTATAACAACATAAAGAAGCTATTTTCAGCATGTAAACATTTCAAATTCACTTCTGTTCTGAATTATAGACACCAAATGGCATACTAGCATAAACAGATGATGGCACGGCTCCTCCAGCTTCTATGTGGTGATTTCACAGAGAAACTATTGTTTATTTCACTAAAGCCTGCTTGAAATTAGTCAGTTTGAAAGCCAAACAACTCATACTCACTGAGGACAGTGTATGTTATAACTAATGCTTTTAAATTACCTTACAAAGAAAAAGAAAAAAAAAACTCCATCTCTTTAATTCAGAAAAAAAAATGTTAAGAATCAAACCAAGCACTCACTGTCTTTGCATCTTATATCAAATTATAGTTCTCATGAGACAGAGCTAAAAACAGTATAAGATGCCTTTAATCACTTATAAATACTATTACAAATGAATTAATGGGAAAGAAAGTAATAAAATCAAAAGTTTCTGGAAAATTAATAGGTATAAAGTTTGTATTAGATTACACAGCAGTTATATTAAATAGTAATCACTTTTCTTTACAAAGGCTTTAACAAGAGACAGTTCACATAGACAAATATATGCTCAACTCCATAGTAACCTATATTACTATATTAAGCATATATTCAGCGAATATATGCTTAGTAACCTATATTACTATAGTAACCTATATTACTCCTACCCAGCTATGTCTGTACACGCTGCAACTAGGACCAGGATGGACATATGATCCAAGCTGGCCCAAGAAGAATGTCTTGGATAAATCTGAACTTGAGAGCCAGACCACCCATCTGGGAAGTTGTTTGAACTGAGGATACAGACTTGAAGACACACAGATGGGTCCTTTGGCCACATGCCTGACAACACAGCAACAGCTGTACTGCAGAAGACAACACTTTTTGAAAGAATGAACTAGAGTTATAGAAAGTGGTGGGGATAAGGCAATATAAAACCCCAGAAAGGGGGGAGGGGGGAGGCTGGGAAGGGAGGTGAAGGGTAAACAAAGGAGGAGGCTGCAATGCTTGGTAAGAAATGTATGCATTATCCTGCCCATGTAATTGTAACCCCTCTGTACAGTATGTTCTCAAATAAAATAAAATAAAATTAAAAAAAAAGCCTAGGCCCAAAGTTCAGGTCCCAGGACTGGCACACACACACACAAAAAGTATGCCATATACTTGGCCATCAGATCTTTTCAAAAATACCAGCACTCAGAGTATACTATACTCCAGAAGTATCTCAAACTTAGTCCTACTGACATTTTGACAGAGTCATTCTTTGCTAGAAGAGCTGCCCTGTGTACCACAAAATGCCTAGCAGTATCACTGGCCTCTATCCACAAAAAAAAAAAAAAAAACAAAAAAAACCCAGAAAAAGAAAGTGAGGTTGAGAATCTGCAGATTTTGTTGATGAGAAGAGATTCCCCATTCCTGATTCCAGCTCTTGAGAGTTTTTGTGAGTTGTTCTGGACTTTCATACAATAATTTTCTTCAGTCTTCCTCCTATCTACATTCTCATACATGGGCTTCTTTGAAGTGGGTTTCAGACCTTACCACAAGAATCTTTAACAATCACAATGAAACCATTAGTTACAATAAGAAGCATGGAATAGAAATAGGAATTATTTTTTTCCCCAGAAAGAGTACCTAGGACATCCTGATAGAATATAGGCAATAAAAGAGGGCAAAAAAAAAAAAAAATCAGCCTCCAAATGATTTGTTTTTGGTCAATCTTCATAGCCCTCAAGCAGCTAATCTCTCTCTCTCTCTCTTCCCCCCTCTCTCTTCCCCCCCCCCCCCCATCCTGAGGCTTGAACTCAGGGCCTGGATACTGTCCTTTAGCCTTTTTTTTTTGCCAATCCTGGGACTTGAACTCTCATAGACTTCCCTGCTTGGGGTGGCTTTGAACCACAATCCTGAATAACCACAATCCTAGGATAACCAATGTGAGCCACCAGTGCCTGCCTAGCTTCTCAAATTATTTTGAAAACAGAAAGTACTGGTGTTAAATTAATATAAGCTTTTACAACTAAGCATTTATTTTCTTATTGAAATTTAATTCTTTAGATACTACTGAGTTACTATCTTGGATCCTATCATTTTATCCTGCAGATCTGCTGGAGCATGTCTTACAGCAGGTGGTAATACCTTCAGTATTTAAGAAATTAAGACATTCCTTGACTTTTTTTTTTTTGACACACTCTCTCTATATAGCTCGGGCTGGCCTAGAATTGACTCACTAAAGGGTAGCTCAAACTCATGATCATCCTCTCTCAGCCTTTTGAGTGCTAGAATTAGAGTCTCCCTCATTGTGAAAGGATACTTTTGTTCAAGGCCTGGGCTTTTTCCCTGAGTTTCTTTTTGTCAAGGCTAGGTCTCTACCATTTGAGCCACAGCTCCATTTCCAGCTTTCTCCTCCTCCCCTTCCCCTTCTTGGGTAGGGTTTTCCTGCCTGGGCTGGCTTTGTACCATGATCCTCATATCTCAGCCTTCTGAATAGCTAGGATTACAGGTGTGAGCTACCAGTGCCTGGCTTTCTTTTTTAGTATGTTGAAAAAAAAGCCCACAGCTTTGGCTCTCCAAAGTTTCTGGTAAGAGATCTACTGATAATCTTACTATGAACTCTTTGTATGTTACAAGTTGCTTCTTTCTTTCTGCTTTCAAAAACTTCTTTAAGTATTCCTTCTGCCTCCTTCTCTTTTCTCCTGTGACAAATTCTGCATTGTAGATGTCAGTCTAGTCTGCTTGATGGTGTCCCACAGGTCTGATAGGCTGGGTTTTTTCTTTTCTCTTTTTTGTTATTATAAAGCTGATGTACAGAGGATGACATGAGTCAGGTAAAGAGTACATTTCTTTTTGAACAATGTCACCCCTTCCCTTGCTCACTTCCAGTTTTCCCTCCCATCACCACCTACAAGTTGTATAGTTCATGTGGGTTCAGTTTTTTTCAGTCTGTTTTCTTTCTTCTCTCTTGATAATTACCATTGTCTCTTTTTCTTTGCCAGTATGTGAGCTTGAACTCATGCCTTCTGGCTTCTGGTGGTTAATTGGATATAAGAGTCTCACAAACTTCCTGCTTGAGCTGGTTTTGAACTGCAGTCCTTAGATCTTAAGCCTCCTGAGTAGCTAAAAGTCATGAGCCACCAGTGCCTGTCTTGTATTTTGTTTTTTTAATTTCTTTTTGTAATTGTGATAGGCTTTCTCTGAACCAAGAATCAGCCTGAGACATAAACTTAATGTCTTCTAAGGTCTATACTCAGAACTGGTGCCTGTCCTGCAGCACTCACTAAGTCAATTTTGTATTTTCCTCGCGTGTGCAGTTACTTTGCAATGTCCTAGTCTGCAGTGTCTTGTTCCCATAGTGGGAATGAGAGAGGGAGAAGACAACAGGGAGAAGCAGAGGAGGATGGGCTGCTGGCCCTTTAAGTCCTCTGGAAGTTGCTTAAGCCTGAGGATGAAGGGTTTGCTATAGCACAAGGAGGGACAACCACAATTTCATCTGACTCTCCACATCTCTGTGATCAGAAACAATCAGAGGACAAATCCTGATTATGCTGGCCCCCACAAAGTTTAGGTTACTTAACCACTTAAAGGTTTGAGCATAGCTGTATGCCAGGGAACTAGGCTGGGGGTTGTTGCTACTGTGCTAAAAGATGAAATTAGCCAAATTAACCACAATTTACTACACATGCGTTCCTCTGGGATGTTGCAAGACCTCAGTAGAGTCCAGAATTCCAAACTAGTTACATCAGACAGACTGTGTCAGTGCAACTGTCTAGGTGGGGAGGCAGACCCACCATGCTTCTACTCTGTGTCTCCCCAGAATCTGGTCATATATTGTAATTTAATTTCTACTTACAATCATTTGGGTTACCTGACTTTTTACTACTTTATATCTTCCAATAATATCCATAAAGAGGTTTGTGTATATTTGTACAATTTGTAAGATAAACTGCTAGAATAGAACTGCTTGGCATTTTTGATAAAATGATCCAAATAGCCCATCATTTGATATGTCCATTAATCTATGAAAGTTCTTGTTCTGTGGCTAGTTGCAGAATTCTCTTTACTTCCTGTAAACCTTGCTCAACAGTCTATGTGTGTACGTGTGCCAAACTCCAGACTTCAAGCTCTCACTTGGCTGGGTTTTTGCTCACGGCTGGTGCTCTACCACACCAACCACATCTCCAGCCTAGTTTTTTTGTAGATTATTTGGTGATGGAATCTTTAGGCCTTTTCTACAATTTCTTCAAATTGTGATCCACACATCTCAGTCTTCTGAGCAGTTTCAGGTGTGAGCCACTAGTGCCCAGCTAAAATCTCCCTTTCTTAAATTAATACAGTAGTCTTTAAATGGTATCATTTCATTTCTTTTCAAAATGCAGCCCAATTAGCTTCTTCTCCTTTAGCCTTCAATGCCATTTCCAAAGCCTGTTGTATATGAACTGGCCATTTCACTCTAACTTTTAGCATCATGACCACCATGATTCCCTAAAGGAGGAGGAGGAAAAAGAGGAGGAACAACAACTACCAAAAGAGATGGAGAAGTGAGACAAAACAGAGTGGGGCTGTAAAACACAAGACTAAAGTTTTTGGAGGAAGGGGATCATCTGTGCTGATTGCTGCTATACACTTCTGACTAACTGCACGTAATACTCTCTTGCTTGTTTCCAAAACAGCTGGCATTTCTCCAATCACAGAAATGCTCACACTTGGCTTTGTTTTGTATTGTTGTCTTGGGGACTAAACACAGGGTCTTGGACATGGTAAGGCTGTGCTCTCTCACTGAGCTATGCCCCAAGCCATTGTTTAATACAGAGATAGTAAATTTGATATCTTAGAGATTTTTTTATTCTAGTCAACTGTCAGGTCTATGCATATTGTTATGCATTTCAATGATGAACTCAAAATGCACTTTATAAAAATCTATTTATAACTTAATCACAGATACACGTAAGTGTAAATCCACAAGGATCTTACAAAATTTTTGGAGGAAACAGAAATTTTCATTCATAATCTAAAGGAGGTAGAGAGGCACGCCTGTTGTGCTGAGGGAGACCTGTGGAGTTGGAGGTCCCTTCTTGGAAGAGATATTTAACGAAGAAAAGAACAAGCAATCGGAAAGTAGAGGCTTGAGGTATGAGCAGAATAATACAGATTTACTAACAGTAACAAAACATTAATATTTCTTCACTATGGCAAGGTAGATGTTATACTTGTTTGTGCCTAATAAGTGGGAACCCTCAAACTCTTCACTTAGGCAAGCACTGTACTATGAAATGCTATTTATACATCATTTATCACATCCCTGTTGTCCTTATGATTTTAGTTTTTGGTTTTTTTTTTTTGGTCAGTCATGGGGCTTGAACTCTGGGTCTGGATGCTGTCCTTGAGTTCTTCAGCTCAAGGCAAGTGCTCTACCACTTTAGTCACAGCACCACTTCTGATTTTCTGGTGGTTAATTAGAGGTAAGAGTCTCACAGACTTTCCTGCTTGGGCTGGCTTTGAACCGCAATCTTTAGATCTCAGCCTCCTGTGTGGCTAGGATTATAGGCGTGAGCCACTGGTACCTGGCTTTAGTTTTCTTCTTTATGTCTCTCAACAATTATGAAATTTTTCTTCTGCTGCAGTTTGGGGAAAAGTTCTAGTTTTCTTTTTAACATCAGTATTTCAGAACTAGGTGTGCAGTTCAGGGATACAGAGAGTGCTTGCCTAGTATCCATGAGACCGTTAGTCCAATCCCCAGTACTGAAAAAATATATCAACAGTTTCATATGGAGAAAACGAGGGAGGGAAAGCTAACTGAAAATCTTCTGGGGATGGGTTATAGCTCAGTAGTACAACTTATACTTAGCACATAGAATACTCCAAGGTCAATCCTTTTACACACATGTGGGCATGCGTGCAGGCGCGTGTGTGCGTGCATGCGCGCGCACACTCACACACACACACAAAGAGGAGATAGAGGAGAAAGAGCGGGAGAGAGAGAGGGGAGAGAAAAAGAGGAAGAGAGGGGAAGGGAGGGAGAAAGAGACAGAACCTCCACATATCTGGTAAAAACTAAAACTAAGATTCTTCTTAAAAATAAAAATACAGCATAAGAAATGCAGTTAACGTTAGTCTTTCCTTTTCCTGGACACAAAAAGATTCCAAGGGAAATGAAAATGATATCATCATCCATCTGTAATGAGGAAAAAATGAGGCTATGACAAACACTATGTTTTGATTTATTAAACCTCAAGTGAATGTCTCTTTATCCCACCACCATGAGTGATGGGTTTCATGAGTTGCCAAGGTCTTCTTTTTCATTAAATACCTTTGTAAATACTGTGGTCACCCTGGTTTATAGCCATCTCTTTCAGACAGTATATCAGTGGAAAAGAATCCTCATTCCCAGTCAATGTTAAAACTACCATATGTGCAATTCTCTCATCAATCTCATGCTAAGCATAGGTTTCAGGGGATTCAGGAGGAAAATTACAGGGAAAAGAACATTCTGGAGGCCGTGGCTATGGCTGCCTGCTTTTCAAAGCTAGAATACCACATTATATAATGCCTGAGAGAATCAACCTAAGAAATCTCTAAAGATCTTATGTTAACGCTTAGAAATCTGAGTCCCAGCTAGATATAGTGGATCATACTTGTGGCTATAGCTACATGGGAAAAACAGATGTGGAGGATTGTGGTTCAAGACCAGCCTGGAGGAGATACAAAAGAAAAAAAAGATTGATACCTCCATTCCCATTTCAACACATAAAGACCTGAGCACGGTGGTACGTACCTGTATCACCAACTGTGTGTAAGGTGTAAATAGAAAGATCATAATCTAGGCCAGTCTGGGCATAAATTTGAGACTCCTTTGGAAAAATAACTGAAGAGGGCTGGGTGCATGGCTCAAGTGGTAGATCCCCTGCCTAGCAAGCACAAAACCCTGAATTGAATTCAGTGCTGCCTGCCCTTCAATAAAAGTATGAATCCCAGAGGAGGCATATGACTCATCCAGGCTTTGCTGAGGCAGTAAGTAACCTGGCCAGGGTCTGAGCCAGGTCCTCATAGCAGCGATCTGTCACTGAATCTCTCTAGGTAATGAGCAATCTGGTTTTCAACTGAAATCAGTAGATTTATAGGAGTATGAAGCAGGGAGAGAGTAGGCATATGTTAATGTGCTTTTTGGGGCGTGTGGGGGAAAGAAAGAAATGCTGACCAGAAGCTTTACCTTGAGTGCTACAGGAAAAGGAAATCAGAATACCTGGGGTTCCTTGTCTGTGTTTTCATTTATCAGCAAGCTAAGTTTGTCATTCAGCTGCTGTAATGCTTCAGTTTTCCTCCACTGTAGAGTGGAGGATAATTATAATGAGATTTGGTTGGAGAATTTGAGAACACATGTAGTGTCTAGCAAAGTTTTAGCCATGATCCACCTGCCTCAGCCTTCCCAGTGCTGGGATTACAGGTATATACAACCACATTCAGCCGTTAATATTTTAATTTTTTGTTGGTTGTGGGCCTTGAACTCTGGACTTAGGTGCTGTCCCTCAGCTCTTCGGCTCAAGGCTACTGCTCTACCACTAGAGCCACAGCACCACTTCTGTTCCCCCTCCCTCCCCCCGTGGTTAATTGGAGATGCTGGGGCCCAGTGGGTCACGCCTGTAATCCTAGCTACTCAGGAGGCTGAGATCTGAGGATCGAGATTCAAAGCCAGCCCAGGCAGGAAAGTCCGTGAGACTCTTATCTCCAATAAACCACCAGAAAACTGGAAGTGGTGCTGTGGCTCAAGTGGTAGAGTGCTCGCCTTGAGCTGAAGAGCTGAGGGACAGCGCTCAGGCCTAGAGTTCAAGCCCCACGACCAACCCAAAAAAAAAAAAAAAGTTTCATGGATTTTCCTGCCTGGGCTGGCTTTGAACTGTGGTCCTGAGAGCTCAGGCTCCTGAGTAGCTATGATTACAGGCATGAGCCACCTGCTCCCAGCACAGCCTTAATTTTATTTATTTATTTTTTTGATCAGTCATGGAGCCTGAACTCTGGGCCTGGGTGCTGTCCCTCAGCTCTTCAGCTCAAGGCTAGTGCTCTATCACTTGAGCCATAGCACCACTTCCTGCTTTTTCTACTTATGTGGTGCTGAGGAAATGAACCCAGGGCCTCATGTATGCAAGGCAAGTGCTCTACCACTGAGCCACCTTCCCAACCCAGTTTTTTGTTGTTGTTGTTGGTTGTGGAGCTTGAACTCTGGGCCTGGGCACTTTCCCTGCGCTCTTCAGCTTCAGGCAAGCCTCTACCGCTTGAGCCACAGCACCACTTCCAGTTTTCTAGTGGTTTATTGGAGATAAGAGTCTCACGACTTTCTTGCCCAGGCTGACTCTGAACCTCCATCCTAAGATCTCAGCCTCCTGAGTAGCTAAGATTACAGGTGTGAGCACCGGTGCCTAGCTGCTGCCTTTAATATTTTTAAAAATTATTTTATAATCTTTAACTAGTTGTATAAACGGAATTGCCATTTTACAAAGCAGTTTATGAATACAATGTATCTTGATCAGTGTCACCCCTAATTAAAAAAAATTAATCCCAAATCAGCCTGCCTGTAACTTTACTGATTCTAATCTGTACAGCACAAAACAGAACAACTCCACAGTCTGCTTTCCTGTCTGCAGTCTGCTTTGTCTTCCTCCTCAGTTCCTTCACATTTTCTGTATGGCTCAGGGACTACCCACCATGCGCCAGACCCTCTTCTCTCACAAGTCAAGGGCCAGCTGTACCTTTGTGCACCTTTTCTGTTTTATTGCCTATTGTTTATCCTTCTTTCATTATCAAAGTGTCTGTTACTGTAGCTTTTTATGCTAAGAGTTGATATTTGGGATAGAAAGTCACTATTTCCTTATTCAGAAGCATCTTGGTTTTTCTTTAGTCTTTGCATTTCCATATACATGTTAGAATACATGTGTGCATATGCACACATGCATGCCACATACATGTGTATTCCACATGCATGTACATATGTGTAGTAGGTATATATACCAGTACCTATATAAACTGTAGGATTTAAATGAGATCTTATCAACTCTAAAGATGCAACAATGAATGTTCCATCTCCTGGGTATAGTTATTTTCTCCTCATCAACATAAGCAGTTTCACTCAAATTCTTTTTTATTAATTAGCCAGGTGCTGGTGACGCATATCTGCAGTCCTAGCTACTCAGGAGGCTCAGAAATAAAGATTGTGGTTCGAAGCCAACCTGGGCAGGAAAAATCTGTGAGACTTTTATCTCCAATTAACCACAAAAAGCGGGAAGTGGAACTGTGGCTCAAGTGGAAGAGTGCTAGCTTTGAGCACAAAAGCTCAGGAACAATGTTCAGGCCTTGAGTTCAAGCCCCAAGACTGGAACATGTACACACATACACACACACACGCACGCACGCACGCACGCACACACACACACACACACTATAAATTTATCTCAGAATAGCTTACTCATTTTTAATGGTTATTTCTAAATACGTCATATATTTTTAAAAATGAATGATATTCAAAAAATCTCTTCCTTGATTTTATTCTTTCACTATATAAAATATCGTTTTATATGTTAATTGTATCTTCAGAAAACTCTAAAGATGATTTTAATAATTCAATAGAAAATTCTTTCATATTTTCTATGTACAATCTAGAAATAACAGATTTTCCTTATTCCTTTTCCTTCCACTGCATTGGCCTTTAGTGACCCAGAAAGATATAACCTGCGGTATTTTATCACACGGTATTCATTTGTTGTGAGAGCTTGAGATGTACTTATGAATCATATATACAAGTCAATGGTTTTTAGTATATTCATAGTTGGAAACAATCACTGTAAATGGCAACTTAAAAGCTGCTTTTGCTAAGTCTGAATTAACTGAAAACTACATACTCATGCCTCCTCTTCTCCCTCTGAATCTGTTCTCTTTGATCTGAACCATTCTTTGCCCCAGGTAGTTTAACTACGTTGGGCTTTAGGAAGGACAGGATTCATATATACTCAAGAAAGAAGGCAAACTGTCTCTCAAACAAACAATACCATATTCTTATCATCTTATAAAAAACAGCCAAAGCTTAGGAGACCACCTACCAGAAACTTGTTCCTGTTCAATTCCAGTGGTAAAGTGATAACGTCTCTGGAATTCTTCCAGAGTCAAACATTGAAATATTGATTAACCACGACATGCTCTGGTCAGACCTTTTGAACTATGAATTATTCACTTCTTCTATTTCTTTCAATTATTCCCTTCTTTTAATGCTTCCTTTACTTAAAATTTAAGATTTTCTTCCAATACGCTAAGACAGTGTTGGCATCACTGAGTTGCTATCTTCCTGATACAGATGTATCATTACTTAAAATATTTTCTTTTCTATGCTGGGGATCAGTTCCTGAATTGCACTCACATTAGGCAAACACTATGCAATATATTCCCAGCCTCTGCCCCCTATTTTTAAAACATTCTGATCACCCAAAAAAGAAACCATATTATTCAGTAACAGTTCTTCTCATCCTTCTACCCCTTCACCTCAGGCAACTGCTGATGTACTGGGGCAATATAAAGGGACAGAGACCAGCGGAACAGATAGAGTGCCCACAAATAAAATCCACGCATTGATAGACAATTCATTTTTGACAAAGGTACCAAAACATACCCCAAGGCAAAAGGCCACATATACTCTAGATCTGGGCCCAGTGATCTTCTTTCCTTATTAATGATTTTAAGATGATTTGTATGTGATATAGTTTTTGGGTTACTTCTATGAAAAGGGGAAATCATCTAATTTCCCACTACTGGATATACAAAACTAGAAGTTTTAACTATTTACCTTAATTTATGTAATTTGTGAGGACTCTCCTCTAAAAAACCCCTACCCCCGGGGGTTTATATCTAACAAAAGAAAAACTCAATCTGGGACACAAGGTAAAAATACTGTCCTCAAGTGGTACCTACAATAAATTCCAAGGTCCTTGCAGATAGAAAGCTGTGGTACTGGTGCTACTTGCTCTGGTCCTTTTGGTAACCTACATAATACTTCTCTAGAGCACTGTCTTAGCCAAGTGTGAGGATATCATTATGCCTGCAATAATAAAATGGGTAGGAGAAAATGTAATACCAGCGTTTTCCATGTACTTGGTGTGGCTAAAGTAGCTCTGCAAAAGGGCTCATGTAACCATCCATTATACCACAAGTTTCCAGAGTAGTGGCCTCAAAAATTGCAAAATTTGCTTTTCTCTAACTTGTTAGTCTCACAAGGTAATTATTGTTATTTCCCTATGCTATTGCTTTAAGAGTGCTTCTGGTGTTTATTGTTTATATTCTTGTTATAAAAAGCTAAAAACATTATAAAGAAAATAAAACAAAACACAAACTACATTCCTTCTAATTCCATCATACAGGGATAACTACTATTAGTAGTTTTTGGTAATTTTTTCCAGTTTGCTCACCAGTAAGATGCTAAATCATGTATCAAAAGAAGGCATGATCATAATGTATATACAGGTTGGAATATCTTTTTTCCTCTGGGTATACTAGGGTCAATTTTGCATGGTAGATTAAATTCTTTTTTTTTCTTTGTTAAGTCCATGTTGTAGCACTTCAAAGTACTTCCATGGATGGACATTTTTGCACAGAAAGATGAATTTCTATAATAGATATCCAGGCTGGGTGCCAGTGGCTCTTGCCTGTAATCATAGTTACACAGGAGGCTGAGATCTAAGGACTGTGGTTCAAAGCCAGCCCAGGCAGGAAAGTCCATGAGACTCCTATCTCCAATTCACCACCAGAAAACCGGAAGTGGTGCTGTGGCTCAAGTGATAGAGCACTTGGTTAGTGCTGAAGAGCGCAGGGACAGAGCCCAGGCCCAGAGTTCAAACCCCAGGACTGACAAAAATAAATTAAAAAATATATAATAGATATCTAGAAGTGAAGGGTGGGGATAGACAGTATAGCTATTGTTAGACTGTACACAAAAATATGGTAGCTTCTGTTTGCTCCCCAGACTGGCCAATAGGGCATGTCATCAACATCCGTCCCCTCTCCCCCAACAGAATGCATGTTTCAAATCAGGCTGTGATTTTTGATTGGCAGTGGTCTTCAAGCCTATGTTAGAGCTATTTGGGCAATCTAATTCTACGCCCAAACTTGTGTAATCAGTACTTGACTCTGGCAATAATAATGCAACCTGTTATAATGTATAGTTCTTGACTTTTACTGAGTCTAAGAAACTACTGTCTTCTCTTTACTCACCACTGGCACCTCCTCTTCTGTGAACTGCTTTGGCCCATTTGTGGGCTGGGTTGCTCATTGTTTTTCTGTTGTCTGGTAATGCTCTTTTATTGAGAACAATTCAATCCCTTTCAGAATTTTAAAAGCATTTATTTACCATCTTGTTTGCAGAGCTGCTGTTCAGCAGTCTGAAGTCAGTGTAATCCATGAATTGATGACTTATTTTCATCAATGCAAGTA
Source organism: Dipodomys spectabilis (assembly GCF_019054845.1). Lineage (NCBI taxonomy): Eukaryota > Metazoa > Chordata > Mammalia > Rodentia > Heteromyidae > Dipodomys > Dipodomys spectabilis. The sequence goes on from NW_024870775.1 coordinate 17,909,072, forward strand.
TCTAGGATGATTTTTTTGGTCTTTATCCCCAGGTCTCCTACATTTCAAAATTAGGTGCCTTGATGTCAGTCAGGGCTCATCTGTTATGCTCAACAGCCTCTTTCCTCCTTGTTCTTCAGTCCTGTGACATTCCTCTGAGTGTTTTTCTTTATTGACTTGGACAGACAATTTTCTCTGTTTTCTCTTCCTGGAACTCCTGACAAGATACTGAACTTCTCTTTGTTCTCTCATTGTACCTGCTTTGTTTTTCATCTACTTTTCTTTTCATTTGGTCCTATTTTTTTTTTTTTTGGGGTCCGGTCGTGAGGCCTGAACTCTGGGCCTGGGCGCTGTCCCTCAGCTCTTCATCTCAAGGCTAGTGCTCTACCACTTGAGCCATAGCTCCACTTCCGGCTTTTTTCTTTTTTGCTTATGTGGTGCTGAGGAATCGAACCCAGGGTCTCAGGCATGCAAGGCAGGCGCTCTAACCACTGAGCCACCTTCCCAGCCCCATGGTCCTATTTTTAGAAGGCTGTCTTACTTTTATTTCCCAATATAACTACTGAGTTTCTCATGTGTGTTAGCAAAATTTTAATCTCCAAAGTTGTCCCTGGATACACACACACACACACACACACACACACACACACACACACACACACACACACACACACACAAGTATGTGTGTGTGTCTTAATCTTTAATGTTAGATTCTTCTTAAATGTTTAGTAACCCTGAACTACCTGCTTCTAAGAATTTAAGATTAAATAACCGAAAGCTTTGAAAATGCAGATGAAACTTATGTGGTTTGTGCTTGAAGTTGGGTTGCATTTACAGCTAGGTTTTGAACATGGTAGCTTTCTGTTCTGCTAGCCACTCATGTCACTACCCATCCTCTTGAATGAAGTGGATGCACTTGTGGATGTCAGTGTTGCATATTCCGTGAGCAAATAATGGATACGTCAGTTAGACTGGGTCCTCTTCTTAATCCTCAGAAGTAGTTTTCCATCCAACCTCACAGATCTGGAATTCCCAAGCCTAGAAGACCCATTTCCCACATAGTTAGGCCATGGATATTCCTTCATATAGCACTGCCTTCAGTCTAAGGAATTTCTTAAAATTACATGTTCTAAGAGTACTACTTATTACTTTGCAGGACAGTTCTATATTTTGAAAAGTTTCCATTACGTTTAGGAATTTGGGTGGTCTATCATGTAAAACCATCATCTTAAGTTGATCTATCCAGGTCATTTTAAGATTTGGTGAAAACAAATATTTAGCTCTTCTTTGACAAGTAATCTGGACCCTGGAAGTAGAATTGAGTTTTAAAACAGTTCTTAGTCATAAATCTAATGATAGGCATCACGTTAGTTGCTTTCCTTATATTATTCTTTCATATCTCCCAAAACTTGAAAGGTCAATACTGTCTAGACAGAAGAATAACCGTCAGTGAGAAGCACTGGGCAGCTGATTAAATCACAAGGGCGCCCACAGGCAGCAGAGCTGGGTTTGGAATCCTGCCCTATCTCTCATTTGCCCATGAACAGATGAAGAAGCTTGAGGCGGAAGTAGGCAACTAAGTTTCTAGATTAACAAGGCAATTAAGAGCTGTACATGTCCCTTGTAGGATTTCTTTTTATGACTTAGTGATTAAAAGTTACATACTTTCCAAAAGCGGTAATATGTAACCAGTTTTTGTTTACAGCACTGTGTGTGAAGGTGGTAGGCAGATGGACAAGAGAGGAAGAGGAAATTTAAGTAATGATAATCTAGTTTAGAAGAGATTATCGATAGATTACAGTCTCTTGTCCAACAAGAACATCATCGCTGAAGTTTGATAAAGCTAAAGAGAAAAGCTGGCTGGTGTGAACTTGAGATTGTTCATGCAAACAGCCTGGAAAACCACAGATTTCTTAAGCTCATTTCTTTGACTCTAGCTCTGCCTTTTCAGCCTAAAAGGAAATGCTCCCTCCCCCAGCTCTCGCTGATGTTTTCCACTTTTCCTGTGATTTAAAAAAAAAATATTTCCCTTGGTAACCATGTTCCCTAGTTATTTTCTTGGCTAATTTTCTTCATGAAGAACCGAAAGGCACTTATCCCCAAGGGAAAGCAGTTATTTTAGATGTTACTAAGAAGTCAGCTAACATTTTTCAACATTTTCTTCTCTTCTTTGTTTTTAAAGAAAGCTCTGATTTTCTTTCATTTTCAACTGGAGACTTAAATGACACCAAGCAAAGACTACTTAGTTTAGCTTTCCAGGTAAAAAAGTTTTAAATTTTCAGTTTCTACTAAAGCATGTGGAATGGTTTTAATATATGGGTATTTTATGTGCAACTGTGTTTAATCCTTGAGAAAATAAGCTCTTTACTGATAATTTTTTTAAAGTTCAAAGTGTTGTTATTCTGTTTACTTGTTTTTATTTTTCAGGATGATTATCTCCCAAGTATTTTAAACTTTTCAGAACTAGGATTATCTTAATGTTTAGACAGAATTATATGATAAGTAGAAGTAAAAAGTGGCTTGGAATGTTTTTTTTCAAGTTTTAAGTCATAAAACATAAATATTAATTAAAAGCATGTTTCATTTTAATGAAGGATTGAAGGATAAGAGACAGATCATGACTTCATGTACATTTAAGATTCTAGATGTTTTAAAGCTTATTTAGGACAATTGGTGAAAAAGCTTTAAGTGAGAAATAGTAAGTTCATGAGTTTATAGATGATTATTGAATGTTGACATGAATAAAAAAGTACCAAAAAGACAAAAACTACTTGATAAATATGGCATTGTGATAAGTGTCATAAAATTTTTCATCTATAAACATATCCATGCAGTTAAAAAATTACTAATTAAATATTAAGTATCAAGTGAAAAATCTGTAAGTCACTAAAAAAGTCAATTGTAAACAGTATTAAAGGGCTATTTCATAAAATGCATTTAAATGTATTAATGAGCCTGGATGCTGGTTTTGTCAAGATTAGGACAGCTCTGCCAACCTCTGCACTTACCTGTTTAGGTTTCTGGATAAACTTGAATCAGTCTGGGAAAGGAGACAGACTGAAAGAGGGCCGAGGGTGAGGATCTTGGGAGGGTGAGGGTATTCTGAACACAGCAGGCACTCTTTCTCCTAAGCATTCACATAGGCAAGGCTCAGGGACAAAGAGGATTCCTAAGACTCATGGGAGTTTATCTCCAAAGCCCTGATATCCAGGACCTGACTTTTAACATGTGTTACCCATCATAGCATGGTGGTTGTGGTGGTTGAGGGGTCTCCACAGATGAATGGCAATACAGACCATTCATGTTGAGTGTTCATCAGAGCCCATTGGACCTACTCTTAGAAAGTTCTAGCTCTTCCTGCCCCATAGCTCTACTTCTCATATTTCCTTCCCTTGAGGTTACTGCTCATTCTTTCCAACAAGCTACCTTTCTCTGAATCAACCTTTTCAATTTCAGGTGCCAAAAGGCTAATGGATTTGCTCCTTTATATGTTGCATGCTCACTTTTTTTCTGAAACTAAAGTAGATCTTGGAGTTGTTAAAATATAGTCTAATTGCAGTGACTAAAAGTAATAATATTGAAATGAGTAAAGTGTTCAGACCTAGAGAAATGCTACTGAAATGGCTGGAGTAATAATATAAACGCATCCTGAGCAAAAGTTTGGTGCTGAAGTTGACATGAAGATATCTCAGAGATTGCTAGCTGTCAAACTAAGGTGATGTGGGGACATGTCCACACAGATAAAACCAGGTAGAGCCTGACTTAGAAGAGGGTGATTTGACTGGATAAAAAAGGACTACTGTAGAGCACTAGCCTTGAGCTGAAGAGCTGAGGGACAGCGCCCAGGCCCAGAGTTCAAGCCCCATGACTGGCCAAAAAAAACAACTACTGAGATTCAAGAGAACAAAGTGAACATCATGATGTCTTCTTGTCCTCCTCTCTCCAAACACTGATAAATAACAGAAGATTATTTTATAAATTAATACGTAACTATGTACCTGTCCTTGGAAATATGGTGAGCTTTTTGGTGAGATAGTAACTGAGATGGGAATGTGTTAAAGGGGGGAAACACTGAATAAGCATGAGAGAAAACAGAGTAAGGACAGCTTGTGTGAGAAAGAAGTTCCTAAGTTAAAAATCTCAAGAAGGAGCCAGGTGCCAGTGGCTCACTCCTGTAATCCTAGCTACTCAGGAGGCTGAGATCTGAGGATCGCAGCTCAAAGCCATCCCAGGCAGGGATATCCATGAGACTCTTATCTCCAATTAACCACCTGAAAACCTGAAGTGGAGCTGTGGCTCAAGTGGTAAGTAGAGTGCTTGCCTTGAGCTGAAGAGCTCAGAGATAGCACCCAGGCCCAAAGTTCAAGGCCCACAGCTGACAAAAAAAAAATGTTAAGAAGGGGTGGGGGGCAGGAAATCAAACAACCACCTACTGTTTAGGTACATTATAGTAAAATGTGTTCATCTCTCTTGTATCTCCTTTTGACAGTTCTGGGCTTCGAATTCAGGGCCTGTGCTTGCTAGTCAAACACTCTACTGAGCTACATCTCTAGACCTTTTTGCTTGAGTTATTTTTCAGATAGATCTTACAGTTTCTATCTAGGTCAGCGTAATACTGCAAATCCTCTTATATATATTCTTCCTTTGTAGCTGGGATTACAGGTATGAACCATCAGGCCTAGCTTGTTCTTTGAGATAAGAAATAACTTTTTCAAACTGTGATCACTATTTTCACTTCAGCTAAGATTACAGATGTGAGTCATAACGCCCAGCTCTTAAAACTTCTGATGAAAGATACATTGAAAATTTGAAAAAAAATGCCATAGGAAGAAAAAAAAGATTTCTACAAAGGGATGAGAATTATCCCTTTAATTTAATTTGAATTTCAGTCAAATTTCTCATCAACACTAAACATACAGACCAATATATTTGGTCAAAAAGTATTTGAGGAAAATGATTAAAATAATTTTGAAGACGTAATTTTATTTTCAACTATAAAGGCCATTTTCAGACATATAGGAATCACAAGCAGTTACAAACTATAACATTCTCTAAGAGAAAGGGGAATACGTGTGTGTGTGTGTGTGTGTGTGTGTGTGTGTGTGTGTGTGTGTGTGTGTGTGTGTGTGTGTGTGTGTGTGTGTGTGTGTGTGTGTGTGTGTGTGTGTGTGTGTGTGTGTGTGTGTGTGTGTGTGTGTGTGTGTATTTCTTCAACAAACAAAAGAAATCTGAGGAAGTTTCCTCTGATGAAGAAGCCAGATTCATTGACTTGCTGAAAACATGCAGAAAAACGAGAAAAACAACAGGCCCAGTATTTGGAAGAGGACAGAAACTAGAGAGGTTTAGAAAATATTTTCTTTTGGAACCATCTGTGGATTCCAGTAGAGGTGACTGAGAAACTTAACAGAGCTTTACCACAGACTTATGAGGCAAGAGGAAAACAAAGTAAAAATATGGTCAAGCAAACAGGGAGGTGGTGAAGAGTGGCGCTGGTGAAATCAGCGGGCTGCAAGTTAGACCCAAGATGTGATATTATTGGAGATATTGAAGCCCAGCTTCAAGTCATTCCATGGAGGACTGGGAGTATCTTAATCTTATGACTGAGCAGATGTAAATCTTTTTTGGATGGGAAATTCATTGTTCTACATCTTGAAGTATTTTCGTAACTTTTTATAGTGTCTGACACTAAGTCAAATATCATCAGATAAATGAAGAGGCAACAAACAATATGGCTGAACACCTAAAGAAGTAACACTATGGAAACAGAAACAGGATGCAGAAAACAGCTTTCATATATATACTTTAAAACAAACAGGGTTAATATGTTAAAAATGTAAACTGCAAGATTACAAGTTTCAGCAAGGAATTGGAAGCTTGAAAATGAAGAGATAGAATAAAAGAAACAAGGAAGCCAATGGGTGAATTTAACAACACATAAACTACAGCTAAGGCAAGCAGGAACAAATCAGGTCATTTAAAAGAATAACCAGAGTGGGGCTGTGGCTCAAGTGGTAGAGTGCTAGCCTTGAGCTGAAGAGTTCAGGGACAATACCCAGGCCCAGAGTTCAAGCCCCACGAATGACAAAATACAAACAAACAACGAATAACCAGGCCAGGCGCTGCTGTCTCACACCTGTAATCCTAGCTACTCAGGAGGCTGAGATCTGAGGAGTCAGCCCAGGCAGGAATATCCATGAGACTCTTATCTCCAATAAACTACCAGAAAACTGGAAGTGGTGCTGTGGCTCAAGTGGGAGAGTGCTAGCCTTCAGATGAAGAGCTCAGAGACAGCATCCAGGCCCAGAGTTCAAGCCCCATGACCAACAAAAAATAAAGGGCTGGGAAGGTGGCTCAGTGGTAGAGCGCTTGCCTTGCATGCCTGAGGCCCTGGGTTCGATTCCTCAGCACCACACAAGCAAAAAGAAAAAAGCTGGAAGTGGCGCTGTGGCTCAGGTGGTAGAGCACTAGCCTTGAGCTGAAGAGCTGAGGGATAGTGCCCAGGCCCAGAGTTCAGGCCCCACGACTGGACCCCCCCCAAAAAAAACAAAAACAAAAATAAAATAAAATAAAGAATAACCAGAATAAATCATGAAGCCATAAAGGGTCAGAAATTCAAAGAGAAAGCAACACAACAAATACACTCAGGATCCTGTTACACAAGTCACTGTAGTTCTGAAAAGAGAGGTAAGAGAGGAAAGAACGCACTAGGTAAAGAGATAAGGGATAAAAAATTTCCAAATTCAACGGCCATAAATGCAAAATGTGCTATGAATCCTTATCACGACAGAAATGAGAATTGTACTTAAATGTGTCAGAGTAAAACAGCTGAAATCCAGGGGCTAGGAAGGTGGCTCAGTGGTAGAGCGCTTGCCTTGCATGCCTGAGGCCCTGGGTTCGATTCCTCAGCACCACATAAGAAAAAAGCCGGAAGTGGCGTTGTGGCTCAAGTGGTAGAGCGCTAGCCTTGAGCTGAAGAGCTGAGGGACAGCGCCCAGGCCCAGAGTTCAGGCCCCACGACCGGACCCCCCCAAAAAAACAAAACAAAACAAAAACAGCTGAAATCCAAAACAAACATCTTAAAAGCAGAAAAAAGTTACTTTTAAAGGAGAAATAATTAAGACTTGACACTCAATAGAATCAACAGAAATAAAAAGATAATTGGAACCGTGTATTTGTCAACCTAAAATACTGCATCAAATAATGTACTTTTAGAATGAAAGTCGTAGATAGCATTTTCAGACAAAAAGAACCAGCCACTCTTCAGTAAACATGAACAAAAAGAATTATGGAAAATTGAATACCTTTAATTAGAAAAAAAATCCCAATAGAGAATTCAAGATGTGGGAAGGAATGAGGAGAAATAGAAAGGATAAATGTTCAAGTAAATCTAAACAAGTGGTTCTCAACTGAGGGGCAGGTTACTTTTGGGAATGGATGGTGACATTTTTGGTTGTCACAAATGGGAAGAAAGGGGATAGTGGTGGAGGCCAGCGTGCTGTTAATATCCTTCAATACACAGGCCATCTCTCACAGAAAAAGAATGTGGCCCCAACTAGTGATTTCAGCCTGCTGAAGCTGAAAAAGCCTGAATGAAATGAACGTTGGGTATAAGAAAATTTTAAGAATCTTTTGAAGATATAAATCTAAAGAGAACTAAAAAACATGGATCCAGATATATGTGTGTATATATATATCTGGATGGGGTAACCAGAGTCCAAGTTCATACAATTCTTGCATTATTTTGGGAAAGGGAAAGATATATTAGACCTTTATACTAGGTCTAATATATTAGACTTTGATAAGTCAAGAATACATGTATTAATTTTGGCAAAGAACAGAAAAGAAAGTATATAATTACTAATGGAATAATAAAACATTGAACATTCATTTTAAAGGAAGCAAGAAAATAGAAAAAGTAAAATGATGCAAAAATACATTAAGCAACCCCCCATCCCAAATCAAACCAAAACAAAAGCAAGCAACTATATTACATTAATATTAGATGATATCTTAAACTGTTTCTTTTGGGGGTAACAGGTTTGAACTCAAAGCTTCCTACTTTGCTAAGCAGTCACTAGATCAGTGAACCACGCCTCCACACCTCCACACCTCTCGCCCTTTTTTTTTTGGATTATTTTACTTAATTTTATTAAGCCAATCCTGAAGGTTGAACTCAGAGCCTGGGTGTGGTCCCTGAGCTTTTTTGCTCAAAGCTAGAATTCTACTACTTAAGCCACAGCTCCGCTACTGACTTTTGGTGAGATTGAGTCTAATGGACTTTCTTGCCCAGGCTGGCTTTCTTACCCAAACCCCAAGTTCAAGGCCCAGGTCTGGCAAAAAAAAAAAAAAAGTAAAACTACCTTAAAATCCTAATAAGTTAAAAAAATTATTTCTATAAATCAGGGTTCTCAACCTACTGATAATTTTTGTGAGAGCAGGCTATCTTGTGCAGTGTCCTTGGCATCTTACCTCTGGAGACCTGTCTTGCCTTTCCCAATTTGATGTTTTTTTTTTTGTTGTTGTTTTTGTTTTTTTTTTGGGTCCAGTCGAGGGGCCTGAACTCTGGGCCTGGGCGCTGTCCCTCAGCTCTTCAACTCAAGGCTAGTGCTCTACCATTTGAGTCACAGCGCCACTTCCAGCTTTTTTCTTTTTGCTTATGGGGTGCTGAGGAATCAAACCCAGGGCCTCAGGCATGCAAGGCAAGTGCTCTACCACTGAGCCACCTTCCCAGCCCGCCTTTCCCAATTATGACTACTACATTGCTAAATGTCTTCTGGGGGAAAAGTCACCTTCATTTGAGAAGCAAATCTTTAAATTGTGAGTTGGCAGACTTTTCTGTCACATATTTTAGATTGTGTGGGCTATGTTACAAGTGTCTGTTTCAGCCAATGAACTCTGTATAGTCCATTATCATAAACAATAAACAAATGAGTATAGCTGTTGTTCCAAAGAAACTGTTATGTATACTCAAATGATGCTTCCTTATGATTTAATATGTCATGAAATAGTCTCTCTTTTCAGAATTGAACTCTGAGCCTTTCCCATGCTTGACAAATGTTCTACCATTGAGTTACATCCCTAGCCCCAACTTTCTTTTTTAACCACTTAAAAACAATGCAGATACATAATCTCCTGACCTCAGGTCTAAACTGGTATCAGGCTCAGAGCCTGGTTCCCACGGTCCTCCACAGTAGGTGCCTCAGATGACTTTAGGCTGTATATTTGGTTCACTTGCATGACTCCACATAACTCCTTTTGTTCAGAAAATAAAGTGGAAGTCTTGTCCAAATACAGGGGTGAAGACAAGTGAAAATTAAGTTACTGTAAAACTATGACCACAGCCAAGAAAACGAGCATATTTACCATCCTCCAAAGTTCCCCCTGACCCCCAATGATTGCCTTCACCTGTTTCTCAGCCACACTGCCATCCTAATCCTGAAGCAGCACTCACATACTTTCCCCATAGAACAGTCTGCATTAACTGTAGTTTCCATGTCCATTTAGGATCAACCTCTCTCTCTCTCTCTCTCTCTCTCTCCCCCTCTCTCTGTGAGGGAGGGGAAGGAGAGAGAGTGTGTGTGTAAGACAGAGAGATGGATAGATAGATACAGGAGATTAAACCCAGAGCCTAACACATGCTAGTCAAGTGCTCTGTTCGTGACCTATACTACCAGTTCTTTGAATTTTTTAGTCAAAAGTCATGCTGAGTTGCTCAGGCTGCCCTTGACCTTACCATTCCCTCCTAAATAGCTGGGATTACAGACATATGCCATCATACCCAGCTTAGCTTGTGAAATTTTCTAAAGGGCTAGAATTTGGATTGACTTTGTGACCAATCTATAGGTTAATTTAGGGGAGAATTGAGAATTTAAATTATATACCATACACATGGTATACAATTCCATTTATAGGAAATCTTATTTCCTTTATCTCAGTATCATTTTAGGGTTTTAAGGGCTTGTGTTTTACCCAGCTTTTGACAAAAACAAACAATTCACAATTATGGTATTATGAATTATTTATTTTCATCTTTCATCATCTATTTCTGATTGCTATAGCACATAGAAGTAATCTTGATTTTTACAGATATTCTAGCCTGGAACCTTGCTAAAATTTGTTGCTAGTTATAAGAGCTCTTTGGTAGATTCCATATGATTTTCTATATAAATGACTGAGATACTTGTGAATGACGTCTATTTTACTTCTTTCTTTCCAATTTGGCTGGAGTTTTCTTAGCAAATGCCAGCTTACAATCGCTAAGAATTAAAGTTCTAGTCTCCTTAAATTTTGTAGAAAGTTGAAATATATTTGGGTCTGAAAGGGGAAGTACATACAACTTATTTCTAGAGATGATAAAATGTTTATCTACAATCTGGATGCAATTTATTTCTTGATGTTGTTACTGTACTAGCTCAAAAAATCCAGTGAAGTTTTGAACAGAAGTGTCACACATGTATGTTCTTGCATTTTTCCTGACCTTAGGAAAATATTGTAGTTCACCATTAAATGTGATGTTATCTTCAAGCTTTTCATAAACAAGTTATTACATGGACAAAATTCCCCTTTATTTTTAGTTCATTGAGGGTTTTCATCAGGATACTGACAGTAAGGGGACCTAAGTGAGGGCCACAGGAAAAGGGCTGCTAGGTGGGAAGCAGGGGAGGGGGAGGAGGGTGGGGGTGTTCATGGGGAGTTAAACCCTGAAGAAAGCTGTCTTGCCTTCTGATTTTTGATTTCCTGATAGGAATAACTTTAGGCTAGGAGAATCCTCTGATGACAGTCCCTGGAGGTTTCTCTTTGCCTGCCCATGGTATTCAACTTCACAGGGACTGCATCAGCAGTGCTGCGGCACTAAGGGGCTAAATATATACTTCTCACATTTGTTTGCCAGCTTCACCATGAGCAGTGGTCATTCACTGCCCTCAAAACCAGCTGATTAAGACCTCTTCCTATCTTTTGCTTCCTTACACTGATGCTATTGCAAGTTACTTCTGTATGGTACCACCATACAATCATTTATGAAAAGAAAATTTTAAAGCGAGCAATCAAAATAAAAAGGGAAGGGCTGGGGAAAGGGGTTGTGGGTGATATTAGTCACAGGGAACCTTGGTAGATCATCAAAAGCCCATAGCACATTGAGGTGAGCTGACTGAAGCCCAATGGCTAACTTCTGCCCACTGCCTTTTACTATGAATTTTATTAGGACACAGGTCCAGTCACTACACATTGCTTATGGCTGATTTCATGCTACAGTAGGAGAGTTGAATAGTTATAACAGAGAATATGCAGCTCTCACGCCTGAGATATTTACTATCTGGCCATATACAGAATAACTTTGCTCAAAACTGGTCTAGCAACAACGACATAAAAAAATCCTTTGATTCTGATGATAGAAAAACTCCCAAGTTTGACTTGGTAGTAATATTATATATAACATATCAGTGCTAGTTTACAAAGAGTTCCTACTAAGGCATTTAAGCAGCTAGAAACCAATGTTCAGATGTAAAAATTTACTCATCACTAACTTTGAAATTTTGTTTCATTCTAGACATTGGTTGGTGAAAAAAATCAAACATGAAATTTGCATTTTTGTTTTGTTTTGTTCTTATCATTTTTCAAACTGACTTTGGACAAAATGAAAAAACTCCTAAGAAACAAAGGAGGAAAATGTACCACAAAAGATTGAGGAAAAGTTCTTTACTCAACCATAGGTCAAACCAACAACTCGGAACTCAGCAAACAATAACTGTTCCACCAGTAGCAAGACTGCCCATGATCAACTTTGATTACAGTGTGGAGGAAAAGTTCGAATCTTTTCTTAGTTTTCCTGGAGTAGAATCAAGCTATAATGTGCTACCAGGTAAGAAATGGAGAAAGAGGAGGAGGAGGTTGGAGATGGAAGAAGGAAAGAAAACAAGACTAACTCTGAAGTTAAATCTTCAAAGAAAAAGTCAAGTTCTTGCACTACCTTTGGTTTAATCTAAACATAAACTTTTAAATAATTAAAAAACCATTTAGTGAGTATACTTATACAACAAAATAATTACTTACTGCTGTATTATAAGATGAAGTTATTTTCTTTGAGCATACTTATTATGCCCATATGTTAAGTACTCACAATCATAAAACAGATAATATACTTGTATACCTAAAGTGTTTCTTCATTTATAATGACAGATTATCTGTCCAGATCATCTAGAATAGAAATAACAATTTTATGAACACACAGGTCTTAAATATTTTTTCAACCTCAACCACAAATACAGTGAAAGCCAGTGAATTTAGATCAAATAACTGACTTTTTAAAGGCTGAAAGACTGGAAATTCTGCCAAAGATTCCACCTAAGTGTTTTGTTGTAGCAATACTAGTATTGCTTTTTTTTTTCAGTCCTTTTTGCTCAGGCTGGCCCAGACCATAATCTTCATACATACACTATAGCTGGGACGACAGACACATACCACCACACTCAGCTTTTACTGCTGAGCTAGAGTCTCAGTAACTTTTTGCCTGGTCTGGTCTCAAACTCTGACTGTCTTAATGTTTCTCTTCCATATAGCTAGCATTACAGTATAAGCCACTATGCCTAGCACAACTAGGTGTTTTATGTGTGAGAGAAAAAGAGAGAGAGGAGAGAGGGAGGGAGGGAGGGAGAGAAAGAGAAAATTCAAGAATGAGAACATGAGAGAACCAGGGCTTGAACTCTGTGCTCTTGCTCTTGATTAAATCAGCTTTTCCACTAATGTCTGGAAATCTACCACTTGAGCCATGTCTCCAGTCCAGCATTTTTCTGGTTAACTGGAGATAAGTCTCAAGAACTTTTCTGCTCAGGCTGGCTATGGACTGTGATACTCATATATCAGCCTTCTGAGTGGCTAGAATTATACATGTGAGTTACTTAAAGGCTTTCAAGTAGGCATTTAAAAAAAAACCCTAGTATGTATTAATCCATATTTTTTCAGGTTTGGAAAACAGTATACTGTGGGTATGTTACCACTAAATAAAACTGAAAAGACAAAAAATCCTTTATAATCATCTGTGGCCAATACTTTATACATTGTTTAAATAAAGCCAAATCCTTCTAAAAGGAAGGCAGAGAAATGGACTGTAATAATAGTGTATTAGTAACTGCTACAGAATGATAGCATTCATTTCCAATCCAAGTTCAAAGTAGTATACATATTATGTCTCTCATTTGCCTTTATAGTTATCTATCTGAGATGGAGTCTTATTAGGCCACACAGGCTAGCCTGAAACTATTAGCCTTCTGTAGTGGCAGTTTTTCTGCCTTAGCTCTGGAATAACTGGGACAATAGAAGCAGCCCAGCTTAGTTTTAAACAAATACATAGAACAGAGTGGTATATATCTATATCTGTGTGTGTGTGTATGAGTGGTGTATATATATAAATAAAATAGACTATACATACTAAACATTCCTTACTTGCCCAATTTGTTTTCTGGTGGTCTTTATTGTATCACCACATATGACATGAAACATACCGATTTACAGTGTTCAATTCAGAGTACTTAGTATAGTCACAATTCATCAATATAGTCCCTGAACATTTTCATCATTTCAAAAGAAAAGCTTGTGCACAACCCTTCATTCCCACCTTCCTTCACCCCTGGCAACTCTAATCTGCCTTCTGTGTTTTTGCCTATTCTGGAAATCTCATATAAACAGAATCATCTTCTATATGGCTCTGTGCATGTGGTTTCTTCCACTAAGTATGTATTCTTTTTTTTTTTTGGGTCCAGTCGTGGGGCCTGAACTCTGGGCCTGGGCACTATCCCTCAGCTCTTCAGCTCAAGGCTAGCGCTCTACCACCTGAGCCACAGCGCCACTTCCGGCTTTTTTTTCTTTTTGCTTATGTGGTGCTGAGGAATCGAACCCAGGGCCTCAGGCATGCAAGGCAAGCGATCTACCACTGAGCCACCTTCCCAGCCCTCACTGAGTATGTATTCAAGGTTTATCCATGTTTAGTTTGTATCAGAACTTATTTTTCTTTATAGTTGACATATTTTGAAATGGAAAGGTATTTTATATTTTACCTATTTTTAATCTATTCTTTATGGACATGTGGATTGTTTCCATCTTCGGACTATTGTTCATGATACAAGTATGAACATTTGTGTGTGTGTATCTGTACATTTTGAGCATTTGCTTTGAACATGTTTTCAGTACATACCTAGGACCTTCGTACATGTGAACGTGAAGTAGGATTTTATTGTATCTTTGATTTATATATGTCCCTAATGACTAATGATGTTTTCATGACTTTTTGTCCATTGTCTATCTTCTTTGGGGAAATCTTGATTCAAATTCTTTGCTAATTTTTGAAATGTATTGTCTTTCTTTTGTTTGTTTGATCTGTCATGGGGCTTGAACTCTGGGCCTGTCCCTGAGTTCTTCTGTTCAAGGTGAGCACTCTACTACTTGAGCCACAGCACCACTTCCAGTTTTCCAATGGCTAATTGGAGATAAGAGTCTCACAGACTTTCCTGCCTGGGCTAGCTTTCAACTGTGATCCTCAGATCTCAGAATCCTGAGTACCTAGGATTACAGGCATAAGCCACTGGCTTGTAAGAGTTTTTTTTGTACTTGTTTTCCATATTGTTATGGTATGAAATTCAGTTAGGTTTCCCCAAGGAAGTCACACCGTGACTGAGTAAGAGGAGCTGAAGAGTCAAAGTACTTCAAAGGGTTACATCTGTAGGACATTTCTGTCCTGTACATGGATGTACAGGACATGAATTTTATTCATGTGCACCCATATCAGTTTAACTTTGGTTCATAGATGCAGATAATTACTTAAGAAATTTAAATGTACTACTGTTCTCTTATAGGAAAGAAGGGACAGTGCTTGGTAAAGGGCATAACCATGTACAACAAAGCTGTATGGTCTCCTGATCCCTGTAGTACCTGCCTCTGCTCAGATGGAAGAGTGCTTTGTGATAAAACCATGTGCCAACCCCAGATGTGCCCTTACACAGTTGTACCTGATGGAGAATGCTGCCCGGTCTGCTCTGATGCTGGTACAGAGATTTAGCCAAAACAAAGTCTCACATGTGATTTAGTCTTTAACTTCTATTTGTTTTTATCTTGTCATTACATTAAGGAGTAAATCATGATAAACTTTAGTCATTTGGGTATGAAATATGGCATACTGCTGATAAACATAGAAACATCTGGGAAAATATGTAGAAGGGTACAGACATAACAGATTGTGGCTTTATAGTTACAGCTTTGTCAGATTATATCCCACATCTGACCCTTAGCATTGGTGATACAGTGACAATTTCTAGAGTAGACTGAGTTATTGTGTATTAAGGGTTCTGCTTTGGTTTGTACATACATTCTCTCACTTAATCCAAGATACTGAATAAAGGAGTGGTTTCTACTGCAGAACACAAAGCCTCAACCACACAAAGGCAATCCAGGAACCCACACCAAGGCCTGTGAAATCCTAGGGAGATACAGGAGTGTGTCCTGGAGCATGATTTTCTTGTGTGGCAGTTTTGCACACATGAAGTCATAGCATTGGCTTTGTTGGATTTTCATGACTATTCTCCTCCCTATTTTTTTTGTGCTGGTTCTGGGGCTTGTACTCCGGGTCTGGCTGCTGTCCTTGAGCTTTTTTCCTCACAGCTAGTTACTACCATTTGAACACAGCTTCCAGCTTTTTGGTGGTTAATTGGAGATAAGAATCTCACTGACTTTCTTGCCCAGTCTGGCTTCAAACTACAATTCTCAGATCTCAGCCTCCTGATTGCTAGGATTACAGGCTGAACCATTGCACCTGGTTCCTGATCCCCTTCTTCAGTGAGATTCAAACTAACCAAATGGGCACCCTTGAAAGGTCTCTTACAAAAAAAAAAAAAAAAGCTGAATGACATATGAAAATAAACAAATGCTTGGTAAATAATTTTTTTTTTTTTTTTTTTGGTCTGGTCGTGGGGCCTGAACACTGGGCCTGGGCGCTGTCCCTCAGCTCTTCAGCTCAAGGCCAGCGCTCTACCATTTGAGCCACAGCGCCACTTCTGGCTTTTTTCTTTTTTCTTATGTGGTGCTGAGGAATCGAACCCAGGGCCTCATGCATGCAAGGCAAGCGCTCTACCACTGAGCCACCTTCACAGCCCTTGGTAAATAATTTGACAAGAAAGGATAGGGACATTTTCTCTTGTCTATAGAAGGAAGATTACTTCCATGAAAACAGATGATCACAGGTTCAGTGTCTATAAAAATCTCCTGCCAGCCAGAAGGAATATTAGAATATTTAGGAATTGCATTTTTGTTTCATACTGTCAGGTATTCCATTTAAGTATTGTGCTGTTTGAAAATGCTAGAAATATGATTGTTTAGATAAACTAATTCCAGGGATTAAAATACAAGGTAAGATCAAGACATTCCAACACATTTTTCAAGACTTTTAAGAGTATTCATGAAAGACTTAAGTATTCATGAAAGGTTGAAGTTATATTGGAAAAATAACTTGGACATATGGGAGGGATTTTAAATGTTTTAATATGGTAGCCTTAGTTTACTAATATTTTCCTATACCTTTGGCATGCTTTGCTAGAGATTTGAAAAAAAAAACTTGACTTTATAATATATACTGTAATGCTATCACAAGTTATTTGTTCAAATATTTATATTTCCTGATTTCTTTTGGGAGATGGTTTATAAACAGTATTCAGTGAAGGGAGAGAGAGAGAGGATCAAGTGAATTTTAAATTTTGTTGGAAAAAGTCGTATGTATTGTGTACTCATCTCTAGTACTCTTTATTCAGAGTATAACTGAGTCTAGACCTAAGTCTTCCCTACTTTCTTCCAAAGACATAAAGCTAAAAATAACTTCCTGCTGTTATCTATTTTAGCCCCAACATTGTGGAAGGACAAAGAGCAATTTTGTGCAGAAGTCTAAATTAAAGTAATTTTCTTTGTTGTTGTTGGTTGTGGGGCCTGAACTCTGGGCCTGGGTGCTGCCCCTCAGCTCTTCAGCTCAAGGCTAGCACTCTACCACTTGAGCCACAGCGCCACTTCCAGCATTTTCTGCTTATGTGGTGCTGAGAAATCGAACCCAGGGCCTCATGCATGCAAGGCAAGCACCCTACCACTGAGCCACCTTCCCAGCCCCTAAAGTAGTATCATTATGTCTTGGACATCTAAGTATTTGACAGTAAGAATGCCAGAGTCCAGGAGTGAAAGGGAGAATTTTCTTTTTTTATTTTTTTTTTGGGTCCGGTTGTGGGGCCTGAACTCTGGGCCTGGGCGCTGTCCCTCAGCTCTTCAGTTCAAGGCTAGTGCTCTACCACTTGAGCCACAGCGCCACTTCTGGCTTTTTTTCTTTTTGCTTATGTGGTGTTGAGGAATCGAACCCAAGGCCTCAGGCATGCAAGGCAAGTGCTCTACCACTGAGCCACCTTCCCAGTCCGAAAGGGGGAGAATTTTCTATCAGTAATTTGATTAGAAACCAGAAGATGCCATCAGAAACTGAAAGAAAATTGGATGATGATGATAATGATGATGATGATGATGATGATGATAACAATAATAATAAAGCTATAAAAGTTACACTTCTATAATCAGGTAAAATATACAGGTGTGACACTTTTAAAATATCTGATAGGCTACAAATTCTTACCTTATCAGTAGCCTTGATGAATGAAACAGTATCTATTATAAAGGTATTACATAACATTTTAGTATCACAAAAGGACTGCTTTCCATTTTGCATCATATGGCAATATTATTCCCTCTTCAGACATCAGGTAGTGCTATATTCTTGCACAAATAAGAATTAAGTTATTTTGTGTAAAAACTAGGCATGTGGGCTCAAAAAATTATCAACAGCAGAACTAACAAAACAGAAGAAAAGTTACAATTAGACTTTTCATGGAAAAATTTTAAGAAGCATTTCATTTTTAGATAGCATTTAAACATGTGGAGGGAATAATATTTACTTATCTCTCATCTTCATACTTTTTCCTTTATTAACATCATCAACTGGCCCTGCTATCTCCTACTTGTGTGGTCATTAGTCTCCCATTCCCCTCCCAATGGTGCAACATTAAATGATAGAACTGAATTTTCTGGTGATTCTTCAGAACAAACAGAAGCTACCGATTTACTTCATAAGCAACCGCCACCACCTCAGGTAGAGATGGACCAAGTACACAATAAAGAAACACTTCAATCTGAGGAGGATGAAGAAGCAATTAAAGAAGATAAAGAGCATAAGAAAAAGACTTCCGAACCTAGAGATCAGAGCAAACTTCACAGTGAGCAGAACAGGAGAGAGAGAAAGCTGAGGCCTGGGGAAGAGAAGTCAGTACAGCAAAGACTGCATCCTGGAAGGGGAGAGGAAGAAGAGAATCAGGAGAAAGCAGAGGAGGAAGAGGAAGAGGAGGAGGAGCAGGAGCAGGAGGAGCAGGAGGAAGATACCATAAGAGGAGACGTATTCCAAATGCCTCCCCGAGTCCCCATCCCTGCTCCTCCCAGAGGCAGGCCGCGCCTGCCCACGGGCTGCTCCCTCTCCTACAGGACCATCAGCTGCATCCATGCCACCCTCACCCAGATCCCACCGCTGACAGCACCAGAGATAACAAGTCTGGAACTCATAGGTAAGAGATGTTGACTTGTTTTACTTTGTACATTTATGAATACTTTATGAATGTTACATTTTGCTTTCATAATAGAGACTAATTTTTATCACCTTCATAATATGAATTGTGCAAAAGAGTCAGGCACTCACTGAAAAATGGCTCCATTAGGTATAAATTCCAAACCAAATTATAATTATTTTGTCCTGAGGCTTGAACTCTGGGCCTGGGTGCTATTCCTGAACTTTTGTGCTCAAGCTAGATCTCTACTATGCTTGAGCCAATAGCTCCACTTCTTGCTTTTTCTGTGGTTAATTGGAGATAAGAGTCTCACAGACTTCTTCTCTGGCTGGCTTCAAACCATGATCCTCAGATCTCAGCCTCCTGAGGAGCTAGAATTGCAGTCATGAGCTGGTGCCTGGCTAACACACAATTTAAAAAAAAAAATTTTTTTTTTTGGTCAACCATAGGGCTTAAACTCAGGGCCTGGGTTCTATCCTTGAGCTATTTTACTCAAAGTTAGAAATGTACCACTTTGAGCCAAAACTCCACTTCCAAATTTTGGATGGTTAATTGGAGATAAGGATCTCACAGACTTTCCTGCCTGGGTTGGCTTTGAATCTCGATTCACAGATCTCAGCCTCCTGAGTAGCAAGGATTACAAGTATGAGCCATTAGTGCCTGGCATGCCAAATTATTTTAATGGCCCTTTTTTGAAAGTTTTAATGAGATACAATTAATATGACAGAACATTCTTAGTGCCAGGTTGTGTTCTGTTGTATGGACAGAAGCTGCCCACCAGTTTTTTTAGGGTAGCTACTTTATTGTTCTCAGAAATGTTCGAGTTTTTTTTAATGAGTTTTTATGAGTTTTGACAAACACATGCAATTGAATAAATACCATAATAATCAAGATATAGAACACTTGTATCACTTCTCAAAATTCCTCCTGTCAATATGTACACTAGTGCTTGGCTACCAGAATAAAATGGTTCTGTTTCCTGCTCTTACAGAATCACACAGTACTTACTGGTTAGATGGGGTTTCTTTGTTGTTGCTGTTGTTTTACATCTTTTTAGTGCCAGGTTGTGTTCTACTGTATGGATAGAAAGTGCCCAATAGTTTTTCAGGGTAGCAACTTTATTGTTCCCAAAAATGTCCTAGAATTCCCACAAAGCCAGTACTTCCTATTGTCAGCTGTTTTCAGCCTTGCCTATCTTCCTTAGTGAATGGGAATGTGGTGTCTAGATCCTTGCCCATGTCTCCATAGGGCCCACTTGAAGTGTTCAGAGCGGAGAAAGAGCAGGACCAGCTGTGAGGGGCTAGCTGGTAGAGAAATGCCAGGCTGGCCCCAGGGATGTAGAGGTGAGGGCACCTGAATGGATTTAAAGTTACATGTGCAGAGATGGCAAGTGTCAAATGCGCAAGAACCTTCATGGCTTCCCTGACACTACTTTCATCCCTCTTTCACATGATCACCTAAGGAATTCCTTATCCCCCCCCCCCCCCCCCCCACCCAAGGCCCTCTCCTTGTAGCCTATATGTGAGGTACACTGTGCTCTAGGAAAACTCAGGCTGTCAAAGTCAAGTTTTGCTTGGAAAGGCTGAAAAACTCAAGTGGTGTGACAATGCATTACAAGGTTACCATGTTTTTGTTAACTTGCTTTTTTCATTTAGCCACTGACTACATGTCATATAGCTACATGTCAAAACAAAAGTCCATAAAATTAAAGCAGGTAGGAACCTCTGTAGATAGAAGACAGTAGAAGCATAATATTAACTATTGGAGAGGAGAGTCTAAGAGATTATTTTCCCAAGCTTTCATTTTGTGGGAGGGGTGGAGGAGGGGAGAACTAGGGCTTAAATTCAAGTTTAAACTAGTGTTTGCTTCGCTGGTGTTCTCCTACTTGAGCCACAGTTTCAGCCTTTTTTCCCCTCAGTATTTTGGAGATGGGAGTTTCATAAACTTTTCTGTCTAGGCTGATTTTTAAAAATTTTTATTTTATTGCAAAGATGCTGTACAGAGGAGTTAACGGTTACATGAGTAAGGTAATGAGTACATTGCTTATTGAGCATTGTCTAGGCTGATTGTGAACCATGGTCCTCCAGGTCTCAACCTCCAGAGTAGATGGAATTACAGGTATGCATCACCTGTGCCCAGCCCAAGTTCCTTTGTGAAGAGAAGGAAAAGAGAATGGCAGTGAGTGATTTACTTGACAAAACTAGCACCATATTTTGAGTGCAAAGAAATGGTAATGAAAAGTATGAAGAATAAAAATTGGTTTCTCTATAGCCTTGCAGAAACATAACCTAGTTATAGATGCATAGATGCATAAAAGCTACCAGCACTGTCCAGCAGACTATATTCTGGTTCTTTTGAGCAGTTTCATCTGAAATATGAGGTACTGGCCACAATAGATTCTTTTTTTTTTGGTTGGTCGTGGGGCTTGAACTCTGGGCTTGGGCACTGTCCCTGCGCTCTTCAGCTCGAGGCGAGCACTCTACTGCTTGAGCCGCAGAACCACTTCTGGTTTTCTAGTGGTTTATTGGATAAGAGTCTCATGGCCTTTCCTGCCCGGGCTGGCTTTGAATCGTGATCCTCAGATCTCAGCCTCCTGAGTAGCTAGGATTACAGGCGTGAGCCACCGGTGCCTGGCCACAATTCATTCTTGACTAGAAACTTTTGACTATGTAAAATCATCTAGTCCCAACATGTTTATTTGTATTAACCTGTTAATGTTCTGAGTATTGCTTTCTCCTCCATATATAACTCTCTCTTCATATTCATGCACATATAGATATACATGTATCTGCACATGTGCCCAATAAAACTAATTTGTTCTGTGTCCTAGAGAATTCCATTACCTCCATTCCGGATGAAGCATTTAATGGATTACCAAATTTGGAAAGGCTTGATCTGAGCAAAAATAATATCACCTCTTTGGGCATAGGTCCCAAAGCATTCAAGGTAAACGTTCCAATTTGTATTTAATAATCCCCACGGACAGATTCACCATGACTGCCATTGGCCGGGGTTGGAAGGGGGGAAGGGAGAAAAAGTCAGAAAGATTTTTGTCCTGGTTTTCTTTCACATTAACAAAGTTTCGTCTCTGATGTTCCTAAATTGCATTCTAGTTTTCTCTTGACTACAGTTTATTTTGCCAACATTTAGTCTTAATCTAAGTCTTAACCAATAATAACATCAGTGACATTAACTGGCATTTTGAATTTACAAAGCAATTTCTAAGGAGTTGAATATGAAGTATTGTTTAGTGTTAAAGTAGAGCTTATTTGGAACCTCTTATTAAAATTTCCAGGCCAGCGAGACACAACTTCCTTTTTTCTGCACAATGGGAAAAAGTCTGATGGAGGATTTTTAGCAGATGGGGTTTTGGGGAAACAAAAACCCACAAATGGGCTCAGATGAAAATTTACACAGGAAAACAAAAATAGAAGAGACAAAAAGTTGGTTTGGGTAAATGAAAACTCAGAAATATATGTACTTAAAAAACCATAAGTAGCCAAGCAGCAATGGCTCATGCCTGTAATCCTAGCTCCTTGGGAGGCCCAAATGGGAAAGATTTTGCTGTTTGTGGTCAACAGAGGCCAAAGTCTGCAAAATTCCATTTCAATGGAAGGTAGCTGGATTCAGTGGAGTCTGCCTACATCCCAGCTTGGATGGGAAGACTGAAATAGGTAGATTGTGATACAGGTGTATGTCTGGGTAAGAAGTGAGACCCACTTCAAAAAATGCAAAAGGGACTGGAGGTATGGCTCAATGGTAGAGAGCCTGCATAGCAAACATGAACCCCTCAGGTCAAACCCCAGTACTGCTCCCCTCAAAAGACCTCAGTAGAACACAGTGTATTTCCTTAGGTAAAACTTTTGTTCCTTTGGACAGTTTTCTGGGCCCTCTGTTTACTCTCTGGGAATGTCCCTAGCCTCTTCTAGTCTCTGCTCTTGGTTTTCCTCTGGAGTAGGGGGAGGTAGTGGGAGAGATTCAGATGCCTGCTCAATGTGAAGGGCTGGCATTAGAGAGTCATACTTTTTCTTACATTTGATCAACTATGGGAGATTACATTCTTTTCCGTCCTGTTCTAACACCGTTGAAATTTGAGTATCACTGGAGAAGTGAATCATTCCATATAACTTCAGTAAAATGTGGTAGTGCAGACTAGGTCTGGCCAACAAACACAAGAATACAATGTGGACATGCCTTTTCCTGAAAGTTAACTGAGTAACTATATAGGAACAACTGATGATACTTGGAGCCCTGTTTTGAAAACTTGCCACAGCAATTACTGCTGTTTTATGACTCTTTTCCTAGCATAGATATTAGTGCAGATAAGAAAGTGAATTTTATAGAAGGGCTAACATCTATTTGTTAGCATCCATGACAAATTACTGTAGGAATTAAGCAAAATTCTGTCAGCTGCTGTGAAGGCAACATCCTCAGTCCTAGCAAAATATGACTGATCCAGTGACTGCAGTAGCATTCTTTTGCTTTCTAGAGCTGCAATATAAACACTCACAAGAGGAATATAAAATTAACAAACATAGTTTGCTACAAAGGCCAGAGAAGTATTATTAAGATAATATTTAACTGTTTAAGGGAAACTGATATGCAGATTGCCATGCAGTCTAAATATTACTGCCCAAGCCTTAGGAAGTACAGGTCTGTGTGACTTTCAGTATCTATTTAAACTGACCAATATGTAGAAGGTGTAGCTGTATAGCTGCCATCAGATAAAATGGTAATTTTGAGATTTTGTTTAAAAGTTTCTGAAGAAGTTAATGCGTCTGAATATGGATGGAAATAATTTGGTACAGATTCCTTCAGAATTACCATCGACATTAGAAGAACTTAAAATCAATGAGAACAATCTGCAGGCTATTGATGAAGAAAGTTTATCAGGTATTTAATATTTTTCTCATGACAGTTTTTCTTATAACTTTTCTTCTCTTGTCTTATAGAAATTGATTTATGATGTTACCAAAGAAATAGAAAAAATTGGGTCATTTTTCCATTTAAGTTGATAAACATTTTAACTTTTCACTGTCAGACTTAATTATAAAGAAATTTAACAGCTGGGTGCCAGTGGCTAATGCTTGTAATCCTAGCTACTTGTGAGGCTAAGAAGAGAAGGACTGTATGTACCTGGGCAAAAAAGTTAGCAAGACCTTCTCAACCAATAGCTGGTGCGAAGTGGCATGTGTTTGTCATCACAAACTACATGGGAAGCTAGTATTAGGAGAATCATGGTGCCAGGTTAGGGCAGAAAAATTTGACTTTGTTTCCATGATAGGAACCTGGACAGGTGCCTTGTGCTTGTGACCTTACCAACAACAGGAAGACTTAAAGAGGGTAGATTGCCACTTGGGTGTGTACTGGTGTACATAGTATGGTTTACTGATATCATGCTAGCCTAACAAGTTTAAGGCCCTCACTTCAAACTATACAGTACTGCATAAAAAAAAGAAAAACAAAAGATATAAGCATGTACGGCACTGGGTCCTGCTATTAACACATTCAATAAGATTGTATGTGCAGTGCTATGGTACCACCTCAATGTCCTTCCTTATGGATATATTTTGGTGAGGGGTGTTTAAACCTATAGTAACTAGTTCCTCTTGTGCTTGTTTCAGGACAGTGCTGGGTAGCTGAAGTTATACCACATTTTCATTAATTCGAGTTGATATTTTTGGTTAGATTGTGAGCTTCTTTAGGGTAAAACCACATATTTTACTTTTTCATCTTACAGACCACATAGCACTGCTGTGTATAGTATTGGTACTTTCTCTTAACTTGATTTGTCTATCATGTAAATGTTGATAACCAAGCATTGAAAGAGGGAAAAATTAAATTATTTCTTTAATTCCCAAAACTTTTATAACCACAAAACTTTTCTGGTTATGAAAAAAGAACAGTAATTAAGAATGACCAGTTCCTGAGGATTACATAGTTATGGAAATACTCAATTTCCAGATGGATTTCAGGGCACACATGAAAAACATTAATAAGCATGAATTTTGATGGGCTTTGTCATATGGAAAAAATTGGAAAATTTACTGCTCTCTTAAACACACTGAAACATAAAATTTAGAATAAGCGTACTGATGGGCTGTATCAACTATTATATATGGGTTTACACTTCTAACTCTACTATCAGAATGATACCTTATAGATCATAATCTAAGTTTTGTTTGTTTGTTTTTCAGACAAGGTCTTTCTATATAGCCCAGCCTGCAGACTGGCCTTGGGCTGGGTTCTGAATCCTGCAGCTATACTAGCCCCTTGAGTAGTGATGTTCTCTTGGCCGCAGCAGCTGCTGGGTGCTCTTGGCTCCCATGAGTCTTGCTGTGGATGGTATGGTCAGGCTCTCTGGCAGTGGGCCAGTGAGCTAAACATTATCCCTCTAGGTGCCATGATGCAGCCCTCTTGTATGGAGTCCCTGGCTTGACCATCAGTGGCTGCTGCTCTCTAACATTCCTCCCTGTAGCTTCTGCTTATGATAGTCGCAGAGAAGTTGGGAAGAAGGCAGTACAGTGAGAAAAAAAAAAAAAAAACTACCAGAAATACATGAGGACACAAGATAACTCTGCTGTGGGGATTGCAGGCAGGTCATTTGTAAACCAGTTGTGAATCAAGGGCATGAGAGCAAGTAAATTGTGGGAGATTCTTTTTTTTTTTTTTTTTTTGGGTCTGGTCGTGGGGCCTGAACTCTGGGCCTGGGCGCTGTCCCTCAGCTCTAGTGCTCTACTACTTGAGCCACAGCGCCACTTCCGGCTTTTTTCTTTTTGCTTATGTGGTGCTGGGGAATCGAACCCAGGGCCTCAGGCATGCAAGGCAAGCGCTCTACCACTGAGCCACCTTCCCAGCCCTGTGGGAGATTCTTGAGAGGTGAATATGTACTAAAGAAAGAAGGAAGGCTTACCACTGATGGAGAAGATTGAAAGCTAGAGAAGAACACTGGAAAAACAGACTTGCTTCAGAAAATTTGTTTTGATGGTACTGGCATTTGAACTCAGAGACTTATGTTAGCTATTTAGGCCCTTTCTTTTGTCAGGCCTAATGACCAAAACAACCAAGTCATGACCACTGTGGCCACTCTAGCCCAACAGGAACACTGACAAATTACCTTGTCCACAACTAGTCATGGTACCTCTCCCACAAAGTTTTCTCTTACTTCTATTTCCTGTTCATGAATCTTCTTTCAACATCAACTTAAATCTAATTTACCAGAAACTATCTTCATCTAGTTTTCTCCCCACTCTCCTCAAAACATCAAAGGAATCATGGATTAGCTCTATGTTTCTCTTTCAGGTCATGTAATGACCATTAGTCTACTTACACTATCTTCCTTTAGTGGAAAACTTCTACATTTTAAACTTCATCTCTGTACACAGAAATGCTAAATTCTCACTACTTTTAATTTTAGGAAAAAAATGAGGAAATAAAACCACTTATCCACTTTCCTGGCTGGCCTCCCTATTTCCTGTCATCCAACCCTTTGACCCTAAGTACCATCCTAATCTTTTACAATGTGGCTTTATCATGCCATCCCATGTACTGCTTCTTGGCAGAGAGGGAATGAGAGCCAATCTGCATCCAGGATACAAAGTCCTTCCCCAGGGCATTTCTCTTACCCCACTAGGATGAGGCCTCTATCCCCAGCACACCCAAAGGCAGTTTACCTTCTGCTTCAGCCTGAAAATTTCTCCCATTTTAACTTAAATCTTCCTACTCTTTTTTTTTTTTTTTTTTTTTGGGTCTGGTCGTGGGGCCTGAACTCTGGACCTGGGCGCTGTCCCTCAGCTCTTCAGCTCAAGGCTAGCGCCCTACCACTTGAGCCACAGCGGCTTTTTTTTCTTTGTGCTTATGTGGTGCTGAGGAATTGAACCCAGGGCCTCATGCATGCAAGGCAAGCGCTCTACCACTGAGCCACCTTCCCAGCCCCAAATCTTCCTACTCTTAAGAGATGTCTACTTTTATCCAACTCAGAGCTCTTTAATCTTCTAACATGGTTTGTATCTTTACTCCTGATATCCATCTTTGGGTTAAGTAGGATTGAGTTGTACAGGGTATTTGGGGCAATGTCTATAACAGAAGTTGGACAGGCAAACATCCTTGGTTCTGGGAATCTTGGCTACGCCCTGACCACTGACTCAGAGGCCCCTGGGTATGACATTGTTGAGTGGTGCATGCTCTAGCTCAAAACTAACTTCCAGTTGACCTAGATGATATTACTCCTGAGGCCAGTGCAGGAAAAAACAAAAAACTTGTTTGTATTAAGGCCTTTCTTAGTAGCTAAATCTGAATGTGTGGAGAATATTTGATCATCGTTCTTTCAAGTACTCCCATTTGAAACAACAGCAGCAACATAAAAAAATACCTGTTTGGGGGGCTGGGAAGGTGGCTCAGTGGTAGAGCGCTTGCCTTGCATTCCTGAGGCCCTGGGTTCGATTCCTCAACACCACATAAGCAAAAAGAAAAAAGCCGGAAGTGGCGTTGTGGCTCAAGTGGTAGAGAGCTAGCCTTGAGCTGAAGAGCTGAGGGACAGCGCCCAGGCCCAAGGACCGGATCCCCCCCCCCCCCAAAAAAAATACCTATTTGGTTGCACTCTATGTCCCAAAATGAATAAATTCGGAATTCACTGCTTTGCTTTATTTCTAACTCCCTTATTCAAAGACTGAAGGTTTGCCAGTGAAAGTAATCCTTTATGTTTTGGAAAAAGGAATAAATTCCAACCTATTATGTATGACACTGCCGGTCTTACCTACAGGTCTTTGAAAATCCTTCCAATGACTTCCTATAATCTTCTTTACTTGCCTACTTATATTCCAAATTCCTTCATGGCTGGAGTGGCCTCTAGGAATACCCCTGACTTCTGAGTACCTTTTCCTATCCCTCTCTTGCTTCTTTTATAAACACTTGATAACCCAATTCTTTTTTTTTTTCTTTTTTGGTCATGAGGCTTGAACTCTGGGCCTGAGCACTGTCCCTCAGCTCTACCACTTGAGCCACAGCACCATACCTGGTTTTCTGGTGGTTTACTGGAGATAAGAATTTCACGGTCTTTCCTGCCCAGGCTGGTTTTGAACCCCAATCCTCAGATCTCAGCCTCCTGAGCTAGGATTACAGGTGTGAGCCACCAGCACCCAGATACAACTCAGTTCTTGAATGGTTTCTTATTTGGACTATGGGGATGAGGAATGCAGATAAAATAACTATTATCTCCACATATACTAAATTTTCACATGTAGGCTATAAACCTGCATGCTTGGCTGGGGGCATAGCTCAAGTGGAAGAACACCTACCTAGGAAATATGAGGCCCTGAGTTCAAACTGTAGTACTACCAAAACAAAAACCAAAATGGTTATGACTCTTCTTTCTGGCTGATACAAGAGACTGAACTCATGGACTTGCTCATATTAGGCAAGCATTCTATAACTAAGCCCCACTACCAGCCAAACCCCATGTTTTCCAATGATTCTAATATTTTGATAATTTTGTGTCTTTAGACTTAAATCAATTGGTCACCTTAGAATTGGAAGGAAACAATCTCAGTGAAACCAATGTCAATCCTTTAGCTTTCAAACCCTTGAAGAACTTATCCTATCTACGCCTGGGAAGAAATAATTTTAGAATTATACCACAAGGTCTTCCTGATTCTATTGAGGTACCAGTATCTTTCTACTGTTTTAAATGTACCACATTTTTAACATAATAACAAAATAAACATCTTAAAAGATTTTAGTTATAAATATACATTTATTAAATTGCTAAAGTTTCTGTGCTGTATTCAGAATTTACTGTAAATCTGAGCTTTAGATGCCCTTAACAAGATGATAAATGGTACTACTGACAGTTCCTTTTGGGGAGAATGGGGAAGAGGAAGTGAGAGTTGGACCAGAAATCACAACTTTCAAAAGGTATCTCTAAGACAATTTAAACTGTCCCAAATAGAATCATGAGGTACAATCTAGACTAAGCTCAAACGTTAAAAACAACAACCTGACTCCATTCAAGTTCCAGGTAAAACCACATACGCTGTAACTGAATCCTATTAGTATAGATCCAAGTGTTGTATCAACAAGGCCTTGGCCTTGTTTTGTACCTTACAAATTTTGACCCGTTCTATTGAGACTGCCTTTTGATTACCTCCAGGACCAAAGTCCCTTCCTTCTTTCAGCTGTTCTAGAGTCAACCTAAGAGTTCTCTGGAGTGTGAGCTTCTTGCTTCAAGGAGTATTCAAGTATCAACATTCCTCATTTCCTCTACTATAAACACTGAAGTCTAGAGAGTCTAAAAATAGGGACAGAGCCAGCTGGAACCCAAGTTTCCTTATCGGAGCTTGTTTCTCCCATGCTATGTAATTAATCCAGCAGAAGCTGGGATGGAACCTCCTCTAGTGCAGTGATCCGGAACAGTTATCTGTTGTGATCGCATGCTGTTGTCATGGCTACCACTCTCCTTGTTCCTGTTTCCAGACTAAGAGTTATATAACAGTGGAATTTATCACTATTTGGCTTTATATTTGTTCTTAATGCATAAAATCTCTTGGACCTATCCTGAATATGCCAACTTAGATTTTTTGGAGAGCAGAGTCAGAAATTTAAAAAACAATTAAAATTTTATGTAGATTATCTATGCAACTGGTTAAAACACAATAATTTGGATAATACAAAAGATGAATGTGCCTCTCTCTCTATGTCTGAACCTCTCAAACCTTTCATCCTGGCTTCTTTCTCTCCAAAGGGACGTACTCCACCAACCTGGGAAGTGCTAGGCAAACAGTATGCAAACATATGAACTATAAATCCAAGGTTTCTGCTTCATGCCAGCCTCACCTAACTCATGTCTCAAGACTCACATCATTCTTTCCTACAGCTGCAGAATTTTCAACTAAAGGATTGGTATACCAGGATTTATTTAACTTGTTCCCTACTGGGATCATTAGGTTGGAAATTATACTTTAAAAAGCTCATGAAGTGACTAATTAAAAAAAATCACTAATCTAACTCACTCCTTAAGTATATGTGAAGATAAAAGCAAAGATAGCTGAATTTCTATTTTCTAATAAATATTTCTAGCAAATACCAAATTAAGTGGCAAAGAAGAAACATGATAGAAACAGAAAGTTACATTGAGGAATTCTACTCCTATGTTTTAGGGAATACAAGGAAAAATTTTATTTAGATCCTTTATTAACAAAAATTCATAATGCTAACTGAATTTAATTTGAAGGCAGCCAGCTATTCAAATCTTATTGGTAGTTCTAGTAAACTTAATTCAGATCCTAAATTAAAGCTCTTAACATAATTATCTTTAAGTTAAATTAATTGTAATATATATAAGAGTAAAAACAGCAGCCTAAAAATTTATAGATCTCTTAGAATGCTGGGAAGCTGGCCTGGAGGTATGGGTCAGCTAGGATGAGCCCCTGCTGTAATAGCCCTGGAGTCTTGGTCAGGCATTACAGTCCTTTCAGGCCCTTCACTAGAGGGCCTTCTTACTTCCCAGGATTTTTAAGTCTAAAAGGGAGAGTTACATGAATAAATTTTACAAGCTAGAAAGATTTATATAAATATATGGTGATACTATATCTTGTAACAATTCTGGCTAAAAATGAAACATATTAACTCCATAATCAGTATGACAGTACTTTTTATTTTATTAGACATAAAATTTGAAACTCAAAAAGTTATGAACTCACTTTAAAAAGCAGTAAAAGACTGATAATATTCTACTCATATGTATTTTCAAATATTCTACATTAAAATTTAGTCTCTGAAACAGAATATATTACTGAGAACAAAAAGAAGAAAAATAATAGTATTTTCTCTCTATAGGAATTATACCTAGAAAATAATAAAATTGAAGAAATAACTGAAATTTGTTTCAATCATACCAAAAAGATAAATGTGATTGTACTACGTTACAATAAGATAGAAGAAAGTAGGATTGCTCCTTTAGCCTGGATAAATCAAGAGTAAGTATAAGTGACTATTTAACTTTCTTAGCATCCTTTCTCAAAACTGGGTTACTTTGTGAAGTTTCCAAACTGCTCATTATGTAACAGGATTTAGGATCACTACTACCTAATGGACACCCTGCCAATGTGCGCCAAGTGTTAAGCTAGCAAGATCTGAGATCTGACTGTAACTCAACTGCTGGTACAGCTCTGCCTACCTCACAAGCTGTCAACAGGCTTAACTAGAATAATCCCCTGCATACAATGAGGAAGAAATGTGTTATCCTTTTTCCTAATCCTTATTAGGTAGAAGCACCAGGCTCCAAAGACTAGGTTTGTCCTCCAGTCCCACTCCACCTTCTTTTGTCCAGAATACATGAAAGAAGCTGCCTTGCTTCAGTAAAGGGGAGAGGTGAGGCCTGGGAATCAGAGGTGTGGTCTGGCAGCAAGTCCAACAGATGAGCCACAGGTCCTGAGTAAAGCACATCTTGGGATACGGGTTGTTAGAAGTATGATAGAGAGAGATGAAAGAAGCCTGAAGAGCCAACTGGAGGATTGTGGAGGCCCCTGTGAGGGTAAGAGTCTTTACCAGGTGAAAAGGGATAAGCAGATGCTCCAGAAGACTCAGGGGAAGTTCCTAAAAGAAAACAGAGTTCACCACATTCCCCAGACCTTCCAGCACATTAATACTTCTAGATCACTGTCTCATTCCAAGTCCCAGGTGTGTCAGATCATCAAAACAAATGTGGAATGAAAATGCAGAGGAAAAGAAAACAAAATTAGCACAAACCAAAAATTCCTTTGCTCCCCACTTTACCCCAAGGATCTGAGATTTCTTCCCTGGACCCTGCTGTGCCCCTTTGTTGGATCTAGAGCTGGGAGGCAGGATGGATGTGAGAACATGAGCTTTGGAGCCAGATAGACCCAAGCTGGCAATAAATAAGTTTCTATTTAGAATCATCACTGCAAACTGGTACTTATAGAAATATAGACCAGCTGGCCTTATTAAGATTTAGAGCCGAGCCGGGTGCTGGTGGCTCATGCCTGTAATCTTAGCCACTCAAGAGGCTGAGATCTGAGGATCACAGTTCCAAGCCAGCCCAGGCAAGAAAGTCTATGAGACTCTTATCTCCAATACACCACTAGAAAACTGGAAGTGGCGCTGTGGCTCAAATGGTAGAGTACTAGCCTTGAGCTGAAGGACTCAGGGACAGTGCCCAGGCCCAGAGTTCAAGCCTCCTAATCAAAAAAAAAAAAGAGAAAAGATTTAGAGCTTCTAGTGTTGTTTTCCTGAGGTCCCTACCCTGTTAACTTTTTCTTTGTTACAGAAACCTAGAATCCATTGACCTCTCCTACAACAAGCTATACCATGTCCCCTCCTACCTACCCAAGTCATTGCTGCACCTTGTACTCGTGGGGAACCAGATTGAACGGATCCCTGGCTATGTATTTGGCCATATGGAGCCAGGCCTAGAATACTTGTACCTGTCATTCAACAGACTTTCTGATGATGGTGTGGACCGAGTCTCATTCTACGGGGCCTATCATTCTCTGAGAGAGTTATTTCTGGATCACAATGATTTAAAATCTATACCACCTGGGATACAAGAAATGAAAGCACTACATTTTCTGAGGCTGAACAACAATAGGATTCGGTAAAATTTGGCTCTTTCAATAATGAATTTAAGTTGTGTTTGATTAAAAGTATGATTAAACAATGATGGCATGAACTCCAGGATTTAAGAAAAAAAGGACATGCTGGGTGCTAGTGGCTCACACCTGTAATCTTGAGGAGGCTAAGATCTGAGGATCATGGTTCAAAGCCAGCCCGGGCAAAAAATTCCCCACAAGACTCTTAGCTCCAATGAACCACTCAAAAACTAGATATGGTGCGGTGGCTCAAAGTGGTAGAGCAGTAGCCTTGAGTACAAAGAGGCTCAGGGACAGTGTCCAGGCCCTGAGTTCAAGCCCCACAACTGACAGAAAAAGAAAAAAAGTCACTAAGGAGTTGAGATTAAGTATTAATAACTTTAATAAGTGTTAATAATTGCTGAGTGGGGTACATAAAAATTCATTTTAGCGTTTTTCTGTTTTTTTACATGTTGACAGTAAGCATTTTAATAGTTATTGTTGAGTATTATTACACATTACTCAGTAACTTGGAGACAGGTTCAAATAATAGTGCACATTGTTAACAGACTAAGTACTACTTTCACCTACATAAGTAATTTTAAAATAAACTCATCTGTAGATCAGATGACTATTCTTTTTTTTTTTTTGGGTCCAGTCGTGGGGCCTGAACTCTGGGCCTGGGCGCTGTCCCTCAGCTCTTCAGCTCAAGGCTAGCACTCTACCACTTGAGCACAGCGCCACTTCCAGCTTTTTTCTTTTTGCTTACATAGTGCTGAGGAATCGAACCCAGGGCCTCATGCATGCAAGGCAAGCGCTCTACCACTGAGCACCTTTCCAGCCCCCAGATGACTATGTAAAAATTAAAAATTAATCGTTATGTAAAAATTAAAATTAATTCTATCTAGATTTTTTTTTGGTTGGTTGTGGGGCCTGAACTCTGGGCCTAGGTAGGTGCTGCCCCTCAGCTCTTCAGCTCAAGGCTAGCGTTCTACCACTTGAGCCGCAGAGCCACTTCCGGCTTTTTCTGCTTATGTGGTCCTGAGGAATTGAACCTAGGGCATCATGCATGCAAGGCAAGCACTCTACCACTGAGCCAACTTCCCAGCCCTTCTATCTAGATTTTTATAGAAGCAAAATTTTGAATATATTGAATCACTATTATCATTTGGGCGGGGCATATTTTTATGTATATGTTTGTTCCCTTCTTCCTAGACAGCATGAATTACTGGAAGATTAACCTGAGACACTTTGTAAGTGCAATTTAAACCTTCAGCTAGCTGAGATTACATCTGTAAACCCTCACAAACAGCTCGTTTGTTTAGATGGGTGTCTTAGCATTTTCTCAGGGGCTAGCCTCAAACCAGTCTTCCTGATCTCTCCTGAGCAGATAGGATTACAGACACAAACCATCATATTTGGTCCTTCTGGTTTTCAAATCACAAGGTTTTCCCCATTTGCAGGTTGTGACCATGTGCTTGAGTGCATTTATAGTTTCTATTTTCACATTTACATCTTTGATATTGGAATTTGTTCTAGCATTGTTCACGCTCAGCTACACCAGAGGAAGCCAGAACAAAATGTTCTTTATAATTGGTCTGACTTTCACTGTTAGCTGATATTTCCTGAAATCCTTTAAAAACTTTTAGGTTATGGTTTAAGACCAAGGATATAAGAAGAGTAATCAATTATTTTAACAGTAAAAGCATATTTTAAAACATATGTAGCCAAGTACCAGTGGCTCATGCCTGCAATCCTAGCTACTCAGGAGGCTGAAATCTGATCATCAATGTTTGAAGCCGGCCCTGCCAGCAAAGCCTGTGAAACTCTTATCTCCAATTAACTGGAAGTGGAGCTGTGTTTCAAATGCTATAGAGTTCCCAGCAAATAGTACCCAGGCACTGAATTCAAGTCCCAGTACCAGAACCAAAAACAAAATAAAACAAAAAGTGAAAAGTAAACTGAACTCTTAAATCTTAAAAAGTAACTTCTTTCTTGGATCATTAGTGACTTTCATGTCTATTTTTCTTCAGGCATATTCTTCCAGAACAAATTTGCAATATTGAAGAGGATGAGGATTCAACTCTGGAACATCTTCATCTTGAAAACAATTATATCAAAACTAGAGAAATATCATCCTATGCATTTTTATGTATAAGATCATATTCAAGTATTGTTCTTAGACCACAAAACATCAAGTAATACAAAATTTTCTTTTGCCATTTATAAATTTTGCTCATATATTTTAGTAGCATGTCACTAATAAGAGACATAATCGGGCTTGGAATGTGTGGTAGAGTGCTGGCCTAGCATGCATGAAACCCTTGGTTCGATTCCTCAGTCAGTATCATATACACAGAAGAAGCTGGAAGTGGTGCTATGGCTCAAGTGGTAGAGTGCTAGCCTTCAGCAAAAGAAAATCAGGGATAGTGCCCAGGCCCTGAGTTCAAGCCCCAGGAGTGGTGAGAGAGAGAGAGAGAAGAGAGAGAGAGAATAGAGTGGGGAGAGAGGGGAGGGAGAGGGAGACAGAGGGAGAAGGAGACAGAGAGAGAGAGAGAGAAAGAGAGAGTCTTCATGTTATCCTCAATGTTATGGTGCAAGTCAAGTTGCTTTGCAGTGTTAATCCACAGATGAATAAATGAAAATTCACAGAAAAGGTGTAGTCTTCTAGGAGTTTCAGTGAAGGTGTAAAATCCCCCATTTCCCATTATCATCCTGAGACAGACCAGAAGAAATTTGAACAAAACAAATTCAACCTTACTCTTGCTATTAGCTGATTTAAAAAATTTTTATATGTGATGATACTTCAAGCCCAAAGGACTTTCTGACAGGAAAAAGACCAGGTAGAATTTACTGCGCTGTTATAGTTTATTATTTTCTACAAAACCTTGTATTGTAATTACTATTATAAATATGCCACCATATTGAGTTAGCTTTAGTTCATTCTCTAAACTACATATGGGAAGTTAAATCAGGATTATAATGCTAACTTGTTAGTTTAAATCACAGCACTGTGAGCTATGTACATTGTTAATATTAAGTGAAACTAGCAGAAGGAGCTACAAAAATTCTGTACTATTTTTGAAACTTCTAGAAGTTCAATCTTTTAAAGTTAAAAAACAATATTTTAAGCTGGGCATAATGCCTGCCTCATCCTGTAATTCTAGCTTGTAAGATAATCCACAAATGAATAAATGAAAATTCACAAAAAAAGGTGCAGTCTACTTGGGAGGATGAGAATTGAGAGGATCCATGTTTTAGGCTAAACCCAAACTTGTGCTAGCAGTACATTCTAGGATTAAGCAAAATTGGTTCCCTTGAAATGATAGATTTAGATAGAGGTCTGAGCTGGGCCCAGAGGCAGAATAAGCTGAGGAGACAACACAAAGTAAGCATGACTTTAGTGTGTTCTGACCACTGGAGGAATGAGAAGGGAAGGCTTGCTATACAAAGAAGAGACTAGCTTCATTAGATGCAAAGTACAGTATGCCATTAGAATGCTCTGAGAAGAGAATATATCATAAAAACAATGATGTAAGGACATGAAAGCCATTCACTATAAAAATCCAGAGAGAGAGCCGCCGCTGGTGGCTCACACCTGTAAGCCTAGCTACTCAGGAGGCTGAGATCTGAGGATCACGATTCAAAGCCAGCCCGGGAAGAAAAGTCCGTCCGTGAGACTCTTATCTCCAATAAACCACTAGAGGGCTGGGAGGGTGGACAGTGGTAGAGCACTTGCCTTGCATGCATGAGGCCCTGGGTTCGATTCCTCAGCACCACATAAGCAAAAAGAAAAAAGCCGGAAGTGGCGCTGTGGCTCAAGTGGTAGAGCGCTAGCCTTGAGCGAAGAGCTGAGGGACAGTGCCCAGGCCCAGAGTTCAAGCCCCATGACCGGAAAAAAAAAAAACCCAAAAAAAAATAAACCACTAGAAAACTGGGAAGTGGTGCTGTGGCTTAAGCGGTAGAGTGCTCGCCTTGAGCTGAAGAGTGCAGGGATAGCACCCAAGCCCAGAGTTCAAGCCCCACAAACAACCAAAAAAAAAAAAAAAAATCCAGAAAGAGTAGTATCTAAGTGGGAACTCATATAGTGTGGATGAAAAGGAGACACCAAAAGGAATTTAGTGAGTAGTCATCTGAACAGATAAGATATACAAAGATGTGACCAGTGAGTGCAACTTCTCTAGTTTACATGAGGCTGCTGATAAGTTGATCAGAAGAGCTAGTGCTAAGTTGGGGTGCTAATGGCTCACACCTGAGGACTGTGATTTGAAGCTACCCCAGGCATGAAAGCCTGTAAGACTCTTATCTCCAATTAACTACCAAAAAAGCTGGAAATAGAGCTCAAGTGGTGGAGCACTATCCTTGAGCAATAATGCTCAGGCACAGCACCTAGGCCCTGAGTTCAAGCCCCAGGACTGTTACCAAAAATAAAAGTAGTGCTGAACTACCTTTCTGACCTGGTTAGAAAACAGATGACAGAAAAAGAGGAGGACACAGGCTTGGAAACAATCACACAGGGTGAGGACATGTGTCTGCAGGGGCTTGTGAATAAAAGGGCACTGAGCATCATTTCAAAAGGGCAAAGCTAAAGTCACCATAGCCTCTGACTTCCCAGAACCAGCACCTAGTCATAGGAGGAACTGCACCTAGAGTCTACATCCTCAAAAGCCTTCTAGGCACTTGATGTCGGTGCCACCACTCCAGGACAGTCTGAGTTTATAGATTTAACTGAATACCTGCTATTACTACTTATGTATTATTTTGTTGCATATGTTGCTTTTGCACAATAACTTGGTAGAGATGAGGGTTTTTTCTCAAGAAAAGATCATAAAAATTTGGAGAAACCAGAATTCCTTTCTTGGACCCTTGCATTCTATGTAAAATAAGTGCTAAACTGGCTGCTGAATAAAGAGTTTGTCCCTTTGGTCCACAATGCAAAACTATGCTCATCTGTTGTTCAAAACTAATATGAACACTAAATCTAAAAATAATAATAAAAAGCCAGGAATGAATTTGCAAATTTTAAGGGTTTTCAAAAGAAAAATAAGAAACCTAATGGAAAAAGATTTACACAGGTCATAAAATTAGAAATAATTTCTCTGACGGACATTGGGAACCAAAGAGTTTATGTTTTAAACAATTAAGTCATGCTTTGACAACTGGTAGTACTTAGTAATCAATCTGGTTGTTCTGTATAATAGCAACATTGACTCTATCCTTCCAAGGCCATCATTTAAATATACCATGAATTACTATGTCCCAAAATTCTATGTTATTGGAATACTCAAATTCTGCTGTTTAAGTGAAATGGCAAAGGATGGGATAAAACCGTGTATGAAATCAACTCCACTCCTCCTCCTAATTGGAGAAAGAATGGAAAGTTTCCTCATGGAAGTATTTACAAAATAGGAAATAAAAGAACTACTTTTGTCTTCTTAGTTGAATACCAACTCAGCTCATTCACCAATTCAAAATTCAAAATATTGAAAGTGCTCATTACAAGAAGTTCATAGCCAGTTCTTTTTTTGTTGTTACTATAGCCAGTTCTAACACCAGAAGATTGCCAGGGACCCTTGAATCTCAAATGTTTGTGAAATGTAGAGATTCATGTCTTGTAGTTTAAAATAAAAATGATTAGCTAGGCACCAGTGGCTCATGCCTGTAATCCTCGCTACCCAGAAGGTTGAGAACTGAGGATCAGTGTTCAAAGCCAGCCTGGGCAGGAACATCTGTGAGACTCTTTTTTTTTTTTTTTTAAATTTTATTTTATTTTATTTGAGAGCATACTGTACAGAGGGGTTACAATTACATGGGCAGGATAATGCATACATTTCTTACCAAGCATTGCAGCCTCCTCCTTTGTTTACCCTTCACCTCCCTTCCCAGCCTCCCCCTCCCCCCCCCCCCAATATCTGTGAGACTCTTATCTCTAATTAATAACCAGAAAACCAGAAGTGGCACTGTGGCTCAAGTGCTAGAGCGCTCACCTTGAACTGAAGAGCTGAGGGACAGCACCCAGGTCCCAAGTTTAAGACCCATGACCGACCAAAAAAAAAGATTAGCATGACTCTGAATTGGAATTGGTATTGGCAAGGGTCCTTCACAGATATTGTGGGCTCTGGGTTCCAGTTACCTCATGCACAAAATTGGAAAACATGTATTGTCTATGGGTGATGGAAGATTAAATGAGGTAATGCTGAGAAAGTGCCAGGCATAGGACAGATATTAAATGAATGACTAATAGAGACCCTGTGGCCATGCTAGTGGCTTAGTGAACCATGACCCTCCGGAGGAGAAGGTGGATTAGAACAAAACTCAAGTCTGATCAACCACATTTCTAAAGGTGTCAGGATGCATGTTCATGTCCATGGCAAAACAAAATGAAACCTCTGTGCAGATCAGCCCTGAGTAGGATCCAGGATGAGTGAGCCCAGTGGGTAAGAAAGCTGGAAGAGTCTTAAGCTACTTCTCATTATAGGTTAAAAAATACTAATGATAGGAAATAAAATTGTTTGACCGGTAAGTTATGACTTACTGTGATTTCCAAGGGGAAAAACAGTATATTACTTAAAACAGCTAGCCAAACTGGAAAAAACATTTGATCAATAAGCCTGTCCAGTGCATGGATTTCTGAGTGTCTCCAACAGGCCAATCTGCACTGACGAGTCTAGGCCTTCCTATCCTTGGATACAGCATCAAACTTTGTGTACAGGATTCCCCGAGCAAGTTTGTCCCTTTCCTTCCTTCCTTCCTTCCTTCCTTCTTCCTTTCTTCTTTCCTTTCTTTTTTTTGCTTGAACTCAGGGCCTGGCACTGTCCCAGCGCTTCTTTTGCTCAAGGCTAGCACTCTACCACTTGAGCCACAGAGTCACTTCCGGCTTTCTCTGTTTACGTAGTACTAAGGAATCAAACCCAGGGCTTTATGCATGCTAAGCAAGCACTCTTCCTCTAAGCCACATTCTCAGCCCAGTTTGTCCCTTTTCTATTTCATTTTCAGGCTTTATGCTTATCAACTCCACTTGAGTCTAACCCAACAGAAGCACAGGCATTTGTATAAGACTTCTACTACAAACTGTGTAGGTCTGTGTAATGCATGTTTCATTCTACATGTTTTTTGTTTTGTTTTTGTTGGTTGTGGGGCCTGAATTCTGGGCCTGGGCGCTGTCTCTCAGCTCTTCAGCTCAAGGTTAGAGCTCTACCACTTGAGCCATAGCACCACTTCCAGCTTTTTCTGCTAATCTGGTGCTGTGGAATCGAACCCAGGGCCTCATGCACGCAAGGCAAGCGCTCTACCACTGAGCCACTTTCCCAGCCCCATGATTCTACATGTTTTAAGGAAAACTTTTGCATATTACTCACATGCCTTTGCTTCCATATGCTGTACAGAAACATTTACAATGGTAAGCACTGCTGGAATTGAATCTGTCACATGCTGTTACTCTGTTAGTAAGTAGATTTTGGAGAATCTATTCTTTTTTGTGAAATTATGTTTCCTTTGTGCATGTAAATGGATAAAAATCAAAACTTATGCACTAGGTTATTTTTTCCTTTGCATAAAATGTGAAGAATGTGAACTCCACACCAGGGAAAGCATGATTGTATTAAAAATAACATGTGATTACACTGAGTATTAGTTTGGAAAAGGAAAGGAATACCTCATGTTATTAAAATGTTCTGGTTTGTTTCTAAGTAACAGAATCCCTGTGGTCAAGTAAACTTACATTAAACTATCAGCTGATACAAGCAAACCTTTTTTACTGGGGATCTGCTAAAGATTTGTCTGTTTTACAAAATTAGAAATTATATTCATAGGTACCAAATTGATATATGAACCATTTGAAGGCTAATGCCACTAGATTACAACACTCAGAAGGAAAATAAAAATTATATATTTTAGGGCAGTAGTTCTTAACTGTTTGAAAGATAGATCCTTTTGACAATATGACAAAATTTACAATGGACCCTTCACTGAAGAAAAGGATACATATAAAACACTTCATGTAGCCGGGCGCCAGTGGCTTACGCCTATAATCCTAGCTACTCAGGACGCTGAGATCTGAGGATCGTGGTTCAGAGACAGACCAGGCAAAAAAGTATGTGAGACTCTTTTTTTTTTTTTGGGGGGGGGTCCGGTTGTGGAGTCTGAACTCTGGGCCTGGGCGCTATCCCTCAGCTCTTCATCTCAAGGCTAGCACTCTACCACTTGAGCCACAGCACCACTTCCAGCTTTTTTTCCTTCTGCTTATGTGGTACTGAGGAATCGAACTCAGGGCCTCAAGCATGCAAGGCAAGCACTCCACTGAGCCACCTTCCCAGCCCTCCATGAGACTCTTTTCTCCAATTAACCACCAGAAAACCGGAAATGGCCCTGTGGCTCAGGAGGTAGAGCTCTAACCTTGAGCTGATGAGCTGAGGGATAGCACCCAGGCCCAAAGTTCAAGACCCACAACTGACCAAAAACAACAAACAAAACAAAAAAATACTTCATGTATGCAGAGATTTGTTAAAAAAAAAAAAAAAGACACACACACACACCACACACCACACACACACACACACACACACACAC
Source organism: Dipodomys spectabilis (assembly GCF_019054845.1). Taxonomy (NCBI): domain Eukaryota; kingdom Metazoa; phylum Chordata; class Mammalia; order Rodentia; family Heteromyidae; genus Dipodomys; species Dipodomys spectabilis. The sequence goes on from NW_024870775.1 coordinate 17,949,825, forward strand.
ACACACACACACACACACACACACACACACACACACACACACACACACACACACACACACACACACACACACACACACACACACACACACACACAAATTTCTAAAACTCCTGCAGGGGTTTGTATGCCCAAGTTAAGAATCCCTGTCTAGGCTACATATGAATTAACATAAATTTTGCCAAAAATATTTTAGTAATAAAAGGATAAATTAAAAAGCTAAAATTAAGACTGTCCTCATATTTGCCTCATTTTTAATGTATTTATTACCCCGTTTATTTAGTAATATTTCAAGGCTACAGAAAACTTTCAATAGTAATGTAATGTACAACTCTATATCTCACTCCTATGCTCCCAATTAATGCTGTGTACATTTCTTTCATCTTTCTCACCTTCCATATCCACATCTATCCATCCATCCATCTATATATGATCTCTGTACTACATTTAAATCTGTATCTATTGATCCATCTGTATCCTTCCATCCACAACAATATCCATCCATCACCCATGGGGGTATTTCTGGGCCATTTGAATTTATATTGTAGACAACATAGTGCAACACTTCATATGGATAAGCTAAGAACTAAGGCTTTTTTTTTGGAGGGGGGGAGGGTCGGTCATGGGGCCTGAACTCTGGGCCTGGGCGCTGTCCCTCAGCTCTTCAGCTCAAGATTAGCATTTTACCACTTGAGTCACAGTGCCATTTCCAGCTTTTTCTGCTTATGTGGTGCTGAGGAATTGAACTCAGGGCTTCATGCATGCAAGGCAAACACTCTACCACTGGGCCACCTTCCCAGCCCCAAAGGCATTTTTAAAAAAAATCTTGAGATAATTATCACTTTGATTTTACCAAAATCCAAGAAATCTAACATTGATTCAGAATAATACACTATCCATATTCAGACCTCAGATGTCCCAATAATGTCTTGTGAGGTTCAAAACCTAATCAGGCGTCATAGATCTGTTACTGGCCATTTCTCCAAAGAGCACTCATTACTTTCAGTAGGAAAAAAGTTATTTAGAAACACAGGTCTGGAAACTACATGTACTCATTGTTCTCAGACCCTCTCAGTGGAAAAAGGCTGAGAACTTTACTTAAAACAAAACCATTACTAGTACTGACTTCTCAACACAAATTGACTTTTGAGAGATTCTTAATATTTGACATATAAATTATATGTCTACATTTAAATTGCATAAGTCCTTTATTACATACAAATTCAACTAAATCCATACAACATGACCATCTGGGGCAATAATTGTTTTCACAGTCACGTAAGATGACAAGTGAACTCAACTCTGTGACCTAGCAGCAGTGAGTCCATGAGCTGCCAATGCTGCAGAGAGGGAGATGGCCCTCCATCTTCAGACAATTTGCTGTGTAGGATTTAAGGCCAAGTAGTGTTAGGAAGAGAAATTATAAATCTGGACTGTGAAATAAAATTTCCTGGTAGTTGATGTGGACAGAGCATGAGCAGAAAAGGGAAAGCACACATCCCTCTAGAAGGAGGAACCTGAGCTCCAGACAATTGTCTCCATGCAAAAATAGGTACTATGCATAGGCAAAACTTGATTTCTCAAGAAGATAAAATCTTCTACTTTTTAGACATGGAATAAAACACATATACATGACTCCCAGAGATTATGAGTGTTCATGGAAGATCTTTAAAAGGTAGGTGGGAAGGTGGCTCAGTGGTAGAGTGTTTGCCTTGCATGCATGAGGTCCTGGGTTTGATTCCTCAGCACCACATAAGCAGAAAAAGCTGGAAGTGGCACTGTGGCTCAAGTGGTAGAGTGCTAACTTTGAGCTGAAGAGCTGAGGGACAGCGCCCAGGCCCAGAGTTCAAGCCCTATGACCGGCCAAAAAAAAAAAAAAAAGGTAATTAACTCAGTTGAATATATAATTTGTAGCATATTCTGACAATACTACATAGTAATGAAAATGAAACATTATATTTAATGAAACTAGCCAGATACAAGAGTAAATGCACCATATATTCTATTTACATAAGTCAGACAGTAGCTTAAACTGGAAATTATATTCCAATTTCAGAGGATGAAGAAGGACTAAGAAATGTGATTTTTTTGAACAAGGATCAGTTTGTGAGAGTTAGTGAGCTATACCATAATGGTGTTTATCTATCTTTAATATATGCCTCAATAAAATGTTAATTAATAAAACAAAGTATTATTGAGAACAAATTGAATTTTACTCCAGGGCTTCCTGTTTATGACTGTTCTAATGGACTTCAGGCAGATGCTGGTTGTTCTGGACACAAGGATGAATAAAATACACTTCATACTTTCATGAAGTTTCCAATTTATCAAGTTAATGAATATATTTCTAACTCAAATATAACTGAATAACTGAACGTTCCATCAGGTGCCGGAGGGCTGGAACAACACATGAGCTGCACTGAAGGCTGGCAGTATGAGATTGCCTGTGATGGTCACACTTGACATCTAAAGACAAGTATTTCATTTCAGTGAGGAGAGGATGAACACATGGCTCAGTTGCTCTGAACATGCTAGGCACAAGTGTTCCATGGCTGTGGTTGTCTTGCTTCAACAAATTGTGCTATTTCCCTCGAGGATGGGAACAAATGGTTGCACAGATTCTTTATAATGAGAGAAAAATTCTGCTTACCCACTTGAAAAGCTCGTCAAAGAAGGTGTCTTTCAAGATACACAGCAATCGAGTGATCTATTATGGTCACTTATACAAGAAAGTCTTTAATATTCTTAGACTCAGAAAAATGTCCTCTCTTAAAGAATTATGTTGGAGTAGCTGTGGGTATTGGGTAATTTGGGGAGGGGAGGTGTGAGTAGAAATGGGGCTTTTCAGAGAATAGTGCCTTCTATGCTCTCTTACACACAGTGAGAGCACAGCTGAGAGAGGGTACAGTTTTGTCTTGCGAAGGAATGGCTAGGAATGGCTTCAGCAATCCCAGCAGAGTTACCTGCTGTACACAGCTGTCTACATACACCACACACAGCTTACAGACCCTAGTCTGTAATTCCCCTAATATATCTATCACAGGAATAAGTGCTTTCAAAGAAAAAAAAAATCTTGGGAAATCTGTTCAATGTAGTAGCTTCAATCATTGGGAGAAAACAAAATATGGCTATTTTCTCTGATACATCTGGAGTTTGGGTTTACATTTCATCAAAATTGCTGCTCTTTACTACAATTGATAAATGTTTTATTAGTCTACACAGTGAGTGAGTTTTGAAATTATAAGTATTCATTTACTTAAGAATTAAAAAAATCAGGTATTTGAGTGACTATGACTGCAACTTCCATGGCCAGTTGCCATATATTATTAAACTCCTTTTTTTATTTCTTCTGAATCTTCCAGTAGACGTCTAGAGTTTAGCTAGAAGTTTTGGCTACGATACAAACAGTGATGGAAAACATATGAGCAGTAACAAGTTTTAATCTTGCTCCTCAGTACTAACATGGACTAATCTGTGGAAGGAGTTTATTCCAGTATCAGCCAGGGTGCAGCCACACCAGGGGCTGTAACTGGAGGGTGTTTTCTCTTTTAAATGTAGCACCTCCTCATCTTTTTTCTTAAACAGTGCCTGAGAACATTTACATTGTAGCTATCTGCCCTGTACTACTTTTCAAGAAAACTACTCTTCTGACAAGGTATGTTTTCATGTCTGGCTTACAAGTACCACTGTACAATTACTTTATAGTTAATATTAAGGAGACATTGTTACTAATAAATGTTTGTAAATAATACTATGAAGTTTAAGGCTTTGCTATATAGTATCTTAAAATCAGCATTTAAATACTAAAAAACTAATTTGTTCCTCAAATTAGTTTTATATCTTATAATAAAAATTTAAATGTGCCTTTATTATTTTTACAATCAAATGAAAACTTATAATTAGGTTTTACTATAAATGTGAAAATGACTAATTTGAAAAGTTATTTAAGCAGATACTTTCCATGTTCTTTTAAGAAAATAACGTTAATAATTAATGATAATGAAGTCTGAGGGTAGGCCACCACATATACATTAAATGAAACAGTAAATATTGATTTCAAAGTATGAAACTGATGATTGGTAATGTATTTTTATAAAACATGTAAATTATTCAAGAGTCAGTATTACTTGGATTTTTCTTGATAACTTATTTATATGCAATAAAATAGTATTGGGTAGATAAAACTGCAATCTACATAATTCTAAGACAGAAATTTTATCAGCAACAGTTTAGTTCTCTATATGATATGAAAGATGAGGGGCTTCTTTTTAATAAAATCCATAGTCAGAATTTAACATACCCAAAGATTTCCTTTCTCCTTTCACAAAGCCAATTTTTTTACTAAAATTAAATAATGCATTTGCTTTTCATTAATAATCTAGGTGAAATGTTAATTTCATGTTAATTTATTTAGAGGTATGGCAGCTAAGAAGCAGTGGCACATGTTGTAAGGACTGAGTCATAGGGAACCTAAAGGGGTTTATATTTATCTTATCTCTCTAAAAATAGTTGTTTTTTGGTAATTGCACTAAGAATCACTGAACTGTTGAGAAAGAGAGAGACAGAGACAGATAATCCAAACATTTTGATGCTTTTAGTTAGTTTTTGGCATTCAACAATTAAATGTGGTAGTGGAAAGAATGGAGGGTATGCAGTCTTCTGTTACAACTAACCACTACATTAAAAAAAAATATTCTGATACTTGATCTAAGACTTGAGACAAAACAGATTAACTTTACAAGCACTGTAGGAAACATCAGACAAATGGAGATGCAGAAATGTGTTCTTTATAACAGTAGTTAGGTTGCTAGATATATTTTTTAAAAAAACTGATGTAGGAGAAAATCGACATAAAATAAAAAGCCAGTTCTTTAATCCAAATGCTATTTATACTTCTGAAGTAAAATAAGCTATTTTTTAAGAATATGCTATTTTAAAAGATATCATTGGCTGGGGGCCGATGGCTCACACCTGTAATCCTAGCCACTCAAGAGGCTGAGATCTGAGGATCACAGCCTGAGCGAAATGTCCATGAGACTCTCACTTCCAATTAACCACAAAAACCAGAAGTGGTGCTGTGGTTCAAGTGGTAGATCACTCGCCTTGAGCTGAAGAGCTTAAGGACAGCACCCAGGCCCAGAGTTCAAAACCTATGACTGACCAAATTAAAAAAAAAGATAGATATCACTGTCCATGAACAAACTGTACTGAGATTAAGTTTCCAAGGCATGGGCTGGGAATGTGGCTTAGTGGTAGAGTGCTTGCCTAGCATGCATAAAGTCCTGAGTTCAATTCCTCAGTAGCACATAAACAGAAAAAGCTGGAAGTGGCACTGTGGCTCAAGGGATAGAGCACCAGCCTTGAGCAAAACATGCTCAGGAACAGTGCCCAACCCTGAGTTCAAGCCCCAGGACCGGCAAAAAAAAAAAAAAAAGGTTTCCAAAGGTATGCTTGGACTTCTAACTTTTTAGCTTACAAGATTCTGTTTTGAATATACTTGTATGAAGTCTGGATTTTTTTCTGTGAGATATATGAAGAATGTTATAACTGAGATCTACAACTGATAGAAAAAAGTTAAGTGGACCTTTAAACATGGGAATTCAAAAGCACAATGACTTATTTACCTAATATAGTGTCTGATGAGAAATACCATGTCACTTACACATATTTTCCATTCCAAGTATGAGGACCAGTTAAGTAGTAAAAGGGAAACTTCTAATGTTGTAGCTGTAATTCCAATCCTGTTATAAATGCTCATGAGAACCTAGCCAAATCTACTCTCCTACTCTTTCTCAGTGGAAAGGTTGATTATGGGCTGGAAGAAACTAGGAGATGAAAATCAGTTAGAATGTGTGAGCATAGCTGAAAGCAACCTGAATGAGGAAGGAGTTCCTTCAGCTCTGCTGCCTCCAGGGAGTTCTGGGTGCCTGCAAGCCTCAGTGGAGTTGGGGAGGGATGACTCAGAGAGCTTTCTTAGCTCTGAACACTTACCATCTACTAGTAACAGCAGGAGCAGTAGAATAATATTCCCAAGAGTTTTCTGATTAAGAGAAATTTGAGACTCAAACTCAAAGCTTCCATGAATAGAAATCTTTATCAAAACTGATCAATGTAAGAAAAATACTGAGTTTTCCAAAGAACAGGACATATTTTTTAAAGCTCAAAAATACCATAATCTAAATGCTGCCAAAATAAATATAAGTGAGACTGAACCATTCAGTAAATTTAAAAAATATTATGTTAAATAAATCATAGCACTATTCCCTATATTGTTCTCATTATTAGAAGAAAGCATTGCTACATAGGGCTTGTGCCTTTACACTCCAGTGTTTATGGATAAACAATTGCACAGCTAAAACAGGGAGAGGTTTAGGGCATATACTTGGGTTCCTCAAGACTATAGTAGAGAACCAGCAACATCAGACGAAGAGTCTAAATGGTAAATTACTTCAAGATATCAGTGTTGATCTGACATTTCTTTGCAAACACCAGGATAACAATGCAAAGAGATATATTTTATATGGCTGTCAAAAGAACAATAGAACACAGAGAAGAATCTGCCAGAAGGCATTGTTGGTCTCAATAAAAAGACTTTTCAGCCCGGACCAATACCGGTGGCTTCCCTCTGTAATTCTAGCTACTCAGGAGGCTGAGATCTGAGGATCTTGGTTTAAAGTCAGCCCGTGCAGGAAAGTCCATGAAACACTTATCTCCAATTAACCACCAGAAAACTGGAAGTGGTGCTGTGGCTCAGGTGGTAGTGTGCTTGTCTTGAGCTGAAGAGCTCAGGGACAGCGCCCAGGCCAAGTTCAAGCCCCACGACTAACAAGAAAAAAAAAAAAAAAAAGACTTTTCAGCCTGACTTGGTAGCTCCTAGCTATAATCCTAACTACTTAGGAGGTTGAGATCTGAGGATTACAGGTCAAGGCCAGTCAGGGCAGGAAAATCCATAAGGCTCTTATCTCCAATTAACCACCAAGCCAGAAGTGGAGCTGTGGCTCAGATGGTAGAGTGCTATCCTTGAGCACAAAAGCTCAGTGCCCAGACCCGAAAGACTTTTGTAATAGCCAGAAGTGGGCAATACTAGACAATAATGCCTCAAAGTACTGTGTTCCAACCTACTAGTACTTTTATTGGAGTTACTCATACAGTGTTGTCCAGAATGTTCTAGAACCTCCATCAACAGGCAAGAGTCTCTACTAGATAGCAGGCCCTGCATTCAACAGCCTTCACTGTTAACTCCGGAAGGATCCAGCTGCTAAAGCAGCAAATTGCAGTGCTCCCTAACTACAATAGATAATGCCAACAGGGAGGCAGACTCTCAATTTCCTATTTTCATTTTCCCTCTATTTTTCTTTTGATATACTGGAATTTGAACTCGGCCTCATGCTTTCTAGACAGGTACTCTTCATCAGACCCTTCTTAGCACTAGTTGTTTTTGAGACAGGGTCTCTCTTTATGACTGAGCCAGCCTGGACTTTGATCCTCCTATTTATGATTCTCTGGGTCTTTGGGAATGACAGGTGCACACTGCTGTATCCATCCACTCTGTTTTCCTTTTAGCCTGGAACAAGAGTCACACATGACCATGTCCAGCCATTGGTTGAGGAAAGTGTCTTACAAACTTTATTTTTATTTATTTATTTATTTATGTCAGTCACGGGGCCTGAACTCTGGGCCTGGGCGCTGTTCCTCAGCTCTTCAGCTGAAGGCTAGCGTTCTACCATAAGCTATAGCTCCACTTCCGGCTTTTTCTGCTTATATGGTGCTGAGGAATCGAACCCTGGGCCTCATGCATGCAAGGCAAGCACTCTACTATTGAGCCACCTTCCTAGCCCCAAACCTTATTTTTAAAGAAAAAAAAATGGGGGGAGATGGGACTTGGCAGGCCTTGAGCTGCCATTTCCCATTCTCTGCCTCCCAAATATCTATGATTACAGAATTTAGCCACTGTGTCTGACTTCTACCTCACTTGTGAATTAATGCAGGGATGCTCCTTTGATAGCCGTCTGTCTAAGAAAGGCAGGGACCTTGGCTGATGCTCACTGACAGACAGTGGGCTGTTTAGGACAACTGAGGCAGGATGTGGAAGAGAGGCAAGCTTCTCTGTTCTCAGAGCTGTGCACCTTTCTTGTTATTCTCTCAGTTCCAAATTCTGCTTTTCATACCTGATCCCATTCTTCAGCCTGAACTTAACAGCCAAAACTGGAGGAGAAGCTCCAGAGCTCACTGAAGCAACAATACCAAAGGAAACTGTGACACTAGCATGTGGCATGCACAGGAGCTAAGGCCAGCCCTCACTCCAGCTGCCAGGCCACACAGAAAACCAAAATCTGCTCTTGGCAGCCATTCTGAAACTCCAGCACATTCTTCTTGTTACACATTTTTTTTTAAAGTTCCATAGTTTCCTTAGCTCTATATTTCAAGTATATTATATGTTTAATAGTTTCTCTGGTTTAGACTGAGAAACTAAAGCCCATATAGCTCAAAGTTTCCATGAGATAACACTTAAAACAGCCAACTAAAACAAAACAAACCTTCATTAAAATCCCATTTCCTGTGGACCAGAAAATGGGGTTAGGCTTCAATAAATTGTGAATTCCAAAACAGTTTCACTGGCAGGTATTTTTGTTTGACTTTTGAGGGAGATAGGTGCCTGGGAAACTTTTGATTGTTAACACCTGGATTATCCAATGCTAAATAAAAGGCAAAAGTGAGAACAAAGCAAATAAGATTTGGTTTATAGATATTTAGAGTAGTTTAATGCTGAATGTGGCCAATGTAAACCTGTACCTAGCACTCAGGAGGCTGAGAGGAGGATTGCACAAGTTTGAAGTTAGCCTGGGCTACATAGTAAGACTATGTCTCAAAAAATGTAATTTAAAAAATATTTTAAAAACAACATAATTTAAAAACTATGTACAAAGTGCTTCAATCTACTGCTCTTGCTAGGCATTATATATTCTATTTCATTATTTTTCTTCATATGCAAGATGTGTTTTTACAGATGTCGTTAACTGTAGTAAGGGTCAAGAGGAACAGAGACATACTTGGTGAAGTATGGCACTTTCCAAGTTCTAGGCATCCACATCTAGTGTTAAGAGAGCCTCTACCCCTAGATTCAGTGTCAACACTGATTTCCATTTTTGTTTTCCTCTATGAATACACATGGTTCTGAGTATTAGCTTTACCAGCAATCCAATATTTATCTGAGAATGGCTGATTAGGAGCTGTGGTTGTTTTTGAGTAGGAAGTATAAGAGGGAAGAGGAAGGAGAAAAGGTATGATTTTCCTCACCTATTCAGCATACCGAAATCATGTCTTTGGTAGTACTTAAAAATGCTCTTTGAACAACTCTGGCAACCTCAACTAAGCCAGAGATAGGACTTCCAATGGTACTGTAATTGTAAGTTTGTCATTGCTAACAATAGATAAGGTCATGAATAGCTATGTACCAGGAAGAAAGAACTGCAATGTAAGGATGCTAAAATAAATAAATAAATAAATACTCAAATACACTGGAATTAGGGACAAACTTTGCTTCTGGTAAGGGTCGAGAGGCCCTGGGGACAAAACACTGAGGAGCTAGTGATCACATAGAGGTCTGATATCAAAATATCATAGTTGGTTAAAATTAGACAGGTAGCTGAGAAGAAACACAGAAACACAATGATACTGAAAATGAAGCCCAGGGACCTTCACTAGAACCCTGTATCAGGACTTCCAGAAATGGTTAGCAGAGACACCCCGCAGCAGTGACAGGACAGATGTCACCACTGGTGATTCTCACAGATTCTTTTTGCCAGTATAATCTTTCACTCTGCATCACGCAAGACCACACAGTCGTTCCAATCCAAACACTCCCCACCCAAGTTTGCTGGTTGAATAAGAAGAGATGGCATGTGTGCTTGCAAAGCTACTATGCATGCTTCTATAGGCCCCTGCCTTACTCCATGGAGCTGTGGCATCAAGTGTCCCAGAAAGAGTTGGGCCACAGGAGACCTAACTTGTTACATTTCAAGTTCTTTGAAATGTACATTTCAAGTTCTTTGATGACCATTTCCTTATTTAACATAAATGAAGGGTCTAGGAAAAATGTTGTTGATACTTCTAAAAGGTATGTATAGGGCTGACAAGGTGGCTCAACGGTAGAGTGCTTGCCTTGCATGCATGAGGCCCTGGGTTTGATTCCTCAGCACCACATAAGCAGAAAAAGCCAGAAGTGGCCCTATGGCTCAAGTGGTAGAGCGCTAGCCTTGAGCTGAAGAGTTGAGGGACAGTGCCCAGGCCCAGAGTTCAGGCCCACGAGCGACCAAAAAAAAAAAAAAAGCATGTATAGATGAGAGATTAGAATTGGTTTAAAAATGGAATTCAGAGTAAGATTATTTTATATACAAAGTTTAGCTATTTTGAGATCTATCCTGTAAACGCTTTCCTAGCACATCCAAGTATAGATAATCACAGAGGTACCACACTTACATATTTGCCTTTTTATTTCACAAAAATCTGTATTCTATTTTTCATACTCTATTTTGGCATTACTAGGATTTGAACTCAGGGCTTTGTGTTTGCTCAGCTGGCCTTCTACAACTTCAGCATTCTTCAGCCCAGCTTTTTTCTAGTTGTTCTGAAGATGGAGTCTCTAGGACTTAAGCTGGACTTGAGACCCTCCAGATCCCAGGCTCCTGAGTAGCTAGGATGACAGGTGTGAGCCACTGATGCACAGGTTTTATATTGCATATTTTTAAACACTGTTACAAGCATTTGGTACTCTCCAAATATGGCCAGTGCTGACAAGCACTGACCTAAGAGGAAATATTCATGTCACCATTTAGATTTTTGGAGCATATAAAATTATTTAAAGTTATTACCAGGTTAATAACTAGTGACAAGATTTTCCAACTCTTTTTCAGAGATTATCAAAAGCTGGGTGCCAGTGGTTCATGCCTATAATTCTAGTTACAGGAGGCTGAGCTATGAGGATCTTGGTTCAAAGCTAGCCCAGGAAGGAAAGGCTGTGAAACTCATCTCTAGTTAATCACCAAAAGCCAGGAATGGAGGTGTGGCTCAAGTGACAGAGTGCTAGCCTTGAGTAAAATGCTCAGGGGCAGTGCACAGGCCCTGAGTTCAAGCTCCAGGACTGGCAACAAGAACAACAAAAACAAGACATATACTATATAAATGTGTATTTTAAGTTAGTGAATTCACTACTTATTCTTAAATCTAGAAAAAAATGTCTACCTAGAGGTGTGAAAGTTGATTTTGAGGTTCTGGGAAATAGTAACCAGGATCACAGGATAGGTTTTCCTGATACTGGGCTAGCCCTGACTGACTACCATTCTCTCTTACAGCCATTACTGGCACCCAGGCAATAAATACAGACCCAGCAAGCTGTTAAGCAGAGCCTGTGGAGCTCTATACCCTGGGAGTGAGCAGGTGTCCTCCTACCAGGACTGAATCTTGTCAATGAACATTTCTAGAACACACTTACTTTGGATAATTTCATATTTTTAATTTCTAAAATTTTCTTAAAATTTACAATAATCACAGGTGACAGTTAAGAAATATGCAAATGTACCTATGAGACTATTAGAATTTTCAGATTCTAATATTAGAATCTTTTATTTGTATCTGTGAGTTTGTGAAAATAACTTGAAACAACCCAGTTTCCACAAAGCCAATCAACCAACTAGACAGAACTCAAGTGCAGAAATGAGTAAGATAGAGCAATCTGGACATCAGATGGCTTGGATCAGGTTTTAGACAATGGAATAGATTAGAAGGAAAAAAGATTCAAATGACACTGGAAAAAGTGACCAAAAATGAGAGTGAGGTTGGCAAGGATGAATCAGTTGAGGAAAATTTCTATTTGTTGTCTATGGGACACTGAGAATGTTTCTCAGATGTTAGACAACAGAAGGTATGATGACCTACTTTTCTATTTTAGAACATTTATTCATTTTCTAATGATAATAGTATTTATTTTTTATTATAAAAATTAAAGGTTAAGACATCATCCATAGTTATATCAACAGAGTTTATCATTAATTGGGTACATTTGTGTTGGGTATTTTTAAAAATTACTTTCCTTCTTTGTGCTTATACGTATACTGATTGTGAATTTTTATATTTGCTTTTTTATTTCACAGAATATGTATTTTATAGTCTATATTTATTTTGGCACTATTGGGATTTGAACTCATGGCTTCATGCTTGTTCAGCTTGCTTTCTACTACTTATGCCATGCCTTCAGCCCAGCTTTTCTCTGTTTTGGAAATTGCCACGCCGACCCCAGTAGAGTCTGCTTAGCATGGGAAACCATCTATCAGACCATGATAGGGGCTTCGAGACCTATCTCTGAGTTTTGGGACTTCACCGAAGTCTACCTCAGAGAATGGGGCTTTACAGAAACCTATATCCAAGTTTTGGGACTTCACCGAAGTCTACCTCGGAGAATAGGGCTTCTAAGAGGCCTACTCCTGGGAAAAGGCTGGAAAAACCCCTGGGAAAAGATGTGTTTCTGCCTTTCTTCACTGCATAAGAGTGCCTATTAATCTTTTATTGCTTCTACTGCTCTTTGTACTTGCTCATTGTCAACGTTCCCTTATTCAAAGCCCTTTCTTAAGAGTGTTGACGACTCCAATATCTGATGAGTGTCTTAAAAATATGACTAACTCACCAGAGTTAAGTGCTACCCTGAAACACCTCTCATGGAGGCTAGTAGATAAGTTTTAAGTATAACTTATAAATATAAAAGTATTGGGGGTTTCACAAAGTCACTTCAGCAGAAGGAATTGTTTGTAAGGGACTTACAAGAAGCTGTAGGCTCAGCTAGAACAGAAAGAATGTATGGCAATTGCTGAGATAATTACTTAGGAGAAAGAATTTCCTGCTATTTACTAAGAGAATTGCTAGACCTAGAGAATTGCTAGACCCAGGTCTCCTTGAGGTTTACTATTAAAGAAGAAACAGGAAAGATCTATTTGGGAAAGTTAAGGCCTCTGTAAAGATAGGTAATGGTTAATTGGTGACAAACATCGTAATCGTTTTATTTCTTAGAGATAAGCCGGAAACAAGTGCCTATCAGGAGATCAGCTGGTGACCACCTAAAAATGAAGCCATGCAGCAAGATTGTGTAACCTTTTGCCCCTTTCTTATGAAGACTTCTGTTATAAAAGTTTGTTATCCTCTGCATTAAATCGCACTCAGCACTCAGCATCCATTCCTAATGTGTGTGAGTTGTCTGTTTGCCATCTCCCCATCCTATTCCAGGTTCCTCCCTTAGGTGTCCTCCGTCGTCCCGACAGAACCCGGTCCGCGGCAGGAAATGGCATCTCTAACACTTTTCTGCCCTAGCTGATCTTGAATGGACTATCTTCCAGATCTCTGGTGCCTGAGTATGTAGGATTACAGGTGTGAGCCACTGGTGCCCATACTCTATATGTCAGCCTGTTTGTGTAGTTTAGAATTATTTCCTAAAACTAGACTCTAAAAGTAGAATTGCTGAAGCTCCCAAACTGCTAAATTGCTCTTTTTTTTTTTTTTTTTTTTTGGTCTTGGGGCTTGAACTCAGGGCCTAAGCAAGTTCCCTGACGTTTTGCTCAAAGCTAGTGCTCTACCACTTGAGCCACAGTGCTACTTTTGGCTTTTTCTGGGTAGTTTATTGGAGATAAGAGTCTCTGCCAGGGCTAGCTTTGAACTATGATCCTCTGATCTTAGCCTCCTGAGTAGCTAGGATTACAGGTATGAACAACTGGTACCTGGCTTCCACAAAATTCTTATAGATTTATTCTCATATTACCTACCATGGATAAAAATGCCATTTTATCATATTCTTGCCAGCACTGAGAAACTTATGCACAGACAAGTATATATGTTTAAACTCTAACTCAATAATTTATTTCTACTTAGTCCTAGATCAGACTTCTATAAAAGACAGCATGAAGGAATATGTGCTCCTACTGCTCTTGGCTGTATGCTCTGCCAAACCTTTCTTCAGCCCTTCGCATATGTCATTGAAGAATATGATGCTGAAGGACATGGAAGATGCAGATGATGATGATGATGATGACGACAGTGATGATAACTCTCTTTTTCCAACGAAAGAGCCAGTAAACCCCTTTTTCCCATTTGATCTGTTTCCAACATGTCCGTTTGGATGCCAATGTTACTCACGAGTTGTGCACTGTTCTGATCTAGGTAAAAACATAAATCAACTTCTTTTTGAAGAATAATACTGTTCTGACAAAATTAAAAGGACAGAAAAAAAGATGAAGACTAGTTGCTCATTCCTGTAATCCTAGCTAATTGCGACGATGAGTTTATTGGGATTGTGGTTCATGATCAGTATCTACTTATGTAAATTTTCTGGATTAGTTTTTTTCATAAGTGTGACAGAATATGTGATATAAAGAATTTAAGGAGGAAGAATTGATTTTGGCTTTTGGTTTCAGAGGTTTAAATCACTCCAGAGGTAGCAGAGTAGCTCACCTCATTGTTATCAGAGACAAAGAGAAGAGAAGAGAAAGAAGGGGAGAGAGAGGGGGGAGAAAAAGGAGGGGGGGGAGAGAGAAAGGAGAGAAGAGAAAGAGAGAAAGGAGCTGGTGTTCCCCTTTATCCCATTTTATTCCATTCAGGCCCACAATAAGATGGTGCAACCCACATTTTGGGCGATTTTTTTCCCCACTCAGTCTTTTCTAGAAACACTCTCACAGACATACCCAAAGTTGTGCTTTACTAATCTTCTAGGTACATCTCAATTCAATCAAGATTAACTGTCCCAATTTACTTTTTACTGTTTTTGTGCGGGGTAGGATAAGAGGTGTTGTTACTGTGGTCGGAACCGAGGGCCTCAGATTTGCTAGGTAGGCACTCTACCACATGCCCCAGCCTGTTTTTGCCTTGGTTATGTGTGTATGCATGCATGTGCACGAGATGGTACTAAGCTTTGAACAGAGGGGGCTTGGGTGCTGTTCCTTAGCCTTTTCATTCAAAGCTGGCTTTCCACCACTTGAGCCACATCTCCTCTTCTGACTTTTTAGTGGCTAATTGAAGAGAGTCTCTTGAACACATTCCACCTGCTGCTTAGAGCAGGGATCAATGGAATGCATATCAAGAGTTGTACTCAGCTATTTTCAAAAGATGGGATACCTGCTCCACTGTGGAGGTCATTCATGCAGACCACTCTTTGAGCCATCTGAGAAGCTGGCAGATACATCTCACTTCCCCTAGTAGCATGATCAAGAAAAGGTCTATACACTTACTTGGTCACTCTTCCTTCCTCAAATAAAATAAAACTCCTTTCAGAGCCTTAACTTTATCAGGGACAAGGCAGGGTAGGTTTGGCAAAAATCGGTGTTATAAGAAGGATCCTTCCTGTAAAACTCCAGCTTCAAATAAGACTTCCATTTCATTGCCTAAGACCAAAATAATATCTTATTTTCATAAAGATGGCAAAATGAATCCATAGCAATAAACAAAATAGGCTCTACATTGCTATCTTACCAATGTAGAAAGCAATCTTTTCCCTTCCTATCTATGGTTAGATATCTTGAAAGTATTTTAAAGTATGGAAGGGAAAATACATAGTGCTATTAAGCAGAATACAGATGTTCAAAATATTTGGATATATGATGCCTTAACTTTTAAGTCTATTAAATTCACAACTATTCTGTAAAAATAGTTCTGCCAAAAGTGTGAAATATCTGATGTTCACTTAAAATGAATAAAAAGATAAATTGATAAACAGTAAAATTTAATATAGTAAAATGCTGATGTAGAAAGCAATGAGATATGGGTTTTCAAGTATAAAATTTTTACAGTTTTAAAAACTGTTATGTATCTCAGAATTTAAAAAAACAACAACAGTTGTAGTACCTACAAAGATGAATGGCAGCTAATGTGCTTTTGGTACCAGGATAGAAAAGAAATGAGTCAAATTACCTTGTCCTTGAATTACTGTGGGTAATGAAGAAAAGGTATAATCCACATTTACATGCTAATAAAGTTATGTAAGAATAAGAATTTATAGGGTTGGAAGTGTTGCTCAGTTGGTAGAGTACCAGCTAATGAACAAAAGTATCAGGTACCAAGTTTGAGTGCTGGACTCAGATTAAAAAAAAAAAAAGAATTTTTAAATCAAAGAATTTGCAAGTAATTAGCAGAGCTGATTATTTATAGCAAGTGAGTAGGAAAGTTTTTGATAATGTACATGAAAATAAATCAAATTTATATATTTTCTAAGTACAATTTTCTGTATTTTGAGTCTTCTTAAAAAAGTGATCAGGCTGGGAGCCTGTAATCCTAGCTACTCAGGAGGTTGAGATCTGAGGATCATGGTTCAAAGCCAACCTGGCAGGAAAGTCCATGAGACTTTATTTCTAATAAACCATTAGAAAACCAGAAGTGGCACTGTGGTTCAAGTGGTAGAGTGCTTGCCTTGAGCTGAAGAGCTCAGGGATAGCTCCCAGGCCCAGAGTTCAACCCTATGACCGACAAAAAAAGAAAAGAAAAAAAGTGATTAGGCTTGCCTAGTAAGTACAAGGCCCTGAGTTCGAATTCAAGTATCACTAAAAAGAAAAGGTCTTTTCCAAACAGTACTTTTGTCACCCATTACAACTAAGTCCTCTGCTACTTAATGATAATCATAGGTTTAAAAAATATGTATTTCTTTAAAAATATCAGTGATCTCATCTTCAACATCAATGTTTAATACTTATATAACATGTTTATTTCAGGTTTAACCTCAGTCCCTGGCAACATTCCATTTGATACTCGAATGATCGACCTTCAAAACAATAAAATTAAGGAAATCAAAGAAAATGATTTTAAAGGACTCACTTCACTTTATGTAAGAACATATGTTCATATTTTCAAATATTTAAGCGAAAGTACCATTGCTAAAATGATTAATTATATTGCATTAGTAAAGGAGTCGTTATTTTCTGTGAAGTATTATAGCATCCCTGTATTTATCAAGGTTCTAGCCAACTAAAAATTATGGTTATAATTCAGTTATAGTTTAATTCAACTGATGCTTACTGAATAACAATAGGTACATAAGAGGCAGTGGGCTGAGAGTTTAATTATTATTTTATAATCCACTCAGGTAACAATAGTCACCAAACACTAAAATGAATAATAAGCAATTATTCACAGCAATCATCTCCAGAGTGTATAAGAAGTCTTTTCCTCAATCTTGTTGACCTCTAATAGCAGCACATAGAAAGTATTATCTAACATATACATGGATGGAAACTTTTTTGGAATTTTTCTCTTACTATAGTTATATGAGTATTTTAATCCCCAATTGGAACATTTTGAGCCATCCTGTCGAATTTTTGAGTTAGTACAAAATTGAGTTTGGAGGGAAAGCCTAATTTTGCACTGTCACTGCTGGAGGCATTACCTCCTGCCCTCAGCACTACTCTTGATTTGCCAAGACTAGCATGGGCTAGGATGACTCTGTACTATCTGGGATGGTCGGGCAGGAGTACCTCTTCCAGGTCATTTTCCCCACACTCCAGGCTGTGTCAGAGAAAAAAAACAACAACTACAACCTGTCATATCTATGTATGATACAACACTAATGGGACAAGGTAGAAAACATGACCATTTCGCCAGGCACTGGTGGCTCTTATCTGTAATCCTAGCTGAAACCTGAGGATTGCTCTTTGAAGCCAGTCCAGGCAGTTCATGAGACTCTTATCTTCAATTAACCACTAGAAAATTGGAAGTGGTTCTGTGGCTCAAGAGCGCTAGCTTTGAGCTAAAAACCTCAGGGACAGTGCCTAGTCCCTGAATTCGAGTCCCAGGGCTGACCAAAAATAAAAAGAACATGTAACTGTGCTACACCCTTGCTGTATCTGGCAGGAGCAGGTACAGATCCTGTATCTGAGAGGTGTGAGGTCGCTTTGCCTCCTGACACACATGCCATCATGTTTCAGGCACACTGAGAGATAGGCAGTCTTCATAGTAAGGAGGACTAGCAAGAAAATCACAAAGAGGTGGAAGCCTGGGTAGGCTGCCTTGAAAATTTCATGCTGAAGGAATGCACTGCAAGAAAAATGAGGTTTGATAGCTCCTTCCAAATTATGCCAAGAACAACTCAGATTTAATAATCTCCCTATCTCAGCCTTCCAAGTAGCTTTGATTATAGGCATGTGCCACTACTCCAGGCTGTAAAGCACTTTTAAAAGTACATGCTTTATTATGAAATACAGATGTAGTGATAGTTGTACAATACTTAATTATATCTCCTTATGTGGTGCCTGTCTTACAGAGAAATCAAATTATCTTAGGCATTCTGTGACTGTCAGTTATGCTTTACCTGTGTCTCTTGCACAGAGAAGGATATGTGAGATCCTAAACATTTTTAGACCAATCCACCACTTCTTACCACTATCACTGATAGATAGGTTCATCATGACTTACTGTCCTTTTCTGCACATTACACTTGTCTTTTGCCGTAACACATAACCAAAAGTTTGTTTGTGATGACTCTGTGGCTCTATGATAGCCAGAAAGCCAACACTGAAAGTACAGCTGATCTGGAGTCACTCTGCCAGCTCATCAAATTCAGGCATTGTTGGCTCCGTATTTTACAGTGCTGAATAAAAACTGTTAACCTAGTTTTACTATTTATAATTCTTTTTATGCAGTTCCAGAAATGACATCTATTAACCAGAAAACAAAAATGAAACAAAACAAGCCCTTAACTAAATTACTAGAGCCCTAGGTGAGTCAGTTCTGACTTTTACTTGTAGGCAAGTCACTTTCCTTTATTGTACCTGTTTCTGTTAAATTGCTCTCACAGGGTCAAGTGGGGGTTCATAAGCCATCTTTATGATTCTTTAAGTTTGCCTGGCCTCATTTTTCAGTGTAACTAATAGAAAAGTGAATACACTCTTACCTGGCACTATATACTCAGAAAGGAACTTATTTTGGCAACAAGATAGTTTTCCCTCTTCTAGACTTAACCTTTCTAGGTGAAACCTTTAACAGAGTGCTTGTCTGAAAGACAGTGGCAAAAGAGTCACAAAGGACTGAGAGTAAAATGAGTAAATGTGTTGGTAAAGAAAGTTTACCGGGCAGCCAGAGTGTTATGGGAAAACAACAATGTAATATCTATAAGGCATGTGTCGTGTTAAAACAAAGAGAAGATAGCTATAGATAAGAAATGTACAAAAGGAGTGAGAGAATCAGATAGACTAGATTAAAGAGTGATTGATTGACAAAGGCCCTGAACTTAATATGCTTTTATGTCATCAAAAAATCTTTACATGTAGTTTGGCAATGGAGAATTGAGAGCTATGTCCTTCCAAAATAGCTATCAGGAAAACCAGTAAGATTTTGCCACAGCTTTGGTTCTGAAATTCCCACATGCCAGAATCTCATGATCCTAACAGATGGAAATGGCTGGTCACACAATAGCCATAATGTGTGGCTTTAGACATGTCAAGATGCTACCAAGAACACAGTCGTTCTAGCACAAGGTCTTATTCTCTGGGATTAAATCCCTTCTGAAGGGTGCTACTCTAGAGCCCTGAGAAATATCAGGGGCTTTACCTCACTGTATTCCCACTGGGAGAAATGGCAAACATTATAGATGAAGCCTTCCACATAGAGAAAATCATGCAAAATATATTTCATGTACACTAAAAAATTTTTAGAGTCCACAGATTTTAAGATAAAATAAAGATAATATTGTTGAGCACTTCCACACAGGTGAGTAGATGCTGAAGCTTCAAACTTGTGAATGTCTATTCAAAGATTTTAAAAAACCCTGAATTTCTATCTAAACTAAATGCATATTACAAAGCATTAAAGCTTTGCACTATTCCAACTAAGTGTTTATTCAATCACAGTACTACTTCAGATATTTACCTCACTGTAAATATTTTTTAAGATTATACTGGGATGGGAAATATTTTATGTGTTTGACTAGTATACAAGTGACAGAAATCATATTAATTTCCATAACTAGTTATTGTAGAATTATCAGTAAGTGAAATCCACTCCCTGATACCATATAACTTTTTATGCTTTATTCAGGCTCTGATTCTCAACAACAACAAGCTAACAAAGATTCACCCCAAAACTTTTCTAACCACAAAGAAGTTGCGAAGGCTGTATTTATCCCACAATCAATTAAGTGAAATACCACTTAATCTTCCCAAATCATTAGCAGAACTCAGAATTCATGATAATAAAGTAAAGAAAATACAAAAGGACACATTCAAAGGAATGAATGCCTTACATGTTTTGGGTAAGTTTTTCAAATGAACAAGACATCTTGAAATGGTAATTAAAATGTTTATATAGAAGACTGTTATCATTAACAACTTCTTTGGGTGTGTGTATATGTGTCGGTCCTGAGGCTTGAACTCAGGGCCTGGGCACTGTTCCTGAGCTTTTTTGCTAAAGGCTAACATTCTACCATTTGAGCTACAGCATCATTTCTATCTTTTTTGGTGGTTAACTAGAAATAACAGTCTCAATGACTTTCCTGCCCAGGCTGACCTTGAATCATTATCCCTAGATCTCAGCCTCCAGAGTAGATAGGAATTCAGGTATGAGTCACCAGCACCTGGTTTATTAAGAGGGAGAGGGAGAGAGACAGAGAGAGAGAGAGAGAGAGAGACAGAGAGAGACCAAGAGAGACAGAGAGAGACAGAGAATGTATATTGCCAGTCCTCGGGCTTGAACTCTGGGCCTAGGCACTGCCCCTAAGCTTCTTTTTGCTCTACCACTTGAGCTACAGAACCACTTCTGGCCTTTTCTGTTGATGAGGTACTAAGGAATGGAATCCAGGGCTTCATGCATGCTAGGCCAGCACTCTACCACTAGGTCACATTCCCAGCACTTCATTATTAGGTTTTAAGATAATTTACTCAATTAGCTTCACCCCCCCCCTCTCCTAGCCCCTTTGGTGGTTCTGAGCAGGCACTTTACTGCTTAGTCATGCCTCCAGCCTTACAATTCATTTTTGAATCCAATAATCCTTACCTAGACAAACCATTTATAAACTAATTAAAATGTGAAACAAGCCCAGGGCAGGTGGCTCATACCTATAATCCTAAGTACTCAGGAGGTTGAGATCTAAGGATCACAGTATGAAGCTAGCCCAGGCAGTCCAGTGAAACTCTTATCTCCGATTAACCAACAAAAAGCTAGAAGTGGAACTGTGGCTCAAATGGTAGAGTGCTAGCATGAGAAAAAAAGGCTCAGGGACAGATCCAGGCCCCAAGTTTAAGCCTCAGGACTGGGACACACATCAATAAAAGTGAAAGAATTTATGGTATTTTAAAAAAAGGTTTTGTGGTACTTTCTCTTTAAGAATTTCCTTTGAAATACCTAGATATGGTTTCTGTTTTATGTACTAGACTCTAATAAAACCTATGTTAATTTTTTTTAAAGATAGTATTTTTGGTGTATTGTATAAATTATTCAATTATAATGTTCTGATAGTATATAGAATGCAAACCTAAGTTTTAGTTATCTGGTTTAAATAACTGATTCATGAAATCTCTTGTTGTATAATATAAACATCATTTTATTTTACGTTTTGTGGTACTGAGTTTGAATCCAGGGCCTCATTCTTACTAAGCTGGCACTCTGCCACTTGAGCCATACTTCCAGCATTGTTTTTTGCTGATTCTTTTTTTCCTCTCTCTCTCTCTTTCTCTCTTTGTTCTGGAGCTTAAACTTAGGGCCTGGGCACTGTCCTTGAGTGTCTCTCTGCTCAAGGCTAGCACTCTATCACTTTGAGCCACAGCACCACTTCTGGCGTTTTCCTGTTTATGTGGTACTGAGGAATCAAAACCAAAGCGTATGCATGCTAGGCAAGTACTCTACCACTAAGCCACATTCCCAGCCCATTGTTCGCTTTTTTTTTTTTTTTGGGCCAGTCGTGGGGCTTGAACTCTGGGCCTGGGCTCTGTCCCTGTGCTCTTCAGCTCAAGGTGAGCGCTCTACTGCTTGAGCCACAGTGCTATTTCCGGTTTTCTAGTGGTTTTGTTGGAGATAAGAGTCTCATGGACTTTCCTGTCCGGGCTGGCTTTGAACTGTGATCCTCAGATCTCAGCCTCCTGAGTAGCTAGGATTACAGGCGTGAGCCACCGGCGCCCAGCTTGTTGGCTATTTTTGACATTATCTCAAAACCTTTTGTATAGACAAACCTCAATCTGCAATCCTTTTAGTCTTTGCCTCCTTCAGTAGAAAGGACTACAGTTATGACTTGCTGGTGCCTAGCCATTCTATGTTATTTCTAGTGGACATCTTATAACCATACTGTCTGCTCAGAATATCCACTTAAACTTCCCAAGGAAGATTCATGTTCATTTATTCCTAATTCTACCTAGTACCTGCCATTTTTGCCAATTAGCCTCTTACTGGTATTTCTCAAAGTTATATTTCTGCTAATTATATAATTTCTAATTGATTTATGATCAAAAAAGTTTAGAAAGAAAATTAAATGGAAAATATAAAAATCTTGAATTATATGAAAGATGACCATACTATTTTTTCTGATGCAATATTACAATAAAACATGTTCATAGTTAGAGGGGAATAAAGTGTCATTTAGTAATTCAAAGCAAAAAAAACAATCTAGTAGCAGGGCGCTGGTGGCTCACACCTGTAATCCTAGCTACTCAGGAGGCTGAGATCTGAGGATCGCGGTTCAAAGCCAGCCCGGGCAGGAGAGACCGTGAGACTCCTATCTCCAAAAAACCACCAGAAAACCGGAAGTGGCGCTGTAGCTCAAGTGGTAGAGCGCTCGCCTTGAGCTGAAGAGCTGAGGGACAGCGCCCAGGCCCAGAGTTCAAGCCCCACGACCGACAAAAAAAAAAAAAAATCTAGTTTATAAAATACAAAACAGGATGTTTTCTGAGACTGACAGAAGGGAGAGTAGATAGAAATCAACACCTGAAATGACAATGAGTGTGAACAATGAAGCTCACACTTCCCAGGATATGTCTTTGTACTGTGAGTTTCCTTTACATTTAACCTATGTATGCTAACTTATGTCATTTTCCCTCACAGAAATGAGTGCAAACCCTCTTGATAACAATGGGATAGAGCCAGGAGCATTTGAAGGGGTGACAGTATTCCATATGAGAATTGCTGAAGCAAAACTAACCTCAATTCCTAAAGGTTTGTATTTACTTTTAAAATCTGTTATGTTTCAATGACCATTAAGTGTTGTAAACTTTAGTAGTATGCATTGTCAAAACCATACTTCAATGAAAAATCATTGTGCTAGTATATATGATGAAATTTAGTATTTTTCATATGCAAATAAAGAACCAACATGTAGTGAATTTTTGACAGTATTAAGTAAAAATTATCTTCCCTAGTTATGAGAATAAACATCAAGAAGCAGAGAAGTTTTAATTTCTCTTATCTGACATTTACTTATCTACATCAATCATTCAGTGAAGCACAGTAGAGGGGGAGGAATCTATAGGGGAAAAAAGGGGAAAGCTGCATGCGGCCATACTGTTATCCCCTGCTATTCTATAGTTTAGTGTAGAGTCCATGAGGCCAGATAGGGGCAGGCCTGGCTCTGGCAGAAATGGATGTATTACAAGGGGCTCTCTTCCAGCATCTTCCCAGGTGCTGAGAAGATGAATCAGCCAACATACAACAAGTTTGAGAACAATGTCTGGAACATGGTAAGTGACAATATCTTTTACATCTAAGAAATCATCCTACATTATTCCCTTCACAGTCTAAGACCTGCAGCAGGTACATCCAAGTCTGGTGCTCCTCCACATTGCGAGATGACCAGTTTTCTATGCTATTCTTTCCAAGCTCACTATCTGATGACTGGCTGGATATGACTGCCTTTCTTGGAACTCATGGTGAAAATCTTGCTTTCCTTGTTCCTGACAAAGGTTTTCTTTGGTGATGACTACTTGGAAAATAACTCATATAATAACATATTTTTCAATTTCATACAGCTATCTTTCAGTATCC
The DNA here is from genome assembly GCF_019054845.1 of Dipodomys spectabilis. Taxonomy (NCBI): domain Eukaryota; kingdom Metazoa; phylum Chordata; class Mammalia; order Rodentia; family Heteromyidae; genus Dipodomys; species Dipodomys spectabilis. Next base: position 17,973,800 of record NW_024870775.1, read on the forward strand.
ATCAGTACAAAGAGCAATCCTCTCTATTGCTCACCTGACCCAGAGACTAACAAGATAAACAGAATTAAGACAAAACAAAGTTGGTATTATTAAATCAAGCAGTGATCTTTCACTTAGGGTTCATTTACTCAGAAATATCATCAGAAGTAAAAGACAAATTTTCTACCCAGAAAGAAACAGTTTAATCCAGAACCACACAAATATAAAACTAGCTTCATTCATTTGAAGAAGGTGACTGTATATCAATAAGGCATATGACAACAATGACCAAAAAAATATAAACTTTTCCCAGAAGATTAAAACTAATGGAACTAAGATGGAGAAAAGGGAAGTAAGGACAAGGAAAGGAGTGAGGAAGAGGGAGGGGTCTGGGCAAGAGCTGCAGGAGAGGAAGAGGGAGCGGCAGGGTGGGACAGGGTAGCACCCCTGTGTTTATGTTCACATTCTGACCCACACTACTGGGCATGGCCATTCTTTTTTTGTGTGTGTGAAAATACTGTACAGAGGGGTTACAATTACATGGGCAAGATAATGAGTACATTTCTTATCAAGCATTGTTGCCTCCTCCTTTGTTTCCCCTTCCCATCCCTGCCCGCCCTCCCATCTCCCCTTCCCCCTTGCATGGCCATTCTTTACCCTTCACACTTGCAGGTTTTCTTTTCTTTTTTTTTTTGGTCGGTTGTGGGGCTTGAACTCTGGGCCTGGGCACTGTCCCTCAGCTCTTCAGCTCAAGGCTAGCGCTCTACCACTTGAGCTACAGCGCCACTTCCGGTTTTCTGGTGGTTTATTGGAGATAAGAGCGTCATGGACTTTCCTGCCAGGGCTGGCTCTGAACCGCGATCCTCAGATCTCAGCCTTCTGAGGAGCTAGGATTACAGGCGTGAACCACCGGTGCCCCGCAACACACTTGCAGTGTTAGAAAACACTGCAAAATACTCTAAGATTCTAATTTCAAGCATATCTTGGATTTAACTTCTTAAGATTCTTTCAGAAACTAAGGAACATTATGTCTTTAGGAAATTAAATTGGAATCTTACATAAATTGGAACTTACATAACTGCTCTTTCCAGATCCCTCTGACATTCAGAAGCCAGGAATTTAAAAAATTCCATTCACTAAAATGTGGTGGCCACATTCACAATTTCATCAATACTATAACTGTGGCAGAAGGAAATGCCAGACCTCCCAGGAGTCCTTACCAGGAAGATTGTACAAGAGGAAAATGAGAAAATGTCTTTTTCCCTGCTAATCTGGGAAATTCTACTGCATAATCATATTGCATGGGAAGACACCTGTTTGCGATGGAAATAGATGTTCTAGTACAAAAACATGCTAGAATTTGTTGGTAGTTACTGAACTATCTGCCAAATTCACAACTCTGCTTATTCCTGTCTTAGAGGCTATGCTCTATCTCCTCTCTGGTTATTTATCTTCCTCATGTCCTAGGGGCATACAGACCACTCAAGTTCTTTAAATCTCTCTCTAGAGATCTCCCTATCCCCCAACTTCTTACAATCTACACTAGAATTGGCTGGCCAGGACACCGTCTACTCTTCTATTAACTATTATGTTTGCAATTATTTATTTAGCTAGAATGTAGTGTGTGAGTACAAAAAAAAAAACCAAATATCTTTGTCTTACCTACTGGAGGGACCATATCATTTCATAATTATAATTAAGCTCAATTAATCATAAGTTCAAGAAACCAGAAACCTTTCATTTTGAAGTATTTTCCTGCCTTCTAGTTTATTTGCCTTAAGAATTCAAAGTAAAATTTGAAATTTGGTAGCCTGTGTATTGATATATGTTTACCTGAATTAGAGAAGGGAAGGGGAACAACTAAATGGTGAGACAAAGGGCAAAGGGCAAACCAAATACACCAGCGATACAACTTGGGGGGTGGCACTGGGAGAAGGGAAAGTAGGAGAAAAATGAGCAAGGGGGTAACAGCGTATGAAAAGAAATGTACTCACTACCTTATACGTGAAACTGTAATCCCTCTGTATATTACCTTGACAATAAAATTCAAAAAAATAAGTTCAGCCCTATTAAGACTATTGATATTCTAAAAAAAATCAATTTCATTCAGCCTTTACCATGCATATAGGAAGGAAATGTTTTAGTAAAATTTGAAAAAAGGAAAGCTTTCCCCCTGGGCTATCTAAAACCTTTGATTGACAAATATTATAAATTTGTTTGAGGGGCTGGGAAGGTGGCTCAGTGGTAGAGTGCTTGCCTTGCATGCATGAGGCCCTGGGTTCAATTCCTTAGCATCACATAAGCAGAAAAAGCCAGAAGTGGCGCTGTGGTTCAAGTGGTAGAGCACAAGCCTTGAGCCGAAGAGCTGAGGGACAGGGCCTACCTAGGCCCAGAGTTCAGGCCCCACGACTGACAAAAAAAAACAACAAAAATTTGTTTGACTCTTCCAGTAAGCTTTTGTAATGAGACAAGGGCTGGAAGCAGGAAATACCAGTGTGAGATAAGAAAGAACAAACCTTTATTTCAAAAGCAGGAAACTACAAATGCAGTCCTTAACTACTACTACTGAGAGAATAAATGCTAAAATGGATAAAATACCACAAATAAAGCATTTGTAGGTTTAAAATGATATTAAAAACAAACATTTTAACTGATCACCTCTGGATGCTGTACTAATTTATTATTTGAAAGAATCAAATGTTCTTTTCCTTTTTCTGTAAAAACTATTTTACAAAGTAGCTAGTTGATGAAGGAAAATTAGAAAATTCTACTACATCCATAAAAAATGAAAAAATCACAAAGTCATCAAAGCCAAATATAGCAAGGTATATCTTTAATCTCAGCTACTTGGGAAGCTAAGCCAGGGGGGTGGCTTATGCCCAGGAGTTCATGAGACCCCAGGATAAAACAAACAAGTCATCATTTTGCAATTTATAATTAATGAATGGATTAAGAAAGTACCCATGAATGAATAACAAAAATCAGGTAAAAGATGATCTACCTGAAGCTAATTGCATCCAATGGCCAGGTCATAGAAATAAAGGGGTTATTATAAGTAAGGTCATTTGGGAGGCATCAGCCAAATCAGAAAACAGTTTCTCAAATCCATATCTGAACTAGTGAATATCAGGAAGAAAAAGAATATGTTATCTAAGAGAGGTTTTTTTTTTTCTTTGCAGCACTGGGATTGAAACCAAGGTCTTGATAAGCAAGTTTTCTCCCACTTGAGCCTTTTTATTATTGTTTTTTGTTGATTTTGAGAAAGAGTCTTGCTATGTAACTCAAACTAGCTAGAACTAACTATGTTGTCCAGGTTGGTCTCAAACTGGCAATACACCTGTCTTAGCCTCCTAAGTGCTAAAATGACAGGCATGGCCATTCATTCCCAGTGAACAGATTATAAAAGAACCCAATGTATATTATAAATTTACTTTGGATGTTGACTTAAATCAACTGCAAAATGATGTATTTGTGACAAATGGAGATATTAGATGAGGAATTTTTTCAGATATATTAAGAATGCGGTTACTCATAAAACTGACTTTACCAGTTAGACATGTAATGAATTATTCACAGGTGAAATTATATTATATTTGGGATTTAAGTTTAAATATTGCAGTTAAAAAAAAATGCAGCTGCTGGGCGCCAGTGGCTCACACCTGTAATCCTAGCTACTCAGGAAGCTGAGATCTGAGGATAGTGGTTAAAAGCCAGTCCCAGCAGGAAAGGCTGTGAAACTATTATTTCCAATAAAACACCAAAAAACAGGAAGTGGTACTGTGGCTCAAGTGGTAGAGCACTATCCTAGCTGAAGAGCTCAGGGACAGCACTCAGGCCCAGGGTTCAAATCCCATGATCATCATCAACAACAACAACAACAAATGCAGCTACAGCTGGTCGCTAGTAGCTCACATCTGTAATGCTAGCTACTTAGAGGGCTGAGATCTGAGGATTGTGGTTTGAGCTAGCCCAGGCAGAAAAGAACCTGTGAGACTCTTATCTCCAATTAACCACTCAAAACACCAGAACTGGTGCTGTGCTTAAAGTGGTAGAGTACTAACTAGCCTTGAGCAAAAGAGCTCAGGGACAGCACCCAGGCCCTGAGTTCAAGCTTCATGACAAAAAAAAAAAAATGCAGCTACAGAAGTAGATAAATGGAGTAAAGGAACTTGTTGAAAACAAATAAAGCTACTTGTTGAAGCTGGACATAGTGTCGTGGTTCACATAACAATTTCTATTTTTGGGGTAACTTTGGAATTTTCCATAATAAAAGGATTTTTACAAGCAGGTTCTTAAAAAAATTGCCAAAATCTATCCTCTGAAACTTGACAAATGAGTTAATTAGCTTGGCCTTACTTGATATAATAAACATTCTTCTTTTCTTACTAGACCTACCATCAACTTTACTGGAGCTCCATCTAGATTATAATAAAATTTCAACTGTGGAACTGGAGGACTTTAAACGATACAAAGAACTACAAAGGTAAAAGATTCCAAAACCTTAGGTTAAAAGAAGTAGCCTATATGATGAAGATGTTAATGAAGCATTTCAGAGAATGTGCTTGAGGACTGTATTCATTAGCATCATCATTGCTAAGGAGAATATAAAGAGAAAACTTGAAAGAACCACCATCCCTATGGCCTATGCTAACGGGAAAGGCAAATCCTGTGGACAGAAGAAAACAATCACATTACTATTTTTTTTCTTTTATAAAGGCTTAGAACAGATAATTTTTCAAAAGAATGGTAGGAGATGATTGTCGTACACTGAAAAGGTTACTGAAGCCATGTAACACGTTTTCATGAATGTGTATAAAAATAAGACAGACTTATATTCTAAGTGGGGTTGTATTATTTTTCAGTGAACTCTACCAAATCTAACAAGCTAAGAATTGATGCATTACTTTTTTTCAATCATTTTTAGGCTGGGCCTCGGAAATAACAGAATCACTGATATTGAAAATGGAAGTTTTGCTAACATACAACGTGTAAGAGAAATACACTTGGAAAACAACAAACTTAAAAAAATCCCTTCAGGGTTACAAGAGTTGAAATATCTCCAGGTAAAGCATCCTACTTGTGTTTGGTAGCTATGAGCACTTTACATTTTATAAACACAGTAGTGTATCTCTAACAAAGATTAGCAGGCAGCAAGGGTAATTGAAACATGATGACTTTTCAGGTTGCATGAGATGTTTTACCAAGTAGAAGAGTATTAGGATAACTGTTTCTAAACATAGTTCACCCAAGAAGCTCAGAACCCATTTGTATCCACTTTCACCTATTGAAACTGCTGAGGTTATTGTGGCAAAGTTTCTAATAGAGCCAACTTCAACTTGCTGCACCTTTCAAGGCAGGGCTGGCTAGGAAACCAAGGAGGGTCATCTTGTTCTAGAAACCTTTCACAAGGCAAAGCAAGAAGATTAAGATCCAGATTTTTTTCACTATCAAAGTGGTGCTGGATTAGAAGTGTTTTTTCAAATGGTAAAGAATACATAACTGCAAGTCATCATTTGCAGCATCACATGTTCATATTACACAAGGTACCGCTCATTGGTAGAATGCTTGCTAAGCATGTGCCAGGCCTGGAAGTAGATTGATAGCACCATTCAAAAGTTCATATTTTGGCACACTCTGTGTGTGTGTGTGTGTGTGTGTGTTGTGTGTGTGTGTGCTAGGATTACTATGTAGCTAAGATTACTGGTGTGAGCCATCAGAGCCTGGTGGGGGAGAGAGGGAGAGAGAGGGAGGGAGAGAGAGGGAGGGAGAGAGAGAGGAGGAGAGAGGGAGAGAGAGAGAGAGGGGGAGAGAGGGGGAGAGAGGGGGGAGGGAGGGAAAGAGGGAGGGAGAGAGAAAGAGAGAGAGAGAGAGAGAGCGCTGGGATTACTGTGTAGCTAGGATTACTGGTGTGAGCCATCAGAGCCAGGTGCTGATCCATGTTGTTTTTCATTATTAGAAACCCTTCCTTTCTCATTTTGTAACTCTTTACTGACAGGAACCACAGGAAGTGAAGATAATATTTCACACATAATTTAGGACTTTCACAACTTCTATGATTCTCCTCTATGGCTTTCAGTTTAAGAAAGCTCTACTTAAACCCAACTCTCTTTTCACTTAAGCTTACTTTTCTCACGGGCTTTTCTTGCGATGTAAAGCCCTAATCTTTCAAGAAGCAAAAGACACTGAAAACAAAATGGCATTAAATACTCTGCTTATAGATTTCTTTCAGGTCTTTATTTTATTGTGGGGAGAAGGGGTTCAGACAGGATCTATGTAGCCTAGGCTGGTCTGGAGCTGGCCAGGTTCACATATATGAACAGAATTACACATATATGAACCAGAACTACAGTAGAGAAGAACAAAAGTCACAATTGTTCCAGTCAATGAATATTCACAGCCTAAACAGATTCATGCCTCGTATGTTTTACTTGATGCCTCCTCTGAGCTTTGGTAAACACCAACTTGCTCTGACAATGAGCAGTAAGGAAACAGAGAGGAACATTACCTGTTACAAAAATCCCAGGACAGATAGAGCACAGAGGGGAGATGAAGACAAAACATGAACATTTTAGTATTGCCTACAGTTTTCATGATTGGGCTTATATTGTCTTTGTCAAAAGTGAAAGCAGAGTCTAGAGGTAAAAAGAATCAAAACTAGTATTGTAATTTTGCAAGCAAAACACCTCTGCTTTTGACTAGGCCAACAATGAATCAGTTAAGTAAATTGCTTTTACTTTCAAGAAATAGTACTACTGCAATAAAAGACCAAAGGAAAAAATAGAACAGCTATTAATAGGAATAAAGGAAAGTTGTTATATTCACTATTCTTTATGAGTAACAATTTTAAGGCTATAAAACTGGGAAATAAGGACAAGTGTGGTGGCCTATAATCCTAACTACACAGGAGGCTGAGATTTGAGGATCTTGGGTGTTAAGCCAGGCCAAGCAGGAAAGTATGAGATATTCTTATCTCCAGTTAACCACCAAAAAGCTTAAGTGGTGGTGTGGCTTAAGTGGAAGTGTGAGAGTGCTGTGCTAGCATTGAGCACAAAAGCGCAGTGACAAGCCAGCTCTAATGGCTCACATCTGTAACGCTAATTACTCAGGAGACTGAGATTTATTTGAAGATCATAGTTCAAAGCCAGCCCAGGCAGGAAAGTCTGTGAGAATCTTATCCCTAATTAACCACCCTTTAAAACAAAAAAAAAACAACAAAAAAAGAAGCCAGAAATAGAGGTGTGGTTCAAGTGGTAGAGTGCTAGCCTTGAGCAAAAAAGCTCAGGGCCAGGCCCCAGGCCCCTGAGTTCAAGCCCTGAGCTGGCACCAGAAAGCAAAACAAAGTTGATATATCTATTGGTGCAAAAGAAAGATTCAGACGCTCTAATACAAATATATATATGTCAGATGTTTTTTCTATAAAACATAAAAATCAGTTCTATATCTTTAATAACAGAAAATGCTGTTTCTTTGCATTTATAGAGTGAGTCAAAATCTTGAGAGCTTTGAAATTAATTCTTCTGCCCATTTCTAATATTTTTAAACAAATATAAATATGGCATAGAAGTAACTGTGCAGAAAGGGAAAAGTGGGAGAAGCAAAGTGGCCAACCAGACCAGGCAGTGTCTCTCAGCCTGAGTTCCATTCTCCATAATGCATCTTCCGGACACATATTTGTAAATTATGTGAGCTTCAGTTCTATAAGTTATATAATATGTAAACGAATATATCTATTTTACATGAAAAATATAGGCAAACCATTGTTAAATAAACAGATGAATAAAGCCATGAATAAATGATAACCATAGCCACTCACACTAGTGTACAACTATAATCCTTGCTACGCAGGAGGCAAGGCAGGAGGCTCTCAAGTTTGAGGTCAGCTAGGGCAACTCAGCAAGACTGTCTCAGAAATTAAAATATCAAAGAGTCAGAAAGAGTGAATGGATGTCTTTTGGGACATGTACTCATTACCTGACTTACATAACTATATGCTACCTCTCTGTAAATCAGTTTTATAGTAACAATTAAAAACTAAAAAATATTTTAAAAAAGAAGTGGGAGTGTAGCTTAGTGGTTGAACAGGGGAGCAGAGGGTGAAAGGAAAGAAAAGCTGACTTAATAGAATGTGTTTCTTTTATATTTACTCAGTATTTTAAACTTAGTCTTTTTTCCCCTCTTCTCTAACAGATAATCTTCCTTCATTCTAATTCAATTACAAAAGTGGGAGTGAATGACTTTTGTCCAACAATACCAAAGATGAAGAAATCTTTGTATAGTGCAATAAGTTTATTCAACAACCCAATGAAGTACTGGGAAATACAACCTGCAACATTCCGTTGTGTTCTAAGCAGAATGAGTGTTCAGCTTGGGAACTTCAGAAAGTAATAATTAGTAATGTCCATTGAGTGTGTGTAATTCAACATTTTTTTACATTTGGAAAACTTGAACTTGACTGATAATGGTGGTATAATATAAGCAAAAATTTATCCCAAGTGGTAAATGACAAAAAATTTCAACAGAATTTTGCCAAACTATTGATATACAATGATTAACAGAAATAAGCATCTATTGCAGTTTCCTTTTGCATACAAATGATTTTATATAAGTATCTTGCTTGAATATTCCTCTTTCAATAAAAAAAGACATTCATTATTTAACCATTTGTTACCAAGTGCATTAACAGAATTGTACTGTAAATGAAATGCTTGACTTAGTAACATTTGTGCTCTCTCATTTGCTGTTAGAAAACCAAGACTGAAAAGGACAGCTATATGAAGAGTAGTCTATTCTCTTTAATAACTTGGATAGTACTGTAATATTTCTAACCATATTGAAGTATGGTTCAATATAATCATATTAAAATTCTCATGTGTAAGAGCCCATCTTTTATGATTAAAATCTTAAGCAGGCACCAGAGGCTCACACATGTAATGTTAGTTACTCAGGAGGCTGAGATCTGGAGGATCATGGTTCAAAGCCAGCTCAGGCAGAAAAGTCCATGAGACTCCATCTTCAATTGACTAACAAAAAGCTAGGCTGGAAGCATGGCTCAAGTGACAAAGCACTAAGCAAGCAAGCAAGCAAGCAAGCAAAGCAAGCTTGAGATAGTGATTACATACCCCAGGACCAGCAAAAAGAAGCAAACAAAAATAAACAAATGAGCTCTTAGAATATAACTTTCAGTGTGCATTACCAACTGAATAGGTAACTTTATAAGAGCTGGTTTGGGGACTATTAACTATAAAAACTGTTAAAATGGGCTGGGAAGGTGGCTCAGTGGTAGAGTGCTTGCCTTGCATGCATGAGACCCTGGGTTCGATTCCTCAGCACCACATAAGCAAAAAAAAAGAAAAAAACTGTTAAAATGCATTGTAAGAGTTTATGTAAAATCTGTAACTCATTTTTCATGATCAGTTATTATAAGCTTTTAGTAGCATGTCAATTGTTAGGTTATGTAACGCTGTCACCTCAACTAGGAACATATTCAGGATGTCCATTTGGAAGACTTTGCTTGGAAGCATCTTGATATCTATCAATTCTACAACAATTTTTATCCTCAAAAACAGACTTGTTAACTGAGAATCATACCTGGCTTAACAGAAAAGGCAGAGTATCAGATTAAAAAAAATAAAAGCTCAAAACTGTGCAAAAATTAAAGAGTAATTTATGTGTTCTTTATTGGTATTCAACATAAAATAAGTACAATTGGAAATTAAGGGAATCTTTAAGATACTAGTTTGAAGTATTCTTAGATTTATTTTTTCTTCTCCCACTCAAAAAATTTAATTAAAAAACTTTGTATGTAGGGCTGGGGAGATGGCTCAGTGGTAGAGTGCTTGCCTTGCATGTGTGAGGCCCTGGATTCGATTCCTCAGCACCACATAAGCAGAAAAAGCCAGAAGTGGTGCTGTGGCTTGAGTGGTAGAGCACTAGCCTTGAGCTGAAAAGCTGAGGGACAGCACCCAGGGCAAGAGTTCAGGCCCCACGACTGGCAAAAAAAAAAAAAAAATTGCATATAACATTTTTAAAGCAACATTAATGTTTATCCTCTATAACAACACTAAAACACAACATGTAATTCCTGTGCTATACCAGAGATCATCTTTAAAAAGAAATTTATTGTAAAGGTGATGTACAGAGGGGTTACAGTTACAAGAGTCAGGTAAGGAGTACATTTCCTTTTGAACAGTGTTACCCCTTCCCTCATTCTCTTCCAGTTTTCCCCCTCCTGGTATCCCTCCCCCTAGGTTGTATAGTTCATTCCTACCATAGTGTCTATTGAGTCTCATTGACAAATTGGTTCATCCTTTGTCCTTACCTCAAACAACCTCAAAAATACACTTAGGATATAAGGAGAGAATCAGATTACAGGTGTAGGGGTGTGTGAGAGTGTGAGTGTGTGTGTGTGTGTATATACAAGGAGAGAATTAGATTACAGGTATAGGTGTGTGTGTGTGTGTGTGTGTGTGTGTACACAAGGAGGAGAGGGGGTTGGCTATCAAGATTAAGAAGAGGTAAATAAGGAAGGTCTCATTTTTCACAGCATGGTTACTCAACTTCAGCACGCACTCAGGGCCTCATGTTTGCTCAGCTTTCTTGCTTACTGATAATGAGCTATCATTTGAAATATGTCTCCAGCCCAGGTTTTTATTGGTTAGTTGGAGATGAAGACTTGCAGACTTTTCTGTCTAAGATGGCTTTGAAAGACAGCTCCTCTAGGTTGAAACGTCCAGAGTTGCTAGAATTAGTACACCACAGCCCATTCCTAAACTATTTTTAGTAAAAGTTTTATTGATAAAATTCACAAAACTAGAATTGTGACTCAACTGGTCCAGCATCGGCTTGGAGTAAGAGATAAAATTCACATATAATTCAACCATTTAAAGCATACAATTAAAAAAAGTTAAAGCATACAATTCAATGGTCCTTACTGTAGTTAGAGTTGTACACTCACCATAATTAATATTGGAGAATTTTTATCACCACAAAAACAAGTCATATAATCATCAAAACACTATCCCCACTCCCTTCCTGGCTCATTCTAAGGCTTCTTTTTCACTTTTTAGTTTTTGTCCTTTGACTCAAAACAGGTTTTAATGATGACTTCTAGTTTATTTTACTGCTTGAACTTTTGGGTCACAGAAGAAACTGCTACCTAATCCAAGTTCATAAAATTTTTCAACTTTTTTTTTAAAGCTTAATAGTTTAAACTCTGATGAGAGCTATGCTCTATTTTAAGTTCTGTATATGGTATAATGCAAATAGCATCTTTGGGCAAAGCAGATCAAATGTGGAGATATACATTTATTATCCTACATTATTAGGCCTAAGACGCTAATTTTTAGTATACATTGCTGTCGATTTATTGTATCTGTTCTTGAACTTCAAAGAAATGAACTCATATATATAAATCTTTAGGTACTATTTTCGTTTGCTTCTTTTAAATTTTTAAAATTTTTATTTTTTGGTACTGGTACTAGGGCTTGAAATCAGGGCCTTGTACTCTAGATTGACTTTTTTTTTTCCCTGCTAAGACTTGTATATACCACTTGAGCCACATTTTCCCTTCTGGTCTTTTATTGGTTAATTGGAGATTTAAGAGTTTCTTGGATTTGTCTGCTCAGGCTGGCTTTGAATGTAAATTCTCAGATCTCAGCCTCCTGAGTAGTGAGGATTACAAACATGAATAACCAGTGTCTGGCTTCTTTAAGTGAGAAGATTACAACAAATTTGGCTTTGTAAATCTTAACTTCCTTTAGATTTTACAATAAGGCAACAGAGATGAAAATCATTAAGGATATTCTGCCTTACACAGGGGAGATTATATGTACAAATAGAAGAAAGTGAAGTACAGAAATGGAAGTAAATGGTCAAACTAGTTTAATAGCTTGAATGTAGTTTGAATGGCAGGTTTCTGTTGATTAATGGAGAGTCAACTACTGTTAGAAGAATAGGTCACACAGTCTGCTAACATATCAAATTAGGTTACAATTTACACATAAAGTTAGGTTATACTAACCATGTAAGGAGATACCTCCTTTAACCCAAACTGGAATATGTATAGAAGCTTTAGACTAAATTTAACATGCTAAAAAATGACATATGAAATACATCTATAATATCATGTGTTATCATTCAATTCTTTTTATTGTTGAATAGTACTTACCCTTTCTAATACTGAGGGTCATTTGAGTATCACCAATTGTGGGATATTGTGAATAAGCTACTAAAACATGTTTCTACAAGTCTTTTTTTAGGGCTCATCAATTCATTTCCATAGGGTATGTATAGGGTTTAACTATTTTTATTTTATTCTCTTCTATTTCCCATTAAAAAAGATAATATCTCAGAGTATCCTCCCTCGCCCCCAACAAGCATATTAAACTGGTCAAGTTACCCAATTTTCACCATGGGAGGGCAGTCTTATTCTAATATGCCACAGAAGTCTGCAAATAAATACAAAGCAAAACAAAGCCAAATATTTTTACTTTCATACTATTGTTACTAATCATATTTTAAAAAATTGGAAAATGACAACTGACTAGAAGGAAAAGTTGGAACACATTGCTAGACTAATAAAAAATTAGAAAAACAAAGGGATGGAAATTTGAAAATTGGACAAGCAGAATGCTATATATATTTTTAAAGTATGTAAGTCACTTCATAATATTAGAAAATCTTTATGATGATGATGATGATGATGAAAGAACAGCATTTATTCGTCATACTTTATATCAATAACGTTAATTACAATGCTAAAATTCCAAGTTTTTGAAAATGGCTTTTTAATATATATATTTGCTTCTATATTAATAAAGTATCTGTGGAAAGACTTGGCAGAAAATGGTATTGTGATTCAGGTAACTCAGATGTTTAATTAAGGATAAGAACCTCTTATTCCACTTTTCCCTTCTTTCTCCTGTTTAACCATCTAGTTACTGTGTTTTCTCAGTGATACTATAGTTATGTACACACACAAACACACACACACAAATAATTCTTGGATTGGTACAGGGTCAGTTTTCTAGGGACATCACAAACAGGCAGAATATTAAGAAACTATTCAGAAAATAGAGAAGAGGATGAATCATGGAGGTTACTGAGAGTTTAGCCTTAAGGGAGAAATCAATTAAATTTGTAGTTGATTACAACTGAAGTAAGATGAAACCTAGAAAATAAGCAGGAGTTATTTATCAAGGAGACTGAGCTGTGAGGAGCCTCAGCATTCTCAGTAGCAGAAGCTCTTATAAAAGTCTTAGCAAGGCAAGAATATGGCTATGTAAAGCTAATGGAGAGAAAAGTGTGGGCATATACAAGGTCAAAGCTTCTCCATATTTGAAAATCAATAATGAGAATTAACTTATTCTTCATTTTATTGACCAATAATGATTTGTATTTATTTATGTGTTACAGTGTGATATTTTCATACATGTATACATTACATTAATTAATAGGATTATTAGCCTAATACCTTCCATAATTATCAATTCTTTGTAGTAAGAACATTCAAATTCCTCCCATCCAATGATTTTAAAATATACAAAATGAAACAGCACTGGAGGGTATAAAGTATAAGCACTGTATAACCAGATTAATTTTTGTATAAAATAAGAAAATGGGATGAAGAAAGTGTATATAAACACAAGGAAACTAAGTAAGACCCTATTTAGAATATCTGAGTAAGACCTTACTCAGAATATCTGGATACTTTGACATGAACAGATTAAAAAAAAAATCTGAAGCAGGGTACAAAAGATTTAGCAATGGGTCCAATTAAGAGAGTGGGGGGAGAGGAGACATTTGAATCAGTGCTTCTGCATGTTTTCATAACACTTGGGGCACTTCTTAGAAGTGGAAATTCCTAGGCCCTTTCTCTGAGAGTCTGGTTTCCTAGGTGTAGAATGTAGAGATGCTAGATCTTAAGTTTTTAACAAGCAGCTCTAGCAATTCTGGACTTGTTATCACACACTGAAACTTCTGGCTTATATAGGACAGAGGGTAAGGTTGGGATGTGTGTGTGCGTACATGTGCATACGTGTGCGTGCGTGCGTGCGTGTGTGTGTGTGTGTGTGTGTGTTAACATATACAGAAAAAGTACATGAAGGAAAAGCAAGCTGCTCCTCAGATCCCTGTAGGGGGCAGATACACAAAGTTGTGGACTGTGTTTGCTGGGCAAATGTGACATTTAGTGTTCAGATAGTTCCATAATGGGGCCCAAATGGCCTGCTGTTAGAAATAGCTCATTTATTAAGTGTTATATTTACCTTGCAAACATGGTTCCTAGTTAGAGGTGGTGGTAAATTATCTGCAGTCCCAGCTATTTGAGAGAATGATGTGGGAGAAGTTCCAGAGCCCATAAGTTCCAGACAGGCTTGGACAACAAGATCCCATTTTTAAAACAATATTATTCTAACCACACGTCTACCTTGATGCTGGTGCTCACTACCTTGCTTTGATTCTTGTCTTTCACTTTTGGAAAACAACATGGCTTGCTCCCTCACAAAATTCAGACCTAAGTATCTAAATTATATACATTATCTCAAATACCCTTGTTACTTAGTGCTGGTATTGGGGATTGAATTCAGGGGCTGGGCTCTGTCCTTTGGCTTTTTTTGCTTAAGGCTACTGTTCTACCACTTGGCTCACAGCTCCACTTCTAGCTTGTTGCTGGTTAATTGGTGAATAGAGTCTCATGGACTTTCCTGCTCTGGCTAGCTCCAAACCAAAATCCTATCTCAGCCTCCTGGTTGCTTACAAGTGTAAGCCATCAGTAAGTGGTTGGAATCCTCTTTTTTTTTCTTTTTGTCGGTCGTAGGTCGAACTCTGGGCTTAGGCGCTATCCCTCAGCTCTTCAGCTCAAGGCGAGCACAGGCCACTGCTTGAGCTACAAGCCACTTCTGGTTTTTCTGAGTGGTTTACTGGAGGTAAGAGTTTCACGGACTTTCCTGCCCAGACTGGCTTTGAATGGCAATACTCAGATCTCAGCCTCCTGAGTAGATAGGATTACAGGCATGAGCCACCGGCACCCGGCTTTTCTTCTTATTTTTAATGAATAGATTTTGTGGTTTTTTTTTAAAGCAATCTTGGGTTCATAGTAAAACTGAGGGCAGGCACAGAACTGAACCAGATCCCTCTGAGTGTTTTCTTCTTTCCTTTTAGTACTACTCTGTTGCTCTAGCTCTACTTTGCACTTTCCCTACCCTAGTTCTCTTAGAATCAGTCATTTTTCCAAAAACCAGCCATGGTACTGGAGTAGTATTAGAAACAAGAAGTCTTGCAGTTTTAAAGCAAGGTCATATACATATATACTAGTCCCTTTATACATTCATATATACAACTATCCCTGTATGTATATTTAGCTAAACATGGATTCATACTGCTGTGTCCAACTCTTAATTAACACCTGGAGCATTCACACCACCTACTCTTGCTTATCTATAACGCTGCACTTCAAAGTGTGACACTTGGTTCCTATCATCCATCATACAATAATTGCTCCATTCAAGTCTATAGTTAGAGCAGTAACAGAACTAGTAATCTGTACCCCTTTGCCTCATTCTTTTTTCTCCTTCTATCCTTCTACCTTGGCTTATTTTCTCCACTGGAAAAATGTTTATTTTTCTCTTTCTTCACTATGATAACAGAGTTTTTCGTTGCTGAGTCCTCAGCACCTAAAATTTTATTAACGTAGGTCCTCTATGAAAAAAAGTTGAATGAATGAGGACTTGTCATACCTATTACATTAATTCATCAGGTTAGAGGAGAGCCTTTCCTAAATAGCACTATGCCATTCTGCTTTGAGAAACTATCGACTTCAAATTATAACATAAGCTTAATTATACTATATAATTACACTTTTCACCAATCTGTCCTACTTTTCTAACCAACTGCTACTATTCAAAACCTCCTAACTAAATCAGTGATCACCAACTAGCACTCACAGCTCCTATTTTCCTTGAAGCTCTGATTCTACACCATCCACTCCCTCATTCCCAATCACTGCCAACACTTAGACCTCACAGGCACTGTCAAATTATTTAAAACTTTTAGACACTTTTGATTGTATATAATCTAGTTATTTACCAATAAATCTTTTTTTAAACATTTGTTGGAAACACAAACTATTCTAACTTCAAATCACACATTTCATTAATTACATAAAAATTAAATGATTGGTTTTAAATTAATTTTCAAGAGAATTACAAGGGGAAGTAATAAAAAAAAAAACTTTTGGAAGAACACAGATGTGTTCTCTTTTCCTTAGTGTGGAAGCTTGAGGTTTAAGAACAAAGACACTAACAGAAAACATATGGGAAGGATTGGTAACAAAATGGAATCCTGGCCCAAATGTGGTCTGCCACGTTTTACATACCAATGTCTCAAATAACAGACTAGAATTTTATAATACCGCCAAAGCATCATTTGAAACACTGAATGCTTTTTTTAAAAATCTGAAATATAACAAAATAAATCTTGTGTGTTCTTTGTAAAGTCTTAATGGAAAACACTGTTTTTGAGGAACCAAAAATGGACTCTTGGATTTACTTTACCTTATTTGCTCAAGCTTGAAAGAATCCCCCCAAATGAACTCAGTATCATCTGCCAAAAGACACAGCTAACTCTGTTTAAATATTAGCATTAGCATGAAAACACGCTCGCTAGTGCTCTTGCTCTCTCTCTTAGCATTTAAAGCAAGCTAGTTAGCTGTTATTTTTAAGGAGAATAATTCAGTAAAATAGGAAACTTTCTAAATCTGTAAAGTCAATGACTACTGGTCAATGGAAGCTTTTCATTTGCTTATGTTCAATACTACAAAAATATCTTCTGTACAACAATTATGTTGAGTCCAAGGCATTGATTTCCATAGCCAAGGAATTCATTTTTCTTTTAAAGGTCATTAGTAGGCATTCTATATTTGGAAGTAAGATGAATAAAGGGATTGACAGAAAAAATAATTTAAGTCTTAGTATGGAAAAATTCTATCTTTAGTCTGAGATTACAATGACAATCTACTGCATTACAAAAGAAATAAGCCTGATGTGAAATACCATGTTTCTGACTTCTTGTTGTAACAAAAGGAAGCATTGATGTGGTGCTAGAAACCCAGAGACTAAGGACAATTTTGAGCTCCACCTTAAATTTGCTGAGACACTGGGCTCCAGGTCACAGTGGATTTTAATGTGAAGAATTCCTTGGCATAAAAATGAAAATAAAAACAGTAATCAGTACATGTTGTTTCATTTAGTTCTGTTTGCCTTTCATATTAGAGGAAATTCTTACCACACCTCAAACCAAAATTAAGGGGAAAAGAAAGAAGTAAACCACATAAATCTTACCAAGAGTACAAACATCTTAATTTGAATCCACAAAGTTTTGTATAATGAAAAGAAATACAGAATTTTAATTCAATCCAAGTGTTTCCCAAGCAGATTGTATTTGCTTAAATTGCTACAGTAATTCAATGGGCAGCCCTGTCTGGACACAGAGTTACTGTGAATTTTTAAGAAACTCAGTTAAAGAATTTAGGAATTTCTGATTCACTCAAAGGATTTGCAAACTCATCAACTCCTGAAAGCTAAAGCAATTTCTACAGGTATGATAAAATAATTTTCAACCTTTAAAACACTTATTCCTACTGTTAAAGTATATTGTATTTGTTTAGTATTAAAAGACTGCAGATATCATAGTGGCACAATTTGGGGAGACAAAATACGGTTAAAGCTACATTAAAATTTTGATTAGACAAAATACTCAGGGAAGAAGATAAGCAGAGTAAGATTAAATTTCTAACTCTAAATTACCAACCAATCTTAGATTAGATTTTCTTTTAAGTAGGGAAAGATCCTTCTCATGCTAAAGAAATCAATCTCTTACTTTGAGGGATCTGTTTTTCATTCTCAATTTTAAATGGCAAAAAACGTGGTAAAGCTTTTTGATCTACAAATCTGGACCATGCTAGTGAGTATGGTTGCAGGGAAGATGGGCATTTGTACAAATTTCATGCAAGAGTTTCTCAAAATTTCTTTATCACTCAAATCCTGATATATAATGTTTTTGCTTTTACTTTCACCTCTTCGGAGAGATATGAATATATTATCTCTCTATTCAAGAAGCTAGTTATTGGGCTTAAGTTGGTTAAGGTTTCAAGTGTATTATGGCTAAAAATAATTAAGACAATGATATTTTAATATTCAAAGAATTTTACAAAGTAAAATTTTAAATTGTTTTGGATAAAATGTGAAATATATACTAATGGTTCATTTATTTTTTTTTGAGTGTTCACCACATCTTTATTAAGATAAAATACAAAATAGACACACCAGGGACAGACTTTCTGTTGGGCCACTGCAAGACAGGAACATGGGAACATTGATTTTGGCTGTCCTGAAAAATTAGATTTGCACTGCAGTTTAACTTTTCTAATGGTTCATTTCTTACATACTGGTCTCTATGGCATACCGATGAAATAATTACATCTTTAAAATAGTAAAATGTTGCGATGTTTCTGTTCAGACCAAGTATATCTGTTATATTAATAATAATTTAAACTAGAACCTGTCTTGATGAAAATACGAGTTTTCTTCAAGTAAGAGAAAGGTTAACACATAAAAGCTTTTATTATATATGAAAAATTTCACACTATGGAAACAATTTAAAACCTAGTAATACACAGACCTTAGATTTTCTTTTTCTTTTTCTAAGCAATAGAACAGGTAAGTAAGGAATACAGTATATTATCATGGAGAAGTATTCAACAGACAAAGGTTGTTTATATAAAGAGACTACCATGTGTAAGAAATCAACATTACTCACAGCACTATTAACAAGATACAATCAGTACTTTATCAAACCTTGCATTAACTAGATCCTGTTGAAGATTAGAGGTCAGGAATGAGGGGTCTAATAGTAAGTTATACTGTTCTGCTGTGAGTTATCCCTACAGGGAAGAAGGCATAGATGTGGAATATGAAAAGCAGTCATAACAAAATGTGCAAAATTAGCAAATGGCTGAGAAGAGATTCATTATTATATAATGAAATTAAGATAATTGTAGCGGGAAATTATCACGAGAAGAAACAGTAGATAATAGGCACATGGATAGAAACAGGCTAGATTTCATATCAGAAATATTCAGAGTAAAAGAGAAACAAAACAAGCCAGCATTACAGAATCACACATGTAGAGGGAATGTTTAGTATAGAAGAAAGATTGTTCTTTGGGGAAAGGTTTTCTTTCTAGTGTTCATAATGACCAAAAGGAGGCAAGATAAAGAATTTCTTTATTTTCAGAGAGCCTTTAGTTATGAGATTTTTTTTAAATTCTAAGTCAAAGTTAGTTATAATTAAGTATGGGACTAAAGATACCCAACTATCTTTTTTATAACAGTAATCTGTAGAATTGTTAAGAACAGATTAATTTCCAAAGATAAGATGGCTAATTGATAGTTGCTAACTGTCTTAACACAATGATTAAATTCAGACTGAATGTGCACAAGCAACACTCTTCCAAGTTCATCTGTGTGACAGAGCCCTGTGTGGATTGGCCCAATGCTAGGGCCAGGCCCATCTCTGCCTCTCAGTTCACATCTTCATGTTTTAATAAGAAAGACTCACAGAACCCAATTTCACTCGCTGTATTGGAACTGAAATAAAGTAGGACAGATTTTTTTTTGGGGGGGGGGGGGAGGGTCATGGGGCTTGAACTCTGGACCTGGGCACTGTCCCTGAGATCTTCAGTTCAAGGTGAGCACTCTACCACTTGAGCCACAGCACCATTTCTGGTTTTCTGATTGTTAATTGGAGATAAAAGTCTCTTGGACTTTCCTGCCTGGGGTGGCTTTGAACCCCTATCCTCAGATCTTAGCCTCCTGAGTAGCTAGGATTACAAGCATGAGTCACTGGTGCCTGTCTTTGGACAGATATATTTTAAAGTTCACTGCTATATTAAAAAGAGTATAAAACAAATAACTTGAGGGTCTGAATGGGATTGGGACAGATGGGAAAGAATAATGGATGGGGTAATTAGGATGTACTGCACTCATAATGAGACCTGGTGATTTGAAAGCTCTTTGTACAACCATTTAATGATAATAAAAAAAAATTAAAAAGAGGCTGGGCGCCAGTGGCTCATGCCTGTAATCTTAGCTACTCAGGAGGCTGAGATCTGAGGATCGCGGTTCAAAGCCAGCTGGGGCAAGAATGTCCGTGAGAATCTTATCTCCAATAACCCACCAGAAAATTGAAGTGGTGCTGTGGCTCAAGTGGTACAGCAGTAGCCTTGAGCTGAAGAGCTGAGTGGCAGTGCCGGAAGTCCTATAAAACCAATGAGCATTAAATTATAAGCAAGATGTTATCAAGTGAATAAAAGGTATAAACATTTTTATACTAGTAGCTCATGCCCATAAACCTAGTTATTCAGGAAGCTAAGATCTGATCACCTCAGTTCCAACCCAGCCTGGGCAGACAAACCCAAATGACTCCTCTTCAATAATTGGCAAAAAGCTGAAGTGATGCTGTGGCACAGTGGTAGAGTTCTAGCCTTCAGCAAAAAAGCTAAGCAAAGAGTGTGAGGCCTGGAGTTCAAGCCCAATTTCTCCCTTTCCCTCCCTCCCTTCCCCCCCTCCCCACACACAGATATTTATACCCATTTTTCTAATGTTCCATCATCTAGATTAAATGACATTTATAAAAGACGTGACTTTCCTAAGAAAGATCCAACCACTGAGCCCCACAGTACTATCTGTCCCTGCTATAAACTATATAGCCATCTGCCTTAGACTAGGGTTCATTTTGTGTTTTTTTTTTTTCCCTCTAAATTGTTTGCTCTTTATAGAGAGGACCATCTCTCTATGCTTATTTATTTCCGTGTTTACTATCAACTTAGCAGAGTGCCTCACAGAAAACAGTTCAAGACAATTATAAACTAACTACTAATCAAACTCCTAATGCTTATAAAGCACTTTACTAAAGCACATCATATGCAGCCACTTATATAACTCAGCAAGTAATGAGCATGCTCATGAACACTGACAGGGATCTTCCAGCTTAGCAATATTGGCCTGCTTTGAACACAGTCCTTTGGGATGAAATTATATACTTTGTTCACATCATTATCAAAAAATAAAAAATACATTAATTCATTAGGTTAAAATTGTGTATTATTTAGGAGAGAATTTAGGATTTTTAGATTATGGTTTTAATAATCTTACTTTGCTCCTTCATCAGTTAACTCCCATCTCTCAGACACTTTACACTTGGCTGACTCTATTTTGGAAATAATCATCTTCATTTCATTCATTCTGTGAGAATACTAACATTTCTTCAAAGTCTATGCCAAATGCAGTCTACCATCAATCCCATGGAAAATAAAACACAGATCTAATATATTTGGCTTTGCAAAAATAAACTTCATGAGTTTCAAAATCATATTCTATTAAAAAAATGAAATCATTGCCATTTTGGCATTTTTATTGCAGAAGGAATAGATATAAGAAAATAATAGGGATGATTATTTAATCCTATTTTTCTTAATTTTAAAAAAGCAAGGCCATTAATAATAATAATGAAGAATGATGTTTTAGGCTCAAGAGAAGAAAGTAAAAACAGTATTCTAAAAGAAAGGGAAATGGAATGGGTAGACTACTGAAAATCAGCCAGGTACCATTTAAGGTTGTGCTCAAGAAGTGACTAAAAGAAGTGCATGAAATTATAGGCTGATGCCTATAAACTCATCTAATTGGGAGGCAGATACAGGGAGGACTGTAAGGCAGTCTAAAGTTAGCAAAACTCTACATCAACTAAAAAGTTAGGTGCACTGGTATGCGTAGGAATCACTGAGAGGAAGATTACAGTCTGAAACTGGCCCTGGGTTCAACATAACACTCTCCCTGAAAAACAACTAAAGAAAAAAGGGCTGGGGTCATGGTTCAAGTGATAGAGTACCTGCTTAGTAAATGTGAGGCACTGACTTCAAACCCAAGTACTACCAAAAAAACAAAGTTGACAGTGAGGCCAATCTGCTTGATTGTTTTTCTCTAGCCTATTTACCTGTGTGAGTCAGGGACAGAAGGTGGGAAATTACTGGCGTCTTCCAGGTGAAAGGGAGTAGTGTGCTCAGGGAGTGTGCAAATGATAATAGGAATGAACCATGGGATCTAAGTTAAAGGAAGGTATGGAAAAAAATAAGAGGATCAATATATTTCAAGAGGATCAATATAGTTTAGGTTTCACTGATAGAATTATTTCAGTTGGAGTTAATAAAGACAATTGTCAGATTGTGAAGCATTCAAATTTGAGAGAATGAAGGGATTATAGTGATGGTAATGAGCAGGCCCAAGGCACACATGCATGGGGAGAATTCACTGATAAATCATGGAATATAAATGGATTTTTACTTTAAATAACAGCTCATATACAGAACACACAGATTTACATTCTATAGATTTTTTTTCTTTGGAGCAAGAAGAGAAATTAAAAAATTCAGATCTTTTGGTTGGTGTTTGTTGTTGTTTTGGTGAGTGGTTCTGGGATTTGGCACTCAGGTCCTCACATTTGCTAGGCAGGCATTCTACCAGTGAGTCACAGCTGCATCCTTTCTTTGCAGTGATCATTTTGACATAGGTCTTGTGTATTTTCTGCCCAAGGTCCATGCCTGTGCCCTAAGTTGCCTATTTTATGCTTCCTATAGTAGTTAGGATATGAGGCACATACCGCCACACCCAGCTTTCATCCTTTGAGATGAAGACTCACAAAAACTTTTCTCCCCAGGCTGACCGGGAACCTTGATTCTCATGATCTCAGCCTCCTAGGTCACTGGGATAACCAGCACATGCCACCATACTCTCCGCTTCCCAAACAGGTATGATTACAGGTGTGACTCACAAGATATTTCTTAAATAGGTTGTTCCAGAAAATGTCTCAAGTAACTGTTTTTCTCAATTATACTTATGATAAAAATTAGAAAATATCATTCTAGATAAATAGGAAGATGATTCATTTCATTAATACAGTGCTGTGTTAGGATATGCATTCTCCCATGAAACCTTGGATAAGAAGGGTAGAGAAAAATGGTCTCAGAAAAAAAAATGCTCACACCATCAAAATGCTTCTACCAGATATTTTATATGTTCCTAACTACCTAAATGAGATAAGCAGATATAATAGATACAAGATAAAAGTAAGCAGAGAAGATAAAGCAGGCAAAGTATAATGTAAATATCATTGTCCTTTCCTTCCTTCCTACTTCCCCTCCTCTTTCCTTTCTTCCTCCTGACAGTGTTTCACTATGTTGCCAGACTGATTCTCAACTTCTCAGTATCTCCTCCTGGATTCCTCCTCTTCCCTCAACCTCCAGTGTCTGGGATTAGAAGCATATGACATCATGTCCAACAACTGCAATTCTCATTTTATTGATAAAGAAACAGATATATTAACTGACAGGAGTGAAATGCAGGTTATCAGGGTCCTTATCAAGGGCCTAATCTACCCTTCTATAATTTTAAGTTTTAGCAAAACCAATGTTGTCTATGAAGCCTTCCTTCCTTACAGTCTTTCACACAATGATCTTCTGCTATATTTCACTACATATATGTCTTCTCTGATCATCCACTAGGTTTAAACTCCTGGGAGAAATACAGTGTGGTTTATATAGTGTGTATATATAGGCCTTAACTCAAAAATATTAGTAAGACTGCACATAGGCTCATGCATATAATCTCAACCACTTGAGAAGTGGAAACAGGAAGAATACAGTTTGAAGACAGCCCAGGGCAAGATCTTATTGAGACTTCCATCTCAACATAACCTAAGCATGTTAGTATGCTCCTGTAATTTCAGCTGAGGGAGGAGGGTGTGAATAGGCAGAAGGATCACTGTCCCAAGCTAGTCTGTGGTGATGGAAGGGAAGCATAAGACACTACCTGAAGATAACTAAAAAGTCAAAGGGACAAGTGACAGACCACCTGCCTAGCAAATGCAAGGTTCTGAATTCAAACTTCAGTATTTCCAAAAATGTATTAGTGGAAAAAATAAAGTCAGGAAGAAAAATACAAAGATTAATCTACTAGGAATGACAAATTGGTAGGATGTAAATACTGTGCATATTTGATAATTAAAGGGAGTTATTCGGGTTGAGATAGAGACAAAATAATTAGATTCTAGAAACTGTCTTCTGAGTAAAATTTGATGCTGCAAATAGGCTTGAGGAAAAAACAGTAAGACAACACGATAGCTATTTCTAAGTGTCTTATCACATAAAAGAGAGTATTTCATGTTCTTTCAAAGGGCAGAAGAGAGTATCATCAAAAAAGTTGTAGAGAGGAGGATAATACTAATAATCCTATGAGGTAAAAGTTCTCTAGTTACTTGTTAGTCACTCTTCTTATAGGTAGTGACCACCACCAAAGGATAGAAGCAGCATTTACAGTGGAGGAAACAAGAGTGCTGTTGAGTGATTTCCTTTGAGCATCATAATCTAGCTAACACAAACCTAGTTATTATATTCTAATAAGCAAAGATAACTGAGATTCTCTTAAAAGATAGTGATTATTTAGTAAAAAGTCTAGAACACCAGACTTCTGGCTATGGCTCAAAGCACTATGTGACTTAAAAAAAATTCTATTACATTGCTACTTACATATTAATTTTGTTTTGAGAATCATTCATTCTTCTAGGATATTTTTCTTATAGAAAGACATAATACACTTCATATAATTGCCAATTTTATGGGAATTGTTCTGAGTTTTATTCAGTTTTCTATAATATATTCTATTTTCTTCTTGCAATAGAACAAAAAACATGGGCTTTTTGAGACCAGTATATTTCCTTTTCCTCTTTTTTGGAGTCAAAGTATATTGCCAATATGAAATTTACCAATGGGATGAAGATTATGATCAAGAACCAAATGAGGATTATGAACCTGAATTCCAATTTCGTCAAAATGTTGAATATGGAGTTCCTTTTTATCAGCCTACTTTAGGCTGTGCCAGAGAATGCTTTTGTCCAACTAACTTTCCATCATCTATGTACTGTGACAATCGCAAACTCAAAACTATCCCTAATATTCCGATGCACATTCAGCAAGTCTACCTTCAGTTCAATGAAATTGAAGTTGTAACTGCAAATTCACTCATTAATGCAACTCATCTTAAAGAAATTAACCTCAGCCACAACAAAATTCAAAAAGTTGATTATGGTGTATTTGCTAAGTTTTCAAATCTACTACAACTTCATCTAGAACATAACAATTTAGAAGAGTTTCCATTTCCTCTTCCGAAATCTCTGGAAAGGCTCCTTCTTGGTTACAATAAAATCTCTACACTACCACCAAATGCAATGGATGGACTAGTAAACTTGACTATGCTCGATCTCTGTCACAATCATCTTGATGACTCCACATTAAGAGAGAAAACCCTTGCCAATATGGAAAAATTAATGCAGCTCAACCTATGTAATAACAGATTGGAATCAATGCCTCCTGGATTGCCTTCTTCACTTATGTATCTATCCTTAGAAAATAATTCAATTTCTTCTATACCAGACAATTACTTTGATAAACTTCCAAAACTTCATGCTCTAAGAATGTCACACAACAAACTGCAAGATATCTTGTATGATACTTTTAATCTTTCCAACCTCATCGAGCTCAACGTCGGACACAACAAGTTGAAGCAAGCATTCTACATTCCAAGAAACTTAGAACACCTCTATCTAGAAAATAATGAAATAGAAAGTATGTATTTAATTTACTATGTTGATCCCAGGGCTTGAACTTAGGGCTTGAGAGCTGTCCATTAACTTCTTTGCTCAAGGCTAGCTCTACTACTTGAACAACTGGCTCCACTTTGGAGTTTTGGTGATTAATTGGAGATAAAGAGCTAGCTGAGCTTAAATTTCTTTCCTGCTTGAGCTGGCTTTGAACCACAGTCCTCAGATCTCAGTCTCTTGAGTAGCTAAGATTACCAGCATCCAACAAATTATTTTTAAAATATTTGATATTTAAAAGATAGAATCATTTACTGAAAGGGGCTGTTTTGAAGCTGGCTCAGGAAATGGCAGAAAATTGGTACCAGACAAAGGTCTATCATTAAGTTTATACAGTCTTTTCTATTAAATTTGACTGCCTTGAGTGCTGGAAAAAGTACTATAGAGTATGTGAAGAAATCTGAATACCTTGAGTAGTGAGATTTGGAATGTCTGTTTAAACAATCAGAAAGATAAATCCACATTTATTTAGGTAATATAAAACTCAGTTTCACTTCCTTCATTTTATTATTTAAGTAGTATAAAAATAATTCAACATAGTTCCACTTACAAGTATTTTAATGAAACTATTACATATAACATAAACCTCAACAAACTACAGACATAATAAAGGATTAATTTTTATTTGTATTTTCCAGATATCAATGTGACAATGATGTGTCCATCTGTTGACCCTTTATATGACCACCATTTAACATACCTTCGTGTGGACCAAAACAGACTGAAGGAACCAATCAGTTCATACATCTTTTCCTGTTTCCCTCATATACACACTATTTATTATGGTGAACAAAGGAGCATTGATGGTCAAATGATAGAACTGAAGACCCAAGTTTTCAGGAGATTTCAAGATGATGATTATGATGATGGGGATGATCATGAAGATCATGACAACACTCACGAGGGCCAAGCTGGGAGTGAAGAGCACTTTGACCCTCATTACTATGAAATTTAAGAATGACAAGAAACTGTATAGGTATACATTTATGATTTTATAAGAGCTCAGAATAATTTTAAATCTAATCACATATTGCTCAAAGTCATGTATCTAGAATTATGTATTAGTAAAGATTAGAGTTGCCTTTAAGTTGTTGGGCAACGATATGATTACATGGTATTAGAACTTACTTAAAATGATACAAATCCTACAAACACAAACAAGAAACACAAGTGGGAATAAAAACAAACTAAACTTTAATGCCTTCTTGCACTTTTAAAATCGAGATATTGTCATGCTGAAAAAGAAAGCAAGTGTCACTTGTAATAACAGAAATTTTCCTAGGGCAGATGAAGGGAGTTGCCTTAGCAGTGAAGGCCTGGGAACTGTGTCCTTCTGGTCATTATGAGGATGTCTGTGTAACAGAAGGGTATATCAGTATTAGGAGTGGTCATTTATTTAAGAGAAGAGTTTTCTGTGATTGTCTCCAGAAGAGCTTTCACTGTTGTATTTATGAACCCTCACCATGACATCTACCCCTTGGCTTATCACTCAAGAAGATAGAATGGTATTTATGATTTTCAAGAGGCCATCCTATTATGCATTCAAGACATATGGATTATGAAATCAAATATTCTTAATGTGTTCCATTTTTAAGTGGGATTCATTGTTTTTCACTTATAGCTAATTAAACTAGAAAATGATCTCTGCTTTAGTTATCTAAAGACCTGTTAGTAGATTGCTGCTATGTTCATAAGCCAACATTAAATTTCAAAAAATAAAGTTCTTAAAACATTATAAATTCCTTTTATTTGGGACATAATACACCAGAAGCACCTATGCTTACTAGCCAGGGTTTATTTATTAGCTTTAAGTTTGTTTGAAGGACAATATTTAACATCTCTTAAAACTTAATGGTCGCTTACATTCTTTAATCTGCCATTTTGAAGCATTTTAAGTATGCCTTAGTATGAAGAGTCTATTATGACTAACTCTCTTACTTTACCAGGCTAATAGTGAGTGAGTGAATGAGTAAGTGTATGTGTG
This sequence comes from Dipodomys spectabilis, assembly GCF_019054845.1. Taxonomy (NCBI): domain Eukaryota; kingdom Metazoa; phylum Chordata; class Mammalia; order Rodentia; family Heteromyidae; genus Dipodomys; species Dipodomys spectabilis. The sequence goes on from NW_024870775.1 coordinate 18,001,523, forward strand.
TGTACACTGAACTCAGAGCCTGGGTGCTATCCCTGAGCTTTTTTTGCTCAAGGTTAGTACTGTACTATCGGAGCCACAGCTCCACTTCCAGCTTTTTTGAAGTTTATTGGCAATAAGTCTCAAGGAGATTCCTGCCCAGGCTGGCTTTGAACTGCAATCCATAGAGCTCAGCCTCTGGGGTTCTCCAGCTAGGGAGCCTCAAGATATATGACAACAGTTTGGTCAATATGCAATAACCAAATGTATATTTTGGAAGTATTGTTCAAGTATATGAATGAGTCTTTACTTTTCTGGAGAGGTCAGTATAAAATTGTATCTTTTTATCTTTCTTTTATCTTTGAGTTCTTTAAATATTTAAGTTAGTAGCATGAATAAGAACAGAATAGTTACCTGTCCAGAGGGACAACCTTAACAGCACAGAATGAACATGAACAAAACTCTGCTGATGCATGTAACTGGCCTCACTAAAGTAGAAGTATAGATGACTTAATGATGCATGACAGATCAAGGGCAATGTGCAACTGTGATACCATAAGGGTCAAGACTAAGAGTAAACACCAGTGGTATGAGTAAAGCACACCTTCAACAAAGACACAAAGTGTTAAAGTTCAGCTACTTTGTTTTGAAAAATTTTTTTTTAATTATTTAATTTAATTAATTTATTTTTTGGGTCTGGTCGTGGGGCCTGGGCGCTGTCCCTCAGCCCTTCAGCTCAAGGCTAGCACTCTACCACTTGAGCCACAGCGCCATTTTCTGCTCTTTTCTTTTTGCTTATGTGGTGCTGACGAATTGAACCCAGGGCCTCAGGCATGCAAGGCAAGCGCTCTACCACTGAGCCACCTTCCCAGCCCAATTATTTTATTTTTTGTTTATGTGGTACCAAGGAATCAAACCCAGGGTCTTATGTATGCTAGGCAAGCACTCTACCACTGAGCCACATTCCCAGCCCTCTTGAAAAATTTTAAGTTATAAATTCAAACATTTATGATGGGGTTAATATATAAAAAGACTGTAGGTGTTTAAGAGAGAAGAAAGTTCAGGCTAGAACAATTAAAATTTAATGAAAAGCCATCAGGGAAATGTAAATTAAGCTAGAGTTAAGCATGCACCAGCAATTCTACTTTCAAGTATATACTCAAGTGCTCCAAAAAAGAAACCACCCAACTGTCTATTAACAGATGAATGGACAGAATGTGGAGATAAAAAGTAACAAAACATTGATACACGCTTCAACTTGAAGGAACCTTGAGAACATGCTCAGTCAGTTAAAGTCAGCAATAGGATCCTGATCCTATGACTCCATTTATAGGTATATTCAGACAAGGCAATTTGTATACAAAAAGAGTACTATCTGTGTAGGCTGGGGAGGTAAGGGAATTTGTAAAAACAGGGAGTGACTATATTCTTCAAAAGGATGAATTGTACTCAGTGTCAATTAGCTGAAGAAAGCAGATATTTAAGTATCTAACAAAGAAGAATAAACAATTTATCCTAACATAAGAAGTCATAACAGAATGCAGTCAGTATCTCTGAGTTTCTCCCAATATTTTACTCAGATAAAAGACTGATACACAAGAGAGACTTTACTAGGAGTTGTCTTAAAGTGCTTAAAGCCTATACCTACTACAAAGTACCCTTCAGTAGGGCCTAGCAGGATAAGGTTGCAGGCTTTCCTCCAGCTTCCAAACCAGAATGTTCCTCTGCTTCACAGGCAGTCAGATTTCTCCTATTATATAGGTTCTTCCCTGGAAAGGGTATACATAAACTGAATCACAAACTACTGTCCAGTTCAAGGCTCAAAGAGGAAAAAGGTTAATAACCTTACTTTGTTTTTCAAAAATGCCCTGATGAACTCAGATCCACCCAAGTGTTTCTCACAAAATATAAAAATGAAAGCCTGATTACCAACTGCAGACAACTCTAATACATTTGATAAGGTTTACCATAACCACCAGCCCATTCCTTCTGTAGCTCAGGAGAGCACCCTCCCACCCCATCTGCTTGCAATAAGCCTGTAATCTGTGCTTTTGCTGCAGTTCTTTGGGCCCCATGTTTCCCTTATTCTCCTCCAAGTCTAGCTCGATTGCAGAGTTAAGTTTATGAGTATGAATAAAAACTAAACAGCAACAATAAAAAATAAAACCCTAAATGATTTTTCAGGGAAAAACTGAAGAACATAACAGTATATCAAGATGACACAGTTACTTGTAACAGAACTACAGACTAGGCCAGTTGACTTGATATAAACAGAAAATAAAATCATGATAATCTAATAAATTTTCTCACTAGTCTCATTACACCGCAATTATATTAATAGGCTACATTGTTTATAAGTATTCACAAAATACAAATCAAATCATACCATAAAATGTAAATCTAAGCTTAATCAAACAAACATGTATCAAACAACACATTTAGCTTTTAGAAAGGAAATAAAATATAGGATCCTTCATAAATTTGCTAGTGGAGAATGTTTGATCTGTGTTTAGTACCCCAAAACACTACATATACAGTTTTACTTTATTCCTCATGCATGGAACTAAAATACAGATGTATGCAAATAACGAAACAGACCTAACTGGCTTCACAGGGGGGGAAAAGCAAGGAGAACAAATAAGCCTTGTCTCTTCTATATGCGTTTCCTCTTGCAAAGAAATTCATACATCCCCAAGGACAGCTGGAACGAAAACCCTGGTTTCCGGACTCTAAATCCATTTTTTATAAATCTTGGAAAGTATAACAGCAGCTGGAAACAAAATTAAATCATAACATCTACAATTCCAGCATTCCTTTTATGTTCTAGTTTGCTCAATAAATATAAATCTGCCTAGTTTTAAGCTAATTGTGCTTGTTAGCTAGGACTAACGGCTAAGATATAAGTATCACATCACGAACACATTTTTTAATCACTTCATATAGTTCAGTGATAAACTCATTATAGAGATTTAGCACTAAAAGGAAAACTGAATTCACAAAATACATTTCTACCATGAATTCTATTTTATAGAGTCATAATTCCCCTCCTTTTTAAGTAGTTATATAAAGCAATTGCCATTTAACAAAGCAGTTTACAAATACAATGCATCTTGATCAATAATCACCCTTTTCACTCTTCAGTCTGTAAAGTACTTAAGTTCTCATCTTTCTCATGTGGACAATGATCAGTGTTCAAGGATAAGCATGAGATTAAAGATGAAGATTCAAGGCTGGGCACCAATAGGTCACATCTATAATCCTAGCTACTTCGGAGGATCACAGCTCAAGACCAGACCTGACAGAATGTTCATAAAAGCCCCATCTCAATCAATACCTGGGTGCAAGGGCAAATATTTGTCATCCCAACTAAAATTACATAGGAGGCTAAGATCAGAAGGGAAATCAGGGTTTCAGATCAGCTTGAGCAAAAAATTTCAAGAGTCCCCATTCTCAACAGAAAAATCTAGATGTGGTGATACACACTTGTCATCCCTGATATGGCAGGAAGCATAAATAGGCCCAGATAGTCTGCACTGTGAACCTCCTATTTATGTCTGAGACCATCTCAAAACTAACAAGAACACTGGGTTGAGGGAGCTGCCTACCAAATGAAAGGCCTGGAGTTCAAACTCTAGCATTGGCATTGCATAATTAATTCCTTTAAAAAAAGGCAGTAAAAATTTGGGCACCGGTGGCTCACACCTGTAATCCTAGCTACTCAGGAGGCTGAGACCTGGGAATCATGGTTTGAAGCCAGCCTGGGCAGAAAAGTCTGTGAGACTCTTTTTTTTTAAATTTTAATTTTTATTTTTATTGTGAAAATACTGTACAGAGGGGTTACAATTACATGGGCAAGATAATGAGTACATTTCTTATCAAGTATTGTAGCCTCCTCCTTTGTTCCCCTTCCCATCCTCCTCCTGCCCCCCAACCCAATCCTCCTCCCACCCCCCACAATGTGAGACTCTTTATCTCCAATTAAATCACAGAAAAAACTGGAAGTGGCACTGTGGCTCAAGTAGTAAAGTGCTAGCTTGAGCAAAAAGGAGCTCAGGGACAATGCCCAGGCAGAGTTTAAGCCTCAGGACCAATAAAAAGTGCTAGAGGCATGGCTTAACCAGTAAAATGCCTGCCTAGCAAGCATAAAGCCCTAGTTCAAACTCCAGTACTGCAAATTAATAAACAAAAGGCTTTAAATTATAGGGTTGTCATAAAAGCTTAGAATGTTTGATTCTAAAGGTTATAATAAGTATCTAGTCACTCAGTAGTTCACAAAAGGGACAACTCTGACTCTGAGTCCTAATGTTTGAGGCTTAAAAAAAACCACAAAAACAGGGATATTGTCACAACAAAGAATTGTCAGGTCTGGTACACCAATAGTGCAGAGGCTGAGAGATTGTGACTAGATTACAGTTCAACAAGTAAGAAAAAGGCCTAAGAAAGTTAAAGAACTGAGAATACATCAAGAATCCAATCTATATCCTACAAAATTAAGAGTGAGGGAAGGTATAAGTTGGGGAAGGATGGGGAGAATGCTGAAAGGGGTGACATTGATCTCAAGATATATTATATTCAGGGGCTGGGAAGGTGGCTCAGTGGTAGAGCGCTTGCCTTGCATGCATGAGGCCCTGGGTTCGATTCCTCAGCACCACATAAGCAAAAAAGAAAAAAACCGGAAGTGGAACTGTGGCTCAAGTGGTAGAGTGCTAGACTTGAGCTGAAGAGCTGAGGGACAGCACCCAGGCCCAGAATTCAGGCCCCATGACCAGACCAAAAAAAAAAAAAAGATATATTAAATTCATAAACTGCTTGGTTAAATGGCAACTCCACTATACAACTAAAGACTACACACACACAGTTAAGGAACTTCTACAAGATCAAATGAAAGTTAATTATAGAATCACAATGGAAAGTTACCTATTCTGACTCCTAATCCATACTATTTCCTATACAGTGAGAGGAAGTTCTAGCTCATATCCTTGATCTCTATTAGTATAACTAAAACATCTCCAAAAATACTAATTCCTATAAAATCTTTGTTGTAAGACTCAATTTCACTCAATACATTTTTGTTTCCAACTGCTGAGAAGCAATGAAATGGAAGAACACAGACCAAAGAAAAATCTGAGAAAAAAATAAATGCCCTACCAGATATCAAGGTTATATAATGCAACAAGGTCACCTAAAAGAATTCCACAAAGAAAATTCTTTCAAGTTAGATACAATGTCTGCTCCACAGCTATTAGGCAGACTTCATCTTTTATTCCTGGAAAGGGAAACTTAAGTGGCTTTATACTAGAATGTAACATTTTGTTCTGGGATGGAAACCAAACTCAGTTTCAAACATTTCCCATCTGGAACTGGGCACTGTATTTAAAGGCTGCTTCAGCATAGAGGTAAAGTTTTGCCTTATCTCTTGAGGGCAATCTATGTCATTCCTGGTAGGACTATGTTTCTTTCAGGCACTACAGGGTAATTTTATAGTTTGGGGGTTGTAATAGCCATTTCACTGACTATCCAGGTGATTTAGGATGAGGCACTGGGTTTGACCTGGGGCTGAATTCACCTTTGTGGACAACTTAGCTTTCCTTATAATCTGTTCCTTTGGCTAACTCTGATGTTTATCCTTTCCCTGTGCAAGCCATATTTATGAGTCTAGTAGCCTTCTGTGAGTTCGAGAGAGTTATCTCATGTGAGTATCATTTGAACTTATAAATGGTATCTGAAATGAGAATGGTCTTCACTTTGAGGGAGTGTGCCCTCCATTATAGTTTGGCTGATTCTAAGGAAGAATAAAGATTTGCTATTTCCTAGTGTAACTGTGGACAATTCTAGATTCTTCCCTGTATAATCACCTCCCCAATCCACTAAGGATGCACCCTGAGAGTCTCTTCCAACCAACAGAAAATGACAAGGGTGACAACATACATATGATAGGTATAAGTTGACAGTAAAAAGATTATGACCCATCTTGCTCAAAGATGACCCCTTTCTCTGGCTTTGAAGCAAGCTACCCTATAAAGGAAGTCTCATTGCAAGGAACTGAGGGAAACATTCAGCGAACAGACAGTAAAAAAACAAACCACATATTGCAAAGATCCAACACTATCAATAACCACACAGGTTCTACTCAATCCCAGTGTAGCTGTGGACAAAACCAACAATCCTAAATTAGAGAATATCATAATTAAATAATCCACATTCAAGCAAGAACTAGATGCTCAAGACAGCATGTGGTGCATGCCTATAATCTCCATACTTGGGAGGCTGAGGCAGTATGATTTTTATTCAAAGCCAGTCTGGGTTATATGAGATCTTCCTCTACAGGGGGAGAGGAGGAGAAAAAAGAACAAGAAAAAGGACAAGAAAGAAATATTGAACATTCAAGTCTTAATTTGTCTAAACTTTGATTTGAAAGGTTCAAAACCCTAATTTTGACTTGAAAAAAAATTGGTGCTCTTTTGTTTTGTGCTAGTCCTGGGGCTTGAACTCAGGGACTGGGCACTGTCCCTGAGCTTTCATGCTCAAGGCTAACACTCTACCACTTGAGCCACAGCTCCACTTCTGGCTTTTTGGGGGTTAACTGGAGGTAAGAGTATCATGACTTTCCTGCCCAGGTGGGCCTTGAATCATGATCCTCAAATCTCTACTTGCTATGTAGCTAGGATTTCAAGCATGAGCTTTGGTGTTCATTTTAAATTATTTCTTAAACTTTATTTTGGAGAAGTAAAAACTTTGATAAAAAAGCAATTGAAGAATAAAAATGTGATTTATTTTAAATTTGAGACTGTTTTACTAAGGTAGCCCAGCCTGGCCTTGAAATTGTTTTCTTTATTAAACTCCCAAGGCTTGTGGCTAGCACCAAGTAAATAATTTATTAAAAGTGAATCTTTAAACATCTCTACAAAGTACTAACTTTAATGTTTAAAATTCAAACTGAAAATTTTTATACAGTTGCAAAATTATCTTTTTACTGCCAATTGCAATATTATAAGTCAAATAAAAGTCTCATTCGTGTGTGCTGGTACTAGGACTTGAATTCAGGGTATCATGTTCTTGCTTGGCATTTTTTGCCCTAGGATGGCACTCTTCCACTATCACATCTCCACTTCCCAAACTTATTTTTGTAAGCTATTTCTTATACTTTAGTTTTAAAGGTAATGAAAATCAAGAGGTTACAGGATGAAACCCTAAAATAATTTATACTAAAATTCTTATATTGGAAATTTCGGTCTACATGTTAATTACAGTGTTAGGACAAAATCTTTAGTCCTCATAAAATTAAGAGCTTTGGTTTGGTGCTGTATTTCATTCAAAAATGAATGTTTTGAAGGTTTTTCCAGGATGTTTTATATCCTGCAAAAGCACCAAAGTGAAAGCATTATAACGATGTCATTTTCATAAACAAATCTCTAAAAGATTATTGCTTATGAATAAGGTGAAAAGGACAGGGGATTTTAATCGGCGAGGCAGCTGGAGTGCAGTGGTTTCAAACCTCTTCAGCACAGTTCTCCAGTACAACACCCTGTGTTTCACCCTAGAGAAGGAATGTTGGCAAAGAACTCTACCACAAGGAAAGTGCTCTTAAAGCTGTTGGGCCCTGAAATTTTATTCAGTAGTTTGAAAGAAATCCTTAACTTTCCTCATTCATCCTCCCACTTGGAGCTAATGTACGGGCATGAACACCTAATGAAGAAAATTACACAAAAACCTTCAAAACACCTTCAATGGTAGGCTCATTTTCCACACTATTTTCAATAGTCTTTGTTAAAGTGTGACAATTCTAGAAGTCTTGCTAAACGTAAAGCCTTCCGAGACCTTGAACAATTAAATTTTAACAAGCACTTTCAGGTATCATTTGTACCTTTAACATTGATGCAGGTAAAAAAAAAATACAAGCTGCCAAAGTCACAAGTCTACTTTATCCTTAAAATTTCAACATCTGGATTTCTGATAAATTGGCATCTATAACGCAGCACAAGCAATTCTGGGTGATTCTGTTTGAAGTATAGAAAAAGGATGAAATGTGTCCATATCTCAGATAAAATGCACTAGTGAGCCTAAGAGAATTATTTCCTGTACATTTCTCCTTTAAAGTTCTAAATTTCCTTTAGTTTGCAATATTATTTTTTACATAGTTTAAAAGAGCAAGACTTAATCAAAAGTAGTGGTAACCTGTTACATTTTTTAAAAAAACTAGAAAATTAGGGGGGAGAACTGATTTGGTGAATGGTAACTCCTTTGTACAACTCCTTCTAGATAATAAAAATATAACTAAAAAAAGAACATTAAACATGACTTTTCCTGTATTTCACCTTAAAGTGTTAGTGACTATTTTTCATGATGTTTAACTTAAGGTTCAAGTTATAAAGTTATAAAACTTCTCCTAGAACTTGCTTTTTCACACCAACACAAATCAAGAAGTTTTTATAAAGCAGTAAAGTTGAAATATGATATTTTTAACTCACATGAGACAGGATCTTCATTTTAACTATTTATACTACAGGTATTCAAAGATTTCAATTACATATTAGTACTTATATACAGGCACTTAATTATTAAGAAACTCAAATTATTAACATAGCTTGTATTTTTTATTAGATAAAAAAAACTTCCTGAACAATTTTTGGTAGGTTCACTGATACATGAAAACTGATGTTATCTAATTAAAGATCACAAAGGGTTAAATACTTGTTCCCTGGCCCCTACTTCGTACAGTGTGCCAAAACGTCCTCAAAGGTTTTAAATATTGCTTCCATGGTCTGAATTTTTATTTCCAAGGAGAAGAGTTTTATCCCATAGTCAGCAGGCCATTGGTTTAGTAACTTTCAGTCAGCTTGATTTCTGTGGAAATGAAGAGTATGCATTCGACACTTCTCCTGTTACTTTTCCTGCCTTTGACAGAACCAGCACCACAAGCTCAGCAGGACGTACCCTCTACCTTTGAGTATGGGACAGATCATTTTGAAGAAAATATATTTAGTCAAGATTATGAAGATAAATACCTGGATGAAAAAAGAATTAAGGTACTTTATTTCTACTTTAAGTTTACCTTCTAAAATGGTACTCATTTAAATGTATGTTTTTAAGTTTTCCTGATTGTATTTGATAAGGTAAGGAGAAAAGAAAAGCAATTTAATACTGAAAGTAACTCATAATAATTATCCTTAAGATTATACTTTTCAAGCATGCATGTTTCCTAAATTAACAAAGACTACCTAGGGTAACCAAACAGCTACAGTAACCAAAAATAAAACAAGAGAAACTAGGCTAGATTCCTTGATGAATTGCAATTCATATGTTAACTGTTACAGAAATTTCTGTAGTTGCATACTGATACTGTTTCAAATATAAATTAGGAGAAATTAAGATAAATTATCTGCTAAAGGGTTTAGTTTATTTTAGAAAAATATGGCTCAAAGAAATAAATACAAGAGTAGTAGCTATGCCAAATACCCACAGTACCAGAAATTAAAACTGCTTAATATTGGACATCCTTTTAAATCAGTTTTAACACTTTCAATGCTTTACCAATTTGCAACAAGGATCTGTAACTGTCAGTGAGTTAACACCCAGTAAGGATGTAAGGATGACTTTTATGCAACAGGATTCACATCCCATCACTATGAACAAAGTAATTACTTGTGGTTTCCTTGGCCAAAGAAATGAATTCTGGTTAGGAAAAAATTAACATAGCACAAAACTATTTGTGGCCCACTGTGTGTCATACAGACACACATTCCACTAAAAAATGAGAAGTGTATCCAAATATTTAACAATATTCATTGTTTCAAAAGTTCTTCTCCATTATAGTGAAGATTTTTAAGATCACAAGACACTATGTTGGAAATGAACTTTACAAGCTGGGGAGGGGAATCTGAGAGGAAGGAAAATGGGAGAAAAACAATGTACTCATTACCTTATGTATGTAACTCTAATCCCTCTGTATATCACCTTGACAATAAAATTAAATTTAAAAAAAGATTTTTAAGATGCACTAGTTAAAATTACTTCTTTTCTCAGCACACAATGAACATATGTTAACAGCAGTTTTTATTTTGTTCCAATAGAGGAAGTTAATATGCTGGATTATAAACTGATTACAACAAGAAAGACAGGCCACAGAATCAAACAAACAAATAATAAAAGAACAATTCTATTACAAAATAAGTGATTATCTCACTTGGATGATTTGACTATCGATCAATTACAAGAACACTTTCAAAATTCTCTGATACTTAAAAATTTAGAAATAACTTTCTCTGCTTCTTACATTTATAGGACTTTAGCAGTTTTTCTATCTTAATATAAATGTATAGACTGATATTTGTGTAATAGAGAATTCAGTGGGACAATGAGTGGGAAGGATGGTCAGCCTGCATTCAGATGGGCAAAGGCTACAGACAAGATCAAGTAGAGCAAGCTTACAAAGGATGAAAAGAACACTACTGCAAGTAATAAGCTATAGTCTAATGGAAGAAAACACACTGAAAACAGGAGAGAGGATAAGTGATAAGGATGCCAATTCTCCAGAGCTAGAAGCCTAAACACTAGTGACCTGAGGGGTACCCTGTGTATTGTATATACATTTATCTGAATTAGGGAGGGGGAACAACAAAATGGTGAGACAAAGGACAAAGGAGGAACCAATGCAACAGTGATACAAGAAAATATGTTGAAAATGAACTTTACAACTTGGCGGGGGAGGGGGTGGTTAGTGGGGAAGAGCAAGTGGGAGAAAAACCAGGAAGGGGGTAACAGTGTTCGACAAGAAATGTACTCAATACCTTACGTATGTAACTGTAACCTCTCTGTACATCATCTTGACAACAAAATTAAAATATTTTTTAAAAGGCAGGGGCTGAGGGGAATGTGGGAAGGGGCTCCATATTGGATGTGGAAGCACATACTTGAAATCCCAGCTACACAGGAGATGGATAGAAGGATCATGGTTTGAGGCCTGCTCACATTAAAAGAAAAACTTTTTAAAGCTAGGCATGGTGTAAGCTGAGCCTACCCAAGAGGTGAAGGCAGGATTGTAGTTGGAAGCTCTTGGGCAAAAGTCCAAGACCCTATCTAAAAAATAAAGCAAAAGGATTGGGGGCATTGCTCAAATGGTACAGTGCTTCCTTAGCAAGTGGGAGGTCCTGAATTCAACCCCCTAGTACCACCCAAAAGAACAAACAAAACAAAACCCTCCATGGAGGAATGTAGGTAACTAAAATGTCACCTCAGGAAGAAACAGAGCTTTCTGAGTCATTTACCATGGAACATACTAAAGTCCTAGAGTTCCCTATAGGGGAATTAATTCAAACCAGAATCACATGAAAGTTTCACCTCAGAAAACTTTATTACCATTCTGATAATTCTTTTTTTTTTTTTGTTTTTTCAGTTGTGGGGCATGAACTCTGGGCCTGGGCACTGTCCCTCAGCTCTTCAGCTCAAGGCAAGCGCGCTACCACTTGAGCCACAGAGCCACTTCCCCATTCTGATAATTCTTTACTAACTCCCATTTGGAATTTCAGCATGGTCAATAGTTACCAAGTACACCACATACACACACACACACACATACATACATATATACACACATACACACAAACACACAATTGTTATTTTACTCAGGGAGATCACAGTCTTGAATAAAATCATACTTACACTGAAATAATGTACAACATCCTAATGGAGCACAAAAGAAATGCTACCAAGGGGCTGGGAAGGTGGCTCAGTGGTAGAGCGCTTGCCTTGCATGCGTGAGGCCCTGGGTTCGATTCCTCAGCACCACATAAGCAAAAAGAAAAAAGCCGGAAGTGGTGCTGTGGCTCAAGTGGTAGAGTGCTAGACTTGAGCTGAAGAGCTGAGGGACAGCACCCAGGCCCAGAGTTCAGACCCCACGACCGGACCCAAAAAAAAAAAAAGAAAGAAAGAAAGAAATGCTACCAATTATGACTAAGAGACTTATGACTACAATGTTGACTATAACTTATGACTATAATGTTGATTATGGTGCCACAGGTTGCAGTCTTACAGATGTTATCATACCTAATAACAGACTTATTTTTTCAACAGGAAAAAGAAACATTGATAGTACATGATGAGAAAAGTTTTCAGTTACAAAAAGATGAGGCTATAATGCCACTATCCCCCAACAAAGGAAATGATGGTAAGTATGAATATATCATTGAATTTTTTTCTTTTTTCTTTTTGGTCAGTTGTGGGGCTTGAATTCTGGGCCTGCGCGCTGTCCCTGAGCTCTTCAGTTCAAGGCGAGCACTCTACCACTTGAACCACAGTGCCACTTTCAGTTTTCTGGTGGTTAACTGGAAATAAGAGTCTCACAGACTTTCCTGACCAGGCTGGCTTTGAACACCTGCAATCCTCAGATCTCAGCCTCCTGAGTAGCTAGGATTACAGGTGTAAGCCACCAGTCCTGGCTCACTGAATTATTTTTAAGAGAATGTTTTAAAAATAGCTATAATAGAACTTTATTTCTTCTATTTCAAAAGTCACCTCAATAATAAATCCAAACTGGAAGTTTATCTCCAATGGTAAAGTCAAAATATTTGGGAAGGTACAATACTTGCCATCCCACATTATGAGAAAAAAAATGTAAAACAGAAAATTCAGGAACCAAGGCTAGCTGGGTGCTGATGGCTCATGGCTGTAATCCTAGCTACTCAGGAGGCTAAGATCTGAGGATCGTGGTTCGAAGCCAGCCTAGGCAGTAAAGTCCATGAGACTCTCATCTCCAGTTAACCACCAGAAAAACAGAAGTGGTGCTGTGGCTCAAAGTGGTAGAGCACTCACCTTGAGCTGAAGAGCTCAGGGACAGTGCCCAGGACCAGAGTTCAAGTCCCACAACAGGTAGGCAAAAAAGAAAAAAAAAATGAACCAAGGCTAACTTGAGAAGATGGGGCTGGGAGAAATGGTAGAGAATGATCAGAGGGGTGACACTGATCAAAATGTACTGTACTGCCAGGTGCTTCTGGCTCACACCTATAATCCTGGCTACTCAAGAGGCTGAGATCTGAGGATTGCAGTGCAAAGCCAGCCCAAGCAGAAAGTTTGTGAGATTCGTATCTCTAGCCAGTGAAAATCATACACTAATTTATATATTGCTACAATAAAATTTAAATGCACCACAACAAAAAATAGATTTTTTAAAATTTTGTTCAACTAGGGATTCAGACCTTATGCATGCTAGGCAAGCAAACTACCAGTTGAGGCATTCCATCAGCCACTTCTGAAGTTACTTTTTTTTTTTTATAGTTTTTTAATTGTTATTATAAAGGGGATTGGTTATTTTCAAGATAGGGTCTTAGCTTTATGCCTGGGCCAGCCTACACTGTGATCTTATTTGTGATCTTTATCCTTGTGCTTCCCTTATAGCTTGACAGGTACTCACCACCAAACCCGGTCATTCACTGAAATGGAGTCTTGCCAACTTTTATATTTGGCCTGGCCTCAACAGCAATCCCCTGATCTTTGCCTCCCAAATCAAATTTTGTTTTTTTCAGACAGGATCTCACTAACTTTGCTAGAGCTATCCTCAAACTCCTCATCCTCCTGCCTTCACTTCCAAGTAGTTAGGATTATAGGTATATGCCACTACACCCATCCAAAAATTCCATCTTAAAAAATTAGAAGCAACTGAGAGAGAATGAAGGGGTGACCTTGTCCAATAAGAAATGTACTCATCTGACTTATAAAACTGTAATTCTTTTGTACATCACTTTTATAACAACAATTTAAAAATTTTAAAAAAATGAGAAGCAATTTTGTAAAAACAGAAAAATATCACTTGTTCTTGAGCAGAATAGCTTAAAATCATGAAGATGTTAGTTATTTCTAAGTTTATAAATTTTACACAACCCCACTAAAATTACCAATTAATTTTTATAAAACTAGAAAAATGAGCCGGGCGCTGGTGGCTCACGCCTGTAATCCTAGCTACTCAGGAGGCTGAGATCTGAGGATCACGGTTCAAAGCCTGCCCAGGCAGGAGAGACCTTGAGACTCCTATCTCCAATAAACCACCAGAAAACCAGAAGTGTCGCTGTAGCTCAAGTGGTAGAGCGCTCGCCTTGAGCTGAAGAGCTGAGGGACAGCGCCCAGGCCCAGAGTTCAAGCCCCATGACCGACAAAAAAAAAAAAAAAACTAGAAAAATGGATTGCAAAGTTCATATGGAGAAAACATGCACAAATAGGGAAACGCTGAACAATACCAGATATAAGCAAGAGCTAGAAACATATACTTTTTAAAGTGTATGGCTCATGCCTATAATCCTAGCTACTCAGGAGGCTGAGGATCATGGTTCAAAGCCAGCCCTGACAGAAAAGTCCCCATGATACTCTTAGGTCCAATTATCCACTCAAAAACTGGAAGTGGTACTGTAATTCAAATGGTAGATCACTAACCTGGAGCACAGAGAGGCTCAGGGACACCACCCAGGCCCTGAGTTCAAGCCCCATGACCAACCAAAATAAAAAGAAGGAGGAGGAGGAGGAGGAGGAATAGGAGGACGAGGAGGAGGAGGAGGAGAAGGAGTTCATAGTAAAAAGACCAATAGAATAGACAGTAAAAAGACAGAAATACTTCTAGAAATTCAGTGAATAAGTAGCTCAAACCACTGAAGTAAAACTGCTATTTTTTAAAACCAGGAATGGGAGAAATGAGTAGCAATTTGATTAATACTTTACATGGAATAATAAATTGCAAATAGATTGGGTCACAACATATAAAAATAAAGCTATATAATTATTAGAAAACAGCTTGAAAGTTAGAAGTACCTCAAACTTAGAAGTGTTAATAGAAAAGGTCAGAGCTGGGAAGGTGCCTTGCATGCATGAGGCCCTGGGTTTGATTCCTCAGCACCACATAAGCAGAAAAAGCCAGAAGTGGTGCTGTGGCTCAAGTGGTAGAGCATTAGTCTTGAGCTCAAGAGCTGAGGGACAGTGCTCAGGCCCGTGTTTCAGGCTGCACGACCGACCAAAAAAAACAAACAAACAAACATATATATATATATATATATATGCATATATATATGCACACATACATTTTATATATAGAAAAGATCAATAATTTGACTCCATGAAAGTAAACTTGAAAAAAAAAGAAAAGCAAACTTGCACATGGCAAAAAAAAAGTATGAGGTGACTCACATCTGCAATCCTAGCTACTCAGGAGGCTAAGATCAAGGTAAAGTCAAAATATTTGGGAAGGTACAATATTTGCCATCCCACATTATGAGAAAAAAAATGTAAAACAGAAAATTCAGGAACTAAGGCTAGCTGGGTGCCGATGGCTCATGGCTGTAATCCTAGCTACTCAGGAGGCTAAGATCTGAGGATCGTGGTTCGAAGCCAGCCTAGGCAGTAAAGTCCATGAGACTCTCATCTCCAGTTAACCACCAGAAAAACAGAAGTGGTGCTGTGGCTCAAAGTGGTAGAGCACTCACCTTGAGCTGAAGAGCTCAGGGACAGTGCCCAGGACCAGAGTTCAAGTCCCACAACAGGTAGGCAAAAAAAAAAACTGGGCAAAAAGCAAGTGAGAGCACATCTCAACAAAAAAGCTGAGTGTGATGGTGTGCACCCTCATTCCAGCTACAGTAGGCAGTGTAAACCGAAGGATTATGGTTGAGGACAGCTGTGGGGTGGTGGGTAGGGGTGGGAAGCAAGATTCCATCTCAAAAACAAGCAGAACAATAAACACTGGAAGGAAGGCTAAAAATTTAGAGCACCTATATAGCAAGTGTGAGGCCTTGAGTTCAGCCTCACCCCAAAAAAAAAATCCTAAAAGGACAACCTAGACTGGGAAAAATAATTTACAAAATATAAAGAACTGCTTGGTTTTTTTTTGGGGGGGGGGAGGGGTCCGGTCATGGGGCCTGGACACTGTCCCTCAGCTCTTCAGCTCAAGGCTAGCGCTCTACCACTTGAGCCACAGCGCCACTTCCGGCTTTTTTAAACTTTTTGCTTATGTGGTGCTGAGGAATCGAACCCAGGGCCTCAGGCATGCAAGGCAAGCACTCTACCACTGAGCCACTTTCCCAGCCCTGCTTGGTTTTTTTGTTTTGGGTTTTTTGTTTTGTTTTTTGGTGCCTGTCCTGGGGCTTGCTGTTCCTGAGCTTTTGTGCTCAAGGCTAGTAGGTCTACCACTTGGCCACAGCTCTACTTTCGGCTTTCTAGGTTTCTTCTTGTTACAGAAAAGCATTTATAAATACAGAAAGGCAAAGGGCTGGACACTGTGACAGCGGACTAGAAACAAAGATATCAGTATTAGCTCATAGTTTTGTATACATAGAGGTAAAGTACTTTAGATAAGTTTTGTTTTTTCCCCTCTGAATTGTGTCGTGCATGTGAATATGGTATATATGGGTCTCTATGAGTAAGTAGTATTCATGTAATGAATATAGTGTATGTTTATATATATATATGTTACACAAACGTTTATCATTTATGGAGAAAGAAAAAAAACACACATTTTATTTCCTACCCTTAACTGGGAACCTAGAAGCAATGAGATTCCATCAGTAATGAGCATGTTCAGTATCTATAATTCTCTGCTTAAAGGAATCAGGGGTTTTTGAGAAGGTAGCCAATTGGGTTGGGTCAGGAAAAATGAAAGACTGAAAAATTGATCTGGTATATCTTGAAATGCTGAAAGTATAAGCATTTCTCAAAGAAAAACAATAATCTTAAAAAATACTTTTAATCCTGTTAGAATCAGAAATCGATCATCCCATCCTTGTGATATAAAGCAGTGCTGGAGGTTTAATCTCATCGTCTTCCATCACTTATCCAACCAGTGACAGCTTTCTGGAGTCCAGTAAGCAAAAAACAAAAGGTCTAGTACAGTTGTCTAATTTACTTGATATTATCTATAGTTAAATTACTTTTACTTTAATTGAATTATCCTTTCTCTTTGACTTTATTTAATATATATTTGACATTGTTCCCATATATAGTGCAAAGGGTAGAATAAGAATACTTTCTGTGAAAAAAAGTTTTTCAAAAATAGTTATTAAGAGCTGGGTGCCAGTAGCTCACACCTGTAATCCTAGCCACTCAGGAGGCTAAGATCTGAGGATAGTGGTTCAAAGATAGCCAGAGCAGAAGAGTCCTCGTGAGACTCTTATCTCCAATGAACCACTAAAACCTGGAAGTGGCACTGTGGCTTAAATGGTAGAGTGCTAGCCTTGAGCACAAAGGGGTTCAGGTTCAGTACCTAGGCCCTGAGTTCAAGACCCACAACCTCCCCCAAAAAAAGTTGTTAAAAAATTTTTTAAGCTCGGCACCGGTGGCTCACGCCTGGCATCATAGCTACTTAGGAGGGTGAGATCTGGCTTGGCATCCTAGCTACTTAGGAGGGTGAGATCTGAGGATCGTAGTTTAAAGACAGCCTGGTCAGGAAAGTCCATGAAACTCTTTTTTTTTTTTTTTTTTGGGGGGGGGGGGTCCGGCCGTGGGGCCTGAACTCTGGGCCTGGGCACTGTCCCTCAGCTCTTCAGCTCAAGGCTAGTGCTCTACCACTTGAGTCACAGCGCCACTTCCGGCTTTTTTCTTATGTGGTGCTGAGGAATCAAACCCAGGGCCTCGAGCATGCAAGGCAAGCACTCTACCACTGAGCCACCTTCCCAGCCCCGTCCATGAAACTCTTATCTCCAATAAACCACGCAGAAAACCGAAGTGGCGTGGCGCTGTGGCTCAAGTGGTAGAGCACTCGCCTTGAGCTGAAGAGCTGAGGGACAGCGCCCAGGCCCAGAGTTCAAGCCCCACGACCGACCAAAAATAAATTTTTTTTTTAAAATATAGAGATGGCCAGGCGTTGGTGGCTCATGCCTGTAATCCTAGCTACTCTGGAGCTGAGATCTGAGGATCGTGGTTCAAAGCCAGCTTGGGCAGAAAACTTTGTGAGACTCTTATCTCTAATAAATCACCAGAAAACCAGAAGTGGTGCTGTGGCTCAAGTAGTAAAGCACTAGCCTTGAGCTGAAGGATAGCACCAATGTTCAGAGTTCATGCCCCACAACCATCCAAAACACACACACACACACACACACACACACACACACACACACACACACACACACACACACACACACACACATACACACACACACACACACAGAGATAAATGGCAAGTATAAATGAGTGAAAGATGGAAAAGGGCCAGCTGAAGTGGTTTAATTAAATCTTAGCTACTTGGAAGGTGGAGATCAGAGGATATCAGTTTCTGGTCAGTGCAGGCGAAAAAATTACAAGACTCCATTTCAACCAATGGCACTTATTTGTCATTCCAGCTATATAAGGAAGCACAGACTGGACTGTGACTCAGAATAGATAGCCCAGGCATAAAGCAAGACTCTACCTCAAAAAAATAACCTACAGAAAGTAAACTCAAGTGGTAGATTGTTTGCCAATCAAGCGTGAGGCACTAGGTTTAAGCCTCAATACCACAAAACACTCAAAAATAAGGAAATAATCTAGAATAGTCAAAACAATGTCAAAGAATTAAGTTAGAGGGTTTGTACAGACTAATAGCAAGTCTTATAACTGCAGGAATCAAAATATTGTGGCACTGACATAAGATTTTTTTTTGGGGAGGGGGGGGGGGTCCAGTCGTGGGGCCTGAACTCTGGGCCTGGGCGCTGTCCCTCAGCTCTTCAGCTCAAGGCTAGCACTCTACCACTTGAGCCACAGCGCCACTTCCAGCTTTCTTTTTGCTTATGTGGTGCTGAGGAATCGAACCCAGGGCCTCATGCATGCAAAGCAAGCACTCTACCACTGAGCCGCCTTCCCAGCCCCAGATTTTTTATATTTTTTAAAAGATCAATAGAACAGGGTAACCTTGGCCAAGAAGCACTGTACTCATAACCTGACTTATGAAATTGTAACAACTTTGTACAACTACTTAATAAGAAAAAAAGAACATATAAAAAAAAAAGGACAGGCACCAGTGGCTCAGGCCTATAATCCTAGATACTCAGGAGGCTGAGATCTGAGAATCACTGTTTGAAGCCAACCCAGACAGGAAAGTCCATGAGACTCAGAAAAAGACAGAACTGGCTCTATTGTTCAAGTGGTAGAGCACTAGTCTTGAGCACAAAGAAGCTAAGGGAGAGCATCCAGGCTCTGAGTTCAAGCCCCAGAACTGGCACACACACCCCCCCCCACACACACCCCACACCCACAAAATCAATGGAACAGAATTAATGCCCATAAATATGCCTACACAAGCTTAATCATGTGTTGAATCTTTCCTGAAAGTCATGGTGAAATGATCAAGAGCACTAGAGAAGGGAAAAAAAAATTGACATTCCTGAAACTATATAATTAAAAGTGAACTCAAAATACAGCCCCTATTAAACTACACAACTTCACAAAGAAGTATATCATTTAGATGTACTCCACAAGCTAATGTTCTAAAGGATGGGATTCTAGCTGATGATCCCAGCTAATTTCTGAAGCTTTAGAAGGTAGAGCAGATTGGAAGAAGTTGGGTCACTGAAATATGACTTCGAAAGAGATATTGGATCTCTTAACTATTCATTTCTCTCTTGTTTCTAGGCCACCATAGTGGCCACCAACTCTGTAATACAAAAACTCAATTTAAAAATAAGCAAAACATATTAACAGAAACAGTAGCTCAGTTGGTAGAACACTCATCAATGAGCCAAAGTGTCTGGTACCAAATTCGAGTCCAGGTCTAGGACCAAAAAACTAAACTTCAAAGAGAAGTTGTGAATACAAATAAGCACATGAAAAGATGCTCAGCAATATCTGTCATTAGAGAAATGCAAATTAAAGCACAATGAAAAACCACAATATAACCTATCTGAATGACTAAAATTTAAAAAGACTATAACAGCTTTTTCATTTCTGTGACAAATGCCAGAGAAAATAGGTTTATAAAAGAGGAAAGATTTATTTTGACTTATGGTTTCAGTCCAAGGTTGGCTGGATCCATTCCTTTGGGCCTGAGGAAAGGCAGAATACTCCCATGGCAGAAGCATAGAGTACAGGCTGCTAACTTCATGGCAGACAGACAGAAAGCAGAAGCGGTTAACAAGGAGAGTTCAGTGCCAAAACATGCCATTCAAAGATGGTTCTCCAGTGCCCTATTTCCTCTAAGTGGGACCCACTTTCCAAGTTCCACCAAAACCTAAGAATCTATTCAAATTTTGAATCTGTCAGTGGATTAAACCGTTTAGTAGATCAGATTCTTCATGATCTAATTAAATCAGGAAGTGCTCTCCCCCAAGATACGTCTAGGAATATACCTTATTTTCTTCCTCAATCAAGATATAACCACCACAATGACCATATCAAATGTTCTCAAGGATATAATGCAACAAGAACTCTCCTACACTGTGGTAGAATGTAAAAATGGCATAACATTTGGAAAATGGGCACTTCTTTCCAAAGATAAAAAACATAAGATACACACATAAGACCCATACATTCCACATCTAATATTTATTCCAAAGAAATAAAAATGTTAGTGTTTAAGTGTATGCTGGCACACATCTATAATGTGAGCTCAGGAGGTTGAGGCAGAAGGATCATGAATTCAAGGCTATCCTGGGCCTGACAGCAAGATTCGGTCTCAAAACAAGCAAACAGATGTCAAGTCCACAGCAATTTGTAAATAAATGTTCACACTAGCTTTGGAAGTAGTCAAAACCTGGAAATACTCAAACATCCATTAAGACCTAATGTATAAATTGTATACAATGAGATGATGAAATTCTACTTAGTAATAAAGAATAATGCATTACTGACATATTAGCAATGAATCTTAATTATGCTAAAAGAAATCAGACAAAAGAGTATATTTTGAAGGATTCTTTTTTAATGGAACCCAGAAATGCAAATTATGATGTAGTGACCAAAAGTAGCTCAGTGTCTGCTTGAGGACCAGAGAGCAAGAGAAGAATTACTAATGGGAATGAGTAAAAAAGTTTTTGGGGGGGAGAAGTGGGGTGGGATGTCAATTAAAACAAAAGATTCCTAAGTTTATAACACATGCTATAAATTATGAATTGTATGATTTAAGTAAGTGCACTTCATTGTATCAATTAAACATAAAAATTGTGCCAGGGCTGGGCGCCAGTGGTTCATACCTGTAATCTTAGCTACTTAGGAGGCTGAAATCTGAGGATTGTGATTCAAAGGCTGACCAGCAGGAAAGTCTGTAAGACTCTTCAATTAACCACCAAAAAGCTGAAAGTGGAGCTGCGGCTCAAGTGGTTAAGTGCCAGTCTTAAGCAAAAGAGTTCAGGAAAAGTGCTTACATCCCGAGTTCAAGCCCAGGACCAGCATGTGCATATGTGCATGTGCATACATGCGCACACATGCATGAATATATATATACACACACACACACACACAGAAAACTGTGTCAGAAAAAAGTTTAAAGGGCTCTCATGATTAATCTGCAGTAACATTAAAATAAGCATGATGATAATAGCCTATCTCATAAGACAGATAAGGTTGATACTGAAGTAAAAAATAAAAGGAATGCTCCAGTAGAATGTCAACTAATGAACACAAAAGGAATAGAAAAAAACCCCCACTATTTGTCAACTATCCTAATGACAAATGATTTAGCTGAAAATCAACAACAAAGGTGGGTGCTGGTAGTTCATGCCTGTAATTCTAGCTACTCAGGAGACTTAGATCTGAGGATCTCAGTTCAAAGCTAGCCCAGCCAAGAAAGTCTGTGAGACTGATCTCCAATTAACTACAAGAAAACCAGAAATGAAACTGTGGATCAAAGTGGTAAAGTGCTACCTTTGAGCAGAAAAGCATGGGGATATCACTGAGGCTCTGAGTTCAAGTCCCATGGGCAGGGAGGACACAGATGCTAAAACTGAACTGGTGGTAAAAGTTTGATGACACACCAGACTTTTTTTTTTTTTTTTTGGGGGGGGGGCGTCCTCCAAGTACTTCTCCAGAAGAAATACATAAATTACAAGGTCGAAAACTAATTTTATAAAATGAGATGACAGATACCACTCGAACCAAATGGCCAATACCAGAAATGGAACAAACATTATATATATTCCAGATACATAACACTAAAGACACAGCATTATTTCCATGGTATTCCTGCCAAAAAGGAAGAATCGGAGACAAATCTCTTTCAGTTTCCAAACTAAAAAGGTACCCCCCAAAAAAGAAAACACCCACCAAGGAACTATTCAAAGTTAAAAAAGATCTGACAACTATATGCAGTAAATAATTTAGTGTTGAAATTAACACTGAGTTAAGTCATTCCAAGTTGGATTTGGATTTACATATGAACGGTACAGTGATGTCTAATATTCAAGTTAATAGTCTGCTCATTTCACTGGTGGTTTCTAAAGTGATTAGCAATATCACCAAACTGAAATGTTTCTATCACACTAAACTTGATAAACAAAACTTGTTTTTACCGTAACTTCTGCTATGTGAGTTTTTGGGGGGGAGAATGGGAGATTCAAATAAGGAAATGTAATTGTCAATAAAGAGAGCAATTAGAGCAAAACAAAATTTTGGTGAGTCATGAAGCACCAGTGTTTGACACCACATTATCAAGTACCAAGTAGGCTGGAGACTACAACTATCTTTCCTCTATCACCTATGATTCTTTAAATGCCAATGCAAATCAGTAGTAGGATCCATGATAATGATAATTTTACTATTAAAGACGACTGAATATTTTCAAACTATTACTTGTACTTACAATTTTGTTTCCCAATTTAGAAATGCCCACGTGCCTGCTGTGTGTTTGTTTAAGTGGCTCCGTGTACTGTGAGGAAGTTGACATTGATGCAGTACCACCCTTGCCAAAGGAATCTGCTTATCTTTATGCACGATTCAACAAAATTAAAAAGCTGACTGCCAAAGATTTTGCTGACATGCGTAAGTTTAAATAAGACATAAACAAAAGTTGCTGTTACCTATGACCTACTACACCAAAGGTTGTCACTGCTAGATGATAGACACCTATCTATCTCCACACACTTCACCAAACTCCTTTTTTTCTGTGTGGTGAAATCATTTTTCCATACTAATTTCCCGTCATTTTTATTTGCTGATAACTTTGGTGTTTACTTTGATAGCCCATCTTGCATATAGACTATCACATCACATATTTTAACTCATAACTGTTAAGCCTGATTACATGTTAAAAATGTCTGGAAGACTTTGTCTTTTAAAAACTATTTTTGAAATATTTATTCAAGACTCTCCTTCCCAAAAGTTCTAATTCAGGCCTGGGGTAAAGCCAAAACATTATCTCTAAAACAACCACACTCCTTACACCATTCTACAAGGTTGAAAACCCTGGCATTTAACTCTTTCCAGGTCATTAATCTTGGACTTCTGGCTTTCTACCAAACTTTAACCCAACAAAGGTGTTGCTGGAGACATCAGTTAGCCTCTATTTCTGCAGCACAAAATTTTCATACTGTATTACTAATTTCTTGTCAGCTTTTTAGGCTATTGGGTTATCAAATTCTACTAGATTTCAAAAAAAATCTAAAATTATCTTGAAAAAAAAATCAAACCAAGAAATGTCTACTAGCTTTACTGCACATTTATTAGATAAGCTGTAACTGGTTTCATGCTAGCAGCTTTCAAGTGGGGATTAAAGGAAAAGTAGCTGTTTATTATTAATTGTAGATCTTCTATTTACAAAATCAATACATGTAGTTCAGTGATAGTTTTTGCCTAGCATGGATATGGCCATAGATTTGATCCCTAGCACTGTGAAAATTTAATTTAAAATTTTATTTTTTATCTTAAAAAGTACATGTGGTACTTTTATGATTATTAACAGAAGTACATAGAATAGCAAAAAAGCTATAGTTACTCAAAACACATGTTTCCAACTAAGGTTAAATAAGGCAATGTTTTCTTCTAGTGTCAGCTGTTGTATTGTAAGTTAAGGATCTAATCAGCATATTTAGCATCATTTTTTTCATTTGTGCTTTTTGTTGTAAATTTTACAGTAATGGCACTAAGTATAGTGCTATTTTAAGTATGGTACTATTTCTATGCATTTCTGCTAATCATTAACACACCACATCTACTAATTGTTAACTTTAATTAACTGTTTACTTTTTCACAGTACTAAGGGATCAAACTCAGGGCCTTGTACATTCTAGACAAGTGCTCTACAAATAAACTAGATTCCTAGTGTTTCTAAACATAAGAGATCTACAATGTACCTTATAGAGAATGCATCTGTAATAAGCTTCATTCAGGCATGAATTATAGTAAAATATTAATTCAACAATATACATTAAGGTATCATTAAACAAAAACACATAAACCAAGATTTGTGCTAACTAGTTAACAAAAAATCATCCAAACAATTATTCCAAATATAACAAAAAATGTAAAGGGTAAATTATGAAGTTAAGTGCACCTATCTTTCTCTGCTTGCTTATGGGAATTCCAACTGATCATGCATAATTCTTAACTAAGTTTTTTAGAAGCATGCATCCACTCAATGCAAAAATGTTTCCATTAACTCTATCCTGGTAGCCTAGATGCTGGCTCCAAACATGTTTAATATGTTTTCCTTAGCCAGTTCTGCCTTTGTTAATGGGCATGTTACTGCATGTCAGTGAGGTGGTCAGGGCACGTCAGAGGGCTGGTGTTATTGATTCTAACATTCCATTAGAAACTGTGTAATTAATCAGTCACAGAGAAATGCATGAGAGCCAATCCCTATTCCCCCTCATGACCCTCCCCCCACTCAAAAATGGTAAGAAGGTAGAAGTGCTGCCTCTTAGGAGAGGAGATAGACATAAACCTCAGAGATAGCAAAATTCTGCCAGGGGACATGACAGTATAGTCAACAGAATGGCCTTTGTAGTAGGGTGGCCATGATCATTCCAGCAGTCAAAGAGCACCTGCCAGGCTCCCAGGTCCACTGCCAGGTACATTATGAGAATAATCCCATGTAGTCCTCCTCCCAGCTGCCATTTTACAGGAGGCAAACAGAAGTCAACCTATTTACTCAGTATCTGAGCTAGTAAGGGAAGCACCAGAACTGGGACCTCCCTCTTCAAGAGGGATCAGACCTTGCTTGAACCTGGAAAACTGGGTAGGATATGAATAGCCAGGCCAGCAGCAGACAGAAACACTTAATGTAGCTTCACTAAGGGTTGTGCCTTTCTTTCTCCTCTGCCAGACCCAGCGACTTGTGAGAGAGCCTATGTGATTAGAGACTCATGGAAAGCCAGGCCACTAACTCCCCTACACTCAATGGTTCAGTACTCATCAATGGTAAAGCAAGTTTTTAGAAAATAACTACAATGAGAAAAAATTGCTTCCTAATCATCCAGACAAAAGCCAAAACACATATACTGTGTATACATACATTGAATTTCTCAATCCTCCAGTCTGTATTGCCATAACAAATTGGGGAACATTTTTGTCTTACTTTGTAAGAAGTAAGGTATAGTGAGATTATGGTAATTTAGTCACAATTAACAATGCAACATCCTGGCAAAATATCCAAGAATACAATTATATGACTCCACTCATTCACATGTAGTTAGTCCCCAGGATTTGCAATAAGTATTTCTTTCAAACTACCTGTTCATCATGAGAAACTGAGAAGTATGGAAATACTTAATATTAAGATCCTTTCCAAATTTGGGATTCTAGGATAGTAAAAAAGGTATTATTAAGCAGAGAGATGCTCAGTGTTCAACAAAACTATTTATTGATGGAGTTGAGAGAAAAATTCAGTGTTCAGTGTTTGTCTAGTATGTGCCAGACACTAGGTACCATTCTCAAGCACAAAAACAATTTTTTGAGCCAGTGATTGTACACACTAATGATAAAACATCTGAATAATCTGTTATACTCACTTTTTTTGTTGCATGAGACTTAACTTCATATTTCTTTGTGTATTTCTCCCCTCAAGCTAACCTAAGAAGACTTGATTTTACGGGTAATTTGATAGAAGAGATAGAAGATGATACTTTTTCAAAACTTTCTCTGTTAGAAGAACTTTCACTTGCTGAAAATCAGCTACTGAGACTTCCAGTTCTTCCTTCAAAGCTTATTTTATTTAATGCAAAACACAACAAAATCAAGAGTAAAGGAATCAAAGCAAATACATTCAAAGTAAGTACTTCATAGTATGACAAAACACAGTACCAACGTTAATAGTTTAAAAGTCTATGGTTTTAGCCACTGGTGGTTCACACCTATAATCCTAGCTACTAAGGAGGCTGAGATCTGAGGATCGTGGTTCAAAGCCAGCCTGGGCAGAAAAGTCTATGAGAATCTTATCTCCAATAAACCACTAGAAAACCAGAAGTGGTGCTGTGGCTCAAGAGGTAGAGCTCTAGCCTTGAGCTGAAGAGCTGAGGGACAGTGCCCGTGTCCAGAGTTCAGACCCCATGACCAACAAAAAAAACAAAAAACAAAAAAAGTCTATGATTTTTCTTTTGGGGGGCTAGGAGTAGGAACTGCACTCAGTGTATAGACGCTGTCTCTTAGCTTTTTTGCTCAAGGCTTATGCTCTACCACTTGTGGCATATCTCCTCCACTTCCAGATTTTTGGTGGTTAATTGGAGGTAAGAGTCTCATGGACTTCTTGCTCAGACTGGCTTCAAAATATAATCCTAAGAACTCAGCCTCCTAAACAGCTAGAATTATAGGCATGGTTCACCAGAACCTGGCCTTATCAGTTTCATATAAAGAATATTTAGAGCATGGTGGTTCAATACTGTAATCCAAGATACTTGGGAGGCTGTTAAAGGAGGATCACTTAAAATGAGATTTACAGGTGTATTTCTGAACAGATCAGGATAAATCAACAAAATTATCAAAATTGTCTGCTGTATAGTTTGGTTTAGTGCCTTATGGCTCTAACAGCCACTGGTAAAATCAAGTCACTATAATTCATATAAATTGGGCCTACTGGAAAGATGTCTATGTGGTTAAACTTAGAATATTTAAGAAAGGATTAAAACAACAGCATACAAAAATAATGAACAAAGTTTGGTACAAGTATCAAAATTAATTACTAATCATAAAAAGTAATCTAACATAAAATCCTTATGAAAAAATCCACATGAAGTTAGGGTTTAATGCAACATTTTGCTAAGCATATCTTTTTGGAGTAACCACTTAAGGAGAAATTGGTAAAGTTGAGATGGGAAGCTCTAGAGGCTCAAGGAAAGTCAGAGTAGCAGCAGGTTCCAAAAATAGTCCTGGGTAGAGCGACTTAATTAGCTGTCCTCAAGACAACTTAAAGGACCCCAAAAGTAGCATTAAGATTGAGTTGAAGTGAATGGACAGACATGTGAAGTATGCAGTAGAGCTCTGAGGTTCGTTCGTTGTAAATGTCTTAAGGACTAAAACACACTACATCTAAAGCCAAACCCAATAACAAGCAAAACAAAGAACTACTATATGAACAACTGATATGATTTATGTGTACTTATACCAAAATCCCTTCTTATGTATATACTGCTTAGATCCTGACAGAGAATGAACAGACTCCAGTAACACTCAAACCAAATTTTCCTTACAGAAACTGAGTAACCTCGCCATCCTCTACTTGGACCATAATGAACTGGAAGCTGTACCTCCTAATTTACCAGAAAGTCTACGAATAATTCATCTTCAGGTAAGATTGTTACTTCCATGATATCTGGTTTAATTACCTATGAGTTCATTTTATGGCTCATTAGTAAACTTTGCTCATCATCTGTGAATTATGGCTAGATCATTATGATACTGTGATAAAGTTCAACAACTATTCAAAGTATTAATACTTAAACATATGAATTCCCTATTTTCTAGCCTTAACACACAAATTGGAAAGTTAGGGGGCACTCAAACTTCTAGTTCATGTTTCTTTCCTCATAGGGCAATGTAGATTAAAGGTTCTAGCATTATTCTAGGAACATATCAAGTAGAAAATCAAAAAAATGAAGAATAAAATTATTTAAATGAAAACAATGAAAATAAATGAAAAAACAGGTGAATATCTTTAGAAAATATTTAAGGATGTAGTTCCGCTCTAGTACTCTAAGATACTTTTTCCAGCTAATATAATCCTATTTATATTCAGATTTTTACATTAAATCAGTATTAATCTGAGAAATAATCAGTGGTTTGTTCTTCCAAAATACAGTATAAACTAAAAACAGATGTTCAAATTATGCAGTTTTATTTTCATGAGGATTCACAGTATGTACAATATCGTTCTGTGTGATGGTCCTAGGTCTTGAACTCAGGGTCTGGGATCTTTGTCTCTGAGCTTTTGTGTTCAAGACTAGTGCCCTAGAATATTTAAGAAAGGATTAAAACAAAAGCATAGGAAAATAATAAAGTTTTGTACAAGTATCAAAGTTAATTACTAATCATGAAAAGCCTCAGCTCCACTTCTATCTTTTTGGTAGTTAATTGCAAATAAGAGTCTCATGGACTTTCCTGCCTAGGCTCGCTTTGAACTGTAATCTTCAGATCTCAACTCTTGAGAAGTCAGGATTATAGGCATGAGTCACTGGCACCTTGCAAATACTTTAAAAAATACTCTGTGAAGGGTTTCATTATTTAGTACATTAAAAGCTTGTTTCGGAATTGCAAAATATTTTTTTCTTCTGTTTTTCAGTTTAACAACATAACTTCAATTACAGACGACACCTTCTGCAAGGCTAATGATACCCGTTATATTCGGGAACGTATTGAAGAGATTCGCCTAGAGGGTAATCCAATAGCCCTTGGAAAACATCCCAACAGTTTTACTTGCTTGAAAAGATTACCTATAGGGTCATACTTTTAACCACTATCAAAGCAATGTGTAAGCTAAAGTATGTATGCTTATAATTTGTCTCAATAATGTCTAAAAGAACATTAAATACTGGTTTATCATTAACTTTTTATCTTACTATGAAAGAATTTTATGTCTTAAACAAGAATGTTCAAAATAAGATTGAATTTCTAAGTTCAAAATAATGTGAAAATATTTAAAACATTGAAAATTCTCCTGGTTTATACTAGACATCTACAATTCAAGATGCATATTCTTATTACTAAGTAAGAGAAGTCCAAGAAAGTTCCAATTGTTTATCTTTGCTAGGTTGCTAGCCTTTATCTTTTTTCTTTTTTCCATATATCTATTTTTATTGTAAAAATACTGTACAATGGAGTTACAGTTACATGAGTAGGGTAATGAGTACATTTCCTATTAGGTTTTATTAAGTATCTTGAAAACATTTAAAGCCTTATAAAGCTAAATATTTCCATTGATCTTTCATGATTCATAATTATTCATATGAGGTGGGAACCTTGTTTTCTTCTTATAAAGAAAGCTATCTTACTTTATTTTCACTAGCCTAAAAAATTTTCCAAATAAAGTAGAATTTTACTTTCTAATAAAGAGCTAGAAGGTATATCCAAAGTTTTCTACCTTGTGGGCCACATCATTAGAGTTCAATAAAGAAAAAATATTCTTTTATCATAAGTCATTTTGTAAAGCCAAGCAATTCAAAACTAATAAGCTTTTATAAACAAAAAATTCTGACACATTTAAACAAGAATAAAGTTCTTCCCCTGAAAGATTTTCAATTTTGAAAGAAGTACAAAATATTTCCTTTTAAAATTACTGAACAGGGCCTTCTCAATAACTGTTCACATATAAAGAAACAAAAACTGCCTGTGCATGTAAATGTTTACCAAAACAAACTGAATATTCACAGCAAAGTTTTTGAGCAACATTTGCTCAATGCCCATGATGAACAGACTCACTTAACAATAAAAACCTGATCTTCAATCCAAGTAATGACTCAAAACTGCCAGATTAAAGATCCTGAACTAACCTTTCTCTTGCCTATATATCACTCAAAAGTCTTAATACATTGCTTTGAAGTTAAATAGAAAATTACTGGTACTTTAGAAACATGAATCTGACCTGTCTATAAAATATATTGACATCATTTCCATTGTAGATTATACAATGGAATTGGTAAATTACTCCTAGAACATATACTCATTCCTGTTGTTTCTTAGGATTTACCCTCCAACACCATTTGTTGAAGTTGATCTGAGATTAAAAACAGCTATGATCCTTTGGAGTTTATTTTTCTGCATCTATAATCTCTGAAGGCCTCAACAGTTACTCTGACAATGCTCATTAGTGCATTCATTTATTTTGATGAGTAATGACTATAACTAATATGCTTTTTTCATAATTTTGTGTGCTTGACTTATTTTCTAATTGACAAAATAGTTGAGAGCACTGAATACAGCTTATGTTTATACTGTCACAGTCCTAGCACAACAGTGAACACATTTAAATATATGAATAAATGTTGTAAAATCCAAAGTAAAAGAGTGCTGTTTCATTGGAAAAATTAATTATCATATGAGTAAATTAATATAAATACATTGCGACTTTATCTGGAAATACATGTCTTATAAAGAAAGGTCCATAAGCAAGACGGAGACTAAAGAGTGTGGTTAAGTTTATTAAATTTCTGGTTTTCATAAGGCTGTATACACACACATATATACACCAATATAAAGAAAGAAATGCTTAAACTAAGTACTGGTGGCTTCTGCCTGAAATCCTAGCTAGCTCACAGACCCTTATTCAAGGCCACCTCAAATAGAAAAGCTCTAAAGACCTTCTCAACTCTGAGTACAATGGCCAGGACTGGGAGAATGTTACCTACAGGCCTGCCTTGGCAGAAAAGTTCAGTACTGGAAGAGAAGAAAAAAGAAAAGGAAGAAAGGAAGGGAGGGAGGGAGGGAAAGGAGGGAAAGAAAGATGGAGATGGAGATGGGGAGAGGGAGAGGGAGAGAGAGTAAGAGAGAGAGAGAGAGAGAGAATGAATTACTGAAAAAACTAAAGATATACATAGACATCTTGTGTTTGGATTAGATTTAACATTGTTAAGACTACAAAACCAACTCCAGATTTGATGTAATCCCTGTGACAGCCCCAATGGTATTTTCTGAAGAAACAGAAAAATCTATTCTAAAATTCATATAGAATTTCAAAAGCTCTCAAATAAACCCAAGAATCTTAAGAACTAAGGGAGCAGACTGGTATTTCTTAACTTCAAAACTTGCTCCAAACAATAATAAAGACACTGTGGTACTTCCATAAAAATTAGACATATAAGCGGGGTGCTGGTGGCTCAAGCCTGTAATCCTAGCTACCTAGGAGGCTGAGATCTAAGGACTGCGGTTCAAAGTGTGGGCACTGTCCCTCAGCTCTTCAGCTCAAGGCGAGCGCTCTACCACTTGAGCCACAGTGCCACTTCCTGTTTTCTGGTAGTTTATTGGAGATAAGAGTCTCACAGACTTTTCTGCCCCGGCTGGCTTTGAACCGTGATCCTCAGATCTCAGCCTCCTAAGTAGCTAGGATTACAGGCGTGGGCCACCAGCACCTGGCAGTCCGTGAGACTCTTTTTTTTTTTTTTTGGGGGGGGGGGGTCCGGTTGTGGGGTCTGAACTCTGGGCCTGGGTACTGTCCCTCAACTCTTCAGCTCAAGGCTAGCACTCTACCACTTGAGCTACTTCTGACTTTTTTTTCCTTTTGCTTATGTGGTGCTGAGGAATCGAACACAGGGTCTTTTCTTTTTTTTTTTTTTTTTTGGTCGGCCGTGGGGCTTGAACTCTGGGCCTGGGCGCTGTCCTTCAGCTCTTCAGCTCAAGGCGAGCCTTCTACCACTTGAGCTACAGCGCCACTTGAACCCAGGGTCTAGGCATGCAAGGCAAGTGCTCTACCACTGAGCCACCTTCCCAGCCCCTGTGAGACTCTTATCTCCAATAAACCACTCAGAAATCCAGAAGTGGCACTGTGACTCAAGTGGTAGAGTGCTAGCCTTGAGCTGAAGAGTGTAGGGACAGCACTCAGTCTCAGAGTTTAAGCCCATTACCAACAAAAACAAAAAAACAACAAAAAGACCCCAGACATATAAGTAATACAATATTTTAAAGCCCAGAAATAAATTTTTATTAAATGGCCAAGTAATTTTCAAGAACAGTACTAAGACCATTCAAAAGGAGAAAGGACAGTGTCTTCGACTAATGAAAATGGATATTCACAGACAAAAGAATCAAGTTGAAGTCATATCTTAAGCTAATATAAAAACTAACAACTAACTCAAAATGGATTAAATACCTAACCTTAAGAACATAAACTAAGCCGGGCGCTGGTGGCTCACACCTGTAATCCTAGCTACTCAGGAGGCTGAGATCTGAGGATCGCCGTTCAAAGCCAGCCCGGGCAGGAGAGACTGTGAGACTCCTATCTCCAATAAACCACCAGAAAACCAGAAGTGGCACTGTAGCTCAAGTGGTAGAGCGCTCACCTTGAGCTGAAGAGCTGAGGGGCAGCACACAGGCCCAGAATTCAAGCCCCACGACCAACGAAAAAGAACATAAACTAAAATTTAAAACAAATGGAAGAAAACCTTTATGAAAATGAACATAGTAATTTCTTGTATAGGACATACCACACCCACACAAACACACACCCACACCAAATCACAGGCAACAAAATATAAACAGGATTTCCGTCAAAACTCACAATTTCGTGCATCAAAAGACATTATCACAAAATTGAAAAGACAATTTGCAGATCATATCTTTGATAAGGTATTACTATCAAATATATAGATTGTACAAGGAAAACTAATCCAATTAAAATATGTGAACTGGACTTATATATCCAGATTTGCCAAAGATATATCAATAGCCAATTAGTATATGAAAAGCTATGCTGTATATGTATATATAGTATATGTTGTAGGGAACTACACCCTTATAAAATGGTGCAGCTTCTATTGAAAAAGTAATATGTGCTTTCTTAAAAAATTGAACTTACCCATGATCAAGGAACTCTACTTTTAAATACATACATTTAAATTAAAAGCAAGACCATAAAGCGATATATTGGTGTACCTCTACTCATAACAATAACCTAAAAGGTGAAAACAATCCAAGTTTCTACCAATAGGATGTCCAAGGAAAATGTGATATATATATTCAATGGAATATTATTTAAATTTAAAAAGTAAATATAGCACATGCTACCATATAAACTTTGAAGACATTATGTTAAGTACAATAATTGAGACAAGACAGACAGCCTAATTGTGTGAGGTACCTAGAATAGACAAAAATTACAGAAACACCAGAGTTCAAGCCCCACGACCAACAAAAAAATAAAAATAAAAATAATTCTTTTGGGGCTGGGAAGGTGGCTCAGTGGTAGAGTGCTTGCCTTGCATGCCTGAGGCCTTGGGTTCGATTCCTCAGCACCACATAAGCAAAAAAAAAAAAAAAATTACAGAAACAGAAAATGGAAGAGTGATTACCAGAGTCTGAGACAAGGAGAGAATGAGAAGATGGTATTTTAATTAGTATGAAGTTTCAGCCTGAAACATATATATGTACACACACACACACACACACACACACACACACACACACACACACACTAGATAGATAGACAGATAGATAGATAGATGGGGGGAGGGGTGGCAGCTATGGTTGCAGAATAATGTGACTTCTTTTTCCATCCTAGTAACTTTACCAACTAGCAAAAAAGACTAAAGCTCTTATCCTCCATGGAAACAATACACCAACTATATCTATAACTGCCTGAAGAGAACCTGAAGTCAAACCAGTTTTGGAAATAAGGACCAAAGCTCACATATCTCACCATCCTCTCAAATACACAACAAACATCAGTATTAGATTTGCTCACTACTATAAAGGCCAACATAGTACCAAATTACTATTGCATTTTACAAGTTGTGAAGTAGACATGTTATTTAATTGTCCTGGTACAAGATATTTTTTAAATCATGAGAAATCCTAAAAGGATTGCAGTCAGGAAACTTGCCATTTTTCATTCTGGAGAAAATCCTATGCCTGACAGATGAACTAACCCAAATAGGATAAATTTAACCATAAGAACCCAAAATGAAGGAGAATTATTACCATCATTAAAAATAATAGTCATGATCTAATTAAGCAAATATTATTTATCATGTTGCATCTTTAAGAACTTGCTTTCTGTACATCACTGATATTAGTAGTATTCAACTGAGTTTTTTATCTGGAGAGATTCCAAAACAATCTAATAAAAAAGAGTATCTTAAAGTATTTTAGACTTGTCTTACTTCACAAAAATCAGGCCTTAATATTTAAACTCATAATGTACAATAAATAAGCAGTTCAAAATAGAGTATGGCTTGAGAAGACTGTATCGCTTCATGACAAGACAGCTATGAGTATATTCTTTAATGGCATTTATTATTTTATTCAAATATCCCGGGTGATTTTTCAAAATGCAGATCTGGAAATCCAAATATTCATTCAAAATATTCTACATTAGAAATTGTTTAGTGATGTATGCAGAAGCTCCTCACTTATTACTAATAACTGCAAATTTCTGAAGCCAATAAACATATTTTCTATTTTTTTGAGAACTTCAAGGGAAGTATGTTATGGCTGAAACTTCAAATTAGCCGAGCTTCATTTTACATAGATACTTAAATTTAGAGACTTTAGACTTTACCTTGAAATGCTTAAATGTGTTCTTACGATGTTCATACCACTCCACAAAAAAATGCAGACTTCGGAAAAACATAAGCAAATCTCTTCTTTCTTCTACTCTGTAAAGTAAGATTCTATGATTAATAAATATCATTAAATGACTAATCCAAACTAGTTTTGTTTTTTTCATCAGTCATGGGGCTTGAACTGAGGACCTGGGTGCTGTCCCTGAGCTTTTCTGCTCTAACAATTTTAGTAACTGCTCCACTTCCACTTTTTAGGTGGTTAATTAGAGATAAGAATTTCACAGCTTTTCCTGCCTGGGTTGGCTTCCTCAGGTAATGCTCAGCTCTCGGCTTCCAGGGTATCTAAGATTCTAGGCATGAGCCACCAGCACCTGGCTTATTACTTCTTTTTCCTTTTCCTATACTATTTGGTATAAATTCTGAATCCTGAATTCTGTACTTCTGTAAGTGTCCTTCCTATGACTACCAATGTTACCATCTTACCCTAGAAATCCCTATTCAAATGTTTAAACTTATCCATTATTTAAATCACTTGGATTCCACATTCTCAACAAAATCATAAAAAATATGCATGTGCCAGTACTGAGGGTTTGAACTCAGAGCCTGGGTGCTATCACACAAGGCTGGCACTCTACTACTTCAGCCACAGCTCCACTTTGAGTTTTTTGCTGATTAATTGAAGAGTCTTACAAACACCAGATGAGGATGGCTCACACCTATACTCTTAGCTACTCAGGAGGCTGAAAGCTGAGGATAACAGTTCAAAGCCAGCCTGCACAGGAAAGTTCATAAGACTCTTAACGTCCAATTAACAACTTAGAAAAGGCTGGAGGTGGCACTGTGGCTCGAGTAGTAGAGCACTAGCCTTGAGCCAAAGAAGCTGGGACAGTGCCCAGGAACAGCCCCAGGAACAGCCAAAAAAAAAAGGGGGGGAGTACATCTCACAACCTTTTCCGCCAAGGCTAGTTTGTGAGCTATAATCCTCATATCCTCTTGAATAGCTAGGATTACAGATGTAAGCCACCTACGTCCAGCTTGTTTTCCATTTTTGATCATGGTAATTTTCAAAAATGTCTAGTACTCAACAGTAAGAAGAAACTAAGTATGCAAGGAATCAAGTATGACCCATTCACAGGAAAAAATAAGAATTGTAATTGAAGACAGAGAAAGAATTACCAGGCAATCTTAAATTATGTTAAAAGAAATCACAGAAACCAGGAAAACAAGTGTGGCAATAAACAGAGAATAAAAATGCAGAAAATTTTTTTAAAAAGAAACAGAGCTGGGAATGTGGCTTAGTGGTAAAGTGCTTGTCTAGCATGCATGAAATGCTGGGTTCCATTCTTCAGTACCATATAAACAGAAAAAGCCAGAAATGGTGCTGTGGCTCAGTGCTAGCACTGAGCAAAACAAGCTCAAGGATAGTGCCCAGGACCTGAGTTCAAGCCC
Organism: Dipodomys spectabilis; assembly: GCF_019054845.1. NCBI lineage: Eukaryota > Metazoa > Chordata > Mammalia > Rodentia > Heteromyidae > Dipodomys > Dipodomys spectabilis. The sequence continues at coordinate 18,037,513 of NW_024870775.1, forward strand.
CAAGACTGACAAAAAAGAAAAAGAAACAAAAATTTTAATATTCATAGCCAGGTGTGGTTCATGGTTCAATCTTATTAGGAGGGTAAGGAAGTAGGATTGTGAATTTGAGGCCAGTTTAGGTTACATGACAAGACCCTGTCAAGAGAGAGGGAAGGGGAAAATAGAAGAAATAATTTTAGAACTGAAAATAACAACCATGAAAATTTCACTGAAGGGCTTCTACAGCAGATCTGAATGGGCATAATATTCAGCAAGTGAAACAGGTTAAAATTACTGTAGCTCAAGTGAAATTATTCAGATTAAGAAACAAGAAAGAGCTGCATACAGGTGGCTCACACATACAATTCTACACATGAGACTGAGATTTGAGAATAACAGTTTGAAGCCAGCTTGGACAAGAAAGTCTATGAGACTTTTATCTGCAATGAATGACCCTCCCAAAAAAAATTTTTTTAAAGCTGTAAGTGAAGCTGTGACTCAAGTGATAAAGCACTAGCCTTGAACAACAAAACTCAAGGACAGTGCCTAGGCTCTGAGTTTAAGCCCCAGATCTGGCATGTGTACACAGGAACATGTACACATGTATGCACACACACACATACACACACACACACACACACAGAAGATTTACTTAGCCACCAAAAACAACAGATTGATTGCAGGAAAATAGAAATGGAGACCATAACGTTAACTAAAATAAGCTAGTCCCACAGAGTAAGTAATACGTTTTTTCTAATTTGTGGAAACTAGGGGAAAACAAAACAAAGCAAACAACAACAAAAAAATCCAAGCGGCTAAGAAGGTGGCTTAGTGATAGAGTGCTTGCCTCGCATGCATGAAGCCCTGGGTTTGATACCTCAGTACCACATAAACAGAAAAAGCCAGAAGTGGCACTATGGCTCAAGTGGTAGAGTGCTAACCTTGAGCAAAAAGAAGCTCAAGGACAGTGCTCAGGCTCTGAATTCAAGCCCCAGGACTGGTTAAAAAAAAAAAAAATCCAACGTAACGAAAGTGACAGGGACATGCATGGGGAAGGGAAAAGGGAGGAGAAAATTATCAGCAATACCAGAAGGATGAATAGATCAAAATATATCACATGAATCTATGGTAAGGTCATAATGACAGTATGTATAATTTAATATATACTAATAAAAAACTAAATTGAACTTAAAAGAAGGTGTGAGTCAGGAAAGAAGCATTAGAGGATGCTAAAGGGTGGAAAAATAATTAACTTAACTGCATGGTCATAGACTACATGTGAATTCTAAGTGAAGAAAAAAAATAGGAATCTTACAGTGGAAAAACAGGAAAAAGTTTCATTCAGTGGTCAACCTTAGTATCACCTATGAACCTTAGTATCACCTATGAGGGACATTATGCAAAGAATGACAAGATGTCACGTACACAATATATCACCTACACAATATTTTATCCAAGAATGCTTACAATTAATCACAAGAAAAAAAAACAGCTAACAGGAAAAATCTGCTGTAAAAGAAGAGTAAAAAGAACTGTGTTTTCTAAAGATGACAAAGTTTAAAAAAATGGCAAAGTCGGGCTGGGAAGGTGGCTCAGTGGTAGAGCATTTGCCTTGCATGCATGAGGCCCTGGGTTCGATTCCTCAGCACCACATAAACAAAAAGAAAAAAGCTGGAAGTGGCGCTGTGGCTCAAGTGGTAGAGCACTAGCCTTAAGCTGAAGAGCTGAGGGACAGTGCCCAGGCCCAGAGTTCAGGCCCCAGGACCGGACCCTCCCACACCAAAAAAAAAAATGGCAAAGAAAGGTTGTGGAACTACTCCAGATTAAAGGAAGCTTAAGAGCCAGACTCGGGTGTCTTATACCTGTAATCCTAGTTACTCTTGAGTCTGGAATCTAAGGATCATGGTCTCAAACCAGGCCCCAAAAAACTGGGAAGTAGAGCTGTGGCTCAAGGGGTAGAGAGCCAGCTGTGAGCAAAAAAACCAAAAAACAAAACTCAGAAACAGTGCCAGGGCCAGTAAGTTCAAGCCCCAGGACTGGCATAAAAGGTGGAAGAGGAACCTAGAGACAAACAAGGTGAATATTGTAACAAGCTGAGTATATTCCTGTAATTCCAGCTACTTGAGAAGGGGTGATAGGAGGATACCAGCTCAAAATGAACCAAAGCAAAAAGCTAAAGTATCTTAAAAAGTAAATAGAGGTGGCTCAAGCCTGTAATCCCAGATACTGAGAGTTAGGTGGGAGGTAAGAAAATCAAAGTCTGAGGCCAGCCTGAGCAAAAACTGTACAACCCTAGCTGAGAACAAACTAAAGTCACTAGCATGATGCCCAGAATTCAAACCCTAATCCCATCAAAACAAATTTTTAAAAAAGACATGTAACAAATAAATTAACAGTCAACCCTAAATAGTATGATGCACTGTGAGAGAAAAAAATTCAACAAAGGATATTATGAAACTACCAAAATTGAAATAAATCTATTAAAATTATGTAAATGTCAACTTATGAAGCTCACCCTATACTAGGTTTATGGAAGGGAATATATGTAATAAAAAATGCAGGACTCTGGATACAGCCACAAGATTAAAATTACAGATTCAGAACCCATAATATGGAGGGATCAGCTTCACTACTTGTTCATAAATCTACACATTGTTTTCTATATATTTCAGAAATTGATACATTCAAAAGAATGATTAGCTTATGTATTGGAGCACACAATGTACGCATATGTACCTGTGCCATCAACAGCTGGAAACAACTGGAGACAGAAGTAAAGGAACACAGTTTTTGTTACATTCTGTAATTTCAAGTTCTAAGTTAAAACTTTATGTTGTTGTTATGGTTTGGCTCTTATATGCTCCTCCAAAGCTTATGTATTTAAGACTTGGTCCCCAGTGCAGCAGTGTACAGAGCTGAGGCCTTTGGGAGGTGAGTTCTGATCTTATAAATAGTTAACCATTTATAACTTAATGGGCTATTGAGACAAAGCAGATCAGGAAACATGAGTCAAGGAAAACAGGAACCAGAAATTCAGAGATTAACACTGTGTTAATTAGTAGCTTGATTCAAGCACACGGGTAATATTTTCTTTGGTTTAAACCTTTTTCTCAATATAACATTTATTTAAAAAAAAAAAACAGTTCTTCCACTCTGATGTTGCCAACTGGCTCAAATGATTATTAAATTCTGGGAAGTAAGAATATTTCTTAAAAAGACATCCTGGGGAAATTTTGTTGATAAAATGACTCCTCTGGGACCCAGTTTCCAGGGCCTTACACATTGGAGCTGGAGCAGAGCTGATAATTAATTAGAGTCCCTTGCCCCAGGCAAGACAAGAACAACTAACCATCAAACTGAGGAGACAGTTGCTACTGAGACTCTGAGACTTTCCCACCAAGAACATAAACATGGTTTCAAACAAAAACTGCATTCAAAAGAGAATTCTTAGTTACCACTTCCCCCTTGATTACTGCCCACAGACTGAGAAGCATAGGTTCCTCAAATCCAAATAATAAAACAAACAAAAGTCAATCAAGTGCCAGGACTACAGTCAAGCACCTGCCCAAAGTCACCTGCCACCCTATCAATAGCCCAAATAAAAGTCAAGTGCTCAGCAAGCTGTATTTATCTAAGTCCTTTCTTTTGGTTATAATCATCCATATTCAGAGGCAGACATTTCTTTTTACTGCTTCCTGGGAAATTCATGTAGCATTTCATACAAGAAAAAAAAAATCACCAAAAAAAAAAAAAAGCAATAAAGATGATGACAAAGAGGCTGCAAGCACAGAAAACACATAGCAAAACGAAAGATAATCCCTCCTTGTTAGTAATTTCTTTTGAACGTGGAAGGGGATAAGGGGAAAAGGGATAAGAAAAGGCAATACAGGGTATTACCGAAGTATATTATACATATGTATGAAAATGTCATAATCAAACTCCTCAAATTGTACAATTAACACATGCTAACAAAAAAGTAAAAGACAAGCTGGGGATGTGGCTCAGTGGTAGAGTACTTACGAAACCTGTGCAAGACACTCCCTTCAATCCTCAGTGACATACATACACAAACATACACAAAAAATAAGTTCTCCACTGAAAGAGAAGAGGTGGGCAAATGGATCATGGATCAAATAAAATTTAAAAAAAATATACTGTCCAGGGGCTAGGAAGGTGGCTCAGTGGTAGAGTGCTTGCCTTGCATGCTCGAGGCCCTGGGTTCGATTCCTCAGCACCACATAAGCAAAAAGAAAAAAGCCGGAAGTGGCGCTGTGGCTCAAGTGGTAGAGCGCTAGCCTTGAGCTGAAGAGCTGAGGGACAGCGCCCAGGCCCAGAGTTCAAGCCCCACGACCGGACAAAAAAAAAAATATACGGTCCAGCAGGGTGTGATGGCTCATGTCTCCACCTGTAATCCTACTCAAAAGGCTGAGATCTGAGAATTGAGTTTCAAAGCCAGTCCAAGCAATAGAGCTTATGAGACTTACCTCCAATTAAATATCAAAAACAAAAAACAACAACAACAACAAAAAATAGAAGTAGAGCATCCTTGAGGGAAAAACTAAGGGACAGCATCCAGGCTCTGAGTTGAAGCCCAAGTAGCCACAGCATAGCAAAACAAAACAAAAACACATAGTCCAACATAAGCCACCTATACGAGAATCTCACTTTAAATCCAAAAGACAAAATGAAAAATGGAAAAAGTTATCTTATGTAAACTGAAGCCAAAAGAGTAAAAATGAATTATACTACCACCATTAAAATAGGAAAAAATTCGACTATTACAAGAGAAAAAAGGACATTATTCAGTAACAAAGTTTCATGTGGCAAAAACAATGCTGACTATAAGCATGTAGGTATCTAAAATATGCCACCAAAAATATGAAGTAAAAGTTGGCAGATGTGATAATTCTACAATAGCTAGAGATTTCAAGACCTTATCCCAATAATAGGTAGAACAAGCAAAAAGAAGAAAACACAATAAACCAATTGTATTTAACAGGCCCTACAGAACACTACCCAACAACAGGCAACTAATATGGGAAACTAAAAATAGAATTGTAATCCACCTATTCTGCTTTTGAAATATTTAAAGGTAAGGTCTCAGAAGAAATACTTGTTAAGATCATGTTCACAGCAGTATTATTCACAATGTAGAAAGAACCCACTGTTGGATGAATAGCTGAGTGATGACATACAGCTGAAATGACATACTGTTTCTGCCTTTAAAATGGAAGGAGATTCCAACATACTTTTGTGATTACATATTATCATTACACTAAGTGAAGGTGATGACAGACAATAGTAATGTTCGGTACACTTCAAAAAGGTAGAAGACTTTGAAAGTTTTCATGATAAAGAAATAGTTAAGGAAAAAGATATTTAACTTAATAGATACAAATTATATAATATATACATTTATTGAAAAAATATTACCCCATTAATATGTACAATTTTTACACTTATATGTATTACCTTAAAAGTATATTTAAATTAAAAACCTAGCCAGGGCCTGGTGGCTCATGCGTGTAATCCTAGCTACTCAGGAGGCTCACATCTGAGGATCAAGGTTCAAAGCCAGACTAGGAAAATCCATGAGCTTCTATCTCCATTTAGCCACCAAGAAGACAAAAGTGGAGCTGTGGCTCAAGTGGTGGAATACTAACTAGCCTTAAACAAAAAAAGCTCAGTGGCAGATTTCAAGACTTGAGTTAAAGTCTCAGGACTAGCAATACAAACATAAACACATATACATAGACACACACAAACAGACACACACATACACTCTATCTATCTATCTATCTATCTATCTATCTATCTATCTATCTATCTATCTATCTATCTATCTATCTATCTATCTAAACTATAGACCTATAAAGAACAGCATTTTTTAAAGATAGAGCTTATAGGCCTAACTGACAATATTCCATTTTCTGAACAAATGAGCAAAACCTAGTTCTTCATCATGTGATAAAGAGGCCCAGAAAGTCTTAAGAGCTATAATGACCAAGAGTTAAGTACACACACACACACACACACACACACACACACACACACACACACACACACACACACACACACTCTCTCTCTCTCTCTCTCTCTCTCTCTCTCTCTCTCTCTCTCTCACACCTGGGGAGAAAAAAAAGTTATTTTAAAAAGAGCCTTAAAACAAGAATAATTCACAATTCCTTTGTACCCCATTCCTATTTTCAAAGACATTACTGAAAGAAATTACATGTGTGTGTTGGCTCTTACAGCTGTTAAGATTGATTGTAATTTATCTATTTTTCCTAAGCAATCTCCAAACTTGACTAAATGTAAAACAGATGTTATGGATTTTGTTCACAAAATGTTGGCAGGAACACATTTCAATTTCAACTAAGGCAATCAAAAAACTAAAATAACTCTGAAAGTCTCCTTCTTAAGAGTAAAGGAAAAAAGTGAAGAGGAAATTTAGGATTAAAAACTCTAAAATGTTCTTCTAAAAATAAATTGTTACAAATATTAGGTCCAAAGTCAGATATATCTCAGATGTTAATTCACTAAAATATTATCAGCCACTCTCATATATCGTTGGCGGTAATATAAATAAATATGATTGTTCTGGAAAAAATTAGTCATTTACTATATATTTAAACATACTCTCATCATATGACTAAGTGGTTCCACATTTGGTTACTTATACTACAGAAAGGAAAATTTAGATTCACATGAAAACCTACAGGAATGTTTATAATAGAACCTATACTTGTATATATATGTACTCATTATTCCCTCATTTATCCTTTGGGGGATGACAATTCCAAGAGCCCCAGTAGATGTCTAAAACTGTCAATAATATCACATATATTATATGTTTTCCTACATGTACATAACCATTATAAAATTAAATTTACCAATTATTTCCAATAATAGAACAATTAGAACATTGTACTATAATAAAAGTTATGTCAGGCTCAGTGGTAGAGTGCTTGCCTTACATGCATAAGTCCCTAGGTTCGATTCCTCGGCACCATGTAAACAGAAAAAGCCAGAAGTGGCACTGTAGATCAAGTGGTAGAACTCTAGCCTTGAGCTGAAGAGCTGAGGGACAGCACCCATGCCCAGAGTTCAAGCCCCACAAGTGACAAAATAAATAAATACATAAATATAAAAGTAAAAAAAATAGGAGTTACGTGAATGTATCTTTTTGAAAGAAGACAAATATGAACATTTTCAGGCCACAATGATTACAAGTCACTGAAACTAACGTAATACCTCAAATAAAAAGGTAATATTGAACAGACATACACATTCATACATGGAATTATTATCCTGTTTATACTATAATGTAAAAAGTACATATACATAGGATACCATAGTACATATTGATAGATGAGTGACTAAACAAACTCTAATACAGTGAAACACTTCAGAAATGAAAAGGGTCTGGTACCAGTGGCTCATGTTTATAATTCAGGAGCTGAGATCTGAGGATCATAGTTCAGAGCCAGTCTAGACAGTCAAATCCTCAAGACTCTTATCTCCAATTAAATAGCAAAAAGATGGAAGTAGAGGTATGACTTAACTGGCAGAGCAACAGCCATGATTGAAAAAAACAACAGCAGGCAAGCAAGCAGAGAGAGAGAGAGAAAGGAAAAAGAGAGGGAGGGAGGGAGGGAGGGAGGGAGGGAGGAAGGGAGGGAGGGAGGGAGGGAGGGAGGGAGGGAGGGAAAGAGAAAGGAAGGAAAGAAAGGAAGGGAGGAAGAGAGGGAGGAAGGGGGGAAAGAAAAGAGCAAGAAAGTAAGAAAGAAGGGGAGAGAAAGAGAGAAAGAAAAAATGAAAAAGAAAGAAATGAAAAGACAAAGTCCAGGCATGGTGATTCATCCCTATAATCGCAGCTACTTGGAAGAGAGAGGAAGGAATCACAGTTACAGATCAGCATAGGGGAAAAGTTATGAGATACTCATATCAATAAATGAAACAGGTGGGTATGGTAGTATATGCTTATAATTCCAGCTATGCAGGAAGCAGTAGATAGTAGGATCAGTGCCAGAGGCCAGCCCCACACAAAAACATAAGGCCCTATCTGAGAAATAACTAAAACAAAAACAAACAAAAAAGATTGAGGGAACTGAGCATGTGGCTTAGTGGTAGAATGCTTGCCTAGCATGCATGAAGCCCTGGGTTCGATTCCTCAGTACCATTTAAACAGAAAGAAAAAGTCAGAAGTGGAGATGTGGCTCAAGTAGTAGAATGCTAGCCTTGAGCAAAAGAAGCACAGGGACAGTGCCCAGGCCCTGAGTTCAAGCCCCAGGACTGGCAAAAAAAAAAAAAAAGCAAGGACATAATTCAAGCAATAAGAGCCTAGCAAGTGATAGGCTTTAAGTATTGCAAAAAAATAAAACAGAAGCCGGACGCTGGTGGCTCACGCTTGTAATCCTAGCTACTCAGGAGGCTGAGATCTGAGGATCACGGTTCAAAGCCAGCCCGGGCAGGAGAGACCGTGAGACTCCTATCTCCAATAAACCACCAGAAAACCGGAAGTGGCGCTGTAGCTCAAGTGGTAGAGCGCTCGCCTTGAGCTGAAGAGCTGAGGGACAGCGCCCAGGCCCAGAGTTCAGGCCCCACGACCGACAAAATAAATAAATAAATAAAACAGAAATCTTTAATTCCCATACTCTGGGTAGCAAGAAATTTTCTTTTTTCCCATTACGCTCAATTTTCTCCTGTTACACTAAAATAAATCCTTGTTAAAACTTTCACCTTTTGAGACTCTCTTTTGAGAAACACATTGAAATGCTTTTACATGACTGGATATGACGGACCTGTGATTTTCGTATGGAAACTTGAAGCTGGGGAAACATCTCATCCATTATCCAGTGACAAACTGGATAGCTGGAGCCAAAAGTTGAATCTCAAAAAACAAAGGAAACAAAGATGGTAACCACTATTAATCATCCTTGCAATTTGCCATTAGGGTGCATGTTAAAGAATTGGAACTTTTAAAAAGGATTAAAGAAAAATAAACTAATTTATTATCACAATACAATATGGTCTTAATAAAAGTCTTGGCCACTCTTTAAATGGGAGTTCTGATTTTAATACTATTCTCCAGCTACACTCACTTTGTAAAAGGCAGGAAAAATGGTCTGAAATTCTCCAGGCAAAGCTTTTTCTATGGCAGAAATCTCATTACAAAGAAAAAACTTGGATGCTATTCCAAGCACCCTGGGAAATTAGATGGATTTAAGGTTGTAACTGCTCCTTTGCCTATTTCTTAACTGGGTTATTAATTTTTCTGAAGGTTCGGTTTCTTGAGCCCTCTGTATATTCTAATATTACTAGGCCCTTTTCTGAAGTATAGCTAGCAAATATTTTCTCTCATTTTATAGGCTTTTAGCTTACTGTCCTTTGATATGCAGAATCATATGTGTTTATACCAGTCCAAGGGCTTAAACTCAGGATATGGGCCTGTCCCTGAGTTTCTGTGCTCAAAGCTGTTGAGCCACTTGAGCCACAGCTCCATTTCTGGCTTTTAAAAGTTAGAGGTAAGAGTCTTATAGACTTTTCTGCCCAGGATGGCTTTGAACTCTGATGGTCAAATCTCAGCCTCCTCAGTAGCTAGGATTCAGGCATAAATGACTGGTGCCCAGCTTGGCTTGATACAATCTCATTTGTCAATTCTCTTTCTGATTTGCTGAGCCCATAAAATTCTACTCAGAAAGTTCCTGCCTAGGCCACTAAGTTACAATGTTTCTCTTCCTATAGTAATTTCAAGTTTCAGATTGACATCTTTGATACATTTTGAATTGCTTTAGTACAAGGTGACAGATATCCCCTTGGTTTTCTGCATGTTTTCCCAGCATCAGTTGTTCAAGAAATTTTTTTTCTTAACAATATTTTTAGCTCCCTTGTCAAATATTAGGTAGCTGATTATTTATCTCAGTGAAGAATGACATTGGGATTTTGTGTAGATTGCTTTTGGGAGGATGGCAATTTTTATATTATTTATGCCAATACATCAGAATAGAATGTTTTCTCATTTCCTGGTGTTTTCTTAAATTCTTTCTTCACTTTTACAGAAAAAATATCTAAACGTTGAAGAGGATGTAGAGTAAATTGAACTCTTGCATGCTGCTACTGGGAATACAAAATTGGACCACAACTCTGAAAATACTTTGATAGTGTTACGTAGCTACCATATGAACCAGCTATCTAATTTTTTCCTGAACAGGCTGAATACTAAATATCTGTGACTGTATTATGAAAGCAACTGCAGACATTATGTAAAAGAATGGGTGTGAATGTGTTTCTGAAAATAATTTTTAAAATTTTTGTTGTAAAGATGACGTAGAGAGGGGTTGCAGTTATATAAATACATGGAGTATATTTTTTTTTTCTTCATTTTTTTGTTTTGAATTCTGGGCCTGAGTGCTGTCCCTGAACTCTTCAGCTCAAGGCGAGTGTTGTACCATTTGAGCCACAGCCCCGCTTCCTGTTTTCTGGTGGTTAATTGGAGATAAGAGTCTCATGGACTTTTCTGCCAGGGCTGGTTTTGAACCTCGATCCTCAGATGTAGTCTTCTGAATAGCTAGGATTACAGGCGTGAGCCACCAGCACCCCATAGTGCATTTCTTTTTTAATAGTGTTACCTCTTCTCTCCTTTTCTCACAGTTGTTTCCCTCCCAACTCCCTCCTCTACAAGTTGTATAGATCATTTTCTACTTAGTGTTTAGTATCACTGTTGAATGAGTTGACCCTTTGTCCCACCATTTTTTTAGTTATTACAATTTATTATACTCAGTGATGATTAGATGAAATGTTGAGGGGGGGAGTTCTCAAGATGGCGACGGGGCAGTAGGGAAACGCCACAGCTCTCTCCAACCAAAAAGAGAGTTCGAGTTCCAACCTTTAATCTCCCCAAGAGACCGACAACAACAAAAAGACGAACACTCAGAGAAAAACCAGAGGTGGAAAATAACAAAAAAGAAAGAGAGGAAAAGAAGAATTTCAGAACAGAGAAGAGCGAAGACCCCTCCCCCAACCTTTACTGGCCGCACGGCAGTGCGCCAAGCCGCCGGCCAGCCGGCCCGGCAGGGGCTGCCGGAGCCACAGAGACACAGGGGGCTGCTTGCAGATCACCAGGTACCGGATTGCAGAACAGCGGATCGCCAGGAACAGAGAAACCTACCAGCCGGGAGTCTCCAGGAGGATCCCACCCCACCCATCACTCTCCACCGGAGCGGAGAGGCTCCATCCCGCCAAAGCCGCCCGGCACCAGCAGCGCCACAAAGGGACCTGTCGCGATCGCAACGACCCGGCGGGGGGCCGCCCAACCCAGCCCGCAACCACCCCAACTGAACTCGGACTGCAACAACAACTGACGGACTGCAACAACAACTGACGACCTACAGGGTGAGTACCCATCAGGGGACAGGGAATCCATCAAGGGAGACCAGAGCTGGAGGGAATCCCCAGACCCTGACCTAGACTCCCTACCCCAACACCCGGACCACAGGACCCACTAAAACTGGGAACTGTTCGAGAGCCCCACCAGCCGGTGGAGCACACTCTGCTGGCAAGGCCAGAGCAAGAGCGCCCCGGGAAGGGAGCTTAAATGCTCAAGCCAGGAACAGTGCCCCTGGGTCAAGACTACCAACAGTAGAAGAAATTTGAACTGTGTCCTCCAGGCTGCATAACCAAGGTGGTATACACATTAGCACAGGCCTAACGAGCGCGCTCCAGGCTGGGGCCGGAACCAGGCCAGGGGACCGGCGCCTGAACAAAGCAAAAAGGGTCAGAAGTGGGGCTGTGGCTCAAATGGTAGGGTGCCAGCCCTGAGCTGAAGAGCTGAGGGACAGCACCCAAACCTAGAGTTCAAGCCCACAACCAGCCCAAAACAAACAAAAACACATCAGGAGCCCATAGCAGACTCCAGTATTTGGGAGAGTGCATCCAGAGCATCTGATCTTCCCAAGAGCACCCACAGGAGCAAACACAAGCAGTCTAGGCTGCTCAACCCTTCCAAAGGCGGGAATTGCTACAGCAGAGAGCTAAGAATCCTAAGTGAATAGCAGCTGGAAATAGGCTCCCAACAGAATCCAGATCAGACACAGACTCTCTCTACCAATAGAGAATCAGCAACCAAGCAAAGACAGACACACCAAAACAAGATTGAAGAGCAGTCTCCTGAACCCCCATGCGAAAATCACAGAGAAAAATCACAAGGTTTACCACTACCCAGGACAGCAAGCTCACCTCAAAAGCCAGCAGCCACGCAGGGGAGAGCCCCAGTGGGAGCAAAGCAGGAATGGAAGACAAAAACTACATCCAAGGGTTGCTGGAGGCAATGACTCAAGAAATAAAGCGAGAAATGGATCAGAAATTGAAAGAGCACAAGGATGAACTATCAAAAGATATACAGGATATCAAACAAAAATTGGATGCAAAAATAGAAGCTGCACAAACCTCAGTAAGAAGTGAGATAAACGCCAAATTAGAGGTAATGCATACTGATATCACCTCATTGAGAGGTGAGATCAGTACTCTGAGAACCAACATTGAATCCATAAAGGGATCCATTTCCATCATGCAAACCACAATAGAAGCCACGGTCAACAGAGTGAATGAAATGGAAGGTAGAGTGTCAGATACAGAAGACAGAATACACCAACTGGACCAAAAAGTGACAGATATGGAAAAATCACTCAAATTAAACCAAAGGGAAATTCAAGAGCAAGCAGATAATGCTAAAAAATTTAACCTTCGCATAATCGGAGTGGACGAAGGTGAGGAATTCCAGAGCAAGGGAATGCAACACCTATTTAACAAGATAGTCAATGAAAATTTTCCCCACCTCAAAAACGACCATCTTAACTACATCACAAAAGCTTATCGAACACCCAACAAGCAAGATCCCAGGAGAAACACTTCTAGGCACATAATAGTAACAATGATGGATCTGAATAATAAGGAAACAATCCTGCATGCAGCAAAAATGAAGAAGGAGCTATACTACAACGGGAAAAAAATTAGAATCACTGCAGATCTCTCCACACAAACAATGAATGCAAGAAAAGCCTGGGAAAGCACCATACGAGCCCTGAGAGCCAATAACTGCCAACCCAGACTGATATACCCGGCAAAGCTAGCATTCACATTCGATGGAGAACTGAAAACTTTTAATAGCATAGATGAAATGTTGACTCTTTTCTAAAATCCAGAGGATTTGTTTATTAATGTTTTTTGGTTGTAAAAATACTGTACAGAGGGGTTACAATTACATGAGTAAGGTAATGAGCACATTTCCTGTGGAGCATTGTTACCTCCTCCTTTGTTTTTCTCCTACCATCCCTTCCCTCCCCACTTCCCCAATCCCCCCCCCCCCACCCCCCAAGTTGTAAACTTCATTTTCAGCATAGTATCTTGTACATCTCTTTGTTACAATAGGTCAATCTGTATCCTTATTTCAGCATTTGGTTATTACCCTTACCCTCCCCAAATTAGAAAAATGTATATAAAGATGCAGGGCACTGACATCAAATACAGTGAAAACAGGGGTTATACTGTAGGGGAAGAACATATAAGAGAAACAAAAAAAAATCACATAGTATATTTAAAATACATTAAACAATAGCAAGAAAGAAAAAAAAACCCACTTGTTGTGTTCCTATCTTGGGGTTCATTTCACTTAACATCATCTTATTACGGTCATATGTACATAGCTTTTGACCTTTTCTGCTTGTCCTAGACATATGTTATTGCAAATAAGGGAAACCATGGCACCTATGTTTCTTTGGCCTGGCTTACTTCACTTAATATAATTTTCTCGAACTCTTTCCATTTCCTAACAAATGGAGCAATCCTAGTACCCAGGAGGCTGAGATCTGAGGATTCCAGTTCAAAGTCAGCTCAAGCAGAAAGGTTTGAGACTATCTCCAGTTAACTAGCAAAAAGCCAAAAGTGAAAGTGTGGCTCAAGTGGTAAAGTGACAGCCTTGAGTGAAAAAGCTAAGAGAGAGAGTGCCCTGGCTGAGTTCAAGCCAGCGAACAAAATAAAACCAAATCTCATATAATTTTGATCATATGTAGATGTTAGACTTAAAAGACATACATATTCAGAGTTGTAGAGACCTACACAGAGATTATTATCCTAATCATGGGACTATGTAGAAAAATGAGGGAAGGAGAGAGAGAGAGAGAAGAAACAACATGAAGGATAAATAACTACAGTAAACTATTTATGAAGACAATGTAGGAAGGGAAAGAGAAGACAATAGAGGGTTATTCTCAACAAAATATTATACATGTCTGAAATGCCATAGTGAAATTCCTTAGTACATTAATACACTCTAAAACAACTTGTCTCAGGAAAGTAAAACAGGCTCATATTGAGGCAGTGGGCACCTACTTGCTTAGCAGAAATGGGGAGGCTAAGGAAGAGGGTGAATGAAGATGAAATGATTGATACAGACTACAGTACTGAAAACAGATATATGAAAACAGAACAATGAAATTGTTTTGAAAAATGAGAATGGGCCAGGAGCCAGTGGCTCACGCCTGTAATCGAGATGTGAGGATCAAAGCCAGCCCAGACAAGGAAAGTTCATGAGACTCTATCTCCAATTAACTACCAGCAAACTGGAAGTGGTTCAGTGGCCCAAGTGGTAGAGCTCACTTTGAGCTGAAGAGCTCAGCGACAGCGTCCAGGCCGAGTTGAAGCCCCACAACAACAATTAAAAAAGTGAAAATGGAGGAGAGTAGGATGAAATTGATTGAGATACATTGTACATAGTTGTGAAAATGTCACAAGGAAACCTCTCCTGTATAACTAATATATGCTAATTAAAATCCTCAAAAGATATTATGGAAGACTTGCCAATTCTATGAGATCTTGAAGATGATGGAAGGACACTTTTTTGGGGGGAAGGGGGGGGCTGTGGTCGTGGGGCCTGAACTCGGCCTGGGCGCTGTCCCTCAGCTCTTCAGCTCAAGGCTAGCACTCTACAACTTGAGCCACAGCGCCACTTCCGGCTTTTTTCTTTTTGCTTATGTGGTGCTGAGGAATCGAACACAGGGCCTCATTCATGCAAGGCAAGCGCTCTACCACTGAGCCACCTTCCCAGCCCTGGAAGGATACTTTTAAAGATCTGAAAGAAAAGCCAACCCATTTTTCTATAGCCAGCTAAAATATCTTTCAAAAGATAAGGCACATAAAAGACCTTCCCAAAGAAACAAAAGCTAACAGAACTCGTAGCTAATAGACCAGCATAAGTACACACAGTGAGAAATATGAATCAACATAAAAATATGAAAAATGTTGGAAATGGTAAAAAAAAAAAAAGATAAATTTACACACAAAACTGTTTTCTTATTTTTAATTGTTTTAGAAATACTTGGCTTGTTTTCAAAAATAATTGAATAGGCAAAAATATTCACAATATATGTAAAAACAAAATTTATGACAACACAAAGACAAAAAGAGAAGAAAAGAAAAGCATACTGTTATTCTTTTGTGTTTAGGTTATTTTAAGACAAACTCTCAATATTATAGTCCAAGATGGCATGGAACTCACTATGTAGCCAGGTTGACCTTAAACGCGTGATCTCTAGCCTCACCTTCCCAAGAATTAGTGGTGTGTGCCATCACACCTAGTTCTTTTTATATGTGACATGTTTATTGTGCAATGTGAAGATAGATTGTGATAAGGGATAACAAGAGGAGAGGCAAATCAATGAACTAATAGCTAAGTTTTTCCTAATTAAAATTAAAGATATGAATTCTCATTCTATAAAACTACAGGTCTACTTACTAGTACTAAATTTACATTTAGGAAAATGATACTTAAGTTACAGAGATAAAGAAGAAATTCAAAAAGAGAAGCAATTTACACAAGGTTAGAGTCTGGACTAAAATCCACATCCTCTGATCTATATTCAACATCTTTTCTAAAACGCCACTCAGTTTTCAAAAGGGGGAAACCAAGTCTAGGAGAAGTACCCAAAATCTTGAGGCCAAGTATTTATTAAGTAGCTACAACATGCCCATTACCAAGGACATAGATATCCTTCCTTTTGTAGTTTACAGATAGCAGATGCTACTTCCAAAGCATGGCCAGCACAAAAGGACTATGTGAACTCTGTATGACACAATATATCCCTGCATTTCCTCTTACCCCCTCTCTGTCTTTTTTAATTCATACCTACTGGTTTCTCATATCAACTAAGCTTCCACATTCTCCCTTATGATCCAATTCCTAATATATACTTTGACAGCAAAATGTAACTCTCCCTTGTAGCATTTAAAATAACCACAATTTTAGACTTCTTTCAACAATTTGATTAGTATCTGACTTCTCACAAGACTGTAAATTCCATGCGGATCAAGAACTATATCTGGGTTTGCTCACATTTTAATACCTCAGCACATACTGAATATGCAATAATATATACTAAAAGAGTCATAGAAAGAATGCTTAAATACAAACCATAATAGTAGTATTAGGCTTTGCAAGAAGCTCCATTTGCTTACTAAAAGAAAACTTAAGACTTTAGAATGATATTAGTTCCCAAAATAATAAATCTGAAAATAGCTTACCTAGATACAAATTCACTTAATTCTGAATAGTCTGTAGGCTCCATTATTATGTTGAGGTCAGTAATTATAGAAGATGAATTCTCCTTAGTCTAAAGAAAAAAAAATTATGGATCAGAATGCAATAACAAAATAAAATAAAGGCAAAAACTTTGTAAAAGTGCAAACTAAATGCTTTCCAGTAAGAAAGGAAAAATCAAAAAAAGATAATGCATTATTTATAAGAATGAAATGAGACCCTAATCCATACTAAAAATCAAAATAAGGGCTGTGAGGTGGCTCAGTGGTAGAGTGCTTGCCTTGCATGCATGAGGCCTTGGGTTCCATTCCTCAGCACCACATAAGCAGAAAAAGCCAGAAGTGGTGCTGTGGCTCAACTGGTAGAGTGTTAGCCTTGAGCTGAAGAGCTGAGGGACAGTAGACAGGCCCCAGAGTTCAGGCCCCATAACTGACACATACAAAAATAAATCAAAATAATTTCAAATGACTTGAATATTAAAATCATAAATACTAGGAGGAAGAATAAACATGTAACTCATTACTGAGCCACGAAAAAATTTTCCCACTGTTGGTGAGAAAGTAAACTAGTGCAATAACTATGACAAGACACAAGACAATATGTTGGAAATGAACTTTATAACTTGGTGGGGGTGAGGGTAGGGGGAAACACTGAGAGGGGAGGGAAAGTAGGAGAAAAATGAGGGAGGGGAAACAATGTTCAACAAGAAATGTACCCATTACCTTACTATGTAACTGCAACCACTCTGTACATCACCTTAACAATAAAATTAAATTAAAAAAAAATCAGTAATTAAAAATACATCTTTCCTATGACCCTGCCATACTATTATAGGCAAATATCTGAAGAAGAGTAAATCAATATACCAGAAAGACACTCTATGGCCATGTTTATTGCAACGTTGTTCACAATAGCCAAAGAGTAAAATTAGCCAAAATGCCTAACAGATGAAGGGATAAAGTTGTAGGAGATACACACACACACACACACACACACACACATGCACACACATGCGCACACACACAATGCAATATTACATAGCCATAAAGAAAAATGAAATCATGTCATTTGTAGGAAGAGATGGAATTGAAAGACATATTGAGCATGATAGTAGGATAGCTCAAGCCCAAAAAGAACAGATACATGTTTTCATCCATATCTAAAAGCAAGACCTAAAAAACATATTTATTCAGGAATATATTTGCATATATAATTGTTAAATTTGAAAAACATAGAACATGAGCCTAAGGTACTACTTAGAAGAAGAAGGGAAGAAGAGAGTGAATAATTTGGAAATATGCTTGAACTATATTGAAAGCAGCATAAAGAACTGGCATTACTGACATGAACTACTATACCCAGTCTGTCTTATTAATTTCCTTGCTTTTTATGGCATTTGTTTTTGTGCTGTTACTGGGGCTAGAATGCAAGACCTTGTGCTTTTGCTCAGCTATTTTGCACAGCTGGCACTCTCCCACTTAGGCCACACCTCCAGTTCATGGCATTCTATCAGAATTTTAGATTTTTGGTTACTTTGTCTAATATGATGATAAAAGAACTCTGTACCATCTTTTTGTTAACATCTATGGCTCCTATTTGTTGTTATGAATGGGAATAACTCTAGAAATTTTTGCCAGCTCCTAAGACTAGAGTTCTTTTCTACAACTTAAGAATTGCACAGGAATGGAGGTAAACATATCCAGTCATGGTATTCAATATACACTATGTAAAAAAAATGAACTACAAAACTTGTGGGCAGGAACAGGAGGGGGAAAATGGGAGAAAGCAAATAATTTTCTGATTCCCTTTCCCATTTAGACACTGACCTGTGTCCTCATATTCTAAGTGGATGGAAGAATGAGTATAGATAATTTATCATCTCTGTTGAGCTTTTTCACCCACTTTAGGGAACAGTGAGAGAAGTTAGTGGAAGTCAAGTAGGCTGTCTATGGGCATCTATCACCCTATCTAATCAAAACAATTCCAGAGGCATTCTTGGAACTCAATGAAATAGACAACTCAAGTAAAAATGGATGGTAGACTTATATAAATCTAAGGGTGATGTATCATCCTTATAATAAAAAAATTAAATGAAATAAAATTTTTAAGAATGGATGATAACCATCATGTATCCAAAGACAATACATAAATAGACAGTAAGTAAAGGAAAAGATGATTCATATCATTAGTCATCATTCAATAGTTCCATTTGATCTATTAATTCTATTATTGTACAGCCAAGACAAATACAGTCAAATATTCACTTAAAAACTTGTCAACTGGTAGCTGGGTGCTGGTGGCTCAGGCCTGTAATCCTAGCTACTCAGGTGGCTGAGATCTGAGGAACATGGTTTGAAGCCAGCTAAGGCAGGAAAGTCCATGAGACTCTTGTCCCTAATTAATCAGAGAAAATGCCAGAAGTGGTGCAATAGCTCTACTGGTAGAGTACTAGCCTTGCACAAAAAGAGCTTAGGGACAGCACCCAGGCCCAGAATTCAAGGCCTAGGACTAGCAAAAACCAACAAAAAAAAAAACCTTGTGAAGTGGTGTCTCATGCCTATAGTCACAGCTATTCAGGAGGCACAGGTAGCAGGGACTGCAGACTAAGGCTGGCCAAGGCAAATGTAAGACCCTACCTGAAAAACTACAAACAAAAAGGGATGAGGCATGCCTCAAGTAGAATAATTGCCTAGAAAGCCTAAGGACTTGAGTTCAAACCCTAGTATTAAAAAAAGCTTGTACATGAGTTATGTTCATAGCAGCATTATTCTAATAGCCAAAAAGTGAAAACCACCATTATTTTCATTAACTGACAAACTGGATAAATAAACTACACAATAGTATTATTCAACTAAAACAAGTGCTGACATATCATACAACATGGAAACACAGACTTTAAAAACATGTTAAATGGAAAAAAAACTAGACACAAGAGAACATACTTTATGATTCCATGTATAAAATGTCCAAAAGAAGACAAATGCATAGAAAATAATATACTAGTTGCTCAAGGTTGTATGAAAAAAAGAGGAATATGAGGTTTGTAAGCTGAAGAAAAAGCTCTTGAATTTGTTAGAGTAGTGGTTACACTACTCTTAGATATGCTAAAAGTTATTGAATTTAAATGAACTTATCTTAACAGAGTTGTTACCAAGGAAGGAAATGAAAGAAGAAAACAAAATTCTCAGAAGCAAATCATACCTGTAGTTCAAGTATGTGGGGGTATATGTTAGATTTTGGCTTTTCACCCATTAAGATAGGCAGGTCACCCTACCAATCCTCAAGACTGAGATTTCACTGCTTACCACGTTTTGGTAAGTTGTGGACTATGTTGAGTCCCTGAAATGTAGACTGCAAAATAATTGACTTTCCATCCTCTCCTGTGGTCCTGATAACTAGGTCACTGCTTCCCAGTGGGCACACAAGGTACAATATCTTATTAAAATACTCTGAACCCAGAGCCCCTGCATTAATCTCAGTATCTCATCTTTTTCTACCAGGGTTTAAAGCCTAGACTTCCCACTCTTCTCTACAACTTAAGAATTGCACAGGAATGGAGAGAGGAAGGGTAAACAAATACAGTCATGATATTCAATATACACTATGTAAAAAATGAACTATGCAACCTGTGAGCAGGAACTGGATGGGGAAAATGGGAGAAAGCGAATAATATACACTTCATACAGTGAAAAAAAGCTTTAATCACAAAATGTCAGTTTCTAAAACGTTGTAAGAAAAGGCCCTGTTAACAAAATTTATATATGTCTCATGAAGACCCTCTATTAGGATTTCAGTGTTTTAATTCAAATGTTACAAACAGCAAATTATCTTTAGAACCTATAAAAATTGAGAATGAATTCTTTACATTTAAAAATTTCCTACTTTAACATATGTGGAGATAAAACTTTGGGGCTGTGTGCAGTGGCTCATGCCTATAAGTCTAGCTATTCAGGAGGCAGAGGTAGGAGGAACAAAGTCCAAGGCTGACCTAGACAAAAATATAAGAATCTAACAAACAAAGCAAAAAGGCTGGAGGCATGATTCAAGTGATACAGTGCCTGTCTAGCAAGTTTGAGGACCTGAGCTAAAACTTCATTTTGGCACAAAAAAGGAAAAAAGTTCCTATTTTTTAAATCATTTGTTCATTTCATTGTGTTTCAAGCAGACCAGATATACATAATCTGCCAGTTTTCCTGCAAACTTGCACTTATTTGATTATGCTGCATGTACTATGGAAAGTTAATACAGTAGGTATTAATTCTCCTCACAATTATTATAGTGCTGCCAACACTAGGCTACAAATTTGAGGTAAAGTTATGTTCAACCACCTTTGAAAACAACAGCTGCACTGATTTTCCTATAAGAGGGTTGGCCTAGATAATATATAAAGTAACTTGTGTTCTAACATGATTTTATGTCACTTTTGGTTCAATTTCATAAAATTAAATATATAAAACTTTGTAAAGTTACTTTTACTTTCAATTTTCTGATAGCTAAACATCTCCTTCTAGTGGACAGTTTGATTTTAGAAAATGAGATCACAGGGCCAGAGGTGTGGCTCAAGTCTAACTATAACGCCAGTCCAGAGCAAGCAAGCCAGCCTAGGGAAAACTTGAGACCCTAAATTCAAGCCCCAGTACTGCCAAGAAAATACAACAAAAACCCAGAAGGGTTCTGTCTTCACTTTTTTTTAAAATCAATCTCACAGCAAAAGTGTGCTCAGTATGTAAAAATGGTAAAAACATCTTAGAAGGTACATTTGCAACCAACTGAAATTCCTGATTTCACTGCTGTCTGCCACTGCTTCCCAAATCTTACTAGTTGTTTGTTCAAGAATCATAAAATTAGACCAGTGCAGGTAGTGCATGCCTATAAGCTATTTAGGAGGCTGAGGTGTGGATCAAGTGGTAGAGTGATAGCTGTGAGCAATAAAAGCTAAACAAGAACACCAGGCCTTGAGTTCATGCACCAGTACCAGTCCCCCTCCCCCCCAAAAAATCTTAAAATTAAAAATGCTCCAAGAGGGGGCTCAGTGGTAGAGTGCTTGCCTTGCATGCATGAGGCCCTGGGTTTGATTCCTCAGCACCACATAAGCAGAAGTGGGGCTGTGGCTCAAGTGGTAGAGCGCTAGCCTCGAGCTGAATTGCTGAGGGACAGTACCCAGGTCCAGAGTTCAGGACCCAAAACCGACCAAAAAAAAAAGCTCCAAGAGAAAATGAATTCTCTTAACACAGTCAGGGAGAGGAAGAGCATACTTCTGCATCACTTTGTTAGCAAAACCAACCAGTCTCCAGTCTTCAAACACCTGTGTACCTTTTTTCTTTTTTCAATACTGGGGTTTGCAATCAGGGCCTTATACTTGTTAGGCAAGGAGCCCTCTAACACTTGAGCCATGTCCCAGCCCATTTTTGCTTTAGTTATTTTCAGGTATTTTGCTAGGGGTTGCCTCAGATCATGATTCTCCTACTCATATAGCTGGGATCACAGGTATGAAACTTATTGATTTGAGATGGGATCTTACTTTTTCACCCAGGCAGTCTAGAACCATGACCCATCTGACCTCAATGACCATATCCTGAGTAGCTGAGATTACAGGCATGAGCTACCCAATGGAACTACATACTTTTAAATGACAACTCACATCCCTTTATAGAGTTTCTGCAATTATCATGTCCTGTCTTTCAAATAGTTCCTCTCAAACTTTTTTCCTCACAACTCCTAAAGTATATTGGACAAAAACTCCTAGTTGCTTCAATGTTTATTTTCATTGTTACCCCATCTATTCACTGGCTTAAGGCACCAGAAGTACCCAACTTTCCACATCTCCAAGCATTCAACCATTCTCTAGCCATAAAAAATCATCCTAAAAGTGCAATGCCACTAACAGCCTATTCAACACAGAACAGTCTCTTTTCAGTTGGATTTTAGACAAGTTTTCTGAGGATAAGACTAATTTTCCCCATAGCCTTACCTCTCCCAGGTAATCCATAAAGTAATTGTTGAAAATATGAACACCTGCAGCAGAGAAGGCCCGAAAACCCTAAGATGTACTAAAATGCCTCTCATAGTTTCTGGACAATATCTATAGTATAGCAGTTCTCAGAGAAGGAGCTGGACCTCAGTCTTATGACCACCAACCTCCCACAAGCTGCAGGCAGAATCCATTAATGTGTGCCAGTATGCAGAAGTGGAATGCTACCTCTCTGAGGTCAGGATCACCACAGATATAAAGAAAGAAAATACACTTGGTCCAATTACACAAACATCTACAATGGGAAAACCTAGAGTCCCCATGCCATCTAAATGAAGAATCCTGGTACCTGTCCCTTAGTGCACAAAGACAGCATTTCCACAGGACCTGCTGTGACTACTCTTTTATCTGATGAGCTAAACCAAAACAGTTTCTTGTGTCTTTATTCTTGTCCATGGGCTGAGGGGTGGCTCAATGTGGCAGAACACCTGCTTAGCAAGAGCAAGACCCTGAGTTTAAACCCCAGTAACAAAACACATACACATATACAGACACACACAATATTAAACATGCTAGGAACTTGTGGTTCATTCTGATAATCCCAGCTACTCAGAAGACCTGAGAATTGTGTTTTGAAGCCAGGTTAGGCATCTTATGAGACCCTTTATCTCTATCTAATCACCAAAATGCTGAAGTAGAGCTGTGGCTCAAGTGGTAGACTGACAGCTTTGAGCAAAAAAGCTAAGGAAAAGTGTCCAGGCCCCGAATTAAAGACCTAGTATGAACACATCCACAAAAGAAATTTAAGGCTGGTTGCCAGAGGGTCATGCTTGGAATCCTAGCTACTTAGGAAGCTGATCATGGTTTGAAGCCAGCCTGGGCAAGAAAATCTATGATTGATTGATTGATTGATTTTGTCAGTTGTAGGGCTCTTTTGGCCTGGGTGCTGTCCCTGCGCTCTTCAGCTCAAGGCAAGCACTCTACCACTTGAGCTACAGCGCCACTTCCGGTCTTCTAGTGGTATATTGGAGATAAGAGTCTCACAGACATTCTTGCTCCAGTTGGCTTTGAACCGCAATCCTCAGATCTCAGCCTCCTGAGTAGCTAGGATTATAGGCGTGAGCCACCGGCAACTGGCAAACCTGTGATTCTTAACTCCAGTTAACTACCAGAAAAAGCTGAAAGTGGAGCTGTAGCTCAAGTGGTAAAGTTCTAGCTTTGAGCATAAGAACAGTGCCCAGGCTCTGAAGTATATACCCAGCCTTGGTCATCTCTATAATTATGTCTGGATCCTATCTTTTTAGAAACAGCCTTTGAAGGTGCCTGAGCCTATTCTGCATATCCTTAACCAGTAAAGCTATAAACTATCATTCTGTCTTTTTTTTTTTGGTCTGCTCGTGGGGTCTGAACTCTGGGCCTGGGCACTGTCCCTCGGCTCTTCAGCTCAAGGCAAGCGCTCTACCACTGAGCCCCTAAAGAGCGCTTGCCTTGCATGCCTGAGGCCCTGGGTTCGATTCCTCAGCACCACATAAACAAAAAGAAAAAAGCCGGAAGTGGCGCTGTGGCTCAAGTGGTAGAGTGCTAGCCTTGAGCTGAAGAGCCGAGGGACAGCGCCCAGGCCCAGAGTTCAGGCCCCAGGACCGGACCCAAAAAAAAAAAAAAAAAAAAGTCTTAACTAAAGGTGCCTCCTTTCCTATGTTGTGTCTTAGCAGTCCAATATAATATGCAAGATCATCTAGCACCAAGCAACCATCATATGGCTGTAGTTCTAGATTACCACAGCCTAATGAGAGGTCCTGAGCAAGGACACTTGTTTCCATAGATTAAATGCTGAGGAAATTTGTTACATATCAATAGGAATTAATAGATGAGAGGCCCATTTGCTAATTATTGGTGACATCCAGGACTGCTCTATCAATGGGCTCAGCAGCAATAGTACCAAGTGCTGGAGTACCAAGTGATGGAGTATTAATACCTAAGTCTTGAATAAGCTGAGCACTGGTAGCTTAAGCCTGGAATCCTAGCTACTCAGGAGGCTGAGATCTGAGCATCTAGGTTCAAAGACAGCCAGGGCAGGGAAGGTCCTTGAGACTCTCCAAGAAAGAACCAAAAAGCCAGAAGTGGTTTGAGTATTAAAACAAAAAAACTAAGGGACAATGCCCAAGCCAAGTTCAAGCCAGTACTAAAAACAAAAATATAACAAAACATCTTGAATGATACTACTGTGTCATAAGGAAATGTGACTTGGGAAATCAACTCAGTCACTGCTAGAGGCTGTAGTATGGGACTGTTTATGTCACAGAAAATCTTCCTTACAAAAGATACTGCTTAATTTACCTCAATTTCCAGAATCTGAAATTCAAGTTGAAAAGTAACCATGCAGCAATTTCCTGATAATCTGTGTCTCTGCATAACCTTCTTTATACCTGTAAATTAGAACAATTATTTTATATGCAAAAACACTTTCTTTTCAAGTACCTATTATATTTGCATGAATATCTACAATACATGTAAGTAGATGAGTAACAGTATATTTTAGTAAATTTCATTTTTAAAAAATCTAGAAAAATGTGCATCCAACTGATTAGCCAGATGTAGCACTGTGGCTCAAGTGACAGAGCACTAGTCTTCAGCAAAAGCAGCTCAGGGACAGAGGCCAGACCTAGAGTTTAAGCCCCAGTACTAGCAAAAACAAAACAAAGCAAATGAAACACTTTCAGATTTAAAGTAACACTTACCTTTTTCTATCATCTCAGCACTTGTTAGATCCTTTGTCTTCTTGGAGTAATTTCCTACATTGAAGCCAGTAAGCGAACTTAGAAATGAAAGTTCTCCTTTTAAATGTTCAAGCTGACTTTTCAGGTCTTTGGAAGATTCCTGTTCCTCAGAATCTGATTGGAGTAATTCGTGAAATGATTTTCTACAAAGCAAATACCAGAAAGTTAATCCAACTATTAAAAAGTATTTCCTGGACTGGGAAAGTGGCTCAGTGGTAGAGTGCTTGCCTTGCATGCATGGGGCCCTGGGTTCGATTCCTCAGTACCATAAAAGCAGAAAAAGCCGGAAGTGGTGCTGTGGCTCAAGTGGTAGAGTGCTAGCCTTAAGCTGAAGAGCTGAGGGCCAGCACCCAGAGTTCAGGCCCCATGACTGGCCAAAAAAAAATCATCTACAATCATGAACACACACACACACAGGCCAAAAAAAAATCATCTACAATCATGAACACACACACACACACACACACACACACACACACACACACACACACACACACACACACACACACACACACACACACACACACACACACACACACACACACACACACACACACACACACACACACACACACACACACACCCCCCCCCCCCCCCCCCCAGGTTATATGGCAAAGAAACTTACCTCAAAAAAATCTATAGTATGTGACATGAATTTAAAAAGCTGGCCATCAGTGCCTCATGTCTATAATCCTAGCTATTCAAGATGCTGAGATAAGAGAACTGAAGTTTGAAGCCAGGCCAGACAAAAAAGTCCTAGAGACTTTTTTTTTCAGCAAAAAGCCAGAGTAGAGGCAAGGCTCAAATGGCAAAGCACCAGCTATAAGCAAAGGCCAGCAAAACTGTGAGGCAATAAGTTCAAGCTCTGGTACTACCAAAAAAATAAGAAGTCAACTATTTACTAATAAGTGTTAAAAGACAAGTACTGTTCTAGATGATTATGCACACACACACACATGTGTATTAACTCAATCCTCACAATAGCTTGTAAAATTTTTACCAAGTATAATGTTATAATTTTACCAAGGAGGAATCTGAAGTACAGGAGGAAATCACTCAATCAAGATTACCCACAATCCTGCCATAAGAGCCAGGATTGTAAGGCAAGCAGACAATTTGGCTCTACCTTTTAGATACATGGATATAGTAGAATCATTTGTGTACAATTTCCCTATCTCTACTCCGCTTAAAAATCACTTAAATGGTTTGAGGCCAGTGTAGGCAGGAAAGTCTGTGAAACCAGCAAAAAATTGGATATAGAGGTGTAGAATACCAGCCTTGAACAAAAATGCAAATTGAGAGCTAGAAGCCATGAATTCAAGCCCTAGTACCAACATACACAGTCAATATATCCATCACAGTGAAGAAAAACTTAACATAAAACCCTAGATACGGGGCTGGGAAGGTGGCTCAGTGGTAAAGCGCTTGCCTTGCATGCCTGAGGCCCTGGGTTCCATTCCTCAGCACCACATAAGCAAAAAGAAAAAAGCCGGAAGTGGCGCTGTGGCTCAAGTGGTAGAGCCTTAGCCTTGAGCTGAGGGACAGCGCCCAGGCCTAGAGTTCAGGCCCCACGACCGGACCCAAAAAAAAAAAACCCTAGATACAAAACATCCTAAATTGGTATTTTTTATGTGTTTTTTGTTCTGGACAAAGTCTTGCTATATAAAGCTGTATAACTTATCCTATTAGGAAGCTGAGGCAGGAAGACGGTAACAATTGTGCTGTAATATGCCAGAATGACATTTCATGTCTTTACAATCTAGACTCTTCTTAATTTCCCAACTCCGTTCTTGTTGGAAATGTCTCTGAATGTTGGGGTGTCATATGAAAATAAGCACACAACTCAACAGTAATGGCAAGAGTTTACTTCTACAGAGGGCATGCTACTAACAGGAGTCCAAATAAACAAGTGTGCAGGGCAGACAATCCACCTAGGTCTTTTTTTCCTAAGGAATGACTGCTTTTGATCTAATTGGTCAGAACTTTGGGCTATATTCTTCCATGACTGGCTTACGTTTATCCAAGCAATCAACCAAAGCCAGGACACCTGGCCAAAACTTGTCAGGAAAAACAATTGTTACACAGCTGGCACTCTACCACTTAAGCCATGCCTCCAGCTCCTAGATAATTCTTATAACAAGATATGGCTTAACTAAAGCAGCTTCTTGTAAAATAGTAGTGATCTGTTTCTATAAAGCAACTACTAACAGAAAAACATTCTAACTCTAACACTCACTGAGGAGTTTCAGATTACATAAATAACCCATTATATTATCCTGGACTAATAATGACATCTTGTGGTCAGTAAAGAAACTGTTTTTCCCCAAAGAATAACACCATGTTACTCAAACTTCAAGTACCCTTATAAGGGCTGGCGGGCATGGCTTAAGTGTTAGAAAGTTTTCCTAGCAGGCTCAAGATCCTGTACCACAATCTATGCCACAAAAATAAACCCCCCCCCCAAATAAAATTTCCAATGCACAATAATTATATAATAAAAATGTGCACATAAATATGCAGGGTGGAAGATAGGTGTCCATAAAAATACATACTCTGAATCAGTAGATGGGGATAGGACCAAAATCTGGAGGTCTCACTAATTCCCAAGATATCACACCTGGAGTAGCAAGTCCACTATATTTACTCTGATTTTTGGAGGAGCACCTGTCTGAGGTCTGTTTCTTTCTGCCTTTTTACCAGTTATGACTTTTTCTCTACTTTGATTTTCTTTAACCCCTCTCCTCCTTGACATCTCTAGCATTTTTGTTCATTTAGCTTAGGGGGAAAAAAAGATAAACTGTTTTGTGTCGTTTGTCCTGATTAGACAATAGAAATGGTTTCCAAATTTGAGAAGATACAAAGTTCTTCCCTTTACTCGCACAAACCAAGAATGTCTGGACAATGGATTTCCCGAGGACCTTGACAACTTCTCCGATTCTCAACATTCTTTCGCTTTAAAAGAGAATTTTATCATAGCAGGCTGTCAGAGTCTCCTATCAACTACATAGTCTACACAGTGACAGAATTCAAAGTACTTGATATCAACTTGCTTTTTTATGTTTTTTAAAATCTGTCTAGGTGCTCTTTTCTCCTCCATGTCAGGACTGAATTCAGGGCTTTGCCCATGGTTAGCAAACACTCAACCACTGAGCTACATTCCCAGTCCCTTGCGTTATTAACGTAAACGAAAAGTCAGTGTCATTTAATGTGGCTCGTTGATCCTTCCCCTGCAACCTTCCTCCCCCTCTCCCCCCAAAAAAGACAAGAAACAAAGCCGAATAAATCCCAATTAGATGCCGCTTCGTGGGGCAGGCCAGATTATCCAGTCAGGAAAGAGACATCTTTTTCCTAGACAGTCATCAACAAAAGAAAGCCTTTGGGAAAAGGACTGCAGTCCCCGACGTGAATCCCGAATTCAAGAATAAACCGGTTATGACACTGGAAGATGCTGGTAGCGGTGCCCTAAATGCGGCGCTCGACTGTACAGTACCAATATTGGTTCAAGTCTACAGTGTGGCCCGTTCCAGGCTACAGTTTCAGCACCGGGTCTGCGGCGAGCTGGAACCGGGAGCAATCAGGACATTCACCCGCCTCGCCCGCCCACAGACACTATCTCCAGTGGGCCTGGGGGCGAACACGGGAGCCACATACCGGTTGCGGGACATGTTTTCCAAGGGTGCCGGCAGCTTCGCGCAGGTCCGCTGCAGCTCTGCGATCTCCGCCTCCAAGGCGCGAACCTCAGCCCACCCAGCTTCCATCGCACTCCTCAGACCGGCGCGCGCTGCCGCGAGTGACAACCCGAGCGCGGGGCTTCAAGTCGCGCGCGCTCCTGGCGCTAACCATTCCCGAAAGTCGAGGGGGGAAGGCGACCAAGCGACGCGCGTTCACTCCTCCGCCCAAACAATATTACAGGTCTTTGATGCCCACCCTACGTGGTGAGAGTTACCTCTTAATAGTCCTGACCCTTTTGAAAATTGGTTCGTTCCGATTCAAAGCCCAAACTTTCAGCTGCCCCCCCCCCCCGCCCGTGGCTTTTGGAACTACCCAAACTCCTCCTACGTCACTGCAGAGGCGGCTCCGGAACACCAGAAGACAGGAGTCTCTTTATTTTTCTTCCTCCCGGTCACTTCCGCCTACCCAGTCCAGAAGTCAACGAACACGCGGCGCTCAGGCTCTTCACTGGAAAGTAGACCAGTTTGCCTTAGGCTCTTTTTCAGGCTCTGAAGCGAATTTATTGGAGAAGGAGAGGGTAGTCTGGACCACGAGAAAGGAAATAAAAGGCCTCTCCGGAACTGAGTGTGGAAACGGAACCCTTGGAGGCTGGATTGGAAGTCGTGTAGGAAGGAAGCGCAAGCACTCAGGCTTAGCCTCTGCGCCTGGCGGACTTTAGGTGAGGCGTGGGTTTCGGGGGGAGCAAGGTTGGGACTGTAGGACGTCGTCTCTCTTCTCTCTGGATCTTCTCAGAGCAAGAAAGATGGGGTGGGCAGGGTGCCATGTGACGTGCTGTTTTGTGATCTCCCTTTGGAGCAGTCTGTCTGCTGTTGGGTAAGGGGTAAGTGGGAACTGAGTGCCTGCAGTACTAAACGAGAGAGGTAGCATGGTTGTACAACTAAAATGCTTCTGGAAAACACTTCCATCATACATACATATACATGTATTTAGTGTATGCTACATAACATATAGTATTAACCGTTCTGTGTTCTGAATTTAGAACTGGATTGTGATCCTGATTTCACCTCCAACTTTGTTTATGGCATTGAGGGCCCCAGGACCTGCCAGGAAAAAGAAAAACAAAACAAAACAAAACACCTTCTGCCAGGCACTTGTGGCTCACCCATGTAATCCTAGCTACTCAGGAGGCTGAGCTCTGAGGATTGCAGTTCAAAGCTAGCCCGGACAGTAAAATCCATGAGACTCCAGAAAACTTGAAGTGACACTGTGGCTCAAAATGGTAGAGCCTTAGCCTTGAACAAAAAGAGCTCAGGAACAGCACCCAGGCCCTGAGTCCAAGCCCCATGACCAACAAAAAAGAGAACAAGGAAAAATATTTAATAATGTGAATAAGACAATAAAAAGTACTAGCATATCCTAATTGTGGTCATTTAAGTAAAAAACCACCTTCCATACCTGTGTATGTGTAAATGTGGTACCAAAATGTATTTACAGAGAATGCAAATGTAGAGCTTGAGAACAATCTCCAGGGATAAGTTTGGAAGCAATACAATAGGAAGTGAAATACAGTTTTAGATGAACAACCTGGCACAGAAAGTTCAAGGGAAGTAACTGTGTTTCATATGTAATTATGAAAAAGAATTCCTTTATACACAGAACATTTCTGTTTCCACTAGAACATACTGGCCTCATGAAAGCCAACAGAGAAACAAAGCGCCTTCATGTGGGTGGTCTTAGCCAGGCCATTACAGAGACAGACCTACAGAATCAATTTAGCAGATTTGGAGAAGTTTCTGATGTGGAAATCATCGCACGGAAAGATGAACAAGGTAAGTTTATGTTTCACTGAGTGGTTAAAGGAAGAGCAATTACTACAAAATAAAGCAACTTCAGAGGTGAATATAAGCTCTAAATGCTGTGATAGGAAATATTACGTATATTGTAGAACTTAACTACAATTAGCTTCCAAAATCAGAAACATTCTATGACTTGATTTGTTATCTCCTAACTTTTCAGAGTTAAAATTCTAGCATTAAAAGTGTCCTGTTAAGTAGAATATCACTAACATATAATCGAGATATTTTCTTTAACTGACTTTTGGTTTTTGGTTTTTTGTTTTTTTTTTTGCGTACCCAGTTTCTTTCAATAGTTTCATATACTTTGAAAAATGCTGTTTGTATCCATTGAAAAATAAATTTTTCTTATTGAATAAATTTCCAGCAGTTCATCAACTTACGTTGTTCCCTGGATATAAGTTTAAATAAATTTGTTTTTACTTTTTAGGAAACTCACAGAAAGTCTTTGCATATGTTAACATCAGCATAGCAGAAGCAGAGCTGAAAAAATGTAAGATTATCATATATTTTTATACTCTTTGTCAGTTGGTATCATTGTGAGACTTGGAATAACTTTAGTTCTAAAACTCAGCTTCAACAGCAATAAAACATATAGATGGACAACCATGAATAAGAGAATGTTGATAACTTACATCTCAGAATGTTTCAGTTAATTTCATTAGTGTCAGAAGATCTATGGCACCACATGTTGGTGGGTTTACTCAAAAACTGCTCTATTTTCAACCAGGCTCATATCTAAAATCCTAGCTATTCTGGATGCTGAGATCTGGAAGATTGTGGTTTGAAGCCAAGTCATCAGAAAAATCTGTAAGACTCCATTTCCAAAATAACCAGAAAAGGTCAAGGTAGATGTGTGGCTCAAATGATAGAGAGCCATCTGAACAAGCAGAAAAGAATTGCATATTCTCACATCATTTGGACAAAAGACCAAACTTACATAGAAACTACTGGTACACATATCCCACTGGATATAATGCTATATCTTCAATCTTCACTTTTCTTGAGCAGCTAATCCTTATCAAATGTTGTAGGACAGATGTTAGAATATGCTTTATGAGGCCATATCTTTGAAACTGTGATATCTTTTGTTATGAGTGTTGTAAAGCTCAAAGTCAGTGATATCTTTCAGTGAAGAGTAGTGGCTGCTACAGTAATGGATTCTATTACTTGGAGATCAGAAAGTCAAGACACTAAAAAAGAAAAGAAACCTGTTATTAGAAAGCCATCATGGGCTGGGAAGTTGGCTCAGTGGCAGAGTGCTTGCCTTGCATGCCTGAGGCCCTGGGTTTGATTCCTCAGCACCACATAAGAAAAAAGCCGGAAGTGGTGCTGTAGCTCAAGTGGTAGAGTGCTAGCCTTGAGCTGAAGAGCTGAGGGACAGCGCCCAGGCCCAGGCCCAGGCCCAGAGTTCAGGCCCCACAACCGGACCCAAAAAAAAAAAAAAAAAAAAAAAAAAAGAAAGCCATCAGCTTTTATAATGTTATTTGCAAAAAGATGATTGCCCTTTGAGGAGGTATGTGTGATAAATAGGAAGTTATTGTTAAGAACATATCAGTTATGTTATGAACGCTGTGGTACACAAAATTATAAGCTCCAATTATTTATCTAGTAAATGGAAAAAAGATAATGCTTGCCTCCTGATACTAAATAGGACTTAGTTAATGGTTATTATTAAAGAATCTGATAGCAGATATTTAGAAACAGCCACTTGAAGTTAATTTTCAAGTTGGATAATGATAATTAGTATGAAATGGTAAATAAAAATGAACTTCTGTTGGATTCTAAAATGCCTTGACCACACTGAAAAGATTTCATTGTTTCATAGTTACAGAATGAGAAATAACGGAATATCAAATAAATGTCAGTTATTCACCAAAAGTTCCTGAGATTAGTTCATTAACAAATTCTAGTTTGCACACTCTTTTTCATCTTAGTCATTCTAGTAACTCTGAGTTAGGGAGTATAAGAAATCTCTGGTAGCCAGGTGCTGATGGCTCATATCTACAGAACCACTCAGAAACCAGAAGTGGGGGCTGGGAATGTGGCTCAGTGGTAGAGTGCTTGCCTAGCATGCATGAAGCCCTGGGTTCAATTCCTCAGTACCACATAAACAGAAAAGGCCAGAAGTGGCAATGTGGCTCAAGCACAGAGAGGCTCAAAGACAGTGTCTAGGTCCTGAGTTTTCAAGCCCCAGGACCAGGAAAAAAAAAAAAAAGAAGCTCAGGGACAGTGCCCAGGTCCTGAGTTCATGCCTTAGGACTAGAAAAAAAGCAAAAAAATAACAAAAACAAAAAAGCAGAAGTGGCTCAAAGAGGTAAGAGCACTAGCCTTGAGCAAAAGACCTGAGGGACAGTACCCAGGCCCTGAGTTCAAGTCCCACAACCGACCAAAAAAAAAAGAAAAACACCTGTTAAGTATTGATAGTGAAACAGAAAAACACGTCTCTAGATCACATTTTTCTTTCTTCTCTCTAGGTGTGTTTTTGTGCTAAACAAATCTACTTTCTTGGGCTGGGAAGGTGGCTCACTGGTAGAGTGCTTGCCTTGCATGCATGAGGCCCTGGGTTCGATTCCTCAGCGCCACATAAGCAAAAAGAAAAAGCCAGAAGTAGCACTGTGGCTCAAGTGGTAGAGTGCTAGCCTTGAGCTGAAGAGCTGAGGGACGACACCCAGACCCAGAGTTCAGGCCCATGACCAGACCCCCCTCCCCCCCCCCCCCCCAAAAAAATGTGCCTTGCTTATGGGGCTGGGAAAGTGGCTCAGTGGTAGAGCGCTTGCCTTGCATGCCTGAGGCCCTGGGTTCGATTCCTCAACACCACATAGGCAGAAAAAAAAGCCGGAAGTGGCGCTGTGGCTCAAGTGGTAGAGTGCTAGCTGAAGAGCTGAGTTACAGCGCCCAGGCCCAGAGTTCAGGCCCCACGACCGGACCCAAAAAACAAAACAAAATAAAAAACAAATCTACTTTCTTGGTGCTAAATAATTATAAGAAAGCATATGCTAGTATATGTACATATATGTGTGTGTGTATGTGTGTGTATATATATATATATACACATATATATATATATATATATATATATATTATTTTTTTTTTTTTTTTTTTTGTCGTGGGCCTTGATCTCTGGGCCTGGGTGCTGTCCCTCAGCTCAAAGCTCAAAGCTAGTGCTCTACCACTTGAGTCACAGCGCCACTTCTGGTTTTCTGTGGTTTATTGGAGATAAGAGAGTTACACAGTTTCCTGCCCAGGATGGCTTTCAACCACTATCCTCAGTAGCTAGGATTACAGGCGTGAGCCACTGATGCCCAGCTTTAAAATATATTTTTGCATACTATTTACTTTAGTAATGATTTTACCTTATAGGTATGTCTGTTTTAAATAAAACAAAATGGAAAGGTGGAACACTTCAAATTCAGCTAGCAAAAGAAAGCTTTTTGCACAGGTAAGATTTGTCCCATGTGGATTTAAGTCCTATTTATATTACAATCCATTTTATATATTCTCTTTATTTGAAAAATTGAATAACACATTGTATGGTATTAGCAAATTCACACATTGCAATTAGAGCTGATACCACTCTCATTTCTGACTCTTTCACCCTAGACCTCACAGATAAAGGATTTATTGCATTTATGTGTGTACATATTAAGCTATAAAAATATATAAATATATTGTCTTCACCCAGACCTTCTGTGGTAATGTATCCTTCCCATTCTTTTTAATTTCAAAAAAATGGATATTTAGACTTTTTCTATCTTTTCATGATTGTAGATGATCTTTGAACATACCTCTTATATATGTACATGTGTTTCTGTGGGGTTTATGGCAAAAAGTGGAGTTGTTGAATCTTTGAATTATGTCCATTTAAAGTTTAATAGATGCTACTGAATTGTTTTTATTGATTTTTGAATGTTAATACTGTTGTCATTCAAACATATAAAAACATTAGATATCCATATGAAAAGCATAAGAGTAATGCACATGATTTTAGAATAAATAATTTAACAATAGATTATTACACTATTTTTATTTATGTAACTATTTGTCCATACTGAGAGATAAACTCATGACTTGCACATGCTAAGCAAATGCTCTACCACTGAGCCATGCCCCCAGTCATTTTGCTTTTAAGTTTGTGCTTAAGATAGGGATTTGTGGGCTGGGAAGGTGGCTCAGTGGTAGAGTGCTTGCTTTGCATGCATGAGGCCCTGGGTTCAATTCCTCAGCACCACATATGCAGAAAAAGCCGCAAATGGCGCTGTGGCTCAATTGGTAGAGCGCTAGCCTTGAGCTGAAGAGCTGAGGGACAGCACCCAGGCCCAGAGTTCAGGCCCCACAGCCGGCAAAAAAAAAAGATAGGGATTTGTAAGCCAGAAGATGGTGGCTCATACCCCTAATCCTAGCTACTCAGGAAGCTAAAATCTGAAGATAGCCTTTTGAGGCCAGCCTGGGCAGGAAAGTTCATGAGACTCCTATCTCCAATGATATTTCCCCTAAAAAGCTGGAAGTGGAGTTGTGACTTAAATGGTAGAGCACTAACCTTGAATAAAACAAGGTCAAACAATATCCAGATCCTGAGTTCAAACCCCGGGACCAGCATTAAAAAAAAAACGTACTTTTGCCCATGCTGATGTCAGATGGAGATCATCATACCTCTGCCAACCAATTATCTAGGTTATGAGTGTGTACCAATCTAGCTTGTTTTTGAGATAGTAGATTGCTGACTTTTGCCCAGGCTGTCCTCAGACCTGATCCTGTCTTTGTCTCCTGAGTAGCTGGGTTTATAGGTGTATGCCACCCTACTGAACACAGGTAATTTGAAGGGAGAAAAGATAAACTTAGGATTTTTTTTTCCAGACTTCAGGCTTGAACTCAGGGCCTGGACACTGTCCCTAAGCTTTTGTGCTCAAGGCTAGCATTCTACCACTTGAAACACAACTCTACTTCCAGTTTTTTGTGATTAAACAGAGGTAAGAGTTTTACAGGCTATCCTGCCCAGCCTGGCTTCAAACTCTGATCCTCATATTTCAGCCTTCTGCATAGCTAGGATTATTGGCATGAGCCATTAGGGCCTGACATTTTTTGGAGCTTTCAAATTGGGAAACATTTAAGAGTATCTAGATGAAAAAGGTTAGGCTGTAGCTAATACTTGCCT
The DNA here is from genome assembly GCF_019054845.1 of Dipodomys spectabilis. Lineage (NCBI taxonomy): Eukaryota > Metazoa > Chordata > Mammalia > Rodentia > Heteromyidae > Dipodomys > Dipodomys spectabilis. The sequence continues at coordinate 18,073,511 of NW_024870775.1, forward strand.
AGCATGTGTGAGGCCTTGGGTTTGAATATAACAGTAGAGTTTATGGTCTATGGTCTCCATATCTGCCACGAAAAAGTGTTGAGACCTTTGCTGGAACAGAGCACAATTGGGAATGGACATTGGGTTGGGAAGACTGACTGGAGTAGGGAGTCAGGACAAGATGTCTCCATGCTTAATTTTATGCTGTTTATTCACCTACAGGAGGGAACTGACAAATAAATAAGGGATTATATGATTCATATGGTATAGCAATCAGTGATGTTTTCAAAGAATGTAATGAGAAGTGGGAAAAAGATGCCTATTATAGCTATGGGATTAGCTGGCTTGCACTTTTAAATGTATGCAGGCACGCGTGTGCGCGTGCACACACACGCGCGCACACACATGTGCACACATACCTACACCTGTATAGAAGCTGAAGTAATAGACAAAATATTAGGAGTAGAATATGAAATGAGGAACATGTCTTCTTTGCCTGCCTGCCTCACTGCCTGCCTTTCTCTCTCTCTTTTTCTTTCTTTTTGTTGTTCATCATGGGTCTTGAATTCTGGGCCTGGGTGCTGACCCTCAGCTCTTCAGCTCAAGGGTAGTGCTCTACCACTTCTTGAGCCACAGCTCTACTTCTGGTTTTCTGAGTGATTTATTGGAGATAAGAGTCTTATGGACTTTCCTGCCAAGTTGGCCTTGAACCGTAATCCTCAGATCTCAGCCTCCTGCATAGCTAGGATTACATGCATGAGCCACCAGCGCCTGGCTTTCTTTGCATTTCTGTGTTACTTTGCAATGAAAATGTCTTTTCTATTCAGAAAATAGTGTAAGGATTATGCTATAAACAAAGTGTTGTTTTACTTTAGCTTTTAATGCATTAACTTATTTATAGTGTACATTTAAGGACAACTGAAGGAAAACAAGCATGTATGTGTGGTTGATTATTTTAACTATTTTCTTTGTAATTCCTATTTGATTCAGGTTGGCACAAGAGAGAGAAGAAGCAAAGATAAAGAAAGAAAAATCAAAAACAAGCAACAGCAATTTCTTTGAGGAGATAGGAGGAATGGATTTCCATATGAAAGCTGTGCCAGGGACAGAAGTCCCAGGACATAAAGTGAGTCTTCTCTATTAGCCTAAACCAATCTAAGAATTCACCTGAGTCCATGTGATTGTGGTGTCAGTTTTTACCTTACTTTGCAGCATTAACATAGACTGCACTTAGATTTTCAGTGTAGACATACAATCAAGTAAGCATAATTTTCTGCCATTTTATATAAAAAGAAGTCCAAACTTGGGAAGAAGCTGTCTCCCAAGTTATATAGGTGGTAAGAAATATATACAGGTCCCAAGATTGTCTTTTTTTTTGCCAGTCCTAGGGCTTGAACTCAGGGCCTGGGCACTGTCCCTGATCTTCTTTTGATGAAGGCTCTACCACTTGAGCCACAGTGCCACTTCCAGCTTTTTCCGAGTAGTTTATTGGAAATAGTTTCACAGACTTGCCTGCCCGGGCTGGCTTTGAACTGCAATCCTCAGATCTCAGCCTCCTGAGTAGTTAGGATCATAGGCATAAGCCACTGGCACTCAGCTCAAGATTATCTTCTTACTATCAGTTGTTTTTATGCAATATCCTCCATGATAGATATGAGATTAATACCTACTTCTTTTTATTTTCTTTCCTCTCACACTTCTGTTTGGGAGTTCTAGTTTCATTGTCAGAAATTAACCCCAGCAGGATTAATAACCCACTGTTTAACTTTTTAAAAATTATACATATATATATGTATACGTATGTGTGTGTGTGTGTATGTATATATATATATATATATATATATATATGTATCTATAGATAGATAGATATACTGTTGCCTGACATGTTTGTTTGTTTGTTTTTTAGAATTGGGTTGTGAGTAAATTTGGAAGAGTCTTACCTGTTCTTCACCTTAAGAATCAACATAAACATAAAATATCCTTTGTGATTAGTTTCTAAGGGTAACTGTTTACTAAAGTGATGGAAACTTATGAAATACCCTTAGGATCTTACTATCTCTATTGGTAAATTTTTAGGTGTTTTACAGGTTATATGTTCCCACTTTCTATGCAAGGTAAGATCTATTTATCTACACACATACACACACACACACACACACACACACACACACACACACACACACACACAAACATAAAACAATTTAGAGAAAATGAGAGAATATCATGAGGTTTTGTATAGTTAAACAATATGAATGATAAATGCCAAAGCAGTTATGTTAATTTATGCATTTTATTACATGTGGATTCAGAGCCATTGGAGATACAGAGTGAAAAAAGTACAAGTCTTACTGTGAAGACTTTTAAAAATTGATGTTTGGAATAATAGAAAAGTGATGAGGCTGGGAATATGGCTACCCTGGGTTCAAATTTTTGGTACCACATAAATAAAAAGTTTTAAAAAGTTTTAAAAAATTTTTAAATCCTTAAAAGAAGGGATAAGATAAAATTTTCCAAAAGAGGAAAACAGTAGGTAAAAATACCAAACAGGCAGGAACATGGTGGGTAGGAAAATAGCATGGAGAACAGATTTTGGTGCCTGTTGAATGAGATCAGATTATATCTGAGGCCTTGAAAAGCTGATATTACAGACTACTGTGCAGATGGTATGTATTATCAGTGTTTGCTATAGTATTTTTAAGCCATCCAGTTAATTTCTGCCAACTTACAATATTGGTGCTTTGTTTTACCCATGAAAATGTCATAGAAATCTCAGTTTCATAGGTTCTACAGGGTTATTAATCATCACTTTGTGGGATCTAGGCAACAGCCTTATAGCAGGCTGCAGGATAAGATAGAGTAAATATGACTGGCTCAAGATTAAACAGGTATCAATGGCTCACACCTATAATCCTAACTACTTAGGAGGCTGAGATCTAAGGATCAAGACTTGAGGATCCAGCCTGGGAAGGAAAGTTCATAAGACTCCTATCTCCGATGAACCACCAAAAAAGCCAAAAGTAGAGCTGTGGCTTAAATGGAAGTGTGCTAAACTTAAGGGGGGAAAGCTCAAGGTATGGGCCAAGCCCTGAGTTCAAGCCACAGAACCAGCACCCTCCCCCCCCCCACCAAAATAAATAAATAAAAGGCGTTGGTGGCTCACGCCTATAATCCTAGCTACTCAGGAGGCTGAGATCTGAGGATCATGGTTCAAAGCCAGCCCAGGCAAGAAAGTCTATGAGACTCTATCTCCAATTAACCACCAGAAAACCGGAAGTGGCGCTGTGGCTCAAGTGGTAGAGCACTAGCCTTGAGCTGAAGAGCCGAGGGACAGTGCCCAGACCCAGAGTTCAAGACCCACAACTGACAAAAAAAAAAAAAGATTATACAATATTGCTTTTTCATATCATATTGACGGGTTTGTTTTTTTTTTTTTAACACTTAGTGTTTTTGCTTTAGTCCTTGACTCTGGGTGACATCATGAAATATGATCCATCAAAATACTGCCACAACCTAAAGAAAATTGCAGAGGATTTCACAAGTACCATTCCCATAAGTAGCCTCACTTGGGAACTGGAAGGAGGCAATGACCCTATGAGTAAGAAACGTCGAGGAGAGTTCTCTGAATTTCATGGCCCTCCACAAAAGATGATAAAAGTACAGAAGGGTGAGGACTGTACTAGCTCCAAGGGTTCTGCTACAATTCAGAGAACAAGTCGGGCAACAGATAACACATCAACACAGCAAAAGGCCACACAGAAGATAGCTTGTGACTCTGTTATTCCTAAATCACTCTCTGTTCATGATGCTTCTCAGAAACCTCAAAGTGTACATTTTCAGACTTCTGGCTTACAAACTTCCCAGAAAAAAACTAGCATGTCTGATGATGATATTGATTCTGAAGATGAGTTGAGAATGATGATTGAAGAAGAGAAAAACTTACAGAGAGTTACATGTTCCTCGGTAAATGAATCTGAAAATGATCCCTTTGAAATCGTAAGAGATGATTTCAAGTCAGATGTTCACAAAACAAATTTAGGTATCACTAAAGATGCCCGCCATGTTAGTGAAAATACTTCAAGAAATGATTGTGAATGTGACTCAGATGATACAGATGAAATCATTGCAATGAAGAAAAACACTGGTAAGATTAAGAACAGTGAAGAATTTTCAAAGACAGAAACATCTATACACAAGAAAACATCTTTTAAAAAGAAAGAACTTTCTGATCGCTGTATCAAAGTACAAAAAAGAAAAAAAAAAGAGTCAGTCCTCAGTCATGGAGTGAAACCTAATCATAATCCTCTGTCCAACTCTAGCTCTAGCAGTAGTGATGAAGAGTCTGAGGGTGATGAGGAATATAAAGCCATGATGGAAAACTGTTCTCGTATCAATCTCACATTAGCTGATTTGAAACAGTTGGCCGGCATTGATCAGAAGATTCCAGAAAAAGATACTGAGAGTGATGGTGCAGAAACAACCAACCCCTGCAAGTCTGACATAGCTCCCAAGAACCCCAAGACTCCCCATAACCTCTATAGACGCCGACAGTGTATTAGTCCTGAGAAGATTGTGGCTTCCCTTTTAGAAGAAGAAAACACTTATGGTAATCAGAAAACAAAAGAAAACAACTTCAAACCAAAGTTCCAGGCATTCAAGGGAGTAGGTTTTCTTTATGAGAAGGAATCAGTGAAAAAAAAATTGAAAAAGACTGTTCATGAAGATCCAAGTTCCTTGAAACATGAGCATCCCAATAGCATTTCTGTGGAAAATAGAGCCCCATACACTAATGACCCATCATGTAAACAGACTGCATGCCAATCTGCAGAGAAACTGAATGGCCCAAACCACATTCAGCCTCAAAATAGAGAGTTGACTCTTGAGAGTAAGGACCATAAGGTATTGTCCTCTAATGGTTTTCAAGACGGAAGTAAAATTTCCTGTCTGTTGCCATTAAAAAGTAAGAAATCCTTAACTGCGACTGTAAAGACTCACAAGATATGCTTTGACAAAGATACTTGCCATAGTACCAAGAATCAAGAAAAAGCTTCAGAGGAAGAGGGTTCTAATTCAAGCAGCCTCACATCTTTGGTCAACCTATCCAAGATCTCTCCCAGCAAAGACAAGAAAAGCACAGCTGATTTCTCACTTTCTATTAGTAACTCTTCAGATGTGAATACTAAGGATAAGCATGCTGAAGACAATCAGAAGCGTTTGGCAGCCTTGGAGGCAAGACAGAAAGCCAAAGAAGTACAGAAGAAGCTAGTACATAATGCACTGGCAAATTTGGTGAGTATATTTTCTTCTGTGAATTTAAGAAAATACTCTCAAAGTCCAGCCTTTCCATCTGATGATGGTAGATGTGCTCACTTAGAGTTCATTGTCAAGGCATTCACCAGTTTGACTTTGTGTCCTTAAGATAGGAGCTTTTGTAATTCTAAAAGTGCATCCTAAAGGAAGTGAAATTAAACTGTTGAAAATATTTTAAATTTATATAAGCCAAGCACTGGCAGCTCATGCCTATTAATCTTGGCTAATACCAGAAGTCTGTGATTTGAGGATCAGATTTTGAAGCTTGCCTGGGTAAAGTTGAAGAGATTATCTTCAGTTAGCCAGGAATAAAAGCTGGACTGGAAGTATGGTTCAAGTGCTAGAGCCATGAGCAAGAAAGTCTACAAAAAAAGAAAGAAAGTTATATAAAATATATTTAAAAAAAGAAAGAAAGTCTACCAAGAGCACAAGGCATTGAGTTTAAGCCCCAGAATCAGCACGCCCCCCCCCCCCAAAAAAAAAGGAAAGAATTTTTGGGTTTTTTGTTGTTTCGTTGTTTGTTGCTGTTAGAACTCAGCAAAATAAAATTCCAGTTTATTGTTGAACAGCATTGTTTCACACATACATCAAACAGCCATAGACCAAAAAAAGGGGGGAAAAAGGAAACTTTTTTATCTTTGGCCTTTTTAACCATCTCATACAAACCAACTACTTTATAGTACAGCTAAGTACATACACAAAAAAAGTTACTGGAATGCTCAGGATAAGATTGGGGTTTTTTTGTTGTTTTTGCTTTTTTTGCAAGGCTTTTTTTCTCCTTTGAGATTATAATGAATATGGTCACACCACAAGTAGGCAGAAGGACAGAATGCTCTGAAGGCTGGTTTGGTCATCCGAGATCATTAAAAATGGCTGACCCCAACAATATGTACAAAAATATAAAATGTAAATAAAAATACAAACACATTTTCCTTTTTAAAGTACTTTTAAGAAAAAAAGCAGGGCCTTGGAAGTTTTGGTATTTTCCTCCCTGTCGCACATTCTCGTTGTGGTTTTGGTGGGGTGGTGGAGAGCTTGGTGATGCTGCCCTCAGTGGGCCACTGCTTGAAGGTGACCACGTTTAGCTTGTGAGTCGGGAAGTGGAGGGTGAATGCGTCACGGTGGCATTTTTTTTTTTAGTTTTCCTTTTTTGCTGTTTAGTCATCCTCATCAGTCTTCTGCTTCTTGGTACTGACATCATCATCCTCAGCTGCCCGTTTGCCTGTGCCTGCCTCTGCCTCCTCATCTTCATCTCCATCTCCCTCCTCACCATCACCAGCTTCCTCCTCCTCCTCTTCCTTCCCACCTTCTTCATCTACTTCATTATCAACCTCCTGCTCCCCATTGTCCTCTTTAGCATTCCCGTTGGCAGGGGCATCTCTTCCATTCTCTGCCTCCTCCACAACTTCTCTCTTCTCCTTCAAGACCTTGGTGGTGTCTCGGAGCTGGTATCTACGCCGTGTCTGATGTGGCCCGTGGGGCACGCCAGTGATCCGGTGCAGTGAGGGGAAAAAAGAAAGTGGGAGTTCAGGGCCAGAGAGCTACTGGAGTCCGGAGTGGCTGAGGAAGCTGCGGCCACCTGGACCTAGGAACAATGCAAAGATGCTTTTCAGAGCAGCCAGTCTTGTTCTTTTTTTCCTTTTTTTTTTTGTCAGTCTTAGGTCCTAACTCTGGGCCTGGGCACTGTCCCTCAGCTCTTCAGCTCAAGGCTAGCGCTCTACCACTTGAGCCACAGCGCCACTTCCGGATTTTTCTGCTTATGTGGTGCTGAGGAATCGAACCCAGGGCCTCATGCATGCTAGGCAAGCACTCTACTACTGAGCCACCTTCCCAGCCCAGGAAAGAATTTTTATGGGTGTTTGTTTTATGTGGGAACTGAGGCTTGAACTCAGTACCTGAGTACTGTTCCTTAGCTTTTTCAACTCAAGTCTGGTGTTCTACCACTTGAGTCACGGGTCTGCTTCTGGCTTTGTGTGTGCATGCATGCATACATGCATGCGTGCCTCTGTGTGTGTGTGTGTTGCTGATGGTTAACTGGCAGATGCTCCAGAAAAAAAGGAGCAATTAATACAAGAATGTATTTTCAGTGAAACTTAAGGATGATAAATTGGAAGGAAGCTGGGCGCTGGTGGCTCACGCCTGTCATCCTAGCTACTCAGGAGGCTAAGATCTGAGAATCACGGTTCAAAGGCAGCCTAGGCAGGTCCACTTAACCGGAAGTGGCATTGTGGCTCAAGTGGTAGAGCCCTTGCCTTGAGCTGAAGAGCGTAGGGACAGCACCCAGGCCCAGAGTTCAAGCCCCATGACTAACAAAAAAAGAAAAAAACAATTGGGAGGAAATGAAGCTATAGTAATAAGTCTGGCTGAGTTTGTGCTGAGCTTGGACATTATTCTTAAAGCTATAAAACAAAAATGCAGTGAAAAGTTTTAAGGCATTGAAAATTAGAAGATTAGTTTTATACATTTGTGGATCAGGAGGTGTTAAACTACAGCTTACAGGCCATTCATTGCATAGCCCATTTATGTACAGCTAACAATGTTTTTGTTTTGTTTTATGCCCACACTGGGCTTGACCTCAGGGCTTAGGCTTTCCTCTCAAGACTAGCTCTCTACCACTTGCATCAAATTTCCACTGCTGGCTTTTTTTCCTGCCTGGAATTCCAGTCCTCAGATCTCAGTCTCCTGAGAGTAGCTAGGGTTACAGATATGAGCCACTAGCATGGGGCTGCTAAGGATTTTTTTTTAATATAAGGCACATACCCTATGTGGTCTGCAGAGTTTAAAATACTTACCTTGGGCCTTTTATAGGTAAAAATTTTTAACCTCTCAGGAAAAATCCATCAGACCATGACAAAAACAATGAATTGAAAGGGTCATATCTGGAACCAGGGAGAACCTTCACGTAGAGGCCAGAATCAAAGCAAGATATTTAGAATACACTAAAAAAATACCAAGAAGGTCATATTGACAAGATTTGCTCACTGTGGAGAAAAAGGTGTCCTGAGTTTCTCTCTGGGACAAATAGGTGATAATGGCACTTAATAGAAAAGGGAAAAAGCTTAAGAAAGACAGCTGAAGGAGATGATGGCTTTTAGACATGTTCAGTATGAGATTGAGTTGTCTTAAAATGTGATGCTTTTGAATATCCTTAGGATGGTCATCCAGAGAAAAAGTCAACACACATCATCTTTGGTTCTGATGATGAAAGTGAAACAGATGCGACATCCACTCAGGAGCAAAATCACCCAGGAGAGAAGCTAATGAAAGTAAGATATTCCAGACATCCCTGTGGACATTCATCTGCTTTGCAGACTTACTTATTCCCTCTGTCTATCCCTCCCTTCCTTCAACATGGTCTTACTACATAGTTCAGGACAACTTTGAACTCATGGCTAGTCATCTTACCTCATCCTCCCAAGTGGCCAGGATACACACTTGTGCCAGCATACCCAGGAGCAGATCCATTTCCTGTATATTGTATAACAAGATGTCCACTCAACTGCCAGTTCAACATAAAATCTTTCTGGGAACTATAGTGAGACCTAGTACTCCCCAGGCCACCACACACAGAGATGACAGGGCTTTACAACATCTGCAACATTAGGTCAATGTTAGTGAAAAGAGTGCAGGGGGTCTTACCTACAAAAATTATACCTTGAACTTTGTATCCTTGGGGAGCATGTGAATTAATGATCCTAGAGGCCAGTTAGAAGAACATGAGTCAGGAGTTTCCATCTGACCCCACCACTTACTTGTTCCCAGTTTATGCATCGAGGTTGTTGGTTTTTATATATGGGGAGGTTGCATTATGAAGGAAATCCTGATTGCCTCAGTTAATAAACATTTATATTTAACAGGAGTCCATGGGTAACACAACTGGAAAGCTGTTTGATAGCAGTGATAATGACGAATCTGATTCCGAAGATGACAGTGACAGGTTCAAGATTAAGCCACAGTTTGAAGGCAGAGCTGGACAGAAGGTTAGTGAAGACTGAAAATTGACTTGACGCATGTCTAATTTTTCAAGGTAGTCCTTAAATCTAGGTAAATACAGATAGGCCTTATCTCACATTGTTGTGTTGAGTGTTTATTTGGGGCATGAATCCTCTCTTAGCTCTAATTGGTTCACAGGTGATGCAATGCAAATGTTAATGATGTGAATATACCAGTGGAGGGAACTGTACTTGGCAAGTGGTCTGATAAGCTGTTTATTGTGAATCTGGTTGTCACTTGTGTATACTTTTTATCCATATAGCTCATGAATTTACAATCACACTTTGGCGGTGATGACAGATTCCGCATGGATTCTCGGTTTCTAGAAAGTGACAGTGAAGAGGAGCAGGAAGGTAAATACTTTGTTGTCCAAACAGTCCTGACATAGAGCTGGGAAATCATCCAGTGGACCTCTTTCATTTAACAGACACAGCACCTCAAGGCATTCAACTGAAGAATGTATAGTCAGATTTATAAGTCAAATTTAACTTAAATTTACACATATTTAGTAATAATTCCTTAAGTATCCTTTGTGTCATTCTGGCATGATAGAGAAAGGTAAGTATCCTATCTAACAATCTGTATCAGTTAGTGTGGCAGGTTTTGCTAGGGTATGACAGTTCACATTTGCTTTCTAGGAATTTTTTCCCCCAGGACCTTGGATATAGAAGAATGATGGTGGCATCATTCTACTTCCTGCGAAGGCATTTTTCACAGCAGTGGTTCCATACATCTATAAGCCCTTACCTTCTACCATCTTACATGTGTAACTCCCTTTCCCACTCCCAATCTCAGAACTTCTGTCATTGTCTAATTTTGTTTTTCTCTCCTTCCTATGTTAAATCTAATGTGTATCTTAATCTTCACTGTTAATACTTTCAGTCCTTTCTCAAGTACAATCTCTAACTTTATCCTCTCCATTTATTTATTTTATTTATTTATTTATTGCCAGTACTATAGGTTTTTGTTTTTTGTTTTCATCCTATCCTCATGCATTGCTGTACTCTTAAACATTGAGAAATCTCTCCAACCTGTGTTTTTGTGCTATTCCTGGTGCTTGAACTTAGGGCCTGAATACTCTCTCTTAGCTTCTTTTGCTCAAGGGTAGCATTCTTGCCACTTGAGCTACATATAGCTCCACTTCTGGCTTTTTTTTTTTTTTGAGTAGTTTATTAGAAATAAGAATCTCCTAGACTTTCCTGCCCCAGCTAGCTTTGAACCTCAATCCTCAGATCTCAGCCTCCTGATTAGCTAGGAATATAGGAGTGAGCCACAGGTACCTGACCTTTTTTTAAAAAATATATATAATTTTTTTGAGACAGGGTCAACTGGGCTTTATCTATCTATGTTAAGACTTTCTTAGCCAGGCACAGGTGGCTCATGCCCGTAATCCTAGCTATCAGGAGGCTGAGATCTGAGGATCGCGGTTCAAAGCAAGCCCAGGCTTTAGTGATACCTTAATACACACACACACAGAGCAAAATAGTGGCCTATGTCTTGAGTCTTTCAGAGCATTTTATTCTATTCACCATATAGTGGACCATTTTGCTATTGATTAAAATTTAAGTTAAAATGGTAACTTAATTTCCTCAGTCCTGGAAAGGGACAGGTTTCTCTTCTGCCCTCCCAAACCTAAGAGTAGATGCACTATGAGTAGAGAAGAGCTGTCCAGCTCTGTTCCAACCTGGGCTACTAGGGCAGAGGTGGAGGTCTGAGTTGAGTCCCATGTCACAGTTGTTCAATGTAGCTCTTTCTTTCCCTTCTGATAATTGATTTATAAAACAAAGGAGGCCATGGATGCAGGACAGGAAAGGGTGAGTAGATAAATAGGGAGGGTGAAGATTTTTGCCTAAAATCTGGAAGTCAGGCTCATCTGGCAGTCTTCTGAATAGGAACTCTTAAAGTACCTCTTGTGTAGTAGGGTCCCTGAATTCTCTCCAGACCCCATGTTCTCCTCCTTCAGCTATGGTGATAAGCAGAGAAGATAAGAACTTCCAGCCTTTTTCCTATTGGGAAGGAAAACTCATCATCTGGCTTTGCAGAGAAGGTGTCACTTTATGCTCATAGTACATTATCTATACCATGTGCTCTAGGATACCATATATAAAGAATCAAAAAGTAAAACACTTGAATAAGCTTGTATTATAACATTAATATTGTTGAAAGTATCTTTTCTGGGATGAAGTGATTCATCATTCTAGTCCTGCTTTAGTCGTTTGTAATTTGTGGCAATATGCTTTTCTTTTTAATACAAAAAAAAATATAAAAATAGGGGCTAGGAAGGTGGCTCAGCGGTAGAGTGCTTGCCTACCGTGCATGAGGCCCTGGGTTCCATTCCTCAGCACTACATAAACAGGAAAGGCGGGAAGTGGCACTGTGGCTGAAGTAGTAGATCACTAGCCTTGAGCCGAAGAGCTCAGGGACAGTGCCCAGGCCTAGAGTTCAAGCCCCATGACCAACAACAACAACAATATATATATATATATATATATATATATATATATATATATATATATATATATATATATGTATATATATATGTATATATATATATGTATATATATATATGTATATATATATGTATATATATAAAAATTGTTGAATATTGACATTTTCATTATGTTATAACCTGGAAAGCTTTTCATACTTTTTTATTTTATCATATGTGCTCGTTTTGTTTCTGCATGCTCTCCTCCTGAGACTCTACTTTGTTTGCCCACCTATATTCCAAATGGTTTATAGGTTGATAGGGTTGAAGACTCTGCTTTGAACCCTTAGTCATTTTTTCCCTAGTTTCTGTTTGTTGTTGATTTCCAGAATTAATTTGGAAGAAACAGGCTTGGGCTTTTTTCACATTTCTGTTATCCAAACTAGTTTTGTTCTCTGGTACTTGTTTGTTTCCAGTAGTTTAAAGTGACAGCTTATGGAGTTCAGTGGTGCCTTATTTGTAGGGTACATGGCTTTATTTCTGTAATCCAATATTTCTGTAACCGTTATTAAATTACCATCTCTTATGGTCAGATGACAGTAGCTCATGCCTGCAATCTTAGTTACTTAGAAGGCTGATATTTAAGGATCTCAGTTTAAAGCCAGTCTGGGCAGGAAAGTCTGTAAGACTAAACTCCAATTAACCACCAAAAAGCTGGAAAGTGGAGCTGCAGTTTAAATGGTAAAGTACTATACTTGAGTGAAAAAGATCAGGGATAGCACTCAGGCCCTGAGTTCAAGTCCCAGAACTGGAACAAAATAAATAAATTGCCATCTTTCACTGTCAATTTTACTAACATGCAATCAAGATTATTATTTTTAGAATATTTTAAAATACTTTTAGAATATTTTAACGCCTTTAGAATATTTTTTAAAAATCAATTTTCTAATTTTATAAAATTAGTAGCTTCCTGTGTTACATTTTTCAGTCTTCACTTGCCATGGACTTGCTGCTGAAGTCATTAAGTCCAAATTTTACATTTGTCAATGGGAATAAATGTAGAACATTTTGTTTGCTAGTCAAGTGATTTCGGAATTTGTTGTGCTTGTAGATAGAATAGAAAAAATCTGGTGAAACTCTAACCCTATCTTGATGTGTTTCGTTTATGTACTTCATATGGTCTTCTAATTTATCCTTTTTTTCCTCAAAGAGGTAAATGAAAAGAGAAGTGCTGAGGAGGATGAACTTGCTGCAGAAAAAAAGAAAGCCCTGAATGTTGTGCAAAGTGTCTTACACACCAGCTTGAACAACCCTCTAAACAAGGGACCAGCAGCTAAGAAATTTAAGTATGGTTTATGTTCTGACACTTTCTAGCATATTTCCCTTTGCCATAAGTGTCTTAACTTTGCTATAACTATTTGATTGAGCTAGGCACTGTGGCTCATACCTACTATAATCCTAGCTACTCAGGAGGCTGAGATCTGAGGATTGAGGTTCAAAGTCAACCAGGGGAGATCTAGTTCTAGAGTCTCTTATCTCCAGTTAACCACCAAAATAAGTAGAGGTGTGGCTCAAGTTAGAATACAAGCCTTGAGCCAAAAAGCTAATGGACAGTGCCTGGGCCCTGAGGTAAAGTCACAGTACCAGCCACACTTACACAAAAACAATCTAGGTGATTGACTTAAGGTCAATCACCTAGAGCTCTTTACTCAGCCTAGCCAGGTCATTTTTAGCTTCTTGGGACAAGCACTTGACCACACGTATTGCCTCTTATAATAGCCTTATCTTTAACCCAGTGATTCGTGTTAAGAAGCTAATCTTAAATTATTTTTATATATTCTATTTCTATGTATAGACATATTCTATATATATTCTATCGATTGGATATCTATGTATTCTATGTATAGATATGTCCTATTCTATACATAGTTGTCATAATAGCATTTCTCCCATTTGTTAAACCATTGTAAACTTGTTTAAGTACTAATTCTAAAATTATTCATCTATATAATTATAGCATGGAAAATTTCAAGTGTTTAATTTAGAGAGACTAGTGTAATGAAACACTGGGATATCATCAGGGTTGGTCACCAACATGTGACCCATTTTCTCTTCTCTACTACTTCTGTTCAACTCTTGACTTAACCAGTGAAATATTTTATGTAAATTTTCAGAAGTATATCATTTTGTGTGTATGTAACTTAGTATGTTTAAATTTTTTAAGGTATCAGAAAAATTCAGGAAAATTCAAAAGCAGATAACTTAAAAATACTCTTCTAACAAGAACCAAATTCTCAGGCTGGGAAGTTGGCTCAGTGGTAGAGTGCTTGCCTTGCATGCTTGAGGCCCTGGGTTCTATTCCTCAGCACCACATAAGCAGAAAAAGCCAGAAGTAGCGCCATGGCTCAAGTGGTAGAGCACTAGTCTTGAGCTGAAGAGGCGAGGGACAGTGCCCAGGCCCAGAGTTCAGGCCCCATGACTGGCCAAAACACCCAAAAAGAACCAAATTCTCTTCTTTGATTCTATTTAGCTTCATTTTTGCCCCCAAATTAGTCTTCCTAGTCTTAAATTATGATTTGCAATTAGTTGTTTTACATATATGATTTGAGGATTTCTTCTAACATCCCTTCTTTTTACATAGGGATGTCATACATTATGACCCAACAAGGCATGACCATGCTACTTATGAAAGAAAAACGGATGATAAACCCAAAGACAGGTAAATTGAGCTACTTTTTACCTTAGTTTCTGAAATTGCTAACATACAGTTCTGAGATGCATTGGTTCAGACTGCTGCTGTTTCCTAGCTCTGTCTAGGATTTTATTTTTTTTAACTTTCCATTTCTTTTTTTACATATTTTATTGTTATTAAGTAGTTGTACAAAGAGTTAGAATTCCATAAGTCAGGTTATGAGTACAATGCTTTTTGGTCAGTGTCATCCCTTCCCTTCATTCCCATGCATTTTCTTCCTTTTGCTTCTATCCATAAGCAAAGATTTATTTTTAAACTGAGGTCTACAGGTTTTTCTGGGAAGTAAATATATTAGTAAACATGACAGTAAATATGTTAGGTTGCAAGCCAGTCTCTGTGAGTGACAGCTCTCCTCTACCTGTATAGTAGAAAAGTAGCATATGAAGGGAGGCTGTGTTCAATAAAATTATTAGTGGACACTGGAATTTGCTTCTGTATAATTTTTGCATGCTGTGAAATCATTTTTTTCCTTTATTTCAGACTATTAAAAAAAGAAAGAAAGAAGCAGGGGCCTATAGTCCTAGCTATTCAGGAGGCTGAGTCTGAGGATCATAGTTTGAAAGCAGGAAAGTCTGTGAGACTGTTATCTCTAATTAAACCAAAAGCCAGGAGTAGAGCTGTGTTTCAAGTGATAGAGCACTAGCCTGGATCAAAACAGCTTAGGGACAGCACTTGAGCTCAAGCTCCAGGACCAGTATCAAAAAAAAAAAAAAAAAAGCAGGAAGCAGTTGTGATCTGACACATGGCCCATGCTTTACATCATGTTTTCCCGATAATGTCATCCATTTGATCTTCAGCTGAAAACATTTCTTAAATTTCATGTCATTTTTCTTCTGGAAACTGGGGATTACTGTGAGGTCCTGGCTTCTTATGAAAAAAAAGTTTCAGTCTCAGCTCTCACGTTTCACTTTAAAAAGAAATCATAGACCTGCAAAATGGCTCAGTAATAGGATACCAGCTGTGAGCAAAAACACGAAGCAAAAGTGACATTGATCAAGATCATTGTACTTTGTAAATTGACATGTTGAATTAAAATCCCTTTGTAATCCTTGTTGCTCATAGGCTGAGATCTGAGAATTGTAGTTCACTGCCAGCCTGGGCAGGAAAGTCCATGCAACTATCAATTACCCAACAAAAGCTGGGTGTGAAACTATGGCTTAAGTAGTAGAGCCCAGCCTTGAACAAAAAAGCTCAGAGACATTGCTCAGGCCCTGTGTTCAAGCCCCAGGACCAGCAATCATCACTGAATAAATATAGCTAAGCAAGAGCCCAAGGCCCTGAGTTCAAGTGCCAGTACTAGCAAGAAAGAAAAAAAAAAAAAAGAAATTTTTAAAAAAGAGAAACTGTCAGAAAATGGCAACACTTTCTCGACATCTGAGTGATATCCCAATTATTTGGATTTTTTTCTATTTTCTGAATTAATACAGGTGATAGTGTTGATAATCTTTCTACTACCATGTAATAAAAATCTTTGTTCTTTCATTTTCTTCCCTGGCTCTTTTTGCCAGAAGTCACATACTAAATCTTTGAGATTATTTTCCATTTTCTCTGAGTCATTTAGTCTAGCCCATGTTCATGGGATAGGTAAATTAACTTCAAACTCTTGAAAGAAGCATCAAGGAGTTATGGGATCCAGGCTTAAAGCCACATATACTACCTCTGTAATAAGTACTAGAATTGTCTGTGTGAGCCAGGCACCGGTGGCTCACACCTGTAATCCTAGCTACTCAGGAGGCCCAGATCGGAGGATCACAGTTCAAAGCCAGCCCGGGCAGGAAAGTCCATGAGACTCTTATCTCCAATAAACCACTAGACAACAGGAAGTGGCACTGTGGCTCAAGCAGTAGAGCGCTCGCCTTGAGCTGAAGAGCACAGGGACAGCGCCCAAGCCCAGAGTTCAAGCCTCACGACCAACCAAAAAAAAAAAGAATTGTCTGTGTGACATTTTCTTACAGGACTCCTATACACAAGAAGTATATCTATCTTAAAATTAACCAGGTGGGTTCATTTTCTGAAGGATAAACTGTTTCTGACTCTGAACAGACAGGATATCCTGCTTCTTCTTCCCATTTTAGATCTTTAACAACTTTATGTCTTGTATAGAGTGAACTCTAATAGGAAAGGGTATTTTTTGTTCTTTTATTTTCTAAAAACTCTGCTGCAAACTGCCATGTTACTTTTTGTTTGAGATTAAAGAGAAAAGTATATTCATTTCTAAATATAGAGCAGACATGACAATATAGACAATTCCAAAAGAGTCTAGTAAATTTAGCACATGTCTACTTCATTTTTAAAACTGAATTACATTTGATTCCTTTTTCATTTAAAACTTAAAATGATCATAGAAAGCATCTGATTTATTATGTTCCTTTTGCAACTGAGGATGTAGGCCCATTGACCGTGATTCCTTACAGCTGATAGTTTCATTAATTTCTGAATTGTAATTTAGAAGATAAGAAATAGGAGAATGTACCAGATACTGACGGCTCATTCCTATAATCCTAGCTACTCAGGAGACTGAAATGTGAGGATCATGGGTAGAAGCCAGCCCAGGCAGCAGTCTATAAGACTATTATTTCCAATTAACCACCTAAAAGCCAAGTGGTAGAACACCAGCCTTAAGCAAAAAAGCTAAGAGACAATGTCCAGATCCTGAATTCAAACCCCAAAACTGGCACAAAAGAGATGGGGGGAAGGGAGGGAGGGAGGAAGAGAAAGAATATGAATCAAGTTATATTTGCATTTCAAACAGAAAAGGTCAGATAGGTTGATGTTAGGGAAATGAACCCTAAGATAAGTATTCAAATGTTTTTTTTTTCATTGATGTGATTGTTTCTAACACATTTATCTTTCTTTGTTGCTTTGTACGTCCCTCCCCCATGGTATAACCAACCCCTGCTTTCACTGTATTAGATGTGGGTATAATTTGTGGAGGGGAAGAGGAAAAACAACTCGTTTAAATAGGGAAACAGGTGGACCCATTGCAACAATGAGATGTACAAGTCATTATGTCGAAAACAAACTTTACAACTTTGGTGCAGGGGGTAGGGGAGGAGGATTGGGAGAGGGGGCGGGGAGAGGATGGGATGGGAAGGGGAAACAAAGGAGGAGGCTACAATGCTTGATAAGAAATGTACTCATTATCTTGCCCATGTAATTGTAACCCCTCTGTACAGTATTTTCACAATAAAAAAAAGTTATATTTGCATTTGTTTGAGATCATTTTGTATAAAAAGTTTGTTGGTCAAGGTTCTCTGTAAATCTTAATTATTAAAAGGATGGAATTAAAGTTATCCAAGGATGTGACTTTTAATTTTTTCAAATTTTTCAAAACTTGCCTTTATGATATTCATGTTTTTATATGTCATTGCAGTAAAGCAAAGCGAAAGAAAAAACGAGAAGAGGCTGAGAAGCTACCTGAAGTATCTAAAGAAATGTATTATGATATTGCTATGGATTTGAAAGAAATATTCCAGACTCCAAAAGATAGCAATGAAAAGGAAGAAGATATACCACAGAAAGAGGACTGTGCTGGGGAAACAGAGGGAAGCCATAATTCTGCAGCTCAGACAAGTGGGGACACACAGCCCAGCGGGTTCACATTCTCCTTTTTTGATTCAGACACTAAAGATGAAAATGAAGGTACTTTTCTTTTTTTATCACATTTTTATTTTGAGCAGATTAAGCTTGTCTATTCACTGTACTGGATTTACTATTGTCTGGATAAAGGTCTGTTTTCTTGATTTAGATAAATAATATGAGATTCAGTGTTCCATGACCATAAATGTGATGAATGAAATTAACTATTTTTACATTTCAGGGAGAAACTTGGGGAGCTAGCTGAGATATGTAGGAAAGCCAGAGAATAAGATTGTATCCCTACTGGTCTGTAGCTGTAACTGTGATGTACAGTTAAAGCAAAAATTTTTTAAAAACTTATGAAAACAAATAATGCAATGATACTAGGATATACACTTTGTATTTTTATTCTTATATAAGGTTATTTGCTGGCTAAGGTTGGCCTCTAGTTTAGTCTGTGTTATTTAAATTCTAATATATGAATTATTTGGATTGAATTCATGTTCGGGGCCACCATTGTTGTATGTATTGATGTACAGCCTTGAATGTGAATAATTACTATAAACTATATTTTACAACTTTTTTTCTGGCTTTATTATATAAATTTTCTATTTGGTCATAGTTTAACCATATCATAATTTAATGAATCTTTTTTCCCTTTTTTCAAGTATCTGTGCTTTCGATGTAATTACTGAATGATGAATTTCCCTCGTATGCTCAGTAGTCTTGTAATAAAAGCATGTATTGTGTTTTAAAAAAAAAAAAAAAGATTGTATCCCTAGCCAGGCACCGGTGGCTCACACCTGTAATCCTAGCTACTCAGGAGGCTGAGATCTGAGGATCACGGTTCAAAGCCAGCCCAGGCAGCAAAGTCCGTGAGACTCTTATCTCCAATAAACCACTAGAAAACCGAAAGTGGCGTTGTGGCTTAAGTGGTAGAGTGCTCGCCTTGAGCTGAAGAGCACAGGGACAGCACCCAGGCCCAGAGTTCAAGTCCCAGGACCGACCAAAAAAAGGAAAAGATTGTATACCTTCTTCTGTTACATAAAAACAGGAAGATGTGAAGCAAATAGCTTTCTTTAAATGCCATAAGAGATGCTGTGACATGCAAAACTGTTGCTGTTTATGATAGGAGAAATAGCCTTCTTTGTTTGATATGAGTAGGCTGTGTCACCATCAGCTACAATTTTTCATCCTATCTCAACCATAAGCAGCCACAGGGAAAAATAGCTATTCTTTTATGATATAGGGTCTTGCCATATAACCAAGGCTGGCCTCAAACTCACAATCTTCTTATCTAAATACCCTGAGTTTTATAGGAGTATATTATAGGACTAAAGAAGTATATCACCATGCCTGCCTAAAATGTCTATTCTTTAGCAACCTATTTCTTATTCAGTTTTTAAAATTCATGTTCAGTTTTCTGGGAGTTCTCTATAAAAAGCAGGGTAGACCATCCAGAAATATACAATAATTTGTGATTCTGTGTAAAAGATTGGCACATAAAATAGCATCAGTGTGTGTAGCACTTGTGTGTTATTCCAAAAGGAACTATACAATGTAGCAAGTTTTTTTTTTTTGGGGGGGGGGGGGTTGGGTTTTTTTTTGGTCGGTTGTGGGGCTTGAACCCTGGGCTTGGGCACTATCCCTGTGCTCTTCAGCTCAAGGTGAGCACTCTACCACTTGAGCCACAACGCCACTTCTGGTTTTCTAGTGGTTTATTGGAGATAAGAGTCTCATGGACTTTGCTGCCTGGGCTGGCTTTGAACTGTGATTCTCAGATCTCAGCCTCCTGAGTAGCTAGGATTACAGGCTTGAGCCACGGGCACCAGGCTTAGCAGGGGTTTTTTATGCAGTGTATTGTGTGCTCTGATTACATAATATTCTTGTAGAAAAGGTTCATTCTAGCATTATTTTTTTTTAATCTGAGAGCCAAGTATGAGAAATTGACCTTGAAATGAGTCCTAGTCACCATCAACCTGGGAATTATTCTTAGTAGTTGGAAACTTCTGGAGACTTGTAAGGGGTTGGTTGTGTCTAGTAGCTTTTTCAGCAGTCTAGAAAGAGGTTTGGAGACTTGAAAACATCAAGATATATTTCTTTCCTTAAGCAGAAGAAAACCTAGTTTTTCTGAATTTTGTTATATTTTAGACTTCTCTCAATAGTACAGATGTTAAGGTTATTCTCTGTTCTTTTTGAAAAATTGTGTGGTGCCAGGCACCATTGGCTCACACCTATAATTCTAGTTACTCAGGAAGCTGAGATCTAAGGATCCTAGTTTGAAGCCAGCCTGGGCAGGAAAGTCCAGGAAATTCACATTTTCAGTTAACCACCAAAAAGCCCAAAGTGGAGCTGTGGCTCAGAGGGTACAGTGCCAGCCTTGAGCTAAAAGAAGCTCAAGGTCCTGAGTTCAAACTCCAGGACTGGCATTTTTTTAAAAAAGTGTTGTTCTTTTATAAAACTTTAGTTTTATGTTTTTCTTATTGTTATATTCCTTGCCTAGTCACTATCAATGCCAAAATTAGACTGTGGTTTCTTTTAGTACTTGAAAATTAGCAAAGATAATGCTACATAGGAACTGAGGCTGAAGCTCAGTAGTAGACTACTTGCCTTACATGAAAAGATTTTCTCCAGCACTAGGGGCAAAATGATACTACCTATTTTCAACTGGTTATAAGTAGAATTCTACATAATATATTTGAAATTTACATGTGTATATAGTGTAATCATTTTTGTATAAAGAAATACATGTGTGCTCATTATAACTTCATCATCTTTTATTGTCATAAAAATATAGAAACCTATAAAGTTGAAGCACTGAAACCTGGGAAGACTGTCTGGCAGGCAGATCCCCGTTTCCAAGATAGCAGTTCAGAAGAGGAGGATGTTACTGAAGAAATAGATAATGAAAAGCCCAACCCTGGGTAAGTAATTGTGTAACAGTATATTTGATCATTGTAAACTCTGAGTAAGACATGCCTTCAGAAGTATTTTGGAAGCATCTAGACTTCTTTTCAGTGGACCTTTTCTAGAGGTCTCTAGCCTTTTAATAATGGAGAGTGTAATTATTTTTTTCTCAAGATTTGGGCAGAATTGGGCAGGGGAAAGGCAGGGCTCGGATGTGCTTGGGAAAGTGAGTTTGAGTGCTACAGTGGGCTGGGTACCTCTACATGAGAGCACTGCCAAAACAACTAGTACTGTGGGAGTACAAGTATCAATGACCAGAGTGGGGAAGATATAAGTTGTACTTAAGTCTTTGTTGTCAAGGCTTCAAATATTTAAAAAAAAAAAAAAAATGTTGAATTAAAGGGTTAGGGAGAGTCATTTTAACTCAGAGCAACATTAATCAAACATAGCAGCTATTTCTAAGGCATAATTTATATTTTCAATGTATTTTGTCTTCTTCGGTATTCAAATTAAAATGAATATGTTGGTACACTGGTAATCCCAGCACTCAGAAGTCTGAGGCAGGAGGATCACAGTTTGTGCTGCGTAGTGAGTTCCAGGCCATTATGGCTATATACCTTGCCTTAAAAAGTGTGTGTGTGTGGGCTGGGAAGGTGGCTCAGTGGTAGAGCGCTTGCCTTGCATGCCTGAGGCCCTGGGTTCCATTCCTCAGCACCACATAAGCAAAAAGAAAAAAGCCGGAAGTGGCGCTGTGGCTCAGGTGGTAGAGCGCTAGCCTTGAGCTGAAGAGCTGAGGGACAGCGCCCAGGCCCAGAGTTCAGGCCCCACGACCAGACCCAAAAGAAAAAAAAAAAAAAAAGTGTGTGTGTATGTGTGTGTACACATATATATGTATATATAAGGTGAATTACCTAGTTTCTTTTTATTTCTCTCCCTTTTCAGAGAAGAAATATTACCTGAAAATGAGACCACTAGATTTTTCTTTTTCTCTAAAAATGATAAAAGACTTCATGGTAAGTACATTTTTCCATTAAAAGGCAATAGGATACCTGTTATCATTCTGCACTGATCCAATAATTCACAGCTGAAAATTCTGATCCTTTGTAATGTTGTATGGTTTAGCCCCCATGTTACTTTCATACTAGTGTATATTAACTTGTAAAGCTCCTGGAGATTCAAGAGCTCCTTAGTTACCAAATTCTCTGCTCATTCATTATCCTCAACAAGGGCCTCTTTTGTTAATAAGGACGTGCGAACATATAAAACTTGTAAGTTTTTCAGTACTCTAAAAGTTCACATAAAAATTGAGGCTGATAGTGAATTCTTTGTTTCTTAAAGCTTAGAATACACAAAAAGACATAATGTAATTGTAATGATCTATAAACAGTAAAAGTTCTAGTAAATTTTTCATTTTGAAAGAAACATTGTTTAAGTTTGGCCAGGTGCCAGTGACACCTGTAATCCTAGCTACTCAGGAAGCTGATATCTGAGGATTGCTGTTCGAAACCAGCCTGGGCAGGAAAGTCTGTAAGCATCAGAAAACTAGAAGTCACACTCTAGCTCAAAGTTTTGCAGAAATTTGTTTAAATGGTTTTGACTAGAATTGAAGATCTCGGTAATGCCAACCCAAGAATGTTTTCCATTTCTATAATAAGAGGCTCATGTTACTTGTTTTTTTTTTCCTTTATAGGTTCTGACTTATTCTGGAGAGGTGTGGGAAATAATATGAGCAAGAATGCTTGGGAAGCCCGAACAAATAGCCTACTAATGGTAAGTAATTGTTTCCCCTCATGATTGTCTGTTCCAGTAAATAAGGTGCTGTTTTTGTGTTGAAATTTCCCTGGTTTAAGAATAGCAGGAAGAGGTGGCACTGTGGCTCAAGTGGTAGAGCGCTCCCTTTGAGTCGAAGAGCTGAGGGACAGCATCCAGGCCCAGAGTTCAAGCCCCACAACCAACAAAAACAAACAAACAAACAAAAACCTTGAAAAAAAGAATAGCAGGAATAAGAGATGAAGGTTTAGAAAAGATAACAACTGAGAACTTGATTTAAACTCTCATGATTCTAGTACTGGAAAGAATTAAGGTATTTTAATTAAACCTATGACTGTTGCAGGTGAGGAAACAGACTTGCTTGTTGGGTGACTGTACCCAGAATGTAGCAGGACTAACAGGACATCAGGAGGTTTTCAAAGACTGAATTATGGTCTCCTAAACAAACATGTACAGCCAAATGTTTGAATGGTCCCTGTTATTCCAGTGAGCATTTCCAAAATGAGTTTGACAACCCTAGCAATGATAGTGATCAAAATTTTACTTTATAATTATTGAACACTTTGAGAACAATTAGTATTTATTATTAATAGAGGTTTTTGATTATGATTTTTCTAGGATTGTCGGAAGAAACATAAAGAAGCCAAAAGGAAAGCAAAACCAAAATAATAAATGTTGAACTTGGTTTTAACACTGAATATGAAGAAGACTTTCAGAAGAAAATTGAGCCAGAAAATGAACTGACAAGAAATTTCAGAGAAGAATATTCAAAGTCTGGCTGATGAAACATCATTCTAGTTATGGCCTATTTTTATATGGAATTGCTCTGTATTTCTTCCTAGAAGGCTACTAGAAAAAAATGGAGCTGGGTGGTGTGGTAGTGCACACCTATAGCCCAAGCATTCAGGATGTTAAAGTGGGAAGATAATTTGAATCTAGAAGTTTTTGACCAACCTGTTCAAACTATCAAAAAAATTTTTTTGAACTTTTGCAAGATGAGGTACAAGATACTCCTGAGTGCTTCTTGTTACCTTCCATCCTAAATAACTAATGGACTTTTCTTTTGTCTGTTGTGTGGCTTGAACAAAGGGTCTGGGCACTATCCCTGAGCTCTTTTGCTCAAGACTGGCACTCTACCACTTTAAGCCATCTTGCCACTTCTGGTTTTCTGTTGGTTAATTGGAAATAAGAGTCTCAAGGATTTTCCTGCCCAAGCTGGCTTTGAACAGCAATCCTCAGATCCCAACCTCTTGAGTAGCTAGGATTACAGGCATGAGCCACCAGCTCCCGGCTTAATGGGCATCCTTTGATAAGTTTACATGAAGCCTATTTTAAATAAATGGTTTGGTATACTTACATTTTCCAAATTAGTCTTTGTGTGAATTATAGACTATTTGAAATATTTATATCTAATTTACTAAATATTTTGCACTTCCATTTTGTTGTTTGCATATAAAAGGATCAATTAACAGTCAACTTTAAGCCCAGCACTGGTGGTTTATGCCTGAAATCCTAGCTAATCAAGAGGCTGTTATCTAAGGATCATAATTGGAAGCCAGCCCAACAGCAAAGTTCAAGAGATTCTTATCTCCATTTAACCACTAAAAGCCAAAAGTGGACTGTGGTTCAAGTGGTGAGCAGTAGCTTTGAACACAAACGCTCTGGGACAGTGCCCAAGCTCAGAGTTTAAGCCTCAGGACCAGTTTAAAAAAAAAAAAAGAAGTCTACACTTGTGTTCTGATAGAGACTTATATGTAGGAATATTTCAGCCCATCATAAGAAACTGTGAGAAACAGTGGGAGCTGATAGCTCACACCTGTAATACTAGCTACTGA
This sequence comes from Dipodomys spectabilis, assembly GCF_019054845.1. Classification (NCBI taxonomy): domain Eukaryota; kingdom Metazoa; phylum Chordata; class Mammalia; order Rodentia; family Heteromyidae; genus Dipodomys; species Dipodomys spectabilis. Next base: position 18,098,061 of record NW_024870775.1, read on the forward strand.
GGATCCCAGTTCAAAGCCCACAGGGACAGGAAAATCCCATAAGACTTTTTAACCACCAGAAAACCAAAAGCGGTACTGTGGCTCAAAGTGGTAAAGCTCTAGTCTTGAGTAAAAAAAGAGTTTAAGGACAGCACCGAAGCCCAGTTCAAGCCCCAGAATTGACTGACCCTCCCCACCCTAAAAAAAAAAAATGTGAGACAAAGGAAGCCAAATACAGTTTTCCTGATCTCGGCCTCGGTTAATTGGGGAGCGACTTATAGAAGCAGGTACATCAGGCCCAAAGTTCTACCTTGGCAACAGGCATATGGAAATTAACCTGAAACCTGTAGCCAACAGGAGTCAGATCTATAGTCCATACAGTGAAGCTAGTTTAATATTTCACTAAATAAACCTGACTAGGATTGAAGACCTCTATACATGATAAGCAAGTATGGGTATATCTGAAATTATCTTAGTATTCATTGATTTTTTTTTTTTTGGGGTCCGGTCATGGGGCCTGAACTCGGCCTGGGCGCTGTCCCTCAACTCTTCACCTCAAGGCTAGTGCTCTACCACTTGAGCCACAGCGCCACTTCCAGCTTTTTTTTTCTTATGTGGTGCTGAGGAATCGAACCCAGGGCCTCATGCATTACAAGGCAAGCGCTCTACCACTGAGCCACCTTCCCAGCCCCAGTATTCATTGATTTATTGAATACAAACTATGAGGGTTGGAATCTTCTGGGTTTTTAACACGTTTCTATTTCTTAAATGTGTGTGGCACGCAGATGCTCAGTTTGTATATTTGTTAATAAATAAAGAGTGCAAGGAACTAAGTAGCTTCAAAAGCCCTTTTGGATTCAAGACTTCGGATTTCAAGGCAAATGGGAATAACTCTTTGGCAAAATAAATACTTTAAATGTTGTCCTTTTTCTATAGAAATCCTATTTATATCTTCTTACCTATTGCATCATAGCAAACCATCCAAGTAACATTTATTTTGCTCATAAACCTGCTGTTTGGTCAAAACTTTTGCATTATTCTCTGCATGTTTTGTGATTGGAATAGTTCAGGTGGGCACTAAGCATCTACTTTTGGATGCCCATCAAGGGCTTCTAAAACATGGCAATTTGAATCCAAGGGTAAATGTTCCCAGAGGCAGGACAGATACTGCCAAACTCCAGAACCAGCTCACTCACTTCAGTATTCTATAGATCAAAACACATATAGCCTTTTTTTCCTCAGTGGGAGTGAAAGTTTGTGACCATATTTAAGTCTCACATGCTTTATCTACAAAGCAATAGATGACATCAAGATGCCTCCCCTACCCCCTGTTATCTAGATACAACCACATTCAAAGATACTGTTTCCTCTGATAGTAACCTCCATTATTTTTGCCTGTTTCACTCATGCTCAGATTTCTTGGATGTTTTGTTTTTAATTTTGTCTTTGAAGGTGATGGAATCAAATCCAAGTCCTTGTGTAGGCTAGACAAGTTCTCAAATCACTGAGCTGCATGCCTCACCAAATAGGAAGGCTTGTTACTCTGGAAAAATGATTCAGGTCTTTGATCCATGTGGTATGTTTGATCACAATAACTTTTTCTTATGATTTTATTACTTGTTAAAATATTTTGTCTGGAGATTGTCACTCAATACCTTGCAACATACTATAAAATACTTCTCAACCCAATATTTTGGCAAGTTTTTTTTGTTTCTAATGGTAGAGATTGAACTAAAGATCTAGTGTTCCCAGTCATTTTGCAGTTTGACTTTGAGTCTTGCTTTTTTTTTTTTACCAAGGCAATCTCTGATTTTGATGTTCCTCCCTCTGTAACCTGGAGTTATAAGCTTGCGCTACTACTAGTTTCTGGAATGCAACTTCTGCCATGGGTGAGGGCCCATGTAAAAGAATAAAATATAATGAAGGACATATGCTTGCCTAATGCTAATAATGTATACTTTTACAATCTTATAAAGCAAAATACATAACTTGAACCAGATGTTGAAATGATTAGGATTAGTATAAAAACAAATATTTCAGCATATAGTATAGAAATGTAACAGATACCTTGTAGGGAGCTCCCTATGCAAATATTTCTCAAAATACTACAATGAAAATATATTAATGATCTTAATATGTATTTTACAGTTTCACAGAAGCAATTCAGAATAGTAAATACCTCTAGTTATAAAGGAAGAGTTTTGGCTTTACCAATTACTGGGTATTCAGCCTTGTATGTTTTCATATGAATTCATTTTGGGAAACAAAAACAAGCCACCTTAGAAAGTAGAAAAAAAACACTTATGTATTAATAGTTTCTAAACAGCTGAAGAACTTTTTACCAAATAGACGAAAATAAAAGCACAGAAAACTTACACAAAAACTGATATATATCTCCTAGAAAATAAGTCAAATGGACTTGAAGACCTAGTGGATAGGAAGCAAAGTAAATCCTCCTGGAGAATAAATAGAAACCAAGATGTTTTTCTTTATGATCTTATGACTTGCTTCCAGTCTGGTCTCAGAGGAAGATCCGGGTCACTTGAACTGGTTGTCAATCAGTGTCCCTTTCATTTTCGCTTTCTTGGCTTCCAGTTCCGCCAACTCTTGCAGCCGCCTCTTGCTCATACCTTTGCGCTCCAACTGTTTTTCAATCACTTTGGCATTTTGTGCATAGGAGTCAGCAACTTCCCTAGCTTCAATCTCTTCTTCCTCTTCATCAATGGTGGACACAGTTACAGAGCTGAACTTACCCATGTCTTTAGTCCTCTTGGTCATCATCACCTTCTTAGGAGGCTCTTGTTTCTGAGTATATATATTAGTTTTCCCAAAACCCTGGCCGAACTTCACTACTGCTCCATCCACAATGAAGGTCACAGGAGCATTCTTCGGTTGGGACTGGTAAAAGAGCGGTAGTCCACACTTTGCACACTTCTTCCTGTACTGTCGTTCGATACCTTCAGGCCTGCGAAGGTAGGTAGTCTCCTCATCTTCCGTATTACAAAACTTGTGAGCATGTTTGGCAGCATCAATCACACGAGATCGGTCCCGGGGCCTCATGGGTAATTTCTCTAACTGACAATCTAGCACCAGGACCATCTGGCCGCACAAACAGTAGTAGACATGGAGGGGCTTCTCACCATCATCATATTCCTCTCGGTCCCGGGTGTCTGAGCAGACGACCGACCGGGACACTACTTTCGGCATAGTTCTGAAGAGATCTCTGAGTGATTAATAGATCTCTAAGAGAGATTTTTGCTTAAGGCTATCACTCTCTACTTGAGCCACAGCTCCACTTCTGGCTTTTTTGACTGGAGATGAGTGTCTCAAGGACTTTCCTTCCTGGGCTGACTTCAAATCACAGTCCACAGCTTCAGATTTCAGATCTCCTGAATAGATAAGATTTACAGGCATGAGCTACCAGCACCCAGCTATTTTATTGTTTGAGGAGTGTGTGAGTTCAGGGACTCAGCTTTTTTGTTCAAGGGCAAGCACTCTACCACTTGAGTAACACTTCCCCTTTAAGCTTTTTTTCTGGTTAATTAAAGGGGAAAGTCTCTTGGATTGTTCTGCTGGGGCTGACTTCAACCAGCTTCCTCAGAATTAAGGATTACAGGCTTAAAGCCACCAAAGCCCAGACATACTGAGGTGGTGTGCTTTTTGTTTTGTGCAAGTCCTGGGGCTTGAACTCAGCACCTAAGTGCTGTCCCTGAGCTTTTAGCTAAAGACTAACACTCTGCTACTTGAACCACAACACCTCTTCCGGCTTTTTGGTGGTTAATGGGGAGATAAGAGTCTCATGGACTCTCCAGCCAGGGCTGGCTGTGAACCGCTGTCCTCAGATCTCAGCTTCCAGAGTAGCTAGGATTACTGGTGTGAGCCACCCACTTCTTACCAAGATTTTGAATTCAGGACCGTATGGCTTTCTACAGCAGACACTTATGCCACTTGAGCGCTGTGGTAAGCATTTTAAACAAAGTACAATTTTTTTTAAGGTCTAGCTAATTGTTAGGCCCTTCTTTCTCTTTGGCCTGTAGTAACAGGGGAAGCAGCCTCTGAATTAGTTGCACAGGCCCCACAGTGTAATTAAAGTCGTTGTTAGTTGTGATTTACATGTATTAAAAAATTACATTTTAGTTGTGATTTACAAGTGAAATGTACAGACCTTAAATATCCTATTAGGTAAATGCTGACACAAGAAGAAGAGGCCCAGGACCGGGGAAGGAGATCACGGGAACTCAAGAGTCTCGGCGCGCGAGGTCCGGCTCCGCCCGCCCCGCCCCGCCCCGCCCCGCCCAGCCCAACCATCCCCGAGTCCCTCTGCCAGTCTCTTCCCGGAAAGAACCGGGATCCCAGCCCGCACAACAGTTCAGGGTTCGGGCGGTGGGCGTGGTCAGACTCCACTCAGCCAATTGCCACCCAGGTTGTTGGTGCGTGCTAGACTGCTCATGATGATTGGTCTCCGTGGGGCCAGCACGCCGGGCTGTCAGGGCGTTGCATCAGTTCGGGCAGGCGCGCTGCAGCGTGGTCGCGGCTCTTCTAGGCTGACGGGCCGAGGCCATCAGGTAAACCTCGCCCTTGAGGGGGCTCCGGGTCCCTCAGATTCACCTGCCTTTACATTGTTAGCGTCTGTGTTCTTCTAAAACGGAGATGAGAAGAGATTGTAGAAAGACCTTCAGAAGTAGGAGTGCAAGGAGTGTAACCCGCCGAAGTTCCTCAGCAGTCCTCGGGGGCGAGGAGGGGGGGGGTCTTGAGCTCGCTGCTTTGTGAGCATTCGGGGTGATTTGGCACCCTGGAGATACTCAAGCTCCACTTCCTGTCTTTTGTTCCCGAGACCTTGCTTGTACCGCTGCCCAAGCTTGCATCCCTATCCTGGGCTCTCAGAGTCCCCGCTGCATGCCTGGCTGGGAACACGGGGGAGAAAGGCAGCTTTCAATGGGAGGAGCTGGGAAGCGTGGAGCTCCACGTCTGGAGCTGCCTGGGGGCTTGAAGAAGGGCAGACCATCCCTAAAGTACTGTAGGATTTGAAAGTACCCATCCCCTTGGTTCAGAAAATAGGGAGTCGCTATTGCTACTGGATTTGAAATACAATGGGATGTGGCCCTTATATTTTCCAGCCTCATCTGTAGTTTTCTTTTTAGAGGAGGTATTGAAATGAGTAAGAGTATTTTGAAAATGATAATATAAGTGTGTGTATCTGAGACTTCTATTTATATGTACACGTATGTGTGTGAGATGTGTACAGTCACCCCTACACACAAATTCTGCATTTAGGGACTCAACCAGCATGTGATTTGGGGCTGAGTTAGGTCTATGAAAGTTGCATCTGTAGTAGACATGTTCAAATTATATTTTTCTGGTTATTCCTTAATATGGGATAACAGCTGTTTACGTACCACTTCAACTATATTAAGTATTACAAGTAATCTGAAAATAATATAAAGGATGTGATATTATACATGTAAGTTATATACACTGTTATATATAAAGGACTTAAACATCTTTTGATTTTGGCATCTCTAGGGGTCCTGGAAATAAACTCCCATTAACACTTAGGGGTGTGGAGAAAGTTGTTTGGTTTAGCTTTTAACAGTGCTGGAGATTGAACCCAGATTTGTGCACATGCTAGTCAAGCACTCTACCAGTGATTTACCACCCCAGCCTAGGCCAACTATTATACCAATTTGGGGTTTTTTTGTTTTGTTTTTTTGGTTGTAGGGCTTGAACTCTGGGCCTGGGCGCTGTCCCTGCGCTCTTCAGCTCAAGAGGGGCGCTCTACTTCTTGAGCCACAGCGCCACTTCCAGTTTTCTAGTGGCTTATTGGAGATCAGACTCTCACAGACTTTTCTGCCAGAGCTGGCTTTGAACTGCAATCCTCAGATCTCTGCCTCCTGAGTAGCTAGGATTACAGGCGTGAGCCACCGGCGCCCAGCTTCTATTTGTTATTTTTATTGGCTGTATGATATCCAGTCTTGATGCACCATAGTTTAGTCATCTTGAATTTTTAGTCATCTTGAATATTTTCACTTATTTGCCTATAGAATTGTTCCTGTGTACCAACCTAAATAAAGAGAGGGAGATTCTCCAAAGGTATCTATTTGGGAATAGAAGAGTACTGCAATGAGAATATGCATGTCATTGTATACCATGATCATATTCCAGGAATTCCAGGCAAACGGAGAAATTTGTATAAGCTACTTAGATAAAGTCCATTGGTCTTGGAGACTTGAGGATAAGGTTAGTAGCTCACTTGTGAAGGTACCATTCTTTGGCACATACTCTATTTAGATCATTGTATGAGGATTGGGCAGATGGTGTAGACCTGTATTCCCATCTACTAGGGAGGCAGAGGTGGAAGGAAGGATTATGGCCCAAGTCTTGACTTGAACAAAAGCACTAGATCTTATCTAAAAAGGCTGGGGACGTGGCACTGGTAGAGGACTGCCCTTTCTCCCTTCCCCCCCAAAAAAACATATTTATCTGATTTATTGATTTGTTGGAGTTTGTTTGGTATTGTGGATTAAATCAGGACCTTCACCTCCTTTTTTTTTTTTTTTTTTTTTTTGTGTGGCCAGTCCTGGGGCCTGTAATCAGGGCCTGGGCCCTGTCTTTGAGTTTCAGTGCTCAAGTCCGGCACTCTGCCACTTGAGCCACAGCTCCACTTCTGGCTTTTTCTGAATAGTTTATTGGAGATAAGAATCTCTCAGACCGATCCTTTTCCTGTTCATAAGCGTAATTGGGTTCTCACGCGCTTGTGATATGTGCCTTCCTCTAAACCTTTACAACGTGGGCACATTACCCATCTGATGTAAAAAAAAAAAAAATCTCTCAGACTTTCCTGCCAGGGCTGGCTTCAAACTGTGATCTTTAGATCTGAGCCTCCTTTAGTAGCTAGGATTACAGGCATGAGCCACCACCAGCACCTGGCTATACATTTCCTCTTTTGAACCTTTAGAAGGGCATTGGTATAGCTGGTATGAGCCCTCTCCCTTTGTAACTTTTCACCCCTAATTTTATCTGGGTGTCTCCAGAATGATTTCATCTTGGCATCACTTTTCACATATGAATATCTTTGTATAAAGATTTTGTGCTTTTTACTGGTATGTCTATAGCATAAATGTTAATAGAATATTATTTAAGGGAAAAGACCTAAGATGGACCTACCGTTGGTGTGAAATTTGACATAAGATCTAGGAGTTCAAAAGGGAAACTGAGAAAGAATCCTAGAGGTAGAATCTAGGAGTTGCTGATTAATTGGATGTGGGGATCATTTGGTGACTGAAATGTCTTGCCTATATAATAGGAAGAGTAGTGGAAACACTTAAGTAGAGTTAAAAGGATACCACCCTTCCTCCCTCCAAAAGCAAAAACAAACAATACTACCAATAACAGAGAAATCAATGAAGCAAGTGAGCTCCTGAGATTTTTTTGAGGGGGATTTTTTTTTTGCCAGTCCTGCAGTTTGAACATAAGGCCTGGGCACCGTCCCTGAGCTGCTTTTTTTGTTCCCGTCGGGGGGCCTGAACTCTGGGCCTGGGCGCTGTCCCTCAGCTCTTTAGCTCAAGGCTAGAGCTCTACCACTTGAGCCACAGCGCCATTTCTGGCTTTTTTCTTTTTGCTTATGTGGTGCTGAGGAATTGAACCCAGGGCCTCATGCATGAAAAGCAAGCGCTCTACCACTGAGCCACCTTCCCAGCCCATCCCTGAGCTTCTTTTGCTCAAGGCTAGCCCTCTACCACTTGAGCCGCAGCACCATTTCTGGCTTTTTCTGTTTATGTGGTACTGAGGAATTAAACCCAAGGCTTTGTGCATACTAGGAGACAAGCACTCTACCACTAAGCCACATTCCCAGTCCCTTCTTTCTCAGCCTCCTGACTGCTGGTATGTCAGGCATGTAATGCTGTACCCAACAAAAGCTTTGAGAGTTTTAGACAAGACATTGAGGCTAAAGTAGCCTGATAGTGTTGTGGAACTGGGAAGAGTAGAGAGGTGGATTGTGGTGAGAGGAAAGGAGAGAAACTGAAATAATGGCTCAAGTGGCAGAGCACATGGAGACACTGGGTTCATTCCCTGGTACCAGTGGGGGGCAGAAGGGAGGGAATGAGGGATGGAATCCTTGTGAATAACTTGGCAAATTGCCCTCACCCCACTTAGCTACTACCCCCACCCATCGCCCTGTGGTTGCTGGATACTGTTGTGCAGGTACAGCTTTCCAGTGGATACAATGGGCTAGAGCAATCCTGTGATTTATGCATGGCAGCTGTTTGTCCTCAGCAGCTGCCATAGCCCGGTCATTGGTACAAGGTTTTTTTCCAATTACATATAATCATCCAATCTGATATTGTAATGCTGAAAGCAGGGGGTTTTTTTATACCCCAGGCTCAAAGTCCAAGAGTCTCACATTAAGTCTGGCCCCTTACCCCCATATGCCAAAGAAAAAGATATAGTGAAAGACAGAGAAAGGAGATTTATAACATAGCAGCTATAGGAAGACAACACTTCAGGGCATCTTCAGTCATCTACATTCGTATAGACATTGGCCTGGTTAGGAAAATGGAAGAGAATGGGAAAGGAATAGATCAGACTCAGTCGTCAACAGGCTAGGACTGTTTATTGTCGATGAGGGGCATGGACCTTCCTGCAGGTATGGAAGTTGTGCAAGGTATTGGATTTGGGGTCTGGTTTATATGGGTCTTAACAAGGAATCAAAAGAGTAAAATGAGGAGGCTAGGGGTGGGTACATTCAGTTAGGTCCAGAGTGGAATGTCCAGCCTGGGGTGATGGGGACTTTTGGCTGAGCCCAGGATGGAGTGGCATGCCTGTGGGCAAGCAGGTTAGCACACACCTGGTGTTTTGCTTGACCTGGGGGATTAAGGTGTGGGAGTCAGTACTTCATAGTCCATCTTTAGGTATATAAAAAGATTGGGCTGAGAGGAGAGAGGCAAATGCTTCATGTAGGATCCTTGGATACATGAAAAGATTGGGCTGAGAGGAGAGAGCAAGTCTTTCATATATAATTATATAATTGTCAGTACAGTGTGAGAGTAGTGGTGCTCAGTCCTTGATCTGCATGCTAATCCCCTAGGGATCTTGTTAAAAATCCAGATTCTGGCTGGGAATGTGAGTTACTAGTAGAGTGCTTGCCTAGTATGCATGAAGCCCTGGGTTCAATTCCTCAGTACCACATAAACAGAAAAAGCCAGAAGTGGCACGGTGGCTCAGGTGGTAGATGCTAGCATAGTATGTTACTATGTTATAGAATAAATATGCAGCATGTTAAGCTGAAAAAAAAAAAAAAAACATTGCTTTAGTATACTCAGAACTACTAGAGGTTTGTAGAGGTGTTTTTTTTTTTTCTCCTAGAGCCCATTGCTCCAGATTGCTGCAATTCTTGAGTACTTAAGGTTTTTCATCTTCTTTTTTGCTAGCAATCCTGTCCCTTTCTAATCTGATGTTGGCTTGGAAGTATAGTCAGCAACTCATTTAGAATTTTGGGGTACCTTTCTTTTTTTTTTTTTTTTTTTTTGTCGGTCGTGGGGCTTGAACTCTGGGCCTGGGCGCCTCATTTAGAATTTTAAGTCAGAAGAAGTAGGCAATGAGGATTGCTCACTAGTTGAGTTATAAATTGATCCAGTGTCTGCTAGAGATTATGAGTAAAAATTTTAAAGATACTAATATTTTTCTCATAAGGAACTTATTACTTACAGAAATCATGAAAAATCAATAAAAGATAAAATGAAAATTTGAATTAACTACCCAGAACCACATAGCAAGAAAGGTATTTGAATTAAATGGTGGCAAATGCTTGTAATCCCAGCACATAGGATGTAGAAATAGAAGAATCATGAGTTTGAGGCCACCCTGGGCTATATATGAGACCCTATTTTCAAGAAAAGAAAAAAAAATTTTTGAATATGACATTTTTGCCTTTTTGCTTTAAGTTTTGTTTTTCTTTTTAAAAGTGCTTCCTCCCTCCTGGCTAGGAAGGTGGCTCAGTGGTAGAGTGCTTGCCTTGCAGGCATGAGGCCCTGACTGGATTTGATTCCTCAGCACCACATAGGCTGAAAGCTGGAAGTGGTGCTGTGGCTTAAGTGGTAGAGTGCTAGCCTTGAGCTGAAGAGCTGAGGGATAGCGCCTAGGCTCAGAGTTCAGACCCCATAACTGAACAAAGAAAAAAGTTTCCCCTGCTGGGCACTAGCTACTCAAGAAACTGAGATGAGGATCACGGTTCAAAGGCAGCCTGGGCAGGAAAGTCCGTGAGATTCTTATCTCCAATAAATGGCCAGAAAACCAGAATTGGCACTGTGGCTCAAGTGGTAGAGCCCTCATCTTGAGATGAAGAGCTGAGGGACAGCGCCCAGGCCCAGAGTTCAAGCCCCACAACAACCAAAAAGTTTCCCCTGTTCTAGAGGAAGAGGTTATTTTAAGAAAAGTACTTTTTGTCACGTGAATGTAGGTAAGAAAATTACTAGCTACTTGTTTTTGTTTTTTGTTTCTGTTTTTTATATTACTAATGAGTTTTAGCACCATCAGAGAGAATTTCAAGATTTTCTTTTTAGCTTTTTGGAAAATATATTTTTGCCATTATGAAAAGATACTGCAATTTAAAAATGAGGCCTTTGCTGGATGCCGGTGGCTCACACCTGTTATCCTAGCTACTCAAAAGGCTGAGATCGGAGGATGCAGTTCAAAGCTAGCCTAGGAAGACAAATCCAAGAGACTTATTTTTAAACCAGTACTGGGAGCTTGGGCACTGTCCATTAACTTTTTTTGGTCAAGGCTAGCACTCTGTCACTTGAGCCATTGCTTTACTTCCAGCTTTTTGGTGGTTAATTTGAGATGAGTTTCAGACTTTGTTGCCCCCGGAGGCTTTGAACTGCAATCATCAGAACTCACGTGCGCGCGCACACACACACACACACACACACACATATACACACACCACAGAATATAATAAGGCAACCCAGTTATGAAGGGTAAAGGATGAATAAACATTTATCCAAAGAAGATAAACAAATGGCAATCAGCACATCATTAGTCACTAATTAGTCATTAGGGAACTGCAAACCAAAAGTACAATTAAGTCCTACTTTATACATGTTAAAATAATTGTAACATAAAGATAGTAAAGATTATTAAGGAGGATATGGAGAAACTGGCATCCCCATTCACTTCTGGTAGTATTTTAAATGGTACAATCACTGAAAACATTTTGGCAGTTTCTCGAAAAGTAAGGTACAGCCAGAAATGGTATTTCAAGCCTGTAATATAAGTTTGAGAAACAGATAGGGTGCAGTGGAGTGCACCTAGCTACAAGGGAAACAAAGTAAAATTCAAATTCAGGTCAGACCAGGCATAATGTGAGACTCTTCCTAAGAAACAGTCAAGGCAAAAAGGAACTGGCAGGGTGGCTCAAGTGGTAGAGTACCTGGAGACCCTGAGTTCATACCACAGTACCACTACCACAGAAACAAGTACAAAGCTAATATATAGCTCCAACTTTTACTTATAGCAGTATATAGCTATAATAGCTTAGAGAAATGTCTGCATGGAAACTTGTATTTGAATGTTCATAGTAACATTATTCACAACAACCAAAAAAGTAGAAACAGGGGCTGGGAAGGTGGCTCAGTGGTAGAGCGCTTGCCTTGCATGCTTGAGGCCCTGGGTTTGATCCTCAGCACCACATAAGCAAAAAAAGAAAAAAAGCCGGAAGTGGCGCTGTGGCTCAAGTGGTAGTGCGCTAGCCTTGAACTGAAGAGCTGAGGGACAGCGCCCAGGCCCAGAGTTCAGGCCCCACAACCAGACCCAAAAATAAAAAAAAAATAAAAAAAAAAGTAGAAACAATCCAAATGCCTGTAAACTGATGAAGAGATAAGCAGAATGTGGTATGTCCGTCAAAGGGAATATGATTCATCCATAGAAAGAATTCATGTTTGGACCTTGTTATAGGGATAAACATTGAAAAACTGATAAGGGAATTAACCCAAAAACAATAGGTCACAAGTACATGTTTCACTTATATTTTCCTTTTACAAGAAATGTTCAAAATACAAGTCTTAGAAAGTCAGAAAGCAGATAAGTAGTTGTTGGGAGCTGAAGTAGAAGAGGATGTGATTTGCCAAAGGACTGTACGCTGTAAGGATGTACTTAAGGGTTGGGTGTGGGTTAAATGGTAGAGCACCTGCCAAGCAAGTGCAAGGCCTTGAGCTCAAACCCCAGTACTACTCGAAAAAGGGGAGATACACTCTTAACAGAGGTGAATTTTGCCCACTAAATTTATGCAGAATATGACTAAGTGTATGTATGTCCACTTTAATAATATGGTATGTACTATTCCAATATTTCTTTGTCACAATAATACATTTGATTTCTCTTGCAGCAACAGAATGGTACAACAAGTTCCAGAGAACATCAATTTTCCTGCTGAAGAAGAGAAAATCTTGCAGTTCTGGTCCAAATTTGATTGTTTTCAGGAATGCTTAAAGCAGTCAAAGCATAGGCCAAAGTATGTCAATTTGTTTGGTAAATGTGGAGCTGTTAAGAGTAGTGGTTTCTACCCAGGCACTGGTGGCTCACACCTATAGGAAGTTGAGAGTTCGAAGCTAGTCTAGGCAGAACAGTTTGTGAGATTCTTATCTCCAATCAACTAGCAAAAATGCCAGAAATAAAGGTATAACTCCAGTGGAAGAGTGCCAGCCTTGAGCAAAAAAGCCAAGCAACAACATCAAATCCTGAGTACAAGCCTCAATATAGGCTTGTTATTATAAAGGTGTTATACAGCCAGGTGCTGATGGCTCACACCTGTAATCCTAGCTACTCAGGAGGCTGAGATCTAAGGATCACAGTTCAAAGCCAGCCCAGGCAGGAAAAGTCCGTGAGACTCTCTAATAAGCCACTAGAAAACCAGAAGTGGCGTTGTGGCTCAAATGGTAGAGCCCTTGCCTTGAGCTGAAGAGCTGAAGGACAGTGCCCAGGCCCAGAGTTCAAGCCCCATGACGGACAAAAAAAGGGGGAGGTTGTACAGAGGAAGAGTTATTTTTTCTGAAACTGTTTTTTACTCCATTTTATTAAGAGATAATGTAAATAGAGTTTCTAAAATGCCTTCTTACTCACCTTTGTCCTCATCTCCACTCTTACTTAGCACTTAAACCTTAGTGTAAGTCTATAGATGGCCACTATAGTACTAGTCTCCCTTCACCTAATTAATCTGTTTAATCTCTGTTTTCATTCTGTATGTTTTCTGTACAAAAACTTCATAAAATAGGTGTTCATGGGCTGGGAAGGTGGCTCAGTGGTAGAGCGCTTGCCTTGCATGCCTGAGGCCCTGGGTTCGATTCCGCAGCACCACATACGCAAAAAGAAAAAAGCCGGAAGTGGCGCTGTGGCTCAAGTGGTAGAGCGCTAGCCTTGAGCTGAAAAGCTGAGGGACAGTGCCCAGGCCCAGAGTTCAGGCCCCATGACCGGACCCAAAAAAAAAAAAAAAATAGGTGTTCATTGCCTTGTTTTACTGATAAAATGAATTAGGGTCAGGATTAATAATTTTCCTTCTGTCATGGGAATAATAGAAGAACGAATAATATAGTGGCAACCTCCCCAGCTCTTTCTGGAAGTAGTAACTTTCTGAAAGTAGGACCTGCAATAAATATCTAACCCATTAGGTCCGAATTCCCTTGTCTTACTGCTTTTCTTCTTCCTAATACATATTACTGTGATAGAATCTACATATAGAAAAATGTTGTCCTAAATCTTGACTGTCATTTTTAAATGGCCTTAATGTATTTTTATTACCTCTTTTAGATTTACCTTCTATGATGGACCTCCTTTTGCAACTGGACTGCCTCACTATGGACATATACTTGCAGGGACAATTAAAGATATAGTTACAAGATATGCTCACCAGAATGGGTTTCATGTTGATCGAAGATTTGGATGGGATTGTCATGGTTTACCTGTGGTAGGTTGAACTCCAACCTTAAGTTATCTGTTGTTGTTTTCATAAGCAATATATTTCATCATGTTCTATGTCAAAGTATGATGAATTTTTTAAGTTTCCACACATATATGATAGAAATTTGTGGTCTTCATTGCTTTGTTTGTTTGTTGTTGTTTTGGCCAGTCCTGGGGCTTGAACTAAAGGCCTGGGCACTGTCCCTGAGCGTCTTTTGCTCAAGGCTAACACTCTACCACTTGAGCCACAGCGCCACTTCTGGCTTTTTCTGTATATGTGGTACTATGGAATCAAACCCAGAGCTTTGTGCATGCTAGGAAAGCACTCTACCACTAATCCACATTCCCATACCTTTATAGATTTTCTGAGAGCTAGTGTTCTTTTAAAAGTTGTTTACATGGGCTAGGTGGGTGGCTCAGTGGTAAAAGTTGTTTACATTGGGCTAAATGCATTTACACACAAACTGACTAGGGGAAGAATTCAAAGACATAACTTTCCTGAACAATTATTGTACTGTTTATCAAAGTGAATACTAGAAAGTTGAATTTGTCTTGGGGTTGGGCAAAAGTGAAGAATTGGAAAACCCAGAAATAAAGGGAAGAAAGGTGAGCAAATGTAGTTATTATATTCAATGTACCAATGTACAGTATGTAAAAGTGAACTATGTAATTTGATGGTAGGGACTAGAGGGAAGAATAAATGAAGGGGTGACATTGACCAAGAAGCATTGTACTCAGGTAACTTAGGAAATTGTAATCCTTTTGTACAATTACTTAATAACAGCAATAATAATACTAAAAAGCTGTTTTATTTTCTAGAGTTGGTTAGTTATAAATACAACTTTATAAGAATATTAACACTCACTGCAACTTTTCAGGAATATGAAATTGATAAGACACTGGGAATCAGAGGACCAGAGGATGTGGCCAAAATGGGGATTGCAGAATATAACCGTCAGTGCCGAGCAATTGTGATGAGATACTCTGCCGAGTGGAGGGTATGTTAAATTATTGTCAGAAAATGAACAGAAAATGTTTTTAAATGGACATTGAAATGCTTTATGGTCCTTTGTACTTTTTATGAGGTCTTCCTAAAAGTATGTTTCTCATGTGTGGTTGTGACACAAGAACTGTTCACACTCCTTTTTGTATTGTGTATACCAAAGAACAAGGCCTTAGCTTCTACTTATGAGTTTGTTAGCTTCAGTTACATGTTTTCCCCCCTAATTTCTGTGTGCTTAATTAGTCTTCCATATTTAATCTCCTACCTGCTCATAGAATGTGACAGGAATTGTGCTTTTCTTACAAACAGATTTATTAGAATGTTCCAGTGCAACAATTCCCATATTTTTAAAAATTCAAGTTTTGACCAGGCCTTGTTTTGTTTTGATGTCTGTTTGTTGCAATCAGAGCCTGAACCTCCAGGCTAAGAACCACTTTCTTTTTTTTTTCTCAAGTTGTTTGCTACTTAATAGTGTTTTATTGGGTGCAGAATTCTCACTGTTCTTTTGGCTTGGGAACAAAGTTTCGCCTTTCTTCTCTGCTGCTCAGATTACATTTGTAGGCCTGTATGATTTAAAAATAATCTGGCTTTTGTTTTCTCCATATTCTTCATCTTAACTTCAAGTACTAACCTGCTCTTGTTCAGAATTTCCTATTCTGCCAATAGTATCATTCCCATAGTCTTTAAACTTAAAATCCTATGATCACATCAAGCATCAAATCTCAGTATCTGGTTGTTTTATACCTACAACTAACTTATTCACTTTCATATTCTCTTCTAAAACAGTCTCTTCCTCATGCTGTTTAGGAAGTTGAAATCTGAGAATTACAGTTTGAAGCCAGCCTGAGCAGAAAAATCCTTGCCTCTTACCTTCAAAAAGTCAAAATGGAAGTTTGGTTCAAGTATTTAGGTGTCAGTCAGACTGCCTTGTACTCTTTCCACAGCACTGTTCATCATGCTTCTCTGTTCAGAAACCTTCAGTGGCTTTACTTTACTGAAATATAAAGTCTTATTTCATCTACATGAAAAGTCAGAGCTCAGTTTTCTCCCAGCGTAACTTTATTCCCTGGTCACTAGAAGGGGGAAATCTTATGATGAATATGTGGTAGAGAACTTTGTTTTTTCTCTTTTGTGCTGGCACTGAGGCTTCAACTGAGAGTCTCACGTTCTTACTTAGATTTTTTTTATTCAAGACTTAACACCTAACTATTTGAACCAGACATCCACTTTGGTTTTTTGAAGATAAGAGTCATGAATATTTCTGCCCAGGCTGGCTTCAAACTGCCATTCTCAGACCTTAGCCTCTTAAAGAGCTAGGATTATAGATATGAGCCACCAGTGTCTGGCTTAGGACTTTTCTTCTCTTTTCTCTGTTTAAATTAAAAAAAACAACAACAACAACACACACACACAGAGAACTTTTCATTTTGAAATAATTTGTATTAAAAAATTACAAACATGGATTGGGCACCAATGGCTTACACCTGTAATCCTAGCTGCTCAGAAGGCTGAGATCTGAGGACTGTGATTCAAAGCCAGCCTGGGAAAGAAACTCTAAGACTCTTAAATAAACTACCAAAAAGCCAGAAGTGGAGCTGTGGCTCAAGTGGTAGAACACTACCCTTGAGCAAAAAAAAGCTCAGGGACAGCACCTAGACCCTGAGTTCTCAAGTTCAAGGACTGGCCAAAAAAAATCACAAACAAGGTCTGAAGCAACTCTTTGTCTTTCAAATCGTTGCTCTGTGTGTGTGTGTGTGTGTGTGTGTGTGTGTGTGTGTGTGTGTGTGTGTGTGTGTGTGTGTGTGTGTGTGTGTGTGTCTATCTGTCTGTCTGTCTGTCTGTCTGTGTGACTGTTTTGTTGGGGACTGAATCAAAGGTCTTATATATGCTAAGCAGGTGCTCTACTACTGAGCTGCACATCAGCTGCTGCTTTATCACTTTTGAAAAATATAGGCAAATTATTTTACAGAATGCCCCTCATGGTCTAATATTGCATAATTTAATTTATGGTATTTGGTGCAAGAAACCTCAAAAATGATATCATTTCCTTTTTCAGTATGTCATGTTATGAGACAGAATGGTAACTTTTGTTCACTTTAGGTATAACTCGTCAGTTTTTCTTTGTAAAGCTGTAGTTTTTCCTTTGCAATTAGTAAATATTTTCTAATGAGATTATCTACAAATAGTCTTTTCCTTGTGGTTAGTTCAGTAATCTATTTTTAGCATCCATTGATGATTCTTGGTAGCAATAACAGTTTCTGTGCTGTGTGTCACATAGTGGTTTTGGTAGGGTTTATAAATGAATACTTGTAAATACCAAGAAAAATGGTTTTTTAACATTATATAACGTATTATTTAGAAATTTGCCTGAACCATGGATTGTTCTGATTTCTCAGAATTACATATAATGACAGTAAAAACTAAAAGGCATATTGTTGTATAATAGCAAATATAATTTTCTAATTTTATTCTAATGTTCATATTTTTAAAGTCTACTGTTACCAGACTTGGCCGATGGATTGACTTTGACAATGACTACAAAACTTTGTATCCACAGTTTATGGAATCTGTCTGGTAGGTTTACTTAAAGTTGTATGTATGTTGAAATTATTTGTTGCCTTAGTCAATGGAGAAATGTGCTAAGATCAGTTAGCTTGCTTTCAGGTAGGTATTTGATTTGGAGAAGTATGTTTTATACTTTATAAATGCAATGAAATCCTTCTACCCTTGAGCTATATCCCAGCTTAGTGGGAAAAAAGTTTAACTCACTATGATAGGCAAGTAGGAATCAGAATATGAAAATGAAAACAAAGAATTTAGTAGGGGTTCCCACTAAATATGTTGTTACTTACCTTCAGGAGGTGAGTAGTCAACACTGTTCAACTTTAGGTGACTATTATTGTTAATCTCTATAGTGTCTTTGTACCCTAAGCTTAAGGCAACACAACTAAGTGTTAACTAAAAGATTTTCACCAACTGTGGAAGTCATACCTGATTCTAATCCCAGTGTTTTATACTTTTTACAGTGCTCTTATAAAACTGTCCATTATCACAAAATTTAAACAACACACCAGAAAACTAAAGGGAAAAGACCAACCATAGTTAATATGTTGATAAAACTACTTTTTCAACATCTCCAAAGAAAAATGTAAATTTTTTCACTGATACATACAGTATAGGTTTATATCATTGGTATGTCATTATGCAATATGATCTAACATTTTCCTTTTTCAGTAGGAATTGGCAAAGTTGTTTGCATTTGAGCAAATAGGTTTTTGGTTATGTAATTATAGAACTTTTTCTCCTAACTTGATAGGTGGGTCTTCAAACAGCTGTATGATAAAGGCCTCATTTATAGAGGTGTGAAAGTCATGCCCTTCTCTACCACATGTAATACTCCTCTTTCTAACTTCGAATCACACCAGAATTACAAGGTATGTGAAAGACTAAGCTGCATTAATATATGGAGGTTGAATAATTGTAATCAAGTTAAGTATTCACTGGTATTCCCTGTATAGAGTGCCAGCCCCAGTCATTGGTCACTATAGTGTTCTGATGTTATTATTATCAATCATGCACAAAAGCACTGTTAAGATAAAAATGAGGGAACCAGCCATCAGTGGCTCACACCTGTAACCCTAGCTACTCAGGAGGCTGAGATCTGAGGATCGCGGTTCAAAGCCAACCCAGGCAGGAAAGCCTGTGAGACTTTTATCTCCAATTAATCACCAGAAAACCAGAAGTGGTGTTGTAGCTCAAAATGGTAGACAGCCAGCCTTCAGCAAAAAAGCTCAGGGACAGAGCCCAGGCCCTACGTTCAAGTTCCACAACCAACAAAAAAAAGGGGGCTGGGAAGGTGCCTCAGTGGTAGAGTGCTTGCCTTGCAAGCATGAAGCATGATTCCTCAGCACCACATAAGCAGAAAAAGCCGGAAGTGGTAGAGCGCTAGCCTTGAGCTGAAGAGCTGAGGAACAGCGCCCAGGCCCAGAGTTCAGGCCCCATGACCGGCAAAACATACACACACACACAAAAGTAATTTTTCCCCTCATTGTATTTATATTGTGTCTTATTATAATGAATTTTACTTACTTTGACCATGTTTTTGTGTCTCTTCTTGGGTTATCAAATCCAGCTCAGACCTTTTTTTCCTTTAGTCACCACTTCTTCAGGGTTACTGGTTGGGATGATTTTATGCTTTCTCTGCTACCTTATACCAAAGGTGTAGGAAGAATTAAATTTGAGGTACAGAATTATATTATGGTCATTTTTCTTATGAAAATGGTTATCCATCATTGGTATCACAGAGATGTTGAAACATTAGAATGTTATAGAATTCAGTGCTTTGATTCATCTAGAAAGAAGATAAACACCAAGTTTTCTGAAATATGAAGTCTTCACTGGTGTATATTTAGGAACTAGTCTCATTTTTGCCTTTTTTTTTTTTTTTTTGCCAGCCCTGGAACTTGAACTCAGGGCCTGAGTGGTGACCCTGAGCCAATTGAAGAGTCTCATGGGCTTTCCTAACTGGGCTGGCTTCAAACCATGATTCTCAGATTTCAGCCTCCTGAATTTTAGGCATAAGCCACCAGCACCTGGTCATTTTGCCATTTTATCTAACCATCTATTTTTAAATGATAATTGACATTTTCCTTTTTCCCAGTACTGATACTTAAACCCTGGGCCTTGTATTTGCTTGGCTTACTCTACTATTTGAGCCATACCTTCAACCCACCTTTTAGCTAGTAAATTTTAAGATGGAGTTTTTTGTTTGTTTGTTTTGTTTTTGTTTTTTTGTCAGTTGTGGGGCTTGAACTCTGGGCTTGGTTACTGTCCCTGCACTCTTCAGCTCAAGGCAAGCGCTCTACCGCTTGAGCCACAGCACCACTTCCGGTTTTCTAGTGGTTTATTGGAGATAAGAGTCACGGACTTTCCTGCCCCGGCTGGCTTTGAACCGCGATCCTCAGATCTCAGCCTCCTGAGTAGCTGGGATTACAGGCGTGAGCCACCAGCGCCCGGCTAAGATGGAGTTTTTAATATTAAAAAAACACAAATGAACTGAAATTTATACATTCTTTTAATAAATATCTGAGTTTTTTGAGGGATATACTTCATTTTTTTGATGATACTATCATTAATATGGTTCCTTGTGCTTTTATGCTGGCAACAGTACTTTCATATGCTAGTACTTTCTTTTTTTTGTTTTGTTTTGTTTTGGGGTCTGGTCATGGGGCCTGAACTCTGGGCCTGGGCACTGTCCCTCAGCTCTTCAGCTCAACTACCACTTGAGCCAGAGCGCCACTTCCGGCTTTTTTTTTTGCTTATGTGGTGCTGAGGAATGGAACCCAGAGCCTCATGCATGCAAGGCAAGCGCTCTACCACTGAGCCACCTTCCCAGCCCCTATGCTAGTACTTTCATATTACTGCTAGGGAGCTTATAGCCTACAAATAGATAAAGTATGTTCTTATTGAAAAGGGGTTAAATATGTAGGCAACTGAGTTATAGTAGTGAGCCCTTTCATCCTTGCTACAAAGTAAACATTTGTGATACATAAAATTAGATTTTGTTTCCTCCTGTAGTTTTTCTTTGTTTGGTTTTTGGGTTCTCTTGTTGTTGATGATATAGTATTGTTATTTTTGTTTGTTTTTTCCGCGTGCGCGTGTGTGTGTGTATGTGTGTGTGACAGGATATCCCTATATAACCTAAGCTAGCCTCATACTTGAAATTTTTCTGCCTCAGCCTTCTAGCAATCTGCACCACCATGCTCAGCCATAGATTTATTTACTTATTTACTTCACTTTTTTTGTTTTTTTGCCAGTCCTAGGACTTGAACGCAGGAACTGGGCACTGTCCCTGAGCCCCTTTATGCTTATAAGCTAACACTGTACCACTTGAGCCACAGTGCCATTTCCGGCTTTTTCTGCTTATGTGGTACTGAGGAATCAAACCCAGGGTTTCATGCATGCTAGCTAGGCAAGCACTCTACCACTAAGCCACATTCCCAGCCTCACTTAATTATTTTTGTACTGGGACTTGAACTCAGGGCTTCATTCTCTCCCTTGGCCTTTTCATTCAAGGCTTGTACTCTACCACTTGAGCCACGCATCCTCTTCTCATAGATTTATTTTTGATGTAACTGAATTCTTAATTTGTAGAAATCTTACTGATTTGAATTAATTTCAATCAGTTATTTCATTGATATAAACCTTTATGGACTTTCTGTAGAATGGACAATTATAGTAGTGAAACCTCTTTTCTTTATTCTATTTAATACATTGCTTTAAAAGTTATCAAGCCATGGGGCTGGGAAGGTGGCTCAGTGGTAGAGCGCTTGCCTTGCATGCATGAGGCCCTGGGTTCGATTCTTCAGCATCACATAAGCAAAAAGAAAAAGGCCGGAAGTGGCACTGTGGCTCAAGTGGTAGAACCGCTAGCCTTGAGCTGAAGAGCTGAGGGACAGTGCCCAAGCCCAGAGTTCAGGCCCCACGACCAGACCCAAAAAAATTTTTAAAAAGTTATCAAGCCAGGCGTGGTGGCTCATGACTGTGATCCTAGCTACTTTACCTAAGGATTGAGATTTAAAGCCAGCCAATGCAGGAAAGTCTGTGAGCCTCTTATCTGCAATTAACCACCAAAAAGCCAGAAGTATAACTGTGGCTCAAGTTACAGAGTGCTACCCTTGAACAAAAAACCTTGGGGAAGCTGAGAATGTGGCTTAGTTGTAGTGCTTGCATAGCATGCATGAAGCCCTGAGTTCCATTCCTTAATACCACATAAACAGATAAAGCTGGAACTGACACTGTGGCTCAAGTGGTAGAGAGCTGGCCTTGAGCAAAACCCCAGGAACAGTGCCCAGTCCCTAAGTTCAAGCCTCAGAACTGGCAAAAAAAGAAAAGAAAAAAAAACCTTGGGAAAGCACCAGGCCCTCAATTCAGGCCCCAGGACTGGCATAAACACACAAAAAAATTATCAAGTATTAAAACTTGTTGTTTGCTTTTTTGCTGGTACCAGAGCTTAAGTCAGGACTTAGTACTTTCAGGAAGCTTATTTGATCACAGTTGACTCTCCCACTTGAGCCATATCCCCAGTATAGAATTTTTCTGGTGAATTAGAGATGGAGTCTCTTACATTTTTCTGCCCAGACTGACTTTAAACTGCCATCCCCTAGCTCTCAGACTCATGAGTAGCTAAGATTACAGGCATGATCCACTGGACTCAGCTGTATTTTCTTCTTCTTCTTCTTCTTTATTTATTTTATTTTATTTTTTTGGTTATTTGTGGGGCTTAAACTCTGGGCCTAGGCACTGTCCTTCAGCTCAAGACTAGCACTTGAGCCACAGCCCCACTTCTGGTTTTCTGGTGGTTTATTGGAGATAAGGGACTCACAGACTTTTCTGCCTGGGTTGGCTTTGAACAGCAATCCTCAGCTCTCAGCCTCCTGAGTAGCTAGGATTATAGACGTGAGCCATTATAAGAATGCAGCAAGTGTTTTTTTGTTTTGTTTTGTTTTGTTTTTTTGTTTTTGTGTTTTTTTTTTTGGCAGCAAGTGTTTTTTTTTTTCAAGAGCTTATGTTATCCTAAAATTTCATGTCTTCTAATTCTCTTTATGATCAGTTAAATATGTGTCTGTTATTACAGATTTTAGAAAGTATTTTCTATTTCAGGATGTTCAAGATCCTTCAGTATTTATAACTTTCCCTTTGGAGGAAGATGAAAATATATCTTTAGTTGCTTGGACAACTACTCCTTGGACTCTGCCTAGTAACCTTGCTTTATGTGTTAATCCTGATATGCAGTATGTAAAGATTAAAGGTAAGAGGACTGGGGAGTACTTGCCTAGCATGCACTAGGTTCCATTTCTCAGTACCACATAAACAGAAAAGACTGGAATTGGTGCTGTGGCTCTAATGGTAGAGTGCTAGCCTTGAGTAAAAGAAGCTCAAGGACAGTGCCCAGGCCCAGAGTTCAAGCCCCAGGACTGTCAATTAAATTAATTATAATATGAGCCTGATTGTTTGTGCTTCATATTGATAGGACAATTACTTCTTAAGTAGTGAGACCATATGTATTATATAAATGAAAGATACCTCTAAAAAGTATTTTTTTAAATTTCTGATTGAAAACTAATGAACAAAACATTAAAGTTACCGGGTACTGGTAGCTCATGCCTTATAATCCTAGCTACTCAGGAGGCTGAGATCTGAGGGTGGCAGTTCAAAGCCAGCCTGGGCAAGAAAGTCTATGAGACTCTTAATTAACTACCAGAAAACTGAAAGTTGGACTGTGGCTCAAAGTGGTTGAGCACTAGCCTTGAGCAAAAAAAAATCTCAGGGACAGTGTCCAGGCCCTGAGTTCAGACCCTGGCCCACAATAGACAAAAAAAAAGAAAGAAAGAAAAATTAAAGTAGTTTTGACGTGAGAAAAAAAAAGTATGAATAAAACTTTTCAGTTTGTGATGTACTTTTATACATCATGTTTCTAGTGCAAATACAGAAGCTAAGATTCAGAAACATTAGTATTAGAAATTGCTACCTAAAGGAGGACTTTGTGTCACTCAATTATTTCCTGGTAGAAGCCAGACATTAGTGGTTCATACTGGTAATCCTAGCTACTCGGGAGGCAAATGCCAGAACATGACATTTTGAAGCCTGTTTGGGCAGAAGGAATTGGGCAGATGGAGTCTAAGAGACTCCATCTCTAATTAACCAGGCTGGAGGTGGATCTGTTGTTCAAGTGGTTGAATGCCAGCTTTGCATAATAAAAGTTAAGGAACAACACCTAGGACCTGAGTTCAAGCCATGGCATAAAAAATAAAATTAAAAAAAAAAAAAAGTTGCTGGGAGCTGGTGGCTCATGCCTATAATCCTAGCTACTCCAGAAGGCTGAGATCTGAAGGTCATGGTTTGAAGCCAGCCTGAGCAGGAAACTCTGTGAAACTCTTAACAAACTGCTCAAAAAAAGCCAGAAGTAGCACTATGGTTCAAATGGTAGAGTGCTCACCTTGAGCAATAGCTCAAGGACAGCACCCAGGCACAGAGTTTAAGCCCCAGAACTGGCACAAAAAAAATGTTTTGTAGAGAGTTATAGTCCCAACTAGTTCTTTCCATACAGATTTATATGGCAAAAAAAGGTTGGTATTTTGTGAGCAAATAAATGCCTTTCAGACTTGGAGACTTGTATAGTTTATGAGAAAAAAAAGAGATAAACATTATTGTTAAGGAAAAAAAAACAGAAACAGTAACTGGTATACCTACAGTGAAAAACCCTGTGGCATTTCTTCAAAAAATAAAGCAAAAATCAGGGTGTTGGCTCATGCCTTGTAATCTTAGCTACTCAGGAGGCTGAGATCTAAGGATCACAATTCAAAGCCAGCTGAGACAGGAAAGTCCATGAACCTCTTATATCCAATGAATCACCAGAAAACCGGAAGTGGTGCTGTGGCTCAAAGTGGTAGAGCATTAGTCTTGAGCTGAAGAGCTCAGGGACAGCGCCCAGGCCCAGAATTCAAGCCCCACGACGGACGCACATACACACACAAAAAGTAAAGCATAGCCAGGGACTTGTGGCTCATACCTGTAATCCTAGCTACTCAGAAGACTTAAAGATTGAAAACCAGACTAGGTAGGAAGAGTCTGAAACATATCTCCAATTAATCACCAAAAAACTGGAACTGGAACTCCTCTTGTACATCACCTTTACAATAAAAGTTTTAAAAAGAAAGAAGAGAAAATGTGTGCTGTTATAAAGCGGTCACATAGAGACTAGTATTCCAAGGTACCTAGAGTAGTCACACTCAAACAGAAGGCACATACAGTTGCCCAAGTATGAGAGGGAAGGGAGAATTAGTTTAATGAGCACAGACTTTCAGTTTGGAATGATATCAGTTTGGATATACTGAGTATTAGTGATTATTCAAGATGGCTGATATATTTAATGCTACTTAGAAGTGGAGAATTGGTTAATGTGACTTTTTTGTAAGTTGTGGGGCTTAACTCAGGGCCTGGGTACTATCCATGAGTTCTTTTGCTCAAGGCTAGCACTTTACCATTTTGAGCCACAGTGCCATTTCCTAACATGATTTTTTTAAATAAAACCAATAGGCTATATTATACCAGATAACTAGGTTCATACTAGTTTGTGTTGGTAAGGGAAGAATTTGAGAAAAGAGTGGAGTCAGAGTCAGGAGGCTGAGACCTAGCGGATTGTTTTTTATATTAAGTAATCACAAATTGGAAAACTATAGTAATACTTTAATACTTTATGGTTGTTTTGAAAATTTTAAGTACATTATGTAAAAATTGAACTACATAACTTGAGGGTCGGGATGGGTGGGAAATAGGGAAGAACAATGGTGGGGTGACATTGATCAAGAAGCATTGTACTCATAACCTGACATAGAATGATAACCTCTTTGTACAACTACTAAATAATGAAATTAAATTAGACTTTAAAGAAAAAAAAATAAACTTTCACATGGTGGCTTATGCCTGTCATCTGAACTACTCAGGAGAGTCAGAACTGGTGGATCACGGTTCAAAACAAGCCTAGTCAGAAAAGTCTGAGAAACTCCATCTTTTGTTAACCAGAAAAATAATAGGCATTGTTTAAATGGTAGACTTACACATTTTATGTACATGGGTTATTTTATGCCATGAAAATAATCTAAATGAGGGGCTGGGAAGGTGGCTCAGTGGTAGAGCGCTTGCCTTGCATGCCTGAGGCCCTGGGTTCGATTCCGCAGCACCACATAAGAAAAAAGAAAAAAGCCAGAAGTGGCGCTGTGGCTCAAGTGGTAGAGCACTAGCCTTGAGCTGAAGAGCTGAGGGACAGTGCCCAGGCCCAGAGTTCAGGCCCCACGACCAAACCCAAAAAAAAAAAAAAGAAAAAAAGAAAATAATCTAAATGAATAGATGACTAAATAAACATGTACAAGGATTAGATTACAGAGAACTTTACTTTGTATATCACTAATTTTCTTAAAAGGGATATCAACACAATTAATAGTATCTACTTACTGCCTTTGCTGTCTGTGTCTTACTGTCATCCTTGAAGCGTTGCAGGGTTCCTCTGTGGGTTGTGGGCACACTAGTTGTAGGTACAAGAGATGTAGAAGCTTCTCAGTAAGAAAAAATAGCATGCCTGATGTTTGTATTTAAAGTCAGTTGGTCTAATATTACTGAGCTCCACTCTTTTTCCTTGTTCTCATAGATGTTGCCAGAGGAAAATTGCTCATTTTAATGGAAGCTAGATTATCAGCCCTCTATAAATTGGAAAGTGACTATGAGATCCTTGAAAGGTGATTATTCAAATAATTGATGGGTATGTGTGTCTGACATTGCTTTTTAAAAGACAAGTTTTAGCCTACCACTGGTTGCTTAACCTGTAATCCTAGCTACTCAGGAGGCTGAGATTTGAGGATTGAGGTTCAAAGTTTGAAGTCAGCCCAGGCAGGAAAATCCAGAGATAATTGGAGAATTAACTAGCAAAAAGCCAGAAGTATAGCCATGGCGTAAAGTGGCAAAGCACTAGCTTTGAGCAAAATGGCCAAGCAACAATGGAAGGCCCTGAGTCCAAGCCTCAGTATAAGCTTCAAGGAAAAAAAGAGAGAGATAGCTTTATTATCTGAAAGTTATGTTCATGTTCAAATTAAGTTCTAAATTTAGTTTGTTTGTGACTAACCAGAAGGGATGGTGACTTAATGTGACTTAGTTTCATTTCTTAGGTTCTTTTAGCCTTATTGTTCATTTGAATTTGCTTTTTCTCTTATTTCTAGGTTCCCTGGTGCCTATCTCAAAGGCAAGAAGTACAAGCCCTTGTTTGACTATTTTCTGAAGGTAAGCTCAGAGACACTGTTCTTCAGCTCTTCATACTTTGCTAACTGAAATGGAATTTACATTGTCTTATTCTTATAGTGGTCTGGTTAATGTGCCTGAATCTGAAAGTTCTACTTTAGCATTGTCATTAATTCTGCTTTCTTCTTATTTGAAATTAAAATTATATAGGAATGCGTATAAACAATTTTCTCAAAAGGAATTACATTACATTTGATAGGATTTTTGTGGGAGGCAGGTAGGGGTCATGGGGCTTGAACTAGGGGCCTGGGTACTGTCCCTGATCTTTTTTGCTCAAGGCTAACACTACCAATTTAAACCACACTACCACTTCTGACTTTCTGGTAGTTAATTGGAGATAAGAGTCTCATGGGAAAAATAAATAAAACATAAACCATTTATTTTATTAATGAAAAAAAAAAAGAGTATCATGGAGGGTTGGGAAGGTGGCTCAGTGGTAGAGTGCTTGCTTTGCATGCATGAGGCCCTGGGTTCGATTCCTAAGCACCACATAAGCAGAAAAAGCAGGAAGTGGAGTTGTGGCTCAAGTGGTAGAACACTAGCCTTGAACTGAAGAGCTGAGGGACAGCACCCAGGCCCAGAGATCAGGCCCCACAACCAGCAAAAAAAAAAAGTCTCATGGACTTCCTGCCTTCCTGCTGGTATGGCTTTGAACCACAATCCTCAGATTTCAGCTTCCTGATTAGGTAGGATTATAAGTATAAGTCACCAGTGCTCAGCTTTGATAAGATTTAAATGTGTTTATTTTTAGTCCTTAAGTCTGCTAGGAGAATTTTTTTGAGACAATTCTTACAGTTTAAGATAGTGTTCAGAATATAATATCATATGTAAAAGTATATAGAATTCCTTCAAGGAATTTGACATGGTAGATATTTTAAATCTAGGCACTACGACAGGTCCTAAATTTATCTCCTTCATTTTTTTTTAACATATATCCTTTTTTACTGCTGATATGCAGAGGATTTTACCATTTCATAAGTCAGGTAATGAGTATATTTCTTTTCTTTTTTTTTTTTTTTTTTTTTTGGGTCCAGTCATGGAGCCTGAACTCTGGGCCTGGGTGCTGTCCCTCAGCTCTTCAGCTCAAGGATAGAGCTCTACCACTTGAGTCACAGCGCCACTTCCGGCTTTTTTCTTTTTGCTGAGGAATTGAACCCAGGGCCTCTTGCATGCAAGGCAAGCGCTCTACCACTGAGCCATCTTCCCAGCCCCCATGAGTACATTTCTTTTGGGCCAGTGTCACCCTTTTACTCTTGCCCAGTGTCCCCCTCACATCCCTACCCACAGTTTATATAGTTCATTTTCAAAATAGTGTCATATAACTCTAGTTGTATACCTCACCCTCTACCACTATAGAAAGAACAAGGTACGGGCTAGGAATGTGGCTTAGTGTAGAGTGCTTGCCTAGCATTCATGATGATTTCACATCAACAGAAAAGTGGCTCTGTGGCTCAAGTGATAGAGTGCTAGCTTTGAGCAAAAGAAGCTCAGGGAAGTGGCCAAGCCCTGAGTTCAAGCCCCAGGGAGGCAAGGAAAGAACGAAAGAAGGAAGGAAGGAAGGATTTTTGATCCTCATTTGAAGGTCTTAAAAAAGATAATGAACAATCCCTCACGCTACGACCTCTAATCAGGGCTCAGGATCAGATATCTACTAATCCTCACGGTAGGAAAAGATGAGTTGAAGACAGCAACCTCCTTTTTCATTGGTATCTTGACAGCAGGGTGTTCTCTATCTTGATTCCTTACATCTTTCAACTTCTGCTTAATGACCTCCTTCAAGTTGAAGTCCAACATTTCTGTGTGTTCTACCCTTGACCCATTCTCTTTGCAAGCCATTGGCCATTTACCAATGCACCCTTGCCCTGCTGCCCACTGACTCATTTTTTTTCCATCTTTTTTCATAAAGTTTTCCTCCCATTTTAAACATCCTTTTTTTCCTGCTTCATGTCTGAACTAAAATGCCTTCTTTAACAGAAGTTCTTTGAAATGCCTTTGAAAAATTTGCCTACATTCTTTTGTATATCATACATGTTCATTGTTGAAAATCTCTTCCTTATCTGAGAGACTCTTTATATTTCCAAATTACAACCCTATTAAGAATCTCAGTAGCCTGGCAATGGTGGCTTAACACCTGTATCCTAGCTACTCGGGAGTCTGGGGGTCACTGTTCAAAATTAACCTGGTCAGGAAAGTCTGTGAAACTCTTATCTCCACTTACCCACCAAAAAACTGGAAGTGGCACTATGGCTCAAAATGGTAGAACACTAGCTTTGAACAAAAATAGCTCAGGGATGGGGCTGGGAAGGTGGCTCAGTGGTAGAGCGCTTGCCTTGCATGCCTGAGGCCCTGGGTTCAATTCCTCAGCACCACATAAGCAGGAAAAAGAAAAAAAAGAAAAAAAAAATAGCTCAGGGAGCCGGGCGCTGGTGGCTCACGCCTGTAATCCTAGCTACTCAGGAGGCTGAGATCTGAGGATCGCGGTTCAAAGCCAGCCCGGGCAGGAGAGACCGTGAGACTCTTAACTCCAATAAACCACCAGAAAACCGGAAGTGGCACTGTAGCTCAAGTGGTAGAGCCCTCGCCTTGAGCTGAAGAGCTGAGGGACAACTCCCAGGCCCAGAGTTCAAACCCCACGACCGACAAAAAAAAATAGCTCAGGGACAGTGCTCAGGCCTTGGTTCAAGCCCCACGATTGACCAAAAAAGAAAGAAAGAAAAAAACAACAGGAAAACTTGGCTCACTCACAGCAATACACAGGGCTACCTACCCTAGACAGGAACAGTCAGCTGAAGTCAAACTTCTCTCTGGAATAATCACCCAGTATATATTGGAATAAAGTGAATAGCACCTATCCACTAAATAAGCTTCCTGATTTATCTTCAGACCTTTAGTGAATTTTATGCAAATACTGTATGTTCTGCTTGGGACCAAATTGCATAATACACACCTAAATTACACTGTTCTGAAATATTTCTGTGTATGTGTATGTGTGCTGGCACTGGAGCTTGAACTCGGGCCTTAGGTTCTGTCTCTTAGCTTTTTATCTTTTTTTTAGCTGGCACTCTACCACTTGAACTACAACTCTACTTCTGGATTTTTTGTCATGACTAATTGGAGATAGGAGTCTCACAAACTTCTCTGCCTAGGCTAGATTCAAGTTGTAGTCCTCAGATCTAAACCTTCTGAGTAGGCTAAGATTACCACTAGCACTCAACTGTTCTGAAATCTTTTTTTTTTTTTCTTTTTTTGGGGGGGAAGGGGAGGCCGGTTGTGGGGCCTGAATTCTGGGCCTGGGCACTGTCCCTCAGCTCTTCAGCTCAAGACTAGTGCTCTACCACTTGAGCCACAGCGCCACTTCCGGCTTTTTCTTTTTGCTTATGTGGTGCTGAGGAATCAAACCCAGGGCCTCATGCATGCAAGGCAAGTGCTCTACCACTGAGCCACCTTCCCAGCTCCTGTTCTGAAATCTTAAGTGGAGCTATGATTATATTTGCTGCCTTAGGGACAGCATTGCAGCCCTTAGTGGTATGTGCTGAGCTAGCCAGGAAGGCTGCCCAGACTCAGCTTAGGTATGTTCTTTTTTTTTTTCCTACATTCTTTTTTTGTTATTGTTGGTTATGGGGCTTGAACTCAGGGCCTGGGCACTGTCCCTCAGCTCTTCAGTTCGAGGCTATCACTCTACCACTTGAGCCACAGTGCCATTTCCGGCTTTTTCTATTTATGTGGTGCTGAGGAATCGAACCCAGGGCCTCAGGCATGCAAGGCAAGCACTCTACCACTGAGCCACCTTCCCAGCCCAGCTTGGGTATATTCTGAAATGGATATTTAGAGACCAGAGGGCAGTGATGCCTTTCTTCACTTATAATTAGATCCATTGATACTCCATGGTTTTTCCTGTATGCATATGATTTTAAGAACCTACGATGTCGGGGCTAGGAAGGGGCTCAGTGGTACAGTGCTTACCTTGCAAACAGGAGGCCCTGGGTTTGATTTCTCAGTAGCACATAAGTAGAAAAAGCAGGAAGTAGCGCTGTGGCTCAAGTGGTAGAGCACTAGCCTTGAGCTGAAGAGCTGAGGGACAGCGCCCAGGCCCAGAGTTCAGGCCCCACAACTGGACCCAAAAAAAAATTTTTTTTTTTTAAATTATTTCAAGGTGACTTAAGTTAGAGCAATTAAAGATTCAGTTTTAAGATGTAAGGAAGCAGAATGCCATGATATGTGTAGTTAAAAAGAACATCTCATTTGATAAGCCAGAAGAGGTTTCTTCAGGTTTTATCACTTTAGCCCATGTGATTTGGACAAGCCACTTAAGCTTTATTCTGAAATAGTAGGGCCAGAAATATTTTGTGTGTGTGTGTGTGTGTGTGTGTGTGTGTGTGTGTGTGTGTGTGTGTGTGTGTGTGTGTGTTTTCTTGCATGTTTGTGTGTGTGCACTGGTGTCAATCAACACTTGAACTTAAGGTTTTGAGCTTGCTGGGCTAACTTGCTTGTCTGGTCCACTAGAACTTGAGCCATGGTGGAGATAGAATGTTTCTGGCTTTTCTTCCTGAACTGGCTTCAAATTCTCTGATCTCAGCCTCCTCACTTCTAGTTGGATTACAGGCATGATTATGTAATGACATATTTTACTTTAATGTCTAAAGAGCTTGAACTCAATTTAAAGGAAAAGGAGAACCAAAGCACACATATTGACTGAAAATGCACTAGGAAGTGAATTATTTAGGGAGTACTTTTTCGGGAAAGCACTTTTTGGTGCTGAAGATTGAACCCAGCATTTTTTTGTGCTAGGGAGGGAACAAGTTTTTTGAGACAGTACAATAAACTCACACTGGGACAATTGTGGAGGTTGGGAGTAATGAAAAGGTCCACTTATTTGGTCAGAGAGTTTAGAAAATTTTTCTGCAAGTTTTCAGATAATTATGTCCTATGTATGTGGTAAGCCATGATCTAAGGAAATGGAGTACCAGATCAATATGTTTCTTTCCAACCTATAATAATGGTGAACTCTTATCTAAAAATAACTTTACATGTTGAATGTTTTGTTTTCAGGTTCTTATGATAGTTGAACCCATTGTATTGTACCCTAATACATACTGGCCTTTCTTTTCCAGTATAAAGAGAAGGGTGCTTTCACTGTGCTTGTTGACCACTATGTGAAAGAGGAAGAAGGCACAGGGGTTGTGCATCAAGCCCCTTACTTCGGTGCTGTGAGTAACATAATTCCATGAATGTTTGTGAGAAGTAAATATCATAGGATGATAAGCTGTGGAGCTAAAGTTCTTTACTCTGTCTAATCCATTGGGTTAGCCTGTTTTCTGGCTCATTGCCCCCAGATGGCTCAGGAAACTTGTATATATAGTTCCCATCCTAACCAGTCTGCCTTCTCCCAGCATCCTTGTTAGGGTGAGATAAGCTAATGTGGTAAAGTGCTCAGACCATTGCCTGACTAGAGCTCTAATTATTATTAATTATTAACACATATTATGAAGCATGATGGTAATCTAGGGCAGCTATGCTATCTGAGGCCAGTTTACTTATTTAATTTAGATCACTGTGGCCATCCTTTAGGGTGTCTCTTGACAAGGGTGTAAGGGACATTTCATCTGTGTGTATATTAGTCCCATGTACTAAATAGTTCATGCCTCATACCTGTGTATTACTTTTCTTTCCTAGCTGTACTTATTTGCTGTTATGACAAGTCAAATTTGATTTAGTTTTAGGACAGTTTTGTGTCACTATAATGGTGGGGAAAATAGGGCTGGATGGTCTGATTTCTGCCTGGCTCTGAGGCTTTTCATTCTCTAAATGAAATTGTGTCATCTTCAGTTAAGAGGCTGAAGTGATCCAGTATAGATACTGAAATATTGAAAAATCCTCCCAAATCTATCTTATGCTTCCTTCTTTCTCCACAACCACTTTTTTTTGTTTGTTTTTTCTGTTCTATTCTCTCCACCCTGCCTCCTGTTGCCTTTCCCAGGATGACTATCGAGTCTGTATGGATGCCAACATTATTCAGAAAGACTCAGTCCCCATTTGCCCTGTGGATGCTTCAGGCTGCTTCACAGCAGAAGTGACAGATTTCATGGGACAGTATGTGAAGGTCTGTAGTTCATATGATGTAGAAGATTTGGTCTTATCATACTTACTTCATCAGGTTTTTTTCCCCCACTGAGGAAGTTAGTGCAACTAATTGATATCCTTCATTATTTATAACTGAGTTATAATCAATCCAATAAGTTATTTTTATTTTGTGTTTTTGGATTTTTTTCCCACTACATATCAGCTCCTCTCAAAGAGTCATCTTAGAGGCAATGTTGCTTTAGCTTTAGATATAGAAGTCAGAAAATCTGATTTATGTCTCATAAAGTTATCTTTTGACCCTAAATCATTTCTGATGGAAACCTTCACCACCTTAAGTGTTGTGGAATGTAATATTAAGTACTTAAAATACTTGAATGGTTAAAAATGAGCAGTTTGCTTTTAGTTGCTGCTGTTTTTTTGTTTTGCTGTGGATTGAACCCAGAGCCCTATGCATGCTAGGCAAGCTTTCTACCACTGAGTTGTATCTTGTCCCCTGAACAGAGCATTGTATATATGTATAATATGTACATATATTTTTGTATGTGTGTGTGTGTGTTGTATTTTTGGCAAAATTAGGTTTGAACTCAGGGCCTTATGGTTGCTCTGCCACTTGGTCTTGCCTCCAGACCTTTTTTACTTTAGCTATTTTTTTGAATAGTGCCTTATGTTTTTGTCTAGACCAGCCTCTGAAGAACATTCTACCTATGGCCTCCTGAGTAGCTGGGACCTCGGCCATGGGCCGCCACATTCAGCTTTTTGATTGAGATAGGAGTTTCATTAAATCTTTTGCCTGTGCTGACTATCCCTTCTTCCTGAGAGTTGGGATTACTGATATGAGCCACTGAGCCTGACTTAAACAGACTAATTTTAAATGAAATGTGTTACTTGTGTCTTTTATTTCACAACAAAAGGTCAGAATTTAGTAATATAATTGCATTGTTACTGAGTATGGTATGTTGTTTACTGACTAAATTTTCTATTTTTTTAAAAAAAAGGATGCTGACAAAAATATCATCAGAACACTTAAGGAACATGGCCGACTTCTTATTGCCAGCACTTTCACTCACAGCTACCCGTTCTGCTGGAGGTAAGAGGAGAAAAAGACTTGTAGTAGAGCTTCAAGTGTGTTTGTATACTTGTGTGTGCTGTACCTTTAAATCTGTAGGTCCATTTTATGTGTATCCTACAATTAGTGCTTAGAAATTCCCCTTATTTCAATTGGAAGAGTTTTATAAATGCATTAAATTGTCTCTTTCCCTAAGTATACTGTGACAAAAATAGACATACTTGCTGGCACACCTGCTAAAGTAGCAGAAGACCTGCCCAGCAAGTCAAATCCTAATAAGTTCAGACCCCAGTAACAACCCCCAAATTAAAAACAGAAAGAAGAGATATGTAAATTTATCTGTGTTGTCACTACATTTGGTTTTAGGCTGACCAATATTTCTGCAATTCTATAGTAGGATTTATTGAGAAACTAATGGTTTTGTCAGATTTTAATAGAAGATCATAATGTAGACTGGGTCCAGTGGTCTGTGCCCATAATCAGCTACTCAGGAGGCTGAGATCTGCAGTTCAAAGCCAGCCCAAGCAGGAAAGTCTGAGACTTTTATCTCTAATTCAGAAAGCTAGTAGAGCTAGTTGTAGAGCACCAAGCTTAAGCAAAAAGCTAATGGACAGGGGCTGGGAAAGAGGCTTAGTGGTAGAATGCTTTCTTTGCATGCATGAGGCCCTGGGTTCGATTCATCAGCACCACATAAGCAGAAAAGGCCAGAAGTGGTGCTTGGCTTAAGTGGTAATGCTAGCCTTGAGCTGAAGAGCTGAGGGACAGCGCTCAGGCCCAGAGTTCAGGCCCCACAACCAACCAACAAACAAAAAAGCTAATACACAGTGCCTAGGTCTGAGTTCAATAACCAGCATGCAGGGCGGAAATAACAACATAAATATTCAGATGCAAGTGTAACATTTATTAGCCTAAAATTCATTCTCCACATTTCTTTCTCTGTGTTAACATTCATATCACACCTCAAAAAACTCATGAACAGAACTGTTTTATTTCTAATCCTATTTTTTGTTGTTGTTTTGTTGTGGTGGTAGTGGTTTGTTTTTTCTGCCAGCATTAGGGCTTGAACTCAACCTAACATTTTTACTTTGCTTTTTGCTCAAGACTCGTACTCTGCCACATGAGCCATACCTCTACTTCCAGCTTTTTGTGATTGATGGAAGATAAGAGTCTCACAGATTTGTTTCCCAGGCTGGCTTCAAACCGAAATTCTCAGATCTCAGCCTCCTGAGCAGTTAAGACTACAAGCATGAGTCACAAGAACTTGGCTCTAATCTTACTCTTATTTTAGCTTTTAGCTTCTTGTATCATGAAGGGAGCTGAACAGTTTTGGAGACAGATGTTTATATAATGAAAGTGAATATTAGCTGAGAAGACGGTGGTGATGTTAGTAAGAGAATGAAAATTGATCTTCCTCTGGGTGCCTGCATGCCCCTATCTACCCAGCTGTATCTGTGATTCATTGTTCTTAGGTCAGATACCCCTCTCATTTACAAAGCGGTGCCCAGCTGGTTTGTGCGCGTGGAGCACATGGCGGACCAGCTTCTGAAGAACAACGACCTGTGTTATTGGTAAGCATGAGATGTTTACTCATACTGTCCTTTTCAAATTAATGGTCAAATTAATAGTAAGTCATACTCCCTCCAAATTAATAGTCATCTTTTGTTGTTTATTGTATCAGTTGTCTTTATTCCATATGTTGTCACACAAAATAATTCAATATTTTAGGACAAAAGTAATACTCTTCTTACAATACAGCATGCAAGGAAGCATTGACCTTTTTTTAAAACAATGGTGAACAATTGAAATTTTGCTATTCATTGTCCACTATGTGAAAAATGACTTATGTAACTTGTAGTTAGGGATCAGAGGAGGAAACTGGGAGAAAGTAAAGAAAGAGGTGATACTGTCCAAAAAAGAAATGTACTCATTACCTGACTTATGAAATGATAATACTTCTGTACAGCACATTAATAACAACAATAAAATTATATTTTTTGAAACATGACAACTAGAATACCAGTGGCTCATGCCTGTAATCCTAACCACTCAGAGGCTAAGATCTGAGGATCACAGTTTGAAGCCAGGATAGGCAAGAAAGTCTAAGAGACCCTTATCTCTAATTAACCACCAAAAAGTAAAAAGTGGAGCTGGGGCTCAAGTGGTAGAGTGCTAATCATGAGCAAAAAAGGTCAGGAACAATGCCAGAGCCAGACCTTTACTTATACATACAATGGAAATAAGCAACTGCCACTTGCTGGGAAATGACCCTGAGATTATACTCAAGAGTCTAATTTCATGATAAGCATTATTTTAGTCTGTATCTGCCAAAGCTTAATGCTTTATCACATCTAGTCCTGGAGTAGGTGATGCATCCTGCTCTTGTCTTTGTGGAGATGTCACAACACAGACATCTGAGGGAAATTACATCCTTTCAGCCTGTGTGTACAAAAATGGAAAAAGGCTTTATGTATTTCAAAAAACATTTTTCACTGGGGGTTTACACTGAAATTTGTACTTCCCACAAGGCCTCAACAATACGTTGGATTTTGGGAGAATGGATAATAGAGGATGTGGTTTACAAGTTGTAATTTTTCTAATATAGTAAAAGCATCCTCATCTTTCTTAAAACAAGTTTTGAATTTCTATGGATAGCAAGCTCATTAGTTCTCCAGTGTGTGAGGTACTGGGTACAGAATGATAGTAAAGATGGCTGTGGGCATAGAAACTGATTTGTGTAGAATGCTAACTTTAATAATGAAGAGAAGAAGAAAGCCATATGCTGGTGGCTCACACCTGTAATCCTAGCTTCTCAGGAGGCTGAGATCTGAGGATCACAGTTCAAAGCCAGCCCAGGCAGAAGAGTCATCTCCAATTAACCACCAGAAAACCAGAAAAGGCACTGTGGCTCAAGTGGTAGAGTGCTCACCTTGAGCTGAAGAGCTCAGGGACAGCACCCAGGCCCAGAGTTCAAGCCCCATAACCAACCCAAAAAAAAAGAAGAAGAGAATAACTCGAGAGCCTTGGAGTGCTCTGACTCATTCCTATGTTTAGTAAGGATCATATGGAGCCAAACCTCTAGGGATTAGGAGCTTTCTTTTGTCAGAAGCAATAATACTGGGAATGGGAGGGATGGCAGAGAAGGAGAGACAGCAAAGACAGGTGAGAAACCGCAAGCTGAGGAAATTGCCGTATTACTGGATCTTGAGCTGAGAGGAAGGTGGAGAGGTGAGTGTGGCAGGCATGTATGCTAAGAATCAGTGGTGACAGCACAGGTGGTTGCATGTACTGAAGACATATCCAGAAGACATGTTTCTTGCAGTGAGCTCAGCATTTCTAGAGTGTTCAGTCCACAAAGAATTGCACATAGGCTTTTGTCTTACATAGGTTCTTACGTAATTGATAATCTGTTTATGGCAGGGTCCCAGAGTTTGTGCGAGAAAAGCGGTTTGGAAATTGGCTAAAAGATGCACATGACTGGGCAATTTCCAGAAACAGATACTGGGGCACCCCCATCCCACTGTGGGTCAGTGAAGACTTGAAGGAGGTGAGGTAGCATCATATGTCTTTATGCTCACTTTTGCTACTTTGTGGTTTATGAATGTGGTATAAAAATACGGCTTTTTTTTTCTGCTGCTGCTTTCTTACTTAGTGTTTTGTTTTATTTCCTCGTGGGATGATAGAAGAATCTAGTTTTAGAGTTTTAATTTTTATTTTACAAGAACACAATTTGACCAGGTGCCAGTAGATCAAGCCTGTAATTCTTGCTGTTCAAGAGGCTAAGCTCTGAAAATTGAAGTTTGAAGCCAGCTGGGCAGATTTGTGAGACCTTTAGCAGAAAGGGTGTTATGGCTCAAATAGTAGAATGTTAGCCTTGCGTTTAAAAAAAAACTCAGGGATAGCACACAGGTACTGAGTTAACGACCCCCAGGAATAGAACAAAAAAAAAGAAAAATTCAGTTGGTAGCCAGTTGTTAGTCACTCATGTCTGTAATCCTGGCTAGTCTGGAGGCTGAAATCTGAGGGTCATGGCTTATAGCCAGCTATGCAAGAAAGTGTGATACTCATATCTCCAACTAAATACCAAAAAGCTGGAAGTAGAATTGTGGCTTAAGTGGTAGAGTGCCAGCCTTGAGGGAAAAAGCTAGTGGATAGTGCCCAGGCACTGAATTCAAGTGCCAATATCAACACCTGCCCACGCACGCACACGTATACACAGTGTTTTTGTGTGTTTTCCTCAGGGAAATCCCCATTGTTTACTTCTTGTGTTGTATTGATTTCTCTTGATGTCCTCTTAATCACTGTAGCATTAACCTAAGGTTAAAGGAAAACTTGGCGATTTTTTTTTTTTAAGTTAAACAAAGCATAGTAGACCTTTAACTTCTAATTTTGTGATGTGTGTGTGTGTGTGTAAGTGTGTATAAATAGATGATAAATAATCATGCATACATACTTCCATGGTAGGGCTTTCTGTGTAGTGCCAAGCTTTGCAGCAATAATAAGCAATAGTACCCCAGAGATTAGTAGATTATGACAGAGGCCATGAGCACCTGTAGGTAGCAGAAGCCCTTCCTGGCTGAAAGCCACAGCCATTCCTGCTGGTACAGCTCCTGTCAAATGATCATCACATTCTAGGTGCCATAGCCTCTCCTCTTAGCTCTTTACCCAGATACAATCCTGATTTTTTTGTTATGATCTAGTATGTAATTTAGTTCTAGAATTATCTTTGGATTCCAGTTAAAGAGCCAGATCAGAAAGAAACTAAGATGCCTTAGAATAAAATTAAGGTTGTTTTTGGCAGAGATTTGCATCTAGTAAATCCTTCAAAAATACCTATTCATCTATGCACCAGTGGCTCAAGCCTGTCATCCTAGCTACTGAGAAAGCTAATCTTGAGAATCTTAGTTTGAAGCCAGCCCAGATAGAAAGATTTGAAAGACCCTTATCTCTAGCAAAATGCTGCACTGGGGTTATGAGTCAAGTGATAGAGCATCATCTATGAGTAAAAAAGCCAAAAGAGAACTCAGGAGTACCAGCGTACGTACGTACGTATATACGTACGTACGTACGTACACACACACACACACACACGCGCGCGCGCGCGCACACACACACGTACGTACGTACATACACACACACACACACACACGCCATGACTGTGAATATTTAAAATTCTCTGTATGTAGTATGAGTCAAGTGATAGAGCATCATCTATAAGTAAAAAAGCCAAAAGAGGACTCAGGACCCTGAGTTCAAACACCAGTACCAGCACACACGCACACACGCCATGACTGAATATTTAAAATTATCTGTATGTAGGAACCTTCTGGTATAGGTATGGGTAACAAAGTAGCAAAATCAGCATTTGCTGGGGGGTGGGGAAGGAGAGCTGGGGGGTGGGGGAAGGATGGGATAGGAAGGGGAAACAAAGGAGGAGGCTACAATGCTTGATAAGAAATGTACTCATCTTGCCCATGTAATTGTAACCCCTCTGTACAGTATTTTCACAATAAAAAAAAAGAAAAGAAAAATTAGTATTTGCCTTTTCCATGTCCTTCAGCCCAGACTAAGGTTTGGTTTTGGCTTTTTGGCAGTACTGGAGTTTGAACTCAGAATTCTGCACTTGCTGAACAGGTAACTCTACTACTTGAGCCATGCTTATAGTTCTTAATGAACTTCTAAAGAAAATCAGAGATTTCTTAAACTAAACATGAGTCTCATTTATATGAATTAACTCAGCATGATCTCTGGCGCTAAGGAACTCCTGTTCTTCACTTTGCTTTTTCATAGGTAGTTTGCATTGGATCCGTGGCAGAACTTGAAGAAATGTCAGGAGTAAAGATCTCAGATCTCCACCGAGAAAGGTTAGTTTTTGAATGCTTGAATTACTTCAGTCCTGTCATCCTCCTGTTACCACACAGTCTGTAGTGCATTGCAGGTGTACCTGTAAAACACTAGTTTATTAATTTCTTTGTTGATAGTTCATGTCGAGCTGAGATAAGTTGCCCTCTCTCTTTGATTAAAACATCAGGTGACTTTGGTGTATGACTGGACACTCCTGATGCTCCCTGAAAGCTTTTTTTTTTTATTTAATTTTTAATTGTTATTATAAAGGTAATGTACAAAGATAAAGAGTACATTTCTTTTTGGATGTCACCCCTTTGTTTTTCCCTCTCATTCCCACCTATAGTTATATAGTTCATTTTCTCTGAAAGCTTTTTAGAACTGCTATTTCAGTCTGCAAATGCACATAGTTCATGCATTATTTATTCATAGTATGTGTTCTTTGAAAATTGTGCTATGATACAAACATCCTAGAGCATGCTTCACAAACCTAGATGGTACAGAGCAATCATTCAACATAGTCAACTTCTAGATGGCATCAAGACACATGTTAAACATAAGCTGTAAATGGGTGCCAGTAGCATAATAGAGCATATTATTTTTTAACATAGGAATCAAACCATACATAAAGTAAATATTTAAGTCAGTTACAGTCTTTGTTATTATGTACTATAGACTCTGCATATTTATATGTACTATACAGTACTTTTACACATCTTGTAGCTTTAGTAGGTTTGTGTACTTCACAAACAAGTGAATGATACATTGTGCTACAGTTTTAGGACTACAACAGTGTCACTAAGTGACAGGATTTCTATAGCTACATTATGATCTTATGAGATTACTTGTATACACCGTCCTCATTGACCAAAATATTGTACATAACTGCAATCTTGTCAGCGCTTTGTGATTCCTACTGATGCTTAAACTGCAAGTTCCATTGTGCTTAACTTAAAGTTGCAACTTTTGTTTTTAGCATTGACCACCTTACTATTCCATCCCGTTGTGGGAAAGGCTCATTGCGGCGAATCTCAGAAGTATTTGACTGCTGGTTTGAGAGTGGCAGCATGCCCTATGCTCAAGTTCATTATCCATTTGAAAACAAGAAGGAGTTTGAAGATGCTTTTCCTGCAGATTTCATTGCTGAAGGCATTGACCAAACCAGAGGATGGTATGCCTGTTCTTCCTGCAAGTGTTCTGGTTGATTTTATTAAGCCAGTATTAGTAGCTGGGGCCAAGTCAGACTGTTATTCCCCCTGCTTCAGACTGTTCATTAGTCCATTACTTAAATACTTCCCTTATTAATGCTGCTTTGAGTAAAATTAAACAATTGATATTTTCTGCTTTTTCAACTTGTGTTAGTTAATGGATTCATGCTGTAGGGTTGTACAATGAGCTAGCTGTTTCCAGATTTCAACCCATTTATCCATAAGAACAGACTCTAGAAACAAGTTCTGGGTTTTTAGGAAGGGCAAATGATTTTCTAGTGAGCTTGTTTCTCTAAGGAAAGATGAAGTATTACATATTAAAATTTTACTGAGTCCTGTGACTTCTCTGTCCTTTTCCTATTCCTTTAGGACTGGCTGCCTCTTTGGAAACAGGGCTTTCTGGGCCTATAGTTATGTTAAGATTAAAGTCTAGTCTCCTCTCCATGGGTTCATGTTTCTTGTAGGGTAGCATGAGAACATCACCCTAGATAATAATAAATAACATGGGTGTGAGCAATGCATAGTGCCTGACAAAGAAAAAAGTAGGTTGGTTGCTTTGTTTACTGATACTGAGGTTTAAGCTCAGCGCTTTGTTTTGTACTTGGTCCAAACTCCAAATAAAGGTTTTTCTAGACTTCTGTAACATATGTAATATAGTCTTTAGACTTTTTGTTGTTGTTGTTGTTGTTGTTTGCATTGATACTAGAGCTTGAACCCAGAGCCTCAAGATCTTCCTTAGTTTTTTCCTCACAAGGTTGTCATTCTACCACTTGAGACTCACACTTCTGGCTTTTTGCTGGTTACTTTGAGATCAGAGACTCAGATTTCTATCTGCCCAAGCTGGCTTTGAAGGATCCTCAAGTCTCATCCTCTGAGTAGCTAGGATTATAGGTATGAACCACTAGCACCTAGCTAGTGGTTTTTTTTTTTTGTTTTTGTGGGGCTTAAACTTTGGGCCTCAGCTCTTCAGTTCAAGGCTAGCACTCTACCACTTAAGCCACTGTGCCACTGCTGGAGATAAAAGTCTTCAGACTTTCCTGCCCAGGCTGGGTTTTGAACTGCAATCCTCAGATGTCAGCCTCCTGAGTACCTAGGATTACAGGAATAAGCCACTGGTGCCCGGCCTAGCCAGTCTTTTGAGTTTTACTTGAATGTTTTTTACATATTTTTCCATCAGAATGTCCCATATATACCAGCTGTTCTCAGCAAGCATTTCTGGCCAGATCACTGGCTCCAAAGAAGTGAGGATCCCCCTCCTTTGGAGATCCTGGTAGCAGAAGAGGGTCAGCATATTACTGTTTAAAGCAAATTTTGTTTTGCAAACCAAAGACTCCTAATTTGATTGACCTGTGAATTTTATACTTCTGTATTTCTTAGCCTATCCTAAATGATTCTGATGTACAATCAGAATAATTGCTTTATGTGATGATTATCAAAAAGTATAATGTATCAAATACAGGTTCAATCTAGTAAGCAATACTTTTTTTTTCCTGTGCTTCAATTTCTTTCTGGTTTTCCTGAGGGTTTTGTTTTGTTTTGTTTTTTGTACAGGTTTTATACTCTGTTGGTGCTGGCCACAGCCCTCTTTGGACAACCACCTTTCAAGAATGTGATTGTAAATGGACTTGTCCTGGCAAGGTAAGTCTGTCTACTGTTCTCTGAAGTGACTAGTTCCAGCCCACATACTCTGCTCTTATCTCCCAGAAGTTTTCAAAACAACCATACTCCTGTTGCACTTAAGCCACATTTTCTTTCTTAAATAGAAGGATTTAGCTTAATTCCACCTCTAATCTTTCCCTTTCTCATCTGAGACTTTTTGTTTCTTTTCTTCTTTTTTTGTCCAGTACTGGCATTTGAAGTCAGAGTTTATGCTTGCTTGAACCACACCTCCAGCACCGTTCCTTTTTTTATTTATTTTATTTTATTTTAATTTTTTTGTTTTGTTTTGTTTTTGGGTCCGGTTGTGGGGCCTGAACTCTGGGCCTGGGTGCTGTCTCTCAGCTCTTCAGCTCAAGGCTAGCGCTCTACCACTTGAGCCACATCGCCATTTCCGGCTTTTTTCTTTTTGCTTATGTGGTGCTGAGGAATCGAACCCAGGGCCTCAGGCATGAAAGGCAAGCGCTCTACCACTGAGCCACCTTCCCAGCCCCCTTCCTTTTTTTAAAGACATAGTATCACTGTATAGTTTGGCTTCAAACTTGGAATCTTTATACTTGCCACATCCTTCCAAGTTATGGGATTAGAAGCCTACAGCACTACAGCTGGTGCCAATTCCTCCTTTTTATTACCATTCCTGTGTGTATGTCCACCTTTAGTTTTCTGATTTCACATGTCCATTGTTTTCTAAAGAAGACTGTACATTGTGAATCAGAAGCAATGGAATGACTGACTCATTGTCAGGCAATGCTTATAACTTACTTAACTTGGCATTTTCCTTATAGATCTTACTTACTCTGGCCATCATTCCTGAAATGTAGTGGGTTTTTTGTTGTTGTTGTTGTTGCTTGGGGATTTTTGTTTGTTTCTTGTTTTGCTTTGTTTTGCTTTGCTTTTGCCAGCCCCAGGGCTTCAACTCATGGCCTCAACACTAGCTCTGGTTTTGTTGCTCAAGACTACCACTGTACCACTTGAGCCACCACTTCTGGGTTTTTGGTGGTTAATTAGAGATAAGAGTCTCATGGATTTTCCTGCCCAGGCTGGCTTTGATCTGTTATCCTCAGATCTCAGCCTCTTGAGTAGCTAGGGTTACAGGTATGAGACACTGGCACCTGACAAATAGGCAGTTTATACCTCTGAGTTCCAGAGGTATGAATGTCAGGATCAGAGCTACTGAAAGTCAGGTCATACTCCACCCAGGCACTCAATACCATAAAAAAATCTCTGTTAGTCTTTATAACATTATTTACCCCACATGAACCCTTGACACACCATTCCCAATCTCTAGTATCCTTTTCTCCATCTCTGTGATTTCATCATTTTAAGAATATTATATATCCATGGCTAGGCACTGGTGGCTCTTGCCTGTAATCCTAGATACTCAGGAGGCTGAGATCTGAATATCCAGAATGAAAGTCAGCCAGCACAGGAAAAAGCCAGCAGTGGAGCTGTGGCTCAACTGGTAAAGTGATAGCCTTGAACACAAAAGCTTAGGGACAGTGTCCAGGCCCTGAGTTCAAGCCCTAAGAATGGCACCAAAACAAGCAAACAACAATAAAATTAGACATCTAATATATAATTTTGGAAGATTAACCCTTTTCCATTCAGCGGAATTCCTCAGAGGTCTGGATGTTGCACATAGATATAAGAAAATCTTTTCAACTGGACATAGGTAGCTCATGCCTGTAGTCCTCGCTGCACATGAGGCTGAGATCTAAGAATTAAGGTTCAAAGCCAGCCCAGGCAGAAAGTACATGGGACTTTTATCTTCGGTTAACTAGCAAAAAGCTTGATATGGGGCTGGATAGAGCACTAGCCTTGAATAAAAATGTCAAGTGAATGTGTGAGTGTGAGGCCCTTGAGTTCAAGCCCCAGTACCTCCATCAAAAAAAAACAAAACTTTTCATTTTACATTTCACTTTTTTTGTTTTATTTTGTTTTTGGGTTCAAAGCCAGGGTCTCACACTTCCCAGCTTTCTACCTCTGGAAGGCAATCTGGGTTCTTTGTTTGGTGATTGTGAAGAAAGTTATCATAAACATTTGTGTACATTTTTTTGTGAGTGCTAAGTTTTCATTTTTCTTTGATAA
This sequence comes from Dipodomys spectabilis, assembly GCF_019054845.1. Classification (NCBI taxonomy): domain Eukaryota; kingdom Metazoa; phylum Chordata; class Mammalia; order Rodentia; family Heteromyidae; genus Dipodomys; species Dipodomys spectabilis. The sequence continues at coordinate 18,142,783 of NW_024870775.1, forward strand.
ATGCTAGGCATCTTCTCTAATCTACCCTGAAGCTTTATCCATAGATTTAATCATGGTATTTAGAGTCAACAAAGCTACCTTATTGTTGTGCCTTAACACTCACTAGTTGTATCTAAGTTAATGTAATTTAATACAGACATGCATTTATGTATTTCTTTCTGCAAATAATCTGTGTTCATGTGGAAGGGTCACTTATTTGTCTAATTGACATCTTCCTTTTCTTTTACAGTGATGGACAAAAAATGAGCAAAAGAAAAAAGAACTATCCAGATCCGATTATGATCATCCAGAAGTATGGTGCTGATGCACTCAGGTACTAACCAGTACTTTGCCTTGCGACTGCTTTTCGCTTTTTATGACAGCATCTCCAATCCTACTAATCAAAATCTTAAATTTGTTTTTAACTATGGATCTATGTTATATGGAACATTACATTGATATAGTTGCTAATTTTAAATCCTAAGCATAGTTTTTAAAATAAGATATTTCTAACCTAATAGTCTATTTGTGGAAGACTTATTCTAGATTTTATGAGCCATCTAAGGCATCCCTGGGCTTGCTCTATTATGCTTCCTTTTAGATTCCTTATTTGTAGTAGAATTATCCCATTGTCCATTTTATTTTAGATTTTTAGAACCATTATAGGATACCTTTTTTTTTTTTTTTTTTTTTTGGTCCGGTCGTAGGGCCTGAACTCTGGGCCTGGGCACTGTCCCTCAGCTTTTCAGCTCAAGGCTAGCACTCTACCACTTGAGCCACAGCGCCACTTCCAGCTTTTTTCTTTTTGCTTATGTGGTGCTGAGGAATCAAACCCAGGGTCTCATGCATGCAAGGCAAGCGCTCTACCTCTGAGCCACCTTCCCAGCCCGAGGATACCTTTATACAAGAATAAAAAATTAATATTGAAGAAGTTGCAGAACCATTTAGAAGACGTTAGAGCCATTGCTTCAAGTAGCCATGATCATGAAATTACACATTCTTCGAGTTGAAAGGGACATAAACGTCATCTTTAGCATCCTTAAGTCCTAGGTAAAACTTACTCCCAGCCCCATAGCTTGTACCATCAGACACAGTCATGCATAGCCTAAGATCAGAGGCTGTTTTATTGCAAGGGCTGTCCTAGAGATGTTTAGCAGCATCCTTGACCTCTGCTACCGACGTTCTAGACTGCACTTATTCTGGGACAGCTGTTCCTGTTGAACCCATGTTCTCCTATGCCAGGAATATGACTAGTATCCATAGAACAGAGGAACTGGCTCATGATAAGGATCTGACCAACCCTCCTCTTGTTCCTGCCATGTTTTGCTATGGGGTTCCATCTGGTTCTATCCTTTAATTTGTTAGGTGTCATACACAAAGTAAGAACTCTATGTGTTGCAAATTGACTGTTTAGCATATTCACAAGCTTCCCATTTTGTAGAAAGTATATAGTTTAAATCTTGCCCTGTTAGTATGTCAATATTTGCTTTGCTATGGAACTTTCCTGCATGAAATATCTCCCTCTTCAGGTTATATCTGATTAATTCCCCTGTGGTGAGAGCAGAAAATCTCCGCTTTAAGGAGGAAGGTGTGCGGGACGTTCTGAAGGATGTATTGCTCCCCTGGTACAATGCATATCGTTTCTTCATCCAGAATGTCATGAGACTTCACAAGGTATGTACTACGATGAACTGTGGGGTTTTTTGTTTTATTTTTTTTATGTCGGTCGTGGGGCTTGAATTCTGGGCCTGGGTGCTGTCCCTCAGCTCTTCAGCTTAAGGCTAACACTCTACCTCTTGAGCCACAGTGCCACTTCTGGCTTTTTCTGTTCATGTGGTACTGAGGAATCAAACCCAGGGCCTCATGCATGCGAGGCAAACACACTGTACCACTGAGCCACCTTCCCAGCCCAGTGGACTGTGTTTTGGCTGAGCCATGAGATGAAGCTTAGTGTAGGTCCTCAAGGTCACATTTTTCTACTGTCCACGGATGGGGAGCCCTGGAAAAGCCATACACCAAGTTGGTACAGCTGTCTGGGGTCCTGTGTGTCTCATAGAGGAGACATGAACCTTCCCCAAAGAAGAGGTTGTGTCAGTCGGGCACTGGTAGCTCACTCCTGTAATCCTAGCAACACAGATGCCTGAGATCTGATGGTCGTGGTTCACAGCTAGCCAGAACAGGAAAGTCTGTGAGACTCTTATCACCAATTAACCACCAGAAAACCAGAACTGGCACTGTGCTCAAAGTGTTAAGAGGCTAGCCTTAAGCAAAAGAGCTAAGGGACAGCGCTCAGGTTCTGAGTTTAAAGCCCCATGCTTGACAAAAAAAAAGAAGAAGAAGAAGAAGAGTAATATCGCATATTTGGTTCATCAGTCAGCTCTGGTTTGCAGGCATTCCATGTTAAGTGACATTCCTTCCCCTCAGGGAACCAATGGGGTGTAAAACTGGGGGAGAAATTATAAGAATTAGCTACTAGAACTGGGTGCTGGTAGCTCATGCTTGTAATTCCAGCTACTCAGGAGGCTGAGATCTAAGAATCGCAGATCAAAGCCAATCCAGGCAGAAATATTCCTGAAGACTCTTTAACTCCTTATCCAGCAGAAGGTCAGAAGTAAGGGTGTAGGTCAAGCTGTAAAATGCCAGGCTTGAATGGGAAAAAAACAAAACAAAAAAAACAAGCAAGAACATGAGGCCCTGAGTTCAAGCTCCAGTACCACAGCAACAAAAGTCTATCAAGAGTAAGCACCTGAATGAAGGGTAGAGACAGAGCCTGGGGGATAGGGTCACCTGTTTGAGAGGGTGGTCAGGGAAGACCACTCTAGATTGGCATTGGTTTGTGACAGCAGCTCTAGATAGGTTGTTAAGATTGAAAATGCCAGTTGTGATATGTGTGCATGTGTCCTTCAGAGTGGTGATCTCTGCCCATCCAGGAAACCCATGCTGAGAAGTTCTTGGGCTCAGACCCATCCTCTGTCCTGAGTTGGCCATTGCTAGGGCCCATCATCTTTATCACCAATACATGTTCCTTTGTGTGCATTAAGACTAAGGTGGTGTTAGCTCCAAGCCGCTCATCCTGTTATCCCACTATCTAACAACAGAACTTATAGTAACTGTTCTATTTAGTGAGTGTGTGATTTTCCTCTGTATTTAGTCCAGCTTCTGCTAGTAAGGGCACCCTGAGCCTCCCAGTCATGCTTTTCCCTGGTAACTAAAAAAGACAAACATGTTCCTGAGCTCCTAGCTGTTCTTCTCTTTGTAACCCTTCCACCTTTTCTGCATGTGATCCTGCCAAGTAGGGAAGGCAGTCCTTAGAAGACAGGTATGCTCTACAAATGATGGTGTGGAATTAAACAAAAAAGCAATACTGCTGCCCATGGTGAGGGTCCCTACCAGGAACATTAAGAAGACATAAACTGCCGGGCGCTGGTGGCTCACACCTGTAACCCTAGCTACTCAGGAGGCTGAGATCTGAGGACCGTGGTTCAAAGCCAGCCCGGGCAGGAAAGTCCATGAGACCCTTATCTCCAATAACCACTCAGAAAACCTGAAGTGGCACAGTGGGTCAGGTGAAAGAGCTCTAGCCTTGAGCTGAAAAGCTAAGGGACAGCACCCAGGCCCAGAGTTCAAGCCCCACGACCGACCAAAAAAAAAAAAAAAAGACATAAACTGAGCATTGGTGGCTACTTGGAAGGCTGAGATCTGAGGATCAAGATTCCAAGTCAGCCTGAACATGAAAGTCTGTGACTCTTACCTCCAGTTAACTACAAAAAAGCCAACAGTGGAGTTGTAGATCAAGTAGTACAAGCACTTGCCTTGAGAAAAAAACCTCAGTAACAGCACCCAGGCCCTCCAAGCCCCAAGATTGGCACAAAAATAAAGACATAGACTGCACCTACCATGAGACACTTAATTATGGGGAGAAATTCTATTACCTCTGCCCTGACAGTTGGTGCTGGTGCTACATGAAAACCAGACCATGAAGGGAGTTGGGCTTTCAGAGCAAAGATAGGTAAAAAGGCCTTTAGGATCAAGAAAGATAAGTGCAGAGTAGAAAGAAATCAAGTCCTACACAGTATTTTCAAATATCAATTTAGAATCACTTTCTTTTTTTTTTTTTTTTTTTTTTTTTTTTTGTCTGTCATGGGGCTTGAACTCAGAACCTAGGCACTGTCCCTGAGCTGTTTTGCTCAAGCCTAGAGCTCTACCACTTTGAGCCACAACTCTACATCTGGTTTTTGAATGGTTCATTGGAGAATAGTCTCACAGGTCTCTTCTGTCCAGACTGGCTTTAAACTACAATCCTTAGATCTTAGCCTCTTGTGTAGCTAGTATTACAGGTGTGAGCCACTGGCACCCAGCTTTAGAGCCGCTCTTTAGTGCAGTAGTATAAGAGTTTTATCACTTATTACCATAATTAATTTAAGACATTATGTCCCAAGTTAGTACTTGTCTTGGAAATAGTACTAAATAACAGAAGTTTAGGCTGCAAACACAGATTTTGTGCTGTTTCCTTTCCATTTTAGTGATGTAATTTCCCCCCAGGCAATTAATTTTTCCATTTTTAGGAGGAAGAAATAGAATTCCTTTACAATGAGAACACAGTTAAAGAAAGCCCTAACATCACAGATCGATGGATCCTATCCTTCATGCAGTCACTCATAGGGTTCTTTGAGACTGAAATGGCAGGTAAGTTTCTCTCAGGCTCTTATCCCATGGATAAGAACTGTTTATTCTTTTTATAAGTGTCTTCTGGGTACTTGCCATTTTGTTAAGGCATATAGAAAGGTTTGTTTCAGAGGCCTTGGGTACCTTTATGAGGAGACTGGCAACCTCATTTCCCCTACAGAAGAGTAGAGGCTTTCATTGTTAAATACAATAATCCTTGAGCCAGGCACTTGAGCTCACACCTGTAATCCTAGTACTCAGAAGGCTGAAATCTGAGGATTCTGGTTCAAAGCCAGCCTGAGCAAGCAAATCCAAGAGACTCTTAGAATCTCCAGTTAACCAACAAAATGCCAGAACTGGAGTTTTGGCTCAAGTGGTAAAGTACCAACCTTAGTGGAAAAAGCTAAGCAAGAGTATGAGGCCCTGAATTCAAGCCCTTCTAACTGCACAAAAATAAAAAATAAAAATAGTCCCGCTACATAAAAATATAAAAATTGGAATAGCCATAATTATATAGATTTTTTCCCCCATATTTCTGCTAAGTAGCAACATTTAGTTTGGTTTTGTACAAGGTTGGGAAAGTAGATTATATTTGTGATAGACACAGCCTGAGTACAGAAACTATTTTCTCAGATAACTCAGAGTTTCTCGTAAGTAGAAAGGCAGATACCCATCAACACAGTGAGGGCAACAAGTGTGTGATCTCTGTGCACCCCAGGAAAATTAACCTGTCTTTCCTGTACCCTGTTTGACAGCACCCTCTGGTCAGAGCAAGAGACCTGTAGTTAGTCTGCCCACACCCTTCTTCCCACCCCCCAGGACTTGGAGTCTCTAATAATACTACAAGTGTGACAAAATGTGATCACTGCACTAAACATGCATAAAGATCACAATCAAGAGACTGTTGGTTCTATTAATATAATGGAGATGGAAGCCACTACAAGGCTGACTTCTGCCAGGGAACAATGGTGCTGGAAGCATGCCGCCTCTCCCCACACACTCAGGCATTGTACAAGTGGGGGGAAACAGGATTATTGCACCAGGCTCCTGCCATCTTTCATCACCAGTTGCCAATACTTTCATGAAGCTGGATCTGGAAAGTCTGTAACCCAATCTGAGCCAGTCTACCTAGGAATTAGAGTTCACTAGTTACATGAGTGGTTCATATGCAAGAAGGCAAACATACTAAATTTAGAACCCAACCTGGCCAGCATAACCTCCATGCCCATGGCCCTCACATCTGGGAGAACAAGGAGATCCTGTCTCATAGATTTGTGATTGCATCATTTAGTTACTATTGGTGGCCCTAGTTAGCTGCCCATTATGTATGAGGCTCATTTATTCTCTTAAGAGTTGAACCCATGTCAGATACTAGTAGCTTACACCTATAATCTTAGCTATTCAGTAGGTTGAAATCTGAAGGTTAAGACACTCTTTATTTCTAGTTAACCAGCAAAAGCCACAAATGGAGCTTGGCTCAAGTGGTAGAGTACCAGCCTTGAGAGAAAAAACTTAGGTATAACACTCAAGCCAAGTTCAAACTCCAATACCAGCACAAAACAAAACAAAAGAGTTGAACCCTGAACTTCCCAGAATCTTAAGCTTCCAAGAAAGTGAAAAGTGTTTTGCACTCTTGAAATAATTTAGGATATATAGTACATCCTTTATGGATTAGCCATTTGTGTTTCCTTCAGTCTGACTCTCGTTTCCTTAATGCATGAAGACCCTGCGTATTAGAGGCTGCTTGTTCTTTATTGTGTCCATCCCTCCATCCCAAGGCCTGGCCTAGGTTGCTTGAGTTTGATTCTCTTACTTGTAGCTTACAGGCTTTATACTGTAGTGCCTCGCCTGGTCAAGTTTGTGGATACTCTCACCAATTGGTATGTCAGAATGAACCGCAGAAGATTAAAGGTAAGTGCTGTTGGGTAAAGCTAAAAGTGCATGATGTTTGAGAGTTGAAAGAGCATGAGAACAGCCAAAGGGGAGAATAACATTGTCGGAAATTCTGGTTTTGAAGCTTTTTCTTTTCCTTTTATGTTGTATATTAACTGTAGTTATTGCCATTTGATAGGAACCTGTAAGAGTCATTTGCGGGGGGGGAGTCATTTTGTGTATTTTCATACGACAACTGTGGACATGTCATCTTAGGGGAAAAGTGGTGAGTCCCATGTAGAACTGAATAGAGCAAATGTCTTGCAGTTGGATTTCTCAGGTATAGCTGAGGTCTTGAGAGAGGCACTTCCTTGCTTCTACCTCCTAGAGAAACGGTGATTTATCAAGTGTTTGCTGTCCACAAAACTCTTCTTAGCTGTTGGGGATGTAGGATACATGAACACACATACATACATACATACATACATATATGTGTGTGTGTATATATATGTATATATATTTAGGATACATGTATATTTCTGATAGATATGTAATATATATGTATATTATATATTACTATATATTACATATTTATAATTAAGATACATGAGCCCATCTCATTACTTAACTCCATGTAAAATAACAGTGGAAAACCAGGTACAGTAGCTCATTCCTACAATCCCAATTTATGTGAGGAACATAGGTAGAAGGATCTACCAGGCTGGGAGGCCAGCCCTGGACACAAAACACTATCCCAAAAAAATAAATCAAGGGGCCAAACATGGTGATTCATGCCTGTAATCTTAGCTACCCAAGAGGCAGAGATTGAGATAGTATGGTCGTTTGAGGCCAGTTCAGACAAAAAGTTATTAATGATTCATCTTAGTCAACACTGCTAGGAATAGTGGTACTTTGCCTATCATCCTGACTACTTAGGAGGTATAGGTAGAGGTTTGTGATGTGAAGTTGGCCCTAGACAAAAATGTGAGACCCCACCTAAAAAATAACTAAAAGCAAAACAGGGCTGAATGTATGGCTCAAGTGGTAGAGTATTTGCCTAGCAAGTGCAAGGCCCTACATTCACAACCCAGTACTACTTGAAGGGTAAACACACACATATACACACAAGAAAGAAAAGAAAAAACAGCTGTGGGGCTGGGAATGTAGGTTAGTAGTAGAGTTTTTGCCTAGAATGCATGAAGCCCTGGGTTTGATTCCCCAGTACCACATAAACAGAAAAGGCCAGAAGTGGCTCTGAGGCTCAAGTGATAGAGTGCTAGCCTTAAGCAAGAGAAGCTCAGGGAGCTTGATAGGAAATGTACTTATTACCTCTCTGTACAGTATCTTTACAATAAAATATATATATATATAAAAAGCTCAGGGACAGTGCCCAGGCCCTGAGTTCAAGCCCTAAGACTGGTAAGCCCTAAGAAAGCTGTGGGGGTGGGAAGGTGGCTCAGTGGTAGAGCGCTTGCCTTGCATGCAAGAGGCCCTGGGTTCGATTCCTCAGCACCACATAAGCAAAAAGAAAAAAGCCAGAAGTGGTGCTGTGGCTCAAGTGGTAGAGCACTAGCCTTGAGCTGAAGAGCTGAGGGACAGCGCCCATGCCCAAAGTTCAGGCCCCACAACCAGACCCGCCCCCCCCCCCCCCAAAAAAAAGAAAAAAAGCTGAGCACTGATTGGGAGGCTAAGAAAGGAAGGATCTCAGACAATAAAAATCATCTTAATGAAGAGAAGCTGACATATGCCTCATGCCAACAACGTTGGAAAAAAGTAGGTGAATCCTAATCCAAGCCCATACTTTAGCAAGAAACAGACGTATGCCTGCCCCTTCCTATCCTCCCTTCTGACTTTCCTTGAGGCCCTGCAGAACAACTATGGAGCATGACCCCAAGCACTGGTAGTTGCCATTTCTTCTTGCTCTGGTTTCTTGCCTTGCCTGTTGGTTTAGTAGGATTTTTGTGCTGGTCCTGGGGCTTGAACTCAGTGCCTGTGTGCTGTCCCTGATTTTTTTTTTTCTGAAGTCTAGTGCTCTACCACTTGAGCCACAGTTCCATCCACATATGACTTTTTTGATGCTTAATTGTAGATAAAAGTCCACAAACTTGCCTGCCCAAACTAGCTTTGAACCATAATCCTCAGCTCTTAGCCTCCTGATTAGTTAGGGTTGCAGGTGTGAGCCACCAATGCCCACCTTTGTGGGTTGCTTCTTTCTAATAAACATTTGTTTTATGGTAAGTGACTTTTTAGTAGTTGAATGATTGTCTTTTCAATTGCTAGGGTGAAAATGGGTTGGAAGATTGTGTCATGGCCCTGGAGACCTTGTTCAGTGTCCTGCTTTCTCTGTGCAGACTGATGGTGAGATTGCTTGGCCCCTCCTGAACCACTGGGCTGTGGGATACTTGCAGTGCCCTTTGGGTATAGTTCTCTATTCATCTATTTTGTATAGAAGTATTAAAACAGCTCAAACCTAGTTCCTTTTCAAAAATCCCACCAGCTTATACATATCAAATAAGGGCTTAAGAAATACAGATTCCTAATTTCCAGCAATATAGTCACATTCAGACAAGGATCTGTGCTTAGAAAGAAGTGGGTTCCATAATTATAAGTAACCAGAAGATTCCTGAACTTACATATCTAACCATACAAGGATAACATTCTCAACTCAGCATGGTGGGAGGCGGGGCGGGGGGGGGGGGGGGGGGGAGACATGCAAGCCAGGCACATGTGGCTCACCCCTGTAATCCTAGCTACTGATCTGCAGTTTGAAGCCAGCCCAGGTAGAAGAATATCTGTGACTCTTAACCCCAATTATCCACCCTTCCCTCCCCCCCCCCCCCAAAAAAAATGCATGTATAATTGGTGTTTTTTGGTGCCAATACCATGGCTTAAACTCAGGTCCTCAGCCAGCCACTGCCTGTAATCCTAGCTATTCAGGAGGCTAAGATCTGAGGATCGTAGTTTAAAGCCAGCCCAGGCAGGAAAGTCTATGAGACTCCTACCGCCAATATAACCACCAGAAAACTGGAAGTGGTGCTATAGCTCAAGTGGTAGAGCGCTAGCCTTGAGCTAAAGAGCTGAGGGACAGTGCTCAGGCCCAGAGTTTAAGCCCTACAATCTACAAAAAAAACAAATTAAAAAAAAACCCCACTTAGGTCCTGGGTGCCCTTTAGCTTTTTTTTTCTGAAGGCTAGCTCTCTTTTTGATGGTTAATTGGAGGTAAATTTCATAGACTTTCCTGCCCCCAGGTAGCTTCAAACCCTGATCCTCAGATATCAGCCTCCTGAGTAGCAGGGATTACAACTGTGAATCACTGGTGCCTGGCTTGCAAGTAATAGTTTCAACAAGTTCCTGTCAGTCAAACTATTAACAAAGTGAGAAACTAATTCCCTGTATCCTGTTCTGCTATGCCAGTATGATAAAAAGCTGTCTATTAATTCCATAACGTTAACAGGAGAATTTGCCTCATACAAGTCTTGTGCCTTCCATGCCTAACCTCATACACCTGTGCCCTGTGAGGCAGGTAGTATTTTCCCCCAATTACAGATGAGGTTTCTAGGGTTTGACATTCAGTTCTTCACAAATATTGACTTCACTGGTACTTGGTCAGGAGATTCTAGTTTTTAGACATCCAGAAGTCTAGATACATTTGGATCCTCTCACTGTAGCCCTACTACTGTTCTTCTTAAATATGAAGTCATTTCCCTTTCAGAGGGCATGTTTGGTAATCTCACATCTGTGTCTGTGTATCACTGTCATTCTCTAAAATGTTTACTTGCAGTTTCTCAGTATAAATGAGGTCAGCTGGTGATGTCTATATAACTAACATGATGTCCTCTGTCCTCATACAGGCTCCCTATACTCCATTTCTCACTGAATTGATGTACCAGAATCTAAAGATGCTCATAGACCCTGCTTCTGTCCAGGACAAGGATACACTGAGTATTCACTACCTCATGCTGCCACATGTTCGGTAGGAATCAAATAGATAACCTTTATATAGGCCACAAGAAGAGGAGCTGCATATAGGTGCCCAAGCCCTCAGGAAAGGAACACAGACAACAGACCATTCCCTGCTCCAGCCCTTCCATGCACTCATCCCACCAAAGCTATTAGAGCTGCAGGATGCTGCCTGTATTAGCAGGTAGTAGGAGGGATTCTTGGGGGGGAAGGAGAAGGGCAGAGAATAACAGAATCCAAGGGCACCTTGGAAGCTTACTATGTGTCCTCCAAGTCAAGCCCAAGTGATTTCCTTTCCCACATGCTCACCAGGAAACCTAGCCCAACCCATCCATCTCTGGCCTGACCTTTGTTTCATGTGGTGTAGACTGTTGTTTGGGAGTTTCACCTTTTGAGTCTCATCTCTTTTATATTCCTACCTCTACCAATCAGAGAGGAACTGATTGACAAGAAAACTGAGGGTGCCGTTTCTAGAATGCAATCTGTCATTGAACTTGGACGGGTGATCCGGGACCGCAAAACTATTCCAATAAAGGTTTGATTTTTTTTGTTGTTATTGTTTTATAGAGACATAAATGATTATTTCTTAGGAATGCTTTGTTAATATAGAGAACACCCAGCTATGAGTTTTTTTCCCTTTCTACAATGAGAGTAGTTTAGCTTAACAATAACATTAGGACTTGAGTTTCAGATAAACATTTCATATCCCATTTTTCTACCATTTGGAGGACTAGCTGCCTAGTGAACTTTTTTCTCCCTTTTCTTCCTAGTATCCTTTGAAAGAAATTATTGTTATCCATCAAGATCCAGAAGCTCTTAAAGATATCAAGTCTTTGGAGAAGTATATCATTGAGGTAAGGTAAACAATGTGCCTATATTGGTTCATCTTTAAAAAAAAAAAACTTTTTAAGAGGATCATTTCGATATTCTGTGAAGTTTTTATTTTTGCTTTTATTCTGATACTGGGTCTGGAACTCAGACCCTGAATGCTACCCTTAGCTTTTTTTGTTCATGGCTAGCACTCACTGTATGATTCAAGCCACAGCTCTGCTTCTAATTTTTGGTGATAAAAGTCTCATGGACTTAACTGCTCAGACTGGCTTTGAACTACAAGCCTCAAATGTCAGCCTTCTGGCCCAGGCACCTGTGGCTTACACCTGTAATCCTAGCTACTCCGGGGATCTGAGCATCGCAGGTCAAAGCCAGCCTGGGCAGAAAGTCTGTGAGACTCTTATCTCCAATTAACTATCAGAAAACCAGAAGTGGCACTGTGGCCCAAGTGGTAAGCCACTTGCCTGAGCTGAAGAGCTGAGTGACAGTGCCCAGACCCAGAGTTCAAGCCCCACAACTGACAAAAAAAAAAAAATCTCTGCCTCCTGGTAGCTAGGATTGCAAAGGTGAGCCACCAGTGCCTAGCTTGTTTTTTGAGATAGAGTTGCTTCCTGCACCTAGACCAAAATTGTCTTTATTTTGTGCTTTCCACTATAGCTGGAATAACAGATATGTGTCATCATACTCAACTTCCATTGTCATGGAGTATCTTGAATTATTTATGCCCAGTCTGGCATAGAACCTGTCTCCTACTCCCAGCTTTCTAGGCCAGTACCCAGGCCAATAGATCTTGATAAGAGACTTTTTTTTTTTGTTAGTCATAGGGCTTGAACTTGGGCTGGGTGCTGTCCCTGAGCTTTTGATCAGGTTAGTGGTCTAACACTATAAGCCACAACACCACTTCCAGTTTTCTGGTGGTTAATTGGAGATAAGACTCTCATGGATTTTCCTGCCCAGGCTGTCTTTGAACCATGATCCTTAGACCTCAGTCTCCTGAGTAAGTAGGATTACAGGTGTGAACCACTGGCATCTGGTGATGAGACTATACACATACATACACACACACACACACACCATACAACTAAGTGGTTCTTAAGTACATTTATAGAATTACATAGCTATTATCACAAGTTTAGAACATTTTCAAGTATATCTTTTCCCCATAAAATTGACCCTTTGCCAGCTGGGATGTAGCTTAGTAGCAAAGCACTTGACTAGGAAGTGTGAAGCCCTGATTTTGACTTATAACATCAAAAGACATAAAAAAGTCAGCCCTTGGCAGCCATAACTTTTTTCTGCTTCTCAATTTGCCTACTGTGAATGTTTCATATAAATGAAATCACAATTTATATAATCTATTGTCACTGGCTTATTTCACTAGAGGTAGTGTTTTCACCATTTATTTGCATAGTAACATGAATTAGTGCATAATTCCTTTATGGTGCTAAATAATACACCATTGTATGAATATGCCAGGTTGCGTTTACCCATGACAGATGGACTTTGGGGCTGTCTCTGCTTTTTTTTTTTGGGTCCAGTCGTGGGGCCTGAACTTTGGGCCTGGGCGCTGTCCTTCAGCTCTTCAGCTCAAGGCTAGCCCTCTACCACTTGAGCCACAGCACCACTTCCAGCTTTTTTCTTTTTGCTTATGTGGTGCTGAGGAATCGAACCCAGGGCCTCAGGCATGCAAGGCAAGCGCTCTACCACTGAGCCAACTTCCCAGCCCCTGTCTCTGCTTTTTATCTAGTATGAGTCGTGCTGCCGTGGACATTCACAAATACATTTTTGTGTTAAGTGGTTTCATTTCTCACATTTTTATTTTCTCTTTTGTACTACCTCTAGGAATTGAATGTTCGAAAAGTTACACTATCTACTGATAAAAACAAATACGGCATTCGACTAAGGGCAGAACCAGATCACATGGTCCTTGGGAAACGTCTAAAGGGAGCCTTTAAATCAGTGATGATGGCCATCAAGCAGCTGAGCAGTGAGGCGCTGGAAGAGTTCCAGAAGAGTGGTAGGTATCTGCTCACACAGGGCCCATTTAGGTCCAGGCCAAGGGATAATTCATATGGAGGCTTTTGTTACACATGTATCATCACATCCTTTCTATAAATAAAAACTTTTTCCTGTAGCCAGGCTATAGTGGTTCATACTTATAATCTTTAGGAGGCTGAGGTCTAAGAATTGTGCTTTGAAGCCAACCTGGACAGGAAAGTCCATGAGACATTTGTCTTAGTTAGCCACCAAAAAATCCCAAAGTGGAGCTGTTGCTCAAGTGGACAAAAGCTCAGGTACAGCATCCAGGCCCTGAGTTCAAGCCTCAGGATTAGGACACACTCACACAAGATTATTCTTATCATTTACAGAAAAGATAAATATGACCTCTAGCCACCACACACATCCATCTAACAAACAGGTGCCCACCCTATGCCATTGAATATCTAGCATAATTAGTAATAATGTACTGTTAAAATTCAGGCTTCTGAAGCTAAACCAGTGGCTCATACCCATAATATCATCCATTTGAAAGGCAGAGATTACAAATACCTTAGTTCACAGTAAGCCCAGGCGGAAATTAGCAAGACACATCAAACTGGCCATGGTGACACAAGCCTGTCATCCCATGTACCTGGGAGGCTCTAGGTAGGAGGATATGTCAGAAGCCAGCTCCTGGCCCTTAACTTGAAAAAATGAACACACAAAAGGACTGGGTTATATAGGTTAGATGACAGAACATAGGCCCTGAGTTCCACCCCTAATAGCACCAAAAATGGGGTAGGCGTATAATACAGTACCACTGGTAGAGAGGTGCTTGAAGAGGAGCTCATGGTGTCTGCTTTTCCTATAGGGAGCATTGTTGTGGAAGGCCATGAATTACATGAAGAAGACATTCGCCTCATGTATACTTTTGACCAAAGCACAGGTGGGATTGCACAATTTGAAGCACATTCGGATGCTCAGGTATTATACTAATTCCAGACAGTTTTTTTGTTTTGTTTTGTTTTGTTTTTTTGGGTCCAGTCGTGGGGCCTGAACTCTGGGCCTGGGCGCTGTCCCTCAGCTCTTGAGCTCAAGGCTAGCGCTCTACCACTTGAGCCACAGTGCCACTTCCGGATTTTTTCTTTTTGCTTATGTGGTGCTGAGGAATCGAACCCAGGGCCTTGAGCATGCAAGGCAAGTGCTCTACCACTGAGCCACCTCCCCAGCCCCCTAATTCCAGACAGTTTTTACCATGAGATGAGAACATGAGGAAGTGTTTTGCCTTTCCAAACTATTGATAGTTTGTCTCAAGATAAATAAAGCAGTTATTCATTATTTTTTTTTAATTTTATTTTATTTTATTTGAGAACATACTGTACAGAGGGGTTACAATTACATGGGCAGGATAATGCATACATTTCTTACCAAGCATTGCAGCCTCCTCCTTTGTTTACCCTTCACCTCCCTTCCCAGCCTCTCCCCTCCCCCCCACCCAATCAGTTATTCATTTATTACTGGTTCTATTTAACTTCTCTATGATAGGCTTTAATATATGCATTTTTTAAGCAAATGTTTAATCATATGATTTTGCCTTACTAATGATTGTTTTGAGTGTTAGTTTGCACAGTAAACAAATCAGTCCTGGACACACCAAAATAAGCCAGACTGTTAATATTCTCCCTGAGTTATCAGTTAGAAATAAATTCAGAGAAGCCAGTGTTTGAAAATTAGAATTAGTTATTAATTATGGGTGTGAGGAAATGTTCAAGAAAGAGATTGAACAGACTGTTTCAGGTTCTGGAATATTTTTGGTACTGATGGGACACAATGTCTCCCTCCAGTCAGTATGACCAGACATCTCTAAGCAGGAAGGTTACCTGGGTAGGATTTGGTTATTGGTAGAGTCCTGTGCTTACTTGTTATGTGCAGGAGGAAGTGGGAGTGTCTCCATGGATTGAAAGGGAACTTCCTCAAGCCTTTGCACAGAGATTTGAGTTGGATGTGTACAGAATTCCACAAAGGGAGGGAAAAGGCTTTAATCAGCAGTGAAAGCAGGCAGGCCTCCTTAATCACAATATATTCCAGGGACCTCAAAAGTTATCTCTGTTTAAAGAAATTTGTTCAGTGCTCTTTTGAAGCCTTTGAGTTTCTTTTCTCTTTCTTGGAAGTGGCATTGTGGCTCAAGTGGTAGAGCGCTCACCTTGAGCTGAAGAGCTCAGGGACAGTACCCAGGCACAGAGTTCAAGACCAATGACTGACAAAATAAAAAAATATCAGGTTCTTTTTCTTTCTCTTTTGGGGGGCTTGAACTCAAGGCCTAAGCACTTCCCCTGATCTTTATTACTCAAGGCTAGCACTCTACCACTTGAGCCACACCTCCACATCTTGTTTTTTGTTAGTAAACTGGAAGTAAGAGTCCCTTGGATTTGGCTGTCCTGACTGGCTTTGAACCTGAATCTTCAAATACAATTACATTCATGAGCCATCAGCACCCAGTAGCTTTGAATCTCTTTAACAGTTCACATGCTGTAGTAGGCAGGATTTTTGTAATTGCCTTCTATGCCTATGGGAAATGAGATTAAGTTTCTGAATTTGCTAAAAGGATTTGCTCATAGAGTTGTGCCTGATTGACAAAGATTATGTCAATTTGTGTGTCTACCATTATTGGAGTTTAAACTCAGAACCTGGGTACTGTGCCTTAGTTTTTTAGCTCAAGGCTGTCATTCTGCCATTTGAGTTGCTGCTTCACTTCTGATTTTTGGGTGAATATTATTTCAATAATATTCAAAACTAATAGTCAATAATGTTATTTCAGAATATCTGAGATAAAAAAGTAAATAGATTGGCACATAGTAAACATTTTAAACTGAGTCACATAGTAGTCCATTTTAGAATTAATATCTTGAATCATACTGGCGAACCAAAGAATCAGCAGGTTATGGAGCAAGAAAAATTACTAGAAGTTGGCTGCTTTGAGACTTTCAGTTTGTGGTGTGGAAAAGCTCCAGGGGCACATGATGGTCTTCTTTTTTTTTCTTTTTTTTTTTGCCAGTCCTGGGGCTTGAACTCAGGGCCTGGGCACTTCCCCTTACCTTCTTTTACTCAAGGCTAACACTCTACCACTTGAAGCCACAGCGCCACTTCCAGCTTTTTCTTTTTATGTGGTACTGAGGAATTGAACCCAGGGCTTCATGCATGCTAGGCTAGCACTCTACTACTAAGCCACATTTCCAGCCCACCATCTTCTTAATTTTTAGAAGAGTGGGTATTTTCACTGGGCACCAGTAGCTCACACCTGCAATCCTAGCTACTCAGGAGGCTGAGATCTGAGGATCATGGTTCAAAGCTAGCCAGTATAGCAAAGTCTATGAGACTCATCTCCAATTAACCACCAGAAAATCAGAAGTGGTACTGTGGCTCAAAGTAGTAAAATGCTAGCCTTGAGCATAAGAGCTCAGCTCAAGTCTTGAGTTCAAGCCCCTTGACCAACAACAAAAAAGAGTAGTTTTTTTTCATAGACCAAAGACAGTTGTATGCCAAGCTCCGTCTCAGGGCACCTTACAAAGAAGAAACAGCTGTACCTTTTTTCAGAGATGGAGTTAAGCTAGTTACAAAGTACCCGAATAAGATAGAAACAAGATTAATTTTATTTCATTTGCTCAATCAAGTGAATGATGTCACGTTGAGAGCTTTTACTGAACTTAATTTTTTTTTTAATTAGTTTTTGTGTATGTACCAGTACTGGAGCTTGAACTCAGGACCAGGGTACTGTGCCTGAGGTTTTTTTAGCTCAAGGTTAGTGCTCTACCAGTTCAGCTACAGTTGCACTTCTGGATTTTTGGTGATTAATTGGAAAAGAGAGTCTCACAGACTTTCCTGTGCAGGGTTGTTTTTAAACTGTGATCTCAGCCTCTTGAGTAACTAGGATTACAGGCATGGGCCAATGGAGTCTGGCTGAATTTAATTTTAAATAGAATTTTTCTAAATGCTGTTATTTTGTTTGAAAGAAACATCCTTCCATCATCTGATCATCATTGGGTGCATTGTTCCTCCTGCAGGCTTTGGTTCTATTAGATGTCACCCCTGACCAGTCAATGGTGGATGAAGGCATGGCTCGGGAAGTCATCAATCGCATCCAGAAACTTCGCAAGAAGGTCAGCTTGTAATTGAAGAATAAGCTGCTGTTTTTGGATTTGTGTTTGTTTGGTTTGGCGAATGTGTTTGGAGGGCCATGTGGTTAATTGATGATGATGATTCACTGACCTGTAAATGTATTCAGATAGTAATCTGCAGCAAAGATAGGCCACTTCCTCTCTCTTACTTCCTTTCTTACAGACTGAATATGATTTCTTTTGTTTCTCTGACCAAAAGCTTTTGGTCACACTGTGCCTCCTTACAGCCTTTTCAGTTCACTTGGACTTCCACTAAATTGCTTCTGTATAGGTAGCTCTGACCGCTATAGAAGGTAATCGGATTACAGTGGATGCTTTTAAGGAAACCAAAGATAGAGTCAATGTGAGAGGGCTCTGAGCATAGAGGAGAAAGATATTCAGATCTGAACACTGCCTGGAGGCCAAAGGGGGCACCAAACCCCCACTAGGTAAGAGTCAGGAAGTTCTTACTCCAGGAGACATTGATGCTAAGGAGGAGTCACACACATCTTCCCCAAACTGGTGTCTGAGACCTAAGGGTCAGGGTCTAAGGAGGCTACTCCAACAGATAACAGTACTTGTACATCATGTGCCTGCTGAACACCTTGTGACTAGGTTTTCAATCATTCTTTGTTTTAGCATTCATGCTCATGATTAAAAAAATAATAATAATAAAAGATAGCTTCCCTACCTCCAACCCTCAAGACTGGTCAGTAGATCACAAAGCAAACCATATACTATAGTGTAGTTAGTCTTATAGATCACCTGAAGTGGTACAAATACATATGCCTTTCCATGATTCAGCATAGGATCTGTCCTATTGTCTGTATCTTAAGTTTGAAGGGTTTTGTTTTTAAGGGAGTTGTAGTTGTTTTGGCAATACCCATGTTTGAACTTGGCCTCATACTTGTGAGGCATGGGTATTCTACTTTTTGAGTCGTGCCTTCAGCTCTTCTTGCTTTGGTTATTTTTAACCAAACATTTTACCAAAGCTGGCTTGGACCATGTTCCTCCTAATTACACTTCCACTTCCTGCTATAGCTAGAGTAATAAATGCATACCACCACCACCATGCCTAGCCTTATTGGTTGAATCTCAAAAGGAAGGCATTTTGCCCCAGTTGGCCTTCAACCTTAATCCTCCCAATTTTTTTTTTTTCTTTATTGAACACCAGTGCCTGGGCAGTCCCTGAGCTTTTTTAGTTCAAGGCTTGGGCTCTACCGTGTGTGTGGGGGGGTGGGGGGGGGGGTGGCTTGGGCTCTACCGTGTGTGTGTGTGTGTGTGTGTGTGTGTGTGTGTGTGTGTGTGTGTGTGTGTGTGTGTGTGTGTGTGTGTGTCTGAGTGTCTCTCGGTCGTGGGGCTTGAACTCAGTCTGGATGCTGTCCCTCAGCTCTTCAGCTCAAGGCAAGTGCTCTACCACATGAGCCACAGCGCCACTTCTGGTTTTCTGGTGGTTAATTGGAGACAAGAATCTCACGGACTTTCCTGCCCAGGCTGGCTTTGAAGTGCAATCCTCAAATCTCAGTCTCCTGAACAGCTAGGATTGTTGAGTGAGCCACAGGCACCTGGCTTATCCTCCCAATCTTTTAGCCTCCTGTGTAACTAGGATTGCAGGCATGCGCCACTGTGCTCAGTTATACCTTAAGTTATGAATTTAAATTTTTTTAATTTTTCTAAATGCTTTTTCAGTGTAATCTGGTTCCAACTGATGAAGTAACAGTTTATTATAAGGCAAAGTCTGAAGGATACCTGAATAATGTTATTGAAAGCCACACAGAGTTCATATTTGCCACCATAAAGGCTCCTTTGAAGCCATATCCAGTCCCTACATCAGATAAAATCCTTATTCAAGAACAAACACAGGTGAGTTCTGAATGTGCTGGACTACTGAATTTCAGATACGGTCTCACTTTATATGGTTAAATCTGGCTGTTCTAGCCTGCCATATGGATTGATATATTACTCAGTCCTGAAGTATTGCCTGGGTTGTCAAGCATTGAGAGGAAGCAGAACTATTCTTACAACCGTTCTCTTAGGGAAGGTGGCCATTAGAGCATGTGTGATTTGCCAGAAAATAAAATGGCTATATTGGCCTGTTTTGTCTAAAACTAGAAAATTTGGATTTGGGTCATGTTTATTAAAAACAAACAGCTTGAAGTAGTCAGCCTTTTTCTTTTTTTCTTTTTTGCCAGTCCTAGGGCTTGAACTCAGGGCCTGGGCACTGTCTCTGAGAGTCTTTTACTCAAGGCTAGCACTCTACCACTTGAAGCCACAGCCACTTCAGCTTTTTCTGTTTATATGGTACTAAGGAATCCCAGGGCTTCATGCATGCTAGGCAAGCACTCTACCACTAAGCCACATTCCCAGCCCATATTTAGCTTTATGTTAGTAGCTTGTACATAACATTATGATAGCTCTTCCTGTTTTTACATCTAGGTATTTTAGATGTAACTATGAAAATCAGATACCAAGACATGGAAGATAGTGGCCCATAATTCCTAAGTAGGTCATCTCTAGTATATGAGTTGAATAGTAGGACAGTAGAGAACCTAAAGGTGGTTGTCTTCAATGGGATGACATGCATTGTAATTTCATTTTCCATTTTGCATATTGTTTACTTAATTGTGTTATTTTGTGCAGTATTAGAGATTGAACTCAAGGCCTAGGCATTGTGTCTTGGTTTTTTGGTGGTTAATTGGAGTTAAGAATCTCAGACTTGGCCGGGCGCTGGTGGCTCACGCCTGTAATCCTAGCTACTCAGGAGGCTGAGATCTGAGGATCGCGGTTCAAAGCCAGCCCAGGCAGGAGAGACCGTGAGACTCCTATCTCCAATAAACCACCAGAAAACCAGAAGTGGCACTGTAGCTCAAGTGGTAGAGCACTCGCCTTGAGCTGAAGAGCTGAGGGACAGCGCCCAGGCCCAGAGTTCAAGCCCCACGACTGACAAAAAAAAAAAAAAAAAAGAATCTCAGACTTGGGCTGGGAAGGTGGCTCAGTGGTAGAGTGCTTGCCTTACATGCATGAGGCCCTGGGTTTGATTCCTCAGCACCACAGAAGCTTTGCTTCTCCTGGCCTTGAACCAGGATCCTCCAGTCTCAGCCTCCTGAATAACTTAGATTACAGGCATGAGCCACCAGTGTCCTGCTTGTTTCTCTTTTTGGCAATAACCCAGAGCATCAAATGTAAGCAGGGACTTCTTCCACTTGAGCCATACCCCAACCCTTTTTTCTTTTCATTATTCAAGTCTTTTTTCAAGACTTTCTATCCAAGCCTTCTTGGATCACAGTCCTCATATTTATACCTCTCTATTATCTAGGACAATAGGTCTGCTACTGCACCAAGTTTATTAGCTGGAGATAAAGGTCTTGCTATCTTTTTGCTTAGGCTGGCTTCAAACCACAATCCAACGAATCTATAATTCCTAAGTGGCTAGGACTACAGATGTGTGAGCAACCATCAGGCCTAGCTGACTTTTTTTTTCTTTTTTAATGAAATTACATTGCTTATGTAATCAGAAAAAAATTTACATTTTTAAAAAAATAGGATAAATGGAGCAGGAAATGGGGGTGTAAACTATAGCTTTTGACTTTTAATAGCTTTTGTTCATACTGATGTGTTATTTGATGGTGGAGCACAGTGCATTTAATCATTTCCTCTCATGTGCACAGTTAAAGGGATCTGACCTGGAAATTACACTCACTCAAGGATCATCACTGCCTGGTCCTGCTTGTGCCTATGTCAATCTTAACATTTGTGCAAATGGCAATGAACAAGGTAAGAATGAATGGCTTTTCCTCTCAGTAGTAGGGTTTAAATTGAGGCATGTATAATCTTATTTGACTTTTTTTTTCTGGGGGGGGGGGGGTCCGGTCATGGGGCCTGAACTCTGGGCCTGAGCACTGTCCCTCAGCTCTTCAGCTCAAGGCTACCGCTCTACCACTTGAGCCACAGCACCACTTCCAGCTTTTTTCTTTTTGCTTATGTGGTGCTGAGGAATCGAACCCAGGGCCTCATGCATGCAAGGCAAGCGCTCTTATCACTTAAGCCATGTTTCCAGTCTGGCATTTTGCTGGTTAATTTAAGATAGAGTTCATCCAATTTGTCTGCCCAGGCTGGCTTTGAACCATGATTGTCAGATCTCAGCTTCCTGATTAGCTAGGCTTATAGATGTAAGACACTAGCACTCAGCTTATATAGCTTTTCTTTCTTTCTTTCTTTTTAATCTGTGGAAATCTGTCATAAAGAAGTTGTTGAGGGCTGGGAAGGTGACTCAGTGGTAGAGTGCTTGCCTTGCATGCATGAGGCCCTGGGTTCGATTCCTCAGCACCACATAAGCAGTAAAAGCCGGGAGTGGCGCTGTGGCTCAAATGGTAGAGCGCTAGCCTTGAGCTGAAGAGCTAAGGAACAGCACTTAGGCCCAGATCAGGCCCCATGACCGACCCAAAAAAAAGTAGTTGTAGAAATTGGATAACTGGGGCTGGGAAGGTGGCTCAGTGGTAGAGTGCTTGCTTTGCATGCATGAGGCCCTGGGTTCGATATCTCAGCACCACATAAGCAGAAAAGGCCACAAGTGGAGCTGTGGCTCAAGTGGTAGAGTACTAGCGTTTTGCTGAAAAGCTGAGGGACAGCACCCAGGCCCAGAGTTCAGGCCCCATGACTGGCAAAAAAAAAAAAAAGAATAAGGGGCTGGGAAGGTGGCTCAGTGGTAGAGCGCTTGCCTTGCATGCCTGAGACCCTGGGTTCGATTCCTCAGCACCACATAAGCAAAAACAAAAAAGCCAGAAGTGGCTCAAGTGGTAGAGCGCTAGCCTTGAGCTGAAGAGCTGAGGGACAGCGCCCAGGCCCAGAGTTCAGGCCCCATAACCGGACCCAAAAAAAAGACTGTAGCAATAATGAAGCCAAATGCTGTAAGTGTAAGTAAAGACCACATGCTAGGCATTGTTCTCCATTATGATCCATGGTAAAGCATGAGAATGTTTTTGAATTTTTTTGCCAGTTCTGGGACTTGAACTCAAGGCCTGGACACTATCCCTGAGCTTTTGTGCTCAAGATTAGTGCTGTATCACTTTATAGCCCCATTTCCAACTTTTGGCTAGTTAATTGGAGATGGGAACGCCTGATTCTCAGATCTCAGCCTCCTGAGTAACTAGGATTAAAGGCGTGACCCACTGATAACCAACGATAATGCTTTTAGTAAAGCAAGCTGGGAAGGGGAATCAAAGGAGGAGGCAACAATGTTTGATAAGAAATGTACTCATAAGGAGGAGGCTACAATGCTTGATAAGAAATGTACTCATTATCTTGCCCATGTAATTGTAACCCCTCTGTACAGTATTTTCACAATAAAAAAAAAAGAAATGTACTCATTATCTTGCCCATGTAATTGTAACTCCTCTGTACAGTATTTTCATAATAAAAATTTGAAAAAAGAAAGCTTACCTAAAGACTTAGTGGGGTCAAATGGTCGTCCAGGCCCTCTGTGACCCACATTTCAATATTAAGTTTATGTACGTGTATATACTGATGTTTTTCCCAATCAGATAGACAGTAGTCCTTAAATGGGCTATCATAAGTGGCTTGGCATAGTTTTATGGAGTTCATTTGATTTCATAGTCTACCACTTTCAGTAATTAGCTGGCTTCTACATGAACATCTGATGCTGCATTTCCTTGATATTCAGTTAATTTTTATTTTATTATTTACTTGTTTGTTCATTATTATTTGCAGGTCCTGGGGCTTGAACTCTGAGCTTGGACACTGTCTCTGAGCTTTTGTGCTCAAGACTAGTGCTCTACCACTTGAGCCACAGCTCTACTTTTGACTTTTTTGATGGTTAATTGGAGATAAGAATCTCATGTATTTACCTGCCTGGGCTGGCTTCAAACTGTGACCCTCAGATTTCAGCCTCCTGAGTAGTTAGGAATATAGGGGTGAGCCACTGGCATCTGACTTGGTTAGTTATTATACTTAATACTGAGATTGCAGTTTTATGAACCAGTTAATTATTTTTTGAAGTTATTACCTAGTCTTATGATCCCAATTGGTATGATCTTAATTTTGGTTGGTTAGTCTTTTTTTGTCAATACTAGGTTTTGAACTCAAAGGTTTGCACTAATGCTTTGTACTTGAGATATATACACACATATATACACATATATATACATACGTCTATATATGCATGTATATATACATATATATGTATATATACCTACATATATGTGTGTATACATGTTTGTATATTTATATATCCATTCATTTTTTGTTTCAATAATATTGTTTAGATAGGGTCTCATATTTTTACTTGCTGGCCTGGACCAGGATCTTCCTTCCTACAGCCTCCCAGGTAACTAGAACCACAAGCAAACACCATCCTGAAGCCTGGCTGATTTTTTTTTTTGAGATGGATCTTACTAATTTGTTTTTTTGTTTTGTTTTTTGCTAGTCATGGGGCCTGAACTCAGGGCCTGGGCCCTGTCCCTCAGCTCAAGGCTAGCATTCTACCATTTGAGCCACAGCGCCACTTCTGGCTTTTTCTGCTTATGTGGTGCTGAGGAATCAAACCCTGGGCTTCATGCATCCAAGGCAAGCACTCTACCACTGAGCTATCTTCCCAGCCCTGAATCTTGCTAATTTGTTGCCCGGCTGGTCTAGAATCCTGAACTTCTGCAACCAGGCCTTGAGTTCAAATCTTAGTACCAGCAAACACTAAACAAATTCTGTACTCAGAGAAACGTTAATTTATATTGAGTACTTTTTTTAATTAAAAGTTTTTTGTTTTTTGGGGGGGTCCGGTCGTGGGGCCTGAACTCTGGGCCTGGGCGCTATCCCTCAGCTCTTCAGCTCAAGGCTAGTGCTCTACCACTTGAGCCACAGCGCCACTTCTGGCTTTTTTCTTTTTGTTTATGTGGTGCCGAGGAATCGAACCCAGGGCCTCATGCATGCAAGGCAAGCGCTCTACCACTGAGCCACCTTCCCAGCCCAATTAAAAGTTTTAAAATCCTGACACTGAAAATACTGTCCATAAAAAAGAAAATAGTGGATTGAACTTCAACACGAAAATAGTTTGCCTTGTAAAAGATACTAAGAAAAGAATCAAAAGCAATCTACAGGCTTGGGTATCTTTTACAAACATTATGTCCAACAAATAAAATTAGTGGAAACACCATCCATTTTGAAAACTGGGCTGGCACCAGTAGCTTATAATCCTGCCTACTCAGGAGGCTGAAATTTAAAGACATGTTTGAAACTAGCCCTGGCAGAAAAATTCATGAGACTCTTATTTCCAATTAATCAGCAAAATGCTAGACTGGAGGTATGTCTCAACTAGTAGAGTACCAGATGGAAGCAGAAAAATGGAACAGAAAAGGCTGATCTAGAATCCAGTTCAAGTTGTAGTACATAGACCAAAAAGAAAGGCCACTTGCAGTTTGTTTTTTGGTGTTTTGTTTTGTTTTTTGTGTTACTGAAACTTGAACTCAGAGCCTGACTCTTGTTTGCCTCGCTTACTGAGTTGGTCTGATAATAGCTGAGCTTCCAGTCTGCCTTTTTTGCTGTTCTGTTTTGGAGCTAGAGTCTTGCAGACTTTTCTCCTGGCTGGGTATTTTTTCTGGTACTAGGATTTGAACTGAGACCTCATGCTTGGTAGGCTTGCTCAGTCAATTGGTGCTCCATGCCCTCAGCCCTCAAATATTTTTAATCACTCTGTACCATAAGGACTTACAAATGACACAAAATGCAAAATGGTGATTAAAAATACAGATATTTAAATCTAGCAAAAGATGACAACAGATTGCTTATTAGAGGACAGCTCTCAACCAAATACATATTATGGAAACATACGTACTATACACTTGGGAAGGGAAAGAGTTTGAACCCTCTTTGTATCCATTGAGTTTTCTCAAATTTAACATTTGCTGAACAAATTTTATTCATTGATTTTTAAATTTCATTTAATGTGATCTTATTGTGTGTGTGAGGGGTTTGTTTTGTTTTGTTTTTAGGTGGAGTATTGCTTTTGGAAAATCCAAAAGGTGAAAACAGATTGGACCTTTTAAAGCTAAAGAGTGTTGTTACTAGCATTTTTGGTATTAAAAATGAAGATCTGGCTGTCTTCTGTGGTAACTCAGGTATGGAGGAAGTGCATGGATGTCTGCAGGTCCTCATTTCTCATCAGCTGTGCTACAGAACCATTGCATTCTGAGGCGGCAGCCGCTGTCCAGCAGCACCTGCCCTATGGTGTCTCTTTTTGCCTCCTCACTGGATAATTAGCTAAAAACCTTGGACTTACCAAGAAGCAAATTTCCCAAATTATTCTGCTCCTATTAGACACAATTTAGAATCCTCTCTGAATGAAACTTACAGTTTCATTTAAACATAGTACCTGAATCTTATTAAACTCAGGCACTAAAATTTTAAGTTTTGAATGCCATGCCATTTATTCTGCAGCATTTTGACTTCCTACTATTTGCAGGATGAAAATTTGGTGGTAGAATGTGTGCTTAGCATTTACAAAGCCCCAAGTTCAATCCCCAACATCCCTTTCTCCCCATTCCAAAAAAATTAAATCCTTGATATCATTAAAGACTTGTTTATAAGAAAAGGCAATATCCTTTGGTAAAAAAATTAAATGGAAAGAGTCACTTTTTAAAAATTCATGATAATTTATAGTGAAGTAGGAAAAAGTAAATGACTCCAAACTTGTTATTGTTCTTTTTAGAAATACAAAACCAAACTGACCTACTGAATCTTAGTGGAAAAACACTTTGCGTGACTACAGCATCCACTCCCTCTTCAACCAACAGTCCTAGCAGTCTTCTTTGTCAGTATATTAACCTGCAACTCCTCAATGTACAGCCACAAGGTATGTTCTCCCTCAACAGTCAACAGTAAGGTGACTAGAATGTCTGACAAATTGTTTTCTTTTTTTTTTTCTTTTTTTGGGTCCGGTCGTGGGGCCTGAACTCTGGGCCTGGGCGCTGTCCCTCAGCTCTTCAGCTCAAGGCTAGCACTCTACCACTTGAGCCACAGCGCCACTTCCGGCTTTTTTCTTTTTGCTTATGTGGTGCTGAGGAATTGAACCCAGGGCCTCAGGCATGCAAGGCAAGCGCTCTACCTCTGAGCCACCTTCCCAGCCCCAAATTGTTTTCTTTTTATTTGCTTAGTGCTAGTGTTAGTGCTTGAACTCAGGACCAAGGCATTGCCCCTGAGCTTTTTTGTTGTTGTTGTTATATACGCATAGGTATTTATTTACGTTACAGGTAATTTTTCCCATCTGTCACAATAATACAGAGGCAGTAACAACAAAAGCAATAACAGTATCTCTTCTTGTTAGATGCTTATTTAAACTTTCATATTTGTTGTAAATATTATTTGTTTTACCTTTCACTACTGCTGTGATTTAAGTATCTCATTACCCCTACTTTATTATTGAGCAAATTAAGGTTTTTAGAACTTACAAATTTACACAACTCTTTAGCATTTAAGTCTAGGTTTCTGGGCACAAAGTCTGTGGTGGTAATTTTTTTTTTTTTTTTTTTTATCCATACCCTCAGTTTACTAAATATGTCCTGAAACATTCTGTGGAAATGACATTAAAGAAAACATCATAGTTCCTACAGCTAATCTTTACAGAGTTTCATCTCAGACAACATACTAATGCAACAAATCATTAAAACTCAACTTTTTAATAGTACATACTTCTTGCAGTTTTTTCTTTTAATAGATTACTCTTATCAGTTTACATTTGTGTAAGCAATTCTGAGCTAATTCATTAACATTTCTGTCTCAGATTTTATACCCCTACAAATCTCTGAAGTTATTGATGCATGGTTGTGAAAAGAATGTATGCTGGGGCTGGGAAGGTGACTCAGTGGTAGAGCGCTTGCCTTGCACGCATGAGGCCCTGGGTTCGATTCCTCAGCACCACATAAGCAAAAAAGAAAAAAGCCGGAAGTGGCGCTGTGGCTTGAGTGGTAGAGTGCTAGCCTTGAGCTGAAGAGCTGAGGGACAGCGCCCAGGACCAGAGTTCAGGCCCCACGACCGGACCCAAAAAAAAAAAGAATGTATGCTATGACACAAAGATAACAACTAAAATGCAAATTCAATAAATACAAGCAGCAAAACCTCAACAACCTAAAGATATACTTGGCTGTGATAAATTGTCCCCAGATATTAAATAAGTATCTGCCAAGACACAAAGGCCACCAACCAAGCCCTTGAGCTTTTTTAATCAAGGGTACCACTTGAACCACAGCTCCACATCTGGCTTTTTGGTGGTTAATTGGAAATGAGTCTTATGGATTTTCCTGTTAGCAATTCTACTTCCAGGCTGGCTTTGAAGCATGATCCTCAGATCTGAGCCTCTTGAGTAGCTAGGATTATAGGCATGAGCCACCCATCCTGGCTGGATGTATTTTTCATGCCAGCTTCAAAGTAGTGTTTTGAAATGTGAGCTATAGCCAAGCATGGTGGCCCATACTTACTGTTATTCTACTTGGATGGCTGTGCGAGGAAGATTGACAGTTTATAACCAGCATGGTCTATCTGCATAGAAAGCTCACTTCATAGATAGGTAGGTAGGTAGGTAGGTAGGTAGGTAGGTAGGTAGGTAGGTAGATAGATAGATAGATAGATAGATAGATAGATAGATAGATAGATAGATAGATAGATAGATAGATAGATAGATAGATAGATAGATAGATAGATAAAAATATAATAAATAGGTAGAAATTACGGCTAAATGAAACTAGTTGTTTCATTTTGGTTTTTTTTTTTCCTTTTTTTCTTCCTGGAAAATGTTCTGGATGCTGGTACATATCCAGACCTTAATTATCAGACTAGCTTTATATCTTATTGTACATACTTTTACTGAAATCTTACTAGCCTAACTGGTCCCAAGGTACTGGCAACTTGCTTTTTCTTTTTACCTTCCTCTTCAACTGAATGGTTGAAGGCTGTTTCTGTATAGACTGTACCTCCAACTGTCATAGTGTCACTTCTGTGCCCACTGGAGGCTTTTGAAGCTTTCATCATGGCCCAGTAGAGCTGTCTGCTGTCTCCTCTGCTACAGCGTACACCCTGGGGAATTAATCCAGTATGTTGTTTCTTCTGTAGAGTGTTTAATGGGAACAGTAGGCACTCTCCTGCTTGAAAACCCACTTGGGCAGAATGGACTCACCCATCAAGGTCTTCTGCATGAAGCAGCCAAGGTATTTGGCCTTCGAAGCAGGAAGCTCAAGCTCTTTCTGAATGAGGCTCAAACACAAGGTAAGTTGATTATGCACCAGAAGGTTTTTTCTTCATTGAAAGTAGATTTTGATGCTGTTAATTATTTGTAGATAAGTATGTACGAGATGGTACCTTTTTTTTTCCTTCAGAAAATAATATTTTTTAAAAATAATATTTAAAACCAGGTGCCAGTGGCTCACACCTGTAATCCTAGCTACTCAGGAGACTGAGATCTGAGCATTGCGGATCAAAGCCAGTCCAGGCAGGAAAGTCAGTGAGAATTTTATCCCCAATAAACCACCAGAAAACAAAAAGTGGCGCTGTGGCTCAGGTGGTAGAGTGCTCACCTTGAGCTGAAGAGCTGAGGGACAGCCCTTAGGGCCAGAGTTCAAGCCCTACAACCAATAATAATAATAATACTTAAGGGCAGAATGTAGCTCAGTGGTAGAAGACTTGCCTAGCATATGCAAGTCAATCCTCAATGCCATTAAAAAGAACAGAGAGGGTGGGATAAAGGGACAATAGAAGGGAAGGAGAGAGGGAATAAATAATAATTAAAGAGATGAATACTTTTTGTTTTGGAAATAACCTAAAATATTTTTTAGATAAATAAGCATATTTGTCCACCCTAAAATTATTCTCTTCCCCCCAAACCAAAATTCTATAGTATTGTAAAATAGCAACCTGAAGGAAACTTACAACTAGCACTACAATCAATTACCTTACTCTTCAGTATATAAAGCATGCTCATGTGCATTACTTTATTGGGGCCCATTATAATATGAAGAATTGGATTACATATTTCACATCTAGTATTTATTTATTTTTTTTTTTTATTTGAGAACATACTGTACAGAGGGGTTACAATTACATGGGCAGGATAATGCATACATTTCTTACCAAGCATTGCCTCCTCCTTTGTTTACCCTTCACCTCCCTTCCCAGCCTCCCCCCTCCCCCCCACCCAATCATACCCCCCCCCCCCACCCACACCGACATTGTAAAGCTGGTTTTGACATGACATTTTGTACTTCTCATTGTTGCAACAGGTCCACCTGAATCCTTAAACGACTTGTTTGTCCCCATCTCCTCCACATGTTATACTGACATCAAATATAGTGAAAGCGGGGGTTACACTGTGGGGGAGGGACATACAAAGCAACAAAGAAATAATCTTATAAATGCATTAGAAACACATGCATGAAAGAAACAAAAACATTAAAATACATATTTGAGGGTTCGTTTTCCTAACATCACATTATCTGACTTTTTCCGCTTGACTCATACCTATACTAGATATTGCAAATAAGGGAAACCATGGGACCTATGTTTCTTTGGGCCTGGCTTACTTCACTTAATATAATTTTTTCCAAGCCTTTCCATTTCCTAACAAATGGGGAAATGTCATTCTTTCTGATGGAGGCATAGAATTCCATTGTGTATGTATACCACACATATCCAGTATTTATGAGAACAGAAACTCAGGAGAGGGACCGGCACAAGCCACTGTCTGGCATCTCCTCCCCTTTCATTCATCTCCCAGCTTCCATGCCTGTTTTGTCAACCTCTGGATAGACATCCAAGCTGTACTTCAGAGCTCCATTGTATAATCCTGTGTATTCACCTAGTTCACTTTACCATTGTTGCCACTGGAATTGCATCCCTAAACAGCTCTTCCGTGTGGGATCCCTTTTTCTACTTCCCTTTATCTGGAGCTAGCTATTCTTTCATTCTTGGGGAGTTTCATTTAGAAGCCACTCTGGAGACTTCTGTTAGTCTATTTCTATAGGCCTAGGAAATTTCTTGTTCATAAAGAAAAATAATAAATCATCTGATAGTTTCTGGTAATTTACTCAAAATTCCTGACTCCATCTACAAAGAGTTAGATTCAATTATGAGGGAATAATCTACACAAGATTATCATCACTTTTAGTCAGGCACTGGTGGCTCATGCCTGGAATCCTTGCTACTCAGGAGGCTAATATCTGAGAATCGAGTTGGAAGCCAGACCAGGCAGGAAAGTCCTTGAGACTATTTAATTAACAGCTCCACTTAGGCATTGACTAAGTGAATGTTACCTATGTAATAAAGAATTTGGTAAGACAAGTTTTATCAAAGTCCCAGCTCTGAGGGAAATCTCTAAATCCTTGGATTTATCAGGAATTCCCTGATAGGAGTGTCTTTGTACTTCATATACACATGATCATTTATGATATTGAGATGACTCAGGGTAGACTCAGTCCAGCTAGGACTATCTATATGGTACAAGTTGGGGACTTGGGATAACAGTCAAGACAAACTACAACTACATGGGCAATGAATCAATCATGCCTATATAAGGAAATCTCTAAAAACTCTGGACATAAAGAGTCCAGTGAGCTTCTCCACTTGGTCATACCCTATATGTTGTCACATGATTAAGGCTAGAAGGGGGTGACGCTGACCATTAAGCAAAGATGAATGACCTGAAGTTCCTCATTTGTCCACTCTCCAGATTCTGCCCTTTGCATCTTTCTTTGTCTGGTTCCAGTTGTTATCCTTGCCCTATAATAAATCTTGCACTAAGTGAAGCCTGAGTGGAGCTGTTGCTCAAGCGGTAGTGTGCTAGCCTTGAGCAAAAAAAACTCAGGGACAGTGCACAGCACTCAGGCCCTAAATTTAGGTCCCAGGACCAACACACACACACACACACACACACACACACACACACACGATTATCATCACTTCAGATACCATCTACCACCTAAGGCTATTGAGCCCTCATATTCAGTAATTTGCTGGAAAGACAAACTCACTGAAAGGTGTTAAACGCACAGATTTGTTATATAGTTGTAGTTTGTCTTGACTGTTATTATGTGATCCCAAGTCCCCCATTTGTATCATATAGTTAGTCCTAGCTGGACTGAGTCTACCCTGAGTAATCTCAATATCATAAACGATCATGTGTAGAGATTTCCCTGAGAGCTGGGACAATAGTAAGACCTATCTTACCAAATTCTTTATTACACAGGTAACATTCAAAATTATATATACATGTATTATATTTGTATATGCCCAGTAGGTAAAACATTTATTTTTTTAAGTTGTTGTACAAAAGGTTTCAACTCCACAGGTCAGATTATGAGTACAGTGCATCTTGATTTAGAGTCACCCCTTCCATCATTCTCCCCCTATCCCTCCCATCCCTGCCCTCAAGATACATAGTTCAGTTTTTACATAATGTACATTTAATATAATGACAGAGATGACATAGTTTGTTCACTCTACACACACACACACACCCTTCCCCTGCCCTGCAAAACATGGTGCAGCTTCCTGGTATTCATTTTATTGTTCAACTGTTTGTTAGTTTGTTCAAAGGAGTTACACCATTGTACTCTTCTGTAAATATCTTCCTTTGGTCAATTTGTTTCTGTATATATGCGTATAAAACCTTTCCCTTTCCATTCTAGAAATCACAGAAGATATCCCCATGAAGACTTTGAATATGAAGACTGTGTATGTTTCTGTATTACCAACAACTGCAGAGAGCTAATACTGTGTCATTGCTGTGGTACCGTCAGCCTTTTCCTGGTTCATACCCATCCCTTACATGTACATACACATCGACTCACTGAAGATACTTCCTTTAGGTGCATGACTTATATGCTCCTTTTGGCCTGAAACTCAAGAGGGATTAAGTAACTTGAAACTTTACATAATGATCACACTTAACCTTAAATACCTATGCAGTTATGTTGGGAGAAGGTTATACTGTTACCTCAGCACCACAATTTCTGTACTTAAGTTCTTAAGCACAGACAGTAGATGTGATTTTAAATGGCATAGTATATATATATATATGTTTATCATTTTATGGACTTCTCAAGCCAATTTGAAATCTCCTTTTTGTTGGTGGTGGTGGTAGTGGTGGTGATAGTATGGTAGTTGTGGTTATGGGGCTTGACTCGGGACCTGGGCACTGTCCTTGATGTTTTCTGCTTAAGATTAGCACTCTACCACTTCTGCTTTTCTGGTAGTTAATTGAAGGTAAGTGTCACAGATTTTCCTGCCCAGGCTAGTTTTGAACCACAATCCTCAGATCTCAGCCTCCTGAGTAGCTAGATTACAGGCATGAGCCACCAATGCCCAGCTCCTTTTATCTTGTTTTATTTTTTGTCAGTTATGGGATTCTTACTCAGGACTTGGACACTGTCCCCGATCTTTTCTGCTCAAGGCTAGTGCTCTACCACTTTGAGCCACAGCTCCACTCCCTGAAATTTCCTAAACAAGTGATTATGTTTTATATTTCTGCTACCTGGGTTTTCCTGGGTAATTTAATGGAATATTTTAAGTTTCAACAGAGCAAAACAATAAGCAGACTCTTAGCAATATATGTGTGTGGGGGGGGGTAATTTTATTTTTTTCCACAGTTTAATGAAACTTGAAATGTTAAAAAAAATACTATCTATATTAAGATAATCTATTAAAACCAACATTACCTCTTCCCAAAATCCTGGGTAACAGTTTGAGTCCTTAGAGAAACAGATGCCAAGGCAAAATTAGATATGCCAGTATTTACTGAATGATAAGGGGATGGGGGAACAAGTATAGGTAGAGACCCCATCAGACAACAATGTGGGCTGGGCGCCGGTGGCTCACGCCTGTAATCCTAGCTACTCAGGAGGCTGAGATCTGAGGATCACGGTTCAAAGCCAACTCTGGCAGGAAAGTCTGTGAGATTCTTATCTCCAATAAACCACTCGAAAACCAGAAGTGGCGCTGTGGCTCAAGTGGTAGAGCACTCGCTTTGAGCTGAAGAGCGCAGAGACAGCGCCCAAGCCCAGAGTTCAAGCCCCACGACTGACAAAAAAACAATGTGGGTTTGACACTGAAAGAAAGGCAAGAAGATTGATTAGAAAAACTATAGAATACAATGAAACTCTGAAACTAATTCATGGTCAGACTAGAGGAGTCTCCAGATAAAGGTTCTATTTATTTAGTCTAGTTCAAAGTTTAGAAACAGTGAGTGTCCTAGCCTTGTATTTCTGCATTGATCAGTATCCAAGATCAGCCAGCGGGATTTGTGTCACTGGCATCAGTATGTCTGAGAGTAGAACAGCTATCCACATTACATTCTTTTGAAGAATGATCTGATCTGAATGATGCTCCTCAGTATACCCAAACACAAACCCACAAAAGTTGGAGAAATGAAGAAAAACAACAGCCAGATTTGGGAGAATTAGAAAGCAGATAAATGAGTATTAAATAAGTTGATAGATAGAAGAAAACATAAACAATTATAAACAAACAATTGAGGGATTAAGAAACATAGGGTCAGAATCCTCTGCACCAGCTGATGTCTAGGTAAAGATGAGATATAAATTTAGGGAAGACTGAACAATTCAAGTGTCTCCCCATTACCACACTGCTTGACAACACTGGCCACTTTGCATGTGAAGGTTTATCTTCTAGAGGGACAATAGAGTGATTGTGGCGATGGGTAGCACATGGGTAGCAGAATCACAATAAGTTCAAAACAGATATTTGCAAGTTTGGAGTTCTTCTCAACTCAATTCTTAGATTAAATAATTTGCAAGGACTCAGGATCCTTACTGAAAGGTATTTTATTAATGGTGTAATGGTTGATTTTGATTGTCAACTCCATTGGATTGAGAAATGCCTAGGAAACTAGTAAAACACACTTGGATGTATCTGTTGGGATGTTTCCAAAAACATCCATTCCGATTGGGGTCCTATTCTCCCCTATTCTCTCACCATCAGAAAACAGCACAATGTTAGTGGCTCACACCTGTAATCCTAGCAATTCAGGAGGCTGAGATCTAAGAATTGCAGTTCAAAGTCAGCCCAGGCAGGAAAGTTGTGAGACTCTTGTCTGGTGTAAACCACCAGAAAACCAGAAGTGGCACTGTGGCTCAAGTGGTAGAGCTGAAGAGCTGAAGGACAACACCCAGGCCCAGAGTTCAAACCCCATACTGACAAAAAAAAAAGTGAAAATGTTCTTGATCACACAGCAGAAATTAAATATTCAACATTGAGATCTAGGTGCTGGTAGCTTATACCTCTAATCCTAGCTACTCAGCAGACAGATCTGAAGATCAAGAATTGAAGTCATCTCAGGCCAAAAAGTCTATGAGGCTCTTATCTCCTATCAACCAGCAAAAAGCCAGAAGTGGAGGTGTGACTCAATGTGGTAGAGCACTAGCCTTGTTGAAAAACTTGAGGTCCCAAGGTCAAGCCCCAGTGTCTGCACAAAAAGAAAAACAATTAAAAAAGAAAATAACTTGGGCTGGGAAGGTGGCTCAGTGGTAGAGCACTTGCCTTGCATGCCTGAGGCCCTGGGTTCAATTCCTCAGCATCACATAAGCAAAAAGAAAAAAAGCCGGAAGTGGCACTGTGGCTCAAGTGGTAGAGAGCTAGCCTTGAGCTGAAGAGCTGAGGGACAGCGCCCAGGCCCAGAGTTCAGGCCCCACAACCAGACCCAAAAAAAAAAGAAAAGAAAACTGAACAGAATCCTTGGAAAATAATGTAAGGGAATTTTTCCAAATGCTAAAACAACTAAAAGTATAAGATAGGAGAGGAGGAATATTACAATTACTGAGTCTAAGAAGTCCTTTTTTTTTTTTTTTTTTTTTTTTGATTCGTTGTGGGGCCTGAACTGTGGGCATGGGCACTGTCCTTCAGCTTTTCAGCTCAGCTCAAGAATAGTGCTCTACCACTTGAGTCACAGCACCACTTCTGACTTTTTCTGTTTATGTGGTACTGAGGAATCAAACCCAGGGCTTCATGCATGCTAGGCAAACGCTCTACCACTAAGCTACATTCCCAGCCTACCTTTTCTTGATCTAAACAATTGGAAATACATAATAAAAGTAATTTATAATAAATCCAAGAACTGACATACTAATAGTGGAAAACCTTTAGTTCTAAAATCAGTAACATAAAGAAGCTCACTCTCACCACTTATATTCAACATTGTTCTAGAGGCTCTAGCCAAAGCAAGGGCAAAAAAGGAACAAAAAGCATTCACATTGAAACAGAAGAAATAAAATACCTTTCTCTACATATGATATAATCTTAGGTGGAAATCTCTAGGGCATGGTACACACAGCTGTAATCCTAGCTACTTGGATGGTGAAGACTGGAATGATTATGGGGAAAGCTGGTGAGGTCTCATCTCAGCAAATAAGTCCATTCATTCATTCTTGTAATCTCAGGTATGCATCAATCCTAAATAGAAAATCATAGCCCAAGGCTGTTCTGGGCAAAAAGCTTGCAACCTTATATGAAAGTAGAGCTAAAAGCTTCCAAGTGTAGTTTAGTGGTAAAGTACCAGCCTAGTAATCCCTGAGTCCAAACCACAGTACTGTGGGGGGAAGAAATCCACTAAAAAAAAGATACTTGTTACCTCGTAAATCCAACAAAGTTAAGCTATCAAAATGCACAAAAATAAATTGCATTTCTATGCAATGAAAAAGTAAAGAATTCGAGTTAAAAATCACATCAAAAGAGGATGAAATGCAAGACTGGAGATGTACATCAGTGACAGCACTTGCCTGCCAAGGCCATTGGTTGGATCCTCAGCATCAGGAAGGAGGAGCAGAATAAAATACATAAAATAATAAAATACACAATAAAGCAAGGAGGCAAAAGACCGGCTACACTGAAAACTTCTGGAAGTTACCAAATAAGGCACAAACAGATGAAGAGATACCCTTAAGTCGTGAATAGGAAGGTTTCGTGTTAAAATGTCTATAACTACCCAAAGTGATCGGTAGAGTTGCTAGGCTTTTTGCTTATGACGGGTGCCCTACTGCTGGAGCTACACCGCCACTTGCTACTTTTTTGCTCGTTAATTTGAGATGAGCCTCTCCGACTTTCCTGCCCTGGCTGGCTTAGAACCGCCATCGTCAGATCCATCCTCCTGAACAGCTAGGGTTACAGGTGTGAGCCCAGCACAGGACCCATCCTGGATACACGGTACGGAGATGCTCGCACAGAGCTGTGTGTTGTTTTTGGATGCCGTGTTTTGTGAATGCCGATTAGCCGGTTTGGGTTATCAGTGCTGAAGCTGCAAGGGCACTGCGGAAAATGTGGGTGGGTAACTCGTGGCAACAAGCTCTGGTGGTACCTTGGCACCTCCAGTGGCTCACCCCCACCGTCGCCGCGTCACTCCGAGCAGGGCCGCCTACAGACTGCAGTGTCCTCTGGGCGCCGCCATCTTGGCGCTCAACCTCAGCACCCAATCTGCAATGAGATTAGCGGAGCTCCGTGTTGACCGTACAAGCAGTTTCCGAGTGTGGTCCGTACAAGCAGTTTCCGAGTGTGGTCCGTACAAGCAGTTTCCGAGTGCGCATGCGCACCTGAAGCTCGCGTTCCGCCCCCCACCCCCAGGAATCCACGGGCTGCTGTTAAAATGAAGCCGGTGACGGTGTAGTTCTGGCCACTCCGGTCACGGCCTGGGGCAGAGAGCGCGGAGGGGAACAGGTGAGTGCAGGTGAGGCGTGCAGGGTGTGGAGCGTTCCGCGCTCCTCGAAGAAGAGTCTCCGCAGTCCGAGGTGCGCCCGGGGGGGGGGGGGAGGGGGGTGCCGTGGATGTTGGGTATGGGGGGGGGGGGGTGAGACCAGCTGAAGAAGTGGGAGCTGACGGCCATGGGGACCAAGTCACCGGACAGGGATGAGTGATGGCGACCCACTTAAGGTTCTGACTCAGGATCATGGCATATTCGCAAAGATCAAATTTATCTGTATATCTAGTTCTATGTATATATATGATCTTATGGGCTCGCATGGGAGTTCCTTTTTACCTAATTTTGCTCTCTTCCATATCATTAGTATTGCCCATGTCATTCCAATTATTATATTATTATATTATTTTGGTCGGTTGCTGGGCTTTGAACTCAGGCTGGGCGCTGTCCCTCAGCTCTTCAGCTCAAGGCAAGCACTTTACCACTTGAGCCACAGCACCATCTCCGGTTTTTTGGTGGTTAATTGGAGATAAGAGCCTAGGCTGGCTTTGAACCGCAGTCCTCAGATCTCAGCCTCCTAAGTAGCTAGGATTACAGGTATGAGCCACTGACTCCCGGCCAATTATTATAGTTATATGTCATTCTTTCTCTTCTTTTAAATATCAGGCATTTTAAGGGTTATCCACTTCATTGATCAATTTGAAACACTGGCTCTTTGTTGTGTTTATATTCTATAACTCATTTTATATTGATTTTATTTCTTGTGTAATTTTTTTTTTGGGGGGGGGTCCGGTCATAGGGGCCTGAACTCTGGGCCTGGGCGCTGTCCCTCAGCTCTTCAGCTCAAGGCTAGTGCTCTACCACTTGAGCCACAGCGCCACTTCCAGCTTTTTTCTTTTTGCTCATGTGGTGCTGAGGAATCGAACCCAGGGCCTCACGCATGCAGGGAAGCGCTCTACCACTGAGCCACCTTCCCAGCCCTTCTTGTGTAATTATTTTTATCTTTCTCCCTTTGCTGTAATTTTTTGTTCTTACCTTTATTTTCTAAAGTCTTGTATTAGATGCCCAGTTGCCCTAACTACATCACTGTGTGTGTGTGTGTGTGTTTGTGTTTGTGTGTGCAGAAGTATTTGGGGAAGCCTGACTAATGGTTCAGGTTTAGTTGTGTTGATGATGGGTTGCAGGTGTGTCTGGAGCTGGGACTCTCATGATGACTTGTGGAGATGGGTGGTGGATATTAATGTAAGCATGGAAGTTCATGATGGGGACATGAGATTGAATAAGGAGTGCCAGAACCACTAGAGTAGAAGCCTTGGAGGTTCTATAATCCCTAACTACGGTATGGGAAATGGTGATTCTGAGGCTTCTGCAGGTTGGGTCACTGCACCAACTGACAGTTGAAATGGGTTAATGAGTAAGAACTGATGGTGCCCCCACTGGGTGTAATTGGAGAGACTGTGGAGTCAGATAATGTCTGATATCATCATTGTACTTTGTGTACATTACAGATTTTATAATAACAATAAATAGGTATTGAAATGATACAAAATTACTATTAACTTTCTGAGATTAAATATTGATTTTTTGAAGATTTATATGACTCACTTAGGCGTAAGATATACAAGTAGAAGTATAAAGGTAAAGCAACATATTTTTGGTACCAGTACCAGGACCTTGAATTCTCAATTGAAAGCCTCAGCCCAGAAGACCACATGAACACCAAGTCACGTACAACAAAGTTTACTGGAAGCAAGCTGGCAGGCTGACCCTCCTGGGTAGCCATAGCACTTCTCCTTGAGCAAGGAGGTTTATATGGCTGGGGGGCTGGGGGTGGGAATTTCACTAGGGGTGGGGAGTACTCTGCAGTCTGGTTTGTGTGAGATAGAGTTTGTGAGGTGCATGAGTTGGGATTTATTGTGGCAGGTCTAAGGTTTATGGTTGCAGCTGCCTG
Organism: Dipodomys spectabilis; assembly: GCF_019054845.1. Classification (NCBI taxonomy): domain Eukaryota; kingdom Metazoa; phylum Chordata; class Mammalia; order Rodentia; family Heteromyidae; genus Dipodomys; species Dipodomys spectabilis. The sequence continues at coordinate 18,181,868 of NW_024870775.1, forward strand.
TGTCACCCAATGAGATAAAGCCTGAGCCAGCTAATTTTGGGGAAGGGACTGTGTCACCAGATTTCAGGGAAAGGCCATGCTTTACAGCAGGGCCTAAGATAGCAGAGTGGCTCCTGAGATGGAGGACGTTAAGCTAACATCAGTTAGTGCTTTTTTGCTCAAGGCTGGTGTTGTACCACTTGACCCTCATCTCTACTTCCAGCTTTTTGGGAGGTAATTAAGAGATAAGAGTCTCATGGACTTTCCTGTCCAAACTAGCTTCCAACTATGATTTTAATATCTCATCCCTCTAAGTAACTAGGATTACAAGAGTAAGCCACCAGCACCTGGTATGTATACATTTCTCCTGCTAATTATTTAACATTTCCGTGTTAGTTGTTAAAAACATTTGGAGAGCAATGGCCATAGTCATTTGGTGACTTGGTTCCACTGTTAAGAATGTGATCGGCTAGCACATTCTAGCCAATTTCCACTGAAAAATTTCTTTTTAGAACTATGTATGAGAAATAACCTTGAGAAAACTAGAAAGCCCCCATTATTGGTGTTTTTGTGATTATTTTTCACAACTTAAGTTAGTCACAAAAACCTAGTGTAAAAACATTGGGAAGAAATTGTATGCTTTAAAGTTCTTTTGCTTTGTGCAGGCAAATAAGAATATAAACATTAAAACCACAACAAAGAGGATGGGAATGTGGCTTAGTGGTAGAGTGCTTGCCTAACATGCATGAAGCTCTCAGTACACACAATTCCTCAGTACCCCATAAACAGAAAAAGTCAGAAGTGGCACTGTGGCTCAAGTGGTAGAGTGCTACCTTTGAGGAAAAGAAGCTCAGGAGAGTGCTCAGGCCCTGAGTTCAAGCCCCAGGACTGGCACACACACACACACACACACACACACACACACACACACACACACACACACCAACAACAACAATGAAAACAGGAAAAAAATATAAGTATCAAATGTACCATAACCAAAGTATAATATTTTAAAATGTTACTGTTTTTCCTTCCAGATAACTTCTATGCACATGAATGAATTTACCTGTGTGTGTGTGTGTGTGTGTGTGTGTGTGTGTGTGTGTGTGTGTGTGTGTGTGTACACAGCGTACTATAAATAAAAAAGGTTTTATTTTAACTTTTTTGTCATTTTTTTTTCCGTCATGGGGCCTGAACTCTGGGCCTGGGCACCATCCCTGAGCTCTTCAGCTCAAGGCTAGCACTCTACCACTTGAGCCACAGCACCACTTCCAGATTTTTCTGTTTATGTGGTGCTGAGGAATCGAACTCCAGGGCTTCATGCATGCAAGGCAAGCACTCTACCACTGAGCCACCTTCCAAGCCTTTTTTTTTTTTGTCATTTTTTAAAGGAATATATTTTTAACAATGGAAATCACAATACAGGAAAGATTTAAATCAAAAACTCTGATTTTCATACAAACAACACAAACAAATTTCTTTCCTTCCTTCCTTCCTTCCTTCCTTTCTCTATCATGGGTCTTGAACTCTGGGCCTGGGCACTAGCCCTGAGCTCTTCAGCTCAAGGCTCTACCACTTGAGCCACAGCACCACTTCCAGTTTTCTAGTGGTTAACTGGAGATAAGAGTCTCATGATGTTCCTGACCGGGCTGGCTTTGAACCATGATCCTCAGATCTCAGCCTTCTGAGTAGTTAGGATTACAGATATGAACCTCTGGCACCTGGCAACATGACCAAATTTCTAAAGTTGGTATTACATCTCAAAATTGTCCCAGTTCTTAAAAAAAAAAAAAAAAGAGGAAAATACACGTGAACATGCCTTATAGTATAGTAAACCAAAAAGCAAGAATTAACAAGCATGCCAATGTTTTTACTTTGAATTGTAGACATAGTCCCTATATCTGAGTTTCACAGAAGAGCATGTTTCTTAACATGCATCTGAAATTTTCAGTGTATTGTCATATTTATGAACAACATTTAACAAAGTGAAAACTGCTTTAACCTAAATATGCTCGTTGATTAGGTACACTCCTGCAACATAGCTAATCTGAGGAAAGATGAAAATTGTTATGGTCAATACTGAACTTTTTTTACTGTGTCGTAAGTGTATGTTTCAGTATTCAGAATTACTAAGCTTAAAGTTTTAGACAATTTTAACTTCCACTTTACAGTAAACATGAATCACAAGCCTGTAATTCATAACTGTTAAACTTAATTTTGTTTTCTTGAAAGAGAAAAAGAAAGAGGAAGGAAAGGAGGGAGAGAGGGAGGGGAGGGAAGGAAGGAAGGAAGGAAGGAAGGAAGGAAGGAAGGAAGGAAGGAAGGAAGGAAGGAAGGAAGGAAGGAAGGAAGCATGCTGGTACTGGGGCTTAAAACTGGCACTGTACCACTTGAGCCACAGCTCCACTTACAGTTTTTTTGTGGTTAAATGGAGATAATAGTGTCATGGACTTCTCTGAGCTAGCTATTATCCTCAGATCTCAGCCTACTGAGTAGCTAGGATTACAGATGTGACCCATCAGTACCCAGATTATATTTTAATTTTTACTTGGTATTTATAGTTTTTCTATAGTATTTTAATTTCATGTAACAGTCTGTGTTTTGGAATTGTGTATAATAGCATTCCACACCATTTAGTGCTAAGGTGTTTCTAACCTTAGTTAATAACTAAGCAGTTATTGTTGTGGTAAACCTCCTGCCTTTAAGTCCTTATGCAATCTCAGATGATTTGTCAATTGATGTAGTTCTAGAAAGGTGTGGCTTAGCCTGTAATCAATCCTAGCTACTCAGGAGGCTGAGATCTGAGGATCATGGTTTGAAGGCAGTCCAGGCAGAAAAGTCCATGAGACTCTTATCTCCAATTAACCAACAAAAAGCTGGAAGTCCAGCTGGAGGTACAGCTCAAATGGTAGAGCACCAGCCTTGATTTAAGGCCAAGTGAGATCAGGATGCCCTGAGTTTCAAGCCCCAGTACTGGCACACACACAAAAAAGGAAGGGATGCCTATGTTTGAGGCACTTAGGCTTCAAAGGATGGCTGTGTTCGTGTATGACACTGCCACACTTTCTCTTCTCACCTGCACTGCTCTGTTTTCTCAGATCTCTGCCCCTTTTCCAGAAGAGCCAGCAATGAACAAGTCCCTGGTGAGTTCTTATTTGTTTCATCTATTTGTTGTTTTGTTTTTCTTGTGGATTCTAGGAGGCTTCTAACACACCATATAGTAAGATAGACCAGTATATATAAATAAAAACCTAAGATCAGAGAAAACAAGAAGAAACTATCAGCTCCAAGTCAAACTGGAAGATAAAGACTTGTGAGTCTTGTGGTTGTCACACATGGCAACAAACTTTGAACTATACAATTGTCTTTGATCTTCCAATAGTGGCAATTAGAGACGTGGGATATATTATTAAAACATAACTCACCAGTGATACTGATTTCCTGGCTCTTGATATTGGAGAAAAATAATTTGTGTGTGTATGTCAGTACTGGAGCTTGAACTTAGGGCCTCCTGGTGTCATTCATTGGTTTTGTTTTCTTTTTGGTTGGTCATGGGTCTTGAACTCAAGGCCTGGGTGCTATTCCCTGAGCTTTTGCACTCAAGGCTAGTGCTCTACCACTTTGAGCCACAGCACTACTTCCAGTTTTCTAGTGGTTAATTGGAGGTAAGAATTTCACAGATTTTCCTCCCCAGGCTGGCTTCAAACCATGATCCTGAGATCTGAGCCTCCCAAGTAGCTAGGATTACAGGCATGAGCTACCAACATCTGGCTTGTTATGGATTTTTCCATCATATTTATAAGAGCTATTGCCCTTGCTCTTTTCTCTTGCTGTGTTGTTTTTGGTTTGGATATCATGGTAAAATTTAATTCATAAATGAGTGGTTTTATATTATTCTGCCAGAGACTAATTTGTGTTTACTTTTTTGTACTTTGTCCAATTTTTTGGACTTTTCTAATCAAGGCAATCTGACCTCATAGAATTAATTAGGAAATACTCCCTTCTCTGTTTTCTGAAATAGATTCTATAAAATTTCTGGGTTTAGCCGGGCGCTGGTGGCTCATGCCTGTAATCCTAGCTACTCAGGAGGCTGAGATCTGAGGATCATGGTTCAAAGCCAGCCCGGGCAGGAAAGTCTGTGAGACTCTTAGCTCCAATAAACCACTAGAAAACCGGAAGTGGCACTGTGGCTCAAGCAGTAGAGCGCTTGCCTTGAGCTGAAGAGCTGAAGGACAGCGCCCAGGCCAGAGTTCAAGCCCCACAACCGACTAAAAAAAAAAAAAAAATCTGGGTTTTTTCAGGGAGTGTGGGTAGGGGGAAGTATTGGTGGTATGCTAGGATTGAAACCAGAGCCTCATGCATACTAAGCAAGGCCTCTACCACTGAACTATATTCCTGGCTTTTGGGCTATTTCTTTACATATTTGGCAGAATTCTCCGGTGAAACAATGTATGCCCAGAGATCCTTTTTTTGGAAGTTATAAAGGTACAAATTCAACTTCTTTAATGTTTATAATATTGTTTACATTTTCTATTTAATACTTTGTGTGTGTGTGTGTGTGTGTGTGTGTGTTTGTGTGTGTGTGTGTTGTAGTGAGGCTTGAACTCAGGACCTCTTGCTTTCACTTAGCTGTTTTTTTTTTCCTTAAGTCTGGCACTCTACTACTTGAACCACAGCTCCACTTCCAGCTTTTTGGTGATTAATTAGAGATGGGCATCTCACAGACTTTTCTGCTGGGGCTGGTTCAAACATCAATCCTCAGACCCTAGCCTCCTGAGTAGCTTGGATTACAGGTATAAGCCACAAGCACTCTACCACTGAGCCACTTTCCCAGCTCCATAAGCACTTTTTAAATTATAGTACTCTTAGTGAATTTAAAGGGTCATCTCTTTGTGATTTCTGACTTACAGTTCCCTGAGATGGCTAATGGTGCTTTATTATTCCATGTCCTTTAGCTGTTTATATGTCTTTTATTCTTTTTTCTTTTTTTAATTCCATCATGAGGCTTGAACTCTGGGCTTGGGTGCTGTCCCTGAGCTCTTCAGCTCAAGGCGAGTGCTCTACCACTTAAGCTACAACATCACTTCTGGTTTTCTGGTGGTTTATTGAAGAGAAGAGTCTCATGGACTTTCCTGCCCTAGCTGGCTTCTAACTGTGATTCTCAGATCTCAGCCTCCTGAATAGCTAGGATTACAGGCATGAACCACTGGTGTCCAGCTTAAAAGACTATTTATTACTTACTTTTAAATTTGTTTTTAGTCCCTTGGTCAATAGTGACAACAAATATAAAAATTTATTTATGGATTCTTATTTATGTTCCATTGTTCTATGTCTACCCATATATCAGTACTATACTGTTTTGAAAAAAACAGCCATTTTTTTTGTTTGCCTTGAACTTGCTATGTAGTAATCCTCCTGCCTCTGCTTCCCAGAATGGGAATGTATTTGTGTTAGTACTGGGGCTTGAACGCGGGTTCTTGTGCTCTTGCTTGGCTTTCTGGCTCACCCACAGTCTCCCATTTAATCTGTGTGTTCATTTCCAGCTTTTTGCAGTTAATTGAAGATTCAAGTCCTCTTGGATTTATCTGCCTATCAGAATGGCTCCAAATAGGATCCTCAAATCTCAGCCTGCTAAGTAACTAGGATTGTAGGTGGGAGCCACTGCTGTCTACCTTAAACAGCAAATTTTAATGGGTTTTGGTTTTTGTTTTTGTTTTTGGGTCCGGTCGTGGGGCCTGAACTCTGGGCCTGGGCGCTGTCCCTCAGCTCTTCAGCTCAAGGCTAGCGCTCTACCACTTGAGCCACAGCTCCACTTCCGGCTTTTTTCTTTTTGCTTATGTGGTGCTGAGGAATCGAACCCAGGGCCTCAGGCATTCAAGGCAAGCGCTCTATCACTGAGCCACCTTCCCGGCCCCTTAATGGTTGTTTTTTGTTTTTGTTTTTGTTTTTTTGGTCCGGTGGTGGGGCCTGAACTCTGGGCCTGAGCACTGTCCCTCAGCTCTTCAGCTCAAGGCTAGTGCCCTACCACTTGAGCCACAGCGCCACTTCTGGCTTTTTTCTTTTTGCTTATGTGGTGCTGAGGAATCGAACCCAGGGCCTCAGGCATGCAAGGCAAGCGCTCTACCACTGAGCCAACTTCCCAGCCCCTAATGGTTGTTTTTAAAGAACAAATTAACTTAGTTGATCATTGAATGTGAAATGAATGTCATGATATATTTCTTTTATTGAATGAGCTATTATTAGAATATGGCATACAGAGAAAAATGCATAGAAATATGTACAGCTTGGGAACTTTTTTTTTTTTTGGTCAGTCGTGGGGCTTGAACTCTGGGCCTGGGCGCTGTCCTTCAGCTCTTCAGCTCAAGGCGAGTCTCTACCACTTGAGCTACAGCGCCACTTCCGGTTTTCTGGTGGTTTATTGGAGATAGGAGTCTCACGGTCTTTCCTGCCCGGGCTGGCTTTGAACCGCGATCCTCAGATCTCAGCCTTCTGAGTAGCTAGGATTACAGGCGTGAGCCACCAGCGCCCGGCTCAGCTTGGGAACTTTTTATAGCTTATTCCTGGATAACTGACACACTAATTTGAAAAAGAACTACTGTAGCATGATAATTTCAACACAATTTTTCAATGTAAATGTAGGTGTTTAATGGGAACTTAAATATCATATACCGTTAAGTGATTCCTTTTTTTTTTTTTTTTTGGTCTTGGAGCTTGAACTTGGCCTGAGTGCTGTCCCTCAGCTCTTCAGCTCAAAGCTAGCACACTACCACTTGAGCTACAGCACCACTTCTGGTTTTCTGGTGGTTTATTGAGAAATAAGAGTTTCACTAGGACTTTCCTACCCGGGATGGCTTTGAACCTCGATCCTCAGATCTCAGTCTCCTGAGTAGCTAGGATTACAGGCATGAGCCACTGGCACCTGGCTGCGTTAAGTGATTCCTAATTGGGTATCATTAGTTCATGTCTGTGTTTGTAGCTATTGAAGAGGCTGAGATCTGAAGATCACAGTTCAAAGCCAGCCCAGATGGACATGTTTGAAGGACCCTTATCTCCTATTAACCACCAAAAGCTAGAAGTAGAGGTGTGGCTCAAGTGGCTGAGTGCCAGTTTTGAGAGAAAAAGCCAAGCTATAGCACAAGGCCTTGAGGTTCATGCTCCAGTTTTGGCGCGCACACACACACACACACAGAGTCAGATACACATACAAGTGAGGTCTTGAACACCTTGTTTCAATGCTGCAGTCTTGATCCTTTCTGTGAGATAATTATTTGTTTTTATTCTTTTTTTCAGGGATCAGTGTCCTTCCAGGATGTCCTTGTGACCTTCAGCAGGGAGGAATGGCAACACCTGGACCTTGCTCAAAAAAACCTGTACAGGGATGTGATGCTGGACAACTATTTCAACCTGATCTCCGTTGGTAAGTGCAGCCCTACCGCTGTATAACAACTTCACCTACACACATTATTGTACTTTCCTTCTTAGTGGGATTTTTGAAATCTGAGTTTTCTTAGGTATGTGGAACTTCTAAAATCTGTAGGGCATTTGAAGTGACGGTTTTATTTTAATTTTGTCCCATATTCTTAATAATATCTCTTGGCTTTGGTGAATATACTTCTGTTCCCAGTAAACATCTCTGGGGGACACATGGCCTGTTTCATTGCATGGCCTCTGAAACCAAGTCCCTTATTCTTTCTTGTACATAGAGTGTCAAGTTCCCAAACTGGAATACATCTTCAACTTGGAGCAAGGAAAAGAGCTATGTGTGTTAGATGGTAAAATCTCAAGTCCAAGATGTTTAAGTAAGTCAAGAGCCAAGAACTCAGAAGATAGTACAATGGCCCAGCACTTGTGCTGGGAAAGGTTGAATATTTTCAATGCCAAGAATAGGACTTTTCCTTCGTATGTTTGGAACTTTCAGAATTGCTTGGATAGTGTTGATATAGACCCTTGAATGTTTAAATACTGCTTTCCAAAGCTACATTTCTTCCAATGCCTCCTTTGCTTGACTTTTTAAATTCATTTATTCATCCATTCATTCATTCATCTTTTTTTTTTTTTTTTTGATTGTGAGGCTTAAATTCAGGACCTGGGCACTGTCTCTGAGCTCTTTTTGCTCAAGGTTTGCACTCTACCATTTTGAGCCACAGCTCCACTTCTGGTTTTTGACTGGTTAATTGGAGATAAGAGTCTCACAGACTTTCCTGCCCAGGCTGTGATCTCAGCCTTCTAAGTAGTTAGGATTCTAGGCATGAGTCCCTGGCACCTAGCTTTGCCTCACTTTTTTGGAGGGTGGAGGAGAGGTAAGTCGTGGGGCTTGGACTCTGGGCCTGGGTGATGTCCCCGAAACCACTTGACCCACAGCGCCACTTCAGATTTTCTGGACTTCCCTGCCTGGGCTAGCTTTGAACCATGATCCTCAGATCACAGCCTCCTGAGTAGCTAGGATTACAGGCGTGAGCCACTGGCGCCAGGCTGCTTCACTTCTTATGAGAGAATTTACTATAATGTGCTTAATTTACTTTGGCAAAACCCTAGATTATCTAGTATCCTTTTTTCTTTTCTTTCTTTTTTTTCTTTTGTGTGTGTATGTGTGTGTGTATACCCACACATGTAGCTTTAACTCAGGGCCTTACTTTCTTGCTTGGACTGTTTGCTCAAGACTAGTATTCTACCACTTGAGCCACAGCTCTACTTCCAGCTTTTTTGTCGCTAATTGGAGATAAGAGTCTCATGGCTTTTTTCTGCCTGGGCTGGTTTTGAAGCACAACTCTTAGATCTTAGTCTCTTGAATAGCTAGGATTACAGGGATGAGCCACCACCACCTGGCCCATTGGTTGGTTTTGATGAGGTCACACTTTATGCCTGGGCTTGGGCTGCGACCCTCCTGCTTGTGCTTCCTGGTGTCACTGGGGATAACAGCTGTAGTTTTCTGCACCCAGCAACTATGCTTCCCCTATGGCTGAGGAGCACCACTATGCCCAGCTAGCATAGTGGTTGAGAGTGCATCTTGTAAATTTCTTTTTGCCAGGACTCGCCTTGAACTTCCATCCCCTGATCTCTACCTCTCAAGTTACTAGTACTACAGACTTGAGCCAGCATCCCTGACTTAGCTTCTTTTCTTACATATTCGAACACTGACAGATCTACCTTCTGTACAAACCATGGTGTGCCACACTCCTGCTCATTGTTTTCTTTCATAGGCTCTATTTTCCTTCTGTGTCACTTAGGAATGAGCTTTTTATTATCTCTTTGTGCTCTTCTCTAACTTGACTTTGAGGGCACTTGGACATTTGCTTCTTCCTTGGCCAGTGCAACATAGCATAAACTTAATCTTGTACTTCTTGATAGGTCACAGCAGCTTTTATACCTCATGTGCAAGATATCGAGTTATGCTTATTGCTTTAGTTTGTGGTTGATGTCATCATGAATATGTTTAAGGCTCCCTCTTACTTGATTTATTCCTTTCCATCCACTTTCCCCATACTTATTTTTCTCCTTCACAGAGGTGTCTACTCTAGTGCATGTACTATTTGTCCTTGAATTTGTGGGGTATAGGTAAAATCTAGAATGTTGGTTGTTTCTTTTTTTGTTTTTGTTTTTATTTTGGCCATGGGGCCTGAACTCTGGGCCTGGGCACTGTCCCTCAGCTCTTCAGCTCATGGCTAGCACTCTTCCACTTGAACTACAGCACCACTTCTGGATTTTTCTGTTTATATGGTGCTGAGGAATGCAACCAAGGGCCTCATGCATGCAAGGCAAACACTCTACCACTGAGCCACCTTCCCAGCCCCTAGAATGTTGGTATTTGTAGTTTATAGAAATGGTCAGGCTGATATCAACTTTCCTACCCAGGGATGTGCCTGTAATCCTAGAGATGATGGTAAGCCTAAAATAAAATGATTGGAGGTACTGGAATACACCCAGGCTGGAAATAATATCAATACTAACAACCAGTGAAAAGGAGGGTTAGAAACATGACTCAGATATCTTAACATCCTAACAAATCCAAATAAGCCCTGAGTTCAAATCTCTGATAATGCAAAACACAAAAAAGCAAATAGTTTAAATGAGCTAATATAAGACTTAGAAGAATACATCTATACTATGGTTTATCGTAAGTGCAATGGGTTACTTTCATAGCCATATATTGTCATACTATATTTATATATGAAATGATACACTTATATTTATATATATATATTAAATATCTATGTTATATTTATATAGCACTTCACCCATTTCTTGTTTTTCACCATTAATTAATTTAATGTATCCTTACATGTCCTACTAATTTTTTGTGTGTCAGTTGTATCTTTTCTTTCTTTTTAGATGAGGCCATTGGTTTTGAGAATCTACAACAGGGACCCTGTGAAGCAGTTTCTTTCCAGTCTGAGAGACTTAGTCTTTTCCAAGGACATGACTCTTATTGTGCTATTAGAGAATTGTGGCAAGATGAGAAACAGAGAGGGAGATCTGAGAAAAAACAGAGCAAACCTGGAAGTTGTGTTTCCTTCTGCAACAAGGCAACAAGAGCCTGTGAGAGGGACTGTGAACGTGAGGACACTGAGAAAATGGTTCCTGCATACACACACCTCGCTCCTTCAGAAAAAAGATTCCCTTCCTGTGACTCATGTGGAGAGAGTTCAGAGCCTCTTGGAAGCTTATATAATCACAGCAGAAACAATCTGACAGAAACTGTTGAAGAGATGATGGAATATACTGATATTTTTACACGTATGAATTTTCCCACAACTGTGAATGCTCGTGAAGACAGACAGTGTCAGCCCCTTCTGAGTCAAAAGCGGGCTCTCACTCAGCATTGGAAAGTTCCTACTGAGGATAACCTTTATTCATTTTCTGACTATGTGAAACTTTTCACCCAAGACTTGCCTCTCTCTAAGCATCAAGAAATTTGTGCTGAAGAAAAACAGCCTGAGTGTCACAAACATGAGAGAGTCTTTGCTCAGAAATCTCAACTTGCTATATCTCAGAGAATTTGTATAGGTGGGAAACCTTGGATATGTACTGAATCGGAGGATTTTTCCCTTGTGTCAAACCATCAGAAAACTCAAAGTGAGGAAAATTCCCATGAACGTGCTAAGTATGGAAGAACCTTTATTCAGAACTCTGATCTGCTCAGATGCCCAAGAAATCCTGCAGGAGAAAAACATTATGAATACAGCAAATGTGGGGAAAGCATCTCTCAGAATTCAATCCTCAAAACACATAAAAACTTATATACCACCAATCAACACTTTAAATGTACTGAATGTGGAAAGGCCTTCACAAGAAAATCAACACTAAGTATGCATCAGAAAATCCATACAGGAGAAAAACCCTATGTATGCACTGAATGTGGGAAGGCCTTTATCCGGAAGTCACATTTTATCACACATGAGAGAATTCATACTGGAGAGAAACCTTATGAATGCAGTGACTGTGGAAAATCCTTTATAAAAAAGTCACAACTCGACAGGGGGCTGCTTGCAGATCACCAGGTACCGGATTGCAGAACAGCGGATCGCCAGGAACAGAGAAACCTACCAGCCGGGAGTCTCCAGGAGGATCCCACCCCACCCATCACTCTCCACCGGAGCGGAGAGGCTCCATCCCGCCAAAGCCGCCCGGCACCAGCAGCGCCACAAAGGGACCTGTCGCGATCGCAACCACCCGGCGGGGGGCCGCCCAACCCAGCCCGCAACCACCCCAACTGAACTCGGACTGCAACAACAACTGACAGACTGCAACAACAACTGACGACCTACAGGGTGAGTACCCATCAGGGGACAGGGAATCCATCAAGGGAGACCAGAGCTGGAGGGAATCCCCAGACCCTGACCTAGACTCCCTACCCCAACACCCGGACCACAGGACCCACTAAAACTGGGAACTGTTCGAGAGCCCCACCAGCCGGTGGAGCACACTCTGCTGGCCAGGCCAGAGCAAGAGCGCCCCGGGAAGGGAGCTTAAATGCTCAAGCCAGGAACAGTGCCCCTGGGTCAAGACTACCAACAGTAGAAGAAATTTGAACTGTGTCCTCCAGGCTGCATAACCAAGGTGGTATACACATTAGCACAGGCCTAACGAGCGCGCTCCAGGCTGGGGCCGGAACCAGGCCAGGGGACCGGCGCCTGAACAAAGCAAAAAGGGTCAGAAGTGGGGCTGTGGCTCAAATGGTAGGGTGCCAGCCCTGAGCTGAAGAGCTGAGGGACAGCACCCAAACCTAGAGTTCAAGCCCACAACCAGCCCAAAACAAACAAAAACACATCAGGAGCCCATAGCAGACTCCAGTATTTGGGAGAGTGCATCCAGAGCATCTGATCTTCCCAAGAGCACCCGCAGGAGCAAACACAAGCAGTCTAGGCTGCTCAACCCTTCCAAAGGCGGGAATTGCTACAGCAGAGAGCTGAGAATCCTAAGTGAATAGCAGCTGGAAATAGGCTCCCAACAGAATCCAGATCAGACACAGACTCTCTCTACCAATAGAGAATCAGCAACCAAGCAAAGACAGACACACCAAAACAAGATTGAAGAGCAGTCTCCTGAACCCCCATGCGAAAATCACAGAGAAAAATCACAAGGTTTACCACTACCCAGGACAGCAAGCTCACCTCAAAAGCCAGCAGCCACGCAGGGGAGAGCCCCAGTGGGAGCAAAGCAGGAATGGAAGACAAAAACTACATCCAAGGGTTGCTGGAGGCAATGACTCAAGAAATAAAGCGAGAAATGGATCAGAAATTGAAAGAGCACAAGGATGAACTATCAAAAGATATACAGGATATCAAACAAAAATTGGATGCAAAAATAGAAGCTGCACAAACCTCAGTAAGAAGTGAGATAAACGCCAAATTAGAGGTAATGCATACTGATATCACCTCATTGAGAGGTGAGATCAGTACTCTGAGAACCAACATTGAATCCATAAAGGGATCCATTTCCATCATGCAAACCACAATAGAAGCCACGGTCAACAGAGTGAATGAAATGGAAGGTAGAGTGTCAGATACAGAAGACAGAATACACCAACTGGACCAAAAAGTGACAGATATGGAAAAATCACTCAAATTAAACCAAAGGGAAATTCAAGAGCAAGCAGATAATGCTAAAAAATTTAACCTTCGCATAATCGGAGTGGACGAAGGTGAGGAATTCCAGAGCAAGGGAATGCAACACCTATTTAACAAGATAGTCAATGAAAATTTTCCCCACCTCAAAAACGACCATCTTAACTACATCACAAAAGCTTATCGAACACCCAACAAGCAAGATCCCAGGAGAAACACTTCTAGGCACATAATAGTAACAATGATGGATCTGAATAATAAGGAAACAATCCTGCATGCAGCAAAAATGAAGAAGGAGCTATACTACAACGGGAAAAAAATTAGAATCACTGCAGATCTCTCCACACAAACAATGAATGCAAGAAAAGCCTGGGAAAGCACCATACGAGCCCTGAGAGCCAATAACTGCCAACCCAGACTGATATACCCGGCAAAGCTAGCATTCACATTCGATGGAGAACTGAAAACTTTTAATAGCAAAGAAAAACTAAATGAATACATAAACATTAAGCCAGCATTACAAAGAATTCTAAGAGGGGGGACACAACCTGAAGAAAGCAACCAGGAACTGGGACCTGCCCCAAACAGGCATTACTCAAAGTCTAACTGAGCAAGCACAGGAGGAAAGGAAAGAAGAAAAACTTAGGAAAACGGAATGGCAGGGACAACAATGCATCTCTCTATACTTTCTCTTAATATAAATGGGCTGAATTCGCCAATTAAAAGAAAACGAACTGAGGACTGGATCAGAAAACAAGACCCATCCATCTGTTGCCTTCAGGAGACCCACCTCTCAGCCAAACATACAAACAAACTCAGAGTGAAGGGGTGGAAAAGGACCTACCAATCAAATTCCCCCAATAAGAAAGCAGGTGTAGCTATCCTGATATCTGACAAAATAAACTTTTCATTAAAATCAGTACAGAAAGACAAGGACGGACATTACATATTAATAAAGGGAACAATCCAAGAGGAGGATATAACCATCATCAACTTATATGCCCCAAATATCGGTGCACCCAGATATGTTAAACAAATGCTCTCAAACTTACAGAATAAAATAGATCCCAATACGATAATACTAGGAGACTTTAACACGCCACTCTCACCAAAGGACAGGTCTACCAACCAGAGGATTGGCAAAGAAGCTACCGAATTAAGTGAGGCCATACTTCAAGCGGAATTAACTGACATCTACCGAGTATTTCACCCTAAAACAACACAGTACACATTCTTTTCAGCAGCTCATGGAACTTTCTCCAAAATAGACCATATCATAGTTCATTCAAGGAACTTAAGCAAATACAAAGGGATCGACATAATCCCCTGTATCCTATCTGACCACAGTGGAATCAAGCTAGCTCTCAATAACAAAGCATACCGCAGAAATTTCTCTAATACATGGAAATTGAACAGCACACTCCTTAACAAGGCCTGGGTAACAGAAGAGATCAGAGAAGAAATAAAGCATTTCCTAGAACTCAATGAAAATGAAAACACCTCACAAAGAAACTTGTGGGACACAGCAAAAGCAGTCCTGAGGGGCAAATTTATTGCCCTCAGTGCCCACATCAAGAGAATGGAGACAGACCAAGTAAATAATCTCATGTTGCAACTAAAACAGCTAGAAAAACAAGAAAAAATGGGACCTAAAGCTACTAGACGAAGCCAGATAACCAAATTGAGAGCAGAGATTAACCAATTAGAAAATCAGAAAACCATAACCAAAATAAACCAAACAAAAAGCTGGTTCTTTGAAAAAATAAACAAAATTGATGGCCCGTTGGCAAGATTAATTAAAAAAAGAAGAGAGGAAACCCATATTAATAGGATTAGGGATGCCACGGGAAACATCACAACACGTACCCAAGATATCCAAACAATTCTAACAGACTACTTTCAAAAGCTATACTCTCTAAAGGAAGAAAATCTGGCGGAAATGGATGCATTTTTAGAGAAATACAAGTTACCCAAACTGAGCAAAGAAGAAGTTAACCAATTAAATAAGCCAATATCCTATAATGAGATACAGGAAGCTATCAAAAGTCTTCCAACAAAAAAAAGCCCAGGACCAGATGGATTCACAGCAGAATTCTATAAGACCTTTAAAGAAGAACTAATACCCATACTCCTCAAGCTCTTCAGAGAAACAGAGAAGGAGGGAGCTATCCCAAACTCATTCTACGAAGCCAATATCACACTCATCCCCAAACCAGGCAAAGACCCAACCAAAAAGGAGAATTACAGGCCAATCTCCTTGATGAACACAGATGCAAAGATCCTTAACAAGATTCTAGCTAACAGAATCCAGAAACACATAAAAAAAATAATACACTATGATCAGGTAGGCTTCATCCCAGAGACACAGGGATGGTTTAACATACGTAAGTCAATAAATGTAATCCAGCATATCAACAGAGCCAAGGTCAAGAATCACATGATTATCGCCACAGATGCAGAAAAGGCCTTTGATAAAATTCAACATTCATTCATGCTAAAAGCTCTGGAGAAAATAGGAATAGAAGGAACATTTCTAAAAACAATAAAAGCCATTTATGACAGACCAATAGCCAATATTATACTTAATGGGGAAAAGCTACAACCAATCCTCCTAAAAACAGGAACAAGGCAAGGATGTCCACTGTCTCCACTCCTCTTCAACATAGTCCTAGAACCCTTAGCCAGGGCAATAAGGCAAGAAAAAGACATTAAAGGGATCCGCATAGGGAAAGAAGAAGTGAAACTATCCCTTTTTGCAGACGACATGATACTATACCTCCACGATCCCAAAAACTCCATCCCCAAACTTTTAGAAATCATAAGTCACTTCGGCAAAATAGCAGGATACAAAATAAACCCACAAAAATCAGTTGCCTTCCTATACACTGATAACGCACAGGAAGAGAGGGAAATAAAGGGAGCAACCCCATTCACAATAACCTCCCAAAAAATAAAATATTTAGGAATTAACCTAACCAAAGATGTAAAAGAACTATTTAATGAGAACTATAAAAAGTTAAAGAAAGAAATTGCAGAAGACACTAGGAAATGGAAAGACCTCCCATGCTCCTGGATAGGCCGACTTAATATAGTAAAGATGGTGATACTTCCAAAATTAATATACAAATTCAATGCAATTCCTATTAAAATCCCAATGACGTACATCACTGAAATACAGAAAACAGTCCAAAAATTTATATGGAACAACAAAAGACCTAGAATAGCCAAAACAATTCTAGGGGATAAAGACAATATGGGAGGGCTATCCATGCCGAACTTCAAACTCTACTACAGAGCTATAATCACAAAGACAGCATGGTACTGGCACAAAAACAGACCCGAAGACCAATGGAACAGAATAGAAGATCCAGATATAAATCCACAGGCCTACAGCCAGCTGATATTCGACAAAGGAGCCAAAGACATACAATGGAAGAAACACAGCCTCTTCAACCGCTGGTGCTGGGAAAACTGGGCAGCCACATGCAGAAAACTAAAAGTGGACCCCAGCCTATCACCATGCACCAACATCAACTCAAAATGGATTAAAGACCTTAACATTAAACCTGAATCTCTGAAACTACTGCAGGACAGAGTAGGAGAGACACTTGAACTAATAGGCACAGGAAGGAACTTCCTGAACAGAGTCCCAGGGTCACAACAAGTTGGAGAGAGACTCGACAAATGGGACTACCTTAAAATAAAAAGCTTCTGCACAGCTAAATCTATCGCAACTAAGCTAGAAAGACAACCAACTAATTGGGAAAAAATATTTACCAGCAATATATCAGACAAGGGGTTAACATCCTGTATATACAGGGAACTCAAGAAACTAATCCCTCCCAAACCTAACAAACCAATTACTAAATGGGCAAGGGAACTAAAGAGGGACTTCTCAAATGAAGAAATAAAAATGGCAAAGAAACACATGAGGAAATGTTCATCATCCCTGGTGGTGAAGGAAATGCAAATAAAGACAACCCTGAGATACCACCTTACCCCAGTCAGAATGTCCCACATCCACAAATCAGCCAACGACAAATGCTGGAGGGGATGTGGAGAAAGAGGAACCCTATTACACTGCTGGTGGGAATGTACACTTATACAACCACTTTGGAAAGCAGTCTGGAGGGTCCTTAGAAAGCTAAAGATTGACCTCCCTTACGACCCAGTCATACCACTTCTAGGCATCTACCCTGAACAACAGGAACCAATATACAAGGACACGTGCACCTCCATGTTTATTGCAGCACTGTTCGCAATAGCTAGGATATGGAAACAACCTAGGTGCCCCACCACAGATGAATGGATCCAAAAATTGTGGTATCTATACACAATGGAATATTATGCAGCCATTAGAAATGACAAAATAATGGCATTTGCAGGGAAATGGATGGAGCTAGAAGGAATCATGTTGAGCGAGGTAAGCCAAGAACGAAGAGACAAACGGTACATGGTCTCCCTCATAAGTGGATGCTAAATCCAAAAGGTTAGTGATACGACAAAACTAACAGGACTTAAGAAACAAAGAACTCCCGCTCATCTGGTTGAACCACTACTAAATATCCTCATGCTGCTGATCACAAATATGGTATATAACATGTGAACACTGTTATATATTACAGACTGTGGTAGACAATTTGCTCCAGGGAAGTTAGAATGAACTTGTGACTTTGAAATTATGTAATCATTTAATCACAATCAAAAAAAAAAAAAAAAAAAAAGAACCTCGGGGAAGGGAGGGAGGGAGGGGATGGTAGGGGGAAAACAATGGAGGGGGTAACAATGTTCAAGAGGAAGTGTACTCATAACCTCACTCATGTAACTGTGACCCTCTGTATAGTAGCTTTACAATAAAAAAAAAAAAAAAAAAAAAAAAAGTCACAACTCCATGTACACCAGCGAATCCACACAGGAGAGAATCCTTTTATATGTTCAGAATGTGGGAAGGTCTTCACTCACAAGACAAATCTCATTATACACCACAAAATTCACACTGGAGAGAGACCCTATATATGTACTGTGTGTGGAAAGGCCTTTACTGACAGGTCAAATCTCATTAAGCACCAAAAAATTCACACTGGAGAAAAACCTTATAAGTGCAGTGACTGTGGAAAATCATTCACTTGGAAGTCACGGCTCAGGATCCATCAGAAATGCCATACTGGAGAGAGACATTATGAATGCAGTGAATGTGGGAAAGCCTTCATTCAGAAATCAACACTAAGTATGCACCAGAGAATCCACAGAGGAGAAAAACCCTATGTTTGCCCAGAATGTGGGAAGGCTTTCTTCCACAAATCTCATTTTATTACTCATGAGAGAATTCATACTGGAGAGAAACCTTATGAATGTAGTGGTTGTGGGAAATCCTTCACTAAGAAATCACAACTCCATGTCCATCAGCAGATTCACACAGGCGAGAAGCCATATCGATGTGCTGAGTGTGGAAAGGCCTTCACTGATAGAGCGAATCTCTTTACACATCAGAAAATTCATACTGGAGAGAAGCCCTATAAATGTAGTGACTGTGGAAAAGCCTTCACTCGGAAATCAGGCCTTCATATCCATCAGCAATCCCACACAGGAGAAAGACATTATGAGTGCAGTGAATGTGGGAAAGCCTTCGCAAGAAAATCAACACTAATTATGCACCAGAGAATTCACACAGGAGAGAAACCTTATATTTGTACTGAATGTGGGAAGTCCTTTATCCAGAAATCACACTTAAATAGACATAGACGAATCCATACTGGAGAGAAACCCTACAAATGTAGTGACTGTGGGAAATCTTTCATTAAGAAGTCACAACTCCATGAGCATCATCGGATTCACACAGGAGAGAAGCCATATATATGTGCTGAATGTGGAAAGGCCTTTACCATCAGATCAAATCTTATTAAACACCAGAAAATTCATACAAAACAGAAAACCTATGTCTAGTTCATGTAACTAATGTCAATTACTACCCTTACTTTGGAGCAACCATGTTTGGTTACCCAACAGATTTTCAGGCCCCTACAAAATAAAGCAAAAGCTAGGTGCAGTGGTCACATCTGTAGTGAAGCGGAGATAGGAGGATTGCTTGAGTCCAGGAGTTTGAGACCAGCCTGGACAATACAACAGTACCCTAACCCCCACCCTCAAAAAAAAACATACAAAAAGATTACTCACATTACTTTTGTTTCATTTTTTTTGATAAAGCAGCAACTAAATAAATTCAGGACTTTTGAATTTTTTATGCCCTGAATAGCAAAATTATTAAATATGAATCCCATTTTTTTTAATTTTATTTTAATTGAGAACATACTGTACAGAGGGGTTACAATTACATGGGCAGGAAAATGCATACATTTCTTACCAAGCATTGCAGCCTCCTCCTTTGTTTACCCTTCACCTCCCTTCCCAGCCTCCCCCCTCCCCCCCACCCAATCATACCCCCCTCCCCCTCCCCCACCGACATTGTAAAGCTGGTTTTGACATGACATTTTGTACTTCTCTGAATCCCATTTTTTTTTTTGCTGGTCCTAAACTCCAGGACTGGGCTCTGTCCCTGTGTCTCTTTGTGCTCAAGGCTAGCATTCTATCACTTGAGCCACAGTTCATACCTGGATTTTTCTGAGTAGTTTATCAGAGATAAGAATCTCATCAACTTTCCTGCCACGGGCTAGGTGGCTCAGTGGTTGAGTGCTTGCCTTGCATACATGAGGCCCTGGGTTCGATTCTTCAGCACCACATAAGCAGAAAAAGCCGGAAGTGGCACTGTAGCTCAAGTGGTAGAGGGCTAACCTTGAGCTGAAGAGCTGAGGGACAGTGCCCAAAGTTCAGGCCCACAACCGACAAAAAAAAAAAAACTTTCCTGCCTGAGCTGATTTTGAACCATGATCCTCAGATCTCAGAATCCTGAGTAACTAGGATTACAGGCATGAGCCACTGGTACCTGACCCCAAAATTTTATAGCAAGATAATTGGCAAGAAATATTTTTCGTTGTCTAATCTTCCTAAGGAAATGAATCAAGTCAATTCAGGTCTATAATAAAAAGAAGCCAGTTTTTGTGAAAATTAGTACTAAAAATTCAAAGAAAGCACTTAACTGTTTTCCCTTCCTTTGGGAAATTCCCAATGTTGTTTATAGTATTTGTTGGTGTATGCTGTGGCAGTAGGTTCTCAGAGCCATATGCATGATCTCAGCCTGTGATCAATGACATAAGGAAGGATTTTATAATTTCTTGTCACTTCAGAGCTGACCCTAGGATCATAGAACTTGGCCACGGCAACCCAAATCTGGAAGATAGTACTTCAGATCCTCATCATTGTAGAGAACTGCACTTTTGCTGGGTACCAGTGACTGATGCCTATAATCATAACTACTCAGGATGCTTGAGATCCAGAGGATGGAGGTTTGAGACCAGCCCAAGCAGAAAAACCCTTGAGACTCCATCTCCAAAACAACCAGCAAAATGACATGCTGGAGGCATGGCTCAAGTGGTAGAATGCCAGCCAAGCCAGCAAGTCTTGGGAGCATAAAGCAAAACAAAAATGAAAAGAATAATAAAACTACTTTCTTACTAATTCTTGTTTGAAAAATGGGCAACTGAAGAAAAATGGGGGTGGGCTGGGAAGGTGGCTCAGTGGTAGAGCGCTTGCCTTGCATGCATGAGGCCCTGGGTTCAATTCCTCAGCACCACATAAGCAGAAAAAGCTGGAAGTGGCACTGTGGCTCAAGTGGTAGAGCACTTGAGCTGAAGAGCTGAGGGACAACACCCACGCCCAGAGTTCAGGCCCCACCACGGACAGAAAAAAAAAAGAAAGAAAAATGTGTTTCAAAACCTAGAATTCTTCCCCTCTAATACAATGAGACAAAATTGTCTGGCATTTTAGATTGTTTTATTAGAAAAAAATGCAGTTAGATACTTGAAAAAAGTATTCCTTTCCAAGTCTCTATATATTAATCTTATTTAATCGACACTGAATAATATGTGTCATAATCTTACAGAATATTGTGAATTTCTCTTTTAGAGCTACTAATTTTTGCCTTTTTTACATACATCCAAGTTTATAGTTTTTCTGCTTAATTGAAAGTATCACTCTAAATGGTTCTCTTATTGTAGTAATGGTTTTGACTTAAGTGCACTGTCAGATATGAATACAATAAGCAGACTTCCTTATTAAATTAGTACTATACCACTTCTGAACAAGAGGACTTATATGGTGTTGATGTCATGCATTTTAATTCTTCATATATTTGGCATTGCTAGTTATTGTTTCAATGTTTATTTGAATTAACCCTTCTAATGACTTTTTTTTGTCTTTTATTTTAACTGAGACCATTGCATTGCTAGCCAAGTGCTTTGCCACTGAACTACATTACAGCTCACCCTTCTCATTACCTTTTTTTTTTGGTCAGTCGTGGGGCTTGAATTCTGGGCCTGAGCACTGTCCCTGAGCTCTTCAGCTCAAGGATAGCACTCTACCACTTGAGCCACAGCACCACTTCCGCTTTTCTGAGTGTTTTATTGGAGATAAGAGTCTCACGGGCTTTCCTGCACAGGTTGGCTTTGAACCGTGATCCTCAGATCTCAGCCTCCTTAGTAGCTAGGATTACAGGCATGAACCACCAGCGTCTGGCTTCATTACTTTTTAATTCTTTCTTGTTCTGTAAGTTTTCCCCTGGAATCATTCTCCTTTGTACTGCCTTCTGTTTTGGAGGTGCTGTGCATGCTAGGAGAGCATTCTATCTCTGCATTACATTACCAGTCCCATGGGATATATTTTTTTCTTGCTTCCTGCAGTGTGGATGTAGTGGGAACAAATTCTTTTTTGTTTTCTAGAAATGCCATTTGCTCCCTCTTTCTTTCCCTCCCATCCTCCTGCCCTCCCTCACTCCCTTTCTCCTACCCTTCTCTCCCTTGTTGCAGATCCTGAAGTGCCAGGAGCTGGCAATGTGTGAGCAAAAGCTCCCAGCCATTGACTCCAACCCTGCTGGCTGCAAGTACTTGTCCTTTTATTTGAGGAAGTGTTTTTCTCAGCTTTGGGTCTGGGGGCTTATCTGAGGGAGTATGGTAGACAAAGATTGTGTGAAATAAAACAAGGAAGGATACGTACTGTCTTGCGCTTGTTGGCCTGGTGGTTGGAACAATGCGATGCAAGCATTTGACAAATACAGAAAGTGTATATAGCTGAGGCTTTTGCTGGAATAAACAGAGTTGTGCCTTCAGCCTTCTCTCCCTCTCCTTCATCCATCCCCTTTGCCCCTTGACAGCCCCTGTTCAAGCTGCCTCTGGACCCAGGCACTCTCTCCCCTCCCCAATCCTTGTGCTAGGACCTATCATATGCTAACGATATGTTTTACTCCTGAAGTATATTTTCAATCTTTGTATTGATTATCTTGTTTTTGAGCCAATACTGGGGCTTGAACTTAGGACTTTACACTTTTGGTTGACTTTCTTGCTCAAGGCTGGTATTCTACTACTTGATCCATAGTTCTTTGTCGTTTTGCCAGATAATTGGAGATAAACTATCTCAGATTTGCCCACCCTGGCTGGGTTTGAACTGAGATACTTAGATCTCAACCTCCTGAGCAACTAAGAATACAAGTGTAAGCCACGGGCACCTGGCTTCTTACATTTTCTTAATGTAAGGTTATCATTCTAGCTCTTAAGCCACAGCTCCACTTTTGGCTTTCTCTTTTTGTTTGTTCGTTTGGTAATTTATTGGAGATAAGTCTCATAGACTTTTCTGCCCTGGCTGGCTTTGAACTATGGACCTCAGATCTCAGATCTCAGCCTCCTGAATATCTAGATGATTATAGCGTAAGTCACCAGAGCCTGGCTAAGTTGCTTTTTTTCCCCCAGTCCTGGAACTTGAACTCAGGGCCTGGGCACTGTCCCTGAACTTCTTTTGCTCAAGGCTAGCACTCTACCACTTGAGCCACAGTGCCACTTCCGGCTTTTTCTGCCTATGTGGTACTGAGGAATTGAACCCAGGGCCTCATGCATGCAAGCCAAGCACACTACCACTGAGCCATCTTCCCAGCTCCTACATTTATGTTTGAAAATTACTTTTAGTGTATATGAAATTCTAATTTGGCACTTACTAATATTTTAATATTAATATTTAATTATAATCTGTCTCCCATTGAAAAATGAGCTGCCTCAGTCCTCCTATCTCAGGTTTCTGAAGAGCTAGGATTACAGGTGTGAGCCACTGATGTCCTGTTTCCATCTCTTTTGATAACAATTTCTTTGTCTTTTCAGCAGTTTTATCCTCACTATGTATAGGTGTGATTTTCTATGTATTTATCCTGCTTGGCCTTTGCAGTAGTTTGTTAGTGGGTAGGCTAGTAGTTTTAAATGCATATGGAGAAGTTCTTAGTGACGTATCTGCTTCCTTGCCTTCTCAATTTCTTCCCATTATGTAGACCCCCCTAATGATCTGCTTCTGATGACTATTGTTTTCCTTGGGTTTTGGTCATGTCTCCTCATATATGTGGGGACCATTTAAATCAGTTACCAAGCACTATGCATTAAAATTGTGGAGAGAAGATGGTCTGAATGATGTTTCCTTCCAGAGAGGATTTGCCCTGGCTTTCAACAGGGCAAGGCCAGGCACCCTATCAGTCCCTGATTGCTTTTATCCAATCATGTACTGACATTATTTGCACCTGGACTACAGTCTCCATGAAGAGTATCTGGGATTTTCTTTTTTCTTTTCTTTTCTTTAGTTGGTCGTGGGGCTTGAACTCTGAGCTTGAGCGCTGTCTCTCAGCTCTTCAGCTCAAGGTGAGTGCTCTGCCACTTGAGCCATAGCACCACTTCTGGTTTTCTGGTAGTTAATTGGAGATGAGTCTCATGGACTTTTCTGCCCAGGCTGGCTTTGAACCGTGAGCCTCAATCTCATCTTCCTTAGTAGCTAGGATTACAGGCATGAGCCACCGGCGTCTGGGTTGGGTTTTCATTCTTATGTTTAGGAGACCAGAATTTGGATGATTTATCAGGCCCCTCTTCCTTGAGAGGACTTGAATTCCGGTGTTTGTATCTTCGGTCCCATCAAGTTGTCTAAAACCCTCTCCAGGAGAAGAGTCCAAGATGGCGACGGGGCAGTAGGGAAACGCCACAGCTCTCTCCAACCAAAAAGAGAGTTCGAGTTCCAACCTTTAATCTCCCCAAGAGACCGACAACAACAAAAAGACGAACACTCAGAGAAAAACCAGAGGTGGAAAATAACAAAAAAAAGAAAGACAGGAAAAGAAGAATTTCAGAACAGAGAAGAGCGAAGACCCCTCCCCCAACCTTTACTGGCCGCGCGGCAGTGCGCCAAGCCGCCGGCCAGCCGGCCCGGCGGGGGCTGCCGGACCCACAGAGACACAGGGGGCTGCTTGCAGATCACCAGGTACCGGATTGCAGAACAGCGGATCGCCAGGAACAGAGAAACCTACCAGCCGGGAGTCTCCAGGAGGATCCCACCCCACCCATCACTCTCCACCGGAGCGGAGAGGCTCCATCCCGCCAAAGCCGCCCGGCACCAGCAGCGCCACAAAGGGACCTGTCCGCAGACCACCCGCCCAATCGCGATCGCAACGACCCGGCGGGGGGCCGCCCAACCCAGCCCGCAACCACCCCAACTGAACTCGGATTGCAACGACAACTGACGGACTGCAACAACAACTGACGACCTACAGGGTGAGTACCCATCAGGGGACAGGGAATCCATCAAGGGAGACCAGAGCTGGAGGGAATCCCCAGACCCTGACCTAGACTCCCTACCCCAACACCCGGACCACAGGACCCACTAAAACTGGGAACTGTTCGAGAGCTCCACCAGCCGGTGGAGCACACTCTGCTGGCCAGGCCAGAGCAAGAGCGCCCCTGGAAGGGAGCTTAAATGCTCAAGCCAGGAACAGTGCCCCTGGGTCAAGACTACCAACAGTAGAAGAAATTTGAACTGTGTCCTCCAGGCTGCATAACCAAGGTGGTATACACATTAGCACAGGCCTAACGAGCGCGCTCCAGGCTGGGGCCGGAACCAGGCCAGGGGACCGGCGCCTGAACAAAGCAAAAAGGGTCAGAAGTGGGGCTGTGGCTCAAATGGTAGGGTGCCAGCCCTGAGCTGAAGAGCTGAGGGACAGCACCCAAACCTAGAGTTCAAGCCCACAACCAGCCCAAAACAAACAAACAAAAACACATCAGGAGCCCATAGCAGACTCCAGTATTTGGGAGAGTGCATCCAGAGCATCTGATCTTCCCAAGAGCACCCGCAGGAGCAAACACAAGCAGTCTAGGCTGCTCAACCCTTCCAAAGGCGGGAATTGCTACAGCAAAGAGCTGAGAATCCTAAGTGAATAGCAGCTGGAAATAGGCTCCCAACAGAATCCAGATCAGGCACAGACTCTCTCTACCAATACAGAATCAGCAACCAAGCAAAGACAGACACACCAAAACAAGATTGAAGAGCAGTCTCCTGAACCCCCATGCGAAAATCACAGAGAAAAATCACAAGGTTTACCACTACCCAGGACAGCAAGCTCACCTCAAAAGCCAGCAGCCACGCAGGGGAGAGCCCCAGTGGGAGCAAAGCAGGAATGGAAGACAAAAACTACATCCAAGGGTTGCTGGAGGCAATGACTCAAGAAATAAAGCGAGAAATGGATCAGAAATTGAAAGAGCACAAGGATGAACTATCAAAAGATATACAGGATATCAAACAAAAATTGGATGCAAAAATAGAAGCTGCACAAACCTCAGTAAGAAGTGAGATAAACGCCAAATTAGAGGTAATGCATACTGATCTCACCTCATTGAGAGGTGAGATCAGTACTCTGAGAACCAACATTGAATCCATAAAGGGATCCATTTCCACCATGCAAACCACAATAGAAGCCACGGTCAACAGAGTGAATGAAATGGAAGGTAGAGTGTCAGATACAGAAGACAGAATACACCAACTGGACCAAAAAGTGACAGATATGGAAAAATCACTCAAATTAAACCAAAGGGAAATTCAAGAGCAAGCAGATAATGCTAAAAAATTTAACCTTCGCATAATCGGAGTGGACGAAGGTGAGGAATTCCAGAGCAAGGGAATGCAACACCTATTTAACAAGATAGTCAATGAAAATTTTCCCCACCTCAAAAACGACCATCTTAACTACATCACAAAAGCTTATCGAACACCCAACAAGCAAGATCCCAGGAGAAACACTTCTAGGCACATAATAGTAACAATGATGGATCTGAATAATAAGGAAACAATCCTGCATGCAGCAAAAATGAAGAAGGAGCTATACTACAACGGGAAAAAAATTAGAATCACTGCAGATCTCTCCACACAAACAATGAATGCAAGAAAAGCCTGGGAAAGCACCATACGAGCCCTGAGAGCCAATAACTGCCAACCCAGACTGATATACCCGGCAAAGCTAGCATTCACATTCGATGGAGAACTGAAAACTTTTAATAGCAAAGAAAAACTAAATGAATACATAAACATTAAGCCAGCATTACAAAGAATTCTAAGAGGGGGAACACAACCTGAAGAAAGCAACCAGGAACTGGGACCTGCCCCAAACAGGCATTACTCAAAGTCTAACTGAGCAAGCACAGGAGGAAAGGAAAGAAGAAAAACTTAGGAAAACGGAATGGCAGGGACAACAATGCATCTCTCTATACTTTCTCTTAATATAAATGGGCTGAATTCACCAATTAAAAGAAAACGAACTGAGGACTGGATCAGAAAACAAGACCCATCCATCTGTTGCCTTCAGGAGACCCACCTCTCAGCCAAACATACAAACAAACTCAGAGTGAAGGGGTGGAAAAGGATCTACCAATCAAATTCCCCCAATAAGAAAGCAGGTGTAGCTATCCTGATATCTGACAAAATAAACTTTTCATTAAAATCAGTACAGAAAGACAAGGACGGACACTACATATTAATAAAGGGAACAATCCAAGAGGAGGATATAACCATCATCAACTTATATGCCCCAAATATTGGTGCACCCAGATATGTTAAACAAATGCTCTCAAACTTACAGAATAAAATAGATCCCAATACGATAATACTAGGAGACTTTAACACGCCACTCTCACCAAAGGACAGGTCTACCAACCAGAGGATTGGCAAAGAAGCTACCGAATTAAGTGAGGCCATACTTCAAGCGGAATTAACTGACATCTACCGAGTATTTCACCCTAAAACAACACAGTACACATTCTTCTCAGCAGCTCATGGAACTTTCTCCAAAATAGACCATATCATAGTTCATTCAAGGAACTTAAGCAAATACAAAGGGATCGACATAATCCCCTGTATCCTATCTGACCACAGTGGAATCAAGCTAGCTCTCAATAACAAAGCATACCGCAGAAATTTCTCTAATACATGGAAATTGAACAGCACACTCCTTAACAAGGCCTGGGTAACAGAAGAGATCAGAGAAGAAATAAAGCATTTCCTAGAACTCAATGAAAATGAAAACACCTCACAAAGAAACTTGTGGGACACAGCAAAAGCAGTCCTGAGGGGCAAATTTATTGCCCTCAGTGCCCACATCAAGAGAATGGAGACAGACCAAGTAAATAATCTCATGTTGCAACTAAAACAGCTAGAAAAACAAGAAAAAATGGGACCTAAAGCTACTAGACGAAGCCAGATAACCAAATTGAGAGCAGAGATTAACCAATTAGAAAATCAGAAAACCATAACCAAAATAAACCAAACAAAAAGCTGGTTCTTTGAAAAAATAAACAAAATTGATGGCCCGTTGGCAAGATTAATTAAAAAAAGAAGAGAGGAAACCCATATTAATAGGATTAGGGATGCCACGGGAAACATCACAACACGTACCCAAGATATCCAAACAATTCTAACAGACTACTTTCAAAAGCTATACTCTCTAAAGGAAGAAAATCTGGCGGAAATGGATGCATTTTTAGAGAAATACAAGTTACCCAAACTGAGCAAAGAAGAAGTTAACCAATTAAATAAGCCAATATCCTATAATGAGATACAGGAAGCTATCAAAAGTCTTCCAACAAAAAAAAGCCCAGGACCAGATGGATTCACAGCAGAATTCTATAAGACCTTTAAAGAAGAACTAATACCCATACTCCTCAAGCTCTTCAGAGAAACAGAGAAGGAGGGAGCTATCCCAAACTCATTCTATGAAGCCAATATCACACTCATCCCCAAACCAGGCAAAGACCCAACCAAAAAGGAGAATTACAGGCCAATCTCCTTGATGAACACAGATGCAAAGATCCTTAACAAGATTCTAGCTAACAGAATCCAGAAACACATAAAAAAAATAATACACTATGATCAGGTAGGCTTCATCCCAGAGACACAGGGATGGTTTAACATACGTAAGTCAATAAATGTAATCCAGCATATCAACAGAGCCAAGGTCAAGAATCACATGATTATCGCCACAGATGCAGAAAAGGCCTTTGATAAAATTCAACATTCATTCATGCTAAAAGCTCTGGAGAAAATAGGAATAGAAGGAACATTTCTAAAAACAATAAAAGCCATTTATGACAGACCAATAGCCAATATTATACTTAATGGGGAAAAGCTACAACCAATCCTCCTAAAAACAGGAACAAGGCAAGGATGTCCACTGTCTCCACTCCTCTTCAACATAGTCCTAGAACCCTTAGCCAGGGCAATAAGGCAAGAAAAAGACATTAAAGGGATCCGCATAGGGAAAGAAGAAGTGAAACTATCCCTTTTTGCAGACGACATGATACTATACCTCCACGATCCCAAAAACTCCATCCCCAAACTTTTAGAAATCATAAGTCACTTCGGCAAAATAGCAGGATACAAAATAAACCCACAAAAATCAGTTGCCTTCCTATACACTGATAACGCACAGGAAGAGAGGGAAATAAAGGGAGCAACCCCATTCACAATAACCTCCCAAAAAATAAA
The DNA here is from genome assembly GCF_019054845.1 of Dipodomys spectabilis. NCBI lineage: Eukaryota > Metazoa > Chordata > Mammalia > Rodentia > Heteromyidae > Dipodomys > Dipodomys spectabilis. Next base: position 18,210,847 of record NW_024870775.1, read on the forward strand.
ATATTTAGGAATTAACCTAACCAAAGATGTAAAAGAACTATTTAATGAGAACTATAAAAAGTTAAAGAAAGAAATTGCAGAAGACACTAGGAAATGGAAAGACCTCCCATGCTCCTGGATAGGCCGACTTAATATAGTAAAGATGGTGATACTTCCAAAACTAATATACAAATTCAATGCAATTCCTATTAAAATCCCAATGACGTACATCACTGAAATACAGAAAACAGTCCAAAAATTTATATGGAACAACAAAAGACCTAGAATAGCCAAAACAATTCTAGGGGATAAAGACAATATGGGAGGGCTATCCATGCCGAACTTCAAACTCTACTACAGAGCTATAATCACAAAGACAGCATGGTACTGGCACAAAAACAGACCCGAAGACCAATGGAACAGAATAGAAGATCCAGATATAAATCCACAGGCCTACAGCCAGCTGATATTCGACAAAGGAGCCAAAGACATACAATGGAAGAAACACAGCCTCTTCAACCGCTGGTGCTGGGAAAACTGGGCAGCCACATGCAGAAAACTAAAAGTGGACCCCAGCCTATCACCATGCACCAACATCAACTCAAAATGGATTAAAGACCTTAACATTAAACCTGAATCTCTGAAACTACTGCAGGACAGAGTAGGAGAGACACTTGAACTAATAGGCACAGGAAGGAACTTCCTGAACAGAGTCCCAGGGTCACAACAAGTTGGAGAGAGACTCGACAAATGGGACTACCTTAAAATAAAAAGCTTCTGCACAGCTAAATCTATCGCAACTAAGCTAGAAAGACAACCAACTAATTGGGAAAAAATATTTACCAGCAATATATCAGACAAGGGGTTAACATCCTGTATATACAGGGAACTCAAGAAACTAATCCCTCCCAAACCTAACAAACCAATTACTAAATGGGCAAGGGAACTAAAGAGGGACTTCTCAAATGAAGAAATAAAAATGGCAAAGAAACACATGAGGAAATGTTCATCATCCCTGGTGGTGAAGGAAATGCAAATAAAGACAACCCTGAGATACCACCTTACCCCAGTCAGAATGTCCCACATCCACAAATCAGCCAACGACAAATGCTGGAGGGGATGTGGAGAAAGAGGAACCCTATTACACTGCTGGTGGGAATGTACACTTATACAACCACTTTGGAAAGCAGTCTGGAGGGTCCTTAGAAAGCTAAAGATTGACCTCCCTTACGACCCAGTCATACCACTTCTAGGCATCTACCCTGAACAACAGGAACCAATATACAAGGACACGTGCACCTCCATGTTTATTGCAGCACTGTTCGCAGTAGCTAGGATATGGAAACAACCTAGGTGCCCCACCACAGATGAATGGATCCAAAAATTGTGGTATCTATACACAATGGAATATTATGCAGCCATTAGAAATGACAAAATAATGGCATTTGCAGGGAAATGGATGGAGCTAGAAGGAATCATGTTGAGCGAGGTAAGCCAAGAACGAAGAGACAAACGGTACATGGTCTCCCTCATAAGTGGATGCTAAATCCAAAAGGTTAGGTGATACGACAAAACTAACAGGACTTAAGAAACAAAGAACTCCCGCTCATCTGGTTGAACCACTACTAAATATCCTCATGCTGCTGATCACAAATATGGTATATAACATGTGAACACTGTTATATATTACAGACTGTGGTAGACAATTTGCTCCAGGGAAGTTAGAATGAACTTGTGACTTTGAAATTATGTAATCATTTAATCACAATCAAAAAAAAAAAAAAAAAAAAAAAAGAACCTCGGGGAAGGGAGGGAGGGAGGGGATGGTAGGGGGAAAACAATGGAGGGGGTAACAATGTTCAAGAGGAAGTGTACTCATAACCTCACTCATGTAACTGTAACCCTCTGTATAGTAGCTTTACAATAAAAAAAAATAAATAAAATAAAACCCTCTCCATCCTCACTTGGCTAGTATTTACTGTAAGAATTAGATAACATCTCTTTAGTAATAATCTCAAATTCCAGAGTATGCCTTGTTTCTAGTCAGAAGTCTTGTCTCACCATGCTGGCCTCCTGTGTTTTCAAAAAATTTAAATATGAGAGGGGGGACCAAGATGGCGACGGGGCAGTAGGGAAACGCCACAGCTCTCTCCAACCAAAAAGAGAGTTCGAGTTCCAACCTTTAATCTCCCCAAGAGACCGACAACAACAAAAAGACGAACACTCAGAGAAAAACCAGAGGTGGAAAATAACAAAAAAAAGAAAGAGAGGAAAAGAAGAATTTCAGAACAGAGAAGAGCGAAGACCCCTCCCCCAACCTTTACTGGCCGCGCGGCAGTGCGCCAAGCCGCCGGCCAGCCGGCCCGGCGGGGGCTGCCGGAGCCACAGAGACACAGGGGGCTGCTTGCAGATCACCAGGTACCGGATTGCAGAACAGCGGATCGCCAGGAACAGAGAAACCTACCAGCCGGGAGTCTCCAGGAGGATCCCACCCCACCCATCACTCTCCACCGGAGCGGAGAGGCTCCATCCCGCCAAAGCCGCCCGGCACCAGCAGCGCCACAAAGGGACCTGTCCGCAGACCACCCGCCCAATCGCGATCGCAACGACCCGGCGGGGGGCCGCCCAACCCAGCCCGCAACCACCCCAACTGAACTCGGACTGCAACAACAACTGACGACCTACAGGGTGAGTACCCATCAGGGGACAGGGAATCCATCAAGGGAGACCAGAGCTGGAGGGAATCCCCAGACCCTGACCTAGACTCCCTACCCCAACACCCGGACCACAGGACCCACTAAAACTGGGAACTGTTCGAGAGCTCCACCAGCCGGTGGAGCACACTCTGCTGGCCAGGCCAGAGCAAGAGCGTCCCTGGAAGGGAGCTTAAATGCTCAAGCCAGGAACAGTGCCCCTGGGTCAAGACTACCAACAGTAGAAGAAATTTGAACTGTGTCCTCCAGGCTGCATAACCAAGGTGGTATACACATTAGCACAGGCCTAACGAGCGCGCTCCAGGCTGGGGCCGGAACCAGGCCAGGGGACCGGCGCCTGAACAAAGCAAAAAGGGTCAGAAGTGGGGCTGTGGCTCAAATGGTAGGGTGCCAGCCCTGAGCTGAAGAGCTGAGGGACAGCACCCAAACCTAGAGTTCAAGCCCACAACCAGCCCAAAACAAACAAACAAAAACACATCAGGAGCCCATAGCAGACTCCAGTATCAGATGCATCCAGAGCATCTGATCTTCCCAAGAGCACCCACAGGAGCAAACACAAGCAGTCCAGGCTGCTCAACCCTTCCAAAGGCGGGAATTGCTACAGCAGAGAGCTGAGAATCCTAAGTGAATAGCAGCTGGAAATAGGCTCCCAACAGAATCCAGATCAGGCACAGACTCTCTCTACCAATACAGAATCAGCAACCAAGCAAAGACAGACACACCAAAACAAGATTGAAGAGCAGTCTCCTGAACCCCCATGCGAAAATCACAGAGAAAAATCACAAGGTTTACCACTACCCAGGACAGCAAGCTCACCTCAAAAGCCAGCAGCCACGCAGGGGAGAGCCCCAGTGGGAGCAAAGCAGGAATGGAAGACAAAAACTACATCCAAGGGTTGCTGGAGGCAATGACTCAAGAAATAAAGCGAGAAATGGATCAGAAATTGAAAGAGCACAAGGATGAACTATCAAAAGATATACAGGATATCAAACAAAAATTGGATGCAAAAATAGAAGCTGCACAAACCTCAGTAAGAAGTGAGATAAACGCCAAATTAGAGGTAATGCATACTGATCTCACCTCATTGAGAGGTGAGATCAGTACTCTGAGAACCAACATTGAATCCATAAAGGGATCCATTTCCACCATGCAAACCACAATAGAAGCCACGGTCAACAGAGTGAATGAAATGGAAGGTAGAGTGTCAGATACAGAAGACAGAATACACCAACTGGACCAAAAAGTGACAGATATGGAAAAATCACTCAAATTAAACCAAAGGGAAATTCAAGAGCAAGCAGATAATGCTAAAAAATTTAACCTTCGCATAATCGGAGTGGACGAAGGTGAGGAATTCCAGAGCAAGGGAATGCAACACCTATTTAACAAGATAGTCAATGAAAATTTTCCCCACCTCAAAAACGACCATCTTAGCTACATCACAAAAGCTTATCGAACACCCAACAAGCAAGATCCCAGGAGAAACACTTCTAGGCACATAATAGTAACAATGATGGATCTGAATAATAAGGAAACAATCCTGCATGCAGCAAAAATGAAGAAGGAGCTATACTACAACGGGAAAAAAATTAGAATCACTGCAGATCTCTCCACACAAACAATGAATGCAAGAAAAGCCTGGGAAAGCACCATACGAGCCCTGAGAGCCAATAACTGCCAACCCAGACTGATATACCCGGCAAAGCTAGCATTCACATTCGATGGAGAACTGAAAACTTTTAATAGCAAAGAAAAACTAAATGAATACATAAACATTAAGCCAGCATTACAAAGAATTCTAAGAGGGGGGACACAACCTGAAGAAAGCAACCAGGAACTGGGACCTGCCCCAAACAGGCATTACTCAAAGTCTAACTGAGCAAGCACAGGAGGAAAGGAAAGAAGAAAAACTTAGGAAAACGGAATGGCAGGGACAACAATGCATCTCTCTATACTTTCTCTTAATATAAATGGGCTGAATTCGCCAATTAAAAGAAAACGAACTGAGGACTGGATCAGAAAACAAGACCCATCCATCTGTTGCCTTCAGGAGACCCACCTCTCAGCCAAACATACAAACAAACTCAGAGTGAAGGGGTGGAAAAGGATCTACCAATCAAATTCCCCCAATAAGAAAGCAGGTGTAGCTATCCTGATATCTGACAAAATAAACTTTTCATTAAAATCAGTACAGAAAGACAAGGACGGACACTACATATTAATAAAGGGAACAATCCAAGAGGAGGATATAACCATCATCAACTTATATGCCCCAAATATTGGTGCACCCAGATATGTTAAACAAATGCTCTCAAACTTACAGAATAAAATAGATCCCAATACGATAATACTAGGAGACTTTAACACGCCACTCTCACCAAAGGACAGGTCTACCAACCAGAGGATTGGTAAAGAAGCTACCGAATTAAGTGAGGCCATACTTCAAGCGGAATTAACTGACATCTACCGAGTATTTCACCCTAAAACAACACAGTACACATTCTTCTCAGCAGCTCATGGAACTTTCTCCAAAATAGACCATATCATAGTTCATTCAAGGAACTTAAGCAAATACAAAGGGATCGACATAATCCCCTGTATCCTATCTGACCACAGTGGAATCAAGCTAGCTCTCAATAACAAAGCATACCGCAGAAATTTCTCTAATACATGGAAATTGAACAGCACACTCCTTAACAAGGCCTGGGTAACAGAAGAGATCAGAGAAGAAATAAAGCATTTCCTAGAACTCAATGAAAATGAAAACACCTCACAAAGAAACTTGTGGGACACAGCAAAAGCAGTCCTGAGGGGCAAATTTATTGCCCTCAGTGCCCACATCAAGAGAATGGAGACAGACCAAGTAAATAATCTCATGTTGCAACTAAAACAGCTAGAAAAACAAGAAAAAATGGGACCTAAAGCTACTAGACGAAGCCAGATAACCAAATTGAGAGCAGAGATTAACCAATTAGAAAATCAGAAAACCATAACCAAAATAAACCAAACAAAAAGCTGGTTCTTTGAAAAAATAAACAAAATTGATGGCCCGTTGGCAAGATTAATTAAAAAAAGAAGAGAGGAAACCCATATTAATAGGATTAGGGATGCCACGGGAAACATCACAACACGTACCCAAGATATCCAAACAATTCTAACAGACTACTTTCAAAAGCTATACTCTCTAAAGGAAGAAAATCTGGCGGAAATGGATGCATTTTTAGAGAAATACAAGTTACCCAAACTGAGCAAAGAAGAAGTTAACCAATTAAATAAGCCAATATCCTATAATGAGATACAGGAAGCTATCAAAAGTCTTCCAACAAAAAAAAGCCCAGGACCAGATGGATTCACAGCAGAATTCTATAAGACCTTTAAAGAAGAACTAATACCCATACTCCTCAAGCTCTTCAGAGAAACAGAGAAGGAGGGAGCTATCCCAAACTCATTCTATGAAGCCAATATCACACTCATCCCCAAACCAGGCAAAGACCCAACCAAAAAGGAGAATTACAGGCCAATCTCCTTGATGAACACAGATGCAAAGATCCTTAACAAGATTCTAGCTAACAGAATCCAGAAACACATAAAAAAAATAATACACTATGATCAGGTAGGCTTCATCCCAGAGACACAGGGATGGTTTAACATACGTAAGTCAATAAATGTAATCCAGCATATCAACAGAGCCAAGGTCAAGAATCACATGATTATCGCCACAGATGCAGAAAAGGCCTTTGATAAAATTCAACATTCATTCATGCTAAAAGCTCTGGAGAAAATAGGAATAGAAGGAACATTTCTAAAAACAATAAAAGCCATTTATGACAGACCAATAGCCAATATTATACTTAATGGGGAAAAGCTACAACCAATCCTCCTAAAAACAGGAACAAGGCAAGGATGTCCACTGTCTCCACTCCTCTTCAACATAGTCCTAGAACCCTTAGCCAGGGCAATAAGGCAAGAAAAAGACATTAAAGGGATCCGCATAGGGAAAGAAGAAGTGAAACTATCCCTTTTTGCAGACGACATGATACTATACCTCCACGATCCCAAAAACTCCATCCCCAAACTTTTAGAAATCATAAGTCACTTCGGCAAAATAGCAGGATACAAAATAAACCCACAAAAATCAGTTGCCTTCCTATACACTGATAACGCACAGGAAGAGAGGGAAATAAAGGGAGCAACCCCATTCACAATAACCTCCCAAAAAATAAAATATTTAGGAATTAACCTAACCAAAGATGTAAAAGAACTATTTAATGAGAACTATAAAAAGTTAAAGAAAGAAATTGCAGAAGACACTAGGAAATGGAAAGACCTCCCATGCTCCTGGATAGGCCGACTTAATATAGTAAAGATGGTGATACTTCCAAAACTAATATACAAATTCAATGCAATTCCTATTAAAATCCCAATGACGTACATCACTGAAATACAGAAAACAGTCCAAAAATTTATATGGAACAACAAAAGACCTAGAATAGCCAAAACAATTCTAGGGGATAAAGACAATATGGGAGGGCTATCCATGCCGAACTTCAAACTCTACTACAGAGCTATAATCACAAAGACAGCATGGTACTGGCACAAAAACAGACCCGAAGACCAATGGAACAGAATAGAAGATCCAGATATAAATCCACAGGCCTACAGCCAGCTGATATTCGACAAAGGAGCCAAAGACATACAATGGAAGAAACACAGCCTCTTCAACCGCTGGTGCTGGGAAAACTGGGCAGCCACATGCAGAAAACTAAAAGTGGACCCCAGCCTATCACCATGCACCAACATCAACTCAAAATGGATTAAAGACCTTAACATTAAACCTGAATCTCTGAAACTACTGCAGGACAGAGTAGGAGAGACACTTGAACTAATAGGCACAGGAAGGAACTTCCTGAACAGAGTCCCAGGGTCACAACAAGTTGGAGAGAGACTCGACAAATGGGACTACCTTAAAATAAAAAGCTTCTGCACAGCTAAATCTATCGCAACTAAGCTAGAAAGACAACCAACTAATTGGGAAAAAATATTTACCAGCAATATATCAGACAAGGGGTTAACATCCTGTATATACAGGGAACTCAAGAAACTAATCCCTCCCAAACCTAACAAACCAATTACTAAATGGGCAAGGGAACTAAAGAGGGACTTCTCAAATGAAGAAATAAAAATGGCAAAGAAACACATGAGGAAATGTTCATCATCCCTGGTGGTGAAGGAAATGCAAATAAAGACAACCCTGAGATACCACCTTACCCCAGTCAGAATGTCCCACATCCACAAATCAGCCAACGACAAATGCTGGAGGGGATGTGGAGAAAGAGGAACCCTATTACACTGCTGGTGGGAATGTACACTTATACAACCACTTTGGAAAGCAGTCTGGAGGGTCCTTAGAAAGCTAAAGATTGACCTCCCTTACGACCCAGTCATACCACTTCTAGGCATCTACCCTGAACAACAGGAATCAATATACAAGGACACGTGCACCTCCATGTTTATTGCAGCACTGTTCGCAATAGCTAGGATATGGAAACAACCTAGGTGCCCCACCACAGATGAATGGATCCAAAAATTGTGGTATCTATACACAATGGAATATTATGCAGCCATTAGAAATGACAAAATAATGGCATTTGCAGGGAAATGGATGGAGCTAGAAGGAATCATGTTGAGCGAGGTAAGCCAAGAACGAAGAGACAAACGGTACATGGTCTCCCTCATAAGTGGATGCTAAATCCAAAAGGTTAGGTGATACGACAAAACTAACAGGACTTAAGAAACAAAGAACTCCCGCTCATCTGGTTGAACCACTACTAAATATCCTCATGCTGCTGATCACAAATATGGTATATAACATGTGAACACTGTTATATATTACAGACTGTGGTAGACAATTTGCTCCAGGGAAGTTAGAATGAACTTGTGACTTTGAAATTATGTAATCATTTAATCACAATCAAAAAAAAAAAAAGAACCTCGGGGAAGGGAGGGAGGGAGGGGATGGTAGGGGGAAAACAATGGAGGGGGTAACAATGTTCAAGAGGAAGTGTACTCATAACCTCACTCATGTAACTGTAACCCTCTGTATAGTAGCTTTACAATAAAAAAAAAAAAAAATTTAAATATGAGCCAGGTTTTGGTGGATCAGGCCTGTAATCCTAGCTACTCAGGTAGCTGAGGATCTAAAGATCATAGTTTGACATCAGCCTTGGCAGACAAATCTGAGAGACTCTTACCTCCATTTAACCAGCACAGAACCAAAAGTGAAGCTGTGGCTTAAGTGGTAGAGCAAAAAAGGCAAGCAAGATCATGATGAGGCTCTGAGTTCAAGCCTCAACACGGAACATATATATACATTACATTAAATGCGTTTAATATTTTCTTACATTTCTTTTGTTCACAAATTGAATTTGGGTCTGTACTACCTACTCTGTCACTGTCAGAAAATTTCAACTCATTGAGATAGCTGTTCCTTCTCGGAGTCCCAAAGTTGTGTGTGTGTGTGTGTGTGTGTGTGTGTGTGTGTGTGTGTGTGTGTGTGTGTGTGTGTGTGTTGAGTCACACTCACAGCCCTTTTTACCACTAGTTATTTTTCAAAGATCTTTTTTAAGTACCGGGGTTTGAAATCAAGGCCTCATACTTGCTAAGCAGGCACTCCACCTTTAGAGTCAAGACATTAGCCCTATCAGTTATTTTTCTAATAGGATCTTGGATTTTTTTTTTTTTTTTTGGCCATTCTCGAGTGCAGTCCTATTTATGCTTTCTACATAGCTGAGATGAAAGGCATATGCCACCATGCTTAGGTTTTGGTTGAAATAGGATCTTGCTAACTTTTGCTAATATGACCTTGAACCATAATCCTCCAGATCACCACCTCTCAAGTAGCTAAGATTACAGATTTGAGACATCATACCCAGCCTCCGCTCCAACCAGGGGTTCCGGCCTCGGGCTGGCGGCAGCTGTGCTGGCACGTGCGAAGGTTCTTGGCAGAAGCAGGTGGTAGGGTCAGTTGTTGAGAAGTGGAGCCTGGTGTGCAGGTTCGAGCTATTGCGGGTGATGACTTGGGCGTGTCTCCTAGTGGGTGTGTATTTGCGCTGCTGCTGCGTGCCGTGCCCAGGAGGAGGTGTCAGCGGCCCGCGAAAGAGCGGAGGGAGGGGGCGGGGCCGACCTGGTGAGGCCATGGAAGGGCGGGGCCTGATGGAAGGGGCGTGGCTCTGCCCAGCCGAGTGGTGTGACGTGTAGAGGGGCGGGGCCCAGCGCCAAAACTTGCAGGAGGTTCCTAACTTGCCCTAGGCACATCAGGTGTAGCCTGCAGGTGCAGCTCGCTGTGGGTAACTACAAGGCTTCCTCCTACGCTGTGGAGAATCGAGTCCTCTGTGTACCTGTGTGTCTCCTGTTTTGAAAGTGTCTTCAACATCTTTCGACAAAGCTCGTTTCTTCAGAGTGGGTCCTCCAATCTACATTAACCGCTGTTTCTCAGTATTGCCAGTTTGCTGTAGCATGTGTTATATTTTAGAAATTCTTATTCAAGTACGTACGTACATGCATACTACAGAAAAACTAATACAAGTGAATATGTTTTTACAAACCTAATACACCCTGATAACACAGATAACCAACAATGTACTTGCCGTCCTTGCCAGGCAGGTAATGCAATTAAAAAATTAGGCCTTCGTCCTAATTTTAATTTTATTTAAATGGATCATGCTAATGTACTCTTTTGTACACTTTTATGTTTGTGAGATACATACTATTACTAGTTATACATTGTAGTTCATTCTTAGTGCTTTGTACTATTCTTTTGTGTGATTATAACAGTTCCACGGTCATGATTTTCACCTTTGATCTATTCTAACTGCTGCTATATGAGTTTTTCAGTAGGTGCCCTTTGGGGCATATTAATAGCATTTCTGCTGGCTTTATATATGAGAGTGAACTTATTGAGCCTTAGAGAGTAAATATACTTTAGCGGATACTGCCAGGGTATTTTTCAAAGTAGATGAATAAAATCCCTTCCAAGTAGGGCAACAATGGCTCACTCCTGTAATTTTAGCTACTCAGTAGGCTGAGATTTGAGAATACCTGTTCAAAGCTGGCCTGGACAGTGAAGAGCCTGATGCCTGAGTGATTCCATCTTAAGCCAGTAACGATCTTGTGAGGTCTGAGTTATGGAATTGTCCATGAGCCTGACCCAGGAATGACACAGAGAAAAACAATTCTGGGGCAACTAGGGACATAAACAGTCCTTGAAAAAACCACGGGATTTTCCTCCAGATGCATCAGTCAGACACTGGGTGGCCATGCAGGACAATTCTTGTCAATAACAGTTTAAACAATCATGTTTGCCCAGCTTAGCTTGGTTTAAATGTCAACCAATCATGTAATTTCTCATGTAAAAGTTCCTTAAAGTTGTTTGTTCAATACTGTGCTGATTCTACGCTTGGGGCCTCTTAACGTCACCGGTTACCGAGTGCGCAGAGGACCAAGCTCGAGCTTGCAATAAATGACTCTTTTGTCCCTTACATTGATCTTGGTCTCTGGGTCTTCAGGGGGTCATGAGTCGGAGCATATCAACAAGAAAGTCTTTCTGACTTATCTCCAATTAGCTGACAAAAAGCCAGAAGTGGAGCTGTGGCCCAAGGGGTAGAGCATCAGCTTTGAATGGGAAAAAGCTAAGGACATCATCCAGGCCCTGATTTCAAGCCCCAGTATAGGCACACCAAAAAAATGATAAAAAAGAAAAATATTCTCCTGCCATCCCTATCAGAGAGTTCTAGGTTCTTCACATCTGCATGAATATTCAGTACATTCCATGTTTTCATTTTACCCTTTCTGGTGAGGATTTGACTGTAAGGACTTGTTGACAATGTTTTTGTTGATAATGTTCCTTTAGGTATTGTGTTTTGTGATGTGTTTGTTAGTTTTTGCTGTTTTATTTCTGCTAAGAATTTTTTTGTTATTTTAGTGGATTTAAGGATTGGCACCAAATAAATTCTAATGTCAGCTGCGTGGCATAGAATATTCGCTAAATATAAGGCTTGAGTTCAAATCTCAGAACCCTAGATTGTCATACCTATTCTTGGCCCACGTATGTCTGTATGACTTTTAGAACCAGTTTACCAGTTTCTTCCTTTTTTATTTTTGGTCAGTCATGGGGCTTGAACTGTGGGCCTGGGTGCTGTCCCTCAGCTCTTCAGCTCAAGGAAAGTGCTCTACCACTTAAGCCACAGTGCCACTTCCGGTTTTCTGGTAGTTAATTTGAGATAAGAATTTCATAGACTTTCCTTGCCCAAGCTGGCTTTGAACCACAATCCTCAGGTTTCAATCTCCTGAGTAGCCAGGATTACAGGCATGAACCACCGATGCCAGTCTCAGGCAGCATTTTAAGAACCTCGTTAAAGGTAATAATATTCACTTGATTACTGGTTGGCTTGTTTCCTTTAAAATCATAATTAGGTATTGACTTTTGCCAATGATATATTACGTTGTTATAATTTTTCCCTTATTTTATTTGTGAAATAAATTATATTGATGATCAAATGTTTCACAAATCATTTTTCAAATAAACCCCACTTGGGTATCATGTACTATAATTTTTTTTTGACAGTCCTGGGGCTTGAATTCAGGGTCTGGACACTGTCCCTTAGCTTCTTTTGCTCAAGGCTAGCACTCGGGCTGGGAAGGTGACTCAGTGGTAGAGTGCTTGCCTTGCATGCCTGAGGCCCTGGGTTCGATTCCTCAGCACCACATAAGCAGAAAAACCTGAAAGTGGCACTGTGGCTCAAGTGGTAGAACGCTAGCCTTGAGCTGAAGAGCTGAAGGACAGTGCCTAGGCCCAGAGTTCAAGCCCCACGACTGGCAGAAAAAAAAAAAAAAAAAGGCTAGCACTCTACCACTTGAGCCACAGTGCCACATCTGGCCTTTTCTGTTTATGTAGTACTGAGTAATTGAACCCAGGGCTTCATACATGCTAAGCCAATACTCTACCCCTAAACCATATTCCCAGTCCCTATACTATAAACTTATTATTTATTTATTGCCAGTTGTGGGGCTTGAACTCTGGGCCTGGGTGCTGTCCCTCAGCTCTTCAGTTTAAGGCAAACGCTCTATCACTTGAGCCACAGTGCCACTTCTGGTTGTCTGGTGGTTAACTGGAGATCAGAGTTTCATGGACGTTCCTGCCCAGGCTGGCTTTGAACCGTGATCCTCAGATCTCAGCCTCCTGAGTAGCTAGGATTATAGGTGTGAGGCACCAATGCCTGGCTTTATACTACAGTTTTTAACAAATTTGTTATTAAGGAGTTGTACAAAGGAATTACAGTTCCATAAGTTGGATACCAAAACTTGAACTCAGGGCCTCACTTAGGGCTTTCTTGCTCATAGCTGCTACTCTATCACTTGAGCAATCCTCCGGTCTAGCAGTTTACTGGCTAACTGTACATAGAGTCTTTCAGATTTGTCTTTGAAATTTAAAACTTAGATCTCAGCCTCTTGAGCAACTAAGATTACAGGCATGAGACACTGATATCTGGCTGTATTATCCTTTTTAAAATTAATGCCTGAAGCTGAGCACTGGTGGCTCACACTTGTAATTCTATCTACTCAGGAGGCTGAGATCTGAGGATCACAGTTTGAAGCCAGCCTGGGCAGGAAGGTCCATGAGACTCTTACCTCCAATTAACTACCAGAAAACTGGAAGTTGGAGCTGTGGCTCAACGTGGTAGAGTGCTAGCCTAACTAGGGTTAGCGTCTAGATCCTAAATTTAAGCCTCACTACTGACCAAAAAAAAAAAAAAAATACTGATTGCACAACTTTGTCATTGAGAAATTCGTCTGCAATTTTCTCATTTATTTTACTGAGATTTAAACTCAGGCTTGTGCTTGCTAGACAAGACAAGTATTCTACCACTTACAGCCATGCCTTAAGCCCTTTTGCTCTTAGTTTATTTTTCTAAGATAGGGTCTCACTTTTGTCAGGGTCTTCTGATGAGTTTTTTGTTTTGTTTTTGTTGTTGTTGTTGTTTTTGGTTGGCCATGGGGCCTGAACTCTGGGCCTGGGCGCTATCCCTCATCTCTTCAGCTCAAGGCTAGCGCTCTACCACTTGAGCCACAGCACCACTTCCAGCTTTTTCTGCTTATGGGGTGCTGAGGAATCGAACCAGGGCCTCAGGCATTCAAGTCAAGCACTCTACCACTGAGCCACCTTCCCAGCCTTGATGAAGTTTTTAAATTCCATTTGTCACCCCTGCCTGTATTTTTTGGTAATAAATTTCAGACTGCCTTTATTTTCCATCTCATTTACATATGTGTGGATGCTTATGTTTGTTTCTTTTAATTTGAATTTTTATTTTTTTTATTGTGAAAATACTGTACAGAGGGGTTACAATTACATGGGCAAGATAATGAGTACATTTATTTATTTTTTTTTTGGTCGGTCGTGGGGCTTGAACTCTGGGCCTGGACGCTGTCCCTCAGCTCTTCAGCTCAAGGCAAGCGCTCTACCACTTGAGCTACAGCGCCACTTCCGGTTTTCTGGTGGTTTATTGGAGATAGGAGTCTCACGATCTCTCCTGCCCGGGCTGGCTTGGAACCGTGATCCTCAGATCTCAGCCTCCTGAGTAGCTAGGATTACAGGCGTGAGCCACCAGCACCCGGCAATGAGTACATTTCTTATCAAGCCTTGTAGCCTCCTCCTTTGTTTCCCCTTCCCCTCCCTTCCCATCCTCCCCCCCACCCCCCGATGCTTATGTTTCTATGTGTACGCTAATGTGTATCCCCAATCAAGATAATGAGCAGTTCCATCACTATAAGAATTCACATGTGTTGGGGCTGGGAAGGTGGTTTAGTGGTAGAGTGCTTGCCTAGCATTCATGAAGCCCTGGGTTCGAATCCTCAGTACCAGATAAACAGAAAAGGCCGGAAGGGGCACTGTGGTTCAACTGGTAGAATGCCAGCCTTGAGCAAAAGAAGCTCAGGGACAGTGCCCAGGCCCTGAGTGCAAGCCCCAGGACTGGCAAAAAAAAGAAAAAAAGAAATCACATGTGTTGGCTTTTTATAATGATATTTTACCCTCTGGCAACCATATACCTGTTGTCTGTTTCTAAAATTGTATCATATTGAACCTGTTTTATAAATGGAATCATACAGTATGGAACTTCTGGTCATTGGCTTTGCGCTCAGCATAATTCCTTCAAGACTGATCCATCACTGTCATGGTTCAGTGATTTCTTTTCTTTCTGAGTGTTACTCTATGCAAGCCAAGCGCTCTACCACTGAGCCACCTTCCCAGCCCCTGAGTGTTACTCTATGCAAGGCAAGCGCTCTACCACTGAGCCACCTTCCCAGCCCCTGAATGTTACTCTATGGTGTGTACGTACCAAAGTTTAACCACACGCCTAGCGTAGGACATCTGTGTTGATTATCTCCCCCTTCTTCCTCCTTTCCCTTTTTTCTCTCTCCTCCCCTCTTCAGCCTCCCTCTATCATCCCCTTTTTTTATTCTCTCCCCTCTATTTCCTCTTTTCTCTTTCCTCTCCCCTCTCTTTCTTCTGTGTATGTGTGTCCTAGTACTGGGGCTTGTACTCAGGACCTGGGCTCTTTCACTCAAGGCTGGCACTCTATCAGCTTGAGCCACTTTGCAGTTTTTTTGGTTGGTTAATTGGATATCAGAGTCTCGCAGACTTTTCTTCCTGGGCTGGCCTCCAACCAAACTCCGCAGATCTACAGCCTCCTGAGTAGCTAGGATTGCAGGTGTGAAGCATCGGTGCCTGGCTTCATTACCACTTCCTTAGTAATACCTTCCTTTCTACGAATAGCTATCTTACGGTATACCATTTTAATTCCTTTACTGATTGTTAAACTTTTAAAAATTATTTTCTTAGTAGTTCTCTTAAGGAATTAATATGTGCATCTTACCATAATGTACTTGATGGTTATAGTAAGGTAATTCTAGGAGAGTATAAAAGACTGAGTTGTTACTCATTTAAATCACATAATACAATTTTTGCCTTGTTTTTTAAACTTTTTTTTTGTCAAGGTGATGTACAGAGGGATTACAGATACATCCATAAGGTAGTGAGTACCTTTCTTGTCAAACATTGTTACCCCCTCCCTCGTTTTTCTCCCACTTTCCCTCCCCACTACAATTTTTGCTTTATATCCTGGCCTCTTAAATATCTCCCGAGTGCATTTGCTTCCATCTCTCATACCACTATCCCTACCCTGTCCAAGTTAACAGATACACACATACCTCAGACTTTCCTGGGCTCCCCCACATCCATTTTCATTATAGCTAAGTAGATCTGATCAAAATGCAAATCTGGATAAGTTATTTTTTCTATCCGAAAGCCTTTTCACTACAATACATGGAGATTTACAAAGTTAGCTGCCAGCACATGGAAACAGCTGTCACTTGAGAAGTAGACTAAGTAGACTCTGGGACTCCTCCTGGTGAGTCTGGGTAGCTTTGCAATTGCTTTAAACAAGAGTGTGGTGACATTGTGCCTGTGGACTCCTATGGCCAGGTCATCTTTTAAGACCATTGGTTTGTACCTGGGAATACTTCCTCTAAAGTCCTGAGCTATCACATAAGTTCACTCACTACTCTGGAAAGCCAGACCTTAGTTCCCTGATTGAGAGTCCCAGAAGATATTCATAGTTACCATGTATTTGAGACAGAATATTAGAAACAATGATAGATACGTACTTTCAAAACTCTATCTCAGAATGAGAGAGGGAGTACCACTGTTCAACAAGAAATACACTCATTAGTTATGTAACTATAACACCTCTGTTCATCACCTTTACAATAAAATAAAATTTAAAAATCTTTACCTCAGGGCTGGGAAGGCGGCTCAATAGTAGAGTGCTTGCCTTGCATGCATGAGGCCCTGGGTTAGATTCCTCAGCACCACATAAGCAAACAGAAAAAAGCCAGAAGTGGCACTGTGGCTCAAGTGGTAGAGTGCTAGCCTTGAGCTGAAGAGATGAGGGACAGCGCCCAGGCCCAGAGTTCAGGCCCCACAACCGGATCCCCCCCAAAAAAATCTTAAAAAAAACCTCTACCTCAGTTTATAAAGGAAACTAACAGAATGTTTGTTATCAAATATTAAGAATTCCTTTTTTTTTCTTTTTCTTTTCTTTATTTATTTTTGTCGGTTGTGGGGCCTGAACTCTGGGCCTGGGCGCTGTCCCTCAGCTCTTCAGCTCAAGGCTAGTGCTCTACCACTTGAGCCACAGAGCCACTTCCAGCTTTTTCTACTTATGTGTTGCTGAGGGCCTCATGCGTGCAAGGCAAGCACTCTACCACTGAGCCACCTTCCCAGCCCTTAAAAACAGTTCTTATAAAAGAACACCATCTTAGGGAAAATCAGATGTTTTGCTTGAGGTGTCAAGAGACCGGATGTTTCACTGTATCCCAGCATTTACCACTAAACAATATATATCAATTTTATTCGTTCCAGGAGTACTTCATAAGGTTTTTGTAGAGACCAGGTGAATATTGACTTAAATATAGCAGGTGCCAAATGGAAGCTGTTTTTGTAATCCCTAGCATCTCATTATAGGTACCAAAAGTAAACTGAGCTTGGGGCAGCGTAGTGATAGGCATTTGAGGAGATGCTGGGAAAGGACAAGGACATGGCTCAGAAACAGCAGGGAGAGGGCTGTCACCCAGGTACCTGTGTCCCATCCTCCTAACACAGAGCTCTTCATTATTGAGAGTCAAGTAGTAAATAACTGAACGAGTTTCCTGGCAGATTTAGTCACTGAGTTGTTTCTTGGGTATCTACGCTGTCATCATCTTTGTTGTCTCCTCTTTTTCTCTTTCTCCTTCTCCTCCTTCTCTCTCTTCCTTCTCTTCCTGTTGGTCACGGGGCTTGAACTCAGGGCCTGAGCACTGTACCTGAACTCTTTTGCTCAAGGCTAGTGCTCTACCAGTTTGAGCCCCGGAACCACTTCCAGTTTTCTGTGGTTAATTGGAAGTTAAGAGTCTCATGCACTGGATTTGAGCCACGATCCTCAGATCTCAGCTTCTTGAGTAGCTAGGATTACAGGTATAAGCCAGCGGTGCCCAGCTGGTATTTCACCTATTCTAATAAGAGTGGGAGACATTTATGTTTGCTACCATGGAACATAGTTAAGGGAGCCTCCAGATCTCAGAGATGAGTATTGATTCTCCTTTCCTAGCCATTTGTGATAGCATGGATATAACTGGACCAATTATTAAGTGAAATAAAACAGCCATAGAGAAATAGATACAAGATCTCACAATGAAATCTACTAGAAAAAGTTGTCTCATGGACTGGGAGGGTGGCTCAGTGGTAGAGCGCTTGCCTTGCATGCCTAGGCCCTGGGTTCGATTCCTCAGCACCACATAAGCAAAAAGAAAAAAGCCAGAAGTGGCGCTGTGGCTCAAGTGGTAGAACGCAAGCATTGAGCTGAAGAGCTGAGGGGCAGCGCCCAGGCCCAGAGTTCAAGGCCCATGACCACCACCACCAACAAAAACATCAGTGATATAAGGGTTGAGAAAGTGGCTCAGTGGTAGAGTGCTTGCCTTGCATGCATGAGGCCCTGGGTTTGATTCCTCAGCACCACATAAACAGAAAAAGCTAGAAGTGGTGCTGTGGCTCAAGTGGTAGAGTGCTCACCTTGAGCTGAAGAGCTGAGGGACAGCCCCTGGGCCCAGAGTTCAAGCCCCACAACTGACAAAAAAATAAAAATTAGTGATACAAATTTTGTATTTCCTAAAACATAAAAGGAATATGACTTAAAAAAAATTAGAAACTCCATGAAACAATAGTGATCTGCAGTCCATTAGTCCATTTCTTTTCAACTTCACCTAAGATTGGCTTCTTAATTAAATTGAATCATTTAGAAGAATAATTACAAATACAGAAAATGTACAGATACATGCATTATAAAATTTTACTTCCTTTTCTTTCCTTTAGTGCTGGTCCTGGGGCTTGAACTTTTTTTGCTCAAAGCAAGCATTCTACCACTTGAGCCATAGTACCACTTTTGACCTTTTCTGTTTATGTGGTACTGAGAAATTGAACCCAGGGCTTCATGCATGCTAGGCAAACACTCTAAGCCACATTCCCAGCCCTCCTGTTGTTCTTAGCAATAGTAGTATTAACATTCATTGCACAAGGGGCTTCACTATGGTATTTCAGATGTTCATATATAACATCTTTTTTGGTGGGGGGAGGGGGGGGTGCCAGTACTGGGTTTTGAACTCATGGCCCTGAGCTCCCACTTGGCTTTTTTGCTTATGGCTAGTGCTCTGCACTTGAGCTACACCTCCACTTCTGGCTTTTTGCTGGTTACTTGATAAGAACTGAGTGGATTTGTCTGCCTAGCTGACTTTGCCTCAGACCTAAACCTTCTTAGTATTACAAGTGTGAGCCACTGAGTCCTGGCTTATGTTGTTTTATATATGTGTGTATGAGTGTCTTTGTGTTATATGTCTTGTTCATAAAATTTTTCTCCAGTTTTCTCCTGCCCCTCCAATCTCTTATTGATCAACGGCTTTCACGGAGGTTTCTTATACTGTCTTCATACATAGTTGCACTATTTTGAAATTATTAATCTCTCATGTTTCTTTTTCCCTCTCCTCTTTCCCTCATCCTCCTACTTAGTCCTATAATTAGAATCATGTTCTCTGTATGTGTGTAAGTTTGCATGCATAGATATCTCTATATATGTTCATGTATAGGTATCTATGTTTGTACATGCCTATGAATATGTCTTTTAGGTCTAACTTCCACATATTAGCAAAGACATATTTGTCTCTTTTTTCTTTTTTTTTGGTCAGTCATGGGGCTTGAACTCTAGGCTAGGGTGCTGTCCCTCAGATGTTCAGCTCAAGGCTAGCCCTCTACCACTTGAGCCACAGTGCCACTTCCGTTTTTCTGAATGGTTTATTGGAGATAAGAGTCTTATGGACAACTTTCCTGCCCAAGCTGGCTTTGAACTGCGATCCTCAGATCTTAGCTTCCTGAGTAGCTAGGATTACAGGTGTGAGCCACTGGTGCCCAGCATATTTGTCTTTTTGAGCTTGGCTTAACTTAATTAACATGAGCTACAATTTCATCATTTTTGGTTTGTTTTTTGTTTGCTTTTTAATACTGAGATTTGAATTCAGGGCTTTGTGCCCAAGTAGCTCACTTGGCTGGCATTTGAATGCTGGCCCATACCTTCAGCCCAACTTCTTGCTGGTTATTTTGGAGATGGAGTCTAGTGGACTTTTTTGTCCACGGTAGCCTCAAGCTAAAACTCTCCAACTCTCAGCTAGGATTACAGCTAGCTGAGAGTCAGTCAACCTGCCTATCAGTCTGTCTGTATGTATCATGCTGCTCTCCCTTGAGTGGCATGCTGCCTCTTAAGCCAGGTCCAGCCTGGGCTGTAGAGTATCCTGGATGGGCATTGTGGGGTCAACGTCAGAGTACAACAGCAAGGTCAAGGGTTCCTAAGGGAGGTTCCTTACTTTGCCCAATAAAGACTAGGCATGCATCCTGTTAGAAACCCAGATGGAAGAAACAGCCAAGATACTCAACCACTTACCATCTGCAGCGGGATCACACAGTTGCCATGGTGAGATGCTGAATGCAACAGTAATGTGAACATGCATAAGTTAGAACAGAATAGGAACACCTGTTCTGCAACACTCTGCCTCACAAGAAAGGCATGTCTAGATGTGGAATGGTGAGGATGTAGAAAGAGGGCAGTATGCAGATTTTTGGGGGGGCCCGCTGTTGGGCTTGAACTCAGGGCCTGGGTGCTGTCCCTGAGCTCTTTTGCTCAAGGCTAGAGCTCTACCACTTTGAGTCTCAGCACCACGTCCAGTTTTCTAGTGGTTAATTGCAAATACGTCTCACATACTTTCCTGACCAGGCTGGCTTTGAACTATGATCCTCAGATCTCAGCCTCCTGAGTAGCTAGGATTACAGGTATGAGTCACCAGCACATGGCTTCATTATGAGGATTTTAAACATTTCAGATTAGCATGGCTGAGGCTAGAGGTAGATTAAGTATAATTTGTTCATAACTTCTTGGTCTTTATTGCAAGATAATGTGT
The DNA here is from genome assembly GCF_019054845.1 of Dipodomys spectabilis. Lineage (NCBI taxonomy): Eukaryota > Metazoa > Chordata > Mammalia > Rodentia > Heteromyidae > Dipodomys > Dipodomys spectabilis. Next base: position 18,231,630 of record NW_024870775.1, read on the forward strand.
ACAGTATGGCTCTTATTTACTTTGTCCTTGTACTAGGGATTGAACTCTGTCTCTGAGCTTTTTTGCTCAAGGCTAGTGCTTTGCCACTTCACCACTTCCAGCTTTTTGGTCCGCAATTGGAAATAAGGGTCTCATGGACTTCTCTGCCTAGAATGACTTTGAACTGAGATCCTCAGATCTCAGCCAAGTGGCTAGGGTTACAGGTGTGAACCTCCAGTGCTTGGCAGTATGGCTGTTTTTAACCTTATGTAGTTGTTCAAAGGCGTTTCAATTCACCTTGTCAGTATAGGAGTACATCCGATCCATGTCACCCCTTCCTTCATTCTCTCCCATCACTCCTAATCCCTACCCATCCAAGTTACCTGGTTTCATTTTCACATATGTATATTGAATATTACGACTATATTTGCCCATTCTTCCTCTGTCTGTGCCCCTTCTCCGACCTCCCCATCCCATAACACATGTTCCAGTTTCCTGGTATTCATCTTGTTGCATTATTAAGTTGTTGATAGACATCACACCCACCATCAGTCTTCTACTCTGGGTGTGCCATACATTAGTCAATGTTTTGTGTGTATCTGCATATAACCCTGACTACATTTTCATTTATAATTTAGATTTAACTTCTACAGAGTCACTAGGTTGGTGCAAGTTGTCATGACATAAAGGTATAAGTGCCAACCAGGAACACAGTTCATAACAATGGAGCTCTGAAGAGAAAAGATCAATACTGATAAAGATGTAAAATGTTGCTGGAACTAAAATGAGAAGTTTGTAGTGGCTTGCTCATTAGAAAGTCTGATTATTCCTATTATAGAGACCTAATATGTCATTCTTCCCAGGGGACACCCAAGTCAGTAGCCTAGGTCACCCAGAAGAGCCACGCTTGGTAGCAGGAATGAATTCTGGGATGGGAGAACTCTGGTCATTACAGCAAGGCAGCCCAGGGAAATATAAAATAAAGAAAAGCAGCTTTCACACAGAACTAAGCGAGACAGACATGGAGATGTTTTCCGTAGTGGTTTTACGTATTTACCTCCCCACCAATAATGTATTAGGGTGACTTTTCCCACCCTCCTCTCCAGCACTTAATGGTTGCTTTTCATGATGAGGGCCATTGCTATCAGGGTGAGCTAGAATCTTAATATGGTTTTAACTTCCATTTCCTTTATGGCTAAAGATGTTGAACATTTCTTCATGTGTTTATTGGTTATCTGTGACTGTTAGATTCATTATGATCCCACCGTAACACTCTTGGGCATATATCTGAAGTAGAATTTGTACACAAGAGAATTACTTGGCATTCCCACATTTATTGCAGCTCTATTCCCACTAGTCAAACTGTGGGAGGAGCCCAAATACCCAGTAACAGATGAAAAAATAAAAGTGTGTGTGTGTACACCATGGAATATTACTCAGCCATAAATAAAAATGAAAGCTGGGTATGAGTGGCTCACATCTGTAATCCTAATTAGGAGACTGAGGTTCATGGTTGAAAGCCAGCCTAAGCAGAAAAGTCTGTAAGACTCTTACCTCCAATTCACCACCAGAATGCTAGAAGTGGAGCTGTAACTCAAGTGGCAGTGTCAGCCTTAGGCAAAAGAGCTGAGACAGCCGAGTTCAAACCCCAGTACTGGTGTGTGTGTGTGCATGCGTATGCATGCACGACACAGACACACACACAAAGAGAAAATGAAATCATGCCATTGCAGGGGAATGGATGGAACTGGAGATATTGAACAAGATAAACTAAGTGATAAGGCTTGCTCATTTGTAAAATCTAGACCTAAAGAGATGATGATAATGGACCAGGGATGTGTAAGGAGGACCACCTGGGAAATCAGTGGGAAGGAGGAGGGAGGAGGAAAGGATACTGAGGGATGAAGAGGAGTAAAATATGTATATATGAAGACAATATAATGAAGTCCATAAAACACTGAAAAAAATGGGAAGGATGGTGGGCGAGGGAATAGAACGGACAGAGATCAGCTCGTTCAGAGCACACTGTGCATCTATGTAATTATCATGAACACTACTCCCCCTTGTTCTGAGGAAGAAAGAACACAAAAAGAACAAAATTCAAACTTCAGACAAGAGAACCATCTTCCTGGGTCAAGAGACAGAACGGGTTGGGAAGACGGCTCAATGGTAGAGTGCTTGCCTTGCATGCATGAGGCCCTGGGTTCAAATCCTCAGCACCACATAAGCAGAAAAAGTGAGAAGTGGCACTGTGGCTCAAGTAGTAGAGCGTTAGCCTTGAGCTGAAGAGCTGAAGGACAGTGCTCAGGCCCAGAGTTCAGGCCACGATCAACAAAACAAATAAACAACAACAAAAAACAGAAATCATCATCAGAAGTCCAAGGCTTGTTGGGTGCTGAATCTAAAAATAAGCCATAAGGCACCTGGCTCAAGCTGGGCTCTACCATCTTCACAAATGTCAAGCCTTCCAAAGACACAAGGACTGGCCATATATATACTGTGAGGCTGAAGGTGAAAGACATGGCAAACTACCACCAGGGCCACAGACAGAAGGACAGAAGAATTCAATGGTAAGTACAATCCAGATTAAGTCTGACAGAAGATGTGCTAAGGGGGAAAAAAGCATACAATTCACTTAATAACAACCAGTTAGCTGGGATGGTGGCTCTTAACTGTACTGCAAGAAATTCTAGGTTGCTGCAGGGCAGAGGCCCTAACTGGTACTGCTCTGCCTCCAAAGGGGTTTTCTTCCACCCAGGACAGTGATACCCACCCTGTTGGGTGTCTTGTATTTTAGCTCTTCCCCTCTGGTCTCCAGTTTGTATGATCCAGGCCTCCCACAGTTCTGTAGGACAGGCACAATACACAGATCTAACCATCTAGCCTCAGGAGAACTGAGCAGACCCTAAACAGTGACAATTGTGATTAAGAACAGACTGTTGATGGGCGCTGGTGGCTCACACCTGTCACCCTAGCTACTCAGGAGGCTTAGATCTGAGGATCAAGGTTCAAAGCCAAGTAGGGGCAAAACATCTGAGAAGAGCTGAGGGACAGTGCCCAGGCCCAGAGTTCAGGCCCCACGACAGACCAAAAAAAAAAAAGAAAAAGAAAAAAAAAGGATCCCTCTAGGTAATTTGTGGAAGATTAAAGATAGAACAGCTGTAGCCATAAGCAGTGCTATTGCTATGATAAAATATGCCCAGCAGTGAAATAGTTCCATGAATTACCTTCTTCCAATTACTTTTGCACCTTTGTCAAAAAGGTCAGTTGCACACATGGGGGCTATTTCTGGATTCTCAGTTCCATAGAAAATACAGGCCTGTCCTGCCTGTAACACATGTCTAGATTACTATAGCTACAGTGAGACTTCAAATTGGGCACTGTGACACTGCTTCGTTTTATTTTTATCGGTCGTGGAGCTTGAACTCTAGGCCTGGGCGCTGTCCCTCAGCTCTTCAGCTCAAGGTGAGTGCTCTACCACTTGAGCTACAGCGCCACTTCCGGTTTTCTGGTGGTTTACTGGAGATAGGAGTCTCACGGTCTTTCTTGTCCAGGCTGGCTTTAAACCGTGATCCTCAGATCTCAGCCTCCTGAGTAGCTAGGATTACAGGTGTGAGCCACCTGCGCCCGGCTTCATGTTTTAAAAAGTGGTTTTACTCTAATTTTCCATGTTAAACCATAATCAGCCTACTCTATATCGGCAACATATAACTATGACCCATTTTGAGAATTAACAGCCTTCCTTGCCTTAATCTTTTTTTTTTTTTTTTTGGTCTGGTCGTGGGGCCTGAACTCTGGGCTTGGGCACTGTCCCTCAGCTCTTCAGCTCAAGGCTAGCGCTCTACCACTTGAGCCACAGCGCCACTTCCGGCTTTTTTCTTTTTGCTTATGTAGTGCTGAGGAATCGAATCCAGGGCCTCAGGCATGCAAGGCAAGCGCTCTACCACTGAGCCACCATCCCAGCCCGCCTTAATCTTTACTAGTACGTATTAACTGCACAGAATGGTTTGACATTCTCATACACATACATTTACTGACCCACTGCCCATTTGTTTTTTGGCCCCGCTTGGGTCTACCCTTGGTCGCATGCTTTGCATAGAGTAACGCAAACTGTTCTGACACCTTGCTACACCAGCAATCGCCTCCATTTTGAAGATGTTGAAGAGTCACTTGTCCTTGGCCGCCCAGCAAGTCTGTAGATTTTAAAATGATTTGAATTCAAGTCCACACAAGACACTTGCCCCGTACTTTATACTCTAGTTACCCAGTGATAGCTTAGTTTGTAAATATGCTTTTTAAAATTATTGTGTACTCACTGTGAGTTTCACTGTGAAATGTTCATATGTGCATCTAGTGTACTTTGATCCTACTATTTCTCCTTTTTAGACAATTTTGGACAGGTTACTGTTGTCATGTGTTTCAAGTACTCTGATCACATTCACACCTTTACTCTCCTCTTGCTCCCTTCCCCCTCCCCAACTCTACTGGCTCCCACCTCAAACAGCCCATTTTGACTCCACTAAAATAGGTTGTCTCTGATTTCTTTTTATTAGGATTTTTTTATTTTTGTGCCAGAACTAAGCCTCCTCCAGGGTTTAAACTTAAGAGCTCTGTGCTGCTCGGCTAATGCTCTACCACTTGAGTCATATCTTCAGCTCAGTCTCAGTAAATTCTTTTTTTTTTTTTGGCTGGTCCTGGGGCCTGAACTCTGGGTCTGGGCGCTGTCCCTAAACTCTTTAGCTCAAGGCTAGCACTCTACCACTTGAACCACAGCGTCACTTCCAGCCTTTTCTGCTTATGTGGTGCTGAGGAATTGAACCCAGGGCCTCATGCATGCAAGGCAAGCACTCTACCACTGAGCCGCCTTCCCAGCCTAAGCCTCGAACTCTTGCCTGGGCTCTGGACCACTGTCCCTCAACTTTGAGGTGGTTAACTAGAGATAAGAGTCTCACTTTCCTGGCTGGGGTGGCTTTGAATTGCAATTCTCAGATTTCCAGTGAGTAGCTAGGATTACAGGTATGAGCAGTGACCCACTGGTACAATTTTTTTTAAAACACAAAACATAAAAGTATCCATTGTAAATTTATTATGCATTAGGAAGCTTAACCTAAAAACCAAAAGTTGAAACTGTGAAGTCTGACAAGGACATTGATACTGATGCCATTTAAAAGGATGGATGCAACTTAGCTTAACAGTATAATGCTGTAAAATTTTCTCCATTATCAGCCAGAAGTGCAACATGTATGTGCAAAAGCTAAATGGCTTAACATCATGCTACACTTAATACTAAAAATCTATTACTGTGAGTTGTCTGTACTTAAGCCCAATGAGACATCTAGGGAATCCGTACGTAACAGTGAGCAGATGTAGTTTGCTTATTTATAGCATGTTTCTTTGGAAAACTAGTGGTGGACACATGTGGATCACATTTATAGTTATAAATATTTGATTTTGTTCATTCTTCAGATTTGGGGCTCTTACTGGCTTAGCCTGAAGGAACTGGCTCCTTTTTAAAATGTTATGCTCTAGGCTGGGAAGGTGGCTCAGTGGTAGAGTGCTTGCCTTGCATGCATGAGGCCCTGGGCATGATTCCTCGGCCCCACATAAACAGAGAAAGCCGGAAGTAGCACTGTGGCTCAAGTGGTACAGCACTAGTCTTGAGCTGGAGCTGAGGGACAGTGCCCAGACCCAGAGTTCAGGCCCTACCACCGACAAAAATAAATGAATAAATAATAAAATATTATGCTATCGTTTAACCTGATAGGTCCTTGGAGCTTGGGTAGTTATGTGCTGAGACTATACCGAAGTCTTCAGCAGAATATAAACAAACTTGCTTGTAATGATCTTATTCAGCCATTAAGAAATAGAGAACTTTGAATTGGCATCTCATAATTTTTTTATACTAAGGTAATCTGATAATCAGATGGACAATACAACATCTTACTGAAGTAAAAATGACCTGCATGTCCTATGAATTTAAGAACAAGCTTTAAAGATTTGAACTTGTGATTTTTCAGTTCATGTATACTTGCCCCAAATTATTGTTTTTGGAATCGTGCATTGCACATTGGATAATCCAGGGAAATTATGAGATAAGTACTTTATGTGTATATAGTGGTTGCTTTGTACTGATGAAAATTTAACTCTGAGGTGTATTAAATAGTGAACTGATTTTATTTGGGATAAACAGGAAAGAAGGTGCACTTTAGCAATTTTCCAGCTTTTACCCCTAAATTATTAATTACAAAATGTTTAGACATACTGTAAAGAAAACACAAAAGACATAAAAGTATCCATTGTAAATTTATTATGCATTAGGAAGCTTAACCTAAAAACCAACAGCATTGTAAAAAGATATGTTATCTCTGTCCCTGGCAGAACAGGTTTCAAAATATATTTTCTTTTAAATGTATTCAGTCAGTACACAATCCTTTATAAAAGTTGTATATATATTTTTTCTGACAATACCTTCATTACATTTATAAATACAAGATTTACAGAGTACCCCATCAAAAAAAATTAAAACCCTTACAAATATCTACATGTATTTCATACCTATAAAACGTTCAAAGGAGTGCTTTGTTAAAGGTAGGCCCTAGTTAATGGTCCATTTACTATGCAGCAAAATACATATAAATCTGTAAAGTTTTCTTTGTCCATAAAACATCTCAAAAAATTAGCAAGACACTTATTGTGAAACAGAGTTTCACTAAACCCTCATATATTAGAAAGGAACTTATGTGCGTATTCCCATGAGATTCAAGTCAGCTAAGCAGACTGAGACACAGACTGGGGACAAAATGCGCATACACAGCAGTTAAGGCAGGAGTGTGATGCCACAGCACGTGGGGATGTGGGAAGGAGCAAATAGAAATCACATATTCTAAGTCTAAACTTGGAAGATAGAAACTCAACCTCTCTCAAGACTCCTCAATTTGTTAAAAGACTTAGATGAGACTCCAATTTCTTTGTTGCTGTTAAAATGTTTGAAGACTCTTTTTTGGGGGGATGGGATAAGGGTCTTACTAAGCTGGCCCCAAATTCATGACCCTCCCTGCCTCAGTCCCCTGAATAGCTGAGCTTATAGCCATGTGCCACTACACCTGGCTCAACACAATTTGTTTTTCTTTTGTAAAAATGACTGTGGATCCCGCCAGGACCCCAGGTCCAGGAATCCAAGTTCTTAAGTACAACATGATTTGAAACTGTAAAAAAGCTTTCCTTTATCTGGTAAAGGTCACCACAGACCAGTATTACTAATGTTTAGACAAGCAGAAGAAGGAAGAGTAAAACTAGGTTTTCATTTGACCTTTGGACAAAGGCAACAGATCCCTGATACCGAGTAGCACTCATCCACACCTATGAGCTAACCAGGAATAATTCCAAGAAAGAAGGAAGGACTCTACCTGAAATCTTACCCAAGATGGCAGTTCTGCTATTCTTGCAACTCTACTGAAAAGCATGGAGAGGCTGCTGTCACTCTCACCGGTTATGAAAGAAAAGCCATCCTTTCTAGCAGAGACAGGACTTTCTATTTGAGTTCAGTATAGACTCCAGGTAACCTTGTTAGGTACACATCATTTGCAGAGAAGTATGTACAAACAGAATGAAAAAGAACAGAAGAGACAGGAAGAGGAGGGCAGAGAGATGAAGAGAAGGAGTCACTTATTAAACTTGGCCGGAACGATACTGCTGCTAGCATCGCCCCTCCAGCACCATGAAGTCTCCAGTGGCATGGCTCCCGCAGGGCTCTCAGAGGCTGTGTCTGCTGAGTCACAGCTCAGTGCACTGGTTCCCAGGCTCTTCAGAAGAGGAGAGCTCCCAGATGCTGTTGTCTTGCAGCAGTGGCTCAATGTCCTCATCACTGCCCCGGTCGGGGATAGTGCTCAGGCTGCCACTAATGTTGTTATGTTTTTGAACTCCATTGGCCTTACGGTATTCAGGGATGAATAAGGCAACCAGAAAAGACACCAGAACTATACATGCTCCAAATAAAAATGGTGGGCCTGGGATGAGAGCTCTCTGCAAGATGTAGAAAACAAATGGAAACAGAACTTGATTAGGGTTTTTTCCTTTTCCTTCTTCTGGGGTAGTTTTGTTGTTGTTGGCCATGGGGCTTGAAATGGGGGACACGGGTGTTGTCCCTGAGCTCTTTTTTTTTTTGTTCAAGGTAGTGCTCTACCACTCTGAGCCACAGCACCATGTCCAGTTTTCTAGCAGTTAATTGGAGATAAGAATCTCAATCAAGGGCTTTCCTGCCCAGGCTGGCTCTGAACCTCGATCCTCAGATCTCAGCCTCCTGGGTAGTTAGGGTTATAAGCGTGAGCCATTAGTACCTGGTGGGACAGTTTCATTTATAACCCAGGTTATGCTTGAACTTTTTTTTTTTTGAGATTGATTACATAAATGTCACAGAATAGTGATAATTAAAGTCACACACATTTTAACCTTCACAAGGCAAATTGTCATTGTTGTAGAGCCTTGAACTCTGATCCTCCTATTTCCACCTTCCAAATCCTAGGATCAAAGGCAGGTACTACCATACCCAGTCTTGGGTGACCACCTCCCAAAAAACCATCATGAAAAAGTGAGCATTTTCTCATAAGCATATATTAAATGAAAGTATATATTAAATGAAAGCATCTATTAAATGAAAGTAACAACTCTATAGCAAAGTTTAGAGTTTGAGCTACAACACAGTAACTTATTACTACTTTCTGTACTATTAATTTTGGGGGGCAGTATTGATACTTGATCTCTGGGCCTCTTGCTTTCTGGGTAAAGTTTCTACCATTTGAGCCACACTTCCAATCCCTTTGTACATTGATAATTTTTTTTCTTTCTTTGGTGTAGGCCCTGTGGGGCTTGAACTCAGGACATAGGTACTGTTTCTGAACTTTTTTTTAAAATGCCTAAAGGCTAGCACTTACTATTTGAGTTCCACTTCCTGTTTTGGTGGTTAGTTGAAAATAAGGGTCTTATGGACTTCCCAGCTAGCTTTGAACCACAATCCCAGATCTCAGCCTCCCGAGTAGTTAGGACTCTAAGCAAAGCACCCAGCTTTGCCTTTGCAATTTTTGGTTTAGGTTTTTTTAGGGTTTTGCTTTATGCCCAGACCAGCCAAGACTATGATCCTATTTTCGGTTCCTAGAGTGGCTGGGAAATGACAGGGGCTTAATATCATAGCCAGACATTGGTTGGGAGCTGGGGAGGGGGCGTCTTATGAAATTAAGCTATGCCTCCCAAGTAGCCAGGATTATAGATTTGAGCCAAGGTGCCTGCTTCTACTATACTAATTGGCTCAATCCTATAAGCCTATAAAAGCAGCAAGTGCTTATCTATAATCTCATTTTATAACTTCACAGATAAATAGACATAAAAATTCTAGTCTTGTAGAGAAATCTATATTTAATCTCTCTTAAAACAAAAACAGAAAAGCTAGCTGGGCGCTGGTGGTTCAAGCCTGTAATCCTAACTGCTTAAGAGGCTGAGATTTGAGAATTGTAATTGGAAGCCAGCTGGGACAGTAAAGAATATATCTATATCTCTATATCTATATCTCTGTCTCTATATCTCTATCTCTATATCTCTATATATCTATATCTATAGATATATCTATATATCTATAGATATAGATATATATAGATATATATCTATATCTATATATATATGTGTAGATATATATATAGATATATATAGATATATCTATATATAGATATATATATAGATATAGATATATATAGATAGATCTAGATATATCTATCTATATATATAGATAGATAGATATAGATAGATATATCTATATATAGATATATAGATATAGATATATATAGATAGATAGATATATCTATATATAGATATATATATAGCTATCTATAGATATATAGATATCTATCTCCAGCAAACAGCTAGAAGTAGAGCTGTGCCTCAACTGGGAATGCCAGTCTTGAGTGAAAAAGCTAAGGAACATTGCTCAGGCCCTGAGTACTGGCACAAAACAGAAAACACCCTAACTTCAGTTTTAAGTATTTCTAGAACTTTTCATATTTCATTTAGCCTGTGCTTAGGCAGAATAACATCACCAGAGTGATTCTGTAGGTGAAAACAGAACCTAAATTTAAGGCAAGTTGTCTTTGATAATATGATAAATTTATGAAATGACTCCTCTCCAACCTCCAAAGCAATAAACAGAGTTTAACTGCTGTCAAATACAATAGCAAATACAGGCAAAAATATTTTAAGGCCACAAAATTGGATGTAACCACTGTTACAAAATAGCACCACCAAATTACCTGTAGGGCATCATCATCAGAATTCAGCTCTGGGCCGAGCTCGCTGAGTTCAACATGGAACATGTAGAATATTAACCCATACAGAGCTGGTCCCAGGCCATTGCACAGTCCTCGTATTCCAGTTATGATCCCCTGTGCAACTCCTACACCAAAACAAAGAGGGAGATGGTCTCAGAAAAGCATCTCAAGATGTGAAGCTTATCGGCACACTCCTAAAACCCAAGCTGCACTCTGAGGAAAGTGACTAAAAGTATTTTGCCCCCAACACTAACGTTTTCTTGGTTTTGTTGTGCCATTCAATGTGGCTTGCTCTGCACAGATTTCCTTTTTGATAGCATGTGCGGAGCAGCAACCTCCTCTATCAGGGCCAGCTGCATCTACCTCCACCTCAATGCAGACAGTACCGAAAAGTTCCCAAAGTGCCAATATGTAGGTTTATCTACTTTCTAAAGTGGCAGGTAAAAAATGAGCTTGAACCATAATGTGAACTGGTTCTCTCTCTGTTGACAATGATCAAATAGAATTTAGCCTAATATGATACATTGCAAGTTTTGTGCATTGGTATTTTAAAACATCCATACTAATGTGACAAATTCTGTGTAGTGACAAGAGGACGGGCCTCCATGGAGGACTCGAACCTTCACACCTAACACAGCCAGCTGAGCTATGTATGCAGCCGGGGTGGCATACAAAACTAGTGTGTGTGTGTGTGTGTGTGTGTGTGTGTGTGTGTGTGTGTGTGTGTGTGTGTGTGTGTGTGTGTGTGTGTGTGTGTGTGTGTGTGTGTGTGTGTGTGTGTGTGTGTGTGTGTGTGTGTGTGTGTGTAATGCAGCCGGGGTGGCATACAAAACTAGTGTGTGTGTGTGTGTGTGTGTGTGTATGTGTGTGTGTGTGTTTTAAAGCAACACTGCTTAAAGCTACCACCTGAGCCACAGCGCCCCGTCTGGCCTTTTCTGTTTAGGTGGTACTGAGGAATCAAACCCAAGGCCTCATGCATGCTTCGCAAGTACTTTTTTGATAAGCCACATTCCCAGCCCCTAAAATGGCCAATTCTGATGTAAAAAAAGATTAGCAATGAACAGCACTCAATTATTAAATTCCTCATAAGGCTGGAGTTGCAGCTTAGTACAGAGCTCTTGCCTAGTGTATACAAGACGCTTCTGTTTTATCCCATAAATTAGATAATCACATCATGCACACATACACTATGTATATATGCACATACATGAAAACATCTACGTGGACATATATAATATACACGGTATAGTACAGGCAAAGGAAGTCTAACTGGAAAAGTGCCAGGTGCTGGTGGGTTACACCTATAATCCTAGCTATTTAGGAGGCTGAGATCTGAAGATTCCAATTTGAAGGCAGTCTAGGAAGAAAAGTCCATGAAACTCACTTCAAATTAGCAAAAAGTAGAGGTGTGCCTCAAAGCAGTAGACTGTCAGCTTTGAGCAAAAACCTAAGGGACAGCGTCTAGACCACTGAATTCATGTAACAGCACATGCTTCTCTCTCTCCCTCCCTCCCTCCTTGAAAAGGAAAACGGGTAATTCCTAATTCTTAGTAATCTGCGCTTTTGTGTGTGTGAAGAATAAGTATAAACAAAAAGGAACACAATCGCTTTCAGTTGAGAAAGGAAATAGGTATGGTTATTCACTGGAGCAGGGACCCCAGTGCTGCCTGCCACCTCCTACTGTCCATGTGAGAACCCAGGGATTTAGGCAAGGAAGCCCTAGCTGAAGGAGGAAATTGCAACAACTTGGACCTCACCTTGCTGATCCGACTCTGCATTCCGAGATACTAGGGCACTGACTGCTGGGAATGTGATGCTGGACATAGCGGCCACAGTCCCTGCTGCCCACATCATCCTAAAAGACAAGACAGTTATGGTAAGGTCCCAAGAAGCTTATGGTTCACAATTTAGTTAGCAACAATTTCAAATGCCTTTTGTTTTCTCATGTTCCAAAGACTGTTACTCTCCTACCTCTACCTCTTTCACAGCTGGGGTAGCAGACTCGAACCAGAATTCCTGGATGGATAAGGCCTGTCCTCAAACTGCGTTCCTCCTACCTCCATCTCCCAAGTGCCTAGGACCACAGTCATATGTCCTATCCCCAACACAAGCCTAGTGTAGTCACTACAATAGGCACGTTTTGGGGATAGGTTCTTACTGACATTTGCCTACACTGGCCTCAAATAGTGACTTTCTTTGCCTCCACCTTTCCAATAGCTGGGACTACAGGTATGTACCACCACACAGGACCTTCACCTTAAGGGGCCTTTTTATTTCTATACTTCGTTTCTCTACTGACTTTATCACTCTTCTACTTCTCCAAGGTTAGTCCTGGCAATACAGTGTGCCTCCTCTTCTTAATGAGATGAGTGATTATCTGTTCCCCACTGGGTCATACTTCCTTGGGGATGGTCTTTACTGTGAAAGAAAACTATGATGACATAAGTCTTTTTAACACTAACTATACTAAGAGTTTGACTAAATAAGCTCCTGAACCAAACTTCCTAGGTCCAAAATAAAAAACATAAAGCATCAACCAAGTTAATGTTAGGCAAAATACCACACAGAAAGGTAATTTGTCCAATTGTCTCATGTTTGCTGCCCAATTAACCTAACAACTATATCCTAACTTCCATTTACACATGCAAAGCCAGGACTAGCTCTGGTATCTACAAGGGATACAGGTTCTCCAAGATTTAGCAACCAGGCCCAACAGGAAGTTTGCCACACAACAAAATGGAGCTCAATATTCTATTTGTTCCTTGATGTTGATGGAAATCTAAAAATGTGAGTACTAAAAACTGCCTTAGAATACACATGGTTGGTTCTGAAGTGACTCCAATGCTGTCTCATGGTCATATTATTGCTAAGGCCATTTGGTTATGCCATAATCAATCACTTTCACTTCTCCTTTTGTTTTGACTATATGTGATATCCCTAAAAAAAAATTACAAATGCAGACATGGGGTTCTATGGGAGGGCTGGGGAAGAGGGACAGATTCAATTAAGCAATGATTGATTCAGTGCCAGCATTCTATTTTATTGTCACCTTAGATTATCTAGCTCTACCCTTGCCCAACATAAATTTAGCCTGAAGGTTTCTGAAATGTCCAACACACCAAGCCAGTGAAATAACCTTTTGCTTCTCATCTTGCTTAACAAGCCTGAGTATCTCAAGGACAAACCAAGTTTGGTAATGTACAAGAATCTAATGGTGAGGCTTACCAGGCCTGAGATCCAAAACCATACCAGGCCAATTGGAGCATCTGGAAGCCCAAGCCAAGGAGGACGGTATTCTTATTTCCCAGTGACCTCATCAAAATGCTAAGAAAGACCGTCTGCAAAGGAAAGGAGGCAAGTGAGAACCCATGTGAACACAACACATTTTTAATAGTCTGGGTGCTGGTGGTTCACACTTACAATCCTAGCTATTCAGGATGCTGAGATCTGAGGATTGTGGTTCAAAACCAGCCCAGGCAGAAAGGCCCGAGAGACTGTCTCTAATGAACTACTCCAAAACAGCTGGAAGTGAAGCTGTAGCTCTCCAAGTAGTAGAGCACTAGCCTTGAGCAAATAAAACCTCAGGGTTCAAGCCCTAGGACCAGTAAAAAAACAAAACAAAAAAAAAAACATGTGGAATGCAATCTCAAATTCAGAATGTAATCTTCGTGAGGAAACCTGCTTCCTAATGCTAATGACTGAGGGTCTATATGGCTATCTCCCTCCACAGCCTCAAGAGGCCAGACAGTACAGATGTATCTTCGCTGAAGCCACAGCATAGACCTAGAACTTGGGTGGAGCCTTTTCCTGGGGCCTTTTCCTGACAAGTGTCTGACAGATGCTTTGGCCCCAACAGGTTTTCACTGCCATTCACTGGTTATCATGACCGAGGGACACATCCCAGTGTCTCTGGAGAAATGAATAAGCACTTAACTATGGATGAGAAGTAAATATGCTGACCATTTATAGAAGATATGAATTTTGCTAGAGATGAACAATTTTCCAACAGTTTTCTTAAGTTGGAACTGGTTTGATTTTAATAAATACATATTCTACTTAATAACTAGATGGGATACTCTGAAATGGATTAGGGTAAAAGAAGCCTCTGAACTAGCTAACCAAGAGGTAAAAAACAAAAGTTAGGCGCTTGAAAGTTTTAGAATAATTTGCATTTTCTGATTTAGTCAAAGCCAAAACAATAAAAAAGGCCTTTGCCTTGGTGACTCCCATGAGCCTGGTTGATTCTAGTATTTAGGAGAAACCATTCTGCAACTTTTCATTTCTTCCAAATCAAAGAACATCTGCTCAGCAATTACCTCCAGGCAGCCCTAAAAGGCACAGTAAACACACCCGAGCACAATCATGATAAAAGGGACACAAGCACTGCCTTTGATTCTGTAGCTGATTCTGCAGACAGCAGAGTGTGGAACAGTTCTACTTTCCACCACTGACATTAACATTGACACATTCTCCTGGCTAATTCCACAATATCTAAAAGTTAGATGTAATTAAATACAATTTTGGTCCTTGAGTTCAAGCCCCAGGATAGGCACATATACAAAAACAAAACTGAATGACGTTGCTCTTAAATCCTGATTTCAAAATTCTATCAAAAAGGAATGGTTATGAGTCAAGGCCCTGTCAGCGGCCTAAATTAGATGTTATATTCTACTTGTGTAAGTTGTGCCAGAACAAGTATCTCCCTCTAAGTTTACATGTGGCTGCCTGTGGATCTATGACTGTCAAGATAAAAAAAATTTTAAATCAAAACCAAAAAAAAAAAAATCCCACACGGGTGAAATGATACTCACCTGAGCCACAATTGACAGAATTCCTACCATGGCTATAAATGCTGCAATTTTAACGGATCCAAAACCTATGATCTGCAGAAATGGAGGAAAACACTTTACTGTAATGCAGAATAAATAAATGTTCTGTCCTATTAAAGTGATAAGATAAAATCACTCAGGACAGTTTAGAGCAGTGTCGAAAGCTGAACCTATTTAATCAATAACCAATAATTTATATCTAAATCTGATTTGAGAAATTAAGCAGGCACAACTTAAACTGATATTTAATATTCTCCAACACACAAACTGACAAATGTAACAATTACATGTAATGAAAAGAGTATGAAGAGAGTGAATACTTTATGTGGTCAACATCAATGAAACAATGAAGCTCTTGAAATTGGTTTCAGAAACAGGGAGGAAGAATGAGGGAGCATGACCAAGGGCGTGGGAAAAAATAGGAAAGAAAATGATTTGTCTTTCAATACTGTCAATAGAGAATTCTCTGCTCAGCAAAGCCAGTGACTTTTTTAGTAGGGGTTGCCCATTAAAATCATGTGAGCCACAGAAAAGAGGAGAGGGAAGAGGAGGATAAAGAGGAAGAAAGCAGGGCTGGGAAGGTGGCTCAGTGGTAAGAGCGCTTGCCTTGCATGCATGAGGCCCTGGGTTTGATTCCTCAGCACCACATAAGCAAAAAGAAAAAAGCTGGAAGTGGCGCTGTGGCTCAAGTGGTAGAGCGCTAGCCTTGAGCTGAAGAGCTGAGGGACAGCGCCCAGGCCCCACGACCGGACCCCCCCCCCCCCCCCCC
Source organism: Dipodomys spectabilis (assembly GCF_019054845.1). Taxonomy (NCBI): domain Eukaryota; kingdom Metazoa; phylum Chordata; class Mammalia; order Rodentia; family Heteromyidae; genus Dipodomys; species Dipodomys spectabilis. The sequence goes on from NW_024870775.1 coordinate 18,247,517, forward strand.
GCCAAAAAAATAAATAAAAAAAGAGGAAGAAAGCAATTAGAAGCGCAAATCACCACAGGAGCCCAATTACCTCAGGCTCTGAGGTATTCCCAGAGATAAGTACAATCTAAAAAGCTCTTGTGAGTGAGCATACTAAATAGGTTGGTAGTAACTTGTAAGCCTCTGATTTAACAGTAACTCTGAAATGCCTAAACATTTTTAAGTTTTAAAAAAGGATAAATAGCTGGGTACCAATGGCTTATGCCTACAATCCTAGCTACTCAGGAGACTGAGAACTGAGGGTTATGATTCAAAGCCAGGAAAGTCTGTGAGACTCCTATCTCCAATTAAATGCCAAAAAGCCAGAGTAGAGGTATGGCTAGAATAGAGGTGTGGCTCAAGTAGTAGAGCACCAGTCTTGAGCAAAAAGGCTCAGAATAGTGCATAGGCCCTGAGTTCAAGCCCCAGTGCAGGTATTTCCCGTCCCCCAAGAGGAAAATCTTGTCCTCTACTGAAATTCGATAAAACACAGAAAAAGTATCTTATACTTATTTTATATATTCTTCCCAGATCACAAATGAGTATCTTCTTTACTAGCATCCTACCACTTGAGCCACACCTCTCCTAGCTTGACTGGAGTCTCACAGGCTTTCTTGCTGGGGCTGACTTCCAACTGAAATCCTTAGGCCTTAGCCTGAGTAGTTAGCATTACAGGTATGAGCTACCAGCACCACCAAGCTTGCATCTATGGTGGTTCTTTTTTTGTCGATCGTAGGACTTGAACTCTGGGCCTAGGTGCTGTCCCTCAGCTCTTCAGCTCAAGGAGAGTGCTCTACCACTTAAGCCACAGTGCCATTTCCAGTTTTCTGATGGTTTATTGGAGATGAGTCTCATGGACTTTCCTGCTCAGGTTGGCTTTGAACCATGATCCTCAGAGCTCAGCCTCCTGAGTAGCTAGGATTACAGCCATGAGCCACTGGTGCCCAGCTTCTATGTATTTAACTAGAAGCAAGTTAATATGCTTCCTTTTCTTCTGTGGTTCCTCCAAATTATCTATTTTTGGCCAGTCCTGGGGCTTGATCTCTGGGCCTATACCTGAGCTTCTTTTGCTTAAGGCTAGCAATCTACCACTTGAGCCACAGTACCACTTCTGGCCTTTTCTGTATGTGTGGTACGAAAGAATCAAACCCAGGGCTTCGTGCATGCTAGGCAAGTACTCTACCACTGAGTCACATCCCCAACCCCCCCAAATTATCTTTAGACAAATCAATATTCTATAGCCTTTATGTTCAAATTAACTAGGAAAAAATTACTCACCTGCCTGAGATAGAGAAAAAAACTTGAATACTGTCCAGCTTCTGGGAGGTATGAAAGAAACACTGTGATGCAGATTAGTAAAACAGTAGAATCTTTCCCAACTTTCTTCAATGACTGGAATTAGCAGAAAACAAACACAAAGTCAATAGACATTCCAGCTAATGTTTACTGAGCCCTCCCTACTTACTGCATACTACACTAATTCATTTGTACATTTTAAGTAGGATCCAGAAGTTCATGTTGATGAAATATGAAGTCTATATAACTGGCTATTCACACCTGCTCCTGCCCCAGTCTCTTCTCTTACTGTCTGACATAAGTATTTTAGGTAAGAATTTCTGAAGAATTTTCTTCTTACAACTATGGTTCCTAAAAGTTAAACTCAGGGATAAGAAGCAAAAAAAATCAAGCCTCCAGTTCTTTTCTTCCTGTACACATTTCTTTCAGGAACAATTTCAAACCAGATTTTGGGGTGGTGGTGGTGGTGGTGAGAAAAAGTTACTTTTTCTCAGAACTTTTAAAAAAAATTGCAGTATTAGCATACATTTGCTATACAAGAAGACAATTCATTGTGACATTTCTACCTCAGCACCAAATGTTTTTGGTGACATACTTCCCCCATAACCTCCAAAAGATTAGCGCACAAAAAAAATCCATTTAAGGGCTGGGAAGGTAGCTCAGTGGTAGAGTGCTTGCCTTGCATGCATGAGGCCCTGGGTTCGATTCCTCAGCACCACATAAGCAAAAAGAAAAAAGCCGGAAGTGGTGCTGTGGCTCAAGTGGTAGAGTGCGAGCCTTGAGCTGAAGAGCTGAGGGACAGCGCCCAGCCCAGAGTTCAGGCCCCACGACCGGACTCAAAAAACAAAAACAACCACCACATTATAGTCAAACCAAGTATATTTACTATCTGTAAAATGAATTCACTTCAAATAACCACCTTCATTAAATGACTGGTGGGAAAAACGGAAGGGGTGACATTGTCCAAAAAGAAATGTACCTACCACCTTACTTAACTGTAACTCCTTTGTACATCACCTATATAATAACAATTTAAAAAGATAGAATGAATGGCTGGTGCCAGTGACTTGACCCATGCTTGTAATCCTAGCTACTTTAGGAGGCTGAGATCTGAGAGGACCCCCACTGGAAACCAACCTGGGAAGAAAAGTCAGTGAGACTCTTATCTCCAATTAACAAGCAAAAGGCCAGAAGCAGAGATATGGTTCAAGTGCTAGAGGATTAGTCTTGAGTGAAAAAGCTAAGAGTGTGAGGCTGAGTTCAAACCCTGAAACACAGACACATGAAAACAAAGAAATTCCTTCCTAAATTCTCATAAAAGGATTAGGTTGATATTTATTTGCTCTTTCTTCCTTTATGACATGGTTGGCTTAGAACTAAGTTTACATTCTTTCTTTTTGTTGATGTTGTTGGTTGTAGGGCTTAAATTCAGGGCCTGGGTACTGACGCTGAGCTTTTTTGCTCAATGTTAGCACTCTACCACTTGAAGCTACAACACCACTTCCAGTTTTCTGGTGACTAATTGTAGACAAGAGTCTAACAGACTTTCCTGTCCTGGCTGGCTTTGATATTCAGATCTCAGCCTCCTGAGTAGCTACAATTACAGGTATGAGCCACCAGTGCCTAGCAAAGTCTACATCATTTATTTTTTTTTTGCCAGTCCTGGGGCTTGAACTCTGGGCCTGGGCACTGTACCTCAGCTCTTCAGCTTGTCAAGGCTAGTTAGGACTCTACCATTTGAGCCACAGTGCCTTTTCTGGTGATTTATTGGAAATAACTCATGGACGTTCCTGCCCAGGCTGGCTTTGAACTGAGATCCTCAGATCTCAGCCTCCTGAGTAGGTAGCTAGGATTACAGGCGTGAACCACCAGTGCCCAGCTCCCTGAGCTTCTTTTACTCAAGGCTAGCACTCTACCACTTGAGCCACAGAACCATTTCCAGCCTTTTCTGTTTATATGGTACTGAGGAGTCAAACCCAGGGCTTCATGCATGCTAGGCAAGCACTCTACCACTAAGCCACATTCCCAGCCCAGGCTCTACGTAATTCTTTTTTTTTTTTTTTTTGGAGTCTGGTCATGGGGCCTGAACTCTGGGCCTGGGCGCTGTCCCTCAGCTCTTCAGCTCAAGGCTAGTGCTCTACCACTTGAGCCACAGCGCCACTTCCGGTTTTTTTCTTATGTGGTGCTGAGGAATCGAACCCAGGGCCTCATGCATTGCAAGGCAAGCACTCTACCACTGAGCCACCTTCCCAGCCCGGCTCTACATAATTCTTGATGCATAAACTATCTCTGCCTCTTACTTGTAAATTAAACCTTTCTTGTTTTTACTGGAGAAAGAATTGGATCAGCAATCACTGAGATTCTTAGCGAGGCTATCTACTATTTTATTTGCTTGGCTTAGATTTTCTTATGAAGTCAGTATTTCATGTTTCACCTTACCGCAAAAGGGTCTGCTTGTTTCCAAGAAATCTGAGCTCCCCAGGAAACTGGTCTAATTTTCTCTGGTAGAGATTCTGGAACAGCCACCAAGATGAAGCAGATGTCCAGAAGAGCCACCACTGTGGCTACAAGCACAACAAGGCTGTCTCCATAACTGGCAGAAAGATATGCTCCAATGGCTGGGCTGCTGACCAGACTGGCTGCGAAGGTGGCTGAGACCTGCAAGAAACATAGCATCACTCAGGATTTTACAGGTAAATCTGTGAAGAAACCTATTGGTCCCTAGTTCCAATTGGCTAGAAATAGTCCTGTAGGCAAATCCCCACAGGAAAGCACATTCTCACCCAGGGCCTCCAGGGGCACCCCTGTAGCCATCCTTTTCTGACTTTAAATAAGAAATATGTTGAACACAAATTCTAAGAATGAAACTTTTCTAGTGACTCCATGTTTTTCCTTAAAGCTCTTCTGCTTTGTATAGCAGCTCTGTGACTAGTTTTCCTGTGGAAAACAAGGACCTTCTAAAAAAAAATTTCCAGAGGAAAATGTTAAGTAAACCTGATTTAAAAGTTATGTAAGGAGCTGGACACCAGTGGCTCACGCCTGTAATCCTAGCTACTCAGGAGGCTGAGATCTGAGGATCGCAGTTCAAAGCCAGCCCAGCCAGGAAAGTCCGTGAGACTTTTTTTTTGTCGGTCATGGGCTTGAATTCTGGGCCTGGGCACTGTCCCTCAGCTCTTCAGCTCAAGGCGCGCGGTCTACCACTGAGCCACAGCCCCACTTTCAGTTTTCTGGTGGTTTTCAGCCCCTCTCCCCTGCCATCTTCTAACAGGTCTTTCTTCCCCTATAGAACCATAACATCATTATCATGCCTGAGCAAAACTAGAAAGACTAATATAAAATTATCAAAAAGTTTCCTATACTTTGTATTATTAACTACTTTACGAATGGTCTTTTCAATTGTACAATCTCTAAGGTGCAGAGCAACAGAGATTCAGTATCTGTCTGGTTCGGTTTCTATTCTTCTTTTAAATCTCACATTACGGTGAATTTCTAATGTTGTTATCTTCATGTTAATTTTTATCTTACCCATCCATAAGCAGTACTTCGCTCATGCTCCTGAGTGACATCAGCTACGTAGGCAAATATCACAGAGAACGTGACCGAGAAGACTCCAGACACGGAAATCATTGCAAAATACCACCTATAAAAAATTATTGTATTTACTCAGGAAAGACTTTCATAATCAGGATCAAAGAAATTATGTAAATATTATAAACCAAAAAAAATAAGTTATTACACATGTAGATTTATAGTATACTTAAAGACAGAAAAATAAATTCAAGATGAAGTAAAAATACAGTCATTTTGTCACTACTCAAATAGTACATGTAGTCTAGAAAAATGAAGAACTAGAAGAAGAAAAAGTGTAAGAGAACTTAAAAAGGTATAGTTTTTGGTATCATGTTAAAAGTGGCTAACAGAATAAAAAATTCAAATTAGCTTTAGCTAAGAAAAAACATACAAATTACTATTTTTAAAAAATCCTACATGAAAGCAGAGTGGGTACAAAAATTTAATGTAATGGGGGCTGGGAATGTGGCTTGGTGGCAGAGTGCTTGCCTAGCATCCATGAAGCTCTGGGTTCTATTCTTTAGTACCACATATACAGGAAAAAGCTGGAAGTGACACTGTGGTTTAAGTGGTAGAGTACTAGCCTTGAGCAAAAGAAGCTCAGAGACAGTGCCTAGGTCCTGAGTTCAAGCCCCAGGACTGGCCAAAAAATAAAATTAATGCAATTCTACACATATGTGTAGAAACTTAAAATATTAGCACAAAAGTGGGGTTTATTCTAGAATACCCGATTTCTTTGGGGGTAGTACTAGAATTTAAACTCAGGGCTTTGTACCACTTGACCCACATCAATCCTATATAATATTCAAAACATTATACTAATAATCACATTAACAATTCATGAGAAAAACCCTTTATCTTCATTAATGCTAAAAATATCTTAAAGCTTGATATCTATTTTTTTTTCGGTTGTGGGGGGCTGAATTCTTGGTCTGGGCACTGTCCCTCAGCTCTTCAGCTCAAGGCTAGCGCTATAACCACTTGAGTCACAGAACCACTTCGGCTTTTTCTACTTATGTAGTGCTGAGGAATCAAACCCAGGGCTTCATGCATGCTAGACAAGCTCTCTACAAGTGAGCTACCTTCCCAGCCCTTTGATAGCTAAGTTTTATTTTAAAAAAGAACCTCTCAATAAAATAAGAATTAGTATTTTCCAACAAAAAAAAAGCTAGTCTGAGATCCAATGATGAAAACATTACAACATTCTTGTTATATGCATAAAATGATTGTCACTTTTACTTATTGTCATTCATTAGTTAATATAATTAGCAAGAGCAGAGAGCAGTAAGGAAACTGGAAAGAAAAAGGTAAGTTTACTGATGACATTAATAAAACTAGGAAATCAAGCAATTATGAGAGTCAATTTTGCATTAGAACAGAAAAGAATAAAATTTATAGGAATAAAACTTAACAAGTGTGTAACACCTAAAGAAAGTGTGTAACACCTAAAGAAAGCAAGTTTAAGGTAGCTAGCTAAAAGACATTAAAAAGCTCCTAACTTGCTGAGTGTTGGTGGCTCATACCTGTAATTCTAGTGGAGGCTGAGATTTGAGGATTATGGTTCAAAGCCAGTCCAGGAAGGAAAGTCCCTGAGACTCTTTTTTTGGGGGGGTCCGGTCGTGGAGCCTGAACTCTGGGCCTGGGTGCTGTCCCTCAGGTCTTCAGCTCAAGGCCAATGCTCTACCACTTGAGCCACAGGGCCACTTCCAGTTTTTTTCTTTATGTGGTGCTGAGGAATCGAACCCAGGGCCTCAGGCATGGCAAGGCAAGCGCTCTACCACTGAGCTACCTTCCCAGCCCCCCTGAGACTCTTATCTCCAATTAACCACCAGAAAACTGGAAGTGGCCCTTTGGTTCAAAGTGGTAGAGCTCTACTAGCCTTGAGCTGAAGAGCTCAGGGCAGTGCGTCCAGGCCTAGAGTTCAAACCCCACAATGGACCAAAAAATAAAGAAATAAATAAAAAATTTCCAACTCATCAGAAAATCATTGTGTTTTTTTGGACACAGATACCAAAAGTATTTTATGAAACAGCTAGGAGCAAGACTCAAATGGTAAGGCATCTGCTTAGCAATTTTAAACCCTAGTTTTTATGTCCTCTAACACGTGATTACTATATAAAACTATGCTAGCACTGAGTCCGCTATCTTTTTTTAAACTTTTTTGGACCAGTCCAAAAAGTACTGTCCCTGAGCTCCTTTGCTCAAGGGTAGCATTCCACCACTTGAGCCACAGCACCAGCCACTTCTTGCTCATTTTGTGATTAACTGGAGATAAGAGTCTCTCAGATTTTACTGCCTAGGGGTTGGCTTTCAACTGTGATTCTCTGATTGCAGCTTCTTGAGTAGTTAGGATTAAAGGCATGAGCTACCAGCACCCAGCTTTCACCATTTTCAATTCACATCAATTGTCTATATACGCAAACAATGTGCCTTGAATCAGACCTACCCTCATTCACTCTCATCCCCCTTTCCCAAAACTATCTCCATAAGCCTTACTGTTCCATTTTCATGCATGTATATTCACACTGGAAAAACATATTAACAATAAGAATTCTGGCCAAAATATTATCTTCCAGCCTCCAGAAAAACAACTAAGGCTCATATATAAATTCAAAACTCTGGATGGTAATTAAGTGGACTGATTACAGGTGAAATACTCTCACTGGATTTACCACACTGAAGGAGGAAATTCTCATTATGGTTCAGAAGCAGTTGAATTCTACTATAGTCTACACAGAAGTCTATGCTCATTTCAGTGCTCCAAAGCAATGAACTGACAAAAAGATTTGTGGGCTGGGAATGTGGCTTAGTGGTAGAGTGCTTGCCTAGTATGCATGAAGTCCTGGGTTCAATTCCTCAGTACCACATAAAACAGAAAAGGCCTGAAGTGGTGCCGTGGCTCAAGTGGTAGAATACTAGCCTTGAGCAGAAAAGGTTCAGGGACAGCATTCAGGCCCTGAGTTCAAGCCCCAAGACTGGCAAAAAAGAAAAAGAAAGAAAAAGATCTGAAAAGGTAACTGAGCTACAGTGGTGAGGATGAGGTTGTTAGTACACATTCAGGACTGACCTGCAGGACTGTACACTTATGTCACAGCACCAACAGCTGGCCTTGAGAAACATCTTTTCCTTTGTCACTTAAGTAATTTATTCAGATCTAATACTCCAATGTGTTTTTGTCCCCTTTATAAAGTACGCATGATGGCAGTTACTCAAAATACCTATCAGTACTACCGAAGGGATGAAATAACACAGATACAAAAGCTTTGAGATGCTAATGAAGTGCTCTGTGGATGTAGTAAGTACAGACATTACTTTCTGACATGGTTAGGACCATGGTTTGGAATATTTGCATATATGAGATACCTTGGGGGCAGGGGTTAGAAAAAAATCTACAGAGAAAATTCATTCATGTCTTATATACAATTTATACAAGTAGCCTAGAGGTAATTTTATACAACATTAAAAACAAAATTTGCATAAAACAAATTTTGTGAATACTGAAACATCCCTCTTACGGTTTCATGTTAGCATCCAGAAGATTTGGGATTTGGGACATTACAGATTTTTGGTTGGGTTGATCAACCTACATTATATGACTCATGTATGACTCAAAACAGACTGGACTGGTGGGGCACTGGTGGCTGACACCTATAATCCTAGCTACTCAGGAGGACGAGATCTGAAGATCTTGGTTCAAAGCCAGCCTGGGCAAGAAAGTTCTGAGACTCTTATCTCCAATTAACCACCAAAAGACAAGAAGTGGAGCCATGGTTCAAATGGTAGATAGAGTGCTAGCCTTAAGCCCAATTCAAGACAGGTACCCTGGCCCTTAGTTCAAGCTCCAGGACCAGTACAATTACAACAACAACAAAAACAAAACTGAACTAACAGTGAAAGGCTAAGCCACTCACCATGGGCTGATTCGCATCAGTGGGATAGGGAAGCAGGTGAAGAAGACTGTGACAAGGAGAAAGGGCTTCCTTCCCCACACGTCAGAGAGAGCGCCTATGAGTGGGGCACTCAGAAAAGAGAGCAGACCCTGGAGAAGAAATGGAATTAGATTTAGAATGTGATCCAATTTCCCATGACTCTTATTTTCTCACATATTAGCTTCAATTCATTTTACTGGTCCTCAAGTAGTAATGTGAAACATTAAACAGAAACTGATATTAAAAAAAAAAAAAACACCTAACAACAGGGAGAAAGTATAAAAAATTTTGAAGGGGGGGCTGGGAAGGTGGCTCAGTGGTAGAGCGCTTGCCTTGCATGCATGAGGCCCTGGGTTCAATTGCTCAGCACCACATAAGCAAAAAAAGCTGGAAGTGGCGGTATGGCTCAAGTGGTAGAGTGCTAGCCTTGAGTGAGGGACAGTGCCCAGGCCCAGAGTTCAGGCCCCACAACCAACAACAAAAAAAAAGAAAATTTGAAAGGGAAGGATTGGGATCTTGGAATAGTGACATATACCTGTAATCCCAGCTATTCATATCTTTGTGTAAGGCTGGCCCCTGCAAAAGTGAGGCCCTCTCTGAAAAACAAACTAAATGCAAAAGGATTAAGAATGTGACTCAAGTGATGTAGTACTTGTCAGTAATAAAGTTTAATCAAGGGGGGGGGGGGGGAGAAAGAGGAGTAAAATAGCTGGAACAGCTTGTTTTCCAGGAAATACTAGGAAAGAAGTAGGTAGGTAGGTAGATACACATACACACACACACACACACACATGCACGCGCGCGCGCGCACACACACACGCACACACCCTGTGTCACTTTCAGTATTAACTGTTGCAATGAGGCCACCCAAATAAACACACTATACGTGAGCAGCTTTTCCAGGAAATACTAGGAAAGAAGTAGGTAGATAGGTAGATATACACACACACACACACACACACCCCTGTGTCACTTTAAGAAGTAGGTAGGTAGGTAGATACACACACACACACACAACCCTGTGTCACTTTAAGAAGTAGGTAGACACACACACACACACACACTATGTCACTTTCAGTATTAACTGTTGCAATGAGGCCACCCAAATACACACTATAGAAGTAGGTAGGTACACACACACACACACACACACACACACACACACACCATGTCACTTTCAGTATTAATTGTTGCAATGAAGCCACCTAAATACACACACTATACGTCTCCAAGGGTATTACATGGAGAAAAAAGAGGGTTAAGCCAAGAGCTGGTGGCTCCCACCTGTAAACTAGCTACTCTGGAGTTTGAGATCTGAGGATCATAGTTCAAAGCAAGCCCAAGCAGGAAAGTCCTTGAGACTCCAATTAACAACTAGAAAACCAGAAGTGGCGCTGTGGCTCAAGTGGTAGAGTGCTCCCCTTGAGCTGAAGAGCTAAGGGACAGTGCCCAGGCCCAGAGTTCAAGTCCCATGATCCACCAAAAAAAAAAAAAAAAAGAGGGTTAAATGTGTATATATGACAAGCCCAAGAAAAGTAGTAGATTGTCAAAGTAAAGGCTATCCCAACAAAGCTTTAACAATAGAGTTGACTGAGACTGGGTGGTTAGAGTTTGAGAAAGATTAACACGATACAGAAGGAAAAGGCTTCCATGTTACTTATCAGTCACTGTGGGCTACATTCAAATCTTTACTACAGATAAAGGTATGGGGGAAAGCAATAGCTGAGACAGGGTAGGGAACAAAAATGAAGATGAATAATGAAACAGCTTATAGTACATGGCCATTTATTATTCTCTCCTTTAGTGTATTTGAATTCTTATAATGATATGTTAATAAATGCCTGTAATAGTATACAACTAGCACTCATCAAAATCTTCCCCAGCCATGCACCGGTGGCTCACGCCTGTAATCCTAGCTACTCAGGAGGCTGAGATCTGAGGATCTCGGTTCAAAGCCAGCCCGAGCAGGAAAGAGCAGGAAAGTCCGTGAGACTCTTATCTCCAATAAACTACTAGAAAACCGGAAATGGTGCTGTGGCTCAAGCGGTAAGAGTGCTCACCTTGAGCTGAAGAGCACAGTGACAGCACCCAAGCTCAGAGTTCAAGCCTCAGGACGGACAAAAAAAAAAAAAAAAATTTCTTCCCCAGGTACACAAACTGTGCTTTGGCTGTATACAATACTTGCAGTTTACACATACCATATCCTTCATGCCAATGGGCCTTGTACAAGCCCCTGCCAGTTGCCCTCCCACACTTGGAGCCAGTAAGCTATTAGTCATTCTTCCTAACTGGAAGCAATAAGTATCTCTTTTATCTAGTCTCTTAGCTACTGAAGCAGATTCATTATACAGTGGAGATATATGTTGTGGGGGAGAAGGGTAACAAACTCCCCTCACCCTGTACATATAATTTCAACAATTTTATTATAAATTCTTATTGGTCTATTCTATTGGATTAATATCATAGAGAAGAAGTTTTTTGTTTTTTGTCAGTCGTGGGGCTTGAACTCTGGGTCTGGGCACTGTCTCTCTGTTCTTCAGCTCAAAGCAAGCGCTCTACCACTTGAGCCACAGCGCCACTTCCGGTTTTCTGAGTGGTTTTTAGGATATAAGAGTCTCACGGGCTTTTCTGCCTGGGCTGACTTTGAACCATGATCCTCAGATCTCAGCCTCCTGAGTAGCTAGGATTACAGGGTGAGCCACCAGTGCCTGGCCCAGGAGGCTGAGATTTGAGGCTTGTGGTTCAAAGCCAGTCTGAAAAGGTAGTCCATGAGACTTCTTATCTTACCCTCAGACCTTGTCACAGGGTCTAGTGAATGGCAGTGTTCGGGATGGCAAGTAAACGGAACGGGATTTTTTAAAGAGACAATTAACTCACAGAAGATTTCCAAGTCACATAACTAAGAAAAAAAAAAAAGGAAGAGACTCCAATCTCCCCACTGACCATGGCTACTAGTTAACCCACTACAAAATGAGCAGGGCTGCAATACAGGTAAAGTGAAGTATGGCGGGGGAGGAGGGAGACAATTCAAGAGGAGAACTCAATGGAGGAGCAGCAAGCTGAAGAGAAAAGCTTTCTGCTCCTATGAAATAAAACATTTATCCATGGCCTAGGAGCCAAAGGGAGGCTCAATTTTAGAACTTCTGACGACCAACTTCCAGAAAATGAGAAGAGCCTTCATTAAATGTAAATTAAAATTTACATTTAAATATCCAAAACAAGTGATTATTGTTCTCTAAGCCTCAGTTAAATTACTAAGGATTCTTGGTTTTGGTTCCTTATGAACGCCACAAAAATTGTTCTTACCTTTACACCTTGAATGAGACCATTCATAAGGAATGTGTGTTGAGGAAATGTTTCATGTAGAACCTACAAAGAGAAACAAGTATCAGGACATATTCAAATGCAAATTACAGAAAACATTTCTTCCTCTATTCATGGCAGGCCATATGAGATGAGCTCTGTAACAAAAATTATAAATGATTAAAAGAAATGCTAAGGCATAAGAAGATAATATGATAGTGAGGCAAGAGTGTAATATTTTATTACTTAGTCCCTTCCCTTCAACCTCAACACAATGTAGATACTCAGGCGGTGATAGAGGTGATACAAGCTCAGGTTCAAGCCCACCCTCATCTCTCCCACATAGTCCAGGCAGTAATACAAACTCAGGTTCATCTCTCCCCTACATAGTCCAGGAAAAGCTTAAAACCATAAATATGCATGAGAGTGCCGGACTGGCAGCACCTCAAAATGCCTAGAGTTAGGCCTCAACTTGACCACATGTTTATTTAAAAAATAATGACCTGCACTTAGTCAAAGATTACCATTTACAAAAGGGAAAAAAATGACACTAAGAAACAAATAGTCAAACTAACCAACTAAATGAACCAAACAAAAAGAACAAACAAAAAACACCCAGACTTCCCTCCTCCCACCAAAATGGGGGAGAAAACATTACTCAACAAACACTTTGAGGGGCTGGGAAGGTAGCTCAGTGGTAGAGGGCTTGCCTTATACGTATGCCTGAGGCCCTGGGTTCGATTCCTCAGCACCACATAAGCAAAAAGAAAAAAGCCGGAAGTGGCGCTGTGGCTCAAGTGGTAGAGCACTAGCCTTGAGCTGAAGAACTGAGGGACAGCGCCCAGGCCCAGAGTTCAGGCCCCACAACCGGACCCCAAACAAACAAACAAACAAACACTTTGAAAATGCAGAAGACTATAAAGCAGATATTAAGTGGTAGAGATGTAGCTTAGTAGAATACTTGCCTAATCATGTAACTGACCTTAGGTTTGACCCAAGCACCTCAAGAAAAAAAATTTAAAGTACACAGATTTAGAAGATTTAAAAGAGAAAAAGAGGGCTGAGAATGTGGCTTAGTGGTAGAGTGTTTGCCTAGCCTGCATGAAGCCCTGGGTTCCATTCCTCAGTACCACATAAACAAAAAAAGCTGGAAGTGGTGCTATGGCTCACATGGTAGAGTGCCAGCCTTGAGCAAAAGCAGCTCAGGGACAATGCAGGCAGAGTTCAAGCCCCAAAATAAAGAAAGAAATTTTAGAACTGAAAAAGAAATACATTAACTTTAGGACTTCTGTATTCAACAGCTGATTAGATGCAGCTGAAAAGAGAATTACTACAGACAGTAAGTTACATGTAGTGACTCATTTTGTACTGCTACCAGCAGAGTACCACAGAATGAGTAATTTATTCTTTTTTAAAAAAAGGAAGTTACAGAAAGGGTGTCGGTGGCTCACGCCTATAATCCTATCTACTCAACAGGCTGAGATCTAAGTAAGGATCATGGTTGAATGCCAGCCCAGACAGGAAAATCTTTGAGACTCCAATTAGCCAACAAAAAGCCACAAGTGGAGGTGTGGCTCAAGTGGTAGAATTCTAACCTTGAGTGAAAAAAGCTAAGGGAGAGCACCTTGGCACTGAGTTCAAGCTCCAATGTCACAAATAAAACAAAGCAGAAAATAGCTGAAGGTATGGCTCAAGTAGCAGGAAATAACAGTCTCATGAGGACTTTTCTGCCTGGGCTGGCTTCAAACCATGCTCCTTATAGCCTCCTGAGTAGTTGGGATTACAGGTGTGAGCCTGTAAAATGTAAGAGTATTTGTCTATCACTTAAAAAAAAGTTGCCTTTTTTTTTTGTCTGTCGTGGGGCCTGAACTCTGGGCCTGGGTGCTGTCCCTCAGCTCTTCAGCTCAAGGCTAGCCCTCTACCATTTGAGCCGCAGCACCACTTCTGACTTTTTCTACTTATGTGGTACTGAGGAATTGAACCCAGGGCCTCATGCATGTAAGGCAAGCACTCTACCACTAAGCCACCTTCCCAACCCACAAAAAAGTTTTGAAAGGGGCTGGGAAGGTGGCTTAGTGGTAGAATGCTTGCCTAGCATGCATGAAGCCCTGGGTGTGCATTCCTCAGTACCACCTAAACAGAAAAAGACCGAAGTGGAAGTGGCACTGTGACTCACATGGTAGAGTGCTAGAACTGTTTATGAGTACAAAGAAGTTAAATATCTGCACATATGTAAATACACACACACATACAAAGCTGTGTTCTTCCACTTTCACAGAAGAAAAGTTTGTATAACATTGCTGGAAAATCAAGAATAATGTAACTGTAGGCACTTCTAGATTACCCAAAGTAGAGGGGCATCTGACAACAGAACCTCATAGACTTGAAGAAAAGTAATGTTTGAGGTGAAAGAGGCCTTTGAACAAGTAAGTTTCCAGATCCCAGGAAGAACTTGTTGAACTTAAGAGGATTAGGGAAAACAGCCATAAATGAATGCAGTATTAAAAGATCACAAAATTAATTTTCTGGTATCTTGCTCTCAAAGCTGCTGACTTTTGTATTTGGCCACAAGACAACAATCACAAGCCTTATTTTTTTCTCCCTCCCCTCCCCTCCTATCTACCTCCTCCCCTGTGGTTTGTGTATATACATATTATATGCTCCACTCTTAGGGTTTGAACTCAGGACCTTAAGTTTTCACTGGGCTTTTTTGCTCCAAAGCATCTGTTTCCAGCTTATTTTCTAGTTAATTGGAGAAAGGAGTTTCATGGATTTTCCTGCCCTGGACTGGCTTCGAACCTCGATCCTCAGAGATCTCAGCCTCCTCAGTAGCTAGGCAAGAGCCACCAACATCTAGCTCATAAGCCTTTTTTCTTTATTTTTTGTTTGTTTGTTTTTTGGGGTCCGGTTGTGGGGCCTGAACTCGGCCTGGGCGCTGTCCTCAGCTCTTCAGCTCAAGGCTAGCACACTATCACTTGAGCCATAGCACCACTTCTGGCTTTTTTTTTCTGCTTATGTGGTGCTGAGGAATCGAACCCAGGACCTCATGCATGCAAGGCAAGTGCTCTACCACTGAGCCACCTTCTCAGCCCCAAGCCTTATTTTCTTTTTCTTTTCTTCTTTTTTTGCCTGTCCTGGGGCTTAAACTCAGGGCCTGAGCACTGTCCCTGAGCTTCTTTTTACTCAAGTAGCACTCTACCACTTGAGCCACAGCGCCACTTCCAGCTTTTTCTGTTTATGTGGTCTTAGGTGTATATTTCAGTATTCAGAATTACTAAGCTTAAAGTTTTAGACAATTTTAACTTCCACTTTACAGTAAGCATGAATCACAAGCCTGTAATTAATAACTGTTAAACTTAATTTTGTTTTCTTGAAAGACAAAAAGAAAGAGGAAGGAAAGGAGGGAGGAAGGGAAGAAGGGAGGGAGGGAGGGAGGGAGGGAGGGAGGGAGGGAGGGAGGGAGGGAGGGAGGGAGGGAGGGAAGGAAGGAAGGAAGGAAGGAAGGAAGGAAGGAAGGAAGGAAGGAAGGAAACAAGGAAACATGCTGGTACTGGGGCTTAAAACTGGCACTGTACCACTTGAGCCACAGCTCCACTTAGTTTTTTGGTGGTTAATTGAAGATAATAGGGTCATGAACTTCTTCTCTGGGCTATGATTCTCGATCTCAGCCTACTGAGTAGCTAGGATTACAGGTATGACCCACCAGTACCCAGCTTATAATTTTTACTTGGCATTTATAGTTTCTCTATAGTATTTTATTTATTTATTTTTGGGTTGGTCGTGAAGCCTCTGAACTCTGGGCCTGAGTGCTATCCCTCAGCTCTTCAGCTCAAGGCTAGCACTCTACCACTTGAGCCGCAGCCCCACTTCTGGCTTTTTCTGCTTATATGGTACTGAGGAATTGAACCCAGGGCCTCATGCATTCAAGGCAAGCACTCTACCACTGAGCCACATTCCCAGCGCGTAAGCCTTGTTTTCTGAAGTGAGACTATTTTTAATAGCTGTCTTCTCATCAGACAGAATGAGTGCCAGAAGGCAGGATAATTACATACTAAAACTGCTGAAAAGGCTATAGAAAATGCACACCAAAATGTTTTTCGTTTTGTTTTTTTTGTTGTTGGTCAAGGGGCTTGAACGCTGGGCCTGGGCGCTGTCCCTCAGCTCTTCAGCTCAAGGTTAATGTTCTACCACTTGAGCCACTTCCAGTTTTTTGGAAGTCGAGGTAAGAGTCTCATGGACTGACAGGACGTTCCTGCCTGGGCTGGCTTTGAACCATGATCCTCAAATCTGAGCCTCCTCAGAGCTACGATTACAGGTGTGAGCCACTGGCACCTGGCTACCAAAATGTTTTATATGACAAATTTTAGGACAAGATGATCCACTAATAACTTATCTTATATTTCCAGTTCATATAATTTTATTGTTGATTAGATCTTAAGGAACTTGTTTGTCTGATACACAAGTATTCATGACAGACTACAACATATAGTAACAATGAAACAAAAGTAATGCCAAGCAAAGATCACTGAATCTGTTTTGGTAAATGTTCCTTACTGCATAGCAGCCAGCTATACAGGAGAAAGCAAATTTAACAAATAGTATTGACATATTACCGATACTTAGTGAAGGTACACATCTAATTTTAATAATTATAATGTACATAAACAGGCAAATTCTGGGCAATAGCAACAAGAAAACTACCAAAATCAATGAGTCTTGTGATTCCATAAAACAAAATATCATGTGACTATACATAGGCCATTTACTTCCTTTCCACATGAGGCAAATTAGTCTACAAAGTATCTGAATAATGTCTAGTATTGTCCTATCCCATGGCAGGCACTCTAACTACTGAAAAGAAACAATGATTAAGTGAAGGAGACAGGATGGCTGGCCAATAAAACAACCAAGGAGCAGACAAGACACAGTATGTTCACTGAATGAAGGAATGAATGAGCACATTATCTTTAGAGTCAATTGGGAGGAAGAGATGAAAGAACTGAATGTGGCAGCAGGGTGCTGGGATTTTTCATATCATCACCTGACAAGGACTTGTGGGAAATGCTGAATTTCTCAATCTACTACGATTTCAAAAGAAAATCTGTAAGTCTTAAGAAATGAAATCCTATTATTATTTTTTTATTTGTCGGTCATGGGACTTGAACTTTGGGCCTGGGTGCTGTCCCTCGATTCTTCAGCTCAAAGCTAGTGCTCTACCACTTGAGCCAACAAAGCACCACTTCAGGTTTTGTGAGTGGTTTATTGGAGATAAGAGTCTCATGGACTTTCCCGCCCAGGCTGGCTTCGAACTGTGATCCTCAGATCTCAGCCTCCTGAGTAGCTAGGATTACAGATGTGAGCCACCAGGACAGCCTGGCTGAAATCCTATTTTTTTTTTTTTTTGGTCGGTCGTGGGGCTTGAACTCTGGGCCTGGGCGTTGTCCCTCAGCTCTTCAACTCAAGGCGAGCGCTCTACCACTTGAGCTACAGCGCCACTATTTTTAAGAAATTGTACAACAGGGTTTCAATTCAACAAATAAGTTAGTAAGATCAATGCCGCCTTCTACCGTTTGAAATTCTTTATTCATAAGCACATTAAGTATATCTTGTTTGACTAGAGAGTATAATGTCAGCCGGGGACTTAAAATAAGGAAGGAGGTAATTTTTAAATTTTAACTTAATTTTCTTTTATATTTTTGTGCTGATACTGTGGCTTGAACTCATGACTTCTCACTTTCACTTGGGTTTTTTGGTCAATCATCAAGGCTGAACACTCTACCACTTAAGTCTCATATCCACTTCCACTTTTTGCTTGTTTATTGGAGATAAAAGTCTCATGGACTTTTCTGTCTGTTCTGGCTTCAAACTTGGATCCTCAGCTCTCAACTTCCCAAGTAGCTGGGATTGTAGGTGACAATCACCAGCGCCAGGCAGAAAAAAAGGTCATTTTAAAGCAGAAACTCCTTTTTCTCTACTACTACTATTACTACTACTACTACACTATCACCACAAAACTACTACTAGAAGGTAAGGCTACAGTGTGAGGCAAATCTTATAAACTTGTTTTTGTGCATTAGAGACCTTTCCAATAGTGTTTAATGAACAAACTTAAATGTTAAGCTAGACCAAGGCCGTATAATAAAGGCAAGAAATCTCACGGAGAAAAATGTACATGGTAAGCTGCTTTGCACTGTTCCAAATTGATCCTAATTATTGCCAGAATGAGGGCTAGTCAGACTAAACAAAATATTAATAGATACTTGATGCTTTGGATTTCCAAAGAATCAACAGTGGTCTATTTGTGCTGTGTTTTTATTTCACCTTAATGGAAGCAAGAAAACGATGTCCACTGTTTTATAGTAAAGGAAAACAAACAGCACACATGTATTATCTGTCACATAAGATGTCAAGTACAAGAAATTGAGCAAGAGCAAACTCCAACATGAAAAGAAGAAAAATGACCTAAAGCTCTGAAGAAATAAGCCCTAATCATGTTCCTTCTTTGCCAAGGGGCCAAACATGATCACTTTTCTGTCCAACTATAAAAAGACAACAGAGAAAAAAAAAGACAAGAAAATAGCATATATTAGGAAAACAGGTGTTTTCTTCAAAATGGAGGATGAGTAAAAAATTGAATCAGTTTAGCACTCTGGTGAGAAGTATAAAGGGTTAAAAAGTGAAGGACAGTCAGCTTAATTTAGTAACTCCAAAGAGGCCCAGGAAAAGAGAATGAGCACATCTACTAACTCAGCCACTTCTTAATCATTTTACAACATGATGCTAGCAACTCAGTCCTCATACTTATTTTTTTTTTTGGCTAGTCCTTGGGCTTGAACTCAAGATCCTGGACACCGTCCCTGAGTTTCTTCTGCTCAAGGCTAGCACTCTACCACTTGAACCACAGCACCACTTCTGGCCTTTTCTGTTTGTGTGGTACTGGGGAACTGAACCCAAGGCTTCATGCATGCTAGGCAAGCACTCTATCACTAAGCTACATTCCCAGCCCTAGACCTTCACCTTAACCAAATTTATGCATGCACATAATTGCTTAGAAACCACAAAAACACTGTCACAGCACTTCAGGTTGCTGCAAAATGCATTCCAGTGTCTACCAGGGGCACAGAAAACATTACAACTTACCTACTTTGGGCAGTTAGAAGGAAGGTACATCAGTGTTTGGGGGGGAGGGGGCAATTAAAATTAATTTACTATTTAAAACAAATAAGGAACCACTAGAACACATCCCACCAGAAAGATACTACAGTGATCCTTTACCTACCATAGAAGTTAGATTTGAGACCCCTGCAATAGGTAAAAATCTGTGAAGTAGCAGCATTAGTCGTCTCTCTCTGTATCATGGTTCACTTATCGCTACTTTGTGGATTTTCACTTATTGCAGGGGTCTCTGGAACATAGCTCCTGCGACAGGTAAGGGATCAACAGGTAAGGGATCACCGTTTATGATTTTCTTTTAAAAAACATGTGATACAATGAAGCTGCAATAAGTAAACTGTGATATAGCGAGGGACAACTGTATTTGAAACACTTCATTTTGTAATGTAAAACTGAGGGGGAGTGGGAGAGAGAGTAAGAGGACAAGAACCAACAATGTTAAAAACAAAAACAGCTGGGCGCTGGTGGCTCATGCCTGTAATCCTAGCTACTCAAGAGGCTAAGATCTGAGGATCATGGTTCAAAGCCAGCCCCAGCAGGAAACTCTGTGAGACTCTTATCTCCAATAAACCACTCAGAAAACTGGAAGAGGTGCTATGGCTCAAGTAGTAGAGCACTAGCTTTGAACTAAAGAGCGCAGGGAAAGAGCCCAGGCCCAGGGTTCAAGCCCTACAACCAACAAAACAACAAAAAACAAAAGTCCAATTATTAGGAGAATTTGGCCACAGTGTAGCATATGGAAATACAGCTATAATACCCCCTCATATTACAAATGTATGGTAATCTAACTTTTTAAAAAATTATTGAAATGAGTGGTCTGATCCACCTTATTTGTTCTAGAAAATAAACTATCAAAAACAAAGTTAGGGCTGGGAATGTGGCTTAGTGGTAGAGTGTTTGCCTTGCATGAATGAAGCCCTGGGTTTGATTCCTCAGTACCACATAAACAGAAAAAACCTAGAGTGGGGCTGTGGCTCAAGTAGTAGAGTGCTAGCCTTGAGTAAAAGAAGTTCAAGGACAGTATCTACGCCCTGAGTTCAAGCCCCAGGACTGGCAAAACACACACACACACACACACACACACACACACACACACCCCATCCCAAAGCCCCCCCCACACACCCACCCACACCATCCCAAAGTCCACACACACACACACACACACACACACACACCCATCCCAAAGCCCCCCTACACCCACCCACACCATCCCAAAGTCCACACACACACCCCCCCCCCATCCCAAAGCCCCCCCCCACACCCCCCCCACACCATCCCAAAGTCCACACACACACACACACACACACACACACACACACACACACACACACACACACACACACACACACACACACACACACACACACACACACACACACACACACACACCCCATCCCAAAGTTAAACACGGTCATACAGGCTTATAATCGTAGCTCTTGGGAGTCCCAAGGATCATGGTCAAGCTCCAGGCCAGCCAAACACCCAGAAATAACAAGTGTTGGCAAGTAAAGGAAAAATGCAGAACCCTTGTCTACAGTTGATAACAATCTAAAATGGTATGGTCTCTTTGGAATAAAGTTCAGTAGCTGTTCAAGAAATTGAAAATAGAATTATGCTATGATCCAGAAATCCAGTTCAATTCTGGGCACATTCCAAAAAGATTTCAATGTAGGGATGGAAAAGATATTTATATTCCCATGTTCACAGCAGCATTATTCACAAGCCATGGAAGGTAAAAGCAAATAAAGTGTTCCTTAGGACAGGAAGAGATAAACAAAATGCAGCAAATGTATATAATGCGGTATTTTTTTATTATCCATCTTTAAAAACAAAAGAGGGGCAAGAATGTGGCTCAGTGGTAGGTAGTCCTTACCTAGCACATGCATGAAACCCTAGGTTTCATTCCTCAGTACCACATAGACAGAAAAGGCTGGAAGTGGCACTAAGGCTGAAGTAGTAGAGCGCTAGCCTTGAGCAAAACCAGCTCAGGGAAAGTGTCCAGGCCCTGAATTCAAGCCCTAGGGCTGATGCAAAAAAAAAAAAAAAGAAAGAAACTTTGGGCCAGCCAGTGGCTCATACCTATAATTAGCTATCTAGGAGGCTGAGATCTGAAGATTGTGGTGAAAGCTAGACTGGACAGGGAAAAAAAAATCCATGAAACTCTTATCTTTTAAATTAACCACCAAAAAGCTAGAAGTGCAGCTGTGGCTCAAGTGGTAGAATGCCTTGAGTTATAAAGCTAATGGGACAGTAACCAGGTCCTGAGTTAAAGCTCAGTACTGACACCGAAAACAAAAAACAAAGTCTCTATGAAAATTAAGTGTTGCGAGGTGGGGCGTTGGGAGGTGAGAGGGAAGGGATGGTAGGGGAAAAACAAAGGAGGAGCCAACAATGCTGGATAAGAAATGTACTTATTACCTTGCTCATGTAACTGTAACCCCTCTGTACAGTATTTTCACAATAAAAAAACATTAAAAAAAAGAAAATTAAGTGTTAAATTATTAGTAGGCCCTAAGTCCTCTAGTATTTTCTTTGGTAGTTAGCTTTTCTCTAACCACACCACACATCAGATATCCAAGTTCTTAGATACTCAGTTTTCTCAATACTAAGTTTGAAGAAATGGTCACAGACAAGGTATCAGAAATATAGACATTCTTACAATTATTTGCTTTCATTGTTACAAAATATTTACCAATCTCTGACTTAGTGAAATCTTAAAGGCCACTAACATCCAAAGAAAGAACATATAACCTTTGACAATGTTTTATATTTCTTATAAGATATCTAAAAGGCTTTTCTAAATATATACAGTCCATTCATATAACAGCATCCCTAACACTGACTTCATGGGAGTGTAGTGCTACCTGTGAATACTTATATAGGTAGGTGTTTTGTTCTAGGTGTTTCACAGACCAAACTGTGGAAACATCACACTTGAACATGTAGTCTTAAATCATTATCAAGAGCTACTCCCACATACATACCCAGACATATAAACCTAGATTAACAATACTTACAGTCAACATTGGAGTTGTCAACAGGCCCCACGCAAAGAATTCAAGGAAGATGACAATAGCAGCATGGTAAACACTTGGTCGGCCAAAGCCTTGTAGCTAAAAAAGAAAGAAAGCTATTTTTAAAAAGAGGTAAAGAGATAGGAGTTGGTGCAGCATGGGGGCAAAGTTTTTTGTTTTGTTGTTGTTGTTCCCAAGGTCCAGCCCAGTTCTACAGGGTTACTCTGTCAGTCTACAGAGGGGCAACTGGAGAACAGGAAAAAGCCCTGTGGAATCTGCAGTTAAAGTAACTATTGATTTGTCTTCAGCTGTGTAAGTTTTGGGAAAAGCCACTTTGGCTTAACTTAGCAAATTCATGGTAATGTACCGTCTAGATGAAGGAGGGATGGCTAGGAGCACCATGTTATTCCTTGTGGAAGTTTCCCTTAGACCTACCCTTCATTACAGGTTCCCTAACTAAGCAAGTACGTCTTGGGAGTGTATATAATAGTAGAGAAGGGTAGATAAGTAGTCAAATCCTTCTATACATTTATAGAATTCAACTAATCCATAAGCAGTCTACAATGCTTCATACATAGAAAGAAAGGAACTCCATGTAAATTGATTAGGATTAGAAGACTGCTGGCCTTCCTTGGCTTTGCCCTAAATTGCAGCCTCAAGTTAGACACATCCTACAAGTTCTGAACCTCTGGTTTTCAA
The DNA here is from genome assembly GCF_019054845.1 of Dipodomys spectabilis. NCBI lineage: Eukaryota > Metazoa > Chordata > Mammalia > Rodentia > Heteromyidae > Dipodomys > Dipodomys spectabilis. The sequence goes on from NW_024870775.1 coordinate 18,270,519, forward strand.
TTAAAAACAAACACAGAAACAAACAAACGATTTAGTAGGCCAGGGAGTCCCAGGATGAAAAGCAGAATGTGACCCAAAAAATATGATTGTATTAAATGTGTAAGGTAACCTCAGAAAGGAGGTGGAGGGAAAAGTAATAATTCAAGTAATTTGGGGAATAGATTCTGTAAGACTTAAGACAAACTTTATTCAACAAACATTCCTCAGAGGGACACAGTTAGACAATTATGAAACCATTAAACCTATAGACTGGAATCAACCAATTAGGAGAAATTGGGGAGGGCTGATGATGAGAGCTAATGTTCTCACTGCTACAAGGGAAAGTTACAAATAAATAAGAGGATACATGTTATACTGAGTTAGGGCTGAAAACATTTTTACAAGTTCCTTTGTAGCTGAACATATAGAAATATTTATAGCCAGGTGACAGTGGCTCACACCTGTAATCCTAGCTACTCAGGAGACTGTGATTGAGGATCATGGCTTAAAATCGCCTGGGCACAAAAGTCCATTAGACTCTTATGTTCAATTAACCACCAGAAAACTGGAAGTGGTACTGTGGCTCAAAGTTGTAGACCTTTGAGCAAAAAGAGTTCAGGGATAGCGCCCAGGCCTTGAGTTCAAGCCCATGACTAATGGGGAAAAAAAGTATAAATGCCCATTATATACACAGTCATTTCCTTATTCATCAGCTGAGAGAATCTATAAAGTTTTGACACCCCAAGAACTTAATAGTGATATAAATATCTAGTATGAGGTCTTGGTTTCAAATATAATTCTCCAAGAAAAGGAACTCCTGAGGAATGACCAATTCTGAAACTGGGACAGGAAATATACTCAAGAAGCCTAGAGTATCTTGCAGTGTCAAAATATAATCACTATGTATATGTACCACTCTGTGTGTGTGTGTGTGTGTACATGCATGCGTGCACATTTCTGTCCTGGGGGTAGAACTCAGGGCCTGGGGGTTGTTCTTAACTTCTTGCTCTACCACTTGAGTCACAGCTCTACTTGGGATTTTTGGAGGTCATTGATTAGAGACAAGAGTTTCACGGCTTTCCTTCCTGTCCCTGTGGCTTCAAACCAGATCTCAGCCTCCTGAGTAACTAGGATTACAGGTGTGAGCCACCAGTGCCTGGCTAACACAGTGGAATTCTATATGTCCGTTAGAAAGAATGTCTTCTGCAGGAAGGACCTAGAATAAATTATATAAAATGAGGTAGGCCAAGTTCAGCAAGACAAACAGCACACATTTTCTTTATATGTGGAAACTAGATCTAAAATACAACTGGTTATGACAACTTACATAGTGCTCTATGCAGTTACACACAAATAGACTAAAAGAGGATACACTTAAGGGAGGAACCCAAAGGTGTAACTCTGAACATTTAAAATACCATTTATCAAATCAAATTCCAGCAAATGGAAATGTAAGTTTTGTTGTTTTTGGATTGTCTATGAAGGGGGACAAGTTGAGGGGGCACAGATGTGGAAGGATGAAGGGTAAACAAATGCAGTCATAGTATTCAACATACAGTGTGTGGAAAATTAACTATGCAACTTGTGACAGAGATGGGAGGGGGAAACTGGGGTAAAGTGAAAGGGTAACATTATCCAAAAAGAACTGTATGTCAGGTGCTGGTGACTCACGCCTATAACCCTCGTTCATCCTAGTGCAAGCCCCAGGACAGACAAAAAAAAATTGTACTCATTACCTGACTTGTGAAATGATACAACACCTGTATTAACATCTTAAGTAACAATAAAAAAATTTAAAGAGTGGGAGAAGAGTGTATATGGCCAAAGCTTTAACATTTTGGGGGGGGGGGGGGGCAGTTGTGGGATCTGAACTCAGGACCTCATTCTTGCTAGCCATGCTCTTACCAGTCACCCAAATCTCCTTTCCTTTTTGGATGGGGTTTCAAGATCATCTTTGTCCAGTGCCAACCTGGGCTGGCGATCCTCCTAGCTGTATCTCTTACATCTCTGGAGTTATATGTGTGTAACATCATGTCTGACTTTTGAGGTTTCACTAACTTTGGACAGGCTAGTCACAACCCTGATCCTCCTGCCCTCTGCTTCTAGAGAATACAGGCATGAACCACTACACCCAGTCTACTAGAACTGATTTCTCCTCCCCAGCTCCCAGGAACTAGGGTTTGAACTCAGAGCCACTTAAGCCACCATTTCCCCATCTTTTTTCTTTTTCTGATGGTCCCTTGCTTTTGATTGGGCTAGACTCAGACATGAACCAAAAAATAAAAATAGTGAAAATAGTCAATTGCAAATAAACATTAAATGCATACTTCATGAAGTCTACTAAGTATCAGTTAAATGAAGGACAAATAGCAACAAAAGAAATGATCCTTGGGCTGGGAAGATGGCTCAGTTGTAGAGCGCTTGCCTTGCATGCATGAGGGCCCTGGGTTTGATTCCTCAGCACCACATAAGCAAAAAGAAAAAAGCCAGAAGTGGGGCTGTGGCTCAAGTGGTAGAGAGCTGGCCTTGAGCCCAGAGTTCAGGCCCCACGACCAGACCCAAAAAAAAAAAAGAAAAAAGAAATGATCCTTGCTCTAGTTTCATGGAATATAACTAATAGAAATTGACACTCTGGTGGACAAGGATATAAGCTAGCAACAGTATTACAAAAGACAAGAGAAATACTCAAGCCAAAGTTACCTGAAAACACAGCAACAACAGACATGTCAAACCCTATTGAAAAAAAACCCTATTTGTTATATTTCTTCTCTTCTACCATTTTTTTTTAAAACAGAAACTATTATTATCCCCATTTTGTAGAAGGCCAAACTCAGATGCAGTGTTTAAGTAACATGCTCAATTATATACAAATAAATGTCTGAGCTGGCATTCCAGCAAGACAGGCACATTCCTCCAGAGTGTACACTAGTATCCATTATAATATGTTGCTTTTCTTAGAGCGCCTATTCTCCACAAATAGAATTAGCACCTAAATGTGGCAGGCAGCCTCCACTACTCTTGTTGAAGAGGTAGCAGGAATGAGCTGTAGCCTGTTCCTATGTAAGCAAGTGCAGGCCTTCACTTGCCTACTCACCCTGTTCCTTACACTAAGAAGCATGGCCTGGCTACCGTGCATATGGGCAAAAGAGCACACACTCTAATGCTTGTTTCCTGACCTGACAACATGACCTCAGAAACACAGATGAACTAGGACAGAGCTTTTCTCACTCAGATCATCTGTTCTGTTTGCTGGAAAAAAGATAAAGATGAAAGTGGCTGCTCCCCTTTGTCCCACACATGATCCTCAACTTAAAGATCAAAGTACATGGTAAACACCAGCAACTTGCCAGCATGGAAGCAAATGAATTACTTCCCTATGATGTGCAATGCCTGGCTGTTCTGCCTCCCCTCCACAGCCTGAGTTCTCTCTCTCTACAGGTAGCCAAGGCTGAAGGACAAATAATATGGCCGTTTCAGCTAGAGAATCATCAGCTGCTTTCTATGAATTTCTAGGAATTTAAAGGGGGAGGACAGAGGGCAGTATATTATCAGTCCTAGATACAAAATTTTCCTTTAAGACATCTTATTTGAGAGAATATACTTAAAAAGTAATCAGTATGTAATCCTAACACTGCATTTAAAATTAAAGAATATAACCAGGTACCCATGACCCTAGCTACTTAGGAGGCTGAGATCTGAGAGTCATGGTTTGAAGACAGTCCAAGCAGGAAAGTCCATGAGACTCTCATCTCCAATTAGCCACCAAAAAGCTGGAAGTAGAGCTGTGGTTCAAGTGCCAGAGCACTAGCCTTGAGGGAAAAAACAAAAACAAAGAATAGGGACAGTGCCTAGGCCCTGATCAAGCTCCTGGATGAGGGGAGGAGGATGGGGGGAAGGCAAGGAAGAGAAAGAAGAGAGAGCATACAAGAGAGAGCATGAGAGAGAGAATACTTAGAAATAGCTGCATATATACTCTTCAATGATGAAATACAAAGACGACTATTGCAAAGGATCACAAGTACAAGTTGAATATTCCTAAACCAAAATACCACAGACTAGAAAACTATAAAGTTAGCTTTCTATTAATGTGACACAATACATCTAAGAAAAAGGAGGTGATTTTTTTTTTTTTGCTCCAATTTTAGAGGTTTCAGTTCATGATCAGTTGGCCTGTTGCATTTGGACCTGTAATGAGGCAGCAGATTATGATGGAAGAGAACATGCTCCCCTCATGATGAGGCCAGGAGAAGTCCACAGTCCCAATTTTCCCTTCAAAGCCATGTCTGCAATAATGTACCTTCCTTCTATTAAGATCTACCTCCTACTAGTACCATGAACTAGGACTAACCTTTAATACCTAAGCATTCAAGAGCCAAACTGTAATACTATACAAATATATTTTTAATGGACTAACACTGTCATGAGGCCAAGTTACACATATTTACCACATTTATAACAATAGTAACATATAGCTACTTCATAATTTTTTTTTTGGTCGGTCATGGGGCTTGAACTCTGGGCCTGGGCACTGTCCCTATGCTCTTCAGCTCAAGGCGAGCACTCTACCACTTGAGCCACAGTGCCAGTTCCGATTTTCTAGTGGTTTATTGGAGATAAGTCTCACGGACTTTCCTGCCTGGGCTTGCTTTGAACCATGATCCTCAGATCTCAGCTTCCTGAGTAGCTAGGATTACAGGTATGAGCCACCGGTGCCTGGCCTTCATAATTTTTAACAGTAGTTTATTATTTCACCATATTGTAATAGCACAATTGTTTCATCAAGCCTCTTGTAAGTAACAATCTTTCACATTTACACATAATCAATGTATACATACCTTATAAATAATACTTCTGTAATTCTAAATGTTTCAGGATAAGTTCCTTGAAGTACAAGTGCCAGGTGTTAGCATATGAAGCCCTGGGTTCCATTCCTCAATACCACATATACAGAAAAAGCTGAAAGTGGTGCTGTGGCTCAAGTGGTAGAAGAAGCAGAAGAAGCTCAGGGACAGTGCCTAGGCCCTAAGTGCAAGCCCTAGGACTGGCAATCCATCAGTCAATTAATCAATCAATCAATACCAAAAAGAAATAGAGGAAATGAGATACAGAAAATGAAGAACAAAATGACAAATGAGTAGCCTTTCCTTACATAATTACTTAACTTTTTGGTGGTATTGGGTTAGAATTCAGAGCCTCACACTTGCTAGGCAGGAAAAATACTGATTGAACCCCACTCTCAGCATTTTTTGCTTTATTTTTCAGTTTTAGTGTTTGCCTGGGATAAGGTTAAATAGAGATCCTAACTATAGCCTCCAAGATAGCTGGGGTCATAGGCACAAGCCACCAGTCTCACCAACTGAGATAAGTTTCTTGCTACCTAACTTACAAACCCTCAAATGAAAATTTTCCTGATCTCTACCTTCTACATAGCTGGAACAATAGTAACTTTAAGTGCAAATGAACGGGACTTTCTAATTAAAAGGTAAAAAAGAACAGAATGGGTTAAGAAAAGAAGCATGTGTAAATTCAACCAACTGTGGACTGTGAGTATTTAGAGAAAAACAAAAACCAGAAAAATTTAACAATTATCATGTACTTTGTATTAGGTATTGATTTCAGATGTGGGGAGTCTTTTTTCTGCCACTGGCCATTTGAATATAACATCATTTGTGGACCATACAAAATTATCAATACAGGCAGATGGCCTTGGCTGTTGTTGAGAAGAATGTCTTGTCATGTATCAAATGATTTAAGGTGTTATATAGTCTTTAGGCTGGTCTTTCCCCATCCTGATTAGAGTATATAGGAAAATATGTCTAGGCTATATGTAAATACTACATTGTTTCCTATTGTACTTACATATTTATGGACAAGAAAGAGATCCAAAAACGGTATTTAAAATTTGCCATAAAGTACAGCTTGTTAACCTCACACCTGCAATTCTAGTCAGGGGGTAGAGATCTAGAGGTTTTCAGTTCAAAACTAGCTTAGGCAGAAAAGTCTTCTTCAAGACTTCATCTCCAATTAACAAGCAAAATGCCACAATGGAGGCATGGCTCAAGTGGTAAGAGTTAGCTATAAGCAAGAAAGCAAGTAAGAAATTGAGAGAGCTAGGAATGTAGCTTAGTGGTAGAGTGCTTGCCCAGCATGAATGAAACCCTGGATTCCATTCCTTAGCACCACATAAACAGAAAAGGCCAGCAGGGGCGCTGTAGCTCAAGTTATAGAGTGCTACCCTTGAGCAAAAGGGGCTCAGGAGGGGGCTGGGAAGGTGGCTCAGTGGTAGAGCGCTTGCCTTGCATGCTCGAGGCCCTGGGTTCCATTCCTCAGCACCACATAAGAAAAAAAAGAAAAAGGGCGGAAGTGGCGCTCTGGCTCAAGTGGTAGAGCGCTAGCCTTGAGCTGAAGAGCTGAGGGACAGCGCTCAGGCCCAGAGTTCAGGCCCCAGGACCGGACCTTCCCCCCCCCCAAAAAAAAGCTCAGGAACAGTGCCCAGGTTCTGAGTTCAAGCCCCAGGACTGACCAAAGAAACTGAGGTCCTGAGTTCAGCTTTGATACTATTTTTAAAAGTCATAATAAGGTGGCTTAGTAGGAGAGTGCTTGCCTAGCATGAATGAAGTCCTGGGTTCGATTCCTCAGTACCATATAAACAGAAAAGACTGAAGTGGCACTGTGGTTCAAGTGGTAGAGCATACCCTTGAGCAAAAGAAGCTCAGGGATAACACTCAGGCCCTGAGTTCAAGCCCCAGGACTGGCAAAAAAAAGTTATAATAAATAAATAACACTAAATATTGACAAAAAAATGAGATTATCAAGAAAATACAACTGTAAACATACATATGCCTATTTTTTCACAAATAGGTAGACTGGATCAAAAAAAGGCATCACAAGGGCAATGAGAGCCTGGGTGTCATTTCTTTAGTCCCAGCTACTGGGCAGCTGGGAGGTTACTGAGGCTGAGGTGGCAGAATCACTCGGGCACAGGAGTCCCACACCTGCCTGGGCATTACAGTCAGAATCTGACTCGAAAAAAGCTAGATGAATGATTTTTTTAAAAAGGAAAAATAAAAACAGGTAACTCTGGTTAGCTTTTACAAATGACTTCGGGCGTTACAAATACTGAATATGTGTGCTATCACTGAGCTATACTCTGAGCATAAAACTTTTTAAATGGATCAAAGATCAAAGCATAAAATGTTAACATTCTGTTTGTTTGTTTGTTTTGGTCGGTCATGGGGCTGACCTCTAGACCTGGGTGCTGTCCCTCAGCTCTTCAGCTCAAGACTAGTGCTCTACCACTTCAGCCAAGGTGCTACTTCTGGCCTTTTTTCTTTATGTGCTTGACTCATGCATGGAAGGCAAGCACTCTACCGCTGAGCCACCTTCTTAGCCCCTTAACATTCTTAGTGACAAAATATAACACTTGGCAATGACTTCTTGTATGTGACACCCAAAACACAAGCAACTGAATTTAGAGAACTGGACTGTATCAAAATTTAAAATTTCAATGGAAACAAGGTTTATGCTTTGTTGTTTTTTTTTCTTTTTTGTCTTGTTTATCTGTCTTTGAGAGGGTAAGGCGGAAACAGAAATGGAGGGACAAAGTAGCAGTGGTACTCACTAAACACTATGTTGAAAATAATATAAAACTTGTGAATGAGGATGGGAGGGAAAAACTGGGAGAGTGCAAGGGGAGGGGAGGGAGTGTGTTAGTCTGTTTTAGATGGGTAACTTATAACAGAATTTTATTGACTTTTGGTTCTAGAGACTCACAGGGATAACCTCAAGCTTATTATCTGACCAAGCCTTTCTTGCTGGTAGAAAGCAAAAAGAGTAAGGCAAAAAGGAACAATAAGGGAAAAAGTGGGGAGACAATGACAGAGGCAAACAGACAAAAGAGGGCTAAATTCTTCCTTCTGTAAGGAATTCACTACCACAAAGAAGGCCCTAATTGAGCTGGTGGCTCATGCCTATAGTCTTGGCTACTTTGGAGGCTGAGACCTGAGGATCTCGGTTTAAAACCAGACCGGGCAAGGAAAGTCCATGAAACTCTTTATCTCCAATTAACCACCAGAAAACTGGAAATTGTGCTATGGCTCAAGTGGTAAAGCACTTGATTTGGGCTAAAGAGCTCAGGGACAGGGCTCAGGCCCAGAGTTCAAGCCCCATGACCAACCAAAAATAAATAAAAAGAATTTCAACACATGTGAACTGTGGTTCAGCTGGCTAAATGTTTGCCTAGCAAGCACAAGGCCTTGAATTCAAGCCTAAAAAGAAACAAAATGAAGATGAAAGAGTGGTTGAAATAGATTCTTTGCAACTATGAAAATAAACAATGAAGCCTGTTAAATTTGGGGAGGGGGGAATAAGAAGGGGAAAGAGCATAGAGGGAGTAGAAATACGGCAATCAATTGCCTCCTCCATAAAAAATATAAGCGAATAAAAATGCACAAAAGAAAATGAAGGAGGGGCTGGGAAGGTGGCTCAGTGGTAGAGCGCTTGCCTTGCATGCTCGAGGCCCTGGGTTTGATTCCTCAGCACCACATAAGAAAAAAGCCGGAAGTGGCGCTGTGGCTCAAGTGGTAGAGTGCTAGCCTTGAGCTGAAGAGCTGAGGGACAGCGCCCAGGCCCAGAGTTCAGGCCCCACGACCGGACCCAAAAAACAAAAGAAAATGAAGGAGAAAAAAAGCTGTAAAAATACTTGCTACTACAAAAAAATAAAAATAAATTCTAAATGTCTGATATTTGAAATACCAAGTTAGCCAGGCCCTGGTGACTCACTCCTGTAATTATCTAGCTATTCAGGAGGCTGAGACTTGAAGATCACAATAAGATGCCAGATGAGCAAGAAAATGTCTGGCCCTTTTTTGCTTGTCATTCTTTTCAGGTCAGGTTTTAGATTTTCCAGGCCTAACATGCATGCACATGTGTACATATACAGACAGACAGACATACAAATGGTCAACAAGCACATGAAAAGATGCTCAACATACTAATCACTAGGAAAATGTACATCAAACTTAATACCCAACAGAATGACTACTATCAAAAACAAAACAAAAGCTTAGTGCCAGTGGTCCACACCTATAATCCTAGTTACTTTGGAGGCTGAGATCTGAGACAGGAGGTTTGAAGCCAGCCAGGGCAGAAAAAGTCAATCAGACTCTTATTTCCAATTAACTACCAAAAACCCCTAGAAGTGGAACTATGGCTCAAGTGGTATAGCACCAGCCTTGAACAAGCAAAAAAAACCTAAAGAGAGGAAGTAGAGCTATGGGTCAAAGTGGTAGAGCGCTAGCCTTAAGTGAAAGAGCTCAGGGACAGCATGTAGGCCCTGAGTTCAAGCCCCACAACCACCACCAACAAAACAATAAGGAAGAATGGTTAGGCCTTGAGTTCAAGCTCTAGTACCTGCATGTGTGCGTATGCCCATGTAAGCAAAACCAAAAGTAACAAGTATTGGTGAGAAACTAGAGCCCTTGTACAGTACTAGTAGAAATGATACATAGTATACCTCGTATGGAATAATGGTTCAGTAGTTCTTTAAAAAAATACTATTATAATAAAAACACAATTACTCTACAATCCAATAATTCTCTTGGATATATATCCAGAAGATTGAAGGCAAGGTTTCAGAGACATCTGTATATCCATGTTCATAGTATTATTTATAATAGTTGAAAAGTAGAAATAAGCCGGGCGCTGGTGGCTCACGCCTGTAATCCTAGCTACTCAGGAGGCTGAGATCTGAGGATCGCGGTTCAAAGCCAGCCCGGGCAGGAAAGACCGTGAGACTCCTATCTCCAATAAACCACCAGAAAACCGGAAGTGGTGCTGTAGCTCAAATGGTAGAGTGCTCGCCTTGAGCTGAAGAGCTGAGGGACAGCGCCCAGGCTCAGAGTTCAAGCCCCATGACCGACAAAAAAAAAAAAAAAAAAGTAGAAATAAGCAAAATGTTCATTAACATGAATAAAAATAAATTCAATTTCTATATATTGACAATTGTGAATTAAAAAGAATTTTAATGTGCACTTACATTTATGTATGCCATTGAAATTGGAATAGAAGGCAAGAGATATGCATAATTAAAGCAGTCTAGGTCAAACAGTAGCTCATTTCAGTTCTACAAGATAGACTAAGAAGTTTTTTGGTTTGGGGCTTTCTTTTCCTTTCTTTTTTTTGCCAGTCCTGGGGCCCGGGTGCTGTCCCTGAGCTTCTTAGTACTCAAGGTGTGAGCTACAGCATCACTTTCCGCTTTTTTGAATAGTTTACTGGAAATCAGAGTCTTGACTCTGGACTAGTTTTGAACCACAATCCTCAGATCTCAGCCTCCCAAGTAGCTAGGAGTACAGCCATGAGCTACTAGCGTCCAGCTAGAAGGGATGGTTCAGTTCTTATGAGACAACAGCTCCTACTTGGTCATTGTTCTTTCTGTGAGGCTCCACGGCTCCTAGAATCCAAGGTTAACTGCAGGTTTAGGATTCCTGGGATCAAAGGTTTGGGAAAATGGCTTGAAACTAAGATTCTTGTGGGGTCTGGAGCAGAAGCAGTCATTATAAAGTTGGCAGTGGCTGGGTGATGGCTCACACCTGTAATCCTAGCTAGACCAAGATATGAGGTCAGAAGCCAGCCAGGGCCAGAAAGTCCCAGAGACTCTAATCTCTAATTAAGCACCGAAGTCTATAGAAAGGCTGTGACTGAGTGAGAGTACTAGCCTTGAGTAAAAAAAAGCTAGGGACAGCCCCCAGGACTGGGAGGAAAGGAAGGAGAAAACTGACAACAATACTCCAATTAGTCTTATCTTTCTATCTTCAAGCCTTGAATTTGGATGACAGGTTAGCTATCACCAGATTTTCATACTCTCTTTGGATGATTAATATGCCTACAAACTGAGTTAAGTAGGAGTCTGACCCAAATTTTTAGAACAGAGACAATTACAAAATGAAGGCCTGGCTTTTATATTGTATTACTTTTTGGCCCTAGGAGAGGAGTTGGTGCTCTTTAACAAGAGCAATTTCTAGTACCTGATAAACTTTACCTTTGCTTGACTATGAAGGGCGTGCATATTGGAAAATCTACTTTTAATAACAAATAATTCTGATTTAAAAAAATCTCAAAATGTGTTGTGTCTGCACAGCAAATGATAGAGCAACAGAGGACAATGAAATGAGAGCTAACTTGATATACACACTTCTCTTTTCTAGGCAGAGATGATCTCATAAAGGAACTACTTCATTCCTTTTAATTTTTCAGATTGTGGGTTGGGGTGTGGTTCAAGTGGTAGAATGCCTTCTTTGCAAGCAGAAAAAAAGGCCATGAGTTCAAGCCCAATTAAGCTATATCACTTCTTTGCTGATGAGATAGAAAAAATTCTAAATAGATTCCCTATATGTGAGCAGTCTTCCCTATGATTATTAGCAGTATCAAATAACATGAAACCATGAATATTCCAGGAACCAAGCAATAAAGAAATTATCAAAATGAAAGTAGATAATGAGAACTACAGGACACACCACCGAAAGGTACTGTAAGCAGGAGTACTGGCATATGATATGAACACCTACAAGTAAAAGCATTTACTGCTTTCTCAGTTTCTACAAACTAAGAATATGTACTGATCCCTGTATATGTTAACTAATTACAACAAACACCAAGAAAACTCTTCAGTATTTTTAGCTGCTTATCAACACCAGCTTTACCCACTCTCAGGCAAAAGAAGAGTCTCGCCAACAATTATTTGTGCCCAAACTTATATTATCAGGATCTAAAGGAGAAAGAATAAGGAATAAACTAAAACTGGGTTTCTTTAAGCAAACATCCCTTAAAACTTCCAGCTAGCCAGGTGGCTCACACCTGCAATCCTAGTTTCTCAAGAGGTTGAGATCTAAGTATTGGTTGGAAGCCAGCCTGGGGGAAGAAAATTCCATGTGATTCTCAACTCCAATTAAGCAGCAAAAAGCCAGAAGCACAGATATGGCTCAAGAGACAGAGTGTCAGCCCTGAGCTAAAAATAAAAAGCCAAGTGAGAGTGCAAGGCCCTGAGTTCAAGCCCCAGTACTGGCACAAAGAAAAAACAACAGCAAACAACAACAACAACAAAAACCCTTCCTGCTTTAAATACATAAAATTAGCAACATTAATTTTTAGATTGGGATGTAGTCTCTTTTAAATAAGAAAACAGAAGTGGCTACTTTCATCACTGAAGGTACATATACTATGACCAGGCAAAACTCACACAAAAACAGTGAGAACAGGGCTGGGAATGTGGCTTAGTGGTAGAGTGCTTGCCTAGCATGCATGAAGCCCTGGGTTTGATTCCTCAGTACCACATACAAAGAAAAAGCTTGAAATGGTGCTGTGGCTCAAGTGGTAGAGTGCTAGCCTTGAGCAAAAGAAGCTCAGGGATAGTGTCCAGTCCTGAATTCAGTCCCCAGGACCAGCACACACACACACAAAAATATTGAGAACAATACATAATTACTTATTGAGGGCTACAGCAACCCCCACAATTCTATGAATTAAACATTTTATTAGTGAAGTAGGGAGACTAGGTCTAAGTAACATGGCCTCGGTCTCACAGCCATCCTGGTGCCTTGCTGTGTGGAGGGAGCTTTCCACCCAACTCTGAAAAGCATAAAGGTGAGAAAAGCTAATCATTGAATTGCAGAAGTCATGCTGTTTAGCCTCAAGAGAGCTTTGTTATTATCTCTCTAATGGTTGGATCTGCTCAACTATAACTGTTGTCCTAAAGTTTAGCTGACCCATGAGCTTTCTCTATATGGTCTGTTTCTGTTGGATTTGGATCTTCACCCCAAACATGTAGATTTTGTCTTTAAAAGCTGGGTCAAGGCTCCATTCTGAGCTGCAGGTCTTTGTGATAAAAGCCCACCTCCAGTTGTTGGCTCTCCAATAATGATTCTCAATTGGACCTTTCAAAATATGGCTTCTTGCAACTGAATTCCCACACATTAGGAGAGTTTATATAACCTAGCCAAGTAACACAGGTGATAAAGGTAAAGTACACTTACGTAATCATTATCTTTATAATGCTTCCTCTTGGGAGGTTTTTGTTTTGTTTTTTGGTAAACCATAAGGATCCAATGGAAACAAGGACACCATTATTGATGTTAAACATATACATGTTTAAATGTTATAACTCATCAGTCAACAATGTGGAAGGCAGATTGATGGGAGGTGAGCAATTGTCAAAGTCTAATGTCAAAAACGCTAAAGAAATGAACCACCAGAAGGAGGAAAAGAAGACAAAACCCTGAAATCTCTAACAGGTCAATGAAGAGGAATTATCTGGTTGTTGTAAGAATAGGAAGATGTGAAAGAAGCTACATGTCAAGTTACTGGCTTGACCTCTGGTTAGTAATTACTGTTCAGCAACTCAAGGAAGACAAGGGTAACTGATGGTTTAGTCTTGTATAGAGGCTAAAGATGACCTCACTAGAATTCCCCTTTCTTTACAACATAATCTTTCCATTTTATTTTTTCCTGTCCATTGTGGGGCCCGAACTCTGGGCCTAGGCTCTGTCCCTGAGCTCTTCAGCTCAAGGCTATTGGTCTACAACTTAAGCCAAGGAGCCACTTCCAGCTTTTTTTTGCTTATGTGGTGCTGAGGAAGGAACCCAGGGCCTCATACATGCAAGGCAAGTGCTCTACCACTGAGCCACCTTCCTAGCCTCCAGAGCTTTCTCAAAAAGTAAATCAGGAAGAGTCTTAAATATTATTATGTCCTCATTGTATAGATTAGCCAATGAATGGCAAGGCTGTGCCAAAACGCAGTCAAGAGTGGCACTGCTCTAGTAGTAACAGAATTACAAGCCAGCTCTGCAGGCCCCACCCTACTTAATGCTCTTCCTACTGCCCTCCTAAATCTGGTAATGGAATTCATATCACCACACACACACTTGCAATCACTTAAGTGTTTAAAAACTAAACGCTGGGTATGTGACTTCGTGGTAGACAGCTTGCCCAGAATTCATGAAGTCCTGGGTTCTATTCCTCAGTATCATATAAACAGAAAAAGCCAGAAATGGCACTGTGGCTCAAGTGGTAAGTAGAGTGCTAGCCTTGAGCAAAAGAAGCTCATGGACAGTGCCCAGGCCCTGAGTTCAAGCCCCAGGACTGGCAAATAATAATAATAATGGTAACAACAATAATACTCAGTGGTAGAGTGCTTGCCTTGCATGTATGAGGCCCTGGGTTCGATTTCTCAGCACCACATAAGCAGAAAAAGCCAGAAGTGGCGCTGTGGCTCAAGTGGTAGAACACTAGCCTTGAGCTGAAGAGCTGAGGGACAGCGCCCAGGCCCAGAGTTTAGGCCCATGACGGACGACAACAAAAATAATAATAAAGGCAGCCAGACCTTAAGGGCTTACACCTCTAATCCTATACTCAGAAAGTTGAGATCTGAGGTTTGCAGTTGGAAGCCAGCCTGGGCAAGAAAATCTATGAAACTCATCTTCAGTAAATACTCAAAAAGCCAGAAGTGGAGTTGTGGCACAAGTAAACTTAAAAATGAAAAGCTGATGACAACTATTTTTTTCCATAATTTCCTTTTCTTTCCCTTTGGACAAAATTCTCTATGATGTCTGAATATGGATTCATCATTAATTTTTTTTTTGTATTTCTGATCCTAAACTAATCTCTTCCTCCTCTGAAATTTAGGATTGGAAAAAAAAAGATAAAAAAGGAGGAGGGCTGGGAAGGTAATTCAGTGGTAGATTGCTTGCCTGGCATGCATGAAGCCCCATGTTCAATTCCTCGGCACCACATAAACAGAAAAAGCCAAAAGTTGCCCTGTGGCTCAAGTGGTAGAGCCCTAGCCTTGATCTTAAGAGCTGAGGGTTGGCGCCCAGGCCTAGAGTTCAAGCCCCATGACCAGCAAAAACATAAAAATAAAAATAAAAGACAAAACCTTTGTTTCATTTGCCTCCATAAGAAACCACTGCCAGGTGCCAGTGGCTCACACCTGTAACCCTAGCTACAACGGAGGCTTAGGCTGAGAAGGTGGCTCAGTGGTAGAGCGCTTGCCTTGCATGCCTGAGGTTCTGGGTTTGATTCCTCAGCACCACATAAGAAAAAAGAAAAAAGCGGGAAGTGGCGCTGTGGCTCAAGTGGTAGAGCGCTAGCCTTGAGCTGAAGAGCTGAGGGACAGCGCCCAGGCCCCACGACCGGACCCAAAAACAAACAAATAAACAAACAAAAATGGAGGCTTAGATCTGAGGATCCAGGTTCAAAGCCAGCCCGGACAGTAAAGTCGGCGAGACTCTCATCTCCAATAAACTACCACAAAACCGGAAGCGACGCTGTGGCTCAAGTGGTAGAGCGCTCGTCTTGAACTGAAGGATCTCAAGGACAGCGCCCAGGCCCGAGTTCAAGCCCCATGACCGTCCAAAAAGAAAGAAAATCAAGGTAACTAGTAATCCTAGCTATTTAGGAGGCTGGGATCTGAGAATCCTGGTTCAAAGGTAGCCTAGGCAGAAAATTTAAGACTCTCACCTCCAACTAACCACCAAAAATCTAGACGTGGAGTAGAAAGAACGCTAACCTTGAGTAAAAAAGTAAAAAAGCTAAGGCACAGTGCCCAAGTCCTGAGTCCAAGTCCCAGCACAGAGACAAGAGACAGAGACACAGAGACACACACACGAAACAAAATAGAGAAATCCGTGAGCCAAGTAGGCCTGTTCCGCTAAACCTGGGCCAACGAAAGCAAGCTTTCCCGTGCTGTGTGTCAGTCACCTCAACTTGAGCAACACGACAGACGGCATTCTGAACTTGCTCCTCGCGGGGCGGTCGGTAGCTTCCCCTCGGTCGCCTGCTGTGCTCGACCGCCGGCAGAAAACGGAAGCCCGGAGGGCGCAGCCTCCCTCCACAGCGAGCTCCGCGGGAGTGCGGGGCGCGACGGGCGGGCATTGTTTCACATTTCGGGCCGAAATCGCACCAGGTGGCGCAGAGATGGCGAGCTCTGAGATACCCATATCATTGACATTTACCCTCCCAGCTCTAGCGCCTCTAGAAACAAACCAAACCCCAAGCCGCCCAAAGTGCTGTCTTTCAAGCAGTCGTCCGGAGGGCGCGTAGCGGCGACAGGACCGGCACTCCGACCCCGGAGCCCTGCCCACCCGGACGCGGCCTTCAGCCCACGCGCCTGGCTCGGGACCCGGACCCGCCAAAGCGCTTACCCAGCTGCCGCTCGCGGCCTGCGCGCCGGCGCGCTTCTCCCGCATGGCTCCCGCCTCCGGTGGCATCGCCACCTTCCACTCCGGCTCCGGTGGCGACCTGGCGTTCATGCTGCAGCCATACCCACGCGAGCTCGCAGCGCTCCAGGACGTCGGCGACGCCGCGGGAGCGGCGGCGGGGCCCGCGTCTTCATGGGCTCCGCGGCCCACGGCGGCCCGCGAATCTGAAGGCGGCGCCAGCGGCGACGCCAAATGCTGAAGAGATGGCCAAGGCTGGAGCCACGGAAGTGGCGAGGAGATGCCGACAGCTCCAGAACCCGCGGCTCGCCACCGCACTGACAACAACCTCTCCAAGCCGCCCTCGGCGTCAGTGTCCCGCCCCGCCGTCTGGACGCTACGCCCCGCCCCGCGCCGCGCGCGCTCCTCACAGGCGGGCACCGGCAGGGGGCCCCGCCCACACGCTGCTCCCGCCAAAGGTCGGCTTCACGCCACGAGCCCTTCAACAACGCTCCGCCCACCCCAGGCCCCACCTCCTTGTATGTTTCCCCCCCCCCCCACACACACAAACTCCCCGCGCCCTCCCCCGCCCCGTCGGCCGGAAGTGCGTCATCTTCGGAGGCCCGAAGGCCTGGTCCATTTGTATTGAGACTGGGAGCATAGTCTTGTTTAGGGGAGTCGTGTGGACATTGACGCAGGATGGAAGGATGAGGAGATATGAAAATAATGTGATTTTTTTTTTTAACAAATAACAAAAAGGTCGGACTCAAAATATGCAACCTAGAAAGTAGGCTTACAAAAAATTATAAGTGGGCTAGGAAGGTGGCTCAGTGGTAGAGTGCTCACCTAGCATGCGTGAGGCCCTGGGTTCGATTCCTCAGTACCACATACACAGAAAAAAGCGGAAAGTGGTGTTGTAGCTCAAGTGGTAGAGCAAATGAAGCTCAGGGACAGTGCCCAGGCCCTGAGTTCAAGCCGCAGGACCGGCAAAATAAATATATATATTTACATACAAGTATGCAAGAATTACAAGAATAAGGGGCTGGGAAGGTGGCTCAGTGGTAGAGGGCTTGCCTTGCATGCCTGAGGCCCTGGGTTCGATTCCTCAGCACCACATAAGCAAAAAGAAAAAGGCCGGAAGTGGCGCTGTGGCTCAAGTGGTAGAGCGCTAGCCTTGAGCTGAAGAGCTGAGGGACAGCGCCCAGACCCAGAGTTCAGGCCCCACTACCGGACCCCCCCCCCCCCAAAAAAAAAAAGAATTACAAGAATAAGGGGCATAAAAGGGCAATCTGCATCTTTCCTCCCCCTTGAAATGATGCCAGACTCTAAAGGAGTAAAAATGTCATTGGAGAGAGGTGAGGTTTAGTGAAGCTTCACTTTAAATATAGGAACTCTTAGGATTCTTGATTTAGATCATAGAATAAGAATTTCTGGACAAGTCACAATGGTAGGAAAATTGGCAGAGCTTTATGAAGTAAACAAGCAAGGAAACAGACAAAAAAACAAAACAACAAAAAAAACAAACAAACAGAAGGGCAGGGACACACTCTAGCAGAGTGCCAGTGCTCTCATAGAGACACAAAGACATAGACACGGACATAAGGAGACACCCCGAGAGACACACAGCTCCTTGGGCTGTTGAATATTTATAGGGTAAAGGCAGGGGGCCTGGCTTTAAGTTATGCAAAGCTAGGTGATTTGTCTTTGCTTTAACTACACCTGGTATACCAGGTAAGAATGCATCCTGCCATAAAACGGATCCTTATCCTTGAAACAGGACACATGGGCCCTGCTATCTGCATAGTGGGGCTCCTGTAGGGCAGTTGGGAATTCTTGGGTGAGAAATGCATCCCTTCGGAAAGAAGGCATTCAGTGGCCTCTGTTTGAAGCAAAGATGGCATTTCTAAGTTTTTAGATACCATAGTTCTGATTTGCCTACACCAAGCCTCAATTTCCATGTTATCCTGCTTCATTTTCCCCAAAATGACTTTTGTTCCCTTAATCTTAAGGGAAGTACATGAAGGAATATCTCCTGTATTTGCTGTTAGCTGACTGTACCTCATTTTTCCTAGTCTATCCAGCTTCATTTCCCCCAAATGACTTTATTCCCTTAATCCTATGGGAAGTAGATGGACAAGCTTTAAGCTTGAATCTTTGAATCCTGGCATCCATTTACCATGCCTCATTTTCCCTAGGCTATCCTGCCTCAAAAAGACAGGAAGAATCAAAGGCACATATAACAAAAATTAAATCCTGAAAGTTATCCGTGTTTTGGATAGTCCTCACCCATTTTACCTACCCAAACCTATTGTCTAAAAATTGAAGTTCTTACATGATATTATCAGGAAATGACCATGTATAAAGTTTCTTACCTCAGAAAATATAAAGGCTACAAGAAGGAACTGCCATTCGGAGTCTTTAACTCCCATTCCCTGTGAGAGAAGTAAGAATTATTTCTTCTTCCCCCCCCCCCCCTCTCTATCCTTCATCTGTTCCACAGAGACAGGGTAGAGGAGGTACAGGGGAAAAAATATTTTTAACAGAAGGCCAGATGCCAGTGGTTCACACCTGTAAACTATTCAGGAGGCTGAGAAAGCTGGAAGTAGAGCTGGCTCAGGTGGGAGAATGCTAGCCTTGAGCAAAAAAAACTCAGGCAGGCACCCAGACCCTAAGTTTAAGTAAAGGACCAGCACAAAAAAAAAAAAGAAAAAGAAAGAGCAAGAGAGAGGGGGGAGGGGGTAAGAAAGAAAGAAGAGAAAGAAAAAAGATATGAAAAAAGAAAGAAAGGAAGGAAGGAAAGGGGAAATGAAACGAAAAAGAAGGCCCAGACTAAGAAACTGAAATAGGAAGTAAATTGAAAAGGCATTTAAGCTCCACACCCACTACACCAATACCAACTTTGACTTTTTGTCTTTTTTTTTTTTTTTGGTTGGTCATGGGGCTTGAACTCTGGGCCTGGGCGCTGTCCCTCAGCTCTTCAGCTCAAGGCAAGCACTCTACCACTTGAGCCACAGGGCCACTTCCAGCTTTTTCTGCTTACGTGGTGCTGAGGAATCAAACCCAGGGCCTCATGCACGCAAGGAAAGCACTCTACCACTGAGCCACCTTCCCAGCCCCCAATACCAACTTTGGAATGTTTCGTTACAAGATCAGGACACTTAGGAGGGGATCTAAATCTGCTCTCCTGAGTGAAACCATAAAAATCTGGGAAATCCTCTGGAAGAATCAAAGACATGTGTGACCAAAATAAGTTGCGAAGGTTCCCTGCATATTGAGTAGGCCTCACTCATTTTACCCACGTATAAACAAAGTCTAAGAATTGAGTTGCTAGAGAACCTCATCATGTGTATTTCACAAGCTCAGAAAGTATGAAAGTAACAGGTAATAGCTAGCATTTTGAGACCTTTAACTCCCATTTCCCGCAGAGGGGCAGGAAATATTTTCCATTCTTCTCCATTACTCTGCTTTCTTCTGTTATTCTAAAATAAATGTGTGCAAAGTCTTTGACTTTGTGAGACACACCTCGTTGAAAGACACCCTGAAATTCTTTTCACCTGTGGATTCAAGGGTTTGTGATTTTTGCATGGAGACTGGGAAACTAAGGGAACCCTTCACCCATCCTCTGGTGACAACACAAAAAATACATTTTTGCTAAAATCTTAATCTTATGAGACTCTTTAAAATGCTCTTAATTTGTGGATCTCAAGAACCTATGATTTTGTATATAATCTGGGAAGCTGAGGGCTGCCCATCACTCACCATTTGGTGACAAATATAATCTTTGTCTGTAAAATAAGAACAGTAGTCTACTTTGGGTAAGTTAGTACTGTATGAAGTGTTGCTTGTTACTAGCTTGGAAGTACCACATGAGATATAGCATAGCCTATTAAATATTGATTATTGCAATGTTGTAAACAGTTTGTATACCAGAAAGCCAAAGATTGTTGCCTTTCACTGACACATCTTTGCTGTATGGTTAGCTTATTTTATGTTCATTGTTCAAACATTGCCTCTCCAAATATATTGATGTCCAAAATTGACTTTTCTTGTAAAAACATAGTAGTCATTTTTGTAAATTTAGTAATCTGCCTGAACAGATTTAGAGACTCCACTGCTATTTCATCCTGGCAGAAAATGTTCTAGTATAGAGGAGATAAGATTTTTCTTGACACTGCCATCCTTGTACTGATAGCAGGAAATCCCCCTGACAATACCTCAACAGATTGCCCCCAATGCTTAAATATTGCTGAAGAAAAATATGTTCAACAGATTGGTTCATTTATAAATTTCTGGAATTGTCTTATTATTGAGCCAAAGACTTCTTGGCTGTTTCAGCCATGCTTTGATATGCTGGTTCTGCCTTCCATACCTATGCAAAAACATCAAATTCCATTTGTTTAAAATTCCAATATGGAGGGGGAGGGGCGAGGGAGAAGTGGAGGAAGTAGGGCCAGGAAGGGATAGTAGGAAAAAAGCAAAGGAGGGGGTAACAATGTTGGACAAGAAATGTATTCATTACCTTACTCATGTAACTGTAACCTCTCTGTACAGCATCTTTACAATCAAATCAAATCAAATTAAAAAATCTAATATGAGCTGGGTGACAATGTCTTATGCCTGTAATTCTAACTACTTGTAAGGAGGCTGAGACTGACTGAGGTTCAAAGTCAGCTCGGCAGGAAAATCCCAAGACTTTTATCTCCAATTGACCAACAAAACACTAAAAGTATTTCTGGGCACCAGTAGTTCACGCTTGTAATCCTGGCTACTCAGAAAGATGAGATCCAGCTCCAGCAGCAAAGTGCAGGAGACTCTTTTCTCCAATTAACCACCCCATAAGAAGCTGGAGGTGAAGCTGGCTCAAGTGGTAGAGCACTAGCTATGAACACAAAAGCTCAGAGACAGTGCCCAGGCCCTGAGTTCAAGCTTCAGGACCGGCACAAAAAGAACCTGTATTACAGAAACCTAGTCAATTAATTATTCAAACTTAAAAATATTTTATAGACATTAAGATAAAGTTCTAATCAGGATAATGCTAGAATTCATTTTCTTCTTGTTTTATAATGAAGGGCTCATATTCACACTTTTTATCTGGCTACTGTTTTCTATTTCTAGTGATTACTATCAGGTTTTAACCATCTGGTAGTCTCTATGTCAAGGTAGTTTGCTCCTTCAAGTGTGTCTCTGACATGCCAACTTCTTTTTTTTTTTTAAATATTTCTTTTGAATTTTATTTTGTGCTTTGTGATCAAATTGAACACATAAGGTAGAGCAGGATTATAACATTGTCATGCCAACTTCTTTAAAGGGCTAACCATCAATCCCATCCGTTATAATCTTTTTGTTTGTTTGTTTTTGTTTTTGGGTCCAGTCGTGGGGCCTGAACTCTGGGCCTGGGCGCTGTCCTTCAGCTCTTCAGCTCAAGGCTAGTGCTCTACCACTTGAGCTACAACGCCACTTCCGGCTTTTTTCTTTTTGCATATGTGGTGCTGAGGAATCGAACCCAGGGCCTCATGCATGCAAGGCAAACGCTCTACCACTGAGCCACCTTCCCAGCCCCCCATTATAATCTTTTTTGATTAAGTCAAATTCAACTGATTAGAAAGCTGATCATAGAAATAATAGCTTGGGCTGGGAATATGGCTTAGTGATAGAGTGCTTGCATAGCATGCATGAAGCCCTGGGTTCAATTCCTCAGTACCACATATACAGAAAAGCCAGAAGTGGAGCTATGGCTCAAGTGATAGGGTTCTAGCCTTAAGCAAAAGAAGCTCAATGACCAAGAGTTCAAGACTCAGGACTGGCAAAAAATATTAATAATAATAGCTCTTAATATTCATGGTTCCATCCATACTCAAGTAGAGAGGATTATAAAGGATATATGTCATAGGGATATTTATTTGTACATGTGTTTATATATATATATATATATATATTTTTTTTTTTTTTGTGCTGATCCTCAGGCTTCAATTCAGGGCCTAGGCACTGTACCTGAGCTTTTTTGCTCAAGGGCTAGTGCTCTATCATACCTCCACTTTTGGCTTTTGGATGGTTAATTGAAGATGAGATTCTCTCAAAATTTTCTGCCTAGGCTGGCTTTGAGCTATAATTCTCAGTACTCAGCTTCCTGAAGAGCTATAATTTCTAGTGTGAACCACCAGTACTTGGCCTATATACATTTTTTACTTTAGCATACATATAATTTCAGAATTTCTCACTAACTAGAGTATATTGTTTGTATATAGTTCTGTTTGTCTTTGTCCATATGGTATCCAGTCAAAAATGGTTCTCCAAATTTACTTCCTTTTCCCCCACCCTCTTGCAAAACCATTAAGCTCTTTTTTCTTTTTGGGGGGGTTCTTTGCAAATTTTTTATTAATTTTTTATTGTCAAGGTGGTGTACAGAGGGGTTGCAGTTACATAAGTAAGGTAATAAGTACATTTCTTGTCAAATTTGTTACCCCTTCCCTCATTTTTCTCCTACTTTCCCTCCCCCCCAAATAAGCTCTTTTGTCATAGTTTCATTATATCTGGGGTACCCCATTACTTCGTGTGCCAGTACTGGGACTTGAGTTCTCATTTTCTCATAGCTTTTTTGCTCAAAGCTGTTGCTGTACCACTTAAGTCACACATCCACTTTTGGAGTTTTGATGATTAATTAGAGATAAGAGTCTCTCAGATTTGTCTGCTAGAGCTGGCTTCAAACCTCCATCCTCAAAGTAGCCTCTTAAGTAGCTAGGATTATAGGTAGGAGCCATATGACTCCAGCTTTAGGAGTTTTCTTTAGTCCATTTAGCAAAATTAAGTTAAAGTTAAGTCAAAATTATATACCACAGCACTATACAAACTCTATGAGTGTCCTTAAAAATTCCATTGTGTAGTCACTTATAAACATAAAACACAACTTGTCACCAATAAAAAGAAAAAGAACTGCAGATTGGATCAGAAAACAAGACCCATCTATCTGTTGCCTTCAGGAAACCCATTTCACAGCCAAACATAAAAACAAACTCCGAGTGAAGGGTTGGAGAAAGATCTACCATGCAAATGCCCCCAGCAAGAAAGCAGAAGTAGCTATCCTGATATCTGACAAAATAAACTTTTCATTAAAATTAGTACAACAAGACAAAGAAGGATACTACATATTAATATAGGGAACAATCCAAGAAGAGGATATTACCAACTTATACTCCCCAAATATAGCTATACCCAAATATGTTAAGCAAATACTCTCAAACTTAAAGAATAAAATAGATCCAAATACTATAATACTAAGAAACTTTAATACTCCACCCTGACCAAAGGACAGGTCTACCAACCAGCGGACTGGCAAAGAAGCCACCGAATTAAGTGAGGCCATATTTCAAGTGCAATTGACATCTACCAAGTTTTCTACCCTAAAATGACACAGTACATGTTCTTCTCAGCAGCTCATGGAACTTTCTCCAAAAAAGACCATATCATAGTTTATACAAGGAATTTAAACAAATACAAGGGGATTGACATAGTTCCCTGTATCCTATCTGACCACAGTGAAATCAAGCTAGTTCTCAATAACAAAACATACCATAGAAATTACTCAAATACATGGAAATTGAATATCACACTTCTTTTTTGCGGGGGGGAGGTCCGGTCGTGGGCCTGAACTCTGGGCCTGGGCACTGTCCCTCAGCTCTTCAGCTCAAGGCTAGCGCTCTACCACTTGAGCCACAATGCCACTTCCGGCTTTTTTTCTGCTTATGTGTGCTGAGGAATCGAACCCAGGGCCTCATGCATGCAAGGCAAGTGCTCTACCACTGAGCCACCTTCCCAGCCCCTGAATATCACACTTCTAAGCAACACCTGGGTAGCAGAAGAAATTAGAGAAGAAATTAAAAAGTTCCTACAATTCAATGAAAATGAATACACATCACAAAGAAACCCGTGGGACAAGGCAAAAGCAGTCCTGAGGGGCAAATTCATCACTCTCAGTGCATACATCAAGAAAATAGAGACAGACCAAGTAAATAATCTCATGTTGTGGCTAAAACTGCTGGAAAAGCATGAAAAGATTGAACCTAAGGTTACTACATGGAGCAAGATAACCAAAATAAGAGCTAAAATCAATTAGATAGAGACTAAAAAAAACATAAATAAGTAAAACAAAAAGCTGTTTTTAAAAATCAATAAAATTGATGGACCTTTAGCAAGATTAACCAAAAAAAGAGAGGAAACCCAAATCAATAAGATCAGGGATGACATGGGAAAAATTACAATAAATACTCAAGACATCCAAACAATTATAAAGAATCATTTCCAGAAACTATACTCACTAAGGAAAGAAAACATAGCAGAAATGGATGAATTTTTAGAGAAATACAAATTGCCCAAACAGAACCAAGAAGAAATAGATCAATTAAATAACCCAATAACTTACAATGAGATAGAGGAAGCAGTCAGAAATCTTCCAACAAGGAAAATCCCAGGACCAGATGGATTCACTGTGGAATTTTATAAGACTTTAAAGAAGTACTAATACCCATACTCCTCAGACTCTTACGAGAAATAGAAACAGAGGGAGCCATCCCAAATTCATTTTGTGATGCCAATATTCCACTCATCCCCAGACTAGGCAAAGATCCAATAAAAAAAGAGAACTACAGACCAATCTTGATGAACACAGATGCAAAGATCCTTAACAAAATTCTAGCCAACAAAATCCAGAAACACCTAAAAAATATCAAACATTATGGCCAAGTAAACTTCATCTCAGAGATCCAGGGATGGTTTAACATATGTAAATCAATAAATGTAATCCATCACATCAACAGATTCAAGGTCAAGAACCACGGGATCATCTCCATTGATGCGGAAAAGGCTTTTGATAAGATACAATGTTCATTCATGTTAAAAGCTCTGGAGAAAATAGGAATAGAAGAAACATTCCTTAAAACCATAAAAGCTATATACGACAGACCATAGCCAATATTATACTTAATGGGAAAAAACTACAACCAATTCCCCTAAAAACAGGAACAAGGCAAGGATGCCTACTCTCTCCACTCCTCTCCAGTATAGTTCTGGAGTCCTTGGCCAGAGCAATAAGGCAAAAAAAAAAAAAAAAGACATTAAAGGGATCTGCATAGGGAAGGAAGAAGTTAAACTATTCCTTTTTGCAGATAACATGATACTATACCTCCATGATCCCAAAAACTCCACCCCCAAACTCTTAGAACTTATAAACCACTTCGGCAAAGTATCAGGATACAGAATTAACCCACAAAAATCAGTTGCCTTTCTGTACACCAACAATGTACAAGCAGAAAGGGAAATCAAGGAAAAAACCGTTTATAATAACCTCAAAAAAATAAAATATTTAGGAATTAACCTAACCAAAGATGTAAAAGAACTATTTAATGAAAACTATAAAAACTTAAAGAAAGAAATTATAGAGGATACCAGGAAATGGAAAGATCTTCCATGTTCTTGGATAGGCAGACTTAATATAGTGAAAATGGCCATACTACCAAAATTGATATACAAATTCAACACAATTCCTATTAAAATCCCAATAATGTTCATTACTAAAGTACAGAAAACAGTCCAACAACAAAAGACCTAGAACAACAAAAGACCTATAATACAATTGCCTAGAAAACAATTCTAGACAAAAAAGACAACATGAGAGGAATCTCAATGCCGGACTTCAAACTCTACTATAGAGCCATAATAACAAAGACAGCTTGGTACTGGCACAAAAACAGACCCAAAGACCAATGGAATAGAATAGAAGATCCAGAAATAAAACCACACGCCTACAGTCAGCTGATATTTGACAAAGGAGCCAAAGACACAGTGGAAGAAGCACAGCCTCTTCAACTACTGGTGCCGGGAAAACTGAGTGGCCACATGCAGAAAACTAAAAGTGGACCCCAGCCTATCACCATGCACCAATATCAACTCAAAATGGATTAAAGACCTTAACATCAAGCCTGAAATTCTGAAATTATTGCAGGACAGAGTAGGAGAGATACTTGAACTTATAGGTACAGGCAGGAACTTCCTGAGAGAGTCCTAGGGTCACAACAAATTGGAGAGAGACTTGACAAATGGGACTACCTTAAAATAAAAAGTTTCTGCACAGCTAAAGACATAGTAACCAAACTAGAAAGACAGGCAACTAACTGGGAAAAAATATTTACCAGAAATATATCAGACAAGGGCTAATATCCAGTATATACGGGGAACTCTAAAAACGAACCCCTCCTAAACCCAACAAACCAATTACTAAATGGGCAAGGGAACTAAAGAGAGACTTCTCAGAAGAAGAGATAAAAATGGCAAAGAAACAAATGAGTAAATGTTCACCATCCCTGGTTGTAAAAGAAATACAAATAAATGCAACCCTGAGATACCACTTTATCCCAGTCAGAGTGGCTCACATCCTAAATGCAGCCAATGACAAATGCTGGAGGGGATGTGGAGAAAGAGGAACCATACTGCATTGTTGGTGGGAATGTACACTTATACAACCCCTTTGGAAAGCAGTCTGGAGGGTCCTCAGCAAGCTAAATATAGACCTCCCCTATGTCCCAGCCATACCACTTCTAGGCATCTACCCTGAACAACAGGAACCAGGATACAGGGACACATGCACCTCCATGTTTATTGCAGCACTGTTTACAATAGCTAGGATACAGAAACAACCCAGATGCCCCACTACAGATGAATGGATCCAAAAATTGTGGTACCGATATACAATGGAATATTATGCAGCCATTAGAAAGGACAAAATAATGGCAGTTGCAGGGAAATGGATGGAACTTGAAGAAATCATGTTGAGTGAGTTAAGCCAAGAGCAAAGAGACAAACGGCATTTGGTCTCCCTGATAAGTGGATGTTAAATCCAAAACATACAGAGATATGACAAAGTAAACAAGACTCAAGAAACAAAGGACCTCCACTCATCTGGTTGAATCATTACTAAATGACCCCATGCTGCTGATCACATAGATGGTATATATGTGCATTTTAGAGGGAAACTAGGAGGAGGACACAGAAATAGAGGGAAACAGGGGAAAACATACAACAGCAGGACCCATCAGCTGCACTAGACATTGATTAAAACAAACTAAGCAACCCAACGGCAGTGATGGGAGGTAGGGAATGAGCAGGAAAGAGGGAACAGCTGACACTAAGCAAAAGGAAAGAAATGTACATAGCATCCGATGTGGAAGAAATAACTGTATTGTCAAAGCTCATAGAACTCATAAACTTTATAGACCATGATAAAGACAATTTGCCCCATGAAGGATAAAATGTGTTTGTGAGTTGAACTAAGTATCACTATCCCACAATACTGTGAAATTTTTTTTTTTTTTGGTCCGGTCGTGGGGCCTGAACTCTGGGCCTGGGCACTGTCCCTCAGCTCTTCAGCTCAAGGCTAGCGCTCTACCACTTGAGCCACAGTGCCACTTCCGGCTTTTTTCTTTTTGCTTATGTGGTGCTGAGGAATCGAACCCAGGGCCTTGAGCATGCAAGGCAAGCGCTCTACCACTGAGCCACCTTCCCAGCCCCAATACTGTGAAATTTATGTAATCACTTAATCACAATTTTTAAAAGAATAGGAAAAAAATATAAAAAAGACGAGTGACTCACACCTGTAATCCTAGCTACTCAGGAGTGAGATCTGTGGATCACAGTTCAAAAGGCAGGAAAGTCTGTGAGACTCTTATCTCCAATAAACCACCAGAAAACCACAAATGGTGCTATGGCTCACGTGGTAGAGTGCTAGCCTTGAGCTGAAGAGCTGAGGGATAGTGTCCAGGCCCAGAGTTTAAGCCCCATGACCAACAACAACAGCAACAATTTAACTGTTTTTTTTTTTTTTGTCTTTTCTTTTTTGGTACTGGGGATCGAATCCAGGACGTTGCACTTGCTAGGCAAGCACTTTGCCACTGAGCTACATCCCAGCCCAAAAACAACAATTTAAAAAGGAGATATTTTATTTAACTAGTCATTTTATATAATTAGAATCCTTTTTTAGATGTATGATGCAATTGTTAATATGTAAAAGTGATTATTTCTACTTTGGCGTATATCCATAGGTGATACTGGCAAAGCTCAGCTCCCAAGGAATGATGTCTTTATTGATCTGTTCTCCACATATCTCCTTCCCCATGGCTCTCCATGTGAAGTAATACCAAACTACCTTACAAGATTTGTCTAGCCGGGCACCGGTGGCTCATGCCTGTAATCCTAGCTACTCAGGAGGCTGAGATCCCAGGACCACTGTTCAAAGCCAGCCCAGGCAGGAAATTCCGTGAGACTCTCATCTCCAATAAACCACTAGAAAACCGGAAGTGGTACTGTGGCTCAAGCAGTAGAGCTCTCGCCTTGAGCTGAATTGCTGAGGGAGGGCACCCAGGCCCAGAGTTCAAGCCCCACAACTGACAAAAAAAAAAAAAGAGGAAGATTTGTCTAAACACTTAAATGATATTACACTTTTTTGTTTGTTACAAGTACTAGTTCACTATTGTAATTATAACCCAATGTGTTAAAATTATTTCCACATTACACATGGTATTACATGCCTGTAATCCCAGTGCTTAGGAGGCTGAGATAGGGGGGATCACAAGTTTTGAGATCCTGTCTCAAAAGAGAGAAAAGTTGCTGGGCACAAGTAGTTTATACCTGGAATCCTAGCTACTCAGGAAACTGAGATCTGAGTATTGCAGTCTGAAGCCAGCCAGGGCAGGAAAGTCTATGAGGCTCTTATTCCTAAGTAACCACAAGAAAACTGGAAGGGATGCTGTGGGTCAAAGTAGTAAAGCACTTGAATAAGAGTTCAGGAACAGCTCTCAGGCCCTGAGTTCAAGCCCAAAAAACTGACTAAAACTGACCAAAAAATAAATAAAAGCCAGAAAGTTAATTACATCAAAATAAAAAGTTTCTGCACAGGCTGGGAATGTGTCTTAATGGTAGAGTGCTTGCCTAGCATGCATGAAACCCTAGATTCAATTCCTCAGTACTATATACACAGAAAAATCCAGGAGTCATGCTCAAGTGGTAGAGTGCTAGCCTTGAGTGAAAGAAAGCTTAGGGACATGGGGCTAGGAAGTTGGCTCAGTGGTAAACTGCTTGCCTTGCATGCACGAGGCTCTCAGTTTGATTCCTCAGCACCACATAAGCAGAAAAAGCCAGAAGTGGTCCTGTGGCTCAAGTGGTAGAATGCTAGCCTTGAGCTGAAAGGCTGAGGAACAGCGTCCAGGCCCAGAGTTCAGGCCATATGACCAACCAAAAAAAAAAAAGAAAGAAAGAAAGAAAGAAAGCTTAGGGACAGTGCCCAGGCCCTGAGTTCAAGACCCAGGACTGGCAAAAAATGTTTTTGCACAGCAAAGGACATAATTACTAAACTAGAAAGAGAGCCAGCAAACGGAGAAGATCTTTACCAGTAATACATCTGCCAAAAGCCTAATATCCCAAATATACAAGAAGCTCAAGAAATTAACCCCTCATAAAGCTAATAAACCAATCATGAAATGGGCAAAGGAGCTAAGGAGAGACTTCTCAGAAGAAGAGGTAATAATGGCAAAGAAACACAGGAGGGAAATGCTGATCATCCCTGGCCATAAAAGAAATGCAAATCAAAACAACTCTGAGATTCCATCTCACCACGTTAGATTGGACAACATTGTGAATTTAAACAACAAATATTGGTGATGATGTGGGGAAAAAGAAACCTTAATTGCACTGTTGGTGAGAATTAAAGGAGTACAACCACTCTGGACAGAAGTCTGGAGGTTTCCTCAAAAACTAAACATAGATCTTCCCTATGACCCAGCCATACCACTCCTGGGCATCTACCTAGAACTTCACAAGCCAACATACCATAATGACACTTGCACATCCATGTTCATCACTACACTATTTACAATATCCAAGTTATGGAAACAACCCAGATGCCTTACCATAGATGAGTGGATCTAAAATGTGTGTTACCTACATACAATGGAATTTCATCCAGCCATTAGAAAGAATAATATGTCATTTGCAGAGCAATGGATGGACTTAGAACAAATCATGTTAAGTGAGGTAAGCCAAGCTCAGAGAGACAAATAGGACATGTTTTCTCTCATGTAGAACCTAGATCTAATATACCTGGAACATGGTAAATCATATAGGACTCTAGACAGTCACACACAGTGAAACCAAAGGAGGGTATTCTTAGAAAAGAAACATAAAGGGCTGGGAAGGTGGCTCAGTGGTAGAGCGCTTGCCTTGCATGCCTGAGGCCCTGGATTCGATTCCTCAGCACCACATAAGCAAAAAGAAAAAAGCCAGAAGTGGCGCTGTGGCTCAAGTGGTAGAGCGCTAGCCTTGAGCTGAAGAGCTGAGGGACAGTGCCCAGGCCCAGAGTTCAGGCCCCATGACCGGACCCCCCAACCAAAAAAAAAAAAAAAAGAAACATAAAGATGCAAATGCCTATGTGCCTCTGCTCATATAAAGTAATATTTATGGGCTGGAAGTAGCTCAGTGGTAGAGTGCTTGCCTTACATACATGAGGCCCTGAGTTCGATTCCTCAGCACCACATAAGCAGAAAAAGCCAGAAGTGGTGCTGTGGCTCAAGTGGTAGAGTGCTAGCCTTGAGCTCAAGAGCTGAGGGACAGCGCCCAGGCCCAGAGTTCAGGCCCTATGACCAACAACAACAACAACAACAAAAATGTATTGAAATGAACCTCAGGAAATGGAAGTAATAGGGTTTTTTTCTTTGTTGCTGCTTTTGTTTTCTTTTCCTTTTGTCTTCTTTGTTAATATGTCTTTGGGAGGACAAGGAGGGGGACACAGAAATGGTGTGACAAAGGGTGAAAAAAGTGCAGCAGTGGTACTCACTGGACACTGTATTGAAAATGAACTATATAACTTGTATGTGGGGACACGAGGGAAAACAGAGAGAGAGAACAGGTGACATTGTTCAAAAAGAAATATACTCTTGGGCTGGGAAGGTGGCTCAGTGCTTGCTTGCAAGTAGAGTGCTTGCCTTGCGTGCATGAGGCCCTGGGTTTGATTCCTCAGCACCACATAAGCAGAAAAAGCCAGAAGTGGCGCTGTGGCTCAAGTGGTAGAATGCTAGCCTTGAGCTGAAAGGCTGAGGAACAGCGCCCAGGCCCAGAGTTCAGGCCCCATGACCTGCAAAAAAAAAAAGAAAAAAGAAAAAGAAATAGAATCTTTACCTAACCTGTCAGCCCTCTGTATATATCACTTTTACAAAAACAATAGAAAAGCAGAGAATTTAAAACACCAGCATATTTTCTCATAGATTTTAGCTTAAGATAATCTAATTAAAGCTCATTTTTTAATGTTTACCATAAACTCCCAGTCCCATTTGGGAGCATTCACTTTAGTTGGCTTCTCACTCCCCACCCCACACAGCCTTCCCCCTCCTGACAAGACTGCCTAGGTGACTTTTTTTTTTAATGGAGAACTATCATTAGTAAATCTCTTCAATTCTATCCAACAGTCAAGCTAAAAGGCAAATATGTTTTACAATCTGAGAAACAGTGTGTTAGGTTGTTATAGATATCATATAATCCCAAATCATAGAAAATGGGGAAAGATTTTATGAGATGGTAGAATTTTGTTGATCCAAGCAGACAAAGGAATAATGTGGTGTGTGTGTGTGTGTGTGTGTGTGTGTGTGTGTGTGTGTGTGTGTCTTGTCTGTGTATCTGTGTGCATGCTTGTGCTGGAGCTTAAACTTGGGGCCTGGGTATTGTCCCTTAGCTTTTTTGTTCAAGGCTTCAAAGCTCCATTTCTGGCTTTTTGGTTAATTGGAGATAAGAGTCTTATGATTTTCCTGCCTGGGCTAGCTTTGAACCAAGATCTGCAAATCTCAGCTTCCTGGGTAAGGTAGGATTTTAGGTTTAAGCCACCAGGGCTGGCTCTCATGAAAGGACATATGTGAATCATGTAAAAACCTAAGGAATTTAATTTTTTTTTTTGTCAGTTGTGAGGCTTGAGCTCTGGGCCTGGGTGCTATCCTTGAGCTCTTCAGTTCAAGGATAGGCAAGTGCTCTACCTCTTGAACCACAGTGCCACTTCTGTTTTTCTGGTGGTTAATTGGAGATCAGAGTCTCATAGACTTTCCTGTCTGGGCTGGCTTTGAACCATGATCCTCAGATCTCAGCCTCCTGAGTAGCCAGGATTACAGGTGTGAGCCACCTGGACAGGCTTTAAATTTTTTTTTTTTGGTTGGTCATGTGGCCTGAACTATGGGCCTGGGCGCTGTCCCTTAGCTCTTTAGCTCAAGGCTAGTGCTCTACTATTTGAGCCACAGTGCCACTTCCAGCTTTATCTGCTTCTGTGGTGCTGGGGAATCGAACCCTGGGCCTCATGCATGCAAAGCAAGCACTCTACCACTGAGCTACCTTCCCAGCCCAAGAATATTTTTAATCCTACCTCTCCTCTCTGTTTTACATACTAGAAATATTTGCAGTCTTTAGATAAACTGATTGGGACAATGATGTCCCCGTAGGGTTCACTACAAGAGTGACACAATCTATTCCCAAAGAGAAGATTGTAGCTGATATAGGTCAACCCCTCCTTCTTCTTGCCACTCCCTCAGAATCAAAGATCAAATCTTACTTATATCTCGCTTACCTCCTACCTCTTTTTTTCCCCACTCCTACGTCCAAGCAACAGATATGACCTATTTATTCCAAGTCATTCCAAGTAAGGTGTGTCTACACCTTACTTACGTAACTTCCTGAATCTGTGACCTTCATTTTATTCTACTTTATTTCATTTCTTCTATTTTTTGTTACCTTCTTATTGCTCAATACTGTGGTGTCTTTAGCTTTAGCTTGGAGAATGCTTGCATTCTCACACAAATCCATCTCTAAAGCATAAATCTATCTTATTATAAATTCTTGAAGGGCTGGGAAGGTGGCTCAGTGGTAGAGCACTTGCCTTGCATGCCTGAGGCCCTGGGTTCCATTCCTCAGCACCACATAAGCAAAAAGAAAAAAGCCGAAAGTGGTGCTGTGGCTCAAGTGGTAGAGCGCTAGCCTTGAGCTGAAGAATTGAGGGACAGTGTCCAGGCCCAGAGTTCAGGCCCCACGACCGGACCCAAAATAAATACATAAATTCTTGAAGATCTCTGTTTCCATGAAGGGAAGACTCCAGCTCATTAGCATGAGCTTCAAGGCTCAGGATCTAGCCTCCGCCCCACATCTCAGCCTGTCTCCTGATATCATCTACCCATAGGGATGCTGCCTTTCTCTGTGAGGATTCCTGTCTGGAAGCCTCCTTCTTCTTTCTGTCCAGCATAAGTACAAATCTTGTTAATACATCAAGGCAGCTCAGGTATATTCTTCACCATGTCTTTCTACATTTCCTTTATATTTCCCTTCCTTGTTTGTATCTTCTAAAAATTTGAATATATTTCTCTGTCTAGATGTAATTCTCTAAAAGTTAAAAATGTATTCTTAGACAACTGCCAGTAGTTTTCACCTGTAATCCTAGCTACACAGGATGCTGAGATCTGAGAAAGGAGGTTTAAAATCAGCCCTGGAAACTGAAACTCTTAGCTTCAATTAACCTCCAAAAAAGCTGGAACTGGAGCTGTGGCTCAAGTGGTAGAGAGCCAGCCTTGAGTGAAAAGCTAAGGGACAGGGGCTGGGAAGGTGGCTCAGCAGTAGAGTGCTTGCCTTGCATGCATGGGCCCTGGGTTCAATTCCTCAGCACCACATATGCAGAAAAAGCCAGAAGTGGCGCTATGACTCCAGTGGTAGAGTGCTAGCCTTGAGCTGAAGAGCTGAGGGACAGCGCCCAGACCCAGAGTTTAGGCCCCATGACCGGCCAAAAAAAAAGCTAAGGGACAGTGTGCGCGCGCGCGCGCACACACACACACACACACACGCTCAGTGGTAGAGTGCTTGCCCAAGGCCCTGGGTTTTTTCCACATTACTTTGAAGGCAGAGAAGAGAGAGACAGAGAGACAGAAACAGGGTCAATTGCATGTCAGTCATTTAGCAGTTGGAATAAATTTGTGGGCTTTGGTTGCATTTTAATCCTTGTCCCCTGAGACCACACAGACAGTAAGTAGGGTCAAAACAACTCGAGACAACAAACCTTGAGTTACTGATCCCAACTCAAAACTGTGTCTCTGCTGGATGTAGTAGCTCACATCTATAAGACTGTTGGGAGAGATGAGAGGATCAAGGTTGAGTTGTAGCTCTGGGGGAGGGTGGGATGGGAGAGTTACTAGATTCTATCTCAAAGAACACACCAGGCGGGGTCGGTGGCTCACGCCTGTAATCCTAGCTACTCAGGAGGCCGAGACTTGAGGATCATGGTTCAAAGCCAGCCTGGGCAGGAAACTCCGTGAGATTCTTTTTTATTTGGTCGTGGGGCTTGAACTTGGGGCTTGGGTGCTGGCCCTGTGCTTTTCCGCTCAAAGCGAGCCCTCTACCGCTTGAGCCACAGCACCACTTCTGGTTTTCTGGTAGTTTATTGGAGAAAAGAGTCTCATGGACTTTCCTGCCCAGGCTGGCTTTGAACCAAGATCCTCAGATCTCAGCCTCTTGAGTAGCTAGGATTATAGGCGTGAGCCACTGGCCCCCGGCTTCCGTGAGACTCTTATCTCCAATAAACCACTAGAAAACTAGACTTGGCACTGAGGCTCAAGTGGTGGAGCACTCGCTTTGAGCTGAAGAGCTGAGGGATAGTGCCCAAGCCCAGAGTTCAAGCTCCATGACCGACAAAAAAAAAAAAGAACATACCAAGTGTAGAAGTCATCCTGTAAACCCAGCTGCCTGGGAGGTAGAAAGAGGAAAAGATTGTCTAAGCTAGCCTTGGGAAAAAGAAAAATCCATCTGAAAATCAACAAAAGAAAAAAAGAGCTGGATTTTCTAGCCTTGGCTTCTAATCGTTATCCTCAAATCTCAGCCTACTGAGTAGCTAAGATTACAGGTGTAAACCTCGGGCACTTAGCTGCTACTGCTACTGCTTCTTTCTTCTTCTTCTTCTCCTCCTCCTCCTCCTCTTCCTCCTCCTCCTCTTCCTCTTCCTCCTCCTGCTCTTCCTCTTCCTCCTCCTCCTCCCACTTCCCTCCTCCTCCCCCCTCCAGGGTTTAAACTTAAGAGCCCTGTGCTGCTCAGCTAATGCTCTACCACTTGAGTCACATCTTCAGCTCAGTCTCAGTAAATTCTTTTACCAACTCATGACTCTAAACCCCCACATTTTGGTACCTGTATAGGGAGACTTGGAAGAATCCCCCCCCACACCTTTTTTTGGTTGGTCATGGAGCTTGAACTCTTCCCTCAGCTCTTCAGCTCAAGGCAAGTGCTCTACCATTTGAGCCACAACACCACTTCTGTTTTTCTGAGTGGTTTATTCAAGATAAGAGTCTCATGGACTTTTCCTGCCAATGTTGGCTTTGAACCGTGATCCTCTGTGAACTCTGAGCCTGGGTGCAGTCCCTCAGCTCTTCTGCTCAAAGCTAGTGTTCTACCACTTGAGCAACAGCACCACTTCTGACTTTTTCTGCTTATGTGATGATGAGGAATCAAATCCAGGGCTTTGTGCATGCTAGGCAGGCACTCTACTGCTAAGCCACATTCCCAGCCCAAGCTTCCTCTAAGTCTCTGAAATCCATCACCCTTAGGGGTGAAGGAACTGAGACTTATACAGACCTTTCAGTGGAATGACCTGCTTCCTCTAAAATTTGGGAGTCGCTGGTCAGAACAATTCTTTGCTGAAACAAACACAACTCTGGAAAACAGGAGGTCTCCTTGCCTATAGCTAGTAAGGGTGAAGAACGTGTCTGCATTTCAAGCCTCCTGTTCCAATAAACAGGAAATCTATCTCTGTCTTCCAACTTTTTTCTTCCAAATTCTTTTGTGACTCCTTAGACAACATCATCTCTGCTTTGTGGAAGAGTCATTCCTGCTCTGTGCAAGGAGTCTTAGCACCAGTGTTGACTTCCTTTAGTCCCTTGTCCCCACCCTCACCCCCAATTCTCTGGTCAAGTCTGTTCAGAACTGTGCATTCTGATTTCATGATTTGGGGATCTCCTCAACCTTAGGGGTGGTACTGTGGGAGTCCTTTTGCCCTTTAAAATTTAAACTTTTGGATCCCTCTGACTGATGCTCCATCAGATACACCACCCCCAATTCTGTCCCCTGTACACTTTTGATCTCCTTTCTTCCTAGTGGGACACTTGAGCAGACTTAGGGCACCAGAATTTCCTCTTTGGATAAGAGACAAACCTCTTCTATCTTCTTTTTTGTTGTTGTTGGTGGTGGTTGTGGGTCTTGAGTTAAGGGCCTGGGTACTGTCTCTGAGCTTTTTTTTTTTTTTTTGAGTTAAATTTGATCATTAAATACTTTTTAAAAATGTGCTTAATTTTTCTTTGTAATGTGGCATGAATGACTTACAAAGTTTTAGATTGAGAATGAATTCTTAGTTTTAGTCCTCCTCCTTTTTTCAGTTCACATGGGCATCCACCCTTCCCCAGAGCCCACCTTCTCATTGTTACTCACCTTTCTTTAAGTCATTTTCCTTCTTCCAATCCTTTAAGACCATCCATTTCTTTGCTGTTTGTAGATAACCTCAATGTTTTATCTCCTTCACCTTGTTCAATCATCTCCTGACTGATTGATTGTTTTGCTCAAGTCTGGTGCTCTACCACTTGAGCCACATCTTTATTTCTGGCTTTTAGCTGGCTAATTGGAGGTAAGAGTCTCTAGGATTTGCCTGTCTGGGGGTTGAACTGCAATCTTCAGC
This sequence comes from Dipodomys spectabilis, assembly GCF_019054845.1. Classification (NCBI taxonomy): domain Eukaryota; kingdom Metazoa; phylum Chordata; class Mammalia; order Rodentia; family Heteromyidae; genus Dipodomys; species Dipodomys spectabilis. The sequence goes on from NW_024870775.1 coordinate 18,307,452, forward strand.
TCTCAGCCTCCTGAGTAGTGAGGATTACAGGCATGAATCACCAGTGTCTGTCTTCCTTTTACCTTTTTATTTTCTGGGGCTGCAACTTAGTGCCTGGGTGCCATCTCTGAGCTTTCTTCTTTCTTTCTTTCTTTATTTTTCTCTGAGCTTTCTTTGCTGAGGCTAGTGCACTACCACTTGAGCCACAATCCCATTTCTGGCTTTTTTTGGTGTTTAATTGGAGATGATTCTCACAAATTTTCTTACCCAGACTGGCCTTGAACCGTGATCGTCAGATCTCAGCCTCCTGAGTAGCTAGGATTACAAGCAAGCATGAGCCATCAGAACCTGGCCTAGTTTTTTCTTTCTCTTCAACCCCCCCTCCCCTCTACCTGAACCAACATGTGATTCCAAGGAGCCATACAAACAATGGAGCCACACAACTATAAACTGAAACTTCTAAAATCATAGACCAAAATAAATTTCTCATTTGTTTTTTTTCTCATTCTTTTAATTTGTTTCTGCCCAAGTTTTTTCCTAGCAAGAAAAGGCTAATATACCAACTTAACAAGATTTGTACTGAAAGCAAGCCAGGACAATCAAATATCACAGAGAAGATAGTGGAGGATGAGGAGTCTGATTAGATATTGAGAGTAGAGATTCTTATTAAACTGATTCTGCAGGGTTCTTGGCAAAAACTAGATTTTATAAGGAAGGACAAACATGGGCCTGGCAGGAAGTTCAAGAGCCTGAATACAATCTAGACAGAGACATGTATCACATGGATAAATGTCAGCATAAATCATGGCATGCTCAGCTTTCTCTCTAGTATAGGTAATAAGTTATTTCCAAATTTTGTCTCTTTGCTTTCTATATTTTTTATTTTTATTTATTTTTTATTGTGAAAATACTGAACAGAGGGGTTACAATTACGTGGGCAAGATAATGAGTACATTTCTTATCAAGCATTTTAGCTTCCTCCTTTGTTTCCCCTTCCCATCCCTTCCCAGCCTCCTCCCCACCTAATCCTCCCCCCCCCCACCAAAATTGTAAAGTTCGTTTTCGACATAACAACTTGTACTTCTCATTATTGCAACAGGTCCACCTGTATCCTTATTTAAACGACTTGTTTTTCCCCTTCCCCTCCACAAATTATACCGACATCAAATACAGTGAAAGCAGGGGTTATACTGTGGGGGATATATTTTTTATTTTTATCTATTTGTTTTTACTCTGTATTTGCCTTTGTTCTCCATAGTCAATACATCCACACATATTCTTGAGTACTATCATTTTCTGAGTGTTTATTGTGGTGTCTGTGTCCAAGGGCATGTTATCAATTATAATTATAGTGCCAAGCTGCCTTCCAAAAAATGAAGTCATGACAGATGCTGGTGGCTCACACATGTAATCCTAGCTACTCAAGAGGCTAAAATCAGAGAACTGCAGTTTGGAGCCATCCTGGGAAGACAAAAGCTGAAGTTGTGACATATGGGGGAGAGTGAGGGAAAGGTGACATTCATCATGATGCATTGTACTCATGTTGACATGTTATACTTATTGCACTCATGACCTGTTGAGTTCAAACCCCTTTGTACAACTACTTAAAGATAATAAAGAAAAAAGAGGGGCTGGGAAGGTGACTCAGTGTTAGAGTGCTTGCCTTGCATGCATGAGGCCCTGGGTTCGATTCCTCAGCACCACATAAGCAGAAAAAGCTGGAAGTGGCACTGTGGCTCAAGTGGTAGAGTACTAACAGCGCCCAGGCCCAGAGTTCAACCCCCCTGACCTGCAAACAAAGAAAGCTAATAAGAAAGAAAAGAAACAATAAAACAACAACAACAAAAAAGAAACCCTCAAGATTCTTTTTTTTTCCTTATGTCGGTTGTGGGACTTGAACTCTGAGCTTGGGTGCTGTCCCTTAGCTCTTCAGCTCAAGGCAAGCGCTCTACTGCTTGAGCCATAGCACCACTTCCAGCTTTTTCTGCAGCATCCAGATGCAGAAAAGTTTCACAGCACTGCCAGTCAGCTCAAAACCAATGCCAGGGACCCCTCCCATGCGAGATCAGCATGGGCGATGACCCAGAGTGCTTGGGCCAGACCCCTCACTCCTGCCTGAGAAGAGACAGCATACTTGAAGAGGGCAAAGAAGCCCTTCCTCACCTCCCTCCTGCTTCCTATGGAAGACCATCTGGTCCAATACTGGTTAGGCGCTAGGACCCTTCATCCCCTGCAGCCCTGGTTGGTGGCGGAAAAACCCGATCTGCTAAAACACAGTGAGTACACACCGTCCAAAGTACACATCTTGCTATTCCCAGCCCTGCTGGAAATAGATACTAGTCCAGGATTCAGGTCAGAACGAGTCCCCCTCTCCTTCCTCCCCAGTAGAAGTAGCAGGAATATGCCTACCCCAGACACAATACTGGACTAAGATACTAGACAGCTGTGCTGAAGATTGGATTGACAGCAATCCATCCAGCAAATTGCACTACACCACCACACATCACCACAACCTGAATGATCTGGACACTTCCTGAATACAAATGCATAAATCACAATGAAATCTTACAAAATTCATGAACAATCAAGACAACAAACCAAATCCAAAAGCCAAGAACAATCCAGGGAAGGACCCTAAAAAGAGTGAAGAAGAGATTGAGGACAAAAGGACCATTAAAATAATGATGAGAGAATCAGCTGACAAAATAAAAGTGGGTATCCAAAACCAAATAGAAGAATGCAAGGAGGAAATGACAAAAGACTATACACAATACCGAAAAAGATATGGAGAGAACGATAAAAATGTTACATACCTCATTGAAAAATGAAATTAAGACCCTGAGAAATTACTTCAACGAAGAACCTAGAAGCATAAAAGTTTCAATCTCTCTATTGCAAACCACAATTGAAAGCATAATCAATAGAATAAATGAAATTAAAGAATAAGAATCAGGATTTGAGGATAAAACAGAAGATTAGAACAAAAAATCAAAGGCAAGGAAAAATACTCAGAACAAAGGAAAATCCAAGAATTGGCAGATTCAGCCAAAAGATCAAATTTATGCATAGTTGGGATTGATGAGAGGGAAGAATTCAAAACTAAAAGCATTGGGGCTGGGAAGATGGCTCAGTGGTAGAGTGCTTGCCTTTCATGCCTGAGGCCCTGGGTTCGATTCCTCAGCACCACATAAGCCAAAAGGAAAAAGCCGGAGGTGGTGCTGTGGCTCAAGTGGTAGAGTGCTAGCCTTGAGCTGAAGAGCTGAGGGACAGCGCCCAGGCCCAGAGTTCAGGCCCCCACGACTGGACCCAAAAACAAAACAAAACTAAACTAAACTGAAAGCATTGAAAACCTATTCAACAACATAATAACAGAGGGGCTGGGAAGGTGGCTTAGTGGTAGAGTGCTTAACTAACATGCATGAAGCTTTGGGTTTGATTCCTCAGTACCACATAAACAGAAAAGTCCAGAAGTGGTGCTGTGGCTCAAGTGGTAGAGCACTAGCCTTGAACAAAAAGAAGCTCAGGGACAGAGTCCAGGCCCTGAGTTCAAGCCCCAGGATTGGCAATAAAATAAAAGTAAAAATACATACATACATACATACATACATACATATACATACATATACATACATACGTACATGTAAGCTTTTGTGAAAGCAGAAAATGCCTGGCTTATCAGCTGGGCAAAGATCCCCTACCACAGAGGTTCTACATCTCTCACTAGGGCCTTGAAAATCCTGTATGCAGTTGCCTAGGTAAGCTTCTGAGCATCATGGTCCATTGCCCCTGGAAGATTTGCCCATGAACCACAAACTGATTGGACCCCAGAGATGAGCACTGGAACAGGCATCCAGTCAGAAGGGCTTTTTCTGTTTGTGTGGTACTGAGGAATTGAACCCAGTACTTCATGCATGCTAGGCAAGCACTCTACCACTAAGCCACATTCCCAGCCCCAATGTTGCTGATTTTTTGGTATCAGTTGTACTTGTTGAATGTCCAAGAAATATTAGAGTCACAAAGATACAGAACTCCCTTTAGCCATATTTTTCTAATTCCTGGTGTGTGTGGGGGGGGGGGGAGGGTAATGAGTGCCAGAACTGGAGTTTGAACTGAAGTCCTGGCACTGACCCTTAGCTTTTTTGACTTTACTACTTGAGCCACTTCTGGCTTTCTGGTAGTTAATTGGAGATAATCATACAAGGACTTTTCGTGGTGGCTGGCTTTGAGCTACAACACTTGGATCTTAGCCTCTTGAACAGATATGAGCCTGTGATTTAGCACCTACTAGATTTCTCCTTGTTATTTTTTTAATGTGTGTATACAAAGAGAATAAAGAACATAAAAACAAAACAAATTAAAAATCCTCCAGTGGGTTGTAATGGAGAAATTATAGTAACACTCGTACCTAGAAAAGAGATGGAGTTGCTCATACAATAGACCAGATTTCTTTACCATGTTTCACAATGAACTCATCTATGAGGTTTGAATCTTGTCTCTGCATCTGAAGCTTGGATCAAGTTCTTTCTCTCAACTCTCATCCATTCAGCTATTTATAATCATTTTTCTTACCTGGCATGTGGCAGATGGTGTTCTTGGCCCTAGGAATGCTACTGTGACTAAGCTTTGAAATTATCATCAACAGTCTTAGAAATTGAAGAGTTCCCCTGTCCTGATTTTCTCACAGTAGCTTGTAAATAAATGACAATTCCCTCCAATTCCCCATCTGGACTAGGTAACTCTGACTGTGACTTGTACCAACTCCCTTGTCTCTTGTTGGATTTCACTTTTTACTCACAAGGGTGATCACAGGCAGGGATTATGAGCTAGATTTGGAGCACTGCTTGTACCTGTATGTGAATTTGTGTCCTGCCTAGATGGAGAATCAATATTTTCCTTAGGACTGGCAGTTGCTGCTACTGTGAGTTTAATCCACATAGACATCTGTTTGTGTGTGTGTGTGTGTGTGTGTATGTGCGTGCACGCGTGCGTGCATGTGTGTTTGCTGATAGAGTTTTTAATTTCCACATAACAGGAGTTCAGTTCTATTTGAACTTGAAGCTTCCAGTCTAGTTTCTTCTCAGACAGTAGAGTACTGCCGGGGTACTTGCTCTGTGGGCTATTCTAGGAAGTTACTTAACTTCTCAGCTCTTCTTTGTTCTGCATTTCTCTTTGTTCTGCATTGAGCTCTCGCAGTGTTTTTCTGAAGGTCACCTCTGGCTAGGCATTTGTTCTTCTACGGTGATCTGTTTGCACTTACAGTTCTTTGTTTTTGTTATCTAAGTATCCACATTCTGAAGGCAAGATATTGGCTATAACAATTAATGAAATATTATTATAAACTTGAGGGTAATAATAGTTTGCTTATGATAAGAAGAGATGAATAAAATCTAAACGTCAGGTGAGGAGAGGATGATCCCTGTTCACTCCAAAGGACCACCCCTCTCCCCCTCTCCTCCGTGCCTCCCCTCCCCCCAGCTCGTTTTGCCTGTCCTGGGCGTTGAACTCAGGGCCTTGGCTCCAGACTTTCCTGCACAGGCTGGCTTTGAACCATGATCCTTAGATCTCCTGAATAGGTAGGATTATAGGTGTGAGCCACCAGCATCTGGCGATACACAACTTTTAATATGTGGCTTCTTCAGTTAGTATAATATTTTTTAGTTCATCTATATTGTCTAGTACAAATACTGCTGCTATGAAACTTATATGCTAGTTTTGTTTGACCATTGTTTAATTTTCAGGGGCATAGTTCTACAAGTGAAATTGTAGAGACATATGATTATTTGTATTTAACCTTTTAAGGAGCCAGCAGATAGTCCATTGAGACTATCTCATGTTACAATGTTACATCTTTATGGTGTGTGTGTGAGTGTGAGTGTGAGTGTGTGTGTGTGTGTGTGTGTGTATGTATGCGTGCATAGTATGGCTTGAAGTCAGGGCCTCAAAGCTCTCATTTGGCTTTTTTTTGCTCAAGGCTCGTGTTCTACCACTTGAACCACACTTCCACTTCTAGTTTTTTGGTGGTTAATTGGCAATAGAAGTCTCACTGACTTCTCTTTCCAGGTTGGCTTTGAAAGGCAATCCTCACATCTCAGCCTCCTGAGTAGCTAGGATTACAGGTGTGAACCACTGGCTCCCAGCTCTCATTTTATACTTCTACCAGCTGTGCAGGAGGGTTTCAGTTTCTTCATATCTTCCCACACTTGTTATTTTTCACTTGTAAGCTACACTTGCAAATGGACTCAGTAGAGGATTTGTTCAATATACAGGAGGCTCTGGGTTTCAATCTCCAACATTGCACACATAAAAATAACAAAACTAAAAAAATGTATAATAGTTATCCTTGTGGGTATAAAGTGAAACCTCACTGTTGATTTGATTTGTATTCCCTAATAATGGGTCTAATATTTCTCAACATATTTTTAGATGTTTATTATTTACTTGTATATACTTCTGAAGAAATGTCCTTTCAAATCTTTTGCCCATATTTCAATTGGATGATTTATGTTTTTTGTTGTTGTTGTTGTTTTGTTGGTCATGGGGCTTGAACTCTGGGCCTGAGTACTGTCCCTGCGCTCTTCAGCTCAAGGCTAGTGCTCTACCACTTGAGCTACAGCGCCACTTCCAGTTTTCTGGTGGTTTATTGGAGATAAGAGTTTCATGGACTTTCCTGCTCAGGCTGGCTTTGAACCACGATCCTCAGATCTCAGCCTCCTGGGTAGCTAGGATTACAGGCATGAGCCACTGGCGCCTGACTTGATTTATGTTTTTAGTGTTGAGATGAAAGAAGTTTTCACATATTGTGGATACTAGGTCCTAGGTCTCCCTTGAAAGGACATTTTGGACTGTGTATTAGCCACTGAGTCTCCAAACTCTCCAAAAGTCTCCATACAGCCATATGAAAGTAGAAAAGTTTTCCCTTCATCTACAGTTCCCTAAGACAATGGAGATTCTTGCTATTCTAACCTTCTTTTCTTTTTCTACCAAAGGCCTAGTTGTGTTGACTGCTTTCAAGACATTGGCTGGGTAAAATGTTCTACCCACCCACAAATACAAGTGCACAGTGAGCCTCTGATTTGGATAGCAAGACTGCTTTCCCATGGGGAAACACAGCGACTGCAAATCTAAGTTGGTCTGGGTCCAATCCTCCTCAGTTACATCTATTATCACCTGAGATACTGCTGAAGATCACAGACCTGCGCCCCATGGTTTTGGTGTCTGCCCCACCCTCTGTATTGCTCAACGGTCTCAGAATCAGGAAATGCCTGCTTCCAGATGCTGCAATCTAGTTCTAGTTACAAGGTCAGAATTTTGAGGTTAAAGGCCTGTTACAAAAGACCATTCTCAAATAAACTGCTTGTAGATCTTAGGAAGTGACTAAGGAAGAAAAATGTTCTGACTGAAATACAGTAAGTAGATTCTAAACCAAACTGTACTGTTTAAAAACATTGCAATAGGGCTGGGAATGTGGCTTAGTAGTAGAGTGCTTGCCTTGCATGCATGAAGCCCTGGGTTCAATTCCTCAGTACCACACAAACAGAAAAGGCTGGAAGTGGTGCTGTGGCTCAAGTGATAGAGTCCTAGCCTTGAGCAAAAGAAGCTCAAGAACAGCACCCAGACCCTGAGTTCAAGCCCAAAGACTGGCAAAGAAAAAAAAACATTGTAATATGCTCTGAAATGTATATAGAAGCATCTTTTCAATCAAGTTGGGTTCCTCCTTACAGGAATCTTGTTCACTTTAAAGAAAAAAAAGAAGCTCCCTCGTACATCACCTTTTTTGTTGTTGCTGGTCATGGAGCTTGAACTCTGGCCCTGGGCACTATGCCTGAGTTCTTCAGCTCAAGGTAAGCCCTCTACCATTTGAGCCACAGTGCCACTTCTTGTTTTCTTAGTTGGAGATAAGAGTCTGGAGGACTTTCATGCCTGGGCTGGCTTTGAACTATAATCCTCAGATCTCAGCCTCCTGAGTAGCTAGGATTACAGGCATGAGCCACTAGTGCCCGGCTCTGTACATCATCTTTATAAAAACAACAAAAAAAATTAAAACAGAAGCCAAGAGCAATGGTTCAAGACTAATCCTAGCTACTTGGGAGGTAGGGATCTGGAGGATCTATGAGGGGGGAAGGGGAAGGGAGAGAGGGAGAGGGAGAGGGAGAAAGAGAGAATCTTACCCTATAGCTCATCCTTGTCTAGAACTAAGTAGTCCAGGCTGACCTATAGCCTAGGCTAGTAGAGTTCAAAATCCTCTTGCCTCAGCTTTCAAAGGTGAGAATTACCATCCCAGCTTGCTGGTGCTGAGGAATCGAACCCAGGGCCTCATGCATGCAAGGCAAGCGCTCTACCACTGAGCCACCTTCCCAGCCCAATAGTATCTTTAATATGTTCTAAAGGCTTGGCTTTGCTCAAAATTATAAGCAAAATAGACATTTAATTATAACATATATCTGAATTTGACTTAAAAATTATGACTAGCCAGGCACCAGTGGCTCATGCCTGTAATCCTAGCTACTCAGGAGGCTGAGATCTGAGGATCGCAGTTCAAAGCCAGCCTGTGCAGGAAAGTCCATGAGACTCTTATCTCCAATAAACCACTAGAAAACCGGAAGTGGCTCTGTGGCTCAAGCAGTAGAGCGCTAGCCTTGAGCTGAAGAGTGCAGGGACAGCGCCCAGGCCCAGAGTTCAAGCCCCATGACCGTCCCCCCCGCCCAAAAAAAAAAATATGACTGAACATCCTAGTGGAGCAACAAATGTTAAATGATTTTAGAAGGTAAAGCTGGTTTTTCTAAAAGCACAAATAAGAAGAAATATTTTTTTTTTCTTTTTCCCCTACTGTCAAGTTGTAACAGTCTAGTGGCCTTCAAATTACGTTCTTGGGAACTCTGGAGATCCCCAAACCTTGTCTTGGGGTGATCTATGAGGTCAAATTTTAAAAAAAATATGAAAAGTGATTGGCCTAAATTCTTCTCATTAACTCAAGTATTCAGTAGAGCTTTCCTGAAGACGCATGCCATAAAATATTAAAACTGATTGAATACATAGCTGACACCCTCTATTTATCAGATATTAAAGAGTTCTGCAAAATAATGAGGCTCTCCTCATTACATTTTTTTCTGTTGAAAATAGTTATTATGCTGGGTGCCAATGACTCACGCCTGTAATCCTAGCTATTCAAGAAGCTGAGATCTGAGGATCGTGGTTCAAAGCCAGCCCAGGCAGGAAAGTCTGTGAGACTCTTACCACCAATGAACCACCAGAAAACCAGAAGTAATGCTGTGGCTCAAGTGATAGAGCTCTAGCCTTAAGTTGAAGAAGGCAGGGACAGTGCCCAGGCCCAGAGTTCAAGACCCACAACTGATCAAAAAAAAAAAAAAAGAAAGAAAGAAAGAAAGGTTATTATCATTATTACTATTTTTATAAAACTATTTTATTTATGTTAACATATAATGGGCTTTGTATTGTTATTTTGTGTATTTATTTTTGTTAATCCACAAGTGAAAGGGGCTTTTCCATGTATGGTTCTACAAATCTAAAAAAATATATAGAATCATATACCCAACACACTGCAATTTGGATACAACTGCTCCATCACCTACAATAGCTCCATCACCCAAAGATATTCCCCTGTATAGGTCTCTATTTTTTAATTTTTATTTTGTATTGTTATTATAAAGGTGACATACAGAGAGGTTACAGTTACATAAGTCAAGTAATGAGTACATTTCTTTTTGGACCAAGCCACCCTTTCCCTCCCTCTCTCCCAGCTGATCTCTTGTATTCAGTCTTCCCACCAAATCCTGGTAATTTAATGGTCTGTTCTTCACCACCATAATTTTCAGAATTGTTACTGTGGATGAGCGCTGATGGTTCATACCTGTAATCCTAGCTACTCAGGATCTGAGGATCCTGGTTTGAAACCAATCTAGGCAGTTAAACCAGAGACTCTTATCACCAACTGACCAGCAAAAGCTGAAAGTAGAGGTATAGTTCAAGTGGTAATATGCCCACCTTGAGCAAGAAAGCCAAGCAAGAGAGCTACTCCCTGAGTTCAATCCCTAGTACTGGCAAAAACAAACAAAATATTGTTATTGTGTTAATCACCTTTTTCTTTTTGTCCCCATAACAAATACCTGAGGTAAATAAAAAAGTTGATTTGCTCATGGTTTTGGAAGTTTCAGTCCATTATCAGTTGGCTTAATGGCTATGGGCCTGTAGTAGAAGTTGGTGATGATACCATGTCCAGGACACAAAGAAAGGAAGAAAGAAGAGGAGACTAGAGTCCTACAATCCCTTTAAGAGTATATTCCAAGGTGGCTCAGTGGTAGAGCGCTTGCCTTGCATGCCTGAGGCCCTGGGTTCAATTCCTCAGCACCACATATGCAAAAAGAAAAAAGCCAGAAGTGGCGCTGTAGCTCAAGTGGTAGAGCGCTAGCCTTGAGCTGAAGAGCTGAAGGACAGCGCCCAGGCCCAGAGTTCAGGCCCCACGACTGGACCCCCCCCCCCCAAAAAAAAAAAAAAAAAAGAGTCTCATGGACTTTCCTGCCCAGGCTGGCTTTGAACCATGATCTTCAGATCTCAGCTTCCTAAGTAGGTAGGATTACAGGTGTGAGCCACCAGTGCCTAGCTTAGTTTCTTTTAAAATATAATTTTATTGTTATTATTAATATTTGCTACTCAGGAGAATGAGAACTGAGGATCACAGTTCAAAGCAAGCCTGAACAGGAAAGCCTATAAGACTCTTATTCCAATTAACAAGCAAAAAGCTAAGTTTGAGCTATGGCTCAAGTGACAGCCTTGAGTGAAAAAGCTAAGAGACAGTACCTAAGTCCTGAGTTTAAGCCCCAGTACTATCATCTTTCAAATACTTAGTAGTAGCATAATTTTTTCAGGTATGCATTGTTTTCTTTGTTTTAGAACTTCTATTAAGATGAGAAAAATAATTCTAAATGTAGTCATTTTTTGTTGTTGGTTGTGGGGCTTGAACTCAGGTCCTGGGCCTTTTTGTGCTAAAGACTTGTGATCTAGTACCGAAGTGGCACTTTTGGCTTTTGGCTGGTGGTTAATTGGAGATAAGAGTCTCACAGACATTCCTACCTGGGCTGGCTTCGAACCAAGATGCTCAGATCTCAGCTTCCTGAGTAGCTAGGATTATAAATGTACACACTGGTGCCTGGCCATATATTCAAATTTAAGAATAAGATGTATCATTGCAAAATGTTTCTCAGATGTTCTCCATGGCTTTGGTAGATTCCATTGCAATGTGAAGAACCCTTGGAATCAAAATTAGAATGTGAAAAGAAGTATGAAAATGAATGCTCAGCCTACAAATATTTTAATTAGGCCAGAGCCTATTTGCATTCATGCGATCCAAGTAAGAATTTAGTAGGTCAATGAAGTTGCTCTCTGTCCTATGTGCTTCTGCCTCTCTAATCCTTCCTCTTATTGGAAGGATGTCTGGTTTTTTTTGTTTGTTTTGTTTTGTTTTGATGCCAGTATTGGGACTTTAACTAACAGCCTCACATTCTTGCTTAGCTTTTTCACTCAAGTCTGTGGCCTTACCTCTTGAGCCAACACTTCCAACTCAACCTTTTTCCTGAGTAAGTACAGATAAAAGAGTCTCTGGGCAGGGCGCCGGTGGCTCACGCCTGTATCCTAGCTACTAAGGAGGCTGAGATCTGAGGATCTCGGTTCAAAGCCAGCCTGGGCAGGAAAGTCCATAAGACTCTTACCTCCAATAAAAGGCTAGAAAACCAGAAGTGGTGCTGTGGCTCAAGCGGTAGAGTGCTCACCTTGAGCTGAAGAGCACAGGGACAGCGCCCAAGCCCAGAGTTCAAGCCCCATGACCAAAAAAAAAAAAAAAAAAAGAGTCTCTGAGATTTATTTGTTCAAGTGGCTTTTAGCCTTTATCCTCAGATTCTCAAATTTTAGCATTCTGGTAGCTGGAATAAGCTACTGGTATAAGCCAATGGTGCTTGGCTAGGGTGTCTGCTTTGATATCAACTCATGGCTTTCCTTTGCAGTTGCCTTGTGGATTAAAATTAATTAATTTATTAATTTGTGTGTGTGCCAATACTGAGGCTTGAACTCACATATATTACTTTTTTGCTCAAGGCTCTATCACTCTATCACTTGAGCCACCTCTCAAGTGTGGATTTTTCTGTTAGTTGGAGATAAAAGTCTCACAGAGGCTGGAAATGTGGCTTAGTGGTACAGTGCTTGCCTACCATGCATGTAAGCCCTGGGTTTAACTCCCCTGTACCACATAATCAGAAAAGGCTAGAAGGTGCTGTGGCTCAAGAGGTAGGGTACTAACCTTGGGCAAAAGAATCTCAGGGACAGTGCCCATGCTCTGAGTTCAAGCCCCAGGACTGTCAAAAAACAATCCCCCCACAATCCCTCTCACTGAGTTTTCTGCCCCACAGATCTTAGCCTCCCCAGTAGCTAGGATTATAGGAATGAGCCACTAACTCCAAGCTTCATATCTTTCAATGTATGTTCCTGAAAGGGTCTATAATACTGCAGTAGTCTGCTCCTGGGATATTGTTGGCTTTTTAAGAGACTAGATTTGAGTTTCTCTATCCCCAATCAAGTATCTGGTCACAAGGAACTTACTATAGTCTGTAGAATGGCTTGTTACAGCCAATAGCTTGTCTTCAGAACCAAGATGCTTAGAAAACCAAAAGAACTGGGTGTTGCAACCAGATCACCTAGGAAGAAATTTGGTTGTATAAAACATGCTGAGATTTGGGCTGGGAAGGTAGCTCAGTGGTAGAGCGCTTGCTTTGCATGCATGAGGCCCTGGGTTCGATTCCTCAGCACCACAGGAAAAAAAAACCGGAAGTGGTGCTGTGGCTCAAGTGGTAGAGTGCTAGCCTTGAGCTGAAGAGCTGAGGGACAGTGCCCAGGCCCAGAGTTCAGGCCCCACGACTGGACCCAAAAATAAATAAATAAATAAAAATTAAAACATAAAACATGCTGAGAGAAAGCAGCTCAATGTGCTGAGTTGACACTCCCCCCCCCACCCCCCTCCAGCAGAAGTAGGACATCCAAGCTACTGTTCACCTGCAAGAACTCTTTTCTGCTTGTAAGGTCTGCACAGGGACACCTCCCTACCTCTTGGCTAAGTTTCTGCCCAGTACCTGTTAGCTAGGTAACCGGCAGACCTAGAAGCAGTCACCTTCCCCTCCTGCTAGGTCACATCCTGGGCCACCTCTGGTCACAGGCCTCCCATTTGACCTTAGGAGGGTCCCATACCCTGAGGTCATATCCGGATCCATTGTGGCCCCAACTTTCCCCCACCTGACCACACCTCGTCCGGTCCTGGCCCAGGGATGGGTCACTCCTTTCCTTTTCAGCAATGCCTCTCCACCTTGCAATGTCGAGGGCAGCAGCTCGATAAATAAACTTCTTTTCCTGCCTGAACAGCACATGGTGTTCTCTTCATCAGCTACCTAATGAAACCTATCTATTTAATATACTTTACACTGCTATCTAGCCACAACTCCCTCTTGCTGCAAGGAACTTACTCTCTCCCTTGAGCCCTTTTCCCTGGGGAGAGAAGCTCCCAAGAGTACCCCAATTAATGCTATCCATCATTTCCCCCTTTGAATTGCCAGCGCTTACTGTAAGGATAAAGCAAGCATTAAAAACAGACCTCTCTGTAGAGAGAAACTCCAGGTTAAGTATTAAAGAAACTTCTCAGAAGTAGGGACTCAGAGAAAATTAAGGAGTTAGACAGGTTAAGTGTAGTAAATAACAGTAAAACTCAGAAAGAGCCAGGAAACCTGGAGGGTAGTGTGATCTAAAGATGATAAGAAGTTTGGAATGTATTATGATAAAGGTCTGCGAGACCCTTATCGGGAATGGAACAAAGGGGAAGTCTGACTTATTGCCTTCTTTATTGAAATTGTAATTGTTTGTAATCACTAACTGCTAGCCCTGCTTCTGTGAGCCTGTTTGCTATCACATACCCTGCCACCGGTGAGTGACCTGCCTGCCCCTTTAAAACCCTGCCGCAAGAACGCTTGGTGTCTGGTCTTCACTGTCTTAGTATGGTGAAGGTCAGATGCCCTGGCTAATAAAGGTGCCTAGCCTTATTGACTGAGTGTTGGTGACTCCTTTAGCCAATCGTGGGTTTGAGTCCCACCGGCCTAGAGAAGTTGGAATATGTAAGTGTGTCTTGTGTTTTCAGGTCCCCACTTCTATCTGAGACGAGGGGTCCTAGGAAAGCCCAAAACCACATATTTTGCTGGTAAGAACCTCTCAGAGGAAGTTCATGACCAGGTGAACTAATATGAACAGAGCTTTAGGGTCCTATAGAGTCAAAATGAGCAGAAGCTTGGCAAAAACTCGGGACCCTCATCCAACTGATATGTTTTCATTAAGATTCCTCCTCTTAAGATTCCTCCACTTTCATTAAGATTCCTCCACTTAAACTGGATGTCAGTGGCTCATGTCAATGATTCTAGATACTTAGAAGCCTGAATTCTGAAGGCTAGCCCAGGCAGAAAAGTTTGTTAGAGGGCTGGGAAAGTAGCTCAGTGGTAGAGCGCTTGCTTTGCATGCCTGAGGCCCTGGGTTCGATTCCTCAGCACCACATAAGCAAAAAGAAAAAAGCTGGAAGTGGTGCTGTGGCTTAAGTGGTAGAGTGCTAGCCTTGAGCTGAAGAGCTGAGGGACAGCGCCCAGGCCCAGAGTTCAGGCCCCAGGACTAGACCCAAAAAAAAAAAGAAAAGTTTGTTAGATTCCATTTCCAAAATAACTAATATAAAGCAGGGCTAGAGGTATGGCTCAGGAGGTAGAGAGCTAGCTCAGCAAGGCCCTCAATTTGAACTCCAGTATTGTAAAACCAACCAATCAACCAACAAAAACTCTTCTTGGAGCTATTCGGTCACAAGAAGGAGCTGATTTTGCTGGACTGGGTCCTGGGATAACCTGAAACCCATATTTTCTTGGGGTTCCACTGAAAGAGAAGATCATTTGCTGAACCAAATAAAATGAGTCAGAGAAAATCCAAATATGGCATGCTTTCTTGCCAATATTCACAAAATATGTGTGTGTGTGTGTGTGTGTTGTGTGTATGCAATGAATAAAAATAGTATCTTCACTACTTCCTTCCATCTAACAGATGATGGGGCCATGTCTCAAAATCAGTTTCTATTAGTTTACTGCCTGATTTCAGGGTCTAGGCACTGTCAATGAACTTTGTTTTGCTCAAGCTAGCACGTTACCACTTGAGCCACAGTGCCACTTCTGGCTTTTTCTGTTTACATGGTACTGAGGCTAGGCAAGCACTTTACCACTAAGTCACATTCCAATCCTGGGCTGGTTTCTGTGATCCTCATATCTCAGCCTCCTGAGCAGCTAGGATTATAGGCATGATTTGCCAGCACCTGAAACTTGATTAAGTTTTCTTTCTTTCTTTTTTTTTTTAATTCTTATTATAAAGGTGATGCACAGAGGGGTTACTGTTATGTAAATCAGGTAATGAGTACATTTCTTTTTGGACAATGTCACCCCTTCCCTTGCTCTGATTAAGTTCTTTTTTTTTTTTTATAAATGTATTTTTTTGTTGTGAAAATACTGTACAGAGGGGTTACAATTACGTGGGCAAGATAATGAGTACATTTCTTATCAAGCATTGTAGCCTCCTCCTTTGTTTCCCCTTCCCATCCCTTCCCATCCTCCCCCCCCAGCCCCCCAGCCAATCCTCCTCCCCGCGCCACCAAAGTTTTAAAGTTTGTTTTTCCTCATAACGACTTGTACATCTCATTGTTGCAATGGATCCACCTGTATCTCTGTTTTAGCGATTTGTTTTTTCCCTTCCCTTCCACATATACCAACATCATATATAGTGAAAGCAGGGGTTATACCATGGGGGAGGGACACACAAAGCGACAAAGACATAATCTTATAAATATGTTAGAAACAATCGCATGAAAGATCTCTCTCTCTCTCTCTCTTTTTTTTTTGGTCAGTCGTGGGGCTTGAGCTCTAGGCCTGGGAGCTGTCCCTGAGCAATTCAGCTCAAGGCTCATGCTCTACCACTTGAGCCATAGCGCCAATTCTAGTTTTCTGGTGGGTTTTTTTTTTTATTGTGATTAAGTGATTATATAATTTCCCAAATTTCACAGTATTCTGGGATAGTGGTGCTCATTAAAAGTCACACTCATTCTAACTTTCCTGGAGCAAATTGTCTATCATGGTCTATAACATATAACAGTGTACACATATACACCATACATGTGATCAGCAGCATGGGGTTATTTAGTAGTGGTTCGACCAGATGAGTGGAAGTTCTTCATTTCTTAAGTCCTGTTAATTTTGTCGTATCACCTAACATTTTGGATTTAACATCCACGTATCAGGGAGACCATGTACCATTTGTCTCTTTGCTCTTGGCTTACCTCACCCAACATGATTTCTTCTAGCTCCATCCTGTAAATGCCATTATTTTGTCATTTCTAATGGCTGTATAATATTCCATTGTGTATAGATACCACAATTTTTGGATCCATTCATCTGTGGTGGGGCATCTGGGTTGTTTCCATATCCTAGCTATTGTGAACAGTGCTGCAATAAACATGGAGGTGCACGTGTCCTTGAATATTGGTTCCTGTTGTTCAGGGTAGATGCCTAGAAGTGGTATGACTGTGTCATAAGGGAGGTCAATATTTAGCTTTCTGAGGACCCTCCAGACTGCTTTCCAAAGAGGTTGTATAAGTGTACATTCTCACCAGGGTTCCTCTTTCTCCGTATCCTCTCCAGCATTTGTCATTGGCTGACTTGTGGATGTGGGACATTCTGACTGGGGTAAGGTGGTATCTCAGGGTTGTCTTTATTTGCATTTCCTTCACAACCAGGGATGGTGAACATTTCCTCATGTTTCTTTGCCATTTTTATTTCTTCATCTGAGAAGTCTCTCTTTAGTTCTCTTGCCCATTTGGTAATTGGTTTGTTAGGTTTGGGAGGGATTAGTTTCTTGAGTTCCCTGTATATACTGGATATTAACCCCTTGTCTGATATATTGCTGGTAAATATTTTTTCCTAATTAGTTGGTTGTCTTTTTTTTTTTTTTGGTTGGTCGTGGGGCTTGAACTCTGGGCCTGGGCGCTGTCCCTCAGCTCTTCAGCTCAAGGCAAGCGCTCTACCACTTGAGCTACAGCGACACTTCTGGTTTTCTGGTGGTTTATTGGAGATAGGAGTCTCACGGTCTCTCCTGCCCCAGCTGGCTTTGAACCGCAATTCTCAGATCTCAGCCTCCTGAGTAGCTAGGATTATAGGCGTGAGCCACCAGCGCCCGGCATAGTTGGTTGTCTTTCTAACTTGGTTGCGATAGCTTTAGCTGTGCAGAAGCTTTTTATTTTTATTCCCATTTGTCAAGTCTCTCTCCAATTTGTTGTGACCCTGGGACTATGTTCAGGAAGTTCCTTCCTGTGCCTATAAGTTCAAGTATCTCTCCTACTCTGTCCTGCAGTAGTTTCAGAGATTCAGGTTTAATGTTAAGGTCTTTAATTCATTTTGAGTTGATTTTGGTGCATGGTGATAGGCTGGGGCCCACTTTTAGTCTTCTGCATGTGGCCGCCCAGTTTTCCCAGCACCAGTGGTTGAAGAGGCTGTGTTTCTTCCATTGTATGTCTTTGGCTCCTTTGTCAAATATCAGCTGACTGTAGGCCTGTGGATTTATTTCTGGATCTTCTCTTCTATTCCATTGGTCTTCAGGTCTGTTTTTGTGCCAGTACCATGCTGTCTTTGTTATTATAGCTCTATAGTAGAGTTTGAAGTTCAGCATTGAGATCCCTCCAAGGTTGTCTTTATTCCCTAGAATTGTTTTGGCTATTCTAGGTCTTTTGTTGTTCCATATGAATTTTTGGACTGTTTTCTGTATTTCAGAGATGTACATCATTGGGATTTTAATAGGAATTGCATTGAATTTGTATATTAATTTTGGCAGTATTGCCATTTTCACTATATTAAGTCTGCCTATCCAAGAGCATGGGAGGTCTTTCCATTTCCTAGTGTCTTCTGCAATTTCTTTCTTTAACTTTTTATGGTTTTCATTAAATAGTTCTTTTACATCTTTGGTTAGGTTAATTCCTAAATATTTTATTTTTTGGGAGGTTATTGTGAATGGGGTTGCTCCCTTTATTTTCCTTTCTGCTTGTACATTGTCAGTGTACAGGAAGGCAACTGATTTTTGTGGGTTGATTTTGTATCCTGCTACTTTGCTGAAGTGATTTATGATTTCTAAGAGTTTGGGGATGGAGTTTTTGGGATCATGAAGGTATAGTATCATGTCATCTGCAAAAAGGGATAGTTTAACTTCTTCTTTCCCTATGCAGATCCCTTTAATGTCTTTTTCTTGCCTTATTGCCCTGGCTAAGGGTTCCAGGACTATATTGAAGAGGAGTGGAGACAGTGGGCATCCTTGCCTTCTTCCTGATTTTAGGAGAATTGTTTGTAGCTTTTCCCCATTAAGAATAATATTGGCTATTGGTCTGTCATAAATGGCTTTTATTGTTTTTAGAAATGTTCCTTCTATTCCTATTTTCTCCAGAGGTTTTAGCATGAATGAATGTTGAATTTTATCAAAGGCCTTTTCTGCATCTGTGGAGATAATCATGTGATTCTTGACCTTGGTTCTGTTGATGTGTTGGATTACATTTATTGACTTACGTATGTTAAACCATCCCTGTATCTCTGGGATGAAGGCTATCTGGTTTTAGTGTATGAATTTTTTAATGTGTTTCTGGATTCTGTTAGCTAGAATCTTGTTAAGGATCTTTGCATCTGTGTTCATCAAGGAAATTGGCCTGTAATTCTCTTTTTGGTTGGGTCTTTGCCTGGTTTGGGGATGAGTGTGATATTGGCTTTGTAGAATGAGTTTGGGATAGCTCCCTCCTTCTCTGTTTCTCTGAAGAGCTTGAGGAGTATGGGTATTAGTTCTTCTTTAAAGGCCTTATAGATTTCTGCTGTGAATCCATCTGGTCCTGGGTTTTTTTTTTGTTGGAAGACTTCTGATTGCTTCCTGTATCTCGTTGTAGGATATTGGCTTATTTAATTGATTTACTTCTTCTTTGCTCAGTTTGGGCAACTTGAATTTCTCTAAAATGCATCCATTTCTGCCAGGTTTTCTTCCTTTAGAGAGTATAACTTTTGAAAGTCGTCCATTAAGATTGTTTGGATATCTTGGGTACGTGTTGTGATTTTTCCTGTGGCATCCCTAATCCTGTTACTATGGTTTTCCTCTCTTCTTTTTTCAATTAATCTTGCTAATGGTCCATCAAGTTCATTTATTTTTTCAAAGAACCAGCTTTTTGTTTGGTTAATTTTGGCTATGGTTTTCCGATTCTCTAATTCTCTAATGCTCTTAGTTTGGTTATCTGGCTCTGTCTAGTAACTTTAGGTTCCATTTTTTCATGTTTTTCTAGCTGTTTTAATTGCAACATGAGATTATTTACTTGGTCTGTCTCTATTTCTTGATGTGGGCACTGAGGATTGCTTTTGCTGTGTCCCACAAGTTTCTTTGCGAGGTGTTTTCATTTTCATTGAGTTGTAGGAAATTTTTTATTTCTTCTTTGATCTCTTCCATTACCCAGGCTTTGCTAAGAAGTGTGTTGTTCAATTTCCATGTATTAGAGTAATTTCTGCGGTATGCTTTGTTATTGAGAACTAGCTTGATTCCACTGTGGTCAGATAGGATACAGGGTATTATGTCGATCCCCTTGTATTTGTTTATGATATGGTCTATTTTGGAGAAAGTTCCATGAGCTGCTGAGAAGAATGTGTACTGTGTTGTTTTAGGGTGAAATACTCGGTAGATGTCAGTTAATTCTGCTTGAAGTATGGCCTCACTTAATTTGGTAGCTTCTTTGCTAATCCTCTGGTTGGTAGACCTGTCCTTTGGTGAGAGTGGCGTGTTAAAGTCTCCTACTATTATCATATTGGGATCTATTTTATTCTGTAAGTTTGAGAGTATTTGCTTAACATATCTGGGTGCACCAATGTTTGGGGAATATAAGTTGATAAGGGTAATATCCTCCTCTTGGATTGTTCCCTGTATTAATATGTAGTGTCCATCCTTGTCTTTTTATATTGATTTTAATGAAAAGTTTATTTTGTCAGATATCAGGATAGCTACACCTGCTTTCTTACTGGGGGCATTTGATTGGTAGATCCTTTTACAACCCTTTACTCTGAGTTTGTATCTTTGGCTGAGAGATGGGTCTCCTGAAGGCAACAGATGTATGGGTCATGTTTTCTGATCCAATCTGCAGTTCTTTTTCTTCTGATTGGTGAATTAAGCCCATTAATATTAAGAGATAGTATAGAGAGATGCATTGTGGTCCCTGTCATTCCCTGTTTTCCTCAGTTTTTCTTCTTTCCTTTCCTCCTGTGCTTGCTCAGTTAGACTTCGATTAATGCCTCTCTGGGTGCAGGTCCCAGTTCCTGGTTGCTTTCTTCAAGTTGTGTCCCCCCTCTTAGAATTCTTTGTAATGCTGGCTTAATGTTTATGTATTTATTTAGTTTTTCTTTGCTATTAAAAATTTTCAGCTCTCCATCGAATGTGAATGCTAGCTTTGCCGGGTATATCAGTCTGGGTTGGCAGTTACTGACTCTCAGGGCTCGTATGGCCCTTTCTTGCGTTCAGTGTTTGTGTGGAGAGATCTGCAGTGATTCTAATTTTTTCCCCCATTGTAGTATAGCTCCTTCTTCATTTTTGCTGCATGCAAGATTGTTTCCTTATTATTCAGATTTATCATTTTTATATAATGTATCTAGAAGTGTTTCTCCTGGGATCTTCCTTGTTAGGTGTCCTATATGCTTCTGTTATGTAGGTGAAATGTTCTTTTTTGAGATGGGGAAATTTTTCACCAATTATCTTGTTGAATAGGTGTTGAATTCCCTTGCTTTGATATTCCTCACCTTCGTCCACTCCAATTATACGAAGGTTAAATTTCTTTCTGTTTTTTGTGTGTGGGGGTCCGGTTGTGGGGCCTGAACTCTGGGCCTGGGCGCTGTCCCTCAGCTCTTCAGCTCAAGGCTAGCACTCTACCACTTGAGCCACAGCGCCACTTCCAGTTTTTTTCTTTTTGCTTATGTGGTGCTGAGGAATCGAACCCAGGGCCTCATGCATTGTAAGGCAAGTGCTCTACCACTGAGCCACCTTCCCAGCCACGAAGGTTAAATGTCTTGGCACTATCTGCTTGCTCTTGAATTTCCCTTTGGCATAATTTAAGTGATTTTTCCATATCTGTCATTTTTTGGTCCAGTTGGTGTATTCTGTCTTCTGTATCTGACACTCTGCATTCCATTTCGTTCACTCTGTTAACTGTGGCTTCCATTGTGGTTTGCATGGAGGAAATGGACTCCTTTATGGATTCGATGTTGGTTCTCAAAGTACTGATCTCACCTCTTAATGAGGTATGTACTGCCTCTATTTTGGCATTTATCTCACTTCTTAGTGAGTTATGTACTGCCTCTATTTTTGCGTGTACCTCGTGTTTGAGATCCTGCATCTCTTTCGATAGTTCGTCCCTGTGTTCTTTCCATTTCTGGTCTATTTCTTGCTTTATTTCTTGAGTCATTGCCTCCAGCATCTCTTGGATGTAGCTTTTGTCTTCCATTCCTGCTTTGCTCCCACTGGGGCTCTCCCCTGCATGGCTGCTGGCTATTGGGGATAGCTTACTATCCTGGGTGTTGATAACCTTGTAATTTTTCTCTGTGATTTTCGCATGGGGGTTCAGAGATTATTGGAGACTAATCTGAAATTTTGTTTTGGTCAATAGGTGTTTGTCTTTGCTTGGTTGCTGTTTCTGTATTGGTAGAGAGAGTCTGTACCTGATCTCGGTTCTTTTGGGGGCCGACCTCCAGTGCTGGTCTGACCTACATAGGGTTCTTGGCTCTCTGCTATAGATCACTGACAGTTCCCGCCTTTGGAAGGGTTGAGCAGCCTAGACTGCTTCTACAGATGCTCTTGGTAAGATCGGATGTGCTGGATGCACTCTCCCAGATGCTGGAGTCTGCTATGGGCTCCTGATGTTTTTGTTTGTTTGTTTGTTTGTTTTGGGGGGGAGTGGTTGTGGGCTTGACCTCTGGGCTTGGGCGCTGTCCCTCAGCTCTTCAGCTCAAAGCTGGCACCCTACCATTTGAGCCACAGCACCACTTCTGGCCCTTTCTGCTTATGTGGTGCTGAGAAATCAGATCCAGGGCCTCATGTACCCAAGAGTATCACTCTATTGCTGAGCTGCCTTACCAGCCTGAGCTCCTGCCTACTATCAGGTGCTGGCAGCCTGTGTTGTCCAATTCCCAGCCTAATATATGGTTCGTGTTCTGGTGGGGTTTGGGCTTCTCTTGTCCTGAGCCCCCGGGTCTTTTGCTGTCACAGGCGTGCTTCCCAGGGGGTGCAGTTCCCTGTTTTTCTCCCCTCTGCTGAGGCGTTGCTCAGCTTTTGACTTCAGTTGGGAGGAGTTGGTTGTGTTGTTCAGGCACTGGATCCCCAGGCCTGGTCCCGGCCCCCCCCCCCCCCCCCCCCCCCCCCCCCCCGCCTGGGGCACGCCAGTTGGGCCTGTGCTGCTGTGTATACCTCCTAGGTTATGTAGCCTGGGGTACGCAGTTCAAATTTCTTCTACTGTTGGGTGTCTTGACCGAGGGGCGCTGTTCCTGGCTTGGGTGTTTAAGCTCCCTTCCAAGGGCGCTCTTGCACTAGCCTGGCCAGCTGAGTATGCTCCGTGGGCTGATGGAGTTCTTGAACAGTTCCCAGTTTTAGTGGGTCCTGTGGTCCAGGTGTTGGGTAGGGGGTCTGGGTCAGGTTTTGGGGATTCCCTCCAGCTCTGGTCTCCCTTGAGGAATACACTGTCCCCTGCAGGGTACTCACCCTGGAGCTAGTTATTTCTGTGTGATGTAGGTCGTGGGTTGCCATTGCAATCAGAGTTCGGTTGAGGTGGTTGCGGGCTGGGCTGGGCAGTGGTGGCTCTGTGTGATTCTCTTCTGTCTCTGCCTCATTTGACGGGTCTGGGCCCGCGGGGTGGGGGTGGGGCCTCCGTGCAGGTTCTGAGTGCTGGGGTTTGTCTCCGGCCCTTGCCCTTCGGCTCAGCACCAGTTCTGTGGGCATCCCATGTAGCTCTGGGGCTCCCGTCGTGGGGTCGTGGGTCCGAGTTCCGGGCTTGGAGGTTTCTCCGTTCGTCGCCACGGGCGGGTCTGACACCGATACCTCAGGCGGCTTCTGTGCAGGTGATCTGCAGACAGCCCCGTGTCTCTGGGACTCCGGCAGCCTCCGTGCAGGTTCCGAGTGCTGGGGTTTGTCTCTGTTTGCACTTTCTGGATCCACGCCAGTTCCTTGCAGGTCTTCTGCTCTGGGGTTCTGTGGGTGTCCCGTGTAGTTCTGGGGTTCCCGCTGTGAGGTCCAGCGGCTTTGGCGGGATGGAGCCTCTCTGCTCGGATGGAGAGTGGGGGGTGGGGGTGGGATCTTCTTGAAGACTCCCAGCTGGTAGGTTTCTCTGTTCATGGAGATCAGCGGGTCTGCAAACCGGTACCTCAGGCAGCTTCTGCGCGGGTGATCTGCAGGCGGCCCCCTGTGTCTCTGGGACTCTGGCAGCCCCCGCCGGGCCGGCTGGCCACAGTTGGGGGAAGGGTCTTCGTGCTTCTCTGTTCTGAAATTCTTTTTTCTCTTTTTTGTTTTTGTTTTTCCTGTCTCCTGTTTTTCTCTGGGTGTTTGTCTTTTTGTTGTTGCAGGTCTCTGGGGGAGATTAAGTGTTGGAACTCAAACTCTCTTTTTGGTTGGGGAGAGCTGTGGCATTTCCCTACTGCCCCGTTGCCGTCTTGGTCCCTCCTCTCTGATTAAGTTTTAAGAAAAAGCAATTATGTACACTTGTACATAATTGTGTACATGTGTGGAAATGTCACAATGGGAACACTCTTTGTACAACTAATGTATAATTATTAAAAATTATTTAAATCTACTCAGGAGACTGAGATTTGAGGATGGCAGTACAAAACCTGTTAGGACAGACAAATACAAGATCCTCTTATTTCCAATTTAACAACAAAAAGCTGAAAGGGGCCAAGTGGTAGAAAACTAGCCTTAGCAAAAAAAAAAAACAACTAAACAAGAGCTCAAGGCTGGGGGCTGGGAAGGTGGCTCAGTGGTAGAGCACTTGCCTTGCATGCCTGAGGCCCTGGGTTCGATTCCTCAGCACCACATAAGCAAAAAGAAAAAAGCCAGAAATGGCGCTGTGGCTCAAGTGGTAGAGTGCTAGCCTTGAGCTGAAGAGCTGAGGGGCAGCGCCCAGGCCCAGAGTTCAGGCCCCACGACCAGACCCCCTCCCCGCCCCCAAAAAAGAGCTCAAGGCCCGGAGTTCAGGTCCTACCCAGTACTGGCAACAAACAAACAAACAGAAATTGTTAAAAGTATTACTCCACTAAACACAGTTTATACACAGTTGCTTCATGACAATGATTCTTATCTATGTCTCTTTATTACACTTTTTTGTTGGCTGTACTAGAGGTTGAACTTAGGGCTTTACTTGCTAGACAAGTTCTCTACTACTTGAGCCACACCCCCAGGCCTTCTTTATTACACTTTCACACATCTCAAATATGTTTCACCTGGCAGTCATTATATTCATTCATTCATAAGTATATCTCTAGCCCTGTTCAATACAATATAATCATATGTCATTATAAACAGCAATTCAGATACCCCCCCAAACAGTACTAAATACAAAATTTTGCAGTTATCACTGTCTGGATTTATTTGTACATGAATATACACAGAACTTCAGAACTGCCTAGAGAAAATATTTTTTTCACAACACCATGCTAAATGCAATGTATCACAAGTTGTCACTGTATGCTGACCCATTCACACACGTGGGGCTCTATTGAATAATTTTGACATACACCACTAAGTTAATTAATATACACTCTGCTCAGTACTTAACAGTTCTCAGCATACTAAATCATTCATACAACTTATCCTGTTCAACAGGTTTTTGTGTTTCTTTCCCCTCAGCACTGGGTTTTGAACTCAGAGCCTCATACCTTCCCTATGTGTTTTTGCTCAAGGCTGACAGTCTACAACTCCACTTCCAGATTTTTGCTGGTTAATTGGAGATTAGCGTCTCATAAACTTTTCTGCTGGGGCTGGCTTTGAATGGTGGTCATCAGATCTCAGTCTCCTGAGTATCGAGGATTACAGGCCTGAGTCACTCACACCTGGCACTGTGTGTGGCAGGGCTGGGGATGGATGTGGGGGTGGAGTGGGGTGAGAGTCGAAGATAGAGTCTAATGGACTTTTCAGCTGAACTGGACTTGTGCCTTGATCTGAATATCTTCTGATATCTTCTAGTTATAAATTCGAGCCATGAGTGCCAGGCTTTATCTAATTCTTTAATCAGTTCACAAGCTCAGAACTCGTACCTGTGACAGTTTACTGTGTCTGTGTCTAATGTAAATTATTCTGTGAGACATGTGCATGAAAAGGCAGATACTGAGCATTTTGGACTTCGATAATTTGCTGTGCTGTTGTGGTCTGGGTTTGTAGCTCTTTGCTGCAGTAGGGAACTAAAGTAGAGTCATGGGTATCTCCAGTTATCCTGACCCATGGCAGCCTCCATGGTCTCTGGCCTTATAGGTATACTCTTGGAGCACAGGGCTCCAGCTTGCAGCACACTTGCAGCTTTTTTTTTGTTGTTGTTGTTGATCGTGGGGCTTGAACTCTGGGCCTTGCCCGCTGTCCCTGAGCTCTGCAGTTCAAGGTGAGCCCTCTACTACTTGAATCACAGCGCCACTTCTGGTTTTCTGGTGTTTAATTGGGGAGAAGAGTCTCACGGACTGCCTGGGCTGGCTTTGAACTGCAATCCTCAGATCTCAGCCTCCTGAGTAGCTAGGATTACAGGCACGAGCCACCAGTGCCTGGCATAGGGGCCCTTTCTGATTTATCATGTAAAATTGAATTCAGCTCACTATGGAGGAAAATTAGGCAGGCTGGGCCATGACAGGTCTATTATAGTACTGATTCCCTTAGTGTATTGTAAGCTTGGGTCCCTCAACTCTTTTAGAACATAGGCTGTGGAATGAGGACGCGGTTATGAGCACTGGAAAATGGAAACTCAGGAGGTATCCTAGTGATATAATCTGAATGCTGCCAGGCTGGCCTGGTATCCCTGTGGGTGGAGCAGGGTAATCTACACAGGTGTGGCATGAGAATACCTACTGAGAGGTAAGTGGACTCTTTGCACTGCCAGTATCATTAGGGTGTGACACATGGGTATGTGCTGGAGCATGTCATCCTGCAGCCTGGCCATCACCTTCCTGCTTGCCAGTGTGACACATTTATTATGTTTGATAGATAGTCATTATAAATATTGATGGGGCTCAAAGTGATAAGTGTGTGTGTGTGTGTGTGTGTGTGTATGTGTCAGTATTGAGACTTGAACCCAGGACCTTTACTTTTTCCCCATTTAAGGCTGGAACTCTACCATTGGAGCCACTTCTTGCTTCTTAGTGGTTAATTGGAGATAAGAGTTTCATGGACTTTTCTGCCCAGGCTGGCTTTGGACTTCCATCCTCAAATCTCAGCCTTCTGAGGAGCTAGGATTATAGGCGTGAGCCACCAGGTTCAAGGTGATACAGTATATAATGTGTAATGCTCAACTGGAAATACTATTTCCATTTTATTCAGCGCTTACCTTTTATTTGTGCTGGGAAGCTTTGAACCTCTCTGTTTCAGATCTTTACAAACTATATAATGAATTGCAATAAACTATATAGTCACCCTACTATGCTATAGAACACTAGAACTTATTCTTACTATATTTTGGTACTCAATATTCAACCTCTGTCTAATGTACTCCTTTTCCACAACTCTAGCCTTTGGTAACAACTACTCTGTTCTTTTCTTCTGTGGCACTTGTACTTTCAAGGCTGGTTAGCTATAATTAAGAATGTCCAGAAGTGGCACTGTGGCTCAAGTGGTAGAGCACTAGCCTTGAGCTGAAGAGCTGAGGGATAGTGCCCAGGGTCAGAGCTCAAGCCCCACAACCGACCAAAAAAAAAAAGTCCTTTCTGGGGGGCTCCAAACATAGGATCATAGGATTTTGGAAGATAGCAATAGAGCATATAGAGGGAGCAGATAAGGACAGTACTTAGGGAAATGATACCTTCTCAGTTTCTCAACATTATTTTACATGTTCATCATTGAAGAAACTTCATAAAATTGGAATAAGATTATGCTATGCAATCACAAGTATAATTTTGTAACATAACAATTGTGCTATAGGCTGTATTTTTTTGGGGGGGGGTTCCATCGTGGGGCCTGAACTCTGGGCCTGGGCGCTGTCCCTCAGCACTTCAGCTCAAGGCTAGTGCTCTACCACTTGAGCCACAGCGCCACTTCTGGCTTTTTTCCTTTTTGTTTACGTGGTGCTGGGGAATCGAACCCAGGGCCTCATGCATGCAAGGCAAGCGCTCTACCACGGAGCCACCTTCCCAGCCTCCAACTTTTTTTTTCTGGTTATGTGGTACTGAGGAATCAAACCCAGGGCCTCATGCATGCAAGGCAAACGCTCTACCACTGAGCCACCTTCCCAGCCCTAGGCTGTATCTTAAATATCCTTCAAAGCCTCTATTGCTGGAAACCAGTGGCTCACAAGCCTGTAATCTTAGCTACTCAGAGGGGTGAGATCTGAGAACTGCAGTTTGAAGCCAGCCTGGAAAGGAAAGTCCGTGAGATATTGTCTCCAATGAATCACTAAAAAAGCTGAGGTGTGGCTCAAGCGGTAGAGTGCCATGTGAAAAAGCTAAGGGACAGTGCCTACACCTTGAGTTCAAGCCCCAGTACTAACACAAAAAGAGAGTAGCTGCCAATGGCTCACACATATAACCCTAGCTACTAGGAGGCTGAAATCTGAGGATAGCGGTTCAAAGCCAGCCCAGGCAGGAAAGTCCGTGAGACTCTTATCTCCAATTAACCACCAGAAAACTGGAAGTGGTGCTCTGGCTCAAAGTGGCAGAGTGCTAGCCTTGAGTGCAAAAGCTCAGGAACAGTGCCCAGGACCAGAGTTCAAGCCCCACGAACAACAACAACAACAACAAAAAAGATTAATATATGATATGCATTATATCTCACTAAAGCTATTATTGATGAAAATACATACATATACATATAGTCATTACAAACTTTGAAATAGGGGGCTGGGAAGGTGACTCAGTGGTAGAGCGCTTGCCTTGCATGCCTGAGGCCCTCGGTTCAATTCCTCAGCGCCACATAAACAAAAAGGAAAAAGCTGGAAGTGGCGCTGTGGCTCAAGTGGTAGAGCTCTAGCCTTGAGCTGAAGAGCTGAGGGACAGCACCCAGGACCAGAGTTTAGGCCCCACGACCGGGCCCCCCCAAAAAACCAAAAAAAGCAAAAAAAACCCCAAACTTTGACATAAACAATATAATCACTTGATCATACACATTAGAGGAAAGAACTAATTTATTAAAAGATTTGGAAGAAATTATCTGAAAGATGCTACAGAGATAAAATACAAGACATTATTTATGAAGAATGGAGACTAGAAAGCTAAGTTGCAACAAAATGTTAAAAAAACAATTACATGAGCTGGGTGACATTGATACATGCCTGTAATAATAGCTACTCAGGGGATTGATATCTGAGGATTGTAGTTTAAAGCCAGCCTAGATAGGAAGTCTGGGAGACTCTTATCTCCAGTTAACCACCAAAAAGCCAGAAGTGGAGGCATGGCTCAAGAGGTAGAGTACCAGCTTTGAGCTAAAAGAGCTAAGGGGCAGTGTCTAGGCCCTGAATTCAAGCCTTTGTACTGGTGTATACACACACACACACACACACACACACACACAAATGCAATCACAATAACAAATAGAATGAGAAGACGGTATTTTAATTAAGTGTATTTTTGTGATTTAAATACTTTTCAAAAAGCAACACTAGGGCTGGGAAGGTGGCTCAGTGGTAGAGCACTTGCCTTGCATGCCTGAGGCCCTGGGTTCGATTCCTCAGCACCACATAAGCAAAAAGAAAAAAGCCAGAAGTGGCGCTGTGGCTCAAGTGGTAGAGCGCTAGCCTTGAGCTGAAGAGCTGAGGGACAGTGCCCAGGCCCAGAGTTCAGGCCCCACGACCGGACCCAAAAAAAAAAAAAAAAGCAACACTATGCCTATTATTTTATTTTTTTGGGGGTGCAAGTCCTTAGGATTAAACTGAGGCCCTAGGCATTGTCCCTGAGCTGCTTTTTGCTCAAGCTAGCACTCTACCACTTGAGCCATAGTGCCACATCTGGTTTTCTGTTATTTATTTATTTATTTATTTTTAAGTGTGAAAATACCATACAGAGGGGTTACAGTTACATGAACAAGGTAATGAGTACATTTCTTTTTCATTTTTTTTTTTTTGGGTGGGGGGGGGGTCCGGTTGTGGGGCCTGAACTCTGGGCCTGGGCGCTGTCCCTCAGCTCTTCAGCTCAAGGCTAGCGCTCTACCACTTGAACCACAGTGCCACTTTCAGCTTTTTTCTTTTTGCTTATGTGGTGCTGAGGAATCGAACCCAGGGCCTCAGGCATGCAAGGCAAGCACTCTACCACTGAGCCACCTTCCCAGCCCCAGGAGTACATTTCTTATCAAGCATTGTTGCATCTTCCTATGTTTTCCTTCCCATCCCTTTCCATCTCCCGCCCCCCCATCCACCCCCCTCACCCCACCCCCACCTCCACGGCACCCCTCCCCCCCGCCCCACCCCCTCTCTTTCCGATGGTTTTCTGTGTATGTGGTACTAAGGCATCCAACCCAGGGCTTCATGCATGCTAGGCAAGTACTCTACCACTAAGACACATTGTCTAATTTTACTTGCATAATTCTCCAATTTACCTTAATTTTTTCTTGGTTAAGTGTTTTATTCAATAGGTTCTCAGCACCATCTAGTCAGAAAGAATATCTCTTCTGTTCAAAGGCAATTACTTGCCTAGAGCTCCCCCTACTGATCATAACAGAAATTATCAGGTTTGGCCCAATCTTTTTCTTTTCTTTTCTTTTCTTTTTTGGTCAGTCCTGGGGCTTGAACTCTAGGCCTGGGCACTGTCCCTGAGCTTCTTTTGCTCAAGGCTAGCACTCTACCACTTGAGCCACAATGCCACTTCTGGCTTTTTCTGTGTATGTGGTATGGAGGAACCAAACCCAGGGCTTCATGCATGCTAGGCAAGCACTCTGCCACTAAGCCACATTCTCAGCCCCCTGTCCCCCAAATCTTTCTGTAGGCCCTTACTTAAAACTAAT
This sequence comes from Dipodomys spectabilis, assembly GCF_019054845.1. Classification (NCBI taxonomy): domain Eukaryota; kingdom Metazoa; phylum Chordata; class Mammalia; order Rodentia; family Heteromyidae; genus Dipodomys; species Dipodomys spectabilis. The sequence goes on from NW_024870775.1 coordinate 18,337,713, forward strand.
TCAATACCCTGAATTTCAAAAAGTTCTTAACAACAAGGAGGAATGTCACCCCTTTCTTAGTCTTCCTCCAGTTTCCTCTCTCCATCCCTGCTTATTCTCGCCCACAAGTTACACAGGTCATTTTCTACAGTCTATCAATTATTTTGATTAAAAATTAGGAAAAAAATCCAAGCATTCTGATATTAAATATCATAAATGAGTTTAGCAACAATATTCTAAAGTTTCACTAGCATGCTTCTTTAATTTTAAATTTATTGTCATGGTTCATATAGAGGTAATAATGAATGCCTCTAGATGCTGAACAGAATTATAATGAACTAATATATTCAGAAAGGACTTTCAAGATTCCTTGTTGCAATCTTGCAGCTTAAAACATGAAAGCAAATCTAAAGTTCAAGTTGAAATCAAATTTCTTCTTCTTCTTCTTCTCTCCTTCTCCTTCTCCTTCTTCTTCTTCTTCTTGTTCTTCTTCTTGTTCTTGTTCTTCTTCTTCCTTCTTCCTTCTTTTTGTTTCCCTCTTCCTCCTCCTCCTCCTCCTTCTCCTCTTCCTCCTCCTCCTCCTCCTGCTCCTCCTCTTCCTCCTTTTTGCCAGTCCTGGGGCTTAAGCTTCTTTTATTCAAGGCTAGTGCTCTACCACTTGAGCCACAGTGCGACTTCTGGCTTTTTCTATGTATGTGGTACTAAGGCACAAAACCCAGAGCTGCGGGCATGCTAGGTGAGCACTCTACCACTAAGCCACGTTTCCAACCATTGAAAACAAGTATCTTTCTAACAATAATGAAAACACTTTGTGGTGATGAGTAGTAACAGTATGATATATCTGAGAAATTTTATAGAAATATCCTCTTACTTCAAAACTAGAGAGAGGTTGGGCACTGGTGACTAATGCCTATAATCTTAGCTACTCGGGAGGCAGAGATTTGAGAATCACAGTTCAACGTCAGTTTGGGCAAGACAGTCCAAGAGACTCTTATCTCCAATTAAACATCAGAAAGTCAGAAGTAGAGCTATAGCTCAGGTGGTAGAGCCTTAGCTTTGAGCACAAAAGCTCAGGGACTGTGCCCAGGTCCTGAGTTCAAGCTCCAGGATCAGCCCCCCCCCCCCCATGCATACATGCACACACACACACACACACACACACACACACACACACACACACACACACACAAGAGGGAATGTGTTCTATAAATAGATCCCATTTACAGATTCATGATTGTGCTGATATCCATGAATTTGTCAGAAGACAAGTGAGGGAGGTAATATTACTTTTCATAAAAGTGTGCTTTTATGAGTTTTCATAAAAAGTGACATTGTGTACCATTGTACTCTGGGGAGCTCCAGGTGCAAAATGAAAATGTTCTATGATCTAGGGTCAAATAATATTTTAAAGAAATAATCAGTGTAATATTTCATAAATTGAGGTGGCAGAATCTGCCCAGGAAAGTCTCTCAGGATTTGATAAGCTTGAATATAGGGTAACTTATTTTCCATTCCAAGGGAAGGTCATACAAAATAATCAAGTGCTTCAACTTAAGAGAGTATCTCATAGAAGAAAAAGGATTGGGCTTAATGAGAGTTTTATAAAGTCTATCTCCATTTTCTCAGATGTAGTTCTCTATATCTAGGATAGCTGTTACTATGGAAAGGACACCGTAGAGACTTCAAGTGACACCAGTCACATAAACTGATTTTTTTTTTTCTGTTGGTCATGGGGCTTGAACACAGGGCCTGGGTGCTGTCCCTTAATTTCTTTTGCTTAAGGCTAGTGCTCTATCACTTGAGCCACAGCTTTACTTCCAGCCTTTTTGAGATTAGTGGAGATAAGAATTTCATGGCCAGGAGCTGATGGCTCACACCTGTAATCCTAGCTTTTTAGGAGGCTGAGATTTGAGGATTGGGATTCAAAGCCAGCTGGAGCAGGAAAGTCCATGAGACTCTTATCTCCAATTAACCACCAGAAGTGGAGCTGTGACTCAAGTGGTAGATTACTAGCCTTGAGATAAAGAGCTCAGGGACAGTGCCCAGGCCCAGAGTTCAAGCTCCACGGCCAACAAAAGAAAAGAAAAGAAAAGAAATGTGGACCTTTGACTTTGTCTCCAAGTCCCACTGGAAGGTGGAGGGCAAGTAGGGCCTGGCTGGTTCTGCTGCAGGAAGTGACCAGTGAAGCTGTGTCACCTTTTCTCCAAGAGGGCACCACTGCAGGCTGAGGAAGCCATGAGGAGCAAAGAGGATGAGCCAGAGATCCATTTCCAGGAGAGGTGAGTCAGTTTGCTGGTGCAGGGTCTGTGCAGTGGTTGTTTCCCACTTCCTTGCACCTGCCCTTGTGTGTAGAATTGTGTGGTCTTTCTTGACACCTGCAGAATATCCAGACCATTGAGTTTCAGCTGCTACTAGCAGCCTGGGTGGCCCCTCTCTAAATGCAGCTAGGAAACACTGGCTTAAGGTAGCCCCTCCTGTTAACATCTGCAGAACAGCAGGGGCTGTTTTTGGTGTATCTGCTTCCCCAAATCCCTGGTCCAGGCATAAGCCTCATGACATCAGGGGTGGGATGCTGTGTGGGCACAGCAGTGAACACTCCCTTCACCCCTGACGGGCTTGCTGGTAAGGCTGTCCTTTCTGGCCCCGTCTTCAGATCAACCCCTTTGCCTCAGGATGCCCACAGTAGGTACTACCTGCAGCTGAGAGCCCTTGGCAGAGCCTTGGAATGGAAACTGAGTGGAAATGAAGGCTGCCAAGCCATGGCAGCCCTCATGGGTTGAAATTGTGATGCTGCCAGCTGGAGATAGCAGGTTGATGCCCAGAGAGGTGATTGATGGGCCCAAAGTTACCTAGCCCTTAAAGGGCTCCAGCTTTGGCTTGGCCTTTGGAATACTCCTTGTCCTGCAGGGAGGGAGCAGGGTCAGGATGAATGCCACCAGCAGGGGGCATGGGTGGCACACAGAAGACCCTGGTCAGGGCCAGTTACAATTTTTTTGTTTTGTTTTGGTGCTGGTCCTGGGTATTCTCCCTCAGCTTTCTGGATCAAGGTCAGGACTCTACTTCTTGAGCTACACCGCCACTTCCAGTTTTTGTTTTTGGTGGTTAATTGGAGATAAGAGGCTAATAGACTTTCATGCCCCAGCTGGCTCAGAATCGTGTTCCTCAGATCTCAGCCTCCTCAGTAGCTAGGATTACAGGTGTGAGCCACTGGCATCTGACAGTAATGATCTTTTTTTTTGGGGGGGGGGGTCTGGTCGTGGGGCCTGAACTCTGGGCCTGGGCACTGTCCCTCAGCTCTTCAGCTCAAGGTTAACGCTCTACCACTTGAGCCACAGCCCCACTTCCAGCTTTTTATTTTTTTCCACTTATGTGGTGCTGAGGAATTGAACCCAGGGCCTCCTGCATGCAAGGGAAGCGCTCTACCACTGAGCCATCTTCCCAGCCCCTAATGATCATTTTTTTAAAAAACACATTTTCAAACATCAGTTACTGTACTATATCAGAAAGATGCATTAATTTCAGAAAGATGCATTAATGGCTGTGCACTTCTGATATTTGTTATGTAAGTGTCAGCAATTTCTGGAAAAGAAAGTTGTTTCCTGAGGTTGAAAAATAAATCAGCCACATCATTTCTCATGCTCTGTGGTTCTGATGGGAATCTTGGTAGAGATAAGCTGTGCTAGACCTTTGTAAGAAGATAACCAGACACCATCTGTTTCCTTCCTGGAAACTATAACACATCTCTTTGAAAGGGCTGATAATTAGTGTTGACAACAAGCAGACAAAAATATAGACTATGGCTCTCGGGAGAGGAAGGTGCACATAGTTGGGTCAAGTCTGGTTAAAGAATTAATCCTAGGGCTGAGAAGGTGGCTCAGTGGTAGAGCGCTTGCCTTGCATGCCTGAGACCCTGGGTTCGATTCCTCAGCACCACATAAGCAAAAAGAAAAAAGCTGGAAGTGGCGCTGTGGCTCAAGTGGTAGAGCACTAGCCTTGAGCTGAAGAGCTGAGGGACAGTGCCCATGCCCAGAGTTCAGGCCCCACGACCGGACACCCCCCCCGCAAAAAAAAAAAAAAAAGAATTAATCCTAAGGGCTGGGAATGTGGCTTAGTGGTAGAGTGCCTGCCTAGCATGCACAAAGTACTGGGTTTGATTCCTCAGCACTACATAAACAGAAAAAACCAGAAATAGTGCTGTGGCTCAAGTGGTAGAGTGCTAGCCTTGAGCATAAAGAAGCTCAGGGATGGTGCTCAGGTCCTGAGTTCAAGCCCCAGGACTGGCAAAAAAGAAAAAAAAAGGAAAGGAAAAGAAAGAATTAATCCTAGCATCCTCCCATTGCTACTCCAGAAACCTGCCACACTTACAGCTTCCAGCCTAAGAAGAGTTCTAGTGTTTTTGAGGGTTTTTTTCCTTTATTTTTATTTTTTTAAACTTCAATTGGGTTCCAAGTCCTTCTTTTCTTTTCTTTCTTTCTTTTTTTTGGCTAGTCCTGGGGCTTGCACTCAGGGTCTGGGGGCTGTTCCTGAGCCTCTATTTACTCAAGCATTCTACCACTTGAGCCACAGTGCCCCTTCTAGCTTTTTCTTTTTCTTTTTTTAATTCTATTATTTTATTAATAAAAAATTAACCATGGCCGGGCGCTGGTGGCTCACGCCTGTAATCCTAGCTACTCAGGAGGCTGAGATCTGAGGATTGCGGTTCAAAGCCAGCCCGGGCAGGAGAGACCGTGAGACTCCTATCTCCAATAAACCATCAGAAAACTGGAAGTGGCGCTGTAGCTCAAGTGGTAGAGTGCTCGCCTTGAGCTGAAGAGCTGAGGGACAGCGCCCAGGCCCAGAGTTCAAGCCCCACGACCGACAGAAAAAAAAAAAAATTAACCATGAATGGCTGGGCTTAACTTCTCACTTTTTCTGCTTTTTCTGAGTAGTTTATTGGAGATAAGAGTTTCATGGACTTTTCTGTCAGGGCTGGCTTCTGAACTGTGATCCTCAGATCTCAGCCTCCTGAGTAGCTAGGATTATATATGTGAACCACCAGTGCCCGGCTCTCTTTGTTTGAATTGCCAAAAAGAAAGAAAAAAAAAGAGAGAAAGTTCACATCTAGACAGTTTGTAAAGCACTTCTACACTCGCTTTTATTCAGTGGAAGTAGAGATCTTGGGAGACAGAAGAGCCTGACGTGAATAATAAAGCTTTCATCTAAGTTTTTCAAGTGGGCATTTAAAATTGCTGTCTCAAAATTCTCTTTTTGAACTTTCAATAAGTCAGTCATTGGTGCTGAGATAGAATTGGTGACAAGCTTGCAAAAACAAGAATATCTAAGCCAAGAGCTGGTGGCTCACGCTTGTAATCTTAGCTACTTGGGAGGCCGAGACCTGAGGATCATGGTTCAAAGCCAGCCTGGGCTGGAAAGTCCATGAGATTCTTATTTCCAATTATGTACCCAATAATCAGAAGTGGAGCTGTGGTTCAAAGTGGTAGAGTGCTAGCTTTGAGTGAAAGAGCTCAGGGACAGTGCCATGGTGCTGCGGTCAAGCCCCATGACCACTATCACAAAAAGCATGTTTAAAAGTACAAATCTACTTCCTTTAATAAAGATACCATGGGCAGTTATTAAAGAGCATATTAAAATCACATGAAGTTTTCAGTTTCTTTGGTTTGAAGGTCTATTATGCTCTGTGAATATTCCACAAAATAGAAGTATTTACGGACACAAAAACAGCATCCATCTGGAGATCTGAGTTCTACTAGGAGCAATACTTCAATTAGCTGTGTGGACCAGGGTTGATCATACCACCTTTTCAGGAATTAATATCCTCATTTGAACAATTAAAACTTTGTCTAAGGCAAGCACCAAGGTCTCTGGTTTAGTGGAAGAGTGCTTGCCTAGCATGCATGAAACCCTGGGTTCCATTTCTCAGCACAACATAAACAGAAAAAGCCAGAAGTGGCACCATGGCTCAAGTGGTAGCCTTGAGCAAAAGAAGCTCAGGGACAGTGCCAGGCCCTGAGTTCAAGCCCCAGGACTGGAAGAAAAAAAAAAAAGAAAGAAAGAAAGAAAAAGAAAAAGGCACTAAACACCCCAGCTGACTGTCAGTATGAATGTTCCCTTCCCTGCCTCTGAGAAGAATCTCTACTGCAGTATTGTGGTCAGGTTAATTCCAGGGACTCGAAAGGCTAATCCTGCCCCTGAGTACTTAGGTTAAGAAGGACAGATCCATAAGAATACAATTCTATAAAAAAGATGGGAAGGCTGGACACAAGTGGCTCATGCCTGTAATCTTGGCATGAATGAAACTTATGTTTCCCAGTTACTCTATGCCCTACCATATTCTGCAAGTAATGAAAACAACTCATCTCCAAGCAGTTCACATGCATAATAAACCTTAATGCTAGTGCGTAAATTGGTGGCACTTCTCAACCTCCATGTATGTTCTTAAAGCATTGCTATAAACCAGTTCTCAGAACTCTTTGCTTTTTCCTCTGGTAATGGTCCATGAGAATTTCTTCAGCTTCTGATAGAAAGTGATCTGGGAATGTCATTTCTGAGCCTGGCAAATGGAACAGGTTGAGGCAGGATGAAGAGTTGAACTGATAAAAACGAGCTGAAACCCCATCATCACCAAGCTATACCAGAGTGCAGTGGCATGCCAGGAGGCATGCCTGGAGGCTTCCCTGGTGGAAGAGCTCCTCCTTCCGGCAGTGCTTCCTCTGGGCCCACCATTGAAGAGGTTGACTAAGGCACCTAAACATACATGTAGCATTGTTCCACACAATAAAGCATTTAAAGGCCCAAATTTAGCAACTTGTATAGCAGTTTTTAAAAGTTAAGCTGGTGTAGTAAATTAATGGGCATTCTCAATACTTGAATATGGAACATGTACACAGGGAAACATATGAACATTGCACTTTATAAAGCACTGTATTGCAAGTGGAAAATGCAATGTCTTAAATAAATATATTTAAAATTGGCAAAAAAAAAAAATCAAAGATGAGCTGAATTTGAGAAAGGGGTATTCCAGGTATCTTTGCAAGGAATTTTTGGTTCATTCTATTCCTTGCATACTGAAGCTCTAGTTTTCAAAATTTCACTATGAACATGACTCACTTGGAGACAACATCAAAGTGGTGATTCCCCCAAAGAGTTTTGGCTCCAGCATCTCTATAGTAGAGCACTGGAAAGTATGCTCTAAACACCTATCTCAAGCAACAATTGTGATGTAATTGAGACACTTTAAGAAACAGCACATTAGCAGCAATGAGTTTTTACCTCCCTCAAATGAATGGAATATGTAGAATATGAATGGGAAATGGTGACTCGTGACATCAGCAATGACCAGAGAGCCTAGATCCTCAGCCCTGGCTTGCTACTGCTGTTCTCTTAACTCCGTATTTCTCCATTCACTTCACTAAAATTGCAAAACTTAAAATTTTCAGGATTAATGCCTCCTTCTTGTCTGGGCTATTTTTTGGTCGGTCGGTAGTAGGGCTTGAACTCTGGGCTTGGGCACTGTCCTTGCACTCTTCAGCTCAAGGCGAGTGCTCTACCACTAGAACCACAGCGCCACTACCGGTTTTCTAGTGGTTTACTGGAGATAAGAGTCTCACAGACTTTCCTACCTGGGCTGGCTTTGAACCTCAATCCTCAGATTCCAGCCTCCTAAGTAGCTAGGATTACAGGCGTGAGCCACCAGCACCCGGCTTGTTGTCTGTGCTATTTTGACTTAGATATATTTTTGTTTTTCTTTCTTTCTTTCTCTTTTCTTTTTGGTTGGTCATGGGGCTTGAACTCTGGGCTTGGGCACTGTCCCTGAGCTTTTCAGCTCAAGGCTAGTGCTTTACCACTTGAGTCACAGCTCCATTTTTGGTGTTTTGTGGTTAATTGGAAATAAGAGTCTCATGGACTTTCCTTCTCGGGCTGGCTTTGAACTCTGATCCTCAAATCTCAGCCTCATGAGTAGCTAGGATTACAGGCATGAGTCACCAGTGCCCGGCCAGGACGTAGGGCCTAAACTCTGGGCCTGGGCGCTGTCCTTCATCTCTTCAGCTCAAGGCTAGCACTCTACCACTTGAGCCACAACGCCACTTCCGACTTTTTTTTTTCTGCTTATGTGGTGCTGAGAAATCGAACCCAGGGCCTCAAGCATGCAAGGTAAACAACTCTACCACTGAGCCACTTTCCCAGCCCTAACTTAGATATACTTTTGAGGTAATAAAATAAAAATTCTTGCTGGGCACCAGTGGTTCGCACCAGTAATCCTAGCTACTCAGGAGGCTGACATCTGAGGATGGCAGTTCAAAGCCAGCCCAAGCAGGAAAGTCCATGAGACCCTTATCTCCGATAAACTACTCAGAAAACTGGAAGAGGTGCTATGGCTCAAGTGATAGAGCATTAGCCTTGAGGAGTGGGGGCCGGGGTCCAGGTGCAGAGTTCAAGCCTTATGACCGACAAAAAATAAAAAATAAAAAAATAGAAATTCTCTTTCTTTAAATACATCCTATTTTTTCTATCTCTAGAGGATGTTAAATGAACTTTTTTGGCTTAGATGTGTATTACACTCTGTGAGTATTCTATAAAATAGAAGTAGCTATGGACACAAAAACAGCATCCATCTGGAGATCTGAGTTCTACTAAGAGCTCTACTTCAATTAGCTGTGTAGATCAGGAGAGGTCATATCACCTTTGGGACTTAAAATCCTCATTTGCGCAAATACAACTTTGTATAAAGTGAATACCAATCACTCTAGCTGTCCAACTGTCAGATGAATGTTCTCTTGCTGTCTGTGAGAAGAATCTACTACAGTATTGTGGTCAGGTTAACTCCAGGGAGAATGGCTGAAGTGTGGATGCAGGTGCAAGAGATGAGCAAGAACACATATCACCAGATTACTAATAGGCAAATCACTGAGTAGTCAGCTGAGTAAAATACCTTCTGTTCCTATCAATATCTTCAAATTTCATTCACAGCTAGTCTTCCCTTACTGTTTATTAATGTGGATCTTAAATATTACTTTTTTCATAAAAAGAAGTACTCTCCCCTTCTGGTTTTAAAAATGATTTATAGACCACAGAAACTATGAGGTTCTCACTTAATCCTGATAACTCAGTGAATTATTTGACCAAGATAACTCAGCTGGTTAGTGGCAGACAGTTCTGCAGGCCAATATTTTTAGACCTGGGGAGTAATGACCACTACAGGGTTAAGATCCTGCATCTTAACTATCACTTTTAGGCAAATAAAACATTAAATAAGAACTGTCAGCTGTATTACGCATAGTCAGCATAAACCATTGTTATTCCTGAGACCTGTTTGCATGAATGTGTGTCCATATATGCATAAAATGGATTGTCACAAAAAGTCTCTTGGTTTACTAAAATTTTAGAGTTTGGGGAAACTGCTGTATTCCACTCTGAGACTTCAAAAGTGATTCAGAGCATCTGAGCTGGACTTTCAAAAATCTATTTTAACCTTATTGGGGCCAGAGAGAATTCCACATTCTCTACCAGATTTTTAAAGCAATATTATCTCCAGTGTTTTTTTTTTTTTTGAGACGGAAAATAAAAACCTGAGTCTGTGAAAAGTCTTACTTCAAAGGAAATGTCACAAGCAAGACAATGTGGATGACATATTCATTTGTGATGTAGTCTTTTGAACTGAAATGTGGAAGTGGAAAAGGCAAAGGATAAGAAATTGAATTTATAGATGGAGGAAAGGACCAAAAAGCCCAACAGTGAAAATGGTTAAGTAAATTAGACACCAAGTTTTGTGATAGTCACACAGTCACATAGCACTTGGTTTTATTTTGAGCCCATCACTCTTCCAGTTTCCAGAAAGGCTTTTCCCCCCCTGGCCTAAAATATTCTCTTCCCTAACCTGGACTCCAAGAATGACAGTACAGCAGAGATCCAGAGCATTCTTAAAAGGTATAGGTCATGATGGGAAGTTCTTTTAATGACTAAGCAAGTGAAGTTTCATTATGTCGAGGAATTTGAGGAAGTCACAAAAGTCCACGTTTTAAAAATATATTTCCTACTATCAATGCACACCTACTTTCTAGAATAAAAACCGAAGCCATGTGGGTATGCTGTTTACCATCTATGTGTTGTCTTGAAAAGGCTTCGATCAGGAAATCTAGTGGCAGAATTTACTAAGGTGTCTGGATTCTACAGTTGAAGATTCCTCCCCCTCCCCCCTGTAGTACTGAGGTCTGAACTCAGGGCCTTATATTTGCTTGACTGGTTTGCTGCTTACAAATTGGAGCTCTACCACCTGAGCCATGCCTCCATCCCCAAATATCTGAATACTAAAGGTAAAAATCAAAATCTGTAATCTTCATGGTTGCAGAGGTTGGCTTGCTTAAAATATATCAGGGATAAGTTTGTTGTAATCTGTTGAACTTTTTAAATTTAAATTTTATTGTCATGGTGATGTACATAGGGGTTACAGTTTCATAAGTAAGGTAGTCAGTACATTCCTTGTCGAACTTGTTACCCCCCCACTCTCATTTTTCTCCCACTTTCCCTCCCTCCCCAACGCCCCCTACCCTTGTTGTTGTTTTTAGGTACTATGTGATTTCTTTTTTCTTTTGTGTTTTTGGTTCACACTATGGTTTATCCCCTGTTGTCACTGTATTTGATTTGGTACCCTGGGTATGGTATATACATTTGGCTGAATTAGGGAAGGGAAGGGGAAAAAAACGGAGAGACAAAGGACAAAGTTGGGGAACCAGCGCAACCGTGATACTCACATGACCACATGTTGGAAATGGCCTGTAAATCTTTTGAACTGTTTTTTTTTTTTGGTCCTGGCTATGCTTAGCACTTGAACTTTGCCCCCCAAGCATTTTGTTTGTATTTTGGTTTTTGAACTAGGTCTCTTGGGGTCTCTTCTTTCTCAAAGGCTGGGCTTAGGGGTGTGGTGTACACCGATCCTTTCATTCATTTTTTGAGAAAACCCAGACCGTAAACTCCACTTTTGGTTTCGTTTACATCTGAGGATCTCGTTCCTCTCCACTTCCTCCCCCGCCCCTCTGCGCTGGGAGGGGAAACTGACTCCCAATTCTCCAATTCCTCGCGCCCAGCTGGTTTTCTGGTTTTCCCCAGGAGGGGCTTCAGCCCCAGTGGGCGGAAATCTCTGGAGCCCAAAGTAATTAGCACCTGTCACCAAGGCGCCACTAGCCCCTGCCTGCCTGTGTCTCCCGTACCCTCGAGTCTCCGAGTCTCTGCCGCGTCGCCGCCTGCAGGTAAGGAGAGGTCCCCACTGCCCTGAGTCTCTAGCCCAGCTCCTAGGCGTTTTAAAGGCTGAGGCTAGACCCTCTGGCGATGGAGAGAAAAGGGGGCAAAGAGTGGAACGCGATGCTACTAGTTATTGCCGTTGCAACAATATGTCTGGCAACAATATAGCTGGCCTTTGGAAAAGGCATGGCGACGTGGATGTATTGCTTTACTGTCAGCCTTATATGCTTATGTGAAATGTGATCTGGAGGTGGATTAGCTGGAGTGATAGAGAAATTCCTAGTCTGGATTGATTCAGGATGTCTAGGTCTGGCATTTGGGGTAATTCATGCTATCTACAGCATCTCCTATGGTCTCCTCCCTGCCCTCAGATACAGGACTCTGGAGCCTAAATTCATTGCTCTATCTGTTCAGAGGACCTTAAAGGCATTGGAGAAGCCTGAGTGAAAATGTTAAAAATAGTTCCTAGACATCTTGACATTGTCCTAAATAAAAGCTCAGATGCCTCTCTCTCTTTCTCTCTCCCTCCCTCTCTCTCTCTCTCTCTTCCCCTCTCTTTCTTTTTCTTTTTCCCTCTTTTTTTTTGTCAATCCTGGGGCTTGAACTCAGGACTTGGACACTGCCCCTGAGCTTCTTTCGCTCAAGGCTAGCACTCTACCATGTGAGCCACAGTGCCACTTCTGGCTTTTTCTGCGTATGTGGTACTGAGGAATTGAACCCAGAGTTTCATGCATGGTAGGCAAGCACTCTACCACTAAGCCACATTCCCAGCTCAGTTGTCTTATAAAAAGGAATAAGAAATTGGGCTCATGCCTGTAATCCTAGCTACTCAGGAGGCTGAGATTCGAAGCCAGCCTAGGCAGAGAAGTCTGAGACTTGTATCTCCAATTAATCACAGAAAAAGTCAGAAATGGCACTGTGGCTCAAGTGATGAGTGCTAGCTGTGAGCAAAAGGACCTCAGGGACAGCAGCCAGACACCAGGACAGGCAAAAATAAAAGAAAACAAAAAGGAATAAGAGAACAGATATTCTACTATTTTTAATCTGAATAAATTACTGTAGATGCATTTTCTTTTCCTTTTCTTTTCTTTTTTGCCAGTCCTGAGCTTGAACTCATGGCCTGGACACTGTCCCTGAGCTTCTTTTTGCTCAAGCTAACACTCTACCACCACTTTGGGCTTTTTCTGTTTATGTGATATTGAGGAATCGAACCCAGGGCTTCATGCATGCTAGGCAAGCACTCTGCCACTAAGCCTGTAGATGCTTTCTCTATTAATTAACTATCCTTATAAAATGTGCGTGTGTGTGTGTGTGTGTGTGTGTGTGTGTGTGTGTGTGTGTGTGTGTGTGTGAGACAGCACTAAGATTTGAACTCTGGGTCAGAATGCTCTCCTTTAGTATTTTCATTCAAGGTTAGCACTTTACCACTGGAGCTATAGCTCCACTTCTGGCTTTTTGTGGGCTAATTAGAGATGAGAGTATCACAGAGTTTCCTTCCTGGGCTGGCTTTGAACTGAAATCTTTATATCTTAGCTTCCTAAGCTAGCTTGAATTACTGGCATGAGCTGTTAGCACCCAGATGCTTTCTAATATTTTTAATATATTTTTTTTGGTTGGTCATGGGGCTTGAACTCAGGGGACTGGGTACTCTTCCTGAGCTCTTTTGCTCAAGGCAGCACTCTAGCTCTTTGAGCCACAGCTCCACTTCTGTTTTTTTAGTGATTAATTGGAGATAAGAGTCGGGAACTTTTCTGCCCAGGCTGGCTTCGAACCACTATCCTCAGATCTCAGCTTCCTGAGTAGCTAGGATTACAGGTGTGAGCCACTGGTGCCCGGCTTTTAATTTTTTTTCCCCAGTCTGGAGGCTTGAACTCAGGGCAAGGGCACTGTCCCTGAGTTTCTTTTGCTCAAGGCTAGCACTCTACCACTTGAGCCACAGTGCTACTTCTAGTTTTTTCTGGTATGTGATACTGAGGAATGAAACCCAGGGCTTCATGCATGCTAGGCAAGCACTCTATCACTAAGCCACATTCCCAGCCCTAATTTTTTTTATTGTTATTATAAAGAGGGGTTACAGTTACATATGTCAGGTAATGAGTACATTTCTTTTTGGACAATGTTACTGCTTCCCTTGCTTTCTCCCCGTTTTCCCTCATTCCCACCCACAAGTTATATAGTTCATAGTGAGTACCTCTAATAAGTTTTAATTTATACATTTCATCATATTGGCTAACCAAATGAGATAAATCTCGTATTGCTAGATCTAGAGGTTATGTATAGTAGTTCATGACTTTTGTTACATGTAACACTTTGGGACATTGCTAGCTATTTACTCATATAAACTCTTAGAAACCTAACTACTGAGCTAGTGTCTAAAAGGCCTTTAGTGAAATCTGAAAATTGCTCTCCAGAAGGGATGTCAGTTGATCATGAACATGACCAAAATATTTAAGGAGAACTATGGTATCATGCAGAAGAAATCAGCTTTTTTCAGTGGAAGAAGGCAAGACAGCAGTTAAGAGTGGTCTTTAAGAAAGCCACCAACATTCTGTGGGGAACTGAAGCATATGTAAAAAAAAATGTGTCTCAGCGTGACTAAGGGGAAAAGTGTTTGGGCACAGGACTTAGTAAAGCTTGATAGAGCTTGAAATTGTGTAAAGATTCAATAGGTCAACTCCTTTTTGCGGGGGGAGGGGTGGTGGTGGTGCCTGTCCTAGGGATTGAATTTAGAGCCTAAATGCTGTCCATGAACTTCTTTTGCTCAAGGGTGGTGCTCTACCCCTTAAGCCACAGTTCCACTTCTGGCTTTATTTTTATTTATTTATTTATTTATTTTTGTAGTTGAACAGGGATAAGAATCTCACAGACTTTCCTGGGGGGCTGGCTTTGAACCTGGATCCTCAGATATTAGGCTCCTGAGTAGCTAGGACTACAGGGTGAGCTGCTGTGGCCAGCTTAGATCAATTCTCTTTTTTTTTTTTTTTTTTTTTTTTTATTGTAAAGCTACTATACAGAGGGTTACAGTTACATGAGTGAGGTTATGAGTACACTTCCTCTTGAACATTGTTACCCCCTCCATTGTTTTCCCCCTACCATCCCCTCCCTCCCTCCCTTCCCCGAGGTTCTTTTTTTTTTTTTTTTTTGATTGTGATTAAATGATTACATAATTTCAAAGTCACAAGTTCATTCTAACTTCCCTGGAGCAAATTGTCTACCACAGTCTGTAATATATAACAGTGTTCACATGTTATATACCATATTTGTGATCAGCAGCATGAGGATATTTAGTAGTGGTTCAACCAGATGAGCGGGAGTTCTTTGTTTCTTAAGTCCTGTTAGTTTTGTCGTATCACCTAACCTTTTGGATTTAGCATCCACTTATGAGGGAGACCATGTACCGTTTGTCTCTTCGTTCTTGGCTTACCTCGCTCAACATGATTCCTTCTAGCTCCATCCATTTCCCTGCAAATGCCATTATTTTGTCATTTCTAATGGCTGCATAATATTCCATTGTAGATCAATTCTCTTATAACTTAGTCTTACTTTGTTTTCCTCCTGGCCTGGGAAGAGAGGAATGCTATGGCTTCCATAGCATAGTACTGGACTTCCCCCAGGGACAAACCCACTTCCCTATCTCTGAATGATACATCATTACTTCCCCAGTTCACCTTTACTGCTCTGTGAATGTCTTTTGTTCTTATGAGAAATCCACACTGGGTTACAGTGTCTTACTGGAAATAAGAGCATTGTTGTTGTCTACATTCTTTTCTTAGGCTAATTACCCTGGTGTGGGGTCTAGAAGTCAAAGAGTGTTTATTTACACAATAGTTTCCATTCTTTTTTTTTTTTTTGGTCAGCCGTGGGGCTTGAACTCTGGGCCTGGGTGCTGTCTTTCAGCTCTTCAGCTCAAGGCGAGCGCTCTACCACTTGAGCTACAGCGCCACTTCCGGTTTTCTGGTGGTTTATTGGAGTTAAGAGTCTCACGGTCTCTCCTGCCCGGGCTGGCTTTGAACCGTGATCCTCAGATCTCAGCCTCCTGAGTAGCTAGGATTATAGGCGTGAGCCACTAGTGCCCGGCTAATAGTTTCCATTCTTGTCCCCGCCCCCCCCCCACTCCCCTCATTAGTGACTGCTGTACTCCAAGAGAATGGAGTCTTGCTGGACAAAAGATGATGACAAAATAGGTAATTGTAGAATCAGATCTATTACCATATTATCACACCTAAAATTTTCTACCAGATACATTAAATGATAAGAACTGCACAAGACTCTCCTATAATCATTGACATCATTAGGCATGATTCTTCAGAGGATTTCATGTCCCTTGGTTTTATTCAGTAATGCTTTGCTTAGAGTTAGTGGTAAAATGCTCCAGTTCGGGACCCCAAAAAGACCACCAGAGACCAAGATCGATGTAATCAGCAGCCAGGTATTAATTGCGAGCTAGCTCGGTCCTCTGCGCACACAGCAAACAACTGGTGACGCAGAGAGGCCCGAGCCTAGGGTTTGCAGCAGTTTTATACAGTCTTTGGGGAAGCCTGGGGCTTTGCACTCATCATATCACTCCTTGACAAATCAACACAAACCACAGGAAAATCATAAAACGTCTCTAAAACATGATTTGCGTGAGCAATGGTGGGAAGGAATCTAGAAAGGGTTATTGGTCAGATCAAGGGGTGTGGTAAAGGGAGTACCTGCAGAACTGCTGGACTTTCTGGTTAGATATTGGTCACCACTCCTAGGTGGGGGTTATCTGGAATCTCAGACAATTCACCTTGGGCTTATCTTAGGCAAGCACCATCTGCAGTTTTCCAAGAACTGTTTGCACTTAGCTTTCTGCAGTATTTTCTGGCTTTAGGACTGCAGTAGGTCAGAGGCTAAATTTCAGAATAAAATGAGGTCCCAGGTAAATTATTGGTCAGGTCTTTCAGTAGTATCTTATGTGTTTTTCTTTTTTTAGCCAGGCCTGGGGCTTGAACTCAGGGCCTGGGCACTATTCCTGAACTTCTTTTGCTCAAGGCTAGCACTCTACCACTTGAGCCACAGTGCCACTTCTGGCTTTTTCTGTTTATGTGGTACTGAGGTATTGAACCTAGGGCCCTCTACTACTAAGTCACAACCCCAGCCCCTCTTAAGTGTTTTTCTGAAGCCTCATGTGCTCTCAGGCCTAGATGCTATACCTCCTCTCCATCTATAGGGAGGATAGAGAGAAATAAAAATTGTGTTTCTGGTACTAGCAAGAGGATAATGACATATTTTGTTTTACCCTTTTGATATAGAGCATCTTTTTGGGGAGGGGGAAAGGGCTATGTAGCCCTGGCTGGCCTTGAACTGGTAGTGATCCTCTTGGCTCAGCCTTTCAAGTGCTGGTGCTAGTACACATATCTTTTTTTTTTTTTTTTTGACTCTAAGGGTTCATACTATTACTCTTTGATAAGAAAACCAGTACTATAAACAGACAGAGGAAGTGGTAATGCCCAAAGAACTGAACACTAAACAAATTGATGAAAAAAATTCCTGTTTTACCTCTCGGCAATCCAACTAGAAAACAGTATTAGTGTCTGACTCTGGTGGCTTTTGTAAGGAAACACCCACCTTGCAGGCCTAATCTCTGCCCTCAATGGCAGCACCTGCGCCACTTCCAGCCTCCAATATAAAAGGGGCTTCCAAAGAGCCAGATGGCGCCATTTTCTCCCTTTCTTCATGAGAACTTGGCCTTCTCTGTTCTGCTGGCAATAAATCTTTCCTTCTACTTAATTTCAGTCCGTGTGGTCTTTCAGGTTACTTTCTTTGGGTTACTTCCTTCCCAGGTTTTACATTTTCTCCTTCAGTTTATGCCTATAATCCCAGCTACTCAAGAGGCTGAGATTGGGGGACCATGATTTGAAGCCAGCTCGGACAGAAAAGCCCATGTGACTTTCATCTCCAATTCATCAAATAAAAACCTGAAGTGAAGATATGCCAGCCTTGAGTGAAAAGCTAAGGAAGAGTGTGCTGGCTCTGAGTTCAAGCTTTAGTACAAGACAGTGAAAAGAAATAGGTAAATATGTAACCCATATTAGCACTGGGTAAAAATTACAATGTTTATGTTAACAGTATTCAGCATGTGTCAAGAACTATTCTTTCTCCTTGATTTACAATTCCCTTTAGGAAAATGTATCCTCAAGGCCTAGCCTGGGCTTAGCATACAATAAATAGATGCTTGGTGAATATACAAATAGGTATGGAAACAATATTATATGTAATAAGGGAAATAAATATCATAGGACAATTAAATAAGATGTTTGTGAATATTATGCAGCAAAAGATATCATAATCTTAAATAAAATCAGTATTTAATGTATAATAAGACAATAGTCACTTTTAAGGATTAATAGGGAAAAAGACTGAATGAATGCTTATTTTCTGAAATGCTCATGGTAATTGCAGTTTCTCAATCTTGACTCTATGGACATTTTAGACCAGATGTGTCTTTGTTGTAAGGGTGCTGTCCTGTGCCTTGTAGGAGGCTTAGCTGCATGTTTGGTCTCTAATTCTTATTTCCAATAGCAACTCTCCTCAATTACCAACCTCTTTTGACAACCAAAATGATTCGTGGGTCATGGTTTGAAGCCAGCCTATGCAGGAAAGTCCATTGAGACATTTGACTCCAATTAGCCACCAAAAAGCCAGAAGTGGAGGTATGGCTCAAGTGGTAGCATGCTAGTTTTGAGTGGAGGAATAAAAGCTCAGGGCTAGCACCCAAACCCTGAGTTCAAGGCCCAGAACCAGTACGCGCATGTCTGCATGTGCACACACATACACAAATGCATCTAATGATTTAGGCTATCAGGATATTCTCAGTCTGTGACTATTGATAGTAATATTATCGTTTTACACATATTCTTGTGTGTATATGTTTATTTGGAAGATTATGGTATTGCTTCCTGTCTAAGCTGGCACCTGGGCCACAATGCACCTATTTTAGGCTTTTCTGTAGCAGCCTGGGTAGCAGGTGCAAGCCATTGAGCTAAACTCTTGGTTCAAAAAGGTATCTTATCAACTTCTCTATCCAGGGTCACCTTAAACCACAGTCCTACCAATCTCAGACTCCTGATTAGCCAGGATAAGTGAGCTAACTGTTCCTAGCAACATTTAAAATATTAACAAATTACCAAGTTGCCCTAAAAAAAAGTTCTTCATGTTCCTATCACTACTTCATGTTCTACTTCATGTTCCTACCACTAGTGGGAAAGAAAGCCTATTTAACCATATACTTACAAACACTAAATATGAGGAATATTTATGACTTTGGTCAAGCTAATAAATGAAAGATGGTGTCATATTTTAAATATACTTTTAAAAAAGATTTTATTAGCATAAATTAGTAGTGCAAAGGGGATTTCATGGTGGTGTTTTCATAGATGTATACAATGTATCCCCTAATCAATTAAGTATATATTTTTATTGGTAAATGAACATTCTCTGCTATGTTTACTTCCTTTTTAAATTCTATTGTAAAGATGCTGTCTGGAGGGGTCACAGTTGCATGAGCGAGGCAGTGAGAACATTACTTGCTGCTCATTGTTACCCCTTCCCTTCCTTGTGGTTATCCCATTATCCCTTCTCTCCCCAATGTTTATCTCTTATTTGTTATTCTCTGTGCTAAATATATAAACCTTTCCCTCATTTTCCTATTTTTTTTTGGTCCGGTCGTGGGGCCTGAACTCTGGGCCTGGGCGCCTGTCCCTCAGCTCTTCAGCTCAAGGCGAGCGCTCTACCACTTGAGCCACAGCACCACTTCTGGCTTTTTTTCTTTTTGTTTATGTAGTGCTGAGGAATCGAACCCAGGGCCTCATGCATGCAAGGCAAGCGCTCTACCACTGAGCCACCTTCCCAGCCCCCTCCCCTTTTTTTGTATTTCTTATTGATTTTTCAGGAGCTACATAATTATATATAAAATTGTATTAAAACTGTTCATCTGCTTTATACATGTATAACATTGATTGTGAATATACATAAAAGTTGGAGAGACACTAAGCGGGAAAACTGACTAATCAAAGTGTGTAAATATATGTACAACACAAAGGAGGAAATACATTTATAGTGGACAGATTGGCTAAAATACAATGCAAATCTTTTACTCCTCTATTTGGATATAAGCCCAAAGATAAGAATGATATCCTTTCTTGCTCATTGCTCTTTTTTCAGTGCCTGAAATAGTGTAGTATCTTATACAGTTCAGTGTTTGCTGAATGAAAGAATTAGTAACACTTTAAAAATGGAGATAGCAATCCAGGAAGATACTTCTGGAAAAGTAACATGAGACAGTTATACCTTAGTATAAATTGGCTCAATCTAATTCTTTCTCCTTCCCACCCTCTGACATTAGTGAATGATCACTGAGAACATAGGCTGTACAATTTGAAGTGAGATGCAGAAAGTAAAATTTTGAAGAGTGAACCTGGCCTAGTTGGGATAGTAAAGTGGAATTTTTTTTTTTTGTTGTTGTTGTTGTTGTTGGTCATGGAGGCCAAATTCTGGGCCTGGGCGCTGTCCCTCAGATCTTCAGCTCAAGGCCAGTGCCCTACCCCTTGAGCCACAGTGCCATTTCCAGCTTTTTTCTGCTTATGTGGTGCTGAGGAATCGAACCCAGGGCCTCAGGCATGCAAGGCAAGCACTCGACTACTGAGCCACCTTCCCAGCCCATAAAGTGGAAATCTTGAGTAGTTAAAGGATAACATGAACGTATTTGATTGTAGGGGAGAAAAAGCATTGGAAGGTGGGAGGAATGGAAGTTAACTCCTTTTTTGCCTTGACATTTTTGCATGTTTGGGTTTCCAGATATGTTGCAATGAAAAGCCATAAAATAGCTGTGAGGATTTGGGTATAATGCCTTCTTCTTGGCTTTACTTGCCCATTACATTTTTTTTCAGGGCCTATAACTAATTTTAATATGACTCTCATCATATGGCTTTAATGGGTCTGGACTATTAAGTGAAGTTATTGAACTTCCAAATCATTTGCTATGTTTCCACACAAATCAGTCCTAGTCTGGTTTTCAGTAGTACTTTAGTTTAGAAGTAGTTTATGCATAATTTTTCTAACTTATTTTTAGGAGCTACTTATATATTAAAACTTTAATCTTCTAATACTGTCACATGGTGTGTTCACTCTTCTTTTTTATCTTTTCTATTATTAGGTAATTCCAGAAACATGAGGATACTTAGTATCTTTATATTCACAGCCTACTATAATTTACTTAATGGTAAGTAATCAAATCCTGTTATTATTTTCTGTATGTTAAATATTTTAACCTTAAGTTAAAAACTAAAATAGTAATTTTAAGTGCATGTCATTTTCTTATAGGAAAATACTTGTTTTTTTCCTTTTCCAGTGTAGAGGTTGAGCTCAGGGCTTTACTCTGTTCCTGAGCCTCCTTGTGCTCAACGCACTCTATCACTTGACCCAGAGAACCTCTTCCAGCCTTTTCTGAGAAGTTTATTGGAGATGAGAGTCTCATGTTCTTTCCTGCCCCAGATGGCTTCAAACCGTGATCCTCAGATCTCGGCATCCTGAGTAGCTAGAATTACAGGTGTCATTGGCATCTGGCAATAAATTCTTTTTTCCCTTTATTTTATAAACAAGTCAGCTATGTCTATATAAAGATAAAGAAAACATAGGCAATCCAAAATGAGCAGATTACCTATTTCCCAGTTATAATTACTGGATATTTCTGTGAAAATAGCCTATAGTAATACTTCAGTTTGTTTGTTATAAACAAGTCTGGGAACATTCTATATATATTGCTTATGACTTTTTTTTTTTTGTCTTTTGTGGGGCTTGAACTCTGGGCCTGGGTGCTGTCCCTAAGTTCTTCAGCTCAAGGCTAGCACTTTACCACTTGAGCCACAGTGCCATTTCCTGCTTATGACTTTCTAATGAGATATCTTTCCTATAAAGTTTATTTTTTTGTGCCAGTCATAGGGCTTGAACTTGAGACTTGTGTGCTAGCCCTGAGATTTTTTGCTCAAAGGTTAATGTTCTAGCATTTGAACTATGGCTCTACTTCAGGCTTTTTGGTTCTTAATTGGAGATAAGAGTCTCATTACCAGCCTTGGGCTGGTAGCTCATGCCTATAATCCTAGCTACTCAGGAGGCAGAGACCTGAGGATCATGGTTTGAAGCCAGCCTGGACAGAAAAATCCATGGGACTCATCTCCATAAACTGCTCAGAAAAAGCTAGAAGTGGCACTGTGGCTCAAGTGGTAGAGTGCTAGCCTTGAGTACAAAAAGGTTCAATGGCCAGGACCTGAGTTCAAGCCGCAGGATGAGCAAAAAAAAAAAAAAAAGGTCTCAGACTTTTCTGCCCAGGCTGACTTTGAACTTCAATCCTCAGATCTCAGCCTCCTCAGTAGGTGGAGTTACAGGAATGAGCCTCCAGTGTCTGACTTCAATGAAGCTATTCTAAAGAACAATTCTAACATACATGGAAATCGTCAAGGTGACCCAACATCCTGAGACTCTGCCTAAATTTCTAAATGTATTTCTTCTGGACAGAGAACCAATGAAAATTTAAGGCAATAAGAAGGAAGGCCATTAGATGCTACTATTCAGTCTATTAAAAGCATGTAGGTGTTCAATCAAGGGACATTCTGGAGGATACTAAGTCTTTCTAGTTATAATTACTCCATTATTATATATTTTTATAGTAATATATATTTATGAGTTATGACAACTTGCTTAGTTAATGTTATTTTATTATTATTACATAGGAATAAGATATGGTGTTTGAATAGGTTTCAAACCCATTGAATAAAACATGTTTTTGTTGTTGTTGTTGTTGTTGGTTGTGGGACTTGAACTCTGGGCTTGGGCACTGTCCCTGTACTCTTCAGCTCAAGGTAAGGACTCTACCACTTGAGCCACAATACCACTTCTGGTTTTCTGGTGGTTAGTTGGAGATTAAGAGTCTCAGGGACTTTCCTGCCCAGGCTGGCTTTGAACTGTGATCCTCAGATCTCAGCCTCCTGAGTAGCTAGAATTACAGGCATGAACCACCGGTGCCCGACTAAAATATGTATTTTAAGGAAGCAAGTCCTTCAATAAAATGATCATGTAACTCACCAAGTGATATGATTTTAAGCTGTACACAGTTTGGAAATGTTCTGAGAAATTTACATGTTCTGATGGTTGTTCATCTTCCTTTGCAGCATTTACTATCACAGTCTCCAAGGACCTATATGTTGTAGAATATGGCAGTAATGTGACGATGGAATGCAGATTCCCAGTAGAAAATCAATTAGACCTGATGTCATTGGTTGTTTACTGGGAAAAGGAAGAGAAGCAGATTATTCAGTTTGTAAATGGGGAAGAGGACCCGAAGGATCAACACAGTAGCTACAGGCAGAGGGCCTGGCTATTGAAGGACCAGCTCTTCAAAGGAAATGTTGCTCTCCACATCACAGATGTGAAGTTGCAGGATGCAGGTGTTTATTGCTGCATGATCAGCTATGGTGGTGTAGACTACAAGCGAATTACTTTGAAAGTCAATGGTAAGAATTATAAACAATTCTTGTTTTTTTTTTTTTATTAAAAATATCCCAAAGTGTTGAGAGAGCTCTTTGTTCTTAGAAGTCTAGACTTGCAACAGAATGACAGCAAGCTGTTCATTCATTCATCCATTTCATTCATTTATACACTCATATGAGTGAACACACTTGAGCAAAGAAGGAACCTTTCTTGGACATCTTATCCTTGTCAACTACTGGAGATCCAGGAACCAAACAACACAGAGTCATGTACTATAGTAAGTTCAGCTTTCAAAAAAAAAAAAATTCCTAATTTTTGCTCTTTTATTATGGTAAACATAATACTTATATTTTCAAATAATACATATACCATGGCAGAGATGAAAATGAATTGCAAAAGTGCCCCTCCTCCCTTCGCTACCAATAACCTTCTTCCCTTCACCACCATATTGGCATGCAGATATAGAAACCACTGTTTGTATGTTCCCCAGGAATTTTTTTTATCCATTTACTATTATTGTACCATTAGTCCTACCACATTTTCCTGCCTTTGAACCTCTCATGTCAGACCCAAATAAATATATAAAACTAATGCAATTGTTAAGTTTAAATTAAAATAAGGACTTGACGTCTATCTAAGACAGCATAAAATAGTCATATGGAGAAAACTAATATTGCACAGAAATAGAACAAATTATGCTTACCAGGCATGCATTCATCTCAAGAATCTATACTGATGTTATGTTGAAGTGTAAAAGAGGAACTGTGAGTGTTAATTCCTGGGGTACTGACCCACAAATATGTCATCAGACCATTTGAGTTCAAACTTTGGGTTGGGATTAGGTAAGGGGAGAAAAATACCCACTACCACTGCTTTCACTGTTGAATTTCATAGAATTGAGATCTGCAAGGATTCCAGGCATGTGTAGTAATACTAACTCCCACGAAGAACAGAAATCCCCACCAAGGGTCATATACTTCCCGCAGTGATACCTTTATCATTTGGAACTTTGTTGGATAGTTGAAATTTCTCTATATTGAGTTGAATCTGTCTTCTTTAGACATAGCTTTGAAATTATGTGCCTACTTCTTTTTTTTTTGTCGGTCGTGAGGTCTGAACTATGGGCCTAGGCGCTGTCCCTCAGCTCTTCAGCTCAAGGCTAGCACTCTACCACTTGAGCCACAGCGCCACTTCCAGCTTTTTCTGCTTATGTGGTGCTGAGGAATTGAACCTAGGGCCTCATGCATGCAAGGCAAACACTCATTGTGCCTACTTCTTTCGTTACTAGTATTTTGACTAGGATTAAACAGTTAAATAATTAAACAGTTAAATAGAATTAAATAATTTCCCCTTAGTCTTTTCGTTCCTGAACTGTCATCAATAATATAAGCATGAAAAATTTACATTTATCATAAAGGTCACCAATTACTAAGAACTCAAACATAAAAAATTAGCCACTGGTAGCTCATGCCTATAATTCTAGCTACTCAGAAGGTTGAGATCTGAGGATGGAGGTTCCAAGCCAGCCCAGGCAATAATGTCTGTGAAACTCTTATCTCCAGTTAAGCACCAAAAAATCCAGAAAAGAAGCTGTGGCTCAAGTGGTAGAATGCTAGTCTTGAGCATAAACCTCGAGGCCCTGAGTTCAAGCCTCACCTCAGGACTGGCAGCACAAAAAAAAAAAAGAAAAGAGCATAAAACTACATAAAGATTACTTACCTATTTTATGATATATTACTAAGTCATTGATGCTGGATCAAATAATGCTATTATTAAGAAGATAGCACTTGCTGCATGCTGGCTGCTCATGCCTGTAATAATCCTAGCTTCTCAAGAGGCTGAGATCTGAGGATCACGGTTCAAAGCCAGCCAGGGCAGCAAGTTTGTGAGACTCTTATCTCCAATTAACCATCAGAAAGCCAGAAGTGACACTGTGGCTCAAGTGGTAGAGTGCTTGCCTTGAGCTGAAGAACTCAGGGACAGCGCCCAGGCCCCGAGTTCAAGCCCCATGACCAATTGAAAAAAAAAAAAAAAGGAAAAGATGTCACTTATTGATATTTCCAGCTTTTTTTTCAGTTAATCAATAGGTGTCAGGTATCTATTATATTCTAAATTATTTGAAGAAATCATCAAACTTTAAGCCCATGAATAGTCAGCATTTTTAGACTGAGCTAGCAGAAAACAACACACACACACACACTAAAATATTATTTTGGCAGTTGGAAACAAGGAAGAATAGAGTTTAAATTTCTAACACAAGCATCTCTTCTAAGTCTATTAGGAATATGTAGGGAGTGGCCAGGGAGTAGTCTTTACAGTAAGGAAGATATTCCAAGTTATATGTGTTCCATGTCTCTTTGACACAGTAGGAGATTTTCTGATATTGTTAGTTTTTCAAGTGAAGGATACTTTTTTTGTTGTTGTTTTTTTGTTCTGTCATGGGGTTTGAATTCAGGGCTTGGGCGCTGTCCCTGAGCTTTTGTGCTCAAGGCTAGCACTCTACCAATTTGAGCCATAATGCCACTTCCAGCTTTCTGGTAGTTAATTGGAGATAAGAGTCTCATGGAAGTTGTTCCTGCCTGGGCTGGCTTTGAATTGGGGTCCTCAGATCTCAGCCTCCTGAATAGCTAGGATTACAGGTGTGAGCATCCAGCATCCAGCCAGTGAAGGATTCTTGATGGAACAAAGCAAATAAACAAACAAAATGGAGGATTTGATTTGTTTGACCATTCCAATTTATGTTAGAAATGACTAAATTGTATTCTTGTCATTTACATGTGGTTTGGGGGACATAAGTTGAGTTAGACCAAGAGTCTGAAACTTTGATCTCCTGAACAAATCTAGCCATGAAGCTTGCATACACAGAGACAGTGCTACTTATGGAAGTGTAGTGGCTGGAATGTAGAAGTTTTACATCCAAGGAAGTGAACTCCTGAGTCACCTCCTTATGCAAATGATTTCATAGTAACTGCTGGACTTCTCTTCCCATCACTGCAAATGTGTGGTAATTCAGCTTCCCCCTGGGGAGTTTACTCATCATGGGGTTTTAAAGGTGAGGAATTTTAAAACTGAAATTTGAAAGGATGTACTTTGGGTTAACTCAATTGTCACTATTACTTTGGGTGTTATTACATCTTTCCTGAGTATCTAGGATTATAGGTGTGAGCCACCAACACCCAGCTAGGTATCGAACTTTCAATTGAAAATGTTTTTCTTTAATCATTGAACTTAATATAGTTTTGGGAATTTTCATTCAGGGAAAATGAGATGGCCATTTAATACTTTCAGAAGCTTTAATGAGATCGAACAACTGAAAGAACAAAGTATTGCGTAGTTATCCTTATAAAGGTATTTTAGCCGGGTGCTGGTAGGTCGCCTGTAATCCTAGCTACTCAGGAGGCTGAGATCTGAGGATCACAGTTCAAAGCCAGCCCGGGCAGGAAACTCCGTGAGACTCTTTTCTCCAATAAACCACTAGAAAACCAGAAATGGTGCTGTAGCTCAAGCGGCAGTGCGCTTGCCTTGAGCTGAAGAGCTGAGGGACAGCACCCAAGCCCAGAGTTCAAGCCCCATGATTGACAAAAAAAAAAAGCTATTTTAATAACATGGATCAGAGATTAACTGTTATTCTCCACCAATTACATTCCTCCCCTAAGAAACGCCAGCTCTATTTAAGTATTCTCTATAACATCTATCTTTATCTAATATGTCCGGTAGTATATCATGTGATGTATTTTGATTACTGTCCCTTTCCTCCTCCTAGAACATAAACTCTACAAAGCCAGGGATTTTTGTCTGTTTTATTATCATTTTATCCCTAGGACTTGACATATATAGTAGAGTAATAGTGTGATATGAACACATAAAAAGTATTTGTTGAATGAGTGAATGATTTCCTCAAGTAAAACTGGCCTAACATTCTTGAAACTTGAACGTAAAAAGTTGAAAATTTATTTCTAAGGCTGTTCAGGAACTGTCAGTACTTTCTTAGGAAGAGGAGGAGCAATTCTATTATTACTGCTGCTCCTACTACTGCTAGCAAGAAGATATTGACACTAATGTTGCACTTGGTATGTGTTAGGCCCTGTATTAAGCTTTTTGCTCATATTATACGTTTGTTTACTCTTCAACTTGACTAGGTCCTTCATTACATCTAAGATGAGTATTTTTTTTGCATTTTACTACACTTAAAATGTTAATGTGTCTTTCAATATAAGGCATCTTAGAGTCAATTTTACATTGCATTATCCTTCCCATTTTAATAATGAGGAAATGATATTTGAAGTTTAAGCAGTTTACCTAAAGTCCACCCAGTTTGTAAGTGGCAAAGTGAGTTTCTAAACTCAGGCAGTCTGGCTTTGAAGTGTTTGCCCTCCAGAACTGTATTTTTCTGCCTATCTTTGCACTTCTGGAGTCTGTAGCAAGTTGTACAATGGTTTAAAAAGTAGTAAGCATTTATTGGTGTTGAACCAATGTAGGTGATCAACATTGCCCATCTGCTAAACCAGGGATTTGCAAAAAGTTTTGGTTACCTACCCCATCTAAAACCATTTTAAGGTAGTGTGTATATAACTGTACACTATATAACTATAGGATGTATATAAATATACTTCATATAATATACAAATTGTGTCAAGAGAAATTGCCATTCTGTAAGACAAAAGAATATAATTATCACCAGTTTCATATGGATTGTATGAAATCTAATGCATCAATCATTAAGTGGGTTTTTTTCCTATCATGGGGCTTCAACTCAGGGCCTGAGCACTGTCTTTGAACTCTTTTTTTTGCTCAAAGCTAGCACTTGACTATTTTTTTTTTTGGACAGTCCTGGGATTTGAACTCAGGGCTTAGGCACTGTTGCTGAGCTTCTTTTGCTCAAGGTTAGAACTCTACCACTTAAGCCACAGCACTACTTCTGGCTTTTTCTGTGTATGTGGTACTGAGGAATCAAACCCAGGGCTTCATGCATGCAAGGCAAGCACTCTACCACTAAGCCACATTACCAGCCACACTCTATGACTTTAAGCCACAGCACCATTTCTGGTTTTCTGGTGGTTAATTGGAAATAGCCTCAAATCTCAGCCTCCTGAGTAGCTAGGATTACAGGTATAAACCACAAGTGCCTGGCATTACAAATGCATTTTAAATGTATAAAAAACAGGCATTTTGGAGGGGGAAAATTTAACTATACATTAAAAAAATTTTTTTTTTGTTCCAGTCCTGATGACCTTTGTATTGTTCCTGAGCTTTTTTGCTCAAGGTCAGAACTCTATTCCTTTAGCCTCAGTTCCACTTCTGGCTTTTTAGTAGTTAGTTGGAGATAAGAATTTCATGGGCTTTCTTGCCTGGGCTGGCTTCTAACTGTGATCCTCAGATCTCAGTCTCCTGAATATTTAAGATTACAAATATGAGCTATTGGCACTAGACTAGCAAGCAATACTTTAATGTCTTGCTAATTGTAATGCTTAATTATCATTAATATATCAAGACAAAATGTTTCTTAGAGTAAAATTAACTATTAACACATGTACGTGGTCTCTGTAGTACTGAAATTTTAGGCAACACTTTTTCAGGCTCAATTAGGTACTTACTGTTTTAACTTCATAATAGGGTGACAAAATGCTACTTCTGATATTTTTCTTTTGGTTTCTGTTTTATATATTAGTATTGTCTTCAAATTCTGTTTCTTTGTGGGAAGCTTTAAAAAATTTTTTATGGGCTGGGAAGTTGGCTCAGTGATAGAGTACTTGCCTCGCATGCATGAGGCCCTTGGTTCGATTCCTCAGCACCACATAAATAGAAAAAAGCCAGAAGTGGTACTGTGGCTCAAGTGGTAGGGAACTAGCCTTGAGCTGAAGAGCTGAGGGACAATGCCCAGGCCCAGAGTTCAGCCCCCATGACCAACCAAAAAATTTTTTTTAAATTGTAAGGATGATGTATAGAGAGGTTAGTTACATAAGTTAGGTAATGAGTGCATTTCTTTTTAAAGAGTGTTACCCCCCTCCCTTGTTTTCTTCCAGTTTTTTTTCCCCTCCTGACCCTTCTCCCCTCCCCCCCCACTTTTTTTTTTTTTTTTTTTTTCTGGTCCAGGTACTTCAGTTCAGGGCTTGAGTGCTGTCCGTGAGCTTTTTTACTTAAGGCTAGTGCTTTACCACTTGAGTCACAGCTCCATTTTTTTGTGTGTTTTGCGGTTAATTATAGGCCTGAGCCACTGGTGCCTGGCTTGTGGGAAGCTTTTTTTTTTTTTTTTTTTTAATTGTGAAAATACTGTATAGAGGGGTTACAATTACATGGGCAAGATAATGAGTACATTTCTTTCTTTCTTTTTTTTTTTGGTTCTGGTCGTGGGGCCTGAACTCTGGGCCTGGGCGCTGTCCCTCAGCTCTTCAGCTCAAGGCTAGTGCTCTACCACTTGAGCCACATCGCCACTTCTGGCTTTTTTTTCTTTTTTTGCTTATGTGGTGCTGAGGAATCAAACCCAGGGCCTCATGCATGCAAGACAAGTGCTCTACCACTGAGCCACCTTCCCAGCCCCTGGGAAGCTTTTTAATTAGCTCATTTTATAAGATTAGTTTAGCTACAAGAGAATCTGAAAATCTATTATAACTCAATGTGAGTCAACTCCTCCTTTAAATAACATAAAATTCCCTTCTTCCCAGAAGATCCCTATGTGGCAGACAAGGTGAGACCTAGTGTCAATCAGCAAAGCTTAGGAAACTTAAATTATTCAATTGGTGATAAAACTACATGTAAGTAGAAGTTCTAACATTTTCATCATATATCTTCATTATGTGCCCTGCTTTAGAGACTGATGTAGTATATAATAATTCTTGTGGAATGGATTGCAGTTGTACTCCATTTATATGTGTTCCTCTGTATGAAACAACATCATCTTTCATTCTTCTTCCCTTAAGAAATGATCATAGGGCTGGGAATGTGGCTTAGTGGTAAAGTGCTTGCCTAGCATGCATGAAGCCCTGGGTTAAATTCCTCAGTACCACATACACAGAAAAAGCAAGAAGTGGCGATGTGGCTCAAGTGGTAGAGTGCTAGCCTTGAGCACAGAGAGGCTCAGTATTACAAGTAAAAGAACTGTTGTGCCAATAGAATAAAAACACAATAATGTCATTGCAATGAGCAAACAAGAATTAACATCCTATGCTATATCTATACACTATACAGTTCACTAGAATAGTCAGTGAACTTGGTATTTTAATACTAAAACTTCTTAAAATAATTATCTAAAATGGAATCACACTTTCTGTATTACTTATAATAGTTAAATGACATTAATATAGAGAGCACAGCATTTATAAAATAAATATTATAATGGATCAGAAATAGCATATGAGGGAAAGAATGACGAGATGGCAGAAATTATGGGATTTAGCTGTTAGTAGCATCCTGGTGTTTGTGCTGATAAGAACTATCTTGTGGTAATATAAGAGGTAAATAATGACACAAAATGAGTAAGGGGCATACAGCTGCCATGCAAGTTTTGTAACTTTTTGTAACTCCAAAATCGTGGTCAAATTTGAAGATGTATTTAAACTTCAGAAAACATCATTCAGAACATGCATTGGTTTTTTACAAATGAAAAAGAATAGATTTTCATATCTAACTTATGATTGACCTAAAGTTGCAAAAGCAAATGACACATCAAATTCAACTTATTCAATAAAGTCAAAATGGTACTTGACAGGTGGAAGGGTTTATAAAGATAGCTTTCCAACAATGAGAGGAAAATAATCAGGAATAAAATTTTAAAATGAGACTGTAAAATCTCTATCACTTTATAGCAAAGTATAGGAAGACTTGAGTAAACAGACATATTTTATATTTGTATTGAAAACCCACTGGTTTGGAACAAAAGATGACAATTTACTTTAAATCTGTACATTTTGTTTAAACCAGTAAACATGCCACTGTAATGTTTATAGCAAGACAATTGTTCTTCTGTGCCCAAACTTGGTCCAAGTTGGAAAGAAATTGTTGTGACAGACTAACAGGCACTAGTCCACTAGTGAGGCAGCTGAACATTAAGGTTATTTCTTTGAGAACCAGCCTGCATTGAGAAGCTTTCTAACGCAGAGCAACACTAAGCCAAGTTAGGAAGAGTAATCATGGGAGAAATCTCTGACTTCTCTTTGCTTATGACCTAGCCCCATACAACAAAATCAACCAGAGAATTTCCATGGATCCAGTCACCTCTAAACATGAACTAACATGTCAGGCTGAGGGATACCCCGAGGCTGAAGTCATCTGGACAAGCAGTGACCACCGAATCCTGATTGGTGAGACCAATATCACCCATTCCCAGAGGGAGGAGAAGTTTTTTAATGTGACCAGCACGCTGAGAATCAACACTACAGCCAATGAGATTTTCTACTGTACTTTTCGGAGATTAGGTTCCTGGGAAAACAATACAGCTGAATTGATCATCCCAGGTAACTGTCTGAATATGTCAAAATGTCTCGAACTCATGATGACTGCTCATCCTAGTCATTAGATGAGGGTTGGATAAGTGAATGACTGGATAACACTCTATTTATTAAATACATGCTATTTCTTCTCACACCCCCAAGTCATAGTGCTGCATAATAAATATTCAGCAGATGGTTTTTGAATATTCTCTACTTGCCAAGCAGCATATTAGGCATTGGCTATTCATGAACAAATAGGACAGTTCCCACTCCAGAAACAGGTAAGTGAACGTTTGCATGCGGGAAATGCTCCTATAATTGAAGAAGCTGGAGAGATTTAAGAGTGATATTCAACTACTGCCCTGTTTCCAGAACCCAAACCCCTAGCACATGAGTTGCTTCTTTCTTTCTAGAGTTCCTGTGGCAGGAAGTAAGCAGAATATAGTTTTCTATATTATTCCAAACAGAAGAGATACTTTTCCCCCATATGCCTTCTATAATATTTCAGCTCAGGGCAGTCTGCTTTGAACTACAAACCTGGGTGTTCTTGGATTTTTTAGCTGACAGCTGGCACTCTTCCATTTGCACCACATCTTTATTTCTGGTTATTTGGACATAAGAGTAAGCTGGATTTGTCTGCTTGGGCTGATGGTGAACCATTATTCTCAGACTTCAGCCTTCTGAGTAGCTAGAACTACAAGAGTGAGCTGCTGGTATCAGGCAGGGGAATTGTTTAATGTAAACCCAAAGGTGTTCTGAAAGCTGGGAGCCAGTGGCTCATGTCTACCTACTCAGGTGGCTGAGATCTGAGGATAATGGTTCAAAGCCAGCCCACGTAGGAAAGTCTGTGAGACTCTTATCTCCAGAAAACTCAAAGTGGTGCTGTGGCTCAAATGATGGAGCACTAGCTTTGAGCAAAAGAAACTCAGGGATAGCACCCAGGCGCCGAGTTCAAGCCCTACTACCACCACCATCACCACCAACACCACCACCACCACCAACAACAAAAGGTTCTAAGGTCACTTCTCACTCCCTTCCCCTAATAGATGTTGACAGTCAAACTCCAGAATGAAACTGACAGAGAAAACTAATGAAAATTTGGGTTAAAAAGTTGACCAATTTTCTTTATATATTGTATTGTGACCAAATAGGAAAAAATGTTTACAAAATAAGGAAGAGGCTCTTATGTCAAGAGATGGCATCTTTGTGTCATGGTACTCCTTTTCCTCCTGGGTGGAACCACAGATAGAGTCTGGGAGAAAAATAAGTAGCCTTGGTTCCTATGTGAGGAACAGAAGTTCCTTAACAGGTTGATCTTCCCTGTTCCTCTGTGGGCTACCCTTGCTAGTGGGCTTAGTCCTATCTTTAAGAATGCAAGAGGAAGTGACATCATCAAGACTGCCATTTAGTATTGAGCAGTCAAGTACTGTAGTACTATGCTAAGCACCCGAGAGCCTCACAAGAAATTTCTTAGTATTTCCATTTTGTAGCCTGCTTAGAAATCTTAGAGATAAGCTGGGCGCTGGTGGCTCACACCTATAATCCTAGCTACTCAGGAGGCTGAGATCTGATGATCAAGGTTCAAAGCCAGCTTGAGAAGGAAACTCCGTGAGACTCTTATCTCCAATAAACCACCAGAAAACCAGAAATGGTGCTATGGCTTAAGTGGTAGAGCACTCGCCTTGAGCTGAAGAGCTCAGGGACAGCGCTCAGGCCCTGAGTTCAAGCCGCATGACCGATACACACACACACACACAAACACACACACACACACACACACACACACACACACACACACACACAGAAAAATCATAGAAGTCTCAAAACTGGGTAAGAACAGCAGAATTCAGTCCCACTTTCACCTGTCCAAAGCCTAGGATTCCTCCACTTCTCCAGGGCTCTCACTTTCTTATCAAAATTATACCCTCACTGGTCATTAACTTCATGTATTTAAGAAAATTAATCTAAGGCCAAACTAAGCTTCTAGCATGATTATTCTCTTGACCAGTTCCCAACAAAACATTAGTTGGGCGTGGTGGCTCAAACTTAGAATCCTAGCTACTTGAGTGGTGGAGACTCGGAGATCATAGTTCAAGTCCATACCCAAGGCCCCCCAAAAGGTTTGAAAGACTCCATCTCAATGGATTCTCAATGGATGTTTGGGTGTGGTGGTTCATGCCTGTCATCCCAGCAATGAGGGAAGGGATGAAAGGAATAAAAATGAGATCCTATCTCAAAAATACCATGCAAAAAGGGCTATCAGAGTGGCTTAAGTGCTAGAGAACCTACCTAGCAAGGAAGAGGCCCTGCAAATATAAAGGACTGCAAATATACCTCTCTCTCTCTCTCTCTCTCTCTATATATATATATATACACACATATATATAGATATTACAGGTGCGTTTTTATATATACATAAAGTCAATTCTTTTTGTTTTTCAGAACCACCTGTGGGCCTTTCTGAAGACAAGAGGACTCACTTGGTGATGCTGGGATCCTTCTTGCTATTCCTTTTTGTCACACTCGCAGTCTTCATCTGCTTAAGAAAAGATGGTATGTCCTTCATTGCAATGGTTTTCACTGGGGATCTAGGGTAGTGCTTGAAGATGTTATTGTTGCCATAGTGGCACTTAGTAGGCAGAGTTAGAGAAGCTAAATATCTTATCATGTGCAGGCCAGTCCCACATCACAATGTCCTGTCCTACTCAAAATGCAATTTGGCAACACTGATGTAGTGATATGCTACCTTCCTTCCTCTTAGCTTTCCCTTTCAGGGCTCACTTTCAATTATGCAAAGTAGGTTTTAGCTATCGCTGGGGTGCACCTGTGTGCCACATCTTTTATCGGGCCTGCTCATTTTGATATTCTGGAGCATCGTCTATGTTGGAGGGTGGAACTGAATCCTCCAGTAGCATTTTTGAGGGACGAGATGGGATAATGGCTTTAAGGAAACTGACTTATTTTTGCAAGGTGATACAGTGACATTTCACTGTGCAATAGAAATCACAATGGAGCAGAATGGGATTGCTGTGTGGAGATCTGGTATACAGCAGTGTTGGGTGGGAAGATGGATATCTGTGGAGGTGGAAGAAAACTCAGTGGAAGAAACTACTGTTTATTCCTACCATGCAAAGAAGCAGAGCCTTAGAAGAGAAAGCACTAAAAACACCTGAGGGTGTCAGTTGGATTTGAGTATTGCATTAGTTGCAACATTACATTGAGCTGATTTCTGGGTATCATATATAATAAAAATAATTCCTTCTATAGTGCTGTGGTATTTTTACCATAGGACTATTTTGCAAGATATCTGAAGGAAGTGTTACATCATTAAAAGTAATTTGCATGTGTTTATTTCTCTACTTACTCTTGGGAGTGACTAATTTCCAAGGAAATGAATATATTTAAATAATTTCCTTCCATTTTAAGAAGATTCAGAGTAAACATTTCCCCCAGATTGAGACACATAACAAGAAATCCAATCATCTTTGAATAGAATTGTTTGATGTGAAATAGGGAAGTAGAATATGGAAGGGAATTCCAGTAGTTGTTGAGAAATTCCCCATAAGCTCTTAGAAAGGATGGGTGGATCTGGGAAACTGGTCTTACCTGGGTAGGAGAGGGGTTTAAATCTAACCAGTTTCCAAAGATGAGGGCTCTTGTCAGACCTAAGGTAGTTGACAATTATATGAGCATTAAGATTTGCATGAAGATGTGATTATTGCTAACTACTTTTTTTCTGGCCTTCATTAGGAGTTTATTCTGCCATTCTGTAAGAATGGTGGCAGCAAGTATGTTTTCACAATAAATGTCCCATTTAATTTGCAGGATAAGATATAAGATATTATTTTCTCTACTTGGGAGCTGTAGAAACTGAAAACCACAAAAGGGTTCCCTGGCTTGTTTCAAGTTACCCAGTTGGTTGGTGGTAGAGCTAGGATTGCAATCCATGTCCTCTTGTTTGTAATCCTTTGCTCAGTTGAAAATTCCTGTTTTTTTTTTCCATGTTGAAGTAGGACAGGTTTTCCCAGTGTGCACACTTATTTGCTTCCTGAGTTAGGAAACGGGATAAATCCAACAGCACAGGCCCCTGGAAACATTAGTTTTTCTTTTTTTGTTCTTGTTTCTTTGGGAAAAAGAAAAGATTCACTGGCTTTATGAATGGCCAGAAAACCAAGAGATAATAGGGTTCCTTATAATTTGGTCTATCCCTGGGAAAGATGGAAAAGTATATGCTCATAAAGAAAAATCTACGAGTAAAAGTATGTGCCTTAAACTTATGTGTTAATTAACCTAAAGGGTTGGGGCCCTGATATAAGGAGTCACAATTAGTGTGGTGAGTTAGAATTAAGAGTGTTTCATAGGAGGTTTGTCAAGTGGGATGTAGATGTGTGCTCTATAAAAATAGAACTGATTTCTTTTCCTCTTAGAATGGCAGATGTGGAAAAATGTGGCATCTGAGATACAAATTCAAAGCAAGAAAGTGTTGAGAGAGAATATCAGAAAATATGGGAAGTTGAAGGAAAAGGAAAGAAAAAAAAACTAAAGCAATAGCAGGGGGAAACCTATCCACTATGATCTCATTTCCTATAAAAAATGTCTGTTATACAGACTGCCGGCCCTACTCTGCTTTGCCAGTCTAACCTGAGTACTCCCCCACATTTGAAGAGATTTAGGAATGGTCCTCCAGTGAAAAGTGATCAGCTTTGTGGAGCGAGGAAAGAGAAAGATGGGCAGTTTCTCTTTGCTAACCTAAGTCTGTATCCCAATGTTTTCCTGCTATCAGGGACTATATCAACTTACAGATGAACCATTAACTACTAATTCATTAATCCTACAGTGGTGTACGTCAACCACTGTTAACTGTCTCAACTGTTGGATGAAATATCTCAGTTCACCCCCTGCCCCCAAACTGAGATAAATACTAGAATCATTCCAGTTATATAGAGAAAAACAAAGGACAAAGACGATAATGTAAAGTACCAAGAGCACACAGCTAATGACAAAAATAAAATTCTCTGGTCCATTAGCCTAACAGGAAATCTTCACTCTAACTCAATTTGCATCATTCCATTTGGCTACAAATGTCTACACTTACTAAAGGGTGGAAAAACCTCTCCCAAGTTTTATTAAACTAAACAATGAGCTCTGATTTAAATTAGTGTACTGAATTTGAACAAGCCCAGTCAGGTTTAATTATGTGTGCCATTTATGTTATAAATCTAGTTAGTAAGTATTTGGATCTTCCTACAAAACCAACCTTCCCAGTCAGCTAAGGACTGAGGAGTTTATCAAGATATCAGACTTTCAGCTTTAAAATCTTGGATAAACCGGAATGGTTAGTTATCTTTTATCATGTAAGGGTAACAGCATAAATATGTTTTACCTCATTCTCTTACTGTTGTATGGTATGACAGACTGAGTTTGTTTTACCTTTTCCCCCCATAATGCTTAATAAAATTAATATACTGTCATCATTCTCCAGACACACAGTTTGAGGAGACATAATCATCATTGAACTTCTGATCTTCAAGGAGGGATTCTTAGCTTAGAGTTTGGAAGTTCACAAATGAGAGGGCCTGTGGGATCCAGATGATGTTGGACTTAAAGGCCAAAGCTCTGAATGTGGAACCAGGGGAAAACAGAGAGAATGAAGAAAGCTGGAACCTGGGAGGAAACCCTGAGACTTCAAAGCAATGGAGAGCCTCATTGGTGCCTTGCAAAGGGAAAGCCAACACTCTTGAGTGAGGAGCCTTCCTGCATGTGGCCCATCACTCGTTTAGGAGAGTGGGCTGAGAATCCCTGATGGTCAGTTCTTGCAGAAATGCCCTTTGCCTCTACTCAGTGCCCAAATCCATCTTGTAGGGACCAGAAGTTCAAGGATTAGAAGACTATTTGAGTTGTTTCGATTTTTTTTGGTGTGTGTGGGGGTCTTCTCATCATGGGAATGTGGTTGTTAATGATTTATTTTGAGGCTACTTTGTAGTAAATGTGAAAATGTTGCCATCAAATTTGTCAGGTGCTTGGTACCATGAGGAACTGTTATTACAAAGAGGAAGGATAAAGAGCAACCCCTAGGTATGTGCGATCTTACGTTATTTAACCCACTGATGTTTAGGTTAACATGAATCATCTTATTCTCACACCTCAAGTCTCTACTATCACAGTGTCTGCCCTATTTAAATATCAGCTTCACAACGACGTGGGACCATAGCTACACAATCTCATTTCATCCTGATTAATACTCCCACTATGGCAACCACTATCACTATATTTATCTTTTTTTTTTTTTTTGGTCGGTCGTGGGGCTTGAACTCTGGGCCTGGGCGCTGTCCCTCAGCTCTTCAGCTCAAGGCGAGTGCACTACCGCTTGAACCACAGCATCACTTCCAGTTTTCCAGTGGTTAATAGGGGATAAGAGTCTCACAGAGTTTCCTGCCTGGGCTGGCTTTGAACCCCGATCCTTAGATCTCAGCCTCCTGAGTAGCTAGGATTACAGGCGTGAGCCCCTGGCACCTGGCTCCACTATATTTATCTTGTAACTAAGATGCAGAATGATTAAGACACTTGCCCACAGAAGTAAATAGCAGCCCTCAGATTTCCATAATGTACATACTGTCTTTTCTGAATACAATTTACAGCTGGGCTTTGAGAAATGTATTCATCTAAAACCTATTTATTAAGAATTTTGACATATTAAATTATGTCTTGCCATGTGCCAGGCATTGAGTATATTGATGTGAGGTAGACCAAGTATCTGTTAGATGTATTCAAACCTGTTAATAATCAAAAGAGTTTTCATTTATGAGAAGTCAATACTTAAAAGTCTGTGGAAAACAATGCTTGGGCTCCTTTGCTAGCATTATATTTACCCCTGATTTATTTGTTTTTGTTGCACAATCTATGTTTTGTGTATAGTGTCTAGTATTCCTTAGTAGCTCTTTTTTATTTAAATGCTGTTAAAATTTGAATCCATACTCTTCCATGGTTCAATATTCAAATGCTCCAATAACAGATCATAAAAAGTCTTTATTCCACCCTCTTAGCATCCACTTTACCTCTCCAAAAACAGCCTTTAAAAACATGTATTATTATGAAGATAGGTATCTTAAAAGTACATTAACGTTTTTTCATAACTGGCAGCACTTTATGCATTGACAATGCACTTTGCTAACTGTTATTTAATATATTAATTCTTCTATAGAAGCCAGAACAGATTTGAAATTCCAAACAGTCAAGAATTGTGTCTTAGTTTGTTTCTAGTTTACTTTCTCCTAGCCTCTTCGTATCTTCCATAAGATTTAGACAGTGCTGGCTGTCTACCATATAAACCTTTAGACAACCAGCATTTTTAAGTACTTGCTTTCTGAGTTTGAATCTGGCTAATTTTGTGTTTGCTTAAAGGGAGAGTTATGGCTCCCCAGGGTATACTGATTCAATTCAGTAAGGATAGACTGCCTTATTATTATCTGCTTCCAGACAGAAGTATATCTGGAATTTCTTCTCTACCTCCTTTCTTGTAAGTTTAGCCTTTAAGGCTACACTTGCGTATTTACATATTTTCCCCCCTGAAAACTCCAGGAGTGGAATATGACTTGGCTGCTGGCTGCCCTAGACCCTCATCTGTGCCTGGACAGGCCCAGTAGCTCTTCTTCAAAGTTTGAATGTCACTGGTTTGAATGACACAGGCCCCCTAAGATACTGTTTTTGAAAGGCTTTAAGATTTATGCCCTCGGGCTGGGAAGTTGGCTCAGTGGTAGAGCGCTTGCCCCTCATGCATGAGGCCCTGGGTTCAAGTCCTCAGCACCACATAAGCAAAACAAACAAACAAACAAAAACAAGCCGGAAGTGGTGCTGTGACTCAAGAGAGCTCGCCTTGAACTGAAGAGCTGGCCCCACAACTGTCAAAAAAATAAATAAATAAACTTCTTTAAAAAAAGAAAAAGAAAAAAAAAGATTCATGCCCTCTTGGGAGGTCCCAAAGTTTCCTTTCCCTATGTGGTGATTTACTAACATTTTCTTTGTTTTGCCAATTATCAAGCCTAATGAAACAGAATCCCCAACAACACTCCTTCTGTTCTATTTTTACATGTGTGTATTTGTAGAATGATTTGTGGGGCAATGGTTTGTTTGTGTGAAGTGCAAGTAAAAGGTGTAACTGCGCAAGACATATGTTCACTCATATTCCAAAATCTTAACACCTTGTGGTGTTGGATTTGTAATGCACTTTATTCTTCTCTGTTGTATTTCATTGTAAATGACATAGGAAAGATGATATTTAACTCTACATCTGACTATTAGTACCTTCAACAAGTTAATAAAATATTCTTATTTATTTTATCCTTGATGGATCAGCCTGTCTGTTTTTATTGTTTTCTGTGTGTTTTGTAAAGCCACTCTCACGTTAACCTTAGAAAGTCACTTTGAAGATCTGGATCCCTCCTCTCAATTCTTTTCATAGTTTCTATGCTCTTGGATCCTATGTGTTGAAAACAACCAAAATAATTATTTACACTTATTTATATTTACTTGTTTCTGGTAATATTGGGTTTGAACTCAGGGTTTTATGCTTGCAAGGCAGGTACTCTACCTCTAGTCCTTTGTCTTCTCTCTCTCTCTCTTTCCCTCTCTTTCTTTCTCCTTCCTTCCTTCCTTTTTTCCTTCCTTCCTTCCTTCCTTCCTTCCTTTCTTCCTTTCTTCCTTCCTTTCTTCCTTCCTTCCTTCCTTCCTTCCTTCCTTCCTTCCTTCCTTCCTTCCTTCCTTCCTTCCTTCCTTCCTTTTTTCCTCCCTTCCTTCTTCCCTTCTCCTTTTTCCTCCCTCCCTCCCTCCCCCCTCTCTCTTTCTCTCTCTCTCTTTTCTTTTTGCCAGTGCTGGGGATTGAACTCAGGCCCTGGGCACTGTCCCAGAGCTTTTTGCTCAAAGGTAGCACTCTAGCACTAGCACTCTACCATTTGAGTCACAGTGCCAGTTCCAGCTGAGGAATCAAACCCAGGGCTTCATGCATGTTAGACAAGCACTCTACCACATTCCCAGCCCCCAGACCTTTTTCTTTTCTTTTTCTTTTTGTTGTTGTTTTTTTGGTCAGTCATGGGGCTTGAACTCTGGGCTTGGGCGCTGTCCCTGTGCTCTTCAGCTCAAGGCGAGCACTCTACTGCTTGAGCCACAGCACCACTTCCGGTTTTCTAGTGGTTTATTGGAGATAAGAGTCTCACGGACTTTGCTGCCTGGGCCGGCTTTGAACTGTGATCCTCAGATCTCAACCTCCTGAGTAGCTAGGATTACAGGCGTGAGCCATTGACGCCCGGCTCCCCAGACCTTTTTCTTAGTGATTTTTTTCTTACATATTTTTTTCCCCTGAAATTCCAGGAGTGGAATATGACTTGGCTGCTGGCTGCCCTAGACCCTCATCTGTGCCAGGACAGACCCAGTAGCTCTTCTTCAAAGTGTGAATGTCACTGGCTCCTATCATGACACAGGCCCCCTAAGATACTGTTTTTGAAAGGCTTTAAGATTCATGCCCTCTTGGGAGGTCCCAAAGTAGGCTTTCACATTTTCTCCCCAGTCCTCCTGAGTGAGTCCTCTTACTTACACCTCCCGCATAGCTGGAATAACAGGCATGTGCCTTATGCTTTTTTGTTGATAATAGAGTCTCACTTCTTGCCAGGGCTGACATTGAACCATGATCCTTCTGATCATTGAGTAGAAGGGTTTACAGTTGTGAACTACCATGCCTGTCTATTTAAAAATAATTTATCAAATATTTTTATTCTCTTTACCTTCATAGCTTCTTTTTAGAACAATACTGAGACAAAATTCTGTCATCCAAGTTGAAAATCTGAAGAACAGAGGGTGGGAGAGCAAGAATGGAATCCAAGAGAACTAGGGAAACACAGGGGCTCTCCTCTCTTAAGAGCATCCTTCGGACCTATACACATGGGTTTATGGTTGACACCAGTTGTATTTCAAGTCATTGGATTCTGTAAAGGAAATGAGAAAGCTAGAACTAAGCCATGATGAGAACTGAATCCTAAAATTTGAGTTGAACCCTAAGATGATCTACAGTTTTAAAAGAATGTATGTCAAGCCCTCCCCCCCACCCCAAGTTCTAGGATTACAGACATGTACCACCATACTTGACCTATTAAATTCAATTTAAGGAGACAATTTTTTAAATCATTTTTCTGAATCAGACACTTTCAAAAGATGCCTGAGGGACAAAGAGTGAGGAAATGCAGCGGTGGTACTCCCTAGACACTATTTTGAAAATGAACTATTGAATTTGTGGGTGGGGATGGAAGGGAAAACCTGGCAGAGACATTTTCCAAAAAGAAATGTACTCATTACCTGACTTATTTAACTGTAACCCCTCTGTTCATCATTTCTGT
This sequence comes from Dipodomys spectabilis, assembly GCF_019054845.1. NCBI lineage: Eukaryota > Metazoa > Chordata > Mammalia > Rodentia > Heteromyidae > Dipodomys > Dipodomys spectabilis. The sequence goes on from NW_024870775.1 coordinate 18,379,246, forward strand.
AAACAGCAACAACAACAATAATAATAATAACATCAGCTGGGAATGTGGCTTAGTGGTAAGTGCTTGCCTAGCATGCATGAAACCCTGGGTTCGATTCCTCAGTACCATATAAACAGAAAAAGTCAGAAGTGGTGCTGTGGTTCAAGTGCTAGAGTACTAGCTTTGAGCAAAAGAAGTTCAGGGACAGTGCTCAGGCCCTAAGTTTAAGTCCTCCGACTGGCAAAAAACAAAACAGAGCAAAACAAAATAAACAAAACAAAAAAACTTCTTGTTTCCATTTCCTGGAGTTGATTTTGATAAATATTATTTTATATGATCAGAGGCATTACTCCTTTGTGTTCTTCTCCTGAGTATCCTCCTTTGGTCTGTGTGTGTGAAGGTCTAGAGTCCTGTGTAATTTATTGTATATTTTAGATCTAGCTTTTGTATATGAGAGAAACATGTGCTATTTGTCTCTCTAAGCTTGGATTACCTCACTTAACATGATTTTTTTCTAGGTCCATCCATTTCCCTGCAAATTACATATTATTCTTTCTAATGACTCTGAAAATTCCATTGTGTATAGGATCAGTATTTTTTTTATATATAGGAACAAAAAGAAACTATGTCAGCTAGGTGCAGGTGGTTCACACCTGTAATCCTAGCTACTCAGGAGGCTGAGATCTGATGATCACAGTTCAAAGCCAGCCCTGGCAGGAAAGTCCATGAGACTCTGATCTCCAATAAACCACTCAGAAAGTCAGAAGTGGTGCTGTGGCTCAAGTGGTAGAGTGCCAGCATTGAGCTGAAGAGGACAGGGACAGTGCCCAGGCCCAGGGTTCAAGCATTACTGACCAGCGTCTAGATAAGCAAAGCAATAGAAATGGGTTCTGGACATTCAGGTATCTTTTTGATCAAGGAAGAACTTAGAGAACTACTATTCTTGGTTGGCTTTTGTCATGGTTCCAGCCAAAACTGTGTGACATTGGAGTGGTTTGTATATAAAAAAGATAGCTTGAGAATGAAACAGCTCTTTTTTTTTTTTTTTTTTTTTTTTTGCTGCTTTGAACTCAGTGCCTGTGCATTGTCCCTGAGCCTCTCTGTGCTCTCTTGCACTCTACCAAAGCCACAGCTGCTCCTCTTCTTCCCCCCATTCCTCCTCCCCTCCCCCCCTTCCTCCCTCCCTCTCCTCCCCACCCCCCCCCCCCCCTCGGTCTTAAGCCTGTTCTGTCCCTGAGCCTTTTCTGCTCAAGGCAAGCATTCTACCACTAGAGTTACAATTCTGCTTCTGTCTACTTCTGGCTCTTTTGTTTGTTTGTTTGGTGATTAATTGGAGATAAGAGTCTCACCGACTTTCGTGTCACAGCTGGCTTTCAAAACACAATCCTTGGAAGTGGCGCTGTGTGGCTCAAGAGGTATAGCATTCACCTTGAGCTGAAGAGCTGAGGGACAGTGCCCAAGCCCAGAGTTCAAGCCCCACAACTGACAACCCCCTCTCCACAATCCTCAGTTCTCAGCCTCCTGAGTAGCTAGGATTACAGGCGTGAGCCAGCAGTGCCCAGCTAGAATTTACCAGATTTGTAAGAAAAGAAATTAAATTACACTTAATTATATTGGTCAGGGCACCTAGGTGGCCTCACTCTAACTGAAGGGTAAAGCCTGAACACTTTTATCATTCCCATTAAAGATCCTCACAACCTTTTCCTTAACTTCCTTTTGCTCTAGTTTCTTATAGCAGGAGCGAGCAGATGTTGTATGTAAAGGGAATAGTTTATGCTTTGAGTTTCTTACAGTTACTTGTAGTTGAGTTCTTATAGTTTCTTATAGCAGGAGCGATCAGATGTTTTATGTAAAGGGAGTGTAGGCTTTGAGGCTGTAAAGTTTCTGCCACAATTACTCAGCTGTGTGTTTCATAGTATAAAAGCAATCCAAGTCTATTGGGTTTTTGGGTCACTGGGACAAAGAACCTAAGAGAAATCAAGTTTAAAGAGCAATGGTTTATTTTGGCTCACAGTTTCAGAGGGTTCTGTCTATTGGCTTCATTGTTTCTGGACCTGTGGTGAGACTAAACTTCCTGGCAGAAAGAGTGAGGTGGAGCTGACACAAACAATCATCAAGGACAGAGGGAGGGAGAAAATAACCCCATCCAAAAATCATGCCCTTCCACTACTTCTCTTTGATCCATTTCTTCTAACTAGGCCCCCACCTCCTGAAGTTTCCACCACCACATCTCTCTCCTTGCTCCACTGGGCTCTAAGATGGTATAAGCAATACCCTATCAGAGCTGCAGAGATGACCAGGTAATAGTATAAGACCATTCTACATCTACAAGATGCCTGTCAGTTTCTGGGATTTTTAATATCTGACACATCATAAAAAGTTGCTATGGTAAACTGAGTGCAGGTGGCTCACATGTGTAATCCTAGCTATTCAGGAGCCCAAGATCTGAGGATTGCGGTTTGAAGCCACCATGGACAGAAAAGTCCATGAGACTCTTATTTTTCAATTAACTATCAGAAGACTGGAAGTGGTGCTGTGGTCCAAAGGGGTAGAGTGCTAGCCTTGAGCACAGAGGCTCAGGGACAGTACCTAGGCCCTGAGTTCAAGCCTCACAAATGAGAAAAAAAAGTTGCTCTGGTATTGACAGAGCTTTTTTTTTTTTTTTTTTTTTTATGAATTAGACTGATTGATAGATCAAGGGATCCTCTAGAGCTGTTTCTTAACCTTCTCTTAACCTTCTTTAGGTCGTGTAAGACAAATAAGGCTTATTTTTCCACTATATAGATAATATCTTGGCAAGTCATTAGAGTCCCAGATACTCACCCTATTCTCACAATCTTATCTTTGTTTTGATCTTCCTAATAAAAGACTGATGAAACAATAAGTTCAGAGGTAGCAATGCACCTGGGATTACAATAAAGCCAAACATCAAATGCTGCTTGAGAAAGTCTTGAGCAATAATTCATGTTAAATGTCAAAGCACTTCACATGGTCCTAGAAAACAAGCATATTTGAAAGATTAACTTTTTTGCTTAGTTAGAGAAATAGAATGGTAGAATGGAGTTTCTCTAGTCTGGTCTGGCTTGAAGTTTGGCTTTGTTGCTTCTTAATTATCTGATTGTAGGAAAGTTACTTCTCAGTTTGTATTTCTTCATTTACGTAATGGAGCCAGTGTATAGTATAGTACATGAGATAATATCTTCTTTTTAAAAAATAACACCTTAAAACAGGGCATGTTACATTAGTAAGAGTGTTTATGAGTTGGTAAAAGAATACATATGGGGGGGCTGGGAAGGTGGCTCAGTGGTAGAGCGCATGCCTTGCATGCATGAGGCCCTGGGTTCGATTCCTCAGCACCACATAAGCAAAAAGAAAAAAGCCGGAAGTGGCACTGTGGCTCAAGTGGTAGAGCACTAGCCTTGAGCTGAAGAGCTGAGGGACAGCGCCCAGGCCCAGAGTTTAGGCCCCACTACTGGACCCAAAAAAAAAAAAAAAAAAAAGAATACATATGAACCACATGCTGGTGGGTCAGACTTGTAATCCCAGTTACTCAGGTGACTGAAATCTGAGGATTGTGGTTTGAAAACAGTCCAGGCACGCCAGTGGCTGATGCTTGTAATCCTAGCTACTCAGCAGGCTGAGATTTGAGGATTGTGGTTCGAAGCCAGCCCGGGCAAGAAAGTCTGTGAGACTCTTATCTCCTGTAAACCACTCAGAAAACCAGAACTGGCTGAGGAACCTAAGCAACTCCATTTTACTTAAGACCCTCATCTCAGTTCTGCAACTTAACCCTTGACCCACTTCAGCCCCAATGCCTGGAATTACGATATCTGAAAGTCCAGAACTGCCCCTCCTAGGGTCTGGTGACCATTATCTAAACCAGACACCCTGCAGTTTAGCACCTATCCTCCTGAGAATCCCCTATGGTGCAAGCCAACCAGTTTAAAGTACATCAGCCCCCTTGATCTAACCAACAACTTGTTTCTGGTCCTTTCCCCCTTTGTAGTGCGCCAATTATACTATAGAGTTGTTTTATGTTTTTCTCGTGGTTTGTAGTCATTTGTTACAAGAAGTTATGATGTATGCAAAGCCCCTGCCTTCCCTAAGAAATGTATAAAAAGTGCTGTAACCCTGGGCTCCGGGCCTCTCAGCGTCATGGGCTGCTACCATGTACACAGGGGGACCAAGCTCGAGCTTGCAAAAGACTCCTTTGCTTTTACATTGGTGATGGCCTCTGGTGGTCTTTTGGGTAAGGATTTCCGAATTCGGCTTTACAGTGGCGCTGTGGCTCAAGGGGTAGAGCACTAGCCTTGAGCTGAAGAGCTGAAGGACAGCGCCCAGGCCCAGAGTTCAAGCCCCACAACCGACCAAAAAGAAAAAAAAAAGGAAAAAAAAAAAAAAGAAAACTGCCTAGGCAGAAAAGTCCATGAGACTCTTAGCTGCAGTTAACCAGCAAAAACAGTAGTGAAGGTATTGCTCAAGTGGTAGCATGGTAGCCTTGGGGTGGAGGGGTGGGCAACTGAGACCACAAGGCCCGCGTTCAAACCCCAGTACTGGCAAGCATGCGCGTGCACGCACGCACACACACACACACACACACACACGCACACACACACACACACACACACACACACACACACACACACTATGATCTGCCTTAGACACATGACAGGGTCAATATTCACTTTGGCAGACAGTCTGCTCCAGAGTCAAACAAGGACTCAGACAAGCAATGGCTCTAATCTCTTCAATACATGGTTTTCAAGTTTTCCTTGGAGAATTCCTTTACCTAGTTGAACCAGGAAGAACCAAGAGTTTCAGTGGGAGATTTTTACAAGCAGATTTGGAATGATACATGTAATTTTTTCATTCTATTAGTTGCATTTAGTCACACACCCATACTTACTTACAAGAGATGCTGGGAAATTCAGTCTAGCTGCCCAAGAGGCAGAAGGAATATGTACATAGTGAGCAGAAGAGGTATCTGAGTTAGCTCTAGCAGATTATCTAGGCAAAACCACCTCAGGACTTGCATCCTAGCAAGAAGTGTACATTAAGTTGTAATAGCTATAATATTATTAGGCCACCTTGAGGTTTTATTGAAGTATTTTAAACAACTTTAAAGAAATTTGTTTTATTTTAAGAATCTTTAGGTAGTTGTACAAAGGAGTTGACATTTAACAAAGAGTTTGTGAATACTATGCATCTTGATCAATGTCTCCCGTTTCAACATTCTCACCAATACCTTCCCTACCCACTCTTTCCCTCACTGTTTTTTTTTTGTCAGTTGTGGGGCCTGAACTCTGGGCCTGGGCAGTATTCCTCAGCAATTCAGATCAAGGCCAGCCCTCTACCACTTGAGCCACAGTGCCACTTCTGGCTTTTTCTGCTTATGTGGTCCTGAGGAATTGAACCCAGGGGCTCATGCATGCAAGGCAAGCGCTCTACCACTGAGTCACCTTCCCAGGCCCCCCTCACTCTTCTTAATATAAGGATATACTTTGGATTCTTTTTTTGGGGGGGGGGTCCTTTTTTTTTTTTTTTTTGGTGCCTGAACTCTTGGCCTGGACGCTGTCCCTCAGCTCTTCAGCTCAAGGCTAGTGCTCTACCATTTGAGCCACAGTGCCACTTCCGGCTTTTTTCTTTTTGCTTATGTGGTGCTGAGGAATTGAACCCAGGGCCTCATGCATGCAAGGCAAGCGCCTTACCACTGAGCCACCTTCCCAGCCCCATACTTTGGATTCTTGACTGCCTTCTCCTCTCTTCTCTTCTTCATTCATCTACCCCTTTCTTCTTGACCCGCACCCTACCCTTCTCAAGAATCTGCTTCCTTGTGTTTTATTTTGCTGAACTTTGATTTTTGGCTTTCTAAAGAATTTCGCTATCTAAGTTCTCCCTTGAATCAGTTTTCAGTTAACACATTTGTATCAGTTAATATATTTGCATACACTTGCATACCACTTAACGTATTTATTTTTAAGTTTACAAGCTAAATCTAACTTCTACATATAAGGGAAAAACATGCATCCATCAATTTTTTGAGACTGGCTGTTGAAGAGGACCCCTTCATTTTATTACATAGTATGATTTTCTAGGGAATATTAAGAAAAGTTTTCCCCTTGATCTTAAAGCTAAAATATTAGCGTTTTGCTTTCCCCTTGACTCTTGGAAATCTTAATTTCTTACAAAGAGTAGAAACAAGTTGTTTTATTTAAGTCATATGTAGAGCATTTACTACATGTCAAGCTTTGAGCAAGACAGTAAGGATGCAAGAAGGATGCCTTCATGGAACTCACAAGACATAGGTGTGAAGATAAATAATGAAAAATGGAGTAGCCATGTAAATGCAAAATACCTATCAATAAGGGCCCAAGCTAAAGGATAACAGAGTTGGAAACTAACTTTAAATAATATGGGTAGGACAGGTGCATCTCAGATGAGACATTTAAATAGAGCTAGACATAAAAACGGTGTATAATATGTACCAAAGCATTGAGATGGGGTTCACTTTAGCAAGTTCAAGGAATGGAATGGAAGCTAGGGGAATAAGAGAGTGGTTAAAAAAAGGGGAGCAACAAAATGAGACTTTAAAGCAGATAACAAGAGTCCCCATAAAGAGATCTTGTTTTTATTTTTTAAAGAACATTATTATAAAGGTGATACACAGAGGGTTACTGTTACATGTCAGGTAATGAGTACATTTCTTTTTGGACAATGTCACCCCTTCCCTCACTCTCTCCCAGTTTTTCCTTCCCATCCACCCTCACAAGTTGTATAATTCATTTTTAATATAGTGTCTAGCGAATATCACTGCTGCATTTGTTCACCTTTTGTCTCTCCATTTCTGTGCCCAAAGACAGACAAATGAACAAACAAGACAAAAAGAAAAGAAAACAAAAACAGCAATGAAGAAAAAACCTATTGTTAAGACTTGTTTTTAAATGCAGGAGGAAGTGGTTGTTAAGGCTGTGCTATGAGATCACCTCTTCTGTAGTGTAGGGAGAACAGCTGGTTTGGGGGTCACAGCTGGGAACAGTTGAGAATAGTGCACCTGTGGCAAATACATGCACCTGACAGTGAGCTTGCCTTCCTCCTGGTTTGGTCCAGGGAGAGGACAGATTGTATTTCTGACTATTCTTATTTCCCTCCCTTTTCTCACCCCATTCCCCCCTCGCTCTCTCACTCTCTCTCTCTCTCTCTCTCTCTCCCTTTCTCTCTTTTCCTTCCTTTTTTCTTCCTTCCTTCCTTCCTCCCTTCTTTCTTTCCCTTCCTTCCTCCTTTCTTCCCCTCCCTCCCTCCCTCCCTCCCCCCCCTCTTTCTTTCTTTCTTACCTGTCATGGGGCTTGAACTCAGGGCCTGGGCACTGTGGCTGAGACTCTTTATGCTCAAAGCTATTGCTTTACCACTTGAGCCACAGCACCTCTTCCAGTTTTTGAGTGGTTAATTGGAGATAAGAGGGGACTTTTCTGTCCAGGCTGGTTTTGAACTGTGATCCTCAGATCTCAGCCTCCTGAGTAGCTAGGATTACAGGCATCAGCCACCAGTACCCAGCTACCTCATTTCTTATCTACATTCTTTTTGGTATAATTTAGAGCTCTGTAAATAGCTCTAAATCCTTTCTAAACCCTAAAACATAGATTCTTTGTACCAAAAATAATTTCATTATATCTCCTAGAAAGAAGAAATATCGCTATTGTTTCTCAAAGGTGTTGGTGTTTTGGAGTGGTTTGATTAAATGAATTAAATTGTGAAAATACTTGAAATTTAGACCATAAAACTCAAACCTCAACAGTAAGCAACTGGTGAATGTGTGTCATGGCACTCAGAAGAAACTTTCTGTCTGATATTTTTCCTGGATTATGTGAAAGAGACAAACTGGGAAATTCTGTGCAAAGAAAGCCATAATTTGGTGACTGCAAAGGGAGGGGCTACAACTGGGGAACTGAGAGGTGAATGTGGAGAAAGCCAAGTACTACTTCCTCAATGGTTAGGACGATTATGAGAATACTTTGGTTTGAACTTCAAGAAGTTACTGGAGATGCATGTCCATACATGTATCTATAAAAAAAAAAAAAAAAGTATTTGTTAGGTGAGACTTGGATCAAGTTAAAGTACTGAAACTATTCTTAAAATCTTTTGCTAGAAGGGAAAAGGCTTGGACAAGGATTGAATACTCTGATCACGGTATCCACTGGCAAGCACTGTGGCCTCTTCCCAACCAGCCTCCCAGCCACCCCAGCCTCCTTTCTCTTCATAACCATGATAGCTTACTGACACTATTCACTCTGCCTTGTTCCTCTTCATTCTTAGCACATTGAATCATGACTCAGCCAGTCTGAGGAGTCCCTGGTAGTCTTAGGTACCTGTTTAATCCAATGTGTTATCTGGAGCAATGAGGTTATGATTTTGTAAGCTTAGACATACATTTGTATAAAAGTAAAATATTTGTTAAAACAGAGGACTGACAACACTTCTAGAAATTTAAAAAATGTCGCGACAAATTTTGTATGTGTGATAGAAAAGGAGAGAATAAGAGAAAAGGTACGCATACAAAGAAAAATTAATCTTGTTTGTGTGTCTACACAAATAGATCCAAAGTATCTTCATAGATACCAAAGTAGTTGTAGCTATTCAGGGACAGAAGAAACAGAAAAGAGAAGGGAAAAGCAGTAGAGTTGACAGAGAGTAAAAGCAGAGATGAGATACTCTTGAATCTTTTAAAACAAAATGCCTCCGTGTCAAATAGTATCACAAATTCTCTCCACCACACCCCAGAGCTGAATTCCCATTGTTCACAGAGAAGCTGTTCTCTTTCCCAGTCCAAGGCTAAGTGGGATTCTGCTCAGTCCTCTCATTTGACTGACTTGCTCAAGATCGATCCTCTTAGCTTCTCTAAAGTCAGCTAGTCTACTCTGTTGTCTTAGGAGTGTCTGGTTGAAGATAAAACGAGATGCCCATTATTTAAAAAACTATTATAATAATAAAGAAAAGCAATTGAATAAGAGAAACCTGGAGCTAGGCACCACAAGTTCGTGTCTGTAATCCTAGATACTCAGGAGTTAGGGAACTGAGGATCATGGTTTAAAGCCAGCCTAGGCAGAAAAGTCTTCAAGACCATTTCCAATTAAATAGCAAAATGCCTCTCTGGATGCATAGCTCAAGTGGTAGAGTATCAGCAGTGTGCAAGAAAGCTAAGGGATAATTGGCTAGGGTAACTTCTTTTTCTAAGAAATGCTCCCTTCTAAGTTTATATGTATATGTTGCTTCTGGGGATTGAACTCAGTGCCTAGATGAGGTCCCTGACCTTTTCTGCTCAAGGCTCGGGCTCTAACACTTGAGCTACACTTCCAGCTTTCTTGGTGTTAATTGGAGATAAGAGTCTCACAGGCTTTCCTGCCAGGGCTGGCTTTGAACTGCCATCCTCAGATCTCAGACTCCTGAATAGCTAGGATTACAGGTGTAAGCCACCAGCACCCAACTCCCTTCTAAGATTCAAAATGCAATATTATAAAGTTGTTATAGAATTTTCTTTTTAATATACTGATTTTCTTTATTTATAATTTTGTGACAAATAATGTAAAGAATTTGAGAAATTTTTTGGAGAAAGTTGGGGTAAAAAAAAGGAAAACTGAAGGATAATGTAACACTTTGAGCTTGTCAAGCCCCAGTATCAGCACACACAAAAAGAAAACAAAGAGGAAAGAAGGAAGGAAGAATGGAGGGAAAGGAAGAAGGAGAGGGAGGGAGAAGGAAGGCAGAAGGAAAAGAAAATCTGAAAGCAGATTATGAACATTAAGACTCAGTTCTGTAATACTTGATGTGTGACCTTGACCAAGTTTTCTGACATGGAATGATAAAACTGGAATATGAGGGCACCAACCTCCTAAGGTGGCTGTGAGTTAAGTAGTTAATATTCTCCAAGCACTTTGAATAGCTGTGGCTATGTTTAGACCACTGTAGAAGTGTTCTGGGTTTTGTTTAGTTAGGAATAACTCCAAATTCCACTGATCCTTCCTGGACACTCCTCACTGAAGCTCTGGAAAGGGGATGCTCCACCTTAAAATGGCCTCAGTGTGTAATCAGGAAGGGATAGGGAAATATTGAGATGAGCTATCCTTTGATTCAGGTTAAGGGTCCAAGTATTTCCTCTCCTTTGACATCTAAAAGAGCCAGCCCAGCTGTCCAAGCCTTTCCTCTTCATCCTTTCTTACTCTCTAGCTAGTAAAAGCTGGTGGAGCTCCAAGCCACCACTTTTGTTTGATACTTTCCATCCCAGATTCATTTGCTGAAGATTGTTGCAAGATAAAAGTTCGGGCTTGTGGCCTGGAAATACCTGTCCCAAGCTCGGTTGGAGCAAAATATCCACTGTCATTATACCCTCCACAGCTCCCTCAAAGGTTCAGTGACTTTTTCAGCCAATTAAATTTCCCTCTTCTCATTTCCTAGAAAAGGCAGACATTCAGAGAAGTTAGAGGGCACGCAAGGCCTAACAAAGAGGTCAGGTAAATTTTCCTAGACTTCCGTTTAACTGAAAAAGAAATCAGCTAATAGCATAGGCACATATTTGGAACCTATCGGCAGGGTCGGCATCCAAGCATTTTGTCTCCCACCAACGGGCCATCAGCCTTGTTGCCCTTTCACAGTGGGCCCTGAGCTACTACAAAAGTTACATCCCTGTCTCTCCTGTCAAACCAGCTCTCATGTCAATTCACTTCCCCAAACACTAATTACTGTACTGGGACATGTGTCCTCAAGTATGTATCCTTTGATCCACTTGTAGCAGGCTGTCACTTGTCAGACAAGGTTCCAGAGGTAGTGTCACTTGTCAGACAAGGTTCCAGAGCTAGTGTTGCAGGGTATTTCATGGTTCCATTGTTTTGCAATACCCAAATCACAAAACAATTGGAAAAACCCTACCTAGTCATCATTAGGGAATGGCTTAAATAACATATGGCATATCTATACAAGGATTACCTATTTGTTTTAATAAATAATTATAGAAATATATTACCAATATGGAGAGTTGCTCACTATATTTTTGGTGAGTGATAACAGCATTTCTAATATAATAGCATTATGTGTGTGTGTGTGTGTGTGTGTGTGTTTGTGCATGCACATCCAGCAGTCCTGGGGCTTGAACTCAGGGCCTAGGTTCTATCACTCAGCTTTTTGCTCAAGGCTAGCATTCTACCTCTTGAACCACAGCTCCACTTTCAGTTTTTTGGTGGTTAATTAGATATAAGAGTCTCATGGACTTTCCTGCCTGGGTTGGCTTTGAACTGAGATCCTCATATCTCAGCTTCCTGAGTAGCTAAGATTATATAGGCATGAGCCATGGCTCCTGGAATAATGACCTTTTTACATTTCAAAGAAATAAGGAGATAGAGCCCAGTCCAATGGAGAGAGGAAGAGTAGGCAAATACAGACTATTCAATGTATATATGTGAAAATGGAACTAAGCAATTTGAGGGGATGGGTTGGGATTGAGGCTCAGAACAGGGTGACATTGATCAAGCTGCATTGTACTCATAAACAGACATGTTAAAATCCTTTTATAAAACTACTCAAAGGTAATTTTTTAAAAGAAAAAAAGAGTAAAAATAAAAGTAGAGGAAGAAGTATACTTATGTTCACCAAAACATTAATAGCAAATCTGGAATTTGATATTTGGAAAATATTTACTTTTGCCTTATACTTCATTTTTATATCTAGAAATACTTTATAGTGCTATAAGATGACAATTCGTGCTCTAAAAAAACTAAACTTACAAGTTTAAATTGTGAGTGAAAAAAGAAAAAGAACTTGAACTCAGGACCTGGACACTGTCCCTGAGATTTATGCTTAAGGCTAGTGCTCTATCAATTGAGCCACAGCTCCACTTCTGGCTTTTTCTGGTACTTAATTGGAGGTAAGAGTCTCACGGACTGTCTTGTCAGACTGACTTTGAACTAAATCCTCAGAGTTCAGCCTCCTGAGTAGTTAGGATTACAGACACAAGCCATCAGTCCCCAGCATGAAGCAAGTCTTTTATGATCCCTATTTTATGGAAAATGAACAGACTCCAAGCAAAGACTCCAAGGTTTCTGAGCTTGACGGTGGTGAAACAGATTTAATAGCATCTGACCATGAACTGCCTGGCTCAGCATGCAGCATACGTGTACATATGCACTTGTGTATTTATGCAGAGGGGGAGGGAAAGGCTCTCAGGTCTGAGCAGGGGGAAGGGTGAAACATGGCCTCTGTAAATGAGGAAGAGGCCTCTGTTCTCTCCCTCAAGCTGTTCTGGAAGGCTCTTCAGTTTCTCATGGTCTCATTTAACTCTTCTACACTTCAGTTTCCTCTTTTGTAACGTGAGAATATCCTTTTAAGCCTCTGCATTTAGAATTAATCAGTGCCTGTACAAACCTAGTACCTACTTGTATTATAACAACTAATCCCACTGTAACCTATTTCACGCTAAGAGGCATGGGCCTTATTGTACCCCAGTAGGCAAGTTGTCACAGAAGCTGGGAGACAGGTAGTCTCTGTCTCTGCATTGCCTACCCTCTTTGGTAATTCTCATTTATTATTCTTCTGATTGGATATAGGCCCCTCAAAGCAGACTTGATGACTCACATACCTCTGCATCACTAGTAGCTAGAATATAGCACTCAATTAGAAAACATCCTCTTTTGAATAATTAGAAATAGAGTCACGTGACCTTATGATTCAAGAGTAATAGGGGGAGAAGGCAGCACTTGCATATAACTTCTTCATTTGTTTGTTTTCTTCTTTCCCTGACTCAGCATTCAGAGTAAGTATGATCATTGGTAAAGAAGTTGTTAATTTCAAACATGTCACTTAAATGAAGGGGGGCTATTTCTTTTGAGTTAATTACCTAACTCATTAGGCATTCTATATAATTTATACAATCTGATTTATAGAGCCCTATGTCTCAGTTCAATGTCATATTGCGGTAAAAGTGGGGAGCCTGAGCCTGAATCTGAACTACCCATCTGGCATGTTAAGTACCCTGTCTGCTTTCCACACAGCTCTTTTCTCAAGCAGACCTGCCATTAAGTTTGCCACCTCAGGAAAATGAAAATCAACTTTTTTTTTCTTTCTTTCTTTTTTTCCTTCCTTCCTTCCTTCCTTCCTTTCTTCCTTTCTTTCTTTCTTCCTTTTTTTTTTTTTTTGTCAGTCATGGGGCCTGAACTCTGGGCCTGGGCACTGTCCCTTAGCTCTTCAGCTCAAAGCTAGCGCTCTGCCACTTGAGCCACAGCGCCACTTCCGGCTTTTTCTGATGCTGGGGAATTGAACCCAGGGCTTCATGCATGCTAGGCAAGCACTCTACCACTGAGCCAGCCCCTAAAATCAACTTTAAAAAATGGTTTTCTATTTTTATTTTATTTTTTTTGCCAGTTCTGGGGCTTGAACTCAGGGTCTGGGCTCTGTCTCTGACCTTCTTTTTGCTCAAGGCTAGCACTCTACCACTTGAGCCACAGCATCACTTCTGGCTTTTTCTGTGTATGTGGTACTGAGGAATCAAACCCATGGCTCGGGCATGCTAGGCGAGCACTGTGCCACTAAGCCACATTCCCAGCCCTAAAATCAACTTTATCTAAGTATCTCCATCTCTCAACTCCCAACTGGGAGTGTAGTTGAGGAGGTGGGAGGGAAGGGATAGTAGGGGAAAAACAAAGGAGGATGCAACAATGCTTGATAAGAAATGGACTCATTACCTTGCTCATGTAACTGTAATCCCACTGTACAGTATTTTCACAATAAAAAACTTAGACTACCCAGGCCTGCACACTACCCAGACCTCCTGATTCCAAATCTCCAGAGCTGAGCTCTAGGAATCTGAACTTTTGGGTGGTTCTGAAGTAATCGTTTTGTTCTAATTGGGAGGCAGAATTAGGGAGTCCTTGGGTTTGATGGCAAGGGTGATAGCTATCTTTAAAAATAAGCAAAAGGGGGCTGGGAAGGTGGCTCAGGTGGTAGAGTGCTTCTTGCATTCATGAGGCCCTTGATCCATTCCTCAGCACCACATAAGTAGAAAAAGCCAGAAGTGGCGCTGTGGCTCAAGTGGTAGAGCACTAGCTTTGAGCTGAAGAGCTGAGGAACAGCGCCCAGGCCCAGAGTGCAGGCCCCACAACCACAAAAATAAAAAAAGCAAAAGAAGGACAGGAACACAAAAGCATAATGCCTATAATATGCATCTTATCATATAAAATAATCATAGCAAAATGAACTCTAGGAAATGGATTCAAGAGTTTTTTCCTTCGTTGCTGTTTTTATTTTGTGTTCTTTTTGTCTTGTTTGTTAGTATGTCTTTGAGAGGGTATGGGAGAAACACTGAAATGGAGGGACAAGGGTGACCAAATGCATCCGTGCTACTCACAAGAAACACTCTGTTGAAATTGAACTATACAACTTGTGAGTGGGGATGGAAGGGAAAAACTGGGAGAGAGCAAGGGAAGGACTGACATTGTCCAAAAAGAAATTTACTCTTGGCTGGGAAGGTGGCTCAGTGGTAGAGCGCTTGCCTTGCATGCCTGACGCCCTGGGTTCGATTCCTCAGCGCCACATAAGCAAAAAGAAAAAAGCCGGAAGTGGCGCTGTGGCTCAAGTGGTAGAGCGCTAGCCTTGAGCTGAAGAGCTAAGGGACAGCGCCCAGGCCCAGAGTTCAGGCCCCACTACTGGACCCCAAAAAAAAACAACAACAAAAAACTTACTAAGATGTGACTGACTTATGTCTGTCCATGCTTCTTAGATTTTCTTTTTTTTTTTTTTTTTTTTTGTCAGTCATGGGGCCTGAACTCTGGGCCTGGGCGCTGTCCCTCAGCTCTTCAGCTCAAGGCGAGCGCTCTACCACTTGAGCTACAGCGCCACTTCCGGTTTTCTGGTGGTTTATTGGAGATAGGAGTCTCACGGTCTCTCCTGCCCGGGCTGGCTTTGAACCGCGATCCTCAGATCTCAGCCTCCTGAGTAGCTAGGATTACAGGCGTGAGCCACCAGCGCCCGGCTTTAGATTTTCTTTCACTAAGGCAAGCTGATACCATGAGCTAGCTCAAAGCTAGTGCTCTACTGCTTGAGCCACAGCACCACTTCAGGCTTTTCCTACTTATGTGGTGCTGAGGAATGAACCCAGGACCTCATGAATGCAAGGCAAGCCACTCTACCACTGAGCCACCTTCCCGCTCCCTTTTGCTTATTTTTAAAGATAGCTATCACTCTTGCCATCAAACCCAAGGACTCCCTAATTCTGCCTCCCAATTAGAACAAAACGATTACTTCAGAACCATCCAAAAGTTCAGATTTCTAGAGCTCAGCTCTGTAGATTTGGAATCAGGAGGTCTGGGTGGTGTGCAGGCCTGGGTAGTCTAAGTTTTTTATTGTGAAAATATTGTACAGAGGGTTACAGTTACATGAGCAAGGTAATGAGTAAATTTCTTATCAAGCATTGTTGCCTCCTCCTTTGTTTTTCCCCTAGCATCCCTTCCCTCCCACCTCCTCAACTACACTCCCCGCCACCCCCTGTGACCCCCCCCCCTCCCCTGCCTAAATTGTAAAGTTCATTTTTCAACATAGTGTCTCGTATACATCTCATTGTTGCAATGGGTTTTAAAGTTCCCCCAGGGGATTCTGAGACACATCCAGAAACCCTTTGGTTTGGGAACCACTGACCTGATGGAAAACATGACTCAGTTGTCCCCTTTGTGAACTTTGACTATTTGAGGAGATGAATCATCATTTCACTTTTCTTCAGAAACATTCATTGTGGCCTGGCGTTGTGGCTCACGCCTGTAATCCTAGCTACTCAGGAGGCTGAGATCTGAGGATCACAGTTCAAAGCCAGCCTGGGCAGGAAAGTCTGTGAAACTCTTATCTCCAATAAACCACTAGAAAACTGGAAGTGTTGCTGTGGCTCAAGCAGTGGAGCGTTCTCCTTGAGCCGAAGAGCGAAGGGACAGCACTTAGGCCCAGAGTTCAAGCCCCACGACCAACAACAACAACCCCCCCCAAAAAAAACAGTCATTGTGATAACGTCTGATTTCCTTTATCTGAGTTTGAATTTTTTCTTAAGTCTCTTCCTCTTAGCCCATTGTATTACTTGCTTCCCCAGGTCCTTCCCCAAGGTCCAGGACATTGATCCTCATTTCACAAGGTTGATTCCTTCTACGGTTTTAGTTTCTGGGAACTGTTGTAGTCCTAGTTAGCCCTGGAAAAGGGGTTCCTGGGGAAAACTGTCTGGATTTGGGAATCTGGCAGTCTGCAGTTATTGGGGGACTCACCACTTCATTACTTATGCCCGGGTGTTGAGGCTCAACAATCTTGTCTTCTTGTAGCCTCCTAGAGCCAGATTGAGGAAACAGGGAAGACTTTGGGAAGGGTCCATCGTGCCTTCTCCTCACCTGAATTCCAGCCTACAAATGAAGCAGGCCTGGGTCAGCATACCACAGTGGGTTTCAGGCCCTTCTGCTTTACTCTACTCTTAGGATCATCTGATGTAACAGACATCCACTTGAACAAAAAGTGACAGGTATGCATAAATGTCCAGCCAAACTTGAGGCTAGGACCATAACCCAACCTGCAGAAAGTATGGAAACCAGGACCAGGGCTCTAACCAGATCTGTCTCTCATCTGCTTTTTTACTTTAGCCTCTTTTAAGCAAAGACAAACCAAGGGAGAGATATGCACAAAAAGGAGCTGGCTGCCTTAGTTCTCACCATCCTTCTGTCACCAAGTTGACTGAGTAGACTTGATTCATTGAAATGTATTTTTCTAATAACTCTTGCAATAGCAGTCTGTCAAATGTCCCAAACTATCTGTTGGGTAGTGAGTGACCATCATCTTAGTCCAATTGCATAATCTGTAGTTTCTTATTATGACTTAGTCTAGTTCTGTGTTTACTAACAGCTTTGGGGGTATCAGTCACCTATCATGCAATTTGCCCTTTTGAATAGTTCTTAGAATATGAACAGAGTTGTGCAACAAATACTACAATCTATTTTCAATTTTTTTTTGTTGGCCATGGGCTTGAACTCAAGACCTGGGCATTGTTCTCGAGCTCTTTTGTGTAAGGCTAGTGTTCTACCACCTTGAGCCACAGTGCCACTTTTGGTTTTCTGGTGGTTAATTGGAGATAAGAGTCCTCACAGACTTTCTTGCCAGGGCTGGCTTTGAATTTGATCCTCATGACTCAGCCTCCGGAGTAGTTAGGATTAGAGGTGTGAGCCACCAGCATCTGGCTACACTTTTTATTCTGAAATGAAACCTTGTATCCTCCTACTATCCCTACTTCCTTTCATATCTTTACACCCCAAGCAGTCATTTGTTTTCTGTCTCTATGGATTTATCTATTCTAGATAGTTAAATAAACAGATCACACATGGTCTTTTGGTGACTGGCTTCTTTTACATAGTATAATTTTTCAAGGTTCATCCATGTAACATCACATATTATTATTTTTTTCAGGCTGAATTGTATTCCATTGTATGGATATACTACATTTTTATTTGGCTTCTGGACATTTAGGTTGTTTCCAGTTCGGGGCTATTCTGAATAATTCAGCTATAAACATTCATGTAAACATTTTTTGCGTGTGCATATATATTTTCACTTCTCTTGGGTCCATATAACTAAGAATGGTATTCCAGTGGGTCATTCTGGAACTCTATACTTAATATTTTGAGGAACTCACAGAGCCAGTCTCATTTTAACTGCCAATCCCATATCGTTTTCAAATCTCTCAGCTAAACAAGTGGTCCCGCATCTTGGAGTGGAAAACGGCCACCTCGGCCTTATTAATTTTATTGTCTATGGTCCATGATGAAAACTTAGGCTTCCTGCACCTCTGACTTCTCTTCTGAATATCCCAGTGCCACAGGATTGCTGGGTGTATCTTTAGTCACTGAAGACTGAAGGGCTTGGGATGAGGATGTTCCAATCATCTTGCTCCATGAAAGCAACCACACATCTTGTCATTACCCTCCAGCCCCAAGCACTGGAGAGCCAGTGAGCCTCCAACCTTGAGAATCTTTAGACAAAAGCATTCTAAGGCACTGTCAAACTTTGGTGATGTATGTCCAGCATCGATTGTCTCTTCAAGAATGAGGAGGAAGAGCGTAGTACATCCTTCCTAGGCCCCTTGAAACCTCTCCTGTCTTGTGAGCCCCTCTTTTCTATTTTTCATTATTAAAGGCCAAAGGATCACTCCCACCTCTCCCATCATCCCCTCTCCTGTGCCCTACTTCCTGCCTCACTTCTGAACCTAAGAGACACTTGCGAGGAACCAGTCCATATTAAATGATCAAGAGACGTTGATTAGTGACTTACAACCTTCTCCCTATCTATGAAACCCTTGTCTTCATTGTCCAGTCTCACTCCATTTCATCACATTCTAGATCAACCCACAGGGGAGTCTTAATTTTGAAGAAGTTGTTAAGGCTAGTTCTAGATTCATTGCTGGTCCCCAGAAGTTCTCATTCCTTTCTTAGTTCTTGCTCTTTTGTCTCTTTCTCCCGAATGCAAGTTCTTTCCTTTCATCTTGAGACTATGTGATTTAATTCCCTGTAAGACCAAGCAAGTGAAAAAGACTGGACTTCTATTTTGTTAGGTTTGAAATAATTAACATTGAGTTAGCATCTGCTATGTAGCAAGTGGTGGTCTAGTTGTTTACATAAACATTTGCATCACATCACCTATATGTCACTTAGCATTTATACTACATTGCATTTAGAAGCAAATATCTTGGAAAGAAAAGCATAAATGAGTGTGACGTAGAGTAAGCTTAATTAAGCTCTATAATCTGTCCATGACTCAACTTTCTCTTGTGTGAAATGGAGGGACATACAAACCTTACTGTGCACACTGATGAGAACATTATTATATGTATTGAATTGTAATATTTTATGTTCTAAATTTGACTGTTCCATTACCAAGTATCAATGCAACGTTGAGGGTCAGATTGCACACACACACACACACACACACACACACACACACACACATGCACACAAGCTCTGCTTCTCAGCAAAGCAATTATAAAAGGAACAAAGCAAAGAGTTTGTTTATGTATGTTTCAAATTTAGAAACAGCTAAGGGCCTATGTGTTTTTTTATTAAATAATTAGAAGCACATGAGCCCTGGCTAAGTTCTTAAATTTTTTCTTGTTGTTTAGCAATTTAACTATACTCTCTATTACTGCTTTTTAAAATTTATAGAAATAGGGCTGGGAAGGTGCTCAGTGATAGAGTGCTTGCCTTGCATGATGAAGCCCTGAGTTCGATTCCTCAGCACCACATAAGCAGAAAAAGCTGGAAGTGACACTGTGACTCAAGTGGTAGAACGCTAGCCTTGAGCTGAAGAGCTGAGGGACAGTGCACAGGATGAGTTCAGGCCCCACAACTGACCAAAAAGAACTTTATAGGAATAAATTTTAAATTTGTATTTGTGGCAGGCAGAAGATATAACATAAGCAAAATCAAAACAAAAGGAAACTACAAAATCAATTATACATCCTCCCTTTAGAAACTTCATTTCCAGGTTGGTGGCTGTTCCTCTTGCAGATTTTCTAACCACACAGATTTATGAGGTACTACTCTGTTGCAACCTTTGACTTGAGTTACCTTTGACTTTGTTGTGAAAGCACCTGGGCCTTCCCTTTCTCAGAACTGAGTCTATTTCCCCAAACATAATGCTTGTGGAGAAACAGAGCTGAGGTATCCAGAGGAGGAGAAAGATGAGTCAAGTGGAAGGAAGCTTAGGAGATAGCAGAAGGAGGGTGCTTCACGTAGACTTCACACAGAGGGATAGGAACTGGGGACAGGGTTTGGGAGCGGGTTCCATAGATACTAACTGCTCAGAGCTTCTCAGGGGATACACATTTGTTCCTCAAGGAGGGCCAATTAAGGGCATGGAAGCTCTCATGGAAATTACTTGCCTGAAACTGTGGGTGGAAAAGCAGTCCCTAGAGGAAGCTTGGCTTCCACGGATAGGTTTTTTTTCTTGTGGTTAGGGCAACTACTCTCATTTGTAGGTATTCCTTCTTGCTCAAGAGTTAGAGCAAGGTTAAAGTATGATTAGATTTCAAGTTACCTATTAGTATAGTGCTTAATCTTGGCTCCTTCATGTCCTGGATTTTGATTTGCTCTTATTCACATGCCTGTCCTACATGATCCTGCCTTAGGAGGGGATTGGTCTTCCAGCTGTGCATTCATTTTGGTCTTTTTTTTACCGTCTGGTTTGTATCTCATCTCTGATCAGCTTTATGGTATGGTGTTTGAGCTTTATATTAGGGGCTTGAGTTCAAGTCCAGCCATGCAGCTAAAGATTTTCACTGTTTCCTCATCTGTAGTTCTGACAGAATCTAGACCCCAGGTTGTTCTGAGAAGGAAATGAAGGGATGTAGTGGGTTGAATTGGGTCTCCCTAGCCACCAGCACATTCATGGCTACCTGGAACCTTGGGATGTGAACCTTGGAATATACTTGGAAATAGATTTTTTTTTTTTGTCCTGTGTAATTAGTTTAGGAAAAATTGTATTGAATTAGGGGAAGGCACTGACCCAACGGCTGGTGATATTTTACGAAGAAGAACTGCCAGGTGCTTGTGGCTCATGCCTGTAATCCTAGCTATTCAGGAGGCTCAGAATTTGAGGATTGAGACTTGAAGCCAGCCTGGGTAGGAAAGTCTGTGAGATACTTATCTCCATTTAACCACCCAAGAAAGTAGAGCTGTGGCTCAAGTGTATTAGCCTTGAGTGAGAAAGCTAAGGGACAGTGTCCAGTGTGTAGTGCCCCAGCCCTGAGTCCAAAACTCAGGACAGCAGAAGAATAGGAAGAGGGACAAGGAGGGAGAGGAGGAGGAGGAGGGAGAGGAGGGGATAAGGGGAGGAGGGAGAGGAGGGGAGAAGAAGACATTTGAGATACTCAAGGAAAGAAAGCCTCCTCAAGATGGATCTCCTCCCCCTCCCCTCCCCCTCCCCTCCCCCTTCCCCCCTCCTTCTTCTCCTCCTCCTCCTCTTTTCTGTCAGTCCTGGGGTTGAACTTGGGCCTGGGCACTGTCCCTGAGCTCTTTTGCTCAGGGTTAATGCTCTACCACTTTGACCCACAGTTCTAGTTCTGGTTTTCTGGTGGCTAATTGGAGTTAAGGTTCTCATGGACTTTCCTGCCCACGCTGGCTTTGAATTGCAATCCTCAGCTCTGAGTAGGATTACAGGTGTGAGCCATTAGCGCCTGGCTCTGGCATTCTTGTTACTTTCCATTTCCCCTGTGCCTAAATGTGTGACAGCTTCTAGAAGGCTCCCAGGACTTCATGCAGAGAAGTAATGCTGAAAGTAAAACCAAAACTTGGCACTGGATCAGGGTTTCCTCCAGAGTTCCTCAGAACTCGTTATCTCCTGTTTTGGGAAAGCTGAACTTAACCTCCAAGCTTTTTATTTTATTTTATTTTTCAGTCCTGGAGATTGAACTCAGGGCCTAGGCACTGGCCCTGAGCTTCTTTTGCTCAAGGCTAGCCCTCTACCTCATGCATGCTAGGCAAGCACTCTCCCACTAAGACATATTCCCAACCCAACATCCACATCTTTACTTCTCTTGTTTAACACAAAATTTGGACAATTTATCTCTTTCTAACCCCCTCTCTTTTCCTTCCCTCTCCCTCCCTCCTTTCCCTCCTTCCCTTCTTTCCTTCCTTTTCCTTTTTTTCTTCCTTCTTGTTTTTTTTTTTTGGCCAGTCCTGGGCCTTGAACTCAAAGCCTCAGCACTGTCCCTGAGCTTCTTCTGCTCAAGGCTAGTGCTCTAACACTTCAGCCACAGCAGCACTTCCGGCCATTTCTGTGTATGTGGTACTGAGGAATTGAACCCAGGGCTTCATGCATGCTAGGCAAGCACTCTACCACTAAGCCACATTCCCAATCCCTCTTCCTTCTTTCTTCTTGCCTGCCTGCCTGCCTGCCTGCCTTCCTTCCTTCCTCCCTCCCTCCCTCCCTCCCTTCCCTCCTTCCTTCCTTCCTTCCTTCTTTCTTTATTTTTTTCCTTTTCATTTCTTTCTCCCTCCCTCCCTTTCTTTCTCTTCTTCTTCCTTCTTTCATGCCAGTGTTCAGATCTCAGTCTCCTGAGTAGCTAGGATTACAGATGTGAGCCTGTGAGGCCTGTCCAACTAGAAAGAATTCTAGATTGCTGCTATTGCTTGTTGGTGGTTTTGGTTTGGTGGTCCTTGTTGTTGGCCCAAGGTGAATATCAAATGGGTTGAGATTTTCTTGTACTTTCTGAGTTTATGTTGTAGACCTTAGTGGGGGGAGTGTGCTCCTTTTTTTTTTTTTTGCATTATTTGAGGTAAAATTTGTTCTGCCTCAGAAATTGTGCTTAGCGTTACAAACAATGTAATACCCCCCTGATCCTCAATGCGAGATTTCTGTCACTTGTCCCAATACTTATCATTCTTGCTGGACAGTGTTTTGGAGTGAAATTATTTTCTGCACTAAAAATGTATGCTGTAGAAAACCTGAACTATTCTTGTCTCTATTTGATTTTTGAAGGGTAATGGCTATGAATTTATAAAATCTGTTTTCCTACAACTGACATCTGCTTGTGCTTATTCTTTTAGCTGGCAGTCAACACATCAGGCTAGTCTGTGTTGAAAAACAATGTTATAAAAGTATATTGTCAGAGAGAAAGTTATTATTTCAGTAACTTATAGAAGTGGTTATTATTTAACAAAGGCAGCATTTGGGGGGCCTACTAAATGGCATATTATTCCACATAGAATGAATAGAAGAGAGTAAAATCAAAGACAACCATTATTACTCATCACCTGGGACACACAATAGAAGGGATGGGGTATGGGTTTATATAGGTTTAGATGTGGAGAGGTAAAGCTTGAGTAAAACGACCTATTTCTAAATAAAAAATCCTATGGCTTTGTGGATGGGAATGATAGTCACAAATTGCCAAAATGCAGTGTAAAAATATTCAAGAGAGAGATACTAGAATCAGACAGTGGTATCCAGAGTCAAAACCAATTGACCCAGATGTTCTCAAGCAATCTTCCCAGCCTGAAGTTGTAGAAATGAACAAACAATATTGCTTTCTACACTTGTCATGGAGACTCTGGTCTTTTATCTAGGCTCTCCTCATGACCAGGCTCTTCCTTTGCTGTTTCAAGATATCTTCCTACCATATTTATCCTGTCTGGAAGGCCTTCTACTGAACAGAAGCTCCATGTAGGCAGGGCCTACGCCTTTAAGGTTTAGAGTCCCAAGTACCTAGCAAGCACATGGGTGTCCCTGTGTGCCTATTGTTTAATTATTTCATGAACATATTTTAAATGGCAAGTAAATCACCAGAAAGGAAATGTTTGGTAATATACAAGGGGCAGTTTGATTTCCATTTCAAAAATGATATGGTGGAAATGTCCTCTAAATCATTATGGGTTATGATGTTTAGCTTTACATCGATTAGTTTCTCAGTGTACTAGACAAGGAGTCATTTTGCTATGTGTCATTTTTATTCCATGACAGTGTCTGAATATAAATATAGTACATCTTAAAAAGTGCAAGGAAGATAATTTCACCCTATTCAACTGTGAAAGGCTCTAACTGAGGAAAAGTTGTTTTTATCCCCCCCTTAGGTTGGTCCCAAACAAACAATTATGATCTGTTTCTCCAAAAGGGAAAGGAGCCAACTAAGAGCCAGTTAGCATGATGTTAAATTGTCATGCATGAAAGCATTTCTTTGTCTATTCAATGAAGTTACGAGGACTCAATTAAGTACAAAGAGCTCTTGTTCTAGCAGAGAAGACAGAATATAACAAGTGGTGGCATGTTAAATGTTAACATATCAAATGAGGCAGAAGGGATAGCTTAAAGAAAGGCAAGTAGGAAAAGCTTGTGTGGAATGTAGATGAATTAAAGCCTTAAGGTATATATAATGTGATACAATTTTTTCAAGCTCATAAAGAAACCAAGGTAGAGGAATAACAGTATCAGAAAAAAATACAATGAGATTTGAATTCTTAGAGCAGTTATGAGGCTCACATGGAAAGTGTATGTGTGTGTGTTTTTGTATGACTGAAGCAAGAGAGGCAAGATGAGAAAAAGGTTTTCAGGCTGCACTAAGAATAAGTTGACTTTGTGAATAATGAGAGCTACTCAAGTCTTTTAAGTAGGAGTGACATAATCACATTTGGTTGTTCTAGAAATCATTCTGCTTCCTATGTAAAAGGGTAACTCACTCAATGAGTACAGAGTGCTTACTTACTGTGTAGAAGCTGAAGATATAACAATGAGCAAAACAAAGATCCCTATCCTCTTAGTCCTTACATTCTTATGGAAAATGATAAACAACAATATAATAAAGGAATACATTATATGATATATTAGATGTTAATTACTGAGGGAAATGAGATAGGTAAAGAGAGTTGAGAATGTCTGGCTGGACTTAGAATGCTGTTGCCATTTTACGTAAGGCCAGTTTAGCAGAAAGAATATTAAAGTTCAAGACATAGGAATAGGGGGCTTGGAATGTGGCTCAGTGGTAGGGTGCTTGCCTAGCATGCATGAAGCCCTGGGTTCCATTCCTCAGTATCACATACACAGAAAAAGCTGGAAGTGGTGCTATGGCTCAAGTGGTAGAGTGTTCTTTTTACTTTATTGTATTTTGTTTTATTTTTTGTTCTCTGAGCCTGATTTTTTAAAATTGGTCATGGGCTTGAACCCAGGGCCTGGGCACTATCTCTGAGATCATTTGCTCAAGGTTAGTGCTGTACCACTTTGAGCCACAGTGCCACTTCCAGCTTTCTGGTGGTTAATTGGAGATCAGGGTCTCATGGGAGTGGGACTGCTGGGTCATAGTGGAGCTCTATGTTTAGTCCATCCTGCTTTCCAGAGACGTTGAACGATTTACAGTCACACCAACAGTGTAGTAGTGTTTCCCTTTGATTGCATTCCTGTCAGCATCTGTTATTGTTAGTTTTCTTGATAATGACCATTTTAACTGGGATGAGGTAGAATCTCAATGTTGTTTTGGTTTGCGTTTCAGATATTGAACATCTCTTCGTGTGTCTATTGGCCATTCTTTTTCTTCTGAGAAATCTCTCTTTAGGTCTTTTGCCCATTTGTTTAATTGGGTTGTTGTTACTTTGAGCATTTGTTTTTGGGGTGTTTAATTTTTTTGAGCTCTAAGTATATTTTAGATATTAAGCCCTTGTCTGATGCATAGCTAGTAAAGATTGTTCCCCATTCTGTGGGCTTTCTGTTTATCTTGCTAGCTATGTCCTTTGCCATGCAGATACTCTTCAGTTTGATGCAGTCCCATTTATCTAATCTTTCTTTGATTTGTTGTGATTCTGGATTTTTCTTAGGAAGTTTTGACTTGTGCCAAGGAAGCTAGTATTTCCCCTATCCCATCCAGTACTATTTTCAGGGTATTAGGTCTTACCTTTAGGGCTTTGATCCATTTGGAGCTGATTCTGGTGCAGGTTGATATATAGGTTGATATATAAGGATCTAGCTTCAGTTTTTGCACATGTATAACCAATTCAGTACCATTTGATGAAGAAGTTGTCTTTTTCTATTCTGTGTTTTTGGCTCCCTTACCAAATATTAGGTGGTTATAGGTCTGAGGGTTCATTTCTGGGTCTTCTATTCTACTGGTCCTCAGGCCTAATCTTGTGCCAGTAAAGCCAGAAGCACAACCATGTATATTGCAGCACTATTTATCATAGCTAGAATATGGAATTAGCTCAAATGCACCTCAGTGGACAAGTGGATCAAGAAAATGTGGTATATATACACAATGGAATTCTATGCGTCCAAAAGAAAGAATGATGCTGCTCATTGGAAGGGAAATGGAAAGACTTGGAAAAAATTATATTAAGCCAGATCCAAAGAAACATAGGTTGCATGGTTTCCCTCATTTGTAATAATTAGATTGTTCCTGTAAATCTACAAGTAAACCCAGTGGATAGTAAAAGATAAAAATTTACACATGGATATAATGAATTAAACAAGACTGTAAACATTCACACAATGAGACCAAAGAAGGATATTCTCAGTAGAGGATCACAAGGGATCAATAGCTATGTGCATATGGATCATATAAAATAATGTTTATCAAAATGAACTCCAAGATATGGGAACAAGAGATTTTTTTATTGTGCTATTTTAGTTATTTTTTTCTGTTTTTTTTTCCCTTTTGTCACTGTTTTTGATTTCTGTACCTTTTGTCTTATATGTTAGTTTATCTGATTTGGGGAATGGGAGGGAAAGCACAGAAATAGACAATTTTGGAAATTAGCCACTCTGTTGGAAATGAACTATACAACGTAGGGGGAAGAAAAAGGGGGGGGGAAACTGGGAAAAATGAGGGAGGAATGACACTGTTCAAAAAGAAATATACTCAGTACCTAACATGTAACTGTAACCTCTCTGTACATCACCTTTACAATAAAAAAATTAATAAAAAAGAGTCTAACAAACTTTCCTGTCCAGGCTTGCTTTGAACTACAATCTTCAGAACTCAACCTCCTGAGTAGCTAGTATTACAGGCATGAGCCTCCAGCAGCACCCAGCTTAGAGCCCGAGCTTTAACAATTGCAAGGAATGCATTTTTCCCTAGGAAAAAAATAGGACGGAAGTTTGCCAATTGGAAAGTATCTTTGTAACAGAGACTGAAGTTTAGTTTGCTTGTGGAGGCAGTATGCCAACAAAGTTTCTTTGGATGTGCAAAGAAGGAGACATTAAAGGCAAGTGATCTTTTTTTAAGGAACTATGTTTGAATTAAGTGTTTTGGACTTGCTAGGAGACACTCTACTGCTTAATTCACATCTTCAGCCTTTTTTGCTCTGATTACTTTTTGGTCTCTTCTTTTGGTCTAGCTGGCTTTGACTGTGATTCTTCTATCTGCCCTTACTGTGGTAGGTGAGATGACAGATACACACACCATCTTGCCCAGTATTTTGAGATAGAGGCTAGCACATTTTTTCTCCCAGCCTGGTTTTAAACCTCCATTCTCCAAATTATGCCTTCCAAGTAGCTAGGGCTACAAGTGTGAGTCACTATCTGGTGGCTATCATCTACTCAAGTTGTAAAAGTAAGAATTCTGGAAAGTTCCAAGCCTGTTAAACATTATATGCTAGTTTTCAAGGTACGTTTGTATTTTGATAAGGAAAAGCACTATCTGGTTCAGATAGTGCACCATAAACATTTCTTTTGGAAAGCACCCAGTTGTTATTTGCTATAATATTGCCCTTCTTAAATAAAAACAATACAGTGCACCACTGTCTTTGCATTTCCCTCTAGCTTCTACCTCATTTCTCTCCTCCCTTTTATAGCTTTCTTCTCCCATGATTTGCTCTATGATCTTGTTGTTCCCACATCCTTTCCTCTACTCTCCCTTGAGTGCCCTCAGACTTTCATGGACACTATGAGAGTTGTCAGTGGTCTCTGCCACACTACTAAATCCAGCTGTCAGGAGCATCTACTTCTACTGATTACTTTTTCCCTATAGCACTATGTTTTAATATAGGTTTGGTTATTATGTAGGCATGAGGAATCCAACAGATCAGATATGATTGATACAAAGCGAGGGCTTGTGGCCCATCACACATAGAGCCAATACAATGGCAGCGTTTTTTTTTTGCAAAGAAAAAAAGCTGTTTTGTGGTAAGGAGGAAGAATAAAAGTTTAAATCTGCCTCCTTCATCGATTGGTAGTGGATGAAATGATAGGAAGTGAGAGGAACAGGGTGTTTGTTAAATTGGGTGGTGAGAAGAGAGTTTTTTAGTTCTTTTGCCTGTTTATATGCATGCTTTTGTTCTGTGCAGAGGATTCTGATATTTTCTCCATCCAAAGTGGGACTTGAACATCCAAAGTGTTATCTGATGCTTTAGGCTCATTGGCCATGCCCCCAACCCTGGATTTTGAATTTTTTATGTCAGAGGGTCATTAATTGGATGGTTGACTTCCCTTCATATCTGTTCTGGAAAACCAGTTTGAAACAATCCTTGAATGGATTCCAAAGAGATTTCCTGGGAAACAACTTAAAACACTTTGTTATTTAAGGAATTTAATTCCAGTATACCAAGGACTCAGACAGTTTCACCATTAGACAAATGGTCACAGATGACAAGAGAAAAGGACCTCATGTCATGGAAGTGGAGGTTGGGGACTACCTGGATTGGCAGAAGAAGAAAGGTAGGTGTTGGGTCTTGGTCTGTCCCACGAAAGACGGACAGGGTCCGAGGAAAGGTAAGTGAGGCGCTCACTTGCCTCGCCGGTCCCCAGCCTCCCTCAGACTCCCTCAGACAATCAGACACAGCGGGGAGCCAAATCAAACAGGTAGAAAACTCGTTTATTAACAGAGAGCAGCCCTTTTTTAAAGCCAAAAAGGGCGAGTGGCATGGCAAGGGAGGAAGAGGAACCAATCACTGTCAAGGTCACACCCTATCATGCACCTAATCTTTCACGGGCTGGTTATGCACTGAACTTAAGGTTAATTGGGCTCTGCCCACTCTACTGTCTCTCAGTGCCATCTTTGCTGCCCATGTGCTCTACACTAAATTGGGCTCTGCCCACTCAACTCCCTCTCAGCGCCATCTTTGCTGCCTGTGTTCCCGACAGGTAGGGACTGTGACAGGTGCCACAGGAATGGGTGAGGCAGAGAAAACATTTAGGATTGGTGTTAAGAATAATTTCTGTAGGCTCTCTGGAATTGGAACTGTCTCTAGGGTGTGTGTGTGTGTGTGTGTGTGTGTGTGTGTGTGTGTGGTAATAGGTCTTGGGATAATTAAGGCAGGTGGACAGTGAGTAGAAAAGCAAAGGCCCCAATAAAGGAGGTGGTTGAGGTTATGGGATCTGTGTTGGCTGCTTTGCATTTAAAAGTTGTGCTCATGGGTTTGTTGACAACAGACTCATGACTAACCTTAGGAGAGTGGTCCTTTCAAGGCCAATAAGAGCAAGGCTCCAGCACATGAAAGCAGCAAAATAGAGCAGAAAATATGGTCAGTAAACATTGTCACCTGTCATTTTACACCAATGACTCAAATTTAGGAGTGTTCTTGACTTCCTCTGTTTTCCTTGAACTAGATCAATCGATCAATCGATCGATAGATAGATATTTATATCTATCAATAGAAACTATCAATAATTCCTTTCAGATCTATCAAAGTACAGACCTAAGGAAGTAGAAAGACATACTGCCTTCACAAGGTGGAAAGCAACAGTACTTAGATGGCTATATTTCCCAAATGAATCCATAGATCCTATGTAATCCCTACCAAAATGCTAGCTTCTACTTTGTGCAGGTATAGACAAGCCTATCCCAAAATTTATGTGGAAATAAAAGAGAGCCAGAATAGAAAAAGAAAACTTGATAAATAAGAGTAAAGTAGAAGCACTCAGACATGAAAATTTACAACAAGGCTTCAGTAATCAATACTGTGTGAGACTTTGGACAGATATAGAGTTCAATGACATAATGAAAGTCCAGAAATAAATGCACGCACCTATGGTGATTTTATGCAAGTGTACCACCGTAACTCAATAGAGTGAAGATTTACTTTTTCCAATAAATTGCATAGTAAAAACTATATGTTCATGTACAAAAATGACTTTGGAATCCTACTTCATATAATATACAAAACTTTATTCAAAGCAGATCAGAGATCTAAGTATAATATAGGTATAAATCTTTATAATTCAGACTAAGGAATGTTTCTTAAGGTGCAAAAAAGAAGAAAAAATAGTTAAGTTGGACTCCATAAAAGTTAAATTAATTTGTGAATCCAAATTTAAAGAACATTATCAAGAAGCTGGAAGGATAAGGTACACAATAGGAGAAAAATTTGCAAATTATATATCCAATAAACAATTTAGAAGCCCCTGAAAGAGCTAAACATAGTTATTTGAGACAGCAATTCTACTCCTATATAGTACTCAAGTACACAAAAAAGTGTTCAACAATGTTCATAGCAGCTTTATCTGTAATAATCAATACAACTCAAATATCCTTCAAGTAATATAGATAAGTAAAATGCGGTATATTATACAATGGAATATTACTTACTCCTTTATAGGGATGGAATACTGATGTGTGCTAAAATAAAGATGAACCTTGACAACATTATACTCAATGGAAGAAGACAGACACAAAGCTAAAGCATTAAATGGTACCATTTATATGAACTGCCAGCATAAGCAATTGATAGAAACAGAAAGCAGATTAATGGTTGCTAAGAGCTGGGGGGAGGAGGGAGAGGAGGAAGGAGAAATAGGGAGTTTTTTTTGGATGGGTGTGGTTCCTGTCCAGCGAAATGAAAATGTTCCAAAATTAGAAAATGGTATATGTTGCACAACTCTGTGATTTACTAAAAACCTGTGATATACTAAAAACCAATGAACTATGCCGTATACTTTTCTAAAAGTTTTGTTAAATGTACAGAAAGACAAAGAAAAATGGAGAGAAAGAACTCTTTTGGGGGTCAAGAATATTTCACTAAAGCTACTTTTTCTTAAGATTTAAATAATAAATTTAAAGAACAAACAAATATATGCAGAAACTTCCAATAGACCACTTTTCACCACCTCTACTCATACCATTCTCATCCAAGCTATTACCATTTTTGCAAAGACATTCCTAAATAAGCTTTCTGCTTCTAGTTGCCTTGCCAACAGACTTGCTCTTCCAACAGTAGTCTGAGCCAAAACAGCATCCTCTTTGAAAAATATAAATGAGGTCATGCCATGCTCCTGATCCAATCTTCTACTTGCTCTCCAACACAGCTCTGTTTTTACCTGACTTAGATGTATGGCTCCAAGACCTTTCCCTGAAAAAAAAATGGCTGCATGGCTAATGAAAATTTGAAAGACAGAATAGCTAGCAGTGGACAAGATATCTTGTCCTTTTTGCTTTCAACCATGAGCATTCTGTGGATAGGAATACCTGGGATCAAAATCAAAAGCACTGGATATGGCATGGCAGAAGGTGAGCCACACACCGTCAGAGCCAGGGTTCTGCTTCTCTTATCTAAAACCTTTTAATAAGAGAAAAGTCAAACGATGGACACATTCAATCTCAGTACTCAAGAACACTTGACCACTTTACAGATCATCCAACTAATAAGTAGTCATTCAGGGCTGGGAAGGTGGCTCAGTGGTAGAGCGCTTGCCTTGCATGCCTGAGGCCCTGGGTTCGATTCCTCAGCACCACATAAGCAAAAAGAAAAAAGCTGGAAGTGGCGCTGTGGTCAAGTGGTAGAGTGCTAGCCTTGAGCTGAGGAGCTGAGGGACAGTGCCCAGGCCCAGAGTTCAGGCCCCACGACTGGACCCCCCCCCCCCCCCAAAAAAAGTAGTCATTCAGACTCAGCTCTGTGCTACTGAGCCCACTCACAAAGTTCTGACTCTATGACTTCCATATTCTTCATTTAACCAATGAAGTTGGGGTGGACTCGCTATTGAAGAAATTATGGACGACTTCATGAGAAGCACAAAGAGTTGCAGATAACCACCAGTGGGCAACACATGAATTCCATCCTCATCTTCACAAAAGGTCACTAGAAAAGAATGAAGTTTCTCCTTTGGATTGAGAACTGAGTGCCTCACTTCTAACTCTACACTGGCAGTCAGCCTATGATTCTTTTCCAAATCTAGTCCATCATCATCATCCACTGCTCACAAAAGATTTGTTTAAGAGTCATTACCCTGTTCCCAGGAATAAACAAATCACCTCATCTTGAGACCAAAAAAGCTGCTTTAGGCCCTGAGACTTTCAATTGTCTATTTCAGATTGAGCTCTCACCTTGTTCCTCCTGCTCCTATTGAGTCTGTGATTTCAGCTTCACTGGACAGCAGATAAGAGAGGACAAAGAGAAGTTTAGGATGGAGGAGAAGGTGGTAACCCCAAGACAAGATCAATAATGAGGAGAGTGTGATTTCTGGCAGTTACAAGCACTACAAAAGAATGGTGGCTAGGGTGGCTTACGCATTCCAATGTCCTAACTTATAGAAACAAACTGATAATATTAATCCATCTATCTCCACTCTCCAGTGAGTTGGGAAAGGAAGACAGGGTCATTCAGTCACACCTCTTGATCTGAACTGATAGAAGATGGCAGTTGTCCAATTGCCTTAAAGGTTAAGTGCAAGCAATAGTCTCCTCTTCTGTCAGAGAGATAGAATAGAAAATACTCAGGGGAATACCTCTTTGTTCATCTAACAAGTCTCTTATTATTATACAATAGCTCTTCCAATTATTGTACGTTTATGTGATTTCCTCTTTTAAAAAACAACAGGAGACTGGGCACCAGTGGCTCATTTCTATAATCCTACCTCCTCAGGAGGCTGAGGTCTGAGGACCACAGTTTGAAGCCAGCCGGGCAAGAGAGTCCATGAGAATCTTATCTCCAATGAACCATCAAAAATCCAGAAGTGGAATGGTGGCTCAAGTGGTAGAGTGCTAGCCTTGAACAACAACAAAAAAGCTTAGGGACAGTGTTGAGGCCCTTAGTTCACGCCCCAGGAGTGGTATACATACACACACACACACACACACACACACACACACACACTCACACACATTATTCATACCTTAATGTGGCTTAATTAAATCTTCTTGAAGTTCCAGAGAGCAGCAAACCTGAAGGCTATAGTGCACAGCTTAAAGAAAAGACACCTAGTGGGTGATGTGTTTGAACAGGAAGGAAAACCCTCTCAGAAATAGTTGTTTTCTTGGGAAGCTAGTTCAGGCTGTTTGAGTTGGGACCATGAATGTGCTCTCAGGTGAGTACCAGAAGGTAAGAAAGGAAGGCAGCAGTAGGCACAGGGGGATTAGATCTTCCATGATATCAACCATAAAACCATGGAAAATCATCTAACACGCTCCCCTTAATTAAGAAATGATCCTTTGGAACATGCGAGGCTTTTGAAGAATGTTCTATTCCTGTTCATGTGGACCCAGATTGTTCTTCCTGGCCATAATTCCTCCCTTGGGCCTGTCCAGCCTAATCTAGTACTAGAGACATCGATTTGGTACTTTTTCTCACAAAAACATCCCTATACTTTGTTGTTGTTTTTGTTGTTTTGCCCCCACAGTGCCAGCAAGAGGAACATTTCATGATTCCTTGGCAAGGAATCCCAATTGGCTGGGAGTTTATAGACATGATAAAAGTTAACAAATACTCCTCATAGCAAAGAGCTTCCAGGCTCCATAAATGAATCAAAGGTCAAAAGAAGGGTCTGAAGCTACAGGTCACTGTTTTCTGATAAGACTAGGGGATTCCAGGCATTTGCCACCTTGCCCAGTGTTTAAAAAGGCTCAGGATATTGGTATATGGTATGTCGCAGGAATTAGGAGATCAACTCATAAAGAATTCAGCAAAGCAAAGTTTATTTCTATGGAAAGATGCAGCATCAAACCAAAAAATCTGGCAAACAGAGCAGATGGGCTTCTCCCTTTTTTATCTCTAACACAGTAGCAGGCCCGCCCCTTCTGCTCTGGTTGGCCGAGCTGAGGGTTACAATCTGCTTATAATTGGCTAATTTGAAGAGAGTAAGATACTTTAATTACTCACACCCTCTGCTACTTCCTGTACTTGCTGATATTGTCTTAGCAGGATAGTCAAAAAGAGCCAAGCCACCAAGCCAAAGCAGAAACTTTTAAGCAACCCACATTAAAAGAAATGCTTTTCTTACACCAGCCATTCTGTCTGTGTGTGCGCGCGCGCGCACGCACACATGCCAGTCCTGGGGCTTGAATTCAGGGCCTGAGCACTGTCCCTGAGCTTCTTTTGCTCAAAGCTAGCACTCGACCACTTGAGCCACAATGCTATTTCTGGCTTTTTCTGTTTCTGTGGTACTGAGGAATCAAACCCAGAGCTTCATACATACTATACAAGCACTCTACCACTAAGCCACATTCCCAGCTCCCTTTTATAACTTAAAAATAATGCTTTTAAAAGAGGCAAAAAACAATCCAAAGACGCTGGAGAATAGAGAAATTGTGGTGTATTAACCAAATAGAATATATGCAGCATGCAAATAAATTAGTTATACAAAAAGTACCACTGTATCTATAAATTTAATAGCACAATGTTGAAGGAAAAAATATGACTAGCCCAGAAGATGATATATGTACAATACCTTTTCATAAATAAAATATTTGTCAATCAAACTTACCTGTATAAGCTAAAATAAAAGCAAGAGAGGAGAAGCACAGAATCGATTGTCAGTTATTTCAGTGTAGGTAGTAGATGTGTATTACTAATAGTGTTTTACTTCTTGGGATGAGTGGTGGGTTCAGAGATATTCACTTGACTTTTGTTTTCTTTTTTGTCCAAGACTTGGACTTAACTCACTATCTGACACTTTCACTCAGAGTACCAGCTTTACCATCTGAGCCACACCTCCAATCCCTGTTCATTCATGAACTTTTTTTTTTTGTCAGTCTTGGGGCTTGAACTCAGGACCTGGGAACTGACCCTGAGCCTCTTTGTGCTCAAGGCTAGCGCTCTACCACTTGAGCCACAGTGGCACTTCTGGCTTTTTCAGAGTAGCTTATTGGAGATAGGAGTCTCACAGGGACTTTTCTGCCCAGGCTGGCCTCGAACTGTGATCCTCAGATCTCAATCCCCTGAATAGCTAGGATTACAGGTATAAGCCACCAGTGCCCAGCTCATTTATTAATTTTTATACATTTTCTTTATTTAAGCTCTTCTCTTATAAAATGTATCATAAATACAAAAAAAACATATGCAATAAACATAAAGCCTAATGTTTCTCAACACTTTTGATTAAGAAGTAGAGCATTTCCAGCTTCCTCCTAAATCTTCACTAACCCCTAAACAGACATTTTTCTATAAAATAAACTACTAACGATTACTAGAAGAGCCTGAGCACTAGTGGCTCATGCCTATAATGCTAGCTACTTAAGAGGCTGAGATCTAGAGGCTCACAGAAGTCAGCCTAGGCAGAAAAATTTGCTAGACTCCATCTCCAAAATAATCAGCAAAAAGCTAGGCTAGAGGCATGGCTCAAGTGGTAGAGCACCAGCCTAGCAAGTAAGCTAAGCAAGCCTGAGGCTCTGAATTCAAACCTCAGTACCACCCAAAACAATTACTAAAAGAAATCTTACTAAACATTCAGCATGCATATTTCTTATTGTTATCAAATCAGCAAATGTATATGCACCATTATTTTAAATGATTTATGCATTTTATTGGTATATTTTATTTTATTTTATTATATATTTTATTTTATTGGTATAATTTATTTAACCAGTCCCATATTGATAGACATTACAGTTTTATTTCCATTTTTTTCTATATTAATGCTTGAAAAAAATACATACCTGCCCGGTGCTGGTGACTCACCCCTGTAATCCTAACTACTCAGGAGGCTGAGATCTGAGCATCATGGTTCAAAGCCAGCCCTAGCAGGAAAGTCTATGAGACTCTGATCTCCAACTAAACACTAGAAAACCAGAAGTGGCACTGTGGCTCAAGTGGTAGAGCATTAGCCTTGAGCTGAAGAGCTGAGGGACAGTGCCCAGGGGCAGAGTTTAGGCCCCAAGACTGACAAAAAAACAAAACAAAACAAAACTGAAATATATCTCCTAAAGACAGTGGTGAAACCTAGCTCAGAATATGAAGTGTTTTAACATATCCAGATGATAGGTAAATGGGATCATTTATTATACACAATTTTAAAATAATTTTTCTTAATACATGTACAGTATACAGATTAATGGCATTCATTTCCATACATCATACAGTGTGCACTGTAGTTGCTCCTTATATTTTTCCCTTTTCAATGTTGAATTCTTGATGGCCTTTTCATTCACAGCTGGTGCTCTATTGGTGCCACACCTCCAGTCTGGCTTTTTGCTGGTTAATTGGAGATAAGAATCTCAGATTTTTCTTTTCTTTTTTTTTGAAAACAATGGAATTTTATTTTGATGAAAAACTTGAGTTTACAATCATTTAGTAAATGAAGAGCAAACACGTCATTTTCCTATCCCATAACTCTTTAAGAAAAAGCATTAGCAAATAAATATCTGCGAACAGATTAAGGGTAAGGCAGTCTGGATAATAAACCACCTCTGATGTTCACTCCCTGCACTTGACTCACTTGAACTGATAAGATATGAGCATCAAATTTCACCCTGGTCATTCAAATAAGCCCAAGATAAATACTCACTTTTTTGTCATCACAAGCACACTATACACATTTTACTGAAGGAATACTTTGACAGAAGCACTTATTTAAGTTATATTGTGCATCACAACTATAAAATGGCTTGAACAGTTCCATTTAACCACCATTTATAAAGTGCAACTACATAATATTCTGCATTTTATCTGAGGTGAGATGAATATCAAGCTACACTGAAAATACCCCAGGTGCCAATTTCCACCATTTCTGAAAGGACCTAGATGTGTGTGAAAAAGGACTGTTCCCCATACAAAGAACCAATTTCACAAACCTACTGGTAAACAAATACTTTTATGTAACTAGAACCTCAGGATGCTAAAGTTGTACTCATTTAAAAAAAAAACAAACCATTCGGCTACCTTTGGTCTTTAAAAAAGCCTACACTGCAATATCCTAAATATGTGCAGCTCACAATGAAGAAGAGTGGGCTTGCAGTGCAGAATGAGGAGTACACCGTCATTGTGAAGAGTAGCATGCTATGGTTTCAAGGATCATCAGCATCACAGCATTGGGTTCTGGGCATCAGGATCGAGGTCACTGTTGCTAGAAGGGGGCTGAATGGGAAGGCTGTCCAGCTCATCCACTTGTGAAGTTGGGTGCATGACCGCCAGCTGGTCCTGGGGAATGTCTGCAGCAGCTGCTGCCAGGTTGGTGATAGATTTACTTTTTACACACTGAAAGTCTACATGCCGGCTCTTTCCTTCTTCCTTCTCCCAGGACATTGGCATAAAGGGTCTTTGGACATAGTTGTAAATGACTTCTGGGTGGCCTCCAGGCCTTTTCTTTACTTTTTCTTTGTAGGTAGGATAACCTTCTACTCCCAATCTAATCTTCTTAAGACCTCTTTCCTTCAAAACTGATTTGGCCACATCTCTGTTTTCAATGTACTTGAAAAGTCTATATAGAATCTCAGATTTTTCTGGCTGGCTTTGAACCACATACTCAGCTCTCAGCCTTCTGAGTAACTAGGATTACAGGTACAAGCCACTGGTGTTGATGCCCTTTGTTATCTGGATTTTTACACTTAGAAAAATGCAGTAGCAATTCATTCATACTGCTCTATGTATCAATAGTTCATTTCTCTCTGTCATTGAGTAATATTGTATTGTATGCATATATTACACTTTGTTAATTCTCCAATTGAAGGACATTCAGATTGTTTCCAATTTTTGGTGTTTTTTTTGGGTGGTTTTTAAATTAAGTTTCTATAAACACACATAGGTTGTTGTGTGAACATATTTTCATTTCACTTGGGCAAATCCCAAGAGTGGTCATATGATAACACAATTATGTTTATAAGAAACTTCCAAACCTTTCTATAGAGTTTATACCAACTCTTCATTTCCATTAGCAATATATCCTCACTAGCATTTGGTGTTGACATTGTTTTCTTAGCTTACATGATTCTAATAGGTATGTAGAAATATTTTATTGTGGTTTTAAGTTGCAATTTTTTAGTAACTAAAGATATTAATCTTATTTTCATGTGCATATTGGTAATCCATACATCTTATTTAGTGACTTGTGTATTCAAATCATTTTACGATTTTTATTTGGGTTCTTTATTTTCTTTGAAAGTTTGGATAGTTCTTTAAATAATATATATTTAAATTCTTTATCAGATATATAATTTGCAAATACTTTCTGCCAATCTGTGGCTTGTCTCTTCTTTAAATTTTTTTTTTTTTTTTTGGTCCGGTTGTGGGGCCTGAACTCTGGGCCTGGGCGCTGTCCCTCAGCTCTTCAGCTCAAGGCTAGCTCTCTACCACTTGAGCCACAGCACCACTTCCGGCTTTTTGTTTTCTGTTTATATGGTGCTGAGGAATCGAACCCAGGGTCTCATGCATGCAAGGCAAGCGCTCTACCACTGAGCCAACTTCCTAGCCCCTCTTCTTTAAAATTTTATTAGCATATACTGGGGCTGGGAATGTAGCTTATGGTAGAGTGGTAGAGTGCTTGTATGAAAATCTGGGCTTGATTCCTCAGTACCACATATACAGAAAAATCCAGAAGTGGCTCTGTGGCTCAAGCTGTAGAGCTCTAGCCTTGAGCTGAAGAGCTCAGAGACAGTGCTCAGGACCAGAGTTCAAGCCCTAGGACCAACAAAAGAAAATTACTAGCATATATTCATTATATAAAAGAATTTCATTGTGATAATTCCATATATTCCTATAATGTACTTTGTTAAAATTTATCCTATGACTTGTTTTTTATCCCCATTCTCCACTTTAAAAAATTAATAGGTTCTATTATTCTATTTTCATACTCTAACTGTGATCCTCCAGATCTCAGCCTCCTCAATGTTTAGGGTTATAGGTGTGAGCCAACGGCACCCAGAAAGACTCATTTAACTTTTACCTACAGATATCTAGTGACTCCAGCCCCATTTATCCTATTCTCTACAGAAAGGGCTTCAAGTCCTTGTCAAAAATATTTATGTGAATTGAGCTCTAGACTCTATTCTGTTTCATTGACTTGTGTGTTCATCCTTTTGCCAATATCATACTGTCTTTTGATTATTGTAGCTTTATAGTTTTTGGGGGGGCGGGGGTCCAGTTGTGGGGCCTGAACTCTGGGCCTGGGCGCTGTCCTTCAGCTCTTCAGCTCAAAGCTAGCGCTCTACCACTTGAGCCACAGCGCCACTTCTGGTTTTCTTCTTTTTGCTTATGTGGTGCTGAGGAATTGAACCCGGGGCCTCATTCATGCAAGGCAAGCGCTCTACCACTGAGTAACCTTCCCAGTCCCCAGCTTTATAGTTGTTTTTTTTTCTTGAGTTTTTGTTGCAAAAAACTAAGAATATTTTCTAACCCAGGCATATTTAAGGGAAAATATTTATTTTTGTACTTATCGTATCTTAGAGGGAACAAAAAGCAACCATTCTTCTCTCCCTGATGTTTCCTCCTCTCTTCTTTATCCTGCAGAAGAAAGTGAAAACCTGGATGGGTGAGCACACACTATGCTGATCCTTGAGGTCACTCTGAAGAGAAATCACAATTTGCATCATTCTACTTGGCCTAATTCCTTCTGATCAGTGTTGATAGATATAAAAGAGAAGAATCAGGTTGGAGAAAGGATTTCTTTTTTTTTTTCTTTGGGGGGTCCGGTCGTGGGGCCTGAACTCTAGGCCTGGGCGCTGTCCCTCAGCTCTTCAGCTCAAGGCTAGCGCTCTACGACGTGAGCCACAGCGCCACTTCCAGCTTTTTTCTTTTTGCTTATGTGGTGCTGAAGAATCGAACCCAGGGCCTCATGCATGCAAGGCAAGCGCTCTACCACTGAGCCACCTTCCCAGCCCATGGAGAAAGGATTTCTAAGATAAGAAATCTCTCTACAGAGTGCTCACATGTAGAACAGAGCCAGAGGCAGGTGCTCAGAACAGGATTGTGTCCTAAACCATGTCCTGCAAAGTTGTCTGAACTCTATGGCTGTGGAAATCAGCCCTCAAGCTCCCCACCCTCTCCAGTACACTGTATAGGAAGTCTGACAAAATTCAAGCTTCTGTTGTTAAATGGAAAAAAAAAGTATAAAATTAACTTTAAAAGAAAACTATCTTGGGAGATGATGCAAATGATTTGTTTTGTGTTTTCTGAAGATGTGACAGGTGCTGACTCTCACTGTTTCCTGGTTGCAAATAAATTGCAAAGTTGCCCCCAGAATCTTCAAAAACATTCTGGTATTATCCAAGTTTAGTGTTTTAATCTGGCTAAAAATCAGGCCTGTATGAATTTTTCATGTTTTTGCCAAGTCCTTTGCCCTTTAGCTTAGTTAAGGACCCTAAAAAAGAACCCATGCTGTCTGCTTACATTCATAGGTGTGGAAATTTTCCAGTGTTCATCTTTGATTGATAACTTCAGACATCTTTGTTTGATAACTTCTGAGGTTCAATACTAGGTTGAAGATTAAGTTAATTACTCTGTAGCATATGAAATAGAATATAAAATATCTTTTCCTTAACATAAAGCTAATGTGTACATCTATCGCTTGTAGATGTGGTATATATGTGACAGTAGATATATGTCATGCCTGAAGAGTTATTAGGAACACAGAGATGACTGTACATTGGAGAGAGGGAGAAATTGGATTTCATTTCTTTGGCTACCATTTGATCTTCAGCAGATTATGTCACTTGTTAAGCTCTGGTTTCCTCCTCTGTAAAATGAACAAGTAGGCCTGGGAAGGTGGCTCAGTGGTAGAGCGCTTGCCTTGCATGCATGAGGCCCTGGGTTCGATTCCTCAGCACCACGTAAGCAAAAAGAAAAAAAAAGCTGGAAGTGGCTCTGTGGCTCAAGAGGTAGAGCGCTAGCCTTGAGCTGAAGAGCTGAGGAACAGCGCGTAGGCCCAGAGTTCAGGCCCCACGACCGGACCCCCCCCAAAAAAAAAATGAACAAGCAGTAACTCTTAACTTTCAGGGGTTATGGATCAAATAAAATAATGATATGCAGGCTCAGTGTGTGACCCATTGTAAGTATTTGTGAAATGTTAATTACTTCTCACTAGCAGTGCAGGATGTCAGGGCAATCTGGCTATGACAACTGTCACCTCATTGATTGCCAGGACTGTCCCCTTCCTTCTTCGTTACTCCATGTACAGCCGATGACCAGTGAATGAGTGGCCGCTCCCCTAAGCTAGAATCTCCAAACAAGCTTTCAAAGGCAAATAATAGTGCAAATGCAGACACATAGTATAATTCTGCTTCTCAAATATTAGTGCGTATGAGAATTACCCCAGCTTTATTAAAATGTGAATCCTGGGGGCAAGCTTGAGATTTTTCATTTCTAAGTAGCTCTCAGGTAAAGCTGAGGACAACACTTTTAAAGAGCAAGATGGCAAAGGTGTTTGTCACTACAGGTGCTTTATTTGTCTAAGATTCACTAATGCTTCTCAGTACCAACCATACATTAGAAACTCCAAGGAAAATGGTTCTTAACTAGATGCTAGTACCACCCCTGAAAGAATTTAGCTTAAAGAGGCCAAAAAGTGGGGGAGGGGTTCTGGGCAATAGTATTTTCAGAAGTTTTCTGCTGTGGCTGAGAGATGACGTGGCCCCCAAAGGTTCATGTTCTAAGAGTTTTTCCCCAGTGTGGTAGTGCTGAGGTGGTTGGACCTTTAAGAGATGGAGGGGTTAGGGATTTAGTTTAATAGAAGAGCACTTGCCTGGCAAGTGCAAGGCTGAGTTTGGTTCTCAGTTCTGGGGAAAAAAAAAAAAAAAGCTAAGAAGAGGTGAAGCCTGGTAGAAGTCAATCACTGGCCCCAGGATGCCACCCTTCAGAATGAATTAGAGCTGCACCTAAAGAACAGATTGTGTAAAAGCAAAACCATCTGAGCACTTGGCCTCTCCTTTTTCTGCTTTTTTGCTACATTGTGACACAGCCAAAGGGCCATCATCTAAATGTGCCAGGCTTCTCTGACCCTCCATTCACCAATCACAAGTCAGTTTATAAAGTACACATTCTTAGGTATTGTTAATAATCACCATTAAGGTCTGGGAAGGTGGCTCAGTGGTAGAGTGCTTGCCTTGCATGCATGAGGCCCTGGGTTCGATTCCTCAGCACCACATAAGCAAAAAGAAAAAAGCCGGAAGTGGTGCTGTGGCTCAAGTGGTAGAATGCTAGCCTTGAGCTGAAGAGCTGAGGGACAGCGCCCAGGCCCAGAGTTCAGGCCCCACGACCAGACCCCCCCCCCCCAAAAAAAAATCACCATTAAACAGGCTGTTTCAGGTGATGGCAAAGGTTCTCTGGTAGGTGCTTCTAATGAGCAACCAGCCTTGAGAAAAAGCTCTTGACAGAATTGTTTACATGAGAATTTTCATTTCTCTGTAATTTACAAGAAGTAAAAGTGTTTGGAGAGCATTTCCTAACCCCCCTATTTTTGGTCTAGGTTAATCAAGCCCAAAGCTTTGCATGTCTCAGAAGCTTTAATTGGAAGCAAGCTTAAACCAAATAACAATCTTCAGTTATTCTGAGGTACTCACGATACATGATTTATGTTCTCTAATTACTCTGAATATCAACCCAAAAAAATGTCTCCTGCTGGAAAGGTAACATACTTTAAATTTACAAGTTGCACTTATCCTGTGCAAAGCAATGGGGGAAAAATGAAGAGAAAAATAAAAACATGGTTTTTAAAAACCTGGGCAGTGTAGAGGGGAGTTCTGCTGTATGCTAAGGGGAGTTCCAGAGGAAGTTACAGATGTTCCCGCCTCATGAGAAGAAACCGCAGTGTGGTAAATAAATTTGCTAACTGTTTAGCAGTTGCCCTGTACATCCAAGTCTATCCCATTCTTCTGGTTACTCAGAGACAGCAACTAACCTTCCTTACATGTCCCAGCTCTTCACTGTTTCCTGCTCAAAATCTGCAAGAAAATAGGGCAAACTCTGAAATAGTAGCAAACTCTAAAAATAGGAGAAAGCTTCAAGACTTGGCATACAGGAGACAGATACTACATTTTTAATGAATAAATAATCAATTATGAGTCTCTCAAAGATTTTGTACCAGGTTATCACTTAGCTATGGGGACTGAAGTGTTTAAAGATGATTCCCATCCCCAAAGGATCTATCTTTAACAGGGTCTCATTATGGAGACTGTGGTCACAGTATATGAGACCATGTGGATTCCATAACATAGAATCATACAGGAAATCCTGAACCACAACATCCCTTTA
Source organism: Dipodomys spectabilis (assembly GCF_019054845.1). Taxonomy (NCBI): domain Eukaryota; kingdom Metazoa; phylum Chordata; class Mammalia; order Rodentia; family Heteromyidae; genus Dipodomys; species Dipodomys spectabilis. Next base: position 18,422,073 of record NW_024870775.1, read on the forward strand.
TATTTATCCCTTTCTAGATATATGATAGCTGGTCCCCATTTGCACAAATAAACTCTGCATCTATGTAAATCATTGCTCTGTATCATAGATCTTTGTAGAACCCGTATATCAACATTCTAATTGTGACTAGCTAAAACAGGGAATGGAGACAAGATAAATATTTGCCAGTGATTTTTTTGATACAGCTCATTTATACATATCACTATTCAGTGGGCTGTGTGGCAATCTCTGGCCAATGGCATTTTAGTGAGAGTGAATATGGTTAGGCTTATCTTTTTCTATCTTGTCTCTCTTATTTAATTGCTAAACCCTTATGTACAATTTAGTATGTGCTAGACACCAAAGAGGTAACAGTAAACTCAGCCTGCTGGTTATTAATTTCTAAGTCCTGCAGAATAATGGAGGGGAGAGAAACTTGAATTTGAAGATAATTTCATCAAGACTCATTCAATCTTCAGATGCTGTGTGTGTGTGTGTGTGTGTGTGTGTGTGTGTCTGTGTGTGTGCGCGTGCGTGCGCGCGCCAGTTCTGGGGTTTGAATTCAGAGCCTGGGCACTGTCCCCGAACTTTTTGCTCAAGACTAGCACTCTGTTACTTAAGCCACAGTTCTACTTCTAGCTTTTTTAGTGCTTAAATGGAGATGAGAGTTTTGTGGACTTTCCTGCCCAGGCTTTGCTTTGAACCCCAATCCTCAGATCTCAGCCTCCTAAGTAGCTAGGTTTACAGGCATGAGCCACTGGAATCCAGCTCAGATGCTTTATTTACTTACTTACTTACTTATTTATTTACTTTTAGAGAGGATAAAGAAGTTTATTGCCAGCAACCCAAACCAGGTTAGTGTCAAAAAGATGCTAGAATTGCTTTATTTATTTGTAAGTGACATGTCTCCCACAGACTCTTGCTTTGAATGCCTGGTCCCCAATCAATGACACTATTTTAGCAGGAGGAGGAAGAAGTCCTGGGGTGTTTCTTTCAAGATTATTACCTGGTGTCAGGCTCCTACCTGTTCCCTTTTCTTTTCTTTCATTTTCTTTTCTTTTCGTCAGTTGTGGGACTTGAACTCGGCCTGGGAGCTGTCCCTCAGCGCTCTTGAGCCACAGCACCACTTCCAGTTTTCTGAATGGTTTATGTTTTGGAGGTAAGAGTCTCACGGACTTTCCTGCCTGGGCTGGCTTTGAACTGCAATCATCAGATCCCCGCCTCCAGAGTAGCTAGGATTACAGGCGTGAGCCACCAGAGCCCCACTATAATCCTACTTGTTCTCTGCTTCCTCTCTATGGTAAGTGAGAAGCCTCCTCCTCCACATGCTCTTGCTGCCATGATGCCCCAGCACTGGAGTCCAGCTAACCACAAAGTGAACCCTCTGAAGTCATGAACCAAAATAAATTCTTCCTTTGCTTATATTGCTCTCTCAGGTATAAGGTCACAATGATGCAAAAGTAGCAAACATAAGTTACTTATACTGTGGGTTTGGGGTCAGGAATGGACTGTCCTGGTTAGCAAAATATCTGGCTACTAAAGGATAGCTATGGGGCTGGGAAGGTGGCTCAGTGGTAGAGCGCTTGCCTTGCATGCCTGAGGCCCTGGGTTCGATTCCTCAGCACGCATAAGCAAAAAAAAAAAAAAAAAAAGCCGGAAGTGGCGCTGTGGCTCAAGTGGTAGAGCGCTAGCCTTGAGCTGAAGAGTTGAGGGACAGCGCCCAGGCCCAGAGTTCAGATCCCATGACCGGACCCAAAAAAACAAAAAAACAAACAAACTAAAGGATAGCTATGCATTTCACATATGAAATAAAAGATGGTGCAAGAAAATGTTTGCCACATGCCTGGCTGCCACCAGACCTGGGTACTGTGTATGCTTTACCTTGCCATTTTCCCCACAATAGCAAGAGATAGATGTTAACCTCATTTAGCACAAAAGAGACTGTAATTAACAGAGATGAAATTACAGGCTCTCAATCAAAGGGCTCCAAATCTTGATATAGTCAGGATTTGAACTCAGACACATCTGTTACTAAATGCTATGATTTTTTTCCTTAGTGTTTTATACTGAAATTACATAGCCAGAATTTGAACTCAGGCAAATCTGTTACTAGAATGCTATGCTTAAAAATAAAATAATATAAAGAAAAACAGAAAGGAAAAGGAAGGAAGGAAGGAAGGAAGGAAAAGGAAAAGGAAAAGTGGGGTTGCCTGGGACTACAAGTACCTCACTGTGAAGGTCAAAGGTGACCGGTTGCCAGGACTACAATCCATGGAGGTATCGCTCCAACAGAGGTCTTGCATTGGCTGCATGTAATAGAAACCTACTCACAGTAGCTCAAACAGAACCTGGAGAATGGTTTTTTAAGGAGACAGGTCTTACGGAAGAGTTAAAAACACCTGCTCAGATTTATGATTTAAAAATCTGTGTATAATGTAACTGAAGTATGGGTAAGTAGTGGTCTGAGTTATAGAAATTAGATGAGGCTACATATTAAATCAGGAAAATAAGGCCTTGAAAGTAAGGGCCTAATTCACAGTTCACTCCCCAAAAATGATTCCACAAGTAAGCTGCTCTTTTCTAGCAGCTTATTTCTCTAGTCCACAGGGGTTTTTTGCTTTTTTGTTTTTTGTTTTGTTTTTGTCGGTTGTGGGACTTGAAGTCTGGGCTTGGGTGCTGTCCCTCAGCTCTTCAGCTCAAGGTGAGTGCTCTACCACTTGAGCCACAGCGCCACTTCCAACACACACTGGGTTTTTTTTTTAAAGCTATAGTTTGCACTCATTAATGAAATAAAGTAGAGCTAGACGGACCTTCCCCCTCACCCCCTCGCCCCCCATGTCTGAATAGAATACAGTAGACCACAGACATCACATAGTAGGATTGAGTGCTTTTTAGCAAAACTCTTGTTTTAGGGGTGGGAGGTGGGATTTTTAGGTCATTCTGTAAAGTTTTTTTTTCTCTCATTTTGAGTCATACAAAGTTAAAAGTTTAGAAAACCCAGATTAAATCCATGTACTCTCTATCACACATGAAGTAGTCAAGGTCCAGAGAAGTAAAATGGTCATCCAAGAGAGCCTGGTTAACACAATGGCTGTCATCTCTCTAAATTCCAGCTGTCTCCACCCCAAAGCAAACCTAAATCTGAAGACAATCTCTTTAGTGTCTCTTGTTTGCTCTGAGAAAGGCTTTGGCACAAGGTATGTAAGCACCATGAAAGAGCAGTTAGCTTGTTGATTGGGTTGTGCCCATGGAGTCTTGTGACGGAAGGTGTGCCAACTGCTATCTGGCCCTCCACATCTCACTTATTAGTCCTCAGGGGATCGGTTCTGTGTTCTGGAGAGATGTAGGTTTGGGCCCACAAAGACCCTTGATCTTGGCAGCAATGATGTGATTGTGATCAGGTATGAAGAAGGACTATGAGAAGGTTTAGATGTGATGGTTGTTTTAGCATGCCCTCATTTCAGGTCCTCAGCCCCTCCCTCAAAGCCAGTTGATTTGGCCAGATCTAACTGCAGCTGGCCTTCAGCCCTGGCCGTTCCTCCCACTTTACTTCCCACAACCGTGTTTTACCGCTAACCCCTAGCTGTATCAGGGGAATGCTACCTAACTGTAACTGTTACAATCAGAAAACCCCACCCCAGCTCTGTGCCATCTTGAGCATTCAGCTGCACATGCACACAGAGGACTTCACGTCTTCTCGACCCTAAGCCCCCACATATAAATTTAACCCTGAACAAAGGACTGACACCATTTCTCCCTCTCCCATGGGATAGATGGCCTTGTCAGCCTTGGCTGGCAGTAAACTGCTTTTCCTATATGTAGCTGTGTGTCCGTGTGTTTTTCTGGGCTGGAACCTACAATGGTGAATGTTGGTTCCATCTGTGTCCTTGGATGGTTGTTTAACCTTTATAATCTCATGATTGTGTGTGTGTGTGGGGGGGGGGATGTGGGTGGGTGGGTGTGAAATGATAGTAGCTCCAAACACACAGGATTGTTGTAGATATGAAAAGAGATAAAGCACTAAGCATGGCTCTTGGCATAAAATATGTAGAGTTTTAGTTAAAAGACACCCTCCCCCCCCCCCCCCGCCCTCTCACACATACATTGGCTAGTGCTCTACCAACTGAGCCATGCCTCCAACCTAAGAGTGTCAGAGTGGCCGTGGCCTCCCACACTTCAGCCATCAGTCACCAGGAGAACCATTGTCTAAGAAGTAATTTATAACTTTCTTTTTTTTTTTCTTTTTTTTTTTTGTTTTTTGTTTTTGGGTCCGGTAGTGGGCCTGAACTCTGGGCCTGGGCGCTGTCCCTCAGCTCTTCAGCTCAAGGCTAGTGCTCTACCACCTGAGCCACAGCGCCACTTCCGGCTTTTTTCTTTTTGCTTATGTGGTGCTGGGGAATCGAACCCAGGGCCTCAAGCATGCAAAGCAAGCGCTCTACCACTGAGCCACCTTCCCAGCCCCATCTTTCTTGCAATTCCTTCATCCTAGCATCATCAGGGAAGAACTTTTAATCATTGATGTTTATCTAAGTTCAACTAATATCAGGAAAGAAAGCTGTATGTTCTCAGGATCCTCTAATGTACTAAGAGTTTGTACCCCTAAGTTACCACCCGTATGTTTATTGATCCCTATTTGAATTTTATAGTGTTTCTACAGTCACTGGGTAATTGGAAGCTTTCTTTATTCTTTATCCCAGTCTTTCAGGCTGAGATTACCTCTTATTCGTGGAAGAGATCCTACTTACTCCCTTAGTTAAATCCAGGATTTGTCAAGTGTGGAAAGATTTGGACCCTAAAGTAATTCTTATCACACTGGGGGGTCATGGGGATCACAAACATATCCTGAGCCATACATAAGAACCTGGCTTTTTAGTTTTTGGGGGGTCCAGTCGTGGGCCTGAACTCTGGGCCTGGGCGCTGTCCCTCAGCTCTTCAGCTCAAGGCTAGTGCTCTACCACTGAGCCACCTTCCCAGCCCTGGCTTGTTTTTTAGTTGTGCAAAGGGTTGTCATTTCACAAAGGAGTTTATGAATACAGTATATCTTGATCAATGACACCTCTTTCAACATTCTCACCCATCGCTCTTCTACATACCTCTTCCTTTACTCTTCTTAATTTTGTAGGATATACATTGGATTCTTGACTGCATTCTTCCATTCTTCCCCTCTTCATTTGTCTACCATTTTCCCCTTTTGACAAGCATTCCAAGTGATTCTGATTCATATTCAAGTTCTGAACCAAATGCTCCTGGGATCATTTTTTGCTAATGTAACTCATAAAGCTACCCCAAATCCTTACTAATCTAATGTCTCTTTAACTCTCCCATTTCTTAAATCAATAGGCCTCCTCATCTAGAAATGCAATTTTAAGAAATACATTTCTAGACCTTCAATTTCCCCAAGTACTCTTTCCCAAAGTTGGTGAACCTAAGAATGCCTACCAGAAAAGACTCTAGGAGTTCCCCAAGAATATTTGTTCTTTTTGTTGTGTTGGTGGTGGTGGTGGTCATGGGGCTTGAACTCAGGGCCTACGCCCTATCCCTGAGTGTTTTTGCTCAAGTCTAACACTATACCTCTTTGAGCCACAACACCACCTCTAGTTTTCTGGTGGTTAATTGGAGATAAGAGTCTCAGGGACTTTTCTGCCCCTGCTGGCTTTGAATCACCATCCTCAACCTCTTGAGCAGCTAGGCTTACAGGTGTGAGCCACCAGCGCCCAGCAATACTTCCTCTTTTACTATTGCTATCTCTATCTTCATACAGATGATCTCTTCATCAATTAATTAGTGGATATTAATTCTTTACATTGCCCTTCCAAGGCTCTAATGAAATCTCTGTAGTGGTGAAGACAAGAGCGATCAGAAACTTTGATGCCCTACAGAACTCACATGATTAACTAATCCTTTTGCAAATCAGGTGGTGTAGAATCCTTTACTTGTTCCAAAATAGAAGGACACTAAGGACTCTTGACTACAGTTAGTGGCTCGTAATAAAAATGAGTAATTTTTATAAACTATGCTATTCAGCCAGGCATGAAAACATATACCAAAATATCAGGAGGCTGAAACAGGAGGATCAAGAATTCTAGGCCAGCTTGTACTGCATAGTAAGTCAGGATCAGCTTGGACAGAAAATAAGATTCTGTCCCAAGTAAATAAGCCTATCATTCAAAGAATGACATACATTGCTATTTAAAAAAAACTGTTTCTAAGCCGGGCGCTGGTGGCTCACGCCTGTAATCCTAGCTACTCAGGAGGCTGAGATCTGAGGATCGCAGTTCAATGCCAGCCCGGGCAGGAAAGACCGTGAGACTCCTATCTCCAATAAACCACCAGAAAACCGGAAGTGGTGCTGTAGCTCAAGTGGTAGAGCGCTTGCCTTGAGCTGAAGAGCTGAGGGACAGCGACCAGGCCCAGAGTTCAAGCCCCACGACCGACAAAAAAAAACAAAACAAAACTGTTTCTAGTTTTATTCAGCTAACTTATATGAACAATATTCCTTAGTCTTTTGCTACAAAAATGAAACATAGAAGTGGAATGAATATGAATTCTATCTCATGGAAACATTCTAACCACAATCCATATGAATCCTAAGATTCATGAACAATTTGAAAAAGAGACAATTTCAATGAATTTTTATCTTTTATGTTTAATAATTATCAAAATCCTTAACATTCTGTGTTTCAGTAACATGTGCTGATAGTGGAGATTACGTCTCATTTTAGCAGAAAACCATCCCCCCCCCCCAAAAAAAATCTGGAATAGATAAGAACGCATCTTCAAGTGGAGGAAGGATGCATTAAAATGACCTTCACCATAGAAGGGGAAAATAAAGGGCACAGAGATGAAGAGTGGGAAAAAGCAAGGTAGAAGTGAACAGTCGTCTATACCTATAAGCTCTGGGGGAGGCATTTGCTAAGGTAACTTGCTGATGGAGCTCCATCTCTGCTCTCAATGCCTTTATTTTCCCTTGGGAGAAAGAAGCAAATAATAAAATAAGGAGTGAAGGAAACACTGTCTTGACTTTCAGAGAAGGAAAAGCCTCTGAGAACTACAAACTCCACCTGACATTCCTCTCCTAGCTGCTTCACAGATGAACTAAAAGCAATAATCAAATACTTGTTTCAAGAATGATTAGAAATCTACCTGGATTCTTTGTGACCAAGGCCAGTAAAGCACTTTTTTTCATCTTATTTACAGTCATTATGATAATAAGGGAGATAATATCACGTACATACTATACTTTTATTTCAGAAATGGTAGTTCCTAGCATAATAAAATATCTCTGATAGTCAGTCAATGAAGGAAACAACCTCTTTAATCTGTGGAAATCTAAAGCAGAAAATAGTAATACTTGTGTGAGACTGAAAAGCTAATCAGAGAACAAGGAAATAAATCAGCACTCAGCCAAAGCTACCCAAAGGTGGGTCATCAAGATTAGTGGAACTCGTGAGAGGGAAAGACAGCTGACAGACAGTGGAACACAGTGGGTTTGCCAATGGGAACTAAAGATCAAAATCGGAGGGCTTGAACTATTATGTAACTAGCCCTTGGCTAAAAGCTGAATCAAACCTTTCAGCTTCTAAAGTTCATGTTCTTAGCTATTGTGCTTACCATATGTTATTTAACTAAACCAGATAAGCAGCAATAAGCCGATGCTCAAAAAGAAATCTTGGTCATTGTCCAAAAATAAATGTACTCATTACCTAATTTATGAAACAGTAATCCCTCTGTATGACACCTTAATAATAACAAATAAATTATTTTATAAAAGGATATCCTGGTTCAAAGATGGTGCTCCCAATGAAAGGATAATTTGCTTATTGTCTAATTGTGGCAAAGATGGCTGTGAGAGGAAATGGAAATGCATTTAGCCAAAAGTTAGTTGTCAAGCTGTTGGCTAGTATCAGAAAAATAGTGCTAATGATAAAAAGCAAGCTGAGACTGGTGGCTCAAGCCTAAAATTCTAGGTAATTAGGAGGCAGAAATCAGGAGATTAAAGTTCAAAGCCAACCTGGACATAAAAGTTGACAAGACTCCATTTCAATGTATGGCGGAGTGCAGTGGTGTATGCTTGTTACCTCGGATCTGGTGCACAATAGTTGGATGCAGTGGCAAATGCCTATTATCCCCAGCAACTCTGGGAGCACAAGTAGAAGAATCACAGACCAGGCCATCCTAAGCATAAAGAGAGACCTTGTCTAGAAAACAACCAATGCAACAAAGCGTTGGAGACATGGCTCTCAAGTAGTAGACCACTGCCTGCATGCAACCCTGAGCTTAAACTCCAGTACTACTAAATAAAAGAAAAAAGATAAAAGTCAATAGTTTGCTCAAATGAACACAGCCATTATGGGGATCAGTGTGTAGGTTCTTGAAAAAACTAAAAATAGAATTGGAATCTAGTTGTGCTATATTACTCCTGAGTATATACCCAAAGGAATCACAACCAGTAGTCAAGTCATAGAATCAGCCGATGAGCCCAAGAGCAGAATGGATAAAGAAAATGTGGTTACACATGGGTAATGGAAGAAAGAATGAAATTATGTCATTTTCAGGAAAATATGTGGAACTGGAACTCATCACATTAAATTAAATAAGACAAATTCAGAAAGGAAAGCCATGCATATTTTCTCTCATGTGGAATCTAAAACAACAAACAAAAAAGACCATAAAAATAGAAGAGGAACTACGAGGGAAAGTAGGAGATCAGGAGGAGGAGGGGAGTAAATAACCATAATTGGGGGAGGGTGAATATAATTCAAGTACATCATCTACTTATATAAAACCCATTCATACATACGGCAGATATAAAACCCATTGTCTTTTACAATTAATATATGTTAAAAAGAGTATGATTTAACAAAAGAGAAACATTGCTGGTGCTGGTGGCTTATACCTTTAATCCTAGCTACTCAGGAGGCTGAGATCTGAGGATCACAGTTTGAAGCCAACACAGGCAGGTAAAGTCTGCGATACTTTTCTCTCCTTAACTACCAAAAAAGCAGGGAGTAAAGATATGACTCAAGTGGTAGAGTCTTGAGCATAAAAGCTCAGGGAAAGTACCCAGAATACACACACACACACACACACACACACACACACACACACACACACACACACACAGAGAGAGAGAGAGAGAGAGAGAGAAACACTGTCTAATTATAAAAGTCAGTGTAAAAAATATCTCTTCAAGATATTTGTCTTGCAGACTTGAAGAGACTTCTCATTGAACAGGAAGTTAGACATCTCGAGTTTTAAGATAACTTCCAACTCTGAAATTCTAATATTTACTCATCTTTTCTGAGAATATCACCCTCAACCCAGCTTCCCTACTGTGTGTTGTTGATATAATACCTCTTCAGTCATTTCCCAAATGAGAAAGGGGTTGTAAAGGCATTGTAGATATTATGTAAAAATTCTCTAAATGTTGCTTGTTCCTTAGCTAAACAGAGCTCTCTCCCATCTCCTTCTTTATTTATATATCCAAAGGGGAAGCCTCAGCCAAACTCCTGATTCCTGCATTTCCTACTTCTGAGTCATCTGTCATCTCAGCCCTCAAGACCAGCTTCTTGTCTTCAGTCAGTCTGTAGGAGCTAGCAAAAGTTCACTCACAATATACTACTTTAAATCCCGTTTTTTTAAAAAAAACAACTTTATCTCCACCACCCAAAGACCCAAGAGCTTGAAAAATAATATGCATTATGACAGGATTACATTGTCTTAAATGCATATAGCAACAAGGCAAAATAAGTATAGATAAATAATGTAAAGTAGGAGGTAAATGCATGCTTCTGACACTGATTGCCAAAGACAAGTCAAAATTTGGTTCTAAGAAAACTGGTGTGAATAAAAAAAGGCAACTGGTTTGTCTTAGGTCAAATCCTTCAGTAAGTGTGTCAGATATGATTCTCTTCATTGTTTAGGGGTTCTAGGTACTACCTGATCCCTTAGGAGAATATATTCTTGTTCATATGGCTCCTTCCCCAGACTTCTCAGGCCCAGAGTTCAAGCCCCATGACCCAACCCCCCCAAAAATTGTATGAAATAAAAGCAAGTATTTATTCCTTTATACATATCTACCTATGGTGTTAATTTGTTATTATCTGTGATTATTAGACAGTTTCTGGCCCTTTCAATATCACCATCATCTGTTTTAAATCTTAGTTTTGTAGACTATAGAGAACCATATGCAACTAATTTATCCAGCTTGTACTGCACCAGACATGTATGCATGAATGAACTTGTATGTATGTATATGCGTGTATGTGTGTGTATATTCTGAAGAACATAATAAATACACCCAACTAGTGACTATTTAGAAACATTATCTAGATTCTAATTGTTTCTCTTCCTAATCTGAAAGAGACCAGAGTAGAGAAAAAAAATCAGCAAGTAAAATTTCTACTGCAGGGGCTGGGAGGGTGGCTCAGTGGTAGAGTGCTTGCCTTGCATGCATGAAGCCCTAGGTTCGATTCCTCAGCACCACATAAGCAGAAAAAGCCAAAAGTGGTACTGTGGCTCAAGTGGTAGAGCACCAGCCTTGAGCTGAAGAGCTGAGGGACAGTGCCCAGACCCAGAGTTCAAGCCCCACAACTGACCAAAAAGAAAAAAGAAAAGAAAATTTTACTGAAGATATTTGAAAAAGCACTGAATAAGATGATATTATCTAGTGATTTTATGTATCTATCTCCTTGCTGCTTTACAGCCCCTGGTTGGAAGATAATTTTAGCTGTATTTTTGTCTTTTCTCTCTCTCTCTCTCTCTCTCTCTCTCTTGATACTGGGGATCAAACCCAGGATATTGTGCTTGCTAGGCAAGCTCTTTGCCATTGAGCTGCATCCCAGCCCCAGGGATAACTTTTTAGTACTTAGTTTATAATACTGTTAAGTTCTAAATTCATAGCCTTACAGTGTTCCAGTGTTGGCCTCATCAGTTATTATCCCTGTAACCCTGGGCATGTCACTCTACCTCTATCTGCAGTTAGCACCAACAAAAACTAGGAACATCAACAATGGCACTTTGGTTGTATTGTAAAAATTGAATCATACAGTGCATGCAAAATAATATGATCTCTGGGAAATAATGTTTTATCAGTGCAAAACATCATTACTTCTTTTTTTTCCTTTTAATCAGAATCAGACATTTAATGGCATAAAACACTCCATATATGGCTTTGCTGTTCCCGAAACTCACGAACTTAAGACCGAAATATGACACGAGAAGTTTTTAACAATGACTTTTGGCCAGCCCCCCCAAATCCCAAAGGAGATTAAAAAGTAATAACGTAAAAAAGTTAAGGTCAAGGTGTTTTCATACCTCAGCTAATGACTAACCATTTGTTTACTGGTCACTTTCTCATTCCACTCTGAAGGCCACTGAGCTTGGCTCCCTGTCCAACAAGTCGTTAGTTATTAGTTCCCTGGGTGATTGTTCCTGACAGTATGAAGCCATACGGGGTGGGGGGGGGCACATAATAGGCACTTTAAAAAAGGGTGTAGTTCTTTTTTTTTTTTTTCTAGGTAGGGTAAAAAGTTTGGCTCTCAAAAGCAAGGTATAGACTTTATAGTCAAGCCAGGAGCTAGAGGCTCATGCTTAATCCTAGGGGCTGAGATCAGATTTGAAGCCAGCCAGGGAAGAAAAGTTTGTGAGATGCTTAGCTCCAAATAACCAGCAAAAAGCCGGAAGTGGAAGCATGGTCCAAGTGATAGAGTGCCAGCCTTGAGCAGAAAAAAAATCTAAGCAAGAGCTCTATGCCCTGAGTTCAAGCCCCAGTACTGGCACACTTACACATGTGTGCGTGCACGCATGTGCATGCACACGTGCACACGTGCACACACACACACACACACACACACACCACACACACACACCTCAACCAGAAGAATTTTACAGTCAAACAGAATGCTCTGTGATATGTGCTTTGGGATTAGATGTTGGGATTGCAGAATAGCCTTCTGGACATCTGGATCAAATATTCTGGATCCCATTGAGAGCTGGGAAGCAGGCTGCTAAAATTCTGCAATTGCCACGGACCTAGACGCCGTGGTCTGCTCTAAGTTTTATTCTAGTGTCCTGAGTGACAGCCCATCATCGCAGAGTGATGCTCTGCATCTTTAGCAAGCAGCATGGCACAGGACTGACAGTCAGGGCAGATGCGATGTAAACAACAGGCCAGGGGGCATTGGGCACGCTAGCAGAATGATCACCTGCTCCTTACAAGAGGGCAGTGCACCTGCACTTGCTCAGCCTGGCACTAGCGTATAGCCTGCACCCAATCCCCTCCACTAGTCTTCCTCATCTGTTTCTTCTCCTGCTTCTAAGGCTGCCAGTGCTTCAGCCACAGCCATGTCCTCCTATTCCACCTCCACATCCGTGTCTCCTTCTGCTCTGTGAGAGCCCTCTTCTTTCATTCTGGAATCATCCCCAGGCATGGCATGAAGAGGATCATTCTCTTCGAAGTAGACGTTCAGAACTTCTGTGGTCATGGCCTCGTTTAGTGAATCCCAGCTCCTTTTCCTGGGGAAGGACAGATTCAAACCATGATCGTCGGCCCTGGGGTGAATTTCTCCCAGGGGCTTATCTTCCGGGTGGTTCTGGAAAAGATAGTCCTTCTCTTCATGATCCCCATCATCTGTAGCAGGATCCCAAAGCTGAGGGTAATCCGGGGCTGGTATCTGCAGGATATGATCTGGTATGTCCAAGGCACTACTGTCTACCTCTGAGGTGACTCTGTTTTCTCCATTTTGGATGCCTTGGGTCTCTTCTTTTTTTTTTTTTTTTTGTTTTGTTTTTGGGTCCAGTCATGGGGCCTGAACTCTGGGCCTGGGCACTGTCCCTCAGCTCTTCAGCTCAAGGCTAGCACTCTACCACTTGAGCCACAGCGCCACTTCCAGCTTTTTTCTTTTTGCTTATGTGGTGCTGAGGAATCGAACCCAGGGCCTCAGGCATGCAAGGCAAGCGCTCTACCACTGAGCCAACTTCCCAGCCCCTCCTTGGGTCTCTTCTGAGGCAGGTAGCACACAGTCCTGTTTCCTGTTGTCCTCTCCTTCAAGGAAGGGTTGGGTCGGGTGGCTGCTGTCTGCAGTGCTGGCCCAGGAGCCACTGTCCCCCTGCTGGGGTTTTGGACTCCTGGATTGCAGAGTGGGGCTGATGCCATTGATTGTGACACAGTGTTTTCCTCCAGTCTCCTCCTGTGGAAGTGGTCCTTGGTGAGGTAGACCAGTTGTCCTACCTCTGCTCTCGGTCCTTCCTAAACCTTTATCAGGAAGGACATTTTTGTGCACCAGGACCTCACTGCTTAGGTTGCCTTTCAACTTCACAGTGTCGTCTTCTTCCAACTTGCAGCCGCTTACTTCATTGACATAGCCAGGGGAGGGCAATTGGACTGGATCAAAGAGATAGCTTTGTATCATTTTACAGCACCTGCACCCCATCTGGATGATTTCTTGTCACCATCTGTTGGGGAGATTGCCCATTGGGTTGCTCTTACATTTTAACTTCTCTTCCTGGGGCGGGATGGCAGCAGAGACGGCTTCGGGGACGTAGCACCCATGGCATCAAGGAGCTCGGGCCACATCATTACTTCTTATTGCTAGTGATCATTTTATTCATTTCACAGTATTCAGGAATATGGAAAATAGTATCTCTTTTTCTCATTTTTCATTGTTCAGCTTCCAAGAAAACAGACATTGGCATCCCAAAGGCTCCAGGAACAGATGAAGTGAACCTTACCTGCAAAGCTACTAGTTATCCTCTGGCAGAAGTATCCTGGCCAAATATTAGTGTTTCTGCCAACACTAGCTGCAGCAGGACCCTAGAAAGACTCTACCAAGTCTCCAATGTTCTGCATCTAAAGCCACAGCCTGGCATAAATATCAGTTGCATGTTCTGGAATTCTAATGTGAAAGAACTTATTTCAGTCATCATTGACCCTCAAGGCAAGCACTGCCCCCACTTCCTAGCTCTATCAATCATTTGAGGAAGGTATATTCAAGATACGGATGATGAAGGTTTGGTAATAATTTAGAGGGATCACAAGAATAGTGCAGGACATGAAGCTTCAATATTCAGGAAGCAATTACCACTGTTGGAGAGTCTACTGGAACCATGAGAAAGTAGCTGTGGGGACAGCACCACTTGGGAGCTGTGACCTTCAGAAGAGGGAAAGCTGCTACCTGCAACAGCTCTGAAGCGTGGGAGAGGGGTAAGTTATACCAATCTCAGTCTCCTCTCACTCTTCAATCTCCTCTGGTGCCTTGTAGTTTGATGTACCCAGTAAGAAGTCAGAGAACAAGGAACCCACTAATGTCATACATAGAGATCAATGGCCCAGGCTCAGAGTAGAGTGTTGCAGCATGGAAAGTGGACCTGGAAAATATTCACTGCAACCACTCATCACTCTGACTCATTTATAATGCTATAAGTGAGTAGGTTGAGTGTTACTTTGCTGGTTTTGCTTCCAGTCATCTGGTTACAGAGTATTTCCGAGAAATTTTGTCTCCTACAAAATCCTTCACAGCTTTGACTCTATGCTAGATATTTTTTAAGTGAATTGCATACTTTTCAACTTTATACACCATCAAATTTTCAAATAATTTAGAGAGGTTACAAACTTCTGTTGCAATGCAAGAACACCTTTTTGTCAATTAAAATCAACTATCATATAGAAAAATATGCATTTCATAAGAGACAGGGAATTTTACCACCAAACATATAATTTCTGGTTGCTTCTATATTGAATTTTATATTTCTGGTTGCTTTCACAATGTATTGGAAGACAACACAAAATTTTTTATGCTTACCTATATAAGTATTTCAGAAATCTGAAATCTATTTCATTGGCCTCAAATCAAGGTGTTGATAGTATTACATATGCTCTAGGGCATATTCTACTTTTTAAATATATTTTTGTTATTATTAAGGTGCTGTGCAGAGGGATTATCATTTCATAAGTCAAGTAATGAGCAATTTCGTTTTTTGAACAGTGTCACTACCGCTCCTTTGCTTTCCTCCAATTTCCCCCTCCCATCCCTGCTCACAAGTTACATAGGTCATTTCCCACAAAATATGTACTGAATAGGGATATTCCATTGTATTGCCTTTTCTAGTTCTAGAGGTCATCTGAATTCCTTGTCTGCTGACCTCACATTATTCAGTTCTCTGCTTCTGTCATCATCTCTTTTTTCTAACTCTCTTACCTTTCTTTTGTACCATTTAAGTACCCTTGTGATTTCATTAGCTACACCATTCTCAATCATCAGGATAATCTCATCTCAAAGTCTTTAATATAATCCATCTATAAAATGTCTCCTTGGGGTGAGCTATTATTCTGATGAGCCTTCCAAGACAGAATATAGGATAAAGTATATTTTTTAGTACTGATTAAATTTGACTTCATAGGAAAATCACTATATTGTCATTATGTTTATCTTAATTAGGTAAGACAGAGCCTAATGATAAGAATTTGTGATGCACAGATATTTAGATGGTAACCCCAGCGAAGTGAGAGCTTTAGAAGAGTAAGACAGCAAAGAAAGAAAGAAAATCTATAACTATTATATTGGTGTAGATAGATTGGATATGGGCCACCAAATATTCCTGATTCATAGGACATCCCAGATTCAGAGGACATTAGATATGCACCGATTTTAGACCCAACTGGGGATGAAATAATGAATTAGATAAGATAATCCTTCAACATTCTCTCCCTTCCCCTCATGTTTTTTGGTCAGTACTGAGCCTTGAACTAAGAGCCTGGGCCCTGCCCCTGAGCTTTTGTGCTTAAGGCTAGTGTTCTACAACTTGAACTACAACTCCACTTGCAGCTTTTTGGTGATTATCCGGAGATAAAAGTCTCACAAAGTTTCCTGCCTGGATTGAATTTGATCTACTCATGAAGAACTAAGATTGCAGATGTGAGCGACTGGTATCTGGTTTCTACCTCTCTTCTCTTAAATTACAATTAAGATCATCATACTTTCCAGGCATTGGTGGCTCAGGCCTACCTCTAATCCTAGTTACTTAGAAGGTTGAGATCTGAGGATCATAGTTTAAAGCCAGCCCAGACAGGAAAGTCCATGAAACTCCTATCTCCAATTAACCACCAAAAAGAGATGGAAGTGAAACTGTGGCTCAAGTGCTAGAGTATTAGCTTGAACAACAACAACAACAACAAAAGCTCAAAAAAGCCCAGGCCCTGAAGTTCAAGCCCCACAACTGACCCAAAAAAAAAAGATCATCATCATCAGACTTTCTTCCTGAGAAATGAGCTATAATTAATTCAGACTAAAGCTGGAAGTCCAAATATTAAGCAATTCAGGGAATTTAATTTTTTCCCCAGGATTATTATTTGTCTGTCTTTGATTGTTTGTATTTCCTGCCTGCGTAAGTGTTGGTGAGGGCGTTGGGTTAAATGTGGTTTTCTAAAAGAACACTTAAATAAGGACCTCTGTAGAAAAATAGGCCCCTGTATATGAGGGATATGGGAATAACTAGAGTCTACCTTTTGTAGCTGATTAGATCGGTGTTTAGATTTTTCTTTTGTTTTGATTTGTGTTTTTTTTTTTCTACCTGGTAGAAAAGTATGAAGGCAACCTGACCATCTGTATATAAGCCTTTATACTTTGAGGAGTTAAGAATGAAGGAAAATAGTTGTTCTTTCAACAAAAGACAACATGGCTGATTTAAGTTAACAGTTGAGCGAGTGGTCTTTAGAGATCTGCTTTAGAGCAGAGGGTCTCCCAGAGTATCACATATGAATGCAACCAGTAGGGAGATGGAGAAACATTTGTACATTTAGAGGTTCTAAAGACAGTGTTATGCATCCTTCCCAGCTCTGTACTTACCCTTCGATTCTGCAGCTTGATCTGCTCTCTGCTCTTTTCTAGATCCCTTTCTCACCATATGCTCTGAACTTGCTCGCAACTTTCCCACTTCCTTCTTTGTGCTATTTCATCCACATATCATTATTCAATATCTCTTCCAACCCCAAATTCACCCTCTCTCCAAGACAGTGAATGTAATTCTAGATTCCAAGGAAGTCTTCCTCCCCCACCCCACCCCAATCTGGTGTCTTAAGACCTTTTGCTTAAACCATTTGCTTGTATACTTCTATGATTGCGTATTTTTTCTCTTATTGCTACTTTATTTTTCATATGTTTTCAAGGTTCATGTGATTCTTTTTTTATATTTTTATTGTAAAGATACTGTAGAGAAGGGCTAAGTTACATGAGTAAGGTAATGAGTACATTTCCTATCGAGCATTGTTACCCCATCATGTGATTCTTGTTTATATCCAGACCAAAGAAAAAGCCCATAACTGCTCAGTAAAAGTCGGATTGCTGGGCTGAAGACTTTGTCTTGAATGATCCAAGTCCTATCATCACAGCTGCCAGACTGTGTGAATATTCCGAATAAAGCAATCAAATGATGTTCTGGCTTGTGACACAAATACCAGCATCAGAATAACTAAAGCCACACATCCTCCCACTGATTTCTTGCTTCTGTTTCTCAAATGCATTTGAAGTTGTCTTATGACTGTCTCTTCTACTTATTCTCATAAATTGAGCTACTCACTGATGACTTCTGTGCCCTGTGAGTTCTCCAGAAGTCAGTAAATAAAACAAACACAGAATCGAGAGCATGGGATGTGAGTGCACAAGAGGGTTTAGAAGAAGAGACTGAGCATTTTAACCTTTAGTCAGAAGTGTGAGAGCAACCAGATGATTTTCCTTTAGAAATAGGATTTCTTAGAATCATCCAGTTCTTGCTGCTTCATTATGAAATGTAACTGGACCCTTAGGGAAGGGCCTTTTATAAAATAAAGCCTTCACAAATGCCTGGAGGTGACTCCAGGCAGTGGTCAAGAACCTCAGCTATAAAATCAGATGACTTGAATTTCAAATGCTCTTTGTGCTGACTTTGAAAACTTGAGTACATTACTTAGCCACTATGGAACTCAGTTTCTCTGGGACAGAATGGATGTAAATACTTGTAAATGCCTTAAATTGTTATTGTGTTAATTTAATGAAATACACTTGTATTTCACTCAGCATTTAAAATGGTGAGTGCAAGAAAGCCTACATACCCTCTAACAAGATGCCTAACTTTCTTTTGTGCACAAGAGACTGGTAAGAATATGGCAGACATTTGTTCCATTGTCATCATATCATTGTTAAATAACATGTAATTATTATAAAACAATTTGGAAAAAATATGTATTAGGATATAGGATAAGCTACCATAATGGAGTGGCCGAAAATTTGGTAGCTCAACCAAAGTTTAAAGTATGTTTACCTCTATATAATATTGAGAAATAAAAGATGGATCTGTGCACAGAACAGTATGTATGGTATGTAGTAAAGGCCTAACACAGTGGTCCCATTGTGTTAAGAAACCCACTACTATGGCCATTGTGGTGGTCTGCACCACAATGTAGTAGTATAATTGAGTCCAGTTCTTCCCACTCCCTCAGGTTAGATGGGATCTGAGATCCCTACAAACTTCATTGCTTCACATCTGCATCCCTTCCTGTTTCACTTCATTAATTTTCATAGCTATGTTGATAGACTTGAGAAAGAGGAGCTGTGCCAAAGGTTGTAATCAAGAAAAGGTGATGGGCTGAGAAGGTGGCTCCGTGGTAGAGCGCTTGCCTTGCATGCATGAGGCCCTGGGTTCGATTCCTCAGCACCACATAAACAGAAAAAATAAAAAAGCCAGAAGTGGCGCTGTGGCTCAAGTGGTAGAGCGCTAGCCTTGAGCTGAAGAGCTGAGGGACAGCGCCCAGGCCCAGAGTTCAGGCCACACGACCGGAACTCCCCCCCACCCTCACACACACACAAAAAAAAGAAAAGAAAAGGTGAATAAGTGCTATTCATGATAACCAGAGAGAATGGAAGCCTACTCCACGAACCTCTGTTTCACACCACATTCTGTGGGTTCCCACATTCACATTAAAGGCACCTGGGCAGTAAGAGCTGCTTTGCGTCATCCTGGTGTTTTTATGCTCACCTTTGAAAATGGATCATTCTATTCTTGTGGCTGAAATTGTTTGCCTTGTTCTTTGAGCCAAGAACTCTCATCAGCTCCATGAGAGTGAGTGATGTCTTCTTAGTCATCAGAAACTATGTTTTCAGAGTTTGTTGATGAGAGGTTCCCAGGAACCTTTCTGAGAATTCCTTATGTTTCATTCTTCTTTTCCTTATTGTGGGCATGAACCAGGGTAAGCCTGACTCCTTGTTTCCTAGGAATCTGAGTCCCCAGTTTGGGTGAAGAAAAGAGAAAAGTTGATGAGCTGTTTGGGGCTGGGGAAGTTTCAGTTCCCCAGAGTGTCCATGAGGCAAGTCCCCTCACCAACCACTTCCATTCACAGTGCCGGCTACATCACAGCTGCATCTGAGCCCTGGACAGTGTTTGATTGCTGCTGTCCGTCCTTCGTTTCCTGAGAGAAACCTGCCTATAAAACCCCAGGATACTTGCAGGCCTGCCTGGTACTTTCATCAACTGCCCCTTTGTCAGCATTTAGTGAACTTCTCCTAAGATCTATGCTGGCCTTGTTTGTAGAAAAGGAAATTCAGTGGGACTTAAGGCAGTATTAATGAAGAGGAAGGGAAGGCTTTTGGTGGTTGTTATCGGACATTTACAGTTATAACGTCTATATTCTCATCTGCCATAAAATCTGAGTGCCTTATTTGTCCATTACTCTTTATGTGCATCAGTTTGGATGTGACCACAATTATGGAGTTGAAAGGACTCATCAAAAGAGAGAGAGGGAGGGGGAAAGAGAGAGGGAGGGAAAAAGACAGGAACAAAGAGAGGAAACAGAAAGAAGGAAAAAGAGGGAAGAAAGCAGGGAGGAAAGAAGAGAGAAATGCAGAGACAATAAAAGAGAGGGAGAAAGAAAGAGCAAGGAAAGGAGGGACAGAGAGAACAAGAGGGGAAGAGAAAAGTAAAAGACAAAAGTTGACAAGATCCCCATTGCAACAATGAGATGTACATGACATTATGTCGAAAAACGAACTTTACAACTTTGGTGGGGGGGGAGGAGGGAATGGGAGGGCAGGGATGGTAAGGGGAAAAAAGTAGGAGGCAACAATGCTTGGTAAGAAATGCACTCATTACCTTGCTCATGTAATTGTAACCCCTCTGTATGGTATTTTCACAATAAAAAAAAATTAATTAAAAAAAAGTTGACAAGGTAGACATCAAAGAAAAGGAGAGGAATAAAGTTCTGTTTAACAGAACTTTGACTTTTAAAAAATGATTTTATTATTATTAAGGTGTTGTACAGGGGGTTCCATTTCAGAAGTCAGTCTACCATGGTGGGAGAGCATAATGGAACAGAGTAGCTCACATCATGCTGGCCAGGAGGCAGAACTGGCTTTCTCTTTCTCCCTTTTATTTTGCTCAGACCTTTGGACTATGGCTGCCCACATTCACATTCCCCCTTAGGTCACCTTTCCTGGAAATACTCTCACATAGACCCCAGAGGTGTACTACATTAATCTAATCATATTAGCAATTAAGATTAATCACAATATCGTGATACTCCAACACTGATATGATACCTCTCTTGATAACTCATCTCTAGGCTACAAAGACTATTTTTTGAGGAATCCAGAGTCTTCATTTCTAAAGAAGTGAACTTTTAATCCATTTGAGTCAAGATAATTTAATTGCCAGATCAGAGAAACAACATAATTGAACTCCAGTATAGTCATGCTTTAAGCTGTATTTGTCTCTTGGCACTGGGTCTGTGAGTATGAAGTATGCATTTTCAAGAATGGCTTTCAGAGTAGTATGGAGAAAATGGAGGAAATGGAGAGGGAGCACATGACCATGCTATCTCTATCACATTCTGTTTTTATGACTGCCATCTCTTATATATGAACTGGACACAGGCCCTGGGATTTGAAAAATGTTTTCTAGGATTATCTTCACAATTAATATCTCTTGAATTGTGGTGCTATACTCAGCAGAATTCTAAAATAGTAATTTGGAACATTCTAAGTTACCAATGTGAAATTATTTAGAAATTTCTCTAGCTTGTTTGTGCCATTTTGGTCAGATCACAAATTCTTGCGCCATACCATGTGATTCCTAAGTCATAAGAGGAAAAGCAGTGTTTCTATAGAAAGCTAGAAGTGCCTATTCATTCTGATCCCAAAGGCACTACTTCTACTGGTCTGTGCTTTCCAGTCTACTACCCTTCATGATTACAGCTATTTCATATCTTTTGCCTTCCACATCAGACCCTTTCTTTTCCACAAATTCCACCTCCATTCCTATCAATATTATGGAGAGAGCCCAGAATTGCTCTTGAAGCACAAGCCTCAGTAATATACTTTGCTATCACTGTTGCAAAAACACAAGCTATTGATTGCACTAAAGTTGACTATCTCTTCCTTGCTGGTGAATATTAACCATGTTTCTAACTGTGAACACAGACTTCCATACAAGAGTTAAGGAATACAGATATAACAAAAGATAGCCTGGTTGTTTCTAGGCTGAAGAGCAGACACCATCTTTCTGTCCAACGAAGGCACCTGGGAGGTGAGGCAAGAGGATCATGAGTTTAAGGCTAGTCTGAGCCACGTAGGGAGTTTGAGGCTAGTCTAGACTACATAGTAAGACACTATTTCAACACACACACACACACACAAACACACATGCACGCACGTGCGCGTGTACACACACACACACAAAGAGGAAGAAAATAATATCATTAGCAGTAAAATGAAAGAAATGAAAAAAGGAAGGAAGGGAAGATTGGAAGGAAGAGAGAAATTGATTCTAGAAGCTTGGCTCACAGAATTGTAGAGGTTGACAAGAATTCCTTACACTAGGGAACGTAATCTACTTTTCTTAAGACTAATAGTTCATGTGAATTGCATCTACAGACTTTGAAAATGGACAACTAAGTCTAGCGTTTGACCAGACAACTGGCATTGCAGTCTAACTACATCAACACAAAAAATTAACCAGGAGATAAAGGAGTCAATTTTGGCCATGCACTTGACTAAAATAGGTCAATTTGTCAGACTTGCCTAAGTCTTTAAAACTAAAATTAACTACCTACCTATTGTTTGGTCACATAAGTTGCTAATAGGTCAGGCTTCTTTCTAATGCCTGCTCATGCATGAATCCACCACTCTAATTTGCATTCGGACGGGAGCTTTTGTGTAGTTCTGCAGTTGTTTTCCCCTCACTACTTCTAAATACATGCATAACAAAAGGACATTTGTTGTATCCAAGTACTATATGCATTTTGAAATAATGAGCATCTGAGTAAATTGAGCAAGGAAGAAAAATGTAGCCAAAAATCAAACAAGTTTTGAAAATGACTTCTTGATAAAAAAAAAAAAAGAGAGAGAGAGAAAACACGAAGGTTTGACATAGTTAATATCTTTTCTTTCACAACACTCGATGAACAATCTATAGGGTACAGTCAGCCAGATCCAATCCCCCAAACACATTTTATCATGCAAGTCTGGTGTCTCTATTTACCAGAACTAAATTTCTTACCAAGGTTTTTCAGTCTTTTTTGCAACTGGGCAGTTTACCTAGCTCATCTATTAGCCCACCCTTCCAACCAAAACTTTCCTCAAATCAAGCTTCCAACCATCACTATCTTACCCTTCCCATGTCAAACTCCTTCCTGCTTCTGCTTTTGCTGATCCTGGTTCTTCCTGAAATGCCTTCCCTATTCCCTCTTGCTTATTGGAATCCAAGCTCCTTGAAGGGCCCACCATAAGCTACAATAATAATTAACTTTACTATTATAATGCCAGGCTACTATTACAAATATTTTAGAGATGCTCGTTTAGTAACCCTCTCAAGGAAGTATTTTCCATCACTATTACCCCATTCTGTAAAATCAGAACTAAACATGGAGAGGTTAGATAACATGCACAACGTCCTATGGCTTGTAAATACAAGGTCCAGGAAATTGATACAACTATCCAAGTCTAGAGGCAGCTCTGCATATATACTATATTGTGTTACTTAATCTGTTGGACTCTCTCTGAGCTTATTCTTCTGAATTATACACACACTTAAATGTGTATTCATATGTAATTTTATATATATACTTCTGAATTATATATGCATGTCACTTTTTTTTGCATGTCACTCTTATGTATGTGATTACAACCTTTTATTCAGGATACATCCATGTTTCTATATTTTATATCTACTTAGTCAATGTATTGAAATGAGGTGTTAGATTTGAAATGAGGTGTTAATATAGAAATCAGGTGTTAGGGGCTGGGATGTAGCTCAGTGGCAGAGCGCTTGCCTAGCAAGTGCAACGTCCTGGGTTTGATCTCCAGTACCAAAAAAGAAAAGACAAAAAAAAAATACAGTTAAAAGAAATCAGGTGTTAGATACTTGTCATATCTATTTTCCTGTGCCTCTTGGCTTTAGAGATGATGATACTGGGGATGAAAGATTAATTTCTTGAGTGAAATAAATAATCGCAGAAAAGGTAGATCTTGTGATTCTTTCATTTATTTATCCATTCACAAACCCATATTGTGCCTTCCATTTGCATGAGCCTTGTCAAGGAAGGGAAAGCCTCATCGAAAATATGAGGATGAATTAATCATAATTTCAATCATCCAAAATTATTATAATCAAATATTAGCTATAAGGCACCTACATATGTTTATATTGGCATAACTCTGATTGAAAGTCAAATGAAAGAATTCATCTTTTAGGCTAGTGGTGTGACTGAAGTGATAAAGCACCTGCCTAGAAAAAACCGAATTCAAATTCCAGTCTTGCCAGAAAGAAGTCAACTGCCAGATACTCTCTTGTAATGGATCGAATCTCTGCACTTCTTTGTTTTGTGTTGCTTTGTTTACATGAATATCCTGAGTTCTAAGAAGTTTTACCTAAGAACTGACCACAGCCTTAACATGCTACCGTGAGTGTATTTCTTTTCTCCTTTCTTTTTCTAGTGGTTCCCAAAGTTTTTATTTTTGCCATTTATAATCTTTTACAATGGAAATATTAGATAGAGCTCCTATATATAAAGCCAATTAAAATAATGTGGAGAGAATAGAAGAAAATCAGCAAATACAAAAATCTGACTAAAAATGGAAACTCATGTGAATAGCTGTTTCTCAAAAGAAGACACAAATAGTGAGCAGGGTATGAAAAATATTCAAAATCACCATTTAGGTAGTTGGAATTGGGCAAGTTTTTTGTTGTTATTTGGTGGGTTGGTTTTGGTCCCTGTGATAGAATGCCTGATATACACAACTTAACAGAAAAGATTTGTTTGTCTCCTAATTTCAATGTATTCAGTCCATCTGGTGGCAAGGGTATGGCAGAGTAGCACCAGGGAAGGGGAAGGGCAAGATATAATCTCCAGAGATACATTCTTAATGATTAACTGCTCCCAACCAGGCCCCACCTTCCATAGTTCTACCACTTCTTTTTTTTTTTTTTTTGTCAGTCATGGGGCCTGAACTCTGGGCCTGGGCGCTGTCCCTCAGCTCTTCAGCTCAAGGCTAGGGCTCTACCACTTGAGCCACAGTGCCACTTCTGGCTTTTTCTGCTTATGTGGTGCTGAGGAATGGAACCCAGGGCCTCATGCATGCAAGGCAAGCGCTCTACCACTGAGCTACCTTCCCAGCCCAGTTCTACCATTTCTTAATAGCCTATTCAAATTTAAAACCCATAAATGAGTTAAACCACTCATTAGATTTAACCAACATTAAAGATATACTTAGAAGTGTAATTCACTAATATAGATTTCTCAATCTAATCAATCTGATAATCAGAATTAATCATCGCTAATCATCAGATAAATTTATCACAACCACAATGAAATATCATTTCACTTTAGTAAAAATGACTATTGTAAAAAATACAAAAAAAAAGTGATAGTAGAATGTAGAGGAAAATAAACCCTTGCATACTGCTGATGAGAATCATATTAGTATTGCCCTTATGGAAAGGAGTATGGAGGTTTCTTAAAAATTTACAAATAGGGAAATGACATTGTGGCTCAATTGGTAGAGCACTCGCCTTGAGCTGAAGAGCTGAGGGACAGCACCCAGGCCCAGAGTTCAAGCCCCACAACCAACAAAAAAGATAATTAAAAGAAATCTAGAAATAGAACACTATCTCTCTCTGCATATATATGTGTGTGTGTGTGTGTGTGTGTGCCTGTGTGTGTATATATATAGCCAAATGTATATATATATATATATATATATATATACACACATACAGTGGAATATTAACCAACGATAATAGTTATAGTTAATCCTGTGGCTGTGGAAACATGGATAGAACTGAAGGACATTATGTTAAATAAAATAAGTTGAAACCACAAATACCACATGTACTCATATATATGTGGAAGCTCAAAAAGCTGATTTCAGAGAAGCAAAGAATAGACTAGTGGTTGCCAGAGGCTGAGAAGAGTGGTGGAGAGAGATAGAGAGAAGATAATTAGAAGACACTGAGTGAAAACTATGGTTGACAACAGTTTATCAAATATTTCAAAATAGCTAATAAAAATTTTTTGAATATTCCTCAAAGAAATGAGAAGTGTTTTGGATACACTAATGGTGATGGGTGTGTGTTCTGATCTTTGCATCGTGCAAACAGTCGTGCAAACAGGTCTAACATGTCACATTGTAGTCTATAAGCTTGTACAACTATTGTATCAATGAAAATTCTTTAAAAATTACTTTAAAAATAAGTGTAAAATTAGAGTACAGGATACAAATGCTTTACTATAGGTACCTGCAAAAATCTCTAAATCACCCTGTGCTTCATACAACATATTTAGAAAATCATGCATTTCTCAAAATATCCCTTAATTCCTAAGTTTTCTGTGTGTATCTATCCTCCTAATCCCCATGTGAGGAGAATTCAGATTTTCTTTCCTTATCTTACAGAGCACAGTGAGGAAGAAGACTAGAGGAGGAGTCATAAACCTTTTTTGTGTGTGCTGGTCCTGGGGCTTGAACTCAGGGTCAGGCACTGCCCCTGAGCTACGTTTGCTCAAGGCTAGTGTTTTAACACTTGAGCCACAGAGCCACTTCCAGCTTTTACCTGAGTAGTTTATTGGAGATAAGAGTCTCATGGACTTTCCTGCCCAAGCTGGCTTGGAACCTTGATCCTCAGATCTCAGCCTCTTGCGTAGTTAGGATTATAGGCATGAGCAATCAGTGCCCAGCTTTATAAACTTTTAATAATGTGATAAGTTCATATTTTTTCTGGTTCTCTATGGCTGTGCAAGGGGACTAATAGTGTATGAGCGTTCAGCGGTGGTAAAAATAGCACTTTAAAATGGGGATGATCAAAAGAAGGAAGAGCCTCATTGAAGAATGGATACATGAACTAGGCAGAAATGGAAATGGCAGACTACTTGAATTAGTGGGGCCACCAGGAGGAAAGGCAGAGAGACAGAAGTCATGGAGCATCAGAAGTACATGTGATCTTTGTGTTACAAACCATTTGAAATAATTCTTCCTGCTTAATTTTCATTCTGTATTATTTAATCATTTTATATCTCCATCTACCACTCTTTTCAGCCTCTGGCAACTACTATTCTATTCTCTACTTCTCTGATTGGCCAGAAAGCCATATGAGAGATAATGAGGAAAGACTGCTGGGAGACATATATACTGTGACCATAAGCTCCAGGCAGAGAAAGTTAGAGTTTACTTATTAGGCAAAGGTGTTTACATCAGATCCTAGCAGAATACAGAAGGCATGCCCATAATGAGTAATTGAGGAAAGACTATTCACAAAGGTATGTGTGGCATTCAGAAAGAGATGATGAGCATCCTGAGACAAGCAAGAACAGGTAAGTAAATGTAACTATGACATAAATGGGAAGGATACAGGTACCAGAGCCATGGTTAGATTAACAATAAGAAAGGGCCACTTAAGCTGTGACCTTTAATAGAGGGACAAAGTCAACATGCAAACTGTTATGAGGCTACTCAAAAATAGTGATATTCTGTGATATTCTTTCTCCCCTTGAATGACCAAATGAGAGCAAGAGGAAGAAACCAATGATACAATATGTCATATTCCCAGGTCGTGAATGGGGTGGAGCAGGGTGGACAATGAATCTGCAGTAGCCCATAAAAGTATCTAGTGTGAGAAGGAATTATACAATATTTTCATTAGGAAAGCCCTATGAAATATGCTGCAGTATTACTGATCTGTCTGTGGCCCATACAATGGAGAAAGTAGGTTCTCGTTCAATTGATCTGGAAATAGACTGTGCTAGGGCAATGGTAGAGTGAGTAGAATGAAAAGTTTTGAACCATGCTAGTTCCAGATGTGATCTATTTTTCCCCTAAAGTTTCGCACTCCAATGTAAGTTTGCAGTAGACTTTTCTTCCCAGATCTGAATCAGTGGTTTTGAGAACTGGGATGACCTCATGGGACCTCCTCAAGAAGCTTCTGGATTCTGAGCAAGGAATCCATAGCCTGCAGAGCAGGCCAGAAACCATTTGGCTGAGCATTTCATGCTGGAACCATCTAACATTTTTTAATGAGGCTGCAATGAATCTAGACAGAGCCTGGCAATGGTGGGGGTTAAAGGAGGTCAAGCAGCCTCACTCTGCTTTCTGTGCTTCTCTCCATTCTGTGCTTCTGAACCAACACTGTTGCTCTTGGAAAGTTATCTCTAGTATGCTGGATACCAGTGTGTCCCTAAGCTCCTTCATGCTGCCAGGCTCAAACCAAAAGAAGTGCTTTCTCTAACTCTCCAAAGTGAGTTCCAGAGATGTGTGGAAATTTCCAGTTACAGAAAAATTGCCAATAGAGTATTTTTTTAAATATCATTTCCTCTAGAGGCTGGAAGCTCACAGATAAGGGTTTGACTATATTGAAGCCATAACTGATGTTTTTAAGATGTTTTCTACTTACCAATATTGGTAGTATCTGAAGTTCTAAGAAAGTATTTAAGTTGTTCCCAGAAAACATCTAAGGACACACCAGTACACAAATTGTGAAGTAAAGGCATTGAGTCTTTTTTTTTTTAAGGCCTACATCACAAAACATTTGTTTTGACTTATAATGGCACCATATTTACTGGTACCTCATTTTCTCTGGAGAGCCTTGTCCATCCTCTCCACATTATCTGTCAATGAACACTTTGATTTGCTCTAATTGAACACGAAGTCTTTTTCTTTTAGGTACAGAAATACTGTCTTTGTCACTCTTGGAAAACAGTGGTACTAGTTTATTAGGAAGAGAGCAAACTGCTGCCCTGCCCTGCCCTGCAGTGAGAGTCTGCTGAAAAGGGCCAACCCCTGGCAAGGTTGAAGTTAAATAGGAAGCGGGTGGGAGGAGGTGTGGCCACAGGGGATGCAGAAGTGACCTCAGCATCTACAGCATCTAGCTACTTCCCAAGGTCCAAAAAAGGTGTGACGGGGGGGGGGGGGGGGGGGGGGGGGGGGGGGGTCCAGGAAATGACCTCAGTGGATAGAGACTAGGATCCTTTACTGATTCACAGTTAGGTGATTTACTGGCTTCAGGCCAGAGTAGAGGAAGGGGAAACCTTTGGTTTCCATTTCTTGGAGTTCATTTTGATAGCATCATTTTATATGACCATATGCACATAGCTATTGAGCCCTTGTGATCCTTTTCTAAGAACATCCTCCTTTGGTCTGACTGTGTGGTATTTCTCAATTTTGAGTCTCCAAAATTGGAACATATATTGTATCTTCTCCTTGGACTCCTGCAGGGCAGAGTGAGAATAAGATCCTAACAGTTCCCCAGCATTGTATAAGATAGGGGCTTTTTACATGATTGGCTTTGAGACTTCATTATATATTGAGAAGAACTACACTTCACATTCTTACCTTTTTATGACTTTAATGTAATTTTCTTAAAAGTATATAATGGCAATTCTTAAAGTTCTTTTAAGTTTTTATTTAAATTTTTTTTCTTAGGCTCAAGACTGGGACTCCAACGCAGTAACCGATGTTTTCACTCTTTGGCTAGTGCTCTACCAACTAAGCCATACCTCAAATCCCTAAGCATTATTTTATGACTCCTATCAAACACATATCAGAAAGTGTATCACCAGGGTATCCTATGTTGTTAAGTTTACAGAAAAATTGAACACGGTGACTGTTTGCAGAAAAAAGTTTTTAGTAAGGTGTATACAATGAAAAGTCCATTGAAATGTAGTGTTCATACTTTTTAGATATATTGGAAAGAAGAAAATAAAAAATTATTTGCTACTTATCAGGAAAAAATGACATTTGAAACTCAGGCCTACATGGATATAAAGATTTGAAAAAACAACTTCTTGGTGATGATACACATTTATCTAAACCCATGGATAGTCCCACTCTAAGCCTTTCTTTCTCTTTCTCTTTCTTTCTTTTTTTTTTTTTTTTTGCCTCTCCTGGGGCTTGGACTCAACGCCTGGGTGCTGTCCCTGAGCTTTTGTGCTCTAGGCTCGCACTCTACTACTTGAGCCACAGTTCCACTTCTGGTTTTCTGGTGGTGAATTGCAGGTGAGTCTTATAGACTTTCCTGCCTAGGCTGTCTTTGAACCACAATTCTCAGGTCTCACTCTCCTCAGCTAGTATTATAGGCATGAGCCACTGGCACCAGGCTGTAAGCCTTTTTTTAAAAAAAAAATCAAAAAAGTACCTTTTATTACCAGGGCAAAAATAGCATTTGGGAGAATTTGAGGAATTGAGATAGCATATAAACAAAAATCACCTCTGATCTCATTTAATCACAAATGTTTTTGCTTTTACTCTTCATCTCTGAATATAATTTCATTTGTAGTTTTAACAAGTATCTATCTTTTCCAAAAGTTTGAAAGGTACCATATATTATGTTGCTATTTTTTCCTAATCATCATGTTTTCTATGTGTGTGTGCCAATTCTGGGGCTTGAACTCAAGTCCTGAGCACTGTCTGAGAGTTTTGTGCTGGAGGCTAGTGCTCTACCACTTTGAGCCACAGCTCCATTTTTGGTTTTCTTGTGGTTAACTGGAGATAAGGGTGTAATAGACTTTCCTAAATGGGCTGACTTGGAACTGAACCACCAGTGTCTGGCTTCAACTTGCTTTTAAAAAGCATCACCAGAACATCAAAGAAGGATTCAGCAGACCAGTAATTAATAGGTTTAGGGAGAATTGTGGGGAAAAATAGGATTAGAGGAAAGTAGAAAGATGAAAAGAAAGAGTGGATTTAACAAAGTCTTAATCTCAGAGAGGAAATGGATAGAACAGAATGAAAGGAGAGAGATAAGGAAACAAGAAAAAATGAAAAAACAAAAATTTAAACTTAAAAATGAAACACAAAAATTATGTAAGTATAAAGAAATAATACTGATAGAAGGAAAGGATAGGATGAGAGGAGAGAGATAAAAAGGAAAAATGAAAAAATAAAAATTTAAAAATGGAATATTTAAAGATTATATAGGTGGCTCAGTGGTAGAGTGCTTGCCTTGCAGGCATGAATCCCTGGGTTTGATTCCTCAGCACCACATAAGCAGAAAAAGCCAGAAGTGGCAATGTGGCTCAAGTGGTAGAGTGCTAGCTTTGAGCTGAAGAGCTGAGGGACAGTGCCCAGGCCCAGAGTTCAGGCCCCACAACTGACAAAAAAAAAAAAAGATTATATAGGTATAAAGAAATAATAGTACTATTAAAGAAGTTAAGCCTAAGAAGTTGTGAATTGAGTAATCAATTTCTGAATTAAGTATGTACACAATGAATCCCAAGATAGGGACACAAGTGGTTTTTTCTTTCTTACTATTGTTTCTAATGCATTTATAATGTACCATGTAATTTTTTTTTTGTTTCTTTGCATGTTCCTCCCCCACGGTATAACCCCAGTTTTCACTGTATTTGATGCCCTTAATCTTGTATATACACTTCTCTAATTTGGGGAGGGGAAGGGAAAAAACAAAATGCTTAAATAGGGATACAGGTTGACCCATTGTAACAATTAGATACACAAGACATTATGTTGAAAAACGAACTTTACAATTTAGGCAGGGGTAGGGGGAGTGTAGTTGTAGAGGTGGGGAGGGAAGGGATGGTAGGGGAAAAGCAAAGGAGGAGGTAACAATGCTTGATAGGGAATGTACTCATTACCTTGCTCATGTAACTGTTCAGTATTTTTATAATAAAAAAATATTAAAAAACAAAAAGCATCACCAGGTGCTGGTGGCTCATGCTTCTAATCCTGGCTACTCAGGAGACTGAAATCTGGGGATTATGGTACAACGTCAGCTTGAACAGAAAAGTCCATGATTATCTCCAAAAACTTGGAAGTGGAGCTGTAGCTCAAGTAGTAGAACACTATCCTTGAGGATTAAAGCTCAGAAGTTGCCCAGGCCCTTAGTTTAAGCCCCAAGACTGGCACCAAAACAAAATTAAAAACAAAAACAAAAAGCATCTACTTACATTGCTATCAGCATATTCTACCAACACTGGTTATTTTTAAAAATATGTTATTAATTCAATAGGCTAAAATAATAATAATATTTTAAGGTAATTTAATGTTTTTTATGTTTTTAATTACCTTCAGCTTTTCTCTTAAATCCAATTCTCCTTATGTTCATTCTTACTTTGGCCTTTGAGCATGTTTAATTTTCTCTTATTCTCTCCTTTTATTCTCTAGTTATGAGCTCTATTTGCCTAAAAATTTAATCTTTTTGACAGATTGCTTAACATTTTTAAGCTTCAATGTCTCCATCTATATAAAGCTATTTGAATAATACCTCTCTCATGGAATTATTGTGAAAATTACACACTCCTAGCATAACACATAAAAAAACTACCCACAAAATACAAATTACTATTGCCTTAATAAGTATGTATTGAGTTCAAATATTAAGTGATGTCACTTTTTGACAAAAATTTGTGTTTTATTTCAGGCTTATCTTGACATCTCCAGAAAAAAATGGTATGGGTGATCTGGACAGGTCAATACTATCTAGATTTGCTTTTATAGTATGTGACTTTAGATTCCTAACACCTTTTAGAATAAAATCTTCAAATTTTGTACCTCAAAATTATTTTTATTAGTTGTGACATGGCTAAGTTTAATGTGTTCTAATTTACACTTATTTTGTAGATGAGGAAGATGCTGTGATTTCTGTTGTGGTAAATCAAGTGTGCTTTCAATTCTGGAGGTCAAATAATTCTTTGGCAGGTGAACTCATTTATTTAATGCTTAGCCCCAGAAACTAGAGAGATTCCTGTGGGACCTTATCACCACTGAAATCAAGAAGCTCACTACAGAGTTGACATTTGCTGATATCAACCTTCCTACAGGAAATAGCACCTGGAAAGGGTTTAGGATGTTGAGGTTCTTCTCAGTAATATATTTCTTTGTGATTTAGACAAGTAAATAGTCCTTAGACCCTTCAGGTCCCGGGGTGAGGAAAGATATGCAATTATACATGATTAATTGCTATATATTAATTAATATATTGTCATCAGTGTAAATCTTTAGAATCATTCCTGTATTGATTCCAGAATGTAGCCTACTATCAAGTCCAGGCTTTAAATAATTAGGCAAATTAGGTTCCAATGACTCATCCAATACATTTGTTCCAGTTAAATTTTGTTGTATAATGAATTATCTGAAATGTAATAGCTTATCACAATTAGACATGATATTATGATTTTGTAGGCTAGCATTTTTGAGCTGGGCTTAGTGAAAGCAAATCATTTTTGGGGGGGTCCAGTCGTGGGCCTTAACTCTGGGTCTGGGCGCTGTCCCTCAGCTCTTCAGCTCTAGGCTAGCGCTCAACCACTTGAACCACAGCACCACTTCCGGTTTTTTGCTTACATGGTGCTGAGGAATCGAATACAGGGCCTCAAGCATACAACACAAGTGCTCTACCACTGAGCCACCTTCCCAGCCTGAAAGCAAATCATTTTTATACTACCAGGTGTCAGCTAGACTCATTCATGCATTTGTAGACAGCTGACAGTTTCATCAGAGAACACCTGGTTTCAGATGGCCTCATTCACAGGTCTTATCTCCCTAAATAGTCTAAGAAATGATTCTAGAAAAATCCTGGAGGCCATGAGGGCTGGGAGCCCTATGGCTTAAGATGAATAACGATCTTGCAAGGCCATTGTCTCATATGTAGTTATTAATCTCAAGTAAGAGAAAGCTATTGTCAGCGGACAGGAAAGGGGAGGCTTCTTCCACTGTTCTTCCACTATCAAGGGAAGCCTAGGATGCATGAGGAGCTCAAGATTCTTGGCTTCATCCACTTCCACCCAAATATCCTAGACTCAATGTCCTATTCCTTTTAAGAATTGCCCCAATGTTCACATAGGAGCCTGGCCATTCTGTAAACACTTGATTTGGGTCTGGGTTCCCTCTACCCCCCCAGTCATGTCTAGTTATTCTTATATCTGGAGGGAAAAATAAGAAATTCTTTTAAGGCGATTTAAAATGTCACTTGTGTTTTACATCTGATTTGAGGTGAAATCTTGGATCTTGAGGTTTTCTTTTTCCAACCAAACTAGTATAATCAGAAGCCATCATCTTACTTCATATCACTTAGGATCAGCTCTAACTACCATGGTGAGTAAAATGAACCTACTACTTGTTCTCCAAAAGCCTTCTTTCTATTGGCATTCAACCCTAGCAAAAAAAGATGATAATGTAATCAATTATGGTGCCAATGCATGTAACCAAGTACCAGCATCCTATTCTTTACAATATTCTAAGATTTATACAATCATGTATCCTCTTCAGAGCCACTGGAAGAAAGATCGCCAGAAGATAGAGTATTTGAGTGATGTCTTTTCTCCAGTTCTAACCAGACTGTGTGAACTGAAAACAAGGACTATGATAGGTCTCACAAATAGGCATGGATGTTGGAGAAGCAAATACCAAAATCCATTATAGTTGACTAAAGGTTTAGTCATTAGTCAAGTATGGATGAGCTCTTGGTTTAGTTAACTATGAAGTAGCTCTTACTGTCTATGATGCTCTACATTACAGTTTGGAAATTCAAAGCCACTAAATCATGATCTTTATCTTCAAAGAGTTCTTAACAAGTCTGAGAAGTCGAAGTTCAATATAGGCCTTTTATCTGCTGGTTATTGGAACCAAAGTAACCATCTTTGTGCTGAGATCATGGAAATTCTCATCTGTGGATTTTTGACAGAACATGTAAAAAAGCTAGAAACTAGGCTGGGATGTAGCTCAGTGCAATGTGCTTACCTAGCAAGTGGGTAGTGGGTTCATCCTGAGTTCATTCCCTGTTACCAAAGAAAAAAGACAAAAGATATACAGTTAGAAAAAAATGTTAGAAAAAAATATACAGTTAGAAAAAAAATTCTTTTTTATTGTTATTATAGAGGTGATATACAGAGAAATTACAGTTACATAAGTCAGGTAATGAGTACATTTCTTTTTGGATAATGTCACCCCTTCCTTCTTTCTCATAGTCTTTCCCTCCTCCTGTCTCCATCTACAAGTTGTATAGTTCATTTTCAACATAGAATGTCTAGTGAGAATCACAGCTGCTACAAACCTAGTCTTAAAAAACAAAAACAAAACAAAAAACATATACCAGGCATTAAGGGAAAAATCCAAAATTAGAGATGAACATGTTATTTTTAGAAGTTAATCATTGTATATTTCCTGATAATATACTTCCTACTCATGATAGTGAGTATGTTAAAGGGCAGGGAAGGAGTTTTCAACTATGATTTCCTTGTTTGGGGTTGGAACATTAGGTTGCTTGTGACAGATTGCTAGTATCTAGCATGAGGTTTGATGAAGTTTATTGTTTTTTGTTTTGTTTTGTTTTTTTTGGGTCCGGTAGTGGGGCCTGAACTCTGGGCCTGGGCGCTGTCCCTCAGCTCGTCAGCTCAAGGTTAGCGCTCTACCACTTGAGCCACAGCGCCACTTCCAGCTTTTTTCTTTTTGCTTATGTGGTGCTGAGGAATCAAACCCAGGGTCTCAAGCATGCAAGGCAAGCGCTCTACCACTGAGCCACCTTCCCAGCCTTGAAGTTTATTGTTGTAGCTAATTTTCGTGCCATATTATCATACCATAGTGTCATGCCAGATATTGTCCTACAGAACAATATTGTCTTCTCATTCATCTTCACAATTCTGTGAAGTAAGGACTATTTTGGTCTCCACATCTAAATAAACTAAGGCCAAGGAACATTAAGTTATTCACATCATCTAGCTTGTAAGGGATATTAGCTAAATCTTAAGATCTGAAAACCAGCCAAAACAATAAGAGGCCTAATGTCCCAGACCTGTGACACAGCCAAGCCCTTATCGTGCAGTACTTTGGAATTAATATATGTCTTTGGTTTTCTCTCACTGCCTGTGAGATACTAGATGAAGAAATTACTCTTGCTCAGTTTTGTAGCCTAAGATCTCAATTCAAGGATGGACACTTAAAAGATGCATAATTGAATTTAAGGCAGTGTGCATGGAGTATAAAGGAAAGAAGCCAAGATGGAAAATTAAGTTAGTGAAACTCAAGAATGGCCAATGGAGACGGGGAGGAGTCTCTATCCACCCACCCACATAGCTCACATAGTCTTAAGATGGGTCAAGTCTGTCCCTCCAGTGGTGATGGATGGACCAGATTCACACAGCTTAAAAAAGCTAGCTGTTTGGATCATTCTAGCTACCTCTCCTACCACCTCTCACCCCATCCTGATTCTGTGGTTACAGAGAAACCTGACTAATTTGACTCTCACATAGACTCACATAGGTATTAAATATTCTGAATCATGTACTTCTTATTAAAGAAGTACTTCTTATTAAAGAAAAGTAATCAAGGAATTTGGTTAATAAAACCCACTAGAGTGTGTGTGTGTGTGTGTGTGTGTGTGTGTGCGCGCGCGCGCACACACACGTGCTTAAATTAAGGACCTGGCACTGTCCCTGAGCATTTTTGCTCAAGGCTAGCACTCTATCACTTGAGCCATAGCTCCACTTCTTGCTTTTTTGGTGCTTAATTGGAGATAAGGATCTCATAGTCTTTCCTTTCTGGGCTAGCTTTCAACCAACATCCTCAGAGCTCAGCCTCCTCAGTAAATAGGATTATAGGTGTGAGCCACCAGCATCCAGCAGAACCCACTTTTTTAGTTGAAGTCTGATTTTGCTGATTGTGATGGTTAATCTTAATTGTCAAACTGATCAGATTGAGAAGCATTTAGGAGAATAATCTGTGAGTGTGCAAGTTCCCAGAGAGGATTAATTAAGTGGGGAAGACGTTTTATTTATTTATTTTTTTTATTGTAAAGATACTATACAGAGGGTTACAGTTACATGAGTAAGGTAATGAGTATACTTCCTATTGAGCATTGTTACCCCCTCCATTGTTTTCCCCCTACCATCCCTTCCTTCCCTACCTTCCCCGAGGTTCTTTTTATTTTTTTTGATTGTGATTAAGTGATTACATAATTTCCCGATTTTCACAGTATTGTGGAATAATGATGCTCATTTAAAGTCACAAGTTCATTCTAATTTTCCTGGGGCAAATTGTCTGTCACAGTCTATAACATATAACGGTGTACACATGTTATACACCATACATGTGATCAGCAGCATGGGGATATTTAGTAGTGGTTCGACCAGATGAATGGGAGTTCTTTGTTTCTTAAGTCCTGTTAGTTTTGTCGTATCACCTAACATTTTGGATTTAGCATCCACTTATCAGGGAGACCATGTACTGTTTGTCTCTTTGCTCTTGGCTTACCTTGCTCAACATGATTCCTTCTAGCTCCATCCATTTCCCTGCAAATGCCATTATTTTGTCATTTCTAATGGCTGCACAATACTCCATTTGTATAGATACCACAATTTTTGGATCCATTCATCTGTGGTGGGGCATCTGGGTTGTTTCCATATCCTAGCTATTGTGAACAGTGCTGCAATAAACATGGAGGTGCACATGCCCTTGTATATTGGTTCCTGTTGTTCAGGGTAGATGCCTAGAAGTGGTATGACTGGGTCGTAAGGGAGGTCAATCTTTAGCTTTCTAAGGACCCTCCAGACTGCTTTCCAAAGTGGTTGTATAAGTGTACATTCCCACCAGCAGTGTAATAGGGTTCCTCTTTCTCCACATCCCCTCCAGCATTTGTCGTTGGCTGATTTGTGGATGTGGGACACTCTGACTGGGGTAAGGTGGTATCTGGGAAGACGTTTAAATGTGGACAGCAATGTCTTATAAAATGAGGTAGCAAATGGAATAAAAGAGAGGACAAGAAGAAATCTGCTGGGAGTATGCTGCAGATGAGCCACCTACAGGTAAGCTGCTTGGCTCTACCACACCATACCTGCCATGATAGATAGAAACCTC
The DNA here is from genome assembly GCF_019054845.1 of Dipodomys spectabilis. Taxonomy (NCBI): domain Eukaryota; kingdom Metazoa; phylum Chordata; class Mammalia; order Rodentia; family Heteromyidae; genus Dipodomys; species Dipodomys spectabilis. Next base: position 18,459,362 of record NW_024870775.1, read on the forward strand.
TGAAACTATGAGCCAACACAAATTTTTTCTTTTGGATGATGTGAAAAACTAACACACTGCCAGAATCAATTTTGTTGGCCTTTTGGAGGACCTCAGCTGTCTAGAACTCTGTATTTCTAAATACCCATGATCCTCTTAGGACATGTAAACAACCAGAGAGAAAGTAGCGTGTTTTCTGCTTAGTTCTGTTTGTCCTATAAAAATAGAACTCCATATTTAAAAAGCTGCAGATAGAATAGAGGAAGCAATTAATGCCCAGAATGTTGAACTTTAGAGCTTGAAAAGAAGGCTGCTAGTCAAATCAGACAACTTCCCAGTATCTCAGTTCCCTCTTTCCCGTATGATTCAGAACAAGAAATGGTTAACTAACCAAGTAATTTAAAATTAAAATCATTCCTATGAAGATTTCCCATTCATTCTGAATTGCTTTGGGTCTACTGTTTTTCATTCACCAAACACATAATGTATGTAGCCTTTAGTAGTTTCATTGTTTGTTCTAGACAGGCCTAGGGTAGCCTCAAACTCCACATCCTTCCCTCTTCCGCTCTTAAATGCAGGATAACAGGGCATGTTCCACTACATCTGGCTCATTTGCCTCTTTTTTTTTTTTTTTTTTTTACAACTTCCCCTATGTGAGATATTTCTCTAGTTTGCTTAAACTGGTTCAAGGTGGAACATAGCCAGTACAATGTGTTATCTCTTTCACATATCATACAGCTGACTGGTATTCAGATCCAAGAGAAAATATGACAGACTCGGGATGAGATATACCTCTCACAGCCCTGAAAGGGAAAGGTGCTACTGGCTCACTCTAACTCACTGATGAAGTTAGAAAGTAGAGACTGTGGTTGATCTGGGCCTGAACTTTTCATTTTGTTTCCTCTGGGTTGAGGGGGGAAAGAAGTGGATAGAAATGGCACCCAGAGGCTGTAAGACTGGCAGTTTTCCTGAACAGCTCTTTCAAGTGTCCCATCTACCATCTAGCATTCACGTGGAAACTGTTCTTCCTTTCTCCTTATTCTGAGAACACTCAGCAAAGTGTGTGTGTGTGTGTGTGTGTGTGTGTGTGTGTGTGTGTGTGTGTGTGTGTGTGTGTGTTGGGAAGACCCCCACTCACTCCCCAAATGGCAAATCTTGCAATTTGGAAGGTGGTTCGGAGGACAACTGCCCTGAGGACTAATTGGAAAACACACGAGCAGCTCATCTTGTCACATGTACCTCATATGCTCAGCCACAGCCCAGTCATGCGTGGTATACACAGGCCCCCGTGATGTTTGATGAGGCAGACAGGATGCTGGCAATCCCAAGGCTTCTTCAAATTTTCACTAGGTCAGCTTTTCTTTCTGTTTCGCTTTAGATTCTTGTAAAAGCATAGGTGAAAATTTTCACCTAGCATAAAAGGAAAAACCCAAGTTGTGCATATAAAAATTATTTCCAAAGACTCATTATATCTGTTATCTGTGTGACCTTTTAACTTTCAGTAGACCCACTAAGATTCTAAAATCTGGCTTTTGTTTTTAATCATTCAGTGTTTGAAGATTTTTTTTTAGGTTAAAAATATTAAATGTATAAGATTTTAGATTGAAACCATAAATTGGCTTTTATACTTTTTGATAGAGGGTAAAAGTACAGGAAGAATATAAAGAAAATAAAAATGATTCACAATCTCATGCCACTGACAAGGATAGTGATGTATACTATCATTATAACTGGACAATTAAAGAAGCGAAGAAGAAAGAAGAAAACAAGGAATGTGAGCTTTTAAAATTTCTTCTCAAGGTCTTTAAAAAGGACTGTGAGCTGGTCATTTGGTGGCTCATACCTTGTCATCCTAGCTATTCAGGAGGCTGAGATCTGAGGTCATAGCTCAAAGCCAGCCCAGGCAGAAAAGTCTGTGCAACTCTTATCTCCAATTAACTAGCAAAAAGCCTAGAAATGGAGCCATGACAAGTGATAAAGTGCCAGTCTTGAGCAGAAAACTAAGGAACAGAACTCAAGCCCAGGATTCAAGCCCTGGCGCCAGCACTAACAAACAAAGAAACAAAACAAAACAAAAAAGGATTCTAGGGAGAATGTTCCTCCAATTTTGGAAGAAAATGACAGCTATGTCTATCTATGTCTATTAGCTCTATCAGAACATTGTGCCAGGATTTGAAGGAAAAGGCCATTTCTAGAGTTTGGGGCTATCCTAGGTAATTACAATCATGAGAAAACCACCTGCTGTCATTTTTTATTTACTCATTCAGTGCTATGCATTGTGCTAGGCCCGAGGGGTACAAGATAGCAAACATCATCTCTGTTTCCAAGAGACTTGCAGGTAGATCACTGATCAGATAATTCAGAGATGTCCTGAGATTGGAGGGAAGAAGAAAGAGTTCTTTTAACTCAGTGTTCCAAGCTGCATCAAGGAAGAAAGTAAAATAAAATAATTTCGTATTCCTTCTTTTTTTGCATGCTGAAAGTAGCCAAAAAGACCACTCTGGCTGGGTGCCGGTGGCTTACGCCTATAATCCTAGTTACTCAGGAGACTGAGATCTGAAAATCACAGTTCAAAGCCAGCCTGGGCAGGAAAGTCCCCATGAGACTCTTACCTCAAATTAACCACTCAAAAACTGGAAGTTTCTCTGTGGCTCAAGTGGTAGAATGCTCGCCTTGAGCTGAAGAGCTGAGGGACGGCGCTCAGCCCCAGAGTTCGAGCCCCATGACTCACATACACACACACACACACACACACACACACACACACACACACACACACACACACAAACACAAAAGCCACACTGCTTTTAGACCAGCCCAATCAAGAAGCAGCAAAGGAGATGTCATTCTATTAAGTGAAGCAAACCAGGTTCAGAAAGACAAAGGCCACACATTTTCTCTCATATGTAGATGCTATACCTAAAAGATAAACCTTTTTTTTTTTTTTTGTCGGTTATGAGGCTTGTACTCTGGGCCTGGGCACTGTCCCTCAGCTCTTCAGCTCAAGGCTAGCACTCTACCACTTGAGCCACAGTACTACTTCCATTTTTTTTTTTTTTTGCTTATGTGGAGCTGAGGACCTGATCCCAGGGCCTCCTGCATGCGATGCAAGCACTCTACCACTGAGCCAACCTCTCTTAGCCCCAAGATAAACCTATATTTACACACAAGATCACACGCACGCACGCACACACACAAATGAAGAACATGTTAGTAATTGTGATACTGTTTGAAAGGACTAGAAGTGGGAAAGAAGTGAATGTCAGAGGGTAAATAATACCAAAATACATTCCATTAGTAAATGAAGATGGAAGCTTTCACTGAAAGCTGCTGAATAATAGGGGTTAGTAGGGATAAGGAAAGTGAGAGTAAGTGAGGGGGTCAATCGATTAACATACAGTATATACATGTGGGAAATATGCTCAAACCCTTTAAAATTAACATATACCTTTTTACAAAATTTGTGAAAATAGGGCTGGGAAGGTGGCTCAGTGGTAGAGCACTTGCCTTGCATGCATGAGGCCCTGGGTTCGATTCCTCAACACCACATAAGCAAAAAGAAAAAAGCCGGAAGTGGCGTGGTGGCTCAAGTGGTAGAGCGCTGGCCTTGAGCTGAAGAGCTGAGGGACAGCGCCCAGGCCAAGAGTTCAGGCACCAAAAAAAAAAAAAAGGACCCCTCCCCCAAAAAAGAATCCAAAGTATATCCTATAAAACTAAGAAGATGGGCTGGGAAGGTATCTCAGTGGTACAGCTCTTGCGAAGAGTGAGGGGGGACTGGGAAGGTGGCTCAGTGGTAGAGTGCTTGCCTTGCATGCATGAGCCCCTGGGTTCAATTCCTCAGGACCACATAAGCAGAAAAAGCCAGAAGTGGCACTGTGGCTCAAGTGGGAGAGAGCTAGCCTTGATCTGAATTGCTGAGGGACAGCGCCCAGGACAAAGTTCAGGCCCCACGACCGGAACCAAAAAAAAAAATTTTGTGAAAATAATTCTATTGTTACCATTACGTAAGTCAGGTAAGAATTTATTTCTTTTTTAGATAATGTCGCCCCTTCCTTTGTCTTCCCTTGACATACATATTTTGAAATGAATGACAGGAAGGTAGTATAGGTACTGCCTATAATATGGGTACTAGTAGGAATGAGGAAGTAAAGGACCTGAGAAAGTAAAGAAAGGTAAATATGGTCGAAATACTCCATGTATACATGTGAAAATGGAACAAAGAAGCTTGTTGATGTGTGTTAGGGAAAGAGGAGGGAGGATAAGAGGAGATGTGTCTGGTCAAGGTACACTGTAAGCATATATGGACATGTCAAAATAAAACACCCGTGTACAATCCGTAGATGGTTATATGAAACAGAAAGCTGGCTGGGGATGTGACTTGTGGATGAGCACCTGCCTAGCATGCTCAAGGTCCTGGGTTCAATCCTCCCTCTCACCCCAAAAAAGCAGCAGCAAGTGTTCTCTTCCTGGGTTATCTCAGGACTTTTCCATCTTTACATAGTAATATAGTTCAAAGCAAATCATTTGTTTCTTCTCCCTAAAATTTCATTATTATAAAATCTCCCAACAGTTAACGTATCCATTCTGCTCATAGCTTAGGGAATCAGTCCCAAGACTGGTCCTTTTTATCTTTGCTACTGTCTCAAACATCTCAATAACCCTTTTTATTTCATAGGCCTATTCGTCTCAAAGTTTGATTTAACATCACAAAAACCCCCTCGTGAATTTTTTACATAGGGAATACCATACATAAAAAGGAGAGCTGTCATAAAATGACCAACTTGGGGGAAAGCAGGGGTAAACTTGGGACTGCCCAAAGCAGAGCCCTTATCCTGGAAAAGGGCTGACACCTTTGCTCACTGAGGGAAGTGACTAGAAGTGGCTGCTTAGGGCATCACAGAACCAGGCTGAGACTGGGGAGAGCAATTGCATAAGAACAGGAAGGAAGTCAAATAAAACCTTTCAGCCAAGAGCTATGAATTTTTACTGAAGAGTTCTATGTTTTCTGGAAAACATTTACGCAATTAAATAATTTTGCCCTGGCAATGTTGATGGGGAAGGAGGAGGAAAGAGTTAGAATTTCTCAGAACTTTCTTTTGGAACTAGGGAGAAAGAAGGCAAATGAAAGAAGTAGAATTTTGTAATGGGTCTTAACATTTTACCATTCCCAAACATTGAAGAACAATTCACACTCTGGGTGTGAATCTTTGCAGAGATTTAGTCATTAAAGGTACTTATCAAAATGTCGTGTAAGTGGGGCTGGGAAGGTGGCTCAGTGGTAGAGCACTTGCCTTGCATGCATGAGGCCCTGGGTTCGATTCCTCAGCACCACATAAGCAAAAAGAAAAAAAGCCGGAAGTGGCGTTGTGGCTGCTCCAGTGGTAGAGCGCTAGCCTTGAGCTGAAGAGCTGAGGGACAGCGCCCAGGCCCAGAGTTCGGGCCCCACAACCGGACCCAAAACAAAACAAAACAAAACAAATGTCATGTAAGTGTGAAGTGGGAAGTGATTCCATAAAGCTTTTATCCACCTGACTTGAGATATCCAGATGCAGGTTGAGTTGAATTAAACTCTGCCACTAGCCAGCTACATGACCAGGGACAAATCACTCCTTTTGAGTTTTATTTCTTTCTTTTTTTTTTTTTTTTTGTCAGTCATGGGGCCTGAACTCAAGGCTAGTGCTCTACCACTTGAGCTACAGTGCCACTTCCAGCTTTTTTCTGCTTATGTGGTGCTGAGGAATCGAACCCAGGGCCTCATGCATGCAATGCAAGCACTCTACCACTGAGCTACCTTCCCAGCCCCAGAAATACACTCTTAACAGTAAATGCCCTGTTTAATAAAGTACAAAAATTTAGACTGAAGTCAAATATGAGGGTAGAGAAAAGTTGCTATTTCCAAGTTGACAAATTATTTGTCTAGAAGGGGAAAAAATGTATCCTCTTAATTAAGTGTGCAATAAAAGGAAGCTTTAACTTTTACGTTTGAGATTACTTGAGGGGATCTAAAAAAGACCCCTTTTTTAAAATCTCATGAACATAAAGCCAAGTTCTTAACTGAGGTGAGACAGTTGAGACTTTCTTCATTTATTCAAAGTTCCTACTGCATTCATCAGACAAAGTACTGCACAAAAAGACAGTGATTGTGAAAAAAGGTTGTCCTGACTGTGAATAGACCTGCAGGCCATTTTCTCATGGTCTGGGAATGGGAGGCATGTCAATGGATTCTTGTCTGTAAGGAAAGTGATCCCTGCCACGTAATAGAAGGGCAAGGCTGAAGAGAAGACATTCCTCCTATGAGGAATGGGTAGGGCCCAGTTTGCTATCTGATATATTGTTTTCTCCATTGCTAATTCTTTCAAGTAATCCTGTGTCTTCCTCAGGAGAATCTTTGTTAAATGTGATAGCCTGTTCCCTGGGGAAATTGCAAGATGGTCCATCAATTGGTTACTAGGGATTGGTGACAAGCATTTCTTGGAAATTCTCAGGAATCCTTAGGGAGAAGTCATAGAATGACCTCATAGTTACAAAATGGGATGAGGCTTGAGGAAGTCATTCCAAGTGTGGCCCCTTGAAGATTGGTGGCCTCTAGACATGGCTATCACATATGTTACTTCTATGCCTTGAATGGTTTTCACAAAGCCAGGGGCAGATTCCTGTAGCATCAGGCTACTGGGCATCACAAATACAAATGACTTCACATGGTGGTCTACAATGTCTTGAATAAGCTGACCTAAAAAGACTGGATGATCAATCCAAAGTGTGTCTTTGCCTCCTTTCTTAGCCATTAATCCTTCTGCCAAACTCTCTCTTGGGCTCTGTTGTCCAAATGAAGTGAAGGAATTAACACAAGTGGAAGTGTGCTATTCTAATTACTAAGTGGGTGTTTTGTATGAGTTAGTTTATTTAACTCCTTACATTGACTTGGCAAGACAGGTGGGAATATCTCCATTTTACTATGAGAAATAGAAGCTAAGAGTGCAATATAACCTAACAGGTAGTTGACAGTCCTGGGTCCTAACACAGGTTTATTCAACCCAGAGTCCTTTATGCTATCCTACAAAAGAAAATGTATTTTAAAATTCACCAAAGTAAAACATGATTAAGAAGAAAAGTGTATCGAGAGAAATGCTTACTGCTTTTAAGTCAAGTTAACTGATTGAATAACAGGAGGCACTGACTTCAAGGTACAACAGAAGGAGCCCAGGTCCAAATAACCCTTTCTCACTTAAGAAAGAAAAGAAATGGTCAAAGGCAGATTCAGCCTGACTGTGACAAAACCAGATTACCTTTCTTGGGTGATAGGTTCAGGGATGCTATCTACCTAACCTGGAGAATCTTGTTGCCTAGAAAGTTGATAAAAATCTGAGCTTTTAAAAACAAGTCAATATATATAGCTGGCCCTAATAATTAAAGTGTACAAAATCGACTCTACATCCCAAACCACTTTTTTAGATATAAAGGCCTATCTGTGGCCCAAGTAGATGATTCAAAGCCCTCTTATGACACACTAATCATAATTCAGGGTTATTAACTGAAGGATAGCATCCTCTGGTGTTATACATAGTTCAGAAAACAACAGTAATATGGACACAATCTAGATGAGTTCTTCTCAAATGGCCTGTGGTAGAAAAGTGCTATTACGAGCTGGGAAGGTGGCTCAGTGGTAGAGCGCTTGCCTTGCATGCTCGAGGCCCTGGGTTCGATTCCTCAGCACCACATGAGCAAAAAGAAAAAAGCCGGAAGTGGCGCTGTGGCTCAAGTGGTAGAAAAAGCCTTGAGCTGAAGAGCTGAGTGACAGCGCCCAGGCCCAGAGTTCAGGCCCCACGACCGGACCCAAAAAAAAAAAGAAAAGTGTTATTACTTGGTCTTTCAGACTCAGATACTTTACAGATCAATACCTTTCTGGGAGGGGGTGTGGGAAGACCAGGTCTCTTTATATGGCTCAGGCTGGCCTCCAACTCTGAATCCTCCTGTCTCAGACTTCTGAATGATGAGACTCTATATACCACTATACCTGGCCACACACCAATATTACTACAATAACAATAATTTAATAGAGAAATGAAATGAGCAAAGAGATCTCAAGAGGAAACTTAAAATTTCTTTTTCTCTTTAGAATCAATAGACAAAATTATTCTATCATTTCTCTGAAGGTTTCTGAATACGCAGTTTCTGTTCTTACACATTTGTGGAGCAGTAAATTATGGCTGGCACAGATGTCTTGATCACGCACAGAGCACACACACTGATACTGCTTTACATCTCCAGTTTTAAAAGCCTAACAACTACTCTCTTCTAAGGCGAACTTAACCATTTTATCCTCATTGTGGTCTCCATCTACCATTTCATAACAAATTACTTCTTCCTTCTTACTCCCTTGTCTTTTTCTTTTAAACTCAAGCAATCTATAGGCCCTATTAAAGCAGTCCTTAATCAGTGAAGATATTATACAAAGAAATAAGAGAGAAATGGAAGTTTAGATTTTCTTCTGATGTGTAAATGGTAAGACTTTTAAAAATCCTATTAAAGGTTAAATTTGTTTCTGATGACACTAGTGTACAACAAAACATTTGCATGTTTCTTCCCTAAGTTTTCCCTTTCTGGCCCTGCTGCCACACTTTTAGAGAAACTAGGTACCAAACGGAAAGAGAGAAACAGAAATAGAGTAACCAACTTGAATTGAATATAATTTAAATTATTTTTATTTATTTATTTTTACTTATTTTTAATAAGTTTTTTATTGTGAAAATACTGTACAGAGGGGTTACAGTTACATGAGCAAGGTAATGAGTACATTTCTTATCAACCATTATTGCCTCCTCCTTTGTTCTTCCCCTACCATCCCTTCCCTCTCACCTCCACAACTATACTCCTCCCCACCATAATTTAAATTCTTATGCATTTGAATTAAGTTTTGTGTAATTTCATTACTGAATTTGACTTTAAAACACAAACATCACCACATGCTTTTCTATCTTTCATTTGTCATTTTTTTCTTCTTTTTTGTAGCATTTTATTTCCTATCAGCAATTGATGATACAATTATACCCTTAAGGGTTTTCTATGCACATGTCCCAGAATCTGTTAGCAGTAATTACTGTTTGGGGTAATAGTGTTATTTCTCTTTAATTCCCCCTCCTCCAGAGGTCCCTCAAACTTATTCTTCAATCTCAACTCACTGGAGTAAAATTTGATATGGTTTTTAGGGATCTACCTGAGCTGTGATCTCAGTGACCTACAAAAGCCAAAGCTAGTACCTCAGTCAACTCCAATTATGATCTTCCACAGGTGTTAAAGGTCCACTAGAACCTGGAGTGTTTTTTGTTTTTTTTGGGGGGGGGGTTGTTGTTTGTTTGTTTGTTTGTTTTTGGTCAGTCATGGGGCTTGAACTCTGGGCTTGAGCACTGTCCCTCAGCTCTTCAGCTCAAGGCTAGTGCTCTACCACTTGAGCTATAGCACCACTTCCAGTTTTCTGGTGCTTTATTGGAGGTAAGGTTTCACAGACTTTCAATGCCTGGGTGATCCTCAGAGCTCAGCCTCCTGAGTAGCTAGGATTACAGGCATGAGCCACTGGCACCTGGCTTGTTTTTATTTTTCTATCTTGTTTAGCCATGTAAATAAGTGAAAGTTCAAAGCCTCAGTACCAGGGAGAGAAAGAGAAAGAGAAAGGAAGTCTACTGATGGCAGATCTGTGAAAGCATTACAGAAAATAGTGTTTGACAATATCCATAGAACATGCTTCAAAGCAAATCTTTACTTCCCATCAGCTTGCACTTAAACCTATTCAAGAAGCACCTACAGGGCTAGGAAGGTGGCTCAGTGGTAGAACGCTTGCCTTGCATGCATGAGGCCCTGGGTTCGATTCCCCAGCACCACATAAGCAAAAAGAAAAAATCCAGAAGTGGCACTGTGGCTTAAGTGGTAGAGCGCTAGCCTTGAGCTGAAGAGCTGAGGGACAGTGCCCAGGCCCAGAGTTCAGGCCCCACGACCAGACCCCCCCCCCCAAAAAAAAAGAAGTACCTACATTTTAATAAGTCTCTGGTGGCTCAGAGATTGATGATGCCATGATTTCCTGTGCAACCCCACACTTGGAAAAGAAGAGATCTCTAATCTGGACCCTAGTCTATTAATATAGTGTCTTCCAGTTGTGGTTCTTGTCATATTTCTACTATCATCATCCCTTTACTCGGAGCATGGCATTCTGCACATCATCTGTGACTTGGAGATTCCCAAACATGGAATCATCCTTCACAAAGTACCTATCATAATGAAATTCCAATGGAATGAAAGTTTTAATAAAACATTGGTTAAATAATGAATGATGAGCTGGGCACCAGTAATCCGAGCTACGCAGGAGGCTGAGATCTGAGGATTGCGGTTCAAAGCCAGCCTGGGCAGGAAAGTCCATGAGACTCTTATCTCCAATTTACTTCCAGAAAACCAGAAGTGGTGCTGTGGCTCAAGTGGTAGGGCGCTTGCTTTGATCTGAAGAGCTCAAGGACAGCACCCAGGTCTAGAGTTCAAGCCCTACAACTGACCATGATGATGATGATGACGATGATGACGATGACGATAGAATGGAGAACTATTCAGAGGAAACACAAAATAATTTCATTTTATCCTAAAGATATGCCAACTGAAATGTAAGCAAGAGGTCAGAGACATGCTAATATGCTGCAGAGAAAGCAAAGTCACCAAAGCCCTATTTTGCCAAAAAGATTACAACAGGAACCAGTTTCAAAGAAGTGTAAAGACTACATAGATTCTCTAGAAGGCTCTGAACCAGTATAAAACTAAGCTGCCTAGAAATGGCATGAAATTTTTATCTTTCTTCAGATCTAAGGAAAGATGACGGACACAACGAAGAAGTTATTTCAGTTATAAGATTTAGTCTACTGAAAGCAGCTATTTCTACAGAAAAAAAAGCGTATAAAGAAAAAGAAGAGGTGGCCATGACAATGCCATATCTTTTGCATTAGAAATGAAAATTTATTTTTCTAATCACTTAGAGGAACTGTGTGACATAAGAAGAAGCATATCTTTAGTTTCTGCTCATGACAAAAGCTCCTAAACCTATTGTAATTCCCAAATGATGTATGTAACAGAAACATCTTATACAGACTTTTAAACACCCTATTTCCTGAGTGTAAGAGTATCTTCCATGTGAGCCCCTGAATTATAATCTAAAGTTGGCCTGAAATACTTGAGTCTGGATTTAGGATTGACATCTGAGGTAAGGGCAGTTCTATAAGCTTGAACTCGTGTGTGTGTGTGTGTGTGTGTGTGTGTGTGTGTGTGTGTGTATCTACAAGTTGGAAAATTGGTGTTAATGTGGAAATGGAAACATATTTAGAAGTGTTAGAAGTGTTATGAACAGAATAATATAATTTTTCTTTTAGGTTTAATTTGGAAATAACACAAAGAAAGTGTTATGTTATAATCAATGAGGTTCCTGAGCAACTCAATGGCAGCAATGGGAGGGAGGGAATGAGTAGGAAAGAGGAAACAGCTGACACTAAGCAAAAGGAGAAATGAACTGACACCTTACAAAACTCCAGCCTCAGTTTTATCTTCATATCTCTTCTTGTTCTCCTTCACTCTGGTTCTGAAGTTACAATTCTGGTTCTGCAGCAAGAGGAACTGAGAATTCTCTCAGTGCTGTCTGTTATCATGTGACTTCAGGATAAAAAGCTATTCAAATCAAAACCCAATTTAAGCACACTCATATATGCAAAAGGAAAGTAAGGTAAAATATCAAAATTTCCGTTTTTCTCCCTTTCAAAATTGAATCCCAGATCTCCGTGGTTTGAAAGCTAGTACAGCCAACAATCAGGAAGCTTCTGTGGGCCTTTATGATCTCTTAGATCTTTTCTGTAAGGGAAAATCTACTTTTCTAGGGGCACATTTGATATTAGAGAAGCATGAAATCATTAGTGAAAAGAGATAAAGTCTTTCTGAGACTTTAGTACCATAACTTCAACACTGATGACCTTCCAAGAACCTATCTGTATTAAAATCAAGAATGGGGCAGTTACCATTTTCCTGTTTTTTAGCCAATGAAAAGTGTTGACTCTATGTATGTATTCCCTGGGTTATTTCTATAAGGCAATTGAGCAAGTTCCTGTAGCAAGATAAGTCAAATAGCAAATACTGATTTTTAAAATGTTTCAACTGTTTGCTTATTTCATTAAAAAATCCTTTTATGGAGTATAGAGGAATGAAATGACATAAGTAAAATGATTCAGGAAACTCATATGTCAAAATAAAGTATTAAGAAAACTTGTGAATATTAACAATCACTTCCAATGAAAGACCATAACAATTTTCTATAATATCATGTGTCTTTTTATTTTTTTGCTGGTCCTGGGCTTTGAATTATGGGCCTGGGTACTGACTCTGAGCTCCTTTTGCTCAAGGCTAGCACTCTTACCACTTGAGGCACAACACCACCTCTAGCTTTTTCTGTAATTGTCTCACAGACTTTCTTGCCCAGGCTGGTTTCAAACAGTGATCCTTAGATCTCAGCCTCTCTCATAGCTCAGATTACAGGTGTGAGCCACCAGTGCCCAGTGTGATTTACTTTTTTAAAAGCTCCTTTATTTTCTGTTCAACATCTTTGAGGGAAACTAAGAGCACCTTTTCAAATACTATAGGACACACACACACACACACATACTCCGAAAAGCTAGAAAAACCCCACAATGTTATGTAACAAGCAAATCTGATTCATCCTTTCAAAAGGACTTGGCTGGAAAAAAAATGTGTCACTTATAATTCTAGTTGCAAAACATTTACAAGGCTGTGACATTTGCAGTTCCTCTCACTGTGCTTCCTTACCTGGTTCTCAGGAAGCATCTGAAATGACCTAACATCACAACAGACTGCTGAATTTCTTACTGTGTATCCTGGAATTATTTTGAAGCTATGCTCTGTAGCTTGATTTAAGCATCAATGAGAAGGAAAGAAAGAAAGAAAAAAAGTTTGAGTCAGCGAATGGGGTTTGACATATAAACACAACAGTAGTAGTAACAAAACATTTTCTTATTTTTTACTGTGTGTAGGCACTAATCTACAAGCTTATTTAATGGTTGTAACATTGTCCTTCTATGCACTCAAGATTATTACTGTCTTCATTTTGTATATGAGGCACAGAGAATAATTTGCCCAAAGTTACAGAACTAGTTGGTAAAGCCACAGTAGAATCCTGGCAGTCTATCTCGAGTCTATACATATACTAGTCCACTAACATACTTGATTATCTCATTTACCAACTGATTTCTCCCTGCTGTAAAACTACATTGATTCCTTCTGCCCACTCTGTCCCACTCAGTACATCTGTTTGAATAATTGGATTCTAAACTCAATAAAGTATATTCTCTAACAATCTCCCTTCCCAAAGTCCATGGGAGATGCTGGCTATTTGCCCAGGAAGCCTAGTTTATTATCTAAAGGGATCTGAGGAAGAATAACACTTAATTGGAAGTTTTCTGCTCATTTAGCATGAAGCGTCTGTTAGGGCTGTGGCCTTCCCTCAGCTTTGCTGCCAACAGCATATTTTATTTATTTTATTTTATTTTATTATTTTTTTTTTTGGTCCGTTCGTGGGGCCTGAACTCTGGGCCTGGGCGCTGTCCCTCAGCTCTTCAGCTCAAGGCTAGCACTCTACCATTTGAGCCACAGCGCCACTTCCGGCTTTTTTCTTTTTGCTTATGTGGTGCTGAGAAATCGAACCCAGGGCCTCAGGCATGCAAGGCAAGCACTCTACCACTGAGCCAACTTCCTAGCCCCAACAGCATATTTTATATACAGGAGTTTAAGAAATTGCCATAAACTCTCCTGCTTGGGGATTTAAATAAAACATATCAGCTTTTGTTTTCTCTACTGAGAGAGTGTTAACATTACTAAAGCAAAGAAGAAAAAACAGTCCTCAGATCATCTTGTCAACACTTCTGCTCTTTGGCTGAGACTGCTTGGAACCATGAAACAGAAGAGCAAGAGAAGAAATTCAACATCACCCATCACATTTTACAGATAAGAAAACTGTACAGTGAAGTACAGTGCTCATGACAGATAGGACAACTAAGTTATGACTTCAAATAGTAATAATAATCATTCATTTTCGGCTTATTTTCTCTTTGTGACTTTTTTTTAAGCAGATAGAAAAAAAGAATGAAATGAAGGAGCCTGTGTGTCATTTTATACATGGCTCAGGGAATATAGCTCATGATATAAAATAAGTGTTTTTCACTGCCTATACGGAGAAAAGCCCATCTACTAACCCCCGCCCCCAACCCGTATCATTCTAGGGCCCTAGACTTATACATTGTCATAAAAGTGGAAGAGAACCTGATCTTTGGTCCCTTAGCTACTTGCTATCCACCAGCTGTTGTCCTTTAGCATTTGATAGGACCTATTGCTCTTGGTAGACGGCTGAGGATCTACCTTGAAGGTCTGTCTTTTGGTCAGGAGCATACAACAGTGAATCTTGTATCCACAGCACTGGTCCCTACAGGCATCTATCTATCTGTGTCTCCCCCTCTAAGAAGTCATCCACAAAAATGAGACCAAATCCTCAACTGGTGTAGAACCTAGAGCAAACCTGCTCCTCCTCTCCCTGTTCATCTATACTTATCTTCTGCATTTTCCCTCTCCTGAAGGTCAAGCTACTCTCTTAACTCATCCTTTCCAAAATCCCAGTTTTTAATAATCCTAAAACTTTCTAAAGTAAAGATAGTAATGTGCTCACGCCTGTAATCCTAGCTACTCTGGAGGCTGAGATCTGAGTATCGCAGTTCAAAACCAGCCAGGGCAGGAAAGTCCATGAAACTCTTATCTCCAAAAAAATCAACAGACAACCAGAAGTGGTGCTTTGGCTTCGGTGGTAGAGCCCTCGCCTTGAGCAGAAGAGCTGAGTGACAGCCTCCAGGCCTAGAGTTCAAGCCTCATGACTGGCACACACACAAAAAAGATAGTAATGGATCCCCAAGACTGCAAAGCCCTGATCTCTAAGATACAAAGCTCCCATTTATACTCTCTTTCAGAGAGCCTACAACAGAAAACAAGAACTCTGTTATATCAACCAATATTTGTGTAGTGCTATGATTAATCTCTCTCTCTACCTCATGTAAAATTTTTATGAATGTGGAATAAGATAAGGTTATAATTATATTTAGGATCTCTATTTTATTTGCTTTGCATCATCTTCCCCTGTGCCAGCCCAAGACCTAACAACTAACAGCTTTTTAAGATATATATTTGTAGAGGGAAGTTGGGGAAAGAGCAGGAGAAAGAGGGAGGAAGAACACTAACCAGAATTCTACAGTGGACCACAGAAATATCAAGACTGGGGTTTGAAGTAGTCAGAAGGGATATAGAAAAGGATGGAGATGAACTTGAGGACTACTAAAAAGAAAATTTCCAGGATATGGTAACAAATGTTATAATGAATGTAAGGAAATGTTCACATCACAGAATATAAAGAATATGTGAGAGATCAGCCAAGGACAAGTCTGACATGTTTTGATGCACCTGAAAATAATGTGGGCCTGGGAGAGGAAAGTGGCATTCAATTTCATTGGTAAATAATGTGGAGGATTGTAGTCCTAGCTGGATAGTGTCTGAAGAAGATGGCCAGCAAGCATATGGTTGTGTAGGTCTTACCATTTTAAGGATATTTGAATAGGAAAATCAAAATGAAATTGTGTTGTCAAATGCTGGTGGCTACCACCTGTAATCCTAGCTACTTAGGAGGCTAGATCTGAGGATGGTGATTCAAAGCTAGCCTGGGTAGGAAAGTCCCTGAGACTCTTATCTCCAACTAACCCCCCAAAAACTGGGAGTAGAGTTGTGGCTCAAAGTGGTAGAGCACTAGCCTTGAGCAAAAAAGCTCAGGGATAGTATCCAGGCCCTGAATTCAAGCCTCTGGACTGACAAACATAAATAAATAAATAAAATTGTGAAGTAGATAAAAGTATCTTCAGAACCCTCCCTCTCCTTTAGTAGTCATTTCAAGTATCGTTTTCCCTAATGTTTTTTGCCTTAATTTGTTCTCAAGAAGGAGCTGACAATCTCACACAAAAGGTAAATCATTGATGAGACACAAAAGGTTAGTCTTTTTGTCCTATGTTTGAATGCTCATGGGAGAGCGGTCTCAAGCCAAAGCAATGGCAATAACTATTAGTAAGAAGCAGAGTTTGCATACCTCTTGCTATGCACTAGACACTGTTTCAAGAGCTTAGTGTTATCAGCACAGTAGGAACCACTTTATAAATGTGGAAATTGAGGCACAAAGAGGCATGGTGGTCTGTGTCTACTAATCTGGGAATGAGTGAATAAGGGTAAATTTTGTTTTGTTTTGGTTTGGTTTTTGCCAGTCCTAGGGACTGCACTCTGGGCCTGGGCACTGTCCCTGAGCTTCTTTTTGCTCAAGGCTAGCACTCTACAACTTGACCCATAGTGCCACTTCCAGATTTTTCTGTTTATGTGGTAATGAGGTATTGAACCCAGGGCTTCATGCATGCGAGGCAAGTACTCTGCCACTAAGCCACGTCTCCAACCTCATTAGGGCAAATTTTTAAAGGAAAGGAATTTAGAACCAGACGTGGTAGTACACAACTGTAGTCCCAGATACTTGGGTCAAGACAGGAGCATCACTTGTAGACTAGACTGGCTAACTAGCCTACCTCACAAAGAAAAAAAAAGCAAAAATGCACAGAATGTTTTGAGGGCAATACTTTCCAGATTTAGGTCACAACCAGTGTTATCCTACCAACTGATGATTATTGTGATGTGTTTTGCCAAAGAATTAACCTCAGATAGTATTATCTCAGTTTCATTTTCCTCATAGATAACATGAGAAATTACCTACATACAAGGTTATTCCTTATAACTACACTTGTAAATAGAAGATGACTGAAAATAACCTAAATTTCTATTGATAGGAAGCAGGCAAAAAGGTGAGAATACTCCTACAGAGTGGAATAGAATACAGTCATAAATAAGAATAAGGGAGATTTCTATGTACTGTATACAAAAGATCCTTAGGATATTTTATATGGTAAGAAAATAAAACCATGATGAACATGATTAATAACTGGGTTACAATATACCATACCACAATTTGAGAAAATAAGGATGAAACAAATACATATATTTTTGTATGTTTGTAAATGTATAAATATAGGAAGTCCCAAAGAATTATTTGCTTTAGGAGGAGAACTGCCTTGTATGGAACAGGGAAACGAGGAGAAAGACTGTGCTAGTTAGAATCCCAGTAGAAAATGCAAGGCATCATACTTAAGAGATATAACTGTAAGAGACAGATCTTTTTCTTATTCCAAAAGTGTGGATGGATGGGCTGGGAAGGTGGCTCAGTGGTTGAGTGCTTGCCTTGCATGCCTGAGGCCCTGGGTTCGATTCCTCAGCATCACATAAGCAAAAAGAAAAAAGCCAGAAGTGGCGCTGTGGCTCCAGTGGTAGAGCGCTAGCCTTGAGCTTAAGAGCTGAGGGACAGTGCCCAGACCCAGAATTTAGGCCCCACAACTGGACCCCCCCCCAAAAAAAAAAACTAAACCAAAAGTGTGGATGGGCCTAAGGCAGCCAGAGAACAGTGACATGTTCCCCACTGGGTTAGTTACAGAAGGCAGTCACCATACTAGGCACTAAGGAAAATTGGAGTAAGTGTACCTAAACCCAGAAACAGACAGAATTAGAGGTGTAGACATGACCTTTGGACAAAAGCCATAGCCTCCTCTAGGTGAACCCAGCAACTGTCAAGCGGTTGCCCAGCAGAGAAGGAGATGGGGGTAGATAACCTGGCCCCACTTTCTCCTCTCCTAGGATCTCTTGCTAATGGCTCTCGAGAGGCAAACTCCGGATAACTTCTTTGTCAGATGCGATTGTGAGTGCCTCCTCACAGATTTGCCTGTCAGGAAGAGCCCAAGGACAGGGAAGAGAGAGGGTTTGGAAGGCATACTGAGAATATCCACTTCCCAGACTATAGAGCTGTTTCCTGAATATGTAATATGTGCAAAGCAGATAATTGTGTCAATACAACCGAACAAGTTAAATAATTAACTATCAGTGAGTGGCTATGGTAAGTGGTTTCCAAGTCTCTTCTCTTTCAAATTCTTTCCTTGAAACCCCAATTTTTCACTTAATGGCAATCTACAGCTCCACCTAGTGGTACATCAGTGCTTCACAGGTTCTGTGCCAGTCGTCTCTTAGAGGGATTATGGAAAGAATATATACACTAATGATTTTTCTGGAAAGAATGTTTATATAACAATAATTTTATACAAAATAATAACCTAACACACTTCACACAAAAATATATGATAGGAGTTGTCTTATAACTGTTAAAGGGCACAAGAATACTTTAAATTTTTCCCCAAGGAAAAGATATAGTTTGAATATTATTTACAAGTGAATTCCACTATATTTCAATCTAAAACGAGCTCGGAAAACAGAAAAGGAGAGGCTATGACAACTCATTCTATGAGATGAACATATCCTTGATATCAAAACAAGTACAATAAAGAAATTTGGGGCCAGTAGCTCCCACCTATAATCCTCTCTGTACAGGAGGCTGAGGATCTGAGGATCACAATTGTAAACCAGCCTGGAACACACACACACACACACACACACACACACACACACACACACACACACACACACACGATTGAGGCTGGGTTTGGGGTTTTATACCTGTTATCTCAGCAATCAGACTGAAACACAGACTAATGTTCACAGCCTGAGCTACATATATAGAGACTATCTGGGGGAAAATCCAAGACTTTGAGTAGAAATTCACCACAGAAGGATGAAGAAGGAAAGGGAAAGGGAGAGGGAGGGAGGAAGGAAGAAAGAGAGAGACAGAGACAGAGAGAATATTCTGTGCATTTTAAATCATAAACATAGCTGCAAAATAAAATGCTAATCAAACAAGCCCAGGATTTTATTTCATATAGATACAACACCCTAAGTTTACACAGAAATTCAAGAGCAGTTAAACATTAGAAAATATATGCAGGGGGGGAGGATTGGGTGGGGGGGGGGAGTCTGGGAAGGGATGTAAAGGGTAAACAAAGGAGGAAGCTGCAATGCTTGATAAGAAATGTACTCATTATCTTGCCCATGTAATTGTAACCCCTCTGTACAGTATCTTCACAAAAAATTAAAATTAAAAAAGAGCAGTTAAACATTAGAAAATATGTAAGTGTAATTCATCACATTAACAGATTAAAGAAAATACACAATAATCCCAGAAAATGAAAAAATATGAGCAGCAAATATTATTATTTCAGGAGCATTGCTAAAAAAGTCCTATTTACTTTTCTCCAGCTGTATTCTGAATTTTCTAACAAGTACATTAAAGTACAACAAAGACTGGAAAAAGCATTCAAATACTCCTTATTTTTAAGTATATAATTGTTTACATGGAAAGTCCCAAAGGGCTGAAGAAGCGATACATGGAATATTTGCCTACCATGAAGGCCCTGGGTGAGATCCTCAGCACTACAAGAAAAAAAACAATTAAAAAACTGGCTCACACCAGTAATCCTAAGATCAAAAGGATCACAATTCAAGGCCACTCTAGATAGAAGTTTGCAGAACTCCTTATTAACCAATAGCTTGGTGCAATTGGCAAGCATCCCAAACTACGTGGGAGGCTGGGATTGGTAGGATACAGGTTCCATCTCAATGGAGGGAAGCTGCACTTAGTGGCATGCACCTGTGATCCTAGCAATGACAGGAAGCCTAAAACAGGAGGACCAGGGCCCAGGTCCATGACTAGCTGAGAAGTGAGACCCTATCTCAAAAATGATCACTGGAAAAGAGTACTGGAGGCATGACTCAAGTGGGAGAGTGCCAAGCCAGCATTGTGAGGTCATGACTTAAAACCCCAGTGCTACAAGCAAATAAATAAATAAATGTGCTATAGAATTTATAGAAAATTATTAATAATAATTCTTAGTGATAATATCAGTAATTATCAATATGGCTGTGTAGAAAACCAGTCACTATATAACCAAATATATTTCTAAGCATTAACAACAAATAGCAACTACACTTTTTAGAAATTCAGTTTATCTCAGGGCACTAGTGGCTCACACCTGTAAATCTAGCTACTCAGAAGACTGAGATCTAAGGATCAAGTTTTGAAGCCAGCTGGGGCAGGAAATTCTGTGAGACTCTCATCTCCATCTCATGAGCCAAAAAGAAAAAGAAAAACAACAAAGGCCAAAGTGGAGTTGTGGCTCAAATGGAAGAGTGCTAACCTCGGTCAAAAAAGTTCAAGGACAGGGCTGGGAAGGTGGCTCAGTGGTAGAGCGCTTGCCTTGCATGCATGAGACCCTGGGTTCAATTCCTCAGCACCACATAAGCAAAAAGAAAAAAGCCGGAAGTGGTGCTGTGGCTCAAGTGGTAGAGCGCTAGCCTTGAGCTGAAGAGCTGAGGGACAGCGCCCAGGCCCAGAGTTCAGGCCTCATGACCGGACTCCAAAAAAAAAAGTTCAAGGACAGTGCCCAGGCCCTGAGTTCAAGTCCCAGGGCTAGCACATGTGTGTATGTGTATGTGTGCGTGTATGTGCACACGTGTGCATGCACATGTACAAACTTCAGTTTATAAGTTATGTCCAATGAAGTTGTATAGAAGCTATATGGAAGAAATATAATTCATTGAGGGCTGGGAAGGTGGCTCAGTGGTAGAGCACTTGCCTTGCATGCATGAGGCTCTGGGTTCGATTCCTCAGCACCACATAAGCAAAAAGAAAAAAACCTGAAGCGGCACTGTGGCTCAAGAGGTAGAGCGCTAGCCTTGAGCTGAGGGACAACACCCAGGCCCAGAGTTCAGGCCCCACGACCGGACCCCAAAAAAAAAATAGAGAGAGAAATATAATTCATTGATAAATATCAAAGAAGAGCTATTACAGAGATGAATAGAAAATGTTTGCTGGGAAGACTTTCTATTGTTGAGTTATAAGTACTTCCCAATTTGATCTGTAGATGCAAAGTAATCTAATTTCCAATGCGATTGCATTTTCCTCAAGAAATGTGTGGATAAAGGAAAACTTTTTAGAGAAGCATAAAAGAGGAGGGTTTTCCCTGGGTTATTTGAAGATATTGATAATAAAGCTATAATAATGAAGAAAATGCATTATTAATTATGCATAGACAAATGGATTAATGAATAGATTCTGGAAACAGTTACACATACATAGACACACTTTGTAGTAAAGATGGTATTTCAAACAACCACAAGAAATATGGTGCAGTATTTTATGATTTGAAGTGAACACCAAAAGAATTTATTTAAAATGGAAAAGATGTACATCTGTGATTATAGCACTTGGAAGGCTCAGGCAGGAGGATTGTAAATTCAAAGCCAACCTGGGTTATATAGTGAGATACTGTCTCAAAACAAAACAAAACAAAACAGATAAACAAATATGACAATAAGTTTATGTTCCTTACAAAAGAGTTTTTAGACAAGATAGACTCCCCCATAGTAGACATATGCAATATGTATAGCTAGCGGTTCACTTGAAAACATTTAAAATCTAGCTTTTCAAGCCAGTTAAGTGTAGGGGTTTGATGATGTTATATGGAAAGACCTTCTAAGTTACTAATATAATGCCATAGAGTTAGAAAAAGATATACAAAATCTATCTAATGGGGCTGTATAAGCCAATACCAGCACATTACTGTATTAAATTTCCTAAAGCTTTTTCCTAGAATATATAAAGAACTTTTTTCTTTCTACATATCAATAATTAATGACAAGTGACATTGCAGAAGTCTGTTTAAAGGGCATTTTGCAGAAGAAGAATAAAAAAGCATTAAGAGTTTCCACTTGAGTGGGATCGTATGTGATATAAATTAAGATTACAATAAGAAAAATACTCTTCAGATGGACTAATTAAGTATTGACATATGAAGTATTCGCAAAGACATGAATCCAAAGGAACTTCTGAATGCTAGTTTGAGTATAAATTGGCATAGCCATCCTGGAATACAATTTGGTTTTACCTTGCACATTGAAACATTATTAATCTGTTTTACAATCCAGCAGTATGTATTCTAAGATCTTGCATAAGTACATCAGGAAAAATACATATGGATAGTCACAGTAGCACTATTTCTTTTTTCTTGTTGATTGTGGGGCTTGAATTCTGGGCCTGGGCGCTATCCCTCAGCAATTCAGCTCAAGGCTAGCACTCTTCCACTTAATCCACAGCACCACTTTCCATTTTCCACTGGTTTATTGGAGATAAGAGTCTCCTGGATTTTCCTGCCCGGGTTGGCTTTGAACCTCAATCCTCAGATCTCAGCCTCCCGAGTAGCTAGGATTACACGTGTGAGCCACAGGCACCCAGCTGTGTTTTGTTTTGTTTTCTGTTTTTGTTTTTTGTTCAAGGATAGCACTCTACTACTGGAGCCACACCTCCACTTCTGGCAGTTTCCTAGCTAATTGGCTATAAGTCTCACAGACTTTCCTTTTCTAGCTGGCTTCAACTGTGATCCTTAGAACTTAGCCTCCTAGGATTACAGGTGTGAGCCACCAACAGGAACTACAGAAACACTGTTTGTAATGCTTCAAACCATCCACGTGTCAGAATTTGTTTTGAAAAAAAAAAATAGAACCACTATGGTAAATGAATATAACAAGGAATTATTTTTCATAGAGATTTGATATTTAATTAAGAAAACTGGTTTATATTTGTGAAACTGCTGTTTGTGTGTGTAATGCTATAGCTGAAGTCTGCAGGACAGGCAGTCGGGATGGAGGGAGCTAAGACAGACTGCCATCTAGGAGGATGGGCTAAATCTGCATTGCTCTCTCATCATCTCCAAGCCCCTTTCTCTCTCCCTTCCTCTGTTCCTTTTCCCTTCCTTTTTGTAGTGTTAGGAATTAAACCTAGGGCCTCAAACATGCTAAGCAACCTCTCCACCATTCCAGCCCTCTATTGCTATTCATCAGTGTATCAGTAGCACCTGATCCAAGAGTTAGGAAAGAGGAAGCAGACGTTACTGTAGTTGGCAGTCTGGGAACTGCACAGACCTCCCAAGTATAAGAAAACATGGCTATTATTTTGGTTCTACCTTCCATATCAGGCAGAAAATATCTCTGGCAATCCATGTGGCCTGATTTCACATGAAAAGCTTTCAAGAATTAGTGATTTGTAACTTAGAATGTGACTTATAAGCTAGACAAAATTTTTTATTGTTATTATAAAGGTGATGTACAGATGGGTTACAGTTACATAAGTCAGGTAAAAAGTACATTTCTTCTTGGACAATGCCTTCCCTTCCCTCTCTCTCTCTCTCTTGGTTTTTCCTCTTGTCCCTACCCACAAGTTGTATAGTTCTTTTTTTTTAACATCGTGTCTAGTGAATACCACTACTGTTTAAACGTTCACCGTTTGTGCCTCCATTTCTGTGTAGACACCTATTTTTTAAATTTTTTTCTTATGCAGCTGAAACTCTTCAAGAGAATGTATGTCAGTATTTCAGGTTTGAATACAAGTTATATCTCCTCTACAAGGGATATTCCTGATCCAGGAGCTTGTCCTGTCACTTTTAATAATATCAGACAACCCAGGTAATTTTGCAATTACAGTGCTATTTATGATTCTCCAAAAATAAATTCCTCATTCCACTGCAACTACATGTGATCTCAGGACTGATCTCCTCCAGAATGACCGTGATATAATCTTACCTAAATTTGAACTGCTTCCTTTGAGTTGGGGCCAAGTTTCTGATGCTGTACACAGATTGGATGGCAACTTGGTAACCATAATCCATGGGTAAGTCTATGATGACTAATCTTGGGATAGAGGAAAAAGAAGAATTCCTAAATTTAATTTCTTTATGGTTGGTCATTTATCCAAGATAAGAACTAAATCCAATGCCAAAATTTTACATTAGCTTTAAAATTATTATAGGGAAATTGTAAGTCTTTGTCAATGCATTTATTTCCAGTAACAGTAACACAACAAAATTCTAATACTAGGAATGAGTTTGGCTGATCTCAAGAATATCACAGCAATGAAATCTTTTTGTTTAATCTAAAATGTTAGGCCAAGAATAATTACAGTTTAATTAAATTTCACATCAACAGTTTTGCTGGGCTGTTTAGATGTTCAGTAATTAATATATTAAATCATGTCAGTGAGCAAAAATCTAGTTCTATAACAATGAATTCACAAGAAATCATTTAAATTTCCAATTTTTTTCTCTGCAAAAACTGTGTCATAAAAATCATTTAATGATGAGTTATACTTCTGCTTTAGAATATAATTTAGCATTAAGATATAATTCGTAGACAACCTTTTCAGGTTTGTGGCTTCTCTTATTTTATTTTATTTTTATATTTAAGTAGTTGTACAAAGGAGTTGCCATTCAACAAAGTGGTATTTGAATACAAGGAATCCTGATCAATGTCATCAAGTACTTCTTTCATTTCTAACACTTAAGTCATTCTTATTCAGTAATTCTGACTCTATCCTTAAAATAGTTTACAATAAAATGGCCTCATAGCTTCGCAGGAATATTTTACATAAAGGCTATATTCTGATAAGATTGTTATGGACAAAGCTCAAAAGAAAGAGGAAACTTCCCCTGCCAAGGAGTGATCATTAATACCACCAATCAACTAAGGAAACACAAGCAGCAGGCTGCTCTGATTTTTTTCTTGCTTTAACTCTTTAGGGTCTAGGCTTGAGGAGTTAAGTTGTCTAGGTATATGTTTCCAGGTAAAGGGAAGATTAGGGATAAAAAGTCCAGCCAGCATTGGTGGTTCAGGCCTGATATCCTAAGTTACTCAGGAGTTGGAGAACAGGAGAATTGCAGCTTGAGGCCACCCAAGGCCAAGAGTTAGTGAGAATTAATATTAAGTGATAGTTGGGCATGATGATGCATAACTGTCATCCAGCTATTTATGTAGGAAGCATTAAAAAAAAAAGGGATCACAGTTCTGCCAAGTCTTGGCAAAAATAAGACCCTGTATCTAAAATAATGAGAGCAAAAAGGACTGGCAGCATGGCTGAAGTGGTAGCACATTTGCCTAGCAAGCTTGAAGTCCTGAGTTTAAACCCCAATAACACCCTCAAAAAATAAAAATACAGCTAATCCTCTCTATATGAAGACTTCTCTCAATGCTGATTTTGGAGAGATGTTTACTTTCCTCTCTTACAGACTATAAATATATTGGTAATTAAACATGTTTTCAAATTTGGGATTTCTATTACAATCTTCCTGATCAATGATTGATCTGACAGATAGCATGATTGATTTGAAAGACACCACATTGTATCAAAATATATATGTATATATATATATATATATATATATATATAAACATTAAGATGCAAATGTTCATTTTGAATACTATTTTTGTTGTTGTTGTTATTATTGGTTGTGGGGCCTGAACTCTGGGCCTGGGCACTGTCCCTCAGCTCTTTAGCTCAAGGCTAGCACTCTACCACCTGAGCCACAGTGCCACTTCCATTGAATATTATCTTAAAAACTGGAAAACAAGTGTTTCCTGCTCTTTGAAAATGAATTTTCTTTTGTTGTAGTTTTCTGTGGCTTCATGAGGTTCTCATGCCCTTTCTTCTGTTTAAATCTGTTCTGATGTTTAACAACAAAGGAAAAAATTAGCCTGACCCATCCAACTTTTATAGCCTGCATGGCTAAGCTTTAATGAGAGCTTGAGTTTTTCCAAAAGTCTGATCTTTATTGACTGGGAAGGAAAACAATTGGAAAAAAAATGTCTTGAGCATGTGAACCATGTAATTTCATCTGAACTAAGGAATTCCAAAAATATTTGTTTATTGAAAGGGAGGTTATACTTTTTGTGTTAGAACTTGTTATGGAGAAGGATAAGCACTAGTTCCTTCTTCTCTTACTTTTTCTCATAAACATAAAACAAAATTAAAAACTTAATTGAGTGGTTTAAGTCAGAAAATAGTATTGAAGGTAAACTGGCCTGCTATGAAAATGACTCTTTCCTTGGAAGATCTGGCTACCAGTCAGGGCTCTAGAGAATCCCACACAGCTTAGGCCACCCTCTGCTTCACTGGTGACAATCAGGGCTTGTCTTCAAGTCTACTTGAATTAAATCTCAGAACTTCTGTCTGTTGTGCTCACTGATGCCAGTGTAAATGCTTTTCCAGTTGCAATACTGGAACTTTTGCGCTCCTGCTGGGCAGCCTGTCTAAGCAGAAGACATTTTAGATCCTCTTCAACTTCATGGTTTTGTAAGGTAACCAGGTGTTAATACTATTAATAATTATCATTTAGGGGACCATATAGTAGGTACCAGGCACAACCCTGGGCACTTTTACATGGATTACATGATTTCATTCCTTCAAGAATCCTTTGTGGAATTCTGAATATTGGATTAAATATGTAGTGATCTTAAAAAAGATTTTTGGTTTTATTTAATTAGTTATTAATTAATTTATTTTTGCCAGTCGTGGGGCTTGAACTCAGGGCCTGAACTCTGTCTCTGAGCTTCGTTTTTTTTTTTTTTTCCTCAAGGCTAGTACTTTACCACTTGAGCCATAGTACCACTTCTGGGTTTTTCTGTTTATGTGGTACTGAGGAATTGAACCCAGGGCTTCATGCATGCGAGGCAAACACTCTACCACTAAGCCACATTCCCAGCCTTTGGTTTTATTTTTATTGTTGTTACCTCTTTTTGTAGTCGAAATTAAACTCAGAGCCTCCCACTTACTAGGCAAGCTAAGACCTCTATTACTAAGCTACATCCCCAAGAGCCTAGGATGTGAGGAAGGGGAGACCAAAAAGATTATGCCGGGGGTAAGCTCAAAGTACCCATTATTTTGAACAATTGATAGATGCTAATAAAGAGGGTGGGAGGAAGAACCTGGAATGTGAAACAAATCAGTATGTTTCCAGAGCCTTTTATCTTTTCCCGTATTTTGTGAGCTCTGGCTTTTGAGTGCATTGGTTTGGGATGGCAGACACCAATGCAGTAGATATTGCTGGTGAACCGCCACGTCTCCCTGGGTCTCTTACCAATTGCAAACATCCTTATCACCTTGTCTGATAGCTTTCTTTTTTCTTTCTTTCTTTTTTTTTTTGCCAGTCATGGGACCTGAGCTCTGGGCCTGGGCACTGTGCTTCAGCTCTTCATCTCAAGACTAGCACTCTACCACTTGAGCCACAGCGCCACTTCTGGCTTTTTCTGCTTATGTGGTACTGAGGAATCGAACCCAGGGGCCTCATGCATGCAAGGCAAGCACTCTACCACTGAGCCACCTTCCCAGCCCTGAGAGCTTTCTTTATTGACTAAGAGCTGCAAATGTGAGTATGGCTGTGTGGAAATGTAACTCCTCCCCAAATCAACCCTTAATTGATGGCTGAGGAATGAACTCTCCAGTTCCTTTGCTTCTTTGGCAGAATGACTCAACTGCATGGATTCTACACTGGCATCCAGAATTCCCCAGAAAGATTAAAGCCTCAGTTGGCCACAGCATTGGTATCTCGCTTTCTTCCACTACTTGCAGGAGCCACAAGAGGGAACTGTGTGAGCTATGATAAGATAACATGGAGATAATCCTTAAGCATATCTCAGCACCTAATCCCCATTCCTGGAGTCTTGAAGATTCAAATCTAAAATATATTGTTAAAGGTATAGATGAATCTAAGCCACTGGCATCTAGTATTAAGAGAGAGATAGAGACAGAGAGAGACAGAGAGACAGAGAGATAGAGACAGAGAGACAGAGAGATAGAGACAGAGACAGAGGAGAGAGACAGAGAGAGAGAAGTAAAAACAGCTGGTTGTGGTGGCACATGCCTATAATCTCAGCTTTCAGGAGGTAGGGGCAAGGGAATCCCAAATTCAAGGCCAGTTTCGGCCTTGATATATAGCAAGACCCTGTCTCAAACAAAACAACAAGAAGTAACAACCTGGTGAGCTAGATATTATGATCATCTTCATTGTACAGGTGAGGAACAGCTCGAGGTAAATGATCAACATGAGTCAGGCTGCCAGACTCAGTTTATGCTGTCATGCATGCCTGCTACTGACAACCCAAAGTCACTTCCACCATTGCTCTTCTCTGGTCTCCACAGCAGAGTTGTTACTTCTGGCACATGGATCTCTCATTAGGAAACCAATAGACTTAGTTTAAATGCTCTCAAATCTGGGAGTTGGCCCAAATAAATCATTTTTAATATATCTACATGCAATTCTGATGTAAGTGATTGAGTGGGCCATGCTTTGGGGAAAGTGATATTTTTAATAACAATTAACATCATTTAAAAATCAGTGCTACCTAAAGTGAGCCAATGACAAATGCTAGAGGGGATGCAGAGAAAGAGGAACCCTATCACACTGCTGGTGGGAATGTACACTTGTACAACCACTTTGGAAAGCAGTCTGGAGGGTCCTCAGAAAGCTAAATATTGACCTCCCTTTTGACCCAGTCATACCACTTCTAGGCATCTACCCTGAGCAACAGGAACCTGTATACAAGGACACATGCACCTCCATGTTTATTGCAGCACTGTTCACAATAGCCAGGATATGGAAACAATCCAGGTGTCCCACCACAGATGAATGGATCCAAAAATTGTAGTATCTATATACAATGGAATATTGTGCAGCCATTAGAAAGGACAAAATAATGGCATTTTCAGGGAAATGAATGGAGCTAGAAGAAATCATGTTGAGCGAGGTAAGCCAAGAGCAAAGAGACAGACAGCACATGGTCTCCCTGATAAGTGGATGTTAAATCCAAAATGTAAGGTGATACAACAAAATTAACAAAGCTTAAGAAACAAAGAACTTCCACTCATCTGGTCGAATCACTACTAAATAACACCATGCTGCTGATCACATATATGGTATATATGTGCACACCGGAGGGAAACCAGGAGGACAACACAGAACTAGCGGGAATCAGGGAAAAACATACAACAGCGGGACCCATCAGCTGCACTGGACATTGATCAAAATTAACTAAGCAACTCAATGGCAGCGATGGGAGGGAGGGAACGAGTGGGAAAGAGGGAACAGTTGACGCTATGCAAAACAAAAGAAATGTACATATCACCCAATGTGGAAGAAATAACTGCACTGCAAAGCTTATAGAACTCATAAATGTTATAGACTGTGATAGACAATTTGCTCCAGGAAAGTTAGAATGTGTTTGTGACTTTAACTAAGCATCACTATCCCACAATACTGTGAAATTTGGGAAATTATGTAATCACTTAATCACAATAAAGAATTTGAAAAAAATAAAAATCAGTGCTATCTTTCTGATTAAAAAATTAGAAAATGCTCCAAATATAAATTCAAATTTAAGGGGCTGGGAAGGTGGCTCAGTGGTAGAGCACTTGCCTTGCATGCCTGAGGCCCTGGGTTCGATTCCTCAGCCCCACATAAGCAAAAAGAAAAAAGCTGGAAGTGGCACTGTGACTCAAGTGGTAGAGCGCTAGCCTTGAGCTGAAGAGGGATAGCGCTCAGGCCCAGAGTTCAGGCCCCATGACAGGACCAAAATTTTTTTTTTTAAATAAAAATAAAAATAAATTCAAATTTAAAATAATTATGCTTTCTAGAGATGATTCCAAGTATGATAGTTACTCCCCCTAATCGTTTTTTAAAAAATGATAAGAGCAATAAATATGTCTTTTGGGGAACATTTGACAGCTATTTCACCATACGACTTTTCAAATACTCATAAACTATTTTTGGTGTTTTTCCTTTTCTTTTTTTTGGGGGGGGGGAGGTGAGTGTGTCAATCCTTGGGCTTGATCCCAGAGCTTGGGAGCTGTCCCTGAGCA
This sequence comes from Dipodomys spectabilis, assembly GCF_019054845.1. Taxonomy (NCBI): domain Eukaryota; kingdom Metazoa; phylum Chordata; class Mammalia; order Rodentia; family Heteromyidae; genus Dipodomys; species Dipodomys spectabilis. Next base: position 18,489,165 of record NW_024870775.1, read on the forward strand.
TTTTTGCTCAAGGCTAGCACTCTACCAGTTGAGCCCCAACTCCACTTGCTTTTTGCGGTTAGAGATAAGAGTCTTAGGAACTTTCCTGTGTGGACTGGCTTCAAACCATGATTCTTAGATCTCTGCCTCCTGAGTAGCTAGGATTACAGGTGTGAGAGACCAGCACTTGACTTGGGTCTCCTCCTCCTCCTCCTCTTCTTCCTCCTCCTCCTCCTCCTCCTCTTCTTCCTCCTCCTCCTCCTCCTCCTCCTCTTCCTCCTCCTCCTCCTCCTCCTCCTTTTCCTCCTCCTCCTTCTTCTTCTTTAAAATAGTTATTAATATTAATTCTTTACTGTTTTTAGAAACTATTCTCATAATTGAAGTACGTACAAATGTACTCTAAAATTTACTTATATTCCTATTGGTTCAGGAGCTTGGACTAGCTAATATTTAAAGCCTTTTCTCACTAAGATGCCATACATATAAGATTCTTGTAACTGAGTATAAAGAATAACAATATTCAAACAATGGAGAATCTGAAATTATATCTTCTAAAACTTAAACTCCAGAAATAAATTCTTTTTTCACTTTGATAAATATTATTTTATATGATCAAAGGCACATAGGCATTGTCCCTTGTGTTTGTTCCCTAAGAGTATCCTCCTTTGTTCTCAACTGTGTAGAATACTATGGAATTGATCATGTCCCAGGGTATTGTAGAGCTAGCTTATACATATGAGAGAAAACATGCACTGTTTGTCTCTCTTAGCTTAGTTAACATGATTTTTCTAGGTCCACCCATTTACTTCAAATGACAATATTATTCTTTCTAATGGCTGTGTAAAGTTCCATTGTATTATGCAAGTGTCTTTATGGTATCCTGGCTTGTGATATTCTGGGTAGATGCCCAGGAATGGTATGGCTAGGTTGTAGAGAAGATTTATGTTTAGTCAGAAATTTACTCTTATACTTTGACTTTTTGTATAGATATCTGATGGCACAGTATTATCATATTATCAATATGAATATATTCTAATAACTACATAATTGTGGGAATACCATAGAGTGTACTCACAAAAACCTAGGTAATATAGTCAATCACACCATGTGGCTTCTTGATAAAATTAAGAGACAACAGAAACACAGATGTATAAAGTTGCTGCTGGTGTAAAACAGCATACTGTTTTATAGTAAACTTTTCTGTAAGTAGGAGTGCCCACTAAAATAATGATAGGTATAGCACTGCAAGTATGTAAACAGTTGGCATAGTTGTTTATTACCAAGTATTACATGCTGCATATAATTATATGTACTATATTTTTATATACAACTGGCAGTACTGGTTTGTTTATAGGAATGTTGCCACAAACACAAGTTATGCATTGTGTTATATTATAATGACTATGATGTTACTAGGTGACGGTAATTTACCAGTTCCATTATAATTTTATGGGATGATTGCTGCATGTGTAGCCTATTGCTGAACAAACTTCATTATACTGTGTGTAACTGTTATAACTTTTCTCCAAAGGTGATATACAAATGTCCGACAGGCATATGAAAAGAGTCAAAATTAATGATCATCAGAAAAATGTAAATCAAAACCATAATGGAAAAGCACCTCAGACCTAGTAGGATGGCAACTATTAAGAAAACCCCAAAATGTAAAACAAGTTTTGATGAGAATGTAGAAAACTGGAATCCTTATGTTCTGTTAGTAGGATTAGGTGAAACATAGAAATAGTAGTGCTCCTTAAAAATATCATAAAAATAGAAGCATCATGATCCATCAATCCCACTTCTAAGTATTTATCTAAAGGAAATGAAATCAGGGTCTCAAGGAGATATTTACATAGCCACATTCAACGGGCCATATCAAAAGATATCCTATTACATTCTAGTAAATGGATGAACTTTGAAGACATTATGCTATGTGAAATTGGCCACACAAAAATACTGTAAGTGGTGGATCACAATTCAAAGCCAGCCCAGGAAGAAAAGTCTGTGAGATTCTTATCTCCAATTAACCACCAGAAAGCCAGAAGTGGCTGGTGGTAGAATGCTCACCTTGAGCTGAAGAGCTCAGGGACAGCATCCGGGCCCAGAGTTCAAGCCCCATGACCGACAAAACAATAACAACAACAAAAACCAACCAAACAAACAAAAACTGTATGGTTTCAAAGATACAAGGCAAGTAGGTTCATGGAAACACAATGTAAAATTGTGGCTGTCAGGATGGGGGTGGTGGTGGGTAGTATTGAATGAATACAGTTTCAATTTTGCAAAATTAAAAAATTCTGGAGATCTGCTTCACAACAGTGTGAACATACACTACTGAGCTGTACACTCAAAATAGTCAAGATAAATTTTATGTTATGTTTTTCTTTTTTCTTTATTCTAAAACAGGGTCTTGCTATGTAGCCAAGGCTAGTCCCAAACACTTCATCTTCCTGCCAAGTATCATCTTTCTGCCAAGTACTCTGATTATAGGCAAGCTCCACCACAACATGCCTGTTTTATGGTGTGTGTGTGTGTGTGTGTGTGTGTGTGTGTGTGTGTGTGCTCGTGTGTGCGTGCGTGCATTGGTACTAGGTCCTGGACTCAGGGCCTCAAGTTCTTGCCTGCTCATGACTGCTACTTTACCACTTGAGCCATGAACCAGTCCAGCATTTTGCTGGTTAACTGGACATGGAGCCTCGCCAACCTTTCTGCCTAAAATCCTTCAGGTCTCAGCCTCCTATTTACCAGCAGCTGGCTCTGTTATATTTATTTTTACTACAATAATTATATAAATAACTAAAAATGGCAATAAGAAAAAAGAACACTATTGTCATTTTGTAACATTTTGGACTGTTAGAAAACAATATTAACTATAGTTAATATTTGATTTGATAAAAATTTGTGAAGCTTTACTTTTAGAATTATACTTGCTTGGGATTTATAATTCTTGAGGAATCAGACTAAATGTAGTAGAATAACATGAGAACAGGAGCGAAGCTGAAACTCTCACATTCTAGAATGATTTGTTACAAGTACCATTTAGATAAACATGCAGATTTGACTGTCAGATCACTGATAAATGCAGGAGACTTAGGGATAACACAATGAATATGAAATTTTGGCTGAATTAATGAAGGTTGGATTAGGAGGGATACTGACGGGCATCTTACTAGAATTATGTCAACTTTCAAATGTTCTGAGGGTCAAAACCTTCTCTTTCCCATTGCTTTTACCAGGTTAATAAAGAATACACAAAAAATTCAAGTATAGGCCAGACACCGGTGGCTCACACTTGTAATCCTAGTTACTCAGGAGGCTGAGATCTGAGGATCATGGTTCAAAGTCAGCCTGGGCAGGAAAGTCCATGAGACTCTTATCTCTATTTATCCACTCAGAAAACCGGAAGTGGAGCTGGGGTTCAAGTGGTAGAGCATTCACCTTGAGCTGAAGAGCTGAGGGACAATGCCCAGGCCCAGAGTTCAAGTCCCAGGACAAAAATAAATAGGATAAATAGGTATAGGATTTTTTAAAAAAATACCTAAGAACTCGGGCTGGGAAGATGGCTCAGTGGTAGAGCGCATGCCTTGCATGCATGAGGCCCTGGGTTCGATTCCTCAGCACCACATAAGCAAAAAGAAAAAAGCCGGAAGTGGCGCTGTGGCTCAAGTGGTAGAGCGCTAGCCTTGAGCTGAAGAGCTGAGGGACAGCACCCAGGCCCAGAGTTCAGGCCCCATGACCGGACCCAAAAAAAAAAAAAAAAAATACCTAAGAACTAATTGAAACATGTCTTAATCAGAGCAGTTACAGTTGATTAAGACTATTTCTAACCAATAATTTTCCATCTCTAAAAAAACCAAAGGGTTGTGGTTCCAGCATTCATGAAGCCAAGTCTGGGCTATATGGAGACCATGAGGCCATTCTACATTACCTAGAAAATCCCTATCTCAGAAAATGAAAAACAAATATAGCAAAGTGAAGGGAAAAACAATATCTTCTTTCCCATTTTGCTTGATTGGGAGTAATAGACTTCTTCATATTATTTTGTAGTTTGTGCTAATGGTCTAGCCTTAAGTCTCATTTGTAGCTATTGAGACATTAATTATAAGCTTTCCTGATTTCATGGTTAATTTTGAAATTTTAGATAATTAAAAAATTATATTTATTATTTTAAGTAGATGACCAAAATTAACTATGATATTAAAATTTAAAATGTAGCCATGTTAAAATCTGTGATCTGGGGCTGGTAAGGTGGCTCAGTGGTAGAGTGCTTGCCTTACATGCATGAGGCTCTGAGTTCGATTCTTTAGCAACACATAAGCAGAAAAAGATGGAAGTGTTGCTGTGGCTCAAATGGTAGAGTGCTAGCCTTGCGGAACAGTGCTCAGGCCCAGAGTTCAGGCCCCATGATTGACAAAAAAAATCTGTGATCTGTGATCTGTGAGTAGAGAGAGATGTGGACAAAGTAGATTGATTATTCATATATGACTAAAATTTAATTTTTATAATACAATGTTTATCAATGAAAGATTTGCTTTTACTGAGGACTGGACTACATGTGCTAAATTTGCCCCACAAAGAAAAAGGTCATTAAGAAATATTGATTGAGAAAACTTACACACATCTGGGCAATGGCGTTCACTTGAACAGTACACACATATATGAGGGAATCAGTAATATTCCCAGCAAAAGATGACAAAATTATGCCATGTATCTAATGAAGCAGACTGAGAAGCTGGGAAATAGATATTACTGACCCTGTCCAGCTGCAGGAGGAGGAAAAATGAGAGAAGGAGAAGAGAGAGATCATAATTGTGACTCTGAGGTCTCCACCTGGATTAGGTCATTGAAATAGATACTGCTCTAAGGAAATGCTGGCACTTGTGGACTTTGGCATTCTGTCCAGACCACAGGTCACCTGCCTAGAGTTGGAATGAATTTCAAAAACGTCACACAAATGTATCCAATTCTTTCTGTTACGCCTTAAGAGTTTTAGTAAACCTAGGACCAAAGGAAAAAATAATGAAATTCTAACTGTAAGGTCCGCTCCTGGATGGCTAGCAGACTCCACCCTCCTCACAGCAAAGTCTCCACCCAGTACCTGCATTACCTAGGCAACTGGACACCTGGAAGAGGTCACATCTGCATCTGCTGAGGTCTCATCTGAATTTGATGTGGCCACACCTTTCTCCGCCCATACCCTACATAAGGCCTAGTACAGGCCCAGACGCTCTGCTCTCTCTGTTCTATTCTAGCTCTCTCTCTGTTCTTTTCTTGCTCTCTCTGCTCTTTTCTAGCTCTTTTCTCTCTCTTTCCCAGCCATGTAGAGTGCCAACCTTGCCTGGTCCCAGCAGGTCTACTGAATAAACCTACCCCTTACCTGAATACCATGTGAGTGCTGTTGTTCTTGCCTCTCTCTCTGCTCTTTTCTAGCTCTTTCCTCTCTCTTTCCTCTCTTCCCAGCTCTCTCTCATTCCAGGCCTTTCCCAGCCACGTGTAGTGCCAACCTTGCCTGGTCCTAGCAGGTCTACTGAATAAACCTGCCCATTACCTGAATACCATGTGCTGGTGCTGTTCTTACTCGGCTACCTCTTTTAAAAACCTAACACTAACCATATACAAAAGTGTAGAGAATAACGGGGGATTCCCAAAAAATTTTCGTTCAGCTCCAAAGATTACCAACCTAAGGCCAATCTTGTTTCACATATATTTCCACTTACTCTACTTACCTCTATATTATTTTAAAGCAAACCATGGACATCATATCATTTCAACTGAGTTATTCATGACCAGTTATCAGAAGGCACAAGTCCAGTCCAATAGCAAATGTATCCGTCACAGATGCTTAAAGAATCATTTCTAGCTGGGTGCTGATGATGGCTCTGCCTATGATCCTAGCTACTCAGGAGGCTGAGATCTGAGAATCATGGTTTGAAGCTAATCCAGGCAAGAAAGTCTGTGAGATTCTTATTTACAGTAAACTACCAAGAAAACTGGAATTGGAGCTGTGGCTTAAGTGGTAGAGCACTAGCTTTGAATGAAAAAAACTCAGGGACAGTTCCCTGAGTTTAAGCCCCAGTACTGGCAACACACACCCCCATACCCACACACACCCACTAACCCCCCCCCCACACACAGAATAATAAATGAAGTAGCATAATCTTCGGTGCATATTATCAGAGGTTCTTATGGAGAGACCCATACATTGACATAATATGCTCAGAATCAAAACTCAGGCACAAGTCTGTCATCAGAAGCCTACTAATCTATACAAAAGTAAACAGGGCCTGGTGTGGGCCTGAGTCTGGTGACTCAGGGTTACTTTCCTCCTAATCTTTCTCTCACTTGTCTTGGGCTTGTGCCTGAAACTCTACATTATGTAACTTCCTTTGATTTGTCAGCACTGCAAGATTCTACTTAAAGCAGGTCAACTGGGACATTTATTTCATCATTAACAATTTCATAGTTTTAAATAACTTTTTTCTCATTACAAAAGTAACATAAATTTATTATAGATGATTTGGAAAACCATAAAAAGGCCCAGAGAGAACATATTTTTTTTTAGGAGCAATCTGTATCTATTTTTCCCGAGATGTTATTATTAGGTAGTTGTACAAAGGTATTATAATTCCATAAGTCAGATTATGAATACATTGTTTCTTGGGGACAATGTTCACCACTTCCTTCATTCTTCCCCATTTTCCACCTCGGGTCCCTACCTACAAGTTACATAGTTCATTTTTAATATTGTGTATATTGAACACAATGGATCGACCATTTTAGCTTCTACATTTAAGTGAGATAGTGTGGTACCTGTCTTTAGGCACCTGATTTATTTAACTTTGTGCAGAGATCTCTAGTTCCATACATGATCTCACAAATAAAAGGATTTCCTTCTTTTTATAGGCCAAACTTTTCATTTTGTATGTGTAAGCTTTTTTTGTTGTTGTTGGTTGTGGGGCTTGAACGCTGGGCATGGGTGCTGTCCCTTAGCTCTTCAGCTCAAGCTGAGACCTCTATCACTTGAGCCATAGCACCACTTCCAGTTTTCTGGTGGTTAACTGGTGATAAGAGTCTCACGTACTCTCCTGCCTGGGCTGGCTTTGAACTGTGATCCTCAGATCTCAGCCTCCTGAGTAGCTAGGATTACAGTTACTGGCGCCTAGCTTGTACGCCTTTGCTTTATGCATTTATCAGTTGATAGTTACTTTGTTTGTTTTGATTTTGGCTATTGTGAACAGTACTGCAATGCACATGGAAGAGCAGATGTTTCTTTGATGTACTGGTTTCATTTTTCTTTGGATATATACAACTTTGTGGGTTTGCTGGATAATGTGGTAACTCTATTTTTTAATTTTCTGAGGAAACTCCACACCATTTTCCACAATAGCTGCCCTAGTTTATATTCCCACCAACAGTGTGCAAAGGTTCATTTTTCTCCAAGCCTTTGCCACATCTTGTTATATTTAGATTTCTTTGATAATAGCCATTCTTTTATTTATTTATTTATTTTTTGGTTGGTCGTGGGGCTTGAACTCTGGGCCTGAGTGCTGTTCCTGAGCTCTTCAGCTCAAGGAAAGCACTCTACCACTTGAGCCACAGAGCCACTTCTGGTTTTCTGAGTGGTTTATTGGAGATAAGAGTCTCATGGACTTTCCTGCCTGGTCTGGCTTTGAACCACGATCCTCAGATCTCAGTCTCCTGAGTAGCTAGGATCACAGGCATGAGCCACCAGTGCCTGGCTGATAATAGCCATTGTTTTGTTGTTGTTGTTGGTGGTGGTGGTGGTTGTGGGGCAGAACTCTGGGCCTGGGCGCTGTCCCTCAGCATTTCAGCTCAAGGCTAGTGCTCTACCACTTGAGCCACAGCACCACTTCCAGGTTTTTCTGCTTATGCAGTGCTGAGGAATCGAACCCAGGGCCTCATGAATGCAAGGCAAGCACTCTACCACTGTGCCACCTTCCCAGCCCCATAATAGCCACTCTTAATAGGGGAGATGGTATCTTGTTGTGGTTTTGATTTGCAATTTCCAAATAGACATTTTGGACATTGTTGGACATTGGCCATTTGATGTCTCCTTTTTATTCTAAAATTTACTTTTTTGTTATCATAGAGTGATGTATAGAGAGGTTACATTTACGTAAGTCAGGTAATGAGTCCTTTCCTTTTGTACGGTGTCATCTGTTCCCTCATTCACACCCAGTCCCTCCCTGTCATCTCCACCCACCACTTCACTTACATGAATGTCCAGTGCACTCCACTGCTACACTTTTTCACCCTTTTTCCTTGAGCAAAGATAAAATATTAAGCACTCAAACTCAAAGGCCTTTTTAATCATCCTACATCACCTTTGTGGGCCAAATTTATATTTTAAAGATCTCTCTCTCCTTCTCTCTCTCTCTGATAGCAACAATCATTTAGAAAAATTGTCCTGAATTATCTTCTATTGTTAAAGGGTATTTCCTTGCATCCTTACCAACATTTTCTTTTTTCTTCTCCTTTGAGGATTTGAACATAGATTCTGGAGCTTGTTAGGAAGGCACTCTACAACTGGAACCATGCTCCCATGCCTCTGTTTTTTTCCTGTTGTTTTTCAGGTAAAATCACTCATTGTTGCTTGGGGTTGGCCTCAGACCTTACTAATCCTTTCTTCTTGTGTAGCTAGGATCACAGGTGAGCATCATAAGGCATACTTGGGATCACAGATGCTAAGCACTGTGTTCAGCTTATTCAGATGGAGTCTCTGACATTTTGCTCAGGCTGGTGGTGAATCTTGATTTTCCTGATCTCCAAATCCCAAGTAGCTGGGATTATATGCATAAACCACTGCGCCTCCAATATTCTTTCTTTCTTTTTTGTTGTTGTTTATGGGTCTTGAACTCTGGGCCTGGGTGCTGTCCCTACGCTCATTAGCTCAAGGTGAGCACTCTACCACTTAAGCTCTCTGGTGGTTAATTGGAGATAAGAGTCTCATGGACTTTCCTGCCCTGGCTGGCTTAGAACCATGATCCTCAGATCTCAGCCTCCTGAGTAGCTAGGATTACAGGTGTGTGCCACCAGTGCCCGGCTTCCAATATTATTTCTTACAACAAAGTGAACTTAATTCATTTAAATATGTACCTTTTTAACTCTGAGCCTATTAGTTTTACCTCTTAACAGAATCAGTTAAGTTTAACTAGAGAGTGATAGTGGTGAGATAGCTGAACAAAAAGGAAGGCCCATGGGAATTGGTTAGCGTTCTTTACAAATAAAACTAAAATATGGTTTCTAAAAGTTGAGCCCACAACTTTTCTGATACAATGGGGAATCTCTGAGTTAGGGGTGAGGAATCTCCAGCCCTTGGTCATATGTATAGCAAAATCATTTGATAGATGACCAGACAGTTATGTATGTTTCTGGTCAGCTGCCTGGACCTGTATTGATAATGTTATAAATATCCAAATGGCCCTTGACAAACAAGATTCCCCACCTCTGAGAGTTAAAAGATATTACACACACACACAGCTCCCCCTTCGCCTGGGGAGAAAGGCCCAGAGGGTCTCTTCCTTACTCTCAATTCTCAGAGTAACTATCACAATTCAGTTCAATCCTGTTAAAGACCCCTAATGTGTAGAAGACCAATTCTTTTCAGGCCATGTGGCTTTAGGTCCTATTCACCACTTCTGGTCCTATTTTCCCTTTAAGAAAGCAACAATTATAAGGCTGTCCAATTTTACCTACTTGAAGCTTTTATTATGGAATTAAATCAAATCAAGCATTTGAATTTATTTTATAAACTTTGACTTCTACAAAGAAGGATGGCAGGGCAATTAGATTCAAAATTTGGCAAGTCAAAATTGAGCACAATATAAATTCCTTAAATTTGCTAATGAGTGCAGGAAGGTGTTCACACCTTTGAGGCTCATGAGAATGACTATCTGAAGGTGAGTTGGGGCAAATATGCTAATTCTGTGGAACTGTTGCCCCTAACAGTATTACTTCTTGGCCAACTGCACAACTTGTATCTAAGATGGAGTGTGGTGCAACTTTGTTATGCTTCTACAATTGTATACTGGTGTTAAGAAACCTTTCTGGTTTTTTTTTTTTTTTTTTGGTCTAATGGTGTAACTCAGTTGGCTTAAAACTTCATCCACTGTTCTCATCTGACAAACACTTTCAAAGTTTACTATGCTTACGACATTCTGGGAGGTTATACTTGTTTTGGGGTGTGGGGAGACATACCAGGCAAACACAGCCTGAGCACTGAGTGGCGAGGCAGTTGCTTTGATCATCTTCTAGAGATTTCAGCAAATGTTCAGAAAAATTATGTAAAGTTACATATTGTTACAAATACCAGCTACGATGCTTTATCTAATATGGGTTAAGGTACTTCTCACGTACTTGGGATTAACGCCACTGCTTTTTAATTCCAGCTAATGTTTTAAACCATTGTATTAATTTTGAAGACTAATACGAACATACGGAAATTTTCAAAAAAGGCAAAAGCAAGTCTCTCTTCTATTCAGAACTCCCTTCCTCCACTCCACATTTTTTTTGTTTCCTTCTCTGTTCTTAATCAGAGTTTAGTATCAGTAGGTCTGTCTTTTAAAAGTACTTATTGTTCCAGGTCCCTTGGGTCTATAAGTTAAATGTTAAATAAATAACAGCCTATCTGTTCCACCTCAAAAAGTAAGTCCACGACGTTTCCAAAATTCCACTGCAAAAAAGTGGTGCAAAAGAGACGTCTAGCCCTAACTTGGTCCAACATTTCGATCAGCAGAGGGGCAGATGAAGACAAGCTACATTGAATATACCGTACCAGATTTAGAACTCCTGAAGGGTAGAACAGGAACGCCAGCACTTTCAGGGGCTAAAGGTCCCATCTAGGATGTAAAGTTCACCCGCAACTCACAAAAGAACCCCCGCACCCCAACCCCAGGTCCCAGGCTGCCTCGGAGCTCTAAACGGGAACGGGGCGGGGAGAACTAGGGGGCGTCACGTGACTCGAGCTCGGCCCTCCCCCTTGCCCCAGCAGGACCCGCCCACCGGAGGCCCCACCAATCCTGAGGGGCATCAAATTTGGTCCGTCCGGGGGAGGGGTGGTATTTTGCCGTGGAAGCCCTCCGTATTTACTACAAGTTGGGCTCGCTGGCCTCGGACACTCCCCTGATCCCCTCCGCAGCACCAGTCTCGACAAGCGGGAGGGGCAGTGGAGAGCACAGCCAGACCACGTGCAAGGTGACGCAGCGCGGCCGCACCTCCGACGCCCGCGGAGGAGCTTGAGAAAACAAGGCGTGGGCGGAGGGACGCAGTCCCCAGCACGCTTGCGCGCTCGCGCCCTCGCCCTCCCACCCCTTACAGATCCACGCGACGCGGCGTGGTGACGCTCGCGCGGCCCGAGGAGGGGCGGGGCTGGGCCCGGGGCGGGCCTCCGCGCTCCTCCCGCCTCTCTCGGTCCAGACTCGGCCTCCCTCGCCCTCCCCCACCCCGGGCCCCGTCAGCGCGGGGGTGCCTTCGTCGCGCAGCGTCGCGTCGGCCCGGTGCGGCCGGGCCAGCGGGCAGATGCCCCGAGCTGCCGCTGTCGCCGCCGCCGACTTGGCCGGTGGCGGTGTGGGAGGCGGACGCCCCACCCGGGGCCGCTGAGTGTGACCGGCGGGGCCGGGGGCCGCGGGGCGCCCCGGCGTTGGCGGCTGCGTGCGGACCATGTATTTCCTGAGCGGCTGGCCCAAGAGGCTGCTCTGCGCGCCGGGGAGCCCGGCCGAGGCGCCTTTCCACATCCAGTCGGACCCGCAGAGGGCTTTCTTCGCCGTGCTGGCCCCGGCCCGCCTCAGCATCTGGTACAGCCGAGTAAGTAGAGCCGCCGCCGCCTTCGGTTGCCTTCTCCCCAGCGTCCTGGCACCGGCTCAGCCGGGGCCCGGGACCCCCCGCTCCCCGTGCCCTCCGAGGCCGAAAAAGTCGCTGCTCTCCTTGGACTCGCGGCGCCTCCCGGCGTCGGACCGACCGCCGCGCCGAGCCCGGTGCAGACCCCGCGCGCTCCCTCCACCGAGCCCAGACTTGCCCTCCTTCCCTCCCTCCCTCCCTCCCTCCCTCCCTCGCTCGCTCCCTCCCTCCCGCTCGCCCGCCCGCCTTCCTCCCCTCATCCTGCGGGAGCAAATTTGTTTGAACTTTCTTCTGTTAGAAATCTGGCCGCCGGGGTGTCCCAGCTCCCCCTAGCTTTCAGTTTAAAGGTCGACGTGCTGGAGTTAGGGAAAGCCCTCATTGGGCTTTCCCCAGTGGCAGACTTCACAGGCCGGTGGTAACATTGCTAGAAACTCAACAGTCAGAGATCTTTACTATTATTATTATTATTATTGTTATTATTTCCCTAAAGGTCGAACTATTGAGCTCTCCGCCTGACTCCCCAGCGTCTCTTTTCTCCACTTGTAGGCTAGCCCCTTTTTCTGCTGCACTTGGACTGTTGGGAATTAGCGGAGAGTTCAGGAGGAACGGAAGTAAAAACTCAAATCTGTCCGTCCTACTCTCAGTGACACCACCTGGATGGAAAGAATAAGACTTGGAGGGCGCTTTGGACCCAATGCTGGTTTTGCTTTGAGTCCTGAAGATCTTTCCTTCTTGTAGCTAATTACTCGAAATAACTCGAAAAACGTGATGATGGGAAACTGTAAAAACTGCAGAATTCAGAATATAAAAATGCCTTCCCCTTCCCGTTTTTCCTTCAATGATAAGAGTACCAATGGATGTCAGAGAGAAGCTGTTATCCTTTCAAAGCTAATTTGACAGTGTGTATACTGGTTGTGCCCTTACTAGAGCTATATGAAATATTGGTTTAGTTTAGTTAAAACTCTCAAGCCATTGAAGAATAGCATTGGGCATGCCTTATAATGCAGTGCCCTTGACTGCCCTCATCCACAGTTTGGTTAGACTGACGATAGGATTCTGGTAACGCTATTTTACTATCATCGTTGGGCTGTAAAATCAGACTATTTGCTGTTAAGTTTTGGGTGATGTAAATTTCAAGGGTCCAAATGTTTAAAAGCCATAATACCAGCAATATGACATTCTGTCTGGTGCTTCATTTAATATGTATCTTGTATATCATTTGATTCTTGCTCATTTACAACTTATATGCCAGTTGAATGAATTTTAATTTGTTGAGGTTTATATGTAGCTATTAACTTTAGGTATATGCTGACAAAGTAATTAGAAGTTGAATTTTAAATTGTTTTCTAAATCTAGTATGTAACTTTACTTGTATACAACAAAATATAAAGTTCCAAGTTCATTTTTTGTAAACCCCTTAAAAGGGGGACTTGAGTTAATTTTAGACAAAAGTAAATTTAATATGAGATCTGAATAGTCTAGAAGCCTGTAAACTACCTTATTTCCCAGAATGTGAAAAAGTGTCTCAAGTTACTTAGGGCCATTGTTAATATTATCTACTGTTTGGTTATAGAGTTATATAAAATATTTAAGAATCCAAGGCAGTTCTGGAATTTAAAGCTACTCATACTCATAATGCCAAGTTATCTCAGCAAGTAAAGCATGAGATTCTTACTCCCAGGGTCATGGAGGTTTATATTCTACATTTAACACAAACTTTAATTTGAGGCTGGAGATGTGACTCCAGTAGTAGAGTACCTGTCTAGCAAAGTGCAAGCTTAAGTTTTGTTACTTATAAAGTCAGGATTTAAACAAGATGACTCTGAGGTCTGTGATTATTTGACTGGCTAAGGGAGGTTCCAGCTTCTAGTCCTTCTTGAGCTATGTCTTTCCTTAATCTCTAAAAGCTTTTGTTTTGATTTTCTAGTTTCTAAATTTCCTAGAACTGTATTAATTAAATAAATTTACATTAATAAACTTTGTTAAAAGTGAAAACATTTCAGTTACACTCACAAAATTTAGAAGGAATTGGTTTAAAATATTTGTGTTGACGACATGAAAGCTTTGATTTTGAAAAGGTTGTAGGTGCAAATAATTTTATGAAGTCAAATGAGTTTTGAAGATCTAAAGCATATTTTAGAGTTGAAGTCTTAACAGCCACTTGAGGGCATTTTGAGGCAGGGAGTTACATGCTCATAGAGAAGATTTGCTCACTTGAAACTTTGTTAGGGTTCATGTAGTAAATTAAGTTTTCTTAGGAAGAATGCTTTTTTTTTTTTTTTGCTGGTCGTGGGGCCTGAGCTCTGGGCCTGGGCGCTGTCCCTCAGTGCTTCAGCTCAAGGCTAGCGTTCTGCTACTTGAGCCACAGCACCACTTCCTGCTTTTTCTGCTTATGTGGTGCTGAGGAATCAAACCCAGGGCCTCATGCATGCAAGGCAAGCACTCTACCACTGAGCCACCTTCCCAGCCCCAGGAAGAATGCATTTTTAAAGAGAAAACTATCTTTGTGGAAGAAACAAAGATTTTAAAAAATCATTTTTTGATGTTGGGCCTAAGGCTTGGGTACTATCCCATGAACCTTTTTGCACAAGACTAGCACTTTACTATTTGAGCCACAGCTCCACGTTGGCTTTTTTTATGGTTAATCAGAGGTAAGTCGCAGACTCTTGCCCAGGTGGGCTTTGAACTGTGATCCTCACATCTCAGCCTGCTGAATAGCTAGGATCACAGGCATAAGCCACTGGCTTGTTTTTTTTTTTTTTTTTGGGTCCAGTTGTGGGGCCGGAACTCTGGGCCTGGGCACTGTCCCTCAGCCCTTCAGCTCAAGGCTAGCGCTCTACCACTTGAGCCACAGCGCCACTTCCGGCTTTTTTCTTTTTGCTTATGTGGTGCTGAGGAATCGAACCCAGTGCCTCAGGCATGCAAGGCAAGCACTCTACCACTGAGCCACCTTCCCAGCCCCACTGGCTTGTTTTTGTTCCTGCCTCCAAGTGGGCCTGGAACTTGGAGTCTTCCTACCTCAGCCTCCTAGATGCTGGGATTACAGACATGTATCGCTGTTCCTGGCCTCAAGCATGCATTCAGTAAGTGGTCTTAATTGATTATTTTAATGTCTAAACATTGGCAATGTGTGAAATGTTGGTTACCTATGACACTATAGAAACATTAAAATCCCTTAATAATTTGTATTCATTTAATGGGTCTTCTAATGAACTTTTATGTACCTCTTATAGTTACTATTACATATTGTAAGTAGATATTTGGAATTCCAGGGTCAGAGAGTAATCTCTTTAGACTTTCTGTGTGTGTGTGTGTGTGTGTGTGTGTGTGTGTGTGTGTGTGTGTGTGTGTGTGTGTGTGTGTGTGTGTGTGTGTGTGTGTGTGTGTGTGTGTGTGTGTGTGTTTACCTAGGCTTCAACTTGGAGCCTTGAGATTTTGCTTGGCTTTTTCACTCATGGCTTGTGCTCTGAGACATGCCTTCAGGCCAGCATTTTACTGGTTAATTGTAGATAAGTCTTTGGACTTTTGTGCAAGGCTAGCTTTGAAGCCATATCCTCAGATCTCAGCCTTCTGAATGGCTAGAATTGCAGGTGAGCCACTAGTGCCTGACTCTACCCCCAAAATGAGAAATATACCATATTGTTGTTTGGACCTGATTATGAAGAAAAGAATTTCTCTAGCTTTTCACTGCTCTCTGTGTGTGTGTGTGTGTGTGTGTGTGTGTGTGTGTGTGTGTGTGTGTGTGTGTGTGTGTGTGTGTGTGTGTGTGTGTGTGTGTGTGTGTGTGTGTGTGTGTGCGCGCGCGCGCGTGAGCGCGCTGGTACTGGGGTTTGAGCTCAAAAACTTGGGCTCTGTCCCTTAGCTTTTTCACTCCAGGCTGGCATTCTACTTCTTAAGTTACAGTTTCATTCCCAGCTTTTGCTGGTTAATTGGAGATACGAGTCTTAAGGAATTTTCCTGCCCAGACTGCCTTCAAACTTGGATCTTCAGCCTCCTGAGCCAATGGCACCCAGATTACTTGCTTTTTGATGAGGATTTAAAAATAGCAAATTTCATCATTAAAGTGTGAAGATTTTATTGCTTTGTTTTCATGGTAATATACTAATGTAAGTTTGCTCTGTCTACATTGTAATTCTACTTAGGAGTCCTTAAAATTATTAAAGAGCCAGGTACTGGCTATTCAGGAGACTGAGATCTGAGGATTGAAGTTTGAAGCCTGTCCAGGGCTGAAAAGTCCATGAGATTGTTAACTCAACTTAACCAGCAAAAAAAGTCAGAAGTGGAGGTGTGGTTCAAATGATAAAGAACGTAAACTTTGTGCAAAAACTCAAGTGAAAGCATGAAGCTTTAAGTTCAAGCCCCACAGCCAGCATATATACAAATAATAATAATAGTAGTAGTAGTAATAATAATAATAATAATACTGAAAGGACTGGGAATGTGGTTTAGTGGTAGAATGCTTGCCTACCATGCATAAAGCCTTGGGGTTGTTCCTCAGCACCACATAAACAGAAAAAGCCAGAGGTGGCGCGGTGGTTCAAGTGGTAGTAGAGTGCCAGCCTGGAGCAAAAGAAGCTCAGGGACAGTGCCCAGGTCCTGAGTTCAAACCCTAGTATTAGCAAAAAAAAAAAAAAGTACTAAAAAATTCTACACTATCATCCATATCTATATATTTGTGTGTATGTATATATGCTTATTTATTTTGTGCTGGCCCTGGGGCTTGAACTCAGGGCCTAGGTGCTGTCCCTGAGCTGCTTTACTTAAGGCTAGCACTCTACTACTTGAGCCACTTCCGTCACAGCTCCACTTCCAGCTATTTCTGTGTATGTGGTACTGAGGAATGGAACCCAGGGCTTCATGCCTGCTAGGCAAGCACTCTACCACTAAGCCACATGCCCAGCTCTGTTTGGGGTTTGGTAGTTATTTGGAGATAATATTCTGGTGGACTTTCTTGCACAGACTGACTTTAAACCATGATTCTCTGATCTCATCCTCTTGAGTAGCTAGGATTATAGGCATAAGCCACTGATGCCCAGCTCATCCATATATTTTAAAGCTCAAAGGGGATGTTATAAAAAGGTTTAGTATATCTGTCAGATTGAGGTGCAATATGTGGAACTTTATTGATGGCACAATTTTCTTTTTATTTTTTTAAATTTAATTGTCAAGGTGAGGTACAGGATTACAGTTACATAAATAAGTAGTGAGTACATTTCTTGTCTAACAGTGTTACTCCCTCTTTTTTCTCCTACTTTCCCTCCTCCCTAGCCCCGGTGCCCTTGATTTATTTCTCTTAAGAGTATTGTAAAAAGATTCAGCTTGGCTGGATACCGGTGGCTCACACCTGTAATCCTAGCTACTTAGGAGGCTGAGATCTCAAGATCACAGTTCAAAGCCAGCCCAGGCAGGAAAGTCCGTGAACCGCTCAGAAAACTGGAAGTGGCTCTGTGGCTCAAGAGATAGAGCACTAGCCTTGGGCCCAGAGTTCAAGCCCCATAACGGACCAAAAAAGAAAAAAGATTCAGCTTGGAGGATGCAAGTACTGAGTATCCATAACTCCATAACTTGAACCCTCACCAAGTAGCCTACGTTATTGTCAAAAAAGTTATTGTTATATATATTAATCCTGCTTACCAGAAACAAAGTTTTATTTCATGCTCTTTATCTTGAGTACTGTGAATGCTGGAGTCATTGTTTTCTGTAATTCTACTACCTTTGAAGTTGAGAAGATTGTAATACTTTTTTTGTTTTTGGTTCCAGTCCTGTGGCTTGGACTCAGATCTTGGGCACTGTCATTGAGCTTTGTTTGCTCAAAGCTAGTGCTCTACCAGTTGAGCTGAGACACAGCTCTACTTCCAATTTTTTTTTTTTCTCCTCCAGTTTATTAGAGAGGAGTCTCATGGACTTTCTTGCCTGGGCTTGCTTTGAACCGTGATCTTCAGATTTCAGGTTCCTGAGTAGCTAGGGTGGCAAGCATGAACCATCAGTGCCAACTGGATTTTCATACTTTTAACCTTGCTTTTGAGGTATCATTTACTTTTTTTGTATATTTTTTATTGTAAAGATACTGTACAGAGGGGTTACAGTTACATGAGCAAAGAAATGAGTCCATTTCCTATCGAGGATTGTTAGCTCCTCTTTTTTTCCCCCTACTATCCTTTTCCTCCCCACCTCCCTAACTCCTCCTGCCCCCCATAATTGTAAAGTTCATTTTCAACATAGTGTCTTGTACATCTCATTGTTACAATGGGTCATTCTGTATCCTTATTTCAGCATTTTATTATTTCCCTTCCCCTCCCCAAATTAGAAAAATGTATATACAAGATGCAGGGCATGGAATCAAATATATTGAAAACAGGAGTAATACCATGGGGGAAGAGCATTAAAAAAAAAAGAAACAAATCACATAGTACATTATAAGTACATTAAAAACAACATCAAGAAAGATAAAACCTCTTGTGTCCTATCTTGGGGTTCATTTCACTTAACATCATCTTATATGGTCATATGTACATAGCTTTGATCTTTTCTGCTTGTCCTAGACTTACACTAGTTATTGTAGATAAGGGAAAGCATGGGACCTATGTTTCTTTGGGCCTGGCTTACTTCACTTAATATAATTTTTTCAAGTCTTTCCATTTACTAACAAATGGGGCAGTGTCATTCTTTGTGATAGAGGCATAGAATTCCATTATATATATGATATATCTATTCCTATCTATCTGTCTATCTGTACATACATACATACATACATACCTACCACATTTTCTTTATCCATTCATCTAATGAGGGGCATCTAGCTAGGTTGGTTCTGTATCTTAGCTATGGTGAATAATGCTATGATAAACATAGTTGTGTTGGTATCTTTAGTATGGCCTTGTTTGTGATTGTTTGGGTAAATGCCTAAAAGTGGGATTGCTGGGTCATAGGGGAGCTCTATGTGGAGTCTTTTGAGGAACCTCCATACTGCTTTCCAAAGTGGTTGAACAAGTTTACACTCCCACCAACATACAGTAGGGTTCCCTTTTGGCCACATCCCCTCCGGTATACCATTTACTTTTTGAGAGGCATATTTTCACAAAATTAAGGCCAGAGAAATACTCACAGATCACACAATTTAAGCACAATTGGTGATAATCCAATGTGGAAGTACTGAGAGTTCCTCAACTAAGCTGCATAATGTGTGCTTGGGAATTAAAGTTTTTGTTTTTGAAATTTCTTTTTATTTATTGACTGCACTTGGTCACAAGTACGTGAAACAAATCCACAAGTAAGGCAAGCTTGCTTTTATTTATTTATTTTTTTGGGGGGAATCCAGTCATGGGGCCTGAACTCTGGGCCTGGGCACTGTCCCTCAGCTCTTCAGTTCAAGGCTAACACTCTACCACTTGAGCCACAGCGCCACTCTGGCTTTTTTCTTTTTGCTTATGTGGTGCTGAGGAATCAAACCCAGGGCCTCATGCATGCAAGGCAAGCGCTCTACCACTGAGCCACCTTCCCAGCTCTTGCTTTTAATTTCTTTAAGAAGCCTGGACCTGGGTTGTGGCAATATGGCCAAACGCACCAAGAAGGTCTGCATCGTCAGTAAATATGGCACCCACTATGGTGCCTCACTCTGGAAGATAGTGAAAAAAATTGAAATCAGCCAGCACACCAACTACACCTGCTTCTTCTGTGGCAAAACAAAGATGAAGAGGTGAGCAGTGGGCATCTGGCACTGTGGTTCCTGCATGAAGACAGTGGCTGGTGGTGCCTGGGCCTACATAGTCAAATCTGCCATTAGAAGACTGAAGGAATTAAAAGACCAGTAAAAGCTCCACCATCTGAGATATCCCTACCCTACAATAAATGGGTTAATTTATTAAAAAAAGAAGAAGAAGAAGAAGCTTCCATAGTATTATCATGGCTATACCGGTTTTTGCTTTGTTTTGCTTTTTGGCAGTTGTTGGGGCTGAACTCTGGGCCTTGGTAATGTCCCTCAGCTCTTCAGCTCAAAGATAGTGCCCTACCACTTGAGCCACAGTGCCACTTCAGGCTTTTTTCTGCTTATGTGGGGCTGAGAGATCGAACCTAGGATCTCATGCATGCAAAGCAAGCACTCTACTACTGAGCCAACTTACCAGCCCTGGGTATACCAGTTTTAATGTCCATCAACAGTATTCAGGAGTTCGCTTTTTTTTTGGGGGGGGGGGGTCCGGTCGTGGGGCCTGAACTCTGGGCCTGGGTGCTGTCCCTCAGCTCTTCAGCTCAAGGCTAGCGCTCTACTGCTTGAGCTACAGCACCACTTCTGGTTTTCTGGTGGTTTATTGGAGACAAGAGTCCCACGGTCTTTCCAGCCTGGGCTGGCTTTGAACCATGATCCTCAGATCTCAGCTTCCTAAGTAGCTAGGATTACAGGCGTGAGCCACCAGCGCCCAGCTTTACCAACTCTTTTTATAATTAGGTCCATGTAAGTGTGTTAGTAATCTTTCATTGCTGTGACCAGCTTAAGAGAGTAAAGATTTATTTTAGCTCAGAGATTTTTGCCTGACATTGTCTGGCTTCATTTCATTGGGCCTAATGCCAGATAGAAGTATCATGGCATAAAAGCATAGCAGAGGATAAGAGCCACCTTAACAGATGCAAAGCACTGTCTTATAATGGTTTTGATTTGTGTTTCCTGATAACTATCTACCAACCATGTTTTTAATGTCTTCTGTGGCAAGATGTCAGTTTGGGTCCTTGGCTCATTTTAATCTTTTAAGATCCTTAAATGTTTTAAATATTAACTCCTTAATTGTATATGTGGTTTTGAATGTTTTCTTCCATTTCATAGGTTAATTTCATTTTGTTGATTGTTTCCTTTGTTATGCAGAAGCTTCTTAGTTTTGTATAGTCCCAGTTATGATTATTTTTTGTGTCAGCACTGGGGCTTGAACTCAGAGCATGGGTATCTCTGCTCAAGGCCTACTATACTACCATTTGAGCCACACCTCCACTTCTAGCCTTTTGCTGATTAATTGGAGATAAATGTCTCATGGATTTTTCTGCCTAGTCTGACTTTGAACCATAAACCTATATTTTAGACTACTAAATAGCTAGGAATATAGGTCTGAGCCCACTGATGCCTGGCTAGTCCTAATTAGTTTTGCTTTTGTTACCTGTACATTTTATGTAATTTAGTACTAGTTATTTTTTCCCCTTAACTAATTGTAACGAGCATTAACCCTGTTTTCTTTCAGAATTTTTATGGTCTAATTTAAGTGTTTAATTCATCTTCAGTTAATGTTTTTGGATGTGGTAGCCAGCATGTTTTACTTTTTTCTGTGAATGTCTGGTTTTCCCATCATCATTGTTAAAGACTGTCATTTACTCATTGTGTAATCTTCCTGGTTTTGTTGATTATTATTTGACCATATATGCATATGTAGGTTTATTTCTGGACTCTCTAATGTTCCATTGGTCTATGCGTGATCTTAAGCCAGGACCATACTATTTTGATTGCTGTGGGTTTATAATATATTTTAAATCAGGTAGTGTTATCCTCCAGCTTTATCTTGAGATTGCCTTAGCTATTTGTGGTCTTTAGAGTTCTATATGAATTTTAGGATTTTAAAAATTTCTGTGAAATTGATTACTATGGGTTTATAATGTTCTTTGAGATCAAGTAGTATGATCCTTCTAGCTTTGTTTTGTCTTGAGAATGCCTTGGCTATTTGTGGTCTTTTGAGTTCTGTATGAATTTTAGGATTTAAAAAATATTGTGAAAACTTTCATTAGGATTTTGATAAGGATTACATTGAATTTGTCCATCACTTTGAGATATATATAGAGTTTAACAGTATTACTTCTTTCAATCCATGAATATGGCATATGTTTCTGTTTGTGTCAACCTCAATTTCTTCCATAAGTGTTTTATAGTTTGCAGTATCACCCCCCCCCCCTTGGTTAAGTTTATTCCCACTATTCTATTTTTTGACATTGTTTTAAATGAGATTGTTTTTCTTAATTTCCTTTTCAGACAGCTTTTAAAAAATATAAAATTTTTGAATAGTTGTACAAAGAAATTTCTGTTTAAAATGTCAGTTTATGAGTACAATGTATCTTGTTCAATGTCACCTTTTCTTATTCTCCTCCCATCTGTCCCTCCCTTACCTATCCCCTCTCAAGCTACCTGGTTCCATAAGTTGACTGACTACTATCTATGACTATATTCTCCCATCCTTCCTCTGTGTTCATCTGTTCGCCTTCCCTCTGACCTTACCCACACAGTTTTAAGTAATTAGTAAAGAGTGATTTTTTAGTATACTTTTTTTTCTTTTTGCCAGTACTGGGGTTTGAACTCAGGGCCTAGGCACTGTCCTTGAGCTTTTTTGCTCAAGGCTAGCACTCTACCACTTGAGACACAGTGCCACTTCTGGCTTTTTCTGTTTATGTGGTACTGAGGAATGGAACCTGGGGCTTCATGCATACTAGGCAAGCACTCTACCACTAAGCCACATTCCCAGCCCCGAGTATACATTTTTTTATTCTGCAGTTTTCTTGTAGTACTTCCTATTATCTATAGCACTTTGCATAACGCAGATGTTTTAAAAAGATTTTCTAGAATTAAAAGTGTCAAGATATCTGTCCAGTGTGTAGAATTTTTTTTTTTTTTGGTCCGCTCATGGGCCTGAACTCTGGGCCTGGGCTCTGTCCCTCAGCTCTTCAGCTCAAGGCTAGCATTCTACCACTTGAGCCACAGCGCCACTTCCGGCTTTTTTTTCTGCTTATGTGGTGCTGAGGAATCGAACCCAGGGCCTCCTGCATGCAAGGCAAGCGCTCTCACACTGAGCTACTTTCCCAGCCCCGTGTAGAATTTTTAAAAGGTTTAATTGGGAGATTTTTTTTTTTTTTTGTCTGAGACCAGGACTTGAAGTTGTTATCTGATACTTTTGCTCATTGGTTGATGTTCGCGCACTTTAGTCATGTCTCCCACCCTGAAGAGGTTTTTTTTTTTTTTAAATTGGAAATGTTTTAATGTGACATATAATAATAAAATGGCAATACTAGCCAGGAGCTGGTAGCTCGCCCCTGTAATCCTAGCTACTCAGGAGGCTAAGATTTGAGGATTGTAGTTCAAATCCAGCCTGGGCAGAAAAGTCCCTGTGAGACTCTTACCTCTTAACCACTAAAAAACCAGAAGTGGAGCTGTGGTTCAAAGTGGTAGAGCTCTAGCCTTGAATAAAAGAGCTCAGGAACAGTGCCCAGGCCCACCTCCTCCCCAGTTCAAGCCCCATGACCAATTCCTCTTCTCCCCTCCCCCCCCGCCCTCCAAGAAAGAGCAATACTAGATTGATTACAACCTAAATTCTTTTAATTTTTATTTATTTTTTGTTGGTTGTGGGGCCTGGGCCTGCGCTGTCCCTCAGGTCTTCAGCTCAAGGCTAGTGCTCTACCGCTTGAGCCACAGTGCCACTTCCAGCCTTTTCTGCTTATGTGGTGCTAATGAATTGAACCCAGGGCCTCATGCATGCAAGGCAAGCACTCTACCACTGAGCCACCTTCCCAGCTCCTATAGGCTAAATTATGAAAAACCTAAAATTAGGGTTATATGAATATGTTATTTGGTTTTCATTGTTGTAACAAAATATCTCTAAAGTCAGTTAAAGGGAAGATTATTACGGCTTATGGGTTTAGAGGCTTTTGCCCAATGTGACTGGGACCATTGCTTTGAGTTTAGGCCTAGCAGAAACATCATGGCAGAAGAGCATGGTTGAGCAAAGCTGTTCACCTCAGTGTAGACAGGAATCAGAGAGAGCAAGGAGATATCAGAGATAAAATATATCCTTCAAAGTCATTCTCCCAGTAACATACTTTCTCCAACTAGTCCCCCACCTCCTAATAGTCCATTCAGCTATGACCTATCCATGGATTAATCTATTTATGAAGCTAGTGCACTTATGATCAGCCACCCCCCCCCCCCAGTAGTACCACCATCTGAGGATCTAAACCATACAATTAAATGAACTTTTATTATATATATTTCCAATTATATTGAGAAAATAGTACACGGTAAAGGTTCCTACTTTATTAGTTAATAGTGTATGGAAATTTAAACTAGTGTATAGTCATTGAACCAATCAGATTCTTAGAATGTGTTTCTATTGACAGTAAAGGAAGCCACAAAAGAAAAAGAAACAATAGAAACAAATTTAAAGAGGGCATTCCAGCTATGATCCTCTGAGTCATTGACATGATCCCTGTTGTAATAAACATTCATTTGCAGTTTATTGTGAAGTAAGCAAACTTTCCATAATTTAAGTTCATGTGTCAGGATTTGAAGCATGAAAACACCTTTCAGATTCAGTAGACATGGTAGTCTACTCTTACAGTTCCAAACTACAGGAGTTGAAGAGGAAGATAGTTTGAGCCTAGGAGTAAACTGGGCAATATAGTGGGACATTGTCTTAAAAGCAAACAAACACAAAATAAATTAATACTTTAAATAGAAACTGGTAGGACTATTTCCATGAAAAGACACTTGCTTCACGAAAGAATATAAGAATGGAGACAGTGGTATAAAATATAATCTTTTAGCTTGGTGGCTCATGCCTTGTAATCCTAGCTATTCAGGAGGCTTGAAGTTTGAAGCCAGCCTGGGCAACAAGTCTGTGAGACCATCTCCAATTAGTCAGCAAAAAGCCAGAAGTGGAGTTGTAGCTCAAGTGGTAGAGTGCAAAAGCTCAGTGACAGTGCTCAGAGCCTGAGTTCAAGTTTGTAAATTGTTTAGAAGTAACATCATCATACCTCAGAAGGATTTCCTCTCTAAATCAAAACAGTTGGAGAATTGAAAAATAAGAACTATTTTGTCACTATTAACGTTTAAGCACTTATATATGTTACTTAAAATGGTGAACTAGGAACTTCATTAAAGCATTCTACTGGTATTAGTTTATTAGGCTTAAATTATTTAATTAAGGTAATTTTTTTTTGTAGTATTGGTGATTGCACTGAGGACCTAATGCTTGCTAAGCAAGCCCTCTATCACTTGAACCATACTCACATTCTTTTTTTGCCTTAGTTATTTTTCAGATAGAATTTCATACTTTTTTTTTTTTTTGCTTATGGCTGGCTCTCTACTACTTGAGCCACATCTCCACTTTTGACTTTTTGCTGGTTAACTGGAGTTTAGAGTCTTTCAGGGTTTCCTACCTAGGCTAGCTTCAAACCAAGATCCTCAGATCTCAGCTTTCTGAGTAGCTAGGATTACAGGTATAAGCCATGGGTAGCTGGCTCTAGACCTTTAGTCTTAAAAAAATTTTCTTTTATTATCTTTTAAGTGGTTGTACAAAGAAGTTCCCATACTACAAAACAGTATATGAATACAAAGTGGTAACATTTTCACCCATGGGTCCTAACCCACCCCTTCTCTCACTTTTCTTTTCTTTTTTTTTTTTTAATTGAGATTGGGTGGTTACATAAATTTCATATTATTGTGGAATAGTGATACTTAGTTAAAGTCACAAACACATTGTAACCTTCACAAGGCAAATTGTCATTATCATTGTTATAAAGTTTGTGAATTCTATGAGCTTTGACAATACAATTATTTCTTCCACATCAAGTGATGTTTACATTTCTTTCCTTTTGCTTAGTGTGAGCTGTTCCCTCTTTCCCTCTCATTTCTCCCTTCCCGTCACTGTCTTTGGGTTGCTTAGTTCATTTTTATCTATGTCCAGTGCAGCTGATGTTAATACTTTTAAATGTGTGTGTATGTGTGGTCTTGACCAGTTTCAGACCACACCCTCCTACTGTACCTCCTCTGTAGCTGGGATTATAGGTTTGCATCATCACGCTAGCAGTGAAGGTCTTGCTTTATCTTTAATTTTGAAAATTATTTTGCCTAGTCCTAGTTCCTTTGCATTGCTATGTAGATTTTAGAATCATCCTGTCTGTTTCTATGAAAGTTCTTGCTGGGCATTTTAGGAAATCACATCACATTTTCAGATTAGTAGGGAAAAATTTCCATCCCAACAACACTGACTTCTGTAGCTCATCAACTTGCAATGCTTAATGTTTTAGAGATATTTGCAATATAGTTTATTGATTTCTGCTCTGAGTTTCTTCATCCTATTTTCTTTGAGTTTAATTTGGTCCTTTCTCTTTTTTTTTTGTCGGTCGTGGGGCTTGAACTCTGGGCCTGAGCGCTGTCCCTCAGCTCTTCAGCTCAAGGCTAGTGCTCTACCACTTGAGCTATGGCACCACTTCCAGTTTTCTGGTGGTTTTTTGGAGATAAGTTTCATGGACTTTCCTGCCTGGGCTGGCTTTGAACCGCAATCCTCAGATCTCGGCCTCCTGAGTAGCTAGGATTACAAGTGTGAGCCACTGGCACCTAATTTGGTCCTTTTTCTTAGGTTGGAAGTTGAGCTGCTTGATTTGAGACATTCCTTCTTTATAAAATTGTCATTTTAAGTTATAAGATTTTTTCCTTAACAATATTTTAGTTGTGTCCTTTAACTTTTTATGTGTTCCAATTTTGTTTTCACTTAGTTCCAGTTAAAAAATGTAATAATTTGCCAGGTGCTGGTGCCTCATGCCTATAATCTTAGTTACTTAGGAAGCTGAGATCTGAGGATCACAGTTCAGAGACAGCCCGGGTAGGAAGTTCCATGAGACTCTTATCTCCAGTTAACCACCAGGAAAAAGGAAAGTGGAGCTGTAGCTCAAAGTGGTACAATGCTACCACTTGAATGGAAAAGCTCAGAGACAGTACCTAGGTCCTGAGTTCAAGCTCCATGACTGACACCCCCCCCCAAAAAAGTAATCATTTAATTGAATCATAGGTTACTTAGAGGTATATTAATTTCTTTAAAAAAATATGGTACTGGGAGCTGGGTTTTGGTTGTTCACACCTGTAATTGTAGCCACTCAGGAGGCTGAGATCTGAGGATTGAAGACAGGAAAGTAATGAACTACGAAAAAAAAAAATGAACTACGATATTGGAGCTGTGGCTCAAGTAGGAGATTGCTAGCCGTAAGCAAAAGGAGATCAGGGACAGTGCCCAGGCTCTGAATTTAGGCCACAGGACCAGCATAAACAAACAAACAAACAACAAAACCCCTCAAAACACAATAAACCCAAACCAAAAAATTGTTTTGTTGACTTCGTATATTGAGTGCTTTCTTCTTTTGTTTATGTGATGGGTTATGTTAATATTCAAATGTTTTTGCATACCTGGGATATATCCCATTTGATCTCATTATGTCCTCATTCTTTTTTTTCCCTTCCAGTCCTGGGGCTTGAACTCAGGACCTAGGCACTGTCCCTGAGCGTCTTTTGCACAAGGCTAGCACTCTACCATTTGAGTCACAGCACCACTTTCGGCTTTTTCTGTTTATGTGGTGCTGAGGAATCAAACCCAGGGCCTCATGCATGATAGGCAAGCATTGTACCACTAAGCCACATTTGCTAATGTTAGAGAGTTTTGCAACCTGTGCATGCGAGATTTAGGATCTGAAGGTTTTTTTTTCCCCCTCTTTGGTTTTGGAAATAAAATAATACTGGCCCTCATAGAACAAACTATAAAGTATTTTCTTGGCTGTCTTTAGAGATTTTGTAGAGAATTGGTATAATTTTATTTAAAATGTTTCATTTATTTCACCCATGAACATATTGGACCTCGTTCTTTCTGTTTCAGAAAGTTATTAATTGTTGATTTAGCTTCTTTGCTGCAGTTCTGACAGACTCTTGTGTAGGTTTACATGGAATGTTAATAGCGGATGATTTAATAGTAGTTTCACTAAACTTTTAAAATAATTTTAGGATATTCTGTAAGTTATTTGAAATTTTGTCAGTATATATTTGTATGAAACATTAATAAAAATACATTTTTTTCAGCCTAGTGTGTTAATTGTAACCTACAAGGAACCTGCAAAATCATCAACACAGTTTGGATCCTACAAACAAACTGAATGGAGGCCAGATAGTACCATGATAGCAGTGTCAGTAAGTAGATTTTCTAACTTTAATAAGTGTTTTTTATGAAATCATTACATTACATTTCAGTTTGATTCTTATAGATGATTTCCCTTCAATCTTTCAAATACAGAAGCATTTGTCTTCCAGTGTTAGGAATTGCTATATCTTCTGTGTGCCTGTATTTCCTATATTCTTGCACTTACTGTCTTCTCTGTTTGCTTTACTGTTTTTGCCATTTTTAAAAATACACTTGTATCTTTTTCTGTGTGATCTTTTGTTTTGTCCTTGAAGTCTAATTCAGTTTTTTAAAGCTTTTTGCATGGTGCTATTGTGTTCATATTCAGTTTTACCCTCCATTTAAGATACCCCATAAAATAATGAGCTTTATAATAAGCTTGTTTTATAGCAAATTTTCATATCTATTTTGAATCTTTCTGCATTTATATTTTGTTCAATTTGATGTGTGTAGAAGTAGTTAATCTTTTTTTAACTTACATTTTATCATTCTCATCCTAAGGAGTGTCATTATTACCTAATTTGCAGTGGCAATATGTATGGTTAATACTTGCTGATCACTTCCTGCATAAGTTTGCATATGTATCATCTTATCTGCTTGCATGTATCAACTCATTTAATCTTTTTTTGTTTTTTTGTTTTTGTTTTTGTTTGGTTGTGGGGCTTGAACTTGGGGCCTGGGCACTCTTCCTGAGCTTTTTTTGCTCAAGGCTAGCACTCTACTACTTAAACCATATTGCCACTTCCAGCCTTTTCTGTTTATGTAGTACTGAGGAATGGAACCCAGGGCTTCATGCATGCTAGGCAAGCACTCTACCACTAAGCCATATTCTCAGTCTTTCTGTGGTGGTGGGGATCCAAACCAGAGCTTTGTGCTTGGACCCTGGTGCTCAACCACTGAATGAAACCACTAGCCTCTTAACCACTAGACTAACTTGCCTCTGTTTTCAATGTGTTTCTAGTCCACCCTGTAATATGCTAGCTATATTACTAATTTATAAATGCTTTAAATGGTTAAAAAATTGAGTAATGCTTTACATAGCAGAGTTTGAAGGCTTAAGAACCATATATCAAATGTACTCTACAACCCATTTATATACAGTCCATGAACTAAGAATAGTTTTTATATATTAAGTTATCAAAATAAAAAGTATCTTGTCATACTTGAAAATGACAGACACTTAAATTTTAGTGTCCATGTACAATTTTAGTAAAACACAAACATCTTCACATACTGATTTGTTGTCTACAGCTTCTCAAGGCACAATAGCAGATTAAGTGAGTAGTATTGCTGGTAACTATATGGTACTGGTAGCGCCTGGATGCTCTTCCTGCACTCTTCAGCTCAAGGCTAGTGCCCTACCACTTGAGCCAGAGCGCCACTTCTAGTTTTTTCTGTTTATGTGGTGCTGAGGAATTGAACCCAGGGCCTCATGCATGCGAGGCAAGCACTTTACCACCTAGCCACCTTCCCAGCCCTTGAACAGTCTTTTCTTTTCTTTTCTTTTTTTCTTTTTGGTCGGTCATGGGGCTTGAACTCTGGGCCTGGGTGCTGTCCCTCAGCTCTTCAGCTCAAGGCGAACACTGTACCACTTGAGCCAAGGCGCCACTTCTGAATAATCTTTAACACCATTTTACTCCCAGTGCATTTCTGTTCAGTCCACTATAAACTATAGTAATATGGTTACCATTAGTATATCAAGGTCTGCATATTGTGACATTTCACATTTTTTTGTTACTAATAAATACTCAGGTCAAGGAAAGAAGGAGAGAAAAGTAGATTTTTGAATGTCATGCCTTTAAAGCATATTTGACTCTAGATTGATTTATTGAAAAGCGGCAAAGCATTATGTGTGTTATGCAGTTAATTACACTGTCACGGACAAAAAATACATTGTAAGTTGATATAATCAAACTTAGCAGTCATCACAGTATTTCCATTATTAGAAAATACAACACTGTGGGCTGGGAAGGTGGCCTTGCATGCATGAGGTTCTGGGTTTGATTCCTCCGTACCACATAAGCAGAAAAAGCTGGAAGTGGTGTTATGGCTCAAGTGGTAGAGCGCTAGCCTTGAGCTGAGGAGCTGAGGGACAGTACCCACGCATGACCAGCAAAAAAAAAAGGAAAAAAAGGAAATATAATATTGCATCATAAGAATTTTTTTCACAAAAACAGAATAAGCAAATGAAAGTACATTCAAAATAAGTTTGTTTCTTGAATTGAAACTCTTATAGTATTGGTCTCTTGTGTATTCGAATGGTCAGTGTGGAATGTGAAATAACAGAACCCTTCGTATGAGTAGTCTGTGTAGAACAATTCCAGATGAAAAAATTCTCAAAATTTGAAAAAAAATTCAATATTCAGTACAATCTGAAAGGAATTCATTATTGAGTATACATTAACAGATGGTATTAAAATAGTATGGGGGCTGAGAATGTGGCTTAGTTGTAGAGTGCTTGCCTAGCATGCATGAAGCCCTGGATTCGATTCCTCAGTACCACATAAACAGAAAAAAAAAACAGAAGTGGCACTGTGGCTCAAGTGGTGGAGCACAGAAAGGCTCAGGGATAGCACCCAGGCCCAGCAAAACATGGAAAACATCGATTTTTTTTTTTTTTGTCAGTCATAGGGCTTGAACTCTGGGCCTAGGCGCTTTCCCTGCACTCTTCAGCTCAAGGCCAGTGCTTTACCGCTTGAGCCACAGCACCACTTCCGGTTTTCTAGTGGTTTATTGGAGATAAGAGTCTCATGGAGTTTCCTGCCTGGGCTGGCTTTGAACTGTGATCCTCAGATCTCAGCCTCCTGGGATCTAGGATTACAGGTGTAAGCCACCGGCGCCTGGCGGATTCTTTTTTTTTGTTGTTGTTATTGGTAGTGGTAGTGGTTTTTTTTTGTTGTTTTGTTTTTATTGTCTTTTATGTGGGGACAAAAGAGGGCACAGGAATAGAAGGAGGAAGGGTGAACAAATGCAGTCAGTAAGTATTCAATATACGCTATGTAAAAATAAACTATATACCCTATAGGGGAGACAAAATTGGGAAAATAAAGGAAGGGGTTACATTGTCTATTGACTTATGGGATTGTAACCCATTTGTACAACTCCTTAAAAATAATAATGAGGGGGTGGTTGGAAGGGCCTATGAAGCAGAAAAAGAATTAGATTTTATAGTTTGTAAAAATGTAAGGCATTAAAAGCTTCTTGTATAATATATATAACATTATAAAATATATAATACATATATATGTAATATATATATACATGTATATATGCACGGTAGGAAGATCTTATTGACAATGGTTCCTATACTTACTGTAGTGGTCTTGAAAAAACATCTATCAGTATTATTGAATAATCTTTTGTTTGTTTGTTTGTTTGTTTTGGTTGATTGTGGGACCTGAACTCTGGGCCTGGGCACTCTTCCTTGCACTTTTCAGCTCAAGGCTAGCACTGTACCACTTGAGCCACAGCACCACTTTTGGCTTTTTCTGTTTATGTGGTGCTGAGAAATCAAACCCAAGGCCTCACACTTGCAAGGCAAGCATTCTACCACTGAGCCACCTTCCCAGCCCCTGAATAATCATTTCTTTTACACCGTTTTACACCTCAAATATCTGCTAATGATGATATCATATGGTCTAAAGGATAGAACTAAATCTCTTGAGGTCTAAATCTCTTATGGTCTAAAGGATAGAACTAAATCTCTTGAGGTTAACCAGAGGTAAGACAAATCTTCAAACCAATTCTAATCCAACTCAATCCATGACAAGATTAAAATCATCATCTCCTAATCATAATAATAATTGGAGTTTCTGAACATAACTGTCATAATCTACAATTCTTCTGTCTGCTGTATCTGAAATAAAATCTACAAATAAAACCTACAAATTGCCAGACAGGTGAACAAAACAAGATCATAAGATCTATGATCAAAAGAAAAAGACGAAAGATGATAGAAGATACTGAAGTTAGGCAAGAACTTTAAAATAACTGTATGTTCAAGAAAAATAGAAGGAAAAAAATGTACAGATATATCACCACAGATTTTATTAAAAAAAATAACAAATGGCCAGGCACTGGTGGCTCATGCCTGTAATCCTAGCTACTCAGGAGGCTGAGATCTGAGGATCGCAGTTCAAAGCCAGCCCCTGCAAGAAAGTCCAGGACACTCTTATCTCCTATAAACTACTAGAAAACCAGAAGTGGCGCTGTGGCTCAAGGGACTTGAGCTGAAGAGCTGAGGGACAGCACCTAGGCTTAGTTCATGCCCTACGACCGACAAAAACAAACAAAAAAGCAAATGGAAATTCTACAAGTAAAATACAGAACCTCAGTATTTCATACGGATCAGACTGGATATAGCAGATGACAAGTTTTGGTGACTTTAAGAAACATAATAATAGAAAATAGCCATAATGAAGCACAGAAAAAATGAGGAACAGGGAGAAGAGCTATCATTAGACATGTGGAGTTACCACAAAAGGCTAACTGATGTCCTAGAAAAAGAGAAAATGGGGCAGAAGTATGGTAGACATAACAGCTATGAATTCTGTTTTTTTGTTTTGTTTAGTTTTTGCTTTTTTTGTTGGTTGTGGGGCCTGAACTCTGGACCTGGGTGCTGTCCCTCAGCTCTTAAGCTCAAGGCTTGTGCTCTACCACTTGAGCCACAGCGCCAATTCCAGTCTTTTCTGCTTATGTGGTGCTGAGGAATGGAACCCAGGGCCTCATGCTTGCAAGGCAAAAGCACTTTTCCACTGAGCTACCTTCCCAGCCCAACAACTATGAATTCTAACGATGAAGATAACGCTCTAGATTCAAGAAATTTATAGAATTACAAGTGGGATAGATACAAAGAAAATGATAAATGAGCATATTATAACTAAATTCTGATTTCAAAGACAGTCAAAAGTAGTAGTAAAAAGCTTACATTACTTTAGAGTATCAACAATGAGTCTTGACTTCTCAAAAGAAATATAAAAACAGTGCTCTATTGGTTCATGGCTGTTATACTTCTTGGGAGGCTGACTCTGAGAGGATTATAGATTAAAGCCAGCCCTGGCAAGAAAGTCTGTGAGTCTCTCTTCAATTAGCCAGCAAAAAGCTAGACTGGAGGGCCAGGAATATGGCCAGAGGTGGTGATGTGGCTCATGTGGTAAACTGCTAGCCTTGAACAAAAGAAGCGTAGGGACAGTGTTGCAGGCCCTGAGTTCAAGCCCCGGGACTGGCCAATAAATAAATACATAAATAAGTAAATAAAAGATATTCTTTAAAACAATGCAACATTGTTCAAAATATTTTTTTCCTCAGATTACATCCTCATTGATTATACATTTGGAATTCGGTTATGATGTTGCTTGTGTTGTTGGGTTTGATTTACTACATTTGTTTGGAATATGTTAATGAGGAACTAATATACATTTTTTGTTATTGTGAAGAAAATACCTCAGAATTTGAATTGATTCTCTTTGATTTTCTTTGAGAGTTTTTTTTTAATTGATCTTGTTTCATAAAGGTGTGCTATATTTCACCAATTAAGCCATCTCGATTTTCTTTGTGGGAAGGATAGATTGCAATTTCAATCTTTTTAATTATTGAAGATACCTGTTATTTTTCAGTGAGGTTTGGTAGTTAGTAAAGTTTAAGGAATTGGTTCATCCTATCCAGGTTTTCAGATGTGACCTCATTTAAAAATTATTTTTGCCAGTGCTGGAGCTTGAGCCTAGGAGCCGTCCCTGAGCTCTTTGTGCTCAAGGCTAGTGCTCTGCCACTTGAGCCACAGAGCTACTTCCAGCTTTTTTTTTTTTTTTTTTTTTTGGTCCGGTCGTAGGGCCTGAATTCTGGGCCTGGGCACTGTCCCTCAGCTCTTCAGCTCAAGATTAGTGCTCTACCACTTGAGCCACAGCCCCACTTCCGGCTTTTTTCTTTTTGCTTATGTGGTGCTGAGGAATCGAACCCAGGGCCTCAGGCATGCAAGGCAAGCGCTCTACCACTGAGCCATCTTCCCAGCCCTACCTCCAGCTTTTTTATTGTACATAAGAGTCTTATGGACTTTTTTTTTTTTTTTTTGCGGTAGTGGGTCTTGAACTCTGGGCCTAGGTGCTGTCCCTCAGCTCTTCAGCTCAGGGCTCTACCACTTGAGCCACAGCACCACTTCCAGTTTTCTAGTGGTTTATTTGAGATACGAGTTTCACAGGCTTTCCTGCTCGGGCTGGCTTTGAACCTCGATCCTCAGATTTCAGCCTCCTGAGTAGCTAGGATTTGTAGGCATGAGCCACTGGCACCCCGCTTCTCATTGACTTTTCTGTCCAGGCTGGCTTCAAGATGTGATCTTAATCTGATCAGCCTCCCGAGTAACTAGGATTACAGACATGAGCCACCAGTGCTTGGCTTTATTTTATTTTACATATTTTATTTAAAAATTTTAACCAGTACATAAAAACAAACATTGAACATAGTTATGTGGTACCACTTGGTTAAAAATTATGTGTTTTGAATTCATGATTTTTTAATATATGTATTCATTATATCATTTAACTCAAGGTAAACCTGTTTTAAGGAATGATAATCCCAAATATTTTTTTTTCTTGGTAGTACTGTGGTTTGAACTCAAAGACTCTTACTACTTGAGCCACACTCTCTACCCTTTCTGCTTTAGTTATTTTTCAAGTAGGGTCTCACATTTTTTCCTAGGGCTCTCCTTGGATTCATTCATCCTATCTCTGGCTCCCACATAGTTGAGATTATTGATGTGGACCACTATGCCCAGCTTGTTCTTTGAGGCAAGGTCTCAGTAACTTTGGCCTTGAACCCAGTCCCGTTTCAACCTTTCACATAGTTGGAATTACAGGGATAATCCACCTATACCATTTGTGGTTTTTGTTTTGTTTTGTTTTTTTGTCAGTTGTGGGGCCTGAACTCTGGACCTGGCACTGTCCTCAGCTCTTCAGCTCAAGGCAAACACTCTACCACTTGAGACACAGCATCACTTCCGGCCTTTTCTGCTTACGTGGTGCTGAGCAATCGAACCCAGGGCCTCATGTATGCAAGGCAAGCACTCTACCACTGAGCCACCTTCCCAGCCCGGTTATTTCTTTATATAAACATATAAAATCTTTTATTTAGAACATTATTGTTTTCTAATACATCACAGCTTTTCTGTCTAGCTGCAAGCATAGTGGCGTCCATCAACTATTGCCCTGACCTCATTCCTTTCCCTCCCTCTCCCTCCCTCCCTCTCTCCTTCTCTCTTTTTCTCTTCTTTCTTAATGTTCTTTCTCTTTCTATCCTTTTTTTTCTTTTTCTTTTTTTTGTGTTGATCGTGGGGCTTGAACTATGGGCCTGGGCACAGCTCAAGGCTTAAGCCACAGCACCACTTCCAGCTTTTTCTGTTTAATGTGGTGCTGAGGAATCGAACCCAGGGCCTCATGCATACAAGGCAAGCACTCAATCACTGAGTCACCTTCCCCGCCCCTCTATCCTTTTTCTTTTCTTTTTAATTTTTCTTCCTCTTCTCTCTCTCTCTCTCTCTCTCCCTCTCTCCCTCTCTCTCCCCCCTTCCCCTTTTCCTCTCCTCTTCTTTCTCTTTTCACTTTCTCCCTCTTTTTCTGTGGTTTTCTTTCGTTTGTTCCTTCTCTCTTATTCTCCTTCCCTCCCTTTTTTCTTTGCTTCTACAAAAGGAACTGTCTCTAAACCTCAATTTATTTCAGACTCAGTTTAGTCCAGACTGGCCTCAGTTTCATGATCCTCCTGCCTTGCTTCCTTTATGCTGGGATCATTATTCTTTTATTGATCTAGATTATACAGTTATGTTGCCGCACTCATTTCTTATAGTGATAATATTTTTTTAGGGGGCCAGGTCAGTATTACTAACAGTATCAAATTCACTAATTCAGAATTTATTTTGTGTGTTTAATTTTTTTTCTTTTCTATTTTACTGATTTTTACTCTTATCTCTGTTTGCTTCCCCTCTCCCTGCTTAATTTGAGTAATTGGTTCATTTATTTCTCATATTAGGCAGAAAGATGATGTCATTACTTTAAGAATTTCCTTTTCTATAATATAGTTTATTTAAAGTGACATGTTTTCTCCTTGGACTGTTTTAGCAGAATTCCGAACACTTTCATAATGTCAAAATTTTTTTACTTTCCTGTTGATTTCTTTTTTTTTCTTTCTTTCTTTTTTTTTTGGGGGGGGGTCCGGTCATGGGCCTGAACTCTGGGCCTGGGCGCTGTCCCTCAGCTCTTCAGCTCAAGGCCAGCGCTCTACCATTTGAGCCACAGCACCACTTCTGGCTTTTTTTCTTTTTGCTTATGTGGTGCTGAGGAATCAAACCCAGGGCCTCATGCATGCAAGGCAAGCACTCTACCACTGAGCCACCTTCCCAACCCTCCTGTTGATATCTTGATTCACAGTTACTTAGAAGTATGCTATTTTAGAGCCTGGAGTACTGACATGAGTTTGTAAATCTAATGAAACCAAATTCTTAGATTCAGGTCCAAATTCCCGATATATGTTAGGCCAAATAAAGACATATGGTGAAGGATAGAGAAAGAAGACTTTTATTACATGTTAATCATGGAAAGATAGTACTTTAGTACATCTTTAACCATCTTCTGGGGGTATGGATATTGGTCTCAGGTTAAATAGGAAGAATTGAGAACAAGATGAACAAGTTATGCATACACAGCAGTTCCAAATTAAAGGTATGGCTTGGCTGACGATTAGCTCAGTCTTTGTCTCTGAAGGTCTGGTAAGTGGTCTGTTGCTTTTAGCTGTTCTTTTCAAAATAGTAAGAAGATGGCATTGCCTATCAGCCATTTTCTTTACAAGTACTTTTCAGTGAATCCTGTCTTGGAGCCCAAGGTGATTATAAAGAGACTGCAGGAGGGAATAGCTGAGATTAAGGGGTATAGATTAAAAAGTGACAGGAGCAGAGTATCCAGCCTTTAATTACAGACCCAGTAAAAGCATCTTTTAACTTGCCTCTTATACTAGCACTTCGGTGGAAGCAAGAGGATTGTACTCCATTATAGACTAACCATAATTACACAATGAGACCCTGTGTCAACCAAAACCCAAACCAGAAACAAAGGATGCTACTTTAGTTTAAAAACACTTGGAGGTGTTCCAGAATCATCCTTTATTAGTCTGTAGTCTAATTTTGTTCTGTCAGGAAAATAAATCATATACATACAATTTTTAATGAATGTTAATTGGGGACTCTGTCTTAGGCCCCACAAAGCCTTACAATTAGTTGATTTTCTCTTTTCTTTTGTTCTTTTTTTTTCTTCGTTGTGAAATTTTTTGGCTTTATGTTCAAAAAAAATTTTTTTTTTTTGGTCGGTCGTGGGGTCTGAACTCTGGGCTTGGCACTGTCCCTCAGCTCTTCAGCCCAAGGTTAGCACTCTACCACTTGAACCACAGTGCCACTTCCAGCTTTTTCTGCTTATATGATGCTGAGGAATTGAACTCAGGGCCTCATGAATGGGAGACAAGCACTCCTATCACTGAGCCACCTTCTCAGCTCCAAGATAAAAGTCGTACAGTTTTTTCCTCAGGCTGGTTTAGCACTACGTCCTCAGATCTCAGCCTCCTGTATACATAGGATTATAGGTATGAGCCACCCACCAATACCCAACAATTTATAGCTTTTTATTGGTCAGTCATGGGGCTTGAATTCTGGGCCTGGGTGCTGTCCCTAAGATCAAGGTAGCACTCTACCACTTAAGCCACAGTATCACTTCCAGTTTTCTAGTGGTTAATTGGAGATAAGAGTCTCAGAGATGTTTTTGCTCTGGCTGAGTAGCTAGGATTAGAGGAGTGAGCCATGGTGCCTCGTCAATTTATAACTTTTGAAATCACTTTCTAAGGGCTGGGAATGTGGTTTAGTGGTAGAGTACTTTCCTAGCATGTATGAAGCTGGGAATTCGATTCCTCAGTACCACATAATCAGAAAAAGCTGGAAGTGAAGCTGTGGTAGAGTGCTAGCCTTGAGCAAAAGAAGCTCAATCAGGGACAGTGTATATAACTTCCTGAGTTCAAGCCCCAGCACTAGCCAAAAAAAATTTAAAAAATTTAAATCATTTTCTAATTAAACATCTTGATGTGTGTATACAAATGTAAGATTATTATCTTAGGGGTGGTATCATTTGGGAAGAATTTTATGAATTTCTTACTTTGAATATGTATAACTATAAAAATGAAAGCAAAAATTCCGTTTATCAGCTAATGTAAAAAATCTACAAATACCAGTCTCTTATTTCATTCTTACTTGAAACCTGATGACAGTATGTTGGAATAGAAGATAACATATCTAGTTCATCAAATCTTTATGTCAAATTAATATGAAAATACTTGTGATACATCAGGTCTGTGGAGCCAGATGTATAATCTGTTTTCAGAAAGGAAAATAGAATAGGCCAAGAGATGGGTATGCAGCTTAATAGTAGAGCATTTGCCTAGCATGCATGGAGGTTGGTTCAATCCTTAATGTTGTAAAACTTTATTTTTTTAAATTGAGGCAAATCTGTTTATTAGACTGTAATTAATGATATATGTCATTGAGATCTGCAAGTATACACATTTGTTATAAGTAGTCTTAAGTATATAGTTAAGATGATTGATACAAAATACTCAAATGAGCTGAGTGCTGGTGTCTCACACCTGTAATCCTAGCTACTCAGAAGCCTGAGATCTGAGGATTGAGGTTCAAAGCCAGTCCAGACCGGAAAGTTCGTAAGACCTTTATCTCCTATTAACCACCAGAAAACCAAAAGTGATGCTTGTTTTGGCTCAAAGTGGTAGAGCTTCTAGCCTTGAGTGAAAGAGCTCAGAGATAGTGCCAGGAACCTGTGTTCAAGCCCATGACCAACAAAAACAAAATACTGAAATGGTAAATGAAGATATAATTTCACCTAATATACTGTGTATATAAAATTTCTACATGCTAGTCCAAAATGATATATTCTCCCTAACATTGTAGTATTCTAACTTTTATCGTCTTTCTGAACGGATTATTAGCATTTGATACTGTGAAATGTTGGACTTTTTGGCCTTTGAATGACTAATGATCCAGTCAACATTTGTATGTTAATGTTACCCATCTTAAATGCTAGGCCAGGCTATGTTACTTTTCTAGATCATAAAGTTTAGAAGTCACAATTTTATGTAATGGTAATGATATGTGGGTGAGTTTTGCTTTAGTTTGATTTGAAATCAGTTTTGTTTTCCTCCATGTTCTGTTTTTTAACAAGAACATAAAATTGCCATTTAAAATTAAATAATCTTTGCTAGGCAATTGTCACCCTTTTCCCTTCATCTCCTAACAAAATTGAACGATCATTTTTGAGAATACATTTCAAAGTAGTAAAGTTTATAGTTAAAAGGCAAAACAAACCTGGCTTTGCTGAAACATTTCCTTTGCCATTCCTTTGAGTGAAAAACAGGAAACTAGTACTGGAAAGAAATTGAAACCTTGATGATTTTCTTGATTTTGTTTGTTTCTTCTTTGGATACATGCCTCTCTGCCTCTAAAATGATAGGAATTCAGTATTAATGAAAAGCAGTGTTGGAAAAACATTTGCTACTTTCCTCCATTATTTTTGAAAATGCTTGACTAGAAAGTTACGTATATAGTGTTATGTATTTGTATAAGCTTAAAATGGATCTCAAATCACAGTTATATGTGCTGTGAGCATATAATAACACTTGGTTTTTTTTGTGCAGCACTTTGTTTTTTTTTTTTTTTTTTTTTTGGGTCCAGTCGTGGGGCCTGAACTCTGGGCCTGGGCGCTGTCGCTCAGTCCTTCAGCTCAAGGCTAGTGCTCTACCACTTGAGCCACAGTGCCACTTCCGGCTTTTTTCTTTTTTCTTATGTGGTGCTGAGGAATCGAACCTAGGGCCTCGAGCATGCAAGGCAAGTGCTCTACCACTGAGCCACCTTCCCAGCCCATGCACTTTGTTTTTAAGTACAATTTTTATTTAAAAATATTGCATTAACTTAGGAAATTGTTTAAATTTATTGTTGAGATGTTCATACTTCGTAAATCAGAGGTTTAAATTTTGAAAATTAAAAGTTTGTTCTTTTTTTCTTTATATCACAGACGTTTTATAGTGAGTGAGGGGCAAACCTTGATTTTGAACTATGTAAATTTGCTGTCTTTAAGGCATATAAATATATTTGAATAGAATAAAGTATTTTACATTATGTTAGCATTGTGCTTTACAAACTAGAATAAAAATCTGCCATATTATTGCAGTTTAAAAAGTTTTGTGCCCGGCATTGGTGGCTCACACCTGTAATCCTAGTTACTCAAGAGGCTGAGATCTGAGGATTATGGTTCAAAGCCAACCTAGGCAGGAAACTCTGTGAGACTCTTGTCTCCAATAAACCACCAGAAAACTGGAAATGGCACAGTGGCTCAAGTGGTAGAGAGCTTGCTTAAGCTGAATAGCTCAGGGACAGTGCCTATGCCCAGAGTGCAAACCCCACAACCAACAACAACAAAAAAGTTTTGTGTATTTTGCCATTCACTTATGTACTGTTGAATAGTATAATTTGAGAATATCCAAACTAATGGTTTTGATTCTTTGTCTATGAAATGTTGTCAAATCTATAAAATCTTCTCTAGTCAGATGAGTTATAGTGAAACAAAAGTAATCGTAAGCACAAGTATCACTATGTTGTAATTTTTCAGAGGGAAGGTGGTGGTTTTTCTGTTTTTTTCTTTTTTAAAAATTTCTGTAGTCATGGGGCTTGAACTCAGTGACTAGGCACTATCTCTGAGCTCTTCTTGCTCAAGGCTTAGCATTCTATCACTTTGAGCCATGGTACCACTTCTAGTTTTCTAGTGGTTCATGGGAGATAAGCATTTCATGGACTCCCCTGCTTGGACTGGCTTTGAACCACAATCCTCAGATCCCAGCCTCCTGAGTAATTAGGATTACAAGTGTCAACCACCAGCGCCCAGCTTTTAAATCTGTTTGGTTCTTTTTTTGTAGGTTGTGGGACTTGAACTCAGGGCCTGGGTGCTGTTCCTGAGCTCTTTGGCTCAAGGCTAGTGCTCTAACACTTTTGAGCCACAGCTCCACTTCTGGGAAGGTTTTTAAATGAAAGTTAATTTATGGTAAGAATATGTAAAATTAAAACTATGATAAATAAAGTTAAAATGTAATGTGATAAAATTTCTCTTACAGACAGCAAATGGCTACATCTTATTTTTTCATATTATATCTTCAAGAGGGGACAAGTACCTTTACGAGCCAGTATATCCCAAGTAAGTTGGTTGATTTTCATTCTTTCAATATATGATTTGCATATTTTGTGTTCTGAAAAGTAACTTTCTTTAAAAGTAAATCCGCATTTCCAAAAATAGCATTGTAGAAATTACTAAGTCTTTGAACTGTCATTTCTTGAATAAATTCTTGAATAATTCTCTAATTAAATATTGAGGAATGCATTGTATCTTTTCTTAGACATTCAGAATGATTATTAATAGTAGTTACTATTAACAGTAATATACTCCATGTCTACCATTCTCCAGGCTTTATTAGAGAATCTAAGAGATAAGAGGAAGACGTAAAAGTTAAGTTTCAGACACATTAACCTGTTTTTATAAATGGACAGAAAGACAGTTGTTACCTCTCAAAATTTGGAGGATTTTTGTTCTTTAAAGTATGTAGTATTTATAATTTGCACTTTTTTTTCCCATAGCATGACTTCTTTTTTGTTGTTATTGTTGTTGGACATGGGACTTGAACTTTGTGCCTGGGCGCAGTCCCTCAAGGCAAGTACTCTACCACTTGAGTCACAGTGCACTTCCAGTTTTCTGGTGGTGTATTAGAGATGAAGTCTCATGGACTTTCCTGCTGGCTTTTTTGAACTGTGATCCTCAGATCTCAATGCCTTACTTTTAAGATAAAAGATAGCATAGATTTAAAGCATAACATTTTTAGCCAAGCTACTATAATATTAGCTAAAAAATAAAGGTATTTATAACATTTCTAGATGATAGCATACAAAGTTTAATAGTTGTATAAAAATCAGTGTAAAGAAGCCAGCTACCAGTGGCTCATGCCTATTATCCTAGCTACTCAGCTAATATCTAAGGATCACAGTTCAAAACCAGCCTGTGAAGAAAATTCTGTGAGACTCTTTATCTCCAACTAACTACCCAAAAAGCCAAAAGTAGGGCTGTGGCTCAAGTGGTAGCACAAAAGTTCAGGGACAGTGCTCAGGCCTTGGTTTCAAGCACCAGAATGGTCACACACACATATACACATGCCCCAATGGGAACAATAGAATAATGAATATTCTGTTTTTAAATGAATTCCTTGAAAAAGTTTCTGAAAATTAGCAAAAAAGAAGAATATGTGAAAAGCAAAAGTAACAAATTTAGGAAAAATGTTTCTATTAAATAGAGCCAAGGTTTATTGTTTTTTTGTGTGTGTTTTGTTTTTTTTTGGGGGGGAGCTTATTGGTTTTACATAAGGAAGTTATGTAAGTTGTTAATAATATTCTAAGAAAAAAATAGAATGACTACAAATACAAACAAAGCTGTTCAGGGCCAGTTTTATCCAAATATAAGATATAAAATTCAAGTATTTAAAAATTTCACACACTTTAATATAAATGTTTTCATATTTTAAAATTAGTACTATGGGGTTGGGAAGCTGGCTCAGTGGTAGAGTGCTTGCTTTGTATGCATGAGGCCCTGGGTTCAATTCCTTAGCACCACATAAGCAGAAAAAGCCGGAAGTGGTGCTGTGGCTCAAGTGGTAGAGTGCTGGCCTTGAGCTGAAGGGCTGAGGGACAGCGCCCAGGCCCAGAGTTCAAGCCCCATGTCCGGCAAAAAATAAATAAAATAAAATTAGTGCTAGTCTTAGTGGTAGTTTAATGAATCTTGTGTTTTACTCTTTTGATAATAGCTGTGTACAAAAGTACCATAAAAAATTGGTTAGCAAGTTCCTGGGACAGTCATCCCAAGTGTGATATATTCATTAACTATGTCTAAGAAAAATTTGTAAATTTAAGAGTCTGATCATATATTATGTCAAACAAAGAAACAAATCACAAAATATATAATATAACCAGAGCTATTTAAAACAAAATAGCAAAAATCACCTGAAGAGAAAGATTCTAGAACAATTTTACCATGGGATTTTATATATGTTATAGGACTACAATGATTTTTTTCTGTTCCTTTAAACCATTGAATTTTCTAAAAAAGATTTGTATTTAATGTGGTTATAACATGAGTGGATTTGAAAATTTCAAAACAAAAACAAAACTCAATTTTCCAAGAAAAGTGATAATTTTTGTTTAAAATAACATTTCATATTATTTAGAATATATTTTGGAAAAGTCTAACCTAAAGTTTGTAGAATAAAGGTAATGAATTCTCAAATAAGCGTTATAGATTTGCCAGATTCTTTAAACAAATACAATTAATTCAGGTATTAGTTGAATTTTGTACATTTTTTTTTTTTATATAGTGTAGTCTTTTTTTTTTTTAATTTTATTTTATTTGAGAACATACTGTACAGAGGGGTTACAATTACATGGGCAGGATAATGAATTTTGTAAATTTTTGCGAAGTATAAAAGATGTCTTGATAATTGATTCATTTGGTGACATCTTTATAAAACAATGTAGAAATGATATAGGCATTTGTGGTACATTTAAACTTTTTTTTAATATGAAGCTTAGCATATTTTTTACTCCAATATTTGGAGACTTTGAAGAAGTGCTGTAATTAATGTCTACTTAGTTATAAGTAATTGTGTATTGTGAATCATTGTAGCTAGTTTATTGTTTTGTTTTGTTTGTGGCAATACTGGGGCTTGAACTCAGGGCCTGGATACTATCCCTTAGCTTTTTTGATCAAAGCTAGTTCTCTACCAGTTGAGCTACAACCTGACTTTCTGCTTTTTGGTGATTAATTGAAGAAAAGAATCTTTAGAGGGGCTGGGAAGGTGGCTCAGTGGTAGTATTTGCCTTGCATACATAAGGCCTTGGTTTCGATTCCTCAGCACCACATAACGCAGAAAAAGCCGGAAGTGGTGCTGTGGCCCAAGTGGTACAGCGCTAGCCTTGAGCTGAAGAGCTGAGGCACAGTACCCAGGCCCAGAGTTCAGGCCCCACAACTGACCAAAAAAAAAAAAAAGAAAGAAAAAAATATCTTAAGAATGTTGATGCTCAGGCTGGCTTCTGTAATCTTCAGATCTCAGCCTCCTGTGTGGTTAGTATTACAGACTAAAGCCACTGGCACTTAGCTATGTGCTTTTTTTTGGGGGGGGGGTGGCAGTCTTAGGC
Organism: Dipodomys spectabilis; assembly: GCF_019054845.1. Lineage (NCBI taxonomy): Eukaryota > Metazoa > Chordata > Mammalia > Rodentia > Heteromyidae > Dipodomys > Dipodomys spectabilis. The sequence goes on from NW_024870775.1 coordinate 18,533,268, forward strand.
CTTGAACTCTGGGTCTGGGTGCTGCCCCTAAGCTCCTTTAGCTAGCACTCTACTTCTTGAACCACAGTGATTGATTGGAGATTAATTGGAGTCTTATGGACTTTTCTGCCCAGGCTGGCTTTGAATTGTAGTCCTCAGCCTCCTGTATAGATAGGATTACAGGCATGAGCCACTGGCACCTGGCAAAATGTGTGTGTGTGTGTGTTTGTGTGTACTGTATTTTTTTTTTTTTTTGGTATCTTTTGGTACTGGGGCTTGAACCCAGGATGTTGTACTTGCTAGGCAAGTGCTTTGACACTGAGCCCTTCTAACTGCTTTTTACTGTTTGATTCAGACATGCTCCTACAAATAAAAGCCATATCAAAATAAATTAAATTTATCTTGATCTATTTTCTTTGCAGGATAGAGAAATAATGTATATTGGAGATTATAAAAATGCTGTTTTAAATTCTGTCATTCCTTCTTCATGTTGAGTATTTGAAGTTTCAATACCTGAATTTAATAAAATAGGTACTGCTTCAAAGAAGCATGAATAGTAGTTGAAGGCTGTGGTGTCACATCTGGCAATGAATGACCTTTTTTTTTTTTTTTTAAGTGAGACTTTATTTTATTTATTTTATTTTATTTTTTGGGTGTTGGTAGTGGTGCCTGAACTCTGGGCCTGGGCACTGTTCCTCAGCTCTTCAGCTCAAGGTTAGTGCCCTACCACTGGAGCCACAGCACCGCTTCTGGCTTTTTCTGTTTATGTGGTGCTGAGGAATCGAACCCAGGGCCTCATGCATGCAGGGCAAGCACTCTGCCACTGAGCCACCTTCCCAGCCCTGAATAACTTCTTTTAATTAATACTGACAAAAACTTCTTTATACCATAGAATGGTATAAAAGTTAACTGGCTATATATTTATGTACTAAACTACTTTTTTTTTTTTTTTTTTTTTGCCAGTCTTGGGACTTGAATTCAGGACCTGAGCCTGCCCCTGAGCTTCTTTTGCTCAAGGCTAGCACTCTACCACTTGAACCATAGTGCCACTTCTGGCCTTTTCTGTTTATGTGGTACTGAGGAATGGAACCCAGGGCTTCATGCATGCTAGGCAAGCACTCTACCATTTAGCCACATTCCCAGCCCCTAAACTACTTTCTAGTTGAGTTTCTTTTTCTTTTTCTTTTCTTTTTTTCCTTTTTTTTGTCAGTTGTAGGGCTTGAACTCTGCTGGGCGCTGTCCCTCAGCTCTTCAGCTCAAGGCTAGCATTGTACCACTTGAGCTATAGCACCACTTCACTTCTGGCTTTTTCTGTTTATGTGGTACTGAGGAATCAAACCCAGGGCCTCATGCATGCGAGGCGAGCACTCTACCCCTGAGCCACCTTCCGAGCCCCTCTAGTTGTGTTCCTTATTCTAGTAAGTTTCTTATAGCTTTCTTTTTTTTTTTTTTTCCCCCTACAGAACTTATTTATAAAGTGGAAGTAAAAACATTTCTTCAATTGTTAGGTGTTCATGGTTTTTAAAATCTGAAAAAAATCTTAGCTACTCAGGAGGCTGAGATCTGAGGATTGCAGTTTGAAGTCAGATTTGGCAGGAATGTCCATGAGACGCTTAATCTCCTCTTAACCATCAGAAAACTGGAAGTGGCACTGTGGTTCAAAGTCATAGAGCACTAGCCTTGAGCAAAAAACGCTGGAGACAGTGCCCAGGCCCTGAGTTTAAGCCCCATTGCCAACCAAACCCCTCCCCCACCCAGACTCCTCCTACCCTCCCCTCCCCCACCAAAGTAAATATAAAACTGAAATATAGTGGTCATAATAGTGTGAAGGAAAGCAAAGAGAATAAAAGCTTGCTTTTGATAGAAGTATCTCAATTCCTATGGCCACCCAGCGAAGTGATCAGGTATAGTTATACAGTCTGATTATGCACAGAGAGGCCAATAACTCACTGAGAATCACACACTAATGAATGGAACAGGCAGTAGGATTGAGGTATAAGTACCATACTGCCAAATTCTGGGCTCTTAATCACTAATGCTATACTACCCAAACACTGCGCCTAACCAGTCATCTACTACTTTGTAATTTATTTAGAAGGTAGGAAAAAAAGAAAAAGGAGAAATGATATGGATGGTTATAAGAATCCTGAAGAACAGAGGCAGTATAATTTAAAGCGCATAGTTGTTCCCGTCTCAAGTATAGAAATACTATTGTATCTTGTTGCTCTTCTCTGAATCTTAGGAGTTCATCGAAGTTTATTTCTAGAGTATCTCAACTTTCCTGTATTATATGACAATGTCTCAACCTCCTACTACTTACATTTTCCATTATACTCTACCTGAGAATGCAGGTCAGATGCTTCCGTGATCTTTAGTAGTTTCCACCTACTGTTGTTTGCTTCTTGTAAGTATATAGTCAGTCTTCCACAGTTGTGACTGTCCTATTTAATGACCCTTTCTACTTCAAAGGGATTTTTTTTTATAAATGAGTTTTCTATTTCTTTATCTTCTGTAGCTTCATAGACAATGTGCAAATGGGTTGAAGATTGTCTTGTTATGCCAAAGATAAATCAAAATAATTTATATTTAGCTTTAGGATATGTTCATGTTTAGTATTTGAATATAGTTTAGTATTTAAATATAGTAGATCTCAAAATTACTAATTATATTGAATTTTTTTCATATTAACTTTCCTTTTTTTAAGACAAAAATCTCTTACCCTGACTGGTGTCAGAGTTTTTAAAGCATTCTTCCTTCCTCAGCCTCCCAAATAACTGACAGTAACTATAGGCTTGTTCTACCATGTCTAGCTTAACCTGGTTAAGGTTCTTTTAAAAAAAAAGTTACTTAGGATGTGGTTACTGGTAGAATATTTGCTTACCATGAGGCCCTGGGTTTAATCTTTAGCACTACAGAATTAGAAGAAAAAAAAGTTACTGTACTAAAATTTGGTATAATTATCAAAATTAACAGATACTGTCTACCAATTGTTCACTGGAAGAAAAAAGCAATTCTAAAGCAGTAGATATCAAGACTCAAACCCCTTTCTCTCTTCCTCATTTCTTTCCTTACTAGCTTAGAGGAGATTGAGGTTATCAATATCTAATTTCAGTTTACCTAAAAAAAAAAAAAAAGCCTTTTCCTTGTAGGAGAATCCTATATTATGGGTCAAGCTTATCCAGTTTCATAATCCAGCTTCAAAGAGTAAAGAGATCTGAATTAAATTGTGGATGTAAACATTTTCCATAACATACATTTGCAGTCATGCATTACTTACATACACAGTTTTGATATTTTCAGATAACCAATACACAAACTATATATATATATATATATATATATATATATATTCAGATAACCAATACACAAACTATATACACACACACACATAATATACATATACATATATTTTTTGTGCCTGGGCCTGAGTGCTGTCCCTCAGCTCTTCAGGCCAAGGCTAATGCTCTACCACTTGAGCCATAGCACCACTTCCGGCTTTTTCTGCTTATGTGGTGCTGAGGAATCAAACCCAGGGCCTCATGCACGCGAGGCAAGCACTCTACCACTGAGCCACCTTCCCAGCCCCACCAAACTATATATTTTTATACAATTGAAAGCCCTGTTTATACCAGAACATTGCAAGTACATGAGTAATGCATATGATATGAATGTTACAATGACTATACCACTACGTGATAGGAAGTTTTGCTTTTACTGATTGCACTTGTTTAGTTGGTTTGTCTTCATTTATTCTTTGTACAGATACCAGATTTTTTTCTTTTTAAAATATTTTTATTTAAGTAGGTCTACAAAGGAGTTACTGTTCAAATCAGTTTATAAGTACAATGAAGCTTGATGGATGTCACTACTTTCATCATTCTCTCCATCTCTCCCAGTTCATCCCTTCCTTCAGTTTTCTTAGTTTCATAGGTTATGAACTGAATATTATGTCTGCATTCTTCCTTCCCTACTTCCTCTCTTCATTCCCCTACCCACCTGGGTTTATTTCTCAAACTAAGAAATTTAATGATATGATTTAATAAACTCTTCCTGAGCCACAGCTCTTATTTCTGGCTTTTTGGTGGTTCATTGGAGATAAAAAGTCTCATGGACTTTCCTGCCCAGGCTGGCTTTAAACCATGATTCTCAGATCTTAGCTTCCTGAGTAGCTAAAATTATAGGTGTAAGCCATCAGCACCTAGCTTAGTTACTGTATCTTAAAGTTGCTTCCCTGTACCTCAAATCCATTAGGTTTTTTTTTAAATCATGTTATTATTTTGTTTAATAGTCAATATAAAGTACTTGAGATCTCTTTCACAAAAGAATTTATTCTAATAATGCTTGTTGGATTTAATTGTAGAGTAACTTATGTATATCACTTGGTATAGTCCTCCAAAGCATAACTGACATTTGTTAAACACTAATAACTTACTTTTTTTCCTTTAAGACTTCTCTCTAATTTTCATGGTACATTTGAGAATACTATGGGTTGAGTAGTTTAGTATTATTATCATTGTTATTTTTATTGTTATTAAAGAAGTCCCATAGGAAATTACTCTCATCAGCATTGTGGCATATTAGATTAGTGTACTAATTGACTTACCCCATAGAAATGCTTCATCATCAATGCCTTTTATGGGCACGGATACCTTTCCAGAATAGAAAGCTGGAAAACAAAATTCTCAAGCTGACTTTTACTTTTTCCTACATGATTACATTACTTCAAATATATAGTAGTTTAGAAATAAGGAATGAGATTTGGATGGTATTTGGTATATGGTAGTTAGGATTAACTGGTTTTCAGTTTGGGTTCTGTTTTTACTAGCAAAGTCTAGAAAGACCCTTTGAGAATTACTTTATGTATTTTTTTAGTTATTGTATATTTATAAAATGAGAAAATGAAATTATGTGAAGATTCTTAATAAGTTGTAATTGGTCTTGTTATCCAGATTGCCTTTTAAATTATTAAATATAATCTGCCTTTATTGAATATTTAGGGCAATTGATATATTTAGAAAGATAATTCTAGTTGTCTAAGTAAAATCTTTTACAGTGAATACCAGTTTGAATAATAAGATCTTAAGAAGGTGAAAAAATAAGTGTTTTAGTCCAAAGCAGTTCTCAAAAATTAAGTCTTACAGACTGGTGCCTGTGCTTATGCCTGTAATTCTAGCTATTCTAGCTGAGATCTGAGAATTGCAGTTTGAAGTCAATCTGGGCAACAAAGTCTGTGAGACTCCTACCTCTAATTATCCACCAAAACGTCAAAGTGGTGCTGTGGCTCAGGTGGTACATTACTATCCTTGAGCAATAAAGGTCAGGGACAGCATCCAAGATCTGAATTCAAGCCCCAAGGCTGGCATACACACAAAAAAATAAAGAAAAAGCAAGAAAAAAAATTAGACTGTTAAGTTATGCATTATTCTATTCTTGAGAACTTAGGTAGCATATTCATTTATATAATACTTGGAAATGCAAATTATTTATAAAAATAAGTAAAGGCCATAAAATCTTAATTACTGGCTACTATTTGCATTATCATCATTTGCTTATTTTATTATTGTCTCTAATATTAAAGTCATTGGGAGATCAGGACTTAAATTTGTTATAATTTTTTTAATACTTCAGTCCTAATAAATGAAAGTGTATAAAGAAAAAATGCACAGGGTTTCCATTTTAAGACAGATGAACATTGTATTTCTATTGAAAATTAACAGAACAAAATATTGAAAATAGCCCCATGTTTAGTGAAATCTGGAGGTATCTCTAACCCTTGAGCTAAAGATAGAAGAATTATGATTTAGGAAGACTTTCAAACCTGACTGAGTACTGTCAGAATCCTAACAAATATGTTATTACCAGCATACCCCAAAAGCCATAGGAACTTATCAGATATACTAGTACCACAAAATATGAGTGAGGCAGGGACCAGAGTAGATTTCTTTAAAAATCTTTGTAAGAAATAAGAATTCTTTTGTTTCTGCTTCACAGGCAGCAGTAAATACATGTCTGGTTGAATCAGAGAGTTTCTAGAGACAAAATTGGACAGACGTAAAATGCTGAAGATAGAAACTAAGTGAAACTTGTCATACTAAGGAGTAGTTTAGATTTCCTTCTCTGTATGATTCCAGATTTTTGTTTTTCACTCGTAGATGTCCTAGGTAAAAATTAAAGAATCCTTCCTGGGAAAATTGAATCACTCTAGTACCTATTTAACAGGTACTAATATTTGAAGACCTCAACAAAAAAGTGGGCTAGTTACAACACTGAAATCCACCAGTTTGGCAAGCCCAACTACACAAACAGAGCAGTATTGTCAGCTATAATAGGAGAGATTCCAATGCAAAAGAGATACAAAATAGAAACTTAAAGAGAACAGACAATTCAGGAGCACAAACATTTGAAGGAAATAATAATTAACCACCAAATATCTAGATAGACATTTGCGTAGGGAAACAAAATAGGATGCTTTTGTGGAGGAGGGGGAGAAGAGTTAGTGAGAAAGTTTTGGAACTGCAATGTACAATAGAAATAAATTCTATAAACAAACACTATACTCAAAGAAGTCTCCCTGGATATAGAACAAAAGACAAAAATAGAAAAGAAAATTAGAGGTTAATGTGAGGTTCAATATTTAACCTAACAAGAGTTCCAGAAAAAGATATCGGGAAATCAAGAACCTTTTATTATATTAAGGAAATAATACATGTAAATTTTCTAGACTTAAAGATACCACTAAATTGAACAGATCCAAGTGCCCAGTGCAGATTGTAGGAGTATCATTTTGAAATTTTGGAACCTACCAGAAAGGGGAATATAAGATTGAAACAAGGCAGAAAAGAAAATATGTGAATCATAAATGTTATTGAGACTTGGAGATATAGTCCAGTGGTAAAGCACTTGCTTACTGTGTAAGGCCCCATATTCCATCACTGACACTGTAGTAAAACTTTCTAAACAGTGCCATGGAACTTCAAAGCCACATGTAAGAATTTAAAGGACATTGAAGTTTTTTGGTAGAGCACTTGCCTGGCCTGCACAAAGCCCTGTTTAGATCCCCAGCAACACTCTCTCCCTCTCCCTCTCCCTCTCCCTCTCCCTCTCCCTCTCCCTCTCTCTCTCTCTCCCTCTCCCTCTCTCTCTCTCTCTCTCTCTCTCTCTCTCTCTCTCTCCCTCTCTCTCTCTCTCTCTCCCTCTCTCTCTCTCTCTCTCTCTCTCTCTCTCTCTCTCTCTCTCTCTCTATCTCTCTCTATCTCTCTCCCTCCCTCCCTCCCTCCCTCCCTCCCTCCAGATAGGGTAGCAAATAAGATGCTGAAGAAAAATACATTGGTTTGTCAAACATATCAGAAAGAACACTATGTACTCTTCTGCCTTCAGAGTTTATCAGTATCAACTCTTCCCTATATGCAGACTTTACATTTTTAAGTGAATTCCATCTATACTTCAAACACTAAATGTTTCAGTTTTGTTGTTTTGGCAGTACTAAACTCAGAACTTGGTGCCTTGTGCATGCTTGATAGGCACTATATAACTTGAGTGATGCTCCAAACCCTTTTTGCTTCAGTTATTTTAGAGATAGGGTCTCTTATTTAAGTTGGCCTGTTCTTCCTGTTTATATTTACAGTGCACCTGGGATGGCAAACATGCACTATGTTTTTATTGGTTCCCTCACATCACCTTACCTCAAAACTGCCAATCATCTTAATCTCTGCCTCCCAAGTAGATAGGATTACAAAGCTTCAGTTTTACCTGTAATGTATTTTAAATAAAATACACCATATCCAATACAGTTAACATGAATTTACCTATATGACCAAATACTTATTTGCTGTTTTTTCCCTAGTTTTCTCCATTTTAAAGTCAGAGTATTTATTTGTTTGTATGTTTATTTATTTCCAGTCCCAGGGCCTCAATACTTGCTCAGCTTGCCTGCTCAACTAGCAGTCTACTACTTGAGCCATGCTTCTAGCTCTAACAGAAAGCTTTCTGTGGGCTTGTTCTTTTCAGAATCTATTGCATTTGGTGAATAGTGTCTTGATTTTTCACTAAAAAGAGACAATTGTGTTTTCTCTTTTTCATAGGCTTTTCATCACTGAATTCTAATTTCCATACCCATTGCTTTGAAAAATTCAAGTTAACTTTAAAACCAGTTATGCTTGGTGAATTTTTCAGGAAATTTATTTTATAATTTGTCATCAGTAGTTTAAATGTAACTTCTGCAAATTAGTTATTCTTTTTTTGTCATGTTATTTAGACATATTAGTTAACCCAGGTGGCTTAATCACAGCTAAGTTAACCATTCTTACATACAAAGAGTAAAATATTCCTGGTTATTGAAATGGTAAGACAGGATGGAGAATAAGACACCACCAAACTTACTGAAAAATAGTACAAAATTAAAGCAAGATGGTTTTTGAGCACTAAAATAATTTGCACACAAACCATAAACCTCAGCTCTTTGCAAATAACGTTAGTATTGATAAATTGAAGAATTGTAGGTAACTAGAAAGGAGAAGTGATAGTGACAGGTTTACTGTTGCCAAGATTGATAACTCAATAGGAGATGGATGGCTATTAAATCCCAACACAGGTATTGAGGAAGAATATAGTATAGTGACTAATAATCAACTCCTGTGCCATGTGGAGATAAAGAATCCAAAACAACTCTTTAGCCCTTTTGAGAAGTATGTGTGGCAACTCAGGTATGTTGGCATTGATACAGTCACTCTAGCCAGCTATGTATTTAACTATGGACTTTAAATTTTTAGCTATCTTGTTATTTGTTACCAAGTAAGTTTATTTAAAACATCTAAATTATAGCCTTTAATCTGACTTCAATTATTATACATACCCAAAGAAGAGAAATCAACGATGAGGCATGGAGTAAGGTAAGATGAGGTAACAGTTTGGATCACACACTATATGGAATGATACTGTCTTGCCATGGTTTCCCAGAGCTCCTAGTCATTTTAAACAAAATATCTGTTGATTGTCTTCAGAGTTAATTTTAAGTGTTATTTTGTAGCCTCCACTAATTGTCATCCTCTCAGCATGAGTTACAGTCATTATATGCAGGAGATTAATTTGTGTCTTCTGTAATAGAATTTAAGTCTCTTTTTTCATTTGAGAATAAAGGTCTCTTACTCAATTTTGTAAGTCATGTTGAATTGGGTGCATATTAGCTTCAGGGGGCAAATGTAGCGTTTTTCTCTGTTAACTATGTGCTGTTTTTCTAGGGGAAGTCCACAAATGAAGGGGATGCCTCACTTTAAGGAAGAACAGTGTGCTCCAGCATTAAATTTAGAGATGAGCAAAATATTGGATTTACAAGCGCCCATCATGAGGTACAGTGCCTTGGCTAAACTTGACATTTTCTGATGGCAAAAGACAAGTAATTTGGTAATCACATGACCAACAGGAAAAATGTTGCTTTTTTATTTAAAAATAACTTTGTAGTGCTAAAAATGCTTGATTAATCTTTAGAAAACATTTTTCTGCATAAATTGTTATAGTAGGTTAATGAGTTGGCTGTGTCAAATACAATTTTATTTTGAAATGAATGTTAATTAAGGTCTAGAGTTGTTTAAATGATAAAACAATCAGAGTTCCTCAAAAAACAGTTAAAAATCATGTAAGTTGAAGAAAAGAGCAAGTATCTTTGTTTCCAAAGCTGTGTTAGGTTTCTGGGAAGCACAAGTACACTTGAAAGAAAGTCAAACTTTCTGATCAAAGCATGAATAAAGATTTTGTGACAAGACAGCCCAAAACACCAGAGTACCAAAACTCTGTTTTATATCCAAAGACAGTAAAGAAGTGATCTTATAATTCAGCTTTATTTTCCTAATTACTTTGTAGTTGTACATTTTAGTTGTCACTTAATGTAGCAGTATATATATTTATTTTTATTTTTTGTGAACGTACTGTACAGAGGGGTTACAATTACATGGGCAAGATAATGAGTACATTTCTTACCAAGCATTGCAGCCTCCTCCTTTGTTTACCCTTCACATCCCTTCCCATCCTCCCCCCCCCTCCCCCCACCAAAGTTGTAAAGTTCGTTTTCGACATGACAACTTGTACTTCTCATTGTTGCAACGGGTCCACCTGTATCCTTAAACAACTTGTTTTTCCCCATCTCCTCCACAAATTATACCGACATCAAATATAGTGAAAGCAGGGGTTATACTGTGGGGGAGGGACATACAAAGCAACAAAGAGATAATCTTATAAATGCATTAGAAACAAATGTATGAAAGAAAAAAAATATTTAAATGCATATCTAAGGGTTCATTTTCCTAACATCACATTATCTGACCTTTTCTGCTTGACTCATACATATATTAGATATTGCAAATAAGGGAAACCATGGGACCTATGTTTCTTTGGGCCTGGCTTACTTCACTTAATATAATTTTTTCCAAGCCTTTCCATTTCCTAACAAATGGGGCAATGTCATTCTTTCTGATGGAGGCATAGAATTCCATTGTGTATATATGCCACATTTTCTTGATCCATTCACCTACTGAGGGGCATCTGGGTTGGTTCCATATCTTAGCTATGGTAAATAATGCTGCATTGTGCTGGTAGCTTTAGTGTGGTCTTGTTTGTAAACATTTGGGTAAATGCCCAAAAGTGGGATTGCTGGGTCATAGGGGAGCTCTATGTGAAGTCTTTTGAGGAACCTCCATACTACTTTCCGAAGTGTTTGAACAAGTTTACACTCCCACCAACAATGAAGTAAGGTTCCCTTCTGTCCACATCCCCTCCAGCATCTGGTGTTGTTAGAGTTCTTGATTTTTGCCATTCTAACTGGGGTGAGGTGGTATCTCAATGTTGTTTTGATTTGCATTTCTTTTATGGCTAGAGAGGTTGAGCATTTCTTCATGTGTCTATTGGCCATCCTTCTTTCTTCTTCAGAGAAGTTTCTCTTTAGGTCTTTAGCCCACTTATTTATTGGGCAGTTGTTTTTTGAGGATTTGTTGTTGGGGGATTTAAATTTTGGAGTTCCAAGTATATTTAAGATATGAGACCCTTGTCCGTTGTATGGCTAGTGAAGATCTTCTCCCAATCTGTGGGCTTTCCATTGATCTTGCTAGCTATGTCCTTTGCTATGCAGAAGCTCTGCAACTTCATGCAATCCCATTTGTCCAACCTTTCTTTGATTTGTTGTGTTTCTCGGTCTCTATTAAGAAAATTTCGGCCTAAGCCAAGGAGACCTAGGGTTTGTCCTATTCCATCCTGTAATGCTTTCAGAGTGTCTGCTTTGACTCTGAGGTCTTTGATCCATTTGGAGTTGATTCTGGTGCGGGGTCATATATAAGGATCTAGCTTTAGTTTTCTACAAGTAGTTAACCAATTTTGCCAGCACCATTTACTGAAGAGGCTGTCTTTCTTCCATTCTAGCAGTATATTTTTTCCATTGTGTAAATGTAAGAACTTAATTTACAGTTGTAAAAAGAATGAGGATATTTTTTTCTGAAAAAGACTTTCCAAATATTTTGTTGGATGAAAAAGCCAAGGTGTATATTTATTTATTTTTATTTTTACTTTTTTGGTTGTGGGGTCTGAACTCTGGTCCTGGGCACTATCCATCAGCTCTTGAGCTCAAGATTAGCACTCCACCATTTGAGCCACAACACCACTTCTGGCTTTTTCTGCATTTGTGGTGCTGTGGAATCAAACCCAGGGCCTCATGCATGCAAGGCAAGCACTCTACCACTGTGTAGCCACCTTCCCAGCCCCAGTGCTGTTTATTTTATTTATTTATTTATTTTTGGTCGATCGTGGGGCTTGAACTCTGGGCTTGGGCGCAGTTCCCACGCTCTTCAGCTCAAGGCGAGCACTCTACTGCTTGAGCCACAGCGCCACTTCCAGTTTTCTAGTCGTTTATTGGAGATAAGAGTCACATGGATTTTCCTGCCTGGGCTGGCTTTGAACTGTGATCCTCAGATCTCAGCCTCCTGAGTAGCTAGGATTACAGGCACGAGCCACCGGTTCCCGGCTTTGCTGTTTATTTTTAAGAGGAGAGAATTATTAGAATGTTTCAGGTTTTTTTTTAGAAGAATATGTAAATGAGAGATGAGAACTGAGTCTATTGGAGACAGGCTTTGGAAAGGGACTCTACTTTTTAAAAACATTGAGCTATCTGCCTATAAGATGAATATACTGAATTAGCTAAATATAGTAATTGTTTTTTTAAAAGGTCGTTGTGATCTAGTAAATGCTGCTTTCACCATTTATCTTGTTAGAATATTACACAAAACGACACTGGAACAACACTGAATAAAATTGTATGCAGGTGGTGAGCTAGTGGCTGACTCGCTTAGTCCTTTTTATACCTGATTCCCCACATGGAAATGAATGACTTTGTTATTTCTTTAAATGAGATAGGTGTTACAAAAGATTGTGCTTATGATATTTATCACTTTAAAGGATCTCATTACTCTAGATTTTTCTTATTCAGTGTGGAAATCTTTTCAAAAATATGACTTAATGCCAAAGTAATTTTGAATGTTTCTAGGTAACCACCAAGGTGAAACTTAGAAAATTGGCTCTTTGCCTCCATCTTGTGGTAAATGTAATTATGGCATATGGACATAGGATAGAAAATGAGCTTTTAGAAAAAGAATTTCCAAGGCTATTTCTCTAGCTCAATAAGTAGAGCCTGTGTTTGTGCTCCAAGCCCTTGGTTCAGTCTTGAGCAACACCTAAGGGGTGGGGGGGGAGGAATTTTTGCCACAAGTTTAACATATTAAGTAGAACGTTCTACAAATATAAGTGGTTAGAAATCTTAAGATTTCTTTTAAAATCCTGATAAAATAATGTCACTTCAGAGTGATGTTATTAGTAACTATAATACATACTTGCTGGAAATTCATTTGAAATTTTCTAAAGTTAGAAATAATGAAGCTGAGTGTCAGTAGCTCACACCTGTAATCCTAGCTGAGCCTAATCAGGAGATCTGAAGACTATGGTTTGAAGCTAACCTAGGCAGGAAAGTTGTGAGACTCTTATATTCAATTAAGTACCCAAAAAGCTGAAAGTGGGACTGTAGTTCAAGTATTAGAGTGCTAGCTTTGAGCAAAATGAGCTCAGGGACTGGGACAGCACATGAGTTCACGTCCCAGGACAGGTACACATACACACACAGGAAGAAAGAAAGGAAAGGAAAGAAAGAAAGAAAAAATAGTTACATTGTTGGAACAAAATGGCTTAAAAAAAAACTTACTTAAGTTGGGTGCCAGTGGCTCACACCAGTTGTAATCCTAGCTACTCATCACTGTTCAAAGCCAGCCCAGGCAGGAAAGTTGGTGAGACTCTTACCTCCAAAAAACCAGAAAAACCAGAAATGGCACTGTGGCTCTAGTGGTAGAGTGCTCCCCTTGAGCTGAAGAGTTCAGGGACAGCGCCCAGGTCCAAAGTTCAAGCCCCCCAACTGACCCCCCCCCAAAAACCCCAAAAGACCCAAAACTTACTTTAAAATACTGGAGACTTAACTCAGGGGTCTCAAGTTGGAGCCATATCGCCATCCTTCTGCTTTTAGTTGAGATAGGGTTTCACTAATTTTGTTCAGGCTGATTGCAAACTGTGATCCTCCTGACTACCAACTAGATACATTTTAATTTTGATTAAGGATTAATGTTAAATATCTAACTTTAGTTATTAATTGAAGATAGATAATATTTAGGAAGTAAAAATTTATAATGCCATATCTTCCTCTGTTTTGGGCATTTTAGAGCACCTTGTAGTATATAGAGTTCAATATTGGTTAAATATTAAATATAATTGCATTTTGAAATGATTTGATAAAAGCATATTTGATTAATTATAAATATTATTCTTCTTTGAAGTATAAATGAAAACATAAATATTGTATTTCTTTCTCACCATGTTAAATTCTTTAAAATTCCACTAAGATCCTAAATTTAAAATGCACACACAGATTTGGGACACTAAATAGCTGTTAAAAATCTCATAAAGTCAATGATTGAAGAGCCTCTCTAAGGATGAAATTTAGATTACATATACTGTATTTTGTATGCACGCACTACCAAGGATGATATTCACAATATTTAAGAACTAGTATAGCATTAAAAGACAAGGGTTTTTAATCTTGATATGCAAACCAAGAATTAATCTGTTAAATAAAATCTGTAAATTAATCTGTAATTAATCTGTAAATAAAATACCTTTTCACATAGATGATTTTGTTGTTGTTAGCAGTACTGGTCTTTGAAGTGACAACTTTCTACTTGCTAGGCATATGCTCATGGCTCTCTTGAGCCATGCCTCCAGCCCTTTTTTGCACTGGTTCTTTTTGAGATAGGGGTCTTTTTCTCCTGGCCTGCTCTGAACCATCATGCTCCTATTTATGTTTCCTACTATAGCTGAGATGACAGATACATACTAACTACCACACCAATTATTTTTCTGTTGAGATGGAGAGGTTTTTTTTTTTTTGTCTATCTGGTTTGAACTTGATCCTTCCACAAAGGTGGGATGCACCTGTACTATACTCCAGCCATTGATTGGAAACTTTTTGCGTGGAATGGCCTCAAACCTTGATCTCAGCCTCTCAGATCTGTCTCCTGAGTAGCTAGGATTATAGGCTTGAGCCACTGGCACCTGACTGAGATAGCTTCTTTATCATGCTTATCACAATTATTTAAAGTCATTGTCTACTAATTGCAACACTAAGATTATCTTTTAATGGGTTGCTTATATTGATAAATTTTGTTTTCATTTGATTCTGGGTTACATTTTCCTATTTACTTGTGCATTAGGTTGGGTTTTTTGTTGTTGTTGCAGCATTGTTATAACATTGTATAGTTTGTAATAGTGTATAATTACTATATATGGCAAAGAGCTACTTTTATCAGATAGTATGGGTATAGACAATATATTCTTTTTTTTTTTTTTTTTTTGTCCATCATGGGGCCTGAACCCTGGGCCTGGGCGCTGTCCCTCAGCTCTTCAGCTCAGGGCTAGCATTCTACCACTTGAGCCACAGTGCCACTTTGATTTTCTGAGTGGTTTATTGGAGATAAGGGTCTCATGGACTTTCCTGCTGGTGCTGGCTTTGATCCAGGATCCTCAGATCTCAGCCTCCTGAGTTGCTAGGATTACAGGCGTGAGCCACTAGTGCCCGGCTTAGACCATATGTTCTTTAGTTTTTCTGTTTTCCTTTTGAAGTTATCTAGCACTTATTCTGCTGCTTCTGTTTTTGAGACTAGGTCTCACTGTGTTGACTAGGTTGATCTCAAACTCCTGAGCTCCAGTGATCCTCTTAGCATGAGTGCTAGGATTGCAAGCATGTGCTACCATACTTAGATCTCATGTTTCTGTTTAATTTACTTTTTCAGTTTTTCTAGTTTTTAACCTGTTTCATCACATTTTTTTTTAATTTTATTTTTTTTGGGCGGTCCGGTTGTGGGGCCTGAACTCTGGTCCTGGGTGCTGTCCCTCAGCTCTTCAGCTCAAGGCTAGCACTCTCCCACTTGAGTCACAGCGCCACTTCTGGCTTTTTTTGTTTTGCTTATGTGGGGCTGAGGAATCGAGCCCAGGGCCTCATGCATGCAAGGCAAGTGCTCTACCACTGAGCCACCTTCCCAACCCGCTGTTTCATCAAATTTGTAACTCTGTCTGCCTATATAGTCTTCTCTCAGAATGTGTGATTCACCTTCTCTCAGAAGGTGAATTATACATAGCTACTTAAATAGCTAACAGTTAAATTGCTGATAAGTGAAAACATTTTTGATTTTGTGATCTTTGCATGTGCCTTTCAAAAAAACAGTTTTATCTATTTCTTTTGCATGAGCATTTTCTAAAGCAATCATATTCAAACTTACTGCTGTCTTAAAATTTAATTGATTAAAGTTGCTTGCTTCCCTACAGTTTGCAGTCTGTACTGGAAGATCTCCTGGTTGCTACTTCTGATGGATTTCTTCATCTTATTCACTGGGAAGGAATGACAAATGGAAGGAAAGCTATTAATCTTTGCACAGTACCCTTTTCAGTTGATCTACAGTCATCTAGAGGTAGTTATACTTTCTGCATGAGATAGACCCCTTTAAAATTTGACATAATCTAGTACTAACAAACTTTATAAACAGAAATGTGGGATAATATTATAGTTAAAATTCCATTTTGTGTCTATTTGTTTTGTCATCAGTAGGTTCATTCCTTGGCTTTACAGATGTGCACATCAGAGATATGGAATACTGTGCCACACTTGATGGGTTTGCTGTTGTGTTTAATGATGGTAAAGTTGGATTTATTACACCAGTATCAAGTAGATTTACTGCAGAGGTAAGGCTTATTTACTTCATTTATTTTCCTTATTTTTCATTTATTTTACTATGTAAAATTAAGCCCATTCCCAGTTTCTTTATTCATATAAGATTTTGGGGTTCTTACTAATTTTTAATGAAATGAATTTTTAATTGTAGTACTGACTCTATGGAAAATGGCTATTGACTTTCTTTTTTTCTAATCTCAATGCCCTTGTATCCTTCCCAGCTTATTCAACAAAACACTTTTTTTTTGGTCTTTTTGACAAAGATTTAACACAAGGCCTGTGCTTACTAGGCAAATATTCTACATTTAAATCACTCCTCAAGTTGTTTTGCTTTAACCACGCTTTTCAAGTAGACTTTTGATGTGTTTACCTAGGCTGGCTTTAGACTGCGACCTCCTACCTTTATCCCTCGAGTACCTGGATTACAAATGTAATTGTAATGCCCTGCAAATTATTATTGTAAGTTAGTACTTGTTATATTTTTGTCAGTATGAGAACCGTGTTAGTACTTGTCCCATGAGTATCTTTTGATTATTTGTTTCTTTTCTATAGATTTTCCTTCCTACGTACTAGGAATTAATAATGATTTTATTCTCTAAAGTTGCTTAGTTTTTGTGTACTTAGCACTTAACCCAAAACCACCTGTCAGTTGTGCAGATATTCTCTCAATTCTTTTAACTACTTTAGTGTTCTACCTGTTTCATCTTGAAATTTTTCTAAAAGCCCTCTGATCTGTTACAAAGTAGACTGGAAGCTTAACATATATAAATCTTTAACATGGCTATGTTATCTACTTTATCATCATCCTGAGGATTCTCTTTACTCTTTTATTTGTATAGAATCTTTTGATACCTAATGATTACTAATATATGGTAGTTAAAAATATGTTTTGCTGCTGTGACAGAGATATTTATTCTTTACTGTGATGAGTGACAGGAGTTATTATTCTCTCAATGAACTCTACTCCCTTTCTTTTCTTTCCTTCTCTACTTCTTACTTAGTCCACTCCTCTTCTGTCTTGTCTGTCACTTGTCTCCAGTGTTCCCTGCAAAAGCATCTTGCGAAGGGTACTGGCTACCCCATTATCTGGGGTTTCAATTATGGAAAAGTTAGGGTCGGAGTCCAAATTCAAAGTGTGAACTTTGTCTTTTCTTGGATTTTCCAAGTTTTTCTGAGAGGAAAATGTTCAGTTCTCTGTTAGAATGCAGGTGAGACTTTTTCATAGTTGTTCACCATTGGGAATGTGTTCTGAGAGGACCCAACTACTTTTTTACATAGGCTTTGAACTACTACTTTTAGTCCAGACTTCTAGACATAACTGCAATTCCTAGTGCTTTTCTGTATCTGCAATGAAACTTAGCTATTTCTCAACCTTCTTTACTGCCAGTTAAGAATTTATGCTATATGCTTACCAATTTCCAAAACTGTCTAATGCTTTGCCCTTTCCCCTTCTTTGTCAGGTAATACTTTTAAAAAATAAAATCTTTTCTGCTAAAAGAAAAGTTGGAGCTTTAGAAATCTGAGAAATTGAAATATTCATATTTAGTGTGCTCCTTCAAGTTTTAAATACCTTTCAAGTTTTAGGAACTTTTTTGTCACTTTGCTTGGTATTTTCTTTAATATCCCTAAGAAATCTTTTCTATAATGTATTTTGTTCAAATACTAGGCCCTGAATAATATAGATGAAATAACTATCAGCATATATAAAACAATAAAAACAAACTTTGAAAAATTATCTTTTGCATAAAATTTACATGTTTATAACAAATGTTTATACTGAAAACAAATATTTGGACCGAAAAAGTGATTAACACTTTTGTAATTATTTTATAGACTTAGTACAGAAGTATTCTCAGCATTTATTAGTATGTGATTAAAGAAATTTTTAGTAAATTAGGAATTTAAAAAGTATAAAAAGTAGATTGACATTATTGTTACTAGTACAAAGTATAAATTATAAGAAGAAACAGAGACATAAGTTAAAATACATAGGCTTTGCAACTCACCTGTTCAGATAATTAATTTGGGCGCCAGTGGCTCACGCCTGTAATCCTAGCTCTCAGGAAGCTGAGATCTGAGGATCATGGTTCAAACCTAGCCCGGGCAAGAAGGTCTGTGAAACTCTTATCTTCAATTAACCATCAGAAAACCGGAAGTGGCACTGTGGCTCAAGTGGTAGAGCATTCACCTTGAGCTGAAGAGCTCAGGGACATCGCCTAGGCCCAGAGTTCAAGCCTATGATGGACAAAAACAAACAAAAACCCCAAAACAACTAGATAATTAAGGGAAAGGCTGAGAACCATAAAGCTGGAGAGAAAACTTTAAAAAAAGATGTTGGTAGGTGGTTTTATAATTATAAGCTCATTTAGATTCAAGCTGTATGACAGACAAAAAAAGTTCATATCATTAATAAGTTATCTTCATTCAGTGTAAGCTTAGAGAGCTAATACATGTTTTTTAGTGTTTTATAAGTGGATTAGCATAGGATGGGCTTATTTGGTAATATGTATCACCCTGACTTACAGAGAACTTGACATTTTAAAGTAGAATACTTTGATGATAGTCCTGATGGTAGTCTCTGCAGACAAAAGCAAATGAAAACTCATGAAATTGTTTCTTTATTGCAAGAGAGTTAGTTTAGGATAATAGTTTTTAAACTTTAATTGCTTTTCTTTATTCTAGCAGCTTCATGGAGTTTGGCCACAAGATGTTGTTGATGGAACGTGTGTAGCAATAAATAACAAGTATCGATTAATGGCATTTGGATGTGCAAGGTAACTGATGTAGACGTATATGTTTTTGTTTTTATTTTTAATTTACCTTTTTTGGGCCGGGCGCTGGTGGCTCACGCCTGTAATCCTAGTTACTCAGGAGGCTGAGATCTGAGGATCGCAGTTCAAAGCCAGCCTGGGCAGGAGAGACCGTGAGACTCCTATCTCCAATAAACCACCAGAAAACCGGAAGTGGCGCTGTAGCTCAAGTGGTAGAGCGTTCGCCTTGAGCTGAAGAGCTGAGGGACAGCGCCCAGGCCCAGAGTTCAAGCCCCACGACCGACAAAAAAAAGATTATAATTTACCTTTTTTGGGGTACAAGTCCTGGGGCTTGAACTCAGGGCCTGGGCTCTGTCTCTAAGCTTTTTGCTCAAGGCTGGTGCTCTACCACTTGAGCCATAGCTGCACTTCTGGCTTTTCATAGCTCCACTTCTGGCTTTTTGGTGCTGAATTGGAGACAGGAGTCTTATGGATTTTCTTGCGCAGGTTGGCTGCGGTTCTCAAATCTCAGCTTCCTGAATAGTTCGGATTAGAGGCATAAGCCACCAGCGCCTGACCTGAATTTGTAATAGTTATTGCCAAAAGTACTTTTTTTAAAACTTGAAATACTTAAATATACTTGTAAGCTTTATAATAATTTATAATTTGTAAACACTGTCACAATTTATGAAACCCCATAATATAATTGTGAAGGTATTTGATTAAATTGTAACAAAGTTAAAGGGCAGATTTTTAGAGGTAAACAGTTCACTTTGCAAAAGTTGGCTTTTCTCCAGCTTGTACAAAATTTAGTTACAAATTAAAAAGAATAAGTCAGTTAAAATTTAATCTTTCTTTATTGTTAAGAAGATTTGGCCAACCACCATTGGCTTGCTCCTGTAATCCTAGCTATTCAGAGGCTGAGATATAACGATTGCATTCAAAGCCAGTCTGAGCAGGATAG
Organism: Dipodomys spectabilis; assembly: GCF_019054845.1. Taxonomy (NCBI): domain Eukaryota; kingdom Metazoa; phylum Chordata; class Mammalia; order Rodentia; family Heteromyidae; genus Dipodomys; species Dipodomys spectabilis. The sequence goes on from NW_024870775.1 coordinate 18,553,258, forward strand.
TGTGTGTGACTATCTCCAATTAATAACCAAAAAGCCAAAACTGAAACTGTATCTCAAATGGTGGAAAGCTAGCCTTAAGTGAAAAAGCTAAGGAAGAATGCTCTGGCTTTGAGGGGTTTTGTTGTTGTTTGTTTACTTACTCATTTTTGTTGGTCATGAAGCTTGAACTCAAGGCCTGGGTGTTGTCCCTGAGCTTTTTTGCTCAAGGATAGGTCTCTACCTCTTTGAGCTACAACACTACTTTGATTTTCTGGTAGTTACTTGGAGACAAGAGTCTCATGCTGGGAGAGTTGGAGGTGCGGGGTGGGGGTGGGGGGCTGGGAATGTAGCTTAGTGGTAGAGTGCTTGCTATAGCTTGCATGAAGCCCTGGATTCTATTCATACACAGAAAAAGCTAGAAATGGTGCTGTGGCTCAAGTGGTATAGTGCTAGCCTTGAGCAAAAGAATGTCAGGGACAGTGCCCAGGTCCAGAGTTAAAGCCCCAGGACTAGCAAAAAAAAGAAAAAAGTCTCACAAGTTTCCTTCCCTGACTGACTTTGAACTGCAATACTCAGATCTCAGCCTCCTAAATAGCTAGAATTATAGGTGTGAGCCACCAGTACCTGGCTTATTTTTGTTTTTGCCTAGTACTGACCTAAAAAGAATAAAACATTAGAGTAGTTTTCCTGTTTAAAAATAATCCTTTTGGGGCTGGGAAGGTGGCTCAATGGTAGAGTGCTTTCTCGTATCCATGAGGCCCTGGATTTGATTTCTTAGTACCATATAAACAGAAAAGACCGGAAGTGTTGCTGTGGCTCAAGTGGTAGAGCACTAGTCTTGAGCTGAAGAGCTGAGGGATGGTGCCCAGGCCCTGAGTTCAGGATCCATGACCAACAAAAAACAACAACAACAAAAACCTTTTGAGATATTTGTGTTTATATTGCTTTTGAATTGGTGGCTCTGCTTTAGTTAATAAAAAAAAAAATTTAAAGTTCACACATAAAATCAGTTTAATTGCTTCCATCTCATTATCATGAGGCTTTAAAAATAAATTGAAAGCTGTATGTGGTGATGTATGCTTATAATCCTAACACTTAGGCAACTGAAGCAAGATGTTCCTGAGTTCCAGGCCAACCTAGGCTACATAGGGAGACCTTGTCTCAAAAATAAAGTAAAATGGAATAAGATTATTAATTCAGCCAATATTAGTGTACCCATTATATGTCAGGCTCAGTTCTGAACACGTAGGATGCTTAAAAAACAAAGACACTTGACTTTGTTCAGCTTATATGTTAGTTCAAATAGAAATATATATCAGTCAGTTGTAATAATGCCTTGTAATATAGTATGTATGTGTGTTTATGTATGTATATGGTGCTTGAACTCTATTACTCTTGAACTCTATCACACTTGAACTTTCACTTGAACCATGCCTTTACCCCATACATTAAATTTTAAAACTACTTTAAATATAAAATTTTATTTTGCTTTCAAAACAAGATTTTGTGTTCTGTTAAACATATATCTAGTATGTTTTCCTGCCACATAATATTGACCCAAGTCAATTGTATCTTTTTTTTCTTTCTTATTTTTTTGGCAGAGAAGAGACAGTTGTAGGGTTTAAACTCAGGGTCTTTGTTTGCTAGGCTGGCACTCTAGCACTTAAGTCCCACCTCAAATCCTGTTATTGTTGAGATAATGCGTCACAATTTTTTCTCCCCAGGATTGCCTCAAACCGTAATCTTCCTATTCTTAGAGCTTATAGGCATAAGCCACTTGTGTCTAGCTTCGGAGTTTTTGTTGTTGTTGTTGTTTTGCTAGTTCTGGCGCTTGAACTGAGGATATGGGCACTGTCCCTTACATTCTTTTGCTCAAGGCTAGCATTCTACCACTTGAGCCACAGTGCCACTTCTGGATTTTTCTGTTTATGTGGTACTGAGGAATCAAACCCAGGGCTTCATGTGAGCTATGCAAGCACTCTACCACTAAGCCACATTCCCAGCTCTCAGGTTTTTTTTTTAATTAAGTTATATACAAATTATAAATCACTACCTTAGTTATACATTCAATAATGTATAAAGTGTATGCTCTTTCACTTATTTTCTACTACATATTACCTGTCACCAGGCAGTTAAATATAAAAATACAAGTAAGATTAATTTAGTGTAAGAAGGAAAAACATTCCTTTGTATGGATTTAATTCAGTCACATTCAGAATTTTAAAATACATGTTTGTGAATACATTTTGGTCAAGTACTGAGGGTTCACACCTGTAGTCCTAGCACTCAAGGTCTCAACCTGGAGGATCTTGGTTTAAAGCCAGATCCCAGGCAGAAAAGTCTGTGAGCCTCCATCTCCAGTAACCCACAAAATACCAGGCTGGAAATATGGCTCAAGTGATAGAGTGCCAGCCTTGAGCAAGAAAGCCAAGTGATAGCAAGAGGCCCTTCAAGTCCTAAAACTTAAAAGGTACATGTTGCTTATTGTCTTCCTTCTATCTAACTCACTTGGGGAAACAGAATATGCATGTGTCATTAAAAAAAAAAGTTGAGGAAGCCAGCTAAAGGTGGTTCATACCTATAATTCTAACTATCTGGCAGGCTGAGGTCTGAGAATTAAGGTGCCAACCTCAGCCTGGGGAGGTAAATACATGAAACTCATCTCCAATTAATCAGCAAAAAGCCAGAACTAGAGGCATGATTCCAATTGGTAGAGCACCAGTCATGAGCAAAAAAGCCAAGTATGAAGCGCTTGAGTTGAAGCTTCAGTATTGGGAGGAGGGAAAAAAGGTTGAGGAATAGTTTTTTCTTCTTCTGTGTATCTTTAAACACAAGATAGGGTTTTACTAGTGATGCTGTCTGGGACTGGAACTTTCTTTGGGGGAATTTTTGAGTACTGATACAATTTGAGCGGTTCACATCAAACAGAATAGCAGTACTAATGTACTACTTACCTGCTAGGCAAGTGGTTTTTTTGAGATAGTGTCTTACTTCCTACTTGGATATAGTTGTGAACCATGAATGCCTATGTTAGGCTTCCCAATGTTGCTGAGATCACAGGCACTTACTACCACATCCACCTTCCCTCTGTGGAGATGGAGTCTAACCGACTTTATTGCCGGGGCTGCCTCAAACTTTGATCCTTCTATTCTCTGACTACCAAGTATCCTGGATTACAAGTATGAGCCACTAGCATCTGGCAAGAATTTCTGGGATAATGAAATGGTTATACAGAATATATATGTATTCAAATGTATGAGATAACTGCAAATTACATGCAAAATGATTTTATTGTATTTTACCTTCCTACCAGTAAAGCAGAATTCTCATAATGTAATCCCTCTATTTGTATTTGTCTTATTTCATTAAAAGTAGTTTTGTTTTCACAGTGGTTCTGTACAGGTTTATACAATAGATAACACCACTGGAGCTATGCTGCTATCTCATAAGTTAGAGCTTACAGCAAAACAATATCCTGGTGAGTATTTTTAAAGCATTTTTAATGTAGTCCTCTCTTTTCTGTATTGTATACAATCTCCCCTTAAGCGAGGATGTCTGAATGCTCAGGCATGCTTTGTCAGATATACACCTATTATATATAAAGTTTTGATTACAAATTAGGCATAGTAGGAGTTACTCTGATTTGGTCATTCATTACACATTGTAAACACATATTGAATTGTTACCCTGTACCCCATAATTCTATGTAATTAAAATAAAAAATTAGATATAATAAAAGAGCAATTATATTATAAAGATAATGTGAATATGGCCTGTCTCTTTTTCTGTCTCTCTCAAAGTTAATTTTTATTTTGTTTTTAAGAGCGTGTAGATTCTTGGCTATGTATACTGCTCTGAGATATTGTGACTTAATATGAGAGTTACCTGTTTTTCTTTTTTTATGTTTTGTCCTGGTGCTTCTTTTGCATCCTTACAAATGTTTACTCTATATGTGTTCTATTGAATATCTTATTCCAGCAATTGAAAACTTGCTGATGGATGGCCTTTCTCTTTGATCCACTTTTTCACCTCTACTCGAAATGTGGCAGTAGCTGCTTTATTGGCAGATACACTGTCACCCATAATACTTTTCAGCTTTTCAGTTCACAATAATTCCCAAATCTGTGTAATCATCTCTTAAATGAGTTAGTTGTTTCAGAGGATTCTTTGTCAGTCTTTTCAGTGCTTTCTGGTGCAACATCTTGCTGTCAATCAACATGTTTTTTATTCATATCTTTCACCCTTTCAATGATACATTTATTTCACACTGTGGCCATAATGTTTACAGCTTAAAGTACAACAGCAAAACTTTTTTTCATAGCAATTTCATACGGAAGATTAATTCTTACCATAGATCTTAGCATACAACTTTCTCTTTTCTCAAGAACTATCACCTTGTCACTTAAAGAAGCATTTTGTAGAAACATTAGAATTTACAGGTATAGGTAGAAACTTTTTGAAAAGAGACTTAGGGGCATAGCAACTAGGAGAGAGATTTGACAAATGGGATTACATCAAAATAAAGTTTTACACAGAAAAGGACATAGTGGCTAAGCTAGAAAGACAGCCAACAGACTGGGAGAAAATTTTTACCAGTAATACATCCAATAAAGTATACACTATAGAAAATGATCTGTATAACTTGTGGGCAGGAATGAGAGGAAGAACTAGGGGAAAGCTGAGGCAAGGGTGACATTGTCCAAAATAAGTATTGTATTCATTATCTGACATGAAATGGTAAACCCCTCTGAACAACATTTTAGTAGTAACAATAAAATTACATTAAAGAAATAAAGTAAATTTTTTAAAAAGTGCTTATGTCAGTTTGCTTCTTCTGTGACTTGGTTCTTTGTTTTCTTGCTCATTTGTTAATGTGTTTTAGGATTTTTGACTGAGAGCTGATTATGTATTTTGAAAAGATATTTGTATGAATGCTTTGGGATCCTGATTGCATTTTACTTCTTCCAGAGAGACTTTATATTTCTGCTGATCACTGGAACTCTTTGTTGTATTTTTTTGGGGAAAAAAAAAGATTTTTTTGGTTTTTTGAACCATCTTCATTACAAACCAAGATGAGGGCTGATTTATGGCTTGGTACTATCAGGAGAACTTTAGTTTCTTTCCATATATAGAAACTTGGAAATGTTGATATTTCTTTCCCTTCCAATAACAGGTTTTTTTTCCCTTTTATACAATGGATATTAGCTCTTCACAGCTGAAGTTTTTATAGACTTCCTGGTTTAGGTTTAAGCTCTTCTTCCTTTTCCATTCATGTGTGAATCATCAGAGGTGATAGTAAAAGTTTGCCATTTGTCAGATCAGTTCAAGAAGAGAGTGCTCTGTCCCAGTGTTTTTGGTTGTTTTGAAGTATTTATTTTCTTGAATAATCAAAACATTCTTTATTCATAGTAGTTTCAGTGTAGAGAATCATTTTGGGTATAATTTGATGCACTACCAAAAACAGGAAATTTTCTCCTTACATTTTTATCAATCATGCAGTGTAAAGTTTATAAAGGCTTTATATGTTTTTCTCTAAGCATAGTGCTTATTCAGTTTTATCTTAATTTTATAAACACTAATTCACATACAACCAAAGAAACAGCTTTCACTTGTAAATCACTTATACACTGTTTTTTTCCTTATTAAATGACAAGATAGTGGTCTTCTTTTAAATAACCTAATGTGAGCAATTCATGCCATTTGAAGCAATCATGCCTTTCTACTCATTTAAATTTGAAGGTATAGATTAAATACTAAAGATTTCGGAAGCAGTCATTTATTATGAATTGTTCTCATTATTTCTTAACAGACATTTGGAACAAAACAGGAGCTGTTAAATTGATCAGATGGTCTCCTGACAATAGTGTTGTGATAGTGACCTGGGAATATGGTGGCCTTTCTCTATGGAGTGTGTTTGGAGCCCAGCTGCTTTGTACACTTGGAGGAGATTTTGCGTAAGTAATGAAGACAAATATAACTTTATTATCTCTCTGACAATACATATATACAGAAATCTTCAGTCATAGAGCTACCCTTTTGCATAATTTTACTCTTAAGCCAAAGTAGTTTGTAAGGTTCAGAAATAATTTTTCCAGACTATATTGGTTCTTCAAATATCTACCCTTTTAACTGACAATTCAATAACAATGTACTTTCCCAGATTGGTAAACAGATTGATTTATATTTATTTATTTATATCGTATATATGACCTTTTATTAAGATTTAAGGCTAACTCAGACATGCTTCTGCCTTTAAGTAGCTAGTTCAATAATAGAGCAATGTACATAAATAACAAGTAGAAATTTAAAAGCTCTATTATAGGTTTCATTTAGATTTACCTGTAGGTTTATATCACTGCCCCATCATATACTACCCTAGATGGCTTCTATAATCTTCCCAAACTATGTGATGCTGTTAAGTACACCAGTACTTTCAATGATAATAACCAGTATTTTTTGTAACTTTGTGCACTGTTATATATTTTTAAGGAGAAAAAATATGTATGTCTAAGGAGAAAAATTAATTGGATTTTTTTAAGTTGAAGCTAAATATTATGTGCTTTGTACATAATTGGAATACTGTCAAATTTTCTATTCTGTTTCAGTTACAGATCTGATGGTACCAAAAAAGATCCCCTTAAGATCAACTCTATGGTAAATATTTTAAAAATTAGCTCTAGGCACTCACAGTAGCTCATGACTGTAATCCTAGCTATTTAGGAGGCCAAGATCTGAGGATCAAGGGTTGAAGCCAGCCTGAGCAGAAAAAACCCTGTGAGGCTCTCATAACCAATTAACCACTCAAAAACCGAAAGTGGTGCTGTGACTCAAAGTGGTAGAGCACTATCTTTGAGCCAAAAAGCTCAGGGCCGGTGTTTAAGCCCCACAACTAACAAAAACAAAAATTGGCACAGACTAAAAAATCCTTACATCTGTCTTTCTTTTCCCTCTGACATTGGTCTAAGGATTTTGGTTCAAAGCCAGTCTGGGCAGGAATATCTGTGAGACAACTACCGGAAACGCCAGAAGTGGAGGTGTGGCTCAAGTGGTAGAGAGCTAGTCTTTAGCAAGTAAACCTCAGAGACAGCACCTGAGCCCTGAGTTCAAGCCTCAGGATGGTAAAAAAAAAAAAAAGCCATTTTAGTTTCAACAGATTCTTCCTTATATAATTCTTACTTTGGTGAGAAGTGTCTTTTTGTATTAGTATATAGTAATTGTACAAAAGAGTTTCACCATAGAATTATACATGAAGATCAGATGAGGCCATTCTGTTGTTCTCCCATTTTCCTGAGTTGTTCCCCACTCCCCACTTTTTTTGTTTTAAGACAATGTTTTGGGATATAACGCCTGTTCGCTTTATAATCCAGATTCACTTGCCTTAGCCTATCAGTAAACCACCATGCCTTGCCTGCAAAGGTGTTGCTTTGTTATGCATTTGGGAGGCTTCCAGAATTTTCAGCATTTAAATATGTTTAGATATGTTCAGTAAGCCTCTTGTCATCTTTGTGGAAACAACTCTTCAGATGAGGTCCTTCTTATTTCAGAGCATACTTCCTTTGTGTGACTCATTGATACACATTCCTCATGGCGTTCTGTCTTTCAACATAAAGTGAAGTAAATTGGACATTATTCCTGGAAGGATATTACTTAAACATATTTTGAAAATTTTTTTTTGTCAGTTGTGGGGCTTGAACTCTAGGGCTTGGGCGCTATTCCTCAGCTCTTCAGCTCAAGGTGAGTGCTCTAATGCTTGAGCCACAGTACACTTCTGGTTTTCTAGTGGTTTTATTGGAGATAAGAGTCTCATGGACTTTCCTGCCGGGGCTGGCTTTGAACCATGATCCTCAGATCTCAGCCTCCTGACTAGCTAGGATTACAGGTGTGAGCCACTGGCGCCTGGTTGAAAATTTTTTATAGATGTACACAAAAGACCTTTATAGTAACTGTTGTTATTTACCTATATTCCAGAGTTTTGAGGCAAAAAATGAAATATAACCTCTACCTTGAAAAAAAAATTCAGGGCTGGGAATGTGGCCTATGGTAGAATGCTTACCTAGCATGCATGAAGCCCTGGGTTCGATTCCTCAGTACCACATAAACAGAAAAAGCTGCAAATGGCACTGTGGCTCAAGTGGTAGAATGCTAGCCTTGAACAAAAGAAGCTCAGGGACAGTGCCTAGGCCCTGAGTTCAAGCCAACAGACTGGCCAAAAAAAAAACCAAAAAACGTTATGTAGCCCAGGTTGACCTCGAACTTCTAATGTTTTTGCCTCAGCTTCCCCAAGTTCTGGGATTACAGTTATGTACCACTGCTCCTGGCTTAGAACCATTATCATTACATAAAACATTTTCTTACTATAGGCCCTTGAGGTTGCCATCCTGATAAAAAGTGACTATGAGGTTTCATCCCTCTTTTCTTTGTTTTACAAAGAAAGACATTTTCTGATACTGGCTTTTGCTAGGAGTTAGAACCACTGTGGGTTACTTTTGGTAACTTGCCTCCATGACTTAAAATTAAGTTTCAGCTTTAGCTGGTGTTTCTGTAACTGATATTTAGTGTTTCTGAATGGCATGTAACAGCCAGTGTTATGAGCCTTTTTCAGCCACAAACTAAAAATTGATTTTGCTTGTGCAAGTTTATCCTTGGGGAATGGTTAAACTTGTTTTAGATTTAAAAAAATTTTAGAGGTCATGAAACCTAATCCATTTCCATTTTCTTGGCTCACAGATTGGAAATTGCTAATCTAAAAAAAAAAAAAAATACTCTCATAGGACCAGGTGTGGTCCTGACATCCCAATTACTTGGGAGGCGAACTTGGGAATCTTAGGGTTAAGTTAGCTTAGGGAAAAAATTAGCAGGACCCACTATCAACAAACAAATCAGCCACGGAGATTCACTTCTGTAATCTCAACTGCAAGAATATCATAGGTAAGGTCTGAAAAGTAACTTAAACAAAAAAAGGATGGGGGGGAGGGGGGAGGCTGGGAAGGAATGTGAAGGGTAAACCAAAGGAGGAGGCTGCAATGCTTGGTAAGAAATGTACGCATTATCCTGCCCATGTAATTGTAACCCCTCTGTACAGTATGTTCACAAATAAAATAAAATTAAATTAAAAAAAAAGAAAAAAAAAAAAAAAGGAGGTGCTAGAGGCATGACTCAAGTAATAAAAATAAGTCCTATCAAGCACAAGGCCCTGAATTTAAACTCTACTGGGGGAAAAAAAGGAATCAGAAAACTATCCAAACTAAATTAACTTGGAGAAATTTATTTGGACCTTTTAATTTTACAGAGGAAGAAACTTATACCTTAAGACACCAGATAGCTTGGTTAAAGTCATATAAGAAGAAGCCACGCTGGAATATAAACTATCTTACATTCTTTGCTCTATTCAAAACCATATCTGTTGTAGGTACTTCTGTGCTAAACTTCTGCTGATAAACCTGGGTTGTTTTCAATAAGAAATTTCTTTGTACTTAAGAGATTGGTAAAGTAAATTGATGGAGAAGTTACAGAAAACAGTTGATGGTTCTGGGGTAGGATTCTGAACTTTAAGCTAAGAATAGTACTTGGCATTTTCATTTTCTAGATAGAGGATATTGATTGGGGGTTTTCTCTGGAGATAGCTAAGATATACTAGAAGAAGTGATTTTTTTCTGCATGGTTTCTCACAGTTTTGTCAACCTTCAGAAGTCAATAATGTCATTGATTAGTTCAGATACTGTTTCTGTTATTAACTAAAAGTAGAAGGGGGTAGTAAGAATATTTTATTGTCTTAACTTCTTTTCTCCCTTCTCCTCCCTCCAAGAGCTGGGGTGCAGAAGGCTATCACCTATGGGTAATCAGCGGATTTACTTCTCAACCCACTGACATTGATGCTGACATCAGGAATATCATTAAACAGCCTAGCATTCTGCTGTTTCAGTTTATCAAGAGTGTACTTACTGTAAACCCTTGTATGGTAGGTGCTCTATTTCTGTAATGTCATTCATGTTAGAACTTCAGACATTTCTTTATGGCTATGGATATTTAATGCCCTCCCCAAATTAGCATGCTGCTTTTATGTATTTTTTTAAAATGTGATGTAAGTATATGCTACAGTATTATTTCTAAACATGCTTTGGGTTCCTTTGATTTTTTTTTTTTAAAAACAAAATAGGGCTGCAAGCAACATTTATGTGTTAAATAGCTTGAATAATTTAGTCTTTATCTGAATGGGATTTCCTAAAGTGTGTTCTATTAAACACTAGTCATAAGAAATATTGGTAGCAGTTCTATAGTATAGGAAAAAAAAAGTTTTGAAGCTGGGAATGGCAGTATGTGCCCATTATCTCAGCACTCAGAAAGCTGAATCAGGAAGATCAGAATTCAATGCCATCCTGAGCTAAAATGTGAGATTTTGAAGAAGAATCTTAAGTCTTTAAATTAAACTGTAGAGATTTGTTTATTCTAAAATCCACAATCTCAGATGTGCTCATGTCTATCATGGAAAGCTAGGAATTAATATAAAAAGCAATGTTTCCCATGCTCACTCAGCCAACAACTTTGAGGAACACCTTGAAGAAGAACTGTGTCTAGGAACCTGCTGTGGGAAACATTGCCCCAAAATAATGCCTGGTGCTTATACAGCTGTAATACTATATGGTAATTACTGTTGTAATATTACTGTTGTAAAGTAATAGTATGATTATGGTAATGTAGGTTGTATGTTAGGGTTACATATCTCAATGCCTATTATCAGTGCCTTTTTGAAAGATGCTGTAATAAGTTAATTATAATTTACAACCTATTGAAAAATAATGTAAAAATAACCTGGATCTGAGATACTATTACTACACTAGAAAATTAAGGATTTCTAGAAAAACAAAAATAGTTTTTTGTTGTTTGTTGTTGTTATTGTTTTCTGGCCTTCTCCATCCCAAATAATAACTTTAACGTGCCCTTGAGTTTTATGTCAGAACAGTATTTGGACTAAAATGGGAAGAGGTAGGTTGCCTCTCTGACTTAAATGTTAATTAAGAATCTCCCTACCTTCTCATTGAAAACCAGGGTATAAAACCTAAAGGCAGGAACTGTCTTATTTGTCTGAATATTCTTACCATCTTACATAGTTCTTGACACTAGCCAGGCATTTACTAAAGGATTGGTCACATTTTCTGTACCCAAACTACATACTTAAATCCTACTTTCTTCTTCCCCCATGCTTTAGAGATCGTCTAGCATTCAACTATCCCTGTTTTTAATCTACTTTCTTTTTGCCATGTGGGTACATGGCATATACACAGACATATCTTTGACACAATGTTTTCTTACCATTGATGTGTGCTTTTTGGGAAACTAATTTTAAATTAGAAACAATAAGTTATAATTCAGTTTTCAGTGTAAGATTTTTTTGTTTTGGATTAATGAAAAGATACTGCTATAACAACTGTAAATCTGAGCATGTTTACAATTATGTATGGTAAAACACTTTAGCAAAAACTATATTTATGCTGAGAAACAATCACTAAGATATAACCTATTCTTTGAAAGAGTGCTGAGATTATCTAGTCTTTGTCTTCTGTGAAGAAAATCAGCATTGATACATGGTCCATTTTCTGTAATAAAACTAAGTCAGCATATTACTTAGTTTCCCTGCCTAAGGTTCTTACTTGTATTTGATTTTTATCCTTTTTCTTTCTTCTTCCTCTTTCCCTGTCTAGAGTAACCAAGAGCAGGTATTGCTTCAGGGAGAGGATCGCTTATACTTGAACTGTGGTGAGGCATCACAAGCCCAGAACCCCAAGAGTTCTTCACACTCCCAGCTGAAGCCCAGCAGAGAAAAGAGCCCATTTACAGATGGAGGTTTTGAGTCTCAGGGTTTAAGCACTTTACTTGGACATCGACATTGGCATGTTGTACAGGTAAGTGTTCACTTACCAATTACTAGTGATCTATTTCTTGGTAAGATATCATTTGGAACAGATTTTTCTAAGTACTTTGCCTGTTCAGGAAACAGAATTTTTAACTATTACATTTCTTTTACACTTTTCTGTGCTTTTATCTTTTTTTCTTTCCATTTGATACAGAATATACTTTAATCAGTATTAAATCCAATAGGATCAGTAAGTAGAAATTTGTTTTGTCCCCTCATTGAAAATTTCAGTTGCCTATTTTGTTTTGTTTTGTTTTATTTTTATTTGTGCCAATCCTGGGGTTTAAACTTGGGGCCTGAGCACTCTTACTGAGTTTTTTTTTTTTCCTCAGAGCTAGTTGCTCAGTTATTCTACCACTTGAGCCACAGCTCCACTTCCAGCTTTTAATGGATATAAGAATCTTACAGACATTTCCTGCCAGGGCTGGCTTCAAACCATGATCCTTAGATCTCAGCCTCCTGAGTAGATAGTGTATCATCACTAGTGCCTAGCTGAGCCTCCTTTTTTGTTTAATCTAGTTCTATGCATTCACAGAGGTAAAAGTGTAACCATTGCATAGGGAGTGGTAATTTTGATTAGTACCTTGTGCAGCTGTCCTCATTAATTGGGTCACATTAATGTTAATCACCTGACAGTGTACCCAAATCATTCTAGAACTTGGTTGTTAATAACTATTTTTTAAAAGAACTCGCAGGGTTTTTTTTGTTTTTTAAGTCCTGAATGATTTGTTTTCCCCTTTGGAACCAAAATATATTAGCTCCTACTCTTGATTTACTTACTTGTGGTCACTTTCTTTTCTTATCTGTGTGTGTGTGTACATGCGCACGAGTGTGTGTTGGTTTTTGTTTGCTTGGCCTAATCTGACCTTGAACTCACTATGTGGTCCACACTGGCCTCAGACTTCTGATTCTCCTTCAGTCTCCCCAAATACTAAGATTATATGTGTGTTCCACCCATCCAATTTCTTTTAGGTCTATTTAGTTTCTATTTTTATAATCCTTTGCCAGCTTCTCTCTGTGCTTATACATCTAGTTTACCTCAGATTATTTTTAGTTGATTTTGGGTAGAGCTAATATGAGACAGAAAAATGGTCATCCAGTAAAGGGTTGAAGGAGAACTATCTCCTGCATTGACATGTGGTAAACAGTAAAATGTATAGCTTACATTAATAAATTCATAGAATCAAAAATGTACATACCATTTTATAATTAGTAACAATTTTTAAATAAAACTGCATCAGCTACTTCCTTGACTAAAATTTTCCACTGCTCCCTTCTCTCCTATAGCCATTTCTCTGCTATTTTCATTTTCCCATACTTTGAACTATTCATTCTACACTGACCTAGCATCAATGCCAGTTCTGCCTAGCCAGGTCTGTGTTACCAGAGAGCCAAGTAGAGCAGAGGATCAAAGAAGGTAGGTCTGGAACTCAAAAATCCATCAGGCAATAACAATATTGAATTTCCTTCCAGTTCAAAAATTCAGTGATTCTTAGCCATTTATGAAGGACTCCAAAACAGTAGCATACAACACTTTTAGGATCCTAGACACGTATTAGCAAGATTCTTCTATGATTCTGTTTATTAAATAGCAAGAGATATTTAGAAAGATGAACTTTTAAAATATGAGTTTGCTTAGGTTTTTCAGTTTCCTTAAAAATAATGCCACAATTATACTCCCAACGCAATTAAATTACTATAGATTCATAGAATTTTTAGAGCTGGAAGGACCTTAGTGGTCATATAGTCCAATTGGATTTTATACATGAGGAAACTGAGGCACAGGAAAGTTTAATGTTACTTGTCTAGTACCACACAAGAGAGTAGTGGCAGACCTAGCTTTACTGTGATCGCTTTAAAGTAACAAGTTTAGTGAATTTTAAAATATAGGTACTAAGTGTTGAAACATATAATATACTACCAACCCTGAGCTAAAACTTAGAATCATCCCATTTGACCATGTTTTTACTTGGAGTTGCCCGTACAGAGTGGTAGTCTCTCAGCGGTGGTCTTTACAGGGATCTATAAAATACAAGCTTTTCAGCCAGCAATGACTTTACAAGAATATAGGTGCCTAGTTTAATTCCCCTTTCAATAACAGAGCCTCTTTTCTAGGATCAAACCACATCCTTCATCAAAGGTGTTTTTTTTATGTTACTTATACTTTGTATGCTTATTGTATAGCTTAAATTTCATCAAATAAGCTTCAGCATACTCTGCTGCTCTTTCTCTTCCTCATCTATAGTGCTGTGTGTTTGTTTGTTTAAACCTTCTATCTTCTAGCTTCTAGATTAGAAGAAGATTCTGTGTCAGTGAGTTTTTTTTTTTAGCTAAAACAAAACATATACACAGTTAACCGGCAGAATAAACAAGATTATTAACTGGCAGTATAAATAACGTCTTTATTTTTATTCTTTTAATTTAGTTTTTCTAATTACAAATTTAGAAAGTAATGGAATACAGTGTGAGATTGTTGTTTTTTTTTTTTAATTTAAAGCCTAGTTTTAGACTGTGTTACTATTTGGACCACCTTTTATTTTAACCTTTTTTCATGTCGTGTAAATTACATTAATATCCAAAAAGTTCATTAATCATTATTGTCTCGCTTTGAAGGTATTGGTTATATAATCTGGTTCTTTTTGAAAAGAATAATCTTCACAAAATGTCAGAGATAAAAACCTACAATGTATCAGGGACTATGTTAGTGGTGTCAACAGTTTGTTGTTGTTTTTTTTAAGGTTATTTCATTCTTCAGGTTCTTTTTTTTTTTTAGTCAGTAATGGGGCTTGGACTCTGGGCCTGGGTGCTGTTTCTGAGCTCTTCAGCTCAAGGCCAGTGCTCTACCACTTGAGCACTTGAGCCACTTGAGCCACAGCACCACTTCCAGTTTTCTGATGTTTTATTGGAGATAAGAGTCTCAGGGACTTTCCTTGCCCAGGCTGGCTTTGAACTGCCATCTTCAGTTCTCAGCCTCCCAAGTAGCTAGGATTATGGCAGGCGTGAGTCACTGGCACCTAGCTTGTCAGTTTTTTTTAATTTGACACAGATAAATCTAAGAAGATAGTTTTCTTACAGACAAGAAGTCAAGTTTCTTTTGCAGAATTACTTTTAAAAGATGGTAGGTTCAATGTAATAGAAACTGGCAAATCCTTTAGTAAGAAGGATGGAGATTCTTTTTGTACCTTTTCTACTGATGTGGCATGACTTATGTGCCCTGAGTGTGCACTTATGAGTTTCTTGTTATTTTTAGCTGCCTGTTTCCTTCTACCATTTTCTCTCTTAAGATTGGGTAGTTAGTTCAAAGTTCAGATGATACATGTACCAATAAAGGTGATACCAAGAAAAATATAAGATTTTTGTTTTGTATTTTATAACATCTTCAGACATAAAACATGAATCTAAACATGAAAAATAACACTGAATGTTAAACCTTACATCTTGAGTTTTGAACATAAATATACCACTTGTAATTTATAATACTTTATAGACTTTGGCAGTTTAATTTTCTCCTGCAGATATTCATTACAGTGTGATCATGTGAAAAGATTTCACTTTGCTTCCCATGCTTCAACTATGTTGAAACCCATTTTTGTAGTGAGCTTCTAGCTCCTACATTATCTGTCCAGCTGTTTTATAAGTACTAATGATGTTAGGATTGCTTTTTAGGTATCACAGATTTGCGGGGTGGTGGCAGTTATATGTAGATATATCTGTTAAATCCTTTATGTGAACTATTGTTATTTTTCTTTTCTCTTTTTTCTGGTGCTATTCTTAGGGTTTGAACTCAGGGTCTGGGCTATCAGGTTTTTGAGTTGTGTTTGTTTGTTGGTGGTGGTGGTTTTGGTTTGGGTTGTTTTTTGCTTTTGCTTTTTTTTTTCTTTTACTCAAGGCTAACATTCTTAACACTTAAGCCACAGTTCTACTCCTGGCTTTTTGGTGATTAATTGGAGATAAAAATCTCACACACTTGGGCTGGGAAGGTGGCTCAGTGGTAGAGTGCTAGCCTTGCATGCATGAGGGCCTAGGTTCGATTCCTCAGCACCACATAAGTAGAAAAAGCTGGAAGTGGCGCTGTGGCTCAAGTGGTAGAGTGCTAGTCTTGAGCTGAAGAGCTTAGGGACAGTGCCCAGGCCCAGAGTTAAGGCCTCACAACCGACAAAAAAAAAAATCTCACAGACTTTATTGCCCAACTGACTGTTAGTTGGAATCCTCAGATCTCAGACTCCTAAGTATCTAGGATTATAGGCATGAACCACCAGTGCTCAGCTATTGTTATATCTTAATTTACAAAAAAAAAATCCACTTATAGCCTAGTAGAGAATTGCTTTTAACTTTCAGTCATTACCATTTTACCTTTATTCTAAACTAATTTTGCCTGTCATGGTGAATTTTATTAATTGGCCTGAAAAGTTTAGCAGGTTTGTTAAAATGTAAGTTACTCATTCTTTAAACATCTATCATGAGACTGTTGTCTCTAATTCTATAGGCTAGGCTTCTTTGAACAAGCTTTGTGAGTAAGAACTTTCTAATGTACTAAAAACTATTAATTTAGTTTGATTTTAACTTACTAGATGTCTGAATTAATTTTATCATGGATAATACAGAGGTTTTTAACATATTATTTTTACTTGATTCTTCACAGACAGTTGGCAAACAACGTAAATGATTTTGTTATGCTTTTGGTTTGGCATTTTTTTTTAATGACCATTTTTCTTGAGTAAAAGTAAAATAAATTTGAATAAATTAAGGCATTTCTAATTCCAGGAATGGAAGATTCTCTTTGTTCTAGTCTGTTAATTTATACTCCATTGCTACCCAGTGCTTAATAAAACTTTTAATAGGCTAATACAGAGATCCGAGTCTATATAGCTAAAATTTGTGAAGTCTAGTACTCTAAGCTTAAAAGTTCTGTTCGTGCAATACAAAGACACCTGTACAAAGATGGAAGAGACATAGGAAAAATCAGACCCACTAGTATTGCAGATTATAGATGAGTAGAGAAGGAAGGAGTAGTTTAAATATATAGCCATATATGTTTATGGATACTTTTTTAAAAAAATAAAAGCATATCAGTGGTTGTTGCTAAGCAACTTAATGTCAGTTTGTACTTCATATGTTTTTATGTTTTAAGTTTTTTTCTGCTTATGTGGTGCTAAGGAATTGAACCCAGGGCCTCATGTATGAAAGGCAAGCACTCTACCATGGAGCCACCTTCCAATCCCCCTATGTTTTAACTTTGTAAGCATTATTTATCAGAAAAATATACAGGTAATAAAGATATTTCTGTTTAAAACCAAAATTGTTTCTAAGGCTATAATTTATTAGATAAGGTTTTCCAGAGATCTCTGCAAACCCAAACTGTTCATTTATATAATTCATAACTGCTATCATGTCTGCTTTTCTAAAAGAAAAAAAAAAGTCTTGCTAGTTTGTGTTTATTTTGTTTAATATTACAAGCATGAAAAAAAGAGGAAGGCCTGATGTGAGATTCGAAGTACTGTCTCATAGATAAATGTAAATTCCAAGCGCTCTTCTAATAAGCCATTAGTTGAGAAAACCCTATAGAAGCCGAGTCTCATATTGTGATAAGTTAATGCTTTAATTTTATAAGTTTAATTTCATAAGTCTTACAAAATTGATGTGTTATTTTCTGTAGATTTCCAGTACCTATCTAGAAAGCAATTGGCCTATACGGGTGAGTTATTTTATTGATGTTGTTGCAGTTCATACTGGGAATTGAGAGACCTTCACTGTGTGTATTGATAAGAGTAAAATATTAAGTCTTTGTATTATCATATTTAATTTTGTATAAAGTATTACTATAAATATTTGTATTTTTAAATTTAGCATTTTGTATTTAATTCACTTTGAAAGTATTTAGTTAATCGTCTATTCATCTTATATTAATAAGCACTTTATACCTAAAAAATGTGCACATTTAACAAGGAAAAGTTATTAATTTTTTTTTATAGTTTTCAGCTATTGATAAACTTGGACAGAACATTGCTGTGGTTGGCAAGTTTGGTTTCGCACATTACTCTTTACTCACCAAAAAATGGAAACTTTTTGGAAACATTACTCAGGTTAGTCTTTTTGAAATAAAATCCAATTTCACAATTATAAGCTAATATGAAGTGACTATAGAGTAAGTCATTGTTTTACTTTAAAGAGAAACACAAATACTGGGAATTGATATTGGATAATATCGATAAGGCATTTTGATAAAGTACTTGATATTTTCACAAAGGATCTTTTGTTGAAATAGGTGGTTTTTAATATTTCTTAAGATGGGTAAAAATTCTTTAGCTTGAAGAGTTAATGTCTTCAAGGTTGTAGGTGACATTTTTTATCAGGTATGATAAAATTTGAAGTCATTCACTGTGATGTGATATGAACGTACATATACATACAAGTAGACTTTTTCTCAAATGAGAGGAAAAGAGAACATATAATAGGTGCCTTGTGTGTACTAGGCACTTGGATGTGCTTTTACATATATCCCTACATTCATCTTCACAACAATGCAGTGAGGATTTGGCCATTCCTTACCATTTGATAAAAAAGAAATTAGAATTCAGTTACTAATCTGATTAACAATAAAGTAAAAATTTAAACCATGATCTTTTGGATAAGAGAATAATAACAGTATCTGGCACTCAGTTGTTTTTTTTTTTTAATCTTTAGTTGTACAAAGGGATTACCATTCAGCATGTCAGTTTATAAGTACAGTAAATGCATCTGGATTGATATCACACCTTTTTACTCTTCCTCTTTCCCCCAACCCTACCTCTTCCTTCAGTTCCATTATTTTGAGTGATGTATTTAGTTACTTACAGAAATACTTGTCTGGGGCTGGGAAGGTGGCTCAGTCGTAGAGTGCTTGCCTTGCATGCATGAGACCCTGGGTTTGATTCCTCAGCACCACATAAGAAAAAAGAAAAAAGCCAGAAGTGGCACTATGGCTCAAGTGGTATGCTGCCTTGAGCTGAAGAGCTGAGGGACAGCACCCAGACCCAGAGTTCAGGCCCCATGACCGAACCCCCCCACCCCCAAAAAAAAGAAAACTCAGAAATACTTGTCATTTTTAATTAAAAAAATTTTTTTTGCTGTTATTCTGGCCCCATACCTGAACTCAGGGATTTGGGTTATTGGTTGGTGTTTTTACCTCCAGTCTGGCATTTTGTTGGTTAATAGAGTCTTAGACTTTCCGACTGGTCTAGCTCTGAAACAGTATTCTCAGATCTAAAGTTACAGGTGTGAGCCACTTTACCCAGCTTAGAAATGTCTAAAAATGGGATATGAAATATTATTAATAAAGCTGTTAGAGTAATCATTTAAGAGAGAGACTAAAGCAGAAAGAAATATGAGCTTTTATGTCTGCTTAAGAATATTTTAAACTACATTCTTATAATTTCTGGTAAGATAATTAAGGTTGTTATGTTTTTTAATTTTCTTTTAAGGAGCAAAATATGATTGTGACTGGTGGCTTAGCATGGTGGAATGATTTTATGGTCCTTGCTTGTTATAACATAAGTGATCGCCAGGAAGAGGTAAGTTTTATTTTCCTCTAAGAAATAATTGCTTAATTGCTTTTTATATTTTAAAGCTAAATAATTTGTTGAAAACTGAACAAAACATTTTATTTATTTATTTAATTTTTTGGGGGGGGAGGGAGTCCGGTCGTGGGGCCTGAACTCTGGGCCTGGGCGCTGTCCCTCAGTTCTTCAACTCAAGGCTAGCGCTCTACTACTTGAGCCACAGCACCACTTCCGGCTTTTTTTTCTTTTTGCTTATGTGGTGCTGAGGAATCGAACCCAGGGTCTCAGGCATGCAAGGCAAGCGCTCTATCACTGAGCCACCTTCCCAGTCCAACATTTTATTTTATTTTTTTTTGTCGGTCGTGGGGTTGAACTCTGGGCCTGGGCGCTGTCCCTCAGCTCTTCAACTCAAGGCGAGTACTCTACCACTTGAGCTACAGCACCACTTCTGGTTTTCTGGTGGTTTATTGGAGATAGGAGTCTCACGGTCTCTCCTGCCCGGCTGGCTTTGAACCGCGATCCTCAGTGAGCCACCAGCGCCCGGTGCAACATTTTATTTTTTAATCAGTTCTTTAGCTTATTTTAGTCATTACTGTTTCTTTTCTTTTTGAATTTTTTTTGTAAAGTAACAATTTGAACTTATTAAATCTTTTCTATCCTAGCACTCTGGAGTTAGAGATTAGCCTTAGCTACATAGTGAGAGCTTGTCTATAAAAACAAAAAAAAAACGGCTAGTCTCATATGAAGTGTAAATATGTTAGTCTAAAAGGAATGTCTCATAGGTTTGTTTGGGGGGGGCAGGCAGGGAGTGTGTGTGTGTGTGTGTGTGTGTGTTTTGTGTTTGTGCACACGTGTGAGTGCGTGTGCACGCATACATGCGTGCATATGTGCATGCTGTCCTGGGGCTTGAACTTAGGGCCTGGAAATTGGGTCCTGAATTGTTTTAAAAGCTCAAGGCTAGTGCTGTACTACTTGAGCTTATAGCCCCACTTTCAGCTTTTTGGTGGTTAATTGGAGATGAGTCTCATGGATTTCCCTTCTTGGGCTGGCTTTGAACCACAATCCTCAGATCTCAGCTTTCTGAGTAGCTAGGATTGTGGCATGAGTCACCAGTGCTTGTACATCTCTTAGTTTTGATAACCATATTTTGCTTATGTGTAAAAATGAACATAGCCTGCCAAAATACAATTACTTGGATGTTAAGGATAAATCTATAGATTAAAAAAATAAATAGCATGACTATAGTATTTAGATATCCCTGGTTAACCATCTTGTTTTTAGGATTGCCATTTTTGTCTTTTTCAGCTCAGAGTATACTTACGAACATCCAATCTGGACAATGCTTTTGCTCATGTCACCAAGGCACAAGCAGAAACATTACTGCTTAGTGTCTTCCGGGACATGGTAATAGTATTTAGAGCAGACTGTTCAATTTGCCTTTACAGTATTGAAAGAAAATCTGATGGGTAAGTTATAGAATATATCACATTTGTACCTATTTATCATATTTCCTTTTTTAAAATTTTCTTAAAACATTTCCTATACCTTTATATTTAGTTTCAATATAAGGAATTTTTTGTTTGTTTTCTATTATCTTTAAAGTAGTTACAATGGAGTTACATTCAGCTAATCAGTTTATAATACAGTACATGGAAATGCATTGAATTTTATGACTATATTCCCCCCTTCCTCTCTTCATATGTCTACCCATAAGGAGTTTTATTAGTATAATTGTATAGTAGCTATGAAAGAAAGAAATAGCCTGCAGTAATATCTGCAGCTTATTTCTCTCTGGGTTCATTTGATGGAGAGGGGAAAGTTATGACTGAATAAACAATTATGTATATTTTTGACATCCTTAAGACTAATTAGTATCCTAGTATTCTAGACACTTGGAGAAATTTGAAGTGGTTCCATAGCTTAAGGCTTTAAGAGACATGTCCTCGGCAGAGTCACGTTTCCACTGCCCTTGATGGCTATAGTCTGGAGCAGGGCAAAGGTCCTACTATATGTGGCCTTATATTCTTCTTGGTACTTAGTCATCTTGGAGCATTTAGAACTATACCTTTTGAGTTTTATTTTGTTTTGCGAGGTGTTTGTTTAATTGTACTGAAGTATGTCTTTGCTGAAGTAGCACAATTATTGGGAAGTATCCTAGAGGTGAAAATTAAAACACATGTCCACCCTAGGTGTTTAAATCTTCATCCTTCCACAACCCCTTAAATATATCTGTTCTTGTAACTTCTTCCCTGGATTTTTTTTTTTTCCTTCGCTCAATGTCATTATTTTGCTTCTTATTCTGATATGTGGTTTTTGGAATTTTCAACATTGCTAATTCATATTGGAGACTATTTAGAGATCAGAGGATAATAGTAAAAGATATTTGGTTATTGCATACTCATGAAATCTATCATGCCTCTATATTAGTAGCACAAAAGAAAAGAAAAAATGCAACCTTGTTAACATTATTATTGACCTATGAGGATTTCTTTTGTTTTTATAGTTCAAATACTACTGCTGGTATTCAGGTTCTTCAGGAGGTCTCCATGTCACGCTACATTCCTCATCCTTTCCTTGTAGTATCTGTCACTCTGACATCAGTGAGTACAGAGAATGGAATCACCTTGAAAATGCCACAACAGGTACCATACCACTATCAGAGCTCTTTGGAATTTACATCTCAGTCTTCAGTGTTTTGAGTTAATATTAGGAACTATTTATTTAACATCTAAATACTATCTAAAAATGTACCTTATATGATGCTATCCTGAGTTTTAGTGGCCAACTAAACAATGGATTCTGTTCAACATTAAGTTATATGAATAATTAATTGTTTTTCTGTATACCAAAAAGTATAGATTATCAAGACCAAATACCACAAACTAGATGTAATTTGAACAGTTAAGTGATTTCTGTACCACTAAATTGCAATATAGAGAAAAAAAAAAGGAGAATTTCAGGCACAGAGCACAGTGAGGCCCACAGACAAGAGGGCACATGACACACAAAAGGAATTAGCAAACGTTTAGAGCAACTAAACACATGGAGTGTGAAAGTGTGAATCTTACATATGATATTAGTAACTTTAGTCTTTGAATTTAAAATTAGAGTGATTAAAGTTGGATATTATTAGAGCTAAGCTTATAATGTTTATTCTATGAGGAGGAAAATAAACTGAAATGGAACAAAACTGCATCAAGGGAGAACAGCTGGGAGGCCATCGTAAGGATTAGTGAATGGTGTTAGGGGAGATGGGAATGAATTTAGAATATCGAAGACTCCATAATTAGTTAAAGTATTATTCCATAGTTTCTGATTGAAGTAATCTAGTGCTACCAGGACCTAATTTCCTATTTTAGGATCCCTTCTATTATATTTGCACTTTTTTTTGGGGGGGGTCCAGTCGTGGGACCTGAACTCTGGGCCTGGGCGCTGTCCCTCAGCTCTTCAGCTCAAGGCTAGCGCTCTACCACTTCAGCTCAAGGCTAGCGCTCCACCACTTGAGCCACAGCGCCACTTCTGGCTTTTTTTCTTTTTGCTTATGTGGTGTTGAGGAATCGAACCCATGGCCTCAGGCATGCAAGGCAAGCGCTCTACCACTGAGCCACCTTCCCAGCCGCTATATTTGCACTTTTTAAACTTCATGTCAACTGAGTCTACTGTCAGTGGAAAATTCTTTGTAGATTATCATCCACGACCATGCTTATTCACCTTTTATTTCTTATTGAGGACCTTCCTTTAAACACTTTATACAGTAATGGAAAATGAACTACTTTATACAGTAGTGTAAAATTGAACTACTTCACTAAAAAGCTTGATTTTAATTGCTTATCCATTCTTTGTTCTTTGAAACAAGAAATAATAAAAGCAAATTTTCCTTCCATGTAATGACCCTAAAATTTTCAGACAGTTGTCATTCCATGACTTTGCCTTCAGTCTCTGACTTTTCATATATATGCTCAAATTTTTCAGCTGCCTAACTATTTGTCCTGTGCTCCCTTTCTTTTGCAGAAACTTAGTTTATTTTTCTGCAAATTTTACCTTGGTAACCAGATAGTCCTAGTTGAGAAAAGGAAGTTGGGTTGGGGTGGGTAGTTTGTTGGGAATATTGGGGATTGAACCACTTGTAAGGCTGGTGCTCTACCACTTGAGGCACATCTTGAGCCCCTTTTTGCTTTATTTTCAAGGTAGGGTCTCTGTACTCAGCCTACCTAGGTTTTAATTCTCTACTTGTATTTTTCTATGTCCCTGGGAATGACAGGCATACACTATATTACACAGCCATTGTGTTGCCTTTGTAGCTCTGCACTCTTGCACAGAGCCATTAAGTGATAGGGAATCTCACAGACTTTTCTGATCAGGCTAGCCTTGAATTTCTGTTCTCTAATCTCACTTCCTAAGGAGCTAGGAATACAGGTTTGAGCCACCACACCTGGCAAAGAAAGTTGGCTTTTATATACCAGTTAAAAGATGTAAGCTGGACACTGGTGACTCACTCCTATAATTGTAGCTTCTCAGGACGTTGAGATCAAAGGATCATAGTTCAAAGCCAGCCAAGGCAGCAAAGCCTGTGAGAATTTTATCTTCAGTTAATCAGCAAAAATCTGGAAGTAGAGGTATGGTTCAAGTGGTAGAGCACCAGCCTTGAATGAAAAATCTAAGGGATAGCAGCCAGGTCCTGAGTTCATGCCCAAGTACCTGCACCACCCCCTCTAAAACAAAAGTAGAAGGAATGTGAAAGATTTTAAAAAGTAACTTTTACAGCCCCAAGAAAGAAATTACTGAGTTAGCAATGATCACTGTTGTATGAAACTTCACTATGAAGAGATCAGATCATGATACCCAACCATTATTAATCATAGAATCAGTAAAAGTGGAAAAACTAGATGTGCTGTTTCCTGGGGTGATATAATATGAAGTTCATGTGAAGAATTATTACCAAAAACATTGAACCTAAATCACATCAGGTGTTTAGAGTCATCTTTCATTCACAGGAATTATAGAGAGGATTACTCTAGGTTATACCACAAGAAAACAGAATGCAGGACTATCTGTAGGAGAGCTGTAAGGGAATAACATGGGCAAAAGGCCATAACAACCAAATCTAATAGGTAAGCTAATTCATGAGGTAAATGTGATAACCACTGTACTATAGAAATAATCTTGTAAGCACTTTTGAGTCATATGTGTATGTGTTCATTTTCCCTCTACCATCTAGCTACATTTTGCTGTGATCTAAGTGCCTTGCCCTTACAGTTGCCATACTTTTGGGGAAAAGGAATGGTACTAGGTTTGGATTTAGGGCCTAGCACTAGCCAACCAGTGCAAGTATACCACTTGATCCATACCCTACTCTTTTTGCATGGGCTGGCCTTATTTATACTTCTCAAAGGTCTTTTGCCATCTAGTATTATTTTCATAATATTTGTAGTCTGACTACATTATTTTCTCTTTCCCAACAGAACATTTCTGTCCTAGCTCATTTTATATTTTATGCATTAACTAGAATATTAACCTTTTCCCTTCCACTCATGTAAGATTTCCTAATCTTCCAAGTCCCACTTCATCCTTTAAATGTCTTCTAGCTATGCAAGCAAGATTGCCAGAATCTATTTTTTAAAGATACTTTATTTTTAATATGAAAATCTTTGCCACCGGTGTATATTTTACATTCGCATCTCCTATTAGATTATTCATATTTCAAGTACTCATTGGTAATATGTGGCTAGTGGCTACAATATGGACATCATGATTTTTTAAAGTGGTTTACAGAGTTACAAGTATAGTGCTTCTTGGTCAGTGTCATCCCTTCCATTGTTCTCCTCCATTTTCACCCTTCCCATTCATACCCTCAGGTTGATCTCTCATTTTTATGAACTTGTGAAGTTCTTTTTGTTTCTTCAGGATAATTTAGTTCTTCTCTCAGGTATATGTTACTGATATTGTTGATTGGTTGTATTATGTTAAGCCTTGTTCCACCATAGCTAGAAAGCCTAGCAGAATGGCTGTATATAGTACAGTCTCAGAATATGTTGCTGTTCAATCTGTATACCTTATGGATTGGGGCTGGGATGTGTGTGCAGAAACCCACAAATTAGCATAAATAATTACTTTGTATGAATTTCAGGCTCGTGATGCAGAGAGCATAATGCTGAATCTTGCAGGACAGCTCATCATGATGCAGAGGGATAGGTCAGGCCCTCAGATTCGGGAGAAGGACAGTAACCCTAACCAAAGGAAACTTGTGAGTAAAGTGCAAGTCGTTTCTTGACATGAAGAATGTATGAGATGGATGAAGGAATAAAAGATTTTTTTTGTCAGTTGTGGGGCTTGAACTCGGGGCCATCCCTGAGCCTCTTTGTGCTCAAGGCTAGCGCTCTACCACTTGACTTAAGCCACAGTGCCACTTCCTGTTTTTGAGTGGTAATTGGAGAAAAGAGTCTCACCAGGGACTTTTCTGCCTGGGCTGGCTTCAAACGCAGTCCTCAGATCTCAGCCTCCTGAGTAGTTAGGATTATAGGTGTGAGCCACTGGTGCCTGGCTAAAATAAAAGATTTTAAGAGGCCAGGTACCAGTGGCTCACACTTGTAATTCTAGCTACTCAGGAAGCTGAAATCTAAGGACTGCAATTCAAAGCCAGCTCAGACAGGAGTTTGTGAAACTGTTTTTTTTTTGTTTTGGTTTTGTTTTTGCCACTTATGGGGCTTGAACTCAGGGCGTGGGCATCATCTCTGAGATTTTTCTACTCAAGGTTAGTTAGTGATCTACCACATCAGTCATATTGCCAGTTCCAGCCTTTTCTGAGTAAGTAGTTTATTGGAGATAAGAGTCTCATGGACTTTGCTGCCTGGGCTGGCTTCAAACCATGATTCTCAGATCTCCGTCTCCTGATTAGCTAGGATTATAGGCATGAACCACTGGTGCCTGGCATTTGTGAGACTTTTACTTCCTATTAATCACCTAAAAGCCAGAAGCGGAGCTGTGGCTCATGTGGCAGAGCACCAACCTTGAACACAAATGCTCGAGGACAGCACCCAGGCCCCAATTTCAAGCCTCAAGACTGGCGTACCCTTGTGCATGTGCATGTGCACACGTGCACACACACAAGTGCACACACACACACATACAAAGATATTAAGAGGAGATTAATGTCTCATGATTTGGAAACAAAATATATACAATTGATTTTAAGACTTGGAGTATAAGACTATTTGTAAAGAATGAAAGACAATACGGTCCCAAAATAATAAGCCTTACATTCAACTTGATTACAAATTCTGGTGAGAAAATAAGGTATTGTTTATGGGATTTTTTAATTTTTAGATTTCAATGGATATACTTTGAAAGGGAGGGTTCTAATATTTTTCTAAATTTAAATAAATGTTCCTACTTTTCCATAAAGAATGTCATGCTATCATGCTGTCATTTTGAAAGACCTAATAAATTAGTATCTGGAACTTAAAAACAATTCTTTTGTTCCTTCTCCAGCTGCCATTCTGTCCTCCTGTTGTACTTGCCCAGTCTGTTGAAAATGTCTGGACAACATGTCGAGCAAATAAACAAAAACGTCATCTTCTAGAGGCCCTCTGGCTGAGCTGTGGCGGTGCAGGGATGAAAGTCTGGCTTCCACTCTTCCCTAGGGATCATCGCAAGCCCCATTCCTTCTTGTCCCAGCGGATCATGCTGCCTTTCCATATCAACATTTACCCCCTGGCAGTTCTCTTTGAAGATGCATTGGTCCTTGGTGCTGTTAATGACACTTTACTCTATGATTCTTTGTACACTCGGAACAGTGCTAGGGAGCATCTGGAGGTGCTCTTCCCTTTCTGTGTTGTGGAGAGAACCTCCCAGATCTACCTCCACCACATTCTACGTCAACTTCTGGTTAGAAACCTTGGGGAGCAAGCCTTGCTTCTGGCTCAGTCCTGTGCTGCATTACCTTACTTTCCTCATGTGCTGGAGCTCATGCTCCATGAAGTGCTAGAAGAAGAAGCTACCTCACGGGAACCTATTCCCGACCCACTACTTCCCACTGTGGCAAAGTTTATCACCGAGTTCCCCCTTTTCCTGCAAACAGTTGTACATTGTGCTAGGAAGACTGAATATGCCCTGTGGAATTACCTTTTTGCAGCTGTTGGAAACCCTAAGGACTTGTTTGAAGAATGTTTAATGGCTCAGGATTTGGACACAGCTGCCTCTTACCTTATTATTTTACAGGTAATGATTCTGTTCTTACAAAAGGACAAGAATAAGCTTTAAATTAGAAAAAAGAGATGTGGTGATTATATTTAAAGAATTAGTCACATTTTCTGTTTAGTTTGTATCTCACACTTGAAAGAACTCAGATCTCAGCCTCTTGAGTAGCTAGGATTACAGGTGTGAGCCACTGGTGCCTGGTTTTGTGAGACTTACCTCCCATTAACCACTAAAAAGCCAGAAGGGGAGCTGTGGCTCAAGTGGTAGAGCACCAGCCTTGAGCACAAATGTTCAGAGACAGCACTCAGGCCCAGAGTTCAAGCCCCAGGACTGGTATGCATGCAAATGACCACAAATTCCTTTGAATACAGTAAAGTATCATTACACAAACATTTTATCCTGGTTTGTCTAAAACAATCTGGTTTTGTTTTTGTTTTTGTTTGCCAGTCCTGGGGCTTAAACTCAGGGCTAGGGCATTGTCTCTGAGCTTTTTTTTGCTCAAGGTTAGCACTGTACCACTAGAGCCACAGTACTGCTTCTGCGTTTTTCTGTGTATGTGGTACTGAGGAATTGAACCCAGGGCATCATGCATGCTAAGCAAGCACTCTACACTCAGCCACATTCCCAGCCCCAGAACAATCTGTTTTAGGCCCAAGACAGATTAATAAATTCATATTACCATTTTAAATAATACTGAATAAGTTTTTATTATACTTAATGTATGTGTAGCATATTACACAAGAAATACTACATTAAATTACTAAAATACATAAGAAACATTAACAGTGAAGAAAATGTTGTTTTGGACATAGGTGCATTTCCCTGAGCTCCCCATAACAATAGATGTATTTCCTTATGGGAATTGCTGAGGCAATTCTGATTAAACTAGAGTAGTAACTCAGCACCTTACATTAGTCTCACAATAGTCAAACTTTCCAGGAACGCTTGGATTCATCACAGAAATGACCCTCATCACATTTTTTTCCAGAATAATAGGAGAATCCTGCAGATTTTATTATATGTTTAGCAACAGGACTTGGCAGCTATTATTCTCCTAAGTCTGAAATGAGCTTTAGAAGCTGCACTTACTAGTTATTTCACATTACTGTAAAATTGCTTTTAACTGATATAAGAAGCTAACTATAAACCTAGTTTGAATCTTAGCCTGAAGCTGGTTTCTAGTCAGCTTCATGACAACTGACTGAAACCAGGGATGCTGAAGCAGGGGCTAATGGCTCTGAGATCCTGTTGTTTCTTGGCTAATCCTAAAGAAGATTTTTTTTTTTTTTTTTTTTTTTTGTCGGTTTTGGAGTTTGAACTCTGGGCCTGGACACTGTCCTCCCTCAGCTCTTCAGCTCAAGGCAAGCACTCTACCACTTGAGCCAAAGCACCACTTCCGGTTTTCTGGTGGTTAATTGGAGATAAGAGTCTCACGGACTTTCCTGCCTGAGCAGGCTTTGAACTGTGATCCTCAGATCTCAGCCTCCTGAGTAGCTAGGATTATAGGAGTGAGCTACCTGTGCCCCGGCTTAGATAAAATTCTTAAAATGGAACAAATACAGCTGCTTTTTGTTCCCATCAGTGATCTCACTATCTTTCCCCAGCAGAATTTCTAAGCAGATAATGATTATGATTAACAGTCTCTAGGTACCTTTTTTTGAAAGCACACACAAGCTCAGTAAGGCTAAATTTATAAAAGTATTCAGGGTCTTGAATGTATAGCTGTACTATTTTGGTATTGCCCAAGAAAAAAAATTAGTCACATCCTCAGAAATTTCTCTGTCATAGGAGACATAATTTTTTTGGAGATAGGAAAACCTAGATTTTTATTCTTGCTTTTCTGCTGATCTTCAACATAACTCCATTTCCTCATCTGTGAAATAAGGATTATACAACTATTTTTGCAGAGTTACTAAAGGAAATGAATGTGTAATATATGTTATTTCTCTGGCATAGAATGAAAGTTCAGTAAATCGTAGTTTCTATTGTGCCAGCAGTTTTTTTTGTTGTTGTGTTGTTTTTTGTTTTTTTCTTTGGTCATGGGGCTTGAAATTGGCCTGGGTGCTGCCCTGAGCTCTTCAGATTAAGGCTAGCACTCTACCACTTGAGCCATGGCACCACTTTCAGTTTCTGGTGGTTAATTGGAGATAAGAGTCTCACAGATTTTTCCAGGCTGGCTTTGAACTACGATCCTCAGATCTCAGCCTCCTGAGTAGCTAGGATTACAGACGTGAGCCACTGGTGCCTGGTTTACTTCACGTTTCCTTTCTTTTTTTTTTTTTTTTTGGTCGGTCATGGGGCTTGAACTCTGGGCCTGAGAGCTATCCCTCAGCTCTTTAGCTCAAGGCTAGTGCTCTACCACTTGAGCTACAGCGCCACTTCCACTTTTCTGGTGGTTTATTGGAGATAAGAGTCTCACAGACTTTCCTGCCCGGGCTGGCTTTGAACCTCGATCCTCAGATCTCAGCCAGCCTCCTGAGTAGCTAGTATTACAGGCGTGAGCCACCTGCGCCCGGCATTTCACTTTTCTTATATGATACTTTCTAATGTTCCTAATGTTCTAATGCTCTTTTTGTTAAACTAATTTGTTCAGTATTGTAGCTACATTCCTTGGGTTTAGGGAAATACGGAGAAAAGAATTGCTCATATCTTCCCAAGTCATGTAGTGGAAAAGAAATGTTCTCTTTCTTCGTTATTATTTTAGAATATGGAAGTCCCAGCAGTAAGTAGGCAGCATGCTACCCTTCTGTTCAACACAGCACTGGAACAAGGCAAGTGGGACTTATGTCGACACATGATTCGATTTCTTAAAGCCATTGGCTCTGGAGACTCCGAGACCCCTCCATCCACACCTACAGCTCAGGTTAGTTGCAAAACTTTGTAGCTTCTTTATGTTATACATCTACGTCTTTGTCTGACTATACTGTACATTGTGTACAATCACAGGAACCAAGTTCAAGTGGTGGATTTGAATTCTTCAGGAATAGAAGCATCAGTTTATCCCAGTCAGCTGAAAATGTTCCTCCTAGTAAATTCAGCTTACAGAAAACACTAAGTATGCCATCTGGTCCTTCAGGAAAAAGGTAAAAGATAAAGGAGTAAAAATCTCTTACTGCTTTTAGGGTATCTGTGATATATTGTATTTTAGGGCATTTATAAAATTAAGTTTTAGGGAAACAGCCATTTAATCCCACTGCAAATCCTTTTTTCATTTCCAAAAGGAAGAGAGACCCTACAAAAGGCTTCCCTTTTTCTCCTTTCTCAAAAGTTCTTTTCTGGATTCTTTGCATACTTTCTATGCCTTTGGGTTTTTTTTATATGTGTGTTTATTTTTATATTTTGGTGATGTTGGGATTTGAACTCAGAGCCTCATGTTTACTAGGCAGGTACTCTACCCCCAACCTTTTTTTCTTCTTCTTCTCCTCATTACTTTTCAAATAGTCTTACTTTTGCCTAGGGCCAGCCTTGTTATCAGACAGTAGCCCTAATCCCCATGCTTCTGAGTAGAAGGATTACAGATTGTGAAATCCATGCCCAGCTAATTTGTTGAGATAGGTCTCACTGACTTTTTGCCTGGGCTGTCCTTGAACCACAGACCTCCTGATTTCCACTCTCCTTAATAGATGGGATTACAGGCATTTGCCAAATGTCCAACCCTTTCATTATCTTTCTGTTAGAGTACAACTTGATGCACCTGTTCGGAATGCAGCTAATTTTAAATTGTTGAGAAAAGACCAGGAAAAGTATCTTCACATAATCCAAAAGCCTTCTTTTTTTTTTTTCTTTTATTGTAAAGCTACTATACAGAGGGTTACAGTTACATGAGTGAGGTTATGAGTACACTTCCTCTTGAACATTGTTACCCCCTCCATTGTTTTCCCCCTACCATCCCCTCCCTCCCTCCCTTCCCCGAGGTTCTTTTTTTTTTTTTTTTTGATTGTGATTAAATGATTACATAATTTCAAAGTCACAAGTTCATTCTAACTTCCCTGGAGCAAATTGTCTACCACAGTCTGTAATATATAACAGTGTTCACATGTTATATACCATATTTGTGATCAGCAGCATGAGGATATTTAGTAGTGGTTCAACCAGATGAGCGGGAGTTCTTTGTTTCTTAAGTCCTGTTAGTTTTGTCGTATCACCTAACATTTTGGATTTAGCATCCACTTATGAGGGAGACCATGTACCGTTTGTCTCTTCGTTCTTGGCTTACCTCGCTCAACATGATTCCTTCTAGCTCCATCCATTTCCCTGCAAATGCCATTATTTTGTCATTTCTAATGGCTGCATAATATTCCATTGTGTATAGATACCACAATTTTTGGATCCATTCATCTGTGGTGGGGCACCTAGGTTGTTTCCATATCCTAGCTATTGCGAACAGTGCTGCAATAAACATGGAGGTGCACGTGTCCTTGTATATTGGTTCCTGTTGTTCAGGGTAGATGCCTAGAAGTGGTATGACTGGGTCGTAAGGGAGGTCAATCTTTAGCTTTCTAAGGACCCTCCAGACTGCTTTCCAAAGTGGTTGTATAAGTGTACATTCCCACCAGCAGTGTAATAGGGTTCCTCTTTCTCCACATCCCCTCCAGCATTTGTCGTTGGCTGATTTGTAGATGTGGGACATTCTGACTGGGGTAAGGTGGTATCTCAGGGTTGTCTTTATTTGCATTTCCTTCACCACCAGGGATGATGAACATTTCCTCATGTGTTTCTTTGCCATTTTTATTTCTTCATTTGAGAAGTCCCTCTTTAGTTCCCTTACCCATTTAGTAATTGGTTTGTTAGGTTTGGGAGGGATTAGTTTCTTGAGTTCCCTGTATATACAGGATGTTAACCCCTTGTCTGATATATTGCTGGTAAATATTTTTTCCCAATTAGTTGGTTGTCTTTCTAGCTTAGTTGCGATAGATTTAGCTGTGCAGAAGCTTTTTATTTTAAGGTAGTCCCATTTGTCGAGTCTCTCTCCAACTTGTTGTGACCCTGGGACTCTGTTCAGGAAGTTCCTTCCTGTGCCTATTAGTTCAAGTGTCTCTCCTACTCTGTCCTGCAGTAGTTTCAGAGATTCAGGTTTAATGTTAAGGTCTTTAATCCATTTTGAGTTGATGTTGGTGCATGGTGATAGGCTGGGGTCCACTTTTAGTTTTCTGCATGTGGCTGCCCAGTTTTCCCAGCACCAGCGGTTGAAGAGGCTGTGTTTCTTCCATTGTATGTCTTTGGCTCCTTTGTCGAATATCAGCTGGCTGTAGGCCTGTGGATTTATATCTGGATCTTCTATTCTGTTCCATTGGTCTTCGGGTCTGTTTTTGTGCCAGTACCATGCTGTCTTTGTGATTATAGCTCTGTAGTAGAGTTTGAAGTTCGGCATGGATAGCCCTCCCATATTGTCTTTATCCCCTAGAATTGTTTTGGCTATTCTAGGTCTTTTGTTGTTCCATATAAATTTTTGGACTGTTTTCTGTATTTCAGTGATGTACGTCATTGGGATTTTAATAGGAATTGCATTGAATTTGTATATTAGTTTTGGAAGTATCACCATCTTTACTATATTAAGTCGGCCTATCCAGGAGCATGGGAGGTCTTTCCATTTCCTAGTGTCTTCTGCAATTTCTTTCTTTAACTTTTTATAGTTCTCATTAAATAGTTCTTTTACATCTTTGGTTAGGTTAATTCCTAAATATTTTATTTTTTGGGAGGTTATTGTGAATGGGGTTGCTCCCTTTATTTCCCTCTCTTCCTGTGCGTTATCAGTGTATAGGAAGGCAACTGATTTTTGTGGGTTTATTTTGTATCCTGCTATTTTGCCGAAGTGACTTATGATTTCTAAAAGTTTGGGGATGGAGTTTTTGGGATCGTGGAGGTATAGTATCATGTCGTCTGCAAAAAGGGATAGTTTCACTTCTTCTTTCCCTATGCGGATCCCTTTAATGTCTTTTTCTTGCCTTATTGCCCTGGCTAAGGGTTCTAGGACTATGTTGAAGAGGAGTGGAGACAGTGGACATCCTTGCCTTGTTCCTGTTTTTAGGAGGATTGGTTGTAGCTTTTCCCCATTAAGTATAATATTGGCTATTGGTCTGTCATAAATGGCTTTTATTGTTTTTAGAAATGTTCCTTCTATTCCTATTTTCTCCAGAGCTTTTAGCATGAATGAATGTTGAATTTTATCAAAGGCCTTTTCTGCATCTGTGGCGATAATCATGTGATTCTTGACCTTGGCTCTGTTGATATGCTGGATTACATTTATTGACTTATGTATGTTAAACCATCCCTGTGTCTCTGGGATGAAGCCTACCTGATCATAGTGTATTATTTTTTTTATGTGTTTCTGGATTCTGTTAGCTAGAATCTTGTTAAGGATCTTTGCATCTGTGTTCATCAAGGAGATTGGCCTGTAATTCTCCTTTTTGGTTGGGTCTTTGCCTGGTTTGGGGATGAGTGTGATATTGGCTTCGTAGAATGAGTTTGGGATAGCTCCCTCCTTCTCTGTTTCTCTGAAGAGCTTGAGGAGTATGGGTATTAGTTCTTCTTTAAAGGTCTTATAGAATTCTGCTGTGAATCCATCTGGTCCTGGGCTTTTTTTTGTTGGAAGACTTTTGATAGCTTCCTGTATCTCATTATAGGATATTGGCTTATTTAATTGGCTAACTTCTTCTTTGCTCAGTTTGGGTAACTTGTATTTCTCTAAAAATGCATCCATTTCCGCCAGATTTTCTTCCTTTAGAGAGTATAGCTTTTGAAAGTAGTCTGTTAGAATTCTTTGGATATCTTGGGTACGTGTTGTGATGTTTCCCGTGGCATCCCTAATCCTATTAATATGGGTTTCCTCTCTTCTTTTTTTAATTAATCTTGCCAACGGGCCATCAATTTTGTTTATTTTTTCAAAGAACCAGCTTTTTGTTTGGTTTATTTTGGTTATGGTTTTCTGATTTTCTAATTGGTTAATCTCTGCTCTCAATTTGGTTATCTGGCTTCGTCTAGTAGCTTTAGGTCCCATTTTTTCTTGTTTTTCTAGCTGTTTTAGTTGCAACATGAGATTATTTACTTGGTCTGTCTCCATTCTCTTGATGTGGGCACTGAGGGCAATAAATTTGCCCCTCAGGACTGCTTTTGCTGTGTCCCACAAGTTTCTTTGTGAGGTGTTTTCATTTTCATTGAGTTGTAGGAAATGCTTTATTTCTTCTCTGATCTCTTCTGTTACCCAGGCCTTGTTAAGGAGTGTGCTGTTCAATTTCCATGTATTAGAGAAATTTCTGCGGTATGCTTTGTTATTGAGAGCTAGCTTGATTCCACTGTGGTCAGATAGGATACAGGGGATTATGTCGATCCCTTTGTATTTGCTTAAGTTCCTTGAATGAACTATGATATGGTCTATTTTGGAGAAAGTTCCATGAGCTGCTGAGAAGAATGTGTACTGTGTTGTTTTAGGGTGAAATACTCGGTAGATGTCAGTTAATTCCGCTTGAAGTATGGCCTCACTTAATTCGGTAGCTTCTTTGCCAATCCTCTGGTTGGTAGACCTGTCCTTTGGTGAGAGTGGCGTGTTAAAGTCTCCTAGTATTATCGTATTGGGGTCTATTTTATTCTGTAAGTTTGAGAGCATTTGTTTAACATATCTGGGTGCACCAATATTTGGGGCATATAAGTTGATGATGGTTATATCCTCCTCTTGGATTGTTCCCTTTATTAATATGTAGTGTCCGTCCTTGTCTTTCTGTACTGATTTTAATGAAAAGTTTATTTTGTCAGATATCAGGATAGCTACACCTGCTTTCTTATTGGGGGAATTTGATTGGTAGATCCTTTTCCACCCCTTCACTCTGAGTTTGTTTGTATGTTTGGCTGAGAGGTGGGTCTCCTGAAGGCAACAGATGGATGGGTCTTGTTTTCTGATCCAGTCCTCAGTTCGTTTTCTTTTAATTGGCGAATTCAGCCCATTTATATTAAGAGAAAGTATAGAGAGATGCATTGTTGTCCCTGCCATTCCGTTTTCCTAAGTTTTTCTTCTTTCCTTTCCTCCTGTGCTTGCTCAGTTAGACTTTGAGTAATGCCTGTTTGGGGCAGGTCCCAGTTCCTGGTTGCTTTCTTCAGGTTGTGTCCCCCCTCTTAGAATTCTTTGTAATGCTGGCTTAATGTTTATGTATTCATTTAGTTTTTCTTTGCTATTAAAAGTTTTCAGTTCTCCATCGAATGTGAATGCTAGCTTTGCCGGGTATATCAGTCTGGGTTGGCAGTTATTGGCTCTCAGGGCTCGTATGGTGCTTTCCCAGGCTTTTCTTGCATTCATTGTTTGTGTGGAGAGATCTGCAGTGATTCTAATTTTTTTCCCGTTGTAGTATAGCTCCTTCTTCATTTTTGCTGCATGCAGGATTGTTTCCTTATTATTCAGATCCATCATTGTTACTATTATGTGCCTAGAAGTGTTTCTCCTGGGATCTTGCTTGTTGGGTGTTCGATAAGCTTTTGTGATGTAGTTAAGATGGTCGTTTTTGAGGTGGGGAAAATTTTCATTGACTATCTTGTTAAATAGGTGTTGCATTCTCTTGCTCTGGAA
The DNA here is from genome assembly GCF_019054845.1 of Dipodomys spectabilis. NCBI lineage: Eukaryota > Metazoa > Chordata > Mammalia > Rodentia > Heteromyidae > Dipodomys > Dipodomys spectabilis. The sequence goes on from NW_024870775.1 coordinate 18,589,436, forward strand.
TTCCTCACCTTCGTCCACTCCGATTATGCGAAGGTTAAATTTTTTAGCATTATCTGCTTGCTCTTGAATTTCCCTTTGGTTTAATTTGAGTGATTTTTCCATATCTGTCACTTTTTGGTCCAGTTGGTGTATTCTGTCTTCTGTATCTGACACTCTACCTTCCATTTCATTCACTCTGTTGACCGTGGCTTCTATTGTGGTTTGCATGGTGGAAATGGATCCCTTTATGGATTCAATGTTGGTTCTCAGAGTACTGATCTCACCTCTCAATGAGGTGAGATCAGTATGCATTACCTCTAATTTGGCGTTTATCTCACTTCTTACTGAGGTTTGTGCAGCTTCTATTTTTGCATCCAATTTTTGTTTGATATCCTGTATATCTTTTGATAGTTCATCCTTGTGCTCTTTCAATTTCTGATCCATTTCTCGCTTTATTTCTTGAGTCATTGCCTCCAGCAACCCTTGGATGTAGTTTTTGTCTTCCATTCCTGCTTTGCTCCCACTGGGGCTCTCCCCTGCGTGGCTGCTGGCTTTTGAGGTGAGCTTGCTGTCCTGGGTAGTGGTAAACCTTGTGATTTTTCTCTGTGATTTTCGCATGGGGGTTCAGGAGATTGCTCTTCAATCTTGTTTTGGTGTGTCTGTCTTTGCTTGGTTGCTGATTCTGTATTGGTAGAGAGAGTCTGTGCCTGATCTGGATTCTGTTGGGAGCCTATTTCCAGCTGCTATTCACTTAGGATTCTCAGCTCTCTGCTGTAGCAATTCCCGCCTTTGGAAGGGTTGAGCAGCCTAGACTGCTTGTGTTTGCTCCTGCGGGTGCTCTTGGGAAGATCAGATGCTCTGGATGCACTCTCCCAAATACTGGAGTCTGCTATGGGCTCCTGATGTGTTTTTGTTTGTTTGTTTTGGGCTGGTTGTGGGCTTGAACTCTAGGTTTGGGTGCTGTCCCTCAGCTCTTCAGCTCAGGGCTGGCACCCTACCATTTGAGCCACAGCCCCACTTCTGACCCTTTTTGCTTTGTTCAGGCGCCGGTCCCCTGGCCTGGTTCCGGCCCCAGCCTGGAGCGCGCTCGTTAGGCCTGTGCTAATGTGTATACCACCTTGGTTATGCAGCCTGGAGGACACAGTTCAAATTTCTTCTACTGTTGGTAGTCTTGACCCAGGGGCACTGTTCCTGGCTTGAGCATTTAAGCTCCCTTCCAGGGGCGCTCTTGCTCTGGCCTGGCCAGCAGAGTGTGCTCCACCGGCTGGTGGAGCTCTCGAACAGTTCCCAGTTTTAGTGGGTCCTGTGGTCCGGGTGTTGGGGTAGGGAGTCTAGGTCAGGGTCTGGGGATTCCCTCCAGCTCTGGTCTCCCTTGATGGATTCCCTGTCCCCTGATGGGTACTCACCCTGTAGGTCGTCAGTTGTTGTTGCAGTCCGTCAGTTGTTGTTGCAGTCCGAGTTCAGTTGGGGTGGTTGCGGGCTGGGTTGGGCGGCCCCCCGCCGGGTCGTTGCGATCGCGATTGGGCGGGTGGTCTGCGGACAGGTCCCTTTGTGGCGCTGCTGGTGCCGGGCGGCTTTGGCGGGATGGAGCCTCTCCGCTCCGGTGGAGAGTGATGGGTGGGGTGGGATCCTCCTGGAGACTCCCGGCTGGTAGGTTTCTCTGTTCCTGGCGATCCGCTGTTCTGCAATCCGGTACCTGGTGATCTGCAAGCAGCCCCCTGTGTCTCTGTGGCTCCGGCAGCCCCCGCCGGGCCGGCTGGCCGGCGGCTTGGCGCACTGCCGCGCGGCCAGTAAAGGTTGGGGGAGGGGTCTTCGCTCTTCTCTGTTCTGAAATTCTTCTTTTCCTCTCTTTCTTTTTTTGTTATTTTCCACCTCTGGTTTTTCTCTGAGTGTTCGTCTTTTTGTTGTTGTCGGTCTCTTGGGGAGATTAAAGGTTGGAACTCGAACTCTCTTTTTGGTTGGAGAGAGCTGTGGCGTTTCCCTACTGCCCCGTCGCCATCTTGGTCCCCCCTCTCCCAAAAGCCTTCTTAAAGCCAATAGTTTACCTATCTTTCCAACTGAACTTCTTGACAAAAAAATTAATGTTCATCCATTTGGTTCTCGTGGCCCTTTGATTAGAGAAGTCATTAAACAGTGAGAAAAGGCCTGACAGTGATGGCTTATGGCTGTAATTCTAGCCTACTCAAACAGAGTCTGAGATCTGAGGATTGAAGTGTGAAGCCAGCTCAGGCAGAAAAGTTCAAGAGATATAATCTCTAACCAGCACAAAAAGTTGAAATAGAAGTGTAGCTCAAGTGGTAGAGCACTGGCTGTGAGGGAAAAAGCTGAGTGAACTCATGGGCCCTAGCTTGAGGTCCTGAGTTCAAGCCCAGGTATGGGCAAAAAGAAAAAAGGGGGGAGTTAAAAGCGTCTGTTTATTCTGAAGACTAAAATCTACAGAAACAATGAGTAATGTCTCCAGAAAGGTGGCTGTGAACTCATACCAAACATTAGAAATCATTAGAATTTTCCTTAGTTTGTAAAGTCTTTGTATTTTTGTGCTATAATGTGTTCCTGATTTTTGTTTTTCTCTTTGTCTTTTAATATTGTTCACATTCTTACACATAAAGCTTGCTCAACAATTTTTGTTGTGATTTTACTTCATTCGCTTACCAGTAGCCATTAACATAATCGATGCCCCATCACACACCAAACAATCATTATTATCATTATTATCCTGGACTATGTACAAGTAAAATGCATTCATGGAGGACTATAAACAATTGTAAGGCAGATCACATCTTTTCAACTATACCATGTAATTTAATATTGGCTAATAAACCAAATGTAGCAGGCACTGTTCTAATCATTCACATGTGTGGGCTTGTTAATACATACAACTGTATGGGTGGTGAAAGAGGCTCAAAAAAAAGAACTTGGCTCTGTTCATACAGTGGGTGGCAGAACCAAGATCTGAATCCAGGCAGTATTGCTCCAGATACTGGACTCTTTATTGCTCCACTGTGCTCATAATAAGTTATACTACATTAGCTTAAGAGATGAGACTATATCCAATTGTTACTTTTTAAGTCAGTTTTATTTTCCTATGTCTGTATAATTCATGTTGAGTTTTGATTTTACTTTGTATCTCTCTTAATTTCTTTGATCTCCTTCCCTGTTTTCATTGGTCTTTCCAAATATAGCACTTGTTTACTCCTTCCCTTCAATTCTCATTACCTTATTCTCCCTGATCTAGCTTTTTTTTTTGGGGGGGGGGGGGTCTCTTATTCCTATTCCATGTATTCATTCTACAAATTGGTCTTAAGTGCTATTGTGGTTCAAATGGAGAAGCCCTGAAAAGGAAGTTTATCTCATACCTCCTTTTCAGTTTGATCAGTGCTGCTGCATAAAAGTATGCAGGGTCCTATAGTAAAGATTATTCTGTAGCTTTCTTGTTTCCACTTACAGATGGAGCAAAGACAGCGACTGTGCTGAGAACATGTATATTGACATGATGCTATGGAGGCATGCTCGGCGTCTTTTAGAAGATGTGCGTTTAAAGGATCTTGGCTGTTTTGCAGCACAGCTCGGCTTTGAACTAATTAGTTGGCTCTGCAAGGAACGTACCCGAGCCGCCCGGGTAGACAATTTTGTGATAGCCTTGAAGAGACTCCACAAAGACTTCCTGTGGCCACTTCCCATTATCCCAGCCTCTTCTATCAATTCCCCTTTCAAAAATGGAAAATACCGAACAGGTAATATAATGGAGTTCTTGCCATTTTTACAAGAATTGTATTTTACTCCCAAGTATTTAGAGATGTTATTGGCATTCAAAGAAGTCATTTCATTCCAAACTCAAGCAAATAAAAGCCAACTTCTTGTACATCCATTCAAACATTCACTGTTTGACAAAGACATAGAACTTATTTTTTTTGTCAGTCATGGGGCTTGAACTCTGGGCCTGGGCGCTGTCCCTCAGCTCTTCAGCTGAAGTCTAGCATTCTACCACTTGAGCCACAGCACTACTTCTGGCTTTTTCTGCTGAGGAATCGAACCCAGGGCCTCATGCATGCAGGACAAGCACTCTACCACTAAGCCACCTTCCCAACCCCAAGACATAGAACTTTTAACCTTTAGGTCTGATCATTCATGTATCTAACCATAATTATAAACAAGTTGAGGACAGCGTAAAAGCTAGCATGATTATTTTATTATGTGAAGCTTTCCCTGACAGAATTCATTCCAAAGTAATAAAAAGAAAAGCATCTTAGACAACTTGGACAGGATAAAGCCAAGCTATTTAAATGAAAGAAATTAAGGTATTTTTTCAGTTCTGATCTTTTTATGAAGACTTAATTATGAAAATTGTTGTGGTAAAGCATCAGTCTTGAGTGAAAAAGCTAAGGGACAGTGCCCAGGCCCTGAGTTCAAGCCCCAGTACTGTCACCAAAAAAAAAAAAAGAAAAAAGAAAACTTTTTGTGGCATTTACAAACTTTGTGTTAAGAACCAAAACTAGTCACTGAAAAGATAAGCAGAATAAAGTTCTATCTAGTTCCAGTAGGAGTATGACAAGACCCTTACATGGTGTTGTCAGTTTAGTAACACATTCCTAGAAAGTTTGGATAAATGATTATTAAAGCTGGCAATTGGCTTTGTACTGCTAGTAATGGGTAGGTGGGTGGGGAAAGTAAAAGGACTGGAACAGAAACAGCAGTCAGTGAATGTATCTTGAATTTCACCTATTTTTTTTGTTTTGGAACCTACCCTCCAGTGGGAGAGCAGCTGTTGAAGTCCCAAGCAGCAAACCCTTTTTTAAGCCTTGAAATTGACACTGGTATCTCTAATATCCAACGAAGTCAAAGCTGGTTTAGCAACATTGGCCCTACCCATCATGAGACAGACACAGCTTCATCCCATGGGCCACAGATGCAAGATGCCTTCTTGTCTCCGTTATCTAAAGGTAAATGTCATTTTAATCCTCCCTCCTTAGTTTCTTTGGGGAAAAGTCAATGTGCTTTAGCATTTCAGAGATAGAGTTTCACTTTTCTTGATTATCCTTTGCCACATTTATGGCAGATAAAAGAACCATAGTAGTATCTTCACCCTCAGTTTTGATGATAAGGAAAGACTACCTTAAAGCCCCAGGCAATGAGCAAAAAGTGTTCTCTGCTGTAAAGAATTCCATTCTTATCATAAGAACAGTTCATTTTAGTTTTTGTTTCATCAGTACAATTTTGTAGGAATTTGCTTTTTCTCATATACAAGTTCCTAAATAAATATCCTCAGTTTTTTTCTTCTTGGCTTTTAAAGCCTAAAATACTTACCTGTCTAACCACTTTCAAGAAAAGTATACTGATGTCTGCTCTTTAATAATAGGTAAATTATAGACAAAAGAAGTTTTGGAGCAATTATGCTGATTTTATATTTACACACACATGATATAGTTCTAGGGTGTATATGTGTACATGTGCATATCATACAAGTAATTTATTGGTACAAACAATTTCTTTTTTCTTTGTGGTTTAAATTTTTTTCTGGTATCAAGGCTTGTACTTGTTCAGCTTCCTTTTTTGTGGCTGATGTTTTACCACTTGAGCTATGGTTGGCTTTTTGGTAGTTAATTGGAGCTAAGAGTCTTGTAGACTTTTCTACCACGATTGGCTTTGAACTGAAATCCTCCAGGTCTCAGCCCCCTGAGTAATTAGGACTATATGTATGAGCCATCAGGGTCTTTGTAGGGACTTTGTGTGTGTATGTGTGTGGGTGTGTAGGGTGTGTGGGTGTGCTGTGTGCATATGTGCAGGACCAGGGGCTTGAACTCAGGGCCAAGGTGCTGTCCCTGAGCTTTTTTGCTCAACGTTAGCACTCTACCACTTGAGCCACAGCTAGACTTCCAGCCTTTTTAATAGTTAATTAGAAATAAGAATTTCACAGATTTTCCTGCCTGGGCTAACCTTGAACCTCAATTCTCAGATCTCAGACTGCTGAGTAGCTAGGATTACAGATATGAGCCACTGTTGCCGGCTCTTTGCAGTTTCTTAATTGTTCAACATTCACCCAATGTTCCATTATCTGTATGTTAACACTATTACTTGGTCTTACGCCATGTGAGGAGGCCTATGACTACCATCACTTTTTTTTTTTTGTTGGTCATGGAGCTTGAACTCTGGGCTTGGGCGCTATCCTTAAGCTCTTCAGCTCAAGGCAAGTGCTCTACCACTTGAGCCACAGTGCCCACTTCAGTTTTCTAGTGGTTAATTGGAGATAAGAGAGTCTCATGGACTTTCCTGCCCGGGCTGGCTTTGAACCGTTATCCTCAGATCTCAGCCTTCTGAGTAGCTAGGATTACAGCCGTGAGCCACCAGCGCCCGGCTACCATCACTTTTTAATTATAAAATACACAGGATTATTATGTTTCTCTATCCAAAGTATGTAATAACTATTACTTTCCTGACTTTTTTATTCATTTATCTACTGTTGTTCAAATATGGCTATTTTAACAGTAGATTAAATGTTCTGGTTTCAAAATCCTGAGAAGTCAACATCTGAGAAACAACTAATATTTAAAATTAATGAAAAATTTACTTTGTGTATACAGCCGTTTTTTAACCTCTAGAAATTCTTGATCAGGAGATGAATGCAGCATCGGGTCAGCCACAGACTTAACTGAGAGTAGCTCCATGGTGGATGGGGACTGGACGATGGTGGATGAGAATTTTTCTACACTCAGTTTGACTCAGTCAGAGCTAGAGCATATCTCCATGGAGCTGGCGAGTAAAGGGCCTCACAAATCCCAAGTGCAACTGCGGTGAGTTTCTTAGCTGTTTAAAAGCACAGAAAGCCTACTAAGTGTATTTTTACCTGAGGTACAAGATCTGCTTTCCTGAGATAACGTACCTTTTTGAACATCTCCACATGCCTTTGCACTTACGTTGTGTGTGTGCTTTATATGTAGGTATTTGCTGCACATTTTCATGGAGGCAGGATGTCTGGATTGGTGTATTGTCATTGGCCTGATTCTTCGAGAGTCTTCAATCATCAGTCAGGTTTTGACTATTTCCCAGTCATCAGAGGTGGATGGAGAGATGTTACAGAACATAAAGACAGGGCTGCATGCAGTGGACCGATGGGCCTCCACAGACTGGTAAGTTCTGGTTTTTAGAGGCTTATCTTTTGGTATCCACTTGTCCTTTCACATAAAGGCCTAATTATAATTCATTTGTTTTGGATATGTTTTAGATTTGTGGAAGTAAAAATACTTTCATGCATTCAGTTTTAAGGCTGACTGTCTTTACAAACCATCGAGTACCCACCCATTTGAGTGGTACTCTCTACCTGGCACAGTATGTAGATAAAATATCACTAACTTTAAGATTGTTGCAGTACAAATAATGTTAGAATTAGACTGGAACAAAAGATTTGTGGTTATATGAAATTTCTGCTTACAAAGACAAAAAATGCAGTAGTGCACATTGGGAGGCTGAGACAGGAGGACTGTAAGTTCAAGGTCAACATGGGCTACAATAGAGAGCCTATTCTTCCAAGAGAAAAAAAAGTCATAGTATGTATGAACTTAACATTCCATGGCAGTTACTACCAGGTCCAAATTAAACAGTATTGCAAATTACAGGGCAGAGTAGTTCAAGCCTATAATCCTGACTACTCAGGAGGCTGAGATCTGAGGATCGCTGTTTGAAGCCAGCCCAAGCAGGAAAGTCTGTGAGACTATCTCCAGTTAACTACTAAAAAAAGCCACAACACAAGTGGTGCTATGGCTCACGTGGAGGAGCACTATCCCTGAGCCAAAGAAGCTCAAAGACAGCACCCAGGCCCTAAGTTTTAAGCCCCAGGGGACTGGCACCCCCCAAAAAAATTGCATAGGAATTCAAAGCCTTGGATCCTAATCCTGTCTTTGATACCAGTTATATGGAGAGTTTGGGACTATTATTTCCTTTTTTTAGATCTGATTTTAAAATGCTAGTCCTTGCTCCTACTGCCCAAAACTTTCAACCAGCCATTCAACTTTTTTTTTTTTTGGTCAGTTGTGGGGCTTGAACTCTAGGCCTGGGCACTGTCCCTGAGTTCTTCAGCTCAAGGCGTGTACTCTACCCTTGAACCACAGCACCAATTCCAGTTTTCTGGTGGTTAATTGGAGATAAAAGTCTCATGGACTTTTCCTGCCTGGGCTGGCTTTGAACTGTGATCCTCAGATCACAGCCTCCTGAATAGCTAGGATTATAGGTAAGAACCTCTGACACCCAGCAAGCCAACCAACTTTGCAGTGTAAGGTGACCCAAAAAGCCTTCTTCCCCTCAAAAATCTATCATTTTCTTATTGTATCAGTGTTTAATAGGAGTTTGTAACACCCTAAGAGGTCTTCTAAATTATGGCTGATAAGAACAAATTCTTTTTTCACCCTACCCAGTCCGGGATATAAGCCATTTTTAAACATTATTAAGCCACAACTGCAGAAGCTCAGTGAGATAACAGAAGAACAGGTCCAGCCTGATGCCTTCCAGCCAGCAGCCATGGGTAAGACTTCTGAACAAACCAGCCCCAGGGCAGAGGAAAATAGGGGCTCTTCCTGCCATGGAAGCATCGCCCAAATTGAAGCTGGTGGTAACAGTGTGGTCAGCCGGAAAGAAGAGGACATAACCAGTGGAGATGAAGAGGAACATTTTCAGGATGGGACTTACGACTGTTCTGTGTCCTAACAACAGTGAGTAGCATCATGATAGGCAGTATTAATTAGCACAGTGTATATCTGAGTACACTGTGACCTAGGTGAGTGACTAATGGGAAAGACCTTGGCCTAGAGACTCTTCGGCTAAAGTATTATAAGATTTTAATGAACTCTGTCTAAGAAACCTCTTTGACTTCATAAAAATGTGATATCAAAGCATCTTTCATAATTTTTTAAGCTGCAATAGAAAGTAATAAAGAATATTATACAGATGTACATGAGAATATTTTGGTTTTATTGAAATCTTGGTTAGCTGTTAAATCATAGGGATTGTTTTATTTAACCCAGTTAAGCTTACTTTTTCACTACTTATAGCTTTCTATGTTTTTTGATTCAGTGTGTGTCTAGATGGCTTTTTAAAAACTAAGGTGCTTACTGTAGCTCCTCTAGTACTTGAGCTACCTATTGCTTCCTTGGATAGAGCCCGCTGGACTCCCAAGCTAGTCCATCCTTCCGAATAGATGTCTGCCCTTGCACAGTGTTGCCAGTGGAGTGGAGATATATTTTTGGCTTTACTAGCCTGATAAATCCCAGTCATGAATTGATAGAAGCTATTTACCTGTAAGTTAATATGCCTGCTGTAGCAAGTATGATTGCTACTAGCACAGTGTGGGTAGAGGTGTGAGGGATTCTTAGCAATTATATAGACACCACTGAACTATTTTGAATCAAAGAACTGTATCTTTTTGTGAATACTCTTCTTCTGTAAATATACCCAAAGGAACTATTCATATTTTTAAAGCTTGTATTATAGTTTGTAAGGTTTTATGCTGGGTTCTGCATGACCATAGATACTCACTCTTGGAATTAAGAGGGCTTGCTCTTCCCAAAAATGAGTCTTCAGAAAGGAAGACAAGATTTTTGGCTCGGTTGTAAAGTAACAGAAGTGGACCCACTGATCATGAAGTGGAAGAGGTTTTGTGCAAATTAGTTTCTTATTTATTGCTTTTGTAAACTGAATAAAAGTGGACTTTTATGTAAATAGATTGCCAGATCCTGTATCATCATGGCTACTAAAAATTATGTAAAAATGCATTCTTCACTGTAAACTTTTAAAATATTTTATGTATTTCTAGATAAATTTTAATTTTCATACATTATGAAAACTACATACTTAATTTCTTCTGACTAAACACATATCCACTGTATGTAATTCTAATTACCTAATAGTATTAATTCAGCTTGTTTTTACTGTGCAATTTGAACAAGGAATGCAATGTTATTTTTATAAGAACTTGTTTATTTTTATAAAAGTGTATTTGATGTGGACCAAATTCCTACCACTATGTAAAACAGCCTCTCTTATAGTACAATTATAATTTAGAAATAAAACTTGGTCCTCTATCCTTGCTTTTTAAAGTAAATAGGTAAACTTAATTGTCCTAAACAAACTTCCATTAAAGGGAAACAATCATTTTTAAATTTCTCATTTCAAAATTCATAACTGTTAAAATTACTGAATTTGGTAATTTACTGTTATTTACTTTTTACACTAGAAGTGCAATAATTTCAGATAATAAAACTCCTGAGTGGGTAGAGTATGTGACTTGGTACTTGGTGCTACTTTTAAATCTTTGTTTTAAACCACCCTTTTTGGAATCTTAAGACAGAAAATGTTTCTCATTAGAGTTCATACATTAAAACTAAAAACTGAACTGATTTTTCTTCTGTCCTGTTCCACTAGGAAGAACCAGCATTACTTTTGTATTTAGTCGATTTCTAGTGTGCACAGTGAATAAAAATGATTGATCATTATAAATAGCTTTGATCTTTTGAAGTATTCTAAATAAAGCACTGTGCTGCTGAGTTCATCTCACTCTTTGTTATTGCAATTTGGGGGATCAAACTCAGGGCTTCTCACACACTAGGCAAGCACACAACCAGAATTAGATGTTTTTTTTTTCTTTTGAGACAGAATCTCAAATTGCCTAGGCTGGCCTCAAACTTTAGAATCCTCCTCCATCAGCCTCTCCAGTAGTTGGGGTTAGAGGCGTGGGCCAACCACCCTTATCCCCACCATCTCACACTCTTAAAAGCAGGACACCAGTTAATACTATTTCAGAATAAAAAATGTTCACTTTTTAACTGACAGATATAGGAAGTGCCAAGGCAAGAAATTTGGCAAGTTTACTGAAAATTTCTCTTTGGTAGTTTGTTATTTGCTTCAGTTTTTAAAACGTATTATGGTGTATTGTTTGGTTTGAATACATATCAGCTGCTTAAGCCATAATTTTAACCAATGAATTTAATATAACTATTTGAAAGTTATAGATATGTTTAAATTATTTGCTGATACCAAAACATAAACATCATTTGGAGGTACAATCAACTTCATTTGTAATTAAAGTTGCTGCTGCTTTCTGTAATATGTATTTTTTACTTGGCAAATGGAAATAAAACCATTACACAAACTTTTGTTTATTTATCATCTCAGGTAAACAGCAAAAAGTATATTAAAAGCCACAAAAATTTTATTTTATAATTTTATCTTAAGAGTTTGGGCTAGGAAGGTGGCTCAGTGGTACAGTGCTTGCCTGGCATGCATGAGGCCCTGGGTTCGATTCCTCAGCACCACATAAGCAGAATAACCCAGAAGTGGCCCTGTGACTCAAGTGGTAGAGCACTAGCCTTGAGCTGAAGAGCTGAGGGACAGTGCCCAGGCCCAGAGCTCAGGCCCCATGACTGGTAACAAAAAGAAAAAAATTATTTTATAATTTCATCTTAAGAGTTTGCCTACTGAAATAAGTAGAAATTCCGATCAGTTTACCTTAAATGCTCATAGATAGGAGTTAACAGCATCCAGATACCTGACAAGAGAAAGAGCAGTCTACAGAGCTTGGAAAATGCTCAAAATATAGGAAATAACTTTAATCTGACAGATACCATATGATCACTTAAAAAACTAAGATTAAAATTTTGAGTTTTCCATTTTCCTATATTCCTGAATCTACTGTCTGGGAATTTGCTTAGTCTGACCATTCATAAACAGAGTCACATAATATATGGACTTTCATGTCTGACATCTTTTACTTGGTGCGATGTTTTCAATACTTACCCTTTGTTCCTTTTTTACAGTTGAATAATACTCATTGTATTATTTGACAGTTTGAGGTGCAAGTTTTTTCCACTTTGGGCTATTAGGATTAATACTAATGTTAACATGCATGAAAAAGTTTCCTCTTAGCCAAGGTTTCACTTTCTAAGGATTCAATTACAGTTACTTCAAGTCCAAAAATATTAATTGGAAAATTACAAAAATCTCTATAAAAAGTTTTAACTTATATTTATAGATAAAACTTTTTTAACATCGCTAGTATGTACATATAGCATAAATAGGGTATGATCCATGTTTGAAGAACTCAATAAGAATCTTGGGACATACCTATACCTATCAATAAAGGGACTACAGTGTAGTTTTTTGTGGATACATACTTTCTTTTTCTCTAGAGATCCAACTTGTTGGTCATACAGTAACCAGTAAAATTATTGAGAAAATGCTCATTTCCACAATTAATGTCTAATTTTTCCACTAGCAGTGATGTCCCTCTCTACTAGCAATATTCATCTTTTTTATCAAAGCCATCCATAGTGTATGAAATAGGCATGTCAGTATAATTAATGTTTCAATTTAATGACTAATTACACTTTTTATTATTATCCAGTTGTATATCTTTGCAGGGAAAATTGTATGGTGTTTATTTTTCTTTTTTGGTGGCCTGGTTGTTGTCCCTTAGCTTTTTTGTTCAAGACCAGTGCTCTTGAACCACAGCTTCACTTCCTGTTTTTTGGTGGTTAATTCGAAGTAAGAATCTCATGGACTTTCCTGCCCAGGCTGGCTTCTAACTTTAATCCTCAGATCTGTCTTCTAAGTAGCTAGGATTACAGCATGAGCCACAAGCATCCAGACTCACTTTGCCAGTCCTGGGCTTGAACTCGGGGCCTGGTCACTATCCCTAAACTTTTTTGCTATCACAGCCATAGATCCCCTTCTGGCTTTTTGGTGGCTGATTGGATATGAGTGTCTCATGGACCTTACTGTCTGGCCGACTTCCAACTGTGATCCTCAGATCTCTGCCTCCTGAAGAGCTAGGATTATGAGCTTCAGCCACCAGCACCCAGCTTTTCAGTGTTTTTTGTTTTGTTTTTCCTTTGGGTCCGGTCATGGGGCCTGAACTCTGGGCCTGGGCTCTGTCCCTCAGCTCTTCAGCTCAAGGCTATTGCTCTACCACTTGAGCCACAGCGCCACTTCCGGCTTTTTTTTCTTTTTGCTTAGGTGGTGCTGAGGAATCGAACCCAGGGCCTCATGCATGCAAGGTAAGCGCTCTACCACTGAACCACCTTCCCAGCCCCATCAGTGGTTATTTTTGAAATAGGTTCTTGCCTTATGCTGAGACCAACCTGGACTACAATCTTGTTTGTGCTTCACCTGTACTTTGGAGTTAGGGGAACAAGCATTCCACTATACTTAGCTATTAGTCAACATGGAATCTCACAAACTTCCAACCAAGATCCTAGGCTCAGCTCTGCCCCCCGGTCTCTAGGGGCATTTCATCCATTGTCATTTATACTTTTACTACTGGTTTGCCAGTGATATCTTCTGGATACTAGATCTATATTAGGTATATAAATATTTTCTCATTGTCAATCTTTTCTTGATGGTATCCTTTGAAAAATCCTAGGTTTGTTCTTTTTTATCCTATTTTTCTTTGGTTGCTTGTGCTTTTTGATTTCATAGCTAGGGAAGCAATAATACAAAGTTATAGATCTTTATGCCTATGTTTTCCTCAAATGATTTTATGCTTTAAGCTTTTACATTTATGCTTGTTCTATTTTATTTATGATATGAAGAGGGATCTAGTAGGGATCGATTTTCATATCAGTCGATGTTCGAACATGTGGGCACCATTTATTGGAATGGTTTTTCTGCTTGTCAAAAATCAACTTCCATTATATGAGCTTATTTCTGGGACAATGATTTATTTACATGTTTATCTCCTACCAGTAATATACTCTTGGTGGTTGTTGTGTAGGAAATTTCAAGAAGTGAGCCCATTTTTGTTTTGTTGTACAGCTGTTTGGGTATACTCTTGAAGTTCCGCTTGAGTTATAAGGCCAACTTGTTAATTTCTGCACTTAAAAAAATTTCAGAACTTAAAACCCAGCCAAGTGCCAGTAACTCATGCTTGTAATCATAGCTACTCAGGAGGATGAGATCTGAGGATCTCTGTTCAAAGCCAGCCCAGGGAACAAATTCCATGAATTTCCAATTAACCACAAGAAAACCAGAAATGGCACTGTGCTCAAGTAGTGCTGTGCTCAAGTAGTAGAGTGCTCATCATGATCTGAAAAGCTGAGGGACAGCACCCAGGCCCAGAGTTCAAGCCCCACAACTGACACACACACACACAACACACACACCACCTCGGTGCTGGCGCACACACACTTTTTTTAAGACTGAGCCCAATCTTTACTCATAAACCATGAGGTGAGTGCCAAAAGACCAGACAATTAGGGCTGAAAGCAAGGTTATTCATTTGGACGCAGACGACAGGCAAAGAGAAAGCATCTTTACAAATAATACTCAGGAACCAAATGCAGATTGGGGGAGTATGTTGTACCCACGGAGCCTTGACCCCTCACCTGAAAAAAACTGGCCTCCAATGAGAGTAAGAATCCTCTCTGCACGACTGCATGCTTTGGGCTATGCAAAACTGATGTATGCTTGCCATCCATGTGCTCATTTGGCTAGCGCAGCTGGTAGCGCACACCTGTAATCCCAGTGGCTCTTGGGCTGAGATCTGTGGCTCACAATTCGAAGCCAGCCCAGGTAGAAAAGTTCCTAGAGACTTTTATGACTTAGTGCGCGCGTACACACACACAAGTGAGGATAAGCCGGGTCCCGCCTGTCATCCCAGCTCCTCAGGAGGCTGAGATCTGAGGATTGTGGTTCAAGGCCAGCCCAGACAGGAAAGGCCGTGAGACTTTGCCCTCTCATGAGACACACACACACACACACACACACACACACACACACACACACACACACACACACACACACACACACACACACACACACCTGGGTGCTGGTGCCTTATGCCTGTAATCCACACACACACCCCTGGGTGCTGGTGCCTTATGCCTGTAATCCTAGCTACTCAGGAGGCTAAGATCTGAAGATAGAGGTTCTGAAGCCAGTCTGGGCAAGAAACTCTGTGAAACTCTTATCTCCAATAAACTATTCAGAAAAAGCCAAAGCCAGAAGTGTGCTGTGGCTCAAGTGGTAGAACATATGCCTTGAGCAAAAGAAGCTCAGGGACAGCACCAGCCCAGAGTTCAAGATCACGGCCCAGGACCGGCACACACATACACAGAGCAGACTTTGATAGGAATTGTATTCAATCTGAAAATCAGTTTATAGAGAATACTGTCTTTTAGAATTAAATATTCCAATCCAGGTACGTGCCTTTTCAGCAATATTTTGTAATGTTACTTTTCTTGGGGGCATGAACTTAGAAGCCGCTGCACTGTTCCTGAGCTGTTTTGCTCAAGGCTAGTTCTCTACCACTTGGATGACAGCACTATTTCCGGCATTTTCTGAGTAGATTATTGGTATAGTCTCTCACGGACTTTCTTAGCTGGACTGGCTTCAAAACCTGATCCTCAGATCTCAGCCCCTTGAGTAGCTAGGATTACAGATACGAGCCACCCACGCCAAGTTTGTTATTTCTAAGTATTCTTCTCAATGTTCATGTAAATGAAATTATTTCACTTTGGGGTTTTCTTGTGTATAAAAGTATAGTTAAGTGAGTTACACCAATATTCGATGCAAAGTTTTTTCCTATGGATTCTTAGGATTTTTTTTTTCTTTTTTTGGTTGTAGGGGGTTTAACTTAGAGCCACTTTGATCCATAGCTCCACTTCCAATTTTTGAGTGGTTAATTGGAGATGAGTGTCTCATGGGGACTTTCCTGCCCAGGCTAGCTCCAAATCTTGATTTTCAGATCTCAGCTTCCTAAGTAGTTTTACAGGTGTGAGACATTGGTACATTGATCTTAAGATTTCTGACAGAGATCATTGTTTGCAGCTAGGGGTAGTTTTAACTCTTCTTTTTGAATCTAGAAAGCCAAATTGTGCTGATTGAATCTACCAAGATGATGTTCAGAAATAGCAATACAGTCATTATGATGTCATTAGCTGTGCATTTTTCATAGATGTCTTCTTCCAGGTTAAAGAAGTTCCCCTTTTAAGTTTAAGGAGACTTTTTTTTTTTCAATCCTGGAAGGGGTATTGGATATTTAGAAAACTGAAGTTTGGGCTGTGAATGTGGCTTGCCTAGAATTCATGAAGCCCTGTGTGTGATTCCTCAGTACCACATAAACCCAAAAGGCTGAACATGGCACTGTGGCTTAAGTGATAAAGAGCCTTGAGCAAAAGAAGCTCAGGGGCAGTGCCCAGGCCCTGAGTTCAACCTCCAAGACTGACCAAAAAAAAAAAAAAAAAAACCCTGATATTTTCTGAGGTGATTATGTGATTTTGTTCTTTAATATAGTGCGCCACACTGGTTTTACAATGCTGAACCAACCTTGCATTCTAGGACAAATCTTACTTGGTCATGGTATAGGATCAAATTGGACCAAAGATTATGAATGAAGTCATTGTCAAGAAAAAGGTATACTCTAAGGCTGGGAATGTGGCTTAGTATCTAGCATGCTTGAAGCCCTGGGTTCAATTCCTCAGTACCACATACACAGAAAAAGCCAGAAATGGTACTGTGGCTCAAGTGGTAGACTGCTAGCTTCGAGCAAAAGAAGTTCAGGGACAATGCCCAAGCCCTGAGTTCAAGCCCCAGGGCTGGCATTAAAAAAAAAAAAGGTATGATGTACTCTAAAATTCTGTGTGAATTTCAACCAAAACAGACATAATGTACCTGTACATAAGTACATCTTGACTTTATTGGACATAAGAGAAGTTTTTAATAGAAAGTGGTTTAACCAGGTTAAACTTTTGAACTTTTCTGAGGGTACACATTCTGTAAAATCTTTGAACAGAGATCACTGAACAAGAATGGGCTCTTGTTTTGGTGAGTGGTGGTGCTGTCCTTCCAGTTTCTTTCCTTCTTCCTGTTCCTATTGCCACTCTGCCCCCCTCCCCAATTAAAAAAAATTAAATTGTTAATTAGGCCTTTTGTAATTCTTCTCCCTAGTGCACATGATTTATATCTATGCTGATATTCAACATTACCAACTAACAGAACATGTTTATACTTTCTGTAAAATTCAGGTGTACCATTTCATTCCCAGGTGGTTTTTTTTTTTTAAGTGATCATTTCCACGGTGAGTTCTTCCCTCATATCACTCTTTAAAATAGCAATTCTATATATATGAGCTAGAGAGCAGCAGTTAAAATACTGTGGACATGAAAAAACCTTCAAATAGGGGAGGGTATAAATAATAATGTCTCGGTTTAAAAAGATACAACAAATATGTTAAAATTTATTTCAGTAACATTTTAAGGCAACAATTAACGTCATCAAACCAGTGAAAAGAAACAGACATACACACTTGTTCTTCCTGAATCAGCAGGTTGGCTTGTAGCTCCCTTTATGTTAATACTTCAAGGAATCCTAATACACTTATTCATATCCACTAAAATGTGGAAACAAACAAAGAGCTACTTTGAAACCACAATTTTTCACTTTCCTTGAATATGCAGTACTGTGCTGTTACATTTAGATTCTCTAGTGGGGAAAACACATTTATTTGCTAGTACTTTTAAAAAGACCCTTTTAGAAATGAGTAAGTCATAATCTTTTAAAGAGTGAGGGGTGGTTAACAAGTTAAATCTCAGTAGCTAATGATAGGAAGTGTGCTTATTGACAGCCATGAATATTGTGTTTAATTACCATTTCTGACATTAAAGCCTTTCAGACTATTAGCATACCTGAGACTGAATATCTTGTCACTGACTGCACAGTATTAAAGGTTCATGATGCTAAAAAAAAAAATCAAAACAATTGTTTTGATAGAGAATTGTTTTGATTGAGAAGCCAAAGGTAAACCATGATTATTAAAAAGAAAAGATGACCTTTTCTTTTTAAAAAGTAAAAAGTCAGGGAACTTCGTATTCATAGTGTCCTCAACATGATGCCTTACTTTTATTTCTTGTCATATATTCCATATTAACCACAGAGAAAGAATATGTATGTGCCTGTATATTGAAATTCATTGAGATATTACCAGTTTTTCTCTATAAATAATGACTTTTTAAATACCATAAACCCTGCAAAACTTGTGCTGTGCTAACAGATGTAGTTTGCAGAAGCCAGACACTTGAAGCACTTGAGACTGGTAAGATTTCCACAAAGTCCAGGAAAAGCAGTGATTCCTATGTGCAGTGCTAGTCAGGTAATACGTTGTCTATCCTTCAGCACTGCTGTTTGCCTGGGCCCAGTTTTTAAGAGTCACAAATCAGGCAATATTAGGAGCACAATTAAGAAAACACATTATCCAAGTCACATAAGCTATGCATTTGACTATGCTCTTGCTGTTCAGACAGAGTGAAAGGCTACTTTTTAAAAAACACTTCTCATTCCCGTATCACCTGAGAAGTCTATGGCTTTTCTTTCTAACTTTGGCCTATGCTTACTAACTCAAAATCCATGTAACTTTTTACATCTCTTAATGGGGAAAAGAAACAGCATAATTTACCACTGATCTCACCAAATCCTATCAGAACCTAGAAGCCAAGAAAGGCATTGCTATATTACACCTCGCATGCTACATTCCTGTCTTCAAAATGAAAAGCACCTATCAGGCCTTACCACTGCCATCATGCAAGATCTTAATACTTATCTGTACACTGATTTCATCTTGTACAAGTCTCAGAGAAGCCAGTTCTATTACACAGTAAGTTACTGAGAAATTATTCATTCAATTCACTACAAAATAAAAGAACCCAGTACATTAATAAAATTATATCCTAAATTAGGATTAACTTTGTATAACAGAAGACTCCTATGAAATGAAGATATTTATAAAATGTCCACTATTCCTGATCTTCTTGCCCTTCCACTACAGAATGCCCACACTGGCAACTCAAGTGTTCTGAGGAAGGAAATTTCGTTCCTGTACTTGCACAATTTTCTGAGCCTGCCTGTAAGAATGTAGAAGGAAATACAGCTAGAAGAATGTACCCTTCTCAACTTGGTGAGGGAGAAACTTGAAGATAACTCAGAACACCAGGTCATCTCAGAGATCTACATTCAGTTTAAAAAAAAAAAAGTAGATTTATATTCAGTAAAAAAAAGAACAAGAAGTTGCCTAAAGAAATACAGCTTTAGAGCTGCTGAGGTTCAATGCTTCTTCTGCAGTCCTATGGCAATCTTTGTCTAGTGATTTGCAGAGTTAGATCTCATTGGGAGGTCATTAGTTATAGCAATGAATGGTATTCACTCACTACCCTGTGATACAAAGAATGAGCATTAAGTGGAAAATGATGCTTATCTCATTAACAATAATCTGACAAGTCTACATCTTCCTTGAGTCTAGAAGTAAAAGGAATTTGCTGGCTTCTGTCATAGGTCATATAAAATGACTCATGTAGTGGCAATTACCCACATGTGCCAGAAAAACAGGCATTTTCAAGTGTCAAAAAGGCCATGCATCACTGTTTCATGATTTATCCCATAATACAGTGTTTGGGCCTAAAAAGTGTTAACCAAAGCTTTTTGAACATAGACTCATTAAAATTCAATAACTTACATTAACATCCATGTTACATGGAAAGTAACTGTGCCACATGAAATATTCACCAGGCAGGTGCTCAGAGCTCATCCACAAAATTAAAACACAAAGAGACTATAGGTGCACACCCAGGAGGAGGGAAATGTCCAATCCGGGAACTTTTTACTTAGTGCATCCAGTTGAGAGGATCTCTTGTCGTCCCCAGATAGATAATGCGCAGCAATGGCCACAGTGACCATTCCTTGAGGTTGTTCTTCTGAGACCTGCTACAGAAAATCAGTTAGTTCTCTGAACCCAGAATACTGAACTCAAAAATTCTTGTTAAATACCCACATGGAGCTTCAAGATATTCCCACCTGCACTTCTATCCAGAACTGCCATGCAGAGGCCTGAAGTCCATGGGAGTAAAATACAAAGTAGTCCCCTCCTTTACTTGTGACTGGAGTGCCATTGCCAAGTGACCACTGAGAAAGTGTTGACCCTTTGTGGGTTCGAACATAGAATGACATATGGCTTGGCCCTGTAAGATAATACAAAGGAAGAATAGTTGATCATTTAAAAGCATCAACAAGAGCATTTAGCTAGCCACCCAAAGTATACTGTGAAGGTTCCTGCCTTAACCACTTTTTTTTTTGTCAGCTGTGGGGCTTGAACTCTGGTCCTGGGCGCTGTCCCATGAGCCACAGTGTCACTTTGGGTTTTCAGGTGGTTAATTGGAGGTAAGAGTTTCATGGACATTCCTGCCTGGCTGGCTTTGACTGAGATCCTCAGATCTCAGCCTTCTGAGTAATTAGGATTATAGGCGTGAGCCACCAGCTCCCAACCTTAATCACTTTTAAGTGTACTCACTACAAACCAAATGGGAGCTTTACCAGTTTGGACATTCAGTATCTAGCAACAAAGTAATGAAGTAGGCAGAAAAGTCAGAATTTAAATGAAAAAGCCCGTGTTCAGTGTCCACAGTATCACTTAATTCTTGTATGATATTAGCAATTCATGTAGTATGAGTCATAATTTCATAACATTAATTTTTTTGAGAAGATTAGCAAAAGCATGTGGGAGTTCTGGGAAGATAACAAAATACCATGAAAGTTCTAAGGATGATTTTTTAAGAGTTTACTTTGCAGACAGAACTGATACGTAACATATCTTAAAAACATTACTCATTTTTCCCTACATAGGCAGCAGAATGAAATACCAGTTTTTCTGACAATAAGCACTTGGAACTTCCAAGAAACTAAGGGAAGATGAGGCCAAAAATAAAAGTGAAAAACCACACTCAACCTAACTTCAAAAATACCAAATTTGAAGTAAAAGTAATACGTTTGTAGACCAATCTTACATGTTCATGCCTACTCTGTTCCTGCTGTTGATTTTTTTTTTTTTTTTTGGGTTGGTTGTGGTGCTTGAACTCTGGCCCTGCCTGCTGTCCCTCAGCTCTTCAGCTCAAGCCAGCACAGTACCACTTCTAGTTTCCTGGTGGTTAATTGGAGATAAAGAGTCTCATAGAGTTTTCCTGCCCGGGCTGGCTTTGAACCGTGATCCTCAGATCTCAGCCTCCTGAGTAGCTAGGATTACAGGCATGAGCCACCAGAACCTGTCTTGCTGTCAAATTTTTAATAAGCAAAATATGTTGATCCTAATGTGAAAATACTAGCATCCAGAGCAAGGGTTGTTGGGTAGCTACTTAAAGTACACATACTCTTTGAAGTGCCATTTGTACAAGCAAAGCTTCTGTGGGGGAAAAAAGAGACATTCTCAGGCATCTGGGGTGTAACTGGTACAGCAATTGCCCAGGATGCACAAGGTCCTGGGTTGATCTTTAGCACCAAAGAAAGTAAATAAAGACTTATTAAAGAATCTAGACTACGTTACACTGACAGAAGAGGGAACTGGCTAGCAACCTTACACCCAATAACACAAAAATGAGGAAAAGGATAAAACCATCCATGTAATTATAAAAACTAGAAAATGATGGGGCTGGGAAGGTGACTCAGTGGTAGAGTGCTTGCCTTGCATGCATGAGGCCCTGGGTTCAATTCCTCAGCACCACATAAGCAAAAAGAAAAAAGCCGGAAGTGGCACTGTGACTCAAGTGGTAGAGCGCTAGCCTTGAACTGAAGAGCTGAGGGACAGCGCCCAGGCCCAGAGTTCAGGCCCCACGACTGGACCCCCCCCCCCCCAAAAAAAAATAGAAAATGAAAACCAGTACACTTTTTTAAACATCCATTAAGTAAAAGAGGCCATTAAGATAATACTCTAAATATACTCACAAGTAAAAATAAAATCATGTTGACTGCACATAAGAACTTCTGTATTTTTTTTTTTTTTTTGGTCGGTCGTGGGGCCTGAACTCTGGGCCTAGGGGCTGTCCCTCAGCTCAAGGCTCAAGGCTAGCACTCTACCACTTGAGCCACAGCACCACTTCGGCTTTTTCTGCTTATGTGGTGCTGAGGAATCGAACCCAGGGCCTCATGCATGCAAGGCAATCACTCTACCACTGAGCCACCTTTCCAGACCAGAACTTCTATTCTTATCTCAGCATAAGACACATAAATAAATGAAGACATAGAAGAACAAAATTATAAGAAAGTAGATCATATATTGACCTGTCAAAATTTATATGCTGACTAAAACAGAAAAACAGGAACAAACCAAACCCAAAACTACTAGACAGAGATGGTAAAAACCAGCACAGACACCAATGTATTAAGAGACTAAAAAAAAAAAAAAAAAAAAATAGAATCAATGAAACAAAAATTAGTAAGATTGACAAACCCATATCTAATGACAAAAAACACCCAAATCAACAAAAACAGACTTTAAAAACATCACAATAAATACCCAAGAAATCTAAAAGATTACGATGTACTACTTTATAAACCTGCACTCAACATGAAAAATCTAGAAGAAATGGATAAATTCCTAGAGGTAGACTAGCTGCCTGAACTGAACCAAGAAGATAGAAAACAGTTACACAGACCCCTAAAAAGCAATGAGATTGAAGACTGAATAGAGTCTCCCAACAAGAAAAGTCTAGGTCCCAGTGGATTCACAGCTGAATTGTGTAAGACGTTTAAAGAACTAACACCAGTAATCCTCAAACATTTCCAAGAAAGAGAAAAGGGATGATCATTACCAACTCATTCTATGAAGCCAGTATTATACTCATCCCCAAACCAGGTACTCAGTGAAAAAGAGATCTGCAGACCAATCTCTTTGATGGACATAGGTGCAAAGCTCCTTAATAAATACTTGATAACAATATTCAACAACAAATCCAAAAAACATTCTCTACAATTGTCAGTTTCATTCCAGAGCTGCAAGTTTAGTTCAACAAACAAAAAAAATGTAATACACCACGTTAACAGAGCCAATGACAATAATTACATGATCATCTTAGTAGATGCAGAAAAAGCCTCTGACAAAATCCAACATCCATCTATGATAAAACTCTGGAGAAGCTAAAAAAGAATATACCTCAACATAATAAAGGCTATCAATGACAAACCTACAGCCACCATTATACTAAAAGTGAAAAACTAAAACTATTTCCTCTAAAATCAGAACATGGTAAGGATGTCCACTCTCTTCATTCCTTTCCAATACAGTCCTAGAATTCATAGACAAAACTATATGGCAAATAGAAGACATAATCCAATTAAAAAAAACAAGAGGGGGGGTGGAGGAAAAGTGGGAGAAAAATGGGGGAGGGGATCAATATTCAACAAGAAATATACTCATGGGCTGGGAATGTGGCTCAGTGGTAGAATGATTGCCTTGCATGCATGAGGCCCTGGGTTTGATACCTCAGCACCACATACGCAGAAAAAGCCAGAAGTGGTGCTGTGGCTCACGTGGTAGAGCACAAGCCTTAGGACAGAGCTCAGGCCCAGAGTTCAGGCTCCACAACTGAAAAAAAAAAGAAAAGAAAAGAAAAAGAAAAATATACTCATTACTTATGTAACTAACCCCTCTGTACATCAATAAATTTTTACAATAAATTTTTTTAAACAGGAAAAGAAATTAAGCTATCCTTGTAGGCAGATGACATGATCTTAAATCACTAGACTCCACTCCCATGCTTCTAGAGCTGATTGATAACAAAGTAGCAGGATACAAAATTAACCCACAAAAATCAGTGGCTTTTCTGTATACCAACCATGTCAGATAGGGAATTAGGAAAACAATTTCATTTGTGATACGCTAAAATATTTAGGAATAAACCACTATGAAGGTAGGACCTCTATAGCAAAAACTATAAGAATTTGAAGAAAAAAATCAAAGAAGACACCAGGAAATGGACCTCCCACATTCATAGGCAGAATACCATGAAAATGGCCATACTGCCAAAGGAGAGCTCAATAAGCATCCAAATTGCAATGTCATTCTTCATTAAGATAGAGAAAACAATCAAAAAATTCATATGGAACAACAAAAAAAACCAAGGAGCTAAAACAGTTTTGGACAAAAGAAAGCAAAGTTGAAGGCAATTCTGAACTTCAAACTTTACAGAACTATAATAACAAACAGCTTGGTACTGGCATAAAAATAGGCCTAAAAACCAATGGAATAGACTGGAAGACAAAGAAATCCATGTACTAATATACTTACTAGGGAGCCAAAAACATATGCTTTTTCAATGAACGGTGTTGGGGAAACCGGACATACACATGTAGAAGACTACAATTGGATCCATATGTCACCTTGCACTAATATCAAAAGACCTCATTGTAAGATCTGAAATCTTGAAACTACTGGAAGTAAGAAGAATAGCCAGGTACTTTCTGAAGAGCATTCTAGGGACTCAGCAAATAGATCTGACAGACAGGACTGCATTAAATAAAAAGTTCCTATGCAGAAAAGGATATAGTTACTAAGCTAAAAAGACAGCTTATACATATCACCCAACACATAAGAAATAATTGTATTAAAAAAAAAAAAGAAATAATTGTATTGTCAAAGCTTATAGAATTCACAAACTTCATAGACAAAGATAATGACAATTTGCCTTGTGAAGGTTAAAATGTGTTTGTGACTTTATCACTATCCTACAATTTATGTAATCAGTTAATCTCAATACAAAATTATTTTTTTAAAAAAGCTTATACATCCAACAAGGGCCTAATATCCAGAATATACAAGGAGTTCAAGAAACAGCCCCCCCAAAATTAATAACCCAATCAATAAATGGGTAAAGGAACTAGAGACTTCTCAGGAGAATGGCTAATAAACAGATGAGGAAATGCTCAACTTCCCTGGCCATAAAGGAAATGCAAATCAAAACAACTTTGAGACTCCATCTCATTACAGTAACATTGGCTAGCCTCAAAACTATGAGCAGAGGGAGACATGGTTCAAAAAGAATTATACTCATTACCTGATTCGTGTAGCTATAACCCTCTCTATATTATCTCAATAACACTAAAAGTAAATTTTTTTTTAAATGAGCAACAACAAGCTGGTGGGGTTGCAGGGGAAAAAGAACCGTATTATGCTGTTGGTGGGAATGTAAACTAGTACAACCACTCTGGAAGGCAGTTTGGAAATTCCTAAAATAAAAAATAGGGCTAGGAAAGTGGTTCAGTGGTAGAGCGCTTGCCTTACATGCCTGAGGCCCTGGGTTTGATTCCTCAGCACCACATAAGCAAAAAGAAAAAAGCTGGAAGTGGCACTGTGGCTCAAGTGGTAGAGCACTAGCTTTGAGCTGAAGAGCTGAGGGACAGCGCCCAGGCCCAGAGTTCAGGCCCCATGACCGGACCCAAAAAAAAAAAAGAATAAAAAATAAAATACCACTTTGGGCATCTACCCAGAGAAGACCAGATATAGTAAAGACACTTGCACATCCATGTTCATTGCCACACTATTCACAATAGCCAAGCTATGGAAACAGCCCAGATGCTCTACCACAGATAAATAGGATCAAGAAAATGTGGCACAAACATAACAATAGAATTTTACTTATCTATCAGAAAGAATAATATGTCATTTGCTGGGAAATGAATGCACCTGAAAAAAAAAAAAAGTTAAGTGAAATAAGTCAGGATCAAACAAAGAGTGCATGTTTTCTCCCATATGTGAAAACTAGACCTAAAATACAAGCATGTATGATAACATATAGGGTTCTATGAATATGCACATAAACTGACTAAAGGATTAATATAGAGAGAGGAGGAATCCCAAAGTGTAACTCCTCTGAATAAGTAATAAACTGTTTATCAAAATGAATACCAGGAAGAAGAAACATGTTGTGGGGGGATGGGGGAAAAGAGAGAAGCACATGAATTGAGGAAGGATGAGCAAATGCAGTCATTATATTAAATGTATATTATGTAAAAAGAGAACTATGTAACGAGGGTAGAGATGGGAGGGGGAAATAGGGGAGAATGAAAGAAGGGGTGATATAACCAGGAAACACTGTACTCATAACGTGACTTATGGAATTGTAATCTCTTTGTACAAGTACTTAATACTTTTTTAACTTATATGCTGATAATGTAGAACGTACCGTCTCAGGTGAGTATTAACATTCAGAAACAAGTACTGGTCAGAAGAAATACCAGGAAGTTACACAAAATTACAAATAAATTATCATAGTGAAATTCAGTTATTAACAAACTAGCTTCCATCTGAAAAATGTCTTCTTTAAAAGATTTATGGTGAAGTTTGGCATAGTAGCTCATATCAATAATTGTTAAGAAGGCTCATAAATGTAAGACCAGCCTGGGACACACAGTGAGACCATGTCTATGAAACAACAACCTCACAAAGAAGTAAATGAAATGAAACAAATCAGAATAAAAACAGACCTAGACCTCATCTGTCTTCTACCTACTCAGGAGACTGAAACCTGGATGATTCTGGTTCAAAGCAAACCCACATAGAAAAACCCAAAGACTCTATCTCCCAACTAGCCATCAAAATGCTGGGCTAGAAGTATAGCTCAAGTGTTAAGAAAGCCAAGCAGGAGTGTGAGGCCCCAGTATTGGCACAAACACAAAAAGTCAGACCTAATTTTAAATCTAAATCTTTTCTTTTTTAATGAAAAAGGTTAGCTATTAAAGAGAAATAAGCCCAAATATACAAAAAAATAATAAAATTAAGCAGAAATTTCAGAAGTCACATTGACTATTTTGTAAACCTCTATAATAACTGATAATGAAAAAAACTAGAGTTTCTAGGAAAATACAGATAAAAACAAAATTGAATCCACTAAACATATAAAGATTAAACAGACCAATTTTCCTAAAATAAGTTGTTAAGGACCTACAAAAAAGCATCAGGTCCAAGTGGTTTCACATAGGAATTCAAATAAACATTTTAATCAAGTTGTTCCAAGGCTCCACAAATTATTTAACAATATTAAAAATGAAGAACTTATTTTTATTATGTGTAGCTGGACAAAGAGTACAAATTTTGAAACAGAACAGTACCATTTATGAGTATTTATATAAATCCTCTAAAAGCAGCCAGGCACCAAGAGCTCATGCCTTTCATCCTAGTTACTCATGAAGTTGAGATCTCTGAGCTGCAATTCATAGTCAGCCCAGGCAGTAAAGTCCATGAGACTCTTACCTCCAATTAACAAGCAAAACGCCAGAAGTGGAAGTGTGGTTCAAGTGGTAGAGTACTAGCCCTGAGCAAAAAACTCAGGGACAATGTCCAGGCCCTGACTTCAAGCCTTAGAACTAGCATGCGTGTGCACACGTGTATACATGTGCGTGCATACACACACAGCTTCTAAAGTATGGTAAATCATATACAAATATACCTACATGAACACAGTGTCAAATTATTTTTGACAAAGGCACCAAGGGAACTGTAAAGAAATCTTTTCGATAAATAGATGATAGACAACTGGATGGCCATAAAAAAGTGCATTAACACATACACTTCTCATACAGAAAAATTAATCTGAAATGAAACATAAGCCTAAATATAAAAGCTAAAACCACAAAGCTCATAAGAGCAAACAAGTATCTGTGACCTTTGAGTGGATATAGATGCTTTAGAACATATAAGCCACTCTTGCTGAAAGGAAACCCTGAGAAAATTTTATAAAAATTTAAAACTTCTGGATCTGGGAAGGTGGCTCAGTGGTAGAGTGTTTGCCTTGCATTCAGGAGGCCCTGGGTTCAATTTCTCAGTACCACATAAGCAGAAAAAGCCAGAAGTGGCGCTGTGGCTCAAGTGGTAGAGCACTGTCCTTGAGCTGAAGAACTCAAGGCCCAGAGTTCAGGCCCCACGACCGGCAAAAAAAAATTTTAAACTTCTGTTCATCCAAGAATATTAAGGAAGAGAAAAGCAAGCCAAAACAAACAAATCAATAATAAAATCAAACTAAACAAAATCAATAAGCCTTAAACTAGGCTGTAATTTCTGCTCAATTTTTCTTTAAGCCTGAAATTGCCCTAAAAATAAAATCTAAATAATAGTAGGAGTGAATGTAATCAAAGTGCATGCATATATATGTATATATCACATTAAACTGAAACCCCTTTGTACAATTAAAACAAAAAAGTTGAAAATATCAAAATATAATTTACTAAATTTCCTTAAGAAATCAATTCCAGCTTTAATTGCTTTTAGATAAAGAAGCCAGGTAATCAAGAGGTTGAGGCAGGTGGATTGTGAGTTCAAGACCAGCCTAAGCTACATAGTAGACTATCTCAAAAAAAAAAAAACACTAGGAAGTGGCTCTGTGGCTCAAGCACTGGCCTTGAGCTGAAGAGCGAGTGCAGGGATAGTGCCCAAGCCCAGAGTTCAAGCCCCATGACCAACCAAAAAAAAAAAATACTATAAGGTCATCCTAAGTTGCTAATCACTCTGATATATTTGAGAAGACATGCATGCAACTTAAAAAGTTTAAGATGCAAAGATCAAAGCAGGGTGCCAGGGGCTCACGCCTGTAATTCTAGCTACTGGGGAGGCTGAACTATGAGGATCATGGTTTGAAACCAGTCCATACTGGCATACTGTGTGTGGCTCAAGTGCTACAGTGCTAGCCTTGAACAAAAGAAGCTAAGGGACAATGCCAGGCCCTGAATTCAAGCCAAGGATTGGCAAAAAAAAAAAAGCAAAAGCAGAGGGGAGAAGAAAAAATTGTCATCTGACTCACCTGTTGCTTCAAAGGTCAACTTTATAGAATCCCATGGTGTGTGTTCTTTGGCTATAAGTCTGAAATGAGGTGGATTTCTTGGCGAAACTTCTGGGGCAGGAAGATACCAGTTTTTTCTATTTGAAAAGGCAGAGTCAATATTTAGGATGATTTTAATGGATAGCTATCCATAACTCATGTTGTTCAGACCACATGAACACATCTTTGGGTATGAAAAAAATCTGACAGATATGAAGCGACCCATCTTCTGTAGCCAAGGTTACTTTTTTGGGTACTGGATATTGAACTCAAGGCCTCATGCTTGCAAGGCAGTCATTCTAACACTTGAGTTAGGCCTCCAGTTCAAAGAAAAATTTAAGTTTATATCCTGAGTGCTTTACGTACTAAAGAAATAAAAATTTTGTGATGATAGAAACTATAAACAACAGTTGACTTGTGAATTAAGGATAATAAATTAATAGTGATACAATGATAGAATTTGAGAACAAACTAATCCCCAACTTAAGCAGAAAAGTAATAAACCAACCTGATGAGAAAGTGCACTGGAAGATACCATGGGAAACCACAGAGGGGAGCATTCTCCTCACAGTGAGCTCGGACTGTGTCATTGATCTCAGGAATGTAAGGTGTTATATGAGACATTCCAGTATAATCAAACCCATTGATCCATATTCCAGAATCTCTTTTAACTATGTTTCCTTCCAAGTTGTGAAATGTTCTAGTCATATGCTGTAAAGAACAAGACTACTTAGAAAACTACTCTCTCAACCAATTCACCCACATTCTTATCCCAGATAAAGTATGAGCATAGATAAAATAATGTAGATCTAAAGAAACAAAAAGAGAACACTTTAGGTTAAGTTACTGCTAGTCGTTTTTCTTTTTCATTTTTTTGTGCCAGTCCTGGGGCTTTAACTCTGGGTCTAGGTACTGTCCTTAAGCTTTTGTGCTCAAGGCTAGCACTCTACCGCTTAAGTCATAGCTCTACTTCTGGCTTTTCTGGTAGTTTAGTGGAGATGAGAATCTCACAGACTTTCTTGCCTGGGCTGGCTTTGAATCACAATCCCCAGATCTCAACCTCTTGAGTAGCTAGAATTACATATGTAAGCCACTGTTGCCCAGCTGGTTTTTCTTTCAAACTGGATAATGAGTATATAAATGTTTTGCTGTACTGTACAAATATATTTTATATTGAAAAATTTGGGCTGGGAATGTGGCTTAGTGGTAGAGTTCTAGACTAGCATGCAGGAAGCCCTGGGTTCGATTCCTTAGTACCACATAAACAGAAAAAGGTGGAAGGGGTGCAGTGGCTCAAGTGATAGAGTGCTATCTTTGAGTAAAAAAAGATTAGGGACAGTGCTCAGACCCTGAGTTTAAGCCCTAGGACTGGCAAAAAAAAAAAAAAAAGAAGAAGAAGAAGCTTGACCAGGCACTGTAGTGCATGGCTGCATGCAGCCCCAGCCACTCAGGAGGCTAAGGAGGGAGGACTACTTGAACACAGGAGTTCAAGACCAACATGGGCAGCACAGTCACACTGTCTCAAAAAACAAAGCAAAAATATTGAATGTATATGTATAAATCAGATTTTAAAAGGCAACAATATTAGAACTCCTAGAAAAAAACGTAAATGCACGCTACATTTAACTTCCCTTCTATGTTATACAAAGCTAATTCATGTGTAGAGAAAAACAGGAATCACATCTGCCACTAGACAGACTTGTGCCCAATAGGCTTCTATGAAAAGACACCATTATCCTTGAAATAGCCTTACTGACAGCCTGAAGAATATCAAACAGGAAAAGAAAAAGGTTACATAGGGCAAGGTTTTGCAGACTGCCACTGACAGGCCAAATTATCATTTGTATAAAGGTTTCATCAGAAGACAGTCATATTTACTTGGCTCAGGTATAATCTACAACTGCCTTCACTCTACCAACAGACTAGCTGCAATAGAAACTGTATAGCTGTCAAGCTCTAAAATATGTATTATTACTTTGCCTTATACAAAAGGGAAAGAGAACTCAGACAAATCAAAGCAAGACTTTTAAAAAATAAAAACATACCTTTTCCTAAATACTACTGACATTATAAAAATTAATATGCTGTGCAAACTCCACTGAATCTCCTGAAGAATTAAACTTGCAAATAAAGGAGTATTTGTTTCATCTCACATGGCTCACAAAAATTGTTCTTACCTGTAGAAACACTCTCTTTGGCTTTGGATTAGCAGGATTGGAGCTATATGGGAAAAAAGTTCCACTGCAAACAAGGAGGAATGTAACTGTACATACCAAAGTTAGAGTGAGCATAGTTTTTTTTGTACTTCTGGTAAGGTAGATGAAGTTAATCTGAAATAAAAATATTACAAATTGATTATCACTAGCAGGCTTTTTAACTGACTTTTATTTTTTAACAGGTATTGCCTAATTGGCAATGGAGAAAGTTTATCAGCATGTGATGCCACATCAACACCAAGTAAACAAAGCACTAATTCTCAGGGATTTCCATCAAAAAACAGAGCTAAAGAATTACAGATTAGCCGGGCGCTGGTGGCTCACGCCTGTAATCCTAGCTACTCAGGAGGCTGAGATCTGAGGATCGCGGTTCAAACCAGCCCGGGCAGGAGAGACCTTGAGACTCCTATCTCCAATAAACCACCAGAAAACCGGAAGTGGCGCTGTAGCTCAAGTGGTAGAGCGCTCGCCTTGAGCTGAAGAGCTGAGGGACAACGCCCAGGCCCAGAGTTCAAGCCCCACGACCGACAAAAAAAAAAAAGAATTACAGATTATTCATAATCTACTATGATAAGTGAAGTCATTTCCTAATCTATGGTGTTACAACACCCATCCTGCATAATCTCCCATAAAACAGTAGTATTCTTAAGTGAATGATCCTTTGTCTATACACTGTGAGTTCAGAAATAAGACCAGTCACCCCAGGATTTAAGGCAGTGCATTGGCAAAACATGTATCCCTATCTGCCCTTCAACCTCCTAAGTGACACACTACTAAATATATCTCCCACCAAGTAATGCATTTCTCATCTACTATAAGGCTGGCAGGTCTAAACAGAGATAGTATTTTGGGTTAAAGTTTAAAAAAGAAAAAGAAAAAAGAAAAGCCTGCCTATCATAATGCTGTAATTGCAGCCATCATGCTAGCTACTACAAAAGTTGTCTTAAAATCTCACTTTAAGTTATTGTTTTCACATTCAAGTCTCCCCCCCCCCCCCATTCTCCAATCAGGAGGCCCATTTGCCTCTTCTACTTATCTTCTTAACAGGTTTGATAACAGTTACAATGAATGGCAATCAGAGAAGAGGAAGGATGACCATAAAGTGACAATGTGTCTGGGTTCCATCTTATTCTATTTGTAAATCACTACCTTTCACACTGCTACATATAAACAAGAAAATGAAAATTAAAAACACACAGCATCAAGGAATAGCAGGGTTATTTCACATTATAATGAAAATAAATGAGATTTTTTTTAATATTCAAAAGTCATTATCTCCCCAAAAGTTTCCCTAATAAATTATGACGTAGGAAAAATATACTTTACACATCCTTTTTATTCTGACTATGGATATTTTCAATTTCCACAGGCTCATTTTGTCTCCTTCCATATGATCATGACCAATGGCACAGAATTCAAATGATCCACACTTGGGTCATTTTTACAAGCACCACTAACTTCCAGTCATTCAGGAATAAATAAGGGAGCAGGTCGTATGTTAACACAGCTGACTTTGGATCAGAATTTCACCTACAGGTGACAATACTCCACTATCTCCTTTTTGTTGTTCTTTTGTGTTTTTGAGATGGAGTCTCACAGGCTAACCTCAAATTTACAATTCTCCTGTCTCAGCCTTCTAATTAATCTTCACAATAGCAAACCTATCTATTGACAAATACAGAGTTTTGCAAGATTATTAATAAAACCTAAAGAAATTAACCCTGTAGAAAATAAAATTTTAGAACATTCCATGCCTCCTACTACAAATACCAGTAAGGATATGAATCATCATCTTAACAGTATACTTAGGTTTCTTTTAGGATTAAGACAGTCAACCTCAAATAATAATGTACATATGAATTCACTAGAAGGTTACATATGCAAATCCACTTAGACAGCTTTCCTGGCCACGGAGGGGTTATCTATGGATAATGCTGAGCTAAGCTGTGGTACTTCCTAATCTTCATAGGTCTTCAAAACCTAACTGCCACCAGAGGTTCCTTTTACCACAAAGGCTCACTATCCCCTCCATGAAGAAATGAGATATAATCAAGTTATAATTCCAGTTTCTATTTGGTCTGATAGCACCAATTCTCAAGGCATACTATGGATGTTCAGTAAGTAATTCCTAAGAAGGACAATGAAAAGAGCCACAAAACAGAGACCTCCTTTCTGTAGAGGCTCAGGCTATTCAAGAGATGTATAAACCTGATGCCAAGCAAACCATGGTTGAAGTTTCTGATATGAAACTCATCATAAACCAGCTTCTCTTTCCTCTGGAAGTCCCATAAGATGAAAAACACAGACAACAACAAAGGTAAGACTCTCCCTACCAAAGCAATACACTGATGTAAAGGCCTATACTATTAGTACTTGGTATATATTTAAGTATCCTCATTGGTCATCACTCAAAGAGACAGATTCAGTTAATTAATTTTGATGTGTTAGCAATGAGGCAATCGAATTGCAATGCAAAAAAGCTCCACTCCAGTTGTCTTCTCTTGATCTAACAGATCTAATAAAACTACTATGTTTTTTATTAATATTTACTTCTAATATGCTCAGAATACACCATTAGTATTTATTTTATTTTTTTGTTTTTTGTTTTGGGGCCAGTCCTGGAGCTTGAACTCAGGGCCTGGGCATTGTCCCTGAGCATCTCTGTGCTCAAGGCTAGCACCCTACCACTTAAGCCACAGCACCACTTCCAGCTTTTTATTTATGTGGTACTGAGAAATCAAACCCAAGGCTTGGTGCATGCTAGGCAAGCACTCTGCCACTAAGCCACATTCTCAGCCCCTAGTATTTATTTTAAAAGTTCATCAACAGGCAATGTCTTAACAATTCCCATTTGATATATCTTCGAATACACATTCAGATAGAATAAAAGCAACAGCAACAACAACAGCAACAAAAACTCATCTACTTTTTCTTATCAGATTGAACCCACAAGATGCTCAGCCCTTTGCTGTGACTTTTGCTTAAGACTTTCTCAGAAAGTACAATTAACATTATTTCACATGTATGATGGCTAAGCTTAATACATATTCACATTTAAAAATGGAAAACAAAACTTTTTTCCTTACAAAATAGGAAGAGAGCACCATCGTACAACCAGCCAAAATGGATGCCAGCACAACATCAGGTGGAATTTCTGAACCACTTCTCCCAAGGATAGGGGTAAACATCTCAAATACTGCCCAGATGAGGTATAGTGCATAGATGTAAGGAATAAACATTCCCAAAAGGTAAAGGGCAATAAATTTTCCTTGGGTACCTAGGAAGAAGGAAAAACAACACATACATAAGAAAATCTACAGAGCAGCAT
Source organism: Dipodomys spectabilis (assembly GCF_019054845.1). NCBI lineage: Eukaryota > Metazoa > Chordata > Mammalia > Rodentia > Heteromyidae > Dipodomys > Dipodomys spectabilis. Next base: position 18,623,560 of record NW_024870775.1, read on the forward strand.
TTTGTAGTGATGATGTGCCTTGGCACCTGACAGAAAGTAGGTTTAGGTGTGACACTGGCTCTTTAGGTACATGTTATCTACCAAGATAAAGTACTTCACTCAGAGAAGATAAAATACAATAAGAATAAAAATACACAAGGAATATATTAGTATGTGTTCTCATATACTAGTATATAAGAATGAGATGGGGTATAAGGTGTAATATAATTTACATAGTATGAAAATTTAAGAAAACAAACAGTGACAATATAAAAAGCCTACTTGATGAGATTTTTTTATTTAAAAAAAAAAAAGTTCCTAGAAGGCTTAATGAATTTTTCCATTTGTATCAAAATCAAAAATACCCTACCATGCTGCTTAAAGTCCTTGGGCACAAAAAGCTTTGTGAGCAATGGAAACACTACCCAAACAGCACTAATGAATGCTGAGCAAAATCCTTGGTAAGTGAGAGTTATGAGAAAACCACAATGCACAAACAGTGAGACATCAAAAAACACTTCTCCCAGGTACTGGTCACTGACATTCTGAAAGAAAGAAAAATAAACAAGAAGTCTCAATCATGGGTTATTCATAAAGATCATTGATTATAACAATTTCCATTGCTCATAATTTTCATTGCTCAAGGAAATTATAATCTTTTATCTCCATTGTTTGACAGGATCTACTCTTAAAACTGACCAAGTAAAGACCTAACAAATCTCCCTTCTACCAGGAGAGGGCAATTTAACAAGCTATAGTGACAATAATACCATTTCTCATATCACCAGGCTAAAAGTAACCCTTGGAAGTGATCTAAAATAAAAAGAGTCTCCTAAAATCACCCATTTCTGTAATATTTTGCTAGAAAAGTGATCTGATCTTCAGTGGCAGCACCAACCACTACCATACACCAGGAATGCTGCATGCCCTCTGCAGCAGTGGCCTTGGTGGGTTTGGCTTCATTTTCTTACATCCTACTATTTCTACCTGGCCATTTCTGCTACTCTGCCCTTAGCCCCATCTTTTATTTCCAGTGCTTTCATATTAGAAAATTTTCATATCAAAAACTCTTAACAGTTTTTGAGACATGAAGTCCAAGGAATCCTGAAGAATGCCTTGCACTCTTCAGAAGAAAGTTGATTTATGAACTTAGAAACATTAACAGTTGCAAGAGTGATTTTATTAATAGAAACATGAAAGTATAAGCTGTGTATAAACACCAACATGGAAATTGACATCTTTTAAGTTTCCTTTTCCTTTTCCTCTGCCTTCTCATTTGTTTTATCCCAGGGTACTTTTGCTTGAAGGGACCTACTTCAAGAGCTTAAGAGTTATTGTCATGTGTTTTTAGAACAAGTTCATTTCACTCCCCGTTGCATGATGGGAAAACACAAGCTATAGCAGCTAACATTATGTTCAACATAGGATTAAGAGGTTTTGTTTTTCTTAAAAGATAATTCATGGAGTTCAATCTGAAGCTAAATGCTACTCAAATACTTAAAATCAAATATCTCACAATGCAAACTGATATAAGTCAAAATATTTTACTTTCAGGGTCCAAAGTAAACCAAAGATAAAACATCCCTTAAATATATTTTCATCAACATTTATCCCTCCCCAACTGCAATTTATACTACTTACCCAAGTTTTCTTGGTATATCACAAAGTAACTTTCATGCTAACAAAATTTTAATGATGTTTCATTGACTTTGAGAACTAAACCCCAGCTCTCTTTCTCATTCACTGTTACCTTGTCTTCACTACAATTGACTTTTTACTGATAGTGGCCCAAATGTATATGCATTCTTACCTTTGGTCACTTATCAGCCTGTTCTCTATCTAGTAAATGTCTACTCATGCTTCAAAAATCCCATTCACATGTCACCACCTCCTTCAAGAAGCTTTCTTGGCTCTACCTGCAAAATTCCTTTCTCCTGCTCCTGTACTACCTCACTTCACCCAAACACTATAGTTTCTGCATCTTCCCACGTGACACTGAGCAAATCAAAGACAAGAGTACATTCTCAACAATCTCTGTACCAGAAGGTCTCAGCCTAATGAGTGCTTAAAGAATATTTGTAAGGGCTGGGAATGTGGCTTAGTGGTAGAGTTCTTGCCTAACATGTATGAAGCCTTGGGTTTGATTTCCTCAGTACCACATAAATAGAAAAAGTTGGAGGTGGCGCTGTGGCTCACATGGTAAGAGTGCTTGCCTTGAGCAAAAGAATCTCAGGGACAGTGTCCAGGCCCTGAGTTCAAGACCCAGGACTGGCAAAAAAAAAAAAGAATATTTGTGAAATGAGGAGAAACTGTGGGAAGGTGAAGGAAGGGATGACATTGTCCAAAAAAAGAAATGTATTATCTGACGTATGAAATAGTAACTCCTCTGTACAACACCTTAACGATAAAATATTTTTTAAAAATATTTGCAAAATGAAAATGAAGCTTTCAGCTTCAGCCCAAATATTTATAACTAGACAACTTAAATATTAAACCTAGCTTTACTCAGCCTTCTATCCCATCCCTGCCAAAATCAACAATATCCAACGATATTTGTTTACATAAAAAGCTTTATGTTTATAGAAATATATAAAATAATTTATAGAAATATATTTATATTCTGTATTTTATATATCAATACAAATACAAATAATTTATATAAATACATTTATATTTATGCATACATTTATGTATATATATAAGTGTACATACTTATATTTATATAAGTATTTATATATTTAAATAGCTTATTTATATATTTATATAAATAGCTTTTTATAAAAAGCTGCACTAATAATAAGTCTCACAGTATAATTCTTTTGGAAACTGAAATTACTACAATAAAAGTATGATCTGAACCATATGCAATGGCTAATCTCCAAGAACCTTTCTTCATAAGACCTGATTAAGATGGAAGGGTTCTTCAAACCCATCCCACACATTAACTGGAACTGAGACCTAGGTTCAGATACTAAAAACATCCTAAGGGAAAGATGCTGGATTACCATGTTCCATGTGCCCATTCTAATCCCTATCAGGAAAACTGAAAAACAAAAATTATCTACTTATGGTCTTCAAATCAAAGGAGCTAAGATTTTCCCCTTTAATTCCCTTAGAAAATCATTATGACTTCTCATTTACTATAATTCACTCATGGTTATTTCATAACCATAACTTCTAATTTTATCAAACACAAGTTGAAAGCACAATGTAGGAAGTCTCTAAAACATCAGTATAATTCAATTAAAATCTCCATTTCACTTTCCTTTTTTTTCCTTCACAGTGTGTCTTTAACTCTGATAGTACAAATGCATGTTGTCAGAACCTCCACCAAAAACATCTAAGAAAAAAATGGAAGAAAAGCTGAGGGGTGTGTGTGTGTGTGTGTGTTTTGTTTTTTGTTTTGGGTTAAAATGTGCTACCAACTGAACCAAACTCCTAGCAAAACTGAAAACTTTAAATGTAGCATTCTTTCAACAACAAAGACTGTGTGTTAATGCTATGTGCCAGACTCTGCCTAAACACAAAGGAGACAGCAATGAATAAACAACCCCTGCCTCCATGAAGCTTATATTGTGGTGGTGAATAGTGATTTTAAAACAACATAAATCACTGCATGAGCCCAGGATGGGTTAGCAGTTACAACACTGTAGCACAGGCAGAGAGCTGTGCAAACAAGCCTTACATCACCACTATCCTAAATGGTGTTTATACAGCTTTATAACCTCAATTACATTTTGCATCACAACTCTCAAAATAAGAAAGTGATCAGTAAACTAATGCAGTTGTGGAGAATTCTTTATAAAAATGCTGAACAATAGCTCAAAAGATAAATTATAATGAATCCCACTTGAGTTTGTCTTCAATCCTTGCAAGCAGCAAAAATAAATCAATAAGTATACTTTATACTTACCACATAATAAAATCTTTTTGCAAGCGTATGTATGAATATTATTTTGAGTATAGCTGCGGTCCCATACAGACAAACGGAAACATAGAAGTGGTTATACCATGAGAGAGACTGTCCAGTAAGAGAGACCAACACTGCTACAATGAGAACCATTACAAGGCTAGTAAACCAGCTAATGAGAGTGATGGCAAGTCCACACAAGAAGTCCTTCGTGTAGTTAAAATCTAATGAAGAAAAAAACAAAAAATTATGGTCACCATTTTCATCAAATCAATTACATCATCAGTTTCTTTTTTTTTTTAATTTAATTTTATTTGTGAACATACTGTACAGATGGGTTACAATTACATGGGCAGGATAATGCGTACATTTCTTACCAAGCATTGCAGCCTCCTCCTTTGTATACCCTTCACATCCCTTCCCAGCCTCCCCCCTCCCCCCCAATCCCAATCCTTCTCCTTCCTCCCCACGTCATCAGTTTCTAAAACAAAATATTTACCACTATAAAGAACTAGAATGTCCAATTGTTGACACTAAAACAGGGAAAATATGAAGACTAGTATTCAGGGAACACTTATTGAGAGTCTGTGGATACTAGAAACCCAGAGATATATCTTGTAGAAACAATTCAGAAACATCCCTTACTAGGGAAGTGGGTAGTTTTAGTCTTCCTCATCTTTGGAATGCTTTGTGTACCAAAATATTAGCAAGTACAGAAGGCAAAGTTCTATATAAAATTTTGCTAAAGAAGCTAATATAGGAAGATAAGGACATGGGGTAAATAATGTGATAAAGAAACATTTTATCTTGTAACAACACTTAACAACTTAAGACTGAAATATTTCAAACAGAAGGAAACAATTTAACAAAATGCAGTTCATTCATACCTTAGAAAAGTGTGTTACTGGTCAATAGTGGAAAAAAAACTTTTTTTTTCTTTTTTGGTGCCACTAGTGGTGCTTGAACTCAGGGCCTCATAACTTGTGCTTGGCTTTTTCACTCAAGGCTGGTACTCTACCTGAGCCGTACTTCCATGTCCCAAAAGACATTTGGTTTTTTGTTGTTATTGTTGGTTGTGGGGCGTGCACTGTGGGCCTGTGCACTGTCCCGGAGCTCTTCAGCTCAAGGCTAGCATTCTACCACTTTGAGCAACAGTGCCACTTCTGGTTTTCTAGTGTTCAATTGGAGGTAAGAGTCTCACAGACTTTCCTGCACAGAATGGCTTTGAACTGCGATCCTCATATCTCAGCCTTCTGAGTAGCTATGATTATAGGCATGAACCATGAATGTCCACCTTGAAAGACTTTTTAATGGAACTTTTTACTAAAAGTCAATCTGTATAAGCTATTTTTCAATAATACCTAAGTGGTACTTCCATGAAAATAGTCTCTTTCATCAAGACTGAAAGTAGTGTATATGTCAATTTAATATTTAGTTAGAAATTTCTTAAAATACAAACCAAGTATTATAAAGATTGTTTAACTTCCTGGGAAGATACAAACACAGTGACTAAAAACTTTCTAACAAATCCTATACCCATGACTGTATTTGCATTTTAGAAAAGTACTTACTCTTATATTTGGGCTGCAACAATTTTTTGCCCAGATACAAAACAACTGCCATTACCACCATGTAGTTTATGATTGCGCCAATACGGGATGGGTAAGCAATGACAAACAGACCAAGAACATCAAAAAAGACCATGTTTCCGTGTCGATACTCAGATGAAGAAGCTAGCATATCAGATGTAGCGAGATATTTAAGGACTGCTAAAATATTGTCACCTATTAGTAAGAAAGAAACAAAGTTGAATAAACTATTAGAATGCAATTTACATATACAACAATATATAGCAGAAATAAATCATTTACTATTTGAATAAAGAAGTAGCTGGAAAGAATGTGGACAATGCTTCCTACCATGCTACTCTCTCCCTAACTTTTCTTTCTAAATTTCTCCAGTATGGCCCCTGCTCCTTTCTCCATTTCCTCTTCACTTAGAAGCTCAGTCTTTCCCTTCCTATTAGAACTAGTCTTTTTGATAAATTAACATACAGATATCTTAGATCCGATTCCTTGACTATATATTAACTATACCAGACACTTCTAGTTATCAAAAATTCTGTAAGTCAAGGAACAAAGAGCTCTTTTAAACCTCACAGGCCCAGAACAAGTTGTTACAAGTAAGGTGAAAAGAAAGAAAAAAGGCAGAGGCAAGAACCATCTTGAACTGCATAAGACAGTCTCAAACCCAACCGAACAACAACAACAAAAATAAAACTCAAGAGATAGTGGCACAATGTTTGTCTAGCACGAGGCCCTAAATACAATCCCCAGCACTATAAAGATTATAAAGAAAAAAAAATTAGAAGACAGGAAGGAGGCTTATGTCGAAGGATTGTGAATTCAAGGTTAGTCTGAGCGACACAGTGAATCCCCATCTCAAAAAGGCAGGTAAAAAATCAAAACTCCAGGAAATGAAAAAGTTTTTTTCTTTTTTGTTGCTTTTCTTTCCTTTTTTTTCTGTTTGTTCATTTATGTCGTTGGGAAGGTGAGGGAGCCACAGAAATGGAGGGGAAAAGGGTAAACAAATGCAGCTGGAGAGTACACTGAAAATGAACTATGTAACTTGTGGATGGGGAGGGAAAAACTGGGAGAGAGTAAGAGAAGGGGTGACACTGTCCAAAAAAAAGTACTCTTTACCTAACCCTCTGCACATCATCTTTACAATAACAACAAAAAGGCCAGGCACTGATAGCTCATGCCTATAATCCTAACTACTCAGGAGGTCGAGATCTGAGGATCACAGTTCTAAGCCAGCCCGGGCAGGAAAGTTCATGAGACTCTTATCGCCAATTAATGACCAGAAAATCAGAAGTGGGGCTATGGCTCAAGTGGTAAAGCACTAGCCTTGAGCAAAAAAGTGTCCAAGGATGCCTAGGTTCACACCCTGAGTTCATGTCCCACAACTGACAAAATAATAATAATAATATTTTTTTTTAATTAAAAGAGCTAGGTGCTAGTGGCTCACACCTATAATCCTAGCTACTCAGGAGGCTGAGACATAAGGAGCGTGGTTCAAAACTAGCCTACACAGAAAGTCCATGAGACTCTTATTTCCAATGAACTACAAAAAAGCTAGAAGTACAGCTGTAGCTCAAGTTGTAGAGTGCTAGCCTTGAGTACAAAAGCTTCAGGGACAGTGCCCAGGCCCTGAGTTCAAGCCCCCCTGCCCAGAAAAAAAAAAAAAGAAGAAGAAATATAGTTGTGGGAGACTTAAGAGTTTGGAAAGACCGGGAAGCAACCCTGAGAAGTGATATTTATATCTTTAGAATGAACAAAACCACAAATTAGTCCTAAATGGAGAGAGTATTCAGAAATGAAGCTGCAGAAAAGTCGTAGGCAAAACCTGACACATCAAAGGTCTATTAAAATTATTTGTTACATCAATCAATGAATATAATTAAACATTTTCTGATATAAGGTCTAGCGGGTTATGTTGCTCAAACTAGCCTTGAACTCCTAAATTCCAGCTATCTTTAGCCTGGAAGTAGCTGGGAAGACAGCAGTTAGGCTGTGACACACCTGTGTCTAAACTTCAATAGCAAGCCTACTTCCTACTGCTCATCCCACCCTTGACTTTCTTTTCTCCACTTAAGATACATACACACTCTTACCACCAGATTTCCTTCATTTCTTTTTCACTCACTTCCATTTAACATTCTTGCTTAAAATATATTTTCTCTAATGCTTTGGTTTTAACACTTCCCTCTTCCAAAAATAACATCCATTCTCTGTTCTTGTGTTCTATACCTTTAATTCCCAAATTCATATGCCCAAATTTGCCGCCCTGATTTCATAGGCTAGTTCAGACCTCTGCATCTTACTTGAGCTCACAGTCTGTTTTCCCTAGTCAATTCCACTTATCTCTTCTATCTAATCTCTCAAATACTGCTGATTTATGTTGTGCACAATGTAATTTTTTTGTCCTTCCCCTTTTGTTGCTCATCTTTTGTCAACACCATGACCAAGATCCTCATTAATAACTCATTTTGACTAGGGACTCTCTAAGAGCATTACCAGTACAACTTTTTTTTTTTTTGGTTGGTTGTGAGGCTTGAACTCTGGACCTGGATACTGTCCCTCAGCTCTTTAGCTCAAGGCTAGCGCTCTACCACTTGAGCCACAGTACCACTTCTGGCTTTTTCTGTTTATGTGGTGCTGAGGAATTAAACCCAGGGCCTCCAGCATGCAAGGCAAGCACTCTACTGAGCCACCTTCCCAGCCCACCAGTACAACATTTAAAACCACCTTAATAACTTCATTCAGAGACTCAAACCTTCCAAAATTCCTTAGTCCTTTAACATTTTTCTGATCATTTTCTTTCCTTTATGGGATGGAACCTAGAAACTTGTAGATACTAGGTTAAGTGTTCTACAACTGAATTTTTGCTGATTCTTAAAATTTTTCTATGATTTCCTCTCTCCCATATACTTCAACCAGATCTCCTACTATGTCTGAAGATGTTACTTCCATTCTAGTCATTTTAGTCTGATACTCTACACATTAACAGCTTTCCCCAAACACACACTGTGCTCTTGCATGGATCATCCTCTTTTTTTTACATGCCAAATTCTATCAATTCTTTAAGGCTTAGAATGTGATCTGCCTCTTCCAACTACTCCAGATCTCTCTGGAGAGCACTTTAAATTCCTATCCTATAAAGCTTTTCAACTATTTTCATCATCCAATTATGGACCATGTAACCACTTTCCACACTAGACAAACTGCCTACACCCGTATTCTATTGTCACCTCCAACTCATAGCTTTTACATTATTTACACTTATATTGTTCAGCAATCCTACCTTAATGCTAGGTTACCCCCTTTCCAAGTTGACACTTATTGACTGGCAAATAAGACGGCATGGCCATTCTACCACATACTGCCTCTCCAATGCACCTTTCAGAAAATTCACATATTTCATCTTAGTGCATATCAGAAGTTGAACTTGGGATACCAACCTGCTCTCTGAATAGAATCTGTTAGAATTCTATCTGCTGTGTCATACTTCGTGTGATAAATGTATCCGTTCTCAATAAAAGCTAAATCTATTCCTGTAACACACAGAGAGGGGAAAAGTCATTTTGCTTTAAAGTTTAACTTCACTTTAGGCTTATTTGTTTAATAAATTCCTAAGACAAAATGCCAAAACAATGGGATGACTGTCCTGCCATATTTATGAAGAATATTCTCTTCCATACTTACAAAATCTACAGTTATGATCCCTAATACAAAGCATGACTGAGGAAGTATACTATACCACATAGAAGAGGAATTCACACAGCAAGGAGTAGGAAATTTGATGTACTGAGTTTGGTCAGTCATCAAAATTTTACCATCTATATCCTTGCCTGGCCAAAGCCAAATTTTAACTGCAAATAAAGTCATTGAGGGAATTGGCAAGCAAGACCCACAATAAAAGCAAAAGACCCCTAGGGCTGGGAATGTGGCTTAGTGGTAGAGAGCCTGCCTAGCATGCATGAAGCCAGGCTCACTTTCTCAGTACCACATAAACAGAAAAAGCTGGAAGTGGTGATGTGGTAGAGTGCCACAAGTAGTAGAGTGTATTGTCAGGGACAATGCCCAGGCCCTGAGTTCAAGCCCCAGGACTGGCCAAAAAAAAAAAAAAAGTAAAACCCTTGAGAGATCTAGTAATGAAGTGTTAAACCAATCCTAATCATATTCTGGAGGAGGCAAACATTTAAATTACTATGGAGTTTTAAAAAAAGAAAACATTTGGCATGGGTCCTCAAGAGGCTGAGAAATGAGGATTGAGGAAATTCAAAGCCAGCCCTGGCAGGAGAGTTTGTAGGACTCTTAGCTTCAATTAACCAACCAAAAAGCTGGAAGGGGATCTATGGCTCAAGTGGTAGAGAGCTAGCCCTGAGCAAAAAAACGCTCAGGGCAGAGCCAGGCTGTCAGGCCTAGAACTAGAACACACACACACACACACACACACACACACACACACAAAGGACAACATTAAGAACTCTCTGTTAGTGAGGAAGAAAATTCATATGGAATGTACTCGCCAAACATGGTATCTACTCATAAACTTTGAAGAAGTAAAGCTCATTTTTGAGAAATCAGTTTTGTACAACAGCTTATAAACCATTCACAAAATACCTGGAATGTTCCCAAAATCTCTATAGATACGAAAGTCCGTATCTGAAGGAATGATTCCACTCTGGAAAACCTCTTGAGCAACCACAGAAGCAAAAGGGTGTTTAGCTGCTGAAACATAAGCTTGAACCAACCAAGGATTTTCAGGACCTGAAAAGAAGTGGGACAAGACAATGCAAGTTTAATCTTGCAATTTTTTAAACATATCTGAATAATTACTTTGTTGCTGGTGTTACAATGCTAGACTTGCATGTACCAAGCAGATCTTTTCCCACCGTGCTTCATCACTAGGTGGTTTGGGGAAATGGATGCAAACACATTCCTTAATCCCTTTTTCTGTATTTTCCAACATTTCTCAGATTATATGTATATGACTTATAGAATGAAAAATAACTTCTCATAAAGATAAAATTACCTTAAACTATGTTTATCTGAAAAACAGGAAACTAATTTGTAATTCTATCACCCTCAGACAATTATTATCAATTTAACATTTTCAATTTTTGTGGTGTGTTCATAGCTGCAAACAGTACACTCTATACATTGTTCTTTAATTTAACATTAAACATATTTTCCAATACTGATAAAAATTACAATGATCATTTTAATACTTCCTCTTTATTTTGCTTACTATAAGGCTCCATACCATTTATAATTTATCATAATTGATAATTCTGCATTCATCATGTATTAACACCTTTTTTCAAAACTTGAGTTTCTTCTTTGAAATTATAGGATGTTACATTATTGCTTTCAATAAGGGCCTCTTATCCAAAATATACAAGGTGCTCAAGAAACTAAACCTCAAAAAAGCAATTAACCCCATTAATAAATGGGCAAAGGAGCTAAATGGAGTCTTCTCAAAAGAATGGCCAATAAATAGATGAGGAAATGGCCTGGCCATAACGGAAATGCAAATCAAAACAACACTGAGATTTCATCTCTCCTCACTACGATTGGCCAGCATCAAGAATAAGAACAACAAATGTTTGAGGGGCTGCAGGTAGGAATATAAACTAGTACAACCACTCTGGAAGGTGGTTTGGAGATTCCTCAAAAGACTGAACATAGAACTATCATATGATACAGCAATACCACTCTTGGGCATTTACCCAGAATATTGTAAATCAGGCTATAGTAAAGACACTTGTATATCCATGTTCATTGCTGAACTATTCACCACAGCCAAGTTACAGTAACAACTCAGATGGCCTACAATAGAAGAGTGAATCAAGAAAATGTGGTACATATATACAATAGAACTTTATTCATCTATCAGAAAGAATATGATGTCACTTGCAGAGAAGTAGATGGACCCAGAAAAAATTATGGTAAGTGAAGTCAGGGTCAGACAGTGTATGTATGTGTAAGTTAGATGTAAAATACACACATACATGATAACATACACAAGGTTTTATAAATATATACACAAACTGACTAAAGGATGGTATACCTAGGGGAGGAGTCCAAAGGTATAACTCCTCTGAACAACTAATAAACCATTTAAAATTAATATTGGGAAACACACATGTTCAGGGGGAAGAGCAAAGTAAGAAGGGAGTCACAGGAAGGAAAGAGGAAAGTTGAGCAAATGCAGTCATTATATTTTTTTGGGGGGGGTGTCCAGTTGTGGGGCCTGAACTCTGGGCCTGTGCGCTGTCCTTCAGCTCTTCAGCTCAAGGCAAGTGCTCTACTACTTGAGCCACAGCGCCACTTCCAGCTTTTTTCTTTTTGCTTATGTGGTGCTGAGGAATCAAACCCAGGGCCTCAGGCATGCAAGGCAAGTGCTCTACCACTGAGCCACTTTCCCAGCTCCAGTCATTATATTTAATGTACACTAGTAGGGATGAGATGGGAAAGAACAATGGAAAGGGTGACATTGATCAAAATGCCCTGTACTCATAAACTGTCTTTTGGAATTGAAATCCCTTTATATGATTACTTAATATCTCCAGTAACCTATTCAAAAAAACTGGAATGTGAACTGTGGCTCAAGTGATATAGCACTCACCTTCAACAAAAGAAGCTTAGGGACAGTGCTCAGGCCCAGAGTTCAAAGTTCCAGGATCATGGAAGGTTGGGGGGGAAGTATAGTACTGTTCCAAATTATTCACTCTTTCCTCCTAGAAAAAGGATTCCACATTCCTATCTTAGCCTTACCACATACATAATTTGTAACACTTCCCTATGGAATCACTACATATTTTCTCTACAAATATTAATTGAAGGCTTGGTCTTATTACTTGCTCTGGACAAAAGATTGTGAGCAGGAACAGAATAAAGCTCAATCCAATAAATAATAATAATAATAATAATGGGCTATGACTAAATTATTAAAATAATTTATACTAGTAATTAAAAGTATATTATTAACACATAGGAGAAAAGGCAAGCAGAGGGGGGGACACAAATGGAGAAAGGAAGGGTAAGCAAATACAGTATATTCAATGCACATTATATAAAAGTTGAGTTTTTACATAAAAGAGGTAGGGATTGGAAGGGGAAAGACAAGTGAGAATGATAAAAAGGGCAATACTGATCAAGATGCATTGCACTCATATTCTGACTTATGGAATTGAGACCCTTGTGAACAACTAATCAAAAAATAAATAAAAACAAAGATATAATTAAAACTACTCTGACAAACAAGTAAAGCTAAATTATAAATTCAAAAAGTGATTATCACAAAAATCAGAAGTTAATTAAATGGGGGCTGGGAAGGTGGCTCAGTGGTAGAGAGCTTGCCTCGCATGCTCGAGGCCCTGGGTTCGACTCCTCAGCACCACATAAGCAAAAAGAAAAAAGCTGGAAGTGGCGCTGTGGCTCAAGTGGTAGAGCGCTAGCCTTGAGCTGAAGAGCTGAGGGACAGCTCTTAAATGGGAGAAGGCTAGCGGTACAGTCCAGCAGTTGAGTACCTGCATCGCATGTGGAAGGCCCCAAGAACTGGATCCCCAGCGCAGAAAAAAGGATTTAAGAGAATTGTATTTGAGAAAGCAGAGGTAAAAATTTTTGGAAGGGTGTGGCAAGAGTTTATACTCTGGAAGGTTTTACAAGATGACAGATTAGAAGCATTGGCCATTTCATTTTTTTTTGGGGGGGGTCCAGTTGTGGGGCCTGAACTCTGGGCCTGGGAGCTGTCCCTCAGCTGTTCAGCTCAAGGCTAGCGCTCTACCACCTGAGCCACAGTGCCACTTCCAGCTTTTTTCTTTTTGCTTATGTGGTGCTGAGGAATTGAACCCAGGGCCTCATGCATGCAAGGCAAGCACTCTACCACTGAGCCACCTTCCCAGCCCTGGCCATTTCACTTTGTGAAGAAGAATCTAGTGTCACAGAAGAAACTAGATTCTGAAGAGAGTAAGAGTAAGCTAACCAGAAACTATAAAGGAGGTTGTAGGGAAGCAGAAAACTTCAGAGGGGGAAACACACACATATACATACACAGCAACAGCAGCAGCAGCAGGGAATAAATGAGGAACTCCAAATCCCTGGCTCCCTAACTAGGGAGGGGGTAACTAAAAACTGCAATACAAGATAAAATCAGCAGTACTAGCGAATTCTTCCTGCAAAATGTCCACATAAGCCCAAAACCTGCACCGCAACACAGGGATATGTTGTAAGGCAACTAGGTGCCTTGGTAAAGACACGTTCTGTGGCTTCTTAAGCAGGAACCCACAGGGAACTGCCTTCTTGAGGAGAATGCCTAGAGATAAGGCACATGTAGCTCAATGACACAGAGTGATATCCTTGAGCAGAATAGCTGAGGGACAGTGCCCAGGACCAGAGTTCAGGCCCCATGACTGGCCAATAAAAAACAAAACAAAAAAAAAAAAAAAAAAAACAGAGAACAAATATAAAAATTATGAGTATAGAATGAAAAGAGAAACCAAAAGTACTGAGAACCTAGATAATAAAATAAGAGCAAAAAACATTTCCAAGAGAAGGTCATCCATGTGGAGAAGGCTTATAAAACACCAAATAAGCAACATCCCTAGACATTAAAATAGTAAACAAACAGAATAAAGAAAGAAAATTGAAAATAGCAAAGAAGAGACAAATTATACACAATGACAAATCCATTAGAATAACAGCTGTTTCCCAACAGAAACTCTAAGTGCCACAAGGTCATAAAAGGACATATACTTTAAACCCTGTAACGTAACAACTGCCATTCTAGATTAATAAACCAGCAAAACTATCTTTTATCATTAAGAGAGAAAAACCTTCCTGCAGGGAGCCGGGACAAACGCCATTACAAGATGGCGCCCACTTCCTTTCAGCTTAGAGGTAAACGACTCCATATTAGGCAAGTGCTTGGCGGGGCTGCGGGTCCCTAGCTTTGCGCATGCGCCATCATTGTAAATCCTGAGCCAATCCCGTGGCACCTGGTGACGGTAGAAGGCGGACAGCCAATCCTGAAGCGACCCGTGTTCCAAACCCTATATAAGCGGCTGCATTTCCTTGCTTGCTCTCTTGCGCTCAAGCTCTCCCTTCAACTAAAAGGCTCTCCAATAAAGTGTGATCTGAGAAGACTCCTGGTGTGGTGGTCGTTCTTCCTCGCTGGCCGAGAAGGCGTTCGCCGCACCTTCCCATAATAAAAGCTACAGGAAGAGATGACTAACAAACTAGCTCTGTGAAAGACACTTAACAGAATACTAACTACAGAAGAAAATAAAAAACAAGAAAACATAAGGAAGAATAAACCCCACTAGGCCAGGCACTGGTGGCTCACGCCTACAATCCTAGCTACTAAGGAGGCTGAGATCTGAGAATCATGGTTCAAAGCCAGCCCAGGCAAGAAAGTCTGTGAGACTCTGATCTCCCAATAAATCACCAGAATATCAGAAATGGCACTGTGGCTCAAGTGGTAGAGGACTAGCCTTGAGCTGAAGAGCTGAGGGAGAGTGCCTAGGCCCAGAGTTCAAGCCCCACAACCAATTAAAAAAACAAAAACAAAAAAACCCCACTAGATGAATAGATTGGCAAAGGAAGAATAGAAAAGAAGCAAGCATCATAAAAACAGGAAAATGACATGAAATATGGCATACTTTTCAATTTTATCATTGAATATTAATGGTCTTAATTCTCCAATCAAAGATATAGAACAGGAAGTGGTGCTGTGGCTCAAGCGGTAGAGTGCTTGCCTTGAGCTGAAGAGTGCAGGGACAGCGCCTATGCCCAGAGTTCAAGCCCCATGACCGACAAAAAAAAGGAAATAAAAAAAAAAAAAAAGGAAACAAAGATATAGAACAGCAATTTGGATTAAAAAGCATGAACCAGCCATACACTGGTAGCCCACACCTGTAACCTCAGCTACTAAGAGGCTGAGATCTGAGGATCATGGTTCAAAGCCACCCTAGGCAGAAAAGTATGTGAGAATTTTTTTTTTTTTTTGGGTCCGGTCATGGGGTCTGAACTCTGGGCCTGGGCGCTGTCCCTCAGCTCTTCAGCTCAAGGCTAGCGCTCTACCACTTGAGCCACAGTGCCACTTCCGGCTTTTTTCTTTTTGCTTATGTGGTGCTGAGGAATCGAACCCAGGGCCTCTGGCACGCAAGGCAAGTGCTCTACCACTGAGCCACCTTCCCAGCCCCAGTATGTGAGAATCTTATCTCCAATATTGAGGGTAAATAATTTGGAAATGCATTGCAACTATGGTTAGTTACCTCAATGAAAGCTGTTGCTCAATAAGGAGCTTGAGCAGAGAAAGAAAAAACAATAGAGAAGGTTATTCAGAACAAGTCATAATATTTGCCTGTACAAATGCCACAGTGATGTTAAGCACTAGTGGCTCACGCTTGTAATCCTAGATACTCAGGAGGTTGAGATCTGAGGAAAGCAGTTCAAAGCCAACCTTGCAGGAAAGGCTGTGATAGTCTTATTTCCAATTAACCCCCTAAAAACCAAAATCAGGCTGTGGTTCAAAGTGGTAGAGTGCTAGTCTTGCACTTACACACACACACACACACACACACTAGTCTTGCACTTGCACACACACATACAACAAAACGACAAAGAAAGAAAGAGAGGGAAGAAGGAAGGAAGGAAGGAAGGAAGGAAGGAAGCAAGCAAGCAAGCAAGCAAGGAAGCAAGCAAGGAAGCAAGCAAGGAACGGAGGGAGTGAGGAAGGGAGGGAGGGAGGAAGGGAGGAGAAAGGGAAGAGAGGAAAGGGAAGGGACCAGGGAACAAAGGAGGGAGGAAGGGGAGAAAAGAGAGAGAGAGAGAGAGAGAGAGTTAGAGATGTCACAGTGAAATCCCAATGCAGTTGGTGCACATTAATAATAATGATGATGACAGAAGAGCAGGGCAGGTTCTGTTTGGGGTTGGGATGTAGAGGGCTGGTAAAACAGGTGAAAGGAAATAGAACAATGAAGTCTGTTGTGGTTCTGAGAGGAAGAGAGCAGGATTGAGAAAGAGTGATGAAGGGGATGAGATTGAGGGAATGCATTATATGCATGTGAAAAAATTTCAAAATAAAACCCTACTTGTACCACTAATATATGCTAATTTAAGTCTCAACTCTTTCAAGAAGTAAGGTTTAAAAGGTATTCACTCTGTGATAATTAAGTTTTATAGCCTTTGTGATATATGATTGTGATATATTTAATATTACATAAATGCTATGCCTGACTGAACTGTGATAAAAACAGCTAGGATAGTATTGGTACAGTTGGGTAAATCTGAAAATACATATTTATCAGACAATAGTTTTATTAACATTATACTTCTCAAGTATAATAAATGTGCTTAGAGAGGAGAATGTCTATTTACTGAGATAAATATGAGATAATACTGATACCTGGCCTTTAACCTCTTACTGTTCCATTATAACATGGGCATGCCCAATGGCTATTACAGCTTCTCTTGGATTGTCTATTGATAGCTACCCATCAAGATCTGGTGTAGAAAAGTGAGGCTTGGGAGACTGAGATGAGGAAATAGATAAACTCCTGAGTAAGAAAATGCTCATCATATAAAGCAAAAGGGAGTCCCTTAAGTGAGAAACTGTAGACCTAAAGATATACCTCTGTGGTTATCAACTATAAAAGGGTAGGTACTAATAGAATCCCAGTTTTACATATCAGAAGAACAGGTTGGAGAGGTGTATGACTGGTCCAAGGCTCCACACATGGCACATACTACTGTTTTGAGGTTTTAAGCTTATCTCATTTAATTACAGAGCCAGTGCTCTTAGTCATTCCTCTAACATGCCAACCAAAGAAAGCTTTTAGCTTAATTATCCTCAAGAGAAAAGTACTGGGTACATATGAAATATTTTCAATTTGTATTCTTTCTGCTACCATCATCCAATCCTGTGATGCTTTCTGGGGCTGTGACAGGTTCTTTTTAAAGAACAAGCCCAGCTTTTTTCTTGCAGGTATAACATGTACGACACTGAAGGGAAGTAAGAGCTCAATGACAGAATGAAGACAAAGCTTCCTAAAAATTATATAAAAGCAGACCCACAGCATCACTTTACACTGTTCTACTTGCTTCCACTTGTGGCTGGTGGCAATGATACCCAGAGGAAAAAAAACAGATGCTATTAGCATTACTCTGATAAAAAATGTTAACAAAGACAACCTAAAACTACTCATAACTTAAAAAGAATGCTTCTGGGGCTGAGAAGTTGGCTCAGTGGTAGAGCACTTGCCTTGCATGCCAGAGGCCCTGGGTTCAATTCCTCAGCACCACATAAGCAAAAAGAAAAAAGCCAGAAGTGGCGCTGTGGCTCAAGTGGTAGAGCGCTAGCCTTGAGCTGAAGAGCTGAGGGACAGCGCCCAGGCCCAGAGTTCAGGCTCCACGACCGGACCCAAAAAAAAAAAAAAAACAAAGAATGCTTCTTCAAGAGATTATTTATTAGAATTTACTTATGTTCAAAAGTTTCCATTTTATAAAAACTAGAATTGCATTAAAATATACAGAGCCTTACATACCTGTTTGGAACACAAGTTCTTTCCCTCCCACACCTGCTGCCTCCAGGTTAATAAATGCACGAATTAAGCTTGCCCAAGGGTGCTGAGTAATGAAACCATGACTGGCCTTAATGAGAAGAAAACAAAACAAACATGGGTTAAACAATCTTGAACTATCAAACTTCATTTTAATTATTTTAAGGACAGAGAGCTATCTTGCTAAGGTAAACAACATGAGAATAAAGTAATCATTTCTCAAAGATAGTCTGCAAAGACAGGTTCTGTTTCTCTTTTTTATAAATAATGGCTTTGTGTCGTTCTGATTGCAAAGTTATCCATCACAGAGGCAGTCTATCAGGAGTGGTTCCAAACAACATTTTTGCTAAGTGTGAAACTATACAAAAGGCAAAGAAAACAGGAGTACAGAGGAGACAATACATGTGGTGGGCATTTGTACTGTGTACTACCACAAAACAGCTCTGAAACTCCAGATCAAAAAAAATATAAAGAGAGCAACTGTGCCATCAAAGAACTCTTTTATAAACCAAACACTGCTCCATGTATCATGGCTTATGCCTACAATACTAGCACTAGGAAGGATGAGGCATGATGATCAGGAGTTCAAGGTCAGCCTGGGTTACATAGCAAGACCATCTCAAAAGAAGATTTAAAAACAAAAACAAAAAACCCATGTGGAGCTTGGCAACAGTGACTCTCACCTATAAGCCTAGCTACTGGGAGGCTCAAAGCCAGCCCAGGCAGGAAAGTCCTTAAGATTTTTATCTCCAATTAACCACCAAAAAGCCAGAAGTGGAGCGGTAGTGGTAGAGCATTAATGAGCTCAAGCATTAATAATGCTCAAGTGGTAGAGCATTATGAGCACAAAAGGTCAAGGATAGTACCTAAGCCCTGGCTGGGTTCAAGCCCTTGGACTGGCACAAAAAAAAAAAAAATAGGTGCATAGATATACGTATAGTAAAAATTTGACCAAAGTACATTACATGCATGCATAAAACCCATTTTTACAATTTACACTAATAAATAAATAAATAAATAAAATGAAATGTTGCCAAGATAGTATGTTCTGAGTTGAGCTTTTCAGATATTGAACAAGTCTACATAAGTTTTTGTATGTGTGCCATTACTAGTGCTTCAACTAAGGTCTTTATGCTCTACTTTTAGCTTTTCACTCAAGACTGGAGCTCTGCCACTAGAGCCACAGTGCCACTTTTGACGTTTTTTTGGAGATAAGAAGTCTCTCAGGAAAGTGGCACTGTGACTCAAGTGGCAGAGTGCTCGCCTTGAGCTGACAAGCTCAGGGACAGGAACCAGGCCCAGAGTTCAAGCCCCACAACTGGGGGAAAAAATAGTTGAGACAAGAGGACCTCAAATTCAAGGTCAGCATGGACTACCCACTGCATCCCCCCTCAAAAACAAACAAACAAAACCAGCAAAAAAAGTTGTAAAGATTTTGGCTGGGCACCATTGGCTCATGCCTGTAATCCTAGCTATTTAAGAGGCTGAGATCTGAGCATTGCGGTTCAAAGCCAGCCCAGGCAGGAAAGTTCATGAGACTCTTATCTCCAATTAACCACCAGAAAACCGGAAGTGGTGCTGTGGCTTAAGTGGTACAGTGCCTGCCTTAAGCTAAAGAGCTGAGGGACAGTGCCCAGGCCATGAGATCAAGCCCCACAACTCACCAAAAAGAAAGAAAGAAAGACAGGGACTGGGAAGGTGGCTCAGTGGTAGAGTGCTTGCCTTGTATGCATGAGGCCCTGGGTTCCATTCCTCAGCACCATATAAGCAGAAAAAAACTGAAGTGGTGCTGTGGTTCAAGTGATAGATCACTAGTCTTGAGCTGAAGAGTTGAGCCCAGACCCAGAGTTCAACCAAAAAAAAAAAAAGACAAATGGCACATTTCTCTCTGATATGCAGAAATTAGAGCCAAAATACACTGGTTATGATAAATGATACATGAATCCCAATTCAAGACACTCACACACAGTGAGACCAAAAGAGGATACTCTTAGGAGAGAAACACAAAGGTGTGATGTCTACGTGCCTCTTCAACTCCAAGATACAAGTACTTTTTTTTTTTTGTCGGTCGTGGGGCTTGAACTCTAGCCCTGGGCACTGTCCCTCAGATCTTCAGCTCAAGGCTAGTGCTCTACCACTTGAGCCACAACACCACTTCCGGCTTTTTCTGCTATGTGGTGCTGAGGAATCGAATCTAGGGCCTCGTGCATGCAAGGCAAGAACTCTACCACTGAGCCACCTTCCCAGCCCCAACAAGTACTTTTTAAAGTACTATCAGGTACAGTAATTTCTTGAGTTTTTGATACTATTCATATTAATAAAAATGCATATTAGCTATCATCATCATCATTATTAAAGCCTAGTATTTAAAGCAACAAAATCTCACTTGCAGGACATTTTCCTCAGCACCATTGAAGAGAAATACCACAGCATGGTGTAAGGCTTCTGAAGATGTTGATAAAACTCGAAGAACTTCCAACATCACTGAACAGCTAACTGCATCATCACTGGCACCTTCAAATCAGAAAAACAGATTTGCTTCTCAGATTTTAAAGCCTTTACATTATGAACCATTGTAGCTAGTCTCCTCAGAGAAATATCACGATAGATGTATGACCATAAGTATAGCTCTGCCATTATCAGGTGACCAATACACCTACCATACACAAGTTCCACAAAGATCCTGGTCTGGTTTGTTCACTAACAACCTACCATGCCTAGCTCTCAGGACAAACTCAATTTCTGTTGAATAAATCAACTGGATGAGACATAAGGTCATAAAGCAAACTGTCAATCTCAACAACCCAAGATCATTTGCAGAGCTCAAACTGTGGGCCTCATGTGTGCTAAAGCAGGTGATCTACTACTGAGCCACAATGACAGCTCCCATTTGAGTCATTCTTTATCTTTGTACCACCTTTGTAACATTCTTACGTCCAGTACTCTCAACTTCTTCCCAATCACCTCCCACTGCCATTCACTCCTTTCGTGCCTTTCTCCATCAAAATCACAGTAACTACAGATTTATATATTTATTTATTTATTTACAGAAGGGTCAGTTTGGATGGCATAACATTTTTTAAGGTTCTTCCAAGAGGATTGTGAATGGAAAAGTACAAGACACTTGTCTTCTTACTTGACACTTGTCTAGTAAGACACAGAAAAGGATCTAATGACCTAAGTTGTACATCTGGTCCCAGCACTGAAAAAGTAAAGGACTTAGTGAAATCTCCTAACCTCCTCTTAATTCAGAAACTTTGTTCTATAGCAGATTGTAAGAGAACTC
Source organism: Dipodomys spectabilis (assembly GCF_019054845.1). NCBI lineage: Eukaryota > Metazoa > Chordata > Mammalia > Rodentia > Heteromyidae > Dipodomys > Dipodomys spectabilis. The sequence continues at coordinate 18,644,866 of NW_024870775.1, forward strand.
TGATATTTTAATTTTTTTAAAGTTCTATAAGAGGTAAAAGGAATTGACTGGCTGGCTACAGATGTCTGTAATCCTAGCTAGTTAGGAGGCTGAGATATGAGGATTGTGGTATAAAGCCAGACTGGCAGGAAGGTCTATGAGACTCATTTCTCCAAATAACTACCAAAAAGCCAAAGCCTTGAGCAAAAAAGCTCAGAGACCTGCATTCAAGTGCAAGATGGCACAAAACTTAAAAAAAAAAAAACAAAAAACTGACTGCAGGCTGGAAATGTGGCTTATTGATAGAGTGCATTCCTAGCATGCATGAAGCCCTGGGTTCAATTCCTCGGTATTACATGAACAGAAAAGGCTGGAAGTGGTGCTGTGGCTCGAGTGGTAGAGCCCTGAATTCAAGACCCAGGATGAACAAAAAATAAAAGAACTGACAGCATATTTGATGGTACTAGAAAATTACTGTTAGGTTTGTAGTTTTCTGGGGGGTTTTGTTTTCCTTTGTTTTGTTTTGTGCCTGTACTAAGGCTTGAATTCAAGGCCTTAGTGATGTCTCTTAGATTTTTCTCTCAAGGCTGACGCTATACCACTTAAACCATAGCTCTATTTAGGATTTCTGGTGGTTAATTAGAGATAAGAGTCGGGGCTGGGAAGGTGGCTCAGTGGTAGAACCTTGCCTTGCATTCATGAGGCCCTGGGTTCAATTCCTCAGCACCACATAAGCAAAAAAAAAAAAGAAAAAAGCCAGAAGTGGTAATGTGGCTCAAGTGGTAGAGCTAGCCTTGAGCTGAAGAGCTGAGGGACAGCACCCAGGCCCAGAGTTCAGGCCCCACGACTGGACCCACCCCCCCAAAAAAAAAAGAAAAAAAAAAAAAAGAAATAAGAGTCTTACAAACTTTCCTGCAGAGCCTGGCTTCAAACCACAATCCTCAGACCTCAGGCTCCTGAATAGCTAGACTACAGGAATAAGCCAAGCCACCAACACCCAGCTAATTTATAAGTGAGATAACACATGATATTGTAAGCATGTCAAAAGGGGTCTTTGTCTTTCACTAAAATACTCAATAAGAAACAATACAGCTAAGATCCACTCTAAAATAAGCAAAGAGAGGGTGGTATTAAAAATTAAAATAAGACTGGACTACTGAAACTGAGTGGGATGAATATCTGGATTCTCTAATTCTTTCTGTTTTTATACATATTTGAAATTTTCCATTATAGAAAGTTTAAAGAGTACTAAAAGTGAATAAATACTATCATAAGCTGGGCAATAACATTTCTGGGTCTATATACTGGGAGGCAGAGTGCTACAGTTTAGTGACAATTTTAGAGCAGGAAAGACTTGGGAAGTAAATTTTAGCTGTCACTTTACTTTGGTCTGGAAAACAGGTTAATGATATTCATCTCACAGGTTTGTAGTGAAGATTATAGAAGATAGCACCTGCTGCCAGACACCTGGGGGGCATCTGATGTTAAGTTTTTCCTTCTCTTTGCAAACTTAAGAAAGGCTTTACAACCAGCTAAAATAAAATGCTCATTTGAGATGTTAAATTCCAGACTCCATTTCTACTCAAGAATGACACTAGTCTTAGTGGTCATTACTGGACAATATATTAATCAAAGTGAAGACTAATAATTATATAACTGTTATCAGGCAGGAAGTTTTGTGTTGGTGTCAATAAAAGCCACCTTCCAGAAATCAAGTAAGTATTTTTTTACTTTCACACTGAGTTATTTTAAAATAAAAAGTAAACCATATTTTTTTATTCAATATAAAATGGAAATTAAAAGATATTTATCTTTATTGGCTGTTTAGTAATGGTTTTGTTATCTTAGAAAAGAACCTGAGAAGGGTCAAATGCTTTGAAGAAAGTGAAAGGAAGTTAGATGACAATAAAAGGGTTTCTTTCCATTCAGAATTACTTCTGAAAGCGAAGCCGCGCCCCAAATTACTCAACATCTCTCTACCAATCTGGAACACCAGAGCAGACACAAGAAGATAAAGTCTTTCTGCAAGTAACACTAATTCTAATTGACATCAGTTTCTGAGTCTTAGACTGAGAAGAACTTTAAAACAATATTCATGGGAAGCCAGGACAGTGATGCAAGCCTGTAATACCAGCATTCTAGAGGCTCAGGCAGAAAGATCATGAGTTCAAAAACAACCTAAGTTACAAAGTGAGACCCTATTGGGGGGGGGGAAGAGGGGGGAGGAGGAGGAGGAGGAGAAGGAGGGGGAGAGGGAGGGGGAGGGGGAGGGGGGAGGAGGAGGAGGAGGGGGAGGGGGGGGAGGAGGAGGAGGAGGAGGAGGAGGTAGTAGTTTGAAAAATAATAATAAGGCTATGAATCTATCTCAGTAGTAGAATGCTTGACTTCCATGTGCTTCCCTGGGTTTGATCCCTGGTACTCGAAAAAGAAAACAACAATAACAACAATAACATTAAGGGACAGTGATATAGCTCAGTAGTTAAGAGCTTCTCTAGCATGTACAGGCTCTGGATTGAATTCTCAGTATTGCAAAAAATAAAAATAAAATGAAAACTACTCATCTTCCAGTCTGTAGTCTAATGTGTTTTATCCATTGCACCACTTACCCATGAATTGGAGGGAGAGGAAATAGAGTTTTCAGTGCCATAAATGTAGAAAACACAACCGCCCTGACTGATGGATAATCCTCGTTTCTGTCCACTAATATCAGGTATTTATCTTTAAAAATTAAATTATAAGGAAAATGTGAGCAAACATCTGTAACTGACTTTTCATTTCTACCAGGCTGTCCAATCACCTGGAATTCTACAAAATATAACTCTTTACAACACATTTATTAAAACATTATGAGACAAGAGTTGTTGAATTACTTCTATGCAAGGTCTAGGGTGTTTTCTTTATAAAATTAGATTGCCCACTGACTACCTTCAAATAATGCACAAACTTTTTTGAGAAAACAGGACATATCCTAACTGAACATTTAAGTGTTATTATAAAAAGATTAAATAATATAACCTATTGTCAAAATGTATGCCATAGTACTCACAGTGACAGATACAATTCAAAACAAATACCCAGACAGACCACTGTTGCTCTAACTTTTTCTTTGAATTCTAACTGAACACAAGTTAATATAGTCCTTTAAAAATTAGACTTAAGAATAGCTTTTTATAACTATCATGTAATATATGGAGAAATTCTTGTCACATGTAATTTTCCTCTGGAAGCCAGTTAGAATAATATAAAAGTCAACACCAAAGGAAAAAAACACTCATCTTCAATTAATTCAATCACTAAGAAGACTTAAATGATTAAGATTATTTTAGAAATGTATAAAATATTATTTTTAGTAATTTATTATTGACAGGTAAAAGTAGGTTCTAAGGCTCACAGAAATGCCATCTTTTAGTTAGTGGACTCCATATGTGAAATTTGTAATATCTGACACTGTTTGTGAAGAGTAAAATATGGTATTCCAAAATATGGTATTTTCACATTTTGGTTGTTTTTTGTTTGTTTGGGTTTTTTTGCCAGTCCTGGGGCTTACACTCAGCACCTGGGCACTGTTCCTGAGTTCTCTGTGCTCAAGGCTAGCACTCTACCACTTGAGCCACAGGGCCACTTCTGACCTTTTCTGAGTAGTTTATAGGAGATAAGAGTTTCACAGACTTTATCTGTCCAGGCTGGCTTTGAACTGCAAGCCTTAGATCTCAGCCTCCTGAGTAGCTAAGATTACAAGCATGAACCATCAGCTCTGGCTACATATGACTTATTTTGAGCTAAAAGAAATTAAGAAGCAAAAAAAGAAAGAAAGAAAGAAAGAAAGAAATTAAGAAGCAAAGGTAAGAAGAACTCTCCACTCTTCTATTTTCCTGAAAGTATAACATAAATTTATGGAGGTTCTACCTTCCTTCTCTACCAGAAAGGACAAAGGTTGATGACCAAAGATAATCTTACACTTACCAGCTGAAAAGCAGTACCAATTAAATTTTATCAACTAGATTCTATCTAGTGGCTTTCCACAAAGGTTCAAGATCCTTTTCCTTTTCTCTTTGTATTTTTGTTTTTGTTTTGTTGTGCTAAGAAATGAACTCAGGAACTGCACATACTAGAAAGTACTCTACCTCCAGCCCTGTTCTTTTCCCTTGTCTCCTCACTTCTCCAAAAATGTTGGGGGTTTTTTGTTTTGTTTTTTGGTCAGTTGTGGGGCTTGAACTCAGGACCTGCACACTGTCCCTGAGGTTTTTGCTCAAGGTCACAGCAACACTTCTGGTTTTCTGGTGGCTAACTGAGATAAGAGTCTCACAGACTTTCCTGCCTGAGCTGGCTTTGAACCATGATTCTCAGATCTCAGCCTCCTGAGTAGCTAGGATTACAGGCGTGATACAAGCACTCAGCATATTCTGGTTTTTGATGTTTAACAAAGAGCAAGGAGCTAGATGGCTCAACCACCTCTTTGAGATGTACTTATTTTCCCTTGGTATCTCTCATGTATATATGAAGTAAGCATGGTAATAATAAATTTTTGTTTTTCTAATATATTTGTGTGTGTGTTTAAACTCAAGGCCTCCTACTTTCACTTAGTTGTTTTTTTTTTAACTTCCTCAAGGCTGGTGCTCTACCACTTTAGCCATAAGTCCACTTCTGGCTTTTTGCTGGTTAATTGGAGATAAGTATCTCATAGACTTTTTCTGCCTGGGCTGGCTTTGAAATTCAATCCTCAGATCTCAGACTCCTGAGTAGCAAGGATTATAGACATGAACCACAGGAGTCCATCACACATAAGAACTGTGAAAAGTACAAGGAAAATTACTTTTTCTTCCTCTGACACTTGTATTTACATTTTTCCTATATAATATTCTCAACCATAGTATTTCTTTTCCCCTTCCTAGAATTTAAGCATTATAATAGTAAATGTAGGGCTGGGAAGGTGGCTCAGTAGTACAGCGCTTGCCTTGCATGCCTGAGGCCCTGGGTTCCATTCCTCAGCACCACATAAGCAAAAAGAAAAAAGCCGGAAGTGGTGCTGTGGCTCAAGTGGTAGAGCACTAGCCTTGAGCTGAAGAGTTGAGGGACAGTGCCCAGGCCCAGAGTTCAGGCCCCACGACCAGACCCAAAAAAAAAAAAAAAAAAAGTAAACATAGTTTTATTACTGCTTTGAAATGGACACAACACACCACTGTTTCCCCAAAGGTACTTTTATATAAAAAGTTTGTGCATCCTGATTTCTGGGGGAAAAAAAATCAAAGTATACTTTCATTGCAAGCATAATTGCAGTCTGAATCATTTTGCACTTCACAAAATTCTATAAGGTTATATTGGGCGCACTATAAATGCAAGCAACCCAGAAATATTTGTCTTTAATAACAGCAACAACAAAAAAAGGTTTTCCCTGAAAAATACTATTCTGATATTTACTTATATTTAATACTTTGAGCAACATTTTGGAACATTAGTACTATTTTTTCATTAAACAGTTGAGAAACTAAAGAAAGAACAAGTTAAGCAATTTGCCAAAGTAGTATTAGCCAACACTCTTATTACTGTATTTCCCTTCAAAGGTTAATTGTAATTGTAGGAACAAACAGGCCAGGAAATGTATCATCTGAGCCCAATTCTGTCTCTTACCAGTGGAGATCAGCTAAATTTGTTCCCATATCAAAAAAAAGGGGTGGAGCCAGGTGCTATCATTATAAAATGCTATTTTCTATTTTTACCTATCTACAATAATTGTTGAAAACATATTTTCCCTGAAAAACCTTACTTTTAAAAATGGAAGTTTAACAGATTCTCAGTCATTTGACATATACACATTATGTCAAGCACTTCAAGTATTTTCAGAACAAGATATTAAATGGATTAGAGTATTCTAACAGTATAGCATAACCCCAGTGGACCAAATCCTTGCATAGGGCACAGAAACTGCCAGAAATTATGTCTTCCAAACCATGTGTCCTTTAAAGGCTGGTATTATCCTTTACCCAGTAACCCCAAAACCTATTGTAATCCTGAGCTGAGCAGGCACTTGAAGTAATATAACCTAACTTCAGAACCCAAGGACACATGGTAACACTGATAAGGAGGCAACTTCACTCTATCAGAAACACTTTATGTACTGCCACTGGGTTGATGGTCCAAAGCTTAAAAAACAAAAGTAATAATAATAAAGTACTTAAGAAAATATTGAATAGTTAGATCCTAAAGCGATTATTATCAGCCTTCCATCACAATGGAAAAAAATGGTTAGTTTAAGAAAACAACCCTCGGGCTGCGAAGTTGGCTCAGTGGTAGAGTGCTTGCCTTGCATGCCTGAGGCCCTGGGTTCAATTCCTCAGCACCACATAAGCAAAAAGAAAAAAGCTGGAAGTGGTGCTGTGGCTCAAGTGGTAGAGCGCTAGCCTTGACCTGAGGGACAGAGCCCAGGCCCTGAGTTCAGGACCGCCCCCCCCAAAAAAAGAGAAAACAACCCTCCACTCACTTCCCAAGAATTTAAGGATTAAGTGAATAAACTTTCTACTACTATGACTATTTAAAATGACTAAAAAGTGGGTACCTGGTGAATTTGCTACTGAATCAAAATGACAGTTAGCCAGGACAGCATGTTGGGCTCCATCTCTTGGTTCCAACTTTACCACAACATTGGTGATATTGTCATAGTAGCTTGTAAAACCTCCCAAGAAGTCAATGCTAAAGGAGCCTGTAGGCCGTTGTACGTCCACTGAAATCTTGTGAAGGCTGCTGCTTTGTACTTCAATCAGTTTAATCTGTTCCAAAAGGTAATGTACTGTCAGAATTTCATTTTCTGGACTTCCTGTAGTCCTGGGGCCAATGGATGTTATATGTTCAAGATAATCTCTGGAAGCAACCAAAAAGAATGGTGATGTCAAACGTTGACAGGCTTAAGACAGCACTGAGTAACTATCCTAACTTCACTCCCCTCCCCTCCTCTCCCTCTGACTCCCTCTCTCCCTTGTTGCTGTGGTTCAATGATAGGGTGCTAGTCTACAGCACAAAAAGCTCAGAGACAGTGCCTAGGCCCTGAGTTCAAGCCCTAGGACCAGCACAAAACAAACAAGCAAATTAGTTCATTTAATTTTAGAACCGCCCCTTCCACCCCACCCTACCCCCCCCCCCCAAACCTTATAGTCATTCATGGGCGCCAATGACTGACAAATTGTGAAATGGTCAAAGTTTTGAGTGGGTAACGGGGTGCTGGTGACTAACGCCTGTAATCCTAGCCACTGAGGAGGCTGAGATTTGAGAGGTTCATGGTTCGAAGCCAGCCCAGGCAAGAACGTCTATGAGGCTCCAAAAAGCCAGAAAGTGGAGCTGTGGCTCAACTGGCAGAGCACCAGCCACGAGCTCAGGAGCAGCACCCAGGGCGGCTGGGAGTTCAAGCCCCAGGGCCCGGACAGACACGGGGACCCACACCCACGCCCCGTAGTGCACGCGTTGCCTTCCTATTCCGGGGTCTGTGAAGCTCGGGAAGTTGACACCTTACACTAACCCCTCTCCAGCCTCCCCGGCCAAAAGAAATGCATTCGAACTTCCCTCGCCCTTCCTTTCATTGGAAACGCAGGAGGACGACCCGAGGGAGAAAGTGGAAGTAGCTCGAGCCGCGCGGGACCGACAGCCCAAGCGACGTGACCACGCCACGCCACGCCACGCCACCTCGGTCGGCACCCCGAGAAGACCACGGGGCGGACGGGCCAGCCCCAGCCCCGACGCTGGGAGTTCACGCGACGGACGCGCACCCGCACCCGCCCGGGCCGCGAGCATCCGGGCACGCACGAGCCGAGCCCCGCGGTGCCGCCGCGCCGCCGCGCCGCGCAGGTGCGGTGCCTGAGGGAAAAGGGGACGGCGCGAGGGGCCCGGCCGGCCGGGAGCCGCCGCTACCTGGCTCGGCCCGCGTCAAAGTCGCCGGGGTGCCCGGGGGTCCCGCGCCACACGAGCCGCCGCAGCGAGAGCCGCACGAGCGCCCACAGCACCAGCAGGTAGAGTGCCAGCGCCAGCGCCGTGCGCGCCTCGGGCAGCCCGGGCCCCGCGCCCCGGCCCCCGCCGCCCCCCGGGCTCCTCTTCCTCGGCCTCCCGCCACCGCGGCCGTCCGCGGGCTCCGGCGCCGAGGCCTCCCGCTCCGGGCGCGGCTGGGCCGGGGGTGCTTCCCGACGCTCCGCTCCGCCGCGGTGCCGCCTCACAGCTGCCGACTCCGAGCCCCACTCCATGACCGCGAGTCCAACCGCGCCGGCCCGCACCGGCCCCGGCCGCCGCCGCCGCCGCCGCTGCCTCCGCAGCGCCTCCTAGTGAGCGGACGGAAACTGCAGAGGGCCAAACTTCTCCTGATTGGCCCGGCGCGCGTGCGGCCTCCCCGCCCCTTTGGGGAGATCGCAGGCGGGCACTGGCCGGGCGGGCGGGGAGGGGGCCTTGGCCTCTTCTCTAGAGCCTGTGGTCAGATAGAGATTTCCATGGAAAAACTCCCAGGATCTAAGCGGGTGGCCGGGGCTCATGTCTCTAATCCTTGTTACTCAGGAGGTTGAAATTTGAGGATCGCAATTCAAAGCCGGGAGGCTCTTTATCTCCAATAAAAGGAAGGAAGGAAGGAAGGGAGGGAGGGAGGGGAGGAGGAGGAGAAAGAAGGAAGGAGAGAGAGAAAGAGAGAGAAGCAGCAGCTGGAAGTTGAGCTGTGGCTGAAGCGGTAGAGGACTAGCTCTGAACAAAAGAAGCTCAGGGACAGTGCCCAGGCCTTGGGCAAGAAGGTTTTAAAAAAAACAGCAAAAACTCCCAAGATCCTAGAAATGGGCAGCGCTTAGCCAGAGAAAAGTAAAAGGTCACCTCTAAAAGTATAAATGAGCCAGGTGCAGGTGGCTCACACCTGTAATCATTGTTACTTAGGAGGCTGAGATCTGAGGATCGTGGTTCAAAGCCTAGCAGAGCATGAAAATCCATGAGACACTTATCTCCAATTAACCATCCAAAAGCTCGAAGTGGAGTCATGGCACAAATAATAGAGCACTAGTTTATTGCCCAGGCCCTGAGTTCAAGCCCCAATACTGGCACCAGAAAAAAAAAAAAAAAGTAGGTCTGGCTCCTAAAATGAGAAATTGGACTTCGGCTTTGATGTTCAGTGGGTGTTGGCTTGTAATCTCTGCACTAGGGTGGGGCAGGCAGTTAAGATCACAGAGTTCCAGTTTATGCTATGTAGCAAGTTTAATACCAGCCTGGGTTACTTATGAGACCCTACCTCAAAAAGAAAGAAACAAATAGGACTATACAGAGTATACATGCTGCATTCACAAAAATAATCAAATCTTCATAACCTTGTAAGGTAATCCCTATTGCTGTCTCCATTTTAACAGATAAAGAAGATAAGCTATTACTTACTGTGTTCCTGCTCTGAGCCAATCACTGGTTTAAGATCCTTGACATTGGCTGGGATTGTGGCTCAGTGGTAGAGTGTTTTCCTAGCATGCATGAAGCCCTGGGTTTGATTCCTCAGTACCACATAAACAGAAAAAGCTGGAAGTGGCTCAAGTGGTAGAGTGCTAGCCTTGAGCAAAAAAAAGCTCAGGGACAGTGCCCAGACCCTGAGTTCAAGCCCCAAGATTGGACAAAAAAAAATCTTTTGACACCTTGCCTTGCATAATTTCATAAGGACCTTGAAAAGGAACTACTTTTATTCCTAGATAATAGCTGGAGACCTTAGAAGTCGCAAATAAAGAACTGAAATCTAGCTGAAATCTGGTGGCTCACCTCAATAATCCCAGTACTCAGGAGGCTGACATCTGATGATCATGGTTTCAAAGCCAGTCAGGGCAGAAGAGTCCATGAGACTCTCATCTCCAGTTAGCCACCAAAAAAAAAAAAAAAAAACTATGGAAGTGTAACTCAAGTGGTACAGTGCCAGCCTTGAGTGGAAAATCCTAAGGGACAGTACTCAGGCACCAGTACCAAAACACACACACATACACACACACACACACACACACACACACACACACAATAATAAAAAAAAAATGAAGAGAGGGGAGAGACAGAGAAAAAAAGAAACAGAAATACCTAATTTAATGTAATCCAAGGCAGCATTCTAACCCACTGCCTCACTGTGGTTCTCTGGGAACAGGTTCTGAAGCTGGTCTTCCTTCAGTGTCACCCTAGATTTTAAGCAGCAGATCCTTTAGTGGCCATCCTAGCAATAAGCAGCTTTCTTTCTGCTTGCTGGTGCAATGGCCTCTTCAAGGCTTCAAGGTTCTGTGTCCCAGCATGGAGTTGCTGAATTGCCATGAGCAACTAGGAAAGTATGCTGCAAGATTTTGATCAAGTAAATATGTCAGATTTCATACAACCCCCTGTGCATTTGTCTTGCTCATCTTGCCTATGTATCTGACATTACAACATTTCTACAGCCACTCTGGCCAACTTTCAAAGGCTTTTTGTTCATCTCTACAACAAGATCTCTCATAGGATGTTTACCTTCCCTTCAAAGCCTAGTTACTTTTATTCACCTTTCAAATCTCCATTTAAGTAGTACTTCCTCAAACAAGAATTCTAATCTGGCCAGCTCTGAAGTGTCTCGCATCTGTAATCCCACCTGGTTGGGAAGTAAAAACTGGGAAGCTTGAGATTCAAATCCATTCTGAGCCAAAAAAAAAGAGAGACTCCATTGAGAAATCAACAAGCCATGCATACTGGTACATACCTATAGGTACCTCGGCCAAAAAAAAAAAGAAAAATCCTACCATAATAACTAAAGCAAAAAATGGGCTGGAGAATTGGCTTAAATGGCAGAGCATGTACCTAGCAAGAATAAGGCCCTGAGTTCAACCCTAGAATAGCCAAAAAGAACAAAAAGAAAAAAAATCAAAGATTAAAAAAATAGAATCCCTCAACCTAATTAAGCCTATTTGCATCAGCTCTTACATAACACCATCTATGGCCTGTCTATGCCTGTGGTTACTTAATGCAAGAATCAAATCTCATTTTGCTTGCCATTTTATCATCTTCTCTTCAAGTATGAACTGTGGTGTATAGTCAATAAATACCTCTTAAATGTGTAAAAACGTAGCAGCATAATTGTAGCTCCATAAGGCCTGTGAGACGACATTTATTCATCACCTCATCTATCTATAGACCTTAGCTCTGCGCCTTGGTTTGTGGTAATCACTCATGCATATTTATTGAGTGAGAGTAATTATGCACTGTCTTCTATAAACACTAGCTGTTCTTGGACTGGGAAGGTGGCTTAGTGGTAGAGTGCTTACCTAGCATGCATGAAGCCCTGGGTTCAATTCCTCAGCATCACAGAAATAGAAAAAGGCAGAAGTGGTGCTGTGACTCAAGTGGTAAAGTACAGCCTTGAGCAAAAGAAGCTCAGGGACAGTGCCTAGGTCCTGAGGTCAATCCCCAGGACTGGCAAACAAGCAACAACAACAACAAACTAGCTATTCTTGCTATACTTCCCTCAAACCCTCATTACCCAGCATCTTCAGGAATTAAGATTCTAAGAACAACTTGGTATCTACCTCAATATAACAAAATATGGGGGTTCCTAGTTCCTGGGGCAAAGGACCAATGTCTTATTGTCTTTTATTGATTTGTAGCTGTCACTTGCTGGGCTGGATGGAGTCTGAAAAGCTATAGAAAATTTGCGACTCTCAGGAGCTGTGGTATTGGGTAAATAACTTGTGTTCTCTTTTTGGATGCAGAATGTACGCTTTACATCTGATACCACATCCCATGGGTACTATGTGTCATAATAGAAAAAAAAAACCTGGTTGCTGACCCAGGAAGATTTGATGTCCTGGATCTGAGTACATTGATAGTTATGACGTGATTCAAGTCACAATATCATGTAATCCCAGTGTCTTTATCTGTAATAATAGAGCTAATGTCTGCCTTGTCAGTGAGAATCACTCAGCTAATTTATGTGAAAGATGTGTACACATGACTGTCATTAAAAGTATTTTCAGTGGTAGAATGTTTGCCTTGGATGCATGAGGCCCTGGGTTCGATTCCTCAGCACCACATAAGCAGAAAAAGCTGGAAGTGGCGCTGTGGCTCAAGTGGTAGAGTGCTAGCCTTGAGCTCAAGAGCTGAGGGACAGTGCCCAAGCCCAGAGTTCAGGTCCCACAACCGACCCAAAAAAAAAAAAAGTATTTTCAAATGTTTTCTGATATGATCCTTTGTAGATTAGATAAAATCGTACCATGAGAGTCATAGACCTCTAAGTAGACATTAAGTTATTATAGTTGAGTTACTGGAAGGCTCGTGTGTGTGTGTGTGTGTGTGTGTGTGTGTGTGTGTATGTGTGTAAAATTGTCAGAAGTGCACTAGAAACTGAAAGTGCTAGAAGCTGTTGTTTTATTAGAGTGATCAGAGAGGGTCTCTGAAGAAATAACACTTGAGGTGAGCTGCATGAAGTGAAAAACAGAGCTAGAGCCACATCAGTCTGGAGAGCCTCTGAGCTGAGCTGGGATGGACAGAAGCAAAGCTGAGTAAGGGCAGTGGGAGAGGGGAGGTCCCAGTTGCTGGCAGATGCCAGCATCAGGAGCTAGTACTGTGGCATGATTTTGAGCAGTGAAAGGGCATTTTCAGGTAATGCTTCCTAAGAATGTTCAATCTCAATCCCAGGCAGAAGCAGATATCAAAATCAAGAGGCAAAGCAAGTCAAAGATGGATTACAAATGCAAGTGAGATCCTGGTGTACACTGCAGACAGGTAGGTGCTGTTACCTATAACTGGTCTGATGTGCTCTTTTAGGCCTCAGGGTGTGGCTGAACCATTGTTCTGTATAACTATGAAGTTCTGAAATTGAATATTTAGGAGCTGGCCAAAATGGTCCACTTACTGAAAGCTTCTGCCTAGGAGCTGGCAACAAAGGACTTTCCTGTATGCACAAAGGCCAGATCTGCAAATCACTTTTTCTTCAGAGTTTTGTTACCTTCATGAGGTGAGCTGTGCTTAGAATCTGTATGTCTTAGTTCTCCTTCAAAATCCCACTTGTATCTTCTGCTGTTTAGTTCCTTGTGTCAAGGAGCACAGGGAGTTAAATACCCAGTCCAGCTCTCTTACTAGTTGAATCTACCATGTCTAACTACATTTGTCTACAGCCAATTAGAAAAGAAACACTTTGATTTTGGAAGAAGCAATATCTGGTGAAAAAAAAAAAACCTTTTGGAAATAAATGAGGCTGAGAAAATTGGTTGGGGGGAAAGGGAGGATCAAATTGGAATTTCCTATTACATGCCAAAAAAAAAAATCAATAGAATTTAGAATCAAACTTAAAAAAATTTCACCAGTACAAAATAATTATAATAATTAAATAAAATTATAATAATTAAGATTCAAAACAGGCAAGAACTTTAATCAAAAAGGAAATAAAAGACATCATACTAGAATGCATTACATATTGATTACATAAAATTCAAAACTTCTAGGCATTAAAAATAGACACCAAGCTGGGAATGAAGGCTCATGCCCTTAATCTTACTATTTAGGAACAAGAGATTAAGGGTCAAGGCCAAGAAAGCATTAATGAGACTCTATCTCAACAAATAGGCCAGGAGGTCACACTTAATGCACAGGAGGCTATTGGTTGGAGAATTAAAGTCTAAAGAGCAAAATCTGGAAAGAAAACAACTGCCAGGTTCCAGTGGTTTACACCTGTGATTCTAGCTACTTTGAGGCTTAGATCTGAGAGTATGGTTCAAAGCCAGCTCAGGCAAGGAAGTCCCTGATACTCTTATCTCCTAATTTCCAAAAAGCCAGAAATGGAACTGTGGCTCAAGTGGCAGAGTGCTAGCCTTGAGTGTGTGTGTGTGTGCGCGCGCGTGTACGGGCGCCTATGCACATACACACACACACATACACAAACACACACACACACACACACACAACTCAAGTACAATACCCAGACCCTGAGTCTAAGCCCCATGACCAACACAAAATAGTAGTAGTAGTAGTAATAGTAGTAGTCATAATAATAACAATAAAAGGCCCAAAGTGAGATGGGGGAGGGACAGCTGGATCAAGTGGTATAGCACTTGCTTTGCAAGCATGAGACCCTGAGTTCAAATACATGTAACAATATGACACAAATGACAACTTCTTTTTTAGTTTCCAACCCCACAATTTTAATCTAGCGATTTTGTCCTTAAAGAAGGGCAGGGGCAGGGAGTTACCCCCATCCCGAAGAAAGGACCTTGACTCAACTCGATTACCTTTCCCAGACATAAAGCTCTTTAATTCAATGGAAAAAAAAAAAAAACCCTGTCACCCTATCCTATTTATTATGCCTCAATTTCATATTAGGAAGTCTATCAAAGATGTGATTGGGGTTTTTTTTTGGTAGTACTAGAATTTGAAATTCAGACCTTGTGGTTGCTAGGCAGGTGCTCTATAATTTGAACCATGCCTCCAACCCTTTTGGCTTCCGTTATTTTTTGGAAAGTTTCACTTTTCTTGCCCCGGCCGACCTGATCTTGTATTCTCCTATTTTATATTTCCTACAAAGCTGTGATGCCATGTGCACACCAATACACCTAGGTTTTTTTTTGTTTTTTTTTTGGTTGCGATGAGGGATCTTGCTAACTCTTTGCTGGGGATGACCTCAAACCATGATCTCCCCAATCCCTGCCTTCCGAGGAGGTAAAAAGATCTTTTCTTTCTTCCATCCTTCTTTTCTTCCCTTTCCTCCTTCCTTCTCTCCCTCCCTCCTTTCTTTCTTCCGCCCTTCCTTTATTTCCTTCCCTCCCTCCCTCCTTCCTTTCCTTCTTTCTTCATTTTCTTTCCTCCTCCTTGTTTCTCTCTTTTCTCTTCCTTTCTTCCATTTTTTTCTTTTGTTTTCCTTTCTAGGGCTAAGAATCAAGCCCAAGGTCTCACAGAGGTTAAGCAAGTGCTCTATTACTTAGCTACATCCCTACTCCCAAGCATATTTCCAGACCAACAGTTCAGGATAAAAATTCAGTAATTGCTGAACAAATAAATAAATAAATAAAGGGATTAATTTTTTCACATTCCAAGCCTAAGATTTGTTTAAATCTGTCATATGTTAATTTGTACAAAATGAGGGGATTCATTATGTCATTTCCATGTATGCATATGTGCTTTGATCTTACTCATTCCTCATTTTTAAAAATTATAGTTTACTATCTTTAAGTAGTTACACAATGAAGTTACCATTCAACAAACAGTTTATGAATACAGTGCATCTTGAGTAATGTTACCTCTTTCTTCATCCCTTCCCCAACCAACCCCTTCCCTCACTTCTCCTAATTTTGTGGGCTATACATTGAATATTATGACTGCATCCCCCTGTCCTGGACTTCTTCTCTTCATTTGTCTACTTCCCTCATTTTACGTTTCAAGTACTAGTGTCCTGGTATTAATTTTTTGGACTATGAGTTCATTTTTCTAAGGAATCAGCTACTTGACTTCTCTTCTGCAAATACTATATATATATATTTTTTTAATTTTTTCCAGTCCTGGGGCTTGAACTCAGGGCCTGGGCCCTGTCCCTGAGCTGCTTTTGCTCAAGGGTAGCACTCTACCACTTGACCTACAGTGCCATTTCTGGCTTTTTCTGTTTATGTGGTATAGAGAAATCAAACCCAGGGCCTCATGCATGTGAGGCAAGCACTCTAACACTGAGCTACCTTCCCAGCCCCAAATACCATATTTTGACTAATAATTTGTGTACACTTGCATATTAACCAATTTGAGGAAGTCTTGCTTATTTATTTATTATTTTTATTTACTTATTGTCAGTCATGGGGCTTGAACTCTGGGCCTGAGCACTGTCCCTGAGCTCTTCAGCTCAAGGCAAGTGCTCTACCACTTGAACCACAGGGCCACTTCTGGTTTTCTGGTGATTTATTGGAGATAAGAGTCTCACAGACTTTCTTGCCCCAGCTGGCTTTGAACCACAATCCTCAGATCTCAGGTGTCAGCTACCAGCACACAGCTTTTTTTTGCTTATTTATTACTCTTTAAATTCAGCCTGTGACACAGATTTTTAAATGGCTTTGGATTTGTAACTTTCTCTTTCCTTCTTTCCATATACCTGGAGTGGAGGGTCACCTAGCTACCTGAAAGTCTCTGGGGATGTTATATAAGAGTCACAAACCCAGGGCTTTATTTGCATTTTTCACTGGGCAGCAGGAACAAGTGACTTAGAACAAAGGGTATAGCTTAGTTGTTTGGAGGCTAGGAAAGCTGACTCATATGGATTTGTTCCATGTTGAAACTTGGCTGTTTTAGCTTACTGAAATATTCATGAGGATGTTTTTGCCAAAGCTCAGTGCGTCTAGCAGTGCATTTCCAGAGGCCTGGAAATACCCACTCTAGTAGCTATTTCATTCTACAGCTCCATGAGCCCACATGGGCTCACAGGCTTTGTCCAGTACTGGCTTCACTTAGCCTGCAGATGGTGACCTTCTTTAGGTCCCGGCTTACCCCAAATAGACTCTGCAACTACTGCTTCCCCTAAATGCTCAAAGGAAAAAAAGAAACAAGTCTTTCTAGAGTGAGGTCTGAAGACCAGTCACAGAATCTTCCTGAAGAGCATCTTCCTGTGTTTTATCCACTTAGTGCATCACCTTGTCTGCAGGAAAAGTCCTGTAAACTGTCATTCTTATATAGACTAAAATGGTCAACCACAGTGCCATCCAGGGTCTTCCATGCTTGATCCACATGTCTAAGAGGGCACGGGAGCCTCTGTGAGACAGATCACCATCCTTCAGCTTTATGAATGGCAGTGCTGCACTATTATCTTCCTTCCTGTCTTCCCTCGACCGTCTCCTCAAAGTCCTGGAAAGCTGTGGGGCACCTTGCCATATGTTGCAAAACAGGTGTACTCAAACCATTTTGGTATGTTTTACTCTATAATTAGCCTCCTGTGTTACTCCTGATGAATTATTTAACCTTGTTCTACCTCAATTTTCCCATCTAAGAATTAGGACTAATAGGACTGCTGTAAGGCCCCAGACCAAGAGAAACTAGTAAAGGCTCAAGATGTGTCTATTGCTACAATCTTCATCTTCATAGCATTTTTAAACTGGTAGATAACATTTTTGGAACCTATAATCAGCCTTCAGCAGTTAGCTTGGTAGTTGAAAAGAAATTTAAAAATGCTTTGTTACATAAGCATGAGGGAAGTTGGACCTTACAACTTTGTTAATAATTTTATTGTTGTTGGTGGTGGTCATGAGGCTTGAACTCAAGGCTGGGCATTGTCCCTGAGCTCTTTTTGCTCAAGGATAGCACTCTACCACTTTGAGCCATAGCCCCAGTTCTGGCTTTTGAGTGGTTAATTGGACTAAGAGTCTCATAGGGACTTTTATACCCAGCTAGCTTCAAACTGCAATCCTCATATCTCAGCCTCCTGAGTAGCTAGGATTACAGATGCAAGCCACTGACACCTGGCTTTGTTAATAATCTTAACGCTTCTGGAAATATATTCCTATCCTAAGAGGTATTTTCCTTTTAGTCTCAACTTCTTGGTGAAGAAAAAGGAAAAAAAAAACCTGTTTTGCTTTCTACCAGTTCCTTCTTTTGGTACATTAGCAATCTGTGAGGGGAAAAAATAGACGTATCAAAATAGTTATTCTGTTTGTTTTTTTTTAAACTTATTCACAGTATGATTTAGCCATTGAGAGGAATGAATTATTAATATATATTTTAATGGAGATAGGTCTTGAAAACATCCTACTAAGTGAAAAAAGGCATAGTTTGGTTTTGTTCACATGAAATATCCAGAAGAAGTAAATCTATAGAGGTTGTAGGTTTGCACTGCATTGTAATATATAAAATTGTAATATACTAAATTGTAGTATACCAAATGCTACAAAATCCTTCTCCTTTAAATGGTTAATTTTTTTTAATTTTTTTTTTTTGGGGGTCCGGTCGTGGGGCCAGAACTCTGGGCTTGGGTGCTGTCCCACACCTCTTCAGCTCAAGGCTAGCGCTCTACCACTTGAGCCACAGCACCACTTCCGGCTTTTTTCTTTTTGCTTACTTGGTGCTGAGGAATCAAACCCAGGGCCTCAGGCATACAAGGGAAGCGCTCTACCACTGAGCCACCTTCCCAGCCCTAAATGGTTAATTTTATATAATGTGAATTTTACCTAAAAAAAAGCTTACTATATGATCTATAGCTATTGTAAGCAGAATTTTGCAAAAATTCTTAGTTCCAGAGACAGATACTTACCTGAGATTGATCACAGCAAAGCAATTTGTAAGTCTGTTGCTTTTGTTGTAGTGATGTTAATAAATGTCTTCGGATACAGGAGTCTCTGTCAAGCAATTCAAAATACAAAACCAGAATTTCTATTCTTAGTTTTTTAAGGAGAATAAATAGATGTATGGCAGAGATGCTGTGTCTGTAGAAAAGGCAAAGAAAAAAAAGGCAAAGAAAATAGTTTACTTCCTAGTCTTTGTTTTTGTTTTGTTTTGAGACAGGGTCTGGCAGCCTAGTGTTGAATTTACAATCTTTCTGCCTCAGCATCTGAGTGCCTGGATTACAGGTGTTCGTTACTTTGCATTGTATAACCTAAAGTTTTTTTATAAAACGTTCTCCTCCAAGACTCTGCCACTGTTCTAATATCTTACGCTGAGAGTCCAATCTAACAGATTCAGAAACAAAAACAGACTTTGTTTATTTTTCATTATTATTCCAATATGTCATTAGGTTAGCAGAGTAGAAGAGAGCAGTTTCAAAACATTTCCTGGTTAGAGCCAGGAGGAAAGAAAATAAAACAGGTTGACTTAAGGTTATCAGGAATGATGAGAATCAAGGTGAAAAGCAACCCTGAGCCCCACCTAAGTCAATACCAGCAATTATGGCTCTGTGGAATTTGGGGCTCACAGTGGCCAGATCTTCTATTTTCTTTCACTAGAAATGGCAGTAAGTCAGAAGTGCATGTGAAACTCTTCTGCTTTGTACCTTTGGAAACCATAAAAGAAAGGACCATTGCCAAACAAAACAGTTCTGTAAATTGAATCTCACTCACAGGCTGCTCAAGGCCTCACTCTAATTCCTGAAGGACAGGCTTGCCAAAGGTAAAATATTTCCTTGCATGGAAATCAGACTATAGGCAGGATTCTTTTGTTGCGAGTTAGGGGAGAATGGGTCAGATAGCTTAGGAAGGTGAAAAGTCAGGCTTGTCAAATGCCTCATTCCCCTTCCCCCTCTCCAGCACTGCTGTTTATTTTGTATGACCCATCAATGAGTTAGGAGAGCCCTAACTATAAGAAGTTGTATTTATTCTTCTTATGTCTCCTGCGAGGAGGAAGGAAAGGAAGAAGGCAAGTACAGAGGCCTAGAATAAGGTCTGCAATTGTGGAAAACAAGGAACCCTTCTTTATCTTAGGCCAATCTTGATATCAAAAGAGTTTTAATCAAAGGGTGGAAATCTGTACACATGACATTGCTGGGAGGTGAAACTCAAATTAAAGCCACTTACCAGTTCCCACATAAAGAGAAAACATTTCTTCTTAAAATTAGACACACTGGCTAGGTGCTAGTGGCTCACTCCTGTAATCCTAACTATTCAGAAGTCTGAGATCTGAGGATCACAGTTCGAAGCCAGCTGGGGCAGGAAAATCTGTGAGACTCTAATTGCCAATAAACTACTAGAAAAAGACAGAAGTGGCACTGTGGCTTAAGTGGTGGAGTGCTAGCCTTGAGCTAAAAGAAACTTAGGGACAGTGCCCAGAACTTGACTCCCCCCCACCCACCCCCACTAGACACCAGACACACCCCCTCCCCCCTCCCCCCACACGCTGTCTTGGAAAATACTTGTGGAGCACATGGGCAGCAAAGATGGCGCTGGGAGGGGGTTGAGTGGGCAGACCCTAATTTACTGGAGAGCACATGGCCAGCCAAGATGGCTCTGGGAGGGGTTGAGTGGGCAGACCCCAATTGATCTTCTGATCAGTGCCTAACCAGCCCGTGAGGGCTCAGGTGAATGATAGGGTGTGACCTTGACAGTGATTGGTTCCTCTTCCTCCCTTACCATACCACCCACCCTTGTTGTCTTTAAAAGGGGCTGCTCTCTGTTAATAAACGAGTTTTTCTACCTGCTGGATTTGGCTCCCCGCTGTGTCTGATTGTCTCCTGGGCTGAGGGAGGCTAGGGAACGGGCGAGCGCCGCACTTACCTTTCCTCGGACCCCGTCCGTCTTTCGTGGGACGGACGAAGACCCAACAAATACTGTCATTTTAAATCCTGAACTCTACTTCCTATAGTCCTTCAGCTTTTTCCTCCCAGGTTTAGATAGATGTAGTTTTTCAGTAGGAGTGACTACGAAGACCCAACATCTGGCGCCCAACGTGGGGCACGAAAGGAAAAGATACCGGCCGAGGCTAAGCGGTCTCTCGGGGTAAGTGAAACCCTAAATATGGGTAATGCTATATCACAGAAGAAGGAGGAGGAGGCAACATTAGGCCTAGAAGGAGTACAGGAGGACTTGGGAAGTAAAAAGGAAAAGGAAAAGGTCAAATTCAACCGGGAACGCACTATCTGTGCATGCAGGGGCGGAGGCAGCTACTCAGGTGCCCCGGACGGTCCTAGGCCCCCTCCCTATTCCCCTGATTGGACGGGAGGTACGGCGCCCTACGAGACCTGCGAGAGGGACTTGCAAAGCCCAGACCCCTACCACATGGAGGGACCAAGGGCTGAGGAAGTAACCTACTCGGAGACCTCCTCTGGAAAGGAAGGGCCACCCAAGAGCCCAGACTCTCGGCCACAGGATTCGCTTCCCCAAGCGTATCCGGTCAATGTGGCATCAGGGGCTAACAGGCCCTTGGGATGGTATCCATGGGAAGCTAAGGATCTTAAAGAGCTCCGCAAGGCGGTGGCGGAGGATGGCCCAAACTCTCCCTGGGCCCAGACCACTAGTTCTCAGTTTATTAAATGGTGTGCTTTCTTTAAGGAGGAATGCAGAGTGCAAGCGGAGAGTAACCGGCAGGCTCAACCAGCAAAACCTATTACTTATGCCATGCTAGCAGGGAAGGGGGAAGGGTACTCCACCGGCATCCAACAGGCCGCAATACCTGGCCCGTACCGTGACCAGGTGAGGCAGGCAGGACTTGCCGCTTGGTACAAACTAGATGATGGGCCTACTGAGTCCCCCATGGCAGAAGTGAGACAAAAACTGGGTGAGCCTCGACCTGATTTCATAGACCGAGTCCAACAGAGTGTTCACCTCAAGCTGCCGACAGGGAACCTCCGAGATCAGTTTGTAAAGCTGCTGGTCTGGGAAGGGAATGCAGACCACCGCATGGCCTGCGCAGGATTGAGAGAGAATTCCCTGAGCAGATGGGTGGTGGCCTCACAGGATGTGGGAACGCAACAGCATCAGTCCCAATCACTAGCTTTAGCTTTACAGGCTCAGACATCTACAATGACTGAGGCCATTACTCAGGCGCTGGCAGCCCAGGGCCAAGGAACCCCAAGGCCATCGGGGAGAGGGACTTGTTTTAAATGGGGGCAGGAAGGGCACTTTAAGAGGGATTGTTTACAACAATCCCCTGCCAACTGGCCCGTGGGCAAACCGCCCCCTATACCCTACCCCAGGGGCAGGGAGGGATACAAATTTGATTTAGATGGGAAGTCTTTAAACTTGGGGAGGGGCATCCTCTAGCCCCTTTAACGCAAGGAGGAACCCCCCCTGCTGTGAGGCCCAGGCAGCCTCGTGGCAGGGTGACCCAGGCCCATTGGACCGTCCCCCTGGTGGACGGACTCCGCCCTAAGCCCAATCTGAGTGGAGCAGTGGCCATTGACCAAACCTAAACTTGAAGCCCTCCACCTTCTGGTGGAGGAACAGATAAGCCTCGGGCATATCCGCCCTTGTATAAGTCCTTGGATTTGTTATCCAAAAAGCCTCTGGGGCTTGGCAGATGCTCCAAGATCTACGGAAGGTAAATGAAAGCTAGTAGGAACGCCCCTAAGAGGCATGCCCTGGACTCCTGCTATACCTTCAGAATACACTTTGGTTGTGATTGATATTAAAGATTGTTTTTTTTCTATCCCTCTGTATCCAGATGACTGCGAGAAGTTTGCTTTCTCTATACCTTCTCTTAATTTCTCCCAGCCTGACCGGAGGTTTGAATGGACGGTGCTGCCACAGGGTATGGCCAATAGCCCTGCCTTCTGCCAACAATACTTGGCCACACTTTTAGGGCCTGTGCTGGGTTCAGATACCTCCCTTGCCTATGCCTACATGGATGATATAATTCTGGGGCACCGAGACCCAAGCTGCCTGGAGGGCCTTCTGGCCCAGGTCCTCGACATACTAAAAAAGGGGGGTTTTACCATAGCCCTTAATAAAATTCAAAAGGTAGCTCCTTTTAAGGTGCTCGGGACCCACCTTACCTTGACTCAGGCCAGCCCCCTTAAGCCTTTGCTGGATATTCCAGCCTCTCTAACCTTAACCCAACTTCAGAGTCTTTTAGGGGAAATCAATTGGCTGTTGCCATGGGTTTCTGTCCCTACAATTACAATATAAGGAAATGCTGGCCGTAATTATGGCTCTTCAGGACATTCAAAAACCCTTTACCTGACCCCCTAGTTAATAAGCTAACCAACAACAACAACAACAAAAAGCATGGCCGAGGCTTGTGTTTTAAAGACAAAAGCCAGAAAGACAATTATTAACCATCCCCAAGGGCAACCAGCCCTTGAGAAGCTCTTGTGTTCTCTAACAATTGCAGATGGTGATACTTCAGCTGTTGGCTGTCCTGACTCTCCGAATCCCTACGGAACCTGCATCAACCTCAACGGGTGACCTGGGCAGTGATCAATGCTGGCAATGCAGAAATCGTCAGGAGCACCACAAGAGAAGCTGTCCCTTCGAGCTGGTGGCCTGACCTTCATTTTGATCACCACCCTATGGACTGTTTAATATTTTTGTAGGAGTTAATTATTTTAATGTTACCTGCTTTAATTGTTCTTCTACTAATTGCTTGTATAGCAGCATTGAATCCATACTTATTGTTAAACAACCACCTTTTGTTATGCTTCCAGTTTAGATTTTGTCCAACCCCACAGGCAAATAGCTGGATTAGAACAATCCCCACCTCTGGACTCTGAAGTGGCAAAGACTGCTATCCCATCCTTCATTAAGGTTAAAGGACTAGTAGTGACATTTCCTGGCCTGGGAATGCTTTTGCTGATGGTTTTCCTATGCCTTCCTTGCATTATACGTGCACTGCAAAACTCTTATGAGCTTAGCCAGCCAGTTATCAAGCTCCAAATGAATGAATTTCCCCCACGAGAGGAATCGCAGCCAGAGACGGGTAAGAGGGGGTGTCAGTCTGACCAACCTAAGACAGGGCCTTCAGCTTCGCTCTGAAGAAGTTCCCGATGACGGGTAAGGCAGACCAGGCGATCCACCCAACCTAAGACAGGCGGGTTCACTTCTTTAAGCAAAGACAGGGGGAGATGATGTTGGGAGCAATTGGGAGCTGACAGTCAAAGGTCATCTTGACTCCTGTGCTAGCTTAAAGGCACATACAAGGAACTGGCGTACTTAAAAGACACCAGGTGCCCAGGAATTAGTTGAACTGCTTCGGACATTTCTAACTGTGGTGGGACTGATGTTTATTACTGTGCTAGGTGGGTCTGCCATTAAAACAAAAATAAAAGGGGGAATCTGTGGAGCACATGGGCAGCAAAGATGGCGCTGGGAGGGGGTTGAGTGGGCAGACCCTAATTTACTGGAGAGCACATGGCCAGCCAAGATGGCTCTGGGAGGGGTTGAGTGGGCAGACCCCAATTGATCTTCTGATCAGTGCCTAACCAGCCCGTGAGGGCTCAGGTGAATGATAGGGTGTGACCTTGACAGTGATTGGTTCCTCTTCCTCCCTTACCATACCACCCACCCTTGTTGTCTTTAAAAGGGGCTGCTCTCTGTTAATAAACGAGTTTTTCTACCTGCTGGATTTGGCTCCCCGCTGTGTCTGATTGTCTCCTGGGCTGAGGGAGGCTAGGGAACGGGCGAGCGCCGCACTTACCTTTCCTCGGACCCCGTCCGTCTTTCGTGGGACGGACGAAGACCCAACAAATACTGTCATTTTAAATCCTGAACTCTACTTCCTATAGTCCTTCAGCTTTTTCCTCCCAGGTTTAGATAGATGTAGTTTTTCAGTAGGAGTGACTAAATCCAATTATCCTAATAGCTAAAGAGAAATCTCTACTCTCTACTTTTTGTGACCTGCTGAAGAGACAATGGATCAGTCTCAGAAGGACTTTCTAGAAGATTGAACATAGGACCTCCACCCCTTTTCCTTGTTTTGCCTATATATAGGAAGATTTGTTTTGTTTTTAACTTTTCTCAGCCTTGTAGAAAACTATAAATGTCAGTCCTGTTTCTCAGGGAGAAGCCATCATTTGAGATAACAATCAACAAATACCACATTCTTCTTAGCTGGTCTACCATAAATAAGAGCTAGTATCAGCAAGTAGGTCTTCTGGATTTGCCTAGTGTGCAAGATGTGCCCAGACTCCACCGGTGACTCAGGTGGGTTACCTGCCAACAGAAACAAGATGCCATTCCCCTTGGCTGGCCTCTGTCTGGGCATCCATGCAGAGCCTTTGACATCAAACTCCCACTCACATTTCTCTTGTTTTCTGTTCCCATAGGGCAACTTTTGAGACTGTTTTGTTGTGTTTTGTGCTTCAAGTCAGCGTCTGAGCCCTCTCTCCCTTAGCTTTTTCATTCAAGACTACCACTAGAGCCACAGTTTTACCTCCAGTTTTTTGATGATTAATTGGAGATAAGGGTCTCACAGACTTTTCTACTCTGTCTGACTTTGAACTGTGATCCTCAGATTTCAGATTTCTGAACAGTTAGGATTATAGGCATAAGCCACCAGAGCCTGAGATTCTGCCATTTTCCCCCCTTGAGACACAGTTTTATCACATAGTCCAGGTTGACCTTAAACTCATTATATAACTCAGGCTTGAAATTCCTGTACTTCTGCTTCCTGAGTACTGTAATTGCAGGTGTGTGACAGTACACCATACACAAGATTCTGCTTTTCTAACAGATTTAAAGGTGAGGTGAGGGGCAGAAGAGGGTGGATAATAATAGCAGTCTGCATCTATGACATCAAGGCAACAGACAGTCTTGCAGGAAGGCAGCCAAACGCAGAGCACAACCCCTTAGTGGCAGGCAGAGCTGGGCTCAAATCCAGGCTCTGCAACTAATTGTGACTTTAAGGAAGTAATTTCATACCTTTGTGCTTCAGTTTCCTCATCTATAACAAAAGATAGTAAAAACCTATCTTGGCCATTCCATAGAGTTATCTTGAGGATAGAACAAAGTACTCTTTTGTGTGTGTGTGTGTGTGTGTGTGTGTTAGTACTGGGGCTTGAATTCAGGCCTGAGCATTATCCCATAAGTTTTTTTGCTCAAGAATGGTGCTTGAGCCACAGCTCCACTTTCATTTAACTGGAGATAAGTCTCATGGACTTCCCTGCACTGGCTGGCTTCAGACCTCAATTCACAGATCTCAGCCTCATGAATAGTGATGTTTAAAGGCATGAGCCACCTGCACCCAGATATCTATTTCCTTTGTCTTAAAACATTGGGTCTGATTTAAGCTTAATTCTACACACAGGCATGCTAATTACTTTAGGAATATTTGTCTAAAAATCACTGTTACCTAACCTATCTCATCATAGTCCTGGATGGCAAGAGACTCAAGGAGCAATTGTGCATTTTGTTGTTGTTGTTGTTGTCCAGTCGTGGGGCCTGAACTCTGGGCCTGGGCACTGTCCCTCAGCTCTTCAGCTCAAGGCTAGCATTCTACCACTTGAGCCACAGCACCACTTCCGGCTTTTTTCTTTTTGCTTATGTGGTGCTGAAGAATCGAACCCAGGGCCTCAGGCATGCAAGGCAAGCACTCTACCACTGAGCCACCTTCCCAGCCTCTTGTCACTAGCTTTTATGGTGCCCTCTTGTCAACCTCAAATCGTCCTGAAAATCTTGTTGTACAAAGCCTTAGTCACCTTGAATTTCAGAAACACTAGAATTTCTCAGATCATTCCATGATGAGATCAACTGTCAAGCAGGAATGATCATTTCATGAAAGTCAGTTTGTTTACCTCAAAATAAAGATGTCTGCACATTGCCTTGAAAAACAGAAAGGAGCTGGGCACCAGTGGCTCACACTGCAATCCTAGCTACTCAGGAGGCTGAGATCTGAGGACTGCAGTTCAAAGCTAGCTTGGGCAGGAAAGTCCTTGAGACTCTTATCTCCAATTAATGACCAGAAACCAGAAGTGATGCTGTGGCTCAAGTGATAGAGCTCTCACCTTGAGCTGAAGAGCTGAGGGACAGTACCCTGGCCCAGAGTTCAAGCCCCCACAACTAACAAAAAACAAACAAAACATCAAAAAGAAGTCAATAACGAACTAGACCACATCTGACCAAACTGTTAAATTGTTTCATCTCTTGCTGATTCTTTCTCTATTTGAATCTAAAGCTCATGTCAGTACCCCAAAAGATGAAGTTAGATGCTTCATCCCATCTAAATTGCCAACATAGTTGATTAAAATCCTTCCCTGCTCTTTCACCATCACTTCTATTTACTTCCTCTGGGAAAGTAGCCAAAACCCGACATGTTAGAATCCTCAGAGCTGGGCCTGTGACTTAGAACTTTGGTGTCACAGTTTTGTTTTTTGGGTTTGTTTGTTTGTTTGTTTGTGTCAGTTGTGGGGCTTGAACTTTGGGGTCTGGACACTGTCCCTGAGCTTTCAGCTCGAGGTAAGTGCTCTACCACTTAAACCATAGCACCACTTCCAGTTTTCTGGTGATTAATTGGAGATAAGAATCTCACAGACTTTCCTGCCAGGGCTGGCTTTGAACCGTGATCCTCAGATCTCAGGTTCCTTAGTAGCTAGGATTACATGTGTGAGCCTCCAACACTCAGCTGGTTTCACAGTTTTGCAATTAACATTCACAGCCTGTGGGCGAGAGAAAGGACCTTAGAGAAAATCTTCCCTCTCTTCATCCTACAAGCAGGAGCCTGGGCTTGGAAGACAGTAGACCTGACTTGGTCAGGTCATCCAGTAGCTCTGGGCCAGTCCTAGAGCTTCAGCACCTGACCCAATCTTCAATCTATGTCCTTTCTTTCCTTCTTCCCACTCTCTCTTTCCTTCCCTCCCTCCCTCTCTTCCTTCCTTCCTTCCTTTTTTGACTTGAACACAGGGCCTGGATGTTGTCCTTGAGCTTTTTTGCTCAAGGTTAGTGCTCTACCAGTTGAGCCACAACTCCACTTCTGACTTTTTTGGTGCTTAATTGGAGATAAGAGTCTCATGGACTTTACTGTCTGGTCTGGCTTTGAACCACAGTCCTCAGATTTCAGCCTCTGGCTGATGACAGGCATGAGCCACTGGTGCCTGGCTCTGTGTACTTTTCTTATCTGGACACATAGTGTGATTTTGAGGCAAGATAGTCTAGGGAAAATGAGACATGGTAAATGACTGCCAGGAATTCAAAAACTCAAGCTTAAAACTTATCCATATACTTCCCTTAAGATAAGGGAACAAAGTCATTTTAGAGGAAATGAAGCCGGTAACTAGGGAAAATGAAATATGGTCAGCTTACAGCAAATACAGGAGATACGCCTTCATATACTTCACTTAAGATTAAGGGAACAGGGGCTGGGAAGGTGGTTCAGTGGTAGAGCGCTTGCCTTGCATGCCAGAGGCCTTGGGTTCGATTCCTCAGCACCACATAAGCAAAAAGAAAAAAGCCAGAAGTGGCACTGTGGCTCAAGTGGTAGAGCGCTAGCCTTGAGCTGAAAAGCTGAGGGACAGTGCCCAGGCCCAGAGTTCAGGCCCCATGACTAGACCCAAAAAAAAAAAAAAAAAAAAAAAGATTAAGGGAACAAAAGTATTTTAGGGGAAAATGAAACAGGGTAACAAGGAAACTGATGCCTGGTGAAAGCAACTTAGAAATATGGTATTTAGAAACATGGAAGTGCCAGTGTTACTTCAAAGACAGACAACAATGCATCCTGAGGGATGCATTCCTTACCCCAAGAATTAGCACGTGTCTGAGAGGATGTATGCCTTCCTGAGAAAAATGTGTCCCCAAACTTAAGCCACCTCCTGCCCCAAAATGCAGATAACAGGGCACCCCTTGTCTCAAGGATAAGAATCTGTTTTATGGCAGGATGCATTCTTACCTGGTACACCTATCTTTATATAATGTTGAAGCCAGGACTGCCACCCACCCCCCACCCTCTACCCCGCCTTACCATATAAATACCCCAACAGCCCAAGGAGCTCTGTGTGTGTGTGTGTGTGTGTGTGTGTGTGTGTGTGTGTGTGTGTGTGTGTGTGTGTGTGTGTGTGTGTGTGTGTGTGTGTGTGTGTGTGTGCCTCTATCTCCCTGTCAGAGCACCCACAATCTATTAGAGTGTGCCCCGGCCCTTCTGCTTGTCTGTTTTGAAGTAGGGAGGTCAGGTCTGGCTGGTGCTATATTGGCCACATGGTGAATGGTGGGGTCTGGCATCTTGTCTTCATGCTGAGACATCTACCAGTTCCCAGGCAATGGGCATGCCTGGATCCCTGGA
Organism: Dipodomys spectabilis; assembly: GCF_019054845.1. NCBI lineage: Eukaryota > Metazoa > Chordata > Mammalia > Rodentia > Heteromyidae > Dipodomys > Dipodomys spectabilis. The sequence goes on from NW_024870775.1 coordinate 18,673,423, forward strand.
GGCTGGGGAGGGCACTTAGCTGATAGGTTACTGTACCTGTCAGTCTAGGTCCTGGGACTGGGAATTTCCTGTGACCCTGCTCCCTGCCCTGACCCTGTTTAGGCTTGGAGGAGCATAGGTGCCATTATACCATGCCACGAGCCTCCATGTTCACTTCCTATTTCCTGCCTCCTGACTCATCTCTGGTCACCATGCATCCCAATTCCGCTCTCCATTAGAGACAGTCACATGGGTTACATGGGCAGTCACATGGGTCACATTACATAGACTATGGGAATTTGGGGGTTGTGTCAGTTCCGAGAAGAGGTATTATAAAGGTGTGACATGGACTACAGGACTTGGGGGGGAGAAACACATTCCGAGAAGATTGTTGCAACCAGGATGGGAATTTGTACATCACACTGGAAATAGTATCAGGAAATAGTAACAGATTTTTGTGAACAAGTCGGGACACAGTGGGGACTTAATCATTGGCAAGCTGACTCTGAGACCTTAAGATTCCTGTCTTTTTTATGTAAAGGTTTAAAAGTAAGAGGGTCAGCGAGACATTCTCTAGCTGCTTCCTGCTGGTCCGGGGCATCAGGTTCAAGCATGGGAGGGTGTGTAGGGGGTCCTGAGCGCTGTCCTTTTTCGGTACCTGCTACCCTGCCATGTAGAGTTCTATGACCTTTTGGTTGGTGAAGGCTTCTTTTCATTCCTGTAAGAAATTGCTGGCACACTTGGACAGACAGGGTCCAAAAAGAAGAGTCAAGATGAGGAGCAGTAGGGGTCCCGTGAATGGTAGGATCCATGGGAGAAAAGACCCCCATACAGAACTGAAAAGGGACTGTGATTGTAGTTGATTATCAATTTTTTGTGCCCTGTCTAGCAGTCTTTTGGCCCCCTCCCTCACCAGGCCAGATTTGCCATTCCTCCTCTTAGGATAGACAAAGACCATGTTTTTCTGAAAAAAGGTCTAGCCCGTGTCTGTTCTGGAAAACCATGCCCTCTAAATAATCCAATTAGTCTTGTGCCTCAGAAAATTGTTGGGCGATTTCCTGGAGAGAGTCTCGAAGCTCAATAGAGAGGGTCTTGTAATAGGTAAGAGAAGTAGCCAGACCCCCATGCCAATCCAATGCCTGCCATTATCCCCAGTTCTTCCAGAAGAGGTAACAGCTGGATAGCTTGTCAGCACCACTGGAGAGGTGGGACTGAAAGAAAGGATGTGTGGATGGGACAAGCAATGAGGCATCTGTAGGGGCCAAAAAGACTGAGGATGAAAGACAAACAAGGGTACAGGTACCTGTCCAGTTGATAGGCAAGCATAGATAGGAAGTTGAGATGCAGAAAAAAAAATGAGCCATCTCCAGGCAAGCATAGGACATGTGAAAGGAGAGCAAATCGAGTAAAGGATAGATACTTTGTCCTGCAGGCTCAGCACTCCACACAGAGAGTGAGGAGGCCAGAGCAATGCCTGGGAGAAGGGTAAGTGAACTGGAGTGGAAGGAAGATTGGAGACACTGGTAGTAGAGTACAGAGTTAGTTAGCCAAGGGGAAAGATGGTAAGAACTGTCTAATGGCCATGAGCAGCCTAGGCCAGGTACATTAATTGGGGATGGCGGGGGGGGGGGGGGGCGGGGAGGGTGCCCCGTGAAGTGGACAGCTTGTAAAAACTTGCCATTGGCCTCCGGGGACACAGCATAATCTACTTGGGTGTTTTGATGATCTAAGGGGTGGTCATTAGAAATTGTGTGGTTGCAGACGTATGGAGGCAGGATTCCTACCAGGGTAGAAAAAGGGGTAGGAGGGGAGGAGAAGCAGAGGGCTGCTGGGGCAAGTAAAGAAGTATTACGGATAATGGGTCCAAAGATGGAGTAGAATTAAGTTTAAAGTAAGGGAGGGAGTTAAGATAGGTGGAGTAGAGCCAGGTAACCTGCCCTTCCCTGGAAGAGGGGTAGGATTGGAGGTAGGTATTAGATTGAACAAAGAAGGGGGAGCCTTTAACCTCAGAATAGGCGAGGCGAATGTGCTGGGTAAGAGAGACATTGAGGGGAACAGGGAGGGTAGAGTAGGTAGAAGAAGAGTGGGACAAACAAAGCCAGCACCCATCCGCATCGGACGAATTTTATGATTTTAAGAGAGAGAAAGTGAGGTTGAGGGATCTTTCCAAGCCTAGGGACCAGGGAAGGGAGCTTGTCTGCTGTTCCTTGAGAGGGGAAGAAAAGGGGAAGAGAAGAGAACAAGTCTGAGTCAGAGGGTGGTAACTGGCATGGCTGGTGGGCTAGTGTGTGTCCACGGTGGTTGCTGGCAACTGGTCTGTGGGAGAAGAGGAGACAAGATTGGAATCACTAGGTGACTGGAATAGAAAGTGGTGTGGAAGAGGAGACAGTTGGGGACAGAATAGTGGAAGAGTAAGAGAAGGGTGAGAGAGTTGTAGGGGTGTGAGAAGGGAGAAGGTGACTCATGGAAGGAATTAGAGAGAGATGGTACCAGGAGGACTTTTCCAAGAGTTTTACAGCAGTAGGAGTGGTTAGGGAAACTGTGGAAAGACCCTCTCATTTTGGGTGTAGGGGCTTGGGAGAGTGAGGTTTAAGGAGGACCCTTTCGCCTGGGTGAATCTTAAGGCCAGTTGGAGTGGTAGGAACAGACTGGGGTAAGAAGGAGTCTGCTTGCTCTTGGAGGAGTTGTCTATAGAGCAGGAAGGTAGGAAGGTATGAAGTTAGAGGATTGGAGTCTGAAGACAGGGTAGAGGTAGGGAGTAAAAAGAGGCAGGCATACGTTAGCTCAAAGGGCTAAGGTCAGAGGGTTGATGGGGCACTGCCCTGATGCAAGTGAGGGCGAGAGATAAAAGTTGAGTCCAGGGTAGATGGAGTTCAGAGGAGAGCTCAGTAAGATGAGTTTTAATCATGTGATTGGCCTTTTCAACCTTACCAGAAGACTGAGGACAGCAGCGGATGTGAAAGTTCCATTTAAATTGGAAGGCCTCCATTGTGAACCGAGTGATCCTTGAAACAAAGCCAGGGCCATTATCAGACTGGAGAGAAGTGGGAACACCGAAACAGGAAATGATTTCTGAGGATAAAATAGTGGCGACAGTGGAAGATCTTCTGTCATAGTGGGGAATACCTCAATCCATCCTGAGAAGGTGTCTACCATTGTGAGGAGGTATTTGATTTTTTTTTTTTTTTGGAGGGTCCGGTCGTGGGGCCTGAACTCTGGGCCTGGGCGCTGTCCCTCAACTCTTCAGCTCAAGGCTAGCACTCTACCACTTGAGCCACAGTGCCACTTCCGGCTTTTTCCTTTTTGCTTATGTGGTGCTGAGGAATCGAACCCAGGGCCTTGAGCATGTAAGGCAAGCGCTCTACCACTGAGCCGCTTCCCAGCCCGGTATTTGATTTTTTGTGTGGAGGTGTATGTGTTAAATCAAATGTTCAGTCCTGTCCTGGCATGGCCTTGGGCTTGATGGGTAAGGAAGGAGTAAACGTAAAGTCTCCCCCGATTGGAGCCTTTTTAGCAAAGGGGACAAGTGCGGATAATAGATTGTAGTAGACTAGTGGGGATGAGTGTAGATTATGTCAAGTAAGTTAAGTAGAGGTTTAAAGGATATGTGGAATGAGTTGTGAATGTCAGTAAGAAATGTTTGGGTCTGGAATTCAGGGAGGACATACAACCCATTAAGAATGAACCAGGGGCTGAGAAAGTGGCTCAGTGGTAGAGCGCTTGCCTTGCATGCATGAGTCCCTGGGTTCCATTCCTAAGCACCACATAAGCAGAAAAAGTCAGAAGTGGCATTGTGGCTCAACTGGTAGAGCACTAGCCTTGAGCTGAAGAGCTGAGGGACAGCGCCCAGGCTGAGAGTTCAAGTCCCACAACTGACAAAATCAAAGAATGAACCAGCCCTCTGACATAGTTGCTCCCCGGCCAGTGAGGTCATGATGTTCCTTAGGAGAGTTATGTAGGAAGAAGAATTGGAAAAGCAAGAAGTTAGGGAGCTAGAGAGGATGTGGGTGTGGGCACAGACTGGGCTGCCAGTTTGGTTGTCCATCTGCAAAATTGTTTCCCTTGGTAATACAATCAGTGGGGACTTGATGTCCTTTGCAACGGAGGACGGCAGCCTGGGAAGGTAGTTGGGCTGCTTCCAGGAGAGATTTAATGAGGTATTCTTTTTTAATGGAGCTTCCTTGAGTAGTGAAAAATCCTCGTTCCTGCCAGATGGCTGCACAAGAGTGGAGCATAAGAAGGCATACTTTGAGTCGGTGTAGATGTTAACCCTTTTTCCCTGTGCTAGTGTGAGGGCCTGAGTAAGAGCAATACGTTCAGCCTGTTGAGAAGTAGTGTAAAGAGGGCAGAGGTTTAGCTTCAGTTACTGTGGTATCATCCACGATAGCATAGCCTGATTGAAAAACGCCCTTAGGAGGGTGAGAAAGGGCTCTAGCACTACTGTCAATGAGCCAGATATGGTGAGGCTCAGAGATGGGTTGGGAATGAATGTGAGGAAAGGGAGAAAGAAAGAGATCAAGGGCCCCCAAGCAATTGTGAGTAGAGGAAAGGTCATTGATCGGCAGTAAGGCAGCAGGATTTAGGGGAGGGCAAGTTGGAAATGAGCATTGGGAATTTTCAATAAAGATGAGATGAAATAGTTGTAGTTTGGAAGATGTGAGAGTAGAAATGGCTCTATGTGACAGGATGTCCTGAAGGTGGTGCAGGGAGTGGATGTCAGTCTGCTGGCCAAACGGGAGTTTGGAGCTGTCAGTGGCTAACACTGCTGCTGCTGCCAGGGCCCAGACACAAGGCGCCCACCCTTTGGTGGATATATCCAGTTGCTGGGACAGATATGCCAGTGGGGCAAAGGAACCCAAAACCTCCTGCCCCAGAACCCCAACATGACTCATGACTCTGTCACATAGAAAATAAAAGGTAATGACAGGTTAGGCAGAATGAGGGCCAGGCTGAAGGTGTGGAAGGATGCTGACATAGGTTTTGTAAAGTCTCAGGGTTCAGAAAGGTCACCCCCTGATGCCTCATAGAAGAGCGTGGCAAGGAGGGAAACATTGAGAATCCACAGATGAAGGTAACCTGCCAGCCCCAAGAAGGAAAGAAGCTCTGATTTAGAAGTTGGGGTAGGGAGGCTAGAAAGAAGGGACTTGTGGTTTGTCATAATAGAATGGATGGTGGGAGTGAGGCAGACTCCCAGGAAGGTAACAAATTGTAAAGAGATTTGGGCCTTTTTTGGGGAAACATGATACCCATGGTGGGCCAGACAGGTAAGGAGACAAATGGTATTGGTAGTTGAGTGTTGGAGAAAAGGGCTACAGAGGAGAAGATCATCCACATACTGGATGAGAAAACTTGGGGACAAGTTTGGCCAAAGAAATGTGGACTGTCTTGAAACCCTGGAGGGAGGACTGTCCAGGTGAGCTGTTGGGAGTGATGGGTGTCTGGATCTGTCCTGGTGAAGGCAAAAAGGTCTTGACATTGAGTGTGAGTGGGAACAGTGAAGAAAGCATCTTTAAGGTCTAGAATGGAAAAGTACTGGGTTTAAGGGGGTGGGGGATGGTGGATAAAAGGGTATAGGGATTGGGGTCCACCAGGTGAATAAGAAAAGCAGCTGCATTGACAAGGTGTAGATTCTGAACAAGGCGATGGGGGCCATTAGATTTAATTACAGGAAGGAGAGGAGTATTATAGGGAGAGTTGGTGAGTCAGAAAAGTCCTGAGGAGAGAAGCCTGGTAATGATGGGCTTGAGGCCCCTTAGATGTTTAAGAGCAATAGGATATTATGGGGTAGAAGGAAAGTTGAGATGAGCTGTGAAGAGAGACCAGAACTGGCATAAGGTAAGTAGCTATAGTGGGGGTTGTAACATCCCACAGGGCAGGGTTTACTTCTGAGGAAGGGAAAGGGGGCTTTATATCTAGAAGCCAGCTGGAGGTGCTATGGGCGGGGAAGAGAGTTACAGTGGGAAAGAATGTGAGTGTAGCCTTGAATTTGGACAGAATATCATGGCCCAAAAGGGGCATGTGGCAATGTGGCACAACTAAAAAGGGACAGGTGCACTGGGAGCCTTGAAAGGTACAAAGTAGAGGCTGGGAAGGTGGCTCAGTGGTAGAGTACTTGCCTTGCATTCTTGAGGCCCTGGGTTCGATTCCTCAGCACCACATAAGCAGAAAAAGCCGGAAGTGGTGCTGTAGCTCAAGTGGTAGAGCTGAAGGACAAAGCCCAGACCCAGAGTTCAAGCCTCACTACCGACAGAAACAAACAAAAAACCCCACGCAGTATTGAGGAGTTCCCACTGAAGGATGTTGGTGCTGTCCTCAAGCTTTTTTTTTTTTTTTTTTTTTTTTGCATATGTACTTATTCTTTTATTTTTGTAAAGGAAACAATAGAAAAACTCTACTTAAAATAGGGGCACCCAAATGGAGAAACAAGGGTGAGCAAATGTAGTTGCTGAATTACATGAGGGAAGGGCCAGAGGGTGACACGGATCAGCATGCGTCGTACTCATAACCTCGAGGGGCTGCCATTCGCCCAGGACAAACACGTGGAGCATCTTCACATCCGGGTCCTTGTGAAGATGTTGGGTTTGGCGTGGTGCTGGAAATGGCGATGGTTCCACCAGTTGGCGGAGGCACCCTGTAAGTGGCCGATGACAAACTTGTGGGCAACGTGGTTCCACCTGGACTTCTTGTAGACAGAAAGGTGGCCGTCATCGTGTTGAAGCCATCCAGCTTGGGCCTGAGAGGTAGCAAGGACAAAGGCCGTGATGGGGGTAGGAATCCAGCCATTGCCAAAGTAATGAAGGATGAGCCATGCAATCATCTCCATGACAATGATGTGCCCCAAGAGGAGGAAGAAGAAGTGGTTGGTCTTGAACAAGTTCATGTCCTCGGCCGTTCTCTTCAGGGCCCGGAAGTCCTCGGTGATCTGAACACTCTTGCCAAGGTCCAGGCTGGCCTCCTCTGGGGCCAGCTCACCAATCAGCAGGGGCTTCAGGAACTTGCTCACGAAGTCAAGGTCAGGGTGGAAGGCACGGAAGGCATCCGTGGCATCCTCGCCCGCCCGCGTAGTGCGCGATGACCGGGTGGCCCCCCGGGTGCCGCTTGGCCCACGCGGTGACGTTGTAGACCTTGCGGTCCACCACCAGCCACTTGTCGGTGCGCAGGTTGTGCTTCTGGATCTTCTCCCAGCGGTAGGTGGGCATCGCCGCCTCGCCCTGGTTCCCCCCTTTCCCCATGCTCGCCGCGCCCCGACGGCTCCCTCCCCAGGCCGCTGAGTTGTCCTCAAGCTTTTTAAAAATTTTCCTGGCTTTGGGGGAGGACTGAGACATAAAATGAGAATGGAAGAGAGCAGTGCCCAGTGGAGTAGAGGGTCAATGTGGGTGAACTGGTGCAGGGCATCTGCCAGATGGCTCAAAAATTCACTGGGTATCTCATTGGGATGCTGAATTACTTCTCTCAATTTGTCATAGTTGACAGACTTGTGGGCAGTCTTTGCAAGGCTATGGAGGATGTAGAAGGCCATGTCGTCCCTAAGAGCCAGTAGGGATGATCAAGCTAGTAGTTACATCCTGGGTCAGAGCTAGGGGCAGCTTCATGACCAACACATTTTTTTTTTTTTATTTTGGGCATGTATTTCATCCCTTCATGCTGTGTCTCCACCCAGGCTCGCTCCCGATCTTCAGGGGTAAGAGTAGAAGTAAGCATCACAAAGAGGTCATGGCAGGTAAGGTCATAGGACTGAATAAGGTATTTAAGCTCCTTAATATAGGTATCTGGGTCAGTTTGAAAGAGCTCAAACATTTTTCTTTCTGTGACAGATCAGAGAGAGAGAAAGGAATGTGAATACAAACAATGCCTTCAGAGCTGGCCACCTCCTGAAGGGGAAAAAGGTGAGCTAGCCACAGTGGATGCTTGATGGATAGTGCAAGAATGGGTGAGAGGTGGAGAGAGAGGCGGTGAGGGGTGGAGGGAGGGGTAGAGGAAGGTGCTGGTTGATAGGGTGGTGGGGAGGGAGAAGAAGACTGAGAAGTGGGGTTGGGAAGGGAATGTGGAGGAGGGCAGTGGTCAGCAGGGTTGAATGGCTAGTCTGATTGTGGAGAGGGGCACAAGAAAGTGTAGGTTGTTAATGAGCTAAAAGGATCTGAGGAGCGCTACAGGATTGACAAAGAGAGGGCAGAGATCAGAGATAGAAAAAAAGCCCGAGCAGAAGGAATTTTTCCAGCCTTGCCATTTCGGTGACAAGTTATCCAGGTCTATGAGGATACTAAAGACAAAGGTACCATTTTCAGGCCATCTAGACTCATTGTCCAATTGGTATTGAGACCATGCCACATTACAATAGAAAATGAGTTTCTTGGGTTTAGTAATGTCTCAGAGACCCAGTTCAGGGAAATTAGCCAAGAGACAGCCCCAATTTAGACAGTTTAGATTGAGAGATAGCCATTTTAGGCAGAGGGTGGCAACTGAGATCCTGGTAGAGGAATTTTCTGTCACTCTGGGTGTCCCCAGCAGTACAGAAGAATTTCTAATAGATAGGACAATGCCTCAAAGGGTTGTCAACCAGTGAGACAACTTCGCAGGAGCGTTCCCTGGCCAGGTGCCTGGTCTTTCCAGAAGGAAACAAAAGTAGGCAGGGAGGCTTATAGAAACAGGAGGTCAATGGTCACTCTTAAGGATCCAATCATTGGGCTGGGAAGGTGGCTCAGTGGTAGAGCGCTTGCCTTGCATGCTCCAGGCCCTGGGTTCAATTCCTCAGCACCACATAAGCAAAAAGAAAAAAGCCGGAAGTGGCACTGTGGCTCAAGTGGTAGAGTGCTAGCCTTGAGCTGAAGAGCTGAGGGACAGCGCCCAGGCCCAGAGTTCAGGCCCCACTACCGGACCCCCCAAAAAAAAGGATCCAATCGTGAGGCATGCAGAAGTCTGAAAGAGCTGACAGAGGAGAGTAAAGGTTGCTTGCTCTGAGGAGGTCTGAGGAGTGGGGGGGGGGAATCAACCCCTATGAGGGAATTGTCCAAACCGAGACCACTCCTCCCCAGTTTCAGCACCAGGATGTAAGAAATGAGAGACAACTGAGAGCCACTGATAGGATCTCAAGGCTTTATTGGAGGGCAGACCTGCTGGGCTGCTCCAAGCAGGAATGGAGGCAGCAGCCATGGAGAGGTATATGCTGAATTTAAACAGAATTTTAGGGGACAGTCACATGGGCCACATTATTTAGATGGGAACTTGGGGGTAGGGTCGGTTCCAAGAAGGGGTGTTATGAAGTTTTACATGGACTACAGGAATTGGGGGGAGAGTCACATTCCAAGAAGGAGTGTGGAGCTGGGAAGGTGGCTCAGTGGTAGAGTGCTCGCCTTGCATGCATGAGGGCCTAGGTTCGATTCCTCAGAACCACATAAGCAGGAAAAAAAAAGCTGGAAGTGGCACTGTGGCTCAAGTGGTAGAGTGCTAGCCTTGAGCTGAAGATCTGAGGGACAGCGCCCAGGCCCAGAGTTCAGGGCCCACGACCGGACCAAAAAAAAAAAAGAAGAAGAAGGAGTGTAATGAGACTGTTGCAGGACTTTGTACATCACACTGGAAAAACAGTATCGGGAAATAGTGACAGATTTTTGTGAATAAGTAGGGACACAGTGTGGGAACTTAATCATTGGCAAGCTGACTCTGAGACCTTAGACTATATAGTCAGAATTGGAAACTCAGCCGTACACCGGTGGCTCATGCCTGTAATCCTAGCTACTCAGGAGGCTGATGCCTGAGGATTGCAATTCAAAGCCAACTGGGGGATGAAAGGCTGTGAGACTCTTATCTCCAATAAACAACTCAGAAAACCAGAAGTTGTGCTGTGGCTCAAGTGGTAAAGCATTTGCCTTGAGCTGAAGAGCTGAGGGACAGCGCCCAAGCCAAGTTCAAGCCTCACGACTGACAAAAACAAACAAACAAAACTCATAGCCAATTGTGAGTATGGTAATAAATGCTCTCTATCCCCCAAGATGAGGCAGCTCCTGAAATAAATCAGCCCTATCCACTAGCTATGCCGTGGCTTGTAGGGTCTCAGAAGATAGTTGAGGGCTTAGGAAAATAGAGACTGAGGAGCAAGTCTTGGTCTCCCAAGAGCTCCAGAGCTTTAGATCAGCCAGATTACCCACAAATCAATCAGAAGTGAAGCACCCAAACATTTGGCCTCCCCTAATGTGTTCCTTCTTTTGGGCCCCTTAAGATATGTCTTAGATATCTTGCTGCCATCCTGCTATGAAGCAAAGCCTCTGGGGTGTTTCTAAACTGTGGACAGAATGAATCTTGTAATTGATTTGTTCTCCTCATTGCTCTGTCTGCTATGAAGCTTAGAGCCAAATTTGAACTTTGCCTTTAGCAATTTTACAGGTCCTGGTGAAATACATTTTGCTTGTTCTTACCCCTGGGCCATGAGTTTCCTTTCCATAGTTTTCCTTTCATTTGTTTCTGTTGACCTATTTTTTTTTTTTTTAGACCAGTATTGGTACTGGGGATTTGAACTCAATATGTAAGACGTGGTAGGAAGGTAGTCTACCACTTGAGCCACACCTCTAACCCCGTTCATCTATTCTGACATGCTATAAATGAATAAATTACACTAAAGACTTATCATAGAATATTTTTCTTTCTTTTGGGTCAGAGAAAAGGTGAGGTATGATGCTGTACACCTATTATCCTAGTACTCAGGAGGCTCAAGTTCAGCTTGGACTTGATACCCTAACTCAAAAAACCAAAAACAAATTACATTTAACTTAAAAAACTGCTTTTAAAGAAAGAAGAAAAGAGTAAGAGTGAGAGGGAGCCCATGTACACGAATCTGGGCTTCCATACGATGGGGTGATGTTCTCTACTCAGCCTGCTCCTAGCCATTCACAAAGATTTTAAAGAAACTTCCTTTGTATACAACCCTTTAATTTGTTCCTTCTTATTCAAAATCAAATAGGCTATAAAGTCTGGCAGCAGAAGTTGCAATTACCAAGGCCTGGCAGTTGAAATACTAGGTATGGTGGCTGAGTCATTAAAAACAAAAAGACAAGAATGGGTTGGGGTGGTAGTCAGGGGTGCTTGCCTGGCGTGTGAGAGGCTTTGAGTTTGATTCTCTGTGCCACAAAACAAAACAAACAAAAAAGTGTCTTTTTCAAAAAAAAAAAATTTCTTTTTGGGTCCAGTCGTGGGGCCTGAACTCTAGGCCTGGGTGCTGTCCCTCAGCTCTTTAGCTCAAGGCTAGCGCTCTACCACTTGAGCCACAGCACCACTTTGGCTTTTTTTTCCTTTTGCTTATGTGGTGCTGAGGATCCAAACCCAGGGCCTCAGGCATGCAAGGCAAGTGCTCTACCACTGAGCCACCTTCCCAGCCCCTCAAAAAAAATTTTAATCAAAATATTGTAATACTGAATGTAAAATGATTTACAAAAAAAAATTACCTGAAAAAAATGGTATAAAGTAGTCTGTAAACAAAGTAAGGAGCTAGGTGCTGGTGGCTAATGCCTGTAAATTCTAGATACTCAGGAGGCTGATCTGAGAATCGTAATTCCAAGCCAGCCTGGGCAGGAAAGTCCAGAAACTCTTATCTCCAATTAACAACCAAAAAGCTAGAAAAGTGACTAGGAGCTCAGGTGGCAGAGTGCCAGGCTCCAGTGTAAAAAGCTGAAGGACACTGTCTAGGACCTGAGTTCAAGGCCCAGTACCAGTTTACACACACACACACACACATACTCTCTCTCTCTCTCTCTCTCTCTCTCTCTCTGTCTCTGTCTCTGTCTCTCTCTGTCTCTGTCTCTGTCTTTCTCTGTCTCTCTGTCTCTCAAAATTAGGGCAATTTTTTTTTTTTTTTTGAGTCTGGTCGTGGGCCTGAACTCTGGCCCTGGGCGCTGTCCCTCAGCTCTTCAGCTCAAGGCTAGCGCTCTACCACTTGAGCCACAGCGCCACTTCCAGCTTTTTTTTTTCTGCTTATGTGGTGCTGAGGAATTGAACCCAGGGCCTCATGCATGCAAGGCAAGTGCTCTACCACTGAGTCACCTTCCCAGCCCTAGGGCAACTTTTTTAGTGATCCAGTAAGCCTTTTTTTGGAAAGAAAAATCTCATTTCTTCACAGAAACAAATTTTTTAAATGATTTTACAAATGGAAAAGCTCACGTTTCAAAGTAAAAGGTAAATTCTAGATCACATTGACAACAATTAATAGTTGTTACATTTACCTAAGCAACACAAATGATGCTTAGCTGTGAGCTGCTAACTAAATTTCTATGACAAATACATTAGCTTATTTTTACTTTTTTAAAAAGACAAGCTATATATTTAATAATATAGAGGACAAAAGAAAGAATATTGGAATTGCATGTAAGAGAACTAGAGGTTTTGTTGTAAAACAATGATAAAATGGAGATAAATCTCTTGACAATATAAGAGTGACGTCAAATTAGACTTTAAGAAAGTTTTCCATGGAGCTGGGAAGGTAGCTCAGTGGTAGAGCGCTTGCCTTGCATGCATGAGGCCCTGGGTTCAATTCCTCAGCACCACGTGAGCAAAAAGAAAAAAAGCCGGAAGTGGCGCTGTGGCTCAAGTGGTAGAGCGCTAGCCTTGAGCTGAAGAGCTGAGGGACAGCGCCCAGGCCCAGAGTTCAGGCCCCACCACCGGACCCCCCCTCCCCAAAAAAAAGCAAAAAAAAAAGTTTTCCAACATTCTTTTTACTTTCTAAACCATCTTCTGGTACATTAGTACCAGGAATATCTGGCAGTCTAAAGTTACATTATTCTGTCCTTGACATTAGTATTCAGCTAGGCTGATGGAAGAATGACAGACAGCCTCTCTATCCTAGTGGGTGAGCATGAGTATGATATTTTTAAAAATACAAATTGCATTATAGAAAAAACTAAAGATTAAGGCTAATCTAGTAGTTTGTTTCTTTTTTTTTCTTTTTCCTTTTTGCCAGCCCTAGGGCTTAACTCAGGGCCTGAGTGCTATCACTGAGTTTCTTTGTGTTCAGCTAGTGCTCTACCACTTGAACCACAGTACCACTTCTGGCCTTTTCTGAGTAATTTCTTGGAGATAAGAGTCTCACAGACTTTCCTGCCTGGGCTGGCTTTGAACCACAATCCTCAGATCTTAGCCTCCTGTGTAGCTAGGATTGCAGGCACAAGCCACTAATGCCCAGCATTAGTTTCTTTAAGCTTTTACTTTAGATGTTATTTCTAGCATACGTAAAGAATACAGAGTTTGATATGTTTAAACATTTGTACTTCTTAGTGGTTAACTTATCAGTGAAGAATCTAATGTTTTAAAATATTTTAAGTAAACAACTTGCAAGTCCTAGGAATATCTTTTTTTAACTTTCCATGATATATATCTTAATGAGCTGCTTCAAAGCTGCCTTAATTTTTTTTTTTTGTTTTGTTTTTGACCAAGATACAGGCTTTATTTAACAAAGCATTCTAGATGGAACAAATGTGGTTTATTACAAAGTAATAATTTATATGCCAAGACTTGAACCAAGTCCTCTGGGAACCAGAAGCTACCTGGAGTCTAGAGGTTGATATGATGATGATGATGATGATGATGTACTTATACAAAAAGACTTGATTCTATAAGTCAGATTATGAATACAATGCCTCTTGATCCGTGTCACCTCTCCCATCATTTCCCCATTTTCATTACTACCCTAAGTTACTCAGTTTGATTTTCCATTTTTTAAAGTTTTGTCGGTCATGGGGCTTGAACTCAGGGCCTGGGCACTGTCTCTGAACTCTTTTGCTCAAGGCTAGTGTTCTCCCACTTTGAGCCACAGGTCTACTTTCAATTTTCTAGTGGTTAATTGGAGATAAGAGTCTGACAGACTTTCCTGCCTGGGCTGGCTTCAAATGGTGATCCTCAGCTTTCAACCTCCTAAGTAGTTAGGATTACAGGCATGAGCCACCAGTGCCCAGCTCATAGATTGATTTTTTTTTACACAATGCATATTGAATATAATGATTGCATTTGCATACTCTTGAAAAGCTGACTGTTGAAGTCAGGGAAAACACAGAAAAATTGATAACAGAGGGTTGCAGACATGACTCAGGAGGTAGAACCTTAACTAGAAAGTGCAAAACCCTGAGTTCAAATCACAGTATTGCCAAAAAAGAGAGAGGAAAATAAAATGTATAATTAATGGAATCCTATTTGCCACACTGAGGGGTTTGTGCAAATAGGACTAAATAAAATCCTTTTGGATTTGGAGGCTTGGTTCCTGTAAAGCATCAGCCAGTGATCCAAAGCATCAGTTCAGGAGTTTGAGTCTCCTCTCAGACCAAAAAAGAAAGAAAAAAGATCCTCTCCCCTTTGAAAGCCACAGTTCCATCTTACCTGTTGCCAAGATACAGAGAAGCCACATTTTGAGAGGTTGAATTGGGAGTCTATTGGAAGGCTGGTATCTGCATGGTGGACTATTGTCTGAAAAACCAATAGCCCTACAAATGCACTTAACACTGTCAGAACACTGAGCCATGATAGCAGGAGAGGAAAGAGCAGGAAAACATTACCAACAAACCAGATCCGTTCCAATGGAGAGCTGAAGTTAAGTGCCATGGTGTCTGGAGAAGAGCCAGCCAGGAGACAGGACACTGGCAGACAGAAGAAAAGTGGCATGGTGTCCCTGCACCTGAGCTGGTCTTGGCCTAAATAGGCTTAGGTCAGGGGACAGGGTCACAGGGAGCTTGAGAGTCCACAACCAAAGACTGACAGGTCCAGTAGCCTATTGTCCAGAGCCTTTGCCTCTAGGAAATCAGGCACGCCCATCATCTGGGAGTTGGGACTTCCCTGCCTCCACCATGAAGACAAGATGGTGCCAGTTAAACCCAATTTCCCATCATCCATCACATGGCCAAGATGGTGCTAGTCAGATCCAGCATTCACTATCAGTGGTTCTCTCACTTTTAGGGAGAGAGAAACAACCTTTTTCCTCTGTCTTCTATGATTTAGTGATGCGGCAAGAGACTGAAACAGACAAAAGGCAGATTTACAGAAGAGGCATCAATTGTATGATATTAATATTTCTAAATACATGAAGATTTTCAGAAAGTATAAATCCATAGAAGTAGTGATAAACTGTGAAGAAGTAACTAGATAAATGGCTTCTAAGGGTGTAGTCAGTTGCCTTAGAAATACATGGGAAGAGGAATGGAAGGGTCCTTACAGTAGAACTGTTGATGTAGACTCAACTCAAAGCCAACTCTTGGGCTCTGGTGATGAGGGTTGCTCTCTTCACAAAGGGTGGAAATTTATGCCCTCTTCATAAGAGGTTTATCTCCTATATTTAGGCAGAAGGGTTAGAGGGGAGAGAACTCATCCTTGCCTGTTGTTTCTCAAGTGTCTTTGGCTCCCAATAATCAATATGCCCAAATGGTAATGTTGTGGACTAGTGTGTCCTAATCTCCATTACCACACAGCTTATCTTTCCTCTCGTTCTGTGCCTTTTCTTAGAGACCAGAACTTCCAAACTGCCATGCTTATTGTGTCAGGCATCATCCTGTGTTGGCCAGCCCCTCCCCCAAACAAACAAGAAAAAACAAACAACCAGGCCAAGGTAAGGCATAGACTGATTTGTTGAATGGTAACTCCTTTATACAACTACTTAAAGATAATTTTTTAAAATGTAATTGTTATTATAAAGGTTATATAGAGAGGGGGGTTACAGTTATATGTCAGGTAACGAGTACATTTCTTGTTGGGCAATGTCACCCCTTCCCTTGTACTCTCCCAGTTAAAGATAATTTTTTAAAAAATAAAAAGAATTCCTCATTCCACATTGTATGTCTTCCTGTGTCTCAACCTGGAGAAATAAGGACCAGGAAAAGGTGGAAAGCTAGGTAGGTGGGAGTCAGAGGCCCTGACAAGGGTCCAGAGTGGATGCTTTGCTCCTCTGCTCCCTCTACCACATCCCCAATTCTCCAAGAAGTGGTTCTCAAACTTGATACCCATAGAATAACTTGAAGACTTATGAAAATATAGATGCTATGGCTTCATCTCCAGAGATTTCAGCTATAACAGATCTAGGATGCTAATTTGCATTTCTATTTTTTTTTTCCAGTCCTGAGACTCGAACTCAGGGCCTGGGCACTGCCCCTGAGCTGCTTTTGCTTAATGCTATCACTCTACCACTTCTGTTTCTTTCTGTTTTGTGGGTTTTGAGGACTTGAACCCAGGGCTTCATGTATGCTAGGCAAGCACTCTACCACTGAGCCATATTCCTATTCCTAATTTGCATTTCTAATAAACTTCCGGGGCGTTAACTGTTGCTACCCTGAACCACATCCCCCCTAGGGTCAGGGTTGTCCATCCTCCAGTAGAGCAAAAGGAGGAACAAGTGTAAAGATTCACTGGGGAAGAGAAAGGCCCATGCATTTGTCAGTAATTTAGGTGTAACAAAACAATTAGTTGAGCTTTCCCATCAACTGTCAGTATTAGGATTCTGGCAGGAAACAGATTGTCCCCTTCAAAGGAGTGAGAAAGAAGTTTAGTTAAGAATCCTGGGCTAGCAGCAGTAGGAATTGATTACCATCCCTAGGCCTATCAGAACAGAAAGGAAGGTGCTACCAAATTATTGAGACAAGATCTGGGGGCGTGGCTCAGTGGTAAAGCATTTATCTAGCCTATGCAAGACCCTGGGTTTATTTATTTATTTTTTGGTTGGTTGTGGGGATTGAACTCTGGGCCTACGTGCTGTCCCTCAGCTCTTCAGCTCAAGGCTAGCAACGCTTCCACTGGAGCCACAGCGCCACTTCTAGTTTTCTGAGTGGTTTATTGGAGATAAGTCTCATGGAGTTTCCTTCCCCAGGCTGGATTTGAACCGTGATCCTCAGATCTCAGCCTCCTTAGGAGCTAGGATTACAGGCATGACCCACCGGCACCCAGCTAATACCCTGGGTTTAATAGCCAACATGCAACTTCCCCTCAAAAAACCAAAACCAAAACCAGTAAGTATAACTCCAGAGAAGTTACGCTGATCAGATCAGTAGCTTTTGGTACCTGATAGAGTCAAGCCACATCAAGAACAAATATGATTAGTTCTCATTATTCGTAGTAGTTATCTTCTATGAAGTCATTGCTGTTGCTTTCACAAACCTGGAACAGCACAAAGGGATACTGGAACTGAAGAAATGAGAAAAGACAGGGGGGGGGGGGTAACAATTAGGGACCAGAGGATCAAGGTTCTTGCATCTTGAGTTCTCATAAGCAAGCGTATTTAGCTTAAGATATGGAAGGTTAGTATAATTATGAGCAGAAAACAGGGCATCTATATAATATTATTATAATCATAGAGATGAAATAGAGTTTATGTAAATAACTGGCTCCCTTATTGTTTTGGGGGTGAAGACTGCAACCCAGACATAATTCAAACAGGTATTTACTTTATCTTTCAAGGTCCAGCTCTCAGACCTTCCAGACTTGCCTCTAAGGAGGCAGCCTTCCAGCCTCTTAACCTTTTCCAGAGCTAGGTGTTTTTAACTTTTCCAGGGTCCAGTTCTCAGCCTTCTGAGTGCTGACAAGGCGGCCTTCCAACTTCTTAACTCTTCCCAGGTCTTACAGCTAGCTTCAGAGCTCCCTACAATTGCAAGCACTGAATTAACCAATTCCATCATTCCTAGAGTGAATATAGGGCTAGGTTCCTCTAAGTCTCTGATCACAGTAATACATAACCAGTCAACCTAATCTTGTTTCAGCTTTGAGATATTTTGCTTCATATTATTGCTGACTCATAAACTTAGAGCTCCTGGCCTATAGCTCTGAAACTCATGCTGAACACCATTTATTGAAAACACACATGTTTTGTGAGAGGCACATCATCAATTTTTGGGGCATTGGAGCATCAGACAACACTTCTGTAACTTCAGTACTGCCCTTGAGGGCCATTTGAAACATCAAATCACTGGTGAAGAGCACAAAATGTGAAAAATGTGACACTAAATAGATCCTGAAAAGAGCAGTAGTGGGCAGTATGAGGGTTTGAAACAAGAAAGCAGCGTGTCACTGTGTTCAGCCTCAGCTGGGAAGGTGCACACTGGGGGAATGAGCACATTAGATGACTCAAATCTTTTGGCAGCCTGCACTTCCATGAATGAGCCCCAAAACATCCGGAGTAGCACTGATTTCAGGATTACAAATAGATTTTTAACAAGTAGACAGATTCAGAAGTACAGAATCCCTGTTTGTCACTATACACAAATAGCAACTCAAAGTGAATCAAAGACCTCAATGTCAGACCTGCAAGAAAGAGTAGGAGAAACCCTAGAACTCACAGGTGTAAGGTCAACCAGAAGGAGACTGCCACTCAGTTGTTCAGACAGAAAAGAGTTTATTGGGGGTAGAAGGGAGGGAGGAAGCATACTGCCTACCTGCATAAGATGGAGGCATGCAGGGGCTGCCCCAGATAGAAGGTGCATGGGGTGCAAGGGATGCGGGGGAAGGGAAAAGGAGGGGAGGGGAAGGGAAAAACAAAACCAGCCAGCCCTGCATGAGATGGAATGCGCAGAGACAGACTCTTAGCGAGACTGGGGTTTATGAAGGGAGGAGGAGTGACTACAGCAGGTTTGGACATGACCTCAGAGCCTGGGAACCTCTCACAGTTCAAAGAAGGCATAACCAGGGCAGTCCAGGAAGTGACCTCAGAGAGAGAGGAAGTGACTTCAGAGCCTGAGGGAATCTTCCACTGCCCTCTCCCCTCCTGGTGCATCAGTTACCTGGCGTATAGACGCTGGCAGGGGAGCTGTCCCTCATGGAAAGAAAACAAAAGAAGGGGCCATTTTTCCCAGGCAAACTTAACAATAGGCATAGGCAGAAACTTTTCCAAGAGCCTTAGGGGCACAGAAGATAGGAAAGAGACTTGACAAATGGGAAAACATCAAACTAAAAGGTTCCTGCACAAAAAAGGACACAGTTACTGAACCAGAAAGACAGCCAACAGACTGGGAGATCTTTGCCAGCAATATATCTGACAAAGGTCATGTCTCCAAAATATACAAGGAACTCGAGAAATTAACCCCATCCAAAGCTAATGAAATAATTACTAAATGGGCAAAAGAGTTTAGGAGAGACTTCTCAGAAGAAGAGGTAATAATGGCAAAGAGACACATGAGGAAATCTCATCATCCCTGCCCATAAAAGAAATACAAATTAGAACAACTGAGATTCTATCTCACCCCAGTTAGAGCAGCCAACATTGTGAATTCCAACAAAAACAAATGTTGGCGGGGATATGAGGAAAAAGGAACCCTAATTGCACGGCTTGTTAGAATGTAAGCTGGTGTAACCACTCTGTGATAGGAATCTGCTTTCTTCTCATAACTCTGTATTGCTCCAGTCACTTGGCCCATTGGCTACCCTTCCCCTGGGATCTTCCCAAAATTCTCCAGCCCAATATCCAGCTCAGAACTTTAAATATGGAAGCCCCTCTCCCCCCACCCCCCTCAGGTATTAGGCCCCAAGAGAAGAGGCAGGAGACTTGCTCAAACAATAGGCTCCTGGAACCAGACCAGTATCATAAACTCGAGAAACTCTTTGAACCCTTCAGCTACCAGGGACCCTGACCCCTCTCCCTCATTTATAACCCCTGCACCCATTATGCCATATTTTGTATTTCCTGATACTCCTCAAGTCACCATGGCAACCCTCTTCCACTTTCCATTAAAGTTGATCTGTTGATGTTATTTTCTGCTCTTTCTTTATTCTAATACCTTGTGACTCCATGCTCTAACACTCTGGACAGCAGTCTGGATGTTACTCAAAACATGAAACATAGATCTTCCTTACAATCCAGCCATACTATTCTAGGGCATCTACCCAGAACATAGCAAGTCAGGGTACCATAAAGATATTTGCATATCCATGTTCATTGTTGCACTATTCACAATAGCCAAGTTATGGAAACAGCTCAGATCCCCTACAATAGATAAGTGGGTCAAAAAAGTTTGGTACATTTACACAATGGAATTTTACACAACCATTAGAAAGAATAATATTGTGTCATCTGCAGGGAAATGGATGGAGCTAGAAGAAATCATGTTAAGTGAGGTAAGCCAAGCTCAGAGAGACAAATGGCACATGTTTTCTTTCATATGCAGAAGCTAGATCTAAAATACAAGGGGACATGATAAATTATACAAGACTCTAGGCATTCACACACAGTGAGACCAAAGGAGGATAGTCTTAGGAGAGTAACAGAAAGGTACAATGCCTGTGTGCATCTGATTATACAAAATAATATTTATCGAAATGAACTCTAGGAATTTAAAACAAGAGGCCTTTTCTTTAAAAAAAAAAAAAATTAGAGAATTCACAAATAACTAATCGACTTGACTGGTGCTCCCAAGTGACTGAACCCAGAAGGCAGAAGATACTAATATACAGAAAGGTCAGCTTCCTG
This sequence comes from Dipodomys spectabilis, assembly GCF_019054845.1. Taxonomy (NCBI): domain Eukaryota; kingdom Metazoa; phylum Chordata; class Mammalia; order Rodentia; family Heteromyidae; genus Dipodomys; species Dipodomys spectabilis. The sequence goes on from NW_024870775.1 coordinate 18,693,806, forward strand.
AGTACTAAGCTAGATGGATCTAGAGGAAATCTAGAAAAAATGGAGCACATACTGTTATTTGTGGTTTTGACTGAAATCCCTAAGGAATTTGCCCAGGGTTGGATGCATGGATCAGCTGGTAGAGTGCCAGCCAATAAGCAAAGTGTCAGGTACTGAGTTGGAGTCCAGGTCTTACAACAAAAAGAAGGAAGAAGAAGAATGAGGAAGAGGAGGAGAAGGAGGAGGAGCAGGAGCAGGAGCAGGAGGAGGAGGAAGACAACGACGACAACCATAAGGAATCTGCCCCTTTTTATAAGACTTTTATCACTGAATGTAGGATAAATGCACTGTCCAGTGTTAGACAGGCACTTGCTGCCAGTGAGCACAAGGCAGGCAGAAGTTCCATTTTTACCTTTGATGTTTGCCCAGATGTACATTTATATATATAACATGTTATATATTAATACATATGAATAATACGTATGTACATTAATATACAGTATATATTAATATGAATAAATAAATAAATAAATGGAGGTAGAAGGCATGGCTGGGGCAATTGAGTGCCTGCCTGGCAAGTGCAAAGTCCTGAGCTCAAACCATAGTACCCTTTAAGCAAGCAAACTAACAAACAAAAACCCAAAGGAATCAATGAAGCTGAGATCCATTTATGTATAATCAGTAATATGCTACATGTCCTCCCTCTAGTGGCCATGAAAATTACAGATAATTCTTGGAGCTTTGGTCCACAATTCTTTTAAAAAAATGTTTTTAATATAGACACTTCGATTTCTAACATGATAACCATGATTTCTTTCTCTGTGTGTGTGTATGTGTGTGTGTGTGTGTGTGTGTGTGTGTGTGTGTGTGCGCACGCATGCGCACACACACGCGTGAATGTACGCAAATGCTGTTTCAAATACCACTGAGCAGAAAGGCCCCAAAGTCAATGGTCTTCATGTTCAGACTGGTTGCTGTGTGGGGTAATACTGCTGCCCTGGGCTGAAAGGAGGGGGAAGGACTCTAAGGCAGGCCAAGATAGCAAGTGAAAGGGCACAGAACCACCCTGCCTGAGGGACTGATTTCAATATATGACTTTTGCTTGATAGAAGCAATCAGAAGAGGACTGTTCTCAATCACATCCCTGGCAGTCTGCACAGGAGCAGAACTTGTTCTTTCTTTCACATAGCACTGACTTCAGGGAAGCTGGGACCCTAGGATGAAATCATATGGGAGAGGAACAGAGTATGATATGGGCTGTGACAGGAATAGACTCTAGAAGCTAGAAACACCATTCATTTTGTTCTGTTTCTCAATTCAGTTTCTATTTCAAGTGCTCAGATGGCAGAAGTGCTGAGACTCAATCTCATTCATTACATGGGGGGTGTTCAGTCAGAGTCCTATCACTGTGTTATTGCCAATCACTGCTCAGATGTTTGGGTTCTTGCTTGCCTTCTGGCACCTTCCAGGGGTAGTGATTTCTGCTTCGGATCTGGCAGGGTTGTGAGGGAGAGAACCTCCTTTCTCATCCCTTTGGGAGTTACGGAAAGCCCTGGTTTTCCAAAGGTCAGGGAACCTTTTCCAGTTTGGGAAAAGATTTTTTTTGGGGGGTCCGGTCGTGTGGCCTGAACTCTGGGCCTGGGTACTGTCCCTCAGCTCTTCAGCTCAAGGCTAGCGCTCTACCACTTGAGCCATAGCACCTCTTCCGGCTTTTTTTTCTGCTTATGTGGTGCTGAGGAATCAAACCCAGGGCTTCATGAATGCAAGGCAAGCGCTCTACCACTGAGCCACCTTCTCAGCAAAAAAAAAAAAATTTGTTTTGTGTGGTTTATCCCTTCTAACATTCATGTTGAAGCCAGGTGTGGGGGAGTACTGCAGTCCCAGATACTCAAAAGACTAAGGCCGGAGATGATCTCAAGCTCAAGAGTTCAAGGCAAGATTGGAATACCCAATAAGATCTCATCTCTCTTTTTTTTTTTTTTTTCTGTTGGTCATGGGGCTTGAACTCTGGGCCTGGGCACTGTTCCTGGGCTCTTCAGCTCAAGGTGAGTGCTCTACCACTTGAGCCACAGCATCACTTCCAGTTTTCTGGTGGTTAATTGGAGATAAGAGTTTCCTGCCCCGTCTGGCTTTGAACCTTGATCCTCAGATCTCAGCCTCCTGAGTAGCTAGAATTACAGGTGTGAGCCACCAGCACCCAACTTAAGATCTCATCTCAAAGCAAGAAAACAAAATTTCATGTTGATGCCAGGCACCAGTGGTTCATACTGTAATCCTAGCTATATAGGAGGCTAAAATCTGAGGATCATATTTGAAGCCAATCAGGGCAGAAAAGTAAATCTGTGAGACTCATCTCCAATAAAAATTATCAAAAGCTGGAAGTGGAGCTTTGGATCAAGTGGTAGAGTGCTAACCTTGAGCAAAAGAAGCTCAGGGGACAGCCAGGGTAAGATTCAGGCCCTGAATTCAAGCCCCAGAACCTGCATGCACACATGCACCTCCTCTCCCTACACACAAAAGTCAAAATTCATGTTGAAGTTTAATTGCTATGATAATGGCACTCAGAGATAAGACTGTTAGGTAATTAGGCCTCAGTGGATTATTGGCATCATGGAGAATGAGTTCTTTACCAAAAAGAGAGTTTGGTGCCCTCTTTTCTTTCTCTCCCTCATTCTCGTACCCTCTGACCCTCTGGCCTCCTGCTAGGTAATGACACAGCAAGAGATCCTCATGAGGTGCCTGAAGCTTGCTGTTGCACTTCTCAGCTGTGAATGTGAAAATGGTGAGCAAATCACACAATCTTTAGTGTTCTGTTCTAGCAGTACAAACCAGACTGAGGGGCTTGGGACAAACCTGTTTTCTCTTCCAGGATGTTTCTGTTTCTGCATCTCCTCGAAAGGAATGAACACACAAGGGCCTAGGGAGAATGTGTGTGTGTGTGGGGGGGGGTAGTCCAAGGAAAAGTATGTCACTAGGGAGGGGAAAAAATCAGGTAAAGACTCAAAAGTATTATCCCAGAATGTTATTCTCTTCTGGATTTGAGTGGCAAAGAAAATAGTTAAGAGAATAGCATCTATCTAGCCTCTTTCTACTCAAGGTACACAAGTAAGTTTTCAAAATTACACTTGACGATTTTTACCTTTTTTGTGCCAGTACTAGGGCTTGAACTTAGGGCATTGTTTTGCTTGGCTTTCTTGCTCATGACTAGTGCTTTACCACTTGAGCCATACCACCAGTCCAGCATTTTGCCAGTTCATGGGAGCTGAAGTCTCAAAGCTTTCTCCATACAGCTCTCTAGACTCTTCTCATAAGGCAGCCCAGCTCAACAGGCTTGAGCATTCACGTTTTCCCCAAAAGCTCTACTTCTTTAAAAATTCACAGGAAATGAGCTCCGAGCAACAGCATGGTTCATTGGGTTTCTACTATGTGACAGGTTGTGCTTGTGTATACATAGATATATAGGTATGTAACCCCAACCTTGCTGGGACTCAGGAATCAGTAGATTCACAGCAGATAGGAGTAGAGTCATGGAGTGGCAGGATGAGAGTGTAAGCAGATCACCTCCAAGATTTCCTGAAATAAAACTGGATTCTTCCCATGGGTTTTTTCAGAAACAATGAAGGCTAGGAAGACTTTTCAGGGACAAATCCTTGCTCTATGAACTCTATATTACGTTGGTGATCACTTCTTGCTAGGTACAGTGGCAGCAGCCCTGTCCCTCTGGCATCTCTTCTTTCTTCTTTTGGAAAACAATCTTCATTCCTTCTGAATTTCTCTTTCCTTGTTGCATCATCCTCCATGGGTGGGTGTTAACCCCTATCTTACCTTGGGAGAGGATTTGACATGAGAGCCATGCTAGCTAAACGAGGTCCTCTGAGGAAACAGGATCTAGCACACAAAGATAGACATGGTGTAAAATGATGTCATCCTGGTGGCCACAACCTAAGGGATCAGCCATCAATTATTGCTACTTATGCCCAAAAGCAACATCATCCTATCATATTCTATCCTATCCTATCCTGTCCTGTCCTATCTTTAAAAAAAAGGGTCTCAGTCTCACTAGAATCACAGGTGTATATCAATATACATGGCCATTCTAGTCTCTCTTTTGACAGTATGGGGATCAAAGTCAAGGCCTTGATCTGTCTAGATAGGTACTCTACCACTTGAGTCATGCCTCCAGCCTCATTTTATGTTGGTTATTTTCAAGACTTGCTTTTTTGCCCAAGCTGGCCTAGGCTTTGATCTTAATTATGCTTCCTCATGATGCTAAGAATGACAGGCATGTCCCACTGCACCAGCCATTGGTTGAAATGGAATTTTCACAAACTTCTTTTTTTTGCCCACTTTCAAACCAGTCTTTTGATCTCTGTCTCCCAAGTAGCTAAGATTATAGGCTTGAGTCACTACATCTGGTTCATTCTATTCTTTTTTGTTGTTGGTGGTGGTGGTCATAGGTCTTGAACTCTGGGCCTGGGCGCTGTCCCTCAGCTCTTCAGTTCAAAGCGAGCACTCTACCACTTGAGCCACAGCACCACTTCTGGTTTTCTAGTGATGGAGTTAAGAGTCTCACAGACTTTCCTGCCCAGGCTGGCTTTGAAGCAAAATCCTCAGATCTCACCCTCCTGAGTAGCTAGGATTACAGACGTGAGCCACCGGCGCCCAGTTTCATTCTATTCTTTTTAAAGGCCTAATTTACTTAGACTTGTCTTCAGTTCTCTGGGATCATTTGTAGCCTGTCTTTAATTTCCTTGTAGCCAGATTCCAGTTGCTGTTGTTTGTTATCAAAGATCATGAACTAGCACAATCGCTTTCTCCAGGCCGAGCACACCAGACTGCTCCTTTCCACTTTTCTGAGACATTGTGTTCTCATTGTGCAGAGATGGAGCCTACAATTCTCGAATACCTGAAGACACATGACCTTCAATTTTGGAGCAAGAATTTGGATCCAAATCCAAAGTCCAGCCTCCTCCTATTTGCCCTTTATCAATTCTATATCCTACCAATGAAGAACAAGCTGTTGCTCTAAGTCTCACATCAATATGCTTTACCATTTATAAAGTGTTGTCACACACAGGCAATCTTTACAACTCCCCTAGAAAGTGAATAACTTTATGATCCTGGAAAATAGACTGTCCCTGAGTCTGATCAGCCCGCAATTACCTCTGTTTAAACTTTTCTGTGACTCAAAACAGCCTGTAGGTAGCTCAACAGGTTTCTTGTGGTGTTGTGGGACTTTTGGCATCCAAGACCTAGCCTCAGTCTCCCATTCCATTTCTTATATTTGGAGCTACAGTCATGGAGAATGCCTCGGTTCCCCAAATCTACCTGCTGGTCCATACTCACCTGATGTCACTTTCCTTCACACCTCCCCCCCACACATTGTGACTGACAAAAATCCACTATAAATCTTCTATCTGGAATGGCTTCCCTTCTCATGCCTGGTGAGCCTGTTCCAGACTCCAGTGATGTCCACATCTGTCAAGTCTTTCTGTGCCTCCTGAACTCACACAGAACCAAGACCCTGGCCGTCCTGTATAATCTCACATCATCACGAACATTAGGCTGACCCTTCAGTATCTGTCCACCTGATGGTGAAAATCTAGTCCCTGGTGGTGACTATTCAAAGTGGCTGTAGGGCATTGGACACGGGGCTGTGTCCTCCCCTATGAGCCAGCTGCGGTGCCCATGTTGAGCCAAGGCTAGTTCACCTGGACTACCTTTCCTTGATGGAGTCCTTCCCATTCCTTGTGAGAAAGCCACATGGAGTCCAGCAGGAGCAGCAAGAGATCTTGAACATCGGAGGAAGAAGGGGTAACTCTGTTGTTCCCTCCACACAGCCTCCTCTGTTCCTGTTCTGTTTCCCCACTGCTACCTTCGGAATCTCTCTGCCTGAGGCCTAACCCCAGGAGCGGTGACTTATTAGGTGATCATCATTTAGCCATTTCAGCCATGATCCTGAGCTCCCAGGCTTACCTGCCATCCCTCACCAGGTGCTTTCATGTTCACAGACAATTCACAGAGCCCCCAGCCTTTCTCCAATTTCAGTAACTCATCAGACACGGAGCTACATGATTTTACATATAGCATCTCATCTAATTCTCATGGCAATTTTGTAATTATTCTTTAATCCCATTTTGCAGATGAAGATGATGTTCAGAAGGGGAGAGGAAGTGACTTGCCTGGGTCTCACATGTAATAAACAAGGAGAGCTGGGATTCAAAGCTTCCATGTCACCGAGTGAAGAGTCTGTCAGCACCTGCCTCGGTCACAGATGTGTCTACTTGTCTTGTCTATCTTCCAACTGCCAGCTCATTTGACCAGCTTCTACAGAATGCAGTAGGATCAACCCCATGTCTTTAGATGTATGTGTGTGAGATTAAAGCTCACAGTCTTGAGGGGAGCATTGAGGAAGATCCTACGTCTCAAAGAGGATGCTGATCTCTGAGAAGATTCTGGTCCCTGAGACTGTAAGCAGGTGGTTTTTTGTTGTTGTTGTTGTTGTTGTTGTTTTTGCCAGGCCTGAGGGTTGAACTCAGGGCCTGGCCACTGTCCCTGAGCCTCTTTGTGTCCATGGCTAGCACTCTACCACTGGAACCACAGCACCACTTCTAGCATTTTCTGAGTAGTTTATTGGAGATAAGAGTCTCACAGACTTTCCTGCCTGAGCTGGCTTTGAGCCTCTTGAGTAGCTAGGATTACAGGCATGAGCCACCAGCACCAGGCAGCAGGTGCATTTTGAAAAGATCAAAGGTATCTCCAAGTCCCTTCCTGAGATGGGCTTGTGTAGTGCACGGGAGACAATGCCCAGTAGAGGGCAGCAGAGAATGAGTCAGTGGCCTGCAAATTATGAACAGTGTAGTACTAATCCTGGACAGGGCAGAGGAATTGGCAGGGCCATCTGAGCTGCCCCAGGAAGAGATAACAAGTGCGCAGCCTCATAGGAACAGTTTACCCAATTGTGACTAAGCATATTCTGAGCCAGATGCTTTGCCAGGCAGTTGAAAGCATTATTTCTTTAGACTGTCATGGTGAACTTGTGGAGTGGAAACTATTAAGCCCCAGTTTTTAAGTGCATGCACTGAGGTTTGGAAGCTTCCTTAGTGTCTCCCGAGGTCAAGTAGACTGAAGTTGTGAAACACAGGTAATTTGAACCAGAGTCCTTGCTGTTATCGCAGGGAAGATGGGAGTCGTTTGGGAAGTGCTAAGGGTCAAGTAGATAAGGCCTAGTTGGGCAGGCTTCAGGGTGGGCTCAAGGCCAATTTAAGGACAGGGACTAGGACTTAGTTAAGGGGAACTTCTGGGGGCTTCCCAGGAACAGGATGGGGTAGGATTTTCAGGCCGATGTTGCCAGAATACCCTTATTGGAAGAAGCCTAATTCAGCTTATCCTGGTTGTGACCCTGAAGGACTGGGCACTTAGAAGCAGCAAATCACTCAGGACCCAAAGAGATGCTTGTGGAAGATTTTAGACTCCTTCCTTGAATCTTACGAAGAAAACTAGTTGGAGGGCAGACATCTGACAGGAAGTAGTTCAGCACCATGCTGTGTCTGGAATGGAGCTCTCTCTAGAGTAAAGAACTGGTGACAGCTGCCATGCAGTAACCTCTGGCAAAATGCACATTTAAGGTCCGTGAGTCAGCATGTGTCACCAGAAGACTTAAATAAGATCTAGCAGCTTCACCTTGTCCAAGATCCATGGCAATACCTCTCCTTCTGTGGTCTCCCTCTGGTCATCTAGGGGATGACTTAGTTGTAAGTCCAGCTGCATGCAAACATAGGTCCTCATCGCCTTGGGTGGCCCAGTGAGTAGAGTACCAGCCAATGAATGAAAGCATAAGATACCAAGTTCAAGTCCCAGTCTCAGACAAAAAAAAAAGGAAAAGAAATTATACACACCATCTTATATCTATCTATCTATCTATCTATCTATCTATCTAGGTAGACTAGCAATCACCACTTTTTGGGAGATAAACCATACATAACCCTGAACTTTACATTGAAGTTGCTCTTTTCTAGGGATTTCATTTTCCTCTTGTGGCTGGGAGAGTGTAGGGCTTAGATGATCTTCAGATCTAAGCTTACTCGTGAGGCAGAAATGAGAGAGAGATTATAGGGTTCCTAGTTTAATAATTTAATAATTTACTACAAGTAAATTTTTAGTGTGTTCAAGGCAATATGAGACATTTATAAGTACAAATATTACATGAGGCATAATTATAAAGCAATGATTCATCATTTAAATGAAATCCAAGCTTAACTGGTTATCCTATTTTTTTCTCTGGCAACCCTACTCAGGAGACCCAGCTTTGAAATTAAGTGGTTTCCTTAGGATAAAGCATTGGGATTAGGGGAAACAAAGAGGCCACATGAGCTCTGTGTGTGTTTTAAAGTTTGGAATGAAGTTGATTTCTTTCATGCTAAATAAGCAATCAGACCACTCTGTCAGGAATTCAAACTCGTGACCACCATGGGACTCAAGATCAAGAAAAACATTTTTGATGGTAAAGATTAAGAGCCAAAGAAGCAATCTTCACCCACACAGAGCCAGAGGACGGGCAGAGGACGGTATCACCAAGGAAGGTAAGAACATTGCCCCCTTCCCCAAATAAGTGTTATCCAGTTCTCCCAAGAATAGTGTTTGGGGAGTGCTGTGAACTTTCATTTCTCTCTCAGCGCCTCCCTCATTGCTAGACTTCAGCAGAACTTCTGAGGCTTCCAGTCCAAGATAGCGATTATTTGGGAGGAGAGTGGCAGTCTGGTGGCTGGTGACAAGCAATCCCTCTGCACTGGATCTATTCTGTCACTTCAAGGATGGTTTCTCCTGGTTTGAGCAGGAATAGATACTTTTTCTGTCCCCACACGGTTTGTCAAAGCACTGAACTTGAGGTACCAATGTACAAAAACAATTTAAGGCAGAATTAATTGAGCTTCTTATTTGCCATGTGAACACAAGGATCAGCCCTCCATTATTCTCCTGAGACGGTCAGCGAGTTCAACTGTAATTTCTTTTTTACAACTGGGAAGGGCAAATTACATATAAAATGCCCCAACGGAAAGGAGTCACGTGGTGAAATCTCAACTCAGCTCTCCCATTGTCCCTGTTGTTCAAATTGGAGCTCATTAATGTAATTCTATGGGGATTAGAGCTTTGAAATTCACAAGAACAGTAGAGGGAAGAAAAACACAATCTCAAGGAGAGAAGCTTCCAGGATTGGTTTTTAATGAGCTTACTTTAATTACAACCACGTCTGATCTTGGGCTTTTTGTTTTGTGTGTGTGTGTGTGTGTGTGTGTGTGTGGTCATTTATTTAAGCTAGGCAGGAGCAGAATCTGACTTAGGTGGGAGAGAAAAGAAATTGTTAGAGAAAAGTCAGGTCCTAGATTTCTTCACCTTTATTTTGGGTAACATACATCTTGACAAGCACTTCACCGAGATCATTTCCTTTGTTAAAAAGTAGGACTGGAAGATGTGGGGTTTGATCACTGTGACTCATAACCATAGCCAGGCTTGGGCTGGGTGTGCTTAGTACACAGCAATGCATCCCAGTCTTCAGTTTTTCTGGGGACTGGTGTCAAATGATAACTTTGACCATTCACTACTTTGTGTCTGCAAGGGTGGAGAATGAATAAGAATGCTTTTTACTTTATTTTATTTTTTGATGCTAGTCCTAGGGTTTAAACTCAGAGCTTGGGCACTGTCCCTGACTTTGTTTTGCTCAAAGCTAGTGCTCTACGACTTGAGCCCCAGCTCCATTTCTGACTTTTTTGGTAGTTCATTGGAAATAAGAGTCTCATAGACTTTCCAGACCAAGATGACTTCAAACCACAGTCCTCAGATCTCAGCCTCCCGAATTACAGGCATGAGCCACTGGCACCTGACAAAAAATTCTTTTTATTTGCTTTCTAAATAGTTTCTCTAAAAGCTAATGACATAAAGTCAAGCTGAAACCAATTGAGGAGCATTTTCTCCTAAATAATAGCTAAGTTGAAATAAAAAAATTCACTTGTAGTTTCTTCTTCAAAGTTAATTTTCTCTTAGTGGGAAGAGTTAGAAGCCTACACTTTTGTGTGTGTGTGTGCCAGTACTGGATCATGAACTCAGGGCCTGGGTGCTGCCCCTTTGTTTTTCATTCCAGCGTAGTGCTCTATCGCTTGAACCATACTTCCACTTCCAGCTTTTTAGTGATTAACTGGAAATAAGAGTCTCCAGGACTCTCGCTTGGGCTCGCAGCAAATCATGATCCTCAGATCTCAGTTTCCTGAGTAGTTAGGATTACAGGTGTGAGCCACTGGTGCTTGGCCCTGAGCTATTTCTCTAACCTGTGAAATTAATGGAAGCATTCACTACAAATCCTTGGCAGAGAACTCATTGGGTCTGCCTGTCAGTATTGGACACTGTGGGTGTTTATAAGATGATGTGTAAGGATGCTTTGCATGCAATCAATGATGTCTTTTCTGTTAGGTATCCTGTGTCTGAACCCTAGGAGATGCCAGGACAAGATGTTTACTATGGTTACCCCAGGAAGGGGCACAGCCACTCTCACATCACAACGGAAGAGTAAGTTCACCACCAAACTGAGCGGGCGGGGGGGGGGGGGGGTTCCTGTTTGTAGTTTGCTGGCACGGCACTTAAATCTCCCTATTTCTCTCCCCAGAGTAAAAAACTCTGACAACAAAGGGAGGGGCTTACTTCCTTTTTTTTCTGGGACCAAATAAGCAGGGAGATAGGAAGGATTTTTTAAAAATTAGATTTTGCTATTTTTGTCCACATTCTTGGCCATTATCTGTAAATTCTCAAGCTGGAAAACATCTGTCCAGGATAAATATGCCTTATTTGGGGGGTGGGGGAGGGTACTAGTTCTGGGGCTTGAACTGAGGGCCTATCCAGCTGTCCTTGAGCTTTTTTGCTAAAGGGTAAAGCCATCGCTCTACTTTGGCTTTTTTTGGTGTTGAATTTAATTAATCTCATAGACTTTCCTGCTGGGGTTGGCTTCCAACTGTGATCCTCAGATCTCAGCCTCCTGAGTAGTTAGGCTTACAGGCATGAGCTACTGGTACCTAGCTTAACATGGCTTATCTTTAAGCTTTGTTCTGTCAATTCTTCTTAGGTAGTGGTATCTTGGAACAAATTATTATAAGCACAAATATACACTTTTTTTGGGGGGGGGGACAGGTAATATTGTATATGGTATTAGAACATGTTTTTAGCTTCTGTAGGATAAATCAACAGTGAAAATATAATTTTACTTATCTCTCACATAGTAGCAGAAGAGTTTAAAGTTCAGGGATTGTCAGTTTCCTTTTTTTCCCTGGGTGACGCCCCCTGGACGTGGCCTTTGACTATGTGGTTAAGAAGGCACGTCATCAGCTCTGTGTCTTGCCAAGAGAAGGGGAGAGCAAGGGAAGGCAAGGTCCATTCACCCTACCCTTACCCCCCAGTGACAGTTGTGTCCTTTTTGCTGTGTGGTACATGAGGAAAGACTTAGATACTTGGAAAGGTGTAACCGAATGTGGTGGTGTTAGGCTTTAAGTCTGGGTTTATTTGCCTGTGAAGCACTAAACTTCAGCAGAGGCAAATATTTACACAATTCCATCTGAAGAGAGGCTGGGGCAGAGATCAGCCATTTATGTTATGGAGCTGAAGTCTGGAGGCAGGACTTGGTGAGCTCCAGAGGTTAAAACCTAAACTGTCGGGGCTGGGAAGGTGGCTCAGTGGTAGAGTGCTTGCCTTGCATGCATGAGGCCCTGGGTTCAATTCCTCACCACCACATAAGCAAAAAGAGAAAAGCCGTAAGTGGTGCTGTGGCTCAAGTGGTAGAGCGCTAGCCTTGAGCTGAAGAGCTGAGGGACAGCGCCCAGGCCCAGAGTTCAGGCCCCATGACTGGACCACCCCCCCCCCCAAAAAAAACAAAAAAACCTAAACTGCCAAGCTGGGTGCTGGTGGCTTACACCTGTAATCCTAGCTACTTACTCAGAAGGCTGAGAGCTGAGGATCACAATTCGAAACCAGCCTGGGCAGGAAAGTCTGTGAGACTCCCAATTAACCACCTGAAAACCAGAAGTGGCACTGTGATTCAAAGTGGTAGAAAGCTATCCTTGAGCAAAAAATGCTCAGGGATAACACCCAGGCCCTGAGTTCAAGCCCCATGACTGACAAAAACAAAAACAAAAGCACACCTAAGCTATCCTTTGTAGTGTCACCATCCCAGCTGGAGAAACTGGTGGCCAGATGGCATTCACAGCCTATGCAGATTATTCTCAAGGTCTAGTCAAGAAGACAGAAGCCAACCATGCATTTCAACTTCGGTGTAAGGAATTGGTTAGGTGAGTGCTGGGACTGACGAGGCAAAGACACCGAAGGAATCCAGAGCGGGTAACTGCAGACTAGAGAAGAAGAGTTGGAGTCTTCAGAACCTGCAGTAGAGGAAGGACCCTTCAGGAATGAGACTGGCATCTCAGAGGAAGAATTTCTGTTTAGCTGGTTTGGGTGCCTCTGGACCTTAAAGAAGGTGCATGCATCAAGAGCTCAGGCCTCTGAGGTAGGGGCACTGGTTGGCTGATAAGGGGCCTAGAGCCTGGGTCTAAGAGAAGCAGAGCTGGTAGATGGGATTGCCTGACAGTGGGAAGAGCTGTTGGCCTGTAGATACTGATCCAAAACCAGAAGCACACTGGAAGGAGAAGCTCATCTATTCTTGCAGACTTCTCTTGGGCACCAACTAGAGTCAATGATCAAAGATGTGGGGGTCTGCAGACTCCAGTTGGCTTCTCAGAGAAGAATATAGAAAGGTGGGGTTTGAGTTGGGAATGACAACTTAAAAGATCACACAGGGTATATTACCACCCTCATGTAAAAGAACCCCATCATCAAAGGCATCAGCTCGCTATCTTGAATTCTGAACATGGGACCTATGTTGGCTTAGGTGAATTCTCTGCTATCTTCGCTGAGAGCATAGGGGAGCTAGAACCACTGGGTTCTAGCATAAAAGGAAAATATTCATTGACTTGCATGTGAGGGAATTTTTTATTTTTGTTTTGTGCCAGTCCTTGGGCTTGAACTCAGGGCCTAGGCACTGTCCTTGAGTCATTTCTGCTCAAGGCTAGTGCTCTACCATTTGAACCATAGCTCCACTTCCAGCTTTTTAATGGTTAATTGGAGCTAGGAGTCTCATGGACTTTCCTGCCCAGGCTGGTTTTGAACCTCTATCCTCAGATCTCAGCCTCCTGAGTAGCTAAAATTATAGACATGAGCCACCAGTACCCAGCTTATTACCTGCAGAAATTATCACAGTTGAATGGATATAAGTCATCCAGGAAGCTTGCTTAAATGCAGATTCTTAGATGCTGCCACCCAAGAGGCTGAGTTGGTAGATCAAGGGTGTAGAAGGAGGTGTACTTAACAGGCATCTCAGATGGCTGTGCCTCAGAGTGTAGTTTGGTGACTGAGGAAACCTGCTAGGCTGGGCCGTGGTTTGCACTAGCATCTTGCCAGTGCTTGGTGTTTTATGCTCTGGATCATGTGAAAACAACATGACTGTCCATAAAGAACTGGAACAGAGTTCCTTCTGTGTTAGGACATTGAAGGGGAGACTGCACAGTAAAGTTAGAACACAGGCATGCTGGGAATTGAATCAGCTGCCTGCAGTCATAAGAGCCCAACAAACACATCTTGTGACAGCTTTGTTTTAGGAAAGAGTAATTTCTGCGGGGAAAGCACTTGTCTAGAAGACAGGAGATTTAGATTTGGCCCAAATCCCAGGGCTTCCTTATTGGCTCTCTAGTGCTAGTTACTGGGACTGCTGATTCTGCCATTACTGAATATGCAACTTTGGACATTTTACCAGCCTAATGTCAGCTGTAAAACTAAAAGGACACCAATCTCAGAGGATTGTTGTGAGAATAAAAGCATGTGTATGGGTGTTTCCCACGGAGGAGTTAGAATGCTAGTAATGACACTGACAAATATTGGTTGGTCTCACCTGCGGTATATAGATTCTATATACGATGGGTGGACTGGCCTATATAATTGGATCAGAGATTTCTGTCTATAGCACTGGTTCTGTCTGTTGCGCTTGGAGTTAAGACAGGATACATTTGCTATCTTAGCAGCTTTGAGATAAAGGTGGACTGGAAAAACTTTCCTCTAGAAGCTTTTCTGTTCAGTCTTGCTGCCCCGTTAGCTACTCAGTCTTTTATGCATCACCCAGCTCTGCAGAGCTTTTCTTGGCAAGTTCATATCGATTATGCTGTGATGTAAACCATCAGGCAGATTCCAGCTAACTTGCAAAGGCTGGGCTGAAGTACCACAGTCCAGGTTCAGACAGGTGAGTTTTTGTGGCAACTCTAACATTTCCCTGGGGTCACTGGACCGAAGGCTCAAGAGCCTGTTGTGATTCCCCCAGAAAAAAAAAGCCTGCAGTGCAAGTCAAGATTCTTCCCTAAGTGACACTATAGCTTTGTTCTAGGTTCAGCTCAGATTCTTCTTCACAGGGCTACCAGGATGAGGGGCAAGGCCAGGCTGGAGGGGGGGGCGTGGTGGGGGTCAGAGATAGCCTTGGGTTCAAATCCTAGCTCTGTCATATGCTAGTGCTGGATGACCATCAGCAGGGGAACGGGCACATCTGTATTGGAACTTCTGCATTTATTTTCCGTGAAATGAGGTGTGTGTGTGTGTGTGTGTGTGTGTTAATTAAAGGTATGTACCTTACAGGGTTATTGTGAGAATTTAAAAAACTATATAAGCTGACCACCAGTGGTTCATGCCTGTAATCCTGGCTACTCAGGAAGCTGAGATCCGAGGATACTGGTTCAAAGATAGCCCATGCAGGAATGTCTGTGAGACTCTTATCTCCAATAAACCACCAGAAAACTGGAAGTGGCACTGTGGCTCAAGTGGTAGAGCGCTAGCCTTGATGAAGAGCTGAGGGACAGCGCCCAGGCCCAGAGTTCAAGCCCCATAATAAAAATTATATATATATATATATATATACATACATATATATGTATATATACACATGGCCGAGTGCCAGTGGCTCACACCTGTAATCCTAGCTACTCTGGAGGCTGAGATCTGAAGATTGTGGTTCGAAGCTCAGGCACAAAAGTCCCCGTGAGACTCTTATCTCCAATTAACCCCTCAAAAACCAGAAGTGGAGCTGTGGCTCAAACTGGTAGAGTAGTAGCCTTGAGCAAAAGAGCTCAGGAACAGTGCCCAGGCCCTAAGTTCAAACCCCACCACCACCAACAACAACAACCAACCAACCAACAAACCCATAAGGTAATGTGTAATAGTTTTACTGGCTTGAAGTACATATTCAGAGTTAATTTTACTTCCTTTTAGTGGACTGAGTTGGGGACAATAGCCCCAATGAGAAGAAAAGATAGTGCTACCCAGTAACTGGGGACTCAAGGTGCTTGTCCGCACTAATAAAGCTCCAGTGAAGTGAGAAGCTTGATTTCTATTTCATAGAAATCTTGAATGATGTTTGTGTGTGTGACATGTTGGACTTGTCTGTCTCTTGGGCCAGGGCTGCAGGAATTGGCGTCTTGACAGTGGTCCTGGGAATTTTACTGCTCATCGGCTGCTGGTATTGTAGAAGACGAAGTGGCTACAGAATCCTGACGGTTGGTGGGATCTTTCTAGATCCAGAACCCCTTTCCACATCTATGAATTTCTGGGAATGGGATACCATGTTTTATGATCACCTGTAGCTTGGAATCCTGCTTCTGATGAATCTTCCCTACACATTACATTTCTAGCAACTCTTCCTTTGTTTCTGCCCAGGCACAAACTCCAACCAGGATTTGCCCCATCTCTGGTTGTACTTGAAGCAAACTTGAATACTTGACTGTGGTGTTTGCTGAGCACTAAGAGTGTGGGAGCCACAGAAGAAAAGGCATGTTAGACTCCCCAGCTTTTACCAATTCTTCTGGAGGTTCTTGTTGGTTTTGTTAATGGCCCATTTCTCCTACTTTGCCTCTTCATATCTTTCATCACCACAGGAGGTCCAGGTTCTTTTAATTGTCACACTAAAGGGTCCTGGGAGAAGACCTCTGGACATCAGTGCAAGGAGGAAACTATCCTCCACTCAGCAGCACTAGGCATCTGTATGTGTGTGTGTGTGTGTGTGTGTGTGTTAGTTTGTTTTAGTCAGCTCTGAGGCTGGAACTCAGGGCCTACGACTGTCCCTCAGCTCTTTTTGCTCAAGGCCAGGGCTCTACCACTTTAGGCCCTGGCTGTACTTCCGGTTTTCTTGTGGTTAATTGGAGATAAGAGTCCCAAAGACTTTCTTGCCTGGGTTGGCTTCAAACTATGACCCTCAGATCTCAGCCTCCTGAGTAGCTAGGATTATAGGTATGAGCTACCAGCACCTGCTACATAACTGTATTTTAAATCTATCTATGTATCTATGTGTGTCTATCTATTTGTCTGTCTGTCTGTCTATCTATCTATCATCTATTCATCATCTATCTGTCGGTTTGTTATAGACTCCATCTTCCTTAGGTGGCAAATATAGTCTAATGGTATCTTTTTCTTCCTTACCCATATAAGTAGGAAGCTAACACAATGACATAGTTCACTCTGCTGGCACCAGGTTCTTCCATGCGTGTCAAACACCAACTAGGTATACACACTGTAAGAGCGATAAATTTCAGGAAGTGGCGCTGTGCTCAGGCGGTAGAGTGCTCACCTTGAACTGAAGAGTGCAGGGACAGCGCCCAGGCCCAGAGAAAGAAAGAACGATATATTTCAGCAACCTTGCCTCAAAGCCAACACATTTATTATTTATTTAGTGCTAGTACTAGGACTTGAAGTCAGGGCCTACGTGTTATCCCTTAGGTTTTTTGTTTTGCTTCTACCATTTGAGCCACAGCTTCACTTCCAACTTTTTGGTGGCTAATTAGAGATAAGAGTCTCATGGACTTTCCTGCCCCAGCAGCTTTGAACTGCAATCCTCAGACCTCAGCCTCCTCAGCTAGGATTACAGGCGTGAGCCACTGATACCCAGCCTAGACGTCACTTTTAACACTTTTTCAACCAAAGACATTGTCTACAGTAAGTGATAGAATGAAAGGGTTGCAATTTTTTTTTTTTTTAGTTTTTACAGATCTGAATGCTTTTCAGGTTTATGCAAAATGGAATGGTATTATCTCTCTATAAAAGATGTTGGAAGCCGGGCGTGGTGACTCACACCTGTAATCCTAGCTACTCAGGAGACTGAGATTTGAGGATCATGGTTCCAAGCCAACCGCCGGAAGGAACGTCCATGAGACTCTTATCTCCAATAAACCACTCAGAAAACCGGAAGTGGCACTGTGGCTCAAGTTGTAGAGCGTTAGCCTTGAGCTGAAGAGCTGAGGGACAGCACCCAGGCCCAGAGTTCAGGCCCCACGACCAAAAAAAGAAAAAGATGCTAGAAAGTCACATACTTCATTCAGAAAGCAACTCATGGAGGAGAAAAGGTTCTATGAAGAAGAATGGGCTGGGCGCCAGTGATTCACACCTGTAATCCTAGCCACTCAGGAGGCTGAGATCTGATGAACGCGGTTCAAAGCCAGCTGGGGCAGGAAAGTCTGTGAGACTCTTATCTCCAATAAACCACTCAGAAAAACAAAAGTAGCGCTGTGGCTCAAGTGGTAGAGTGTTTGCCTTGAGCTGAAGAGCTGAGGGGCAGTGCCCAGGCCCAGAGTTCAAGCCCCATAACCGACCAAAAAAAAAAAAAAAGGAATGGCCATGTGTGTGGAGAGGGTCGAGGTTGGCAGTCTTAAGAAAGAAGAGGAAAGCGAGAGATGCATTTTCTAATTTTGTTCCCTCTTTGTGAGGAGACTGTCAAACATTTCTTTTTCCCTAATGTGTCCCTTATCAGAGAGGCCCAAATATAAATCATGGAAACTGGGCAACTTTGGGAGTTGACATGTCACAAAGCAGAGCCCTCTAGTTTATTCACATTTGATGAGAAGAAACAGAAATGGTTGGATTGGAACAAGAAGGCTACAAATAAAACCTGGAGGAAAGCTTTGGATTAGGAGCTTAGGGAATAGAGCTCCAGTTGGTATGATACCTCTCTGTCCTAAGTGAGGAGAAGGAGGACTTGCTTTCTGTCAATGACTTATTATACACCTCTAGCGTGAGGTAGACAATAGTCTGTACTGTAATTGTTTATTTACTTTAGCCTCTTTCCCTCTTGTCTTAATGAGCTAAGATACTGGGCCTTCAGTGTCTAGCACAAAGTCTGGCTCACAGCAATTACTAATTTGTAAGACATCAGCATTTGGTCTCAGATGACTTCCTTGGTGATCTTTGATACTGGCTTGCTGGGAAGTGTGTTCTTGCCAGATTTCATTGATCAGGGTGCGGTAGCAAGGTTGGTCAACATTTAGGTCACCTGCAGTTTCTCCCTTGGTTAACTAACAACTTCCCTGAGCCCTGGGAAATACCTTTGGCAAGATTGCTTTTTTTTTTTTAACAGCAACACATTCCTGCAGCAGGGAGTAAGAAATGATTTTTTAAGCAGTGGACATTGGTTTAGATGTTTTACATCTTTGCTTGGATGTTTAGGATATACTTTTGGGCTTGGGATTACAATCTCAAGGCAAATCTTTATTACTAGTTCAATTTATACTCATTTTTCAAGGTATTATGTTTCTTTAGAGATAGTCAAAGGTGCACCTCACCTAGAGGTTCTTACTAAAATGCAGATTCTGGACTACCTCTGGGGACAGTCTGCATTTTTATATTCACACGAATTTGAATGTAAGTGCAGACAACTAGCAATGAACTGGGACGATGTGTCACATGCCGTTCTATGGTGGGTGAGAGATTCAGAAAAGTTGGGGAAAAAGCAATAATCATGAGCATACTTTTCTTTCTTCCCAATATGTGAACCTTTTCTTGTGTTATTGCATTACATAGAAGTTTCCAGTACGATGTTGAAAAGGAGTGGTGAGTCAAATAGTATGTTTGGAACAATACTTATCTACTTTGTCATACCTTGCTTGGGACTTTGTTTTTGCTTTGTCTATACCTGAT
Organism: Dipodomys spectabilis; assembly: GCF_019054845.1. Classification (NCBI taxonomy): domain Eukaryota; kingdom Metazoa; phylum Chordata; class Mammalia; order Rodentia; family Heteromyidae; genus Dipodomys; species Dipodomys spectabilis. The sequence continues at coordinate 18,712,814 of NW_024870775.1, forward strand.
GTTTCAACACCAGTCCCCTAAATTAGTTTAGATGTCTGCAAATTGGGTACTTCATTGACTCAGCAGAGAAAATGCACCTAGTCTTGATAGGGGAAGGTTTCTCACCATTAAGTATGTTGGTAGCTATAGAAGTTGTGCATTTATTCTTTAGCAACATTCAGGCAATTTTCCTGAGTTCTCCATTTAAGCGTTTTAATTATGAATAGGAGTTTGTCCATTTTATCAAATCTTTTCCAGGAACCACCTTTTGGTTTGTTTTTTATTTCTTGTTTTCAATTTTTATTGATTTCTGGTCTATTTTTTATTACTTAGTTCAAGTTAAATTTGCTCTTTTTTCTACTTTCCTAAGGTGAAAATTTAGATGATTGATTTTACATCTCTTTTTTCTTTTTTTTTTTTTGGGTCCGGTCGTGGGGCCTGAACTCTGGGCCTGGGCACTGTCCCTCAGCTCTTCAGCTCAAGGCTAGCGCTCTACCACTTGAGCCACAGCGCCACTTCTGGCTTTTTTCTTTTTGCTTATGTGGTGCTGAGGAATGGAACCCAGGGCCTCGAGCATGCAAGGCAAGCACTCTACCACTGAGCCACCTTCCCAGCCCCATACATCTCTTTTCTAATATATGTAATCTTTTTTTCTAATATATGTAATATATTTAATCTAATTTATATGTCCAATATATTTGATGTTGTAAATATCCCTGTAAGTATTGCTTTTACCAGTTATATTTTCAATTTTAGTTCAAATGTTAAAAATTTTTCTTGCAATTTCTTTTTTCATCCATGTGTTAGAAGGATGCAGTTTAATCTGTAAGTATTTTAGGATTTTTCAGCTATACTTCTTTTCATTGATTTCTAGATTAACTCCATTGAACTCTAACAGTAGAAATTTCAGTACTTCTTTTAAACATGTTATGGTGTTTTATATTCCATAATGTGAATGTTCCATAAGCAATAGCACCAACAGCATCTAGTTTGTAGATGTCTATCACATCTAGTTGACTGGTGAGTTTGAGTGGGTTCAACTATTTCCTCAATGAATTTTTGCCTGCTAGACTTTTCCATTTCTAACAGCAGGATAATAAAGTTCCCAATTTTATTTTTATTTATTTTTGTTGGTCCTGGGGCTTGAACTCTGGGCCTGGGTGCTGTCCCTCAGCTCTTCAGATCAAGGCTAGTGCTCTACCATTTGAGCCACAGCACCACTTCTGCTTTTCTTGTGGTTTAATGGAGATAAAAGTCTCACGGACTTTACTGCCTGGGCTGGCTTTGAACCTCAATCATCAAATCTCAGCCTCCTGAGTAGTTAGGATTACAGCTGTGAGCCACTAGCACCTGGCCAAGTCCCCCAGTTTAACTCCAACTATATATGAGGTTCAATTATATCTTCTTGAATTCTACCAGCTTTTATTTCATGTAGTTCTGTGTTATTGAGGTTTGAGGTTTGAACTCAATGCCTCGAGCTGGGTAGGCCTGCACTCTATGTCTTGAACCATGTCTTCAGCCCTTGTTGTCCTGTTATTAGATGACTATATATTCAGTACTATTATGTCATCTTGTAGAATAAAACCCTTTGTGATTATGTAATACCTTATCCCTGTTTTTTTTGTACTTACTCTCTCTGAGCTCCTACGTTTTTTTGATTTGTGTTAGCATTGTGTATCTTTCTCCAGGTACTTTTAATGCACATGTATCTTTGTGCCTGTGTGTGTCCATGTCATTCTTGGGGCTTGAACTCATGGCCTGGGTGTTGACCCTGAGCTTTTTGCTCAAGGCTAGTGTTTTACCACTTAAGTCACAGTTCCAGGTCCAGCTTTTTTGGTGGTTAATTGGAGACAGGAGTCTCATAGATTTTCCTGCCTAATTTGGCTTTGAACTGCTGTCTCAGATTTCAGTAGTAGCTAGGATCTCCTGAGGAGCTAGGATTACAGAGGTGAGTCACGGGTGTCTGGTGGGTGTTTTTTTTTCCTTTTTTTTTTTTATTCCAAGACTGGATTTTGAACTAGGAATCTGATGCTTGCTTTTGCTAATTGTCTGGAACTCTACCACCTGAGCCAAACCTTCAATACCATTTTTAATCTATTCTGATGTTATCTGTTAATTGGTGTATTTAAACCCTTAACATTCTAAGTGGTTATTGATAGATTAATATCTATCATATTTCATTTTCTACCTCCTGCTATTCTTGTTTTCCACTGTTTGCTTGTCCTTATGTAGTTTTAACCATTATATATGATTCAATTTTTCTCTTTAGCGTATTTCTTAGCATATCTTATTGCCCTAGAAATTGCCCTAGAATAGTTGCCCTAGAATTTGAAGTATACAGTTACAGCTAATCCAAGTCCACTCCATGGATAGTATACAAATACCTCAACAAAATAATCCTTGTTCTTTCCTCCCAACCTCTTTATCATTGTTATTTCATATACATATCCATGCACAATTAAGTTGCTATATGTTAGAACTAAGAATTAGAAAAGTTTTAATTTTACCTTCATTTATTTTCTGAAGTATAATATATACATACATATATATAGATATATACATATATATCTATATATATATATATAGTATCTTATTTTCCTTCATAAAACACTCAACATTTTTTACAGGGTAGATCTCTCAATGTTTATTTGTCTGAGAAAGTACTTTTCTTCCTTTAATTTTATATCATTATGGCCCATTACTGGGGATTGACCTTAGAACCTAGGCATTATCCTTTAGCTTTTTTGCTCAAGGCAAGTGCTTTACCACTTAAAGCAAAGTTCCACTTCTGGCTTTTCTGGTGGTTAAGTGGAGATGAGTCTTACAGGCTTTCCTGCTTTTCTGACTTTGAACCATGACCCTCATATCTCGGCCTCCTGAGTAGCTAGAATCACGTGTGTGAGCCACCAGATCCTGGCTTGCCTTTAATTAATTTTTTTTTCTTTTAAGGATATGAATTTGTAGCCCAAATTGGTCTTTATCTCATGAACCACCTGTTTTAACCTCCCCAATATTGGCCATGTGCCATCACATTTGGCTTGTCCTTTATTTATATAATTTTCTCCTGTTTTTGCAGACTAATTCCGTAAGTTTAGTCACTGTTCCCCTTCCTTTCAAAACTATCTGATGACTAACAGTTGGGTACCAAGTACAGAACTAGCACTTCACCTCTAGTTAATTCCCACAACTCTGAGAGGTAGGTGATATTACCTTACACTTGCAGATGCAAAAACTGGAATTCAGAGGGGTAAATGATTAACCTGTGGGCAGAACTTAAGTTACACAGGCAAGTGTCAGAACCTAGCTTGAAAACTATTCTTAACATTAACTTCCATTTTCTTCAGTAAATTCAAGTTATTGCTTCTTACCCAGTCACTTTTATGCATTTACATTTCAGAACAAAAGTCCTCATGCTGCTACTCAAAGTACATCAAGAGAAAAATACCTGCATGAAGTACTTGGTTATGAGAACAGTTGTCCATCTCAGGAGAAAAATTGTGACCCTCTGGTACGTTGATATTGTGCATCTGTGGTTTCATGTACAGCTGCTTTTTGGGGGGAGGGGAAGGGTTTGGTCGTGGGGCCTGAACTCTGGGCCTGGGTGCTGTCCCTCAGCTCTTCAGCTCAAGGCTAGTGCTCTACCACTTGAGCCACAGTACCACTTCTGCCTTTTTCTGCTTATGTGGTGCTGAGGAATCAAACTCAGGGCTTCATGCATGCAAGGCAAGCACTCTACCACTGAGCCACCTTCCCATGTACAGCTGCTTTTAACTCAAGTGAATGAAACAATTTCCACTGAAAGCAAGGAAAATATGAACATGTATATTGCTAATAACATGTTTAATGCAAACTATACACCTAAAAACATTAAAATTTTAAGTATATTTTTACCACAATAAAAATAACTAAAAACCCAAACCCACAGAAAGAGATTTTCTTAAATTGTAACTTCTCGTATTCATATTTTTCAGGGCCAATTTAAAGAGCCAAAAGAACAACTTGGTTTGCAACTCAATATATTCTAGTTTTTAAAAAAAAATTTAGATGAACATTTTTCATTAGTGTGTGTGTGTGTAGAAAAAAGTACCTGTTACTAATTGCATAGAGCTGTGCCATCTGGTGTTTAACATTGGTTGAAACACAGTAGTTTGAACTAAGATATAATATATACCATGTTAAAAGACTATATGAAAAGGATATACATGAATCATTTCTATACTGATTACGTGCTGACATGATTACATTTTGATATGGCAGGTAAAATATTAATTTTACCTGCTTTCTAAAGTTGAAGCTATTAGAAAATTCAAAGTTGTGGCTTGCATTTTATTTCTGTTGCACAGCACTGATACACGTGCAGGACAGTATCACGGTTGAGATGTCAAGTAGCAGTGTTTGGTTCTTAGCTCTATCACTTACTAGTTGTGTGACCTAGGACAAGTGACTTCTCCATGCCTCAGTTTCCCACTCTGCAACATTTCCCAGAATTGCTATGAGCTTTAAATGAAGGATCGACATTTCTGCTCAGTTGGTAGTATAGATGTTCTTTGTTGTGCTGGGTTTTGAATCCAGGGCCTTGCCATGCTAGGGAAAGTGCCTCACCAAAGATACACCCCCGCCTTAAATGAGCCTTTAAACACAACTACATGGATCTATGTGGTAAAGATGCAATGCATATTTTGTATACAAACAGATTCAAAGAATTCATTAGGTCTTGGGACTTCTTCTGACATAAAGAATTCAGTAATAAATATACTTTTAGATTTTGGGAAACCCCTTATTCTGATTTTTCTCTCCTTGCCTCTACAATGTTTCGACACACACATTTGTGAAATTTAACAATTACCTCATTGGGTGGAAATTAAGTGTGGACCCTTAGAAGTCTCATTCCATAGTGAAAGTATAAATGTGAGGCTGTTTGACTTCATCACTCCTCAGAAACAAATACATTGCTGCCAAACTCACGTTCTCCCTCTCTTTTTCACAGGTTCCCAATGCTCCACCTGCCTACGAGAAACACTCTGCAGAACAGTCACCACCACCATATTCACCTTGAGAGCTAACTACTTGAGAAACGCTGAAATGATTTCCCTTTATGCTTCTGCTTTAACTTAGTGTAGACATCTAATAATCTTTCCCAGAATGTTGAAACAACAATGTATTATCTCTAATATTGTTGCATTCTGAAATGGGCCACTGATAGTACTAATCAAGTTAGGAATGATGAAAAAATATTAAAATCGGAAGTTTCCCCAATAAATATTACAGTGCAAACGCTATAAAAAGTATTATTTCCTGAGGGATAGAACATAAGTGGCTGTTCTGGGACCATCTGACTTCTTTCTTTCTAGTTAAAATTTAATTTACAAATTACTTTTTTTTTGTCGGTTGTGGGACTTGAACTCTGGGTCTGGGCGCTATCCCTCAGCTCTTCAGCTCAAAGCAAGCACTCTACTACTTGAGCCACAGCACTACTTCCTTTTTTCTGGGGGTTAATTGGAGATAAGAGTCTCACGGACTTTCCTGCCTGGGCTGGCTTTGAACCACAATGCTCAGGTCTCAGCCTCTTGAGTAGCTAGGATTACAGGAGTGAGCCACCAGCACTTGGCAACTATTAAGATTTTTAAAGAGGCAACAGATCAACATGAACTGTATGCAGAATTTTGGGTTCTCAAATTCTCATAGAACATACAGAAGAAACAATTAAGAACTTGAAAAAAAATGGAGCAGTATTATTTGCATGGCAACAGTGCAAAATTTTCCAATCTGTGTGTCACTGACAATATGTGTCTAACTTTTTCCAACCATTAAAACATTTTTTTGGCTAAACTATATACCACAATCCTAGATGGAAAATCAGCATTGTTCTTATATAATCACAGGGTAACTATAAAAGTGAAGATGAAGAAAGCAGATTAAAAATTAAAACCCAGAGCTGGGTGCTGGTGGCTCACACCTATAATCCTAGTTACTCATGAGGCTGAGATCTGAGGATTGTGGTTCAAAACCAGCCCAGGAGGGAAAGTCCATGAGACTATCTCCGTTAACCATCAAAAAAGCAAAAGTGGTGCTGTGGCTCAAGTGGAAGAGCGCTTGCCTTGAGCTGAAGTCCTGGCCCTGAGTTTAGGCCCCATGACTGACCAAAAAAAAAAAACCAAAAAACCCAACCAGGAAGATAGTGAAATTGTGGATATTGATAAATGCTAACTTGAGACCTTTTTTTTTTTTCTTTTTCTTTCTTTTTTTTTTTGCCAGTCCCGGGGCTTGAACTCAGAGCCTGAGTGTTCTTCACCTTTTTTTGTTCCACCATTTGAGAGCCACAGCTCCACTTCTGGCTTTGTGTTTGTTACTTGGGGATAAGCCATCTTACAGATTTTCCTGCCTGTGCTGGCTTCAAACTGGGACCCTCACTCAGATCTCTGCCTGCATTTGAGTAGCTAGAATTAGGCATAAGCCACTGGCACCTGGTGAGACCTGTTCTCTTGTTAAAGAAGGAGATGATTAACAAGAATCAGCAAAAACTTTTAAGGCTGGTATTGATAGCACCTACAAGTTTTAAAGAAAGAAATGATTTCTCACTAGGCAATTCCTTGTTATTGAAGGCTGAGTCGTTAAACCACAGAAAATCATCTTGTGCAATGGAAACACAAGTAACACAATGACACCATTTTCCACCACATATAAGATTAGACTGAAGGGAAAAACACTGAAAATGACATTCAATAAAAATAAATCCCTTCCCTTTTTTCAAGCCTTTCCTACTTCCCCATCCTACCCTCTTTCCCCCACCACTGCTTAAAAAAAAAGAATTATAAATGAAGAAAACACGAATAGGCATTTGGCCACCTGCTCTAGGTATTTTCAGGCCTATTTGAGCCTCAGTCTACCAAATCTTCCTAGGGACCAGAAGCCTAAACATCTAGGTATCTTCAGACCCCCAGTCATCCACTGACAGTACTTGCCACACACAGGTCCTGGATAATGGGGAGGTTTCTCTTGAATAGCTAGGATTTACAGAAATGAACACATTTGACACATACTACTTTTTAACTACAGTGGTTGCTCATAATTGCCTCTCCAAGTAAAGTAACTAGAACATTGTGTGCTTTCAAAAGCCTTTCTAAGCACTGGAGCATCACAGTGCATAAAGTGTATGCTTATTGAATAAATAAGACTAAGTCAAGTACACTATTATAGCTACAAGAAAGCTTCTGGCTAGTGAAACAACTTGTGGATCAACTTAAGGCAAGTTGTTATCTTTGGAGGTTCTAGCAGGGGAGCGACGAGTCCTCCTCTACCAGGGATGGTTGTCCTCTTCGACCAAGTGCACAGCTTCAGGAGGGGCAGAGCGGTGAGGGAGGAAGGAACACCTGCCTAGCCAGCCAGATCAGCCTAATCAACCCTGGTGATCAATGGATCGCCCTCACATCCGCAAGTTATTATCTTTAAGTTAATTTTGTAGTATTGTGGATTGAAACCAGGGTCTTGCTCTTGTCAAACAAGCATACTACCACTTCTGTGCTATAGGCCTCAAGCCCTAGTAGTATGATCCTGGATAACTATAATGTCTATCATATTCTTACACTACTTTGATTACTTGCTACCTTTTCAAGGTTTTAATATTATTTTTAGGTTGGGGCAGGTGACTCATACTTGAAACCATTGCTACAAGGAGGAGGAGATCTGGGCAGAAATGGTTGTGAGACTCAACCCCTAAAACCAGTAAAAAGCAGGGCTAGAGGCATGGCTCAAGTAATAAAGGGCCAACTATGAGCAGGAAAGTCAAGTGAGAGAACAAAGCCCTGAACTCAAGTCTTGGTACACACACAAAAATTTTGTTTCTAAATTTACCTCTCTGCTCTAAGTTAAATATTTTCCTGGTTTGAGTATATATTTAAATTGATCTTGAGTCAATGCTACAGTGATCAATATTTTTTTGCGTGCAGAGGCTGGGGGCTTCAACTCAGGGCCTAAGTGCTATATCTTAAGCTTTTCCATTCAAGGTTGGTGCTCTACCACGAGTCGCAGCTCCTCTTTTTAGTGGTTAATTGAAGACTCTCACCTATTTTCCTGCCCAGGGTGGCTTTGAGTTGCTCAGCCTCTTGAGTAGCTAGGATTACAGGCATGAGCCACTGGCACCCAGACTGTTGCAAAACTTATGTCAGTTACTGAATGCAGTCAGTTACTGACTTAGATTGGAAGCATTATAAGGAATGAAAGAGAAGTGCTAATGTATTAGAAAGTGATGTTATTCTAGCCTGCGTTGAGAAGTATTTAAATGATACTGAATAGTTACCCAAATGGGCCTGATTCTACACTGAATGTAGAAATGTAACTTCCTTAGCATTGTGAACCCGTTCTTTAGTAGCTTTTCCCTTAGATGAATACTTAAAAGAGCATAAAAACTGAGGAGTTTGCACTCTAACCAAAATGTTTACCCATTTGACCTACAGAACTTGAGGCAAAGGAAATGCAGCTGTTTGAATACTTAAGTTTATTCATCAAATATGTAGTAGTTTCTGTTTTGTAAAGACAGGTCTCATTATATTTCATGATAGCTTAGGCTTTCCTGAAATAACAATCCTGCCTCAACTTCCTGATTGTTGAGATGTGCTACACTGGCCAGTTTAGAACATTAATTTTAGCAAGTGAACTAGACCTTAACTAAGATTCTATTCACTTACTTAACGAGTAGATATTGAATACTGTGTGCTAGTACCTGGGATGCCATGTGGTTTTTCCAAAGTATTACAGTCATTAAAATAATCATAAATAATTATAATTGTGAAGAGTACTATGTCTTTCTTGTTAATCTCTCTCCTCAATCTATGACTGACTGCAATATTATGCTACTGGCTAGAGTATGGCAAGGAGAAAGAATTACATGTCATTTGAACCTGTAACCAAATATTAAATCAGAGAGGACATCTGCAAAGATCTTGATGTGTTCCAAGCTAAAAGAAAACTAGAATGCAGTCAATTGGAATAAAGTAAAAGCTGGCAGGGAAAGCCTGAAGTTTTACATAGTACTGAGATTTGAGTTCAGTGCTTCTGTACCTGGCCCACTTCCAAGCCATGAGGAAACTTTTTTTTTTTTTTTTTTTTCGGTTATGGGGCTTGAACTCTGGGCCTGGGCACTGTCCCTCAGCTCTTCAGCTCAAGGCTAGCGTTCTAGCATTGAGCCACAGTGCTACTTCCAGTTCGAGGAGACTTTAAAAAAAACTATTTTGTGGTTCTTGTCGTGGGGCTTGAATTTAGGGAATGGGCACATTTTTGCTAGACCACTTGAGCCACAGCTCCACTTCTGGCTTTTTGGTGGTTAATTGGAGATGAGTCTTCCTGGACTTTCCTGTCCAGGCTGGCTTTGAACTGTGATACTCAGATCATGCATCTTAAGTAGCAAGGATTATAGGTGTGTACCACCAATGCTTGGTTACCATGAAATTTTAGGCTTCAATCTAAAGTTTCCCTAATTTACAGCTTTGGAGATTTTATTAAACTTTTGGGATGAAGAGTTGGAAGAGGCCAGGTGCCAATTGCTCACACCTGTAATCCTAATACTCAGGAGGCTAAGATGTAAGGATTGTAATTTGAAGCTTGCTTGGACAGATATGTCCAAGACAGATATGTCTGAGAGATTCTATCTCCAATTACCCAGTAAAATGCCAGATTGGAGGTATGACTCAAATGGCAGCATGCAGGTCATGGGTGAAAACGCTAAGAGTGTGAGGCTCTGAGTTAAAGCCCTAGTACACACTCTCCCCCCGCACACACCCAGAGATTGGAAGGTATTTTAATGGTTAATTAGATCCTTCACTAGGATTAAAGTTAGGTCTCAGATAACTCAGTAAATTATTTTCTGGAAGTTTAGAGAACTCTTTTGAGACTAAAGGGGAACAGTTTGTTTTAAAAGCTGGGTATAGAAATATATTCATTGAGCACCTATATGTAACGTAATGCACTTTACATATCATCCATATTCTGAGCTCCCAGTGTTTTTTTAAGCTAACAGGAAAAGGGGGAGTGTGAGCATATTGTAGACATGATTGACAAAGGTACTGTCTTAAAGAATAAAGATACTTTTTTTTTTGGCTGTTCCTGAACTTTTTTTTTTCCCCCTCAAGGCTAGCACTCCACTTCATGAGCCGTAGGTACTTTTGGGTTATTGTCAGTTAATTGGTGGTAAGACTCACAGGCTTTCCTGCATGGGTTGGCTTCAAACAGAAATCCTCGTATCTCAGCCTCCAGAGCAGCTTGGATTACAAGTATGAGCCACTGGCAGTTGGCTTTAAAGATACATTTTGAAAAGCTGGATGGAGTGGCATGCAGGAGGATCCTGAGGTCACACTAGGCTACACGGTAAGATCCTATCTAAACACACCCACACACACCCACATACCACACACACAGTGCTCCACAACACATAAACCAAACCAAACCAAAATCCAGACACTTACCACATACTTCCCTCTTCCCAAAATTTTTGAGAGCTTTTTAGTATCTTTTCAGGAACACACACAATTCTTTCCACTTACCATTTCCAAAGCAATTATTAGGCCTATCATTTTATACTGTAATTCTTTGTGGAAAGGTTTAACAATAATATTGTAAAAGGAATGTATATATAATCAGTATACCTCAAATAAGGTAATAAATATCCAATAAATAGAAAAGCTACCTTTTATTTAGAATGAGGCATATTCTGAATTACTACAAAAATCAAACAATTATCTGAGCCACAAAATTTGCTTTACAATGGAATTTAAGTAATCGCTTTGTAATTGGGATAAAACAAAAAAGAATAAGAAAGATAACTGATATTCACACTCACTTTTAATGCTAAACTACCAAAAAATTCATTTCCTTACATATAAGTCTGGAAAATCAAAACAATACACCCTAACTTAAAAATTAACTTATTTAGGGAAAGGAAAGTGAAGGGTAAAGGAGATTTCTTTATATATTTGCAACTTCCTGTGAATCTAAAATTATTTTAAAATAAAAAGTTGGGCTGGGAAGGTGGCTCAGTGGTAGAGTGCTTGCCTTGCATGCCTGAGGCTCTGGGTTCGATTCCTCAGCACCACATAAGCAAAAAGAAAAAAGCCGGAAGTGGCGCTGTGGCTCCAGTGGTAGAACGCTAGCCTTGAGCTGAAGAGCTGAGGGACAGCGCTCAGGCCCAGAGTTCAAGCCCCACGACCGCACCCAAAAAAAATAAATAAAAAGTTTTGTTGAGTGTGCGGTATATTTTTTCTAAACGCTACTCTAGAGGTTGATTCAGCAGGACCATGAGTTCAAGCCAGCCTAGCCTAAATAGCAAGACCCTGTCTGGAAAGAGCAAATAAGTTTTAAGAAACATATTAGAGGTACATTAACAGATACAAAATATATTGGCTAGGAAAAAAATTCAATGTATAATTTGATAGTGGATTTTTAAAAAGTCGAACTATGAAATCTAGAATAAAAATTCTATATCTACTTTTAAAAATAGATGTAAAACCAGAGAAAAAATTCTGGAGCATTAAGCTCAAATACTGGCTCTACCACCTAACAGCTGGGTAGCACATAACTGCTTGAGTAATGTGAAAATCACATGAGATTTCATGAAAGTAAATGTAAATTGTAAAACTGTACACAAATAGCATTATTAATACACATTTCCTAGCCTTCACACTCTTTTCTTTTTTAAAAAAGGCCTGTCTTAATTATATCATGCAATTTTTTCAATGAAACAAAAACACATTTTAAAAATGGCAAATTCAAACAAAGAAATACAGCAACTCAAGTTTATTACATGCAGATCCTTCTGCATTGTTGCTAACAGTTCACTGGTCCAAAATTACTAAAATACTTAAAAAACTATACATTATGTAAACAAAACATAAATAAGACAGCATAGTTCTTTGTACATATATTTAGTACAGCTTGTTAGGGATTTAGGAATATGTACAATTTTACACCATGGGCTGCATTTTCACAATGCATAAATATATATATTCTTTGTACAGAAACAAAAATAAGATTTTACTAATGACACAGAAAACTATATCATCAATACGCTGTAATAGTTCAAATTCAAAAAAGAAATGTTGACTTAAGTGTGCAAAAGGCTAGCTTACTCTAGTCAAATTTGACTTTGTTCAATTTTTTTATACAGACAAGTAAATCTTGACCATATATTTAAACAAAGAACTTCTGAAAAACATCCTCCTATCAATAAGTGAAATGGTATACACTTTTCCCTCTATACACTTTTCCCTCCCTAAAAAAAGAAAATCTTGCTGCAAGCTAAAGCACACACACACTCACACACGCACGCACGCACGTACGTACACATTCTCTCAACTATGTATAGAGTATGTTTTCAACAGATAATAAACAGTTAAAATTTTTCAAGGGAGTTAAAACAATGCCCCAATATTTAAAAACTGGCTCGTTTAGTCTAATTCAAGATGCAGCTGTGTCAGGTTTCTCTAAACCAGATGATTGAAAAGCAGGGAAGACAGAGACAGGTTTTCGACTGGCAGATACAACAATTTGAGAAAGAGATGAAGACAATGAAGAAACCTTAGAGACTGGAGTATTTATGGTGTTCAAAATGGCTCCTTCTGGACTAACCAACAATTTTTTCACAGATGTGTCCAAAGGCAATACCGAAGTGCTACTTGGCAGTGGAGGATTACCAGAAGAAATGGCAGACACCAAAGATGTCTTAGCCAAAAGAGTAGCTGGAGGAGACTTAATAACTGAAGTCAATGACACTGCTGGTGCAGGAGGTGGAATAGAAATTTTAGCAGTTGTGTTTACAATTTGTGGTGTTGTATGTACTGTGGGAAGAGAACTGGCATTCCCAAGCGAGTTTATAATTTTTGTAGAGCTTCTTAGAGAATGTTTTATAGGTTGCCCACCCAAAGAATGGTTTGATCCTACTGTTACCTTCTGGGCAGGATTATCTACTGGTGTAGCCTGAATGCCTTGGCCACTGTTTAGAACCAAAGGAGGTCCATATTTTGGATTAGTAGATATAAGGAGAACATGGCTGCCAGCTCCAAGACCTTGTGGTGGGACAATAAACCGGGCTCCATTAATCATGATCTGAGTACCAGGTGCCAAAGGTGTACTGGTGTTGATAACTATTTTTTGCTGAATACAAGGTTCACTGAAGGCACCCCCTACCAGACTAGTTACATTTGATGGTGGTGTAGCAGTGTGAACAACAGAGCCACTTGGAGCACAATTGAAACTGGGGGTTGATTTTACTAAAGCAGGGGACATTTGGTGGTTTGGCAGAGAAGTAAAATTGGAAATATTAATGATTCTACCTGGACTTGGCGAAAGTGTTGACAATTCAGTTTGAGGTTTATTTGTGTTTCCATTTGTTGGCACTGTAGTTGAAGTCCCTGGTGATTGAAATGGGAGAGAAGTTCGAGATTGTCTTTTAGAAAGAGATACAGGATTTGTGGCTCCTGTTGCTGTTGCTGATTGTGGAACTGTGCTGATTATTTTTGAAGATGTAGTCACAGGTGAGGGCAAGGCAACAGTAACAGGAATTTGCAAAGCTGATGTTAGACATTTGGGAGTCAATGTTGGTTGTGTAGTTGAGATAAGAACAGAGGATGCAAGATGTCCTGTTTTCACAGTTGATATAGCCACAGTGTTTCCGAGATTTGATGTGGAAAGTCTACTTGACAAAATAGGCATAATTCTTGAAGAGGTATCATTTCCACTGACTAACACAGGAGGTTGTGTCCCAACTGCAGCAGAGGATGAGGTCACTGAAAGGGAACCCAAAGAAACATTTGCTCCTGTAACTGAAAACATGTTTACTGCTTTAGCTGCAGAAACCACTGATTCATTAACAGCGGGAATATTTTGACTCACAAAATTTGAGCTTAATGAAACTGAATTACCAGTTGTTGACAGTGGCAAAACATAGCCCTTGCTACTTTTCTCTTCTCCTTTCTGTGTTACACTTTGTAATATGTTAATTGATGGTATAGCTGGTACATGGCCTGAAGGATTTACAATTGCTTGACCTATGTTTAGCCCAATTTTCACATCTTTTATTTGAGACACAGTTGGGGAGGAATTTAATTTTAATGGTGCTCCCACCGAAGATGGAATTAGTACTATCTGGGGTTGTTCTGGAGTCTTAATGTATGTTTTATTCAGGTGGGGAGAAAGACTTTGTTTCAATGGTTCTGCAACAATAGTTGAGGCAGAAGTGCCACTGGGAACTGGAGCATTAATAAAAACTAATTTCTGGGTTGAAATACCTGTAGAGGTTGGCGCAGGTTCCACATTAACTGTAGTTCCATTGCTAGAAGGAAGAACAGATGGAGCTGATACCAGCATAAGTTTCTGAACTGGAGTCCCACTGATCACATCTCCATTTATTGCTGCTGTTGCTTCTGATCTCATAATAGGGCAACTCTTTGTGATATAATCTACTTGCTGCTGTTTATTTGGAGTATGAATAGCATTTGCATTTGTTTGACCAAAACTTCCTGTTGATATGTTAATTACATTAACTGAACTATTTGTTGTTGATGGTAGTAGAGTGCTGGAAGAAACAGAGGATGACTTCAAGGGAGAAGAGGGTGTGGGTGAAGTCTTATTTATCAAACTACCAGTGCTGGAGGGCTGGCCTAACATAGGTTTGAGATTTTTTCCCACAGATGGATTAAAGCCACAAGGAATGGAAACAGAAGTGGGTGTTTGGCTGCATTGTGGGAGACTAGATGTAGTAGTCATTCCAGCTATTTGTGAAAAAAATGATGATGATGAAGTTGATTTGGGCACCAGAAATGCCTGAAGTTGAGGAGCAAATGTGAAAACCGAGCCTGAAGATAAGCTGTTGGGGGAACTCTGATCTGGATTGGTCTGCACTTTTACAACTCCAGTGTTACCTCCTCGTGTCCTAACAAGAATTGACTGTGAATCTCTTATACACACAGTTTTCAGTTCCTGCTTTGCTTCAGCAGAGTCAGCAGTTTGTTGTGCAAAACAGGTGAGGGGGTTACCAAGATTTGTAGGCCCACTTAGTGTTGTGGCTGATAACAGAGGTTGAGCTGTTGAGGAAACAGTAGGTGAAGCAACAGGCTGGGGGAATGTGGCTGCTGAAACTGCATTCTTGGTTTTTCCTGCTTCACTCTGGCTAGTTTTAACTGGTGGTAATAATAAATTACTTACAGAGGATTTAGGTGACAAAGGCTGTGGTCTAGCACTACTACTATTTGATGGAGGTGCAATTATCTTGTTAAAAACTGTGTTAGGCAGTTGGGCAGAAACAGTACTTGTTGAGGTGACAAGAACTGACGCTGAAGAAGCATTTGTACTTGCTGTTGCTGGGAAAGATGGGTAATGTTGTTCTGTACCTTTTTGTTGAAGTGGTGATATTTCTTTTGCAACTGCTTTTCCTTCCTTGTGCTGAATCACAAAATTCTTAGGCAAAATAAGAACCTGTTGCATAATTTTTTCTCCTGTTTTAGGATCCATCACAGGTTGCATCTGAATTTTCACAGAGCTATTGTGAAGATCTATGGGCAACCACTGACCACAGGGCATTTTGTATACCATCTGTAAAGGACTTTTTGTACTGGATAGGCAGGTTAATGCTGGCTTCATGGGGCTTGCTTCTGGAGGAGATACAACTGGCTTTTCCACAGCAGGAGCACTTCTACCTGTAGAAGGGGGCAGTTGATTTGTTAAGGTCACTTTGTTCCCAATATTCTTTGCAAGCAATGCCTGAATGGGCTTGGTCCCTTTTTGGAGAGTAGACACTGGTACTGAATCCACTGAGGCAAGTGACTCTGGAAATGGTAGCTCTATACGCTTTGATTCATTCAAACAGTCAATCTGCATATCACCTTGTAAATTTTCAACTGTTGTTTCACTTGTGCTTAACTTTGCCTTCTTCCTTGGGGAAAGCTCTTTTGTGCTATCATCCAGATAATTAGTTTGTTTGGACTGTCGTTTAAGTGTTTTAGGCAGTGTCCTCAGTACATCCTTAGAAGGCAATTCCTTTTTCAACAGTTTGCTTCTGGCCATAGGAAAATCAATTTCTGACAATTTCATATCATCTGAAAATTATAAAACAAGTATTTGTTTACAGAAAACATTGGTTGAATAGTAATAACACCAATAATTAAAGCAAGTCAATCTTTCAGCTGTCAATTTATCAAGAAATTTACTGTTGGGTGATTCAAAAGCTTCAGCACCATCTATGGAGATTAATGTGACCTTTGACTAGAGCAATCAATTATTTTCTAATTCTGTTGCCAATGTAAATGCAAAAGGAAACTTTTTATCTGAGTTCTGAGGATCGAGGTTCAAAGCCAGCCCCGGCAGGAAAGTCCATAAAACTCTTATCTCCAATAAACCACTAGAAAACTGGAAGTGGCGATGTGGCTCAAGTGGTAGAGCTCTCGCCTTGAGCTGAAGAGCGCAGAGACAGCGCCCAAGCCCAGAGATCAAGCCCCACAACCGACAAAAAAAAAAAAAAAGAATACTTAAGCTAACAAGTAGGACTCAGAGTTTAATTTGGGAAGGAATCTATTTGACTGTTTTCTTCCTCTTGATAGGAAAATCTTGACACCAAAGACAGTTCTGGCTGGAGGTGTGGCTCAAGTGGTAGAGAAACAGCAGTGAATGAGCAACTCAATGAAAGCACCAGGCCCTGAATTCAATCCCAGTAAAGAGAAAAAGGAAAGGATAGGGAGAGGGAAAGGGAGAGAAAAGAGGAGGAGGAGAAAAGGGAGATGGGGAGGAGGAAGGGGAAGGGGAAGGGAAAAGGAGAGGAACAGAGAGTTCTTCATTCTATTCTGTTTTTAGAGACTCTAAAGGATAAAAAAATGTCTTTTTCTAATGTTTATCCTTCTAGTAAAAAATCTGTGATCCTAACAAACTGGGTTGAGAAGTTATATTTTTATAATTCATCAAAACAATGAAAAACTGTTGGTATATTCATAACCATAAACTTTTATACTAACTTTTCATATAACTGAAGAAAGCCATTAAACTAGATTTATGCAATTAATGGACGAGTTACATGTAGTCTGACCCAGACACCTATCCTTACTAAAATGATGTATTTCCTCTGGTCTCATTAGGCCACCAATCTTGGTCATTTAAAAAACGACAAACTTCACAGGATTAGACTTTCCAAATTCCACAGTTCAGAAATAGGACTTCAAAACTAGTAATAAAAAAAGAAGAGAATGAAATAATTTCAAAGGAGTAACAGATTAAGGTTATATGGTATGTGATAAGCAATGACATACCTATAGTTTAGAGTTAGTCGTTGGCTCCAGAAAGTCTTAGAAATATAATAGTGTCTCCCAAGAAATTTCTCATAAGGACATGGACAGTACTTCTTTAAAACATATCTGATTTCTCAAACCAGATTATCTTTTGTCTCCATAATAACAACAACAACAAAGCTATCTTTAGTATTGCTTTTTAAACACTTTTAATGCCTACCTGAATCAAAGTGATCTTTCTCCAGGATATCTAGAGGTTCTGTTGAGTCTATAGACCTATTGATTTCTACTTTAGGAGATTCTTTCCCAGGATCTCCTTCACATTCTTCAGTAGTCCACAGCTCTCGAGAAAATTTATCATGATCAGGTTGTCTTCTGAAATCATCATAGTCTTTCTTTAGGCGACTCCTAAAATAAAATACCCAATATAACTCATAATACATCTGTATTAAACTCCCTGTTAGCATTTTAAATTCTACATTAAAATATTTTCAATTGACACTAAAATTAGGTTTTCATCTTTTTTGGTTTATTTTACAATTTTTTTTTTTGGGTCCGGTCGTGGGGCCTGAACTCTGGACCTGGGCGCTGTCCCTCAGCTCTTTAGCTCAAGGCTAGCGCTCTACCACTTGAGCCACGGCACCACTTCCGGCTTTTTTTCTTTTTGCTTATGTGGTGCTGAGGAATCAAACCCAGGGCCTCAGGCATGCAAGGCAAGCGCTCTACCACTGAGCCACCTTCCCAGCCCTATTTTACAATATTTTATATGTATGACTTATTTTATATGTATGACTTATTTATTTCACAAACTTTTTTGCTCAGGCTGGCTTCAATCATGATTTTCTGGATCTCATCCTCCTAAGTAGCTGGGATTATAGGTATGAGCCACTGGTACCTAGCCTATTTTTGTTTTTAACATTTTTGGTGGTACTCTGGTTTCAATGAAGGGTCTTGCACTTGCGAGACAGGTACTCTACCACATTCCACCCTCTTTTGCATTTTTTCCTTGTGTTTTACAAGGCCAGTCTCGGACTGAATCTCCTATCCATAGCCTTCAGTGTAGATGGGAAGACAGGTGTGCATCACCGAACTTGGCTTATTGATGAGATGGTGCCTTGCCAACTTTTTGCCCAGGCTAGCTTCAAACTGTGAGTACTTCCTGAGTAGTGAAATTACAGGTGTGAACTATATTAATTAACACTTTTTTTGTTACAAGGTCTCACTATAAGGCTGAGGCTGGCCTTGAACTTACTATGTAGGCCAGGCTGGCCTTGAACTGGTGATCTTTCTGCCTTTTCTCTTAGAGTGCTAGGATTACTGGCATGTGCAACCATATATACCCAGCTTCAGTTTAAATCTTAATGTACGTAAGATGCATATTAGTTCAGTCTTACCAGTGATCAAGAAGACAAATCCTATTTCTTTTTTTAATTGTGAAAATACTGTACACAGGGGTTACAATTACATGGGCAAGATAATGAGTACATTTCTTATCAAGCATTGTAGCCTCCTTCTTTGTTTCCCCTTCCTATTCTATCCTCTCCCCCCCCCACCCCCCCAATTTCCCCTCCCCCCCCTCTCCTCCCCCCCTGCACCAAAGTTGTAAAGTTCATGACAAATCCTATTTCTAAGAAATAGAAAGGATTACCTGCAAATTTCTGAATAAAATTAGGACATATCTATCACCTATTTGTCTTTCTAAAGGTTATTAGACTTATTAAGTGGGAGAAAGGTAAATTTTTGTAGTTTCATTGACTAATGGATTTGAGATAGTCTCTAAACATTTTTTAAATTATTGTTATTATAAAGTTGATGTACAGAGGAGTTACAGTGACATGAAATAGTATTAAAATAATTAATTTTAGCATAGTTTAGAAGATCATTTTTAAAAGCTAATTAAGAAATTTAAGCAAAAATATTGATTATTTGAACAATAAACATTGTCATAGATATATCCATCACTTAATCCTGGCATATAATTTTTTAGCAGAGCTAAAAAATAATTACTTTCTGAAACTTTCACAGAAATCTTAGCAATGTCTCTGAGAAACTATGGAGAGATGGAGACATTTCTAAATGATTCGATGCTATTTTGGGGATCTCTTATAATTCCTTTTGCTTTCAACTAAATTTCTATTTTACCTAAACTTTTACTGTTTGTCTGTTAAAAAAAAAATTTGTAATAGTCAGGCATTGGTGGCTTATGCCTGTAATCCTAGCTACTGAGGAGGCTGAGATCTGAGGAATGTGGTTTGAAGCAAGTCCAGGCAGGAAAGTCTATGAAACTCTTATCTCCAATTAGCCACCAAAAAAGCTGGAAGTGGAGCTGTGGTTCAAATGGTAGAGCGCTAGCCTTGAGAAAAAGAGAAAACAAAAAACCCTCAGGAAATGGCATCCTTTCGCTCCCCCTCCAGAAAAATCTGAACATACATTTTCCAATTTATTTTTGCTATTCTTATTTTGTGCATATTGGAGTTTAAGTACTTCTTAAATTGACTATTTGTAAAACTTTAGGCAAATGCCTTAATCTTTCTGGAACATGAGTTTACTTATTTATAGAATGGGGATAACAACAGTATTCACTTCATAGTTTGTGTGGCACATATTCAAAAAGTGTTACTTAATTACTTGTTTTAAACGATTGCTTGGAATTTTGTGGGGCTGTGAGGTGCTGGCAGGAGCTAGCAAAGGGTAGCTGGAAGATTCAATCTATAAGCCAGCCCAGGCAGGAAAGTCCATGAGACTCCTATCTCCAATTAACTACCAGAAAACTGGAAGTGGTGCTGTGGCTCAAAGTGTTAGAGCACTATCCTTGAGCTGAAGAGCTGAGGGACAGTGCCCAGGCCAGAGCCTGAAGCCTCACAACTGATCAAAAAAAAGAAAAAAAGACTCAATCTGTAAGGTAAGAAAGAGAGGCATTTATGTGGGGACAGCATGAAGCTCTCTTTGTGCTCAGTTACTAGGTACTCCTTTCTTTCTTTATGGCACTGGGTTTTGAACTCAGGATGTTGTGCTGGACAGGTAAGTGCTATATATGCCTCCAGATAGTGTAAGTAATGTCTCTAATCCCATTTATTTTTTTAAATAGTGCTCACATTTTTCCCAGGTTGGCATGGACTGGATTTGAACAATTACACTTCTAACGTAACTGGGTAACAGGTACATACCACTGTGCCAATTGTCTTATTGGTTGAGTTAGAGTCTCACAAACTTTTTGCCTGGCTCACCTTGAACTTCAATTCTCTTCATCTCTGCCTGTAGCTAGGAATTATAAGCCTGAACCACTTTTCTAGCTTTGATTGCTTCTTATTTCATGGCATATAACAGCAACTTATTTCATGGCATATAATAGCAACTTAAAGAGAATTTCAAGGTTCACATCTTATCTGCAAGGTATTTTCATTTGCATTCATATCTAGCTAATACTTCTAATTATGTTCATCCTTTTGTCTAGTCAAGGTATTAATATGCCAAACATTTCTTCTTCATCTAGTCCACTTATTATCATTCAGATAATTTTCATAAGTAACAAAATATGTTATTTGTAAGAAACAAGACTAATTTTTTTGTTGTTGTTAGTTGTGGGGCCTGAACTCTGGGCCTAGGCGCTGTCCCTCAGCTCTTCAGCTCAAGGCTAGCACTCTACCACTTGAGCCACAGCACCACTTCCAGCTTTTTTCTTTTTGCTTATGTGGTGCTGAGGAATCAAACCCAGGGCCTCAGGCATGCAAGGCAAACGCTCTACCACTGAGACACCTTCCCAGCCCCCTGTTATGAATTCTTATTCCTAATCTTCCTCAACACATCATCAACAGTCTTCCTTTTCTTAAAAAGTTATCTATTTATTGTGTTAGTTTACTATTTTATTAATCTAATCTATCTATCTATCTATCTATCTATCTATCTATCTATCTATCTATCTATCTATCTATCTATCTATCTATCTATCTAGACAGGGCCAACAGCTATCTATCTATCTATCTATCTATCTATCTATCTATCTATCTATCTATCTATCTATCTATTATCTATCTATCTAGTCAGGGCCATCAGCTCTCAAATGGTTTTTTTGCTTCAGGCTGGCACTCTACCACTTGAACCACATCTCTACTTCTAGCTTTTTAATGATTAATTGGAGATAAGAGTTTCAGGGATTTTTCTGTCTGGATGGCTTCAAACTGAAATTCTTACATGCCAACCTTCTGAGTAGCTAGGAAAACAGGAGTGAGCCATCAGTGGGTGATCTGAAACTTTTTTAAGTAACAAAATATTTATTTTGTTGTTAGGAAATTAAAAACTGTAGACAAGTTTATATATAGTTGCAAAGCAGATGGATACATAGGTTATTGTAATTTTCAAAGACAATCTAACCAATGTCTAAATAAACTTTTTGAAACAAACTTAGTTTTTACTACAGCAGTTTCATTTTCTTTTTCTAAATGCATTAGTATAATTTTGTAAAATAAATTTCTAACAGCAAAGTGATTAAAGTTTAATGATCATGGCATATTGCTACTTTTACACATACACTATGAAGTAGGAATGGCATTTCCCAAGTATCAATATGGAACAGTTTCTAAACTGCCTCTTTTGGAGGAAACAGGAAAGAAAAGAAATATTGTTCTAGACATGTTTAAAGGAAGCAAGGAACGAATAGGTATAATTATGGTAAGTTCAACTGACACTGTTCATTTCAAAGATTTTTTTTGCTTTACTTTGGAAAACTTAAAAATTATGGAATAACTCAAAATAACTAAGATGCATTACTAATGTGAACACTTTTAAACTAAAAACAATAGGTAAAGTATATTTTATAACACTGTTGCTGTGATGAACAGCTAGAGTTGAGTGCTTTAACATCTAAGTGTGGTGATATAGCTCAGCTAGAGAATGTTTGTCTAGCATGTGCAAAATCCTGGGTTGAATACCCTGCTCTGTGAATAAATAAACAACAATGAAAAGATAAAGACTACATCTTTCTCTATGTGAAACCTTTCAGTACTGCTCAGTGTAAAAGCCAAACTTTTCAGGGGCTGGGAAGGTGGCTCAGTGGTAGAGAGCTTGCCTTGTGTGCATGAGGCCCTGGGTTCAATTCCTCAGCACCACATAAGCAAAAGGAAAAAAAGCCGGAAGTGGCACTGTGGCTCAAGTGGTAGAGCGCTAGCCTTGAGCTGAGAGACAGTGCCCAGGCCCAGAGTTCAGGCCCCACAACTGGATCCAAAAAAA
Source organism: Dipodomys spectabilis (assembly GCF_019054845.1). Lineage (NCBI taxonomy): Eukaryota > Metazoa > Chordata > Mammalia > Rodentia > Heteromyidae > Dipodomys > Dipodomys spectabilis. The sequence continues at coordinate 18,735,277 of NW_024870775.1, forward strand.
AAAAAAAAAGAAGCCAAACTTTTCAAAGTCCTATATGACCTGAATGTCTTTCATTTTACCTCTGTGATTCTTGTCTTTCTCATTTACGCTGCTTTGAGTTAATTTGCCTCTTTGCATTTCTCCAAAAAACAAACCAAGAAACAAACAAACAAAACAACAGATATCCCAACTTTACAAACTACCCACTTTCTAGTCTCTCTGCTTTTCCCTCAGATGATCCACAGGCCTATCTCCCTCATTTCTATGAAGAATAATCTTCATCCTCTCCAAATCAGGCATTTCCTATCCCTTCAGCTTTTATCACATTTGAGTTTGTATGTTTCTTCCATTAGAATATAAGTCACAGAGAAGAGGGTTGGTTTAATCAACACTGTTTTCCCACGGTTTGAGGAAGTATCATGCAGCGGATACTCAAAAATATCTGCAGAATTACAAATGAATGGAAAAGTGTATCTTTCCCCAAACCATCAATTAAGAGCTCTAGAATAAGTAAAACTGATCATAAAGCTTTAATTACCTGTTTCTTTGAAAAGCCTTCATTAACTTTGGTTCCCATGGTAATAATTCATTTAAAAGACGTATCAATGTACTATGCAATTCTTTTACAGCTTGTCTCCGATGATACCATTTGCCCTAGGAACACAATATTTTAAAGTGAATCCCTTAGATTCCATCTAAAAGTCAACATCAAGCTTTATCTGCTCAGTAAAAAGTAAAGTGCCAATAACCAGTTAAAATTAATTCTTCCACAAATGCTTGCAAGAAGGGGAGAAATACATCGTGTTTTATTTTATTTATTTATTTAATTTGACGCCGGTCTTGGTGCTTGAACTCAGGGAGTAAGCATCATGAGTTTTTGTTGTTCTTTTTTTTTTTGGTCGGTCGTGGGGCTTAAACTCTGGGCCTTAGCGCTGTCCCTCAGCTCTTCAGCTCAAGGCAAGCGCCCTACCACTTGAGCCACAGTGCCACTTCCTTGCAGCACCATGAGTTTTTGTGATCTTGGATAACACACTACATCTTGAGACACAGTTCCACTTATGGCTTTTTTTTTTTTGGTCGGTTTTGGGGCTTGAACCCTGGGACTGGATGCTGTCTCTACGCTCTTCAAATCAAAGCAAGTGCTTTACCACTTGGGCCACAGCACCACTTATGGTTTTCCGGTGGGTAATTGGAGATAAGAACCTCAAGGACTTTCCTGCCCTGGCTAGCTCTGAACCGTGACTCCGATCTTAGCCTCCTGAGTAGCTAAGATTATAGGCATGAGCCACTGATGCCCAGTTCCACTTATGGCTTTTGGTGGTTAACTGAAGATAAAAGTCTCAGAGACTTTCCTCCCTAGGCTGGTTTTGAACCTCAGTCCTCAGCAATCAGCCTCCTGAGTAGCTGGGATTACAAGTGGAAACCACCAGCGCCTGGCAGTAAATCTTTTATGTTTAACAATATCTGATTCTATAGGAGAAATCTCATTTTATCCAACCAGGTGACAAATATTTAAATGTTTAATTATGTCATAATAAAAATTTTAATAAATAATTAACCACATACATGCAAAGATCACTGGGGTTGATTCCCATTGACAAATGAACCCAAACCCCATAAAAATACATTAACATGAACTCATCAAATAAGCAAAGTACACTTACATAAACTAATCAATTAAGCTCATTTAGCAAAGTTTTGGTAATCTTCCCAAAGAGTAAGGAAAAAGGTAAGAAAAGCTAGGCTTATCTCTAAAAACCAAAATTATCCATATTTCTTAGAATATTTCAATTTAAATAGCTTATAGCACAGAAAAGCAATCAAAACACTCAATTGTTTTAAAAATTACAATACTACACTAATAGTTAATTATTACTGATGCCTCTTCCATTTGCTAAGTGTTATTCTAGGTATTTTACATCTTTCTCTCTCCCTGCCTGGCATTTATGAGAACCCTTCTGAGGTGTGTGTACTGCTTTTTGAAAGGTTCAGAGAAGAGTTAATCTTGTTTAAGGTCTACCACTTGAACTTGTATCTGGTTCTAAAGTTCAAGTTCTAAGAACTACATTATTACCGCTTAAACACGATATTACATAAATTTAGTATGATGCAGGTTATAAGAAACCTCTAAAGATATACCTCACCTCATCACTATACATAAAATTATTTGAATAATGAAAGAACAAATTCATAGCAGTTTAAGCCAACCCTTGTTTTCTTATAATATCAATGTATAGCTATCATTACTGTAATCTACTTACTGTTACATTACTATGTTGTATATTTTGTACAAGCTTTGGGATTCAATTCACATACCATATATACTGTTTTAACAAAAAACACAATTATGTATGTGATAACTCACATTTAACATGCATAACATTAGACTTCATCCTATAAGCAATGGTTAAGGGAGTCAACCTGTCATATCCATAAACTAAGGCAGGAAAATTATTGTCTTAAGGAGCAAAAAGCACATCTTAAAGGTACTTTACATGAATTTCCCAATCATATATATATGAAACCTTCAATATTTCAAATGGAAATTTCAATCACATATAAGCTTAACTGGTTTTTAGTACAACTCTACCAGAAAGGTTTTTGTGCTTTAAATCAGCAGAATGTTTATACATAAAAGCTATGTTTCTATCTCTGAAGGTTTTTTTTTTGAAACCAAGGTGAATTCTTTATTAAAAGTAGGAAGCTGTGGGAGTATATATTCACATGCTTACAATGGATATGAAACTTATACTTACAAATTCTTGTCTTAGTGGAATGACAAATCATAGAAGGAAAGTCTTAAAACAGGCTTTCTTTTTAAGTGTTGTAGAAATGAATACAGGACTCTAACAAAAAGTTATAGCTTAAAAGTTTATTTTCTCAAAAAAAATTATGAGATGATACTTATTCTATTTTTTGGTCCATCCTGGGGTTTGAACTCAGGGCCTAGACACTATCTCTGAGCTTTTTTGCTCAAGGATAGTACTCTATTACTTGAGCCACAGCTCCATTTCCAGCTTTTTGAGGATAACTGGAGATACGAGTTTTATGGATTTTCCTGCTCTGGCTGGCTTTGACCTTGATTCTCAGATCTCAGCCTCCTGAGTAGCTAGGATTACAGGGTTGAGTCACCAGTGCTTGGAAAATACTTACTCTAACCCACAAAAACCTAACCAATAACCTAAAACACAATGAAACTGAAAAATAACTTTTGTATAGACAAAGCAAACTTGAATTAAGACAAAAAGGCAGTTAGATTATAGCCACCCTATACCCTTTGTGGAATGATTTAGGGTTTGTTTCAATAAATAATAAGAAATAGGAAGGTTTCCTTTCACCCCCCTCCCCCATCTCTCACCCCGACTTTTAGTAAGGCATATTAACAACATTGCATTTTCTACTTTTTAGCTATCTGGTTCAAAAATGAAATAGGGAGACTGAAAGCAAACTTTTCCAACTAAAGACAGAAGAAAAAAAAAAGTATGAAGGACAGAGGTAAAGAGAATACCCTCTCTGGGATGGGAAGGTGGCTCAGTGGTAGAGCGGTTGCCTTGCATGCCTGAGGCTCTGGGTTCGATTCCTCAGCACCATATAAGCAAAAAGAAAAAAGCCGGAAGTGGTGCTGTGGCTCAAGTGGTAGAGCGCTAGCCTTGAGCTAAAGAGCTGAGGGACAGCGCCCAGGCCCAGAGTTCAGGCCCCACGACCGGACCAAAAAAAAAAAAAAAAAAAAGAGAATACCCTCTCTGTAACAGAACTAATTAGAATGCAGAAAGACCAGTGAGCACAAGGCACACTGAATTTCTCAGAAGGTTACAAGAAGAAAAAGATGATCACTGTAGAGGTAACTGGATTGTATGCTTGCTTCTTGATTAATACAGGGATGATGAGATGAGGAATGCAGACCTTAGGTAGATGAGAAGCAGGAAGACTAGACTGTGGAATCGAACACTGTTAAGACATCACTCTAGTTGCTAAATCACACAATTAATGTAGAAAAGGATTCCAAAAGGATTGGGAAGAATTTGTTTACCTTTGGAGATGACTTCAATTTTTGTTTTTATTTTGTTTTGTTTTGGTGGTATATGTTTTAACTCAAGACTTTGTGCTTAAAAACAGGTGCTTTCTCCTGGAGTCATGCCAATTTTTGAGATAGAGTCTTGCTTTTTGCTCTGGCCAGAACAGCTTTCCTTTTATTTGTGGTTTCTGCCATAGCTTGGCTTGCAGAGTGTGGCACTATGCTCAGCTTTTAATTTTTTTTGTTGTTTAGGGAAAAAGAAGGGGTCTTAAAACTTAAAAACTTCGTTTTGCTCTTGCGGCCCTAGAACCATGACTTTCTGTGTCCAGCAATTGGTTAAATTGGGGTCTCATGAACTTTTTGACTAGGCTGACTTTGAACCATGATCCTCCCAATCTCTGTCTCTTGAGTAGTTAGCTAGGATTTCAGGCATGAATTACTGGCACTCAGTACTCAATTATTAATTTTTAATTAATTAAACAGCTACAAAATGTACTACTGAACTAGTAGATTGCATAGAAGGAATTTAAATGTTAGGGGGTAGACTAATTTCATGTATCCTCTGATGTGTTTTGGTTTATATATTTTGTAAGTGTCCTCCCTTTCCTTCTTCCCTTCCCTTTCTCCTCTTTTTTTCCTTTATTTTTTGTTTTTGGTAGTATTGGTGATTTAACTGAAGCCCTCATGCCTGCTAGGCAGATGCTTTACTACTTTAGTCAGACCTCCAGGACCTTTTTTCATTGGTTGTTTTCAAGATAGGGCCTCACCTTGTATGCCTGGGCTGTGATCCATGTCAGTGTGGATGGTAGCATATACTACTGTGCCCAGGAATTGGTTAGGATGGAGTTTCCTAACTTTTTACAGAGGCTGGCCTTGGGCCATGATTCTCCCTGATAATCTGCATCCCAACTAGCTACGATTGAGCTATTGTACCTGTCTGGCCTCTTCCCTGTATTTATGTCCTTAGAGTAGTAATGGTAAGGTATTTTATTTATAATTTCTGTATTTGGTAAATGAGAAAAATAGTTTATTACTTTCATAATGTTATAGAAAGTAAAGTTTGATCAAAATTTTTTCATTTAGAACACACATCAAAATGAGGCAATGATCTTAACAAAATGACACAATGATCTTAACAAGGGGTATTCCTATACCATAACATCAGTTACATGAATCTATAGTTTTTGTATTGGCTAAAAAGCAGGCACAGGCTTAAAAAAATTGAAAATAACTGCACTGGGATTGGTATTTGCGGCCAATAAAACTGCTATTTCGTGTGCTCTTTGGCCAAAACATACTGCTTACAATCCAAATAAATTAAAATAATGAAAATGTTCCTTTCTACTCCGTGGTGATCTCAGAGTTTCATAGTATATAATGGAACCAATGCAAAGATAAAAATATTTATTAAGCTGAGAGTAGATTAAGCTCATACCTGTAATCCTAGCTACTCAAGAGGCTGAGATGTGAGGATTGCAGTTCAAAGCCAGCCAGGGAAAGTCTATGACTCTCTCTCTCTGACAGCCCTAGGGCTTGAACTTAGGGCCTGGGTACTGTCCGTGAGCTGCTTTTGTTCAAGGCTAGAGTCTACCACTTGAGCCACAGTGCCACTTCCAGTTTTTTCTGTTTATGTGCTACTGAGAAGTTGAACCCAGGGCTTCATGTATGCAAGGCAAGCACTATACCACTAAGCCACATTCCCAGCTTCTATGAGACTCTCATGTCCAAATAACCACCACCAGAAAACCAGAAGTGGAGCTATGGCTTAAAAGTGGTAAGAGTGGGGCTGGAAAGGTGGCTCAGTGGTAGCACGCTTGCCTTGCAAGCCTGAGGCCCTGGGTTCGATTCCTCAGCACCACATAAGCAAAAAGAAAAAAGCCAGAAGTGGCGCTGTGGCTCAAGTGGTAGAGCGCTAGCCTTGAGCTGAAGAGCTGAGGGACAGCGCCCAAGCCCAGAGTTCAGGGCCCATGACCAGACCCCCTCCCCCCCCCCCCAAAAAAAGAAAGAAAAGTGGTAAGAGTGCTAGCCTTGAGTGAAAAAAAAAAAGCTCAGGAATAGTGCTCAGGCCCTGAGTTCAAGCCTTATGGCCAACAAAGAAAAACTTATTACAAAGTTATAAATTTTTAAAAAGAAATTTAGAGGTGGTAAGACTGAGTCTAATACAAAAATATTTAAAATCAAATACATATTGACCTCTGGCCATAAACTACAAATGAGCAATAGCTTTTCTGACAGATCAATTTTATTTATAAATATACAGAAGAGAAAAACTAATAATTGCTTTGTTTCTTCTTGGATGAAATTATTTAAAGCGTAAGTTTAGGTGTGTGTGTGTGTGTGTGTGTGTGTGTGTGTGTGTGTGTGTGTGTGTGTGTGTGTGTGTGTGTGTGTATGTGTGTGTGTGTGTGTGTGTACACCAGTCCTGGGGCTTGAACTCAGGGCCTGAGTGTGTGTGTGTCTGTGTGTGTGTCTGTGTACACCAGTCCTGGGGCTTGAACTCAGGGACTGAGCACTATCTCTGATCTTCTTTGCTCAAGGCTAGCATTCTACCAACTTCAGCCACAGCTCCACTTCCAGGTTTTTAGTGGTTAACTGGAGAGTCTTACCTTCCAGGGCTGGCTTCAAACCTTGCTCCTCAAGTATTAGCCTCACAGGTAGCTAGGATAACAGGTGTGAGCCACTGGTACCCAGCAAGGGCATAATATTTTTTAGGTCAAAACTGTCTAAAGGGGGCTGGGAAGGTGGCTCAGTGGTAGAGCACTTGTCTTCCATGCATGAGGCCCTGGGTTCAAATCCTCAGCACCACATAAGCAAAAAGAAAAAAGCCAGAAGTGTTGCTGTGGCTCAAGAGGTAGAGCACTAGCCTTGAGCTGAAGAGCTGAGGGACAGCGCCCAGGCCCAGAGTTCAGGCCCCATGACCGGACCCCCAAAACAAACAAACAAACAAAAAGTCTAAAGTCACACAAGGAAGTATCTGTAGACAGAAATTTTATTTTTATTTTATTTTTTTGAGACAGGGTGTGCCATTGTAGCCCAGTGATGCCTGGAATTCACTATGTAGCCCAGGCTCGCCTGAAAATCATGACCCTTTGGCAGAAATAGACTTTGGAATTCTACATCTATTGAATGCAAAAATCCACTCTCTACTATATAATGTCATCTCTGTTAGTTCTCACAAAGACAATTTCTAAAGAAGAAATGGGTTATATTGTATAACTGCTTACATTTATATGCAGGTATCTTGTTACATAAGAACTAACGTCTTGGGGCTGGGAATGTGGCTTCGTGGTAGAATGCTTGCTTAGCATGCACAAAGCTCTGGTTTCGATTCCTTAGTACCAAATAAACAGAAAAAGCTAGAAGTGGCGCTGTGGCTTGAGTGGTAGAGTGCTAGCCTTCAGCAAAAGAAGCTCAGGGACAGTGCCCAGGCCCTGAGTTCAAGCCCCACAACTGGCCAATAAAAACCCAAAAAACAAAAACTAAAATCTCTAATTATAATTTTATTTAAAAATTATAATTAAAATTATAGTAATTTAAAGTTTAGAAGTGAATTAAAACAAGTTAAAAGGAAAAACATCAAGCTACTCAAACATAAAGAATATTGATTTAATAAAAATTGTAAAAATTTTGCAATCTTTATCTGTACTGATTAATAGAATGAAAGATTAACATGGCAGTTAGACGGGTTAGTGAAAGCATATTGTGGAGCAGTGGTATAACTTTCTAATTATTTAAGAATAATATAAATTATGCATATAATAAAACTTGACTTCTGATTTTACAAACAAGTATGTGAATATGGAGTCAAATGAGCTGTTTTCAATGTTAGTACTCTATTTTCAGAAATAAAGAAGTGTATTTTTTAACAGAAGGGCTGGGGGCATGACTCAAGTGGTACAGTACTTGCAAGGCAAATGCAAGACCCCTTGTTCAAATGCCAGTACACACACACACACACACACACACACACACACACACACACACACACACACACACGTATATATCTATCTATTCCCCCTATGATAACTCCAGCGTATTATGTGAATTTAATAATTGAAATATCTACCAAAGGTTACTTTAGTGAGAAAATAGTATTTCTTTAAATCAATAAATTACAAAGTTTAACATAAAGGATTTCAAAAATACATGCTGAAACCAAATCATCCAATACAGTCTAAATTTGAAGCTTACCTTTAATTGCTTCTTGTCCAATGTCCACAGCAGATGCAGATTGCCAGCTCCCTTTCCATTAAATGCCTTAACTAACAAACCATGGAGGCCATTTTCTTATTTTTTTTATTCATTTATATTTGAGACAGGCTTTCACTATGTAGTCCAGGCTGGCCTGGAACTTCTACATAGTCTGTTGACCATGAACTTGAAATCTTCCTGCCTCAGCTTCTTTAGTGTTGAGATTACAGATATGTGCCACCATTGTGGCCTATGGAAGTTTTTATAACCTTCTAGGAATTACTACAAAGAGGAGCTGATCCATAATCACAAGGTAAATCCTTTATTATATTATGCAGTTTTATAAGTTTTTGAAAACAATATATAATAACTTAAGGAATCATAAAGGAAAAATAATAAAAACTTATAAGACTAGACTATATTGTAAAATGAAAAGCTCCATCAATGATTGTGAAATGAGCGGGGGTGGGGGAACTTACAATTAAAAAACAACTCCACTTTGCTACAGTAATCTGGGATAGGTATAACAGCACCAGCATAATACTGGCTAGGGTGTTGCAAGGAGAGGGAGTTGTCAATCTACTGATGCTGGGGACACTGGACACCTAAGAAAGAAAAAGAAAAAAATAAACAAATTCTAGATTTATTAAGTATCATATCACAATAAAGGTATTTTACAAATTAGTAAATTTAGATGCTTTGCATGCTAGGTGCTGGTGGCTCATACTTGCAGTTCTAGCTACTCAAGAGGGTGAATCTGAGAATCAGGGTTTGAAGCCAGCTGGGGCACATAAATCTGAATAGACGCCTTAAAAAAATCCTCCAATTAAGCAGTAATAAGCCAGAAGTGGAGGTGTGACTCTGTGGTTCAAAAGGTAGTGTACTAGCCAGGCGCTGGTGGCTCACGCCTGTAATCCTAGCTACTCAGGAGGCTGAGATCTGAGGATCGCGGTTCAAAGCCAGCCCGGGCAGGAGAGACCGTGAGACTCCTATCTCCAATAAACCACCAGAAAACCGGAAGTGGCGCTGTAGCTCAAGTGGTAGAGCGCTGGCCTTGAGCTGAAGAGCTGAGGGACAGCGCCCAGGCCCAGAGTTCAAGCTCCATGGCCGACCAAAAAAAAAAAAAAAGGTAGCGTACCAGCCTTAAGCACAAAAGCTAAGAGCTCTAGGCCATCAGTTCAAGCTCCAGTACTGGCATATAAGAGCTCTAGGCCATCAGTTCAAGCTCCAGTACTGGCATATATACACAAAAAAAATTTAGATGCTTTGTATGTTATACCTAGTGAAAGTCACACTACTATGAAATTACTTATGTAGATTTTCTTGTAATGTTATATTTAATTAAAAACAACTATTAACAGTTAAATTAAAAAGTTACAATCATGCTAGGTATCTGTGGCTCACACCCATAATCTCTGTTACCTAGGAAGCTGAGATCTGAACATAAAGGTTAGAAACCAGGCCAGACAGACAATTTTCTCTCCAATTAACTCCTCTCTCCAATTAACCACCCAAATGATTAGGTGGAACTGTGGCTCAATTGGTAGAGCAGCAGACATGAGCCAAAAAGCTAAGCAAGAACTCTATGCCTTGTGTTCAGGTAGCATTAACACACAAAAAATTAAAACTACATATAATGACACCAAGAATTCTCTTAATAATTGAAATTTCTTTTTATTTTTATGGAAATGAATGTATTTTTATTGCAAAGAATATTATGTGTATATATAAATAAAACTTTTATTACCACCTAGTGAAAATTAATAAAATTTGTTGTGCCAGGCACTGGAAACTCACACCAGTGATTCTAGCTACTCAGGAAAAGGATATCTGAGGATCATGGTTCAACGCCACCCTAGGTAGGAAAGTCCATGAGACTCATCTCTCATTAAGAGTAAAAAGCAGGAATTGGAGGTTAGGCTCAGGTAGTAGCTGGCCTTGAGCTTAAAAGGTGAGCAATGTAGTTAAAAAGCTGTGAGGCCTTGAGTTCAAGCCCCAATACCAACACACACACACAATTTCAATGAAAAGTCCAATATAAAAGTAAATTCATAATAAAAGTATAATGCTACTTTCCTATATGCTTTTCTACAAAGAGTATTAAGAGTATAGAAACACAGATCACAAAACAATTTTTATTACTTGGTTCTTGTCACCTATGTAAATTCTGTAGTAGAAAGGGATTATCAATATATTATTATTAATAGTATCAGTATATTATGCTTTTCAAATAAAATGCAAATAACTTAGAAAAGCTACATGGATCCTATACAAGTTATCTCATTTAAAAACACCAGAAATATACAAAGAAAGCTTGCAAATAATCTAAACTCAGACATATAAAAAAACATGTTAAGTATTTTATGCTATGCTTTTTTAAAATTAAAGACATCTTGAAGCCAGATGCTAGTGGCTCAGGCCTGTAATCCTAGCTACTCAGGAGGCTGAGATCTGAGGATCATGGTTCAAAGCCAGCCTAGATAGAAAAGGCCTGGTTAGACTCTTATCTCCAATTAACCACTCAAAAACTGGAAGTGGTACTATGGCTCAAAGTAGTAGAGCACTAGCCTTGAGCAAAAGAGCTCAGGGACAGTGCACAGGCTCTGACTTCAAACCCAACAACTGACCCCCCCACCCCCAAATCTTTATTAAATAGAAGGGTTACAGTTACGTAAGTCAGGCAGGCAAAGAGTACATTTCCTTTTGGACAATGTTACTCCTTCCTTTGCTTTCTGTTTTATGCTATGCAAATATTTTAATAAACTACATGAAAATCTTCTTAGTCTAAGAATATTAACAGTATTAAATAAAAAGGTAATATATTCAGCAAGTATTCCTTTCCTTTCTTTCTTCTGTCTCTCTTTTGTACTGGTACTAGGGCTTTAACTCAGAACCTTACATTCTAGCTTGATCTTTTTACTTCAGGTAGCATACTACCATTTGAGCCATGTCTCTAGTTCCCACTTTTTTCTTGTTCACCTAGAGAAATCATAACCATATTCACATATTCTGAATATTTATAGTTTAGGGAACACATTATTGAAGTAATCTTCTTATTATATAGTCCTTTAAAAAAGTATTCACTTTGATAGTATAATGAAATGTTTGCATAGTAATATGGAAAAAGTTTAAAAGTAATTTTATATTGTTAGAGGTTCTAATTAACTACCATGTGCTATTATTTCCTATTGAGATACTCTCACCAATTTTCATTTAAGACTAATAAGAAAAAGAAAAGCATTTGCATTTTATTCTAAAGGCACCTCATACTGAATATATTGAATAATATATAATTCAATTGTATTTTTATATTAGTGTTAAAATACGAAGTGTAAAGGACATCATTACCAGTATGATGACACATTCCAAGTTACTGTATCTTCTTACTTTGAACAGTAGGAAAAACTAACAGATCACATTGCTTGCAAGTGAGGCAGTTTATTAATAATGGAAAAAAAATCTAACCATGCACATTCATTTATTTATTTATTTATTTATTTTGGGTCCGGCTGTGGGGCCTAAACTCTGGGCCTGGGTGCTGTCCCTCAGCTCTTCAGCTCAAGGCTAGAGCTCTACCACTTAAGCCATAGCGCCACTTCCGGCTTTTTTCATTTTGCTTATGTGGTGCTGAGGAATCGAACCCAGGGCCTCAGGCATGCAAGGCAAGCGCTCTACCACTGAGCCATCTTCCCAGCCCCACCATGCACATTTAATAGGTTTACTACCATTTTCATTTACAGAGAAAAAATAAGTGTGGACTGAAAATTTACCACAGGTAAGTGTAAGAATTTGACTCTACTGAGTAAACTGGTGGTAGCAAAGATGTTGACTAATGTTATCACATCTATACATGCTATTAGAAAACAGGTGTGTAGTTAGCACAATCTAAATCACTAAAAAATGCTGTTTATCTTTCCGTATATCACCTTTATAATAACAATAAAAAATTAAGTGCAAAAAAATGCTGTTTATTTGCCATCATCAGAGCACAAAAAGTTCCATGAAAGTGACAACTGAATTGGGAACATCTTTCAAAGAGAAGTCAATGTCTTACTTTTACATTCTTTTTTTTGTTTGTTTGCTTTTGGTTGGTCGTAGGGCTTGAACTCTGGGCCTGGGTGTTGTCCCTGGAGCTCTTCAGCTCAAGGGTAGCTCCCTACTGCTTGAGTCACAGCGCCATTTCTGGATTTCTGGTGCTAAATGGAGATAAGAGTCTCACATATGTTCCTGCCTGGGCTGGCTTTGAACTGAGATAGTCAGATCTTTGTCTCCTAAGTAGCTAGGATTACAGGCATGAGCCACCAGTGCATGGCTTGCATTCTTTATTGTAACATCTAGTGGAGAATAGGCCCACAATAAGTATTCAACTATATATGACAGGTTTCTTCTTTAGATGCAATTTTTTTTTCTGGTACTTGGGCTTGAACTCAGGTATCAAGTGCTGGCTTAACAGTTGGCACTGTATCATTTAAGTCATGCCTCTAGCTGGGCTTTTTGCTGGTGATTGGTGAATAAGTCTTGTAGAATTTTATACCTGGGCTGGCTCTGAACAGCATTCCTACAACTCTCAGTCTTCCAAGTAGTTAGGATTAGGTGTGAGCCACTGGCACTCAGCTGCAAAAGATGTCTTTAAAGTCTAAAAGTAGGGCTGGGAGGGTGGCTCAGTGGTAGAGCGCTTGCCTTGTATGCCTGAGGCCCTGGGTTCCATTCCTCAGCACCACATAAGCAAAAAGAAAAAAGCCGGAAGTGGCACTGTGGCTCAAGTGGTAGAGTGCTAGCCTTGAGCTGAAGAGCTGAGGGACAGCGCCCAGGCCCAGAGTACAGGCCCCACGACCGGACCCAAAAAAAACCAAAATAAAATAAAGTCTAAAAGTAGAACTGTATGATCTACAATAATACTCTTGGACATATATTTAAAGGAATTTAAAGTCAGGATATGATAGATGTATGCAACAATGTTTACTAAAGCACTATTCACAAGTGCAAGCTATGGAATCAACCTTCAACTGATCAATGGATAAAGAACCGTGATATAAGCTGGCACTGCTGGCTCACACCTGTAATCCTATCTACTCAGGAGGCTGAGGTCTGAGGATCCTGGTTCAAAGCCAGCTGGGACAGGAAAGTCTGTGAGACTCTTTTTTGACATTATCTTATCCTTGGTATCCTGTGAGTTGAGTCAATCTCTATTTTAATTTTTTCTTTCTTTCCCTCTTTCTTTCTTTCCTTCTCTCTTTCTTTGGTATCCTGTGAGTTGAGTCAATCTCTATTTTAATTTTTTCTTTCTTTCCTTCCTTCTTTTCTTTCTTTCTTTCCCCTTCTTTCTTTCTTTCTTCCTTCTTTTCTTTTCTTTCTTTCTTTTTTTTTTTTTTTGCCAGTCCTGCAGGACAGGGCCTAGGCACTGTCCTTGAGCATTTTTTGTTGAAGGCTAGTGTTCTACTACTTGAGCCACAGAGCCACTTCTGGCTTTTTTCTGTTTATGTGGTACTGAGGAATTGAATCCCGGGTTCATGTATGTTAGGCAAGCACTCTACCACTAAGCCACATTCCCAGCCTCTCTGTGAGACTCTTATCTCCAATTAACCACCAGAAAACTGTGGCTCAAAGTGGTAGAGTGCTAGCCTTGAGCAAAGCAGCTCAGGAATGACTCCCAGGCCCTGAGTTCAAGCCCCACAACTGACAAAAAAGAACTGTGATATATATGTATGTATGTATACATACACGTACATATGCACATACATACATGTATATACAATATGTATATTATACTAAATATACATATTATACATTAGTATAATATACATTAGCATACTAAATATACATGTTATAGATTAGTATAATATACATATTGTATGTGTATATACACATACAATATGAATATGTATATGGACAGAACTGAGAACACTGTATTAGCAAAATAAGGCATATTCAGAAAGACAAAGGTCATATGTTTTCTCTCAAATGTGAAATTTAGGCCTAAGATATATGTAATAGTTAGACTAGGGGGAACATGGAGGAAGGAGAGAGAAACAATGGTGGGGGTGAGTAACAGTGACAAATATTGTGTCTATGGTTGAAGATGACAGAAGGAAATCTATGGGAAAGTATTGAAGAACAGGGCGAGGGAGAAGGAATTGGAAAAGAGAGCCATATAGGCTGTTAATTGGATCAAAATACAATATGTAAATGTGTTAAATATCACAGTGAAACTCCTTTATACAATTAATATACACTAATTTTTTTTAAAAAGTAATGTTCCTAAAATATATCTTGTTTTTCAGAATGAAAACAATTTAACTCTTTATGACTTTGAACAAGTTAATTGTGTCATGTTTTAAGATAACAACCCTTTATTACTGAGGTTAGTAGAGTGTTAATATATTTGTACATTAAATGGTTATTATTATCCTTACAGATTCCTAAGACTAGTTTTTGTATGTTTTAAAAACTGTCTTTAAAAAAATCAGTGTTTCGTGTTATTAATAAATCCACTTTATAAATCTTACTGTCCTAACTAATAGTAATTGTGACTATTTGTTAGAGTGTATCTACATTAAAGAAATTGTTTCTACATGAGGCCTTTTCTCTTTTTGATGTATTATTTACCTGTGGATTCCATGTATGTCTATGCTCTCTGCTCAATTCTGTGTTAATTTTCATATATATATATGTATATATATATATGTTACATAATGTATCATGCATTCTTTTTCTACAGTCTTGTAAAATGGCAAGAAAGTTTTATAGCGTTCAGTACTTTCAGTTTTGATAATATTAAAGAGGAGTTACTAAATGCAAAAAAGCCCCCAAAGCAAGACTTACATAGATAAATCAAAAATATTCTTTGTGTGCTGGTATTAAGACTTGAACTCATTGCCTGGCCTTAGCTTTTCTTGCTCATAGCTGGCTCTCTACCCCTTGAAACATAGCTCCACTTCTGGCTTTTTGCTAGTTAACTGGAGATAACAATCTCATGAAATTTCTTGCTGAGGCTGACTTTAAACTATGATTGTCGATCTCATCCCTCTGAATAGCTACGATTACAGGTGTGAGACACTGGTGCTTGGAGGATAAGGCATTTTTTTTGGGGGGGGTGGTCCGGTCGTGGGGCCTGAACTCTGGGCCTCGGCGCTGTCCCTCAGCTCTTCAGCTCAAGGCTAGCGCTCTACCACTTGAGCCACAGCGCCACTTCCGGCTTTTTTCTTTTTGCTTATGTGGTGCTGAGGAATTGAACCCAGGGCCTCATGCATGCAAGGCAAGCGCTCTACCACTGAGCCACCTTCCCAGCCCCAGATAAGACATTCTTAAATAATTCAGTGAGCAGTTATTTCATCATACATTGTTTTAGTTTACATTTTTGGTCATATAGCTCTCCTTTCTATTACATTACATAACACGACATTGTATTCTATTGTATTGCATTACATATAACGACTTTTCATTTCTATTTGTGTGTGTGTGTGTGTATGAGAGAGAGAAAGAGACAGAGACAGAGAGAGACAGAGACAGAGAGAGGGTGAAGCATGAGTGTACTGTGGCTTGAACTCATCTTAAGATGCTGTTCCTTAAAGTTTTTTTTTTTGCTCAAGGCTAGTGCTCTACCACTTGAGCACAGCTTCACTAGTGGCCTTTTGTTTGTTGGAGATAAAGAGTTTCACTGGCTTCAAATCATGATCTTCAGACCTCAGCCTCAATAGCTAGGATTACATGTGTGTATACTAGTATCCAGAAATAATGGCTTTTTTTTTTGTCAGTCGTGGGGTTTGAACTCAGGGCCTGAGCACTATCCCTGAGTTTCATTTTCTCAAGGCTAGTGCTCTACCACTTTGACCACAAGACCTCTTGCAGTTTTCTGCTTCTGGTTGGTAAGAGTTCCATGGACTTTTCTGCCCAGGCTGGCTTTGAACCCAGATCCTCAGATCTCAGACTCCTAAGTAGCTAGGATTACAGGTGTAAGCCACTGGCCCCCAGCATTTTTTTTTAAAGATAGGGTCTATATAGTGCTGGCTTGCCACTAGCGTAGTCTGGTGTCAAACTTGTGATCCTTCTGCCATACCCTCCCAAAACTATTATTTTTTTTTTATTTTTTTTTTTTTTTATTTTTAGTCCGGTCGTGGGTCCTGAACTCTGGGTCTGGGCGTTGTCCCTCAGCTCTTCAGCTCAAGGCTAGCGCTCTACCACTTGAGCCACAGTGCCACTTCCGGCTTTTTTCTTTTTGCTTATGTGGTGCTGGGGAATCGAACCCAGGACCTCATGCATGCAAGGCAAGCACTCTACCACTGAGCTACCTCCCCAGCCCCCCAAAACTATTATTTTAAACATGTAAATCTGTCAAATTTTTCTGTCCTTTATGAAAAGATATTGCTATGTAGTCTAGGCTAGTATTGGCCTATAATACACAATCCTCTTACTTCACCTTCCCAAGTGTGGGCATTATAGGCAGAATCACAGAACCAGGTGTTGGTTAACTTTTGATTGTTCATAAAATCTGTACATTAGAATTCCATTCTATTTCTCAACACATAAACATGTAACTAATAGAAAGTGTGTTAAGTATCTAGGGCATGAGTGGGGAATGTCCAGCTCAAAGGACTTCATATGTTACAAGACAGGACAGACAAATTTTTCTTGTTGGTTGCCTACAGCCTAACTGTATTGAAAATTTTGTATGTCCTGAAAATGTTATAAATATCTCAATGATCTTTGGCAGAAAAAGGTTCCCCACTCCTGAGTAATGGTTGGCTTTTAAATAAGCACAGCTTAGAAATACAAGATTAAATATTTTATGAAAGTATATGAAGTATATGAGGCCTGTAATCCTAGCTCTTCAGGAAGCTGAAATCTGAGGATTGAGGCTTGAAGGCAGCCCAAGCAGAAAAGTCCACGAGACTCTTATTTCCAATGAAAACTACTCAGAAAAAGCCAGAAGTAGCACTGTGACTCAAGTGACAGAGCACTAGCCTTCAGCACAAATAAAAGAGGCTCAGAAACAGCACCTAGGCCCTGAGTTCAAGCCTTAGGACTGGCAAAAACAAAACAAAACCAAAACACCCCCCCAAAACCAAGCAAATTAATAAAAAGTATATGAAGTGTTGGGTGCCAGAGGCTCATGCCTATAATCCTAACTACTCAGAAGTAAGATCTGAGGCCAAGTTTGAAGTCAGGTTGGGCAGAAAAGTCCTAGAGACTCTATCAATTAATTAGCAAATAAACAATCAAGCTAGACTGGAAGTATGGCTCTAGTGGTAGACAGCCAGCTGTGAGAGAAAAAGCTGAGAGGTTGATAGGCTCTGAGTTCATGCCCCAAGTATAGTACATGGAAGTAGGCCATGTGCCTGTAGCCCCAGTGTACTCAGGAGGCTAAGGCAAAGGCCGCTTGAGCACAAGAGTCTGATGGCAGTTTGGATAACATGTCAAGAACTCTTGTCTCCTAATTGGATTAAAATTACAAATCTATACCAAGTTTAAAATAAAATCTTAAACTGTAGCCAGGTGCTTATAGCTCACTCCTGTAATCCTAGGTACTCAGAAAGCTGAGATCTGAGGAACATGGTTCTAAGCCAGATGGGCAGAAAAGTCGGTGAGACTTTTATGTCCAATTAGCCACCAAAAAGCTAGGAAAAAAAACAAACCTCTGGTCCAAGTGACAGAGCACTAGTTTTGAGCAAAAAGAAGCTCACAGACAGAGCCCAAGTCCTGAGTTCCAGCCCTGCCCCCACATACCATAAAACAAAACAACAATGAAAAAATTCTTATGCTATATAAATGAATTTCTCCAAGTTAAGGGCTTGGTTTTAATCTTTGGATTCCTACACTATGCATAGTGTACAGTACACTATAGACAATGAGTAAATATTTGTCTAATGAATAAGTGTAGCATCTGTAAGACAGGAATAAGAAAACTTGTTTCTAAAAAAGCAAATTAAAAAAATTTTAAGCGACTATAAAGAAAAAGTGATTCCTCTCAACAGCTGAGTTAGTTTCTAGTTTTATTAGCCAGTAATTAGTTTAGCAGAATGGTAGAATAGGAAAATATCACACACAAAATCTTAAAAACCTTAAGTAAAACTAATCTTAAAAATGATCTGGGGCTGGACATGGTGGCTTATACCTATAATTCTAGTTACTCAGGAGCTGCAAAGGATTCAAGAGGATTGAAGCTGAAAGCTAGCCCCCAAAATAGTGAGGTTCCATTTTATTAAATAAGTCTGGAGTAGTGTTGAGTGTCTGACAACTACACAGGAGGCTACAGATAGTATGACCTTGATCTTAGGTGGTTCTTGGCAAAAATATGAGGTACCACCTGAAAAATAAGACAGCAAAAAGGATTTGTGGTATGGCTCAATTAGAGTACCTGCTTAACAAAATGAGAGGCTCTGAGTTTTAAAAATCCAGTACAATCAGGCATAGTAGCTCAAGTTGTAATCCTATATACTTGGGAGGCAGAGAACAGGGGAATCATGGTTCAAGTCCAGTCTAGGCATAAAAGTTTGAGACCTCATCTCATTCAATGACTAAGTGAGGAGGTGATACATACCTGTTATCCCAGCAATGGAAACACAACAGCTGGGCACAGTAGCATGCATTTGTCATCCCTAGTGACACAGGGAAGTACAGCTCAGGCGAGCCCCAGCATAAAGTGAGACCCTACCTTGAAAATACCAGCACATAAAAAGGGAACTGGAGGCAAGACTTAGGTGGTAGAGTGCTTGCTTACCAAGCATGAGGCCCTGAGTTCAAATCTCAGTACCACCAAAAAGAGAATAAAACATAGCACTGCCCAAACAAAAAAGAGTAATTTAGAGATTAAAATTGTATCTATAACCAGAGCCATTAAATAAAGTTAACTAGGGTTTACATAGGATTCTAAATGTTCCCAAAAGTTCCTTACACTGCAGTAAAATACAGCTTGTACTTTTAAATAGCTAGCTATAAAATAATGATTTGATGCATCACTATACGGCAATAAATGGGCTATGGATATAAACTAGAGAAAAGGGGAAAACCCCATAATCTTTCGTTGTAATAAAATTTCTTTTTATAGATGTAAGAGCATAAAAATAATGCATAGTAATTTATTTGCCATATATTAGACTTTTACCATATATGATTACATTTTGAGTCCATGCAAATTGATGCTACAAATGAAGTGGCTTTTTTTGGGGGAGGGGGGGAGGGTTCTGTGGTGGGGCTTGAACTCTGGGCCTGGTTGCTGTCCCTGAGCTCTTCAGCTCATGGCTAGCACTCTACCACGTGAGCCACAATGCCACTTCCAGTTTTCTGAGTGGTTTATTGGAGGTAAGAGTCTCATGGGGGGGCTGGGAAGATAGCTCAGTAGTAGAGCGCTTGCCTTGCATGCATGAGGCCCTGGGTTCGATTCCTCAGCACCACATAAGCAAAAAGAAAAAAGCTGGAAGAGGTGCTGTGGCTCAAGTGTAGAGCGCAAGCCTTGAACTGAAGAACTGAGGGAGAGCGCCCAGACCCAGAGTTCAGGCCCTGCAACCGGACCTCAAAAAAAAAAAAAAGAGAGTCTCATGGGATGTTTCTGCCTGGGCTGGCTTTGAATTGAGATCCTCAGATCTCAGCCTCCTGAATAGCTGGGATTATAGGCGTGAGCCACTGGCACCTGGCTAAATGAAGTTTTATAGGAGGACTTGACAATATTTTTCTATTTATCTGTGTATCATTCCTCACTATATCTTCAGATATTAAGATTACATCTTAGTTCTGAAAGTAAATTAGAAAAATACATAAACATTCATGTTGTTTGTAACTATGAGTCCTACACTAAGTAAGGCAAAAGGCAAATAGTCAACATACTTCAAAGAGGGCATTGTGGACTAACACGGAGGAAGCTAAGGTCAAAATCTTTCTTAACCATTGATGGGATTATGAAGGATAAAAATTTATATTACACCAACATTCCCATTGAACCAGGGTCTGAATTTAAGTATATGATGTTATAGATGTAGTGTTATTTCACTTATTTCCACCTAACTTCCAAAACATCAAATTTTTTGTTCCATAATAAATTGCCAGTGACAGACAGGATGAACTAATAGTCATTAACAAATAAGGGATTATTTCAGGGTTTTCAACCTTAGCACAACTGACACTTAGAGCAAATGATTCTTTGCTGTGGTGAAAAGCCTTAAACAACTTAGAATCATTAGAATGTGGATGTTCAACAGTGTAGTATCCCTGGTCTCTGTTTATTACATTCTAGTACTGATTGTGGCAACCAAAGCTTCTTTAGACATTGCTAAAAGTGTTGGGGATGAGGCAAGAGAGATGGGTAGTAAAAGAAAATCCCTAGTTGATAACTACTGTTTATAGATAACTGCAAAAAGTGTTACTATCTCTGGCCTAACTTAAGAGATGTTTCTTCTACTATAAATCTAAATTCCTTCAACAGTAGAGCTTAATTTCATTCACTTAAATTTTCTTTATAATTGTTTTTAACATGTTTTTACCTGATATAATCATATATATTTATTATTTTGTATCTGTGTAAACTTTAATTTTCATATAGTAACAATGACCCACTGATATTTCATTTTACCAGTTATATACTACTGTATCAATATTTATGATGTCTAGTTATCTCCCTACTGTTGGACGTATAAGCTGCATCCAAATTTCCTTTTTTTTTTTTGGGTCCGGTCACGGGGCCTGAACTCTGGGCCTGGGCGCTGTCCCTCAGCCCTTCAGCTCAAGGCTAGCGCTCTACCACTTGGGCTACAGCGCCACTTCCGGTTTTTTTCTTATGTGGTGCTGAGGAATCGAACCCAGGGCCTTGAGCATGCAAGGCAAGCGCTCTACCACTGAGCCACCTTCCCAGCCCCCAAATTTCCATTATTAGAGGCAGTCTGCAAAACACACATTATTGTGTTAATTTACTTTTATAAATTTGTGTGTGTGTGTGTGTGTGTTTAGGAAAGAAATGTGGAGAATAAAAGTTAAATGCTGCTGGGTGCTGGTGGTTCATGCCTGTAATCCTACCTACTCAGGAGGCTGAGATCTGGGGGTCAGGGTTCAAAGCCAGACTGGCATGAAGTCTATGAGACTATCTCCAATTAACCACCAGAAAGCCTGAAGTGGTGCTGTGGCTCAAAGTAGTAGAGAGCTAGCCTTCAGTGAAAGAGCTCAAAGACAGTGCCCAGACCCCTAGTTCAAGCTCGACTACTGACAAAAACAAAAACAAAAAACTTTCTGCACAGGCTAGCATTAAACCCAGATCTTCGGATCATGAGTAGCTAGGATTACAGACATGAGCCACCAATACACAGCTTGAAATAAAATCTTTTTGTTGTGAATTTTTTATTTTCTTTATATCCAATTTCTACATGGTTCTTTCTATATTGAAGAATAGACTTCTTTGAATATGTAAACTATGATATGAAATATAAATTAGGTAGATACGATAAAAAGCTAAGAAATAAAAGTTTGATAAGTTTTTTTCTATTTAAAATGCAATAGTGTCTAACAAATTACAAATAAAATAGGAGCAGGTAGTATTATCAAGATAAATAGCAGTCTATCTTTCCTGAAAGCTAATAATCTTATTACAGCAGAAAGTATATTCCAAATAATTATGCAAAACACAAATTTTATCTCAACATTAAATACAGTATTATAAGATAGAAATGATGTTGAGTTACTCTTACATGAAGTGATGGAACCATCAAGTAAGACCAAACAAATTATTTTCCTCACTTCACATTATTAACCATAAATGGAATTAATTATCTTTCAAGAATGAATAAATACTCTAGAGTTTTAAAAGACTATATATAAAAGCTAGGAATGTGGCTTAGTGGTAGAGTGCTCACCTAGCATGCATGAAACTCTGGGTTTGATTCCTCAGTACCACATAAACCGAAAAAGCCAGAAGTGGCACTGTGGCTCAAGTTGTAGAGTGCTAGTCTTGTGCAAAAGAAGCTGAGAGATAGTGCCAAGGCCCTGAGCTCCAGCCCCGGGACTGGCAAAAAAAAAAAAAAAAAAAAAGACTGTATATCTTTCCACTGTAATAAACAGTTCAATGAGAAAACCTCTGAGAAGCTTAAAGAAAGATTTTTTTTTGGTCAGTCATGGGCCTGAACTCTGGGCCTAGGTGTTATCCCTCAGTTCTTCAGCTCACGGCTAGCACTCTACCACTTGAGCCACAGAACTACTGGCTTTTTCCTGCTTATGCGGTACTGAGGAATCGAACCCTGGGCCTCATGCATGCAAGCAGTTTATCATTGAGCCACTTTCCCAGCTCCTAAAGAAAGATTTTTTAATGTAAATATAAAACTGCTCTGAAATATAAAATGTTAATTTTTGTATGTGTCCTGGGGCCTGAACTCAGGGCTTTGGCACTGTCCCTGAGCTCCTTCTACCCAAGACTAGCACTCTACCACACTTCCACTTCTGTTTTTTGGTAGTTTATTTGAGATGAGTTCTTTTGGTGAAAAGAGAGTTTTCTTCCAGAGCTGGTTTCAAACCATGATCCTCAGATCTTAGCTTCCTGAGTAACTAGGATTACAGGTAATACACTGGTGCCCAGCAAAATCTGTTAATTTTTTTAACTTTTTATTTATTTATTTATTTTTGTTGGTTGTGGGACCTGAACTCTGGGCCTGGGCACTGTTCCTTAGCTCTTCAGCTCAAGGCTAGCGCTCTACCACTTGAGCCACAGCGCCACTTCCAGCTTTTTCTGCTTATGTGGTGCTGAGGAATCGAACCCAGGGCCTCATGCATGCAAGGCAAGCGCTCTACCACCTTCCCAGTCCAAAATCTGTTAATTTTTAAAACAACAACAACAAGGTGCTGGTAGTGGCTCATATCTATAATCCTAGCTACATAAGAAGATGAGATCTAGAAGATGGTGATTCAAAGCCAGTAGAAAATTTCTTGTGACTCCATCTCTAATTAACCAGCAAAAAGCTGAAACAGGAGTTATGGCTCCTATGGTAGAGTGTCAACCATAAGCAAGATCACTAAGCAAGAATGCGAGGTCCCGAGTTCAAGTCCCAGTACTAGCACAAAAAACAAACAAACAAATACAACCCCTTCTTCTTTGCCCCCATATTAATCTTAGGGCTTGAATTCAGGGCCTGGGCCCTGGCCCCGGGTTTGTTTGTTTGTTTTTTTTCTCAAGACTAGCATTCTACCATTTGACCCACAGCTCCACTTCTGGCTTTTTGGTGGTTCATTGGGATAAGAGTCTCATGAATTTTCCTGCCTGGGCTGGCTTCAAATGACAATCCTCAGATAAGATTTCTGACTAGGTAGGATTACAGGCCTGAGCCCCCAGTGCCTGGATAAAAATAATTTTTTAATGGAATGTTGATCTAGGTGAGAAAATGGGATCAATCAGTCTTCCTCAGGAAAAACTACCTGGAAAAGCTCTGAAGTGGCTAAGTATTTATATGAATCTATATTACATCTCTATTCCCTTCACGAGTAATGACATTTATGACAAGGAAATATTTGAATGGAACATGTCTTCTTTTCATTGTTTGAGATTATGAAAGTAAATGATGAATAGCAATTTAACATTGACATTAATATTATATCTTCCTATGGAGAGCAATATTAAAACCTCCTTTATCTGACAATAGTGAAGGAAGCCTACAAGACAAGGAATAAGTCAAAACAGCTACCACTATTATCTAGTTCATACATTTTATCATTAAGTCCCTTGGGTCCTCACTGAGTCAAATTCTAGTAAAAATGGTTACCTGATTTCTTAATCCACAGAACATCAGCTAGGGCAAATGTATTAAAACACATGAGAATGACAATTGACAGACAGCCTGGCAAAGCAGAAAGACAAAGGAAAAGAAAAACCAAAAATACAAACAATGCAGAGAGGCAGAGAATTTCTCTATTAACTGTATAAGGATTTTAGTAAAAGTTTAAATTTCAGTTATTTTTAGAAAATTCAGTTAAGTGGAACACCTTAACAAATGAATTGGTATTAAATGTTAATACAAATACACAATAAACTTATTTGAATTAACGAACATTTAGCATATTCAATATCAGATTGTATAAAAATAGAGAATAATAATGAAGTATAAACTTTGTCTTTGTTTTACATTGTGAGATTATTTCATTGGTTCGGATAATCTGTTCAGGGCTGGGAAGGTGGCTCAATGGTAGAGTGCTTGCTTTGCATGCATGAGGCCCTGGGTTTGATTTCTCAGCACCACATAAGCAGAAAAAGCCAGAAGTGGCGCTGTGGCTCAAGTGGTAGAGTGCTAGCCTTGAGCTGAAGAGCTGATGGACAGAGCCCAGGCCCAGAGTTCAGGCCCCATGACAGACACAAAAAAGAAAAAGAAAAAGATAATCTGTTCATGTAAATCTTGTAGGCAGTTTACACCAACGTGAAAAAGGTCATAGGTTGAAAACCTCAGTAAGAACAGTTCCAAAAATTTCTATTTATTGAAGAGTAAGAAGCATACTTTAAAACCAATATATGAATATTAGGGGCTATGAATAAATTTAGAGAAACAAAATGTGACCAATTAAACTCTGTATAATCTAAAAGTTTTCTAGCAAACATGCCAGTTAAGTGGTACACTGTATTTATGGTTTTGTTTCCTTTTACTTTTCTTCTATTTGATACTATAAAGGAAGTGAGATACTTAGTCCTAAGTCCACTTCATCAAGGAAAGTGATATGGGTGGCTTTACAAAAAAAATCCCTAGAACCAAAGTCTTTTTCTCCCTATAATACATCCTATAAATACTTATATTAACTATGCTTAAAATCATGTATTAGAAACAAAAATTCTAATTTACAATATAGGAAAAATAAAGACATGCTTAACTGCAGCATAAAAAAGATTTGACAAATTTACTTGACAAAATGCTTTTTAATCATGAAATATGGACACCTACCTAAAAAACAAGTAGCTTCTGTGAACAATTATATATCACACCTTGATTTTAAAAAAATACTCCTTCTTAGTGAAGAAATTAATCTTTACATACTTTACAAATATATAGTATTAAATAAGTTGAAAAATCTTTTGGCTACAAAAAATATTCTCATTAACTTTTTTGAGAGCAGCAGTGTGTGTGTGTGTGTGTGTGTGTGTGTGTGTGTGTGTGTGTGTGTGTGTGTGTGTGTGTGTGTGTGTGTGTGTGTGTGTGTGTGTGTGTGTGTGTGTGTGTGTGTGTGTGTGTGTGTGTGTGTGTGTGTGTGTGTGTGTGTGTGTGTGTGTCTCTCTCTCTAGGGATTAAACTCAGGGCCTCATGCCTACTGAAGCCAAGCTTCCAGCACTTTTTTGCATGGGTTATTTTCAAGGTAGGGTGTGGCTTTCTGCCTGGGTCAGCCTGGGCTTCAATCCTCCTACTTGGACTTCCCCATGTCCCTGATGATGACAAGTGTGTGCCACAGCATCCAGCCATTGTACTTCCACATAACTCAAAAAACAGGCATATTCCACTGTGCCCAATCATTGGTTGAGATGGGGTCTTATGAACTTTTTGCTTTGGCTGGCCTTAAACTGCAATTCCTACCCCTACTTCCATTTCTGATTCCCATGTAGCAAGGATTACAGGCTGAAACCACCAGGTCCAACTTAGTTATAGTAAATTTTAATCAAACATCGAATTCTTCTACATCAGGAGATTAGGTATCTATAGTGTACATGAAAACATAAGGGCTTAATAAGGGTAAAAATAATTTTAATGCAATTATTTCTAAAATATACACTTTTCCTCATTTTCTCCGATAGCATGTTGAATATTTTCTTGCTAATTATTTACTTTCACTATGAAAATTACTTCTTAGATCTACAGCAATACTCTTAGGGGTGTTACATGTGAGACTGCTAAAATGTTTAAGATTTGATTTCACTTTAGTATTTAAAAAAACTTAGTAGGTTGTACTTTTATGGTATTTCAGGCTCTTCCCTTCAGATTGCTACCAATAAGTTTTTCCAAAGAAATGACTACGACATATCTGATATCAAGCTTGCTAAATCACTAATCATATTTAGTACATATTGACTTCAGTAGATGATGAGTATTGAGCTCAAAGTAGTTCCATGACATTTCTAAGGCATAAAATTTTTTTTTAAATGATGATTTTCTTCAATGTTTGAAGTCTTCCCCATTTACTTACTGATGTGTAATTGTGTTTCAAATCTGTGGCATTACCCAACTATAAATGCTACTTAAACAGCTGTTACTCATTTACTATGTAACAAAATAGAGCATTTTACCAAGCTGGGACAATACATATAATGCTGTCATGCTACAATCCCTCAATAGCAGTAAAAAATAAAAATAAAAGATTATGAATTTAGAATAGTGAAAATTATCAAAAGCTATCTCAATATCTAGGGCCCAATTAAATAGGTTACATATGTTTTTATGTTACACTTTATTAAAATTTAATGTTAATGTGGCTATAAATTTCCATTAAATACATGTAATTATTAAGTCAGAATATTTGTAAGATAAAATTACTAGTTAGAAAACAGTTAATATAAGGGAAATATCTAAAATAATACCTGATATAAACCAGGCAAACAAAATTAATTTTCTTGCCCATGGCACCAAGTTTGCCTATTAAAAGTGAAAACTACAACACAGGAGAAACAAAAGAAACAATGTTTCTATCTTTCATGGCAAATTTTCATATAATTCTTGAGAATAAGTTTTTATAAAGGCTTTAGAAAAAAGCAGGAATAAATTTTAATGCTGATAATAATAGATAGAACTTTGGGATTAACACCTACCGATTTTTTTCTACTGTTTTCCAGATCTTTGAGTTCATTCTCGATTTTTGTGATTAATTCCCTGAGTTCATCAAGATTAGTGCAAATAAGCTAAAATAAAACACAAAAACACAGCTTGATAACACATAATATAAAACACCCAAAACGTGGTAACAGAAGTCGTTTTAACACACACTGAGTTCACAATTATTTTTCTCTGCAATAGTACAGCAAGGAACACTCCACAGATACATGTTAAGAGGTATTCACTTGTTATGATATATGAACTTCAGTCGTAGTATAAAATAAGGTAAAACTTCAACATTGGTGTTCTCATCCCGCATCCCCACCTCTTATGTTTGCTTTACAATTCAGTTACTTCTTAATATTAACTTTCAGCCCAGAATGACAAAGATCTGGAAACTCACTCTAGATTTCACAGGCAATTCAATCACCTTTAAGAAGCACTTCATCAGGCAGTCTCCTAGGAGGTGAATCAAAGGCACCCCTGGAAAGTTGTCATTATCTTTTTGCTTTGGTGTGGTGATACATAATTTAACCAATCTTACTTATTGCTGTTGGAAGTACTAGCAAAGAAGGTTTGCAACTATATGTAATATATTTGAAAATATAGATAAAATTAAGTATACATTCTTAACATGAGCATACTAGCTCTTTAAAAATTTGTTTTTCAGGCAGGGTTTGCCATGTATCTCAAGATGACCTTGAACTTACAATCTGCCTGTTCCAGGCCTCCCACAGCACACTGTGATTAGAAGTATACACCATATACTGGACTGAGCTTAACAGGTTTTAATAAAATCCTCTTTACAGATAGGACCTATTTCATTCCATAACTGTGTGGCTCCTTTTTAATATTGGTAACGTTGGCAAATGTCCAAAATAACTGGTTTAAACTGGCTGGTTGCTAGTACGGTTTAATTGCCAAGACTGTACAGTGAAGTCTCAACAACAATAACATTAACTGCATTTCAGTTCTTAAAAAAATTACAGCTTTCCCAAGTGAGTTCAATATATTTTACTTCTTTCTCAAAAATAATTTAAGCTGGAGCTGGGAAGGTGACTCAGTGGTAGAGCGCTTGCCTTGCATGCTCCAGGCCTTGGGTTCGATTCCTCAGCACCCCATAAGCAAAAAGAAAAAAGCTGGAAGTGGTGCTGTGGCTCAAGTGGTAGAGCGCTAGCCTTGAGCTGAAGAGCTGAGGGACAGCGCCCAGGCCCAGAGTTCAGGCCCCACGACCGGACCCACCCCCCCAAAAAAAGAAAAAAAATAATTTAAGCTATTTAAAATACATATTATGAAAAATAAAAGGCCTCTGAAATAAAAATTTTATCTGCAAAAAGATGAAAAGTTTCCGATGAAGTGCAAGTCTTGCTGTTACCTTTATGCCATATTTTAAAATACTGTATTTACAAATTATTAATGTGATTAACTTTATTAGCCCATATTTATAAGGGCATTTGCTTCCTAAGAAGCATTTTTTAAATTAGAAACAAGTAACATAAAAGTGGGTTACCAGAAGGTAATTCTTAGAGGCTATTAAGTGAAAGAAATAGGAGACAGGGAATTCATTTAAATTTTTTGCTCCACAAAAATGACGAGATGGTTTAATCTAATAGAGTAAGAAAAGTTAATTAGTATTAACAATTGTGTATAAGACATATCTATAGAACTTCCAACTCAGAACTGACAAAATAAGGAAAATTTGTACTTCCAATTAAGCAATTTGTCACTGGAAATGTAGCTCAGGGTAATGCTTGGGAAACAAAAAGAAAAACAATTTCAGAGTAGAAAGCAATATATAACAATACAATAGGAGAATAAACTAATTTTAGAAATTACGTATTACAATTTGCCAAATTTGGTGATGAAGGAAATGCTGATGGCCAGTGGCTGGTAAACCATGTAATTGCCTCTAAAACTACGTAATATGTTCAGCTTCTGTTATAAGACCATAGAAAAATGCTGACCTTTCAGCAAGATTTTAGAAAGTACTCAGTGAAGACTAAGAGTTCCTCTGACTACTTCAAATTTCTCAGTATTTGCAATGTCTATTCGCATCATATACAACATAGCAGATGTTGTATCGCTGTCTCACTAAACTTAATATACTAGGTTAGTATCATAACATAGACTTTTTAGTTGCACATATGGCAAAGCGAAAAGGAATTTTTTGCTTTCATTTTAGCTATTTCGCTACAAGGAATAAAGGTATATATTTTGTATGCTGTTTATAGAAACCTGCAGAAACAATGAAGGTAAATCCCTCTATAAATATATTCTAAAAGCAATTTAATCTTGTGTGTTGTGTGTGTGAACACACTTATGCCAGTATTAGGGCTTGAACTCAGGGCTTAGGAACTGCCCTTTAGCTTTTTTTGCTCAAGGCTAGCGAAGAGAGAGTGAGTTTCACTTCTGGCTTTTTGGTTGATAACTGGATTTAAGAGTTTTATGGGTTTTCTTGCCCAGGCTGGCTCTGATCAGCAATCCTCTGATCTTAAGCTGCTGAATACTTAAAATTACAAGTGTGAGAAGCCGGTTTTTCACTAAATCAACAAATATTTACATTCTATCTAAAGGAATAAATACAATAAAGGTAAAAGCATAAATTATTTCAACAGCTTAAGAGATATTTAAAATAACACCTTCAAGGGGCTTAGTAAATTGTACTAAATTAGTGCTTCTCAAATCTCATTACATACAAGAATTGTATGAAGATCTTGTTACAACAAAGATATTTTTATTTAGTAGGTCTCACATGAGACTTTATATTCTGCGTTGCTAACAAGTTCTTCGAAATAGCCTGAAGATTACACTTTTGAGTAGTGTAATCTAAAAGATTAATTTCCAGAAATAGGGGATGGCACACTGAATTAAACACTGTATTCAAATAGATAATTGTTAAAATAAATGACCTCTTAACAACAAATTCTGATTAATTTGAGAGCCACAATATTTTTAAATCAATTTTTACTTTGAAGTTATTTGAAATGACTTAATAGTTTATATAGTGATTTATGCTTTCTTTTGTTTGAGACTAGTTCTTTGTATGCAGACAAGGCTAGCTTCCAAACTCACTAGTAGCCCAGGTTAATCCCAGCCTCTTAAGTGCTAGGATTAAAGGCATGCACTACCATGCCTGAATTAAAATACTAATTTTTTTAAAAGTCTCTAGTGATACGTCTAATGCATATCTTATACCTAATATGTAGAATTAAGTTCAGCTGCTAGGTAATTCTGGAATATGACACAATCAATTTATGCACATCTGTGTCATAAACAACTCTATTTTCTTTGTTTTACAAAGTAAGACCTTTAAACTAAACTCAATTTAAAATGGTGTTCTAGAAATAGAATCAATTTAGTATGTAAATCTCACCTTAATGTGAAGAACAGAGGCATTTTGAAACAAAGCAAAGCATCTTATTTAAACTTCCTTCTTATTAACTTGAATTTGAAATGTATACCTGAGGTATCGGGCCTTCCAGGGGTGAAATTAAAAGGCTTCACAGAAGCTTGGATTACTGCCAGGTCACAATGCTAACATCAAGAAAAGATGTCTTCTTGTTGTAGTGTAGAGATTATAAATTCCCCAGGAAATCTTTAAGGCTCTCATACTCTTACTAATGTTAACCTTTCACTTGACACAAGCCATGGTAGAGCTACAAAATTATAGACCTTAGTGCTAAAAGGGACCAAAAATAAGTAATGTGATTCAGGCCTTACCCTAGACTAAAACAAGTGTTTCTTCAATTCAAATACAAGTAATTAAAACTAATAGAGATAAAGTAACCTGTGATGACATGCTAATAGAAAAGCCAGTGTCTCCATTGCTCCTACTATATCATATTCTTTAAAGGTTCTTTTTAAACAAAACAAAATTAAATTGAATTAAATGTGTTAATTAAAGTTTTAGGATGTAACATATTCAATATTTTCCATGAAATGATAATCATGTTTCAAAAAGAATATAAGGTAGTTTGTAAAAATAGAAACAAGATATATAGTTAAAAGCAAAAGTAAAAGTACTCTGAAGTTATAATAACAAGTCCAAACAAAGTTGATAGTACTAATTTCATTCTACTAACATAATCTATAATTTGTCATAAAAATTATAAGCAAAACAATGAGAGCATGGTGTACATCCAAAATTTATACTGCAATTAAAATGAAATTATATTAGTCACTGGTAGAAGTCCTCCTAATGTCTTATAATCCCCAAACAAGCAATAATGTCTACACTTCGGAGCCCACAAAGAAAGATTATTTCTGACAATGAAAACTAAATAATTTTGACAAACAAGGCAACAAAATATTTTTCTTTCATGTACTAAATTTAAAATATTAAAGAACTTTAAAAATCTATGTTGATTACAGCAAAATAAAAAGCTGAGGTTGAAAATATTCATTTTAAATAACAGCAATTCAAAATAATGACTTACTCCAAAGATTTGGAACACAGTGAAGTAGCTAACCAAAAACTAATTTCAATTTTAGTCTTAACTTGTAACACTGGGACTTGTATTTCATTTCTTATTCCCTAGTCTCTGCACTGGCTGCATGGAGAAATAAATTTTTTTCAGGAATATGTGAAAGATCCTTAAGTTTTTTGAAAATAATACTATAGTAATAATACTTTGGCAAATAATTCTTTTGCAAATTAGCTTTTAGAATAAACTATACATATGAACAAGGAGAACATTCCATTAGAGGTTTTATAGGTTACCAATGGAAAATAATGTTGTGGTAACTAAGCTTGCTAAATTATTTATTTTTAATTATCTTACTGGGTCTTTTCTGTGCATGCGTGCGTGCGTGCGTGCGTGCGTGCGTGTGTGTGTGTGTGTGTAGTTATTATAATGGTGATGTACTGAGGAGTTACAGTAATGAGTACATTTCTTATTGAACAACGTCACCCCTTTCTTTTCCCCCCAGTACTAGGGTTTGAACTCAGGGCATAATGCTTGCTTAGCTGGCACTCTACTCCACCTGAGCCATAGCTTCAGCATTGGCCTTTTCTAGTCATTTGGGAGAAAGAGTCTTGTGTACTATTCTGCCCTGGTGGGTTCTAAGCTGGACCTTACCTTCAGTAGTTAAGTTTATAGGTGTGAACCACCAGTACCTAGAGTTGCATCCATTGGTTGTGAACACTTAAGTGTTTAAATACATTCTAGAACTTTCTACTAAAATTATGTACAAAAGGAGAATGCATAGGTTAGACTTCTCAAATATTAAATGAAAATACCTTTTACAAAAAATTAACTTTATTAGGAAAACTGACATTTACTGTTTACTTGTCTTGCTTATAAAATTGATATAGAAAAATAATTTAATTAAACAAAATTGTATTACTTGATATAAATGCTTAAATAAACTACTATTCTAAATATTGTAAATATTTCCTAATTTTTTTGCAATTTCTATTGATAAAAAAGTCAATAGAATTTCCTTACATGCCACATATATATCCTCTCAGAACACTAAAATAAGAATAAGACTAATTTTTCACTCCATGGTCAAATATCCAAAATTTTTTAAAAGTTTTTAGTAGCTGAAAAAAGTACTAGATCAATAATAGTTGTTCTTAAGCTGATTTCTAATGGACTTTTTTACTTGTAATATGTTTTTCCTCAGAAGCATATGTTTATTTGAAAATAAATAATAAGAATAGCTAAACGATAAGGAATATAATATAATCCTTACAACAACCCTACCTACAAAAGTAAGTAAACTCAAGGTTACAAAGTTAAGAGGTGAAGCCTAGTTCAAGAACCTATATGTTTAACCACCATGCAGATGATTTGTACCCATCTAGATTCGTTGAAAAAAGGTCTTTAGAGAAGGAA
This sequence comes from Dipodomys spectabilis, assembly GCF_019054845.1. Taxonomy (NCBI): domain Eukaryota; kingdom Metazoa; phylum Chordata; class Mammalia; order Rodentia; family Heteromyidae; genus Dipodomys; species Dipodomys spectabilis. The sequence continues at coordinate 18,768,045 of NW_024870775.1, forward strand.
ACTCAAGAACTTTTTTTTTTTTTTAAATCAGTCGTAGGGCTTGAACTCTGGGCCTGGGCGCTATCCCTGCGCTCTTCAGCTCAAGTCGAGTGCTCTACTGCTTGAGCCACAGCACCACTTCCGATTTTCTAGTGCTTTATTAGAGATAAGAGTCTCACAGGCTTTCCTGCCCTGGCTGGCTTTGAACAGTGATCCTCAGACTTCAGCCTCCTGAGTAACTAGGATTACGGGCGTGAGCCACCAGAGCCTGGCTATGAACTTTCATTTTTAGTACAAGCATCTTATTTTTATGTTTAAGGTCTGACAATCAACTCTTAGGAAAAAATAGTACAGACAGTATTAGTCTCTTTACAACGCACGCGCACATGCGCACACACCCACACACACCCACACGTGTATGCACTCACAAATTTGATTCACCAATGTCCACAGCATATACCTTAAATAATAGTAGGATAATTATTTTTCTTAAACTGAGAGATATTAGATGTATTTATAAACATGAATTCCTTCGGAAGAAAATAAGGTTACTTTTTAGTTTTAAAAAAGTCAACAAATATATTCTCAGAATAAAAAGTAGTTGAGGTCAAAATAGACATCTTTTTTCATGTGTTAGTGCTTAAAAAGTAAACTTCACAATTTAATGCCGTAACTGTCTTTAAAAATATTTTCTATCAATTCAAACAAGACTAGCTTTTTGGTAAACAGAGTAAATTTTACATAGGAATTTAATATTTATGTATCAATAGTTTTCTTTTCTGTATTAAGGTAGTTTAAAAGGATAAGACAAAGAAAATATTCTACTTATATATTTCTATTAAGTATTTTCATACTTAATACCAGAAATGACATTTAAATTGATCTTAAAAAAAAATAAAACTTAGCTGGGTACTGGTGGCTCAAGCCTGTAATCCTAGCTATTTAGGAGGCTGAGATTCAAAGCCAGCTCCAGCAGGAAAGTCTGTAAGACTCTTATCTTGCCAGTGAACTACTCAGAAAAAGTTGGAAGTAGAGCTGTGGCTCAAGTGGTTGAGTGAGAGCCTTGAGCAAAAGAAGCTCAGGGACAGTGCCCAGGCCCTGAGTTCAAGCTCTAGGACTAATAAAAACCAACAAACAAAAAAAACATGGGTAACTGGGTGCAGGTGGCTCATGCCTGTAACCCTAAACTACTCAGGAGGCTGAGATCTGAGGATCACAGTTCAAGGCCAGCCCAGGCAGGAAAGTCTGTGAGACTCTTATCTCCAATACACCACCAGAAAACCAGAAGTGGCACTCTGGCTCAAGTGGTAGAGCTCTAGCCTTGAGCTGAACAGCTGAGGGATAGTGCCCAGGCCCAGAGTTCAAGCCTCACAACCAAAAACAACATAAAGCCCCACTAAACAAACAAAAAATGTGGTTAAGCTGGGTACTGGTGGCTCACACCTGTAATCCTAGCTACTCAAGGAGGCTAAGACCTGAGGATTGAGGTTTGAAGCCAGCCTGGGCAGACAAACCCATGAGATTCTTATCTCCAATTAATAATCAGAAAGCCAAAAATAGAAGTGTGGCTCAAGTCGTGGTGTGCCAACCTGGACCATTAAAGACCAGGGGAGAGCACAGGGCCCTGTGTTCAAGCCCCAGTACTGGCACAAATTAAAAAAAAAATGCATAAAATGAGTAATTTATAAAATCTAAGATGATAAATATCCTATTATTAGAATTTTTGGCAAGAAAAAAAATTCACTAAGTGGTATTCTTACATATGAACAAAGCTTTAAGTTTTATGGTCCACAAAGTTCATTGATAACTAATATTATCAGTATTCTATTAATTCATTTATTTGAAGTAAATGACATATTCCATTGTGAAGCAGTTGCCATTTTCTTTATGAAGAATACCATGGTTCACATATTATAAACGAGGTATAAGAGTTCTTGTTCTCAGGACAGTATTCCCTACCTTAGCCCTATGCAGATACAGAGACATAGAAATACACTCCCTCCACCAACCCATACCTTAAGAACCAGGAAGGGAACTTTATTTATTTTGAACGGTTCATTCTAGCAAAACATGTACTTTTGACCTTAAGTTTCTGCCAGTGGTAAGCAAATGGTCAATAACTGACTAAAACTATCACTTAAAACAGTGTTTTACAAACTTTTTTTGTCCATGAGCCAGTCAAAAATATACAAGTCCTGTCACGGTGTACATACACACAACTAAAAGCAACATCTCATGAGAACAATATATGAGTATACATATTCACATAACATCTGTGACACATTACATATGATACATTGATAATTTCCATTTTTGCTTTGCTAGCTTAAAAAAGAAATACTGGCTAGGCAATCCATTGACATAATTTCTAATATCAACTGCAACTGTACAGAACACTGTATGCAGTTTATTTTTACTTTTGCATGTAAAACTCCATCCACCAATATAGGAACAGAAAATAATAGAAACAGGCCAGGTCTTAACTAAGATATTATTTCCAGGACTAGTAATGCTTTGAAGAACTGATAGGAAATGAGTCCTAAAAATAGCAAAGGCTGGTATGATATCAGTAGAAGCATAATAATATAACACTATAATATTTAGTCATGTTACAATGAACAGTAGAAGGATGTCCCAGGTAAACTGTAAAATATTAATTGACTCTGCTATAACAAAAGTCATATAAAGATTTTGTAGAAATGTTTTCAATTCATCTTAAAAATGTCACTAGGATACTCTAAAATACTGATAAAAACATACTTTTATTTTTTACTTTATTTAAAAATATTTTTACCAATTAGTAACTTCTGGCATATACGACTTTTAACTGAAAATAGATGTATCCATTTTTTTTATATATGTAACTATATAATCAGACTATATATTATAAATACCTTCACAGTTACTAGTCTGTGGCTAGACATATTACTACAAAAGTTTTAAAGTAAGTCAGTGTCATTTGGAGAAAATATATTTTATAAAATAGAAAATATTTAACCAGGACAAAATTGCTTATTAGCTACAAATAAAAAACATTTAATATATTTATGTTAGTTCATACAATTACTTTTTTGAAGAAAAAAAATAATTGGCAGTACGTACATTTTTTTGTTTATGACCATTTAATTTTAACTTAATATTTTCTCATATATATTTTTCTCACATATAATATCCTTTCATATATAAAATTACATATAAATATATTTCTATTGTTCTATTAAACTGCTTCTACAAAAGTTAGCTCAGGTTAGCATATTCAAAAAATCAGGTTCTTTTGACTACCAAGAGACAGAAACAAGAGGTTAAAAAAATTATGAAATTCTGGCAGACTGACTAAATTCGTGCTTGCAAGGGAAAAACAACATTGTCAGAAACATTTCATTATAAGTATATGAGTTAGTTTCTTGAAGTTCAGCCCATCTTTTAAGCAATAAAATAAATACAAAAAAAATTAAACTACGAAAAATGAGACAAAGTTGAAAAATTTACCTGAAATTCTGGTACAGCAGGTGATTTTGTGAGAGTTTTCCTTTTCTTTGTGATTGCTTTCTTAGATATAGATTTTTTTCCTTTCAAGATTAAAAGAGAAAAAGCTTTATTAATGCTGTTTCCTGAACTTCATTAACAAAAACCAAATTATACGGAGCTTTGAAAGTTAAATTATAACTAACAGATGGTGGCTAGTGAGTCAAATAAAAATGATGAATCAAAACAAGCCCCAGTAAGAGCAAACATTAAACTGTAACTACCTGTAAGAGACACATTAACAAATGCTATCTTATTTATGTAAGACGCAAACTATTACAATCTTTATACGTTTCAGAATTTACTGCAATCAAATCAGGCAAAAAGCCACATACTGCTATTCATTAAAATCAGCATTCACAATTAATAATAAGATCCACATGGGAGAAAAAATGCTTACCTGTAACAATGACTTCTGCAGTCAGGAACTAAATCTCAAGATTATATCCTCTACTCAACCTAATGTGAAAATACCCTCAGTAGCTTAAGAAACAAGGTTTTTCTGTCCCTTCAGCTCTGCACACTGCTAATGGGCTGCCCTTGGCAGTATTCAAAATCCAAAGTTTTAGAAGAAGATAAACATTTGCCTTCAAAGTGCACCTTGTAATTTGTGCATTCAGAAATCACTATGGAAAAATAAACATCATATTCTTAAAGAAATCCAATTTGTAGCATACATATGCAGCATTACCTACTTAGTATTTAACTTCATAAAAGGATTCATACATAAAGCTTCTATTTTTAGTAAGGAACATATTAAAAGTTTTTGTAATTATCAAAAATTAAATTTATTTTTCTTGATAACTCAACGATAATAGATATAGGACACTTATGGGGGAAATAAGGAATTATAAATGGACACTGTCTTCCAGGAGTTCAGTCTATATAAAGGTATAGAAAGTTAAATCTAATACTTCTTTATTAATCTGGGTTGTTTTTTTTTTTTTGGTGCTGAGACTCAAAAGGCCTTGTACTTATCAAGCAAGCTTTCTACCACTGAGCTGTCTGCAGATCTTCTATATTAATTTTAACTCATAATTATCTGTAGACTAAAAGCAGCTTACAAGCTATTTTTTTCAAATGAGAAAATGAGTTATCACATAAAATAAATTCATTTTACATAGTTTTAATGCTCCTTTCTAAACATTTTCTTAAGTAGATATGATCTCAAGTGAAAAATATCAATGTCTGATATTTTATTGAACCCAGCTGACAATTTTTTTTTTTTACATTTTTTTATTGTAAAATTGCTGCACAGAGGGGTTACAGTTACATGAGCAAGGTAATGAGTACATTTCCTATTGAGCATTGTCTCCTTTGTTTTCCCCCACCATCCATTCCCTCCCATCTCCACAACAAACACACCCCCTCTCCCCCCGCCCCCCACAAGCTGACAATTTCTGCTAACAGTAACTGTGGTTATTGTCTATATTCCTTTTTAACCTTATCACAGAACTGCAATGTGGGTAATTTCTAACTTCTGGTTCAATAAAATGTATATAGCATGATTAAACTTTGAGCTGACAGAGTTCATGGTTAAGGCTCATTTAACTTTAATAAGTATCAACCTGTTTTCAGAATTGGGGGGGGGGGGGTCAGTCATGGGTCTTGAACTCTGGGCCTGGGTTCTGTCTCTCAGCTCTTCAGCTCAAGCCTAGCGCTCTACCCCTTGAGCTGGCTTTCTGGTGGTTAATTTGAGATAAAAGTCTCAAGAGACTTTCCTGCCCATTCTGGCTTTGAACTATGATCCTCAGATCTCAGCCTCCTGACTAGCTAGGATTACAGATGTGTGAGCCACTGGTGCCTGGCTCAGAATAATTTTTAAATTGATCCAACATATTTTTCTAAATAATCATTTGTTTCTGTGTTGACATTGTACTTACATAACAGTACTGCTATAGAAATAGATAAGCTGGGTGAGTTACCTAAACAAGCAATAGTTAGAAGTGATTATGGTATGTCTCTAATAACAGCTAGCTCAAGGAGACTCATAAACATGTGTCTTTTTTCTATATACTATCATTTTTTAAAGTTCATGGGAAAAGAGTCAATGATTTGCTATGTAAATCTGCCTTACTGAAGGCTGAAAAGATCTTATAAACACAATAATGTAAAGAAATGGTGATTTTTCTTTAATCCCTTCCCTTATTCTAATTAAAACCAAAACATTTGATTCTGCATTTATTCAGACACAAATCACTCTTTGCAATTCCATGCATTTTTACATTGTTACCATATTATCTAAGGCACTAAATTCTGTGAACTTTAGCAGCCACTCTATTTGAATAAATTAAAAATCTTAAGTGGTATTGCTTTCTTCAGCTAATCATGTCATTAGAATGCTTAAATGTTAAATTAAAGGATGTAGCCCTGTGTTATTATGCAGTGTTTTTAAAACTGAGTTTAGGAACTAAACTATGTGAGTGCAAATATTTGTTACAACTACCTATAGCTGCATGACCTTAAGCAAATAGCTCTTATTTATTTGTGCTGGGTCTTTACATCTGTGGAACAAGAATAACAATACCTCCTGCTGTGAGAATTAAGTAAATTATAATACACAGAGCTGTAAGGCATGTGGTAAGTGAACACTAATAATTATCTTTTCTGCTTTAGCTAAGTGAGAAAATTCACAATCTAATCTAATCTAAAAATCTTAACCTTCAATTTAATTTTGTTGGTCATGGGGCTTGAACTTTGGGCCTGGGCACTGTCTCTGAGATCTTCAGCTCAAGGTGAGCACCTACCACTTGAGCCACAGCACCACTTCTGGTTTTCTGGTGGTTAATTGGAGATGAGTCTCCTGGACTTTCCTGCCCAACCTGGCTTTGAACTGCGATCCTCAGATCTTCACCTCCTGAATAGCTAGGATTACAGGCATGAGACACCTGTGACTGGCAACCTTCAATTTTTTTTCTTGAATCTCTTGTGGTTCTTTTTCATCTGTACGATTGTGCTATTCGTCAAACCAATGAATATAAGATTTGTTATAGATAGTATAACTATTTGTAATGTTCCTCTTCCTTAATATATTGTGAATTATTAATGGCAGAAATCAAATTCAATTTGTTCTTGGTGGCAATGAGTTCTGCGGAGTGATTCTTAAACATATTTTCATCAGAAATTTTGTTAGTCTAATGATAAGAAAATAATGATTTACAATTCATAGTAAGGACAACACTGACAATGGTTTGAAAAATTTACTTTTTTTTAGTGGTACTGGGGATTGAGCCTATAGACTCAAGCATGCTAGACAAGGGCTCTGCAATTGAACTATCTACCTTTTTAAATTTTTTTTCTTAAGACAGTCTGACTAATTTGCACAAATTGGCCTTGAACTTGGAATCTTTCTGCCTCAGCCTCACTAGTAGGTAGGATTACAGGTATATACCATTATGCCAAGCTTAATTTACACTACTTATTAAAGTTTCAACCTTCTCTGTCTTAAGAAAGGTCAGCACCCATATAATTAAGAGATGGCAGAGGTAGTAGTAGTGAAGGTTGTTTCTGTCAGCCGGTGGATGTAAGGGGATCTAGGACATGTTACAGATAGTACACACATAGCCAGAGTCCCTCCAGAATGGCCGTTAGCAATTCTGACATATTATGGATAAATGAATGTTGAAAAAAAACAACCAAAGACCCACAGTGTAGGCTATCTTTAACTTTTGTAGACCAGGCTTTATGGGGAACCTTTTGTTTTCCCCAAAGGGCTGATACATTTCAACATTTTGAAAACATCAGTGCTAACTTTGAGTTGGCAGATGTAACCTGACCAACTGTTGTTTAGTACCTTTCAATAAAATTATTGAAATGTAAAAAAAAAAGGCTCACAAGTGACCTAATTGTGATTTTAACAATATTAACATTTATTGAGAGCCTAAGATCTGACACTTAATTAAAGTGATTTTTATGAATTACATTAATCATTTAAATGTCAAAACAACCTTCCAAGGTTAAGTAATACCTTATTTTTGATATGAGATAAATATCTAAAAGATTAACTTATTAAAGTGTTACAGAGATGCACCACCACAGCTAGGGATTCTACCTTCAAAGCCTTTCATTATGCAATTCAGCCTCACAAAAATCAGTTCCAATTGACTGATCAATTTGTTGATTTCTACAATATGCCAGGTTCTATGAATGCTAGATTTTGTTACCTCATTGTTAAATAAAAAATAGATTAGAAACAAAGAAATTAATGGATGATTTGTAGCTAATATGCACTGAAGCATATACTTCAAACTGTGTTGTTTGTTGATATAATACCTCATTCTTCAAAACTCTTTACAGTGATACGATCCACTTTTGGTTGACTTCATAGAATTCGTTTTGATTAGAGTTAGAAGATCTATTTGCATGTTGACCATTATTTAATAATTTCAGTCTATATCCTCAATAGAAAACAATTTGAATGTAAATTTCCTTGTATCCTTTGTTAAAATTAAAATAATATTTACTTTAAATTATTTTTAAATGGAGCATGGGATACTACAAAACGACAAGCTGTACTTTGGTAATATGCCTGTTTGGGGACAAGATATATATTAGACAAGTTATATACTGCCCCCCAGTGGGTTTCCATTCCCCAACCACTTGTGTTGAACATATTCTGGGGACTTTCACTCCTTCCCTAGGTCACTGGATTCTATAAAATACAACATACACAGAATTTCACCAATAGTGCTTTAAGTCTTCCATGAACATTTTGAACAAAAAGTGTCAACTTGTATTTGGAAAATGTATAAAACTTTATTAATAAACTTTAATGTTAAAACAGCAATTAATGTTGCAAAAGTAAACCTAAGCTGGATGTTGGTGGGTCATGCTATAATTCTAGCCCCTCTTGAAGCTGAAATTCAGAGGATTAAGGTTTGAAGCCAGCCTGGGCAGAACAAAGTTGGAGAGATATCATCTTCAAAATAACTAGTAAAAAGCAGGGCAGGAAAGTGGGGCTCAAATGGTAGAGCAAGCAAGCAAGCCAAGCAAGTGGTAGGCCCTGAGTTAAAAACCTAGTGCCAGAAAAAGAAACAATATTCCTTAAGAAAATTATATCCAGCCAGGCAATGGTGGTTCAGGCCTGTAATCCTAGCTACTTAGGAGCCTGACATCTGAGGACTGTGGTTCAAAGCCAGCCTGGGCAGAAAAGTCTATGAGACTCTTATCTCCAATTAACCACCAGAAAACTGGAAGTTACACTGTGGCTCAAAGTGGTAGAGCACTAGCTGTGGGCAAAAGAGCTCAGGGACAGTGTCCAGGTCCTGAATTCAAGCCTCACAACTGACAAAAAACAAAGGAAAAAAAATCATATCCAATCTGAGAGGGAAAATTGTAACTAAGCATATAACACAGTAAATGAGGCACAAAACTCTAGTTTCTGGGGCTGGCTTAGTGGTACAGTACTTGCCTAGCATGCATGAAGCCCGGGGTTTAATTCCTCAGTACCACATAAACAGAAAAAGCCAGAAGTGGCATTGTGGCTCAAGTGGTAGAGTGCTAGCTTTGAGCAAAAGTAGTTCAAGGGACATTGCCTAGGCCCTAGGACTGGCAAAAACAAAAACCCACAAAACTCTAGTTTTGTTTGTTTTTTGCCAGTCCTGGGGCTTGAACTGTCCCTCAGCTTCATTTGCTCAAGGCTAGGACTCTTCCATCTGAGCCACAGCATCACTTCTGGCTTTTTCTGTGTATGTGGTAATGAGGAATAGAACCCAGGGCTTCATGCATGCTAGGCAAGCACTCTACCACTAAGCTACATTCCCAGCCTCAAACTCTAGTTTTTATAATCTGAAAAATGCACTCAATATTACAGAGATGAAGGTGATTTCGTTTCAACTTCCTTTTCCTGGGTTTCTTATTCCATTTACTTATTGTATTTGTACTAGGGTTTAAACTTAGGGTCTTGAGCATGCTAGGCAGGCATGTTAGCCCTTGAGTCCACATCTCCAACTCTTCTTGCTTTAATTATCTTTCAGATATGGTCTCCTACTTTTCAGACTGTGAAACTCATACCTACATCTCCTTTGCAGTAGGAAAGAAAGGGGTAAAATATCATGTTCCACTTGTTTGGTGAGATGGGCTTTCAATAACTTTTATCTAGTTGGCCTTGAATTGTTCTCCAATCTGTTTCCCACCTGAGAGGTTGGAATTACAGGCATTTGTCACCATGCTTTCATCTTCTTATCTTCCACCTGGTTTCCCTTGTCTGTCTTCAGTCCTTAGCCCCTTAAACTACTCAAAGATTTTTACTTCAATGCCATTTTAGATTTAGTCTTTCTACGTTTTAAAATCCACCTAACATAATATTACTTTCAGTGTTTTATTTTTATGAATATTAGTTAATGGATAAAAAAGACAGTTACTGGAGAAAAACCAATGGCATTTCTATTACATAGTAAATCTAGGAGGTACTTGGGATGTTAAATCACAGTCTTGAAGCTTAAATTGAAATCTAAATTTGATGCTATTATGTTCATGGTTAAGCTAATGTTTTCATTCTATAGAAGTTTCTGGAAGGTTCTAAGTACACAATTTGATTTTAATAAAATAGTTGATTTTCCTTCTGTTCTCTTTGCCTATGAGTAAATTTCTCATGTATTTTGTTGTTGTTGGTTGTACACTTGACCTCAAGGCCTGGGAACTGTCCTTGAGCTTTTTCACTAGCATTCTACCACTTTGAGCCACAGCACCACTTCCAGTTGATGGTGGTTAATTGGAGCTAAGGGTCTCACATCCTTTCCTGCCCCAACTGGCTCTGAACTGAGATCCTCAGATCTCTGCCTCCTGAGTAGCTAATTACAGGTGTGAGTTACAAGCACCAGGCTGAGTAAATTTCTTATAGGGCAATTATTCACCTTTATTACATCATATGATACTGCTCAAAATCCAATTACTTTTCCCTTTAATTTAGAATATTTAATCTTCGGTCAAATTTACCACAACCTCTTTCTCTTTGGCAATACAGGGACTTAAACCTAGAGCCTTATAATTGCTAGGTAGGTACTCTACCACTAGAGCCACATGATCAGCTCTTTTTTTAAGTTATTTTTCAGGTAAAGTCTCCTCTTTCACCTGGGGCCTGTCTCAGACTGAAATCTTCCTACCCACTGCCTCCTATATGCCTGGTATAACAGAAATGCCAACCATATGTAGTTTATTTGTGAGATGACATCTTGATAACTTTTTGCTCAAGCCTGGCTTTGAAGTGTCATACTTACAATCTCAGCCTCATAAGAGCTGGAATTACAGGTATAAGCCACACTATTCCTCCTATTCTTCATTTTAACGCTACCAACTTATTTTCATAGTTCTTGAACAGCATCCTAATTATCTTCAGATCTTTTCTCTTAATCTTGTCACTTACCAAATGGTGACCTTGAACAAGTAAACCAATCTCTCTATACCTTAGAGTAGCATTTACATTTTTGTGGTTTTAGGAAGATTAAATGGTTTATCTTGTATAAGTGTTTAGAACAATGCATGGCACACAGAATCATTATTTATCAGAATTTTTTTTTGACAAGTACTGGGGCTAGAACTCAAAGCCTCAAATTCTCAAGCAGCTTCCTGGCTCACATTAGTGGCTCTACTACTTGAGCCACATGTACACTTTCAGTGTTTTGGTTAATTGGGGACAAGAATCTCTTGAATTTGTCTACCCATGCTGTCTCCAAATCATCATTCTCAGATCCTAACCTCTTGAATAGTTAGGATAATAGGTATGAGCCACCAGTGCCTGGCTTGAATATTAGTGATTTAAAGGGAAAAATTGCCAGGTGCCAGCAGCTCATACCTGTAATCCTAGCTACTAAAGAGGCTGAGAACTAAGGATCACAGTTTAAAGCCAGCCTGAACAGGAAAGTCTGTAAGACTCTTATCTCCAATAAACCACCAGAAAACTAGAAGTGGTGCTGTGGCTCAAGTGGCAGAGCTCTTGCCTTGGGCTGAAGAGCTGACCAGAATTCAAGCCCCATGACCACGACCACCACCAACAACAACAAAAGAAAAAATAGAAGAGACTGAAAAGGACATGAAATATAGTTCATTCTTTTACTCTTATAATATTGGAATCTCCACTTGGTTACTCTACAGGTTTTCTCCAAGAAGATACAGTTAGGTTCCATAGTGATATCAATATAGAACTCTACAAACTTCACCAACATGACATTGGAAATAATTAAATATTATAAATTAGCTTTCTCATTTTCTCTAAAGTAACTCATTCCTTCTTACAGATCTGATACAGCTTCTTTTAAGCTCATCCATCTGCACTGGTCTGATTGAATTATGTAAAAGAACTGAATTTCCCCATACCTAGAAATAAATACCCCCCAAATGACATACTCATTATCACTCAAATAGCTTAGAACACCTTAACTTTTCCATTGACTTTTTTTTATTGTGCTAATTTTTCCACTAACACCTTATTTAATTATAACTCCATGATTTCCATGTTATTAACCATTTTGCCTATCCAATCCACAATATTCTTCAAAATCCTTGGTATAAGAATAGAGTATAATGCTAGGTGCCAGTAGCTTACATTTATAATCCTATCTACTCAAGAAAATAACATCTGAGGATTAAGGTTCAAAGCCGTCCCAGACAAGAAAGTCTGTGAGATAAAGAAAAAGTGGGGCTGTGGCTCAAGCAGTAGAATAGTAGCTATGACTTCAAGCCCCAGGACTAGCATGCATGCATTCCCCGTCCCCCTTACACACACACACACACACACACACACACACACACACACACACACACACACACACACACACACACGAGCATGAGGTGTGGCTCAAGCAGTAGAATAGTAGCTATGACTTCAAGCCCCAGGACTAGCATGCATGCATTCCCCGCCCCCCTTACACACACACACACACACACACACACACACACACACACACACACACACACACTCACTAGAGCATGAGGTGACCTTCCCAGAGACAAAGATATATTGACTTTTCCTCTGCTTGACCTTTTTATCATGCTATCTTTACTTGCATTTAACGATTGTTAAATTGAGAAAGCTGTTTCCCTTTGTGAACCTTAGTTTAACACATAAAGAGAGTAAGATCATGTATACCTCATGTATTTTTATCAGCTTACAGGTACTATACTGAAATGATATGGTTCAAAACAGAGACTTTTGAAGAAGGGGAAATTCCTTCAAACCATGTTAGTTGAAAAATAAAACACCATAAGCTTTTTAATAACTACAAATGTATCTTAAATCAGTTTTGGCTGCTTTTCAAGTTTTATAAGTTGACTTCAATTTTTAAAATTTTCTCATTGATTTTAGCACTTCCTCTACACAATCTATAACAACATACTAGTGAAAAAAGAAAAACATCAAATGTCCACTGAGGAAGTTAGTTCAATAAACTACAAAATACAAACAACAGAATCCTACGTAGCTATTTAAAATGATTATGCAAAGACCTATTGCAGTTGTTCCTGATACATTTTACATGCCAATAAAGCAGACTGAAAAATGGTACGTGTATTATGATTGTATTAAAAATATATATGTCCTGAAAAGGATATAAATGGTACATGGTAAGTAGCTAATCTTAGTTATAAGTGAGTGAATCATACTATGTGCTCATTTATGTACTCAATAGATTCCTAAACATACTAGTACTAAGAGCAAGGGATGAAAAGCTCAAACTTTCGGTCTTCAATAATGCTATAGACTAGAAAGGAGAAATAAAATATGACTGATAAATATTATAAAGGAGAAGTACTTGGTGTTGTAAGTAGGCACAACAGGGAAAATGTTGTCCAGTCAGAAAGGTAATGGAAGGTTTCATTAAGCATGTGATAAAAGAATGCACACTATGTGTTGAGGAAAGGGCTAATTTTTTTGTGCTGGGGCTTGAATTCAGGGCTTGGGCATTGTCCCTGAACTTTTTTGCTCAAGGTTAGCACTCTACCACTTGAGCCACAGCTCCACTTCAATTTTTTTTGTTTTTGGTGGTTGAGAATAAGTCTCATGGACTTTTATGCCTAGGCTAGTTTTGAACTATGATCTTCAGATCTCAGCCTCCTAAGAAGTTAAGCTTACAGGCATGAGCCATCAGAGCCTAGCAAGAGCTATTCTGTTTGTCTCTATGTACTAGCAAGAAAATTTATTGTTTTTATAATGATAATAAAAACCACAAAAGATCTAGCCAGGTGCTGGTGGCTCACACCTGTAATCCTAGCTACTCCGGAGGCTGAAATCTGAGGATCCTGGTCAAAGCCAGCCTGGGCAGGAAAGTCCATAAGACTCTTATCTCCAATTAACCACCAGAAAACTGGAAGTGGCACTATGGCTCAAATGGTAGAGAGCTAGCCTTGAGCTGAAGAGGTGAGAGACAGTGCTCAGGCCCAGAGTTCAAGCCCCAGGACTGACAAAACAAAACAAAAACAAAAACCCACAAAGAATCTGAATATGTTCAAGCTTTGGGTTAGTTTTTTCCGTTAAGACATTTTTTTCTAATCTCTTCTCAGTTAAATTGTACTTAGTCTGCTTAAATGGCAACATTTTCAGGAATTTTGGAAGTAGGCTACCAAGGAAAAATTTCTAATGACCAGATCATATTTTCCTTATTCAAAGTACTGAATAAATCATATAAGATAGAGCATGAGGGGCTGGGAAGGTGGCTCAGTGGTAGAGTGCTTGCCTTCATGCATGAGGCCCTGAGTTCGATTCCTTGGCACCACATAAGTACAAAAAGCCGGAAGTGGAGCTGTGGCTCAAGTGGTAGAGTGCTAGCTAGCCTTCAGCTGAAGAGCTCAGGGAAAGCACCCAAGCCCAGAGTTCAGGCCCCAAGACCCCCACCCCCCCACCCCACCAAATAAAAATGATAAGAGCATGAGGTGATGGACATCATATCATTTTCAACCATTTGTTTTTTCCCATAATATTTCCAATATTAAGTCATAGGCCTAACTGACTAAAAATGAATTCAAAGCTTAAAAAGTAGAATGAAAACCCCAATTCTGAAGAAGAGATTAAAACTGATTAGAAGTTGCAAAACTGCCTCATAGTGCTTTGAAATTATGAAATCATTTTCAACCAATTTGTCTTTGTGCCTTCTAATAAAAACCATTTACAGGAGCTGGGAAGGTGGCTCAGTGGTAGAGTGCTGGCCTTGCATGTATGAGGCCCTGATTTTGATTCCTCACACCACATAAGCAGAAAAAGCCTGAAGTGGCGCTGTGGCTCAAGTGCTAGAGCGCTAGCCTTGAGCTGAAGAGCTGAGGGACAGCACCCAGGCCCAGAGTTCAGGCCCCAGACTGGCAAAAAATAAATAAATAAATAACCCCCCAAAACCAAAAGAACACATTTACATTACAATGATGCTTACTAAATTCAGAGATGCCACCAAAACTTGAAATCCATTGAAAATAAACATAAAATAGACCACATTATGTAGAATTTAGTTCATTTTAAGTGCAAGTGTATGAGTCAGTCGTAAATGATACATCTTATCCCAAAGCATATTCTATAGAATACATAGGTTACTGGTAGGTATTTCTTGAACAAAAGCTCTGTATTAAAAGAAAAAAAATAGGTGAGAAAGATTTAGCAGTTTTCAAAAAATCCTTATCCAAATTATGTATCTTTAATTCTGAAATTCAAAAGGTAGTAAAATCTTAAAAATAATTATAAGATAACAAAATTTGTCTGTTAGACTGTTAGGACTTCTTAAAGCTTCAGTTAGTCTGACCACCCTATACATTTTTTTTTCTGTAGAAGATATTTACCTCAAGTTAATTTACCTCAAGGTTACTAGGGATACTACTTAATGTATGCACTTAATAAGACACCTCTAAAATATGAAGATTTCTAAATTTCAAATCAAATCTGATATGAATTTCCCAAAATGTACTGTGAAACAATACCAATGAACAATGCTAGTCAGTAAGAAGAAAAATGTCTAAAACTATAACCATAATGTTTACTTCTGAAAAGTGTATGAAAAGAAACAATGGATTAAAATGTGCCCCAAACTGGTAATAATTAAGACCATACTATTTCAACATCTAATCAAAGTATAAAACAAGTGGACAAAATAATGTTAACTGTTTTGTTCTTACTAAACATTTTATGCAATAATATTGTTTTATCAGTAAGTTTTATCTGATGAAAAATGGAAATTGGTCCATGTTTCCATACTGTGTTGCAGTATAGTGTTAGTATAGGCGTGCCAGAGCCAAATGTTTTAATAAGGAAACACTTGACTTTCTAGAATTTGATCTGAGGATAAAATGAGAAAGTATACAGATAAATATATTTTTCTTTTATTATATGAATGTAAGCCTTGTCTTTCCAGCCTTGTCCTTGCCCTGAGGGTACACAGTAATTGCTAAATTTGCTTTCTGGTGAACTTACTCAAAACTGGACAGGAATTGAATTTTCTTTTATCTACAATCTCTAAACATCCTGAACTGATCCAAAAATTGTAACATAATTTTATTTAATCATAATATAAATTCCTTTCAGTCCATTTCTTAGCACTGTTTTTAACTGTAAAATCTGTTTAGGCACTGGTCACCGGTGGCTTGTGCCTGTAATCCTAATTACTCAGGATGTGGAGATCTGAGAATCATGGTTCAAAGCCAGCCCAGGTAGGAACATCCATTTAGACTCTCATCTCCAATTAACCACCAGACAACCAGAAGAGGCGCTGTGGCTCAAGTGACAGGGCACTCACCTTGAGCTGAAGAGCTCAGGGACAGCGCCCAGGCCCAGAGTTCGAAGCCCCACAACCAACAACAACAACAAAAAATCTGTTTAGGAGCTATATTAATGTATGTATTACTTTACAAACTGTAAGTTATAATTGCCTTTGAATACATAAATAGTACTGGTATAACAAACAAAAACTTAATGAAAGGTTTTAAGTCACAGCAGTATTAATGAATACTTCACACTTTAAAGCTGGATGCTAGTGGCTCATACCTGTAATCCTAGCTACTCAGGAGGCTGAGAGCTGAGGCTCTCGGTTTAAAGCCAGACCAGGCAGAAAGGTCCCAGTGAGACTCTTATCAGTTAATAACCAGAAAATGGGAAGTACTGCTGTAACTCAAAAATGGTACAGCGCTAGCCTTGAGTGAAAAAGTTCAGGAAAACTCAAGCCTCTGAATGATAAAACAACAACAACAAAAACTTCACATTTAAAAATATTATTTAATGTATTAAGAGATATTTTGGAATTAATTGCCTTAGTCATCAAGCTAATTTAAAATAAGCTAGTGGTTTGCTTGTAAAATACTTAAAGGTTTATTTCTGTAAACCACTTAAAAATTTAGGCCAAAGTAGACCACTTTGAAAATTGTAGTGCAAACAAATTAAGCCTGTTTTTGGTACTTTTATAATACTTACTCATTAATGATATGTTACACATATATTTTAAGATGTTGAATTACATTTAATAATTTAAATAACTAAAGTGTAATATAAACTATATTATCTATATATCTACCTTGTCTACTTGACAACTCAGTAGCAACTTTCTATCAAATTTTAATTGACTTTATCACAGAAGGAATAAAAATAAATCTACAAATAAATGAGGATGATGCTGACAAACTTCAGTTCCTTTTAGTTAGCAATTTTAAATGTTTCCCCAATCAATTAATTTTCATGTTTTGTTTTTTTTTTTGGTGGTACTACAGATTGAATCAAGGGCCTCACACATGCTAGGCAAGTGCTCTACCACTTGAGACACATTCTCAGTCCTTTATTTCGTATTTTACTAATTTATTTGTCAGTCTTGGGGCTTGAACTCTGGGCCTGGGCACTGGCCCTCAGCTCTTCAGCTCAAGACTAGTGTTCTACTTTTTGAGCCACAGCACCACTTCCGGTTTTCAAGTGTTATATTGGAGATGAATCTCAAGGACACTCCTGCCTGGGGTGGCTTTGAACCAGGATCCTCAGATCTCAGCCTCCTGAGTAGCTAGATTACACGTGTGAGCCACCAGTGCCTGGCCGTATTTTATTTTTGAGATAGGGTCTATCTTACTTTGCCTAGGCTGGCTTTGAATTTGAGAGCCACTAGCCTCTATCTCCTAAGTACCTGGCATTACAGATGTATGTCACTATGGTAGGCTCACACAATTTTTTACGAAAGTTAATAAAAATTATTATTACTTTTATCTTAGCTATCCTCATAATAAATTAGATCAAAACAAATTTAAAAAACAGACAACAGGAAAAGTAAAAGCACCTAATGAGTTAAAATATAATAATAAAAGCAACTAACCACTCATGACTTAGTGAGATTTTAAATAGGCTCCTAACATATACAACAAATTTATATGAAAATGTATACTGAAAATAGAGTGCTAAAAAATATATGATGTGGGGAAAACACGGAGACCCAGATAAATAATCTGCTAACCCTAGTTTAAGAAGTTAATGGTTCGTTATTTTGTTTTCTTTGTGTCTTACATGTCTTTGGAAGGGTAAAGGGGGGGCACAGAAATGGAGGTACAAAAGACGGGCAAATGCAGCAGTGGTACTCACTAGAAACTATGTGGAAAACTGACTATACAACTCATGGGTATTTTCAAGAAGGAAAAACAGAGAATGAGAGGGAAAAACAGAGAGCATAAGTGAAGGAGTTACACTGTCCAAGAAGAAATGTATACTCATTACCTGACGTACATGACTGAAACAATAAAAACGTATTTTTTTTAAAAAAAGTTAATTTACTGTGAACTATAAGTCTTAGGAATGATACTTTTATTTTTTTTTTGACGGTTGTGGGCCTAGGTTCTGTCCCTCAGCTCTTCAGCTCGAGGCTAGTGCTCTACCATTTGAGGCATAGCACCACTTCTGGCTTTTTCTGCTTATGTGGTGCTAAAGAATCCAACCCTGGGCCTCATGCATACAAGGCAAGCACTCTACCACTGAGCCACTTTCCCAGCCTATGATACTTCTTTTACATTTGCTTTTTCTAGTACATTTGTACTGTCATTAAGTCTGGAGGAAAAAAATCTAACTTGCCATAAATAACAGGAATCACATCAGTTACAATGAGATTGGTAAAGAAAAATGTAAAAATATAATGATAAATGTGTTTAACTAAAATTTAGATGTACTGCATTTATTTTTTTGGTTGTTGTTAGTATATGAAATCATTCTGCTCTAGAATTTTTAATAAATTTTTAATAAATGAAACCTAACTCTTACACATAGACATATATACACTCACATACAAGTAAACATGTACAATTTTATTCAGTCAATCAAAACTTCCCTGAGGCAAAATTCAAAATTTGAATTATACTCAAAAATATTTCTTACCCATTTGTATTAGCTTACCAGATTTGTGCTTCTTATGTTTTGCCTTCTTTTTGATGATCAATAACTTATTCTGGATCTCAGGTTTGTAAGACTTGAATACAAGAGAATGAAGACTTTCACGTTTTCTCTGTAAATTTTCATTCAAAACATCTTTCAATTTCTTTTTTTTCTTTTTCTTCTTTTTTGCCCTCATTTTTGTTAGTTTGAGTTTCTTGTGACTCTGCATTGACTGCTCTAATAAGAAATCCCTTACAATTTTGTGGCAGTTAATTTCTGGATGATCAGTGTGACTTCCATTTATATGAATTTGACAAGATTTTAGGGAATTTTCTTTTAATGGACTAGACTCACTTTTTATTCTGGAAGTTTCACCATACTTTTCCTGATTTTCTATAAACCTTATTTCACCTGGACTGAGTGGCTCACCAAAGCCAGTAACTTCCCCTGGACTCCCAGGTTTTCCCAAATTCTCCTTACAACAATCAGTTTTTTTAATTTCAGAGGGCCTGGGAATTTTAATTTCACAGTTAGATTTAACTTCCATTTCAACAGAGATGTCATGATTATCAAAGTTCACGTTAGCAGGGCAACAAGGTGAATCAAACTTACTTTCTTGTTCTTTCCTGACGGCAGAGGGCAGGCCTTCTCTACTACACCTATGTTCTCCATTACTTGTACTAACATAGTCATACTTTAATTTCTCCAGTTTAATCCGAGGTACTCTTTGTACTTGAATGGGTGGAATTGGAAATTCTGGGGCCTGAAAGGGTCTCTGTTTATAAATCCGTACATCTGCACCACAGAACTGTGGAAAATGTACATAAGCATTTTCCAAATAATCATAACCAAGGATAACTTCCCTGCACTCATGAATAGGCTGTCCAAGTACAGCATCTTGAACTTCTTTTTGTGTTTCATATACAAAGTCACAAAGACCCTTAAGTAACCACACTTTTTGGTAGAAGGGTAGTTCATGAAAAGGTTTCTCTTCCAATGGATTAACTTCTCCAAGAACTCTAAAAAATTGAGGACACAACCCAAGTTTTTCAGCACAATTATCAGGATTTTCAGTCTGCCCTACAGCAGTATACCACTGCTGTACTTTCTGTCTGAGTGCTGCTTCCCAGGTCCTATAAGGCAAAGTAGGTCTTCGATGTAAGGTAGGTCTGCGATGAGGAGGACTTAATAAAGAAGTCATAATTTTTGATAGAAAAGTATTACACTGAGGCATCAGAAGACAACGTTCCAATTCATAAAAGACTATTTCTGGCAAATTTAGAATTTGCTGGGCTAAACAAAGGAAATGTCCAATGGCTGGAATTTCCCACATGTTCTCCATGCAAGTTGGAGCTGCTTGAGCTAGAAGTTTTCTTTCCCATTCTTCTATTTCTTTTTGACAAGCTTCTTCTGCTTCTTTTCTTTCCTGCTCCCGAAGTCTAAACAAAATTTAACAAATTATATTATTATTAAAGAGCACTATAAAATACTTAATTTTAAGTAGGTGCATTTATCTTTAAGGCAAAAATGTTGTTTCAGTTTTCTACATCAGTACAAAGTACTCCATAAAAAGTATGTTTTTCTCACCTCAAGATAAACAGTTATATGTATGACTTCATCTTTGGTTTTTACTGATTATTATTTTATTGATTATCATTATGTTAAATGAAGTAAGACAATCAGTGAAAAGACAAATACCTGATCAATGGAGTCTAGAAAGAGTGGACAAGGATGGAGAATGGAAAGCAGTTCGACAATGGATACTAACACAGAGAAGAGGAATTAGCTCTGGTTTTCTACAGCTTAGTAGGGTAGCTTTTGGTTACAATAATTTGTGATATATTTCAAAATGACTAGAAAAGTATAAAGATCCCAACGTAAAATGTTTAAGGTGTACAGAGACAGAAATGCTTATTACCCTAATTTTATCATTACACAGTATATATACGTGGATCAACTTCTCATACCTGAACATTTTCATATTTATGTATTTCATAGACACATATTATATAATATAGTATATATTATAGTATTATATAGCACATATTATATAATGTCTATATATGTATTATATATTATATATCATATGTATATGTATACATTATATATAGGCATATATATATATAATAAAGCAAAATTAAATTATCAAAAGAAAAAGAGAAACTGAGCTACAACAAATGGGAAAGAAACAGGCTATACTATGTAGCCTTAAAAATGGAAATTATAGGGTTGGGAATGTGGCTTAGAATTAGAGCGCTTGCCTAACATGCATGAGGCCCTGGGTTCAATACCTCAGTATTATATAAACAAAAAAATTTTTTCTAATTTAATGGCAATTATGAATACCCTGTATCAACAGAGAAAATGTCAGAAGACAATAGAGTATATATTTAACAAACAATAGCAATACTAAAAATATGCATATACTATCAAAGAGATGACAGAATAGCGAAAATGATAGGTTAATAGGATTATGAGTGATCTTTTACTCTTGAAATTATTTTTACTTGTACTTGTTTAAAACCTTCTAATTAAAATGAAATTAAATAAAAATGTAGGTACAAATCTTTGTTATCTTAAATGAGGTATCAGTTTCTTGGATAAGATATCCAAACATAAACAATAAAAAAATTGATAAATTGGGTATCATTAAAACTAGAAACTTGTGCTTTTAAAAGATACCATTAAGAAAGTAAAAAGCTAACTCACATATTAAAAAATTGAAAATCATGCATCTAATAAGACTTCTACGCAGAAGGATAAACTAGCCCAGTTTGAAAATGAGCAAAAGAAAATGCATAATTTCTCAAAAGACATACAAATAAGCAACATGCACATAAAAAGATGATCAATGTTGTTATCCAGAGGAGAAACACAAATCAAAAGCATAATATGTTTTTGCATCAGTATATACCCATTAGGATGACTATTTAAAAAAGAAAGGTTAACGAGTATTGTGAAAAAGCTGAGAAAGTGGAAACTTCATATACTAAATGGTATAGTTACTCTGGAAAAGTCTGACAGTTCCTCAAAACGTTAAATATAAGGATACTATGTGATCCAGCAATTATACTAGGTGTATACTGAAGAGATATAAAAACATCTGCCCACACAAAAGCTTTACAGGAATGTTAACAGTCATATTATTCATAACAGCCAAAAGTGAAAACCAATTAATGCCTTATATTAGGTAATTTCCTTTTTTTTTTTGGGGGGGGGGGGTCCGGTCATGGGGCCTGAACTCTGGGCCTGGGCGCTGTCCTTCAGCTCTTCAGCCCAAGGCCAGCGCTCTACCACTTGAGCCACAGCACCACTTCCGGCTTTTTTATTTTTGCTTATGTGGTGCTGAGGAATCGAACCCAGGGCCTCAGGCATGCAAGGCAAGCGCTCTACCACTGAGCCACCTTCCCAGCCCTATATTAGGTAATTTCCTATGCTACCATACTGCATCCTGTTAAGACAAATACATAGAAAGAATGCCTTAAGAAATATTAGGACTTTCTCTTTTCTAAAACAAAAACATTTTATGTTTTTTGACTGAAAGGTTACACTATTAACCACTTTGCTATTTCAGATATAACAAGTTATTTGATTTTGCAATCTTGGTTCATTAAATAAAGAAATCTAATTAGTGATTTATTAAATATATATATGTGAATGTGTATATGTATACACCTATATATAAAGCATTTGGATATCCAAATGATGTCAAATATTCTTAATAACATTTGACCTTTTACATATGTGCATATAGTTTT
The DNA here is from genome assembly GCF_019054845.1 of Dipodomys spectabilis. Classification (NCBI taxonomy): domain Eukaryota; kingdom Metazoa; phylum Chordata; class Mammalia; order Rodentia; family Heteromyidae; genus Dipodomys; species Dipodomys spectabilis. The sequence goes on from NW_024870775.1 coordinate 18,790,605, forward strand.
GAAGAACTTTATTTTTTACTAAATGAGAGTGGTAGTAGGCTGGTAGAATTTGGTTATCCATACAGAGCTGGGACTCCAAAACAGTCTACACACTTAGTAGATGGTTATATCAGAAACAATAGTCCCTCTCCTCTATATTTAAGTTGAAAATTGAAAGAAAAGATGTTTTGTTTTGTTTTTACCTATAGTAGGAATGATAAGTGGGAAGAACAACTACCAAAATTTTCTCTCACATTGGCTCTCATATAGATTTTTGGCAAATTCACTTTTCCTGTGTACTCAGAAAAAAACTGAGAAATTAATTTAACATAGTCTCATGCCAATAGTGTTGTTAGGTACTTTTGAGGAGTGGGGCAAGGGTGGGTGCTAGGGCATCAAATTCAGGGTCTTGCCCATGCTAAACAAGTACTCTATATCCTCAGCTCAATCAGTTTATTGAACAGAAAAAAACTGAGAAGAAAAAACTGTACCAAGACCTTTAGAAACTCTAATACAGTAAAAAGAAATGAGTTCACAGCCAAAGATAATATAGCATGAAAAAATTAATGTACTAAGAGACCAGGAAGGAAAAAAAGTCTGACATTTATGGTAATTCTCATATTTATGGTAAATAAAATTTTTACCATGAATGTATGAATTGTGGGATGCAGAAATACAATATTCAGTGAAAAAAAACTGAAAACAAGAGAAGACAATAAAAGATGAAAAACCAGTTTTGGAAAAGAACAAAAACAACTTTCTAGAAAAATTAGAGAAGGGGCTGGGAAGGTGGCTCAGTGGTAGAGCGCTTGCCTTGCATGCCTGAGGCCCTGGGTTCGATTCCTCAGCACCACATAAGCAAAAAGAAAAAAGCCGGAAGTGGTGTTGTGGCTCAAGTGGTAGAGTGCTAGCCTTGAGCTGAAGATCTGAGGGACAGCGCCCAGGCCCAGAGTTCAGGCCCCACCACTGGACCCCCCCAAAAAAAAGAAAAGAAAAGAAAAATTAGAGAAATTAAAATGACCAGATTTAGTGTTGACTCCTAAATAAACAGTAAGAGTGGAAGCATGTACACAGTGGAACACTTTAAATATGCTAAGGAAATAACTGCCAATATAAATTCCCCTTCAGAACAAAAGTATTATTCCAAAACAAAGATAAAAACATTTCTAGACAAGCACAACTCAGTATTTCTGATTTTAAAATTTCACTTACAAGATATTACAGCGGAAATGTCAATGACTTGGAAAAGAGCAAAAACATAGCAACATATAGGTTAAATTATATAGCCAAGGCATAAAACTGATAAAAAAATGTTTTATAGAGTTTAAAAAGAAATAAAATACCTTACAAAAGCAACTACATGATTAAAGTTGAAAGCATTTCAAAGTCCTTCTAAGTATCAGGAATAAGGTAGAAATATGAATTTTAGGCTTTTGTAACTTAAAACATGTAGAAGTTTCTAGGATATCTACTAAAATAACAGACATAATATTCAAATTAGTATAAACAGATATGGTGTTTTATTCCTACAGTCCCTGCTACTCATGAAGCTGAGAATGGAAAGACTGCTGTGGCTTAAGGACAGCAGTGTGGAACAGTTCACAAGTCTCCTTTCTCAACCCATACCTGTCCATATTAGTTTCCTGGGAGGCTAAGATTGGGAGGATCAATTTCAAGCCTGTGAAATCCATGAGATTTCATCTTAATGGGAGAATCTGGGCATGGTGGTACATTTTGATCATCCAAGCTATGAAAGGAAGCTAAAAATAGGTGAGCTGTGGTCCAGGTGTATGCCTGGGCAAGAAGTGAGACCCTGGGCAAGAAGTGTGGGAAAAATAAAAAAACTAGCATAAAAAAGGGCTGGAAGCATGGCTCAGCAGTAAAAGTATCTAGGTATACACTCCAGTACTGCTGAACTATGAAAAGGAGAAGATATGCAGGAGAAAAGTATAAAAGGATTAGATTTATAATTAAGCTATTTGACAGAATATTCAATAAAGGACTTTGGTTATACAAAATAATTGGATCTAAACAAAATTGTCCATAACTCAAGGAACAAACCTTCTGAGAAGATTCAAAATTATCAAACTGTCTCTTAACAACTGCAATCCAGAAAAAAGTTCAAGTATTAATAGGGTCACAAAAGTATCCAATAGGCATCAAAGTAATGTGTACAATATTTGATATCTAAATTGAAACTGTAAAGCAGACAATGAAGCAGAAATACAAGACTGATTCATGATGAGGAAAATCAATCAAAACAGAACCAGAAATAACAGATATTAGAATTTAAAACAAAGTAACAAGTAATCATTTAAAATGTATTTCATGGTCAGAAGATTACATAAATTGGAAGATATAAAAAGACCTAAATTAAACTTTTGATATAAAATATACTGAATGAGATTAATGACTAATTTAACAATTTAAAAGAATACTAAACTTGGAAGACAGCAAGGAAAACTACTCAAATGAAATATATAGAGAAAATTCTTCAATAACATATATTTAAGGAAAAAAATCATAAAGTTCTAAGACACAAGGAGTGTGAACAAACAAACTGTCAAATGTATGGGCAAATACATTAAGAGGAAAATGTAATAATGTCTTGTTGGGTAGTGAAAAGATGAGAAAGATGAGTTATTATTATTTTAGGTATGAGACCAGGACTTGAACTTGGGACCTGCCATTTTTCACTCACTGGTGAGTGCTCTACCAACTGAGCCATGCCAACAACTCCAGTTATTAATCAATAATAATAAAAAATATAGATGAAATAAAAATTCAGAACAGAAATACAGAATTTCCATGTCAGATGAAATAGTTGTAAAATAATGAAATCTTTGTTTTCTACAGATTGGTATCAATAATGCAAGACTGGAAAAAAGTCAAGAAATAGTAAATTAAGAATTTATAAGAGCTGAAATTAATGAGATAGAGACTAAGAAAACTATAAATAAAATTAGTAAAACAAAAAGCTGTTTTTTTGAAAAATATCAATAAAATTTACAGACCACTAACAAGATTAACTAAAAAAAGGAGAGAGGAGACCCAAATCAGTAAGATCAGAGATGCCACAGGAAAAATTACAACAAACATCCAAGACATCCAAACAATAATAAAGAAATATTTCTTCTATACTACAAACGAAGGAAAACCTAGTAGAAATGGATGGATTTCTAGAGAAATACAAATTGTCCAAACTGAACCAAGAAGAAATAAGTCAATTAAATATGCCAATAACCTACAATGAGACAGAGGAAGCAATCACAAGTCTTGCAACAAGGAAAAGCTAAGGACCAGATGGATTCACTACAGAATTCTATAAGACCTTTAAAGAGGAACTAATACCCGTACTCTTCAAGCTCTTCAGCGAAATAGAAACAGAGGGAGTAATCCCAAACTCATTCTATGAAGCCAATATCACACTCATCCCCAAACCAGGCAAAGACCCCCTCCAAAAAAGAACTACAGACCAATCTCTTTCATGAACACAGATGCAAAGCTCCTCAATAAAATTCTAGCCAACAGAATCCAGAAACATATCAAAAAAATCATACATTATGACCAAGTAGGGTTCATCCCAGAGATGCAGGGATGGTTTAATATGTAAGGCAATAAATATAATCCATTACATTAACAGATCCAAGGTCAAGAACCACATGATTATCTCCCTTGACTTGGGAAAGGCTTTTGATAAAATACAGCACCCATTCATGTTAAAAGCTCTGGAAAAAATAGGAATAAAAGGAACATTCCTTAAAACAATAAAAGCCCTATAAGACAGACCAACAGCCAATATTATACTTAATGGGGAAAAACTACAACCAATTCCCCTAAAAACAGGAACAAATGATGCCCACTTCCTCCACTCCTCTTCAATATAATTCTGGAATCCTTGCCAGAGCAATAAGGTAAGAAAATAAGAAAATAAGGTAAGAAAAAGACATTAAAGGGATCCACATAGGGGAAGAAGAAGTTAAACTATCTCTTTTTGTAGATGACATGATTTTATACCTTAACCATCCCAAAAGCTCCATGCCCCAAACTCTTAGAGCTAATAAACCATTTTGGCAAAGTAGCAGGATATAAAATTAACCCACAAAAATCAGTCACCTTTCTGTGTACCAACAATGTACAAGCAGAAAGGGAAATCAAGGAAACAATCCCATTTACAATCACCTAAAAAAAAAAGTACCTAGGAATTAACCTAACCAAAGATGTAAACGGTCTATTTCATGAAAACTATAAAAGCCTTAAAAAAGGAATCACAGAGGATACCAGGAAATGGAAAGACCTCCTATGCTCCTGGATAGGCAGAATTAATATAGTGAAAATGGCCATACTGCCAAAATTGATAAACACATTCAATGCAATTCCCATTAAAATCCCAATGATGTACTTTACTGAAATAGAGAATGCAGTCCAAAAATTCATATGGAACAACAAAAGACCTACAATAGCCAAAGCAATTCTAGGCAAAAAAAAAAGAATGCAGGAGGGATCACAATATCGGATTTCAAACTCCACTATAGAGCCATAATAACGAAGACAGCTTGGTACTGGCACAAAAAAAGAGACCCAAAGATCAATGGAACAGATTAGAGGACCCAGAAATAAAGCCACATACAGAATCAGTTGATATTTGACAAAGGAGCCAAAGACATACAGTGGAAGAATCATAACCTCTTCAACTACTACTGGTGCTGGGAAAACTGGGTGGCCACATGCAGAAAACCTGTCACCATGCACTAACATCAATTCAAATGGATTAAAGATCTTAACATCAAACCTGATACTCTGAAACTACTGCAGAACAGAGTAAGAGAGACACTTGAACTTATAGGCACAGGCAGGAACTTCCTGAACAGAGTCCCAAGGTCACAACAAATTGGAGAAAGACTCAATAAATGGGACTATCTAAAATAAAAAGTTCTGCACAGATAAAGAAATAGCAACCAAACTAGAAAGAAAGATAACTAATTGGGAAAAAATATTCACCAGCAATATATTAGACAAGTGTCTAATATCCATTATATACAGGGACCTCAAGAAACTAACCCCTCACAAAACAAACCAATCATGAAAAGGGCAAGGGAGCTAATGAGAGATTTCTCAGAAGTGATAAAAATGGCAAAGAAACACATGAGGAAATGTTCATCATCCCTGGCTTTAAAGGAAATGCAAATAAAAACAGCCCTGAAATACCACCTTACCCCAGTCAGAATGGTCCATATTCTAAATGCAGCCAACAACAAATGCTGAAGGGGATGTGGAGAAAGAGGAACCATACTGCATTGTTGGTAGGAATGTATACTAATAACAACCAGTTTGGAAAGCAGTCTGGAGGTACCTCAGAAAGCTAAATATAGACTTCCCCTATGACCTAGCCATACTACTCCTAGGCACCTACCCTGAACAACAGGAACCAGTATACAAAGACATATGTACCTCCATACTTATTGCAGCACTGTTTACAATAGCCAAGATTTGGAAACAACCCAGATGCCACTACTGATGAGTGGATCCAAAAACCGTGGTACCTATATACAATGGAATATTATGCAGCTGTTAGAAAGGACAAAATAATGGCATTTGCAAGGAAATGGATGGAACTAGAAGAAATCATGTTGAGTGAGGTAAGCCAAGAGCAAAGAGACAAATGGCACATGGTCTCCCTGATATGTGGATGCTAAAGCCAAAATCCAAGAAAATATGACAAAGTAAACAAGACTCGAGAAACAAAGGACAGTCAGTCATTTTGTCGTATCATTGTTAAATACTCCACGTTCTTGACCATATATATGGTAGATATATGCACACAATGGAGGGAAGCCAGGATAAGTGGGAAACGGAACAACCTACAACAAAGGGACCCATCAGCTGCACTGGAAATAGAAGAAAAAGAACTAAGCAACATGAAGACAGCAATAGGAAGGGAGGAATGAGAGGGAAAGAAGAAACAGTATACACTAAGCAAAAGGAAAGAAATGTAAACATCACCCGATGTGGAAGAAATAATTTGTATTGTCAAAGCTCATAGAATTCACAAACTTTATAGACCATGATAATGACAATTTGCCTTGTGAAGGTTAAAATGTGTTTGTGGCTTTAACTATCACTATTCCACAATATTGTGAAATATGTGGAATTTATGTAATCACCTAATCTCAATTTTTTTTTTAAAAAGTGAGAGAAGGGATGGGTTAGGAGCGATGGGTGACAATGTTGTCAGACACCTTGTATTCACATACTGTTTTGTAGAATGGGAACTTCTTTGTACAACTACTTAAATAATTTAAAAAAAAAAGTTAAAAAAAGAATTTATTTAGAAATGTGGAGATTATTACAGGAAATAGTCAAAAGTTAAAGTAGATGAGTCTCAACTACAGGACTGAAGTTCAACTGGAATGATATTGTTTTCTTTTACTAAAGACCTTAACAATATGATTTTTAAGTCAGCTGAAAGCTAGTCATTTCCTTTAGTAAACTAACTAAAATAAAAGATGAAAGGCTCAAATTAATTACAGATGAAAAGAGAAATCCAGAGTTTTATAGGAGAAATCCAGAAAATCTTCTGGGAGTAACTTTTCAACTGAAAATCATTTGTCATTAACTTTTCATAAAAAGTTATATAATAGGGCTGGGAAGGTGGCTCAGTGGTAGAGCGCTTGCCTTGCATGCCTGAGGCCCTGAGTTCGATTCCTCAGCACCATATAAACAAAAAGAAAAAAGCCAGAAGTGGCGTTGTGGCTCAAGTGGTAGAACATTAGCCTTCCGCTGAAGAGGCTGAGGGATATCACCCAGGTCCAGAGGTCAGGCCCCACGACCGGACCACCCCCCCCCCCCCAAAAAAAAAGTTATATACTAATGAATTTAAAAGTCCAGAAGAAATAGACAAATTTCTAGATACATATGGCTCATAAAATTTGATCCAAAAGAATATTTCATGAAACCTAAATAGATCAATAACAAGCAATGGCAATAAAGCCACTAAACAAACACAAAACAAAAATCAAACAAAACTAGCAAAAGACTGGGGAAAAATGGATTCACTGCTAAATTCTACTATTCTTTTAAAATATAAAAGGAAGCATTGCTTCCAGACTCATTCTATGAAGCCAGTATTATGGCAAAAACCAGATAAAGGCACCTCAAAAGAAAATTATACAGCATTAAAAAGTAAACAAAGAAGCCAGTTGCTAGTGGCTCACTCCTGTAATCCTAGTTACTCAGGAGGCTGAGATCTAAGAATTGCAGTTCAAAGCCAGCCCAGGCAGAAAAGTCACCTTAAGACTCTTATCTCCAATTAAACACTCAAAAACCAGGAAGTAAAGCTGTGGCTCAAAGTGGTAGCCTTGAGTAAAAGAGCTCAGGGACAGTGCCCAGCACTGAGTTCAAGCCCCACAACCCTGACAAACAAAACAAAACAAAACTAATCAATGCAATACCTCTATCCAAATACTAATTACATTCTTCACAGAACTAGAAAAAAATCTAAAATGAATGTGGAAGCACAAGACAGAATAATGAAAGCAATTCTGAGGAAAAAAAGAGCAATACTGGGGGTTATCATATTATCTGACTTCAAAATACATAAAAAGCCATAGTAACAAAAGCAGCATGATCTTGGTCTCATAATAGACCTGTAGACCAACAGACAGAAGATCCTTAAAAAAGCATACAGCCATATTATTACATTATTACATCTATAGCCATATTATTCTTGACAAAGATTCCAAAAACATATGCTAGCAACAAGACAGTTTCTTCAAAGAACAATGCTTTGTAAACTGGATATCCATAGCTTAAGACTGAAACTAGATTCCTCTCTCATCATATACAAAAATCAGTTCAAAATGGATCAAAGACTTTAACTTAAGACTGAAAACTAATTATACTAAAAAGATGTAGCTCCAATAGTTCAGGCAACATGACTACTAGTTCAGGAAATAAAACCAATAATTGGAAAAAATTAAGATTTTTCTGCACAGCATTGGAAACATTCAAAAAAGTAAGGAGAGGGCTGGGAATGTGTCTTAGTGGTGGAGTGCTTGTCTAGCATGCATGAAGTCCTGGGTTCAATTCTTCATTATGACACAAACAGAAAAAGCTGTTAGTGGCGCTGTGGCTCAAATGATAGAGTACTGGCCCTAAGGAAAAGAAAGCTCAGGGACAGTGCCTAGCCTCTGAGTTCAAGACCCAGGACTGACCAAAAAAAAAAAAAAAGAGTGAAGAGATGTCCTATCAAAGTAGAGGAAAGACTTTTCTAAGTATTCATTTGAGAGATGATAAATTCCAAGAGCATATACAAAACAAGCCCGGGCACTAGTGAGTGGCTCATACCTGTAATCCTACCTACTCAGCAAGCTGAAATCTGAGGATTGAGGTTTGATGCCAGCCCAGGCAGAAAAGTCCCTGAGATATTCTTATCTCCAATTAACTATTCAACTTACCACCAAAAGAATAATAATCTAACCAACAACAGGCAAATGATTTGAACAGCAGTTTTTAAACAGAAGAAATACAAGTGATGTACAAATATATGGGAAAAAAAAGCCCAGACTATTGCTACCAGGGAAATGCAAATCAAAATTATATTGAGATTCAATCTAATCCCAATCAGAATGGCTATTTTATACAAACAAACAAACAAACAAAAAATGTTGATGAAGATGCAAAGAAAAAGAACCCTTACATGCTATGGGTGGGAATGTAAACTAGTAGTTATTATGGAAAATATGGAGACTCCTTACAAAATTAAAAATAGTACACCACAATGTAAGATGTGCATGAATATTCATGTATGTGTATATGTATATACTCACTGGTATCAATCCTGGGGCTTGAAGTCATGGCCTGGGTGCTGTCCCTGAGCTTCTTTTGCTCAAGGCTAGTGCTCTACCACTTGAGCCACAGCTACTTTCAGTTTTTCTGGTGCTTAATTTGAGATAAGAATCTCACAGGCTTTCCTACCCAGACTAGCTTCAAACCATGATTCAGATCTTGGCCTTCCAAGTAGCTAGGATCGAGCCACAGGGACCCAGCTACTCATGTATATTTTGACACTATAGTCATAACAGCCAAGCTATGAAATCGGCCTATGTACTGCTAGTAGATAAATGAATAGTGTGTATACTGTATATATAAAATGGAAATTTATTCAGCCATAAAAAAGAGGTTTAGTGGTTCATGTCTATAATCCCAGAAATGAAGAGGGGGCAGCAGAAGGATTGAGAGGCCAGACTGGGCTACACAGTGAGTTGGAGGTAATCTGGGCTGCATACGGAAAAGAAAACAAAACAAGGAATAAAACTGAATCAGAATCATCTACATGAAAATGAATAGAATTAGGTGAAACTCATTATGTTAACCAAAGTAACTTGACACAGAAAGACAATTATTGTACGTTTTTTTCTCATATATAGAAGGGAAAAAAAGTAGAAGACATAAATGATGAGCTATTATGGAAAGGGTAAAAGGGACAGAGGGAGAAGGATAAGTAAAGAGACAAAACAGAGTAATAGGGAGGGTGGAATCGATTAAAGCACTATATATATATATATATATATATGAAAATATGACAACTGTGATTAAATTGCACAAATTAATCATACAGTCAATATAAATTGATATTAATAATTTGAAAAATCACAAAAGGGTAGGGTTGAGAGGGAAAAACAGAGTAAGGGAAGGGATGATATTGTCCAAAAAGAAATGTACTTACTACCTGATTTATGTAACTGTAACTCCTCTGTGTATAACTTTTAAAATAACAAATTTAAAAATTAAAATTAAAAAAATAGTGTCCAACTTCTTCAAATTAGTGTATAACAGGAGGCTGCTATCTATTTGGGTTCATTTTCCAGTATAGTTGGGGAAGGACTTAGAAGTTCAAAGAGTTTCACAAGGAGTTTCGGAGATGGCTTCTTAGGTCTAGTTCCTCAATCTGCCACTCCTACCTACATAGTTCCCACTAAACTTGTAGTTGCCTCCTTTTACCAAATCCCAGAAAACTCAGTCTGTTGTTGCAGACTGCAAGGGATGGTAATCCTTTTCTGAGATATAAGCTGCCATGTTGTGCTTCCTATCCAACAGGTAAGGTGCTCTCCTCCATAATCTCTCAGATGTGTTGTGGCTAGTGGCAATACCCAGTCCAATTTGAGGGTTCTATCCTCTGGGTAGAAGTTTGTATTTAGGTCTCTCTGCTTTGTTACCGTCGGTGCATCAGCCATGCTGCATTGATCCTTTGGTGGAATCTGGTGCTCTGCACCAAACCTTCCATGCCAACATTTTGTGGATCTGCACTGTCCATAGTTACCTGTGGCTTGGAAGATGAAGTCAAGATTACTTAACCACCAATAAATTAGGTGTGAGAATATCTGTTTTATTAGGGATGTCTATGAAGAAGAATGTTAGGTGATATCACTCTGTCATCTTGCTGCTGTGGCCCTACATTTTTCCCCCCAAAATTTGACAGAGCAGTAATTAATTCCAGTTATAATTCTAGCTACTTCTGGAGGCAGAGATCAAGAAGATCACAGTTTAAGGACAGTCAGGGCAGAAAGTTCTTGAGACTCGATCTCAATAATACAAAGCTGGGTGTGGTAGCACACACCTATTATCCCACCTATTCAGGAAATGTAAAGAGGAGAATCATGGCATAGACTGGCTTGGGCATAAACACAAGATTCTAACTCAGAAAAGACCAAACCTGACTAGCAAACACAAGTGCCTAAGCTCAACCAAGTACTGTCTCCCCAAATTTGCTGCATTGTGGGTACAAAGTATATAATTTTAATTTATCTTTTATGTAAAAAATATACTGTAGTTTAAAAAGAAAAAGTTGTCTGGGCTCAGTGACTCAGAATTGTAATCCCACCTACTCAGGAAGGAAAATTAGGGAGGATCACAGTGTGTGGCCAGCTCTGGGGAAATGTTAGCCAGACACCCCCATTTCTATTAATAAGCAGGGTATGGCAGTGTGCACCTGTAATACCAGCTATGTGAGAGCCCACAGGTAGAAGGATAGTAGAGTGAAATAAGATAGAGCAAAAACACAAGACCCTACCTGAAAAATAACTAAAGCAAAAAAGGGCTGAGCATGTGGCTCAAGTGATAGAGCACACACCTAAAAAGCACAAGACCCAAGCTCAAACCCCAGAATCAACAAAAACAACAACAAAAAGAAACTCTATACCCCAGAAGATAGCTTAATTCATATGACCCATTAAGCAAACATAACTGCTAAGACCTTCCTCTCATGGCATATTCACCTGTTTATACAATGTTAATGCGCGCGCGTGCACACACACGCACGCACACACACACACACACAAACACACACAAAACATAAGATTGAACAAAGAAGATTTTGACATTTTTCTAGTTTCCTACTAGCCTTTCCTACTTGGATTCTTTTTTGGAAGGACAGTAAAGGGTCTGAACTCAGGACCTCATACTTGCTAGATAAGTGTGACCCATGTATGCCTTTAGCCCTTTCTCTGTACTGGTTATTTTTAAGGTAAAGTCTCACTTTTTGCTTGGGCCTGCATCTAGATCAAGATCATCCTACTTCATGTTTCCTGAATAGCTGGGATGATAGGCTTATCAACACATTCAGATTCTCCATTGAGATGGAGTTTCATCAACTTTTTTTGAATGGGTTGGCCAATCTTAGCATCCCATGTAACCAGAATGATAGGTATATACCACCAACCCAGTTATTCATTGAGAAGGGGTCGTGTGACTTTTTACCTGGTTAGCCTCAAACTGAAATCCTCCTAATCTTCACCTTTTGAATAGGTGGGATTATAGGCATGAGCCGCTGTGCCTGGCTTCTACTTGTATTTTTCAAATCAGAATGCAGAATCAGTTCACTGCTCTTATCCTACCTAGGACTCACATTTTCAAACCTTTCCGTGTCTTTGAGGTTTTCACCATTTTACAAGTCAAAAAATGGTATACAGATTAGTAGAACAAGCTTTAGAGCCAGACTGCTCAGGTTCTAATCAATTATACCATTTAAATACTACTTGACTTTAGATAAAATACTTAATTTCTCTGTGACTTAGGATAAATGTTGACTACATTTAAGGCATTGAGAGCTAATGTTAATCATTGAATAATGTTCCATAAATGTTAACCATTTTAAAAATGTTCTTCTTGTTAATTATTATTGTTACTGTCTTGTTACTATTACTAGCCTTTGCAACGCACATTTGTCTCTTCCTTTGCTCTGTTTCAAGGAAGGTACTATATCCTAATAACTGCTCCTAGAACAATATAATTTCTATCTATTTTTAGTGACTTACAGTGAAAAGTCTAGATTACTTTAGTCATCTTCCTATTAGCTTTCCAGTTTTTCAGTTCTCCCTAATCCAATGTATTATACAATACTGCCAGGTTAATTTTTATCCCTCTCCATAAGCTCCCACTTCTTAAAGCAGAAAAACTTTATGGAGCTGAGCATAAATTAATCAATTAATTTGGGCTCCCAAATTAATCATTGCATGACAGTATGACAATAGGAAAACCCAAAGCTGAGTTTTAACCCTATAAATCAAAGGAAATTATTATAAGAGCAGCAAAATATCATAAATTGCTTTTTACTAACATCAGAATATTCCTACTATACCAACTGTCACTCCCAACATACTCTGAGATATATTTTTAAATAAAAATCACCAATCAAGTATAGAACTCTGAATTTTATTTACCTCTCTGAGCCCTAACTTCCTTTTGTTGTAACTAAATGTTATAGAAGTGTCATCACTTCATGCTACCAAATTCGAGAAGGACCACTAATTAAGCTCTTACCTGTTGAGTTAAGAACAATCATTTTCTCAGGAAATTATTATCAATGGAGAAACTAGCAAAAATGAATTTATATGTAATTCTTGAACTACAAAATCTCTGTAGTGTGTCCTAATTTTAAAGCTCTGCTATTCTGTTCTAAAACTGGAAATCTATGTAAAATTCCTCAAATTTAAAATTTCCTTGAGATTATTTCTAGAACCTAGAAACTATCCTGAAAACTTTTATAAAAATTATTTTTATAACTCCAACATAATTTGTTTTGCTAGGTACAGATGGCTCATACCTATAATCCTAAGGAAGCTGAGATATGAGAATTGCAGTTTGAAGCTAGGTTTGGCAGATAAATCCAAAAGATTCTTATCTCCAATTAACCAGCAAAAAGCTGAAAGGTGTCGCTCAGGTGGTAGAATACCAGCTGTGAGCAAAAATGCTGAACAAGAGCATGTGGCACTGAGTTCAAGCTCCAATACTGGCAAAAAAAACACAAAAATTGTTTTAGCTAGATGCGGTGGCTCACACCTGTAATCCTTGCTACTCAGGAGGCTGAGATTTTAGTATTGCAGTTCAAAGCCAGCCCAAGCAGGAAAGTCTGTGAGACTCTTATCTCTACTTAAGCACCAGAAAACTGGAAGTGGTGCTATGGCTCAAAGTGGTAGAGTGTTAGCCTTAAACAAAAGAAGCTCAGGGCTGGGAAGGTGGCTCAGTGGTAGAGCGCTTGCCTTGCATGCCTGAGGCCCTGGGTTCAATTCCTCAGCACCACATAAGCAAAAAGAAAAAAGCCAGAAGTGGCACTGTGGCTCAAGTGGTAGAGCGCTAGCCTTGAGCTGAAGAGCTGAGGGACAGTGCCCAGGCCCAGAGTTCAGGCCCCACGACCGGACCAAAAAAAAAAAAAAAAGAAGCTCAGGGACAGAGCCCAAGTCCTGAGTTCAAGCCCCATGACTGACAAAAAAATAAAATAAAATTTTTGTTTTAAAATTTAACTGTATTCTTAAACAAATGTCATTGTGATATTTTATTATCAACTCATTTTCACTGCATTTTGGAATACTACTAAAATAGGCCCAAAAAATTGATTTGGGCACATAAAAGTTATATAGCCATTCTTTGAAAAGCTAATTCCTGAAAATCTGAACATCACAAAACTTAATTTTTTTTGGCATTACCTTTTTTCTTCTTTTGCTCTCAGCTGTTCTTCCTGTCTCAAAACTTGAACCATTATAGACTCAAAAACTCCACTGGTCAAGCCTGCCAAACTTCGAGGTGTTGACCGACGCCTTGTTGAAGTACATGCAGTTCCCTTCTCATCCTCCAATCCATAATAGCCTCTAGATGTAACTGCTATCGTTGTCTTTTCTCTCAAGTGCCTTGAAGAAGAATAAGTCAATTCACAAGGTCAAATCTTCTGTATAAGCAATAAATCCCCTTCACCAGCATTTTAAGAGTTCTCTTTGTTAATTGTATAAAAAGTTAAACCTTATTTAGACATGATACCATTTTATCCTCCCCATACAATTTCTAAGCTTTTTTATGCAATAGGAAAGATAGATCAGTCTGACAGTCTTTCTTCTACATTAAAAAAATTGAAACATGAAGATTAAGGATCAAAGCACTAATTGTTTAGTGGATAAGTTTGTTTTTGTAATAGTTTAGTTTACATCTACAATTGGTATGAGAAAATGTGTCATAGCACAGAAACAATTTGGGAAAGAAAATCTGATACACAAAGCACTTTAGGAAAGTCATAAACAAATGCGGTATTACAATATGTAACTTCAGGTTGCAATCCAAAAAATAAATCTGAATAAACTGTAAAAAGAATCTAAGGCTATATTTCCTCTCCAATTTCACAACTGATTTATGTTTTTATTGCTATTCTGGATAGTAATCTAATGCTTAAATAAAAACTAGAATCATGGCAGCATACCTAATTATCCATGAATCTGAAATAATTAAATGTATTTATATTTGATGATAGGTTTCTCTGCTTCTACTGCCATCTCCCTGTCCAACAACCTATGAAATATTTCTAAAAAGCTATTCAGTTTCTGTTATTACCTTGTTTTCTTCCTCTAAAAGATTACAATTTAAAGAACTTAGGACATACAAGACCTGGTGTGATTTAACCTCCACCAGATTCTTAACCTTCACCTTCACTCTTTATGTTCCTTCTTATTGTCACAATAATGTAATTTGCTTCCCAGGCTCCTTGCACTTCCTTTCTCTCCTATAGAATGCTCTTCTTCACAGACGATTACATAGCTAGGTCAATTATTTAATTCAGGTCTCAAGTGCTTGAGGGTACCAAAACTGAGGGTATTTCTCTGACCATGATGCTTAAAAGTATCCTCTATTATACTGCTCTTATACCACTTTTTTCATGTTACTGATCATTACATTGCATTGTATAAGTATCTATTTGGTAACTATTCATCTTTCCACCAGAATGAAAGCTCAAGAAAGATAGGGACTTTGTTTCCTTACGGACCGTATTTTCAGTTCCCTAAACTACAGAGTATGCGTGCACACACAAAAAAAGTACTTAGAAGGATACAAAGCAAGCTGCTTCACTTTTTTTTCTTTTCTGGTATCAGGACTTAAACTTGGGGGTCTTGGGGTCTTGCTAGCTAGGCTAGTTTGCGCAAGCTGGTATTCTTCCATTAGAGCCCAGCTTTGAGTGTGTGTGTGTGTGTGTGTGTGTGTGTGTGTGTGTGTGTGTGCCATACCTCCAGCCCAGCTTTGAGAGTGTGTGTGTGTGTCTGTGTGTGTGTGTGTCTGTGTGTGTGTGTGTGTGTGTGTGTGTGTGTGTGTGTGTGTGCCATACCTCCAGCCCAGCTTTGAGAGTGTGTGTGTGTCTGTGTGTGTGTGTGTGTGTGTGTGTGTGTGTCTGTGTGCTTGCAGGGTGCGTGCGTATGTCTATCCTGGACTCACTCAGGGCGGGGCTACTGTCTCTGAACTTTTTTGCTTAATGCTAGTGCTCTACCACTTGAGGCACAGCTCCATTTTCAGCTTTTTGGTGGTTAACCAGAAAGTACAATCTCATGGCTTCAAATCTCAGTCATTAGAGTTCAGCCTCCTCAGTAGCAAGAATTATCAGTGTAAGCCACTGGTACCTGGCAAGCCAGCTTTTTTTTTTTTTTTTTTTTCCTGGTTAGAGATAGTCTCATAAATTTTTCTACTAGGGCTAGCTTTGAACTTCAATCCTCCCAGGCCTATGCCTCCTGAAAAGCTAGTAGGCTCACAAGTATAACCCATCAGTGCCCTGCCTACTTTCTATTTTAAATTTACATACATAAAGTTTAAAAATTCCAAAAATCTATTTTGTCCATAGTAAAAGATTCTTGAATAATATTTCTACCTTATTTTCATTCATCAAAGAAAATATAATAAAATAAGATTAAAAAGTAAATCTTAAGGCTGGGCACTGGTGGCTCACGCCTATAATCCTAACTATTCAGGTGGCTGAGATCTGAGTCACAGTTCAAAGCCAGCACAAGCAGGAAAGTCCGTCTCTTATCGCTCTTAACCACCAGAAAACCAGAAGTGGCATTGTGGCTCAAGTGGTAGAGTGCTCATCTTGTACTGAAGAGTTCAGGGACAGTGCCCAGACCCAGAGTTCAAACCCCATGACCAACAACAAAAAATCTTAGCTGGCCATTGATGGCCCACGGCTGTAATCCTACTCAGGAGGCTGAGATATGAGGAGCAAGGCTGGAACACAGGCTGGGCAGGAAAAGTCTGTGAAACTCTTACCTTCAATTTAGCACCACAAAAACCAGAAATGGAGCTGTGGCTCTAGTGGTAGAGTGCTAACCTTGAGCAAAAAAGCTCAGGGACAGCACCCAAATCCTAAGTTGACACCCAGAACCAGAACAATAACAAAAAAGTAAATCTCACTTCAACTCCACATAAATTGTTGAATACTCAAATGACCATAAAAACTAAAATAACTATTTCCATGTAGAACTCAAGTTTTTTTTTTTTTTGCCTATGATGAGAAAGTTATTTCATGAAATTGATCTGACAATAGTCTTAAAATAATATTGGCAAGCATACACAGAGGTTAAGCAAAGGTTCAACAATTATGGTTGACTCATTGGTTTTATTTATCTTTTCTACTTTTTTTAAAGAAAACATGAAAAGTGTCTTATTAATATATTACAAATTTCAGAATTCAAAGGTCCAATTTTACTTAAAAATATTAAACCAAGTATTAACAATAAATTTAGCTACTATTAATCTTTATGTGAATTGACACTGGTCCTCTATTAAATTATCTTAAGTATTTGTTATATGGTGTATTCTATGAATGATCTTAGTGTATTCTAATTTTGGTTTGAGTCTCCTTTGTCAGCTAGAAATACTCATCCTGTTTGTTTTTAGACTCCATGTGCTTAGAAAATCTTTTTACATCCTTTCACTCTGAGCCTACATTTATCTTTGTCAGTGAGGTACACTTCTTATAGTCAACGAATAGTTGGGTCTGCCAGTCTATCTTTTTTTTTTTTTTTTTGCGTCCAGTCTTAGTGCCTGAACTCTGGGCCTGGGCGCTGTCCCTCAGGTCTTCAGCTCAAGGCTAACACTCTACCACTTGAGCCACAACGCCACTTCCGGCTTTTTTTTTCTACTTATGTGGTGCTGAGGAATTGAACCCAGGACTTCATGCATGCAAGGCAAGCGCTCTACCACTGAGCCACCTTCCCAGCCCCTGCCAATCTATCTTTTGATTGGAGATATGAAGTCATAAACATTTAGTTATTGAAAATTATATAGTATTACTGCCATTTTATCCCTTTTGCACTGTTTTACTCTTCCTCACTATTTGCTTATCTCTTGTCTAGTGAGATTTATTCTCTTCCATATTTTCCTGGTTGACTTTATTTTCCTTTTCTCTGTGTGTGTAGGACACCCCCAAGTATCATTTGCAGCACTAATTTACAGGGGCTATAAGTTGCTTCTGTTGTTTATTATAAATTTGTATTCCTCCAAGTATAAGGGCAGCTTTGCTGCATATAGTTATCTAGGTTGGCAGTTATTTTGTTTCAGGACTTGAAGTACATCAATCTATATCCTCCTTGCTCTTAAAGGTAAGAAATGTGCTGTTATTCTGATGGGTTTGCCTTTATAAGTAGTCTTGACGCTTCTTTTTCAATTCTCATATTCTTTCCCTAGTATGCAGGAGTTCTGTTGCCTGTCTGAAGTCCAAAAACTCTCCTACCAATGACAATTTCTTTCAAGATCTGGAAAATTCTCTGGTACTATTTTATAGAGTATCTTTTTGATACATTTAACTTGTATGATTTCTTGTATGTCCATAATTTGTAGGCTTGATCTTTTAATGGTATCCTAGGGGGTCTTTTATGTTATTTATACGTTAGTTTTTTTTATCTTAATCTGCATATTTTGACAAATCTTTGTCTTCAATTTGATCCAGTGTACTGGAGAGACTTTTTAGTAACTTTTAAAATTTTTTTTTGGGTCCAGTCATGGGCCTGAACTTTGGGCCTGGGCGCTGTCCCTCAGCTCTTCAGCTCAAGGCTAGCGCACTAGCACTTGAGCCACAGTGCCACTTCCAGCTTTTTTTCTGCTTATGCGGTGCTGAGGAATCGAACCCAGGGCCTCGTGCATACAAGGCAAGCGCTCTACCACTGAGCCACCTTCCCAGCCCTTTAGTAGCTTATTTTATCTCACTTATTCAGCTTTTCATTTTCAGAATTCTAATTTTGAGTTTTAAGTTTTCTTTGAATTAAGTTTTCTTCAGGCTTTTACTGGTGCCCCTTTTCATTTCACTAATCATTCTTATAATTCTTTTTAATTCTTTAAGATTTCATCAACTTCACTATTAGTGTTTGTTACTGTGGGGCTGGTGAGTTTGGGAGGGTCATGTTGCTTTGTTCATATTTCTTCTTTTTTAATGCACTGGGATTTGCTCATGTGATTGAGGCCAAATCACTGGTTGTTAGTTTTAATCACCTGTTGTCTTTCAGTTCTGTGTTCACACAGGAAAGTATAGTGGCCAGACTGATGTCCTATTTCTCCCCACTGGACTGGGGTTCTAGCTCAGTAGCCAAGCATTAGCCCATCTGCTCAGGGTATAGGACTGGAATGCCAGTATTGCACAGATTAAGGAAAACTAGCCAATACCTCTTGTCAAAGAGTCAGTTGTCCACTTGTGAGGTAGTTTTACTGGAGAAGTTTCCTTTCTTTGTGTACTAAGAGCCCATGATGGCTGCGTGCAAGTCCCTACTTGTTACCACAATATCCTGAGTTTGTGTCACTATGGGCAACAAGCATCTAACCTAGGGGTGATTTCCAAATGTGTCAGAGTAGGGGAAACAGAGAATCCTGAATTCTGTATTGGCTGGGGGAGAAATGAAGGAATTAGGTATTCTGTCTGTAGGTGTCATACTTAAAGATTCCATCTAGAAGTTCATATCTTTGTGGAGGAAGCAGCTGTGGAGGTCTCCTGATTCAGAAGGTCCTGACTTGGAGCCCTCAGACCCACCTCACAGCAAACACAGCTCAGGGTTCAGTTCCAATAAATGGGTCTCAGTGCTTTCAGACCCACTCTGCAGTTCATATACCTGTGAGGAGGAAGGGCTGTGGAAATAATGTGAGTACATAGGCCTGGGCTCATAGTCTTTAGACTATGCTGAGATAAAGTTCCTGAAAGTAGGCCTCAAGTATTTTTAGATACTGCCCAAAGGTTCATCTCCATGTACACGGGATTAGAAATCATGTGATTCAGAGATCTGAACTCCAGACACTCAGACCCAAGTGGCAGCAAACATATAGTGCATGTAATTCCCAGAAGTGGGACATAATGCTTCAGACCCTGCCCAGAAGTTAACCTTGTTGCAGGTGGTAGGGAGACTATGGAACTCAGGTGATTCCAGAGGCCTGGGTTCTGGGCCTAGCAATAAACATGTGATGGGATACAGTTCCCAGAATAAGGCCTTAGTGCTTTCAAATCCAGACCAGCAGTTCACTTCCTATAGTGGTGGGGATAGAAGGCTATAGAAATCACTTGAATCAGCCGGACACCAGTGGCTCATGCCTGTAATTCTAGCTACTCAGGAGGCTGAGATCTGAGGATTGCGGTTCAAAGCCAGCCCGGGCAGGAAAGGCTGTGAGACTCTGATCTCCAACAGACCACTCAGTAAACTGGAAGTGGCACTGTGGCTCAAGTGGTAGAGCACTAGCCTTGAGCTGTAGAGCTCAGGGACAGCGCCCAGGCCCAGAGTTCAAGCCCCACGACCGACCAAAAAAATAAAACAAAGAAATCACATGAATCAGAAGGCCTGGGCTCTGAGCCCTCAGACTCACCTGACAGCAAACACATGCAGGGATTCAGTTCCTGGAGGTGGGACTTAAGTGTTTTCAGGCCCTGCCAAGCATTTACCTCCCTGGGAGGGATGGGAGGCTGTGAACATCACATGACTTGGAAAGTCTGAGCTCAGGGCCAACAATATACTGACCAGAATCAGGCTCTGAAAGTTAATTACTATGCCAGCCAATGGCTTAGTGCTTTGCTGCCCTGGCAGAAAGTTGAAAAGAAAAATAGGAACATGGGGGAAGAGATTTAGGTTAGAAAATACTTAATTGTTAACATTTTGAGATAATAGTTACACAGACAACTAGAAAAGTTCTATGGACAGAAATATGAAACTTTTTTCTAAAAAAGGAGAGCTTAAAATATTGGTTAGGGACTCATAGTGAGAAATAAAGCCATAAAATAAATGATTATCTCTAGAAAAGCAAATATAGGAACATAAAATCTCAGGGCATAATTTTAGGATTATCTATAGCTATTAGGAAAAAAACCAGCAAATGATAGTAAGAGTCAAAAGATGAGTTATAGAGCAAGTTAAGAACAGCCAATAGACACTGGAAGAGAAAAGATTTAAGTACTCAATGATCTAAATGGTTTAATTTTCCAGATAAAATTAAGTAAGATCCAAGTAAGAGCAAGGCTAAGCAAGAAAAAATGTTTCATTTTTTTTAATTTAAGGAAGATACTGGGGTAAAGAGATAATTTTTACTTATATGGAACTAGTATTTGCCTTACCAGACTTGATAAGTTTAAAACGCATTTTTAGTGAGTTAATACTGCTTAACTAAACTACATATTCTTCACCACAAAAACCAAATTCTCAGTGGAGGCAGAGAGAAGGTTCTTAAGTTACTCTAATTCTCAAATGTGTTTGTGTTGCCTTCAAGATGCTAGTATGATGAGGTTACAAAGAAGGATGATAACTTGTCTTCCTGTTCCTGGTCAGCTTTTCTATATCTCTACGATCTACTTTAAAGTAGCAGATTGTAAATCCAGGACACTTCTAGATTATGACAACCGCACAATATCCTATAAAATTAAGGGCACGGTTTGGGTTGGAGGGGAATGATGAAGAAGGTGACATCAATCAGGATGAATTATATTTATAAATTGATTTGTACAACTACTTAAAGATAATAAAACATTTTTAAAGACCAAGTAAAAGTCTAAAAGGGGGCTGGGAAGGTAGCTCAGTGGTAGATTGCTTGCCTTGCAGGCATGAGGCCCTGGATTCAATTCTTTAGCACCACATAAGCAGAAAAAGCCAGAAGTGACGCTGTGGCTCAAGTGGTAGATCACTAGCCTTGAGCTGAAGAGCTCAGGGACAGTGCCCAGGCCCAGAGTTCAGGCCCCACAACAACAACAAAGTCTAATAGGTAGTAAGCAGAATAGAAAACTGTATATATGGTTAATCTAGAGTTTGTATTTGATATTTTCTGTGACTAATATATATGTATACAGACAGAATAAAGGAGGCTAATAAGTAATCACCTCTGAATGATGGAATGAATGATTTTTTAAATCTTAATCTTACAATAACTTTCTAAATTTCACAAGTCTTTTTTTTTGAGGTACTAGAATTTGAACTCAAGGCTTTGTACTTTCTAGGCTAATGTTCTACCATTTCAGCCATCCCTCTAGCCCCTTTTGGTTCTTATTACCTTTTAAAAAGGGTATCCCTGTTTCCCAGGTGGATTGACTTGAATCACAATCCACCTATTTACACCACTTAATGTAGCAAGGATGATAAGTACATACCATCATACCTAGGCTTTTCTCTTGAAATAGGGCCTCAATTCTTCAAATCTCTGCCTCCCAAGTAAGTGGAACCTGGATAATAACTGGCATCTCGATTACTTTTACAAACTCTTTAAAGAACATATAGAATACTTAGCAGAGTGTATACCATATTAAAATAAATGAATAATATGTTAACTATTAGTAAAAGTTTAAATTGCTAGTAAAAACATTAAAATTTTAATTAGCCAATAATTTATAAATCTTTACCATAAAATCTTGGAATAAGTCTTGAAAATAGTAACTTTTGACTGAAATTTCAATATCACCTAAATTGCTTCTCTTGGAATTAGTAAGTATAGGAAATTATTACATGTATTAATGATTGTAACATAATCAAAGATTAGATAAATTAGAGTACAGTCCTCATATTTGTTCAGTGTTCTGTAGAATAGTGTCAAATGTAATTGTCTTTAGATACTGTATAATTAGTAATATTATGTATTAAGACAAGTATTCAATTATCTCTTGCATATATGGATTTGTACTAAAAAAGACTAAAATGTCAAATTAGGCATAATGTTACAATCAATGTTTGCAACTTACTAATTGTCATGATTCTTTTTTTTTCATTTTGTGGAACTAGGGTATGAATTCAGGGCCTTGGTTGCCTTGACAGGAGCCTGACCACTTGAGCCTCACCTCCAGCACTTTCATGTGCTAGATATTTTTGAGATAAGAGTTCTATCCCTGGCAGGCATGCTCCTGTACCCACCTATTTTAACTTTCCTGTTGTAGTTGCAGCTAGGATGACAGGCCCACATAGCTGACACCCAGCTATTGGTTAAAAAGGGGTTTCTCAACTTTTTTTGCAGTTTCTGGCCTCATATTGTGAGTCTTCCATCTCACCCTCCTAAGCAGCTAAGATTACAGGCCTGATTCATTGGTACGTGACTCATAATTTTTTGTTGTTTTGGCAGACCAAAAAAAAAGCTGTTGAAAAATAATTTCAGCTGGGTACTGGTAGCTCATAACTGTAATCCTGTTTAGTCAGGATAATGATATCTAAGGATCAGTGTTCAAAGCCAGCCCAGGTAGAAAAATCCATGAGACTCTTATCACCAATTAAACACAAAGTGAAAATGTAGTTCAAGTGGTAGAGTGTGAAATTTAAGCTGAAAAGCTAAAATTAGGATGTGAGGCCATCAATTCAAACTCCAAAATAATTTGGTAGACAAGAATAAATTGGTATATGTAACAACCTAAATCGGTAAAATTCTGCATTTGACATATTTTTCTTGGATAATGAGAAGGCTAAAATTATTCAACTGAAAAAAACAAAACAGCCAGCTATAGTAGTTCAAATCTGTAATCTTAGCTACTGATTGAAAGATCTCACTTCAAGAATCCATCTTCACCAACACCTGGGTGCAGAGGTGTTTAAAGTCATTTAAAGATATGGGGGAAGATCAAGAGCTGGGTGCAGTAGTAGGCACCTGCCAACCCACTGACAAAGGGAAGCACAAATGGGAGGACCAAAGTCCAGGCTGGCCAAGGCACAAAGCAAAACCCTATCTTAAAAATAACCAATGCATAAAGGGCTAACATAGTGCCTCAAGTCGTGGTACACTGCCTTCTTAGTAAGCAGGAGGCTCTGAATAGGAAGGAAAGAAAAAAAGGAAGGGAGGGAGTGAGGGAGGGTAGGAGGGAGGAAAACAAAACAACTAAATCCACTCCAAATTATCTGGATATAAATCTAGCATACCTACTTCAGAAAAAGAAAGTCGTCTTTCAATTTTTGTTAACATTATTCTACGATTTCTTCAATGTCCAACAAAAATTTCAGGCTGGGAAGGTGGCTCAGTGGAGAGTGCTTGCCTAGCATGCATGAGGCCCATTGATTCAATTCCTCAGCACCATGTAAGTAGAAAAAGCTGGAAGTGGTGCTGTGGCTCAAGTGGTAGAGCACTAGCCTTGAGCTGAAGAGCTCAGGGACAGTGCCCGGACCCAGAGTTCAGGCCCCACGACTGACCAAAAAAATAAAAATAAAAATCAGACATATTTATATATGTGATTCTTCACCAAAGCTAAGTCAAATGTAAGTTTTTGAACTTGAAAGCCAGAAGAATGAGACTTTTTTCTCCTCTATTTTATGTATATATGTCTTAAAATTCTTTAGTTTTAAAGTGTTTAATATGGGCTAGGAAGATGGCTCAGTGGTAGAGTGCTTGCCTTGCATGCCTGAGGCCCTGGGTTCGATTCCTCAGCACCACATAAGCAAAAAGAAAAAAGCCGGAAGTGGCGCTGTGGCTCAAGGGGTAGAGTGCTAGCCTTGAGCTGAAGAGCTGAGGGACAGCGCCCAGGCCCTGAGTTCAAGCCCTACGACTGGACCCAAAAAAATAAATAAATAAAAAATAAAGTCTTTAATATAAAAATTTTCTAATACAGAATATCAAACTCTTGATTAGCATAACATATTAGGCCATTCCATAGCTATAAATAGTCACTTTTTCCTCCCTTTTCTCTCTTGAATATATTTTCTTGTTGCCTGGATCCACTACACCAAATTAACTTTTCCACTGCTCCACACCTACCTTTCATCTTATATTCATCTTTGTGGGGGGTGGGGGTGGAGTGGGATTCCTAGGGCTTGAATTCAGAGCCTGGATGCTGTCCCCGAGCTTTTTCTTTTAGTACTTGTACCAGTTTCACTACTGGCTTATCAATGGTTTACTGAAGAATGTTGTATGGACTTTTCTTTCCAGGCTGACTTCAAATCATGATCCTCAGATCTCAGCCTCCTGAGTAGCTAGGATTGCAGGCATAAGACACTGGCACCCTGCTTCTTTTTTTTTTTTTTTTTGATCAGTATAACCAATTCTAGTTTTTGGTTTTTTTTTTTTTGTCGGTCGTGGGGCTTGAACTCTGGGCCTGGGCGCTGTCCCTCAGCTCTTCAGCTCAAGGTGAGTGCTCTACCACTTGAGCTACAGCGCCACTTCCGGTTTTCTGGTGGTTTATTGGAGATAGGAGTCTCACAGTCTCTCCTGCCCGGGCTGGCTTTGAACCGAGATCCTCAGATCTCAGCCTCCTGAGTAGCTAGGATTACGGGGTGAGCCACCAGCGCCCGGCTAATCCAATTCTAGTTTTTAATCACCTAGGTTTTGTAGATAACATACTATTGTATTTGCTTCTTCTAGTTTTAGAATAGTTGTGAAAAATCTCTATATTCATTTCTAAATTCCACTATAAGTGCTTATCAAATAAGCACTGCAAATATATAATAAACTGTACTTGTCTTACCATATTAAACACACATTACTTTTTAAAAATCCTCTTCTCTCCTCCTTCCAAACAGATTTTATTGGGTTTAATTATGTTATTTTCATATATATATATATATATATATATATATATATACATACATACATACACATATATACTTTGATCATATTTACCCCATCACCCTCTTCAATCCCCACAATACCAATCCTTTTACAATTGTCATAATGTTAGTTTTTTTAAATTTATGCCAGTCCTTGGGCTTGAACTCAGGGCCTGGGTGCTGTCCCTGAGCTTTTTTGCCCAAGGCTAATGCTCTTCCACTTAAGTCATAGCTCCACTTTTGGCTTTTAGTGATTAATTGAAAGTAAGAGTATCACAGATTTTCCTGCCTAGCCTGGCTTCCAAGCATAATCTTCAGAGCTCAGCTAGAATTATAGGCTTGAGCCACTGGCACCCAGCTAGTTTTTCTTTTTTAGCTTCAGATTTTATAAATGAGTAAAATATAGCATTTTATTTTTCTGAGTTTGACGTATTTTTTCAATATGATAATCA
The DNA here is from genome assembly GCF_019054845.1 of Dipodomys spectabilis. NCBI lineage: Eukaryota > Metazoa > Chordata > Mammalia > Rodentia > Heteromyidae > Dipodomys > Dipodomys spectabilis. The sequence goes on from NW_024870775.1 coordinate 18,816,304, forward strand.
CCAGTTTCATTCATAAATTGTACAGGCTGGCCTGGAACTTGCTTATATCCAGGGGTAGCCTAAAAATTGAAATCCTCCTGCTTCAGCCTTTTTAATAATGGGATTATAGGCATGAGCTACTACATCATGTTTTTGTTTCTGTTTTAAGATGGTTTCATGGTTTCCTTTGCCTCCAATTCTCTACATTTTGATTACAGATTTGCACTACCATGCCTAGATCATACAATACCTTCTATGATGATTTGTCTGGTTTTGGTTTTGGTAGTATTAAGGATTAATCATAAGACCTAATGAATGCTGGGCAAGTTCTACCCTATCACTCATTCCACCTCTTTTTACTTTGAGATGGTGTCTCCTTAAATTATCCAGGCTAGCCTCCAACTTTCCAATTAACTAGGCTTTTAATACTGTATCAACCCCTTAAGGCAGGGTACTATATCTCTCCACTCAACCAGTATCTATTGTTTCACTTCACATAAACATGCAGAAGTTAAACAGCAATAAATCAATGAAAAAAACCTCCCTGCACTCAGATTTCCCTGCCCTCGGGTTTCCATTTTAAAGAGAAACAAAAAAAGACATAATTATATATTAAATGTTATAGAGGTTGGAATAAAATCAATAAAAGGGTAGATAATAAAAGAAAAACAGCCTGACGTGGAAGAAATAGTTGCATTTTCAAAGCTTATAGAATTCACAAACTTTATAGACCAAGATAATGACAATTTGCCTTGTGAATTGTATCACTATCCTACAATACAGTGAAATTTATGCAATCACTTAATCTCAATAAAAATTATTAAAAATAGGCTGGGAAGGTGGCTCAGTGGTAGAGTGCTTGCCTTGTATGCATGAGGCCATGGGTTCGATTCCTTAGCACCACATTAGTAGAAAAAGCCAGAAGTGGCGCTGTGGCTCCAGTGGTAGAGCACTAGCTTTGAGCTGAAGAGCTGAGGGACAGGCCCCACGACAAAAAAAAAAAAAAAGGAAAAATTATTAAAAATAAATTAAAAAAAGAAAAACAGATGGTAATTGAAAAGAAATACTATTTTAGAAAGAATGGTTAGAAAAGGCTTTAGAAGCAATAGTAGCAGAGAAGACAGGGGATCAGGAGATAACATATCTGTGGTAATAGAGTTGTTTTTTCTATTACCAGTATTGGGGCTTGAACTCAGGATCAGTATGCTTTTTTTCACTCAAGGCTGGCAACTCTACCACTTGAACTACAGCTCTACTTCTGGTTTACTGCTGGTTAACTGACGATAAGAGTCTTACAGACTTTTCCACCCAGGATGGCTTTGAACAGAGATCCTCAGATCTGAGCTCCGGTGTAGCTAGGATTACAGGTATGAGCCGCTGGTGCCCAGCTAAAATATTCAAATATAAAAGCTTGTCTTTCCTCAAGTAAAAACACCAGTATTCAAGACAAATATAAAACATGTATTTGGTTTTTTTCATGATTATTTTCTAATATTTTCATCTTCCAATTTTAAAAATTCAGGTATGTCAAAAATGTTTGTGAGCTAACATGGAAACAGTATATATTTACAACTGCTTTCTATGGGAAAACCTTTCTATGTGATAGCTTTTTCATCTGGTCCATTTCCTTCTGTGCAAAATGAAGCAGACTCTTCTTATTTATAGACCAAACATAGGAATAACTTGAATTTGCTAGGAATTGCTTTTTCAGCAAAAAATTGATAATCTGGGGCTGGGAAGGTGGCTCAGTGGTAGAGCGCTTGCCTTGCATGCCTGAGATCCTGGGTTCGATTCCTCAGCACCACATAAGTAAAAAGAAAAAAGCCGGAAGTGGCGCTGTGGCTCAAGTAGTAGAGCGCTAACCTTGAGCTGAATTGCTGAGGGACAGTGCCTAAGCCCAGAGTTCAGACCCCACGACCGGACCAAAAAAAAAAAAAAATTGATAATCTTTGCTATGTCTACAAGGAAATTTGAAAAGTATTTTTAAAAAAATAGCCAGGTGCTGGTGGCTCATGCCTGTCATCCTAGGTACTCAGGAGATTGAGATCTGAGGATTGCAGTTCAAAGCCAGACAGGGCTCCAATTAACCATCAGAAAACCAGAAGTGGTGTGTGGTTCAAAGAGGTAGAGCAGTAGCCTTGAGCCAGAGAGTTCAGGAACAGTGCCCAGGCCCCGAGTTCAAACCTCATAACTGACAAAAATAAAAACAAAAAATATGAAATAGAATCTTAATATTCTGAGTATATATTTTGTGAGAAATGTTTTCTTTGTGGTATCAATCTCAAGAGATTGAGAATATACATTACCACAAAAGTCAATCTACTACTTTGGTAGATTATGATTTTTTTTTTAATGGCTAACCTTTAAAGCTTTTGCAAACTAAAATTGTTGTTATTACAAATCGATATGTTATCACTTGAAAGAAAACTAACCCTTAGCTAATGAAATATATTGCTTCCAAAACTTTTGGAAGATGCTCAGCATATTTCATATGCTATATAACAACTTAATCATTTTCTGCATTATAAATTGGACTGATTATAAATTTTCACTGATTTTAACATAGAATACAATCTCGCAGAATAGCAACACTAGCAAAGTACCTGGAAGGTATAACAAGAGTTTACAGTCAAATAGTTTTATTTTAAACTGGCTTATCTTCTGGGATCATGATTTAGAAACAAATCAATGTAAAGACACACTAAAAGATATAAAGGACACCATCAGAAGATTTATTTTTGTCTGGAGCTATTGTTCAGATGGCTGTACTCAAAAGCTTTGAATTCTAAAATTCAGTCAGTTTTTAGTACAAGCTATTCCAACTGCTTAGAACCACACACAGAAAAATCTGGATTTCATAATTTAAATGGAATTGCAAAAAGCAACAAAATATATGGTCAATGCACAAAAAATTAAAAATGGAGGAAAAAAATGAAAAGTGTACTCATAGTTTCACCATCTAGTTACAACTAGATAAACTTTCTCAGAGCCTTGGTGTTACATATTTTAACTGAAATTATTTTACATATATATAGTTTATTCAAAATTGTAAATAAATGTAGGTGCTGGTGGCTCACGCCTGTAATCCTAGCTACTCAGGAGGCTGCGCAGTTCAAAGCCAACATGGGCAGAAAGGTCCATGAGACTCTTATCTCTAATAAACTACTCAGAAAGAGCTAGAAGTAGTACTGTGGCTCAAGTGGTAGAGCACTAGCCTTGAGTACAAAGAGGCTTAGGGATAGCGCCCAAGCCCTGAGTTCAAGCCCCAAGACCAGCAAAAAAAAAAAAATTGCAATATGAATTTCCTTTCAATAAAATCTGAATTTTACTACAAATTTAATATATTTATTATAGAAAAATCTATGAATACTTATAGAAAAGTTAAAAGAAGAAAATGAAAATTTTTCATTATCCTAATTGTGGTTGTAAACACAATTAGTATGCTTTCCATAATGGTGTGTGTGTGTGTGTGTGTACTTAATATCCTGAATTTTAAGCATGATTCATTCTGGAATATTCACAAATCCCAGAAGAAAGATGATATAACAAAAAAGTTTAGTGACAGATAATATTACCACTGGGATTAAACAGTTTTTCCCAATTAAAAAAGGAGGACTTAAGGTAATTTAATATGAACATTAAAGATCATAATATCATCCAAGTTTCTGGAGACTGAAAATGTCTCTTCTTTGTTCTGGGGAATTCTGGGTTTTATAGAGATGGCCTAAAGATTATTTAAAAGCTAAAATACAGGTATAATATGGAATTAATTTTTTACCCTTTAAATTATGTTTCTCAGGCATTTTGTCACAGCAATGGAAAGCTAACAGGGAATGACAAGCACATTATAAAACAAAACACATGAGTCTTGCCAGGCCAGTAGCTCATACCTGTAATCCTAGCTACTCAGGAAGCTTGATCAGAAGCCTGGCAGCCTGGGAAGCCTAGGCAAATAAGTCCACAAGACTTGATCTCAACCAGTAAATTACCAGACTTCTAGAATGGCTCAAGTAGTAGAACTCCAGCAAAAAAGTCCACCAAGAGTGCAAGGCCCTGAGTACAAGCCACAATCCTAGTATGTATGTATGCACATGCACATGCACATGCCCACATAAACACACAACACAAAACATCAAAAAAATCCCAACAACAATCAAAGTCTACATAGGCATTTTTATTATATGAAAGCTAAACCATTCTTAAATTAGTATCTTCAATGGAAAACAAAACAAAAAAAAATCATTAAGCAATGAAGTCTGTGTTCACATTATTCCAGATAATACATTTGTGTCATGAGAAATCCTTTTCAACTTTGTTAACTGCACTTACTCAAAGTGTTCAGCTTTTTAAATATACTTTAATAGAAGTTTTTCTAATCCTTTTTCTTCCTGAAAAGACTGTTGAAGACAATCCTCAAAGTTTGCTGCCCCCTTTTATAACTAAACTTCATCCTGGGCAGTCTCATTCACTTTCATTTCTTTAATCATTGCCTTTCTGTATGTTAACCCTTTATTAAACATCTATAGTGCCAGGAGTGGGTGCTTCATGCCTGTAATCCTATTCAGGAGGCTGAGATGTGAGGAACATAGTTCAAAGCCAGCCCAGGCAGAAAAGTGAGACTCTTACCTCCAATTAACCACTCAAAAACTGGAAATGAAGCTGCAGCTTAAAGTGGTAGAGTGTTAGCTTTGCTCACAAAGAGGCTCAGGGACAGCACCCAGGCCTTCAGTTCAAACCCCACAAAAACCACACTTCTTATTACCATATGCACTTTTTAAATTAATTTTCAGCTGGATATCTTCAAATGAATCCCTCTTATCATCACAGTATCTCCATCACCTGGGTACAAATAACCTAATTCATTTGGACATCACTCCTTCACACCATGCATCCAACAGTTTGCCATTTACCATTTGCACCTGCTGAGTTAAATTCTCTTCTGTATCTTCATCTAAGCTTTATATTCCAACTGTTCATTATATTTTTTGATGGAATTAATTAAATAACCTTTTAATTGACTTCCTGCTTTCTTCCTCCTTCCATTTCTACCTTCTTCAAAATACTAGTAACATCATGTTACTCTCTTAACCCTTGTGACACATTTACATGGCCTAGATTCTAAACTCCTTAGTAAGCATTCAAAGCCCTCTCTAACTGGCCCCATCCTATCTTTCTAGACCTACCTGTCACTACAGATCCTATTCATCTTATACACTAATCATAGGGTACAAACTATTTCCTAACGAATACTCTGTATTTGTATGCATCAGAATTCTAAATTGTATTTTCTGTTCACCTATCAAAATGAAGTAGCATAAAAGATCATTTTATATGGCTTTATACTCTACCTAGCACAGAATAATTAAAGTAATTGTCAATTGACTCCTGAATTTCACCTACCAACATTTTATACACTCTTTAAAACCTAGTTTAAAAATAAGCTTGAAACCGGACGCTGGTGGCTCACACCTGTAATCCTAGCTACTCAGGAGGCTGAGATTTGAGGATCATGGTTCAAAGCCAGCCCAGGCAGGAAAGTCCATGAGACACTTATCTCCAATACCACTCAGAAAACTGGAAGTGGAGCTATGGCTCAAGTGGTAGAGTACTCGCCTTGAGCTGAAGAGCTGAGGGACAGTGCCAAGCCCAAAGTTCAAGCCCCACAACCGGCAAAAAAAAAAAAAAAATTAGCTTGAAGCCAGGCATCAGTGGTTCATGCCTGTAATCCTAGCTACTCAGGAGGCTGAGATCTGAGGATCAAGGTTCAAAACCAGCCCAGGCAGGAAAGACCATGAGACTCTTATCTCCAATTAGCCACCAAAAAAACTGGAAGTGTTAATGTGGCTCAAGTGGTAGAGTGCTTGCCTTGAGCTGAAGAGCTGAGGGACAGAGCCCAGGCCCAGAGTTCAAGCCTCACAACCCACCAAGCAAATAAACAAACTAGCTTAAATAAAATCTATTAAAGTATTTGAATCAGTTTCCTCCCACCCCTGTTATTTTTTCTTTACATCTCTAACACTCCTGGGAATAGCATATGTTCCGTCCTGAGGGCTGGAGAAGGCCTGGGAAAGCATTTGACCTGGGTGGGACTTGAAATTCAGTAAATTTAGCTGCTTTGGAAAAATGAAATTCAGTGAATCAGCCTGTTCAAATTATGTTATAAATATCAAAATAGCCCCATGCAGTTAAAAAGGTTTCTCACCCCTGCTACTATAGCTTATCCCAGTAGTACTCTAAGCATTCTTCCTTGCAGCATAGTATTTAACAAGCTAAATCAAGATTTACCACTAAAACTCTGAAAGTAATCTGGGAACAATGGCTCACATCTATAATCCCTGCTACTTGGAAGGCAGAAAAAGGAGGATTACAGTTGAAGCCAGCCCAAACAAAAAGTTATCAAGATTTTATATTGAACAAGATGGACATGATATTTCATAACTGTAATCCCAGAACATGCATGGGAGGCAGAGATAGGAAATCACGATTCAAGGATAGATGAAGGCAAAAAGCAGGAAGTTGATCCTATCTAAAAAATAACTAAAAAATATCTTAAAGATAACTAAAAAGGGGATATGGCTCAAGTGGCAGAGCACTTGCCTAGATACGTATATATACATATACATACATATGTGTGTATATTTATGTTTAAAATCTGGCTTTTTTTCTTTTTTGCTTATGTGGTGCTGAGAAATCGAACCCAGGGCCTCAGGCATGCAAGACAAGCGCGCTACCACTGAGCCACTTTCCCAGCCCTATATTTATGTTTATATATCTACTACTAGTATAAATATCACAAAAGCAAAACAAAACCAGACATTTAGAATAAAATAATAATAGAATATACTGAAGTTTTAATAATTTCTTCCCTCACTCCTATTTGGACCCATTTTGTATGCCTTCTGAGGTACAGACAAAACACTGGAGACTAAACTATAAAAATATATACTAAAGTATTTAAAATTATTTGTAGTTTCCAGAAAACTATGCTGTTTTATGTCTTGCATTCATTGTAGTTTAGTATTCTAAAATGTCCCTGTCAAATCCACCTACAATATTCAACTCCTTTAAGAATGAGTTCAAGTACAAACTGTATTAACTTTATTCTCTTTCCCCTTCTCCTTTCTTTTTCTCACCTGTTATCCCTTTTCTTCCAGCTTTAGATCACCCTCTCCTAAACCTTGTTAATATATCCAGTATGTTCATTATCTTTTTTTTTTTTCCAGTCCTGGGGCACAAACTTAGGTCCTGGGCACTGTCCCTGAGCTTCTTTTGCTCAAGGCTAGCGCACTACCACTTGAGCCATGGCACCGCTTCTGGCTTTACCTGTTTGTGTGGTACTGAGGAATCAAACCCAGGGCTTCATGTATGCTAGGTAGGCACTCTACCACTAATCCACCTTCCAGCCCTAGATTCATTATCATCTTAGGTGTTTTCTTCCCTACTCAACTGTAAACCAATCAGTTCAGAAAACTTGTCTACTGATCTGAGACACATGGAAGTCCAACACTAGTGGACACTTAAATATTTGCACAATCAATTAATTTAGACTAATACTCTCATTATACAGATAAAGACTCTGGAAGTTTTACAATGTTTATTCAATGTACTAATATCATTTGGCTGCTCTTTAATGATAATGTGACATCCTCTTTACCAAAGGCATCTCATTTATTATCAGTCACTAGAAGCTCAGTAGTATATGAAACAGCAGTAAAATTATCCTTACAAACTGAAAGATTTAATTTAGGGTTACAAATATACATCAGAACACAAAAGGAAACTTAAATGACATAAATACTAAAATACTATATAATACTTCATTTCCAAATAAGGTGTCTTGGTCATCTGGTTGCTAAAAAACCCTGTTCATGAGAACTATAACATATTGTTTTGAAACATAATAAATTATATTCCAAACCTAAGTTGCAACTGAGGCTTTTCAAACATGTCTACCCAAAGCAATTATATAATAACGACTTAGTCTTCTGGCTAGTATAGAAAAAGTAATAATTTCCTAATATACCTAAGCAAACATCATTTGGTGGGGGGGGGGGAATCCGGTCGTGGGGCCTAAACTCTGGGCCTGGGCGCTGTCCCTCAGCTCTTCAGCTCAAGGCTAGCGCACTACCATTTGAGCCACAGTGCCACTTCCGGCTTGTTTTCTTTTGGCTTATGAGGTGCTGAGGAATCGAACCCAGGGCCTCAGGCATGCAAGGCAAGCGCTCTACCACTGAGCCACCTTCCCAGCCCCAAACTTATCATTTATAAAGTGTATACATAACATCACTAACAAGTACAAAAAAGTGAGCAACTCAGAACTCTACTTGAAACCATCATGCTACTTTGTGCTATCAAAATGTAAGCATTTTTTTCTCTTCTGCTGAATGTTGGAGATTAAGTATCTTTAGTAACATTATAACGTTTATGTTTACAACGTTTATAAGTTACAACGTTATAAGTTTAACTTCTAAGTATGGATACTATTAAATCACCTGAGAATTCTTAATGCACATTAGCCGCTAGGAATGATGGCTCCAAGAATTTAAAATTTTACCTTTAAGTAGGGTTGAAGGTATGACTGAAGAGCACGCTTGCCTAGCCTGTCTGAATTGAGGCCCAGGATTCAAGCCTCAAAAATTAGCCTCTGTGTTAAAGAGAAAGTTTCTCTGTCCTTTTCTAAGACTAAGGTCTGTTAGCTTATGGAAACTAAATGCTCTTAGAAACTTGAGCAGTTTCTTGCAGCCAGCTCTCTTGCTTCATTCTACATTCTTTTCAAATCTTTAAAACTTGACGGACCTTCTGAGTTTAGAAACTTTGATATCAATTTGCAGTGTACTTTAAGACTTAAAAATAATGGTTCGAGAGTGGATTATCGTGTCTGAATCACAGTGATAACGCATTGATAGAAATATGGAAATCAGCTTCTCCCTTCCCGGGTGCCCAGCTTTCAGCCCACATCCACCACACCCCTCCAAGGCCCCCGCCCAGAGCTGCTCCACCTCTCGGGGTTCTCCGCCACCGACACCGCACCTATCAGCGCCGCCCCCCGCTCCCTGGCCCAGCCCATCCTCGCTCGGACACGTGTGAGGGTGTGTTTGTGTCAGTCTGTCAGTCCCACCCAGAATGGGGCTAGCTTACCGAGAGAGAAGCGCCAACTTCTGCTCCAGCAGCATCTCTAGCTTCTGGCCCTGTTTGGAGATCCAATGGTCCACTCCGTGCAGGCGGTAACACGTCTCCAGCATCGTCCTGAAGTCCGCCACAAACTCCGTGATGCCCCGGTACTGGCCGCTGGCGAACTTCTCCTCCATCTTCAGCAAACACATGCCCTGGCCCGGCGGCGGCGGCGGGACGGCGCGACTGCCCCGGCCCCCGCCGCGCGGCCCCTCGGCCGCCTCCTCTTCCCCGCTGGCAACGCCCCCCAAGGGCTGCAGGAAGGGGGCAGTGAGGCCCCTATGCTTCTCCTGCAGGAACTCGCCCAGGATGCGGTAACCCTGCTGCAGCTCGTAGGTCAGTTCCTGCTCCTTGCAGCCACCGCCCGCGACCCCCTTCGTCTCCGCCGCCTCCTCCGCCGGGTCCGCCGCGTCCTCCAGCGAGGAGGCACTCCTCCCGCGGGCCGGCCCCGTGGCCGGGGCCGCCTCGGCCACCTCCTCCTCGCCCTCTGCCTCGGCCGCCGGTGGCGGCCGCTCCTCTTCCCCAGCCGGCTCCATCTCCCCGGGAGGCTCGGGCACGCTCATGCTCTCGGCAGGCCCAGGCTGGGAGGCGCGGAGCGGCCTCTCGAGACGCCGAGGGACGTGGGAGCGCGGGCCGCTTCCTCACGGCTCGGCCGTGCCGCGCAGCCCGTGCCGCATCGGGCCTCGTCCTTCTTCAGCCGCCGGCTCGGCTCGGTGCGCGCGGGGGTCTCGAGCTCGCCGCCGGCGGGGCGGGGTTACATGGCGCGCGGGGAGGGGGAGAGGAGAGCCCGGGTGCCCTCCTCTCTCCCCTCCCCCGGCGGCGCGCGCGCGGCCCTCGTCGGCTTCACCCCTCCGCCGCCCGCCCGCCGGTCGCCGCTCTCTCCACCGCCGAGCCTCGCGGGGCGGCCGCGGCCCCGGTGCCCCACCCCCTCCCGGGCCGGCAGGGGGCGGGGAGGGGGCGAGGAGTACCAGGGGCTCCTCTCTCTCCTCCCCCGGGTGGGCCGCGGCGCTGGGCCGCGGCGGGCCCGGCTCCTCCTCTCCCTCACACCCCCTCCCGCCCCTCTCTACCTGCGGGGGACCTGGGCAGAAGGAGGCGGCGCACGGACGGGCCTGGCGACAACTGTCAGTTAGGATCCCCACTGGGCGGGGGGGAGGGGATGAGGGGAGGGGCAGGCAGAGCAGGGGGAGGGCACTCAACCCTCCGGGCTGAGCTAAGCTACAGAAAGAGGGAAAGAAAGAGGCACCGTCGCCATCCCCTCTGCGCGTGCGTAGTAGAACAAAATCTTCCCCCTGCTCTCCTCGCGCTCCGCCCAGCTTTGCGAAAGGGAAGACTACGGCTCCGCGACCCGACCGAGGCCCGGAACGCCGCGCGGGAGAGTGACGTCATTAGCGCGCGGGCCACCGTAAGGGGCGGGGTGGAGGGGGAAGCAGAGCGCCTGCGCCGCCGTGCTCACGGTGAAAACCGGGCGGCCGGAGGCTTCAGCCAGTCCAGCTCTGTTGATTCGTGAGACTCTGGTAATCCCTAAAATCTCTAATTTATCCTAAAGGAACCTAATAGTTAACCTTATTACGGCAAATGAATAGTGAGAAAGCATGACATGTAAGTCCTCTCCACGGTAAAATTTACATGCCTTTTGCATTAATGCCTCTCAAAAACATGCCAAAATTGAAATCCTCAACGTTTTTGGTTGGTTTGTCCATAAATACCATTTGAAAGTAAAATACTGAGATGGGGACATTTTTGTGCTTTAGAGTAGTTACAGTTCATTCTATATGCACAGATTCATTTGATACGGAAGGATTCCTACTATCAGATATTTGTAATTTGTTAGTTTGACATTTACATTAATAGTGTTCTCCGGATGCTGAAGATATACCTCAGCTCAGGAAGGAAAAGGACAGAGACTAGACCTATTTCAACAACTGAGAAACAAACATGCCTAAAACTGCTGGATATCCCTCATTTACTTTAACTAAAGCCCAAGAATCTGGGTCAACCATATTCAAGCAAGTATCTTCTTTTTTAAGCACCAGCCCTATTTCATGACTCTTATTCCATTTATTGAGCCTTATGTCACTAAACACTTTATATTCATTATGTTCCTTAATTCTTACAACAATCCTTTAATCTAGGTATTTACCTTCGTTCCAGAGAATCTAACTCTTTAATAATTTGCCAAAATTCAAACCTAGTTGTGTCATACTTTAAAACTCTAGGTGCCTAATTCCAAATCATCTGGCAGAATTTCTAATTCTTCATGCAGGAAATGTCGTTGAAAGGCTTCTTAATTAAATATATATACGAGAATGAAATAGAAGACGTCTCAACTCTAGTTCAGAAAGAAGGAAGATGACAGTAATTCCAGTTATTATGAAAGCAGAACAGGTCCTAGAACTTTAAAAAAATCCACTCTTATACAAGAAATGTAGGTATATTTATAGAAGTATTACCATTGATTCCACAAATAAGACAACTCTCTATTAAAACTTAGAAGGAGGCAATCACTGTCTTCGATTCTGGTACCCTATGTCTTGTATATACATTTATCTGATTTGGGGAAGGGAAAGGGAATAACAAGGACAAAGAATAACCCAATGCAAAATGATACTTACAAGACTCTATGTTGGAAATGAACTTTATAAATTGGGAGGGGGGAAGGAGGGAAACTGGGGAGGGAAGGAATAGTGGGAGAAAAAGGAGTAACAATGTTTGACAAGAAATGTACTCATTACCTTACTCATGTAACTGCAAACCCTCTGTACAGCATTACAATAAAATAAAAACAAGAAACAAAACTTAGAAGTAGCTAAGTGCCAATGGCTCAAATCTATAATCTTAGCTACTCAGGCGGGGACCTAAAGATTTTGGTTCAAAGTTTGCTCAGGAAGGAAAGTCCATGAGACTCTTATCCCAACCACCAAAAAAAAAAAAAAAAAAAAAAGCAGGAAGTGGAACTGTGATTCAAGTGGCAGGGCATTAGTCTTGGGGAAAATGCTCACAGAGAGTGCCCAGGCCTTGAGTTCAAGCCCTGGGACTGAACAAAAACAAAAAAACTTTGAAGTTGATTTTTTCTATTTATTTTAAATGACTTACAATTATGACCACACTATATGTAGCATTCTTAACTTTCTCCCCTCGCTCAAAAATTATATGGATAGGAAACACATTTCTTTTTTTGGGGGGGCGGGGGGTCTGGTCATGGGGCCTGAACTCTGGGCCTGGGCAGCTGTCCCTCAGCTCTTCAGCTCAAGGCTAGCGCTCTACCACTTGAGCCACAGCGCCACTTCCAGCTTGTTTTTCTTTTTGCTTATGTGGTGCTGAGGACTCGAACCCAGGACCTCAAGCATGCAAGGCAAGCGCTCTACCGCTGAGCCACCTTCCCAGCCCAAGGAAACACATATCTAAGATCTCAACTTTATATCCCTGTCTACAGGGGCCCAACCTACCAATCTGAAGTGTGGTAAGGGGTGAATTGGAAAATTCCAAAGGAAATTTTCAAAAGGAATTCCAAACTCAAAAACCAATATAGAGACACACAATAGAGATGAATGAACAGCAATGATTTATTGAGCACTTACTGTTCTTAAATATTTGCTGAATACGTACACAGTATTCACAATATCCCCAGGAAGTCACAATAGATGTATGTTTTTTTTAAGTTTTATATGGATGATTTATGGACTAGAAAGCTTTTTTCTACCCTATAAAAAGCTCAACACCAAAGACTGACATTGCAATTAATAGAACAGACTTACAGAGCTGTTTTCTTATAATGCACTTACACTGGTAAATGACTAGTCTCAAAGCTGTTTTATTTTTAATATTTAAAAATAAAATTAAGTTTTGTTTTGTTTTTTCACTTTTACTATAGAATATCCTTCAGTGCTGCTATAGTATTTGCTATGAACTTCCTCACAACCTGAAACTATTTGGGTCTCATTCTGAATCAAGTCTTCTCTTCTTGTTGACCTGCTTGGCAGGAAAAAAATAGCACACATATACAAACAAATAGTTTGCTAAAACATATACACTTATCCCACAAACACTGATAACTTGCTATTTGTCAAACACAGTATTACAGTATATTACATGCTACCAATGTTAGATGCACCAGTAATTATAATTCAGTAACTATAATTCTTGTTGTTCTGATTAACTTTTTTAAATGGAGAGCAGTTTAAAGAGATTTAAATGTTCTCATAACTCTCAGCTGAACACCTTGTGAACTGGAATTTGGATATGTCACAACTGGTTCTCAGGAGTACATCATATCAAAGTTTACATACATTATAAAGAAAACTCTCACATTCCACAGCAATATCTTGAAACTCACTCTCAGTTCTACCATTCTTCTACCACCATAAATATCAGAAGTAGTAGTATCAAGGAGTAATAAATAAGCCTGTCATAACTTCAAAGATGTTTGTCCTGGAAGTTCTATCTTACCTTTGTTAGCTCTTAGTATCTTGTGACAGTCAGGATGACTTCTTGGCACCAAGTTAACTGCAGCATTGATATTTGTTCAAACAGCAACAACTTATACTTACTGCACATCAAGTAGGGGTAAGTGACAAACATTCTAAGACATGAGTTATTACTAAGTTCTATGTTAAGAGATAAAACATGCAAAGTATACAAAAGGCTGTGACTACTCCTAGAGAAACATGGGGATGAAATATAACCACTTACAATGGAGAGAACAATTCTGTCATTTATAACAGAATCCACTCAACATTTATTAGTAGTCACTTTTATGGCAGATGATATTCAAGTAATATTAAAGTGCTTCAAGCAAGATTTAGCAATTCGTGTAAGGCTTCCTGCTGTTCATCATCAAGTTTGGATATGCACTCCAACCATAAATCTTCAGAAGTCTGTACCTGGCGAACAACATTAGCTAGGCGTTTAGCACAAGGATCTTCATAGTTAATAGTGTCATTGATTTTTCCTTCTGCAATTATACTGATGATTTTGGGAAGATTGGAATTATTTGGACCCACTACAAGTGGATGGTTACTTTCAATTAAGTCACAGAGAAAATTCAGAGTCTGAATAGCTTCCTCTTTATCTTCATGCAGTGGAAGCCATGATAACCAATGTGGAAGAACTTCATCTACATTTACACAGTTAGGCTTAAACTTCAAAATCTTCCCTATTGCTGAGATACAGTTTTCCGTAGCAATAACATTTTTTTTGGTTTTGGAATTTGCACACTTAATAACTTTCACCAAGAGTGGAACTGCTTCTGAACATAAAGAACGATAATCATCTCCACCAAACTGTGCCATAACACCAAGGCCATAAGCAGCAGCTTGCCTAACTTCTGGGTTATTGTCTCGCATATTTAGTAGCATTGGCCACCGAAAATATTCCACATATTTAAATGAGGTTGGACTGCAGTGCTCTATGATATCATCAAATATGCATAATCCCCACTGTCTGTCTGGCCATGGCCTACTTGAACAAATGAGATTTACAATTAATGGAAGGAGCTGTTCAAACCATGGTAAAATCTTTTCCTTGTAAGTACTAAATAATGAGTGCAAAATATCTGATACTTTGGTCAGAATATAAACATCACATTCATCTTCATCTTGCAGAGACATTTCAACCTGCTGGTCATAGTTTTCCTCTTGCCTTTTAACCTGTCGTATCTCTTGGTTTTTAAAATGTCCTTCAAGTTTTGCCTTCAGAATTCCTCCTAATTCTTCCAAGTGTTCATCATTAAGGCAACCATCTCCCATTACCTCAATGGACTTTGCAAAAGAATTCATAATTTCTGAGAGTACATCTGTATCAGGTTCAGTCCCAATAGCTTTGATTAAAGGATCACATATCAACTGCCACATCTGTGAAAGATAGTCTGCACCACGAATTCTTGCACATTCCAGGAGAAAAGGCATGGCCTCTGCGGCTGCCACCCGAACATTGTCATGGAAATAAAATTTCAGTAAAGGAACCATCAGTTTTACAACTTGGTCTGTATATTCCACAAATCCTTCTTTTAACTCCTTAGCATAATAAACCAACATCTGGCAAGCGGTTGCTTTTGCTTCGAGTCCTGAAGTTTTAATCCCAAAACTTTGTTGGTCTCCAAGATTTACAAATTGCCAGCCATCGTCATCACTCATATTCTCCACATCTTGTGTGTCTAAGAGAGCAACATCAGGTTTAGCTGAAGCAGTCTTAATAAGAGGCTCAACAACCAGTGGAAGGTACTGCTCAAAATCTTTCCCAAGAATTTTACACATCCTAGCCCATGCTGAAACCATGTAAGAGGTCTGAGGGTCATCATCTTCCATATTACTTAAGTCTGATTGCGTCTTCAACAATAGCTGCATCACATTTGATGTATCTTGCATAAATTTTTCTTTCCCAACAGCAAGACCAACATGGCTAATGCACTCAATAGTTTTTCCTCTCAGAAGTTTAAGTTCCTTCTGAACAGCGAGTTCAACAACATGAGTTAGGGAGGGCATAAATATGTCATAATATGGAATGAATTTTTCTTCTATTGTATCTGCAACAGAGGCAATGGTTGTCACAAGCTGTTCCAAAGCCAATTTAGTCCCATTCCGAATCAATTCTTGAAGCTTAATTACCAAGATAGAATGCAGATTTTTCACCATATTATCCAAATATAGAACTAGCAATGATTTGGGGCAATCTTCAATAAAAACAATAAGAGCAGAAGCTGCATGAGATTGCACACGCTGATTACCTTGATTTTCCATTGTACGCAACAAAGCTGCAATCACTGTCTCATGGAATTTCTTTTGGAAACCAGGGGCAAAATCTGTAGCCATCTGTCCAAGTGTAGTACAGGCCGCAGCCCTCACCCTTGGATGAGGATCCTGAAGAAAAAGCAAAACTGAGTTAACTGTTTCATCTAGGATCGGTTCCATTTGCTGATGGCAACCTTCTCCAATTGCAGATAAGGCCATTAATCCAGCATGCCGATATTTCCAATCAGGGCTCTGAAGCATTTGCATGATATGCTCTTTGGTCATGGGTAAGACCACCTTTCCACCAAGCCCACAAGCTAGTCTGTCTAGTGCACTCTCAGCAGCAACAGCATTACTGTCAAAATCATCTTCTTCCATTTCATCAGCATTTACCCAATCCTCATCATCTTGTAGATCAACCATCATTGCTAATATATGAGGAACTGCCTGTGCAATAATATTTGTATGTTTTTTCAACATTGGGGTAGCAGTTTCAGACAAGGTCACAATTACTTCCAGGGCCAGCTGGCGTTGCAGATTACTAAGCCTAGAGTCTCCACACAACTTCAGGCTCAGTTGTAGAGTATCTTCTAAATAGGGACCCAAGTATTTTGGTACAGTATCTGCAATCTCAACAAGGGATTCTAGCACAGAATCGTCATCCTGGTAGCAGGAGTCATTCACAGCCTGTAGGATTCCAGGAAGCAAGTCTGCAAAGTCTTTGAAAAGGGCAATGTTGTTCTCGTTAGCAAGAACAAACGCAGCTGCAGCTCTAGCAGATAAGGTCCTGATTGCTGGGTGTTCTTGATCTTGAATACATTGGTCCAACAATCTTTTGATGATATCCAAATCGTGCCGGTCTTGGTTCCCAAAAATCCCAGGAAAGTGCCAGAAAACGTGAAGCGCAACTTCCCACAGAACCACATTTTTAGAGTAGATCGAGTCAATAAGGAACTTCAGACCCTCTGGCCAGTGGTTAGTGCCATCCTCATCTATCAGATTCCTGGCCAGCACCGCAAAAATATCGCAAAGTTTTTTCCTCATGCTAGCATGTGTCTCTAACTTAACGGCCAGTATGAGTTCAATCTTGACATCCCTCTGCACATCAGAAGGCAGATTTGGATAGACCTCCTCAAAGCCAGAGGACAAAAGCCGTCGTAGCAGTGCGGCAGCCATTTGCCTCACCTCATAACCCGCTCTTCTATTCCTGACGGCATCTAAGAGGAATGTAGTCTTACACAGACCTGGGATATTCTCATAGATTTCCTCCGCTTGCCGCCGCACCATACAGCTTGGATTGATTAGGTTCTTCAGAAGCTGGTAGAACTCTTGCTTCTCCGACACGGTCGCCGGCACCCCTGCAGATCCGGCCGCCGCCATCGCGCCCTGTCAAAACTACGGCGACCGGGAAGAAGGGCGGGGGGGGGGGGGGTCTGCGGCTTGGAGCGTGACGTCAGCGAGGCGACGGTGGGGATGGGCGGGGCGCTGCTCCCTCCGCTGCCAGGGTGCCGGTTGCTAAGCACCGGGAGGCTTGGAAGCCAGGAAGAAGTTTCTGAGAGAGGTGTGATGTTGGTGATCCTCCATTTATTTTTCTGATAAATATGCACCTGCAGGGGAAAAGGGGAAGAAATGTTAACATTCATTATATTCGGTTAGGATTCTGAGTGATTTTTCCTCTATTTCTAAACTGCGTTGGTATTACTCCGATCATCTAAAACCAGTGAGTGCATTTTGAAAACAAGCTGAATGAAAGAAGTCAATCACAAAGGACCAAATATTGTATGATTCCATGATAAGAAAGCTTTTTAAAAACCAACTCTATACAGACTGAAATTAGTGCTTGCAGAGCGTATTTTTTTGAATAATGAAAATGTTCTATAATTGACTTGTGATTATTGCACCACGTGGTTATACTAAAAGCTATTACTTTGTGCAGTTTAAGCTGGTGAGCTGTATGATATGTGAGTAATACCATAATAAAGTGGTTTATAAAATAAGGCCAACAAGAGAATGATTTCCTCCTCACTACCACATCTATAGTAGTGGTAGTACAGTGATAGAACACTGGTGCTCAAACTTGGATGTGTATCAGAATCACTTGGCCCTTGGATTATAATAAAGAATAAAAAGACAATTGAGTAAAGTATGGTAGAAAGTAATCTGGAGTTAGCCGGGTGCCAGTGGCTCATGCCTGTAATCCTAGCTACTCAGGAGACAGAGATCTGAGGATTGCGGCTCAAAGCCAACCCAGACAGGAAAGTCTGTGAGACTCTTTATGTCCAATAAACCACTCACAAAACCAGAAGTAGTTCTATGGCTCAAGTGGTAGAGCACTAGCGTTTAGCTGAAGAGATGAGGGATAGCGCCCAGGCCTAGAGTTCAAGCCCCATGGCCAGCAAAAAAAGAAAAAAAAAGTAATCCGAAATAAAAATCAGAGTACTTGAACCCTAGTCTTGTTACTTAACTAATTTTGTATTTTTGATTGTGTCACATATTACATCGTGTCTAAACTGTGATGTGAAGCAGTTCCACTAGTATCCTCTAGTGGAAAACTGCAGGGTTTGTTCCAAGACTCTACAGCGAAATATGGTTTCTTTAATTCAGAAAGCTATGACAATCCAAAAGAGAATGATGAGGTCTTACTCTGCATTAACACATTTAGAACTTTATATAGATTTGTTGGGCTAGGAAGGTGGCTCAGTGGTAGAGTGCTTGCTTTGCATGCATGAAGCCCTGGGTTCAATTCCTTAGCACCACATAAGCAGGAGAAAAAAAAGCCGGAAGTGGTGCTGTGGCTCAAGTGGTAGAGTGCTAGCCTTGAGCTGAAGAGCTGAGGGACAGGCCCAGAGTCAGGCCCCACAACCGGACCCCTCCCCCCCCCAAAAAAAGAACTTTATACAGATTTGTTAGGATGACAGGACTAATTTTAGGTAAGGAATAGAAACTCAAGGAGGTCAGGGTTTTACCTAAAATGACACATCTGAGTCTTAATCCCCGTCTCTTTTGAACATAACATCAACCCTCTTTTACCACATTACTTCCCCCTAACCATTCTTGATTTTTGCAACACCATCACAGATCTTCATATATTGCAATGTCTGTTTTAAGTTTCTCCAAGAAGACATATTCAACTTTGTAAGGATGCATATGCATCCAAAAATAGGAAAACCATAGTTTTCATATCACGAGATCATAGCCCACGCAAGTAGTCACATAAATTAGTTTGTAATACCAAGCCCCATTGTCTAGGCATTACTCTCATTCTGTAGAAAACATGAAAATCATTTGGGATACTTATTTTAAAATATAGAGTTTAGGGCCTTGCCTCTAAACTATTGAACCAGAATTTTTGATGAAATTTAAATAAGAACACTGGCTTGTGTAAATATCCAGAAGATGATTTGATTCTATGATCTTAAATCCAGTTCTGCATTGTTCACATACTGGTTATGGTTCCTTGAAAAAAATTGCCTGCAGAATCTCAGCATTTGGTGATTTAAAAAACGGAGGGACAAAAAGTAAACAAATTCATCATTGGTAATAGACACTATGTTGCAAATGAACTATACAACCTGTGGGTGGGAATGGAAGAGAAAAACTGAAAAAGAGTAAGGGAAGGGGTAACATTGTTCAAAAAAAAATGTACTCATTACCTGATTTATTCAACTGTAACCCCTTGTATATCATGTTCTAAAAATATATTCAAAATAAGTAAAAAAGGATGATAGGTATTGAATTTGCTAACTATAATCATAGCTTTCGTATCTACATTCAAGTTTTTGAACTTTAATGAGCAAGATAAGGTAAAAAATAATGAATGTGCATAGGAAAAGGTCTTTCCTCAACACTACAAGAATTAGAATAATGCCGGGCGCTGGTGGCTCATGCCTGTAATCCTAGCTACTCAGGAGGCTGAGATCTGAGGATCACGGTTCAAAGCCAGCCCCTGAGACTCCTATCTCCAATAAACCACCAGAAAACCGGAAGTGGCGCTGTAGCTCAAGTGGTAGAGCGCTCGCCTAGAGCTGAAGAGCTGAGGGACAGCGCCCAGGCCCAGAGTTCAAGCCCCACGACGGACCAAAAAAAAAAGAATTAGAATATTAAAGGCTTATTAAAACTAAAATTAGATACCATCACAGACCCACATTTGGGATGTGTGTGTGTATGTGTTGGTTTGTCTGTCTCTATGTTTGTTTGTGTGTGTGTGTGTGTGTGTGTGTGAGAGAGAGAGAGAGAATGTGTGGTGTGTGTGTGTGTGTGTGTGTGTGTGTGTGTGTGTGTGTGTGTGTGTGTGTCTGTTTTTCTGGTCCTGGGGCTTGAACTCAGGACATGGGTGCTATCCGAGTTTTTTTTTTGCTTAAGTCTGGCACTCTAGATCTTGAGCCACAGGTCTACTTCAGATTTTTTTAGTGATTCACTGGAGATAAGTTTCACAGGCTGCCCTGCCTGGGCTGGCTTTGAACTGCGATTCTCAGATCTCAGTCTCCTGATTACAAGTGTGAGTCATTGGTGCCTGACCATCATACTTTAAAAATAAATATCTGACAATGCCTAGGATTGGTACAGATATAGAAGAACAGGAGCTTAGTTATATTTTTGTTGGAATATAGGTAAAATGGTATCACTTCATATATCTATTTGAGAATCTTAGGTTAAGATTTTTTAATCAAAACTAGGCATTGGTGGCTCCCACCTAACATCCTAGGCTTGAGATCTGAGTTAGAAGCCAGCCTGGCCAGATAAATCTGAGAGACTTATTTCCACTTAACCAGCAAAAAGTCAGAAGTGGAGGTGTGGCTCAAGTGGTAGAGAGCTAGCCTGGAGGCATTGGTGTCTCATGCCTGTAATCCTATGCAGAAGGCTGAGATCTGAGGATCACAGTTCAAAGCCAGCCTGGGCAGGAAAGTCTGTGAGACTCTTATCTCCAATTAACCACCAGAAAACCAAGTTGTGCTCAAGTGGTAAAGCACTAGCCATGAGCAAAAGAGCTGAGGGACAGCACCCAGGCCCAGAATTCAAGCCTGCAAACACACACACACACACACACACACACACACATACACACACACACACACACACACTCAATTTAAGCTGAGTGCTGGTGGCTCATGCCTGTAATCCTAGCTCTCAGAAGGATGATATCTGAGGATAGTTGTTTGAAGTCAGCCTGGTCAGGAAATTCTGTGGATTTTGTTTTTATCTCCAATTAATCACACAGAAAAAGCCAGAAGTTATACTGTGTGAGAAGCTCTAGGTTCAAGCGCCCAATACAGGCACCAAAAAACAAACCAAAAAACTTACTTACAACAACAACAACAAAAGCTATTCAATCTCATTCCCTCAGCAAATTGAAGTAGAAAAGTCACCCTGCTGGTAAAGGCACTTTCCAAAATCCAGTTGCCAAAATGTGGCCCCTTCCCACATTCCAAAATGTGAGCTGAGGGTAACTAAGGGGTGCTGTTATATGGGGAAATTCTATCAGTGAGATAAAGAGAAGCCGCACTTTAAGAGGTCAAATTGGGAGTTTTTATTAAAATGCTGGTGTTTGCAAGCTGACTCATTGCCCCTCAAAACTTGCAGCTTAGAATGGAGCTAGCACAAAGCTTATAAAGGTCAAAACCACATTGTGCTGTGAGGAATTAAATCCAGTAAAAGTGTTTAACATAAGTACAGCAAACCAGATGAGGAATAATTAGGATCTTAGGGCAAAGTGCCAAGATGGCCATTAGGACAAGATGGAGTTTCTTAGACTCAGTATCCACATTTCAGGGCTATCTGAATCCATAGTGGGAAGCCCACAAAGCATTATTTTAAATAATAAAGAGGGGTAGATGATTTCTGGGCAACTAGAAAGGAATTAACCACCTCGTCAGAAGTTGATATCAACCCCCTAACCTTGTGTAAACCTGATTAATGCGTATTTTGTGTGTAACCAGCTTGTGTAAAACCCAGGGATAGGGCTGGGAAGTAGCTCAGTAGTAGAGTGCTTGCCTTGCATGCATGAGGCCCTGGGTTTGATTCCTCAGCACCACGTTAGCAGAAAAAGCCAGAAGTGGCACCATGGCTCAAGTGGTAGAGCGCTAGTCTTGAGCTGAAGAGCCAGGCCCAGAGTTCAGGCCCCATGACCAACCAACCAACCAACAACAACAAAACAAACAAACAAACAAAAACAGGGTCTTCACCTCCCTCTGGAACTGAACTTCTTTCTTAGCATTTGCTTGGTTCCGGTTGTCAGCAATAAACTCCTTTATCTTCTCTGAAAAGTGGTCATAGTCTCTGCTGTTTGCTGGTCTGCACTGCCACAACAAAACCTTCACTGCATGTATACTCAAGTACAGTACAAGGTGCTTGGGGCAAAGATTAAATACATGAAAATGCTTGTAAGAGGTGGCAAAGGTCCTAAGTGTAGGGAGCACACGGAGGCAGTGAGTCTTCAATGGAATTCCTTGAAGTTTGTGGGACAGCTAACAATACTCTGGGTGTGGGAATATCAGATAAAGCTCCCCAGAGGAGATGATATCAGAGATGACTTTTGAAGTACGAATCTTCATTAACCATTTGAAGAAAGAGAAGTTTGTTCTAAGTGAGGAAACAACTTGTTGAAATGCGGTGGCTGTAGAGTATACTTCGATATGGATTAGTACCAATGTTTCAGTGTTGCTGGAGTATTGGGTCTGGAGCCTGAGAGAGTCTAAGGATGACATAGGAGGTAGCAAGAAGGAAGGCAGGAAAAATAAAGGCCAGATCATAAAGGACACTATATTCCATGCGGAGAATTTTAGTTGTTGTTTTTTTAAAGGTAAGGAGAAGTTAATTTTAACCAAGACCTATGAAATGACCAATTTTTAGAAAGTTTACTTTTATAGGAATTTGAAAACCGAAGTGTAAAGACTAGAGGAATTTAGGAGGCCTTGTTTAAATTCAGTTAAGCTAGCTGGGCACTGGTGGCTCATGCCTGTAATCCTAGCTACTCAGGAGCCAGAACTCTGAGGATTGTGGTTCAAAGCCAGCTAGAGCAGAGAAGTCCTGGTGAGACTCTTATCTCCAATTAACCACTCAAAAACCAGAAATGGCTCTGTGACTCAAGTAGTAGAGCACAAAGAGGCTCAGAGACAAGGACCAGGCCCTGAGTTCAAGCCCCACAACTGACCCTCCCTGCCTCCCCAAAAAATCAGTTAAGCTGCAAGTCTAAATTATAGCAGTGGAAGACAAAGATTAGAAAGGTTTTAAGTGTTCATAGTACCAAGAAGACTAGGAGACGTCTCAGAAATCTGCCTAAGTTCTGGACTGAGCTTCTGCTTGGAGATGCTGCTATTTACCTATTTATTTACTGATAAAATAATAAAAAGCAGTGTTGCTACAGATCAAAAGACTGTTAACTCTTCTGAGGGGAACAAAAAGAAGCTTCTTCAAGAAGGTGAATGTCAGGACCCATGTTTTGTTCTCACGTGTTATGATAATAGTCATCATTCCAACAATAAGATCTAAGTAAATCAACTTTAGGGAAATTATTTATAAGCTTTTACTTTTAGAAAAAATAATCTGATTTAAAAATCTTAAATTTTGTTCTTAAATTAGATCATTCTTTTCTAGTTACTTTTCTGCATTGTTATAGCTGCTCTAAGGAGCATACATAATACCCAAGATTGCAAGTCTGGACTTGCAGATTTGGTTAGAGTTATATGACTTTATGAACTTTTGTAATTAAAATTAGCTTTGTTGCGCTGAGGGAGAAACCATCTGAAGAATGTTTTTCACAAAGGTGGCCCGAAACCAGACAATTAAGATGTTTATCAGCAGTTTATCAAGTAAGGAAAGTTCAAAATAAATTGCAAATTTCTTCTAAGGAAAATTAGAGTTTAATGAAAGGAATAGAATTAAAATGGGCCTACATGACACTATTACGAAAATAATCCAGAGAAACACCCAAAACATTACACAACATTTTTTAAAAAATGCAATAAAGGCTCCAAATGGCCAAAATGAAACAACCTGAATATTAACAAGGATACCTACAATGGATTTAAAAAAACGAAACTTAAGACTTAAGTGTTAGGCTTTTAAAAAGAGGTTGCTGAGTAAGTACCACACCATGCACGTGGTATTCAGGTAAGGGGTAGGTTTATTCATCATTCCGGCTGGCACCAGGCCATGTTGGCACTCCACGTGGCTGGGAAGAGACCTGAGAAAGAGGGCGTCTGGACCTAGGCTAGGCCTTATCTACGGTATGGGAGGAGAAAAGTGTGGCCACATCAAATTCAGATGTGACCTCAGCAGATGCAGATGTGACCTCTTCCAGGTGTGCCAGTTGCCTATGTAACACAGGTACTGGGTGGAGACTTTGCTGAGAGGAGTGTGGAGTCTGCTAGCCATCCAGGAACGGACCTTATATTAAGTATACTAAAGATTTATGTGTTGTAAAGAGAAACTAGGGTCTAAGAGATACCAACTATATCATGTCTATAATCCTATCTACTCAGAAAGCTGAAATCTGAGGATCGTGGTTCAAAACCAGCTCTGGTGGGAAGGTTGAGCACTAGCTTTGAGCAAAAAATTTTAAAAACCCTCAGGGACAGCACTCAAGACCTGACGTCAAACCCCAGGACTAGCACACAAACAAACAAAAAAACAACAATTAAATGTGTCAATGGAAGTGATAAACAAAAAATGATAATGCCAAACAAAAGTGGTGATCAAACTGTAAGGTTTGGAGAAAGGAGACCTCCACGTGGTTGCTCAAGCAGAAGAGAATTTATTCTAAGAGCCAAACCATTGGCCTTCACAAGGTGTAGTGTGAAAGAGAAGGCACTTATGGAGGGGATTGAGGATATACAGTGAGAGGGTTGGGAGGATGTGAGGCTGAAGTGGATGAGCAAGTACCCTCAGAGCCTGGGGACCACCCATGGCCCCCAAGCTGCGCGGCTGGGACTTCTAGAGAGGACCACTTTGTGCGTAGAGGTAAAACAAAAGGGAAGGGGCTATTTCTCATGGGTGGACCTAACACAAACAAAAAGTGATGATATCAAACAAATGTAATTATATTCTCATGCCACAAATACTAATTCATTGATCATCTTTGGAAATGATCTTTGACTAAGGTAAATAAGATTTTTCCTTTTCCCCCTTACCTTTCCTACACAAGTTGTTATTCAGATTAACCAAATACTTCATTAGGGAAATTTTTTTTTTACAGAATCCCAGCTATTAAGTGCATAAAGAATGCTAAAATTAAAAAAATTAAACTGCTGTTTTATAGCCCAGAATAAAATAATGACTCTACTTAATAGTAATCAATACCTATCAACACCAGTAGATGAACCACTGGTTGGGAACTTCAGGTTGCAACTACATGATTTCATTACTGAAAGGGGGATTAAACCAGAGGTGTCATTTGTGTGTTGGCTTTTAGCTCTATATGTGTACTTTCTGTAATTTGCTCTCCAATGCTAATGTTTGGAAACAAAATTTCTTTTTTTGGGGGGGTCCGGTCATGGGGCCTGAGCTCTGGGCCTGGGCACTGTCCCTCAGCTCTTCAGCTCAAGGCTAGCACTCTACCACTTGAGCCACAGTGCCACTTCCAGCTTTTTTCTTTTTGCTTATGTGGTGCTGAGGAATCGAACCCAGGGCCTCAGGCATGCAAGGCAAGCTCTCTACCACTGAACCATCTTCCCAGCGCACAAAATTTCTTTTCATTACTGGATTTTTTCATTATTGGATCTTTTCATTACTGGTAGGTTCTATCAATGGGATCCTCTAGAAATTGGAGGACTGAAAAAAGTGAGAAACAGCATTGTTCTCCTCTTGTTCTTCTCTGGGTAGTCTTGGCAGTGGACGACTGGAGGCAGCAGTTTTCTGCCTCTTGGAGCACTTGAAAAAATGAACACAGCTACCTCCCCTGTCTGCAGAGAGATTGTGCCCTTCCGGGGATGTCCTCAGTATCCTTTCCTCAGGTTTCAGTGCAGACCTGGGCAGTCTCTCTACAGAGCTCAGTGCTAGTTGCACTTTCTCATTTCACATCTGTGTGAATAACCACCTAAATTAAATTTCCCCCTGAAGTAAGTCTTGTGTCTTCCTCCCACCCACATACACACTTTGTGCTAGCAGTGGGACTTGAACTCGAGGCCTTAGGCTTTCCCTTGGCTTTTTTGCTCAAGGAGGGCACTCTACCACTTGAGCCATGCCTCCTCTTTTGGCTTTTTGCTGATTAACTGGAGATAGGACTCTTAGATTTGGCTGGGCACTAGTGGCTCATGCCTGTAAGGCTAGCTGCTCAGGAGGCTAAGATCTGAGGATCACAGTTTAAAGCCAGCTCAGGCAGGAAAATCTGTGAAATTTTTATCTGCAATGAACTACTCAGAAAAGGTCAGGAGTGGCTCTTGGCTCAAGTGGCTGAGCACTAGCCTTGAGCCAATGATACTCAAGGACAGCACCTAGGCCCTAAGTTTTGTGTCCCACCAATTGTGCACACACACACACACACACACACATGCATGTGCACACACACACGCACACACACACAGAGTCTCAGATTTGTCTGTCTTCACTGGTTTTGAACCTGAGTCCTCAGATTTCAGTCTCGTGAGCAGCTAGGATTACAGGTATGAGTCACCAGTACTCATACCTATTTTCCCTTAGAACTTGACTCAAATACTAGACAATAGGAAGTATTAATGCTACCTATGAGGTATTTTTATTTTATTCAGGTTTATTAAACTGTACTTTATATGCAATAAAACTAACTAATTGCAAGTGTATAATCAGAGGCAATCTAACAATTAATCATGACCATATCATATAGAGATCATTTCCAACAAGTTCCCTTCCATAGACATCTTCTTGCCCAGTAGTGGTTCGACGCAATCACTAACTAATCTGATTTCTGTTGCTCTACAGCTTTATCTCTTTTCTTTTTGGAGAGAGTTTTATTTTTATTTGATAAATAATTGAACATATTTGTGTTATATAGTGTGATATATATAATAGACTTCATATTTACCTTTCATATCAGCACAAATATAATTTGTGATAAAATATTTAAAATCATATACTATTTTGAAATCGATAAAATATTACTATTAACTATATCACTTAGCTATAGTATTTCAATCACATTTACCCTTCATTCATCACACTCCCCTTAACCCTCTTGTATATTATGTTTTATGGGATCATTCAGCATATGTCTTCTGAATCACAAAGCACAATGATTTTGATGTTCATACATGTTGGTGCATGATTGTCCCTTTATATTTATCTGTCCTATGAATATAGTATTTCATCACAGGAATATACTACAATTTGTTTATGCATATATCTAATAGACATGTGTGTTGTTCCCAGTTTATACTTTTGTAAGTAATATGAGCACAAATTTTGTGCAGAAATATTTTCATACATATTATGTATAGAAAGGGGTTTCATTGTGATTTTTATTTCTCCAAATACCTAGAAGTGGAATGCTTTTATTATATGTTAAATGTAGGTATATATATATATATATATATATACACATATACATAGAGAGAGAGAGAGAGAGAGAGAGAGAGAGAGAGAGAGAGATCTACCTCTTTATCTCTATCTACGCCTGCCAAATGCTTCCCAAAGTAGTTGTACTTTTCATTTCTTACAGTAATGTATAGGAGTGGAAATTGCTTCACAGTATAATGACACCAAGTATTCTCTCCCTCTCTCCCTCTCTCCCTCTCTCCCTCCCTCTCTCTCTCTCTCTCTCTCTCTCTCACTCTCTCTTTCTCTGCCCCCCCCTTTTTTTTTTTTTGCTGATCTTGAGGCTTGAACTCTGGGCTGGCATGCTGTCCCTGAGCTCCTTTTGCTCAAGACTAGCACTCTGAGCCACAGAACCACTTCTGGATTTTTCTGTGATTTAATTAGAGATAAGCATCGCACAGACTTTCCTGCCCAGGCTGGCTTCAAACCATGACCTTCACAACTCTGCCTTCTGAGTTGCTAGGATTACAGGCGTGAGCCACCAGTGCCTAGCTTGACAGTCAATTTCAATCTTTAAAACTGTAGTTTGTTGATTGCTTTTCACTTTTGTTTTTCTCCTTGAGACCCACATTTTATCTTTGGGCTACTGTTTCAACAAATACTAATTTGTCCTTGACTGAACCAATTATTTCATCAGGAGTAGGAAATGGGGGATTATCTTTCTAATTCCATAATGTTTCCTATATATGTTGCCACTCTTCTCCAAAGAGGAGCTCACCTGTGCTATATCTATCCAAAGCTACTTAGTCTTGGTGAAAGAAGAGTGCTATATATTCTGTCTCTTTTTTTTCTCTCACTAATGGAAGTGATGGTTTTGCTATATTTTTATTTGCTATATTTTTATTTCTCTCACTAATGGTAGTGGTGGTTTTGCTATATTTTTATTTCCCTTCTCTTTTTTTTGGAGTTGTCAAGAGTGATGAAAGAGCTGAGATTTTACTCTGCTTCAAAACAAATAGTTTCAAAGCTTAATTTCACGGATACCTATAAAAGACATTGGAGTCATGCATCAAGGGTAAAACACAATTTCTCATTAATAGAGTCACTGGTTCCAGACCCAATTCCAACAGGATGATTTGATACATTAAGTGACAATGCACATACTGTGAATTTGGATTACATTATAGGAAAAAACTCACTGAGCTTAGAGTACCAGAATCTTGTATAATAGGGAGTAGGCCTAGAAGCTTCTGATCTAGAGGAGGTTATTATCTTTCTATTCTGGATAGTAACCATGTCTACCCTTTCCTCCAGAAGGAGACATTATCTCTGTCTTTCAAGGCTGTTTACTATCCCAATATTCTCAAAAAGTAGTGCAGAATGCCTACTGTAAGGTGTGCAGACGTGTAAGAGGTTGTGGGTATCATTGCATGCTGGTGGTTCTTCCCTGTGCTCTTTCTTCCTCAGATCCACAAGAAGGCATCAAGCAGGTTCCCTTGCTCTGTGGCTTCTGGTGTCCACAAGAAACTGGAAAGAGGGCTACTCATCTCCTCATCTTGTTCCCCTTACGAGCCTCCCAATTAGTTATCAGTGGTTATTAGTTGAATTCTATAGTTAACATTTCTGTTGAGAGTTCTCTTTCCATGCTACAAACTCCCCTTGTGCACATTCTCTCCTATATTTCCCTTCAGATGTAAACATGGTGAAGTAATAATTATTGCTAAACCTTATTAGTTCCTTTTGGCTTTGCCAATCTCTGCAAATAATAATCCCTTTGACATACTCTCTCCAGTAACACTTTCTAAATATAAAATTTTGTCTTCTCTAGCTTCCTGATAAGAACTGATAAATTTAACAAATATTGAAAAGAGAGGGAAAAACCCCAGAAATAAATAAAACCAAGCGTTAAAAAGGTAGGTTAGCCAAAAAAGAGATATTTGCCTTGCATGTTTGTCTTGCATGCATGAGGCCCTGGGTTCGATTCCTCAGCATCACATAAGCAGAAAAAGCTGGAAATGGCACTGTGGCTCCAGTGGTAGAGCGCTAGCCTTGAGCTGAAGAGCTGAGAGACAGCGCCCAGGCCCAGAGTTCAGGCCCCACGACCAGCAAAAAAAAAAAAAAAAAGGAAAGAAAGAAATCATGTAATTTATTACTATACTTCGTATGAAGTATAGTAAGAATCATGTGAGTATACCAAAAAATGCAAAAGTCATTTAATAAAATTTGAAATAGAAGATCAATGAAAAGTAAACTTAAAGGGCAAATTTTAAAGATGGAAGATATTGGATTAAAAATATGTTACAAGTTGTAGATAAATATTAGAGCACTGATATTCAAACGGTGATCTCTTGGCCACTTACAACAAGACCACCAAAAGCATTAGTTTAAAATACAGATACCCACTTACCATCCTGAGCTCCTGAACAGACTTTATCCATCTACGTTTTTATCAATCATAAGGTAATTCTTAGAATACTTTTATATTAAAAAGGTTAAAATAATCTTGAACATTTTAAACATAGTAAAACAGTGTGTGTTATGAAAAGTCACAGACCCTAGTTCTTTATCTCCCTATCCTGTGTCTTGCCTCTCAAACTCAGCCACTTTGAAGCTTTCCTGTGTTTTTTCTGGTGGTTATTTTAATAACTCTAGTTAACAATCATCATTTTCTGAAACTAACAAAATAAATCATTCTTCTGTCACTACTCTAGAAAAAATTATTCTTGTAAAATATAATTTTTCATAATTAAGGTGTTGTGTCAAAGGGTTATCATTTCATAGATCAGGACACTGTCACCCTTTCCTACACTTGGAGAAATTTGTCTTGTATATAAGGAAGGAGAATCTCAGAAATGGTAAGACAAATGGTGAGCCAATTCAACAGTGATACTCAATAGACACTATGTTGGAAATGAACTTTACAACTTGAGGGAGAGGGGATTAGGAGGGGGAAAAGTGGGAGAAGATGAGGGAGGGGTTAACACTTCAGAAAGAAATGTACTTACTACCTTACATAACCATAACCCCTGTGTACATTACCTTCATAGTAAATTTTTTAAAAACAGCAATTTTAGTGCAAATTTCTGGGCTTAAAGTATTTAGTTGGTGTGGCGAATAACAAAAATAAAATGTTCTATAATAAAAATGGAGCAATAAGTAATTTTACATGACAATTAAAAGTCCTTTAGGTTATTATCACTACACATCATTCACTGACTATGCGTCAAATCCTTTCCCAAGCTCAGAGGACTAAAGTAACGTGTCTGAGGTTCTACAGTCCAAGCATAGCAGAACAACACTAGAATATAGAATTTATGGTACTCAAGCACTGCCTGGTATAGGAATAGGGTTCATTTGGGTGCTGGTAGCTCCCACCTGTAATTGTATCTACTCAGGATGCTGAGATCTGAGGATCCAAGTTCAAAGCCAGCTGGGGCAGGAAAGTCTGAGAGACTCTTATCTTCAATTAACCACTAGATAATCAGAAGTGGAAGTGGTGCTGTGGCTCAAAGTGGTAGAGTGGTAGCCTTGAGCAGAAGAGCTCAGGGACAATGTGCCCAGACCTCGAGTTTAAGCCCCCCCAAAAAAAGAAAAGAAAGAAAGAAAGAAAAAGAATAGGGTCCAGAGTGTATGTAGAAGAGATATTTAAAATATTAAAGAAGAGAATAAAAAGAAGGAAGGCATGAATAAGAATACATGTGATATGAGCTTTAGTTGAGGTGGTAGGTAAGGCAGGTGCTATGGGAATATAGCGAGAGAGGACAAGAAACAAAGAAAAAACAAGATGAACCTGGAATTTACCATAGCAACCATTAATATGCTAAAGAAAAAGATGTCTCATTTTTATTCCATTTTATATATACAGACAAAATGCCTACAGTGGTGTACAAACATATATGGAGGAAAAAATATGTCAGTCTCTACAAAGGGAATGCGCTTGAGGTTAAGTGAAAGGACTTTTACTTTCACTATATAAACTTCGATATGGTTTTGGATTTTTTTTTGTGCCAATTCTGGGGCTTGAACTCAGGCCTGGGCGCTGTCCCTGAGCTTGTTTGCTCAAGGCTAGCACTTTACTGCTTAAGCCACAGTGCCACATCCAGCTTTTTCTGTTTTGTGGTATTGAGGAATTGAACTCAGGACTTCATGCAGGCTTGGCAAGCACTCTACCACTAAGCCATATTCCCAGCCCCAATTGTTTGAATTTTTATGGCAGCAATATTATTATTATTATTATTGTACTAGAGTTTGAACTCAGGGCTTGACGCTTGCTAGGCAGGTGCTATATGAATTAAGCCATACTCTTAATTCTTTTTGCTTTAGTTATTCTTTTGGATAGAGTCTTGTGTTTTTGCTGAGGACAGCCTGGACTGCAGGCTTCCTACTTATGCCCATGTGGTTGGAATTACAGATACATAGCACTATGCCAGCCTTGTTTGTTTTCATGGGGTCTGGCTAACTTGAACTGTCATCTTGCTGATCTCAGAACAGCTGGGATTACTGGCAGGAGTCTGCACAGTGATATACAAAATATGGGAAGTATGAGTGCTGGCTAGTACAGACTGTAGGTTCTGAGCTGTATTCATGTCTTCACTTTCACAAAGATCATTTACTTTACTGGGTCATGTACATATCACAGTGAAAATATGAGCATGGAAAAAACCTTGATTGCAATATATAATATGAGGTTTTTTTTCCTCTATGTTTTCCCTACTCCAGTTCCCAAGAAGTCTGTGTGCCTTTTCTTTGAAGGATATTTATAGAGACAAAAGCATCATTTTGAAGACAAAGAGTTTTCTGTGTTTTGTGGAAGCTTCAACTCAGGTTGGGTTAGGTGGAGTGGCATGAGACAGGGAAGGTAAGAATTATCCTTGCAGGGAAAGTGATAGGAATAGAGAGGAAAGTAGATTTTATGGAAGAAATTAAAGAGGTTTTATGAAGAGCTGGAACCACTGTTTTGTGGATTTTTTTTTTCTCTCTCTCTCTCTTTTTTTTGTCAGTGCTGGGCTTGAACTCAGGGCCTGGGCCCTATCCCTGAGTTTCTTTTGCTCAAGGCTAGTGCTCTACCACTTTGAGCCACAGCACACTGCAGTTTTCTTGTTGTTAATTGGAGATAAGAGTCTCACAGACTTTCCAGCCTGGGCTGGCTTTGAACCATTATCCTCAGATCTCAGCCTCCTGAGTAGCTAGGATTACAGGCTTGAGCCACCGAAGCCTGACTTGAACCACTGTTCTTGTGATTAGGTTTCCACAGATGTGAGAGGTATAATAGTTCTTCCTTAGTTTTCTCTGGATAAGACCCAAAAGACCTTTTATATAACTCAATTAGATACAAATCCCTTGAAATCACAGCTTGAGATATCTAGTTGGATACAGGTAGTTTATTTGGGAAGAGACCTCACAGAGCAATAGTATGAGACAGGAAACAGAAAATTAACACAAGGGTGCATTTTCAAAAATGTTCTTTAGTTGTACAAGGGTTGCTATTCAACAAAGCAATTGATGCATACAGTGCATTTGATCAATGTCACCCCTTTCAACTGAATGGTTACTGACATTAGCTCAGAGAAAAATTGCCCACCAAAGGGACAAGGAACAAATGGCAGGTTACTTATTCATCTGCTATTGTTCCCACTGGTAGGGTCTTTAAACTGTGGTTTTGTGTGCATGTTAAGTGCTTAGCAGCACCTATGGAAGCTCAGAATAAGTAATCAGAGTATTCTGAGGCTGGAAGTGAAGAAATAAGACACGTATTTGAAGTGATAAAGTGTTAAAACAAAGAAGTGATTGCTTGAAAGGGACCTTTTTAATCTCAGCCAGGGCTAGAAACACTTGAGTCATGCCTCCTCTGTGTGTGTGTGTGTGTGTGTGTGTGTGTGTGTGTGTGTGTGTGTGTGTGTGTGTGCGCATCACTTTAGTTATTTTGTGATCCTCCTACTTTATGCCTCCCACGTACATAGAATTATGGATGCATATCACCATTCTCAACTTGTTGGTTGTGATGGAAATCTCATCACTTTTTTTTTTTGCACAGACTGGACTGAAATCATTATTTTCTCAATCTCCACCTGCTGAGGAGTTGGGATTATAGGTGTGAGTTACTATGCCTAACTGGTTAAAATGGTTATTATTAATATGATTATTACTATTTTGCCCATCCTGGTGCTTGAACTCTGGGCCTGAGCATTGTCCTGGAGCCTCTTCATTGTCAAGGCTAGTGTTCTACCACTTGAGCCACAGCACCACTTGTGGCTTTTTCTGAGTAGTTTGTTGGATATCTCACAAACAGAAAGTCTCACAAACTTTTCTGCCCAGGCTGGTTTCAAACCATGATTCTCAGATCTTCAACCTCTTGAGTATCTAGAGTTACAGGCATGAGCCATAGACACCTGGCTCAAAATTAATTATTCTTTTTTTTTTTTTTTTTGGTCTGGTCGTGGGGCCTGAACTCTGGGCCTGGGCACTGTCCCTCAGGTCTTCAGTTCAAGGCTAGCGCTCTACCACTTGAGCCACAGCGCCACTTCCAGCTTTTTTCTTTTTGCTTATGTGGTGCTGGGACTCGAACCGAGGGCCTCATGCATACAAGGCAAGCGCTCTACCACTGAGCCACCTTCCCAGCCCCCAAAATCAATTATTCTTTTTTTTTTTTTTGCCGGTCAAGTTGCTTGTGAAGGAACCTGTCCCGGGTGTAGAGGTACTTGGCTTAAGAATTTTAACTTGTATTTTATAAGTGTGAGGAAACCTTTTAAACCTTACCACTGGGTGGTGCTCTTGCTCTAATAGTAAGAAAGTAAATCTTCAGGAATGCCTGGGGAAACAATGGTGGGGATGAGGCCACAGGAAGCTGTAATAGTCTGAAGTGAAATCTTTCATACTATTTCAGTACATAAAATGCTATTGATAATTGTTACTACCTTATAGTAATATAGATGACCAAAATCCAAGGTTTTGAGGTCTTGTTAGGCAATGAATCCCAGAAACATTTCTTCCACACAAGATTGTGGATTTTCAACATACAATGGCTTGCTGCATTACCATTTTTTGAATCCATATTAGTAGGGTTGTACTTCCCCCCTTTAGCTCTACTTTGGGTTTGGGGGTGTTGACATCCTGTTTCAAGTGTGTGGAATTCCAGCCTGGTGTAATCATGATGAGATATTCATAACAAGTTCAAAAGTAGAGCACACACTCCACTCCTGAACAGAAATTGGTAATCAGATGATAGAAAATGCACAAAGAGCCTAACTCAGAGCTGATTGTTCCTGCAAAACAACAGATTCTTACAGATGAAAAAACTTACTCCAATTTGGGGGAGATGGAGCTGAGGAAACAAGCAGTGATGTAAGAGGCAACTTAAAGACATTTTGGATGAGAAATATTGACTCCTTACTTGGGCTCACAAATTAGCTAGGCACAGGAGAAAATCTAGGCATCCAAGACTTTTCCATTTTGTTCCTATGCCCTTTGATTTGAGCCATTCCCTCCAATAGTGACTCTGTTTTAATAATACATGCCGTTCTTACCCCCTGTTCCTAATACTGCCTATTTAACCTAAGGCAAATGTCAGCTGAAGACAGCTGAAAAATGTACTGAAGTACTGCCTTCCTGTGGCTGCCATGTAATAAATAAATATCCTATCCTTGCCCTTCATTATGTCACTTTATTTGGCCTACAGGGGTAAGTGGCTGGACCTGGGGTGAAATTTCTGGAGTTTGGGGCCTAAAAACCCATTGTTAGTGAAATAATATGCCATGTGATTGTTATTATAGGGAGTGATGAGTGGGCACTGGTGGCTCACATCTGTAATCCTAGCTACTCAGGAGTCTGGGAGGTGAGGATGGCAGCTCAAAGCCAGCCCCGGCAGGGAAGTTCATGAGACTCTTTATTTCAAAAAAACCCTCAGAAAAAGCCAGAAGTGACACTGTGGCTCAAGTGGTAGAGTGCTAGTCTTGAGCCAGAGAAGCTCAGGGACAACGTCCAGGTCCTGAGTTCAAGCCCCAGGACCATTAAAAAAAAAGCAGGTGACAAGTAAATGAAGGCTCCTTGTACAATTTGTATTTTATATATAAGTAAAATTAACATACATAGAGTATGCTAAAGAGGTGAATATCACCAGATATCTAGTGATAGTCATGTTAGAGACTACACTCTAAGAATTAAATGAGAAGGAAGGATGAATATATATATATATATATATATACATATATATATATATATATATATATATATATATTACACAATGCTTCTGGTTTTATTTTCTGAGATACTTTTCAGGTATGCTCATTCTTCAGTCTGCATTGTTATCTTCATTTCAGGTCCATTGCTTTGCTCTTTCAGAGTTACATGTATCCTTACATGACAGTCCTCTTTAGTTCTCAGCAGCCATTCTTTACATTTTCTTATGAGGCAGATGCAGAAACAGTTATAAATCACAAAACTCAGGAGGAAAGAAGGGATCGAGTCCCAGTGCTGAGGCCTTCTGCAGTGTGCCTGGCGTGACACTTTGATCTAGAATGAACTGTGCAGAAACAGGAAGGATGAATATTGAGTCAGAAGAGATTGTGGGAGCAGGAAATAAATAGACAAGAAAAATGAGTAATAAATTGGGTTACTCATTTCCTAATTTGATTAGATTTCTTTTTAGGTAAAAAAGATCATGCAACATTTTCTCATCAGATCTAAAATCATTTTTTATGAAACCTATATGCTCCTGGCTTTTTGTTTTAGAGTGAGTCTGGTAAGGAAGAGAGAGTTAGTAAATAAGCAGGTATTAGGAAAGAAAGACTCCTTTTAAAATTTTTTTTTGGGGGGTTGGTCATGGGGCTTGAACTCTGGGCCTGGGTGCTGTCCCTCAGCTCTTTAGCTCAAGACTAGCACTCTACCACTTGAGCCACAGCCCCACTTCTGGCTTTTTCTATTTATGTGGTACTGAGAAATCGAACCCAGGGCCTCATGCATGCGAGGCAAATACTCTACCACTGAGTCACTTTCCCAGCACTCCCTTCAGCATTTTTAAGCATAAAGAAAGTCACTCTTTCCTATTTTAAAAAATAGATTCTGTGGTTTAGTTTTTCTTCTTCTTCTTCTTTTTAAATTCATAGTTTGTCAGGCTGCCTTCACGCCCACCTCCGTGCTGTGTCCCTGCACACAGCAAGGCTTCAAGGGATGCAAGATCAGTTCTGGAAATCCTGAGTCACACCTTCCCCCATGGATAACAGCTCTTCCTTCTACAGGAAACAGACTCCAATCCTGGAGGAGTTTATGAAGGGACAGGGAAGCCAATAGAGGCAGGGAAATGATTAAGTGGCCTGGCTATTCATTCCTAAGTTCCCATCCAGTCAGTCAGTTGAGTTGGTGGGAACCATGCAGTAGATAGCAGAGTTGGATGTGCATTAAAGACAGGAGTGCCACGTCCACGGCCCCTCTGGATCACTATGTTCTGTAAGACTTCCTGCATTCTTTCTTGCTGCTTTTTGGAACTTGGGGGATTTTCGTTTGTTGGTTTTTATTCCGTTTGGTTTTGGTCCCACAGAGCAGAGAATATAGCTTGTACTCACCATAGCACAGACTTCCAAATAGTACTGGTTGTTTCTCTCTGCAAAAAAAAAAAAAAAAAAAAAAAAAGATTCTTCATGGCTTTTTTTTTCCTTTTAAAGAAGACAGCTTATTTTTTGTCAAGTAGGTTTTTTTTCATTATATATATATATTTATATATTATTGTAAAGATACTATACAGAGGGGTTACAGTTACATGAGCAAGGTAGTGAGTCCATTTCCTATCAAGCATTTGTTAGCAACGGTTCATTTAAAGGTATGTGTTTAGAGAAATCTGTTTTATGGCCAAGTACAGAGGCTCATACCTATAATACTCAACCACTTAGGAGACAGAAGACAGGGTGGTTGTGATTTGAGGCCAGCTTAGGCAGAAAAGTTACTGTGACCATCTTTTTTTGTTGTTGTAAAGAACATGCCTGGTGCAGCAATAGACGACCATAATACCAGCTACTTAATTGCAGCCTGAGGCTGGCCCTGGACAAATGTGCAAGACCTTATCTAAAAGATAGTCTGAAAACGAAAAGGTCTAGTGCCTAGATCAAGTGGTACAGGATTTGCCTCTGTGTGAGACTCAGTTCAAATCCCAATTTTGCAAAACAAGAAGGAAAAGGAAAAGGAGAAGGGGAAGGGGAAGGAGAAGAAGACAAAGATGAAGAGGAAGGAAAAAAGAGAAGGAAGAAGAGGAGGTGAAAAAATGTTTCATGGCCACTGAGTAAAGACTTTGCTAGATATTTATAAATGTGTATCTGTGAGATTTAACTTTTTAAAAAGTGAATAAAAATACTCTTTTAAAGCCATGAATGCTTCAAGTTATGCTCTAACCATAAGAAAAACACTGTTAGCCGCTCTTAGCATTCAGAAAATTCATCCTTTTCATTTTCAGTGATGACACAAGTCATATTTTACAGGATAAGCAAGAATCAGAACTTACATCAATACAAATATAATACCCTACTCTCTTGAATAGAGGGAATAATTTATTAATGACAGTGCAAACTAAATATCTATAACCCAATTAGTACTGCAGTCATTTAAGTTATCTCATTGGTAAACCAAATATTTTTTTTTTCTCCCATGCTCTGCTTACTACTAAGGATTAGCCAAGAAGTGGGAGTCTGGAAGAAGAAGGATATAACTTAGAGGTAATGGAAAGTCTAAAGGTTGCCATGTGGCCTTGGAGGATTATGGAGGAGAAAGACAGATTGAGAAGTGAGCCAAAAGCATCAAGTGGCCTACTCTGCCCTCTCTGAGCTTCGGCCACAACAGGAGCACCCTCAATCCACATTTGGAGCTCTAGAGGGAGCTCGTACATTGACTAGAGAGTAGCCCCAGCAAAGATCTCAGTGACACATTCGGATTGCAGAACATGGGTCTGAGTTCAGCTATCCTGGTGTGCCATTGGTTTTATCTTAAAAACCTAAGCAAAGATGGACTGAAAGAACATGAGAAGGTGCCGAGTTTAAGTTCTAGGGAGGACGCTAAAACCAGAAGCAAATTTAGAAAACAGGCTCTGGACTCAGGTGGAATGAGCAGGCAGGTGGACTGTCTTAATAAGCCAAAGCTCGAAGAGAAGGGCAAAGTAGGACCAAATTGTGAAGACTAAAACAATGAAAGTACATAGTAACTCTTGTAATAGTAAAATTCATGGGGCAATCTTTTCTTTTCTTTTCTTTTCTTTTTCTAGTCTTGGGGCTTGAACTCAGGCCTGGGCACTGTCCCTGAGCTCCTTTTGCTCAAGGCTAGCACTCTACTACTTGAGCCACAGCCCCACTTCCAGCATTTTCTGTTTATGTGGTACTGAGGAATTGAACCCAGGGCTTCATGCATGCTAGGCAAGCACTCACTCTACCACTAAGCCACATTCCCAGCCCATGGGATAATCTTTTTAAGAGAAATCACCAGAGAGAGAGAGAGAGCGCGCATGAGAGCGCTGAGCTGAGCTGTGAGACCCAAAAGGATTGGGAGTTTGGAAGACCTTCTCTCAATATACTCTCAGAACACTGAGTTTCCTGAAAAGGTCTACCAGTCCAGGCTTAACAGGAATTCAGATTTCTTTCCTGGGTGTGAGCTAATTCCACCCTAAACTGCCTGAGAATCTGGAAATAGATTAAGGTTTATTCAAATTGTAAGCTGTTTATTGCTCAGCAAGCATTCTCAAGTAAGCCACCTCCCACTTGTGTACAAAATATTGTCACACTGATGTTTATACTTTACTTTCTGCACACACTTCCCTATAGGAAACCAATACAAAACTTGGTGAATGGAACCTTAGAAGTACCCCAAACCTCAATTCCAGTCTGGTCTCTGATACTGCCTTGCTCCCAGATGCAGGGTGGCATGAGGGGTGGGAGGGAAGAGTGTTGAAATGTGTGTGTGTGTGTGTGTGTGTGTGTGTGTGTGTGTTTAGAATGTATAAAGTTATATGTTAGACAAGGAACTCTGATCTGCAGGCCGGAGCAAGAAGATAGAGCTTGGCCTCGTAACGCTGTATACCATATTTTTTCAGGGTCTTCGATGCAGACTTTGAAGTGGAAGGAATACATTTCTATTCTATTTAAATCATTATTGTTTGGTTGTTGATCACCTGAAGCTGAACCTAATACCAACAAATAAAAACCCCTTATCATAGTTGAAGTTTCCTAGGAAGTAGACTGACTTGGAGGCTGGTCTACAGAAGTATATTAGGAGCACTCTTAGAATCTGAAGTTGTGGAAAGAAGGGAAGTAAGATTGAGTGCTGGGAGATTAGCTGTGAAATAATCACAAGACCCCACTCAATTCTATAAGCAACTCTGATGCCGTGTGGCCATCGAGAGTTATTCTGAGTAGGGAAAAGACAGGCAAACTCACTCTTATATCCTCAGTATGGGCTGCCTCCAGGGAGTGAAGAATGACAATAATTGAGATAGATATGTATAGTCAAAGAAGTTTCCAAAAAGAGATCTGTTAGCCAGCATCATCTAAATCAGATTAGGAACAAAATCCGCTGTTCCTGGAAATGGATCAGGATGGCACAGCACACTGTCACTTTACTACTCAAGTCTTAAAAATATCCAGACTTAATGGAGGATTTAAGAATGATACCAAAAGCCAGATGAGGTGGTGAACGGTTACAATCCCAGCACTCTGGAGGTTGAAGCAAGTTTGGCACCAATCTGTTTCAAACCAACCAACCAACTAACCAATCAACCAACCAACCAACCAGCCAACCAAAGAGTTACAATGGTTACAGTTGCAAGTAACAGAATACCTAAGAAAGTAAAGAGGTGATCATGCAGAAAGACTTTTAAAGTCATCCCCATGTGATTGCAAATGACACATCGCTACAGACAGCTACATTTACTCTTGGAAATAATTTCATTTCACCATGAGACCAGGGTGATAGATATGAGCTAATCTTTTCATGACTTCATAAAAACGTTTAACTTCTCAAGAACCAAATTACAATTGCACACTTGGAATACCTATGTGTCCTATAGAGTTATAAGCTCTTTTAACAAAGAGACAGAGAGTCAGGAGGCTTAGAGAAACCCGCTCTCTCATCTCCCAGATCTGTAGCACTCTGTGTTGAGGTTTACCTATGTTAGGTTTACCTTTATAACAAACAGATTGCTGAAAGCACTGACTCAATTCCAGATGAGCTGCAAATTTCAAGAACCTCCCAAGTAAACTAGAATTAAGATTAAGGTGGGGCTTAGGTCCCTTGTTTTGCCTCCAGCATTCTTGAGAAGTGCCATGTCATTCAAAATCT
The DNA here is from genome assembly GCF_019054845.1 of Dipodomys spectabilis. Classification (NCBI taxonomy): domain Eukaryota; kingdom Metazoa; phylum Chordata; class Mammalia; order Rodentia; family Heteromyidae; genus Dipodomys; species Dipodomys spectabilis. The sequence continues at coordinate 18,856,929 of NW_024870775.1, forward strand.
TAAGTAATGAAGAAAGAGAAAGGATGAAATTTGTTCCAGAGCAGATAATTTAACTGAAAATTGAATGCATGATAGGAAACAATACTGTAAATTGATACTTCTGCACTATTTCTTCTGAATTCCTAAAGCCTGGGAGGAATAAAATATAGTGTAAAAACTCTTTTTGTCTGTTCGTTTGTAGGTCATGGGGCTTGAATTCTGGGCAAGGGTGCTGTCCCTCAGTTCTTCAGCTCAAGACAAGCACTCTACTGCTTGAGCCAAAGCACAACTTCTGGTTTTCTGGTGCTTAATTGGAGAGATGAGTCTCATGGACTTTTCTGGGATGGCTTTGAACTGAAATCCTCAGATCTAACCTCCTGAGTTCTAGGATTACAGGCGTGAGCCACCAGCACCTGGCCTCAAAATATATTTTCTAAAAGGTGAAGTTCCCTACCAGCTCACTCAGAGTTTTATTTAAATGGCTATTTCATTGGGCACTAGTGGCTCACGCCTGTAATCCTAGCTACTGAGGAGGCAGAGATCTGAGGATCACAGTTTGAAGCCAACCTGTAAAGAAAAGTACATGAGACTCTTATCTCCAATTAACCACTAAAAAGCTGGAAGTGGACCTGTGGCTCAACGTGGTAGAACACTAGCCTTGAGCAAAAAGAGCTCAGGGACAGTGCCCAGGCCCTGAGTCCAAGCCCCACAACCAACAAAAACAAACAAACAAACCAACAACAACAAAAAAAAACCCAAGCAAACAAAAAACCCAAAAGTGACTATTTCCTTTCAGTTTCAGAAAAAGCAAGCTGGGTGCCACTGGTTTACACCTATAATCCTACCTACTCAGGAGACTAAGATCTGAAGATCACAGTTCAAGAAGCCTGGTCAGAAAAGTCCATGAGATTTTTATCTCTTAACTATCTACCAAAAAAGCCAAAAGTGGAGCAGTGATTCAATACCACTTGCATGTTGGACTTGAGTAAAAAAGCTCATGGACAGTGCCCATGCCTTGAGCTCAAGCCCCAGAACTGGCGCGCGCGTGCGCACACACACACACACACACACACACACACACACACACACACACACACACGGTAGATAACAAATTATGTGAATATCAATGACATTAATAACCATCTAGGACAAAATATAGCTACAGGAGTTCCCAAACAAGAGAAAAATGGCTCAGATTTTCTCTTATTTGGTAAACTTTCTATAGCCATATTTTGATTTGAGTATTTTATTCCTCGAGGCTCTTCTCAACTTGAAACCATAATTTCCTCTCTGCAATTAACATTTATTAATCAGGACAATTTTTTCAGCAGTTTGGTTATTAATTTGTTTCAATTGCTATGATAGAATAATTGAGACTGGCTAAACTATAAAGCTCATGGTTTCTGGAGGTTGGAAGACCTTTTGGTGAGGGTTCTGTGTTGGCTGGGAAAGAAGAAGGGCAAGGGGGTACATGAAGGGGAGAAAAACCATATAAGCAGCGGTGTTGCTTTATAATAACTTGAGCTGACAGTTATGAATTCAGTCCTGCAAGAGTAGCATTAATTCATCATAGCAATGTCATCAGGACCTGATTGTTACTCAATATTGTTACAAAGGGACCAAATTTCATCATGAGTTTCTGAGGGATCAGTCCATATTCAAACCTTAGCACCTGCTTATGATAAAACTCATTCTCAACCTACACTATTCCCATAAATGCAGCCTCCTCTTGACTCTACCCACAAAACATGACTCTTTAACTTATACATCATTTCCCAGCTTATTTTTTCTTCTCAAGAATGGGAGCAAATCTTCAAAACTTCCTGAACCAAGATTCCCATCATACATCATAGGTGCCCAGACCTGAAACTGCTGGTATCAGCTTCAAACCTTCTTTCTCTTCCATATTCACTATTCCTTTCTACAGCACAATTAGACTCAGTTTACCCCTCTTTTTTTTCTCTAAGACTCACAATTGTTTTCAGATACTAATTACTCCTTCCTAATGTTAACACAGTGTCTTCACATCAGCTTTTCACTTCTTCAAGGTAAATAGTTACCTCCAGATTACCCCTGTCTCTTCTTTGCTCTTCATTGTTCAGTGATCCCTATTGCCATCGGAGACATTTTTCAAAGGATGTACTAAAGAACCGTTAGCTTGTGAGTTAATTGTTATCTTCTTCATTAAAAAGTTTTCTGAACTTCAAAAGGCTGTACAATTTAACATCTTTAACTAAGTGTCCGATGCTTCATGATCAGAGTCATTCCTTCCATCATCTCTCCATCCCTTTTTTCCCTTCCCCAGACTCATTTTATGTTTCACATTTCCTTCATCACATATGTACATGAAATGTTCTTGTTGTATTTTCTACCTGTTCCCTTTTTCATTCATCCACTTCCTCCTCCTAGTACCTCCTTACAATCTTATTTCAGCTTCTGGACATTCATTTTGCTACTCTATTTGTTAACTGTCTGAAAGGTTTACTTCATGGAGTTTCATTCCCCCATATACTACATTTTATGTATATATTCGTACACCTCTGTGTGTGTTTACATGGGAGATTATATTTTGGGTCTAAGACCTACATATGAAAGAAAACACGTGCCCTATGTCTTCCTACACTGGATTCCATAGTTCTTGATTCCTATGTCTTCTCAGTTTGGGGGTTAATTTTGTTGAAGGCATTGATGGATGCCTATTTGAAATTTTTTCCCTACTTGTAAGTAGAATGACAGTTTATTTGTGGGTGGTAATGTGCACAGCCTCAACTTTCATTTCTCAGCCTACCTTATAGATTAAACATGGCTATGTGACATATCTCTGTTTGATGAAATACAAGTAGAAGTTTTGGGGTTTGGCACCCCCAAAAGCTCTTTTGAGGGCAAGGTTCTAGGGTTTGGTGTTAGGGCCTCATGCTTTCTAGGAAGGCATCTAGCCACTAGACCCATGTTCCCAGTCCTTTTATGTTTTAGTTTTCAGGTAAGACCTTGCATCTCAGATTACAATTCTCTTACTTACTCTCTCTTAGGTATCTGGGTTTACAGGCATTCACCCACATGAACCATTTATTAAATAAGATGGGGACTCACTAACTCTTTATGCCATAACTCTTAGATCATTGATTGTGATGGTTGTCTCTCTAAGGCCAGCCTTGAAACATGCTAATCAATACTTGCTGAATAGCTGGGATTGCAGGTGCTAGCCACTACAGCTTTTTGTAAGATGGGAGTAGACAGTCTCAGGTGACACAATTCTTGTGCGTTTTTCCTTTCTTCTACAAAATGAAAATGTGAGTCTTCCCATTGGGAGAGAATGTATCAGTCATGTGAAAGTCTCCATAATCTAAAATGTCCTATTGTAATTTGATAAATTGGCATTTTGGTGTATATATCACAATTTATGAACCTGGTTAGACTTTGCTTGATAAGATAAACCCCATCTTAGCATATTTGCAAACTAATTTTCATGGCTTGAAAAAATGAGGAAGAGACAGAAAAATCATCATTCTCTGTGAGTCTTCACAGGACTTAACACATCACCAGCTTCACTTGGCAACCATCTAAACATACCAATCTTTTATTTTAATCTTCAACAGATTATGTTTGTACTAATAATACACAATGCTCCACTGGAAAAGGAATGGAATTTGGCTCTGAGGAAACTCGTGAGGAGGCATAAAGTATTCTGCTTAATAAAGCAATCCTATATGGAGTAAATCAGTAGGTTGTTCAACCATATTCTCTTAGAGAATTTGAATGTGAGACAGAGATAAACTGATCATTCAGGAATGCAAACTCAGTAATGTGGAAAAGAGTGAAAGTAAAATCCATGAGTCAGTGATGTCAATTCTAGGCAGAGACCATGAATAAGAGATTGCATGAGTTTTGTCACATCCTGATTCTGATTCATTTGTCGGCTGCAAATACTTAATTTCCTGTTTTCTCTTCAATCACTTGAGATAAACTGAGTGGTCCTGTGTGCTTTACAGCTTGAAAGAGTAAGTTATTTAAACAGTATTTCTCAAATTGATTTCCTAATTTTCATGTCCACTTTCCTACTCAGATTAAACCTTATTCACATTGATGACTAAAGCAATAACAGCAACTTCCTGTTTCTCACTCTTCCATCATGTACTTTTCTAAGGCACATAACCTGTTACTCTACATATTCCTGAATAATGCTTGTATCAGCCATTGTACGCACAGGTATGCAGTGCATCCTGAGGTTGGCTATAGAACAAGTACCTCATTGTTCATACATGTGTCTGGGAGACTAAGCAATAGAGGAGTCATATCCTATCTGGTGAGGAGGAAACTGAGGATCAGAAGAGACAGAGATGATTTCATTTTTTCTTTTGGTTTTCATCACCAAGTAAATGCCAATATCTTCCACTTCAATGTCTCCACTTTCTCCCCAGTTAGATGCATATGGCCAAAATGTTTATCCTATATCTCTACTGGGGGGGGGATTTTCAGATACCTGAATCTCAATATGGTCTAAAATAAAGATCATACATTTGTTCTTATGTAGGAGTGGTTTTTTTTTTCTCTTTAAACTGACATCACTTTGTCCAAGATGAAAAGTTACATTTCCTCCTCTCCCTTTCCTTCTCCCCAATTATTCATATTTAAGAAGTCACAATCTCGGGGCCTGGGAAGGTGGCTCAGTGGTAGAGCGGTTGCCTTGCATGCATGAGGCCCTGGGTTCGATTCCTCAGCATCATATAAGCAAAAAGAAAAAAACCAGAAGTGGTGCTGTGGCTCAAGTGGTAGAGCGCTAGCCTTGAGCTGAAGAGCTGAGGGACAGCGCCCAGGGCCCCCCCCCCCAAAAAAAAGAATTCACAATCTCTCTTTACCTTAGCTTTCATTAGCTATATAGGGGATTTTATTTTGATAATTCCACATGTTTTCAGTATATCCAATCAATTTCACCCCCACCCCCAAATCTTTTAATTCTACTGTTTTAAAAGAAATGAACACACTCATATATACTATATGTACATATATTGTTTATATGCATGATTGCATAGTGGAATGATCAAATCAGACTAGTTGGACAATCTAAACATCTGTTTGCAGCAAGATTTAATTCTCCCTTAGCTATTTTGAAATACTTGGTACATTATTAGTAACTATACTCACTGTACTATGCAATATAGAACACTAGCATTTTTTCTATCCAGCTACAACTTTGTACCCATTAATTAACATGTCATCTTTCCATATATACCCCCTCGAATCATCATTGGTAATCATCATTCTATTCGCTCCTAATATGAATTCAACTTTTTTAGATTTCACTTATAATGAAATCATATGGTACCAATCTCTTCATGCTTAGTTTATTCCACTTAAGGTATTGTTTCCTAGGTTTATCTTTATTATCACAAATAATATTTTTTTTTTGTTTTTGGTTGTGGAGCTTGAACTCAAAGCCTGGGTGCTGTCCCTGAGCTCTTATGCTGAAGGCTGGGACTCTACCACTTTTTTTTTTTATTAAAAGAATGTACTCCACTGTACATATAAGCCATGTTTTTAAAACCCTTTCATGTTTACATACTATGTGGATAATGTTGCAATGAACATGAGAGTTCATACATCTTACCAATAGACTGTTTTTATTTGCTGTGGGTATATACTCAGTGGTATTTTTTCTTCTTCTCCTTGAAGTGCTAGGGTTCAAATCCAGGGCCCTGTGGTGTCAGGCACGCACTCTACCACTAAGATATTATCTCAGGCCTTATTAAGCCATTTTAAAGCATGTCTATATGTAATTTCTGTTGTATTATCAGTGGTTGTGTGATGGAACTATATACAAATAGTTGTTGGTGTTAAAAGATATTTAAACGAGACATTTTGTTTATTTTATTTTATTTTTGCATTTCAGTGACTCCTTTATTTTTTTTTAAACATTTTTTTATTGTAAAGATACTATACAGAGGGTTACAGTTACATGAGTAAGGTAATGAGTACACTTCCTATTGAACATTGTTACCCCCTCCATTGTTTTCCCCCTACCATCCCTTCCCTTCCTACCTTCCCCAAGGTTCTTTCTTTTTTTTTTTTTTATTGTGATTAAGTGATTACATAATTTCCAGAATTTCACAGTATTGTGGAATAATGATGCTCATTTAAAGTCACAAGTTCATTCTAACTTTCCTGGAGCAAATTGTCTATCACGTCTATAACATATAATGGTGTTCACATGTTATACACCATACATGTGATCAGCAGCATGGGGATATTTAGTAGTGGTTCGACCAGATGAGTGGGAGTTCTTTGTTTCTTTTTTTTTTATTTTTTTTTTTTCAGTTTTTTATTTTTATTGTGAAAATACTGTACAGAGGGGTTACAATTACATGGGCAAGGTAATGAGTACATTTCTTATCAAGCATTGTAGCCTCCTCCTTTGTTTCCCCTTCCCATCCCATCCTTCCCTCCACCCTCTATTAGGAATTTTTAGATTATTTTCCTAGTTGTGTTAACTTTTAGTTACAATCATTTTTCTTGTTTGGGGTCATTAATAATCATAACTAAAAAGTTATACATGTACTAGGAAGGAGAGAAGCCATTTAGAGAGAAAGAGAAGGAAAGAGATCTCACAAGAATGATATACATTTCTTTAAGCATGTATGATTTTTTTTCTGTAAAAAGGGCTCAGAGAACTTTACAGTAACTTGTTAAATAAGAGTGACACAATTTGCTAGCTTCATTTATTACCACAGGTAATTAAGACTTGTGAAATAGTGTTAAAGAGCCCATGATAATGAGGGATTTTTCTCTGCTAGTGGAAGATGAAGCTTAATGGCAGTGAATAAAAGAAGTGTCTTTTTCTTGTTTAGCTCTAAGGAGCTAGACTTTCAAGGTTTTCTGTGTTTTTGTTCTTAACAATTTCTCCTTTGTGTTCCAAATTGGAGACTGTACTTTGAGGATTGGTTCACACAGTTAGTTGATCTTTATCAAAAGCATTTGGATAGCTTTTACAAACAAATTTGCAAGCCTGACCCCTTTGCAATTCAGGAGTCTGTATCTGTCTCTCTAGATCTCCTTCTCTCTTTTTTCTTTCTCGTTCCTTTCTCTCCTTCCTTCCTTTTCTCTAGTTCTTTGTTTCTTAAGTCCTGTTAGTTTTGTCTTATCACCTAACATTTTGGATTTAGCATCCACTTATCAGGGAGACCATGTACCGTTTGTCTCTTTGCTCTTGGCTTACCTCGCTCAACATGATTCCTTCTAGCTCCATTCATTTCCCTGCAAATGCCATTATTTTGTCATTTCTAATGGCTGCATAATATTCCATTGTGTATAGATACCACAATTTTTGGATCCATTCATCTGTGGTGGGGCATCTGGGTTGTTTCCATATCCTAGCTATTGTGAACAGTGCTGCAATAAACATGGAGGTGCACGTGTCCTTGTATATTGGTTCCTGTTGTTCAGGGTAGATGCCTAGAAGTGGTATGACTGGGTCGTAAGGGAGGTCAATCTTTAGCTTTCTAAGGACCCTCCAGACTGCTTTCCAAAGTGGTTGTATAAGTGTACATTCCCACCAGCAGTGTAATAGGGTTCCTCTTTCTCCACATCCCCTCCAGCATTTGTCATTGGCTGATTTGTGGATGTGGGACATTCTGACTGGGTAAACGGGACATTTTAGCTTATGTCTATAACCATAGTTATTTAGATGGTAGAGACTAGGAGTATTGCAGTTTGAGGCCAGTATAGGCATAAAATTATTAAAATTCCATATCAACCAATAAAGTAGCTCACACATGCTGTCCTAAGCACATGGGAGGCATGAACAGAAGAGCTATGGTCCAGGCTGGCTCAGGCAAAAACACAAGAACTTATTTGAAAAGTAACAAAAGTTTTAGGGATGTGGTGCAAGTTGTACAGTTCTTGATTAGCAAGTACTAGGCCACGAGTTCAAACCCTAGCCCCACCATGAAAGAAAGAAAAAAAGGAAGAGATTAAAAAAAAGAAATAAAGAATATTTGTCTTTTTTGTGTGTGCTGGTTCTAGGACTTGAACTCAGGGCCTGGGCACTGACTCTAAGCTTCTTTTGTTCAAGGTTAGTACTGTACCACTTGAGCCACAGCTTCACTTCTGGCCTTTTGTTTTTTGAGTAGTTTATTGGAGAAAAGAGTATTATGACTTTTCTGCCTGGGCTGGCTTTGAACTATGATCCTCAGATCTCAGCTTCCTGAGTAGCTAGGATTATAAGTGCCAACCCACTGGCACCTGGCTTTATTCTTTCTTTTGAACTGGTTCTGCAGTTTGAACTGAGAACCTCCTGCTTAGTTGACTTTCTTGCTCACAGCCGATATTCTACTATTTGTGTTATGCTTCCTGTCTTATCCTTTTTTTGAGATACAAACATTATTTCATAGTTTCTCTGTCCTAAAGGGACCATCCTTCAAACTTTACCACTTGAGCCACTCTCCCAGCCCTTCATATAGTCATTAGTTTTTGAAAAGGGTCCTATAAGTAAGCCCAGCTGCCTGGCCCATGACCCACTGATTTACACTTAGCTAGTATATCAGCTGTGTACTAAGGCATACAGCTATTGATTGAGACTGTCTTGTATTTATGCCTAAGCTGGTCTGGAGCTATGCTCTTCCTGATCTCTGCCTTTCAAGTAGATAGGATTATAGGCATGAGCCATACCACTTGTCTCTTTATGGCATATTTTGAAATATACCTTATGGTACCAGAACATCTTTCTTACTGCCTGCTGCCTACTAAAATTGCTACTCAGTAGAGGATTCATCCCTCAGCTCTGGGAATCCTCTTAAAATGTAGATATTCCTCGACATATGGAGTCACTATATCACAGTACAAAGCAGTGGATCATATTGTGGGTTCAACTGTCAGAACTATGCCCAAAAGAAGCAGCTAGTGTCACAAAGTTCTGATAACTTGACTGATGCTTTGGTCTCTTGTGTCATCAGAGTGTTCCTGGTAATAGATGCACATTACAACCTCAATGCGTGTGCTAAGTGCTTGGGCAATAGCAGTAGGGAAGAATGAAACAGGCGGGTGGGTGAGGAAGCAGCCTGAGCACTATGTGTACTGGCAAAAGAGGAAGGAGCAGACAGAAATGGCAGGAGCAAGTGTTTAAGATAAACCTTGCTTATTTCTTTTCTTTTCTTTCTTTCTTTCTTTTTTTGTGGTCGTGGCACCTGAACTCTGGGCCTGGGCACTGTCCCTGAGCTCTTCAGTTCAAGGCTAGCTCTCTACTACTTGAGCCACAGCGCCACTTCTGGATTTTTCTGCTTATGTGGTGCTAAGGAAACAAACCCAGGGCCTCATGCATGCGAGGCAAGCACTCTACCACTGAGCCACCTTCCCAGTCCCAAACCTTGCTTATTTCTAAAGTCTTGTTTCAGCTAGCTCCCTGAAGCAGAGATTGTGCTTAGGAGAAATTAAACTGGCAACAAATTATCTTTCCTTGGAAGTATTATTATTATTATTATTATTTTTGGGTCTAGTCGTCGGGCCTGAACTCTGGGCCTGGGCGCTGTCCCTCAGCTCTTCAGCTCAAGGCTAGCGCTCTACCACTTGAGCCACAGCACCACTTCCGGCTTTTTTCTTTTTGCTTATGTGGTGCTGAGGAGTCGAACCCAGGGCCTCAGGCATGTAAGGCAAACGCTCTACCACTGAGCCACCTTCCCAGCCCTCCTTGGAGGTATTATAAGAAAATACACAGTGTAATATTACAGTACTGGTCATTCTTCTTTTCTAATCTGGTCTATTAACAGCAATGTAAAATTAGTCAAATAGTCATATTTACTGAGTATCAGTGACACAGGCAAACTCAAGGTGTGAAATTAAACACAGATTAAGAAATGGTATTTCTTATCATATTAGACAGACTAATTATCCTTTAGCAAATTTGAGGGTGGGAACAGACAAAGACTCATTTGTCTGCTATTTCCATTTTTAATTAGCAAAGTTTTCAGCCAGCATTACAAAACTGAGTAGAGAGAATAGCCGAGAAACAAGAACTTAAGGTAATATTTGTTTGAAAATAGACTTCTGCATGCAAAGGTCTTCTCATCCACATTTTCCTTTTCTCCAAAATGTCAGAGAAATATTTTTTCTATTAATATGTAGTCCAAATACATATATATCTTCTCAGAATATATGCTTTATAGAAGGTTACTATGTAGATTAAATATCATTGTAAACACATAAGAAAACCATGTGAAAAAATGGCTCATTCATTCTGTACAGGTACCTGGTTGTTCTTTAGTTTTCATAGAGATTTATGCTCTGGAATCTGACTGGGGAAAAAGAAACTTTTCTCTGGCTGAGAAAATAAAGGAACTAGTGTGAGCAACTAGAACATTTACTGAATTTCAATTTATGAGGTCAGCAAATACACACACAGCACATCATTACATTCATATTCATATATACATAGCATATTATTGTTATTATATACATACATACATACAGAGCACATGATTACACTTCATTGTCAGCATTGAATTACAAATAATAATATGTACTTGCTTTATGATCATGGGTACCATGGATGCCAGGTAATACTTTTTAAAGGAAAGATAGGAAATTTGAAGCTGGGATGGCTATGTTTGAATGCTGCCTCTAATGCTGATGCATTCTCCAGAGAAAGTTAACTTTTTTTTTTTTTGGCCAGTCCTGGGGCTTGAACTCACGGCCCGGGTACTGTCTCTGAGCTTTTTTTTTGCTCAAGGGTAGCACTCTGCCATTTGAGCCACTGTGCCATTTCTGGCTTTTTTTATTTTATGTGCTACTGAGGAATTGAACCCAGGGCTTCATGCATGCTAGGCAAGCACTCTACCACTAAGCATTTTCCCAGCCCCTAGTACTTATAAGCCCTAGTGAGCTCATCTGCAAAATGAAAAAAATAAATACCTAGATTCTTGGGTTTGTGGAAGGGATACCTGACACAACATCCATCCAGAACAGAGAAAACATTTATACAAGTTTCTTCCTTATCCTAGCCCTTCCCTCCTCCATTTTTTTTGATAGTGATTGAACTTTAGGAATGTTTGTGCATGTGTGTGTGTGTGTGTGTGTGTGTGTGTGTATTACTGGGGACTGAACCTAGAGTCTCATACTTGCTAGGCAAGCACTCTAACACTGGATCTATGTCTTCAGCTCTTAAATATTAAGATGCTATTTGTAAGATTTTTCTTCTTCCTTTTTTTTTTGTTTCAGACTTTACTGCTCCTATTCAGGAATCCAGAAATTCTTGATGATTAGAAGAATACAATGATGATAGAGTGAAATTCGGGTCCAGAGAATCACTTCAGAATGAAACTCACTTTCACATGCATTACTATTACCTGGAACTCAATCAAGCTGGTGCCTATGTTTCAGTTTAAAAAATACTTCCTGGGGGTGAGGAGTGTGGCTCAGTGGTAGAACATGCTCAAGGTCCCAGATTTGAACCTCAGCGCTGAAAACATACTTCCTGGAGGAAAAGAATTGCTAAGGTTCTTTTCAGTTATAATTTCTGGGTTAAACTTGATTGCTCTTCAATATCTAAAGAATATCATTGAAAATGTTATTTTCAAAATGGAATGTAGCCTACAATTGTGTATGTGTGTATATACATATACACACATATATATGTATAATGTATACATACACACATATATATTATATATATGTTATTTTTAGAGTAGTCCAGGAGACATATTGATGACTGTTTCTAAAAGCTAAATGTAAACACTGGAGTAAGCACTTATTTGAAGCTTTCCTGAAAATAGATTTAAATGTACTTATTAGCTGGAATTTAAACAGAAGACAAAAATCAACACTATTTACTTAAACAGAAAGAACTGAATTAAATCTTGATTACTGTGTAACTTACGGATTTAGGAATTCAAAGTAAATGAAATACGATGTTTTGTTTTTCCTGCAGGTATGACCAGCAGGAAGATTTTCTGTTCCTGGGGCTGTCCCTGGGGCTCCCAAGGGAAGTGATTAGAGTTGTTAAAACTTAGAAAGTTAGAGAAGCTCCACAGAGGTGAAACTTAACCTAAAGCAAAGTCTTGTCTCAGCTTACGTTGAGACTCTTGTTGGCCTGAAACCAAAACCTTTGGGGGGGGGTGGGGTGTACTGGTTTACTGATGTCTCTAAGGTTGGAGGCATGTTGAGGTTGGAGGCAGGATGAGGGTGGTTTGTAAAAGTTGGGGAAATCACAAATTGAATTCAGCTGTAGCTATCCTACAGCATTTCTGCTACTGGGTGAAGAACCTTGTCACAATGATCAAGGAACTATAAACTGACTAGGCTGACTAAGGGAACAAACAGAAATATATCCTTTGTCCTCCTCCATCTTTGCAGTCTATACAACTCTACGACAGCAGCTTCCAGCAGAGCAGCCTGCAATGCCAAAATGGTATTTTTCATCCCAGGGCCAGCCCTACAACACTGAATAGAGAAAGCACTGAGAGACAAGAACCTAAGGTAAAGCTTGTTTGAAAATAGACCTCTACATGCAAAAGAAAGAAATCTTTAGGAGGCTGAGATCTGAGGATCTGAGATCAAAACCAGCCCAGGCCGGAAAGTCTGTGATACTCTTATCTCCAATTAACCACCAGAAAACCAGATGTGAAGCTGTGGCAAAAAGGGGTAGAGTTGGGGCTGGGAAGGTAGCTCAGTGGTAGAATGTTTGCCTTGCGTGCATGAGGCCCTGGGTTCCATTCCTCAGCACCATATAAGCAAAAAGAAAAAAACTGGAAGTGGCGCTGTGGCTCAAGTGGTAGAGTGCTAGCCTTGAGCTGAAGAGCTGAGGGATAGCGCCCAGGCCCAGATTTCAGGCCCCATGACTGGACACGCCGCCCCCCCCCCCAAAAAAAGGGGGTAGAGTGTTAGCCCTGAGTGAAAAAGCTCAAGGGTAGTGCACAGGCCCTGAGTTCAAGCCCCATGACTGACAAAACAACAACAACAAACAAAGAAAAACCCCTTGATATTCTTACATTTGACAGAAATTACAGTTAAAATAATAGTAACAATATTAATATCAGTTAAAGCTTTCTATGAACTGGGATTATGATGAGCACGTCACACTGTATTTTTAATCCTTTCCATAAATCTTCCAAGGAAGTTCATAATTATCTCTACAATCTAGTCAGGAAAATAAGCCTTGATAATGTTGCGTACTTAAGATTAGACAGCTAAATGGTATAACTATGACTAGAAACCAGATCTTCTGACAACAGAAGCTTCCTGGCCATTCACACTTCTCTGGAGTCCATTTTACATATTCCTTATGTAGGTCCAGGTGCAAGGCATGGGCTACACATGGGCCCAGGCAACACTGATTTTATCCTTGCTCCTGCCCTCCTAACCTTCAGAAGAAAACTTACATAACTTTCAAGTAGAGCCAGGATGCATGCCACTTCCTATCCTTCCATTACATTTGTGCCCTTAAAATAAATCCTTTTGGCTTGAAATATTATGTTTCTATTCCTTACATCCCTTCCATTTTCCATATTCCTTGTAATAACTCTTGCCTGAAACCTGAAAAGGCTCTGTGCCAAATGGGTACCCCTGGTCGACCTAGGAAGCCAGATCTGTTGCTGTGTAGCCTAACATCTGAGGATGGAGGATAGATGGACATGACCTTGGCCTTCTAGCTTTGTCTGGTTCTATGGCTATCCACAGAGGAAGATCAGCTGGGCCTCAAGTCCCAAGGCTGGAAGATTAACTACTTTGACTAGTTTTACCTGTTCCCTTTCTGGCCACCTGTTTAACACCAATGACACAATATTTTATCCTTTTGGGGGAAGGGACATTATTTGGGTTTGAACTCAATATTTTGTCCATGGTGTCAGGTGCTCTACCACTCGATCCATGCCTCTAGCCTTTGCTTTGATTTATTTTTTTAATTGAATCTCACATTTATGCTTTGGCTTGCCTTAACCATAATCCTCCTATTTATATTTCCCCTGTTGCTTGGATAGCAGGTTTACATCATCTCCCCAGTAACTAGGAGTACAGGTAAGAGCCACTATTTTATCCATCTTTAATAAATGTTGGGCCAGGTATCGTTGGCTCATGCCTGTAATCCTAGCTACTTAGGAGTCTGAGATTAGAGGATCATGGTTCAAAGCCAGCAGGAAAGTTTGTGTGATGCTTATCTCCAATTAAGCACCCAAAAAAGCTGTTAGTGGAGCTGTAGCTCAAGTGGAAAAGCACTAGCCTTGAGCAGAAAAGCTCAGAGACAGTGCTAAGACCCTGAGTTCAAGCTCCAGGACCAATACACACACACACACACACACACACACACACACACACGTTGATACTCAAGGTAGAAAGACACATAACCATAACATAGATAGGGAGGGGATTTATGATATAAAATGAAGAGCAGTAAATGTAAGCTCTTACACAGAAATTATAAAACGTCACCACTATCAAACAGTATTTTTTGTTACCCATTATGATGAGGTAACTTTTATTTTTCTCCTTTTTGGATGAGAAAAAGCTATAAATGGCATCCCCCTAGTAATCCTAGCTAACAACCAGTAGAACCATGTCTTGCATAGAAGTATTTTGAGTCCTTCTCCAAGATGACAGAAATCAGTCCATCATTTAACATATATTTACTCAGCACCTTTCCTGTACTAGGGTTTGGAAATTCCACGGTGAATGGAAGAGTCTGGCTTCTGATGTAATGTATGCTACGGATGGGGGTTAGATTACAAATTAGTCAAATCACACAAATAAATGAAACTTTACAGACTTGATTGGATCATAGGAGTGAAAGTGCCAACAGAAATGAGTTTAGGATGTGCATCTGACCATATAAAATAATATTTATAGAAGTTAACTCCAGGAAATGGAGATGAGGATTTTTTTTCTTTGTTGCTGTTCTTGTTTTCCTTTCTTTTGGTCTTGTTTGTTTGTTTATCTCTCTTTTGGAGGAGAAGGAAGGGCACAGATGGAGGGTTGAAGGGTGAAAAAATGCATAGAATCTATATTGAAAATGAACTATACAATTTCTGGGTGGGGATGGGAGGGAAAATCTGGGAGAGAGAGAGGGAAGGGATGACATTGTCCCAAAATAAATGTACTTTCTGGGCTGGGAAGGTGGCTCAGTGGTAGAGTGCTTGCCTTGCATGCATGAGGGCCCTGCGTTAGATTCCTCAGCATCACATAAGCAGAAAAACCTGGAAGTGGTGCTGTGGCTCAAGTGGTAGAGTAGAAATCCATGAGTGATTTTGGTTTCGTGTTTGATACGTTTGTATACAATTTGTAAATAAAATACAGAGTATCTGGTTAAATTTGGGGAAATATTAATACTAAAAATGTTTATTGCTCAGCTGAGATTTAACTAGATAGCCTGTATTTTATCTGGCATCTCTTGTCCTGACTCTGGATCTTTGAGATCTTGGATGTGCTTGGTGATCTCTCTCTTTGCTTAGGGTTCTTCAACCCTATCTGGAAAATGTTCATGTCCTTTGGGAGAACAGCCTGTGTTCTCACAAAAAGAATGAGAAGCACCCAGGCATAACATTTTTGGATATCTACCCAGCTCATTACTAATCAGGATATGATAAAGACACTTGCTTATCCATGTTCATTGCCACGTTATTCACAACAGCGAAGTTATGCAAACAGCACAGATGCCTTATAACAGATGAGTGGATCAATAAAATATGGTATATATACATAATGGAATTTTACTTGCCCATTAGATAAAATAAGATTAAGTCATTTGCAAAAAAAAAAGGATATACTGGAACAAATCATGGTAAGTGAGGTAAGCTAAGCTCAGAGGTAACACATTGTATATGTTTTCTCTCATATGTGGAAGTTAAAGCTAAAATATAACTGGACATGATAACCTATATAGGACTCTAGGCATTCACACACAGACTAATGAAGTATATTTTTATTTTGTCAGTCATGGGGCCTGAACTCTAGGCCTGCGCACTGTCCCTCAGCTCTTCAGCTCAAGGCCAGTACTCTACCACTTGAGCCACTTGTGGTTTTCTGGTGGTTAATTGGAGATAAGAGTCTCACGGACTTTCCTACCCAGGCTGGCTTTGAACCACGATCCTAAGATCTCAGCCTCCTTGTAGCTAGGATTACAGGCATGAGCCACTGCTACCCGGTTTAAAATACCACTTTTCAAAACAGAAAAATAAAGTCTGAGAACTAAAGTTCTTCTGAGTGGGGACTATGGGTAGATGAGATTTATACAAAATAAACTTATCTTGAGCATTTTGCCAGCCAGTTTCTTTTTTTAGTTGTGATACAAATATCACTTATCAAAATTACCCTAGGATTGGTCTCACACTGAAGTACAACTGTTGAAATTCTGTGGCCCTAAAAGCAATACTTTTCATATCCTCCATGACAAGGATAGTCCTAGAGTGGAATCTGATCAGTAGAATCTACAGTTTGAACCTGCTAGAGACTACCTACTTGTTCTAACACATGGAACCTACAATGGAGACTGGAAAACATAGCCTTTTGCATACAGGAAAAATAAACCAGATTAGTGATCATTGAACCAGTTTATGCTACAAGAGAGATTTGGTTGTGTTTTTTGTTCATTTTATCATAATAGAAAGCACACTGGAATCTTGGAGACCTGGATTTTTTTTTCAACTGGAAGCCAAAATACTCATATGTGAAATGAATTCCTATAAGATGTTTCTTTTTAGCTCCAGAAGTCAATTAGGTACTACATGGTGAGAAGTCTGTTATGGTTTTGAACTTAACTATCTCCTAAAGGTTGTGTGTTTAAGCCTAGTCTAAAGTTGTTACAATAAAGAATTGGAATTAATTTACTCATATATGAGTTCAACAAGCTACCTTATTCTAGACACTTGATTAGGTGAAAAGGATATTTATATAAAGTGTAGGAATTTACACTTTTTGTGTTTCTTGTATGTGTGCTTGAAAAAATATTTGGAAAGAAATTATATGCATCTAAAAATGTCTTGATTCTACCATTCCACTTGGTTGTTAGCACAGTTAGGATGAAAATAATTTTCCCACCATTTCTAAGGCATTTCCCAACACATTCTAAATATAGAGAAACTATTGGGAAGTGAAGATGTCTTTTTGTTCCACTGTATGTGACTCCTCTCTGCCCCCAAATGTTTTTGGCATCTTCTATATACTGAAAAAAAAAGTAATGTACTATGATGTGTCTCGTGTGGTATTCTTTTATTTTTCCATTTGTGCTGAATGCTAAGTAGACAGCCCTTTTATTAGTCTGGAAGCACATCTAACTTCTGGGAAGCGCTCTTATCTTTAATAATCTCTATATGTTTCCTCATAGATTTGTGAAATTCTTACTAGTGGTTCTATCAGTTTTTTCCTCTTGATAATTTATTCTTCTTTTTTCTCCCTCTTTAAAACAAAATGTTTTAGCTGGGTACCAGGGGCTCATGTCTGTAATCCTAGCTGCTCAGGAGGTTGAGATCTGAGCATCACAGTTTGAAGCCAGCCTATGCAGGACAGTCTGTGAGATTCTTATCTCCACTAAATTACCAAAAAAGTCAGAAGTTGAACTGTGGCTCAAGTAGTAGAGTGATAGCCTTGAGCACAAGAAGCCCAGGGATAGTGCCCAGGCCTTGAATTCAAACCCTAGACCCCAAACACACACACACACACACACACACACACACACACACACACACATACAATGTTTTAGTTTATGATAGTTTTGTATTTATAGAAAAATTGTGAAGGTAGTACAGAATTAGCACCTACCTCATATCATATACAGCTTCCCCAATTATTAACATCATGTATTAGTATAGTACTTCTGTTTCAATGAGCCACTGCTAATATATTAGAATTAATCAAAGCCCATACATTATTCAGATTGTCTTACTTTTTACCAGATGTACTTTTTCTATTCCAAGATAATGTCTAGGATATAACCACATCTAAAATGCTTTGATTCTACCATTCCACTTGATGGCTGGTATAGCTAGGATGAAATTAATTTTCCTATAGAATTTTAAAGCAGTGCATTCTATCGCTAGTGATACTACTGGGAAGTTAGATGACTTTCTGATTTCTTTCCCATTATATGATGACTAATTATATATCACATCTCCTTAGACTTTTCTTGGCTTGACAGTTTCTCAAATTCCCCTGGTTTTAAATGACCTGGAGAAGGACTCCAGAGTAGAACTACTCATCAGGTATTTTTAGACTATTTCTCAGTTGAGATTAATCTACTCATTATAAGATTGGAGCTATGGGTTCTTGGGAAGAATATGACACTTCTATTCATATCATATTATACCAAAGGAACATACTAGCAGTATAACTTATGCTACTGATGTTAACTTTGATCAACTGGCTAAGGTAGTGTTGGTCAGGTTGTCTCTTTGATTCTCTCTCTCTCTTCTCTTCCCTTTCTCTCCTCTTTCCTCTCCTCTCTCCTCCCTCCCTCTATCGCTCCCCCTCCCTTTCTCCCTTCCTACCCCCTCCCTCCCTCCCTCCCTTCCTTCCTACTTGGGGCCTCTTACTCTACATTTGAGTCATGCCTCCAGTCCCAGTTTTTGCTGGCTAATTAGAAGCAAGACTCTCTTGGATTCACCTGCTAGACTGGCTTTGAACCAAGATCCTCAGATCTCAGCTTCCTGAGTATCTAGCTTGCTAAGCATGAGCCATTAGATCCTGGCTCCGGTTTTTTTTTTTCTTTTTTCATTTCTTCTTCTTCTTCCTCCTCCTCCTTTTCTTCCTCCTCCTCCTCCCTCTACTAGGATTTGAAACCAGTGCCCCACATTTGCTAGGCAGATGCTCTATACATGGAATACACTATAGCTCTTTTTTGTTAGGTTTTCTTATTGCCAGATTTTTCCTATTTCTTCCCCTTCTTATGTTCCACATTGAAGGCAAAATTTGTACAGAAATTATTGTCCTTTTAATATGATGGAATAACTGTTGATGATCCTTTCTTTTCTGTTATTGGTAATTTGACTTTTGATCAGTTAGACCTCAATTTTTGATTGGTTGGACTGACTAGAGCTTTATAAGTTTCACAGATTTTTTTAAAAAGTAGCTCTTTTGATTCCAGTCATTTTTACTCAATTTTATTAATTTCCACTATATTTTTTATTATTTATCTTGTTTTCTTTAGATTTATTCTTTCTCTAATTTCTGAAGGTGGAAGCTAAATGATTTGACTTTTTTCTTTCCCAATATATACATCTGATGCTTTCATTTCCCCTCTAACCTCTGCTTTTTACCACATTTTACAAATTTTTCTTCTAAGGCCTTTAATTTACCTTATTTTATTATTTTATTCTGGCCAGGTAACCCTGACTGGCCTCAAAGTCTTGATCCTAGGGTCACAGGAGAGTGCTTATCTGCTTTGCACAAAATTTTAAAAGTTGGATGTTCATTTTAATTTTAGGTAGAAAATATTATTTTACTTTTTCTTGAGATTTTTTTCTTTGATCCTTGAGTTATTTAGAAAAATGTCTAGTTTCTAGATACTTGAGAATATTCCTTCTATCTGTTACTTATTTCTAGATCTACATCTTGTGGTCTGAAAACACTTTTTATAAGGTTTTTTTCTTTTTTTTTTAACATTTGTTAAGGTATGTTTAATAGCTTGCAATGGGACCTATCTTATGAATGTTCTATGTGGGTTTGAGAAGAGTATATACTCTGTTGTTATTGGGAGAAGTATTGTATGTCAGTTAGATTAAATTGATTGACAGTAGTCTCCAGATTATCTGTATCTTTACTGATTTTCTGCCTACTTGATCTACTGATTCATGAAAGAAGGATTTTAGCTGGGCACCAGTGACTCATGCCTATAATCCTAGCTACTCAGGAGGCTGAGATCTGAGGATCCCAGTTCAAAGCCAGCCTGGGCAGGGAAGTCTGTGAGACTCTTATCTTCAATTAACGACTGGAAAACTAGAAGTAGTACTGTGGCTTAAAATGGTACAGTGCTAGCCTTGAGCAAAAAGAGGTGAGGAACAGTGCCCAGGCCTTGAGTTCAAGCCCCATGACCAACCAAAAGAAGAAGAAGGATTTTAAAGTCTCTAATTCTGCCAGGTCCACTGGTCTTTCAGTTAAAATAATTGTGTTTCATGTATTTTCATTCTTCTTTTAAAAGCAGATGGAACTGCAGTCTCTTCTTAGAGTGTTAACCTCTTTAGTATTATGAAAGATCCCTCTTTAGCCCCGCTACTATTTGTTCTGAAGTGTGGTTTGTAGGCCCTCCAGTTTTCTTTTGATTGTTGTTAGCATGGTATATCTTACTTTATTTCTCTAATTTCAACCAAATAAATTCTCCATCTTTAAGATAGTTTCCTATATATGACTCAGAGTTTGATTTCCTCCCCCATTAACTCTGATAATCTTTCTCATTCTCTCTCTTTCTCTGTCTCTGTCTGTCTGTCTGTCTGTCTCTCTCAGTAGGTTTGAACTCAGGGCCTACTTGCTATCCAAGTATTCTACCACTTCAGCCACTCCAGCCAGCCTAATCTCTGCCTTTTAATTGGTATGCATAACATTTATACTTAAATGTGTTATTGATACTGTTGGATTAATATTTACCATGTCTGAAACTGTTGCCTATTTATTGTATTTTCTGTTTCTTTTTTCATCTTCATTTTTTCTGCTTTCTATTATTGTATCTTTATATAATTAAATTTTATCCTCTCAGTTTTTATAGGAAAATTTTGAGGACTTCCATCAAGCATCTTTTATATCAGCTTTAAGAGATGCATTTCCCTTTATATATAAGTTTGTGCCAACAAATACAGAAATCTGATCAACTGTTTCATGTGATTTCTATAAAAGCATTAATTTCTATATGTGTCTCCTTTACAACTTCTCATAACTTGCCAATTATCTTAATTAGCACACAAAAGAGAGCATACTTTCTTTTTACATTTCTACATATATATTTTGTCATACTTATGATACTGCTTCTCTAAATCCTTTCTATTTTTCCACTTAACCTAATTAAGTTATTCTATATGCAACAGGATTATTTATACAGTTTTACAAGAAATTGTACTCTATTTTACAAAATATTTTATGTAAACATTTTCCAATCTTTGGCTAACGTGGTTGATTCAAGTTTTTCTGAAGTATAATTTAGGGAAGGGGCATGTTAAGTCTGTTTAGGAGAAGAAAAGAAGAGGGTATTGAGCCTAAGCATGGTTCCAGACAGCGAGTTTAAGACTCTTTCACAAATAAGGAGAGATTAAGGCTGCTCTAAGTTTAGAGCCTAGGGATTTGGGGTAAGAATAAAAGTGTGTGTGTGTGTGTGTGTGTGTGTGTGTTTGTGTGTGTGTGTGTGTGTGTGTGTGTGTGTATGCTCTTGTTGGTTGGTTGTAGGAGAGGCTAGGAATTCTTTCTGATGTTAGAAGGAATTGAGAGATTCAGCATTTCTCTCAGATCCTGGTGCTCACAAGATTATCCTTTTGTTATACACTTCTAAATGAATTTTCTGTTGATTCCATCCTAGAAACAGCCTCAAACTAGGGTCACTAGATGGCTGCTCCCAAGCTAAATCATGTCCAGATCATTTTTCCTGAGTGCTAATGGAATAGCTGATTTTCAGGGAGTAGAACCATTTCCATTGAGGGAGACGCATCATGTCTCTCAGAAAAGTGGTTGGATTCAGTAATACTGACAGAATAAACCAGGAACAGAGCTCTTCTCCCACTCTGTCTGAGTTAATTCTTCTTTCTGTTTTTTTTTTCTTTATTTGCATTTATCTTATGCTAATTTTATTTCCATGCCATAAGTTTTTGTTTCTCCAGTTTTTTCCCAGTATACCTATTTTTTCTACTTTGTCCCTGTTTTATTGCAGGCTCTACCCTCTCATTCTAATTACCACTTGGATCTCTACGTGACATCACTTTCCTCAGCTCTTCAAATTCAATTGATCAAAAATATCGTGTGTGTGTAGGTGTGTGTGTGTGTGTGTGTGTGTGTGTGTATGCACAAGCCAGTTCTACAGCTTGAACTCAAGGCCTCTCACTTTTGCTTGGCTTCTTCTCTCAAGGCTGGTGCTCTACCACTTCAGTCATACCTCTACTTCCATCTTTTTGCTGGTTAGGTTGGAAGACATAAGTCTCATGGATGCTTTTTCCTAGGCTGGCATCACACCATGATCCTTACCTCCACCTCCTGGGTGGCTAGGATTACAGGCATGATCCACCAGAGCTCAGCTCAAAGAGGTCTTAATGATTATGACTATATATCTTTACATAGTACTTAAGAACATTTCTGTTAATAAAAGAGTCTAATCCATGACCAAATATAATCAAATGGTCAAAGGAATCAGTAAACAAACAAACAAATAAATGATTTTCTATGTAGGAAATATGAAAAACTGGTTATTTATGAATATATTTAGTACTAGGCTTCCATTTAGATCAAAATTCAATGAAAATAATTCATACTATCCACAGTTAACTTCAGATTGTCTTTATGACTTATAGGTAAATTTAATAGAAGTTTAATAAAATTGATATAGTTTTCTCATAATACTCAGAGCCACTAATAACTCTTGGGTTTTTTTTTTTTTTTTTTTTTGGATGAAGATGACAATGATTCCCATTTTCAGAACTTTTCTTTTGTTGTGCTTAAAACTTTAATGTGAAAAAGTCCTTATCTAGATTCTTTAACAAATAGCAGGAGAAAGGAGGAGAGGTGAACCTTTAGAAAACCAAAGAAATTCAAGACATATAATAACTCAGTACAAGGAAAGATTCTTATTTGAACTCCAATACGAACAAACCAGAGAGACTGTTAGTCAGGTTCTAGTATCAATTTGTAGTTTTTTCCTTTCCTCCAGATCTCCTTTTGTGAGAGTTAGTATTGGTAACACAATCCCCATCGTTTTGAAATAATCTTGTGCCTGTAACTTTTGCTTATCCCATCCACCTGTGATTTACTACTCATACTACTGTATTTACTACTCATAACCACATTTATTTTTCTTGGTATGCAGGACTTTATTGTCTGGCTGATTCACTCAGGAGTCACATACCAGTATAGGTTATACACTACAAAAATTGCAAGTTTAGTTCCAAAAACTGATTAAATATTATTTTTTTGTCCACTCTGGTACCCTTCAGATATGCCAGGTACCAACCACTATACATCTTTGTGAGTAACTTGGTTGCTCTGAGGTGACTAAGGCTCAGCCCTTCAATGGAGAAATGACCTTGTTCACTACTGCCCACAACCCTTCTCATCCCATCTCCTAGGAGACTAACTGGAAAACTGTCCCTCAAATATGCATGAACAGTAGAGTCATCTGGGAATTTTTGAGTTTCACTGAATACCTAGACACTTGGCTATGAACTACTATTCTTGAAGATCAAGTTTACTCTTATTTTGCAAGCATTGAGTCAAGGAGATGGGAATATATACAGGAACTATAGAAAACACCACAGGGCAAAGAATGCTTCCTGCCATCAATATTCTCCTTTTTTCTCTTACCACCTCTACCAGGGAAGGCTAAAACTCCCTGCCCATCAATCAGAGGCACAATGGTAAAACTCCAATCTAATTCTAGGAAAAGACTGATATAAAAAAGGGTCCAAATCAGATATGACAAAGTAAACAGGACTCAAGAAAGAAAAGATCTCGGAGCTGGGAAGGTGGCTCAGTGGTAGAGCGCTTGCCTTGCATGCCTGAGGCCCTGAGTTCAATTCCTCAGCACTACATAAGCAAAAAGAAAAAAGCCAGAAGTGGCGCTGTGGCTCAAGTGGCAGAGCGCTAGCCTTGAGCTGAAGAGCTGAGGGACAGCCCTGAGTTCAGGCCCCACGACTGGACCCCCCCCCCCAAAAAAAGAAAGAAAGAAAGAAAGAAAAGATCTCTACTTAATTTGTGGTGTCATTTCTAAATGATTCCAGGTTCTTGACCACATATATGGTGTGTGTTTGTGTGTATGTGTGTGCACACATCTGAATGAAGCTACAAGGAGGGTCAGAATCAGAGGGAAACGGGAAAATATACAACAGAGGGGCCCATCACCTTCATTGGACATTCATGAAAACCAGCAAAGCAACTCAAGAGCAACAATGGGAGAGAGGGGATGAGAGGGAAAGAGGGAACAGCTTACACTAAGCAAAAGGAAAGAAATGTACATATCACCTGATGTGGAAGAAATAGTTGTATTATCAAAGCTCATAGAATTCACAAACTTTATAGACCATGATAATGACAATTTGCCTTGTGAAGGTTAAAATGTGTTTGTGACTTTATCTAAATATCACTATCCCACAATGCTGTGAAATTTATGTAATCATTTAATCTCAATAAAAAATTATTTAAAACAAAAAGGTGTCCAGATCTGGTCTGGGTGAAGTTCTGAACCTGTGGAACAGCGGACCATCAGATACAGACCAGGCATGTCCAGAGTAAATAGATGAGATGATGAAATTCTAACCCAGGGCTGCCAGAATCGATGCAAAAGGGAGAGGCAGCAAAGCCTCACAGGCAGTACTGTGGTTGCTGGCAAGGCTGACTCTTACGAACCAGGATTTGTCCCAGACACCCACATGTTTCCAGTACCCTGGTCCACTCATTGAGAACAACCCCATTAGTGTAGTTTCCAGCTCTAATGACATTGCTCAATTGCATAGTTCTGCCAGGAAAAACAAAAATTCTGTATTAGTCTACTGCGTGTTGTTATAATGGACATTTTCAAAGAAGTAAACTGATCTTGACTCATGGTTCCTGAGATAGGAATTTCAAGCCAAGGCAGCTCTATCTGGCAAGGGATTCATGTTGCAACATCACATGTGGGGAATAAAGCAGAACAAGGGGAAGAAATAAACCATGAGCGATAACCCTGATTTATAACCAGAGATTCTCACATTAATTTAGTCCTCCTCAGAATGAGATCCCATTCTCCCCAGAACGCATTAATCAATTCCTGACCATTCTGCCCCCATTGACTTTTTTTTTTTGCCAGTCGTGAGGCTTAAACTCAGGGCTTGGGCACTGTCCCTGAGTTTCTTTTGCTCAAGGCTAGCACTCTACCACTTGAGCCACAGCTCCACTTCTGGCTTTTGTTTATGTGGTTCTGAGGAATCGAACCCAGGGCTTCATGCATGCAAGGCAAGCACTCTACCACTAAGTCACATTCTCTTAGTCTCTCGTTACTTTTTTTTAAACATATGGAAAACATTTAATATTCTTTTTTTCTCTCCCACTGATATCTTTTTTTTGCAGTTTTTTATTGTGATTAAGTGATTAGATAAATTTCACAAATTTCACAGTATTGTGGGAGAGTGATAGTTCAAGTCACAAACTCATTCTAACCTTCATGGGGCAAATTGTCTTTATCATGGTCTATAAAATATATGAGTTCTGTGAGCTTTGACAATAGCTATTTCTTCTACATTAGGTGATATGTACATTTCTTCACTTTTGCTTAGTGTCAGCTGTTCCGTTTCCCTGCTCATTCCCTCCCTCCCCCATTGACTTTTAAATGTCTCCCACCAAACCCTATCTCCTAAGACTGTCCTCACATTACAGAATAAAGTGTCATTATGACTTTGGGTGGAGACACAACATATTCAAACCACAGCATACCACAAGCAGAGAGTTACAAAATAAACCAGCTGAAAAAGAACGATGTGGGTAAAGGAAACCAAAGAGAAAGGTGTTACTTCCTATGTCTAAAGGGTCAGAGAGGGAGTGGTGAAGGCCCCAAACAGCATAGGCCTAGGAAGGGACTTCCAGGTAGCAACTTGAGATTCATAGTGGGAGCTGGCCACCTTGAAGAGAGCTGGTAAGAAGGGAACCTGGGAAATAATAGCTCTGATCTCACATCATCTGATGTGCTCTGAGAGTGACTGATATTTTAGCATTGCCCTCTGGATGAGAAGACAGACATGGAAAATCGACGTGAATTGCCCCTCCCCCCCCCCCCCCCCAATCTGCAGCTGAGCCACACAGCCACAGATGTGCCAGTGACTCTCAGCTCTCTTGTATTATGAGACAGACAGACATTTGCTGTTAATAATATGAGGTTGTAGCCAGGTGCTGGTAGTTCATGACCTTGTCATCCTCGCTAGTCAGGAAGCTGAAATCTGACAATAATGGTTCAAAGACAGTCTGAGCAGGAAAGTCTTGTGAGAGTCTTAGCTCCAGTTAGTTATTCAACAAACCAGAAGTGGAGATGTAGCTCAATTAGTTGAGTGCGAGCCTGGAGCAAAATAATCACAGGGACAGAGTACAGGCCCTGAGTTCTAGCCCTAGGACCTAAAAAAAAAAGGTTGTTGGCTATGTAGCATCATTTTGGAAAAGCTCACTAACATCTCTAAAACCAGTACCATAAGGTTGCTGTGTGGAGCATTCCATAAAGTTAGCCCTTAAGGTCACAGAGCAGAGTTGAGGAGTTGGACAGCATACCTGGAAGGCTATATAGAAGGCATCCAGCCCAAAGGCTAAGAGCCCACCTTCCATTGACAAATATCTCTGCCTGAAGGCCAGAGATCTATCATCCTAGGGCAGAGCTAGCAACATGGTCCCTGAGTCACAAGGTACAAGTCTTAATGGTGTCTCATTTATTTTGTATGCTCCATTCCAAGCCTCTGTTCATGTGAGATGTTAATACATAGGTGCTGAGTGAATAGACTTATTTCTGACACATTTATTTCAGAGGATCCAATAACAGAAGACACAATGGATAATCTCTTAAATTTAGAGATTTCTCTTCATGTTAAAATGTTTCTTGAACAGAATGTAGCATGACTTAGGGGCTGGGAAGATAGCTCAGTGGTAGAACGCTTGCCTTGCATGCCTGAGGCCCTGGGTTCGATTCCTCAGCACCACATAAGCAAAAAGAAAAAAGCCGGAAGTGGTGTTGTGGCTCAAGTGGTAGAGCGCTAGCCTTGAGCTGAAGAGCTGAGGGACAGCGCCCAGACCCAGAGTTCAGGCCCCACGACCGGACCTCCCCCCCCCCCAAAAAAAAAAGAATGTAGCATGACTTAAACAATTCTTACTAAAATCATTACTGTGAATACTAAGAGTCTATAAGCTCTTAGTTTTTGTTGTTGTTGTTTGTTTTTTCCTTTTGTTTTTGCCAGTTCTGAGGCTTGAACTCAGGGCCTGAGCCTGAGCCTAAGCCTCGCTGTGCTCAGGACTAGCACTCTACCACTTGAGCCACAGCACCACTTCTGGCTTTTTCTGTTTATGTGGTACTGAGGAATTGAACCCAGGGCCTCATGTATCCTAGGCAAGCACTCTACCACTAAACCACATTCCTAACCCCCTCTTAGTTCTTATCTCTGTTAAATTCCACAGAAACTAGGTTGTTTAGAGGTTGACCTGCCACTCCGGTATATAATAGAATCCCAAAGTCTTAGATTTGTTCAGGGTATGTCTTATCAAGTATTACTAGATTTCTACTCCAATCTTCCTTCCTTCCTTCCTTCCCTCCTTCCCTCCCTCCCTCCCTCCCTCTCTCTTTCCTTCCTTCCTTCCTTCCCTTCCCTCCCTCCCTCCCTCCCTGCCTGCCTTCCTTCCTTCCTTCCTTCTTTCCTTCCTTCCTTCCTTTCTTCTTTCTTTCTTTTTCTTTTTTGCCAGTCCTGGGTCTTGAACTCTGGGCCTAGGCATTTTCCCTGAGCCCCTTTTGAGCTACAGTGCCACTTCTGGCTTTTTCTCTGATTAGTTGGAAATAAGAGTCTCACAAACTTTTCTAACCCAGCTGGCTTCAAACTGTGATTTTTAGACCGCAGCTTTCTGAATAGTTAGAATTACAGGCATGAGCCACTGGCACATGGCTTTCCAATTTTTTTCTTGACTACAATCCATTAATGACCCTACAGGAATGCTGAAAGATAAGGATGTGAAAGTAGAAAAATGAAGAGAAATCTAGACATGTTTTCCCAAGGTGAGTTGTGTTTCTAAATTTTCTGTTTTTGAGGTGAGCTTTTTCAGCCAACATGAAATTTTTATGTACTGCAAAGAAATGTATAGTCTTGATTCATCCAAGTTTTTTCCCATTGGAACTTTTAACCTATTTAGATATGAACTTGTAGTCTCAGTACAAGTTATTTCAATGTTTTTCTGGGTGCACAAGTAAGTATAATTTTTATGAGTTCTTTTAGTGATGAAAACTAGTCCTGATGCTCACTTTGGGTTAAATATCCATACTATTTTCCTACTCCCACAATAACTATGCAGACCTACATACTTCTTTAATTATTATAGCTTTGTTGATTTGTTTGTGGATATACATAAATGTTGACTTAATATTGTACCTATGATCAGCTCTCTGAGACTTGGAAAATATCTTTTCAGTTGTTAATTTCTTTTTTTTTTCTTTTTTGTCGTGGGGCTTGAACTCTGGGCTTGGGCGCTGTCCTTGTGCTCTTCAGCTCAAGGCAAGCGCTCTACTGATTGAGCCACAGAGCCACTTCCAGTTTTCTATCAGTTTATTGGAGATGAGAGTCTCACGAACTTTCCTGCCTGGGCTGGCTTTGAACCGTGATCCTCAGATCTCAGCCTTCTGAGTAGCTAAGATTACAGGCGTGAGCCACCAGGTGCCCGGCTTCAGTTGTTAATTTCTTTCAAGTATCATCAGTTTGCATAACAGAAAGAATCCTGAGAAGTTAAATTAGCTGCCAGAGTGCTTAAAGCAGAACTTGCTGGAATTTTAATTTAGCTTCTATCACACATAGAAAATGAGAACATTTGTAGGCTCAGCAGAAGAGCCTCATCCACTATGGCTCTTAAAGTGTCTGAGAGAAATGTATATAGTTCACTATCTATAGCTCACAACACAAGAGCTAGAGAGTTTTGGAATGCTATTACCAATGAGAACTAGGATAGTGGGTAGGGCAAGAAGTGGTTTCTAAAGGTAAGAACACCATGATGTACATGCCCTGTGCTAGGGTAGCAGCTGCTAGTGTTTTAAGTACTGACTTCAAAATTTACATCCAGATTTCCTTCTCAGTTCCATTGTATTGTCCCGTGGCTTCATTCCCTCATAGAATGTATTCTGAGCATCCAATACAAGGTTACATCAGAGAACAACAAAGATGAAGTTGTAAGAAGCTTAAATGTGAGAGGACAGAGGAGAAATAGAAGAAAAATTAAATGTAATAAATAAAATATAACACATTAAAAGGCAAATGCTAGTGGGATGCCATTGGCTTACACCCATAATCCTAGCTACTCAAAAGGCTGAGATCTGAGGATCATGATTTAAAGCCAACCTGAGCAGGAAAATCCATGAAACTTTGATCTTGAATTAATCACACACACACACACACACACACACACACACACACACACACACACACACACACACAGTAAGAAAGTAAGGTTAGAAGAAATTAGAGAGGCTGGAGATTCAGAGGCATGAAAAAAGTAGGCTTCAATTTAACACAGAAAGGCGATGCTAAGCCTCAAATTTGTCAGTTTAGAGGAAATGGGCAGTTAGCCCTTATAGGTAGGTAAATGAAGTATTCCAGTCTGAGAAAATAGCTGGGACTAGGTCACAGGCTAGAACATGTCTGGCATGAGGTCACAGGCTAGAACATGTCTGGCATGAGGTCACAGGCTAGAACATGTCTGGCATGTTTTAAAAATAGCAAGAAGTCCAATATGAGTAAGGGAGAGAATAGAGAAATGAGGTAAGTACAGCAGTAACTAGATCATATAAGTAAAGCCTTAAGGATCAATGAAAGAACTTGGAGAGCCAGTGTAGGTGTTTAAGCTGTAGCATGACCCCAGTACTGGCCTATAGAGGTTGGGGTAGAAGCAGGGAGATCAAAGAAGAAGCTAGAGCAGCAACACTTGTGGGAAGTGATGGTGACTTGAACCATGGAACTGAGAAGGAAATCCAGATGTAAAATTTGAAGCCCTAGCACAGGGCATAACATCATGCTGTGCTTGTCTTTAGGAACCATTCCTTACTCTACCCACTATCTTGGGTCTCTTTCATGGGTAATAGTATTCCCAAACTCTCTAGCTCTTGTGGTATATTATAGGTAGTGAACTATCCAATGGCACAGATGATGAAATTGTAGATATCTCATGAGGTTACCTTGAGATACTCACTTAAACCTTTGAGTGCTAGTTATAAATTAGTAAAACAAAGATCTTTATGAAGGCCTCTCCATAAAGGCTGAAACTGCAACTCTCATACAAGAACATGGAAGTGGTGCTGTAGCTCAAAGAGGTAGAGTGCTAGCCTTGAGCAAAAAAAAAACAAAAAAACTCAGGGACTGGGCTCAGGCCCTGAGTTCAAGCTCCATGACCACCATCACCAACAACAACAAAAATTCCAGTCTCATACAAGAACACATAGGGGAAAATATTCATGTCATTGCATTTGGTATTGATTTCTTGGATATGACACTAAAAGTACAAGCAACAAAGAGAAATCAGATAAATTGTACTTCATCAAAATTGAAAATTATGAACATCAAAAGAATGGAAAATGACCAACAGAAATGTTTCCAAAATGTATTTGATAAAGGTTAATACCCAAGATGTAAAAATAACTCCTGTAATTCAACAACAACAAAGTAAATAACCTAATTCAAAAGCAGGCAGAGAACTTCAACAGATGTGTGTGTGTGTGTGTGTGTGTGTGTGTGTGTGTGACTTGAACTCAATGTATGGATGTTGTCCCTGAACTTTTTTGGTCAAAGTTAACACTCCATCACTTGAGCCATAGTACCACTTCCAGATTTTTGGTAGTTAATTGGAGATAAGAGTTACACAAACTTTCATGCCCAAACTGGCTTTGAAGTGCAATCCTTAGATCTCAATCTCCTCAGTAGCTAGGATTACAGCCTTGAGCCACTGGCACAGGGCTCTTTGTTGTTGTTGTTTTGGTGATACTGAAGACTGACTGAATTCAGGGCCTTGCACTTGCTAGGCACAAACTCTTCCACTAAGCCAAATCCCCAACCCCCAGATTTTTAAGTATGATGTAGAAATAGGCAATAGCATATGAAAAGCTGCTCAATATCACTAGTAATTAAGGAAATGCAAATGTCCTTCATGCTCACAAGGATAGCTATTGCTTGAAAAGTGGGAAATAGCAAGCAATGGTGAAGGTGTGGAAACGTTAGAACCCTAGTGTGTGCTGTTGAGAGTACAAGGTAATGCAGTTGCTGTGGAAAGTAGCATGGCAGTTCCTCAGAAGTTGAACATGGAAATACCATGTGTTGTAGCAATTTCACTCCTATGTATATATTCAAAATAATTGAAACTAGAAACTTGAACAGATACTTGCACACCCATGTGCATAGTCCATATATTTCACTATAGCCAAAAAGTAGAAGCAACCCGGGCTGGGAAGGTGGCTCAGTGGTAGAGTGCTTGCCTTGCATGTATGAGGCCCTGGGTTTGATTCCTCAGCACCACATAACAGGAAAAAAAAAGCCGGAAATGGTGCTGTGGCTCAAGTGGTAGAGCGCTAGCCTTGAGCTGAAGAGCTGAGGGACAGCGCCCAGGCCCAGAATTCAGGCCCCACGACCGGACCCCCCCCCCCCCCAAAAAAAAAGTAGAAGCAACCCAAATGCCCATCAACAGATGAAATAAGAAGAAGGAAAAAAGTTAATATTCTTACTGGAAATTCAAATGCTCAAAAATTTTTGGAGACAACTGGATCTTACCATTTTATAGTCAGTGTTTGGTTCCTTTTTCTAAATGTTCTCCTCATTTCAGAAATAAATCTACTTTCATTATAAATAAGACATGTTGATTTTCAAATCATTTTAAAAGAGCGTATTCTTAAGCCTCAGAGAACTGTGGATCAATTTTTTTTTAATCTTCTTGTCTTACCAGATCCATGTAAGGGAAGAGATCTATCTTTAAAGAATCTTGTCCTTAGCCAGGTGCTGGTGACTTCCACCTGTAATCCTAGCTACTTAGGAAGCTAAGATCTGAGGATCATTGTTTGAAGCTAGCCTGGGCAGAAAGTCCATGAGACTCTTATTTCCAATTAACTACCTGAAAGCCAGAAGTGGCGCTGTTCAAAATGATAGAGTGCTAGCCTTGAGCATAAAAGCTCAGGGACAGTGCCCAGGCCTTGAGTTCAAGCCCCATGACAAAAAAAGAAAAAAGAAAAAAAAAAAGGTAAGAAAGAAAGAAAAATAAAGAATCTTATCCTTGAGGTAGGTGATACTTGAGGCAATATATACTATTTACCACATTATGATATTCTCCTCAGATGTTATGAAGATCCCCATTTGCTGATGGCCCTTTGAATAACTAATATCATTATTATGTTTCTGGATTCTATAGAACTATAATTTTGTTGCTGTTACATTAAGTGGATAGAACTAAGATGGCAAACATCTCTTCTTGTCCTTCCAAGTCTAACATTAGTGAGAACTTGCCCTAACTCATTGTATTAGCAAACAGAAAGAAAGAAACCTTTAAGTCAGTATGTCATGTGCATGTAGTAGGGAGGATATGGCTTCAAAAAGGCATCTGAATGTGGGGTGGTGTGGTGGCACATTCTTATAATTCCGGCTCTTGAGTGAGGCAAGAGGTTCATGAGCTTGAGGCCAGCTTGGACCACATGGAAGACTCTGTCTCAAACAAAATAAAACCAACAACACAAAAGCACCTGAACTAAAATCGCTGTTCCTCCTGTTCACTTTCCCCTGATGTCTGGAAGGCTGAATCAGGGCCAAGAGGGATTCAGACAATGGTGATGTAGATAGGACCATAGTTACCTCCCAAAGAAAGAAAGTATGTGAAAAAGTGAAAAACCTCAGCAATTCCATTTTACTTAAGACCCCATCTCAGTTCTGCGACTTAACTTGTGGCCCACTTTAGCCCCAATGCTAGGAATTTATGACAGAAAGCCATGCACAATTCTTGGAACCATAGATGGCATTTGCTTAAGGCAGGTGTTAGCCCCCTGAGTGACTTTGCCCCTGAGTGACCATTTCAGTTAAAACCATATAGTGTTCCAACCAACCGGTTCTTCAGAGCCCAGGGCGAAACATGCCGTGCATACTGTGGGTCCAGGTGTGACTCGTAACCGTTTGTGGTCAAGCTATGGACCAAGGATAGTTTTCTGTAAAGGTCAACCAATCATATTTGCCCACCTTAGTTTGTTTTAAATGTTAACCAATCATGTAATTTCTTATGTAAAAGTTCCTTAAAGTTGTTTGTTCAATACTATAAAAACAGCGCTGATTTTATGCTCAGGGCTTCTTAGCGTCACTGGTTGCCGAGTGCGTGGAGGACCAAGCTCGAGCTTGCAATAAACGACTCTTTGCTGTTTGCATTGATCATGGTCTCTGGTGGTCTATGAGGAGGCATCCAAAAATGGGGTACTTCAAAAGTACGCATTAACCTTTTTCCACTGGAATTTTGTGAAGAAAATTTTTTTATTCTAATTAATTCACAAGTAATGTCACACAGCTGGGTTAAAGAAACCACACAAACATTTTTCCCGGTCCAAATTCTTTACCATTTCAGAGGATTTTATGTAATCAGATCACCATCTTCCATGAGCAATTAAGCTGTTATAAATTATGATTTTTATACTTTTTATTCTAACTATTGATTAGATTTTCATGCTTAAGTAACATGGTAATTAGAACTGGTTTTTCTTCTTCAATTTGAATTTATCTCCTTCTCCTTCTTCTGATTGGCAATATGAGTTTGAATTTGTGGCCTCATGTTTTCTTTTTCTTTCTTTCTTTTTTTTTTTTTTTTTTTTTTGGTCTGGTCGTGGGGCCTGAATTCTGGGCCTGGGCACTGTCCCTCAGCTCTTCAGCTCAAGGCTAGCGCTCTACCACTTGAGCCACAGCGCTACTCCTGGCTTTTTTTCTTTTTGCTTATGGGGTTTTGAGGAATTGAACACAGGGCCTCATGCATGCAAGGCAAGTGCTCTACCACTGAGCCACCTTCCCAGCCCCTGGCCTCGTGTTTTCTACCACTTGAACTATGCCTGCAACCTTTTTTTTTTTTATTTTGCTTTACTTGTTTTACAGATAGGGTCTCACAGTTTTTGCCTAGGTCAGCCTTACGTAGAAATCTGCCTACCTATGCCTCCTGTGTAGCTAGGTTCCAGGCATTTTCTACAATGCCAGGCTTGTGTGTGTGTGTGTGTGTGTGTGTGTGTGTGTGCGTGTGTGCATGCGTGCGTGTGTGCGTGCGCGCACACCTACGCTCAAGGCTAGTGCTCTACCACTTGAACCACAGCTCCACTTCTTCCTTTTTTTTGGTGATTACTTGGAGATCAGAGTTTCATGGATTTTCCTGACCAGGCTGGCTTTACTCCACAAACCTCAAATCTCAGCCTTCTGTGATAGGGCCTTGATGACTTTTTGGCCCAGATTTGCCTTGAACTGAGATCCTCTCAATGTCTGCCTCCCAAGAAGCAACATCCACAGGTGGGAGTCACCAAGCTTAGCAATTTGAATTTCTTGATTGGACTAATCTATCTTTTAAATTCAGCACTGTTACGTATGCTACACCCTGGCTCTGAGCACAGTTCAAGAACTGCTTTATTTTTTTATCAATGTGAGGGCCTCCCAAAACGGTTGCTGTGGTGCCAGCCTGGCCTGCTTGAGACTCTTGGTAAGTGATGTCAGGCCTTGAGGGCTCCACTGAAGCCACAGCAGAGCCCACAGCCACACAAATGCAGTACTTTTCATCTGGGCCACCAAATTAGGCTTCTGGGGTCTAGCCACAGGTGAGCCAACTGCAGAACTGTTTCTGGTTGCTGAACTGCTGGCATTGGCCTCTCAGCATCTTTAATGTAAGACATCCAGCTGAATGGAGAAGCCAGGTGGGGAGTTTGCCTTCAGCTTTCATGCAGCATCCTAAACGAAAGGCGGTTCCAAGTGTAGAAATGTGAAACTCAGCTTTTATGAGCTTTTAAATTTGTCACTTCTTTTGCATGTTCAAAATCTCAATGTCCTAGGATAAAGTTTTAATTATCCTACTTCAGCTATAAATAATGATAACAATCATGTTTCATTGATTATATGCTACAAATTAAACACCTACTATACACTTGGCATTTATTATCTCATTAACACATAGCAACCAACAAGGGATGACAATTGAGGGGTGGAGGGGCAGAGAATGTGTAGGCAGTAAGTTTTAAATACCTTGCCAACTTACAAAGCCAGTGTGTCAGAACCAGATTCCAGAAAGCCCACACACTTAAATGTTACAGATTCTCTGTGTGATAAGGGTTAACCAGTTACACTGTTAAATAAAGCTGCTTTGGGAATCCTCTAATCCAGGATTAGGAGCTCTCTGATCAGTTTTGAATGGCCTTTATGAAAGCACTGTGATAAATTCCATCCCCTATTGTTTGATAATACCCAAATAAAATCCCAGCTGGAGGTGGTCATACTATCAATCAAGTATCAATTTTCTTCATAAGCATTATTCAAATTCATATATCTACAACAAAATTCATATTGCTAAGTAAGGCTAGACAACTCTAACTATAGAGAAAAGGAAAAAGTTACCTTTTCATTTTCTGTATCTGGAAGTATCTTGCCATCCTGACCTTTCTCTGTTAGTTCTGAAACAATCATGACCTAGTAGGCTTCATTGAGGTTTTAAGTCACAAGCTGTTAAAGAACAAGAATGTGAGTTACTAAATGAAATGTGAGCTTTTCTTTTTGTAAACTAAGCAACAAAGACTCATTTGGAAAGTGATAGCATATTGCTCAATTAAATTTGTTCAGTGTCTGAAGATAATTAACTAGTAAGATCCTCAACATTCATTGCAGAAACATTCCCATCATTTCAAAGAGGTAAATGTTCAGACAGGCTTCTAACTTGCTTCCAAATCTCAGTTCCCACAATCTTGTGGTTCCTTATATAATACTATACCACAGGTGTTAACTCCCTTTAAACTTTGCTTATCTTTCATCTGCAAAAAATGTTTTCTAGCCTTCCACTAATGTAGGTAGCATGCTTCACTGACAAAACTCAGAAAAGCAAGACAAGATGTAGAAGTCAAGTGGTCAGCTGACTACACTCTTTTCAAAGTGGCTGAAAGGGGAAAAAAATCTGCTTCAATATTCTCACATAAGCATGTATCCAAACAATGGCTAGAAGCTACTAGAAATGCCTGGAAGCCACTAGAACCACAGGGTTACAATAAGCCATAGGAAAAAGTTGGCCAGATCTGCTGGAAAAGGCAGACCACATACTGAGATGATTATAAAAACATTTAAAGAGATATAACCAAAACAAATTCAAAGGATATTTGGTGACTAACACATTGTTAATTGTAAATCTTCCTCTCCTTTCTGTATAGCAAGACTTTTCTAATCTGAGATTTATCTCTATTTAACCACCCACTGTTTTCCACATGAAGAAATCCAGTCTTGGGAGTCCAATGAATATGCTTTCCTCACTATGGATCTGCTCCCCTCCCCTCCCTCTCTTGCCCATCCCTTCAACAAGCATGCTTGCTTGTGTGCCAGACTAGTGAAGGATCCCACACATCCATCCCAGGGGACCACACAGAGGCACACAGGCACAGGAGAAAGATTATTATAAGGTTTATTAGAGGAGCTATATTTCCCCCAAGAGGGAGCACAGGGCATCAACACCATCCAGATAGCAGGAGGGTCTGAGGGTAGGAAGTGAGGTAGATGGGAGCCCAGGTGGGTCTGGGCAGGGGAGAGGGGGAGCCAGCTGTATGGCTGGAACTCCAGGGATTGGAAGGGCTCAGGTCTGGGTGGAGCTGAGGACCAAAGGTGAGCTTAATACTAACATTCCCCACTCTGTTGTTTAATGAAAATAGGGGGTAGCAGGCCAGGGGATACGGGTGGAGGTTGTTTCTTCTGGAGCTACTTCCTGCAGTAAAAGGGAGAAGTAGTCAGGGGTCCCTGTTTCGTTGCTCAGCCAGGTACCATCCAAGAAGCATCTCCCTGACAGTGATTGGTAAAGGTCCTCCTTTTTGTATGACAATAGCTATCTAAAATGTAGGACACAACTGATAAAAGGCAAAAAAAAAAAAAATGTTAGTACCCTAAGAGAGGAATAGGCCATGGAGGGATTGATTTCCAGAAGAAAATCAACCAAAGACCTGAAATTGCCTTTTTTGTCTTGGATTTTTTGGAGACATAGCATGGTACCTGACTCCCAGCATGCTGGAGGAGGGGGAATAAGACTTTTCCTGCTTTAGGATCACAGTAACCTGAGGAGGGGATAGCAGAAATATTTGAGGGTAACAGAGCCAATGGGTGTCTTGGGCTCTTTTGGCTACTTCCTGCTGGCCTGGAGGCATCAAGGAATCCCTGGAGTTGGGATCTTTAGGGTCCCGGTCCTGTTGAAAGAGACTTTGAGATCAGGAAAAACAAATCAGGCAAAAAGCTGACAAGTTGACAAGGTCAGTTAACCTGAATGGCATAGGAGATTGGCCACGGGCCAGAAAAGTTCCATTTGGAGTATAAGCCCCATTGCAGCCCATTACAGGGAAGGAGGAATAACTGGACTCGGGACAAGGAAGACAGGAAGGGGTGATTAAGGTCTTTTGGGCAACTGGGTAGGGGAGAAAATAATGGACTGGTTGGGAGTACCAGTCAGAAGCTACTATAAATACAAATAGCCGGTAACAAAGGCAAGACTGTTAACTTTCTGTCCAGTTAGAAGGTAGACAGGTATGGACATTAGGTGAGCAGCAACTATTTCTCTTGATCTCCTAGCTCTGATTAACTTTGAAAGGGTGAGGTAAAGTGACTCCATTTAGGATGTCATCTCCTCTTTACTTCTTTCCATGGTTTTTCATCGTCAGGACTGAGTTTGTCCTGGTGGTATCTGCGCATCTATTGCTGAGATAGCTTGTCCCAGTTGGCATTTACAGTTTGGACCCAAAGCTTGAGCACTGTCCCTGTGCACTTCTGCTCGAGGCTAGCAGGTAGCCTTACAGAGAGATACAGAAATTGGAAACCCAGAACTCTGGTACTGGTCACTCACCCTGGGGGGGTAGGACTTAATTAGTGGTGTTGGGTGGCAGTGTTAGCATTATGCTCACCTTTGGTCCTCAGCTACACCCAGATCTGAGCCCCTCCCACCCCTGATGTTCCCACCATACAGCTAGCCCCTCCCTCTCTCTGCCCAGATCCAGGTGGGCTTCCATCTACCTCACTTCCTTCCCTCAGACCCTTCCTGCTACCTGGATGGTGCTGATGCCATGTGCTCCTTCTTGGGAGAAATATAGCTCCTCTAATAAACCTTATAATAATCTCTCCTGTGCCTGCCTGCCTCTGTGTGGTCCCCTAGGATGGATGTGTGGGACCCTTCATTTGTGGTGGCCCATACGGGGATAGGCTCCCCCCTCTACTTCAGATGGGGGTCCAACCAGCTGCCCCAGGACCTACACTCTTGTTGCCAGAGGACCATAAAGGTAACTTTCTCCTGACTGAGCTCTCTATCTGCTGCTCACCCAACACCACTAATTAAGTCCTGCCCCCCCCCCCCCCCCCCCCCCCCCCCCCCCCCCCCCCCCCCCCCGTGAGTGACCAGTACCAGAGTTCTGGGTTTCCAATTTCTGTATTGCTCTGTAAGGCTACCTGGACCTTTGTGGGCTAACCGAGCCCCACCCCCGCTGTCTGACGGAAATCTTGGCCAAGCTCCCACTAGGAACTGCCATGGCCAAGGGCCCCGTGGAGAAAATGTGACAACCTTTCTCACTGGCGGGCTCCCCGCTATTATGAGCCAAATAGCACCACAGGGGATGCTCTGTGGCAAGCCCTTGGCTCGTGGTCACTATTACCATGGAAAGAACACCAACTAAATTTCTTTCCATTAAGGCCACCTGGGCCTTGGGAGACTGCTGAGCCCTCATCAGAGTCAAATTTGGCTCCAAATTTAAAACTCCACTTCTGTGAGTGCTTGGGCAGGTAAAACTCTCTCTCCCTCTCTCTCCCCTTAAACTCTGCGCTTGTTGTTCTAAAATTAGCTCCTGTTAACCTCTCCCTTCTTTCAACTAAAGGTGTTCAAAGGTACATTGGTAGATAAAATGCTCTAAACAATCAGGACAAAACTAGAGTTGAGTGCTGGGTGGGTCAAAGTTGGTCAAATTTGGGCCCCAGGAAATCCCCACCTGGCACGATGCAATATAAGTATTTGATATGCTAAATGCCTCTGTAAAACCCTGGAAGAATGTAGCCCAGCAATAGCTTGTTTATACTTGTTGAGATTTAAAAAAAATGGATGTTTAAGTTTAAACTCCCCCCCAAAAAAGTTCAAGTTTAGATATTATCAAAAGTGTAAAAATATATTGGTTTAAACAAAAGCTTTAGATGGTTTTTCGGTTCTTGGTAAGAATGGAGATTATTAAATTCTTTAAATCTTCTCTCTGTGGTGGATGCTCCATCTCGGCATTGAGGTAATTCAGCAGCTGTTTCAGGCCAACTCACCTTGATTCTGTGAACCCTCCCCTGCATATGCCACGCATCTGTTCCTGTCTTGTCTCCTGTTTACTAAAAGTTTCTTGTTGTTGGCAAAGTTTTGTATTTTAAACTGACCATGTGGTTCCATCATAATTAAGCAAATACTGCTAAAATTCCAAAACTTTAAATTTAAAAACCTAAGCATGCTCTATAATCTGTGCACAAACATGTCTCTCTATTTGTCTATATGTCAACGATTATGGTTTCAAGGTTACCAGTATTCTGCTCACTAAGCTGTGATTTAATCTAAGTTGTTTTAAACTTTGTGACCTGACTATAAGCCAAAGAAAAAACAGGCAGTTTTAAAAGACCTTGGGAAAGGAGTTAGAAAAGATGGTATTGGTGTAGTACCCAGAGTCTGGAGACCCCCGAAAGACCACCAGAGACTACGATCAATGCAAGCAACAGAGTCGTTTTATTGCAAGCTCGAGCTTGGTCCTCTGTGCACTCGGTAATGGGTGACACTGAGAGGCCCCGAGCATAGAATCAGCGCAGTTTTTATAGTATTGAACAAACAACTTTAAGGAACTTTTACATTAAGAAATTACATGATTGGTTAACATTTAAAACAAGCTAAGGTGGGCAAATATGATTGGTTGACTTTTACAGAAAAATATCCTTGGTCCATAGCTTGACCAGAAACAGTTATGAGTCACACCTGGACCCACAGTATGCATGGCGGCATGTTTTGCCCTGGGCTCTGAAGAACCGGTTGGTTGGAACATTATATGGTTTTAACTGAAACTCTTAGCCCTAGGTCGCTCCGGGGGGGGGGGGGGGGGTGGCAACACCACTTTGGGGCTAACACCTGCCTTAAGCAAACGCCATCTATGGCTCCAAGAATTGTGCATGGCTTTCTGTCATAAATTCCTAGCATTGTGGCTAAAATGGGCGACGAGTTAAGTCACAGAACTAAGATGGGTCTTAAAATGGAATTGCTTAGGTTTTTTTCATTAAGCAAAACAAGCGATTAATCCAGGTTTCCTTTTCCTTTCTCATTGGTAATTAAGTGGCTGTGATTTATGTCATTCCTATGTCCATCTATGCTAAGAATTAAATATTGTACCTCTGACCATGGCTAGTAAACTAAGGCTAAGGGTTTAATTCTCCATTTTCTCCCCTGCGCACCAACCAACCCCCTTTAAGATCAAGGTGTTGTGCCCAGGTCTCAGGACCCCCACCAAGAAGACCACCGGAGTCAGACTTTACAGCTGTTTTAAGGTTTTATTTAGATGGGCTACAGCTCAGGCTTCGTCTTACACTCCGACACAGCGGAGCCTAGGAGAACCC
This sequence comes from Dipodomys spectabilis, assembly GCF_019054845.1. Taxonomy (NCBI): domain Eukaryota; kingdom Metazoa; phylum Chordata; class Mammalia; order Rodentia; family Heteromyidae; genus Dipodomys; species Dipodomys spectabilis. Next base: position 18,897,578 of record NW_024870775.1, read on the forward strand.
TGAGCTAAAGATTTGCAGGGCTTATAAAAGCACACAACCAACCAGGTATTTGGATTATTACCACGTGTTGCTCTGCTAGACAGAATTTGCTGATCTTAGGTTTAGTTTAAACAAGCAACAAGTGGTCACTGCCTTCATTCCTACCTTTGACTTATGGTCCTGAGACACAATCTTGTGGTTCCAGCCCAAAACTAAACTCCAACAGCTCTTGATCTTGAACTGGTATAGTCCCTCTCTGACCTTAGGCCATACTATTAAACAATACCAATAAGCCATACTATTAAACAACAATACCAATAACAATCAGTCCATTTTTATTTTCTTGAGGTGTATGCGAGTGGTTGAGTAGGATGCTTGGAGACTTCTCATGTTTCCCCACGGTCGTCCAGGGCAAAGGGGTCAGCCGGTCTGGCTGGGAGCAGTGGATCTAAGCAGCAATGCCATCTACCTTAAGGGCAGTGGGTGTAGCCAGTAGCACTATGTAAGGTCCCTTCCACCGTGGTTCCAGAGATCTCAAGTTGTACCTTCGAACAAACACCCAGTCCCCCGGTTTAAACGAATGGAGGGTAGGAATAGAAGCAGAATCATATAATGCTTTTAGTTGAGGCCACATACTCTTATGCACCAGCTGTAAATAATCAAGCTTACACAGAAATTCAGTATCATCCAAATCAGCAAGCAATTCAGTCTGAAGGCTAGGGATAATGGGTGGAGGGTGTCCATACATTATTTCAAAAGGAGTAACACCAAGCTGATAGGGTGAATTTCTCACTCTAAACAGGGCAAAAGGAAGGAGTGATACCCAGTCTGTGCCAGTCTCCAAAGCCAATTTAGTTAAGGTCTCTTTTAGAGTCTGATTCATTCTTTCTACCTGCCCTGAACTCTGGGGTCTATAAGCACAGTGCCATTTCCAATCTGTCCCCAGTGCCGCAGCTATTCCCTGACTTACTTTTGAGATGAAGACCAGTCCATTATCTGACCCGATGGTGGATGGGAAGCCATACCTGGGTAGGATTTCTTCCAGGCTCTTCTAAGTCATGACGTTCACAGTCTCATGCTTTGTTGGGTAGCTTCAACCCATCCTGAAAAGGTGTCTACAAAAACTAGCAAATAGTTATATCCAATTTTTTCAGTTTTAATTTCTGCAAAGTCTACTTCCCAATATACACCTGACCTATCTCCATGGAGGTGAGCTCCTTTTGTAACCGATTGATTGGGGGCATTGGTGAGCTGACAGGCTTTACAATTTTTAACAATGTCCTCAATGAGTTGATTTCCTTGCCTAATTTTTACTTCTGACTGTTGGAGCAAGTCCTGCATTCTTCAGGTTCCGATGTGAGAGACCTGATGGATTCTCTTAAGAATCCCCTTGTGGGGGGGGGGAAGGAGGATTGGGGGGGAGGGAGGATGGGAAGGGATGGGAAGGGTAAACAAAGGAGGAGGCTACAATGCTTGATAAGAAATGTACTCACTATCTTGCCCATGTAATTGTAACCCCTCTGTACAGTTGAGGCCACATACTCTTATGCACTGTACAGTATTTTCACAATAAAATAAAAATAAAAATTAAAAAAAAAAGAATCCCCTTGCCCAATCTTTGTGGCAAGATAAGTTTCCCCTCACCAGTTTTCCACCAGTCTTTATTTCCTTCTCTGTCCAGGGGTTTATAGGCCATGGAATTTTCTTTATCCACTCCAAGTCTTCTTGGGAGTACTGAGGCTCAGGAGGCAAAGCTTGTGGCCCTGGGTCTACGAGTCAGTACTTCTGCTCTGGGCTGGAGGGCCGCCTCCTTAGCTGCCTGATCGGCCAAGTTATTTCCTTTGGTTATTGAATCAGTTCCCTTTTGATGGTCAGGGTAGTGCATAATGGCAATATTTGCTGGTTCCCATATGGCCTGGATGAGGCTTAAAATTTCTTGTTTGTTTTTAATAAGTCTTTCCCTCAGCTATCAGCAGCCCCCTCTCTTGGTATATGGCTCCATGGACATGCACAGTGGCAAAAGCATACCGACTATCCGTGTAAATGTTTAGTCTCTTCCCTTTTCCCATCTGTAGGGCTTTTGCTAGTCACTAGCTCTGCTCTTTGTGCAGACGTTCCCTGGGGGAGTGCTTCTGCCCACACTATCTCAGTGTCTGTGGTGACTGCTGCGCCCGTGTACCTTTTTCCATCTCGAATGAAACTGCTGCCGTCTGTGAACCAGGTATGCTCAGCATGCAATAGTGGCGAGTCCAACAAGTCTGGCCTCTTTTCCTTGGCCTGGACTCTTTTCACGCTCAATTTCACATTCTCTGTCCTTCCTTTCCTGTCTTTGCTCCTCTGTCTCTCTTATTGTAAACCTTTTCTGCCACGGCTACTAGATCCCTAATAGGCTTTCCACCAAGTCTGTCTAGAGCCTGCAACTTTCACTTTCTGGTGCAGCTTGATTTATATAGGCAAACATAATCATCTGAGGTGACTCCTGGGTCTCAAGATCATATGGGGTATATTGACTAAAAGCTTCCATGAGCCGCTCAAGATATGCTGCTGGACTTTCACTTCCTCCCTGTCTAACATTATAAACTTTGGCCATATTAGTAGGTCAGCAAGCCGCCTCCTTGAGACCTGCCAACAGAGCCTGGCAATAGACTAGGAGTCGCTCCCTACCGTCAACCATTTTGCAGTCCCATGTTGGACAGATCTCAGGAAACTAAGCAGCGATCAGGGCAGGATCCACGATGGGTGCTCCTGTGGGGCCAGGGATATGTTTCCGGGCTGGCTCTCGGATACAGTCTCTCTCTCCGGTGATAAAAAGGACCTGTAAAAGCTGACTGCAATCATCCCAAGTGGGCTGATGAGTAAAGAGAATAGTTTCAAGCAAACGAATTAAATCCTGGGGTTTCTCAGTAAAGGGGGCATTTTGGGTGTGCCAATTGTATAGATCACTCGTAGAAAATGGACACTATTGGAGTTGCTGTTGACTATCCGCATCCACAGGACCCACGGCATGTAAGGAAAAAACAGCTGCATTAGAAGGGGGGGTTAATCCCACGGTGTCGTCGAGTGACTGGCCCCTCAGAAACTTTAAGGGCAGGTGCTGAGGGTTCTATAGCTCCCTCCTCCTCTTGATCATTCTCAGGTTCTGCAAAAGGAACCTGGGAAGGGAAGTATGGGGAGGAAACATTTCTTCTTCCAAGTTATCTCCTTGAAAAACTGGAGGGTACAATTTCTTTTCCTCTTTCTTAGTTTCTTTTTGTAAGCCTAGGGGGCTAGATGGAGTGTTGTCCATGGTTTCCAGTCCCAGCAGTTGTACAGTCCAAAAAAACAAGAAACAGTACAAACAAAACACATGCAGGCCTGGCAGGCCTGACAGTTACGAAATAGAGATCCCCTGAATTGGTCTGCTGACTCCTGTCATGGCGAGGTTCCACACTGATCCAGGCCCCACAGCAGAAGGAGCAGACCTACAGTGGGCGAGTTGGGCCTCGGTTAGTAGGGCCTTGGTCAGTTCCGGCCCAACACTGAACCGACCCATGCCCCACAATTCTCACAGCGGGGTTCCAAGGACCCCTGCTCCACAATTCACACAGCAGGGTTCCAAGGACCCCCCCCCCCCACACACACACACACAAGAGGATCTGGTTTGTCTCCCAATTCCTCCAGGGTTGTCGTGCAAGCGCGTCCGCTTCAACAACCCTTTACTCAATACCAATCGGAGTGGCCGTCCTCACAAAGGAAAACCAAAGTACGAACAGACAATGACAGGACAAGACAAATTAACAAAGACAGCACTGTTTTACCTTTGGAGTCTGAGGTCTTGGGGGTCTTTTGGGGATCCCGGATGAGCCCCCACTAATATGTTGTACCCAGGTCACAGGACCCTCACCAGGAAGACCACCAAGAGTCAGACTTTACAGCTGTTTTAAGGTTTTATTTAGACAGGCTGCCACTCAGGCCTGGTCCTACACTCCGATACAGCAGAGCCTAGGAGGAGAGCCCTGAGCTAAACATTTGCAGGGCTTATAAAGGCACACAACCAACCAGGTGTTTGGATTACCACCACATGTTGCTCTGCTAGACAGAATTTGCTGATCTTAGGTTTAGTTTAAACAAGCAACAAGTGGTCACTGCCTCAAAACTTTAACTCTTCAAAGGGACCAGAGTAACTCAAGATGCAGTGTGCTCCTGTGAATGGGAAATGCCCAGGAAACAAAACAAAGTTGTCACAGCTGCCCAAACAGTGGCACCAGCCTGCAAAAGCCAGTGTAAACCAGGTCTTTAACCAATATATATAAAAATTTGCAGGTAACCAATGGGAGATTCAATAGTCCATACATGCTGGGAGATGCCACAGCCTTGCCCAGACCTTGCCAGCCTTGCTCCATCACACATGACCCAAAGCCTGCTGATAATAATAATAATGTTAATCCCCACAAGTTAGACCATAAGGGGTATATGAGCAAAGAATATGTTGACTTCTATGCTATTTTACCACTGGGTGTGTTTCTAAAGGAAAAGAAATGTGACAGTGCTAGTACATTAAGAAAAACTGCTAATTTCCTAAAGGTAACTTAGACTGCAGAAAAAAGAGGCCAGTTTAAACCTTCTGCCAAGAGGTAAAGGGGGTAGCCCTGTGTTTGAATGAAGTATTTAAATGCAAATTAAAGTAACTTTACAAAAATGAATTAAAATGACGTCCCCTTTGTGAAAATTTGGGAAGTTGTGGGGAGTGGCTGTCCTAAAGGTCTATTTCAAAGTAGAAAAGATAAAGTAGGATTATTCCAGTTTGCCCTTATAGGTTTTTTGTAAGTTTCCAGCAGGTCCACAGTAAAAGACAGGACAAGTTTGTCAAATGTAACTTAGTATGTTCCAGGTAAAACCATGCTTATAAAACTACTTCCAAGGACCATCTTTGGACCATCTTTGTTGCTTTTTATTGGAGTAAAAGTGACCATTTGTAAAAACTTGCTGATCTGGGACCTGCAGTTCAAAGCAAGCCTGGGCAGAGAAAGGTCCGTGTGAGATAGATTGGCATCTCTAATCTGCCAGCAGAGTGCTCAAAAGCTAAGTTGCTTTGGAGCTCAAAGTGGCAGAGTGCTTGCCCTGAGCTGGAGAGCTGAGGGACAGAACTCAAACCCTGAGCTCAAGGCCAGCGACTGACCAAGGGAAATGCCAAAGGTACATTTATCCCAACATAAAAAAGGCACTCCAGGGACCCCGGCAATGTTAAAACATCCACAGGCAATTAAAAGCTATTGCTTGGATGACAAAAATGGTGTCAGATCATGAGTTACTTGAGCTTGACCCTCCAAAAACTGATCAGAGCCAGGAGGTCATGGAAAGATAGTTTGTAAATATGCCTAAAGCCCATGTTGGTCTAACTGGGCAAAACTTGCCAGTCATCTATGATAGTGGGCAGGAAAAGCTAAGGTTATAAAATGTAAAAACTAATTTAAATCTCAACTCCTGTATCTGCTGGCACCAACCACATAAATTAATCTGTTAAAAAAAAAAAAAAATCTTGTAGAGCTGAGATTATTCCCTATTGTGATCTGTCTAAAGGCCTACACAGGTAGGCATTGTTGGGGCCACTTGAAATCAGGTTCCTCCACCAGCCAGAAAATTCTTTTATAAACCAGTGATAAACAGGCTATGCTGCTGTAGCCCAAGAAAAGGCCTGTACATTTGTTAAAAGTTAAATGTTTGTATATAAGCCACTTTAAACAGGCTGTCCAGAGGCAGTACTTAGAGTGCCAATCAGTTGCAGGTTAAAAACATCTACTTGGTTTTATTAAAAAAAAACAAAGGGCTGGGAAGTTGGCTCAGTGTTAGAGTGCTTGCCTTGCATGCCTGAGGCCCTGGGTTCGATTCCTCAGCACCACATAAGCAAAAAGAAAAAAGCCGGAAGTGGCGCTGTGGCTCAAGTGGTAGAGCGCTAGCCTTGAGCTGAAGAGCTGAGGGACAGCGCTCAGGCCCAGAGATCAGGCCCCACGACCAGACCCAAAAAAAAAAAAAACTCTGGCAAGTAATTGTTAGTCAAGTGTTAACAAGTTATGGGTAACCTCTATCTCACTGATCTCCTTATTGCTTTAATTGGAAATAAAAAGGGCTTTTATAACGAAGATTCCTTTTGGCACAGGGACCCCTGACTATTTTTCCCCTTTACAGCAGGAAGTAGGTCCAGAAGAAACAACCTCCACCCATACCTCCCTGGCCTGGTACCTCCTATTTTTATTAAAACACAGAATGGGGAATGTTAGTATTTATTTATTTAGGATCTGGTCATGGGGCCTGAACTCTGGGCCTGGGTGCTATCCCTCAGCTCTTCAGCTCAAGGCTAACGCTCTACCACTTCAGCCACAATGCCACTTCCGGCTTTTTTCTTTTTGCTTATGTGGTGCTGAGGAATGGAACCCAGGGCCTCATACATGCAAGGCAAGCGCTCTACCACTGAGCCACCTTCCCAGCCCGGGAAATGTTAGTATTAAGCTCACCTTTGGTCTTCAGCTCCACCCAGACCTAAGCCCCTCCCAGCCCTAGAGTTCTACTCTATATACCTGGTCCTTTCCTCTTGCCTGTCCAGATTCACCTGGGCTCCCATCTACCTCACTTCCTACCCGCAGACCCCTCCTGCCCTTCAGGCAGCAGGTAGAGTGCTCAATTAGGAGAATGTTACCTTTATAGTCCTCTGGTGACAGGAGTTTACGGTCTCAGAATAGGTCCCCGGGGCAGCTGGTCAGACCCCTTTCTGAAGTGGAGGGGGGAGCAAATCCACCGGGAAGCCTATCCCTGTATGGGCCACCACAAATAAAGGATCCCACACATCCCTCCCAGGGGACTACGCAGAGGCAGGCAGGCACAGGAGAAAGGTTATTGTAAGGTTAATTAAAGGAGCCATATTTCCCCCAAGAGGAAGCATATAGCATCCTTCACCATTCAGATAGCAGGAGGGGTCTGAGGGTAGAAGTGAGGTAGATGGAAGCCCAGGTGGATCTGAGCAGGAGAGGGGGCAGGGAGCTGTATGGCTGGCAATTCTAGAGATTGGAGGGGCTCAGGTCTGGGTAGAGATGAGGACCAAAGGTGAGCATAATACTAACAACTAGGATTTGAACTTAGGGCCTGTCTCATGCTCAGTTTTCTAGATCATAGATGATGCTCTACCATTTGAACTAAATCTCCAATTCCACATTTTTCTGGCTAATTGGAGATAGCATCTTCAAATATGCTCCACGTCTCTCAGCCTTCTGAGTAGCTAGGATTACAGATGTGAGCCATCGGAGCCTGGCTTCACTATGAATTGGTATGTGTGTATATGTGTGTGTGTGCTGGTCCTGCGGCCTGGGCCTGGGCAATGTTCCCAAGCTATTTTTGCTCAAGGCTAGCATTTTACCACTTGAAACACAGTTCCACTTCTGGCTTTTTGGTGGCCAATTGGAGACAAGATTATCAAAGACTTTCCTGCCGGAGCTAGCTTTAATTGTGATCTTCCTCCCAAGTAGCTAGGATTATTGCTGTGAACCACCAGCACCTGGCCATTATGATTTTTTTTAAGTTTGCTTTTGAACCATAACTGATGTTAATATCAAGACTAGGAAACATAGAAAAGTGAAAAAAATGAAGAAGTTCTGAAGAACAGAACAGAGGGCAAGAGTTTAACAGGAAAAAGACCTACATTGATTGGTGCAGGCACGTGTTAACTGCCATGGGTCCATAGCCAATTTGATAGACTCCAGATATAGATCCTAGACTCGTTAGGCAACTTGTGGTTACAGCTGCTGGAAGTTGCAAGAGTTGACATGGTGTCAGGTTGATCTTACACACAACTTGACCTGGGCCAGCCTAAATGAAGACTGTCAGACAATCTCTAGGCAACGTTTTGGTAAAAGTGAAAGTTTTATATTATCTGAGGAACTAGGGTCTTGAATCCATTTTGACATGTTCTGTCTCTGACCAAAGTGATTCCATTTTAGGCACAGTTCAATGATTTCACAAAGCTCAGAGCTAACCCAATGCCTTCTTGCCTAGACAGTTTCTATTTTTCTGTAGGGCAACAAATATCTGCCCCAAGACTGAGTCTTACTCTCTGAGGACTTATAAAAAGAAAAAAAATATTAAAAATATTTCCATGTCAGGGCTAGAAATATGGCTTAGTGGTAGAGTGCTTGACTACCATGCATGAAGCCCTTAGTCCACATAAACAGAAAAGGCCAGGAGTGGTGCTGTGGCTCAAGTGCCTTGAGCAAAAGAAGCTCAGGCAGTGCCCAGGCCCTGAGCTCAAGCCCTAGGACTAGCAGGAAAACAACAACAACAAAAACAAACTATTTCCAATCATCCCAGGAAATAATTGTACCTAATTGTCAGATAAGGTTATATCTAGGGCACCTTCTCAAATCTGCCTACTGCGAGACAGGGGTCTACTTCCTTTAGAGATATATCAAGAAAGAACACATGGATGTTGAAAGTAAACTGCACAAGACTCCTCATTACATCGAGGTAGAGCCTTGAACTCAGGCTGTGCATGTTCCCTGTGTTCTCTGTGCTCCAGACAGATGGATATTGCAGTTGTTTGGATGTAGAAACCACTGCATCTCTGTCACTGGGGGCAGTGAACAAATCAGATTTCTTGTTACTCACCTATCCACAGAAGATTCTTTAATTCCTTTGCTAAGGAAGCTAAGAAATAGTGTTGTAATTTATTGGGTAGATGGTAGCTTATTCAAATATTTATTGTTCCTTCCTTCCTTCCTCCCTTCCTTCTTCTCTCTTTCTTTCTTGCTTGCTTTCTTGCTTGCTTGCTTGCTTGCCTGCCTGCCTGCTTGCTTCCTTGCTTGCTTTCCAGTGTCAGTTGTGGGACTTGAATTTGGAGCCTAGGTGCTGTCCCTAGGATCTTTTGTTCAATGCTAGTGCTCTACCACATTGAGCCACAGCACCACTTTCAGTTTTCTGGTGGTTAATTGGAGAAAAGTGTCTCATAGACTTTCCTGCCTGGGCAGGCTTTGTACCATGATCCTCAGATCTCAGCCTCCTGAGTAGCTAGGATTATGGGTGTGAGCCACCTCTGCCCAGATCTAATACTTAATCATAAGGAAATCTACAAACCCTGAGCCCAACTGTATAAATCATTGTGATAAATCACAAAATTCATGAGCAATGAAGACAAATTGCTACTCTCAAAAACCTACAACAGCTACTCAGGAGGCTGAGATCTGAGGATCGCGGTTCAAAGCCAGCCCGGCAGGAGAGACCGTGAGACTCCTATCTCCAATAAACCACCAGAAAACTGGAAGTGGCGCTGTAGCTCAAGTGGTAGAGCGCTCACCTTGAGCTGAAGAGCTGAGGGACAGTGCCCAGGCCCAGAGTTCAAGCCCCACGACCGACCAAAAAAAAAAAAAAAAAAACCTACAACAACCCAGGGAAGGATTCTAGTGAGAGCAAAGAAGAGATGGAGAACAAAAGAACTACTAAAACAATGATGAAAGAATTGGCCAATGAAATAAAAAGACAGATTCAAAAACAAATAGAAAAATTCCAGGAAATGACCAAGAAAATGCAAGGCATGGATAAGAAGATAGAAACATTATACATCTCAATGAAGGAAATTGAAGATGAAATCAACAACGTGAGAACTGACATCAGTAAAGAGCTAGGAGATACGACATGCTCTATATCCCTATTGCAAAACACAATTGAAAGCAGAGGCAACAGAATAACTGATGTCGAAATTGGGTATTGGGAGTTGAGGATAAAACAGAGGAATTCAGGGGCTGGGAAGGTGGCTCAGTGGTAGAGCGCTTGCTTTGCATGCCTGAGGCCCTGGGTTCGATTCCCAGCACCACATAAGCAAAAAGAAAAAAGCCGGAAGTGGCGCTGTGGCTCAAGTGGTAGAGCGCTAGCCTTGAGCTGAAGAGCTGAGGGACAGCGCCCAGGCCCAGAGTTCAGGCCCCAGGACCGGACCCAAAAAAAAACAAAAAAAAACAACAACAGAGGAATTCAAACAAAAAAAAATCATAGAAAAAACACCAGAACATAGCCAAGGAACATTCAAGATTTGGCAGATTCAACCAAAGGATCAAACCTAAGTGTAGTTGGGGTAGACAAGGGAAAAGTACTCAAAACCATAGACATGGAAAACCCATTTAACAAAATAATAATAGGAAACTTCCCTAATCTCAAAGAAAGAGAATCTTGCCCACATGACAGAGGCATACAGAACTCCCAGCAGACATGATTGGAGACGAAATACCTCTAGACACATTGTAGTAAAAACTTTGGACTTAAGAAACAAGGAGTTCATTTTAAATGCAGAAAAATCAAACAGGGAACTTTATTACAATGGAAAGATTAGAAATACTGCAGATTTATCCACACAAGCTCTAAATGCAAGGAGAACCTGGAGTATAATTCAAGCTCTGAATGACAATTGCCAACCCAAACTAGTGTACCCAGCAAAGCTAAGATTCACAATTGATGGTGAAAGTAAAAGCTTTCATGACAAACAAAAACTAAAGGAATTCATGAACACTAAATCAGCATTTTGAAGAATACAAAAGAGAAACATACAATCTGAAGGAAACAAAGTCAAGGAAATGCAGCACTGAATATATATCACTAGAAGACTAAGTTAGTAAATACAACAAGAAGAAAAAAGAAGTACACTACAGGAAAACAAAATGTCAGGGAAAATTGCTTATTTCTCCATAGGAATGTTAAAAATCAATGGGCTCAACTCCCCTACCAAAATATATAGAGCAGCAGATCAAAAAACCAAAATCCAAACATTTGTTATCTCCAAGAAATTAATCTCACAGTCAAAGATAAACACATATTCTGAGTGAAAGGATGGAAAAAAAGATTTTTTTATGCAAATTCATTTTTCAAGAAGACCAGAGTAAACCTACAGATATCTGATAAAATAGACTTCTCATTAAAATAAGTGTGAAGAGACAACAAAGATCATTACATAATAAAGGGAATGAGTCACGAAGAGGAACTCACAGTGGTCAATATTTATGTACCTAACAATGGAGCACCTATATATATTAAATAAACACTCTTAGACTTACAAAACCTGATAGACTCCAACACAATAATAATGGGAGACCTTAACACTCCACCCTAGATAAGTGGATCAAAAAATGTGGTTCCGATACACAATGGAATTTTACACAGCCATTAGAAAGAATAGTATGTCATTTGCAGGGAAATGGGTAGATCTAGGGAAAAAATCGTATTAAATGAAGTAAGCCAAGTGCAGAGAGACAAATAGCGTGTTTTCTCTCATATGTGGAAGCTAGATCTAAAATACACTGGGACATAATAAATTATACATTCACACATTGTGAGATCAAAGTAGAATACTCTAGGAGAGGAACAGAAAGGCATAACGCCTATGTGCATCTGATCATACAAAATAATATTTATTGAAATGAACTTCAGGAAATAAAAACAAGAGGGGTTTTTCTTCTTGTTTTGCTGTATTTGTTTTCTTTTTGTTCTGTTTGTTCATTTTTTATGTCTTTGGGAGGGTAAGGAGAGGCCCAGAAATGGAGAGATAAAGGATAAATGCAGTAATGTTAATCACAGGACACTATGTTGAAAATAACTATACAACTTGTGGATGGGGAATGGGAAAGAAAAACCGGGGGAGAAAGAGAGAGAAAGGGTGACATTGACCAAAAGGAAATGTACTCTTTACCTGATTCATGTAACTGTAACCCCTTTGAAATGTGAATGCGAACTTTGATTTCATGTACTAGTCTTTTTCATTTTTCCTTCTATTCATACATATGCAGGGATTTTGTTGGGAAAGCTTGATGAGTTCTATCAATAGCTTTATAATAACATCATCTTTATAATAACAATAACAATTTTTAAAGGAAATATAAGGAAAATTTAAGCATCTCCCCCTCCTTCCCCTGATACAGACACATACACCCCAGCACTAAGATCACTTCAGAATTAGTTAAATCTAGTGGTTCAATTACACTGAAAAAGGCTAATTTTTATCTTAGTCTATGTGTAGTTCAAAGGCTCTCACCCTTCATCCTCCCTTTGTTTCATGGCAGAAGTTAGCAGTGTCATAAAATCCAGTGCCACTAAACAAATGATCACTTTTCTTGTCTCAATGGTGGTAGATGTCAGTTGCTTCTTCATTTTTGGATAAGATTACCATTTTAATGAGTAAGGCCAATCGTCTGCCACAGTATGAGTTAGCCTTGTCCAATCAGCTGAAGGCTTACAAAGAACAAAATGACTACCTGAAGTAAGAGAGAATTTTCCAATAGACTACTGGATTTTACCTGCAACAATGGCTTTTCTTGCCCAATAGCCTTTGTACTAGACTATTTCTCCCTAGAAGAAGAGCTTGACAGCCCACTGGGCAAGTTGAACTTGCCAGTGAGAGTAAATCTGTTACTACACATATATATTGTTATTAAGTGTGTATTTTAGGAATCTCTGGATATGGTTTAAAATCATTTGTTTGAACATCATTCATACAAGAACTTAAGCAGTGCACTAAAAAGGCATTGATAGAATTCATCAAGTTGCCTAATAAAATCCCTGCCTAAGCATGAATAGAAGGAAAAATGGAAAAGACATGTGCATCCAATTAAAGTTCTCATTCACACAATAACTATTTCAGTATTTATCAGTTTTGGTACATTCTGGAAATACAACAGTGAACATGTAAGGTGTAATCTGTGTCCCCCAAAGATTTCAGAGCCATTGGAGTGAGAGACAAGTTTACTTTACTTTACTGTGGAAGCAGGATATGGAAACCCAGAAGAAAACACTAACCCCAGCCAGGATCATGTGATCAGGAATTCCTGCAGATCTGAAAAGTAAGATGTGTCTAGATCTTAAAGCGTGAATGTAGAAAATATTTCTGGGAGGCAGAACAGTTCTTACAAAGGCCTGGATGTAAGCGAACCAAAGTGAATTGAGTGTGAATGAGATATATGAGAAGAGGGAATGAAGTAAGAGACAAAACTGGTGAGAAAGTCACATTCTAGACCCAGAAGTGCCTAGAAGCTATCTCTAGAACCTTGCCTACTGGTTTCTGGCTGGCTTCAGTCAATGGGATGTCTGGGCCCCGCTGTTTCAGAGCTACATCTCTAACAGTGGGTAACTTCCTCCTTCATCACCGGTCCTGCCAGGTAACCTTTCTGTGTCTCCGCTTTCCAGTGATTATCTATTTCTTGTCCCTTGAGTATTTGGATGCATATAACTTCCTTTGTTGCCAGTCATCCTGCCACACCCCCTGCAAGCCACCATTTCACTAAATATTCTTCCTTAAAAGGTTTGTGTTAAGGTTTATTTGATTTGGGGGGCCCTTATGAATATAGGTATGCTTAAATCATATTTGTATTTTACAAAGATCCCTTTAGATGCTTTATGACGTAGTCATAAATAGATTATATATTTCTTGTCCCTTGAGTATTTGGATGCATATAACTTCCTTTGTTCCCAGTCTCTTAAATCCTGCCCACATCTCCTGGTTTCAAGGATAGCAACAAGGAAAAGGCTTGAAAAAAAAATTTAAGAAGGCTGGAAGCTAGAGAGGATGGCAGCCTGGACTAAGGTAGTTGAACCAAGTGGGGTTACCAGCTTTGGGACAAAATCATTTGTATCATCTTTCATACCTGACCACAGGCAATTGCAAAGGCTTTAAATGGGAGGCCATAGGGAATCTGTCTTTTCCACACCAGACAAGGTGTACAGACCATGCACTGCAGTTTCTGAAGAGTTACAGGCAAGGACTCAGCCAACCATGCTCCTTCACAAGTGTGGACTCTTATCTACGAGCATCTATACAGAGGACTTTTCCTTATTAGGAAATCTTACTAGTTAGTATTTTATTTTATTTTTTGTCAGTCATGGGTCTTGAACTCTGGGATTATTTTATTTTTGAGGCTATTGTGTATAGAATTGTTTCCTGATTTATTTCTCATCCTGTTTCTTATTCACACACACACACACACACACACACACACACACACACACACACACACGTACATTGCTGGTTTTATTTATTTATTTTGTCGGTCGTGGGGCCTGAACTCTGGGCCTGGGCACTGTCCCTCAGCTCTTCAGCTCAAGGCTAGCGCTCTACCGCTTGAGACACAGCAGCGCCACTTTCGGCTTTTTTTTTTTTTTTGCTTATGTGGTGCTGAGGAATTGAACCCACGGCCTAATGCATGCAAGGCAAGTGCTCTACCACTGAGCCACCTTCCCAGCCCACGTTACTGGGTTTTTAAGTGCTGGTTTTATATACTGCTACATTGCTAAAGGTATTTATCAGATCTAGAAAACTTTTAATGATATAGGGTCATATCATCTGCGAACATAATTTGTCTCTTCTCTCCCTGAACTTTTTTTTTTACTTTATTCTGCCATATTGTTCTGCCTAGTGCAATTATTGAGTTACAGTGGGGAGAGTGGAACCCTAGTCTCATTCCTAACTTTAGGAAACATAGTTTCAGTTTTTCCCTTTAACCTGATATTAGATATATATTTGTCACATATCATTTCTATTAAGTTCAGGTATGTTCCTTCTATTCTTGATTTCTTCAGAACTCTGTGTGTGTGTGTGTGTGTGTGTGATTTGCCAGTTCTGGGGCTTGAACTTATAGTCTGAGTGCTCCCTGAGTGTTTGGGCTTTGTGTATATTGAAGATAGGAGTGACCTATTGCAACAAAGATACTCATAAGACACTATGTTGGAAATGAACTTTACAACTTCAGGGGAGGGGGGAGAGAAGGGACAGTAGGAGAAAAACAAAGGAGGGGATAACAATGTTCCGCAAGAAATGAACTCATTACCTTACTCATGTAACTGTAACCCCTCTGTACAGCATCTTTACAATAACAAAAAATTTTTTTTTTTTAAATTTTATTTTATTTTATTTGAGAACATACTGTACAGAGGGGTTACAATTACATGGGCAGGATAATGCATACATTTCTTACCAAGCATTGCAGCCTCCTCCTTTGTTTACCCTTCACCTCCCTTCCCGGCCTCCCCCCTCCCTCCCAACCAATCGTACCCCCCTCCCCCCCCCCACCGACATTGTAAAGCTGGTTTTGACATGACATTTTGTACTTCTCATTGTTGCAACAGGTCCACCTGAATCCTTAAACGACTTGTTTGTCCCCATCTCCTCCACATGTTATACTGACATCAAATATAGTGAAAGCGGGGGTTACACTGTGGGGGAGGGACATACAAAGCAACAAGGAAATAATCTTATAAATGCGTTAGAAACACATGCATGAAAGAAACAAAAACATTAAAATACATATTTGAGGTTTTGTTTTCCTAACATCACATTATCTGACTTTTTCCGCTTGACTCATACCTATACTAGATATTGCAAATAAGGGAAACCATGGGACCTATGTTTCTTTGGGCCTGGCTTACTTCACTTAATATAATTTTTTCCAAGCCTTTCCATTTCCTAACAAATGGGGCAATGTCATTCTTTCTGATGGAGGCATAGAATTCCATTGTGTATATATACCACATTTTCTTGATCCATTCATCTACTGAGGGGCATCTGGGTTGGTTCCATGTCTTAGCTATGGTAAATAATGCTGCAATAAACATAGTTGTGCTGGTAGCTTTAGTGTGGCCTTGTTTGTGATCATTTGGGTAAATGCCCAAAAGTGGGATTGCTGGGTCGTTGGGGAGCTCTATGTGGAGTCTTTTGAGGAACCTCCATACTGCTTTCCAAAGTGGTTGAACAAGTTTACATTCCCACCAACAATGAAGTAAGGTTCCTTTCTGTCCACATCCCCTCCAGCATCTGTTGTTGTTAGAGTTCTTGATTTTTGCTGTTCTAACTGGAGTGAGGTGATATCTCAATGTTGTTTTGATTTGCATTTCTTTTATGGCTAGGGATGTTGAACATTTCTTCATGTGTCTATTGGCCATCCTTCTTTCTTCTTCAGAGAAGCTTCTCTTTAAGTCTTTCGCCCACTTACTTATTGGGCAGTTGTTTCTTTGAGGATTTGTTGTTGGGTGGTTTAATTTTTTGAGTTCCAAGTATATTTTAGATATGAGACCCTTGTCCGTTGTATGGCTAGTAAAGATTTTCTCCCAGTCCGTGGGCTTTCTATTGATCTTGCTAGCTATGTCATTTGCCCTGCAGAAGCTCTGCAACCTTATACAATCCCATTTGTCCAGCCTTTCTTTGATTTGTTGTGTTTCCGGGTCTCTATTCAGAAAATTTCGGCCTGAGCCAAGGAGACCCAGGGTTTCTCCTATTCCATCCTGTAATGTTTTCAGAGTGTCTGCTTTGAGTTCAAGGTCTTTGATCCATTTGGAGTTGATTCTGGTGCAGGGTGATATATAAGGATCTAGGTTTAGTTTTCTACATGTAGTTAACCAGTTTTGCCAGCACCATTTACTGAAGAGGCTGTCTGTCTTCCATTCTATTGTTTTACTCCCTTATCGAAGATTAGATGGCTATAGGTTTCTGGGTTTTCAATTCTATTCCATTGGTCCTGAGGTCTGTTCTTATGCCAATACCAAGCTGTTTTGATTACTATGGCTTTATAGTAGAGTTTGAAATTTGGTATTGATATTCCTCCAGCAGTGTTCTTTCCGTTGAGGAGCGTTTTTGCTATTCGGGGTCTTTTATTGTTCCATATGAATTTTTGGATTGCCTCTTCTATTTCCTTGAAGAATGAGGGTGGAATTTTGATAGGTATTGCGTTGAATTTGTAGATAGCCTTGGGAAGTATTGCCATTTTCACGATGTTAATCTTTCCAATCCAGGAGCATGGGAGGTTTTGCCATTTTTTAAGTTCTGTGTTGATTTCCTTTTTCAAGATTTTAAAGTTTTCATCATAGAGGTCCTTCACTTCTTTAGTTAAGTTAATTCCTAGGTATTTTATTTTTTGTGGGGCTATTACAAATGGAGTTGCTTTCCTAATTTCAGCCCCACTTTTCTCATTGTTGGCATACAGAAAAGCCATTGATTTTTGGGGGTTAATTTTATAACCTGCTACTTTGCCAAAGTTTTGAATCAGCTTGAGTAATTTGGGAGTGGAGTCTATGGGATTCTTTAAATACAAGATCATGTCATCTGCAAAGAGGGAGAGTTTTATTTCTTCTTTCCCTATTTGGATCCCCTTTATGTCTGCATCTTGTCTTATTGCTGTAGCTAGGCATTCTAATACTAGATTGAAGAGAAGTGGAGAGAGTGGGCATCCTTGTCTTGTTCCTGAGTTAAGAGGAAATGGCTTTAGTTTTTCACCATTGAGTATAATGCTGGCTGTAGGTTTGTCATATACAGCCTTTATTTACAATAACAAAAAATTTTAAAAAGGTTTCACAGGCTTTTCTGTCCTAGCTAGCTTTGAACCTTGATTCTCAGATCTCAGCTTCCTAAGTAGGTAAGATTACAAGTGTGAACCACTGTCTCCTCCCCCTTCCCCCTTCCGGCACCTCCCCCCCCCCCCCCCCTGCCAGGGTTTCTTCTTCCAGGCTCTCTACTACTTGAGCTACACCTCCAATTTCAGCTTTTTTGGTTATTGGAGATAAACTTTCCTGTCAAAGCTGGCTTCAAACCTCGATCCCTAGATCTCATCCCTTGAGTAGCTAGGATTACAGGTATGAGCCACCAGAACCCAGAATGATTTTTATTCTTAATTCTATTTATGTGGTATATTTACATTTACTGATTTGTGTATGTTAAGCCATACTTATATCCCTAGGATAAAATAAACTTGTTAATGGTGTATTGTCTTGTAAATGTGTTGTCTAATTTGGTTTACAAGAATTTCATTAAGAATTTTTGCATCAACGTTCATCAATGTTCATCAGTATATAATTTCGTTGTTGTTGTATGTCTGGTTTTTGGAATGAATATAATTCTTACTTCGTAAAATTACTTTAATAGTGTTTCTTCCCTTTCTGTCTCACAGAAGAGTTTGAGAAGTACTGAGAAGTATTGGTGTTTTTCTTTAAAGGTCTGATAGATTTTGGGTTTGTTTTTTTGTGTGTGTGTGTGTGGTTTTTTTTTTTGTCGGTCGTGGGGCTTGAACTCTGGGCCTGGGCGCTGTCCCTCAGCTCTTCAGCTCAAGGCGAGCGCTCTACCACTTGAGCTACAGCACCACTTCCGGTTTTCTGGTGGTTTATTGGAGATAGGAGTCTCACGGGTCTCTCCTGCCCGGGCTGGCTTTGAACCGCGATTCTCAGATCTCAGCCTCCTGAGTAGCTAGGATTACAGGCGTGAGCCACCAGCGCCCGACTAAGGTCTGATAAGATTTTGGCAGTGAATTCATACAGTCTTGGGCCTTTCTTTGTTGGAAGACTTATTATTGCTTGAATCTCATTGATGGTTATAAATCTGTTTAAGAGGTTTTATATTTTCTTAAATTTTGATAAATCAATTATGTCTAAAAATACATCCATTTTTCCTACTTGTTCCATTTTATTAGAGTATAAATTTTCAAAGTATTTCCTCAATGATTCTTTAATTTTTTGGTATTTGTTCTGATATTGCTTTCTTTAATCTCTAATTTTATTGAGTCTTTCTCCTTTTGGTCAAATTCTAGGAGCTTATCAATTTTATTTTCCCCTCAAGAACCAGCTTTTTGTTTCATTAATTTTTTGCATAAATTTTTTTTGGTACGGTAGTACTAAGGTGAAAACTTTGGGCTTCCCATTCTCATTTAACTTTTTTGCTAAAAGCAGGTGTTCTGACACTTGAGCCACTCTTCAACATTCAGCTTTTAGCTGGTTAACTGGAAATAGAGTTCCTGAAGATTTTTCTGCCTGGACTGTGGTCCTCAGCTCTTAGCTTCCTTAGTAGGTAGAATTATAGGAGTGAACCACCAGTACCTAGCTTTTGTATAGAATGTATTCTCTACATTTAATTAATTTCTGTCCTGTTACATATTCTTTCTTTCTGTGTGTTTATTTTGGGTTTAGCTTGTTTTTGCTTCTCTAGAAGTTTCATACATATCATTAAGTTATTTGTTTAAGAACTCTTTTTTAAAATATAGGCACTCATAAATTTTACTCTTATTATTGACTTTGCTGTATCCAAAAGGTCTTGATAGATTGTGTTTTCATTTTCATTAGATTCCAGGAACTTTTTAAAGTTTCTTCAGTGATGTACTTATCATTCAATAATGTGGTATTCAGTCTCCATATATTTGACTATATATTTTTTGCTATTGAGTTTTAGTTTAATTCCATTATGGCATTAGATAATACAAAGACTAATATACTTGGGGAGGGGAGTGTACTAAAGTCTCTGACTATTATTGTGCCAGGGTTTATCAGTGCTTGTAAGTTCAGTGTTTATATAATAAACCTAGGTGTGCTACTATTTGGTTTATATGTGTTAACAACTCTAATTTCCCTTCATGGATTGTTCTCTATTTCATTCTTTCATTGTTGTATTCAATTCATTAAACTTGCTCCACCTTTACTATTACTTAAATCCTCTATTATGTATGTTCTTTATTATGGAGGTGTTGGCTTTTGAGTGACACATGTTGCTTTGTTTATTTATCAACAGTGAATTTGGGAAACTGGAACTTATGGCTGTGTAAATATTTCAACCTATGTCATCTTAATTGGTAATCTTAAGATTACTCAGGATTGAGAAGTGTGTGTTCTGGTGTATTTTCCTATTTCAAGATTGAAGGAGAGTATCTCAGTTGTCAAATAATCCATTTATGTGCTTAATAATCTGTGTGTGAAACTCTTCATGCTGGGTGAAGAAGTTTGTTTTGCAGTTGATAAACCATAATCTTGTGATTGTGGTATTCCCTAATGAACACTAGTCATTACTACTGCTCCAATATCTTTAGATTAATATAAAAGCAAAAATGAATCTTCATAGCCTAGGAAAACTTTAGATAATTCAGGTGGTAATAGAAATGCTGTAATGAGGATAACACTAATAAATAGTACTAGATATTTTTTTTAGGGAATAAAGGTATAGGAGCTAAGCTTAATAGAAACAGTCAATTGAAAGAATCTAGTTAATATTGTATTGAGATAGAGAGCAGGTTGGAGAAAAAGAAATTGCACACAACTTAAAATAGGCACATACTTGAAATAAGCACATACTTAAACACATAAACACAAACAAAAGGACCAAAACTCAAAATAACATGAAACAAACAACAAATAGAAAAAAATGATGCTGTTTGGGCAATCTAATTACTATGCAAGACTGATGGTAGTGAGAAGGATTTTTGGATGAGGGAACAGGGTAGGAGCAAGAGAGCAGTTCCAGTTGTAAAATGAAGGAAAAATATATAAATGAGAAAATAATATAGAAAGGGGACAAAAATAATCTAAAATAGAATACTAAAACATAGGTGTTTTGTGTATGCATGTGTATATGTAATATATGTGTATACATACAGATATGTGTGTATATGTGCCTATATCTATCTATATATGTATGTATGTATGTATATTATTCCTGTTGGTGGAGGGCACTGTCTCAAGATGGCAACTCACTGTGTCAAGCTCTGAGATAAGAGCAGTGACAGGATAGCTTTCTTCACCAGGCTAGCTTCCTGTGCTGTGTGATTGCTCATGCACGAATCTCTGTCCTGAGGTTAAAACTTGCTGATTGTGTGGGCTTTTTCTGCAGCTGGAAGAGACAATACATCAGCAGGACAATCTGTTTTGTATTACAGTCCTCTCTCCCAATTAAAGAGCCAAACTACTCACTACTTTTCTTCTTTCTGGTTAGTTTTTATACTTTTCTACTTCCCTGCTCCCTCTAGTTCCCTTCTTTCTCAGGATCTACTATCTTCTGTGACACTAGATTCTTCTCAGTTATCTAGTTAGCTCATTCTAAATCTGTTACTCCACACCTAACAGTGCAACCAAATTCCTGACAGAGAGGCTCGTGATTTCCAAAGTACTTGGTGGACAGAATTGACTGGATTTGAAGGGATGGAGAGGAGTAAGGGAAAATAAAAGGTCAAAGAAATGGGGTTTTTATTTGGGCAACTGAATGGTACCATCCATTGGATCACTAAATAAGGAGTATTGGCCAAGTGGTAAGAAAATATTTTCATTTGGTGCAAGATACATTTGGGACCTTGAGATCATCCAACACATATCCAGAAGGAAGTTAGGACTTCAGGAGAGAGTTTTGGATTGTGACATTGATTTGAAAGTCATTGATTTACCAAACACAGCTGTAGCTGACTGCAGATGAACAGGCCCAGGGAGAATACATAGAGTGAGAAGAACAGTTGACTTAAGACCAAGGTCCACCATGGTCTCTTCTTTTTCTTTCTTTCTTTTTCATTGCATTGTTTTGGTCTTTTCTCTCTTGGTTCTAGGGATTGAAACTAAGATGTTACACTTTTCAGGCAAGTGCTTTGCCACTGAACTACATCTCAGACCTACAGTCTCTTTTTAAAGGTAACCCGTGAGGCCTCCAGACAATGCCCTCATATTTAATGTTTGTCTATAGCTCTGTCAAAGTCTACTACACTTAAAACAGTCAACAGGTTAGAATGGGGAGTCAGAATTTAGGGTCAAGATGTATTGATTCAGCTCAATTTTATTTGATCTGAACACATTGTTTGTAAAAGCTATTGCTGCATAACACTGATGTGCACTAAAAGAAGCACTGTAGATAAAGTACTCATAATAGAACTGAGAACGCTGGAGAGTTTTCAGTAAATGTGACCATTCTTCCTTTCCAATTGAATCTCTCCAAGGATAGGCAAAGGATCCTGAGTTACAATTCTAGTTAGTGGCAAAACTGTGACTAAAGCAACTGTCATATTTGTAGATGTCCATTCCTGTTATAATTAGTCTGTGTTTATATTGGCTTCTTTTGGTTCACAATTTATTTCTTCTTATGTAGCAAAGATTACCACCTTTAATCAACAAAGCCCCATACTTCAGGAGTAAGTATCATGCCTCTGAGTGAAGCTGGAGAATAATGTCTTGAAACTTTCTAACTGAATATTTTGGGTTTTGCTGTTAAGTTAAACTAAGCAGTTTCTGCTTAGTTTCTAATTCCAAGCTTCCAGAAATTCTGACATCTCTGTGTATATCCCCATCTTAAATTGCTAATATCAAAGTAATCACATCACAAAGATGGGGATTTCCTGTTTTTCTAACTGTTTATATAGTCACATTCTTTCACTTCATTTTAAATGTTCTTTTGACACAAAGACCTGGCAAGAAGCCTAAGTAGACTTTCTGACTGCTATTCCACTTTCTGTACCCACATAAAAAGTTATACAGATTTCAGACATCTATTAAAACTGTAAGTCATTTTAATCAGGATGACTTAGGGTCATAGATGAGCTTTACTTCAAAGCCCCAAATGCTAGCTTTCCCTTAAAAACATGTCTCTCCTCTTGGGATAGTTTTATAGTTCTTTGGCATGCTACTCTGCTGTACCCATTTATTTGTCTGGCGAATTAATAAACCTTTACTTAATTGCTTGTGAATTGGCATCAAGACCAAGACTAATTCTTGGTAATACATAACAGCCACTTAATCTTGTTCAACCTAATAGCCCTAACCTTGTAGTGAGAATTTCATGTGGTTTGGGTGTGGATTAAATGGTAAGATTTTGTATAAAGTCCCAGGAATGATGATATTTATTATGCAAATTAGACCAGTCAAGAGAATGAAGCAAGCCAGAAAACATTCGTTGGGAGAAAGAAAAAAAAAAAAAGAGAGAGAGCAGCTATAGACAGAATAAGAAGAAAATGTTCTAGCTTCTATATCCACCTTTATAGAATTTTTTTTTTTGGGTCCGGTCGTGGGACCTGAACTCAGGGCCTGGGCGCTGTCCCTCAGCTCTTCAGCTCAAGGCTAGCGCTCTACCACACTTGAGCCACAGCGCCACTTCTGGCTTTTTTTTTTCTTTTTGCTTATGTGATGCTGGGGAATCGAATCCAGGGCTTCAGGCATGCAAGGCAAGCGCTCTACCACTGAGCCATCTTCCCAGCCCCTTTATAGAATATTTTATCCATCTTTAAGGAACCTTGAATACCAGAGTCACTTGGGATGTTGTCATAGATCAAGAGCATGCTAAGAAACCTTCATCAGATTGAAAAAGAACAAAAAGCTCACTAAAACTTCTAGTTAGATTCAAGCAAAAACTGAACTCCCCTTAAGGAGTTCTTTCAAAAGGTTCATGTCTGTACACTGATTCAACAGTATACAGAAACTTGATCTGGGGCTCGGGTTTCTAGCCAATATGCTCTGGATGAGTGACCCAACTCCAGGTTAGGGACAAAAGATAGAACTGTACCAAGGGGGAAAGAATGGATCCCATTATCCCAGAGGAATAGAGGATGGGCTCAGGTGGGAAGGAGGAAAAGAGAGAAACAAATCAGGTAATAGGGACTACGGGAGCAGCCAGTTTTGTTTGTTTCTGTATCTTTGATAACAGATTCCTTTATTATTATTGGAAAAAATTGCCAGAGAAGGTGCTGGCCTTCCCAAGGCTGGTTAATTCGACTCTCTTTTGTCTTTGAAACTTTAGTATAGCTTTCATAAAGACAATGAATTCATCAGAGCAGAAGTATTTTGCAGCGTTCCTACCTTATCATTTCCTAGTTCCCAGGTCTGTGGTTTTACAAACTGGTTTCTCCAAGTTTTCTGCATTTCTGTGAGTCAATCAATTAGAAAGGATTATCTTTCTAATAATCCCTTTTCTGCTTAAATTAGAGGTGATCATAGAGTCACTCAGCCATGAAATACTGAATTACCACATAGTCTAGATGAAAAGAGGTTTCTAAAACCAGAGGGATAAGAATCAATGCCATGAACTACCATAGGAAAACAGTTTTAGCTGCATTCCTCCCCCTCAGTCTTTTGTGTAGTTTAGGGTGCTGAAAAAATCTAGAAATAAGATTTCCTAGGCTTCCTTGCCAGGTAATTTTTCAGTTAGATTTTGCAAAAGGTGCATCTTTGAAAAAGACAAGAAGAAGGGAAGAAGAGAGAAGTCTTTCTCTTTCTCATAATTTGCCTGTGGATCTGGTGCTAGTTGCAGGCAACCATTAGGCTGTGAAAGTCTGAGCAGTGAGTAGAATCAGTGGGATTGTGGGCTCACAAGGTTTTGCAGCTTCAGTAAGAGTACAGATTCTCAGCTTCTTGGACTATAACAGCAATGGCAGTTGGATAGCCCAGCTGGGCCTTGGCAGACTCAGCAATAGAGGCCTTGTGGATACCAGGCTCTATTGATCCCTTGAATTTTGTTTCCTATGTTAGAAGTGCTTTTCGATTGGGACAACTATTAATAACTCAAAGTGATTTAATACTAAACTTTCAATACTAATACTAACACTAGTAGAATCAGCGAGGTACAGTACAGCTGGGCAGCCCTGTTTTTAAATCTTTGTCCGTGATGTGTTTGCAACATTATCTTGGACAAGTAACTCTCAGTTCCTTCCCTAGGAATATTATGTATACTGGGCACTGGTGGCTCACACTTATATTCTTAACTATTCAAAAAGCTGAGATCTGAGAATTGTGATTTGAAGCCAGCACAAGCAGAAAAGTCTGTTAAGATTCTAATCTTGAATTAACCACCAAAAAAGCTGGAAATGGAGCTGTGGTTAAAGTGCTAGAGCACTAGTTTGAGCAAAAAAGCTCAAGGACAACACTCAGGGCCTGAATTTAAGCCCTAGGTACACATGCTCTGTTTCTCTCTCTCTCCCCCTCCCATCCTCCCTTTCTCTCTCTCTCTAAATACACACACACACACACACACACACACACACACACACACACACAGATACATGTCAAATGAGATACATTATGTATATGTTACAATATAATGTTTGAAAAGAGCCTGACACTTGCCAGAGCATGGTTTGAGTGTATGAACATGGACTCCAGAGATTTTTTTTTTTCACTTCAGTAAAGCTTTAGGATACAACAGAAATGGATTCTATAACATCATCAGATATAGAAGAGGGAAATGTTAAACAAAATTCCTAGAAAGGCTACTTTTCAGAAGAAAAATATGATATGAAAGGTTTTTTTTTTTTTTTGGGGGGGGGGGGTCTGGTCGTGGGGCCTGAACTCTGGGCCTGGGTGCTGTCCCTCAGCCCTTCAGCTCAAGGCTAGCGCTCTACCACTTGAGCCACAGCACCACTTCCAGCTTTTATCTTTTTGATTATGTGATGCTGAGGAATTGAACCCAGGGCCTCATGCATGCAAGGCAAGCGCTCTACCACTGAGCCACCTTCCCAGCCCCAGATATGAAAGTTTTTTAAACTTGGTTTGTGGTAAACTTATTTGAAACAAACTATAGTAATAAACTTACATTTGGAAAATTATGGCTCTATATAAGCATGGGAATTACACATTTTTAGAAGAGAAACTGAAGGCTGGTCCTATTGTAGATATTTTTATAAGTGCAGTAAGTTATTATTGATGTATCTATATAGAAATTTCACATTTCCAGGGCTGGGAAGATGGCTCAGTGGTAGAGTGCTTGCCTTGCATACATGAGGCCTTGGGTTCAATTCCTCAGCACCACATAAGCAGGAAAAAAAAGCCAGAAGTGGCACTGTGGTTCAAGTGGTAGAGCGCTAGCCTTGAGCAGAAGAGCTGAGGGACAGCGCCCAGACTCAGAGTTCAGGCCCACGCCTGGACCCCCCCCCCCCAAAAAAAAAGAAATTTCACATTTCCTACCATTTAACATCATGAGTCATAGCAGATGTTAAGAAAGAAAATACATCTTTCATAAGTGTCCTCTGTAACCCTTTCAGAGAACGTGAACTCTAAAGCATTTGAAATGAGTCAAAGGAAGAAAATAAAAATGACTAAGAGATCAGATTATTAGCATCATGAAGAGAAAAGACTAAGGATTAAAGATGCTTTTACTGAAATGAAATTATAAGATACTAGTATTGGACAATGTTCTAAAGACCTTCACTCCTTACCATCTTATTTTTTAGATGAGAAAACTAAGCTGAGAGAGACTTGTTCTAAACTACACAGAGTTGAAAGCCTATATATATATAGGAGGAAGACTCTGCCAAAAAAAAGGGAAGGAAGGAAGGAAGGAAAAGAGGGAAGGAGGGAGGGGGAGGGAGGTGGAGGGAGGGAAGAGAGAAACAGAGAAAGAAAGAAAGAAAGAGAGAGAGAGAGAAAGATTCTTTGCTTGCCTTGCATGCCTGAGGCCCTGGGTTCGATTCCTCAGCACCACATAAGCAAAAAGAAAAAAGCCGGAAGTGGCGCTGTGGCTCAAGTGGTAGAGTGCTAGCCTTGAGCTGAAGAGCTGAGGGACAGCGCCCAGGCCCAGAGTTCAGGCCCACGACTAGACCGTCCCCCCCCCCCAAAAAAAAATCCAGGGCTGGGAAAGTGGCTCAGTGGTAGAGCGCTTGCCTTGCATGCTCGAGACCCTGGGTTCAATTCCTCAGCACCACATAAGCAAAAAGAAAAAAGCCGAAAGTGGCGCTGTGGCTCAAGTGGTAGAGAGCTAACCTTGAGCTGAAGAGCTGAGGGACAGCGCCCAGGCCCAGAGTTCAAGCCCCATGACCGGACCCAAAAAAAAAAAAAAAGATTCTTTTACCTCTAAGGATTCAAAGATACAGCCAGGTCAGCCTACCACTGCTGTTAAGGGAGCTCCAAGTAAGACTATGACACCCCTGGAGTTTAACCACTGACTTTCAATCTGGTATTAAATAAAAAAAGACTTTCTTTCATATAATTGATCCAGTAGATTTTCATTAAACTTTTGTAATGACCACAGATTATCAAAAGGCCTGCTTTTGAAGAATGTGTACAAATGAAGAATTTCTGTTTTCCTCTGCCCTGTGAAGGGACAGAGATTGACCTAGAAAGCATCAACACATGTCTTGAAATATGTTCTTTTCAGCTTCTCCAAAATAGCTACTAGTAGCATTTAAAGGTGCTAAAATATGGAGTTTAACATACATCTGAAAAAGATTTCATTCTCTCTTCGAGGAAAAAAAGAATTGTAGTATGTGATCCAAATTCACAGGAGGTATAGAAGAATAATTTAAGATAAATGTTTAAATTTTATACAAATGATTTCTAAGGATTATCACAGAACCACTACTTTTGAATATCCTGAAACTAAGCATGACAATAAGGGAATGGATGAAAAGGTACAGGTTTGTCATTTAGCATAAGAAATGAAGTTTGTGAGTGACTGTTTTGATGTTTTAATCATCAGTGTTTAAAATGGAATAAAAAAATATACAGTGTTTAAAGCTTTATTGAAATAAAACTGATGTACACACAATTTACCATGTAAGGTATACACATAATATACTTTTTATTATACAATAATACTTGGCTGTGTATGTATCACATTTTCTTTATCATCTGTTGATAGGTTGATTCTACAACTTGGCTATTGTGACTAGTGTCTCACTAAATTTGAATGTGTGCAGGCATTTCTATTTTATGCTGACTTTGGGTATTATGTCCAGGACTGGTAGAAGAATCATATGGTAATTCTTTTAGGTTTTTTTGTTTGTTTTTTTAGGAATAGCAATACTGCATACTATAATGGTTGAACTGATTTATTCATATTCCCACCAACAATGATAGGGGTTCCAATGTCCCCATATCCTCTTCAGCATCTAATTTTTATTTGATTTAAAATTAGCATAAATTGATTGTGATATGTACTTCAGTGTGATATGTACTTGCATGCATGTGATGTACTATGATCAAATTCACCCCTTTATATTACTCTTTCTTAATCACCCCCCTTTTAACAACTATCCTGTTTTCAAACACATACATAGCTAATGTACTTTGATCATATTTACCCCCTAACACATTCTCCTCCCCTTTATCTCCTTCCCTGGTTCCTCACTAAACAGTCCTTTCTCTACAATCTTATCCTGTTGTTGTTGTGATTATTATTAAAAACTAGATTCTTCCCATGGGTGAAAGCAGGCAATATTTGACTTACTGAGCTTACTTCAGTCCTTTGTCAAGTGAATAGGTTGCAGAGATTTTCCTTCTATTCTCCAGGCTTGTCTGGTAATTACTTTGTTAGGCAGAAGCTTTTTAATTAGTTTTAATTCCATTTGTCACTTCTTATTTTCACTTATTAAAGCCCTACTCAACAAATGATAAGATTTCACCATGTGCATGCATATGTGTGTGGGTGTCTGTGTGTGTCTGTCTGTGTGTCTGTGTATATGCCAGTAGTGGGGCTCAAACTAAGGGTTTTGTACTCTGTCAAGACTTTTTCATTTGTGGTGGTGCTCTACTACTTGAGCCATGCCTCTAGTTCCAACTTTTAGTTGTTTGGAGATGAGTCTCATGACTTTGCCTACCTAGCCTGACTTCAAACTGTGATCCTCCTATCTCAACCTCTTGATTAGCTGGGATTACAGGTATGAACCTCCTGTACCCAGTAGATTTTACCACTTGCAAAAACTGCAAAAGATACAGCTAATATAAAAGTTGAGCACAAGAATTTAAATTACACATGTTATATGTGAATCTGAATATAAATAATCTCGTTCTTGAAAGATAGGGAGGTATATAAGTGTGATGGCTTAAAGCAAAAACAGAAACAAAATGGTGGTAATGTCAAGGTTTTGTTTTTCCTGCTTTTAGTTAGTCTGTGGTCCCAAGTAAGGAAGTACCAAGCTGTTTTTTTCATAGTCACTTTGCAATCACCTTGGAATCTGGGAAGGATGGGACTAATTATATACAATGGGTGATGGAAGGAAAGGCACTACTCCCAAGGAAAGGAACAGCAGAATTCTCAAGACAGATTACCTGCCAGTCAATACGGACTTATTTATGCTAACCAAACATCTTCAGAACCTATCCATAATGACCAATCAGGCCATACTTTGACAGTACTGTTTAGTTATTATGCATACCCTTCTCCCTCTTCCTTTTAACTGTTTGTCTATTTAAACCTAAGGTTCATGTACCCAACAAGCTGACATCTGAAATGCTTACTCGGCCTCTTCTTATGGTTGCCATGCCACAAAATAAACCTCCTTTTAAAATCCTTTATCACTACCCTCTCTTATTTAGCATATAGAGACAAGTGGCAAGACCTAATATGGGGAAGCAAGTCCAGGAGTTTGGGCCAGGAGCCTAAAGTTCAGATTTCATTAACTTTTTTTTTGGAACCCAACTGTAACACTGTGTCTTTTCTGCAGTGAATACAGTTTAATTTTTACTCCAGCTATTGTAACCTCAATGTCTTGGCTTTTA
Organism: Dipodomys spectabilis; assembly: GCF_019054845.1. Lineage (NCBI taxonomy): Eukaryota > Metazoa > Chordata > Mammalia > Rodentia > Heteromyidae > Dipodomys > Dipodomys spectabilis. Next base: position 18,926,747 of record NW_024870775.1, read on the forward strand.
GTCTGTTCCCAATATACATGTTACAGGTCAGTCATTGATTTGAGAACATTTTTTTTCACCACCCCCCCTTTTTTATTGTCAAGGTGATGATTGAAAACATTTTTTTAAGCCAGAATTTGAGACTTTGTTTCTTTGTCTGTTTACTGGTATTTCTACTGTCACTTTTTCCTGGATAGGGTACCCCAACTCAAACCCTCGTCTCTGACTCTTTGCAGTAACATTATGAATTTTCAATCAGAACTTTAGCCATTCTATGGTGCTACGTGCCTGGAACCTAGATATAGACACATAGACAAAATACCATAAGGGATAGTATTTTTCATTGTAGCTCAATAAGACCTTTAGAGTACTTTCTGTTGTGTTTGCACTACTATTTTCTAAGATGGCACTAAAATGATATTCTAGTGCTCTATCACACATATAACTAAAGATCTACTTCCAAAAATCTAATTAAAAAGTTATTTTAGTTCTCTACTACTAGATTATCCTCACATCCTCCCAATCCTATTTTAAGTTTTCAAGTAGTTTTAGTTTATATAATTACAGAGTCTTTTTATATAGTTCAGTTTTATGGTTTAATGTTTGACAGCCCCTCTCTTTTATATTTTTATCATCTACTCTTTTCATTTTCAACGTTTGATGTAGTACATATACTCCAGGAATTATACTATGTATCTGAATTCCTGAATGTCATAAACACCATTCTCCCAGACTGAATGTGAAAGACATGTTAGTGGGATATAGAACCAGTAGATTTTAAGTCTTTTTGTTGAACTATGCATATGTACTGTACTATTTTCTACCTTTAAATATTATCATTGAGAAACCTAGGGTCTTTCCGATTTTTTTCCTTTACATATACAAAAGGATCATTGTGGCTGAATGTATATTAGAATTTTCTATTAGTCAGATTTTGATATTTAAATGAATATATTAAGCAGGCTTTTATTTAGTCTTCCTATTCACTTAGATTTTCCAATATATATTAATTCTTTAATATTTTCATAAACTTTCCAATTGGTCTTCCTTCCATCTGTTCTTTTCTTCTGGTATTCTTTCCCCGTATGAGGCCTTGCTGGTACCAGGGTTCAGAACACAGGGCCTAGGCTTGTTCAGCAGGCATAATACCACTTTAACCACATCTCCAGGCTGTTTTTTTCTTACTTGCAGGGTCAGAGAATTTCCACATGCCTGCTCTTTCCAGAATCTACCATTCTAGCATCTTTTCAAAGTCTGCAACTATGGGTTTTAGATACAAGACTCATATATAAGTAACCATCATGTAAGCTCTCATTATTCCAGGATTGTACAACATACTTCCTTGCATGGTTGGCTGGAGGTGTTTGCACAACTATGATTTAATTCAAGAGCCTGCAACTGGATGTAGAACACGGACCTTATATTCCCAGATCTTCCCTCTATGAATGGAGGTTGACCCAGATAGGCTGTGATCTGAGCCTGCAACAGATGAGATCATAGGAATTATTTAAAAAAAAAATAAATCATCTTCCTTGAACAAAGAGAGCATGGGGATTTCATTTGGGGAACTTATGTATTTTCATAAATGAAAGCACTTTAGGGAACACACATTCATGAGAGTGGTCAGTTTAATGTCATAATTTAAGAAAGAAAGATAGAAGACACATTTTTGGCATGTTTAGCATAGGGTCATGGAACATAAGCTTGAATGGTTAAAATGGTAGACAGGCATGATTTTGAGCATGGCCAACTTGCGTCAAAAAGATGGCAACAGGAATGCCTCTGGGTATATTCAACTTTCATCATTAAGCTTTTGTTGACTATCTTAATTCTTGTGTTCTCTTTGCTCTAATATGATAAATTTAGGGAGTACAATAGAGGCACGCAGAAGACCAGGAATCTATATAGGAAGCTGGCACCAGAGAGAAAGTTATTTGCATTCCTCATCAAGATAGATTTTAAAATGAAAACTCAACAATATGCTAACTACAAGAGATATACTTTAAACATAAAGACAAAAATATTCTGAAAGTAATTAATTAAAAATATATGTCATACAAACAGTAAGAATAAAAAAGTTAGATTTCTGATCTTCAAAGAGACATGATTGCTGAGGGCAATAGCCTTAAAAAACAAAAAAGTGAAGGAAAGGCTGTGAGACTCTGATCTCCAAGTAACCACCAAATATCCAGAAGCGGGCCTATGGCTCAAGTGGTAGAGTACTAGCCTTAAACAAATAAGCTCAGAGACAGTGCCCAGACCCAGAGTTCAAGTCCCAGGACTTGAAAAAAAGTGGAAATAAATTTTGGGACCTTGCATTAGATGCTTTCTGTGTGCTCCTGTAGATCCACTCCACATCCCTCCAATTTTTTTGTGCCCATAGAGGTTGGCTTTAGGATCTGCCCCACTGGACAAAGTTACCCTCAGGCAAAATTATGGGATACTAAGTATTCACTGTGTGATGCTGTGTAAGCCACAAGCTCAGAGTATTACAGTAAATATCTATTTCTATATTGTACAAGGGTCAGAATAGGCAATACCTGTGGCTCTTTGGCTTCACTGATAGAAGTTTGTTATACATTCTGTCTTCTCATCTAGGGACTCCAGCTGAAGAGGCAGTCACTTGGGACATAGCAGGCAAGAGGGGTCAGAACTTTTCTTTCCTGACTGTTACCACATGTCTTTATGGTTAACAGATTCCTTGTAGTGAAATGTTGCTGCTGCCTGACAGGATGTTTCCACAACTGTACTTGGAGTCCAGCCTCTGTTCCTTCTTCATGATTCTTGGCCACAGGAAGGAGAATATTTTGCCAATATCTTGACCTTGCCTGATAAAAGTATGGGACTTGGGGCTTATATTAGACATTTGTGTTGTAAAGCCATTATGTTTGTAATCATTTATAATGGCAAGAGTAGAAAAAGCAATATGCTTCATCCTGTTTTTAGGAGGTAGAAGGGATTATGAGCAGTGAGAAACATACTCCTGGGATGACAATCTAAGGTAACAGAACTATTAATTCTGTTAGATAGTCTAGAACATTTCAAAACAGCCCCTAAACCACTCTCCAAATACTCTAAGTCACCAAGAGAAAACCATCTTTTCTTTTCTTTTTTTTCTTTCTTTCTTCTTCTTCTTCTTTGTTGTTGTTGTTCTTGTGGGCTTGAACTCTGGGCCTGGGCGCTGCCCCTCAGCTCTTCAGCTCCAGGCTTGCACTCTACCACTTGAGCCACAGTGCCACTTCTGGTTTTCTGAGTGGTTTATCGGAGATAAGAGTCTCATTGCTGGGGCAAGGGGGGGGGGGTGGGGAGAGAATTTGGGGGGGGGGGGGCGGGGGGAAGATGGGAAGGGATGGGAAGGGATGGGAAGGGGAAACAAAGGAGGAGGCTACAATGCTTGATAAGAAATGTACTCATTATCTTGCCCATGTAATTGTAACCCCTCTGTACAGTATTTTCACAATAAAATTAAAATTAAAATTAAAAAAAAAAAGAGTTTTATGGCCTTTCCTGGCCGGGCTGGCTTTGAACTGTGATCCTCAGCCTCCTGAGTAGCTAAGATTACAGGCGTGAGCCACCATGCCCAGCAATAAAACCAGGAAATTTTCAGACTTTATAAATCACTATTTACACTAGGGTGGACCTCACTGGTGATCAAATGGAAGAAAAGAATGATCACAGGCCAAAGCTGTGCCCATATTTGACTACAAAGCTCTCAGTTCAGCTCAGCAAATCTCCACAAAAGGGCCCCTTTGGTGCTGTCAATATATTTTCTCTGACTTGTGATATGTACTTGTCACAAACTTTCAGGGAAAGGAATATTGAGGACTATCTCTCAGAATATATACTTGCTCACTTATGAAACATCGCAGAACATTCATATGGGTTGGTAATTTTTTTTTCAGTTTCTACTACAGAACTGTAGAGTCTTGAGGCCTCTCATGACTGGAGAAACTTGAAGAAATAGAAATCTTTCCCATCTATATGTTGACATGTATGAATTTTTGGTAAGATGTAACCCACGAAAAGCTTTTTGGGCCAAGCACTGGTGGCTCACACCTGTAATTCTAGCTACTCAGGAGGCTGAGATTTGAGAAGCACAATTTGAAGCCAGACATGGCAGGAAAGTCCATGAGACTCTTATCTCCAGCCAACCTGCAAAAAAACAAAAGTAGAGCTGTGGCTCAAGTGGTAGGGTGCCAACCTTGAATGTAAAAGCTAAGGGATAGCACCCAGGCCCTGATTTCAAGCTCTGGTGCTAGTACAAAAAAAAGAAAGTAAAGAAGGAAGGGAGGAAGGAAGGAAGAAATACAGACAGACAGAAGGAAAGAAAGAAAGAAGAAAAGAAGGAAGGAAGGAAGCAAGAAAGGAAGGAAGGAAAAAAGGAAGGAAGGAAAGAAAGGAAAGGGAAAAAAGGAATGAAAGAAATATAAGAAAAAAGATGGACATCAGAGGCTCACACCTGTAATCCTGACCTCTTAGAAGGCTGAAATCTGAGGATTGCAATTCAAAGCCAGCTGGGGAAGAAAGTCCATGAGATTCTTACCTCCAATTAACTACCCAAAAGCAGGAAATAGTGCTGTGACTCAAAGTGGTAGAGCACTAGCCTTGAACACAAAAGCTCAGGGACAGTATCCAGGCCCTGAGTTGAAGCCCCAAGACCAGCGGGGAAAAAAAAAAGGGAAAAAAAAAGCTGCTTCTAGAAATGTTTCAGGACTATTACTATTTAGCCAGATAAAATTGACCAGGTGCATGAGACACTTTCTGAGCTAGAGTTGTCTGAGATCTAAGTATAAAAAAGATAAGGTTTCTGATTCCAAGTACTTCCTATTTCTGAATTAGTGTGTTCTCTGGATTATCTTTCCAGGCACCATAATGAGAATTGAGAGAAGGCACTTAACCTGTCTGTCAGGTATTTATGTGAAACAAACATTCTCATCAGCGCACCTCACAGTTTGAAAGCAATGAACCATTCATTTAATAAGCAGCTCTTTGCTTCTGAGCCACAATTCCTTGTTATAGGAAAAAGTGAAGTAGCATAGAGGTTGGGAATAAAATTAAACTTTAACTTTGTGATTTCTCAGAATGAACACCTGGATAGTGATCATGAATAAGGGAAACAAAACATGCAAGCTCTACTCTCTGTGACTACTGTATTCTCAGGAATAAATCTCTAACAAAGGTTTCCCAAATTTTTCTTTCTCCTTTTCATTTTATTTATTTATTTATTTAAATGTTTATTTTTTGGTTGGTCATGTGGCTTGAACTCTGGTCCTGGGCACTGTCCTTCAGCTCTTCAGCTCAAGGCTAGCGTTCTACCACTTGAGCCAAAGGGCCACTTCCAGCTTTTTCTGCTTATGTGGTGCTGAGGAATTGAACCCAGGGCCTCATGCATGCAAGGGAAGCACTTTTACCACCGAGCCACCTTCCCAGCCCTTTTTCCTTTTTATTTATTTTCCTTTTTCTTTTTCCTTAGTATTGTCTCTTAGCTTTTTCACTCAATGTTCATGTTCTACCACTTGAGCTATACTTCTACTTCTGGCTTATTGGTGTTTATTAGAGATAAGAATCTCATGGACTTTTGTGCCCCAGCTAGATTTGAACTGTAATCTTCAGCTCTCAGCCTCAGGAGTAGTTAGAATTACAGATCCAGAGCCCAACTCTAATTTCTTTCCTTTCCTTTCTTCTTCTTTTTTTTTTGGGGGGGGGTCTTAAACAAAAGAATTTTATTTTCTCATTATTCTGTGTGGTAATAATCAAAATCAAGGTGCCAGAAGATTGTTGTGGGCTAGGTTTCTGTCTTCTCACAGATAGCCTTATTGTTACATCCCACGGTCTATTCTTTAGGCTACACATCAGATGCTTTTTCAAACAATGACAAAGAAGAAAGCAGAAAATTTGTGAATCTTAGGTCTAACAGAATTATGATGCTTTGGGCTCTTTGGAAGGGAGTACATACCAAAATCTCATCCGCCTATCACTCCCTTTTAAAGCCATTTGGTTCTCTGCCAAATTCTGGCTAATAAAAAGAGCAAGCAAGCCTTCAGAAGAGAAAGCCTGTAACTATTTTGGAGAGAGACAAGACAAGATTATACGGTAAGAATGAAACAAAAATGTGAGATACTTTTAGTCAGACTTTGTGAAGGAAGATCTTAAAAATCAAAGAGAACTGTCTTATCATTTCTTCAAAATAAATTATTATTGCAAAATAACAATAAGAGTGAATGATAATAGTTGCTACTTAACTTAAATAGTCCATTTTGCTTTCCTTAAAGTGATTTGTAAAATTAGTAAGAGATTGCCTACATAGACTGTCATTTTCTGTAAATGTTCTTCTTCCTCACCAATGAAACTTTGTAAAGCAAGTTGATAATTATACATTATACTTTTATGCCTTCTGAAGACAAAACTATTAGCAACTTTACAAGTGATTTTCAGCAAAATGAGGACAACAGAAGCACCAAGAAATAAACCATTTGGGAAAAGAAAAGAAATTGACCAAAATTGGTAAATTCAAAAGCTCATCAGGTTTGCTATTTTGTTTGTTAAAAAATACTTTATTGGCATAAATTGTTTCATTGTGATATTTACATATATGTATATAATATAGGCTGATCAAATTCATGTACTAAAAACTGTTAAGAAATACATATAAGCATTTAATTTACCATCTATGTAACTTTCTTAATAAACACTAACAGCTTGTAAAAATAGAAATTTCACCTTTTAAGTTTTTAGTAGTAGGTCTTACTGTGCTATTTTCATACATATGTAAAATAATGCTTCCAATCATATTCATCTCTATCACTGTCTCATTTTTCTCTTCCCCTATCCTGAAGCCTTCCCCCTGAAGCAATGGTCTAAGAGTCTTTTAAATGGTGTTTTCTTTTTCTTAAATGGTACATTTATTTCTTGTGTAGTCTGCCTCCTGGAAATTTCCCACATTTTCCTATGCCTTATCTTTCCCCATGGATATATGCCTCAGACCATCTTAGTAGAGAAAATAGCCCCGAATGCAGACGTATGTATGTGGTTGCACAGAAACCAAAAACCAAGAATGGAGTTTCCAGGTCTACAATGCAACTGACATGTGCTCCTCTGTCCTGGGCATCTTCAGTGTGACTCATGCTTGTATGCTACCACATTCTTGATGTCCTCTAGAAGGTATACAACTCTGTTCAGAAAATGACAGAATCTTCTATTTCTCAAAGTGAACAGGCCTTGGATTGTATCACATAGATGGAGTTTCCTTAAACAGTTAAGAAGATGGTATGAGCATCACTTTTCTTAGCTCAGATTTCACATTTTCTCCACTGTGTCTGTTTTCTTGGACTCTTGTCCAACTTAAGTGACTTCTGCACTGATGTCCTCAGCAATTTTAATGCTTATTTATTTGGATCACTGTTTAACTCCTAACATTTACAGTTAGAATGTAACTCTTTCCCTTCTTTCCATTTAGAGAGAAAAACGAGGCAAACATATTAACTTATGGGTTTAAATAGTCGTGTCTGAAAATAAGTAATATGAAAAGTGGGAGTTGCCACATCTGGCCAGGGTCTGCTAAGAATTAAAGTAAAAGAGCATGCTTGCAAGGAACTTCTGAGAATGTGTAAGTTTCAATTGTGATTCCAATTAAGGAATCAACATTACAGTCTTGCAGGGGATGGGAAGCATTGGGAGAAAAAATAACTAGTTTAAATTTTGGCAAACACTAACTAAAGAGGATCAGAATTTCCTTTCTCTATATGCCAAGTTGTGACAGGGATATTTAGAAACATTAAGAGCAAAAATAGATTCCTTGAACAGTAGAAGGAAATTATGTTAAAATCTCTAGTTATTTCATTCTCCCCTGTGCCTCTCCCCCACCCCCACACACACAGCAGTTCTCTCATGTTGATAACTGGATACAAAAATAACATATCTCCCTGGGTTGTGCCCAGGGCAATGAGCATGTGAGGGAAAGCCCTATACCATTGAACCATATCCCCACCCACAAAAGGAACTTTGAAAGAATAGGCAAAGCTTATTATGAGAGGAGAAATAAGCAGGGGGCAGTGAGGAGTTTGAGATATTTTGTCTCTGCCACAAATTCCTGGAGTATGTTGTTACTGTAGATTATGCTATACTATAAAGGTTTTGTTGTTTCTTTATAGTTTTTAAAGAGTTCAATATAGCATAATAGAAAGAAATACAGATTTTTAGCAGCAAACACACCTCAAATCCATTATCTGTCATTGACTAGCTATGAGATTTTGGATCTCGCTTAACTTTCCTGATTCTTAACATCCCCTTCCCAAAGTGTAACATATGTTAAAAAAAAAAACAAGGACCAAATAAACAACAACAAAACCCTACTTAAAGCAAGCATTGTATTGTATAGAGCAAGTGAGAAGCAGTCATTAATCATGGATTATTTAATGAATGTGAAACCTCTATCCCACATTATCCATTTCTTCTTCATGGCACCTCTGTGAGGTAAATATTCTCTATTTGTAAAATGAAGAAAGTAAGACTTGGAAAGATTGTACTAATCTAGACTAGTAAGTTTCAGGCTAGAAATTAAAATCCAGGGCCAAGTCTCAATAAGATAAAAGACTAAGTAGTAAGCATGACTAAAAACTAACTCTTAACAGAGTTGTATCTCTAGTCCTCTTTTGGAAGCCAAGTTTTAAAAATTCTGGGTTACCATGATTTTCTTTTTGTGCAGATACTAGAACTTGAATTCAGGGCCTTGCACTCTCACTTGGCTTATTTTGCTTGTGACTAGTGATAGCCATATTTCCAGTTCAAGCTTTTTGCTGGTTAATTGGAGATGAGAGTCCAAGCGTACTTGTCTGACCAGACTGGCTTCAAATCTCGACCCTCAGATCTCAACCTTCTGTGTAACTAAGATTATAGTCATGAGCTACTGATACCCAGCCAATTATGTTCAACTGTAAAAATATTAATGAGAAAACATTACAACCTTTCATCTATTTCCACATGGCTACATTCTCTGTTGTCTAAGGAAAGGGTTCACTGTTAGCCACTACATTTATATAATTTCTTTTGCCATCCTTATTGCTTGTTGTAGAGGGTCCATTCACAAAATTGGCTGAAAGCTTTACTTCTAATCAGCACTGAGTATACATATAATTGCTCTCCTTCAAATATCTCATAAAAGATTGTCAAAGTTTTCCTAGCGATATCAGTATAACTAATAAAGCTCTATGTTTCCTTAAAGAGTATAACAACTTCATCATTTTGTGCTCAAATCTCAACCACTTAATTTTTTAGCCTCCTAGCATGTCAATAACAGGTATTTAAGAAATGCTATTTAGTAATTTATATTTTCTTTTTAAAGGAGACATAATATGATTATCTCCACTCATTTTTCATTTAGGGACTTTTTATATCTTAAAACACATATCCTTAAACCTAAGTTTATTAGTGCAAAATTCCTCCTCCTTGAGATTTTATTTTACCATTATATTTTATGCAACTATTATGTTAACCTTTCACACTCTATAGCAATTCTGCTCAACAATACTTTAGCAGTAGTCAATAATTTATATGAATAAATTGTTACTAGTATTATTGAGATTATTAAGTTTTCTAGAGTAATAATTCATCCTAATATTTTTTAAACATTCCAACCACAGATATGGGTACCAGCATTCATTCTGATATAATTTAGTGACAATCTTCAACTTTTTTTCCTCACTAAGAAAAAAAACCTCCATGGAACTGAGAATGTGGCTTAGTTGTAGAGTGCTTGCCTAGCATGCATGAAACCCTGGGTTCGATTCCTCAGTACCACATAAACAGAAAAAGCCAGCGGTGGCTCTGTGGCTTAAGTGGTAGAGCACTAGCCTTGAGAAAAAAAAAAAAAAAGGAGCTCAGGGACAGTGTCTAGGCTCCGAATTCAAGCTTCAGGACTAGCAAATAACAAACAAACAAAACTCCATGGATATGTATCACTGAATGGATAAGTACCAGTATTTTTATTTCCATAGGTTAAATTAATATGTACCACTATTTTTTATTAGAGTGTACATATTTCTTTTTTACTGATTTGCTCAACAGTATGCTTTGGGCTAGGTACCTGTGGCTCATACTTATAATCCTAGTTATCTGGGAGGCTGAGAATGGGAGGGAGGCTTTTTAGTTCAAGTCAACCCAAGCAGAAAAGTCTGTGAGACTATCTCAATGGAAGAAGCCGGGCACGGTAGCACACAGCTGTCATCTCAGCTATGGTAGAATCTGCCTAAAACAGGCAGATCGAGATCTAGACATACACTTAGGCAGGGAGCAACACCCTGTCTCAAAAATTACCAGCTAGCAAAAAGAGCTGGAAGTGAGACCTTGCAGTAGAGCACATGCCTAATAAGCAAAAGATCCTGAGTTCAAATTCCAGTATACCTGTTTAAGTATGTTTAGAAACAACATAATCATGCTCTTCTCTATATGGTCATTAGTCCATATAACATACTGGATGTTCTTAACTCAAAGGAGTACAAGCTGTCTTACTGTTTGGAAGGTACCATGCTTAGGATATGACAGGTTATGCTATATCTAGCTATTCTAATTAATACCTTCATTATATTTCAGTGGAAGGATTTTTTTCCTCAATGCTGTCAAACCTATGACAACAGACTCAAATTAAGAAGCATTAAAGTTATGTCCATTCTGATGCAACAGCTTTAAAATAGACATTTTTAGTCTTTCTTTGAAAAGAGAGTTACTTAACAGAGTTCTTTTACCTTAGTAGTATTCACTTCAAGCCCAGTTACTAAGTAACCCAAAAGTGAGATTAGTAGGGATCCTACAAAAGTATAATGAAGGCAACAGTTTTGGGAATCGCTAGAGAGGCCCATGAAAAGTAGGAAGGGTGGGAAACAAAGGCTGCCACAAAATTACATGGTGTTAGCAAGTGTGATGCTCAAACTATTTAGCAGCTTATATAGCATTAGCAACAATAAGAAAGAAACCAGCCTTACCCAGCTATTGCAGCCCATGAAGCCATCGGCCGAATACCAGCTTTGGGAGGGACTCTCCTTTTGGCTTTTGTCTACCAGTGAACTTGGAAGGTGTGGCAGTAAAAGTGTTGTGAAATATGGAGAGCTCTCCAGAACTTTTATTTATTTATTTGTTTGTTTGTTTATTGTCAGTCATGGGGCTTGAACTCTGGGCCTGGGCACTGTTCCTCAGCTCTTCAGCTCAAGGCTAGTGCTCTACCACTTGAGCTATTTCCGGTTTTCTGAGTAGTTTATTGGAGATAAGAGTCTCCTAGACTTTCCTGTCCAGGCTGGCTTTGAACTGTGATCTTCAGATCTCAGCCTCCTGAGTAGCTAGGATTACAGGTATGAGCCACCAGTGCCTGACACTCTCCAGAACTTTTAACAAGCTGTTCTACAATATCAGTCACCATTCAATAAGTATACCCCAGACCCAGAGAAAAAGCCCCTGTAGAAGTTATGCTAAGCTAGTACCTACAGACTTTGTACAAGAAAATCATTCCCATGAGAACCTGTTTTCTATTAACTTCCAAATACAGGCAACTTAAAATAGTATTTTGATCAGAAAACAATTCTTACTTCTTTTTTTTTTGTATAACACTACAGATTTGTGATTTTGTTCTTGCTGTGCCTAAGTAATTTAATTAACTATAACATTTGATTCTTTTGAGTTAAAGTGTCACAATCGGGCATATGAAAGTTCTTATACCCTGGTTCATTTGTTCTCTTCTAAAATCATCTTATAATTTAAAAAAATGCTTCACCGAATTTAGACAACAAGGAATCCTTTATTCTCATTTTGAAAGTGTTGATGTTGAGAGTTTGCCAGATTTGTTCCTTGGTAGCTACATTACCTACTGGAAGATAAGGTAAGATTATGAATACAATGTTAACTGATGTTTAATTTTCTTTCGTACTAAATTTCAAATTACAAACTATTTCATAAGTTAAAGTTAATATCCATAATGCCTATGAATATAAGTTCTAAAGAAAAGCAATGAAATGAATGCTTGTGTAGTATATACCATTTAGCGTGAAAACAAATCTTACTAATACTTTTAAAGGCCCCTCTGGGCCATTATCTTGTGCAATTTCTCTCCTCTCAGAGGAAATATGCATGCGTTTGCAGGGTCTTTCTATGTAGCCCAGACTGTCCTGAAACTTGTTAGATAGCTTAAGGCTGGCCTCAAATTGTCAGTCCTAGAGTCTCCGTTCCTTAAGTGCTAGGACTGTAGCCATGAACTCTATGCCTGGCTCAGCTTTGACATATCATTTCATGTTATCACTGTTCCTGATTACTTAATACATTAGCTGAATGTATATGATACTGTGATATCCATATTCATTTTATATACAAATTGTTTGTTTGCCAAATAAACATATATATACACATATATATGTATATATATGTAATCAGATATGTTTATATGTTATATATGTGTGTGTATGTTTAGAAATACGTGTGTATAAGAATGACATTGCCTCATTTGTAAGGAAATGGAAAAACTTGGAAAAAATCATATTAAGTGAAGTAAGCCAGACCCAAAGAAACGTAGATCTCATGGTTTCCCTTATTTGCAATAATTAGTATAAATCTAGGATAATCTTAGCAGATGAGCAGAATAGCTCAATAACTATGTACATATGACCATATAGGATGATGCCAAGCAAAATGAGTCCCAAGACATGGACACAAGAGGTTTTTCTTTGTTGTTGTTGTTGTTTTTAATGTACTATGTGATTTTTTGTTTCTTTTGTATGTTCTTCCCCCTATTGTATGTCCTCTGTTGTTATTATATTTGATTTTAGTACCCTGGTACTGTATATATGTTTATTTGGGAAGGGAAGGGGAACAACAGAATGCTGAGACAAAGGACAAGGGGGAGCCAATGCAAATGTGATATACACAAGTCACTATGTTGGAAATGATATGTACAACTTGTGGGGGCGGAGGTTCGGGTGGGAAAGTAGGAGAAAATTGAGGGAAGGTTCACAAGAAATGTACTCATTACCTTACTTATGTAACTGAAGCCCCTTGGTACATCACCTTGACAATAAAAAAAATGTGTGCATGTATATATTGGTAAACAAAACATAACTGGTGTTTTACTGTTTTTATATTTTAAAAATGGTAACTGAGTGTGGTGGTCCATTACTGTAACCTCAGCTACTTAGGAGGTAGAAGCACCCAGGGGCAAGAGTTCAAGACCAGCCAATATACAAGGCAAAGGCTAGGGGCATAGCTTAAGTGGTAGATTATCTGTCTAATGTGCACAATGTCCTCAGTTCAATACCACACACACACACACACACACACACGAACACACACATACACACATACACACACACACAACTAATAGTATTACATTGGCATTTTGAAAAATTAACAGAAAATGACAATAATAGTACTATTACTGGCAATTATCATTTTTAAAAAATATTTTGAATATTTATGTCTTCAAAATTTTGTTTTAATAAAAAGGGTTTTTGGTTTGTCTTTTCTATTTCCTGATATACCAATATATAATATTCTTTTACTAATTTTAATATATTAATTCATATATATCCATGATATTCTAAAGTTTATATAACTCTATAATTATTTAAATATCAAAATGTACAAACAATTCAACTAAAGATATTATATAAGTCAATATCTAGAATATACTACTTGTTTGCTATTTCAAAAATCAGAAGTGCCTATGAAGTAGTAAGGTATAATATCTAATACATTTTATGTTGGGTTATATCATTAAAAATAAAAATATTAAAGTAGATAATAGAAAAATAGAGAGAAGCTGTATCACTTGCAATGCTTTTAGCTACAATAGTGGAACATCAAATTTAATATGGATTAAAACATTGCCATCTGCCTGTAATCCTTAGGGGGCTCAAATCTGAGAACTGAGGTTTGAAAGTAGCCAGGAAAGAAAAGTCTATGAGACTCTGATCTCCAATTAGTCACCAAAAAAACAGAAGTAAAGTGTGGCTCAAGTAGTGGAGTGCCATCCTTGAGTGAAGAAGCCCAGGAAAGTACAAAGTCCTGAGTTCAAGGCTGGTACCAGTATACACACATAAAAAGGAATCTTTCTGTATCAGGAATGGAAGATAAGGATGCTTTCACTAAATATTGGTCTGTGGTATCTAGAATAAATTTCTTCTTATTAATGTTTTACATGTTTGAGAAATGAGTCATACTCAAGTCAGCTTACTTCTCTCTGAGTGAATCAATTTAAAGAGATATATTACAATCTACTTTGAAGATGAGACTCAAAATATGAACCTCTGGAGCTGGGAAGTGGCTCAGTGGTAGAGTGCTTGCCTCGCATGCATGAGGTCCTGGGTTCGATTCCTCAGCACCACATAAGCAGAAAAAAGCCAGAAATGGCAGTGTGGCTCAAGTGGTAGAGTGCTAGCCTGGAGCTGAAGAGCTGAAAGACAGTACCCAGGTTGAGAGTTCAAGCCCCATGACCCACCCCACCCCACCCCCAAAAAATGAAGCTCTGTTATTTGAAACTCCCATGCTTTTCTTAAAAAAAAAAATAGAGAACTAGCTGATTAAATTAGGGTACTACTCTAGTTAAGATTTGGAAATGTGCACATATTAGGTTATGCAAACCTTTTTAAGGCTCTGGAATCTGAGTATTATTCCCAGAGTCAAAGCTGGTTAAGTTCTTGTTCTTAGATATGCGATCTGCTTTGATTATTGCCAATTGCAGATGTTCTTAGACCTGTTTAGTGAAAGAGGCAGAACATTGTTTTCACATATAAATTCACATATAAACAATTCTATCCTTTCATGAATAAACAAGGTTACTAACATTTTTAAAAGACCACAATTCCTTGCCCTTGCAAATTGATTTCCTTTGCTGGTCTGGGTATAAACATTTTAGAAAGGGTGGGGAATGTGGCTTAGTGGTAGAGTGCTTGCCTAGTGAAGGTCTGGGTTCAATTCCTCAGTACTACAAAAACAGAAAAAGCCAGAAATGGCACTGTGGCTCAAGTGGTAGAGCTCTAGGCCTTGAGCACAGAGAGGCTCAGGGACAGTGTCCAGGACTTGAGTTCAAGCCCCAGAACTGGCAAAAAAAAAAAAAAAAAAAAAAATATATATATATATATATATATATAGAGAGAGAGAGAGAGAGAGAGAGAGAGAGAGAGAGAGAAAGAAAGAAGACCATGTAAGGTTGAAAGTAAATCAAAACTTAACAGAAGGACCTTTGCCCCCACACACCTCAGTTTTGTGAAGTGATTCATAACCTAATGACGCAGAAATATAGATACATATATTTACATATCAAGGTTACTATTGGTTGACACCTGCTTTTTCCCTGTATCTTGGCAAAACCTTTGCATATTTCCAGTTTTACCCCCAACCTCTTCGGACTCAATTTTCATCATGTTTTCTAAAAGTTTTCCTTGAGTCCCCATTTCCCAGAGTGTTTTCCTTTTTTTTTTTTTTTTAATTTGCCAATCCTGGATCTTGAACTCAGGGCCTGAGCTATAGCACTTTACCACTTGAGCCACTGCACCACTTCCATTGCTTTCTGTTTGGTACTGAGGAATTGAACCCAGGGTTTCATGCATGCTAGGCAAGCACTCTACCACTAAGCCATATTCCCAGTCCTATTTTTTATTTTCTATGACTCTTTCTCAAGTGGGGCCCAACTACCTTTGCTAATTTCTTTTCTTTCTGGTCCCTCGGGAACCTCCTTTTCAGCTCACTATTATGCCTGCAGTTGTCAACCCTTTGTGACGTCAGTGCTTGCCTTTATTATTTTCTAACACCCTTCCTCAGCTCACCCACAAACCTCACCATTACTCTAGAATACCTTTCTCTAAAATAGGGAACATTGAAATTCTGTTTACTAACTCCCATTTTTCTTCTTCTTTCATTTCTTTTTGTTGTTGTTGTGTTGTTAGGGGCAGTATGGGTTTTGAACTCAGTCCTTTATGATTTTTAGGTAGGTGCTCTACCACATGACACACCCATAGTACTTTGGATTTAGTTATTTTTTTAAAATATGGTCTCATGTTTTTACTTGGGCTAGCTTCAAACCATAAGCCTCCTGATCTCTGTCTCTCAAGTAGCTGGGGTTATAGGCATAAGTCACTGCAGTCCAGCTTTCCATTTTTGTTTATGTGTTTGTTTGCGGTACTGGGGATCAAACTTAGAACCTCCTGCTTGCTAAGTACATACCCTACCAACTGAGCCACACTCCCAACCTTCTTTTCTATGTTTAAGTCTTTTTATTTTTGTCGGTCATGGGGCCCAACCTTTAGGCCTGGGTGCTCAACTCTTCAGCTCAAGGCTAGAGCTCTACAACGTGAGCCACAGCACCACTTCTGGCTTTTTTTGCTTATGTGGTGCTGAGGAATTGAACCCAGGGCCTCATGCATGCAAGGCAAGCGCTCTACCACTGAGCCACCTTCCCAGCCTCATGTAAGTCATTTTTAAAAATAAATTTTGAAAAGTACATATGAAATAAGATTTACCATATTAGCCATTTTGTGTGCAGTTGTGAAACATCAAGTGCACCATTGTGTAGTAGAAAGTATAGTCACATCCGTCTCTAGAACTTTCTCTATCTGCTATGTGAGCAATAACTCATTCATTAGTTAAATTTTCTTTACATTCTCCAAAGAATGGTTTCAGACTTGTTCCCACTTATTCCAAAAAATTCAAGCCAATGCTCCTTTCATCTCTAACTTTTCCTACAACCTAGATTATTAAGAAAATTTAAATTATTTCACAAAATCCCCAGGTTTATGTCTCTAGACCTTAAAATTTCAAATCTCTTCCCAAACTCTCGCTTTCCCTCTGCTCCTACAAGAAAACAAAACAAAGACAAGGCAAACAACAACAACAACAACAAAATATGTATCTTTACAAAACTAACCTTCCCACACCTGTTCTTACCCCTCTCTTCTCTGGAGATATTATGTAGATTTTCCTTTTTAATTTGATCTTTTTTCAACTGAAATATGTCCAAGAATTCTACCTTCCAGTAAAACGCAATACTATGCTAAGTCACCAAATGTATATTAAGTCTTACAACACCCAATAGGTTCATATAATTGTGAGGAAATTTATTATTATGAAAAAACTGAGCTTTAATGCCATCAAGCAAATGTCCCAAGATCTCTGCTTCATACCAGTTTATCAAGATATCAGTCTGTTTCCTTTCACTACTATGTTTCTTGGGAAAGTCTTCTTTCTTCCTTCTCCATTCTTTACAATCCATTGCCGTTGTTTTGATATTATCACTGTATGTAAAGGCCTTTCTTCTAAATCTATAATCTCTAGATGGGTTTCTACTATTGTTTTGTTTTGTTCTGTTTTTGGTTGGTCATGAGGCCTGAACTCTGGGCCTCCACACTGTCTTTCAGCAATTCAGCTCAAAGCTAGTACTCTACCACTTGAGCCATAGTGACACTTCTGGCTTTTTCTGCTTATGTGGTGCTGAGGATTCGAACCCAGGGCCTCATGCATGCAAGGCAAGCGCTCTACCACTGAGCCACCTTCCCAACCCCTCTACTCTTCTTATTACCAACTGTCCTAGTTTCCTGAGATCATATCCTCTCTTAGCCTTCCTAATTTGAGCTCATTATCTAATTCTTGGTTTTTCTTACTCCTTTAATTTCTTTTTCCATCTTGTTTGCACTGTTTAGTTATTTTATGTGAAGTGGTTGTATAACGAGGTTTCAATTCCGTAAGTCAGGTTAGGATTACAATGAACTTGATCACTGTCATCCCTTCCATCATTTTCCTGTTTCTCCCTCCACCCTACCCTCGAGTTACTAATTCAATTACATAATGTACACTGAATATAATGACTACATTTACTCACACTTCCTTTTCTTCTCTTACCTTTAAATGTGGGATCCCTAAGAGGTTCATCACTCCATGGCTTTCTCCTCCTGCCCATACTTAGCCAATCTAACCCACATCCTTACCCTCACACCATCAATTATTTTGCCTTCACAAATAAAGAGCAAGTCCACATGTCTATTCCTGGCCTCCCGTTACCCAGTTTCAGCTTTCTACTGAAATTCCCTTAGTAGTTCCTCAAGTATTTCAAACATTTTGTGCAGCATATCAAGCTCCTTCCTTGTCCCTGACAGTAAATCCCTCCATCTGAGATTCCTATCACTAACCACTACAGCCATCTTCACTAGCTTGCTTCTCCACTTCTCTAGTCTAGAGCTGATACATCTACAGCCAAGAGACATGCAGACCTTGTGGTAGACACACGCTGAGCACATAGGGAAATTAAGGATTCTAATCTTGACTAAGTTTCTGCTTTCTGATAATTTACCTTTATCTCCTCTTTACCAGTCCCACAAGCATTGCTCTGTTTTCAGTAACTTTTCTCTGGAGTATTTTAACTAGCTACCTAACTGGTCTCCTTTCTTCTGTTTTCTTTCTCTTCTTCCTTCAGATGGTCCTTAACAGTCTTAAAATTGTGTTCATAAAGTGATGTTTCTCACCTGTCTTCAGGATAAAGCTCTACCTCCTTATTGCACAGCCCTCTGCATACTGTATCTAACATAAGGTGTAAAATTTCACTTAGTCTAAATTGGATTACAAATGGATATGCAAAGGGAGGTGGTGGTGTACAATGAATCAATAAACCATTCAAATACAAACGATTAAACAATAACATTTTAGGAAAAAATGAGCAAATTTTATTCATAGTCTTGGAGGACAAAAATGTCATTTAAAGTAAGATGCAAAAATGGAAAGAAAGGGCTGGGAAGGTAGCTCAGCGGTAGAGTGCATGCCATGCAAGCATGAGGCCCTGGGTTCGATTCTTCAGCACCACATAAACAGAAAAAGCGGGAAGTGGCGCTGTGGCTCCAGTGGTAGAGTGCTAGCCTTGAGCTGAAGAGTTGAGGGACAGCGCCCAGACCCAGAGTTCAGGCCCCATGACCAGCCAAAAAAAAAAGGAAAGAAAGCTTTATTTATTTGATAGTACTGAGGATTAAACTCAGGGCCAACCACTCAACTATGACTCCCTAGCCCTTTTCACATTTATTTATTTATTATTTTTTAAAGTGTATGTGTGTGGGGGGTGTCTCACTCTTTGCCTGAGGCTTCCTCAGACCATAATCCTCCAACCTCTGCCTCCCATATAGCTGGGGTTACAGGTGAGAACTATCATGCTTAGCTTACTCTTTTTGATCGGGTCTTGCTAAATTTTTGCCTGGGCTGGCTTAAATCATGATTCTCTCATCTGTACTTCCCAAGTAGCTAGATTCAAAGATATGTGCCACCACAGCTAGCCAGAAGTTCTAAAAGAAAATGTTGATTAAATTTTTTTTTGTTTAGTGGGGTTTGGGGGGCGGGGTGGAGACGGAAAGGGATGGGAAGGGGAAACAAAGGAGGCTACAATGCTTGATAAGAAGTGAACTCATCATCTTGCTCATGTAACTATAACCCCTCTGTACAGTATTTTCACAATAAAAAAATAATAAATTTTTTGCTTAGTATTTGAAAACATATATAAACAAAATGTTATTAATAATGCCATGTCTGAAGATAAATGTCCTTGGGTGATATTTTAATACATATCACAAGGTTTTTTTGTTTATTTGTCTTTGTTTTTTTAATAGGGTCTTGTTATATAGTTCAGATTGGCCTTGAACTTAAAATCCTTCTGCCTTATACTCTCAAATAATGGGGTTACAAGCATGTGCTACCATATCTAGCTAACTTCTGAATATACAAAGATATTATATAAAACAATAATTTATAGAATTACAATAAATATTTAATTAAAAGTTGCTCAAGGAAGCCAGGTGCTGGTGGCTCATGCTTGAAATCCTAGCTACTTAGGAGGCTGAAATCTGAGGATCACGGTCCAAAGCCAGCCCAGGCATGAAAGTCTAGGAGACTCAGATCTCTAATTAACCACCAGAAAATCAGAAGTGAACCTGTGGTTCAAAGTGATAGAGCACTCCCCTTGGTCAAAAAACTCAGGGACAATGTTCAAGCCTTGAGTTCATGCCCAATGGCTGGCCAAAAAAAGTTGCTCAACTAAAAAGTAAAATTAAAAACTATGTGATATATTGTATTCTTTAGAAAGGTAGACACACTAAAAGTGACAGCATGCATTATGAATTGAGGGATGGAAAAAGGTAACTCATCAGTATTCAAACTTTTGAAAGCCAGTCTATCAATCCTAAATATACATTTAGCCTTTGATCCAGCAATACACACACACACACACATACACACACACAGAGGAGGGAAGGGGAAGGTGCTTTTAGTTGCAACAATGATACTAGAAAAATAGAAAAACCTGGTAACAATCAGTGTGTTAATCGAGAAATTAGTTAAGATATATTTATGTGGTTAAAAGCTATTTATGAAGTTACTTATAAAAGAATATTTTTTCTTTCTTTTTTTTTTTTGGGGGGGGGGTCCGGTCATGGGGCCTGAATTCTGGGCCTGGGTGCTGTCCCTCAGCTCTTCAGCTCAAGGCTAGCACTCTACCACTTGAGCCACAGCACCACTTCCATCTTTTTTTCTTTTTGCTTATGTGGTGCTGAGGAATCGAACCCAGGGCCTCATGCATGCAAGGCAAGTGCTCTACCACTGAGCCACCTTCCCAGCCCTAAAAGAATATTTCTAATGGAAGAATACTCATGATAAGTGCTAAATTTTGTTTTATTTATTTTAATTTTGTCTGTCCTGGAATTTGAGCTCAGGGCTTCTTGTCTGTTAGGTTTTGGCTGGTTATTTTCAAGGTAGCATCTCATGAACTTTTTGCCTATGCTGGCCTCAAATCTTGATCCTTTTTCTCTTAACCTCCTGAATAGCTAGAATTACAAGGGTGAACCACTGATACCTGGTTCCAGTATTCTTTTATTATTATTTTTTGGTCGGTCGTGGGGCTTGAACTCTGGGCCTGGGCACTGTCCCTGAGCTCATCACCTCAAGGCGAGCACTCTACCACTTGAGCCACAGCACCACTTCTGGTTTTCTGGTGGTTAACTGGAGATAAGAGTATGACAGACTTTCTTGCCCAGGCTGGCTTTGAACTGCAATCCTCTGATCTCAGCTTCCTGAATGGCTAGGATTATAAGCATGAGCCACTGGCTCATGAGCCTGGCCCAGTATTCATTTTTGAAAATGCAAAAAGCATCTTAGGGAGTAGTTGTAGTATGTTTCTATTTTTTTAAATTACCATATACATGGGAAAAGAATGCCAAGCTCTATTTCCTAAGGGTACAGATATTCTTATAATCAGAAAAAGAAGTTACATAAAAAGTTTTTTAACTTCTGTAGGAAAAGTGACAGGTAAACAGTCTGTTCCCTTGTATATTCTATATTCCAGAGAAAGCACTACTGAGAGTCCATTTCTTAGAGGTTTTATAAAAATTATAATTAAGCTCTCTGGTCTTCACTCCCAAGATGACAAAAGAAAGAAAAAGAAACAATGGTAGTACTAAAAAGAGTTGCAGCCATGTACGTCCTATTTGTTGTACAAACTGCCCCAAGGAGCACCCAAGGACAAAGCCTTCATTAAGAAGTTCGGCATTCAGAACATGGTAGAGGCTGTATCACGAGGGACAGTTCAGAAGCAAGTGTCCTCGATGTGTGGTTGCTTCCCAAGCTCTATGTAAAGCTCCATTGCTGCATAAGTTGTGCCATTCACAGCAAGGTGGTCAGGACACAACACCCTCACCCTGATTTAGACCTGATGGTGCTGCCTTGCAGCCACCTACCAAAACCTATGTAAGGAAATGGATCCTTAAGGACTGAAGAGACATTGTCTTCTGGGGGCGGGGAGGAACTTATTTTTTAATTAAAAATTAAGGTATAACTCTGAAAGTATTATACCTAAAATGATCTGATATTTCTGTTTAGCATTTGTCTATAAGAAAAAGATATCCTCCTGCCCATTTTAATCCACTCAACAACTTGTGTTTGCCTAGCCTCTTTTGTCTAATTCGTCATCTAATATTGCTTAATCTGTGAGTGAGTGAGTGCAAGTATATATATAAATCAAATTGAGTTGTAATTCCTTTAACCATTACCAAGTGCTGACTACAGGCAATGACATCATCTGAGACAATTCCTTAACATTTACAATTTAGGTGAGTATCATTATCACTGTATAAGAATATATGCTATCTGCTAGTGGAAAAAAATAGCAAAAAAATGAATTAGTAGTATCGATATTGTCCTAAGTTCTGAAATAATTTTGATGTAAAAAATAAAAGAGTAAATTTCAGACTCCAAAAATGGCATGAAGAATGATCATAAAAGAAAGAGCTTTTTCACACTAGGGTTTGAAGATAGGTTATAGTTTTATTTTTATTTATTTAATTTATTTATTTATTTATTTTTGATCATGGGGCTTGAACTCGGGACATGGGCACTGTCCCTGGGCTTTCTACCACTTTGAACCACAGCATCACATTGGATTTTCTGGAAATTAATTGGAAAATAAGAATCTCATAGATTTTCTTGCCCAGGCTGGCTTTGAACTGTGATTGTCAGATACCAGCCTTCTGAGTAGCTAAGATCACAGGTGTGAGCCAGTTTGAATTCAAAAAATTCTAAAATGGTGCTGGCTTTCTTCCAGCTAATGACTAGATGAAAAATGTAGTACTTTTCACCTTACCTTGTTCAATCTTGTAAGCTAATATTGGTTTAAAGCAGAGCTCTTCCAAATATGTCCATAATGGATGGAAAAGTTATAAGGGCAACTAATTACTGAAAACAATTGGGTAAACAAAGGCACCTATGATTCTTCAATGAAGGACTGACAACATATTTACCAAACTAATATGAACTCTAGCTATCCAAGAGATGAAGATATAGACTAAAACACAGATTTATTCAGAAATGCAACTCTTTTATTACTAGGTTGACTTTGGGGGGATAAGACATATATCGCTTTGTATAAAAGAGAAAACAAAGAAAAATTCTAGTTTTGTTTTGAAAATACAACTCAAACACGCAATTTTCTTGTTACTAAAGTGTGACTGCAATACCTCCGTGGATGCGGTAAAATTTTAACTATTTCCTGAGTAATTAAAAATTTAACTATAGTAGGCTTACCTAACTCCACTCTTGATTAGGTAGAAAAGTACCTACTATTTGTGGGTGCAACTTTGTTTTAAATAAAATAAACTATTCTGAACAAAATATAAACTGTTATGTAAAGGTCTATGGCCAAGGAGCAAGGAAAATCTTAAAACAATATTTTCAGCAAATTGAGTGGTGTTGGGGAGGCATTGGGTAGGCAGACCAAGAAAAGTGGAGAAATCTTTCCTATAAGCTTTGTATGTTCCTATAGCATTCCTAGCTTTGGAGTTGTTAAAGGGAGGAAATCTAACTTTAACGTATTAACAACATAGATTTTCTCCCTTTAACAACATATTCCATAAAATTTAGCTAATAGTTATGAGAATGGTGGGTCAAACTCAAAAATTAAATGTAAATGGCTGCTTACCTAAAAAGCCTAAGATAACCCAAGATAATTTTCATTCTTGGTCCATACCATTCTATTTCTCATGTTCTATTCAACTGTGGTAGAGCAGTCCAGTATCTTTAACCCAGATGTAAGCTCTTCAGCTTCTCCTACTATATGTAGTAATGTATACAAAGAAGTTAAGACAATTGCTTTGTATAGAAGAAAGGCTGAGCATTTGAAATTAAATTCCCGGTTTTGACTCTTTCCTTCCTACATTTTGAAGAGGGAGAGTGGAATAGGATTAAGAAGGCCCGGTGTTGGTTGGCTTAAGCTTGTAATCCTAGCTACTCAGGAGGCTGAGATCTAAGGATCTCGGTTCAAAGCCATATAGGGCAGAAAACTCCGTGAGACTCTTATCTCCAATTAACCACCAGAAAACCGGAAGTGGCGCTGTGGTTCATGTGGTAGAGTGCTTGCCTTGAGCTGAAGAGCTGAGGGATGGCACCCAAGCCCAGAGTTCAAGCCCCATGCCAAAAAAAAAAAAAAAGAAGGAAGGGGGAAAAGTCATCAAGATTGAAGTCAAAGGACTAAGATCTGGTCCATGTTCTTTTTTGTGAGACATGCAATGATTTTAATCATTCCCAGTGTCAGTATGTTTATACACAAAGTAAAGGGTTCAGTATAATAATTTGTAAAGCTCCTGCCTTGGAAGCATTTAATATCATCAATATGGATAAAAGAATCAGGAAAAGGATCTGAGTAAGGGATACTATTCAACCCTTGGCAAGAAGGTGGTGCAGAATAGGGGTGCTTCGCCTGCACTGCCTTGAGGATTTTGCTCATGAAACTGCTTTCACGTAGGCAACATGCATATAAGACTGTAGCTCCACCTAGAGAAGATAATTGGAAGTTTCCATTTCTATATATACCACTGTCCTGTGATGAAAATAAAGGAACAAGAAGCTTATCTTCTAATGAATGCTCTAACTCAAAAAACAATGCTCTCGCCGGGCGCTGGTGGCTCACGCCTGTAATCCTAGCTACTCAGGAGGCTGAGATCTGAGGATCGCGGTTCAAAGCCAGCCCGGGCAGGAGAGACCGTGAGACTCCTATCTCCAAAAAACCACCAGAAAACCGGAAGTGGCGCTGTAGCTCAAGTGGTAGAGCGCTCGCCTTGAGCTGAAGAGCTGAGGGACAGCGCCCAGGCCCAGAGTTCAAGCCCCACGACCGACAAAAAAAAAAACAAAACAATGCTCTCCTCATCCTGTGAGAAGAGTTGATTCATATGAAATATATATATATATATATATATCAGATTTAAATTATAGCTGCTTCTTGGATGACTGTGTGTGTGTGTGTGTGTGTGTGTGTGTGTGTGTGTGTGTGTGTGTGTGTGTGTGTGTGTGTGTGTGTATGCTGGTTCTGGGGCTTGAACTCAGGAGTCTAGGTGCTGTCCCTGAGCCCTCTTCCTTTTTTTCTTCATGTCTAGTGCTCTACCATTTGAGTCACACCTACAGTTTTGGGTTTTTGGTGTATAATTGGATATAAGAGTCTCTGACTTTCCTGTCTGGGCTGACTTTGAACTGGACAGATAACTTTTTTTATTTTTTTTATGGTCCTGGGCTTGAACTCAGAGCCTAGGTACTGTTTCAGAGCCTCTTTGTGCCACAGCACCTTTTCTGGCTTTGTTTCTGAGTAGTTTATTGGAGATGAGTCTCACTGACTTTCCTGCCTAGACTGGCTTTGAACCACAATCCTCAGATCTCAGCCTCCTGAGTAGCTAGGATTATAGGCATGAGCCACCAGTACCCGGCTAACTTTTTTTTTTTTTATAAGCTTAATAATGAAATTCAATGAGTTTGAAACTCAAAGGAGCTTCAAAACTCCTTTTATTATATTTATGTTATAACTATGATCTCTAAGAACCACTGGAGTTATAACGTTAGACATGAAAATAAAGAACTGTCTCAGCAAGGCACAATTTACTGCTGCAGAAAGGTATGCCATCACCTAGAAATCTGGCAAGTAAGCACACAGAGCAGACAAGCTGCTCCCCTATTTAATGCTAACATAGCAGAGATTAAATATCCTCTGCTCGGTCCCTCCCCCACAGTATAACCCCTGCTTTCACTGTATTTGATGTCGGTATAATTTGTGGAGGGGAAGGGGAAAAACAAATCGTTTAAATAGGGATACAGGTGGACCCATTGCAACAATGAGATGTACAAGTCGTTATGTGGAAAACGAACTTTACAACTTTGGTGGGTGGGGGGGCGGGGAGGATTGGGTGAGGGGATGGAGGGGGGTGGATGGGAAGGGACGGGAAGGGGAAACAAAGGAGGAGGCTGCAATGCTTGATAAGAAATGTACTCAT
Source organism: Dipodomys spectabilis (assembly GCF_019054845.1). Classification (NCBI taxonomy): domain Eukaryota; kingdom Metazoa; phylum Chordata; class Mammalia; order Rodentia; family Heteromyidae; genus Dipodomys; species Dipodomys spectabilis. The sequence goes on from NW_024870775.1 coordinate 18,952,525, forward strand.
TATCTTGCCCATGTAATTGTAACCCCTCTGACAGTATTTTCACAATTAAAAAAACACACACACACACAAAAAAATAAATAAATATCCTCTGCTCGGAGTTGTTGAGCTCACAATCTTCTTGTGATTGGCTAGTTTGAATAGGACAAAATGTATTTACTTTTAAAAGACTTTGCAATAAGATTAAGTGTAGACCAGTAATCTCAAAACATACCCACACCCTCTGCTATTTCTTAAACCCTGTGGCATGAGTGTTTGAGCTGAGTCTTTTTCCATCTTGGAAAAAAAACAAAAACAAAAACAAAAACAGTGAAGACAAAACTTTACATTTCAAAAATCCTTCTCCCTTATCCCCAAGCAGTTCCCTTTTATCTTTCTGTACTTGCTGATATTATCTAAGCATCATAATCAACAAGAGCCAAGCCACTAGGACAAAGCAGGAACTTTTAAGCAACCCACTTTGACAGATAGTTTTTCTTGTAATTCCTTATTTTTATTTTCTGTTCTTTTTCGTCAAAGTGCTTTAACATTAGTGTCCATATGAATTAGTTCCTTTCCTTACTTAGCAAGGGAACCATTTAATTCTGAATTTTTAGTTGATGGTTCAATCTAAGGCTGTATTTTTGAGGACAACCTTTACTCCTAATCAGAATCCATTAAGAGCCATCCAAATTTTCTATGCCATCTTGCTAGTGGGACATAATTGTTCTGCAATTTCCTTTACTGCCTTCGTAGTATAAATGACAAACCTTTGTTGGTTATGGTAAACATAATTGATCCACTTTCTAATCAACAGTGGCCCACCAAAATAGTGCTGATTCAAATTCAGCAGCTATTTGATTCCTAGCCTTAGAATCATCAGGAATTCCTCATTAGACTCTGATGGCAGTCATATAAACCTGGAAGTTAAATGATCCACTCAGGTTGAAGTCTTGTTTCTGTCTATGCTTTGTTGAAAAGTGCTTTGGTTGTTGAATTGCTAGGGTATAAGGGATAGCAAGTTGAACCAAAGTATGGATTAGCAAAATATGAGGCTAATTATTTTTTTAAACACCAAAAATAATTATTATAATTTCTGGGACTGGGATGTAACTCAGCAGCAAAGCACTTGCCTAGCAAATGCCACATCCTGGGTTCAATACCCAGTACCAAAAAAAAAAAAAAAAAAAATTTCTGGCAAAGTCAGAAAAACATCAGACTGAAGAAAACCTATTCTCTTAAAAAAAACATTGCACTATGCAAAACAAAAGAAATGTACATATCACCCAATGTGGAAGAAATAACTGTATTGCAAAGCTCATAGAACTCATAAATGTTATCTACCATGATAGACAATTTGCCCCATGAAAGTTAGAATATGTATGTGACTTTAACTAAGCATCACTATCCCACAGTACTGTGAATTTGGGAAATTATGTAATCACTTAATCACAATAAAGAATTTGAAAAAAAACCACATTGCAGTACTTTCATATATGAAACCAGCTTTCAGCATCATACTGAAATAATATAACATGAAATTTATGACAGAGAATTCTATAGTCATTACTATAATTCTGTAACCTAGGTTAATTATCAAGATACAATATCTATTGTAAATCCTGTGTGAATTAAATTATAATCTGTAAAATGATTTTTCTAGTTCTATTATTTCTTCTGCAATGAGTAGGTCCTTTTCTATTAATACATTCTTGTTTATCTTTTCTATAAATGTATATTAATTACAAAAAATAATTACATTGTGAAATTTTCATTATGTCTGAAACATATGATCATATTCACCCTCCATTCACCGTTTATCCTCCCTTTTCCTTCCACTGATCCTTTCTCTTTCCTAGTGGCCCTGTCATTTATACATATATTGTATTGTTGATAGTACAGATTCAACTTGAGAGGAAACATGCCATCATTGTCCTTGAGTCTGGCTTCTTTCTATTAAAATGATGATCTCCAATGCCATTTATTTTTCTGCACATTACATATACATAAAAATATATTATATATGTAAATATATAATTTAAAAGAAATATCTATAAGATATATGTAGCATAACATGCAATATATTATAACATCATTATATAATTATATATTTAATATTATATAGTATATAATGTTATATAATTATATAATTAATAAATTATTATATAATAGTATATTATATCATATAATAATATATTTTATTAGGGCTTGGAAGGTTGCTTAGTGGTAGAGTGTTTGCCTTACATGCATGATTCCTCAGCACCACATAAACAAAAAAAGCTGGAAGTGGCACTGTGGCTCAAGTGGTAGAGCACTAGCCTTGAGCTGAAGAGCTGAGGAACAGTACCCAGGCCCAGAGTTCAATCCCCATGACCAACAAAAAAATATTTTTTATTCATGTATTATGTATTATTGCATTAATTTATTATATATTATATTAACATATAACATATTATAATATAATATATTACATATAATATAATAACATATTTTACATGCAATATACATTATATATTATATATAATAAAATGTTATCTATAGTATATCATATATTACATATTATATAGTTATATAATTATATTATTGTGGAATTTTATTATATATTATATATTATAAATGTAGTATATTATATGTTATTATAATTAGTATAATATTACATTGTAATATAATTATATAATAGCAACTATAATTATTTTATTATATAATTATATTACATATTATTATATATTATACATGACTATATAATATATATTATTATACTATGTTATGGTAAAGATAATGTGATACATACATATATGTGTATATATATATATACCCACTCATCATTGATGGGTATCTAATCTACAGTGATTCCATAAACTGGCTATTATGAATAGAGCCACAATAGATTGGGGCATGCCACTACCTCTCTTGTAAGCTGACTTTGATTTGTTTGAATATATACCCTGGAGTGGCATAGCTGGATCATAGGATAGTTTTATAATGGCTTTACTAATTATTTTCATTTCTACCAACCTGTGTTTGTACATACTTTTATTCTTCTTCCCTGCCTTCACTCCCTAATATTTGTTTTTTATTTTCTTGATGCCATTCTGACAGGGATGAGATAGAATCTCAGTATAGTTTTGATTTATATTTCCCTGATGGCTAAAGATATTGAACATTTCCTTTTCTTGTATCTGTTGGCCATTTGTACTTGAAAACAATCATTTCATCTGTTCATTTACATTGGATTATTTGATCTTTTGGTGTCCAATTCTTTATAGTTTCATAAATAAAAAAAATGTTCTGGCTGGGCGCCTTTGGCTCATGCCTATAATCTTAGTTATTCAGGATCTGAGGATTGCGGGTCAAAGCCATTCTGGGCAGAAAAGTCCATAAGACTCTTATCTTCAGTTAACCACCTGAAAACCAGAAGTGGCACTGTGACTCAAAGTGGTAGAGCACTAGCCTTGAGCAGAAGAGCTCAGGGACAACATTTAGGTCCTGAGTTCAAGTCCCAGGGCTTCAAATCCCTCAACTGACAATGAAACAACAACAACAATAACAAACATGTTCTAGATATTAAATCTATCAGATAAATTAGTTGGTTAAGATTTGCTGAATGCTGAAGCTTTTTAATTTAATGTAATCCGTGATATTATTTCCTGATCTATTAGGGTCCTAATTCATAAAGTTATTGCTTATGCTAATATCTTGAAGTTGTTATACAGGAATTCTAACAAGATACAGAGAAGTGCCACACTCTGAGAGGTCAAATTCGAGTGTTCATTACAAAGCCCATGACTGTGACTTTGTCTGAACTTGTGTTCCGCAAAAACTCACAGCCTGAAAGGCAGTTAATACAAAGCTTATAAAAGGCAAAAACCACATGATTGGTATGAGGAGCCAAACCTAGCAAAAGTGTGTCTACAAAGCAAAGAAAGCTAGGGGAACAATCTGGGGCAATCAAGGGCAAGAATTCTCTGGAAGAAAAGTTTCCTGGAGTTTACTGACTTTCCTGGAGCTTAAGGACCCTCAACACACTTGCAGTTCTCAGAACTGGGTGAAAAGTTCCCACCATCTGATGGAGGTGAGGACAAGATAGCCTTACTTAGGCCAACTATCCATATATCAAAGTGTTCCCATGTTTTCCTCTAGCGGTTAGTATTGCCATTTTGTTATCATTAAGGTCACCTACAACCTCCTTGCCTGACATTATAGTTCTAGCTATTCTCCTACTCTATCTCCAGGAGAGCCAGTTACAGTTGCTGACTATTCCTACTTTTTTTTCTGTGCTTCTTCTCTATTTCTCCTTTGTGGTTGTTCTTGTTTTTAGCTGTTCTGTTGTCTTTTTTTTCTTAAAAAAAATTTTTTTTCTATGCCAGTACTGGGTTTGAACTTAGGGCCTCATGCCTTTTGGTAGGCTTTTTCATTCAAAACTGACACTCGATCACTTGAGCCACATCTCTACTGTTGGCTTTTTAGTGGTTAATTGGAGACAAAAATCTCTTTGATTTGACTTCCCTGGCTGGCTTCAAACAGAGATCCTCAGATCACAGCCTCCTGATTATCTAGGATTATAAACATGAACTGCCATTCTCTAGCTTCATTATTACTCTTTTTGGTAGCCATGTTGTATCAAAATCAGCTAGTAAGAAATCCTGCAGGGCTGGGAAGGTGGCTCAGTGGTAGAGTGCTTGCCTTGCATGCATGAGGCCCTGGGTTCGATTCCTCAGCACCGCATAAGCAGGAAAAAAAAAAAAAAAGCTGAAAGTGGTACTGTAGCTCAAGTGGTAGAGTGCTAGCCTTGAGCTGAAGAGCTGAGGGACAGTGCCCAGGCCCAGAGTTCAGACCCCACGATCGGACCAAAAAGAAAAAAGAAATCCTGCATGGTAGCACATATATGCTTTTGATGCAATTTTGTTAATTAAAAAAAAAAAAACAAACTACTTTCTGGCACATCAGAATATTCCATGTTCACCATTATTTCCCACCCACCCAGATACGAAGCCATCATTCTTTTTAGTGGGAAAGTATTTAGAAACTAGGATATGGGCACATACTGATTGCTGGGCATTTATTGTGTACTCAAATTTAACATCACAGAGATTTTCTTTGGCTTCCTTAATTGTATTTTTATATCTCTTTTTGCACATAGTAAGGCTTATCTAACATCAATATAACTATTTCCTCAGGACTACGACATTTTAAAAAAAATCCTAGAATTCCAATATTGGTATTACCACTAACAATAAATCTACTAAGAAAAGTTTAAGATTTTTTTGCATGGGGGTAGAAGGGAAAAACTGAGAGAGTGAGTAAAGTGGTAACATTGTCCAAACAGAAATGAACTCTTTACTTGACCTATGTAACTGTAACCACTCTGTCCACCACCTTTATAATAACAATTTTAAAAAATTTTAAAGAATTTTTGCAGTCCTTTCCCATATGTCTATATTCTACCATTAATGTATACTCAGAATACTATGTTCAATTTTTCCTGAAATAATTTTATGTTTACTGTGTGGTTAAATTATCAATTTCATATGGAATTAGCCATTATTGTTTCTCTTTGTTTTCAAAGTTGAGATAGTTGAATTAATATTATATTTCAATTCAACAGAGACCTGAGAAATGAAGCCTAAAATGAAGTACACAACTTCCAAAATTTCTCCAGCCAAACTGAAGAGCTCAGCTGAAAAATCCCTGGTAAAATCTTGCAAACTAAGAAGTAAGGAATTAATATTTTTAGGCATTTTCTACACTATTTTTAAATTTGTCATCAAATGCTCATTAACACAATGTTTATATATGCTGCCTCACAAAAGCCACTAAGCTACAAAAGCTGGCATTAAAAAAGAGTGGTTGATAATATAATATAGCATCCTTTGGTTTTGAACAGACCATATATACATACATACATTCATATGAAACTTTTGTTTGTTTGATTCATCACAGGACAATAATGGCTCAGATAACTTAAACCTATGGACAGTATAAATAACAATAGCTTTTATTGCAACCAGTTTGCTCTACCCACACTTTGTCATCAAATCACTAAATTATTTTCCCTAATGAACAAAGTTCTAAAGTAAACCACTTTCATTCAATAAATACTTGTTAACATCCCTTGATGTATCAACCATATGACCTTATCTTGTGATTATATTTTCACAAGTTTGTACTGCTATTATAAAGGTGATATACAGTTTGGGTACCGGTGGCTCATGCCTATAATCCTAGCAACTCAGGAGGCTGAGATCTGAGGATCAAGGTTCAAAACCAGACAGGGCAGAAAACTCCATGAGACTCTTATCTCCAATTATCCACCAGAAAACTGGAAGTGGAGCTGTGGCTCAAGTGGTAGAGCGCTGGCCTTGAGCTGAAGAGCTGAGGGACAGTACCCAGGCCCAGAGTTCAAGTTCCATGACTGACAAAAAAAAAAAAAAAAAAAAAAAAGGTGATCTACAGATCAGTATAATTACATAAGTCAGGTAAAGAGTACAATTCTTTTTTTTTTTTTTTTTTGGGGGGGGGGGGTCCGGTCGTGGGGCCTGAACTCTGGGCCTGGGCACTGTCCCTCAGCTCTTCAGCTCAAGGCTAGCGCTCTACCACTTGAGCCACAGCGCCACTTCTGGCTTTTTTCTTTTTGCTTATGTGGTGCTGAGGAATTGAACCCAGGGCCTCAGGCATGCAAGGCAAGCGCTCTACCACTGAGCCACCTTCCCAGCCCCAAGAGTACAATACTTTTTGGGCAATGTCACCCATTCCCTTGTTCTCTCTCAGTTCTTCCCTCCTGTAAGTTGTATGGTTCATTTTCAACATAATGTATAGTGAGTACCACTAATGCATTTGTTCGCCCTTTGATAACTTGTGATTATTGATGAAAGAGAGAAGAATGATATTTGAACAATCTAGACCCTAAATAAATCAGAATTACTGAACTGATTCTAAAATCTGGAATAAGATAAAAGGGAAATAAAGTCAAGTAACAACCATAGCTCTGACATGAAAGGACTTATGTCTATGATCTTTAAAAATATCTACCTACGAAGCCAGGAGCCAATGGCTCAAGCCTGTAATCCTAGCAACTCAGAAGGCTGAGATCTGAGGGTTGCAGTTCAAAGCCAGCCTGGGCAGGAAAGGCTGCGAGACTCTTATTTCCAATAAATCACCAGAAAACCAGAGGTGGCACAGTGGCTCAAGTGATAGAGTGCTCACCTTGAGCTGAAGAGCTGAGGGTTAACACTCAGGCCCAGAATTCAAGCCCCACGAAAAAAAAAAATCACCTATGAAAGGATCCTGCAAATACACAGTTTTTCATATGAGAGCAGAAACACAAAAGAGTTAACAGAGTTCTGTTGGACTGGAGAGAAAATAGAAGGTAAGCCTGGTACATCCTTGTCCTTCATTCTCCTCCAGGTGAAAAGAGAAGGCAGTAATTAAAAATGTCATTCTGTCTCCTCTTGTTCTTCCCGAGGTTCTTGCTTACTGATGCTGTTTTGGTAAGCAGAGAAAAAAAAAATTCAACTAATTTCTGAATTTCAAGGAAATCACATTTAATAGTCCCTTTACTTGTAGCTGACTTAAAATGCTCTGAGCAGAAACAGTGATTAGGTGGAAGTCACTTAAGTGTTTCCATATTCCTTCTTATTAAAAAAGGGGCTTCCTTCCTTCCTCCCTCCCTCCCTTCTTCCTTCCTTCCTTCTTTCCTTCTTTCCTTCCTTCCGTCCTTCCTTCCTTCCTTTCCTTGCTCCCTCCCTTCCTCCTTCCTCCCTCCCTCCCTCCTTCCTTCCTTCCTTCCTTCCTTCCTTCCTTCCTTCCTTCCTTCCCTCTTTCTCTCTTTTGTTCCCTTTTTCTATGCTAGTACTGGGACTTGAACTTGAGGCATCATGTTCTCGCTTAGCTTCTTTGCTCATGGTTGGCACTCAACCACTTGAACTTCATTTCCAGCTTTTTGCTAGTTAACTAGAAATTGAGTCTCACAGATTTGTCTGCCCAGCCTGGCTTTAAATGGAGATCCTCCAGAGTAGATAGAATTGATAAGGAAAGCCTTATCAATTATATCAGAAGTAGCTCAGTCCTACCATTATCAGAACTAGCTCAACTTGATATTGCCAGAACCAGCTTGCACATAATTTTTGAGAAACTGTAACCGTTGAGGTAAACAAAAACTCAAACACCTCCAACACTGTGCTTTTCCTGATACAAGGATTGTATTCCTCTCAGAGTTTGGAGTAGAAAGCCTTCTGGGCCAGCTGGCAAAAATGGAACTGAGTTCTCCTATTTCTCTGAGTGTTGCTTGGTTTCTTGTCTGTTTTCCTGTAGCAGAATTACAGACGTGAGGCACAGGTTCCCAACAAGCATGAGTTTTTTTATATCCAGAAAATAAGGGCTTTACAGGTACTAGAATGTGGGAATAGGCACTAATGCCAAACTTTAACTCCTTATCGGTGCAGTGATCCTAACTGCTTATCCGTACCACTCAGAGGAGAGAGAAAGATAATCCCCAAGTCATTTATATGGCTCTGGAATACAGCACATTTTTGGGGGAAGATGGGCGGGGGTCCAGTCGTGGGGCCTGAACTCTGGGCCTGGCGCTGCCCCTCAGCTCTTCAGCTCAAGGCTAGTGCTCTACCACTTGAGCCACAGGGCCACTTCCGGCTTTTTTTTTCTGCTTATGTGGTGCTGAGGAATGGAACCCAGGGCCTCATGCATGCAAGGCAAGGGCTCTACCACTGAGCCACCTCCCCAGCCCCATAGCACATTATTTTTATTGCCACCTATGAAGATCTTCCAATCGTACTGATAAAATAGTCTTTTACGTTTTTATGGAGTGGGGGATCAGGGCCTTACTAGGTAAGTACTCTATCACCAGAGCCATACACACAGTTCTTTGCTTTTAGTTTGTTTTTCAGATATAGTTTTAATTATTTTACCCAAGCTGGTCTCAGGCCATAATCATCCTATTCTGGCCTCTCAAATAGCTAGAATCACAGGTGGTGTTACACTGTACCCAGCTTGTTTTTGTGATAGGGTCTCACTTTTTTGTCCAGGCTAGCCTTGCGTCAAAATTCTCCTATCTCCACCTCTCAAGTAGTTGAGATCACAGGTATCTACCAATATGCTCAGATTTTAGCTTAATATTAAAATTGCAATTATTTAAACACTCCTAGTGAAAAAGTTATCAAGTAGCTAGGCAGTTTGTGGCAAGTATGACCCAATACTCAAAGCGCAAGAAATCTCACACTCATTCCTTTTTTAAACAAACTGTTCTGAAGTTCCAGACAAGACAAAAATAGCTCATTTAATTCCTTCTTCTACCTTATTCTACTAGGATGTGACATTTCACAGCTCACAAATCCCCAAAACAATATCCATCCACTACAGGTATCTGTACCCCCAGGTCTGTCACCTTGTGTACCAACAATGTACAGACCTTAATGCAAACCCTCTCCAGAGTTTCCCCTTCTCATTTCCCAATTATCTAAATGGGAGACCTGGCATGGTGCTGCATTCGTCTCAATTCAAGTTCCATAAGAGGAAAAGATAAAGGGACTGTAGTCCAAGGCTAGACCCTGGCAAAAATGTAAGCTTTGGGTATGATTCAGTGCTAGATTACCTGCTTAGCAAACAAGGACCAAGGATGGGCCCTCAATTCAAATCCCATTAGCACTAAAAGTTTGTTTGTTTGTTTTTAAGAGATAATAAAAACAACAAGAATCTAAATGTGTAGCTCACCTGAGGAGAACTAAAGATCTGGAAACATTGTACCTATACCTTTGCCTGGGGATCACGTCCAGAACTAATTAGAAATCAATCCTTTTTGACTAAGTCTGGCCATGTAAGATCTCTTGTGGAGATCAAAGGAGCATCAACTTTATCCTGGGAACAGGAGGGAACCACTGAACAGCAGGGAACCACTGGAAATGTTTAAGAGAGAAAAACAAACTGAACTTAATTTAAATAGACCACATTGGTGTGAGTATAAAGACCGAAAAGAGTACAAACAGAAACTGAGATTCAATTTTTTTCTACAGACCAAATGATTTTCCTATCTCATTTGGCAGCAGAATATGTCCTGAACTCATTTATTTGTTAAATTCCAAACTGAACTAATACCAAGTCTTTCTCTCATTTGTGTAAACTTTTCCTGTGTTTCGCTAAAACATTAATCAATTTTTGATGGCATGATCTCCAGTCCCTGTTGAAGGTGCAACATATATACAGTATATGCTCTACATTACAGTTCTAAAATCTAAAAATCTCTGCTTTTGAAACAAAACTAGTCCCAAGAGTTTCTGATAAAATATCTATTTGCCATTTCTTGGTCTTTTGTACTTAGGGTTTATAAAAAAGATAAAGATAGAATGGATGAAACAGTGTTGTATTTTTTCCCCCAATTGTTTAGAATCCCAAAACCAAGCTGAAGAAATTTGCCATGTGTACTATATGAGACTGCGCTCTGGCCTGACCATAAAAAAGAAGGCTTGTAACTTTAGGAAAAGAACTACCAAAAGGTGTTCACAAAAAACAGGTATGAGAAAGTATATGGGTTTTTGTTGTTGTTGTTGTTTTGTTGGTTTTTTTTTGTGTTTTTTTTGCAATGATTGGCATCTGTTTGCCTTCACATACCACATCTAAAGTATTTTTTCCTTACATTTTCTTTGTGGAAAGTAATAAAGATGATAAATTATTTATTGACCATCTTCAAAAGTACACATAAAGAGGTTTTATTTGTTTTTTGGGGGGGTCTGGTCATGGGGCCTGAACTCTGGGCCTGAACGCTGTCCCTCAGCTCTTCAGCTCAAGGCTAGTGCTCTACCACTTGAGCCACAGCACCACTTCCGGCTTTTTTCTTTTTGCTTATGTGGTGCTAAGGAATCGAACCCAGGGCCTCATGCCTGCAAAGCAAGCGCTCTACCACTGAGCCACCTTCCCAGCCTGCATATAAAGAGTTTTTAAGAGCTCAAGAGAGCTACTTGATTGAAAATGGAAGACACAAACTTTCATGTAGGTATGTTTATAATATTTCCAAATGATTTTTTTTAACTTAAAGGAAGTAAAATACGTGGTTTCTAGTGGTTGATTTTGAGTGTTGACACCCTGGAGAGTAGTTTTCTCCTTCCTTGAGTGCTCTACTCAGGTAAAAATATGCCAGGATGTGTTGATTCCATCAGACCTGGGAAGGTCAAGGCCCTAGAATCTTGTACCACATCAGCATGGAGCCTTGACGGGCTCTAAAAAGTCATTGTATCTTTGAAGAGTGAGGATTATGGTCCACCCTACCTCTATTCTTATCCTACAGGTAGACAGCACAAAGAAACAGCTGCTTATCAACAGCCAGATGAGCAGTATCCCATCTTTGCAGCACCTAGGAACAAAGGACATAGTTTAATAAGTGCCCGGTGTGCAACTAGTGACAATGTTCATGGGGGAGATGAAGAAGGAGGTAAGACACAAGACTCTAGCAAGTTCTTTTACAAGTAGTAGCTCAAGTCTACGTCTTTATGAGTACATGGAAAAAAACTTCTATCCATTTGCTGCTTGTGTGCATATTTAGTGGTGTCTATGTGTGACAGAATTGATCTAACAATACATGTACATCCTACAGTTAGCATTCCAGTATTTTGCAAAGCTTGCCCATGGGCTGAAATCCCATATACATTATCACTGATTAAAATATCTTATCTTAGCTGGGCACCAGTGGCTCACATCTATAATTCTAGCTACTCAGGAGACTGAGATCTGAGGATCATGTGTTCAAAGCCAGCCTAAACAGAAAAGTCCCTGTAAGATGCTGATCTCCAATTAACCACTCAAAAACCAGAAACGGAGCTGTAGCTCAAAGTGGTAGAGCACTAGCCTTGAGCAAAAGAGCTCAGGGACAGTGCCCAGGCCCTGCGTTCAACCTCTATGACTGACAAAAAATGTATGTGTGTGTATGTATGTATGTGTATATATATATATATATATATATATTCCTCAAAATATACAAGGAACTCAAAAAATTACCCCACACAAAACTAACAAACCAATCAACAAATGGGCAATGGACCTAAAGAAGACATCTCAGAAGAAGTAAGAATGGCAAATAAACACATGAGGAAATGCCCAAATTCACTAGCAATAAAGGAAATGCAAATCAAAGCAACTTTGAGATGCCATCTCACCCCAGTTAGATGGCCACCATCAGTTGTTGGAGAATATAGAGAAAAAGGAACCCTATTGCACTCTCTAAGGTAGTTTGGAGATTCTTCAAATAACTAAACATAGAACTTCTTTATGACCATACCACTCTTGGGCATCTATCTATCCAGAATGTTACAAGTTAGGATACTGTAAAGATATTTGCATAGTCAAGTTCATTGCTGTACTATTCACAATAGCAAAGTTATGAAAACAGCCCAGATGCCCTACAATAGATGAGTGGATCCAAAAAATGTTGTACCTACACACAGTGGAATTTTACATGGCCATTAAAAAAATAGTACATCATTTTCAGGGAAATGGATGGACCTAGAAGAAATCATGTTAAGTGAGGTGATCCAAGCTCAGAGAGACAAATGGTGCGTTTCCTCTCATTTGTGAAGCTAGATCTAAAATATGGACATGATACCTTATACAGAACTCTAAACATTCACACATAGACCAAAGGAGGATGGCAGTAGAGGAGGAATTCAAAGGTGTAACTCTCCTGAACACTTAAAATACTGCTTATCTAAACAAATTCTGGGAATTGGAAACATAGGTTATTTATGTTGTTGTTGTTGGTGGTGGTGGTAATGGTGGTGATAGTGGTGTTTGTATGTACTTTTTTCTTTGCATACACAATAAATATCTGTTTTTACCTGTGCACTAATAATGTGCCAAGTCCTGAGTTTAAGCCCCAGGACCAGAAAAAAATAATTATAATAAAATAATATATAATAAAATATATAATATGCATATATTATTTTTCTTGCATAATTCTATAATATTTGAAAATATAGTAAACTTTTTCTTTCAGTCCCCATATTAGTAACTCCTAAATCTGCTCTATTTTACCATGGCAGGCTTTAAAAAAATATTAGCATTTTGTATATATACTCTGACATGAAAACATTTAAGAACACTATTCTAAGTGTCTCTGTTATTTAGTCAGAGGGCGATTGGGTTTACAACTGCATTCTCCTGGACTGTTAGAAATCCAGGTGAGCATAGCATATAGTAGCACATTCATTTGCCATGTCTATCAAAATACAGTACTTTCTTTCCTACAGTTCCCTAAACCATAGTAAGCCAATAAATGGAAATATAATCAGGCAATTCCTGTCATTCAACTACCTCCTTTCTCCCCATCAAACCCTCCCACAAGCACACTGACATAGCCTCCTAGGACAGTCATTCATTCAGAAGACCTTTAATTCAGTTCAGGTGTCACATCGCAGGCTGGGAGCTATGTAAAGCTGTGTCAAAGGTCTATCCCACAGTGACAAAGTATAGCTCAAACTGGAAAGGGAAAATCCTTCAATGAAACACTTCAAAAAACAGTTCACCAGCCGGGTGCTGGTGGCTCACGCCTGTAATCCTAGCTACTCAGGAGGCTGAGATCTGAGGATCGCGGTTCAAAGCCAGCCCAGGCAGGAGAGACTGTGAGACTCCTATCTCCAATAAACCACCAGAAAACCGGAAGTGGCGCTGTAGCTCAAGTGGTAGAGCACTCGCCTTGAGCTGGAGAGCTGAGGGACAGTGCCCAGGCCCAGAGTTCAAGCCCCATGACTGACAAAAAACAAAAAAAACAACAACAAAAAAAAACAGTTCACCAAAGAATTGTCCATGGAAGCAAGTTTTTGGTGACAGTTTTTTGTTTTTTCTTAACAACAGGAACTTCACCTATTGTAGAATCCTGTGCTTCACTGAGCACATACTATGATAAATGTGTTAGGTTTGTTTTGGAGGATGGAAGTTATGTGATCAATGTTGAAGACTTGGGAAAAGATGAAGAGAAAGGTAGAGTATTTCCTTGTGCCTATTATTATGTAATAATGTTCAGTAAAATTCTTTAAAAATATAAATCTACCAAGCCATCAATAATAGATTAACTCAAACATAGTAAGTAGATTTCATGCTCTGTAGTAATTCCAGTGCATCTGCAGTGGAAGCCTGAACATCTTTTATGTTGAGAAGCCTCAGAAGTTTGGAAAGGTTCATCTATTGTGAAATAAAGAAAGAGAAATCACATTTCTCACTTGCTAAAATTATCCACTAGATCTTTCCAGTGTTATGAGAGTACCAAACTGTAATCTTTTTAAAAAAGAATATCCCATTGTAATAAATATTTTAAATATTTAATAACTATGATAGAGATTTCATCAGCCCATTTTCATACTTTGAGATCTTTCTTAGAGGCATAAGTTTTACTTTATTACTATATAATAAAAAGGAAGGATCTTCTCTAATATCATTTATATACAGAACATAAATCCTTTGATAAAATTGTATCTCATCAAAGTGCTTTTATGCATTCTCTTTCAGACAAGGTGTTATTGCGTTTCTATGAGTCTTCATACTCTTCAGGTGAATCAGGTAATTTGGAGGTCTGGTTAGCTTTTGAGCTTCAATTCTTAATTTGGGGGTAAGGATAAATCTAGAGCATTCTATGGAAAAGATAAGGCAGTTTCAAAAGGTTCTTTCCAATCTAAGCTCGTGGCAAAAATCTTTGCTATCTGTTGAGGATTTATTCTATCTCATCTACTTCTTTTTATAGATCAATAGTTCGGATGAAAATTAGGCTACATTTAATAAAGAGCTGTCCTAACCATATAATTTTAATTCTGCTCAAAGTTTGTCCATAGTCATAGCTATGGATATTAGGAGAAACTTATGACCTGAGAAGTACCCATTAAAATCAAAATTCCTATTAGAAAACATTTTTTAAACCTAACATCCCCCTTCAAGGTATTTTTTTTAGGAGAGGACAAGCAGAATGAGCTTTGAATCCAAAGCCTTACCTGAGGCAAATCCTCTAATCTTCCTTCAAGGGATTTTAGAAGTTCCATTTACTTATTTAATACATATGTACTTATTTAATAATGACTCTTTAGTTTCATTTGGGCACAAATATTTCTAAGTAAATAAAGTTATTTTTCTTATTACCTTAAGATTGTTTTGCGAGGTGTTAAATTTATTTAAACTAAGATAGTTTATGCCTTTATAATTGTTATTACTTTTAATTGATAGATAAAATCGCATGTATTACTCATGTGCAATGTGAATTCATCTGCATTACCTCACATAATTATCATTTTAATGTAAGGTGATGGTGTTGATGGAAAGATGTCAATGGTAAACCTGAGTCCTACAAAAGACACAGATTTCTGGCTACATGCCAACACCAAGAAACGCTCTGTGGAGGTAATAGAAATATGATTATATAACTATCATGATTGACTCTATCTGTATATATTTGTGTGTTTGGAGTATTTTGAAGGAAGAGTTTTGTTTGTGCTATTGTAAATAAAACCCAGTTAGCTCTTAGAGTAGGGAAGAGGGAGAAGTATAATGTATGGCTTTTCTACTAAAAGTGTGGTCTCCACCTGCTGCATGGCATCACCTGGGAGCTTGTTAGAAATGTAGGATTTCAAGCTTCTCCTCCCACTCAACTGAATTAGACTGAGTAAGAATTAGCATTTAGGGGCTGAGAAGGTAGCTCAGTGGTAGAGTTCTTGCCTTGCATGCATGTGGCCCTGGGTTCAATTCCTCAGCACCACATAAGCAGAAAAAAACAGAAGTGGTGCTATGGCTCAAGTGGTAGAGCGCTAGCCTTGAGCTGAGGAGCCGAGGGACAGCGCCCCGGCCCAAAGTTCAGTCCCCACAACAGACAAAAAAAAAAAAAAAATAGCATTTAAACAATCTTCCAGGAGATTTACGACTTCATTAAAGTTTGAGAAGCCCTGCAAAACATAATGGTCTCTCAAGTTAGTTCTATTTGGCTCTAGAAACTATGTTCTTCCAGTAAGTAATTCTTTGTAAAACAATTTTATGGCCTGTCTCCTAAAGGAAGAGCAGTAAACATGTCCATGTATCAATATTTATGGATAGCACACAAATCTACATATAATCATAGGATTCAATGCATATTTTTATTTAGTCAATGGCACCATTATATTAGTCTGTAAATATCTTGACCAACAAACAACTCAGAACTAGAAGCAAGGAAGAAAACACGAGAGCCTAATGTAAAAGATAAATTATATAAAAACACAAAATTATGAAGTAGTGTAGCCATTGAGACACTAGCAGTGGATGGTTGCCAGCATTTTCCCTAACAAAATATTTCTAGGTTTATCTACCATAATGTCTAGTATACATAACTACTCCAAAGTAAGAGTAACTGCCAGGTGCCAGTGTCTCACACCTGTAATCCTAGCTACCCAGGAGGCTGAGATCTGAGGATCAAGGTTCAAAGCCAGCCCAGGCAACAAAAGTCCGTGAGACTCTTATCACCAATTAACCATCAGAAAACCAAAAGTGGTGCTGTGGCTCAAGTGGTAGAGTGTTCTCCTTGAACTGAAGAGCTCAGGGACAGTGCCCAGTCCCAGAGTTCAAGCCCCACAACTGACAAAAAAAAAAAAAAGTAAGAGTAACTCATACTGAGTTCTACTATATACTAAGTACTTGCTAAATAATTTGCAAGTATTATCTCATTTAATTCCCATTGTAAGTCTATGGTGGAGTTTTATATTGGTCAACTATTGCTGTGTAATAAGCCATCCCAAAACATAATGGCTTAAATTTAGTAATCATTTATATTACTCATTTTTCTGTATGTAAGTTGGGAATCAACTAATCAGCTAGAACACTGGCTAATTACTCAAAACTGAGACCTGGGGGATAAAGGCACATGGCCAAGGACAGTACACAGCAAAAGAAGGGATATAATCCAGAACTGCTGCATCCAGGCATTCTGGACCATACTGCCTAAGTATACTATCAGTGAATCACATTAACTGTTGATGCCAACCTTTGACCCTCCCTTGACCCTCTACTCACTTCTTCCTCCCTCTGCTCCCCTACCCAGCAGACTTGCTTGCTGGCTCTCTCTCTCTCTCTCTCTCTCTCTCTCTCTCTCTCTCATTCCTTCCTTCCTTCCTTCCTTCTTTCTTTCTTTCTTTCTTTCTTTCTTTCTTTCTTTCTTTCTTTCTTTCTTTCTTCCTTCCTTCCTTCCTTCCTTCCTTTCTTTCTTTCTTTCTTTTTTTTCTTTCTTTCTTTGCCAGCCCCCGGGCTTGAACTCAGGGCTTGGGCTTTTGATCAAGGCTAGCACCCTACTACTGGAGCCAAAGTGCCATTTCCAGCTTTTTCTGTTTATGTGGTACTGAGGAATCGAACACAGGGCTTCATGCATGATAGGCAAGCACTTCACCACTAAGCCACATTCCCAGCCCCCTAGCAGGCTTTGTAGAAATACAAAGTTATAAATAATTATTCCTGTTTAGGTTCTAACATAGGAAGAAAACATTGACTCTGGATTTCCCACTCATTACTTTTTCTTTTGTTTCCTCAGCTTCAAAAAGGTAAAAGTCCATTGCCAGACCAGGCCTTCTTTGTTCTTCATAAGGACTCCTCTGAATTTGTTTCATTTGAATGTAAGAGTAATCGTGGGACATACATAGGAGTAAAAAATAATCGTCTTGCTCTGATAGAAGAAGAGAGTATGACCAGTGAGAATATCAGGTTTAGGCTCTCTCCTCTAACCCTAATGTGATAGAAAGCTGTGGATTCTGGGTTGTGTAACCCCAAATGCTACCACTGATAAAGAGATAAAAGATAAAGAGATAAGCACTGTCTAAGGGGAAATATTTAGAATGCTGTGCAACATTTTCCATATTATGTGTAAGAATTGTGGGCATTTATTCTGATACTTTTAAAAATTTCCCTCTGTATCACTACATATCCAGTAAAAATGTAGGTCTATTAGATAGTTATTAGTAAATAAAAATTTTAAACAGATATACCCTTTACTATAGTTGCTCTACTTTTCATCCAGAAGGAACTTCTCTTTTAGAGTGGAGATCTCTGTAGGGAAGTGAGTGCCACAGTTCAAGTTGTTCTGTGGACAGAGATCCATTTTTAGAAAGCTACATAATTTTCATTACTTTAGCAACTAGTAAAAATACCAAATGCTGTTGTATAGATTATTTCTTGCCTAATACATACCAAGTGTGTTACAGTAGATTCCCTAGAAACACTGAGATAAACCTTGTTTCTGTCAAGAGTTATGACAGAATAAATGCCTACATACCTATGTAGAAAATAGCAATGTGCGAAGAGCCAAGGATAACAGAAAAAAAAATTTTAAATCCAATGTTTGCAAAGTGAATCATTTTACTTCTAATGGTTTCATTTTTAAAGTTCTGATTTTTATATAGTGAGTTCACTTTTAGCAACTCATTCTTACATTAGAAAATGAAAAAAATTAGTTTGTTTCCATATAATTGAAATTGTTAGAAATAGTTAATAAGATAATATTTTTCTTTTTTAAAGTACTGGGCTATAAGAACATGTTAGGGCAGTTGAGTAGTATCAGACCCAAATACTGAGGTGGAGTGAGAAGTCCCTTAGTCTATTAGTTGCCAAAAGGGATATAATTAACATAAAATTTTCACTGTTGGTGCTCCCTCATGCTTATGGCACACCATGTCCTTGTTATCTAGGCTTCCAAAGAAGCCTTTTATAAAATTAAATTTTTATTACCTGTAAGTAGTTGGATCTATGACTTTTTGATACATGGATCTCCTCAGCAAAATTTCTTCTCACCCTTGCCTATCATGTGTGTATAAATCCTTTTGTGTATTACTCAATGACCTGCCTACTCTGGAATCTTCATTTTACTTCTGTCCCTTCCTCAATAGTTTTGTCTTGTTTTGTTTTATTTTTAACCCACTATGTGGCTCAGGCTAACCTCAAACCCACGATTACTTATCTGAACCTCCCCTATTGGCGTTCAGGGTGCATGGTGACAAACACCCCCATGGTCTTCTTCAGTTCTTTTGACCAACATATCCTTACTACTACATCCCTGGGCTTTATTTATATTTTGTCTGATTTCTGTATTCCAACACCTTTATTCTGGTTTGTTTACCTTATACTGTAATACATATAATATTCTCCTGATTTCAAAAATTTTCATTGAATATCTTCACATTTCACTGTTACCAAGGCAGCCAGAGTCACACTCAACCATAGAGTAATATTTTTAACTACTAGGGGAATGGCTTTTGTTTATTTAGAAGTCATAGTAACTTCTACTAAAAATTTTCATAGTTTTAACACAATATATGACAAAACACAGTAATAGAAAACTGATCAAATCTGTCTTTCAAACTCCGGGCTTTTTAATTCCTAATTTGTTGAGACTTACTGGATATAATTGCTAGTGGAATGTAAAAAGAAAGAGGCTGAGAAGTACTGTGCAAGATTACATAATTAAATTCAAATATAGCATTATTTTGTGAATGTACTGGTAAACTATTCTGGAGGCAAAAAATAAAAGCAGTATCTGTTATCGTTCCCTCTGAAAAAAACACTCCATGCTAACTATGTAGATCTATAGATTAAAGTAATTATTAGGTAACCACATATTACATTGTGTGTGATCTTGAATAAACTTTTTTAAAAGCATGTATGGCCATCACTTTATGATGAAAGGATTCAATATTCTAAAACAATTAAATGAAAGTAAGCATACCCCAATCCACACATGTTAGTGTGTGGAGTAGGTCATTTGTCTGATAATTTAGAGGATTTAAAACTCAGATTTTCCAGGGAAGAATTTGTCTCTTTTCCCTTTAACCATTGTATTTCTAGTACAAAGAAAGTATTGGATGACTTTTACTCATGTTCAAACATCCAACATGTTCTTGCACTAGAAATTAGCCTGCTTTCAGAACTCCATATTTACTTTGGAACCTTTTTTTTAAAGGTTTTTTTAATGGGTAGGAGTGTGGGCATCTGTCCTGGGGCTTGAACTCAGAGCCTGAGCATTATCCCTGAGATTTATTTTCTCAAGGTTAGAGCTCTACCACTTGAGTTGCAGCTGCACTTCCAGCTTTCTGTTTGTTACTTGGAGATAAGTCTCTCAGACTTTCTTGCCTAGGCTTTGAACTGTGACTCTCAGATCTCAGTCTCCTGAATAGCTAGGATTATATGTGTGAGCCATAGCACCTGGCTTTAGAAACCTGAAACTCAGGTATCTTATTTTCTTATTTTCCTACTTTAAAAAATACTTTCCCCATTATTATAATCAGTCCTTTTTGATTAAAATATTCAAATAGTGAAATTTTGTCACATACTTGCAAGTCTTCTGATAGCTCATAATACACATTACTAGAAAGAATTTTGTCCGTTTACTTATATTAAAGGGGATCATTATGTCAAAACTTAAATTTGCCTCACCTTTTAAAAATATTTTTATCATTGTCAAGATGATATACAGAGGAGTTACAGTTACATAAGTAAGGTAATAAATACATTTCTTGTCAAAATTGTTCCTCATCTTTTTATATTCTTTAGGTTGCTACGTATTTTTAAATACCTTGAAATAATGCCAAGAAATTTTATTTGAATGAGTAAAGTAACTTAGAACTAGTGAGGAAATACTAAGTAAGATTTGAAATTCAAGGGAGATTTGGAGAAAATTGCTAATCTAATTGTAATGTAGCACCTTGACTTTCAATCTAAAAAGCCTAATTCATAGTCTTCACTCATTTTTAATAAGCTAAAAAGTAAAAAAAATCCACCTTTGTAAATATAGTTATAGAACATTATAGCTGATATATTACAGTGAGGAGGGATTAGGCTAATCCCAACACTCTTTTTCCCCTCATATTATCATCTATTTCATCTTCCAGCAGCTTTTAATTAAATACATGCCATTGCATCAAATTCTGTGGGGTGCCCTGAAAGTATAAAAGATCAGGGTGTTGTTGGCTCACACTTGGAATCTTAGCTACCAAACATGCTGAGATCTGAAGATCATGGTTTAAAGATAGGCCAGCAAGAAATGTTTGTGAAATTCTTATCTCCAGTTAACCAGCAAAATAACAAAAGTAGAACTGTGGTAGCCTGGCACAAAAAGGCCAAGTGAGAGCACAAGGCCTTGAGTTCAAGTCTCAGTACTGGTGCACGCATGCACGCATGCACACACGCGCGCGCACACACACACACACACGAAAAAAGGGAAAAGAAAGAAAAAGAAAGTATGAAAGAAACTTAAAATATATTTCTTGTCCATATGAACTTAAAACATGTACAATAATCCTTAAAACAGCAACTCTTAGTATATTCAGTATACAGATGTATATGTGAAAGAGATTGCTATATGGGTTTGTCACTATGAAAAGAAAAAGGATTATATTCACTATCTTTATCTTAGTACTCACTACAGTGTATGTATGTGTGTGTGTGTATTTGTGTGTGTGTGTGTGTTAAAATCATATTAAGCAGGTTCTTTTTGCAAGTTTCAGCTAAAAAATAAACTCATTTGTAAAAAAAACTGAGGTCAAGTGCTGTTGGTTCATGCCAGAAATCCTAGCTACTCAGAAGCATGAGCTCTGAGGGACATGGTTTAAAAACAGACCTGGCAGGAAAGTCCATGAGACTCATTAGCTACCCAGAAAAAGTCAGAATGGAGGTATGGCACTAGCCACAATGGTATAGCACAGCCTTCGGCAAAAAAGCTCCCGGAAAGTGCTGTGATCCTGAGTTCAAGCCCTTAACAAAAGCTGAGATAAACTCAGAATTGTATTAACAATTTAATAGGGTTGGGATTCAATGAAAATGACATAAAAATGGGCAAAAGTTCATTGGCAGAGATAGAACCAATGAGCTATTTCCTTTTGAGGTGCCAATAGAAGAAACACATTTATAAATCAAACTATAATCCTTACCCCAGAAGATACAACCATAAAGAGAATTCATGTGTCACTGCCCACTATATTAAGAACAAAGGTTTGGTTTCCTACTTGTTCATCTTCAACAAGGTATATAATGTCTCTCAATCTCTTTTTCTCTATAACACAAGGTATCAAATACTGTGGTTGTTTACCTGATTTTTATCACTAACACTCCTACTTCCTTCTCAGTGGAACCTCTTTTTGTTTTTGTTGCTTTTTTTCTGTTTAATCTTTTATTCTATGCTAGAGTTAAGTTACATTCCTGGAGAAGCCATTTTGTCTTATGAATTATTATATATTTATAGAGACAAATAAATAAAAATCTAAAAACATAGGAGGACAGAACAAGTACATGGTGAGACATATCCAACATCATCTTAAATGCTGGGTAGAGTTTTGTTTTGTTTTTTAATCCATCTTCCAGCTGTGCTCTGAGGGCTATAGTTTGATTCCCTGTATCCAGAGGCTAAAGACTTTGTTTCCATTCTGAATAGGGTCTACTTGGGGTCAGAGGGGGATTCTGCTCTTCTTCCTGCACGGAAGTGTTTTCAGTCTCCAACCCTGCTCCACCCACAGCGTAGAGATGACGCTATCAGCGGTATAGGTCCATTTATGACTGTGGTTTCCCCAGGCTTCCATTGTCTTGCTCAAGCTTTCACCAAGGAATTAATAAGCTCTTAACATGATAGTCTAGGGCTGGGAAGGTGGCTCAAGTGGTAGAGCGCTTGCCTTGAGCTGAAGAGCTGAGGGACAGCGCCCAGGCCCAGAGTTCAGGCCCCACAGCAGGACCCCCCCCCCCACCCCCCCCACAAAAAAAAAGACTTAAAGAGAAACTTCTCTGAAGAGGAAAGAAGGATGGCCAATAGACACATGAAGAAATGCTCAACCTCTCTAGCCATAAAAGAAATGCAAATCAAAACAACATTGAGATATCACCTCACTCCAGTTAGAACAGCAAAAATCAAGAACTCTAACAACAACAGATGCTGGAGGGGGTGTGGACAGAAAGGAACCTTACTTCATTGTTGGTGGGAATGTAAACTTGTTCAACCACTTTGGAAAGCAGTATGGAGGTTGCTCAAAAGACTCCTCATAGAGCTCCCCTATGACCCAGCAATCCCACTTTTGGGCATTTACTCAAATGATCACAAACAAGACCATACTAAAGCTACCAGCACAACTATGTTTGTTGCAGCATTATTTACCATAGCTAAGATATGGAACCAACCCAGATGCCCCTCAGTAGATGAATGGATCAAGAAAATGTGGTATATATACACAATGGAATTCTATGCCTCCATCAGAAAGAATGACATTGCCCCATTTGTTAGGAAATGGAAAGACTTGGAATAAAATTATACTAAGTGAAGTAAGCCAGGCCCAAAGGAACATAGGTCCCATCGTTTCCCTTAATTGTAATAACTAGTATATGGCTAAGAAAAGCACAAAAGGCCAGATATGTTGATGTTAGGTGAAATGAACCCCAAGATAACTATTCAAATGTTTTTTACTTTCATGTGATTGTTTCCAACATATTTATAAGATGATTCTTTGTTGCTTTGTATGTCCCTCCCCCACGATATAGCCGCTGCTTTCACTGTATTTGATGTTGGTATAATTTGTGGAGGGGAAGGGAAAAAACAACTTGTTTAAATAGGGATACAGGTGGACCCATTGCAACAATGAGATGTACAAGTCCTTATGTCGAAAAACTAACTTTACAACTTTGGGGGGGGTTGGGTAATGGGAAAGGATAGGAAGGGGAAACAAAGGAGGAAGCAACAATGCTTGGTAAGAAATGTACTCATTATCTTGTCCATGTAATTGTAACTCCTCTATACGGTATTTTCATAATAAAAAATTTTTAAAAATTCAATTTTATCAAAAATCAAAGGATTAAAAATGAATACATGATTAGCAAAATTCTCAGACATCTGGATTAGGTTGAAGACTATTTAACTCTGTAATATTTTATCTATGGGAAAATATTTATTATATCTGTAATATTTATTTCTATGGGAAAACATTAAATGCCAGAGAATTTTAAAAAATATGTTAGAAACAATCGCAAGAAAGAAAAAACATTTGGATCCTTATCTTGGGATCATTTCACCTAACATCAGCTTATCTGACCGTTTCTGCTTGTCTCAGACATATACTAGTTATTGCAAATTAAATATGGGAAAACATGGGACCTATGTTTCTTTGGGCCTGGCTTACTTCACTTAATAAAATTTTTTCCAAGTCTTTCCATTTGGAACTTCTTTTTGTACCAGGCAGTGGCGTGCTCAAATAAAAGCACATTCTTTCCAGACCTCCATAATAACCATATGACACAGTTCTGGACAACACAATATAAACAGAGTAATGATATGAGAATATGTGGTTTAACAGACATATTTGACTGGTATGCCCCATTCAGCCCTTTATCCCTCAACATCTTCCCAGGGCACAGAAATGAGAGTGAGTAGCTAGAGTAGCTACCTACTTTTAACCATAACATGATGAGCATGGGGACAAAGATCTGCATATTAAAATGGTAGGAGAGAAAGATGCAAGAGTCCTGGTATAACCAACTATTTGGATACTCTGTGTAGTCCCCTTGGATTTGTAGAAATACTGAAATTTTTATAGCATTTGATGGCACCATCCATTGTCTTTTTTTTTTTTAATATTTGGTGCTGGGGATTGAACCCAGAACATTGCACTTGCTATGCTAGACAAGCCCTTTGCCACTGAGCTACATCCCAGCCCTATTCCGTTATCTTCTGTGTACTTTCAATATCATCAGTTGTAGCTCTTCTTATAAATATTGCCTTTAGTGGTGCTGTGGCTCAAGTGGTAGAGTGCTTGCCTTGAGCTGAAGAGTTCAGGGACAGGGTCCACGCCTAATGTTCAAGCCCCACCGGAGGGGTGGGGGGATGGTTTACAAAAGATAGCCTTTTTTCCAGTGGGTGGGGCTAAGGGGAGAGGAGAGTTGAATAAAAGAGAAAAGGGGAGGGGGAGGAACATAATCAAGAACTCACGGTACATACCACAAAATTAAGAAAAGTAAGGAAAGGGATGGGTCGTAGAGGGGTGAAATGGTGAAGTGGTTGACACTGATCAAGGTACATTATGTTCATAAACTGCTTTGTTAAATGGCACTTCCTTTGTGCAACTACTTAAGAAAAAATAATTTTAATATTTCCTCTACAGTACAAATGCTATTTGTGCCCTCTTTCACAGAGATAAAAATGTCTATCATTTATATTCTTCCCACCAGCCTCACAAAGCTTTGAAAGTTCAAATAACATGTCTGCCTCAACTTTCACTTGAAACTAATCCCCCTTCCCACTACTGGTTCATGTTGAAACTTCCCTCTGCTGGGCTTTTACATGAAATTGAATTCTTACTTTGATCTCTGCCTTCTTACTTTGATCTCTGCACTCTTTGCACCAACTTCTCTTTATTGGAAACATTTTCTTAGAAAATCTCATGCTCACAAATCTTCAACACAATCTGTTCCTGGGCAAGCAAATGTTGGGGGAATAAAAGTCCAATTAACATTGTAGAGATGCCATATTATTCTTAAAATGCTATTACAGACTTCATGTTGAGAAAATTAAACTCAAGGCAGCTTGTGCCTGTTCTAGGATTTCTGTTAAATGAAGTTTAAAGTAAACTTCATCTATAAAAATAGTAATTTTAAAGGACAAAAAAATTACATTTTCTCTCATATCTGGACACTAGACTTAAAAGATGAACACAGGATCATGTATACATATGCATATATATCACACACATATCATGTATACACATACATATAGAACATGGTCATAATTGTGGGACCATTTGAGAGGAAGGGATGGAATAGAGAATGTTAGAGGATGGTCAATACTGAAATACATTGCATCTATAAATGAAGATTGCAGAACAAAATTCATTAAAAGCTGATGAATAATATAAGGTTGGGGGATGAAGAAAATGAGAGCAAATGAGGGAACCAATCTGATTTAAATGCTGTAAATGGATGTATAAAATGCCATGGTGAAACTCCTTTGAACAATTAGCATATACTACAAAAGATGAAGAACAGGAATGATGAAAAGTCCTGTCCAGTACAGGACTGGAAGAGGAAATGGAGAGGCAAATGGAGAGGGTGAAGGAAGGTGAGTGTGGTTAAAATACACTATGTACAGATGTGAAAATGGAACAATGAAGACTATTGAGAATGGTTTGGGAAAAGCAGGAAGAGGAGATAAAGGAGAGTGATGGAAGGAATAATCAAAGTACCCTGTATGTCAAAATGAAAGCCCCTTGTACAACTAATTAATGCTAATAAAATGTTTTTCATGTTTATATCTGCTTCTCAGGATACAAACAAAAATTGCTTTGTACATACCAAGCACTTAGAAAATTTTAACTTAGAATTTAGTCAAATCTAATTGATGTTGAGACCAATTTTTCTTTTTCATTTATTTATTTTTTTCTTGGGTCCGGTTGTGGGGCCTGAACTCTGGGCCTGGGCACTGTCCCTCAGCTCTTCAGCTCAAGGCTAGCCCTCTACCACTTGAGCCATACCGCCACTTCCAGCTTTTTTCATTTTGCTTATGTGGTGCTGAGGAATCGAACCCAGGGCCTCAGGCATGCAAGGCAAGCGCTCTACTACTGAGCCACCTTCCCAGCCCCGAGACCAATTTTTCTTAGGTATGAGTAAAACATGAAAATGCCTCCATATCTTTTAAGTTACCCTCTAACTGATAAAGTAGAGAAGAAAATCAGAATCAATGAGATTAGATAAGTTGTAAAAGTTATCTATAAAGTTCATAGGTATTATTTGATTATTTGACCTACAAATATTTTCATATATGCCACAGTCTGTTCAGTCTATTGTAATAGACTACCAACATATTTTCAATATATTTTATTGTTGTGCTAGTTTTCTCTATTCATTTTTTTATTTTCAAGGTGATCTTTTTTTTTTGGGGGGGGTCCGGTCGTGGGGCTAGCACTCTACCACTTGAGCTACAGCACCACTTGAACCACAGCACCACTTCCGGCTTTTTTCTTATGTGGTGCTGAGGAATCAAACCCAGGGCCTCGAGCATGCAAGGCAAGTGCTCTACCACTGAGCCACCTTCCCAGCCCCTCAAGGTGATCTTTTAAGGACCAAAAATTTGTTTTTCATAGTTCTGGCACCTGAGATGTCCAAGGTCTGCACTGGCAGATTTAATATCTGATAAGGTCCTGCTTCCTAGATAGCCATCTTTCACTAGGAGCTCACAAAGCCAAAGAAGCTAGCTAGCTCTAGTCTAGGGTTTTTTCTGTTGTTGTTGTTGTTTTGTTTGTTGTTATTGTTGTTGTTGTTGTTTTGTGCTGTCTTTAGGCTTGAACTCGGGCCTGGGCACTGTCCCTGAACTTCTTTTGCTTAAGGATATCACTCCATTACTTGAGCCACAGCTCTACTACTGGCTTTTTGGTAGTTTACTGGAAATCACACACTTTCCCTTCAAACTGCAATCCTCAGATCTCAGCTTCCTGAGTAGTCAGGAGTACAGGTGTGAACCACTGGCACCTGGCAGCTCTGAGGTTCTTTATGAGGGCACTAATCTTAGTCACTAGGACCCTGATGTCATGATCTAATACCTAACTTCTCGAAAGTCTTTCTAATACTATCACCATTGGGGATTAAGATTTCAACAAATGAAGTTGGAATAGATACAAACTTTCAGACCATAGCAACATGTATGAAAGGCTAAGTTATAAGTATAAAAGGTTGATAAAAGAAAATTCCCATATTTCTTTAAAAGAACAGTAATAGAAGTACAAACATTCCAAGGTATGAAAATGGGATAATTAAAATGTTTATGTAATAATTCATTAATATTAAATAAGTCAGAAAATAACAAGAGAAATCCCAAAAAAGCTGAATTAGGATAAAATCAATACAATTGACAAACATTTGGCAAGGCTGGTCAGGAAAAAGACGGATGATGAAAGTTACCATTATTAATGATCTTCATTAATAAGTTGATATCATTATGGATTTTAAAGATACAAGACCCTTAACAGGAACATTGTGAACAATGCTACAATAATAAATTTGACAACTTGAATAAAAAGAGACAAATTTCTGAAAAGGTACAAATTACCAAGACTAACCAAGTTGAAAAAAAAAATCAATATTGGTGTCATACATTTCATACGATTTAAGGGAACAGCCGACAGTCTGCTGCTGACCAGAAAGGAAATGGTTAACAAGTCATCAAGGAACCTCAATCCTTGACTTTATTCATTCTCGATCCACTTTGCTACTCACCTGCTTCCACCTAAGTTCATCAGCTCTCAAAGTTTTAGCTACTCTCTTATATACTGACAACTGTACAGAGCAAACCTGAGTTGCTTGCCAACTGTGCTTCCAGTTCACTATAGGGCACAACCATTTAGATATGCCTTAGAGTCTTCAAACTCAATGCAACCTTGCTAAGATGCATTATGCTCCTCCAGCTCATCACTAGAGACATTCTATATCTCAATTTATGTGTAACCAGCTTCAGTGACTATGGTTTGATTCCTCCTGCTAATTAATGCTCTATTCCTCTAGTTCAGAAGTTCTCAAACATTGCCATTCATAGAACCATCTGTGAAGTTTGTCAAAACACAATATTGTGAGGACCAGTTATGGAGATTTTGATTGAGTAGGATTTGTACTTCTAAGAAGCCTACAGGTGATAGCAATGCTGCTGGGCAGAGGATCACACATTGCATGTCCAGATCCCCTGGACTTTAGATGAATACTTTGGAATGATCACTTTCTTTTTTAGTAAATCCTTTGTGTATTCTGATACATTATTTATCCTGAATTCTGATAGCCTGTCTTCCAGCTATCACCATGAAATGTAACTTTTCTAGTTCTCCTTCCTTGCCTAAAATGAAGGTTCTATACTACCAACTACTCAGCCTTGCCATTGACACTAACATTTGTGAAGGCTGGAATCCAAAAAGTGATGTCAGCATTGTATAATGTCAGATTTATAAAAGACAAGAATCTTCAGGTTTTGTATAAGATACTCACATGATCAAAGCTTCTCTAACATGATGAGTCTGAAGAGATTTATGCCATTTGATAAACTCAAATACCAAATACAGCCAGGCGCTGGTGGCTCACACCTGTAATCCTAGCTACTCAGGAGGCTGAGATCTGAGGATCGCCGTTCAAAGCCAGCCCGGGCAGGAGAGACCCGTGAGACTCCTATCTCCAATAAACCACCAGAAAACCAGAAGTGGCGCCGTAGCTCAAGTGGTAGAGCGCTCGGCTTGAGCTGAAGAGCTGAGGGACAGCGCCCAGGCCCAGAGTTCAAGCCCCACGGCCGACCAAAAAAAAAAAAATACCAAATACATTTGAGCAGGACAGTTCTGAATTCCATAGAACGAATTAATCAGTCATACAAATGAGGTTAGTTTTAGGTTGAACCTCAATATATAAGCAAGCATGACAGCTAACAAGAACATGAACTAGAGATGTGTGGGTTCTAATATCAATTTTAGTCAGCTATAGTACTTCATAATGCTCTGAACCTTGGTCTTCTTACCTATAATAGGGGACTGATAATTAAACCACCTATATAGGGCTCTTGAGAAAATGAATATAAGAAAAATGACTCTAAAGACTTAGTATAATTCCAGGCCTATATTAAAATTAAGCAGTGTAATTCTGATTTCCCTGCCTTTACATGTATGTATAATGTAATTCCCAATAAACCTTTGGGAACTTCTCAAAATGTGTCACTTAAGGAAACAAACAAAAATGGCCATTTCAGCCAGATGCTGGTGACTTATTCCTATAATCCTAGCTACTAGGGAAGCTGAGATCTGAGGATGTATTCAAAGCCAGCCCAGGCAGGGAAGTCTATGATACATTTATCTCCATTAACTACTCAGTAACAACAAACAAATGGAAGTAGATCTGTGGCTAAAGTGGTATAGCTCAGGAACAGAGCTTAGACTATGAGTTCAAGCCCCAGGACTCTCTCTCTCTCTCTCTCTCTCTCTCTCTCTCTCTCTCTCTCACACACACACACACACACACACACGACTTTTCTGTTTCTTGGGCTGAAAGGGACTGGTAAATATTCCCTCATGTCAGAAGACTTCTGCCAAATAAATCCTTAAATAAAAGCACCTTTTAAACATATAAAAAAAAAGTAACTAAATATTTTCCTGTTTTTGTGAAGCTGGTAACATGATATGTTTCCCTTGTGTAATACTGGCCTTCCCTTCTAGCCAAAGAACAATTCTTCTGTAACATTAAGCAAACACTTTGGAATTTCAGCTGGAACATTATCTGATTGACCTTAACCTCTTTCCTCAGTATGCAGTCTTCAGTAATTATTTAAGAATTTGAAGAACAATATGAACATATTACAGTATTAGTAAATTAGTTTCATACAAGTACAATTTATTAAACAGGATTTCCCCTCTTTTTTTTCCCCCTGGCATTGTCAGCATATTTTTTTCCCTTCAGTAAGTACCCAATATTTGAAATTCAGCTGTTTGAAGCAGTGATCTAATGAAGGACATGACCAGAAGGGAATGGGAAAGTCATCATTTTAAGGAATAACCAATTTGAGAAATACTGCCTTAGTTTATTTCTTGGAAACCCAAAGTAACACTTTCTGTAGGATTAGAGAATCTAGATAAATTTGAGGAGTTAATCTGAGAAGAAGACTTGGCTTTGATTGATTAGCTCACACTTATTCTATTACAGGCCCTGCTCTGGTTCTTCTGAGCAGGAAAGTTACTTTGAGAAAAAGTTGTAAGAATGCCAAAATTGTAGTTTTGGAACTTTTGAAATTGTTCTATCAGTATTTCACAGAGTAAGTAGACAAATCACTACAGATAATATAAGACTTTAACAGCACTAGTAACCAAATTGATTGAATGGGCATTTATAGAATACTCTATCCAACAATGTAGTAGTATATACTTACAAGGTACTTAAATCATCCTCCAAGAAAGAAACACAAAGGGACTGAAATTATATGTTCTCTAATCACACTGAAATTAAATTGAAAGAGTCTTTAATTCCTATTTTCCTGTGTGGAAGGAGAAACTGTTTCTCCTTTTTATTCTGTTCCTGTTATGCTAAAGTAAATCTTTGCTAGAACTTTTTTTTTTTTTTTTTTCTGGTTGTGGAGCCTGAACTCTGGGGCCTAGGCGCTGTCCCTCAGCATTTCAGCTCAAGGCTAGCACTCTACCACTTGAGCCTCAGTCCCACTTCCAGCTTTTTCTGCTTATGTGGTGCTGAGGAATCGAACCCAGGGCCTCATGCATGCAAGGCAAGCACTTTACCACTGAGTCACCTTCTCAGACCCTCTGCTAGAACTTTTAAGAAAAAAAAATTAAATTAGAAACAAAAAAGATAAAAAAAAATACTTAGAAAATCTTCAAATATTTGGCAAATACAGAACTGGATATGGACCTGATAATGGTTTCAATCTTAATGAGTATCCTAAAGTGCTATATTCAGATAAAAATTAACTAAATTGTTTAATCAGTTACTGGTTCTGAACTCTCATCATGAGCACTATTGAGTTTTGTTATTGCAGATTTGATCCTCTGCAGCATTTACAGTCAGACCCACAGAGGGATTTATTTATTTGTCAAACTTAATGTCTATTCTTAACAAGTTCCAAGGAAAGGCTATGTACTGTCCTTCACAATAGGAGGGGGAAAGGGGATGTTCTCCTGGGCAGATCTAATAATAACATCAAAATTTTGGGACACAGATAAAGCAATACTTAGGAAGAAATTTGAAAATGAATTTAAGTATTTGTTTAATGCTATTAAGCTCTCACTATAACAACAGAAAAGGTAGGGCAAATGCAAATCAGAGCAAGAAAGGAAAGGTTTAGGAGTGATTAGTGAAATAGAAAACCAAAAAAAAAAAATCTTCCCAAACTAAAAATTTGTTCTTTTAGAAGCTCAGTGTAACTAATAATTCTGTCAAAAAATATAGGAAAAGGATAAGCAAGAGGAAGAGGAGGAGGAAGAGGAGGAGAGGAGAAGAGGAGGAGGAGGAAGGGGAGGAGGGGAGAAGAGGAGGAGGAGGAAGAAGAGGAGGAGAATGAGGAAAAGAAAGGAGAACAAAAAATAAGGAGGAGGAGAAGAAAAGAAAGAAGGGAGGGAGGAGGAGGGAGAGAGAAGGAGAAGGAGGAGGAGGAAAGAAAAAAAGAAAGGAAGAAAGAAAGGAAGGAAGGAAGGAAGAAAGAAAGAGAAACTAATTAATAATGGGAGATGGAGATGAACATGTAAAGAATGGCCTTAAGTTCATGTGTGAGGGAAGAGAAAAGAGCAGGAGAGATCTACAAAATCTTTTTTCAGAATACAACTTGAATGCCAGAAAGGAATCCATGAGAAAAAAATTATGCCAAAGATGATATAAACATCAGAGATCACCTTTTGGCATACAGGTTCACAATGTGAAGCGAATTAAAAGATCCTATTAAATGTCATGAAGTCATGTCCTCTCTAGTTTCTCTGGATTCAGTGCAAGTTCACTAACAGCCCAGAACCATCAAGTCACCACCCAGAGCAAATAGTGGATATTTGAAAGAATGAGTTTGCACTAAAATGAAATGTACTGGCGAGAACTTGGCCACAAATGACCCCATCACAGTATTATGTTGTAAGTAAAGGCGAAAAAGGTCCAGAAATTAAATTATTAAAGTAAAAAAAAACAATCAAAACAGACACTTCTTGGAAAATTAGATAGGCAAAAAATAAAAGGATAGAAAAGTTACAAAAGAACAGAAGTAAATACAATACACATACACATAAATCCTTCTCCTTTTCTCCCTCTACTAAGACTTCAGAAAGCAGCAATGACAGTGAAAGCAAAGAAAAGAAACAAGAAAAGAGAAGTGTTTGTCAAATAATAACAGTGGTTCTGAAGACAAGTCCAAGAAGAGAAAACTTTATGAAGAACTTTCCAGTGTTCACAGGAAAAACATACAAACTTCAAAGTTTTTTTTAAAAAAAGTAGATTTCGGAGAATAACAGCAAATGGAATCATTCTTATCCTGATAAATTCTAGAAGTTGTCAAAGAAGGGAGGATCTGAGAAAAATTTAGAAATGAGAGAGGAATTAGAGGATTCGAAGTCAGAGCAGAAATACTGGTAGATACAAGCAAAGGAAATAAGGAACTGGCCACAGCAGAGCTGAATAGTAGAAATGACATCATAAGCCATGGCACTCATGCATGCCAGGGAGAAAGCAGAGAAAATATGTGGAATAAGCACACTGAAGTGACCCAAAGAGAAGGAAGCAAAAGTGCAGAGAAAATAAAGAGACCATTTGTAACAATTATGTGGGTATAAAAATATCTCTATTTTCCTATTGCATACAGTTAGCAAGGGCTAAATTATGTATTATTGTCTTTTTAGTGAAAAAAAACCCTACTGAGTAATGCCTCTTAAGCTTTAGTCTATAGGATCTTAGAGACATTACTCACAGACATAAATTCTGCACCATCACTTTCTTGTGTGTGGTTACCTAAGCCCATGTTTAGTGAAAAACCCATTTCATTACCTTGCCTTTCAGAGCCATGCATTATGATTGCAGCTTAAATTCTGAGCATAAATATGGCAGTGTGTAAACTGTTTTTAAAAGTTACTTCCAGAGCACCCTTGAGACCCAAGGCAAAGATTCTGGGGAAGAGTTTAGGACTCTCTCAACCTAAGGTTCATGATGACCTTCCACTAAATGGGCTAGATGCTTCACATATGTTACTATTTTCTATTAACTATTCTGGCTGCTGTTCTGAATGAGTCAAAACTTGTTTTTAAGCAGCTTCTAAATTCTACATAGTATCACAGAGTCGTTAGCTAAGTGCCAGAGCCAGGACTAGATCCATCTAATATTTCTCTATTTGCTTAAGGCATATTGTTTTCCATAATATGATCATATAAAATTTCAGCAGTATTTTCTTTCCTTAGAATATGAACTATAACTCCCCAAACCTAAGTCTCTCTTTTCTCAACAGGTTTCCCTTTTTTGTTGTTGTTTGAAAAACAGAGCAGTTTCTACCTGAGGAAATAAAGAAAAATGAGTAAGATTTATTTTCTACATTGATGTTGGTAAATTTTTACTTTCTTTCTTTGTTGTTATTTTTATTTATTTTTTATTGTAAAAATATTGTACAGAGGGCTTACAGTTACATGAGTAAGGTAATGAGTACATTTCTTACCGAGCATTGTCACCTTGTTGTTGTTGGTATTGGTCCTGGGGCTTGAACTCAGGGCCTTGGCACTGTTCCTGAGCTTTTTCACTTAAGGCTAGCACTGTACCACCTTGAACCACACGGCCATTTCCAGTTTCCTGGTGGTTTAATTGGAGTTAAGATTCTCATGAACTTTCCTGCCTAGGTTGGCTTCAAACTGTGATCCTCAGATCTCAGTTTCCTGAGTAGATAGGATTACAGGTGCCTGGCAATGTTTTGCTTTCTTAAAGGCACTTTGATATTCTGTTAACTATGAGCTACACAGAGAAGACATTTTCCCCAGCAAGACTGCCTTCACTACAAGAACCATTATGATTTATTGAATGGGAACAATTCTGCAGCAGCTGCTATATTCATTAATTACAGAAGTAGCCTGAGCTGTGAGGAAAAAGCCTCTTCTTACTGCATAAACAACTAGCCACACCCTTCATGGGGTCCTCAAGGACTCATTTTATTAGGGTAAAAATCATTTTCAAACTGAAGACCAATAAGTGTGTGAGTTAGAGACTGCCAAACTGAGCTCAGAGTTGGTTTTGAAATTGATTAAGGTTTTCTTGCATACTCCCACTTTAGAATTTCCAAAAGGCAAAGGTTCAATTCAGCAAATTGCTTCTCTTTTATAGCCCTTTTTTGACACCATATTCCTTACCCCAAAAAGCTAAAAAGCTGCAGTGTGTGTGTGTGTGTGTGTGTGTGTGTGTGTGTGTGTGTGTGTGTGTGTGTGTGTGCGCACGCCCAAGGACTTGAACTCAGGGCATAGGCACTGTCCTTGAGCTTCTTTTTGCTCAAGGATAGCAATCTGCCACTTGTGCCATGGCTCCCCTTTCAGCTTTTTGGATAGTTTAGTGGAGGTAAGAGTTTCACAGACTTTTCTGCCCAGGATAGCTTCAAAACCCTGATCCTCAGAGCTTAGCCACCTCAGTAGCTAGAAGTACAGCCACTGACACATGGTCTTGCAAATTATTTTTAAAGTGGAAGGACAAAAATGGAATATGAGGAACCATGTAAACGTTCTTGGGCTTAAGAAATAATTTAAGTTTTTTTGAATCTTTTGGTTAGATGATATGGAAGACACTATTCATGAACTATATAACAGTTGATATTCATCAAACCATCTTTCCTCCATAAGTAGTAAGGATAATACCATCAACAGACATCTGAGTTAGTTTCCATTTTTGCCATTATAAACTGTACTGCTATAATGCTGCCATACTCTTTTTTTTGTGTGTTTCCCAGTACAAATGTACAAGAGTCTCACTTGAGTAGTGAGACTGCAGGATCATGGGAGATAGCACTATTTTTTGCCATGTGTTTTTTTAAATATTTTTATAAATTTATTTTCTTAATTTTTATTTATTTTTTATTGTGAAAATTGCCATGTGTTTTTAATAAATATCCATGAGCCATCATTTTGACTTAATAAACACTGTTTTCATATTTGCTTCAGATCTTTTTTTTTTTTTTTGTCGGTCGTGGGGCTTGAACTCTGGGCCTGGGCGCCGTCCCTCAGCTCTTCAGCTCAAGGCCAGCACTCTACCACTTGAGCTACAGCGCCACTTCCGGTTTTCTGGTGGTTTATTGGAGATAGAAGTCTCACGGTCTCTCCTGCCCGGGCTGGCTTTGAACCGCGATCCTCAGATCTCAACCTCCTGAGTAGCTAGGATTACAGGCGTGAGCCACCAGCGCCCGGCTTGCTTCAGATCTTTAAAAATAATTGTAATATTAATATCCTACAATGTTCTTTTGCTTTTTTCCAGGTACTTCAGGCAACTACGACCCTCAAATTGGTGTGTACCTTCATATCCAGCTTTTGACACTTTCATTATGTACATGTATGTGCATAGACAGTATGCCTTTTTAAATTTTTATTGTTTTTTTTTTTTTGTTTTGCTTTTTTGGGAGTCTGGCCGTGGGGCCTGAACTCTGGGCCTGGGTGCTGTCCCTCAGCTCTTCAGCTCAAGGCTAGCGCTCTACCACTTGAGCCACAGTGCCACTTTCGGCTTTTTTCTTTTTTGCTTATGTAGTGCTGAGGAATCGAACCCAGGGCCTCAGGCATGCAAGGCAAGCGCTCTACCACTGAGCCATCTTCCCAGCCCTTTTTATTGTGAGCCACCTTCCTAGCCCTTTTTTATTGTTATTATAAAGGTGATGTATAGAGGGATTACAGTTACATTAATCAGGTAATGAATAAATTTCTTTTTGGACAGTGTCACCCCTTCTCTTGCTTGGAAGATAGCATTGTTATGCCACATTATTTTCCAGAGTCATGAAGCCAATTCATACTCTCACCTAGAGGAAGTTTGTTCCTTTTGTTTCAATTCTCACCAACACTATTGTCACTATTACAAGTTTTTGCCAGTCTCATAGGTAGAATGACACAGTAATCTACTGTAGTTTTAATATATATATTGCTTTAACTACTAATGAAGCAGTACATTTTTAATCACTTTATTCAGCTTTTTTTGCTCATCTTTCTATCAAAAAGCATGTGTATATCCTTTTGTCAATTATGTGGGTCACAAACATCCCTGCCCAATTTATATTTGTACTTTCTATCTCTGTACTCTCATTTGATAAGCAGAAAATTTAATACAGCTATTTTTATCTGTTCCTTTATGTTTTCTCTTTTTAAGAAACCCTATAATTATTGAGTCTGTTAGTAAAACAAAATCTAAATGGAAAATAAAAAGATATGTTCTCTTACTCTGAGTCATTTTTCTATATTGTTTCTATTTTGCCTTTCATATTTAAATATATATTTTTTTGGTCCGTTATGGGCTTCCCCGCTGAGCTATTTTTGCTCAAGGATAGCTTGCTACCATTTTAAGCCACAGCACCACTTCTGTTTTCTGATGGTTAGTTGGAAATAAGAGTCTCACAGAATTTCCTCCCAAGCTAGCTTCTGACTGTAATCCTCAGATCTCAGCTTCCTGAGTAGCTAAGATCACCAGTGTGAGCCACCAGCTTCATATTTAAATCTTAATACATCTAGAATTGATGTTTATCACATGGATGAGGATAATCGATTACTCCCACATCATTTATTCAACTTCCATTCTTTCTTCACTGATTTTTAAAATTTATTTTTATTATTCTCTTCAATAGTTGTACAAAGGGGTTTCAGTTCAACATATCAATTTATAAGTATAATGCATTTTGATCATGTAATTTTTTAAGTTTCCATATGTGCATTAATTTCTTATCTTTCTCTTGTGTTCCTTTAGTCTGTCTTTGAACAAGGAGCTTTATAAATCTCGATATGTAGTATTCTAGAAGAGCCAATTTGCAAACTTTGTACTTCTTCAGGAATGACTTGTCCATTCTTGGTATTTCCACCTGAATTTACATTTTCCACCTGAATTTAAAATTGGATTTTGGGTTTTAAAATGGAGATTTTTTTTTATCAGAAATGTATTAGATCAGTTATGATAAGTAAAATCTTCATAATAACATCATATAATCCATGAACATTATAAATTCTCTATTTGAGTTTTCCTTAATTATTTTCAAGTAGTTTTGTAACTTCTGTCATAGGCACTTGCAAAACCAGGTTTCAAATTGCATAATATCTGCTTCCCCTTCTCCTCTCCTCATCATGAGTCCTTTGGCAGGGCCACTGTCCCTGAGCTTTTATGCGCAAGGATAGTGCTCCACCACTTGAGCCACAACTCCACTTCCAATATTTCTTGATATCATTGTAAATATGATTCAGTTTTATTTTATTGCTACTGCATATAAATGCAATGTTCTTTTGTTACATTGGAATTGTGTCAATAAACTTAAAACTTTCTTCTTAATATGTTACCTGTTAACTAATTTTCCAATCTTCCTACATTTTATCCCTTTTTCTTGCCACAACCACATAGTGGTTAAGACCTTCAGAACAATACTGGAATAAATTAATAATGATAGATTCCCTCCTCTTGTTTCTAATCTTAAAGGGAATGTGTTCAACATTGCAACATTGAGTTATGCCACTGTTTAAAGTTAAAGCTGCTATGAATTATGCTCAAGATCAAAAGTCATACAGTAGTGGTATACCCAGGATTGAATGTTGATCCATCACCCTGTTCTTAAAAATATATATATATATATATATATATAATATATATATAAATGAACAGAAAAAATAACTAAAGTGGACAATGGAATAAATGTGTAGACTTAAGACAATTGGGAGATAATTTTAAAAAGCCTTTAAACACTGCTAAAACTTGAGAAGATTTTGGAAATCATGTTAAGAACATGAATCTGCTCCTTCCTCAAAATCACCTGATGACTCCCTGCTGCTTACAAGGATAAAGTCTCAAGTCTTAATAGGCTAGCATTCCAGACTAATTTGTAGGTATCCTATCTACAAATATTTCAACTTTGCAGTATACTTCCTTTACTAAATTTTTCATATATTTTCACAATCCTGTGAGAGTGAGTATCCATCCTTCCTCCAGCATATGATTAAGACTCATATATATACATATATATATATATATATATAAAATTGTAAAGACACTGTACAGATGGGTTACAGTTACATGAGTAAGGTAATGAGTACATTTCCTATTGAGCATTGTTACCCCCTCCTTTGTTTTTCCCCCTACCAACTCTCCCCTCCTGACCTCCCCAACTCCTTCCTCCCCCACCCAAGTTGTAAAGTTCATTTTCAACATAGTGTCTTATACATCTCATTGTTACAATGAGTCAACATGTATCCTTGTTTCAGCATTTTGTTATTTCCCTTCCCCTCCCCAAATTAGAAAAATGTATATACAAGATGCAGGGCACTAGAATCAAATACAGTAAAAACAGGGTTATACCATGGGGGAAGAACATACAAAAGAAACAAACAAAAAAAATCATGAAAAAGTAAATCCTTCAACAACAAATCCTCAAAGAAACAACCACCCAATTAGTAAGTGGACTAAAGGCTTAAAGAGAGACTTCTCTGAAGAGGAAATTAGAATGGCCAATAGACACATGAAGAAATGCTCAACTTCTCTAGCCATAAAAGAAATGCAAATCAAAACCACATTGAGATTCCACCTCACTCCAGTTAGAATGGATGCTAATGCATACAATTTATAATATATATACCATATTATATACATATATATATATATATCAGAGAGAGAGCGAGAGAGAGAGAAATTACTAAACATACAATGGAGCCAAAAAGAAAATTGGTCCTTGCATTTATCAAGGCTTCAGAGAAGAGAAAGTTACAGGAGAAAGATGGAGGGAAAAAAAAGTCATGTTCAAATTGTAGTGGGGAGAGGCAGTGAGACCACTCAGTCCGTAGTGAAAATGTAACAGATTTTATTGAGCAAAAGTGCTGACACACCAGGACCGCACCTGGAGTTGGGATCCTAGGAAAACAGCCCCAAGTGCCAGCCCACATCGATTTTTAAGCATTTGGGGCTAGGGCCGGGAAAGGGGGAGGCTGGGTGTTGGTTTTAGACAATAATTGTTACAAGAAATGCACACCTTAAGTTTAAATTTCCTGCCAAAGTTTTGCTGGTGGGAAGCAGGGGAATAGAACAAAGGGTGGTGATGGTTCCACTGGGTTAGGGCTCACATGCTTGCATTGCTCAGAAAACAGCAGAAGCAGAGTTACAGAGTTACAGGGTTATGGAGTTACAGAGTTACAATTACAGTTACTAGCTAAAGTAACAAGTTACCAGGGAAGTCTTAGCCACAGCACACTTAACATTTATATCTTAAAATCATTCATTATCCATTTTACACAATCCAAATCAAATATCATATTCCATCTTTACGTCCTCCACCATATCAAAATTAATGTTCTACTTGTTTTAATTCAGCTTTTATATTTGTTAGCTAAATTACTCATTTTAATTTCCTATTTAGCTTGTCATTTTATTTGTTGTATTAATCAGAAGAATTCTTCAGAGAAACAGAATCAATAAGATGTGGAGAAAGAAAATGAGGGGAAAAAAAGAGGCAGCAAGAGAAAGAGAGCTAATGGTTCATGTTTAGATCATGTTGCCAACCTTACTGCAGCTAAAAAAAATTATAAAGTAGAATATTTTTTTTAAAAGATGATAAATATGGGCTGGGAAGGTGGCTCAGTGGTAGAGCGCTTGCCTTGCATGCATGAGGCCCTGGGTTTGATTCCTCAGCACCACATAAGCAAAAAGAAAAAAGCCGGAAGTGGCACTGTGGCTCAAGTGGTAGAGCGCTAGCCTTGAGCTGAAGAGCTGAGGGACAGTGCCCAGGCCCAGAGTTCAGGCCCCACGACCGGACCCCCCCCCCCAAAAAGATGATAAATATAAAGTTAACTGAAATTGTCATCAGACAGAGGTGAGGTTTAGTGAAGCTCCTCTTTAAATACAGGAACTCTTCACTTAGGGTTCTTGACTTCAAATGCAGAATAAGAATTTCTGGACAAGTCAGAATGGTAAAAAAACTTGGCAGAGCTTTATTAAGTAAACAAGCAAGGAAACAGACAGACAAAAAAGCAGACAAACAGAAGGCAGGAGCACACTCTAGCAGAGTGTAAGTGCTCTCATAGGGACACAAAGACACCGACACAGACAATGAAACACCCAGAAAGACACACAGCTATTTGGGTTGTTGAGTATTTATAGGGTAAGGGCAGGGTTCTGGCTTTAAGTTATGCAAAGCTAGGTGCTTTGTCTTTGCTTCAACTACACCTGGTGTTATTCTGAGTTTGCAGGTAAGAATGCACCCTGCCATAAAACAGATCCTTATCCTTGAAACAAGGATGCCCTGCAATGTGCATTTTGGGGAATCCTGTCAGGCAGCTGTGAATTCTTGGGTGAGAAATGCATCCCTTACGAAAGAATGCATTCAGCTGCCTCTCTTTGAACCAAAGATAGCATTTCTAAGTTTTTAGGTACCATATTTCTGAGTTGCCTATACCAGGCCTCAGTTTCCATAAGTTATCCGGCTTAATTTCCCCCAAAATGGCTTTGTTTCCTTAATTCTAAGGGAAGTAGATGGACAAGCTTTTGAAGTAAGGAGGCCAGGTCTGGCCGGCAACATATTGTCCACATGGTGGATGGTAGGCACTGGTATCTTGTCTTTATGCTGGGGTAGGGAACCCTCCCCCTCCCATCACCTGCCTCCTAGGTAATGGGTGTGCCCAGACCCTGGAGGCTGGGGCAGGCACTTGGCTGATAGGTTACTGAATCTGTCAGTCCAGTGCCTGGGACTGGGAATTTCTTGAGGATCTGCCCCCTGAGCCGACCTATTTAGGCCCAGACCAGCCTCTTTGCCATGTGTCTCTGTGATTGTGTCCTGTGTCCTGTGTCCTGTCTTATCTCCAGTCATCATGGTGTCCCAATTCAGCTCTCCATTGGAGCTGAATTGGCTTGTTGGTATTGTTCTTGTTATTTCTTTCCTCTTTAGCATGTTTCCTAGCTGTGTTATGTGTATTTGCGTGCTGCAGGATTTTGTAACAACTAGTGGCCTGCAGCCTGTTAACTGTATAATAAAGACTCCAATATTCTATATTTTAAAATGTGGTTTTGGGGGCTGGGAAGGTGGCTCAGTGGTAGAGCACTTGCTTTGCATGCTTACGGCCCTGTGTTCGATTTCTCAGCATCACATAAGCAAAAAGAAAAAAGCCGGAAGTGGCGCTGTGGCTCATGTGGTAGAGCGCTAGCCTTGAGCTGAAGAGCTGAGGGACAGCGCCCAGGCCCAGAGTTCAGGCCCCACGACCGGACCCCTCTTCCTCCCCCCACAAAAAAATGTGGCTTCTGGGATGATTTACCTTAGCATACTTTAAGCTTGAATCTTTGACTCCCTAGCATCCATTTACCATGCCTCATTTTTCCTAGGTTATCCTGACTCATTTTCCCCCTAAATGATTTCAGTCTCTTCATCTTAAGGGAAGTTGATGGGTGAAGATCCATCTTCAGTAACTGCTTCCAGCTGAGTCAGGGCGTTGGCCCCGCCTAGCTAGGGACCTGAAGTCATGCCCTATCCTACTGAGGGGTGACATGTGAAGATCAATTATTGGACTGCCAGGATCAGATGTCATTAGGAACATCCTCTGATTCTGAACTGGAAAGGGAGCCAGACAAGAAATTAGGGAGGATAATAAGCCATAGAAACAATACAAGGTACAGCAGATTAGCATTTCCCCATATATTAATGTCATCAAGATAAGCAATTTTTTTTCAACAAGTGGTTCCAGAGAACTGGTGAGGAGCTCATTAAAGCTAAGAGCAGGGTCAGACATAGCATTAATTTGAGTGCATACACCCTGAAGGGATGAGGAGACATTGTTTGTTTGGAACATATATATAACATTTAACCTTTAATTGCGCAGGTTCCTCCTTGGGCTGCAGTAAGGATGTGTAAAGCCATTTTATTTTGGAGGACCACTTGTCTCATCATGAATTTAACAAAGAAAGTCCTTTTTTTTAACAGTAGGTTGGACATATTTGTTGGAGGATTGCATATGTCATATGATGTCCTCCAGCTCAATAGATGGAATGAAGATAGAGGCCAGGTGATCATACGAGTGGAAAACAGACCTGGGCAACCTATGTTGTAATGTTGGCAGATTTGTAGGCTTTGTTAAAGTTGGGACCCATCTCCCCTGCATCCAGGGAAAACCTCCAGTACAGCATCCTCTTTACCCTGGGAACAGCGAGGGCCAGAGTTTGGTCCCACAAAGCAATTTGGTGCCTTTTGGATCTGCAATGCATATATTGTCTCAAGGGCCAGTTGGTAGCAAACCAGTCAATGGCCTTGAGTGTTATTAGTCAAAAATACCTCCTTTGCAGAATGCTGGGCCCATTGCAAAAATGAACCAGGGAATAATAATAGAAAAAGTATACAACATAGGTCTTTATAAATATTTAAAGAAATGCCCATTAAAACTTGAGACTTTATCAAACAGTCTAAGTGATCTGTGTAGGCCTCCTTTTTCTTGAAGAGGCATCTTAGGTCTTCTAGAAGTTTACAGGTATAGCAATCCTGTGGGTCCTTGGGTCTAAATGACTCTGAAACCTGGAACTTAGGGTTGGAGAGATAAAAGGTTTTACTCTAGATATATGCATCCAAGCATAAATGCCAGGCATTTTTACAGTTGTCAGAGTGCTGAGAACAACCATGTAGGATCCCTTACATCTAGGGAGATGTTGATCTGAAGAAAGTTGGGCACAGAGAGGATTAAAGCCATTTTCATATTGCAGGCCAGTGCAGCCTGTTTAACACTCTGGGTCTGCAAAGGCATTTTCCTGGCTGACTAGGGAATCTGACCTTTGGTGACCCTTACAGTGTATAACAGCCACCTGTGAAGGTTTCCAGACAGCTTTTAATAGGTATAGGATCTCAGATCCATGCTTTATTGTGGAGTTACAATACCCAATGGCCCAAATGGCTAGTGTCCTATTTGGAGGTTCCCTAAGAATGTATTGATTTACTAATACTCCAGCCTTATCCTCTTTTCCTGACCAGATGAATTTATTTGGCCAGTATTAGATCAAAATTTATAACCAATTAGGATCTTAAGTAGATACGGGGGGGGGGGGGGAGGTCTGGGAAATTATTTCCCATTTGACAACCCTAGTTTCTTATTACCCACTATAACAGCTGTCTGGTAGGCAAGGGTGTAAGTTTTTGCCCAATTACACAATAGACATGGACATTAGATAGGATGCTTACAAACTATTTTTTTTTTAATGACCTCCCAGCTCTGATAACTTTTGAAAGGCCAAGCAGCAGTGACTCCAGGAACTGCTATCATCTCTGTCATCCAAGCAGTGGCTTGTAACTGCCTCTGGATGCTCCATCATTGCGAGATCCCAGGAGTGCCTTTTTCCATGTTGGGATAAATGCACCTTTGCCATTTCCCTTGGTCAATGGCTGGACTTGAACTCAGGGTTTGCACACTGTCCCTCAGCTCTCCAGCTCTGGGCTAGCACTCTGCCACTTTGAACTCCAAAGCAACTCCACTTTTAAGCACTCTGCTGGCAGTTTAGAGATGACAATCTCACAGGGACATTTTTCTGT
Organism: Dipodomys spectabilis; assembly: GCF_019054845.1. Lineage (NCBI taxonomy): Eukaryota > Metazoa > Chordata > Mammalia > Rodentia > Heteromyidae > Dipodomys > Dipodomys spectabilis. The sequence continues at coordinate 18,996,686 of NW_024870775.1, forward strand.
CCGGGTTGGCTTTGAGCCAGTTTTTAGATCAATGAGTCTTTACTTACAGCCACTTTTACTCCAATTAAAGCAACAAGGGGTCATTAGAAAAATAGTCTCCCAAGCATGGAGATTAAACTTTCAAATCAATGTCATAATCCAAAACTCTCTCCTAAATTCCTAACTTCCTTCTGGATATGTGTCGGATGATGTGTTGATTTACAGAGGCTGGGAATGTGGCTTAGTGGTAGAGTGATTGCCTAGCATGCACGAAGCCCTGCAATTGATTCCTCAGTACCACATAAGCAGAAAAGGCTGGAAGTGGTGCTGTGGCTCAAGTGGTAGAGCACTTTCCTTAAGCACAGAGAGGCTCAAGGACAGTTCCCAGGCCCTAAGTTCAAGCCCCAGGACCAGCAAAAAAAAATATTTACAAGTCCTATAAAGTAAGAATCTGGGTGCCAGGTTTTGTAATCCTAGCTACTCTGGAAGCTGAGATCTGAGGATTTGCCAGCAAAGCAGAAAAGTCTATCAAATTTATCTCCAATTAACCAACAAAAAGGTTGATTATACCTGGCTTGTACAATCACAGCCCCTCTGTATAACACATTAATATAAGAGTAACAATAAATTAAGGGGAAACCAAAGATGAACTGGAGGTGTGAGTGTGACTCTAATGGTAGAGTATAACTCTGAGCAAAGAAAAGCCAAGCAAGAGTGAAAGGCCCTGCCTGAGTTCACCAAGACTGGCACAAAAGAATCTGACAAAGAAAAACATATTTACTATCAAACAAGAGGGCTCTTCTGGAGATAAAGGGAGAAAAATCCCCATCTTTCCAAATCTCTCTTCTACACAAATGATTAAGATATCAAATTACAAATGCTACATGTAAAAATCATATAAAGCAATTTCTTCAGGGTGAGTATAAGTTTCATCTTACCAACAAAGAAATACCAATCTAAAAAAAAAAAAGATAGTATAAAAGTGCAAATAAAGTATAGGAACCTGAATTCATCTCAGCTAAACAAAATAAGTCTACCATCAGAAAAGTTTATACTACCATCTAGTGGTTCATTCAGGAAAAAGACATTCATACCCTTCAAAATCTTGAGACTTGACAGTCAACCTTGTAGCTATAAACAGACCTTTGTCCAGAGGAAGGGAAAACTTGCTAAGATTAAGAAACAAACATTTAGCTATATAGTAAAGTGACAGTGGACAAACAATTGTACTGAAAGTCTCAGATTCCCATTCTTACTTTGAAATCTACTACTCATAGTTACATGATTTTAGATGAGTCAGTTTATCTCTTTAAGCTTGTTTCTCCTTTGTAAATAGATGTGACTAAACTATATTGGTGTTTTTGAATTTATAAATTATATTAGTCACACAATCAATTTAATAGATTATAATCTGATTTTTTAAAATTTAAATATATCAAGAAATTGGGATATCATAAATTCTGAGAAGCTTTTGTTCCAGTAAAAAAAAAATAATATGTGTTCTATAAATGTGTCTTGCTTGTATGTGTTTCTGGACACAACTTATGACACATTTGTTACTGTGGGTCATAGACAAGAGAACTGAAAAAAATCTCTACCCAGATCTAAAGTTCCATGTTCCTGTGAATTGTGGTCATAAATATTGCCTCAGAGTACTGCCTAATTTAAAGAAAGACATCTGATAGAATTGTCTGTTGACTGCAGGAATGCCTTTTATTGTTCCCTTATAATAACTCAAAAAGACTCCAATCACAGATGGAAATATTTGCCTAATCTTGCCTTTACGTTTTCTCTTCTTTCTCCATAGACTACTGCCATTCTTGCTAATTCAATATAGGAATCAAGTATAGCTATAGGAATAGGAATCAAGTGCCTTAGATTCACTAAGGTCACTTCTTTAAAATACATCTCTGAGCTGGGCGCCGGTGCCTCACGCCTGTAATCTTAGCTACTCAGAAGGCTGAGATCTGAGGATCATGGTTCAAAGCCAGCCTGGACAGGAAAGTCTGGGAGACTCTTATCTCCAATAAACCACTCAGAAAAAGACAGAAGTGGTGCTGTGGCTCAAGTGGTAGAGCGTTAGCCTTGAGCTGAAGAGCTGAGGGAAAGCACCCAGGCCCAGAGTTCAAGCCCCACCACCAAATAAATAAAATAAAATAAAATACCTGCCCAAACCATCACATCAGAATAAAGCCCACCCTTGATGCCTTAGTGCATACTCTCACTCTAGGATCTCACTTCATTTTCAGTCCTGGAATTTCGGTAGCCTTATCTGTCTTATTTTGATGGAGCATATTCCCTGTAACTTCCTGGATAAAAAAGAAAATATTGCATGTCTTAAACTATCCTCAATCTACCTTTACGTTTCATTAATAATTTAGCTGAGGAAGTGGTGCTGTAGCTCAAAGTGGTAGAGCGCTCGCCTTGAGCTGAAGAGCTGAGGGACAGTGCCCAGGCCCAGAGTTCAAGCCCCACGACTGGAAAAAAAAACAACAACAATAATTTAGCTGAGTATAAAATTCTAGGTTAAAGTTTGAAAGTATTGATGAAGGTGACAGAGCCAGATGATGTGACATTGGACAGGAAGCCTCTTCAGGCACTGCAGGTGACTGACCTGAAGGCCGCACTGGAGCAGTTAGGCCTGGCCAAGAGTGGGCAGAATAGTGCTCTGGTCAAGCAGCTCAAAGGGGGCTCAGGACCACCTGCCATTTTAGTCAAGAGACTGAGGAGTCGCTGCTGCCAAGCCCCTGCAACATGCATTTCACAGTGGCCTTCTGGAGACATGCCTTAATTCAAAGAAGTGACTTAAGCAGAGAACTTTGGTGTATACCACCGGAGTCAGCACGAATTTTCATTGGAAGGAAAAGCTGGCCACACACAATGAACTCACCAATCACTTCAGCCAATCTCTGGAGGACAACCAATCACTCCCCTGCCAAAATAGATGCCCAAGGGCTCTGGAGTTGGTAGAGGGCTGCCCCAGAACCTGGATTCTGAATACAACATCATTTGGATGTGGCTGGCTAATTGATTGTTTGGCTAGTAGATTCATTTTCAATCATGTGCAAGTTATTATTCATTTTGTGCTGGTGTGGATTTCACATACTCCTGGGCAGCAGCAGCATGGACTTCTCAGACATTCTCATTTCTCCCATGATTGTCCTTCTGATTCCTCTGAGATCACCAGCCAAAGTGTGTAAAACATGTGCTGCACTAGGCATGGCCTAGGTGAGTAGCACCACCAATACTCATGGAGAGGAGTCCTGGACCTGTTATATCCCTGAATCCTCCAGTCCCTCTGGGCCTGGAAGAGCAGGTTATATCAAGAACATTATAAACCTCAGTGACTCCCTGTTTAGAACAGAAGTGTCAGAAAAATATGGTTAGAACAACAGAGCTACTTCTGCATGGAGTGACAACAGGAAGACATTGGACATGAGCAAATAGCTGTGTTTCTTGGTGCCACTTCCTGGAGGACAATTGAAAGCCGGGCTGGGGTGGATGGGGGATGGGGGGGGGGGGGTTGACAGCGCAGAGACTCTGGTGGCCGGCCGCAGCTATGTGAGGGAAGCCAGGAAAGGAACATGTAAAACTGTGCACCTATCCAGCTAAAGAAGGTCCCACTCTTGCCCCCAACAAAACTGGACAGAGTTAGATGGGGATGGGGCTGCAGAAGCAGCTGTCATCATGACTCTACCGGTTCTGCCTGGATCTCAAGATTCTGACCACACCCCTTATTAGTTCATGTTGGTCTCTGACCAGTGGGGTACAATAATTGGAGCCATGCCCACATCCCATACTGCCTAGTAACACTGGTATTCCTTCTATTGGCTTACACCATTACCAAAAGTTGAGGAAGGTAGAGGGGGTAACAAAATCGAGGTGACTTTGGAGATATAGTAGGAAATAAACATAGTTATTAGTGATTGTGAGAATAAAGGTGATTTCAGAGAGTCTGGAAATGTGGCCTGTCCATCTTTCCTGTCTCAGTGCTGGGATATCTGAACAGACAAGACAAAAAAAAAAAAAAAGTAGCTGCAGGAATAAAAAAAAAAAAAACTACTGCAAGAATGCCAGCAGAAGAATTTTTCTGATAGACCTGCAAAATTCAAGAAAAAGAATAACACTAAAAAGGGAAGTAACCCCAACCCCAAAACAGACACTACTGAGGACTGTAATTCAACTGGGGGTACAGCCAAAGATCACGTTGACCCTGAGCCTCCCCTGACTTTGGACACAGTCAGAGCTGCCAGGGTCAAGAGTGTCACAGTTCCTATAACACCGAGGATCTGGAGAAGTGCTACCAGCACCTGGTGCTTGCCCTGAACTCCAGTAAAATAAGAAACCAGCAGCTCTGCAGTGAGATTGAACAACTGAAGCAGGAAAAGAAAGACCTGTAGGATCAACAGGAGAAAAAGAATAAGATAGCTCATGTGCAAGAAGCACTGAAAACAGAGATGGAAATCCACAAGCTAACAATACAGAAGAAGCTGGTTTCAGAAGAAGGCAATTTACCCTGTCCTGGCCCACATACAACAGGTAGCCAATGAAAGAGAAATGGAACATGGAGGTCTCGCCAGCTGCCTGCAGGCTTCACAGCAGCCGTCACAGAGCTAGAGATGACGTTGTCTGCAGTTATCACCACATGGCATGAGACTGAAAAGAAGAATCTACAGTTCATCGAAGACCTGAATAATGTGAAGCTTCAGCTCCAAAAAAAGACCAGAAGCTATGATGACTTGGAAGAAGTAAACAGTGGGCTGCAGAAGCTGGAAGTGCTCTGGACACAGAAGACCAACATGAAGAACAGAATTTGCAAGTTTCAACAAGCACTAGTGGAGCAGGCAGTGCCAAAAAGACACCTAGAAACCTGAAAAGGCTAGGGACCACATTAAAGTTGGGGAGAGACAACTTTGTGGAGGACCTGAGGGTAGGGAGACCCACATGGAAGGAGAAGGTCCAGCAACTCTGAGCAGATGAACCACCTGAGAGAGGAGAGAGAGCAAGGGGTGAGGCAGGTGCTGGACATAGAGACCAACCTGGTGGAACTGAGAAAGAAGCTGGCAGAGCTTCTGCAGGATCATCTCAGGCTGAGCAGTAGCTGAAGGCCCAGGCCTACCAGATGCAGAAGGAGTAACAGAACCTGGAGGAACAACTTCACATCCAGGTACAGGAAAACCAGAGCCTCAGTCTCCAGTACCTGGAGCAGCAGGAGTGGCTGCTGATACTGGAGAAGAAGGCGGAGGAATGGGATCAGCATGCTGAGGATTGGCACAAGATCCTCAAGACAATGGCAAAGGAACATGAGACCATGAGATGCACACTGATGCAAAACCAAGAGCTAAAAGATCAGCTAGTCCAGCTGTAGGATGCTTTCCACAGGCTGAGTGGTGAGAAAGACAAGCTCAGCACCATCCTGAAGTCAGAGCAGCAGGTAAAGAAACATCTGAAAGAGAAGTTGCAGCAGCAAGAGAAGTTAGAAGAATGGAAAGAGATGGCTGAGATAAAAAGCCAAGCGGCTCAGAATCTGCAGGAGCTGCATGACCAGTACCTGGCCCAGCTGCAGGAGCGCAGAGCCACCTGTGATCAGCATATAGCCTCCAACCTGCAGCTGACCTCAGAGAAAGAAGCCCCGCAGCAGCACCTACTGAGGCACACCCCAATGTTGGAGCAGCTGAAGCAAGCATAGGTGCAGACCAAGGGAGACCAGATGGTACCTCAAAAGTTACAGGACACTCTGAAGTACCTAGAAGCAACCAGACAACAGAAGGAGCAATGGTAGGCCCAGCTGAGCTTCCTGGCTTTCCCTAGGGAAGGTGAAGGAATGAGTAACAAAAAAAAAAAGAAAAGAGTGAGAAGGCAACTCCACCTGCCATGACTGTCCCAGAGGTTGTAAAGAACCCACAAACCATGAGGGATTTTTACCTTAAAGCACTATCAGTTTCTGAATCAAAAAAGGTAAAACTCAGCCAGCAGCTGCAGGAGCAGCAGGCCTGCTGTGGGTGCCTGGCCAACCTGGTAGCCCAGTGCCAGACAAAGCTGGAACAATAGGCCCTCTTCCCTAAGAGCTGGAACCATGGCATGTCTGGGGACAGGAAGCAAGACACACAGCTACCCAAGAAGTGAAAGTCTGCTTCATCCATGACCTGCCTAACAAGGTGGACTACCAGAGTCAAGTGGTTGACCTCCAACATTAATGCAGCTAGCCATCAGAACACATCAGTGCCATCGAAGAGTCCATAGTTTTCTGTAAAGAATACATGGAAGTTCTGGATGAGCTGTATCAGGAGAAAGATGAGTCAACTGGCTATCCCAGGAGAAGATGGAGAAGAACAGGGAGCTGCAGGAGCTGCTGTTGCTGCTTGCAGGGGAAGACCAGGAGTGCCAGGGAAAGATGCCAGCAGACACCAAAACCCCTGCTGCTGATACCACTTCAGATTTTTCAGGCCCCATGAAGATTGAATTTAGGGAGGAACAGAAAGGTTTTGAAGAAGTACAATTTAAAGACAATGTGGATCCTGCCCAAGGAGAGGCTGGGGTGCTTTACCCCCTAGAGAACCCCCCCACAGAGCATATATCATGCAGCTGACACCCAATATCCAGTACCACCAAGAGATTTCAGGCTTGGGCAATGAGCACTTTTCCAGACCGATGCAAATGATGAATTTGAGATAATTCCTATCTAAAGATTTGACATCCACCACTTAGAGAAGTAGGCAGCTGAATAGCATTCTCTCAGGTCTTGATATGATAGGTGAAGACAAGGGCAAACTGCAGGCCAGATAGGGCAGAGGCTGCTGGGAGGTGACACAAATTCTAGGGACATCTAATAGTCCATTGGTTGCCAGGAAAGGGGTCCATGTTATGGTTGTTACAAACAGTAAATTCTTTACAAAGGAAAAATAGTTTGAAAGTATTGCTTCATTGCCTTTGAATTCCATTATGACTTCCAAATAAACCTGAGACCATTCTGACTCCTGTTGTATTTAAAGTCTCTCTCTTCCTCCTTCTTCTTTTTTCCCTCTGGATTTATAGAATCTTCTTTTGTCTCCAAGGGTCTGAAACTTCATAATGATATATACTACGAAATTCAGTTTTGTTCTGGTAATTCTGTGAATTTTCTTGAATTAGTTCACTGGCACGTTCTTTTTCTCTATCTTCTCAGTTCACCTTTTTGGAACTTCTTATATTTAGATGTTAGACCTCTTAGAATGACATTTTAATGATCTTTTCTCACTTAATTTCTACTTCCTTTATATTTTGCTCCATGTTTACAGATGTCTTCAACTTTACTACCTAATCCTTCTATCAAACTTACCATTTTTTGTCATAGTTTCTAAGAGCTGTTTTTTAATTCTTAAATATTCCTGCTATAGTGTAAGGGTTTCTTTTTGTTGTTGTTGGAGTTGGGTGTTTTGGAGGTTCTTATCTTTTCTGTGAGATGGTGGCAGTACTAGAGTTTGAACTCAGAGCTCACACTCAACATACTTGCTTGGCTGGAGTTGTCACTTGAGTCACATCTCTAGCCTGATTTTTGCTGATTTTTTTGTTGGTCATGGGACTTGAACTCTGGGCCTGGGTGCTGTCCTTCAGCTCTTCAGCTCAAGGCTAGTGCTTTACCAGTTGAGGCACAGTGCCACTTCTGGTTTTCTGGTTTATTGGAGATAAGAGTCTCACAGACTTTCCTGCCTGGGCTGGCTTTGAACTACAATCCTCAAATCTCAGTCTCCTGAGTAGCTAGGACTACAGGTATGAGTCACTGGCTGCTGATTATTTTAAAGATGAAGGCTTGCAGCTTTTTCTACCTGGGATGCCACTGGATCCTGATCCTCCACTTCTCAGCTTCCTAAATAGCTCTTGTTACAGGAACGAGCCACTTGTGCCCAGCTGCCATAGTGTTGGGTGTTTTTTTCCCCTTATTTCATGACTAATATTTTTTAAAATCTGATATTAATGACTATAATTGCCTTCTTATATTTAAGAGTGAAGAACTAGAAAGCTAATTGGAAGCTGAGGATCAATACAGCATTTGCCCCTTGTGAATTCACTGTGAGATAATTTAAACAGCTCCTTTTAGTTGGGATCTACATTGTCACTATGTGATATAGTGTGCCAAAAGCATTTTCATACCTAATCTCTTAATCATGATTTTTTTTCTTTTAAGGTGTTAGTTTGCCCAAACCAAAGTATGAAACAATCCTGTGGGAGCAGCTGGGAACACAGCATCTACCAGGCATTTTACAAAATTTGGCCATAGGATGGATAAGCATCAATATTAAGTCAATATTCTTGCAATCAAGGAGTGCAGATCAGAGCTGAGGTAGCAAGTGTACTCGACGCCACACAGTTAACTGCATCATTATTTCAGGGCATATTTTCGTTCACAGCAAAACTACAGAAAGTAACTGGAGATGAGGGGGAGAATCAAAGGAAGTAGAAAGCACCTAGAAGGACCAGGTCCTGATAGTAAGAAAGGAAACAGGCACCTTCTCACACTGGTCTGAAGCAATTTGAAGGCTCTGTTTGCTAAATAACTATTCTTTATATCCCATCTGGGTCTACTAGACATCTGTAATATTTAACAACCAAATGAGACTCAATAAAAGTTTTAACTCAAGACTTTCTGTTAGAAGATGGAAGGCTGAAAGCCAGGTGTGATGGCTTATTCCTGTAATCCTAGCTACTCAGGAGGCTGAAATCTGAAAATTGCAGTTCAAAGCCAGCCAGGACTCAAAAGTCCATGGAACTCTTATGTCCAATTAAGCACCATAAAAGCCAAAATGGAGTGCTACGAGCAAAAAAGCTCAGGGACAATACCCAAGCCCTGAGTTCAAGCTGCAGGACCAGCATAAAATAAATAAAATAAGATGGGAAGTTGAGCACAAAAATTTATCACGAAAATGACAGTACAGGGACATACCAAGTTTTAAGGCATAATCCATAAGGGCAAAGAGATTAGAAGAGATAACCCCCAAGGAAGCAACAAAAAATAGGTGAGACTAGTAACTTACTTGAAAGACCTAAAAATTTGAAACTTAAGCTATGAATGAAGAAAGTCAAGAATAAAGGCAAATCACATTGAATAATCATATCAGAAGTTCAAGAAGAGTCAAGCATGGTAAAACAAAACCGTAATCCCAATACTCAGGAGGTTGAGGCAAGAAGATCACAAATTTAAGGTCAGCTGGAGGTACATAGTGAGGTACCTCAGCTGGAGGTACATACTTTCTTAAACAAATTACCATCAAACACTAGAAGTACTAAGTATGTCTAGAAGAACATGGTGTTAAAGTAGGACAAAACATTGTTTGAAAATGAGTTAAGGAGTTAAAACTCTCCTTCAATACTAGTCAAGTAACCATAGCAAGAAACAAAATATCATATTTATTCCCTAGAGAGGCTCTATCCATTGAAGTACATCAGAAACATATGAAAGCATGGATTTTATACTAAAATATGGAGTATAATGTAACAATGCCACATGAAGATTTTTGTATTTTTAATTAGTATGCAAATAAATATAAATTGAAGCAGCAAGATTTCTATTTTCACCTACTAAACTGGCAAACACTGGGCTGAGAATGTGGCTTAGTGGTAGAGTGCTTGCCTAGTGTGCATGAAGCCTTGGATTTGATTCCTCAGTACCACATAAACGGAAAAGGCCAGAAGTGGCACTGTGGCTCAAGTGGTAGAGAGCTAGCCTTGAGCAAAAGATACTTAGGGACAGTGCCCAGGCCCTGAGTTCAAGCTCCAGGATTGTAAAAAGAAAAGAAAATCATATCTCTCCAGGAACTTCTTTGATCATTCTCTCCCATACTCATTCAGGCCTAGTGATAGCAAGGGCTTCCTTGTTGCTATTCCTGGCTCATGCATCATTCTTTAAATCTTTTTAACCTCTTTTGAATTATTCATTTTAAGTAAATCATCTATTTCTAACTAGGATCCTGATCATGCTGCCCCTGAAAATCAGGTTTCACTGCTATACTGTAAAGTGTTTCATAGTTTTCTTTTAAATTTACACTATTAGTATCTCACATCTAAACTTATTTCTAATCTTGATGAAGTCTGACTTCTGGCCAGACCTCTGTGTGTGATCTTTCAGGCCTGACCACAGGCAATTCAAAAGCTGTACCTGGCACAACACATGGGAAAATCTGCCCTCCAGACCTGGTACTTAGCCAATGCATTCTAGTCTCAGACAGTCTTGGTCAAGGACTCATGACTCACTCCCTGTCCTCACCCATCTACTCCTTCTAAGGACCTCTTTATATGAGGAGCTACTTATACTGAGACCTCATTATGAGGTGGAGTTAGGGCTGTTTGAAGACACTTCCTTTTTCCATTCTGATTTCAGCATTCAATGTTTTTCCAGTTCTAGCCCTTTTCCCTTCTCCTTTCTCCAGCTCCTGGATCCAAACAAGGCAAAATCTTTGACCCTACCTGGTACTACTTCATGGAGAAGAAGGAAATGTTATAATGCATGTACTTTATCTTAGTACTTTGTTTATATTGCATCAGCAATTAAAGGCTTGATTGCTATTGGTTTTACTGGTCAGTTAAACTCTCTCCAGTTCAGCTGCCTCATAACACTATTATAGACACTGCAGTAAAATTATCCTGTGTATGCATACTATCTCATATTACATACTAAATAAATTACACACTAAAACAAATTCCTGGAAATGTAATTGTTGGTCAAAGAGTAAATGATAATTTTGATAGGTATTACCCAACTTCTCCCCATAGCGATGATAGAAGTCTACTCTCTCCCAGCATTGTATCACTACTACCTTTGACAACACAGATTGTCATTTTATTTTTGTGAATCCAGTATTTTAAAAATCTCAATGCAGCTGTAATTTGCATTTACTTAAGACTAAGGCAAGCATTTAATCACGTTTATATACCAATATAGAATCTCTAATTCTGCTTTTTAGGAAAGGAAGCAAGAGACAAAAATAGGGCAGAATGCTAAGATTTGTGTATAACAAAGGGAAAAATAACATGTACATATACTTGCATATGTTTGTATAGAATCACTCCAGAACGACACACTGGAAACTGGATCCTTGGGCTGTAAGGTCCTAAAGTAGAGATAGGAGACAGGGCCTTTAGTGCATACCCTTTTGTAACCTTTCAGTTTTGTGTCTTCTGAATGTTTGACATACTTCCTTACTACCAGCACCAAAAACAAGGATATTTTTTAAAATAAAAAGTGATTTTAAAATACCCTTAAATAATTTAAAGCACTACATATTAAATGATATTAAAAATGTACACGATAAACTGGGGAGGGAAAATAACAGGTTATAAAATTGAAATGTCTATATAATCCAAATGTAGTAATTGTATGTGCATAGAAAAAGACTAGTAATATATAATCAAAAGTTTTAACAATTATTTCTGGGTAGTGAATTTACCAGTCACATTTATTTTTCTTTCTGTGCTTTTTCCTATTTTCCAAATTTTCTGCATTAAAAATGTATTACTAGCTGAGCACCAGTGGTTCTCATCTATAATCCTAGCTACTCAGGTGATCTGAGAACCTGAGAAATGAGAGTCATGGTTTGAAGCCAGCCAGGGAAGGAAGGTCCCTGAGACTCTTATCTCCAATTAATTACCAAAAAGCTGAAGTGTATCTGTGGCTCAAGTGGTAGAATGCTAGCTTTCTACAAAGAAAAGCTCAAGGATAGTGCCCAGGCTCCAAGGTCAAGCCCTAAGATTGACACCCCCCCACCCCCACCCCCGAAAAAAAAACACTAGAAAAAAACAAATTAATTTTTTTTACATTAAAAATGTTATATTTTAGGCTGGGAACGTGGCTCAGTGGTATTGTGCTTGCCTTGCATGCATGAGACCCTGGGTTAAATTGTTCAACACCACATAAGCAGAAAAAGCCGGAAGTGGCGCTGTGGCTCAAGTGGTAGAAGGTTAGCCTTAAGCTGAAGAGATGAAGGACAGTGCCCAGGCCCAGAGTTCAGGCCCCATTGACCAACAAAAAAATATATATATAGGGGCTGGGAAGGTGGCTCAGTGGTAGAGCGCTTGTCTTGCATGCCTGAGGCCCTGGGTTCGATTCCTCAGCACCACATAAGCGAAAAAAGCCGGAAGTGGCGCTATAGCTCAAGTGGTAGAGCGCTAGCCTTGAGCTGAAGAGGTGAGGGACAGTGCCCAGGCCCAGAGTTCAGGCCCCACAACTGGACCCAAATATATATATATATATATTTTTTAAGTTAAAATGAAACATCAGCTTTAAGAAGCTATTATAAATGCCTATGGCTATAGCTCAGTGACTTACATGCCCAAGGCCCCCGAGTTCAATCCCCAGCACTAAAAACTAAAACTAAGTCCTTATACATAGCAAAATAAACATATTACAACATAAATAAATCTTATTATTTTAAATGAAAGAAGGCTTAAAAGAGCTTTTTTTTTTTTTATTGTCGGTCGTGGGGCTTGAACTCTGGGCCTGGGCGCTGTCCCTCAGCTCTTCAGCTCAAGGCGAGCGCTCTACCACTTGAGCCACAGTACCACTTCTGGTTTTCTGGTGGTTTATTGGAGATAGGAGTCTCACGGTCTCTCCTGCCAGGGCTGGCTTTGAATCGCGATCCTCAGATCTCAGCCTCCTGAGTAGCTAGGATTACAGGCGTGAGCCACCAGCACCCGGCTTAAAAGAGTTTTTTTGTTTTGTTTTGCTTTGTTTTTTGTCAGTCATGGGGCTTAAACTCTGGTCCTGGGAACTGTCCCTGAGCTCTTTAGCTCAAGGCTAGCACTCTACCACTTGAGCCACAACACCACTTCCAGTTTTCTAGTGGTTTATTGGAGATAAGAGACTCATGGATGTTCCTGCCAGGGCTGGCTTTGAACCGTGATCTTCAGATCTCAACCTCCTGGGTAATTGGATTATAGGCATGAGCCACCAGTGTCCCGCAAGAGAGAGTTCTTAATGTATGGCTCCATTTATTGGATGCTCAAGGACAGTAAAAACTTGATAGAGGACTGATAAGCTGCTACAGAGTTGAAAAGAACTACTATGATTGGAAAGCTGCTTTGGATAGTATCCTAGGGTGCCAGAAAAGTGCTTAGTTCAGTATTCCAGAGTTCATCTTTATCTGGTGATGGTTATCTGTGTGTGTGTGTATAAGTACAAGTTCCTTAAATTATAAGCTCAAGATCTGGACATTATATATTGTTTAACTTTCTTTTTTGCTAGTCCTGAGGCTTGAACTCAGGGCCTGGACACTGTCCCTGAGCTCTTTTGCTCAAGGCTTTTGTTCAAGGCTCTACCACTTGAGCCACAGCACCACTTCTGGCTTTTTCTGTGTATGTGGTACTGAGGGCTTCATGCATGCTAGCCAAGCACTCTACCTCTAAGCCACATTCCCAACTCCATTATATATTTTATAAGTAAATCAAGAAGAGTATATTCCACATACATATACACAAAAACACTGAGGATTATATAACCATATCTCAAGAGAAAAATAGTGTAGGTGTAATAGGGACATTCCTAGATCAGGAATGATAAAAAAAAGAATATATTCTAGAGTCCGATGGAAATAGTTTTAAATTTACAGGAAAGAATAAGACAAAGATCTTGTCCTGTCCAAAGTTTAAAACTCAACTTATTTGCAATATGAGTAGTTTTCTCTAGAAAAATGAAACAAGCAGTTTTGTCGGGCAACAGTGACTCATGCCTATAATCCTACTATTCAGGAGGCTGAAATCTGGAGGATCATGCTTTAAGGCCAGTCTGAGCAGAAAATGTTCACTAAACTCCATACTTAAAATAACCAGTAGGACTGTAAGTCAAGAGGTACAGTGGTAGCCAAGCAAGCACAAGGTCCTGAGTTCAAACACCAGTGCTGCCAAAAAAAAATTCATTTCTGAAGTAAGGAGGGACAGAAGGATACACAAAATAGAAATATTAGGGTAGATACCATTCCAGTCAATGATATTAATAACCACTTTAAGATTTCCCCCTATATTTAATAAGTTAACGAGGAATATGTTATCATTCCTACTGCACAGCTGAATAAATTGTAGAAAAGAGAGATGAAGTAACATTCCCAAATCACACAGCTAACAAATTCCTGAGTTCCTGTCTGAGTGAGCCAGTCTTCTGGTTCCATCTAAGCTCCTGCTACCCAGGCTTTTACCAAAAGACAGTGATTATGTGAACTCCATGAAAAATCATACTGATGGCATGCAATCTTGATGAAAATGGTACTCCACCCCTGTAGTTGTCCTCTCCAAAACACAGAACCCCTGCCTGCATATGGAAATATCACACATGCTCAAATTACTAGATATTCTACAAAATACTTGCCAGCTCTCCTCAAAATTGCTATGAACATCAAGAACAAGGGAAGGTTCAGAAACTGTTATAAGCTAGAGGAAGCTAAGGAAGCAACAAGAAATGAAAAAGACATGAGAGAATAAATAGAAAAATTCAAATTGTAGAACTCAGTTAATAGCTATATACTGATATCCTTAAGTGACCAATGTACAGGGCAGTATATTAGTGAAAGGACATAGGAATGTGTACTATTTTACAATTTTAAAAAGATTTTTTTTGCGGTTCCTGTGGCTTGTATTCTGGGCTTGGGGGCAGTCCCTGGGCTCTTTCTTGCTCAAGGCTAGTGCTCCACCACTTGAGCCACAGTGCCACTTCTGTGATTAATTGAAGACAAGAGTCTCATAGCCAGGAACTGACGGTTCACACTTGTAATCCTAGTTACTCAGAAGGCTGAGATTTGAGGATCATGGTTCAAAACCAGCCTAGGCAGGAAAGTTCATGAGACTCTAGTCTCTAATAAACCACCAGAAAACTGGAAGTGGCACTGTGGCTCAAGTGGTAAGGCACTGGCCTTGGGCTGAAGAGCTCAGGGACAGCACCCAGGCCTAGAGTTCAAGCCTCATGACTGACACACACAAAAAAATCATCTCACAGACTTACTTGCTCCAGCTGGCTTTGAACCCTTTGGCCCTTTTTTGTAATTTTATGTATATTTAAAACTATTCTAAAATAAAAGGCTTATTTTTATAAAAGCAAGTATCAATTAATTTGATTTATACTTATTCATCTCCACCTATCTCTTCATGTATTTCTGGATGATATTCAGCAGATAAGCAATGGATGTGAGATAAAAACAAAAAAAAGGGAATAAAGGATTTTTCTTTCCCATGCAAGAGAACTTATTCCTGGCAAAGAGGTATTTTATTTTGTCACGTTTTGAGAAAGTCCTCTGGAATCTTGCTAAAAGTCCTGAAAGAAAATGAAAAGGAGACATAATTTATCAATCTCTCTCTTTTTAACCAACAAAGATGTGACTTATTCTCTACCTCTGATTGATGGGAATTTTAAAAGGTGGATACTGACCATTCTAAGTAGTATTTCCGCAGTTCCTGTTCATTACCATAACATCTGCATAAAACAATACATTTATTCCATCTTTCTACAGTTCTTAGGTTTTAGTCCATAATAAGTGTAACATTCAGAAAGACCAACTTTGAATAAATCCTGATATGAGAGCAGGAAGTTCTGCTAGCTCAAGGAAGAGCCCCAAACTACAATGTTGTAGAGGAAGGCTTCCAAGAAGAGAGTGCAACATGGGCAAAGGTATTGAGGCAAGAGAGCATAGAGAACGTGGAGTTTGGATAAATGCAGAATTTAGTGTGCCTGAAGTACAGTATAAAGTGAATGGTGGGATGTGGTAAGAAATGAAAAGCAATACCTCAGACATGTTTCAGTATGATTTCAGGAAGAAATCTATTGTGAACAACTACATCACTACTAATACAAGAAAACACTAGTATGTTATAGCAATAGGCTTTAAACAAGTCTAAAGCTAGAGAAGGTGAAACACAAACAAAAAATGACATTCAGACACCCAGTATCTCAGTAAACTTCCATTAATGATAAAAATGCATAAATATGTGTGATTTAAGCATATATGAAGTACACATCAGTGAAAATGAACAAATTGTAGCCACACTATCAATATAGATACATCTTAAAAACAATGGACAACTGACAGAAGAATATATATACAGTATAATTACAAATATACAAATGTACAGAACAAGCAAAATTAATTGATTGTTTCTTAATACATGGATGATAATATTATCAAATTGAAGGAAAAAGGCTAATGATTGGCTAACTTAAAATTTGCAGTACAAATTAATTGTGACCATTATCAAGAAAACAAATAATAATATGCTGGCGAAGATATAGCCAAAAAGGAACCCTATCACACTGTTGATGGGAATGTAAGCTTGTAACCACTTTGGAAAGCTGTGTGGAGGTTCCTCAAAAAATTAAACAGAAGCCGGGCGCTGGTGGCTCACGCCTGTAATCCTAGCTACTCAGGAGGCTGAGATCTGAGGATCGCGGTTCAAAGCCAGCCCAGGCAGGAGAGACCGTGAGACTCCTATCTCCAATAAACCACCAGAAAACCGGAAGTGGCGCTGTAGCTCAAGTGGTAGAGCGCTGGCCTTGAGCTGAAGAGCTGAGGGACAGCGCCCAGACCCAGAGTTCAAGCCCCACGACCGACAAAAAAAAAAAAATTAAACAGAAACTGGATGCCGGTGGCTCACATCTGTCATCCTACCCACTCAGGAGGCTGAGATTTGAGGGATCATGGTTCAAAGCTAGCCCAGGCAAGAACCAGGCAAGAAAGTCCGTGAGACTCTTATCTCCAAGAAACCACTCAGAAAACCGGAAGTGGTGCTGCGGTTCAAGTGGTAGAGCACTAGCCTTGAGCTGAAGAGCTAAGGGACAGCACCCAGGCCCAGAGTTCAAGCCCTACGACCAACAAAATAAATAAATAAATAAATAAAGCAGACTCACTCTATGACCCAGCAATTCCACTCCTGAGAACTTATTGAAAAGATCATGAACCAGGTTATAATGAAGCCCCATACCTAACCATGTTACTTGCAGCATTATTCACCATAGCCAACATACGGATCAACCCAAATGCCCCTCAATGAATGAATGGACCAAGGAAATGTGGTATATATACACAATGGAATTTTGTTCATCTATTAGAAAGAATAATATTGTGCCATTTGTAAAGAAATGGAAAGACAAGGAGAAAAAAAAGTCACATTAAGTGTAGTCAGGCCCAGAGAAAGGTTTCCTTCATATAGGGAAGCTAGAATTAGCCTATAAATCTGTAAGTAAACACCTAGGTGGTATGCAAGTGTTACAAATGTATTAACTGAAATATGACAGATTTAAGGAAGAACTCAAATAGCGTAATTCCTTAGAAAGGAAAATCAACACCCAACAAAATAAGCATCAAGAAACTACTTCAGTATTTTCACAATAAAAAATAAAATAAAAAAAGAAACAAGTACTTGCAAGAGGAGAAATGGGGCCAGGATGAATGGGGTAGATGAATGGAGAGAAAAAGGAAGGGGGAGAATACAATCAGGAATGCAATGTATATACTATAAAATTAAGAAAAGTAGGGGAAGGGTTGGGTCTGGAGAGGTGAGTAAAAATGTTAAAAGGGGTGACACTGATCAAGATGCATTGTTAAATGGCGACTCCTTTGTACAATTACTTAAAGATAACTGAAACAAATAACTGAAGAAAGGGAAGAAATGAAGATACATAAAGAACTTCAAAAATATACAACTTCAATAAATTGTTATTTGTAATTTTCAAAGGTCCATTTCTGTTTGCATGTATGATACATTTTCTAATTCTTATGAAAGCTAAAACCTTGAAAAATTAGGTTTATTTTTTTTAAATAGCAGCTCTACTACTGGAGATTCATATCCCAAGCTTGCCACTTACAAAATGTATGACCTCAGATAACTGGGTTCTATGCATCTCTATTTTCTGATCTACAAAAATGGGGAAGCTGAGTCTCACAAAGATTAATAGTATACCTTTTTTTCTTTTTTTGTTTCTTTAGGTGTCAAAGCCAGGGCTTTGTGCATGCTATGGATGTACTCCTTCCCTAAATTAAATCTCCAATCTTAGGGCTGGAAATGTGGCTTAGTGGTAGAGTACTTGCCTAGCATGCATGAAGCCCTGGGTTCCATTCCTCAGTACCACATAAACAGAAAAGGCTGGAAGTGGTGCTGTGGCTCAAGTGGTAGAGTTCTAGCCTTGAGCAAAAGAAGCTCAGGGACAGTGCCCAGACCCTGAGTTCAAGCCCCAGGACCAGCAAAAACAAAAAACCAAAACTCCAATCTTAATAGTATTGCTATACTTAAATTAATTGAAATAATATGTGAAAAGTACTTATGACAATTCCTGGGGTATAATGTCAGTAGACATTGGGGACCTTCATTATTTTTATTATTATGACACATTTAATAAACACTAATTCTCCTATCTTTTTTGTTAGATACTGAAGAACCAGGGAAAATGAAGATCCAGTCTAAACTTCAGAAAAAGAATCAAGCAAAGCCATTAATTAATGTTTCTAACATTGGGATTACATCTTAACATCAATTTACCATTTAATTTACTTTGGTTTTCCTTCCAGAAACCTCTTATTAAAATAAAGATGTGTCTTACAATCTATTGTATCTCAGAATTGAGGAAAAAAGTAATTATTATGCTGTTGCCATAGCAGGCCTAACAGCTTTAAGACAAGAATAGCTAACCTCCTAGGGAATGTAGTCCAGGCCATAGGGGTTTTTTGTCTCCACCACAATGATCCCAACCTTTAAAAAGTTTGTGAGTTTTCTATTAATAACCCAAATGTCCTCAGGCTTCTGTGGTTTGTAAATGCAAGTAAATCAAATAGCTTTGACCCCATTTCGTTGCCTCTAACCCCTCAATGCCAAGAACACACATACCCCACACGCACATACATTCTCTCTCCTCTCCTTCCTATGAATCTTCTCCTCTCTTACTCCCCTCTCCTTCTCCTTCTCCCGTCCCCCTCTCCATCTTCCCCCAGGTAGTTTTAGAAGTCTCTGCTCAGTGTTACCCTTCTATGGACTTCCGCTCTGTCCTCTCTGTAGATGACCAACCTGTGCTAAGGTACTTAAGGGAAGTGCTCCTAATCCTGTCCTAGGTCAGCAGGTACATCTCCTGATACTCAAAATCTATATATCCTTCACATAAGTTTTCCCATTAATCTTAGAATCATACATACAGTAATGCCTTTAAGTAACCTGGGTCTCTTTCAGACATTTTAGCCATGCAATCTATGCCTCTGTCAGAAATGCATGTGATTCATGAAGTGTTGGTTGTGGGGAGGAGGTAGAGAGAAGCAAGTGGCAATCTTAAATATTTTTTCCTCATACATAGGGCTCCCTTTTAAAAGTGCATCCTCTAAATTTCTAGATCATGACTATAGAAATAAGTCCTTGGTTTTTTTTTTTTTTTTTTTTGGTAGGACACAGAAAACCAGTATCTACCATCATGTAATTGACCAAGTATTTTCTAACTCACATAGTAACCTTACCACTCTCTTCTTTAGCTGACTCTCCTCACTGTAAAAGTCACAGGGAGGACTTTCAATTTTCAGGATGCTATCATTTCCAACAGGTAAAGAGAAAACTATGGTCAAAACTTATGAAAATGAGGACTCTGTTCCCTCTCCCCCACATCTTCCCATCAAAAGCCAAAGTTCCTAGGCTTCTTTGTTCTATATTTTTAGTAATAGGAGAACAATTTCTAGTTCAAAGTCTGGGAAAATTCCTGAAGACATGAACATTTCTGCAGTCAATGGAGGGAAACTCCATCTGTTGGAACAAAATAGTTTAGGAAGTCCTTGCTACTATATATAGGCCTTTATATACATAATCCTCAGCCAGATGCCAGTGACTCATATCTGCAATCCTGTTACTTCTCAGAAGGCTGGGACCTTGAGGATGTCAGTTCATCAAATCCAGCCCAAGCAGAAAAGTTCTTGAGACCTATGTCTAAAATAACTAGCAAAAAGCCTGGTTGGAGACATGGGTCAAGTAGTAGAGTCAAGCACAAGGTTCTGAGTCCAAACTACAGCCTAAGCAGAGATAATAATAAACAAACAAAAAAGAATCCTTGCTAGGTGCTGGTCGCTCACACCGTAACCCTAGCTGATCAGGAAGCTGAGATTTGAGAATTGTGGTTCAAAGCCAGCCAGAGCACAGGAGTCCATGAAACTCTTATCTCCAATTAACCACCAGAAAACTGGAAGTAGAGCTGTGCTTCAAAGTGGCAGAGTGCTTTCCTTAAGCAAAGGAGCTGAGGGTCAGCACCCAAATCCTATCAAGTCCAATGACTGACAAAAAAAGGAGGAGGAGGAGGAAGAAGAGAAAGAAGAGAAGGAGGAGGAAGAGGAGGAAATAAAGAATCCTGTCTCCATTCATCTCTGATGATCCATCTACCTCTAAGATCTGTTAAAAGAAATTCTACCTTGAAAGTCCCTTCCTTTCTTACATATTAACTGATGCAAATGGACCATTTGGATAAGAATACAGTTGGTTCTTCATATACAAACAGACTCTAAATCTTAATTTGACTTCCCCTGCCACGATTATGTACATACCACCAAAGAGAAGAAATAATATAGTTATAACTCTAATATCAATTTAACATACTGATAGTTTGGGCTTCAGAAATATACTATCCAATAGTATATCTAAGTATTTATTTTATTCTATTTTATTGTAAAGGTGAGAGGGGTTATAGTTATATAAGGTAATGAGTACATTTCTTTTTGAACACTTTTATCACCTCCCTCATTTTTCCCATCTTTTCCCCACCCCTCTCCCTATTTTTTTTAAAAAGCTAATTAGTCCAAGTAGAAAGGTTGCTAAAATGAAATGTTATCCTGATTAACCAGTGAAATATGAAGATTGATAGCAATAACTCTTGCAACTACAAACTGCAGCAAATGTTCCTGTTGATGCTGTACAATATCTCTATATATAATATCTGTATAATAACTACCAATATTATTGATGGAGGTGAGCTATGATGTGAAAAATAGTACAAATAACTTACAATATGAAACCAAATATATATTCTACCATTCTACAAAAAATGTCCCATCACCTATTTTCTCTTTGTACTCTTGAAACATACTGACTGGATTAGAACTTCAACCATAAGCCTATTTTTTAAGCTCAATTAAATATTTAAACTTTTTCTTGTTATTCAATTAAAATGGACTAAACACTCATAGTAGTATTTTTATCATAATGGAAATAAAATTTTAAATGAGTCACTATGGATACATCCAGCAGTGTAAAAGACCAGACTGCACAAAAAAAAAAAAAAAAAAAAAAACTGTCAACTGTTTAGAAGCCATCTGAATCAATAATTTAGATTATTTTACAAGTCAATGTAATCAGAAAGTTTCCTATTGATCATTTAACAAATAGTTAGACCTACTGACACTGGCATTAAGTCCCTAATTATTTTCAGGCTTGTGTAATCACCATAATCTTACTTCTTCCAGTTCCAAACGACTCAGATTTGGTTGAGAGTATAGCTTTGACCTTATATTCAAATTTGCAAGAATTTATTTATAAAGGATAATATATACAGGCTTCTAAACATAAGGAAAAAATCCTTTTTTTTTTGTCAGTTGTGGGGCCTGAACTCTGGGCCTGGGTGCTGTTCCTCAGCTCTTCAGCTGAAGTCTAACACTCTACTACTTGAGTCACAGTACCACTTCCAGTTTTTTCTGCTTATGTGGTGCTGAGGAATCGAACCCAGGGCTTCATGCATGCAAGGCAAGCACTCTACCACTAAGCCACCTTCCCAGCCACAAAACATCCATTTTAATACAATCTTTTTTTTTTGGTCAGTCGTGAGGCTTAAACTCTGGGCCTGGTTGTCCCTGAGCTCTTCAGCTCAAGACGAGCACTCTACCATTTGAGTCACAATGCCACCTCCTGTTTTCTGATAGTTTATTGGAGCTAAGAGTCTCATGGGCTTTCCTTCTCCAGGCTGGCTTTGAACTGCAATGTTCAGATCTCAGCCTCTTGAGTAGCTAGGATTACAGGCATAAGCCACCAGGTGTCCGGCAATACAATCTTACTTAATGAAGGACTGGTTTAAATCCATCACCCTTACTAGAGAAATAATCCAGAGTTTATTCTTGATCAAAAGAAAGCAAACCACTGTAGAATTACAAATAATTCTCAAGCTCTGTATTCATAACTTCCTAAATTGTTGTTGGGGCTAGGACCATGTGTGATAGTGGTCATACTTGTAATCTCAGTTGCTTGGAAGACAGAAACTGGGAAAATTGTGGTTGAAGCCAGCCTGGGCAGAAAGTTAGCAAGATTGCATTTCAACAAATAAGATGAACACAGTAGTACATTCCTGTGATCCAAGCTATGTTGCAGGCTGTAGATAGAAGGATCTCAGACTAAGGTTGGCCCTGGGGAAAAACATGAGACCCTATCTGATAAATAACTAAAGCAAAAAGGGACTGGGAGGGCATGGCTCAAGATATCCTGTGCCTACTAGCAGGCACAAGACCCTAAGTTCAAAACCCCAGTACCACCCAAAAGATGTTTTTCATGCCTAAATGGCCTCAAAACCTTCTTTTTTTTGCGGGGGGAGGGGGTCTGGTCATGGGGCCTGTACTCTGGGCCAGTGCGCTGTCCCTCAGCTCTTCAGCTCAAGGCTAGCGCTCTACTACTTTGAGCCACAGTGCCACTTCTGGCTTTTTTCTTTTTTGCTTATGTGGTGCTGAGGAATCGAATCCAAGGCCTCATGCATGCAAGGCAAGTGCTTTACCACTGAGTCACCTTCCCAGCCCAAAACTTTCATTTTTATATGAATAGTGACATTGGTATTTCTTTTACCTTAAGAGAACTTATTAGGGGGGCTGGGGAGGCGGCTCAGTGGTAGAGCACTTGCCTTGCATGCATGAGGCCCTGGGTTCCATTCCTCAGCACCACATAAGCAAAAAGAAAAAAGCCCGCAGTGGCGCTGTGGCTCAAGTGGTAGAGCGCTAGCCTTGAGCTGAATAGCTGAGGGACAGCGCCCAGGCCCAGAGTTCAGGCCCCACAACTGGACTAAAAAAAAAAAAGAGAGAGCTTATTAGAATCTGTAAGAGTTAAATTTCATTTTACAGACATGTTTTGAAAATGTCACTTTGTATGTGGTTACATAAAAGTCTTTTTTAAAAAAAAAAAATAGGTCATTCTACAGTGCTTCTGTTTTATCTAAACTTACTCTAGTGGTCAGAACATAGTCAACAAGAAGTTCACCTCCCAGAGGCCAGCTCCTCATTTGGTATCTTGAAACCAAGTGTCTGAAAGAGTCAGTTTAACTGTATTATGAGGAAAAATCATTATTAAAAAGAATAAAAACTTAACAAAAAGATTCACACTTTTTTATTGAAGAGTAAGGAAGTATACATGCAAGAAAATAGAGAGCTTGGTGACTAAAGCAATCCAGAGAAGGAAAATCAAGTGGAAATTTCAGATTCTGTACATTTGAAATCACAGCTTCGTAAAAACAATGTATATTTCATGTTATATAGCTTGATTCAGAGATTTCTTTACCCTTCATTCTCAGTTTTGAAACAGAAGTTGGAGTCAAGAATCTGAAGTATTCATGAAACTACTAGTGTTTGTAGAGTCAAATGAAGAAAAGTCTACTTTCAGGAACAAAAGAGTTTTAGGAAGTTCTACTTGCCCTTTCAGACTTTTTATACATAGACAAATCCCTTATCCAGCTTTAATGGCTGACAGGGAATGTTTTTAACCCAGGAAAGCATATCCTTTAAGTTAAGATGATAATAAACACTACTGGGATATGTAAAAGGGTTACTGAATATAACTCAAAGAACTAAAATTGGTTTGTATACAGCCTCACAGATTTGAGTATGACATACTGCTGAAACTTTCAGAGGAGCCTATGATATTCCACAACATCATGATTACAAGGATTGCCAGAATACCCTGGAAAATTGTTAGAATCTAAGAGTTATTCAATGACATTTCAGACAATGGGCTAGGTGATACCTGACCACATGCTTTTACTTGATTTTGTCCTGATATCATCAGTATGAATTGGTGAATTGCAGGAGGTGGTAAATTGACACTGTGATGCATCCTATCTAATTGGCTCTTTCCTGGTCAAACTGCCTGTCACAACTGGTAATCATTACTGTGGCAGACATGTTTTCAGAAACGTGAATATATAGAAGAAAGAAAAAAATGCAACTGCAGTACTGAAAAATCATTCTGTGTCCATTTGTAAATGTCTCTTTCCTAAATTTTCAAAGTACAATATTCTTTGCTTTTCATTAAGCTTAAATGGGGGGTGGGGGTGGAGAGAAGCTAATATTGATGTTATATTTCTTTTTTTATGTTTTTATTGTAAAAATAGTGTACAGAGTTAGGGGGAAAACAATGGAGGGGGTAACAATGTTCAGGAGGAAGTGTACTCATTACCTCACTCATGTAACTGTAACCCTCTGTATAGTATCTTTACAATAAAAAAAATAGTGTACAGAGGGGTTACAGTTACATCAGTAATGAGTACATTTTCTATCAAGCATTGTTATCTCCTCCTTTGTTTTTCCCCTACCATCCCTTCCATCCCCCTCCTCCTCCCTCCCCCCCAAGTTGTAAAGTTCATTTTCTACATAGTGTCTTATACATCTCATTGTTACAATAGGTCAACCTGTATCCTTATTTCAGCATTCCCTTTCCCATATTGATGTTCTATTTCTTTCTCCCATCTTCCCCTCCAAAAATAAGGCAACTGTGACTAGTCAGATACTTACTTTCTGAATATCTCTGGCACTGCTGACACATCGCTGGAATTACCTTATTCACTAATAAGTTCTGCAGAACCTTCACGTGCACTTTATCAGTAGTACTGAAGTTGTTCCGGACCCCTTTGGAAATTTAGGATGAACAGGTGGAAGAAGGGCCAGCCACCACTGGCTGGCGCCTGTAATCCTAGCTACTCAGGAGGCTGAGGATCACAGTTCAAAGCCAGCCCTGGTAGGAAAATCCCTGATGCTCTTATCTCCAATTAACTACGAAAGGCCAGAAGTAGTAGAGCTGTGGGCTTGAGTGGTGGAGTGCTAGTTTTCAGACAAAAAAAACCCAAAAAACTCAGTGACAGCACCCAGGCCCCTGAACAAAAGCACTAAGTTCAAGAACACAAGTGTCTCTCTCTCTCTCTCCCTCCCCCGCTCTCTGTCCCTCCCTCCCCCCTCCCTTACCTCCTTCTGGGGTCTTTTTGTAGCACTAGGTTACTTCATAAATTCCTGTCGGTACAGGGTTTACATGGATTTAGAATTGGACAACCGCTGGCGTGGTTGGATGAGGTGCCAAATAACTTGGTGCGAACACCAGGACCTATCTGTTCTCCTCAGGAAGTTATCCCAGCACTGCCTACCTCAGCAGGTCCCACTGAAGTGGAGACACCCCAGCCGCAGAGCTGAGGACACCCCCAGCTCTCGGAACCGGAGGTCCCGCCTCCGTGGCCTCAAAGCTATAGGACTTCCTACTGCACCACCCGGAAGTGAATCCTGCCTACGGTAGCAACTCCCCAGGCCAAGGTCATCAACCTACCAGCCAAGCCGTCAGTTCTGTGGGCCGAGAGATGGACCCATCTGGTCTGGAGTCCCTTCCCACTGGCCGGGAGTCTGTTCCTGCAGGCCTAGATTTCGAGTCTGCTCGCCACGATTACTTCTCTGCAGGCCATGAATTGGACTCTCTCTACCAAGAATTGGACCTTGATTCTCTGAACGAAGATCTTTCTCTATCCATGGCAAATACTTCTGCGGGTACATCTCAACCCCACCCAACTTCTGAACCAGAAAATCTAACAGAGGCCGAGCAAACAGAGCTCAAATCTGAGCTCACTAAGTTGGAGGCAGAAATCTTAACCCTACGCGATGTGTTGGCAGCCAAAGAGAGACGTTGTGCGGAACTGAAGAAGAAGTTGGGCCTCACGGCTTTGGTGGGGCTGAGGCAGAATCTCTCCAAGAGCTGGCATGAGGTTCAGGTCTCCAATACCTACGTGAAACAGAAGACTTCAACTGCCCTGTCCAACATGGGCTCAGCCATCTGTAGGAAGCTTGAAGATATGAAAAAGTCAGCCACTTTCAGATCTTTTGAAGGTCTCATGGGGACAATTAAGTCAAGAGTTGTAGGTGGCAGAGAACTTGATGGTGACTGCCTGCCTTCATCAGTGGGAAATGCTGATGATCCCCTGTCGATTCCAGGCAGTGGAGATGATGCTATTCTAATGCCTGAAGATCACTTGTTCCCTTCCCACAAACCAGAATGAGCAATTTGTTGACCTCACTTGGCTACCAAGCCAGTGAAAGAACCCTTCCTTCATCACTTTCGCAGCTCAGCCAACCAAAACCAGCACTAAGCCACAATGGGAAAGTTAATTCAGGAAATGGACAAAACTCCAGTTGTTTTTTTTTGGGGGGGAGGGGAGGGGGAAGAGAATGCCATTTGTACATAGATATTTGCTGCTTTTAAATGAGATACAGAACTTAAAGTTTTGTAGCTAGTTATTTTACACTAAAGTGTGTATATTAAATGTATCTCTATGCTAGCATTTCTAGGGCTGCCCTTAATGGACATGTCTGTGTTTCAGAAGGGTCTTGGGAGACAGCCCAAACTCTTAGAAAACTAGAGTATTAGGCAAAGGTAGATTTCTATGTAGGACTGAGCACAGACAGGTAAAAGGATGAAATAATGTAGAGTTATTCTCTCTACATTTTCTTCCTTAAGTCTCAGAAGAAACATAGTCACCTTGCAAAGGCTATCTGGGGCTTAACCCCAGAACATCGTACATGCAGTTGAAAGGCTGTACTGCTTAGCTATCTATATTGTCAGCCCTACAGCTTTTATTTTTTTAATGATGGTCAAGAAAACTTTCCATCTTCTCTGAAACCCCAGTGAAGATATAACTGAT
This sequence comes from Dipodomys spectabilis, assembly GCF_019054845.1. Classification (NCBI taxonomy): domain Eukaryota; kingdom Metazoa; phylum Chordata; class Mammalia; order Rodentia; family Heteromyidae; genus Dipodomys; species Dipodomys spectabilis. The sequence continues at coordinate 19,023,546 of NW_024870775.1, forward strand.
CGTCACAGTAATACTACAGTTATAAAACTTCATTTTCCCCCCAAAGCTCCCAATTTAGCAAAGAAACTTAATTTCATTTTTGGCGATTACTATTACTCTGGATTCAAGCTGAAACTTTTAATTTTAAGTATCTTTACATATTAAAATGAATTTAAAGTTTAATGCTTGTGCAGCATGTCTCTGCAACAGGAGCATGCTACCTAATATGGAAGACAACTGCCTCGGTTCTGCATCTATTACCAATTACTAATCACTTTCCACTGAGGAAGTAGGAGTAAGGGAAAACAATATATCTAAATTTAAGAACGATAAATTCCCATTTTAAACATTTTAAAAAGAATAGCAGTCCCTTCTAATTCTATCTGATATTCCTTTGAATGGAACTAATTAACTGATTATATATGTTCCAGTTTTACTTGCCTCCAAGTCCTGTCCCTGTTTTTAGCTAATCTAAAACCTCTGGAGGTATCAGGTCAGTAAAACCTTTAGGAACCTGCTTTAAGTTTGTTCAAATTTTGTGATATCTGATTTTCATAGGAACTATGACTTTTGTTGTTGCTGTTGTTGTTTTGGTTGGAGTATTTTGTTTATTTGTTTCCCATTTTCAAAATGCCAGTACCTGACAGCTTCTTTCATTCATCCAATCACACTATCTGAGGCAAAAGTGTGTGTATTAGTGGCTTTCAATACACCTTTATGTGCTTGATACATTTCATACTCTTACTGCTTAAGATAGTCCCTCAGCTGATTCTCGAATACTTCCCCTACATTCTTTTGGTTTTCCTATAAGTAAAACTAAATACTGCTATAAATACAAAGACACTTGAAAAACTGGAAAGTCACTGATGAGTCCCAACCTTCCACAGATTCTTGAAGACAAAGTTTTGCTTGAATTAAAACAATATATTCACTATTTTTCATATTCGTTTCTTAGTTTGTTATTTTATCAACTGAGTGATTTTCTATTAAAGAAAGAAAGGCAAACCCACAACAAATAAAAGTGAAATCAACCTAATAGGCAAAAATTTTAACCTTATATTTCAGAAAGGCTTAGAACAATCTCAAACCAACATTGTAAACTAAAAACTAAAATATAGGAATGCTATAACATAAAAGTGGTGCAACCGTTCCCTCAATATTATTTTGTGAGATGAGATCTTGCCTATATAACCCATATTGGCCTCAAATTCATGTTCCTCCTACCTCAGCCTTCTTAACTCCATAAAAGCAGTAAAATATATCTCTATTTTAAGACCATTATATTCCCATGCTGGCATAGAATGGACATTCAATATTTTTGTTAGAGCAGTAAATAAATTAATACTACATACTTTAGAAACCAAGTCTTGGATCCAAGAGATTTAACAACATGAACTGATTGACAGATTTCCTTCTACCATTAAACAAGTTTTCAAAGAATTTTGAATATTCAAAAACAAATTGAGATTTTTGTCATGTGTCAAGAACTCTACCAGATCGTAGAAGCACAGAAGTTACCTAGACATGGTCCATACCCTCTAGAATACTCAGATTTTCAAATTGCTGCAATTCACTATAGTGGGTACTAAAATAAAGCTGTGTGTGAGAGACAAAGGGAGTTCTAAGGAAGGTGTTTTAATTTTGCCTTGAGAAGTCAATGAATACTTCATAGAGGTGTCAGCTGTGATGATACATGCTTGTAATCCTAGTATTTAGGAAACTGAAACAGGAGAGCTATAGTTCAAATCCAGCCTGGATTACATAGGGAGACCTGTCTCATAAATTAATAAACACAGAACCAGAAAGTCTTAAAAGCTATAGGGGAAGTTTGTCAGACAAGAGTAGACACATTCAAGACTATCCAAAGGAAATGAGTCATGAAGGAATGTACAAAAATGGCACATTCAGGAAATACCAGTCAGTCATTGAGGCTAGGAAAGGAAGGGAAGTGGCGAAATAGAAGTATGGAAAAATAAGCAGGGGCAAGATCATAAATAAATGTGCTTATATGCTGCCTCAGACATCAGTACTTAATTGCATAGGAAATAGGATAAGTTTGGAGTACTTCACAAAACATGCATCTGTTAATATTTTTAGTTAGGTTACTCTGGTCACCAGAGAAATAGATCTAGAAGTCTTTAAGAGGTGTAATCTCTCAGACTTAGGAATCATCTATGTGAGAGAGATGGATAAATTTGCAAGATAAGAATGTATAAAAATGAAGCAGAGCTGGGTGCTGGTGGTTCACACCTGTAATCCTAGCTACTCAGGAGGCTGAGATTTGAGGATCATGGTTCAAAGCCAGCCTGAGCAGGAAAGTCCATAAAACTCTTATCTCCAATTAACCACCAGAAAACTGGAAATGGCGCTGTAGCTCAAGTAGTAGAACACTCGCCTTAAGCTAAAGAGCTCAGGGACAGCACGCAGGCAAAGTTCAAGCCCCACAATGAAGAAGAGGAGGAGGAGGAGGAGGAGGAGGAGGGGGGGGGGAGGAGGAGGAGGAGGAGGGGGGGGGAGGAGGAGGAGGAGGAGGAGGAGGAGGAGGAGGAGGAGGAGGAGGAGGAGGAGGCAGCAAGAAAAAGAAGAAGCTGCACATTGATTTTTCCTTTACCTTCTTTTTATTAGTTTTTAGCCTGCTATGTCAATGGCCAGGGACATGAAATAAAATGCCTCCACAAACATGAGTTTGATTCAAAGGTTCCCTCTAGATCTTCTTCCTTCTTCTTTGTTTTTACCTTCTTTGTTTTACCTTTTAGTTCTCAATTATCTACCCTTTCTACTTTCATAATTTGACCACCTCTACTCATTTGGGCCTATTTGGATTTTATAGCTTATTTAACTTGGTAAGTACACAATTTCCCGTAATTCCTGGAGTATGTATATACCCATCACTCTCTCTCTCTCTCTCTCTCTCTCTCTCTACATATATGTATGTATGTATATATGTATGTAAATATGTATATAAGTATGTATATGTGGGGGCTGAGAAGGTGGCTCAGTGGTAAGAGCGCTTGCCTTGCATGCATGAGGCCCTGGGTTCGATTCCTCAGCACCACATAAGCAGAAAAAAAAAAGCCGGAAATGGTGTTATGGCTCAAGTGGTAGCGTGCTAGCCTTGAGCTGATGAGCTGAGGGACAGCGCCCAGGCCCAGAGTTCAGGCCCCACGACCAGACCCCCCCCAAAAAAGTATGTATATGTGTATATATGTATATATATACATATATGTATATAAGTATGTGTATATGCACATCACTAAGTTGACTCAACACCTGAGAAACACTGATTGAGAAAAATATTGAACAGAATCACCTGCATCTCTCAATGTATTTGAACTTCCATTGCTCATGTGAATGAAGAAATCAGAATAAAGGGTAGAGACGATGTTCTATGGCCTTAATATTTATGCCTCACTCCCAGTATCATATACTGAAATCCTATTTGCCGGGGTGATGGCATTGGGAGGTAGGGGCCCTAGGGAAAATGATCAGCTCTCATGAAAGAGATTAATACCTTTTTAAGAAGACCCAGTGGAGCTTGTTTGCCCTTTCTACTATGGAAAAAAAAAATCACAAAAAGAAGACACCATCTGTGAGCCAGGAAATAGGCCTCTGTCAAACAGTAAATCTTCATATGCCTTGATCTTAGACTTCTTGGCCTTCAGAAGTGTTTTGCTATGTCAGCTAAAATGGAATAAGACATAGGGTTGAAAGTTATATTTTCTCTGTAATAAATGTTCAAGGGAGTCCTGCAGAGTGAAATAAGAGAATACTAGAAATAAATACCTAAATAAAGATAAATACCTAGGAAAAAATAAAAATTAGTATCATTGTAGCAACAACTTGTACTATATTTATACAAAATTTATAAATGAATTTTTAAGAGATTGGGTCTCACTGTTTTTTCCATGCTGGCCCCAAGCACATGGGGTCAAGTTTATCCTCCTACCTCATCCTCTTGAGTTATTTGGGACTAGAGGTACACATGAGTATACTGGCTTTGGTTTCTATGTGATTTAAGAGATAAAAAATATTTGAAAAATTATTAGTCTGAAAACTAGTATTATCTTAATTTTGGTTTGAACTCCACATTTTATTTTCTACATAATGTAAGAGACCAGTGCACTTAGATGAATTATTAGTTAATATTTGATGACACATATGTAAAAAGAAATTTTTTTATAACACTCAGAACTGAAAGAGGTAAGGACAGAGGTGTAAAGGAATAGAGTTTCTGAATGCTGAAGTTAAATGCAAATTACAATGTTCTAACTTTAGGATATTAAATGTGATCCCCATTATCTGGGCACTGGTGGCTCACGCCTACAATCCTAGGTACTCAGGAGGCTGAGATATAAGGATCATGGTCTGAAGCCAGCCTAGTTAAGAAATACAGTGAAACTCATCTCCAATTAACCACCAGAATACTGGAAGTGGAGCTGTGCTGTGGCTCAAAGTGATAAAGCACTAGCCTTGAGCAACAAAGCTCAGGGTCAGCGCCAAGGCCTTGTGTTCAAGCCCTATGACCAAAAAAAAAGAAAATGATCCCCAAAGTAAACACAAACAAAGAATATATAAAAGCCATATGCAGGGGCTGGGAAGGTAGCTCAATGGTAGAGTGCTTGCCTTGCTTGCATGAGGCCCTGGGTTCAATTTCTCAGCACTATATAAGCAGAAAAAGCCAGAAGTGGTGCTGTGGCTCAAGTGGTAGAGCACTAGCCTTGAGCTGAAGAGCTGAGGGACAGCGCCCAGGCAAAAGCCACATATAGTGTCTTATGTCAGTAATCCAAGAACTTGGGAGGCAGACATTGGAAAATCAGTTCTAGACCAGACTGTGGGGGAATCAGTGAGATCATCTCAAAGAATAATCTGAGAGTCACAGTGTTCGTGTCTATAACTCAAGCTCTACAGAAAGCAGAAGGTAGAGATAGGGGGAGAATGGTCTAAGATTTGCCCTGGCAGGACGCGGGAGTGGAACAGGAGAGGACAAGGAGAGAAGGGAAGACACTATCTAAAAAATAACTAAAGCAAAAAGATTGGAGGAGCCAGGCACAGTGGCTCACACCTATAATCTTAGCTACTCACTCAGGAGATAAAAATCAGGAGGATTGCAGATTGAGGACAGTTTGAGCAAAAAATTCACAAGACTCAATCTTGACCAATGAAAACTAATTATTTCCAAAGCCAGCCTAGGCAGGAAAGTCCGTAAAACTCTTATCTCCAATGACCTACCAAATAGCCAGGAAATGGAGTGGTGGTTCAAGTGGTAGAGCACTATCTTTGAGCAAGAAAAGCTCAAGGACAAGACCCAAGGCCTAAGTGGCTAGAGGCATAACTCAAAAGGTAGAGCACTTGCCCTGCAAAGTGCAAGGCCTTGAGATCTAATCCCAGTACCACCAGAAAAAAAAAAAAAAAAAACGTAAAAAGAAATGATAGGAATCTTATGTCGCACTACAAAAAATATTGAGCTAAGCCAGGTGCTGGTGGCTCATGCCTATAATCCTAGCTACTCAAGAGGCTGAAATCTGAGGGTCACAGGTAGAAGCCGGCCCAGGCAGAAAAGTCCATGAGACTCTTATCTCCTATTAATCACCTCAAATCTGGAAGTGGAGCTGTGGTTCAAAATGGTAGAATGCTAACCTTGAACATAAAATCTCAAGGTGAAAGCCCAAGCCCTGAGTTCAAGGCCCATAACCGACAAAAAAAAAAAAAATTGAGCTAAACACAAAGACAGTAGTGTGAGCGATGAGAGGTAGCCAGGTGTTGGTAGCTCACTCTTGTAATCTTAGCTACTCAGAAGGCTGAGATCTGTGGATTGTAGTTTCATGCCAGCCCTGCAGAAAAGTCCATGAGAAAAAAAAAAAAGGAAAGTCCATGAGACTCTCTCCAATTAACCACCAGTAAACCAGAAATGGCGCTGTGGCTCAAAGTGGTAGAGCACTTGCCTCGAGTAAAAAAAGCTCAGGGACAGCACTCAAGCCCCGAGTTCAAGCCCCACAACCGACAGAAAAAAAAAGAAAGAAAGAAATGAAAGGTAAATAGCCTATAGGCATACAGAAAACAAATGGCAAAGTATAAGTGGAAAATCATCCTAATCATCAATTATTTCAAATATAAATGGATTCAAATCTCTAATGTCTGGGGGGTGGGGAGTGTAGTTGTGGAGGTGGGAGGGAAGGGATGATAGGGGAAAAACAAAGGAGGAGGCAACAATGCTTGATAAGAAATGTACTCATTACCTTGCTCGTGTGACTGTAATGCCTCTGTACAGTATTTTTACAATAAACAACTTATTATTAAAAAATATCTGATGTCTGTGTTGTAACACAGAGATTGGCATAATGAGTAAAGATGTATGATGCATCTATATATACTGCCTATAGCAGACTCACTTTAGCTCCAATCTAATCATACAGTAGGTCCTCTCAGCGTGGTCAACATCCATCCTGGAAATATCTTAGGATCAATTTAAAGAGCCCACCATGAATAACAAAGAAACCCCTATCAATCAGAAAATACCAAAGATTTTGAGGTTTTAGGGACAGAAACCAACCAAATTATTATACAACATGTTACAGAATGAACTGAGGTCATATCAAAATTTATATGTTGAATCTCTAATCATTAGCATTTCATACAGTATCTGATACATAGTAAATGATGAATCAACAAATGACAGAAGAAAGAAAATCCAGTGATGGACTGGGCCTAGAAAGCAGGAAGGAAGGCGTACAATAAAATCCTAGTTTGTACTTAGAATGAGGCAGCATAGTGACAAATATCATTTCAACAATAGACCAGGCTAGCCAGTTATAAAAGCAAAGTGGACTAGACACTGCTGAAAATGAACTATACAACTTATGGGTGGAGATGGGAGGGAAAACAGAGAGAGAGAGAACAGGAAGGGGTGACATTGTCCAAAAAGAAATATACTCTCTGAACTTTCTGAACTTTTTTTTTTTTAATACTACAACATTTATTGATATCTATGTCTTTTCTTTCTTTCTTTTTTTTTTTTCCTGCTTATATGGTGCTGAGGAATCGAACCCAGGGCCTCACGCATGCAAGGCAAGCGCTCTACCACTGAGCCACCTTCCCAGCCCCAAGAAATATACTCTTTACCTGACTTATGTATCTATAACCCTTTTGTACATCACCTTTATAATAACAATAAAAAAATTTTAAAAGAAAGAAAAGCAAACTGGATCCAAACCAAGAAGGTATCTGAAGCTACTTCAAACTTAAGGGCATAAAGGCAGCTCAGGGCACATTCTGCCATATAACCGGCTGCTAGATGCTTTTGTTTGATTCTGCATGTTTCATTGGCTTGGTTATTGCTTCTAGAATTCCTCACTTTGTTTTTTCATATTTTTATGCTCTTAGCCCAGGCAAAATTAGTGGTGGTCTAAGAGTTGGTTAAATAAATCTACTTTGCTTTTTCACAAATTTCCTGCCTTCCTAGGGCTTCAGGGTTCTGCAAAAGAAAATTATGAGAGTTTCCCCACCCCACACTAAGGCAGCAGCACAAGCAGCCTTCTCCACCTGGTAATCTTTTACTTCAGCTGAGCCAAACCAAAAAGGGAGGCTGAGCCTCCTCCTCTCTTCAACTCATCTGCCACTTGAATTTCAGCAATCTCCCTGGTCCTTCTTAACAGTATCTTATTTGTGGTTTCATATCTGGATGTGGTTGCTTGAATTACATTAGCTCTTTACTTGGACTCAAGTAGTGCTGAGAAGTAGCATCCAGCATCTGATTTCCTGGCCTTGAGGAATTTTCAATTTTATTTACAATAAAGAGATAAAGTACATAACACATTTTTTTCTTCCAGCTTTCCCTATTCATAGCTTCTCCACAGTGAAGGATGCTACTTATTCCATCATTGAACCTCTGTTTTGTACCACAAAAGCCTCATTGTCCTCCTCTTTACCTCTAATCCTCTATCAACCACAATTCTGAAGTTCATGAAAACAGTTCTAGATATAAATAAGCCAAGCATCAGTTCCTTAAGAAGTAAAAGATTTGCCATTAACAAAGATTTTGACCTTTACCTGTAGAACTAACTGGCATGTGGGATAATGGATGAGGTTTTTTTATTTGGTTTTGGTAGAGCTAGATGGAGCTTCTCTGCCCTCAGTGACTTGGTTGCAAAAGAAAGAGTCTCTCATTCCTATTATTCTTAGTTGTAATCTTTGGTTGCATTTTCCTTAAAAACATGGAGCATGACAAATATTTCTTTTAACTCTTAATAAAGCAGGAGTTTTGCTATCAGTACATAGAAGGGCTGGAGGTTTAGTTATAGTGGAAGAGCAGTAGCTCAGCTAATAAGAGGCTATTAGTTCAACCCTCAGTACTACCAGTATAAGTTATTTTCCCCATTTGTATTCATTTGTCAGAATGGTCTTGACACAAACAATCATCTATTTAATTGTTACTGTTTTGTTTGTTGTGTTTCAAATGGATATCTACTCTCTCTTAATCATGACTTACAATTTTATTCAATCAAGCTTTGTCTAGATTTTTTGATACATTCATAAATAATAAATTAGATTTTGCTACTATTATAAAAAAAACCATGGAGTATGATGCAGACAGGTTCTGTAGGTCAGCCAGAACTATTAGAGAGTACTATGGGTTAAACATAGATACCGACCATAACTAATATGGTTACTATGGCAAATGCATAATAAGTTGCACAGAACTCACATCTGCAAATGGGTCACTGGAATCCTACCATTCCAACATGGGGGTGGTTTGCACAACTTCAAAATGAGAAAGGTATATTGGGCTTTAGGGGGGCTGTTGCATTCATAGAACAAGAAAAGTTAATATGCCCTTCTTGCTTGAGAGACTGTCTTTTCATCATTCTGAACATCAAGAAATGTATTTCCTTTCTTTTAGACAAGTCTTAAAGGACTCTGAAGCCAATAGCAGCATATCCGTTGGTTCCTGTTGAGCCAAAAGGGTCCATACACTTGCTAGGCAGGCAACTTTACTATTTGAGCCACACATCCTGTTCTGATTTTACTGGTTACTTTTTGCAATAGGATTTCATTTCCTGTCCTGGTGGATGCCTGGGAACAGTCCACCTATGTTAAGACTCCCGTCTAGCTATAACAATAGGCACCTGCTACTGTGTTCAACTCTCTGTTGAGAATGGGTCTTACTTTTTTGCCCAGGCTGGCCTCATATTTGGATCCTCCCAATTTCAGCCTCAAATAGCTAGGATTATAGGAATGAACTACTGGCACCCAGCTAAAAGTACATTTCTTTAGTGATGTTCAGAGTTAGATTTATGAATTCAGATTATTAATTGTATTTTAGCATATTTGGCATAATTGTTTGTACACATAAAAGAAAAAGAAAATGATTCATGCATTTTTCTCAGTGAAACTAAAAGTCCAACTAATTCTGAAAAGATTGCTGCTGTGAACTCTAGCTCATTGTTTATGTACAGGCTACCTACTGGACCATATTTATTTTATTGGGTAACTCAGTGAAAACAATGATGTCATGGAGAAGTTTCTACATGGAAAGTTATTGTTTTGTTTTGTTTTTGTAGAGTTGGAGATCAAAACCAGGGCCATGGGCATGCTAGTCAAGTTCTCTACCACTGAGCCATATCCCCAGCCCTGTAAGTTTTTCTAGAATAATAATAATCTTAATAATTATACAATCTAAAACTAACAAGAAATGAAACGGGAATTCACATAACTTTTTTGTAATGAACTTTTTTGCCAGTCCTGGGGCTTGAACTCAAGGCCTGGGCACTGTCCCTGAACTTCTTTTGCTCAACGCTAGCACTCTACCACTTCAGCCACAGTACCACTTAGAGCTTTTTTCTGTGTATGTGGCACTGAGGAATCGAACCCAGGGCTTCATGCATGCTAGGCAAGCATTCTCCCACTAAGCCACATTCCCATCCCTGTAATGAATATTTTTACCCACACACAATGTCCTACAAATATTTAAAGATCATTGAGAACAGTACTAACATCCAATAAACCTCTAAAACATGTGTTTGTGCACCTGCTCAGGGATTTTACATATATTATTTTCTTTAATAATCATTAACCCCCTTTGAGAAAGAAATTCATGCTGCCATTTTACCAATGAGAAAATTAAGGCAAAGATATTAAGGAATTTGCCTAAACCCTTGCAGCTTACAAAGATAAATGGCAGAAGATAGGACATTTGAAATCAAATCCAGGGGCTGGGAATGTGGCTTAGTGGTAAAATGCTTGCCTAGTATTCCTGGGTTTGATTCCTCAGTACCACATAAACAGAAAAAGCCAGAAGTAGCACTTGGCTTAAGTGGTAGAGTGATAGCCTTGAGCAAAAGAAGCTCAGGGACAGTGCCCAGGTCCTGAGTTCAAGGCCCAGGACTGGCAAAAAAAAAAAAAATTAAGGAAATCAAGTCCATCTGATGTGGAGTCAAGCTCTAAACTGTTCTACTGCCTCCTAAATGGCAGAAATACAGATACTAGTAAACATTAGCTACAATTATTACCAACCCAGGGGCAACTTTGTAGAGAAGCATGTTAAGCAAAGCATTCCCAGAAGTCTTCTCTGTATGGAAGAAGTTACTTACTAGAACAGTACAAAAAATATACTTAAAATTAAAAATATACACATTTTGTACATTAGATGTGTTTGCGTGTGTGTGTTAGTACTGGAGTTTGAACTCAGAACCTCAGAGCACTGTTCCTTATCTTTTTCATTCAAGGCTGGAGCCACACTTCTACTCTCAGCTTTAAAAAATATATGCAGCCGGGTGCTGGTAGCTCATGCCTGTAATCCTAGCTACTCAGGAGGCTGAGATCTGAGGATCTCAGTTCAAAGCCAGCCTGGGCAGAAACTCCGTGAGACTCTTACCGCCAATAAACTACTCAGAAAATGGGAAGTGGTGCTGTGGCTCAAGTGGCAGAACGCTCTTCTTGAGCTGAAGAGCTGAGGAGATAGTACCCTGGCCCAGATATATATATATATATATATATATATATATATGTATATATATATATATATCTTTTTTTTTTTTGGTCAGTCGTGGGGCTTGAACTCAGGACCTGAGCCTTGTCCTTGAGCTTTTGTGCTCAAGGCACTCTACCACTTGAGCCATAGCTCTGCTTACAGTTTTTGGGTGGTTAACTGGAGATAAGCGTTTCATGGATTTTCCTGCATAGGCTAGCTTCAAACCACAATCCTGAGATCTCAGTCTCCTGTGCAGCTAGGATTACAGGAGTGAGCCACTGATGCTCAGAGCTTGTTTGCTGGACTCTGAATTTACTAGAGTAAAGTCATAGCCATAGCCTTGTTATCAGTCAACAAAGCTCAGGTTTTTTGTTTTTGTTATTGTTCTTGTTTTTTTGCCGGTCGTGGGGCCTGAACTCTAGGCCTAGGTGCTGTCCCTCAGCTCTTCAGCTCAAGGCTAATATTCTATCACTTGAGCCACAGCACCCCTTCCGGTGCTGAGGAATCGAACCCAGGGCCTCATGCATCCAAGGCAAGCACTCTACCACTGAGCTACCTTCCGAGCCCCAGCAAAGATTGTTTTCAATCCAGTGGCTCATAATTTTTTTTCTCCTTGTAGAGAGTAAGAAGTTTTGCTAGCGTAGGGTGAAAGATCCCAAGCATGTAGAACTGGAACAGTTATGCCATGTGGCATCAAGAGGTCAGATGGGGCGAGCTTTGAAAACTTGTAAGACAAAGAGCTAATAGGTAACCCAGAGGCCAGAGGTTTGGATTACAGGACAGAGTTGAGAATAAGAAAATCTGGACTTTGGTATACAAGAAGGCTGGAAGAAAATTAAAGTGTCCAAGGATAGTACCATAAAGAACCTCAGGAAGGTTGGGAAGGTGGCTCAGTGGTAGAATGCTTGCCTTGCATGCATGAGGCCCTGGGTTCGATTCCTCAGCACCACATAAGCAGAAAAACCCAGAAGTGGCGCTGTGGCTCAAGCAGTAGGGCACTAACCTTGAGCTGAAGAGCTGAGGGATAGCACCCAGGCCCAGAGTTCAGACCCCACAAGCGGCAAAAAAAAAGAACCTCAGGGTAATAATGAGTTGGGTGAAGAGATCAGGAAAAAGGATACAGGGACAGCTTAATGTGCAGCTTTTTTTTTTTTTTTTGGTCTGGTCGTGGGGCCTGAACTCTGGACCTGGGCGCTGTCCCTCAGCTCTTCAGCTCAAGGCTAGTGCTCTACCACTTGAGCCACAGTGCCACTTCCGGCTTTTTTCTTTTTGCTTATGTGGTGCTGAGGAATCAAACCCAGGGCCTCAGGTATGCAAGGCAAGCACTCTACCACTGAGCCACCTTCCCAGCCCAATGTGCAGCTTTTTACCTCTTCTCTCTTGGGTAAGTTGGAACAGGTCCTGTCTCTAGGTCCAGGACTAGTGATATGCGTGAATGAATCACAATACAGGAAGGCTCCTTCCTGGGGGTTGTAATGAAAGTCACCTAGGCTGAATCTTATTTTTTGCCCTACTGTAATCTTTGCTTGATGACAGACTAGCTAAAATCTCAAATTTCTGCAGAAGATCTTCTTGTCCCAAGGCTTTGAAGATATATGCATACAAAGTCCCATATTAGCTCCCATTTAGGTAGAGCTAAGTACATTCTGACTAGCCAACAACTACACTATTAAGACAAATATCCAATACCTTGTCATGGACCTCACAGTTTGGCTTATCAAGACCTGCTCTTGGTCACAGAACATTAATCCCAAGTTATTGGGAGACTATCCTATACCACTGAATTCTGACTTTCCAGCTTGATATTTTCCCCCTAATCTGATGTCCTCAAAATCTACTCCAACATATGTTCCTCTGTTTCTTGCTGGTATATAATTGCCAGATTCTATCATTTATTTTTTTATAAGTAAACTATTTCTTTCCTAAGCAAGGAATATACTTATCCTTTCCAGCTGTGCTAAGTTATGATTCTGGCTATTGACCTGGAAACAATCAGATATGGTGGAGGGAGCTTTTGAGAAGCATAATCATCATCCTGTTAAACACCTGCTTCAGGTGTGGTTATTGTACAATCCCTTATCTCAAAAATAACTCATGTAGAAAAGGGCCGGAGGTATGACTCAGGGGTAGAGTGCCTACCTAGCAATCATGAACTCTTGAGTGCAAACCTCACTAGCACCAAAAAAGAAAAAGTTTCATCCTCCACAAAGTGGATGTCGTATGAGCAGGAAAGAAAAAAACAGGTCTATACCTCACCTTCACAACTAAAACATTCCAAATATAACAAGCATCTGGGCTTTTGATTAATGAACAACTTCCTACAAGGGCCACATCTCCATTTCAAGGCTGAATATGAATATACTTAACATAAAACTCACAAAAGACCACTAAAGACTGAGAAGGGCAAAGAGATCCACCAGATATGCACCTTGTCTCAATTCACTGTTATACAGGTGTCTACTTTCCCAAAAACAGATGATGGGTTCACATGCCCTAACTTGTTTAGATGCAGTTAAGGGCAGACCTACAAGTGTTTCTGCTTTTTGGGTTTTTGCTGTTATTTTGGTCAGTAGTGGGGCTTGAAGTAGGGTGTGGACACTGTCCCTGAGCTCTTTTAGCTCAAGGCTAGCACTCTACCAGTTTGAGCCACAACAACATTTCCAGTTTTCTGGTGATTAATTGAAGATGATAAGAGTTTCATGGGAAGCCACCTGGGAAGGTGGCTCAGTGGTAGAGCGTTTGCCTTGCATGCATGAGGCCCTGGGTTTGATTCCTCAGCACCACATAAGCAAAAAGAAAAAAAACCCGGAAGTGGCACTGTGGCTCAAATGGTAGAGTGCTAGCCTTGAGCTGAAGAGCTAAGGGACAGCGCCCAGGCCCAGAGTTCAGGCCCCATGACCGGACCCCCCCCCCCCAAAAAAAAAAGAGTTTCATGGAACTTTCCTACCCAGGCTGGCTTCAAAAACCATGATCCTCAGATCTCAGCTCCCCTAGTGGGTAGGATACAGGCATGAGCCCCTGACACCTAGCTAAAGCCATTAGATTTTTTAAGCCTTTATCAAGTCCATCATCGTCCCACACATAGACTAACAGCCGAACTCACAAACAAAATGACACATAAACAACTGCACAAAATCAACAATGATCACAAACACAGGCTAACAAGAAAGTAAAAGAAAACATAACATAATTACATTAAATCAGAGTGAGCTCGTAGATGTTTAAGCCAAGCTGTGTTTTCAATAACAAATCATCCTTTTTATTCCTAGCTCTATAATTACAAACAGATTTATCAGTCAGAATTATCCCCAAGGGGTACCATGATAGAGTCAACATGGTTTATTCTTATGCTAGTCACAACAGAGATTTCAAATACTGAGGTTTCTCTGTATGCCTTATGTAGATTCCCTGCTGTTTAACACCACCACTAAGTAACAGAATCCAGGCTTTCAGATAAATGGTGGAAGCTCAAATTAATTAAAACACAAAGTGACTGTTTGTCCTTAGTGTTGCAAAGATAAATTGCTAGCTGTTGTTTGGGGGATTACCTCCTACTTAATACAAGTTCAAGTTTTACTATCATTGATAAGATTTTTCTAGTACAAATTGCTTGATTTATCTGACTTTAAGATTATTTAAATTCATCTTAATAGCAAATTAACGTGTGAAAATTGAGGAGGCTGTCATTCTGAGACTGTTTAATTTTATAGTAAAGAATCTGAGCAGGGTGCCGGTGGCTCACACCTATAATCCTAGCTACTCAGGAGGCTGAGATCTGAGGATCATGGTTCAAAGCTACCAGAAAACCAGAAGTGGCATTGTGGCTCAAGTGGTAGAGCTCTCGCCATGAGCTGAAGAGCTCAAGGACAGTGCCCAGGCCCAGAGTTCAAGTCCCATGACCGACGAGGATTAAAAAAAAAAAAAATGAATCTGAGTTCTCTGAGTTACCTCCAAATCCTAAACCAACTCTGTAAAAACCTACTAGTGTACCTCAGATGATATATCCCTGCTGAATTTGGGTTTTCAAACATCTGAATTCAGTTTGTGAATCTGGATACCATATTTTCAAGATCCCTACAAAGAAAAATTGGGCCACAAGGATTCTTCTCTTAGGAGTCATTTCTCTCAACAGGTTGAATAAAAATGACAAATGACCTAAATGGGTTATTATAACCACATTTTGTGACAAGACTGCCTATAGACAATGAGTAAAATAGTATTATCTCATCCTGGAGTTTAGTATTTTGACTGACAACCTTTCTAAGAAATGCCTAGTGAAATATTTTTGAGATTCCTAAGATTTACCCCAAATCGTAATGTAAGGATGTTATATCAAAAAGACATTTTAAACAAGTTCTTCAAATGGTTCTTATGATGACTGAAGTTTGAGAACTAGAAGATAAGTGCTCTTATATATTCTTTCTTTTTTTTTTGTCGGTCGTGGGGCTTGAACTCTGGGCCTGGGCGCTATCCCTCAGCTCTTCAGCTTGAGGCGAGCGCTCTACCACTTGAGCTACAGCGCCACTTTCAGTTTTCTGGTGGTCTATTGGAGATAGGAGTCTCACGGTCTCTCTTGCCCGGGCTGGGCTTTGAACCGCGATCCTCAGATCCCAGCCTCCTGAGTAACTAGGATTACAGGCGTGCGCCACCAGCGCCCGGCTAATTTTTAACTTTTTTTTTTTTGGTGCCGTGGGGCTTGAACTCTGGGCCTGGGTTATATATTCTTTCTAAGACAGCACATTAATAAAGCTTTTTTTGGAAGGCAATTCAGTAGAAACTCTGTCAACCGACCCGAGTTAACCAAGTCATCAGATAAAGTGACATACTATCCTGACTATATAACATGCATAGTGGCCCAGGGTTTTCTCAGTCTTGATGTCAGTAAGCTACTCTTTGATTTGCTCTTTATTTTGAACTGTCTTCTCATCAATGGTGCATTTATTTAAAAACTTTTATGTTATCAGGTGTGCTGAGAAGTGAAGGCAGGGAAGACAGGGGAGTTTAAGGTCAGCCTGGACTATATGACAAGATCTGTTGTTATTTTATAATTGTGCTAGTTAATATTACATAAAGGAAAAAGAGTTGTTTCCGGGAAAGGTAATTGGGATACAGCGGATAAAGTGAAAAATCTTCTCACGCACATACAAGAGTGGTCAAATGAAGGGTAAAAGTTTGGGAGGGGAATAAACATTCTGAATCATGCTGTACTCAGATTACTTTATATAAGCTTTTTCAATTCTTGCTCCACCTTAAAAAAAAAAGAGGGCATGGGGACTAAAAATATTTAAATAATTCATTGTGATGTCATTTATCCAAGAATGATCTCATAAACTATACTTAGGGTCCTATGGTCAACACCACCAAATTACTTTTTCCTAAGAAGATTTTATTTCTTCTAAAGTAGTCAATTGATATGAATTCTTTACATCTATCTTCATTTTTGTATTTTTAAGTTAAAATAAAATGTTTAGGGGCCCAAGATGATGGAATGGTAGCAACTCAATATTCACTATATCTTCAGGATACAGAAATAAAACAGCTTGAGAGAAACTACTGGTGGGAAGGCATTGAAATCTCAGTTGTGAATAGTGTTAAAAACAAAACTCTCGGGCTAGGAAGGTGGCTCAGTGGTAGAGTGCTTGCCTTGCATGCACTGGGTTCGATTCCTCAGCACCACATAAGCAAAAAGAAGTGGCCCTATGGCTCAAGCAGTAGAGTGCTAGCCTTGAGCTGAAGAGCTGAGGGACAGCGCCCAGGCCCAGAGTTCAGGCCCCACGACCGGACCCAAAACAAAACAAAACAAAACTCTCACGAGTTGCTCATGGCTCACACCTGTAATTCTAGCTACTCAGGCGTCTGAGCTCTGAGGATGGCAGTTCAAAGCCAGCCAGGGCAGGAAATCTGTGAGATTCTTATCTCCAACTACCCCCCCCACACACGCATGCACGCACGCGCGCACACACACACACACACACACAAAAGCTGGAACTGGAGCTGAGGTTCAAATGGTAGAGTGCCAGCCTTGAGCAAAAAAAAAAAACCAAAAAACAAAAAAAAACCCAAACCCCAAAACAACCTCAGGAACAGCACTGAGGCCTTGAGTTCAAGCCTCCAGATCGGTACCAAGAAACAAGAAGAAAAATAAAAGAAAGAAAAAAAAGAGGAGAGAGAACAAGGATTCACATGCTCAAGGCCATGTGAGGACACAGGGAGAAGATGGCTATCTGTCAGCCAAGGCTGGAGGCCCCAGGAGAAGTAAAATCTGCTGATGCATTAATCTTGGTCTTCTACACTCCAGAACTGTAAGAAAACAATTTCTGTTGTTTAAGTCATCTGGTTTATAGTGTCCTGCTGTGATAAGCCTGACAAACTGCTAATACAATATCTGAAACATTTAAATCATAAAGTATAGGGCTGGGAATGTGGTAGAGCACTTGCCTAGCATGCATGAAGCCCTAGGTTTAATTCCTCAGTACTACATAAACAGAAAAAGCCGAAAGTGGTGCTGTGACTTAAGTGGTAGAGTGATACCCTTTAGCAAAAGAAGCTCAGAGAGAGTGCCCAGACCCTGAGTTCAAGCCCCAGGACTGGCAAAAATATAAATAAATAAAATCACACAGTATTTTAAGCTGGAGATAAACACCCATTAATGAGAATAGAAAGAAACTGGGGCTGGGAAGGTGGCTCAGTGGTAGAGTGCTTGCCTTGCATGCATGAGGCTCTGGGTTCGATTCCTCAGCACCACATAAGCAAAAAGAAAAAAGCCGGAAGTGGCGCTGTGCCTCAAGTGGTAGAGTGCTAGCCTTGAGCTGAATTGCTGAGGGACAGCACCCAGGCCCAGGGTTCAGGCCCCACGACTGGACCCTCCCCTCCCCCCCCCCCCAAAAAAGAAAGAAACTTCACCGGAATTTTGCAAGTAATTTAATGGAAAAAGGTAATTGAAGACTACAGCAAACTGGTTGTAGGCACAATGGAAAATAGAATGACCCCACGAGTCAATATTTTACTGGTTTTGAAGGGCTGGATTGACTGATTCTAAACTAGGCTATATTCAGAATCACCATCTTAATCATTATATGGATTGGAACTGATCCCAGAAAAGATAAAAAGGAATCAAGCTCCCTCTATTCACAGCAATAACATCAAGTAATTGGCCTTGATTAGACTTTCTGTTTACATTGTTATGTAGAATAACAGAAACTTTATTAGAACAGCTCAAGATTGTAGGACTCAAAGCCCATACTCTTCCATGAAACCTTTTATAATTTAGACGGAAGGTATGTTTCCTTACTCTTCTTGTACAGCTCTAGGTAAAAACATTTACACACATAGCACAGATGTTCATGCAAACACATCCATACTCACATATGTTCATATACAAAAGATACTTGCATAGATCCATACATATGCATGAATATACATCACCATATCTTCCAAACAGAACCACTAATCTTTCATCAATAATCTTAACTGCATAACCTACAGGTTTTGAGTTTAGCTTTTCTTTACATTTGACCAGATCTAATTTTTACACAGGACTTTCTGCTTAATTGGTCTCTTAAAGGGGGCGCTCTGAAAGAGCTTTAGGGTCTTTCTTTGTAATATCTCTATACATATTAACAATGAGGCCGTGGACAAGATTTATGTTTTCATTAAATTACAAACTCACTCTTCTCTAAAAAGGACATCTATATAATAATGTGATTATAGGCATATGTAAACTTTAATATATAAAAAGTGAATGAATAAAACATATATCCACTGCAAATATATACTTACTGCTATTGCTTAGGTCATAATATAGAATATTACCATCACCCAGATTTCCTCGTGCGATACTCCTCTTTGAGATTTGACTTCATCAAACCTCACCAGAAGGATAAATTGCACAGGAGTACAGAAGGTCTTGACTAAGACAGTTGCTATTTCTTTTTTTTTTTTTTTGTCGGTCGTGGGGCTTGAACTCTGGGCCTGGGCGCTGTCCCTCAGCTCTTCAGCTCAAGGCGAGCGCTCTACCACTTGAGCTACAGCGCCACTTCCGGTTTTCTGGTGGTTTATTGGAGATAGGAGTCTCACGGTCTCTCCTGCCCGGGCTGGCTTTGAACGGCGATCCTCAGATCTCAGCCTCCTGAGTAGCTAGGATTACAGGCGTGAGCCACCAGCGCCCGGCTGTTGCTATTTCTTGTTCATATCTCAAACTTCTGTTTCCAACTGTCAGACCTCCTCATCTAAGTATATTTCAGATGTATTTCAAATGTAACAGGGCTCAAGTGTATCTCACTGCATTTCCTCAATTTCCTTCTTTTCTAGTTTTGTTAAATGCACTGTTTACTCAACCCATCCATTCAAGTCTCCTAAAGACTTGAGAATAATTGTGAACATTTCACATTCCTATCATCTAAATGACCCATGAATTGTTAAAGCTAGATTGTCTACAATACTCTAGAATATATATCCTTTCCTCTCATCACTAATTTCTATCATTAACAGTAATTTTGCCCAAATCGACACACTTATGTTTTTTTATTTATTTATTTACTTATTTTGGGTCTGGTCGTGGGGCCTGAACTCTGGGCCTGGGCGCTGTCCCTCAGCTCTTCAGCTCAAGGCTAGCGCTCTACCACTTGAGCCACAGCGCCACTTCCGGCTTTTTTCTTTTTGCTTATGTGGTGCTGAGGAATCGAACCCAGGGCCTCAGGTATGCAAGGCAAGCACTCTACACTGAGCCACCTTCCCAGCCCTTGTTTATGTTTTTATAACAATCTTTCTATCCTTTACTTTTTCCCTAAAGCACCCTACTATACTCCTGGGGTTTTCCAAATATTTATTTAATCACATCAATACACTACTTCTTTAAAGTCCTAGTTTCTCCCTGAGGCTTACCCCCCCCCCCCCAAAAAAAAATCTGCTTTGAATGCTAATGCTCACACATTGCTATTTCAACAGATTTTGCCAACCCTTCTCTGATGTGCAATTTCTTCTGAAGTGTGAATGAAATGCACACTTTCAATCTTTGTTTAAGTCTCTCCTCTTTGGGTTTTGTCTGCATCTAAATCTAGATATCAATCGAACTAAATGTTTTTATGTGAGCTACTAAAGAATAGGCACTGATCTAAGCACTTCATTCATTAGGTGTTTACAGTCGGGAATTTAAAGCAAGTAATTTGCCCAAGACCACATTTTTAACTAAACAGAAAAGCAGATTACAATTCTGATCTGTCTCAACCCAGGAAGGCCTCGTTTAAATGTTGCCTCTGAATACAACATACCAAACTCAGACCATAATGTACATGTGTATACATTGTGAGCCAGGAATTAGAGGAAAAAAGCGGTATAACTTTGTCATAGCCAATAGTTACCTTTCTTGGGTTAGTTGGTCAAAAGTGTGCGCTTAGACCTATCTATGATTTCATGTACATGTGCAACGAACACACAATATTTACCTTGGAAGCTAGCAAAAGGCATTGCATTTTGAGGTCATAGCGAGTAAGAAATTGTCATTCAGGGCAGGGATACAAAGTCCTCCAGGTTTTCCCCGTCCTTCCCGTGTCAGGCCACGTTTCTACTTTTAAATAGCATCTGCTGGTGTCATCCGTGTGTCACTTTGATGGATGGCTATCCAAACGCTACTCTACCTGGGACCGATGTCATCGCTCTCACTACTCCTGTTACCGACTAGGGGAAGGCAGGGTGAAGGCAGGCTGTGTGCGGGAGCGCGGCTCTGGGCCTGCTCCCGAGGATTCGTTCCCAGTAAGGTCTCGGTGCAGTTCTCAGCCCATCCAGTTGGTTTCCTTCTCAGGCCCAAGGCTCCGCGAAGGCGCAGGCGGACTTCCAGGCCTCGGGGTGGAGGGTCACCCCCGCAGGACCCGGCCCGCCGGGCGCCGGTAGCCCGGGAACGCGGATTCCCGCGCAAGACAGCGACCGGACCCGCGGGAGTCGCGAGCACGCAGCGCCGAGCGTGAGGCGCACGCGCCGCCGGCCCGGCGCGGCGGGACTCAGCCAGGCCGGCCGAGCCCAGCGACGGGGTGCGCCCCGCCCTTCCCCCACCTCGTAACCACACGAATGCACAGCGCGGGTATTTTGGGTGTGTTTTTTGACACCTCAAAGCGGTATCCAGCAGGCCACTGGAGCCACCCGCCTCCACGCGCCAGCTAACTAGGAGCGCGGCTAGAAGCAAGCCCCAAAGCCGGGGCTCAATGCCCCGTGCCTAGGTGCGGGCGGGTGGTGCCCACTAACGGCTCTCGGGAGCCCCGCCCCTCGCCGGCCCCGCCCCCGCCGGGCCCGCCCACCTCTAGGGGCCTCTTCCTATTTTAGCACCCACGGGTTTGAAACCACCTCCTCCGCTAGCTTCCTCTTTCAGGCGGGCGGAGCCCCGCACGGATCTCGCGAGATCTGGGTTGGCGCCGTGACCTCCATGTGGGAGCTACAGCTCCCTTAAGTAAACACTCGGCGCGGCCCAGCCTCGGCTTCTTCCTATTCGTGAGGCCGAGCGGCTGCCATAGCGCCCCGGGGCTAGTTCCGGTTTTCCCTCCTCCTCTACTGAGCTGGGCGGACGCGCGGTCTGGGAGGCGCCGCCGCCGAGTTCGACCGCGAGTCCGGTCCGTCTTCCTCGCCCGTGCGCGCGCGCGCGCGCTCGCGCTCGCCTGCCCGCGGCGGAGATCCGGAGCCGCCCGGGAAGGCAGCGGCGGGCCAGGCGGGGCGCGGCGTCCCGAGCACCGGGGGAGACAAAGGCGAGCCCGGCCTCCCTCTCCTGGTACCAAGATGTGGATCCAGGTCCGCACCATCGACGGCTCCCAGACGCGCACCATCGAGGACGTCTCTCGCAAAGCCACCATTGAGGAGCTACGCGAGCGGGTCTGGGCGCTGTTCGACGTGCGGCCCGAGTGCCAGCGTCTCTTCTACCGGGGCAAACAGGTGAAGCGCACCCGCCTGGCCCCTTGCGAAGCTCCGGGCGGGAGCCCCCTGGGCGCCGCCTCGGGATGCGTGGGCCTGAGGCTGGACGCGACGCGCGCGCGGGCTCCGCCTCGGGTGGGCAGGGGTGCGGGGCCCGGGCCTGCGGTGTGTGGTGGTGGTGGGGACGGGCTGAGGGGGAGGGCGCGACTACAGGTGCGTGCGCCCGGTGGGTCGCGCGGGGAGGGCAGCCCGGGACGTGGAGACCTTGCCGTTGTTTATCCAGTGGGACGGCGGCCTCAGGCTCAGCTTGCTCCGGGCTCCTGGCTTCCCGCGCTCGGGAGGCCTTGGAGAGTGGGGAGGGCAGCGGGCGCTGGCAGCCATGCCACAGCGCGGGAGGCGCGAGCTGGCTTCTCCGACTTCGCTAGGGTCCGCATCGTGTCTTCGTACCCAGATTGGAGATGGAAAGTATGACATTGCTCCCTCTGGCACAACCTGGAAGGCTCTGGGCACGCTTGGATAAGGATTTTCTGAACATTGGGTCCCTTCTCCTTTCGCTGTGCAGCCTACATTGGTGGCATCGGTCTTGGATGTGCCAGAAACCTGGACTAGTGGAGCGATTGATGTAACCTGGGGCTAGGTTTACACTGCCGTTTCTGGGGCTGTGGTTCATTCCCCGAGGGCTCTTCTTACCACTCACTTTCGAGTATTCTCCGTATTCAGGCTTTTTAAACGGCACTGTAGCGTGGCCAGAAGTAACTTGGGAGGCTGAAAGTCTTTCAGCTGTGCGTGTGATTGTGAGCATCTCCGATAGTTGTATGATATTTGCCAAGATCTGGTCAGTCTGCGATCTTTCCAGTCCCACCAATAAATCTAGTGGACCATGCCTAGACAGACACCCAAGGCCTATCTTTGTGTGTGTGTGTGTGTGTGTGTGTGTGTGTGTGTTGTCTTTTGGTTTTTATTCCATTGAAAAGTTGGCTTCTTGCACTTGATAGATCAGTTTGGCTCCAGTCCTGAGGTCTGAAATAAATGGAGATCATTTTGATTAGGTAGAAGTAGCCTACAAGCTGCAAAAAGTTTGCAAGGAATATTTTTCTCCCTTTCACAGGCTTACCTTTCTAAGATTGTCCAGATACTTTAAAAGAAAATTTACAATGGGAAAAAGCCATCCAGGTATTGTTGTTTTATATTTGCATCCAGCACAAAACACAAGTATTTGTGACTTGTAAAAAGAGATGTCCCACTAGATTGTAAGCTTTGCTTTGACATAGTTGTACCTGTATTAAATAATAGATAGTTTTTTTTTCCTTTTGGTCACAGGTGAAAAGCTGAGTTCTCTGAATTTTATTTTCTAGTAAGTAATAATAGTACATAAATTTCTAGGACGCTTTGGTGGCTCCAGAACCAGAGATAGAAGTGAAGAATGAGGCTATATTTCTTGATGGCACTCCTAAAGTCTAGTGATCTAATATTCCAAACTATAGTGCATCTGGATGTCTTGAGGAAATGCTACAAGACTGAATTAAATGCAGAGCTACAAAGTAAAATTTCAGTAAACCAGGAACATAGTTCCAGATTCTGGGAAAAACTATCGAGTACAACCTTTCTTTGTACTTCTTCCCCTATCAGTCGATAACCTACTACTTTGATGCCAGCCATTGACGTAGAGAAAATGAAGATATCCAGTGGTGTTCAGGTCCTTATGAACTGACAAGTAGTGTGGCATCTCTATTTGTCTTTGGAGATCCATAATCTTTAGAGTATAGTTTGCCTGTAACAGGCAACTACTTCATTGTCACACTATCCTGTAAAATACCTTTGTGTTCATTAGAAAAAGGAAAGTCTTTTCTCAGGATATTTTACTGCTACATGTTAAATAAAGTATCATGCATACATAAATAAAAAATTTGTCAATAAAACTAATTGGTACAAGGCATTATGATATTTCCAGCTTACTTGGAAGGTTGAAACAGTATCTTTTGAACTTACCCTTAGTAACATAGCAAGACACACAGACTTACGCACACACACAAAGCTGGATGCTGGTGGCTCATAGCTATAATCCTATTCACTCAGAAGGCTTGAGAGC
Source organism: Dipodomys spectabilis (assembly GCF_019054845.1). Lineage (NCBI taxonomy): Eukaryota > Metazoa > Chordata > Mammalia > Rodentia > Heteromyidae > Dipodomys > Dipodomys spectabilis. Next base: position 19,047,473 of record NW_024870775.1, read on the forward strand.
TGAGAATTGTGGTTTGAGGCCAACCTGGGCAGGAAAGGCCATGAGGCTTTTTTTTTTGGGGGGGGGGGGGAGGGAGTTCAATCATGGGGCTTGAACTCAGGGCCTGGGTGCTGTCCCTGAGCTTTTCTGCTCCACTTCTGGTTTGCTGGCTAATTGGAGCTAAGAGCCTCATAGACTTTCCTGCTGGCTTTTCCAGGCTGGCTTTGAACTGCAGTTCTTCTACTCAGCTTCCTGAGTAGCAAGGCTACATGAGCCACCAGGGTCTCGCATCATGAGACTCTCTTATCTCCAATTAACCACCAAAAAGCCAGTAGTGAAGTTGTGGCTCAAGTGGTAGTAGTGGTAGAGTGCTAGCCTTGAGCAAAAAGTCCAAGGACAGTGCTCAGGCCCTCAGGTCTCAGGACCAGCACACACAAAAAAGAAATGACATTGTACATGTGTTAACCCCTTTTCCCTTCCCTGTTTATTAAGTCTTCTGCTTAGACTGGCTTATACATATTTATTTCAGATTTCAAGTGTACTTAAGAATTCCAGGTATGGGCTGGGAAGGTTGCTCAGTGGTAGAGTGCTTGCCTTGCATGCCTGAGGCCCTGGGTTCCATTCCTCAGCACCACATAAGCAAAAAGAAAAAGGCTGGAGGAAGTAGTGCTGTGGCTCAAGCGGTAGAGCTGAAGAGCTGAGGGACAGCGCCCAGGCCCAGAGTTCAGGCCCCACAACAGGACCCCCCCCCCCCCCAAAAAAAAAAAAAAGAATTCCAAGTATATAGTTAATAAGATCCCACAAGATCTTGATGAACATTCAAATTTTAAAATGAGTGTTTATAGGATAGTACTACTATTCAGACTGTTTCCTGGGTTCTTAGGACCAGCAACATTAGTTTTGCATGGGCACAACACATCTATCTGCTGAAGAAGAATCTATATCCTAACTTGGTCTCTAAGTGATCTATATGCAGATTTAGTTTGAGAAGCTGCAAGTTTGACTCCACTTTTTTTCCCCCCAGTGGTACTGGGTTTTGTGTTGATGCTTGAACTCAAGGCCTGAGCTTTTTCACTCAAGGCTAGCGCTCTACCACTTGGAGCCATAGTGCCACTTCTAGTTTTCTGGTGGTTAAGTGGAGATTAGAGTCTCATGGACTTTCCTGCTGGGCTAGATTTGAACCTCTGTCCTTGAATCTCAGCCTCCTAAGTAGCAAGGATTTTTGAGCCATTTCTCAGCCCTTGATTCCACTTACGAGGATCAAAATAGAAACTTGAAATTTAGGGCTGACATTTTGGTTAGAGTAGGGAAACCTCATTTGAACTTTCTTGTCAGGGAAGTTGAGACACTGGAAAGTGGATTTTTTTCCCCCAAAACGTGTTGATAAATCCCTGTGTGTGTGAGAGAGAGAGAGAGAGAGAGACAGAGAATGAAAGAAAGAGAGGGAGTAAGAGAGAGATACACAGAGAGAGACAGAGACCAGGGCTTGAATTCAAGGCCTTAGTAGCTTGCTTACTCACAGCTGACACTAACTTGAGCCATACCTCTAGTCTGGCTTTTTGTTGGTTGTTTTGGAGATGGAGTCTCAGACTTTACTGCCCCCACTGGCTTCAAACTGAGATCCATCAACTCAGCTTCCTGAGTATCTAGAATTATGGGCATAAGCCACTGGCACTCAACTAATTTTTTTTTTTTTTTTTTTTTGAGACAAGGTCTTGTTATATAGCCCAGGCTGGCCTCAAAATTGAGATCCACCTGCCTCAGTCTTCCAAGTGCTGGGATTATAGGCATGTATCACCTCATTGGACTTTGACTTTGATCTCTAAATCTTCGAGAATCTAGAGTGGAACATATAATGTAAAGGAAAAAAGTATGTGATAGTGTGAAGAGAGGTTGACTCTAGGCAGGTTACAGCTTTTGTTATAGGGCTTCATACCTTGATTGCTTAGGGTTCTACTCTAGGCATACTTTTCCTGTCAAATCAAGTTTAGAAAAACTACCATTCAAAGCAACTTAATATTTATTATTCTTGGTGATCATTTTGTAGAAACTAGTCAGAAGGGTTGAGAGTAGGAATGTCCCCCAAGATTCCTCTGACTCTTGGGTCTCAGACTTAATAGAAAAAATGCTTGTGAAGGCAGGGCATGGTGGCTCACAAGTGTAGTTCCAGATAGTGGGAGGCAGAGGTGGGAGGATTGCTGGTGGAGGCTGGCTAAGAGAAAAAAGCATGAGACCCTATTTGAAAAAAATAAAGCATAAAGGGCTGGGGACATTGCTCCAGTGGTAGGTAGAGTACCTTCTTAGCAAGCACAAAATCCTGAGTTCAAACTCCACTGCTACCGGAAAGGAAGGAAGAAAGTGGGAGATGGTCTCACCTTGTAACCCAGGCTGCTAGAATTACCTACCAATCCTCTTGCCCACAGCCTTCCAAATACAGGAATTGCAAGCCTGAACCACCATGCTCATCTTTATTCCTCCCTCCCTTGCTTCAGTCTTGGGGCTTGAATTTAGGGTCTCGGTGCTGTCCCAGAGCCTCTTTGTGCTCAAGGCTAATACTCTACCACTTGAGTCACAGTGCTACTTCTGGCTTTTTCAGAGTAGTTTATTCTGGCTTCAAACCCCAATACTCAGATCTCAGCCTCCTGAGTAGGTAGAATTACAGGCGTGAGCTACCAGCGCCCAGTGTTTATTCCTATCTTTATTGTGGGCATACTCTAGCTATTATAGAATCTTTTTCTACTTTAGATACTACTTTTTTTGTTTTGTAATTGTCAGTGTTCCTTGATTTGAATGTTTAGTCAGATTGGGTTTTTTTTTTCATTGCTTCCAGAATTGGTGTTCTTTTGGCTATTGTTCCCCCTCCCCCCTTCCAGGATTCTGAATTAGTGGAGTTCTTTGGATTTTTTTTTTTCTGATTATATTGACATCCTATTGATTTAATAGCTTATCTGCTTACTCCCTTGGGATATTTCTTATGCTTATTTAGACTAAGCATGATGTCTCTGTCTTTGTATGTATGTTTTGTAGGACTGTGCCTATACTAGTCAGTTACTCTGCCAGTACCCTAAATTGCATTTTCAGCCCCTAGGCAAACTAACTAATGTGAGATAATACCTAATTTAATTCCTTTACTGACAGTTTGTAACATTTTTGATCCCTTGTTCTACTTAATAAATGTGAATGCTTGTAAGTTGTCCTAGGTGTGTTCTTGGATTACGTAAATATACAATCACTGACATATGTGACTTTATAATTAAAGGAGAGAGTTACTTTTTGTTTGGTTGACTTTACAAAGTCTGGGTAGTTTTAAATAGTTGTGAATGGTGATTAAATATTACATTATAAGGAGAGGAAAATGACTGGTGTAAGTGTTTCTGGGGTAATGGTAGCCTGATCTTTAAGCTCAGTTTTCTTATTTAACTATCATAATGAAAGAGCCAGCAGTGTTTTATAAAGAAACAAAATGGAGAATTAGTTATCTAAGTGCTATTATAACAAAGTTTCAAAATGCTTTAGTAGCTTAAAACCACAGAAATTTGTTTTTGTTCTAGAGCTAGAATTCAAGATGTCAGTCATCTGGTGTTATCTTATAGCTCTATGGGAGAATTTCCTTGCATTTTTGTGTCTGTCTCTGTCCACATTTATATTAGCACCAGTCATACTTGATTAGCGGCTCACCTTAGTGACTTCATTTTAACTTAATTCCCTTTTTGAAGAACAGTTGGAGTTAAGAATTCAGCATATACGTTTTGGGAGGATATACCTCAGATCATAGGTTTTGCCTTTGTTTTAGTTTGCACTCAGGCCTTCAACCTTCCTCTAGCTGCAGTTGTTGAGCTATACACCTCAATACTTTTTTGTTTTCCCTTCTCTCTCTCTCTCTTCCTCTCCCTCTCTTCTCTCTCACTCCCTCTCCGCTCTCCCCCCCCCCCCCCCTGTTTTCTTGCTTTTGCACAGTTAGGCCTTAGCCTGCAGACCTTCCTATGACCTCTTCCATAGCTAGAATCAAAGATGTGCACCACTACACCTGGCTTGTTGATTGAGATGGGATGGGGTCCAGCTGACCTGGAACCAGATTCCCCCCAGATGCTGGAATTCAGCAAGCATTGGCCCTACTTTTGCATTTCTTCAGTCAAATGTGTACCCAGATTACCTCTAAATAACCTATTTCCAAGTAAGGTCAGATTCAGATGTAGGATTATTTTGGGGGTGGAAGGAGGAGGCATGAAGCTAGGGCTTTTTGCATACTATGTAGATGCTCTTCCACTGTACTACATCTTAAGCCTATTGCCTACTCTGGAGTAGGTAGGACTACAAACATTTGTTTTTTGAGGGAACACACTTTGACTTACAACTCAAAACATGTTATCTCAAAATATAGACAATTTATGCAAGGTAATTTATTTGCTGTTCATCCTGGAAGACTTCCTGATAAAACTTAATCTTTGAAGTTGCATAGAATTAAGAGAGCTTTAGGATACTTGTTTAAAATAAAAAAAAGAGAGAGAGAGAGAGCTTTAGGTAAATGGAAGATAACATGAAAATTTTACAGTGTTTCAGAAATATAAAGTATTTGACTTAATCACAATGAACACAAGGTCATAAAACAACTTGTTTTCAAAATTTACATTTTTTCCTTCCAGTGGATTCAGGCACTGTGGGTCATTAAAATATTTGTTGAGAAAGCTAAGTACAACTGTAATGCCAGCACTCATGAGACTGGAGTAGAAAGATCTTTAATTAGAGGCCATTCTGAGTTATATAGCAAAGCCTGTCTCTAACACTAAACCAAAAACAGAATTAGTGAGATCAGTGTAGAGGTGTGGTGGTAGTTGTTGAGGGGTTTTTTTTGGGAGGGGGAGAAAGGGTAGGGAAATCATGATGACGCAGGTATGCTTTTTAAAAAAAAAATTAATGACTAGCAGTTCTCTCTAGTTAATGTAGAGTGGTTCTTAAGAATTTATTGGGGTTCAGAGAAGGTACATCAGAGAACATAAGACTATGAATGGTTTTAAGATCAGTAAGTTTTCATGCTATGAACTTTATTTCAGTAGTTTGGCGTGGACATTTGGTCAACTGAAGATGTAGGAAAATTGTTTTGAGAGAAACATTTCAATAAATATTTTTCTTTTTTTTCTAGTTGGAAAATGGATATACTTTATTTGACTATAATGTTGGACTGAATGATATAATTCAGCTACTAGTACGCCCAGACTCTGATCTTCCTAGCACATCTAAACAGACGGATATACAGGCTAAACCCTGTTCTAATAGTCCACCTAAAGTAAAGAAAGCTGCAAGGGTGGGATCTTCCAGTCAGCCTTCTACATCAACTCGTGCTTGTCTCATTGATCCTGGCTTTGGACTATATAAGGTATGTCGTCTTCATACTTCTTAGTTGTGAGAATACTGATGTCTACTTGACTCAAGTCATCATGAATAAGTAAATACTGATTGCCATTTGAAAGTAAGATTGGGCTATTAATAGTTTTAACTTTTAAAAGTAGTTTTTAAAAGTTTGCTGTGAATTGGGGCTGGGAATGTGGCTCAGTGGTAGAGCACTTGCCTTGCATGCTCGGGCCCTGGGTTCGATTCCTCAGCACCACATAAGAAAAAAGCTGGAAGTGGCGTTGTGGCTCAAGTGGTAGAGTGCTAGCCTTGAGCTGAAGAGCTGAGGGACAGCGCCCAGGCCCAGAGTTCAAGCCCCACGACCGGACCCAAAAAAAAAAAAGAAAAAAGCTTGCTGTGAATTAAGCAAATACATGCATATGTTCAAAGAATGATAAAGAAAATACTTGTTATAATTCCATCAAATAGAATGATGTCTTTAAAGCCTGTGTGCTCCTTTAAGAATACATTTCCCTCTCTAAAAGGTAAACTATTTATTTGGACCTTTGTGATCATTTTGTTTTTCTTTGGTTTTATAATCTGTGTATATTTCTCTATAAATAATAATGTTGTTTTGTCTATAATTGAATTTTTTATTATGGTAATTCTACTTTCTCCAACATTGAGAGATTATTCTGGTGCATATAGCTGTTTTATTCTTTCATGCTATTACATTCTGTTTTATTAACATGCTACTATATAGTTAATCCATAATTAATAGACGTGTGGACTATTTCCAGCTTCAGCTGCTTTTAATAGTGTTATTGAAACTTCAATGTGTATCTTGATGCATATGTTCAAGAATTTCTTTAGATTTCTATCCAACAATAGAAGTTCTGATTGTTCACTCAATGGCTGCCATCAGACTTTCTTTTGTTCCATTGGCCTATTTGTCTACTCATGTGCCCATATCATTCTAGCCTTGTAGCGTTTTTTGATTTCTTCCATTTCCAGAACTTTTTTCCAGTCTTCAAGAGTGTTTTGGCTTTTGGGTTAGAAACAAATGAAACACTCGAAATTAAAATTGTTAGAATTATCAAAGCTCTACAAACCATCTGTTAGGATTTCAGTGGGATTGCATCTGCAGATCAGGGTAGAGATTGATATCTTTAACAATTCTGGGGGGTTATTTGTTTTTTATTTTTGTTTATGGTTTTGTTTTTGGGCTGGTCACGAGACTTGAACTCAGGGCCTGGGTGCTGTACTTGAGCTTTTTTGCTCAAGGCTAGCGTTCTATTACTTGAGCCACAGCTCCACTTTTAGCTTTTTTTGGTAGTTAATTAGAGATAAAAGTCTTTTGGGCTTTCCTGCCCCAGATGGCTTTGAACCATGATCCTCAGATCTCAGTCTCCTACTAACTAGCATTACAGGTGTGAGCTACCAGCAATGTTGAGTTTCTTAATTCATGAACATGTTCAGTCTTTTTATTCATGAACATGAGACATGTCCATTAATTTAGATCTTTTGACATCTTTTTGGGGAGGGTGGGGTGCTTGTAAGTCTTGAACTCAGGGCCTGGGTGCTGTCCCTGAGCTTTATTCTCAAGGCTGTCATTTTACTACTTGAGCCTAGCTCAACTAACAGCTTTTTAGTGGTTAATTAGAGATAAGAGTCTCACGGACTTTCCTGCTTAGACTAGCTTTGAAATGTGATGCTCAGATTTCAGCCTCCCAAGTTAGGTAAGAACACAGGCATGAACCACTAGTGCCCAGTATCTTTTAATGAATATTCTTGTTTGACCTATTATTGGTAGTATTATCTTCTTTTGTACCTGTACTGAAGCTTGAAGTCAGAACCTGGGCTCTGTCCCTTAGCTTTTTCATTAAAGGCTGGCACTCTTACCATTTGAGATTTATTTCTGGCTTTTTTGGTGGTTAAATGGAGATGAGTCTCAAGGACTTTCCTGATGAAGCTGGCTTTAAACCTTGATCCTCAGCTCTGGGCTTCTTAAGTAGTTAGGATTACAAGCTAGATTCAGCAATACCTGGTTATAAATGGTTATCTTTGTAAGTGATCATTAATTTGCTGGTACATAAGAAGTACTGTCGACTTATTTATTGACTTTTTTGTCCTACAGTAGTTTCAAATTCCATTATAATAGAGTGACAGTTTTATTTCCTCCTTTTCTATTTTTTGTAACTGGTTTATTAGTTGGGATGAATTGACATATTCAGATAAAGGTATATTAAACTCATATTTTCAAATGTTTTGAAAATCAAAATTTAATAGATGAAAATTTTATTTAAGGAAATGCAAATAGATTTAATTTGAGTCTTAGGAAAAATGCAAACATAAATATGGAAGGAATCAAGAAAGCTGGCAAAGAGCCTGGTGCAACAGCCTCTGTCTATTTACCTCAGTTAGGAGATTGAGATCAGGAGGATCATGGTTCAAGGTAAATCCAGGCAAAAAAGTTCGTGAGACTCCATGTCAGTCAGTAAACTGGGTGTGGTGTGTCAGCCTGTGATCCTTGGTGTACGAGAGACTATAAGTAGGATCACATTGTAAAGTCAGCCCTGGGCAGAAATTTTGGTCTCCCTGTCTGAAAAATAAAGCAAAAAGGTTTAGAGGAGTAGCTCAAGGGTAGAGTGCTGCCAAACAAGTATAAGGGTGTAAAGTTCAAATTCCAGTATGGGGGGGAGGGGAGAGGGGCCCAATAGACTGAGAGAACACCAATACATAGTTATGATTATTAACTGATATAGTTTGTCAGAATGTCAGAAAGTGGGGATCATTCATTATTAGAAAATGTCCTAGTATATTTTTTGTATTAATGAATAAAGAAAAAGTATCTAATTTAAAGCATTTTGTGTATCTAAATACAAATTTGAATCCATTCATGATTTTACACAAATAAAAGAGATGAATATGTCAGACCATGCTTGACATTATGCTTAATGATGATGAAAAACTCAAAAGTGCTCCTATTGAAAAATAAGAGCCAGTCAAGAAAGCCAATTAATATTGGTGTTACTTGATATCTTTCTGCAAGTGCTAGATAATACAGTAAGGCAGGAGAGAAAAAAATTTTTGAGAAGGTAAAGTTAACGATTACAGATAGCTGGGAAAACATATTTTAAAACAAACCTAATATTGTAATGCTATTAGATTTCCTTGCTGTAATCAATCAGTAGAGGGGGGACCCCCCCCAAATGCAATAAATTAGGATATAAATTGAAATTGTATCCTATGTAGTCCTCTCTCCCTCTCTTTCCCTTCCTCTGTTCTTCTCAGTAAATATCTTTTTGAGTATCCAGTTGTGACAAGTTCTATTCCAGTTGCTGTTAATACAATGATAAACAACTGTGGTTTCTTCATGGCATTTTCAAAGGGTCTAACTTTTGTTGTTTTGCTATTTTAAGGCACTGAAAATTAACTATGTTTTATCTATATCACCTATTTATTTGTCATATATATACTTATTCTGTTTTCTCTTGCCAATAATAAAATGCCACAGATTGGATGAGATTTGTATTTTTTTTTCTTGTTTTAATTTATAAGCTGGATGTCAGTGGCTCACACCTGTAATCCTGGCTACTCAGAATGCTGAGCCTTTTTTTTTTTGCTGGTCCTGTGGCTTGAACTGGGGACCTGGACACCATCCCTGAGCACTTTTGCTCAAGGCTACTACTCTACTATTTTGAGCCATAGCATGGTTTTCTGTGGTTAATTGGAGCCAAGAGTCTCGTAGTCTTTCCTGCCCTGGCTGTTTTCTGTGATCCTCAGATCTCAGCCTCCTGAGTAGCTAGGATTACAGGTGTGAGCCACTGGTGCCTAGCTTTCCCTGAGACTGTTATCTCTACTTGACCACAAAAAAGCCAGAAGTGGAAGTGTAGATCAAGGGATAGAGTGGCAGCCTTGAGTGAACAAGTTAAGGGACAGTGGCAGGTCACGAGTTCAAGAAGTATTGGCATAAACACACAAAAATTATGGCTTATACTTTTGTTGAAAGAGTAATGGTCTATATAGTGATAGCTTTTTTGTTGGTAGTCCCAATGTGGCACAGAGTAAGTGATACAGTGTATGTATTCTTACAAATTATAAATAACTATGTTAGTTAATTTTGCACATTTATTTATTTTTATTTTTAAGAGATAGTTACATAGTTGCTTACCATGTTGCCCAGGTTGACCTCAAGCTCCTGAGCTCAAGTAATTCTCTTACTTTAGTTCCCTAGTAGCTGAGACTACAGGTGCATCATGCCAACATTTCTGTATTCTACCTACCAGTGGAAATTAAAGCCAAACACAGCCTTTAACAGGGGATGAACTATATTTAAGCCTCAGCATTATCAGTATTCTACTTTATTTTTTCACATTTTATTTTTTAAATAAGTTGCTTATTTTAGAACATGTACTAGTAACTTTGTTTTTAGTACTTTGACCAAAATACCTGACAAACAGCCAGGTCCCGTGTGCCTGGGTATGGAAGGATTTGTCACTTTATGGTAGATAGGAGGCAAGAGAGGAAGAGACTGAGAACCAGGTGTAGCCTCCAGAGGCTTGCCTCCCGTATGACTCTTACCTCCTGAAGTTTCGGGAACCTCCCAAAATAGTTCCACTAGCTAGGAACCAAGTAATATTCCACACCTAGCCCCAAAGATCAAGCTCACAGTCTCCTAGCTACTCAGGAGGCTGAAATCTGAGGATTACAGCTCGGAGCCAGCCAGGCAGAAAAATTGGTGAGACTCTTACCTCCAATTAATCACTAGAAAACCAGAAGTGGCACTGTAGCTCAGTGGTAGAGCACCAGCCTTGAGCAGAATTGCTCAGAGACAGCACCTAGTCCCTAAGTTCAAGCACCAGGATCAACAACTACATACACATATTTTTTCTTTAATATTATTTGTGGTAGGGTTCTTGCTAGTGCTGCCTTGCACATGCTAAAAATTTGTGCTGCTGTTGAATTAATTACTAGTTCTAGACTTTCCTTTTATAATTGTAGAGGTTTCTGTAATTAAGATTGCTTTCTGGTGCTGGGCGCCGGTGGCTCACGCCTGTAATCCTAGCTACTCAGGAGGCTGAGATCTGAGGATCACGGTTCAAAGCCAGCCCAGGCAGCAAAGTCCATGAAACTCTTATCTCCAATAAATCACCAGAAAATGGAAGTGGCCTGTAGCTCAAGTGGTAGAGCGGGTCTTGAACTGAAGAGCACAGGGACAGTGCTCAGGCCCAGAGTTCAAGCTCCACGATCTACAAAACAAAACAAACAAACAAAAAAAAGATTGCTTTCTGAATAAACAAGTTTTTGTTTTTTTCTTCCTTTTTTTTTTTTTTTTTTGGGTGCTGGTCCTGGAGCTTGAACTCCAGGCTGGGCACTATCCCTGAGCTTCTTTGGCTCAAGGCTAGTGCTCTGCCACTGAGCCACAGCCCCACTTCTGGCCTTTTCTGAATAGTCCTGCAGGACGGACTTTGAACCACAATCCTTAGATCTCAGCCTCCTGAGTAGCTAGGGTTATAGGCATGAGCCACTAGCACCCAGCTTTTTTCTTCCTTTTGATTACAATATTTTGGCTACTCAAGATGAGCTGGAAAAAAAAAAAAGATTAGCTGGATATAGTGAAATTTCAGGTCACTTTATTCAAAACTAGAATGAGTAAACATTTAAGTAATATTAAGATGAAATTTAATCTGGTTATTTATTATCCAACATCTTTCTTATTTTGCTATATTTGATAACTGAACAATATTTGGTCAGTTCTTTTCCATTTTCCATATGCTGTAGGTATCACTACTAGGTATTACTACCTAGTTGTAAACTCTAGGTATCACTAATTAAATTAGAAGAATCTGGTCTGTAGAAGATTGTGAAGGGACTAGGCTTATTCATTCTCACTATATTGAACAGTAGTTGACTGACTATAGGAACTAAACTTATTTTCAGAATTAGGGTGTTCTTTTGATACCTAAGTTAATGTGGGAGACATATTTTGTAGTGGTTGTCATCTAGCCTAAATGATGTGTTTTAGATTGGTTAAGTTTTAAGGCCTAGCTAACAGTATAACATTGTTAAGCTTTTTACACAGGCTAGGAATGTGGCTTAGTGGTAGAGTGCTTGCCTAGCATGCATGAAGTCCTGGGTTCGATTCCTGAGTACCACATAAACAGAAAAGGCTGGGGGCTGGGAAGGTGGCTCAGTGGTAGAGCACTTGCCTTGCATGCCTGAGGCCCTGGGTTCGATTCTTCAGCACCACATAAGTAAAAAGAAACAACCCGGAAGTGGCGTTGTGGCTCAAATGGTAGAGCACTAGCCTTGAGCTGAAGAGCTGAGGGACAGCGCCCAGGCCCAGAGTTCAAGCCCCATGACCAGCAAAAAAAAAAAAAAAAAGAAAAAGCTGGAAATGGTGCTGTGGCTCAAGTGGTAGAGCTTTAGCCTTGAACAAAAGAAGCTCAGAGACAGTGGCCATGTCCTGAGTTCAAGCCCAGGACTGGCAAAAAAAAACCAATTTTTTTTTGCATGTCTTATATTAATTATAGGAAATACAGAAAAAAAAAATTGTCAATAACCATGTAAGACCATTGCTAGTTTTGTATTATACTGTCCCTTATCCATAAGCAATTCTTGATACCTAACCTTTTAAAATTTTGAATGCAATAGACAATACAAAAAGAATAGTTTAATGCAATAATGTGGCATCAGTATTTCTAAAAACTATCCAGATTATGAAACAGAGTAACAGTCCTCCAGGAACTTTGAAGAGTACTACCTTTTGCTGATTATAATTCCCTTTTGTACTTGTAAGCAATTATTTCCTTTATCCTGTTACTAACTTTTAACAACTTACTGGTTTATTAATCCTAACTTTCCTGTTTTTGAAATTAATGTAAATGGAACCATATTGCATTTTTAGATATATATTCTAATGAAACCCAGTAGGAGTGAATCATGTGTAGTGGAGAAACCCGTTTTCCTAGCTTAGCTGTCACATTTTTTTTAGCTGTGTATCTTTTGAGAGCAAGTGTGTTCATATCTGAACCTTACTGGAAAATAAGAGTTTTTTAGTTTATGATAATTATTATTGTTACTACTTTTTGACAGTGCTAATGTTTGAACTTAGGGCCTCATACTTTTCTACCACTTGAGCCATGTCCAAAGTCCTTGTATTATAATTATTAAAGAAGTAATTTGTCTAAGTGTTAGTTGTTAATGTTACCAAGTAAACTATAGGAAAATGAGAGGCTGTGCTGAGTTTTAATGTGTTGACATTGGGCATGTTGAGTGTAAGAAGACAATTGTTGCTGAGCACCAGTGGCTCACCCCTATAATCCTAGCTACTTTGAAGGCTGAGATCTGAAGTTTGAAGCTAACCCAGGCAGGAAAGTCCATGGGACTCTTATCTCTAGTAAGCTACTCAGAAAAAGTCAGAAGGCCAAGTGCTAGTGGCTCATGCCTTATGATTCTGGTTACTTAGGAGGGTGAGATCTGAGGATCATGGCTTAAAGCCAGCTCCAGCAGGAAAGTTCATGAGACTTTTTTTTTTTTTTTCCGGTCGGTCGTGGGTCTTGAACTCTGGGCCTCAGCACTGTCCCTGTGCTCTTCAGTTCAAGGCTAGCGCTTTACCACTTAAGCTACAGCGCCACTTCGGTTTTCTGGTGGTTTGTTGGAGAGAAGAGTTTCATGGACTTTGCTGCCTGGGCTGGCTTTGAACCGTGATCCTCAGATCTCAGCCTCCTGAGTAGCTAGGATTACAGGTGAGAGCCACCGATGCGCAGCCAGCACCCAGCCTCGTGAGACTCTTTATCACAAGTTAATCACAGAAAAAGCAGGAAGTGGTGCTATGGCTCAAGTGGTAGAGCTTTAGCTTTGGGTAGATAAAGCTCAGGGGCAGTGTACAGTTCCCAGAGTTCAAGTCCCAGGCCTAACAAAAAGAAAAAAGAAAAAGCCGAAAGTGGCACTGTGGCTCACGTGGTAGAGATCTATTCTTGAACAAAAAAGAAGCTCAGGGATAGAGTCCAGACCCAAAGGTGAAGCCCCAGGACTAGCCCAAAAGAAAGGAAAATGGCAGCCGTTTTATTTGTGTACATTATATTCTTGCTAAGTTGGCACTTTATGTGGATTTTCTTACCTTATCTCAAATATACTGCAAGGTATGTCTATGAGGCTGAGACAATTTGTTTTAAGGTAATTCCTTATAGGTGATAGATGGAAGACTTGAACTCAGGATCATCTGCAGAGTTGGAGTGTTTTCTGTAGGGGGAAAAAGTGATAGATGGAAGACTTGAACTCAGGATCATCTGCAGAGTTGAAGTGTTTTCTGTAGGGGGAAAAAGTGTTATATACTCAACAATCACAGATACTTGGGAAGTTAGGAAGGAGTTCAAGGCCAGCCTGAGGTATATAGTGAGTTCCAGGCCATCCTAAACAACATAATGAAGCCATGTCTCAAGAGAATAAAAACAAAGCCGTCAGTAGTGGCTCACACCTGTAAGTCTAGCTTACTCAGGCAGCTGGGATCTCAGGATCTCGGTTCAAAGCCAGCCTGGGCAGGCAAATCCATGAGACTCTTATCTCCACTTAACCACCAGAAAATGGAAGTGGCACAGTGGCTCAAGTGGTAGAGTGCTTGCCTTGAGCTAAAGAGCTCAGAGACATCATCCAGGCCCAGAGTTCAAGCTCTATGTCTGACAAAAAACAAACAAACAAAAAAACACCTATTTAAGTAAGCCCTCAGTATTTGATGTTTGGTATTAATGTGTTTTGGGGTTTTTTGTTGTTGTTGTTTTTGTCGGTCATGGTTCTTGAACACTGGGCCTGGGTGCTGTCCCTGCACTCTTCAGCTCAAGGCTAGCGCTCTCCCACTTGGGCCACAGTGCCACTTCCCATTTTCTATTGATTTATTGGAGATGAGAGTCCCCTGGACTTTCCTGCCTGGGCTGGCTTTGAACTGAGATCCAAAGATCTCAGCCTCCTGAGTAGCTAGGATTATAGGTGTGAGCCACCGGCGCCCAGCTTGTTTTGTATGTTTTTTGTTTTTAAACTATTCCTTGCTTACCACCATATTTCAGAGTGGTTGTCTTCTTCCTTTTTTTAGAAAACCAATATTTGCACTTGAATTCAAAGTTTTGTACTATCACTTAACTTTTTTGCTCAAGGCTGGCACTGACACTTTGAGCCACACCTGCAGTTCCACCTTTTTGCTGATTAGAGATAAGAGTCCAATTGGGAGCTCACTCCTGTAATCCTAGCTACACAGGAGGTTGAGATAGAGGATTAAGGTTCAAAGCCAGCCTGAGCAGAAAAGTCCCCGAGATTCTTATCTCCAGTAAACTACTCAGAAAAAGCCTGAAGTGGCGATGTGGCACAAGTGGTAGAACACTAGTCTGGAGAATAAAGAAGCCTCAAGTTCGAGCCCTAGGCCTGGCTAAAAAAAAAAAAAAAAGGCCTCAGACTTTTCCATTCAGGCTGTCTTCAGACCACTATTCTCAGATTTCAGCCTCAAGTAGCTAAGATTACAGGAGTCAGCCACCAGCACTGAGTGAATTATTGCTTTGTGGTTTTTTGTTTGTTGTAGTCATAGGGTTTGAGGACAGGGCCTGGGCTCTGTCCCTGAGCTCTTTCTATCAAGGCTAGCACTCTATCACTTTTTCTGGTGGTTAGTTGATTTAAGTCCATGAGATGTACTTTCCTGCCTGGCTTGGCTTTGAACCATGATCCTCAGATCTCTTCTTCCTGAGTAGCTAGAATTACAAGTGTGAACCACTGGCACCCTGGTGTTTGTTTTTTAATGAAACACTTGGACATGGAAGACTTCATATATATATAGCTGTTTTAAAAAAATATGAATAAATTCATCTATTAAGTGTAGTCATGTGAGTGACCTTTCCCTTGTGACTTTTCAGCTCATATTCGCCATATTTTAAAATTTTGTATATTTTATGTTTGTTTTTTTTCTTTTGCAGTCCTGGGGCTTGAACTCAGGGTCTGGGCGCTGTCCCTCAACTTCTTTTGCTCAAGGCTATCTCTAGTACTTGAGCCACAGTGCTACTTCTGGCTTTTTCTATTTATGTGGTACTGAGGCTTCGAAACCAGGGCTTCATGCGTGCTAGGCAAGCACTCTTACCACTGAGCCACATTCCCAGCCCTATTTTATTATGTTTTGACGTCATGAAGTATACAAGGGACCTTGCTGGCTGGGAGGACTGGGACCAGTGTTTTGTTTTGTTAATTTGGTGCTGGGGATTGAAAAGACTAGCTAATACTTAAGAGATCTTTAACCACTTGTCAGTGAACCTGTTTTTCATATTCAAAGCAAACAATCTTGAGCCAACTAGGTGGCTCAATTCTAGCTACTCAAGATTCTGAGACCTGTAAAATTGTTTGTAGTTCAAAGCCAGAAAAGTCTCTGTTTCCAAATAACAAGTAAAATGCCAGACTAGAGGAATGGCCCAATGATAGCAAGCAAGCCAAATGAGAGCTTGAGGCCCCATCAAGCTCTGGTACCAGCAAATAAACAAGCCAAGAAACTAAGCAGACAGTCCTGTATGTTCCATGCCCAGTCCACATACTAGCCCAAATACTCCTTTGTATTCATTACCCATAGCCATGTACCAGATAACTAGGGATTGCCCATTGACAGTATTCAGCTAATCTTAACCTATTCTACTCTGTCCTGCTTGTTTTGATTTTTTCCTCTGGAAAACAGTAAACGCTCTGGCCTGTGTTTTCTCCCTAGTAGTATCTTTTGCCTCTTGACCAAATCCGGTGCTTCCCTTTGTAGCCTTTAGTGCCTTTCTTTGGAAATGTTAAGTAATTCTTGCAATGGCATCTACCTCTTTATGTTTCCTTCAATTAAGATCCTGTGGACACAGTTGAAACATTCCTACCAACTACATTCTGTTTTCTTCTTTGTCTTTTCCTTTGCCATCTCCTATCTCAATCCTCTCTCTTCTTCTTTTTCTCCTATTTTTGGAAACAGTGCCTTGATTGTAGTCCAGGCTGGTCTCACAATTTTCCTGCCTTTTCCTGCCCCAGTCTCCTACCCCAGCCTTCAATCATGCCCAGCTTTTTTTTTTTTTCCTTCCATTTTGTTACTAAATGTAACCCCCCCCCCAAAAAAAGGGGGCGTAGTTCTTTATTTATGCTAGATTACTTAGAAAATTACCATGGAAATACCTGTTTTCTTGTTAATTTTCTTTTGACCATCAGCCATCCAAACCCAAACTCTGTCTACGAAAGAGTTATCTTTTATGTGCATTTTGACTCATTTGTTTGCCTTAACATAGTATGTCTATGTAATGTACAAAAGTTCTGAATTTAAGAGTACCCCGTCGCAGTTTAGATGCATTTTTTGTATGGTTCACTATAGTTAGTAGGATAATAAAACTTTTGATTTGTTTCTAGTTATAAATATAGTCTTACTTTATTCAACAATTGTCCCAAATTATGTCTGGTATTTAAGCATTGGCGATGTTTTTCTGTTAATTTTTTGTTTCTCTTAATTCTTACTACATTGCCAGATATTGGAGTATCCAGATAACAGACCTACCTGCTAGTTTGTTATATTTGATAGCAAATTCACTTACTTCATTTATACTTCTTACTAATCCATAGTAAGGTTTATATTGTTTAGAAGGTTTTGTTCTTTTTTTAAACCTGGGCGTTGTCCCTGCGCTCTTTTGCTCAATGTGAGTGCTCTACCACTTGAGCCACAGTGCTACTTCTGGCTTGTTTTAGTAGTTTATTGGCGATAAGAATCTCAAGAAATTTCCTGCCCTGGCTGGCTTCGAACTTTGATCCTCAGATCTCAGCCTCCTGTGTAGCTAGGATTGCTAGCCACTGGTGCCTGGCTTGTTAATTCTTTTTGAGATAATGCTTAACCATGGAGCTTATTAGGCTGGTCATAGTTTGTGATCCTAAATTCTGGAATTAGAGATATGCCCAACTTTGCCCAGAGTTTAAGGTGATTTTTACTGTTAGCATTTCAGTATCATAGAGTACAGCAGTGTTTGCGTACTGCTGTAAGAATGCCTACAGCTTGATTTTCTGTGAAAGAGTAGAAACCTTAGTTTATTCTCCCAATTATCATAAACTTTAATGTTGGTTTTTTTATTGTTTCTTTTAGATGTGTTGCCTATAAGAGGCTAATTTCCTTTAAATTTGCATCCATAATTCTTACAGAAGAAAGATGCTTATTTCCACTTAATGCATGAATAAATTGGAGCAGTGAGTAGCATGTTCCGTATCTGCTTTTTTATCATATTTAGCCTGGTTGGCCCTTATGTCCTTTTTTTCCCCGTTCTTACATTATATTAAACTGTCCTACGAGTGATTTTTTTTTTTTTTTAAGGTAGTACCTTAAGTTAAATGTTATATCCCTTCTGGTAGTGAAAGTTAATACTTTTGGCAAGTTTCAAGGTCATAATGCCTTCAAATACATGATCTTCCATTTCTTCAGCTTTCACTTAGAGCAAGTTAACTTTTGGGAGTCTTTGCTTCAGTTAAACATATAAAATAGTAATTATTAAGCTTGTTAAGATTGGCAAATCTTAAGTAAGGCACCTTATAATACATAGCTCATGTGTATTTAAGATTTAGTATGTACTTTTCTCTTTAAGCCATACCAACTGTCAGAATTCTTTTTAAACACCTTGAAATACTCTCTTACCTTCAAGGGAAATCTGCTTTGAGAAAGTGATGATCATGTATTAATTATTTCGATTTTTTTTTTTTTCCATCTGAGGCCAGTGCTCCAACTTGCTATCGAATGCTTTACATTCATTGGCAGGCACCCTACCACCTGAGTCATGTCTTCAGTCCCAGTTTTTTTTAAAGGGCTGTGTATGTGTGTGTGTGCATGCATGCACATATGCATGTGTCTGTATGTGTGCGTTTGTGCACCTGTGCCAGTCTTGTGGGCTTGAACTCAAGGCCAGGGCACTGCCCTTAAGCTTTTGTGCTCAAGGCTAGTGCCCTACTACTTGAGCACAGATCCACTTCTGGCTTTTGCTGGTTAATTGAAGATAAGAGCTGGGCTGGCTTTGAACTGTGATCCTCAGATCTTAGTCTCTCAAGTGTTAAGTTACAGGCCACTGGTGTTTTAAGGGTTTATAAAAAGAAAAAATTGAAGAGTTTTTTTTTTTTTTTTGTACTTATAGACATTTGTCTGCAATGTCCTCAAATCTTTTAGGAGAGGGTTTTGTGCGTTTGTTTAAATATGTTTCATTTCTTCTTCTATGTGTGTGTGTGTTTTATGTGTGCCAGTACTGGGTCCGAACTCAGGATGTTGCACTCTTCCTTAGCTTTTTTGCTTGAGGCTGGTGTGTACTCTCACTTGAGTTATACCTCTGCTTTCAGCTTTTGGTAGTTAATTGGAGACTTTTCTGCCCATGCTGGCTTTGTACTATCATACTCAGATCTCAGCTTCCTGAGTAACTAGGACAACAGTATGAGCCACTTAACGCCAGACCATTTCTTAATTCTTAATTATCAATACTATCAGATTAAATATACTATCAGATTAGATAGTTTAGTTCTGGATCATTTACTAGATTTGGTTATGTGTCTTTTGGCTCTGTTCTGACATTTTAATCTTTTTCTTTGAGGGGGTAAATAAATTTATTTACCTAGTGAGTTACTAAGTAGTGGTGAAACTTTTTCATTTTGAAGAGATGAGTTAACAATACAGTCTTGTTCTTATGCATAATTCTCTTATTTTCTATTTTTATTTAATATTTTCTGATTGGAATATGTGTGTGTGTCTTTTAGAAATATGAAGATATTCATGGAACAAAATATCAACATAGTTTAAAGTGTTAAATTTTCATTAAATACTTGTAAGAATGATTCTTGGCTACATAAGAATTATGTAGCCAAGAATTTTTATAAGTATAGTGTATAAGTATATGTGTACAGAGTAGGTACAACACTTGTTTCAATGAAGGAAATTTAGTGGAAAGTTAACTTTCATCTTAAATACCAAGTTTAAGATAGTATAATCTAGGTAGAATAATTTGGATCTTTAATCATTTCAAACATGAGTAGCTGCAAAAATTGCTTATCATAATCTCAGATAACTTGAGTTATCATAAACTAAGGTTTTTGAAGCAGTAGAAGAAAGTAAGCTTCATTAACTCATTTTAAACTTTTTTTAGGTAAATGAATTGGTGGATGCCAGAGATGTCGGCCTTGGTGCTTGGTTTGAAGCACATATACATAGTGTTACTAGAGCTTCTGATGGACATTCACGTGGCAAAACTCCACTGAAGAATGGCAGTTCTTATAAAAGGACTAATGGAAATGTAAATCATAATTCCAAAGCGAACACAAATAAATTGGACAATGTACCCTCTACGTCTAATTCAGACTCTGTTGCTGCTGATGAAGACGTTATTTATCATATCGAGTATGATGAGTAAGTGCTCATGCTATTGAGGACTTCATTCATGTTTTTGTGCATAGAAACAAGCCTGGTGTTTCTACATTATTTTAGTCTTTTGAAGAAATCTTTTAGAGGTCATGTATAATCTATTACTTTTTGTTTGGTTTGGTGATTGTTACCTAGTGAGTAAGGTCCCTTCAACTCCTAGTCATCTGGTGTGTAAGTGGTTTGTTTTCACCATCCTAATATTTGGCTTAATTTAGGATGTTCAGGTTTCTCTTTGTCTTTTTACTATAAACAGTATTTTGTAACATGGAACATTAGAACAAGGTAAAATATTTTAAAGAGCTTTTTATTGAAATAATTTACATATAAATTGTTCGGTTCAATGGGTACAATTTAATGTTTTTTAAACACATTCACAAGATTATACATTATTACAAACCAAGTTTAGAATATTTTTTGTTCCTCTAAAAGGAGTTTCATTCTCATTAGAAGTAACTCCAATCCTCTGACAAAATATATTCGGAAATACTACTATGGAAATGGTGTTCAGACTTGGTGTTGAGAGCCTAGACTAACATAAATTTTAGTTATTCCTTGAAAAGTATTTCAGAGCAAGGTGCAGGTGGCTCACACCTGTAATCCTAGCTACTCAGGAAGCTGATATCTGAGGATCATACTTCAGAGCCAGCCTAGATAGGAAAGTTCATTAGACTTAAATCTCTAATTAACTCCCAGAAAACTGGAAGTGGTGCTGTGGCTCAAAGTTGTAGAGTGAAAAAGCTCAAGGACAGCGCCCAAGCCCTGAGTTCAAGCCCTATGATAGCCAACAACAACAACAAATTTTCAGTATAAAATTTACTGTTTGGATAAATTCAGTAAATGTTACTAAAAACACTATATGAACTTAAGTCTTCTCTCAAATGATACCTTTATGTATTGAAAATATGTTACCAAGTTCTTGTTGTGTGTAAGAGTTCAAATTCTTAGATTGGTGTGAATTTTCTTAAGATGATATAAGAAAACTTATATGCCTGGAAAGTGATTTTAAAAAATAGAGCCCTTTAAGTTTTCTTTTTCTGATACTTCTTGTAGTTATGGCTAGCCTACTTACTGATAATTTGTAATGAGCCATCATTTTGCTTTTTATCTGTAAGGGTTGCCAGTCAGGCCGAAGAGAGTCTATTAGAGGAACCAAACCACCTGCCTGCACCAGATGTAGGTATGCAGAGCTTTGTGTAGTGTGTCGCAGCTTGACTAATGTAGAGAGAGATTATATAGGGAAAGGTGAGGAGGAGGTGTGGTCACAGTGGATATGGAAGTGATTCCCCATCCTTTTGCTGACTCAGTCAGGTAATTAACAGTTTCAGGTGATTACTAGTTTTGGGCAGGTGATTTCTGGTGAAACTACATGCTGTTCTTCATGAAGGGGAAGGGGGCTATTCTCCCAAGCAGACCTAACATCATCATGATTAAGGATAATGGAACCAATAATGAGAATGAGTATAAAGTTAGGGCATTTGCCATACCTAATAATGTTGGTGAGTATGGGAGTACAATAGAAAAGAGGTTAGAGTCAGTGTATGGAGATAGTAAGTTTATATGTCATGACATAGTGGCAGCGTTAGTTGTGGGAGACTTTGGCTAGGAAATAGTGTTTTAAATTCTTCACTGAGTTTTCTCTTGACAAGCTGGAGAAATTACTAGGAAAACTGCTATGTAAGATCTCAATCTAGCTAATAAAAATTTTTATTTGGTTAAAATACATTGCAGAATGGCACAAAAAGAAATAACAGTACTGTATGAAGATTTAAACATTAACTGAATCAAAGCTTAATATGCTTCACAGATTTTTTATGGGGGGGGGGGGCAGTTAGTGCTGGTCCTGAGGCTTGAACTCAAGCCTTAGGTGCTGTCTTTGAGCTTTTTTGTTCAAGGTTAGCAGTCTACCACTTGAACCATAGCTCCATACCTGGCTTTTTGGGTTCTCTCACTCTTTCTTTCTTTCTTTCTTTCTTTCTTTCTTTCTTTCTTTCTTTCTTTCTTTCTTTCTTTCTTTCTTTCTTTCTTTCTGTCTTTCTTTCTGTCTTTCTGTCTTTCTTTCTGTCTTTCTTTCTGTCTTTCTTTCTGTCTTTCTGTCTTTCCTTTTTTTGTTGTTGTTGTTGGTTGTGGGCCTGAACTCTGGGCCTGGGTGCTGTCCCTGAGCTCTTCAGCTCAAGGCTAGCTAGTGCTCTATCACTTAAGCCATAGTACTACTTTTGGCTTTTTCTGCTTATGTGGTGCTGAGGAATTGAACCCAGGGCCTTATGCATGCAAGGCAAGCACTCTACCACTGAGCCACCTTCCCAGCCCTCCTTTTTGTGTTCTTAATTAGAGATAAGCATCTCATGGACTTTACTTTCCCACTGTCTTCAAACCATGAACCTCAGATCACAGCCTCTCCAGTAGTTAGAATTATAGGTATGAGCCACTGGTGCCTGACAGCTTCAAGGTTTTGAAATCTGATTTTAAAGTAAGATGATATAGAGAATAGACCCAAATGCTTGAGTTTGGTGTAACATTAAGAGCAAAAAGCACAGTATCTTAATGTTTACTTGGCTATTATACAGTGGGGTTACAATTACATGGGCAAGGTAATGAGTACATTTCTTATCAAACATTGTTGCTTCCTCCTTTGTTTCCCCTTCCCATATCTCCCCCCCTCGCCAAAGTTGTAAAGTTTGTTTTTTGACATAACATCTTTTTATTTATTTATTTTGGTCAGTCGTGGGGCTTGAACTCTGGACTTAGATGCTGTCCTTGGCTCTTCAGCTCAAGGCAAGCGCTCTACCGCTTGAGCCACACCACCACTTCCAGTTTTCTAGTGGTTTATTGGAGATAAGAGTCTCACGGACTTTTCTGCCCAGGCTGGCTTTGAACCGTGATCCTCAGATCTCAGCCTCCTGAGTAGCTAGGATTACAGGTGTGAGCCACCAGCACCCCCGACTCGACATAACTTCTTATACAGCTCATTAATGGAGAAAATGTCTTGATTAGAATGAATGTCAATAGTAAAAAAAGAATCTAGGTCCAAAATACTAAAATATTCTAAAATATTCTTCCATGAGTTAAATGTTTCAGTCTTGGTAACCCAAAGGTATAATAGATGAACTTCCTTTTAAAGAAAAGATAACAGAAATGGGGCTGGGAAGGTGGCTGAGTAATAGAGTGCTTGCCTAGCATGCATGAGGTCCTGGGTTCGATTCCTCAGTACCACATAAGCAGAAAAAGCCGGAAGTGGTTCTGTGGCTCAGGTGTTAGAGCGCTAGCCTTAAGCTGAAGAGCTGAGGGACAGTGCCCAGGCCCAGAGTTCAGGCCTGACGACTGACAAAAAAAAAAACAAAACAACAAAAAACAGAAACTTAGTTGTAAGTAAATGTCATTTACATTTCTAAAAAGGTAAAAAGAATGGGCTAGGAAGGTGGCTCAGTGGTAGAGTACTTGCCTTACATGCATAAAGCCCTGGGTTCTATTCCTCAGCACCACTTAAGCAGAAAAGGCCTGAAGTGGCACTGTGGCTGAAGTGGTAGGGTGCTAGCGTTAAGCTAAAGACCTGAAGGAGAGAGGCCAGGCCCACAGTTCAGGCCCCCTGACCAACCAAAAAAAAATAAAAATAAAAAGAACTGTATTAAGGATAGTGTAAAATATATAAAATAGTGGATAAAAATCTGTATAACAAATGGATGGTATAATGTCCTAAAAAGAGTGTCTTTGTGATCTGATCTGAATATGATAATCTTTTCTTCATCGTCATTAGAACAAATAAGTTTTAAAAAATGATGGACTACTTGCTAATTTTAATAAATCATCAAGTTCTTTGGATTAAAAAAGAATATATTGAAGCAGGGTACCAATGGCTCATGCCTGTCATCCTAGCTTCTCAGGACACTGAGATCTGAGGATCATGGTTCAAAGCCAGCTGGGGCAGGAAAGTCCATGAGACTTATCTCCAAGTAACCACCAGAAACCAAGTGGCTCTTTGGCTCAGGTGGTAGATCCCTTTCCTTGAGCTGAAGAGCTCAGGGACAGTGCCCAGGCCTAGAGTTCAAGCCCCAAGACTGACCAAAAACAACAACAACAACAACAAAAAACCCAACAACACTGAAGATTGCTGTTGGAGCATTTCCCCGATTCTATCCCAAAGAGACAGTCATCTTGTGTTGCTTTGATTGGTCCCCAAACTCCTGTGCTTGAGTGATCCTCTTACTTCTCAAGTGGCTGGAATTGCAGGCCCATGCTACTGTGCCCATCTGTGATAAACATTGGTTGAATATTAAGCTTCAGGTGAGTCAATAGAATGTAGCTGTCAAATGGATGATGTTGAGATTATACTGGACTGGCTGTTCCATATCCATAATATTATCCTCCAGCTCCCATGCTTTAAAAACAATACCAACACGACCAGGTTCATGATGGTAAAAATCAAAATATAAACTTATAAATCACAATGAAGAGTAATTGAAAGAACTAAATATTTAGCTTGAAAAACTTGAAACATAAGAACTTTTATTGTGAACGCTGTCTAGTGGAAATTTCTATATAACACACTGGTAAGTTTCAGGATTAACCAACCTACAGTCAGATCTCTTAAAGGCAGAGAATAATTTGACTTGAGAAGTAGCCAATTTGGAAACAAGCATTGGCTATCTTCCACTTTAGAGACTTTGTTAAGTTACCATTACCAAATGTGCTGGTACTAATTGTGCTGGTACTGAGAATTGACTTCAGGGCCTTAAGCTTGGTAGGCAATAGAGAATTTACAAAGTTAGTGATTGTAGATGACATATATCTTCAGTGTAATTTTTACTTCCAAAACATTGTTTCTCAGGTTCACCTTTTTAATACTTTAAGTGGGCTGTCATCCTATTCCAGTTATGTACTAACTAGGAACTACCATAGTTTTATCAGTAAACTAGCTGTTTTTCTCATACTAGAGTAAGCTGAAAGCATTTTGTCTATTTGACAAACTTGTACATTAGCATTATCTCCAAACCTCTGAGAACCTCGAGCCAGTTGTCCTTAAGCATAGGTGAGAGAGGTATCCTACATGGGATTCTACATGTGCTCCACTGTTTGAGCCATGCCTCTGGTTTGTTTTTCGGAGACTTTCTGCTGGGCTAGCCACAAACTGCAACTCTTCAGATCTCATCTTTTTTATTCTTTATTATTTTAATTGCTATTAAATGATTCATCTATCATCACTTTTTGTTTGTTTTTGTCAGTTGTGGGGCTTGAACTCTGGGCCTGGGCGCTGTCTCTCAGCTCTTCAGCTCAAGGCTAGCACTCTGCCACTTGAGCCACAATGCCACATTCTGGTTTTCTGGTAGTTAATTGGAGATAAGAGTCTCACGGACTTTCCGCCCCAGCTGGCTTTGAACCATGATCCTCAGATCTCAGCTTTCTGAGTAGGATTATAGGCATGAGCCACTGGTGCCTGGCATCACCCTTGTTTTATTTGAACTCAACCAATGTGGTTAGTGTTCCAAGAGAAAAATTAAGACTATAGATGTAGAAACTATTTTTGTTTTTTTGTGCTGGTACTGAGAAGTGACTTCAGGGCCTCAAATTTGCTAGGCAAGCACTCTACCATTGGGCCATGTCCCCACCTGTAAATCGATTTGAAAAGCACCTTTTAGTGGACTTTTACAACTTAGCTGTGAGGAGAGCTACCTCCCTTTCCTACCCCACAAAACCCTGATAATGGGAACAAATTATACCTGAATGAAAGCTCTACTTTCAGAGGTATTTTTCTGCAAAAAAAAAAAAAAAAAAAAGGATTAAAAGTAAGCAAATGTCAAAGTAATATAGTCAGTTATAAATTATTAGTCAGGAAGACACCAAGTTTTCTCTAATTTTGGTAAGCGTGCACTTGTTCACCATGCCTGAGTGTTCTTTATTCCTATCAGCTATGTTCTGCTTAACATATTAAAAGTTGAGTTGAACAGTTGTAAGGATCCTTCAACATCCAAATTCACGGAAACAGTATTCTTGAGAAAGTAGATCCTGAAGCTACTGATGAAAAGCAGCAGGAATCTTGAGACAATAATTTCCTTAGTGTTTCTGACAGGTAATATCTATGGAATATCTCACAGTACTTTAGATAATGTTAAGCCTTATGTGCGGTATTTTCAACTCACTTTTTTTTGTCGGTTGTGGGGCCTGAACTCTGGGCCTGGGCACTGTCCCTCAGCTCTTCAGCTCAAGGCTAGTGCCCTACCACTTGAGCCACAGCACCACTTCTCGCTTATTTTCTGCTTATGTGGTACTGAGGAATCGAACCCAGGGCCTCATGCATGGTAGGCAAGCACTCTACCACTGAGCCAACTTCCCAGCCCCTCAACTCACTTCTTATAAGTAGGGTTTTTTGTTTGTTTTGCACCAGTACTGTGGCTTGAACTTGAGGCCTTATACACTCTGCTTGGCTTTTGGAAACATAGCTTGCACTCTATGACTTGATCCATACCTCCAGTCCAGCTTTTTTCTTAGTAATGGAGATAAGAGCCTCATAACTGCCTGGTTTCAAACTGCAATCTTTGTATCTCTGCCTCCTGTACTCAACTTACAGGCATGAACCACTGACATTTACCTATAATAATGTTCTTTTTGTTTGTTTGATTTTCTTTTTCTTTTTTTTTTTTTTTGCCAGTCCTAGAG
Source organism: Dipodomys spectabilis (assembly GCF_019054845.1). Classification (NCBI taxonomy): domain Eukaryota; kingdom Metazoa; phylum Chordata; class Mammalia; order Rodentia; family Heteromyidae; genus Dipodomys; species Dipodomys spectabilis. Next base: position 19,073,853 of record NW_024870775.1, read on the forward strand.
CTTGAACTCAGGGCTTGGGCACTGTCCCTGAGCTTCTTTTGCTCAAGGCTAAGCACTGTACCACTTGAGCCACACTACCACTTCTGGCTTTTTCTGTTTATATGTTATGGAGGAATCGAACCCAGGGCTTCATGCATGCTAGGCAAGCACTCTTCCACTAAGCCACATTCCCAGCCCTGATTTTGTTTTCTTAAATAGTAATTCATTTAGGTCTAAGTCCTATGATAGCTTCTAAGGGATAAGAAAGTGATAAGTAAATATGGAGATTATTAGTGGTATTTTTGTTCATGTGTAAATGTTGTGGTATTAGAATTTAAGTTAACTATTACAGATATTGTAATAGTTAACATAAATCACTGAGAGCTATTGTTTATAGGTTACAAATAATGGTAAATTATTCTATAGGGCAGTTGATGAATAGGCAACTGAGTTTAGTTAAGCCCACAATTGCATATGGTGGATAGGCATATTTAGACTAAGGATTATACTTTGGTTAGTTGTTGGCAAGATTTGAAGTAGATGAAATTGGGAATTTTGCATTTTGATTCCTGATACAATTGGGAATTACTTCTGGAGTCTAAAAGTGGAATTGGGCTAGTTCTAACTGATAGGTTTATTATAAGGACTAGTGGTGGTTAATGGCTTTTAACAGTCCATTGTCCTGATTGAAGCATATTTGTGATAATAGCCATTATTAGGATTAAGGATTTTGTTTGCTTGTATTAAAAGTATTTGATAGCAGCTTCTGTGGAGTGGGTAATTGATTTGCAATTAGGATGGGAATAATAGCATGCTTATTTCTAAATCCACTAAAATTAATAGATACTGTGATTATAATACCTGAGAGAAGAGTTGATATAACTTCAGGGTAATTTTTTTTAATTATTAGTGAGCCAGACACTGGTGTCTCATACCTATAATCCTACTCAGGAGGCAGATCTTTCGATGGTGGTTCAAAGCCAGCCTGGGCAAGAAAGTTCGTGAGACTCTTTATCGCCACTTAACCTTCAGAAAACCAGAAGTGGCGCTGTGGCTCAAAGTGATAGAGCACTATCCATGAGCAAAAGAGCTTAAGGATAGCACCCAGGCCCTGAGTTCAAGCTCCACATCCAAAAATACATAAATAATCATTATTTTTTTATTGTTATTATAATGTACAAAGGGGTTACTGTTTCATAGGTCAGGTAATGAGTCCATTTCTTTTTGGACAGTGTCACCCTTTTCTCTGTTTTTTCTACCTGTCCCAGCCCTCGTTGTAAAGTTCATTTTATTTTTTTCTGGTACTCCTGGGACTTGAACTCAGGGCCTGGCCACTGTCTCCAAGCTTCTTTTGCTCAAGGTTAGTACTCCACCACTTGAGCCATGGTGCCACTCCTAGCTTTTTCCCAGCCCCTGTGTAGTTCATTTTCAACATAGTATCTACTGAGTACCACTGCTGCATTTCTTTACCCTTTGTCTAACCATTTCTGTGCACCCCTTCCCCCCCCCCAAAGACAGATGAATGAACAAACAAGTCAAAAAGAAAAGAAAAACTGTTGTTTGCACTTCCTGGGATTCATTTCAATAAGTATTATTTTATGTGATCAGAGGCATTGTACCTTTGTGTTCCTCCCCTAAGAGTATCTTCCTTTGGTCTCACTGTGAATGCCTAAAGTCCTGTATAATTTATCATGGCTGTGTAAAATTTCATTGTGTATAAGCACTGCATATTTTGGATCTCCTCATCTATTGAGGGCTCTGGGCTGTTTTCATAACTTGGCTAGTATGAATAGTGCATCAACAGACATGGATGTGCAAGTGCCTTTATAGTATCCTGACCTGTAACATTCTAGGTAGATGCCTAGGAGTGGTATGGGTGGGTCATAGGGAAGTTCTGTGTTTAGTTTTTTTGAGGACCATTCAGACCATTGTCCATAGTGATTGTATTTGTCTATATTCCCACAGCAGTGCAGTAGGGCGGGGGATAATAACTAATCAGATATAATTCTTATATTTGAGGAGGAGTACTTGATAATAATGATGGGTATAGATGTTTTGTTGTATGCATAAGGCGAGTGTTGAGGGTAGAAGTGTTTTTCATAATGAATAAAGGACCGTACAGAAATCTGGGAATAGGAAACTTAGATTCATAGATTGAAATACTTGAAATTGAGGATATTGTTAATAAAATTATTTGTATAAATTTCTGGCACATGGAGATTATAAGCACTATTAGGAAAAAGATTGTTGTCAAAGGATTTGTCAGAGGGCTGGGAAGGTAGCTCAGTGGTAGAGTGCTTGCCTTGCATGCATGAGGCCCTGGGTTCGATTCCTCAGCACCACATAAGCAAAAAGAAAAAAGCCGGAAGTGGTGCTGTGGCTCAAGTGGTAGAGCGCTAGCCTTGAGCTGATAGAGCTGAGGGACAGCGCCCAGGCCCAGAGTTCAGGCCCACGACCGGACCAAAAAAAAAAGGGGGGGGGCTGGGAAGGTGGCTGGGGCTGGGATGGTGGCTCAGTGGTAGAGAGCTTGCCTTGCATGCCTGAGGCCCTGGGTTCGATTCCTCAGCACCACATAAGCAAAATGAAAAAAGCCAGAAGTGGCGCTATGGCTCAAGTGGTAGAGCGCTAGCCTTGAGCTGAAGAGCTGAGGGACAGCACCCAGGCCCAGAGTTCAGACCCCACGACTGGACCAAAAAAAAAAAAAAAGGATTTGTCATAATATTAATATCTTTTCTATGCAGAATAGAGCAAATAGGCCTGTGACATATTTGACATTGAAACCTGAGACAATTTTGATCCTCCTACCAACTCTGAGGAGCTTAGTTTTTACTCTTATTTTTATTTATTTATTTTGAGTCCGGTCGTGGGGCCTGAACTCTGGGCCTGGGCGCTGTCCCTCAGCTCTTCAGCTCAAGGCTAGCGCTCTACCACTGAGCCACCTTCCCAGCCCTAGTTTTTACTTTTAAATAAAGCATATTACAATGGTTATTATGGTATAAATAATCACATGTGCTTGAGTTGAGATAATTATATAGTAAAATGTATTTGTCCATAAAACTGTTGGTAGAATAATGGCTTAGATAACTTTATATGAGCTTATCCTGGGACTGGGAAGGTGGCTCAGTGGTAAAGTGCTTGCCTTGTATGCATAATGCCCTGTGTTCGATTCCTCAGCTCCACATAAGCAGAAAAAGCCAGAAGTGGTGCTGTCGCTCAAGTGGTAGAGCACTAGCCTTGAGCTGAAGAGCTGAGGGACAGGGCCCAGGCCTAGAGTTAAGGCCCCACAACTGACAAAAAAAAAAAATTTAAAAATTTTAAAAAATTTTAAAAATGAGCTTATCCTATCAATGGTATCATTTGACCCTCATTGATCATAGAATAAACAGCCAGGTTAGATATAACTAGAATAATTAGGATTCCTGTGTTTATACTGATGAGAGCTTGAGTTATTAGTAATTAGGTTCATACCATAAGTGTAAGGTGTGATGATAAATAAGATAATAGCTGATTTAGTGGTCATATTGTGGAGTTTTATGTTGTTATTTTGGTGGTGATGGTACTGGGGTTTGAACTCAGGCCCTCTTGCGTTGTAGACTGCTCATTTGGTTTAACCTATGTTACTGGATTCAAGTTTCTAGCTCTACATTTTCCTCTTTTTTTTTTTTTTTTTCTCCTGGTCCCAGGGCTTGAACTCAGGGCCTGGACACCACTGTCCCTAAGTTTCTTTTGCTCAAGGCTATCACTCTGCCACTTTGAGCCATAGTGCCATCTCTGATTTCCTGATGGTTAATTGGAGATAAGAGTCTCATGGACTTTTCTGCCTGGCTGGCTTCAAACTGTAATCCTTATATCAGCCTCCTGAGTAGCTAGTATGACAGGCATGAGCCACTGTCAACAGACGTCATTTTTTTTTTTTTAAGATAGAATCTCATGGACTTTGCTTTCCTTTTTTTTTTTTTTTTTTTTTTTTTATTTTATTTTATTTTTTTATTGTAAAGCTACTATACAGAGGGTTACAGTTACATGAGTAAGGTTATGAGTACACTTCCTCTTGAACATTGTTACCCCCTCCATTGTTTTCCCCCTACCATCCCCTCCCTCCCTCCCTTCCCCGAGGTTCTTTTTTTTTTTTTTTTTTTTTTTTTTGATTGTGATTAAATGATTACATAATTTCAAAGTCACAAGTTCATTCTAACTTCCCTGGAGCAAATTGTCTACCACAGTCTGTAATATATAACAGTGTTCACATGTTATATACCATATTTGTGATCAGCAGCATGAGGATATTTAGTAGTGGTTCAACCAGATGAGCGGGAGTTCTTTGTTTCTTAAGTCCTGTTAGTTTTGTCGTATCACTAACCTTTTGGATTTAGCATCCACTTATGAGGGAGACCATGTACCGTTTGTCTCTTCGTTCTTGGCTTACCTCGCTCAACATGATTCCTTCTAGCTCCATCCATTTCCCTGCAAATGCCATTATTTTGTCATTTCTAATGGCTGCATAATATTCCATTGTGTATAGATACCACAATTTTTGGATCCATTCATCTGTGGTGGGGCACCTAGGTTGTTTCCGACTTTGCTTTCCTAATCTGGTTTCAAACCATAATCCTCCATGTCTAGGCCTCCTGATTAGCTAGAGTTACAGCCTTTAGCCACCAGTGCCTATTAGGTTGTAATGGACCAAATGGGTAAACATTTGCTCCTTTTCTTTTTTTTTTTTTTATTTTTGGGTCCGGTGGTGGGGCCTGAACTCTGGGCCTGGGCACTGTCCCTCAGCTCTTCAGTTCAAGGCTAGCACTCTACCACTTGAGCCACAGCGCCACTTCCGGCTTTTTTCTTTTTGCTTATGTGGTGCTGAAGAATCAAACCCAGGGCCTCGAGCATGCAAAGCAAGCGCTCTACCACTGAGCCACCTTCCCAGCTCCAACATTTGCTTCTTTTCAAAGTTGTATATATCCTAATGATTGAACCCAGGACTTATCAGTTGCTAGGAAGACTCCCTACCATTTGAGCTTACTACTGCAGCCCCCTTTTTAAAAATTTATTTTATCTTATTTTTGGTTAGTCGTGGAACTTTAACTCTGGATCTGGGCGCTGTCCCTGAGCTCTTCAGCTCAAGGTAAGCACTCTACCACTTGAGCCACAGCACCACTTCTGATTTTCTGGTGGTTAATTGGAGATAAGAGTCTCAGGGTCTTCCTGCGCAGGCTGGCTTTGAACCATGATCCTGAGATCTCAGCCTCCTGAGTAGCTAAGATTACAGGCGTGAGTCACCAGTGCCCAGCTACTCCAGTCCTTTTATAGTAGTAATTATTATTATTATTCTTACTTTAAGATATACTCTCCCAAAATTGTCCAGGCTGACCTCAAACACTCAATCCTTCTGCCTTTACATCCTGAGTAGCTGGAATTACAAGTCCTAGCCACTATGCCTGACTTTTTCAAGATTTTTGAAGTTGTTAGCCTGTGTTAGTCAGTGAGCCAAATGTGCACAGAATCAAGTAGTATTTTTATATGGGAGTAACTTTTTTTATAATACAGTATTTTTAGAAGATCCCAAAAATGTTTAGAGCATTGCCAAATGAAGTGATTTCTGGGTTTTGATTGGGCAAAGTAGATTTTTCTTGAATGAAATTGAATATAGGAAGCTTTAGTGAAATTTAGTTTCAGAAGTTTGGTGCAATGACCAGTGTAACTTTTTTTTGGGGGGGGGGAGTGGGTCGTGAGGCCTGAACTCTGGACTTGGGTGCTATCCTTCAGCTTTTCAGCTCAAGGTTAGCACTCTACCACTTGAGCCATAGGGCCACTTACAGCTTTTTTTCTGGGCCAGGGCCTCATGCATGCAAAGCAAGCTTTCTACCACTGAGCTACCTTCCCAGCCCCACCAGTGAACTTTATTGCTTTTTGTTTGTTACTACTATATTTACCAAAGACTTTAAATATTTCCTTTCACCCTCTGTGACTTGCAGAGTCTTCAATGATAATGAAAAGGTGAATGGAAGAAGTTCACATGTGACCTTATCATTGCTCTTGGATGTGTTGTAAGATACATAGTTCTTAGACTAACTATATAGATAGTTAATTTGGATTTTTCAATTTTATGCATCATCCCTTTAGTATTTCTTAAAGATAGTTAAAAAATTTTGCAGATTTATCCAGGAATGGTGTTTAGAATGCTGATTCTTGAGGGGATCCCACTGCTGTAAGACTTGGGATTTGGCTAGGTCTCAGAAATCTGTTTTGCAAACAGGTAACCCAGGAACCTTTGAAATATACAGAACAATGGTTCTCTTACATACTATAGGGTTCAGGAACTATGCTGAGAATTTGATTTGAACTTTAGGTCTTTATAAGATTTTGGTGATTTTTGTTTTAATCTTTCAGCTTTAATTACCTCTTTTACTTGTTATATGGTTTTTTTTCTTACAAATTTGCAAAACAGCTAATAATGGAAGCAAACTTTCTGGCTTATTTCTAATTAATAAAAATCATTTTGGTAAGTATTCTCAAGTCTTACTTGGAATTACCATATTTGAGGCATAGATGCTTTTAACGTAATTGTATTTTCACTATCATCAAAAGTTATCCACCATTGTTAATGTGTTTAAAAATTGAGATTTTTCATGTAATTTTTAAAACCTCAGAGTAAACAGTTTTACGTTATTCTCAATTATCTGTGAGGTTTACTGTAAGGTGTTAAATTTCCTAATGTTATTTATTAGAGTACGAAATGCTTTTTCCATATGATATGACATTAAAGATTTTGTAAATTGGAACCTGCCTACAGATGAATGATGTCCTTATTTAAACATATTAGCCTCAGGAAGCTTAAAGACCAAGTGTTTTAGAATTATTAGCTTATAAACCACTTTTGACAATATAGTTTGACTATTATATATAGTAAACTTGTTTTTAAAACCATGAAGCTTAGTCTGTTTCTTTACAATTCAATACTAAGGGTACACTACCAATTGTCTACTGTTAGCAAAGAAAGTTTTATTTTTAATTGGCAACAATGTCATATTGTTAAAAACATGTACTCTGAAGGATAACTCAAAAGAATCAGTGCATAGGATAACACTAAATTTATAGGGAAATGTAAGCTTTGGATATATTAAAGGGTTAACTGTGAGTCTAGACTTTCATCTCACCAAAGTACTTCTAAACTCTGAAAGACAGAATATGTTATGACTAGTAGAATAATACCTTGACTTCTATTCTGAACACTTGAAGGTCATGCTTATAAAAGAAAGAAAAAGGACCCTAGTGTCTTCCTTCCATGGGTTAGGGGCTAGATTTTGGCACAATAATGTTGACTTGATTGGTACATTCCTACATTTCTGTACTCCAATTCCTTGCGAATACCTCAAACCCTATTTTAGAAGTTTTTCAAATTTCCACCCCTCCCACAATATTTCATATCGTTTATACAGTCCTCAGTGCAAATAAATTCTGGAAGAAGTCAGCTGCTGGGCCAACTTGCAATAGCTTCAGCTGTACATTAATCTTCATGAAAATGAGAATGTTTTGTTAGTGGCAGCCTACACTTGAATAGTCTTTCTCTTGAGTACTAGTATCATTCACTACCTACAAGTCTTTGCTCTTGTTTTTAAGAACACGGGAAACATAATAAAACATTTTTCTTAGTAATTTGCATGGCATTTTATGTTTCTACCTGCTGTGGTCTGGATATGGTTTGGGTATAGTTATCCAAGAGTTCATGTGCTGGAAGCCTGGTCTTTAGTGTCCAAGGTGGTGACCACATTGCAAATATGGAGCCTAGTAGAAACTTACTGAATAATTGAGTGAATTATTGGAAAGTATTCTCAGCCACTGTTGCTCTCTAGCTTCCTGTTTTGAGATGTGATGTCTTCCACATTCGCTTTTGCAATTGTGGTATATTATTGGGGCAAATCTACTGTCCTTCACCAGGAGCCAAACTAAAGGGGCCGAACTGATTTTGGACTTTGAGCCTTGAGAACTGGGCTAAATAAACCTCTTTGCCAAGTTACCCAACGTCAGCTATTTCATTATAGTAATATAGAGCCAACCAGTATGCCACCTATCTAGGTCAAGGGTGTTCAGAAAGAAGAAGAGACATAATAGAATCAAGATCTTTCTCAAACGTTGTAGCCATGGCTCATTGTAGTTCAGAACTTCAGTTATGTAAGAGCAGATTTTTCTATTAATGAGTTGGACATGTTTTCACACATTTGTATGTATGTTATATATCCCAGGTACTAAAGTTTGAATGTGGTTCTGGCACATTTTCTTTTCTTTCTTTTTTTTAAAAAACAAGATCCTCCTATGTTTCCCAGGCTGGCCTGAACTCAGTCTTCTGAGTGCTGGAATTTACAGGTGTGTAACACAGCAACAGATGGGAAAAAATGCTGTTTTGCAGTGTAAGTGCTGTGACAGGTATACACATTTGTCTTGAGAGTACAAGGTAGAGAAAATATCTCTTGTATTCCTGAAGAGGAACATGGACTACCAAGGATAAAGAAGTAGTAAAGAGGACTTCTTAACAGTAATGGGTATGGAATTGTGGTAAAAGGAAATCAAATTGAAGGTAAATAAAACTTTTCAGATTAAGATCCATATTTATTGCTACCAGATTCTGTAAAAAAAAATTCCTCTTAGAGGGCAGTAAAAGAAATTCATAAACACTTTGACCAAAAATAATAACAATTTGGAAGATTTGGAAGGTAAAACCCATTTGATTGAATCGTATCTCTCTTAACTGGCCAGAGAAATCTGAAATCTCAGGAGATAAGAAGCAAATGAACAATCAAGTAAAAATGGCATTGGGGGATTTTGGGAAGGTTCAGGCCTTGGATTCACTTAGGCACTTTAGAGATAGGCACATATATGAGTAGGGTCCAGAACAAGTGGCTTGGTTAATTTCTATTGAAGAATATTTTAACTATTTCTATTCAGAGTTTAAGCCAAGCAAAAAGACATTGTATCCAGGAATCAGGGTTCAATACAGGAAATAATAGATGGAAGAACCCTGCCTAACAGTTGTAAAACAGGCCTACAGAGCATGATGTTCAGATTGGAGCTGGGCACTGGTGGCTCATGACTTTAATTCTAGCTACTCAGGAGGCTGAGATCTGAGAATCACTGTTCAAAGCCAACCCTAGCAGAAAGGTCCGTGAAACTCTCATCTCCATCCAATTAACCACCAGAAAACCAGAAGTGGAGCTGTGGCTCAAAGTCATAGAGCACTAGCCTTGAGCAAAAAAAGCTCAAGGACAGTGCCCAGTCCTTTAGTTCAAGCCCATGATTGCTGGAAAAAAAGATTTTCAGATTAAAACAGAAGGTTTTAGAAGAGATTCTCTGAAGTCCAAAGGATTAATGTCATACCTGAAGTTTTTGAACATAAAGATTTATAACTGTGGTAAAAGGGAGATAAATTAATAATACTTACATAGAAAACTAGTACCTAAAAAGAGCAGTTAGGTACTCAGAGGAAAATGGAGTTATTGAAGAAAAATTGATTACACATGCTTCATTACTTAGCTGTGAATACTGTTAGGCAGTACGTTAAAAACTGTAGATATTTACAAATGACAGTGTGCTGAAGAGCAAGCAAGTTTGTCAGACCTTGTCAAAGAGTGGAGTCTAAACTGAGGACATGGCTCAAGTGGTAAAGCAGCTTGTCTACAAGTATGAGGACTTGAGTTCAAACCGGTTTTGCCCAGCATGTGATGTCTAGGGCTAGATGATCAGTTTGACATGTGTTTCTGCTTCTTAATACTAAGTTATTAAACTTCTGTACCTATCTATAAAATATTGATTAAATAGCTCTTACCTCTATCTAAGGGTTTCTGTAAATCTATATCACTACTTAACCAGTGGTTCCTTACTATAGGTGCTAATAATCATAGTCAAGAACTTAGAGGAAACTGAACTAGGTATGGATATAAGTGGATTAATAGCTAAAAAATATTTTTCATGTCAGGTTCATATTAACATCTGCTTCTCAAAACATCCAACTGGAAAATAGGCAACTCTTTTCTGAGTTTGCAGGAAGGAGTTGACATCTGAACTGAAATGGGGCTGGGGAGATGGACTTGCATGTGTGAGGTCTGGGTTCAATTCCTCAGCACCACATAAGCAGGAAAAAAAAAACTGAAAATGGCTCTGTGGCTCAAGCAGTAGAGCACTTGCCTTGAGCTGAAGAGCTGAGGAACAGTGCCCAGGCCTAGAGTTCAGGCCCCACAATTGACCAAAAAAAAAAAAAAAGTCTGCTTAAAGCTGATGCTTGTGGCTCACACCTATAATTCTAGCTACCTCAGAAAGCTGAGCTTTACAGGACTGCAATTCAAAGCTAGACCAGAAAGAAAAGTCTGCAAGATCCTATCTTCAGTTAACCAGCAGAATGCCAGGCTGGAGGTAGGGCTGAGATGGTGGAACACCACCCAAGCAAGTAGGCTGGTTAAGCATGAAGCCTTGATTTCAAACCTTAATAGTGGGAAGAAGAAAACAAGGGGATCTGCTTATGTGGTTGGCCCTTGCTGAGTTTTAGGAACTTAGCTGCAAATCAAAAATTTTGTTATATTATCTGAAGTGAGTTGAGTACCTATGTGATATAATAACTTTGTGAGGGGAAGAAGCAAGTCTAGTGTTTCTGGCTTCCTGTGGTCACCGCTTATGTCTTTTCCTTTTGATTTTGTTTTATATCCTGTGGCTGTAGTAAATTGTAGCTGTGGATACAGCAATATTCTATGGTCTGAGGAGTCCTTTGCATTCTGGTGAATCATTGAACATGTAGTGGTATTAAGAACGTTGGCACATAAAATGTAACAACAAATCCCATACGAGGTCTAATGATTTCTTATTATCAAATGTTCAAGAGTTCCTGAATTGTCTCATTGAACATATACCTAGAACACTAGGTCTTGGTGACTCACATCTGTAATCCTAGCTACTCAGGAGGGTGTAATTGAGAGAAATGGGGTTCAAGGCCAGTCAGGCAATAAAACTTCATGATATCTCAATGAATAAAACATTGGGCACAGTGGTATGTGCTGTAGATCCCAGCTGTGCAGGAAGCCTAAAGATTGCAGTCCAGACGGGCTCAGGCAAAAAAGTGAGGCACTTTGAAAAATAGAAAGCAAAAGGGATTGAGGGTATGACTCAAGTGGTAGAGTATCTACATAGAAAATACTAGGCCCTTGGGGCTGGGAGTTTGCCTTGCATGAGGCCCTGGGTTCAATTCCTCAGTGCCACATAAGCAAAAGGATAAAAGCCGGAAGTGGAGCTGTGGCTCAAGTGGTAGAGCGCTAGCCTTGAGCTGAAGAGCTGAGAGACAGTGCCCAGGCCCAGAGTTCAGGCCCCATGACCAGACCCCCCCCCACCCCCCCACCCCCCAAAAAAAGTACTAGGCCCTGAGTTCAGACCCTAGTACTGGAAACACAATCCTCCCCACTCCCTCATACACACATTTAGGGTGATGGCATGCCTGTAATACCAGCCCTGAGGAGTCAAACAGACACAGGAGGGTTATAAATTGGAGGTTAGCTTAGACCAGCTAAGCTTTACATACTATGAGCTGGTCTCAAGTAATAGCAATGAAACAAAACTATATTCGGAGTCTATATATTTTTTTAAAGTACTTTCATTCTGAATGTCTTTTAGTAAATTTAGGCAAAATGAGACTATTTTTGTTATTGAAGCATATTTTTTGCTGTTAACATTTTTAAAAACACATCGTGATTCATATAATCTTATAACACATTACAACTGAGAAAAAGAATCCTCATCTAAACTAGAATTTTTCTAAATATCTTAAAAATATAGCTAGAAATTTAATTCACAACTCTATAGTTACAAAAAGTCTAAAAGATGTAGTTTTAACTTCATTTTACAGGCTGAGAATAATGTGGCTATTGTTTTACTAATCCATGTGAAACAATATGTATATGTAAATTGGCGTTTAAACACCAGATGTTGGGCTAATGATCTCTATATTTAGGTCTGACCTTTAAAAAGTAGCATTGAAGCTGAATGTTGGTGGCTTGCTTCTGTAATCTTATTTACATGAGAAGCTAAGATTGGTAGGATTGTTGTACTAGGTCAGTCCTGGCAGAAGAGATCCTGAAACTTCATCTCCAGGAAGCGAACACTGTAACATGCACATATGATCCTCTAAATGATTGGATTCTTGAAAGCAGGTGGGCCCCGGCTCAGGTGCATGCCCTGTCCTAAAAATAATCATTGAAAAACTAGGGCTGAAGGCTCAGCGGGATCATAATAGTTCTAGCAAAACAACCAACCAATGTAGGAATGAAATAGAGAAGAGTAGAACCACGGATATGCAGTTGTACTTGCCAAGGTTCCTCTTAGTATTATTTCTATTTAATATTGGCAAAAATCTACTAATTAGTGACATTTACTTCATTCTGTACTGTTGTAAGCATGCAATATATGAGGGGTAATTACCATTAGATACATTTTACAGAGGAGGTTTAGTAATGTTCCCAAGGATATACGGCAGCAAGAAGCTAAATTAGAAATCTAAACGTAGGCTGGCTGAAAATAGAATCCATTTTTAGCAATGACAAAAATAATAGATCGAAAACCTTGTTTTGTGAATTGAAGGAAATTCAGTAAAAATAATGTTTCAGATTGAAAAGTTTATTAGAAGTGGCAGGGACAATAGTCAAGGAGTAGGCCTCTTGTAGACGATTTGGATTTCTTCATGGAATTAAGGTTTAAAGTAAATTCCAAAATCTAAACTCTGGTCCTGTATCAAGTAGCTTTTCTTTTCTATATCAGAACTAGGTAAAAATAAGTAACATGGCTTCTCTTAGGACTAAAAATGTTGTCATCAATTATTCTCTGAGCAGAGTCTGATTGGTTGAGCAGAATTAAGGCCCTGAGAGAGTAAATGGACCAGATAGGCTCTGATGCTCCCTGTCAATAGAAATTTCTCCTCCCAATTAACCATAACTTAGGGTCTGATTCAATTGGATGATTGAAGATCCTATTTAGGATTAATATCTGTTCTAAATGAGTTGGGTATTTGAGGAACTAGGACAGTTTCCATCTTTAGACCAGTTTTTATTTAAAGCAGGCCACTTTTAAGGATTGATGTTTTCTCCCCTTTCTGTCTTGTTTAATGTTGTCACACCAGAGTACAATATTATTTATTCTGTTCCCATATATTGTCGAACTTGAACATGTATTAGAATTACTGAGAGCATTTGTAGAAGAGAATGGGGCCTTATTGCCAGCTTTTCAATTGTTTTACGTGAAGACTGAGAATGTTGCATTTCTAATACATGTCCAGAGGGTGCTGATAGTGCTAATCTGAGACCACACTTAAGGATCTATATCAGTTTGGCCTCCCTCAATAGATTGCATTTTAAAAGAACAGGAACCAGATGTTACTTGTTTTTGTGTACCCATACTGTCTTAAAGGCAGCACATCTTAATTTTATCAAAACCACCATGGATTGTTAGTTACATTAATGTCTTTGGCCTGAGAATAACAAGACGTTACGCTTAAAATCTCAGAGCCTTCTATAACTCCAAAAGGAAATAAACCTAAGACTCTTACAGAAATTCTTTCACATGCTTTTGCTCTCTGATCCATGTAAAATTCTCTGGGAGGAGGTTGTTTGCTTGTTGTATTTTTTTTGCTTTTAAACATTACTAGGGCACTGGTTACATTTAAAAACTCTCCTTGGGAAAATGGAGGCTGTTGGAGCATGCTAGGTTCTTATTCTATATAAGCAAATGTTAGAGCTCGATGAACCTGTTCCAGGAGAGGCCAACATCTTAAAGACAAGGTCTCATTTGGTATCCCAGGCTGACCTTAAACTTGGTATAAAACCCAAACTGGCTTCTAACTAATTGATGTTCCTGTATCAGCCTCTTAAATGCATTATAGAGACATGTACCACCATGTTCAGCCCCTGTTAAAGTAATTCTTAAACTTGAGTTTAAGTATGTGCTTTACCACCCTTCCCACCTCTATCTTAAGGTATGTGCTTTACCACCCTTCTCACCTCTATCTTAAGGTATCAGTTACTTCTTAAGACTTTTAATAGGAATTACTTTATTCTTGTAATTAGAATCATGTATATGTGTGTATCATATAGTACATTAAGAAGAATATACGAGCTCATTCAGAATATCTAGATTATAATAATACTTGAGAGACTAGATATGTTACTTATAGTGTAACCTAGGGAAATAACAGTCTTCTAAAAGTTGGTACTGTACTGAGGATTGAGCCTAGGACCTCATAGACAAATGCTCTACCACTTAAAATTCATCCCTAGCTCTTTTGTATTCACTTTATTTTAAAAACAGGGTTTGCTGCCTTTGTCCAGGCTTACCTGGAACTTCCAGTCCTCCTGCTTCTGCCTCCTAAGCAGGTGGGATTATAGACATGTACCACCACACTCAGAGGATGATGGTTTGAAAAAATGGAATGTGCATTTACCTACCATTCTGTAAACCATGAAGAGAGCCATCTTTCCAAGGCCCAGTAACAGGAGAGGATTCTTGCTCACACTTACAGAAACCCCCATGAAATACAGCAAGCACTCCTTAAGATCTTCCAACTTCTTTTACTTTATCTCCTAGATGTCAACTTGTAAATTAGGTTTTTCTATAAATTGTATATAATTTCACTCATCTTTGATAAACTATATCATAAACTATGTTATATGGTTCTTTTCTCTTAAGGTATCCAGAAAGTGGCACAGTAGAAATGAATGGTAAGGATCTTCGTCCACGAGCTAGAACCATTTTGAAATGGAATGAACTGAATGTTGGTGATGTGGTAATGGTTAATTACAATGTAGAAAATCCAGGAAAAAGAGGATTTTGGTATGATGCAGAAATTACCACATTGAAGACAATCTCAAGGACCAAAAAAGAACTTCGTGTGAAAATTTTCCTGGGGTAAGATTCTCTTCATTAATCATTAATTTTTCAATTAAGGCATGCATTTTTTAGGTTTAAAACATGTATTCCTCATAAGAAAGTTGGAATCAGGGGGTTGGGGGGAGGCTGGGAAGGAATGGGAAGGGGAAACAAAGGAGGAGGCTACAATGCTTGATAAGAAATGTACTCATAGCCGGGCGCTGGTGGCTCATGCCTGTAAGCCTAGCTGCTCAGGAGGCTGAGATTTGAGGATCATGGTTCAAAGCCAGCCCGGGCAGGAGAGACCATGAGACTCCTATCTCCAATAAAAAAAAAAAAAAACATCAGAAAACCGGAAGTGGCGCTGTAGCTCAAGTGGTAGAGCACTGGCCTTGAGCTGAATTGCTGAGGGACAGCGCCCAGGCCCAGCGTTCAAGCCCCACAGCCGACAAAAAAAAAAAAAGAAATGTACTCATTATCTTGCCCATGTAATTGTAACCCCTCTGTACATATTTTCACAATAAAAAATAAATAAAAATTAAAAAAAAGAAAGTTGGAATCAGCAAAGACATTTCCATATTCTAAGTATATTTCCACAAATTCTTGAGATTTTTTTATTTGAAAAAAATAGAATAGGTTTGGAGAAAGGGGGGGCAGGTAAAAAAAAAAATAGCATAGGTGGGCAACAGTGGCTCACTCTGGTAATCCTAGCTATTCAGCAGGCTAATGAAGATTGCAGTTTGAAGTCAGCCCGGGCAGGAACATTGGTGAGATTCTTTATCTCCAATTAACCACCAGAAAACCAGAAGTGGTGCTATGACTCAAAGTGATAGAGCTTGAGCCCTGAGTGAAAAAACTCAAGGACAGACGGCATCCAGGTCCTGAGTTTAAGCCCCATGACAGGACCCCCCTCCCCCAAGAAAAACTTAAATCTTTATTTCTAAGGTTAGAGATATTATTTGGAAGAATCTTGGAAATAACTGGTTATCTTATTAGAGAAATCATTATTTGCATCACAGGAGTGTAGTAGACATTTTAATAACTGTGTTAGTATACTAGTGATATGCATAATAACTATCTGCTGGACTTAGTACTGGCAAAAGTTTTCTTAATTTCTCTTAAACTTACAGAGCTTAAAAAATTTTAATAAAGAGAATTCAAAATGTGAAAAATTGACCTGAAATACCAAATCACTGATACTTCTCTCATTATTATTATTATTATTATTATTATTATTATTATTTTGAGTCAGTTGTGGGCCTTGGACTCTGGACCTGGGCGCTCTTCAGCTTAAGGCAAGCACTCTACCACTTGAGCCACAGAGCCACTTCCAGTTTTCTGAGTCGTTTATTGAAGATAAGAGTCTCACGTACTTTCCTGCCTGGACTGGCTTTGAACCCTGATCCTCAGATCTCAGCCTCCTGAGTAGCTAGGATTACAGGTGTGAGCCACTGGTGCCTGGCTCTCATTAATTCTTTAAAAAGAAAACTCTCAGAGGGTTATCTGAAGTGATAAAATAGTAGGCATTGTTTCACAGTTAGAGTTTTTTTGTTTGGTTTGGTTTGGTTTGGTTTTTTCCTGGTACTGGGGCTTGAATTCTGGGCCTGGGTGCTGTCCCTGAGCTCCTTTTGCTCAAGACTAGCCATCTACCATGTGAGACACAGTGCCACTTCTGGCTTTTTCTATATTTGGAGATAAGAGTCTCACAAACTTTTCTCCCTGGCTGGCTTTGAACAGCAGTCCTCAGATCTCAGCCTCCTGAGTAGCTGAGATTATAGGCATGAGCTGCCAGTGCCCTGCCAATTAGCTTTTATACCTGGGAAATTTTTCCTACTATCTGTCTGCTTCTTATGAAAAGGTTATTGGCTACATACTTGCTAATTTGCTATTTTTAAAAAAGATACTTTCTGGGGCTGGGAAGGTGGTTCAGTGGTAGAGTGCATGCCTTGCATGCGTGAAGCCCTGGGTTTAATTCCTCAGCACCACAAACACAGAGAAAGCTGTAAGTGGCGTTGTGGCTTCAGTGGTAGAGCGCTAACATTGAGCTTAAGAGCTGAGGGACAGTGCCCATGACTGGCAAAAAAAAAAAAAGATACTTTCTACTTTCTACTTAACTGTTTCCAGATCTTTATTACAAATTTGTTACATTGTTGTGCATTTTTTTTCTTCCTAATGAATTCTCAGTAGTGTTTTTTTCTATTGAGCATAAAGGGTTTTAGCATGATACTAACCAACATAAGAGGAACAGCCAGATTTATATACTTGTCAAATTCTGCTAACAGGAGAAACACTTTATATATATTAAAAATACAAATATTAAAAGCATAAATTAAGCCAAGTGCTACTGGTTCACATCTGTAATCCTACTATTCCAAGAGGCTAAGATCTGAGGATTGTGGTTCAAAGCAAGCTCAGGCTGGTGAAAGTCGATGAGACTCTGGTCTCCAATTAACTACCAGAAAATGTGTAAGTGGAGTTGTGGCTCAAATGGTAGAGCAGTAGCCTTGAGCAAAAAAACCTCAGAGATAGTACCCAGGCCCAATGTTCAAGCCTCAAGACTGGCATAAAAAATAATGAATAAATAAATAAATCAAGGGTAGGTAAACTATGGTCTGCTTGCTACTTGCCTTTGTATGTAAAGTTTTATCGGAAACAGCAATGCCTGTTTTATATGTTTTCTGTGGCTGGATTTGTGCTAAACAGTATTACTGGATAGTTACAACATGGACCATCAACCCTCAAAGCTTAAGCTACTTAATGTTTGGCACTACATGTAAGCAGTATGCTGGCTCCTGCGATGAAGAAAAAGAATGTTAGATGTTGAATACAGGATATATTTTATGTATGTACTTGTGTGTGTTTGCATGCATGTATGTATGTATGTTGTGATATTTAGTATTGAACCTTATATTTTAGAAAACATTTCAGAACTTTTTACAGACTTCTAAACAACTTTAAAATCTGATATGAGTACAAATTCTGAAGAAAAAGAAAGCAACTAAGTAGTGTTGGGAGCCCTATAATGTGGAGCACAGACTGCATGAGACAGCACATGCACACAACAGGACATAACAATACTCACGGCACTAAGCTAAAAAAGAAAACAAAAATATAGCTATTTAAATAAAATTCTCCAGGTGATTTTAAGATGATAATAGCTTTGGAGACTAGCCTTTCAAGATTAAATGGAAATGATAGATAGGCAGGTGTTGATTGGTTAGTAGAGAGGCTGGGTAGTGATAATTATCCCAATAGTAAAACACTGTCCTAAAAATTATTGTATTCCTGGGCTGGGAAGGTGGCTCAGTGGTAGAGCACTTGCCTTGCATGCTCGAGGCCCTGGGTTCGATTCCTCAGCACCACATAAAAAAAAGCCGGAAGTGGCGCTGTGGCTCATGGTAGAGTGCTAGCCTTGAGCTGAAGAGCTGAGGGACAGCACCCAGGCCCAGAGTTCAGGCCCCACGATCGGACCAAAAAAAAAAAAAGAAAAGAAAATTATTGTATTCCTGTCTTTAAGTTTTTGCTACAAGTGATAAGGATTTAATGGTCAAAAATGAAGGTAGTGTGAAGCTTGTGTGACTGTACCACTCAAGCCATGCTCCCACTACTTTTTGCTTTAGCTTTTCATGTAAAGTCTCATGCTTTTGTCCAGGCCAGCCTTGAACCACATTCTCCTAGGAGCTCCACCTCCCACATACCTGGCATTACGTTGTCCATGTCAGCCCCAAACTTCAATCTACATTCTAGTATTTAATACCCTGTACAATTATAATAGTTTAAATTGTTCACAAACTTTGAATCCTATAACAAGAAAATTTATTCAACCTTAATTATTCACAAACTTTGAATCCTATAACAAAATTTATTCAGCCTTATTTAGAAGTACAATAGAATTACTTGTACTGAAGAATTACTTGTTGTCAATATCAGGTTTGTAAGATTTCATTTGTTTACTGAGTTATCCATGTTTCTTTATCGCATGATCTCTTCATGGTGTTATCACTACATACTATTGTTATATTGTTCCTATTTTATGTTGAAGTTATAAGTCAGAGTTGAAGTTATGAAGTTCTAAGTCAAAATTGACTGCTCAGCCATGCTTTTATTTCCATGTTGCTTAATCATGTAATCTCTCTCTTACTTGCCTGGTAAAAACCTTAGAGACAGTCATTTTACTTGTTTTGTGTCTTGTTTTTCAATTCTCTGTTCAAATGTCATATCAGAGTGGACTTCCTAAATACCCTGCATAAAATAAATAACATATATACATATGAGATATGGGTTACTTGAATTCTCCTTTAATCTTATGTTTTATTTTATTTTGTTTTCTTGTGCCAGTCCTGGGGCTTGAACTTAGGACCTGAGTGCTGTCCCTGAGCTGCTTTTGCTCTAGGCTTTACCTCTTGGACCACAGCTCCACTTCCAGCACCCTTCCCACCCTCCTTTTTTTTTGGTAGTTTATTGGAGATAAGAGTCTCATGGACTTTCCTGCCTGGGGCTGGCTATGATCCATGATCCTCAGATCTTAGCTTCCTGATTAGCTAGGATTATAGGCATGAGCCACTGGCACCCAGCTTACCATGACTTTTTAAAAATAGTACCTACTATCACCCAACTTGTCTCTTTTAAATTAACTGTATTTAAACAATAAACTGTATATTAAATAAACTGTTTCCTATTGCTGCTGTAACTAATTACCACACACATGGTAGTATAAACAGCAACACCCTTTACTTTACAATTCTGGAGGTCCTGAGACTGAGTGGGTTTGGATACTGGGCAAACATCATGATATAAGCAAGGGCATTCGTGTTTCAGAGACTGAGGGAGAATCTGTTTTCTTGCCTTTTAGAGGCCTCCCCCATTCCTTGGCTTGTGATTTGGCTTCCTCCATCTTCAAAGACAGCTACTTTTCATTTTTTTGACCATTTCTTTGGTAGTCAGGGCAGGACATTGGCAGACATTTGGAATGCCTCCAGCATAGAGCCTGTTTTTACCTTGGACTTTGGCTAGTTGCTGGCTTCTGGTGGATAGGACGTTGAAACAATAGAATGTTTTGCCATCTTCCAAGGCAAACATTAGGTTTGGGGATCACTGATATAGTGGCTTCATAGCTAAGACTTTCTCAGTTTGAAAACACGCAAAGTAAATCTTACCAAGCTATAAAAACAGCCTTCAGTCAACTGGTTGCTGAAATGTTAAACCATGACAGTATCTCTCTAGCAAAATGATGGTTGAACTTTAAGCAGGATAACTTGAGACTCTTGGCTTTTTTTTTTTTTTTTTTACAATCTGTAATGGAATTAAATACTGTGCTGTCCAAAATGGAGCCCACATAATGAGAAAACAAAAGGAAATGGAGCTGTGGCTTAAAATGGTAGAATGCTAGCCTTGAGCAAAAGAGCTCAGGGACAGCACATTGGCCCTGCGTTCAAGCCAAAAAGAAAAGAAAAGAAAAGAGAAAAACCAACTGAAAGAGACGGGTAGATACTTGATAAGCCTAGTTATCAGAGATAATGTTCAAGAAGGTAGTTGAAAAGATGGTTGTTTTCCACTGAGAACTGTTACCTATAAAATAATCATAATGAAAATTTGACAACTGAAAAATATAGTAATTTAAAACTCCAAGACATTACTGTTAATAAGAACCTCCACAAGACAGGATTAGTTAACTAGAAGGTAAGGCAATAAAAACTAGGAAACTGAAACATGGAAAAATAATGAAAAGCACAGAATATATTGGACCCACGGAATTTGGTGACAGGTCTAATTTGGAGTTCCTGTAAAAGAAAGACTATAATAAAGATACTTGAAAATGTAAAATTTGAACATTTCTAAAATTGATAAAAGATATTAGCCCCAATTTGAGAAATTCTGTGAAGTCTATGCAGAATAAATATAAAGAAAGCACTGATGGGATATCACAGATAAAACTGATAAGAACTAAAGATTAAAAAAGACTGAGGGGCTGGGATGGGAAGGGGAAACAAAGGAGAGGCAACAATGCTTGATAAGAAATGTACATATTATCTTGCCCATGTAATTGTAACTCCCCTGTATGGTATTTTCACAATAAAAAAAAAAAAAACTGAGAAGCTTGAAATGTGGCTTAGTGGTAGAGTGCTTGCCTAGCTTTCATGAAGCCCTGAGTTCAATTCCTCAGTACCACATAAACAGAAAAGGCTGAAAGTGGCACTGAGGCTCAAGTGATAGAGTGCTAGCCTTGAGCAAAAGAAGCTCAGGGACAGTGCCCCGGCCCTGAGTTCAAGCCTCAGGACAGGAAAAAAAAAAAAAAATGTCAGTAACTTTATCAGAAACAATGTACAATTTAAGCTAGGATACAGTGGAAGGGCAGGTAAAAGTACATGTTAAAAACTTCAGGTTAACATATATATTTAATGAATATATTGTTTAAAAATGAAGCCAAAATAAAGAGACTCAAATAAAACCTGAGAGAATTCATCAACAGGATTGCATCCTTTCCTCCTTTCTTCCCTAAGTCCTCCTTTTTCCTTCTTGCCTCTTCTTTCTGATTGCTGGGATTACAAATGTATACCACTTCACTTAAAAGAAGTTTTTTTAGGGCTGGGAAGGTGGCTCAGTGGTAGAGCGCTTGCCTTACATGCTCAAGGCCCTGGGTTCCATTCCTCAGCACCACATAAGAAAAAAGCCGGAAGTGGCGCTGTGGCTCAAGTGGTAGAGCACTAGCCTTGAGCTGAAGAGCTGAGGGACAGTGCCCAGGCCCAGAGTTCAGGCCCCACGACCGGTTTATTAAAAAAAAAAAAAAAAAGAATAAAAAGAAAAAGAAGTTTTTTTAAGCAGAAGAAAGGTGATCTTAAATAGGAAAGAATTAAGGACTAGTAAATATATGGCCAAGTTCAAGCGGACTATTCACTAATTATAGTAATGTTATGTTTGTGTAGAAAAATGCACAAAAGCAATAATGGAAAAGCTGAGGATAATAAAGAAGTTGCAAAATTCTGGTATCTGGAAAGTAAAACTAAGTAGATTGGTATTCTGGACTGACCATTAAAATATAAAGCATTATTCACAAATACCAAAGAAATAAAATGAGATTAATCCTAAAGAAAGCAATGTCTGGCCAAAAGAAATGTAAAATAATAGGAAAATAATAGGAAAAAGTCTATAGCGTTTTAGCCATTATATTGACTTAAATATTGTAAGGACAGAGATCAACAAGGTAGTTGAAAACAAAACCCCAAGCTGCTCATAAGAAAGACTCCTTAAAAATAAAATCACAGAAGTTAAAAAGAGAAGGATACTTGGGATTCTAAGAAGATGATAATATTGTCAAATGTCCATATACAAACATGTCAGAAGAGCAAGATACCTATTCCAAAAATTCAAAGGCAGTATTTACCACAAAATTTGATGGTGTGAAAAGGATATACATACAATTAATCTACAGCTGGGCACTGGTGACTCACATCTATAGTTCTAGATATTCAGGAGGCTGAGATTGTTGTTTAAAGCCAAACAGGACAGTAGAGTCTGCAACACTCTTTTCTTTTTTTTTTTTTTTTGGGGGGGGGGGGGTCCAGTCGTGGGGCCTGAGCTCTGGGCCTGGGTGCTGTCCCTCAGCTCTTTAGCTCAAGGCTAGCACTCTACCACTTGAGCCACAGCGCCACTTCCGACTTTTTTCTTTTTGCTTATGTGGTGCTAAGGAATTGAACCCAGGGCCTCAGGCATGCAAGGCAAGCGCTCTACCACTGAGCCACCTTCCCAGCCCCTCTGCAAAACTCTTATCTCCAATAAACCACCAAAAAGCCAGAAGAAAGCCGTGGCTCAAGTGGTAGAGCACTACTGGTTTTTTGTTTTTTTTTTTGTCAGGCATGGGACTTGAACTCAGGGCCTAGGAAATGTCTCTGAGCTCTTTTTGTTCAAGGCTAGAATCTTACCACTATGAGCCACAACACCATTTCTGGTTTTCTGGTGGTTAATTAGAGGTAAGAGTCTCATGGACTTTCCTGCCTGGGCTGACTTTGAACTGGGAATATCAGATTTCAGCCTCTTGAGTAGCTAGGATTACAGACATAGGCCACCAGCACACAGTTTAAGAGTACTAATCTTGAACAAAAAAGCTGAGGGACAGTGCCCAGACTCTTGAGTTCAAGCCCAAGACTGGCACACACACACAGATCCCCAAAAATCTAGCTTTTGTGTACACCAACAATGAGAAAATTGAAAGTGAAATCAGGAAAGCAACTCCATTTGCAATAATACTAAAATACCTAACCAAGGAAGTGAAAGATCTCTACCACAAAAACTAAATTTTTGAAGAAAAATTGAAGAAAACATCAGGAAGTGGAAAGACCTGTGTTCCTAAATTGACAGAATTAATATTGTGGAATGGCAATACTGCCTAAACTGATCTGCAAAATCAGTATAGTACTCATCAAGATACCAATGTCATTCTTCACTGAGATAGAAAAAACAGGACAGAGATCCTTATTGCTATGAGGGAGGGGTAACAAGCTTGACAAGAAATGTACTCACTGCCTTACTTATGTAACTACAACCCCTCTGAACATCACCTTGACAATAAAATTTAAAAATAAAAATTTCAAATCTGCAAAAAAAAAAAATCCATTAAGTATGAATCACAAAAGCAATCCTTGGCAAAAAATTCCAGACTTCAAATACTTACAAAGTTGTAGTAATGAAAATAGTTCAGTACTGACACAAAAAAAGGCCCAAGGGCCAATGGAACAGAACAGAAAACACAAATAAACTCACAGGTCTGCAGCCATTTGATGAGAGAACCAAAAGTTTAGGATAGAAAAAAGACAACCTATTCAACAAATGATGTTGGGAAAACTGAATATACACGTGGAAAGCTGAAACTGGACCCGTATCTGCCACTCCATACTAAGACCAATACAAAGTGAACCAAAGACCTCAATGTAAGACCTGAAATCATGAAACTAACTACAGGAAGGGGTAAAACATTAGAACTCTTCTACAGAAGCAGGAACTTTCTGAATATAGTTTTTGAGTTTTGGCAAATCAATGAGGAAGTTGACAGATAGTATTGCATCAAACTAAGAAGTTTCTGAATGACAAAAGACAGTTAATAATCTGAAAAGACAGCCTACAGAAGGGAAGATCTTTACCAGCCATACACCAGATAGTGACCTAGTAGCGAGACTATACAAAGAGCTCAAGAAACTAAACCTGCCTGGTGCCGATGACTCACACCTGTAATCCTACCTACTTAGGAGGCTGAGATCTGAGGATCACTGTTCAAAGCCAGCCCCACCAGGAAAATCTGTGAGACCTTTATCTCCAGTAAACCACTCAGAAAACCAGAAAGTGGCTCTGTGGCTCAAGCCGCAGAGCACTGGCCTTGAGTTGACGAGTGCAGGAACAGTGCCCGAGGTCAGAGTTCAAGCCCCATGACTGACCAAAAAAAAAAAAGAAAAGAAAAGAAACCAAACCTTCAAAGAATTAATAGCTCAATTAAAAAATGGGCAAATGACCTAAATAGAAGTTTCTCAGAAGAAGAAAAAATAAAAATGGCCGAATAGACACATGAAGAAATACTCAGCTATCTCTGACCATAAAATAAATGCAAATCAAAATAACACTGAGATTTCATCATCCCAGTTAGAATGGCCACCATCAAGAATACAACAGCCAGGTGCTGGTGGCTCATGCCTGTAATCCTAGCTACTCTGGAGGCTGAGATCTGAAGATCCCGGTTAAAAGCCAGCCTGGGCAGGCAAATCCATGAGACTCTTATTTCCAATTAACCACCAGAAAACTGGAAATGACGCTATGGCTCAAGTGGTAGAGTGTTTGCCTTGAGCTGAAGAGCTCAGGGACAGTGCGGAGGCCTAGAGTTCAAGCCCCATAACTGACAAAAAGCAAGAATACAGACAACAACTGACGGTGTGGAGGAAAGAAACCCTAATACACAGCTAGTGGAAATATAAACTCATTCAATCACTGTGGAAAGCAGTTTGGAGATTCCTCAAAAAACTAAACATAGACTTGATTTAACAGTATTACTCTCAGCCATTTATCCTAATGATGTGAGGTAAGGATACAGTAAAGCCATTAAGATAACGACGTTCATTACACATTATTTGTCATAGCCAAGATTAGGAATCAGCCCTCCCCTCAGTGAATGAATGAATCAAGAAAATGTGGTATATATACAAAATGGAATTTTACTCATCTATTGGCAAGAAAGATACTGTTCCACTTACAAGGAAATGGAAAGACTTGGAAAAAAATAATGTTAAGTGAAGTAAGTCAAGCCCAGAGCTAGAACCAATTTATAAATGTATAAGTAAACAAGTTGAATGCAAGTGCGCACAAATGTATTAACTAAAGTTTGGTATTTGCAGAGGAGGGCTCAAATGATGTCATTCCTTAGAAAAACTCACCATCCGAAAAAATGAATACCAGGGAACTGGTATTGAAAAGTGGAGGGGGAAGGTCAAGAGAAGACAAAGGAAGAGAGGAAAAGAGAGGGGAGAATGCAATCATAATATTCAATACATATCATGAAACTAAGAAAATTGAGAGGAAAGGTTAGCAGGGATGGAAGAGAATGAGACTGACATTGATTGTATTTATAAACTGATTTGTTGAATAACTCCTTTGTACAACTATTTAAAGATAATAAAAATGTAATTTAAAAAAAACTTAGTGATGTGATGTCCCCTACAAATGCAGAATAGATGGCTGGGTTAAGACCTGTGTGGTAATTTCAGTAGTTGTGTAAGGAGACGTTAGATGCAAGGATGTCCCCCAAACTCTAAGATAAAAGATTAAAAAAAATAAGTTAAGCAAGCTAGTTTGAAAATAACAGCTATGATGGTTGTCTTTGAAGATGATCCCTAGTTATACTTGATTTCTGATATTCATCTTTTCATAATTTCCTCATTTACTGAAGTGACACTCTGACCAACAGAAGGTAGCAAAAGTGAGCCAGACGCTGGTGGCTCATGCCTATAATCCTAGCAACACTGGAAGCTGAGATCTGAAGATAGAAGTTCAGAGCCAGCCCAGGCAGCAACGTCCATGAGACTCTTATCT
This sequence comes from Dipodomys spectabilis, assembly GCF_019054845.1. Taxonomy (NCBI): domain Eukaryota; kingdom Metazoa; phylum Chordata; class Mammalia; order Rodentia; family Heteromyidae; genus Dipodomys; species Dipodomys spectabilis. Next base: position 19,099,785 of record NW_024870775.1, read on the forward strand.
CCAATAAACCACCAGAAAACCAGAAGTGGCACTGTGGCCCAAGTGGTAGAGCACTAGCCTTGAGCTAAAGAGCTCAGGGACAGCACCCAGGCCCAGAGTTCAAGCCCCATGACTGACCAAAAAAAAAAAAAAGGTAGCAAAAGGGATAGTTCACACTTTGAAGTTATCCACAAAGGATGACAGCTCTGTTTGTTGTTGTTGTTGTTGTTTTTTGATTTTGCCAGTCCTGGGGCTTTAACTCTGGGCCTACGCACTGTCTCTGGGCTCCTTTTACTCTGCCATTTGAGCCACAACACTTCCTGTGTTTGCTGTGATTAATTGAAGATAAGAGTCTCACAAAGTTTACTGTCTGGGCTCTCTTGGAACCATGATGCTCAGATCTCAGCCTTCTGAGTAGCTAGGATTACAGAAGTGAGCCACCAACGCCCAACTGGCAGCTCTGTTTTAAGCATTTCCTTGGATCACTTCCAGAAGAAGCTAAACTACATGACATGAAGACATTTAGCAATCTGCTCATACTTCTCCAGTAAAGCTGCAGAGAAGTTTTCAATAAAAACTTTATTTACAAAAACAATGGGCCAAGGTTGTTTTTGCCAATTTCTGGGCACCACAAATGGCTAAACAGTTTAAATTATACTTTGGGAATACAAGTATCAAAATCAAGATAGAGAAGCGTAGACAAATGGTTAGAGTACTGCAACAGAAGACAAGAACAAGAGTTATGAAAATGTTTAGATAATAGATTTTTTGTTATTGTTGTTGGTCGTGGGGCTTGAACTCTGGGCCTGGGCTCTGTCCCTGAGTTCCTCAGCTCAAGGCAAGTACTCTGCCACTTGACCCACAGCACTGTTTCTGGTTTTCTGGTGGTTTATTGGAGATAAGAGTCTCAGACTTTCCTAGCCAGGCTGGCTTTGAACTGCAATCCTCAGATCGCAGCCTCCTGAGTAGCTGGTATTATAGGCGTGAGCCACTGGTGCCCAGCTTTAGACTACAGACTTTAAAAATACAGGTATTACTATACCATATGATTAGAGAGGTACACAGGTGATGACACTAAAGAAAATTAAATATAACTTGGGAGGTTATAAGGAAGATGTTACTGGGCTGGGAAGATGGCTCAGTGGTAGAGTGCTTGCCTTGCATGCCTGAGGCCCTGGGTTTGATTCCTCAGCACCACATAAGCAAAAAGAAAAAAGCCGGAAGTGGCGCTGTGGCTCAAGGGGTAGAGTGCTAGCCTTGAGCTGAAGAGCTGAGGGACAGCTCCCAGGCCCAGAGTTCAAGCCCTACGACCAGACCCAAAAAAAAAAAAAAAAGATGTTACTGGAACTTTATATTGTTTCATGTAAGGAAGTTGTCACGTGTAGGACTTTTGAAGTAGCTGAAATTTCTATCTTCTGTCATGACTGGTGATTAAAGGATGTACATCTTGACATTGGTTAAGCTATCATTTATGTACAATTGTGCATTCATTATATTCATTGTCAAAAGGTATAAAAGGATGAGAGAATGGAAAAGAAGTCTCCAAGCAGATGAATGCTAACCAAAAGTAGTAGACTTTATATATTATTAGAAGTAAAAGGAAACATTTCAGAAGATGATTTAGAACTAGACATTTGTGGCTCATAGGAGGCTGTAATTTGGAAGATCCAGATTTGAAAACAGCAACAGGCAGAAAACTCTGCATTGACTACTATCTATAAATAAGCAAAATGCTGGACTGGAGGTGTAACTCAAGTGGAAAAGTTCCAGCCATTAGTGGGAAAGCTGAGTAGAGAGCATAAGGCCCTGAGGTCAAGCTCTGGTACCAGGACTGAAAATAATAATTTAGGATTCTTGGATTTGTGTGTACCTTATATATGAAACTATATATCAAAAAGGGAAATATACAAAGTGGACAACTGTAGAAACATATGTAAATAAGGTTAAATCAAACAGGCAAATATGACTTCCTATTTTAAAACTTTTTCTTTTTGTAATACTGTGGTTTGAACTCAGAGCTATGCCTCAGCCTTGCTTTTGCTCTTATCTTTTGGATAGGGTCTTGTGGTTTTGCCTGGGGTTGGTCACAGTTATGTTCCTTCATTTACATGTCAAGCTTTGCTGGGTTGACAGGTATGCATTGCCAAACTTACATGCTGAGAGGTAAATCTCTAACTTTTTATCTAAGCTGATCTCAAACCACAATCCTACCAATCTTTGCTCCTGAGTACCTAGAGTTAGAGACATACACCACCACTGAAAGACTTTTTAGAAAGCATTTTTTTTCTGTTTTTATTGGAAATACATTTAAACTTTATGCTAATCGACAAGGTATCATAGTATTTAAGCTAAATTTACATGATAATTACTTCTTTACCAGGTAATCCAAGTATTGAAGTTGTGAATTTTTTTCATTTATGATTTTCCTAAAGTTATATATACCTCGAATATTAACAAATCACTATTAAACTTTTTCCACTGGTAGGAAACAATAGTTGAGAGTAATTGGAATGGAGGTAATATCAAATTTGTAAGTGGGCAAGCAGTGAGTTTTCCAACCTGGCTTCTAATTGTTATTATTTGCAGTTTGGTTTAGGTATTTTGGGGAAAGTTAACTTTTCTTTCTCTTTTAAACAGGGGTTCTGAAGGAACATTAAATGACTGCAGAGTATTATTTATAGAAGAAATCTTCAAAATCGAGAAGCCTGGAGCTCATCCTATTTCATTTGCAGATGGAAAGTTTTTAAGTATGAAATCTTCTTTTTAGCTTAGCCTGCATGTGTTGTACATGATGGAAATTTGTTTTTTATTGACCCGTGAATAGCTTGGAAACTGATAAAACTGTAGACCACACTAATTTATTTTCAAGATAACATTAGTAAGAAGGGATACTTTCCAGTACATTTTTCTGAGTATGTTAAATGGCCTTTTCAAATGTTTATCAACTGGCACTTTGTGCCAGTTATTCTGTATCCCTAGCAATACTAAACATTCGTTTGTTTCTTCCCAGTCTAGCAGATTAAAGGCCCAGGATGTTAACTTTAAATCTACTAAGGTCTTGCTCATATTTTGCAAACTTCCATGGTTCATTGAGCCATTGATAACCCAGTCTTTTTTTTTTTTTTTTAGTCAATCATGGAGCTTGAGCTCAGGGCCTGGGCCCTGTCTCTGAGCTCTTTTGCTCAAGGCTAGTGCTCTAACACTTTGAGCCACAGCTCTACTTCTTCCAGTTCTTGAATGGCTAATTGGAGATAAGAGTCTCAAGGGGACTGCTCAGGCTTGCTTCAAACTGTGATCCTAGATCTCAGCCTCCAGAGTAACTAAGATTACAGGCATGAGCCACTGGCACCTGGCTTACTCAGTAATTTTTTGGCATCCATAGGCTAAAAGAAATACCAAATTGTTCCATTTAAAGTAACTGTTTAACAAATTATATTTCCCTTGAAATTTTAGGATATCCTATGGTGTCCCAGTGAGTTTTCTACCCTGCCCTTGGGTATGTTGGTGCACATTTGGGGAACTCTGTGAGTCAATATATATGTAACTTTTAAGGCAATAATGTATATTATTCTCATTCCATTTATCACTGGCATCTGCCTAGGCACTACCCCAGAAATTCTGGTTTAGTAAGTCTAGCATGAGCCTCAGGTCTTTATTCTTAAGGCCCCTCACACCTATTTCTCTTGATTCCTCTCTTTTAGTCTAAAAAAATGAAAAGAAAAACTATCTGCTATTTCTAAGGAGTTTTCTAAAGTAAGAGTTACTGTAATTTTGTTCTTCATAGGGAAAAATGACCCTGAATGTGACCTGTGTGGTGGAGACCCAGATAAAAAATGCCATACGTGCTCTTGTCATAAATGCGGTGAGAAACGGGAGCCCAACATGCAGCTTCTGTGTGATGAATGTAATATGGCCTATCATATTTACTGCCTGAATCCACCTTTGGAGAAAATACCAGAAGAAGAATACTGGTATGATTGCTATGATTTTATGGTTCTTAACTTTGTAAAAAAAAAAAAAAATTGAGGGCTGGGAAGGTGGCTAAGTGGTAGAGCGCTTGCCTTGCATGCATGAGGCCCTGGGTTCGATTCCTCAGCATCACATAAGAAAAAAGCCGGAAGTGGCACTGTGGCTCAAGTGGTAGCATGCTAGCCTTGAGCTGAAGAACTGAGGGACAGCGCCTAGGCCCAGAGTTCAGGCCCCACCACCCAAACCAAAAAAAAAAAACACAAAAAAATTGAGTATGAAATGGATATTTGAACTACTTAAAGTAGATTTGTAAAGATATGTAATATATATTAAACAAAGTGCTTAAAATGTTACAGCCAATAGATACTTGGGATTGATATATTTATTCAGTTATTATAATGAATTCTTTTTTTTTTTTTGTCAGTCGTGGGGCTTGAACTCTGGGCCTGAGCGCTGTCCCTCAGCTCTTCAGCTCAAGGCAAGCGCTCTACCACTTGAGCTACAGCGCCACTTCTGGTTTTCTGGTGGTTTATTGGAGATAGGAGTCTCATGGTCTTTCCTGCCCGGGCTGGCTTTGAACCGCGATCCTCAGATCTCAGCCTCCTGAGTAGCTAGGATTACAGGCGTGAGCCACCAGTGCCCGGCTATTATAATGAATTCTAAGCTGGGTTCTGGCTCCATTGTGGGTGTGGGTATGGGTATGGGTGTAAGGTATAGGGTAGTACTAGAACTTGAACTTAGCCCTTGCTCACTCATGTTCTTGCTTAGCTTTTTTCACTCAAAGGTGGCACTTTACCACTTGAGCCATAGCTCAACTTCTGGCTTTTTACTGGTAACGAGTTCTTGGATTTGTGTGCACTTGCTGGATTCAAACCTCGATCCTCAGATCTCAGACTACTGAGTAGCTAGGACTCCTGTTCTAAGACATGGACACCAGGCTTAGATCCATTTTAACCACCTTCCCCCCAGTTCCTTCTCCAATCCAGTATTTATGCTTTCAAAAGCATAAATCTGAATATTACTCATTTGCTTTAAAGGCTAATTTGTGAAGGACCCTGCATATTATTATTTAATTGTCTTTCTTTGGCCTATTAGATGTTTGCTGCATTACAACAGAGGCTATAGGAGTGAAAGTAAAAAAAGGATATCGCTTCTTAATGTTACCTCTTACTACTTATGGGGTCACAGTCTGAATTTTGCCATTACTACATAACTGTTTTTCTTTGAATTCTCATATTTTTCTTTCCCATTGTTTCAGTGAGGTTTATATTTGTGCTTCTTTAAAAGGCATTTAGGAGAAGTGATTTTTAACTTATTATAGTGTCTTCTTAGACATATGTAGGCTTTTAAAGTGCCAAAACAAAATACCTGATGGTTCCTTGGGATTGACCAGTGGACATAGATAGATACCTTCTTTGTTCAAAAGCCCATGTGGAATAGATTGTGAAATGGAAAATTTTGGCAAATTTAATTTTAAGTAGGAATGGCCATTAGATTTTTGTTAGCATATTCACACTTGTCAGCTTCTCAGTGACACATAAGAAGTCCTATCTCATTCTGTAGACATAGGCACAGTAGCCTAATCTAAACCATAAGCCCAACTACTGGGGATGTAAAGATTGAGAGGATAATGGTTTGAGGCCAGCAGAGTAAAAAATCAATCATTAAGCCAGGCCTGTTGGTGTACATGTGTGAGTCTAGCCATGTAGAAGTCTAGAGCAGAAGATCAACATCTCAGGCAGGCCCCAGGGAAAAACTTGAGACAAAAAAAGGTCTGGGAGTGTAGTTCAAGTAGTAGAGTACCTCTTCACTCTTAGCAAGCATGAGGTTCTATGTTCAAATCCCAATAGAGCATCCTTCTTCTGCTAGCCCCTTCCTTGCCCCCCCTAAAAAAGATTAAGACAATTCATAAGACAAACAAGTAGAAGGGATTAAAATTAGCTAGGTGAATATGAAAAAACATCTTCGATATCCTGTGCACTTGTTATAATAGACTATGTATAGTTTTCACTCTAATGAAGTTAGATGTGGAGATGTGCCTATTGCACAGTTTAATATTGGATCTAGAAGCATTGATTCTTTCTCCTTTTAATAACAAGAATTTCAAGCGAATTTCTGTTCTTAGGGTTAGTGAGTTTGTGGTGTCATTTGAATTTCATATTTTTGAAGTCTCTAACAGTGACATTTTTTTTTTTTTGGGTCCGGTCGTGAAGCCTGAACTCTGGGCCTGGGCACTGTCCCTCAGCTCTTCAGCTCAAGGTTAGCGCTCTACCACTTGAGCCACAGTGCCACTTGCGGTTTTTTTCTTTTTTGCTTATGTGGTGCTGAGGAATCAAACCCAGGGCCTCATGCATGCAAGGCAAGCACTCTACCACTGAGCCACCTTCCCAGCCTCAGTGACATTTTTTTTTTTTTTTTTGGGGTCCGGTCGTGGGGCCTGAACTCTGGGCCTGGGTGCTGTCCCTCAGCTCTTCAGCTCAAGGCTAGCGCTCTACCACTTGAGCCACAGCACCACTTCCAGCTTTTGTGCTTATGTGGTGCTGAGGAATTGAACCCAGGGCCTCAGGCATGCAAGGCAAGCGCTGTACCACTGAGCCACTTTCCCAGCCTCAGTGACAATTTTTTTTTTTTTTGGTCCAGTCGTGGGGCCTGAACTCTGGGCCTGGGCGCTGTCCCTCACTCTTCAGCTCAAGGCTAGTGCTCTACCACTTGAGCCACAGCCCCACTTCTGGCTTTTTTTTTTTTTTTTTTGCTTATGTGGTGCTGAGGAATCGAACCCAGGGCCTCAGGCATGCAAGGCAAGCACTCTACCACTGAGCCACCTTCCCAGCCCTCAGTGACAATTTTTTATAGCTAACTAATCATATAAATGTTTTGAAAAGGTTAATACTTTAATGCTAGCTGAAGTGCTATAATATATCCCAATCTTAGAATTTGACCTAATCTAAAAAGATTGCTGTGTTGTTACTATTATTGATTGGACTCGATATATTGTCAAAATTTTATGTTCTTTTTCTTTACTTAAAGGTATTGTCCTTCCTGTAAAACTGATTCCAGTGAGGTTGTAAAGGCTGGAGAAAAACTCAAGATGAGTAAAAAAAAAGCAAAGATGCCATCATCCAGTACTGAAAGCCGGAGAGACTGGGGCAGGGTAAAAAACGAATCTTCCTTAGTAGCAATTTATAGTATAGTGTGTTTCAATACCATGGTAATTAAAGAGATTAAACAATACAATAATTAATAGTTAATATCAGTGATACATGAATAGCCAAGTTTCTATTTTTGTTGGATTTATGGAAATAGATGTGAATAAATTATTAAGATTTAACATAATGGTTTCTCAGGCACCTTGTTTTATGACTTACAGGGAATGGCTTGTGTTGGTCGTACAAAAGAATGTACTATTGTCCCTTCTAATCATTATGGACCTATTCCTGGTATTCCTGTTGGATCAACTTGGAGATTTAGAGTTCAGGTATGCTTTTATGTGTTTATATTTTTTATTTTATTTTATTTTTGTTATTTTTTTTTTTTGTTCAGTAAAATGCTTGAAAATAAATAATTCTTATTAGTTTATATATTTACTATATCATGCTACTTTTTGATCACTTAATTTGGAGTGTACTCCTACTTTTTTTTTTTTTTTGGCCGGTCATGGGGCCTGAACTCTGGGCCTGGGTGCTGTCCCTCAGATCTTCAGCTCAAGGCTAGCCCTCTACCACTTGAGCCACAGCGCCACTTCCGGCTTTTTTCTTTTTGCTTATGTGGTGCTGAGGAATGGAACCCAGGGCCTCAAGCATGCAAGGCAAGCACTCTACCACTGAGCCACCTTCCCAGCCCCTTTATTTTATTTTTGAGGTGAAGTTTTACTCTGGATTCCAGGCCCAAACCTTTTCAGGTTCAGTTAGTCTTACTGGTTTCTTGTTCTTTTTTCAAGTGTCTTACATTCCCAAGAATACTTTGTAAGTTTGAATTTCAGCTTCTTTTAATCCAAGAACAAATGGATGACACATTGATGAGTTATAATATTTTTCCTAGGGAGTTGAAAGAACACAAAGAAAGGGCACGTGTTTCAATGAGGTAGAATTCAAAATGAGAAAAAGCAGTAGACCACTGAAGTGGAATAGCATAACTGTACTAGAAATGAGTGGTTTTGACTGAAATATAGGGGATGAATGAAAAAGAAGCTACTAATGAATCTGGGCAAGAAGAGAGGAACCAGGGTGAGAGAGGGTAATTTATAATGCTTAATTTTGGTTTGTTATTATGATACCACGTAATGTGTTTTAAGCTGTTAGAAATCAAACATTGAATAATTCTGTTTATGCTAGATAGAATGGGTTTAAAGGAGCAAAACTGGATGCCGTCAGTGCAAAAGCACTCATTATTGTAAGCATTCATGTCTCAAACCAAGACTGAGCAATAAAAGTAGAAAAAGATAGGGTTAGCTGGGCACCGGTGGATCACATCTGTAATCCTAACTTCTCAGGAGGCTGAGATCTGAGGACTGCAGTTCACAGCCATCCCAGGTAGGGAAGTAATGAGATTCTTACCTTCAGTAAAACCAGAAGGGGCGCTGTGGTTCCAGTGGTAAAGCCCTCGTCTTGAGCTGAAGAGCTCAGGGAGAACACCCAGGCCCAGAGTTCAAGCCCCACAACTGACCCAAAAAAAAGAAAAAGAAAAGAAAAAGATGGTTTTGAGTTTTAAGAGACAAAATCACAGTAGTCCTGGGATAAATGGCTTTGAGTAATAATGTAGAAGAATGAAGTTAAAAGGATTGCTGCATGTTTGACTTGACAAACTGGTTAGGAAACATCTACTATCTGAAATATGATAAACAGGAAAGGAGAAGAGGTATTGTCTGCTGATAGTTCTCCTTGACCTGGAAGTTAGGGTTATATAAAGTAATGATTACTTAGTCATTATTTTAAGCTCAGAATTCTAGGCTTGTCAGCTCTGTACCTTTAGGGTTTGTTTGGGGAAAACAAAGAAGAGCAGAAGGTAGAACTCTGAGTGAGATACAGCATTTGGATTTTTAGGGTCCAATAACAGTGAAAGCATTTGTTAAATGTAATTCAGTGGTTAAAAAAGTACTGTGAGAGTCGTTTTACTTACTTTATAGGTGAGCGAAGCAGGTGTTCATAGGCCTCATGTTGGTGGAATTCATGGTCGCAGCAATGATGGGGCTTATTCTCTTGTCTTGGCTGGAGGATTTGCAGATGAAGTAGTAAGTGATCGTATGACCTTGGGGTTTTTTTTTGTTTGTTTGATTGTTTTTGGTCAGTCATGGGGCTTGAAATCTGGGCTTGGGCACCATCACTCAGTTCTTCAAGCTTAAGGCAATGCCCTACCACTTGACCCACAGTGCCATTTCCCGTTTTCTGATGGTTTATTGGAGATAAGAGTCTCATGGACTTTCCTGCTTGGGCTGGCTTTGAACCAGGAGCCTTAAATCTCAACCTCCTGAGTAGCTAGGATTACTGGCTTGTGCCACCAGTGCCTAGCATGACCTTGTTCTTTAGAACCTGTCTTGTTCTATAAAATACAAATGCTTTGTCTAGGATACATGAAATTCTTTGTCTAGGATACATTAAATTCTATGCTTTCTTGGTAACATAGACTTTATGTTGGAGTAATTGGTTCTATAGAAATTACAAGAGAAATCACTTTAATACCTAATCCTTACATATAGTGATTTATATGTATTCAGGAACTATTAAAAAGGAAAATATTCTTTAAGGTGCTTTTTTTTTTTTTTTACAAATTAGAAGTATTTTAAAACAGCTGCAGCTTCACTTTAATATTAGAAATTAAATACATCTCCTGCATTAGGATGATTGATTGTATAACATTAAGTGAAGAGGCCGAGAAAGATGAGGATGATGCCAGGAATGGAAGCTCCCAGATGGTGTTAGGTATCTGCTTTGGCACCATGGAAGGTAGAATAGGGATTGGGAACGTATGTTCCTCTGGAACAGCACCTTGTCTCCTGTGGTATGTAGTTCTTCTCTTTTTTTTTCTGTGCTGGAAGTAGAGATTGAACTTAGTACCTCACGTTCTTGCTTAGTTACATTTTCTTTATGTGTTCCCTTCTTTGGTAGCAAACTTGTTTAGGATTCTTCTCTAGGTACATTTTAGTGGCTCGTGGACTAGAAGATACAACAAATTAAAACTAATGGTCTGAAATTGTATTGTTTAAGTTCTAATAGGATGGAAAATCATTTTTCTTGTGAAAATGTACACTTTTCTCTGTACATCACCTTTATAATAACAATAAAAATTTTTAAAGAGTATATACTTTTGTTATTATAATTGAAGTACAGATGAATTAGTGATATAGAATTCAATTGTTATTCTTGACACCTGATTATTTTGGTTATATGCTGCTTAAAGAACAATCAGAGGTTTTGTTTTATGCTGTTCTTGGGGCTTGAACTCCAGGCCTTGGCACTGTCCCTGAATTTTTGTGCTCATGGATAATGTTCTGTCACTCTTAGTTTCACCTAATCACCAAAAATCTGGAAGTGAAGCTGTGGCTCAAATTGTCTCATGGACTTTTCCTGTTTAGGCTGGTTTTGAACCATAATCCTCAGATCTCAGTCATTTAAATAGCTAGGATTCTAGGCATAAGCCACCAGCACCTGGCCTTGTTTTGTTTTTTAAATGATGTTTTCTATCTTTTTTAAAACTTTAAGTAGTTGTACAAACCTGTTGCCATTCTGCCCCATCCTTCCCAAGTCCATCCCTTCTCTCAAGAAGGTTTTTTTTTAAGTTTTGCTTTAACTACAGTTTAGATTAGAATGTGCATATTCTATCATAATCCTCACTCTTTGCAGTACTGTCATGATTAAAAGATTGGAAGTTTTAAGTATTAGTATTGTGGAATCAATTCAGATACTACGTATAAGATTGGTTCCGATCAGCTTAAGAAGTTTTCTGGATTGTTGTGCTAAGATGTACTTAGAGTTCCTTTAAATACAATATACACCGAAGATGAAGTTCTTCAATATGTTATGTTTAAAAAAAGAGAGAACTTTCAAAGTTTTGGAGCCAAGAAAAGCACACTTACTTGTTTGATTTGAGTCTGGGTCATACCTTGTCTAGCACAGAACTTATATTTAGCCTAAACTGGCCTTAGACTCCAACTCAGTCCAATTGTATCTGCCTTCCAAGTGTTAGAATTACAGGAATGTACCATCATGGCTGAATTATGTCAACAGCTTTACCCCAAGATTTTAATTAAGCTTAGTTCAGAAGAAAACAAGACATTTGACCTCAGTAGCAAGTAAGAATTTAGTGGACAAAATGGGCACTGGTTGTTCATGCCTGTAACCCTAGCTACTCAAGAGGCTAAGGATTGAGGTTCAAAGATAGCTTGGGCAGGAAAGTCCCTGAGACTCTGATCTCTACTTACACACCTTCAAAAAGCGGAAGTGGTAGAGCATTAGCCTTGAGCAGAAAAGCTCAGAGACAGCATCTAGGCCCTAAGTTCAAGCCCCAGGACCAGCACACAAAGAAAAGGAACTTAGTAGACAAAACATCGTTTTAAGTTCACCCTGAACTAGTTAAAATGATTTGCATTAAAGAAACAGGTAATTCTTTTTTTTTCTTTTTTTTTTGCCAGTCCTGGGGCTTGAACTCAGGACCTGAACACCGTCCTTGAGCTTCTTTTTGTCAAGGCTAGCACTCTACCACTTGAGCCACAGTGCCACTTCTGGCTTTTTCTGTTTATGTGGTGCTAAGGAATCGAATCCAGGGCTTCATGCATGCTAAGCAAGCGCTTTACCACTGAGCCACATTCCCAGCCCCAGTTTGAGCATGTTTATTTTTTCACATTTAGTAGATACTACTACTTTCAATTTTCAAATTCTTATCTAGATTAGTTTTTAATAGTAAACTATTATTTTACCCAAATATATTATGGAAGAACTTAAAGTTGAGTATGAAATGTAGAAAACTTCCTATGCTATTAGAAATCTCATATGAGGCTCTTAGGTAAACTTGATTTATAAAATTTAATACCTCTGGGTGCCAGCCACTCATGCCTCTAATCCTAACTACTTAGGAGGCTGAAATAAGTGAAGCTGTGGATCAGGTGGTAGAGGGCTAGCCTTGAGCAAAAAAGCTCAAGGCCCAGCCCTAAGACCAGTACCAAGAAAAAAAATATTTATTATCAACATCAGAATTTGAGTCTTCAGCAGCAAACTTAGATGTGGTCGAAATGACACTTGAAGATTCAGTTATGAGTGTTTTTGTGAAAACAGTACCTTCTGTAAATAGCCCATAAGCTAGTACTGATAGTGAAATAGAGTATTTCAATAAAACCTCTCTTAATCTGGAGATTTATTTTGTCTACATACCTACCCTGAGTATAACCAAGTTTGGAGATGTTGGAAATTAGAACTAAAGATGTTTTCACCATCAGGTATAATTTTATTTGAATTTTGTGTTATTTTCATAGATACCATGAAAGAACATGACAATTCATAGTATACTAAACAAATGTTCTGACTTTAAAACAAGAATGAAAAAAAATAAAATGAGTGAAATTATACTCATGCTTAGATATTTTCTTGTGAAAATATTCTCCTGTAGGACCGAGGTGATGAATTCACATACACTGGAAGTGGTGGTAAAAATCTTGCTGGTAATAAAAGAATTGGTGCACCATCAGCTGATCAAACATTAACAAATATGAACAGGTACTATTGTAAAGACTGTTTCTTATTTGGATGTTGTATAAAAGTTTGATTACTTAGTAATCAAACTTACAGGTTATAACTTGTGATTAGGCTGCAGGGCAGAATGTTAAATTAAGAAGTAAAGATAAGAAACGAAAATTCCTTTACCTGCTTATATAACTATAAGCATCCTAACTTCTTCATATTGTTCATTTTTAAATGACACAGTGCCTTATTTTACTTAATATGCCCTGTGCATTTGAAAATTTGTTGCTGACTTTGACAGGAGCCTATATATTTGAAGTAAAATTGAGAACAAGGTGGCTTGTTGACTACCCTACTAGTCAAAACAAAAATGATCTGCTAAATAACACAGATTTATCTTTTAAAGTTATAAACTAAACTTCTTTTTAGTGGAAACTCAATAAATGTGAATAGGGCTTATGGTTGGAAGCCACATGGGCATAAGTGAAATAAAGTTAACTTCATGAGAGTTGCACTCAAGTACTTTTTTATATTAAGAAGGTATCTTCTAAATGTTTAAAGGTAACATTGATTTAAAAAGTAATCTTTTTGTACTAAATCCTCTTAGGGCATTACAAAAGAGCTACCTTGTACTGACCTTTATTATAGAAATATTAATGATATCAGCCTGAGCGGAACACAAAATTTAAGAGTGTCAAAACATTTTAAGGCATTTTAATGTCAGTATTGCCATCAGATGATGATTATCACATTATAACTTGTCATCGTAAAATTTCTCTGATTATTTTATTGAAGTTTTTGTGTCTTATTAAGGGTATTTTTTGTATTGAGTAAAAGTGAGTATGTTTCATTTAAAATCAAAATCACTCGGTTTTTAGTCTCCCCTTTATTTCTGATTACCGTGTGAAATAAAGAAGATGCCAGTATGGTTTCAAAACTTTATTGCATACTGAGTTACATAGAATATCTGTTTTTATGTCTTGTATATTATTTCTGACAGTAGGATTATTTTCTGAACCAGCAGAGGAGACAGGTCAGGTTTGCTGGTGGAATCATTCCTGAGATAGTATCCAGTCCCTAGATGTTCTTTCTCTATCAAGAAGGCTGCTCATCTGGCAGAACAATCTTAAAAGGTGTTAGAAAAATTCTGATAGATTTTCTCAATGAAAATATATCTTAATTTTAAAAGGGGCTTTAAGTTGTCAAATCTGAAAATTATATTTTCTTGTTAATAATAGTAGACTATTTTGCTCGAAGGAAACTTCTTTCATAATGACTAACACCTATAATACACATAGTAGATTCATTTAAAATTTTGGGCAATCCAATACTGTTACAGTCTCATTAGATTAATAACTTGACAACCAGTAAAAACATTTGCTTTTTTTTTTTTTTTGTGCAAGTCCCAGGGCTTGAACCCAGGGCCTGGGCACTGTCCCTGAGCTTCTTTGGCTCAAAGCTGGTATTCTACCACTTGAGCTCTAGAACCATTTCCAGCTTTTTCTGTTTATGTGGTACAGAGGAATCAAACCCAAGGCTTCATGCCTGTTAGGCAAATACTCTACCAGTAAGCCACATTCCCAGCCCAAAACATTTGCTTTTAAAAAGGAAGATTCTGAAACATTTGCTTTTAAAAGGAAGATTCTGAAATTTTAACCAAGATCAATCTAAGGTTAGCTTGTATGAAGATGATAACCCACCTTAACGTCCAGTTAGTTACTTTGTATATTAAACTTTAAACATATCTCATGAACATGAAAACTGAGATCAAAAGTCTTTAGCTCTGACCAGTAGAATGCTCTGTCCCAAGCAGTGTATGGTGTATTTTTCTTTGCTTCTTTGCTAATAGGAAGTGATACTATAGTGGAAGAGCTTTGCTGCTGTTGTGCCTCCTTTCATTCTCTGGACTTGTTCACATTCCTGAACAGCCTGTATACTTAGCTGAAAACAGAAATTAGTTGACAAGGCATTAGTGGTAGCAGTAATTATGACTGCAGGTACCTGTGAGCTGTAAAGCCTGTCACTCAGTGACATGAAGTTAATACTTACCCTAGCTCCTTAAGAAGATGAATTGCCTATAGGTAATAACCTACAGGTATTCCATGTAAAATATGCCAATAGTCCTAGAATTGATAGCTGTATTTTCTTCTACTCCTCAGATTTTTAAAGTATTTCCCCTTTGGATAAAGATAACTTAGTAAGCTTACTTCTTTGTTAATAGCTACAAAAGTTATTTTAAAAAAGAAATCTTTCAAAACCTCACTTACTTTAAAAAGATAACTCTGGTTAAGCAATTCCTTTTTAACAGGTTAGTCATAATCTTAAGAGTTATTTTTTATTTGAGCCTACATAAAACTACATCCTAAAATTTTAAATTTTATTATATCTGATTCTACCAGTTAGACACACACACACACACACACACACACACGCACGCACGCACGCACGCACGCATATAAAATCTTGTGTATTCTCAGTGTTTTATCACTTAATTTAGGAAGTACATGTCTTATGAGAAAATACTAATTTTAAACAATATTGTTTTATCTTTTCTTTTCTTTTTGTCAGTCATAGGGCTTGAACTCTGGGCCTGAGCACTGTCCCTCAGGTCTTCAGCCCAAGCACTCTACCACTTGAGCCACAGTGCCACTTTCAGCTTTTTCTGTTTATGTGGTGCTGAGGAATCAAACCCAGGGCCTCATGCAAGCCCTCTACCACTGACCCACCTTCCCAGCCCTAAGCAATGTTTTCAATAAGACTAGGTTCTCCCAAGAAAGGTCTTATAACATCAAATAAATTCACTGATTTATTCCTGTGAGTGAACATACTAAGGAAACTTTTAGTTAACATCAGGTGTTTCCAACTCAGTCTGTGTGTCATTAGTAAACTAGTGATCTCAAGCAACCAGAAATCTTCATTGTTATAAGTTAGTGCAGGCATTTTAGGGCTTCAGTTTTACCTCTTTATGGAGAATTTTTTAAATATTTTTATATTGCAGTTGTTTATAATACCCTTAAACTTGTTAGAATTTTGCTATCTGGAATATGGAAAGTAAACCTAAAGGTCAATTGTACCTTACTGACAAATTTATTTTCCTAGGTTTCTTTCTACATTGTTCCAGAAAGTTACCTTAGTCCCTTATCAAAAATAACAATTAAAACAGTCACTTGCTTTAGTTTTAGTTTTCCAACGTTCTCCTTTCCCTCAACAAACGTTATTTAAAGCAAATTCCATGTATTTCTAGTTGTTTTCTATTATACGTGGCACAGATGTTATTACTTTCAGAAGAACCCTACAGGCTATCTGACAACCAATCCCCTGGCTTAGGGGTGACATCAGAAAACTGATTTGTCTTCTCTGCTGGTGGGGGAAAGCATAATCCTATTGTCTGGAATAATATGGAAAGAATCATAGACTCTTAACCATCAGGTAAGGCATAATTCACCTTTTAACTGACCCAATGACTCGATTATATACTTGGAGAAAGATTACTTGGTATAAAGACTTTGTTTTATTTTTTTTAGGGCATTGGCCCTAAACTGTGATGCTCCATTGGATGATAAAGTTGGAGCAGAGTCTCGGAATTGGAGAGCTGGTAAGCCAGTCAGAGTGATACGCAGTTTTAAAGGGAGGAAGATCAGCAAATATGCTCCTGAAGAAGGCAACAGATATGATGGCATTTATAAGGTGCTCTATCTGGCATGACATCTTGTTAGTCATTCTTCCTGGGCTTTCACAACAGGGTTGCCACAGAGAACTACTGTGGGTGGGCTAAGAGGAAAAATAGGTCATATAACTTGGCATTTCTACTTTTTCTGAAAATATAACAGATGTGTAAATTGAACTGTTAACTGTGATACTTATTCGTAGCTGGAAGCTCTACCATTTGAGACAAGCCTCCAGCCCAATTTTGATAATTTTCAGTTCTTAAGGGCAGAGTTAGAGTTTGAGTCACGATGACTTTTCCTTTTTTTTTTTTTTTTTAGTGCTTTTGGGATAAGCACTTTTATCAGTGAGCTACATTCAATCACAAGTATTTTTTAAAATAAGTATATATTCTCTTATGATTAGTAACTTGACTGTTGTAGGCATTGGTTCTTGTATATCTTTTCAGATTGCTCATAATTTTAATGATTACAATAGATTTTCAGAGCAGTATACATTTGAACATTAAAAATTGATTTGTATCTTTTGTTTAAAAAATAAAGATATCAAATTGCCACTGTATTTATCTACCTAATTCACAAAATAATGTTCTTCAGTATGGTTTTGTTTTTGTTAATAAATTTATAGCAATATATGCTTATATAGGAACTATCTTAATAGGAAATAATCTAGTGAATATTCTTGACTATACTCTTCTTACAGCAAGGCAAATACCTTCTGGTTGCATTTAATTCTG
The DNA here is from genome assembly GCF_019054845.1 of Dipodomys spectabilis. Lineage (NCBI taxonomy): Eukaryota > Metazoa > Chordata > Mammalia > Rodentia > Heteromyidae > Dipodomys > Dipodomys spectabilis. The sequence continues at coordinate 19,116,801 of NW_024870775.1, forward strand.
GCAAGTTTACTTAAACCACTAACATGATGACATTACAGATAAAAATAAATTTTAAATCTCAATCCAGTACTGAAATATTATGATATAGGTGGTGAAATACTGGCCAGAGATTTCATCCAGCCATGGTTTCTTGGTTTGGCGCTATCTTTTAAGAAGGGATGATGTTGAACCTGCACCTTGGACCTCAGAAGGAATAGAACGATCAAGGAGATTATGTCTGCGTTTACAGGTTAGATTACATTTGTCTAGGCTACCCATGTTTATAAAAACTCAGTACTATCTATGTGCCTTAACACTGGATATAACTCATAGCCATTGATCATTGGACTCTTAAGAGGTATGAAAGTATGTGGGGGGCAAGGGGATAAAGGGTAACATCCTAGGTATCAAGTCTGCCTAGAACCAAGGGTTATTGCTGGGAAAAACTGGACTTGTCAAAGAAAAGTAAAGGGTTCCCAATTTTATTTGGAAATGACTTGAAGTATAAGGGAAAGGGACCCACAAAATTTAGGTTAGGAGGTCCTAAAAAATACTTTCTATCCTACATGGTATAGAAAAGGGTGTGTTTGAGTAGGGGAAATGGGAGGAGGTGGCTTATAAGAATGCTCTGCTTCCTACCCTTCTCACTTTTCCTCACTCCTTTTCTCTCTTCCCTGCAAAGCTGCTTCCCTACCCTGCCACACTTTGAATGCTTTTGCCTTTTTCCCCCTTTGCCCATGCTCAGCTGTTAACTCATAAAAGACTTTGCTGGTTTTGTGTGCATACTGGATGGTGTGGCTGCCTTCCCCTTCGCTGCTGTATACCCTAGACTTTGTTCCTGACAGTGATTTCAGAGCATGGTTTGAGTTCATCCCCCATCATTCCCCATCATTGTGCTTCCTGTAAAGACTGCCAGCTTTGTCATTTCCCCTGGCTCTGCCCACACTGCATGTGTAGGGGCTGAACTATGGGCAAGTGTCTGACCACGCAGGCAGGTGAGTGTGTGTCTTCTAGTGCAAGTCTGTTTCTGTTTTTGGTTTTGTTTTTTAATTCAAGAAAATGATTGTTTGAGCAAGATCCATCAGCTACTAAAATAATTACTGAAATAATTCTTTTATGATCAAATTTTTTAGAAACTTTGCAAATTCATTTTCAAAAGTATTTTCAGATCCCAGTATTTAAGTTCTAATAAATTAGATTTGAAACTGATAAGAAGCAGCATAAAAGCACATATGCCATGATGAATTAATAACACCACCATTGAGACCAGAAACACATTGCACTTTAAATATGTGTTACCACAAAAGCATGTCCCATACAAAAACAAAAAGGTAGCTAGTAAAATATAAAGGTACTAGGTAGAATATATCTGTTCAAGTCTGACTGTGAGGGGGTTAACAAACTTAGTAATTTAGTCACATAAAATCAAATCTTCTGAAAGCTCACTTCACCTCCAAATTTTGGGAAATGAGAAATTTGGCAATTAGGTTTTTGATTTTATTTTATTTATTTATTTTTTTTGTCGGTCGTGGGGCTTGAACTCTGGGCCTGGGCGCTGTCCCTCAGCTCTTCAGCTCAAGGCGAGCGCTCTACCACTTGAGCTACAGCGCCACTTCCAGTTTTCTAGTGGTTTATTGGAGTTAGGAGTCTCACGGTCTTTCCTGTCCGGGCTGGCTTTGAACCGGAATCCTCAGATCTCAGCCTCCTGAGTAGCTAGGATTACAGGCGTGAGCCACCAGCGCCCGGCTAGGTTTTTGATTTTAAATTGACTCCATTATACAATATTATCCTATATAGTTGAATACTACTATTTTTGTGCTTTGTGATTGAGTCTCACTTTCATATGTAAATGCTTCTTTTCTTAAATGTTCAATCCATCCAGCAAAATACATGAAGATTTCTTATTTAACTCTCTTAGATCTGAAACTTAAGATTATTGTATTATAAAATTGAAATTGTTGTTGTTTTGTTTTGTTTTTGTTGGTCCTGGGCCTTGAACTTGGCCTGGGCTCTATCCCTGAGCTTCTCTGTGCTCAGGGCTAGTGTTGTACTACTTGAGCCTCAGTGCTACTTCCAGCTTTTTCTGTTTATGTGGTACTGAGGAATGGATCCCAGGGCTTCATGCATGCTTGACAAGCACTCTACCACTAAACCACATGGCTTAGCTAGGTGCTGGTGCCTCATGCTTATAATCCTACTTAGTGAGGAGGCTGAGATCTGAGGATTGTGGTTCGAAGCCAGCCAGGGCAGGAAAGTCCATGAGACTCTTATTTCCAATTAGCCTCCAGAAAGCTGAAAGTGGGAACTGTGGCTCAAATGTTAGAGAACTAACATTGAGCAAACTGATACTGAGTTCAAGCCCCAAGACTGGCACGCGCGCAAACACACACACACAAACAAACACACACACACCCCTACCTGACTTTACATGGAATTTGGGATTCTAATAGCCTCTGAATTCTATTTTTTCACACACACACACACACACACACACACACACACACACACACACACACACACACACACACACACACACACACACACACACACACCTGACTTTACATGGAATTTGGGATTCTAATAGCCTCTGAATTCTATTTTTTAATATGGATTTCTCTTGTGTAATTTCTCAGTTTAGATAAAGTATAGATTCTTCCTCCCCACTTTCTTCTCTGAAAGCCACAAATCTAAATTGTCCTTTTCCCCTCCTTACCAGTATCCAGCAGGTTACCCATCAGATAAGGAAGGGAAGAAAACTAAAGGACCATCAAAGAAACAGACCAGTGAAGCCACAAAAAGGCCTATTTCAGATGGTGGGTAACAGTTGCATACTACATATACCAAAAATATACATTTTGCAAAAGAGAGATATTAAGAGAAAAAAAAATAAGATTTGTAAGAAATAAAAAACAAAAGTATTGTCATTACTTTGCAGGGGGAAATGGGTCTATTTATGTATTTTAACAATGTTGGAGCCATGGCAGCATCAAATATAATATTGTAAACTCTATGTGGGTATCTTTCTGCTAAACATTACTGGTACTAGTTAACTCTCATTATTGTGGTGGTTCTAAACAAAACTGTGAACATCTGCTGACATATTCTTAAAATAAATGTAGATGAATGTCCAAGTGCCTCCAAAGTGGTGAAACCATCAGATCCAGCGGAAGCAGTCGAGGCTTTCCAGCTTACCCCACAACAGCAGCGACTAATCAGAGAAGACTGTCAGAACCAGAAGCTGTGGGATGAAGTGCTTGCATCTCTTGCAGAAGGACCAGTATGCAAAGTTTTTTTAAATAATAATGTATTAACAAACAGTAAAAAGTAATTTTCTTACAAAGTATCACACAGTTAGTTAAAATGTGGTCCTATCCAGTTTTTTCATCCAGTGCTACCACCTTTCAGAAGAGTGACTTTGACCGATATGCAAATTGTATATGTAAATTTACATGTTGAATTGAAACCCTTTTGTAGAACTATTTAAAAATAATTTTTTAATGATTTAAAAGTAAAATAAGGAAGCAATGGTGTGGCATAAGCAGTAGAATGCCAGCCTTGAGTAAAAAAAAGTCCTGAGTTCACAGTCCTGAGTTCAAACCCCAGTACTAGCACCAAAACAAAAAAGAAAAGAAAGGAATAAATGTAAATGCCCATACACTTATGTCAAACTTATAAGATTTGTTTTTATTGAATGCCTGAACTTAATAATTCACATTGACGTAGAATTTGGGGAAGAATTTGTGTGTGTGTGTCAGTGTGTGTGTGTCAGTGTGTCAGTGGTGCTTGAACTCTGGGCCTTGGAGCTGTCTCTGAGCTCTTCAGCTCAAGGCTAGCACTCTACCACTTGAGCCACAGTACCACTTCTGGTTTTCTGGTGGATTATTAGAGATAAGTGTGAGCCCACTAGTGTCCAGGTTAAGAATTTTTAATTTATGAAACACAGGCAACTGAATCTAAAACTTACTAGGAGCCGGTCACTAGTGGCTCATGGCTGTAATCCTAGCTACTCAGGAGGCTGAGATTTGATGATCATAGTTCAAAGCCAGCCAGGGCAAGAAAGTCTGTGACACTCTTATCTCCAGTAAATCATCAGAAAACGGGAAGTGGCACTGTGGCTCAAATGGTAGAGTGCTAGCCTTGAGCTGAAGAGCTGAAGGACAGCGCCTAGGCCGAGTTCAAAGCCCACGACTGACAAAAATAAATAAGTAAAATAAAATAAAACTTACTAGAAATTTTGTAATTGTTCAAAATTGTCAAATAGGGAATAGGTCTTAAGTAATATGGTATGATTTTCCAGCCATCAGCAAGAAAACCGAGCAAAACTATAATGTTTTCATCTACTGGAACAACTTATAGAAAAAGACATTATTATGTGATGACCTTGAGACAATGTTTTTGTTAGCTTTTACAGTAGTGAAGATCGAAGCCAATCCACATATGTATTAGGCACTAAGCTACACTCCCAACATTGATTTTTTTTTTTTTTTAATGAAAAATAGCTGAGTGTGTATCCATGTGCACTTGGGAAGCATAGGCTGAACTGAGTATTATGTTCCATAGGGAGACCCTGTCAAAAAGAAAACAAAACAAAAACCTGAAGCAAAAAAGAAAAACAATTATCTTGGAATATGAAATTTAGATGGGTTTCTTCAAGTGTTATTATATAAGTCTGCTTGTCTTAGGTGGTTAAAAGCACTATTTGATTTCCTAAATAGTAAGCATATTAAATGTGACAGAGACTTTTTGGTTGCCATTGTAGAATTTTTTGAAGAAATTGGAACAGTCTTTTATGTGTGTTTGCTGCCAGGAATTAGTTTACCAGCCAGTGACAACAGAGTGCTTCCACAACGTATGTAAAGTAAGTAAAACTTGCCTCTCACTTTCCTGTAACTAATGTTTAAGTTTTTTGCATCTGTCAGTTTTTAGCATATGAATAACATTTTTCCATGAAGGAAAATAGTTATAAAACCTTGCCATTTAAGAGGCATTTAATTTCATCTTGCTAATAAATACATTTTTATTAGACATTAATAGTAATTCTGATATCTATCTATTGAGGTATTCCACTATATTTGGAATTACTGAAAAGGGGTTGAAATGAAACTATAGTATCACTGAGCTTTTATATGTGTGTGTGTGCACACATATACATATATATATATATATATATATATATATATATATATATATATATATATACAAATACACACGTGTATACATGTGTATATATATATAACAGCTTATATATGTTTTATGTATGGCGGTGTAAACTGAAAGTTTTACACTGTGGTTGGCAACTTTCTCTATCAAGTGGTGGTTTTGTATCCTGATCTTAATTCAGAACTTAAGTTTCCAATGTAAGATGGAAGCAGACCTGCATAGGAGTTTGCTAACCTGTATAAGTTCCTGTACAATTATTTTTAGGAGACTCAGTATAAAGTAATTTATAAAATACATAGTTAATTTTAGTTTTAACTTAGATAAAATACATAACTTGGTTTTAAGCAAGAGGATCCTGAATTTTCTTTTTCTTTTCTTTTTGTCAGTCGTAGGGCATGAACTCTATCTAGGCCTGGGTGCTGTCCCTGAGCTCTTCAGCTAAGGCTAGCACTGTACGACTTGAGCCATAGTACCACTTCCAGCCTTTTCTGTTTATGTGGTGCTGAGGACTTGAACCCAGGGCCCCATGCATGTAAGGAAAGCACTCTACTGCTGAGCCACCTTTCCAGACCCTGAATTTTCTTTTTCTTTAGTGCTCTAGGAGAAAACAGGATCAATGTCCAACCTGAAAGATTAGCCAATGGGAAGCATACTACTCTTACTGGATGAGGAAAGTGAAGCACAAAATAGTTAGCTCATTTACCTCAAGTCTCACCATATGCATTGGAGGTAAAACTAAAGCTGTGACTGCCAGGCTTTTCTAGCTATTCTTCCTTACACATTTAGAACAGTCAGGGTTCCAGTTTCTATTAAAAGTATAAGTTGAGTCTTTTTCCCTCATGTTTGACTCACTGATGAAGTTTGGTGTTTGTATGTATGTTTCTTTGTTTTTACCTTAGGATTGCTTGCAGCGCTCCTTTAAGGCCCAGGTTTTCTCCTGCCCTGCTTGCCGGCATGATCTTGGCCAGAATTACATCATGATTCCCAATGAGATTCTGCAGACTCTACTTGACCTTTTCTTCCCTGGCTACAGCAAAGGACGATGATCTGTCTGGCTGTTGTTCCTGGTGGCTTTTGGACAATAAAGAATCTAAATGGGAAGGGAGGGTTGAAGCAACAGTGGACCATATCTCACATTCGGAAGCCACTTCTCCTCTTTCCCACATAGCCATCACCTTGTGTGTGTAGTAAGAGGCCCATTTCTCACCTGTCTTTTAAATATCAAAAGGTAGTTTCTGTGAAAACAACTAGTTTTAATGAGTTAAAAAGTCGAAGCCTCAGCTCTAGTTGATATCCAAATTTTGATTTATTTTGCAACTACCTCAGGACAGAGAAGTTTTATGGGGATTTTAAAAATCATTGAATAAGGACAGAAAAGATTTATGGGGATTTTAGAAATCATTGACTAATTAGTTAAATGAGATTTTAGCTACACACTGCCTCCCAAATATTAGTTGTGCCTGGTTCTTGTCATTTGATTTTACAAAAAAAGATGACACTTGAGATTCTTGGAATGAACGAAGCTTCTGTAGTATGCATAATACTTTTTTTAATGTCCCTTCTTCCATTACAGTGTGTGTTTTGCAAGGTCAGGTTCATTTTAAGCCCATTTTGTGAACGCCATTGTGCTTTTTTTCCTGGTGTTTTATGCAAGTTGACTACTAATAACTAATGAGAACAATATGGATGCATTGTTGCTACATTAGTGTAATGTGGTGTGGTTTTGCAATTCAGAGGTGTTCACATGCTCTAGTTGTAAATGTTCATAAAAAGCCACTTCTGTACTAGTCAAATTGCTTTTAGTGAGTCTAACTAGTGGTTTTACATCTGCAGAGTATTGAGGGCTGTACTGACTTTTGAGAAGAATGAAATTGCTTCATATTGTGATCCTAAATTTTATATTCACTATATTCCTTAAAGTATACCTTAATAAATATTTTATGATCAGAAAATAGCTCACTTTGCTTTACTTCACTGCATTTTCCTGGCTTGTGTTATGGATTTTTACTAATCAATTATTGGTTTTCATTGTGTCTATTAAAACAGACATTTTTACTCTGATTTTAGCAATGAAAACTAGAATGAAGTCTTTTGCGCTAAGAACAAATTTTATCCTCAGCTTTTTTTAAAACTCTAAATGGGAAATATTTCCAAAGTAAGATAGTGACTGTTCTGTTGTATGTAATTTCTAAATTGTGTTCATTTTTAGCATGAGTCCTACCTTATATTTCAGACATGAGAATATTTTCAGACATTGTGCTGTTCTCAATACTGCTGTGTTTTCATCATTGAAGTTTTAGTATGATCAAGTCTTTCCACCTCTATCTTCATGTACACACATATTGGCAATATTTACTGAATATTTGTACTAGTCACTCTCACATTTTACATCAAATGGCAGAATTGTCCTCTGAAGTTTTAGCATCTGGTCATCTTTCCTTCTAAGCTATTATAGGCTCTTGTTCTTTGCTATGTGGCAAACTAGTTCCATTTGATGCTTCTGCATTCAGTTAAATTCAAAATTAGCTTCTGGGAAACACTTAAAGCATCATGATTAATTTGTGACATTCATTCCAATGTCTGTGAGTAGCCCTAAGTGACTGTAAGGGCCACTTACAGATACTGAAATAATTTCTTATTGTGAAGAATCAGAATTTAGTTAAGACTTGTTTAAGTTGAAAATTAATCATTAAATTTGTGTTATCCACTGCTGTATTTCCTCTTGCATTGGTCACACTGAATGACAAGTAGGAAATATCTCCCAGTTTGAGCTACTTGAATTGGTTTAATAATACTGCTTTTATTAGTAAATGACTCATTCTCAGTTATGCTACATATTGTCTTAATTCTTCTATAACATTGTAGATTGGGAAAAAGCCTGATTATAACAACGCATTTGTGTCAGAAATGTCCCAAAGCTAAAAATGTCTTTATCGTTCATGAACTTAAAAAAAAAGTTTTCAAAGTTTCTTTTCACAAATAGTTCAGCTTATACTTAGGAAAAAAGGACTTTCAGAAAACATGAGCGTAGTACCATTGTCAAAACATGCTAAAAAACATTGACAGTAGTTTTCATAGATTACCAAGTACTTACCTAGCAAATGTTCTAATTTCCCTTGTCTCGAATATCATAAATGGGCATTTAATTTTTAGTTGGTTTGTCTGGATCAGGATCCAAATAAAGACCTATCATTGTGATTTTTAAAATCTGTTCATCTCTCAGTCTTCTATCCTCAATCTTAATCTCCTTCCTCACCCTTTACAATTTGTATGTTGAAATTGAATTGTTTTGAAAATTTTCTGACAGAATACATTTAAGTGAAGTCACCTTGTGGTGTAGCTTAACATGATTATATTTTTGTGAATTTTGGTAGTAGAATTAAAGCATGACCAAATTCAGATTTGACTTTTTTTGTTTGTTTTTTGTTTATTTTATTGGCAAGGCATCATAGATAATGTGGTATCCTTTAGGAAGCCCATAGTATCTGGATGTTTCTAAGGCTTAAGTTTAAAGATAAGTCTTTTAAAAATGTGATTTACTTCATTTAGTAGGCTATTATGGACTGAACTTTTTTTTGGTCGGTCATGGGGCTTGAACTCAGGACCTGGGAGCTATCACTGAGCTTTTTCACTGAAGTCTAGCACTCTACCACGTTGAGCCACACACAGCACCATTTCAGGTTTTTTGATGGTTAATTGAAGCTATGAGAGTCTCACAGACTTTTCTGCCCAGGCTGGCTTTGAATTGTGATCCTCAGATTTTAGCCTCCTGAGTAGCTAGAATTAACAGATATGAGCCACTAGTGCCAGGCTCAGCCACTTTCTTTTTGTTGTTGTTGGTCATGGGTCTTGAACTCTGGGCCTGGGCGTTGTCCCTCAGCTCTTAAGCTCAAGCCACAGCACCACTTCCAGTTTTCTGGTGGTTTATTGGAGATAAGAGTCTCATGAACTTTCCTACCTGGGCTGGCTTTGAACTGTGATCCTCAGATCTCAGTCTTCTGAGTAGCTAGGTGTGAGCTAGGCTGAGCCACTTTTTTATAAGTACTGTACCCTAACTGATTGTGCCACTGGAGCTCCAACTTAACCACTTGAAAACAGGGGTTTTTTTTTAACATTTTTTCCCTAATTGCAATAGCTTAAGCCTTTAGTTTTAGAATTCAGTTTTAGGTAATAGAGTTTATTCAGTAAATACATATAACCTTGGGAGTATTAAGATAACCTAAACTTTCTGAAGCTGACAGTATAAGCACATACCCTTAGCTCTTATAGCCTGTATGTGTTTTAACATCTAGGCCCTTAATACACTTATATAAGAGTATAGCTTCAAATTTCATTATAGAGCCTATTGATAAGAAGTAGGAAGCACTCTGTTATTTGTCCATTGCCCCCTATTTTCTCATTAAGGATCAATTCTCTATTCTTCAAGATACTCTTTTTTGTTTTTTGTTTTGTTTTGTTTTGTTTTTGGTCGTGAGGCTTGAACTCTGTGCCTGGGCGCTGTCCCTGAGCTCTTCAGCCCAAGTCTAGTGCTCTACCACTTGAGCCACAGCACCACTTCCAGTTTTCTGGTGGTTAATTGAAGATAAGAGTCTCACAGACTTTCCTATCTGGACTGGCTTTGAACTGTGATCCTCAGATCTCAGCCTCCTGAGTGGCTGGGATTACAGGCGTGAGCCACTGGCACCAGGCCTCAAGATACTCTTGACTTCAGGGAATCAAGCCTAGTTGCCCATTCACCACCAGATTACATTCAAATGTTATTCTTTCTTGCCATCACTTCTAATTGATCCCCACTGGTAGGCCATCAGAATTACTGAAGGCACTGGATACCATGTAACTTGAAACCTAACATGTAATCTGGGTGGATCCTACACATCCAAAAAATAAATGAATAAATTTAAAACCAGTCGCTGGACAAAAGAAACCAACAACTACAGCCAGACATGGTATTACACACCTGTAATCTCAGCTACTTAGAAGATGGAGAGAGGATCATGGTTCAAGGTTTGCCTGGACCCTCTCTGGAAAGCAAACTAAAGGTGGGTGAGGAAACTGGGTGCCAGTGGCTCACACCTATAATCCTAGTACTCAAGAGACTTAGACCTGAGGATTGTAGTTTGGAGTCAGCTAGGCAGACAAATTCTAGAGATTCTTACTTCCAATTAACTAGCAAAAGAACTGAGGTGTGAACTGATAGGATACTAGCCAAATGTGCCTTCACATGAAATATCCAGAAGAAGTAAATCTATAGAGGTTGGTGGTTTGCACTACATTGTAATATATAAAATTGTAATATACTAAATTGTAGTATACCAAATGCTACAAAGTCCTCCTTTAAATGGTTAATTTTTTTTAATTTTTTTTTTTTTTTGGGTCCGGTCGTGGGGCCAGAACTCTGGGCTTGGGTGCTGTCCCACAGCTCTTCAGCTCAAGGCTAGCGCTCTACCACTTGAGCCACAGCACCACTTCTGGCTTTTTTCTTTTTGCTTATGCGGTGCTGAGGAATCGAACCCAGGGCCTCATGCGTGCAAGGCAAGCACTCTACCACTGAGCCACCTTCGCAGCCCCGAGAGTTAATTTTAAATTAAGATCCTTCAACCTAAATACGATTGTAAGAGCAACAGGCAAAACTGATGGACACTGCCAAAATACGAATGTATTGTCAAGTAATTTATATATGGCTGTAACACATTTCATTTATTTATGGCTATTTAGGCTTGGTTTTCAGGGCTTTGCTATTATGAATAAAACTGAACTGTTGCATTTAACTATTAGGAAAACTGACAATTACAAAGAGCATACTTACCATATAACCCACCAATTTTACTAATAATATTTATACCTACAATGTATGAGTTCTGGTTACACTTTTTTTGTCAATTACTTTAGTTTTTAATTCTTTTTAAAGGAGTTGAGTCTCTAGAGGAGCAAAAGAAGCTCAGGGACAGTGCCCTGGCCCTGAGTTCAAGCCTCAGGACTGGCACACAAAAAAATCCTGCGATTATACCTGATAAGCTGGTTAGAGAAAGTTTAGAATGCTGTAAGAAGAACCTAATGGATGATTTTGGTGAGAGATCAGAATGCTGGTAGAAATGTAGATAGTAAAGGTTATACTCATGAGTTTCCATATGGGAATAAGGACTTAATTGGGAATCTGACTAAAATGGCTATTTTTACAGTGACAGGGAATTTTTTTTTTTTTTTTTTTTTTTTTTTGTCGGTCATGGGGCTTGAACTTGGCTTGGGCGCTGTCCCTGCACTCTTCTGTTCAAGGCAAGTGCTCTACCGCTTGAGCCACAGCGCCACTTCCAGTTTTCTAGTGGTTTATTGGAGATAAGAGTCTCATGGATTTTTCCTTCCTGGGCTGACTTTGAACCGTGATCCTCAGATCTCTGCCTCCCGAATAGCTAGGCTTACAGGCATGAGCCACCGGCACCCGGCAATGGCAGAGAATTTGGTTACTTCTTTTTTTCTTGGTCTGAGACCAGGACTCAAACTTGGTACCTGGAGCCACTTTTGCTCATTGGCTAGCACTCTACCAACTGAGACACACCTGGAACCCTTTGGCAGAAAATCTAGATATATGTCTATGCCCAGAGACTTTGTGTGAGGTAGTTGTTTCATAAGGAAAATTTAAAGGTAGGTAAGCATTCCAACAGTTATTGCTGGCTTCTTTTAGCCAAAGTTGCAGTTCCATTGAGAGCCAAAAAGAGGAGGGCACTTACAAAGTGCTGCTGAGGGGGGTACGGTTGCTAAAGCAAGTACTTTGCACTAGGACAGTAGAAAAGATGAGGGCATCTCCGCAATCTTACACCCATCTGAGACTTTCCAGTAAGAAAAACCCCACTGCAAATAGATCCCTTAGGAAAGCAAACACAGCTTTGGTTGCAGATATGGTGGAAGCTGGGAAACAGCTTCCACTGGCAGCAGACTGGCATCCTCGCCTTGTGATTTTGAATTATCAGGTATGCAGGAGGCAAAAGTTATATAATGGAGCTTTCTACTAATGTTGGGAAGTAAGGCTTGGGCAGCATCGTCAGAATTCCTACAGGGTAAGTCATTAAATTCATTAAAGCTATTAGAGTGAAAGCTGTAGTTTAGACCCAGATTGCCAGGAATGTGGAGCATCTGCAAGAAGCGACCAGGAAGTGAGTAGATAAGCCTGATTGGTCATGTGGGTTTTAGATAGCAAGTCTGTGGAGGAGATACCTTGTTACTTGATTTTATGTGAAAAGCAACTAGTGACGTGATTTAAATACTCAGTGTTCTGTTGTAATTAAAAGTTCTTGCTGGGTGCTAGTGGCTTAGCACCTGTACTCCTAGCTACTCAAGAGGCTGAGATCTGAGGATCTTGGTTCAAAGACAACCCAAGCAGGAAGCTCTGTGAGATGCTTATCTTCAGTTAACACCAAAAAGTTGGAAGTAGAACTGTGGCTCAAGTGGTAGAGCACTAGCCTTGAGCTGAAGAGCTGAAGGACAGCGCCCAGGCCCAGAGTTCAGGCCCCACGACCGGACCAAAAAAAAAGAATGGTAATGTACACTGGGAATGTGACTTAGTTGGGTAAAATGCTTGCCTAGCATACATGAAGCCCTGGGTTCAATTCCTCAGTACCACATAAACAGAAAAGGCTGGAAGTGGCGCTGTGGCTCAAGTGTCTCAAGTGGTAGCAAAAGAAGCCCAGGGACAGCCAGGTGGCTCACACCTGTAATCCTAGCTACTCAGGAGGCTGAGATCTGAGGATCACAATTCAAGGCCATCCCATAAGACTCAGCTTCAATTAACCACCAGAAAACCAGAAATGGTGCTGTGACTCAAAGTAGTAGAGCTGACCTTGAGCAAAAGAGTTTAGGGACAGTACCCAAGCCAGACAAAAAATAAAAAGTTAGGCTTTATTGCTACACTTCCTAAAATGACATCATCTGATACTAAGTCAGACTCAAGAGAGCACAAATCTGTCAAAACCTGTCAACACTCCCAGTTGCCGTAGTTCTTAACAGCACTCAGTATTTTTAGCCATTCTAATGTATAGGAATCTCAATATGGATATATTTTTTATTTTCCAAAAAGCTAAATGTGGTCATCTGTTCATGTATTTGTTTTTGCAGGGTTTTTGTTTTTTTTTTGCCATCCTATCAAGTATGTGTTGAAATCTTTTGTCCATTTTCTGATTAGATTGTTTCTTAGTTTTTCATGTATTCTGAATATTAGCTTGCTCTGTCATAGGTGTCTACAACTATTCTTTCCTTTGTTCTTAATTTATAATCTCTTGTTCTCATTTATAGGGCTATTTTTTTTTTAGTTTCCCCTTTATCTGAGCATTTAAAATATACTTAGTTCAGAGTTCTTTTAAAAGTTCCTCCCAATTCTACTTTCATAAGAATTCTATGATAGGCCAGGTGCCAGAGGCTCATGCCTGTAACCTAGCTACTCAGGAGGCTGAGATCTGAGGATCACAGTTCAAAGCCATCCCAGGCAGGAAAGTCCCTGAGATTCTTATTTCCAATTAACGACCAGAAAACTGGAAGTGGCACTGTGGCTCAAGTGGTAGATCACTAGCTGTGAGCTGAGGAGCTGAGGGATAGAGCCCAAGCCCAGAGTTCAAGCCCCATGACCAACCAAAAGAAAAAAAAAAAATTCTGCAATTTACTAGTACTTAAACATTGAATTTGATTGCCTTTTATTGATATTCATATTTTTCAAGTTCATCTTCTAAAGAAGTTTTCTTATTAGAGGGTTTTGTTTGTGTCTTGGATATGTATATAACTGTTCCCTTTGGAGGGACTGTTAGATGTTTCTGCTGGGCCTTGTATGTGTTTCTAAAACAGAACCCAATGATCTGTTTGAGTGGACTCCTTCACTATACAGACAGAACAAGTTAGCTTCTGCATTTTCATGCAGCCAAACCTCTTTTTAAATGACTTAGTTTCAACCCATGGTCTGAGACAAAAATGTGTGTCCCCCTATGAGCCTGGGCAAGTATCAACTGTCTTTTCAGTCCTCATATTGGAGCAGGGATTTGACAGTTCTAAATGTGTCCCATTTTTCCTCCGTATTGTCTGTATAATATCTATCCCCTGATGTCACCAAACCCCCTGACCACCAAAGGCCTATTTCCTGTCCTGGTACCTCTACACAGGCCCCATGGTTTAAAGTTATGTGGGTTCCCTCTTGTTTTCTGCCACCTGGAAGCTTCCTTTCTTCCTTTAAACTTGTTTTCTTTTATGTTTTTCAAAGGGCTGTTTGGTATTTTTTAATAGTTTTTTTTCTTTTGATTTATTTTTTGTTTATGTGGTACTGAGGAATCAACCTCAGGGCTTCATGCATACTAGGCAAGCATTCTACCAGTAAGCCAGTTTCTCAACCCTAAACTGGTTTTAATTAAGGGAAGAGGGGCATTTCATCAAGATGTCTTTGGAACACCAATAGGGATAGTTGCTAGATCTGTTTAGTCTATATATAAGAAAGAAGCTGAGTTCTGTCAGTATTTTTCACATACTACTTTACCCTTTCAACCCTGGTAAATATCTATTTTACCAGCAAGATGAGGTTTCAGAGTAAGCCATTTGCCCTAAATCACAGATAATCGGTAAGTGGGTCTAAGAACTTAAACTCAAGATTTTATTTTTCACTAAATTTTCTACCTTACCATATGGTTTGATGTGTAATCAAGTACTTACTTTTTAAAATATCTCCTTTTACCCTTTGATAACCAAGTTGGATGCTGTTCCAAGGAAAATTAATGTGTACTCTGACTAAATTTCACCTAAAACTACCTAAAAATTATGGTTGTATGTGTTACAAGCCATGATAATCATAAGCTGCATTCCTCAATAGAACTCATTTCTGGAAAATAATGAAATTATTATCCTTGTCCCAGAATTGCCTCATGCTCTGAAGCATTAAAACTTCAGATTGACAGTACTTCCCTGAATGACAGAGCAGTGCCAGACTAGAGATTGGTCTTGGATGAATCAGAGAAAGTGTTGCTATTTAACCCTCCACTTAAACTTCCTCAAATGGCTACCAGCCACATACTACACTCAATTGCTTTCGGTAACTTTGTTTAACTGTTTGCTTCCATGGAAGGTATTTTCCTATTTTTTTTATTTTATTTAAATCAAAACAGTTTCTTTTAACCAGTAAAGTTTCATCTAGATTTTCTATTTGAAGGAACCTTGATACTTCTTTTTTTTTTTTGGTCAGTCATGAGGCTTGAACTCTGGGCCTGGGCGCTGTCCCTCAGCTCTTCAGCTCAAGGCAAGCGCTCTACCACTTGAGCTACAGCACCACTTCCGGTTTTCTGGTGGTTTGTTGGAGATAAGACTCTCAAGGACTTTCCTGCTCTGGCTGCCTTTGAACCACGATCCTCAGATCTCAGCCTCCTAAGTAGCTAGGATTACAGGCGTGAGTCACCGGCGCCCGGCACCTTGATACCTCTGTGTAGTCTATGATAGAGAAAATGTCTTGAATGCAAGCAAGTTCGCTTTCTTCCCCATTTTCCCCATTCTTAATGCCAAATAGTTTTGGAGTTGGATGTTTTGTTTGTTTTTGGTCAGTTGTGGGGCCTGAACTCTGGGCCTGGGCTCTGTCACTGAGCTCTTCAGCTCAAGGCTAGCACTCTACCACTTGAACCATAGTGTTCTGTTTTGATTTTTTTTTTTTTTTTTGGGTCCAGTCATGGGGTCTGAACTCTGGACCTGGGCGCTGTCCCTCAGCTCTTCAGCTCAAGGCGAGCGCTCTACCACTTGAGCCACAGTGCCACTTCTGGCTTTTTTCTTTTTGCTTATGCGGTGCTGAGGAATCGAACCTAGGGTCTCATGCATGCAAGGCAAGCGCTCTGCCACTGAGCCACCTTCCCAGCCCCTAGGTTGGGTCTTTTTTAAATAAAGAATGGTTGCTTTTAGTTCTCCTTTGGTTGCTGGCTTTTCCTGCAGTGAGTTTCGGGTGGAATCAAGTTCTCCACAGCAGTGGAGAAAGTTTGAATGTTTTTAGGATGACTGACCTCCTTTCTGGGTGCCTTTGGATCCTACCCTGTTTTCTGAGTTTGTTTCTGGCTTTTATATAAGGAACTTAACTCTCTAGTCTCACCAAGCTTTTTGTTTCTCTAGATAGTCTTCAAAAGTGCTTTTGTAGAAAAAGAAAAGTGTCACAACTAGATGTATACAAATATTTTTACTAATAGAAGCGTAAGTCAGGCACTAGTGGTTCACACCTGTAATCCTAGCTACTGATGAGAACTGAGGATCAGGTTCGAAGCCTGCCCAGCGAGGAAAGTCTATGAGACTCTTATCTCCAATTAACTGCCAAAAAGCTGGAAGTGGAGCTGCAGCTCAAGGGGTAGAGCACTAGGCTTGAACAAAGAAGCTCAAAGATAGTGCTCAGACCAGTTTTAAGTTCCAGGACAGGTAGAAAAAAAGAAACATATCGAAGTATAAGAAACACCACTAAATTAGAGTACAACCGAACACAAACCCCACTCACGTTTCTGTCAGTTGCAAGTTATTTTGGTTCAGTTCTGTTTAAAAACAGAAAAATGCTGTAGCCAAGCACTGATAACTCACGCCTATAATCTGAGCTACTCAGAAGGCTAAGACTTGGAGGATAGTGGCTCAAAGCCAGTTCAGGCAGAAAGTCTGTCTCCAACCAGCAAAATGCCAGACTAGAAGCATGGTTCAAAGGGTAGAATGCCAGCCTCCCCAAGAAAGCTATTCTTAAATTCTGAATTCAGAAATTACAGGCAACCACTTGTTTATTTATTTTGCTTATTGCCCATTGAACCCATGGCCTTGTGCATCTGAACAAGTGTTCTGCATGGAACCACATCTCCAGCCAGCTTATCATGCAGCTGAGAAATCAATTTGTAAAAAGAAGAAAATCATGAAAATCGTGATCTTTGCACTGATATAGGTTCAAAATCAATCTCTTGTTTTGTGAATTTGTGACAATTTCTCCTATAGGAACAGTGATAAAGAAGAAAGGGGGCGGATACCAGGCTGGCTTTCAAAGCCAATTAAAATACTTCACAGCATTGCTTTGCCAGTTGGAGACACCAGATATTCCCCTTCTCCAAACTGATGACATTTGCTAAACAAATGGAGTGGGGAATCAGATATCAGAAACATAGCCTCTAAAATATCAGGACTATGTCTCCATCCCAAGGGGGATTTCTCTCTGAGAGGTAAGATATGGGAAAACTCCCAATGAAAGGAACAATTTTTTTTCATCTCTATTTTTATTTATTTATTTATTTTGCCAACCCTGAGGCTTGAACTCAGGACCTGGACACTGTCCCTGGGCTTCTTTTCAAGGCTAGTGCTTCCAGCTTTCTGTTTATGTGGTATTGAGGAATCAAACCCAGGGCTTCGTGCATGCTAGGCAAGCACTCTACCACATTCCCAGCCAGAGTAATGATTTTGATGGCTAGGAATTTGGGCTTAGGAAAGTGGGCCAATGGCTGGGGGACACACTCCTTAAACAGAAAGATGACAGGAGCATAACAGAGGATGAAGTGAGGGATCAGAGTGATATGAACTGAAGTGAAGGAAGAAACAAGGAAAGGCATCGTGGGGTGACCCAGTGGACAAGGAGGTCCTCCAGCTGCCACCCTGGGTCACTATAATGATCCTCGGAAATTGCTACTGCTCCTTGTCTCAAAATTTGCTGCTGCATGAACTTACTTTTCAACTTTACAGACATTCCCTTCCCTGCCTCTGACCTCCATACCCCAGGCCTCAGATCTAGATACTTTGTTTTTGGTTTTGGTTTTTTTGGGGGGGGGTCCAGTTGTGGGGCCTGAACTCTGGGCCTGGGCGGTGTCCCTCAGCTCTTCAGCTCAAGGCTAGTGCTCTACCACTTGAGCCACAGCACCACTTCCGGTTTTTTTTTTGTTTTTGCTTATGTGGTGCTGAGGAATCGAACCCAGGGCCTCATGCATGCAAGGCAAACGCTCTACCACTGAGCCACCTTCCCAGCCCAGATCTGGATACTTTGTATAGTTTCCTTGATTCCCTGGATACTTTGTATAGTCTCCTTGATTGACCAGTCCTGTTGCCTACCTGGTTTTGGAACAAACCAAAAGGGCTTCATCTCACTGCTGGTAAGAGTGAGCCCCACAGGGAAAAGTGCAAGGCCAAAGTGCCAGGACTCCCACTGTGAGCAGCTGCAGGAGCCCCAGCAAGGCAAAGGGGGTTTCTTTCAAAATGGTAAGGTCTGCTTTTCAAGCACTAAGGATGTAGCTCTGTGGTAAATAAAGCACTGTGATCCTGGGCTTAAGAAAATAAAACAGAGGGAAGGGGTGACATTCTCCAAAAAGAAATGTCTTCTTTAACTGACTAATAAAACTGTAACCCTTTATACATTACCATTATAATAACAATTAAAAAATTGAAGCCAGGTGCTGGTGGCTCACAAGTGTAATCCTAGCTACGCAGGAGGCTGAGATAGGAGAATTGCTGTTGGAAGCCAGCCCAGGCAGTTAAGTCTGTGACTCTTAGATCCAATTAACCACAAAAAGGCTGGAAGTGATGCTGTGGCTCAAAGTGGTACAATGCTAGCCCTGAGTGAAAAACTCAGTGCCCAGGGCCTGAGTTCAAGCCTCATGACCAACAAAAATAATAGATAAAAATAATTTGGGTAGTGGATACAAGGTCAACAAACTTTAGCCATTAAGAGCCATCACTTAAAGACAGGAGTTTGTGGAAGAGTCTCCGTGATATGAAAGCTGCCATTCCTTTACCTGAAGGACACTGGCTGTCAAATGACGCTTGAGTCCTTCATCCTTGATAGAGAGCACTGTTTCCCGTCTGCATGAAAAGAGCCAGCTGATAAAAGTTGAAAACTGAAATATTAGCACTTCTACTGGTTCACAGAGCATTGGGACGAACTCTCTGGAACTGGCCAGGATCAGAGAGCCATGGGCATAGAGGTTACATGGGCTTCTATGTTGGACTGAGAACCTTCCATATTTATCCCATAGGTGAGTGTTCCAAGAAGCCCTTGTGATCTCTTCCAGGTGGATAAGGCTTGAGTCTAGGGCCATGAAAAACAGGAAATCTGTTCAACATGTTGTTTATCTTAGATTCCTTGTCTTTAAAACTCTGAAACTGCTCAAAAGGCACAATCTGTACAACTTTGTACTTGATATATCATTGTATTATATACCTAAAATGGCTAAGTGCCAAATTTCATAAGACGTACAAAATATTTTAAAAATTGGGGTCATATACTACAAAAAGCTACCAGAGGCTTTGCATTTTGTACATAACCTTTTCTTTTTTTTCTTTTTTTGCCAGTCCTCAGGCTTGAACTCTGGACCTGGGCACTGTCCCTGAGTTCTTTTACTCAAGGCTAGCACTCTACTACTTGAGCCACAGTGCCACTTCCAGCTTTTTATGTAATTAATTGGAGATAAGAGTCTCACAAACTTTCCTGACTGGGCTAGCTTTGAACTGTGTGATCCTCGGATCTCAATCTCCTGAGTAGCTGGGATTACAGCTGTGAGCCACCAACTGTAACTTTTTTTAAATAGTACTGGGCTTAGGGCTTCCTTCTTGTTAAGCAAGAGCTTATGAGCTATGCTTGGCTTTTTTGTTTGCTTTAGACATGCTCTTATGCTTTTGCCAGGGTGATGGTGGCCTTGGATCATGACATAACCCTCTTACCTGTGCCTTCTAAGTAGCTGGGTCCATAGGCCAGTCATGGGGCCTGAACTCTGGGCCTGGGCGCTGTCCCTCACAAAGTAGTAAAGAACTGGTGTTGGCTTCAATTATTTCTTTTCAAATGTAAGTACTTCCTGAGAAGGAACCACTCTGTGCTCTGATGGCAAGTCTGTCCTGAGAGAAAGATTTCCAGCTCAGGAAGGACAGAGGCTCCAGGTTTGCAGTTACCATGGCAGCGTGGTATCCTGTTTGGGCTGGCAGGCACTGGAGCTGGTCAGCCACCGTTCAGATTCCAGCTCTCATTCTCACCAGATGTGTGACTATGGGCATCTCTCCACACCCTCTTTCCTTGTGTAAAAGTGGGAGACACTCCAAACATTTAGAATACTACTCAAGATGCCCTCAAAGGGAGCTGGCAAGATGGCTCAGTGGTAGAGTTCTTGCCTTGTATGCATGAGGCCCTGGGTTCGATTCCTCAGCACCACATAAGCAGAAAAAGCCAGAAGTGGTGCTGTGGCTCAAGTGGTAGAGCACTAGCCTTGAGCTGAAGAGCTGAGGGACAGTGTCCAGGCCCAGAGTTCAGGCCCCATGACTGGGGAAAAAAAAAAAAAAAAAGATGTACTCAAAGAAGATCATTATTTAAAAAAGGATCCCATTACTTTCCTGCTGCTTGGTGGAATAAAATAAGTGGATCCCTTGCAGAGAATCCAATAAAGCATTCAGGTCTTTTGTCTAGCTGTCTAGCATAGGAGTAACACTGAGGATTGCTACTCAAGGAACAAGGTAATCAGTGTAAGAGCGATTACTCAATTAACAAGCATTTGCTATTTCTGGCAGAAAAGTTATTGTTTGTAGGCTTGCTTCTCTAGTAGGTAACCCAAATATAAGAACTCACACTGCCTTGCGGCAATCTGAATGGGCAAAATGTAAGTTGCTAGATAGACTTCTTAAGCTCTGTGAAAGAAGCATAGTGGATGGAATCTGTCTTTTTCCTTTGTTCTTTCCCTTTTCTTTATCTAGGAAGGCCACACATATGCCTGGATGTGTAATAGTTATCTTCAGATCATCAGGATGAAAACCACATGCAAAAGCAGGCAGAATAGCACCAGCTCTTGGTGTTACTTCTGGATTGGTAAGTGAGAAAAAGGAAACTGCTACTTGGCTGCTACTTCACTGGATTCTGTAGATGAGTTTTAATTACATGCACCCTAACACAAATATAATAAAAAGGACCAAAGGGAACTTCACTGATGACCAGTTCATAAACCAGTCAGAGGCAAAATATCATCTAACAATAGCCTAAGGGATTTTATGTGTATATGTATATGTTAGTGCGTGCACATACACACATGCACATGCTGGTGCACACTGGGTACTGGGGCTTGAATTGTTTGGGCAGTGCCCCTTAGATTTTTCGCTCAAAGCTGGTACTCTACCACTTGGGCCACTGATCCATTTCTGGCTTTTTGGTGGTGAATTGGAGATAAGAGTCACATGAACTTTCCTGCTCAAGCTGGCTTCAAACATTGATCCTCAGATCTCAGCCTCCTTAGTATAGGATCACAGGTGTGGGCCACTGCCTCCTGGCCCAGGCTACAGGTTGCTGCTGCCCTTTAGTTCCTTCCAAATTTGGGCCATGAAAGAAGTCAAAATAATAAAAGTGGAGAGCAATTTTCAAATTGAATTTTTTTATTAGAATACTAATACATGCAGATAAAAAACAAAAAACAAAAAAAAAAACCACCCACAAAGAAAGAGGAAAATACTCCAAAATGCTATTACAGATTAGGCAAATTAGTCAGGAATGAGAGTTCCCTCAATGTGTACAAAATGTAAACATTTGCCCTGGGAATTCCTGCAGATGGCCCAGTCCACAAGGACTTATTTGGAACAAAAAGATGTCTATTGAATCTCTAGTAAGGCTAACATTTGCAAACTTCTCACATTTGAAAGTTAAAATTGCTAGCACATCCATACTTTCCTACACAAAAAAATGAAATGGTTCCCAATCAAGGCAACTAGAATATCACCTGGTACATGTGGAAGCAAAGTATGGAAGACAATCAATTTGCTGCCACGCACTAAGGCTACCTTTATTTACATTTACCTCACCAGAGATTACAAAAATATACAGTATATAAACCCCTACTGAGGCTTGGGAGACAAAGTATTTCTTGCTTATAGCAAATGTTCCAGTGGATGGCATCAAATCAGTCTCTGAACTTAGCGAGAGGGGCAGGGGGAGGGAGGTCTAAGAAGAAGCCCTTTTTTGTTCAGAAAATGGGGATTCATAAACTTCCATGGGTGGGCAGGTACAAACCAGGTGCTGATCTCCATATATGTCATCAATCCGAGCAATGGTGGGCCAGAATTTGTTCTCTGGTTTCACAAAGGGCTGGAAAGGACGAAAGATGGAAATGTTGTAGAACGTTCTGTGTTTCTCTTGGGGGCAAGGAGGCTAGTTACAGTGATAGTCCCACAGCCCCAGATACCATCAGTCTAACAATGACTAAAAGCTGCACTGTCAAAAAAAAGAAAATCCAACCTTTGAGCACTATTACTATGCCTCCCAGACTTCAGGGAGAACTTTCTCCCACTAGGCATTGGAATGCATAATGCATATGGCCCTTGAGGCGATCTCCCTGTTGGATGTAGTAGACGACACACTAATACACCTGATGGGAACACCTATTCTATTTTTCTCCTCCATGTTCCTGTGCCCAGTGTTGATGCTCTGACTGACCTCTGACCCCTGAATGCCAATTGCTTTGCTTCCCCCTCCCCGCCCCCACCCTGAACTCAGCCTGGGCACTATCCCTGAGCTCTTTCGTGCTCAAGGCTAGTGCTCTACCACTTTGAGACATAGCTCCACTTCTGGTTTTCTGATAGTTAACTGGAGATAAAGAGTCTCCAGGTCTCATGCCCCTCAGATCTCAGCCTCCTGAGGCATGAGTCACCAGTCCCCAATGCTTTGCTCTGTTATTGATCATGATTTACATTTCTCAAGATGGCCTATGTATGGTTTCTATTATGACTGTAACAGGGGGAACCTCTAAGGCGAGCAGGTGCCTACGCAAGGGAACATCATGACAATGGACTCTTTCAGCCTCAGTGAACTTACAAGTGGGAATGCTGCCACCTCTCTGGAATATGGCCGGTCCCAGTGGGAGGATGTGACGCAGGTCAAGGAGTGTGGAGACATCTGAGACAGGGATACAGACGGCAAGGGGTCAGACCAATGTGCTGTCCCCTCCCCCACTTACCTCAACCACTGAGCTTCCGCCAGAAGCTTAAATTTGGGGGAAGGAGGTAAAGGAAATCTTTTCATGGTAAACTTCTTCAAACAGTGAAAAAGTAGAGTAATAATACACTGGATAAATCCACCACGTAGCAGCAAAGCCAATAGAGCATTTTATATTTGGTTTACCTTTTAAAATACTAAAAATATCAAAATAGTAAAGTAACAAATAAATACAATGATAAATATTAGACACTGCAAGTTGACTACATATCCCCTCTTCTACAATTCATTGCCTGCTTTCCTTTCTCCTCAGTGACAAACATTATTGGAACTTGCTCTTCTTATGTTTTATTCTATGTACATGTAAGTAAACAGCATATGTTAGTTCAGCATACTTTGAAACCTATTTATCTATAAGTATCATGATCTTCGAGATTGCCATATTTTAAGACTCAGCAATATCTAGGATGAAAAGAAATATATGTGACAATAAAAATACACATACTTCTGAGTGCTGGTGGTGCATGCCTGTAATCCTAGCTACTCAGGAGGGGTGCTATGTGAGGATCATTCATGGTTTGCAGATAGCTCAGGCAAGAAAGTCTATGAGACTCCAGTAAATCACCAAAAGGCCAGAAGTGACTTATCTCCAATAAATCACATACCCCAAAAAAGTCAGAAGTAGAGCTATGGCTCAAGTGGTAGAGCACTAGATTTGAGCAAAAAGGAGCTCAGAGACAGTTCCCAGACCCAGAGTTCAAGCCCCAGGAGTAGAGAAAAAAAAAAAAAAAGCAAGCATATATTTATATACTGCTCTACTCTCCTGAAAAACATATCTAGCAAGGTGCCTGCCTTCTGCACGCCATTGCCCCTGCAGCCCACCTCCAGTGAGGTGGTTGTGGGCCCACAACGTAGTCTCCATTCGTGACCCTCCAGCTCATTCGTGGGCCCAACCAGAAACTTAGGCACTCTGACCAGTTACCAAATTAACATGCGTTAGTGCAGGTGCAGCACAAACCTTTCTGTAACTGGGGTTATACACATTACAAAACATCCAGGTTCAATGAAATACCAGTTCAGTTGTTCTCAGGTACCTGCCCTAAGAACGTGTGTTTATACAGTTTGTGAGCCAAATGTATAAATTCTATTTTGTTCCAATACTATGACAGTTCATCAAAGAGACACAAAAATGACAAGAATTCTACCCTGAACAGAGTCTCTCCCTCCTGTGGTGATCAACTGGGTGCATGTAAGATATATAACACCCCTATATACCTGAACAAACACTGTCAGTGTTCAAGATGGCTTATAATTAAGGACTGAGACTTTTCATCTCATTTTAGGAAAGAATACTGCTATCAATGAGAGTCCAGAAGTGGGAGCACACTGCCCAGGTGCCATTTTCTACTCAGGGAGGCTTTGAATCAACTGCCAGCAGGTACACACCTTCAGCGGATTGACCCTAGGGTCAATGCGGCCCTCCTCGACGTCAGCAATTTCCTGCCGAATGTTGATCATGGCATCACAGAATCTGTCCAGTTCTGCCTTGTCCTCTGACTCAGTGGGCTCAATCATAAGAGTCCCTGCCACAGGCCAGGACATTGTGGGAGCATGAAACCCTGCAAAAGGAGACAGAACAACTTGCCTCACTCACTCTGGCCTCTCCCAGATTGGAAAAGCCTCTCTCTCTCTCTCTCACAACTACCAAAAGAAATACATTTGCATGCGTACACATGGAGATTCATGTCTGTGCTGCTTGTAGAAGAAAAACAAAAACAAACAATATCCCACAATGGGGAATTAGCAAATTTTACAGAACACCTCTTCAATAAATATACAACCACTGAAAAGAACATACATTATTTTATTTATTTATTCATGCATTCATTTATTTTTGGGGGGTCGTGGGGCTTGAATTCTGGGTCTGGGCACTGATCCTGAGCTCCTCAGCTCAAGGAAAGTGCTTTACCACTTGAGCCATAGCACCACTTCCAGTTTTCTGGTGGTTTATTGGAGAGAAGAGTCTCACAGAGTTTCCTGCCCCGGCTGGCTTTAGACCTCGATCCTCAGATCTCAGCCTCCTGAGTAGTTAGGAGGATTACAGGCATGAGCCACTGGTGCCAGTTACATTCATTTTCTTTTATTTAGATAAATATTCATTAATAATTAAGTTAAAATAAAAAAGCAAACTCTACCACCTAATATTACCCCCTCCTTTTTTTTGTGCCTACTATGTTTCACACATCAGGATAATTCTGGGCTTTAGAAATCCTATCAAATATCGTAATAGTGCTAAGAAGGGAAGGAGGGAGAGAAAGAGGGAGTTCTGCTGCCAAGTTATAGAGCTGCCAAAAAGAGATTATGAGGAGCTAGTTGCTGGTTCCATCAAGAAATGCTTTCTCAGCTGGGAGCCAGTGGCTGACACCTGAAATCCTCCCTACCAAAGGCTGAGAATCATGATTTGAAACCAGCCAGGGCAGGAAAATCTATGAGACTCTTATTGCCAATGTTTGACCAGAAAAGCCAGAAGTGGAGCTGTGGCTCAAGTGGTAAAGCACCAGCCTCAAGCACAAAAGTCCAATAGTGCCTAGGCCCTGAGTTCAAGCCCCAGGATAGACACAAAGAGAGAGAGAGAAATACTTTCATGTTTAATATTAGTGTAACTGCATAATAAGAGCCAGTGGTTCAGGCCTGTAATCTTAGCTACTCAGGAGGTTGAGGTCTGAGGATCGTGGTTCAAAGCCAGCCCAGGCAGAAAGTCCACAAGATGCTTATCTCCATAAACTATTCGGAAAACGCAGGAAAATAGCCTGTGGCCCTGTGACTCAAGTGGTATAGATGGCTAACCTTGAGCACAAAAAAGCTAAGGACAGTGCCCAGGCCCTAAGTTCAAGCCCAAGTACTGGCAAAAAAAAAAAAAATGAGTGAAGAGAAGAGTGAATCACACACATGGGATTTACATTATGATGCAGTAGTAAAACTATTAAATTTTTAAAATTCACACTCCTTAAAACAAGTCATTAAGATTCAAATAGAAATAGCATTAACACAGAGAAGGCAAAGTTCTCTCCACCTTCATATTATCTGAGAGTTAAAGATCTTTGATATTATTATTCATAATACTAATGTTATGTTAATGAAGGAATGAAGGCTGTGTTAAATAACACATAATATACCAATAAGACTCCCACATCTATCAAAGAAAGGTACTTTTTCTTTTTTGGTTTGTTGATCATGGGGCTTGAATTCAGGGCCTGAGCTTTTGTGCTCAAGGCTAGTGCTCTACCATTTGGGGCTACAGTGTCACTTCCATTTTTCTGGTGGTTAATTGGAGATAAGAGTTTCAAGGTCCTTGGTAAGAAATGTATGCATTATCCTGCCCATGTAATTGTAACCCCTCTGTACAGAATGTTCTCATATAAAATAAAATAAAATTTAAAAAAAAAAAAAAAAAAAAAGAGTTTCAAGGTCTTTCCTGGCCAGGCTGGCTTTGAACCGTGATCCTCAGATCTCAGCCTCCTGAGTAGCTAGGATTACAGGCATGAGCCACTGGCACCTAGTGAAAGGTGCATTTTCTTTTTTTTTTTTTTTTTTTAAGTAAGAATTACTTATTCAATAGATTCCTTCATTTATTGACAAATTTAGTTCAAAATTCCATTCATTTATTTTTTTTATTGTGAAAATACCGTACAGAGGGGTTACAATTAAATGGGCAAGGTAATGAGTACATCTCTTATCAAGTATTGTTGCCTCCTCCTTCGTTTCCCCTTCCCACCTCTTCCCATCTCTGCCCTCCTGCCCCCCCACTTGCGTTCCCCTGCCCCCCCACCTGCGTTCCCCCACCCCCCAAAGGTGCATTTTCTTTGTAGAACCAATACGCACCTATTTTCTTCCATCTCTGAAACAGCTCTTCCATGGCCAGAGTGGTTCTAGAACTCCAGTGCCCTTTTGTGTCTACACTTCTACAGATTATTTGTTCTACCTCATTCCCTATTCTACCAACTTATATTTTCATGGGCTCTGTTTATGGGATGCAGGATAGGAGTAAGAATTTATCAGAAACACTAGCAACGAACAGCAATTATTTGCTTGGAATTTAAAAATTAAAGATAGGTTTTCCGGGCTGTGAGGGATGCAATCTATGTTTTAATATCTTTAGAAGAGCAGAGCCAGTATCAGAGTGGAAAGTTTTTCATTATTATTTTAAAGGTTGCTAAAGTCTAGGCTCCCCATTTATTCCACGGATCAATTTACTGTGATGCCTATACGTTCTGTTTGTGCTTTGAGGAAGTAATTCAAAGCCAGCAAGGCCAGCTGCATGAATGTCTCGGCCACTTACCGTAATCCTGGAGTCTCTTGGCTACATCCACTGCCTCAATATTTGCAGACTTTTTGAAGGGCCTTAAGTCCAAAATAAACTCATGAGCCACATAACCTGTCCAGGAAAATGGGTTTAGCTCAAGATTAGTATCGGCTTGCTGTTTTACCCAAGTAAATGATTCAGCTCTTTATGAATATCTGTGAGGATCAAGAGACTAAGAACATTCGGTAAGTTTCTCTTATATTAAGAAAAAAGATTTCATGTAATCTTAGTACATTGTATGTCTGATTGGCAATGACTTAATGGAAGATGGAAAGCATTACTGAAACATTCCACCAGAGATGTCTGGAGATGAGATTATTTCTACTCTGAGAACCTTAAAACTACTTGGAACAATATGCATGTCTTCACATTCCTGGTCCTTTATTTCTAGAAATAAAGATCAGTTGATACCCTGCAGCGACTTTATCCTCAATGTCAAATAACTGTTTCTTCTGAATATATGAAAATATTTTTAAAAAATAGAACAGATATGGAATTTTATATGATTTCTTCAAAGTAGCTTGTGAAGTTTTGATTTCAAGCTTCAGACTGAGAATTAAAAATAGGCAGCATTGTCAAGCTGGGCACCAGTGAGCGATTCACGCCTGTAATCCTAGTTACTTCGGAAGCTAAGAGCTGAGGCAGCCCATGCAGAAAACCTCATGAGATTCTTATGGCCAATTAATCATTGAAAAGCTGAAAAGTGGTAGGGTACTATTCTTGAGTGAAAAAAAAAATCTCAGTGCACAAGCCCTGAGTTCAAGTCCCAGGACCAGTACCAAAAAAAAGATACTATCAAACAAGACACCAGGAGTGGCGAGGAGTTCATGGTAGTGTGGGACAGCTCACTTTGTTCTAGTTTCTCTAGGCCCAGGAAGCGACCTCCTCAGCATGAGCTACTAACTGATGAGGATAAAGCAGTAAGTCAGCATTTAGACAACAAAACAACATTCCTTCCCAGATTTTGTGGTCCACCAACTGATGTTTCCTTTGAGGAAAGTTTCTATCCAAGAGATGTGAACGTATCCTTTTTAACCTGCTTTCCTAACTCTCACCCAACAGTGAATCAATCCACTTATAGACTGGCAGAGCAGACCTGAGTTCTCAAGCTTGGGAAGAATAGCTCCAATAACAACAACGAACAGCTCAATACTCAGCTCCACTAACAGCCTCAGAGTTGAAGAGGAGTGTGTGTGAACCACTTGCCTTCTGTATAATGAATAAACTGGGATAGATTGCCTTTGCTTGTAAAGTATCTGAGAATCAGAATACATCTGATCTGCATATTTTTTAAAAATATGCTTTCAGGACTGGGAATGTGGCTGAGTGGTAGAGTGCTTGCCTAGTACGCATGACGCCCTGGGTTTAATTCCTCAGTACCACATACCCAGAAAAGGCTGGAAGTAACACTAGGGCTCTAGTGGCAGAGCATAGCCTTGAGCAAAAAGAAGCTCAGGGACAGAGCCCAGGCCCTGCGTTCAAGCTCCAGGAGTGGCCAAAAAAAAAAAGAAAAGAAAAATATGCTTTCTAACAATAGTGGAGATGAATCAGTTAAACGTGTGAACAAAAGCAGTCAGGGTATTTACTATGTAAAAAAATGAACTATGAGACTTGTGGGCAAGGACAGAAGGGGGAAAGCAAAGGAAGGGGTGACATTGTCCAAGAAAAATTGTACTCATTATCTGAATGGACTTGAAACCCTTCTGTACAACTCCTTAATAACAGCAATGAAATTATTTTTTTTAAGTGTGATTCAAAAGGAGAAGAAAGAAATAACCAGCGGAATGTTTCAGAAGGAAACCATGAAATTTTTTCAAAACCTTACTGTTCATTTCAGGCCTCCTAAATGCCCAGCTACACGTCACCCTTTTAGACTCCAATGGCTCTGACGGACATGCAGAGAAGAGGGGTGGGGGGATGGGATGTCAGCGTGGGAGGAGATGCTGGAGTTGCTTGGCAGGGTGAGAGGAGTCTTCCAAGCAGAGGTTTGGTAATAGCTGAAAGGCACCAATCAGCCAAGCCCAACCCAGCACTGCTAATACCAAGACTTTATCTGCAGAGGTCCCCACCACAGCCAAGTGGTTTGGGAAGGGCTCCATTTCAAACATGAGGCTCAGATGTTATTTTCTGAATCCATACTCTGTTGCATCAGATGGAAACTGTAGTACGATTTCAGCAGCTCTTTCTACGTAAGCACTGGAAGGGGTGAAATTTAAACTTGGAGGTGTCACAGCCAAATTCCGAGATGCTAATCTTTGTTTCTTTTAAGAGAAGATCAACCAATTTCTTATGACACATGAGACAGGGCAATCTGAAATTGTGTAAATTGATCAGTGGAGATTTTCTTTTTTTTTTTTTTTGTCAGTTGTGGGGCTTGAACTCTGGTCCTGGGCTCTGTTCCTGAGCTTTTCAGCTCAGGACGAGCATTTTACCACTTGAGCCACAGTGTTAGTTCTGGTTTTCTGGTGGTTAATTGGAGATAAGAGACTCACACAGTTTCCTGCCCAGGCAGGCTTTGAACATCAATCCTCAGATCTCAGCCTCCAGGCGTGAGCCAATGGCCCCTAGCTAGATCCTTTGTGCCTGGGTTTACATGTGCATCCTATCTCCACCAAAAGATCACGAGCTGTTACCTTGATGAGTTACTGTTTCTCCTTTCTTTCCCCTCTCCCTGTGTACTGTCTCTCTCTTTTTCCAGGGTCTTGCTATGTAACCCAGGTTGGTCTTGAAAATATGATCTCTCTGCCTCAGCTTCCTGAGGTCTACACCACCACTCCTGGCTTTCTTTCTACCTTTTCTTGACTTTTTTTTTTTTTTGACCAGTCGTGGGGCTTGAACTCTGGGCTTAGGCGCTCTTCAGCTCAAGGCGAGCGCTCTACCGCTTTGAGCCACAGCATCACTTCTGGTTTTCTGGTGGTTTATTGGAGATAAGAGTCTCACAGACTTTCCTGCCTGGCCAGGCTTTGAACTGGGATCCTCAGATCTCAGCCTCCAGAGTAGCTAGGATTACAGGTGTGAGCCACTGGCATGCAGCTGAGATTTTCATTTTTATGGATTAGCTGTTTATTGCGGGTCTAACAGGACTGGGAAGTGGAGGGTGTGAGGATGGAAAAGCCAAGTAAAAAGTAGCCTGGTTCTTGTGTTGGAACCAAGTTCCCCCCTCAGGTACTGGCATACTGGGAATCTGAAAACAACATGGGAATGTGTGATGTGAAAACAGGGCTTCTCAAAACCCTCCCTGAGAGCAGAGACTAGACCTTACTAACTCAACATCCTCAAAGAGCTTGTCTAGGAATGCTGGAACTTGGTAATTACTTTGGAAAGGCTGAGTGACAATCAGTTCCTTAGCTCTTCAGTGGCAATCCAGAGACCATGACTCACCAAGTCAACACTCCAGCCGGTTTTCCTGACAACAGGTCAGATACTTAGCCTTGGATTCAGCAGGGTCACTAGCAAGAGGGGGATACAAGGGCCCGGCAGCCTTTAAGACCACCTGGAAACCCCTGTAGGAACAGGAATTTGTCTAAAGTAAAAACTGGGCAGGAATATAGGAATCTAAAAGGTTCAATGCTGCTGTACTAACAAAGTCAGCCACTCCTGCTGACAGAAACTGCCTTTGGATCTCAAAGTAAGCTATGACTTCACAAAATATGACATCAGTGAAGTTTTGTTTCCTGCTTTTAGTTTATTTATTTATTTTTGCCAGTCCTAGGGCTTGAACTCAGGGCCTGGGCACTGTTCCTTAGCTTCTTTTGCTCAAGGCTAGTGCTCTATCACTTGAGCCACAGCACCACTTCCAGCTTTCTCTGTGTATGTGATTCTGAGGAATGGAATCCAGGGCTTCCTGCATGTGAGGCAAGCACTCTACCACTAACCCACGTTCCCAGCCCCTAGTTTTGTGGATTTTTTTTTTAAATCCTCTATGGGGCTCATGCCTGTACTTCTAGCTATTCAAGAGGCTGAGATCTAAGGATCTTAGTTCAAAATCAGCCCACACAGGAAAGTCTATGAGAATCTTATTTACAATTAGCTAGCAAAAAGCTGGAAGTAGAGTTGTGATTCAAGTGGTAGAGTGTTAGCCTTGAGCAAAAAAGTTCAGGGACAATGCTCAAGCCTCAGGATTAACACAAAAATGTATTAAAAATCCTCCTTCAAGGTTTATTACCTTAGGGCTCGGGGAATGGCTCAAATGGTGGAGCACTTGTTTGGGAAGCATGATGCCCTGATTTCAAACCCAGGCCCCACAAATAAATAAAGTACCACCCTAAGCTATAATTCCAGTAAGTCAGGAGAATAAACCAGAACGATTATGAGTTTGAGGCCAGCTTGGTAGTGAAGCCAGTAGGGATAGGGATGGAGAAATAGGAGAGGAGAGGGGCAGGGGATCTTACTTGAAGTCATTTCTTTCTTTCTTCAACCTAGTAGAATAAATAATTGGCTCTCTATCCCAATTGTTCCTGTCACTTCTTACTTCAAAAAACCATAAACCCTGAAGGTTTAACTGGTATTCAAATCTCTCATAGAAATGGCTCATAGAAGCAAGACTGGAGTTCATTAAAATGATTGCCTCATAGTCATCCCTAATTCCAACGTCCGATTTAGAGCTGG
Source organism: Dipodomys spectabilis (assembly GCF_019054845.1). Lineage (NCBI taxonomy): Eukaryota > Metazoa > Chordata > Mammalia > Rodentia > Heteromyidae > Dipodomys > Dipodomys spectabilis. Next base: position 19,148,810 of record NW_024870775.1, read on the forward strand.
TAAATATGTCTTCTAATATTGCCTACACATTTTAGAATACAATGTGTTTACTGGAACATTTCTATTTTGGGCACTCAGGAGGTACACTGGCGCTTGGTTTTTAGGACATAAAATACTGTCTCAAATTGTGAAATGAATGTGTTTACCAGACCATCATGAGACAATTTTTGGTTTCTTGAACTTTGGGATTGAGTAATGAAGTCTGTAATCACCAATTTATTTCTGCTTGGGATAAAAACTATTTGTTATTTAATTCTTAAGTAAAATGTCAAAACAAATGGAAATTTCATCCATCTCTTTGGACTGCAAATCCCCATAAGGCAAGGAGAATCTGCGCCTAAACAACTATGCAAATGTAAGCACATATTTGTCCCTCTCTCTTCTCTCCTGAGACACTATAACCATCATGACTCAGTTTAGAAAACTAGTGAGTGCTGTGGCTCATGCCTGTAATCGTAGCTACTCAGGAGACTGAGATCTGAGGATCACAGTTTGAAGCCAGCCAGGGCAGGAAAGTTCATGAGACTCTTATCTCCAAAAAGTGGGTCTGTGGTTCAAGTGGTAGAGCTCTAGCCTTAAGAGAAAAAACTCAGGGGACACAAGCAGGCCCTGAGTTCAAGACCTAGACCAGGCACAAAATACAGACAAAAAGCTAAACTACACTGCACAAATTGTGGTCATATTAAGTCACTGAATTGTGTACTTTCAATAGGCAAATGGCTTCATGCTTTTGTATTTTCTAAAATTCTTATATTAAGCAATATTCATCACTTGAAAAACTACGCAAATATTTAAGCCAATCTTTAAAGTAATTATACAAATGGGACAGGCTTCACAGCACAGGAACTATATTTGAATTAATTAGTACCTCTAATAGCTTCTTTCATACCCACTTCAGATAGTTTATTGTCCACCACTTTTTTCCCCTGAGGAATGTTCCTAATCAGAGCTCCTGATTAGTTCTCTATTTTCAAACTCTAGAACCACCTCTCTGGATTTATTGTACTGATAAGGTCAGACCAGCCTTTAAATTATAGATCACAGCTGTAGATGCACATTCTGTGTGGGCTGGAAGAAACAAGAGCTCGACAGTATCGCTGCGCTGTTGCCAAAGGTCTGGGCCAGCTGGTGACTGATTTCTGCTCTATTTCTATTCTATAGGTCTGCCTGACTCTATTCCCTCCCCTTTGCCAGGAGCTTCCATTCACTTTGTTGTCACATGTAAAAAGAACACATAATGCCATTCTGTTGAGACAGCCTTACAAAACTTCCCCAAACCATAAAAGTCCCCTTTTTCTTCCTACATTGTCTGTTAAGCCCCTTTCCATTTCTGCTCATTTTCTATATCACCATTCTGCCCAAACTACTTTCAACCAAAGGCTTCATTGTTGAAGATAAAGGTTCTCTTTAAACTGCCTAATATCAAGATGAACTTTACTCATAATCTGACTTGAGTTGAAACCTCTTAATATAACTACCTAAAAGTAAAAAAACAAAAAACAAAAAACTCAGCCAGGCCTGGTGGCTTACACCTATAATCCTAGCTACTCAGGAGGTTGATCTGAGGATGATGGTTCAAAGCCAGCCCAAGCAGCAAAGTCCATGAGACTCTTATCTCCAATAAACTATTCAGAAAAGACCAGAAGTGGCTCTGTGGATCAAGTGGTAGAGCATTAGCCTTGAGTCAAAGAAGCTAAGGGTCAGACCCCAGACCCCTGAGTTCCAGCCCCAGGACTGATACAAAAAAAAAAAAAAGTTCATATCACAAAACCAGACATATCATTCATACCTTAATGAAGCCAGGTGAAATATAAATACTCAAACTAAATAATATAAAATTAAATTAACATTAGCCTCATGCCTTTTACAGTCTGCCTCTGGTTCTCCTGTTATACAAAACCTCTTGCTGACTGCATGGGGGAAGGCCAGGCGTGGGCACTGAGGAAATGAAGCAGACACTAACCTGCCCTTCTGGAGGATGAGGTCTGCCATGGAGGGACAGACACCCCTGGGGGAGAATAACTGTTCTGGGCAGGGAGCTAAGAGGAGGCAGGTGCATTCTCCAACAGGAAAGGGAGGCTTGAGGGAGGAGGTGGAGCCAGAACCAAAGCAGGCTTTCCAGGAAGAGGAACTAGAGAGCCCCGTCGCAGTGCATCTGCTGGCCTGTACAGGTGCTTTGCTCTCATTTCTCAGAAGTAAATCCTAGAGACTGCACATTGGATTCTGTGGCTCTAATCAAAAATCTGCAAAAAGCCAGGCATCAGTGCCGGTGGCTCATGTCTGTCATCCTAGCTACTCAGGAGACTAAGATCTGAGGATCGAGGTTCAAAGCTAGCCCAGGCAGGAAAGTCTGTCAGACTCTTTTTTTCTTTTTCTTTTTTTTTTTTTTTTGGGGGGGGGGGGGTGGTCATGGGGCCTGAACTCTGGGCCTGGGCGCTGTCCCTCAGCTCTTCAGCTCAAGGCTAGCACTCTACCACTTGAGCCATAGCGCTACTTCCGGCTTTTTTCTTTTTGCTTATGTGGTGCTGAGGAATCGAACCCAGGGCCTCATGCATGCAAGGTAAGTGCTCTACCACTGAGCCACCTTCCCAGTCCCATCTGTCAGATTCATCTCCAATAAACCACCAGAAAAGTGGAGAAGTAGAGCTGTGGCTCAGGTGTTAAAGCTCTAGCCTTGAGCTGAAGAGCTGAAGCACAGCACCTAGGCCCAGAGTTCAAGCCCCATGACAGACAAAAAAAAAAAAAAAAAATCTGTAAAAAAAAAAAACAAAAACAACTTGCCTGAAATTTCTCCTTTACACTGAACTAATTAACTACATCCAAATGGTTCTACTTTGAAGTACCTGTCCACGTACCATTCTCTTAATGATTTTCCATCTTTTAATGAACCCTGTAATGCCCTCACTATAGTGGCTGTGATCTGGATCAAAACAAAGTCGAGAGCTTTCCAACACCTCAGTTCCAGGCTACCATTCTACCCTTACCCTCATTGTTCCTTCCCCTCTTACCAGCCTTAAACTCACCAATACTCAGGCCATTCAGCAAGTCCCTTTTTTTCTGGCTTACTCTGTATCTGTCTACTCAGGACCTGGCCTGCATATTTTCCTTCCAGACTCATCTCAAATAACTGCTTTCAGAAGGCTCGCTCATCCATCCTACCCTGCTTCTAAATTGTTCTGCATTCTTGGGACAACTTTGTAGCACTTTATAGGTCATGGTTTTTCTGTGTATATCTCTCAGTGGTGCGGGGTCCTTGTTGAATTGGGCAGTGTAGACTAAATGCTTAAGAAAGTCTTGTGTATAGTGACGCTATTGACTAACTTGAAGTTATTTTCAAGAACACTACACCTTTCTCTGGTGTGAGTTAAGAAATAGAAGTTTTTCTCCCTAGCAGGGCACTAGTGGCTCACGCCTGTAATCCTAGCTACTCAGGAGGCTGAGAGCTGAGGATTGTGGTTCAAAGCCAGCCTGGGCAGGAAATTCGTGAGACTCTTCATTTCCAGTTAACACCAGAAAACCAGAAGTGGCACTGTGGCTCAAATGGTAGAACACTCACCCTCAGCTGAAGAGCTCAGGGACAGTGCCCAAGCCCAGAGTTCAAATCCCACGACTGACAAAAAAAGAAAAAAAAAGAAGTTTCTCTCCCTTTTCACAAAACCACACCTAGGTCAAACTTACTTTGACAAAGGGAAAAAGCAACATGAATTAATACTTGCCTCTTGCACCCCTAAAAAGGACTCTATAGTGTTTTTCTAATCGCTTGGCCATGTAGTTGGCATTTAATATAGCCATTTCCGTGGCCTGTTTAAGGCCCTTGCCTCCCATCATCTGCAACAAAGAAAAAGAGTCATTATTCACTGAACAGGTGAGCCCAACTACACACCACTAGATAAATCCCACCAAAAACAAAAAGGACATCAGTCTACCATAACTGTGGATTAAAGATAAATGGATAATTCCCCTAGGAAAGACCTGTCAGTCTGTCTAGGCCTGAAATAATTTTAGGTTTTCTCTGATAAGCATTAATTTTATATTTTTAAGAAGCCATAGGATGGGCACCAGTGGCTCACACCTGTAATCCTAGGTACTCAGGAGGCTAAGATCTGAGAATCATGGTTCTGTTAGTCCAGGTAGTAGACTCTTTTCCAATTAACTCCTAAAAAGCTGGAAGTAGAGCTATGTCTCAAGTGATAAAGGGCCAGCTTTGAGCAAAAAAGCTCAAGGACAGCACCCAAGCTCAGTTCAAGCCCTAGAATTGGCACATGCACGCGTGAGCGCGCGCACACACACACACACACACACACACCCATAGTACCAATGCTTATAATGGGGAAAGTTGGCTACTATTATTAGAGCTGTTATTAGGTTTCTGTTTGTGAAATTGAGGTATCTTGGCCAATGACAGGAATCCCAGGAGATCTCAGTCAAAATCTCCAGCAAATTGATTTTGTATGGTTTGATTCCTATGGTCCACCAGTGGAGGCTGTTTACATTTTAACTGCCAGGTTCAATATTATCTTTTTCTGGTCCCTGCAATGATCTGGGGTAAACATCACTAGGAAGGAATTTAAAATGAAGATTATGTAGATTTTCATTGCCAAGGGAGCTCATAAACGATTGCAGTTCAACTTATATCAAATTTATAACTAGGTTAAACACCAAATAAAACAACAGTAGTACTCAAGTATAAAGTAAGGAGAAGACATGTGTCTCTCCCAGGCTAGTGAAGAAGGGATTCCTATAGTAAAAGTTAGAACTTGACTTGGAAAATTTAAAAGAGCAGAATTTGGATAGGCAGAAAAAAAGGAGAATGTACTCCAAGCAAATAGAATAACAAAAGCCAAGGTGCTTGAAAAGGTTAAAATTTGTTTGTGATTTATAAATAAGTATCACCATCCCACAATACTGTGAAATTTATGTAATCACTTAATCTCAATTTAAAAAAAAAAAAGCCAAGGTGCAGAAACAGGCACATAGCGACACCAAGGAGTCCCTGCAGGTGAGGCAGTTGGTGACGGCGCCCTTTCTAGGAAGGACATCGATTTGGTTCAGCCTCTCAACCCGTATATCAGAGTCACCAAATCTTTCTCAAGATACTGACATGTATCCAAGCCCAACTCCACATACATTGAGGTGTATTTTTTTAAACTCTGAAATGGGGCCAAGCATATGCCAGTGAGAACCAGCAGCAAGGAGGCTAGGAAACTGGGAGAGGCAGAGGGATCTTAGCAGAAGTGGAATGTCCTAGATCAATTGTGGCAAGCGCAGAAGAGGCTCATAAGAGATTCTGGTGAATAACAACCATCTGAAATAGGAGAAGACCCAAGGTTGCAGAGCTAGCTGAAACACTGCTTTATTTACTTAATTTTTAAACTGAAGCTGTGTCTGATTTTCCAGGCATATGGCCAAACTAGCCTCAGGATATTTATTTTCTATATGTGAGAAATAATCTCCAATCCAAATACATTCACACAAATAACCCAGATTTTCAGAATCCAGGGATCAAAGGGATATGACAATTTGATTCTGTTTGCAGTGAAACAGATCTTTATTCTGATTGTTTTAGTTACTACTATTTGCAAAACAACTTGAGTATTATTTTAAACAGCAGGTCCCAATCTCTGGAGTACACAACAGTTGCTCCAGCTGTTGAGAACCTTTCCATTAAAAATGTTAAAACGTAAGCCAGGCACCCAGTGGCTCACACCTATAATCTTAGGTAGAAGACTGAGATCAGAGGATTGTTCTTTGAAGCCCCAGAAGTTCCTGAGACTCTTATATCCAATTACCCACCAAAAACCTGGAAGTAGAGCTGTGGCTCAAATGGTAGAGTTGGAGATAAAAGTCTCAAAGACATTTCTGTCCAGGCTGACTTTGAATCACGATCCTCAGAACTCAGCTTCTTGAGTAGATAAGATTACAGATGTGAGCCACCAGTGCCTGGCCAAGCCAAAGAGCTTTTGAAGCAATTTTCTGCTACTTTTTGTATTATCCTCCAGACTGCCAAGAATATAGTCCTAAAATTTCTACCAGGATCTCAATGAATGTGCACTACTTTTCACTGCAAGGAGCTAAAGCCTTCAGGAAACCAAATGTTGTGTCCAGAACATCCACATGACTCATGGGACTTAAGTGTGTCTAGAAAATGGCTGTGGTGCACCAGTTTCTGTGACGCTAAACCCAGTATGAGACCACAGTGGAAACAGCACAACAAATAAGAGATGAAATGGATTTTAGCTATCTCCGTAGGAAGATTTTTTTTCCATCTGTCATCAGCAATCTCAAATCATGGGTTCTATCATTTTTTTAACCCATATTCAGCCAAACAGGTTCTCAGGGCTCACCTTAATGTAGGCCCATGAAATGGGCAAGATGGAACTGGAGCCCCATGGGGCTGCACTAATGGTCCCAACAGGCCACGTAGTCTCATCTGACTTCATTGAAACAATGGGGTGACTGGGCAGAAAGGGAGCAAGATGCTTCTTCCTGGAATACATTCAGGAAATGTACCAAGATGCAGTCGTAGCAAACACAAATTCTAGGCCCTCTCAGGAAGCCCTATTTCTTTCTGAGTTTTTGGTTTTGTTTTGTTTTTGGTGCCAGTACTGGGGCTTGAGCTCAAGGCCTGGGCACTTGCCCTGGGCTTTTTGTGTTCAAGGCTAGCACTCTTATCATTTGGGCCACAGCTCCCGTTCTAGCCTTTTCTAATTGTTAACTAGAGATAAGAGTCTTATGGATTTTCCTGCCCAGGCGGCCTTCAGACCAGGTCCAATGCCTTTTATCCAATTCATTCTCAATGGAACTATTAGCTATTTTTTAAAGAGAGAAACAGAAGCTTCAACATCTAGATTCAAGTCTGAAATATACTTCCCAGCACCAATATTGCAGTAGGATCCCTAATCCTCAAGTCCTCTGTAAGTGCTGGGTGAGGAACTATATCCTTGGCACTTGAGCACCTTGCTAGAAGATTGAGTTTGGGCCTACTCTGTCTCCAAAGACACCCTGAAACCGACAGCCCAGAACTCACACTCCAATGGGACCCATGCCAGGACCACCTCCTCCGTGGGGGATACAGAAGGTCTTGTGAAGATTTAAGTGCGAGACATCAGACCCAAAGTCTCCAGGACGACAGAGTCCCACCTACCCGAAGCGAAAGACCAAAAAGATAATAAGCATTAGGAGTTAGGCAGGACCCTGGGGATGGCTACTGTTGCTGCTGCTCCTCCTAGAGGAAGGCAGGGAGGGATACACTCTCCATTACAGCTCAATTCTACAGCAAAACCTGGTATCCCACAGGCACAGTGAGTGGGTTTCTATACAAACCTCAACTGACCATTTTAACACAATTCAGTTTTTAAAATGCAGGTTTGAATAAAGCTATTCCTAATTAGCCACCCAAGAAGGTGAAGCTGAAGCATCAGTAATCATGAAAAGGCAGTGCCACATTCCTATTGAAACAGGCAGCTTTGCCTTTCTTTCCCTGCACACTAGCTCTGGGTACTGTGTACATCACAGAATGGGCCCTTGGATGTTTGGTTTTTTGGGGGCGGGGGGGGGGGGGGAGGCAGGGGGGTCCGGTTGTGGGGCCTGAACTCTGGGCCTAGGCGCTGTCCCTGAGCTCTTCAGCTGAAGGCTAGCGCTCTACCACTTGAGCCACAGCGCCACTTCTGGCTTTTTCTGCTTATGGAGTGCTAAGGAATCAAACCCAGGGCCTCATGCATGCAAGGCAAGTGCTCTACCACTGAGCCACCTTCCCAGCCCCCAGAATGGGCCCTTGGGCACCTTAATAGAAGAGTCCAGAGGATGACTAATTGAGTGGGAGAAAGTGAGGCTGCTGGGTTTCCTGCGATGATCCAGATAACAGTCATGAACATCAAACTGGTGTTTTTGCTGCTTTGACATTTAAGACTAATTTTGATTAGGGACCAAGATAATTTTGCTTTATGCTATTGAAGACAAATCCTGGACTACAGTCATGAAAGGAACAAGACAAAATCAAGGAAAAAAGAATGGAAGAAAAAAAGAAATGGAAAAAGAGGAAGAAAGAAGGGAGGAAAGAAGAGAAGGAGGGAGAGAGGATAGGAAGGAGGGAGGAAACATGGGAGGGGAAAGGGAGGGAAGGAGGGAAGAAGAAAAGGAAAGAGCATAAAAGAGGGGGAAAGAAAAGGAAAAGAAAGCCAAGTATGGTGAGAATAGGCCAAAAAATTAAAAAAGAAAAATCCCCTGTGCACCCAGGTATGACAAAGTTCTGTGATTCCCATCTAAGCAAGAGGCCACAGGTAGGAAATTTGAGGTCTGACACTGGCCTGGATGAAAAAATGCAAGACTGGGGCTGGGAAGGTGGCTCAGTGGTAGAGCGCTTGCCTTGCATGCATGAGGCCCTGGGTTCCATTCCTCAGTACCACATAAGCAAAAAGAAAAAAGCCGGAAGTGGCGCTGGGGCTCAAGTGGTAGAGCGCTAGCCTTGAGCTGAAGAGCTGAGGGACAGCGCCCAGGCCCAGAGTTCAGGCCCCACGACCGGACTCCCCCCCCCACAAAAAAAAAATCAAGAATAGGACTGTGACATGGATCAAGCAGAAGAGCTAACAAGAATGAAGCCCTGAGTTTAAACCCGATGCCACCAAAAAATGAGACACAAAGAAGCCACCAAGAAGCTGAGACAATTCTCAAGCACAGTAAACTACCTTTCTTTTTTTGGTAGTTGTTTGAGGGGCTCAAATTCAGAGCCAAGGAGCTGTCACGGAGCTCTTTTGCTCAAGGCTAGTGCTCTGCCAATTTGAGCCACAGTGCCACTTCTGGTTTTTGAGTGGTTAATTGAGATAAGAGTTTCACAGGGACTTTTCTGCCTGGGTTGGCTTTGAACCACAATCCTCATATCTTAGCCTTTTGAGTAGCTAGCATTACAGGGATGAGCCAGCATTGCCTGGCAAGACTCCTTTCTTCCAATGGCTCCCAGCATTTCCCAGGAGGTTCATATTACACAGACCCTCAGTACCACTCCTCCTGCCCAAGTAATGAAGAGCAGACCCCGTGGGGCTGTTTTAAAGCAGAGGGAGCTGAAACTAGTGAAGTAGATTATCCAAGGTCAGGAGAGATCCACTGCAGCCAAAACTTGAGTCTAAACTCCATCAGACAGGGGATCAGGAGAACTTTTTTGATTGGTTGTAGCCCCAGAGATGGCACCTCCTGACCATCTAACTCACCCTTGCTTCCTTTCAATCTTTATACCTCCTTCTAAGCAGTACCTATCACCTCCTCTAAGATACATATTCCAGTGCAGAACTTAGCAATAAGAAAGTCAATGTTCAGCCAGGTGCTGGTGGCTCTTGCCTGTAATCCTCGCTACTCAGGAGGCTGAGATCTGAGAATTGTGGTTCAAAGTAAGCCCAGGCAGGAAAATCTGTGAGACTCTTGGGATTTTTTTGTTTGTTGTTTGTTTTGGTCAGCCATGGGGCTTGAACTCTGGGTCTGGGTGGTGTCCCTCAGCTCTGTAGCTCAGGCTAGAGCTCTATTACTTGAGCCACAGCACCACTTCTGGTTTTTCTGGTGGTTTATTGGAGATAAGAGTTTCTCAGAATTTCCTGCCTAGGCTGGCTTTGAACCATAATATTCAGATCTCAGCTTCCTGAGTAGCTAGGATTAAAGGCAAGAGCCATCAGCATCTGGTTCTGTGAGCCTCTTATCTCCAAAGTAGCACTGTGGCTCAAGTGGTAGAGCGCTAGCCTTGTACTGAAGAGCTAAGGGACAGCACCCAGCCCAGAGTTCAAGCCCCACAACAGACCAAAAAGAAAAAAAAAGAAAGAAAGAAAGAGAGAGTGAGAAAGAAAGAAAGAAAGAAAGAAAGAAAGAAAGAAAACGGGGCTGGGAAGGTGGCTCAGTGGTAGAGCGCTTGCCTTGCATGCATGAGGCCCTGGGTTTGATTCCTCAGCACCACATAAGCAAAAAGAAAAAAGCCAGAAGTGGCCCTGTGGCTCAAGTGGTAGAGCACTAGCCTTGAGCTGAAGAGCTGAAGGACAGAGCCCAGACCCAGAGTTCAGGCCCCATGACTGGACCAAAAAAAAGAAAGGAAGGAAGGAAGGAAGGAAGGAAGGAAGGAAGGAAGGAAGGAAGGAAGGAAGGAAGGAAGGAAGGAAGGAAGGAAGGAAGGAAGGAAGGAAAGAAGGAAGGAAGAAAGAAAGAAAGAAGAAAGTCCACATTGGAGTGGACATGCAATGTCCAATGGTAGAGCATTTGAGCAGCATGTGTAAAATCCCTGGGTTTGATCCCTAAGACTTGGGTGGAAAAATAAAAGAAAAAGTCAGCCTCAGGTCTGCTTAGCTATGAATTCAGCATCATAATTCAACAGGGCTCTGGAGAAGCCAGAGGGGAATTTTGGTTTGTGTGTTTGTGATACTAGGGACTGAATTTGGTGCCATATGTATATGTATGTGTGTGGAGGGGGGGGGGGGAGGAGTCGGTCATGGGGGTCTGAGAGTCTGAACTCTGGGCCTGGGCGCTGTCCCTCAGCTCTTCAGCAGAAGGCTGGCACCCTACCACTTGAGCCACAGGGCCACTTCCACCTTTTTCTGCTTATGTGATGCTGAGGAAACAAACCCAGGGCCTCATGCATGAAAGGCAAAAGCACTCTACCACTGTGCCAGCTTCCTAGCCCCTGACTTTTATATTTTTAAGTGTCTACTTTTCTCAGTGGAATCAAGGGAGCTCCTCTCAAGATCCACACCTGAGCATTCATATTTGCCCCATCAAGGTAAACCTGTCCTCCGTGTTGGTGGATAAGGGAGCACACATCTCCGATGTTCTCTTCAAACACTCCATTGGTGGATGGGTATGTGATCATGATGGCTGCCAGGTTCTCCTTGTGTTTATCCACCTGTGGGGGGAGGGTGACACAAAGGAAGAAACATTTATTTCTTGGCCAAACTCTGGCTTTTTAGAGGATTAAGAAAGATGAAGTCTTAGCCTTTGCATTCTTGGCACTGCCTCAAAGTACAAAGATAGCAATAAAAGATCCACAGCCATTTCTCCCTCATAAATTGTGCTAAAGAAATAGCCAGATCTTTTAAGGCTTGGACTCTATGGTCAGAAACAAAAAGACTCCTTAGAGTATTTTGGGATATTCTGGGGCCAACTTTCTAAAGTGATTTTCCTTTGGTACATTTTCCTAATAGTTACTGCTGGCATTTTTAGTTCTAGACATGAGTCTTCTCCCAGTTAATCTCTACTCATTTTGTCACGTCCATTCTTAACCCTCTCTCCTTTATTTCTGTAGAAATTTAAATTCCTATAAGAAATGTTACAGAAAGCAGGAATCTGGATTCATTAAATATACTCATTGCCAAGGAAAAAAAAAGAAAAAAAGAAAGAGGAAGGAAGGAAGGAAACAAGGAAACAAGGAAGGAAGGAAGGAAGGAAGGAAGGAAGGAAGGAAGGAAGGAAGGAAAGATGGATTACTATTCTGATAAAAAACAAAACAAAACAACAGGGGCTGGGAAGGTGGCTCAGTGGTAGAGTGCTTGCCTTGCATGCATGAGGCCATGGGTTCGATTCCTCAGCACCACATAAGCAGAAAAAAAAAAAAAGCTGGAAGTGGCACTGTGGCTCAAGTGGTAGAGCACTAGCCTTGAGCTGAAGAGCTGAGGGACAGCGCCCAGGTCGAGAGTTCAGGCCCTAGGACTGACCAAAACAACAACAACAACAACAACAAAAATCTCCTTTATTTTTCTGTTAAGGAAGGTGAGTGTATATAAAAGATTTATTTCATGGGTTTTGGTTGTTGCTGCTGCTTTTAAAGATTCTTTTCTAGTTAGCAAATCAGATCAGTCACATGTGGAAATGAGAGGAAAATAAGTCATATTCTACATCAGAGATTTAATAATTACAACTACCAGACCAGAATATTTGTTGGGAAAAAAAAGTTTGTCTGGTGATGGAAAGACTAGGGGGTAGATGAAAAGATGAGCAGTGTGTATTTTCAGCTTTCCTTTGAAGGCAGTTACATGACGTTCCCACTCTCCATGCCTAATAACCCTGACAAAATCACATTGCTATTCCACTGATTTCCTTCCCTCTTAAGATGCAGTCTCCAGTCCACTGGTAGAAAGCAGATACGGTTGCTAAGCAACGTCTTCCTGGAGGTTGGGAGGTTGGGAGTGGGGGTTGGTTGTAGGAAACAGGATGGAATGCTGCCTGGAATCTAGCTCGGTATAGCTGGGTTAGTAGCAAACATTAACAAAAACCCTACCTTTGTTCTTCAATTTCCAATACAAACAGTGAATCTAATTAGAATTATCAACTTGATTAAAGGCAGAAGATGGGGACTGAGAGAAGGTTGGGAAGAAAGAGGCAGGCAGGTCCTGCAAGAAGCATACCCTTACTACCACTGTGAATAATTCATTCAGTGACTTTAAGGCATGAATTAGAGAGTGGGGATTTCAGTTTAAAATTGGTGAAGGGAGGGATCAAGCAGACATCATCAGCTTTATTGGGGGCCAAAACTATGAACATGGCTTTAAATTTTTAAATTTTCTTAGAGACTGTTAGGCTTCCTGATTTTACCCCATTTCCCCCAGACCCACTCAATGGAGGAATTGACGTCCTTTCATTAGAACACAAGAGAAGATACTGTGGACCCAACCCATCAGGTCCCTCCCCCAGACCTCTCCCCACCCTACCCCTCCTCTGGAGGCTGCGTACCATGGCACTGAGGTGAGCCGTATCAATATTCCCATATTTATCCACCTCCACAGGCTGAATCTTCATGCCTGCCATGTGAGCACTAGCAGGATTGGTTCCATGTGCTGATTTCGGAATGAGGCAAACCTTGGGAATGGAAAGAAAGGATACAAAGAAGAAAAGCAAAGATCATTAGGCTATTAATTGTGACAGAAAAGTCCTACAATATGCTAGTAGCACAAACTAAGAAGGGCACCATCTGAGGGCTGGGAAGGTGGCTCAGTGGTAGAGCTCTTGCCTTGCATGCATGAGACCCTGGGTTCGATTCCTCAGCACCACATAAGCAAAAAGAAAAAAGCCGGAAGTGGCTCTGTGGCTCAAGTGGTAAAGCGCTAGCCTTGAGCTGAAGAGCTGAGGGACAGTGCCCAGGCCCAGAGTTCAGGCCCCATGACCGGACCCCCCCCCCAAAAAAAAAAAAGAAGGGCACCATCTGCTTTGATTGAAACTGAACGATAGTGCCTTAAACATCTGCTATAATTATTATTGTTATTACACAATGTCCCAAAGAGGAGTTTCCATTTGAATCCCCAAATATTGTTCCATAAATGTCTTCCCTCATCCCAGTACACTAAAAACAGGCATGTGCTCCTGAGCCTTATTCAAACCCTGTGTCAATGATACCATGTAGAAAGCATCTTATAATAAAACATTTGACTGGAAGTTAAACTCAAAAATTCAAATGCCCATATCTCTGTACGGTGCTGCTCATGGCTCATCAGAACAGACAACAATGACCGAATTCCAGCACCAACACACCAACACACCAACATGACAACCTTTATCAGATGCTTACTCTGCTACGAATTTGTGGGCTACACTATGAAACATAAAATAAGCATGAAAACTAATCAAAGTATTTGCCCTGTAATCACATGACTTGCTCACTGATAACACTGCTGCATGTAAGAAATGAATGGCTGGAAGCTAGGTGCTAGTGGCTCACACCTGTATTTCTAGCAACTCAAAAAGGCTGAGATCTGGGAGATCACAATTTAAGGGTTCACTTAAGCAGAATGGTTCACCAGACTCCATCTCCAAAATAGTCAACAAAAAAGTAGGGCTTGGAGGCATGGCTCAAGTGGCAGAGCACCAGCCTAGCAAGCAGGATACCTTGAGTTCACACTCAAGCTGCCCCACCTCCAAAAGAGAAATCCATGTCTAGAGGTTTAGAAAGACATTTGAAATAGAAAAAAATGGGGTGCAGCTTCAAGTTGAAGAGTTTGAATGACACGTCTCAAGAGTTACAAACTAGGACCTCAAAGATGCATTGGAATTTTATTTGTTCTTCAGGGCTGGGTATTGATCCCAAGGCCTGTGAGTGCTTGGTAAGTCCCTGTGTTGGCTTTTTTGGAAAGGTGGGTGGTATGTTCAATGTTAGAATTTCTAGATGGAAATCACATTTCATTTCCTCCACACCATTATACAAATTCAGGCAAGCACCTATGCACTTGTAGATGTGATGAACCAACAGGAAAGGACAGCAATGGAATGCAATGAGACAAATCCATTGCTTATCCTAAAAATGGTCTTCATTTCTTTCATCCTAGAAGCAATGTTGCAATTCCTTTGAAAAGAAATGGATAGACGTTATAAAAAATAAATAAAAAATGTAGGGTTGTGAAGAGAAAAACACAGTAATTTCCTCAAAAACAGCAAAGTAGTCTAGTTAAGAAAAATGTATATGTACAAAAAAGAGGACTTGGCTGGAAATGTGGCTTAGTGGCAGAGTGCTTGCCTAGCATGCATGCAGCCTTGGGTTTGATTAGCGGGAAGTAGTGCCAAGGCTCAAGTAGTAGAGTACTAGCCTTGACACAGAGAAGCTTAGGGACAGAGCCCAGGCCCTGAGTTTAAGCCCCAGGACTGGAAAAAAGAGAGAGAGACCTCGAGCCCAAGGCAAAGTGGAATTGCTGATATTCTGCTGACAGAAAGTCTGTGACTTTTTCAAAGGCCACTGGTCATATGCTGGATATACTCGAATGCTTTTTTTGTTGTTTAAATATTTCCCTTTTGCAGTTAAACATTTTTTCTTTAATTTCTCAGGGACAATGTCACTATTTTCTCTATGATATTTTTATTCTAGAAAGGATCATTGGATAAAAGATCCTTTCAGAACAGAATATAAAGGAAGGAAAAAGGGAATATTCAAAAGGAATGTAGCTCATACTTGTAATCCTAGCTAGCCAGGAGGCTGAGATCTGAGGATTACAGTTCAAAGCCAAACAGGAAAGTCCATGAGACTCTTATCTCCAGTTAATCACAGAAAAGTCTGTGGCTCAGGTGGTAGAGTGCTAGCCCTGAACTAAAGGAGCTCAAGGACAGCACCCAAGCCCAGAGTTCAAGCCCCAGGACTGGCAAAAGAAGATGATGAAAGATGACAAAGAAGATGATGAAGAAGAAGAAGAAGAAGGAGAAGGAGAGGGAGAGGGAGGAGGAGGAGGAGGAGGAGGAGGAGGAGGAGGAGGAGGAGGAGGAGGAGGAGGACATGGCAAAGAAAAAAATACAAAGTATTTGTAAAAAAGCCGAAATTAAAAGTAATGGGCCCCCAAGGATACTCAGATGTTCTAATATTTGGAACCTGTGATTGATCCAAAGGGAGTCTAGCTTTGGGGGGCGTTTTATAACCATTTAGATGGGTGTTGTATTCTCTTGATTTCTAGAGAGCCTGGGACAGAATGGGCAGAGATCATCCTAAAAGCCCTGCTGAAAGGTTGAAATATTATACCAGGTATTGGTGGCTCATGCCTATAATCCTAGCTCCCAGGAGGCTGAGATCTGAGGATCCTGGTTTGAAGCCACATGAGGCAGAAAAGTCCATGAGACTCTTAACCTCCAATTAACCAGCAAAGCTGGAAGTACAGATCTGTCAATAGCTGCCTGATGTAAGAAAATAATTTCACTGCTCTGGAGTTCAATTTGTTCTTTATAAAATGAAGGGTTTAGCCGGGTGCTGGTGGCTCACGCCTGTAATCCTAGCTACTCAGGAGGCTGAGATCTGAGGATTGCGGTTCAAAGCCAGCCCGGGCAGGAGAGACCGTGAGACTCCTATCTCCAATAAACCACCAGAAAACCGGAAGTGGCGCTGTAGCTCAAGTGGTAGAGTGCTAGCCTTGAGCTGAAGAGCTGAGGGACAGCGCCCAAGCCCAGAGTTCAAGCCCCACGACCGACAAAAAAAAAAAAAGAAGGGTTTGGTCTAGGTCTGAAGTTGATTATAGCCTTACCGTTCTCATTCCAAAACTTACAAGACACCCGAGACTCCTATCTTCTAGGAAAGTGTTTCTTAAATGCCAGCTAGAGGCCTGTCATTATTTCTAGCTGTAATCTTTTTTTTTTCAAGATTACAATCTAGTCTGTGATCTAAACATGTCTGTCTTGAGCTTTGTAAATTTTTACTTAGAAGGTGAGAACCAATAAATGATTGTGTAAATAACTATGGTGGGAACATGGAATGGCAGGTCTTTATAAAGGAGCTCATTCAGCAGAAAAGCATTCCTAAATAAAGACAAGGATAAAGACTCACACACACACACACAAAAGCTGGAAGTAAAGCTGTGGCTCAAGTGACACAGCATCAGCTACAAAACAAAAAACTGTGGCTCTGAGTTCAAGACACAGTACCCACACAAAAAGACAGAAGAAGGATTAGGAGGAATGCTTCTATGCTGATTAAGTTTCTGTTTGGCCACAGTGTCCAAGGCCACTAATTTGGTTCAGGCAGCTGGAAAGAGAAGAACATATATAAAGGAAACAGTCTCTGAATTGCAAACTTGAGATAATATTTGAGTAGCATGCTGATCTTAGTTGTAAAGTCTTTTTTTTTTTTTTTTTTGTCGGTCGTGGGGCTTGAACTTTGGGCCTGGGCGCCATCCCTCAGCTCTTCAGCTCAAGGCGAGCGCTCTACCACTTGAGCTACAGCGCCACTTCCGGTTTTCTGGTGATTTATTGGAGATAGGAGTCTCACGGTCTTTCCTGCCCGGGCTGGCTTTGAACCACAATCCTCAGATCTCAGCCTCCTGAGTAGCTAGGATTACAGGCGTGAGCCACCAGTGCCCAGCCTTAGTTGTAAAGTCTTTAAGACTATGCCTGATATTGCTGTTACATAAGTTTTTTTATTAGAATAATTTATAGGGCTGGGAAGGTGGCTCAGTGTTTGCCTTGCATGCATGAAGCCCAGGGTTTGATTCCTCAGCACCACATAAGCAGAAAAGGCTGAAAAAGGCTAGAACTGGCACGGTGGCTAAGGTTGATAGAGCACTAGCCTTGAGCTGATGAGCTGAGGGACAGCGCCCAGGCCCAGAGTTCAGGCCCCAGGACTGACCCCCGACCCCCCCACACACCAAAAAAAATAGAATAATTTATATATTTCAGTAAACGGTGAACTCAGACATTCCCCTTTAGAAACCTTTGCAATTTAACCTAAGAAAATAACTCTGTGTGTGTGTGTACTTAGTACTGGGACTTGAACTCAGGGCATGGATGCTGTCCCTGAGTATTTGTGCTTAATACTAGTGTTCTTCTACTTGAGCCACAGCTTCACTTCTGGCTGAGTTCAAGCCCCATGACCAAGCAAAAAAGAAAAAGTCTCAGGGACTTTGCTGCCCAAGCTGGTCTCGAACTGTGATCCTCAGATCTCCACCTCCTAAGTAGCCAGGATTACAGGTGTGAGCCACTAGCGCCTGTCCAAAAATAACTTTGGGAGTGTGTGTGTGGGGGGGGGGGGGTGTGGAGAAACGGCTTGAAAAAGAAAACCATCAAGAACCCAGGCATTTCTATAGCACATGATTTCACCCACATGCCTTTCAAGGAAAAAAAAAAAAAAAAAGGATAGATTTTACTGGATTCCATCAGAGTCTATTGTGTGAAGACAGCTGCTTCAGAAATACTGATGTGGAAAAATCTTCCCTGATTATTTAAATAATAAGTCATTTTCTTCTTAACTAAAAAAGCTGGCCTTAATTAAAGTCTTTGGTCCAGAAAGATGGCAACATTTACAGGATAAGGAGTTGTGTGTTTCTGCATGCTCAGGTCTTCCCGGCCTCTCTGTTCTCCTCGCTGTCCCTACAATGCAGAATCCCACCCATTCTCTGCCCCTCAGATTAGAATGGCTTCTTGAGAGACAGAATTCTGTGACAGCAGTGAAGACAACAGTGCCAGGACAAACATCATCACAAGAGGGTGGGAAGAGAAGGAAGGACTGAAAAACGGTGAAAGGGAATCGGAGATAGAAGAGTATGTCGTAGAAGTACACTGCCTTGGCTAAACCAATGGATTTCTCATTGTCCTTGCCCTTTCTGGCTTGCTTCCCAACTCCTGGACCTTCTCAGCTACTTCCTGGCCTCTAATTGGAGAATTGAGAAAACATCATAGTAGAAAGAACTTGGACTCTAAATTGTCATTGGACATAGGCCTTCCACAAACAATGTGGTCTGTTTGCCAGCCAATGTGGATGGTCACACCAGAAGAAAGTCTGTGAAGAAGACCAATTCCCTTTCCAAGGAACCTAGAGCCTCACATAGGTCATGGTAAAAGATGGGCATAACAAGAGCTTCAAGGGTGTCCTTAGTGCTTGCAAACCATGGAAGAAAAACAGAAAGGAATCACATGGCGTCAACTGACTAGACAAGTAGAGATACAACATCTCAATATTCCATTTAAGTGTTGAGTGCCAGAAACTGGTGGTGGCTCATACCTATAATCCAAGATACTCAGGAGGCTGAGATCTGAGGATTGATGTCCGAAGCCAGTTATCTCCAATAAACTACTCAGAGAAATCTGGAAGTGGCACTGTGGCTCAAGTGGTAGAGTGCTAGAATGAAGCTCAGGTACAGTGCCCAGGCCCTGAGTTCAAGCCCCACAACCACACACACACACACACACACACCAGTTGAGCTTCTAAAGTCCCAAGAGCATTTATAGATCTAAACTATCCATTCCTTAGAAGGTTCAAAACTTTTTTTTTCTTAGAGTTCAAAATCATTAGGAAAGCTTGTGCTGCTGGTAGCTCATGCCAATAATCCTAGTTAGTCAGGAGGCTGAGATCTGTGGATCTTGGTTTGAAGCCAGACTAAACCGACAAACCTACAAGATTCTTATTCCCAATTAACCACTAAAAAAAAAGGAAGTAGAGGTGTGGCTCAGGTAGTAGTAGAACATCAGCCAAGTTAACATGAAACCCTAAATTCAAGCTCTAGAACTAGTTCAAGAAAAAAGACCAAAAAGCCAAAGCCAAGCACCAACAACTCATGCCTGAATTCCCAGCTACTCAGAAGGCTGAGATCTGAGGATTGTGATTCAAAGTCACAATCCTCTTGAAACTCTTTTCTCCAATTAAGTACCCAAAAAAGCCAGAAGTGGAGCCTGTGACTCAGGTGGTAGAACGAGCCTTGAACAGAAAAGCTTAGACGATGCCCAGGCCCTTATTTCAAGCCCCAGGAAAACCCTAGTGAACAAACCTAAATGGGAATATCAGAATCTGCATCTGTCTGAGCCATCACTCAATTTCCCTCTGCCTGATAAACTCTCTGAAGATGGCTAGGTTTTGCAGCTTATTGAATCATGAATGGCTTATTTTTTCAAAAGTGTCTAACAAAATCACTCCTAAAGTCAGGTGTGATGGAACACACCTATAATCCCAGCACAAAAGAGGCTGAAATTTTTGAGTCCCATGCCTTCTTAGATTACACAGAAAGATCTTACCTCAAATAAATAAATAAATAAAATTATATGTTTACTTAATAAGGAGAAAATCCTAATCAAGCCTTCATATATACCTATGGAAGGCTCATATATTCCACATACTTGTGGAATAAGGATGAATACTCAAGGGACAGAGAGAGAAAAGGTTTCTTCCTTTCCCCTTTTTTTGAAAGGGAAATGAAACAGTGTCAAAATTCCTCATTGCAAAACTCAGGCCACTAGCCATATACAGTCTTGCTGTTTTAATCCACTCAATGCCACTTACTTGAGCAGAAACATCCTATACCCTTTTCTGGAATTCTCCTAGGATGGGCAGAAGTTTTTGCCCTGCTCTTGGATCCTACCCTATGCTCCAAGAACTTCCAACTTCACAGCGTAGCAGAAGCCCTAGTATGGCACTGGTCACCAAAACAAAGGAGCCAGAAATGCACACCTCCATCAGCCACAACCTGAGGCCCACATTAGCTCAAAAAGCACAGTTTTTAGGGATTAATGGTGCCCATTAGCACCTATGGGTGCCCACAAAGGCCTCTAAGAGGCAATGAGAGTTCTGAACACTAGAATCTTTTCTCCAAAGCAAACAATAAAGCAGAGACATGAACTTTGCTCTACATCTTTTTGTTATTGCCTCTGCTTAGATCTGAGAATCATCTAATGAGCAATTTATTTGTTGAAGAAATGTTTTTTCAGCATATATATGATGAGAACTGTGCTTAGGCGCAGCAGGGTTTACAGAGGAATTAATGTGCTCTCTGCCTTTCATCCAGGCCCAGGGTCAGGGCTGCGCCACGGAGAGAGGCTCACCATGGTCACATTCCTACCCCTTCCTCCCCCCTGTTCCCTAGAGAGAGCAGTTCCTCAGCCAGCTGGCTCACTTTTACATGCTGGGTTTGCACAAAAGCCTTTTATCTCTGAATGTTTTCCCTCAAAATGGTTAAGTAGATGTCTTGGAGGCAAGGATCCTAACGGTCAGTTCATAGAAATTTGTTTCTTGATGATACATACCGCCCCCCTACCCTACCCCCCATCTGCTTCCAAGAATAATGAGAGTATATCCCATAAGATGAACAGGGCCCGGGAGCTGAGCCTACTGCTCCCTCATGGTGACAAGTACCCTTTGTCCATTCTCACCGTTCTCTGCCTCTCTCCTTTCTGGTCTAAGTAGGCTCGGATAGTGGCCAGTCCAGCATATTCTCCCTGGGCTCCGCTGCAAAGACAAGAAAAGAAATAGCAAGGTTTTGGACTCTGTCAATATGCAATGAGCACTAGTCATGTGTTCACAGTGTACGAAAAATCCTGAACCACCAAAGCAACAGTCTGGCACTACAGCTCACCCACTTCTAAGTTCAGGGCCATGTATCAATTAAGTCTTGATTGTTATTGTTATTATTGAAAAATTTTAAATGATATCAAAATTGGGATACACAATGTATATAACTATGACTTAGTGTACAGAAGAACAAACTTATGGTCAAACCTTGTTTCTTATCATATCCTTCACGAATGCCTTCATGCCAAACTAGGTAATTTTTTTTTTTAAGTTCTGGTCTTGGGGCTTGAATTTAGGGCTTGAATCTGGGCATTGTCCTTGAACTTTTGTGCCACAGCTTCACTTCTGGCTACCTTGAGATAAAAGTCTCATGGACTTTCCTTTCCTGCCTGGCTTCGAACTACAATTCTCAAATCTCAGCCTTCTGAGTAGCTAGGTGCCTTGCAGAGCCAGGTAATCTTGAAGCAAACCTCAACTATCCTATTTTATCTGCTTAAAACTTCAATAGGAGCCGGGCCCTGGTGGCTCACGCCTGTAATCCTAGCTACTCAGGAGGCTGAGATCTGAGGATCGCGGTTCAAAGCCAGCCCGGGCAGGAGAGACCGTGAGACTCCTATCTCCAATAAACCATTAGAAAACCGGAAGTGGCGCTGTAGCTCAAGTGGTAGAGCGCTCGCCTTGAGCTGAAGAGCTGAGGGACAGCGCCCAGGCCCAGAGTTCAAGCCCCACGACCGACCAAAAGAAAAAAAAAAAACAAAACTTCAATAGGTATCTTTCAAAGGTAATAATTACTATTAAAATACATAGCTGCCATCACAATGATCACATCTTGAGTAATAAATTATAGTGTTCTGGTATTATCAGATGCATCAGTTGGGATCGGGGCTTTCCCAGGCCCTGCAGGCACATGGTTGGTGAAGGTTTCCAGACTCATCTCAACAGCCCAGGCAGGCACTACTTTAGCACATGTTTTAGTGACGCACATTCCTGTGAGCAATGCTGAGTCAACTGCAGACTAGTATTTAATGTCAGTACCTCATGAGGGAAGGAAGTTAAGTAACAGAGTTTTGAATCCCACTCAAAATGAGTGTTACTGATGACTAGTGGAGACTTCAGTACACTGCTTGTGGAAGACACTGCACAAGGAGTTATGCACTCCTTTGCAGGCAGAGGTGTTCCTGGGAGCACACTGGCTCCCAAAGATTAAAAGGTCACTAATTTCCCTTCCTAGGCTCTCATCTACTTGACTGAACTGGAGGTTTAGCTATAAGATCCATGAAATCCTCAGACACTCAGCTTCAGCTTTCTCGTTTATGCACGACGTAAGCCTTACTCTTCCTCTCGGTGTTTCAGAAAGACAACGGCTGCTCTTCTGTTGTTCTGGCTCTGAATCTCAAGTGCTAGTGCAGTGGGTGCTTTTTATTTGGAGAACAACAAAATACTCCACCCTTCGGCAAATCACTGGCAGTCCTAGTTACAGTGTTTCCCAAAGCCTCAGTGCCTTCATCTAAAAACTGTATGGATCTCATAGGGCAGATGTCATAAGTAGCGAGCTAGTCCCCATCCTACCCATTCAGCAATGAGTTCCAACTCTGTACAACCTTCCAAAAGCCACCGGTGCAGATTGTTCCCAAGGCTTACAAACCCCCAATTGACTTGTGGTCTTGCTATACTCCTGACTCCTACCACCCTTCAGCCAACAGGCCTTCATCCTTCCCTGAAACATACATGGCAAGCCAGTTCCAGCACTACTATGTGCCTTGTGTCGGGGAAGCTCTCCTATTGATCCTTGCACCCCAGACATCTTCACAATAGACTCAGCTCCAATGCTGCTTTCTCAAAGAACCATCCCTGCAAGAGTCTTGCCTGCCTTGTTCATTGTTGCATTCTCTGTACCAAGAAGTCTGGTAAAGAAGGATATTCACGGGGTACTGACTGAGTGAATGATCTTCTGCCTTCCACAACCCTTAATAGTTTTTGCCTTATTTTTTGTGCTGATCCTGGGGCTTGAACTCAGGGCCTACGTGCTGTTCCCGAGCTTTCTTTGCTCAAGGCCAGTGCTCTGCTGCTTGAGCCACAACTTCACTTCTGTCTTTTTTGGTGGCCCATTGGACATAAAAGTCTCATACAACTTTCCTGTCTGGGTTGGCTTCAAATTGTGATCCTCTGATCTCCATCCTCTGACTGGCTAGCATTACAGTCTTGAGCCACTGTTCCCAGACCTCACAGCCCTTTTATTCCACATGCTTAGCTGATAAAACCATACTCCAGATGGGAAATGATTACAGTACTCTCATGCCTGGATAACAGTGCATGCCTGTTTCATCTCAATCAGAGGCTAAATTCAATCATCATCATCATCATCATCATCAAATGCTAAGGAAATCTGTTCAAATTGAATTCCAATACTTCAGTCCAAGAAATGAATATGAATGCCATCCTTTTCCTATTTTAACCAATGTATTTTCTATTTACGCTGAATTTTTCTCAGAGTTTTATTTAAGGGTGAGAAGAGAATGTTTACAGCTATGAGCTAGACATCCAAAAGGAAGACAACTTACTATATAAAGGCCTGATTAGAAATGCTGGCTGTTTTTTTCCCTTAGATATTCTTAAAATCATCTATGTTACAACTATTTTTTTAAAGTACAAATAATTTAAATACCACACAAACCTTACTACTAGGAAATTATTAAAATATTAGTGCCATCTGTTGGTGGAAAAGTATTATAAAAAAAAATAACTGCAGGCCTGGGAAGGTAGCTCAGTGGTAGAGCACTTGCCTTGCATGCATGAGGCCTTGTGTTCGATTCCTCAACACCACATAAGCAGAAAAAGCCGCAAGTGGTGCTGTGGCTCAAGCGGTAGAGCACTAGCCTTGAGCTGAAGACCTGAGGAACAGCGCCCAGGCCCAGAGTTCAGGCCCCAAGAC
Source organism: Dipodomys spectabilis (assembly GCF_019054845.1). Lineage (NCBI taxonomy): Eukaryota > Metazoa > Chordata > Mammalia > Rodentia > Heteromyidae > Dipodomys > Dipodomys spectabilis. Next base: position 19,172,437 of record NW_024870775.1, read on the forward strand.
GGCAAAAAAACAAAACAAAACCCTGCACAGCCAGGCACTGGCAGCTCACGCCTGTAATCCTAGCTACTCAGGAGGATGAGATCTGAGGATCATGGTTCAAAGCCAGCCTGGTCAGGAAACTCTGTGAGACTGTTAACTCCAATAAACCACTAGAAAACCAGAAGTAGTGCTGTGGCTCAAACAGTAGAATCTTGAGCTGAAGAGTGCAAGGAAAGCACCCAGGCCCAGAGTTCAAGCCCCACGACTGACCAAAAAAACCCTGCTTATTTGCATAATCCATCTAGAGAGATTATCACTACTATATGTGAAGGAGCAGCTAGGACATCTGTTTAAGATGAAGTGGTAGTAGCTTTGAGCTACAGAGCTGGCTGCAGGAAGGACTAGACCAGTGCGTGGGGAAGTTAGGGCCACACAAAGGAGAACAAGCTTCTCCTAGAAAATAAAGCCTCCTGTGTATGTTCACTCAGGCAGAGGAAGGAACTACTGTATTTTATGTGTTAATCAAAAAGGAGGGAAAACCAGCAGACAACGTCTAAAACCCAGACTCACTCTACAAAGAATCCATGAGAAACTCCATAGAGAACAAGAGACTAGAACAGCTATGTAATTACACAAATCACCAAAGCCTTAGCCTTATCAGTAGGCTTAGCATGCTCAAGCCACCTTGAGTTCAATCCTAGGACCAAAAAAGGTACAGCCCTAAAATTACAAATACATATATTGGACTTCATCACAATTACAAACATGTACTCTTTAAAATACTTTGTTGAGCTAGGGGGGAGGAAAGGAGGGAGGAATGGGAAGGAGGGAGGAAGGGAAGGAAGGAAGGAAGGAAGGAAGGAAAGACGGAAGGAAGGAAGGAAGGAAGGAAGGAAGGAAGGAAGGAAGGAAGGAAGGAAGGAAGGAAGGAAGGAAGGAAGGAAGGAAGGAAGGAAGGAAGGAAAGAAGGAAAGAAGGAAAGAAGGAAGGAAGGGATCAGAACTATTCAGCCACTAAACATTCATTACAGAGACATGTGGCCCAGTTCCAGCCAATATAATATCCAGCCCAAATCTGCATAAATCTAGAACCCAAAGAATAGACAGTTAAAGATATTTCCATCTCTAGTATGACTCCACATTTTTCTCTAATGCCAGCTGCTCTAGTCTGGCTCATCTCTGAAGCCCAATTTTCTAGCTTTTTAAAAAAAAACTCACCTCTGCAAATTTTCCAATAAATTGCTTTTCAGCTCAAGAAAACCCAAGACATTTTCCATAGCTAGCAGCTCTTTTATGGGGAGTGTTATTAAAACTCTCCTGTAACACCAATGTATTAAAGTTATTCATTCCTAAGAAAACCAACAAAATAGTTTGATTTGGGCATACTGGAGCTTCTTTTGCTTGTAGTATCAAAATCTTCATTGGTCTTCTACCCCTTTGCAAAGCTGTTTGGTTCTGAGTAAATGATCCCTCTGGATCCTAGTTACCTCATCTGTCATATGCACTGAATGCAACCTAATCCACACAGGTGAAATTAATGTTTTTTTTTATTATCATCAGAGTAATATATTTATGTGATTTAAAAAATCTCTTTAAATTCATTCTTTTAAATTAATTATTATTTGCGATTGTTGGATGGAGATAGGGTCTTGCTTTTTGGCCCAGGATAGCCTTAAAACAAGATCCGCCCACTGAGCAAAATTCCGGAGGCTCATACCTCTACGCTACTCTGGAGTCTGAGATTTGAAGATCTGGGCTCAGAGCCAGCCTGGGCAAGAAAGTCTGTAAGAATCTCCAATTAACCACCAGAAAACCAGAAATGGTGCTGTGGCTCAAAGTGGTATAGCTCTAGCCTTGAGGGAAAGAGCTCAGGGACCAGGCACTAAGTTCAAACCCATGCCTGACAAAACAAAAACAAAAACAAATCAACAGAAACAGAAATGCAAGGCTGAAATTAAGGCTGAAAACCACTAGAACAAGCAAGGGATTGAATCAGCCATTCAAGAATGTATAGGTCTGCATTCCATCACCTTCCCTTTCTTTAGATGTTAAATAAGGTACAATTCCCCTAGGTGAACAATTTGTCTGAGAACAGAAGGTCTCCAGTTTTATTAATCTTTGACTAGTGAGGATACTCAGGAAAAAAGAACACAAGGAATAGACATAAAGCCACCTAAGACTATGTTCTTAAATGATAACATGGAAACAAGCTAACTGGGAAGTTGCTAGGTACATACAGGACCAGCTTAGTTTCTGGTAGCTATAAGTATTCCTAGGATGAGATGAAGACCTTCCATTGAGTCTTTTTGTTGTTGATTGTGGGGCTTGAACTCAGGGCTTGGGCGCTGTCCCTGAGCTATTTATGCTCAGTATGGCACTCTACCATTCTGAGCCATAGCAGAAGCTTAGAGATTAGTCTCAGAGACTTTCCTGCTCAGGCTGGCTTTGAACTTAGATTCTCAGATCTTAGCTTCTTGAGTAGCTAGGATTACAGGCATGAGCCACCAGCGCCCAGCTCAAGTGAGTCTCATAGTTCCAATCTACTGTATGTCAGACAGGGGAAAGGGAGAGAGAGGAGAGAAGAAGCAGAATTCCCTCAAAGGTAGCTTTCTTCACCTGTTTTCTCTTTTTCTTGACATGTGTAATGATTCCATATTTGGGGCTTACAGGTCTCCAATGTCTGGCCTTCAGAGCATTCCCATTCCAAATTAACCAAGAGCTAAGAAAGGAGGGCAGAGAGATGGCAAATAGTAAGTACCACCCCTCCTTGCCCAAAACCATCTGTGATATGCACAGGGTGTTTGCCTGGGCTTCAGTTTCGAAGTTCAAAGAGAGAAACTATTAATAGTAAATAATCCAGCTGAGATTGTCCTCTGTGGTGCTCCTCAGGTCAAAGAGAGAAACTATTAATAGCAAATAATCCAGCTGAGATTGTCCTCTGTGGTGCTCCTCAGGTCAATCCCTTCTCCAACCCAGTGAGGCAGCTCACAATCCCTGCTTACAGATTCTGCTGCTCGGTTCCTGCGGGAGTAGACTAACATGTTAATTGGTCTGTGCATCAGTAATCCTCAGAGCTCCCAGATAATGAATGCAAACAGGCAGCCAGGTCTGAGAACTTTTAAAACACTTTTCTTTCTTTTTCTATTTTTTTTGGCCAGTCTTAGGGCTTGAACTCTGGATCTGGGTGCTGTCACTAAACTTCTTGTTTGCTCAAGGCAAGCACTCTATCACTTCCAGCTTTTTCGAGTAGTTTATTGTAAGAGTTTCATAGTTTCCTGCCCAGGCAGGCTTCAAACCGCAATCCTCAGATCTCAGTCTCCTGAGTGGCTAGAATTACAGGCGTGAGCCACTGGTGTCCAGCTTAGAACACTTTTCACGGTGTGGTGTCCAGCATCACTGGGAATTTGCTAGAAGTATAAATTTGGGGGCCCTTTCTCAGACTGACTGAGTCAGAAACCCTGGGGCTGAGCAATTTCAGAACCCTTCCAGATGTTTCTCAGGCACAGTAAGTTTTGAGAGTCACTAGCAGGCCTGGTCACACTTTAGACTAAGAACCTTCTCAAGATGAGACTCTGGAAAAGCAATCCAGTGTCCATCTCAATGTTATTAATGATCACAATTTGCCAGTTTAAAAAACAAACAAACAAAAACAAAACACAAACCATTTTCTCAACTTTAGAAGCCAAGTGAGTTAACTGTAATTCTGTCTTGTCTTTCACTTGTGTGTCCCATGGAAGGTGTTAACTATTCCTGTCTCCCTTAAACATTATAACTTTTTTTTTTTTTGCGGGGGGGATCAGGTCGTAGGGCCTGAACTATAGGTCTAGGCACTGTCCCTCAGCTCTTCAGCTCAAGGCTAGTACTCTATCACTTGAGCCACAGCGCCACTTCCGGCTTTTTTCTTTTTGCTTATGTGGTGCTGAGGAATCGAACCCAGGGCCTCAGGCATGCAAGGCAAGCACTCTACCACTGAGCCACCTTCCCAGCCCCAACATTATAACTCCTAACCAATAACTCCTATGCATTTGTCTGCTGCTGAGGGATTTTAAGGTGGCAAAATGTTACAGGAACAAGTCAAAGTGAATCATGTTAAGCTCAGTGGAAGATGGAAAGGGAATTCAACATTATTTGACTCTTCTCTACACCAAGTTATAAAGAGCTTGTGGTTTGAGCAAATAAATGAAAAATCAGGGATAAGCTTCAGCACATGAGAGGCTGAAACAGGCATAGGATCTTGTCTATCCCAAGCTATAAAGAGACTCCCTGGGTTTGTGATTTGACCAAATAAATGAATAACTAGGATAAGGCTCATGACAGCAAATGGTTCTTGAGAGGCTGAGGCAGGAAGATCTAGAGTTTGAGGGCACCCTGACATGCACAGCTTGCAAGAACCTGTCTCAAAAATTAAAAAACAACAACAACAAAAACACAACAATTATAAAAATTAACTCTATCACTAAGGCTATTTCCTAAATGTTGCATTTATATATATATATCTATATATAGATATAGATATATATAGATATATATATATTTTTTTTAAATCATAGAGTAACACCAGAGTAAACATCTTCAGATTCAAAACTGTTTCATGACTAGACTCTTAGGAACGTATAAATAGTGTAACTAACTCCGATTAGGTATAAATCACCATTCTAGGAGATGGTCCTGGGACAGTTATGACCACCTCCTCTGTGAACAGCACTTCTGTGGTGATACAGTGCACTAAATTCTTTCTCTGTGCTGTCCAGAAATCTTGTCTCTTCATATAATGAATATGAAGGGCTGGGAAGGTGGCTCAGTGGTAGAGCGCTTGCCTTGCATGCATGAGGCCCTGGGTTCGATTCCTCAGCACCACATAAGCAAAAAGAAAAAAGCTGGAAGTGGCGCTGTGGCTCAAGTGGTAGAGCGCTAGCCTTGAGCTGAAGAGCTGAGGGACAGTGCCCAAGCCCAGAGTTCAGGCCCCACAACCGGACCCAAAAAAAAAAAAACAGACAAAATGAATATGAAGCCCATCTAAATCCCTCAGCTGTGACACTAGTCAACTGTAAATAATGATGAATTAATCAAGCCAATGTTTAGATAGTTCTAGGGTACAGAACAATAATAAAACCAGAATACATAATACATCCATGCAGAGACTAGCACAAACAAACCAAAACAAGATTGTAAAACTGTTAAAAATAACAATAAAAAGATCACCTCACTGATACAGAATACATGTGCATCCTTTCCTCCTTTCCCTGAAGCATGGCCCCAACTAACAAAATATTTTACCCTCTGACATGGCAACACCTCCTTAGGACCATGAATATGTCAGACAAGCCTAAACATGGTACACAGTCCATCTCTCTCATTTTATGGAATGGATGCTCTATCAGTGACTCTGGGGAGCTAGATAAGATCACTTCCAGAAACTCTATCCTGATAAAGATCCCTAGGGCTGGGAATGTGGCTTAGTGGTAAAGTGCTTGCCTAGCATACTCGATTCCTCAGTACCACATAAACAGAAAAAGCCAGAAGTGATACTGGCTCAAGTGGTAGAGTGCCTTGAGTTAAAGAAGGTCAGGAACAGTGCCCAGTCCCTGAGTTAGTTCAAGTCTCAGGACTGTCCAAAAAAAAAAAATCCCTAAACCTCCTGCAAGACTGGAATGGCTATCAATAAAAAGAATGAGAAAAACGAAAAAAGGCTGGTGCTTCACACCTGTAATCCTAGCTATTCAGGAGGCTGAGATCTGAGGATCATGGTTCAATGCCAGCCCAGGCAGGAAGTCCTCAAGACTCTTATCTCCAATAAACCACTCAGTAAACTGGAAGTAGCACTGTGGCTCAAGTGGTAGAGCACTATCCTTGAGCTGAAGAGCTGAGGAATAGCACGCAGGCCCAGAGTCCAAGCCCCACAACTGACAAAAAAAGAAAAAAAAATGAGAAAAATTAGGGCAAAGACAGAGTATTCGACAGAAGTAAAATAAGATGGTAGTTTTCAACCTTGGCTGCTAGTTGGAATCACTGGAGTAGCTTTTAAGACATACACTTGAGCAGGACACTGGTGGCTCACTCCTGTAATCTTAGCTACTCAGTAGGCTGAGATGAGATGATTGTGGTTTGAAGCCAAGCAGGCAGGAAAAATCCATGAGACTCTTCTCCTAGAAAGCTAAGCTTTCTAGGATCCTGGGGAGGAAATCACCTTAACTATGTAAGAGCTAATGGCAAACAATCTTGAAAAATGACCCTAGGACACTGAAGATGTGATCACATTGTACCACTAGAGGGCGAAGTTTCTTCACTTTGACATTTGAAAAGCTGAATGATATTGTCAATAAAAGTACATAAAAATTTGGTCAGTTCCTTCCTATTTATGAAATGAAAGATTTGTAGTCCTAATTTCTGGATATTGTAATCAGGAGGTCTGGAGTGGGCCCAGGAAATCGTATTTTAGCAAGTGCCAAGGAAATTTTGCTGAAGGCTTGTACTTTTTTTTTTTTGTCGGTCATGGGGCTTGAACTCTGGGCCTGGGCGCTGTCCCTCAGCTCTTCAGCTCAAGGCGAGCACTCTACCACTTGAGCTACAGCGCCACTTCCGGTTTTCTGGTGGTTTATTGGAGATAGGAGTCTCACGGTCTCTCCTGCCCGGGCTGGCTTTGAACCGTGATCCTCAGATCTCAGCCTCCTGAGTAGCTAGGATTACAGGCATGAGCCACCAGCACCCGACTTGGCTTGTACTTTTTAAAGTCACTATTTATAGATTTTTAAAAATGAGGGCTAGCCAAGCACCAGTGGCTCACACCTGTAATCCTAGCTACTCAGGAGGCTGAGATCTGAGGATCATCATTTCAGCTCGGCAAGGAAAGTTCATGAGACTCATCACCAATAAACCACCGGAAAACTGGAAGTGACACTGAAGCTGAAGTTGTAGAGCGCTACTAGCCTTGAGCTGAAGAGCTGAGGGACAGCACTCAGGTCCAGAGTTCAAGCCCCATAACTGACCAAAAAAAAAAGACGGAAGAGGGGAGGTCTTTTTAAAGTTTGTGACAGAACCAAAGTAGAACCCAAGCTCTTCGGGTACTACTATACTGTGATGCTAGTTTTTGTTAGGAGTTACCTTGTGTGCTTAAAGTCTTATTCTTTTATATTTTTGTTTCATTTGTTTTGGGCTATTTTTGAAACAAATTCTTGCTATGTTGTCTAAACTAGCCTGTAACTCAGTATCTTCCTGTCCTAAGATCACAAGTGCTAGGATTACAAGCATACCCCACCACACACACTGCTAATAATCTTCTTCTTCTATTATTATTGTTGTTACTGCTATTATTATTATTTCACAAGTCAGTTTGAATATAAAGCTTCTTGGTAATGGTATTAATTCTTTTTCTTTCTTCCTTTTTTTTTTTTTTGCCAGTCTTGGGGCTTGAACTCAGGACCTGGAAACTGTCCCTGAGCTTCAAGGCTAGCACTTTACCACTGGAGCCACAGTGCCACTTCCAGCTCTTTCTGGGTAGTTTATTGGAGATAAGAGTCTCCCAGACTTTCCTGCCTGGGCTGGCTTCAAACCACAATCCTCACTCTTGAGTAATTAGGATTTCAGGCATGAGTCATTGGTGCTCTGCTATAATCTTATTCTTATGTGATATCATTGACAGGTGTCAATTCCAAAGTGTTCATTTCCAAAGGTGTTCATTTCCAAAGATGTCTCCCAACGTCCAGAACCATCTGCTGTTCGCTACCACTACCAGTCTAGGTTGGATGTGTGGCTTATTATTACAGACAGAACAAGGTACTGTGTAACTTCAAAAGCTGGGCTGTAAACATTTCACAGCTTCTGCCTGCTTTCTCTTGGAGCACTCCATTTTGAATCCAGACATCACACTGTAAAGATGCTCAAGAAACAACAGGAAAAAGCCCATACAGAAAAAAAAAAAAAATCTAGGCCCTGCTCAGAGTCACCAACTACACTCCAGCCAACAAACCGTCGCCAGCCTCTTAGCTATGTGAGTGAGGCCTCACCATCCTGGTGAGTAGAAGTGTCCAGTCAATGCACAGAATGAAGAAAAATAATCACTGTGTTAAGCCTCTGACTTTTAGAGTGGGTGTTTTACAACTAGTCTTATTTAAAAAAAAAAAAAAAAGAGGGAAAGAAATCCCCTTACCTGTTAGGCTGGAAAGAGATCCGGTCATAACCTGTGAGTTCACATAAATCTTTCTCAAGCTCTCGAAAAAGCTGTTGGTATCCCTGGGCTTGGTCCAGAGGCACAAAGGGGTGGATGTTTGCGAATTCTTTCCACGTGATGGGCTGAAGAGTAAGAGGGGAAGGAAAACATAATATAACAACTTCAGTGATGATGATGATGACCGCAATCCCTAATACAAACAATGCCTCCTATGTGTAGGGACTATTCAAAGTGCTGGGCATATTAACTCATTTAATTCTTGCCACACTCTTGTAAGGTACAGTCACTATCTGCACTGCACAAGTGCAACACGCACACTTCACAATGGACTTATAAACAAGAACAAAAAGGTCCCTGAACAGACTTCTATGGACACATACTATTCCTGCTCTTCACTAAGCAGAACAAGCCATGGCACAAAAGTAAATTTAAAAACCCTACCCAATACAACATGATTTCCTACGCATCATGTGAATTGTCACATTTTACCTAAGGAATAAAAACGAGTAAGTTGCAGATGCTCACCCTTGTAATCCTATCTACTCAGGAGGCTCAGATCTGAGGATCATGGTTCAAAGCCAGCCCTGGCAGGAAATTTGTCAGACTCTTATGTCCAATAAACTATCAGAAAAGGTCAGAAGTGGAGCTGTGGCTCAAGTGGTAGAGTACTAGCAAAAGAAGCTCAGGGACAGTGGCTAGGCCCTGAGTTCAAGCTCCAGACTCATTACCTTACTGATGTAACTATAACCTCTCTGTACTGCATCTTTACAAGAAAACAAAATTTAAAAAAAAAAAAAAAAAAAAAAAAGATAGGCTGGGCAATACAGCGAAGTCCACCTAAAATAGTAACAACATTAATTACTCATTACTAATTGATTATAATCAACAATAATGTTATTACTATCAATAATAGTAATTATTAATAATTAGTTAGCAAGTGTGAGAACTGCGAGGCATTCTCATAGGATTGAGGAACAAGGTTAAGAAAAAGCACTTATTGGGCTGGGAATGTGGCTCAGTGGTAGAGGGCTTGCCTAGCATCCATAAAGCCCTGGGTTTGATTCCTCAGTACCACATACACAGAAAAAGCCAAAAGTGGTGCTGTGGCTCAAATGGTAGAGGGCTGGCCTTGAGCAAAAAGAAACTCTGGGACAGCACCTAGGTCCTGAGTTCAAGTCCCAGGACTGGTATCAAAAAAAAAAAAAATTCAGAAAAAGCACTTATGAAGTCACTGTCCTGGTAACTCGTCTTTAGTAACTGGAAAGCTGCCCCAGAAAGTACCCTCTTCAGAGAAGAGGCTACTTACTGTCAGTTCAGAGGCGCTGTTGAGCTTCATGGTGCAGGATCCCTTTAGGAAACACAGGCAAAATGTATCACATTAGTGATTTCCTACAGTCCATGTATCAACCCCACCGTCTCCCCATACAGCCAGCCACCTCTTTTCCCTCTTGTAGCATGAGATATGATTCAAAGGAGTCTGGGCAAGATAAGGACTAGAGGTGAATAGAAAGTCAAAAACAATTACCAGTGGAATCATGCTGTGAACAAGGGAAATGTCTTTGTTTTCTAGTTTCTTCATGTAGCGGACAATATTTGTTTCTGAATGATAGCTGTGGATATAAAACACGAGGTTAGGGCCAAGAAAATTAGACAAGAACCACACACATCCTCATGAAAGTAAGACACACTGAGATCTATCTTCAAAATAAAGAGCAATTGTGACCATGGCAAACATGTCAACTACATCTGAAGAAAGGGCCTATACCCCCACAGACCTCAGAGGATGGCTGATGAAAAGAAGCCATCAGAAGCTGGGTGCCAGTGGCTCACACCTATAATCCTAGTTACTCAGGAGGCTGAGATCTGAGGATTGCAGTTTGAAGCCAGCCCAGGCCAGAAAGGTCATGAGACTCTTATCCAATTAACCACCAGAAAGCCAGAAGTAGAGCTGTGGCTCAAAGTGTCAGAGAGCTAGACTTGAACACAAAAGCTTAAGGACAGCATCCAGACCTTGAGTACAAGCCCCACAACCAGCCAAAAACAAACAAAAAAGCTATTTTTAAGCAAAAGAGGAAGGTTGGAAAGAAGAGGATATAAGATTCTGGAGGAGAAAATTCAGCTTGGCCAACTTCATCTACAAATTCTTCTCTACATGAACTTACTGTGCCAGCAGAAAATACCCATCAGGAAACTAGGTATGCTTGGCTCAATGAGGCATATTGATTTACCAGTGAGCCATAGCTAAGCCACAATAACCTAAGCTACATAATGGTTGCTGTCAGAAGTAGCTCCCCAAGGAGCTCCCTAGCTTGTGCCAAGACAAAAGATATGAAAGTAATCAAGTCACACAAACCTGTTGAACACCTGATGTGTGAGAAACTGGCTGGTTCTCTTGAATGTAGACCCCAGAATACCTCTTCTCTCTTCTCCCATGCTTTCAGCCACCAATTCCTATATGGAGAGACCACAGAAGCTCAACGACAGAAGTTATACCTGGAAATGTGTGCGGACATCCAGGCTTCCAGGAAGCTAGGCCACAAATCACACAAAATGAATTACAGACTTCATTTAAAAGACAAAATGCTGGGCTGGGAAGGTGGCTTAGTGGTAGAGCGCTTGCGTAGCATGCATGAGGCCCTGGGTTCAATTCCTCAGCACCACATAAGCAGAAAAGGCCAGAAGTGGAGCTGTGGCTCAAGTGGTGGAGCGCTAGGCTTGAGCTGAAGAGCTGAGGGACAGAGCCCAGGCCCCAGCACCCAGAGTTCAGGCCCCACGACAGACAAAAAAAAAAAAAAAAGACAAAATGCAGCCAGGCACCAGGGCTCACGCCTGTAATCCTAGCTACTCAAGAGGCTGAGATCTGAAGATCATGGTTGGAAGCCAGCCTGGGCAGGAAACTTCGTGAGACTCTTATCTCCAATAAACCACTCAAAAACTAGAAGTGGTGCTGTGGTTCCAAGTTGTACAGTGCTAGCCTTGAGCAAGAGCTCAGAGACAGTGCCCAGGCCCTTCCTTCAAGCCTCATGAGAAAGATAGAAAGAAAGAAAGAAAGAGAGAGAGAGAGAGAGGGGGGGGGGGGAAGGAAAGGAAGGAAGGAAGGAAGGAAGGAAGGAAGGAAGAAAGGACCCTGAATGGTGATAATAGTTCTTAAATATGACATCAAGAACATGAGCAACAAAAGAAAAATAGATAAAATGTATTCCATTAATTAAAAACATTTGGGGCTGGGTGCCTATAGCTCATACCTATAATCCAAGCTACTCAAGAGGCAGATACCTGAGGATATCAGTTCAAAGTCAGCCTGGCAGGAAAACCCATGAGGCTCTTATTTCCAATTAACTGCTAAAAAAAATCCAGAAGTAGAGCTGTGACTAAGTGGTAAGTGCTAGCCTTGAGCAAAAGCAGCTCAGGGACAGTAACTGAGCCCCAGGGCCAGGATACACACACACACACACACACACACACACACACACAAAAATTAAACTATCACATACATGTGTATATATATGTATCTGTGTATTAATACATTTATTTATATGTGTATATATGTGGAGCACATGGGCAGCAAAGATGGCGCTGGGAGGGGGTTGAGTGGGCAGAGCCTAATTTACTGGAGAGCACATGGCCAGTCAAGATGGCTCTGGGAGGGGTTGAGTGGGCAGACCCCAATTGATCTTCTGATCAGTGCCTAACCAGCCCGTGAGGGCTCAGGTGAATGATAGGGTGTGACCTTGACAGTGATTGGTTCCTCTTCCTCCCTTACCATACCACCCACCCTTGTTGTCTTTAAAAGGGGCTGCTCTCTGTTAATAAACGAGTTTTTCTACCTGCTGGATTTGGCTCCCCGCTGTGTCTGATTGTCTCCTGGGCTGAGGGAGGCTAGGGAACGGGCGAGCGCCGCACTTACCTTTCCTCGGACCCCGTCCGTCTTTCGTGGGACGGACGAAGACCCAACATATATATATATGTATATACATATATATTTGTATATATGTGTATATATGTGTATATATATGTGAAGTCTGGTCTGGTGTAATTCCTTTCTCATAAGGCTCAACTTGGACATAATGCCACCCCTGATGCCTTGGAATAACTGAGGACTTTTTAACTTAAAATTCTTATTGTAAAGGCGATATGTGCGCACGCGCGCACACACACACACACACCAGCACACACACACGCATGCACACACACATATATTCATCTCCGTAGTCTCAAGCAGTAGCATAGTTCCTGGCACATATTAGGTCCCCAATAATTACTTATTAAATGAATAAGCATCATATCTTACCCAGAACTGATTTGAAACAAGATGCCAATGTCATTAATCTTGTATTTGGGATAATTTCAATTAAGCACTATTAATAATCCTTCCAAATAGGTCATTGATGTCAGAAGGAACAAAGGTCAATCACTGCCATAAGTTGAACTGGGGGCTGCCTAGTTTCATACCTGAACTTACCTCCTAAAAGTCAGGACTACGAGAGTTAAAACAATCTTTGATGCTATCTCTAACAGTCATTATAAAGAATGTGTGTGTCTATTTTACTTACTGCGGATGACTCACAACCGAAGATCCACAACAAATCATCTAGATCTTTTTCATTGACTGTTTCATCCAAGGAAATACCAAGCTACAGAAACAGAAGCAAATGGGCACCATCAGTTCTAAACTCCAAGATCAGTGTGTAGTAAGGAGACCAGGTCTAAGTAATGTCACCTTGTAACATGATACATCTGCATATCCTCTGAAATAGAGCTCTCCTTGCTCTATCAACTGAGCTAGACATCTGCAATTCAAAGGACAGCTTATCTCACCTCTAGGTCTTTGGAGCTGGGTGGACAGCCCCTATCACCCAGTTAGGCACCAGGATGGCTTGTGAGAGCCAGGTGATTACTTAGATCCAGTCTCCCTACTTCACGTGGAAGTGCCATCACAGAGACTAAAATTCTCAGTCATGCCTGAAGAAGGTAGATCATGCCTGTAATCCTAGCTACTCAGGAATCTGAGAGCTAGAGGACTGCAGGTCACAGAAAATTTCACGAAACTCTTTTTTCCAGTTAACTAGCAGAAAAGCTAGCTAGAGGCATGATTTAATTGGGAGAGCACCAGCCAAGCACACAAACTGAGCAAATGTGAAGCCCTTGAGTTCAAGCTCCCATGCGGGCAAAAAAACAAAAAATTAAATTAAATAGGGCTGGGAAGATAGCTCAGTGGTAGAGCGCTTGCCTTGCAAGCCTGAGGCCCTGGATTTGATTCTTCAGCACCACATAAGCAAAAAGAAAAAAGCCGGAAGTGGTGCTGTGGCTCAAGTGGTAGAGCGCTAGCCTTGAGCTGAAGAGCTGAGGGACAGCGCCCAGGCCCTGAGTTCAAGCCCCAGGACTGGCAAAAAATAAATTAAGTAAGTAAACATTGATTACAAAGAATAAGCTCCATTACCTGTCTTACATACCTGTACTTACACACCTCTCTGCATATCGCCTTTACAATAAGAATTTTAAGTTAAAAAGTCCTCAGTTATTCCAAGGCATCAGGGTGGCATTATGTGCAAGTTGAGCCTTATGGGAAAGGAATTACACCAGACCAGACTTCACATGGCTTAGACATCTGCAGTGACTGAAATACATACCCACTGGAACAGAGTATGTTGAACCTCTTCTAGCCTACATTTACATTATTGTATCACAGATCACTTGTGTGAGTATCTTGAACAGTTTTGGGAATTTTGTGAAAACACACAGTCTTGAGGAAAGTTGAAAATAAGTCTTTGTGTTTTATTTGACAAGGTCATAGTATTCCAAACTAGGCATGAAAACTGCTTACCAAAAAATTAAGATAGTGATCAAATAAAAAAAAAAATCTAAGTAAATAGCCAAGATTTTATGAAGAGAACACAGGAAAGTATAACTGGTAAAGATACTGAAAGTTTGACTTACTGTGCCATCTTCAAATAACCGAAAATTGATTTGCCGCTGAGCAGCCCTGGCCAAAACTTCTTTCACTGAGCAGCCGCACTGAACCTTCAGGGTGTCAAAAAATAAGTCATGCTGGAGTTGATGCCCTGCTCGCCTGAGACCTGTAGAAGATAGGAGAACCACTAGCCTCAAGTACAGCACCCAGCTCCATGGCTACTTTTATTTCATAAAGAAATAAAGAGGTAACTTCTACTATAGGCTGTTCTTGATCCTGGCCAGTGTTCCTATGCATACTTTAAAAATAAGTTAAATACATGATATAAGGGGTGACTTCCACCAAGAAGTACTGAACATTTAAATGAACATGTTAAATTATAAAGAACTTGTACAAGCTTTTAAAGTTCAGAAAAAAATTAAATAGCTGGTAGATCACACCTATAACAATCAGGAGGCTAAGATCTGAGGATTCTGATATAAAGCCAGCCTGGGCAGGAAAGTCCATGAGACTCTTATCTCCAATTAACTCACAAGCCACAGCTCCACTTCTGACTTTTCTGGTGCTTAATTGGAAGTAAGAATCTCACAAGCTTTCCTGCCCTGGTTGACTTCAAACAGTGATCCTCTGATTTCAGCTTCACAAGTAGCTAGGATTACAGAAGTGAGCATTTTTCTTTCTTTCTAAGTGTTCTGTGTTCATTTTTTCCATCACAGCATTCATTCTTTTTGTTCTTTTAGGAGGGAGAAGAGAATCAGAATCCTATATATCCTAAGATTGATACTTAGTCTATCATAGATAATAAAAATGTTCTCATCTGACTTTTAATTTTGCAATCAGTATTGGTTATGTTCCAAGTTTTCAACTGTATCAAATTTACCAGTCTTGTTATGCCAAAAGCAGATATTGGACTTACCTTCAGACAAAATCAAAGTGGCATTGTGTACCCTTCTAGCAATATGCTCCAACCCGTGGGATCCATGGTAGATGGCAAACATGGCAGCCATATTTGCCAGGAGGGCCTAAAAGAATAAAGAATCAGGTACAAAAATGTGATTAAAAAACACAAAGGCTGGGGCTGGGAAGGTGGCTCAGTGGTAGAGTGCTTGCCTTGCATGCCTGAGGCCCTGGGTTCGATTCCTCAGCACCACATAAGCAGAAAGAAAAAAGCTGGAAGTGGCGCTGCGGCTCAAGTGGTAGAGCACTAGCCTTGAGCTGAAGAGCTGAGGGAGAGCGCCCAGGCCTAGAGTTCAGGCCCCATGACTGGACCAAAAAAAAAAAAAAAAAAAAACCCACAAAGGCTCATGCCTGTAATCCTAGCTACTCAGAGGCTGAGATCTGACTATCATGGTTCAAAGCCAGCCCGGGCAGGAAAGTCTGTGAGGCTCTTATCTCCAATAAACCGCCAGAAACCAGAAGTAGCACTGTGGCTCAAGTGGTAGAGCACTAGCCTTGAGCTGAGGGACAGTGCCCAGGCCCAGAGTTCAAGCCCCACGACCCAAAAAAAAAGGCCAGGCATCAGTGGCTCACGGCTGTAATCCTAGCTACTCAGGAGGCTGAGAGCTGAGGATCCTGCCCCAGGCAGGAAAGTCCGTGAGACTATTATCTCCAATTAACCACTAGAAAACCAAGAGTTGGTGCTGTGGCTCATAGTGATAGAGTGCTAGCCTTGAGGACACAGCACTTGGGCCCTGTTCAAGTCCCACAACAGAACCCCAGCTCTCCCCCTCCAAAAAATGATGGCAAGGAGAAATCATAGGTCTTAAGATGGCAAAACTAAAAACAGGAACAAAACAAATTGCTCCTTTTTCTGCCTTCCCTGTGATCGTTGGGAAAAGTGCATGTCTACCCTCAAATTTAACCACTGCGCGGAGGGTTGGAGGCTGCAACATAATCAGATTCACAATAGGGAAGAATAGTCTGCTCCAAGCACAAAAGGCAGTATACACATTCAAAGCCGGTGGAGCAACAGATGTGAAGATGGAAGGTGAGAGCTGAGAATTTTACACTCAGTCCTCAAGAATAAAGCAGCAAGCAACTTCCAAATGACTCAACTCAGGGAATACACTTCAGCTAACTTAACCTAACACCTTAAATAAAACAATTGAGGCTGAGTTTCAGACAAGATGAATGACGCTGGGCTGTAGTTTATTGGTAGTGTGCCTGGCACACACTAGTCCTCTCTTCAATCCCCAGCATCGAAAAAATAAAATGTTAAATTTAATAATTAAGAACGCCAGGTGAGAGCTGGTAGTCAATGTTCAAAGACAGCCCCAGCAGAAAAGTCTTTGTTACTCTATCTCCAACTAACCAGCAAAATGCCAGACTGGAGATAGGGCTCAAGTGGTAGAGTGCCAGAGCAAAAAACACTCAATGACCTGAGTTCAAGTCCCAGTACTGGCACAAAATAATAATAATCGTAATAATAATAATAATAATAATAATGCGGGCAGGGCACCAGTAGCTCACATCTGTAATCCTAGCTACTTAAGAGGCTGAGAGGGGCTGGGAAGGTGGCTCAGTGGTAGAGCGCTTGCCTTGCATGCTTGAGGCCCTGGGTTCGATTCCTCAGCACCACATAAGCAAAAAGAAAAAAGCCGGAAGTGGCGCTTGTGGCTCAAGTGGTAGAGTGGTAGCCTTCAGCTGAAGAGCTGAGGGACAGTGCCCAGGCCCAGAGTTCAGGCCCCATGACTCGACCAAAAAAAAAAAAAAAAAATAGGCTGAGATCTGAAGATCGAAGTTGAAAGCCAGCCCAATCAGGAAAGTCCATGAGCCTCTTATCTCGAAAACACTGGAAGTGACACTGTGGCTCAAAGTGGTACATTACTAGTCTTGAGTGAAAAAGCTCAGGGACAGCACCCAGACCCTAAGTTCAAGCCTCATGACTGACAATTTTTTTAAAAAAGCATAATATAAATAGCTTGAAGGTTTCATGAGCTCCTTGGTATAGCTTTTTATAATAGCTATCAATCTACTGAGTTATTTTTGCACAAAGCAATTGTCAGATTCTTTTATAGCTTATCAACTTTATCCATATATAAGGAGATACATTCTTTTTAATAATTGTTACTAATTTCTACGGGGGCATGAACTCTTGACACGTCTGCTCAATAGCTGGTACTTTAGCACCTGAACCATGCCTCCACCTAACTCCTTTCTAAGTAGAATAAACTTTTATCTCTTGGTCCTGAGAGTGACAACCTCAATTTCAAATTCAACTGAAGCCAGGGACCAGTAGCTCATACCTGTAATCCTAGCTCCTTAGGAGGCTAAGACAGGGCAGGAAAGTCCAGGAGACTCTTATCTCCAATTGTTAGAAATACACAATTACTCTCCAGTGTCAGAAATGAAGAGACACGCATGAGATAGAAGAGATTTCATCAAGGCAATTTGCTTTTGTGCATAAGGGTGCAATACCATCACTCTCCCCAGAGTTAGGCAGGTGCACTGGGAAGAGCAGTTTGCTAGGATTTTATCCATATCCAAATTGCCCTCCCCTGTGTCAAGGAGTTAGGCTCACATTCTAAATATACCTGATCAAGCCGGGTGCTGGTAGCTCACGCCTGTAATCCTAGCTACTCAGGAGGCTGAAATCTGAGGATCACGGTTCCAAGCCAGCATGGGCAGGAAAGACCGCGAGACTCCTATCTCCAATAAACCACCAGAAAACTGGAAGTGGCGCTGTAGTTGAAGTGGTAGAGTGCTTGCCTTGAGCTGAAGAACTGAGGGACAGCGCCCAGGCCCATAGTTCAAGCCCCACGACCAACAAAAAAAACAAATAAATATACCTGATCACCAAGGTTAGGAAGAGGACTGTTCTTTAATTTTTTTCCCCCAAGGTTTACAATTTTTGTTCCATTACAGCTGGAGAGGAGCAGGGCTGGGAACAAGGGTGGCTGGCAGATACAGTTGTAAGAGGCTGGTAAGCTCGGTGGAAAGCTCCTTGAAAGGGGTTTTACTTCTTTTAACTCCATTGATGAAGACTGCTCTTTCTAACAAGCAGTACAGACTGGGCAGTTAGTTTGTTCTTTTAACTCCTTTGATAAAAATTTATCTCCCTAACTCCGCTAGTTGATCTCAAGCAGCACACCTGGTGATTACAATTCCTTCTGTCAACTCCTTTGATACAAGATTCACGTTCCTCAGTGGCTGCTGGCCACAAACAACACAGGTAATAGTCAAAAAGCAAGTCATTCAGGGAAATGTTATAAAACAGAGGCACTTTAGTTGGACAGAAAAGATTAGCTAGCACTTCCACAGCTTTAACCATTTCCAGATGAGGGTCTCACTTTCCTTCCAGGCTGCCTTCATACTGGGATCCTCAGATCTCAGCCTCCTTAGTAGCTAAGATTACAGGCAAGAGCCACAGGCACCTGGCTGTTTCTGCTTGCCTTTTAAAATTAAAAGGAGACACAGTTGTTTAGGGGAGAAGAGGCAGAATAGATAAGGTGGAGACAGGCAAATTAGACTATTTTTAGTAACTATCACAAGATTCAAACACAAAAAGAAAAACTAAGAAATAAACTAGAAAAAAAAGATGAAGTCTCCACCTTGTATATCTCTTTTTAAATGTTAACCATTAGGTGCAAGATAAGGTACTATCTAAATCAACCTTCTCCATTGAAATGGTAAATATCTGGGAACTTTACAAGAATGGGTAAAAATATAAAGAACAAAAGGCAAGTTAGGCAAGGGAAAGCCCTGCCTATCTTACTCAGAGCCTTCCTCCAGGGGTGAAAGGGGGAGTTAAAGAGACCAGACCAAGTATATTCCCCCCAGCGCCCCCCCCCAGCTCAGAAAGAACAAAGGCAGCAAGTTAACAGCTGTCAAGTTAACAGCTGTCATTCTGAGTCTTGAACTCCCATTTCCTGCATGAAAGAGGAAATGCTTGTTTTCTTTTTTATTGGTTGTGAGGCTTGAACTCTGGGCCCAGGCACTGTCGCTAAACTCTTTTTTTTTTTTTTTGTCTGGTCGTGGGGCCTGAATTCGGGGCCTGGGCGCTGTCCCTCAGCTCTTTAGCTCAAGGCTAGCGCACTACCACTTGAGCCACAGCGCCACTTCCGGCTTTTTTCTTTTTGCTTATGTGGTGCTGAGGAATCGAACCCAGGGCCTCAGGCATGCAAGGCAAGCGCTCTACCACTGAGCCACCTTCCCAGCCCACTGTCGCTAAACTCTTTAGCTCAAGGCCGGTGCTCTACCACTGGAGTCACAGTGCCACTTCCAGTTTTCTGGTGGTTAGAGATAAAAGTCTCAGGAACTTTCCTTCCCCGGGCTGACTTTGAACCGTGGTCCTCAGATCTCAGCCTCCTGAATAGTTAGGTTTACAGGTGTGAGCCACTGGTACCTTACATGTTTCTCTTTTTCTATTTCTCCATAACTTTGTCATAGCAAAACAAATCTGTGTTAGATAAAAAAAGAAAAGAAAAAAAGAAGATGGGGGTGGGAAGAACAGAGGAAGAAATTAAAACCTTCACAGGGCATTACAGTATCAAAGGATCAAAGGAATAAAGACCAAGAAATTCCAAATATTTTGACAAATAAGGTAAAAATTGAATCTAGAATCTCTTAAAGACAACAAATAATGAAAATGTTTTAAATGCTTATTGTTTTTAGAGATGCAAATTGAAACTGCAATTAAATATTCACTCACTAGTATGACTATGACCAAAAACAAAAAAAACAAAACCAAACAAAAACCACAAAAAATAGAGAAAACTAATGGTGAACTGTGAACAACTCAGAACCTCATACTGATGGGAAATGACTTAAAAGAACACTCACCAGCCTCCCTGACCCATACTAAGAACTGCCTTACTGCAGGCACCATGGAATCATTTCCCTTCCCTTTCCCATTCCTCACAGCTATGAACTGAAGCCAACCCAGGACTGGTAATAGGAATGGAAAATGGTGGACTGGGAGCATAATTCAAGCGGTAGAGTACTTACCTAGTAAAACGGTATGGCTATTTTTGAAAATAATGTGGAAGTTTGTTAAAAAGTTAAAAGATAGTACATGCAGCAGTAGAAAAACAATGTTATTTTGGTTCTAGTAAGACCATACTCTTATCCAACTACTAAGATCTTATCATTTCTGGGATGTCCCCTGCTCAGTGGATCAGCACGAGAAGGAATGGGTGATGAACTTGAAATAGGGAGACTGGCTCTGCCCAGCGCCTTTTGGCCACATGGTGGATGGTAGGGTTTGGCATCTTGTCTTCATGATGGAGGAAGTTGAAGCCCGGACCTCCCAGGTAACGTGTGTGCCCAAATCCCTGGAGGCAGGGGCAGGTGCTTGGATGACAGATTACTAAACCTGTCAGTCCTGTGCCTGGGAATAGGGAGTTTCCTGTGACCCTGCCCCCTGACCTGACCCTATTTAGGCCTGGACCAGCTCAAGCACCATTACCCCATGCCATATATCTTGGTGTTTATGTCCTGTCTCCTGGATCTTCTCCAGTCACCATGGTGTCCCAGTTGGTTTGTTGGTATTGTTTTTGTTCTTTCTCTCATCTCTGGCCTTCATGGCTCAGTTTCCTAACAATGTTTAATGTATTTGCTGGCTGCTGGTCTTGGAGACAGGAGTCCACCACAGAGTCACTGGCCTTTTAATAAAGACTCCAAGATTCGACCTCTCAAAATGTGGCATCTCTTTTCTCAGTTTACAACAAACTCAGCTCTGGGAACCATGAGGTCAGATGTGATTTACCTGGGCTGTACAGATGTTGCTGGTGGCTTTGTCCCTTCGGATGTGTTGCTCCCTGGTTTGAAGAGCAAGTCGATATACTTCTTTCCCAGTGGCATCTCTGGACCAAGACAATTACATATGGTCAGCACAGATAATCCCAGCACCATGATTTGCCACAATGAACAAGCATCTTTCCTTCTTAGCTTAAGTGAACTCAGTGAAGTTATTTGAAGGTAAATTCATAACAGTTCCCAAACCATCTTCAAAGCACTGAGATATATATATATAAAAGGCTAGGAACAGTGAAGGATGTATTAGAAATAAACCAACCTAATAGAATGATGGTGACAGGATTAAAATTCACCCTAACCTTCTTGGCAGACACAGAAAAAAGGGAAATAGATCCCTGAGAAAATAGAGTTTCTGTACCAGAAATACAGAGACAATGTCCATTACAAAAGAAAAAGGAATGCTAATAGTCTTACCATTTTTCTCTAAATGTTTAATATAATTCATAAATATGAGAAGACTCAGTTAGCAAGGCACCAGTGGCTCATGCTTATAATCCTAGCTACTCAAGAGGCTGAGATCTGAGGATCGTGGTTCAAAGCCAGTTCAGGCAGGAATGTCCATGAGACTCTTATTTCCAATTAACCACCAGAAAACCAGAAGTGGCACTGTGGCTCCAGTAGTAGAGTGCTCGCCTTGAGCTGAAGAACTGAGGGCCAGCACCCAGGCCTAGAGTTCAAGCCCCATGACTGACAAAAAAAAGAGGACCCACAAAGATCATACCCATAATAAAAGAGAGGAAGCAGGAGCTGCTTTACCTGGTGACCCCCACCATCCTTCCAGGTATCATCCTCACCAAGTTTTCTCTGACAGCAAAAAAGGCTGCATGTGGTCCCCCATAGCCCAGTGGCACTCCAAACCGCTGTGAGCTACCCAGGGCAATGTCCACCCCAAACTCTCCAGGGGGCTTCAAGATACACAGAGCCAAAAGGTCAGTAGCACAGCAGGTCAGGCTCTGAAAAGGAAATGAGAGAAGGGGTCAAAGGGTTGTTACCTTTGCAGAGAAGAGATGGAGAACACACAGAGAATAATGTTAACTCAGGCAGAGTGACTGAGTTCACATTCAGGAAACTCTGTATGCCTGTGTACTCCTTTAACATTTACGGGTCCCTACAATGTGCCAGGAAACCAGTGGCCTGAATAAAGGAAGAGAAAGAAATAGGAAGGAGAATTCCACCATTCCATGTGATAATGGTAAAGAAACGAAGATACACCCAAAGACAAACATAAAAACTGCAATAGACCACCCTGAGCCCCCACAAAAGGAGTCTGCTTACCCCAGCCTCGTGCGCTCTTTCCACGAGCTCTGTGAAGTCTTCCACCTTCCCCTCAGTGTCGGGGTACTGGAATAACACTCCACTCACGTCTTTTCCACTGAAGTCCATTTCATGGGGTAACTTCAGCTCAACAAGGACTCCCCTATATCTAGAAAGAGAGCAAAGAACAAACAGGCTTCATTGTATAAAAATAAAACCTACCATTTCTTTTCAGTAAAAGAGCGTTCATTTTCTGGGCCTTCTCTCAGTGTCATCCCACACCTCGCCTCTCTTCACCCCAAACCACTGCCTCAGCTAGATCTCTCTCTTCTTCGCTGACCATTCCCCTTCCCATTAGCCTTTCCTGTCAGAACCCACTCCTGAGAGAGGGTCCAGGGCATCACTTCCCAGGGCGAAAAGCCCAACAGATGAACAGAATCATCATCAGTCATTAGTCTTAGATGAATGGAAAAACCTCTGGAAGATGAGGAAGAACTTCCTGGGATTCCTAAAGGCCTCAAGTGATAATCACATGCCAGAAACCCCCTCTGTCATGGTGAGGTGGGTTTCCAAAGAAGAAAGCAAATATGATACTCAGTGGCTAATTGTGTAGAGTCTGTTTTAGCTGATTGTAGTACTAAACAAATGTACCACACTTGAATCTACTCATGGCCATGATATGAACTACATTGGTAGGAAATATACATAAATTAAACACAATTTTTTTCCTTCTGTTTTTCTAACTTTCCAAAATGCTGTTGAAATGATTTTTTTTAATTTTGAGTAGAATCTGTCTCTGTAGCCCAGGCTAGTCTAGAACTTATTGTACTATACAGCCCAGGCAAATCTCAAACTTTCAGTCTTTCTGATTCAGCCTCTTGTGTGTTGGAATTACAGACATATGCCACCACAGCTAGAAGAATTTAATATTTCAAATTTTCTTTTTACAAGAAGATGAAACCGGGCTGGGAAGGTGGCTCAGTGGTAGAGCGCTTGCCTTGCATGCCTGAGGCCCTGGGTTCGATTCCTCAGCACCACATAAGCAAAAAGAAAAAAGCCGGAAGTGGCGCTGTGGCTCAAGTGGTAGAGCTCTAGCCTTGAGCTGAAGAGCTGAGGGACAGAGCCCAGGCCCAGAGTTCAGGCCCCACGACCGGATCCAAAAAAAAAAAAGCCAAGAAGATGAAACCATGCTACAACTTACTATAAAACAAAGGAAAACCAGGCATTAGCACTGGTAGCACTGGCGTAATCCTAGCAACTCAGGAGGCAGAGGTCTGAGGCTCATAGTTAAAAGCCAGCCTGGGCAGAAAAAGTCTATGAGACTCTTATTTCCAATTAACCAGAAAACTGGAAGTGGAGCTGTGGCTCAAAGTGGTAGAGTGCTGGCTTTGAGTGAAAAAGAGCAGGGACAGCTCTCAGTCCTTGAGTTCAAGCCCCATAAAGAAAGGGGATGGGGGGAGAAGAAAGGAAGGAAGGAAGGAAGGAGGGAGGGAGGGAGGGAGGGAGAGAAGGAGGGAAGGAAGGAAGGAAAAGAGGAGGAAAAAGGAAAGGAAAGGAGAAAGGCAAGGCAAGGCTCTGGTGGCTCATGCCTGCAATCCTAGCTACTCAGAAGGCTTAGGACTAAACATTGCAGTTTGAAGCCAGTCTTGGCAGATAAATCTTAGTGACTCTAATCCTCAATAAACCAGCAAAAGGCTCAAAGTGGAAGTATAGCTCAAGAGGCAGAGTTCCAGCCATGAGAAAAAAGCTAAGGGAGAATGCAAGGTCCTGAGTTCAAGACCTGGGACAAGCACAAAAAACAAAACAAAACAAAACAAAAACATAAAGCAAGGCAACTAAGCCCACCATGCATGTCCCCCTCAATTGTGACAATGTACTTACCAGAGAGATTTCCTGATGAAAGTGAGAGGAATAAATAAAACTCAACCTCCTCCATTTAAAGCAGGTTCACCTCCATTCAGATTGAAAGTGAGAAAGAGAGAAATGATAGAGGTGAACATGGTATTACCCAGTTTTAAAACACAAATAAAATTAATTACTTGGCTCGAGTCTGGACAACAGCTATTGTCTGTGGGTGGCAACGAGGGTCAACAAAAAACTTCTTCCTCTTGTTGTGTCTGTTGAAAAGAAAAAAAAAGGCACATTCAAACATGAACATTTAAATCTCAAAGTTTCTAGCCAGACACCAGTGGCTCACACCTATAATCCTCGCTATTCAGGAGGCTGATATCTGAGGACCATGGTTCAAAGCCAGTCCGGGCAGGAAAGTCCTGAAACTCTTATCTCCAATTAACCACCAGAAAACCGGAAGTGGCACTGTGACTCAAGTGGCAGAGCACTAGCCTTAAGCTGAAGAACGCAGTGACAACACCCAAGCCCCAGAGTTCAAGCCCCACGACTGACTAAATAAATAAATAAGCAAACAAAGTTTCTTTTTTTTTTTTCAGTCTAAGAACGCAAAGCAAACATGGTACTGAGTACAAGTCTAAGCACAGTGGGAAAAGTACTGAGTCATTCATTACTAGCTAGTGATAGCTGCTGCGGTTCCACTTACATCCAACTCTCAGATAACCCCATTTAGCAATCTATGTGTGTGTTTGTGACACGTGTGCACGGGTCCTGGGACTTGAACTCAGGACCTAGACCCTCTTCCTTGTGCCAAGGCTAGCCCTCTACCACTTCAGCTACAGCTCTACTTCTAGCTTTTTACTGGCTAACTGGAGATAAAAGTTTCACAGATTCTCCTGCCGGGGCTGGCTTCAAACTACAATTCTCAGACCTGAGCCTCTTCCACAGGTAGGATTACAGGTGTGAACCACCAGTAATTTAGCACCACCAACTAGCAATTTTAAAATGGCCCAAATTTTGCATACTGAAATACACAGATCAAAGCTGGATCTAGGACCTACATCTCAGGAACCATGCCATGGTTCCAGGAAAAAAAATATGTGGATATAAACAGTTTGTATCAGAAGCACATCTGGGTAAAAGAAAAAAAAATATGTGGGATGTGGATGTAGGTTGTACTAGCCACTTAATTTCCCAGAAATACAGAAAATGAACACTCAACAAGGTCTTCCTTGGGAGACTAGGACTAGCAAATGACAGATTTTACTTTATATTCCATTCAACTGACTGGATTTTTTTCACTAAATACTGATATTACTTTTTTATTATCTAATATTAATCTTCTGGCTTTAATAACCTTAAGGTGCTAATATTTTTATGCCTTCTGTTTTAATTTTGTTTTATTTTTTGTTTATCTCATACCAAAGAATTGAATCCAGAACCTCATGCATGCTAGGCAACTACTCTCCACCATTAAACCACATTCCTAGCACCAGATATTACTTTTGTAATAAATGCAAACTTAATAGCATAATTTGAGTTGGAAGGACACAAACATAATAACCTAATGTGCAATACTTTTTACAATTTGAGCCTAAATAAATCTGGAGAAACAAGATGTCAAAGCTTAAATGGGGTTTGCTGTCAGTGGCCGACACCTATAATCCTAGCTACTCAGGAGGCTGAGCTCTGAGAATTGCAGTTAAAGGCCAATCAGGACAGAAAAGTCCATGCTAATCTTATCTCCAATTAACTACTAAAAAGCTAGAAATTGTGCTGTAGAGCCCTAGCCTTGAGCACAAAAGCCCTGGGATGGTGCCCAGGCTCTGAGTTCAAGCCCCAGGACAGGAACTGTCTGTGTGTGTGTGTGTGTATGTGTAAATATATATATGTAAATGAGGGCTGGAGAATAGCTCAAGGCTGCTAGGGTTAGGCTGAGTTTAAACTTCAGTACCATGTCCAACAATAACAACAACAGTGATAATGATGATAACAAATCACTGAGATTTAAACACATACACCTAAACTCACATGCTGTTTTATAAGGATAAGTCTAAATGCAAATCTCTAGGAATGAGAATTAAGGGGGAAAGGAAGTCAAGAATTTGCTGTGTGAGTAGCTCATCAACTCTAAGCAGTTCAAAGCAAATCCTGCACCTTATACACAAAATTCTCAGCTTTGTGCAACTCTGGAGAGAACTTAGACATCTTCATTGTTTCTTCCTGAGATCAGATGTAATGAGAGCTCTAGCAGTCACCTGCTAGAAAGAAGGATGAAGCCTTACACTGAAGATAGCATAGATAGGGGCTTTGGTTTCTTGGAGATGAGGGGAGTATACCATAACGTATCAGGATTATAATATTCAAGGGTTACTATACCACATCTGAATTCAGACTTAACTCTAGGCTTATTATGTAACATTATATAATGTTAAATAGTGACTTGGGAAAAAATACTATATGAGATCTTTTTGTTAACTGATACAGTAAGTCCATGATAATACCTACCATCCATACTCCTATGTGTTTATTAGGGGTGTGTGTGTGTGTACACATATGTATGTGAGGAAAGTCACTGAGCTCGCATATGTGCACAGCAGGAAAGGGACTGCAAGGTGTTTCCCTGTGGAAGGAATCCCAGGCTGTCTCTCACCTGTGGCACAGCTGCATGGCCTCTGCAGCTGCAGTGGCCTCATCCAGCAGGGATGCGTTGGCCATGTCCAGGCCTGTGATGTCACACACCATGGTCTGGTAGTTAAGTAAGCTCTCCAACCTCCCTTGAGACACCTCTGGCTGGTAAGGAGTATACTGGGTGATCCTGGTGGGCAGAGGAGGAAACAGAGGCCAGGTCTAAATGATTCCTCCTACGTTCACAGAAGCTCATGAAAAAAAAACCTGCATTTTAAAATCGAGTGCTTAAATCTCTTGAGAACAGATACTTATATAGCACATTAGTAAGTTTCCTTTTTGACATTCATTTAAGGAAGCTCAGAATTAAATCATAGCAACAATGCTATCCTGTGCTTCCTACTTATGCTTGTATCTATTTTTTTCCTTGAGGTGCTGGGATTTGAATCAAAAGCCTTATGCATGCTTACCAGTATGCTATTATTGAGCTCATGTTGGCTAAAACTTGTTATATAGTCCAAGCCAGCTTCAAATTCACCTCCACACCTAGCCTAGAGTGCTGGTACAGATGTGTGCCACCACACCAGACTTATTTTAATAGTCTTATTGTTTACATTTGTTTTATGGCAAACAATAAAATCATAAAATTCAATTGAGCCTCTATGATATTATAAACAGGAATTTTACCTATTACCTTTCTTTTTTTTTTTTGGTCAGTCGTGGGGCTTGAACTCTGGTCCTGAGCACTGTCCCTGAGCTCTTCAGCTCAAGATGAGCGCTCTACCACTTGAGATACAGCGCACTTCTGGTTTTCTGGTGGTTTATTGGAGATAAGAGTGTCACAGACTTTCCTGCCAGGGCTAGCTTTGAACCGCAATCCTTAGATCTCAGCCTCTTGAGTAGCTAGGATTACAGGTGTGAGCCACCAGCACCTGGCTCCTATTACCTTTCCTCTAAATAAAAAAATCCTTTTCAATAGCTCTCAATAATAAAACATCAAAATACCTAATTGTTCAATATGCAAATCTCCTTCCATTCATCCCTGCTTTTTTCTTTTTGACAGCTTTGAAATTAATATTTTAAGTTTCTTGATGAAGAAGTATGGTGGGAAGATGCACTAGCAAGCAGTACAATGTCATCATTGATTTATTGGTGTGTGTCACATACATACATGTGCACGCACACGCACACACACACACACACACACACATACACACATATATAGACAGAATAAATTTTTGCTTCAGTGAATTCATTGAACAGTCCAGCTTAGCAACAGAGAGTATGCCAGATTCTAAGTGGGTGGTGAACTGGAATGAATGAGGTACACAATACATGATGTACACAACTAAAAAGGAAGGGTGAACAGAAATGGGGTCATACAAAAGGCAGAGACAGCAGGCAGTTGTGATCTCAAATCACACAAGATCTTCACATGGCTTGCCACCATGAACAGATGTGACATTATTCTTGCCATATGGTTGGAATACCTGTCTAACGGGAAGCTTTCATTTGGCTCAGAACCATCATTTCTTTTTTTTTTTTCATTTTATTTTATTTATTATTTTTTTTTGTGGACATACTGTACAGAGGGGTTATAATTACATGGGCAGGATAATGCGTACATTTCTTATCAAGCATTGCAGCCTCCTCCTTTGTTTACCCTTCATATCCCTTCCCAGCCTCCCCCCCCACCCCCCATCCCCCCCCCACCAACGTTGTAAAGCTCGTTTTCAACCTGACAACTTGTACTTCTCATTGTTGCAACAGGTCCACCTGTATCCTTAAATGACTTGTTTTTCCCCATCTTCTCCACAAGTTATACTGACATCAAATATAGTGAAAGCAGGGGTTATAATGTGAGGGAGGGACATACAAAGCAACAAAGAAATAATCTTATAAATGCATTAGAAACACATGCATGAAAGAAAAAAAAACATTAAAATACATATCTAAGGGTTCATTTTCCTAACATCACATTATCTGACCTTTTCCACTTGACTCATACATATACTAGATATTGCAAATAAGGGAAACCATGGGACCTATGTTTCTTTGGGCCTGGCTTACTTCACTTAATATAATTTTTTCCAAGTTTTTCCATTTCCTAACAAATGGGGCAATGTCATTCTTTCTGATGGAGGCATAGAATTCCATTGTGTATATATACCACATTTTCTTGATCCATTCATCTACTGAGGGGCATCTGGGTTGGGTCCATATCTTAGCTATGGTAAATAATGCTGCAATAAAATAGTTGTGCTGGTAGCTTTAGTGTGGTCTTGTTTGTAAACATTTGGGTAAATGCCCAAAAGTGGGACTGCTGGGTCATAGGGGAGCTCTATGTGAAGTCTTTTGAGGAACCTCCATACTGCTTTCCAAAGTGGTTGAACAAGTTTACATTCCCACCAACAACAATGAAGTAAGGTTCCTTTCTGTCCACATCCCCTCCAGCATCTGTTCTTGTTAGAGTTCTTGATTTTTGCCATTCTAACTGGAGTGAGGTGGTATCTCAATGTCAGAACCATCATTTCACATGTAACAGACAGGCAGGCAGACAGACAAGCAGACAGATGGACAGACACATACAGAGGTATGTGTACAGGCACATAGTAGCTAGCTTATCTGATAAATAGGAATGGTTAGTATATTCATAGTTAGATCTAGAACAAACAAGGAGAAGCTTTCTTCCAAAAGAACTCAGGTCAGGTTGCTGGTGACTCATACCTGTAAACCCTAACTATTCAAAGGATGATATCTGAGAATCACAGTTTGAAGCAATCTGAGAGAATTACTTCCAACTAAATAGCAAAAAGCTACTAAATAACAAAAAGCTGAAGGTGGAGGTGTGGCTTAGTAGTAGAGTGCCATTCCAGTCAAAAAGCTAAGCAAAAGCTGAGCACCAGTGGCTCACACCTAGAATCCTAGCTACTCAGAAAGAGATCTGAGGATCATGGTTCAAAGCCAGCCCAGAAAAGTCCATGAAACTCTTATCTCCAATAAACCACCAGAAAAACCAGAAGTGGTGCTGTGGCTCAAGTGGTAGAGCTCTAACCTTGAGCTGAAGAGCTGAGAGACAGGACCCAGGCCCAGAGTTCAGGCCCTACGACAAAAAAAAAAAGCTAAGCAAGTGTGAGGCCTTGAGTTTAAGCCCCAATACCAACATACACACACATGCATACATCCACACACATCCACACACACACACACACACACACACACACACACACACACACACACACACACACACACATTCAGATGGTATCTGTATCTATATCCACTTTTTTTCAGTCTTGGCACAGAACTTAAAATACAAATAACCTTGGGGCTGGGAAGGTAGATTAGTGGTAGAGCGCTTGCCTTGCATGCATGAGGCCCTGGGTTCAATTCCTTAGCACCACATAAACAGAAAAAGCTGGAAGTGGCACTGGGGTTCAAGTGGTAGAACACTAGTCTTGAGTTGAAGAGCTGTGGAACAGTGCCCAGGCCCAGAGTTCAAGCCCCAGGACCGACAAAAAAAAACCCAAAAACACAAATAACCTAGTAGTTGCAATACATTTGTGTATATTTGACTCCTGCTCAAATATCTCTGTTGGTTCCCCATCCCACAGGAAAGAGCCCTGAATTTAATGAAGTCAGTAATTTACAACTGAGATTACTATCCTTGCAATATCAGCTGTTCAATTTATTTATTTATTTATTTATTTTGTGTGTGGGCTGTGGGGCTTGAACTCAGGGCTTGGGCGCTATCCCTCAGCTCTTCAGGTCAAGGCTATCACTCTACCACTTGAGCCACAGCGCCACTTCCCAGCTGTTCAATGTATTATTTTCCTCTTTTGTCCAATCTTCCTGCCTATATGAAACCTTTTATAACCCTAAGGTCAGGTTGTTAATTATCACTGTTAAAGGTAAAAAGCAGCCAGGCACTGGTGACTCATGCCTGTAATCCAACTATTCAGGAGGCTGAGATCTGAACATTATAGTTTGAAGCCAGCCTGGGCAAGAAAGTCCATGAGATTCTTATCTCCAATTAATCACCAGAAAATTGGAAGTAGACCTGTGGCTCAAAAGTGGTAGAGCACTACCCTTAAGTTTAAAAATTTAAGGACAGTACCCAGGCCCTGAATTCAAGCCCCACAACGGACAGATAGACCCCCAAAAAAGGTAAAGCTAGATGCCAGTGGCTCATAACTCTAACCCTAGGTACTCAGAAGGGCTGAGATCTGAGGATTACACGTTGAAGCCAGCCAGGGAAGGAAAGTCAGGGAGACTCTCATCTCTACTGAAAACTACCAAAAAGAAGGGGTGGGGGTGGGGGATGGGAAACAAAACAAAACAAAAAAAAACTACCCAAAGAAAAAATGCTGGAAGAGGACATGTAGCTCAAGTGGTAGAGCACTAGCCTTGAGCACAAAAACTCAGGCACAGTGCCCAGGCCAAAACTTTAACCCTCAGAACTAGCCAAAAAAAAAGGTAAAGAGCTTTAAAAGTGTTCTTTTACAAGATGACAAGCCTATGATTCCCTCCTTTTATTTTTTCCTCTGTAGTCTACTGGGTTTGTTGTTTTCTTTTGTGTGTGTATGTAGGTGGAGTTTGAACTCTGGGCCTGGGTGCTGTCCCTCAGCTCTACAGCTCAAGGCAAACGCTCTACTATGTGAGCCACAGCGCCATTTCTGGTTTTCTGAGTGATTTACTGGAGATAAGAGTTCACAGACTTTGCTGCACAGGGTGGTGATTCTCAGATCTCAGCCTTCTGAGTAACTAGGATTACAGGCGTGAGTCACTGGTGCCCAGCTTTTGTTGTTGTTGTTTTTTTAACTCTATGAAAATAAACAAACATTAGTGTTCCTAAGCAATGATCTATGAGTCTCACATTGATGAGTCATCCTCAGGCCTGAAGACAATGCTGATTCCAGGGGAGCTTGTCATTATGCCTACAAGTTTGCCTCATTTATGTAAGATCATTGCCATGAAGAAAGCTATTCAGGAGGCTGAGATGTGAGGATCACAGTTCAAAGCCAGCCTGGACAGGAAAGTCCATGAGACTCTTATCCCCAGTTAACTACCAGAAAACCGGAAGTGGCACTGTGGCTCAAGTGGTAGAGCACAATCTTTGAGCTGAATAGCTGAGGGACAGCACCCAGACCCAGAATTCAAGCCCCATGACCAACCAAAAAAGAAAACTGTGAATTGGGTGACAGTGGCTTATACCTTCATCCCTAGCTACTCAGGAGGCTGACATCCAAGGATCATGGTTCCAGTGAGCCCAGGCAGGTAAGTCTGTAAGGCTCTTAATTAACCACTAGAAAAGCAGAAAGTGGTGCTGTGGCTCAAGTACTAGAGTGCTGCCTTGAGCAAAAAAGAAGCTCAGGGATGTGCTCAGGCCCAGAGTTCAAACTGAAGAACCAGCACTTAGAGGAAGGAAGGAAAGGAGGGAAGGACGGTGGGAGGGAGGGAGAAGGAAAGGGAGGGAAGGAAAAAGGAAAGGGGGGGGAGAGAGGAGGGAAAGGAGAAAAAAAAAGGGGAAGGGGAAGGGGAAAGGGAAGGGGAAGGGGGAGGGTGGGAGGGAAGGAAGGGAAAGAGAGAGAAAGAGAGAGAGAGAAAGAAGGAAGGAGGGAGGGAAGGATGGACAGAGGAAGAAAAGAAAGGAACAAAGTAAAGATAAAGAAAACTGTGAACTGGGTACTGGTGAGTCACACCTATAATTTTAGTTAATCAAGAGGCTGAGATCAAAAGATCATGTTTAAAGCCATGTTTGTGTGTGTGTGTGAGAGAGAGAGAGAGTGAGAGAGATAGAGAGAGAAAGAGAGAGAACCTGCATATCTAATTGTTTTTAGTTTTGCTCAAATAGGATGCTGATATATACAACATGGTAGCGACAATTTTTCCAAACTAATCATCATAACCTTTTGTTTGTGACTTTTGAAATTGGGAAAGAATTGGGGTTACAAGAGAACATTCATGAGATTCTCTTATTTTAATCTCATTGCCAAAATTATACAAAACAGAAAGCCACAACAAAATTGTATATGTTCTGGTATTAATTACTGGTACTATCAGCAGTTGAAAACTTGGAACAGTAAAGCATATGAAACAAATTCTAGACCTGGTATAAATTTCCTGTTTTAAGCCCAAATGTTTGTATTCTTTCGAGGCTATGTGGCCCATTTATTTTCCTGTCACGTCACCGGAATTTGTTGGCTCCATTGCTATGGAAACCATTCAGAAGGCTGATAATGTGGGGTCTACCACCCACGTGTGTTCAGCCCTCTCCCTATCAGCAGTGGCAGAGTACAGCCTCTCTCTCTCTCTGTCTTGGGTTCAGATCAGATTTCAGAGAATGAAACAAAACAATATTCAAAATGTACCCCCAAAAACCCACTAAGACTGAAAAAGGAAGACAGTCTCACTCCCAAAATGCTGGTTCTTTCTAAAGTAAATGAACACAAATTGAACAAAGCACTTACAGCCAGGGAGCAATATGGGGACTATTCTTTATGGCCACCAAGAGCCAAGGCCCCAGGCCAGCACTCAGACAGCGGGAATGCGGCAGCCCATTCATGAACATCAAAGGCTGTTTTTATTATTTTCTTTTTTAAGGGAGAAGAGAGACAGTCCATTTGCTTTTGAAATCAATGTTGGACTTTCCCATTCAAACTTTTACCACTACTGAAACAAAAAGGGAACTCGTCACAGTGCAAACGTATTCACTCATATATTTCCAAAAGAAGAAAAACTCCCTTTTTCATGGCTCTATTGTCCTGGTATCTTATTGATTAAAAAGTTGAACATATTAAAACTTTTATTGAGGGCTGGGAAGGTGGCTTAGTGGTAGAGTGCTTGCTTAGCATGCATGAAGCCCAGGGTTCAATTCCTCAGTACCACATAAACAGACAAGCCCGAAGTGGCTCAAATGCTAACTTTGAGTGAAAGGGACAATGCCCAGGCCCTGAGTTCAATCACCAGGACTGGCAAATGTCATCCTCCCTTAGGATGATAAGGCAGATGTGGGGTACTACTAGATTTGTTCCTACAAAGATGTGACATGAATAACTTCATCTAGGACAGGGCTCTCTCATCCAGAAGCATAGGTGCACTTTCAGAAACAGACAAAAGGTCAAAATGTTTATTTATCAAAGTCTCCAGGTTTGTTTATTTGGAACATGTACTAGATGTGTTATACGCATAAATTGACATGTTGAATTGAGATCCTTTTGTACAACAATTTAAAGATAATAAAAACATAAACTTGGAGCTGGGAAGGTGGCTCAGTGGTAGAGTGTTTGCCTTGCATGCATGAGGCCCCCGGTTCAATTCCTCAGCCCCACATAAGCAGAAAAAGCTGGAAGTGGGGCTCAAGTGGTAGAGCACTAGTCTACAGCTGAAGAGCTGAGGGACAGCACCCAGGCCCAGAGTTCAGGCCCCATGACCAACAAAAAAAAAAAAAAAAAATTAACAAAAATTAAGAATAAAGAAATGGGCACCAGTAACTCATACCTGTAATCCTAGCTGCTCAGGATCTAAAGACCACAGTTCCAAGCCAGCCTGGCCAAGAAAGTCCATGAGACCTTATCTCTAATCAGCCACCAAAATGCTGAAGTAGAGTTGTAGCTCTAATAGCAGAGCACCAGCCTTGAGAGAAAAAGCTAAAGGAATTCATGCCCAGTACCAGTACAAAAATAAATACCAGCCAGGCACTGGTGGCTTATGCCTATAATCCTAACTACTTAGGAGGCTGAGCTGAGGATCATGGTTCAAAACCAGCCTGGGCAGGAAAGTCTGTGAGACCCTTATCTCTAATAAGCCACTAGAAAACCAGAAGTGGCGCTGTGGCTCAATTGGTAGAGTGCTTGCCTTGAGCTGAAAAGCTCAGGGACAGCACCCAGGTCCAGAGTTTAAGCCCCACGACCGACCCCCCCAAAAAAATATTCCTATTGATAAGTTGCATGATGTTCAATTAACTAAAAGTTGATTTCTTATGTGTGTTAAACTGAAACACAATCTCTGAATTTTTGGTACCAACCTATGAATTGCACAGACAACCATTCACTCTATCCTTATTTTTAAAAAAAAGGGGGGGGGGGGGGCTGGGAAGGTGACTCAGTGGTAGAGCGCTTGCCCGCATGCATTAGGCCCAGGGTTCCATTCCTCAGCACCACATAAGCAAAAACAAACAACCCGGAAGTGGCACTGTGGCTCAAGTGGTAGAGTGCTAGCCTTGAGCTGAAGAGCTGAGGGACAGCGCCCAGGCCCAGAGTTCAGGCCCATGACGGGACCCAAAAATAAATAAACAAACAAATTTGAAAAAAAAAGTTCCCACTACTGGAAGAAGAAACCCCTTAGGAGACTGTGAAAGCAGGCAGAAAAAAATTGAAGAAAATTAACAAGTTCATAGATGTTCTTAAGATCCACAGACTCCTGGTGTGAGCCCATTAAAGACTATGCAAAAAAAAAGTCTTAGCTTGAAATTGAAGTTACCCCTTAAACACTAACTTTATTCATTTTTTTCTTGGTCCTGGGGCTTAAACTCTGGGCCTGGGCGCTGTCCCTCAGCTCTACAGCTCAAGGCTAGCACTCTACCACTTGACAGCACCACTTCCCGTTTTCTGGCGGTTTATTGAAGATAAGAGTCTCCCGGACTTTCCAGCCCGGGTTGGCTTTGAGCCTTGATCTTCATATCTCAGCCTCCTGAGTAGCTAGGATTATAAGCATGAGCCACAAGCTCCATCTTTGAAACACTAACTTAATAAAACAACAACAACAACAACAAACCACTGAAGACATTACTTTTCCCCGTTTTTTTATTGCTACACTGGAAATAAGTATATTCTTGTATTCTCAAATAAGACCTCCTCCTTCGCAGACTAAGACATCATTTAAAAGTTTCGATTTAAATATTCTCGTATATGAAAAATGGCACTAATCCAAAAAAAGAGGGAAAGAAAGTTCTTCCATAAAACATTCTTTCCCAATGGACACATCTGCCTTCTGTCACCATTGGAGCCATAGCCCCAGCCTATGGAGGGATGGCCACAATGTTTTCCTGTTTGATGGTGGGGTATGCACCTATATTTGATTCTTTATGACATGTAGCACAGCAACAGAAAAATCAAACCAGTCTGGTAGTAGGCTTGGGGTTTTTCCTTAATTATAGGAGAAATGATTCAGTTATATGCTATCAGCGTGGACCTGGTGTGCACAGAGGACACAGATAACAGGAAACAATGCGCATGCATATGCACACTCGCTCAATTATCTGATTGGAAGACAAGATCATATATATATGGAAGACAAGATCAATGGAGCATGCACAGCTCAGGGCCTTATCTTTTTAAGAGCCCCAAGTGTTATAATAAAGCTGGTATGTATTATGATGTCCATTTATTTTACATGCATGCCTCTTCATTTTCAGTGGGTTGTGAACCCTGAAGTATTAGGGAAGGGAGGATGTGTTATCTGTCATCTTAAGGTCAATGAAAAGGACAAAGGATTGACACTCTCTCCCACCCTCCTACACTGACTCACTAAAATAATTCCAAACTCAGACATAGCCTGAAACCTCAGGATATCCAAAACTGAAAGTCTCTCTACCTACAGATTTGACATCCCACAGAAAGGCAGCATAGAGATTCAGCCATAGAAGAGGACATAATCATCAGCACCAACAACTTAGAATGCTAGGTTTTATATGGCTACAGTGGGAAGAAGGCTCAATTTCCTCAACACTTGAGTAAGGTCCCTGGAGCATAGTGACAGCAGTGGGGCTGAGTATCACTGTGTAAGTTCTGAGACATATGGTGAAGGATCCTGGTATTTCTGTTCTCTAATCAGCAAATACATTACCATCCTGAATTCTCCAGCAAGTTCCGCAAAATGGTTTGTGGCACTGAGCAGTTATAATAGCCCATGCCGATATACGATCTCCAGATCTGGTTTTGGCTTGAAATAGCATGGAGAGTTGCAAGGATTTCATTTTCACCTGATTGGAGAGAGAGAAATGTTAGAGAGAAAACACCCCAGAAGGGAGCTCTGATTAGAATCTAAAACACTGATTTTTGCCTGGGTATGTGGTTTAGTGGTAAGAGTACTTGTCTAGCATGCATAAAGTCCTGGGTTCGATTCCTCAGTAACCATATAAACAGAAAAAGCTGTAAGTGGAGCTGTAGCTAAGTGGCAGTGCTAGCCTTGAGCAAAAGAAACTCAAGGACAGTGCCCAGGCCTTGAGTTCAAGCCCCAGGGCTGGCAAAAAGGAAGAAAAAAAAAAAACAAACAAAAACCTTTGTTTGAATATTTGAGGGAAATGTAATTATCAATCCAACCAACACTATGTGCTACATGTGGTGATCTAGGTGGGGAAAAAAAAACAAACAAACTTTAAATAGCATTTAATTCCTAAGAATTTTTTGTTTTTACTCCTCATTTTTTTTAACCACTTGCCTTATTACACGTTTCTTCTGTTCCCTTTTCATTTCAGTTTATATTTACTCTAAATTGGATTTTTATCTCATTCTCAAGTAAATCATGTTTTCTCTTTTACATTTCCTTTTACTAGCTGAAAGCTCCCAAAATTGTAGTGTTATATTCCAGATGACCTATATTTCCTCTGTTATTGTTCTGCTGCATCAGAAACTTTCCCTTTGGGTAACTGAAAGGGCTAACTTAAAAAATAAAATCACCGGGCTGGGAAGGTGGCTCAGTGGTAGAACCCTTCCCTTGTATGCATGAGGCCCTGAGTTTGATTCCTCAGCACCACATAAGCAGAAAGAAAAAAATAAGTCAGAAGTGGCACTGTGGCTCAAGTGGTAGAGTGCTAGCCTTGAACTGAAGAGCTGAGGGACAGCGCCCAGGCCCAGAGTTCGGGCCCCATGACTGGACCCAAAAAAAAAAAAAAAATCACCCAGCCAGGCATCAGTGGATCATGCACATAGGCCTAACTACTTAAGAGGCTGAGGACTGTGGTTTGAAGGCTCTGACCAATAAAAGGGAGTTTTTGAGATTCCCTTTCAACACATAGCTGGCACAGTGGCGTGCACTTGTCTTCCCAGCTTCGTGGAAGGCTATGAAGAAGAAGGTTATGGTTCCAGGATAGCCTGGGCAGCAAAGTTTGGTGAGCCTCTGTCTCTATCTATAGAAGAAGCTGAGCATTGTGTACTTGGCATCCCAGATATAACAGGAAACTTAAAATACATAAATCACAGTCCAAGTGACCACCTGGACAGCAGACAAGACCCCTTCCAGGTGCTGGTGGCTCATACCTGTAATCCTACTTCTCTGGAGGCTGAGATCTGAGGATCATGGTTCAAAGCCAGCCTAGTCAGGGAAGTCTATGAGACTCTTATCTCCAATTAACCACCAGAAAACCAGAAGTGGCACTGTGGCTCAAGTGGTAGAGCACTTGCCTTGAGCTGAAAAGCTCAGAGACAATGTCTAAGCCCAGAGTTCAAGCCAACAACAACAGCAACAATAATAATAACAACTAGTGCAAAAAAGGGCTGAAAGCATAGCTACTGTACCTGCAAGTTTGATGCCCTGAGTTCAAACAAACAGAAATTACTCAACAACATAAAACATCCGTTATAATAAAAACATCTGAACCAGCATTCCCGTCAAGGCACTTAGTTAATGAAGTATAATATAAGGCTGGGAATGTGGCTTAGTGCTTGCCTAGCATGCATGAAGCTGTGGGTTCCATTCCTCAGTATCATAGAAACAGAAAAAAGCTGGAAGTGATGCTGTAGTTCAAATGGTTGAGCACTAGCCTTAAGTAGAAAGAGTCAGGGATAGAGCCCAGGCCCTGAATTCAAGGCCCAGGACTAGCAAAAAAAAAAAAAAAAATTATAAAATAATAAGAATTATAAATATCAGTTGGGCAACAGTAGCTCACACATGTAATTCTAGCTACTCAGGAAGCAGAGATTGGAGGATCAAGGTTTGAAGCCAGCCCAGGCAGACAGATCTGACAGAATCTTATCTTCAATTAACCAATACAAAAAAGACTAGAACTGGAGGTGTGGCTCAAGTAGAAGAGTGACAGCCTTGAGTGAAAAAGCCAAGCAAAAGCACAAGGCCCTGAGTTTAAGTTCAAGTACCAACATCCATAAAAAATAATTATTCTTTATCCTCAATGAAAACACCCTCTCTGCCCACAGATATACTCATCCTACTCCACACATGTGTATAGTAAGTAAATTCATAAGCAATGTGTCATTCTGCCACAGTAGATGGATTTAATGAAAAGTCTCTAGCCAAGTGCTGGTGACTCACATGTGTAATCCTATCTACACAGGAGGCTGAGATCTGAGGATCCTGGTTCAAAGCCAGACTGGGCAAGAAAGTCTGTGAGATTCTTATCTCTAACCACCAGAAAACTGAGAGTGTAGCTGTGTCTCAAAGTGGTGGAACTCTAACCTTGAGCAAAAAGAGCTTAGGGACAGCACCCAGGTCCTGAGGTCAAGCGCCATGGCTGACGAAAAAATGTCTCTATTGCCTTCTTCAGTGAGTTTATGAAATAAATAGAAATATAAAAAGTCAACATCTGAGGAAGCAGGCAAGGATAACTGCAGGAATAACTGCACAAGAAATCCAATCAACTTTCCGAAACAATCTTCTTAGAAGCAGAATGATTCACAAGCTCTGTAGGAAAGGAAATTAATTAGCAGTGCCTGGCAGGCCAGGCAAGCTTCAATTAAGATCCTGTATAAGAGGAACAGGTCC
This sequence comes from Dipodomys spectabilis, assembly GCF_019054845.1. Classification (NCBI taxonomy): domain Eukaryota; kingdom Metazoa; phylum Chordata; class Mammalia; order Rodentia; family Heteromyidae; genus Dipodomys; species Dipodomys spectabilis. The sequence continues at coordinate 19,211,693 of NW_024870775.1, forward strand.
CTGGTACCCATTATGCTATTGGGACAAAGGGTCCAGCTCTCTAATGAGGACAGTCTGTGAAGGGGATTGCCTGTCAATCAGTAGTTAAGTCTTTAGAAGTCATAAGAATATTTTCTAGAAGGAAAATAATGACTCTTTGTACATTACATGAAGATTGTTCAAGTGTTGTAGAGGGATCACAGAAGAGAGATGCGGAACAGGAAGACAGCCAGGGGCCAGCACAACCATCTAGGAAGGAGAATGGCAAGAGGAGTGTTTTCAGTTGCATCCTGTCCCCCAAAGTGATGCAATGAAGTCTCACTCATCAGTACTGTAAATGTAACCATATTTGGAAGTCAAGACTTCCTGACACAATGGAGTTTAAATGTGACCATACTGAATTGGAATCATCCCCAATCCAGTGGCTGCTGGCCTTATAAAGAAGAGGAGCGGGACACTGGTGGCTCATGCCTGTAATCCTACCTGAGATCTGAGAATTATGGTTCAAAATCCTGGCTCAAAGTGGGAGAGTGGTAGTAGCCTTGAGCAAAAGAGCTCAAGGACAGCACACAGGCCCGACTGAGTTCAAGTCCCACAGTTGACCAAAGAGAAGAAGAAAAAGAAAAAAGAAGAGGAAGTTTGGACTTACATACACACTACCTAGGAGAATGCATATTGTAACAGAAGCAGAGATTTTAATGATGCATCTATCTACAAACCAAGGATTGTCAGCAAGGATTCATTGCTTGGTGAGAGCCCTGGAACAGATTCTCCTTCAGAGCTCCAAAATGGAGCCAACTTTGCTGTGCTTTGTGAAGGTGCTGTAAATCTACGTGTAGATTGCTGTCACTTCCCCTCCCTCCCCAGATTCTCTCTGGCTCAGATGTCAGGCAATTATCACCCTGAGTGTTGCTCATTCATTCTCATGGCTTAACACACTGAAGGGAATGGAGTCTTACAGTCACGTTCTACAACTGGTTGGGTGGAAATAACCAACTCAAGCTAATGTTAAACTGGCTTTATGCCTAGGGAAACATAATATAGTGGCATCTGAGATGATAATAGGTAGTTAAAATCAGGGGACTGGGAAGTTGGCTCAGTGGTAGTGTGCTTGCCTCGCATGCATGAGGCCCTGGGTTCAATCACTCAGCACCACAGAAGCAGAAAAAGCTGAAGTGGCTCTGTGGCTCAAGTGGTAGGGTGCTAGCCTTGACTTGAAGAGCTGAGGGACAGCCCGCAGGCCCAGAGTTCAAGCCCCACGACAGACAAAAATAATAATAATAATAATAAATAAAATCAGTAGGAGAGGGCTGGGAAGGTGGCTCAGTGGTAGAGCGCTTGCCTTGCATGCATGAGGCCCTGGGTTCCATTCCTCAGCATCACATAAGCAGAAAAAAAAAAAAAAAGCTGGAAGTGGCACTGTGGCTCAAGTGGTAGAGCACTAGCCTTGAGCTGAAGAGCTGAGGGACAGCGCCCAGGCCCAGAGTTCAGGCCCCACGACCAGACCAAAAAAAAAAAAAAAAAATCAGTAGGGGACCCAAGGATTATTTAGATGTGCAGTTTTCATAGTTAAACCCAGAAGATTCTTTCCATGCAATAGTATCTTACCACTTCCCTGTCCAATAAGAACACATGGGGCCTCAGAGACAGAAATTCGGCTAATGTGTCCTGGAGGGTTCCTTATTAGGTCGAATTATCTGGAGAATGCACTTCAAGGACTCAAATTCAGGAGGTCGGGGAGATGAACAGAAGCCATGGAACTCAAGGTCAGAATCTGAAAAGAGTTCTGATCTGAGCCAGATCCTAGTGGCTCACATCTCTAATCCTAGCTGCTCAAGTGGCAAAAAATCTGAGGATTGGAGTTCAGAAAGAGCTGGAACAAGGAAAGGAGACTCCTATCTCCAATTAATGAGCAAAATCTGGAAGTAGAGATATAGCTCAAGTGATAAAATTGGAGCAAAAAAGCCAGCTTGGAGAGAAAATAAGAGATAGCACCCGGTCCCTGTACCAGCATACACACACACATACACACACTCACACATACATACATACATGCATACATATATAAAACTGAATGAGTTAGCACCTATATATCAAGCTACTAGACATTTGAGCCATCAGGAATAGAATTAAGTACCTGATCACAATTCCTAAAGTGTAAATGGTGTGAGAAGACTCTCCCACTTGTTTGTCTATTGCTTACCATGACCAAACCCCCCCATATAAAAGCCATAATGGTCGGTAACGTGATGAACAGAGAGTTAAGCTAAAGTACTGTGATAAAAATCTGAGGCCTGGGATAGGAAGGTGGCTCAAGGGTAGAGTGCTTGCCTTGTATGCATGAGGCCCTTGGTTCGATTCCTCAGCACCACATAAGCAGAAAAAGCCGGAAGTGGTCCTGTGGCTCAAGTGGTAGAGCGCTAGCCTTGAGCTGAAGACCTGCGGGACAGCGCCCAGGCCGAGTTCATGCCCATGACCAGACCCTCCACCCCCGCCCCCCAAAAAAAAATTTGAGGCCTTGGGCTGGGAAGGTGGCTCAGTGGTAGAGTTCTTGCCTTGCATGTATGAGGCCCTTGGTTCGATTCCTCAGCATCACATAAACAGAAAAAGCCTAAAGTGGCGCTGTGGCTCAAGTGGTAGAGCGTTAGCCTTGAGCTAAGGAACTGAGGGACAGGGCCCAAGCCCAGCATTCAGGCCCAAAACGGACAAAAAAAAGGCCTTACCAGGAGCCAGTGGATCACATCTATAATCCTGGCTACTCAGGAGGCTGAGATCTGAGGACTGAAGTTCAAAGCCAGCCCAGGCAGGAAAGTGTGAAACTCTTACCTCCAATTAACCACCAGAAAACTGGAAGTGGCGCTGTGGCTCACGTGGTAGAGCTCTTGTCTTGAGCTGAAGACCTCAGGGACAGCGCCCAGGCCCAGAGTTCAAGCCCAATAGACAAAAACAAAACAAAACAAACAAAAACCCCACACAGCTTAGTATTTGAATTGTTTGAAATGATTGCTCACTGGTTGCACTCATGAAATCACATTTTGACCAAAGCTACAGAACATCTAATACATATATTTAGGAACTCCAGGTTTACTATTGTCATAAATGATGTCGAGAGTAATGGGCAGAAAGGAGAGGCAAGGGAGAAGCCCACAACCAGAGCCTATATGCTGAAATTGGACTTAGCAGAATCTAGTGTCTAAATCCAAGTTTTGGAGCACAAGGGAGTCTAAAAGCACCAAGGCATGCAATGCCCAGCACTGTCCCTTCACATATGCCTTGGGAAATAATTCCCTTTCTAGAGAAAATAGCATGGGTCCTTAGTTCTACAGTAGAGCTTTTTTCCTCCTTCCTAGTATGAGAAGCATCATAAAGAGGCAATTGTGTCATCCCACACCTGGGCAGCAGTACAAGGAAACGGTATGGACACAAGGAAGAAGATAAGATTTCCCCCAGGGCCAACCTCACGGCAGTGCACGCACATTCCTCCTACTTTTCCTTACAACTCTACTCAGCTCGGCTTGCTCCTACATACAAGCCTAATTTCTGTGTGAACTACACTGAAACTGCTCAAGAAGGGAAATGAGATGGAGAATAGAGGCATCTATTAAGAACCACTTGCAGAGAAACTCTTATATTCCAGGTGCCTGCCTTTAGCCAGGCAAAGTGAACTCTCAGCCAATGGCAGAATTCAAGCAATCCTTCAGGAACCTAAGCAGTAAATTCAGACATCTGCTTCAGACTTTGTTTATTCCCATCGCCAAGCATTGCACAATGCCTTGGTCCTGATTTTCCAAGAACAGAATTCAGTGGCTTCTCAGCAATGCTCAAAAATCACAGGTGAGACTGCTCCTGCTTCTCAAAACTCAGGAGAATTGCTTCCTTGCTCACTGTCATTCCACAGAAAAGTCTAGTTTCTAACAGCAACTTGCTTGCCACTGGGCACCAATGGCAAGAACTGTGCACAAGGGCTGGGAAGGTGGCTTGGTGGTAGAGTGCGTACCTTGCATGCATGAGGCCCTGGGTTCAATTCCTCAGCACATAAGCAGAAAAAGCTGGAAGTGGCACTGTGCCTCAAGTGGTAGAGAGCTAGCTTTGAGCTGAAGAGCTGAGCTGAGGGACAATGCCCAGGCTCAGAAATCAAGCCCCATGACCAACAAAAAAGAAGAAGAAGAAGAAAAAAAAGAACTGTGCACCAAAAACCATGCCAAACAAATGACTTCTAACAGAATAAGTTAATTTAGGTATAACATACTTGACTCATTGCTAGAGCTAGTGGTGTGTGTGTGCGTGTGTGTGTGTGTGTGTGTGTGTGTGTGTGTGTGTGTGTCGTGAGGCTTGAACTCAGGGTTGGGTGCTGTCACTGAGCTTTTTCATCCAAGACTAGCTCTCTACCACTATAGCCATTTGGAAGCTCTACTTCCAGCTTTTGTTGGTTAATGGTAGATTCAAGAGTCTCACAGAGGGTATTATTGGTGGCTCATGCCTGTAATCCTAGCTACTCAGGAGGCTGAGATCTGAGGATCTCGGTTCAAAGTCAGCCTGGGCAGGAAACTCCGTGAGACTCATCTCCAATAAACCACTCAGAAAACTGGAAGTGGCAATGTGGCTCAAGGCCCAGAGTTCAAGCCCCACCACTGACAAAAAAAAAAAAAAAAAGAGCCTCACTGACTTTCCTGCCCAGGCTGGCTTTGAGCCACAATGCTCAGCTCTCAGCCTCCTGAGTAGCCAGGATTATAGGTGTGAGCCACCAGTGCCCACTTTAGAGCTAGGTCTTGATTTCCCACATGTTAATGTGCATAAGAACTGGGCAAATGTCACTGAAATGGATGGGCAGACTACATAAGGCAAAGTATATGACACATCTAAACATACACATCCCGTTTCCTGCCCTTAACCTATTATTCCACACTTCACAATTATATGGAAAAATGTATCCTTCTTTTGCATATCAAAATGTTACACCTAAGGTTCTATGCAGTATCTATATTATGTTATTGTTTTTATTTTTGAAAGATGTAAACATATACCTATGTGTATGATATACATACATTATACATGTTTACATATATAAATATATTTATATATATATATATATATAAAACTGCATATATATGCTTGTACTGAACACAGCATATGTAGGATGAATCCAAAAAAGTCAAGATTATGAGTGAAAGGACTTTTGCTTTCCCCCATATATCTTTTGATGCTTTTGAGTTTTAAACCATGTGCCTATATTATTCACAGCAAAATTAAAGACCTGTCAAGCCTAGAGTACAATATTCTTGCTCAGGGCAGCCACTAGCCAGTGTCAGAGCCTCTTTCCGTGTACTTGGCAAGAACTAGGAAAAGGTCTTCAAGGAAATCATCAGGCCTGAAACCAACACACTCATATTTGAGTTTGTCCAGACAGTGTCATCAGTTTAAGAAAGGCCTTTCTCTGCCAGGGAAGAAGAGGAAAGCTGGGCCCAAATGTGAGGACAGAGATGGCCTTGGCAGATTTTTCTTGCCAACATGAAGATCCTGGGCTTCAAACCCAACCAAGGGACAGGGTGGGGTTTTAATCATGATTAATAAACTATGTGGGACAGTATATGTCAATTTTTTTTTTTTTTTTTTTTTTTTTTTGGCCAGTGGCTCATACCTGTAATCCCAGCTACTCAGGAGGCTGTGATCTGAGGATCATGGTCTGAGCCAGCCCAGGCAGAAAAGTCCAAGAGACTCACCTCCAATAAACCACTCAGAAAAAGCCAGAAGTGGTGCTGTGGCTAAGTTAGCCTTGAGCAAAAAGAAGCCAAGGACAGTGCCAGGGACAGGGCTCTGAGTTCAAGCCCCGCAACCAACAACAACAACAACAACAAATTCTAAGTGGGAACCCAAAACTGGGGTATAAACAGCTTCCTAATGCTTAACCTTTCCTTCACATCTACTAATTTGTAACATCCTTTTACTAACCCCATAACCACTTGGCTTAAGTCCATTTACCTAGCCCGTGTTTCTTCTGAGCAGAGGAGTGTTTTACCAAAATCTATTCAATCACAGAATTTGTTTATCATGGAAAGCAAGGCAAACCATATGCTGCAGAGTTTACAATGAAGGCCTTTGGAGACTACAGGAGAATGTGGCCAGGGCAGTGGCATCATGCAGAACTGACCTGTGGTTATGTCACCTCTCACCCTAGTCCTGTCAAGATTCTCCTTGCCTTCTTGCCCAGCCAATAAATGGGCTAGCTGACTCAGACGCCCCATGACTCATAGGGGCTAGCTTCCTTCTCAGGGCACCTCTACTTCCTTCAGCTCTAGGAGCTGAAGCATATTCTATTTCTAATGGTTCCTTGGACCCTTGTCAACATGTGATCAAGCCATCCTTGCAGTCTACCCTTCTCACTCAAAAGACACAGCTTCAAGACCCCACCAGCCAGGATCACTAGAAGAGTGATCACAGCAGGGAAGTGGGGTTGACAGAAGAGGCTATTATTTTTTTCCATGGATTGGCTCACCCACACTCCTTTCTGTCCTCTCATCACTTAATCTATAAGTGTTTGTTAAGAAACATACAGCGAAACCTTGCAATTCACAATCTTTGTGTGACACACCAAATGACCTATGTAACTAATCAGGCCAAGTGATTAGATTGAAATGAGAATCAGTGGAGGATTTGTTTGTTCTCTTTGATGCCTTATGGGTACATTGTTATGGACTGAAGAACAAGAACAAAAAGGGAAGAGTATGTTCTAAGAGTCTAACTCAAACACCTTGAACAAAAGATAATTTTTTATACATCAACAGATAAATCAAAGGGAGAAATTTGTAGTTCAATCCAGACTCTCATCAAATAAATTATAGTGTCTTTGTACACAGGCCATAGTGGGATCCTAGGCACATAGTAGGTGCTCAGAAATACAGGAGAACCAATATTGTCATGAACCTTCACCTAGGTTCTCAATTATAGATAGCCCAATATTCTTAATAACTCATCCATTATAGAAACCATAATGAGAAGTTAATACATTATTTGCCCATTTGTTTCAACCACGTTTCTAAAGCAAAAACTTTAGGGAACATTCATAAATGATAACTTGCTACTATTAAGTTAGTTCTGTGAAATAATAGTACCTAGTATAATTGCAGGTTTTCTGAGATTTTTTTTAACTTGTTTGTTTATGTGTCAATTGTGGGGCTTGAACTCAGGCACTGGGCCTGAGCACTGGCCTTGAGCTTTTTCACTCAAGGCTAAGGCTTGAACCACAGCATCACTCCTAGTTTTCTGGTGGTTAACTGGAGATGAGAGTCTCTTAGACTTTCCTGTTCAGGCTGGCTTTGAATCTCCATACTCAGATCTCAGCCTCCAGTAGCTAGGATTACAGGCATGAGCCACCAGTGCCTGGCAAAATTTTGTTTTATTAATTGCTCATGTTCAACAGGCACTAAAAATCTTTTCTATAAAGTTCTTGGGTGTTGTTTATTTTCGTAAAAAAAAATCTGAGCTTAATAAAACAAACAGTATAAAGGAGTTCCAATGAAAGATGCTAAAGCAGAGAAGACATTGCATGAACAAGACTTTGTTAGGGGGCAAGTAACAGTGGGAAGTAGAATGAAGATGAATTTGGTTGAGGTAGGTTACATTTTCTTGAATGTATCAAAACAGAACAAAGAAGTCTGTTGGAATTGTTTTAAGAAGGGGAGAGTAGGAAGTGGAAATGTGGCTTAGTAGTAGAGTGCTTGCCTAGTGTTCATGAAGCCCTGGGTTCAATTAGTCAGTACCACATAAACAGAAAAAGCCACTAGGCACTGTGGCTCAAGTGGTGGAGTGCTCGCCTTGAGCAAAAGAAGCTCAGGGACAGTGCCCAGGCCCTGAGTTCAAACCCCAGGACTGGCCAAAAAAGGAAGGAGGAAGAAAGGAAGGAAGGAAGGAAGGAAGGAGGAGGAGGAGGAGGAGGAGGAGGAGGAGAAGGAGAAGGAGAAGGAGGAGAAGGAGAAGGAGAAGGAGAAGAAGGAGAAGGAGGAGAAAGAGAGTAGGATGGAGAGAGTGACACTGGAGGTGGTGTTGATCAGGATACACTGTATATGTGTGTAGATACGTTACAATGAACCACTCCTTCTATAACTGCTAATATAAATGAATGAATAAATGGAAAATACCTGAGGAGTGGTCAAAATGAGATCATATGAATAATGTCATCCAATATTTTAATGCATATAAAACAAGGGATAGTTGCTAAGTGGGTGGAAGAGAACAAAGAATTCAGAGCATAGACTAACTATAAGTAATAGCCATCTTGCTGTCTAGTCCTTGCCCCAAAGCACCTGAGTCACTCAGTAGCAACTTAAGTCCCTGCTACTGGTCTCAAGAAGCTGGTCATTAAGCCTCGAAGCACAATGTGGCTGGGGCTACCTGCCCCACCATTCTGAACCTAGATGACCTGAACTGACTAGCTGACCTGAACTGACTAGTGGACCTTGAAGTCCTTGGCACTTGATTTTGCCATCCTCAGCCTCAGCTGAACTCAATCACTGCATTTCTCTGTTTTTGCTCCCAGATAACTAAAATGATGCCAAGAAGAGGAGACCCTGACATCACAAGCCTTACACATCCATCCATTCAATCCCAGCCAGTACTCTGTGAAGACTGGCCTCTGTTTTCACCACCCAGATTTGTATAATATATAGTTCTGAAATTCTTCTCTGAGGATGGCTCATTCTCACCCTTCCTCTCATGCAGAGATTATCAATAGGCAGTTTCTCAACTCCTCCTACCTCAGAAGGTCCTTATGTAGATTGTCCCCCTCTTGTAGCTAAGAAAGATCCAGAATATAGCAGTGGGGTTGTTCATGGCTGACAATGCCTTTCTAACTCTCATGACTTTACCTCAGATTGCTCTTCTCCATTGCCTACATGCCATTTCCTTATCATCCTGGCTTCTTTCTTCTTTCCCCACTCTCCATGCCTAGGAAATGGTCACTCCTTAGAAATTCACCCCCGAGGGGCTGGGAAGGTGGCTCAGTGGTAGAGCGCTTCCCTTGCATGCTCAAGGCCCTGGGTTCGATTCCTCAGCACCACATAAGCAAAAAGAAAAAAAGCCGGAAGTGGCGCTGTGGCTCAAGTGGTAGAGCGCTAGCCTTGAGCTGAAGAGCTGAGGGACAGCGCCCAGGCCCAGAGTTCAGGCCCCATGACCGGACCCCAAAAAAAAAAAAAAAAAGAAATTCACCCCCGAGTCTCACTGAATCTGTCGCATCCTCTCATCTCTCTCCTGAGCTCCAGACTCAACCTTCCAACTCTTGCCTCAAGCACCTCAAACACAATTCTGCTTAATGAGGCTTTGTTCTCTCCCCTTTCTCCAGGACCTCACCTTCTTCTGTACTCTGTTAGTGATGTCACTGTCACTATAGCCTACAAATGGGCTGACAGCCTCACCTGCTGCCTCCTGGGGACCACCCATATCTATACCAGAAGCATACTTCCACGGGCCAGCCTGAGCCACAGACTATATCCAGAAGAAAAACGGATCAACTTGCAGTCTTACAAGACAGAGGACAGCTCAGAGGGGTAGGTGTAGCTCAAGAACTCTCAAACTCAGAATCATGATCAATCTTACTTCCATCTCTCTGCCCTTCCATGGAGGTCAGACCTGCATTAGTTTTGCAGGCTCCTACTCCCACCTCCAATAAATTCCTGTGTATCTCATTCTTTGGTATCTACTTCCTGGTGGAACTAAACTAGCATACAGTTAATTAATCATTTCTAAATCCTCACAACAATCTTGCAGATGGTTTCTTTGCTTCTGATTTGCAAAAAAGACTGAATCAGCCAGGCACCCGTGGCTCATATCTGCAATCGTAGCTACTCAGGAGGCTAAGATATGAAGATTGCAGTTTGAAGCCAGACCAAGCAAGAAAATTCATGAGACTCTTTTTTTTTGTTTTGTTTTGTTTTTTTTGGGGGGGGGTCCGGTCGTGGGGCCTGAACTCTGGGCCTGGGCACTGTCCCTCAGCTCTTCAGCTCAAGGCTAGTGCTCTACCACTTGAGCCACAGCACCACTTCCGGCTTTTTGCTTTTTGCTTATGTGGTGCTGAGGAATGGAACCCAGGGCCTTGAGTATGCAAGGCAAGCGCTCTCCCACTGAGCCACCTTCCCAGCCCCTCATGAGATTTTTTTTTTTTTTTGTCGGTCATGGGGCTTGAACTCTGGGCCTGGGCGCTGTCCCTCAGCTCTTCAGCTCAAGGCGAGTGCTCTACCACTTGAGCTACAGTGCCACTTCCACTGGTGGTTTATTGGAGATAGGAGTCTCACGGTCTCTCCTGCCTGGGCTGGCTTTGAACTGCGATCCTCAGATCTCAGCCTCCTGAGTAGCTAGGATTACAGGCGTGAGCCACCAGCGCCCGGCCCTCATGAGACTCTTATCTCCAATTAATCACTAGAAAACTTGAAGTGGCACTGTGGCTCAAGTGGTAGAGCTCTTGTCTTGAGCTGAAGAGCTCAGGGACAGCAGAGCCAGGTCCAGAGTTCAGCCCATGACTAACAAAAAAAAAAGAAAGAAAGAAAGAAAAGACTGAATCATATCTTTTCCTTTGAGCCAGTTTGGAAGCTTGAACTCAGGGCCCGGGCACTGATCCCGGAGCATTATTGCTCAAGGCTAGTGCTCTACCACTGGAACCACAGCTCCACTTCTGATTTTGGTGGTTAATTGGAGATAAGAGACTCGGGGAATTTTCTACCTGGGTGGCTTTGAACCTCCATCCTCAGATCTCAGCCTCTTGAGTAGCTAGGATTACAGACATGAGCCACTGATAATGCCTGACCCTTCTTATAACTTTCAAAATCTCCCCATGATACAGAAGGGAAAAACTCTTAATGATGCAGCCTCTAGATAGTGGTCTCATATTCTGTTTTCAATATCTTTCGGCAACTTCAATGTCAACTCACACCATCTATTCACCACTCCAGATTCTCATTCTATCCCTCAGTTGATGCCATAAGCACAGCCAAAGCAGTCATCTATGTGTGGAATCATAGAACCATTCCAGAAGTATCCTCTTGTTGGGTATAATCCATAGTAAAGATTCCTATCTTTGTTACCTTTTAGCTCCGGACTCTTGCACACCCAGTGCTCTAAAGCAGTATCTGCCATAGAAGATTGTCAATAAATAAGGAGTAGAAGCAGATGGAGGAAGCTGTAAAAGCAGAGTTGGTAATCTTATCTTAACCCACTTGTTTCAAAGATAATAGGAAATATCAACTCAAAACCCAAATCAATAAGCAGTCTGGTTCTATGTACCTTCCTTCATAATCTTCTAGAATAACACCGGACTTACAATGCAGTATAACTGATTTTACTTTATATATTTTTATTGTAAAGATATGATTTTACTTTTATAGCTCTGATGTTTAGAAGTTACACTAAATTCATTGTAAGTTCAACAGGAGGGGCTGGGAAGGTGGCTCAAGTGGTAGAGAGCTAGCCTTGAGCTGAAGAGCTGAGGGACAGCGCCCAGGCCCAGAGTTCAGGCCCCATGACTGGACCCCCCCCTCCAAAAAAAGAAAGAAATTTGTTTAATTCAAGGTTTGAACTCAGGGTCTCATGCTTACTATGTTCACTATGTGTAATGGTGTCTTACCATGTGGGCTAGGCCTACAGCTTTGCCTTTTGTTGCTTACTTTGGAGTTCTTGTCTCCAGCTGGTGTTGAACCTCCAGATCTAAGCCTCCTGAGTAGCTAGGATCACAGGCTTAAGCCACCAGTGCCCGCATCTACAGATTTGTGTGTATGTATGTGTGTGTGCTGGTATCAGTGCTTGAATTCAGGCCTCATACTCTTGCTTGTGGCTGGCACTCTAATACCTGAATTATGCTTCCAGTCTGGCATTTCACTGATTATTTTTGGAGATGGGAATCTCAAGAACTCTCTCTGCCAGAGCTAGTTTTAACCCACAGTCCTCCAGATCTCAGCCTTCTGAGTAGCTAGAATTATAAACACAAGCCACCAGAATCAGGTTAGTGGATTTTTAAGGCAGTGAAACTATTCTGCATGCTACCCTAGTAGACATAGAGCATTATACAATTGTCCCAACCCATAGAATGTGTAAAGACAAGAGCCATAATGTAAACAATAGACTTGAGAGAGAAACTAATATACTAGTTCCATCACCTATAATAAGTTATCATTCTGTGGGGGGATGTTGATCCTGGGGGATGTTGATCCTGGAGGAGGTTACATCTGTGGTGGGGGGTGGAGAGGCAGGAAGTATAGGAGATTTCTGCACATTCTGCTCAAATTTTCTGTAAGCCTAAAAGTACTATAATAAAAAAGTGTATTTAAAAACATATTTTGTAGCAGTGTGCTGGTGGCTCACGCCTGTAATCCTAGCTACTCAGGAGGCTGGGGATCTGAGGATCGCACTTCAAAGCCAGCTGGGGCAGGAAAGTCCATGAGACTCAGATCTCCAATTAACCACCAGAAAACCAGAAGTGGTACTGTGGCTCAAGTGGTAGAGCTCAAGGCCACTGCCCAGGCCCAGAGTTCCAACCCCACAAGTGACGACAATAAAACAAAAACAAAAACAATACTTTGTAATATCTACAAATTGCTTACCCTCCTCTCTTCCTTAACAAGGTAAAACTAATTTCCTACCCTTGAATACAGACCAGATTCAGTGATGGACTCAAACAGAATATGGTTAAATGTGTGTTACGGACTTCCAAGGTTAGGTATGCAAAGAATAGCTTCTGCCTGGATTGCTGTCTCCTTGAATCCCAGCTCCGGAGGAAACCAGCTGCCATGTTTGAAAGATCCTTAGGCAGCCTTATCTTCCCTAGCAGCACCATCATCAACTTACTGGCAGTGTGAATGAACCACCTGGGAAAGAGTCCTCCAACCTAGCAGAGTGCCCATTGTGTGAACATGAACTCACCAAGATCCAACCAGAATTGTAATTCTTGGCCCACAGAAACTAACAATAATAAATGTTTATTATCATTTCAAGCCATTGTATTTTCAATCATTTCTTCTGTAGCAAGGAATAAACTATACAACACTTTTTCCAAAAGAATCATTTAAAAATGTTAAGGGATGTTGTAAACAATATATTTATATTTATTTATATTAAATACCTTCACTGAATATGAATAAATGTTAATATCTTTGTGTGTGTACACGTGTGTTTGCTGGTTTGGGGGCTTGAACTCAGACTCTGGGTGCTGTCCTTGAACTTTTGCTCAAGGTTATAAACTACTACTTAAGCCACATTGCTCACTTCCAGTTAACTAGAGACTAAGTGTCTCATCAACTTTCCTTTCTGGTCTGGCTTCAAACTGTATCCTCAGTTCTCTGCCTCCTGAGTAGCTGGGATTAGAGATGTGAACCAATGGAGCAAGGCCTAAAATCTTTTTTTTTTTTTTTTGGCGAGTGCTGAGGCTTGAACTCAGGACCTGGGCACTGTCCCTGAGCTTCATTTGCTCAAGAGTAGTGCTCAACCACTCAAGCCATAGTGCCACTTCTGGTTTTTCTGTTTATGTGGTGCTGAGGAATCGAGCCCAGGGCCTCATGCATGTGAGGCAAGCAGTCTACCAGAGACACTTTCCCAGCCTCCTAAAATCTTTTAAGAGGGAAAAATGTTGTATGTTCTGTTCTTTGTCTCAATAGCATGGTCTGTTTGGGCCCTTATTACCATATAAACAAACAAGTCTATATCCTTTACGTTAAAATACGAAAACTCAAAATATTTTAATTATACTCAATATTTTAATATATACTCAATATTTAAATTGTTTTAATTTCAGTATACTCAACATATACTTAATTATACTGTAGAAACACTATGACTTCTAATCTGATATTCTTATTATAAAAGAAAAAAGAAAATTATTATTTATTTTTATTTATTTTTTTGCCAGTCATGGACTTAACTCAGTGCTTAGGCACTGTCCTTGATCATCTTTTGCTCAAGGCTAGCCACAGTACCACTTCTGGCTTTTTCTGTTTATGTAGTACTGAGGAATCAAACCCAGGGCTTTATGGATGCTGGACAAGCATTCTACCACTAAGCCACATTCCCAGCCCAATAGAAAATTATTATAATTTATTTTAGTATGTCTTTTAAAGTAAATTGCCCAGATGGACACTGGTGGCTCACACCTGTAATCCTAGCTACTCAAGAGGCTGAGATCTGAGGATCACGGTTCAAAGCCAGCCTGGGCAGAAAAGTCCATGGGACTCTTATCTCCAATTAGCCACTAGAAAACCAGAAGTGATGCGGTGGCTCAAGCAGCAGAGTGCTCGCCTTGAGCTGAAGAGCACAAAGATATCGTCCAAGCCCAGAGTTCAAGCCCCACGACCGACTAAATAAATAAATAAGTAAATAAATAAATAAATTGCCCCTTCGCTATGATTAGGATATAATTCCACCTTAACCTGTATAGCCACAAATGACTGACTGCAATATTCTAAGAGTGTAACAAGATCATAGCACATGCTGGGTACTGGTGGCTCATGCCTATAATTTTAGCTACTTGGGAAACTGGGAAACTGAGATCTGCAAATGGTAGTTCGAAGACAGCCCAGGCAGAAAAGTTCCCGTGAGACTCTTACTTCCAATTAACCACTCAAAAACTGGAAGTGGTGCTGAGGCTAAAAATGGTAGAGAGCTAGCCTTGAGCAAAAGAGCTCAGGGACAGTGCCTAGGCCCTCAGTTCAAACCCCACAACCAACACAAAATACAAAATAAAAAAAGAAATATATTTCAGCTACTGTTTTAGAAATCTGTTTTCTACCCAGTTTCACATCACTTCTAAACACTCAAAATTTTTAATCCATAGTTTTCATGAATCCTGGGACTTTCTCACCTTCAGACTCAATTTATATTAAGGAGATAAAATAGGAGCTGAGGTTATACCTCAGGGGTTAGAGTGCTTACCTAATGGGAATGAGGTGGCCCAGGGTTACATACACAGCACAGGTAGACAGAGACAAAGAGAGATTAGATAGATAGATAGATAGATAGATAGATAGATAGATAGATAGATAGATAGATAGATAGATAGATAGAAAGGCAAGATGAAAACTCCTGGGAACAATGCTTATGAATCATGTATCCTCTCGGTGCTGCAATTTTTGCAACAGGGTGACTGTCATAACATATTATTCTTATCAACAGGTATTAGCCTAATAAGAATTAATGACAATGCCAGCACTGGTGGCTTACAACTGTAATCCTAGCTACCCAGAAGACTGAGATCTGATGATTGGTTTGAAGCCAGCTCAAGCAGCAAGGTCCATGACACTCTTATTTCCAATTAGCCACCAAAAAAGCAGAAAGTGGAGCTGTGGCTCAAGTGGTAGAGAACTAGCCTTGGGCCAAAAAAGCTCAGAGACAATGCCTAGGCTCTAAGTTCCTTCAAGCCCCAAGTCCAGCATGCATGTGCGTACACACACACACACACACACACACACACACACACACACACACACACACACACACACACACACGCACTGGAACTGTTATCCATATAATATCTAGGAAACTTAAGTTTTCTTCCATAAAATAAAAAATCTAGGAAGCCAGCCTGCTTCCTGGGTCAGAGTTTCAGAAAACCAGAGTGCTATTCTAACTTGATAAAGTGGGAAACTGAACAATAATTTCTTTAACAACTGGCTAAAAATGGCTGATAGTTTTCTAATTTTTGTCCTACTTCCAAATTAGGACCAACCAGAATAAAAGTAAATATTCAGCTGGGAATGTGGCTTAGTGGTAGGATGCTTGCTTAGCATGCATGAAGTCCTGGGTTCTATTCCTCAGTACCACATAAACAGAAAAAGCCAGAAGTGGTGTTGTGGTTCAAGATGTAGAGTGCTAGCCTTTAGCAAAAAAAAAAAGCTCAGGGACAGGGTCCAGGCCTGGAGTTAAAAAAAAAAAAAAAAAAGTAAATATTCACCACCTAGCTAATTACATTGGATACTTGCTTCACTTCTAGTTAAACCTCTTACAGCTTCCTCACACATACAATCTCCCATACCTAAAACCTTCCCAAGCCTAGAGCCTCCCCATGCCCACAGCCCCCAATCATGATATACCTTAAGACTTCCCTTTACTCAATTCTAAAGTTATTCTCTCCTCTGCCATAATTCGAGTATGACTCCTGCTATGCCAAGATTAAAAGGCCTTTGTTTTTCTCATTTGGTTAATGTTCATTTATTTCAGTAGTTGCTTTCCATGTAGTTGAAAAGTAATTCCTAGAGGAAGACAGGAATGGCCAAGAGAGTCTTGCCATGACTCAGAACTCCAGGGAGCTGATGGGCAAGTGCACTAGGGGTCAGTTCAGGCAGTGCCTAACGTGACTGGGGTAACAGTGACCATATACAGCTGCATTACACAATGTCCCCTCCCTCTGATCACTGCCCTCCATTAACCATTTATTAAACATTCTAAAATAATGCGTGTGGGAACATTCAGTTCTCACAAGTCCATTAGAAATCGCATTCTGACAGCTCAGCGCCTCAGTTCTGGCTCTAGCTGAATAATCTGAATACTACAGGTTTCATTTCTCCTCTCTCTTCTACAGCATGCCTGGGATAAGCAATGTGCCATTTTCTGTAAACTTTAATCCCTGAAGCTTTTTAATCCCTGAAGCTTTTGTTCAGTCTAGTTCCGTCTAGCTGCTTTGAGATGACTTCATTAAAACCATTACACAGCTTGAGGCAAGGCCACTGCTAAGCATGTATGCTTGGTTGCTCAAGTACTTTCCAACTATTTATAAAGTTCTTTCCAATGTTATGAATACGTAACATCAGAAAATGTAAAATGAAAAGCTAAAGCCATTATTAATGGTACCATTTGGAGCCAAAGTTCCCATGATATGAAATAAATCTTTCTGGGTTTGTTTTGGGGAGGGGGCAGGGGCAAGTGGGAGGGATGGGAGTTACAAAACTTATATACTTAGAATTAAACTGATAGGGTTTTGAACTGAGCCACTCTGCCTGGTTCTGTGAATAATGACTTTTTTTTTTTGGGGGGGGGGGTCGGTCGTGGGGCCTGCTCTACCACTTCAGCCACAGCCCAGTAGTTCTGGCTTTTTTTTCTGCTTATGTGGTGCTAAGAATTGAACTCAGGGCCTCATGCATGCAAGGCAAGCACTCTACCACTGAGCCACCTGCCAGTCCCTGAATAATGACTTTTTATGAGGCCAACTGGTAAGCAAAGATAGTTTATCAAGGTATTTTCTAAAGAGAAGGGCTATCCTTCATGACTGATGGGATGGTCTGTGCTTCCTGGATGGTGTCTGGGCCCCTCTGTCCTATACATGAGGATCCCTCTGCCTGGGGTGCCCTCCCCCCCAATCTTGTCAGCCTTATCAAAGCTGCACTTCTGGCTGGGATGTGGCTTAGTGGTAGAGTGCTTGCCTCACATGCATGAAGCCATGGGTTTGATTCCTCAGTACCACATAAATGGAAAAGGCCAGAAGGGGTGCTGTGGCTCAAGTGGTAGAGTGCTAGCCTCGAGCAAAAGCTCAGGGACAGTGCCCAGGGCCTGAGTCTAAGCCCCAGGACTGGCAAAAAAAAAAAAGCTGTACTTCCCGAGTGCTCCCAAACCTGTGCCACATGCACTCATGTCCACTGTGGCAGTTAGCATATGGCAGAGTGATCCCAGTGTGACTGGGTTAGTGCATCCTATAAACTGGGACAAATTTTATACTTGACCTAGGAAAGAACATCATAAAAACACGACAGGGTAGGGTTGGAATCTGGGCCTTGGAGCTAAGCTGCTTGGGTTTGCATGTGGATCCTACTTCCAACAAAAGATCACTAGCTGTGATCCTGGTGAGTTACTATTTCTCCTCTCTCTCTCCTCTCCCCTCTTCTCCCTGCATGCTGTCTTTTTCTCCTGGGTCTTGCTATGTACCCCAGGTTGGTCTTGAACTCACGATCTCTCTGCCTTGGCTTCCTGAGGTATACACCACCACTCTTGGCTTTGTTTCTACTTTTTCTTTTCTTCCTTTTTTGTCAGTTGTGGGGCTTGAACTCTGGGCCTAAGCACTGTCCCTCAGCTCTTGTTTTACCACTTGAGCCACAGCACGATTTCGGTTTTCTGATGGTTTACTGGAGATAAGAGTCTCATAGAGCCGGGCGCTGGTGGCTCACGCCTGTAATCCTAGCTACTCAGGAGGCTGAGATCTGAGGATCACGGTTCAAAGCCAGCCCAGGCAGGAGAGACCGTGAGACTCCTATCTCCAATAAACCACCAGAAAACCGGAAGTGGCGCTGTAGCTCAAGTGGAAGAGCGCTCGCCTTGAGCTGAAGAGCTGAGGGACAGCGCCCAGGCCCAGAGTTCAAGCCCCACGACTGACCAAAAAAAAAAAAAAAGAGTCTCATAGACTTTCCTGCCGGGTTGGCTTTGAACCATGATCCCAAGATCTTAGCATCCTGAGTAGCTAGGATTACAGGTGTGAGCTATCAGTGCCCAGCTTGTTTCTACATTTTCAAAAGGTGGTATTTGCCTATAGTCGAAGCTACTTGGGAAACTAAGGTGAGACAAAGAGACTCTGTGCAAGCAAATACTTAGTTCAGAATTCCTGTCTGGGGCTGAGAATGTGGCTTAGAGGTAGAGTGCTTGTCTCACATGCATGAAGCCCTGGGTTCGATTCCTCAGTACCACATACACAGAAAAAGCTGGAAGGAGCACTGTGGCTCAAGTAGCAGAGTGCTAGCCTTGAGCAAAAGAAACTCAGGGACAGTGCACAAGCCCTGAGTTCGAGACCCAAGACTGGCAACAAAAAAAAAAAAAATCCTATCTGATTCTACTACAACATCATGTGAAACCAAGTACGGATGATGCTCCATATTAAATAGAAAGGCTACTATTAAGTTTACATGAACCAATTTTCAGACCTCATGTGGAGAACATTCATTAACCATACATGGCATGAGCCCAGTTCAGAGTAAATATTCATGTCCTGCAAATACATCATCTTCTATGCTGGGACCACCTTCACTGGACAGCCTGTCCATTTTGGGGTGGTAATAAGGATTGGGGGGGAGTGAAAGTTTACACTCAAGTAGTAAATTACTTATCAGAAGCCTCCTTCCAAAGAGAAAAAGGGGAAGCCCAGCACTGGTGGCTCATGCTTGTAATCCTAGTTACTCAGGAGGCTGAAATCAGGATTGCAGTTCAAGCAAACTTGGGCAGGAAAGTCTGTGAAACTTCTAGTTCCAATTAACTACCAAAAACTGGAAATGGAGCTGTGGTTCATGTGGGAGAGTGCCAGCCTTGAGTGAAAAACCCAAAAAGGAAGGCCCTGAGTTTAAGTCCCAGTACCAGCTCCCATGGGGGGAGATGGTGGCGAGGGGCTACACGCGCATGTGCAAACACACACATACACACACACACATACACCCACACCCACACACACGAAGGGGTGGACATTTGATGATCAAACTACTCATCTGAATAGTCATCAATAGAATATACAACTGTGACTGGGGCTTGAATTCTGGGCTGAGCGCTGTAGCTGAACTCCTCAGCTCAAGGCAAGTTCTCTACCACTTGAATCACAGTGCCACTTCCAGCTTTCCAGTGGTTAACTGGAGATAAGAGTCTCATGGACTTACGTGCCCGGGCTGGCTTTGAACCGTGATCCTCAGATCTCAGCCTTCTGAGTAGCTAGGATTACAGGCGTGAGCCACCAGCATCCGGACTTAAAGCACATTGTTAAAGGAAATAAAATAAAGGTAACAAGCATTCTGACTGAGACTCAGTAAGGCATTTACTTGTTCAAATATTCACCTGAAGCTTCACTTGTTTTTGTACTTTTATTCAATCGGACTTCTTTTTTTGGGGGGGTCCGGTTGTGGGGCCTGAACTCTGGGCCTGGGCACTGTCCCTCAGCTCTTCAGCTCAAAGATAGCGCTCTACACTTCCGGCTTTTTTTTTCCTTTTTGCTTATGTGGTGCTGAGGAATCGAACCCAGGGCCTCATGCATGCAAGGCAAGCGCTCTACCACTGAGCCACCTTCCCAGTCCTCAATCAGACTTCTGATTTCCTATATTTGATTTCCTGAGATCTCTAAGTCTCAGTTTAACAAATTTTTTCTGTGAACAAGCTCTAAGCCTGCAGATTTGAAAGCAACAGGGTAGCAGCCTTCAGCATAGCTTGAGGCACAGCATGAGCCCACCAGAGGAGAAACAGGCTCCACACCTCAAAAACCTTAAAACAAAGCTGTTAGTCTATTGATTATTTCTTGTTAGTCTATTGATTATTTCTATCATAGAAACTAAAAACAGCAGTTCTCCAGTCTTAACTCCAGCAGTAAAAGAGATTAAGTACTCTTTAATTGGAAATTAAATAACCAAGTGAGATTTATGTGTTTATATTGTTTGGTTTAGAGAGCTCCCCAGATCTGCTGGAGTTTTCATGTGGATTATTCTTGGTCTGCACTAAGGTAAAAAGGTACCTGGAAGTGGCAATCTTTAGACCATTAAAATCATTTCAAATGTAAAATAAAATTCTAAAGAAGGATAAGAGGAAGTAGAGCTACAGCTCAAAGTGGTAGAGCACTATCTAGCCTAGAGCAAAAGAGTTCAGGGACACCACCCAGGCCCTGAGTTAAAGCCCTACAACAGACAATAAAATAAAATGAAATAAAGAAAGCTTTTCTTAAAAGAAATAAAGAAGGGTATGAATAAACTGAGCTTTCTTAAACAAGCATGAATCATGAGTGCTTTTCTCCAAAGTGATTCAAAACAGAAAAGTATTGCCACCTCTCCCTACAATAAGTAATAAAATCGGGAGGGAAGAAAGGAAAACAGTTGGAAGCTACTTGGACATTACCTTTGGGCTAGGGAGGCCAAATGTCTGGGTCTCCTTCCGGGGCTGACTCTTTCCTAGCTGTCTAACTGGTAATTTCTTTTATTTACTTTTCCCTTTCAGGGTCTGTCCTGATTTGCAAAGAGATGGAAAACATTGCCCCTGGGGTGCCTGGGAACTAGGGTTCCCCACCACGTGATTTCCACCTGGCTTTCCCAGGGGAAGCTTGTGGATTCCTTGGGGACCCTCAGGGTAGGAAATAACCGCGAAAGAAAGAGGTTCTGGTGGATTTTCCACCTTCTTCGGACTGTAAGGTATGTGCTTGCTTTTTACATTTCAATTAAGTGTACAGTGTAGCCAGTGCGGGGGAAATCCTACGCCCACCCCCAGCCAGATCTTGAGATATGAGAGCCCGCAAATCGGCTTGAGCCAGCTCCAGGGAAGCCACCGAGCCACTTACAAACAGGGTCTTCCATTTTCAAAGGTCTCTTCAAGCGGATGCTGGCGGGGACTGTCTTCTCGACGAGTTCATCCATGCTCTGAAATCAGAACGCAAGCGGGTGAACACCAAAGGCAGGGGAAAATGTCCCCTAGGGTAAAGAGTCACCCTTGTGTTTTGCATCTACAAAAGGGCTGCGGGAACCTCATTTCAGTCGCTCCATTGGGATTTCTTTTAAAGGGGAACTTCGAGCGAACCAGAAGCAAAAATCATGAAGCCCGGTGGTGAATCAACCTCTTCAGGTTGGATTTCAGTCGACAAGCTGGCAGTAACCGGCCAGATCCACCCTGAACCAGGAGGGGGGTCTTTCTCCATTTCCTGCCAAGTTTTAGGGCTCCTCGGTTGGGCTGGCGGGGGGGGGGGGGGGGGGGGACAAATTTTAGGCATCGGTTTTGAGGCCCAGAGGGCGGGTGGTAGAAAAGTTAAGCCGAGGGTAGGAGACGACCCCGAGCCCCCCATCCCCACCCCAGACGCAGCGCAAGAGCTGGTCCGCGCCACGGCGTGGGAGACCCACGCGAGGGACTGCCGAACTCCGGGGGTGCAGCCCGGAGGCCGCGGGACAGGCAGGGCGGAGGGGCCCCGCGAGCCCCCCCGGAGGTCCTTACCGCCAGCCCCAGGGCCTGTAGCATCTCCTTCTGGTCTTTGTCCCGGGGTCCGATGTGTCTCTGAGCGAAGTCGTCGTGGCGGGGCAGGAGGCGCTCGAGAAGGCGCGAGGCCCCGGCCGTGTCGCTGTCCCCGCCGCCGCCGCCGCCGCCGCTGCTGCGGTCCCGGCACGGTGGAGCCCAACTCGAGCCCGCGCCCCGAGCCAGGCGGCGGCCGCCCCCGACGCCGCGGCCCAGGCGCAGACCCCATGCCTTGGCACACGACTGCATGGACGCTCCCAGCCCGCGGGGGTCCGCTGCGCTCTCCGCCCTCTTCTGGCCTCAGTTTCCCCCCACCGAGCGGCCCTCTGGGTCCTGGCCCGGCGACCCTCTACTCGCGTCGGCCTGCGGGAGCTCGAGCTGCACGCTTGGGGTGGGGGTGATGGATGAGTGTCGCGGGCGGCGTGGACCGGCGCCCCAAAGTTGCGGCTGCCGGGGAGGCACCTGCTCCGCACACTTTAAGCGTCGCCGGGAGGCGGGCGGTGGGATGGGGCCAGGGAGCCCTTGGCCAATGGGAGGGACGCAGGCCGGACAGTCCCCGCCCCTCGCCTCCCTCCCGGCCCCTCCCCTCCTCCGCTCTCAGCCTTTTCCCCACCGCCATCCCCCCCCCCCCCCTCCCCCTGCCCCGCGGGTCCGCTGTGTCCCTCGGCTCCTAGCCAGGAGCCTGTCATCCCGGGTCACGCTGACGGATGCTCCGTGCGCCCTGGGCCCCGGCGGGGAAGCCGGGCCTGGCCTGGCATCTGGGGTGGGGGCGAGGGGGTGGGCAGCCCTCAGACTCCAAGTTCCCTGGGACACGATCTCCACACACTGGGCAGACTGGGAGAGTTGGTTTAGTCACCGTAAATTTCAGCTTTATCTTTGCCTTTCTTGTGATGGCCCAGTACAGGGCATTCCTTCCTTTAGCGTTGTTAGGTTGTAAGCAAAGGACCCAACCTCGCAGCTTCGGATTTCTCCGCTCGCGACACTGAATAGTACAATTAATTAATTAGTTTATTTGTTTTTGTCGGTCGTGGGGCTTGAACTCTGGGCCTGAATTCTGTCCCTCAGCGCTTCAGCTCAAGGCAAACGCTCTACCACTGAGTCACCTTCCCAGCCCTGAATAGTGTTTTTAAAAGAGGTAAATGAGAGAGTTGGTATTTCTTGCTGAGTAGCTTGGAGGAAGGCGAGGCAGGGGGAGGCGCAGTTAACTACAGAGCAAACCCAGGGCCTCAAGCTTACTAGGTAAGCAGTCTACCACTTAGCTAAATTCCAGGGCCCCTTCTCTTTTGCCCACTAGAAAGATACAGCTCTCTGGGGGCTATCTGTCCCAAAGATTTCAAAATACCAGGATTGTCTTTTGTTTTTCTCAATAAACTTAAACAGACTGTAAATGGAGTTAAAGTGTATTCAGAAAACAACCCTTCAAAGATTGGCTCCTAGAGTTAACTATCTAACTTTTATGTTTATAGTCAGTTATCTAGCCAGAGCCTGGGGCTCCCGCCTGTTAATCCTAGCTACTGAGGAGGCTGAGATCTGAGGATCACGGTTGGAAGCCAGTCCTTGCATAAAAGTTCCCAGCAGGGGCTGGGAAGGTGGCTCAGTGGTAGAGCTCTTGCCTTGCATGCCTGAGGACCTGGGTTCGATTCCCCAGCACCACATAAGCAAAAAGAAAAAAGCTGGAAGTGGCACTGTGGCTCAAGTGGTAGAGCGCGAGCCTTGAGCTGAAAGCTGAGGGACAGCGCCCAGGGCCAGAATTCAGGCTCCACAACCGGACCCAAAAATAAAAAATAAAAGTTCCCAGCAGACTCTTATCTCCAATTAACCAGGTGTGGCTCAAAGTGGTAGAGCCCTAGCCTCGAGCAAAAAGAGTTCTAGGAGTTCCAGCCCCAGGACCAACAAAAATACATTAATAAAGTCAGAGCCCTAGCCTCGAGCAAAAAGAGTTCTAGGAGTTCCAGCCCCAGGACCAACAAAAATACATTAATAAAGTCAGTTATCTTATCAGTAGTGGAATACAGTAGAATGTTGGTCTTGGGCCTAGAATGGGAAAGAACTTTAGTTTTCAGAAGTGGAGTTGTAGGCCGGTCTCTAGTGGCTCAAGCCTGTAATCCTAGCTACTCAGGAGGCTGAGATCTGAGGATCATGGTTCAAAGCCAGCCCCCGGGCAGAAAAGTCTGTGAGACTCTTATCTCCAATAAACCACTAGAAAACCAGAAGTGGCGCTGTGGCTCAAGCGGTAGAGCTCTCACCTTGAGCTGAAGAGCTGAGGGACAGCACCCAGGCCCAGAGTTCAAGCCCCACGACCAACAACAACAACAAAAAAGTGGAGTTGTAGGCTTGGCTCAGTTGGTAGAACACTGGCCTATGAGTGAAAGCAGCAGGTACCTAGTTCAAATCCTAGTCTCAGACCTAGAAAACAAAGAAAGAAAAAAAAAAGAAAGGAAGAAAGAAAAATTTCACTAGTGATTAGTGTATTTATTGAAGGCAGATCTTTGATAGACCAAATATTTGCACCTTTCCTTCTTCCAGTGGGGTACTAAAGAACTGAAAGGAAGGTCCAGCTGCTTCTAGATGCCCAGAGAGTTTATAACAGGTCAGAAACATAGAGAGCTTCAATGTTTCAAAAGAACCCCTTGACTTCTGTTGCTACATGAAAAATGTCCTTCAGAAATCCTTGGATAAGGGCTGGGAAGGTGACTCAGTGGTAGAGCGCTTGCCTTGCAATGCATGAGGCCCTGGGTTCGATTCCCCAGCACCACATAAGCAAAAAGAAAAAAGCCAGAAGTGGCGCTGTGGCTCAAGTGGTAGAGCACTAGCCTTGAGCTGAAGAGCTGAGGGACAGCGCCCAGGCCCAGAGTTCAGGCCCCACAACCGGACCTAAAAACAAACAAACAAACAAAAAAAACCCAGAAATCCTTGGATACAAGTGGCATCGGATCCTGTAGCTACAATGTTTGATCCTGTAGATTGCCAAATTTCCAACCCAGTTGAATCCATAGCTTTATTGGTCTCATATATGAAACTATAGGATTAATCAGAAACTTAGAATGGGGGCATTTTGATAGTTTGGAATTAATACAATTTTTTTTTTTTTTTGGTCTTAGGGCTTGAACTCTGGGCCTGAGTGCTGTCCCTCAGCTGTTCAGCTCAAGGTGAGTGCTTTACTGCTTGAGCCACAGTGCCACTTCTGGTTTTCTAGTGGTTTATTGGAGATAAGAGTCTCACTGACTTTCCTGCGGGCTGGCTTTGAACCGCGATCCTCAGATCTCAGCCTCCTGAGTAGCTAGGATTACAGGCATGAGCCACTGGCACCCAGAAATACAATTATTTTAAATCCTAAAATTCTACTGAATCTCCCTTGCCAATGGAACCAGCTCCTCCTTCCTCCTTCCCTCTTTGAGAGGCTGGCCATAACTTCTGTGAAGAACCTATAGTGATTTCTTTTCTTTTTCTTTTTCTTTCTTTTTCATTTTCCCTCCCTCCCTCCCTCCCTCCCTACTTTCCTCCCTCCCTTCCTCCCTACTTTCCTCTCTCCCTCCCTCCCTCCCTCCTTCCCTTCCTTCCTTCCTTCCTTCCTTCCTTCCTTCCTTCCTTCCTTCCTTCCTTCCTTCCTTCCTTCCTTCCTTCCTTCCTTCCTTCCTTTTAACCGGTCCTGGGGCTTGAACTGAGGGCCTGGGCACTGTCCCTGACCTTCATTTTGTTCAAGGCTAGCAATCTATCACTTGAGCCATAGCACCCCTTCTGGCTTTTTCTGTTTATGTGGTACAGAGGAATCGAACCCAGGGCTTCATGCATGCTAGGCAAGCACTCTGCCACTAAGCCACATTCCCAGCCCTAATGATTTCTTTATAGGCATTAATTTTGCAAAGAGATATCAGTACTTCTTTGCTCCCTGGCCTATAACTAGAATGAAATCTAAGCATACTACTAGACCGAGAGTAAGCTATCTGAGTGTGGACGCTTACAGTCTAGCAGCTGTTCCTAACAGTTATTATCACCACAGGATTTTTTTAACAGATGATAGTGAAGATTGATTTATTAGGAAAGTAAAAGTACACCTTGAGGCAGGGGTACTGCAGGTGTGTCAACTTCCTTAATCAGGACAGTACCTTGAGGGTGAGGCAGGTGTTTGGATACAGGCCAGGAAGGCTTGGAAGCTGTTGGAGCGAAGGGCATCTTCCTGTAGGGGTTACTAAATTCAGAAAACTGAGAACCTGGGGGCTGGGAAGGTGGCTCCGTGATAGAGCGCTTGCCTTGCATGTAGGAGGCCCTGGGTTTGATTCCTCAGCACCACATAAACAAAAAGAAAAAAGCCGGAAGTGGCGCTGTGGCTCAAGTGGTAGAGTGCTATCCTTGAGCAAAAGCAGCTCAGGCACAGCGCTCAGACCCTGAGTTCAAGCCCCAGGACTAGAAAAAAAAAAACAAAACCCGAAGAAGAATATTTGGTGTTGGGAAAACTGGCCATCCATAATGCAGAAAACTAAAAGTGGATCCTGTTTACCACCAAGCACCACTATTAATTCAAAGAGTATCAAAGACTTCAACACCAGCCTCAAAACTTTGAAACTGGGGCTGGCAAGGTGGCTTAGTGGTAGAGTGCTTACCTCGTATGCATGAGGCCTTGGGTTCAGTTTCTCAGCACCACATAAGCAGAAAAAGCTGGAAGTGGTACTGTGGCTCAAGTGGTAGAGTGCTAGCCTTGAGCTGAAGAACTGAGGGACAGCACCAGGCCCAGAGCTCAAGCCCCACAACCAACCAAACAAACAAATAAACAAACTTTGAAACTACTGCAAAAAGCATAGGAGAAACATTAGAACTTACAGGTATAGGTAGAAACTTCTTGAATAGAGTCCCAGGGATACAACAGATAGGAGAGAAACTGACTAGTGGGACATTAAAATAAGCTCAGCTTAAGGACATAGCTACTGAACTAGAAAGACAGCCAACAAACTAGGAAAAGATCTTCACCAGCAATATAGTAGACAAAGGCCTAATATCCAATGTATACAAGGAGCTCAATAAACTAATCCCTCCCAATGATAATAAATGAATCACTAAATGGGAAAAGGAGCTAAGGAGAGACTTCTCAGAAGAAGAGGTAAGAATGGCAAAGAAGGGCTGGGAAATATGGCTTAGCAGTAGAGTGCTTGCCTAGCATGCATGAAGCAGTACCACACGATTCCTCAGTACCATATAAACAGAGAAAGCCAGAAGAGATGCTGTGGCTCAAGTGGTAGAGTGCTAGCCTTGAGCAAAAGAAGCTTGGGATCAGTGCCCAGGCCCTGAGCTCAAGCCCCAGGTCTGGCAAAACAACAACAACAAAATTAAACTAAACATAGACCTTTATCATCACCCAGCCATACCATTCTTACACATCTACCTGAACATCATGAGCTGCCCCACACTAGGTTAGTGGATCCAAAAAATGTGATACACACCAGGGAATTCTACACAACCATTAAAAAGAATAAAATAATGTCAATTGCAGGGAAATGGACAAAAGTAGAACAAGTCATGTCAAGTGAGGTAAGTCAAACTCAGAGACAGATAGCACATGTTCTCTCTGATATGTGGAAATTAGATCTAAAATGCACTGGAATATGATAAATTACACAAGATTCTAGATACACACAGTGAGACCAAAAGATGATATTCCTAGGAGAGAAACACAATGGCACAATGCCTAAATGCCTCTTCATATTCATATAAAAAATATATATATACTGAAATAAACTTTAAGATATGGAAACAAGAGACCTCTTTTTTTCCTTTTTTAAATTTTTAGTTTTTGATGATTCTGTCTTCTTTACCTTATATATGGTATATTCAAGTGTACATCTTTGAAAGGATTAGGGGGAGGGTTCAGAACTCAAGAGAAAAAGGGAAAAGTGCAGCAGTACAGCTCACTGGACATTGATGAACGTGAACTATAATATTCTCATGGGTGGAGATGGGATGGCGGGTCTGGGAGGGAGGGAACAGAGACAATGTATGAAAGGAAATGTACTCATTACCTGATTCTTGTACTTGTAATCCTTTTGTACATTATCTTTATAATAACAATAAAGTAAATTAATTTTTTTTTAAAAATCCTACTTTGGCCTGGTGGCTTGGCTCTTAAGGAAAAAAAGAAACTTCCTTGGGTTAAGAAAGGACCTGGAATCCTGAGGAGCAGATGTAGATCCAGGCTTGATTAAGGATACTTGGCATCAGTTTATAGAAGACATTTTTTGGGGAGGGTCCAGTCATGGGCCTGAACTCTGGGCCTGGGCGCTGTCCCTCGGCTCTTCACCTCAAGGTTAGCGCTCTACCACTTGAGCCACAGCACCAGTTCTGGCTTTTTTCCCCCTGCTTATGTGGTGCTGAGGAATCGAACCCAGGACCTCATGCATGCAAGGCAAGTGCTCTACCACTGAGCCATCTTCCCAGCCCTATAGAAGACATTTCTTAAAAACAGCTCTACACCACTGTAAACTTTGTCAGAGAGGTTTTTATTACTACCAAAGGCATTTCATAGATTTTGAGCTGGAATGCAATGATGTAGTATTATTTTAGTGAATACAATGCATGCTTGCTATCACTGCAAACACCTTAAGACAACAACTTACAAACACTGAAGTTAGACGATTAGAGAAAAATGTTAAAGAGGTATTGGAAGATTTTGCTGAAGACCAGGACAAGAAAGTTAAGTTACTGGCAAACGAGTCCAACTGGCTGAAGACCTCAAGAAAGTCAGAGATTCGGGCTGGGAAGGTGGCTCAGTGGTAGAGTGCTTGCCTTGCATGCCTGAGGCCCTGGGTTTGATTCCTCAGCACCACATAAGCAGAAAAAGCCAGAAGTTGCTCTGTGGCTCAAGTGGTAGAGTGCTAGCCTTGAGCTGAAGAGCTGAGGGACAGCGTCCAGGCCTAGAGTTCAGGCCCCACAATCGGACCCCCACCCCCCAAAAAAAAGAAAAACGATGCTTTCATTGAGGCTCTTCATCAGGGGAAGTAAATTGTGTTAGAATCCTCATAACAGCCTCTGCATACATCTGAAGAAACAAAATGTCAGTCTTTTGTCCTGCCTCTCTTCCTTCTGCTATTCCACCTTCTTAACATACAATAAAAGTCATAGGGGAAAATTAAAAAAAAAAAAAAAAAAGAAAGGATTTGTAAAATGTAAGGTTTTGTCTTAAACTAGTTTCTTTCCAAGATGGAATTACAACATGTACCCCAAACTGTTGGAGAACTAGATGGTATTGGTATATTTTGAGATTACTTGTGTGCTGTTAATCTTATTTCAAAATCACCTTATGTAAATTACGTCGTACACTATTCAAACTAGCCAAGAGAACAGATTGTGAACCTCGGCTCCACCAATCTGAGCAGAGGGGCAGGGCCTACTGCATTAGGAATAAATACCTGGCGCTGGGAAGGTGGCTCAGTGGTAGAGCGCTTGCCTTGCATGCATGAGGCCCTGGGTTCAATTCCTCAGCACCACATAAGCAGAAAAAGCCGGAAGTGTTGCTATGACTCAAATGGTAGAGCACTAGCTTTGAGCTGAAGAGCTGAGGGACAGTGCCCAGGCCCAGAGTTCAGGCCCCACGACCAGCAAAAAAAAAAAGGAATAAATATCTGAACAGACTGCCTGCTCTGTTTGCTTGATTACCAGATTTTTGGCTGTTGGTGCACCTTTCAACACAGAAGGAAATTTAGCCTCACTAATACAATTATTTTTTGGTCAGTCATGGGGCTTGAACTCCCAGTCTAGTTGCTGTCTCTGAGCTCTTTTGCTCAAGGCTAGTGCTCTAACACTTTGAGCCATGGCCCCACTTCTGGTTTTCTGGTAGTTAAATGGAGATAAGAGACTCATGGGGACTTTCCCCATCAAAAGATGGCTTTGAACCGCCATCTTTAGATCTCAGCCTCCTGAATAGCTAAGATTATATGTATGAGCCAACAGTGCCCAGCTGAGACAATTCTTAATTTTTTTGTCTATCATTATGATTTCCATCATTCTTAGAAAGCATATTATAACATAATAAGGGATAATTTTTTTCTTTTTTCTTTTTCTTGGCCAGTCTTGGGGCTTGGACTTAGGGCCTGGGCATTCTCCCTGAGCTGCTTTTACTCAAGACTAGCACTCGGCTGGGAAGGTGGCTCAGTGGTAGAGTGCTTGCCTTCCATGCATGAGGCCCTGGGTTCGATTCCTCAGCACCACATAAACAGAAAAAGCCAGAAGTGGCTCAAGTGGTAGAACGTTAGCCTTGAGCTGAAGAGCTGAGGGACAGTGCCCAGGCCCAGAGTTCTAGCCCCACAACTCACAAAAAAGAAAAAAGAAAAAATATTAATGGGGCTGGGAAGGTGGCTCAGTGGTAGAGTGCTTGCCTTGCATTCATGAGGCCCTGGGTTCAATTCCTCAGCACCACATAAGTAAAAAAAGAAAAAAGCCAGAACTGGCGCTGTGGCTCAAGTGGTAGAGCGCTAGCCTTGAGCTGAAGAGCTGAAGGACAGCGCCCAGGACCAAAAAAAACTATGCTAAGTTTCCATCTCACCTCAATTAGAATGTCCCTAATTAGAATGGCATTCACCAAGAAAATGATTAAAGGAAGAGACAAAGGCCTCAAATATTTTGTGGGACTGTAAGCTAGTTTAGCCATATGTAAATCACTCAAATAATTAAAAATTGACCTTTCTTATGACCCACTATACATTATTGGGCATATATTTGAAGGAGAAAAAAATCAGTATACCAAAAAATATCTATATAGGGCTGGGAATGTGGCTTAGTGGTAGAATGCTTGCTTAGAATGCATGAAGCCCTGGGTTCGATTCCTCAGTACAACATAAACAGAAAAAGCCATAAGTGGTGCTGTGGCTCAAGTGGTAGAGTTCTAAGCTTAAGCAAAAGCTGCTCAGGGACAGTAGCCAGGCACTGAGTTCAAGCCCCAAGGCGGGGGAAAAAAGATGTGATCACATACATAGACACAATATCTATCTATTGCAAAGTGTACATTAGAATATTAGAATGTTAAAATAGAATATTACATTGTCATACAGAAAAATGAAATCATATCATTTGTAGGGAAATGGATGCAACTGGAAAACATCATCCTGAGTTAGATCAGCCAAGTTCAAGAGCCAAACAGCATATATTTTTCTCATATGTGAAAGCTAGACATTTATATATATGGCTGGGCACCATTGGCTCATATCTGTAATCCTAACTACCCAGGAGGTTAAGATCTAAGGACTGGGTTCAAAACCAGCCCAGACAGAAAAGACCTTGTGAGACTCTTATCTCCAATTCACCACTTAAAAACTGGAAGTGGAGCCAAGGCTCAAAGTCATAGAGCTCTAGAATGAAGCCAAAACAGGTCAGGGATAGCAGCTTGAGTTCCAGCCCCACAACCAACAACAGTAACAACAAAACAAAACAAAAAACACACATGTTTATGGACATGTACATATATACTTATACCTGTATACATGAATGTATGTAGATCTGCATAGAACATGAGTCTAACATGTGATTTCTTAGGAGGATGAGGGTAAAGTGAGAGAGAAAAGAAAGTAGAAGTGAATAACTTTGAAATACATTGCAACTGTGTATGAAATCTTACAAAGAATCTTAATGTAGCTTAGTGGTAAAGTGCTTGCATGCATGAAGCCCTGGGTTTGATTCCTCAGTACCACATACACAGAAAAAGCCGGAAG
Organism: Dipodomys spectabilis; assembly: GCF_019054845.1. Classification (NCBI taxonomy): domain Eukaryota; kingdom Metazoa; phylum Chordata; class Mammalia; order Rodentia; family Heteromyidae; genus Dipodomys; species Dipodomys spectabilis. The sequence continues at coordinate 19,243,270 of NW_024870775.1, forward strand.
TGGTGCTGTGGCTCAAGTGGTAGTGTGCTAGCCTTGAGCAAAAGAAGCTCAGGGACAGTGCCCAGGCCCTGAGTTCAAGCCCCACGACCAACAACAAAACAACAAAAACAATAACAACAAAAAACCTGACAGCCCAGGCATCAGTGGCTCATGCCTATAATCTTAGCTACTCAGGAGGCTGAGATCTGAGGATCACAGTTCAAAGCCAGCCCAGGGAGGAAAGTTGGTAAGATTCTTACTTCCAATTAACCACAAGAAAACCAGAAGTGGTGCTGTGACTCAACCTGACTGGAGGGACAGAAATAAAGTGGTGGATTTCTTAGAATGAAAGACAATTAACTTTCCATGTGAACATTTACCAAGCTATGGTCCTATAGATAAGGCTCCTAGCAAGTAAGTGGACAAGATTATTCATGTTCTATATGTCAAACACTCCAGTGCTTTTTCCATGAACTCTTGTTCAAAATAGCCTTGGAGCTTTGAATTCATCTTCTGGGATTTCTTAAGGCACTCAGGATGATCCACCATTTCACATACCATCACAGGCTTCTCTGCAATACAGTTTCCAATAAAACTAGGCAGTCCCAGCTCCTGTTAGTAGGACTGTTTAGCTTTTTACAAAGAAAGCTGGGAAAGCAGCAAAATCATCCATGATGTGTGCTCAGGCAGACTTCAAGAGTTCACGCTGTGAGAGCTAAAATTCCTGAGATTGTCTGAAACAAAAACATCAACAGGGTCTGTGGTGGCTCCATGTGTGCTGAAAGTGTCCTTATGAGATCAAGTGTGTTTTTCTTACAGAGAGAGAGAAAAATAAAAACACCTGAAAGCATTGGGGGCAAAGACATGAAGTCAAAAAGTTGAAAATGACACTTTTTAGAGTCAGTTTTTAAAACTCTTAAAGGGACTGGGCACTAGTGGCTCAGACCAGAAATTTTTTTGAACTGTGGCTAAAAGAGGTATAATGCTTATCTTAAGTGCAAAAGCTCAGTGACAATGCCCAGGCATGGCATTCAAGCCCCATGGCCAACCACAAAAAATAAGCATATAAATAAATAATCCATAAGTGAAGATGTGGCTCAAGTGGCTAGCCTTGAGCAAAATAGCTCAGAAAAGTGCCCAGGTCCTGAGATCAAGCCTCAGAACTGGCACCTAAATAAATACATAAATACTCTGAAGGGTTCCATTGGTTCATTGGTTCCATTGACTGGAACATTAAGACTACCACATGGATATTGGGGTTCTTCATGACACTGAATCAATAAGTGAAGAAGGGGATTGTGGTACCGGTTGGGAGACTTGATTCTGAATATAAGTAAGAAATAGAATAAAGGAATAAAGAAGACTAGATCTAGAATTCCAGTGGTAAAAAATAAAATTAGGGGATTATAATAACCCAATAAAGATAGAACCAACAAGAACTCAGACCTTTCTGAAATGTAGGTTTGGATCTTTACTATAGTTAAGAACTGTTATCCTTCTAATCTCTGCCTCTTTAGTAGTTGGGATTACAGACTTGAGCCATCATGCCGAGCTTTTGTTATGTATACACTTAATCAATTCCCTTTTTCTCCCCTTCCTGTATCATTTTATATAATATATGTTTGCTGTATTGAACCTTGTGAATTAATCCTTAATGTAGACTACCAAAGGAAGATTGTGATTGAACTAAAAATGGATACAATGACTGGAGTGAACAGTAACATGAAATGTATTTTGGTCTTTCTTCCCAGTTTATGCACAGGTTTCTTAAAATGCTTGGATTTTTTCCTAAGTCACAGCTTCTTGAGATAGTCTCAGTATGTAGTTGAGACTGGCCTTGAACTCTTTATCCCCTGCCTCAGTTTCCTGTTAGGATTACAGGTATGTGACACCATACCCAGGTTTCTTCCTCTGAGATGGTGTTTCATAGACTTTTCTGCCCAGACTGGCCCAGAACCATGATTTTTCTTTCTTTTTTTTTTTTTTTTTGCCGGTCGTGGGGCCTGAGCTCTAGACCTGGGAGCTGTCCCTCAGCTCTTCAGCTCCAAGGCTAGTGCTCTACCACTTGAGCCACAGCACCACTTCCAGCTTTTTCTGCTTATATGGTGCTGAGGAATTGAACCCAGGGCCTCATGCATGCAAGGCAAGCACTCTACCACTGAGCTACCTTCCCAGCCCAGAACCATGATTTTTCTAATCTTATCCTACCATGTATCAAAGATAACAGATACATGCCATTGGTTAAAAAAGGTATCTCAGTGGTATACCTGATCTTTCCTGGCTCAAGTCTTGATCCTCCTGATCTCAGCTTGCCAAATGGTTAGAATTGCAGGTGTGAGCTATGAGTACCTGGCCTCATCTCTATCTTTTTGTAATATATTTTGTATGTGTGTTTTGTGTGTGTGTGTGTGTGTGTGTGTGTGTGTGTGTGTGTGTGTGTGTGTGCACGTGCATGTGAGTGCCAGTCCCGGGGCTTGAACCCAGGGCCTGGGCACTGTCCTTAGCTTTTTTATTTATTTATTTATTTTTGTTTTTGGGTCCGGTCGTGGGGCTTGAACTCTGGGCCTGGGCGCTGCCCCTCAGCTCTTCAGCTCAAGGCTAGCACTCTACCACTTGAGCCACAGCACCACTTCCGGCTTTTTTTCTTTTTGCTTATGTGGTGCTGGGGAATCGAACCCAGGGCCTCATGCATGCAAGGCAAGCACTCTACCACTGAGCCACTATCCCAGCCCTTTAGCTTTTTTGAACAAGGCTAACACTCTACCATTTGAGCCAAACCTCCACTTTTGGCTTTGTGTGTGTGTGTGGTTTAGTGGAGATAAGAGCTTCACAGACTTTACTGAATAGGCTGGCTTTGAACTGCAATCCTTAGATATTGTCTTCCTGAGTAGCTAGGATTATAGGTGTAAGCCACTGGTGCCCAGCATATGATATTTTTATGATTAATCAGTAAATGAATTTTCCCAGGTTCTATTAGCTATCAAGAAAATAGAGTGAGGGACTGGGAAGGTGGCTCAGTGGTAGAGTGCTTGCCTTGCATGCATGAGGCCCTGGGTTCGATTCCTCAGCACCACATGAGCAAAAAGAAAAAAGCTGGAAGTGGTGCTGTGGCTCTAGTGGTAGAGTGCTAGCCTTGAGCTGAAGAGCTGAGGACCAGCACCCAGGCCTAGAGTTCAGGCCCCATGACCGGACCCCAAAAAAAAAAAAAGAAAAGAAAATAGAGTGAAACCAACATGGTAGAGCATAAGTAGGGTGGTTCAGACTAGTGAGTGACCACTTTTTTGTTTTTTATTGTTGTTGTTTTGTTTTTGGTCTGTTGTTGGGCTTGACCTCTGGGCCTGGGTGCTGTCTCTCAGCTCTTCAGCTCTAGGCTAGAGCTCTAGCACTTGAGCCATGGCACTACTTCCAGTTTTCCTGTGGTTAATTGGAGATGAGTCTCACAGACTTTCCTGGCCGGGCTGGCTTTGAACTGAGATCTTGACCTCCTAAGTAGCCAGGATTATAGGCATGAGCCACTGGCACTCAGAGTGAGTGACCAGTCTTGAAATTAGGGCTGTCTCTGAAACTGAGCCTTCCACCTATGGGAATCTTATGTTCTCTCTAAGTGTAGATCATCAGACTTGAACAGAATTGTAAGATACCCAGTTGGTATCTGCTGGTGGAGAATTGCTTTGTGGGAGGGGGGAAACCTATACATCTGGTAGCAGACCTTCTCAGTGTCAAATATGCATGTAAAAATCACCATCTATTTTTTCCTTTTTTTTTGTATTTGTTTTTCTGCTTATGTGGTGCTAAGGAATCAAACTCAGGGCCTCATGCATGCAAGGCAAGCATTCTACCACTGAGCCACCTTCCAGCCCATATTTTTTTCCTTTCCTGGCATTGAACCTAAGAATTTCAGGTGTGTGCAATGAGGCAGACTGTAAGTTTTTGTTGTTGTTGTTTGCCAGTCCTGGGGCTTGAACTTAATAAGGTCTGTGCACTGTCCCTGAGCTTCTTTTGCCCAAGGCAAGTGTGAGCCACTGCGCCACTTCTGGCTTTTTCTGTTTATGTGGTACTAAGGAATCAGACCCAGGGCTTCATGCTTTCTAGGCAAGCACTCTACCACTAAGCCACATTTCCATCCCCAGACTAGAAGTTTTATGTGGACCACAGGCATTCTACTGTTAGCTGTCTGCCTGGTACAGCAGAAGAATGATGATTCTGGTGGCCCCTTCCTATACTCCTGAGCTGCATGGTTTTCTAAGAAAACATCAGTGATGTAAACCTGGAAGGCAGCCAGATTCCTGGATTTCTTCTCTTCCATATTGTAGAGCTAACCTTCTGCTTGTAACACCCAGGGTGATCTCTGCTTTCCTGGTTGGATGCTAGTGGATGTATATTCCTGTGTCAAGTCGTCATACAAAGCTCATCACAGCCATGATTTGGAGAGTCATTCTCAGTGGCTGAGAGTTTCTGAACCAAATCTCAAAATCCAATTTGCATGGTTCGTTTGAACTCCTTGAACTCCAACAGCCCCTTACTGAGAGTTTTTAGATTGACGAGTTGTATCTGGGAAAATGGCCAACTTCACAATATCATTAAATTGCATGAGTTTCTCCTAACAGTTTTCACTTACCACTGCCCCTTTTCATTGGACTGCCATGTTGTGTGTGTGCACACGTGCACACGCATGTGTGCATGCCAGTCCTGGAGCCTGAACTCAGGGCTTGGGTGCTGTCCCTGAGCTGCTGCTTCCTCCTCCTCCTCCTCCTCCTCCTCCTCCTCCTCCTCCTCCTCCTCCTCTTCCTCCTCCTTCTCTTCTCCTTCTCCTTCTCCTCCCTCTCCTTCTTGCTCAAAGCTAGTGTTCTACCACTTGAGTCACAGCTCCACTTCTGGCTTTTTCTGAGTAGTTTATTAAAGATAAGAATTTCATGAAGGGGGAGCTGGGAAGGTGGCTCAGCGGTAGAGTGCTTGCCTTGCATGCATGAGACCTTGGGTTCAATTCCTCAGCATCACATAAGCAGAAAAAGCTGGAAGTGGCGCTGTAGTTCGAGTGGTAGAGCGCTAGCCTTGAGCTGGAGCTGAGGGACAGCGCCCAGGCCCAGAGTTCAGGCCCCACGACTGACCAAAAGAAAAAAGAAAAAAAGAATTACACAGAGGGGCTGGGAATGTGGCTTAGTGGTAGAGTGCTTGCCTAGCATGCATGAAGCTCTGTACCACATAAACAGAAAAAAGCCAGAAGTGGTGCTGTGACTGAAGTCGTAGACTGGTAGCCTTGAGCAAAAGTATCTCAGGGACGATGCTCAGGTCCTGAGTTCAAGTCCCAGGTCTGGAGAAAAAAAAAGAAAAAGAGAGAGAGAGAGAGAGAGAGAGAGAGAGAGAAGATAAGAAAAGAAAAGAAAAGAAAGAAAGAAAGAAAAAGAATTTCATGCACTTTTCTGCCTGTGCTGGCTTCAAATCTCAATCCTGAGATCTCAGCCTCCTGAGTAGCTAGGATTATAGGTGTGAGCCAATGGCACTTGGCCTTATTCTTTTGTTGTTGTTGTTAGTCATGGAGCTTGGAGCTTGAACAGTGGGCCTGAGTGCTGTCCCTGAGCTCTCTAGCTCAAGACTAGGCTCTACCACTTGAGCCACAATGCTACTTCTGGCTTTCTGGTGGTTTATTGAAGATAAGAACTCTTCTTGTGGACTTTCCTGCCCAGGCTGGCTTTGAACCACGATCCTCGATCCTCCTAAGTAGCTAGGATTACAGGTGTGAGCCACCAGCACTGGCTGCCTTGTTCTTGTGACTAGAAGAAAACATCCTAATGTGGATACATGTTGGACTTCTTTTGTGTGGTTGCATTCTTAAACAATCAGCCCCGAGTATGTAAGTATGACAATTATGAGGTATTCTTAGGAAGCAAGTAAGTTCTGTCTAATTATTTTTCTTGCAGAACTAAAATGTAACTAAAGGCAGTTGAAGTTAATCAGTCAGATAATAGGATATTCTGAGCAAAGAAAGGTGTCCTTGATGGGCTGGAAAGAACAAGAATTTGTCCCAGCTCACGTCATATGTGATTGTGAAACAAGCATGATCAACACGCTTATTTAATTAACACTGTTTGGAAATCACAACTCTATATTGAAGCTCAAAGCTGCATACAGTGGAGGGCTGGAGGCATTGCTCAAGTGGTAGAGTATAGAGTGTTGAATAAGAGAAGTAAAAATTCATTATTTGTAAACAACTACTTCTAAAAATAGAAATAATCTACTGAAAGCAATTCAAACTAAGAATAAGTGTTCCAAGACAGCTGGTAGAAGTTTCAACAACTTTTCCTTTACATCAGCAATGATATCTTAGCACATGTAGTAGGAGAAAATTGCATTTATAATAGTACTACACTGTACTGAAAATATTTGGGAATAATGTTAAAATTAAATAGTCAAGATTTATAATATAAAAATAAAACTTTACTGTAAGTCATTAAATAGTATTTTAATAAATATTGAGACAAGACTATCCAATAAAGAAAACTTAGTCAGGCACTGGTGGCTAATGCCTGTAATCAATCTTAGCTACTCAGGAAGCTGAGATCTGAGGATCATGTTTCAAAGCCAACCCCAGAAGGAAAGTCTGTGAAGCCCTTATCTCCAATTAACCACCAGAAAACTGGAAGTGAAGCTGTTGTTTAAAGTGGTAGAACACTAGCCTTGAGCAAAAGAGCTCAGGAACAGTACCCAGGTTCCAAGTTCAAGCCCCATGACTGAAAAAGAAAAAAATAAACTGCATAGAGTAAACCAGTCACTTGCAATAAAAATTTAATAACAACTTTGGAACTTAAGAAATTGTCCTAATTTTTTAAAGATTATTTCTATCTGAAAATGCTAAAAACAGAGGGGTTGCAGTTATATAAGTCAGGCAAAAAGTATACTTAATCTGAAAAAATAAATAAGAAATGATAGGCTTTTTTTTTTCCTATATAAAGAATAATGAGGGCTGGGAAGGTGGCTCAGTGGTAGAGTGCTTGCCTTGCATGCTTGAGGCCCTGGGTTCGATTCCTCAGCACCACATAAGCAAAAAGAAAAAAGCCGGAAGTGGCGCTGTGGCTCAAGTGGTAGAGTGCTAGCCTTGAGCTGAAGAGCTGAGGGACAGTGCCCAGGCCCAGAGTTCAGGCCCCACGACTGGACCCAAAAATAAAAAAAAAAAAAAAAGAATAATGAGGCCAGATGTAACAGCACATGCTAGCCTGAGCTACATAGTGAGACTGTCTCAGGAAACAAATAAAATAAAAACAAAAAAACATGAATGAGGCCATGTACTACATGACACTAAGGAATTTTTTTTTTTTTGGTCCATTCGTGGGGCCTGAACTCTGGGCCTGGGCGCTGTCCCTCAGCTCTTCAGCTCAAGGCTAGCACTCTACCACTTGAGCCACAGTGCCACTTCTGGCTTTTTTCTTAGGTGCTAAGGAATCGAACCCAGGGCCTCATACATGCAAGGCAAGCGCTCTACCACTGAGCCACCTTCTCAGCCCCATCATACTAAGGAATTTTTATTATCCCAACTATGATATGGTATACCGGACAGTGTACTTAGGTCTATGAGAGGCATAGTAAGTACTTTGAAAGTGAGGTTGTGATGTTTCAACCTGTTTTGAAATGGTACCAACCTGTAGAAGATAGCTTTATGAAGTATGTCAAATAACATATCAAGGTTGAATTCAGACAACGGAATGGGAGTTCACTTTGTTATCCTTTTGATTGTTTTCCTTTGGGAAATTTTTTTTTTTGGGGGGGTCCAGTCGCGGGGCCTGAACTCTGGGCCTGGGCACTGTCCCTCAGCTCTTCAGCTCAAGGCTAGCGCTCTACTACTGGAGCCACAGCACCACTTCCGGCTTTTTTTCTTCTTGCTTATGTGGTGCTGGGGAATCGAACCCAGGGCCTCATGCATGCAAGGCAAGCACTCTACCACTGAGCCACCTTCCCAGCCCATCCTTTGGGAAATTTTTATAATAAAGTAAAAAAGAAGAAGGAGGAATGAAACATAAGTATAAGGGACATAGGTCAGAGGAAAGAATCAAGTTAACAGGTTTTCTCTTCAAGGCCCAGTGGCGCTAAACCTCTAGTAGTTCATACTGGAGGTATGGATTAATCCATATGAAGGATCTGTTGTGCAGCCTGAAGCAAATGATCTAGCATCTAATATCTTCTTGCAAAAAGGAAATGGCATGGGCTAGTTGTATGGCTTTCTGGAATTTCCATTTGCACATGAGTTATACAAACCTTGTTAGAATTAGCTTAGATCATGTGACAGAAAAAACCTCTTAAATAAGGTATTCTCTTTTTTTCTCATCTAAATGAGCTCCAGACCTTGATAGTCAAGAACAGCTATGATGGTCTTACAACCAGTCATCAGGGACCCAATCTCTTTCTTTTTGCTCTGCCATCCTCAACAGATGGCATCCATTTCATAGCCTAAGGTTGATTCAGCCTCCAGCTATCACTTGTACATTCAGCCTGGCATGCAAAGGAGAAGTACAGCATATGAGTCTACGTTTTTCTTTACTGTGATGAAGTACCTGAGATAGGCTACTTAATAAAGAAACCAAGTTTAGCTTTATCACACCAATGTTTTTTAAAATGTTTTTTTTATTGTGACAATACTGTAGAGAGGGGTTACAATCACATGAACAAGCATTGTTGCCTCCTCCTTTGTTTTTCCCCTACAACCCTTTCCCTTCCATCTCTACAATTACATCCCCCCCCGCCCCCGTCTAAATTGTAAAGTTCGTTTTTCGACATAACATCTTATACATCTCAATGTTGCAATGGGTCAACCTGTTTCCTATTTAAAAAATTTGTTTTTTTCCCTTCTGCTCTCTAAATTATACAAACAAATACAATGAAATACAGTGAAAACAGGGGTTATACCGTGGGGGAGGGACATACAAAGCAACAAAAAAAACCACGTAGAACCTTATAAATACGTTAGAAACAATAGCAAGAAAGAAAAAAAACCACTTGTGTCCTTATCTTGGGGTTCATTTCTCTTAACATTATCTTATCTGACCTTTCCTGCTTGACTCATACATATACTAGATATTGCAAATAAGGGAAACCATGGGACCTATGTTTCTTTGCGCCTGGCTTACTTCACTTAATATAATTTTTTTCCAAGTCTTTCCATTTCCTAACAAATGGGGCAATGTCATTCTTTCTGATGGAGGCATAAAATTCCATTGTGTATATATACCACATTTTCTTGATCCATTCATCTACTGAGGGGCATCTAGGTTGGTTCCACATCTTAACTATGGTAAATAATACTGCAATAAACATACTCGTGCTGGTAGCTTTAGTGTGGTCTTGTTTGTAAACATTTGGGTAAATGTCCAAAAGTGGGATTGCTGGGTCATAGGGGAGCTCTATGTGGAGTCTTTTGAGGAACCTCCATACTACTTTCTCAAAGTGGTTAAACAAGATTACACTCCCACCAACAATGAAGTAAGATTCCCCTCTGTCCACATCCCCTCCAGCATCTGTTGTTATTAGAGTTCTTGATTATAGCCATTCTAACTGGGGTGAGGTGGTATCTCAATGTTGTTTTGATTTGCATTTCTTTTATGGCTAGGGAGGTTGAGCATTTCTTCATGTGTCAATTGGCCATTCTCATTTCCTTTTTTTTTTTTCTCTTTTCTTTTCTTTTTTTTTTTTGGGGGGGGGGGGCGGGGATCCAGTCATGGAGCCTGAATTCTGGGCCTGGGCGCTGTCCCTCAGCTCTTCAGCTCAAGGTTAGAGCTCTACCACTTGAGCCACAGTGCCACTTCCAGCTTTTTTCTTTTTGCTTATGTGGTGCTGAGGAATCAAACCCAGGGCCTCCTTCATGCAAGGCAAGCCCTCTACCACTGAGCTACCTTCCCAGCCCTCTCATTTCCTTTTCAGAGAAGTTTCCCTTTAAATCTTTAGCTCCCTTATTTATCAGGCTGTTGTTTCTTTGAGGATTTGTTGTTGGGGGATTTAATTTTTTTAGTTCCAGGTATATTTTAGATATGAGACCCTTGTCTGTTGTATGGCAGGTGAAGATCTTCTCCCAATCCGTGGGCTTTCTATTGATCTTGCTAGCCATGTCCTTTGCTATGAAGAAGCTCTGCAACTTTATGCAATTCCATTTGTCCAATCTTCCTTTGATTTGTTGTGTTTCTGGTTCTCTACTAAGAAAATTTCAGCCTGTGCCAAGGAGACCTAAGGTTTCTCCTATTCTGTCCTGTAATGTTTTCAGTGTCTGCTTTGACTCCGAGGTCTTTGATCCATTTGGAGTTGATTCTGGTGCAGGGTGATATATAAGGATCTAGCTTTAGTTTTCTACAAGTATCTCATCAACATTGTAAGCACAAGGCCCTGAGTAATACACACACACACACATCCTATATGACAGTTATTTCCTTTCTTGTTGCAAGTGGAAATGATTTTGTTTGGGCGCATGGCCATCCCTATCCAGCTTACATTTCCTGGTTTCCTTTGCAACTGGTATCTATTTCTGGCTACTGAGATACATGGAATTTTTGCATAAAAATACCCTGGGAGAAAATACATTTCCTATACTACTGTTTGAATATTATTGATAACTCCCTGCCCTCACACAGGAGGTTTATTCTGAAACTGTTCAGTTAACAGTACTAAGATTGTAGAAACCAGCTGGGCACAGTGGCTCACATCTGTAAACCTAGCTACTTGGAAACTGAGATTTGGAGAATTGTGGAGCAAGGCCAACCTGGATAAAAATGTTCATGAGACTCCATCTCCATCTCCATCAATAAAAAGCTAGGTGTGATGCTGTGCACCATAATCCTAGCTATATGGAAAGTATAAATAGGATTTCCATCCCAGCCAATCTAGGCAAAAAAGTGAAGCCTTATTTGAAAAATGACAGAAGCAAAAAGGGCTGAGAACATGGCTCAAGTGGAAGAGTATTTGCTTAGCAATGTGAGGACTTGAGTTCAAACCCTCATATTGCAAACAACAACAACAAAGAGGGCAAAAACCTTATCTGACTATGGTATTTAGGGGTGGGGATTTTGGAAAGTGATCAGATTATTTAGGCCTTTGGTATAGATTTCCCATCATTAGGTCAAGGTAACTTAAGAAAGGGAGATAAAAGTCCACATGCTAGCAGCCAAAAGTTTGAGCTAGCCTAAACTAAAGTTTAAGCTTAACTAAATGTAACTAAAGTTTACGGTAGCTCTTAGCTATTTGAGAGGCCATCACCTACTCCCTGGTGACAAGTTTTGCAGTCCTAGATTCAAAGAAGCCCACAGTTCTGACAGCCTTACATCCAGGGAAGGGTGCATGACTGGTGACTTCCCTTGCACTAAAACAGAAATCAAATGTATTACTCCCAACATCTCAGAGTGCAATAGGCAGGCGCCATCTTTATTTTATTTTATTTTTTTGTCAGTTATGGGGCTTGAACTCTGGGCCTGGATGCTGGCCCTCAGCTCTTCAGCTCAAGGCGAGTGTTCTACCACTTGAGCCACAGTGCCACTTGTGGTTTTCTGGTGGTTAATTGGAAATAGGAGTCTCACAGACTTTCCTGCCCAGGCTGGCTGTGAACAGTGATCCTCAGATCTCTGAGTAGCTAGGATTACAGGCAAGAGCCACTGGGCAGGTGTCACCTTGGGAGAGGCCTCTTGTTTGAGATTGAGTCAAGTTGGGACCTGAAAACAAGCAACAATCATACCTAAAGGTGCCTAGGGCCATCTTTCCATAGTATCTGGGTGGGAGATGACCATGAGAGGTAGCTGTGGATAGAGGAAGACTTACATCTGGACATGCTAATTTTAGGCAGTGGAGAACTGGGGTATGGAAGGCTCACTGGTTGATAGTCCTACCTGCTGTAGTAAGGAGTATATATCTTTTCTTCTTTGTGTGAGTGTATGTCCATTGGGGGTTTGAAGTCAGGGCATGAATGCTGTCCCAGAGCTTTTTCACTCAAGACTACTGCTCTACCACTTTGAGCCACAGTGCTACTGCTATAGCATTTCTGTATGGTTCCCTATCTACCTGGGGACTACTGTAGCTCATGGACAACACATTGCTCATCCTCTGGAGCTGCCTCGGTGTCTCCTGTGATTGCCTGTGAGTGGGACCCAAATCTTTGAGCCCAGGCCGGAAGAATTGCTCCATTGCCAAGCCTCTTCCCTTCTACAGGATCTTCCACTGTTGGGAAAGATCCAAAATTATTGAGACTGGCAGCCAGAGTGCTGGGTTCCCTCCGTTCCTCTTTTCCCCGCAGATCTCAGCATTGCTTGCTCCCCTCACTCTCTGACAGACTCCCAGGATACCACTCAGAACCAAGCAAACTTCAAGTAAGAATCATTATAAACTTAACCAGCCCTAAAGGATTTCAATAGATGCTCTTGCTGGGCTCTGTGAATTAACTAGAAGTCCCTGAACTTTGTATATGTGTTTTATGATCTGAGTTATTCCCTGCGGTGGTCACTTTACAAGACCTTGGGCTCCAGGAAATAAAACATTCAGGGATAAGTTTTGTGTGTGAAAGACAAGCTACTTCTCAAAGAGGTAATGCCACCTCCTTTTCCTCCTCCTCCTCCTCCTCCTCCTCCTCCCCTCCTCTTCCTCCTCCTCCGTGTGTGTGTGTGTGTGTGTGTGTGTGTGTGTGTGTGTGTGTGTGTGTGTGTGTGTGTGTGTGTGTGTGTGTATGCGTGCGCATGCGCGAATGCGCCAGTCCTGGGGCTTGAACTCAGGGTCTAAGCACTGTCCCTGAGCACCTTTGGCTCAAGGCTAGCACTCTTACCACTTGAGCCACAATGCCACTTCTGGCCTTTTCTGAGTAGTTTATTGGAGTTAAGAGTCTCATGGACTTTCCTGTCTGGGCTGGTTTCAAATCATGATCTTCAGATCTCAACCTCCTGAGTGGCTAGGATTATAGGCATGAGCCACTAGTGCCTGGCATTATTATTTTTCACTAATTATACATAAGGTTTTCAATTCAACATGTACATTTATGTTTACAATGCAACTTGTATACATAATTCATAATTACACATTCATAATTCTCCATCTCTCACAACTCTACCTATCCCCTCATTTTTCCAACTTCTATTTTTATGTATGTACATTTAACATTGTGAGTTCACGTACCCATTTCTTCTCTCTGTAAGAATTCTCTCCTGCATATACCATACTCATTTAACACCTTTGTGTATAGATGTAGATAATTCATCTTATCATCTTAAACAGCCAAAAATAGACCACTTTATGCAAGGAAAGGAGAAATGCCCATGGTTCAGGCAGAAAAGAGTTTATTGGAGAGAAATCAAACTGACAGCATGCAGAGAAAAGAGAAAAAAAAAAAGAGGGCCGGAACCTGTGGTAGAGAGGGACTGTACAGGGAAAGGCTGAGAGGTGTGACTACAGCAGATGGGGAAGTGACCTCTCAGAGCTTGGGGAAGAGGGAAGGAGGTGTGACTGGGGCAGTTCAGGAAGTGACCTCAGTAGGAGGGAAGGAGGTATGACTGGGGCAGTTCAGGAAGTGACCTCAGTGGATGAGGACTTCACCTCAGAATCTAGGGGCCTGAGCTGACTTACAATCAGGTGATTGACAGGTAATTACTGGTTACAGGCAGGTGATATCTGGTAAGGCTACGTGCTGTCTTTCACCAAGAGGAAGGGGGAAGGGGAGTGCTCTCCTGGGCAGACTAACACTTTTATTCCTATTCTGTTCCAGTAATAAAATGATAACTCCATCTGGGACAAGACTGAGATAAAGGTCCTCGAGGCCAAATCTATGACTTGAGGCTGTTTTAACTATGCATCTTTCTCATCCCCTATTTAATTTAATTCTCCTTATTTAACCTGAGGCCAATGTCTGTTCCCCAGGACAGCTGAAGATCATTAAAGTGCTGTCTTCCCATGGCAACCATGCCTTCACCATGCCTCTATTTGACGTATGGGGGAAGTGGACAGACTTAATGTGGGCCTCTTGAATTTTGAGCCTGGAGTCTTAAAAACTCAGTTTAGGCTTTGGCAAGTCAGCCAAAGAGAAAATTTGCCTTCTAGCCACTCTTAGCCACTTGACTTTGATCAGAGAAGAAAGATGGAATATATGTATTTGGTTGTTTTGTTATTGTTGTTGTTTTGTTTTGTTTTGGGTCATGGGAACACTTCTGGTTTTCTGGTGGTTTATTGGAGATAAGAGTCTCACAGACTTTCCTGCCCAGGCTGGCTTTGAACTGTGATCCTCAGATCTCAGCTAGGATTATAGGCATGAGCCACTGGTGCCTGGCATATTTGTGAGGGGTGTGTATATGTGTGTGTGTGTGTGTATTAAATTTTATTTATTTACTTATTTTGGCTAGTCCTGGCACTTGAACTCAGGGCCTGGGCACTGTCCCTGAGCTTCTTTTGTTCAAGGCTAGTGCTCTACTACTTGAGCCACAGCACCACTTCTGGCTTTTTCTGTTTATGGGGTACTGAGGAATTGAACCCAGGGCTCCATGCCTGCTAGGCAAGCACTCTACCACTAAGCCACATTCCCAGTGGATTCATTTGTTTTTCCCCAGGGACTTTTTCCTTATCTTTCTACTTTGGTCAGCGGTGACTGCTGTTCAGTGAATTGGAGAAATGAGTTAATTTACAGGCCTTTATTGAATTGCTAGCAATAGTGCACAATTTGATTTTGCTTTCTAGTCAATTGTTTTGGCCATTTTGTTTTGGCCAGAAAATTTTAAAAACATTTGTGATGTCTTGTTCTTCTGTTGATGGTGTTCTTTGGGCAATTTGAGCTTAGGCTATTTGACAGGGAATCTTGATATTTCTTTTTGTTTGAACTCTTTCAGGATATTTGGACTTAGTTTTTTTCTTTTTTTGGGGGGGGGTGGTCCGGTCATGGGGCCTGAACTCTGGGCCTGGGCACTGTCCCTCAGCTCTTCAACTCAAGGCTAGCGCTCTACCACTGGAGCCACAGCGCCGCTTCCGGGTTTTTTCTTTTTGCTTATGTGGTGCTGAGGAATCGAACCCAGGGCCTCGAGCATGCAAGGCAAACGCTCTACCACTGAGCCACCTTCCCAGCCCCTTAGTTTTTTCTTTCTAGAAGGGAAACTGTAAACAATGCAGAGCCCATTAGTTTTTGTCAAGGTATAAGGATCAGGGTGTTTGGGAGATCTCTGTTATAACTTGCTTACAATTAAGTGTAGCCAGGCACCAGTGGCTCATGCTTCCTAACTACTCAGGAGGCTGAGATCTGAGGATCATGGTTCAAAGCCAGCCCAGGCTGGAAAGTCCGAGAGACTCTCATCTCCAATAAACCACTAGAAAACCGGAAGTGGCGCTGTGCCTCAAGAAGTAGAGCACTCACCTTGAGCTGAAGAGCTGAGGGACAGCACTCAGGCCCAGAGTTCAAGCCTCATGACCAAAAAAAAAATTAAGTGCAAAGTTTATCTTGTCCCCTAGGGTGACTTCTACCTGACTTGCCAATGATTTGCACTCTGAATTAATATAATTTTTTGTGTATGTCTCTTAATGTGTGTCTATGACAATTTGTGACAATTGGCTTGATGGAGTTACAATTTATTTATTTATTTTTGGTCTGTCTTAGGGGTTTGAACTCAAGGCCTGGGGTCTGTCCCTTAGCTTTTTTGGTTAAGGCTAGCACTCTACCACTTTGAGCCACAGTGCCACTTCAGGTTTTTCTGGTGATTAATTGGAGATAAGAGTCTCATGGCCTTTTACTATCCGGGACTGGCTTTGAACCATGATCTTCCATTTTAACCTCCTGGGTAGCTAAGATTATAGCATGAGCCACTGGTGTCGGCTACAATTCTTCTTCTTTTCTTCTTCTTCGTCTTCGTCTTCTCCTCCTCCTCCTCCTCCTCCTCCTCTAACTCCTCCTCCTCCTCCTCCTCCACCTCTTCCTCCTCTTCCTTCTCCTCCCCCTTCTTTTTCTTTGTCGGTTGTGGGGCTTGAACTTCTACAGGCTGGGCGCTATCCCTGAGCTCTTCAGCTCAAGGCTAACACTCTACCACTTGAGCCACAGCTTACGGTTTTCTGGCAGTTTATTGGAGATTAGAGTCTCACGGACTTTCCTGCCTGGGCTGGCTTTGATCCACGATCCTCAGATCTCAGCCTCCTGAGTAGCTAGGATTACAGGCATGAGCCACTGATACCTGGCCAAAATATATTTTTATTTTTATTTAAAAAAAAATTTTTTTTTGGGTCTGGTCATGGGGCCTAAACTCTGGGCCTGGGCGCTGTCCCTCAGCTCTTCAGCTCAAGGCTAGCACTCTACCACTTGAGCCACAGTGCCACTTCCGTCTTTTTTCTTTTTGCTTCTGTGATGCTGAGGAATCGAACCCAGGGCCTCATGCATGCAAGGCAAGCGCTCTACCACTGAGCCACCTTCCCAGCCCCAAAATATATTTTTAAAAACGCTAACTTTCTGTCTACAAAAAAACTTAGAGAGGGGCTGGGAAGTTGGCTCAGTGGCAGAGCGCTTGCCTTGCAATGCATGAGGCCCTGGGTTCGATTCCTCAGCACCACATAAGCAAAAAGAAAAAAGCCAGAAGTGGCGCTGTGGCTCAAGTGGTAGAGCGCTAGCCTTGAGCTGAAGAGCTGAGGGACAGCGCCCAAGCCCAGGGTTCAGGCCCCACGACCGGACCCCCCCCCCCAAAAAAAAAAAAAGACTTAGAGGCACTGGTGGCTCATACCTGTAATCCTAGCTACTTGGGAGACTAATTATTACCAATCAACTACCAATTAACTACCAAAGAAAGCTGGAGTGAAGCTGTGGCTCAAATGGTAGAATACTAGCTTTGAATAAAAAAGCTGAGGGACAGTACCCAGGCCCTGAGTTTAAGCCCCAGGACAAGCACCAAAAATTTTTAAAAACTAAAACTGAACTAAATCAGAAAATTATATTTGGATTAACTATTTGTATCTATTTTAAATGACTATCTTACTTAATTCAGTTGCTAGTGGCTTATGCCTATAATTTTAGCTTCTCTGGAGGTTGAGATCTGAGGGTTGTAGTTTGAAGCTAATCCTCTAGAAAAGTCCATGAGACTCATATTTCCAATTAGCCAGAAAAAGGTTGGAAATGGAAATGTGGCCCAAGTAGGAGAACATGATTCTTGAATGAAAATGCTAAGAGTCAGGCACTGGTGACTCATGCCTGTAATTCTAGCTAGAGTCAGGAGGCTGAGATCTGAGGATTGCAATTTGAAACCAGTCAAAGCAGGAAAGTCTATCAGAGGGAGAAAAATGAGGGAAGGGGTAACAAGTTAAACAAGAAATATAATCACTACCATACTTATGTAAGTGTAACCCCTCTGTACATCACCTTGACAATAAATTTTTTTTAAAAAATATGAGACTCCCCTCTCCAACTAATCACCAAAAAATCAGAAGTGGAGCTGTGGCTCAAGTGGTAGAGTGCTAGCCTTGAGCAAAAAAGCTAAGCAAGAGATCAAAGCCTCGAGGTTAAGTTCCAGTACACACACACACACGCGCACGCACACACACACACACACACACACACACACACACACACACACACTCACAGACACAATTTTTTTTAAGGAAGCTGTTTTAGAGAGTTTGAAGAAAAAGATATTCAGACAAGAGAAGAAATGGTCAAAATCCAAATGGAACCACTTGTGCCAGCCCTTCCAAAAGAAACAAAGCCAGAGAGTTTTTGAAGAGAGATTCATATATATATACATAACTATCTGACTTGAAAGCCCTTCCAAACCTTTTCTGATAGAAAGCAAACTATTATATTTAGCCAAGGCCTTCTATTCTCTGAGCTATTCTCTGCTGCAGTCACTTTACAACCTCCTTAGGCTCCAAGAAAGAGAAGATTTGCAGATTTGTATCATGTGCCATGCCAAACTAGTTCTTAAACAGGCAATGACTTCCTCTTAAAGAAAATAGTCAAAAAACTCTGGAGATCAGCCACCAGGCAACTTATTCCTGCTCTGTCGTAAAGATAAAGCAACAGCAACTTTTCTGAAATGCCTCCAGGGACCAAGCCTGAGCTCAGAGTAACCAGGTCATAGGTGTGACTCCTTTAACTGTGCATACCTTCTTTGCTTTCTGCCCTAATTCTCCCCCCAAAGACAGCTGAAAACATCCTAAAATGATGTCTTCCCATGGCTGCCATGTTTTAATAAATCTCTTTCTCCTTTTCACTGTGTCTCTTTATTTGGCACATGGGTACCAGTGAGTGGACCTAACTTGGGCCTCTTGGGCTTTGGGCCTGGGGTCTAAAAACCCAGTTTCAATGGGGTGCTGGTAGCTCACACCTGTAATCCTAGCTGCTTAGGAGGCTGAGATCTGAGGATTGTGGTTCAAAGTCAGCCCGGGCAGGAAGGTCTGTGAGACTCTTATCTCCAATGAAAACCACAAGAAAACTGGAAGCGGCTCTGTGGCTTAAGTGGTAGAGCACTCGCCTTGAGCTGAAGATCTGAGGGACAGCGCCCAGGCCCAGAGTTCAAGCCCCATGACCAACAACAAAAAAAAAAAAAAGTTTCAATCAGTGGCTTGGGCCTGTAATCCTATATGCTCAGGTATCTGAGATCTGATGATTGCTGCTTGAAGCCAGCTTGAACATGAAAGTCTATAGACTCCTCTCCCAATTAACCAACAAAAAGTTGACAGTGCAGTTACTGTTCAAATGGTATAGCACTAGCCTTGTCAAAAAACCTAAAAGAAAACGCCAGGCCCTGAGTTCAAGCCTCAGTACTGTCACCAAAAACAAAACAAAACTTTGATTTACTTTATTTTATTTTTTTCGCCAGTTCTGGGGCTTGAACCCAAGGTCTGGGCACTGTTCCTGAGCTTCTTTTGCTCAAAGCTAACACTCTACCACTCGAGCCACAGCTCCACTTCTGGTTTTTCTGTTTATGTGGTACTGAGGAATCAAACCCAGGGCTTCATGCATGTTAGGCAAACACTCTACCACTAAGCCACATTCCCAGGCAAAAACCACAATTTTTCCTCCCCAAAACCAAGAAGGATTGAAATATGGTAGAGCACTTGACTATAAAGCACAAAGGCCTGAATTCAAACCTGAGTATCACCACCAAAATAATAAAGTGTATAATAATTGTAAATAAACACTATTGAAAAAATAGGTTTAGATATAATAATATTGGATGACTTCAATATTTGATTGTCACCAATAGATATGTCATGAAGACAAAACACTCAAAAAAGACACTTATTATATCATAATGGAATAAAATTAGATTCAATAGTTATAGAAACTATAGACTCAAATTAATAAAGTTAAAGATGAGATGGGGTGTATTGCAGATAACCCTGAAATACAGAAGGGAATATTTACAAATTTTATATCCCAATAAATTGGAAAATCTAAAAAAAATTAACAAATACATTTCTAGAGATATATGACCTACCAAATTTGAACCAAGAAGATATAAACAATTTAATCATATTTATAACAAGCAATAAGATTGAAGCAGTAGTATAGAGTCTCCCAACAATGACAAAAACCAGTGAACAACATGGCTGACAAGATAGGGTTAAAAACACTGACAATATTTTATTTATTGTATATTATATGCTGTTATTACCTTATGAAAGGAAATAAAGTCAATTGACAATCTGGAGAGAAAATAAAGCTGTGTGTTGTGACTCATATCTGTAGTTCTAGCTACTTAGGAGCCTGAGATCTGAGGACTGTGGTTCAAAGTCAGCCTGGGCAGGAAAGTCCTTAAGATTCTCATCTCCAATTAACCACCAAAAAGCCATAAGTAAAGCTATGGCTCAAAAGGAAAAATGTCTAGGGACAGCACTCAGGCCCTGAGTTCAAGCCTCAGGACCAGCACAGAAAGAAAAGTAAAGTAAAAAGAGAAAGAGAAGAAAGGAAAAGAGAAGAGAAAAGAAGAGAGGAGAGAAGAGAAAGGAGGGGAGGGGAGGGGAGGGCCCGGGAGGAAAGGAGAGATTAAAAAAAGCTCATGACTAGGAAGATTCACTGATGAATTCTGGTAGACCACTAAAGAAGAATTAACACAAGTGCTTCTCAAAATAACTAAACAGAAGCCGGGCGCTGGTGGCTCACGCCTGAAATCCTAGCTACTCAGGAGGCTGAGATCTGAGGATCGCGGTTCAAAGCCAGCCCGGGCAGGAGAGACCATGAGACTCCTATCTCCAATAAACCACCAGAAAACTGGAAGTGGCGCTGTAGCTCAAGTGGTAGAGCGCTCGCCTTGAGCTGAAGAGCTGAGGGACAGCGCCCAGGCCCAGAGTTCAAGCCCCACGACCGACAAAAAAATAAAAATTAAAAAAAATAACTAAACAGAAAGGAAAGGAACATTTTCAAACTCATTCTACACCAGCACATTGGCCAGAGAAAGCTGAGTTTGAGGGACAAATACTCCAGAAGAAGAGAGAGCAGGTTCAAGTTAATGTGGGGGAGAGATCAGAGATCAGGTCTGGAGATAGGGCCTAAGGGTGCACAGGCCTCTGGAATGAGTGGGAGTTACTGTATTATGCATATCCAAGTAGTCCTCTTGCAAAGGATTCAACCAAGTGGTTCCCTCCGAACTTTGAAGCATACCCAATGTGCGAAGAGAAAGAACAAATCGCCTAAAAGAAGCATGGGGAATTCTTGGGCAAGACTTAGAGGCCAGAGAGGGAAAACATCAAAAACTATTAGGAATTGGTTGGGGACACTCAAGGCCATGGAGGTAGAAGGGAAGTGAAATAGGAAAAGATGGACTGGGGTGTTAAAGGAAGCAGTCGGGAGGAAAATCCCTGTTACCTCTAACAGAGCAACTGCCCAAGTCGGAGCCTGTGCCAACAGCACAGAAGAATCAAAGCATGTGTGTGTGTGTGTGTGTGTGTGTGTGTGTGTGTGTGTGTGTGTGTGTGTGTGTGTGCACATGCACATACGAACAGGTATGTGCATACCAGTACTTGGGCTTGAAATCAGGACCCAGGCACTGTCCCTGAGCTATTTTTACTCAAGGCTAGCTCTCTACCACTTGAACCACAATTCTACTTCCAGCTTTTTGGAGATTAATGGGGGATAAGAATCTCCATCCAAGGCTGGCTTTGAACCTTGATCCTCAGATCTCAGTCTTCTGAATTAACTAAGATTACAGGCATGAGCCACCAGAGCCCAGCAGGAATGAAAGCATTTTGAAAAAGGGAGATAGTGGATTCCCTTTATCTACTCAAGATGGTTGAAAATTAAAGATGGGAAGAAAATCCCAGGGTAGCTCAAGAGAACAGAAAAGAGAAAGTTCTCAATATGGGCAGACTCTGAGCCTCATGGCTTTGGGGCATACATTCATGTGGATCACCTTGTCTGTGCTTTTCTCCTTGGGTTCCTGGCTGGTGCTGGCCATAGTGATGTAATCCAGCACTCTTCATCAGAGTTTTACACCAACACGTATCACAGAGTCAACTCCAAAGTTCACTGACTGTCCGGCTTGTGAAAAGAGCAAATAAAACATGAATGTTTCCTCACAAATTCCATTATCTCTACAAAAATGACCTCTGGAATAGCACCCATAGAAGAAGCTCCTCTGTACATTGTGAACATGAGTAGATTGGATAAAAAGACTCTGTGAAAAACCATTCATCCATGTGTTCAGGGTCCTGGAAGCCAATTCTTTTCTCCTATCCATCTTAGGTTATCCTGCTGGGGCCCTGTGAAGTTCTGGCATAGGGCAGATTAGCAAGAGCAAAACAAACAGCCTTATTAACATGAGCATCTTGCAAGCATCGAAGGGAATACCTAGATGAGTAATGTAAAAGGTGAAGGAATTTGGGCTTCTAAAATATCTCTCATGGGGCTGGGAAGGTGGCTCAGTGGTAGAGTGCTTGCCTTGCATGCTCGAGGCCCTGGGTTCGATTCCTCAGCACCACATAAGAAAAAAGCCGGAAGTGGTGCTGTGGCTCAAGTGGTAGAGTGCTAGCCTTGAGCTGAAGAGCTGAGGGACAGCGCCCAGGCCCAGAGTTCAGGCCTCACAACTGGACCCAAATAAAATAAAATAAAATATCTCTCACTAAATAAAGGAAGGGGTTCTGGGCTTTGAGGCTTTAGAAGCAAATCATTTGGTTGCCAGGTGACCTATAGTTACCAAGGATAATTCAGTAAGGTTATGAAAATTTAAGTTGGAGTCTTCCCAACTGACAAGAGGTAAAAGAGAAACATCTTGAAAGCTAGCCCTAGAATGCATACATATTCATACATGCTCATGAATCTGTATATAAACCAGGATAGTTAATTATATATGTAGATAAACAGAATATGAATCTAACTGAGGGATTACTTAGAGGAAGGGGAAAAGGGGAAAGGGAAAAAGAAATGCATTGCAAGTAGAGGTGAAAATGGCAAGGAGAGGGTAAGAAGAGAGAAAGAAATACCTTCTGCAAACTTATAAAGGAAAAGTGTCATGACAAAAGGAAAAGTTGTACCTTATTTTTAGCACTGTTTTTTGCACCTATCTGTTCTCAATGGCCTTTGAGATAGTATGTCCTGGCATCTCTCACACAAGTGAAAACACCAGTATGGTTACCAGGGTGGTAAGACCCTCCTGGACATCCTGTGGGGTGGTGAGGGTCATGGGGCCAGTTTGCAATTCAGAGGGTGAGCTAAGCATGGGGTGGAAGTATTCCTCGAGACTGGAATCCCACCACTGTGGAGTGAAGAGAGGACCTCTCACAGCCAGCAGTGAGAGATTGGCTTTGGCCCTTTATTTTATTTTATCTTATTGGTGTAATTCCTGGGGCTTGAACTCAGGGCCTAGGGTCTGTTGTTGAGTTTTTGTGCTCAGAGCTAGTGCCCTGCCACTTTGAGCCACAGCTCTCCTTCTGGATTTTTTTGCCAGTCCTGGGGCTTGAACTCGGGGCCTGGGCACCATCCCTGAGCTTCTTTTTGCTCAAGGCTAGCACTCTCCCACGTGAGCCACAGCAGGTGACTCTGGCCTTTTCTGTGTATGTGGTACTGAGGAAATGAACCCAGGGTTTCATACATGCAAGGCAAGCACCCTACCACTAAGCCACATTCCCAGCCCTCCTTCTGACTTTTTTGGTAGTTAACAAGAGATAAGAGTCATGGACTTTCTCCTGCTTGGGCTTGTTTTAAACTATGATCCTCAGATCTCAACCTCCTAAGTAGTATTATAGGTGTGAGCCACTGGCACCTAGCTCTTTTTTTTTTAAATTGTATCAGAAGTTCTAGCTGGTAGTAGTAGACCTGATCAGGAAGGAAGAAATATCCCAAGATACAAGATTTTATTCTAAAATCTCAGATGGAGCCAGTCACTGATGGTCCATGCCTAAAATCCTAGCTAATCAGAAGGCTGAGATCTGAAGTTCAAAACCAGACAGTACAGATAAATCCAAGAAACTCTTATCTCTAACTAACCAGCCAAAAACTGGAAGTAGAAGTGTAGTTCAAGTGGTAGAGCACTATTCTTGAGCAGAAAAAGCTAAGCCAAAGAATGACCCGTAGGGCTGGGAAGGTGGCTCAGTGGTAGAGCGCTTGCCTTGCATGCATGAGGCCCTGGGTTTGATTCCTTAGCACCACATAAGCAAAAAGAAAAAAGCCGGAAGTGGCGCTGTGGCTCAAGTGGTAGAGCGCTAGCCTTGAGCTGAAGAGCTGAGGGACAGTGCCCAGACCCAGAATTCAGGCCCCACAACTGGGCCCAAAGAAAAAAAAAAAAGAATGAGGCCGTGGATTCAAGTTCTAATACAGACAGACATACAAACACACACACACACACACACACACACACACACACACACACACACACACACACACAATGATCTCAACTGTGGGCCAATAATTAAAATAATAGAATTGAATTTTTTTTTGGAGCATATGCTTTAAGAGCATAAGAATGTTCTATGGCCTTCCAATAGCAAGCCTAGACTAGGAAGGGCCATGAGGAACAAATGCATAGATGCTGTCTCAAACACAGGCAGCTGGTCCTCACCTAGGCAGCCATTGTAACAATATGGTCAAATGATTTGTGGGGAGGAGTCACAAGAGAAGGGCCTTCAGTGTCACTCTGTAACAGATACTTAGACCACATTTTGCTGAGAAGCACTGCCTACTTACTTTAGTCCATGAATTAATTAAAGCAAGGTAAAAGCTGGCACCCCAGCCTTACTGGGCATCTGTGTCCTTTGATGGGAACCATTCTTTCTGGCAGTAACTGGGTTCCAGGAAAGACAAGATTATGGATAAGCATCTGTGACAAAAGCAAACTGTCTCTCTGACAGTCAATGCCACACTCTTACCTTGTGACTAAAGGTAAAACTGCCCCCAGAAAAAAACCCACTAAGCAACACAGACTAGGCAAGAGGGACTGTTCACTCTTCTCCAGTGATGAAACTGTAAAATAACTTCTCACAACCCCTGAGGAAATAAAGGCTGAAATAACAGCCACCCGGTTAGACACTTGTGACTGGGACATTATCTTTCCTCTATTCTCAGTTCTTCATTTAAATGTATAGCTCATGTCTTCCTGAAGATGAGCGAAGTGTTAGTTCCTAGTGGTGTCTCTGTAATGAATCTCCTTTCTCTGCCCTTTACCACATCTCTTTATTTGGCACAAAGGCGTGAATGACCACATAGGCTGTGTAGAACTCTCCGAGTTTGGGCCTGGGATCTAAAAAGTCTAGTTTCAAGCCGAGTAGATGGTAAAACCAAGACCTGTCAACTTCACCCTAAGCTGTACTTTGCCTTTACTACTAATTATTCCTACTCTTCATGGTTCTTGTGTTCCATCTGAGTAGCAGTATTCTAACCTGAGACCTTATATCCAAAGAACTGGAAATATCTAGAACATCTCATCCATCTGTGAGAACTCGAAAGAACTATCCATCAGGCACAGAGAGATAAACAACGCATATTTTCTCTCATATGTGGAAATTAGATCTAAAATATAAACCTGCTCTATGCATATATACTCATAAACAGACTAAAGGGTGATGTAAGTAGAGCAAGAGTCTAAAGATGTAACTTCTGAACAACTAATGAACTGTTTGTCAAAATGAATACTGGGGTGGATGCTAGTGACTCATACCTGTAACCCTAGCTAGCTACTCAGGAGGCTGAGATCTGAGAACTGTGGTCCAAAGTCAGCCAGGGCAGGAGACTCATCTCCAATTAACCACCAAAAAGTCAAAAGTGGAGGTGTGCCTCAAATGGTGCAGTGCTAATCTTGAGCAGAAAAGCTTAGGAACAGCACCCAGTCCTGAGTTCAAGCTCCAGGACTTGCACACACACACACACACACACACACACACACAAATACCAGGAAGGTGAAACAATTTAGAGGAAGACCGAGCAAATACAGTCATCATATTCAGTTTAATTATATAAACACTGGGCTACATAACTTGATGGTTGGGGTGGGAAGGGAACAATAAGGAGAACAATGGAAAAAGTGACATTAATCAACATGGACTGTACTCATTACCTGACTTATGAAATTGTAATTGTAACCTCTGTACTACTACTTAACAATAGATTTTTTTTTCTTAGTGGGGCTTGACCTTAGGGCCTAGGCACTGTCCCTGAGCCTCTTTGTGTTCCAAAATGCCACTTCTGGCTTTTTCTGAGTAGTTTCTTGGAGATAAGAAACTACTTATGGACTTTCCTGCCTGAGCTGGCTTGGAACTGCTATGCTCAGATCTCAACTTCCTGAGTAGCTAAGATTATAGGCGTGAGCCACTGGTGCCTGGGTTAATAATAGATTGAAAAGAAGAAAAAGAAAAGAAATATCCAGACACTTGAATTTGAGAATAATCCCTGACATTACAAGGAAGCAGTGATAAAGTTTCCTACCCAATCAAGCTGCAGCCCTTTTGAGTAGCAGAGTCAGTGAATAAAAGTTGTGTTTATTAGTGAAACTGAGTTATTCAACAGGAGCTTCATTCCAAGCAAAATCAATACCCCTGTGTTATCCCACCCTAGTCTAGTGTTGTCTTAGTGACCTTAACTGAATTTCTTTTTTTTGGGGGGGGGGGGTCAGGTCGTGGGGCCTTAACTCTGGGCCTGGGCGCTGTCCCTCAGCTCTTCAGCTGAAGGCTAGCACTCTACCACTTGAGCCACAGCGCCACTTCCGGCTTTTTTTTTTTCTGCTTATGTGGTGCTGAGAAATGGAACCCAGGGCCTTCTGCATGCAAGGCAAGTGCTCTACCACTGAGCCACCTTCCCAGCCCCTTAACTGAATTTCTATTCTGCCTTATCTTGCATATCTTTGAGGACCAGGTATCAGGAGAACAGAAGTTCCTCTTCAGAACCTGAAACTGCCTAGATTCAGGATGAGTGTGATCGTAGACAACCTCTGACTTCATTATAATACCATCTCTAAGCTAAATTATACACCCACCAGCCACAGGACAATTGACAGTAGTCATTATTACAATCAGAAAAGGCTATAAAAGGAGTAAAATGAGAGGCATCTGAATTCCTGGAATTATTCAGTGGCTAGCAGTAAAGTTATGAATATTCCTCCCCTTTATTGGCCTATCCCTCCTTCTTGTTCCTTTTACCCAATGTCTATAATTTCCTAGCTCCCAATGGGTAGAACAAAGTCCATTTGCCAGTCTTTCTTCCACTTCTATTCCCCATTGGTGCTGGGGATGGAACCCAGGGCCTTGTGCATGCTAGATGAGCACTCTACCAGTAAGCTACATCCTGAGCCTACCACTTCTCCAGTTGGCTGAAAATAAAAGTCTCCTTCACTGTGCAGTTGGTGCTCAGCCTTACTGTTGGTTCCACAATTCTCAGAAGGGGAAAAAAGAATCAATTTCTAGTCACAAATTGGTAACACTTAGAGTCAGAGAATATGGTCATAGTAATACTCCTCTCCTGTCCCCTACTTAATGCTGAGCAGGAAAACTAAGCTCTTAAGTACATTCCCTGCTTATAGACCAGATTGTCAGATTAACCTCAGATACTGAGGTGAATCAAGGCATGTATCCGAGAATGAAGTTAGATAGGTTGGTGGCTAGAACCAGGTCATTCATTCAAGAGCTGTATCTGGCTCAATCTTGGACACTGATGCTTACTTAGACTCTGAGTGGCCAATGCCATATCCACAATATCCAATCAGGAACACTCAGGCTGAGTGATCTCATGAATCTGACCTCCTTGATGAGGGTTGGGTCAGAGAAGTTCAAGATCAGAATGGGTTAGACACCAATTAAAGGTTCAAGACAAACCTGGTATAATTGTACACACTTGTAGACCCAGGTTACTCCTCCAGTTCAAAGCAATAGGTCCCTCGGGCTGGAAATGTGGCTTAGTAGTAGAGTGCTTGCCTAGCATGTGTGAAGCCCTGGGTTCGATTCCTCGGTACCACATACACAGAAAAAGCTGGAAGTGGCACTATGGCTCAAGTGGTAGAGTGCTTGCCTTGAGCAAAAGAAGCTCAGGGACAATGTCTAGGCCCTGAATTCAAGCCCCAGGACTGGGGGGGAGAGGGGAGGGGGAGCAATGTGTTCAAGGGCAGAGGGAGTTTGGAGATTTGGGCCTGCCTGGGATCTCTCAGCTTTGAGAAGTAAGCAGCTTCTAAGAGGAGCAAAATCTCCAAAGAATACTTTCCCCTGCCCAACTCTCCCCTCTCTACAAACATCATGGGTGCTAGCTAGCCTCCGACCAGAGGACAAGGATGGCCAGGAACCTGTTCATTGCAGATCATGTCTTCTATTTTGTTAAATTTCCACTTCAGTGCAGCCAGATTTTATTCACCATCTGTAGGACTCTCTTCCTGTAATCATTGCCAATTATGTCACTAATCCTGTCCTGTTAATCATTAACAATCCTTCTCTCCACTCAGTTAAGCAGCCCAGCAGGAGAGCAGTCTGAGGGTCAAAGAAGCTCAAGATCAGGAGGAATTAGATACCAGAGGCTGAAGACAAAGTTGGGTGTTGTGGTATTTGTCTACGACCTCAACATTTTGGAGGCTGAGGTAGGAGGATCCAGAATTAGAGGCCCCCTGGACTATCTGCTGTCAAGAAGCTGGAAACAGTTCTTCCCTCCGCAGTTTTCAGCAGCTAGAGACTGTGCCCTCATGGTGACTGAACTGTGCAGAATATCACAAAACCTGAAGAAAATACCAGGCTGTTGTCAGTCTGAATGTCATTGTCTCAGAGGCTCTATTCCACTGAGCTTGATGTTACAGTCAGGCTTTCAGCACATGCAAAGCAAGTGGCCCTGGAAGAATTTGCTCTACAGTGCTCTAGGAAGTACCAATTTAACAGTGCTTTCTAGGGAAGGACCCACTTTAATTGACATCTGAACACAACCCCAGGACCTGGCATGTGCTTACTTATAGAATAAAAACTATGTGGCTTATTGTTGAATGAATAGTAACCTTTCAAAGAAATAAGGGGAGGGGGCAGAAAAGGTGGCTCAGTGGTAGAGTGTTGGCCTTGCATGCATGAGGCCCTGGGTTCAATTCCTCAGCACTACATAAGCAGAAAAAGCTGGAAGTGGTGCTGTGGCTCAAGTGGTAGAGCACTAGCCTTGAGCTGAGGAGCTAAGGGACAGTGACCAAGCCCAAAGTTCAGGCCCCACGACCCACAAAAAAAAGAAAAGAAAAGAAAAGGAAATAAGGGCAAATTTTAAAAAGTTCTTAGAAACTAATGAAAATGAAAACACAACCTACAACCTTTGGAATACCCAAAGGCAGTGCCAAGAGGAAAGTTTATAGCAATTAGTGCCCCCATCAAACAAAAAACACAGATAAATTGCCTAATAATCAAGATCAAGTCAAGGTAGAAAGAGGAAAATAAAGATTAGTGCAGAAATTAAGACAAGTGCCAATGGCTTACATTTATAATCTTAGTTACTCAGGAGGCTAAGACCCGGAGGATCAAAGTTTATCTCCAACTAACCACCAGAAATCCAGAAGAAGACCACCAGAAGTATACCTGTGGCTCAAAGTGATAGAGCGCTAGCCTTAAGCTGAAAAAGCTCAGGGATAGCAACTAGGCCCTGAGTTCAAGTCCCATGACCACTCCCTCCCTCCCCCCACCCCTGAAAAAAAAAACAACTTGCAAATCAAACCCAATAACACATTTAAAAGATTGTATACTGTGATCACATTGGTATCATTGATAAGAATGTTTCAACAAATGTAAATAATCAGAAACAAAGACAAAAGTCACCTGATCATCTTAATTGATAAAGAAAATACTTTTGGTATAGTTCAAGCAGTGTAGCACTTGTCTGGCAAGTGGGAAGCCCTAGGTTTAAACCCCTTATACCTCAAACAAAACAGCAAAAACAAAATCCATGTGCTTGTTCATTAAAATTAAGAAAAAAAACCTCCTGAATATTTTTAAGTAAAATATATGCATATATCCATATCTTATACGCTGGGTTTTGTTCACTTTCCCTTTTCCAAAATGTAGCTGTTTGAGCTTAGTCCCTGCTAATGGCATTCCCAAAGAGTGTCCTTGAATTCCTGTTATACTTGAAGGGATTCGGACAATTATAGGATCTGGGTTTCTGAGGGACCACCCCCACCCCACCCCAAATCCTTGGGTTGGAGAAGAGGGGATGGTGTGAAGGGTATTGGGCTGATTTAGAAAAATCCCATCTTAAATGCTGCCACCTACTGTTCACTTAAAAATCTGATCTAACCTGACAATCCAGAACTCCCTCTAAGCAAGGACCAACCAATACTGTGTTGCTGTTGGAAGTCAGGCTGGGGGAAATTTTATACTTTATTTATTTATTTGTGCTGGGAAGGGTGATTGAATCTCAGGTCTTGGACACTGTCCCTTAGCTTTTTTGCTCAAGGTTGGCACTCTACCACTTCAGCCTATTGGAGATAAGAATATCACTGATTTTCCTAGCTTCAGAGATCCTTAGATTTCTGGCTCCTGAGTAGGTAGGATTACAGTGTTAAGTCCCCAGAGCCTTGAGGGTTGGGAAAAATTTTGCTTACCAAAAGTACAACAGACTTTTGGAAGTAATGAGGTGGCAATTGAGAAACTAAAAGTTTGTCTAAACTTCTGACAAAAAGGATTCTGTAGTGAACTGATATATAATTGCAGCCCAAAGGGAAGAAATGGGAAATGTGTGTGTGTGTGTGTGTGTGTGTGTGTGTGTGTGTGTGTGTGTGTGTGTGTGAGCCTCTTAATCTTACGTGGCTTTTTTGTTCAAGGCTAGTGCTCTACCACTTAAGCCATAACTCCATTTTTGGATTTTTGGTGATTTATTGGAGATAAAAAGTCTCAGGGAGGGGCTGGGAAGGTAGCTCAGTGGTAGAGCGCTTGCCTTGCAGCCCTGAGGCCCTGGGTTCGATTCCTCAGCACCACATAAGCAAAAAAAAAAAAAAAAAAAGCCGGAAGTGGCGCTGTGGCTCAAGTGGTAGAGTGCTAGCCTTGAGCTGAAGAGCTGAAGGACAGCACCCAGGCCCAGAGTTCAGACCCCACGACCGGACCCAAAAAAAAAAAAAAAGTCTCAGGGAGCCAATGCCAGTGGCTCACGCCTGTAATCCTAGCTACTCAGGAGGCTGAGATCTGAAGATCACAGTTCAAAGCCAGCCTTGGCAGGAAAGTCTGTGAGATTCTTATCTCCAACTAACCACCAGAAAACCTGAAGTGGTTCTGTGGCTCAAAATGGTATAGCTGGAGCCTTGAGCCAAAAAGCTCAGGGACAGAGCCCAGATCCTGATTTCAAACCCCATAACCAACAAAAAGAAAAATGGAACCAAAAGGAAAAAAAAAAAAAAAAAAAAGGCTCATGGATTTTCCTGACTAGGCTAGCTTCCAATTGAAAACTCAGATTTCCGCCTCACCCAGCTTTGTTCGAAATAACTTCTTTTTCCTTGAGACCAGAACTTGAACTCTTAATCATACATTTGCTCATTGGCTGACTTTCCGTCACCTGAGCCATGGCTTTTGCCCCTGAATAACTTTTAAATCCCCACTTTATTAAGCATATTAGTTGCCCTTTTATTTCTTTTTCCCAGTCCTAGGGCTTGAACTCAGGGCCTGGGCACGGTCACTGAGCTTCTTTTTGCTCAAGGCCGGCACTTGAGCCACAATGCCATTTTTGGCTTTTTCTTTTTTCTTTTTAATTAACATTTTTTTATTTTATTATTTATTTATTTTTTATGTTTTAATTTTTTTTGGTCCGGTCGTGGGCCTGAACTCTGGGCCTAGGCGCTGTCCCTCAGCTCTTCAGCTCAAGGCTAGCACTCTACCGCTTGAGCCACAGCACCACTTCCGGCTTTTTTCTTATGTGGTGCTGAGGAATCGAACCCAGGGCCTTATGCATGAAGGCAAGCGCTCTACCACTGAGCCACCTTTTTTTTTTTTTTTTTGGGTCCGGTCGTGGGGCCTGAACTCTCCCTCAGCTCTTCAGCTCAAGGCTAGCGCTCTACCACTTGAGCCACAGCGCCACTTCTGGCTTTTTTCTTTTTGCTTATGTGGTGCTGAGGAATTGAACCCAGGGCCTCAGGCATTCAAGGCAAGCGCTCTACCACTGAGCCACCTTGAGGAATCAAACCCAGGGCTTCATGACCTTTAAAATTGTTTTACCTGGGGGCTGGGAAGATGGCTCAGTGGTAGAGTGCTTGCCTTTCATGTATGAGGCCCTGGGTTCAATTCTTCAGCACCACATAATCAGAAAAAGCCGGAAGTGGCTCTGTGGTTCAAGTGGTAGAGCGCTAGCCTTGAGCTGAAGAGCTGAGGGACAGCACCCAGGCCCAGAGTTCAGGCCCCATGACTGAAACACACACACACACACACACACACACACACACACACACACACACGCACACACACAAATAAAATTTAAAAATTCTTTTACCTCATACCTAGACTCATAAAACATTGTACATGTTAATAAGGTGCCATGTACTGAGGAAGTAAGAAGACTGTGTCTATGCTTCCCCTAGATAATTGACCCTTGATTTCCCCTGATTGTTTCCCTAAATGGTTTGCTTTTCTATTAGGTTTAAGTTACCTCATCTGGTTTGCTTTGCTCATGTATAACACTTTTGTTGGGTTTGATTCCACATACCTTGTGTGGTTTTGACCCATAGAAACTTTGTGCTAGCTGGTGTTTGAGACAAGAATCCACCAGCAGACCTCCAGCTCTCCAATAAAGAATCATAATTTGTGGACTGGGAAGGTGGCTCAGTGGTAGAGTGCTTGCCTTACATGCATGAGGCTCTGGCTCAATTCTTCAGCACCACATAAGCAGAAAAAAGCCAGAAGTAGTGGTGTGGCTCAAGTGGTAGGGTGCTAGCCTTGAGCTGAAGAGCTGAGGGACAGCGCCCAGGCCCAGAGTTCAGGCCCCATGACCAAAAAAAAAAAAAAAAAAAAAGAGAATCCTACTTTGGCCTTTTAAATGATGGCTTCTGTGTATCTCGCTTCACCCTACAACACTACTGGTTTGCTTTGGCTCAGTTTTTGCTTTATTGGCAGTACTGGAGATTGAACTCAGGGCTTTGTTGCTTGCTGGGAAGGTGTTGTACCACTTGAACCACAGCTCTACTTCTGGCCTTTTCTGAGTAGTTTATTGGAGATAAGAGTTTCAGGGACTGGGGGCTGGGAAGGTGGCTCAGTGGTAGAGTGCTTGCCTTGCATACCTGAGGCCCTGGGTTCAATTCCTCAGCACCACATAAGCAAAAAAAAAAAAAAAAAAAGCCGGAAGTGGCGCTGTGGCTCAAGTGGTAGAGCGCTAGCCTTGAGCTGAAGAGCTGAGGGACAGCGCCCAGGCCCAGAGTTCAGGCCCATGACTGGACCCAAAAAAAAAAAAAGAGTTTCAGGGACTTTCCTGCCTTGGCTGGCTTCAAACTGAGACCTTCAGGATAGTGGTTGCTATAGCAATAGGTGTCTAGTGAGGGGCTACTCTGAACTGGTTGTTTTTTGTTTTTGTTTTTGTTTTTGCTGGTCATGGGGCTTGACCTCTGGGCGCTGTCCCTCAGTTCTTCAGCTCAAGTCTAGTGCTCTACCACTGGAGCCACAGCGCCGCTTCCGGCTTTTTCTGTTTATGTGGTGCTGAGGAATCGAACCCAGGGCCTCATGCTTGCAAGGCATGCCCTCTACTGCTGAGCCACCTTCCCAGCCCCTGAACTGGTTTTATCTCATTAGAGTGGAGGAGGCACTGTGCCTTCGGCCTCACCTGAACTACATAAGGCATTCCAGGGGAACAGAGTGTCTGGGTCACAGAGAGGACATTAGTGTCTATGGTGAGGGATCAGACCATACAAAGAGCTAAGAAACATTAAACACCAAATGAACAAATAATCCAACCAACAAATGGGCAAATGAACTGAATAGCCACTTGTTCTCCTTTTTATTGTAGTACTGGAATTGAACTCAGGATTTTACACATATTCCATGCTTGAGCTACCCTGGAACACTTTCTTCCCCCACCCCCCAACCCTTTGATGTACCCATGTTTGAACCCAGAGCCTGTGCCTACTAAACAAATACTCTACTTAAACCCACACTCCTAGATTTTTGCCCACACTCCTAGATTTTTGCTTTTGGTTACATTTTCAGAAAGGATCTCATACTTTTGTCCTAGCCTACCTTGTACTGTAATGTTCCTACCTATGCATCCCATGTAGCTAGATGGCAGGCATGAAGCACTATTTCCAGATTGTTGAGATGAGACCTCACTAACTTTTTTGTTAGGTTAACCTCAAATCCTTTGATGTCCATCATTCAAGTAGCTGAGATTATAGGCATGAGCCATCATACCCAGCCTATCATCTTTTACCTTCTGGGCTGAACAGGTGTTTCATTTTCTAGTTTAGTCCTTGGTACCATTGTCTCAACTGTTACCCCAACACTGGCTAGTGTGTGTGGGTTCCTCAGAAACCTGATACCTGGAGGGAAATAAAAAGGTTCTACATTTAATAAAAGCTTAGCTTATGTTTTTGTCACTGGCCCAGAAAAAAAGAAAATCTTGTTGTAAAGCTGCCATCTAGTGTTCATTTCTTCATTTTCTGAGACTATGTCCTAACATACTAAGCCTTACGTTTCTGCTCCAAAGATTTTTAGAATTCAGGCTAATTATGATTTATGACCATTTGATTGCTAAAAAGAACACAGTTTTACAAAAAAGAATTGCATTGTTTATTTTCTTTTAGTCACAGACATAGAACAGTAGGAAAACTAGACTTTTGATCAATATATCAACATTTCTAAAAAGAAAAAAATTGCACACTGGACTGACATAAAGTAATTAAAACAAAACAACTTTGAAACCAGCATCCATGGCTTGTCTCAAACATATAATCCTAGCTATATAGGAGGCTAAGATTTGGGGAATTGTGATTCAAAGCCAGTCCAAATAAGTTTGTGAGATTTCATTTTCAAAATAGCCAGCAAAAAGTTGCAATGAATGCATAGCTCAAGTGGTAGAGTACCAGTAGAGGAAGTAAATGTCACCTGTAGTTTTTGGTAAGTCAAGGAGAGAGGTACTTAAAGTGTATCTTCAATCTTTACAATCACAATTCCCCCCCTCCCTTTTTCTCTCCCCCTCCCTCCCTCCTTCCCCTTCCCTCCCCCTCCCTCCCCCTCCCTCCTGGGGTTTGGGCTCAGTACTGGTTTGAACTCAGGGCTCCATGCTTGCTAGGCAAGTCTCACTTGCGCCATGCCCCAGACCATTTTTTCCCCTTTATTTGTTTAGGTGCTGGAGCTTGAGCCCACGGCTTTTCACATACTATGTAAGTGCTATGTCCCTGGCCCCTTTTGAAAACTTGATGCTATATTGATTAATGAATTATGCATAACCACAAAATATATAAGTAGTAAAATATGCTGTTTTATACATTTATTGTGAGATCATTAAATCATCATATACATTGACAGATGGCTTTTGAGTACCTTTTTTATGGCAAAATATGTTCCTCAGGTTACGGGTATAGCATCTAAGATTAGGATGCTGTTCCAAGTTTGGCAGAACCATGCAGCAAAAGAACCATTAAGTGTAGAAAGCTGGGGGCTGGGAATGTGGCTTAGTGGTAGAGTGTTTGCCTAGCATGCATGAAGCCCTGGGTTCCATTCCTCAGTATCACATAAACAGAAAAAGCCAGCAGTGGAGCTGTGGCTAGTCTTGAGCAAAAGAAGCTCAGGGGGCTGGGAAGGTAGCTCAGTGGTAGAGCCGCTTGCCTTGCATGCCTGGGGCCCTGAGTTCGATTCCTCAGCACCACATAAGCAAAAAGAAAAAAGCCAGAAGTGGCACTGTGGCTCAAGTGGTAGAGCGCTAGCCTTGAGCTGAAGAGCTGAGAGACAGCGCCTAGGCCCAGAGTTCAGGCCCCACAACCGGACCCCCCCCCCCCAAAAAAAAAAAGATAATCCAAAAGAAGCTCAGGGTCAGCAAACAAGCAAGCAAGCAAGAAAGAAAGAACGCAAACAAGAAAGCAAGCAAGAAAGAAAGAAAAGTAGAAGGTACTGGTGGCTCATGCCTGTAATCCTAGCTACTCAGGAGGCTAAGATCAAGCCCCAGGATCGGCACACACTCTCTCTCACACACACACACACACACACACACACACACACACAAGCACACACACAATAGATAGAGCCAATAAAAATATCCTGCCTAGGGAACAGGTAATGTTTCTTTTTTCCATTTCTCCCTATTTTATGTTACATTAAAATAGATTTTTATTAAACAAAAGAGTAAAGATTGTGGGTTGTTTTTTTTTTAGCAATAAAATGAAGTTTATATAGAGAAGAGATCCATGAAATAAGGTCTAGAACAATAGTTAAAAGTCAGGCATAAGCGGGGCACTTGTGGCTCATACCTATAATCCTGCTGCTCAGGAAGTTGAAATCTGAGGATTGTGGTTCAAAGCTAGCCACATCAGGAAAGTCTGTTAGACTCTAATCTCCAATTAACCACCAGAAAACCAAAAGTGGTATTTGGCTCAAAATGGCAGAGTGCTAGTCTTGGGGGAAAGAGCTCAGGGACAGTGCCTAGGCCCTGAGTTCAAACCCCCAGGACCGGCACACCCAGCACACACACTCTCTGTCTCTGTCTCTGTCTCTCTCTCTCTGTCTCTGTCTCTGTCTCTCTCTCTCTGTCTCTGTCTCTCTACATACACACACACACACACACACACACACACACACACACACACACACACACATGTACACAAACATCATGTATAATGGTGCATACCTGTAATTGCAGAACTTGGGACTGAGGCAAAAGGAATGCAAATTTCAGGACAGCCTGGGCTACATAGTAAGACCCTACATTGGGGAAAAAAATGCTGGGAGAAGAGAACAGATCAAGAAAAAAGATAGAGAAGGAGCCTCAGAGAAGTAGAAGAAAATCAAACAATGAGTGTCCAGGAAGTGATGTGAAGTAAACCTTCCAGGGAGGAAGCACTGATCATTTTTTAATTAATAAAATAAAGAAAAATTTGAGGTAGAATAGAAAGTGAGTCATTAAGACAGAATTATAGGCAACTGAGTCACAATTATGCTTATTATTCATTACTTTTATTATATTATCACTCACTCATTATCTCATCTGATGTATTCATCTTTTACTTCATTGTGTGCTCATGCAGGGCAAATTCAAAAGCTCTCTGTGTGAAGTGAACATTTTTTTCCCCTCCTACCATGAATATTGTGTTCTTCAAAACAAGGAAAACATCTGGGACCAGAGATCACAGAACTTTGGAATATGCTGAAATTAGACTTTTATAGCATTGAAATGGAGCCTTCACATGAGTTCCAACTGTACTCTAACTTCAAATAAGAAACATAGTCATTAGACTCTTCACTTATTTCAGACAGTTAAGCAAACTCGTTTACCTTCGCTGAAAGCTTTGGGCACCTGCCTCTGGCAGTACAAAAGACTTAAATTTGACACCTGGAAGAGCTACAATTAAAGTGCTGAGACCAGTTGGGAATGCCTGACTCAGGTTCCACCCCAGTCCTGGTTGCACCTGTACTAATTTTCTCATTTTTCTGCCCACTGGGCCCTATCCCAATATTCCCCAAAACTTCCAGCTCAGGTTCCCTCTAAGTATGTCCATCTGAAGGCTCACACCTGCAGGTGTACATTACAGTGCCCTTGTTAGGGGTCCACACCAGAACTCCAGAGCACATTGGAGACCTTTCGAGTTCATAGAGGCTACAGCAGCC
Organism: Dipodomys spectabilis; assembly: GCF_019054845.1. NCBI lineage: Eukaryota > Metazoa > Chordata > Mammalia > Rodentia > Heteromyidae > Dipodomys > Dipodomys spectabilis. The sequence continues at coordinate 19,280,362 of NW_024870775.1, forward strand.
TGAGGGAGACATCACATTGCCCCTTCAATCCAGATCTTCTGTGAGGCTGGCAGAGCACTGTGATGGAAACGTAGACCACAGAAAGCTATGCGTATATTCAGAGATGGAGCCAAAAGGAAAGTTTCATGTGGATGTTTGAATTTTGAAATAGGGTCTTGCCTGGGAATATATAATCCTTCTGCCAAGCCTCTCAAGTGCTGAGGTTATAGACCGCTGTGCCACCACACTCTGTTCAAGAAGAAATGTTAAAGGTGAAAATGATGAAGATTCAATATCTTGAAATAATAATCCTTAGCCACAATGATTAACAAAAAGAGCAGCTTCTAGATGTTAGTGGCTCATGCCTATAATCCTAACTCCTCAGGAGGCTGAGATCGGAGGATTGTGGATTCAAAAAAAAAAAAAACCCAGTTGGAGTAAAAGAACTTTTTTTTTTTAAGACAGAGAACTTTATTTTCTTCTTTTTTTGGGGGGGGGGGGTCCAGTCATGGGGCCTGAACTCTGGGCCTGGGCACTGTCCCTCAGCTCTTCAGCTCAAGGCTAGTACTCTACCACTTGAGCCACAGCACCACTTCTGGGTTTTTTCTTTTTTGCTTATGTGGTGCTGAGGAACCGAACCCAGGGCCTCATGTATGCAAGGCAAGCACTCTATCACTGAGCCACCTTCCCAGCCCTGAGTAAAAGAATTTTATGAGACTCTTATCTCTAGAAAACTGCTGGAAGAGGAGGTGTGACTCAAGCAGCCAGCATTGATTTAAAAAAAAAAGGGTCAAGTGAGAATGTGAAACCCTGAGTTCAAGTCTCAGTACCCACATAGAACAACAACAAAAGAATAACTGGGGGCTGGGAATGTGTTTCAGTGGTATAGAGTGTTTGCCTAGCATGCATGAAGCTCTCAGTTCAATTCCTCAGTGCCACTTAAGCAGATAAAGCTGAAAGTGGCTTTGTGGCTCAAGTGGTAGAATGCTAGCCTTTAACAAAAGCAGCTCAGGGACAGTGCCCATGCCCTCAGTTCAAGCCCCTGGACTGGCAAAACAATAAATAATCGTAGAGGCTGGGGACATATGCTTAGCACAAAATCCTGAGTTTAATCCTCAGCATTACCAAAAAGCAACCTGAATCAAAAGAATAACTTATAGATTCAACACCAAGTTAGAGGAGGAATTGGTTGTCATAACATGATATGTGTTCCTCTCTCTCCTAGAAACAGGATGTATTTCAACGCCTTAGCCCAGAAAGTCTTGTGGCCTTTGAGTTATATAACCCAAGGTGGCTGCTTTCTTGGGTTCCTCAAATGTAGCGCAAATGGAATATACATAGTCAAGAAGCCACCAGCTCTAGATGATAGATTTCTTGAAACTTGTGGACCAGCCTACAATGACTCTCAGGCTTCATCACTTCTCATTGTGAACAATGACCTGCTCTCTGCAACTTCTGTAATATAGGGTGTTTTGTCTCACTGGCTTTAGGAAAGTTGAATGACAGTGAAGCTGCTTTATACTAAGGAGGTACCTGGAAGGCATGAAAAGTAAGTGGATAGGTATGGAGACTAAACAGAGTGATAATGATGGCAAAAGGCTGAATGCCCATCACTCTTTCTAGTTGATTCACTTAGAAAGCATTTTGTTTTCTCTATTATAATCTCTTTACCATAGAGCAAAATATATAACAAAAGAATTTACCACTGTTCAAAAGAGACAATAAAAGAATTTTTTTTATCTTTTGTTGGTTGTGGGGCTTGAACCCTGGGCCTGGATGCTGTCCATCAGCTCCAGCTCATGGTTAGTGTTCTACCACTTGAGCCACACTGCTACTTCTGGTTTTCTGGTAGTTAATTGGAGATAAGAATCTCATGGACTTTCCGGGCTTGGTTGGCTTTGAATCATGATCCTCAGATCTCAGCCTCTTGAGTAGCTAGGATTACAGGCGTGAGCCACCGGTGCCGGATAATAAAAGAATTCTTATAGACATTATTATTAAATTATGCTTGCTGGAAAGACACAACCATCAGAGTAAGAGAAAAAATAAGCACACAAGAGATAAATGAGATTATTATTATTTTTTTATTTTTAAATTTATTTTTGGCAGTCCTGAGGCTGGAACTCTGGGTTTGGGCACTGTCCCTGAGCTCCTTTTTGCTCAAGGCTTGTGCACTACCATTTGAGCCACAATTCCACTTCTGGCTTTTTCTGTGGTTAATTGGAGATTAGAATCTTACCTCCTGGGCATGGATATAGCTCAGTGGAAAAGTACTTGCCAAGCAAGTGAGTACAACATCCTGTACCAAAAAGAAAAGAAGAATAACAAAAAAAAGTCTTACTTCTTGCTTGGGCTGGCTTCCAACAGTGATCCTCAACTCTCAGCCTCCTGAGTAGCTAGTATTATAGGCGTGAGTCACTGGTGCCCAGCCTAGAGATCTCATCATGGCAATTTACTTTTGCACACTCTCCCCAGAGTAGGCTGGCACACTAAGTGGGGCAGTAGGCTTGCTGGGGTTTTTATTTCAGCTGAAGGAGTGGTGCTATCCCTCCTTCTTGTTAAGGAGTCAGGCTTGCATTCTGTTTATAATTGGTTACCAGGGTGATGGAGTGATACAAGGAAATTAGAAAGCATTCTGTCAGGAAAATTTCCTAGGGGGAGGGGGCGTCTATTCTTTAACCCTATTGTTAAGGACTCATACACTTGACATGGCTAGCTCGTTACAAAGAACACAGCTGATAGCTAAAATCTGAAGTTCAAGCCGGGCGCTGGTGGCTCACAACTGTAATCCTAGCTACTCAGGAGGCTGAGATCTGAGGATCTTGGTTCAAAGGCAGCCCGGGCAGGAAAGTCCGTGAGACTCTTATCTCCAATAAACCACTAGAAAGCCAGAAGTGGCTCTGGGGCTTAAGCAATAGAGTGCTTGCCTTGAGCTGAAGAGCTGAGGGACAGCGTCCAAGCCCAGAGTTCAAGCCCCATGACAAAAAAAAAAGAAAAAAAATCTGAAGTTCAGAATCAAATAATTCCAGGAAATATCAACACTAGAAAATATCACTACAAGGGGCTGGGAAGGTGGCTCAGTGGTAGAGCGCTTGCCTTGTATGCCTGAGGCCCTGGGTTGGATTCCTCAGCACCACATAAGCAAAAAGAAAAAAGCCAGAAGTGGTGCTGTGGCTCAAGTGGTAGAGTGCTAGCCTTGAGCTGAAGAGCTGAGGGACAGCGCCCAGGCCCAGAGTTCAGGCCCCATGACCGGACCCCCCCCAAGAAAAAAAAAGAAAGAAAGAAAATATCACTATAAAATGGTGACTGGTTCCAAGATGGAGACACTTTGGTTTGATAGAAAAGATTGCTTTTTCTCACATGCTTAAATTTAAAACCCAAAGCACTCTCATGTAAACATTTCTTGAAGGTGCCTGTAGCCCAAGCCCCAGAACACACAGGTGTGCAAGCACGCACACAAACAGAAACACACACACATACACATACACCCACACAGAGTTTGAGCCGGCACCAGTGGCTCATACCTGTACTCCTAGCTACTCAGGAGGTGAGATTGTAGGATCTTGGCTCAAAGCCAGCTAGGACAGTAAAATCCTTGAGACTCTCATCTCCAATTACCCACAAAAAGTTAGAAGTAGAACTGTGATTCAAGTGGTAGAGCGCTAGCTTTGAGCAACAAAGCTCAGTGATATTGCATAGGCCCTGAATTCAAGCCTCAGGACCAGTACACACACACACACACACACACACACACACACACACACTATCAGAAATGTCAGGAAACCAGATATAGTGGTACCTCAATATAATCTCAGTACTCAGGAACAGAGGGAGGAAGATCAAAGTTTGAGGCCAGCTTGTGCTACATAGTGAGACCCTGTACCAGAAAGAGACAAGACACCTAATTAACTCTCCTGCTACATGGGGACTCAACAAAAAGTCAGCAAAGGGATGGCTGATAGAGCACTAGTCAATGAGCTAAAGTGTCAGTACTGAGTACTAGTCTCAGATAAGAAAAGAAAAGAAGTTAGCAACTAGCAACCTGAAGGAGTACTCTTACTGGAACTGCTTATGCTAGTAGCCTGACCTTGAACCTTCAGCCAGAAAAGAAATAAATTTCTGTTGTTTATAGGTCATCCAGTAGGACTGGGAATGTAGCTTAGTGGTAGCATGCTTGCCTAGCATGCATAAAGCCCTAGGTTCAATTCCTCAGTATCCCATAAACAGAAAAAGCCAGAAGTGGCACTATGGCTCGAGTGGTAGAGTGGTAGCTTTTGAGCAAAAGAAGCTCAGGGACAGTGCCCAGGCCCAGAGTTCAAGCCCCAGGTCTAGCAATAAATAAATAAGTCACTAAGTCTATTGTGCTTTCTTATGCAACATTAACTAATACAAAGTATCAACAGTTTGTTGCTCCCAGTTCATATGTTAAAATTGTGTGGTATATGTATGTATGTGTGTACGTGTGTGCACGTGCTGTTACTGGGGCTTGAACTCAGGGCCTTTTGCTCTTGCTTGGCTTTTTGCTCAAGGCTGGAGCTCCATCACTGGAGTCACACCTCCACTTTTGCTTTTTTTTTTTTTTTTTTTGCTGGTTGATTGGAGATAGGAGTCTCTTAGATTTATCTGTCTTCCGACAAAAACAAACAAACAAAAAACAAACCTTGCCTTGAACTGAAGAGCACAGGGACAGCGCCCAAGCCCAGAGTTCAAGCCCCACAATCGACAAAAACAAAAAAACAAAAACAGATTTATTTGTCTATGGTGTTTTCAAACCTCCATTTTCAGATCTCAGCCTCTTGAGAATCCAAAAGTACAGGGAGGGGCTGGGAAGGTGGCTCAGTGGTAGAGCGCTTGCCTTGCATGCAGGAGGCCCTGGGTTCGATTCCTCAGCACCACATAAGCAAAGAAAAAAAAAGCCAGAAGTGGCGCTGTGGCTCAAGTGGTAGAGCACTAGCCTTGAGCTGAAGAGCTGAGGGACAGCGCCCAGGCCCAGAGTTCAGGCCCCATAACCGGACCCAAAAACAAACAAACAAACAAACAAAAGTACAGGGAACTTCCAGCAATGACCAAAGCAACTTACATAAAGTATGATCACTGAAAACCATCCTAGAAAAAAAATACAATTAAAAATAATGAGGGTTTTGGGGTATATTTAGGAAGCAACAAAAATATTTCAGAACTAAAAGTCACACAATTTGTTCAATGAGGTATTTAAACTCTTTTGGCACAATCACAATGAAATTGTTGTAGCATTAAACTCAGTGGACCATTCTCAAGAGTTTAAGAGCTAATGAGACCTGAAAAAGTCTCATGAGACCTGAAGAAGTCTCTTCACAAACAGAAATAAGACAATTAAAGAGTGTCAACAGATTCTAACTTTCTAGAGGATAAAACAGAAAGGGAAACACCAGGAGTCAGTGGCTCATGGCTGTAATCCTACCTATGCAGGAGGCTGAGATCTAAGGACTGAGGTTTGATGCCAGTAGAGGCAGGAAAATATGTAAGACCCTTATCTCCAGTTAACAGCCAAAAAGCCAAAAGTGGAGTTGTGGTATAGGTGGTATAGGGCTAGCTTGAGCAAAAAAGCTCAGGAACATCACCCAGGTACTGAGTTCAGTCCTGGTATCATTATAAAACAACAACAAAAGAAAGAGGAATAAAAACTAACATTGCTGGCTGTGGCTTAGTGGTAGAGTACTTGCCTAGTATGCATGAAGTCCTGGGTTTGATTCCTCAGTACCATATAAACAAAAAAGCCAGAAGTTATACTGGGGTTCAAGTGGTAGAGTACTAGCCTTGAGCAAAAGAAGCTCAGAGACAGTGCCCAGGCCCTAAGTTCAAGCTGCAGGATTGTCAAAAACAAAAAACAAAAACAAAAAAAACACCAAAAAGCTAACATTTCTTCCTGAAGGTGGTAAATATGTTTTTGTTTTGGTGACAAAAACATAGTATGGGCCCATACTATATAGCAGGAAAACTAATGCCTTCAAAGTGATGGTATCACAGGCATGATCTACCATGCCAGGCCTAGGCATTCAGAAATTTATTCACTTGATCTTTAATACAATTGTACATATAATACTGGAGTTATGAGGAAATTCTCTTCCCTTCAAAAGCAGATTTTCTCAAAGTCTTAATTGCTTACTCACCCCAACATCTCTATTAAAAGCAGGGAGAGAGAAAAACCTAGTGTACTTTTGATCTTGATAGGAAGCTATGAGGAGATTTAAAACCATAAAACATGGGAGTGGGCACAGAAATGGAGGGACAAAAGGTGAAAAAAATGCAACAGTGGTACTTACTAGACACTAGAAAATGAACTATACAACTTGTGGGTGGGGCTGAGGGAAACACTGGGAATAGGGGTGAACATTGTCCAAAATGAAATATAGTCATTACCTGCCTTATGTAACTGTAACCCCTCTGTATATCACTTTTATAATAACAAAAAATAAACAAAAAATATAAGGGAAGAAACAGATGCTTCACATTATGGGCTCCAGTTTGCTGGAGTTTTTTAGCTGTCAATCAAATAGGAAGCACACAGTCTCATAAACAATGAGTCAGCCCACATCCATGTGACTCATAAGGGTAATATTCACTCAACATTCATTATGAGACCACAAAAAATAATGAGCTGCATGTTCAGAAACACAATAGGCTGCCTTCAAAAAAAAAAGCAAAAGGCTCCCTCCAAAAAAAAAAAAAGCAAAAGAGAATACACAGGGCCATTTTCAGGGGAGATTAAAATACATCTGCTGACTGCTGGGCGCCTGTAATCCTAGCTACTCAGGAGGCTGAGATCTGAGGATCGTGGTTCAAAGCCAGCCCAGGCAGGAAAGTCTATGAGACTCTCTTGTTCTTTTTTTTTTTTAATACATTTTTTATTGTAAAAATACTATACAGAAGGGTGACAGTTACATGAGCAAGGTAATGAGTACATTTCCTATCAAGCATTGTTACCGCCTCCTTTGTTTTTCCCTTACCCTCCCTTACCTCCCACCTCCACAACTACTCCTCTTCCCCACTAGAAAACGGGAAGTGGCGCTGTGGCTCAAGTGGTAGAGCGCTTGCCTTGAGCTGAAGAGCTCAAGGACAGCGCCCAGGCCCAGAGTTCAAGCCCCACTACCCAGCCCCACCACCCCAAAAAAATACATTAGCTGAATTCAGAATGTCAGGATTTAGCACTGTTATGTAAAATTCACCCAGGTGTTCACATGCTGAGAAGACAGAAGACAGTACTCATTTAATGAGCACTCACCAGAAACATAGTCCTATTCTATGATCTGGGTTTAGCATTCATCATCCCAAGCTCAGCCAAAGCAGTTTGTGGTCATAGCATACTGTAATTCAATATGACTGTTTTTCCTTTTTTTTTTTCTTTTCTTGTCTTAGTACCAGGGCTTGAACTCAAGGTCCCAAGCACTTATTTGGCTTTTTTGCTCATGAATGGTGCTCTACCACTTGAACCACACTTTGTCTCACTTTTTGCTGGTTAATGATAGAGTGTCACAGACTATTTAGCTGGGACTAGCTTTGAACCTTGATTCTAGGACATTAGCCTCCTTAGTAGCTAGGATTATGGGCATGAGCCTCTAGCACATGGCTGAATATGACTGTGTGTGTGTGTGTGTGTGTGTGTGTGTGTGTGTGTGCGCATGCCAGTATTGAGGCATATGCTCTTCCCCCCACCCCCGGGCTGGGGTTCTACCACCTCAGCCACACCACCAGTTTTTTGCCAGTCCTGGGGCTTGAACTCAGGGCCTGGGCACTGTCCCTGAGATCCTTTTGCTCAAGGGTAGCACTCTACCACTTGAACCACAGTGCTACTTCTGCCTTTTTCTGTGTATGTGGTGTGAGGGCTTCATGCATGCTAGGCAAGCACTCTACCACTAAGCCACATTACCAGCCCCACTTCCAGATTTTTTTTTTTTTTTTTTTGTCAGTCATGGGGCTTGAACTCTGGGCCTGGGTGCTATCCCTTAGCTCTTCAGCTCAAGGCTTACACTCTACTTGAGCTACAGTGCCACTTCTGGCTTTCTGGTGGTTTATTGGAGATAAGAGTCTCATGGACTTTCTTGCCCGGACTGCCTTTGAACTGAGATCCTCAGATCTCAGCCTCCTCAGTAGCTAGGTTTACAGGAATGAGCCACTGCACTCCAGATTTTTGAAGATTAAGTGGAGGTAAGGGTCTCTTGGACTTTCCTGCCCAGGCCAGCTTCAAAAGTACAATCTTTAGACCTCAGCCACCTGAGTTGTTAGGTTTACAGGCATGAGCCACCAGCACCTCTCAGTATGACTCTTACAACTCCTTAAGGAAATGCAGGAAATAGAAAACTAAAGACATCTTTTTTTTTTTCTTCTTTTTTTTGGTTGGTGGTAAGGCTTGAACTCTGGGCCTGAGCGCTGTCCCTCAGCTCTTCAGCTCAAGGCTAGTGCTCTACCACTTGAGCCAGTTCCGGTTTTCTGGTGCTTTTATTAGAGATAACAGTTTCACGGACTTTCCTGCCTGTGCTGGCTTTGAATCGTGATCCTCAGATCTCAGCCTCCTGAGTAGCTAGGATTACAGGCGTGAGCCACTGGCGCCCAGCAAACTATCTTTTTTTTTTAATGCACAAAAGTTTTTATTCTTCTATAATTTCTTAAAATAAAAATATCAACAAGCTAGGTGCCAGTGGTTCATACCTGTAATTCTAACTACTCAAGGTGAGATATGAGGATCATGGTTCAAAGCCAGCTCGGCCAGGAAAGTCCATGAGACTATTATCTACAATTAACTACCAGGCTCAAGTGGTAGAGTACTAGCTTTGAGCTGAAGAACTGAGGGGCAGCACCCAGGCCCAGAGTTCAAGCCTCACCACCAACCAGAAAAAAGAAAAAAGAATATCAATAAATCTTCAAACATGCCATTACCAAAATAAGAATGTTCAAGAGAATATTTTAATAAACTCATAGAGTTTACCAGGTAATTATTTGTTTAAATTTACTTTGTTGTTGTTTTATAGGTAATATATAGTGGGGTTACTTTTTGTTGTTGTTGTTGGTCGTGGTGCTTGAACTCTTGGCCTGAACGCTGTCCCTCAGCTCTTCAGCTCAAGGCTAGCGCTGTACTACTTGAGCTACAGAGCCACTTCCCGTTTTCTGGTGGTTTATTGGAGATAAGAGTTTCACAGACTTTCTTGCCCTGGCTGGCTTTGAACCTCGATTCTCATATCTCAGCCTCCTGAGTAGCTAGGATTATAGGCATGAGCCACCGGCGCCCAGCTACAATGGGGTTACTTTTTTTTCTTTGGGGGGGGGTCCGGTCATGGGGCCTGAACTCTGGGCCTGGGTGCTGTCCCTCAGCTCTTCAGCTCAAGGTTAGCGCTCTACCACTTGAGCTACAGCGCCACTTCTGGTTCTCTGTTGGTTTATTGTAGATAAGAGTCTCATGGACTTTCCTGCCAGGGCTGGCTTTGAACCACGATCCTCAGATCTCAGCCTCCTAAGTAGCTAGGATTACAGGTGTGAGCCACTGGCGCCTGGCTAATATTTTTATTTTTTAAGACTTTAACAGGTAATTGTTTAAATTTACTTTAGGTAGTCTAGGTCAACCTCAATTTCTAGATCCTCCTATGTTAGCCTCCCAAGTGTTGGAGTTACAGACATTCACCACCATGACCAGAATAAAAGTCGCTTTAAAAAGAAAATCAGTGGAGCTGGGAAGGTGGCTCAGTGGTAGAGTGCTTGCCTTGCATGCATGAAGCCCTGGGTTCGATTCCTCAGTATCACATAAGCAGAAAAAGCTGGAAGTAGGGCTGAGGCTCAAGTGATAGAGTGCTACGACTGAAAAAAAAAAAAAAAGAAAGAAAATCAGTGATTATGAGAACTATACAACTTTTTTTTTTTTGGGGTCCAGTCATGGGGCTTGAACTCTGGGCCTGGGCACTGTCCCTCAGCTCTTCAGCTCAAGGCTAGCGCTCTACCACTTGAGCCACAGCACCACTTCCGGCATTTTTCTTTTTTTTTTTTTGCGTATGTGGTGCTGAGGAATTGAACCCAGGGCTTCATGCATGCAAGGCAAGCGCTCTACCACTGAGCCACCTTCCCAGCCCCTGAGAACTATACAACTTTTGGAAGGAGATAGGAAGGAGGGAATGGGAGAGAAGGAGGGAACAGATGACACTGTATGAGAGAAAATGTACTTATTACTTGACTCATGTAAATGTAACCCCTCTGTGTATCACCTCTGTAATAACAATAAATTTTTAAACATCAATGATTATTACTGTCATTCCTTGCCTGTATTTTCCAGAGTCCAATAGACTTCAAAATATTAAAATTTAAGTGTATAATTTGCTATTTTACTATATGAACAATTGAAAACTCATTTTTATAAGCAGTCTCTGAGGTGATTTCAAAGGTAATTCATCTACATAATTGACTTTGAAAAGACCACAGCTAATCTGCAACTATGCTTCATTATCAGAACTAGATGAATTACTCCATCTGGCAAAAATAGTTAATTTTAATTATAATTCACATTTAAAGGTAATTTTACTTCAGAGACATAATAGAGTCATCTGGGTCATAATTTAGGCAATTTCCTAATTGGCCTAGTTTTGTAGCCAAGCCTGTGAAACAATTAAAATATAACATCTGTTTCATACAGGGTTTTACAGCTTTGAAAGTGCTCCCACTTAGAAAGAAAGAAAGAGAGAGAGAGAGAGAAAGAAAGAAAGAAAGAAAGAAGGAAAGAAAGAAAGAAAGAAAGAAAAGGAAAAGAAAAGGGCTGGGAATGTGGCTTAGTGGTACAGTGCTTGCTGAGCATGCATGAAGACTTGGGCTCAATTCCTCAGTACCACATAAACAAAAAAAGCCAGAAGTGGTACAGTGGCTCAAGTGGTAGAGTCCTATGCTTGAGCAAAAGAAGCTCAGGTACTGTGCCCAGGCCCTGAGTTCAAGCCCCAAGACTGGTAAAAGAAAAACAGAACAAACAAAAAACCTCCAAAAACCAAACCAAACCAAACAAATCAAAACACAAAGCCGGGCACCAGTGGGTCACACCTGTAACCCTAGCTACTCAGAGAGGTTGGGATCTGAGGATCTCTGACGGAAGAAGCCAGTCCTGGCAGGAAGGTCTGTGAGACTCAATTAATCACAGAGAAAGCCGGAAGTGGTGCTGTGGTTCAAATGGTAGAGTGGTATCCTTGAGCAAAAAGAGCTCAGAGGAGGGCCCAGGCCTGGAGTGTAAGCACCACGACCATCAGCACCACTAAGAAAAAAGCTCAGGGACAGCATCCAGGCTCTGAGTTCAAGCCCCAGGAACTGGCACAAAATGGAGGAGGGGGGAGAGAAGGAGGAGAGGGGGAAGGGGGAGGAGGGAAGGGGGAGGTGGGAAGGGGGAGAAGGGGCCCGTGGTTCCCTCACTGCACCTCTAAGCTCTCGCCCTGCTCGACCTTGGTAACCTGGAGGCGGAAGCTGGACTCGGCAGAGCACCTTACAACCTGAGGCACACCTGTCCCCATCCTGGGAGGACCCAGACCGAGGTGGCCTCGGTCCTCGGACCTCCGAGGCCGAGGTGGGGGGGCTGGGGGGTGGGGAGTGTCTCGAGATCCTCCCTCGGGGTCTCTTGGGGCCCCACACGAGCAGCAGAGGCCGCTGGATGTGAGGACCGTTTCTGTAACTGACGACAGTGGTCTGGCGGTTGTTCTGTCCAGTACTGGCCCACTCACCTCTTAACCTGCCAGCCTGCCCTGTGTGCCTAGAACATGGCTCTTGGGCTAGGATGGATGGGGTGGAGGCACAGGAAAATACCCCAGGACAGTTTCCCATCACTTCTTCTACTCTGGATTCTGCAGTTTCCGGCAGTCAGAAAGCAGCGGCCAGCGGAGTGCTTTCTGCCTGTGTGTCTCCCGCCTATTGGGTCTATCAGTCTGGTGGAGTGAGCTGCTGGCTGACCTCATTTAATTAATTAACCTATTTATTTATATTTCAGTAATTGTGCAAAAACGTTTCTATTAACAGGTGTTTTTTTTTAATTTTTATTTTTTGTCTATTGTGGGCCTTGAATTTAGGCCCTGGACACTGTCCCTGAGTTCTATTGCTCAAGACTAGTGCTCTACCACTTTAAGCCAAAGCTTCACTTCTTGTTTTTTTTTTTTTTTTTTTTCTGTAATTAATTGGAGACAAGAGTCTTATGAACTTTCCTGCCTGGGCTGACTTTGAATCAAGATCCTCAGTTCTTAGCCTCCCGAGTAGCTAGGGTTATGGGTGTGAGCCACAGCACCCAGCTCCTAGACTTTTCTTGAAGTATTTCCTGACCATTGGCTGGTCATTTAGGAACATCTCAACTATGATAGCTAAACTGTGACCACTGGAATTTATCTTCTTTTCAGGCTGATGTAAATACTTAGGTCCTTGAAGCTGAATGGAAAAGCTAATCCCCAAATCAAATTGGGATATTTAAAGTGAATTCAAGCCTACTTAATCATTGTGATTGATGGTGCTTTGGTAACATAGGTCTTGATACCCTACACAGAATAATCTGCTTTCTCCTGACTAGTCAAAGTTATGACTGGTGAGTTACAGACTCTGGAACTTTTGCTTTTTTCTTCTATTATGGTACTGGGATTTGAACTCAGGGTTTCATGCTTATAACAAGGGAGGCATTCTACCACTTGAACCATGCCCCTAGTCACTCTTAGGCTTTTCAATATTGCCTGCAAGTCAAGAAAAATGATGACAGAATAACACCCACTCAGCCTGACCATAAACAAATGGCTTTGTAATATAATATAATATAATATATAAGTGGCCTTTTGAAAAAGTGAAAAGAAGAATGGGCACTTGAGATGATTCTCTGTGATCTGAAGGTATCTTTTCTGTCTCCATAGTGTGTTTTCTCTCAGAAATATGTGTACCATTGAGAAGCTTACCAAAAGCAAATACAACTCCCTCATGCTTCAGACTGCTGAAATGATGGTCTGTGACCTAAAGACTGTTGAATATTTGAACTATTTGCATTCACACCGAATGGGCTGAAGTTGCATTTGATGGAACTCCACTGGTTTTCCTGAAACCTCTAGAACTGAAGAAGAATTGCAGGTGAGTGAAGTTCTGAACATACATATATCGAGTCATTTCTGCATAGTTGATGATGCCATTGCACCAAAACCAATATTTGCATCATTTTTGAGTAACAGAGGAACTGTAGTTCCCTTAATTAACCATCCTATCCATGGTTAGTGACAAACTTTTTCAAGCTACTTGACAAATGTGGTACCCTATTTTGGCCCTGTAGGAGTACTGCAATAACTTATCATGTTCTGAAGATGCCTTTTCTGTCTCAGTAGTGTGTTTGCTCTCAGAAGTATGACCCTTTACTATTACGAAAATTGCCAGCAGCAGGCACAATCCCTCATCTTACAGACTTCTAGAATGATGGTCTTGTTAACTTAAAGCAGATGAGCCTTTGCAGTGTTCTGCTTCCCCACAAAAATGTAAAGGAAAGACAGAACCAGTGGGCAGGGGAAGGGACATTATATGTCTCATTGGGATCTGGTAAGTGACCAATGGAAGGAAGTTTTCTCACAATTGCCCACTTGCTAGGTGACTGGGTAGGATGAAGTAAGGCTATGAGATGATTCTCTGGGATCTGATGAAGCATAATACCCTCTGTCAACAGTTGGGGGTTTAGAGAGAGGTATAATTGAACTCACCACCTCCATGATATCTTAGCTATGAAAGCTCATTTGTTGAGGTAATTCTCAGCCACTGAAATCTGAAATTAAGTCCAGACCCATGTTTAACTGGTGGGGGGCTTCTCCTCACCCCTTTTTGCTGACCTCTGCTGCTTATGGAAAGAAATGTCCTCTCTGCTCCAGCAAACATCTGATTGGCTGCCTTTGCACAGCCTTGTACTCACTGAAGAGAGCAACTTGGTCTCTAGACAGCTGTTGTAATCCCTAAAGTACTTGTGTTCAAATCTATGGTCTGTGCTTTTCTAAAAAGTATCTGAATTCAACTGGTGAGAGTTTGGGCCAAGCTAAGGTGTGAAAACTCAGAGTCAATTTTGCAAAGGTAGACTTGAAATCATTTCCTGCTTGCTCGTATGATGTGCTTATTAAGTATCAGAGACAATTACTTTAATATAGAACATTTTCATTTTGTTATGAATATATGAATATTCATCCTCCAGTGGTTGGCAAATGAACAGCTTCAGTCTCCATGGCTCTACTGTGATGTTGTCAGACATTTGCCACCGTCAAGTGATACAATCAACCCTATTACCATGCAGGATTTCTTGCTATAGTCTAGGATATGTGAAGGTGAATTTATCACACTGAAGCCAGCAGTCAGAGAAAATAATTGATGCTGTGACAAAGGAAAGAGCTATATGATTCTTCAGAAGCAACCATGACCTGCCAAACTTGTAACTCTTTCCCCAGCTGACCTCCTATTCATGACATGAAGCCATAAATTTGTGGCCCTTGAAACTTACCTGTATTAACAATGGGTTAAACAATTTACAAGTAATTTTAACTGATACTTCTGAATATGTTGTGGAAACAAAATGTATTATGTAAATAATACTTCTCTTGATTGTAAGGCGTGGACACAGCCACAATTAAAGCATTGTTGGTGGAATGTCCAGAGGAAGGAACAAAGAGGTGTGCTTAAGGAAACTTTCAGTGGCTACACAGACTGGCCTCTTATTTGGCAGTGAGTTCTGATAAGCCTTTTGATTTACACGTGTCAGTGACTGGAACTTATGAAGTTGCAGCCTGGCACTAAGCAGAAACACGCTATCAGGTTTCGGACAGTTTTGCCTGGCATACTCCATTTAAGCAGTTATTATTGGCTTGCTATGGAGTGCTAGTAGACACTGAGAAACTCACTGAGTGATATAAGGCGGAGTTATATATTCTATGTCTCTTCTTAGATGGGACAAAATGAAAATATGAACAAAGTAAGTAGGTAATGTCCAGCAAGCTTGTATCATTAAATAGACAGGGTGTATCGAGTAATGAAGTAAAATGAGTCTACTGATTTCCTGCTGCCATTACAATAAATTGTCACAAGCTTAGTGGCTTAAACAATACAAATGTATTGCCTTACAGTTATGAAAGCCAGAAATCCAAACTAGGTTTTCTTACACTGAACTGAAGGTGCTTGTGGGGCCGTGTTCCCTGCAAATGCTCCAGGGTAGGATCAGTTTCCTTCCTTTTTTTCCAGTTGCTGGGGCGGTCCTTATTCCTTGGCTAATCACCCTTTGTATCTTGCTTTCGTCAGTATATCTCCTACTTGTCTTCTGGAGTCAAATCTCTCTCCCAAGGACAGTGGTGCTTATATTTTGGATCCACACAGATAACCCAGGATAGTCTCACCTTTTCAAGGTTGTTAATCACATCCATAAGATGCTTTTTAACTTATGAAGTAACACTCATAGGTTTGGGGAATCAGGACCTAGAAATCCTTGTTGGCTATGAATCAACAAACAATTATTTGACATCAGTAGAATCTTATAGGGACATATATATGGCTATCTCAGATGCAGTCAATCATCACCTTAGGCTTTTTAAAAGCCGGGACATGTAAGGTTCTGGAAGATACCTGTGTCTGGTCCCTCGGTGAATCAGCTCAATTACATACCTGCGGGGTTTTGTAGAAAAAGAGTTAACTTTGCAGTATGAGCCTTCTTTAAGAAGGCCTTCTTGTAAAGTTGACCCTTGCCTAGTGTCTGGGAATTAGAATTACAGAGGGTTTACCTTCCTTACCAGAAGTGGTGGTTCCAAAATGTTCCTCCAATCAAAATGGTTTATGCTGAACACTTGCTTTCCTTCTGGGAGTCTGGAATTTGGACATGCATTCTGCAGAAGGTACCTACTTGACCAGACCACAGTAAAAATATTGGCACTAAGTTGCAAATGAGCTTTCCGGGTAAACCACACTTCAGATGCGTTCATTTCCCATCCAACATGGAAAAAGATTCTCGGAATTTTGCACCTGGTTTCCTCTAGACCTGTGCCTATTCCCTTTGCTAACTTTGTTTTGTATTTTCACAGTAATAAATATTAGCTATGATAGTGTATGATTCTATACTGACTATTGTTAGTCCTTCCAGTGAATCATCAAACCTGAACGGACGGTCTTTGGGGCCACCAACACATGTGGGTTGGAAGTGGGATATGTTAGCTCAACATTGACTGTCGGAAATATGAAACATTGGAGAAACTAAGAATGAAAGAGTGGGAAATAACAAACTCTTGGTTCTAGGCTGGCTCATGGGATAGTATGAAACAATCTTTTGAGAGCGGTAATTGGAATCAGTGGAATTTGAAAATGACAGTTCCCACGCAAAAAGAGTTTGTTGATGAATTTCCTGTTGTTTAGGCCTGTGATAGCTGAAGTGAGAGGGCGATGTACAGCCTAGCCCCACATTCTCCAAGGTAAGAATGAATGGGCCAAACGTGTTGAAAATTTACACAACTCTTGCCTCTCCCTTGAGAGGGAAGAGTGTTAAGTACATTTTCAGGGCTGGAGCAAAGCAAACCAGATGAGGGTTTAAAATTATTTTTTAAAAAAGTGAACTAGAAACACAAACAAAAACCCCACTCTAGTCATTTCTTTAGGGCAGCTGTTGCTACTGGTAAAGTAGTCCTACTTGCCTGAATTTCAGTGAGGATTCTTTCTGGTAGCTGTAGTGTTAATTAACCTTGTTAATAGTAAGATTTCTGCTAATGGGTAAACTTAAATATTAAGTGTGTGTTTGTTGCTAAAGTAAATTTCCATTTAAATGGGGATTTATACTGAAAATGGTAGAACACCTGAAATCCCTGTACTTGCGGAGAGAGGGCAACATAGAATTGTGAGCTTGAGGCCAGCCTGGGCTACATAGCGAGGCCCTGTCTCAAAAACACAAAACAAAGCAAATACCAAACTTATTAAAAAAAAAAAATTAGGAAAGGAACTTGAAAATAGTTTTGTGTTTTATGGCTATTAAATCTGGATACAGAATTAAAATAAATGTAGATGTTGTGTTTGTACTTTTGTAAGCACTAGAGGGATCGGCCCATCAGGAAAAGCTGCAAACAAGGAGATGTAGTAGGGACACACAATAACTGCTTTTTTTGCTACTGTGGGGTGGGTTGAAATTTAAATTCTTTGAATCTTACAAAGTAAAGGTTCATAATTGGCAATTTTTAGCTCTATTTTTTCCTATTGGAACCTCTTGAAAGAAAGAAACAAGAACCAGGCATTGGCCTTTATTCCTAGGTACTCAGTAGACTCAGATCTGAAGCTCATGGTTTGAAGCAGAAAAGTCCATGAGACACTTATCCCCAATAAACTACAAACAACAGCAAAAAAAAAAGCCAGAAGTGGAGCTGTGGCGTAGTGGTAGAATGCTAGTCTTGAGCCAAAGAAGCTCAGGGACAATGCCCAGGTCCTGAGTTCAAGCCCCAGGACTGGCAAAAAAGAAGAAAAAGAAACATGAAAAGAGAAGCACTCTCTACATGGAAATGATACTCTTGAAATTTTACAAAGCTGATTTTAGTTGCTAGTGAATACTTGTAAATCAGTTTGTATGTGTGTGGGCGTGCACGTGTGTGTTTTTGATTTTGTTTATTCTTGGTGCTGGAGACCAAACCCTGGGCCTCTTACTTGCTAGGCAAGTGCTCAGCCACTGCGCTGAGCACTGTATTTGTAATCAGATATCTTATCAATGAAGACTAATGACATTCCATACAGATGACCGCCATGACTAGGTCAACTTGGACTCTTAGTGTTTTGCTTGTCAGTTGGACACTGGATGTGGCTCTGGACCTTGCAACAGCACAGCTTTGTTTAAAGAAAAGTCACTGTGGCATCTTGATCTTAATTGCCTAAAGTGGACTTCAAGCTGTATCCTGATACTTTCTGGTATGGGTTTTTTCAGCCTGAACACTTGCTTGGTCAAACCCAAATGTGACAAAGTGGCTGTGTTCAAAGATAAAACCAGAAGACAACAAATGCCCATGAACTTGATTGTGGGAACACTACAGATTTAAGAACCTTGCTTTGGGCTAAATTTTACAACATCACAGATGCTGGCTGGACCACCTGAGTTACAAATAAATGCCCCAGGGGAGAAAAATGAGGATTATTTCTGTTAGGACTGTCTGAAATCAAGCTGCTCATTGACTCTATGGTTTCTGATGCACAGACTATTTGCCTTCCTAACAAGTGTTTCCTGCAAAAGCAGCAAGTTGATGGAGGGTATGTGACAGGAGTGTAACCGGATATCTGCTGTGGACAGATCAGATCATGAACCCTCTTCTCACTGCCATTGATTTGTGTTTGTCTTCCATTGCAGTTTACAACAGTGATGACTAGACTTTCCTCACTATTTTTTTTTTTTTGTGGTACACACACCTTAGTAAGACAGTTTAATTATTAGATGCAGCTGTTCCCAGAAAGGGATTGATCTTTCTAGGTTGCTTTTGGGGATTCATGGTCAGGACAAAAAGAATAGAAAGTTTTGTGAACCTATTTCTAAGATGTTTAACAATTTATTTGTCCTGACCAATTATGAGTATGATGTATCTTTCTGGTTAAACTCTTATCAAAATGTTGGAAAATACTTTTGTGACGGTTGCATACAATGCTTCCAGATGAAAGTTCTGGATGAGAGTATGAGATAATTAGAAAATATTAAATTCTGGTTGTGAATAGTACATACTTGCTTTGGTAACAAAAGGGGATTTTTTTAAAAACCCACCTCAGGTACATCTGGGCACTTAGCAGCTCATGTCTATAGTCTTAGATACTCAGGAGGTCAAGATCTGTGGCTTGAGGTTCAAAACTAGCCTGGGCAGAAAAATCCAAGAGACTCCAATTAACCAGTAAAAAGCTGGAAGTAGAGGCATAGTTCAAGTGATAGGATGCCAGCTTTGAGCCGAAGAGATTGAGAGTCCAAGCCCTAGTATGAGCACATATTCAAAAAGGAAAAAAAAAAAGTACGAGGTTGGGGGGTGGGGAAAGGGTATTAATGAACTTTGGTTTTCAGAACTGTTCCTGGAAAGCCTTCCTATCTTCCCAAGGGAATCTGTTCATTCTGCTGTGAGCACTTGGAGTTCAAACTGCTTGCTCAAAGCTGGCCACACTGACCACAAGGGGTCACCTGTTTTTTTCTGCAAACTGTGAACAGGTATCCACACTCGTGAAGCTCATAAACTCATGTCACAGACAAAGCTACTTGGATGTAGCTGGCACAGCCACCGCCTTGGAAACCAAGGGCTGATTGCATTATTGAACTGAGAACCAATGGTCGTAATCCCCACAATAGAAGGCCACATTGAGGGTCTGGTCCTAGGGCATTGCCTAGTACAGGTCTTGATTGGTGTGCTCCAATGATCAAAATCTCTTTATTTCTATGGGAATCACATGAATGCACTTCTTGTGGGTGTATGACTCTGGAAAGCTTCAAGTTGGCTTCCATTTACTGGTTATTTTAGGTATGAATTCATACCTTAGGCCAGTTTAAATAACAGACAAACTTAAAGGTGAAGCCAGTTGGCTTTCTCAAATATGTCTGTGAGTTAATGGGATTTTTTTTAACTATTAAAGGAACTCCTATGAACATACTTGAGATAAAAGACTCCAGGTTGGCCTGATCCTGCTGCCTGGAGTCTTGCTGATGATACTTTTGCTGTAAATACGCAGGCCAAGGGTGGCCTGGGTAGAAATGGGCTAACATGACCTCCCTGGGACTCCCCCTTCTTGTTCTAAGGTTTGCTCTCTCCTGGAATTTCAGGAGTTCTTCTCTGTCGGGGTGCGATTGCTTTTTGTTTGCACCTTTCCAATACCACTTGGGTAAAACTAAGTTGTTACAACTGTAGCACCATTTTGCTGGGTCTCTGAATACTTCAGGAATCTTTCAAAGGTTCCTTCATGAAAACTAAGTGCTCTAGTGAACTTAAGCCAAATACATGATTTAAGTTCAGTAACCAGATGTGTGAGCCACAACACTTTTGGAAGACAAAATTTTTTCTTAATATGGATAATAGCATTTTAAATTAAGAAGTGCTATAACTGAAAAAAAGTTAGCATAGAAGGTCTTGGCATCCTTATTAGAAAGGTCTGCTTATTGGGTTGGCAATTGGCTGGCTTCTGGTAACTGGGACTATGGAGGCTTTCCCATTTTCCAGGCTTGGTAAGAGTGGCTCATTTTGCCTAAACCATGCAACCAATATGGTTCATACTGAACACTTGCTTTCCTTCTGGGAGTCTGGAATTTGGGTATGCACTCTATGGAAGGTATTTACTTGATGAGCCCTCAATAGAAATGCTGTGTGCTGTCTCTATGGAACCCTTCTGGTGGTTACTTGTGTGCTTTCACAAGGTGATGGTTTGAGCATGTATCCTTTATGTAAGAAGACTCCTGGGAATTCTTGTGCCTTGTTTCTTCTAGACTGTTCTGAGTACCTGTTCCCTTTACTGACTTCATTTGTATTCTTCTACTCTATTAAATCTTAACTGTGAGTATGACTATATGACGAGTGTCATCACTTCTTTTCAAAAATCATCAAACCGAGGGGTGATGCAGGACTTCTACATAAGGAAGCATTGGATGTTAGGTTCTGGCAGCTCACACCTGTAATCCTAGCCACTCAGGAGGCTGATATCTAAGCATCTTAGTTCAAAGCAACCTGTGCAGGAAAGTCCTTGAGACTCTTATCTCCAATTAACCACCAAACGCCAGAAATGGGGCTTGTCTCAAGTGAGAGCACTAGCCTTAAGCAAAATAGCTCAGGGACAGTGTCCAGACCCTGAGTTAAAGCTTAGGATTGACAGGAAAAAAAGAAAGGACTCTACTGCTATAGCTATACAACTTTAGCTCTGCTCATTGGATAAAGGGAACTTAGCGAAGGCAAAGTTGTGAGTTTTGTAGCTTGTTCTAAAAATGCCTCCCAAATGTACCTTATTTTATATTCATTAACTTGTGATATTTGTCAATTGGCTTGCTATTAATATCTGACGGATGGAAAAGTCCAAGTCTTGGGCTCACTATAGGGATGCACTTAATGGCAACAGATTACACAATCTATTTTTTTCTGTTCATGACACCTGTGTATGCCTATGGAAACCGTTTGAGAATGAATATCAATGGAATCAATGAGTACATCAGACCTAGCTTCCAGGTAAGGGCCATCATCACTTAAATGAACTATTTCACAGAGCATGGAAATCCATCTAGAAGGCAAGAATTGTGCCCCCCGCAAATAGCCCCAGTACCAATACACAAGGCCAAAGAAGCCTGACCATATACTTGAACTGCTAATGACATAGTTAAGTAACAAAGGAACTTGGGTCTAGAACACTGGACCAAGCTAGTATTGGCAAATTGTTTTCTTTTTCCCTCTCTCCATGTCTATCCACTGGTAATTGGGTTACTGGAATTCTTAAGGAACAAAGAAGAGCCAAGAGATGGGAGACTCTAACCTGCTTGTGTATATGTGTTGGTACTGGGACTTGAACAAAATCTACATCATGCAGATTGCTACTGCTGGTCAGTGGGGATATCTTTTTTTTTTTTTTTCGGTTGGTTTGGGGCCTGAACTCTGGGCCTGGGCACTGTCCCTCAGCTCTTCAGCTCAAGACTAGCACTCTACCACTAGAGCCACAGCGCCATTTCCAGCTTTTTCTGCTTATGTGGTGCTGAGGAATCGAACCCAGGCCCTCATGCATGCAAGGCAAGCACGCAACCACTGAGCCAACTTCCCAGCCCAAGTGGGGATATCTTAATGTAAGAATTCTCAAAGTCGTCTTAGCAACTGCTGACTCCAGCAGACAATAAACTCTCCTGATGACCACAGAACAGGATCAGCTCTTTGGACACTGATTTGATATACCAACTACTGTAAAGTTGACAGTTATATATTAACTAGGACAAATACAAAGGATTTGCGAACAATGGAAGGGGTGACATTGTACTTATGAACTGATTTGTTGAATTGAGTGTCCCCCATTTGTACTATTTAAAGTGTGTGTGTGTGTGTGTGTGTGTGTGTGTGTGTGTGTGTGTGTATGTATATTGGTACTAGGGCTTGAATTCAGGACAGAGACGCTGTCCCTTAGCTATTTTATTCAAAGTGTTCTACCACTTGAGCCAGAACTCCACTTCCAACTTTTTAGTGGTTGGTTTGAGACAAGTCTCATAGGCAAGAGTCTCATAGACTTTTGTGATTGGGCTGGCTTTGAACCGTGATCCTCAGATCTCAATCTCCTTAGTCAGAAACTTTTATACCTGACCACAACTCAGGAAGCCATGAGAGACTGTCTCATGATAACATCCAGGAAAGAGAGGGAAGTGGACTTTCAGCAGCAACTTGCAAGTTTGTCATTCTCTGTCTAGGGAGAGTATGAGGCAATCTACCAAGACTAGGTCTTTTAAAGGTAAGCCTTGTCTTTGTAACTTATATAGACCCATGTGAGATATCTGCACATGTCACAGAGCAGTTTCCTACAATTCCATTTTTTTATTTTTGGCCAATCTGGGGGCTTGAACTCAGGGCCTGGGCACTGTCCCTGAGTTTCTTTTGCTCAAGGCTAGCACTCTACCACTTAAGCCACAGTACTACTTCCGGCTTTTTCTGTTTGTATGGTACGGGGGAATTGAACCTAGGGCTTCATGCATGCTAGACAAGCATTCTACTACTAAGCCACATTCCCAGCCCTCCATTCTTTATATAACAAGTGAGGAAGTCTTTTCAATTATATGTCATCGCATCAGATATCCACATTTTCTAAATCCTATTTTTATAATGCCACTATACCCTAATAAGAAGTTCTTTTCCTTCCTTCCTTCTCCCCTTCCTCCTTCCCTTCCTTCCCCCCTTCCTTCCTTCCTCCCTGCTTTCCTGCCCTCCTTTCTACCTTTCTTCCTGTCTTCTTTCCCTCCTTCCTCTTTCAAATATTGCAGGTATAAGTGAGGACATTTTTTTTTTTTTTTTGGTCAGTTGTGGGGCTTGAACTCTGGGCCTGGGCGCTGTCCCTTAGCTCTTCAGCTCAAGGCGAGCGCTCTACCACTTGAGCTACAGCGCCACTTCCGGTTTTCTGGTGGTTTTTATTGGAGATAGGAGTCTCACGGTCTCTCCTGCCCGGGCTGGCTTTGAACCGCGATCCTCAGATCTCAGCCTCCTGAGTAGCTAGGATTACAGGCGTGAGCCACCAGCGCCCGGCAAGTGAGGACATTTTTTTAGAGCATAGTAATTCATTTTATGCATTTTATTGTAAATTTTACTCCATAAAAATGTTGTCAGGGAGCTGGGTGCCAGTGGCTCACACCTGTAATCCTAGCTACTCAGGAGGCTGAGATCTGAGGATCGCGGTTCAAAGCCAGCCTGGGCAGGAAAGACTGTGAGACTCCTATCTCCAATAAACCACCAGAAAACCGGAAGTGGCGCTGTAGCTCAAGTGGTAGAGTGTTCGCCTTGAGCTGAATTGCTGAGGGACAGCGCCCAGGCCCAGAGTTCAAGCCCCACGAATGACAAAAAAAAAAAAAAAAGTTGTCAGGGTGGGATGTAGCTCAGTGGCAAAACACTTGCCTAGCAAGTACAACATCCAGGGTTCGATCCTCAATACCAAAAGAGAGGAGACAAAAAAAACAAACAAACCCAAAACCAAACAAAAAACTATCAGCCAGGTGCCTGTGGCTTACATAAGTAATCCTAGCTACTCAGGAGGCTGAGATCTGAGGATCATCCTTCAAAGCCAGCCCAGGCAGAAAAGTCTGTGAGACTCCTATCTCCAATAAACTTCTCAGAAAAAGCTGTAAGTGGTGCTGTGGCTCAAGTGGCAGAGCACTTGCCTTGAGTACAAAGAGGCTCAGGGACAGTGCCACAGGACTGGCAAAAAAAAATATATCACAAAGTTGATATAAACATTAAGTATGCCATGTACATAAAAATGTCCAGACAGTGAACACATATCTTCATTTATCTGCATTTCTTTTTTTTTGGGTCCGGTTGTGGGGCCTGAACTCTGGGCCTGGGCACTGTCCCTCAGCTCTTCAACTCAAGGCTAGCACTCTACCACTTGAGCCACAGCGCCACTTCTGGCTTTTTTCTTTTTGCTTATGTGGTGCTGAGGAATCGAACCCAGGGCCTCAGGCATGCGAGGCAAGCGCTCTACCACTGAGCCATCTTCCCAGCCCCCGCTTATCTGCATTTCTGAGAGATGTTTCTCTAGCTCTCTGCTCTTAGAGTGACTGTGCAGAGGGTGGTGAGCCATTGAAGTTTTTGATCAATCTTAGATTTAGGTTGTCCATCACAACATTTCACATGACCACAGGTTTATTGCTTGATATCACACAGGTGTTCAGCCACAGTGACATGCACTTTATACGTAGTGTTTCTTAACCTATTTCTTTGTGTATCATTAGAATAGGTAGATGTTTGTTTGCAAAAATATGTATTGCTGGGGGCTGGGAAGGTGGCTCAGTGGTAGAGCGCTTGCCTTGCATACCTGAGGCCCTGGGTTCAATTCCCCAGCACCACATAAGCAAAAGGAAAAAAGCCAGAAGTGGCGCTGTGGCTCAAGTGGTAGAGCACTAACATTGAGCTGAAGAGCTGAGGGACAGCACCCAGGCCCAGAGTTCAGGCCCCATGACTGGACCTCCCCCCCCCCCAAAAAAAATAAGTATGCTGGTTGTTATTCAGTTGAACAAAATGGCATATGAAATAGTCTGGACTGTTTTTAAAACTCCTTAAAAAGATGTAAGCTGAGCCCCAGTGGCTCAGATCTAGTCAGGTGCTGAGATCTGATGATCAGGGTTTGAATCCAGCCCAGAGCAGAAAAATCCATTTCCAATTAACTGTCAAAAACCTGGGCTGAGACTGTGAATGTGGCTTAGTGGTAGAGTGCTAGCCTTGCATGCATGAGGTCCTGGGTTTGATTCCTCAACACCACATAAACAGAAAAAGCCAGAAGTGGCACTGTGACTCAAAATGGTAGAGTGCTAGCCTTAAGCAAAAGTAGCTCAGGGACAGTGTCCATGAGCTCAAACCCCAAGACTGGCAAAAAAAATTGCTGGCTGTTGGTGCGACTCAAGTGGCAGAGCACTGGTCATGAGCAAGCAAATTGCTGAGAGCTTAAGGTTTTGTTACCCACTTTCCCCCCCAAAAGTAATTTTAATTTGAAGACCAAATTAAAAAAAAAATTCCCAGGGCTGGGAAGGTGGCTCAGTGGTAGAGCGCTTGTCTTGCATGCATGAGACCCTGGGTTCAATTCCTCAGCACCACATAAGCAAAAAGAAAAAGCCGGAAGTGGCTCTGTGGCTCGAGTAGTAGAGTGCTAGCCTTGAGCTGAAGAGCTGAGGGACAGCACCCAGACCCAGGCCCCACGACCGGACCCCCTCCAAAAAAATTCCCAGAATTATATTTTGGAGAGTTGATCTTTTAGGACTTTAATATTCAGGATATGCCACTTGAGATTGTATCTTTCAATATTACACCCAAATCTCTATCTCTTCTCCTACAAGCAACCTCTTAATCCTCCATTACATATAGTTCTTTGCATATATGTTTTTATGAAATATGTTTGAAATTAAAATAAAGTGAAAGGAAGAAATGAAGTGATAAAAACAAAAGACTGTTGCGTTAAAAATCTATTGAGGGGGGCTGGGAAGATGGCTCAGTAGTAGAGCGCTTGCCTTGCATGCATGAGGCCCTGGGTTCGATTCCTCAGCACCATATAAACAAAAATAAAAAAGCCAGAAGTGGCGCTGTGGCTCAAGTGGTAGAGTGCTAGCCTTCAGCTGAAGAGCTGAGGGATAGCGCCCAGACCCAGAGTTCAGGCCCCATGAACGGACCAAAAAAAAAAAAAAAAAATCTATTGAGGGGCTGGTAATGTGGCTTAGTGGTAGAGAGCTTGTCTAGCATTCACGAAGCTATAGATTCGATTCCCTAGTACCACATAAACAGAAAAGACCAGAAATGGCACTGTGGCTTAAGTGGTAGAATGCTAGCCTTGAACAAAAAAAGAAGCTCAGGGACAGTGCCCAGACACTGATTTCAAACCCCAGGACTGGCAAAAAAAAAGTAGAAGTCATGAAAATAATTCAGAAAGATTGCCAGTGAACAATTTCCTTATGTCCCTCTGACACAAATGTAGTGATTGAAAGTATTGCAGAAAGGAATCTAGCTGTTTGGTTTTAGTGCCTGGTATTTATTTGCTTGTTTTCTTACTCTTGAATCCTCTTAGGTGATTGCTTCTTAGTATTTGACTACCTAGTAACTAGGTTCCAAAACAACTCAGCCAGTAGAATATTTCAACTGTCACCTATAAAGAGAAACCTAAAAATTACAATTGCTGGGTTCCAGGATTACAGAAAACCATCACAGCCCAGACAATTCTGTCTGGAATCTGCCATCTAGTGTAGGCTTTGTAAAATTACACCTTATTGGATACTGTGGTCATCAGGACTCCCTCATTCATGAACATCAGGTTTAAAATTTCTACTTAGCAAACAAAATTATCAAAGAAAAATAGCATTACATTTGTTCTTTTTTAAATGGTACTAGGGCTTGAATTCAGGGTCTGCTTCATGCCTCTAAGCAACTACTCTACCATTTGATCCATACCTTCAGCCCTACTTGACTTTTTTTTTTTAATGCTTTGTTGGGTATGATGCTTGAACTCAGAGCCTGGATACTGTCTCTGACCCTTTTCACTTAAACTTAGCACTCTACCACTTTGGGCCACAGCGTGGCTTTCAGTTTTCTGGTGATTAATTGGAGATAAGAGTCACATGGACTGGCTTCAAACTGTGATCCTTAGATCTCAGCTTCCTGAGTAGCTAGGATTCTAGCTATGAGCCAGTGGCGCTCTTATACGGTGAGAAAACAGAGAAGCCAGTTTTGAGAGGTTGAATCTTGGTAGTTTTTATTAAAAGGCCAGAGACTGCATGATGGACTGCTGCCAGTAAATACACAAACAGTAAACACAAACTGAGCCATGAAGGCCAGAGAGGAACAAAAGAACAAAAACAATACTAACAAACCAATTCAACTCCAATGGAGAGCTGAATTGGGACACCACGATGACTCAAGAAGAGCCAGGAGCCAGGAGACAAGACAGGAACATGGAGACATGCAGCATGGCATAATGGTGCCTGAGCCGGTCCAGGCCAAATTGGGTCAGGTCAGGGGACAGGGTCACAGGAATCAAGTTCCAGGCACTGGGCTGACAGGTTTAGTAACCTATCAGCCAAGTGCCAACCCCTGCCTCCAGGGATTCAGGCACACCCATCACCTGGGAGAGCGGGTTTATTCACCTTTCTACCAGAAGGTAGATAACATGCCACACCCTACCGTCCACCAGGTGGCCAAGATGGTGCTGGCCAGACTGTCTTCCTATTTGAGTGCCCAGTTTTACTTTTTACAAGGATCTTGTGTTTTTGCCTGGGTGGACCTGAACAGGGTCCAGATTTAGTCCTGAATAGCAGAGATGATAGGTACACAATAGGTACCCAGATTATTGGTTGGGATAGGGTCTTGCTTTTTTGCCCAGGATAGCCTTAAAACAAGATACTCCCACTGCGCACGTGCCTATGGCTCACGCCTGTCCCTCAGTTTCTTTATGTTGTAGATGTAGGTCTAGAAAATGAAAAGAAAACAAAACAAAAAAAAACCACACTAAAATGGCAGAAAACAGTTGTAGTTTTCAGGAAATAGAAAAAAATATAACAGGGTTATTCCATATGAAAATAAGGATTCAATCAGATTAAACAACAAAGCTGCTAGATAATTAATCCTCTTGAGTTAATGAAATTGGGTTACCATGCATGGTTTGTCAGTGGTGGAGGGATGCAGCCATGTTAGTGGCAGCAGGGAGAAACCTTGGTGTCATGTCTAACTTGTATACTGCGGACATCAGCAGCCAAACACAATCCAGGACTTGAGGTAGACAGCACATCTATTACTGAGTCAAGGATCAAGTTTTGTATTGTTTTGTTTTTTTGGGGGGGTCCGGTCGTGGGGCCTGAACTCTGGGCCTGGGTGCTGTCCCTCAGCAATTCAGCTCCAGGCTAGCACTCTACCACTTGAGCCACAGCGCCACTTCCGGCTTTTTTCTTTTTGCTTATGTGGTGCTGAGGAATGAACCCAGGGACTCATGCATGCAAGGCAAGCACTCTACCACTGAGCCACCTTCCCAGCCCCAAGGATCAAGTTTTAATAAGCATATGTAACTTTAGTCTCCAGATTATCTCTATTTTTTTTTTTTTGTGGTTTGTTTACAATAGGAAGCTAGAAAAAAGGACAGCACAAGATTTGGGCTTTCTTTAAGGAATCTGTAGCCAATCAAGTTCACTTGACCTTTGGGGGTTGCCATCCAAGTGACTCATTAACATGAAATCTGCAAGCCTGACCATTTACAAAACGAAACAACAGCTTTTTGAGTAAAACCTATATATAAACTATAGCGTAGGTAGGATGAATGGGAAAGCTGGTTGGCCTTTGGAATCTCTATAACAACAGCACTTGGGAAAACCTTTTTCCAGAAATTCAGGATTTAATTCATATGTGACCGCCTTGAAAAACTAGTAATAGCTTAACTTCTGTCAACCAGGACCCCCTAACATACAGTCTGGTGAATGTGAAGGGGGCACAGGGAAATGGGAGTGACATGAAGTATAACTGCTGTATCTGTATGTTTCTTTAACAAGAACTGGCTTCTAGGACAAAGGTGAATAGGACTGGGCCAGTGTCCCAGTGAAAATACAGGTGATTCAACAGGGGCATTCCTCTATATGTTGATATTTAGAAGCAATTTGTTAAATCTAGTAATACAGAAAGAAGGTAGGGAAAAATGGAAACTACCAAAGCAAGTTCTTCCGGGTTGGGAAGGTGGCTCAGTGGTAGAGCGCTTGCCTTGCATGCATGAGTCCCTGGGTTCGATTCCTCAGCACCACATAAGCAAAAAGAAAAAAAGCCGGAAGTGGCTCTATGGCTCAAGTGGTAGAGTGCTAGCCTTGAGCTGAAGAGCTGAGGAACAGCACCCAGGCCCAGACTTCAGACCCCACGACTGGACCCAAAAACAAATGAAGTTCTTCTTTGCCAAAATGCCTGTCAGGAGTATGCTTGCAATAGCCTAGGCTACACTGTCAGACATTATGAAACTTTTGGGAAGTGGTGTGTGCAAATGAAAAATCTGCAAGGACATTTCTCCAGTGTTAATACATAATGATTGCTATCAGATGAGATTAAAAAAAAAATAACAGTAGGAGGCAATACATGCCAGAGCCTACACTGTCCAAAGAAGAAGAGAAGCCTAGATTCAAAGGCCAGGAGACATTCATGGATGATGCTAGCTACATTCCCCAGATGGATTTTAAATGCATTCTCTGGGACTGTTAGTGTTCTGGGCATAAAGGACTATAGGTTGGCCAGAAGTTGATGGCTCACGCCTGTAATCCTAGCTACTCAGGAGACTGAGATCTGAGGATTGAGGTTAGAAGCCAGGGGGCAGGACACTGTGAAACTTTATTTTGCTGGTCCTGAGCCTCTCGGTGCTAAAGACTAGGCTTTACCATTTGAGTCACCACACCACTTTCATCTTTTTCTGAGTAGCTTATTGGAGGTAAGAGTCTCACGGACTTTCCTGCCCTTGGCTGGCTTTGAACTGTGATCCTCAGATCTTAGCCACCTTTGTAGCTAGGATTATAGGCACGAGTCTTTGGCACCCGGCATCTGTGAAACTCTTATCTCTAATACATTACTCAAAAAAGCCAGAAATGGCACTGTGGCTCAAGTGATAGGGCAAAAGAAGCTCAGGGACAATGCTCAGGCTCAGAGTTCAAGTATCATGACAGGCAAAAAATGGACAAACAAAAGAACTACACACTTTTTTGGTTGGTCATGGGCTTGAACTTTGGGCCTGAACGCTGTCCCTCAGCTCTTTAGCTCATGGCTAGTGCTCCACCACTTGAGCCACAGCACCACTTCCGGTTTTCTGATAGTTTATTGGAAATAAGAGTTTCACGGACTTTCCTGCCCAGGCTGGCTTTGAACTGCGATCTTCAGGTCTCAGCCTCCTGAGTAGCTAGGATTACAGATGTGAGCCACTGGTGCCCAGCCAGGCTTTTTGTTTCTATTTGTGTGTGTGTGTGTGCTGGTACTCAAACTTAAATTACCCAGGACTGGGATGCCATCCCTTAGCTGTACTTTGCTGAAGCCTGGTACTCTACTACTTGAGCCACAGCTTCATTTCCAGCTTTTTGGTAGTTAATTGGAGATAAAGAGTCTCACAGGGCTGGGAAGGTGGCTTGGTGGTAGAGTGCTTGCCTTGCATGCATGACGCCCTGGGTTCAATTCCTCAATACCACATAAGCAGCAAAAGCTGGAAGTGGTGCTATGGCTCAAGTGATAAGAGTGCTAGCTTTGAGCTGAAAAGCTGAGGGACAGCACCCAGGTCTAGAGTTCAGGACTCATGACCAAAAAAAAAAAAAAAGTGTCACAGACATGCCTGCCTAGGCTTCTTCCAATGGTGATCCTCAGATCTCAGCCTCAAGAGAAACCAAGCTACAGGTATGAACCACATGTGCCCAGCGTATTCCCCAGGGTTTTAAGTGGTCTACACATTTTGTAAGGCCATGAGTGCATAGAATTTGACACCCCCACTCCCCAGCCATATATTGCAGAAATACCCATAGTAGAAAAGTTACTGCAGAAGGCTGGAATTGTGGCTCAGTGTTAGAGTGCTCGCCTAGCATTCATGAAGCCTTGGGTTTAATTCCTCAGTACCACATAAGCAGAAAAAAGCTGGAAGTGGCCCTGTGGCTCAAGTAGTAGGGTGCTAGCCTTGAGCTGAAGAGCTGAGGGACAGTGCCCAGGCCCAGAGTTCAGCCCCATGACCAACAAAAAAGAAAAAAAAAAGTTACTGCAGAAATGCCTGTATTAGAAAACAGGTTTGTGGTTTCTTTCCTACTGAAATGAAAGTGTCTCTGTCACCTAGGAGGGAGGTTTAGGTATGTAGCTTCTGCAAAGGGATGAGTCCTTGGGGACAGAGAGCCCGGGATTTTCAGATAAACCAGAGTTACAATTCTGGACTTTTCTGGTTAACTGGAGATAAAAGTCTCTCAAATTTTTCTGCCCTGATCTTCAGATTTTTGCCTCCTGAGAAATTAGGATTACAGGCATGAAGTGCCCTTACACTATCTTCGTTATACTGTCTCAATGGTGTAGGTCTCAACTTTCTTGTTTCAGAGCTCCTTCTTAAAAGTGGTTGCCATGGATCTCTCTATCTTGTTACTAATATTGTAAAACTACCAAAAAAAGTGAAAACCCAAGATTATGGAGGGTCTTATCACATTATCCTCTTGGGCAATGGTGAAATCACTCCTTTGTTTTCTGGAAATTCTGAATGCTACTGCTTTTACAGACCGGTGCTCCCACTCCTAGCTGTTTTGTTTTCCCCTTTCAGATAAAAGTTAACCCCAGCAATTAAGGTCGAGTTCTTGGGGGTTGGAAGGTGGCTTAGAGGCAGAGTGCTTGCATGCATGAAGCCCTGATTCGTTCCTCAGTACCACAAAAACAGAAAAGGCAGGAAGTGGTGCTGTGGCTCAAGTGGTAGAGCAAAAGAAGCTCTGGGATGGTATCCAAGCCCTGAAGTTAAGCCCCAGGACTGGCAAACAAAAACAAAAACAAAAAAACAACTTAGTTCTAGGGGATATTCTGCTCTTTCTTTAAAAGGAATCTCATTTTCAGGACAAATGACAGTGCTGGTTAGATACCTTCCCAGGGCACTCCCATCCAGAAATGAGCAAATATAGCACATGATTTTCATGTTAATGCCAAAACTCTGGGTTCAGTTTGTTCACTTTTAATCCCTGACCAGGCTGGGCAACACAGCTTGACCATGTCCCAAAACGAAACAGAAAAAAATCAATATAAACAAATAAATGCAAGACAAAACAAAACAAATTCTTGAGAGGCCTTCAGATCAACAGAAGCTTCCTGAATTAAGCGCTCTTTTGAAGAATACTATCAACATGGCATAGGAATGTATGTAAGAGCTACATAAAATGAGGAAATACTAGGAATCTAAAACTATTAAGAGCCAGGCACTGGTGGCTCATGCCTGCAATCCTAGCTACTCAGGAGGCTGAGAGCTGAGGATGGTGGTTCAAAGCTAGCAAGGGGGGGCTGGGAAGGTGGCTCAGTGGTAGAGCGCTTGCCTTGCATGCATGAGGCCCCTAGGTTCGATTCCTCAGCACTACATAAATAGGAAAAAGCCAGAAGTGATTTGGTGGCTCAAGTGGTAGAAGAGCTGAGAGGCAGCACCCAGGCTGAGTTCAAGCCCCACGACCTTCAAAAAAATAAGGGCAGGAAAAATTTATGACATCTCCAGATAACCACCATAAGTGGAGCTGTAGCTCAAAGTGGTAGAATCCTAGCTCTTGAGCAAAAGAGCTCAGGGGCAGCGCCCAGGCCCAAAGTGCAAGCCCCACGACTGATAGGAATATAAATCCTAGAGTTGGAGACAGGGCTGAGGTGGTAGTTATTCAATAAGCAAATACATCAGATACCAAGTTAGAGCCCTGGTCTGCGGCCAAAAAAAAGGACTGCAGCTGTGCGCTGGTGGTTTACTCCTGTAATCTTAGCTATTCAGGGTGCTGCGATCTGAGGATCACAGTTCAAACAAATCCCCTCAGCGCAGGAAAAGACAGCCTAGTTTTTTCACTGGTGTCAGATCGCTTCGGTAAGGGACCCAACTGAGAACCCCTTGAGAACTTAAGAAAACCAAAAGTTGAGCTTTGCCAAGCCACCTGTCTTTGTCAGGAGCAGGGCTTAGAGTCTGTGTGGTTTCCTCTGACACTGTGGGAGGCGGAGTTGCGGAGCAGGCTCGCTCGCATGTAAGTTCTCGGTGGCCCCGGGAGCACCTGCCCTCCCAGCCGCGCTCATTCAGGTTCTCGAGGGACCTCGGGCCCAAGGAGTCCTATTGGAGCCACGGCTCTCCATCTCGCCTGGTTAAGCGCGCACCTGCTCGGGGCGGGACTGGCTACTTCTTGAGGCCGATGAGGCGGCGCTGGACTCCGGCTGGTGGAGGAGTCGGGGTAATCTAGAAGCCGCTCCCCCTCGGAATCTCCCCTTGCAGGAAAGAGAGGCTGAAGAGCTCGGGGCACCAGGTAAAAGGTAGGACGGGCACACGAAAGTGGCACCGCTGGTCTGGGCTTCCTCGCCAGGCTCGGCTGCGGGGCATTCCGAGGCTCCACCCCTGGCAACGCCACTCTGACGTCGGGGTCCGGGAGGCGCCCATAGGCTGGCACCGAAGCCCGGGACGACGTGAGGCGCGTGGACTACCGCAGGGCCAGCCCAGCGGGAACACAGTGGGCCCTTGTCGGACAGGGTTGTGCACCTGCTCCCTCCTTCTGCGGGCAGGGTCTCCCCTCGGGAGAGGGGACCGAGGACAGCCGAGGGGGACGACCCCGTGTCTGGAGCCCCAAGATGAGCTGTCGACCTCCAACGCTCAAGCTAAGCGCGGAAAAACCAAGCCCCGAGAAAGAAAGGTGCCCGGCACCTTTAAGCTGTTTGCGAGCTCACGTGACTCCATGAGTGCCGAGCCCCGGCGGTCACGTGACGGCGCGCGCGCCCCACACTGGGAGAGGCGGCCTGCGCGGCGCGCGCGCGCCCCCGCGCCGCCTTCCCCCCCCCCCCCCCCCCCGCCCGCCCCGCCCCGCCCGCCCCCGGTGGGAGGGTGCCGAGCGGCGCAGCGCAGCGATCGGCTCCGGGCCCTCCGCGCGCGTGCGCAGCGAACAGCTGTCACCCCGTGCGGAACAAGTCTTCCAAATTTCCCCAAATCGCCCTGGGCGGGAGGGCGGCCGTCTTCCTTCACGTCCGGGTCGTGACCCCGCCTCCACCGAGCCTCAGGTAACCGCTTTTCCCGGAGTCCGGGATGAGGAGGGGGGGGCGGATGAGGTTCTGAGGGGAAAGGGCCCAGGCGGTCTTCCCGGCGCTGCCCCCCCCCCCCAACCCCTCCGCGCGGGGCGGCGTGGGGCGCGGGCGCCCGCGGGGAGTGGAGGTGCCGGCCACCGGCGCCCCGCCTGCGCCCGCTGCGCCTGTCAGGCTGTGGAGGGGGGCGGGCGGCCATGGTAGCGGGGGGTGGGAGGCGGTGACAGCCCGCTCCGGCGGTTTCGGGGTTAGGTCTCCCCGCGCCTCGTCCTGCCGTGGCCGGAGTCGGGGGTCGCGTTCCTCGGGACGGACCCCGCTCCGCGCCCTGCCGGCTCCGCCCAGCGCTCCGGGCAGGCCCGGCCTGGCGCGCTCCCTCGGGCCCGCCTGTCCCCGAGACGTCGGGACCCCGCGGGCCGGCGGTGGGGGCTCCTACCCAGAGCCGCCGGCGCACGGAGTTCCAGTGCGCTCCCAAGCCCTCGGCGGCCTGGCCGCGGGGTTTTCCTGTCCTCCTGCTGGGGGCCGTTGCTTCGGCCGTGCCCCGGGGAGACGCGATGCGGGGTAGACCGTGGGTGCTTACTCAATGCGACCTGGATCGGGGCGCGTGGACGCCCCAGCCACAGGACGTGGCGTGGGGTGGGACTGGAACGTGGCCAGGCCGGGTTTCTGGGGTGCTTTCCTGGTGGGGTGGGAGCCAGGCCCCCCCCCCTCCCCCCCTCCCCGCCTTTAGTTGCGCCCCGGTAGTCTGCCCTGGCGGGGTTGCGTTGCGGGCCATTCTCCGGAGGGGCTCTTCCTTCCGGAGCACACCGAGCTAACTTTTCTTTTGCACTTGATCAACTGACCTACCTGCGGTGATATATCAAGCAGTGCTTTTGCTGTTGTTGTTGTTTTGGTTTTTTAAGGCGTGGGTTAGAATTTGTAGGTTTCCTCACTATTATCAAGGAGAAAGCTTCTGATAGACTTGGTCTATTACGGGTTGCTCTAACTTTCATCCACTTGAGCTTGAATGTGTGTGTGTGTGTGTGTGTGTGTGTGTGTGTGTGTGTATGCACACACACATAAACTTGGTTTTACCGTTTCTATGGCTACGGTTTCTGATATTCTAATTTCGAAGTGTTGTGGTTAAAAAGCAGTGACTCTTTTTTACTTGCCCTGTAACCTGCCGGTCGTGGGGGGGGGGCAGGGGGGGAAGAGTGGAGGCTTGAACTCTGGGCCTGGGTGCTGTCCCTCAGCTCTTCAGCTCAAGGCAAGCGCTCTGCCACTTGAGCCACAGCGCCACGTCCGGTTTTCTGGTGGTTTATTGGACTTGACTGCCCAGGCTGGCTTTGAGCTGCGATCCTCAGATCTTAGCCTCCTGAGTAGCTAGGATTACATGGCGTGAGCCACCGTCGCCATGGCTTTAATTTTTAAAAGTTCACCTTTACTATGTTGCCGGCAGTCCATTGTTTGCCACCTGCATGGAAAATTTCCCATCTCTTACATTGGTGTCAGAACCCCCTGTGTTTGATAATTCAATATAAAATTTGCATCAGAGACGTGTTTCATTTTATTAGTAGACTTTAATGAAGTAAAAAAATACACATTTTATGGGTTGAGATTGTGCCCAGTGGTAGGTGGTATTTAGCCTGAGAAGTCTGGGTTCAATCCCTAACCTTCCCCCCAATAAAGTAGGATAAATGTTTTAACTATTGCACAAATACATTTTTTAAAAAACTAGAAGTGGGACAGGAATGGAAGGAAAACTCTTGGATGTAAATTTTAATGCACTGATGAAAATATGGTAAATTGAGTTCTCTTTCCAGACTTGTCCACTGTAGGGTAGATTGGGTACTGGAGGGGTAATGGATACTGGTGGGGTAAAGTCTGTGTTCTTTCCCGGACCGTTGCTTTGTAAATGCCTGCAATGGCTTTTCTCTTGCGATCAGGATGCTGGAGTCTTGAGAACAATAACTTGTTGTTATTGCCTGTTCATTATCTGAGCAAAGTAACTAAATCTGGGGTGCTCAAAATTTCTTTCCCTCTTTCTTAACAACAACAAAAACCAGTTTTACTGAGAAAAACTCACCTCTTTAAAATGTATGGGTTTGGTGGCCCATACCTTACTTAAACTTCAGCTCTCTGAAAATTAAGTCTGGAGGATCACAAGGTCAAGGCCTCCCCCTATGCTACATGTCAGACTTTGTCTTAAGAAAAAGAAAAAGAAAAAGTATAATACAATGGCTTTAATTGCCATCATCAATTCTAGAATCTTTTTAAAAAATAATATTAAAATTATTAAGTGGTTGTATAAAAGGGTTACAATTCTGTAAGTCAGGTTATGAATACAATGCTTCTTGATAAGTGTTACCTCTTCTATCATTCTCCTATATTTTCTCCCCATATCCCTACCCTCTAGCTACTACTTCATTTTTTAACCTAATATACATTGTAGAATCTTTAAAAAACAACAACAAAATCTCACCCTCTGTTCTCATCAGATTTTGTCAATTCCTCTACTTCTTCAGTCCTCAGAAACCACAAAAATGTTGTCTCAATAGATTTGCCAGTTGTAATATTTCACTATGAATGGAGTTGTACACTAATTAGGTGGTCTTTTGTGGCCTGGTTTTTCACATAGCTTAATGTTTTTAACATTCATCTGTGTTACGGCCTTTGTATGGCAGAATAATATTTCACTGTATGCAGATAACATTAGATGGGTTGGTTTCACTTTTTTGGCTATTGTAAGTAATGCTATTGTGGACATTTGTCATTTTAAAACTACTTTTGTGTGGACACAAGTCCGTCCTTCTTTCTTTCTCCCTCTCCTCTTTTTTTTTGTTTTGTTTTTGGGTCCGGTCGTGGGGCCTGAACTCTGGGCCTGGGCGCTGTCCCTCAGCTCTTCAGCTCAAGGCTAGCACTCTACCACTTGAGCCACAGCGCCACTTCCAGCTTTTTTCTTTTTGCTTATGTGGTGCTGAGGAATCGAACCCAGGGCCTCAGGCATGTAAAGCAAGCGCTCTACCACTGAGCCACCTTCCCAGCCCTTTTTTTTTTTTTTTAATTGGGTCTTGAATTTAGAGCCTGGGTCTTGCACTGCACTCCATTACTTGAGCACAGCTCTATTTCCAGCTTTTTTTTTTTTTGGTAGTTAATTGCAGCTAAGATCACTGGCTTTTCTGCCAGGGCTGCCTTATACCATCATCCTAAAATCTCAGTTTACTGAGTAGCTAGGATTATAGGCCTGAGCCACTAGTGCCTACTTCGGAAATTTTTTTAACTCTTAAGTATACTTAAGTTAGTAGTAGGTTTGCTGGGTGAATCATCATCTTTTGAATGAATGAATGAATGAATAAGCTAGGAAATATTGTTGATCTTGGGGGATACACTTCTGAGGCCCTGGAGGGGCCTGTTGACCTTTCTCTACTACCAAGTCTATTTCCTTGGAGATCAGAAATTTCTGGGGACATGGCCAATGACAAGTGTGTTTTTTTCCTTGGGTGTCATTATTATCATCCTTTCCTGTTAGCAGCTGTTCTTTATTTTTTAATTAATTAATTAATTATTTTTTTTTTTCCAGTTGTGGGGCTTGAACTCTGGGCGCTATCCCTCAGCTCTTTAGCTCAAGGTGAGCACTCTACTACTTGAGCTACAGCGCCACTTCCGGTTTTCTAGTGATTTTTAGAGAAAGGAGTCTCATGGTCTTTCCTGCCCAGGCTGGCTTTGAATTGGAAAGGAGTCTCACGGTCTTTCCTGCCCAGGCTGGCTTTGAATTGTGATCCTCAGATCTCAGCCTCCTGAGTAGCTAGGATTACAGGCATGAGCCACCAGTGCCCAGCTAAGCAGCTGTTCTTTATATTGCTCTTGGCTCTTCCCTGGGTACTGGAATATTTATTATATACTTATTGGGCACATAACAAGTGCATTCCATATACTCTTTTAAGTTCAGGATCCAATACAGATCTCTCAATCTTTCAAAATTTGTTTTTCCTTTGTTAAACATTAATGTTTATTGATCCTCTTGGAACCACATTTCTGATATGCCATAAATAATTTTTCCCCCAATAATGGAGATCAAGTGTGGGGCCTTGTTACTTGCATTGTATGTTTCTATCCTTTCTAAAATAGAGGGGCTTGTGGGCCCTAAGATAGAAATGTGAACTGTTAGCTTATTTTTGTTAACCCTTCCCCCCCCAAAAAAAAAAAACAAAAAAGACTTGCTATACCTTCTCTCTCTGACCTTTGGGAATTACTTACAGTTTGAAAAGATACTGCCCTTCCCACTTTTCACTTGCTGAGCCTAATCCTTTTACCCAAGAAGTCAGAATAATCCCTATAAGAAGTCTGTCCTCCTCTTTCTCCTTCAAGGTAGTTAGCTGAGTCTTAACTCTTAGCCCCACCTTGCTGTAAGGTTCCATCAATTCCCACTTTGTCTTGTCTCCACACTTCCCTGGATGGGCTTGTGTCCTGCCTTCCCCTCTGTATAGGACTACTCCTCTGACCTACACTTCCCCTGTCTGGTCAGTTAGTCCCACCTCCTCTTTCAGAAAACTTCAGTTCGCTTCTTCATTTTAGTGTTCTGCTAACCCTGAACACTTGGTATAGCAGCAGTCTGTAATTTTCCTTGTCTTGGAACACTCTTGCCGTTACTTGTGTATCACTCATTCCTCCCTACACCTATGAAGTCAGAGAACGGGCTACACAAAAATAATGACAGTTCCTGTGTGTGTGTCTCAATGATAGTCAAGCCTGGGCTGTGAGTTTAACCTAGGGCCATGGGGGTGGAGGCAGAGGAATAGCTGTGCATGGTAACTCAGATCTTTAGTCCTACCTGCGTGGGAGGTCAGAGTAGTTGCAATTTGGGACTAGGCCAGGCAAAAAAAGTTTGTGAGAGTCCATCTCCACAAATGACTAGGTGCTGTGGTGGTGAGCATATGTCATCCTATTAATGTGGAAGCACAAATTAGGATCATAGTTAAGTTGGTTTGGGCATTGTTAGGTTTTTAAAAAGAGGTAGCCGAGTAAGAACAGCACCAGCACGCACGTGGTATTCAGGTAAGGGGTAGGTTTATTCAGTAGACCTGCTGGGACCAGGCAAGGTTGGCACTCCACGTGGCTGAGAAAGGCCTGGGAATGAGAGAGAGCTGGGAAAGAGAGGAAAGAGCTAGAAAAGAGCAGAGGGAGGGGTAAGAACAGTAGCACTCACGTGGTATTCAGGTAAGGGGTAGGTTTATTCAGTAGACCTGCTGGGACCAGGCAAGGTTGGCACTCCACGTGGCTGGGAAAGAGAGAGGAAAGAGCTAGAGCAGAGAGACCTGCTGGGACCAGGCAAGGTTGGCACTCCACGTGGCTGGGAAAGAGAGAGGAAAGAGCTAGAGCAGAGAGAGAGCAGAGAGAGCTAGAAAAGAAGAGCAAGAGCAAGAGAGCTAGAAAAGAAGAGCAAGAGAGCGTCTGGGCCTGGGCTAGGCCTTATGTAGGGTATGGACGGGGAAAGGTGTGGCCACATCAAATTCAGATGTGACCTCAGCGGACGCAGATGTGACCTCTTCCAGGTGTCCCAGTTGCCTAGGTAACGCAGGTAATGGGTGGAGACTTTGCTGTGAGGAGGGTGGAATCTGCTAGCCATCCAGGAGCGGACCTTACAGGCATAAAGTGAGACCTTATCTCAGAAATAACCAACACAAAAAAGAACACCTGCTGGACAAGTACTGATAAAACAAAAAATTGACATCAGATAGTGATTTTTGGCTCATGGAATTATGGATAATTTCCTCTGTGCTTATATTTGTTTTCTACTATGAGTACTGCCCTTGTGAGCTGGGAAAAGTTAATGAAGTCCATGTTTGTTAGACAATCTGGAAAACAGGAAAAGATGGACAACTCTTCTAACCCCCAGTTTTCATTTTGATTAATTTTCTAAGGGTTTTTTTTTTGGGGGGGAGGTGGTGGGGAGCTGGTTCTGGAGCTTGAACTCAGGACCTGGGGTCAGTCCCTGAGCTTTTTTTGCTCAAGGCTATTTAATTCTACCATTTGAGCCACAGCTCTACTTCATTTTTTGTTGTTAATTGGAGATAAGGGTCTCTTGGACTTTCCTGTCCTGCCTGGCTTTGAACTGTGATATTCAGATACTTGAGTAGCTAGGATTACAGGTGTGAGCCACTGGCCCCTGGCTACAGTTTCTCTCTCTCTCTTTCTCTCTCTCTCTCTCTCTCTCTCTCTCTGTGTCTCCCTCTCCATCTCTTTCCTTCCTTCCTTCCTTCCTTCCTTCTTTCTTTCTTTCTTTCTTTCTTTTTCCTTCCTTCCTTCCTTCTTTCCTTCATTCTTTCTTTCCTTCCTGTTGGGCATGGGGCTTGAACTCTGGGCCTGGGTGCTGTCCCTGTATCTTCAGCTCAAGGCTAGCATTCTACCACTTGAGTTACACCACCACTTCTGGTTTTCTGGTGGTTTTTATTGGAGATAAGCGTCTCATGGACTTTCCTGCCTGGGCTGGCTTTGAACCTCGATCCCCAGATCTCAGCCTCCTGAGTAGCTCGGATTACAGGTGTGAGCCACCGGCACCTAGCTTTAAAGTTTCTTTTTAAAAAATTTTGTTTTGATAACCTAAGTGAGATTCTAATATACCTTAAGTGTCAAGCTTTTAATTCTTTTTTTTTTTTTTTGGGTCCGGTCGTGGGGCCTGAACTCTGGGCCTGGGCGCTGTCCCTCAGCTCTTCAGCTCAAGGCTAGCGCTCTACCACTTGAGCCACAGCGCCACTTCCGGCTTTTTTCTTTTTACTTTTGTGGTGCTGAGGAATCGAACCCAGGGCCTCATGCATGCAAGGCAAGCGCTCTACCACTGAGCCACCTTCCCAGCCCTCAAGCTTTTAATTTTTTATTTATTTATTTATTTTTTGTCGGTCGTGGGGCTTGAACTCTGGGCCTGGGCGCTGTCCCTCAGCTCTTCAGCTCAAGGCGAGTGCTCTACCACTTGAGCTACAGCGCCACTTCCGGTTTTCTGGTGGTTTATTGGAGATAGGAGTCTCACAGTCTTTCCTGCCCGGGCTGGCTTTGAACCGCTATCCTCAGATCTCAGCCTCCTGAGTAGCTAGGATTACAGGCATGAGCCACCAGCGCCCGGCTGTTCAAGCTTTTAATTCTTATGTCAGACTTTGAGAGTCTGATGAGGATACAAGTAGTTAATTACCTGATGTTGAGATTATGCTGATTTTTAGTGAACAGACTATTAGAATGTGAGAACTAAGCATGTGATAAATAATTTCTTTTTTTTCCTCTGAGAAATACCCTGATTAATATCTTTGTATGTTTTACGGTACAGAGATTTCTCTTGAGTAATTTCTCTTTATTTGCTCTTTGTTTTATTTATTTTTATTTTATTTATTTATTTTTTTGTCGGTCATGGGGTCTGAACTCTGGGTCTTGGCTCTGTCCCTCAGCTCTTCAGCTCAAGGCTAGCGCTCTACCGCTTGAGCCACAGCGCCACTTCCGGCTTTTTCTGTTTATGTGGTGCTGAGGAATCGAACCCAGGGCCTCATGCTTGCAAGGCATGCACTCTACCACTGAGCTACCTTCCCAGCCCCATTTATTTTTATTTTTTCTGGGTGTTTTATTCCTCATAGTGATGGATACATTTCTTCAGTAGAGCAGTACCCTACATTTAGATTGGATTCAGTGCTCTGTAATGTATTAGGTATGGAAGAGATAGTCGAGCCCCCAAATAAGCAAACCACATCCCCACAATTTCATGGAGAATTATTTTATTAAAAGTGGTGAATATTTCGTTATGCCGTTGTACTATATTTTCAGACACATAATGACTTTAGCCACTATTTATTTATTTATTTATTGAGTCCGGTCGTGGGGCCTGAACTCTGGGCCTGGGCACTGTCCCTCAGCTCTTTAGCTCAAGGCTAGCGCTCTACCACTTGAGCCACAGCGCCACTTCTGGCTTTTTTCTTTTTTCTTTTGTGGTGCTGAGGAATCGAACCCAGGGCCTCAGGCATGCAAGGCAAGTGCTCTACCACTGAGCCACCTTCCCAGCCACTTTAGCCACAATTTATGATGGGCCACCGGACAGTCTGAAAATTCATTCTAGGTTTTTTTGGGCTTGCATTTATATGTTACTGTGTGCAAGGAGCAGGATGTATCATCCAAACACTTTTGTTAATTATTTCTTTTTTCTCTCTTTATACTCCCTTTAATACCTCTATGTCATTCCAGCTGTTATTTTGACATTTGTTTCTTAAAACT
Organism: Dipodomys spectabilis; assembly: GCF_019054845.1. Taxonomy (NCBI): domain Eukaryota; kingdom Metazoa; phylum Chordata; class Mammalia; order Rodentia; family Heteromyidae; genus Dipodomys; species Dipodomys spectabilis. The sequence continues at coordinate 19,322,475 of NW_024870775.1, forward strand.
ATAGAAAACTGAACTCTGATGGTGGGCTTGAGGATGTATTTCTGTGTGCACTACATTGTACATTTGAGGGCTTGCCTCGAATATACAGTGCCCCTGAGTTCCTCCCCAGCACCACAAGAAAACAGCAGCAATAATAGTAAACATATTTTTCCTCTCTGCTTCTTTGGGATTTTTTTTCCCCTTTCCTTTAAAAATTAGTGTACATTGGTTACCTGGGGTGACCTGACTACTTCATGTACACAAGGTATTCCATTTCTTTGTCTCACCCTCCTATTACTTTTCCCTTCCTCTCTTTCTTAAGGTAATTTCAATGGGTTTCATTGTTCTGTTTTCATACGTACAAATCATTTACCATATTCATGTTCATTAGCCCAACTCTGGCCACCTACTCCTCACCCCCAACAGAGTTCTCTGGGATTTCTCAGGAATCCTGTCACATTTCATGGTCCTCTCTGGCTGCCTGCATTATTACAAACGTGCCTGCAGCTCCTACATCGTCACCAAACCTTGCCACCGGCTTCTGCACCTTCCCTGCAGTCCTCTAAACAGTCCAGCTGCCCTGTTTTTTCCTTCTCTACAGCCAAGCTTTAAAAATGCAAATTGCTCATTCTCATTGACCTTAGAGCATTAAAATTCCTGCAATCTCTTTATCTGTGTGTGGGGTGGGGTGGGGGTGGGGTTGGGGGGGGGTAGGGTAGGGACTACTCTACCCAGACCTCTCAAGCCTTACCTAGGAGAATGCTACATTCTTTCTTCTTTCTGTTTCATTTCCCCAGACCTCTTGTAGGTGCTTCTGAAGGTGCTTTTTTCCTGCCTGACATTGCCCTCATTTCCATACATCTTTTCAGTATAGTTTCCCCAGGCGAAAACCTCTCCCCTCAGGATAATATATTTTAGTTCTCTATATACTTCTCCATAATACTTAGCACAATTTATAGTCACACTTATGGGACAATTAGATTTTCTGAGACTTCTGCAAGCGCAGGGACCAAGTTATTTTTATTTCCTTATCTCACACTGGCATAAATGTTGCCTCTGTAGCTCTGAAGGATAAGTATTTAATGAACATTTGTGGAAAAAATTAGTGATTTTGATACATATGAAAAAATTTAAACTGTAAAAGTAGGACATATATTAGGAAATATACATCATGACACAGTGTGTGTGGGTATACACACAAAACTGAAATGAAAACTCTCCCAAAACAATACCTACCATTTGTGTTATACTCTAATTGTAAGTTCCATTCCTGGACGGCGAACAGACCTCGCCCAGTACCTACATTACCTAGGCAACTGGGACACCTGGAAGAGGTCACATCCGCATCCGCTGAGGTCACATCTTAACCTGATGTGGCCACACCTTTCTCCCACCTGATCCTACTTCCCTTTACCTGGACACACCCTTCCCCACCCCCTACCCTATATAAGGCCTAAACCGGGGGCCAGACTTCCCTTTTCTTTTGCCAGCCGCGTGGAGTGCCGACCTTGCCTGGTCCCAGCAGGTCTACTGAATAAACCTACCCCTTACCTGAATACCACATGCGTGGTGCAGTTCTTACTCGGCTACCTCTTTTTAAAAACCTAACACTAATATTTTTATTTTGTTCTGTATCACATAGAAGCCCATTGATCTAACCTGCCAGTTTAGGTGAGACTGCAGCATTAACAACATACCTCTGATGTAATACAAGGAAAAGGCTTCATTTTCTTTCTTTCTTTCTTTTTTTCTTTTTTTGTTGGTCATGGGGCCTGAACTCTGGGCCTGGGCACTTGTTCCTCAGCTCTTCTAGCACTACTACTTGAGCCACAGTGCCACTTCTGGCTTTTTCTGCTCATGTGGTGCTGAGGAATTGAATCCAGGGCCTCATGCATGCAAGGCAAACTCTACCACTGAGCCACCTTCCCAGCCCAAGGCCTCATTTTCATCAGAACAAATGATTGAACTTTAATTGCAAAGCAACTTTCATTTCAAATCAACTTTTATTTCAAGTCAACTTTCACTGCTGTTTTCTTAGTTCTGTCTGATGGGAAGTACAGTACAAGAAGAGCTTTAAATAGCATACCCACTTCCCCTCTCTAAAGAATGTTACTGATGTTCTGATGTTGTCTCTGGTAGTCCCCCAAGGTTTGATGAGGAATGTGTAAGCATGCCTCCTCATAAGTCTTGAAGTGGGCCTTATGAGCTCATTTCGGAGAGATGAATTGAAGTTTATGGCCAGCCTCTCATCAATTATATGCTCTCAATTTGTTAAGGCCATTCTAAATCTCTATGATGATAATGGGAACATGGGCAAACCAGTAAAAGGAGCCTGGCTAAGAAAGGACCATTGGAGATTGTTTTTTACAAATGTTTAGCTTTCAGACATCCTGGAATGAAAGCTATATTGATCTTTCTCTCCCTCTCTTTCCCTCTCTTTCCCTCTCTCCCTCTCTCCCTTCCCCCTCCTCTCTCTCTCTCCCTCTCTTCCTCTCTCCCTCTCTCCCTCTCTCCCCCTCTCCCCCTACCTCGTTGGTGGTAGAGCTTCAATTCAGGGCCTGAGCACTGTCCTTGAGCTTTTTTTACTCAAGGCTAGCATTCCACCACTTGGGCCACAACGCCATTTCTTGCTTTTTCTGAGTAGTTTATTGGAGGTAAGAGTCTCACAGACTTTTCTGTCCAGGCTGGCTTCAAACTGTAATCCTTAGATCTCAGCCTCCTGAATACCTAGGATTACAGGTGAATCTGGCTATATTCAGCTTTTTTTTTTTTTGGGGGTCGGTTGTGGGGGCTGAACTCTAGGCCTGGGCACTGTCCCTCAGCTCTTCAGCTCAAGGCTAGCGCCCTACCACTTGAGCCATTATGCCACTTCCAGTTTTTTTCTGCTTATGTGATACTGAGGAATCGAACCCAGGGCCTCATGCATGCGAGACAAGCACTTTACAACTAAGCCACCTTCCCAGCCCTATATTCATCTTTCATAGTCCATTTTGCTAACAAAATAGTAGACTATAAGTGTCTAAGGAAAGTATTTTTTTGATTGAACTGTATTGTGACATTTGCAACTTGAAAAAAAATGTTGGGAAATGTTAAGCCTTCCCTGTTTAAGAATAATATGCAGGGGTTGGAGGTGTGGTTCACTTTATAGAGTGCTAGCCAGTGTGCGTAAACATCAGGTACCAGGTTGAGTCCTGGTCTGGAACCTAAAAAAACAGAAGAGAAATAGAAAAGTGCAAATAGAAATAGAAATGTGCAAAATTACTTGCATAAATTAACTTCTACCAGTTAATGAGCAAAAAGCCAGAAGTAGAAGTATGGTTCAAATGAATTAGTAGACGGCCAACCTGAGTGGAGAGGACCAAGCGAGGGCTAGATGGAGGTCCTGAGTTAAAGCCCCAGGACAAACAGACACACAAGAAAAAGTTTCTGTGTATTATGTGTATGTACAAATAGGAAAAATAATGTGTTTTTTGAAAAGTTTTAGTTATTTTAGCTTTATTGTTTTAGAATTTTCCAGGTTATTCTTATTTTTTTCATTATACGTAACTTTACAACCAGTAGGCCAAGTTTCTAAAACTTACTTATATTTTCATTAGGAATGTTTTTAATTCATGGGTTAATTTAGAGATCTCAATTCTTTATAACACTGAATTTTCATGGTCAAAAATATGGTGTATCTTTCCAATTAGATATTAAGTCCTAATGATATATAATATATATATATATATATATATATATATATATATTTTTTTTTTTTTTTTTTTTTTTTGGTCAGTCTTGGGGCTTGAACTCTGGGCCTGGGCGCTGTCCCTGAGCTCTTCACCCCAAAGCTAGTGCTCTACCACTTGAGCCATAGTGCCACTTCCAGCCTTTTCTTTTCTTTTTTTTTTTGGCCAGTCATGATGCCTGAACTCTGGGCCTGGGCGCTGTCCCTCAGCTTTTCAGCTCAAGGCTAGTGCTCTACCACTTGAGCCACAGCACCACTTCCAGCTTTTTCTGCTTATGTGGCGCTGAGGAATCGAACCCAGGGCCCTCATGCATGTGAGGCAAGCACTCTATTGCTGATCCACCTTCCCAGCCCCATGACAGCTATTTTAAAGTTAACCTTTTCACAAATCTTACACATTAAAATAAATTATTCTATTATTTGTTTCTACTTTAACCTCAAATTTAGAAAAATTGCAATTGTGGTGTAAAGGACTTTCTTTGGAAAATTGAGAGCAAGTTGCCTGTTATTCCTCAGTAACTCAATATGTATTTCCTTTTTTTGGGGGGGGGTATGACAACAGAATAGCCATCAAAACCAGGAAATTAGTATTTATCTACATCATTGTCATCTACTTTTTAGACTTTTTACATTTTTTTTGTTGTTGTTGGCTGTGGGCATGAACTCTGGGTCTGGGCGCTCTGTCTTCAGCTCTTCAGTTCAAGGGCTAGCGCTCTACATTTGAGCCACAGCATCACTTCTGGCTTTTTCTGCTTATGTGGTGCTGAAGAATTGAACCCAGGGCTTCATGCATACTAGACGAGCACTCTGCCACTGAGCCACCTTCCCAGTCCTACTTTTTACATTTCACTATTTTTTTGTCGGTCATGGGGCCTGAGCACTGTCCCTCAGCTCTTCAGCTCAAGGCTAGCGCCCTACTACTTGAGCCAAAGCGCCACTTCCAGCTTTTTCTGCTTATGTGGTGCTGAGGAATCGAACCCAGGGCCTCATGCATGTAAGGCAAGCACTCTACCACTGCGCCGCCTTCCCAGCCCTTCACTATTCTTTTTTGTTGTTGTTGTTGGTTATAGGGCTTGAACTCTGGGATTGGGCACTGTCTCTGAGCTCCTTAGCTCCTTAGCTCTACCACTTGAACCATAGTGCCATCTCTGGTTTTCTGGTGGTTAATTGAAGATTAGAAGAATCTCAGGGACATTCGTGCCAGGGCTGGCTTTGAACAGTGATCCTCAGATCTCAGCCTCCTGAGTAGCTAGGATTATTATTTTAAATGCTGCTACTGAGACTTGAACTGAGCCTCTGGGAGCTATTCCTTAACTTTTCCACTCAAGGATGGATGGAGGTCTAGCACTTGAGACACAGCTCTACTTCCTCCTTTTTGCTGGTTAATTGGAGGTAAGAGTCTCAAGGACATATCTGCCTGGGCTGGTTTTGTATTGTGACCTCAGATCGCAGCCCTGGAGTAAATGAGGATTACAAACATGAGCCACCAGAAAAAGATTCTGCCCAGACTGGCTTGGAAATGGGATTCTCAGATTTCAGACTCCTGAGTAGCTAGAATTACAGACATGAATCACTGGTGTCCAACCTCAAAACTGATTTGAGATTATTATAATTTTGATTTTCCTTCATCTTCATGGTCTTGATTTTCATGGTTTTGACATGTTTGAATATTATAGGGCATTTGTGTTTATGTTCACTCTTAATTTTTGTGTTTGGCAGAGTATCACAGGGGCATTGCTCTGTTGTTTTTACTGCATCCTATCAGGGGCCACACTTCTTTCTGTGCCTTTACTGAAAGTGTTCTCTTTGATTATTGAAGATAGTCTTCTGTGCTATTCATTTGAGTTGTAGTCTGTTAATATTATTCTTTTTTTGTATGTTTTTTAATTGTAAAAATGCTGTACAGAGGGGTTACAGTTAAATGAGCAAGGTAATGAGTACATTTCCTATTGAGCACTGTTGCCTCCTCCTTTGTTTTCTCTCAACCATCCCTTCCCTACCCCCCTCCACAACTAACCCCCCCTCTCCCCCCTCCCCTGCCAAGTTGTAAAGTTTGTTTTCAACATAGTGTTTTGTACATCTCCTGATCTCCTGGTTACAATGGGTCAACCTGTATCCTTATTTAAACATTTTGTTTTTTCCCTTCCCTTCCCTGAATTACAGCAGTATATATACGAGATGCAGGCACCGACATCAAATACAGTGAAAACGGGTTACACTGTGGGGGAAGAACATACGAAGCAAAAAAAAAATCACATGGTACATTATAAATATGTTAGAAACAATAGCAAGAAAGAAAAAAGATATTTGTGTCCCTATCTTGTAGTTCATTTTGCTTAACATCATCTTTCTGTTAATATTATTTATGTTGATGTTCATTGTTATGGGTTTGGTCCTCGGGAACCTGAGAAGCTGCTGTCTTTTTTATCTGTCTCATCATTCCTTGAGTATACCTACAGCATAGATATTTAAAAACTAAGATCTAGGTGTTATTGTCATTAAGTGTTATTCTAGAGTCCTGTCAGTGGGTAGTTAGAGAATTTGTGTATGTTCACATATATGTTGACATTTTTGGGTATGTATGTGCTTATCTATATGTCCACATGCATACAAAGAAGCATATAATAAATGGATATACTATAATCAGCCCATTTTTTTATTCCTGGAATAGCCCCTTAATAATAGTAATGATCTTAAAATGTTTTTGGATTTTGCTTATTTTTATTGGGAAACAAAAGTAATGCAGGGCTGGGAAGGTGGCTCAGTGGTAGAGCGCTTGCCTTGCATGCTCGAGGCCCTGGGTTTGATTCCCCAGCACCACATAAGCAAAAAGAAAAATCCTTGAAGTGGTGCTGTGGCTCAAGTGGTAGAGCGCTAGTCTTGAGCTGAAGAGCTGAGGGACAGTGCCCAAGCCCAGAGTTCAGGCCCCATGACCAAACCCCCCCAAAAAAAAACAAAAAACAAAAGTAATGCAATGTACTTATTTGAAATTTGTCTTTAAGTGAAAAGTTTTGGCTGAGCCGGGTGCCAGTGGCTCATGACTGTAATCCTAGCTACTCAGGAGGCTGAGATCTGAGTATCACGGTTCAAAGCCAGTCTGGGCAGGAAAATCTGTGACTCTTATCTCCAATAAACCACTAGAAAACTGGAAGTGGTGCTGTGGCTCAAGTGGTAGAGAGCTCGCCATGGGCTGGGAAGGTGGCTCAGTGGCAGAGCGCTTGTCTTGCATGCATGAGCCCCTGGGTTCCATTCCTCAGCACCACATAAGCAAAAAGAAAAAAGCCGGGAGTGGCGCTGTGGCTCAAGTGGTAGAGCACTAGCCTTGAGCTGAAGAGCTGAGGGACAGCGCCCAGGCCCAGAGTTCAGGCCCCACGACTGGACCTCCCCCCCCCCCCCCCAAAAAAAAAAAAAGTTAAAGATTAAAAAGAAGTTTTGTTTTTCATTTTAGAATTGTTAAGAAAGAATTTCTAGACATACCTTGTGTGTGTGTGTGTGTTTGTGTGTGCGTGTGTGCGTGTGCGCGCGTGCACTGGTAATGGGCCTTGAATTCAAAGCCTGGCATTATCTCCTTAGCTTTTTTTCCTCAAGGCTAGTGCTCTGCCACTTGAGCCATAGCTCCACTTCTGACTTTTTGCTGGTTAATTAGAGCTAAGAGTTTCTCCAGTTTGTCTGCATGGACTGGCTTCAAACTGGATCTTCAGATCTCAGTCTCCTAAGTAGGTAGGATTACAAGCACGAGTCACTTGCTCTCATCTTCTTTTTCTTTCTGTGATCTGGGCCGGTTTAAATAATACTGGATTTTTATTTTTTTCAAAATTGAGCAGATTTTTCCTGTGAAGCTGTCTTTGGTCCTGTAGTGCCTTTCCTTTCTCTTCCTTATCTACTCCTTTCTCTTCTATATGCCTCTCCTCCCTTTCCCTGTATTTTTGTCAGCTGGTGAACCCAGCAAATAAGTCAATTATGTTTGTGACTTGGATCTGGGAGATACTGAGCTTGTAGTTGGTTATTGCATACTTCCTGTCTGACCTTAGGAAAGTGATTTCCATTGATGAGCCTTAGTTTCATCATCTCTCAGGTGGGAATAACCACTGCCTACCTACCTCACAGAGAACTCAGAACAAAAATGAAGTAATATGGTTAACACACAGCAAAGAACAAAGCAAATGCAAGACTTTTTTTTCCCCCAATGACTTGGGGTACATTGTAATTAATCAGTCGGAACATTTAAGCCTTTTATGAAGTTACCCTTTTAGGACTTTTTAGTTTTATTTATTTATGCCGGTCCTGCTGCTTGAATTCAGGGCCTTGGCACTGTTCCTGAGCTTCTTTTTGCTCAAAGCTAGCACTCTACCACTTGAGCTACAATGCCACTTCTGGCTTTTTCTTTTTTTTTTTTTGGTCGGTTGTGGGGCTTGAACTCTGGGCCTGGGCGCTGTCCCTCAGCTCTTCAGCTCAAGGCGAGCGCTCTACCACTTGAGCTACAGTGCCACTTCCGGTTTTCTGGTGGTTTATTGGAGATAGGAGTGTCATGGTCTTTCCTGCCCGGGCTGGCTTTGAACCGCGATCCTCAGATCTCAGCCTCCTGAGTAGCTAGGATTACAGGTGTGAGCCACCAGCGCCCGGCTGGCTTTTTCTGTCTATGTGGTACTGAGGAATTGAACCCAAGGCTTCATGCATGCTAAGCAAGCACTTTACTACTAAGCCACATTCCCAGCCCACAGGACTTTTTATTTATTTATTTATTTTTTTCATTTGAGGAAATTGTTAGGTTTTTAAAAAGAGGTAGCAGAGTAAGAACAGTAGCATGCACGTGGTATTCAGGTAAGGGGTAGGTTTATTCAGTAGACCTGCTGGGACCAGGCAAGGTTGGCACTCCACGTGTCTGGGAAAGGCCTGGAAATGAGAGAGAGCTGGGAAAGAGAGGAAAGAGAAAGGAAAGAGCTAGAAAAGAGCAGAGAGAGCAGAGAGAGCTAGAAAAGAGCAGAGAGAGCTAGAAAAGAGCAGAGAGAGCAGCGAGAGAGCAGAAAGAGAGAGAAAGCAGGGAGAGCTAGAGGACTTTTTATTTTTAAAAATTTATTTTTATTTACAATTTTTTTGGTGGTTAATTTAAATTTTCTATTTTTAGTTTGTTTTTATTTTGTTGAGGCAAGGTCTCTCTATGTATTTCAGACTAATCAGAGCCCTTGATTTTCCTGACTTTACCTCCTAAGCATTGTGGTTACAGAGTGCCACCATGTCCAGGCAGTGCTGTTTTTATTTTTGTTTTTTGCTGGTAGTAGGGCTTGAACTCTGGGCTCAGTTCCTTAGCTTTTTTGCTTAGTGCTAGTGCTCTACCCCCTGAGCCCTAGCTCTACTTCTGGGCATTTTGGTTCTTTTTTTGGAGGGTGGGGGTAGTTAATTGGAAATAAGAGTTTTTTTTTTTTTTTTTTTTTTCTTTTTGGGTCTGGTCGTGAGGCCTGAACTCTGGGCCTGAATGCTGTCCCTCAGCTCTTCAGCTCAAGGCTAGCGCTCTACCACTTGAGCCACAGCGCCACTTCTGGCTTTTTTCTTTTTGCTTATGTGGTGCTGAGGAATCGAACCCAGGGCCTCAGGCATGCAAGGCAAGCGCTCTACCACTGAGCCACCTTCCCAGCCCCACAATTCTTGATCATAGATTGAATTTTATTTTATTTGTTGGTTATGGGGCTTGAACTCTGGGCCTGGGCGCTGTCCCTCAGCTCTTCAGCTGAAGGCTAGCACTCTACCACTTGAGCCACAGTGCTACTTCTGGTTTTCTGAGCAGTTTATTGTAGACAGGAGTCTCACGGACTTGACTGGCTTGGCTGGCTTTGAACTGCGATCCTCAGATCTTAGCCTTCTGAGTAGCTAGGATTACATGTGTGAGCCACTGGTGCCCAGGCAGATTGAATTTTATACTAGAGGCTGGATATATTCAATTTTATACTATAGGGAAACATGTTACAAAAAATTTAATCAAGTCAGGTGACAAAAGTTGGAACACAGAAATTAAACATATGCATTCTGGGGCTGGGAAGGTGGCTCAGTGGTAGAGCGCTTGCCTTGCATGCCTGAGGCCCTGGGTTCGATTCCTCAGCACCACATAAGCAAAAAGAAAAAAGCTAGAAGTGGTGCTGTGGCTCAAGTGGTAGAGCGCTAGCCTTGAGCTGAAGAGCTGAGACACAGTGCCCAGGCCCAGAGTTTAGGCCCCATGACTGGACCCCCCCCCCCCAAAAAAAAATAATGCATTCTGTGTTAAATATTCTAGATTTGAGCTGAACTCCAGAGGCTCATGTAACTCTTATCCTGGATACTCAGGTGGCTGAGATCTGAGGATCACATTTTGAAGAAAAAAAAAAGTAAAAAGCTAGAAGTGGAACTATAACTCAAGAGGTATAATGCTAGCCTTGAGCAAAAAAGCTCAGGGTCAGTGCCCAGGCCCTGAGTTGATAACTATTGTAATTATGAAAGAGAGTAAATTTTGTTTTTGTTTTTTTTTTTTTTGGTCAGTCGTGGGGCCTGAACTCTGGGCCTGGGTGCTGTCCCTCAGCTCTTCAGCTGAAGGCTAGCACTCTACCACTTGAGTGTCAGCCCCACTTTCGGCTTTTTCTGCTTATGTGGTGCTGAGGAATTGAACCCAGGGCCTCATGCATGCAAGTCAAGCACGCTACCACTGAGCCACCTTCCCAGCCCCTAAATTTTGTTTTTTTTTTAAGAGTAGATTTGTAAAAGGTATGGCATTTTCAATTTTTTTTGTAAATGGTTCAGAAAGAAAATTATATCGATATATAACAGTGGTGCAGAGCTTCTATAAATAAATGTAAGTATAGCTGGTCGCCAGTGGCTCATGCCTGTAATCCTAGCTACTCAGGAGGCTGAGATCTGAGGATCGTGGTTCAAAGCCAGCCCGGGCAGGAAAGACCGTGAGACTCCCATCTCCAATAAACCACCAGAAAACCAGAAGTGGCACTGTAGCTCAAGTGGTAGTGCACTTGCCTTGAACTGATGAGCTAAGGGACAGCTCCCAAGCCCAGAGTTCAAGCCCCACAACTGACCAAAAAAAAAAAAAAAAATGTAAGTATATATATGGGGGAGAAAAGGGGAACACAGCCCAACAGGTAAAATGTTATTAGATGAGTGTGGGTAAAGCATTCAGCTTAAAAAATTTTTTTGTAAGCAAAACTTATTTGTGTTAGAGATATGAATTATAAAGAAATTAATAATAGGCTAGAGCTCTGCATTGTTTCCTCCATAAACTCATACCTATTAAAAATAATATATACTTTCAGTTTTTATTTTTGTTGAGTGAGAATTATGACACTTGAAGTATGAACCAGAATTCTCTCTCTCTCTCTATATATTTTTTTTTTGGTCCAGTTGTGGGCCTGAACTCTGGGCCTGGATGCTGTCCCTCAGCTCTTCAGCTCAAGGCTAGCGCTCTACCACTTGAGCCACAGCGCCACTTCTGGCTTTTTTCTTTTTGCTTATGTGGTGCTGAGGAATCAAACCCAGGGCCTCAAGCATGCAAGGCAAGCGCTCTACCACTGAGCCACCTTCCCAGCCTCTTCTATATTTTTGTAAATCCTCTCACCATCTTTTCTTTCACTGCTGTAATTCTCACATCTTTTTTAATATTAAAAAAAAGAGTCAGAGCTGGGAAGGTGGCTTAGTGATAGAGTGTTTGCCTTGCATGTATGAGGCCCTGGGTTCGATTCCTCAGCATCACATTAGCAGAAAAAGCTGAAAGTGGCGCTGTGGTTCAAGTGGTAGCTAACCTTGAGCTGAAGAGCTGAGGGACAGCACCCAGGCCCAGAGTTCAGGCCCCATGACCGACAAAAAAAAAAAAATAAATAAAGTCTATGGTTGATCCAGTGGGTTAAGTGGTAGAGTACCTGCTTAGCCAGCACGAAGCTCTGAGTTCAAACCCCAGAACTGCCAAAACAAAAAATGAGAAAAATCTCCTAATCTTTTCTGGGGCCTTCCCAAAGATTCAACTTAAATTTTGTATAGGCAATAATATTTTATTTATAATTCATTTATTTATAATTCATCTACTTATATAATACTGTAGTTAATTATCTGATAATGATTGAACCAGCACAAATTTGTATTGGAAATAGATAATGTTGACTTGTTAAGCATGTAATAAAGCTATGATTAGATATAACAGAAATAGCTTACCAGCTTGTGTGTATGCCCAGGGGTCTTTTCAGAAATATGAATAATATCTCTTAACTGACTGAGCAAGCAAGATGGTGGCCCAAAGCTTCCATAGTATGTCCGTTGAATAAATTTTGCAATAACTGGCTGGCTAGTTTTTACTAATAAATTAGCTATAATTGGCTGGCTCAATTAGTTATTGCACCTACCACTACAAAATGAATTTTGAGTCATTCAAATTAATTTCTTTAAGATTACATGAAGGACTGATTATTAAGAGAATTACTGGCAAAAATTAAGTAGATATGAATAGAACCTTCATTTTATTCACATCTGGTATTTGCATACCAGGTTTCTTTCCCAGATGCCATTGTTATTCCTCTCTATTTTATAATTGATTTGGTAATGATTCAATTATAGATAGTAGAAACTGCTTTGGTTAACTTAGTGGGATTTATATGGTACATGATTACCCCTCTCTCTGCTCCTAGTTCTGAATTCTCCTGACAGTGGCTGAACTAGCTCAGGTCAATTTTGTCTGTGGCATTGGCTGTTTGCACCTAACACCCTGTAGGGGGGAGATCTACAAGGGCTAAGGTTCAGTTGATTCTCATTATTTGCTCTAGTTAGGTTCTGTAAAGCCATAGTGAACACTGAAATACGAGTCCTATAGGAAATACTTAGGGTCCCACCAGCCTGTCGTCATAACATTTCCATCAGGTGACCAGATCTTGTATTGTGTTTCTGTTTACTTATTATATACTTGTTTTATTATTATGCCTGAATGAAGGGTATATACTATGTTTGTTTTTGTTTTACAAGCCATAACATAGCTTGTAACACTAGACAGCACTGCAGTGTAATATTTGAGGGTCTTTTTTTTTTTTTTTTGCCAGTCCTGTGCTTGAATTCAGGGCCTAGGTGCTGTCCTTAAGCTTCTTATGCTCAAGGCTAGCACTCTACTACTTCAGCCACAATGCCACTTCAGGCTTTTTCTGTTTCTGTGGTACTGAGGAATCGAACCTAGCCATATCCCCAGCCCTGAGGGTCATTTTAAATGGCTAAATCACCAACAAGTAGCATAATTAAAAGCTGAGTGCCAGTGGCTGAGTCAGGAGGCTGACCATCACTCATTGAAACAGGTCTGGGCAGGAAAAAAATGCAGGACTGGAAGTGTGGCTCACGAAGGGGTAGAGGGTACCTGAGCACTTTGTCAGCCAAGCAAGCAAAGCTGAACAAGTGTACAATCCTGATTTTAAATTCTGGTACCAGCAAAAACAACACCAAAAAACAAAACAGAAGACAAAAATGCTAAAAACAAAAGGCAGCCAGGCACCCTTGGCTTATGCCTGTAATCCTAGCTACCCAGGAGGCTGAGATCTGAGGATCATGGTTCAAAGCCAGCTCAGGCAGGAAAGTCCATGAGCCTCTTATCTCCAATTAGCCACCTGAAAATGAAGTGGCACTGTGGCTCAAGTGGTAGAGCACTAGCTTTGAGCTGAAGAGCTCAGGGACAGTACCCAGGCCCACAATTCAAGCCCTAGGACTGCCCCCCCCCAAAAAAAAGGCATTGAGTATATCATACGAAAGAATTGCTTTTAGTAAACAAGAAGGCCTCTTTGCAGGCATCCAAAGTTCATGCTTCTAATCCTAGCTACTCAGGAGGCTGAGATGTGAGGATTCCCCATTTGAAGGCCGTCTGAAGACAGTCCATGAGATTCTTATCTCCACCAAAAAGCTGGAAATGGGACTGGGAAGGTGACTTAGTGGTAGAGTGTTTGCCTTGCATGCATGAGGCCGAAAAGCAGAAAAAGCTGGACGTGGCACTATGGCTCAAGTGGTAGAGTGCTAGCCTTGAGCTGAAAAACTGAGGGACAACGCCCAGGCCCAGAGTTCAGGCCCCATGACTGAGTGCCAGCTTTGAGTGAAAAAGCCAAGGGATAGTGCTCAGGCCCTGAGTTAAAGTCCCAGTATCAGCGCGCGTGCGTGCACACACACACACACACACGCACGCACATGTGCGCGTGCATACACATACACACACACACACACACACACACACACACACACACTTCTTTGACCTCAGCAATCTTCATTTTTGGCGATTCCAGTTTTCATTATTTTGTGTCTACCTTTGACTGATGATGCAACTGCCCAAAGTACAGATTTGGAAGTTAGGAATAAATTTTAGTATGTTGATGAATTTGCAGACACAGACTAGGAATACTGAAGACTTATTACGTGGATGTAAGTGGGAATGGGGAGAGCATTGGTCATTGTCAGACAGAAGGGATTGCCAGGCAAGTTTTTGTAATAGTACACATGTTAAATATACGTTAACAGATGGGTTTTGCCAGGTAGCTGAGAATGAGGAAAAAAACCTAACAAAAGTAGCACAGTAGTTAGGACTATGGAGGCTACTATCTGAGATTAGGTGCATATTTCATCTTCAGCTCTTACTAAGATCGTGTGCAAAACATTTTCTATCATTAGCTAAATAAGAGATGTCACAGGTCAATTTTTTAGTAAAGTTATAAGATTACATAAGAGCAAGTACATTAGTGCACTTAGCTGTCTCACAGGAAGTACTCATAGTGGTACACATGTGACAGATATCTATATACCGCACAGCAGTGGGGGTGGGGGGGAACGGGGGGGGGGGGGGCAGGGAGAATGGCTTAGCATTCTTGGGAATGTTGAGTGGTTTAGAATTAAGTGATCTAGTGGGCCAAAAGGGTCTTTGAGGCTGGGTGAAAAGCAGGATCTAGAACGTGGCAGGACTAGAATTATATTAAGCTATTTTAAAGGATTTATAAAGAGGATGAGATAAGCATGGTGGTACACACCTTTAATCCTTTGGAAGTACACACTTTTGCTCTTCAGAGTTTGAGGTTGGGTGAGATTGAGGCCAGACTGGGCTAGATTAGTCCTATTCCAAAATTTAGGATCAATACTTGATTTAGGCTAGTAACTGTTGGCATGGAGACCAAAGAACAGTATGAACAGTTGAAGGAAGGAAGTTGAAGAGACAACAGTGGTTTATACTTAGGAGTAGGAGGAAAATGGAGTGGAGCTCAGGTGAAGCTCAGGATGACCTCTGCGTTCTGATGTGAAACATAGAGGGTGGAGGACATCTTGCTCTGTTGGAGATCTGCTTACTTCTCAGTTCCCTCTACCCCGATCCTGTTAAAGGGTTAGCTTAAAGTTTTCTGAAAGTGTTCTTGGTGCTCTGTGCTGCCCTTCTACTGACACCTAGTCGGTGGTATGATAACCACTTGCATACTTTTATACTTATGCACTCATTAGGTCTTTGTGGATTCAGTATTTTGGCCACAAAGTGGCAAGCTAGATTGTGGATGATGGAACTGGGTTTTAAACTAGGATGAAGAAGCAGATTTTGGAGGAAGGTTTATATTTAAGTTTCAGATTCTGTATTGTCTTTGCAGAACTGTTCACAAAGGCTGTGCCCAGTAGGTCCTTGGGTTTACTGGGACTGAATTTAGGGGAGAGGTCTATGTTATTTCCTTCTTCCCTCCCTCCCTCCCTCCCTCCCTCCCTCCCTCCCTCCCTCCTTCCTTCCTTCCTTCCTTCCTTCTTTCCTTCCTTCCTTCCTTCCCCAGTCCTGGAGTTGGACTCAGGGCCTGGGCACTGTCCCTGAGCTTCTTTGCTCAAGGCTAGCACTGTATCACTTGAGCCACAGCGCCACTTTTTTTTTGGTCGGTCATGGGGCTTGAACTCTGGGCCTGGGTGCTGTCCCTCAGCTCTTCAGCTCAAAACGAGCGCTCTACTGCTTGAGCCACAGTGCCACTTCTGGTTTTCTAGTGGGTTTATTGGAGATAAGAGTCTCACGGACTTTCCTGCCGGTGCTGGCTTTCCTGCCGTGGCTGAACCGCAATCCTCAGATCTCAGCCTCCTGAGTAGCTAGGATAACAGGTGTGAGCTGCTGGTGCCTGGCTACTAATTACTATTACTGTTATTATTATTATTATTAATTTATTATTTGGGTCCGGTCATGGGGCCTGAACTCTGGGCCTGGGCACTATCCCTCAGCTCTTCAGCTCAAGGCTAGTGCTCTACCACTTGAGCCGCAGCGCCACTTCCGGGTTTTTTCTTTTTGCTTCTGTGGTGCTGAGGAATCAAACCCAGGGCTACCTTCCCAGCCCCCTAATTATTATGTTTAAGTGAGCACATAGATGTCACTCACCTGGCAATGTGTCAGATTCTTGCATTTGGCAGTTTTTTAAGCAGTGTCTATGGTTGGGTAGGTAGTGCCACCCATTTTCCTGATGAGGAAACAATAACTTCCTTGAGGTCACATAGCTATTAAGTTGAGGAAGGCATGTGGAACGATCAGAATCCAGTTCTGTCTGACTCTTGAGATCTCTTTAACAATCTTTAATTATTCTCTCTCTCTCTCTCTCTCTTTGGTCCATCATGGGGCTTGAACTCTGGGCCTGGGCGTTGTCCCTGTGCTCTTCAGCTCAAGGCGAGCACTCTAGGGCCTGAGCCATAGCGCCACTTCTAGTTTTCTAATTAGAGATGAGTCTCACGGACTTTCCTGCTTGGGCTGGCTTTGAACCTAGATCCTTAGATCTTAGCTTCCTGAGTAGCTAGGATTACAGGTGTGAGCCACCAGCGCCAGACATTAGTTTCCTCCTTTTTTTGTGCTCATAATTAGGCCAGACCTCTACTTCTGGCTTTTTGTTGGTTAATTGGAGAGATAAGGGTTTGTCTCCCTGGGCCAGCTTTGAACAGGATCTTCAGATCTCAGCCTTCTGAGTAGCTAGAAGTACAGGAGTGGGCAACAAGTACCCGGCTTCTGCCTTGGCTTTCATTGCTGGAATTATAAGCATGCAGTATGACCCTCAGCTTTTTTGTTTTTGTTTTGTTTTTGAGACAGAGTCTTGGCGATGTAGAGCAGATTGGTCTTGAACTTGAGACCCTCCTGCCTTAGCTTTCCAACTATTGAGATTGCCAAAAGTATCTTCTCACAGATTCATTGGCTCTTCTGTTCCAGGACTGCTTCCTGGAGTCTTCTTTTCCATTCTGGAATGGGCAGGCTCAAGGAGTGAGAGAATGGGGTGTAGACTTGAATCCAGAAGGAAAACCTGCTGGGTCTGTGGATAGTTTGAGGCCTGGTGTCTGGTTATGTAGTGCTAGGGCTTTTTTTTTTTTTTAAACTGTGTTGTTTTCTAACTTAGGGCCCTGGGCCTGGGGTTAGAGGTGGGGTTGGGGATGGGGTGGAGTATATTCTGAAAACACAAAAGGCAGCCTAAATTTAGAGCCCTGCAGACATTTGATATCTTGATAGGTATGCTAAAGAACTTCTTTATCCTCCTTAATATGGGATCCATTGGGGCAAAGTAAAATGCAGGTCTGAGTCTTGTGAGTTTTACTGATAATAAAACTGATGTGGCTTTCTGTTCTTTTGCCTCTAGGCCTGGCCCTGTATTGGTTTGCTAGAACTGTTGTAATAAATTACCATCTGCTTGAGTGGTTTAAAACAAGAGAAAATGCATTCTTTCACAGTCCTGGCAGCTAAATGTCTAAAGTCAAGGTGCCAGGCAGTTTGTGTTATTACTGAAGAATTTAGGAAAGGGTCTGTTGCCTGCTTTTCTTTTGGCTTCTTGAGTTCAAGCAGTTTGGACATTCTCTAACTTGTGCCTGCATTACTCCAATCTCTACTTCTGTCTTCAGATGGTATGGCATTCTTCCTTCTGAGTCTTGCTCTCGCGCTCGCGCTCTCGCTCTCTCTGGTCGTGGGGCTTGAACTCTGGGCCTGGGCGCTGTCCAGCTTAAGGCTAGCTCTCTACCACTTGAGCCACAGCGCTACTTCCAATTTACTGAGTGGTTTATTGGAGATAAGAGTCTCACGGTCTTTCCTGCTCAGGCTGGCTTTGAACGGCGATCCTCTGATCTCAGCCTCCTGAGTAGCTAGGATTTAGGTGTGAGGCTCTGGTGCTTGGTTTCTCTTCTCTTTTAAAAGTCATTATAAACTAGAGCCTGCGTTAATTAATCTCACCTTAATGATTACGTAAATCTGCAAAGGCTATGTATGTTGAGGGTTCAGGTATCACAGGTATTTGGGGTCAGGTTGCAATATATGTTTTGGGGTGACATGAGTCAACCTGCAACAATGCCCATCCAAGGCAGTGTGCAGAGCAGAAACTTGCTTGATTCACTATGAGAATAAACCTAGCTAACTTGTGTTGGAACTGAAATGCCAGACTTGTACTTACCTATTGTAGGCCCAGGCCCCATGTCTGGTGAATCTGGCCCCTGGGAATGGGAATAGCAGAGTGGGTATGTGGGGGAGGGTCTGGGATAGGGGTGGGATAGCACCTACTGAGTAACTTTGCTGCTCAATTTCTTTTTGAACTTACTCTGGAGGAAAGAGAGTGATGACCACTAGGGTTTGAACAGGAACGACAGAGACTGAAATAGCCTTCTTCTAAACTAGTACAGCTGTGGCTCTTCCTTGATTGTCTCTTTAGCCTGGTGCATTACCTGCTAAACTGGTGAGTGCTTTATAGTTAGACCTTAAAGGATTGTCTTTAGTAACAGCTAGCAGTGCAGAACCATTCTGTGCCAGGGTTTGTTAAGAAACTAATAGCATATGATTGGAGCTATGTCTCAGAAGTTGTTCAGAAGTAGAGAATCCAAGTCAGAAATGCATCATGCATAAGGAAAACAGTGTAGAATATAACATTACATTTGCCAGAAACAATCAGCTTCCTTATTATTACTGAATAGATCTGATTTGTCATTAAACTAGGAGGGTAGACATTGTTTCTTTATAGTAAACATTTTTCATAAATGAAAACGTAGGAGATATATAAGTATAATGGATACCAGACATTTTTTCACTTAATAGCAGAGTTTTTTTTTTCTATTTTTCCTTTTAAACTTATTAAACTTTTTTTTTTTGGTCCGGTCATGGAGCCTGAACTCAGGGCCTAGGAGCTGTCCCTCAGCTCTTCAGCTCAAGGCTAGCGTACTACCACTTGAGCCACAGCGCCACTTCTGGCTTTTTTTTTTCTGCTTATGTGGTGCTGAGGATTCGAACCCAGGGCCTCAGGCATGCAAGGCAAGCTCTCTACCACTGAGCCACCTTCCCAGCCCACTTATTAAACTTTTGTATACCTATAGTCCCAGCTACTTGGGAGACTGAGACAGCAGGATCACTTGAAGATAAAAGTTCAAGGTAAGCCAGGTGCCGGTGGCTCATGCCTGTAATCCTGGCTACCCAGGAGGCTGAGATCTGAGGATCGTGGTTCAAAGCCAGCCCAGGCAGGAAAGTCTGTGCGACTCTTATCTCCAATTAACTACCAGAATGCCAGAGTGGTGCTGTGGCTCAAGTGGTAGAGCACTCACCTTGAGCTGAAGAGCGCTGGGATAGCACTCAAGCCCAGAGTTCAAGCCCCATGACTCCCTGCCCCCCGCCACCCAAAAAAAAAGTTCAAGGTAAGGTGCCCATTGTTCAAACGTGTAATCCTAGCTTCTCAGGAGGCTGAGAGCTGAGGATCAAGGTTCGAAGCCAGCCGGAGCAGGAAAGTCCATGAGACCTTTATCCCCAATAAACAACTCAGAAAACCAGAAATAGCAGTGTAGCTCAAGTGGTAGAATGCTTGCCTTAAGCTGAACTGCTGAGGGACAGAGCCCAGGCCCAGAGTTCAAGCCCCACAACTGACAAAAAAAAAGTAATGAGTATAAGTAGTCCCCCCAAAGAACTTAAAATGTACATAAATGTCCAAAAGTCAGTGCTATTAATAATCAAAGAAATGAAATTTAACAATAGACTTATTTGCCTATAATATTGGCAAATATTTAGATAGTTGGATTAAATATTGAGTTATTTTAACATTTAAAATTTTATGATGATCATATATTGGGTTTAGAGATTGAAAAAGTTCTAAAGCCTAAGGTAACTAGGGTTTTGGTGTATGCTACTTCCAGTTTTCTGTGGTTTATTGGAGATAAGGGTATCGAGGATGTTCCTGGGTGGGCTGGCTTTGAACCGTGATTCTCAGGTCTCATCCTCCTGTAGAATTACAGGCGTGAGCCACTGGTGCTGGGCATTGTAACTAGTTTTGTGCAGTCAAAGGAGAAGTTATGTCATATAGGGACAAAGTCTCTTATCCCTCTCTAGAAAGCTAGGTCATAGCCAAGTTTTAATTTTAATTGCTGCTCATTTGTTGCAGGTATTTTGTTGAGACAGTCTTGTTATGTTTTAGTAGGAGCCAGCAGTGCAGAGCCATTCTGTGCCAGGGCTTGTTGAAGAAACTAATAGTCATATAAGGATGAGCATTAGCTGCTTAGCCTAGGCTGACCTCAAACTTATGATTATCCTTCCTTTGCCTGATATTGTGTGAGTGAGTGTGTGTGTGTGTGTGTGTGTGTGTGTGTGTGTGTGTGTGTGTGTGTATGTATGTATGTGTATGTGTGTGTGTGCCTGTGCCTTTTATTGGGGCTTGAACTCAGGGCCTGGGTACTGTCCCTTAGCTTTTTGCTCCAGGCTAGTACTCTCACTTAAGCCATAGCTTTACTTTTTGCTTTTTGGTGGTTCATTGGAGATAAGACTTGGACTTTCTTGCTTAGTCTGGCTTTGAATCATGATACTCAGATCTCAGTCTCCTGAGTAGCTAGGATCACAGGCATGAGCCACTGGCTCTTGTGGTTAATCTCCAATTAACCACAAAATGCTGGCCATGGAACTGTGCTTTACGTTGTAGTGCTATCTTTAAGCAAAAGACCTCAGGGACAGTGCCCAGACCCAAGTTCAAACCCAGTACCACCACAAAAAACAAAAACAAAAACAAAACACCAGACAGAAAATGATCTGAATTTGGCATCTTTTTATTTAAATACTGTAACAATTTGGTGTTTTTTACTCAGCTGGCAAATAATTATTGCAGCAGGCTGCATGCCAGGCTGTATGCCAGGGCTGACAGAGATGGCTCTGAGAGCCTTTGAGAGCTCATAGCTCAGTGTGTGGTCAGAAGTGCTAGCAGCTGGGTGAGGCAACTGCTCTATGGAGGCATGCAGAAAGGGAGAGGAAATGCAAGGGTGTCACTCAGTCCTTGCCAGAGGGTTGGCAATCTCAAGATACGCTAGAGTTTGCCAGGTGAGGAAGCAGGCTGAGGCTGCTTCAAGAGTAGGGAGTAATGTGCCAGGACACAGAGAACTCTGCTTGTTAGAGAAGCACAAGTCTGTAAGTATTGTGCAAAGTGCAGTTGGCTTTCTTTTCTGTATTTGAGTGTTTAGCATCAATGAATTGAACTGAGGATTAAAAATATTTGAAAATTTTGCATATATAGATTTTTACTTCTCAGCAGTATGGCATACTATTCATTTAACATTTACGTTGACTAAGTAAGCTAATAATTTAAAATATATAGAAGACTATGCATAAGTTGTATGTGAACATTTAGCTATTTTAAAGAAAGCACTTGAGTGCCCTTACACATGAGTATCCTAGGAGGAGGAGTCCGATCTCCTGTGGACAGGCAGGAATGACTATACAGTGTAGTTAGTGATGGATGAGGCTGGGGTAGCTAAGCAAGAGCTAGATTTGGATGCATGTGAAGAACGATGTATTTACTACATAGAGTGAAAATTTTACCTTGCAGGCCATAGATTTGGGTGTGTGTACCTAAGTTTATATAGAGGAAGATATGTAGGGACTGGGACTGGAAGTTCAATCTGGTGCTGAGACTTGAATTCTGAACCTACCTTCCTTACTTCGCTCCCAAGTCCTCCCTCCCTCCCTCCCTTCCTCCCTTCCTTTTTCTTTTTTTGGGTCCGGTTGGTCGTGGGGCCTGAACTCTGGGCCTGGACTCTGTCCCTCAGCTCTTCAGCTCAAGGCTAGCACTCTACCACTTGAGCCACAATGCCACTTCTGGCTTTTTTTTTTCTTTTTTCTGCTTATGTGGTGCTGAGGAATCGAACCCAGGGCCTCAAGCATGCAAAGCAAGCACTCTACCACTAAACCACCTTCCCAGCCCCTTTTTTCTTTTTGTCGGTCATGGGGCTTGAACTCTGGGCGCTATTCCTCAGCTCTTCAGCTCAAGGCTAGTGCTCTACCACTTGAGCCACAGCACCACTTCCAGTTTTCAGGTGGTTAATTGGAGATAAGGGTCTCATGGACTTTTTTGCCCGGGCTGCCTTTGAACCATGATCCTCAAATCTTGGCCTCCTGAGTAGATAGGATTACAGGCATTGTTGCCTGGCTAGAATTGTGCTTTCTTGGTTGGTTTTCATGCTCATAGCTGGTGCTCTACCACTTGAGCTACATACCCAACCTTTTTTTTTTTTGGAGAGTCTTGAGGTGTGAACTCAGTACTAGGTGCTATCCTTGTGCTTTTTTTGGGTCCGGTCGTGGGGCCTGAACTCTGGGCCTGGGCGCTGTCCCTCAGTTCTTCAGCTCAAGGCTAGCGCTCTACCACTTGAGCCACAGCGCCACTTCTGGCTTTTTTCTTTTTGCTTATGTGGTGCTGAGGAATCGAACCCAGGGCCTCAAGCATGCAAGGCAAGCGCTCTACCACTGAGCCACCTTCCCAGCCCTCCTTGTGCTTTTTTTTCAAGACTAAATGCTCCATCACTTGAGCCACAGCTCCACTTCTGGCTTCTTGGTGATTAATTGGGGGTGAGTCTCAGATTTTTCCTGCCCAAGCTGGCTTCATACTGAGATCCTCAGGTCTCAGCCTCATTAATGGCTAGGATTACAGATGTGAGCTACAGGTGTCTGACTTTTTGCTGGTAAATTGGAGATAGAATCTCACAGACTCTTGTGTGCAGGCTGACTAAGAATTCCAATCCTTTAGGTCTAGGATTTTTTTTTTTTTAATTTTGCATATCCTTTTCCTGAGACAAGGAGAATCCAAAATGTTTTCTCCTGTGTATTACTATATTTCTGAGATTATTTTCTTTGAATTTTAAATTCCTGAAGGGTGTTAAGACGTACTTTATGTGTGTGCTTTCTGGTACTGGTGTTTGAACTCAAGGTTAGAGTGTTGCCCGTAGCTTTTCCAGTCAAGGCTAGCACTCTACCACTAGAGAGCCACACCTCTAATTTTGGCTCTTTTTTTTTTTTTTTGTGCCAGTCTTGGGACTTGAACTCTTGGCTTGAACTCAGGGCCTGGGTGCTATTGCTGAGCCTTTTTTTTTTTTTTTTGGGTCCAGTCATGGGGCCTGAACTCTGGGCCTGGGCACTGTCCCTCAGCTCTTCAGCTCAAGGCTAGCGCTCTACCACTTGAGCCACAGCGCCACTTCTGGCTTTTTTCTTTTTGCTCATGTGGTGCTGAGGAATCGAACCCAGGGCCTCTGGCATGCAAGGCATGCGCTCTACCACTGAGCCACCTTCCCAGCCCTGCTGAGCCTTTTTGTACTCTACCACTTGAGCTACAGTGCCATTTCCCATTTTTGAGTGGTTATGTAGAGATAAGAATCTCCTGGGGACTTTTTGCCAAGGATGGTTTCCAACTATGATCTTCAGATATCATCCTCCTGAGTAGCTAGGATTACAGGTGTGAGCAACCAGTGCTGCCTTACTTTTTGCTTTTTGATAGTTAATTGGAGGTAAGAGTCTCTTGACTTTTTTACTTTGGCTGTCTTAGAACTACAATACAACCCTCAGATCTCATCCCTCTGAGAGGATTATAGGCATGAGCCCCTGGGGCTGTAATTTACTTTTCATCTTTTTGTTTCTTTTAACTCCTTATCTGTATATTGTAGGATGGATCAGTTTTACGTTCTTTAAATGAATGATAATCACATCATTATATATTTTTTAACTTCTTAGATGATAGCTGATTTTCTCTTACACTTTTCACATTTTTTTCAGGCAATTAAATTTAGTGTGTGTGTGTGTGTGTGTGTGTGTGTGTGTGTGTGTGTGTGTGTGTGTGTGTGTGTGTGTGTGTGTGTGTGTGTGTGTGTAAGGAGTGGTTCTGGTAGCTCATGCCTGTAATCCTAGCTATTCAGGGGGCTGAGATGATAATGATTTGAAGCTAGTCAAGGCAGGAAAGACCGTGTGACTGCTCTCCAGTTAATCCTCAAAAAGTCAGGAGTTGAGCCATGGTTCAAGTGGTAGAGTGCAAAAAAGCTCAGGGACATCATCCAGGCCCTAAGTTTAAGTCTCAGGGCTGTCAAAAAAAAGGGAAAACTTCACTCAAAGAGGATTTAAAGGGCTGGGAAGATGGCTCAGTGGTAGAGTGCTTGCCTTGCATGCCTGAGACCCTGGGTTCGATTCCTCAGCACCACATAAGCAAAAAGAAAAAAGCCAGAAGTGACGCTGTGGCTCAAGTGGAAGAGTGCTAGCCTTGAGCTGAAGAGCTGAGGGACAGCGCCCAGGCCCAGAGTTCAGGCCCCACGACCGGACCCCCCCCCCCCCCCCCCAAAAAAAAAGGATTTAAACAAATTTGAGTTCTTTACACTATCTGGAAGTAGGTTGGGTGGGTCTTTCTGAATCAGTCACTCTAATGCTTTTTTGTTTTTGCTTAGTTGTTAGGCTTGAACTGGATGCTGTCCTTGAAGCTCTTCCACTCCAGGCTAGCGTTCTACCACTTTGAGCCACAGTACTATTTCTAGTTTTTTGGTGGTTAATTGGAGATAAGCGTCTTGCAGCCTTTCCTGCCCAGGCTGGCTTTGAACCACGACCTCAGATCTCAGTCTCCTGAGTAGCTAAAATTATAAGTGTGAGTCACCAGTACCCAGTTCATTTTAGAGCTTCTTTATTCATCTTTGCATTCTCTGTGTCTAGAATGTGTTAGGTGCTCCATAAACATTTGTTGAAGGAATCATCTCACTCATTGACAGCAAAATTAAGTTATTTTTGCAGCAAAACCTGCAGACTACCTATGTGAGTGTGTATGTGGGCATGCGGGTGCACGCATGCATGCAAGTGTGCACACACGCACGTGTGTGCACTATGGGGCTTTGTGCTTCCTATGTAAATGCTATGTCACTTGAGCCATGCTACTATTTGAACACCTATTTTATGTATCTTCTAAAATTTTGGTTTCTAAGTACCAGACACTAAACTCTCCTCAGTTCCTGCAATTTGTCCCATGTATCTCCGCTTCCTGAACTAGTCATTCTCTCATCTGACCACTGAAATATCTTGTTATGAGTCTTTAACCCCACCCCTTTCTAAGGAAGTAATTTCTAATTAGTCTAGTAGAGTTATTTCTTTCTTGTATGCATTTTTGAAGTTTTCTCAACCTTTAGACAGTGAACTTGGGAGGGGAAGAGACACCTACGCCTTTCTTTGTTCTTCCTGGTGGTTTTGTTCAATGATTAGTTTGTAAATTATTACAGGAGAGCATGTTAGAACAAGCTGGAAGCATATTCCAGCCAACTGTGTTAGGAATATTGAGTGTCCTCCACTTAGCCCAGTTGAAGTCTTTGGATAATATGCATGTGAGTGACAGAGTTTCTTTCAGAACTGGTACATAAGAGCAACATTTTAGGATTGGAGATGTGGCATAGGTGATAAGGCACTAGCCAGTGAATAAAAGCATCAGATATGAGTTCAAGTCCCTGTCTAGACAAAACAAATGCCCTCTTCCTCCCTCCCCCAACTCCCCAAAAGAATAACATCTTTTGTGGTCTTGTTTTTACTTGGAACCAAGGATCTTGAATAGGCCAGCAGTACAGTCCTGCTGTGATTCTGTGCCAGGAATAGGAGCTTGGCAAGAGGTGACCAGAGTCTGCTGTTTTATCAGAAGTCTGGAGAGATGAGGGAGGGAGTAGGAAGTAACTGGAGAGCAGAGCTCCTGCTGTGTGGGGGTGATTTCAGGGGATTGCTTACATGGTGCTCAGTAGAAAAGACCACTGACTTTAAGCACATATAATTCAGTGCTGATGATTGTATCCTCTTCTCTACAGAGACTACCTTAGCCATCATGGAGGTGGCGGAGGCGGGGAGCCCCCTGAACCCCAGCTGTAAGATAATGACTTTCAGACCCTCCATGGAGGAGTTCCGGGAGTTCAACAAATACCTTGCCTACATGGAATCGAAAGGAGCTCACCGAGCAGGTCTTGCAAAGGTGATTATGCTCAGATCTTGGCTTGAAAAAAGATCACTTGGCCTTCAGTTATGCTTCATTGTGTCTTCTGTAGGAGAAAAATTGTAATGTGTTTGTCCTTGTTATCCATTTGTAACATTGATTTCCTTCCTCAAATAATAGTGATCTTATTTTTCTTTTTTCTGTTTTCTTTTTGGTCCATTGTGGGGCTTGAACTCAGGGTCTGGGTGCTGTCCCTGAGCTCTTTCACTCAAGAATAGAGCTCTACCACTTTGAATTCCACTTCCGGTTTTTAAGTGGTTAATTGGAGGTAAGAGTCTCACAGACTTTCCTGCTTAGGCTGGCTTTGAACCACAATCCTCAGGTCTCAGCCTGCTTTGTAGCTAAGATTACAGATGTGAGCCATCAGTGTCCATCCTTTTTCCATTCTTGAGCCATGCTTCTGGCTATGCTCTTAGACCACTGGTTTTTTTTTTTCTCTTTTATTTCTTTACAAATCAGGGATAGCTCATAGATACCAGAGATATACCTGTATTGAGTTTTAGAAGTATAAGAATATTAATAGTTTTATCAATTTTCTCTCCTTTCCTTGCTTCTTATGCTTTTTCTTTGTCATTTAACTTTATTCTAAAATATAAAAAAATTAAACTTTTAAATATCTTTAAATAGTCGTAAAAAAAGCAGTATACCTACTTAAAGTAGTAATTCAGGGGTTTTTAGTTTATTCAATTGTCCATCTGTCACTACTGTTGCTTTTCTGAACATTTTCATCATCACAGAAAGATACTGTATTCATTAAGCAGTCATTTCCTATTTCCTGTCACCAACCATTGTCCCTTGCAGCCCTAGGCAACCATGATCAGTTTTTTTCTTTGTCTATTCTATTTTTAGTTATTTTTTCACCAAATGTGAAGAGTTTGTGCTATGTGCCAAGAGTATGTGAGGGTGCTGGGGATATAGAATAGACCAAATCCCTGCTTCATGGAACTTACATATTGGTGATAGCATGTTATAATGATGAGAAATGGACATTTAAGCAGAGACTCAAACCCAGAAAATCAAAAGAGAGTTCAGGTTGAAGTTAGCCTGGGCTGAAAAGTTTGTTAGATTCTGTCTCCAAAATTAGTAAAAAGCAGGGCTGAAGGTATGACTCAGCCATAGAGCACTAGCCTAGGAAGTACAGGCCCTGAGTTCAAATCCCAGTACTGCCAAAACAAAAAATGAAATAACAAAACCAACAGAAAAAGCCCAACCAAACAAAAAACCTCAGTCTTCTCAAGATGTAGGAAGAAAGAACAGTAAGTTCAGAAGTCTAGAAATTGGCCTTAACTTCATTATGAGAGGAATAGGGAGTTGGCACTGTATGGGCAGGGTTAGCAGGTGGTGAGGAAAGTGCAGAAGGGACTATGTAAACTATCAGATGGTCATTCTAAGTGCAAGGAAAGGAAGATGTAGTGACTGTTGGCTTATCTATTTTGTTTCTGTTTTTGTGTGCATACTTGGGCTTGAAGTGAGGGCCTGGGCATTGACCCTTAGCATTTTCGCTTAAGTCTGGTGCAGTAGCCACAGCTCTGCTTCTGGCTAATTGGAGGTAAGAATCTCACAGATTTTGCCTGCCTGGGCAGTCGGTGAACCTTGATCTTCAGATCTCAGCCTCCTTAGCAGCTACAATTACATGTGTGATCCACTGGTGCCTGGCTATTTCTTTTGTTGCTGCTGTTGTTGTTTAGATCACTGGCCTCTATTTACAGAATGTATTTCTTGGGTCTGAGGCGAGATAGCATTCAGTGATTCTTGTTGGGGCATTTGTGTTTGTCAAGTGAGGATGGTAGCCTAGACCAGTGAGGAAGAGAGAAGCGGTCTATAGTTTAGATGTGTTTGAAAAACCTTTTCTTCTTATAAGTGCCAGATAATACCTGTAAAAATGATGATAAATGATACATTCAGGGTCATAGATGCATTCAGTAACGTTTGGAGAACTGCATTGCATGTTTGGACTCTGACAGATCAAAGAGCTCTGAAAGAGAGGTAGTCTATGAAATTCATCTCTTTTTATTTGTAACCAGAGAGGAAGAAATGAAGTTTAATTTAAAAATTGTCTTAGGAAAAATGTATTTTATTGTACTTATTTCAGTTTAATTGATCTAATTATTTAGTTTGTAATCTGGGACTTGTAAGACTGAAACCTATAGACATGTCAGTATCATGTCTATATGAATGCCTGAGCTCTGGCAGAGCCCATTATTGGGATGAATCAGGTGACTTCATCTGTGTGAAGGTTTTACCTGGACTTTCCATCTCTGCTGTGAAGGTTACCTGTGGAGAGCAGATGCAGCTGAGCAGACAACTTCCTGAACTGTTGAGATTGGACATCAGGTTCTTATCTCAACTGGATGCTACTTGTAATCCAAGTCTTTACATATGTCCCTAGAGGGTCTGTCATTTTGTTTGTGTTTGTTAAAGTTCAAAGTCAATTTTAGAAAGGTTTACAATTTAGGGATATTAGAGTGAGTGTTAACTAGATCTGGGTGAGATTTGAAAAAGGAGAAAACAAAGTAAAGGTTCAGGATGAATTTCCAGGCTTAGCTTCTTTATTGGAGTAGCTCTTAAAATATTTAATTTTTGGCCTCTCAGCAGTTTAACATTACTTCTATGAGGCAAATCATTTTTTTTTTTTTTTTTTTTGGGGTCCAGTCGTGGGGCCTGGACTCTGGGCCTGGGTGCTGTCCCTCAGCAATTCAGCTCAAGGTTAGTGCTCTACCACTTGAGCAACAGCGCCACTTCCGGCTTTTTTATCTTTTTGCTTATGTGGTGCTAAGGAATCGAACCCAGGGCCTCTGGCATGCAAGGCAAGCACTCTACCACTCTACCACTGAGCCACCTTCCCAGCCCCGCAAATCATTCTTTAGTTGAAACAAATATCTTCTTTCAGAATCATTTAACAAAGTTTGGTCTTGAACTTGTAATGGTTTACTAAGGATTGACAGAAGGGAATCTGGGATATGACTCTTTCCTTTGGTCTCTGAATGTAGCCCTTTGTCCTATTTTCTCTCCTTTCTTGAAAACATACACTGTGTT
Organism: Dipodomys spectabilis; assembly: GCF_019054845.1. Taxonomy (NCBI): domain Eukaryota; kingdom Metazoa; phylum Chordata; class Mammalia; order Rodentia; family Heteromyidae; genus Dipodomys; species Dipodomys spectabilis. The sequence continues at coordinate 19,351,443 of NW_024870775.1, forward strand.
TCCACTGAGATTAGTATATTGTCTGGTGACAAAGTGACATGTTTAGTAACTTGGAAGAGGAAGCAACAGCTACCTTCACAAGGGAGCTCCAGGCACAGAATCCACCTGTGCTGCTCCTGGCATTATGAGACTGAAGAAAGTTAATGAGAATTACAATTACAAGACACACCTGAGTCCAAAAAATGCCTCCTTAAGTAAGTCAAGACTCATTGACAGAGTTGGAGATACTTATTTATCCTATCCCATGATAATTTCCTATTGCTTGTATTAGGAATACAACACTATTTTTTATTTATTTGTTTTTTTGGGTCCGGTTGTGGGGCCTGAACTCTGGGCCTGGGCGCTGTCCCTCAGCTCTTCAGCTCAAGGCTAGCGCTCTACCACTTGAGCCACAGTGCCACTTCTGGTTTTTTTCTTTTTTCTTATGTGGTGCTGGGGAATTGAACCCAGGGCCTCATGCATGCAAGGCAAGCACTCTACCACTGAGCCACCTTCCCAGCCCCACAATACACTATTTTTTCTAATCATTTTTTACCATCTTTTATGGCAAATAATATAAAATCAATATTGCCTATCTTATTGTTGTGGAAGTTGCCACAGTAACACATGTACAGAACTGCACTAAATCAGATGTTATAGTGAAAATCAAGACTGCACTTACAAAGCTACTTTGCTTATATAGCCTTGAAGAACAGAGCATGGGAAGGCTCTTTGTTAATGTAGTGTTGACAACTTAGTGAATTTGTCTTAGTTTATGATTCAAAGATAGTGATGGAATAGTTCTAATAGTAGTGACTTTGGCTTCAGATTATTGTCTATTTTGATTCTTTTCTTTTTCTTTTTTTTTTTGGGTCCAGTCGTGGGGCCTGAACTCTGGGCCTGGGCGCTGTCCCTCAGCTCTTCAGCTCAAGGCTAGCGCTCTACCACTTGAGCCACAGCGCCACTTCCGGCTTTTTTTCTTTTTGTTTATGTGGTGCTGAGGAATAGAACCCAGGGCCTCATGCATGTAAGGCAAGCACTGTACCACAGAGCCACCTTCCCAGCCCTTGATTATTTTCTTTTTTTTTGTCTTTTCTTTTTTGGTACTGGGGATCGAACCCAGGACGTTGCACTTGCTAGGCAAGCGCTTTGCCACTGAGCTACATCCCAGCCCCCTTGATTATTTTCTAATTAGTATTTTTTTTTTTTATTGGTCAGTCATGGGGCTTGAACTCTGGGCCTGGGCCTGAGCTCTTCAGCTCAAGATGAGCGCTCTACCACTTGAGCAACAATGCCACTTCTGGTTTTCTAGTGGCTTATTGGAGATAGGAATCGCACGGTCTTTCCTGCCCGGGATGGCTTTGAACCGAAATCTTCAGATCTCAGCCTCCTGGGTAGCTAGGATTACAGGCTTGAGCCATCGGCACCCGGCTAATTAGTATTTTTTTAAGATATGTATTTGGATTTTACTTTTATATCTGGGGTCAAGGTTTGATACCTTAGGTCTGATTGCACTTGAGATAATTCTTGTTGGGAAAGTTGGCAGATTATGATGAACTTTTAAAATATATGAGATGGATGAAAATTGTCCACACAGTAATTGGACAGAGACTGCTCTGGTCATAGTTGATACACATGATTCTTTAGCACAGAGAGTACAGTTTCACCGTAAGTGAAGACAGTCAGTAGCACATAGCTTGTCCTCCTCTTGCCTCTTGTCAATACTAGGTGGTGGTGATAGAAACTGTTTTCAAAGTTTATGGTGCTGGAGGCTGGTGCTCTCCCACTTGAGCCACAGCTCCACTTCTGGCTTTTGATGGTTAATTGGAAATAGGACTGTCACAGACTTTTCCTACCTGGGCTGGCTTCTAACTGCAGTCCTCACATCTCAGCTTCCTGAGTAGCTAGCATTACAATCATGATTAACTGGTGCCTTGCCTCAGGATAATAATTTATTATTTTACTTTTAGGTGATTCCTCCTAAGGAATGGAAGCCAAGACAATGCTATGATGACATTGATAATTTGCTTATTCCAGCACCGATTCAGCAGATGGTCACAGGGCAGTCGGGACTGTTTACTCAATACAACATTCAGAAAAAGGCCATGACTGTGAAGGAGTTCAGACAACTGGCCAACAGTGGCAAGTGAGTTGATGATTTTGTTTGCTGTTTGTATTTCTTTCAAATGTTTATGTGGATAGCACAAGTCAGCTGTTCAGTGTCTTTCAGACCCTATTTTAATAGCTGCATTTGTTTTCTTGGGGTATTGTCTCTTACCCTTTGCTTCACTGTTAAGGACATGTTCTATAGTTTACCTTATTCATAATAGCTGTGAGTCTTTTCTTTAATTGTCATGAAGTTTTGATTATACACAATTTATCTTTGTTAGGCAAAATTTTCTCTGTGTGACAATGTTTAAGCCTTAAATTACTTGAAAAATATCTTGAATGAATTGGAAGGGCACCATTGTTTTATTAGTTATTTCATACTGTGTATAAGTGATCCCAACTTTCAGCCACTTAAACTAATTCATAGCTTATGAAGGTTGGGAACCTGAGGGTTGTAGGTCCTGTCTAGTTCAGGTCCTCTCATGAATTTGTAGTCAAGATGTTGCCTGGGGTGCTCATTCATAGCTTATGAAGGTTGGGAACCTGAGGGTTGTAGGTCCTGTCTGGTTCAGGTCCTCTAATGAATTTGTAGTCAAGATGTTGCCTGGGGTGCTCAGCAGTGTTTCCCTCATGAGTCTCTTAGTGGAAGTCTGCGATCCTTTGCCACATGGCTTGTTCCTCCTGTCCTGGAAGCTGGCTTCTCCCGGAGAAGCCTTTTCATGATTCACCTCAGAAGTGATACATTGTCCCCTCTGCCATATTTCTTTGTTCCAAGTGAGTTGCTAAGTGCAGGCTACCCTGAAGGGAAGGAGAATGAAGTTCTACTTTTTAAGGTAGTACTATTAAGTACAATTAAGTATTTGTTGATATATTGAGAATCTAGGCTCTTGTGTGACTATATAGGACACTTGCATGGTCATGTGACTGTGGCTGTCCTGTGGTCCTGAGATGCAACTGATTTTCATAGGTTTCAGTTCATCTGGTTTCTTCTTTGGATAGGACACAGTGTACAACAGTAGAGGAAAAAAAAAAGAATAATAGTCTAGTGAATGTATGTGTTGATTGTGATTGTTTTAGTCAATCTAAACTGTTAGTGTGGTAACATTGCTACTTTTGCCAATCACAAAAATTTGGTTTCATTGTTTTCTCTGTTTCTTTGCTTATTTTTTAAAAAATCTTATTATTATTTATTTTATTATTACTCACCATTCCTGGGACTTGAAATCAGGGCCTTAGCACTGTCCCTGAGCTTCTTTTGTTCAAGGCTAGAATTCTTACCCCCGGAGCCACAATGCCTCTTCTGGCTTTTTTTGTGTATGGGGTGCTGAGGAGTGGAAACAAGGGCTTCATGCATGCTAGGCAAGCACTCTGCTAAGCCACATTCCCAGCCCTTATTATTACTCTTTAGTAACATACATAAGTTGTGTAAGTGGGGGTTCATTGTGACATTTCCACACAAGCATTCAATATATCCCCATCAACTTCATCTCCTCAATCACCTCCTTATCCCACTCCCCTTTGTTAAAACAATTCCAGCAGGTTTTATTATTCTGTTTTCATACATGTAAATCAATTGTGCTAGCTATATTCCTCCTTATTTACTCTCTTTGTTAACCTTCCTACTCCCACAACTGAGTTTCCTATCATTTTTTTAATGATAAACCAAGAGGTTTCACCATAGTACTTTGGACATGCATACATTGTTTGCTCAAAATATATACCCCATTTCTGTCTCATCTTCCACACCTGCAGTTCAGACATGCATGTATTATGTTTGCTCAGAATACTGTATTGCTTTCTCTTCCCCTTATTGATTAACAACTTTCACTGAGGTTTCTTACTGACGTTTTCTTACATAGTTGCACTGTACTTAAAAACTTTTCACCTGCCAGGTGCCAATGGCTCACGCCTGTAAATCTAGCTACTCAGGAGGCTGAGATCTGCGGATCACGGTTCAAAGCCAGCCCAGGCAAGAAAGTCTGAGTCTCTTATCTCCAATTAACCATCAGAAAACGGGAAGTGGTGCCGTGGCTCGCCTTGAGCTGAATTGCTGAGGGACAGCACCCAGGTCCAGGGTTCAAACCCCAAGACTGACAAAAAAATCCTCCCACCAAATAAACAACCATCACCACCACCAACAACAAAAAACCTGTTTACCCTTCATCTTTCCCTTTCCCTCTCTCCTCCCTTGCTTCCTCCTGTCTATTCCCATAGTTAGAACCATATTCTATGTGTTTGTATGTGTGTATACATGTATAGAAGTAGGTATATGTATGTATACATACATTCATATCCATGAATATGTTTATCTTATAGCTATGGCTTCCATATATGAGTGAAACCATATATTTGTCTTTTTTCTTTGCTTATTTTCCTCCCTTCCCTCCCTGTACTGAGGTTTAAACTCAGAACCTTGTGCTTGCTAGGCAGGCATTCTGTCACCTGAGCTATGCTTTATTTATTTTCTGGATAGTGTCTTGTGTTGTTGCCCAGAGCTGGCCTCAGGCTGTGATCCTTCTACCTGTGCCTCTTGTGTACCTAGGATTATAAATGCTTGCCATCATACTTGGCCACTTCCTATTTTCCTCATGAAGAAACATTTTTTTTTTTTGGTTGGTTGTGGGGCTTGAACTCTGGGCCTGGGTGCTATCTATCCCTCTGCTCTTCAGCTCAGGGTAAGAGCTCTACCACTTGAGCCACTGCACCACTTTCGGTTTTCTGAGTGGTTTATTGGAGATAAGAGGCTCATGGAGTTTCCTGCCCAGGCTGGCTTTGAACCGCTATCCTCAGATAGCATGATGCTTTTGCTCATTGGCTGGTGCTCTTTCACTTGAGCCATACCTCTAACTGGATATTTCTTTTGTTCAATCAGCAGACTCACAATAGTCTGTGAACTACTTAGTGCAGAAGAACTTTTTAATGTCAATAAATTCAGAGACCTACCTTATGTTTATATTTTTAAGAACTCTTCATTGCTGCTTCTTAGCTTGTGTTTTCAGTCTCTGCTGCAGCCGCCTGCCATTGTACAGTCGGTTTTGTTCTTGAATTTCTAGAGCTGGGGCTTGAATTCTGGGCCTGAGCCCTGTCCCTGAGCCCTTCAGGTCAAGGCAAGGGCTCTACTACTTGAGCCATAGTGCCACTTCTTGTTTTCTGGTAGTTAACTGGAGATAAGAGTCTCACAGACTCTCCTGCAGGCTGGCTTTGAACTGAGATCCTCAGATCTTAGCTTCCTGAGTAGCTAGGATTACAGGCATAAGCCACCAGCACCCAGCTTGGAGCTGTGTTTTTGGGAAGTTATTACCCCTTTTTGACATTTGGTACACTCTGAAACATTATATTCTGGAATGGTTCTAACCATATAGGCTCTCATTCCAGCTGTCTAAGATGTTTCTTCTTTTTTTTCCCCCCATAGTTAATGCATTTAATGAATTTTTAGTGGGTTTGTTCTTTCTCAGTTTTTCCATAGGTGTTATGTCTTATACATATAAATCTCTAAAATATCCTTGTGTAATTGCTTAAAGGTTTTAGTAATAATTCAAAAGCTCAGATAATGCTTTTTAAACTCTCCTCTTATTTTTGTGAAGGTACTTTCCTCAATAACGATGGTAAAGTGAGCCAGAGCCCACAGCTCACACTCTGTAAGCCTAGATATCAGGAGGCTGAGCTCTAGCGGATCACAATATGAAGCCAGCCTTGGCAGAAAAGCCTGTAAGACTTATTTCCAATTAAGTAGCAAAAAGATGGGCTAGGTGGCTCAAGTGGAAGTGTGCCAGCTATGATAAGCAATGAGCCATTGTGAGGCCCTGAGCACAGACTCTGGTGTTATTATAAAACAAAAACAAATATAACGTGATCAGAATTAAATGCATTTGTGTTTTTACAGGGTTTGAGAACATAGATTTCAGTAGTGTTTTTGTTTCAATAGGATTTTGCTTAGAAAATGAATGTGAAAAAGCTAAAGTTGCTTACTTTTTTTTTTTTTAATCTTTTACAGATATTGTACTCCAAGATACTTGGATTATGAAGATTTGGAACGCAAATACTGGAAAAATTTAACTTTTGTGGCACCTATCTATGGTGCAGATATTAATGGGAGCATATATGATGAGGTATACTTGTAGTAGTAAAGAATGTTTTGATGTCTGAGAAGTATTCATTTATGTTAGGTGGTCATGTCTCCTAGAGGACGAGTGAAAGGTCAGCAGCAGGATTTCTGTGGCTAGTGATTTTCAGATTGAAGACAGCTACTTGTGCACATAACGATGGTGTAACCATAATGTTGCTGGTGTGTATCTATGTTATGAAAATGACTGGAAACCTGGTGGTACATTTTCCATGTACCACCACTTGAGAGCAAATGCATTTTTTTTTGTCAGTCCTGGGGCTTGAACTCAGGGCCTGAGCACTGTCCCTGAGCTTTATTTGCTCAAGGCTTGCACTCTACCACTTGAGCTACAGCACCACTTCTGGCTTTTTCTGTTTATGTGGTACTGAGAAATGGAACCCAGGGCTTCATGTCTGCTAGGCAAGCACTCTGCCAGTAAGCCACATTCCCAGCCCTAGCAAAAGCAGTATTTCAGATTTATTTTGCTTTCTCTCTAGTCATTTAAATGCTACACTGGAAAAGGCTTTTATTTATCATTATTCTCTCTTTTATGATCATCTCTCTCATTCTATTCCCATGCCTCCTCCCCTGTTTTTGGGATATGGGTCAGCCATGTTGGTTTCAAACTCATGATCCTCTTGCCTTAGCTTCCTTTATTTTTGTGTTGGTACTGAGGCTTTTTTGATCAATGGTGGTGCTCAGTCAGAGTCATACTTCTTTTTTTTTGTTGTTGTTGTTAGTCGTGGGACTTGAACTCTGGGCCTGGGTGCTGTCCCTGTTATCTTCAGCTCAAGGCTAGTGCTCTACCACTTGAGCCACAGCGCCACTTCCAGTTTTCTGGTGGTTTATTGGAGATAAGAGTCTCTAGTATGTTCCTGCCTGGGCTGGCTTTGAACCGAAATCTTCAGATCTCAGCCTCCTGAGTAGCTAGGATTATAAGTGTGAGCCACCGCCACCTGGCTGAGCCATACTTCTACTTCTAGCTTTTTGCTGGTTAATTGGAGTTTCATGGAATCTTCTTTTTTTTTTTTTTTGGTCGGTCGTGGGGCTTGAACTCGGCCTGGGCGCTGTCCCTCAGCTCTTCAGCTCAAGGCGAGCGCTCTACCACTTGAGCTATAGCGCCACTTCCGGTTTTCTGGTGGTTTATTGGAGATAGGAGTCTCATGGTCTCTCCTGCCTGGGCTGGCTTTGAACCGCGATCCTCAGATCTCAGCCTCCTGAGTAGCTAGGATTACAGGCGTGAGCCACCAGCGCCCGGCGTTTCATGGAATCTTCCGCCCAGAATTTTCTTCCTAGGCTGACTTCGAACTGAGACCTTCAGGTCTCAGCCTCCTGAGTAGCTAGGATTACAGATGTGAACCTTTGGCACTTAGCCTACATTAGCTTCCTGAATTCTGGGATTATAGGCATGTGGTACCACGCCTATCTTCTTCTTTTTTTCCTCCCACCAGTCTTTGTATATTCTCTGTTTTTCTCAAATTATATTTTTTTGTCATGGGTTTTGAACTCTGGGCCTGGGAACTGTCCCTCAGCTCTTCAGCTCAAGGTGAGCCACTGAGCCACAGCACCACTTCCAGTTTTCTGGTGATTAATTGGAGATAAGAGTCTGGGGGTAGGGTGGGGGGGAGAGTTTACTGCCTGGCTTAGCTTTGAATCATGATCCTCCTATCTCAGCCTCCTGAGTAAATAGGATTACAGATGTGAGCCACTGGCCCCTGGCTCCACAGGCCAGCGCTCAAGGCAAGCGCTTTACCATTGAGACACAGCTCCACTTCTGGTTTTCAAGTGGTTTATTGGAGATAGAGTCTCACAGACTTTCCTGCCCGGGCTGGCTTTGAACTGTGATCCTCAGATCTCAGCCTCCTGAGTAGCTAGGTTACAGGTGTAAGCCACCGGCGCCCGGCTCAAATTATATTTTTGAAAGATTATACTATTATAGTCTTTGTGTTATTCATTTCTAGGTTTTTTTTTTTCTTTTTGGCTGCATTGGGTTTGAAAACTCCACGTCTCATACTTACTATACAGATGTTATTTTCCTAGTTGTGCCATGATTTTAGCCCTTTTTGCTTTGGCTGTTTTTCAGCTAGGGTTTCATGTCTTTTTTTTCTTGCCTGGGACTGCCCTTGGATTTCAGTCTTTCTACTTAAGCCTCCTGCATCACTGGGGTTATTGGTATCTACCACCAACCTTAAGCTCAGTTTGTTTGTTGAGATAGTGTCTCACTAATTATGTGTGTGCGTGTGTGTGTATGTGTATGTGTGTGTGTGTGTGTGTGTGTGTGAGAGAGAGAGAGAGAGAGAGAGAGAGAGAGAGAGAAAGAGACCTACTGACCTATGGGATGATATATACATACTTAGGTGGATATGTGTTCCCCAGCAGCCTTTCTTTCCGTCAGTAGATATTTTGTGTATGTTTCTGGGGTGAAGAACCATGCCTTTCTTTTTTTTTTTTGGGCCTGGTCGTGGGGGTCTGAACTCTGGGCCTGGGCACTGTCCCTCAGCTCTTCAGCTCAAGGCTAATGCTCTACCATTTGAGCCACAGCACCACTTCCAGCTTTTTTCTTTTTGCTTATGTGGTGCTGAGGAATCGAACCCAGGGCCTCATGCATGCAAGGCAAGCACTCTACCACTGAGCCACCTTCCCAGCCCTTTCTTTATGTTGGTATAGAGATTAGAGCAGTCCTCATCTGGCACATGGCTAGCTGCAGAAGAAAGCATTTTCCATGAACACCTTCTAGGAATGGTGGTTGTGAGTTTCTGTTGCTCACCTCCTCCCTGACAGTTGATATTTCCAGTGTTTAATTTAGTCCTTCTGTTGGTCATATATAGAGTATGTAGTAGTAGCTTGTATTTCCAAAATTCAGGATGATAGTTTTCCTGTGGTCATTGACTGTTTGGGTTTCCCTTTTGGACATCCTTTTTTTTTGGGAGGTTGTGGCATCTGAACTCTGGGCCTGGGCGCTGTCCCTCAGCTCTTCAACTCAAGGCTAGCACTCTACCACTTGAGCCACAGTGCCACTTCCGGCTTTTTTCTTTTTGCTTATGTGGTGCTGAGGAATCGAACTCAGGGCCTCAGGCATGCAAGGCAAGCGCTCTACCACTGAGCCACTTTCCCAGCCCCATGCTTTTTGTATTCTTGATGTGAGGTGGTGGCATAACTTCACATTTTCTATAGATTTTTGAATTGGTGAACAGTGTCATTTAGGAAAACCATTGTTATTTTTGAAGCTAGACTGAGAAGTAGATGTGACCATGTTTCCTTGGATGTAATGATATCATAGTGCTGTGAATTGCTTTAACTTGTTAAAGCAAAGTCAAAGTAGGGGGAGGAGGTCATTTATAACTGGATTTCAGTACTTTGTGTCTCAAGCTCGAGGCACATTGAATATTAATGAAATGACATGAAATCAGGTTTTTTGTTTTATGTTTTGAGACAGGGTCTCATGTAGTAGGTTTAGGTTTGTTTAAAAAAATCCTCTAGAGGGGCTGGAAGGTGGCTCAGTTGTAGAGCGCTTGCCTTGCAAGCCAGAGGCCCTGGGTTCGATTCCTCAGCACCACATAAGCAAAAAGAAAAAAAAGCTGGAACTGGCGCTGTGGCTCAAGTGGTAGAGCGCTAGCCTTGAGCTGAAGAGCTGAGGGACAGCGCCCAGGCCCAGAGTTCAGGCCCCACGACCGGACCCAAAAAAAAAAAAAAAAATCCTCTAGAAAATTAAGTAGGATAGACATAGGGTAGCAACTATTTATTGTTGGATACTTGGTGTTTTAAGTATGGGTATACTTAGAATATTGAAAATAAAAGTTAAAAAAAGAAATACTTTCTCCATTCTCTTTGTACATTTTCATTTGAATAAGTACCCTCTGTTGAGAATTTCTTTTGTTAAAAGTAGGTCATGCTCATGTAGGAAAGTTTGAAAATGTAGAAAACAGTTAAGAAAATAAAATTGCTCATAAGCTTACCAAACACAAATGCAAAATAACCTTTTTGTGATTTTCTTTTGGTCTTTCATATGTGTATGTATATACATACATATTGCATATGGGTACATGTGTCCCATTGGAGTCAAGGAGGTTGTTGTAGTTTTTGCCTCTGAAATGTTTCTGACATTTCTTTTCAGAAAGACTATTTCATATGAACCCCTGTCTCTTTTGGAGACAAAATCTTGCTGTATAGTACAGGCTAGGGTGGAACTCAAAATTTTTCTACCTCAGTCTCCTGAGAGCTGGGATTATATGATATTTCAGTGTGTATCTAACACTAGTTTTAAATTATTCGTTGTGGTGCTGATTGTTGTGGCCTTTGTAAGATTCCATCATGGCGTTCTGTGGCCAGGGCCAAAAGGTGCAGAAGGTGATGGTGCAGCCCATCAGCTTTATCTTCAGATATTTACAAAATATGTGGAATTCATGTGTGGCTCTATAGCAAGTGAATATGTGGATAGACGGCTGCATCATTGGAATAGAAGAGGCAAGGTGAATGCGCTTAGCATTTCTTTCTTTCTTTCTTTCTTTCTTTCTTTCTTTCTTTCTTTCTTTCTCTTCTTCTTTCTTTCTTTCTTTTCTTCTTTCTTTCCTTCTTTCTTTCTTTCTTTCTTTCTTTCTTTCTTTCTTTCTTTCTTTCTTTCTTTCTTTCTTTCTTTCTTTCTTTCTTTCTTTCTTCTTTCTTTCTTTCTTTCTTTCTTTCTTTCTTTCTTTCTTTCTTTCTTTCTTTCTTTCTTTCTTTCTTTCTTTCTTTCTTTCTTTCTTTCTTTCTGTTGGTTGTGGGGGGTTTGAACCTCAGGCCTTTGGACACTGTCCCTGATTTTACAGGTGATGAAGCAAGGGACTGAGAGATTAAGTTGCTTTTCTAGAGTTGAGGCTAGTTGTTGGCTGTTTCATGCTTTCCCTGCATTTTTTTTTTTTCTTTTTCTTTTTTTCGGTTGGTTGTGGGGCCTGAACTCTGGGCGTGGGTGCTGTCCTTCAGCTCTTCAGCTCAAGGCTAGCTTGCTACCACTTGAACCACAGTGCTACTTCCAGCCTTTTCTGCTTAATGTGGTGCTGAGGAATCTAACCCAGGGCCTCATGCCTGCAAGGCAAGCTCTCTACCACTGAGCCACCTTCCCAGCCCCCCCCCCCCTTTTTTTTTTTTTTTGCTACTCTTGAAGCTTGAACTCTGGGCCTGGGCACTGTCTCTAAGCTCCTTTCACTCAAGACTACTGCTCCACCACGGAGCCAGCACCACTTCTGGCTTTTTTCTGTGATTAATTGGAGATAAATGTTTCAGGGACTTTCCTGCTTGGATTTGCTTTGAACTGCAACACTCAGATCTCAGCTTTCTGAGTAGCTGGATTATAGGCGTGAGCTATCGGCGCCCACATTTAAAGAGACAGAGTGTTTCATAGTCAATATTATAATTGTAGAAATGTGTCAGACTAGGTCTTTGTGAACTACATAGACCCTGAGCCTAAGGGCTATTTTTTTTTTTTTTGGTTGATCATGGGGCTTGAGCCACAGCGCTTCTTCTGTTTTCTGGTTTTCTGGTGGTTTATTGGAGATGAGAGTCTCATGAACTTTCCTGCCTGGCCTGGCTTTGAACTGTGATCCTCAGCCTCCTGAGTAGCTAGGATTACAGGCGTGAGCCACCAGCGCTAAGGGCTATTTTGTATGTACTCTGTAATTTCTTCCCTGTGGCAGGTAACTCTGAGAAAATGGGCCAGTTGATACTGGGATGAGAAATCACATGTCTAACTGGTCTACAGTAAAATAAATCTTAATGTATTAATGTTGTTTTTAAATCTTAATTTTAAAATTAGCTCATTGTGACATTAACCTTTTTTTTTTGATTGTATCAGGGTTTGTGTTTAGGGCCTCTCACTTTGCAGTGCTCTGACACATTAGCCACGCCTCTAGTCCTTTTTTGCTTTAGTTATTTTTCCAACAGGGTCTTTTTTTTTTGGGCCACTCTCGGCTATGAACTTCCTTTTTATGCTTTTCTTGTAAGTAGGGATGACAGGGATGTGCCACTACATTCAGCCATTTTTGTTGAGGTCAGGTATCATGAAATGTTTGGCTCAGGCTGGCCTGAAACTGATCCTCCCAATCCTAGCTCCTGTCTAGCTCAGATGATGGGAGTTTACCACCACACCTAACAATTGGTTGAAATGAGGTTTTAGGAACTTTTTGAATGGGTTGTCTTTGGACTATGATCTTCTCATGGATTCTACTACTCTAGAGTAGGTAGGATTATAGGCATGAGCCACTGTGCTCAGCCTCTCCTGTGAGAATTAGGAACAACATATTTAGAGCCATTTTTTTTCCAGAACAATTGAAATGAAAATGTCCCACAGTAACCCTGTGTGAAATAACAATCATTGACTGCAGAGCAAAGCTGGTGGACTTTGGTTTGCTGTGTTTATCAATTTACTGCTTGTGTTAGAAAAATCAGTTACTCATTGGAACTGCTTCAAAAGAACATTGACTATAGACTTAAAATTTGAGTAACTATTAAAATCCAGTGGCAATATCCAGTAAAACATTCAGCTTAACACATCCTGATAACTTTCAGGTTTTAAAGTTGGAAAGCTGTCATTGTGGGGAGTGTAAGACACAATATTTTCTGGTTTTTGAGATTATTTTACTAGGGTAATGATAGAATCATCATCACACTTTGGAAAGTGTGATCTGACAATGAACTACAAGATGGACTGGTTACAAGAGGCTAATAGAGATCTCCTAAGTGTGTCTTTCTGAACACTAGTAACAGAGACGGTGGTTCTCAAACCTTTAATCTCAGGAACTTTTCTTGAATTAAAAAAATTATCTTTATTAAAAGGTGATGTATTTTCATTATGTAAAAAGCTAGCTGGGCACTGGTGGCTCACGCCTGTAATGCTAGCTATTCAGGAGGCTGAGATCTGAGGATTGTCTTTCAGAGCCAGCCTGGGCAGGACAGTCATGAGACTATCTCCAGTTAACTACCCAAAAGCTAGAAGTGGAGCTGTGGCTCAAGTCATAGGCACTGGCCTTGAGCATAAAAAAGCTCAGGGATAGTGCCCAGTCCCTGAGTTCAAGCCCTGAGAACAGCATGTACATGTGTGTGCACAAGTGCACCCTCCCCCCACCAAAAAACCCCTAAACCCAAAACCCCAAACAGCAATTCCCCCCCCCCCCCCCCCCTCCAGGTTAGTACCACAGCATGTCAATTCAGTAGGGAGAGGTAGAGGGAAAGAAAGAACAGGAGCTAGGCCGGAAGTGACGCTGTGGCTCAAGTGGTAGAGCGCTTGCTTTGAGCTGAAGAGCTGAGGGACAGCGCCCAGGCCCAGAGTTCAAGCCCCACAACTGACAATTAAAAAAGAAAAAGAGCAGGAGAGAATCATATTCTTTTTTTTTACTTTTACTTTATTAAAACAAACGAAAACAAAACCAAACCCTAGAGAGTCCTATTCTTAACACAAATTTTAAGAGCTTTTTCTCTTTTTAAAAGCAGCCAGGTTCTGGTGGCTCATGTCTGTAATCCTAGCTACCTAGGAGGCTGAGATCTGAGGATCAGTTCAAAGCCAGCACAGGCAGGAAAGTCTGTGAGACTCTAACGTCCAATAAACCACCAGAAAACCAAAAGTAGCGCTGTGACTTAAGTGGTAGAGTGCTCTCCTTGAGCTGAAGAGCTGAGGGACAGCGCCCAGGCCCAGAGTTCAAGCCCCATTACCAAAAAAAACAAAAGTAGATTGCACCTGTTCTTATTTATTATATTGAAACTTAAAATAAGTATTTAAAACTCTGCAGGTTGGGCTGGGAATGTGGCTTTATTGGTAGAGTGCTTGCCTAACATGCATGAAGCCCTGTGTTCGATTCCTCAGTACCACATACATAGAAAAAACTGCAAGTGGTTCTGTGGCTCAAGTGGTAGAGTGCTTGCCTTGAGCTGAAGGGCTCAGGGACAGGGCCCAGGCCCAGAGTTCAAGCACCATCACTGACAAAAAAAAAAAAAAAAAGAAACTCCCCCCCAAACCAAAAAGTTTTCAGGTTGTTAAAATAACCCATTTTATAGTAAGGTAATTAAAAAAAATTATTGTAAAGATAACCGTACAGAGGGGTTACAGTTGTAAAGTTTGTTTTCAACAGTATCTTGTATGTCTCATTTTTACAATGGGTCAACTTGTATCTTTATTTCAGCTTTTTGTTATTTCCCTTCCCCTCCCCAAATTAGAAAAATGTATATACAAGATACAGGACACTGGAATCAAATTCAGTGAAAATGGGTTATTTCATGGGGGAAGAATATACAAAAGAAACAAAAAAGTCATATAGTACGTTAAAAACAACAGCGTTAAAAAAAACCTCTTGTGTCCCTATCTTGGGGTTTATTTCACTTAACATCATCTTATATGGTCATATGACCTTTTCTGTTTGTCTGGTAAGATTATCCTAGATATATACTAGTTATTGCAAATAAGGGAAACCATGGGACCTATGTTTCTTTAGGTCTGGCTTACTTCACTTATTAATATTTTTCCAAGTCTTTACATTTCCTAACAAGTAGGGTAGTATCATTCTGATGGAAGCATCTATTGAGGGGCATCTGGGTTGGTTCCATATCTTAGCTATGGTGAATAATGCTATGATAAACATAGTTGTGCTGGTAGCTTTAATATGGCCTTGTTTGTGATGGTTTGGGTAAATGCCCAGAAGTGGGATTGCTGGGTCATAAAGGAGCTATATGTGTAGTCTTTTGAGGAACTTCCATACCGCTTTCCAAAGTGGTTGAACAAGTTTACACTCCCACCAACAATGCAGTAGGGTTCTCTTTGGCCACATCACTTCCAGCATCTGCTATTATTAGATTTCTTGATTATAGCCATTCTAACTGGGGTAAGGTAGAATCTCAATGTGGTTTTGATCTGCATTTCTTTTATGGCTAGAGAAGTTGAGCATTTCTTCATGTGTCTATTGGCCATTCCTATTTCCTCTTCAGAGAAATCTCTCTTTCAGCCTTTAGCCCACTTATTTTTGGAGCAGTTGTTTCTCTGAGGATTTGTTATTGGGGGATTTAATTTTTTGAGTTCTAAGTATATTTTAGATAGGAAGCCCTTGTCTGTTTCTTCTCCCAATCTGTTGGTTTTCTGTTGATCTTGCCAGCTATGTCCTTTGCCATGAGTAAGGTATGTTTAAAAAGATCACTATGTTCACAAACAAGAATAAAAGATATAGTAGAATTATGGGTTTTTTTGTCTTTTCTTCTGTTGGTACTGAGCATTGAACCTAGGATATTGCACTTGATAGGCAAGTGCTTTGCCACTGAGATGATACATTCCAGCCCTGTAATTATGTTTTTTTTTCAATAAATTTTTCCTAGCTTAGTTTATTCTCGGATTCTTACATTTGCTATGATGTCTCAGCATGCATTCTCTGCCTCATACTCCTTAGATGATTATTGAATAAAGCAGTGACAGTATATAATTATGAAATGGCTTTGATACCACAGACCCTCTGATGGAAGAGCTGGGTTTTACTCAGATGGACAAAGGAAAGCTTTGAAAAGTGTTGTCATAGATATTTTGCAAAAGAGATAGTAAGTCTCTGATAGTACTGTGCACAAGGTTGTGGTTTATGGAAGCCATGGAGCTCTTGGGCGTGAAGCATCATATGTATTCTGTCATATGAATCAGGCTAAATTTTACAAACAGAAAATAGGCTTGGTTTGCCAAATATATGCAGTAAAGTAAATTAGACTTCGAAACTATTCCTTTAATACTGATCTGTCTCATCCTTGGGTCTTTATTAAGGACAAATGACAGCAAATACAAAACATTTTAAAAAACACAGGCAACTTTTTTTTTTTGCCAGTCGTGGGGGCCTGAACTCTGGGCCTGGGCGCTGTCCCTCAGCTTATCAGCTCAAGGGTAGCACTCTACCACTTGAGCCACAGTGCCACTTCTGGCTTATGTGGTGCTGAGCAATCAAACCCAGGGCTTCATGCATGCAAGGCAAGCACTCTACCACTTAGTCACCTTCCCAGCCCCCCAGTTTTTAAAAAATGAGTTTTAAACTGGGCCTCAACAGTTCTAAAGATGAAAATACTTTCGTATGTTGTATACTTCATTTTGAGATCTGGGGCAGTGCTTTTGCTATTGGGCTGGAGGTTAGTGATGTCTTTCATTTTTTCATCTTCGTTTTTTTTGTTGTATGAATATGTAAATTTTAAGGTAAAATTTACTTTTTTTGTTATATGTTTTAAAAAACCATGGAAAGTATTACATGGGAAGGTAAAGCTACCCATGCTGGCATTCAGTAACATTTTTCAAAAAAGCTTTAATTTAGATACGGTAGCACATGTCTGTAATCCCAGAATTCAGAGGGCACAAGGATCTCAACTTCAAAGCGAGCTAACTTAGGCTACAAGCAAGACTCTATTTCAATTCCCAAAAGAATATTTGTGCATTTCTTTTTGGTATTCTTTATCCACCCATGTTCCATAACTGTTTTTTTTTTTGTCGGTTGTGGGGCTTGAACTTTGGGCCTGGGCACTGTCCCTCAGCTCTTCAGCTCAAGGCGAGCGCTCTACCACTTAAGCTACAGCGCCACTTCCGGTTTTCTGGTGGTTTGCTGGAGATAGGAGTCTCACGGTCTTTCCTGCCCGGGCTGGCTTTGAACCGCGATCCTCAGCTCTCAGCCTCCTGAGTAGCTAGGATTACAGGCGTGAGCCACCAGCGCCCGGCTCCATAACTGTTTTTAAGCATGTATAAAATACATAGTTTGGGTATGCCTATCCATGCTCAGGTGAACATACTATGAATGCTTTCCCATGGGGATAGCTGTTACTTACTAGGGAGATTTAAAGTTTATCTTGCTACCATTACATTTCTTGGTAGGATGGTTTTACTGGATAAAAGAGAGCCACCTTGAAATGGGAAACAGGAGGAGGCTACAATGCTTGATAAGAAATGTACTCATTATCTTGCCCATGTAATTGTAACCCCTCTGCACTGTATTTTCTTTCTTTTTTTTTTTTCCTTTGGGTCCAGTTGTGGGGCCTGAACTCTGGGCCTGGGCGCTGTCCCTCAGCTCTTCAGCTCAAGGCTAGCACTCTACCACTTGAGCCACAGCGTCACTTCCGGCTTTTTTCTTTTTGCTTATGTGGTGCTGAGGAATCGAACCCAGGGCCTCAGGCATGCAAGGCAAGCGCTCTACCACTGAGCCACCTTCCCAGCCCCT
Organism: Dipodomys spectabilis; assembly: GCF_019054845.1. Classification (NCBI taxonomy): domain Eukaryota; kingdom Metazoa; phylum Chordata; class Mammalia; order Rodentia; family Heteromyidae; genus Dipodomys; species Dipodomys spectabilis. The sequence continues at coordinate 19,368,822 of NW_024870775.1, forward strand.
GTACTGTATTTTCACAATTAAAAAAAAAAAAAAAAAAAAGAGAGCCACCTTTACCATGAACTCAAAGAAAGGCAGGAAGGATGTGATAGTCCCTGTTCAGCCCAGTATGGCATGGGACGTGGTTCACACTGAGTAGCTGGCTCACTCACCTCCTGCAGCCTCTTAAGGTAACAGGCTCCATAAAATATATGCAACTTGTTTACTTATATAATGTCAGGACCATTCTGTCAGAGAAAGAGGTTAAATTAGTACTCTGAATTTCTGGCTGAAAATGTTTTATGATAACAAACATCTAAGAAGACAAACTGAATTCTTTTATTTTTATTTTGTCTGTTTTATTTATTTTTCTTAGTCATGGGGTTTGAACTCAGGACCTGGCCACTGTCCCTGAACTCTTTTGCTCAAGGCTAGTGTTCTACCATGTTTTTTTTCTTTCTTTTTCTTTTTTCTTTCTTTCTTTTTTTTTTTTTTGAGTGGAGGTAAGAGTTTCATGAGGACTTTTCTTCCTGGACTGGCTTTGAACCACGATCCTCAAATCTCAGTCTCGTGAGTAGCTAGGAATACAGGTGTGAGCCACCAGCACCCAGCTTCTTTTATATTTTCTGACACAGGGTCTTACCTCCTGCCTCAAACTCCTTAGTGGCACGATTACAGATATGTCCTTACCACACCTAGCAAACTAAATCCTTTGGTTGTGGATTTTTGTCACTTCCAGATTTATGTTATGTATGTATGCATGCATGTATGTATGTATGTATGTATTTATTGATGGTCATATGGCTTGAACTCAGGGCCTAGGCGCTGTCCCTGAGCTTTTGTTCTCAAGGGTAGTGCTCTATCACTTTGAGCTACAGCTCCACTTCCATTAATAGAAGGTAAGAATCTCATGGACTTTGCTGACTGGTTTGACTTCAAACTACCATCCTGGACAGATCTCAGCCTCCTCAGTGGGTAGGTAGGATTATAGGCATTAGCTATCAGCTCCCAGCCCAGATTTATTTTGTATTAGACTTTTGTTGAGTTAAGAGCCTGTTTCATCCAAGTGTATGGCAGCTGCCTGTAAGTTCAGTGTTAGGAAGGTTGAATCAGGAGGATTTCGTGTTCAAGGCCAATTTGAATTACATAAAGAGCTTGATTGAAGCCTAAACTACATAATTAGACCCTGTCTCAGAAAATAAAATAACCAAAACAGTGAGCCCCTTTATATGACTTTTTCTTTTTCTTTTTCTCTTTTTTTTTTTTTTTTTTTTGCCAGTCTTGGGGCTTGAACTCAGGGCCTGGGCATGGTCCCTGAGCTGCTTTTGTTCAAGGCTAGCACTCTACCACTTGAATCACAGCATCACTTCTGGCTTTTTCTGTCTGTGTATGTGGTACTGAGAAATTGAACCCAGGGCATCATGCATGCTAGGCAAGCACTCTACCACTAAGCTGCATTCCCAGCCCTTTATATGACATTTTGTTAACTGAGGCATGGTTATCTTTTCATTGAATGATTTTGGTCTTAATGGCATTTAAGCCTAATATGACATTTTTCCCCCTTCAACATGGAGTAGCTTAAATGCATTCGTCCACTAGGTGGTGCTCTTGAACAGCCAAGTTATTTAAGGCTGTGGATTTCCAACGAGAAACAGGTTAAACTGTTTTGAGTCACTAGAGGGCTTTTCCATTTTATATTTTTATCAGGTCAGAATAACTTCTATCCTGAAATGAAAGCAAATCAAAGCAAACATGATCATCCTAGACTTATTTTGGTACAGGGAAAGCTGTTGAGTTGTTGGACTGTGACTTCCAGGTATTTGTTCTATACAGTAAGACTGTGAGTTAATCAGCACTCATCTGAACATACTGTGGTTGCTCTGCTAAACAAAGTCTTAACCTGTAAGACCCAGGTATGACTGAGCATTTTGATAGGCTTGAATGCTGGTCTTCAGCCCTTGAGTTTGCTAGGCAGGCACTGTTACCAACTTAGCCATGCCTATAGTCCTGGTTTATTTTTTTTTAATATTTGTTTATTTTATTTTATTTTTTGTGAACATACTGTACAGAGGGGTTACAATTACATGGGCAAGATAATGAGTACATTTCTTATCAAGCATTTCAGCCTCCTCCTTTGTTTCCCCTTCACATCCCTTCCCCCCCTCCCCCCCACCCTCCCACCCAATTTCTCCCCTCCCCCAAAGTTGTAAAGTTCGTTTTCGACATGACAACTTGTACTTCTCATTGTTGCAACGGGTCAACCTGTATCCTTTTTTTTTTTTTTTTAAGAATGTACTTTATGCAAAATAACCAGTTCATATGGAAATAAATCTACAGACCTCTGAGGATCAAAAAGCTTTTAAAAAAGTTCTTTAAAAAAATTATCCAACACACAATATTGAACTAACTATTGAGCTAAGTGTCGCTCTCAGTGAAACAGGGAATCAGCAGACCACGACAAAATATACAAAAATACAAAAATAAATAGCATTCCCCTTTCCAGTACTGGCCAGAAAATTCACCAGGGCATTCACTTCTACAGCAGGAGTGTGGACGGACCCTGTGTGTGTACTGCAGGTGGAGCAGGGAAAAGGCAGGTGAGCAAGGCACCTGATCTGGGGCAACATCTGAGTATCTCAATAGCCATCAACCTGTTCCCTCCCACCCCTCCACCCTGTTCACCCTGCCCCAACGCAACCCTTCCAGAAACAGAAGCAGGGCAAACAGCTGCTCACCTGTATCCTCAAGGCTAGTGCTCTACCACTTGAGTCACAGCGCCACTTCCTGGTTTTTTCTTTTTGCTTATGTGGTGCTGAGGAATCGAACCCAGGACCTCAGGCATGCAAGGCAAGCACTCTACCACTGAGCCACCTTCCCAGCCCCGTGTATCCTTAAACGACTTGTTTTTCCCCATCTCCTCCACAAATTATACCGACATCAAAAACAGTGAAAGCAGGGGTTATACTGTGGGGGAGGGACATACAAAGCACCAAAGAAATAATCTTATAAATGAGTTAGAAACAAATGCATGAAAGAAAAAAAACATTTAAATACATATCTAAGGGTTCATTTTCCTAACATCACATTATCTGACCTTTTCTGCTTGACTCATACATATACTAGATATTGCAAATAAGGGTAATATTTGTTTTTATTACATAGCTATTTCAATTTTATTTTGGGTCCAGTCGTGGGGCCTGAACTCTGGGCCTGGGCGCTGTCTCTCAGCTCTTCAGCTCAAGGCTAGCGCTCTACCACTTGAGCCACAGCGCCACTTCTGGCTTTTTTTCTTTTTGCTTATGTGGTGCTGGGGAATCGAACCCAGGGCCTCAGGCATGCAAGGCAAGCGCTCTACCACTGAGCCACCTTCCCAGCCCCAGCTATTTCAATTTTAGATGTCAGGTGAGGAGTACAGTGCATCTTGATCAATATCACCCTTTCCATCATTCATCCCCATCTTTTTTTCATCTCATTCCATTGTACATTATGTGTCATATTTTCTTCATCCACTCATTTGTTGTAGGGCATCTGGGCTGTTTGCATAACTTGACTAGTGCAACAGTGAACAGGAATATGCAAGTGTTTTTATTATATCCTGGGTAGATCTACTGGGTAGATACTCAAGAGGAGTGTAACTCTGGATAAGATAGTTCTATGTTTAGTTTTTTATGTTTTTTATTATAAAAATAGTGTATAGAGGGACTATGTTTAGTTTTTGAAGAATCTCCAAACTACCTTCCAGAGTGGTTGAACCAGTTTACAGTTCCACTAACAGTGTCATAGGGTTCCTTCTTTCCCTCGCATCCCTGCTAGCATTTGTTGCTGTTTGTATTCTTGATGATGACCAATCTTACTGAGACAGAATCTATCTTTCCTTCTTTCTTTCTTTCTTTCTCTCTCTCTCTCTCTCTGTTAAGTAGTTGTACAAAGGGGTTACAGTTCCATTTAGTGTTGTTTTCATTTGCACTTCCTTTATGGCTAAGGATGTTGAGCATTTTTTCATTTTTTGGCCATTCTTGCTTCTTCTTCTGAGAAGTCTATTTAGCTCCTTTGCCCACTTATTGTTAGGGTTATTACTCAAGAGTTCCTTATATATTCTTCATATTAGGCCCTTGTTGGCTATATAGCCGATACAATTCTTCTCCCATTCCATAACCTGCCCCTTTAATTTAGAAACTATGTCATTAGTCATAGTTATGAAGAACTATGCACAACTGTATCATAGTTGTGCAGAAACTTTTTAGTTTGATCTACTTTCATTTGCTCCCAATTTCCTGAGCCCCTGGAACTCTTCTCAGAAAGTTCCTGTCTATGCCAACAAGTTCTAATGTTTTTCCTGTAGTAGTTTCAAGGTGTCAGGTCTGATGTGGAGGTCTTTGATCCATTCTGAGTTGATACTAGTGCAAAGTGACAGGCAGGTCAATTTCAGTCTTCTATATATGGTTGTCCAGTTTTCCCAACTCCATTTGTTGAAGAGGTTGTCTTTTTTCCAACATATATTTTTGGCTTTCTTGCCAACTATCAGATGGCTTTAAGTATATGCAGTTGTTTCTGGGTCTTTCAATCTGTACTATTGGTCTTCAGGCCTGATTTTGTGCCAGTACGTACCTGTTTTTGTTATTATAGCTTTGTAGCAAAGTTTGAGATCTGGAACTGTGATATGTCCAGCATAGCTTTTTGTGCTCACATGTGCTTTGGCTATTCAGGGCTTTTTGTGGTTCTATATGAATAAATGGCATTGAGATTTTGATATACTGAATTTGTAGGTCTCCTTTGGCAGTATGGCCATTTTACTATATTAATTCTGCTGATCCATGAATATATTTCTTCTTTTTTTTTTACCGGTTGTGGGGCCTGAACTCTGGGCCTGGGCGCTGTCCCTCAGCTCTTCAGCTCAAGGCTAGCACTCTACCACTTGAGCCACAGCGCTACTCCGGCTTTTTTCTTTTTGCTTATGTGGTGCTGAGGAATCGAACCCAGGGCCTCAGGCATGCAAGGCAAGCGCTCTACCACTGAGCCACCTTCCCAGCCCTGATCCATGAATATAGAAGGTTGTTTCCATTATTATTATTATTTCCTATATTATTGATTAGCTCTCGGAACTGGGGAGTGGGAGCTTTAGGATCTTTTAGATATAAAATCATCTGTTTGGTTACCTGGCTTCACTAATAAACCAGGCTAAAGATTTTCATTCTTACCATTGCCTATGGCTTTTCTGATTGTGTGAGCTGTCAGATATTGGGCCAGTTACCTGTCTTTGGAACATACAGTTGAGTCATTTATAAAATGGCATTGATAACAGTTGAGATGAGTGTCTACCTCAGAGGATAAAATGAGATGACTTAAAACACTTTCTACATTGTATGTACTGGATAACGGTTAGCTGCTGCCTGTGGCAATATTAAAACAAAGCAGGACAACAGTCCTGAGACTTGAATGAGATATTGAGCAGTTGATTCAGATCAAGAAAATTGTGAAGATATCTCTTCCTCAATTTCATTGTAAGTAGAAGTCCAGTCTACAGCCCAACAATTTAAACTTTTACCATCTGTAAAAGCCTGTCAGAGCTAGGATCTGTGTTTGTTTGGAAGTTACTGCTTGAGAAAAGGCTCCTGCTTTTTTCAAGAAAATATGCCACTATCTTCTTGTTGGCAAAATTCTAATGTGTGTGGTGCCAGGACAAGTATATAAAGAAATATGATGAGGGTCATAGACAGGAATGATAAGAGGCAAATAAATAAAAAAAGGTGATTTTGGCTTTAAAAAGTAATTAAAGATGAGTTTTTCCGGGTGCTGGTGGCTCATGCCTGTAATCCTAGTTACTCAGGAGGCTGAGATTTGAGGATTGTGAGTCAAAGCCAGCCTGGGCAGGAAAATATGTGAGACTCATATCTTCAATAAGCCACCAGAAAACCAGAAGTGGCACAGTGGCTCAAGTGGTAGAGTACTTGAGCTGAAGAGCTGAGGGACAGCATTCAGGCCCAGAGTTCAAGCCCCATAACCACCACCACCACCACCAACAACAACAACAAGAACAACAGCAAAAAAAGAGTTTTGCTTGAATAAACATAGTTAAAAGTAATGTGGTAATGAGATGTATAAACTGCTGAGTTATAAAAATGGATGTAGCCAGCTAGGCCTCTATGGCTTACACCTTTAATCCTAGCTACTCAGGATCCAGAGATCTGAGGATCTCATTTCAAAGCCAGCCTGGGCAGGAAGACTCTTATCTCCAATTAATCACCAAAAAGTCAGAGCAGAGCTGCGGTTCAAGTGGTAGAGTGCTAGCCTCGAGCTGAAAAAGTCCAGGGACAGTGTGTAGGTCCTGAGTTCAAGCTCAGTATGTACAAAAAAGAAAAAAGCCAGCTTTAATTTTCAAACAGAGTCCTACAGTTATGAAGTACTTTATTTCAAATGTAGAATAATTTTCTAGCATGAGGATTAACTCACTGTTTTTTGAGATTCTTGCTTTAATAAAATAAATGGATCAACTAAGGAAGTTCAGAACAGGTGCTAGCTTTCTGATTGCTATTGGATATAATGGAAATGTTACATAGTTTTTCTCAAAGCTTATTTACTACCTTTTTTTTTATTGAGGGTTTACTATAACAGTTGAGGAGGGATGGAAAGAGGGAGAGAAAGAAAAGAGGAGAGAGGAGAAGAATTCAAGAAGAGATGGAAGTGGGGCTGTGGCTCAAAAGTAGTAGACCTCTAACCTTGAGCAAAGGAGACCAGGCCCTGAGTTCGAGACCCACGAATGATAAAAACAAATTTTAAAAAAGGGAAGAGAAGAGAGAGGAGAAAGGAGAAGAAAGAAAAGAGAGGACAGAGGAAAGAGAAGCTAGAGGAGAGTGAGAAAGAAAGAGAAAGAGATTTTCTGTTCCTCAGACAAGAAATGGGAGTTAAAGACTAACTTTTTTTTTGGCCAGTCCTGGGGTTTGAACTCAGGGCTTGGGCACTATCCCTGAGCTTCTTTTGCTCAAGGCTAGCACTCTTAAGCCACAGTACCACTTTTGACCTTTTCTGTTTATGTGGTACTGAGGAATTGAACCTAGGGCTTCATGCATGCTAGGCAAGCACTCTACCACCAAGCTACATTCCTTGCCCTAAAGCGTTTTTTTTTTTCTTTTGGTTCCTATCCTGGGGCTTGAACTTGGGGCCTGGACGCTGTCCCTGAGATATTTTTGCTAGCACTCTTACTTGAGCCCAAGTTCCTCTGAGTGCTCTAGGAGGATGATAGTACTTGTGTAGCTTCATGAAGAAAGATCTGAGGATTGACATTTGAAGCCAGCCCAGGCAGAAAAGCCTGTGAAACTCTTATCTCTAATTAATCACAGAAAAAGCCTGAAGTGGTGTTGTAATGCTAGTGATAGAATACTAACTTGCCTTGAGCAAAAAGAAGCTCAGAGACAGTGCTCAGGCCCAGAGTTCAAGCCTCAGGCCAAAAAAAAAAAAAAAAGTTTGAATGGAATAATTGCTGCCTAAAATTGCAAGCTCATTCAGTTAAAAAATGCTGCTCATTTATTACTTGGGAATCATTGCTTCTGTAGTGACTTTTATTTTTGTTTTGTTTTATTTTGTGTCCGGTCGTGGGCCTGAACTCTGAGCCAGGGTGCTGCCCCTCAGCTCTTCAGCTCAAGGCTAGCGCTCTACCACTTGAGCCACAGTACCACTTCCGGCTTTTTTTTTTTTTTGCTTATGGGTGCTGAGGAATTGAATCCAGGGCCTCAAGCATGCAAGGCAAGCGCTTTATCACTGAGCCACCTTCCCAGCCCCTGTAGTGACTTTTAAATAGGACTCTATCATTAGAGTGATTGTACTAGAGTTCAGAGATTACATCACTATAAACAGGGTGAAATAAGATATTTTACATAATTCTTTTGAATTGTTAGGAGGTCACTTAAATTGGAACCTTGGAACTTCTCTACAAAGATACTTACTTTGACCAGCTTCTCCCAGTATAAGGTTTAATTTGTAGATAGAAAGACTACTTAGGGAATTTAGGGATTAAATCAAAAGTTTTCTTCAATCCCAAATTGTAGGAAGATTTCCATATAGATTAGGGGACTATTTAAAAAAAAATGAAAACAGCAACCCTGTATAAACTGTGTGTATAAGGAAAATGCAGTGGCTCTTTGTGAGGCTACTGGCATAGTTATTGGACAGAACCTTTTCAGTACACAGAAGAATTTAATGCCCTCTCTGTAATAATATCTTGTGGAGGTTGAAATGGATTTTAAGTTACTGCAATATCCTTGTGGTTATACAAGGACATTTAGAATTTGACTATGAGAAAAATATATAGGAACCATACACAGTTTCTCAAAATATCTAAGCATTTGTGAACTGCAGTGAACTAGTTATTGATTGGTAAGTTATAATAAAATATGAATCTCTTCTATCACTTTAAGTTTCCTATCAGTGATTTTAACCCTCTTTCTCTCATGTAACTAGCCGTATGGATTTTGAAAAACTATTCCTGCAACTACCAGGGTTTACATAAGTAATATTTGATAGGAATTGGGTACTTAAAGATTGCTATCAACATAGAAGGATGACTACAACCAGTGATCTTTGGTTTAGAACAGTACTAAATATGTCTTCAATAATTAGAGTGAAGTTTGTAGGAAATGAGTTGTCACATACAATAGCTGAAAAGGGATATGGAGGAGAGAGGGGTGACAGAAAGTATCTTTTGCTACTGGTTTCCTTCCTTTCTTTTCTTTTCTTTTTTGGTTGGTCTTGGCCTGAACTTTGGGCCTGGGCGCTGTCCCTCAGCTCTTCAGCTCAAGGCTAGCACTCTACCACTTGAGCCTCAACGCCACTTCTGGCTTTTTCTGTTATGTGGTGTTGAGGAATCAAACCCAAGGTCTTAGGCATGCAAGGCAAGTACTCTACCACTGAGCCACCTTCCCAGCCCTGCTACTGGTTTCTTAAGATGGTGTGTGATATTGAATATGCCCTCAACTAATGTGCAAAAATAAACATGAAAACATAAAACCTCAAGCAAAAAGATGTACCACAGATTGAAATTACATGCCAAGTCACCTGCTCTGAGTTAGTGATTTTTATTGTTTATTTTTTAGCAGCATGTGGGCAGTGGGGGTCTTAACTTTCATTTAGAATCTGGAGCCTATTTCATACTGGGGCTTGAACTCAGAGCCTGGGCGCTGTCCCTGAGCCTCTTTTGCTCAAGGCTAGCATTCTACCACTTGAGCCACTGTGCTACTTCTGGCTTTTTCTGTTTATGTGGTACTGAAGAATTGAACCCAGGGTTTCATGCATGCTAGACAAGCATTCTACCACTAAGCCACATTCCTAGTCCTCATATATACTTATACCAGTAGTTACATAGAAAAACATTATGGTATAGTAATTTTGGATTAATTACAATGGATTTCTGTGTGTAGATCTTCCATTACTATTACATTATTTTGATTTTTTTCCAGTGAAGTAAAATATATAGTTTAATGATTGGGAAATAGTGTTTTGATGAGTAAATGTTATCTTTGTTAGTTTATTAACATGTGATTCCTCTCTTTTTCTCTCTTCTCTTGCTCCAGGGTGTGGATGAATGGAACATAGCCCGCCTAAATACTGTCTTGGATGTAGTGGAAGAAGAGTGTGGCATTTCTATTGAGGGTGTGAATACTCCCTACCTCTATTTTGGCATGTGGAAAACCACATTTGCATGGCACACCGAGGACATGGACCTCTACAGCATTAACTATCTCCACTTTGGAGAGCCCAAGTCTTGGCAAGTGTCTTCTTTAATATTTATTGCCTTCAAGTTTTGAAATTTGGGCATTATGGCTTTGTATTTTGTTTAAGAAATGTAGAAAGTTTGTCAAGGAACTTTTCTCAAGAATTTTCTTTCGAAGAGCATTCTTTCTTTGATTGATTCAGATTGATATGAACCATAAGGAAGTTTTTGGCTATAATTTTCTTCTCTGCCCAGAGAAGAAATAATTCTCTACTGAGAAATTATAAATCCTGTGATGACTGGTATGTATGAAGTTACCTGCAAAGCATTTTGTGGGTCATAGATTAATTTTGTTTTTAGCATTAGGTGACTTGGTAGACATCTTTACTTCCTTTGGGCAAGGTATATGTGAGGTACTTAGGAATAAAAAATTGACTTCATAGAGGTAGAAATTCAAGTTATCTTTACAGTTTTGGCCTAGCTTCTAAATGACAACTTTATTCAATCTATGCATAAAAGGAGAGGACGAATGAATCAGGACTCCTATTAGTATGGTATATACCTTTAGATGATAAGGGTAAGGAAAATAATAACATGTTAATATGAATGTGTCTTTTAATGGTATTTTTGTATTTGTGTCTTTCCTCATCTTAGCAATGATATGAAGATGTTGCATTTCTATAAAATATGTTACATTCATTATTTATTTGTAATGAGCCTGTTGTTCATACTGACATCCTTTATGATCAGCTGATTTCATGTTCTAACTTGTTTCCATTGTTTTGGGTATGCAGAGGGGTTAAATATTAGTTCTATTTTCTATAGTGTATACACAAACATGTGCTTTACAGTCCAGGAAATATGCTATTTCTAATGGTTGTGAACATGATAGGATGCTCTCCAGGGGCTTGTGTCAGCCTAAAGGGTCAGTTGTCTCTAATTGGAAGATAACAGCCTCTTTGAATTTCTCCTATTGATGTACTGTTGAAATGCAATGCTTAATACTTATCCTTATCCTTAATTTTCTACGAGGTTTTACCATTTGATGACATGTAAAGTTGAAAGCTTCTTTGCGAAAAATTAAATATAGCTAACTTACTAATGGTTAATAAGTGGACATTTAGTTGGAAATAAACTTGTATTTGGAAGGGTAAAGATCCTAGAACATACAATAGAAATTGTCTTTTTTTTCTGGCCAGTCCTGGGGCTTGAACTTAGGGCCTGGGTGTTGTCCCTGATCCTCTTTGTTCTAGCCTTGAGCCTGTGCTGGCTTCGAACCATGATCCTCAGATCTCAGCCTCCTGAGTAGCAAGGATAACAGGCATAAGCCACTGGTACCTGGCTTAGAAATTATTTTTTATTTTATTTTATTTTTTGCCAGTCCTGGGGTTTAAACTTGGGGCCTGGGCACTGTCCCTGCGCTTCTTTTTCTGGAGACTAGTACCCTACCACTTGAGCCATAGTGCTACTTCTGGCCTTCTCCGTTTATGTGGTACTGAGGAATCGAACCCAGGGCTTCATGCATGCTAGGCAAGCACTCTACCACTAAGCCATGTTCCCAGCCTAGAAATTAATTTTTTTTTCTTCTTTGTATTAAGTGTTTGGAAGACATTCCTCCTTCTCCTCCCCCTCTTCTTCCTTTTTCTCGTCTTCCTTTTTCTTCCTCCTCCCTTTCCTTCTCTTCCTCCTCCTCCCATTTCCTTTTTGGGGGAACAAGAAATTCTCTCTTTCTCTCTCTCTCTTTTTTTCTTGCCTGAGCCACCCACCCTCAATTTCTGCTTTCCTATTAAGAATGGTGATTGCTTTTTCTTCTTTGGGAACAGATTGATGTCGATTCCTGAAGAATACTTATGAAAAACTCTTCTAGTCAGAGATAAGACTAGTTCAGAGTCCTATATCTCTGGTAAAGAATATCACTGTTCATGAGTGATAATAATTATACCCCTTTCCAAAATATTTCTTTCTCTCAGCATGTATAGTTTCAGTAGTAAATTACTTTATTAGTTATTAGGCATATAGACTCCATTAAGGATAGATTTATATTATCACTATTATCTTTAACCTTGGCCATTATTTATAATGATTAAATAATAAAACCCAGCAGTGAGTTATGACAACTAATCTACATTCCATTTCTAGGATAACTAGATAGGAAAAGAGTACTATACATGATGTTAAAGTACATTTCTCCATCGATTTATGAAAGATTGTGTTGCTGGAGCATAAATAATTTTGGAAAGAACTTTACTATCACTTTTAGAAATTATTATGATGTTTTTGAAGTAAGCTTTTATAGGATGTAAAAGCAATACAAAGCCATGCACATATTGGGGTGGGCAGTAGCTATGGCAGAGTCTAGACTGGAAGGACCACATATTAGGGCTCTAGTATAAGCCATTGACATTTATACCTGCACAAATACCTGCACTTCTGTGGACCCCTCTCTTCTTACCTACAAAATCATTAGGTTAGCAGAAATAATCTTAAGTGTTTTTTTATTTCTTTTTTGTGGTTGTGATCAGTCCTAGGAATATTTTTATTTACTTAGCAAAATGAGAGGGTGACTAGGTAACTAGGTATTTGTATCTGCATGTGCTGGTTTCCTTTTGTATTTGTCTACTGGTTGAGTTGCATCTAGCCTTAGCTGTGCAACAGTTACTTTTTTTCTGGTGGATGTTTTCTTCTGTGTTGTGTCTGTTCCTTCAGTGTGTCCTCTCTCTTCTCCTAGCCTTAGAAGCCAGCATTTAATGTCTGCTATGTCCTCTTCTACAGTTTTACCCTCAGTTCAGGATATGATTGATTACTGCACTGACTCCTATGACTCCCTCCATACTTCAGGTCCACATTTCTGGAGTTTGAACCTAAGGCCTCAGATTCTTGCTTTAGTTTTTTCCCCTCAAGGCTGATTTTCTATTATTAGGCTTTCCCTCCAGCTTTTTGATGGTTTATTGGCAATAAGAGTCTTATAGATTTTCCTGCTTGGGCTGGCTTTGAACCCTGATCTTCAGATCTCAGCTTCTTGAATAGCTAGGATTACAGACATGAGCCACCAGTGCCTGGCTACTTTTATATCTTACCAGTGTTTGTGATCACCCCCTTCATACACTTCTTTTCACCTCCATCCTGTGGGTGCTTTGAAATTAATTAAGGTCCATTTTTTCCCCCCTTAGAATCATCAACACACAGCTTGGTTATAGGTTTGATGCCCTGGCAAAGAATTCTTATATAGGATCTGGAGAATGTTTACATTGTTTAAGGGCAAGCAAGGAAGTAGAGCATTTTAATAAATGTAAGTATTAAGAATACCAAATTTCCTGAGATTTCTAAGTCACTGAAGATATGTACAGCTCCAGTCAGAAGCTGTGAGATAAACATTTGTAGCCACTATGTATGGCAGGACTGCCAAGTAAGTGTTCACTAACAGATTTATATTAAAGAGACTGTAGAGGAGCTGATGATTTATTTAAACATTTCTGGCATAAAGGTTTAAGGGAAAAGAATCCTTAGAGTAAGAAGATAGAAAACAGCTTTGGCAGCCAATGGAAAAGTATTTATTTTCTTGGAATTAATATTGACTTTGGAGCCAGAAGACTATTTTAAAATCCCAATCTGTCACTTACCAGCCAGATGACTCAGGGCAAATCACTATACTCCTTTCATCATGAGTTTCTTTCAGTGCCAAGTGGAGGCATGATTTATTTTCTGTTACTTTGCAGGATATCTAGAATATAACTAGTATAAGAGTACCTGGTAAAATATTAGATACTGTACAAAAATTCATAATTTGTATTATGTTAGTAGCTTTATGAAAAATAAATATGTTTATGGTCATAGTAGTATCTGAAAGTCTGAGTTTGACATGTTCCTGTGTCTAGTAGAATGGGGATTTGAATATAAATAAGATATGCTTTTTTTTCCTCTTAAGCATTATGTATTGTTTGGGGATACAGAATTCAAATGGTAACTTGAGCCTCTCTTTCCCAGATGGGGTTCAAATTCAAATGAATGAGTAAGCAGTTTTCAGAGCTTTCTTATGCTCTGTAGAGAATGAGAAATATGTGGCATAGAGGATGTGCCTGGAGTGTGAGCCAAGGCCTGGAGTTCAAGAACCTCTACATCTCCCAACAAAACAAACATCTCTAGCAGTGGTGTGTGTTCTCAAAATGGCCCTGTGAGAAGTGAAGAAGGCCAGGTGTATTGCAGTAGAACCCTGGGGAGATCCCATAGGTGGCTCTATTGAAAGTGTTCTAGTGCTCTTTCAGGTTGCTGGCTGGTCCATTGCATATGGGTCCATCTCCTCCTCTTCAAGGGAAATGTGATGTGGGAAGAGGGGATTTCTTTCCCTCCCTCCCTCCCTCCCTCCCTCCCTCCCTCCCTCCCTCTCTCCCTTCCTCCCTCCCTTCCTTCTCCTAGGGCTTGAGCTTGGGGTCTGGGCCCCCTCCCTGAACTTCTTTTGCTCAAGGCTAGCACTCTATCACTTGAGTCACAGTGCCACGTCTGGCCTTTTCTGTTTATGTGGTACTGAGGAATCAAACTCAGGGCTTCAAGCATGCTAGGCAAGTAATCTACCAGTAAGCCACATTCCCAGCCCTGGGGCTTTCTTTTGATGAATATAGTGAGGGCCCAATCAGGAAGTGGCAAGATTGGTAACCTTCTACATTGTCAGAATAATCTTTTCTGTTTTCATAATCATCTATTTTTATAAATTTTTTTATTATAAAGGTTATGTACAGAGGGGTTACAGTAAGGTAATGAGTGCATTTCTTTCTTTTTTTTTTTTGGTCAGTCGTGGGGCTTGAACTCTGGGCCTGGGCGCTGTCCTTCAGCTCTTCAGCTCAAGGCGAGCACTCTACCACTTGAGCTACAGCGCCACTTCCGGTTTTCTGGTGGTTTATTGGAGATAGGAGTCTCAGTCTTTCCTGCCCGGGCTGGCTTTGAACCGTGATCCTCAGATCTCAGCCTCCTGAGTAGCTAGGATTACAGGTGTGAGCCACCAGCGCCCGGCATGAGTGCATTTCTTATCTAACTTTGTTACCCCTCCCTAGTTTTCTCCCATTCTGCCCCACTCCCCCCAAGTTGTAAAGTTCCTTTCCAACAAAGTGTCTTGTGAGTATCCCTGTAGCATTGGTTCCCTTATTCCTTTGAATCATCTGTTTTTAAGAACTGAAAATTACGTATGAAAACATCCCATTTTTCATAGTAAATAGTGATTTTTCATAAATGAAATTATGTATAGAATCCAGTTGTTCACTCTTCTTGACACAATGGATTAGAAATGTGCCATGATTAAATATGATAAATATTGAGTTTAATGAAATACAATATTAGCACTTTGTTTTGATTTATGATGTGTTTTTGTAAGAACCAAAAAGTCCTTAAATCTCCCCCTCCCCCCGCTTTTTTTTTTTTTTTTTTTTTGGTCATGGGGCTTGAACTGTGGGCCTGGGCGCTATCCTCAGGTCTTCAGCTCAAGGTGAGTGCTCTACCATAGTGCCACTTCTGGTTTTCTGGTGGTTTATTGGAGATAAGAGTCTCCTGGATTTTCCTGCCCGGGCAGGCTTTGAACCGTGATCCTCAGATCTCAGCCTCCAGAGTAGCTAGGATTATAGGCACCGGCGCCCCGCTCTTGAAGTCATGGGGCTTCTACTCTGGTCTTGAGCACTATCCCTGTGCTCTTCAGCTCAAGGAGAGAGCTCTACTGCTTGAGCCATAGCAACACTTCCAGTTTTCTAGTGGTTAATTGGAGATAAGAGTCTCACGGACTTTTCTGCCCAGGCTGGCTTTGAACCGTGATCCTCAGATCTCAGCCTGCTCAGTAGCTAGGATTACAGGTGTGAGCCATTGGTGCCTGGCTCTTAAACTCTTTAGGTAGAGGTTTTAATACTTTTTTTTCTCTTTATGTACAATTTGCAGTTTAAAATTGCATAATATTGGACTTGACCACTATAAAGAGTGTGTCCTTGAGGAGAGATGGGTTCCTTAGCTCTTCACTTTCTTCATGTTGTCATCTTTACAAGTGATTAGTGGGGACATAGGAGAGGAATATAGAGCTGAAGAGCACATCCTAGCCTTTGGCTGCAGATGAGTCTAGTGTGGGGGAGGGGGCAGCTCTGTCCTCCCGTGTGCACCTGTTGAAGGAATGCTTGTGAGCTGGGTTTCCTTATTAGTAACATAGAGGCAATAGTAGAACTGTGTTACAAGATCCAAACAGGCTCTGGCATGTTATATGTTCAATAAATGATTGCCAAGATGAGCTGTTATCATATTTATTGGTCAGTTCTGTTTCACCGAGCTCTTCAACTGTTTATTAACTAGAGAGGGCACATCAAGCTTATAAGCTTATGGCAATAAAAAACAGGGAGTAGTGATTTAGAGTTATCTGTTAAAATATTGGTCTTGATAAATTGGACTGATTCTTGGCAGAGCATTACTAAATAAAACAGCAACATACATAACTGTAAATAATTGAGGAAATCATCACTTCATACTGCTTTTGTCAAGAAGAAGGAACTGAGGGCTTCCCTGTGGTAGAACTGAGCTACCTTAGCTGACAGATAAAAACTAAGGTGACATAGTACAGCCAGAAGCTAGACCTGTGAGAGGCTTTTGTAGCACACATAGTGACAGGACAGGGCAGCTGAAAAAATGTTCCTAAGCAAATTTGGCAGTCTCAGGCAACCAAAAGAAACTATGGAGGGGAATCTGAAAAGTGTGAATTATTCTTTATGCAGTGCTGGTAAATGAACAAATGGATTGAACATATCTGAAAGGAGAAGTATAAATAGGCAATTTACAGAGAAAGTCTAAAAGTAGAAATGGATCTAATATGTTGTAAATGTATAGCTTTACTTGCTGACAGATTGCATTGTCAACCTACTACCATTCAAAATAGTTTTCATATTTGGGCCCATTTTTTTGAGTAAGTCTCCCCAAAATATGCTTAGAGAGACATTGTCCTTGATCATATATATGTGTTTGTAAAATTCATTAAAAAATTTGTATTTAGGCCAGGCGCTGGTAGCTCATGGCTGTATCCTAGCTTCACAAGAGGCTGAGATCTGAGGATCATGGTTTGAAGCCTGCCTGGGCAGAAAAGTCCGTGAATCTTTTATGTCCAGTTAACCACTCAAAAACTGGAAGTAGGGGCTGGGAAGGTGGCTCAGTGGTAGAGTGCTTGCCTTGCATGCATGAGGCCCTGGTTTTGATTCCTCAGCACCACATTAGCAGAAAAAGCCGGAAGTGGTGCTCTGGCTCAATGGTAGAGCACTAGCCTTGAGCTGAAGAGTTGAGGGACAGTGCCCAGGCCCAGAGTTCAGGCCCCATGACTGACAAACAAAACAACCCCCCCAAAAAAAGAAAAAAACAAAACAACAACAACAACAAAAAACAACTGGTAGTAGTGCTGTGGCTCAAGTGATATAGTGTCAGCCTTGAGCATAAAGAGGCCCAGGAACAGTGCCCAGGCCCTGAGATCAAGCCCTACATCCACCAGCACCACCAACAAGAACAGAAAAAGAATTTGTCTTTAAATAAAACACTATTCTCACTAAAAATCTAATTAGTGCATTCTTAGATCATTAGTGATTCATAGTTTTTATTGTAAGCAGAACTGTTGGGAATTTTTATTATATATGAAATTTACTACATATAAAACAAAAACCCTAAAGGTTAAATGGACAATTATTAATTTCAACAAATCAATATGTAGTTCAATAGTTGAAGACATACAATAGTAGGTATACCTTATTTGATGGCTTTTAAAGGATGCAGTAAAGCAGGCAACATAGCCATGTCCTGAAAGAATTTAAACTTAGTTACATAATTGAGCAACTGTGGCATATAATTCACTACCTGGCTGTGGACCAGATCTTCACTGTGCAAGGTAAACATAATTTACAGAAGCATTTCTGGGTAGTGGTAGGCCTTCTCTTCTATATGGAACCTAGCACTTACCAAGACAAAAAGTGATTTATGCACATAGAACAGCAGCTAAGAATGAAAAGTAGTAGTTAATAAACGCTATGTGAAATGTATAATTCAAGGGATCCAGCAGTATGAAAAGACGTGAGACTGCTGAGACTTACAGTGTCAAAGAAAGCTTCAAGGAAGGAGAATCTGGGAGGGGTCAAAGATTGGGAATTGAAGCAGAGGGGGCGGTACTTGAGGGGAGCAGTGAGGATGAAGCCATGTGAGTTATAGAATAATTCACAGGCCAGCCTGTTGGGAGTCAGTGTGCATATCTAAGAAGATTGGAGTTAAATTGTAGAGCATCTTGAGAAACCAGACAGTGGGGAATGCAGGTTTTATATGACAGCAATAGAACTATAGCCACCCTGGAAGGGATGGGTAGAATTCAGTAGAGGCAATAAGTCTAGCTGAGAGCAGATGAAGGTTGGAATTGTGTTGCAGGAAGATGGATACAGAGTTCTGAAGATACAGTGAGGAGGATCTGTTATCAGTAGTGGTAAGGAGGCAACTTTGGTATTTCCAGTTTGTAAAGCAAGAGCAAAATATGTAATGAAAAGAGAAAGCTGAGAATGATTTCACTTAACAGGAGATCATGAGTGTAATCTAGGGTGTGCTGAATCTTTTGAGGTGACAGGAAATGTTCCTAAGAGTATTAGCAGGTCAAAGCTTCTTTGACTAAGATGAGTAGTTATACATTGACCTCTCTGTATCCATGCCTGCCAATGTGTTTCTGCTTAGCTACTAGGTCCTCCTGACAGGCAGAAGCAGTGTTGGTGGAGGATGAGGTTAGGGAGAGGAAGGGCCGAATCTGGTTGGTCTACATGATTAGAGAAGGCAAGGGACACAGTGACTGCTTAAGAGTCTCTGTCATAGGAAATGGTGGTCTAGACCAAAATGATGACAGAGAAATGAAGGCCCATTTCCAAGACCTTTCAAGATCAGTAAGCAGGTTAACACATACAACTTGAGAATTCATTGTATAGGCTGCCTTCTTGAGATCTTTGAATTTACACCTTACATCTTTGAATTTCCAGCCTTTGATGTATCGGTCTGCTCCTGATAATGTGATTCTTTGAACCAATACATCTTGCACATTGTCTTAATTAAGTATATTGAATATGTGGATCAGTAGGTCAGGATCACCTCATTACTTTGGAGATGTCATTAAATACAGCTCTCCAAAATTTTACTCTTTAGATCCTTTCATTTTTGTTCTGTAAAATAGATAAGGGTTGTCAGTTTTTAAATTCCTCATCTCTTTAGGGTGTCTCCATAGATACTTCCTGTTTTTTATTCTCCCAGTTGCTATTTATTGCTGGCAGTGGAGGTATTAGTGATTCTGTCCCTATGATGGTATGGACACAGAAGAAAGGTTTAGAAACACAAAACTGGATTTTTTTTTTTCTTTTTTCTTTTCTGTCAGTCGTGGGGCTTGAATTTGGCCTGGGCGCCATCCCTCAGCAATTCAGCTCAAGGCAAGTGTTCAACCACTTGAGCCACAGCCCTACTTCTGGTTTTCAATGTTTTATTGGAGATAAGAGTCTCACAGACTTTCCTGCCTAGGCTGGCTTTGAACCACAATCCTCAGATCTCAGCGTTCTGAGTAGCTAGGATTACAGGCGTGAGCCACCGAAGCCCAGCTAGATTATCTTAAAGGGCCCTCCATCCCTGTGACTTAGAGAACAAAATTGTTCTTCAAGCCTCTTAGACTTTCTTGATTGAGTGAGATCATTGCATTAAAGGAATGGTATGATTTGAGCAAAGTTTTGTAGGTGTTACGATGGTACATGTAAAAAAAAAGATGGTATACGTTGGTGTTTTGCTGCTTGACTATTAAGTGAGGCAGCTGAATTTATTGTTTAAGTAATGATCTGATACTATGGTGGATTCCTAAAAATTGTCTTTTCTAGTTCATTTATTTTTGGAAATCTGATGATGAACAAAAGAATAGTACTATGTGATAATTACTTTTTCAGTCCTATTGGCATTTTTACTAATGATAAGTATTGATGTCCTTTGTCAGCCTATGAGAAACATTATAGAGCTTTGTGCTATTGTTTAACAATTAGGTTAACAAAGCATAAGGTTGATAACGCTGAAGTGAGAAATATGCAAAGAATTTCACAGGAATGTACTTGGGAGTAAGTGGGTTCATTTTGAGCAATGTGGTGACTCCAGCAGGGCAGAAGAATATCATCTCCTGCAAGTTGTTTTCAGTCCTTTGTGCTTCATTAATGTTACCAGAGTGGTTCCTGGTGTGTCAGCTCTATTTCCAAAATATTGCATATCTGTCATTTGCTAGGCAGTGATTGGATATGAGTCATTAATCCTTTGATGATATCAGAGGTGATTGAAGTATAGTGTGGGTTGGTTAACCGTAAGGATTTTATTCGTATTCATTATGATTATAAAATAAACTGGATTGTTTACAGAATTTGGAAATAGATTGAGACATCCCAAATCCAAAAAAATTGAACTATTTGAATAAGTTATGTTTCTAAAATAGAATAGTAGTGTTTAGGGGTTCTTGTAGAAGAAAATTTAGAAGACTTGACTAATAGGGACCACCTGAGTAGGGAGGTAAAAGAGTGTTGGTGTGGTTTAGATCCTAAAAGGAGAAAATGGGATTGAAGGGGTGGGATAGATCGACCTTGCCTTACCTTTTCCTTCAGCACATAGACATACATACAGTTTTGGAAAACATGGTTAATCAGATTAAAGGGCTTTAACTTTGCATAATTATTTTGTCAAGTTTTCAGAAAAAATGAATATATAAACATATCTATTCACATCCAACCCTTTATGTATTCGGAGTTACCTATTATGTGCACATGTGTGTAATGAGGTAGTTGATCCCTTTGACTAGGAAATATATACATACATGCCTAAAGGTTGTACATGCTGCCTACACAATACATACACACATGTATGCACACACATCTACACTTATGCACACACATATTTTTCCTGGGTACTTAAATAATATAACTTTGTTACTAAGGGGTTGTACAGAGGGGTTACCATTTTTAAAAGTCAGGTAATGGGCAATGTCACTCCTTCCTTCACTTTTTGTGATTGTAATTCAAGGATTAAAAATAATAAGTGGTCTTAAAATGCATTGGGTTATTGTCATTTAGTTATGCTAAAATTTTATCTCCTCAATTCAGTTGGAATAATTTCATTAGCAGTGCCCTAAGGAAGAGGATATAGGGTTGAATTTTCTTTTAGTGAATTGCCTAGCTACATTGGATCCAATTAAGTTTTGCATATGTTATCAGTGGCAGTAAATGCAACCAAGTGTGGTGTTAAGTATATTCAGATGCATTCCATCAGTAAAAGGAACTTCTACTTAATACATATTGAGCTACTAAACATAAGGAATATAGGTCTTAAAAAACAGTGCATCTTACTTGAAACATTAAATGATCATTTAAATATATTTATAATATCTGTAAATTTTCTCCTTAAAATGCTTTTAGAATTTAGGTAAGAATACTATTTTATGAGACTATTTAAAATGTGTTAGTAGCCTCGTAATAAATAATTTCAAGTACTTCACCTTTGATAACCCAACAACTTGAAATGAGTATTTCTGTTTTTCAAGGGTAAAAAATTAAGATTTTTAAAAAGCCACATAATAAGGAAATGAAGTTGCATTTAAAGGGTGCTAGCTCTTTTTGTTTAAAATCTAGTTGAAAATTATAATGGTTTTTATTATTATTATTTTTTTGTCGGTCATGGGGCCTGAACTCTGGGTCTGCGTGGTGTCCCTCAGCTCTTCAGCTGAAGGCTAGCACTCTACCACTTGAGCATCAGCACCACTTCCGGCCTTTTCTGTTTATGTGGTGCTAAGGAATGGAACCCAGGGCCTCATGCATGCAAGGCAAGCACTCTACCACTAAGCCACCTTCCCATTCCCTTCTAATGGTTTTAGATAGATGTGGGGCAAACATAATAATTTTATGTCCCATTCTAGTCAAGAATAAAAATATTTTAGAATTTAAAAAGACAGAAAATTTTATTTCCTTGAAAGCAAAATCCCAAACTGTTCAACTTCCAGGCAAAAAACCATATACCAAAACTAGTGTTGGTGATCTAGAGTGCTATGAAAACTGGGCTTGGCCTTTGCTTGTAATTCTTAAAGTATAGTTTTGGTAATAAGTTGGCTGATTTGTAAGTTTATTTTTCTTCCAATCAGTATGTAAGGGACAGGATGCTGGGATTCTATTCCTAATCTCTATGGAGTTCCTTTCAGTGGAATTTGAATTTTTTTGCATGATGTTTAGGAATCAATATCTCTGGGATACTAGCTGAAAAGTTATGAACTTGTAATTTTATTTATGTTTAACATTTCAGGTATGCTATACCCCCGGAGCATGGGAAACGACTTGAAAGACTAGCCCAAGGTAAAACTTGCTTTCCATTTCTTGTCTTGATAGGTTCTGTTGTTGAGGAATTTTGCAGTAAAGAATACCACTGTTACTTTTATTCTTCTATTAACTTTTAAATGTTTCTCCAATTGAACAGTTTTAATTTTTTTAACATAATTTGTGAGTTTCTTTTCTGTAACATAATCTTCATTATTTTTTCCATTTGGCTACTTATTATTCATCAGTTTAATATATTAATTAATACAAATTGTAATTTGTAATTAATACAAGTTTAATGCATATTCTCTCTCTCTCTCTCCCTCTCTCCCTCCCTCCTCCCTCTCTTTCCTCTCTCTCCTCTCTCACCAGTCCTGGGGCTTGAACTCAGGGCCTGAGTATTATCCTTGATCTCTTTGTGCTCAAGACTAGTGCTGTAGCTGGATGCCGGTGGCTCACACCTGTAATCCTAGCTACTCAGGAGGCTGGGATCTGAGGATCATGGTTCAAAGCCAGTCTGGGCAGGAAAGTCTATGAGACTTTGATCTCCAATAAACCACCAGAAAACTGGAAGTGGCGCTGTGGCTCAAGTGGTAGAGTGCTCACCTTGAGCTGAAATGCTGAGTGACAGGTCCCAGGCCCAGATTTCAAGCCCCATGACTGAAAAACAAACGAACAAAGTCCTATTTAAAAACAAAACAAAAACTTAAAAAAAAAAAAGAGAAAAACTAGTGCTCTACCATTTGAGCCACAGCGCCACTTCCAGTTTTGAGTGGTTAATTGAAGAGAAAAGCCTGGCAGGGAGTTTTCTGCCTGGGCTGGCTTGGAACTATGATCATCAGATCTCAGCCTCCTGAGTAGCTAGGAAGGATTATAGGTGCCTGACTCACTGAGCTTCTTTTGCTTGGGACTAATATTCTACCACTTGAGCTATAGTGCCACTTCTGGCCTTTTCTGTTTAGTTGGTACTGAGGAATTGGACCCAGGGCTTCATGCATGCTAGGCAAGCACTCTACCACTATGCCACATTCCCAACTTTTTTTTTTCCTGTCTTTAAAATTATGTATGAAAAGCGATTATGTCTCTAACTTTTTCTTCTTTCAAATTATATTCTTCCAAATACAATTGCTACTTTTATGCTTCTGTATTATTTCCCCAAAGGATTGTTTTATATCACCTCTGACATTCAGCTTCTCTGTGGCCTACTGGGCATGGGACTGCCCTTAAGGAAGAATGAAGGTGAATGTCCCTGGGTAGCTCTAGACACATGAGAATATGTCTTCTTGGATGGACAAAATTAAATTTAAAGTAATTTGAACTTTTTCTTCTTTATGGTTCTTCATCTTCATAAAGACCAGAATGGTTGCACCCTCTGCTTGCTTGTACATGCAGAGTTCAGCATATATAGTTGGAGCACAAAGTGCACTGCATCTGTATTTAAGAATTATAGTAATTATAGCAAAAGCAGCCACCATCTTTCTCTCTCTTAAGCCTTGCCTTTACCTAACTACACACATGGAGTTCATTCAGACCCTGCCATCTTTACTGATCATCTGCCTTGAAGAACATGTAGCTTACTAATGACTTACTTGTAGAGAAAGTAGTGTTCTATTAGAGTGACAAGTGTGAACAACATATTCTGTGTTTAGCCAGAAGTGTGTCCTGGGTGAGCAGTGCCTTTCTTGTGAGGCACTGATCTAAATTTTATTGGGTTTACCTTCTTTTAGGAAAGGACTCCTCCTCCCTTTTTATATATGCTTTCATTTAATAATGAAATAAGGACACTAAGAAACCCTATTGTTTGACTAAACAGTTCTGAACAGAAATTGTTGTTACCTTTCCCCAAATGATAGGAGAATATTAGAACAGTTAGAGTATCATATTTGTAAGAAGCATTGCTGTAATTTTGGCAAGCTAATAACTATAAAGCTCCAGTGGTTTTTTTTTTAATGTAATACATTATAGTAATAATAGCAATGTAATTGTAATCTTGAACTTTGCTAGGAAGTATCTTCATGAATATTAAGGTGGACAAATCCTGGTTTTGGATGATGGATTAGAGCAGAGTTTAGAAGATGATTACTGTAATCCTTAAATATATAGGTAGTGAACTTTGTGCTTCAACTGTGTATTCAGCTCTTCTCTAACAACTGTTCCACCATTTTCTATTAACCTCATCACCGGAGAACTTTTAAAATGAATCCAGTATAAACTGTGAGCCATGTTGAGCCACCAGCTGAAATTTGTCATATAAACTGCCTATTAATACTTTGAAGCAAATTATCTGAAAATGACATTCCAGGAAAATGGGTACCAATTTTTTAATCAATAAGAGGTTAATAAACTTGAATGATGAACACAGGTTTTAAGCTAAAGGTGTTTCACAGCATTATTTTCAGAGATGAGGTAGGAAAAAGCCCTACAAAACGGTGGAGGATTTGTATCTACTGACCACATGCCAGTCAGATTAATTGAATTCTCCTAAATAATTAGAATGATGAAATAATGCAGCAAATGTGATGGAGCATTATAGGATGTCTAGGTCAAGGCAGCACTTGCTACATAAAATGAGAAGTGGGCTCAGATGTTTCCTATTACCTTGTCTGCACATCATAATTATCACACTTGCCTTTTATGCTTGAATGCTTTCATCTTCCTTTCTATTGAAATCCTGATTGACTAGGGCACCTACAGATATTTTATCAGAAAATATCAGCCTGAATCTAATAAAGCCAGGAATTTGATTTTGCCCTTCAACTGCTTTTTCATTTATACAGGTTTTTTTCAATATCATGTAGACATAAATATAATGAAAAATCTCAAGTGAATTGTTGCAATTTTATGCATGTTATGTTTGCCTACAATACCACTGCATTCTTGCTAACTTTTGGTTTGATCCAATTGAGTTACAAATATGGAGAATAGAGGTATAATGTTAAATCTTGAATAACAGTTTGAAAGACGTTCAGTTTTTAAAATGTCTAAATCTCATCTGTTTTTAGAATTAAGACAGTATTTTTGCTGGTAAGTTAAGCAAAGTAAATGAAACTAAATTGAGAACAGATAAAATTTTTCTGAAAGAGCGTATTCCATTTGTATTGTGAGTATTTGAAAAGAATTGTAAATGACTTTTATGATACTGTTGGTTACTGAGAAGAATTTGTATTTAGGATGTCCTGTCAATATGAAAGTGGGTATGGCTAGCCGGGCGCCGGTGGCTCACGCCTGTAATCCTAGCTACTCAGGAGGCTGAGATCTGAGAATCGAGGTTCAAAGCCAGCCCGGGCAGGAAAGACCGTGAGACTCCTATCTCCAATAAACCACTAGAAAACCGGAAGTGGCGCTGTAGCTCAAGTGGTAGAGCGCTTGCCTTGAGCTGAAGAGCTGAGGGACAGCGCCCAGGCCCAGAGTTCAAGCCCCATGACCGACAAAAAAAAAAAAAAAAAAGAAAGTGGGTATGGCTATTAGGAATCTTGTTTCAAGTAAAAGTACAGAACTGAATTTGTTCTTATATTAACTTATAACAAGTAATTTAATTTTGTCAGCTTATATAGTTTGAAAAATTAGTATTTTTTCCTATGGAGACTTTATTTGTTGAATTATGCATGCATGCATGAATGTATATGCATATGATCTTGGTATGTTGTCCAGGCTACCCTTGAATCTGAGGACTCTAATTCAGCTTCCTAATTAACTGGAAAATAGCATGCATCACTATGCTGAACTGGCATGCATCACTATGCTGAACTGTCTCCTTATTTATAAAAGCAGAACAGTAAAAGGACAGAAGATCATTGCTATGAAGATTAATTTATTTTTATAAGCATGCACAGGTGTGCATGTATGATTTTATTTTATTTTATTTATTTATTTTTTATTTTTTTTGTCAGTTGTGGAGCTTGAACTCTGGGCTTGGACACTGTGCCTGTGCTCTTCAGCTCAAGGCGAGCGCTCTACCACTTGAGCCACAGCGCCACTTCCGGTTTTCTAGTGGTTTATTGGAGATAAGAGTCTCATGAACTTTCCTGCCCGGGCTGGCTTTGAACCGCCATCCTCAGATCTCAGCCTCCTGAGTAGCTAGGATTACAGGCATGAGGCACTGGCACCCAGCGCATGTATGATTTTAAATGGCCAGTAACCTTTACTTTAATCCGATGGTGCAGGAAGTTAGCCTGATTTGCAAGAATCCTGTGCTGGGTGGAATACAATTGGAATTGTATGGATTCCCTGAAATAACATTCAAACATGTCTATCTACAGATTTCTTGGAAGCCAACATTAAGTACCTTATAAAGGTTTGGCCTAAGCCGGGCGCTGGTGGCTCACGCCTGTAATCCTAGCTACTCAGGAGGCTGATATCTGAGGATCGCGGTTCAAAGCCAGCCCGGGCAGGAGAGACCGTGAGACTCTTATCTCCAATAAACCACCAGAAAACCGGAAGCGCTGTAGCTCAAGTGGTAGAGTGCTCGCCTTGAGCTGAAGAGCTGAGGGACAGCGCCCAGGCCCAGAGTTCAAGCCCCACGACCGAAAAAAAAAAAAAAAAAAAAAAAAGGTTTGGCCTAAAAGAGAACACGTATATAACTGTAAAGAGAATTGGGCAGCAATAAATGATAAATCCTTGTAATTTTATGAGCAAACTCTAAATTGACCTGTTTTTACACCTCTCTCTTGGAATTAGGAAAATATACTTTTATTACCTCTTAAGATGGTAAATATTCCCTTAAGCATTCATTTAGTTGATGGTCTGAAGATATATTAAAATGTCTATCTGAAAGGCTCATAAATAAAATGCTCCCAAACAATCAATCATAAAGGCTCCCGTAAGCATAAATAATGAAGAAGTCAGTGATGGATGCTCTGCCTTCATGCCTAACCTCATGCCTGAGGCATGAGAGATCAATGAGTGGTATGTTGGTTTGTTTATTTGCAGCTAATCATCATCTGGGTCACATTAAGAACAGAAACAATCCCTAAACTTAATTTCTATGTAACTTGATGTTAGTAATATTACTATTTTTAATTGTGTTTGGATATTTTTATATCCAGTCATGTTCCTTAGTAGTTCTGAGAAGTAGTGACAGAACAGGGAAAAATAATTTAGGAAGAGAATGCTGCCTATCTGTGAGGAACTCTGTAGAAAAACAAAAGATACTATTACTTCTCAGACTGGGATTGGGGTGACATTTTTTTAAAATAAGTTTTTTATTGTGAAAATACTGTATGAAGGGGTTACAGTTACATGAGCAAGGTAATGAGTATTTTTCTTTTTTTTTTTTTTTTTTTTTTGGGTCCGGTTGTGGGGCCTGAACTCTGGGCCTGGGTGCTGTCCCTCAGCTCTTCAGCTCAAGGCTAGCGCTCTACCACTTGAGCCACAGCGCCACTTCCGGCTTTTTTCTTATGTGGTGCGGAGGAATCGAACCCAGGGCCTCAGGCATGCAAGGCAAGCACTCTACCACTGAGCCACCTTCCCAGCCCATGAGTATGTTTCTTATCCAGCATTATTGCCTCCTCCTTTGTTTTTCCCCTACCATCTCCAGTCCCTCCTACTTCCTCAACTACCCCCTCCTCACCCTGTCCCCGCATAAATTGTAAATTTAGTTTTATTTGTTTGTTTTTTTCTTTGGATCCAGTCGTGGGGCCTGAACTCTGGGCTTGGGCGCTGTCCCTCAGCTCTTCAGCTCAAGGCTAGCACTCTACCACTTGAGCCACAGGCGCCACTTCCGGCTTTTTTTTTTTTTTTTTTTCTGCTTATGTGGTGCTGAGGAATCGAAACCAGGGCCTCATGCATGCAAGACAAGTGCTCTACCTCTGAGCCACCTTCCCAGCCCTCAAGTTAGTTTTTCTTCCTTTTTTTTTTTTTTTTTTGCCCGTCATGGGGCTTGAACTCTGGGTCTGGGTGCTGTCCCTCAGCTCTTCAGCTCAAGGCTAGCGCTCTACCACTGGAGCCACAGCGCCACTTCCAGCCTTTTCTGTTTATGTGGTGCTGAGGAATCGAACGCAGTGCCTCATGCTTGCAAGGCATGCACTCTATCGCTGAGCCACCTTCCCAGCCCCCCTCAAGTTAGTTTTTCGACATAGAGTCTTGTACGTCTCTTGGGGTGACATTTTAGTTTTAACTATTTGTCCAAGTGAACTTTGACTTAGGGAGTCTTGAGTAATGTGTACATTTGTAGTGTCCATGTGACATATCAAGGGTTTATAAGTGAAACAGAGTGCCTTCAGGCCACTATCTGTTCAGTATCAACTCTGGGTTTAACCGAGTTTTCTGCCAACTAGCTTGAAATGGAAACCACCCTCACACAAGGCATCATGTTGAGATAAAAGGCAAAGCAATTCCTTGGAAGAAGCCCTATCCCTTTGATCCCAAATATCCATATATAAATTTCATGGCCTTTCTGTAGAATTCTAAGTACAGATGAATGGGTGATAGGACACTTGGAGCAGAGAGAAGCCTGGGTAGAGATAATCTATGCGTTCCTGTATAAACCAACACAGTAACTGTAGGAAACCCAGAGATGCCAGTGGGAGTGTGAAATTCTCATGTCAGCCTCTTATGTAGGGATGAAGATTAAAGTTTTCAGTCTTCATCTCACATAAGGTAGCTCATTGGTTCATACATAAAGCTCACTAAGAAATTTCACATGCAAATCAGTGTATCTGTATCTGAAAGCATTTCCCATAGAAGTAATCTACGTATGGTAGCTAGGGCTTTTCCCCCCTCTATTTTAATTGACAGTATTTTTTAAATTTAAATTTTATTGTAAAGGTGATAGAAAAAGGGGTCACAGTTACATAAGTTAGGTACCAAGTGCATTTCATATTGAACAGTGTTATCCCCTTCCTCATTTTCTTCACCTTTTCCCTTCCTGACGCCCCTCTTCCCCAAATCAGATAAACTTATATAGAAGACAATGGGTACAGAAATCAGAAACAGTAACAAAAGGGAATAAAATAAGGAACAAAATGAAATGAAAACAAATAACTGCAAACAATAAAATAAAAACCTCTTGTTTCTGTTTCTTGGAGTTCATTTTGATAAGCAACATTTTGAATGGTTATATGCACATAGCTATTGAGCCACTGTGATCCTCTCCTAAGAACATCCTCCTTTGTTCTCATTGTGTGAATGTTTAGAGTGCTGTTTAATCATGTCCAAATGTAATTACTTGTCTTTTACTATCCATTGGATTTACTTGTAGATTTATAGACACATTCTAGTTATTACAAATGAGGGAAATAATACAGCCTGTGTTTCCAAGTCTTTCCATTTCCATTTCCATCACTCTTTCTTAAGGAAGCATAGAATTCCATTGTGTGTATAGTCCACATTTTCTTGACCCATTTATTCACTGAGGGGCATCCGAGTTGATTCTGTATCTTAGCTGTGGTAAACAGTGCTGCAATGAACATGGTTTTGCTAGTGCCATTAGTGCAGGGTGGTTTGTGATCATTTGAGTAAATGCCCAGGAGTAGGATTGCTGGGTCATAGGGAAGCCCTATGTTTAGTCTTTTGAGGAACCTCCATACTGCTTTCCAGAGTGGTTGAGCAAATTTACATTCCCACCAACAGCATCTGTTATTAATAGTTTTCTTGGTGGTGGCCATTCTATCTGGGGTGAGGTGGATCAATATGGACTGAGGTCTAGTAACCCAGATGAATGTGGAGGATGCAGTTAGTTGATTGGCTATGTGAAGACTGACCAAACTGTTAGCTCCCTTTGAAAATGTACTGAAGGATTAAATCCATTGCTCTGGTTGTTTATAAAAAGCTATTGATACAGTTTTCTAAATCAAGAAGGAAATGAATACTTCAAACCACTTTCTCCCATTTCTGGCAAGGATGTGGAAACAAAAGAGATGTTCTATCGGAGAATTTGCTTTCTTCTCTGAGGAAGTTAAAAAAAGACACCAGGCCATAGATGTATGTTTCCATTTTTCATTTTTCATAGAACTAATTTAGTACCTCTGAGGTAAGTATTGCATTGTCATCTTACTTGTATAAATAATTTTCCTTTTTTGTGCTATAATTATATCGGCTTCCTTCACATCCTTGCCTACCTCAGTGTATAAATAATTCTTTTTTTTTGTTTGGATTTTTATTTTATTTCATTTTATTTATTTATTTATTTTTGGTCCAGTCGTGGGGCCTGAACTCTGGGCCTGGTGCTGTCCCTCAGCTCTTCAGCTCAAGGCTAGCGCTCTACCACTTGAGCCACAGCGCCACTTCCGGCTTTTTTTTCTTTTTGCTTATGTGGTGCTGAGGAATTGAACCCAGGGCCTCATGCATGCAAGGCAAGTGTTCTACCACTGAGCCACCTTCCCAACCCCTAAATAATTCTTGTTTGGTAATTGTTACTTGATTTTTTTTTTTTAACTATGTTAAGTACTACTCATTCTAATAGATTTTAATTTAAATATGAACTGCTGAATTCCATTTCATGATGAGTCTTTAGATTTGGCTTTTCGAATAAAATTTCTCAAAATAAAAAAAGTTTTCCAAAATAATGAGACTATCAAGAAACTAAACTGCTTATACATAAATGAATTCAGAAGAGCATGTTTATTATACTTCCTTGCAGCGATTTCCACAGATGCTGAGATGTCTCTAACTGGTGACATAGAATATTCTGATGGGGCTGCGAAGTTGGCTCAGTGGTAGAGCGCTTGCCTTGCATGCCTGAGGCCCTGGGTTCAATTCCTCAGCACCACATAAGCAAAAGGAAAAAAGCTGAAGTGGTGCTGTGGCTCAAGTGGTAGAGCACTAGCCTTGAGCTGAAGAGCTGAGGGACAGCACCCAGGCCCAGAGTTCAGGCCCCAGGACCGACCCCCCCCCCCAAAAAAAAATATTCTGATGGTGTCAAGTATAATATTTAGTTAGCTTTTTTCCCCTGTGAGATCTATTGTTCTTGATATGAGTCGCTACAAAGCTATTTTTCATTTGTTATGTAAAACAGTAATTTTTTAAATTGATGGGACAAAGTCTTTAAAAATTATTTTTTATGTCAAATAGCATTATGGTTATATGACCTTGCTATATTACCATGTAGCCCTAAAGATATTTTAATACAAAATGAATTTAAGACTTTGAGCCTGGCACTGGTGGCACACACCTGTAATTCTAGCTAATTAGGAGTTTCTGAAATCTAAGGATTGTGGTTCTAAGACAGCTTGGATAGGAAATTCTGTGAGACTCGTTTCTCTAAGCACCAAAAGCCAGAAGTGGAGCTGTGGATTAAGTGGTAGAGCTCTAGCCTTGAGTACAAAAGCTCAGGGACCATGCCTAGGATCTAAGTTCAAGCCCCAGGACTGGCACCAAAAAAAATCCCAGGGCTGGGAAGGTGGTAGAGCGCTTGCCTTGCATGCCTGAGGCCCTGGGCTCGATTTTTCAGCACCACATAAGCAAAAAGAAAAAAGCTGGAAGTGGCGCTGTGGCTCACGTGGTAGAGCCATAGCCTTGAGCTGAAGAGCTGAAGGACAGCCCCCAGGCCCAGAGTTCAGGCCCCACGACCGGACCCCCCAAAAAACAAACAAAAACAACAATAACCAGCTTGTGCTGACTATGAGGTGTTTTTCAGGATAATGTAAAATATAATTCTCACAACATGTGAATATAATTTTGAACCATTGTGAAGTTCTTAATAATATACTGCAAATTACCTTCCTTTGGTGATTTTCCAATTTAAATTAACTTATGACCAGTCACCACATTGTTCAGGTCCTGATTACAAATCCATATCAAAGGAAAATTAAATAGACTCCTCTGTCTTCATTGATTTTAATTTAAAACTTAATTCGTTTAGTGCTGCATAAAGTTGCTGACTTGAAAGGTTTGATAGATACACTTGAGTTGTAGTATTTAAGTATTTCCATGGGTTGTGCATTTGGGAACTGCCCAGGACTGCCTTACCCTCTCTATGTGTCAGATAGGATATTATTGTGTATCTATTGTGTATCTTATTACCTTTATATCAGTGTGGCAGCTTTTCTCTATTAAAGTTCCCCTCCCCCCCCTGTATTATGACTATTAGCCACAAGCAGAGGGCGGTGTCAGATTATCACATAGGGCAAAACCACATTTTTATTCCTGTGGAATATTGTAGTACAGAATATTTCCCTTTTCTCTCTCTCTCTCTGTTTTAAATACAATGATTCTTTGTACCTCATTTGCCCTTTCCTTCCTTCTTTCTTCCCTCCCTCCCTCCCTCCCTCCCTCCCTCCCTCCCTCCCTCCCTCCCTTTCTTTCTTTCTTTCTCCCTTCCTTCCTTCCTTCCTCTTTCTTTTCTTTCTTTCTTTCTTTCTTTCTTTCTTTCTCTTCTTTCTTTCTTTCTTTCTTTCTTTCTTTCTTTCTTTCTTTCTTTCTTTCTTTCTCCCTTCCTTCCTTCCTTCCTTCCTTCCTTCCTTCCTTCCTTCCTTCCTTCCTTCCTTCCTTCCTTTTTCTTTCCTTCCTTCTTTCTTTCTTTCTTTCTTCTTTCTTTCTTTTCTTTCTTTCTTTCTTTCTTTCTTTCTTTCTTTCTTTCTTTCTTTCTTTCTTTCTTTCTTTCTCCCTTCCTTCCTTCCTTCCTTCTTTCTTTCTTTCTTTCTTTCTTTCTTTCTTTCTTTCTTTCTTTCTTCCTTTCTTTCTTTCTTTCTTTCTTTCTTTCTTTCTTTCTTTCTTTCTTTCTTTCTTTCTTTCTTTCTTTTCTCTCCCTCTCCCCCTCCCTCTCCCTCTCCCCTCCCCTCCCCTCTCCCCTCCCTTCCCCTCTCCCCTCTCCTCCTCTCTCCTCTATTCTCCTCTCCCTTCCCCCTCCCCCCTCCCCCCTCCCCCTCACTGTGAGCTGCTGCCTTAACTACCCCAGGGTGATATCAATTAAAGCTTTTAAACTTACTAAAATATTCCTGGGAAATGCTATACCAGATGAAGATGACTCATGATTAGTTAGTGAGCTCTGGTGATTCTTCACCAGAGTAGTTGTGTTTGAGTCAGTTGTGTGTAGACAACACAGAGTAAAACATGTGCCATTTCCAGCTTTCCCTTCCCCAGCAGCATCTGTGCTTTTCCCCTGTCCTCATCTATAGTGTTTTCCTGGGTTTCTCCACTGACTTGTCTGTCTCTCCTCACTGTGTCATGTTTGTCCACCATCTCCAGTGAGGTTGTCTCCCTACCCATTAAGGAAGGGACAAGCAGAACTTTAGGCATGCTTGTTTTAATTTTCTTCCTGAAGGAGAGTACTAAGAGCCTACCTCTGACAGAGTTGTATAGTTGAAACCGGTGATGGAGAAAGTGACCATATCCTCATGTCTAATACACTAAAGGAAAGTTGCTGCAGGTCAGCTTCCTACTGTAATCCTCAAAAATACTTCTCTCAGGATCCTGAGGTACATTGCCAATATTACATGGGTAGTAGCCAGAAGGATCTTTCTGGAAATTAGTAACCATGGCTTAAAAAAAAGACAACAACCATGTGTGTGTGTCTGTGTGTATATGTATGTATGTGTATATGTGTGTATGTGTGTATTTAATTTTTGTGCCAGTCCTGGGGCACTGAGCACTATTTACCTGAGCTTCTTTTGTTCAAGGTTAGTGATCTACTTGTGGCTTTTTTGGGTGTTTAATTGGAGATAAGGGTCTAATAGACTTTCCTGTTTGGGCTGGCTTTTGAACCTTGATCCTCAGATATCATCCTTCTAAGTAAGATTATTGATGTGAGCCACTGGCATCAGGCTCTATTTTTTATTTTTAATCAATTCATGATAATTGTATATCTTCTAAGATACTATGTGACATTTCAATATATGTGTATAATTAATATTGTTTAAGTAAGGACAGTTGATATGACTTCACTCCAGAATACATTGTTCTTTATATTTGAGACATTAAAAATCCTGACTATTAACTATTTTCAGATATTCAATTAAATGTTGCCATCCACTGTTATCCTTCTGTGCTATAGAATATTAAAAGCCAGTAGGAGTTGGTTTGAAAGAGATGAGAAGCAAAGAAAGTTGGGAAACTGCTTCATGTGTTATATGTAGGGTGCAGTGTGTGTGCTTCTAGAACCATCAGTTTCTGGAGTCCCCAGTGAGAGACTCACATAACTTGCTTTGATGTTTTATACAGTCACATTGAATACAAATGTGTTTCAAATCCAAAATGATTTCTGAGGCTTATTAAATTTATATTATAGAGACAATTATTGGTAAATCTTGATATATAGTTTAATTTTGTTGATATAAATAAGGATTCCTTAATTTTCTTTTTTGCTTGTAGTATTGGGGTCTGAATTCAAGCACTCATACTTGCTAGATTGATACTCTACCACTTGAGTCATGCTGCCAACTCTGCTTTTTGCTATTTTATTTTGGAGATGAAACTTAGTTTTTCTGTCAGGGCTGGCCTTGAATCATGATCTTCTAGATTTTATCCAGATATGATCCATCAGTACCCAGTTAATTTTTAAGATTTCTGACAGATTGTTTTAGTAAGAAGGTTTTGGTTGATGGAGTTGGTCTATAGATAATAAAACTGCAATTCTGTGAGAATATAGGACCTTGAATATATGAAAAAAGATCGACATTTCATTTCATTTGACATAATGTTTCTTTGATTTCTTGTCTCCTTTAGGATTTTTCCCAAGCAGCTCCCAAGGTTGTGATGCGTTTCTTCGCCACAAGATGACATTGATTTCTCCTTCTGTATTGAAAAAGTATGGAATTCCCTTTGACAAGGTATGTTGGTGTTACTTTTTCACAAATTGATTCTATTCATTTGTTTAATTTGTATTTAATAAGACTTTTATATGGAATAATGCATCTTTAACTTTAGGTTTTTTAGGATGCAAACAGAGAAATTCAAGTTTTTTTTTTGGGTGGGGGGGTCAGTCGTGGGTCGTGATCTCTGGGCCTGGGCACTGTCCTCAGCTCTTCAGACTTGAGCCACAGCACCACTTCTGGTTTTCTGGTGGTTAATTTGAGATCAGAGTTTCACGGACTTTCCTGCCTGGGCTGGTTTGGAACCAGGATCCTCAGATCTGAGCTTCCTGAGTAGCTAGGATCAGAAGTGTGAGCCACCAGGGCTTGGTCCTGTATTAAAGTCTTTTATATGAGTGTATACTTTATCTGGTCTATTTTTTTTTTTTTTTGGTCGGTCATGGGGCTTGAACTCTGGGCCTGGGTGCTGTCCCTCAGCTCTTCAGCTCAAGGCGAGCGCTCTACCACTTGAGCTACAGCGCCACTTCCGGTTTTCTGGTGGTTTATTGGAGATAGGAGTCTCACGGTCTCTCCTGCCTGGGCTGGCTTTGAACCCTGATCCTCAGATCTCAGCCTCCTGAGTAGCTAGGATTATAGGCGTGAGCCACCAGCGCCCGGCTCTGGTCTATTTTTTAAAATTGGCTTGTTTTATTTGGAGGGGGAGGTCACTGTTATGTCTTCACATGATTGCACTCTATTCTAGTCAATCTCACCCTCTGTCACACTCCTTGCCCTTGTTTTCATAGTTGCAAATAACCCATGCCAACAGTATTCAATGTCCTTTGTCCTCCACTGCAAATATAATCCCCTAGTGCTAGTGTTTACCCACTTAACATCTATTTCTGGTCCCTCACTGCCTTCCCCCAATGATCAACAGTTTTCATTGAGTTTCTGCATGTTATCCTCATGTATACTTGACATGAATTACAGTTACTCACCTTCTTTCTTTTTCCATTCTTCTCTTTCCTCCTCACTAGTTTCTTAGCTTGATTCATGTTTTATGTCTAACCATATAAGGAATTCTATATAAGGTTACCTATTTATTATCTTTCTGTCTGTATGTCTGTCTATTTTTCTGTCTGTCTCCTTATCTCCCTATGTACTTGGCCAAGAGTAGGTATGTATCTTTGATCTTTTTTTTTGTCAGTTGTGGGCTTGAACTCAGAGCCTGGACACTATCCCTGAGCTCTTTTGCTCAAGGCTAGTGCTCTACCACTTTGAGCCAAAAATCCAGTTCTGGGTTTTAAGTGGTTAATTGGAGATAAGAGTCTAATGGACTTTCCTGCCCAGGCTGGCTTTGAACTGCAGTCCTCAAATCTCAGCCTCTTGAGTATGATTACAGGCAACCAGTGCCTGGCTCCTTGTTCTACTTTTGAAAAGGAATTTGGAGCAATTACTATTAGCAGAATGGTTAGAATTAATGATTACAGTATGGCTGAGTTGCTTCTAAACACATTTGATGTAATACATTATGGCTAAAATTGTCTGATAATTTGATAATCAGGTATAGAGCGTTTCAGATTTAATATTAAGTTCTGAAGCAGTATTAAGTCCTTTAAAACTTAGTAGATACTAGAGGCCTTGTTTTTTGTTTTTTTTTGGGTCTGGTCATGGGGCCTGAACTCTGGGCCTGGGCGCTGTCCCTCAGCTCTTCAGCTCAAGGCTAGCACTCTACCACTTGAGCCACAGCACCACTTCTGGCTTTTTTCTTTTTGCTTATGTGGTGCTGAGGAATCGAACCCAAGGCCTCAGGCATGCAAGGCAAGCGCTCTACCACTGAGCCACCTTCCCAGCCCTAGAGGCCTTGTTTCTATGCCTGTAGTAGGTATTGGGTCAAAATTATAACAGAGCTTGAACTTTTTTTTTTTTCTCAGTTGTAGGGCTTGAACTTTGGGTTTGGGTGCTATCCCTACGCTCTTCAGCTCAGGGCGAGAGTTCTACCACTTGAGCCACAGTACCACTTCCTGTTTTTCTAGTGGTTTATTGGAGATAAGAGTCTCACAGAGTGCCCTGGTTGGCTTTGAACCATGATCCTCAGATCTCAGCCTTCTAAGTAACTAGGATTATAGGCGTGAGCCATCCGTGCCTGGCAAGCTTGGAGATTTTTATGTGAAGAAGCTGAACTGAGAAAAACTTTTTTTTTTTTTTTTGCCAGTCATGGGGCCTGAACTCTGGGCCTGGGCACTGTCCCTCAGCTCTTCAGCTCAAGGCTAGCACTCAACCACTGGAGCCACAGTGCCACTTCTGGCTTTTTCTGCTTATGTGGTGCTGAGGAATCGAACCCAGGGCCTCATGAATGCAAGGCAAGCAACTCTACCACTGAACCACCTTCCCAGCCCCTGAGAAAAACTTTTGAGCAGATAAATTAAAGCACAGTCTAAGTCTCAGGAGGAATAAACCCATAGCTATTTGGAGTAACATTGGAAAAGAGTCCTCTTTCTATTTTTCATTTGATTTTTCTTCCCAGCATCCTTGCTGTTTTCTACCTTAAAAGCATTTTTTTTTTTTTTTGGGGGGGGGTCCGGTCGTGGGGCCTGAACTCTGGGCCTAGGGGCTGTCCCTCAGCTCTTCAGCTCAAGGCTAGTGCTCTACCACTTGAGCCACAGCGCCACTTCCAGCTTTTTTCTTTTTGCTCATGTGGTACTGAGGAATCGAACCCAGGGCCTCATGCATGCAAGGCAAGTGTTCTACCACTGAGCCACCTTCCCAGTCCCCCTTAGAAGCATTTTTTGCACATGACTAAATCTATCTTCAGGGCCTTAGGTCTTCATGGGGCCTTATTTTGGTAGGAAGGCTTTGCTCAAAGTTGGATTTTCCTAAGTCCTGATAATCCTTCAGCTTGAGGCAGTCTCCTATGCCCTGACAAAATGTTTGTGTGCAGTCATGCACGAGACACACTGTCCCTGTAATGAGCATGCTTTTTACTCATATACTTGTAGCCATTTCACTGTGGAATGGCCTCTGCTGGTGGCAGGCACACACCATCAAGTGTAGAGGGCAGAGGCCGTGTCTGTAGTGGGGCCACTGCCACATAGGGGCTTTGCTGCACCTGCAGACACTTTTTTTTTTGTCAGTTGTGGGGCTTGAACTCTGGGTTTGGGCGCTGTCCCTGCGCTCTTCAGCTCAAGGCGAGTGCTTTACCGCTTGAGCCACAGCGCCACTTCTGGTTTTCTGGTGGTTTATTGGAGATAGAGTCTCATGGACTTTCCTGCCCGGGCTGGCTTTGAACAGTGATCCTCAGATCTCAGCCTCCTGAGTAGCTAGGATTACAGGCGTGAGCCACTGGCGCCTAGCTGCAGACACTTCTGAGCAGCAAGCTTTTGTGAGATTCAGATGCACCATTGTATCATCTCTCTTCCTGTATCTCTGCCTCCCCTTATGTCCCCTCCTCCCCAACATCTGTGAGGAAGAGAATGGATGGAAGCCAGGGCCTTACACATGCTAGACAAGTGCCCTACCACTGTGTTACATCTATAACCCCACCGAGTGCTTTGAGGCCGTTAGTGTTAGCTTCATGAACTACTCTACTTAGAAGAGCCACAGTATTAAAATGCAATGTTAGGAAAACCTGTATCTACATGACAGAAGTAGTGGACTATTGTCTTCTAGGATAGATAGTTCTCCATAGGTTAGGGATGGTTTAGGTACTAGCAGTAATTTTAGGATTGGTTAGTCTTTGGAGAAAGGTTATGTGACGCAGAATTGTTGGGTTTCTGATTTATTCTTGGTTTGTAGCTCATAAGTGTTCTGAGCTTTATTTTCTTCATCTGTAAAATGTGGATAATATCACTATATCACTGTTTGATAGAGTTATTGTGAGAAAGAAAAGAGAAAATGTATATAGAGTGCTCTCTCATAATATGTTACTTTGCAGCATGTTCTTCCCCTTAAACACAGCCATGTCCCTCTAAGGGCAGAGCATGTAGCTAGTACACTTTCCCCGCCTCCTTCCTTTAATCAATTGCACAATTCATATATATTCTTATGAAAAATAATGCTTATAGATTACATGCACTTCCACAACTTCTTTTGTGATTTGAAATGACTATTAGCCTTCTAATAAAATACACTGTTCTATTCTTACCAAACTGTACATAACTGAATGTTGCATATTGTGTAATATGTATTATATCTCAAAGAAAATGGAAAATTTTCTTTTTAGTCAGAATAATTAAAAGTGTACATTTAGCTGAGCATGGTGGTACATACCTGAAATCCCAGCACTTGAGATTCTGAGGAAGAAGGATGATAAATTTGAGGCCTTTTGGGGCTGGGAAGGTAGCTTTGGTAGAGTGCTTGCCTAGCATGTATGAGGCCCTGGGTTTGACATAAACAGAAAAAAAGCTGGAAGTGGTACTGAGGCTCAAGTAGTAGAGCACTAGCCTTGAGCTGAAGAGCTGAGGACAGTGCCCAGGCCCAGAGTTCAAGCCCCATGACTGACCTTCCCCGCCCCCCCCCCCCCAAAAAAAAGAAAAATTTGAGGCCATTCTGGAACACATAATGAGTTTGACACCAGTGTGAACTACATAGTCTCTTTCTCAAGAAACATACACAAAACAAATAAGTATGGCTTTAAACTTTTATTTTACTTAAGAAACTAGTAGAAAATAATAGCTCTGAATGTGAACCAATAACATGAATTAAGTATTGTAGAAATCTATTAGGAAGTTTTCTTCATTGTCCAAATTCTTTGCATATTGATGATAGTACTTTATGTCAATTTAAAGAATTCAGAGAACTCTCTTGGGGTTGAGGGTTAGATACATGCAGCATTATATTAAATAATGGAAAATGACGATTAGATCACTCTACTTGAGGGCAATAGATTTGTAATTTAGTTAATTTCTAACAAAGAAATAGCATTACTTTTTTGGCTTTTTTTCTATAATTCATGGCATTTTTTGGCTTGATGATTATAGAGAAACATCTTCATTCTAATAAAGTAGCAATAGAATAAATATGTTTTTCATATTTCCTTTAGACTTCAGACATATTTATTCAAGTTATTTTCATTATATTCATAAACACACTGACATGCATACATATATTTGAAGAATTCCTTGAACAGAAGTTCACATGTTAAATGGAATGCAGTTAATTGAATGTTCTCCAAGTTTTACAAAGGAATAATGAATGAATGCTATCAACTTTACAAATAAGAATTTACACTAAGCCGGGAGCTGTTGGCTCATGCCTGTAATCCTAGCTACTCAGAAGGCTGAGATCTGAGGATCATGGTTCAAAGCTAGTCCTCGTAGGGAAGTCTGTGAGACTCTTATCTCCGGTAAACCACCAGAAAACAGGAAGTGGTGCTGAGGCTCAAGTGGTAGAACGCTCACCTTGAGCTGAAGAGTGAGGGCCAGCGTCCAGGCTCAGAGTTTAAGCCCCACGACTGCCCCCTCCCCCCCCCCAAAAAAAAAAAAAGAAAAAAGAACAAGAAAAGAATTCACATTACAGGTTGTGTAGCATGCATTGTCAATATTT
Organism: Dipodomys spectabilis; assembly: GCF_019054845.1. Classification (NCBI taxonomy): domain Eukaryota; kingdom Metazoa; phylum Chordata; class Mammalia; order Rodentia; family Heteromyidae; genus Dipodomys; species Dipodomys spectabilis. Next base: position 19,409,045 of record NW_024870775.1, read on the forward strand.
CTATAGCTCTAATCTCACTTATGCCAGTTGTGATGCCTTTTATACATAAACCAAGTAATGCAAATTGTTAAAGTATTAAAATATGTATGTTGATAGCCAATATGAAATTAATTTGAATGCCTTCTCAAATAAAATATATCTTTGAGTGTAGTCGAATGGTTGAACTAAAGTATCAGAAGGTCCCATCCTGTTTACAAAATTCTTTTCAAAGTTCCCTGAAAAACCACTATTAATGAAGTTGAGCACTGGTTGCTCAAGAAGTAGAGCCCTAACTGAGCAAAAATGCCAATTGAAGCTGGGCACTGGTGGCACATACCTATAATCCTAGCTACTCAGGAGGCTGAGATCTGAGGATCGCAGTTCAAAGCCAGCCTGTGCAGGAAAGTCTATGAGACTCTTATCTCTAATAAACTACTCAGTAAAGGCTGAAGTGGTGCTCTGGCTCAAGTGGTAGAGTGCTAGTCTTGAGAACATAGAGGCTCAGGGATAGTGCTTAGACCCTGAGTTCAAGCACCAGGACTGTTTCTCCCTTCCCCCCAAGTGAGAGTACTGAGTTCAATCCTCAGTACCAGCACAAAAACAAAAGCAAAAAAAAAAAAAAATCTCTACTGCCAGTGGGTTAGTACAGAATTTTGGGGAAATTCTTACATATTAAAATATACATATATATTTTTTTTGGTCGGTCATGGGGCTTGAACTCTGGGCCTGAGCGCTGTCCCTCAGCTCTTCAGCTCAAGGCGAGCGCTCTACCACTTGAGCTACAGCGCCACTTCTGGTTTTCTGGTGGTTTATTGGAGATAGGAGTCTCACGGTCTCTCCTGCCCGGGCTGGCTTTGAACCGCGATCCTCAGATCTCAGCCTCCTGAGTAGCTAGGATTACAGGTGTGAGCCACCAGCGCCCGGCTTAAAATATTTTTGATATAACATGTTGCTTTGTTTTCTTTGTATGGAAATATATTAATTGTATTCACAATTTGGCAAGGCTTATTGCTGGAGAATATTACCTGTATTCTGCCCTGCAGATAACCCAGGAGGCTGGGGAATTCATGATCACTTTTCCATATGGCTACCATGCTGGTTTCAATCATGGTTTCAACTGTGCAGAGTCCACAAATTTTGCTACTGTCAGATGGATTGACTATGGAAAAGTTGCTAAATTGGTAAGTTATATCTCAAAAATAAAGCATAAATTAAATGTATATTTTTGTTATTATAGTAGAAAAACTAAATCATTGAGGCATTTATGTTTTTATATCATTCACACTGTGTGCCTCTCACTATAATAGTTTTTCAGACTAGATATTTTTATTTTACATAGGCTGAGTTGCTACTTGTAGACATGCTTTCCTGTTTTGAGATTATTATGGGACAGTTTACCCTGATAGGTAATTTCATGCAATGGGTGTTTACTTTCTCTTATGGCAACCAGTTGCTTTTCTGCATGATTTTCTAATGACTCTATGTTAGGTAGGCCTGGATCACTTCTTGTTCATTCAGTTCATAGCTTAGAAAACAACAATTCACAGAAGGAAGTGACTGGTAAAGTTTTAACAAGAAGTTGAAGGAGGATAAAAAGAAATGACTAAAATTGTCCTCAGTGCAGAAAGTAATAATGTAGAACACATTTCTATTTTCCTGTTATATTTGATACAAAATTCTATATTTCTTGCCCGGTGTATTTAATTTAGTTCACATACTGTGTATTTTTATCCACAAATAAGAACTTCTATTAAATTTAATTGCTTTTCCCTGTGGTGTTAAACAGTGGACATCTTCAAAGCAATGGTGGTTCCTATTAGATTTGCTTCCTTTCCTGTGGTTTTTAAGACAAGGCTGCAGGGGGACAGAGTGCAGCTTCTTAGTGAAACTACATTTTCCAGAGTATCTAAAGTTGATGTAGATTCAGTGAAAAATAATAAAAGTTTATGTGACCTTACCTTCACTTCTTTAAGGTACAACTGAATATCATTGGCTCTACAGGTAAAACTTGTATGTAAAATATTTGGGTGGTTATGGAAGATGACTCCAGGCTTAATCTACATGTATATTTGAGAAAAATTATTGCTTTCTGGTAACCCAGGAAACATTTGACTGAATTATTGATAGAAGACCCTGCTATTATAAGACTTTTGCCACTCTTAGTAATTCCTATTTATGAAGGGTACTTTAGAAAGGAACAGAAATGAAATAATTCTTTCCATTATACATAATATACATATTATACAAATGTTTTATACATTTTATTGTAACATATACATATATGTTATAATAAAAACATTAGAAAGCTCAATATATGTGCCTTGGCCAGCAACTGCATTGCTTTTGCAGAAATGTAAATGCTTGTATCTTCATTGAAGCAGTGCCAGTCATGAGATTCTAAAGATTTTTTTAATATTTTTTTATGTTTATTTTTTGGGTCCGGTTGTGGGCCCTGAACTCTGGGCCTGGACACTGTCCCTTAGCTCTTCAGCTCAAGGCTATTGCTCTACCACTTGAGCCACAATGCCACTTCCGGCTTTTTTTTTCTGCTTATGTGGTGCTGAGGAATCAAACCCAGGGCCTCAAGCATGCAAGGCAAGCACTCTACCACTGAGCCACCTTCCCAGCCCTAAATTTTTTTTTTTTTATGATTCTTAATCATTGGCATAATAAGTAAGCTATCATAGCTATTGAAGGTCACCAGAAAAAAATGTTTGATGAATGTTTACTATGTATTTATTTATTTATTTATTTTTTTAAATTTTATTTTATTTTATTTGAGAACATACTGTACAGAGGGGTTACAATTACATGGGCAGGAAAATGCATACATTTCTTACCAAGCATTGCAGCCTCCTCCTTTGTTTACCCTTCACCTCCCTTCCCAGCCTCCCCCCCCCCCCCCCCCCCCCCCCCCCCGTTTACTATGTATTTAGAATGAACTCGTGGTCCTGACCGAAGTAGGATATTTCAATAGCAGGGAGGGCTGGAATGTGGGATTGTGTTTCTAGGTTTCTGTGTGGAATCACAGTAGTGATAAGAGTGGGACCAAGGAGAGGCAGAGGCAGAGGCAGAGGCATCTTCCTTGGAACCTTGGCTGACAGGAACCCATCAAGATTGTGTTGTCAAGAAGTGGTGCACTGTAGTGGAGAAGGTGGGGATTGTAGGCCCCATTTCAATGCTGTAGCTAGATAACATCAGGAAAAGTCATTTACCTCGAAAACATCCTGTAAAGGTAAAAAACTTAGGAATGTGAATATTTAGTCATTTCAGTTTAGTAAACAATGTTTTTTTTTTTTTTCTTTTGTGCCAGTCCTGGGGCTTGAACTCAGGGCCTGTGGACTGTCCCTGAGCTGCTTTTGCTCAAGTTCTTTTGCATTCTAACCACTTTAGCCACAGCACCACTACCGGCCTTTTCTGTTTTATGTGGTACTGAGGAATTGAACCCAGGGCTTCATGCATGCTAGGCAAGCCCTCTACCACTAAGCCACATTCCCAACCTATGTGTTTTATCTTAGTAAGTGCCTAATATTTATTCAGGGTGTAATGCGGTTTGAGCCAGCGAATTTAAAAAATTTAAAACACAACTTGAATTGGTGTGTGTGTGTTTCTACTTCTTTCTGCTTTTTGACCAAGGTATGTGTACATGTTGTTTGTTGCTGCTGTAGCAGAATACCATGAACTGAATGGTTTAAATTGATCTTATCATCTCATAGTTAGTCCAGTAGACTCAATTTTGGTTTCACCAGTCAAAAATTAGGGTTTGGAGGACTGCATTCATTACTGAATACTTGGGAAAGAATCCCTGAACTTACTCATTCAGGTTGCTTGCTGAATTCACTTTCTTAATTTCCTCTTTTTTTTGTTGTTAGCAAGGGCCTTTAAAGGTCGCATCTGGAAGTCTATTCCATTTCACTGAAAGCAATATGTGACTCCTTTTTTCATGCAAGATAGCATGCTCATTGATTTCTGGGATTAGGATTTGAGCGGTTGAGGGAGAAGGAAGCATCTGGCTACACAGAGTACCAACTAATAAATAATATGGTGGTATATTAAGAATCTACTTTGAGTAATGTACCACTGTATACAAATAGTTTCAAATGTTTCATTAAAATATCCTGAGCATACTTAAATTATATCCTCAATATTAATGTTATTGACAAACTTATTTAATAAGTTCTTTTGATTATAGTGTGGTGTGGCACTATTTTCTTCCAGATTTTGGTAGCTCTGTGTGTGTGTGTGTGTGTGTGTGTGTGTGTGTGTGTGTGTGTGTGTGTGTGTGTGTGTGTGTGTGTGTGTGTGTGTGTGTGTGTGTGTGTGTGTGTGTGTATCTTAGTTGTGGGGCTTGAACTCTGGGCCTTGGTGCTGTCCCTTAACTCTTCAGCTCAAGACTGGCACTCTACCATTTGAGCCACATTTATTTAAATAGGGAGAAATAAAAATAAATGGATGAAATGTTTCCTGCTCCCCACAGGGGGAATAGGAGTTAAAGATTCAAAATGTTGATTTCTGTCTATAGCCCTTATATTTTCTGAGATGGAAGAATACACTCTAATCCTGAGATGATTGTTTTGGGTTAGTAAAGTGGGCGCTGTTTATTCTAGAACATGGAGGTGAGATCTAGTTCTTACAAAAACACAGGGATAATAGCTAAGTTTTAAGTCTTCCTTTTCTCATTTTTTCTTATCATTTTTATATCTACCCAGTTATAAAGAGTTAATAACTTTTTACCTTTTCAAAGGAGAGGGCAGAGACGAGATAGCTTCTTTATGTGCCCTATTTATTTCTCCCCTCCCTCCCTGCCCCTTCCCTCCCTCCCTCCCTATCTCCCTTTGCAGTACTAGGTTTGAACTTAGCAACTGATACTTCCTCTGCTCACTTACTGGCTGGTGCTTTTCTATGAGCCATTTTTCCAGTCCTAACTTTTGATGGTTATTTGTCGATAGAAGCTAGCAGACTTGTTTGCCATGATCCTCTGGAACTTATCTTTTGAGTAGCTAGGATTACAAGTGTTGGATACTAGTGCCTGGCTTATTTGCCTGTTCTTATAATTTTAACACCTAAAAGGAGGTAGTAGAAGGGAGCTGACTACTTTTTTTTGAGCTTACTACCAGCTTCTAATTTAGTTTGTGTTTTCTGTAAGTAAGCTATGTCATCTTAAAAGAATGTTGCTCAGGTTACTTTGTTAGAAGCTATACTTTAGCTAGAGACATTTCCCATGAATTTGATTGTAAATGCCTTAGAGAAGGGTGCAAATTGTAAGATTCAATTCCTGGATGGCTCGCCAATCTCTGTCATTGGATGATGGATGAGGGCTTCCCAGTTTTCACGCAAAATCACTGGCCCTTGAGATCCATGTATAAATAGAATTTCGGGGTGTCTTGCAAACAGGAAGGATCACAAGGTGGAAGTTTTTGATCATTGAAAAATAGTGTGTTGTGCACAGATTTATGTATTTTGCTCAGGACTAATGAGATGTATGGATTAATTATTAATTGTGGTAATAAACTTAGTATTGGGATTTTCCATATTTATTGACTTCTCTTAATTGTTTGGTTTTTCAGTGTATCTAAATCGTAATAAAAAAGTAATTGCAAGTGATAATGAGTTATGCTTTTAAAAATAATTATTATAAAACTACTAGTACTTTTTCATAGCTAAGGTATGGTGTGGAGGCATGCTGCTATACCTGCCACATGTAATTGACTTGATTGTGTAACAAGTGCCTGATAAAGTATCTCTGTGGCACATTATTTGATGCATGTGGTCCAGAATATGGGGACTATATGCATTTTTCACACATGGATATAATTCAGTTCTCTACACAATCTGAAAGTTCACTTTATTACAACTTAAAATTCCTAATTTGGTTCTTCAGAATAGTCTCTGTGATAGGCTGCTTTTAATGAAAAAATAACTGGGTTTGGAAAAGATGACCTCATTTTCTTTGACAGCAGATTTTTTTTCTCATAAGCAAATAGGCTTTGGTTATTCATCAAAATAGTAGATGAGTACAGGGCTCCATTTACTAAGACTATGCTTGTCTACTAGGTATCTGGCACCAAGTATGTTCTGAGAAGCCCTCATCTGAGTGATAACCTACTTGTCCATGAGAAGAGAGGTCAGAGTAGGTTTGGTTCTGTAAATGTTCAAGGGCTGGTTCCTTTCTCCTTGACCTCTTAAATTCTGGCTATGGTTTATGATTTGCGGTAGAGTCACTGTTTAGGAATGGAGAAGGGACGTCTGTAGGTTTCAAATGAAATCATTCTTACATATTGAGATATCATATTTATTCAGGAAACCTCTATTCTTAAGATTTGCTACGGATGGTAGGGGAAAAGCAAAGATGGTAGGGGAAAAACAAAGGAGGAGGCAACAATGTTTGATAAGAAATGTACTCATTACCTTGCTCTTGTAACTGTAACCCCTCCTTTGTACAGTATTTTCACAATAAAAAACTTACTAAGGGACTGGGAAGGTGGCTCAGTGGTAGAGTGCTTGCCTTGCATGCCTGAGGCCCTGGGTTCGATTCCTCAGCACCACATAAGCAAAAAGAAAAAAGCCGGAAGTGGTGCTGTGCTTCAAGTGGTAGAGGGCTAGCCTTGAGCTCAAGAGCTGAGGGACAGCGCCCAGGCCCAGAGTTCAGGCCCCACGACCAGACCCCCCCTCCAAAAAAACTTATTAAAAAAGATTTGCTACAATTAGATTAGAATTAGATCTGCTGGTGTCACTGTATAGGAATGGAGAAGGGATGTCTGTAGGTTTAATGAAATCTTACATAGTGAGACATCATATTTAAGAAACCTATGCTTTTGAGATCGATCTACTACAATTAAATTAGAATTACTATTAAATTAGAATTTCCATTGTAGTAGTTGTGCCAAGCTCAGTGCTTCCTCCAAAATAATATATTGTAGATTTGATATGCTAAACTAAAAATGGTGCCCATGTTTTAGTCTCTGAATTCAGATGGCTCTTTTCATGGTCTCATATCTTGCAAAGACTTGAATGTATGTAGACTGGAGAAGATCAAGTAAAAGAGAGATAGGCATGGGAGGATATTTACTCACTAAGTCTTAGTTTGCTCATTCTTTTTTTTTTTTTTTTTTTTGGTTAGTCGTGGGTTTTGAACTCTGGGCCTGGGTGCTGTCCCTCAGCTCTTTGGCTCAAGGCTAGTGCTCTACCACTTGAACCACAGCACCACTTTGGGTTTTCTGGTGGTTTATTGGAGATAGGAGTCTCATGGACTTTCTTGCCCAGACTGGCTTTGAACTATGATCCTCAGATCTCAGCCTCCTGAGTAGCTAGGATTACAGGCATGAGCCACCAGCACCCAGCTTGCTCATTCTTTATTCCAAAAAAAAAAAACCCACCCATAATCTCAGTTTATTGTCTTAGGTCCATACAATTATCCTTTTTCTTCCTGTCCTTCTCAATGAGGACCATTCAGTTTTCCTTTCTTTTCTTTTCTTTCTTTGTTTTTTTTTTTTGCATTGTCTTACAAAATGTAGCATAGTCAAATCTGTTGTAAGCACAAATTGGCCTCTTTATCTGGAACTAACCAACCTAAAAAGTCTAATCTGTGGTAAGATTATCATGGAAAATTATTGGTCCAGGTAGCCTTGTGTCCCTTTTTCTGCGGATTTAGACAGGGCTTTGGTTGGGAGGTACCCAGAGGTCCTGTTCTGGACATTTGTACAGAGAAGGGCACATTGTCTTCATGGAACCTTCGTGAAGAATGTGAGAGCTTGTGATAAACTTGAGTGTGCAGAGTTGTAGTATTAGTGATACATCCTATCCAGTTACTTGTTTTAAGAATTGTTAGTGCTGCCAGGCTTGCGACTCTTATCTCCAATAAACCACTCAGAAAACCAGAAGTGGCATAGTGGCTCCAATTGGAGAGCGCTAGCCTTGAGCTGAAGAGCTGATGGACAGCATGGACAGCACGTAGGCCCAGAGTTCAAGCCCCACGACCGACCCCCCCCCCCCCCAAAAAAAAAAATTGTTAGTGCCTTGAACATCAGAACCTGAAGTTCAATGATTTTATTTTTTTCTGGTAGAGATAGGAAAATATGTAACAGGTTACAAAGCAATTGAAGTCACTGAAGCAATTGAACTGGGCTTATTTGAGATGACTGCTTCCTGTTTCTGGAGTATTCCTTCAGTGAGAAATGGAGTCCATGATTACTTGTGTGCAGCTGCTGCGGTGGCACTCACTGGTCTGCTTCGTGGCTGGGCTGGATCAAAGAGTTGGCCCACAGGTTGTATTTCATTTTTCCGTGTGGAGGGATGAAGTGCAGTTGTTTTGATGTTGGGTTTGATGGATTTGTTTGCCACTGCATTCATTAGCTTCACATCAAAAAACTGACAGGCTGTTAAATGAAACTTTGGCTTAGATTTTCAGCCTGACTGTTTGGAGACATTTGTGAAGATATTTTGTTTTTGTGTTGCGGCAGCCTCAAGCATTAGGATTGTCTCTAAGGGAGGAAAAGTTATTTACTGTACTGATTTTCTTGGGTAAAAAGGAATCATTGTCTTGGGGACAGTCATCTTTCGCCGGCACCATCAGAAGCAGTGTATTTATTACAGTGGATACAGTGTGAGACTTTTGTGGCAGGTTAAATAATGGTGTTTCTCGAGAGGGAAGATGTAATAGTTGGCAACACCAAAATGGCTATCTTTTATTTTGCATTCATTTTATTTTGAGTGGTATCATATTAACATGATATGTCAGAAAGAAGAAGAATTTCTCTGCAGAGCTGATAATGTCCTTTTACAAGCTCAAGGAGCATTTCTTTCCTAATTTTAAGTCATTCTGACGCCTAAACCTCAAATGTAAAAAGATAATGCATATGTAAGAGATAATGCAAGATTTTGAAATTGATTTTCCTGTATTTTAATGATTAAACTGTCTAACATATAAGTGTTAGGATATGGATTCTATTTTATATTTCAGTTCTCTCTAAAATTAAATTTAGTTTCTTAAATCAAATGGCATTCTTCCATAATGTCTTTAGTCTTGGGTACTCACCATTAAAACACTCAGGAATCATTTTAAAATGAATCTTTAGGTTATATTTTAATCCCCAAATCATATAGTAGTAATAGAAGTTTCTCTGTTCTCACAGTATGAAGGACAGAAAATGCAAGCTACTTTTTTTTTTTTTTGTGTCCGGTTGTGGGGCCTGAACTCTGGGCCTGGGCGCTGTCCCTCAGCTCTTCAGCTCAAGGCTAGCGCTCTACCACTTGAGCCACAGCATCACTTCCGGCTTTTTTCTTTTTGCTTATGTGGTGCTGAGGAATCGAACCCAGGGCCTCAGGCATGCAAGGCAAGCGCTCTACCACTGAGCCAACTTCCCAGCCCACTTTTTTTTTTTTTTACGTGATAAACATTTTATTTTTTTGGCCGGTCGTGGGGCCTGAACTCTGGGCCTGGACGCTGTCCCTCAGCTCTTCAGCTCAAGGCTAGCACTCTACCACTTGAGCCACAGTGCCACTTCTGGCTTTTTTCTTATGTGGTGCTGAGGAATTGAACCCAGGGCCTCATGCATGCAAGGCAAGCGCTCTACCACTGAGCCACCTTCCCAGCCCTAAACATTTATTTTTATTCAAAGGGTTTCACTATAGTATTTCACATATGCATGCATTGTACATTGATCAGATTAATCCCTTTTACTGCTCTCTCTTTGCCCTGTTCCCCCTCCCTTCCTATTATTTTTTTTAAATTTCCCTTCCCTCCCCACTTCCCCAACTTCTCTGCCTCCCCCTCCCCTGTAAGCTGTAAGGTTCATTTTCAACATAGTGCCTTGTACATCTCATTGTTACATGGGTCAACCTGTATCCTTATTTAAGCATTGTGTCATTTCCCTTCCCCTCCCCAAATTAGAAAAATGTATATACAGGATGCAGGGCATTAGAATCAAATGCAGTGAAAATAGGGGTTATACCGTGGGGGAAGAACATACAAAAGGAACAAAAAAAATCCCATAGTACCTTATAAGTACATTAATAAGAACAGCAAGAAGGATAAAACCTCTTGTGTCCCTGTCTTGAGGTTCATTTCACTTAGCATCATCTTATATGGTCATATGTACATAGCTTTGACCTTTTGGCTTGTCCTAGACATATACTAGTTATTGCAAATAAGGGAAACCATGGGACCTACATTTCTTTGGGCCTGACTTACTTCACTTAATATGATTTTTTCCAAGTATTTCCATTTCCTAACAAATGGGGTGGTGCCATTCTTTCTGATGGAGGCATAGAATTCTAATGTGTGTGTGTGTGTGTGTGTGTGTGTGTGTGTGTGTGTGTGTGTGTGTATCACGTGTGTGTATCACATTTTCTTGATCCATTCATCTACTGAGGGGCATCTGGTTTGGTTCCATATCTTAGCTGTGCTGAATAATGCTGTGATAAACATAGTTGTGCTGGTAGCTTTAGTATAGTCTTGTTTGTGATCCTTTGGGTAAATGCCCAAAAGTGGGATTGTTGTGTCGTCTCTTGAGGAGTGTCCATACTACTTTCCAAAGTGGTTGAACAAGTTTATACTCGTACCAACAATGCAGTAGGGTTCCCTTTTGGCGACATTCCCTTCAGTATCTGTTGTTATTAGATTTCTTGATTATAGCCATTCTAACTGGGATAAGGTGGAATCTCAACTTTGTTTTGATTTGCATTTCTTTTATGGCTAGAGAAGTTGAGCATGTTTTCATGTGTCTATTGGCCATTCTTATTTCCTCTTCAGAGAAATTTCTCTAAGTCCTTAGCCCACTTATTAATCAGGTGGTTGTTTCTTTGAGGATTTATTTTTGGGGGATGGAATTTTTTGAGTTCTAAGTATATTTTAGATATGAGATCCTTGTTGGTTGTATGGCTAATGAAGAACTTCTCCCAATCTGTGGGCTTTCTATTGACCATGCTAGCTATGTCCTTTGCCATGCAGAAGCTCTGCAATTTCATGCAAGCCCATTTGTCCAACCTTTCTTTGATTTGTTCTTGATCTGGATCTCTATTAAGAAAATTTGGGCCTGTGCCAAGGAGCCCTAAAGTTTCGTCTATTCATTTTTATAATGTTTTAGGGTGTCTGCTTTGACTTCGAGGGTTTTGATCCATTTGGAATTGATTCTGGTGCAGGGTGATTTATAAGGATCTAGCTTTAGTTTCCTACAGGTGTTAAACCAATTTTGCCAGCACCATTTATTGAAGAGGCTGTCCTTTTTCCATTCTATTTTTTTTAGCTCCTTTATCAAAGATTAGGTGACTATAGGTCTGTGGGTTCATTTCTGGGTATACAGTTCTATTCCATTGGTTCCCAGATTTGTTCTTGTAACCAGTACCAAGCTGTTTTGATTCCTATGGCTTTGTAGTAGGGTTTGAAATTTGGTATTGATATTCCTCCAGCACTGTTCTTTCTGCTAAGCATTGTTTTTGCTATTTGGGGTCTCTTATTTTTCCATATGAATTTTTGGATTTCTTCTATTTCCTTGAAGAATGAGGTTGGGATATTGATAGGTATCACATTGAATTGGTAGATAGCCTTTGGCAGTTTTGCCACTTTCATGATGTTAATCCTCCCAATCCAGAAGCATGGGAGGTTTTCCCACGTCCTTAGTTCTGCTTTAATTTCCTTTTTTCATGTTTTTAAAGTTTTCATCATAGAGGTCTTTCCGTTCTTTAGTTAACTTCTAGGTTTTGTTTTTTGCTTTTTTGGTGGGGCTATTCCTGCTTTCAGCTGGGCTCTTCTCGTTATTCGCATACAGAAAAGCCATTGAGGGCTGGGAAGTTGGCTCAGTGGTAAAGCGCTTGCCTTGCGTGCTTGAGGCCCTGGGTTCGATTACTCCGCACCCATAAGCAAAAAAACAATCCAGAAGTGGTGCTGTGGCTCAAGTGGTAGAGAACTAGCCTTGAGCTGAAGAGCTGAGGGGCAGTGCCCAGACTCAGAGTTCAGGCCCACGACCGGACCCAAAATAAAGAAAAGCCATTGATTTTTGAGGGTTAATTTTATACCCAATGAAGGCTACTTTGCATTGGTTTATTCAACAGTTCTTGGCATTTAATTGCTATTGCCTTGCAATATGAATTTAGTGAGTGTAGATACTTTACATCTTTCATTTTGTCTTTTTACTTCTGACTTCTGTGATCTGCTTCCTGGGTCCTGATGGCATAGCCCAGGAGTGTTTGTTGATAAATGGGATTGCTGTGCCTTTTTTTTTTTTTTTTTTTTTTTTAATCACACTCCCTCAAATCCTCAAAACAAAACAATCACTACCACAAAAAACCTTTACTTTCACAGCAGTTCAAGATTTCTAGCAAAATTGATAGGAAGGTCTAGAGACTTGCCACAGTCTTCCTGTTCCCTAACACATACAGCCTTTCCCATCTATCAGGTTCCACCATGAGGTTCATTTGTTACACATTATCATCGCACAAAGTTCACAGTATACAGTAGAGCTCACTCTTTTTTTTCCCCTTTCTGGGATTTGTATTCAGGCTTATGATGGCTAGGCAGGTACTCATATCACTTGAGTCACATCTCTAGCCTACCACTGTTTTTCTTTTTCCTTCCTTTCTCTCTCTCTCTCTCTTTTTTTTTTTTTTTTTTGTTCCTGTACTGGAGCTTGAACTCAGGGCCTGAGCCCTGGCTCTTAGCTTTTTTGCTTAAGGCTAGCACTCTATCAGTTGAGCCACAGCTTTATTTCTGGCTTTTTGGTGTGTAATTGGAGATATGGACTTACTTGTACCAGCTGGCTTTGAACCGCAGTCCTCAGATCTCAGTCTCCTGAGTAGCTAGGAATATAGGAACAAGCCACCAGCACCTAGCTCCAGTCCTTCTCTCTCTCTCTCTCTCTATATATATATTTTTTCTTTTTTTTTTGAGACAGTATCTCTCTATGTAGCCAAGAAGTCTGGCCAAGAACTCACAATGTAGCCTTGGCTGTTCTCAAGCATGTGATCTTCCTGCCTCTACCCCAGTGCCAGATTCACAGATGCGTGCCACCGCTCCTGACTCTTGTCTTTCATGAGAGGAAAAGGAAGTATTTAACCTTTAGCTGACAGTCATGAAATGCCAATTCTCTCCCTGTCCACTGAATCCAGAGTGACACTGCAAGGCAAGTGCTCTACTACTTGAGCGCCAGCTCTGAAATTTTATACTATTTCATAAGGTCTAGTCATTCTTGGCAAGAGGCTTAGAATTGTGAGGAATATGTGCATCATTATGCTGTTTTCTTTCTTTCTTTTTTTTTAGTTACACAATTTTGATGACTATTGATGTATAACAGAAGTAGCCCTTCTTAAACCTACATAGTATTCAAAGAAATAATGAAGGATTTTCTAATCTTTTTTTTTGGGACCGGTCATGGGGCCTGAACTCTGGGCCTGGGCGCTGTCCCTCAGCTCTTCAGCTCAAGGGTAGAGCTCTACCACTTGAGCCACAGTGCCACATCCGGCTTTTTTCTTTTTGCTTTTGTGGTGCTGAGGAATCGAACCCAGGGCCTCAGGCATGCAAGGCAAGCGCTCTACCACTGAGCCACCTTCCCAGCCCTGGATTTTCTAATCTTAGCAAAGATAAAAGCACCCCCCTCCCCCATTTCCTGGGGAGAATGCAGATGGTAGCAAGGGCTCTCTACTGTCTGGGCAGGGATGTAATTGGTGAGAGCATCCTGAAATGTAGAAAGGCATACATCTATAACTGTCTCCATGGACTTTGGCCCATTTATTTCTCTTGTGAGAAATGGAGGCAGAAGATGATCATTATAATGCTATTTTATGAGCAAAAATATTTCTCATGGTGTGTGAATTATGAGTAAGCTGTGGTGTTCCCATGTACTATAGCTTTTAAAATAGTTCTGAGCTGGGCGCTGGTGGCTCACACCTAATCCTGGCTACTTAGGAAGCTGAGATCTGAGGATTGTGATTCAAAGCTAGCCAGGCAGGAAAGTCCATGAGACTCTTATCTTCAATAAGCCATCAGAAAAACCAGAAGTGGGTCTATGGCTCAAGTGGTAGAGCCAGCCAGGCAGGAAAGTCCATGAGACTCTTATCTCCAATAAGCCATCAGAAAAACCAGAAGTGGGTCTATGGCTCAAGTGGTAGAGCTCTATCCTTTAGCTGAAGAGCTGAGGGACAGCACCCAGGCCTACACGACTGACCCCCCAAAAAAGTACTGAAAGAAAGATACTTGGAAGGAAATCTTTTTCTTTCTTTTCTTCTTTTTTTTCTTTTCTTTTTCTTTCTTTTGATAGGTCATGGGCCTTGAACTCTGGGCCTGGGCTCTGTCCTTCAGCTCTTCAGCTCAAGGTAAATGCTCTACCACTTGAGCCACAGTGCCACTTCTGGTTTTCTGGTAGTTAATTGGAGATAAGAGTCTCACAACCTTTCCTGTCTGGGCTGGGTTTGAACTGTGATCCTCAGATCTCAGCCTCCTGAGTAGCTAGGATTATAGGTGAGAGCCACCGGTGCCCAGGTTCTTTTTAGTTCTTAATACTACCCAATTATCCATTGTTAAAAATTTATAAAAATATCACTTTTTAGTAACAATCTTCTCAGTCCAGTGAAGAATTGTCCAGGCTCTCAACTCTAAGCCTAACTACTTAGGATGCTGAGTTTCTTTTTTTTGTTGGTCATGGGGCTTCAACTCTGGGCCTGGGCACTATTCTTGTACTCTTCAGCTCAAGGCGAGTGCTCTACTGCTTGAGCCACATTGCCACTTCCAGTTTTCTAGTGGTTTATTGGAGATAAGAGTCTCACAGACTTTGCTGCCTGGGCTGGCTTTGAACCATGATCCTCAGATCTCAGCCTCCTGAGTAGCTAGGATTTTAGGCATGAGCCACCCGTGCCCGGCTAGGATGCTGAGTTTTGAAGATCATAGTTTAAAATTAGCTTGGGCAGAAAAATCTATGAGACTCTTTATCTCCAGTTAACCAGCAAAAAAAAGCTGAAGTGGAGGTATACCTCAAATGGCAGAGCTCCAGCTTTGAACAAAAAAGCTACTCCCCTTCACCCCCCTCAGAAAAGAAAAAACTGTTAATAGTACCTTGACTATCTCCTTCAATACTATCAGCAACTATCTGTATCCTTTGAAAAATCTACACAATCAAAAAACAATGCACACATTACTTTGCAATACCATTCTTTTTTTTTTTTAAAGAACATACCTTTTCTGTTTAATTCATCTTTCATTTATGGCATTTTTTTTTTTTTTTAGGATATTGTTACTAAAAGTCTTCCTTTTTCCAATACAGTATGACAGGTGGTTTGCTGGGGATGTTTTTCTGAGGGGCATCATAGAACCACAGCAGTGCATGAGAGTTCACTGCACAGAGCTTGTTAACAAATCAGAACTTTGAAAATGAATGCCTTAGTTCATAGCTCTATTTGCATTCCCTCTTCAATGAGCAGATGGTAGGTAGACCTCAGGTTCATGCACGTGTCCAGTCCTGTACTTGTTGACGGGCTCTGCCCCTGCTGCCATCTTGACTTCTTCTAGTATAGTGAACACTGGGACAGAATTATAATGCGTTTGTGGTTTTCCTCACTAAACAACAGGCTTTATAACAGTGTTTGCATATTTGAAGGATTGTGTTGTTCAAATAAATCTTAATAAGTCTTTTAGAAAGCCTCCCTTTTTTCCCTGGCTTTATAAGAGTATTATAGTGAATTTGGGAGACATGACAGAAAAAGTAAATGGTGCTTGCTAACTGTTCTCTGGTAATGTGAAATTCAAACAGAAATGACAAAAGGAAGAAAAAAACAATACAAAGAAACTAAGCCTGGTTTCTAAGTATATACATACAGGCAAGGAGAGCTGCATTGAAATAAAACAAAAGCCCAACACAGCAAAATAGCATGGCAATAATCATAAAGGATAGTATAGATTTTAAAAAACATTTATAACCAGGGAAATTATTGCTCATTGTTGCAAAGAAGCAGATGGTGCTTAAAATATCCTTAAATTTGATATTACTCTTAAAGTAAGCAACTAAAGAACATATACCATCTATATTTAAAAAGTTTAGACACAGTCCTTTTAGTTTAGAGGTTGCTGCTGGTTTATTACTCTCTTCTCACCTTCTGTGCTGCCCCTTGGCAGGACTGCTGTTGGTGTCCTCCACACATAAGTTATGGATTCCATCCGGGAAAAATCAAAAAAAGCTGGTTGTGAGTCTTACTACCCTTCAGAGTTCAGTGCAGTGTCGCTTCTCTGCAGTGAAGTGAAGCCTTTCCTGAGGCTCTGTATCTTTCTTGAGGCGGCTATCTTCTTGTTCGTTGTGCCTCTACCCATCTGTCTCCTCAACCTGCCTTTGACACACAGTTGCTTCTGAGCCATCTTCACAGAGCAGCACATGTCATTATGATAGCTCAAGGAGAGAGTGTTTTCTCTGCCTGTCATTCCTGGATTAAGAATGACAAAACCAAACACAACGGTTTTCACTTAAGGTAAAAGCTGGGGAGGCAGAGCTTGAGGCAGACTCAGATCTGGGAAAGTTAGATGTAGGATACACAGGGGAAAGGTTGTCAGCCATTGAAGATACAAAGGCTTAATAGTCATTTTTACACTAAGCTTTACATTTAATGTATGTTAGTGAGTGACTCTTGTTGCCTGGGAGAAGTTATTGAAAGTCAGTTCTAATTTACAGATGTGTGGTTTTACAGCGCCAGTTCAGGCTTTAAAGACTGGACTTCGGTAAATTGAATAGGAAGGAGCCTGTGACAGCCCCAGTGCTCTGAACTGTGCTGCTCATTAACAGGGCTGCCCAGGGAAAGGAGGGCATAGCTTGCCATACACTTCCATATTATTTGTATATTATATCTTACTCTCAAGGCATCACTGGCCTTGTGCAGATTAGTGAATAGAAATGTGCAAGGAGCTGTTTATAGAGTTTTCTGTATTTTCAGGTTAGGATTTTAACTGTGGTAAAAATAAAAGCTGCTGAGTTCAGTGGCTAATGTCTGTAATCTTAGCTATTCTAATCTTAGCTACTCAGGAGGCTGAGATCTGAGGGTTATAGTTCAAAGCCAGCCTGGACAAGAACTGTGAGATGCCTATCTCCAAATATGGAACAAAGCTGAAAGTGGAGCTGTGGCTCAAATGGTAGAGTGCTACCCTTGAGCAAAAAAAGCTTAGGTTCAGTGCTCTGGTCCTGAGTTCAAGCCCCAGAACTGGAACCAAAAAGAGGAAAAAAGCCCTGTGAAGAAAGACTATTGGAATACTGTGTGGTTATAAGAGTGTGGCATCATGTTAAGAGTATTGTATCATGATTTAAAAAAAAATTGTCAGAAACATGACTTCATAAATTTTTTTTTATAAATTTATGGTACACATTTTCCTTCTTGTAGTTATATCTTTTATTTATTAAAAATTTCTCTTTGAGTTACTAAAATATTTAACATTTCATTTATCCTCCTCCTCCACCTCCTCCTCCTCCTTTTTTTTTGGTTGTGGGGCTTGAACTCTGGGCCTGGGTTCTGTCCTTCAGCTCTTGAGCTCCAGTCTGCTACTCTACCACTTGAGCCATAGACCCACTTCTGCTTTTTCTAGTGGTTTATTGGAGATAAAGAGTCTCGTGGACTTTCCTGCCTAAGCTGGCTTTGAACCACAATCCTTAGATTTTAGCCTCCTGAGTAGCTAGGATTATAGGCGTGAACTACCGGCGCCTGGCTTGTTTCTTCTTTATAGTTATTTGTATCTATTATAGATTGCAAAATGAAGTTCCCTTGCTGTTTTAGTATGTAATAATTTCAAACTTTGATTCATTTTATTTCAAGGAAAAAAGATGAATCAACTATTCTAGAAACAATTCTAGTGGCTAATTTATAAATCAAGGTGTTTATAACTCCCTGTTCTCATTTTATTGTTGTGAAAATATAGTTACAAGCAGTAGAGGATTGACTAAGTGGATTTTCAGAATGTCTCCACTATCACTGCTAAAAATAGTGGGAACAGTAGATATATGTGCTGAGCAAGAGCTTCCAAATATACTGTCATTGAAAAACCCTAAAGGATAGTTAACAAATACCCTATGTAGTTTGGGACTGTTTGTGTTAGAAATAGTGGGGAAGTAGGAAGGAATGTTATAATAGTACACACCTATAACTCCAGCAGTTGGGAAGCTGAATCAGAAGGTACGTTAGAAGTCATCCAAACTACCTCATGAAATTGGTCTAAAGAAAAGGAAAAAAAGCCTCTAAAATTTGCAGATGATTGAAAAAGATGGAAAGATGCAATGATTAGTTGGTCTGTGGCCAGTGGCCTGAATTGAGATAATATAAAGGGGAAACCCCAGCCTTATACCATCTACTTCTGTGCATTTGGAGTTCTTCTTAATGACTTTTCATGTATCTTACAATTTTTGTTGAAAACTTATTACGTATGTATAGAATTCTGAACTAATTTCTCAATTTGTTCTGAAATATATCTGCTTCAGGATAGCTAAGTTGTAGCCAGAGCTTCACTTTAACAGTACATTTATAGCATTACAAGCTCGTATCTATTTAGTTTACATCTAATTAATGATCACTCCTCATTGATTCTGAAATGGAACTAAACAGTATTCATGCACAATGATAATTGAAAATCTTATTGGAAGAATTCGAATAAAGTTCTACTTTGTAACTATGCTCCGATAGAACATAGTGCTCATTATCTGTTGTAAAAAAGCCTTGGCTTCTGCTGTAAAACATTCTGTGCTTTAAAAAAAAATCATTCTTATGTAATCCAAATTTCAGATTACATTCTTTAAATTGTGTTAGTGGCATTACTTTGTTCTCAAATTAATGATTTGTGGGTGGTGTGGATTATTTACCAGTAGAGGGCAGTATATCTTCATACTTTTTTTTTTTTGTCTACCACTTCTTTGGAGGAAGTGGGTTCCCTCTTTATTTTTTTTTTTTAAATGTAATGCATTTTTGAAATTGTTATTGAGAAGTGATATAAAGAGGTGCTGCAATTACATAAGTCAGGTAATGAGTATATTTCTTTTTGAACATTGTCACCCCTTCCCCTCATTCTCTCTGTTTTTCCCTCCCATCTCTACCTAGAAGTTGGGTACTTCATTGTCAGCATAGTGTCTAGTGAGTATCACTGCTGCACGTATTCACCCTTTGCCCCACCATTTCTGTGCTCTCCCCCTTTACTCTCCCAAAGACAATAAGTGAACAACAAGACAGAAGTTAAAGAAAATAAAACAGCAACAAAGAACAAAAACCTTACTTCCATTTCCTGGAGTTCATTTCAACACATTTTATTTTATGCAATCAGATGCACATAGCTACTGTGCTTTCGTGTTTTTCTCCTAAGAATATTTTCCATTGGTCTCATTCTGTGTGTGAATGCCTAGAGACCTGTACAATTTATTTTTTTAACCATCCAGTATGTTTGCTTCTAGATTTACAGACACATTCTACTTACCACAAATGAGGGAAAGCATGCAATCTTTGTTTGTTTGGGTCTGGCTTACTTCACTTTTTGCCAAGTCTTTCCATGTCCTTACAGATGGTACAATATCATTCTTTCTGATGGATGGGCATATACCATATTTTCTTGATTCATTCATCCACTGAGGGATTCCTTCTTTTTTTTTTCTTTCCTAGTATAATAGTCTTGAAGGAAGATATTTGTTGATTATTCATTGTTATATTGGGGAGAAGATGGTAAAAATGATGTAATTCAAGAAATAAGCTATACTTACATTTTATAGAATAGTTTATATTCTTTACAGATTGTTTCTTAAATGAACTGTTCCTTTTCTGCATAAGATGTGTACATTTAACCTAAAATTTCATCACATTGAAGTATTCTGTTTTGTGAGATTATAATTTGCTTCCACATCTGTTGTAATCTGTTCAGGGGTTTTAACCTTTTGTGTGAAGGGACAGTACAAAGAGAAAATAAAATTTACTGGGCAAAATCTATAAGCCAAGAAGTGGGAATGTATATAGGGAAATAAGATGTGCAAAGCTGGGAAGGGCTTCACTGAGAAAGCCAGGCTGGTCCTGTAGTGCTCATCCCTGTGACGAATGTGACATTCTCTCTCTCTCTCTCCCCCCCCTCTCTCTCTGAATAAGAATGGGCTGAAAATACAAGAAACTCATGCACAAAATTGCTTTTTTGTGTATGTTTGGATACAACCTTTTCAATGGCATATGGTGAAAAAGAAGCTTTGCCTATTCCCAGCTTTGTGTGTCAAGTATTTTTTGTTTTTTTCTATATCAAATTCATTTCTGCTCAGAGGAAGTGCTGATAGTTTGGGTCTTTTGATCCAATAGCTGTTCTTAGAGATATGTGCTTGTTGTCTATGTGAGCTATAATGTAGTTTTATTTTCTAACAAATTTCTGTTGATATTTCAAAAATTGTCATATTCCATTCTTGTAGTTTTTTCCCCTTATATCTTTTCTATATTGTTATAAGGTAGCACACATGTTGAGAAGCTGAGAAAGTTAACAAAACTAAGTAAAAAAGCAAGAAAAACACCAGCTATATGTCTCTGGACAGACTGAGACCATGACCATGGACCATCTCATGATCCTTAACTTAATTGTATCTTCAAAATCTCTTTGGGCCACAGGCACAGTTTCTGAGAATTAGGATGTGGGTATATATTTTTATGAGGATGGTCCACCATTCAATCTGTTTAGTATTCTTATGGAAATAAGTTTGTATAACTACTCATGGTAAGTGAAACTATGAAATGCTTGAGACATAATTTTATTTCAGTAACTGAGAGTTTCAGTTTGTTATTTTCAATGAACCAAACAAAACAACAGTACTCAGTGCAGGTAAATTACATGTTCAGATTTTTTTCTAGAAAATTTAAATTGTAGTTAAAAAAATAAGCTCTTGAGATGCAAAATGAAAAAAGAAAATTTCTTGCATAAGATTATTTCCTACTGTTAAATTTTAAATCTGAGTTATGTAGCTAAAAAGAAAGATGAATAATTCTTGAAGCATGTGGTGAAACAAAGCTGTTGTCTATATGTACTGCACTGCCATAGGCTTAGCATACAAAATGGATTTTTTATGATGTATCTTCTCATGCCTAACACTAGCTGCTAAAGAATCATTTCATGTGAGAGTGCTTCTCCAGTGGGTACTCTCTGTCTGTGAGAGAAAGGTTTGGGTATGCTCTCTGGTGGGTCAGTGATCCTTTGGTGCCTGCTGGTGGTAGAGCCCCTTTATGCAGAGGTTCACCTTTTCAGGGTCCTGGGCTGGGTACCCTGTTTCTCTTTTCTTCTTCTTCGTCTTCCTATCAGGAAAGCTAAAGCTAGCATGTGGGAAAAACTGGACAGCTTTTACTTCATTATGATAGTGCATATAAGCAAAATAAAAAACTCCCAGATGAAAATTCAGTTACTTTAAAAAATAAAAGCTGCATTTGACATCCCCTGTTGCTATACTGATGACAGCCTTTCTGATGGCTTATACAATTTTAATGGAAACTGTTAATGTAGAGAGAAAAGATTGTATGAGGGTTGAGTCCTGGTAATAAATTAAGAGGGGGGGGGGCAGCACTAAGCATTATTTTAGGAGCAGATACACTTTCTGTTTTGCCATTTGCATTTTCTCTATTTTGGTTTGTAGTTCAGAGCCCAGAAATTTCTGTGTTTATAGCATGTTCTTATTTTCCCAGCTAAAAAAAAACCCAACATCATTGAGACAGTGAGGAAATTGTTCATCATTGCTTGGCCACTTGGAATACCTTATGATAGGCCTTGAACTTTGGACCAAACTAGTGCTGATATAGAGATACAATGGTATTGAATCACTTGTAAGATTCTTAGAGACATTAAAATTAACCTTATTTATATTTTCTAATATGAATAGTAGTGCTGTGGTTTGAATCCATGTTAAAGCTAAATTCCCTTCCTTGGCACTGGTGGCTCAACATGTATCATCCTAGCTTTTCAGAGACTGAGACCAGACCTGACCTGGAGGATTGCTTATTTGTTTTTCTTTCCATATTTTTGTTCTATTAGAGGTTAAAAATAATCAAAACTTGCCAAAAGAATGGAATAAAAATGGCCAAGCACAATGAAGACAATGATGTCTTAATGACAAGATAGTAACAATCTTTTCTTTCTTTGGAATTGACAGGAAGTATAACCCTTAACCTCAAAGCAACAGGCATCTCTGAATGCTCAGTTCAGCAGCAGCAAAGAGACAGTAAACTGGCAGAATTACATCTGAGGGAGGCCAGCTTCTTTTGTTTCCTGCTCCTTTCCCTATCTCCCCTAATCCCTCCCAGAAAATGAGAAGCCTGAAACAGATGCTCCTAGGTAGATGAATGGACCCTTCATTGTGTAAACTAAACAGCATCCACAGATCAGTGTTTCTTGAATATTTATATTACAAGATAAAGCAGTGACCATTCATTATAGCAAATTATTAAGATAAAATATTTCTGAGGGCATACTTTTTTTGAGCTGAAAATACCTCGTAGGAATTCTATCATTTTAGAACTTGTAAGCATGTTAAAATTCTGTTTCTTTTGTTTTTGAGATGAAGTTTTCCTATATATGGCTGAGATTGGCCTCAAACTCACAAGCCTCCTATCTTCATTTCCTGAGTGCTAGGATTACAGCAGGCATTTCACATGTCAATTTTAATAACAAAGCTAAATTAACACATAATTTGGAATTTATTCCCTATTCCTGTCAGTTTTGTAATTAAGATTCCTTAAAACTGAAGGACAAAGTAGGCAGTAAAATTTAAAATATACTTAGTCTGTTCAAGTTCCTATGGAAATTATTCAGTCTAATTTATTGTTCTTAATTCTAGAGATGGAAAAGCGTGAAATCAGGACACTAGGAGACTCTTCAGCTTTAATAATGGAATCTTAGTACTGTATCCTCATGTGGATGAGATGAAGAAGAAAAGTTTGCTCCCCTGAGTACCTTTGGCAAAGGCATTAATCCAATGCATTGGGTGAAGCCCTTAGGACCTAATGATTTCCTAAAGACTCTACCTCTTTCTTCCTGTTTTTACATTGGGACTGTAGAGGGCTTTATTCTGGGGGCTACTACTTTGGGCCCTTGCATTCCCTCCTTGCTGGCCTCTACCACTTGAGCCATTCTTGTAGCTCAGCCTTTTGCTAGTTAATTGAAAGTGGAGTCTTTTTACAGACATTTCTGCCTGCGCTGACCTCAAATCATGATCCTCTGGATCTCAGCCTCCAGATTTTGGTTGCTCTAAGGGGCTTCAATTCAGTTCTCTAGAAGTACCTAGGAACTTATCAAATGAATGAATGCTTACAGTAGGAGGATGAAATGTTACTCTTCCACAGCTTGAGTTCATGCTGTTAAGTTTCTATGAATTTCTTTTTTTTAATATATTTTTTTTATTGTAAAGATACTGTACAGAGGGGTTACAGTTACATGGTCAACGTGAGGAGTCCATTTCCTATCTAGCATTGTTATACCCTCTTTTATTTTCCCTCTACTATCCCTTTCCTTCCCACCTACACAACTCCCCCCTACCCTCCTGCAAAGTTATAAAGTTCATTTTCAGCATACTGTCTTGTACATCTCATTGTTACAATGGGTCATCCTGTGTCCTTATTTTAGCATTTTGTTATTTTCCTTCCCCTCCCCAAATTAGAAAAAAATGTATATACAAGATGCAGGACACCGTTGCTTCTATAATTTGTTAAACAAAAGCTTCTAATGAAAGAGGATGCTTCTCCATCCTCTGACTCTGCTTTCTAATTGTCCTGACTAGCTGTTATGCTCTGGTGAGGTTTGTGCTCCGGTTTCTATTGGAATGCTTTTTCTTTGAGATGCTTCATCATGCAGTCTGTAAGTATATTATGAATGAACATTGTTTCTGAATTGCAAATTGAATTCATTTGCTTAGGAATTACCAGGAGGCAGAACTTAGCAAGAATAACTAAACACTTTAGGAAAAATTTTTTTTTTTTTTTTTTTGTCGGCCGTGGGGCTTGAACTCTGGGCCTGGGCACTGTCCCTCAGCTCTTCAGCTCAAGGCGAACGCTCTACCACTTGAGCTACAGCGCCACTTCCGGTTTTCTGGTGGTTTATTGGAGATAGGAGTCTCACAGTCTCTCCTGCCCGGGCTGGCTTTGAACCGCGATCCTCAGATCTCAGCCTCCTGAGTAGCTAGGATTACAGGCGTGAGCCACCAGCGCCTGGCTGGAAAAAAATTTTTTATGTATCTGTTTCTTTCTTTTTTTTATTGTCAAGGTGATGTACAGAGGGGTTACAGTTATGTAAGTAGGGTAATAAGTACATTTCTTGTCAAACTTGTTAACCCTTCTCTCATTTTTCTCCCACTTTCCTTCTTCTCAACACTCCCCCAAGTTGTACAGATCATTTCCAACATATTGTCTTGTGTATGTTTCTGTTGCATTGGTTCTCCCTTGTCCTTTGTCTCACCATTCTGTTATTCCCCTAATTCAAATAAACATATATACAGTACCAGAGCACCAAAATCAAATACAGTGACAACAGGGTATATACCATAGGGGAAGAACATACAAAAGAAACAAAAAAATCACATAGTACATAAAAACAACAACAAGGAAAAACTCTTGTGTCGATGTCTTGGTGTTCATTTCACTTAGCATCATCTTATATGGTCATATATACATGGCTATTGAGCTATTCTGCTCATCTGCTAAGATTATCCTAGACATATAAAGGAAACCATGGGACCTATGTTTCTTTGGGTCTGGCTTACTTTACTTAATATGATTTTTTTTTTTTTTTTTGGGTCCAGTAGTGGGGCCTGAACTCTGGGCCTGGGTGCTGTCCCTCAGCTCTTCAGCTCAAGGCTAGCGCTCTACCACTTGAGCCACAGCTCCACTTCTGGCTTTTTTCTTTTTGCTTATGTGGTGCTGAGGAATCGAACCCAGGGCCTCGAGCATGCAAGGCAAGTGCTCTACCACTGAGCCACCTTCCCAGCCCCTTAATATGATTTTTTTCCAAGTCTTTCCATTTCCTAACAAATGGGATGGTGTCATTCTTTCTGATGGAAGTGTATAATTCCATTATATATGTAACATATATACAATATATAATATATGTATATAATGGAATTCTGTATAATATATAATGTATATATAATATACATATAATGTGTGCCTATATATACACATATATGTATATATGTGTACATATACACACACATAATGAGATAAACATAGTTGTGCTGGTAGCTTTAGTATGGCCTTGTTTGTGATCATTTGGGTACATGCCCAGAAGTGGAATTGCTGGGTTATAGGGGAGCTTTGTATCAGGCTATCTATTCAGAAGGCTGGGAGCTGAGGAAAGTTCTTCTGAATCTTGTGGAATGTGATATCTTAACTAATGGTTCAAGATTTGATAAGCTATTCATTTAACCACATCAAGTGGACTTCTATCTTTTTTCGTGTGTGTGTGTGTGTGTGTGTGTGTGTGTGTGTGTGTGTGTGTGTGTGTGTGTGTGTGTGTGTGTGTGTATCTTATTTCTTGTTTCATATGCTTCCTGTACCAAAGCAGAATGCAGAATTATCTGGTTTGACATGAGGAATAAGGGTGACCACTTTGCCTTCATGCATATCTGCCTTCATCTTTGTCTGTAAGGGCAAGAGGCTGGAATCTGATAACAAATTGATGCTTGGGGCAGCCCCTGCTCTGCAGGCAGGGCAGGAAATTCCTCTTTCCTTCTCCTGGCATGGAAATTTCTTGGTAATTTTTTGGAACATTTTTCAGCATGTCCTTGTTAGGTACCTCAGGCAAGACAGTATTCTTCCTTCTAAATCTCAGATGCAGTAGTTTAGAATCTTGTTTGTAATAGCTACTGGCGCTCTCTCTCTTTCTCTGGAAAATGATAAGTTGTAATTTCATATGTTAGCACATAAAGAATCAGAACGTGCAGGGGGAGGAGGTGGTTAATGGTGACAGCCACTTTTTGTTTCAGTGTATCATGACAGGTATGGGCTCGTTTAGTGCATTTAGTTGTGCTTGTACTAGTTAGTTATAATTTGTGCCTCCAAATCTGCTTTGCACAGGATTATACCTCCTGTTTTCCCAGCATGGCTGTGATGGGACTCTGTTTTGTTTTTCATTACCCCATGCTGCTCCCTGGCCCACTGAGTTTCCCCCTCTCCCAGACCCTTTATGGGAAACTCCCATCTGGAGCAGTTCTTAGGAGCATCCTCACCCTGGACTCATCCAAATTTAAACCATTCTTTTCAGTCACAATAGATGGCAGCATGGTCTTTTGGCCTAAATGTTCATCCTGATGTCTGTGTGACTGTTGGCCTTAATTCAATTCAATGTGTTTCCTTGACAAATTGTATTTAAGCTTCAGACCCCCTTCCTTCCTGCTCTTTGTTTTCCTGTTTGGTGTTACACGGAGTCCTTCTGCAGTCATGATTGAAGCCTGTTCTGGTCTGTTGAGGTGTCCACCTTCTTTCTCTCCTTTTGTGCACTTTCCTTGCACAGAGGTTCCAACCACAGATTCCCTTGCAGTCTGGCTTCCAGTGGGGACAGGCAGAGGGAGCACAGCAGGAGAATGGATGGAGGAGAGGGGAGGCAGAGTCCTGTAGTGCATTCCTGGGTTCTAGTCATCCCATTTTCCTCTGGTCCCTTCATTAGTCTTAGTGAAAGCCCTGCTGTCAGCAAATCTAGGGCAATGCTCTGTCTCCTCTGTCTATATGGCTATACTTACTCAATCCCTTAAAATCTTGCCAAATCTTTCACTGTTGAGGTTGACTCTGCAGTGTCCTTCTGAGAAACTCCTGTAAATTTTTATCTTAGGACTTTTTGTTAAATATGAAACTGAAAAAATGTTTAGTATTCTCTCCCCCCTCTCCCCAATCAATCTGTTGTTTGCTTTAATCTCAAGATTGCATTTTGCTGTTAATATGGAAGCATGATAGCTTGTGTACTATGTATTTTTCAGCATTGTTAGAGCACAATGCTTCTACTAATGTACCTTGTTTGGCGTACTTTAAAAAACCTATGTTGGGGGGCTGGACATGCCGCTTAGTGGTAGAGTGCTTGCTTCGCATGCATGAAGCCCTGGGTTCAATTCCTCAGTATCACATACACAGAAAAGGCCAGAAGTGGTGCTGTTACTCAAGTGGTAGAGTGCAAGCCTTGAGCAAAAGAAACGCAGGGACAGTATTCAGGCCCCAAGGAGGTCAAGCCTCAGGACTAGCCAAAAACAAACAAACAAAACCTATGTTGGTACCAGAGTCTGAATGTTAGTAGTGAAGCTCAGGCTTCTTCTGAACTTGTGAGGTGAACCAAGTATTTATAATGAACATTCAAGACAATTTGTGGGGTTAAAATAGAACATTCTGAGATTTTCCATGAAGGAAGGCACTCCATTTTAAAGTTTGTAAACTATGAGGTCTGGATCACACAGCGTTCATGGTTCTACTCTGGTCCCTTCTGTGGATGTTCATGCTGAGTCTTACTTGACTCAGGACATGTCAACACTCCAGGTCTGTTGCTGTCCTTGGAATTTCTGTGGGGACAATTGTGAGAAGAGCAACTTTGGAGGAGGGTGGTTTTCCTAGAAAAATGTGATAGGAATCAAACAAAGCAGATTCAAAGGCTCACATATTCAGCTTGCTTGTTGGCTTTAGCATAGAAGCTCAGTTTTTAAATAATCTTATTCTATTCTGGTAGAATGTGTATTTTTCAAAGTCGCCATTACTGCACTGGAAAGACACTTACATTTTAGTTAGGAGTTTTCTCAGTGGGTTATTATTTATTTTTTCCTTTAATTTTTTTTTTTTTGACTCTCAGCTAACATGTGAATTCATTAAGCTCTCTTTTAAAATTGAAACTCTTGTGTTTAAAGTTATGTTTTGTTTTTGTTTCGTGGTGCCTTCAAATAATGTGGTACCACTCTTTGACAAGTTCCATTCTTACAAAAGTATGCTGGGCTTTAAACAAAACAATGCAACAAACACAACCACAGTGTCATCCGAGTTTAGTCTCAAGCTGCAGGGTAGCCTGGAGCACTGGAATTAGCAGTCAGTGGAGTGGACCTTAGCTGATGGCTTCCTTCAAAGATGCCAACCTGCCCTCTCCTGGGTTCCTAGAGATCAGGTTCAAGGGATAGTCACTGTGATTTGTGAATATGGGGTCAGAGAGCCATCCTGTTGGGAAAGTGTGGCCCCTTTTTGCTCTTATGAATGACTCAGGACATTTGGTAGTGACCACAGACTATGAGGGGCAGTACTTGTTTTAGATTGATGCGGTGTTTTTTCATGGACTGGTCTTCTTGGTGAACAGGTTATCCAGTGTAGGCTCAAGTAGATGCTTTGGCCCTCATTCTTCAGAGAGCACATTTCCTTCCTTCCTTCCTTCCTTCCTTCCTTCCTTCCTTCCTTCCTTCCTTCCTTCCTTCCTTCCTTCCTTCCTTCCTTCCTTCCTTCCTTCCTTCCTTCCTTCCTTCCTTCCTTCCTTCCTTCCTTCCTCCGCCCCTCTTTCTCTCTTTCTCTCTTCTTTTTGTCAATCATGGGGTTTGAGTTTGTCCTGATCACTGTCCCTCAGTTCTTCAGCTCAAGGCTAGCGTTCTACTACTTGAGCCACAGCACCACTTCCGATTTTCTGAGTGGTTTATTGGAGCTAAGAGTCTCACGGACTTTTCTGCCTGGGCTGGCTTTGAACCGTGATCCTCAGATCTCAGCCTCCTGAGTGGCTAGGATTACAGGCATGAGCTGGCTGAGAACACATTTCTTAAGGTCATAGGTGTCAGCTGTGAGAAGCAGTTGTGCTTAAGGTGGGGAATAATTCTGGCTTATCACAGCTTGGTAGACTATAGGCTCTGTGTGACCTTGGATAGGTCCCCTCAGTCTTTGAACTTCAATTTTCCCATTGCTTATCTGAGAATATCTGTACAATATGTTTATATATGAGGACAAACTAAGTAAATATAAAGTATTTATAAGTGCAGACAAGTGCTGGGTGTCAGTGGCTCCCACCTGAAACCAGGATGATCTCAGTTCAAAGCCATCCATGGAAGAAGTCACAAAGACTCCATGGCTAAATTAACTAGCAAAAAGCAGGACTGGAGGCATGATAGAGATAGAGTACTATCTTTGAGCAAGAAAGCCAGAGTGCTGGGCCCTGAGTTCAAGCCCTGGTATGTACACATACACATACACATACACATACACACAGAGAGAGAGAGAGAGAGAGAGAGAGAGAGAGAGAGAGAGAAAATATTAAAAGCAACTGTAGGGAGGTATTTAGCAAAACTATCTCTTCAGGTTCTAATCTTAATAATGCCTTTGATCATTTTGACCAGTAGTAATAATGGGATTGGCAGTAAGTGACATAGCATATGAGATGTATAGTACTTGCTTTCCAAAACAAGCATCTTTTTGTTGAGGGAATCATCCAGCCTCTACGTGGAGAATTCTTGGGGACACACAGCACAGTTGGTCTCAGCTTTACTTCAGGGAGGCACCAGAATTATCAGTGTCTTTCAAACAAATAGCAACATGCCATTTTTGAGCAGTTGCATAAATTTGTAAGTGCTTGCATTTGGACTCAGGGCCTTGTGATTGCTAGGCAAATGGTATACTACTTGAACCACACTGTCAGCCCTGTGGCTGTCTTGATGCCAGTCTGTCAGCCTTAGAAGATGATGAGGTTCCAAGCCTTTTTGTAGTTCTTCACTTGCCATGTCTCTTACAGTACTTTATTTTATTTCACTGAAACTACTTTAATAATTGACCTATGCATCACCAAAACCCACAAATGAGCTTATGCTATCACTTCATTCGACCTTTTCTGTAGCAGGGTACCACTGTTTCCTTCTTGAAAGTGTTCTTGACATTCTTAGCTTATTTTGTTGGAAAGAGTTGCTACAGTTACTATTGCCTCACTTATAGTTTTATTTTTTTAAATTCCTCCTCCTCCTCCTCCTCCTCCTCCTCTTCCTCCTTCCTTCTTTTCTCTGTCCATTCTAGTTGGGCCACCCAAGTTTTTTTCAAGGTTATATCTGGGTTAAAGGCTAAAGGTTAAAGTTAATTGTCCATCTTCATTTTGCTCAACTCTTAACCCTCTCTATCCTTGTAATATATTTTTCCTTTTCTCCTAGTATCACTGTACTCACTTACTTTCTTCTAACTTTCTATTTCATGGCTTTCTTCAGTGTACTGCCACATCTTCCTCCTCTTTCTCCTCTTCTTCCTACCAGTCCTGGGCTTGAGCTCAGGGCCTGGGCACTGTCCCTGAGCTGTTTTTGCTCAAGGCTAGCATTCTACCACTTGAGCCACAGTTCTGCTTCTAGTATTACAGAAATGAGCCACCAGCACCTGCTTTAAGTCATTTTTAAAAATAATTTTGGGAGGTTGATAGCCATCTATTGATTCTAGCTTTGCTCCCCCCCCCCTTTTTTTTTTTTTTCATGGCAGGTTGTTCTGCTAATACTGATCTTATTCTGAAGGTCCTTTATGGAAGGATTCTGAACACAGAACCCAAGCTCCAGCAGACAGTCTCCTTAAATGTATATTCAAGGTCCTCCATAGATTATTGATAGCCTTTTTCCTGTCCACTGTCCCGTCAGTAAGTTGCCTACACCTGCTGATGTGCAAAACGGAGTTGCCTTGTTTCCTGAACCTCTGCTTCCTTACTCCTTTGCTTTGCCCAGTCCTATTACTAGAATCTCTTCTCTGTGCGTCAAGGCCATCCCCACTGCTTTCATGAAGATTTATTTCCTCAACCTTCACCTAGAAGTAATCTCTCTCCACTGTGAAATCTCTAGTTATCTTTGCCTTAATTATAGACCTTAGGCTTTTCTTTCTTGTGTGTGCTTATGTCTTATATCTCTTGTAGGTCATTGGAGACAAATGCTTAGCCCTAAACTTTTGCTCAATAAATATTGGAAGAATGTAAGATGCTTGAATGCATTTAAGAAATGAAGTGCCCTTTTACTATTTACTTACCACTCCTGCGTGTCAGTTCTCCTTTAGTCATATTTATTCTTCTATTTCCAAGATAATAACAGCTGAGATCCGAGTGTAATCCTTTTTTTTTTTTTCCTTCTATGAAGCAGTGTACATGCTATGTTTTTAGCTGTTTTTGTTGGGGAGGAAACAGTTTAGTAAGGAGACCCAAGAGCATGTAACTAAAACCAGGCAGAAGTTGAGGTACAGAGGCTGGTTCTTTGGTCAGGCGTGACTGAGCTCCCACCGCTGGTCCAGGAACTCCTTGACATCTGTCAGATAGACTCCTCTCAGCAGCCTTGTGTTATAGAGAATTACCTGCTTTACGTTACCCTCTCTCTCACGATTGCAAGCCAGGTGTTTTGGGCCCAGCTCCATAAGGTATTCAAGACATGACATTCCATGCTTGCCTAAAAGGAATTTTTAAAAGTTCATGTCTATTTTGAAGAAATCAGGGGTTTTCTTTTACATGTTTTCTTTGGTTTTAGAAGATTAAAATAGACTTGATTTTCACCCCTCTCCCACTTCCTTCTTTTATGGCTCATAAGAGTCTCATTACTGAAATGTCATTAATTTTACTGGTCCCTGAAGGGTGTTACTCACTCTCAATGAGTCCTGAGGGTCTTAGGGATATTAGTCTCATTTTAACTCTTCCTAGTGTAATTGGATCAATGTGCTGCATTTGACTTAATTGGTTTCAGTTTGTCAGAGGAGAAAGACATTTTCCTTGGTGCTGTGCTAAGTATGTATCTCCCTAGACCCTCTGCAGAAATCAAAGTATTCAGAGTCAGCAGTTCTCTGGATCTCCTAGAGGTCAGACTCAGTTGAGGGTGGGAGTTATTCCAGGGATCCACAGGTAGGGTTTGGAATATGCATGTTTTCACTAATGAAATAACTTCTTTATGCCCCATTCTTCAGATCTTTTACAGCATTGTCAATGTGAATTATTTCTGTAAGTTCCACTGTAAATGAAATCCATTCATTTTTCATTAAGCATCTTAGTGTTGTAAATGCCTAGAAAATAAAGTAGATGTTAAATTTAATGGCAGATACTTCATTTTTTTTTTTTTTTTTTTTTTTTTTCTGGCACTGGAATTTGAACTTAGGAGCTCAGGCTTGCTAGGTGTGCATTCTACTACTTGGGTCATGTCCTAGCTCTTTTTGTCTTTATTCATTTTAAAAATAGGGTCTCATGTTTTTTTTTTTATTTTTTATTTTTTGATCGGTCGTGGGGCTTGAACTCTGGGCCTAGGGGCTTGAACTCTGGGCCTAGGCACTGTCCCACAGCTCTTCAGCTCAAGGCGAGTGCTCTACTACTTGAGCTACAGCGCCACTTCCATTTTTCTGGTGGTTTGTTGGAGATAGGAGTCTGACGGTCTCTCCTGCCTGGGCTGGCTTTGAACTGCGATCCTCAGATCTCAGCCTCCTGAGTAGCTAGGATTACAGGCGTGAGCCACCAGCGCCCGGCTGTTTATTTTAGGGACAGTCTGAACCCCAATCCTCTTGTGTATGCTTCTTTGAGCCAACATGGCCAGATTTACTATGTCTTACAGACTTTTTTGCCTAGTTGGCTTTGAACCACCATCCTTTAGATCCCCGTCTCCCTCCTGTCTCCTGAGTAGCGTGTGTGTGTGTGTGTGTGTGTGTGCGCGCGCACGCGCGTGTGCGTGTGCGTGTGCGTGTGCGTGTGTGTGTGTGTGTGTGTGTGTGTGTGTGTGTGTGTTTTCTGGTCAGAGCCTGAGCACTGTCCCTGAACCTCTTTGTGTTAAGGCTAGCAGCGCTCTTCCACTTCAGCCTAGCACATAAGGCTAGTGCTCTACCACTCTACCACTTCTGGCTTTTTCTTAGTAGTTTATTGGAGATAAGAGGACTTTTCCTGCCCAGGGTGGCTTCAAACCGCGATCCTCAGATCTCAACCTCCTGAGTTGCTAGGATTACAGGCGTGAGCCATTGGTGCCTGACTAGCTGATGTTAACTACTACAGCAGGCTTAAAATATTTTTTGAAGGTTAATCTGCATAGCATAAGTCCTTCACATATGTTTTCAGAAATCAGTGTTCTTCTGTTGTAAAAAATGATATCTCTAACCTAGTAGCTCTTTCACTTTAAGGCACGTAGAAAATACCTACCTAGAGAAAGTAAGAAAATGTAGAACTTGAGTTTCGTTTTGTGTGCCTGCATTTTTCATCAGGTACCTGCTTGCACCCATGATCCACTTGATATACATTGAGTTATACTTCTGCAGCCTTGTCCTTCATCAGTGATACCTTGTTTTGCTAGAGAATCCTGGTATTTACAGTTTCTAACTTTTTGCTTCCATAAGGGCTTTTGTGTATTCTCTTCTGTCTCACTTAATATACAAATGCACATGAATCCTATATTCCTTGTACAATCATACTGAAGGCAACTGACTCTTGGCTTTTAATCTTTTTTTTTTTTTTTTTTTGGTGGTCATGGGATTTGAACTCTGGGCCTGAGCGCAGCTCTTCAGCTCAAGGCAAGCTCTCTACCATTTGAGCCACAGAGCCACTTCTGGTTTTTTGGTAATTAATTGGAGATATGAGTTTCAGGGCCTTTACTACCTGGGCTGGCTTTGAACCCTGATCCTCAGATCTCAGCCTCCTGAGTGTTTAGGAATAACAGGCGTGAGCCATTAGTGCCCAGCTTAATCTTTCTTCTCTTTTCTCCCTCACCTAATGTGCGAGAAGGGTGTATAGTGAGCAAAATGATTTTTCATTAAATTAGTTAAAATTAATGACATAAAACAAGTTGCTAAAGTTTTAAGTCATAGTAATTTTTTTTCTAGTAACTTTATGGACTTATATTTTAGATACTTTTTATTTAGCAGGAATATTTTATTGGCCCTTAACTACATGTTAATATTCAATAGTTGAGTCCTTGGCTACATGTATATGCTCAGTACTTTCTGTGTCTGAAGGAGTAGTTTTCATGCATAGTAAAAAATCTTGGTCACATTTGATTGACATACCATGGTGAAATGAAATGTATTTATGAAAAATGGCTTGGACTGCATTCATGGGTAACTTTCCTTTTGGAAAAGTTAATCAAAATTGCTGATTCTAATGATGAACAGTCAGTGCTCTTCCCTTGGGAATCTGGGTGTGCAGTAAACTTTTTGCTAGATTTGACTTAACAAAGAATGCTTTGAGCCGGGTGCCAGTGGCTCACGCCTGTAATCCTAGCTACTCAGGAGGCTGCTATCTGAGAATCCTTCTGGGAATCCCGGTTCAAAGCCAGCCCGGGCAGGAAAGGCTGTGAGACTCTTATCTCCAATAAACCACTCAGAAAACCAGAAGTGGCACTGTGGCTCAAGTGGTATAGGCTAGCCTTGAGCTGAAGAGCTCAGGGACAGCACCCAGGCCCAGAGTTCAAGCCCCATGACTGACCAAAAAAAAAAAAAAAAAAACAAGAATGCTTTGTTAACAATAAACCTTAAAAAGCACACATTACTGTCTTTTAGTTCAGTTGAATGTGTAGGTATTTTGAATGTTTATTTGTGTATAGGAGTTTTCTTTTGTTGATTTTGAGATAGAGTCTTGCAATGTAACCCTGGCTGGACTTGGGTTTGTTATCCTTCTGCCTCTGCCTTTTTTTTTTGGTTATGGAAGTTGAACTCAGGGCCTGGATCGTGTCCCTGAGTTCTGAGTTCTTTTGCTCAAGGCTAGTGCTCTACTACTTTGGCCCTTAGCCCCAGTTCTTGCTTTCTGGTGGTTAATTGACCATACAAATCTCAGAGACTTTCCTGCCTAGGTTGGCTATGAACAGTGATCCTCAGATCTCAGCCTCCTGAGTAGCTAGGATTACAGACATGAACTACCAGCAACCAGCCTATATGTAGTTTTATTTAGCCACTTCTGGCTTTTTTCTTTTTGCTTATGTGGTGCTGAGGAATTGAACCCAGGGCCTCAGGCATGCAAAGCAAGCACTCTACCACTGAGCCACCTTCCCAGCCCCTATATGTAATTTTTTTTTGGGGGGGGGGTCCGGTCATGGGGCCTGAACTCTGGGCCTGGGCACTGTCGCTCAGCTCTTCAGCTCAAGGCTAGCGCTCTACCACTTGAGCCACAGTGGCACTTCCGGCTTTTTTCTTTTTGCTTATGTGGTGCTGAGGAATCGAACCCAGGGCCTCATGCATGCAAGGCAAGGGCTCTACCACTGAACCACCTTCCCAGCCCCCTATATGTAGTTTTAATACATATATAAGATAGTATTTGAATCTTGGAAGAAATAACTATTTTAGCCAAGGGTATGGAATTTTCTATAAAAGATAATGTGAGGGCAAAGATTTGGGCATTCGTATTAAAAATTTACTAGCTCTTTCATATTGTAAGAATCATCAAAAGCCATAGCTAGATAATATTATATCAAATTAAATTTCAACATTAGCTTATATCCTAATCTGATTTTTACTGAAAACTTTAGTTGAATATTAGGTGATCTTTAAAAAATGTAAAGTTTTAATAATCAAGATAAGATTACAATGTTAATATCAGAAGTTAAAAATAATATTTCCTATGCTTGTAGTATGCCTATATTTCTGCTTTAGTATTTCTTATTGTAATATTTCACAACCAGTGTCTTTTATTAACAAAATCACCCAGGACTTTGTTTTTATTAAAAAGTAGAGTATAAAATGAGAGATATTATAAAGAACTGCAAATATATTGCTTTAATATCTCATTGCAGTTTGTGGTATTTTTTGACATAAAATAGCATTATGTTTTTGTATTGAATATTTCTGATTGAAGATAAAAGCCTTGCTACCTGCCAACAAGAAACTTAAATTCAAGATTTAAGGCTTGAATTTAAAGACATGAAAAGTAGATGAAAATATAGTAAACAGTAATAGTTTTAAAATGTCAGCTTTCTGTTTAATAAAACTATTGAATTACACTGGCAGGAAAGTCTGCTTATGTTTAATATTTCACATTTTTTTCTTAAAAAAAGCAATTTTGTTCCATTTATTTTGTCTTCTTTACTGCTCACAATGCAGGGGAACATCAGGCCTGTATAAAGGAGTTCTATGATAAAATGTTAAGATGGTTTTTCTAAGTGTAGGAGGTACCATCATTTTAGGATGGATTTGACCTTGTGTTTGGGTGAACATAGTAGAGCAATTCCTGTTCTTATTCTTTTGCTGTTCTAATTATGTCAGTACAAATTTCAAAACAGTAGTTTCAGTATAGTTACATATATCTCAAGTATTTTTTCTCTTGTCCAGTATGTTTGAATTAACATATATTTATATTATTAAGGGTTTCTTTATATGATATTTCCATAATACACATAGTGTACTTTGAGCAACTTCACACTTTCTATGTATTTCCATTCCTCCCCTCATTTGGTGAAGTCCATATTTATGCATACATTCATAGACAGTAAATGTATATGTGTATGTATGTATGCATGCATGCATATACGTACACATGCATATATACATGCACATGTAAATCTGTATTTATGTAACATCCTTAAACCAAGTTTCTTATGATTTACTAGATGCATTCCTTCTTTGGTTTCCATTTCTATTTTATTGTGTCTGGCATGCTTTATATATTTCTACCCCTCAGTGGTGTCTTTGTTGTTGTTGTTGGTTGTGGGGCTTGAACTTGGGTCCTGGGTGCTGTCCCTGAGCACTTTTTAATCAAGGCTAGCGCTCTAACACTTTGAGACACAGCACCACTTCTGGCTTACTGGTTGTTAATTGGAGATAAGAGTCTGATGGACTTTCTTGCGCTGGCTGGCTTTGACCTGAGATCCTCAGATCTCATTCTCCTGAGTAACTAGGATTATGAGTCACCAGAAGCCAGCATCATTTTTTTTTAGCTTTAAAGTTACTCTAAAGTTATTAGCAATTCAAACTTTCCGAAATCCTTTTGCTATGGAACTAACTTGTTTGTCTGCCTCTTCTATGTAAAATGGGTTATTGATAAGTGTCATGAGGTTTCTGCCACTGCTCTCCTGGGAGCAGGATAGCCTGAACTTTGGAGAAGCTGTTTCTTTCACCTTTGCCTTCCCTCAGTTCTGTACTTCTTGTTGTAGGCCTGTGGGTGCTATCATTACTGTGCTTATGTATTGCTCTTCTGTAATTGAAGGCCTCCATCTAGTGGCTATCTGCCTTTCTGTTTTGTGTTGTGAAACAAAGCTCAAGATAGGATGGAGGCATACTTGGGAAAGATTTTGTAAGATGCTAAGCAGTGGTTACTTCTGTGATCCACATCAGGAGAATCGTCCTTAGTTCTGTTAATCAAGTCGGAAACTATCAGGAAAAAAAAACAAAAAAAAAACTTACGTTGTCTTTAGAATGGAGGTCTTAAGTAATGATTGTTCCTTAAACAATGTAAATCTCTTAAAGTCATCCTTGAAAAAATTCAAAAAGCTTTGCATTTTTTCTTAGCTAAAACACCATTTAAACATTGCACAAGAGCCTGGCCTGTGTGCTCCTGCCTGTAATCCTAGCTCCTCAGGAGGCTGAGATGGAGGATCGCAGTTTGAAGTCAGCCCTGGCAGGAAAGGCTGTCAGACTCTTCTCTCCAATAAACTCAGAAAAAGCTAGAAGTGGTGCTGTGGTTTAAGTGGTAGTATGGTAGTGTTGAGTACAAAGAGGCTCAAGGACAGTGCCCAGGTCCAGAGTTAAAGCACTTCTATCCCCCCAAAAAGAATTGTACAAGTCATTATTTGCCTTAGTAGGAAGTCTACAGGGTACTACAAGGTTGTCAGCTGCAGTGTGGGTCAATGACCTTATGTAGCAATGCCATCTAAAGTGCTTGCTAAACATTAGCCTTCTGGACCTAATTGCAGAGGTCATGGAGTCAGACTTTTGGAAATATGTGTGAGAAATCTGCCATTTTTGATAGCTCCCCAGATGTCGCTTATTTGTTGAAGTTTGAGGTCTACATTTTTGCATAGTTTCTAGCAGAGTAGAATTAAATTCCAGATTTTTACCTGAGTCCTTGCTAATTTATATTCATGACTGTCTTTTTTGAATGTTAAGTGTCATGAGTATTGTGTCTGATGAGTTTATATTAATAAATATGAAATAAACCATATTAACTGCAGTTATGCAGTTTGATACTGTTGAATTCTCACTTGTTGGTTTAGGAAATCATCCAAAATGAAATTACTTTATCTACAAGCAGAGGGTGCTCTTGGATTGCATTCTGACTTCATTATCATTAGATCATGCTTACATTTGAAGGTGTGCTTGATTCAGAAGGTTCAGGTGATGTCCATAAATGGTTAATATTGCAGTTATATAGTTAAATGTTTAAGTTACTGGAAACTGGCATGTTTGACTCTGTTCTCCAAATTGATTTTCATTTGCAGAATATCATGCCCAGGCTTTTATATTCTGAACTCATCATTCAAAACATAAGTAACATGTCTTTAGATGACTTTATTATTTAGTTTTTGCCTTTTGGGTTTTTTTTCACTAAATAAGAGTATCATCAAATATGTATGAAAGCTACTAATGTATTCTGGCATTCTTTCTCATTACAAAACTTGTATCAAATATTTCTTTCAAATATACAAGTTAGGGCTGGGAAGGTGGCTCAGTGGTAGAGCACTTGCCTTGCATGCCTGAGGCCCTGGGTTCGATTCCTCAGCACCACATAAGCAAAAAGAAAAAAGCCGGAAGTGGAGCTGTGGCTCAAGTGGTAGAGCGCTAGCCTTGAGCTGAAGAGCTGAGGGACAGCGCCCAGGCCCAGAGTTCAGGCCCCACGACTGGACCCAAAAACAAAAAACAAAACAATCAAATATACAAGTTAATTTTGGATAAAAATGCACTTGCTCATTCTGTTGATGCTTTGTAACCAAAATCCCCTGGGAATACACTAGTTCTCAAATAAAGCAGATCTTCTGCCACCCCCACCCCCAATTTGGCAACAAAAGAAATAGTAACTCATGAGGAACCAGTGATATTAGCATGTTCTTGTTATTAGATCTGTCCTTAGTTACCTGTTTTGGGTGAAATTCAAAGGAAAAGTGGTTTTGGTTTAGATTGGCTGTCACAGAAAATGAGGTTAATGGCATCTGATTTAATAATTCCATAGGAGACTGGAGCAAGTTAAGGCTATAATTGCAAAAGAATAATAGACATTCAGATTCACGGGTATGAGTGATGTTGGGAATTTGTGAGGTTTATAGAAGTGTCCTTATTTTCATCTCGGTTTAGACAGTTATTCAGTAATCCTGTTACTGTAATTTGGTTGTGAAGTATCCCCTCAAATCCAACACATCCTGTAGGCATCGTCACATGAGTAGTAGGCAGTGAAACCTTTAGAAGGTGGAGACTGTATAAATGATTGAGAGTATGTTATTGGAAGGTGTATTACCTCCTTGGTTCCCTTTTGCTCATGCTTCTGGCTACTATGAGAACAGGCCTCCTCGACAAAACCAATTCAAGACCAGATGACCATGTATTCAAACCCTAAAAAGATTTTCTGGATGTGTGATCTGTTCACTGGTATCTAAAAAAAATTCTCAGGAATGTGTAATTTGCATCAGAACTGGGAATCCCTGCTGTACAGTCATGTAGCATTTACATTTATGACTGTCCCTTGTTTCTTTTTTTTGTTGATTTGTCCATCCTATTTTTGGACACATATTTACTGGAGAGATACAATATGTCTTATTTACCTGAAACAGAAGTCAGCTTCTAAATTTCATCTCATTTTTTTATGGTTTCTGAAAGGAAATAAAGTTAGCTAATTTATAGCTAATTTAATCGTAGGGTCTGTCTTTTGAGGTTTTGATGTTGAGTTACCAACTGCCAAGTGCCAGTGGTTCATTCCTGTAATCCTAGGTATTTGTAAAGGAGAGATTGGGAGGATTGTGGGTCGTTCCAGGCCAGACAGTGCAAAGAAGTTTGCCCAAAGTCTGACAGCCCCAACAGTATGGATTATTTAAATAAATTAATTAGACATACTTTTATAGGCTGACATATGAAAACATTTTATGTTGTCACACATTGACTCAATGATATGGGAAATTGTTCACAGTTTATATTAACAGAAATCATGTACAATATTTGTTCCAATGACCTAAGTGCACTTAGAAAGATGAATGTACAACATTTGTTAAATGTTACAGTTTTCCCTAGGTGGTGATTATTTTCCTCCTGATTTCCTTTATTAATCTTTCAACATTGTCACACTTAACTTGTTTTAACTTCACAATTGGAAAAAGGGGTCCAATAAATATATATTTTTAAAGATTTTTTGCCTCTTGGGATAAGTAGTACTTCCATTTTTATGTGCTATCATTTAAAAAATGGATTAAGATAGCAGGATGAATATGATAAAATATAACACATTATCTGAACCATTTATGTGATGAATTGATACTTCTCTTTTTTAGGAGTTAGAAAATTCCTTGCCAGCTTTCCTCTGAAAAATAGCTGGAATTGGCAATAGATCTTTTTTTGTTCATTTCAGCACATTTTATGAATGGATATTTATTATGAAAAGCTTCAAGCGTCTTCCTTTTACTACAAGAAGACTGGCAGACTCTTCTCACTCCATTGAGCTGATGACATACAATAGTCTGTTTATTTAATTACTTGCTTATTTAGCAGTTTTGATCCATGATGGAGTAAAGGCTCTTCCCACATTTATCTATGATGATGAAATTGAGAGCTCTTAACATGATTTATTCTATTTTGACCTATGGTTTGAATTAACTAGGTTGTTTGCATTCATTTTCTAAAGAAACATTTAATACTTGCAAAGCAATAATCTGAGAACCTCTTTGTTTTTTCAAATTGCTCTGGAGACAATTCTTAAGCTGCCTAGATTGTAAAGCTTCCTTTATTAGAGTATGAAATATAAAATTGGTTTTGATAGCTCATTTTGAAGATAATATATATGTAAGGAAGTAACATGTTGTTTCAAATAAAAGTCTCAGTGTACTATATTAGACAAACATTTTGCCAGTTCTTGTTGACCTTTTCTTACTGATCCTTAAATAAGGTTCTTTGAGAAAACTGAGGATCTTTTTAAAAGGTCTACTTAAAAAATAATTCTTATTGGCTTATATCAGTTATCCAAGGTTTTTTTTTTTGTTTGTTTTTACGGTGACATCTCCAAACATGTTTACACTTTATTCCATTTAAGATCAACTTAAAAAAATCTTATTATATAATACTTATAAGTAATAGAAAA
Organism: Dipodomys spectabilis; assembly: GCF_019054845.1. NCBI lineage: Eukaryota > Metazoa > Chordata > Mammalia > Rodentia > Heteromyidae > Dipodomys > Dipodomys spectabilis. The sequence continues at coordinate 19,450,122 of NW_024870775.1, forward strand.
AACACTAATTTTCTTAATTGGCCACCATCTCATCTTTTTCTCCTATCAGTTTTGTTGATAACATGTTCTCTATTCCCCACTTCCTTTTTTCCATTTAAATATTTACTTTTTGACCCTTGGAAATCTGGTTTATCTTCAGCTATGTATTTGATAATACCATTTAAGATCACTACTTTTACTACTAGTTTTTATACAGAAGTCCACATCTCAGGCCTGTCTTTGGGCATAGCTGTTGGTAAGTCAGCGAACTCCACTTACAGAAGAGGCCTTTCACTTCATTTGAGAATACCTCACTCCTGTCCTCATACTGAACTGACCAAGCCATGTACTTGATCCACTCAGCTCTTCTCTTCCTACCTACCAGTCCTTCATTTTCTATCAGTTGTGATCCTCAGTATCTTTTAGTGTCTAGTACAGTGTGTATTAATTTCCCTGTATAGTTTAACTTTCTCCTTTTGCTTTCTGGAGCTCTACTTGAGTAGAGTTATGTCAAATCATATCAGTGTCTGTATATTGTGTTTATTTTTTTTGTTTGTTTCTGGAAGAGTAAAGCTCTTTATTTATTTTTAAGTTTCTTAGAACCTTGCTAGAGTAAGCCCTGAATATTTGTTATGTGGAATAAAATGAGAGATGTTCCTCATAATGAACTAGTCTTCTTAGCTATGCTTAACAAGTAAGATGGAAAAAGTTGATAGGACATAATTTTCTGTTTTTCCTTTTGGGAGGTCTTTATCTCCAGGAGAGATAGTATACTGACTATGTAAAGTTCTTATTTTCTTCATTTTATGTGTTTATTCATTTTATATGGTAATACTGTGTATTTTTTCTGAAATTTGGATTCATCTTTGTCAGAGTGCAAAAGGCAAGCTTTCCAAAGTTAAAACCTTTTAACTTAAATAATTTAGCATTATGAGTACTTTCCTAAGCCAGTTGAAGGAGAGTCAAATTTATTACTTACAGACAGAATTTCTGAATGGTCAGAATTGATGTAACCTTTTCTTTTGTGACCTTTAGAGCTTGGCAAATTCAACAAATTCTATTTTGAGTTAATTGATTTGTTTGGTCTAAGAATATGCAAATTGATAATTGAAGGCTATATTCTATGCTAAACTATTTTGCTACAGTCCTTAGTATCATTGGAGACATTAGGAAACTTTGGTTTGAGAATGAGAACTCGTAGTTTGATAGCACGAACAATCACATATTTAGGGATTTCAGCTCTCAGTCACTTGGTCTCTGGATTAAGAACTGAATCCTCTCAGAATTTAAAGGGAGCACTGCTAGAAACTAGACAGTGGAAGTCTCTGGACTTGCAGCCTAGATCTTATGCCTGGAAATCCCTCTCTGTATTATTGGATATTCTACTTTGGGTTTGTAGGAGTAGAGCAGGAAATTTCAGTAGTGTAATTTTTTGGCAAGGGTTTGAGATAGGAATAATCAATTCATCATTAGTAAAAGTGCAGAGAGGTGTAAGTCTCCTTGTGTGTGTGTTGTGGGGAGGGCATTTGCTTTTTATTTTTGAGTGGAGAAAAAGCTGTGTGTCATTTTGTCTTTTTCCCTTAGCTCATCCTTTCTTTTCATGCAGGACTGGGTACCAGGCCCTAAAAGCTGGGTGGAGAGGCTCCTTTTCTTAGAGCTGAGCTGAGATATCTTTGCTCTAGATTCACTTAATCGTGTAGCTCTCCCATTGTTTTGCCTGCAGATCTGCATGGATCTGTGCCTTGAAATGTGACTGGCTTTTAGTTAATGGTGTGCTGGGTTTTAGTTTGGCCCTTGAAATTTTTTTCAACTTCTTACTGTCTTGTTTTGTAATATACTCTTGATTTCTTTCTTTCTCCATTTACCATACCAAGTCTATTAACTCAGTTTGGAGAATAATACTTTGTATCAAAATAGCCTATAATGTGATATATTAGCTTTAATCTCCCAAATAAGTCATTAACCTTAAATGGAATACAGTGAAAGTTTGTCTAGTACAAAACTTTCTCAGTCTTTACTTTTTATTTATTTATTTTTGTCAGTTATGGGGCTTGAACTCTGGGCCTGGGCACTGTCCCTGAGCTTCTTTTGCTCAAGCCTAGCACTCTTATCACTTGAGCTACAGTGCCACTTCTGGCTTTTCCTGTTTATGTGTTACTGAGGAATCAAACCCAGGGCTTCATGCATGCTAGACCAACACTCTAAGCCACATTCCCAGCCCTCTCAGTCTTTATATTAGGAAAAGGGCTCATTACAACTAGTTTTTATCGAGGGCTAGGATTATAAATACCCAGCCTGCAATTCCTCTTACTGTGCCTTCTCTCCATTCAGCTTTCTTTTAGAAATGGCAATGTTGTTGCTCAAGACTCCTGTCTTTGTTTACTATCCAGGCATAGGATCCTGTGCTATACTACTCATTTTTCTGAAATGGCATTTCCAACTCAGGGCTTGCTTAACCATTCCTCCAACCTGTATTAAAACATAATGCTGTATAAAAATACAGCGTGCTTATTTGTTGTTCATTTATCTAGGACTGCTATTGTACTCCATGGCTGACTTGAGTAGTTATGTTCAGATATCATGTGGCCTACAGGCCTTACCATATATTGTCTGTAGGTTTACAGGAAGAGATTGCCAGCCCCCTTGCTGAGATTTGACCAGCCTCTGATTCTTGTGTGTTTAGTGATGAATCTGCTTGCCTGATTTATGTTTGTTGAATAATAGTTCTTTCCTTTACCAAGGCATATTTAGTGATATTCCTGTGTTTAGCCTAAGAACTCAGCAGGAGCACTGTGTGCTCTTTGTTTGTGTTCTTAGTACTGCAGCACTTTTCTGCCGCTCTCAAGTGCAGTTGTACTTTTGTAAATGGTGTAGGAATGCTCCTTCTGTATTGAGTTGCACAGTTGGCCATGTTGTATTATCATACTTGTAGATGAAAGTCAAGGGAGCTGCTGGCTTGATTGGCACATTTCATAGTGGGCTGATTAGCATGAGGCATGACTTCCTTTTGGCATTTTTCAAGCTGCATGATCTGGAAATCGAAAATAATGGTTTTGACACAGGTTCTTTTATTTGTATTACCTTACAAACACATGTGCAAATTCTCCCTGGCACTGTTGCTTAGAAGGATTATGTCCTGTAAATGCTCCCCCCGCTCCTTTTCTTTTATATCACTTTTCTGTCACAAATCCTTCCTGGATTTTATTATAAATATTTACACTACTTGATGCTGTAAAACTAGAAGGTATGTCCTGGCTTTCCTATGTTGTTTTTTTTTTTTTTGTTTGTTTGTTTTTTTTTTGCCAGTTGTGAGGCTTGAACTCTGGGCCTGGGCGTTGTCCCTCAGCTCTTCAGCTCAAGGCTAGCGCTCTACCACTTGAGCCACAGTGCCACCTCTGGTTTTCTGGTGGTTAATTGCAGATGAGATTCTCAGGGACTTTCCTATTCTGGCTGGTTTATTTTTGTTTTTAATTTGATTTCCCAGACTTTATTGAAACCCTTCTTATGAGACCTATTCCTTTTAAGAAAAGAAGCCTGCCTTTTTGTCATGTTTAGAGCTTGTGAAAACATCACAAGCTCTTGTTGTTAGTACAGTATTGGCAGCCATGGTAGTGGTAGCAGTCATATTATCATAGAATAGCTGTAGGTCATGATATATACTGTTAAAGATGATACATGGAAGCTCTTGGCACACTGCAGGCTACCCTATTCCATCCTTCTTTGTATAGAACTGTGGTTCCTTCACAGATGAACCTTGTGCTGTCAATAGATGTGCCTATGTGAGTGGGTATTTATTTTCAGGAACTTGTTGCCACAGTGTGTTCTGTGTTGGACACACAGCTGTTACATGGAATGGTTGTTCATATTATAACAGGGGCAGAAGCATGCTATGGATATTGAATAAAATGATGATTTGTATTCAAGTTACTGAAGAGTCAGGAGCTGGGTCTGTATACTGTATACTTTTCCTTCATAAGCTAGACAACCTTGTACAGTTTACCTAGCTTTTCTGAACTTCACATTCCTCAGCAATAACACATACACACAATTAGAGTATATGTGTTTTGAATTTATGGTGGTAATAATAAAACATATCAGAATTTTGAAGAATTTGAACCTAAAAGGCTACAGAGAGGTTAGGTGGTAAAATGGTACAGGTTCTCTGTGTATTGTTCCTTAAAGGGAGGATACTGTAGACATGAAAGCACTAATCACACAATTTGGGTTATGTTATAGCAAAGTGGTATGAATAGTATTTATTATTTTTATATATTTAAAATTATTTGTAGACTATTTAAAAATTTTTAATATTTTTATTATCTTTAAATAGTTATATAAAGGAGATGCTATTGAACAAAGCAGTTTATGAATACAGTATACTTTGATCAGTGTCATCTCTTTCAACATTCTCATCCATCCCTTCCAATCTACCTCTTTCCTCACTTTTTGAGTTTTTGAGTCGGGTCGTGGGGCATGAACTCTGGGCCTGGGCGCTGTCCTTCAGCTCTTCAGCTCAAGGCTAGTGCTCTACCACTTGAGCCACAGCGCCACTTCCGGCTTTTTTTTCTGCTTATGTGTTGCTGAGGAATCGAACCCAGGGCCTCAAGTATGCAAGGCAAGCGCTCTACCACTGAGCCACCTTCCCAGCCCATTGAATTTGAATTTTTGACTATATTCCCCAACCCTTTTTCTTTTCTTCATTTGGCTACCTCTACCCTTTGACATTACCCCAACACTTTCCCTCCCACCCTCCCTCCCTCCCTCCCTCCCTCCCTCTCCCTCTTCTCTCTCTCTCTCTCTCTCTCCCTCCCCCCTCTCTCTTTTTCTATTTCTTTCATTCTTTCAGGCTGCTGCAAAAGCTTTATTGTTATTTGGTCCAAGGCTTGCGAAGCGCTCCAGGGTAATTAGTTAAGAAGCTGCCCAGTGGCTAGAGGGAGCGGCTCCGATGGAAACCCTGATGTTAAGTGATTCAGAGATGGCCCTTGAAGCTACGGGACTCTAGGGTCTTCCAGTCCTGCTTAAAGAGATACTTGCCTTGCCAGCTTGCTGGGGTTGGTTAGGTGGTTGCCCATCTTCTTGATGAGCTTCGCCTCTTTAGCCAAGAAGTCACAGTCTGTGCGAGCATGAAGATCAATCCCTTGGTTCAGGGCCAAGGTGGCTTCCATGGCTTCCATGGTTTTACCCCACCCATCTTGAGAAGGCTTGTGCATGGCTGCTACGCTGGTTCTGCATCTTCGGACGATGATGGGTGCCCTCACTCTTCTCCTCCACAAACTCACGGAAAAGTAGCCCATGCCTCCTAGATCCATATTGTCCCAATTGAAATACTAGCCCAGGGAGAAGTAAGTTTAGGAGGCCCACAAATGCACATTGACCAGGTGGTTGATGGCAGCCGCCATCATGGTAGAATAATTCCGACGAATCTGGGAGGTCTTGGCTAGTTGTCGGTACAGTACCCCACCTTTCTGAAATACCTATTTCATGGCGCTCATTTTGTTGGCTTTTTGATTGTTTGTCTAAGTAATTCTCAGGGATGCAACATGCTGCAAAGAAACAGAGTTTTTCCTGATATGAAACTTGAAAATCTCCCATATTGAAGGAGGCAGGTCAGAGGCATGGGAACAGGCTGGACAGCCTCAGCTGGACTTGGCCATGATCCCTGACCTGCCTAGAAAGAACTTGATGCAAAAACTTATGGTAATTCCCTCCTTCTTCTGGACTTTCTTCATTGTTCACTTTTTACACTGAGATCACAGACATACTGAGCTGCCCATGTGGACAGCTTCATTTGCTCCGTGGGGCTGGACCTGCTTCATCTGCATGCTAGGTTCATTTCCTGAGATAAAAGATACTTCTCTCCAAGACAGTCCCTATTCCTTTGAACAGTTGACAGCTAAGTCTGGAATGCATATGGTACAGGAAGGGAGCATGAGAGCAGGCCTCCATGGAGAAAAAGCAGTGTAATCCCTGGGACCAAGCTTAGAATGTCATAATGATGGGCAGGAGGTAAGCTCTCTCTTATACATGCACCCATCCTGGGCTTAAACCTTGGCCTGGGCATTGTCTCTGAGCATTTTTGCTCAAGGCCAATACTCTACCACTTGAACCACTGCTCTATTTCTGGCCTTTTGGTATTCAATTGGAGATAAAAATTTCATGAGGGCTGGGAAGGTGGCTCAGTGGTAGAGCATTTGCCTTGCATGCTCGAGGCCCTGGGTTCGATTCCTCAGCACCACATAAGAAAAAAGCCAGAAGTGGCGCTGTGGCTCAAGTGGTAGAGTGCTAGCCTTGAGCTGAAGAGCTGAGGGACAGCCCCTAGGCCCAGACAGAGTTCAGGCCCCACGACCGGACCCTCCCCCCCACCCCCCCCAAAAAAAAAAAATTTCATGGACTTTTTCTGCCTGGATTGGCTTTGAACCGTGATATTTAAATCTTAGCTTCCTGAGTAGCTGGTATTATAGGGAAGAGCCACTGGTGCCCAATGCGTGGAAAGTTTATTAATTCAGGAAGATATTTCTGAAACTGATTCATAGTACTCTCCTTTACCTGTCACAATCACAAATTTGCCAAGCAATTAATAATAACACAATAGAATGTTTGCAGTAAAAAAAAATCACTACGATAGCAGCTAAGGACAAAGAAGTACATAGTTATAGGTAAGGAATGTTTATTTCTTTTTTTGAATACTTTAGCTATACAGTTAAGAATATAGGGTACCTTCTTTCACATGTAATTTTGTGATAATATTATTAGAGAGAAGATAATAGGGTTATTAGGATGTATTGTATAGTCCTAGAAGGAAGTAATAAGGTTCCTTTTATACTTTTAGCCTAATGCCTAAAGTAAAACATTTTATTGTTATTCTCACACTTTCTCTTCCCTTTTAAAGATACTTAGTAATATAGTGAACAGACAATTTAACCTCATTTAGGTCTACTTCAACACTGTCTCTAAAAAACATGTAAGAAGAGAGAGCTCGTTATGATTTACAGTTTATTTAACACTTTTGGAATGGTCTCCAGTTTTGGACTCTTCCTCCTTAATGGACCATTGATAGAGGAGAGCAATTCACTACCCCCATCTATGTTTACTGGGTTGATCTTTCCTTGCACCTTTGTCATTTTCTACAAACTTTTAGACCCATTTAGGTCTCTGTCTTAGGAAAACAATTTTGGAACTTTCCATTCCTTTGACATACAGTCATGTGTCCTGCTTCTGTTTATCTTAGCATTAGTTTTCAGTGCAACCTAATAATTGGCACTCACAGCTTTACCCTGAATGGAAAAATCTCTTAGGGGTTTTTAGTTCAGTCAGATTTACAGAGAAAATTTGTATCTATAGCCATTCCTTGAATTTGTTTCATTTTCTGAGTTTATCCTACTGTTTCTGAGACAATTCTTAGAGGTGTATATGCATTGTTATATATAGCCACGGTATGCTAATTCTGTGAAATTGTGGTCTAGTTAGGGGACATGAATGATGACTGCATTCATACATTGTTATACCAAATATGATAGATATATACATCTTCCTTTGAGTTGTAATGAAAAGGAAATGCCTGTCAGCTTAATTTGTCACCAGGCATGTTCTTATTTAAAGCCCTTTAAAGTGAAATAAAAAGCTTGACCTAAGATTATGGTTACTACAAACTTGACAGCTGCTGTGACTGTGGTATAAAATACTATCAGGGTCTTGCTTGCCATAATATCTGTGTAGCTCATTTGAAAAGCTGTTAAATGCAGTAAGTGTTCTTAGGTATGGTAATGACTCAGATGTTCCCTGCAATCAGAAATCTGATGTGTTATGTGGTCCAAGTCTTTTGAGATATCCATGAGTGGTCATGACAGCCAGTGTGTCTTCTGTCATTCCTCTGCCAAGGCGGAAGAGCTTCAGTCTTGACACTCATCAGCTGTTTGCTCTTCCATTCCACAATAGCTCCAAAATAGTGGTAAGGAAAAAGGGAACCTCTTTAAAGACTGTCCTATAAGAATGGCGTAAAACTTCTCCCTGACACAGAGTTTCACACACCCATGCATTTGTTTGTTCCATGACCAACTGCCTGTGTCTGGCAGCAATGCTGAGTAGAGCCTGTCCTGTGCCTGTATTGCTTAGACTAGATGCTCTAGTTTATGAGAATCTCTGCTGTTGTTCATTGGATGTGTAGCAGCTCCAGTTGTGACAATTAGAATATTTCCAGGCATTCTCAGCTTTCCCCTTTGAGTGTGTGTATGGGAGGTGGGAGGACATGGTAGCAAAAATCAGTTGCAGTTGGTGTTGTTTTTTTGTTTTTTTGTTTGGGTCCAGTCGTGGACCTGAACTCTGGGGCTGGGCGCTGTCCCTCAGCTCTTCAGCTCAAGGCTAGCGCTCTACCACTTAAGCCACAATGCCACTTCTGGCTTTTTTTTTTCTTTCTGCTTATGTGGTGCTGAGGAATCGAACCCAGGGCCTCATGCATGCAAGGCAAGCGCTCTACCACTGAGCCACCTTCCCAGCCCCAAGATTCCAGGTTTTGTTTTTTTTTGTTTTTTGTTTTTTTTGGGTCCGGTCGTGGGCCTTGAACTCTGGGCCTGGGCGCTGTCCTTCAGCTCTTCAGCTCAAAGCTAGCGCTCTACCACTTGAGCCGCAGTACCACTTCCGGCTTTTTTCTTTTTGCTTATGTGGTGCTGAGGAATCGAACTCAGGGCCTCAGGCATGCAAGGCAAGCACTCTACCACTGAGCCACCTTCCCAGCCCCTCAGTTGCAGTTGAGAACCACCCATTTCTGAACATTTTAGTTTGGCATGGCAACCAAGCAAGCACACTGGAAAATAGTACCAGATACAATTTTGTGCCTTAGCAAGCAAGAGCCTCATGCATGGTGTGCTGTGACAGAACAGAAGTGGTCCAAGTGCCTCCAGAGTGATTGCTAATTCCTCTGGTTTTCTCAGGTTGACACTTGAACACTTGGCAGTGTTTCTTGAAGAGTGGTACAAGTTCATTTTTATTGTAATAGAATTTGGCTTTTAAAACACCAAGAGAAAATTTTACTAAAGGCTGTCCCCCAAATTACTTTCTTTTATATCTTAATTAAATATTTCTACTGTTAGAACACTCATGAAATAGCAAAGGATATTTTAAATTATCTAGTGGTAATTATATGGCCTAGTCATTTACTTCTTACTATATATAGTGCAGTCAATTTTCAGATGGTTTGGGAGGTGGAGATTGAGAGGATCTGGTTGGACGCCAGTTGGCAGGGGATTGTTAGTGAGACCCCAAATATGAGACTCTAAAAAAACAATCAACCTAAACAAAAGAATCTGAAGGTATGGCATAAATGGTAGAGTACCTATGTAAGCATGAGGCTCTACTCCCCTCCTCACCCATGTGGGGGGGAAAAAAGATTTATCATTACTGATTGACTAGATGTAGCTAGTAAAATTAAACGTATTCCCTTAGAGATAGTCAAAGTTCAGGAAAAAATTAATTTGTATGTATCGTTTGTATAAATGTCACATTGTAACTATTTCCTATATAACACTTGAAGATAGCCTAATTCATCAGCTAATCCTTATTATTACAGCTCCTATATTGGAGTGTAATATGAAAAGTGAAAGGTAAAATTTTCTTCCGTCTCAATAAAAAAAAGGTAAAAACTTGTATTTAACTGTGTTCCTTTCTTGGAATTTGTTTGCCATGGTTATCTTTTCATGTTATTGCTTCTTCTTAAAGTAAATTTCCATTATTTTAAATTCTTTATCCTATTGGTTTGTAGTATTTGAAGTATGTTATTCATTCAGCTTCTGTGTCTGCTGGCTTCTGAGTTCATTTGTTTAGTTCAGCTTCTGAGCAGGCTATATTTGGTAATAGGGATTATGTACTAATGTCAGAGGAAGAGAAAACTTGGAGCTGTGGTGGGATACATGAGAAGCATCAGGTGGCTACATTGGGTCAGACTTTGATGAAATGAATTGGACTGAATGAGAAAAGCAAGAGAAATCAGCATGATTGGTTTAAAGAAGTTCTATTCTTGGGCTGGGAATGTGGCTTAGTGGTAGAGTACTTGCCTACCATGTATGAAGACCTGGGTTTGATTCCTCAATACTACACAAATAGAAAAAGCCAGAAGTGATGCTGTGGCTCCATTGGTAGAATGCTAGCCTTGAGCCAAAGAAGCCCAGACACAGTGCCCAGGCTCAGAGTTCAACCCCCAGGACTTGTGGGGGCAGGTAGGGAGAAGATGTATGTAGACACGTCTAACTCTTAGGACACACAGCTGAATTTGCATTAACATATAGAACATCTTCACAGCATACAGTTCCTGCCTATAGAAGCATTTTAATTTCTTAGCAGTAATTTAAGAAAAATTTATTTGAATATGAGATGTAGATAATTTATTCAGTGTTCAGAAATGCCAAATGACATTTGGGTAGCTAATTCATTAATATTCAGTTGAATTAAGCATAACCAAGATGTAACCACATAAGGCCATGTAATGCAATACTTTATGGTTTCTCTGTTAAGCAATATGTAGCCAATGATCTTTTTAATCATTTTGATTTTATTATGGAAACAAAAAGTACTGTAAATCTTTCAACATTTACATTTTTACATAATAAATCTCTTATAGTCCAAATGGTAGATTCCATAAAATGAGACTATATTTCGTTGTTCCTTTAACAACTGCTACCTGAACTGCTACCTGAGCCCTGAATAAGATTTGTTTGTAAATATTTTGGTGTTTCCTCTGTGCATTTGATTTCTAATGTATAATAGCAATATGTAACACAAAACTTAAATTTTTTAGATTATCAGCGCCCAGGCCCAGAGTTCAAGCCCCACTACCGACAAAAAAAAAAAAAAAAAAAAAAAAAATATATATATATATATATATATATATATTTAGATTATGTTCTTTTATTATTATTACTTATTTTTTTATTGTAAAGGTGATGTTCAGAGGGGTTACAGTTACTTACATAAGTCATGTGTTGAGTACATTTCTTTGTGAATAGTGTTGCCTCTTCTCTCTTTTTTTAATTCAGCAAATCAGCATCAACTTATGAATATAAATGCTGTGTTAAATTGAAAGCCTCTTGTACAGCTATTTGAAAGTAATAATTATTTTCCTTTCTTTCCCTCCCTCCCTCTTCCCTCCTTTCCTCTCTCCCTTCCTCTTCTTTCTCTCCTTCCTTCCTTCTTCTCTTCTTCCCTCCCTCCCTCCTCCTTCCTTCCTTCCCTCCCTTCCTCTTCTTTCTCTCTCCTTCCTTCCTTCCTTCCTTCCTTCCTTCCTTCCTTCCTTCCTTCCTTCCTTCCTTCCTTCCTTCCCTCCCTCCTTTTCTTTCTCTCTATCTTTCTTTCTTTCTTTCTTTTTCTTTCTTTCTCTTTCTTTCTTTCTTTCTTTCTTTCTTTCTTTCTTTCTTTTTTCTTTTCTTTCTTTCTTTCTTTCTTTCTTTCTTTCTTTCTTTCTTTCTTTCTTTCTTTCTTTCTTTCTTTCTTTCTTTCTTTCTTTTTCTTTCTTTCTTTCTTTCTTTCTTTCTCTTTCTCTTTTCCTTCCTTCTCTTTCTTCCCTTCCTTCCTTCCTTCCTTCCTTCCTTCCTTCCTTCCTTCCTTCCTTCCTTCCTTCCTTCCTTCCTTCCTTCCTTCCTTCCTTCCTTCCTTCCTTCCCTCCCTCCCTCCTTCCCTCCCTCCCTCCTTCCTTCCCTCCCTCCCTCCCTCCCCTTGAACTAGCCTGGACACTCTTTCTGAGCTTCTTTTGTTCAAGGCTGTCACTCTACCACTTGAGCCACAGCTCCATCTCTGGCTTTTTGGTGGCTAATTGTAGATAAGAGACTCACAGACTTTCCTGTCCAGGTTGGCTTCAAACCATGATCCTCAGATCTCGCTTTCCTGAGTAACTGGGATTATAGACATGAGTTAGTAGCACCTGGCAATAATAAAATTTTAAAAAAGAAACCAGCATCAACAGAAAGGTTCTGACAGCTTCCATAATTCATTTAACTCTATATATAATGTGTAAAATCTATATAAGTGACCTAAAATTTAAATCAGTAGTAGACTGTGGTACCATACTTCCTGGGGTTTGAATCTTGCATCTAATCCAAATCTTTTGCAAACCAATTAACTTTTTTTTTTGGTTTGTCATGGGGCCTGAACTCTGGGCCTGGACACTGTCCCTCAGGTCTTTAGCTCAAGGCTCGCGCTCTACCACTTGAGCCATAGTTCCACTTCGGGCCTTTTCTGCTTATGTGGTGCTGAGAAATTGAACCGAGGGCCTCATGCTTGCAAAGCAAGTACTCTACCACTGAGCCACCTTCCCAGCCCCAAACGAACTAAGTTTTCAACATGTTGGTTTTTCTTGTGTGATACCCATGGATAATAATTAGTCCAACCTCTGAGGGTTATTAAATGTAATGCCCTTAGAATAGTCCTTAGCATTTAGTAAGTAATATGTTTGAAGTAAGTAAATACATTAAATAAGGAGTAGACAGATGCTTTCCTCAGTATCAATAAAATTGAGAATGCATCACATTTTCCCCCCACCTCATTGTTAATGCAATAAATAATTATTGGCCCTCAGAGTTACTAGTTGTAGTAATGGGCTGGTTAAGTGCGGTTGGTCATCGTTCCATTACTGGCAAGCTCAGAGACTGACATATATACAATCATTATATAATTAATTATGACTGGTATTGTGACACACAGTGATGGCATTGGCTTCTTGTGGTAGTGGTAACTGAACTAGTTCATTGGCATTTAAAGCAAGGTATGAAGAAAACTGACTGGATAAATATGGTTGATATAATAGGGAGAGGCCATTGTTACCAGCAAAGGTAATCGTACATAGGAAGATTCTTAAATTACTAAGTAAAAACCTCATTGTTATCAAAGGAATAACAGTAGAGACAAAGAAAACCTGAATTAATACTGATATTTCCATTGCATTTTTGAACTGTGTGGGTTCTTTATAGCTGCAGGTATAGCTCTGTGTGAAACCCTGGGTTTAATCCATAGCACTGAAAAAAAAAAGACAAAACAATGACCCCAAATACTATTAGGATTTACTCTGCAACACGCCTTGCTCTACCCTGCAATATGTCTTGCTTTGTGTCATTCCACATCTTCCTCCATGCATATTTCTTTTCCTACCTTTCAGTCTTCTTCTGCCTCAAAGTCCCTGAAGTCCCTGGGGACCTTTGCCCCACAGTGTATCCATCACGCTACAGGCTTCTTAAACACACTTTTTTTCATCTTACAATTTCTTTTTTTTTTTTTTCCATCTTACAATTTCTTGCCATACTTTTGTAACTATTCCTAAGCCAACCTTATCAGAGGAATATTTGAACTTTTGGGAAATTGATAGGAAGGAGCTTTTTGCAAGTTATTGGAATGAAGGTTTTGACTATTTGAAAATCAAGAATATAACTTGATCTCATAACTTTAGTTAAAGAAATCATACGTTTCTACTTATAGCCCAAGGACTATTCTAGCTTAGACATTAAAGATGAGCTTATTTAAATTCTGCCTGTTATTTTCCTAAGGAATCTTTTTATGTTCGTCCATGTTTTTGATCCTCTGACCAACTCATTCTTGAATGCCATGTCATAGAAAATTCTTAAATTCCAAGGAGTAACCAACTATATTGTTTGGCTTTCCATTTATAACAGCCTGGTTATTATTTATTTGTAATGAAATAGTGCCAATTAATAGTAAATAGAAAGGAGAGGTGGTTCTTGCTGTGTTAGCATAGGAACTCTATGGACTTGAATCAAACCATCATGCAATGAAATGCCTAAAAACACAATGTACTTCATATTTTCTGGTTCAGGTATATCATAACTGAGTTATAATAAAGTGAGACCAGTACAGTCATTTGTCTCTAGAACACATAGTAAATAGACACAGGGCACGTGAAAGACATTTTTTATCATCAGTGAAAAAGTTTTTTTCAGTACAGTCAACCAGTACCTTTCAGTAAAATGTTTTAGGAAATAAGAATTGGCACTTAAAATAGGTTTCTCCATCTCATACTTATGATTAAGAGACTAAGCATATGTACCAAAGTACCAGGAATTTACTGTTGCCCCCAAAAGACCATGAGTACTATTTCTGAATTTACTGTGTGTCTCTTGATGGGATAGTTTCTCATGCTACATTCACCACAGGAACTGTAAGCCTTGCTTAAGGTTTTGTTAGCACTGACTCTGATCTGTGATTGGGAAGATTCTTGAATGTTACTATTGCCCCAAAATAATTAGGTTTAACTGTGTGCACATATGCTTTTATAAAGAAAGACCGTTAAAGCAGTTAAAAATTTAAAACAGAAGATTCTTCTCTTCTAAATTATACATTTGCTTTATTGAATCTGCCAGAAGAAGTCTAGAGTAAATACAGGGCTATTCTTTGAAAATAATCTTCCAATAACCTTTATAGTTCAATGTCAATAATTTAATTGTACTCTTTGAAATATTACTCATTTTTAGAAATTTAGTAATGTTATATCATTGTGGTTGTTGTTTATCAGTAGTCTGACATTTTATCATTACTAAAATTACTGTTTCCACCTGAGGATTAAAATAAGATTGTGGGGTGTGTGTGTGGTGGGAGGGCAGGGGGCTTGAACTCAGGGCCTGGGTGATTTCCCTGGACTTTTTTTGTTTTAATTGTAAAGGTGATGTACAGAGGGTTTACAATTACATAGGTAAGGAAATGAGTACAATTCTTTTTTTTTTTTTTTTTTTGGGTCCGGTAGTGGGGCTTGAACTCTGGGCCTGGGCGCTGTCCCTCAGCTCATCAGCTCAAGGCTAGCGCTCTACCACTCGAGACACAGCGCCACTTCCGGCTTTTTTCTTTTTGCTTATGTGGTACTGAGGAATCGAACCCAGGGCCTCAGGCATGCAAGGCAAGCGCTCTACCACTGAGCCACCTTCCCAGCCCATGAGTACAATTCTTGTTGAATATCTCTAGTTTTCTCCCACTATTCCTCTTGCCTAGCTCCCCTGCCCTCCTCCCAAGTTGTAAAGTTCATTTCCAACATAGTGTTTTTAAGTATCACTGTTGCTGTGGGTCACCCTTTGTCCTTTATCTCATCATTTCTGATTTCCCTTCCCATCCCCAAATCAGATAAACTTACATACAATACAAAAAAGTGGAGCTGTAGCTAAAGTGGAAGAGAACTTGCCTTGAGCTGAAGAGCTGAGGGACAGCGTCCAAGCCCAAAGTTCAAGCCCCACAACCGACAAAAATAAAATAAAAATAAATAAAATAAAATATATACCCTGTGAACTTAATTTAGGCTGGGAAGGTGGCTTACTGGGAGAGCACTTGCCTTGCATGCATGAGGCCCTGGGTTCGATTCCTCAGCACCACATAAGCAAAAAGAAAAAAGCCAGAAGTGGCGCTGTGGCTCAAGTGGTAGAGCGCTAGCCTTGAGCTGAAGAGCTGAGGGACAGTGCCCAGGCCCAGAGTTCAGGCCCATGACCCGACCCAAAAAACAAACAAAACAACAACAACAACAAAAAGGATAACAAGATTAAAAAAAAACAGTGGCAATTGGGAGTGAACCAAAGGATAAATAACAAACAAAAAACCAAAGTAATTGAATACAGTACACTAAGGAAAAAAAACCCGTATTATTTCCGTATCTTATAGTTCATTTCAATTTATAAGGTCATATGTGTAGAGCTACTGAACTATTGTGCTCAAGGTTGGTGATCTACTTAGCCACAGTGCACTTGTAGTTTTTTCTGACAAGTTTATTGGAGATAAGAGCCTCATGAATTTTTCCTGTTTGGTCTGGCTCGAACTGTGATCCTCAGATCTAAGCCTCCTGAGTAGCTAGGATTATAGTCATGAGTCACCAGCACCCAGAAGAAATTAAGATGGCATTCTTAATTGGGTTTTTACAATAACATATTTTGATTAAGGGTCTTTTTTTTTTTTTTTTTTTTAGCATTTCTAGGGTAGGAATATGTAACTTCAACTGCATTATTAATTATTAATTGCTCTTTTGATGTTTCTTGTTGCTTTGTAAATGGGAATACACTTGTACAGGAGCAAACATTATTCCTGAAGCCTTTTTCCTGTGTTCTAATTAGCTCTTAGCATGTTGGTTAGTTAAACTGCCATATAAAAATCAAGCCTTTGATAAAGATTGGGGTTATCTGTTTACCTTTAGGCCTTACATTCCAAACATGTCAATCGAAATTCTTTGGACACATGTAAAATGGAAATGTAAAATAATCTTCAGTTTTTGCAGGTATATATATATATATATATATATATATATATATATATAGTTTCCATTTATTAATTTTACTTTCATATTTATATGTGGGTTAGAGCATATTACTGTCTTATCTAATAACTCATTTCATCCCATTCTGACAATAAAATAAATTTTTTTCATGAGTCAAGTGTAAATTGCTCTGCTCTGGTTTCAATTGTAGATATATTTACAGTAAAAAACTGGAGAACCATTTTTTATTTGAAAAATTTTCTATGCTTATACATGATTTTAATGTTTTGTTAGTATTACAATTAGAATCTAAATGTTAAGTGAATTGCTTCTGTCCTAAGATAGGTTTATTGTGCTGACATTCTCAAAGCTATCTTCTTCTAACTCCTATGAATACGGAAGGTAAGTATACTCATCTTGGCATCTCTTCACAAACTCTATTGTCTGATAATAGGCAGTTGTTTTCCGATTGGAGCAAAGATGTCTTTTATCTTCTCTTGGATTGATGGGGAAGAATGATGAAAGAGGTGGGAGAAAAACAACCACAACGACCCCCAAACAAAATCTAACAAGTGCCCATCAGTCCTGATGGCATGGTTGTAACATGTGCCTATCTATTTACCGCTGTTGGCTTTTAGATGGAACATTATATTGCTCAGTCTCTCCTCATGTAAATCACATACCCTTCACTAGGGGGAGAATCAAGTTGCTTGCTTTAGTTAGCAAACTTCATAATGAGGAGAAGTCTTAGGAATGAATCATGCAATGAACTGTAATAACTTCAGCCTATTACAGAAGTTGTAATTAAAAAATTGGGGAGGAAAGGAATTAATGGATAATAAGTAATATATAAAATGGTCTCACGGTGAAAGTTGAAAGTTATTCCAATATTTGTTTACCTTATGTAGTTAGCTTATTTATTGGTACTTGCTAGAACATGGTAGGCTCCGAAGTATTTATAGACTAAATGCTGTTGAAACTGTTGACATTATTGCAGCAGCACATATTAACTTTGAATCAAAGATAAATGCACTTTAATATTTGAATAAAGAGCTGGGCCTCCTCTTTAATGGTTTTCAATAGACATTGCATTGAGTTGGGAAGTAAAAGCTTTTGGTTAACCTGGAAATGTGGCTTAGTGGTAAAATGCTTGTCTCACACTCATGAAACCCTGGGTACGATTACTCAGTACCACATAACCAGAAAAAGCTGGAAGTGGCATTGTGACTCAAGTGGTAGAGTGCTTGCCTTGTACAAAAGAAGCTGAGGGACAGTGCACAGGCTCTAAGTTCAAGCTCTAGGACTGCCAAAAAAAAAAAAAAAACCTTTTGGTGGGATAGGCCTCATCATTTTGAGATATGAGATGATATAGGTCAGGTTTAGTAATTTGTAGCAATTTGGTGTGGTAAATTTCCAGTGGCATTAGAGTAATGAGAATGATTTTCAGCTTTGAGTAGGAGAACAATAAAGGATGAGCAGTCTCATATTTAATTAGTATTCATTTCTATAAAAGTCACTATTCACTGGATGCTGGTGGCTTACACCTGTAATCCTAGCTACTCAGGGGCTGTGATTTGAGGATTGTGGTTCTAAGCCAGCCCAAGCAGGAAAGTCCATGAGACTCTCTTTTTATCTCCAAAAAAGCTGGAAGTGGAGCAGTGGCTAAAAGTGGTAGAGTGCCAGCCTGGAGCTAAAAGCCCTGTGACAGCATTCAGGTCCTGAGTTCAAGCCCCAGGACTAGTACACATATGTGTGTGTGTGTGTGTGTGTGTGTGTGTGTGTGTGTGTGCGTGCGCGCACGTACACACATGTCATTATTGACACGTGTCATTATTCATACTTCCTTACTCTCTTTTCTCAGCAGCAGCCTTTGGAATATAAAACAAACTAAACCCTAACTGGTTTATTGCTGCACTAACTTGCTCATTCCCAATGACCTGCTGCCTTTTCCCTTAATGTGGTCCCTCAGTCCCATGAGGAATGATTTTTGCATTCTGATTTCATGGGTATGTATATTCAGTAGTGAAGACAGCCCATCCTGTTTTTCCCCCTCTTTCTTTTCTCTTTAATCCCATGGCAGTTGGTGGAAAGTATTTTGGGGCTTACCTGAGGAAGTGAAACTACTGTCACATAATGATTTCTTATCCCCCCCCCCAATAGGGTAATCCTTTCTATGATCATTGGATAACTTTTACAAAGATGGAGGTGCTTTATTTGGCACAGATGGATAGAATTGTTTTAAAGTGACTTATTGCTTGGTAGAACATGAGGCTGATAATGGTGGTATTTATGATTGCTTTTTGGAGTTATTCCAGTTTGGGTTTAAATATAACTGCATGTGAGTATGAGAACATGTGAATTATTAAAACTGCATTTATTATGTAGTGTGCTTTTACATTAGGAATGATTAATGAGTTTCTATTGAATAAAAATAGACTTGATAGCACAAAGTCACTTGCTTGATTTTATGGTTGATCCCCCTATCCCTTGGGTAGTGAATAGATTTTCTTGTTAGAGCTTGATAATGATTCATTACAAGAATGACCACCCTGTATTTCATTTGAATTAACTCGGTTCTTAGAGAGTAAATGTTGAGCTTGAAATCAGAATTGTAGTTTATAGCTGAATATTATTTGCTATTTCCTAGAAATTAAGATTGAAGATCCATACTTACTAACAAAAATACCTTAGGGGCTTCTAATCAGACTCTATACAATGGTCAAGCAATTTAATTTCTGAAGTAACTTACATAAGTAAAAATAAGACACATCATTAAATTAAATATGGTAAGTTGCTGGGCGCCAGTG
Organism: Dipodomys spectabilis; assembly: GCF_019054845.1. Classification (NCBI taxonomy): domain Eukaryota; kingdom Metazoa; phylum Chordata; class Mammalia; order Rodentia; family Heteromyidae; genus Dipodomys; species Dipodomys spectabilis. The sequence continues at coordinate 19,469,124 of NW_024870775.1, forward strand.
GCTCACGCCTATAATCCTAACTACTCTTGAGGCTGAGATCTGAGGATGTCGTTCAACACCAGCCTGGGCAGGAAAATCTAATTAACCACTAGAAACCTGGAAGTGGTGCTATGGCTTAAGTGGTAGAGTGCTTGCCTTGAGTTGAAGAGTACAGGGACAGCGCCCAGGCCCAGAGTTCAAACCCCATGACTGAACAACAACAACAAAAAGTTGTCATTAGTTCCCTTTCATTTTTGTCTTGTTTCTCACAGTATTGGCAATAATCTAGTATATTAGCAACTATTCAACTAATAATAGTGGAGTTTATACCATTGCTGTGACAGACAAGCAGTCATAAACAAACCTGAGCCCTGTTTCACAGGATGTAGTTTCTAGTACTAAAGATACCTATTGCCTCAAAAAACACCAAGTATCATCATATAGTGTGTGTAAGTGATCTGAAGGAAAAGATCAAGGCATTATTAAGCAAGATAATTTTGACCTGAGTTAGGACATCAAGAGTGAGAGAGGAAGCTTGCTTCATAAAGACATTCATGTATTTATACAATTATTTTTTTATAATGTTTCCACACCAATTGTGAGGCTTTAGCCTACTCCTGCGGCCTTTTCCTCTCTAGATAAATCCTTTCCTCTTCCCACCCCTTAGTTTCTCCTAAAAACTGATGTAACAAAATGAAATAATGAGTGAATTACTTGATTAGGTGTTTTCTCTGCCTAGTGGCAATATATTTCCATATCCTAAAACATTCTTCCATAAAATTCATTTTCATGGCTATACTATTCCTCCCCCTCTCCACAACCCCCCACCTCCATTTCTGGCCTTGGTGCTTAAACTCAGGGCCTGGGCACTGTCCCTGAGCTCTTTTGCTCAAGGCTAGTACTCTACCACTTTCAGTGAGCAGCAGCACTTCCAGTTTTCTTGTAGTTAATTGGTGACAAGAGTCAGACATTTTCTGTCCTTGAGGCTTGAACTCAAGATGTGAATGCAGTCTCTGAGCTTTTTTGCTCAAGGCTAGTGCTGTATCACTTTTGAGCCACAACACCACTTCCAGTTTTCTGGTGATTAATTGATGATAAGAATCCCATGGACTTTCCTGTCTCTTAGTTGGCTTTGAATTGCTATCCTCAGATCTCACCCTCCTGATTAGCTAGGATTACAGGTGTGATCCCCCAGCACCCAACTTCTTTTCTTTAAGGAAAATTTTCTCAATTTTTAGATCTTTAATGAACACAGCTTAGCTAAGCATTCTTAAAGTCATATTGATGTACTAATTAAAATAAAAATATTGCCGGGCGCTGGTGGCTCACACCTGTAATCCTAGCTACTCAGGAGGCTGAGATCTGAGGATCGCGGTTCAAAGCCAGCCCGGGCAGGAGAGACCGTGAGACTCCTATCTCCAATAAACCACCAGAAAACCGGAAGTGGCGCTGTAGTTCAAGTGGTAGAGCGCTCACCTTGAGCTGAAGAGCTGAGGGACAGCGCCCAGGCTCAGAGTTCAAGCCCCATGACCGACAAAAAAAAAATAAAATAGAATAAAAATATTTAAGTTGTGATGTTATTAGGGCTATATTATTGTTACAAATTTTAGACAGTTTGATATGTGACTCTTAATTTGTGGGTATGATTTACTCCTACCTACTTGGAAGGCTGAAATCTGAGAATTGCATTTCGAAGGCAGCAGGGGCAGTAAAGTAAAACACTTACCTACAAATAACTACCAAAAAAGCCAGAAGTGGAACTGTGGCTTACGTGGTAGAGTGCTAGCTTTGAACAAAAAACCTCAGAGATAGTGCCTATTCCCTGAGTTCAAGCCATGGAACTGGCATAACAAAAGAAGGAAAGACATTTCTCTGTATTTTTCCTAATTGGTGGTGTTTTATATTTGGCTGTTGAGAAATTGAAGGAATACTTAACATTTATTATGTTTTTCTATATTTTGTTTTTTTTCTGGTTTCATGTTGAATATATCTACCTCTTCTGTACTTTAAATCATTTTTGCTAGGCAAGCGCTCTACCACTGAGCTACCTTCCTAGCCCTTTTTATCATACTAGTGTTTGACATATGCAAAAGATGGAAGAGGATACAAGATAGAAGGGGATGCTGCGTCTATCCAAGATTTAGTGGAAATGAAAAGAGTTAAAGTTCACTAACATCAGTTTGATACTATTTAATGCAGTGCGAATTCTCTTGTGAAACTTGGAAGACAACTGGTTCAGTATTCAGGCCCTTGGATTACTCTTTTTCTTCCATGTAACTAGTGGTTTCTCAGAGAATGTGATATTGAAAATCCTAGAGAAGCAATTGTATAGAATATTGAATCTTACATATTTTGAATTTATGGTCACCCTTCCCCCATGTTTCTGTCCTATGTCATCTAGCAATTTCCTTAGGATTTTGTACCATGAATTATGAAAAGTAAAGTAAGAGATTTATTCGCTAATTTCTTTTCTGAGTAGGAGACAAACTTCTAATTGTGTCAACTTAATAATTTAAAAAGGGATAACTGCACTTGAGGATATAGTGTAACTGCATTTGAGGATATAGGAGAGTGTTTACCTAGTACACATTAGGCCCTGGCTTCCATGACCTGCATTGCTAAAATAAACATACCAAGAGGCTGAGATGGAGATTGTGGTTCCAGGCCACTGGGGAAGAAAACAGTTGTGAGACCCCTTCTCATTTGAAGCATATGGTGCCACAAACCTATTATCTTGCTATGGAGCTACTCACATAAACAGATCACCAGGCAGGAGTAATACCCTATCTCAAAATAACAAGCAAAAATCAGATTTGGAGGAGTGACTGATTGGTTAAAACTGTCTTCTTGCAAGCATGAGTTCAAACCTTATACCGCACTAACTCCTCTCCCCACCCTGCAAATAAAAAGGAACAAACAAAACCAAGGCTAACAAGAAATATCTGAAAGATCTTCTGACTATTCTCATAAAAATGTTTAGGAGGATCATACATTTGTATTCCTCCATGCTTTTTTTCTCTGCTCTTGTCTGTGATGTTATCAATGCACATGAAAAAAATGTATGTATTCATAAGAATTTTGGTCCCTAAAAGTATACAGAGCCTTATTTTTATCTGATCTTGTCTGAAATTATCACTCATATTAGCTGTGAAATAGAGTGCCTGAATCTAGAACAAAATAACTTCATCTGCCCCTGAATACTAAAGAGTTCAATTTCACGCTGTGTTTTATATGGCACAGCAGGGGTAGATTGTTTAATATCTGTAACTCTGAACTTCTCCAACCTTTCTCTCAGATATTCAGGTATATGTTGAGAAGCAGAAATCCAAAAATAATTTCTGCAGAATATTTTGGAGACCCCTGGAGCAAACTATTTGTGTCCATTTCCCTTCTTTCCTGCACAATTTTTCTTTGTCTGTTTGAATAGTATTCTCACGGGTCAGAAAGATTTTAGTTTCTCATCCCACACCTTAAATTGCTTTATAATTGCCTTATTTTATAAGGCAGACATATCCTGGTACTGGGAAGACTGAAAATATTCAGAAGAAATTAATCTGAACCTATTAGAAATAGGACAAGAGGAAGGAAACTTATTTTGGAAAATAGTTAGCTGGACTGGAAAAACTCTTATCAACAGGAGTTGCTCATGTGCATAGAAAGCAAAAATAGTGAACCTCAGACATTTGTTCTATGCTCTGGCTTCAGTTTGTTTGTAGGTCATACCTAAAGGAATTTAACAAGTAGAGATATGACCCATATTTAAGTTAAAAACATTTTAATGTTTTGAAATTGATTTGGAATACAGTGAATAAAAATATAGGAATTGTAGATTTCAGTCTAGCAAAGGCTTAAGCAGTCTAATAAAGTTCTTATTAGGTATAAGATTGAATAAATTCTCTGACTTTCTGTTTCCTTATGTATTTTTTAAAATTTTTATTTATTTTTTATTGTGAAAATACTGTACAGAGGGGTTACAATTACATGGGCAAGATAATGAGTACATTTCTTATCAAGCATTGTAGCCTCCTCCTTTGTTTCCCCTTCCCATCCCTTCCCATCCTTCCCCCCCTCTCCGCCCTCCCCACTCCTTACGTATTTTTAAAGAAGGTTACATATATAAGCCAGGTACTGCTAGCTCATGCCTATAATCCTAGCTACCCAGGGCCCTGAAATCTGAGAATCACAGTTCAAAGCCAGCTTGGAAAGTATGTGAGACTCTTATCTCCAAAAAACCCAGAAGTGGCACTGTGGCTCAAGTGGTAGAGTGCTCACCTTGAGCTGAAGAGCACGGGGACAGTGCTTAAGCCCAGTGTTCAAGCTCCACGACCGACCAAAAAAAAAAAGTAATACTATATAGTATGCCTCAATGCTAACAAACTATTGAGTAATAGTTCTTTGTACATATAGAGAATGAACCAATAAAGTAGTTAAGTTTTTATGTGGCTATGTTATGAATAGAGTTGAATATCAGGAAGGAAACAGATACAAATCTAGACAAATAAACTGTAGATAAGTTGGTCTTGTCAAGAAAGATTTGCACCACTGGCAATTCATTGCCCACATTTTATAGTAAAAAGTTTTCTTAATACTTGAATCACAGGATTGTTTAAATTTTAATACATATTTATTGAAGTATCTGAACTTGTTTAATACTAATTATCTATATGACCATGGATACATAATTTGATTAATAAAATTATATAGTAGATGTAGTTAATGATTTTTCCCTTATTATTTGTCATCACTACTACATTTCTTAGTTAAAAAAATAAGTTGCCAGTGCTTAGCATGTACTAGTGATTTTTACTCCTTAATGAAAATAGCATCGATTAATTATGAATAGTAATGAATAGTGTTAGCATACTATTTTTAAGTATTACATTTTAACTGAAGATAGTATATTTTTAATTTTTTTAACTCACTTTGGAACTCAAGGTGGCCCTCAAATCTTGCTGCCCAGCCTCCTGATTTGCTGGGATTATTGGCTTGCATCAAAATACCTTCAATAAAGAGTTTTTAAAATAAAAGCAACCATGAAATACAGAATATTCTTATTTGTTCTTAATATAACATACAAGCAGTTGGTTTCTCAAAGCTTCTGAATGGCACATCTAGTGAACATTTGGCTCTTAATACTTTTATACATTATCCTATACTTTTTTGGACATGTTTGGCATTTTTTCATATTGACCTAATGTACTACTTTCATTGTACCTTACAGGTAATTGGTTGATAACCTTCATGAGCATTTTCTTATATGGCAGAAGAAGGATAGAATCTGATTTAATGATGAACTATGACTTTCTGTTCTTTCTTGTTTTTTCAGTTGACTTCACAAAGAAGTAGCAATGTACATGTTGCTTGGGTTTTTCAGTATGAGTTTTTTGTTAACCATTAATCACTACAGGATCTAATTACTACCTTTGATTATTGCAAAGAACAGTATCTTAGGTTTACAAATATTGTTAGCTTTATAAATATTGACATCACTAGAGGACGATAGTATGTTCTTCTTTGGACATTTTTAATTCTTCAAAACAAAAACAACTATCATTTACCATTTGTGTTTTGATTATTTTTTTGTGCAGTAAATCTAACTTACTAATATATTGGGTAGTTATATTTGTTGGGAAATTATTGATATAAGATATAGAAAATTTCTTTAAATTTTAGATATTATCTTCTCTGGGTTGTGGTATTGTCAAGATTGAAGTGCATTGAAATTTTGAGCAGAATGTGTATTCCCTCCTCTTCTTTTACTGAGTGCGCTACTTCAGAATTGAGACCCTTGATATAATCTTATGCCTCCTGAAACATATGCATCAGCCAAGTAACACTGAGTTCTTCTATTAGAAGGAAGCCTGCTTTTGTAAACAATTGAAAAAGTAGTCATGTAAACTAAGCTTTTGTGACCTTCTTATCCATATTCTACCTTTGACCCTGAGCATCATTAATTTATGTTATAGGTATTTCCCTTTATTAATATCTCATATCTAGTTAGCCTTCTGATTCAGTTGTTTGTTCAAGAAAGGAGGCCAAGGAAATGAGTCTATTTGCAGCATTTGACCCTAACAGGAGTTTGACTGCACTTACCCCACTCCAAGACAATGGCTTAGTCCTCTCATATTATTTCTCAGCCTCATAGCAGTCCAGATTTGTTCTTCCTGTTTAGTCTTCAAAGCTATACTGCACCTCTCCTTAATTTTCAAGAGCAGCTATTAGATTTGGTAGCCTTGAGTTTTAGCTTCTTAATCTTTTAACCTTTGAAGTAAGTCAAGATATAATAACCCTATGAACCTCTGTTTTTGTGGTAACACCAGTAAAATTCAATTGGTATGAGGCATATCCTATTTTAAAAAATAAGCCTATTTTAACTGTGGTAAGGTTAAATCTTGGTGGTCGGTCATGAGGCTTGAACTCTGGGCTTGGGCAATGTTCCTGCACTCTTCAGCTCAAGGTGAGTGCTCTACCGCTTGAGCCACAGTGCCACTTCTGGTTTTCTAGTGGTTTATTGGAGATAAGACTCTCACAGACTTTCCTATCCGGGCTGGCTTTGAACCATGATCCTCAGATCTCAGCCTCCTGAGTAGCTAGGATTACCGGTGTGAGCCACCGGCACTTGGCTTGAGGGTTTTATTTTTAAGGATTTAAGTTTTTAAGCTCTAAGTAGATAACTATCAAGAAGCAAATAACAACAAATCCTGGCCAGGATGTGGCCAAAAGTGAACTCTAATACACTATTGGTGGGAATGTAAATCTGTTCAAACAGATAATGGAAAGCAGTATGGAAGTTCCTCAAAAACCTAGACATAGAACTACTGTGACCCAGCAGTCCCATTCCTGTGCATTAATCCAATAGATCCCAAACAAAGTTATAGTAAAGCCGTTAACACAACCATATTCATTGCATACTATTCCCCATATCCAAAAAATGGAATCAGCCCACATGTCCCCCAATGGATGAATGGATCAAGAAAATTTTGCATATATACACTATGGAATTTTACTCATCTATTAGAAAGAATGATACTGTGCCATAGTAAGGAAAAAATTATATTAAATGCAGTAAGCCATACCCAGAGAAAAAAAGGTTGAATGTTTTCTCTCATTTGTGGTAGCTAGATTGTGCTTATAAATCTTTAAGTAAACATACTGAGTGTTCTACAAGTGGTTACAAAAGAACTGACAAGTAAATAGACTCTGGAGAGCAGAGTAAGTCAAAGCCTAATAAAATCAACACCAGGAAATGGGTGTGTCCAAGAGGGGAGGTGGGGCCAAGGGGGAGATGAATGGAGCCAGGAAGTGGGGAAGAATGCAGTCAAGAATTCACTGTATAAAGCTAGGCCCTGGTGGCTCATGCCTGTAATCCTAGCTATTCAGGAGGCTGAGATCTGAGGATCTCGGTTCAAAGCCAGCCCAGGCAGGAAAATCCAGGAGACTCTTATCTCCAATAAAACCTCTAGAAAACCAGAAGTGGAGCTGTGGCCCAAGTGGTAGAGCGCTCGCCTTGAGCTGAAGAACGCAGGGACAGCACCCAAGCCCAGAGTTCAAGTCCCATGACCAACCTCCCCACCGCCCTCCCCCCCCCCAAAAAAAAAAAAGAATTCACTGTATATACCACAAAGCTAAGAAAAATAAGGAAAGGGGTGGGTAGAAAGGGGTAAGAATGTTGAAGTTGTGACACTGATAAAGATTCATTGTATTCATAAATTGTTTTTTTTTTTTTTAATAGGGCACTTCCTTTGCCTAACTACTTAGAGAAAAATTTAAAGATAAATAATAAATAGGCTTATATATCCTTGCATTATTTTATAACTACACAAAGTTTAATCTTTAGATTATTTATATTATTGTTATTCCAAGTTTTTCAGTTGTGTGAACTAAGACAAAAAAGAGATTAAATAAGTTGTTCAAAGTTAGATTGTTAGTCATTGTTAATGCTCAGATTTGAGTCCAGTCTTTTACACATTATATCATGTTTTATGTATCACAGTCTTACAGTTCTTCAGCAAGCTAATAAGTGTCTTTTTTGTTTTGCTGATTTTCTAATTAACAGTATTCTCAAATAGAACATTAAATGAATAATTATTTTAGTATATCGTCATTAATATAATATCTGATTGTTATTACTGGTGAGTTCAGAGACCCAAAGAAACATAGGTCCTGTGGTTTCCCTTATTTGCAATAATTAGTATACGTCTAGAATAATCTTACCAGACAAGCAAAAAAGGTCAAAAGCTATGTACATATAACCAAGTAAGATGATGCTAAGCGAAATGAACCCAAAGATAGAGACACAAGAGGTTTTTTTCTTTGTCACTGTTGTTTTTAATGTACTATAATTTTTTTGGGGGGGGCCCGGTTGTGGGGCTTGAACTCTGGGCCTGGGCGCTATCCCTCAGCGCTTCAGCTCAAGGCTAGCGCTCTACCACTTGAGCCACAGCACCACTTCCAGCTTTTTTCTTTCTTTTTTTTTTTTTTAAATTTTATTTTATTTTATTTGAGAACATACTGTACAGAGGGGTTACAATTACATGGTCAGGATAATGCATACATTTCTTACCAAGCATTGCAGCCTCCTCCTTTGTTTACCCTTCACCTCCCTTCCCAGCCTCCCCCCTCCCCCCACCCAATCATACCCCCCTACCCCCCTCCGACATTGTAAAGCTGGTTTTGACATGACATTTTGTACTTCTCATTGTTGCAACAGGTCCACCTGAATCCTTAAACGACTTGTTTGTCCCCATCTCCTCCACATGTTATACTGACATCAAATATAGTGAAAGCAGGGGTTACACTGTGGGGGAGGGACATACAAGGCAACCAAGAAATAATCTTATAAATGCGTTAGAAACACATGCATGAAAGAAACAAAAACATTAAAATACATATTTGAGGGTTCGTTTTCCTAACATCACATTCTCTGACTTTTTCCGTTTGACTCATACCTATACTAGATATTGCAAATAAGGGAAACCATGGGACCTATGTTTCTTTGGGCCTGGCTTACTTCACTTAATATAATTTTTTCCAAGCCTTTCCATTTCCTAACAAATGGGGCAATGTCATTCTTTCTGATGGAGGCATAGAATTCCATTGTGTATATATACCACATTTTCTTGATCCATTCCTCTATTGAGGGGCATCTGGGTTGGTTCCATATCTTAGCTATGGTAAATAATGCTGCAATAAACATAGTTGTGCTGGTCAGCTTTTTTCTTTTTGCTTATGTGGTGCTGAGGAATTGAACCCAGGGCCTCATGCATGCAAGACAAGCGCTCTACCACCGAGCCACCTTCCCAGCCCCTTTTTTTGTTTCTTTTGTGTGTTCTTCCCCCTGTGGTATAACCCTGTTGTCACTGTATTTGATTTTTTAAAATTTTAACATGAGTGGGGTTTCTGGTCAGTTTAGTTTTTAATTAATATTAAAGCATCTTTCTACACCTTGAGTATGGTATTTTGTTAGGACTGTATACTACAGTATTCTAATAATGATGTCTTGTTGATTCAGTCCTTTCTATCTGTTGCTATGCCCTGGTAATCTCCATGTTTTGGTCCTGTTTCTGTCCCTTTCATTCTAAACCAGAAGTGCTGTCTTTCTCGGTGGCCAGATCTCTATTTCTATTTTCTGCTTAGGTGATTGGTTGAGTCTTTGTTTCACATACCTAATTTAGTTTGCCTAAGTTTGTACAGCCACACCACTGACCAAATCTCAGAACACATTCCTATTTAATTATGGCTTGCTGATTATTGGTTTCCACTGTGCAAGCAAAATGTAAACAAATTATATTTCATAGTCCCATCTGAACAAACAAGATGAGCATCAAATTAAAGTTGTTCTTTTCCCTAAGACATTTTCTTTGGAAATCTTGTTCTGCAGCTTGCTAGCCTGCCTCCCTTAGGAATAGTAGGTCTATAACCTTGCTCAAGCCTAAATTAGCCCAGTAAAGGAGATATCATCACATCACATTGTCCACTACTCTATTTTTCTTTAGAAGCAAAATTTGTAACATTGTAAGATAATGTGCCTTCTGCTCATGAGTCCAAGCTTTTATTTTTTTTCCTTTAGTTAAAAGAGTATATCTTACTCCAAATAGTTAAATTTCTAAATATCCTCATTGTCCACATTATTATAGAAAGATAATTATATAAACAGAGCTTAGAACTCTTAACTATATAACTAGAAATCATGGAGTAGATAAATAGTATTCAGTTCTGAGAAATAGCAAGTATAGTTGGCCTTTTAGACCTTAAAGGTAAAGTTTCTTTGGCTATCAGACTGCCGAGTAGTAAGTCAGTAAGCAGTAAGCTCCTACCACAAGGAGTGAAAGTTTTGAGTTTCTGGAAGATGTCTTTGGACTCAAATGATTCATTTTTGCTGTAGGAGAGAAACCTGAGTATCTCACTGGTAGAATAAAGTCTTGGAGCCTCTGATGTCACATTCACATGTTAAACTTTATTGTGAAGACAGAGCAGGGTTGGATGTACCTTAAAAAAGGTGGACATTTTAAAGGATCAAAGTAACTGCTAAAAAGATGGATTAGTGCTAGGAGAGGTAGGAAAATTAGTGATGCTTTGGCAGGATAAGGGTCTGACTGAATTTGGAATGATGCTGGCACATGAAATCGATGCAGGAGCCATTTCAGAGGATGAATTAACTGTATATGTTACGTATTGGGCTTCCAAGTTTGGAGGTATAGGGAGGGCTGTGAAATATCTATTATGAATGTAGGAAAGTGAAAAAATCTTGGTATCATTGATAGTGATGGAATGTTACTTGGAGTTGAAGAAGTTAGTTTTCTTTATGTTTGCTGTTATACCATTCTACAAATCTCTCTCTATCTCTTGTGCATTTTATAGGCAGGAAGCTTCTGCACATTCTGCACCTCATTCCGTTTCTGGCTTCTACTGAGGTGCATCTATATTTCATAAGCCTACTCCACTGAGAAAAAGTCTGTGAATTAACATTAGAATTATGAAGGGAAGTTTGAAGCTGGAGATTATTAGTTGTTGGAATTAATTTGTATGGATATGATAATTGTATCACTAAGATACGAGGAACAGCACCAGGTTTTCAGACTTACAGTCTTTTCATACATTATTAATAGTTCAAATCTTTAATGTGTCCATATAGTAGGAAGATAAAGCTTATGATATGGGTATTCTTTCAGTTGGGTGTCTTTTTTGTATTTTTTGTATGTGCACAAAGTATTTCCCTCTTCCTGCCTTCCCTCCCTCCTGGACCACTTCTGGTGTTTAGGAACTGAACTTGGGCCTTCAGCATGCTAGGCAAATGCTCTACTTCTTTAAGTACACATTCAGCCCAAGTATTAGCTTATTTGCCAATTTGAGTATATATAAGATTTCATCTTTGTTCTGAAGATGTTGGGTTTATTATTTACTGAATGTTTGAAAATGTAGTTGTTGTTAGTTATTTTATGACTAAATATTCACATATGGTTTATTCCAGGGCTGATTCACGTGACTTAATATAGCTAGCAAAATGATTCATTGCAAATTTCATTGGAATTGTTCCATTATGTTCCAGTGCACTTGCAGGAAAGACATGGTGAAAATTTCAATGGATATCTTTGTGAAGAAATTTCAGCCAGACAGATACCAGCTTTGGAAACAAGGAAAGGATATATACACCATTGACCACATAAAGCCTACTCCAGAATCTACTCCTGAAGTAAAAGCCTGGCTACAGAGAAGGAGGAAAGTACAAAAGGCACCTAAGAGGTAATGGCTCCACACCTTACTGTTTGTACTATTTACTGAATTGAAATAGATTATTAAACATCATGTTTTCCCGGGCTCTTGCTTTCTATTTATTTGTCATAATTTTGCTTTATATCTTACTAAAATGAAGCAAAGTATTTAAATATTTTTCAGGTACTAGTACAAAAATGTAGGAAGACATATAATATTGTATTTGAGATTATCCCTGAAATCAACAGAAATAGAAAATAGAACAACACAGAACCTTTAGCTTCCTTACCCTAATGTAACTTTAAGTTCTATTGATTCTCTCTATTAGTTTCCATATATATATATATATATATATATATATATATATATATATATATATATATATATATATATTTGGGGTCCAGTCGTGGGGCCTGAACTCTGGGCCTGGGCGTTGTCCCTCAGCTCTTCAGCTCAAGGCTAGCGCTCTACCACTTGAGCCACAGCACCACTTCTGGCTTTTTTCTTTTTGCTTATGTGGTGCTGAGGAATCGAACCCAGGGCCTCAGGCATGTAAGGCAAGTGCTCTACCACTGAGCCACCTTCCCAGCCCCTAGTTTCAATATTTTAATAAGCATCAATAATTTGATTTCCAGATTTTTCATTTGCTACCAAATGCTTTCTCTTTTAAGATAATACTTTTCTCATCAGAGTTCTTACCTTTTTTTTTTCCTTACTTACTCTTGATTGGCTTCTTAAATCAGTTTGTTTAAGTACTTACAAGAAAGCTCTGCCTACCAGGGACTTTATGACCCTCCTCCCAGGCTAATTCAGTGGGAGGGTGATCTTTGAGTATCACAGAAGAGGGAGATGGCTGTTTCTTCTAGCTTAGAGTTGCTGTGATGGGGCTAGGGTGTGGGTAGGTTGAGGCCTGTCAGCAATCAGTTAGCTTTTCCCTGAGGGGCTAGCTCCTGAGACACTCACAGAGCCCAGCCTGGACCCATTCTCAGGATTTATGTTTACTGAATTTCCAATTGTTTTTCTTTTACCCTCCTTCAGCTAGGTCTGTTGCCTGTGCTAAAGTGTGGTGGGGCAGCTGCTGGATTTGTTTACCCAATGAAGAAAGTCACTCCTCCATGGGTAGAGCTTTCTCTACCTGGGAAGGCAACTTTCCTCTGGGGTGGAGCTGAGCCCTGCAGGTCATGTTCCTTTGACCTGTTGAATGGCTCCTGTTATCTTCTTCCAAAGCCTGAGTTATGGGCTAGCTGCTCTGACCATCAGTATCAAAGATGGAATTCTTCTCTGGTGGTAGGGTAGGGGGTACCTTCCCACCACTGCTCAGTAAAAAGGAGTGAGGATGTCTTGTGTGGTACTCATGCCTTTCCCTTGGTTTCTGGGCCATTCATGGTGTGTCTGGGACTGTCTGTGGTCAGCAGGATGAATATTTCATTGTTGATGAATATTTCATTGCTGACAGTGAGTAGAATCCACTTGCCCATCGCCTATGGTGACTTTGTCCCCGGCTCTGTCTGTTGGTATGAGCCAGGAGCCACCATGGACATCAGCAAGTGCTTGAATCTGTCTCCTTTACCAAGCTGCCTGAATTTTTCCTCTCTGGCCAAACTCTCTGTACTATGTTGCCACACTTGGTGTGACTCTCCAGCCTTTGACTTTTCATTGGAACACTAAAACTTGTTTCTACACAAGAGCTTGTTTAGCCCCTAGCTTCTCTTCTGCCATCTTCCTCTGGACTCCTTGACATTTATTTTCTATCATTTTAGAAGGTTGGCGAGCCGAGGAACCTTATGAACGTATAATCACACTTCTGCATTTTATAAAATATATACTTGGGGCACAGAACTAGTCAGTAACAAATCTAAAACTCAGATGTTCATATTCAGCAATGATTTTCAAAATACTGTTTTCAAATCAGTTTAGTAGGTTAGGGCCAACATTTTAAAATTAATAGGTAAAATAGAATTAAAATTACCACATTTTACCTGTGGGAAAGGTTAAGTGCTGCCTCATGATGTGCCTATATATGTGTGTGTGCCCATTGTATCACTCTAACATATATTACTTACAAGGTCAAATGGGTATATTCAGAACAATTTTAAAGCAGAAACTGAAAGAATGAGTGCCTTTGAATAAGTGTTACTCCATCTTACCAAAGACACTAGCTTTGGAAAAAAGCATTATTAAATCTTGAGTTTACATCATTTGTACATCATGGGAACTGTACTTTAGTGGACAGAAAACAGAACTCCAATCAGGTATATGAACTGATCTCTTACATTTTTATCGCAATGGGTCTTTTAGTCCAATATGTAATACTGTACACATTGGAAATTTTTGTCAATCTGTTAAAACAATAACTTGCTTGCCTTACTAGAAAGTCAGTTGTTAAGGAGCTTAATTGATATGCTAGGCTAGGGACTTAACTAGATTGCTGATCACTTTTTCAGTAATACCATATCTAGGAACATCTATCAAATGAAGTGATTCCTTGAAAACTATGAGAGGTCACCATCTTAATTTGCAGTTTTGCATGTACCACAGTTCTTTTGAATCAGGAAATTTTCCACATGGCCCACTGTGTGCGTTGTCAACAACAAAAGTTGTCATGTCTTTTCATTCCTTGACTTCTTACACTGCCTAGTCAATAGTGTTGTATGCACGTGTGCATGCATGTGTGTATGTGCGTGTGTGCGTGTGCGTGCGTGTGTGTGTGTGTGTGTGTGTGTGTGTGTGTGTGTGTGTTGGGCACTGTTGGGTTGAGTTGATTTGTAATTATTTTAAATTTGTAGGAGTGTTGTATCACATTAAAAAGATACTTTTTACAAAGTTATCAAATGACTTACTAAACGAATAAGGAAAAGTAAGTAAAAGTGTTTGTTGTGAATAATATGTTGACATAACACATTAAATATATGTAATTAATGTACTTTTTTATTGTTTTAGATAATGTTGACCCGGAGTTTAATCTGAATGATTTTCTTGCATGCTGAATGTTATATAAGTAGTCACTATTTCACCTTGAAACCGAAGTAATTCAGAATTTAGGCCCTGAATTTTTAGGGCCTACTATTTATCTCCCCCTTTTTTATTATGTAAATAATGACTATTTTTCCTTTTCCAGTTTCATTATTTTTGTTCTGTTGATTTTCAGACTTTTGTTTTTCAAAATTGCTTAATATTTTAAGTGCTATCTGATATATAAAAACATTTAAAATATTATACCTTAGTCAGATATGGTATGGTATATGCCTGTAATGATGTCATATATTGTAGAGGCTGAGGCAAAAAGATCATGAGTTCCAAGGTTAGGCTGGGCTACATAGTGAGACTTTGTCTTGTGGGAAAAAAAAAACTAAAAGAAAAAAAAAGAACTTCTATTTTATTTTATTTTTGCTGGTCCTGGGGCTTGAACTCAGGGCTTGGGCTTTTCCCCTAAGCTTCTCTGTACTCAAGGCTAGCATTCTACCACTGGAGCCACCTCTGGCCTTTTCTGTTTATATGGTACTGAGGAATTGAACCCAGGGCTTCATGAATGCTAGGTAAGCACTGTATCACTAAGTCACATTCCCAGCCCTAAACTTATATTTTGTTACAAGTCTTTAATCAATTATTTATAATAGTTTAGAATTTAGTCTTTAGTAAGTTGATATTTAAACTTAACATATCAAAACTTAATTTTGATGTTTGTCTTTGCATATTATTACAAAACTGCCAGTGTTTTCTTTCTATAAGCAAGTGTCAGTAATATCCTATTGATATATATTTTTCATACCTACTATAAACTTTCTCATCTGACCACCACTTCTTTTGTTGATAGTGTCCAGGGAAGTAGGTCTCACTCGAAGAGGCCTAAGGCTGAAGAGGATGAAGAAATGTCCGCTCAAGACAATGGGGAGGAGGTGCCCAGTTCTGACCTAGGCTCAGAGAGCCTCAAGGTTGCAGGAAAGCCAAAAGGGGGGTCAAAGCTGGAGAAGACAGACATACCTTCAGAAGAGGCCTCTGTCAGCAGGATGCAGGTGGATCAAAATTTCTCAGATAATACCAAACTCTCAGGTGAGAAAAGGGGCTAATCTGTTTTGCATGTAAGTAATATGTGTTCATTGGTCTTATACCTTAAGTTTGTGTTCATTAGCATAGACATCTTACTTGGACCACCTACCTTATCCAATAAACATATAGTAAAGTTTATACAATAAAGTTATAGGGTAACTCATCCAGGAGGGAATGCTGTGAAAGTCAGGGACACTGCTGCTACATATAATGAAGTTTTGAGACAAACGGCAGCATTACTTATTTGGATTAAGGAGAAAGGCTGCCAAATGAAAAAAATTTAGTGCAAGCTAGTTTACAGTATACAGTACATTTTTAGAAGGCTTCTCTTGAATTCACATGAGGGAGAGAAAAACAGTTTATAGACATTTGTACTAGACTTCCTTTTAAGAGGAAAATGACAAGTAGGATTTTTCAACAAAACAACTAAAATTAAAAAGTTAACCTAGAAAAATGGTATGGCTGTTCTTTTATACTAAAGCCCTTTTTTAAGAATCTCAGTCACTTGCTTCCCCCCCCCCCCCCCATTTACTGTATATTTCTGAAACAGTGAAATGATTTGCCTCTTTAATATCTATTGGTGTTTTGTCCTGTAATTAATTGAGGTAGTTGGTAGTTCCTGCTTTCCTTCTCTACCTCCATCCTGTAAACTCTTCTGTCATGAGACTTCTCCAGATCCAGCCCTGTACTGCTCTTTTCTCACAAGGCAGAACATCTCATGCATTCTTGCAGAAAGTGCTCTCATTCCAGTTACCTGGGTCCACTCTAGTTATTCCTGCTATAGCTGTCCATATGGCAGTCCCACTGTATATATTCTTTTTATAAGGAAGGGCTTTCCTTTGCCCTCTTACTTTGTTCTTATGATAAAAGTCTGTAACAATGCTTGATAGGAAATGTACTCATTACCTTACTCATGAAACTGTAATCCCTCTGTACAGTATCTTTAAAATAAGGAAAAAGTCCTTGCATACTGGTAATTTGTTCCTTAGTTACTACTCCAGCTTCATCACCTTTGCTCCTGAAAAATCTGGATGCCTAGTTTAAACTATAGATTTAGTTTTTGTTTCCCAAATGAGACCATAGTACTTTGGAAGGACTAGACAAATAAGCATAAAATATCTTGTTTAAAGGGCACGATAGAATTTCATGGGTTTTGTTGTTCTACAAAGGACAGACTAGATAGACCAGGTGATTTAGTATTAATGATAATCTGAATTGAGTTGTGATGAATAGATAGAAGATTGATTATGTTGAGAAGGTAGGGAAATGAGTTGTAACAAATTCAAAGACTACAATACAATATGCATCTATTTCTTTACAATTCCTCATCATGGTTTCTAGTACACTGTACTTAACCACTTTATGAGTTACTGGAACATTTAGGTTCAGAGTGCTGAATTTTTATTAATTCTGTCTAGTCATTTGCATTTTGTCCTCTAGATCTGGAGCCTGGAAGTATTCTTATTAGAAAACTTTATAGATATGATAGACAAGTGAATAGATAGGGGAGAGGAAGTGCTATGTAATAGTATTTACTTTGTGTCCAAAATGACAAATGTTCTATGTAATTATCTAGTAGCTATGTGAAGATTGAGAACCACCACACTTCCCATGCTTTTCCATGCTATTAGTGTAGGAAATAATTTGTATTGTATCTGTATTGTCCTATATATGCCATTGCACACATTTTTGGAACTGCCATATTTCATCAATAGCAACTATAAGTATCATAGTAGGAATTTAACTCATATTTTTAGATATATTCCTAATTAATATTGATTTGATAACTATTAATTGCCCTGTCTTGATATTAATCACTGTTAGAAACTCCTGTTAATCTCCTGTTTGTAGTAGATATTTGCTTTTACTGAGGTCCAAGGTCTTGTCCAAACAACCATGGAGGCAGCATGATTCTTTAGTGAACCTTCACACCTAGGTCTCTGGATGTTGGGAAGGCTAGTAGTCAAAAATATTTAGGCAATCCCACTTAAAAATAATGCAGTGATGAGCTGGGAAGGTGGTTCAGTGGTAGAGTGATTGCCTCACATTCATGAGGCTCTGGATTCGATTCCTCAGCACCACATAAGCAGAAAAACTCAGAAGTGGTGATATGGTTCAAGTGGTAGTGTGCTAGCCTTGCTCTGAAGAGCTGAGTGGCAGTCCCAATCCCAGATTGCCTCCATGATCAGCTCCTTCTCCCCCCCCCCCCCCAAAAAAAGAATATTGTAATGAAAAATTTGTCAATAATTTTTTTTGTACCTCAGGAAACAGCTGCTTAAATGCATCTAAAATGGAGGAAACAAAAACTGAAGATGACAAAGCCTACACCATAACTGTCTCATATATGTCCCAGGAGGCCAATGATTCCACGCCATTGTCTAGTGGCCTGGTAAAGGTGGAGGAATCAGACCCACGTAAGCACCTGTGGCAAAAGTCTCCTGAGTTTGGTTCCTCAGTGGCAGAGAGCAATGATGTGTTTACAGAGGGAGAAGAGAGTGATGTAGAAGACCGGGGAAGTGGCCTGGAACCTGGGGAAATCTCAGCAGTCCTCAGTGAAGATAGAAATGACTTCAAGGTCCCTGGCGTACGTGGTGATATCTATTATTATTACTGTTTCACTGAATGAGAACGGTTACTAAAATGCCATGCTGTGCACTGAAATTTTGCTTTAGGGTATAAATATATAACTTTACACTCATAGGTTTTAATCATATTCCTCCAAGGATTGAAAGATAAATATCCCATGAGCTCTAGCCCATGTTGCATTCATTTAGCATAGAGCTTTTGGCCATATAGTGGAAGGTTAATATTCTTTCAGTTAGGTTTTTAAAAAATAATGTATATTTTGAGATTAAGGATGGTTCATATACAGTTGTGAGAAGTAGTATAGAGAGACTCTGTGTACCTATTGCCCTTTCTCTTTCTTCCCCTACTTAGCTATCTGCTCTCTGCTATCTAGGAAATGTAGGGTATGAAATCGTACTGTATTGACATGGTTTCACTCAAGGTATGGAGTAGTTTTGTCCTCCACTGCCTTAGGTGTGCTGGGAAGACTTCCCTGCTGGTCTGTCTTCCTCTTGCCTGCAGTTCTTAACTATTGCCTACTTCATACTACCTGTATGCCTCTGTTTAGGCATTAGAGCTTACTCATTTTTTCATTTGACTCTTTCTTCTTGGACACTGGATCATAGTAACAAGGTGACCTTCAGGGCCCTGCATTCTCTCAGAAAGAGGCCCTTTGCCTTTCAGAAAAATCAAAACTGTTCTAGATTATTAAGTTCCCAGGCCGACTTTTTTTTTCTCTCCAACTTGAATAAAATTTGCTTTCATCATATCTGTCTCTGTAACCATATGCTTGGGAAATAAATGGTCAGGTGAACTAGGGTTGTGTGTCAGCATTCTGAACCTTTTTTGCCATTTAAAACCTAACTAGAGCATTTAAGTGATTAAATGAGGAGCTCCAGCTCAAGTTGTTTGAGCTAGCAAACCAACCTGTTGCCTGGGCAGAACCTCCTATTGTTTCTGCTTATTTGTACTGACTGCAGGACTTATAGTATCTTTTAGCAGCAAGGCAGATTATAAAAGGGCAACAGCAACTTTGAATCCTGTTTCTCAGTATCTTAAAATGTCAAATAAACAAAATGCCCTCATTTGATTTTATTGATTATCACTGTATATAGGACTATGCATTCTGCTGAACTACAAAACAAATATTTATTAAGAAACGTGAAAAATGAAAATTGTATTGTTCAAAAAGGCAGCTGAGAGAAGATTAAAATTAAAAATGCACTCATTATTTATAATTGAAGTGATTTCAAGATGGCAGTATAGGTCATTAAATAGTAGTTTTTAAGTTGAGAGTGGAGGTACACATCTGTCATTTTAGCACTCTGGAGGCTGAGGCAAGAGTCTCATGAGTTTGAGGGCAGCCCAAACTATATAGGGAGACTCTTACCTCAAAAAAATAATTAAAAAATTTTTTACTCATGTATGTGACTGAGATGTTGTGATTCATTTTTGAATCAAAAGGAAACATCTTCAACTTGGCTGAATTTCCCTCTCTTCTGTCTCCCTCTCCCTCTCCCCTCCTCTCTCCCCTTTCCTTTCCCTCTCCTCCTTCTCCTCTTCTGCTTTCCCCTTTCCCTCCCCCTTCTCTCTGGGATTTAAACTTGTGGTGTTTGGCAAGTGTTCTACCACTTGAGCCATGCCCCCTCGCCCTTAGTACTTTTGAATAGTGTCCAGAGCCTGGACTGCACATCTACTGTTTACATTTCCATGTAATTGGGATGACAGGTGCTTGTAATACCCCAGCTTTTATAGATTGAAATGGTTGTGATAAACTTTTGCCCAGGTTGGTCTAGAACCAGTCTCTGCCTCCTAAGTGGCTGGAATTCCAGAGCAATTGTGCCTGCTTGGATTTTCCTTTTCTTTAGGGATAGAAAGTGAAATCACCTCTTAAGTGTAATGAAGTTGGAGATTTAGTTGACCTCTTGGAAAAATTACTGGCTGAAGTTTCTTCTTTTGACTCAATGTTTAATTTTTTTCAAGAACTAATTTCTGAAGATGCAAATAAGCATAAGTTTTCATCATGATTAACACATTTTTATTTATGAGAGTGTCTTCATGTTTTTTATTTTGTATACTTTTTCCATTTGTTTTATCACCAGATGATAGAGGGAGAGACCAAAACTGCTAAGAGTTGGCGTCATCCACTTAGTAAGCCTCCAGCCAGATCTCCAATGACTCTTGTAAAGCAGCAGGCAGCAAGTGATGAAGGTGAGTTCATGACATTCTCATTCTTCAGGATTTTTTTCTTTGTTTTGTTTTGTTTTTGTTGGTCATGGGGCTTCAACTCTGGGCCTGGGCGCTGTCCCTGAGCTCTTCAGTTCAATTCTAGTGCTCTACCACTTGAGCACGGCACCACTTTCATTTTTTTGGTGGTTTATTAGAGATGAGAGTTTCCTGCCCAGGTTGGCTTTGAACCATGATCCTCAGATCTCAGCCTCCTGAATAGTTAGGATTACAGGCATGAGCCACCCTCACTTGGCTAGGATTTTTTTTTCTCTAAGTGTTTGTTCTAGTAAACTGCTGTGAAAACTTGATCCCATAGTTGCGTATTATTAGGAGAACATGCAATATATAATTTAGAGTCAAAAGCAATTTGGATTCTTTTTTTATTATTAATATGTTTTTTATTGTGAAAATACCATACAGAGGGTTACAATTACATGAGCAAGGTAATCAGTACATTTCTTTTTTCTTTTTTTCTTTTTTTTTTGGGTCCAGTCGTGGGGCCTGAACTCTGGGCCTGGGCGCTGTCCCTCAGCTCTTCAGCTCAAGGCTAGTGCTTTACCACTTGAGCCACAGTGCCACTTCTGGCTTTTTTTGTTTTTGTTTTTGTTTTGCTTATGTGGTGCTGAGGAATCGAACCCAGGGCCTCATGCATGCAAGGCAAGCGCTCTACCACTGAGCCACCTTCCCAGCCCATGAGTACATTTCTTATCAAGCATTGTTGCCTCCTCCTTTGTTTCCCCCTACCATCCCTGCTCTCCCATCTCATTGTTGCAATGGGTCCACAAGTATCCCTATTTAAACAATTTGTTTTTTCCCTTTCCCTCCCCAAATTATACCAACATCAAATACAGTGAAAACAGGAGTTATACCGTGGGGGAGGGACATACAAAGTAACAAAGAAATCATCTTATAAATATGTTAGAAACAATAGCAAGAAAGAAAAAACCATTTGAGTACTTATCTTGGGGTTCTTTTCGGAGCAATTTGGGTTCTTACTTGCCAGTGCTAGGTCTTGAACTCAGAGACTCAAGCTCTCACTTTGTGTATTACCACTTGAGCCACACTTCAGCCAGGCCTTTTCCTGGTTAATTGGAGATGGAATCTTTTGGATTTTTCTGCCCAGGCTGGCTTCAAACCTGTTCCTTAGGTCCTCTGCTACTCACCATGCTGAGTACCTAGGATTACAGGCATGAGTTGCCAGCCTGTAATTTGGATTTTAGGATAAAGACTTGCTTCATATAATCTAGCAGTATTACTAGTAAAGGTGTCTTGTGTTTCAGATCATAAAGTAAGTCATTCTTGGCATTAAAGGTATTTTACAACAGCTGAGTTTTTTCTCATGACAAGTGGTGGTTAATTCCTGTAATCCTAGCTTTGTAGAAGGCATAGGCCAGATGATTGCGGTCCCAGGCCCTCCTGAGCAAAAAGTAGGATATCCTCACTGAAAATAACCTAAAAAACAAAAAGCCGAGAGGCATGGCTTAAATTGTACAGCACTTACCTAGTGAGCAAGGCCCTGAGTTCAAGCCCTAGTCCACTGAAAAAGGGAGGTCACTTCACTGATCACTTAATCCATGCCCCTGTCTTTACTTTTAGTGTGATCCATTGAGTTCCTGAAACATCCTTGAGTAAGGATATGCAACAATTGAGACTGTATGCAGTCCTTCCGTATTCTGTTAAATTGTGTGCAGGGAAACATTGCTCTGCTTTACTACATTGCACTGATTTCACTTAATGTAAAGGAGTCTCATTTTTATTTACCACTCCTAGGTATAACATTCTTTGGTTTGTTTAAGTTAGTTCCCCTTTTTACCTCTCTTTTTACAAAAATGCATTTGGTGCCCTAAATTCAAGTCAAACCTTTAAAGAGGCTGAGATCAGGAGGAATGTAGTTTAAGGCCAGTTAGGACAAAAAAGTTCATTAGGTCCATGGCAACTTAGAAAAACTGCATACTATCATGTGTGCTTGTCATCCCAGCTACATAGAAGTGCAAAAAGATCATGGCCCAGGCTGACCCAGGCAAAAAGCTAGAGCCTGCCCTCAAATATCTAAATCAAAACCAAAAGGCTGGAGTAATCACTCAAGTGGTAAAGCACCTGCTTAGCAAGTTCAAAGGCCTGCATTCAAGCCCAATGCTGTCTCCCCTAAAAAACAACAACCCAATTAGACCATTGACTATTTCTTCCAAACACCTCAACATTATGCGGGCCTTATTCCTATTTCTAAAAGATGCACTAAAACGTGTTTCGTAAAGAGTCTTCCTTTCAGTTACACTCCACTCTTAATCAAGGACATCTTGACTGTTCCAGGCTGTCCAGGGGGCAGCAATGTAAGGTCAGGCTTCTTGTTTATATTAAATGTATCTGCCAAACTATATTAGCAGACTTTTTACCCTTAAACACCATCTTCTTTTGTAACATATATTTAACTAGGAAGAAAGATTTGGTAAGGATGTAAAACAAAACAAAACCTGAGGATCAGATAAGGGTGATGGTTCTTTTTATAAAACTAATCCAGGGTGGAATTCTGGCTCCAGTAATATAGAAGTAATGAAACACCTTAGTGTGTATTTGTTTTTGTTTTCTTTTGGCGGGGGAGGGGTGTCCAGTCCTGGGGCCTGAACTCTAGGCCTGGGCGCTGTCCCTCAGCTCTTCAGCTCAAGGCTAGCGCTCTACCACTTGAGCCACAGCGCCACTTCTGGCTTTTTTATTTTCTGCTTATGTGGTGCTGAGGAATCGAACCCAGGGCCTCATGCATGCAAGGCAAGTGCTCTACCACTGAGCCACCTTCCCAGCCCCCTTAGTGTGTATTTGTATGCATCATCGAGGAACTTGCTGTCATCCTGCCTTGGTCTTCCTATTCCTAGTTCTGGGATTATTGACATGTACCACCACATCAGGTAAAATTCTTTTAATCCAATTTTAGTTTACCCAGTACAAACTACATTCCTCTTATTGTCATTAAATTGAAGCACAAATTTGTATAAAGTAGTTGACATTTAACCTACAATATTGCTGAATTTCCATCACCTGCCATCATAGCTTGCCTATAGCATGCTTCCCTGAAAGGATGCACAACTAGCACAGAGTTTTCCAAGGGTGCTACTTTTCCCAGGAAGTGTATTTTGAGTGGGCTATTGTAAGCTACCCAGACTTTCTCTCTGGATAGCAGTTCTGGTTTCAGTCTGCAAAATTTATCAATGGATATTTGGTTAATGAAGTTGTCTCAAGGGTTTGAGGTTATTTTGCTGAAACGTTGATGATTGTGACTTTTGCAACACTCTCATTTTCCATCAGAATAAGTTAAGAACTTCTGTTATCCTCTGAGGATTTTTGAGAATTGAGAAAAATTGCAGAGTTTATCTGATGGCTAAAGATTTTTACACATTTCTAAAATGACAATGGAAAATATGCTTTAGCTTAGAGTGATTAATTTACATAATTAGACCAGTGACTGTTACCTCTGCTTTTTCCTCTTCTATGCCCATGTTGTTTGAGCAATTCCAATAGACTGATCATAATTGTTAAGATAAAATGAATGGTAGGTTTTGTGCTCATTGGGAACACACAATTCTCAAGCTAGTTGCTTCTGGGGATTTTTAACCCTAACTGTTCAGCCACTTTTGCATTCTACGTGTATGGGAGCATAACTGTGTTAGAGCATTTGAGAAATTGTCTTTTTTTTTTTTTTTTGGGTCCGGTCGTGGGGCCTGAACTCTGGGCCTGGGTGCTGTCCCTCATTTCTTCAGCTCAAGGCTAGTGCTCTACCACTTGAGCCATAGCTCCACTTCCGACTTTTTTCTTTTTGCTTATGTGGTGCTGAGGAATCAAACCCAGGGCTTCAGGCATGCAAGACAAGCACTCTACCACTGAGCCACCTTCCCAGCCCCGAAATTGTCATTTTAAACAGCAATCAGTGTTGAAAGTAATCTTCCCAATAAATGATTTCAAATAGTACATGACTGAACATTCCTGGCCAACTCCAGCACAGATGACAGAGGAGTCTAAGTTGCTCTTTTCTTCAGAACAGTGCAGTGGCTGTTTGATATTCAAATGCCTGAAAGTGGTAGTCATTTTCTTATGGAAGATCACATAGTTATACGATGCCCAAGAAATTCCTGACTCTTAGCCTGCTCATTACTGGAAGATTTTCCATATTAGAAGCAAAACACAAAGGTAGTGATAGTGGAAAAGAGGGTATATGAGCATACATAACTGAAAAAAGATAAGAACTAGTGTTGAATTCATTTTTGATGAAAAAAGTCTTAAATTTATACAGTGTGTATTTGTAACTTCAAAGAAGACATTAAATTTTTTTGTAACTGAAATGCATTCTTGTTATATTTTTCCTAATATTTGGGAACTAGAAAAGATAATCTTGATATGTGGAGGAAAATTCCATTTTGTTTATTTTCCTGTTTAATAAATTATACATGTGTTCAACTGAAACAGATTTGAAAGAAAAATGGTGCAGGTTGTTGTATTCTTGAAGCAGATTGAATAGTTAGCTCTTCTGCTGTTGAGCTTTGTTGATATTTTTTGGCATATTCTTGCTCTAGTCCAGGTACAGGGTCTGCATGGAAGGATACTAGAATTGAGAGTATAAATCTATTGAGGGACACACAGCTAAAAGATCTGAGCAATATTTCTTTTTCTTTGGATGATGAGGATACCTACTAAAGGTCTCATAATTCCTTTACAGATTAGTTTACAGGTCTATATACAAGTAGAATTTCACCAATAAAATTCCAACAGGTTACATTTAAATCACTGGATCTGAAGAAGCCAATTGGAAGTCTTCTATTGCCTAAACTTCACCTTCCATACATTATAAAACAATAAAATCTGATAGGTTTGACTTCTATAGATGGAAGATATGCTATCACATTTCATCACTGTCTATAAAGCTGTTACCTGTCTATAAAGCTCTTCTTGTGCTACCTGCATACATAAAGCACCTGGTCATTATTTTATTTCTATCTGCCTCCACATTGAGAGTGAATATATGGAAGTTGGCCAAGTCATTGAAGAGACCTTTTGTCATTTTAATATTTTTGTTTCAATAGAAGCTAAATGCTTAATTCTGTAGTGAGCCAGCAAGGTTATTTGTAGTATCAGCCTTTGTCTCTTACTTCATTTTCCAAAAGGTGTCTGCCTGCATCTTCCTTCTCATCTATCCAGGAAACTTTTTCCCTTCCATTATGGGTATCATCTGCTGCTTTTTGTTTCTTTGTATTTTCCCAGGCTAATGCTTTTTCTGTGTTCTTGAAACTTTTTCAATCACTTCTCACCATTCTCCTCTGTTTTCCTCTTTCACCTTACATGTTCTTTGCTCTTACGTACAATGGAACCCTTTCATTGTACCTCATTATTTGTGGCTCACCCTCACGCCTCTTCCTTTACAAGTCCTTGGCAGTGAGCTTCTTTCTGCACCTCCCTTGTCTCAATCACCCTTGGATCTTGAAGGAGGGAAACACTAAACTTCGAATTCAGCCATTAAAAAGATAGCCAAACACTACAATCCATTAACAGGTCACATTAAAAGAACAATCCATTAAAAAGTCACATTAAAAGAACAAGAAATGTTCCATGGGTGCATATGTATATAGAAAGACATTCTATTTTAAATAGCTCTAGAAAGGTGAGCAATTTTTATATTTAACATTAGCCATTTCAGTTGTGTATTCTGATAGTTGGAATTGTCTTTGACAAATCCTGGAACTTCTTGAAGTTAAAAGACAGGTGTAGCCACTGTGGGGTCTTGAGTTTACTCCCATTCTCTTATGTTGCCACTTGGGGTAGTAAATGTGTTCTTCTGAAAGACTATCTTACTATTTGTTCTGTTTAGCCTCTAGTTATCGATCTCATCGCCACAAAGGAAAGATGCATATGCTATTGCCTTCTGCATGTATAATTCAAAATATGATTGAATGTAGCTTGAGTAAAAAGAAATATCAAGACAAAAATAAAAAAAGTCATTGATGAACTTAATTTGAACTTAAATTACTTCCTCTTTGAATTTGTATTTCTATTTAATGAAGATATTCTTTATCATGAACATATGAATACATGCTCTCACAGAGACACATGCCTAATATGCAATATGATAAAATGAAGGAGTTGAAAGCTTATGTTGAATAAATTAAATGTCTAATAATAGGAAACTTTTTTTTTTTGTCGGTCAGGGTGGGCTGAACTCTGGGCCTGGACGCTGTCCCTCAGCTCTTCAGCTCAAGGCTAGCGCACTACCACTTGAGCCACAGCATCACTTCAGTCTTTTTTCTGCTTATATGGTGCTGAGGAATTGAACCCAGGGCCTTATATGTGTGAGGAAAGCACACTCTACCACCGAGCCAAGTTCCTAGTCCTAGGAAACTATTTAAATGAAGTAGGGCTCACTAACTCGGTGAGAGAATGTATAGTTCGGAAGAATGATTTCAGAGTGCCAAGTTTTATACTTTGGGCATAATGCACTTGGGGAAGCTAATTGATCAAATAGGATTCAACTAGATTTGACTATATTGGAAATATTTTGAGATAGATGATCTCTTTATGGTCTTTGGAAGTATTTAACCAATACCAATCAACTTTGGTATTGGAATTTGCTTTCTTATTGCTTTGTTGGTGTCACTCAGATGTTTAGCTTTTGTGGATGCCGCTTTGGATTAGTATTTTTATCAGCAGCACTTTAATTGTGTGGACAGGAATTCCAGAGTTTCTTTGAAATGACATTATAGTAATGGACATCCTACTCTGACAATAGAAGAATGTTCATTTCATCAAACCTTGGCTGTTTCCCTGCCCTTATACACCATTCATCATTCTTGGATACCACCCTGTACACATAAGCATTTCTTTTCCAACATCGCTTTTTGAAAACTTTCTATATTTGTTTCCAATATGAATTTTCCAACTTTCCGTACTATTTACTACTTACTATTTACCTACTGTTTACTTCCTTATTGTTCACCCAACTCCTTGAGGGAGTGGGACATTTATATCGCAGTTGTAAACTAAGGACATGCTCTGATGGCATGCAAAAGCCCAGTCCCACTCAGACAGGCAGTCATGTCTCCAGCAGCATAGCATTGCTCTGCCTGCTGCTGGAAATGCTGCTGAGTATAATTTCCTTGAAGAGACTGAGAAGCAAATTGAATGATTTAACCTACAAGATATATATGGTAATTATATTTTATTTTGTCTATTGATGTCTTTAAATTTTCCATATTTGATCAAAAAGATGTTATTATAGGCTTGGAATGTTGGTGTGATGGACTAGATTACTGATTACCTCCCAGTTACAATACAACCAGAAATGCATTGGATAAAATAAGACAAACCAGCCTGTATACATAGCACCCAGGGTGACCCTGACAAATGGGCTCCACCACTCCATTAGCTGTGTGAAATATTCATTGTTTCCCATGTGGGTTTACAAAGTAGGGTTGTAACACTACTCACCATGCAGTCTTTTAATGGGTATAAGACTAAAAGTATGGTAAGGAGAAGTGAAAGGAGAATGATAGCTGAGCCCTTAAGAGATGATGTAACTCCAGTGAAGATTCAGAGAGAAATCTCATCCAGGTAGGTGAGGGAGAGTTTCATGCTGAGGCTATTCCTGTGAATTTACTAATATGATAGTGGACACCAAGGATCCCTGCGACACATGCAAATTGACTAGTTAGCTTACCCTTCCTTAAGGTGAGTGAATTTGGGAAAAGCAAAAGGAAAACCAACACTGACCCTAAGATCAGGGAGAGGACAGAGGGTTTACTTGTGCTAGAATAAGGCTTGGATGGGGAATGACAGGACAGAAAAGAAATTTACCCTAAGAATTTCTAACTTTGTGACTTTATATTCTAAAGTCAGAAATTTGGAAAGAAAATGCATCTTGCCTATTAAAGACTTGAGGAGATGTGGCAGAGATAATTTCAAAAACAATTTTTTTTAATTGTGAAAATACTGTACAGAGGGGTTACAATTACATGGGCAAGATAATGAGTACATTTCTTGTCAAGCATTGTAGCCTCCTCCTTTGTTGCCCCTTCCCATCCCTTCAAAATTTTTTTGAACTTACGTGAAAGAGGAATCTAGTTGGCTAACAATAATATATTCTGGAGCTCTTGCTTTATGTCTTAATGCTGATTAAGCAACATAATACAAAAAATTAAAAAACAAAAAATTTTGGGCAAATCTTCTCCCTGGACTCACTTTTTTTTTTTTTTTTTTGGGTCCGGTTGTGGGGCCTGAACTCTGGGCCTGGGCGCTGTCCCTCAGCTCTTCAGCTCAAGGCTAGCACTCTACCACTTGAGCCACAGCGCCACTTCCGGCTTTTTTCTTTTTGCTTATGTGGTGCTGAGGAATCGAACCCAGGGCCTCATGCATGCAAGGCAAGCACTCTACCACTGAGCCACCGTCCCAGCCCCTGGACTCACTTTTTACCTGTATAAAAATACATGAGAACTGGCCATGAGTAATTAGGCTTCCTAACCAATTTGTGGTTTGTACATGAGTTTTGGGTATTTTGAATGCCTTAAAGTAGCACATGATGATATGGTGAAGGCAGATTTTCAAAAGAGCTGATTATCACTGTACGGTTTTTATTTACAACTCTTCAACTATAATTTTTATCATTTCTAGAATAATCAACACAGAAAGATTGAAAATACAGATGTTGACTTAGTGTGTTTACTAAGTGCCCAGGTGACCTAATCTAAAAGTTTGAATCTTGCAAAATTCAGATTAAAGCCTTAATTTTGGCTTTTGATTCCACTAATGTCTATATAACTCTGTAACTATGATTTCCCTCTAGTACTGAAAAGAGTTATTAAGCATCTCTTTGAAACTAAGGAGAGCTTAGATCTGATCCTTACTCTGTAACGTCTGCACACTTTGATTATAGAATCAAAGTGTATTTCAGGAGGTGTTACAGTAATTTATATGTTGGAAGTCTGTCTTATTGTCATAATTTATTTAGGATTATATTAAATATTTATTCAATTACATTTCATTCATGGTGCTTGACTAGTTTGGGGACCATTTATCTTAGGTTTTCAGTTATGTCAATAAATAAAATGCCATGTTTAATCACATTTAAATAAGTAAAATCTTAGAAACTACAGTCTGACAAAATTTATTATTTTCTTTCCTCTAATAGTTCTCTTAAAACTTTCTTCCTCTTAAAATTTTGTTTATAATTAAGTTAAATGCTCAGCTGTTTCCCCTGGGCTGGAACTTTTTCACTGATTTTATTATATGAGAGCTTTGGCTTTTAAAGAGTTTTTGAATACTCATGTTATTCAATCTCTGTACTATGAAGACTGTTTCTTTGTCATTTTGCAGTTCCCCTCACAGAATAAGGCATTATTTAAATTGGAATTTTGAATTAAAATTAGAATTAAAACTGGCTGTCTCAGTTTGCCTTTAGTATTTAGATGTTTGGGGAGAAATTTGCCCTCTTACTCTGACATAGTTACTCTTTTCTCGCTCTATGAATTTTTTTTGTAATACTTTTATTTCTTGAGGATTAAGCTAACATATTGATCAAGTATGTTAGTATTTCTTGATTCAGACTTCAGAGATGTTATTTTGTGCCAGTCCTGGGGCTGGAACTCAGGGCCTGAGCATTGCCCCTAAGCTTCTTGGCTCAATGTTATCACTCTATCACTTGAGCCATAGCTCTAATTCTGGCTTTTTTGATGCTTAATTGGAGATGAGAATCTTACATGCTGTCCTTCTCTGGGCTAGCTTTGAATAGCGATCCTCAGATCTCAACCTCCTGAGTAGCTGGGATTACAGGTGTGAGCCACTGGCACCTGGTTAGAGACGTTATTTTAAGCATTAAATACAGGTATGCTAAATATTGAAGCATTTGAGTATTTGTTTTGCTTGATAGTAATAGCATATAACTGGTTTATCATATTTAGGTCTAGGCCTGGTTGTATCTTACTGTAGAAGTTAAAGTGTACTTGAGATTGGAGAATGTAGTCATTCATTCTCCACAAGACTCCCTTCAGATGTTTACTTCGAGGTGTATGGATTAGTGATCCAAAGTTTGTTTCAAACTCTTAAAAAAATCTTTGCTTTCATGTAAATATAATAAGAGAGATGTCATTTCATTCTTGACTTCTGATTGCTTTTCATTGAAAGGGAAAATCATGACGGATATGTGCATCCTTTTGCAGACAGTATTTGCACTTTGTAACAAGTCTTTCTCTGTGCCAATTTTGAAAATACAAATGTTTTTATGATACTACTGTGTGTCATTCTCCAAATGTTATTAATTTTGGCAAAATGAATCCTTCTCTTTGTTCCATCAAGTCTAATTAGCTTGGAAGTAATTTTATACTTTCATAATAAGCATGCTTATGTTTGTCTGTTTAAGCAATAAAACAACAATTTCAGCAGATTACTAAGTTGATTGAATTGGAATGTTTATTGATAGGTCACCATGTTTCCCTGTATTATTCTATGGAGATAAAACATTAGGTCGTGTTGCTACTATCTAACACTCATATTTGTAATAATAGCCCAGTGTTC
Organism: Dipodomys spectabilis; assembly: GCF_019054845.1. Lineage (NCBI taxonomy): Eukaryota > Metazoa > Chordata > Mammalia > Rodentia > Heteromyidae > Dipodomys > Dipodomys spectabilis. The sequence continues at coordinate 19,500,195 of NW_024870775.1, forward strand.
TCAGGTTAGCTTGATGTATCTGCCACTAAATTTTATTGGAAGTTTCAATGACACTGAATTTATGCCATAAATTTATCCCCATAATGGGGAATAGGTATAAGAAAAAAATACCTTGCTTTCATTAGGCTATTGGCTTGATTAGATTTTGATCAAATTAAACACAAAATATGCTAGCTTTATTATAATTTATGGTAGATAGTTGCTTTCTGTGCTTTTTGAATATAATCTGGAAGTATCTAAACTATGGTTGGCATGAAGTCTTAGGCTCAAGTGTCAGTATGTACTGAAAGTGTGCGAATTGTAAAATGATAGTTATGACTGATTCTTTTTTTTTTTTTTTAAGACATGACTTCATACTCTTAAATTCTTTGAAAATATCCGAGGAACTGTTTTTGATATTACAATTGCCTGTTCATTCATCTTGAGAAAAAGATTATATTAGATGGAAGTACATAAAATTGCTAGTATTTAGTTTGTTTTATGCTGCAAAAATGGCAATTTCATGCAACTCAGTTTAAATGAAATTTTATGTTTCCTTAAACTTACATATCATCTTTTTCCCCTGAAGATGTCAACATCTTAACTTATCCCATATTTTGAAACACATTTTTTTACATTTTTATTTCTACTTTTTTTCCCCCCAGAGTGGAGGAAGTATAAGATTAGCTCTGAAGATAGAGAATCAGGTTAGGGAAAGTACACACACACACACACACACACACACACACACACACACACACACACACACACACACACACACACACACACACACACACACACACACACACATTTCCTAGCGTGTGCTAGGAAAGTACACACACACACACACATCATTTTTTTTTAATTTGCCAATGAATAAAAACTTGTGTCTTAGACTGGCAACATTATGCATATTGGCATTTAGGCTCATGGTTATAAATTTTAAGAAGTTGCTTCCCACATTTGCAAAGTTTGGTAATATCCTAAGGTTTCTTGCCAATGACCATTTTGGAAGTGGTTCACATTTTCACCATTGAATTCTGTTTATTCTAAGTTACCTTTTCTGGGTCTTAACTTTCTGAACAACAGTATAGAAAAATGTGCCTATAAATTCTGCATAGCATATATTCTTGCCTATTGACTTAGTTTTTATACTCAATGTTTTGTTTTGGAAAATTAATTTCAAGATCGTTAAATACATTTCTTTTTTTCAATTTTTTTCCTCTTTTCCTTTTTGTTTTTCAGTACTGGAGTTTGAACTTAAGGTCTCACACTTGGTATATAGGTTGTAAACTGGCACTCGTCACTGAGCCATACCTTTTTGATTGTTATTAAGATTTTCTCTTGATAAAATAAACTTTATAAATCCTTTAACTTTAAGTGACTTGGCTCAGGATCTTGGTCAAGGATCCTCTTGGCAAAGAACCTCAAGGAGGTAGTCAGGCATGAAGTCAAGCTGATAGGAAGACTTGATGGATCTTGTTGTGGAGAAAGTGAATGGTTTTGGCTTAATCCTCTACTTATTTCTATGTATGCTTTTTACTAACCTATCCCTTGGTTTCTTTAGTAATTAGCGTATGACCAGACTGCTTTGTATTTTCTCTATGTGTTTGATCTGACAAGTGATACCTCAGTTTTTTTACAGCATAGTGTCTAAGAATCATGATTCCCTTTACACAGATGAACATACACACACGCATACACACACGTGTGTGTGTGTGTGTGTGTGTGTGTGTGTGTGTGTGTGTGTGCGCGTGTATTTTAAGATTAGGAGAGATGTTTTTCATGGGTGCTAGTAGTTCACGTAGCATTATGCTAGTAATTTACTTCTTGGCGATCTCTTTTTGGTATTTTTTTGACTTTATATTAGATATATCATTAATGAAATACCTTAAGAAATGGAAGACTTCTCCAGTGGGGAGTTTTGAACCCTTTGAAGGCAAAGAACTTTATTTTAAGTTTTAATTTCCTGAATGTGTATTTCCTAGGATGCTATTAGATTGATGAGCTCAGCTGTGAATCTGTATATGATTTAATGCTCAGAATAAATTCCTGTTGGTGCTGTGTTATTAGCTAGTTTTATAAAGATTTGCCATCTTCCACCTTGGAATTTTCTTCTTATCCCCATTAAGGATAGGAGAATTGACTGTGTTGCTTTCTTGCTTGCTATCGTTATACTTTATTAGTGAACATTACTTACAATTTTATAAAATTAGAGATTTTTATTGATGACAAAACTGAAACACTTATCTAAAGTTACATGGGTAGATATTTTATGTAACAAGTTTTATTTTATTTTATTTATTTATTTATTTATTTTTGGGTCCCGTGTGGGGCCTGAACTCTGGGCCTGGGTGCTGTCCCTCAGCTCTTCAGCTCAAGGCTAGCGCTCTACCACTTGAGCCACAGCGCCACTTCTAGCTTTTTTCTTTTTGCTTATGTGGTGCTGAGGAATTGAACCTAGGGCCTCATGCATGCAAGGCAAGCACTCTACCACTGAGATACCTTCCCAGCCCCTGTAACAATTTTTAAATGCTGCCTGTTTTCTTCCAAAGTTGATACTATTTGTGCATTATCACACTAGCAGCATCTTAATAGAGTACTGACTAAGAGCTGAAATCAGCCCATTGGAATATCTAATAAGATTGAATAAGTCAACTGTCCTATATTTCTTGTTTTGATCAATATGTCTTAAGGTATAATTATCAAAATTATGATATCATTCATTAAGAAATTTAAGCCACACTAGTACTATTCATTTTCCCTAAGCAACACACCTCTCTAGAGGTGCCATAATTATTAAGATATTTTCCTGCAAAAGAAGTTTTGAAGGTATATCATTTGGAAGGTGTTTTAGGTATTCAACAAACCAGTTTATAAGTACAATGCAACTTGATGGATGTCGCCCCTTTTGTTTGTCTTTTTTTGGTCAGTCCTGAGCCTGGGTACTGCCCCGAGCTTCTTTTGTTCAAGGCTAGCACTCTACCATTTGATCCACAGAGCCACTTCTGGCTTTTTCTGTTTATGTGGTACTGAGAAATTGAACTCAGGGCTTCATGCAGGCTATACAAATACTCTACCACTAAGCCACATTCTCAGCCTTGTGTGTCTTTTTTGAAAAACATGTATTTTATCAGTTGAATTACTTAAAACTTTTTGATGTGTTATTAAAAGGTAATGCATGAAGGATGGAATTGTTAACAGTGGAGAGTAACTCCTTAATCTATGGAAGACACTGGCTTTGTTTCAATCTCTAGTAGTACAAAACCAAAAAAAAAAAAACCCCAAAAAACCAAAAACCAAAAAAACACAAAAAACAAAAAACAAGCAAACATCCCCAGACAAAACCAAAACAAGAACTAAAACCTAAAACAAGCATACTCTCCAAACCCCCCATTATTTCCACTTATTTAATTTCTTAAGTGCTTTAGGTCTGTAAATTATCTGCTATCTATTATTATAGTGGCATATTAAGAGAAAGAAATCTGGAATTTAATATTCACTCTATGTCAACCACTCCATGAAAATCATTCCTAAAAACCTTGTAATTTTTTTCTTTTGTCCTTTTGAACCCACCTTTATAAGAATTTGAAGGGGCTGGGAAGGTGTCTCAGTGGTAGAGCACTTGCCTTGCATGCATGAGGCCCTGGGTTCGATTCCTCAGCACCACATAAGCAAAAAGAAAAAAGCCGGAAGTGGCACTGTGGTTCAAGTGGTAAAGTGCTAGCCTTGAGCTGAAGAGCTGAGGGACAGCACCCAGGCCCAGAGTTCAGGCCCCATGACCCTCCGGCCCCCTACCCCCCCAAAAAAATAAAAAAAGAATTTGAAAGCCATCAATTAAAAAAGTCACTGAAATGTAGTTTGCATGTAGTCTCCAGTACAGGAAGAATAAAGTTCTGAAATTTGAATATTCTCTTGCATTTTTTGAGTAACCCATTCATTCCTGCTTTCATTTGTATACATCTTCCCTTTCCATTTCACCCCTTTTTTCCAAGATGTTTGAAAACATACATAATGCCTCCTAGGACTGAGATTTTGCTCAAGTATGTGAAACATAACAGATACTGCTGTGCTGTTCTTAGCAGAGAATGGTGCTGTACCAGCCAAAACATGTGACTCCCATGCAGCAGATCCTTGTGTGCTTGGAAGAGGGAAATTGTTCGATGGTTTTCCCCATCTGCTAATTCCATCAGCACAGCCTGACAGCAGCCACACAAATAGCCCAAGTGTTTTTCTTTAGAGAAACTGCTTATGCTTAGTACAGAGAGATCATACTGAGCAAGTGAATGAATCTGACCTAAGTCTGTTCTTAATGTAAAATTTCCCTCATTTAAAATCCTAATATTACTCTGGCTGTAGTTTTTAAAGTTTGTCTGTATTTATAATTATACCAATTTATTCCTTCCCTTTATTCTTTTTAGTCTGTTTTTGGTAGGAGTACCATCATTCTGTATATACACTTTTATGTTCTGTTTTTAAGTCTGTTGATTTAGTATTATATGTTGTATAATGTATATATAATGTATAATGTGCATATTTATGTTATATTTCATTAATCTTGAAAATCTTTTTATTGCCTGCCTAATATGGTCATGCCATAATTTATTTTCATATTTCTTAAAAGATAGTTCTTTTGGATACTTTGGTATTGGACATTAATCTTTATTATCATGAGTAATACTCAGTGATGTTTTTGAGTGACTGGTAGAATAAAGGCATTTTTCTTTCTCTGAAATGATAAAAACTTTAGTGGAAAATTTTATATTTCAGAGATAAGTGGGTGTTAGTCTAGGCAGGCTCTGATTGTTATTTTTATTAATTTTAAAGGCTTGTATTTTTAGGTATACCTATTAATGTGATTTTCTAGGTGACTTATGTAAAGGTGTTAGTGGAGTTCTAGAGGCCAGGAGTCCAAGTAGTGAAGGCATGATCAGTCCCAAGCTGTGCATGGCCCTGAGTAGCAGCTTTATGATGGACTCCTATAATCTGTTTGAAAATTAGTTAATCTTATACTCATTTTGTATATGGAGAAACTGAGATTTACACTTGTAAGCATTTATAACCAGGCCAAAGGTTGTTTGGATTTTTATGAATGAAACAGTTATTTTATTTGAATAGGTTAGATCAGAGAACTCTACCTTTAAAATCATGCTTATCTTCAAAGTAATTTTGCATCAGTTTAACTATCTTTTAAAACATTCATTGTGACTTTTTGCTCTTTTTTAAAAAAGATTATTTTTTAATTTTATTGCCAAGGTGATGTACAGATGGGTTACAGTTACATACACAGGGTAATGAGTACATTTTTTGTCAAACTTCCCTCATTTTTCTCTCACTTGCCCTCTCTTCCCTAGGCCACCCCTCCCCCCAGTTTTACAGACCATTTCCAACATATTGTTTTGTGACTATTGCTGTTGCATTTGTTCCCTCTTTGTCCTTTGTCTTAACATTCTGTTGTTCCCCTTCCCTTCCCTAATTCAGCTAAATGTATATACAATACCCAGGGTACCAAAATCAAATATATTGACAATAGGAGATAAACCCTAGGGGGAAAATACAAAAGAAACAAGAAATCACATAATGCTGTTAAAAGCTGTAGATACACTTTTGTTAAAAACAATATAAATTGATTCATATAAAAAGCAACTAGGAATACTTAATAATTACAATAAAAATATTTGCACCTTCTCAGGGTGTCCTGTCTTTCATCTTGGGTCATTTTATTAATTTATAGGGTACTACAAATCAGTATTAATTAGAAACCTTTTGAAAATTCTCTGAACACCCTAAGATTCTGATAGTTAATTGCAACATGTCTTTAGAATCAGAAATATTTTAGGATTTCTTGAGTTCTCTACTTGAATTTAGGGGGTCTCCTCTTCCTCATTAAATGTGCGTTAAGTCTCCCTTGAATCCCCTCTGAGCTTGCTGTTGTCATCCAGTCAGTGTCAGAGCTCGTACTGACTCCCAGATATTGGGGTTAAATATCAAGCCCAAGACAAACATCAGGTTATCCCATTGAGACTCTATTGTTCTTTTATTTATGGTCCTAAGGAGAGACAGGTATGACTTAAATAGTAATCAGGGAGGATGCTTTTGAAGATGCATTAAAGACTTATTTGGTAAGGATGAGAGGATATTGTAAGCAGGCTGTCCTTGATAAATAATTATTGTGAACTTATGTATAAGAAACTGTAAAGGCAGAAAATGTGGTTATTTCTCAATTCCCAGATATGACATAGATAAGGAAAATATTTCTTTTAGCTTTATCATTGGGTTAGTGTGCATAGCCAGTTTTCCTATTAAGAGCTGTTAATCCTTGAATGTTCAGAGTAATAGATAATGTTTGGTTTCAGAAGTATTATTCAGAATACTTCTATGAACAACACTTTCACTCTATGGTATATGTGACCTGTGAATTGATATGTTTGGCATTATGGCATGCTCTTTTATAAAATAGAACTGTTTATTGTTTTTAGTGATAGGACAATTAGGTAATTTCAGAGAGCTATTGTAGGTGCTGACAGTGTGTTGGCAGTATTTTTGAGAGATCATGTCATTACATTTACTCAAGATAGTATGATTTCCCCATTTCTCCTTCACAGTGGTATTAGTTACAGGCCTGGCCATATTTCACAGAATGGTTCCTTAAACCATTGTTTAAAATTCCTTATGCAGCACAACATTTAAAAAAGATATGGAGGGGCTGGGACGGTGGCTCAGTGGTAGAGCGCTTGCCCTTGCATGCCTGAGGCCCTGGGTTCGATTCCTCAGCACCACATAAGCAAAAAGAAAAAAGCCAGAGGTGGCGCTGTGGCTCAAGTGGTAGAGTGCTAGCCTTGAGCTGAAGAGCTGAGGGACAGCGTCCAGGCCCAGAGTTCAGGCCCCACGACCAGACCCCCCCCCCAAAAAAAAAAATAAAAAAGATATGGAGCTTGGAGCTATTAGAACCTGTTTCTGTGAATTCAGAAGTGCTTATGCAGATTAAAGGACTTTGTGTTTGGGTTCATGTTTCTCTTGATTGTATGATACCTGCTATAGGCCTTTGCATTTTTTTTTTCTTTAAGACAATTTTGAAGTCTTGAGTTTCCACCATGAAGTAGGAGGCTTACTGAGGAATTAAAAAACAAATTAAGTGAATGGCATAGAAACCATTTTCTCTGATATCTGGAAAACTTTGCAGAGTTTAATGAAGGTACCAAGAGAATAGGAAGCTGCTTTGTAGTCTTGACTCTGTGGTTCTTGAAGCTTCATAGGTTGATTAACCATATTTGGAAATTCTTGCTTGGTTGCAATAACATGGTCTACATCAGGTTGTTTTTCTTTTTTTCTATCAAGTTTTAACTGCTCAACAGTGACTGTGATACTAATACACATGGGTATAGAAGTAGTTATTAGTCTTTTTGATTGTAGGAACCCTTCTTCTTAAATATTTTGAAGCTCTCTGAAAGGCATGGTTTGATTTTGGTTTTCTGTGTTTTCTTCTCTTCTTTTCAACCTTCTTCCTTTATTTTTTCCTTTTCCTATTTCTTGTCTCTGTCCCCTGATCCTTTCCTCTTTCCCTCAATTCTCTTCCTCTCACTCCTCTTTTTCTGTACTGGAGACTTAAACCACAGACTAGTTCTTGCCAGGCAAGCTACACCTCCATCCACATTCACTATATGTGATAGACATTAGCTTATGTGTTAAGGCCTTACTGGTATTTAGAAGTTTCATGTTAATTCTCCATTCTCCATTCTCAGCCTCTAGTCCTCATAGTATGTCTTGCTCATTGTATTTTCATTCTTTTCCCCCAAAGAATTGCCTGAGGTCCCATCTACTGAGGAAGAAGTAGAAGAAACAGAATCCTGGGCAAAGCCTCTCATTCATCTTTGGCAAACAAAATCTCCCAATTTTGTGGCTGAGCAAGAGTATAATGCAGCTGTAGCAAAGATGGAGCCACACTGTGCCATTTGCACTCTGCTCATGCCATACTATAAGGTAATTGGGATGTGGTTGTCAACATACCTTTTCACTGCTTGCTGCAGACACTGTGTGACTCCCTCATGAGATCACTGGCGGTCATTGTAGACTTTGTATTATATCAAAAAGGAGACAGTAGTGGCCTTCATAGAACAAAGAACAATTTCTACATGTTTCTTAAGAAGCTGTGTTTCTGGCAGTACTTTGTCTTTTTTTGGATATGTTGGTTTATTTCAGGGGAGCATTTAATTCCAAACTTATAAGAAACACCCAGCTGAAAGCTTAAGCATATAACTTTATATAGAGAGAACTCTGACCTTGTTTCTGTTTAAGTTTGAAATGATACTTTCAAGTAAGATAAATGGCAATGTAGACCCTAATTTTTAAATGCCTTTCTTCACCTTCCCATGTGGAACATGCAAAAAACACAGCCAGGACAGGATTTGAACATCAGCTGTCCAGTTCACCACCATTAGCCAGTTCTCATTGATGTTATTTCCATCATTATGTCATTCACGTTGACTGACAGCCTCTCAGCTAAGGCAGAGCCACATTCTTCAGTCCTAACAGTGAAGATATATCTTTAGGAATCCAGTCAGGGTAGAATTATATGGTATGTTTTAAGGTATAAAGTATATGAATATTGTCTCTTATGGTCATACTTTCATTAATAGATTCAAAGGTACAAGACATCTTTCTTAGAGCTCAATGTAAGAATAAACGCACTTGTATCAGATGTTTCATAGGAAGTGAATGTGTGATGTTTCACATTTTTAGACTTTACGAATAGGATAGTTTATATTTTTGAGGGGGAGTGCTGAGATTCGAACACATGACCTCATATTGGCAAGGCAGGAGCTTTGCCACTGGAGATATTCCACTAAGCTTCTTTTTGCATTGATAGCTTTGGAAAATAGACAACATGCTATTGTGTCCAGCAGTTGATCAAGATGTACTCTTGTGAACTTTTTCTTTTCTCTGGCTGGTCTTAAATCACTATTCCCCTGAATCTTAGAATTTCAAGTGGCTAAGATTACAAGCTTGAGCTACTTTATTTGGCTTGCTTCTTGTTATTGAATGTGGCTCTGGTGAGTGACAAACATTTTTGCTTTAGTCCCTAAATTTTATTGATTCTTATTTTGACATCCTAATTTGCCTATTTCTATATAATAAAAAATTTCCTATTAAAAAGAAAAGATTTGGGAAATTATTAATATAAAATCTCTGAAGATTGTAGTTTATTAGTTATAGTTTCAAATAAATGCTAAACATTTTTCACATATTTTGGTGGGAGTGACAGTTTTGTTTGGCACACAATCCTTTCTTATTTGGTCACATGTACGAGTTCTGCCTCTTTCTATTTAAACCTTAGTAGGAGGCAAATGGCTTTGAAGCCTCTCAATGCTGTTGTCTAGATTCAAACTGGGGTCTTTGAAAATGCTTCTTCAAAGGTAACCAGGTAATATTTTTCATTAAATGCCAGGTCTTACTCTGGTGCAAATGAACAGGTAAAACAATTCATCTGATAATTAATGCTTTCTATGAACCACTTCTGGAAGAACTGTTTTAGTAGTTTATCATTTCCTTCTTTGAGCAGAACATTCTCTTTTCCTAAATGTTTGATATTGCATGAAAGTCTAGAAGGACTCATAAAAAGCTAGTAGTTTGGCTAAGGAGACCAACAGGAAGAACCAAAGTAGGATCTGTCAGTGACCAGAACAATAGCTTGGAGTGACTAGAATAAATGAGCTCTTGTTCATGTTTTCCAATCATTTGAAATGTTGTGTTTTTCAGCCAGATAGCAGCAATGAAGAAAATGATTTGAGATGGGAGACAAAATTGAATGAAGTGGTTACTTTGGGAGGAAAGACTAAGCCCCTCATTCCAGAGATGTGTTTTATTTATAGTGAAGAAAACATAGAATATTCCCCACCTAATGCCTTCCTTGAAGAGGACGGAACAAGTCTTCTAATTTCCTGTGCGAAGTGCTGTGTACGAGTTCATGCAAGTAAATATGTCTATAATTTTTCAGTCACTGGCTTTTCTGTGCTTTTCCTATTCCTATTCCTATTCTCACCTCTTTGGAACCTGTCAAATCTATTGCACTGAACTATTGGCTGATTCTCACATTTCTTCTAGTGAAAGGATGACTAGATAATCTTCTCTTTCTCTCCAGTTTTCTGCAGTGCCAGTGGAGAGCAGGTCTGGAGTTTCTGTTTGGATTCCAGGTGCATCATAGGGCACTTCTCATGTATTTGAATTTTGTTTACTTTAAGATATTGGTTTGCAAGAACTTAATTTGAATGTCTGACAACTGACAATTATATTTCTTTGTGCTTTTTTAGAGAGAAATGAATAGTCCCTTAGTGACAGAGTTATGGTTTTGCTGAGATAAATGTTTTATTTTTCACCTGGTTTCCAAGGGGAACTATCATTAAAATACATTTTTTCCCCCCTGAAAGGAAATGGTTCAGCCACATATTTTAATCAACATGGTATTTTTATATAAAAGTTGGCTTAATATGGAAATACTGCAGAATGTTTGAAGGAATCTATTACCAACTCTGTCTTAAAGCATTATCCCATATTTCCGTCACCAATACTAGCATTACTATTTCTCCCACTTTCTCCCCTCCCCTTCTCCTCCCCCACGTCCTCCTCTAGCCCTCTCCCTTCCCCCTTCCATCTCTCCCTTTACCCCTCCCTCTCCCCTCTCCCCCTTTACCCTTTCCTCTCCCCTCTTCCCCCTTCTCACTCCCCCCTTCTCCCTCTCTCTCTCTCCCACCTCCTATTCTTCTCCCTCTCCCTCTCCCTCTCCCCCTCTCTCTTGTCTCTTCTGTTGGCTGTGAGGCTTGAACTCAGGGCCTGGACACTGTCCCTGAGTTCTTTTGTTTAAGGCTAGTGCTGTACCACTTTGAGCAACAGCACTACTTCCAGTTTTCCAATGATTAATCGGAGATAAAAGTCTTAGGGACTTTTCTGCCAGGCTGGCTTTGAATTGCAATCCTCAGAACTCATCCTGAGTAGCTAGGATTACATGTGTGAGCCACCAGCACCTGTTTCCTTTTCCTTTTTTCTTTTTAGTGGTGCTAGGATCCAACTCAGGGCTTTATGTATGCTAGCTGAGCATTTTATTTTCTTTTAATATACTTATGTATAATAGTCTATTGCTATGGAAATAGTTTGAATGATTTGTAATAGAATTATTATCATCTTTCTTTCTTTTTTTTGGTCCGGTCGTGGGGCCTGAACTCTGGGCCTGGGTGCTGTCCCTCAGCTCTTCAGCTCAAGGCTAGCACTCTACCACTTGAGCCACAGTGCCACTTCTGGCTTTTTTCTTTTTGCTTATGTGGCTCTGAGGAGTTGAACCCAGGGCCTCATTCATGCAAGGCAAGCACTCTACCACTGAGCCACCTTCCCAGCCCCATATCATCTTTCTTAAACACAGCAATAATAGTCTTATATTAGAGTTGAAATATCCTCTTATAATTATTAATTAGGTTCATTCCTTCTCAAGCATCATGTGCTTGGAATATGATACTAGTCTCTTTTTGTATAGATATCAAGTTGTAATACACATACACATTCATGAGTCCAACCTAAATTATTATGTACATTCAAGAGGCCAAGCACACAAAAAGGAGGGATTTAATCTTGATTCCTGAACGCACTAGCTATATAATATCTCATAAACATATGCTTTATCTGAATAGTTTATAAACTCAGTTAACTATGTTAGACTTTTTTTTGGTTTAATCATATCTCTTGTTTTTGCTCCTATCTCAATTGTGAATTGAAATCTCCTGGTAGAAATTGCTAAATGAAATTGTTCCAAAAGTCTTTCTTCTGTAAGGGTACCAGGTCCTATCCCTTCCTCCCCATCTCTCTTCTTTTCTTCCTCTTGTCTCATTTCCGTTCATCTTCTGTTTATCCCTTTGAGATAGTCTTACTGTATAGTACTGGCCATCTCAAATTTGAGTTCATCCTGCCTCAGCCTCCAAATTCCTGCAATTACACACATGTTTACTTGCTTCATTAATTGTTATTTTCAGTACGAGGATCGAACAGTAATATATGTTGCTTTGTGCTATATAATTATTGCATATATTTATACCATCAGTCATCTCCTTATTTATTTTGAACCAGACATTGAATTGAAAACATTCCTTCACACTGATCACAGACTGTGTAGCCTTTGCCCCATCACTGAAATTAAAGCTAATTTAAATTAATTTTTGAAGTGTAATTTTAATTTGTTAATTTAAAAGTAGGATGTCAAATGTATTTACTGTGTTATTTTAACATTCCCAAAAATTGCTTTATGAGTTGCATTTTAATTTGAAGTTTTTATGTATGAATTGAATAAATTTGATGGCTTAGAAATTCTACCTCTGTGATAATATTATATGCACTAGTTAGATTAATATCAAGACTGATATTAATTTTTCCTGGGACTAATACCTTATTGATTATGATGCTTGAGAACTAGAAATATTTTTTAAATTTATTTCATTGTAAAGATGCTGCACAGAGGGGTTACAGTTATGAGTAAGACAATGAGTACCTTTCTTCTCAAGCATTGTTACCCCTTTCCTTGTTGTTCTCCCATTATCCCTTCCCTCCCCTACCTCCCTCACTACTCCCTGGAAATATCTTTAAGACAGATTTGCTTGTTTTTTCTAAGCAGTGGGAGTCAAGAACAGTTTGGTAGATAGTTGACCTGGCTTTATGTATTTTCTTGTTGAGATATGTAATGCTTTAAAGATGCAACACACAGATATGTGTTATTTTTTAGGTTGTTATGGTGTCCCTTCTCATGAGATCTATGATGGATGGCTATGTGCCCGCTGCAAAAGAAATGCATGGACAGCAGTACGTAGTGTATTTTAATAATGCTTTACTCCTCTTTTCCCATTATCTACTGTGAATGCCTTTAAATCAAGGAAAGATAAGATTGCTCTCATGCTCTTGTATGCAGTTCCACAGTTCACTGTTTGTTTATTTGTTTTTCTGGTCCTGGGGCTTGAACTCTGGGCCTAGGTGCTGTCCCTGAGCTGTATCCCTGGCTGATGATACCAGAGCAGGAGTTTAGCTTGATGCTATCAATTATGAGAGTAGCCTTTATTTTTCAACAGTTACTAATGATAAAGCATTAAATTTCCTTGCAATGAAAGTTAAAAACTTAAAAAACAATATATGGAGTATGCCCTGCATGATGAAAATTTGTCACAATTATCTACAGTTAGGTCTCAGTGCGGAAGTAGACATATGGTGACTATAAATTAAAAGTGGCTGAAAGGGATTTTGTTTTGAATGATTTCATTGCTGTCATTCACTTTGGAAAGTGAGGGAAAGAAAAAGGAAAATATGTGCACTCTTTATAGTTGAAATGATATTTGGTGTTAGAGTTAATATGTCCTATTTAAGAAGTCTCTTCATTGGTAGCCTTAGAATGATCAATTATGTTAGCAAATTCTTAGTAAATATAGAGCTTCTTTAAAACAGTTAGGTAGCTTGTAGGCAGGACTGGATAAATATATCCAGTTGTTTAATAGTATGAAGTTATTTTATTTTCGGCTACTGGTTTGGAGCACTTCTTATCTATTTGTTAATTCCTTTTGGAACAGTGTTTTCCCTTTCATGATAGTGCCATTAGAGACATTCTAGACATTAGTGAATCCTTGTTTTTAGGTGCAGAAAGGCAGTACTCTGACTTCAGTTTCTGCTTATTAGTTAAATTATTTTTATATCTCATTACTTTTAATATAAATTTTTATGGTTTATCTACTATATGCATCAATCTCTACAATTTTAAAAAGTATAAATCTAATTTTTCGTTTTGTATCCATACATTGGAAGATTTTTCTGAGTCTAGGCATTTCTTTGAAACACAAATACTATTTTGTGGCCACACTTGTAATTATGAAGGAGATGTAGTGAACGTCTGGTATTGGCTGGTAAGCTAAATACTTTTATAAATAAAAATAAGCACTAAGCTAAGTCCTTAATGCTGTGTAGCATATTAAAAGATTTTCCATGTGTGATCTTCTAATGAATTTATGATAAAGAATTCTGGAAATTAAATAAATACAGGTAAGTCAAGGAAATCTGAAAGAATTCAACTAAGATTCTGTGAACATTGAACGGTATCAGCAATTTAGCATCTGCTTCTAGGAATTTTGGGTGTTCTATCAGGGACCTTTCAGAGGATGGGAGTTGATTTTCTTAGAGTACCACATGGAAGTGAAAATGGCGTATCAAGACTAGTAACTTAACATGAGAACATGACAAAAGTAACATCACAATCAGGTTTATGGCTTAGGTTAACCATGACTTGCTAGTTTTCTCTACATAGCAGCATTGAGCCTGTGCTATTCTTTCTCACCTCTAGTTTGAAAAATTCTAAATAAAGAATTAATGATTTGTGCTATGTCTTGCTACCAAGTGTTTTATTACCTTACATAATTTATAGGGTCAGGTAGCAAGGGAGGATAAATATATTTGCTTACATATTTATATAAAGAAAATCTAAATTGAGAAGATTTAAGAGCAACAAAAAAAGAAAGCTTGACCAAAAGTTAATATAACTTCCATTCTAAAATTAAGTTCCATTTTAAAATTCTTCGATTATGGCTTTCTTTGTATTTCCATTTTGTTTTTGTTTTCCTTAATAAGTACATATCTTCAAGAAAGCCAAAATTATTTATGCATTTTGTAGTATAGTTGGAGATGATAAACAACCACAAAGCATAGTAACAATATTTGATATTAGTAGTTATTGGTTAGATGACAAATTGATATCATTATACATTATTTATCAGTGAAAATACCCTATATGATAGAACAATGGTGCATACCTTTCATTATAAATTTGTCCAAACTCTAGAATATACAGTATCTATAATAATCTTAATATAATCTATGGATTCTAGGGATAAGGATCTGACTGTTATTGTTCAGCATTTGTAACCAATGTTCCCCTGTGGTGGGAAAATTTATACTTGGAGGATATGTCTGAATGAAGCAGGAGATATATAGGAAGTCTCCATTCATCTCAATTTTTCTGTGAATCTGAAATTGTTGTAAATATCAAAGCTTAGTAAAAAGCTGTTTCAATGTCTTACTATAGATGCATCCACTTTCTGTTTGGGGATTCATGGTAGTGTACATTATGCCCTAAATTCCTTTTAATTTCTTTTTATCTGTTTCCACTTTTTCACATTTTCATTAGCACATTTTAATTGTACAGTGTGAGGAATTCATTGTGATGTTTCCCTACATGCATGTAATGTACTCTGATCATATTCATTCCTTCTGTTGTTTGTATATATACTCTCCCCGTCCCCCCATCTCCCTTTACATTCAATTCAGGAGAGTTTGAATATGTTCATATGGATAGTACAGTGTATTGAAAAGCAGTTATTCTTTATTTTTTTTTCTGTTTGAATATTACCATACTATAGAAAAGTTAGGTTTTTCTAATATAAGATGAAAAAAATACTACATTGGTTAGAAATTTTATTCACTATAAAGAAATGTGTAAACTACATAATTGTATGCATTTATTATGTACTGAAAAGCATTTATGGTACTCTGAAGACTAATAAAATTGCATTGTACACATATAACAAACATAACATTCTTCTTTTCCTCATAATGGTTTTAAGAAATCAGAACTCAAACATGAAAGGTATTTTAGCTTGGCTGTGCATATTTGCCATGTTCTTTATTTTCATTATTTATTTCTTAAAATGGAGTAACATTAGGTATGAACAAACTACACCTTGCTGATCATTTTGAATAAGCCTTTCAAAATGATTGTATTTATGCAATACAAGTAACACTTATTGAATTATATAAGTACAGTGATTAAAACAAACACCTTGGTGGCTATTGATAATTTTTACTGCTTGATTACAGAAAGTATCACATACAGATTGAGTTGTGGCTGTCATTTATTCATGCCTGAAGTCTTACATGTTTCTGAATGAAAGTGAAGTCCTCTCTCTGAATAAGTTTTCCTCCAAGAATTAACTCCTCAAACCACCTGAAGAAATACTCTATATATCAAACCCACCCTCATGGTATTATTGAATCTTGGGGGGTAACAAACCTATGTCTCATGTGCATTGAATCTTTTAGGGTAACAAATCTATGTCTTATGTGAAAAACATTTATCTGACAGACTTTCTCATTTTTAGATAGGACCTCAGTCTTAACTCCCAACTCCACATCTGAGGTAAAAAGACCCACATCTTGGGCTGGGAAGGTGGCTCAGTGGTAGAGCGCTTGCCTTGCATGCATGAGGCCCTGGGTTCGATTCCTCAGCACCACATAAGCAAAAAAGAAAAAAGCTGGAAGTGGTGCTGTGGCTCAAGAGTGGTAGAGCGCTAGCCTTGAGCTGAAGAGCTGAGGGACAGCACCCAGGCCCAGAGTTCAGGCCCTATGACTGGACCAAAAAAAAAAAAAAAAAGATCCACATCTTGTATAACTTGCAACTCTTGACATTTTTTAGAACTGTGAAGCCCCAGTCCTTATGAGTCTCAAGTATATTACTGCACAGTAACTAGTGAATGGAACAAAGTAGTCTTATTTGGGAGAGGCTTTGACTCCTACCATTTTTTGAGGTTGGGTTCTACAGATTGAGGTCTGTTTCTCAGGTAGAGGTACATCTTGTAAGAAGCAACACAGTTGCCACTGAAGTATGAATGAATTGCCTCCTGTTCTGTTTATCTAAAGCAGGGATTCTCTTACAGTGAAGATTATGAGTTATAGTAAAGCTTTTATTCTCCCTCTTCAACTTCCGAAAGATAATGGTGCTGGTAATTTATGTTACAGATTAGCAGTCATTTAGCTCTTTGAATCTTCTGATGCGGAAAAAGTAGTTTCATCATTTAACTTTGGACTAACAAAATCAGAATGACTAAATGATATAAACTAATATAAATTGTAGGGATTTATTTTTCATAGTTTGCGCTAAATTTAGTACTAACAAAGACTAAAGAATTCCTTGTTTATCTCAGAAATCTCCTTTTACAGATAAGAATTTAAAATAATAAAATGTTTGAGCTGAGAATGTGGCTTAGTGGTAGAGTGCTTGACTAGCATGTGTGAAGCCCTGGGTTCGATTCCTCAGTACCACATACACAGAAAAAGCTGGAAATGGTGCTGTGGTTCAAGTGGTAGAGTGCTAGCTTTGAGCCTCTTTTGCTCAGCCCCTGAGTTTAAGTCCCAGGACTGACAATAAAAAAAAATAAAAATAAAAAGGATAAAATGTTAGCCTGGGAAAATAACCAGGGCTTAAAGTGGTACTCAGGCTTCCAGATTCCTAGGCTTTGCATTGTTCTGCTTAGCCATTTGTTTTTAGAATGGGAAAAAGCCTACACAAATAGCCTCACTCTGAAGTTTTTTATAAAAGGCTTTTGTTCATTTGTATATTTGTTTACAAACTTCTAGTGTGCTTACAAACTTGTAGTTACTCGCTCAGTATATAGTCACTAGCATTACTGTTTGGTTAGGACAGTTGCTTTCCTCTTTTAAATTCAGTGTAGTTTCTGATCAAAATACCTTCCTCAACACTGGATTATATCCTGAATCCAATTTTCCTACTGACAACAGTGTTGACATTTTTCTTTTTCAAAGAGCTCTGAAGTGTCTTTGTAGATCAGAACCATTGGTTTTTAGATCAGATTGGCTTATGGCCTTGAGAGGTTGTGATGGCATTGCTGTTCCCTCTGATACATTCTATGCTGGATTTTTTATTCCATGGAATTCTGTCAGGACCAGGTGATGAGAGACTGTCAGCTTGCAAGGCCGGCTTTGATCTACATACAAAGTAAAGCTAGTAGAAAAAGGAAGGTCCTGCTCTTGTCAAAAGACAGGGCCATCCGCAGTCGGCAGTGGCCATTTCTAGTCAGTGGTTGTGTTTGCTGCCTTCTTTGCCTCATAGAGGTGTCTTTGTGAGCCAGCAGCTAGGACTGTACTCTTCTGTGTGACATAGGCATTTGCACTTCAAATTACCTTGTGCCTCCTCTGGAGAAGGCAAATTATTCCAAACAGATGCAAACTTAAACCTTGGCTGAAAAAGACCAGAGTGGTAATCATTGGTTTATTTAATAAAAAGTACAGC
Source organism: Dipodomys spectabilis (assembly GCF_019054845.1). Classification (NCBI taxonomy): domain Eukaryota; kingdom Metazoa; phylum Chordata; class Mammalia; order Rodentia; family Heteromyidae; genus Dipodomys; species Dipodomys spectabilis. The sequence continues at coordinate 19,518,265 of NW_024870775.1, forward strand.
ACATTTGAGTATATCAAATATTCTAACAGCCTTGCTATGATGGGGAAGTCTTTCTATTAAGGAAATTCTGTGGTCTACAAATGACACAAATCATTTTTTTCTCTGTTCCCTTTTTCTCAATATACATCCTATTTATCCACTTTTACAGTGGAGAATAAGAGAGAGAAGTCTACACAGCTTATTGTAAGTAGAACTCTATTCATAAATAGCTCCTTGATTGAGAACAAATGCCTCATTAATCTTTAGTGCTTCAACCAGAGAGCACAAGGAAAGTCAGGAAGAATAATGAGTGACATTATGGAGAGGCGAACACATAGCATTGCACACCAGTCTGTGTATGCCTGAGGTCACAGGCTGCAAGGCAGAGCTCCTTTGCAATGAGAAAAGAGATCCCCAGGAAGCAAAGAAGGAAGAACTGCAGTGCAGACATTTCTCATGACTGGCAAAAGTTAATCCAGTAGAAGACTGAAGAAATCATGTACTTGCTGTTTATTGTCGATAGTCATGCTGCGAACAAGGATAAACCAGCTGAGTTTTCATTTGAAAGCCAAATGTTGAACAATTTTAACAAAGTTAGATGTATGTTCAAGTTGAAGTACTTCACTCAAGATGCTGGAAATACTATTATGTAAATTCAGTAAGCTCCATGTAGAGCTTATATATAGGTGCCAATTATATATAGGTGCTGCTTCTTGCTACTTAGAAAGTATGCCTCTTTTGCTATATAATACATCCTCTGCAATCCTCAAAATTGTTTCATATTAGTGTAACCAATGCCATTAGTAATGTAACTCCAGAGAAAAGTACTTTGAAACAAACAGTATGATTTTCTATTTATCTGCTTTCTTTTGGAAAGTTTAGTTGGTTAGCATTGTAAATTAGACCAAATAGCTCCATAATCTTATTACTTAGAAGATACAGAATGAAAATTCAGGTTACATATTATAAGGTTCTAGATGGTTTCAACCCATTGGAATGAATACAAGACCACTTCATTTCAATATAGTTGTGGTGTCAGTCATTCGTTGCTGTTTTTTCGTGAAAATGTTCAAAAAGTTTTCAGGATGGTTTAGTAGTTCAGCTGAACTGTGTATCCTAGGAAATGACATTTATTCAATTAATGTTATTAAGTATAAATCCATACCTCACATATTTGTACTAATGAGGTACTCATGGGATGGAGAAATCCATCTTGTCCCAAAGTGGCATTGTAGTAGCTTCCAGGTAATGTTCATAAATGTTCATCATTTTGGCCAGTTGTTTTTGTGACACTTTCCAAGTGAGAAATGTTCCATATTTTTGTTCTTGGAACTTATGAGTACATTTGTGTTGCACAGAAAAGAGAATTATGGTGAACAACATTAAGTTTGTTAATTTGCTGACATTATATTGAGAGATTGTTCTGTGTACCCAACATCATCACCAGGGTCTTTGAATGTAGAAGGGGAAGGCAAATGAGAAGTTCAGAGTGATGTATGTGAGAGAGGAACTTAACCTGTTCTTCCTGTCTCTTTGAAGTTAGAGCCAGGAGTACTAAAAGCTAGGAGTGTACCCAACTTCTAGATGCTAAGGAAGATACAGAAACAGCAGATTCTCTGCATGAGCCTTAAGAAAGAAATGGGCCCTTCTGACATCTTCACTGTACCCTGGTGAGACCCATGTTGGACATCTAGCTAACTGAGCTCTATAAATTGGTATTTGCTCAATACCAATAATAGTAATAGTAGTAGTAATAATAATAATAATAAATAACCTGTTGAAAAGAGTTACTAGTTTTCACTTAAAAAAGGTTTTCACTTAATTATTTACGATTCTTCTAGATATGTTGTATTCTACTTTCCCCTGTCCTTTCCTCTCTTTTCAGTTTTGGGGATCTTGCTCATGCTAGGCAATCACTCTGCCTCCAGCACTGTATGTGAAAGTTCAGATGCTATCTCTCCATTTTAGGCATCTCCTTTGACTCAACCTCCTGTAAAGAAAGACTAGGCTCTGCCTGTGGCACCTTTCTTTAGGTTGCAATGCCTATATGTAAACTTTGCACACTAATACATACACAATCTACTGATTTAGTCTGCCTCTCCTGCTTTTAAAGGTAAGTTCCCTGGGATAGAATGATTGTAATTCATTCATTCACTCATTCATTCATTTATTAAAGGTGATATACAGAGAGATTACAGTTACATGTCAGGAAATTAGTTCATTTCTTTTGGAATAGTGTTGCTCTGTGTAAAGAGACATCAAAAATGAATATTTGTTGAATGAATGTTTTCATTTTAAATATTATTATTAAACATTATTATTGTTATTATTTTTGGTGCCTATCCTTGGGCTTGAACTCAGGGCTAAAAGCTAGTGCTCTACTACTTCTGTTTTTCTTTTCTTTTTTTTAATGGTTAATTAGAGCTAAAAGTCTCACAGACAGCCAGGCACTAGTGGCTCACTCCTGTAATCCTAGCTACCTAGGAGGCTGAGATCTGAGGATTGCGGTTCAAAGCCAGTCGAGACAGGAAGACTGTATGACTCCTATCTCTAATAAACCACTCAGAAAACCAGAAGTAGCTCAGTGGCTCCAGAGGTAGAACACTAGTCTTGAGCTGAAATGCTGATGGACTGTCACCATTCAAGCCCAGAGTTCAAGTCCCATGATGGAGCCCAAAAAAAAAAAACAAAAAAAGAAAAAAGAAAAAAAAGTCTCACAGGCTTTTCTATGAGGGAACTGTTATTCTCAAAACTCAGCCTCTAGGATTATAGGCATGAGCCACAGCGTCTAAACTGTTTTTATTATTTTTAAGTAATTTTACAAAGGGATTACCATTCAACATATCAGTTGAATATTTTTCCTATAATACAAATAGCTTTGTACACTTAATTTTGTTAAAGAACTGACTTGTTAGTATAAAATTCCTGGAGGTTGTGGAATTTCCATTCTTGGGTACTGTAGAGAACTTAGCACTCATTTTCCTAATTACGCAAAGCCAATTCCAGGTCTGTTCTGACTGGAGATCTTGTCCTCTCCTACCCTGATAAATTAGCCTCACTTGCAGAAGTGGTTCTTCTGTGTTTGGTTGATTAGCATTAGTTTTCCTTTAATGTGACTAATTATTATTTTTTTTTTTTACTCACTCACATGACCCTATTTTACAGTTTTGACTTTCTGTTTTGAACATGTCAAATCGGAGTGTTTGTATGAGAGGGTATATCAGCCTCATAATTTTTCTATAGTACTAAAAATTGGCATTAGTGGCATGTATGGATATATTGGCAAGAAAGAGAGATTCTTGTGAGGTAGCTAGGGATTTTTTGTATTGGCATTTCTTTAACTGATGCTTTATAGAAAAGCCATTCGACTCTGGTTTCCCTCTACAAATAATGAACAACTATAGTAGTCTCATTCTAACCATGCCCTGCTTGCCATTCTGGTTAATGTTCTGTCAGCATTTTGATTATAAACAGTCAGCCATCAAGAAATCATTTTATATTGTAAATTGATATACTAGTGCAGTTTATCTCAGTGATGGTGTGTGTGTGTGTGTGTGTGTGTGTGTGTGTGTGTGTGTGTGTGTGTGTGACAGAGAAAGAGATAATTTTAAAACATTGGGCATTGTAAAATGGGAGTTTTGTCAATAATCTTAGGTGAGGGAATGAGAACTCAAGGAGGAAAATTACGTTCAGAATATGATCAGATTTATATTTTTCCATGCAGCTTAGCTGCGGGGGTGGGGGGGTGGGAGGGCGGGGATATGTAACAAAAAGGCTTTTTAAAAAAATGCTGTTCCTGGAAGACAGCTGCCTTATAGAATAATCACATTATTATAGGCATTTTAGTATTTTTTTTTTGTTTTGTTTTAGGGAACATTGGTTGACTAGTAACATCTAAATCTTTATAGTACTCAGTAATTTTATTCTGGGTATTCCAGGAAGAATTGTGCTCAGGGACAGATCCCAAGCTCCAACAATGGCAAAAATAAATGAGTGAGTGAGTTAATTAATTAATTAATTAAATGAAGACAGGAATAATGAGAACTGGAAGGGTTAGGTTAAAGAAGATGATGAATGAGGATGAATATGGTACACAGAGTTTATTGACATGCGTAAGAGTCTAGGTAATTTCTGCTAGGCTGGCTTCAAATAGTGATCCTCAGATCTCAGCCTCCTGAATAGCTAGAATTACAGGTCTGAGCTACTGGCACCTGAATCATTTTGTGTGTGTGTGGGGGGGGGTGGGGGTGGGAGTTCTGGGGCTTTAAATTCAAGGCCTGAGTGCTGGCCTTAAGTTTTTTTGTTCAAGGATAGTAATCTACCACTTGACCACTTGAGCCACAGCTCCACTTTTGGCTTCTTTTAGTGGTTAGTTGGATATAAGAGTCTCACAGGAATTTCCTTCTCAACCTGGCTTCGAACTGTGATCCTCAGATTTTAGACTCTTGTGTAGATAGGATTATAGGCATGAATCACTGATGTTTGGCCTATTTTGTTTAATTAATTAATTAATTTTTATCAGTCGTGGGGCTTGAACTCTGGGCCCGGGCACTGTCCCTGAGCTCCTCAGCTCAAGGCTAGTGCTCTACCACTTGAGCCACAGTGCCACTTCCAGCTTTTTTCTTTTTTGCTTATGTGGTGCTGAGGAATCGAACCCAGGGCCTCATGCACTTGAGCCACAGTTCCACTTCTGGTTTTCTGGTGATTTATTGGAAATAAGAGTCTATGGACTTTCCTGCCCAGGCTGGCTTTGAACTGTGATACTTAGATCTCAGATTCCTGAGTAGCTAGGATTACAGGCCACTGGTGCCTGGTTTATTTCCTTTATTTATTTATTTATTTTATTTTATTTTCTAAAGTTCATTATCTTTTTTTTTTGTTGGTCAGGGGGCCTGAACTCTGGGCCTGGGCACTATCCCTCAGCTCTTCAGCTCAAGGCTAGCGCTCTACCACTTGAGCTACAGTGCCACTTCCAGATTTTTCTGCTTATGTGGTGCTGAGGAATCAAATCCAGGGTCTCATGCATGCAAGGCAAGCACTCTACCACTGAGCCACCTTCCCATCCTTTTCCTCCTTTATTTTTGAGAGTAACTTTTTATGCTTTTACTGGCAATGCGAAGTCTTTAATAGAAAAAAAGAAAAAAGTCTTTGAATATTTGTTTAATCTTTCAAAGAGTTTAAAACACTTTATGTAAAAAGTTTCTGATACATGTAGGAAATACTTTCTTTTTATGTTATACTTATATGCTTTAGAATTCAGTATGTCTTTTAAATGTTTCATTAAAATGCTGTATTATCTAGAGCTGGAGATACGGCTGAAGTAGTAGAGTAGTAGTAGAGCATCTGCATCGCTAATACTACCATAAAAGAAATTATGTTCTATTTATTTACTTTTCATATTTTTACCATTCTGTTTTGTTTAAGTTAGGGATATAATTCAGTTTGAATTACTTTTATATGTCATGAATATATATATTTCATTTGGTTGAATATAGACTTTTTAAATACCTATTTTTGAGTATTTTGCAGTTATAGTTTTGAATTTATTTAGTCAGGTCTTTCTCCTTTCTAATCTTCTCTTCAATTAAGAGGCACTTCCTATTAAACATATTTGTTAAAATTTAAATTTCAGTGTGCCTTTTCTTTTCCTTCTGTTTTTAGATTTTCTATTTCATTGTTTCCAAAAACAAAATGAGACATTTTCCTATATTCTGAATAAGTGCTGTTATTGGAAATAGTTGAGGATGAGCAGTTCAGGTATAGGTACTATGTTGCATGTGTTGGAAATGATGCCCATTTTCACAAAAACTCTGGCTGCTTTCCAGAAAAGGGCCAACCTATTAATTTATAGAATTAACAATTTTGTTGTTTAAAAAAAATAAAATACTTATTTAGGTTGAAAACCATCTTATCAGATATTGCCTTCTACTGGGCATTTGGTAAAACTACAATTGACAAATTGACATCCTTGTCTTTTTTTTTTTAAGTATCAGCTAATTTAGACCTATATGAGACAATATATCAAACAGGTAAATGCGACTTGACAAGGCTATTATCATTCCTACTTATTATTTCAAAATAACAACAAACTGCAACCAAGATATCACATAATTGAGATACCTGACTATAAATATTTTTGTTCTTCACCCAGAGATAAGTCTTATGTCAAAAGTAATCCCATAGATAGGCATTATTTTTTGGAGATTTTTTTTTTCCTCTGTAACCTCTGCCTCAATAGAGGATCTCTGAATGTTGGGATTATAGGTGTGAACTACCATACTCAGTAGGTGTTTGTTTCTAAAGTCCATTTCAAGTCACAGAAGCCTGTTTGCAAGTTCTTTGGTAATTTTGAAAACTTTCATCCCTACGCCAGGTTTTGCCATGTTTTCCTCTTATTAGTAGTATTATTTTTTGTTGGTTATGAGGCTTGAATTCAGGGCCTGAGCACTGTCCTTGAGCTCTTTTTGCTCAAGGCTAGTGCTTTACTGCTTTGAGCCACAGTTCCACTCCCATTATTTTGAGTGGCTAATTGGAGATAAGAGGCTCACAGGGATTTTTCTCCCCACTCAGCTGGCTTCGAACTATGATCAGATCTCAGCCTCCTGAGTAGTGAAGATTACAGATGTGAGTCACCAGGCCTGGGCTCCATGTTTTCTTATTTAATGAATTAATACTGAAGTTGTATTCAGTACTCTGTGTTGGCTATCATAATAGCCACTGGGCTTATAGTTTAGATGGAACAAAAGATAGAATTCAATAGATAATTGTAAGAGTGATGAACTGCTAAAAGAGCAGTGTCTATAAACAGTATCAGTGGGAATGTATGAGTGAGAAGTAATAGATGGAGGAGGCTAGCCAGTTTATGTTGAGTAACTGTTGAGAAGTTTTTGGAATGGTTAACCATGGCACAAGGTGGATGTGAAGTTGTTTTGGGCTGCAGCAACCCTCTGGAGGACTCTAGGGAGTCTGAGCAAGGCCAACACCTTGTGAGTCTGGCCCTCTGGATTCAATATGTTACATATGAAGAAACATTCTAAGCTTACTCTAGTAGCTTAAGTCTTGTGAAGTATGCCAGGGCACTAGTTAAGGAGGAAGCACTGATAATAGCACCTGGTGGATTTTCTGCTGGAATTGAGAGAAGTGATTGGAACTAGCATGAGAGGGAAAATGTGTCTTTCATCATGAGTGAGGATGGATGGTTGTGCCACTGACAGGAAAGAGAAGGGAGTGCAGTCTCATGACAATCACAGAGGTCAAATTTGCTCATGTGTTTGAGATATTGGAGCTGCCAATCAGTCACCTCACTTTTGCTGGCCTTCACAAGGTGATTGGGATTGAGTTAGTAGTTTCCATGTCCCAGTAAGTGGAAAGAGAGCTTGGAGAGAGAAGTGATAGGGTCAGTTTCAGAAATTCCAGTGTTTGATGAGAGTGAATGAGAAAGTTACTGAAGTAAGCTGAGGTTCCAGGAGAGATGGGAGAGGACAATGAGGGGAAGCTGTTTCCTGGAAAGCAGAGGGGGAAAGGTTGCAGGAAGAACCCACAGTGCAGAGCTCTACTACAAGGTCCAACTCAGGCCTCCAGTTCTTGGAGAGCAGAAAGCACTGGTAATCATAGCAAGAACAATTTTTGCAAATGGGCAGGTGCCTTCTCAACTTCACATAAAATTTTGAGTCTGCATAGGAGTGGTTTTCTCTCATTACATTAATGCTCTAAAAACGTGTGTTCCCTTTAATAATCCTAATGAGGAGCTTACAAGAGCTTTTTTGCTCCTTTGCTGTATTTATTTCTTCCAGTTTGTCACTTTAGCTTTCTCATACTACCAACCTCCTTTAGTGTTTAAATCTCTGGTAGCCCATGTTTTCTTCTGTTGTGTTCCTGCATCGGCACTAACTGTTCATTTATACAATGAAAGTCTTGACTGCAAGATCTGTTCTCATTTTTGTTGTCTACTATGTAGAAAATGGGTTAAACTACTAGAAAAATACTCAAAATCAAAACCGATTTCATTTTCAGTGCTTAGATGATTAAATTCTGCTTTCTTTGTATGCTCTACCAACATCTGTGATTTCAAAGGCCAGTATGGCAGTGTGGTATGGATAGAAAAAAATCGTATGAGTGCTGTCTCTGAGTGGGGCTTATAATGACTTCAAATGATTCTTAATGTTTCTCTCCCCCCCCCCCCCCATCCCCAGGAAGTTTGAAAGAAGCAGTACAAAACTCTATAACAAAACCCTAGACACACAAAATCCTAGATCATTTCTGATTATTTGCATTTCTTCTGTAACTTAGATATGTGGATTCTTCCCAGTTGCTTTTGTATTGGTATCCTCACAAAAGAAAGATACGAAGTTGGATACCCAGTTATTAATAGTAGATTAATTACAAGGATTTCTTGTATAGCTAGTCAAAGCCATTAGAATTAGGTAAAGGGTATCACTTTGAAGGACAGAGTAACAAAATATTCTGTATATAGTTTGAAGGATGAAAAAAAAAAAACAAGCCCAGTTTTAAAAAATTAATGCAGAAAATTGGGAGGACAAGTTAAAAGTGATAAAGTTACCTAGATACCTAATAAAAAACATTGTAAGTCAATAGAATGCTATATGTTACTGGTTTTCCTGCACTTTTCATGGGAATGCAGTGAGAAATAACTAAGAAATTACTTTTAGTAATATGTGACCCATTAGAGTGAAAAAGTGTGTGCCAAGCTAGAATGAATGAATGTGCTAGAAAGATCACACTACATGGAGAGGATCAAGGAAAGCATTTCCTTGGCTCTGTTTTCTTTAGCTGGAGAGCCTGAGTTAACCAGAACTATTTTACCAATACCATTTTTCTATGGGAATGATAATGGTCCAAATAGTAAGCATTAACTTTCAAAATTAGCCTCTAGCTTGTCCTTATATCATAAAGAGTCTGTCTAAATTTTACTTTTTTTGAGTGTCAACAATGATGGCATGTGTTTATTTTTGTATGGTGTGAATACTCAACTTCTCCAGACTCTACTTTTTAAATCACCCTCTTTCAGGGACCATGGCAATATGTGTGTTTTGTACTATAGAACTCTAGTCTGTATCTTTTGAGAGTCCTAAATTCTTCATATTACAGTCTTCCCTCAAGGTGGCAATGGAAAATACTAGGACCATGGTGGATCCTTCTAGAATGCATGTACCCAAAACATGTGGAGAGTATTCTCTTAACGTCTCCTATCTCTTTCCCTTTTTGAACCTGAATTTCTTTTATATACTTCCTGATGGATTTAATCTGAAAATAAAATAATACAAATTTCTTAAACTGTTCAAATGAATCACAATGAGGATGTAATATAGGTCAGATAATTATGTGTGTGTTTTTTTTTTTCTTCCTATGTAGGAATGTTGTCTCTGCAATTTGAGAGGTGGTGCTCTGAAGCAAACTAAGAACAATAAGTAAGTAAGATGTTAATTGCCATTGCATTTCATCCTTTTTTCTCCTCCCTGAAACCTCTACAGGGCGGTTTGCTTTACCTTTATCTCATTGCATATGCTGTTCCAAAGCTTATCTATGCAGACCTCAGGTTGCGATTCTGTGCTTCATAGTCCCCTGCTGCCAGCCCCTGAGAGACCATTCTAGCCTTGCTTCTGCTCCATTCTGAAAAATAAGCCCTTCTGTACTAACAGAGACTTTAAAGTGAAGTAGCCCATATTGTCCTAGTACTATTAGAATGCCAGGGTTTAGAGATGAATCCTGTTACTGTAATGAAGGCCAAAATACCTGAAAGCAGTGAAGCTGTTATGTTCAGTTACATTAAATCAGCCATAGTGTTAACAGTAAAACAAAGTCATTTGCTTTTAGTAACTGGAATGCCAGATCTAGCCCCAAGATGTGTTTCCTTTGGCCTGAACGCAATTTTACCAGTTTTATCCAGAGTTTAAAAATTGAGGTTTTTACATAAGAATACAGATTTTTTTCCTTTAAGTTGAAAAAATAATTGTGCATCTCTATTTGGGATGAAATTTGCTCTTGGTAAGGCAGGCAGTCCATTGGTCACTATTATTTCCCAGGGTGCACTAATTTGCTTACAACTTGTCTGGGCTCAAAGGCACCGGAGTTGGGACTCCTGGTATAATGGAATGATAGAGTTAACATAATTATGTTCATGTCCATTTTTCTGATTGCTTAGAAGAAAGGATAATGACATTGATCATTCCTGCATGCATAGAGTTTAAGAAACCAGTGTTGCTTGAACAGGGAAAATCTTTCACAGACCTAGGCAATATGGTTAGCACTATATTAGGAAGTCCTTGCTTGTGGTTGGTTGTTGCACAGTCTGTGTTCATTCAGGCTGTGAGTTGAGTTAGGTGGTTCCTCTAACATGAAAAGAAATGGTGCTTTTTCTAGAGCATGCCAGGTTTTGTTGAAATGTAGAAGAATGCTGTGGTGGGCCTGACGCTTGTCCATAGGACAGAGTTTAAGTGAAATACGTATGCTTTGGCCTAAAAACAAGTTGATATTTTTGGTAAATTTTCACAATCTCGTCAAACCTCACAAGTCTTTATTTACAAGTATAACAGTTCTGAGACACTGCATAGATTTAGTAGTAAAGTTGTTGTTTTACAGACCATTTCAGAATGTAAAAGAAGATACTAAGTTTTAAGTAGGAGACCTGGGAACACTGAAATTTCAATTCTCTTTGTCTCTGAGTTTGTTTGTTTATAATTTGTCATGAGAAACAATTTAACTAAAACCTGTCAGTATTTTCTTCTAGAAAACTTGCTACTTTACTTTATGACTTATATATTATTGAAAAGGTAATATGCAGTATCAGCTTATAGTGTTTGTTTGCTTGAACTATTCTTTTTTTGTTTTTGCCACATCATTTAGTTAAGCATGTTCAGCATGCCCACCTTTTAGCATTAAATGAACCAGGAAACTCACATTTAGCATAGTGAGTATAGTAAAATGCTATGAGCATATCCTATTCTTTCCCTAGTTTTTCATGTCATAATGTTATACAGGCATGGTGCTGAATCCCTCCTGGTGTCATTCAGGAGGCTGAAAATTCAGAATCTGTTTGTGACGGATTTGGCCTGTTGGCTTTTTCTCACCTGTGTGTTTGTCATTTTGAAATTGCCATCATCATCAGGTTGAAGTATGAAGGTATGTAAGTTTAGGGAACTTTTGTTCATGTTGAATGTCTCCTTTCCTGTAGGTGGGCCCATGTCATGTGTGCTGTTGCAGTCCCAGAAGTTCGATTCACTAATGTCCCAGAAAGGACACAAATAGATGTAGGCAGAATACCTTTACAGAGGTTAAAATTGGTGAGTGGCACAGCTGCTTCTTCTTCTTTTTTAAAAATCTCATCAATTAGTGGTAATTTCAAGTTCTGAATTTTTCTGTTAATGCATGCATTCCCTTAGCTTCATTTTATTCCTATCTTTATTTTCTTTGTGCCTAAATTATTTATTTTTATAAATTCTTTTCCTGTTATATTGTAATTCCTCAAACTTTATTGAAATGAGGGCAAGGATTGATATATTTCCTGGACTAATGGGAAATTTCAAGCTATAGGATATCTAATGAAATTTGTCAGTAATAGATTGAACTTTCCCAACTCTCTAAATTATTGAAATGTTTTTCTCTTTTACTTCTCTTTGGTTATTCATGACTTAGCAAAAATATATTTAGCCTAATTCATCATCTCTTTAGAACAGACTTATGGAAAAATGCAAAAGCTTTCATTATTTACTAAGGGATTTTCTCAGTCATATAGGAACAAGCCCCTTAATATTCCAAACTTTGGCCAATTGTCATCAAAACTGCTCTGAAACTTTCGGAAAATCTTCTGATTGTTTTTCCTAATTAAGAATAGTTTTTCATTGAAAGTATAGGCCTTTGACTTCTTTAACATTGAGGCAACTTTGTAGTTTTATTCAATTGTGAACCCTTAGTTTAGGTTGTTCCATTGCATATTTAGTGAAAACTTTCCCTAAAGTTAAACTGCATGACTGTAACATGCTAGAGCATGTCTTACATGTGCTCTTAAATTCTTGCTATTTTTAACTCAAGGTATTTCCACCATAGAGTATTCCAGACACTATGACTAAAACACTTTCTTCCTGACTGTTGCTTGTTTTCTTTCAACTCTCTTCTGCATGGGAAGCTGAGCATGTTGTTTCTGGGCCTCTCTTTTAGAAATTTAGTCTATCTCTTGTTCTCACAGAGGAGTCAGTGAGCACTATAATTTCCCATCATTGCGCCATCAAAATTTCACGCCAAGAGATTCTGTGTGGCCTTTTCATAGAACTGGGGCTGCTCTTGACTAGTTGAGTGCTGGGATCAGGATACTCAGGATGTACTCAGAATGGAGTAGCTAAAGAATTGGAGAGTATTGTGGAAATGAACAGTTCAAATGGTTTGTAAGTGATTGTAAAGAGAGGTGACCAGTGTTATTCTTCAGCTACTGGACTTCTATAGGAAACAGGAATAATAAAAATACCAGATCCCTCAACAGACAAAAAAATTTCAAGAATTAGGACTATAAGGCAGGATCTGATTAAATGGCCACATTTAATTAGAATTAAATGTTTAGTGAATCAAATACTATAAATGTTTCTTTTTTCCTGAATATAAAAGTAGATTTTATTTGTAAAAGTTCAAGTAATACATTTTGAAATCACACCTGATTCTCTTTCTGGATGCTTATGCACTGCCCTTTAGCATGCTTGGCCTGGCTCTTGAGGCTGGCGGTACCCTTGCTGCTCTAGAGAATGCCTCCATAATGATTGAATGTTACACCAGTCCTGTTCCCACAGCAGGGAAGGACAGCGGTAGTTTCAAGCCCATTTAGGGTAATGCATCTAGACATCTGATGATTGCATTGGAAAAATCTGCTTCATCTTGATTGTGAATATAATATATTCTTTGTTCAATGCTTCCCATCTTTAAATGATTGACATCACAAAAAGAATGTGTCCTTACTGAATTTAATTAGCTCATCTGAAGTCTATAAAAATCACTGTACAGACATGTGCTGATGCCTGTGACACATTAGGTGAAAATATCAGGCCATCGTCCAGGCATTTTTCTGTTTTCTGTTATGATTTTATACTAACAAATACCTTTTTTGAGGGGGATAGGACAGTATTTGTCAGAATGCCCGTAGTGGTTTTTCAATGAAGTTCTGCAAGGAGAAAGTTCATTGTAGGCAGGAACATAATCACCCGAACATCACCTGGGTAATAGAGTCTAAAGCCCAGTCTCCACCAGTAAGAATCCATAGAGATCAGATTTAGGCTGGCTATGATAACATTTACAAATGGTCTTGAGTGAGTAGTAAATGTGGCTTCCCAGGAAATAGGACGCTCTGTCATAAACATAGGATCAAATGTGAGTTTTCTAACATGAGGACTACAGCACCGTGTTGAAGCCTCTTCTTTGTATATCCCACAAATATCACTGTAAGCATTTGGACAAAGACCATTCCAATAATGTCCATGAATATAATATCCATGAAAAATAGCTCATCATTGGCTTCATGTTTCTAACATTTGAACTTCAGTAATCTAAAAATACGTGGCCAGCGTATGGTGTGGTGCCACATTCTGTAATCTTAGCATTTAGATGACTGAGGTTAAAGATCTAGCACTATTGTCAGTTTAGACCAGTGAACTCTTTGTTGGGTGACCTGTAATGTGCATCGTAGGATTCTGATACCTCTGACCAGATGCCAGCAAGTATCTTTTGCAATGCAGAATTGCCCCCATCTGAGAACTGACTGGTTTGCAGGAGTTACTTACAACATAATGGCTTACAACATAAGCCCCTATCTATACCAAGATAGAGAATATATATTGGAAAGTGAAGAAACAGAAATTCCTTAGTGGTTTTAAAAAATAAAATTTGGACATTTTTGATGTTCTTATTTGTCAATAAAGTAAGGGAGAGAATTGGGCAACATATGTATAGTAAGTAGGATTATTATTTATAATTTCATGCTTTAACTTTCCTGTTTGTAGAAATCAAACAACTGATGGATACTAATCAGATTTTACTAAAGATTAATATTCTGTGATGCTTGTGTATACACATAGTAAGCACTTTGTAAATATTTATGCAATGAATAGAAGGCAGAATACCATTTCTCATTTGTGCTTCTGGTTTAAAATGATCATGATTGGAGGGGCTTGATCAGATACCAGCAAATAGTTTGTACCTTTTTGTGGTTTCTCCTTTAAACATAATGGAAGTTTATTCACCCACATCTGTATCCTTCACTAAACAAATAATTCCATTACTTATTTGCATTCTGATGGAAATTGGATTACATCTTAGGGTCTGATAGTACTTCAGAGAGCCTGTGAAACACTTGTCTATTGGTTGAAAATTCTGATCTTCGATCCTCCGGTTACTGGAAGATTGGAAACTGGAGTGCATTAGTTGGTGCTTCACAGTGAATGAGAACAGCCCTAATATTCAATGTACATATATAAAAACAGAGCCAGGTAACTTGAGATAAGTGGGGTTGGGAAGGAGGAGAAAAATGAAAAATTGGTCAAGATTCATTGTACTTATAACTTGGCATGTTGAACTGAAACTCCTTTGTACAACTACTTAAAGACAATTTAAAAAGATTGTGATAAAGCAAAAAATCAAGTTGGTCCTTCCAGAAGCAGCCGTGAATTCATCTGTCTTGGCAGATTCCACAAGGTGGTGCTGCTGCATTAGTTTTTCTGTATGTTTCCTTTCAACTACCAATCCTTTCTCTTGATCTTACCAGAACCTCACCCACATTTATAGAGGGGGTATGCGAGGGAAAAAGAGGGAGAACATGTGTGTTGTACACAGGGTTACTTTAGCCAAAACTGCAACCAAGTCCTCAAAAGTACCCCTTGTGACACAAAATTGCTGACTCCAAACAGCAATCTTTTAGTTGTTTGCCATTTAGCCCTTAAAAGAGCTGCTTTCCCTAGAGGCAATTTAGTATTTTTCTGTACACATAGTTTAAAACACTAGTAACACCTATTAACTGCAAAGAGGCTTAAAGAATGACGTATGTTGCTGGCATCATTGGTTCATGCCTCTAATCTTCTCTATATAGGTGTCTGAGAACCAGGGATCATGGTTCAAAGGCAGCACAAAAAATCCACAAGATGAGCAAAAAAACTAGCAAAAAGTGTCAGGTTATTAAGAAGAGACCTTCTGGACAGGGAGGAAATGGCTGGTTGTTACTTTAGAATGGTCATGCCCTAAAGAGAGAACCATTTTTCTTTTCTGTCAGTTTAAGTATTATTCTGATTTTAATTGCACATTTTGTGTTACTTAGCATTTTTCTTAATCTATCAATTTAAAATGAATTCATTTGCTTCTCAAGTACTTTTCCATATGGCACAAGCCATGTGGTGGCAAATTTTTACCATTGCCAACCATTTCTGTGAGTGCAGAAGACCATTTTCTGTTTAGCCAGAGAATACCAAAGTATTGCATGTTGCAGGACAAAGAATGAAGAGGAAACTGAGGACATGTTTGTCCTCCTTCCATATAGGTGTGTTCCAGGACAACCAGTCTATAGATTGGTTCAAAGTTACAGGGGCCTCAAACCTAAAAGTAAAGAACTGCCTGCAAGATTTAGGAGTTAACTCATTATGCTTTCTTCTTCTCTTCTGTCCAGTTTTTCTCTGGTAGTGTGATTAGGTGGCCATAGTCATACCTGAATTTCTGGAATAGGAACAAAAGGGTATAAAGATGAAAAAACAAAACTGGAAAAGTTGTAAAATATATCTTACATTAGAATGACTTCTTGCTCTTAAAGTAGGAAAATATGCCTATACAAATAGAATAATTCAGGACTTAATTTTAGAGAGACAAATGATATTTTATGCTATAGTCACACAGAAGTACAGCATAGCAGTATGGCTAGGAAGCCAATTACCATTGAAGTATTTAAATCTGACTAAAATTTAGTGGAAGGACATTTTGAAAACTAATAGAGTTAGAAAATTACAGATTTGGGGTATTTGTTACATAAATACCACAAATGTTTATGGCATGCATTAAACACTTCTTACAGATTGACTTAATTTAAAAAGAAATCTGGAATTTTCTAAATAAAACAGCAAAGCAGGTTTGTTGGTTGTTGAAAATCTCAAAGTTGCTACAAACTCTAAATAGAATTATTGCTTTTAAACATTTTTCTGTTTGTAAGTAAAGTTTTTCAATAGGGTTGTAACATTACTTCAATATTGAATTGTGCATTTCAATACAGGTGGTATCTATTTTGAGCTCTGCCATTGCAAAAAACACTTGGCATTGTTCATTGGGCAGAAATGCATCTTTTTTTCTCAGTGGCCTAGCACAAAATCTTTAGTTTCTGTTTCTGTAGACATTCTTAAGATTTTTACATTGGAAATACTGTTTCTGTGAACAAATAGAGGGAGAAATGAATTCTAGAATAGCTGAAGTTGCCTCTGGGCATCCAGTGACCTCCTATTCCCTATTTGACAAGTGAACCAAGCCAGGCACAAGTGTTCTCTGAGTGAAGAACATTATTTTGAAAAGGAATTTACACTGCATTGATGACTGAGCTACAAGCCATTCAGTATCTGGCAGAGACCATACTATTCTGCTTAGAAGCTTCCATACACTTTAAAATTTGTACCTTAAGGCAAATAATAGTGAACCTGAAAGCCAAAGATTATAGTTTTGAAAGGTACATCAATTCTGAAAATAGAGTGGTTTCACTGTGGTATTCCATCTGAAGAGTTGAATCGGGGAAAAATACAATCAGGCTTCCTATTTCTTAGAAAAAAGCATATGTTCTCTTGCAAACTGACTCATGTTATCAGATGTAGTGAATACTAAAAATAGAATTACTGAGAGAGGGAGAGGTGAAAGGAGAGACAGAGAAGAGAGAGATGGAGTAAGTCTCTCAGGCTATAAGATCACTTAGTTTTATTCAGTTAATGTTACAGCAGTGTTAGTGAGCAACTCTTTGTCTAAAGGAATCCATGTTGTACTTCACAGAGCCTCTGTTAATGCATTTTGGAAATGTAAAGACATTGATTAATTTTAATCACATTAAGGGAAAAATAGTAATGTTGTAAAGGCAATAAAATAGTTATGTTCTACACTAACTTGTGTCCATAGGTATTTGCATAATTCAGTTATTTTTAAGGACAGAGGAATGCTAAGAAAATAGAATACATTGACAATGATGAGCAAATGAATTGTTTAAAGACAGAGAATAAGAAACTACAGGCCATGGTGTTGGCTGTGCTAGGACTGATATAGTTCTACCTGGATTGCTTATTTAGATTCAGGCTTTGTGAACTACCAAGCACAATGTGGTTTCAAATAAAAAAGATAGAGAATAGATATTACAGTTCACATGAATGTGGTGTGCAGTGTCCTATTATTTAATAAAGTATAAAAATTTACAGTATCATTAACAATATTCTTCAGGACTTAAAAATACATGTTTCCAACTTCATACCATTTCAAAATACGTGTACTGTAAAAAAAAGTACATTAGTGGCTGTATAGTACTTAACTGTCAGAATGATTTGCTGCAGGGACTAGATCCTATTGCAAACTGTCAAATTTGTATATTGCTGTAATACTAAACCGTAAAATCTTTTGAGTAAAATGGAAAATGTCAGATGGGCATGACTACAAATAATCTACTTTCTGAAGGCTGTAGATGTCTATAGGAGAAAATGTGTAAATGCATGAAATGTTATCTTGTTACTATGGATTTTTCTTTATCTGTTGAGAGGAGAACTGTGAGGCAAAAGGAAATTGATTGGAACCTTTCAGTTTTCAGTTTTGAACTCATTTTTCCTGAAGACTAATTTTAAAAGCATTATTAGATAAGTAGAACTTCAAATAGTTTATGATTAAAAAGTATTGTGAGAGTAATCTTATTTTTTAGCTTGAATTGCTGAATGCTTCATTTATTACTGACCAATCTTTTAATTGAGTGAGTGAGTGAGGTCAGGGTTTTGGAGAGCCACTGCTCTCTCTCTGACTCTGGATGGGTCAATCCCAACAAATGCAAGCCAAACAGAGGCAGCTGGGGGATGACTCTGAGCAGCCAATTGAGTTTTGCTTGGTCAACCGCAACTGAAAGCAGAGCAGTTACAGTTTTTGAAAAGTATGCACCAGGAAATGGGCTCTGGCAAGAAGTGGGGTGGGGCTCAGGGGAGAAGGGTAGACAAATGAAGAGAAGAGGCAGGGTGATGTAGTCAGGAGTTCAATGCATATCTTTCAAAATTAAGAAAGTAAGGAAACGGGTTGGCTGGGAGGGGTGGATGAGGATATTGGAAGGGGTGACATTGATCAAGATGCACTGCGTTCATTAACTGCTTTGTTAAATGGCAATTCCTTTGTGTACCTACTTAAAGATAATTTTTAAAAAATGAGTAAATATCTTTTTAAAAAGGAAAGCAGAGTCAATCATAAAACTGTGGATTCATTATTCTTTGATTGAAAAGGGGTTCAGCTCAGTAATGGCCTTCACTTTTGTTTGTTCAGTATTTTAGTATAAATTAGGTTATATATTCTTCAGAAGGATGGTTTCAAAATTCAATAAGAAGGCTGAAGAAATGTTGGAATATATATTAGTTACTAGTCCTAGGGCTTGAATTTAGGGCATGGGAACTGTCCCTGAGCTTCTTTTGCTCAAGGCTAGCACTCTACTGCTTGAGCCACAGCACCACCTTTGCCTCTTTCTGAGTCTTTTATTGGAGATGAGAGTCTCATGGATTTCCTGCCTGGGCTGGTTTTGAACTGGGATCCTTAGATCTCGGCCTCTAGAGAAGCTAGGATTACAGGCATAAGTCACCAGTGCCTGGTTATAAAACACTTTTTATAGAAAGTGAGGGACTTTTAATACTTGCAGTTAATTTAACATGATTTAATAAACTCTGTGGTGTATTTTAGGCACAGTTACATAATTCAGTGATACCATTGTGTCACATGAGCTCATGGTTATGTAAAGGTACCAGCACAGTTTTTACTAGCAATGGATTGGATTTATTGATCTCCAAATCAAAGATTTTCTTCATCTGAATTGCCCTTTAGATAAGTAATTATAGGAAGCCTCATGTTAGTGTGATTGGGTGTGCAGGTTCTGAGTTAAAACTGCTTGAGTTCTGTGGCTTCCACTTAAGACAGCCTTGACCACAGAGATCAGCCCCTCTAAAGCTCGTCTGTACTGGGTGATGTTGAAGGAAGGAAAAAAAAAAGTGGAATAAAAAGGTCTAGGATGTAGTTGGCATTCAGTGAAAGCTGTATTATATATTATCATACTAATTTTTTTCCCCTCAATATTCTCAATAATGGTAAGGATTTAACTATCTTAAAAAGCCTTTGAGGCACTTATAACTACAATAGTTTTCTTTTGAATGAAATCTCATTAATCAAGAATATTTTGTCATTTCTATGAGATGATATAGAGAGGCTTTGCTACCACTCATGCCTGGGATTTTACTACCTTGCTCTCCAGTTATTGTTACAAACATTAAGATAGATACTGTTCTCTAAAACAGCAATCCAAAGTACTACAGGTATTGCATCTTTTAGAGTATAGGCATTGCATATAGAAAAATGATTTTGTTTAAGATGTTTCTACTTAACACCAGCCTGTGGCCTTGCCTCCATCCCTTTACATGGTGGTAGTAGCTCCAAGTCTTTAGTAGTTTGGGTTGGGACCTGGGAATGATTGTGATCTATAACAATTGTGCTTTATTTATTTCTTGCTTTATTCTCTATGCTCTTATAAAGGAAATGTATTGAGTAACTTCTCAGGAGGGATCCTTTAAAGTTAAGGAATCTGCTTTGGTAATCTGACCATTGCTTGGTGATAAATTGGATTAGAAGACTAGAGGTTCTTATGTGTGATTTTAAGTCCTTATTTTCAAGTTCTTCTGAGGTGTTTAATTTCATATTAATGACTACAGATGCCAAAGCCAGTTTTGAAAGCTAGTGATGTGATGGTAAATATTTTACACATAGTTGTCTGGAAGAAAAAGAAAAAACCTCTCATTGGTCACAATTAGGGATTTCAGTTATGGAAATACCTTTACCATGCCCAATATCAGACTATCAATATGATGTCAGCCAGCTCTCAGAATTTCTGAGCATTTAATAAGAAGCTCTCAGGGACTTGTGCGAGCCTGGTCCAGCATATTGTTAAAAAATGGCTGACACTTTGTCACAAATCAAATGGTGGCACCAAATAGTACTAGTTGTAATTATATTCTTTAGTGTCAGACACTTGAAATTGAAAAAAAAGAAAAAAGAAAAAAAAGCTACTTCTACCTTGGATGGTCCTTGATGAAGTTGTGAAATTATTAGAGATTGCTTTTTGTCTCCTGAGCACTTGCCTTTTTAGTGCTTTGTGTGACAAATAGGAAACACTCAAAAAGCATATCTACTGGGCACTGGTGGCTCATGCCTGTAATCCTAGCTAGGAGGCTGAGGTCTGAGGATTGTGGTTCAAAGTCAGCCCAGCAGAAAGCTCCTCATGAGACTCTTATGTCTAATTAAGTACTCAAAAATTGGAAGTGGTGCTGTGGCTTACAGTGATAGAGTGCTAGCTTTGAGCAAAAACAGCTCAGTGAGAGTACACAGTCCCTGAGTTCAAGTCCCATGACTGACACCCCCCCCCCCCAAAAAAAAAAAAAAAAAAGCATTTCTGCTGCTATCTGGAGTATAGTGGTCAAAGAAGAGCATTTGTGGGACTTTTTGAATTGTAAGTTATTCTAGCGACTTTTAATAAGAAAAAAGAGATAGAAAAATAGTTTTAAGGAATGACCAATGATTGTCTTATTTTGATTTGTATATTTCACAAAACCTTTCTAAAAATAATAGCATTTACATTAATTTTAGCTTATAATTAGTTATAATTTTTGATAAACCTTTTCTATTACCATGATATTGCCAGTTCCCCAATATTGATCAAATCAGTGGCAGTATTAATGCAATGTATCCTTTTGATATTTTGAAAAGATATGTGTCAGTATTTGGAAGATCTGTGTAACTCAGTGAAGCACAATATGCATTTCAGATAATGAAAGCATAATGTGGCCATGTTTTATAGTAAAACAGAAACTCACTAATAATGGCTTTGTATTTCACAACACTCTTAAGAAATTACTATTGAGCTGGGTGCTGGTGGCTCACACCTGTTATGCTAGCTACTCAGGAGAGTAGCTGAGGATCATGCTTCAAGGCCAGCTCAGGCAGGAAAGTCCTTGAAATTTTTATTTCCAGTTAACCAGCAGAAAACTGGAAGAGGTGCTGTGGCTCAAAGTAATAGATCACTAGCCTTGGGTGCAAAGCTTAGGGACAGCACCTAGGACTGGGGAGAAAAAAAGAAATTATTGGTTAAGCTTTGGTGAATGCCTAGTCACTAGATGGGAGACAGACAGAGAGAGAGAGAGAGAGAGAGAGAGAGAGAGAGAGAGAAAGTAAAGCTATTATCCCGAAGCATATACTACTGTGTTAATCTTCTGTTGTATGCTCATCACAAGGTTCATCAGTAGTGGTGGATGCATAGGGTTAGGGGAGAACATAGACTGCATATACTTAAGTTGGGGTCCTTGAAGACCATCTGGATTTGGCTTATATGCTAGAATACTAGAACCCACTGCTCTCAGATATATTGCTTTTTAAAAGAGTGCTACTGGATATATGTGGTGTTCTCCTAGTAGGCACAGTGAACAACGACTGCTATTTCTATGGATTTCAATTTGGTTAGTGATAATTATATCTTTTTTTGCATACATCTTCTGAAGTGTGGTAGTTAAGTGAGACAGTATCAGCTCTAGAAGTTTTGTTAATGTTGTCAGAGCAAAAGAAATTAAATAAGTTTAAGATGAATCTGAACCTATAAAAATTAATTAGTATGATGTACAAAGGATAAATAAGAAGACTTATGGAATTGAAACCCCTCTTTGTACAGCTACTTAAGATACATTTTTTTTTTTATTAAGCAAAAAGGATAGGCAAGAAGGAAGTCTAGTATTCTCATGAAAGATAAATGTGCCCTACATCAACACAATCACAGACTACATTGGATATTGGTGCCAGGATGGGCAGCACAGGGTTTTTCTCAAACCCACAGAAAATATTATTTTAGAGTCTTGTTTAGTTTTAATTCCAGTTTTAGTTTTACAACAATCTTTCAGAAATCTATTGGTTTCAGTCTTTATTTTCTTAGACTTTATTATCATATATTAATTAAACAAGAGAGATTTCACTGTGGTGTTTCCAGATGTGCATACAATGTATCCATGAAACTCACACTATCACTGTACCTATCCTTCTCTCCCTTTAACTCACATTATCACTGTACCTATCACCTCTCCCTTTTCCCAACAATTTCAATACATTTGGTTGTTCTGTTTCATGTATTTGTATAAAATACTGTAAGCATATTCGCTTTTATTTACTCCTTAGTTTTCTGCCTATATGATAAAAATTTTAATGATAGGCTATTTTTTTCCTGTTAATATAAAGCATATTCCTTCTTTACATAGAAATAAAAGGCTTTACTTTATGTGGGGAAAAGTAAGGTGATCACTTTTTACAGGAATGTATATGAGGTTAATTAAAACTTTAATTTTTTTCTAGAGCCATTTGTTGCTTATAATAAATTCATCTTAAAAAGTCATCAATTTTTAACAATTTTTGCTTTGGACAAAGCAAAAAAAATATTGCCATGAAATAATTTTTTACTAAATAGCAGACATTTTTCAGCAAAAAGAATCCTGACATCCTGGCAAAGGTGTAATTTTAATAGACTAATGAGCTTTCTGACCAGAGCAGACTGAACTTCATCTGATTTTTACAATGATGAATTGACGATGTCAAAATTTGCAATCTAGTCTGGTGAAATATTTTACTATGAAAGTTTAATTCTCATTTTTTATTTATGAAAGCAGTGGTACTGTCACGACAGCTTATAATATGCTGCTCATTTGGTATGATTTATTTCAATGAGTGTCACTGGTTGATGTGTTTAGTGATTGTTGACCCATAGTTTATTCTAAAAACTCTTAAGTGCTATGAAATATAATAATTCAGCTACCGTAGTAAAGGGGAGAGGGTAGAACAAACAGCAATCCACAGGTCTTTTCAGCTGTCTTTTTCTTAGCTTTCATGATGTCATGGTTTTGTACTTTATAGCTGCCACTTTGGGGCCATGGTGACACAACATTGATTATTATGGAGACTTTGTTCTACTAAGAAGCTTGTGTTATAACATTTGAGATTTCCAGTGTGTCATTATTTTAAAAGTTTTCTGGAAAAGTATGGATTAAGCATTGTTTCTTTCTTTAACTATTTTTTTTTTTTTTCCTCAGCGGCCACTTATGGAGCTGAATAGTGTGTAGCGTTCTGGCGCAGGAAGGAATGAGAGGGATAGGCTCTTCTCTCAGGGCACTATGTTCCAAAAGGATTTAGCCATGGCTTCCAAGAATGTCACTTGTTCTGCAGTGCTAGGGATTGAATGCAGAGCCTTATGCATATTAGGCAAAGCACTCTGTCATTGAATTACATACCTAGCCATGCAGTTCTGTGTTTTACTGTGTGGCTTGTGCTGGCCATGAACTTGGTATTTGATAAAGCATTTTGCTACTGAGGCAGAATAAGCATTTGTGTTTCCTAATGTCAGGATATTATGTAGTATAGAAAATTTCTAACAAATAAGATGATCATCCAAATACCAAAAATATATTTTCTTTCAGATTATAAGTTACTTTGGGATCATTTTAGATGTGCCAATAAGCTTTCGTAAGAACCACCAAAGCTAACTTTTATATTGGTATATTGTTAACATAAAATTTCAAATTATTCTTAGCTCACAGGAAAATGAAATAGAAGTCATGAAACATTATTCATAATATGTATCATTTCAAATACCAGAATATGTTGAAGTTTTTTTTTTAAATGAAGAATTGAGGGTTTATATTGTTGTTACTTTTTTTTATAGGCCATAGTAAAAGGCATAAACTCAGTACTGCTGAATATATTTGCTTTTACATTTCTCTTAGGAAGAAGCCATCCAGAGATAATTACTCTTTGGTAATATTCTTTTCTTATGTTTCTCAAAACAACCCTCTAGATATTTTCTGAATAGTAATGTGACCAATATAGGGCACTTTAGTTAACTGGTCAGCTCAGGACTAATGGGGAAATCAGTGGTCCAAATGTTTTTGGAAAAACTCAAGGAAATTTCAGTGTTCCTCTTAGGCACCATGTCTCAAAGAATTTCCTAATTCGAAAATGAAGGAACCAGCAATGTGAAAATCATGTCTTTGATAGAAGCTAGTAGTTAATATATGTGCATTTTTGGGCTTCTCAATTTGACAAGAGTAATCACCATTTAATTTTAAAACTCCATTTATCTTAGTGGTAGCAGTAGAACTACTGTCCTGTATGTGACAGTATTATGATTTCTGCACTCTTTGCCACAGGCTGATATAGAATATACACCACCCCAAAGCTGTGGTGTATAACATAACACACAGCATTCTGCACAGATAAGGCAAAGCTGTTCTTTCACTCGAACTTGGTACGCATGCCCAGGGTGATAGCCTACTACTTTGGAGAAAGCAACAAGCAAGCAAGATGTGTTCATCTTTAATCACATTCTGTTTCTCTCAGAGACATTCCAGGAAAGTGATAGGTCGAGCTCAGAGTTTAGATTATCAGCCTAGGACATACAAGGTGTAGAGTATCACCTAAGGAGATAAGACTAAATTGTACTATTGAACAGTGACTTGCTTATTTGAGGTTAGACTTTGTGCTTCTCTCTCTCTCTCTCTCTCTCTCTCTCTCTCTCTCTCTCTCTCTCTCTCTCTCTCTCTCTCTCTCTCTCTCTCCTCTCTTTTGATCGGTCGTGGGGCTTGAACTCTGGGCTGGGCTTGGGTGCTGTCCTTGTGCTTTTCAGCTCAGGGCGAGTGCTCTACCGCTTGAGCCATAGCACCACTTGAGGTTAGACTTTGAATGTGTAGATCATGTAAGACTCTTGGTCTTTTTTTTATTTCTGTGGGGGGGGGGGTGGGTGGGTATGGAGGGTAAGTACTAGGGTTTCAACTCAGGGTCTTGCACTTGCTAATCTTGCTCTCTAGTTTGATGCTCTTGTAATTTGACCAATATCTCCTGGCTGATTTTATATTTTGGAGATGGAGACTCTTGGACTTTTCTATTTTGTTTGTCTTCAATCCTCAGTATCTTAGCTTCCTGAGTTGCTAGCAGTACATGTATGAGCCACCAGCAGCTGGCTTTGGGCTTTACTTTTTATTTTATTTTTAAAGGCCTGATAGTTAAGAGAATAATATGTTTATCATCAAAGGATTTTCTTAACTTCAGTATACAAAATGCAAGATGAAAGTCACTATTAACTCCACCCTACTTCACAGAAGTGATTGCTGCTGATGTATTTTGAACCTTTTCTATGAAAAAAACAACTTGGAAAGGTATCGTGCTTACCATACTGTATTATAATTAAGAGGGTATTGAAGTGACATACTAAATATATATGATACATAGACACATAATAGTATGTTTTATAGGAATATCAGCATCTTGAAAGGATTTTGTGTTTTTTTCTCCCTCTTTTGATCATATTGTAAATCTACCATTATCCATGATTTCTCACTAACCTTGGCTTATCACTTTCACATAGAAGCTTTTTAGGTTGCATTTTAATTTTACTTACAGAATTTAGTCACTCAAATTGTATTCAAGGTAGTACCTACTATTCTTCAGCTGTACCATTTGCTGCAAAATATGAAAGCACTTGAATATAATAATGGCTGTGAGCTTTGGAGTCAACCTGTGGTCACATCTCAGCTCTACAGAATACCTATTATTCCAGAATATGCTACCTTCCTTGAAACTCTGAACCTGGTTTTTGGTCACCTGGTCCTAGTTCTGTGCAGGTTTTCCTTGCTTTAGCTTTTGAATGTTTACAGTTTCCCAATTTCTATCTGAAACTACCTTATTTACATTCTCATGAGCTTTTATAAAATCAAACACATGATAATATATCTTTTGGAATTTTTGTGACTCTCAAAGAAAGCAAAGCATGTAGAAAGCTTCCCTGCATGCCTGGCCTACCAAATGTTCAATAAATATTCCTATTGTTATTGAGATTTATTATACTAATAGTACTGTTATATTAGTAAGTAGTAATAAAGTAACAACTATTTATAGACCATTCACAATTAAATAAATGGTATTGCTTAGATTTTAATTCATTTTTATTAGCTTAAACATGTTTTGTTAAGTACAGTAGTTAATTTAGTGCCAACAAAGTACACAGATTTTTACTAAAACTAAAAAATTTTTGACAGTTATATATTCACAGGAAGTTGTGAAAATATCAGCCTAATGTGCCCTTTCCCAATTCCTTCTATTGATTCCATTTTATATAATTTGAGTGCAATATCAAATCTAGGAAATTAACATTGTAATACAAGTATAGAGTTCTTGCTTGGTAGTTTTATCATATAGAAATATGTCTGTAATTTTCTTAAAGGGAAATGTCATTCTAGAAATAATTTAGGAGAAGGTAAAACAATACTTGGTTATTATAACACCTCTGTATGTCATCTTTATAATAGCAATAAAACATTTTTCTTTTTTTTCTTTTTTTATTGTGAAAATACTGTACAGAGGAGTTAAAATTACATGGGCAAGATAATGAATACATTTCTTATAAAAACATTGTAGCCTCCTCCTTTGTTTCCCCTTCCCATCCTCTCCCCACCCCCCCAATAAAACATTTTTAAAAGGCATTATAGTTCATATTATAAGTAAGTGTAAAAACATGACACTTTTAAGACATGAGGTAGAGAAATTGGGAATATGCTGTTTTACATGATTTCTACTTGAAGTAATACTATTTGAAAGTAGATTGTAATTAATTAAAGGTTATTAACTTTAAGGTAACTAAAATATCTAAAATAAAAGTATAAGCTTAAACCAGTAATGGAGATAAAATAAAGATAAATAAAGATAAAATAAAATAAAGATAAAATAAAATAAAGATAAAATAAAAAATGGAGATACTCAGTTAAATGAAAAGTAGGGAGGGGAAAAAAAGGAAAGGAAAGAACAGATTGACCAAATCAATGAATTAAATAGATAGTAGATTGTAATCAACCATCTTTTTTTTAATATATATTTTTATTGTAAAGATACTGTACAGAGGGGTTACCGTTACATGAGCAAGGTAATGAGTCCATTTCCTATCGAGCATTGTTACCCACTCCTTTATTTTTCCTCTACCATTCCTTTCCTCCCCACCTCCCCAACTCCTCCCTCCCTAACCCCTTGCACAGTTGTAAAGTTCATTTTCAACATACTGTCTTTGTTACAATGGGTCATCCTGTGTCCTTACTTTAGCATTTTGTTATTTCCCTTCCCTCCCCAAATTAGAAAAAGGTTGTATATACAAGATGCAGGACACTGGAATCAAATACAGTGACAACGGGGGTTGTACCATGAGGAAGAACACACAATGAAACAACAACAACAAAATCACATAGTACATTATAAGTACATTAAAAAGAACAACAAGAAAAATAATATCTCTTGTGTTCCTATCTCGGGGTTCATTTTGCTTAGCATCAGGTTATATGGTCATATGTACATAGCTTTTGGCCTTTTTTGCTTGTCCTAGACATATACTAGTTATTGAAGATAAGGGAAACCATGGGACCTATGTTTCTTTGAGTCTGGCTTGTTTCACTTAATATAATTTTTTCCAAGCCTTTCCATTTCCTAACAAATGGGGCAGTGTCATTCTTTCTGATGGAGGCATAGAATTCCAATGTGTGTGTGGGGGGGGGGGGGGGTGGCATCTGGGTTGGTTCCATATCTTAGCTCTGGTGAATAATGCTGCAATAAACATAGTTGTGCTGGTAGCTTTAGTATGGCCTTGTTTGTGATTATTTGAGTAAATGCCCAAAAGTGGGATTGCTGGGTCATAGGGGATCTCTATGTGGAGTCTTTTGAGGAATCTCCATACTGCTTTCCAAAGTGGCTGAACAATTTTACATTCCCACCAACAATGCAGTTAATGGTAAATAATGTTAAGCCTCCCAATCCAGGAGCATGGAAGGTTTTTCCACTTAATCCACACTTCTTGTTTTGTTTTTTGACTCTATTTTTGGATAGGATGTTGCTGCATTTTTTGTTTGTTTGTTTTGCCCAGCAATAGTCTCTGACAATGATCTTTTATCCTATGCCTTCTGCATAGTTGGTATTATAGGCATGAACAACCGTACCTAACTTGTTTGCTAAAATGGAATCTCACTAACTTTTTGCCGGGTCTGACCCAACATTTGCTTCCAGGGTAGTTAGAATTACAGGTAAATGCCCCAGGGCCCAGTTGAGCAATCTGAATTTTAAAGCAGTTATGTAATGAATTTTACAATTAAAAGCATTCCTATACTTCTTGCCAGTACGATTTACTGGCCTTTGAATGAGGTAGCTTCCTAATCTTCTAAGCCAGAAACAAACACAGGGATGGAGAAGTTAATTGTTTGTAGTGTCTTTCATGAAAATGAACATCTCAGTTCAGACACACTGTTTTTGTTTGCTTAGTTGCCTATTTCAGCAAATTATAAACGTGGTTAAAATGATGTCTATGTTAAGTCTTGGGAGATAAAGGTTTCAGGAGAGTGGAGGAAGTAGTCTTAAATGAAGTTGGGAAATATTCTCACATGGTATCATTAGCCTTGCAGGGCCTGTCAAACTATGGTTCACTGTCTCCTGTGTCAGATCTGTTGGAATGCTTTGGCAAACAGTTATGGCAGAGACAGCTAAAAGCCTCAGAAAGGTGCATAGAGACTCGTAAATCTGTCATCTAATAAACTCCACTTGTGGCAGGTGTCTCAGAACCCTAACTCTCTGTGATGTGGGCACATGGGTTTTGTTAACCAGAAAGAGCATTTTAACATTGACAGCTCTTAAAAAGATGGTTCTAGACAGGAATTTGTTATCTGAAAAGCTGCAAACTAATCTTGCCTCCAAACAAAAAGAATGTAGCACATCTTACTTCACATTATTGGATTGGGGTTTCCAACATCTGAATCTTGAAAGTACATAGGCAGATTTCTATATGCTGTTCTTGAATCTTGAACAGGATGAAAACCTTGTTTGAGAAAGTTATGTATAATTAATGTTCAGCCACACAGTCCTTATGCTATGAACAAATTATAAGGTCCATATTTCAGCCTTTTAAGAATTTAGGTATATTTTTAATATCCCAGGACCTCCACTAAGTGTAACTATTTACTCTGTGATTTTAGCTACTTCCTGTGGCTAGTTGTTTTGCTGAGCCTTTTGTGGCTATTGTATAGAACTTCACTGGGGTAATGAGTAAGTTGTCTTCCATGTACTGACAATCTTGTTTCTCCGTGTCACAATACACAGTGTGAAAAAGCATATGCTACCTTGATTGTTATTAATCCAGGAATTGCAAAAGGCTTCAGGATTTCTGACAAAAATCTCCCCCTATTTGGTGCTTTCCATCTTTAAGCACCGTGTTTTTATTTTGAACATGGAGACAGTTTGCGGAATGCCCTTTTTTTTTGGATAAAAAATAAGGCTATGAAACCATTTTTCCTCCAGGGGGCCCAGGAATGCATCCCAGCTGTGATGGTAGGGTCCATTCTCTAGCTGCACTGTTCTGCAACTGTGTGTCTTGCTTGTCTCTCCTCCAGACCATTCGCACAGCCTTGATAGCTCTTTGCATGTAGTAATTTATTTGTAATCCATTCCCCCTGCTCAGTCCCCCACTTCCCTGCTTAATTCACCTGAACCATTTAGTCTGTTTAACCTTACTTACTGGGAAGGACAGTCTGGTGAGGAGGAAAAAAAAGCTCTCTACATATATTTTACTCGTTTTGAAGGGTTAAAATTTTGTGTTGTTATTATAAAGGTGATGTACAGAGTTGAAAGATTGTGATTGGAATCAGAATCCTCCCATAGATACATCAAACTAATGGTTTTGGTACCTCCTGGTGTTATCTCTGGGAGCAAGACGTATTTTGATAGGCATCTTGGATGCAGAGCTGTTAATTCTGAACGTGTCATAGGCCCAGAGACTGTTTCCTGGGGAATCCACATTGTCTTTCTCAGCCCAAATCTTGCTTCCCTGCCTCCCACCAAAGCAGCTGAACAGATTTTGAGTATATGTGCAACTGTTACTCATTCATCAGAGTTCATCATATCAGTCTAAGCAATACTTTTGAAAGCAGATGTGGAAAGTGGGATGGCATATGTTGAGAATGGACCCCTTGTGAAACTCAGGTTACCACATGGACTGTGAAAAGACAGGTTGTTAGCATTCAGAATGGAATTAACTACAGTATGGTGAATTAAAGATGTCATTTGCAGGGCTCTTGATTAGTCTTTGTAGGTAGATCTGTAGAACTTGGGTTATTGCCTACCCCAACTGCATATCCTGTTTGAAAATGTAAATATGAAATAGGGCAACTTGCTATTCGGCAGTAAGTGATGCACTATGCAGTGTTGTGTTGAATATTCTTTTTCATTTTGCTTGCTTGGCGCTAGACATTGTCTAGTAATCTTCAAACAACTCTCTTTATTCCCACTTTACTTTGATAAAAATGAGGCTAAGAAGAGTTTAGTAATAAGAGCTCACATAGCCACTATGCCATACAACTGCTTTAAGCTCAAGTATTCCTGCCAAGGACCAGCTTTGTAAGCTAGTCTTTCAAGAGATGGTAGTCTCATGCCCGCTGTCTTATCTCTTTTATTTAAAATGCAATTAAAAGCTAGGGAGATTTGATTTTTTTTTTATGCCAAAGGCTTAATCATGTGCATGAACTTCTGTAGAGTGACTTTGGGCAAGTTTCTTTCTACATTATTTTGTGCTTTTCTAAGTGCACATTTGAATTTTGTGATCCTCTTATGTAACAGGTCCTCAAGCTGTGATCCATGTCTACCAGGGTTATATGAAGGCTTTCCAAGAAATACAGTGCAGTGATAGTTCAGAGGGAAGCACGTTTCCAGACCCTCAACATGAATATGCTTTGTTTTCTACAATAAATCTGTTCAGGATTGAACCTGGGGAGGGGCTGCTGGTTCTCCTTTTGCACTGCCCCTTTTACTTCACAGAATAAATGCATTACTCCCAGGTAGACTAAAAAATGATAGATCTTTAACATTAGTCTTGAGAGAGCAAAGTAAAGATATAGTTGCTAGTAAATACTGAAGAAAACAGTATGCTACCTCATTTCAACCATGTGTTTATTGTAAAATCTGTATGTAGCTGCCCATAAAAATCGAGTCTTCAGCTACAGTATGGGCCTACATTATCCAGCCTCCTAGTATGCAAGAGCTTGGCCAAAGATTTGGGGGAAAAAGTGAGACATTAATTACTCTCACAGGCAACTAAGTGCCTCTGGTATATTCTCTTGCTTATGTTTTCTGGAATGGAGTTGCCACATGGAATTGTCAGAGCCTGAGTGTTCTGGGGACAGCACTTTTTCAACAGGTTCCTGAATGAGCAGAGAGGAGAGCTTCTTCACTACTGTAAACTATTTGCTAGCCCAACATGGTTGGGGAGCAGGAATAACTTTCTATTTTGTTTAAGCCATTGTCTACTTGAAACTAGCTTTTACTCAAATACGTTGTTGGTTATTTTTCTTAGAATTCAGAAGTGAGATGCTTGATACTGGAACACATATTAACATTTATTTGATTTGAAAAATGAATTTTGACTTTCTCTGATAGAAAGGGAGACTTGTGGAAAATTGGTTTAATAATGAGGGTTGCCTTTGTCTATTGAGTTATAGCCCAGTAGACAAATGTCTGGGGCAGTCCTTTCCCATATTTGGGCTAAGTCGGCACTCTTGAAGTTTAACAAAAATATATCTAAAGCCTTATGTAAATGTACTATGGAATTCTCTGTTGTAAATTCTGTGCTGGAAAAATAATATTGTTTGTATCTGTTTAACCTAAAAAAAACACAAAAGGTTTCTATTTTAACATGCAAGGAAATAATGTAGTTTTCAAAAAAAAACTTTTGGGGGGAATTGTAAACAAAAATATTAGCACATAAGTAGAATATAAAAGAAGGCTACTTGCACTTATTTTGAATCTTGGCTGGCTTGATTAATAAACAGGTTATTCGCTTATATACATGAGCTAAATGTTTGGGCAAGTCTAAGGTATGTGACAGAGACTAATGCTGTAGTGTGAACAACTGCTGTTGTAAGTCTTCCAAATTATCCTTTTAAGGCAGGTAAAAGGAAAGCATGAATAAGTGATCTCCCTGTAAGAAAAGTGTGTGTGTAGGTGGATTACCTCAGTTAATAGTGCCAGTAAACCTGAAATTTTATTGTTCTTTCTCCTTTCCTGAATCTTTTTTTATGTGCCAGGGAGACACATAGATGTAGGATGGACTTCAGGAACTGAGCCAAGTGTTGTAGGAAGGAAATTGAAGAACAACTAGGTATCTAAAGTACTGAGGGAAGGGCTTAGTCTGACCAAATGCAATTTCCTGATTTTATGATTTGGCAATACAATGCACCCAGAGCTTTAAATAACTTAAGAAAGAGTCCCATCTCTGCCCATAAGTGTAACAACCTCCTTCCAAATGAAGATCAACAGAGTGAAGCCTTCGCTGTTGTCCTCCATGGAGATAAGTGAAAAGTCCCTGCAAGTCCTCAGCTCTCACAGGTGCTACTACTCCATTGAGGAAAGTGTCTCCACTAATGCACTCCTGGCGTTTCTCCACCTTGAACATGTTGGCAATCCTAAATGCCAGAATCACACCTGGCATTTCTGTTGAAAAACATGAAGCACTCCATGGGCCCAGAGCCTGCAGGGATAATGAGGAAATCTGGAAAGTACAGTAGCTGCTCTGTATGCAGAAATATGGAGACAGACCTAGTTATATTGGTGGAAGGAATCCTTGTTTCCAGTGACTGCAAAACAAATGTCTGTTGCTTTGGAGATGAGTTCAGAGCAACAAACAGGAGAAGGTAGACCAGGCCCTTCCTGAAAGTCTCAAGGGACTGGCTGAACATCACAGGTGAGCAAGAACCATGAGACCTGGTTGTTAGTTAGCAGGGATCTTTTTTTCTTTTTTCTTTTTTTTTTTTTGGGTCCGGTCGTGGGGCCTGGGCACTGTCCCTCAGCTCTTCAGCTCAAGGCTAGCACTCTACCACTTGAGCCACAGCACCACTTCTGACTTTTTTCTTTTTGCTTATGTGGTGCTGAGGAATCGAACGCAGGGCCTCAGGCATGTAAGGCAAGCATTCTAACACTGAGCCAACTTCCCAGCCCCAGCAGGGATCTTTTAGGAAAGCATTTCCTTGGGAAAAATTTGATGATGAATAAATATAGCCCAGAATGGACATTTAGGTTAACCCATCAGAATGATACAGAGGGACTCAGAAGTAAAGTCTTTTAAGAAATACTGTTTAACTGAGTTCCACTCTAGAATCTCTATGCTGGCTTTTAAGTGAATGCTAGATATTATGTAGGATGTTCAATCAAGCATTGTTTGTATTACTGTGGTCAAGATAAGACACTAGAGATGGAGTACTCTATTAAGAATGACTCCACAAGCCCTTTTCTAGAATTTTTCAGTGTGAGTTCTGCCTAGGAGTGATGGTAGTAGGAATGTGATATCTTCCTGTAGTCATTTGCAGATGCAGAGTACAGATTGCTTCCTGTTTTTGAGTCTCAAGCCACTTTTCAGGACTGTGGGTCTTCCTTTTCTTTCAAGAATCTACATAGCTCCTTCAGTGGGCATTTGTCTGCAGATGTGACACTTCATCTTGATACTACTGGCTTGTCATGCTTGGCTCTGAATCTCATGTTGCTTTAGAGCTACTTCCTGGAGGGCAGCAAGATCTACAGGGAATAAAGAAGGAAGCCAGCCATTCTGTCAGAAATCTGAAGGAATGAAACAGAATAGACAAAGGGTTCTTAAGTCTGTTGTTCAATAGAATGAGTGATCCAGTCGTATATAATAAAAGGACTTGTTGGTTTTAGGACAAAGGATAAAATATAGCACCATAACCCAGAAATTTTTTTATTTTATTGTTGATTCTTCTAGCCATTTTAATACCTTTTCTTACAAATGGAGATGAGACCTACAGTTTTCCTATTAACTATTTTCAGGAGGAAGTTTTCAATCATTTACCACATAAGCAGAGTTCTATCAGCCTACATATTGCTCACTAGTCCAAATATATTCATTATTTTGACAAGTATGTTCATTGGTTTGAGTCAGTGCTTTGTGTGTATTTAGTGTATGTGTCCCCTAATTTGCATATCTAGTATATGGGGACTTGGATGTATGTTGTGAGGTTGGGACTTGGTGACGTTTACATCACCTTTTCTTACTTTAACTCAACATCATTGGAAATTCTAAATTAGCATTTCTTTGAAAAGGGCAGAACACCAGGAGGGATCTTGTTCTAGTTCTGCTGCTGAATATGAAACTTTAGGCAAGGAATTTACTATTTGGGTATCTAATCATATTTGTTACTTGTAAAATGAGAAAAAAATCATATCTAAATCCATTGTGAGGTATCATGAATTATTATTCTGCCTCAAGCAGAATGGAAATTGAGTATTTTGTTTTTACCAGACAAATTCATGTTGTGTAACAGTAAATTTATTGAGCAGATTATATTCCTTCTCAAACTCAAAATGGAAACATCTGGGTTGAATTCTTCAATGAGGGATTTAAAATTTTTTTAAATTTTTGGCCTGGAAGATTGGATGAGTAAAAGTATTACATGCAGAGAAGTCCCCAAAGCTATGGAGAATTAAAGGAAAACTTCAATGTGGTATGTAGTGATAAAGAGCCAAAGAGAAGACAAGGTCTGAGTGACTGAGGGTCTGCTGTTGTAGAACATTTTACTGTGTTCTGTATATTATTTTGTTCTTCTGCAGATAAGGAATTTTAGTAGAATTAATTGATTACTTCTAACTGGGTGAAGAAAGCAAGGGTGGGAGGGGAGACCTCATGAGTTCAGGACTTTTAACTTGTGTATGACACTGCTGTGCTGAAGCTTGAGGTACCATCATCTCTCTTGTTTTTCCATTTGTGAGAATAACAAGGTTGGTTCATATGGAAGCTGTGGTCTCAGCCTGTGTTCCAGGTTTCCCTTAAGGAAGACCTGGAACTTAGTCATTCCCGCATTTGATGTGAAAGTGACAAACATTTTATATGGGTAGTTGCTGTGGTTGTATATATTGCTGTGGAACTTATTATTGGAGCATAAAATATAATTAATATGACATCTTTTATCAAATACTTTCAGACCCATTGTGTGTTAGTAGGTTTGTACTCTAATAGCTAGAGAAAGCATTGATTCCTTCTTAGGTAGGTTTGTGTTATTGTTCATAAGTCCACTGCTATAAATGATACCCGGTACTGTGTTGTAGGCATTTTGAACATTTCCACATATTAGATCCATAATTTTAGTGAAGTCCTTGAATTACTCTGTGCCTCGGTTTTTTCATCTCTGAAAAGGAACTACGACCTCATAGAGTTCAGTCAATGGTGAAATGAATAGTATATATAATACCTTTAAAACCATAGTGTCATGTAGTAAATACCCATTACATTTGCCTACAGATACTTAATGAGTTCATATCATGCCCTAGATCTTGAACATTTACATATGAAGGCTTACAATGGTAAGCAGGAACATATGGGCTCTATTGTTTTGTGATCTCCTAAGTCAAGGAATAGAAACATGCTTAATTATGAAGTATAGAACCTACAGATTGCCCACCAGAGGGAGGGTCTGCCCTTATTTGGAGAGTTAGGAATGGATAACCCTGAAGGAAAGATGTATAAGAACAGGAAATGAGTCGCTGCTAGCAAGTAAGGGCGAGGCTAGGTATTGTCCAGGCAAAGGTAAGAGCCTTGGTACAGGAAGGAGCTAAACACATTAGAGCCTACTCAAATGAGCAGGCGCCTTCAAAGGTCAGAGTAAGGGCAGTATGAAATGAAGACAGTGCCTGGGAACAGTGTGGCAAAAGGGAAAGAGCTCTAGCCCTTGATCATTTTTGCCATGGAGCAAAAGCGTATTTCCTTCAGACCTCACTCTCCAAAAAGTTCTTAAAGTCCCAAATTTACCACCCTAGGATTATTCTTGGCTTTTCTTTTTTCTTGTTTCAAAGACCCAATGAGACTGGACAGAAAGTTGTTTGTAATAATTAATTGTTTAAAGGGAACTAAGCTGAACAATAAAAAGGAAAATAGGAAAGGGCTCTTTCTGGTCTGTTGGTTAGCCTGACTTTTACAGTGTGAGATACGGGGTCATGGTGGCTGATCCCAGAGTGCCTCTGGGTTCTCAGGATGACATTTAATTCTGCTTGAAGATGGCCTCATATGGAAAGCTCCTGCTGGAGAAAGGCTGATATTTAGGCTTGTGGTCCCAGCCATCCTTCTCTGCTCATAGGAGTGTGAGGCTTTATGATTTTCTTTTAATTTTTTTTCTGTTGTGTTTTTCTTCAGACTGCCTGGCGGGATAATTTTAGCATTTATAGAAAACTGTACTCCCCACTGGGCTTCTGCCTCACCCCTCCTGCAGAGAACGGAGCATGCCATGGAGGAGCTTAGTTGTTTTCCTTTTCCTTCTAGTATTTTTCATTTAGAAAAGCTATTCATCCCTAATACATTTGAATCTCAGAACAAGCTGTTGTTGTTCTTTAAAGAATCTAAAAGTAATGATTTTTGTATTTGACACATCCCCTAGCCTGCATTCCCTACCCCCACCCCCCAAGCCCTTTCAGAGTTAGGCCATGGAGGATCTAGGTTGTATGTTGTTGTATCCATTGTGACATCCCATGTGTGAGTAGTTACTACTCTGTGAGTAAGTCTACCATCTGTGACAGAAAAGAATGATTATCCACATTTCAAATCATGGTTTGGGGGAAACAGGAGAGTCCATGATGCAATAGGCTTGCTCCAGGAAAGGCTTCCATCCTTACCTACAGGTCCAATCTCTGTTCTGTCTGGGTTGCTGTAAACATGTTCCCTAGTCTTTAATTTACCCTCTAATAACTGCTTTAGAGGTCACCAGAGGACCCTTGGAAGCATGGAGTGTGAGTACACAGTCATCTGGCAGAAGTCTTCCAACCAGTGAGCATACTTCCACATTTCTAGGTCCTCAGCTTCCACACATACTTGTTCAAAGCTGATCTGCCTCATCTCAGACTGTAGTCTCCTGCCTACTGCCCTCTTCACTGTTGTGAACCCTAACTGTAATCTGTCATGCCCCACACTGTGTTGGACACTCTTAGGCACACCAAACAGAGGAATGATTAAAAAAAAAATACTGGTCCTAGTGAAGTTGGAAAAGGGAACAAAAGGAATGCCTGGGTAATAAGAATATTCATCAACTAAGAGAGCTGCTTTTTATTCAAAATTGAGGGAGACTTAAAGGCTGTCATGGTAGATAGTATTAGAGAACTAGTGTTTCTTTAAACACATAACTGGGAAGAATTATCAAGAATTAAGAGACATTGCTGCAACAAAACTCCAGTTCCATCTTTTTAAATATGAAAATTTCTTTTAAAAGTAAAAATATATTTATTTAAAAACCATAGAAACTTGTCACTAGCATTGCAAAATATATATCTCAAAAATCACTTAAAAAGATTGTCTTTCTGATTAAGATATATATATATATATATATATATATATATATATATATTTAATTTGAGGGTTGTAGCATTGCTTAAGTGGTACAGTACCAGATGACCAAGTAAGCTTCAGTGCAAGGTTCTGAGTTCAAACCCCAGTACTGCCAAATAAACAAGATGTATGCTTCCAATAAATACAAATTTTCATCAGTGTTATCCCTTCCTTCAATCTCCATTTTCCCCACCCATCCCTACCTTCAATAATAGTGTACACTGGATATAATGGCTACCTTTGCTCCACTCTTCATCTTCTCTTCTTAAGCTGCCTCTTGCTGGTTCATCCTAAAATGTTAGGTATTTGAGCTTTCCTTTAAGTACTATGATTTATTTCTTATAATTCTTGGAATTATTATTAGCATTTCTCCAAGATCCATTAGAAAACAAACATATATACATCTACCATTGATTTCAAACTTGGCTACCACGAGTCCATCAAAAAAATTCAGAAGCATCATAAAAATTGATCATAAAAATCTTCCTTCAGAATATAAGATGTAGCTGCTATTAAACAGTATGAAATAGTCTGAAGGTTTGACTTAATGGAGTAAATTTGCAACAAGTAACTGGGATACACCGTCCTTATCCTTTTTTTTTTTAATGTGAGAAATTTGTTGTCCTTTCTTGTGTTTCAACAAGATAAATGAACTAATTTAAAATATTTTCCATGCCTCATCTGTCCACTCCACAAGCTGTCAAGGGGCTCGGGTTGGAGCTTGAACACCAGCAGTCCTCAGCCGGGAATAAATACTGCTATTTTGAGGGGGAAAATGTCGTTTCCATAGCAGCTTGGAATTCCTTCTCAAGTGTGCTTTCACATTTTTGCAAGATTTGGTAAGAAAGCTGATACTTGATTCCATTTGCATCTCACTCATTTGCTTGAGTGAGATGAAGTCATTACATTTTTGTTTAGTTGAAAAAATCAGGGAAACTTTAAGAATTGATGGTAGGAAAAAGTTTGATACAAGTGAAAAACAGGAAGCAAGAAGCAAAATATTGGAGCTATCAAAATTTAAAATGATGAAACTGGACAAAGTTTCCATGTCTCTTCAATAAGAATAATGTTTCTAGTTTTTCCTATTTTAATGCTTTGGAGGGGGAAGGTTGAATAGTTTAGGAAATCAAATCATACCATTTGTTTGCTTACAGTCACAATCACTTGAAGTCATCCTATGTATGACTTCATTGCATACATCTCTTGTGCATGTAAAGGAAAAGCTCTACACAGAGTCAAGAAGTTGCCCACAGCTGACCATTTCCTTCCCTGAATGTAGCAGGGTCAAGTTCTTAACAGTGTTTATACCTAGTGGGATTTGTGGGAGAGGCAGAACACAGAAATGATAAGTGGGAAAGGGTTTTTTTTTTTTTTTTTTTTTCCCCTCAACTGTTTCTGAGATAATACAGGCGAGTTCCTTTTGGATTTTCTGAATTTTTTCTACTTAATAATGCATTTTAATAGTTCTTTAGGGGAAGTCATAACTTTACTACACTGCTTATCGCTGCTGCCTGCTCATATGACAATACTCTTGTGAGGTATAATATTAAAATCATCTCTAGCTAAAAGTGGATTTTGGCTTTTAGCCTAACACTGAGCAAATAACCTTTCCAGTTCAAGTTAAATGTTCCCAGAAGCTCCTTAAAACTAAATTTTCCTTGTTAAAAAAAGTTACTGAATATAATTCCCTAAGGGTAGGGTTGTGGAAACTCTTTAAATTAGACTTAAATTTTCCCCCCACATGTTTGCTGGCTTAGCCTCCCTTGCTAAGAAATGATAGGTACTTCTTTGCTTAGGTTTAGAGATAAGAGTTTTCCAAGGCAATTTGTTAGCCCATCATATAATTTCAATTCCTGAGCCTCAACTATGACTTAAAGAAGAATGTAGACTTGTGCACCCATGCCAGGTACCTTAACTGGGCACTCACTGTGGAATTTCCCTTAAATTTGTCTTTGTGCTTGATTGTGATAACACAGGCCAGGCTTTCTACTGTTTTCCCATCAGTACAGCCTCAAGGTAGATGAAAATTTGATAGATGCACTTATAACCTCTTCAGAGCTTTCTGTTGGAGCTTGACAAGTAGAATCTCCTAAATATTTTAACATGCAGCCTTTAAAGTGACATTTGCCTTTTCTAGGACTACTTTTGACAGTGGCATGTAGTAGTTTTATTTTGATATTATTTGAAAATATCATTTGGGGTTTTATAGAAAAATAAAATATTTATCTCCAGCTTGTTATCAGCAAGGAGGATAGGCATTCTTGGATGGATGGAGGTATATTGCTGGAAAGATTCAAGAAGCTATTTTGTGATAAAGGATTTCTTTGCATTTTTTTCCTCCAGTCAAGTAAATTGCTTGTGGGTTCTTGCTAAGAAAAATAATCCTTCTGGCACTGCTTTTAATTTGATCAGGTTTAAAATGTTTTCAGAAAGGTTAAGCTTCCTTTGCAATAGTGTCTGGTGTGGTCAAATGAAGGAATGGCTTTAGAATTGCTAGATTTTCTGTGGCTGACCTTCTCACAGAAGGTTTAGAATTATTGAACAGTTAGAACAATGGCACTTTTTGACTTGACTGTTAGATATGTAGGTACCCTATTTCCCTCTTCAGATACAGGTTTCAAAGCATGTTTTTTCCTTGACTAATGTAAAAATTTATTTCCCCATGATTTGTTCAGTCCACCCATTTGGTACACATTTAATACTAATCCACCATTGTTTGTGATTTTTTTTGTAATTTTTTATTGTAAAAATGTTATACAGAGGGTTACAGTTACATGAGTAGGGTAATGAGTATAGCGAGCATTGTTACCCCCTCCTTTATTTTCCCCCTACCATCACTTCCCTCCCTGCTTCCCTAACTCATCCACGCCCTGCTGCCCCTCCCCCCCCGCCCCCTGACATTGTAACTTTCATTTTCAATATAGTGTCCTGTACATCTCATCATCACAATGGTTCAGCCTGCATCCACATTTAAGCATTTTGCAATATCCCTTCCCCTCCCTAAATTACAAAAATGTATATACAAGGTGCAGAACACCGGCATCAAATCCAGTGAAAACAGGGGTTATACCATGGGGGAAGAACCTATGATGGAAACAAAAGAATCACATAGTGCGTTGTAAATACATTAAAAACACTAGAAAGAAAGGAAGGAAGGAAGGAACGAAGGAAGGAAAAGAAAGAAAGGAAGGAAGGAAAAACCTCTTGTGTCCCTGTCTTAGGGTACATTTTGCTTAACATTATGTGGTCATATGTACATGGCCTTATTTGTGATTAAAAAAATATTTGATTACTGATAACTGCACTTTTCCTGCAAGAAGATGCATTCTGTTCTTTTTTATTAGGAATTTTTTGAGTAAAAGTATTAATCCTAGAAGTACATAGAAACATTTTATGAGTATCATGAAAAGGTAGCCAAATTTTGAAAAGATCATCATAAAACCTGCAATTTAGAGAAGAAACCCCCCAAACTTCCACTGCTCAGGGGTTCTATTTTTAATCTGATCTCTGCTGGGCTCATGAATATTTCACCTGAGCAGGTGACAAGTTCTTCCTTGAGGGCTCTCAGGTGGCTTGTGGTGGAAGCTTGTATTTTGTCGTTTTCATAGTGGCTTTTTAACCAGTACAGGTCCAAAGTAGAGGTTGGGTGTGTTTGGCGGGGGGGGGGGGGGGGGGGGGGGGGGGGGGAGGGGGGGGGGGAGATCCTGTATAAGATTTATACAAATA
The DNA here is from genome assembly GCF_019054845.1 of Dipodomys spectabilis. Lineage (NCBI taxonomy): Eukaryota > Metazoa > Chordata > Mammalia > Rodentia > Heteromyidae > Dipodomys > Dipodomys spectabilis. The sequence continues at coordinate 19,559,666 of NW_024870775.1, forward strand.
TTGGAGTGGTGGCATACACTTACAGTCCTAGTACTTGCGAGGCTAAGGCAGGCAGATGATGAGGTTGAGACCAGCTTGGGCAACATAGTGATACCCTGCTTGGGGCGGGGGATATATATATATATATATATATATATATATATATATATATATATATATATATATATATATGAGGCTAATTTCACACAAGCCTAGTTATCACATAAAATTATTTTCTGTCTTACTCATAGATTTTTTTTTCTTCTTTTTTTTTTTAATTTTATTTTATTTGAGAACATACTGTACAGAGGGGTTACAATTACATGGGCAGGATAATGCATACATTTCTTACCAAGCATTGCAGCCTCCTCCTTTGTTTACCCTTCACCTCCCTTCCCAGCCTCCCCCCTCCCCCCCCACCCAATCCTTCCCCCCCTCCCCCCCAATAAAATACTTTGTGTTTAAAATTATTTCAGGGCTGGGAAGGTGGCTCAGTGGTAGAGCGCTTGCCTTGCATGCCTGGGGTCCTGGGTTCGATTCCTCAGCACCACATAAGCAAAAAGAAAAAAACCGGCAGTGGTGCTGTGGCTCAAGTGGTAGAGCGCTAGCCTTGAGCTGAAGAGCTGAGGGACAGCACCCAAGCCCAGAGTTCAGGCCCCATGACCGGACCCAAAAAAAAAAAAAAAATTCATGAAAGAAATAGTTTTTAACTGTAGGCAAAGGCATAAATACATGTTCCTATGTTATTTTAGGGATGAACTTTTGACCTTACTTTTTGTTATGTTAGATACATGATTTAGCAGCTAAAACAAAATACCTCCAAGTCTTAGGTGAAAATTCTGAATCTGTTAAGGAAAAATTTCTTTCTCCCATAAAACAAAGTCTGAAGGTGTGGGCTGGTGGCTCATGCCTGTAGCTATAGCTACTCAAGAGGCTGACATTATGAGGACTGCAGTTTGAAGCCAGCCCAGGCAGGAAAGTCTGTGAGACTTACCTGTACTAAGCTAGCCAGAAGTTGAGCTGTGACTCAGGTGGTAGAATGCTAACCTCAGAGACAGTGTCCAGGCCCTGAGTTCAAGCCCCATAGCAGGTACAAAAAACAAACAAACCAACAATAAAAAAAAAGAAATCTGAGAAACACACAGTGGTAACGATAAGTTAGGCTGTTGTGGGTCATTGATCCAGAAAATGAAGATTGAGAGTGACTATCTGGACTGTGGGGTTGGATAAACCTGGTCATAAAGAGGCACATTGGTACTGTATAAGGCCTGGTGAATGATAGTCCTTGACCCGGAACTCAGACCACAGTCTTGTAAAATGCTGCTATGCTGTTTTGTGAAGGATTATCTGTTCACTGTCATGTTCATTTTGTCCCTTTATGGAACATTATTTTGATAGCTGGGGTGATCTGATTTTCTGACTATTTGTTCTTATGCATAAACTCTTTGCCCTTTGCTTTGGCAACCTGCAAATAACTGGTGTATTGTCACACGCTGATATTTCCTTTGTTTTCATGGATGAAAGAACATAGCAATGATGATCATGTTTATAATGCCTTTTATATTTGGTGGACACTTCTGTGACCAATATCCTATTAATCCCCACAATAATCCTATGAATTATATTTGCAAAAACTCCATCAGGGGATACTAGCACTCTGGCAGGTAAAGGAAAGGTGTTTGAATTTGAAAACCAGCTCAGGTGCCAGGGACCATGATAAAACTCAAATGCCAACTTTTACTTTTTGTGTTCTCGTTTCACTTACCTGGTCAGTAACATTTGAGTAAGATTCTACAGAATGTTTTTCTTTATAATTTACTATTGAAAACTATCACGTCAGCCTCAGAACTGTTGACTAAAATATATGATACATATTCGTAAGCAAAAGTAGCCTATATTTTTCTACCCCTTTTGAATAAGCTTTATATTTGTACGGAAAAGTAGTTGTGTGGTTTTCATGATCATCTGGATTGTCCTCATCTTTTTATACATCTAGGTGAATGATAGAAGACCACGTTTTAGTGATTTGCAGAGTTATACCATAAGCAGTAGCCATTGCTTAGAGCATGAACATGTTCTTTCACTCATCTGCTTGGGAAATTCATTACTCTGTTTGAATAGATCTCACAGAAATGGAATTTTTAAATATTGAAAAAAAATTCCATTAAATAATAGAGGGAGAGTGAAAAGCTCATTATAGAGGTCATGCCAAGAATAAGTAAGATGAGGCCTACCATCTAAAAATGTTTACTTTTCATTGAAATGTACTTTTCAAGAAGTTAATATTCTCACCTTTTGGATGATTCGTTCATGCTCTGGTAGGCAAATTCCTACTTGAAGTCAGCCAGGCAATTTTTCATGACAGAAATAACATGGCGAATAATGTAGTTAAGACAATTCTATTTTCATGAAGGAAAATTTGTGATGACCTCACTCCTCTGCTGCCTTCTTTTTAGAACCTGCTCATAGCTAGCTAGAAAGACAGAAAACAGCATAGCACAAAGATGTCTTTTGTTCATTGTGGTTTTGAAACTACCACTTCTGATTCTTAATCTGAAAGGGTAGAAAATAGCCCTAAAGGTCTCATGGCTGATGCCCCATCTTTTAAAGTTATTATTATAAAGTAAGAAAACAGAAAAACAAAACCCCAAACTCTCACTACTACTCTTCATTCTTGCTTATTCTTTCCCCACTGTCCAGATGTGTGCATATATGCTGTAATCATGCTATTTATACAATTTATATCCCAGATTTCTCACTTTGCATTATAATATATATTTATATGAATTTATATATTATGTTTAGCCATATAAACATATACTTATAACTTTATAAATATATTTTATATATAAACATAATATTTATGTTATATATTATATTTAAATATTATATTATGTTTACATTTTAAATTGTTTTTCAGTAGAGAGATCAACTTTTTTGTATCATGGACTTCTTTGGCAGTTTCTGTAAAGCCTATGGGCTCCTCAGGAAAATGTTAGTGAAGGTTTAAAATAAAATACATAAAATTACAGAGGACGCAGCCTAAATACTGTATACCAATAAAATATTTTAAATTTACAGTTATATGTACTTTCCTATCAGTGGGTCAAACAACAAGATTTGGCAAGTGTATAGTTATTATGCAGTTTCCAAAAAATTATGAGCCTAAATAATTTGAAACTAAGTGGTCTGAAAATGGAGTTGGATGCCGAGAGAAGTTGAAGTCCCTCCTGGCAGGCACTATTATCTCTGTGAAGAAAGGGCTCAATTGTCTTTGGGATGTGAGCAGTGGGGTTGTAAAGTTTTGTGTTTGGAGGGATCACAGCAATGTTCTTTACCTTTTACTACTGTGTAAGGTACTGGGCTAAACTTAGAATTATTGTTTCCTTTAACCTTGAGGGCAGCTTTATGACTAGAAGCAGTTAAGCTTGGAGCCCAGACCCACGTTCTCATCACAAACTGTTGGTTGAAAGCACATTGACCACTTAGTCCTCAGAAAGGCCTACCTATACCACTCTGAGGCTGTATCCTGACTTGGGATATGTATATTTGGGAAATGTAACAAAGAATTCCTAAGTAGCCCAAAGGGCCACTTGAAATTAGAGACCCCAAATGTCTTTTCTAGGAGACACATCCAAAACTAATGGTTATGAGACTTTTCTCCTGCCGCAGCCATCCCAGACCTTGAGTGGAGGAAGGTGGTAGTTAGGACTTGGAGAATGGGGGACTGGCCTTGGTCTGCCAGCCTGTGGGCAGGTACTGTTCATGCCTTAGCTGGGCCCTCCAAGAAGCACTCTGGTAGAGTAGTTCGCCAAGATCTGTGAATGGGAGATGCCTATATTATTTTATCCTAGATTCAAAAGCAGTTTCAGTAAATATACAGAACCCAAGGATTTGGGAAACAGTTCCTACCTCTATCCAAAAAAGTAGATCAGCAAAGGAGCACTAGCTTTTCATGCTATTTTATATTTTCTCTTAGAATAATTATTGATAAGAATAATTAATCTTTATCTTCGATTTGTTCTTTTGTGAGTTATTTTTAGGCTTTCAAGCTTGAGACCAGAAATTAGCAGAAAATTTATCCTAGTCCTTGCTTCAGTAATACCAATAGAAAATCATATTTGATATTCAAATAATAAAGATTGTTTTGCCTGTGCTTGGAACAGTAGAATGCTTCTTAAAGCCAATATCCTCAATTCTGCCATCTAGGCAAATTGTGGACTTCAAAATATTAACTTGTGAACCAAATAATTAAAATATTAATGGTTCCAACATTAATTCAGAAAGGCCTAAAAGTAGGTGAGTTGAATAGAGAAATTCTCGTATATTACATATAACTTTAAAATATTGTAAGAGGTTAGTATACATGTAGTGTGGCAGGCCCCAGTTGTACCAGAATTGACAGTGTGACTTAGAAAAAAAAAATTTTGTTAAACAGATATTTCGACAGTTCTGAATTCAGCTAATAAAGGATATATTTAGAGTGAGCAGAAGAAAAGAGCATTTCTGTTTGGTTTCTGGTAAACAGCAATTTTAAATGATAAGGTTTCTTCTAGGAAACAAGTGCTTTTTAATATTGACATAAAAAGAAATGAAAACACACAGAAGTATTTGGTGACCACTGTGGTTTAAGAGGCTTTCTGTCTCCACCCATCCCCTGAAAGATGCTTAGTGATACTTCATAAATAATCAGAATAAGGCTTGTTCTAAAGCTTTCTATATGCTGGAATTGTATGTTCTCATTGCCTTTAAATTTGGGGGGGAGGGAGGAGACTTGAAGGATGGAACCCAAACAGGCTGTGAGAAAAGTAAAAATGATAGGTGATTGGTTTTTCTCAGCATTGATAACATGTCCTATTTTGTGATTCAGCAAATGCTGCTATATACTATCAGTGAAGTGCTTCTTTGAACATGAGATTGTGATGTTGCTTTTAATATTTAATTTATTTGCAAATGCTTTTATATCTGGGTTTTCTGCATGGCTCAGGTATTTAAGTACTGAGGGGAAACTCTACTTTCTGTAGAAAGGGGCCTAAAAAGGAGACACAGGAACTGTTCCAAGGTTGGCTTGTTTTACCTAGCAGCCTCTCACCATTCACCTCTGTTTTGCTTGGGTTTTGTTAGTTTCATTGCTCCTGTCACTTGCTCTTGTGCCTTCACTAAACTAGAAGCTGGAACAAGATCTGTCCAGCCTCACAGTCCACACTAACTACTATGAGATACTACTCATGCAGGGAAGATATGGAGGAGTATGGTATTTGGTCAAGGTTCTCCACAGATTTTTATACTGTGGCCAGTTGTATTTTTGAAAAAAAGACAAGTAGAATTTGCCCATCTTAACATAAGTAAAAGATAGACAAGTAAAGATATATTAACCAACAGGCATTCCTAGCTACAGTTTATGCTGATTCTCTGGGTGGGGTGGTCTATGGAAGTGCTTGGTTGCCTGCCATTCAGAAAATTGAAAAAAAACAGTAATGAATCTTCACCTGAAACTTGGCAGCTACTGCTAAGCTATTTTTGGTTGCTGTAACAGAATACCTGATGCTGGGTAATATACAAAGAAAAAATAAACTGTGTTAGCATCATTATTTTGGTGGGCTAGAAGGTTCAAGAAGTGTGATCTGCTTTTTTTTTTTGTCGGTCATGGGGCTTGAACTCTGGGCCTGGGCGCTGTCCCTCAGCTCTTCAGCTCAAGGCGAGCGCTCTACCACTTGAGCTACAGTGCCACTTCCGGTTTTCTGGTGGTTTATTGGAGATAGGAGTCTCACGGTCTTTCCTGCCCGGGCTGGCTTTGAATCGTGATCCTCAGATCTCAGCCTCCTGAATAGCTAGGATTACAGGCGTGAGCCACCAGCGCCCGGCTAAGTGTGATCTGCTTTGTGTAGAAAGGTGGTAAAGTAGAAAGGCCAATGGCCATGTGCAGAGAGGAGCCCTGAACTTTATAACATCTTGTTCTCATTTGAGAACTAATCCAGGCCCATCACACCTAACCCACTTCACCTGTTCAGAGAGGGGACCCCATTACCTTCCACAAGGCCCAGCTTCTAAGGCTCTGTATCTCTGTCTGCACTGCCACACTGGGGACCAAGTTTCTAGCACAGAAGTCTTAGAGGAATAAGCCATATCAAAACAATGATATAAACTGTCAGTATCTCACTCTTGTAAGTGAAGCTCATGAGGGTACAGGCCAAGATTTTCCAAGAAGAACCCCCCAATTTTAGCTGTGCTTACCTATCTGCTGGCTGTGTTCTTATTTCTTGACTCAATTTTCTGCCTTTTTTTCCCCTCCACCAGGTTTTGTTACCTTTAGGAATGCCCTTTCCCTTTTCTCATCCTACCCATTATGCAGTGGCTCTCACCTGCTAGTCTTCCCAGGAACTCAAGCCTATTTTTGCTTGCTGGCTTCCCCAGATCTTAGATCTCAGATCTTAGATCTCAGATCTTACTGGGTAGCTCTGAGCCATGTGGAAGTCCTGTGCTGTCACTGCAATCAGCTAATGTGCAGCACAAGCATTTCATACAACATCTGAAATATAAGACATTAATCACCAAGACTTTAGAGGAGCCCGCTTTTCCTTTTTTCATAAGCCTTCAAGTTAGCATGATAGAGCCTATCCCATTCCATCTGGCCACAATGATACCTGGCTCTTAGAGTTCAGATTGGTGTGCAAGGGACCTACCTGCAATCTCATACCAGTTGGCATGGCCTTGTGACCTGAGCTGTCAAACGAGAATCATACCTGCTTCTTTGACCTGTGCCTAGTGCCCCTGTGTGGCTGCCATGAAGCCTAGTCTCTGCTGGCATTTTATAAATGAGTACAAGTTGCAGTACGTTGGAAACCAACGGAGAGCCAAAGCCACCTGCATTTGTGCTCTGCCAGTCTCAGCCTTCTTTCATGCTAGGAGGCTTTATCTTTCCTATTGTGATTATCACTACAAAACTTTTGTTACAGCTGTTTCTGCATAGCAGATAAAGTGCCTTGGCTACAAGGGTGTATCTTCATCATTTTTGTATCTCCTTTTGCATTGTTCAAATTACCTTTTGTACAGATGATGCTTGATAGGCACTGAAATGGCTGAAGCAATGAATCCATACTTTACAAATAAGGACTGATCATTCATTTAGTTTCTATTGTGTGCAGTCGAGTGTTCTGCTGTGTGTATCACACTTTCAAAAGCTCATATTTGGTCATCTTCTTTGTGGTATATCTGTTGATATAAAGTAAAAATGGGCTAGGAATGTGGCTTAGTGGTAAAGTGCTTACCTAGCATGCATGAAGCCCAAGGTTCAATTCCTTAGTACCACATATACAAAAAAAGCTGGAAGTGGCACTGTGGCTCAAGTGGTATATAGCACTAGCCTTGAGCACAGAGAGGCTCAGGGACAGAGCTCAGGCCCTGAAGTCAAGCCCCAGGAGTGGCCCAAAAAAAAAAAAAAAGTATGACTATGCTGTTGATACATGGTTTTCAGAAGTCAGTTATTAGTCAGCTTTTGTCTGAATTTCTATGACCTTTCCAGTTCTAGAGCTCTTTTGTGATTCTTATTTAACATTTTCTTAGCACCAACAATGACTTTGTTTTGAATAAATGTTGCCTCATATCTGATGGCCTGTACCCTTGCTCATTTTTCTCACCCTGTCTCTTGTCCTTGCTGAGCTCATCTCTCTGTCCTTTCCCTTTTAGCCTGCTACTTGACTTTTTCTTGGCTTTCTCACCTTTTGCAGAGTGACTCTCACCAAACAAAAAGCGATGAAATAGATGGCTTCTGATGCCTATCATAAATAAGGATTTAAATCAACATATTTGGCACCATGAGCCATTTGTTGTAATAATGCTCTGCACTTAAAGTGCAGAAATAACTTTGGGTTAAAAAGGCAGAGAACTTCCCACAGTAAGAACTTCTGTACACAGTGTTGGAGGTGTGGCTTAAGTGGCATGTCACCAGACCTGTGTGGAAAATGCCAAGCAAGTGCATGAGACCCTGAGTTCGAGTCCCCAAAAACTGCTATACATAACTGTACAGAATTATGTTTTTCCACAATTTCATCATGTTCATGTGATCGGTTATACTTAGACTGCTGAGATATTTCTATGTGTTGAATTAAACTGTGTATAAATTGTGCATATAGAAACAGTCAGAATCTGCAATCTGGCCATAGGGGACCTCATATTTCAATGCACCATCTCTTGCTCACCTCTGCTGCTTTTTATCTCTAGACAAACAATTTCTCTTTGTATTAGTCTACTCTTCTCTTCTCCACCTACATCTCACTGGCATATGGCAGGGATTGCTTTTCTTGGCAAGTTGTTACACATCTTTCCCCTCCCAACTGTATAACTGGACATTCACTGAGTCACTGTTCTCCAGTACTGGTCAGTATTGCAGTGCCCATGAGTGATTGACATAATGACTGCTGATAAATAGAACATAAATCTTTTAAGTAAGTAGTGTTGGGAACACAAATAACTCTGCTGTGAAACCTGTACTTAGTTAGCCAGGTACTGATGTCTAGGTATTGATGTCTCACACTTGAAATCCTAGCTACTGAGGAAGCTGAGATCTGAGGTCTGGGGTTTGAAGCCATCTTGGGTTGAAAAGTTCATGAAATACTTACTGCTAGTTAGCCTGCAAAAAGCTGGAAGTATAGGTATGGCTCAAATGGTAGAACACTAGCCTTATGTGAAAAAGATGAGAGCAAAGACCCTAGCCCTGAATTCAAGCCCCAGTCATATTGCAAAATAAATTTTGCTTAAGGACTTGGAACAGAATGGAAGTTTCATCTTCAATCATAACCATAGTGACATCCAGTGAGGCCAGTACTCCCGGTTTGAGTGTAGAATGTTAGCTTGCTGACTAGTGTCTGCGGAAAACAAAACAAAAAAGGAATTAGCTAATTTATCATTATCATTATCTTGTTATGTGTCTGATAGAGAAAACAGTAATTAAAATAAAAAGCATCCATGCCTGTCTTAGAATTGCCTACCTATTTATGGAAGAAAAAAGATTCATAAAACTGGTAAAACAACAAAATCATATTATAAATCATATTAACAGAAAAAGGGGAAGGAGATGTGCTTTGAACCTTCAGCTCCTTCACAGCTCATCATTTTTTGATGCCCTCTGCCAAGCTGTATGCTCAAGGCAATCTAATGATATACAAAGCCTCATTGGCAGATACTTTATTACTTCCTCAGTGCATTAGAATCCTTAATGGCCTATGCCACTGGAATAAGTATGGAAATCCAGTCCCTGAAGGAAGTATAGTGGTCTATAAATCATATTTGCCTGAGGATTCTCTCAGCTCCTGACATTGTAGAATAGGTGAACAAAATGTATGCTTTCTGAATTTCCTGGTACTAAAGTATCAGAATAATGGTCAACTTTTGACTTAGGACTGTGTACTTAGTGGTTCTCAAAGTGTGAGACTTGGGTGCAGCAGCATTGGTAGCGCTGAGGACTTCTTAGATGTGCTGACTCAATGACCCTGCCACAGATGCACTGCAGCTCTGAGGGTAGACCAGCATTGATAGTTTAACAGGCCTTTGGTGGCTCTGATGCTACTGTAATAGCTCTGCACTTATGTCTGTAATCAGCGGTCTCTTTTCACTATTGAGGAAACAGAAGCAAAGTCATGAAACTTGACAAAAGTCTATTGGAAAGATTCAGTTTAATTCAACATTGACTGAGCAGTTTCAGGTATCTTTACAGGGAAAATGTAAAAGGGAATGACACCTTTAGCCATTTGTGTTGGCATTTTCTTTCCCCCTTGCCATGCTAGTCTCTGTCTCCCTAGAATTCAGCCCTTTCTTGGCCTTGTGCTACACATGCAATGTGATGGTTCTCAAGGCTACCATTCTGGGGTCTCATGAAATTGTTGTCCAGAAATTGGCTTCTTACACTTTTCCATGGCTTACTGTCATCTCACACGGTAAACTTCAGGAAAAATCACCCTGCTTTTCTGAACTTTCCTGTATTTAAGTGTCCTGTAATCTTATCATCCAGAAACTCTCTTCTATCGCTGATAGAATGTGGTGCTTACCCTATAGAACATGATGCTACCTCTACCCTCATTTATTTTAAACTTCAGGTAGCTGCAGAGGTACTCTATCCCAAGAAAACAGGCTGCCCACTTCTTACCTTGAGTGAATATCCTTATTTAGAGGAGGATCTAGAATCTAGTCAACATGAGAGCATTGAATAAACAAAAGAAAACAAAATCTTTTCCAGTTGTCACTTTCCTGTAGTCCAAGTTCAAACCATTCTTTGACTCAGTGTTTCACATCTTCCTTCTCCATCAAGCATTTCTCTTCCTTGCTGTTACTCTGATCTTTTTTAAATGTATTTCAATCATTTTACAGCTGTCTAGATTCAGATATTGTGACCTATAGTATAGGTAAGCAAACTAAGGCAAGTGCTCACAGTAAATAAGGTTTTATTGGAATAATCTTTCTGACATATGTACAACCTGTAGCTGTTTTTGTACTGCTGTGGCAGAGTTGAGTTCATTGAACCTAGAACTGCATGACCTGCAAGTGTAGAGTATTTCTAATCCTATACTTTAAGAAAAAGTCAGTGGCCAGTAGCATAAGGTTTAATCTATTTATACTTAATATATAATATATATATTTGGAATTTTTCCTACCCTGTTAATATGGCTTTCTTAATTAATAAGCCTTTTTATCAGACAAGTTGAGATCATTAGAACATTTTCAACTTCACTTTTTCTTTCCTTATAGGCTACAGTTGCCATCTAAATTTTCTTTCTATTTTAAATCCAGAAGATGCTACTATTATGATTGCTATTATTATTTTAAATCTTTTAAGTTTACTACATATTATTTTGGTTGATTTTTCTCTTCTTGTAGTTTGAAACAGAAAAGAGAAAGTTTTTAGGATTTCCTCACTCTTGAATGATAATTAGTCTGGATACAGACCAAATTTACTTACCCTTCAGAAATGGAAGACATCGTTTCATTGTCTTTTATGCACTGTGGCAGATTAGACATCTGCTAACAATATGATGTTTCTTCTTATTGCAGGTTTTAGGATTATCTCTTGATTTGAGTCCTAACAAGTGTCTAGGATGTGCTGAAAGAATTATTACTATTTTTATTAACTTGTGGCCTTTCCATACGTCTGAAAACCAACTCTTTTTTTTCCTTCTATTCCTCTACATGCAAATAGGGAACAGATCTCATTTGTGTTTTGTCGTCCTCCTTTTTTATTTTTTCTACACTAGGCATCTATGTTCAATCTAACATCTATGTACAATTGATAGGTATCATCTCTCAGTTGTGAATTTAATCTTAAGTGGCATTCATTGCATTCAGTAGTCTCGGCTTTACTGGACAATAGTGTTTATAAATATGTAGAGGTGACTATTTGGATATTTCAGCCAGTGTGAAGTAAAACAGAAAGCAAATGAAAATGGAGTTTGGAAATGGTGGGTGAGTACACTACATAACGACTTCCCTGATAGGTTTATAGAATTCCTTGTCCTTAGAAGAACCTATTTGGCATTTAAGTAAAACTTCACAACTCTGAGTAAACTTCTTACAGTTGGGTTGAGTGTATTACACTTGTATTACACTTTATTATGACTGTATTACAGTTGTATTACACTTTATAGTTGGGTTGACTATCTAATGACACTGGTTTTGTCCTCAAAAATGATGACTTCTGGCCTTACTGGGAGAAGACATGTCTCAACGAGCAAGGATTGAATCCTCATTGGGCATTTCTCTTTCTCACCTCTACCTGCCTTTTTGTTGAGAGGCCTCAGTTTAGTAAAGAAGTTAGTTATGACAAAGGTTGGAAGATTCCAATTTTTGCTTAGCTGAGTAACAGCACTCTTTCCTTCTGTTAAAAGATCATATTCAATTAGCAAATAGGAAACAATTTCACCTGTCATACATCTGTCAGTACCTGAATTTATGCAGTTGCCTTGTATGTTCTATATTAATTAGGCTCTTAAAAGATTGTCTAATTATGCCTTGGGCTCCCTGATACAAGTGTTTTCTATTATAGCTGCCAACACATTTCAAATGATTGCAATTGACTAAAACCACCAGAAAGAAGAATTATTGAAAATGTATTGAAACTGATACTAAGGATTTCTAGAGATACTAAGATAAAATACCGAGTAATGCTGTCATGGAGATGATAATGTTTTCATTTTGTGATTTTTGCCTCCTTATCTTTCTCTCTGTCTTCCCCCTCCTGTCATCACCCCCTCTGTGTGTGTGTGCACACTTAAAAATGCTTAATTATACATTGAATCTGAATGTACTGGGAAATCAGATAAAGGCCCAGAGCGTAGCATCCTGCAGGGACTAATGAGAGAGAAGACAGCTTGTCCCCACACCCCTCTCCCGCTCACACTCTTCTCCAGCTCTTGTTCTCATTCCTCCTCCCACTTCCCCTCCTCCCTTTCTTCTTCCCTCTCCTCTCCCCTCACCCCCAATGACTTAGAGATAAGGAGAAAGCCACTGAAGGATATTAAGCAGGGGCTGACATAGGGATTAATGGAAAGAGAAGGACTTGGGAGCCCTGAAGAAAATGAATGGTAATAGAATGAAATAAACTATGTTAGTTAGGTCATTCTGTTCTGTGTAAGGCACCATGGTAGAGGCAGAGGCAGTGGCAGTTGCTATAGATGGGTAGGAGAAAATCAGAACAAGATAGGAACAAAATAGGTAAGACTGAGTCGCTGATCAGATGTGAGGGTGAAGAGGAGTTAGAAGTGCATATCTCCTACAATTTCTGATAAACTATTATAGTTTCCCTAAAGAAACTTATAAGTTCCTTTTCTATGCTGTATGATTTCCTTTTTGGGGGGTAGGCGGTCTCAGGAAGGAAAATACCTATAAAAGAATTGTAGTTGCAGCAACATCTGATCTCACTGTAGACTTTTTTTGTTTTTTATCTGCAGGAGTGAAAAGTTGAGCTTTTGATTTTTCTGTTTCTTCTGCTTTCCAAATCTGATCCTGTACAGCCAGTTTTTCCCTAACTCTCAAGTATTGGTACACAAATCTTACATGTAGTGAAACTGTTTGATTTTTTTTCCCCTATCTCAAATAATGAATGCACTGATAATATTTAGAGCTAATTGAATGCAGTTTAATTTTCAGATTTTCATTATTGCTGTTTTTATTTTCATTTTCTCTTTCCCAGACATTGTCAGCTATAAGTGTTTAACAAAATTATGCCCTTTGGGGTGATTTTCAATTTTCTCAGTTTGGGAGGCATATTTTTGTGTCAGTCATGAAGGGTTCCGATTTGGATTATTAAACACTTGAGCCCCCAGTTTCCACAATGGACCATTTAACATTTTCCATTTCCTTGTAAATGGAAAGCTTGCCCATCTGTATGCTGTTTGGGTGTTTTCGAAGACCTCGTGTACTTTAGGAGTATCTGCCTGTCCTCCAACCCTGTATTCTGTCTCTTGCTGTACTGTAAGGCTGCTATCTGGATGCAAAACAAAAAGAACCTCAGCATCTGTGGGTGATTTACAGGCACAGCTGGGGCCTTTACCCGAGCTCTTAGGCAGGTGGGAGAAGCATGCAAAAGATTTGGGCTTTCCTAATCCTCAAGAACTATTTGGCATTTCTGGTGGGGTGTTACTGTAGAGGTTTATTTCCTTTAGAGTGAGCAGACTGCATTGCCACGGATGCTCTTGCCACTGAGGCCCTTGGAGGGTCAGGACTTGTTGATGTAATCAGTTTTGTTTTCCTTCCCTCCTCTAATAGCTATTATTCTCTGAAGTGTGGAAATTGGCTGAGTTACAGAGTGTGAATTGATGTTCTCCTCTGTTTTAACTCTCTAGAAATGCATCTTCTGCAGACATCGGATAAAGAGGGTCTCTGGAGCGTGCATCCAGTGTTCCTATGGCCGATGCCCAGCTTCCTTCCATGTCACATGTGCCCACGCTGCTGGGGTACTGATGGAGCCTGACGATTGGCCTTATGTGGTGAACATAACGTGCTTCCGCCATAAGGTTAACCCAAATGTGGTAAGGCCTACTCTCTTTTCTCTGACACGGAGACTGCATCTGGATTTCCTCCTGTACACTTAGGGTGCTTTAATTGGCTCTATTACTTATTATCAGCATGTCCAGACTGTGAGTTTCTTGAGGACAAAGATTATGCATTATGATTTATAGATATTTGTCCAGGATCCACCAGTGTCTTGTGTGCACTTAGACAATAAATACTACTGAATTGTTTGAGTGAATGAGCAGATGAAAGAATGAAACTGTCCATTCTGGTTTTGGAACTGTGTACAGGGCCTCTGAATATGGTTGTACAGATTGTGCACTGCACATATCCAGTATTGGAGATCCTTTCTACAATGTGAACAGTAAACAGTACCACCTGGGATTCTGCAATGTACAACCTGCAACTCTACACTGTTCCTTCAGGTTTTATTAATCCTTCCTAGAAGAAATGTAAAGCAACAGTATTGACAAGTGAAGTGACTGGGGGTTTGGCCAGGAACTTTTGAATACTTGATACCTTAGAATGGATAAAGGGGAGCATGAAGGCCTGGGGAAGAGTAAGGATAACCTCATAGAAGACTAGAAGAGAAGAATAGAAAACATTCATTAGTTTTCTCCATTTCACACAGGTCTTAACTTTCTCTGGAAAAATAGTATTTGCAGCCAAATAACATGTGACTTTAACTGTAGTTCAGTTTACTTATTTTTGGTGAATGAGGTTTTCCCTCTATTTCAAAAGCCTAAAAACAATTATGGGGATAGAGAGATAGTGATAGTTGATTTGCCATGGTTAGTTTTCTAATTTACTGTCGTTGTTTTTGGCTAACAAAGCGAAGACTAAAGCATTGTAGAGTTGCCCTGCTTTGCTAGCTTGCTCTTTTTGTTATCCTTGGGAGACTTGGCCACAGGCTATTTCAGCTTAACATGCTCTTCCTGACTGTAATAACCTCTGATGAGCAGTCTGCCAAGCCGCTGGTATTGACTTGTGGAGCCATGACCCTACACACAGCAAATCTCCCAGCTCTTTGTAATGATTACAGCAATTTCCACTGGTGTCTTGAGAGATATTTGACATTTGTGGGTTGGGACTCTGTGCAGATGTGTGTGAATGCCCAAATGTACAGTGATGTCATCAACTGTCATACATATTTTAACGTTGTTTTCCATTGTTTCAGGTCATTCATTCATGCTTTTTCCTTAGTATCTTTAGTTGATGTGCTCTTGCTAAGAATAGTATTATATTCAGGAAAAAATACATTTAAAGACTTATACTTTGCCATTTACAGTGCTGTCAGTAATGTTAACTTCCTTAAATGACCCACGTGATTGCCTTGAGCATGAGCAAGGTCATGATCTTTAGGGCCAGAATGGTTGGTGATCACACTTAGTTTCTGCCAATAAGATCTGTGTCACTTTATGTACAGTTCTTATTTCTGAGCCTCAGATTCCCCATCTGTGAAAGATGGTATCAAACCTCACTACATTGTGTTCCATTTTTAACATTCAAAGTTTGAAGCTCGTACTACTGTCATTTCTCCTACTGTCACTACTAGTGGTGCAATACTTTTACGTGTTCAGAGAGTAGCCTTTTTCTGTTTTGGGAAACCCAAGTTCAGAAATATTCAGTTTATGTTCAGATCAATGCAGTCATGACTGTCTTTAGTCTGTACCCTAATATTTGTTGAATGCCTAACTACGAAGTCAAATAGTGCTAAGGTATCCATCTATAGCTTTGCATGGGATCATGCACTCCCATTTTAATATTCCAATGCACTGATTATGGATGATTATGTTGAAGTTGCTATTAAAGAGATCCAGGTGTTTAATCAGGATCTCATTCCTCTTAACTCTGGTGTGTGGTTTAGTCAGGCTTGAGTTACTAATGAATTTCATAAATGATAGTGAAAAGAAAATATTTGACTTTAAGGAGATTTAGAAACTACTTTCCCCTATATTATAGAGCTACTTTAAGCCTGGTATATTTTATAAACGGAAGGAAAACATAATTTACAGCATGACTAGTCACAACTTTTCCTTATGAGGAAAAACAATTTAGTGTTGCTACATTGCCTTTGAGTTCTGCAGGTGAAAACACTATATTATGGTCACCAGATTTCTGAAATAAAGTCTTGGTTGGTATTACTTTCCCATTCTTCTTCAATTAGACTCCAAGAATGGATTCCTTCCCAAAAATGTTTGGGAACTAACCAGAGGGATTTATAGAACCTAGCAACTTTGCTTAAAAACATTGTGGTTGCCCTATTTTATTAAGTGTCTTTCCCTTTTCAAACATAAAATGTTCAAATTTCCTCAAATATTTCTCTTCTTGTAAATGATGAATGCTAGGGCACATGCTTCCTAGAGTAGGAACTATAGTTTGTCCAAGCTAACTTGGCAGCCTGAACAAGTTGTTTTATAGAATAGAGGAGGATCCTGTACAATGTAGAGGAAATGAAAATATAAACTGTTGATTTAATAGAATCTCCCTTTTTATTTACAGAATGGTTCTGATTTTTGCCTTCTCTTTTTCCCAATATTTGCCTTATCCATCAAGAAGGGCCATCCAAATTCTACTATTCCTTTAGTGTCCTAAATTTAAACATACAAGCATATTCAGCATTATTGAATTTATGGGATAGTTATTCTGGATATAGCATAAATTGTATTTCAGCTACACCTAGATAGATGTAAATGGTAATTAAAATGCTGTAACCAACTTATCTAATAAAATTGGCAACCAGCCACTATTTTGTCGACTATGAAAAAAATTTGTCTAGTTTATTACAGTACACTATTTCATTAGGTAGTAAGTATACTTTGAAATTTAAAAGACAAGTATTTGAAAAAAAAGGTAGTTTTAAAATTCTCAAATATACATATGTATATATATATAAAGAATATTTAACAGAAAGCTCATGTTTAATCCTTGATGTTTTAACCTAAATTTTAGTATTATATCTATCCATATTCTTACCAAACACTTTTTCAATGGCACCTGCTGTCTTTCAAATGTAAGCTCTCATTTGGGACTTAGATGCTGCAGGAAGCTGATGCACCAGTGCAGGTGAGCGGAGATGGGGAACAGCGGCCATATCTTGGTTTTGGAGACACTTCGAAGATAGACTTAAAGGCCTTGGTAAGTCAGATGTAGTGGAGAAGGAAGGGAGAATTTCTAGTTAATTGAGAATCACAAGAATGAGTTTTGCCTATATTGTTAAGGCCTTAGTGTTGGGACTATAAAACACACCTATGGGTTGAATTCACTTTCAATTTCCTTTTTATTTTCCCTCAGTGTAAAACCTAACTAATTGTTCAGTTTTACTCTCTTTAGTTTTTCTCTAACATTTTTTTTTTTTCCAACAAAGGGAACCCAAATTTAGTTAGTCATTTAAAGTGGTCTGGGTGGTGTCATTTCCATAGACTCATGTAGGTGCCTCAGATCCTTCATGGCTTTGTATTAAACTGGTGACAGAATTGTTTGAATGGTTATTTTGCCTTTAAGAATTTTGATATTGGGGCTGAGAAGGTGGCTCAGTGGTAGAGTGCTTGCCTTGCATGCCTGAGGCCCTGGGTTCGATTCCTCAGCACCACATAAGCAGAAAAAAAAAGCCAGAAGTGGCGCTGTGGCTCAAGTGGTAGAGTGCTAGCCTTGAGCTGAAGAGCTGAGGGACAGCGCCCAGGCCTAGAGTTCAGGCCCCACGACCGGACCCCCCCCCCCCCCAAAAAAAAAAAAAGAATTTTGATATTATGTTCAATAAATTTTATTGTAACGAACTGTACTCTTTCTTCCCAGACTTCTGTAAAATTATTTGGTATTTGTGTATTGCTTATGTCTTCTACATTTACTTCCAGTGGCCTGCTGAATTTGCACTGACATGGAAAAACAGGAGAAAATTCTTACTGAAACGGAAGTACAGAGTAAAGAATTCTTGACAGAGATTAAAAAAAAATTATAGTGATTCAGACCTGAATCTGATCAATATTCCTAAATCTAACATACACTTAAAAAAAATCCTGTATATTTCTATCAGTAGAAATGTTTTGTTGCGATCTTAGTCTTTTTATCCCAAATTATAGAGACTTAAGGTCAGATTTACCTTAGAGGGAAATGCTTAGCCACAGACCTTTTATTATATTTACATTTGGAACCACATTTCCCTTGTTTTCCTTATTAGGGAAACCCAGTGTAGACAGAGTTTTCTTAAGAAAATTAAATATATCTTATTTCAACTCTTAAAATTCAATTGCTTTCTTCTAGCTATTTCTTCCACCACTTCCTTTGGAAGGATCAAATCAGCAAGCACAAAGCCTTTCTTCACCGTACCCTGTCAATAGAATGAATGGAACATCAGAAAGTCCCCCCAAAATCCCATGCTCTTGGCTTAGAACCCTTAGGGTATGCCATGTTTTTCCTCACCATCTTAGGAAGAGCCTTAATCTATCCTGCCTTTTGCAAGTCCAGCTAATTAGTCATCAGACCTGGCTGTGAGCTGTGGAGGAAAATGTCCCTGACACCAATCCATTCTCATACCAACCTCACAGCCCCAAGCCAGGGACTCTTGTGTCTCTTGCGTTTGCCTTCTGTCCTTCCTCCTTTTCCAAGCCTTTCAAAATGTGGCCATTTGGTGAGGGTCCTTGTGCCAAACCAGTCTGGCATGAACTGCATTGGTTCTAGTCCCACTTCTGATAGTAAGTATTTAACAAGGTATTTGAATTTGTAGGTAGAGACAGCAGATGTTTCCCACTGATGTCTTCAATTTTAATAAACCATGGATACAGAATTTAATCAGAATGGAGAAACTATGTAGGACAGAGAAGAACTTGAGTCTATGCTGTGGTATTTCTCCTACCTACTTTAATCTTGCAGAGCTATCCAGTAGACCTGGTCTATACTGTTTGGCTGGCTCAAGATCAGAATAGAAGCTATATTTTGCTGTGTACAGTTGCTTTTTTGTGTGGATTTGCTGAAGGGGAGGGAACCAAACTCTGGGTTTCATCCATGTTAGGCAAGTTTTATCCTCCTAACCCTATAATTACTCTTCTGGGGGAGAACGGATTGGTCATGGGGCTTGAACTCAGGGCTTGGGCATGGTTTTCTGAGCATTTTCACTCAAATCTAGTGCTCTTACTACTTTGAGCCACAGCTTCACTTCTGGTTTCCTGTTGGTTAATTATAGATAAGAGTCTCGTGTACTTTCTTGCCTGGGCGAGATCTCAGCCTCCTGAGTAGCTGAGATTACAGGTGTGAACCACCAGTACCCAACCTACAATTTTGCTTTATATGGAGCTTAAGGCTCCATTCTAGAATTTACTCTTAACAATCTCGACCCACCCATGTAAGGACAGTTTTTCAAGTACTAATATCTTGAACCAGACTCTGAACCAGCAAAACTACCTTCTTACCTGATGGCAGAGCCATACTGATTTGCTTTATTTTAGAAATAGCTGACATTATGCTTATGAGCTAAGGATTCATATTCATATGTCTTGTCACCTTTGAGGACAAAAGCTAATTTCTCTGAAGTGTGTGTGTGTGTGAGAGAGAGAGAGAGAAAATTAGTACAAATTGATAAAGTTTTAAAGTGAACAAGAGAGTTAATATCTAATATTTGATCATAACAATCACAGAAGCATATCTGCACTTTTCATTAATTCTTCTTATGTTAGAACACTTGTTAAGAGTGGCACTGAGGGTATTTCAGTAAGAAGCTGAAACTGTTTTAATTGCTACTGTAACAAAATAGAGCTTTTTATAAAACTTAGATTTTCAGCTCTTTCAAAATATGGTTTGGGTTCTATGTGGAAAAATGTGGCTTCATCAGAAAGAATATTTTCCTAACCCTTTTATTCTGGGTTTGTAAAACTGCATATTATTGGACTGGGAAGTTGGCTCAGTGGTAGAGTGCTTGCCTTGCATGCGTGAGGCCCTGGGTTCGATTCCTCAGTACCACATAAGCTGAAAAAGCTGGAAGTGGCTGTGTGGCTCAAGTGGTAGAGCGCTAGCCTTGAGCTGAAGAGCTGAGAGACAGTGCCCAGACCCAGAATTCAGCCCCATGACCAAAAAAAAACCAACCAACCAAACAAACAAAAAACACCCAAAACAAAAAACAAAAAAACAAAAAAAAAAGACAACTGCATATTATCCCAGGCTTAAAAAAAATCAATGCCTAGCAATCATTAGGCCCTGAGTTCAAACCTCAGTATTGAAAAAATAATTTTTTTTAATTTGCATTTTGTAGGTATTGAGTTTATCCCAAAAGTAAACTCATCAGAATCACTGTCTTCACCAACTCAAAGTGTGCCAGGGAGACAGGGAGTCAGTCAGTAGGCTTAGGAGTCCGTTGTGCAGGGTGGACTGTATTAGGAAATAGGGATCTGGGATACCAAGGACCACTTAACTGGTTACATTCTTTTTTTTAAAGCATAGGTAAGGTGTATTTTTCACATAGTACTTAGTCAGTTTTTCACAGAATTAATAGTTCTTCCTTGAAAATTTAAAGCTTCTCAGCAGTTTATACTCTTTAAAAAATAATTAAGGCGTATTCTATCATCTGGTAGCTAGTTAAGATAATTAAGTAGGTCACTGATCCCATTTTTTAATATTGGTATTAGAGTCAAGCACCATAGATGCAGTGGAAATATCTAAGTGGAATGTGTGAGCAGACACATGACAGCAAAGGGCATCTGACATTCCCATGTCTTGTGAAGTGTAAGACAGGGTTTTCAGTTCCTCCATGAAAAAACAGTAATTAGATGCCATAGTCAAAATGGAATCCACAGATTCTGACAAAATGTAATGAAAGCATAATTTTAAAGACTACCAACATCAAGCAATAGAAAAAGCAATTAAACTTCCCACAGTTCTGTCTGAACGGCTAATCTCTAAGTCTACATTTTATGTCCACTTTCAGTGAATGTGACAGGTGAAATTTTCGATTCTTTCAAAGGCTGTATGAAGTTTCTTGGCAGGGAGCCAGGGAAATCTGGGGACACCCCAACTTTATTGTCCTGCGCTTCTGTGAAATATTGGAAGGATCTTGGGTTCTGACATACATCTCATAGACATCATTATTCTTTTCTCCAGGTAGTTTCTGGCTATTCCTCATCTGAGTTGACTTGTTTTCACACACATCCTTTCTTGTCTTCTCAGCTCATGCTGGATATAGAACATTAGTGAAATTGTAGAGCAATATCTGAGGAAATATAGGAAATCCTTGTTTGTAGCACTCTTCAATGGAAGATCATTCTAGTTTTTCTACAATAGTTGTTGAGTTGGCACTGAGAAGCTTTGCTTGGAGCAGAAACAGAGAGAAACAAACCCTTCCCCCCTTTTTTTTTCTGAGCAGCAGATTCTTTATGAGTTACTTTAAGTTTTGTTTGTACTTCCTTGGATATGGGTAGATCCTTAGTTATGTTTATTTCTCTTTCTCCAGTACATTATATAAACTTTATATAATGTATTATATATTAAACATAATATATAAAGTTTATAAGTCCTTATACTCGATAACTTTTAATTATATCTTAAAATCTACTGTCATGTGTACCTGTATTATGGAGTTGGAGAACAGAACAGTGCTCTTAAAAAACCCCAAACAACAACAACAACAACCAAACAGACCCAAAACAGTGCTCCTACTAGATACTGAGAAAATGTTGTTATCTGAGTTGACATGGGCTGCTGAGATTAACCTGGTGTGAGGGAGGACCACAGGCATGAGCCTGAGGAGGAAAGGGTTACTGTTGTAGCACCTGTCAGCCTGACTGCCCACTTTTATGCCCACTTTCAACATATATGATAGGTGAAATTCTGTTGCTGTCCTCACTGGATCTCCCATGAACACAGTATACCCATCTGTAGCACAGTCCTAGGTATGTAGATTTACTCAGCTAACATGAGACAGACTGACAGAGGGATATTACTTGACTTGGTTATTAATGATATGTGACTCTGGGTTTTTTTCCCTTTAATTGGCATGAGTGATATAAGCAGACTCTGCACTACCTCCTATAATTATGGTACAATGGGCAGGAGAAAGCTTTTGGGCAGTTTTCTTTTATGTTTCTTAGGTATTTCTCCTGAAGTCTAAAATAAAACCTAAGAAGTCTATGTTCTCCTACTCCGTCTTACATAGCTATGCATCATTATAGCACAATTACACAGCTATGCATCTTTATAACACAATTACTTTGTTTGCCCTAGTTTTATCTCCTTGTCAAGGTGACTGCCTTCTTTTGTTGAGAGCATATCAACATTGATAGAGATTATAAAGTAACAATAGTAACATTTATGTAGCAGGTTTTATTGTTTGCTGTGCACTTTTACATATAGAACTTTATCTGACTTGCTCCTCACAGCAACTTTGTGCGGTAGGGATTATGGTTATACCCACTTAACAGATGTGTCTACAGAAGGCACAGGACTTGCAGTTGTTGAGAGTTAGAGGATGCAGCATTTTATTTGGATTGTATTTTTTCTAATCATTTTTCTAGCTTGAGGCTGCTGCTTCTACTAGTTTACATGGCTTCATTACTTGATCTTCCTTCTTGGTGGTACTGAAAACCTGCTAAAATAACTAGTTGGGCTTTTTGTGTTTATTTTTTATGTCATCTTATTAAGAAAACTTTGGCATCACTTTAACATTTTGAACACTTTCATTGTCTTTGGGAATCACAAATTCTTACAGGCAGGAGGGCTATCGTACAGTAATGCCTAGTATCCATTACTTCTCCCTGTTGAACATGTCCCCACAGAGGTCATTTAAAAGAAATTGTTAAATTATTTTATTGTTGAATAAGTGATTTTCTCCCTTCTTCCCTCCCTCCCTCTCTCTCTCTTTCTCTTTCTCTCTCTCTTTCTTTCTTTCTTTCCTTCCTTCTTTCTTTCTCTCTCTCCCTCCCTCCCTCCCTCCCTCCCTCTTTCTATTTCTTTCTTTCTTTCTTTCCCTTCCTTCCTTCCTTCCTTCCTTCCTTCCTTCCTTCCTTCCTTCCTTCCTTCCTTCCTTCCTTCCTTCCTTCCTTCCTTCCTTCCTTCCTCTCTCGCTCTCTTTCTTTCTTTCTCTCTTTCTCTCTCTCTCTTTCTTTCTTTCTTTCTCTCTTTCTCTCTTTCTTTCTCTCTTTCTCTCTTACTCTTTCTTTCTCTCTTACTCTCTTTCTTTCTCTCTTTCTTTCTCTCTTTCTTTCTCTCTTTCTTTCTCTCTTTCTTTCTTTCTTTCTTTTTTCTTTCTGTTGTGGGGCCTGAACTCTGGGCCTGGCACTGTCCCTCAGCTCTTCAGCTCAAGGCTAGCGCTCTACCACTTGAGCCACAGTACTACTTCTGGCTTTTTTTTTTTTTGCTTACGTGGTGCTGAGGAATCGAACCCAGGGCCTCATGCATGCAAGGCAAGCGCTCTACCACTGAGCCACCTTCCCAGCCCCCAACAATTTGTTTTCTTCTCAGTGTCTCATGCAAAGCTTGCTTGTTCATTATACTTCTGCAGATATTAAAAGTGAATAAGACCTTAAGTCTGCTAGGTATCTGCTTACTACCATTTCCCACCATATTATATATTTGTAGCTTAAAAACCCAGGAGACATGAAGTACATGTGAACAAACAGTCATGTAGAAAATTAAATACTTATGACACTTTTATGAGTCTGCATGTGATTTTATGCTGTGAGAGCAATTATTTCTTAATGAAGCCCCAGGGACTTAAGTTGTTCTGGGTAAAGGATTTTTACCTAGCTCTTGTAATTTTTACAAAGAAAGCTTTCATTATTGTGGGTATGCTTGAAGGTATGTTATTTAAGAATTGGGAAAAATTGCAATGACTGTTCTATTTTATTTTTATTTTTTTACTTTTATTTTTTTATTGTGAAAATACTGTACAGAGGGGTTACAATTACATGGGCAAGATAAGATTTCTTATCAAGCATTGTAGCCTCCTCCTTTGTTTCCCCTTCCCATCCCTTCCCATCCTCCCCCCCCCCAATCCTCCCCACTACCCTCCCTCTCCCCTCTCCCCCCCATCAAAGTTGTAAAGTTCATTTTTTGACATAACAACTTGTATATCTCATTGTTGCAATGGGTCCACCTGTATCCCTATTTAGATGATTTGTTTTTTCCCTTCCCCTCCACAAATTATGCCGACATCAAATACAGTGAAAGCAAGAGTTATACTGTGGGGGAGGGACATACAAAGCAACAAAGAAATCATCTTATAAATGTGTTAGAAACAATCGCATGAAAGAAAAAAACATTTGAGTACATATCTTAGGGCTCATTTCCCTAACATCAACTTATCTGACCTTTTCTGCTTGACTCAGACATACACTAGTTATTGAAGATAAGGGAAACCATGTGACCTATGTTTCTTTGGGCCTGCCTTACTTCACTTAATATAATTTTTTCCAAGCCTTTCCATTTCCTAACAAATGGGGCAATGTCATTCTTTCTGATGGAGTCATAGAATTCCATTGTGTATATATACCACATTTTCTTGATCCATTCATCTACTGAGGGGAATCTATTTTATGTAGTATTTTTTAGTAATTATTAGTAAAACAGATAATAGAAAAGAAGAAATAGATAAAGAAGAAAATAAAAACTTACTAATGTGAGTTTTACATTACTAACATTTTAGTATTTTTTTCAGTATTCCTTTTTGTTCTAGGCATATATATGCATGTTTTTCAAACATAATGCTTTGATTTGGTATATCATTATTTCTGATATATTCTTTTGACCCAAAGAAACTAAACCACAGTGTGACACAGATTCAAAATGTAAGTGATAAGTAGGAGGATCTGCAAAGCTATATTGCAAAGGATGTAGTAATAGAGAGAAATAAAGATCTGGGGGCATTTTTACAATGTACCACAGCTTGTATGCATGACATGTGTGCATCTACATATATGATAATACTGAGAGAATATAAGTTATACATTTTGCCTTCTATCACAGTATCTCCAAGTCCATGTTGCTGATAGCATTAAGTGGATATACTAGAGAAATAAAGTCAATTCCTATGTGAGGAGAGGCTCAGCTGGTATCTGGACAAGAAGAGTCAGTCCATTTATGGAAGTTACAAAAGAAAGATAAAGGAAATTAATTTCTTTATGCAACTATTTTAGTTACATCTGGCCCTCTTCCTGGTTGGTTCTATTTTGTCCTTTGATTTCTTCCAACATTCATTCTCCTGGTTGAGGAACTGAGCACATATAACACAAATGAATAGCAGCCCAGGCTGCCTATAATTGAGGTCTTGGAAAAGTCACTTGACTTTATCTCACTTATATTTTGTATTCCTAATAACAACTACTTTATGGTGTTACAGGGGAAATTTAACACACATACACACATGCACACGCATGCACATGCATATACGCATGCACGCACTCACAATGAAAATTCTAGATACATTGTTTCCCAGGAACTCATTGGAATTTCTGTAACATTATGATTGTGCTCCTAGCATCTATAACTGGCTATAGCATTTCTTTAAATGAAGTGCTTGTTGTCATTGTTGTTGTTAACTACTGTTTGTTCCTTTCAGTTTCGTTCATGTTAAAGAGAATTCAACTTTCACAACCTTAGCCTGAACACTAATCTTCAAATATATCATGGACATTTCTTTAATCTGGTGGAGCCTTATTGCATAACATCTGTCTTCTCTGCTCAGAAATGACAAACTTAACATCAATAGATTCTTGGGCTTTTCTGGTATTTTTGAGGATATATATGTAATCAGTTATGGGGTTTGTTTGTCAATAAATTTTTCCTGAAAAAAATAAACTAGAAATCCTATCAAAATAGCATTATGAAAAATGTTTTTCCTTTGTGTGTCCATGAAATTGTCATGCTTGATGCTTAAGAGAATATTTATTTAGATGAAGATTATGTATTTAACTTGTGTGCTGACCATCTTTCTAACAAGCCAATCTGCATAAATTTCATGGTTTCTGATCTAGAGTTAACTTGCTTTTTTTTTTTTTGGTCGGTCGTGGGGCTTGAACTCTGGGCTTTTGAACACTGTCCCTCAGCTCTTCAGCTCAAGGGGAGTGCTCTACTGCTTGAACCACAGTGTCACTTCTCATTTTCTAGTGGTTTATTGGAGATAAGAGTCTCACGGACTTTCCTGCACAGGCTGGCTTTGAACCGTGATCCTCAGATCTCAGCCTCCTGAGTAGCTAGGATTATAGGGGTGAACCACCGGTACCCGACTTGACTGATGTTTTTTACTCCCAAGACATAATGAATTTCACCAGAAAACTTTTCTAATCCCTTTTTCTATCTATTTACATACCCACCACCCACCCCAACAAAGGGAAAACTCTCCCTAAAATTCTTTCTCTGCTTTTTCTGGACAGTGAACAACTGCAGCCACTCTATATCTATACCCCTCTGCACAGTCCATTCATTCACTCTACTTCTTATGTATCCATCCATTAGTTCACTTGCTCATAATATCAATAGCAGTACTTTTTACCAGTGAGTTTTTCCATGCTGTAAAGATAGTAAGAGTCATGTGGCTAGGGCCTTAATAAAGTTGCAGAGAAGAGTTTTGGGGAGCCTTGGGGTTGGCAGGATGAGACTGCATAAAATTTGATCTCATCCTTTGGACTGTAGCCATGCTCCTGAGTTTGACTGATCAGAGACTAGGGACTTCTGGAGTTGAGGAGGTGAAGAGTGGGGGCCTGGATTGTTCTCCAAGTGATGACATAAGGCTGGATTGATCCTTGTTCATGTGAAATGAGGTGTTGGCCTAGTTGTAAATGCCTTTTATTGAGATGGAGTAGCAAGAGTGGTTTAATAACTTGGGGTTAAGGAAGGTCTCAAGTATATTTTCTATTTTCGAAAGTGAAGCCAGTTAACATTTTCTGATAATCTACTGCTGGCGAGTCTAGGTATTTTATGTACTTCATCCTATTTACAGCAAACTTTTGATGATAAGAGTTAATAGAAGTTCATTTCCTACATAGTGTCTTGTGAGTATCATTGTTGCAATGAGTCATCCTTTGTCCTTCCTTTCAGCATTTTGTTATTCCTTGTCCCCTTCCCCAAATCAGATTAATGTATATATAAAACAGAGGGTACCAGAATCAAAGACATTGATTGCCAGGGATAAACCAATGGAAAAAGAAAAATGAAATATTTCAGGGGTGGTGGGGGAGGGAAGGGATAGTGGTAGAAAAACAAAGGAGTGGATAACAGTGTTCGACAAGAAATGTACTCATTACCTTACTCATGTAACTGTAACCCATCTGTACAGCATCTTTACAATAAAAATTAAAAAACAAAAAACAAGAGTCAATGGAGGGGCTGGGAATGTGGCTTAGTGGCAAAGTGCTTGCCTAGCATGCATGAATCCCTGAGTTCAATTCCTCAGTACCACATAATCAAAAAGTAGATAAAATTAAATAATAGAATGTACTTTTGTATCCCTCCCCCTAAAAAAAGAGTCAATGGATAAGGAAACTGAGACCGATAATGGTTAATCACACCCCCAAGATCACACAGCTAATAAGAATCAGGGTTTAGAACTAAACTCCAAACAAACCATAGTATCCCCTTTGAGTGTGACTTGTTTTTTGTCTTGCTTTTAAGAAAAAGGCATGTTTATTTCATTTGTAAAATAATACCAGTTTTTAAGAAAATATAAAGAAAAAAAATCTAGTGTGAAACTCTGACCAGCCCTAATACATATCACTCAGCTACTGTTTATGATAACACTGTTGTGAATATGGTCTTCTAGAGTTAGTTGTAACGTGTACAGCCTAAGTTGCTGTCATAGGACCAGTTTTGGAGTTATATGACTTTAAGAGAGTTTGCCTCTGTAATTCTTTTAACTAAATTATTCTTTTACTTTGAGAGGTTAGATGTATTTAAAAGGGTTGGGCATGTAAATGAAAGAAACTGAATTAGGAAAAATTTTAGCATACATAATATAATACCACCCAGATGTGAAAGTAAGGATTTCTACTTCAAACATGTTATATCTGAATTACTACAGGCTTTAAAAAAATTGATTAAAATACCTCCTACACCTAAAGACATAGACCAATTCCTCAACGAATCCAATAATCACTGGGGAAGATTTGAAGGAGGAAAGTGTACTTTAGTTATGGGGAAAACTAGATGGCAAAACTCATCTACATATAAAAGGCTTTTGAGAACATGTTTATTGGGAAGAGACTTGTTTCTCTGTTCAGTCATGAGCAACCTTGTCCTCAGTTTTGTATTCCAGGTCCTAGTCTTCCACCAAGAGTGATACTAAAGCTCCTCCAGCTCTACTGTACTTGTGACCACACAGAATCAAATCTTCTGCTATCC
The DNA here is from genome assembly GCF_019054845.1 of Dipodomys spectabilis. Lineage (NCBI taxonomy): Eukaryota > Metazoa > Chordata > Mammalia > Rodentia > Heteromyidae > Dipodomys > Dipodomys spectabilis. The sequence continues at coordinate 19,587,956 of NW_024870775.1, forward strand.
TCTGAAATGAACCATATTAACTTTGGGGCTGGAGCAAAATGATTATGTATCTTACCAAGTCACATAACGATGTGAAGGGACTTTCATTGGCTCCAAATGGAACAATTTGGGAACCAAAAACAAAATATGGGAGGAACTACATTCAAATGATAAGAAGGAATTTGTGAGGTCTTACTGATTATGGATGGCATATGGAATGAAATGGATGATGTTTAGATGGACATGTAGATACCAGATGGCAAGTGCCAACTAATAAATGTGGAGAGAGTCTGGAGCAAGATAGCACACACCACCGCTCTAGGAAAGAGTAAATGAAGGAGCTCTTTGGAGCTCCTTTTATGGGAGAATCTCACTACTTCCCTTTCATGGTTGTCCTTTCACTTTCAAATAAACTCGCTCCATCTTAAAAAAAAAAAAAGAGTAAATGTACATCATACTAAAGAGTTTCTGCATAGCTGAATACCTGGTTATTAAAAGAAAGACAGCCAACAGACTGGTAGAAGATCTTTTTTTACCAGCAGTGTATCAGACAAAGGCCTACCATCCAAAATATACAAGGAGCTCAAGAAACTAATCCCCCCCCTACAGTGTAATAAACCAATCAATAAATGGATAAAGGAGCTAAGGAGAGACTTCCCAGAAGAAAAGGTAACAATGGCAAAGAAACACAGGAGGAAATGCATATCATCTCTGGCCATAAATGAAATGAAAATCAAAACAACTCTGAGATTCTATCTCTCCACTTAGGTTGACCAACATTGTGAATTCAAGGAACTACAAGTGTTAGTGAGGATGTGGAGAAAAAGGAACCCTGTTGCACTGTTGGTGAGAATGTAAACTAGTATAACCACTCTGGGCAGCTGTCTGGAGGTTCTTCAAAAAACTATATATAGAGCTGGGTGCTAGTGGCTCACACCTGTTATCCTAGCTACTCAGGAGGCTGAGATGTGAGAATCGTGGTTCAAGGCCAGCCCAGACAGGAAAGTCCATGAGACTCTTTTCTCAATTAACCACCAGAAAACTGGAAATGATGCTGTGGCTCAAGTGATAGAGCCACTAGCCTTGAGCTGAAGAGCTCAGGGAAAGCACCCAGGCCCAGAGTTCAAGCCCCATGACCGACAAAAACAAAACAAACAAAAAATCCACATAGGTCTTCCCTATGATGCAGCCATATCACCCACATCATTACAAGCTGGGATACCATGAAGACATGTTCCCTGCTGCACTATTCACAGTAGCCAAGTTATGGAAACATCCCAGATGCTCTGTAATAGAAGAGTGGATCCTAAAAATGCTGTGCCTATACACAATGGAATTTTACACAACTATTAGAATAATGTTATGTCATTTTCAGGGAAATAGATGGACCTAGAACAAATCATATTAAGTGAGGTGAACCAAGCTCAGAGAGACAAATGGCACATATTTTCTCTCATGCAGAAGCTATATCTAAAATACACTGAGACGTGATAAATTATACAGGACTCTAGGCATTCATACCCAGTGAGACCAGAGGGAGACAGTCTTAGGAGAGGAACAGAAAAGCATAATATCCATGTGCATCTGATCATATAAAATAATACTTACTGAAATGAACTCCAGGAAATGGAAATGAGTTTTTTTTCTTTTTTTTTTTGTTTTTGTCTTTTTGTCTTGTTTGTTCATTTGTATGTCTTTGAGAGTGTAAGAGTAGGCACAGAAATGGACAGAAAGAGTAAACATGCAGCAATGATATTAACTGGAACTTGTGGGTAGGAAAGGGAGGGAAAAACTAGAGGAGAGTAAGGGAAGGGGGTGACACTGTCCAAAAAGAAATATATTCGTTCTTTGCCTGTTTTTAGCATTTTGAAATTTTAACAAAGTAAATAAAGTTCATCACTGGAGGCTAGCACTAAACAGAAGTACCTGAGGCATAAGATAAAGTGTCTCATATATTTTTATTTGTGTAGAAAAATAGAAAGTGGAGAGATTGGACCATACTGATTGGAATCAAAATTAACATCATCATTGAAAGGCATGCAAACATCCTCTGTTTTCAGATGAAATATCCTGTAAAAGAGGCATTACCTATATGGAATTCCTGACAAGAATATGTAGCCTGAATCTAATGGAGAAACTTGTTACAAATGGCTTATTGAAAAGTAAAAGAAGGAATTTCATCTTTCCAAAGTATCACTATCATAAAAAAAGGACAATGGAAATAGACCAAATTAAAGGAACCTAAAGAGATGTAGAAACTAAATGCAATTCTTAATTGTAGAATGGATTCTGTTCTTGGCAGTTTGGAGATGGAGGAGAAACACCATAAAGTTCATTATAGATAATTGAGCAGCTGAAGCATGGGAAGCAGATTTTATTATATGAGTGTTAAATTTCCTGAACTGTATTGTAGCTGTATGTAAGAGAATATCTATGTTCTGAGAAGATAAACACAGAAGTATTTAGGTGATACAGTGATACGCAGAGCTTCCAAATGATTCAAGAGAAATTATACATACATCCATGTACAAATTTATCTCCTCTTTATATACACATACAACACATACCAAAGAGTATGTAAACAGTACAACAAACGGTCAATCATAGCAGTAAACAAAAGTAATGAATCTGAGCAAAGGGTCAATGGTTATGAAATTGTTGTTGATACACTATATTTGTATTCTTGCAACTTTCATTTGAATGTATTCTACAGCCCTGAATTTCAAAAGTTTAAACAAGTCTTGGCCAAATCAATGACTGCTTTCTAAATAACAGTTTCTTTTGTGTCTGTTTTCTTTCCTCTCCTTTTTCTCCCCTCTCCCTCTATCTCTTAGAAGTCTAAGGCATGTGAGAAGGCCATCTCTGTGGGTCAGACAGTCATCACAAAGCATCGGAACACGCGGTACTACAGCTGCAGGGTGATAGCGGTGACGTCACAAACCTTCTATGAGGTCATGTTTGATGATGGCTCCTTTAGCAGGGACACATTTCCTGAAGATATTGTGGTAAGCACATTTCTTTTTTTTTCTTTTTAGAAAGTCTGGATTTTATTTCCATAGCAGTGGACATCTTTTGTGTTTTTATTTATTTTATTTATTTTGTCGGTCATGGGGTCTGAACTCTGGGCCTGGGCGCTCTCTTGCAGTTCTTCAGCTCAAGGCTAGCGCTCCACCACTTGAGCCACAGCATCACTTCCAGTTTTTTCTGCTTATGTGGTGCTGAGGAATTGAACCTAGGACCTCATGCATGCGAGGCAAGCACTCTACCACTGAGCCACCTTCCCAGCCCGTGGTAAGCACATTTCTTTGGGTGCTTGCTGCCTAGTGTACTTTTTGTCAGACCAAACTAGATGACTCTTAGAAATGTTTCTTTCTACTGGGTGCCAGTGGCTCATGCCTGTCACCCTAGCTACTCAGGAGGCTGAGATCTGAGAATCATGGTTCGAAGCCAGCCCAGGTAGGAAAGTTCGTGAAACTCTTATCTCCAATTAATATGGGAAAATTCAAAAGTTGCTCTGTGGCTCAAAAGTGGTACAGTGCTAGCCTTGAGCAAAAAGAGCCCAGAGTTCAAACTCCAGGACTGCCCAAAAAAAAAAAAAGATATCTTTCTTTTTCTTTATGAGTGGCTCATATCACTGAGTATTCATGATTTTCAGCATCCTCAATGGTATTCTGGTGAACTTATTCCATTTATAATATGTTGTCTTACTCTATTTGTGCTGCTACAAGGGAATAACCTGAGTCTGGATATTTTATAAATAACAGGGATTTATTTCTCACTGTTCTGGATGCCGAACAATGCAGGATTTAGGAGCCAGCATTTGGTCTGATAAGAGCCTTCTTGCTAATCCTCACATGGGAGAAGGTGGATGGAAAAGCTAGGTAGGCTATTGAAGTTCTTTTCTAAAGGAGTAGCATCAATCTCATTAACCAGGGAGCAGCCATCGAATCCTTACCACCTCTGGAAGGCTCCCCTGGATACTCCACTGTCTCATTGGTGACACTTCAGTTTGGGAGAAGTATTTATGCCATAACAGACTTGAATCACCTCTTAATTTCTGCTAAAAAGTGTTAGCAAATTTGAATTCCTTTTGTACTTTGTACTTTGACTTTGTACTTTCTACTGAACTTGAGTGTGGCATTTATTAGTCTAACTTGACAATTTGTTTAAGTCTTTCGATGCTTCACTTGGGAATAACAAAAATCACACAGGAAGAAGGATGTGGCATTTACTGAGTTTTCTAACTATGGCCCAAATGCCCAGACAGGGGTGTGTGTGTGTGTGTGTGTGTGTGTGTGTGTGTGTGTGTGTGTGTGTGTGTGTGTGTGTGTGTGTGTGTGTGTGTGTGTGTGTGTGTGTGTGTGTGTGTGTGTGGTGTGTGTGTGTGTGTGTGTGTGTGTGTGTGTGTAAGGAAGGGAGTTGTCTGTCTATCCTCTTCTTATCTTAGTGTACACCTTGGGATCGTTCAAGGGAACTAATGAATGTGTCTGTGATATTGGCTTTCTGTGGGCTTGCCTTTCCACAGAGGGATTTTTGACAGAGATCAGCTTCTATAACAAAGAGCAGGAGTAGGCAGTTAGGCTTAATCCTGGTATCCCTTCTCTTCTTGGTGTTGGTTTGGGGAAAACAAGCTATAATAATGCATTTGTCACTTCAATTTTGTCCTGTGACTCTGTGAATGCTTTGCTTTGTTTGTACTTAGATAATGACTTTTTAATGATAAAAATTATTCCTTGTATATAATTGTGAATTAAATATAGCTTTCTTTGATTGCTTATAAATATTTGTAGGATTTGGGTCTTGTGGGGCTGAAGAAACATTGATTTGGTCAACTTTGTTATGTGTACTTCTCTGTGCTGTTAAGAATAACAAGTATTGCAAGAAATGATGCTGTGGCTCAAAGTGGTAGAGCACTAACTTTGAGCACAAAAGCTGAGGGAAAGTGCCCAGGCCCTGACTTCAAATCCCAGGACTGGCAAAATAATAATAATTACAAGTATGGAAACAAATATGATCATATTTGGAAGATTTGTAAAGCAAAGGATTTTTTAAACAGATTTTAAATCCCAGAATGTGTTTATAGATTGAAATCATGAATTGCATTTTGCAGGACTGTTTTTTGCAGTTTCATATAATCATATTGCCATTGCCAGTCATAAACAGCAGCCCTTAGTCTCAGTCTGCATGTGCTGAGTGACAGAAATCATGCTAGGTATGAAACATAGTGAGGAAGGACACAGTTGCTGTTTGCTCAGGGAGGTACAGGCTGGTAAATGGGTTCTTTCTATACAGTATATATGTAGAGAGGAAGAGAGTATTATATGGAATTGGCTCCATGATTATGGAGGCCTAGAAGATCCTGATCTGCAGTGTGACCGAAAAAGAATTGATGAGTTGAAGTGTGAAGATCCATGTTCAATCTTAAACTCAAGCAGGAAGAATGCTCTCTTACTTGGGGGAGGAAACCTGTAGCTTCTAGGTAGGTCTTTCAACTGATTGGATAGAACCATCTATATTCAGGCAAGCAATCAATTTTTATTCTTTCTGACGGCTTAAATGTTATTTTCATTTTATTTATTTACATCTTATTTTATTCTGTCTTTTTGTGCTGGTACTAGGGCTTGAACTCAGAGCCAGGATGTGGTCTCAACTTTTTTGCTCAAGATTGGTGCTCTACCATTTGAGCCTTCACTGCAGTAGGACACCAGTGTTACTGACCTCTGAAGAATTAATTTCTCTAAGCCTCTGCTCGTACATCAGAACTACATTTTCAGTTTTTTTACTTATTGGTTTGGTCAGCCATGGGGCTTGAACTCAGGGTCTGGGGGCTGTCCTTGAGCTTTTTTGCTTAAGGCTAGTGCTTACCAGTTTGAGCCACAGCATTACTTCCAGTTTTCTTGTAGTTCACTGGAGATAAGTGTCTCATGGACTTTCTTGCTTAGGCTGGCTTTGAACCACTATCCTCAGATCTCAGCCTCCCGAGTAGCTTGTATTATAGGTGTGAACCACTGGTGACTGGCTACAATTTCAGTTTCTTAACTATGAAAGTCAAATTTAAGATCTCAAGCTTAACCATTCCAAGCAATGATTTATGCATGATATAAATATAGTCCTTATGAGAACTGATGCTTTAGTAAATTTCCTTATTTATAGAATCATTGATTATAAATAATTTCACAAATCCCACAGATGAGGACCCTTTAATATAGCTGGCTTACTCCATATCTGAGAATAAATTTAATAGTCACTAAAATGCTTATGTTGTGAGTATGATACCAGAGAGATTATTTGGAAGGGTAGAGAGAAACATTCTTTGGGCTACCAGGAAATTTCTCTACCTAACTACTTATTCTTTGGTAGCCAGAGCATGTTAAAAAAAAAAAAATCCCTCTCAACAAACCATCTGCAGGATGTATGTATTATCCCAGTTAAACTCTTCATGCAATCTGTAGCTGTCAAAGGAAGCAATAAAAGATGTATTGGTACATGCTTCTATCTGTCAGTCTATGAAATTGCTACGCAATCCTGATAAATTTTTTTGTCTCTTCACTGTGTTGATTGGAATGAAAATTGCCCACCTGAAAGAATTCAATGAATTCAGAGATTCCAGGGCCCTTTATCCTCTCTAGGAGGCCATGTTGGCTCTGGAGCTCAAGATATGGGCTCATTGCAAGGGAGGACGAGATATATCCACTACTAGATCCTTCTAGGACAAACACTTGACACTCACCACTGGGAATGAATTGGGAAACAGGACCATCCATAGCTTTCCATGAACACTGGTTCTTTTTTTCAGCTCCTATGTTAAAATGTGAAAACAGCACTCTCCAGGTTTCTAAAGGTGAGGTGCTGTGGTTTTCTAGGGCTGTAAGTACAAACTGAGGTTTTTTCCTCAAATATCAATAATTTCCTTATACTTTCCACCTCTAGTCCCTACTAAAGAGGAGATGAATAATGTCTAGCTTTAGGGATTAAAAAAAAATGAGCAGGTACCAGTGGCTCATACCAGTAATCCTAGGAACTCAGGAGACTGAGATCTAAAGGATCAGGGTGTGAACCAGTCTGGCAAGGACTAGGAGACTTGATGTCCAAAATAATGATCAAATAGCCAGACTGGAGAACTGGCTCCAACGCAAGCTCTAGCCAAGCTCAGGTAGGCTGAGCAAGCATGAGACCCTGAGTTCAAGTCCCAGTATCAGTCCCCGCCCCCACTCCCCCTAGAGCACACAAAAGAACTAAATGCTGATCACATAGTAGGCTCATGCCTGTTAAATTTTTTAGAATATTAAATTTAGTCTGAAAATCTCCTTCTCCCCTATCTAGCTTACGATGTCCTTTTCTAGTTTTGTTGATACTTGGAGAAAGACATGCCTTCAAAACTTTAAAAAAAAAAAAAAAGGGGAGCGTATTTACAGCTATAAAGGGATATAGGTGAGGCTTAAATAGGGCCCTGCCTAGCAACTGTGAGACTCTGCCATTACTGTAAAACTAAATATAAATCATTTATTTTTAATGGGAAAAAAAACTTTGCTCTGGCTTATTTCATTAAACCAGGGCCTACACCATGTCTATGTGCTGTAAAGTAGAGCTAGCAGCATTTCAGCTTCCTAGTAGTCTACTGCCCTGTATTGCTCCTGATAAAAGTCTTATCTCAGTAGGTTTTCACTACAAAGCCTACTGTAAAGTAGGTTGATTTTCATTTTTTTCACATCAAATGAAATTAATAGATTTTTTTAGTGTGAAAATACTGTGCAGAGGGGTTACAATTACATGAGCAAGGTAATGAGTACATTTCTTATCAAGCATTGTTGCCTCCTTTGTTTCCCCTTACCATCCCTTGCAGATGTGTAGTACTTATCACAAAAAAGAAACACTAAAAACAAACTAACAAACAAAAAAAATTCCCCCAAACAGAAACAAAGAACTTTTACCCAAGCTTTCCAAGTAGATGGTCTATAGTGCAGTCTGGATTATAGTCAGCATCCTTGTGTTCTGTGTCTGTTGCTCCTTTGGGACATCTTTTCAGAAAGTCTGTTCTTTGTGGTTTTGTGCAAGTATGGGAGAATACCTTATATCTAACTTGAGGGTAAAATACAGCACCCAGTGTGTGTAGTTTGAGAAGCTTCTCAGTGTTCAGCATCACACAGGCCCATGTTGAGTAAGCATAGATGCAATAACAGCTGAGGTTGGAGTTCTGGTAGAATATTTGTCTAAGTATAATCTACGATACTAGAGTTATTTTTTTTTACATGGCTGAGTAGGTTTAAGAAACTATGAAATCCAGGAAAACATTTTTGGATTTCTAAGGGCAGCTTGGTTTTTGGAGTGCCTTGAAGTTTCAAGTCAGGAAGCCATACAGATATGACAGTGGTAGATACCAGCAGGCCATCTCAGCTTTGGGAAGTCATACCCCATCCTGGTCCATTTTTATGTTTGCTCCACACTGATGCTTTTTACCTCTTTATGTGTACCTCCTGTGCTAACTCCCTACTCCTACCAGCAGTTCTGCTTATATTATTAATGGATGTTTGTGGGAGAAGGGTATATTATTCAGCTTTCTATAGTTATACCAAAATACTTGACACAACTAATTCTACTGTAAAAAAAAGTATATAATGGGCTGGAAAGGTGGCTCATTGGTAGTGTGCTTGCCTTGTATGCATGAGGTCCTGGTTTCGATTCCTCAGCACCACATAAGCAAAAAGAAAAAAGCTGGAAGTGGCGCTGTGGCTCAAATGGTAGAGTGCTAGCCTTGAGCTGAAGAGCTGAGGGACAGCGCCCAGGCCCAGAGTTCAGGTCCATGGCAGTCCCCTCCCCCCAAAAAAGTATATAACAGTTTGGAGGTTCAAAGTCTAAGAGGTTTGGCTTCCAGTGAGGGTGGTAGATTACAATACATAATGGCAGGAGCCATTGCTGTACAAAGCAGAGAAGAGACTTCAAAGACATGCTCTAATGATAAGGACTTCCCACTAGATCTCACCTTTTACAAGTCCACAACACCTTTCAGTACTGCCACCCTGGGGACTAAGCCTTTACATATGGACTTTTAGGGAACATTCAATATCCAAAACATGGCCAAGGCTTTGGAAACTTGTTTGTTTATTCTCTGTGATCCCTGTGGTAAATTTACAGCCTAGGGTGGTGCTCTTATTTCTGTGTGAAATTAGGTACCAAATCCCAGTTAATTTACATCCATTGGATGGCCATAATGAAAGAATACCTGTTCTTTTGATTTTAATCACTATGCAACTTAAAACTTACTTTTCTAAGCCTTGGAAATTTAGCTGACAAGTTTTATTTATAAATCTAATTTTGTATAACGAACTCATTTCTTTGGTTAATGCATGAATTTTACAGGCCAAACTATAACCAGTTTACATTTAAGTTAATCAAATTTCCTTGGACATCTTAACTATGATACTAAAATATATACATTCCTTACAAATACCAATTTTCTTAGCATTTAATTTAATGTCATAATTTTAACAAATCAGATATGCGTAGCTTAAATTCTAAGTTTTCTACTTTTTAAAACAAGCAGTACACTTAGTATAATATTCACAAAGCACATTACAGTACCATTAGAAACTCCTAAGATTGATAAATAAGTTGTAGTTCAGGGTGAGGACTCCTAATTAGGTTTAGGTAATTTGGTTTATTAACTACCTAAACACTGTGTCATGCACTTAGGCCTTGACCAATCTTGTAAGATTCATCTCTTACATTTGAGGCCCTGGGATTTCTTTCTTTTTTGTGTAACTCTTATGCGAAGTTTGTACAGGGCTCTGAGGCATACTAATGAAATGTGAGTTACTGTTGTAATAATCTCTTTCTCTTTTATAATCTGTATGTGTTTCTTGGACCATGATTCTGTACCTGTCATATTGACAATTTCTATTTAGCACTGGTGCTCCTCTGAAGAAAAGTATGTCATTGCCCTGCTGTCCCATGCAGGAGATTAACTAGTTGCCACGAAGACATACTGTCATTTATGCTTTTCTTCAAATATGTACCTTCCTTACTTGACAGTATTTCTCTTACTTCTCTCTTGGTAATTATCTCCAGGTGATTGGTTTGGGGAACTTATTTTCAGGAGACACGTCCTTGGCATTCTTTTCCATCCTTTTCTTTCCAACAAGACTGAAGGTAGAGCTTAACAAAATCAAAATAACTACCTTGATATTAAGGGCAATATTATTAATTTTTAGGACTTCATCATCTTTTTTTCAGTGCAGTGCTTAAATCCAAAATTAGTAGGTACTTGAACCAAGTCCACTCTGGGAATACCTAGCATCCTCCTTTCTGAGCAGTGATAAACTCTGCATTAGGCATCTTGGGTAGATTCCAGCATGTATAAGCAGAAGCATAGTTATGAAAATGACCTGGGTACTCTAGAGGCAAAATAAAATACCCAAGTTAATTTGAAAGACTAAGGAAAAGTTGTTCCAGAAACATATCACTCTATTGGCTCCAGAGAGCATTTTGGATTCCTATTTCCTTCTAAATTTCCAAATACCCAATCATTTCAAATTGAGGGGTCATGCAGGTATGACAGTGGCAGACATCAGCATGTCAGTAAGGCCACCACAGTTTCTCATGCCCATCCTTCCTTCAGTGCTGTGCTCCAACAAGTAGTTCCTAGGGCCACCTATACCTTGAGTGTTCCAACTTCTTTTTACAAGGTGTTTAGTCCTGAATTGATATGATACCACTGATTTGGATATAGTAGATTATACACTGTATTTTCTTGACATTAAGAAACCTCTCCTGGGACATGATGAGGGAACTAAAGCATGAATGCAGCTCCTGGCAACTGTGCCTGTCCCAGAGCAGATACCATTTCAAAATCTCAAGGTAGGGTAAAATTGACTCCCATTTAATACAAAAGACAAACAATGAAAATTCCTTATTCCTCTTAGTACACCTATGGGCGGATATCACTGTTGCTATATGCTGTGTTATGAGAATTATCCATGTTCATTTTTAGACCTTCTATTCTTTAATTGAAAATGGCACCTGAGCAGTGTTTCAAACTTATAAATCTTCATTTGCTTTCATTTGATCTCAAATCTAGATACTATGACTTTTGGTATAATCAGGTTGCTTTAGGCATTTTGTAAAGGCCTCAGCCACCGTTTATGCAATGTCCAGAACAGGCCCTTCCCATAGCACATTTGTAAGCACAGATTTCTGCATGCAGTTCCTGAAATATGTATCTGAAAGCATGAGCTTCCTAAGGTTAATAGTCAAGAGGGAACTGCCTATTTACAAGCCATTTTACATTATCTTCATCTCTCTCTAGCCTCAGGTGCTAACACACAGGAATATAGCACATAGATAGGTGGCACATTTTAGAAGACATGGGACCCATAAAGAGTTGATGCTCCTATATGACCATGGGATTCAAATTATGTCAGTAATATTAAGGGTATATTCAATAGAAGTCAGCACTATTAAAAAATTAGCACTATTTATGGATAAACAGTTCTGCCTTCATTTTACTATTTACTCTCCATACCATATTTGAAGGAGCTTAGCTAATTTTCATGAATGAGAAGAACCATAATATTAATGATAAATAATAGATATTTAAGCATTAATTTACTTAGATGATCTTGTGTCTATAAGTAAATTATATAAAGCATTAAAATAAAGTTATATTTTAAGATCAGAAGTGATGGGCAAAGAGAGAAAAAAGGGAATGATAGAAAGAAGCATAGGGTACCATTTTTCGATTTAGTTTCTGTTATTCCTGTAGTCAGAGAGTGTCTGTGACCTGGTATGTGTCTACAAACTATTTGCCCTACACCACGTAATTTCTCACCTTCTGTCAAACAGAGGCTATGACTGGAATTCTTCTATGCTTTGTTTTATCAAACACTGTTAAAGAACTGTGAATTTATATAATATTTCATTTCTAAATGCTATGATAGTGCAGTGTTGATGAATAATGTTATATTCATAGTTTTCATATCAAAGTAGAGAAATAGGAGCCCTGTCTCCTCTAAGTAGTGTGATTTGTGCCTGAAAAAGACCCCTTTACTAGATTCGCAGCAATAGGGAAGAGGATGTGCCCTTTCACTAAGTATAGACATATAGGATATATTTACAGGCTATTGTTTCTAAAATGTACTTTATGTTTGGCTTTTCTAGGTTTTAACAGGTGATCCAATAAAGGGGGAAAAAGAATAATCTGACTTATTGATTCCTTTATGTGTTTTTATCATTTTTGTTTTTGGAGTAACAAATAAAATGGAATCCCCTAAAACAGCATATGATTTATATCATAAAAGAGCAGCTGGCACTAGGTAAGTCAGGTTTTAGTCCTTGTGTCCTAAGCAGCTGACCTCTGAAGTTCTGATGTAGAGGCCAGGCTGTAAGACGCCTATTGACAGACTGTGACTGCGTGTGAAGTATGGTTGATGTTAACTGAGATTCTGTAATGAAATGCAACAAGCCGCAAATTGTTATACTCAGTCCTCTAACTTTCTTTTCTCACTAAGTATTTGGTTCCTTACCAGGCCAAAGATTTTTCAAATTGATGTGCACAAAATTGGTCAGTGTTCTAAACTGCTTTATTAAATGCAGCTCCTTTGAACAATTTAATATATAACATATAAATTATATGTGAATTTTAATAGTTTGCTTAAAGTTCTAAAATTTATTTCAATACTAGCCCCCACCTCCCAAACCAACTCTTTTATATATTATTTGTACCAGAACTCTATCCGATGTCCTTAGTTATGTTTCTACAGGATTTTTTTTAAACGTTGTATGTTCTTTGTTTCTGTCTTTGTTTACATGAAGTTGGAAGGGCAAAAATCAAACTAGTATCTAGGAGTAGGTTCTCTCCAGGAGGAATCTAATGAGGATTTGCAAACTGTGTGTGGTATTCAATTCCTCTCCTTCTTCAAGAGCTGAGGGCTTAGAAAGATGTGGAAGACTGGTGTTCCCTTGGTGTTAGTTATTTTTGTAGTCAGAATTCCTGAAGAGCCAGACCTTTGATACGAAGTCAGCTCTTCATAGGCACTGCATGTGGTGATGTGTGGATTCTGTAGACAAGGGATAGCTTAGTTTTCAATACATTGTAGGCTTATGCAAAGATAAGTTTTTATAGTGAATGCCTACTATATTTTAGGCATTGTGCTAGATCTTTGTAATACAGTAGTGAGAAGTAAAATTGATATTTGTTTTTACTGTCATGGGAGTTACAGTGAGAGAGTAACATGAGTCAGTCACAGTAATGAAAATGTGCTTCAATATGAGATTTGAGATGAGTCCCAGGATGACAGATATACAATCCTACAAGAACCTGTAACTTTACAAAGCCTGTGGAAGTGGGCAAGCAAATTGACTTAGGGAAGTTCTGTGAACTTTTTGTAGAAGGTGGATGCTGAGGTTGAGTTGATACGGCCTTGAAGGCATGCTCGAGTGTTGGGTCCCTGCTGTTAATCTTGAGCAGAATTCCACATGAAGAGAATGGTTACAAAACAATTTTGAAAATTAGAGTGTGCCCCATAGTGATGCCAGTTAGGAGAAACTTGCAGTAGATTAGAGATATTACAAGTATCTGAAATACTTTAAGTGGGGGGGAACTCAAGAGGACCTGGTGATGGGTTGATACTGAGGGATAAGGAACAAATAAGTTATCAGAAATAAGTTTCAGGGTTTTGGCTTTCTTAACCATTGATGACTCTCATTGAGAATCTTGGAAAAAGCCCAGGTTTCAAAGCCAAGGTTGTTAAGTTCAGACCTGGCTGTACTGGGATTTCTTTATCTGCTTCTCCTACCTAGACCAGTTATTATTATGTTATTTTTCAAAGCATGGTGTTTTGGTTGTTGTCTTACTGTCTGTGTCTTCATCTATCAAAACCAGTTTCAGCTGCTTCAGTGGTAGTAGCATGTTCTCTGCTAACAGGTAGAGATCATGGGCTTGGGGATTCCCCTCCCTTTGGTATGTGTTGGCTTGCAGTTGCCCCTTTATGTAAAGTTATGTCAGTTCAGAATCGTTGGGGTTTGTCTCAAGTGCTGGAAAGATGGCTCATTGGTAGAACACTTACTTAACCTAGCAAATGTGAACACCTAAGTTCAAACCTTAGTACCTCAAAAGAAATTTAAAAGAATATGTATCAATTGAAATATTAACTAGTGGCTACCCATTTTTTATTAATTAATTCAGATGTTGGTAAGAATCAGGATTCAAATAAAGGGAAATACCTGATCTGAAAAGAATAAAGAAGTTCTGACTATAAAGGTTCATTAATCATCAAGAAAAGGGCATAGAATTGTCTTCAATGGAATTCTGAACCAAGCATTCCAAACACTGGCAAAGCTAACTTCACTACCCTTGTTGAGTTATAAAGCCTTTGTGGATTAAAAAAGCCTTTGTTTGGACACATCTGACAGTGCTGTGTCATCTGCATATCATTTTCCTCTTCATTGTCTGGGAATCTCAAATGCCAAAATTCTCCTAGATTTTACAATTAGATTATTTTGATTTGACAATCTTGACAATATGAGCATGGCTTGGAATGTTTCTGACTTTCCTTTAAGTGTAATAATGTTGAGTAAATAGATTGATTCATTATCTTTTTCCCAGCCATCTTATTCATCTGTCTGCCTTTTGTGACAGGCTAGTCTGTGTTGAAATATGCTAATATTAATTATACTCATCCTTTTCTTCATAAAACAGTCTGTTATGAACTTGATTGGTTAAAATTATGTATTTGCATTTAATCTGAAAGGAAGGACATATTAAGCTAATAAATAGAAACATTCACTTACATGGGAAATATTTACAGATAAAATTGCTCACTTTTTTTTTTTTTTCCTTTTTTCTTTTTGTCAGTTCTGGGGCTTGGGGCCTGGGCTATCTATGAGCCTCTTTATGCTCAACGCTAGTGCTCTACTACTTGAGCCCTAGCATCACTTCTGACTTTTTTTGTGTAGTTATTGGAGATGAGTCTAAAGGACTTTCCTGCCCAGGCTGGCTTTGAACTGTTATTCTCAGATCTCAGCCTCCTGAGTAGCTAAGAATACCAGCATGAGCCACTGACATCTGGTTTGAATTGCTCACGTTTAAAAATTTTTAATTAATTTTTTTTACCATACTCAAGAACATATGCATAATTTTGAGAACATTCCAGATTAATTTATTTGTATATATATATCCTAAGGACTGTCCTGCTTATAAATTAAACATAATATGAACTGACCTTTTTTGTTTTTACAAATCATATTCTCATAAATCCTTTGGTTTGTCTTCATCTCTTTGTGGCTTTTCTTTTTATTCTTCTATTTATTATCTGTTCCCGGTGTTAACTCACTTGTTCCAAATCTTGCACTGTGAGCTGTGAAATGTAAAGTTGCCTCAAAGTCAATTCTTGGTGGGTTGTGACTGTGCCAGTCTTTTCATTGTTCATTCCTTCTCTTTATCATGCAGACACTGGCCTCTGCCTCCTTCAGAGAAGAAAAGCATTTTGTAATCCACAATGAGCTCTAGCTCTAAGCATGAAAATGTGGCCTGCGGCAGCAGTCCACTCATCTTTATACACAGTTGGTAAACATCTGTATGGTCAGTGTGAGCTCCTACTGGGTCACTTTGTGTAAGTCCAGAACTGGACAGTGGCTGCTTGAGCACCAAACAGCCCCTAACTCCCAGTCTTGCATATTGTAATATTACTTAGAATCCAGTGGAACTCTGCTATCCACCCAAAAACATTTAATTCTTGACATATTTTATACCCTAGGATGTCTTGTTTGCAATTGTTCGTTTTGCCACAGAAGCTTTTCCACAACAGGAGACACTACATACCTGTCTCTTTCATCCTTTCCACACTTTTTGCTTCTTCTATTGGCACTTCATCTCGTTGATTAAGTCAAAGCAAACCTTCTATGGATCCTCAGAGAGTAAACTGGTGTCACACTAACAGATTTTCTCAAAGCCCTGTTCCAGAGTGATGCTCTATTTCTTTGACCAAAGAAGAAATTGACATTATATATAAAAAGATAAAGAAATGTATCTAGAGAGTTCTGAAATTGGATTAGGGGAAGAATCACTATCTACTGATTTTCTTGCTCTTTTGTATATGTAGTTCCCAATACTTTGGCAGAGAGTACTGGACTGAGACTTGAGAAATTCCATAGTTCTAGTCCTGCCTATGAGACTTGTACAGGCCATAGAATGAGAAAATCTCATAGATAGAGGTCCTGAGTTACTCAGTTCAAGGCCACTGCGAAGGCAAAGACAGACCAGGGGGCTGCATGAAGCTCCTCCCATTCTCCATTTCCTCCCTCTACTCTCATCTGTGCTTTTCTTGGGTTCCTACCTACTACAGGACGTCTCCTCCACCATACCCGTGGTAGAGAAGGTTGCAAGTGAACAACACTGCAATGACAAAGGACCTCACCATCAGCTTTTTTGGTGGTCATTAGGAACACTGGCTGTATATGTGGAATCTAAATGCTACCCCTTTGACACCTTGCTTTCTTGTCCTATCCTTGCTTCCCCTTACAGCTCTTTATGTATTTGTAGGGAGCTCCCTCCTGTATTTACTCCTAGAAAACAATAGTCCTCCTTCCTCAATCATAGGGAGAAGTTATTTAATGAACACCGTAGTGCCAGAGTACTCAGGATGAAGTCTCATGCACAATCTCCTACTCAGTGTCCTGCTCTCAGGTGTGAAGACAGCATACCCCAAATGGCATCTGCCCAGTACAGCATGACTTTGTTTCTTTGATGTGCACATCTAATACTTCCTAATGCAACTAGGAGGAATATTCAGTGGATTATTTATGCAGCCATTAAAATCATGTTTTTATTTAATAGTATGTGATGCAATATATTTAATGATAAGAAATAGAAGAATCAGACTCAAAATTGTGTATACAGTATGATCTCAATTATGTATAAAATATGCAAAGGACAAAAATCTCAAAGGAAAGCAATCAAAACGTTACTGTTATTTTTGGAACGTTATTATGAGTTTTAACTTCATCACCTTACAGTTCTATATGAGCCTATTTCACTTTTGTAATAAGTTTGATATTTTTTTCTTTCCAAAAGATTCAAACCCTCCTGAGAACTCTCTGTATCTTTATCCATTATGCTAGTTTTTCTTATCTGGATCCTTTCAGATTACTTCATCAGAATTTCATTTTTTCATCTCTTTTCTCTTGAGGCATCTTGAAGCTTTTTGAGATATGATGGCCAAATAGTGTGCTAATGATCTCTGTTCATTGCCTCTACTTAAGATCATAGTTTGCTTATGTAAGAGTTCTTATTTTTATGAAATGCCCCATTTTCGTTAGGGGTTGCATGAAGTAACAGACTATAGTGTTTTTCTTACCCTTCAGGCTCTAGAACACAAAAGTGAAAAAAAAATGGTGTTCCACAGGGAAGGCACCCCTGTCCAATCTATTTATCAGCCATGTGACCTGGAAAAAGCCACTGTGTACTCTTCTTTACCAATTGGGAGGGAATTTGCCTAGCTACTCTACTAAGTTGGTTCAGATTTCACATGTGTGTTCATCTATTGTTGTTCTTCATGCAGTTTAAATTTTACAGCATGTCTTCTCTCATAAATTTAGGTTCTTAGCTTCTTCATCTTGTCTTCCCTGATAGAGAAAGGGCACCAGGGTCTCATATTGTACCCTAGACTGCCTTCAGACTCACAGCCCTCCTGGCTCAGCTCCCCAGTACTGAAATAACAGGTGTGTACTACTTATAGAACATTGCAATCACTCATTTTAATTTTAGTCACCTTCTCCTAAGGATTTTGTCCCTTCCTTTATCATCCTCCAGTGTTGGTGTGGCTGAGAATTAAATCCAGTCACAGTTCACTTAACACTTGCCAGCTGCAAGGCATGAACTTTGCTTTTCTAGTCTCTCCTTTTAAATCATATTAGTTCTGATTTCTCCCAGCAGCCTTGCAGGGTTGTATTGATGTCTCTATTTCATTGATGAGGAGCCTAGGCCAGAACAAGGTTAAGTAGCTTGTTTGTGGTAACAGGTTTGCTAGGCCACAGAGACTCTACACCCTCAGAACCTCTTTTCCCCTCTGAGCCAGGCCTTCTGCTCTAGGAAGTAAGCACTTGGTCAACCTGCTGTCCCCTCAGTGCTTACCCTTATAGTTTCTTTCATCTTTCTGTTTTTAAGATTGGGAATTATGGAGAAATTCACCTCTAGCCTAGCTTTCAATGTTTTGTGACATAAATTTTTATTGACACAATAAAATATTTTACTCCCCTCATACATTTTAGCCCCTAGCAACAACTATAAAGAAGAGGGAAATCCAAGTTTTCTAGATGGAAAAAATTTCTCCTTATTCTGGTATGAAAAGTTACAGATTTGGGAGCTTTCATGTTAGTCTGCAAGAAAGCAGCAAGAGATCACAGTCAGCCCTGGGCCAGTCATTAGGACAGTGTGGAGCCTCTCATTCAAGGTAAGAAGAGCAGCTCATGAAGCATGCGGTATACAGGCATGATGAGCATCTTTGATCTGCCACTTAAATATGTGACCTTGGGCAAGGGAGTTAACACTGGTTCCTTATCTGTAAAATGGAGGCAATAATAAATACTGCATTACTGAAGTGTATTATATAACACAGTTTGTATAGTTTCCAGCATGTAATAAAAATATTCTTTATGGCTCTGCTGATGATAGGGTTTTTTAAATTATTGCTATTATAAAGGTAATGTACAGAGGGGTTATAGTAACATAAGTCAGATAAACCAGAAAAACTCAAACATATCATTTCCCCATTTAAGTAGCTTGGCAATTTTTGGAATTGAGCTTGGAAGTTTTTTTATTGCAGCTCTTCATGTGATAAGTTCTCAGGTGTAGGATCATTCCAAAACACTCTTGAGAGGAAGAGGAAGAGGCCAGGTTTAACCTCTGTTATCCAACATTCAATGGGCTAGCCCAACTCTAGGAGCCAGGTAGAGTCAGGCTGCTTATGCTACAGCCTCAGGCAATGATTCTGGGAGTTGTGGGCTGGCTTCTCGCCTGACAGCAGAGCACACACTACTGTTCTCACCACTTGTCCTAAATCATACTCTATTCTTAACTAGATTTGTGTGGAGAGGTAGGTGTGAGAAATTTTGGTTAATCACAAGAGGAAAGTCCTTGAGGAAAGCCCCACGACTGGACCCCCCTCCCCCCAAAAAGGGGAAAGTCCTTGACATAGTTGATATCACAGAAGAGGGTTTATTATTATTTTGGGGTGGGGCGTCTGGTCATGGGGCCTGAACTCTGGGCCTGGGCGCTGTCCCTCAGCTCTTCAGCTCAAGGCTCAAGTGGTAGAGCATTAGCCTGCCACTTCCAGCATTTTTCTTTTTGCTTATGTGGTGCTGAGGAATTGAACCCAGGGCCTTATGCCTGCAAGGCAAGCGCTCTACCACTGAGCCACTTTCCCAGCCCAGAAGAGGGTTCTATAGAGAGAGTTCCCACGTCCTTGCCATCACCTGTGATCACACATAGCAACTTGTATCATGTTCTTATATATACTTGAGTCTCCAGCTGGATCTGAACCCTGTAAGAGAAAGGATTCTGAAAGAGCTAAGTCTTTTTGTCCTTGTTTTCCCAATACTGAGCTTAGTACCAGGCCCTGAGAATACATTCAGTATGTGCCAAAGGAGGGAGAGGCTTGTCTCCAACAGTTGATTCAGTGCTTATACTCTCTACTTCCAAAAATGCGGGAGCCTTTTGTAGTGTTGCGGAGTGGCTGCTCCTGGGCCTACACACACCTGCTTTCCTGGCCCCCTCTACTGCAAATCCTCACTCTGCCCCCCTCTCCCCCTCCACTGGCCCCCTCACCCCACCCCGTGACGTTCCTCTTCCCAGTTACTGATTCTCCTTATGCTTCCTCACTTCAAAAGAAGTAGAGAGGTAATTTTTAAAAGAAGTCACTTTATTCCTATATCATGAAGATTGCCTTCTTTTGTAAACATGCCTTCTGAGGCTAACGCTGATAATACTTTTCATTCTGAGTGAAATGGCTAGCTCTGGGTCCTCAGCACCTCTCCCCAGATGTTTTGTCCATGCCTGGCTTGTGCTGCAGTTCAGAAAGCGCTACCTACAGCACGGTTGGCCTCCAGGAACTCACCAAAGGAATGCGAGTGCTGCTCTTTCTGAGAAGATGGTACTCATGTAGAAGATAAGTGTGGCTATGGGTCAGGGCTCACTTAGCATGTCTCTTGACAAAGAATTTGGTTGCTTGAAAGGAGCAAGATCAGAATTGTTCCCAGCTGAACTGGACACTGCAGCATCTTGGGGTGCAGAAAGGGTGTGTGTGTGTGTGTGTGTGTGTGTGTGTGTGTGTGTGTGTGTGTGTGTGTGTGTGTGTGTGTGTGTGTGTGTGTGTTGCCCTTTGAAAGGATGCACTACCACATTAAAAAGTAACACTTGGCTGGGCACTGGTGGCTCACACCTGTAATCCTAGCTACTCCAGAGGCTGAGATTTGAAGATCGAGGTTCAAAGCCATCCCATGCAGGAAAGGCCATGAGACTCTGATCTCCAATTAACCACCAGAAAACCGAAAGTGGCACTGTGGCTAAAGTGGTAGAGTACTTGACCTGAGCTAGAGAGTTCAGATACAGCACCTAGGTCCAAAGTTCAAGTCCCCAATCATATATATATATATATATATATAAACTGGGGCTGGAGAAATGGCTGAAGTGGTCAAATACAAGGCATGAGCTAGAAAATCCAGTGGCAGTACAAGGCCCTGAATTCAAGCCCCAGTACCAGCCAAAAAGAAAAAAACAAGTTAAAGTAGACATTAAACTTTTCCAGAAAGACCTGAATCCATTAATGCTGATTCTGAAGTCATAGCACAGAGCACACATAGATACATAGGCACTTTTGGGAAGCAGTATTCTTTTAAGCATTTTCAAATGCTCTCCCTAGAAAACATGTATTTTCCTCCAGAGGAAGGAGCATAGAATTGGTTCTCTTCATACATACATGGAGTATAGACTAATGCTATATGATAATGTATGCCACCTCCTAGAACAGTGATTCTCAGCCTGGCTGAGCACCGGATTGCCTGGGAGGACATTCAGCTTGGAGCCACTTCAGACCAACTGGATGAGAAGTTTCTGCGGCAGTTAAGATTAGATTTACTGCACTAGAGAAATGAGTCTGAATGAGTTGAATTTTTCAAAGCTGATGAAATTAACTTTATAAATAGTTTATGTACCCTTTTACCAAGTAATTCCTATTCTAGGAGTCTATTCTAAGACTATAGTGAGTAATTTGGGCTAAGATTTATGGAGAAAAATACACAATAGCATTATACATGATGGGGGGAAAATTGGAACGACCTAAATATCTAACAATAGATGAGTAGCTAAATTAATTGTGGCATATCCATAATGTTGCATATATTCACCCAGTAAAATGGAGTTTTTAAAGGATAATTAATAACTCAAAATGCCTATAATTGTAGATGATAAATAGTAAGACTTATAATACAAAATTGTAATTCTGCACGAAGGACGTTATGTGAAGTTTTGAAAATAGTCACACTTATGGAGATAAGTAGGAGTAACCAGAGGCTGAGGGGAGACGGTAAAGGAATTGTCTAATAGCTACAAAGTCTCTAGGGAAGATGAGGAAGTCTGAAGATGAAAGGTAGTGATGGTCTCACAACATTGTGAACATGCTTAAACATGGTTAAAATGATCGATTGTATGCTGTGTTATATTTTACCCCCTCCTTCCCAAAATAGAAAAGGCCTCCACCCTCAAGTGTTGTAGAATAGGTGAAGGAACATGGGATGAACTACAACACTGAGCTCTTGACAAAAGGCCACCTTGTCTCTTTTTAAGTAGCTATACAGAGGAGTTATGTTTTATGAATACAGTATATCTTGATGAATGTCAACATTACACATTATCTCTTAAAAGAGTTCAGCTGTGCTTTCATGGGGAAGAAAATAAAGGTTTGACATCTGGGGAAGGGGAGAAAATTATCAACATGTAAATGTTTATATATCTGGGGTGTCCCAATTCTTAAAATATATATGTGTGTGTACACACACACACACACACACACACACACACACACACACACACACACACACACACACACACACACACACATAGAGAAAAAAATCCAAATGATGGCAGTGATCACTTCTGGTTTGGTTTTCTGTTTTTTTTTAAAAAGACATTCTACAGTTTTTCTTAATGAGTATATTAAGGTATAAAACAATAATCATTTTTTAGAAAAATGATTTTAGCTGGAAAAATGGCTCAGTGGTAAAGTGCCTGCCTACCAAGTACAAGGCCCTGAGTTCAAACCTCAGTACTGCCAAAAAAATACAGGAAGGAAAGATTTTTCTTTAATCTTTTCTAATCTGCATGTAAAGGATGTATAGAGCTTATGTTTAACAACAGTCCCAAGTGGTGTGTCTGTACCCCCTAGGGAGACCATTCCTAAGAGCCTGCCATTGCTCACGAGGCTTGCTGACCAACCTTTCTGGTCTAGGATAGCTTCTGTGGAAGTCACCTAAGTCAAATCCTTGTGAATGGGTCCATCAAACTTTGTGAAGGGAGCCTATTACTAAAGACAACAGTAATATGCTTGCCCTTCCAGGGGATGGTTTTACTCCTGGGACATTAGAAAAAGAATTCAGTTGTGTGGAAGCCTCCAGTTTGCTAATTTTTTCTTCTTTTTCTTTGTGAGACCAGCACTCTGCAGTCACCCAAGCACCATTTATTTGTGATTTAAGAGCAGTCATCTGAAACTGACCCTGATATGGGCTAAGTGTAGATTTAGTGGAAAGTTATTGAGGAACTCTCAGAATCTCCAGCAATGCCAGACCCCATTTCCGGCCCAGGAAGCACAGAGCTATCTCTCTCTCCCCTCTCCCCCCACTCCCCATCGTGTAGTCACACTAGTCCTGGGCTCTGCCACTGGCATATGAATGCTGCTGACTCTGAGAGCATTCTGTCCTTCTACTTGCTTCTCTGTGTGTCTGATCACAGGTTCTAAATCCCATGCAGGTGCAAATGAACCTGCCAAGGCCCCACTAATGTATTTACTGCCAAGGAAGCTGGAGAAGAGCGTATCTGGCATAGCTCAGCATTTATCATGGCAGGGCAGCTTGGCCTTCCATTGAGAGTCTGAGAGGACAAGGGGCTTCAGGTACTGGGCAGTTCATGACAGGTAGCCACTATGATTATTTCATGGCTGTCAGTCAGTGTGGCTCATCCCTGCCAGAGTCCACTAATGAGCAGGTGATTATCTCCCAAAGTGCTAGCAGCTGTTGGCATCATTTTGCTTTAGGTCACTTAAGCATTTTCCCCAAAGGGGACTGTTAGAGGCTCCAAAAATCTATGCTGTTAACTATTGGGACTTCATGTGCCATGTCTTCATCTGGTACAGTAAGGCTGATAAGGATGCCTGCTCTGTGGTTTGTTTGTGTGTGTGAGGAATGAAGGGTGGTGGTAGATGAGACTAATACAGGCAACATTTAAAGACAGCAGCTTCTAGGAGTCCCTTCAGAGGGCCCAGCAACATGATGCCTTCAGAATTCAAATAATGAGCCTGACAGTTAAGCTATTCTCTTTAGTTAGTGCACACTTAACTTTGGTAAGAATATAATGTGTCATAGTCCTCTTGTATAGGTTGATGAGGCAGCCCATGTCTCCTCAGTAAATGATCCAAAAGCCTGGGATTATTATTTCTGTATTTATTTTTATTAAACACAAAGGCACAATGCTTATATGCCTCTCTATAGGGATTTAGGTAAAATTATACACACACGCACACACAAATGCCAAGGATGGAAACAAGACATCTCTTTTTTAAACTTTTTGATGATTTTTGTCTTTCTTTATGTATGGTGTATTTGTGTGTTTATCTTTGGGAAAGTGGAGGGAAGGTACGGAGCTCAAGGGAAAAAGGATGAAAAGTGCAGCAGTGGAGCTTACTGGATACTGATGAAAGTGAACTATACACTCGTGGGTGGAGATGGGAGGGAGAGGCTGGGAGAGAATGAAGGAGGAAGAGAGGACACCGTATGAAAGGAAATATACTCACTGCCTGATTCATGTAATCCCTCTGTACATCACCTTTATAATAACAGTAGAGTAAATAATAATTTTAAAAGTCTGTAGATGCACTGAAGTTGGACAAATAGAGTTTAAACAAGCTTATATATAAAATCTCCATTTTGTTAAAGGAATAGTGGTCACACAACACCTAATAAATGAGCTGACTAGTAGATGTGCAACAAAAAAGAATAAAATGTCCTAAACTGAAAAAAAAAAAATTAAAGCCTTCATTTAGCATACTAGCTACAGGGTTAATGGCCAGCTCCAGACACTGGTATCCCTGTGAACAGGGCTCTGTTGGATTTTTAGGCAAGCTCACACATCCCGAGAGGAGGGCAGCAGCTGGCAGACAGCTTTGTATGTCAGGTGAAGGAAAACTGTTTCAGTGGTCTAGGGAGCAACTGTATAAAAAGCATTAGTCAAGGTTTTGGTGCAGGTAATTTTCCAACCAAGATGTTACTTGTTCCAATAACATACCAGAAACTATTAGGATGTCATGTTCTTTAATCTAATTACTCTTAAATTGTAGAATGCCTAGAGAGAATCACTTGAGTCACAGAGTGCATTGAGCAGGCCTGGAGCCTTTAGATGAACCATTGTGGGACCATACTTGATGAAACTCTTTCTGATGCTTGTTCCTCACGTCCAGCCCAGGAAGATGTGAGATAGCTGCAGACCTTTGAGAGAGAAGGCAGTCTCTTCAAGTTGTTTCTTTCTCACAACCCAATCCCCTTGTTTGCAGGACTTTTTGTTTCGTGTGTGTGTGTGTGTGTGTGTGTGTGTGTGTGTGTGTGTGTGTGTGTGTGTGTGTGTATTTTTGGGAACTTTTACTTTGGAATCCTTTTTTTTTTTTTCCTCAAATAAAATCCTACTCAGAAGAAAGCCAATCTACACATTAAATCAAATTTCTCCTCTAGCTGAAGATAATCCTGGATTCCATAGCTGATGATCACAGGGAGGACAAGATGCCCTCTGACTGCCCCTCTGACTGGGCGCTATTGTCTCATAGTGCCTGATCACACACATAGTAGGTGGTCAGAGAGTTGGTACTGAATTAGTGAAGTTGGAGACACCCGGCGACCATCGCTTACGAAGAACAAGAGAAGCCTGAGTACCAAAACTTTCTACTTCTTTTCTTCAGTTCCACACTCCTAGTTTTCTTTCTGTTTAAATGCACTTTACCCCACACAGTCAAGGAACATTTCTGCCAAATGCAAAAATGTGAGACAGCTGATGAATTGACACTTCTTTCTAGAGGAAACGAGATGTTACAGAAATAGACTCTTTTGCTTCTTAGTAGGAGTTGCATTATATCTATCTGGAAAGTACCTTGGGAGTAAATCATGAGTCACACAGAGTAAATAATGCTATATGCAAATCAGAAATACACACTTTTTGCTAACTAGCCTGGCAAAGGGTGTGAAAGTGGCTAGCAAGCTAAGACTAATGATTGCAGGTGGAGTGGGGGAAATCACAGGACAATTTGTCTTGTTATATTTGGCTGAATTTTCTTTTTTTTTTTTTGCTACTATGAATCAAGAAAAAAATTCTGAAAGCAAAAATAAATTGAGAAAGCAAACAGAAATGTCTCCCCTAGAGTTTGATATGAAAGACTATTTGATGAATTTGATATTCATAATTGGTAGAAGTGCTAGTAGAAGTTGAGGTCAGATACTTCTCATAACTTATTAAGATTTGTTGTGAGTAAAGGGTTAGTCAGCAATTCATTAAAATGATTTGAAATAGAGTGTGATCAAATAAGAATTCCTTGTCACTTAGTAAAGTTGTCTTCTGTTTACTAATAAAGCTGTATTTTGATGAGAAATTGCTCAAGGGTAATTTATACTTATCTTGGCTCTATTTCTGTGGCTATTGCTTCACCTTAGTGATAAAAGTACCTAAATTGCAGAACAAGATATATTTGATGTTGCATTTTAAAGGTTAATAAATTACCATTGAAGGTTAAATCTTTAAAATTTAAGGATCCAGATTGTAAAGGGATATCTTAATTCCTGTACTTAGAGGTTGTTTGGGGAAGGTAAGTAAATGAGGACAGCCCCTAGTTTTCTCTAAGGCCTTGGCTTGCCTTTGCTGGGATTCAAGAGAAAATATCATTTCTCATCCTTTTCAAGGAACAGTAAAACAGAAAGATGAATTAACCAGGGTTTAGGAGTTAAAACTTATCACTTTTACTATCTGCTTTATTGGGTAGAGTAGGTTTATCTTTCTGTGGGCCAACAGGTCTCTAAGACTGAACCTTAGGGTCAGGCTTACCTAGTAGCAGGTGACACAAGTCACTGTAGACTTCTGAGGAGCAGGGCACAATGCGGCCTGTCTCCATGAACAATGGCTCCAAAGAGAAATATCTAAGCCAAATACACCCAGGCTGTCTTGGCTCACAACACCCTTAGTATCTGCATACATTTCTAGGTTTAAAAAAAAAAAATTACCTAGTCTATGTGTTAAGTAAATTAGATCCAAACAATTTATACTATTAAATAGGCTGGCTGCCTCATAATGTCACTGTTTCCCCTGATACTATCCTGCAGAATCCCTGGGAGTTTGCTTTGGTGCCCAAGAGTGGGTACCATGACATGTAATTTGGGAAATACAGTATCTTTCAGAATAAGTCAGTGTGGATCCTCTTGATAGAGGCTATAAAGTAGCAAAGAAGAACCATCCAAGCATTAACCTGGTGGAGCTCCCTCCAGGTGTAAGAAAGCTTTAGCAGAAGGAGGAAGTGAGCTCCTCTCACCTGCCACATTTGCTGAAGCATCTGGCTTTCATGGCAGGGTAATCCCCAAGCCGAAGTGACTTCCTGTCCTAGCAGAGTGGACACGTGAATTCAGCATGTACTCAGAAGCTATGTCATCAACATTCTTGGCGCCGCAGAACTCTTTGGAAAGGAAATGGAAAGTGAGGTGATAACCCCCAGGGCATATCCGAAGTGTATTTCTCCAGCAAGCTCTCTCAATTCACATGCCCTGAGGGCAAATACTGTGAAGGCTGAAAATAAACTTGTTTTCATTTGACTAAGTTATATACAGATTGTCAGTTTTCTAGAACCTTTGAGCACATGAATTTTTCTTTGCCCATAGCTCTAATGGGAAGCCTAGTCTGTAGTTAGAATAATGAACAGCTGGGCCTTTCATGTCATAGTCCTAACCCAACAATAAAATGGCCACTTCTTTCTAAGACAGAATTTCTATTAATAATAAAAAGAAATTTATGGTGGGTTTCTAGTCATAAACAACTAAATATGTGGGTGCTTCTTATCTAAATGATGGAACATGTCCAGACTGCACTGATAGCTTGATTGGTCAAGTGTACATTTCAATCATTCAAATTGGCCTCATCAGTAAAAAGCTAGTATTAGAAAATCATGAACTGCTCAGTGTGCCGAAAAAATATTGAAGTAGAGAAGTACTTAATTCCTTTATAGTAACATTTTATTGCTGTACTCAATACATTGAAATGTGTATACAACTGAATATGTTACTATTTTACCCATACCTCTTCTCCCTCAAAAGCACCTTCCAGAATGAATTCCCTGGGTAGTTTGCTCTTGATTCTGAATCACCATGATTTCCTGGAGAAGATAGTAAGCTGGCCCCTCAGTGGGAGCATTCCATTTTGGGAAGAAGCAGGGTTGTGTATGTGTACATGTGCCAGTATTAGGGCTTGGATGCAGGGCCTAGGTTCTGTCCCTTAGGATTTTCTGCCTCAAGGCTGGTGCTCTACCACTTGAGCATTTTTTTGACGGTTAGAGATGAGCCTCTCAGAATTGTCTACCCAGGCTATCTTCAAACCACAATTCTCAGATCTCAGCCTCCCAAATAGCTCGGATTGTAGACAGGAGCAACCAGCGTACAGCAGGAGTAGACCACAGCTCACCTGCTTTCACTTGTCATATGCAAGCATTCTTGCTTGCCTTTGCCTTTGTCTTTGTCTTCCTACTTCCTTGGCAAGTTTTACCATTTCTGAGCTCAGATTGCATCTCCCTTACCTTTGTAACCTCAGCTCTTGCTCTCATATCCAGCTTCATTCCTCTGGAGATCCTGACAGTTTAAGGGAGCCTCCTTGAAAGCTCAGTTTCCTTGTCAGTAAAATGGGGATAATTAATAATCTGTCTACCTCAGAGAGTGTTTATAAAGATCAAATTAGATTTATGCTAAAGCATTTGGTTAACTGAAAAATGCTATTAAATGCCAGGTGTTATAAATCATTAGCTGGTCTCTCTTCCTCAGCTAAAACAGTTTCTATGCATATTTTAGTTAGCCCCTGAACAATTCTTTGTCAAATAGCAAATGTAAATGCTGCTATTTTTTTTTCCTACTTGGATTATGGTGGCTCCTTTGCAACTTTATGATGTAGGCTGAATCTTTAAGTACTCCTTTGGCTCATATCTCTTCCCCTGAACACTCATGCAAGATCATAATCCATAAAACACAGAGGCAATAACTCCTTTTAATTGTCAGGAGTTCATCATTTGCTAAGTTCTAAATGCAGTCACTTAAGCACTTGCCTTGAAAAGCCTGTTTCTATTTATTCCTCAGAGCCGAGACTGTGTGAAGCTAGGCCCTCCTGGAGAGGGAGAAGTTGTCCAAGTCAAGTGGCCAGATGGCAAACTCTACGGAGCAAAATACCTTGGATCAAATGTTGCCTATATGTACCAGGTAGGTGCTGCTCTTTCTGTGATACTTTCCAAGATGAATGGGAAATGGTGGTAGAAACAGTGTAGGAATGTGCTAGTATACATTTGAAATTTCTCTTTTTTTCTGTGAAAGCCACAGAGATTCTAGGTCTAGTAACTCAAATTGAAGCTCTGAAATTTGCTGTTGAAGTCAGACATGGAAAACCCTGCAACATTTGGTGAATGGTTGAAAAGGAATATGTTTAAGTAACTAGATGAGAAGCTGTTTTACTATGTTTTCATTATATGAAGAGACTAATTGGCAGGTTCGTCTCAGCCTAAGGCTAAGATAGTGATGGCTATTCCTAGCTAGAAACACCAGAATTGATAGCTTTTGCCTGGGAGACATATCACTCTGGTCATCTCTGCTATACCAGCGGTACTCATTGGCCCATTTACAGCCAGTTGATGTCCTAAGGAGCTGGTGCTTTTCACCCACTCAAGCTTAAAATAATGCTATTTAAGGAAAATTCCAGCTATCAAGTGGATTCTGTTCAGTAGGGAACTTAGAGAGTTTGCAATTAAAAATGAAAATATTTAATTTTAATTTAATTTAATAATAATTCTAGAAATAAAACTGAGTTAAGTTTAAAAAAAAAGGTAACAACATGGATAGCACACATGCTTTTGTACTCCTTCAGAAGGCCTTAAAAAGTGGACACATTCATTAGATCTAAAATATTGTAGCATTTTCAGCAATACGTCAGCATTCCAGGCTAAGGTAAAGTTAAAAAAAAAACAAAACCAAAAACCAGAAAGATTGTAGTAAAGAAAAAAAAAAACAAGACGCTTCAGGCTTATTAAGTAAAAACAGCTTGAAAAATGATAAGCGTGCCAGTTTCAGCAGAGTAAATGTTCAGGCACTGATAAGGGCCAGGGCTTAATGGAATAGTACATTATAGGACACTGCACGAGGAATTGGAGGAATGCGGTGTAATTAAAAGAGTTTGAAGAAGTTTTGAAAAACTTAGAACATTTTTCATGGTCTAGAAAAGTCTCAGGGGAAGGATTTATACGTATCCATTGTGTATGTGTGGGGAGTGTGTATATGTTTAGGGCTTTTCCCCACTTGTATGTGGTATCTATGACAGCATCTAGTTGCAGATTTGGAGTATTTATAATAGGGTGAATGCTGGATGGAGCTTTTTGCAAGAAGATTGGCTAGAATTTGGCAAAAATCCTAAGACAGGCTGCAGATAATACTGGTGTTCTCTGGCAAAGAAGTATCATTTAAAAGAAAATAATTGCATTTAATTAAAATTAAACAGATAGGGGTTGGGAAGGTGGCTCAGTGGTAGAATGCTTGCCTTGCACACATGAGGCCCTGGGTTCAATTCCTCAGCACCACATAAGCAGAAAAAGCTGGAAGTGGTGCTGTGGCTCAAGAGCTAGAGCGCTAGCCTCGAGCTGAAGAGCTGAGGGATCACACACAGGCCTAGGTAAATAAATAAACAAACATGAAACTTGCATAGCAAAGCTGTTTGCCATGAGAAAAGTAGCACAGAATGAAGACATATTGAAATTCAGCCAATTAGTAATCAGTGTGTTAACTGCAGTTGAATTTATGATGGCCTGTCAACATAAAACTCTGGACATATTTATAGACTCAATGAAAGAGTGATATTAAAATTGTCTCTCAAGCACAAGTAGCTTGAAATTCCTGATTAGGTCAAATGTCGTGTTTGTTGTTTTGTGTCTATTCAACTTCACCATTGAAGAAGCAAAACGTAAGAATAGGTATGAATGAGGTGCAGTGTTCATATTGTAAGTGTATATGCTTAATTTGCCCTTATAGTAGTCCTTATATATAGGTTTTGTATTGACTGACTTCTATTTTGCAAACTAGGGAAAGAGGGGAGGGGACTATTTTGCAAACTGGAGTGTGGGGAACTCAGTAAACAAATTTTTAGTAACTTCATGAAAAGAACAAATTTTTGATCATTTGATCAAGAGCAAACAGCTCTGTCCTTACTGGAAAGAACAGCTGTCTCTGCTCTGCTGAACCCATCCTGGGTTTTAATACTGAGACTCACACCAGGAGCAAGCTAGGATGGTGGGGCAGTCTGTTCCTACTCTGATAATGCTCTGTTTTACTTTTGTACTTGCCTTCTTTTATAATTGTCAAATGGTCTAAAACAGGTGAAAGTAGACACAGGTGGGTCTAGCTATACTATCAAATTATATAAACACATTGACCTAATTAAATATTGAAGAAACCATTGTGCTGAAAGAAAGAAAGAAAAGAACGCTGGGTGCGGGTGGCTCACTCCTGTAATCCTAGCTACTCAGGAGGCTGAGATCTGAGGATCGAGGTTCAAAAGTCTGGTAGGAAAGTCTGTGAGACTCTTATCTCCAGTTTAAAAAAACAAAAACAAAAACAAAAAACAGAAGTGGAGAGTCTTAGTGATAGAGTCTTAGTCTTGGTAAGGGAGAAGAGGACCAGGGGAGAAGGAAGGTGAGGTGGGCCGAAGGAAGGAAAGGAGGAGAGGGAATTTCATTTCATGTTTTTTCAAACCCCAACAAAATTTTGCTTATTAACACAATTAGATACTTTAACTCACCTTTTGGACAAGAATTGCCAGCACATTTCCATCTGTTAAAAGTGTGACATCTGGGCTGGGAAGGTGGCTCAGTGGCAGAGCACTTGCCTTGCATGCCTGAGGCCCTGGGTTCGATTCCTCAGCACCACATAAAGAAAAAAGCCGGAAGTGGTACTGTGGCTCAAGTGGTAGAGCGTTAGCCTTGAGCTGAAGAGCTGAGGGACAGCGCCCAGGCCCTGAGTTCAGGCCCCACAACCGGACCCAAAAAAAAAAAAAGTGTGACATCTGAGTGATTTAGAATGACTAAATGGCTGTTCCACCAAGTCAACACATCTTGTTTTTTCCTGAAGAGCACACATTGAAGTAGATTGCTTGTTGCCATTTGGTTAGGATGCTGAAGAGTTTTAAACACTTTTCTTTGAGATGATAGTGTATATTCACACATCGATGAGGTTTACATGCTATGCAGTTGAGAAACTGGGATTTACTTGCTTCATTTGAATTTGACAAAGATAGTTGGAAAGTGAAAATGTTAGAGTTGTATGGGGAACTTGAAAAGCTGTTTCATCCAAGTTTCTCACACAAGAGCAACACATCATCTTTTCCCTCACAGAGGAGCAGCTCTTCCCCTGTATATTGTCAGAGCTTTTTAAAGAGACATACATGAGCTAAGAGATCCAGTGTTATTTTAGTGATCAGTTTGCCACTGTTTCATGATCTGAGAAATCATTTGGTAAGCCCTTACTTCTTTTTTGCTTTGAGAGTACTGTTCTCACATCTCATATTCCACGCCTCTCCTATTCAAGAAGTTTAGCTGTTTTCAAATCTGCTTTATTGGCTGGATATGGTGTAGATGTCTGTAATCCCAGCTGTGTAAAAGGTATGAGTAGGAATATCACTGTCTGGAGCCACCGGGAGCCAAAGAATGACTCTCAAATAACTACAAATAAGAGCTTAAGGCATGGCTCAAATGATTGAGCACCTGCCTAGAAGGCATAAGGCATCTAGGTATTGGTGGTGTGTGCCTTATAATCCTAGCTATTCAGAAGGCTGAGATGTGAAGATCAAGTTTCAGGACTAGCCTGATCAGACTAATCCAAGATATTCTTACCTCTAAATTAACCAGCAAATGTTGTGAAAGTAGAGGTGTGGCTCAAGTGGTAGGAGCACCCAGTCATGAGTGGAAGAGCTAATAAGCAAGAGCATGAGGCCTTGAGTTCAAACCCTAGGATGAAAAAAATAACCTCTACTTTGTTTTAAGATTTTCAAGGAAAAGAGCTTTCTAACTTTACTGGGCTTTGGCTACTTCTGTGTTTGATTTGATTTGAGTCTTTAACACTATCTTTTTTTTTTTTTTGCCTTTGATAATCAGTACTTGTCTGCTTTTAATGTATATCATGATGTCTTTTATCAGGTTGAATTTGAAGATGGATCCCAGATAGCAATGAAGAGAGAGGATATCTACACCTTAGACGAAGAACTACCCAAGAGGGTGAAGGCTCGCTTTGTAAGTGCTGACGGATGCCACTTGGGGGGTCCCACCAGTGGAATCTTTGTCCTTTCTGTGTTTCCTAAGATGAACAGGAAATACTTTGGGGCTTTGAGTTAATTTAGAAGAAAGGTGATGTAGCATTTTGCTTATTTACTAAAATGTACTGAATAAAAGCTTCAAATTTGGTCAGAAATCGGGGAAATCAGTTGTATATGGCTTCATTGCCTTCTAATGAAGTTAAATGACATTCTTTGCCATTAGCATTTATCGATGCACAAAAGTAGTCATTGAATACATCCTCTGTGCAAAGCATGAGAAGCAACAAGATTCCATCAAGGCATTTGCTATGTGGTTAGCAGAAGCAACATGGAGAGGAAGTTTTTAGTAGTAAGTGGCAGGCAGCACAGTGAATGTCTGGTCCTTAGTTATATCAGAAGATTGCTAATGTTTCTGACAGCTTCGAGTACCAACCAGTTCCCAATTTCTTAATAAAAAAGGTAAAGCCTGAATATTAGTTGTGGGAATACGAAAGGCCTTTTTAGTTGCAAGCCTAGTACATGCCACTAAAAGATAAACACGGACAAGTAATCTAAACAAATTGTTCAAAACCATCATTCACGATAATTTAGGTTTCATATTATTGTGTCATAAAATATTTAGTGGACCCTGAAATGAAGTCAGTTTTGCTCATTTAGAATTATGTCCACTGCATCTGTGAGATGATAAATCCTAAACAGAGAAATTTGAATGAATGGGACTTTTCCGACTAAAAATGAATTTATTTACTGAATAAATGGAATGAGATTTTCCCAGCTAAAATGGACTTATTTGCTGAATAAATGATACTCTTCGTTTTCAGCACATGTTTATGATAGTCTTTCCCATGATGACAGACCTACTATAAATTATCTGGTTATTTTGGGAAGCACCAATGGTTTCCTTAAGTGTGAATCATATATTCAGTTCCTTTTCCTGTCAGTTGGGATCCTAACTGCAGGAACCTGCATCAGGTGTGAACCAACAGTGCCTTCGCAGTTGCATCCTCAGGAGAAAGGTCCTTAAAGTGAATAGTCAAGAGGAGAGTGATGGTCTCAGTACTGCTACCCACCAAGTTGGAAGTGTGGGACCGTCAGGCATTGTCCATGCCCATCGACACAGGTTAAGGTTAGCTAGCAGATAATAACTGAAGGAGAGGGAAGGTTAAATGTGTCTACTGTAAAGCCACCAGCTAATTCTTCATAACTCCTAAATATCCTATGCAACTACTAGGATCTTGATTTCTCAGAAAAGCCTTCAAGGTGATGGAGATGATGCTCTCTCATTTTGTTTCCATGTCCTCCTGGCTCTTGGCTCTCTCTTCCCCTCCTTCTCCTTTCTTTTTGTTTCTTATTGTCTAGAGAGTTAGGGGAATGAAATATTTAACCTTCTGGAAGTCTCTTATGACTTTGATTTTCTTTTTTTTTTTTTCTTTTTTTTTTTTGTGACTTTGATTTTCTATTCAATGTATGACTGAATACCCTACCAGCTGAGTCTTGTAAATTTCACATACTTCTACTCACTGGCTTTAGAAGAAAACCTCTTTCTACCCTGGTCACAATCTCATTGTTCTGCAGCAGATTTGGCTTAAGTATCAAGATGTCTTCATAGGCAGTTTTATCTGGACACAGCTCCTGAGTTTCCTAAAGTCTGTTTCCTTGAGCAAATACATCAATGCTCATTTAAAAAAATTTTTTTTAAATAATATATAGAATATTTTTTAAAAAGAAGCAATGGAAAATACCTAAATCCCATACTCACACCAAATGCAGCATGTTCTATCAAACACAGCTGAGCCTAGTAGGGTGCAAAGTGCAAGACCCCTGTGTCTGCCTCTGTTGTTAGTGGATCAAAGTACTCTGCTATGGCTAACCTGCCTTTGCTCAGGTGGGTGATTAACCCTCTGGCCCTTGGGTCATCTGTCCATGACTGATTTTTTTTCCAGTTGGTGAAACAAATCTAATTGGAAAGCCCATTGATGGAAGGTTGTTTTTTTTTTTTTTTTTATGCTTAGAGCAATCTTTTTCTTTTTTCAAGCTATAGGTTAGCAGCCTTCCTCAGAAGGCCTTCATGTTTTAATGACTTGGGCTCACCCAGATTCACGCCGGAGGAGGGAGAAATGTTTCAAAAAGAGTCAGCAGTCCACTTCATGATTGTGCTGGGTTCTTTTCCACTTACTTCAGAAAAGGCCCCATTACCTTTTATTGTCTCACAGAATAACCATGGCAACGGTGCATAATTAACTGGAGCTCCTGGTGAATTGGCTTTATGATTGTGTTTGAGAGGCTGACTTTTGCTGTTCTTGCACAGTGGCAACACTTTCATAGATGTTTTATTTTCTCCTGTGATAACTTTAGCACTTAGAAAAGTAAAAGACTATTCAGAAGTGCTTTGCCAATAGTGAATGAAACAAAATGTTTTTTAAAAAATGACACAGAGCACTCAACCAACTTTCTTCCCTAGTGAATCTCGGTAGGGGCAAGGGAACCTGTCCGGGTAGTTCACCACCCTGGATAATGTTGGTGTCCAGTCCTGGGCTGGTCAATAAATACCATACTCTAATGCAAAGTAACACTGGCTGCTTTTAGTCCACAGCCTCTGACATGCGATTTGAAGACACATTTTATGGAGCAGACATTATCCAAGGGGAGAGGAAGAGACAAAGAGTGCTGAGCTCCAGGTTCAAGAATGAATATGTGGATGACCCTGTGTACCGCACTTTCTTGAAGAGCTCTTTCCAGAAGAAGTGTCAGAAGAGGCAGTAGTCTACCCAGGGTGCTGCAGGCCACGAGCAGCTCAGGCTGGAAGAGGAAAGATGAAGGGACAGCTTTGGGGCCGAGCCCTGTGTTACTCTGGGATAGGTGGCTGGGTGCATCTTTCAACAGTGGTGAAGAAGGTTTCCAGAGTTTGCTGACCAAGCAAATAAAACTCATGTATTTTCACTTGGCTTCAGCAATCTGAAGTCATCCCTCCATCTTACTCTCACTTGGAGCAATTATTCTCTGTGATCCCAAAGAATTTTTCTTAAGTGAAAAAAAGTCGTAGTGAATGATGCACTAGAAAGAGCCACTGCCAGAGATGAGGTAGGTCTCCATGCACGGCTCAGGCCCCTCAGGAAACACATGGAGGGTCCCCTCCCCAAGCCCAGCAGGTGGGAGGCTGGTAATTTATACATTTTTCACAGTCAGGGAAGGACTTTCACTTATTTGTTTTAAATGGCAGTTTTTATAAAACATTTTTAAAACACAAATGGCATGTATGGTAATGAGATTTACCCGTGTGCTATCTGTATTCCCTTGTACAGAACTTTTACATTTTTTATATTCCTATTACTTTTGATTGTGTCTGATGAGAACTGAGTCAGCCTTCGTGAAATGAAATTTTTGGCTCTTGAGGAGGAATTGTTATGACTTCTATGGGAATTTTATATATTTAAAGAGGGAGATCTGGGGCTGTTATTTTTAAACACTTTTTTTCATAATACCTATTCTGAGTAGATATTTATAAAATATATGTTTCTTTCATTATGTGTTTGTAAAATTAGAGTTTAAAGAAATATGCCTTGATGCATAGTTTTTACCTAATATAACATGAATTTTTTTTCTTTTTAAAACAGCCTGAAATGTAGTCGTGTTTAAAAATAAAGATTTCCATTTTCTCCTATCCTGTCCTCTGACTCATTTCTTTGGGTTTAAAACTAACAGAACACAAAGTTTATTGAGGTGTAGGCCCAGGTTTTTCTGATCCTCCTTCCACCACTGACTTTGTATACAGCTGTGGAGTGTGTATTACAATAACATTATAGATATGGGATCATCTCCCTGCCTACCATGCAGGCTGAGTAGTTTTCTTTATTCCCTGGGTTCTGGAATACTTTTCATCCCAGGTTGCCTGGTCCTAGTTATCATGAGAAGGGACTGTGGAGGAGGACAAATCAGGAAAGGGCAGCCTGTGGGCACCCAGTTAAGTGTCTGCTTCAGTTAAATAGGGTCACAATTATGCTGTAGATTAAACAAGCAAAATGCTAATGGCCTGAGCAGGAAGCATTTATTTTGCTCTTTTATGCGGGTCTTGGCTGTGCCAAGTGCCTTCTGTCTGCCTTAGTGTATCTAGTGTGCTAGCCCAGGTATGTTCTTTTCATGTTAATGGAAGCAGGCCCGGTGGAGGAAGCACATTTCAGTCCTCTGTGGAGGACTAACATTTAATGGAGGAAAAGCTCAGAGCCAGGAATTGACAGGGCATTTCAAAGTTTCAGGGCAAAGGGTACAACGGATCCTGTTGCTGGGTAGAGAGCAAAGTGCCAAACCAGTAATGACAGAGTCCCAGCAAAGCTCAGTTCTCTAGACCATGTGCTGGCAAGGCACTCATTTTCCAGGGTGCCTCATGGCTGACCTCAGAGCTGGGGTGGAACCCACCAGCCTAGTTTCACAGGGACCAACTGTTCCACATTCTCTGCTAGTACAGTCATCTATTTTATCAAGTCATCAAGCTTGAATTTTCTATCTCTGGGTTTTAAATGGAACTGACCTGCTCTTTCCACGATAGGCTGGGAAAGTAGGCCTGTGTAAGGCATTAAGAGGAATTAATCTAAATAGGATCATTCGTTCTGTACAAGTTTGCCTGTCAGCAAGATTTCTGATTGGCTGCCACAGGGAGAAAATGTGCAGAGCCTTATGTGATCTCAAATACAGCTGTTCTTTATGGTCTCACTCAAGTAATGTTCCTATAACCAAGTACAGCTGTATATGTCCTTAGCAAAATAGTCCTGGCCACAAATATACTCTGGCTATGGAGAAAGGCACCTTTGTGTCACTACATTCTGCATAAATTGGCTATTAGCTCGATGACCAGATAAAGCATTCAAGCTTTTTCACTTACTGGATGATAACTCGATTGTAATTTTAATTTCATTGCGTTACTCTAACTGCATTTTTAGTGTGTGTGTATAGCATGAAAACAGTTAAAAGTCCTTCTGGTGTTTTTTTTTTTCTTTTCTTTTTTCTTTTAAATTGCTTAGCTGTGACAATTCTAATGTAATACTAATTGCAAGTCCTTTCTCTGGAGGTTAAGGGATTAGTAAAAACTAGTTGGCATATTTCACAACATTGTAATTCCTTTTGTGTGTTTGAAATGAGGACAAATACAATCCTTGTCAGTTTACTTTCCTTAAGTGACTTTTTTTTTTCTTCTTTTTAGTTTAACTAGAGAAATTGAGAATAAGCATCCACTGGAGTATCACAATGGCTTCTTGGAATGTATAAATTATAGTTATAGTACATGATGACTCAGAATACAACACTATGTAGGACAGAACGGATCTGCTGCTTCCTGTTATATCATCATCTCAAGTGAAAAGAGGCCATTCAGGCATATGTTACAGTAGATGCCCTGAAGGTCTTATGAATAATCATTGGAGTGGTATCCGCTGAGAGATAACATTGTGTTTTATTTTTGCCTTTAAGTAAAGGGGATCTGAAATGAAACAATCTTCATTTCAGATATAAATCAGCCCCATAAACTTGAAGCTAACCAGAGGTCCTGAGGCATTCTCATTACATGAAGTAATTGGTTATTTTCAAGATTCAATTGACTACAAAGTCCTGAGAATTCAGATGTGCAGTCATCCAAAATGTTACACATCTTACCCAGCAAGAGGGAGGGACACAATAGCACTGATCAGTGAGGAAAACAATTTCTGACCTCTAAGTAGGCCTGAATTCTCTGGTATAGGCTGAGGACTCAGAATCCCTGTGCTCTGTTTTTAGCAGAAGATACAGATTCCTTTGAGGAAATGGAACTTGTTCAAGAACACTGACACAAATACTGCATGGGATATCTATTGTGTATACCCAGCCTTATAAGCTCCTTAGTGATATTTATCTTATTTAGCAAAGCTAATGTCATCATCCTCTTATAGAAAGGAAACTAAGACTCAAAACGTTTGAATCACCCAACCTTCTCGGTGCTTGGAGAATAAAAAAGAGATCTGACCCAAACAAAATTCATGGGAGAGATGAGTGTGAAACTCAAAGCTTAGCACAGAGATACAGAATTATTATTCATGGACAATTCAATCTTTAGAACCTGAAGTGCTCTTTGATCTGCTTTATTTACTATTTGGGAGCCACTCTGGAAACATGCATGCTATTCCACTCTTCAGTTCAAATCTCTAGTCTTTGATGATTTAAAGTAGGCCACATTCCTGTGTGTGCTAACCAAGACATAGGTTCCCATGTGGGTTAAAATGGGTTAAAAAAAAATCCTTGGGCTGGGAAGGTGGCTCAGTGGTAGAGTGCTTGCCTTGAGCTAAAGAGCTGAGGGACAGCTCCCAGGCCCAGAGTTTAGGCCCCACGACAGGACCAAAAAAAAAAAAATCCTTTATCTCTTTCTGTAGTTGGGAGATTGAGTGATCCTTCCTGCTGGCAAATTCTACTCTGTCTCCATTGCTTTCATTCTGGCAGGAGGAATATGCTATCTGGGACCTACAGTTACTATGAAGTCAAGCAGGGTTAAATCCAGACTTCCTACTAGTCTCCATCAACACAGGCGATGCAGAACCATGGGGCATGTCATTTGTCACACTGTGTAGGGTAGAAGTCAATTCCCCACTTGGACTGTAATGACAGGCAGAGGAGAGCATTGTTTGATTATTGTGTGAGTTCATTTTCTGTTGCTATGAGAAAATACCAGAAGCTGGATAACAGGTAAAGAAAGAGATTTAGTTGGCTGCAGGTCCCTTGTGGCTGAAGAGTCCATAGAAACAGATGGAGAAATAGCTGAGTTCAGAGGAGACAAGGACATCAAGCGGCTTTGCTTTGTAGCAACCAACTCTCATGGGAACTGATCCATACCCTCCCGACCCAACTCACTCCATGAGCCCAACACTAATCCATCTGGAGGATGAGATCCCATGACCTTCAGTAGGCCCTCATCCCGTGACTCCACTTCAACATCACCACAAGGGACTAAGGTTACAGCATATTAGCCGTATCTGAACCCTAATAATTCACCAGAAAGGGAGTATTGTCAATTTTTGTCCCACTATTTTGCCCCTTTACTGCTCCTTTTGAATAGAACAGGTTTTTCCTGGAGTATATCTTTAACATGTTTTTACCTATGAGTGGTTCTGGTATGTAGGATTCACTGAGTCCAGGATACATAAGACACAGAATTCATCCCTACGTTAATTCCTACAGTGCTAAAGTCTTTGTTCTACTTTCCTCTTTCAACATTTCTTAGTTCTATGTATTATATCCAGGACATAATTATTTACTTACTTTTGGTGTGTGTGTGTGTGTGTGTGTGTGTGTGTGTGTGTGTGTGTGTGTACACATGCCTGCTCTGGGGCTTGAACTAGTTTTTTGCTCAAGGCTAGCACTCTACCACTTGAGCCACAGTGCAACATTCAGCTTTTTTGTTAATTGACCATAGGAGTTTTGTGGGCTCTTCTGCCCTGGCTGGTTTTGAATCTCAATCCTCAGATTTCACATATTACACTGGTGCCTGACTTTATTTTTGAGTTAGACTCTTGCTTCCTGCCCAGGCATGTATTTGGATCACAATCTGCCTATGTTAGGCTTCTCATAAAACTAATTACTGAGAGGACAGGAGTGTACCATGGAATCCATTCATTGAGATGGAGTTCTGTGGACTTCTCTGCTGGACTTTCCTGGAACTGTAAACTTACCAATCTTGGCCTCTCATTTAGCATAACAAGCATGCACCACTGTGCACCTGAGCTGGCCTGGAACTTCAGTCCTCCGATCTTTAGCCTTCCAAGTAGCTAGGACTGTAGGCACAAGCTACCAAAACCTGCTCTTAAAGTTGTATGTTAATTTTTGCCTGGATTGACCTTGAATCTCAATCTTTCTATCTTTGCTTCTTGAAGAGTTAGGATTACAGGCAGGCATCGCTACACCTGACTGGGATTTTTAATTATGTTTAGCAGTAATCTATCTGATCCAGAATGAAAAGTTCTCACTTTTTGATGGAAGAAAAGAACTTATTGCGAAAGGCAGAGATAGAAGATTGGTGGAAGAATCCCAAAGGGAGGAAGAGAGCAGATGGATAGAACTGATAGATAAGACAGCCACCCCAATATGATAGTGTTCCTGCATTGAAATAGCACACTGCACCCCATAAATATGCATAATTCTGTGCCAATTAATTTTTTTTAAAAAATTAGAGAGCAAAGGTGGTGTGGTTGGTCTTAATTGTTACCAAAAG
Organism: Dipodomys spectabilis; assembly: GCF_019054845.1. NCBI lineage: Eukaryota > Metazoa > Chordata > Mammalia > Rodentia > Heteromyidae > Dipodomys > Dipodomys spectabilis. The sequence continues at coordinate 19,628,986 of NW_024870775.1, forward strand.
GAGGTTTTCTCAAAAGGGATCAACTCCTGTCGTGTGAAGGTAGACTGTGAAATTATTCTAGGAGGGCAGTGCGGGTGGGGTTGGTACAGGGCATGGGTTGTAGGGAAACTGAAGATGCTAAAGAGGAAGGAGAGGCAGAGGAGTCAGAGTAGAGTGAAACAAAGTCATTTCGCTGAACTAATTTATTCCTTTATAACTATTTAGCTTTATTTTTAAATTGAACTAATTTATTCCTTTATAACTAGTTTTATTTTTAAATTGATGATCCATATCTTATAAAACTTCCCCTTTTCAAATGCACAATCCAGTACTTTTAGTGTACTCACTCTTACACATCTGCCAGCATGATCTACAGGGATGGTACTGGGGTTTGAACTCTTAAGTTGTACTTGCTAGGCAAGGGCTCTATCACTTAAGACACACCCAGCCCTGGAGAGTATTTTTGTAAGAGTATCTTTGTCCATGTGACATGAGAGGAGCCTCGCCTCTAGTTGATCTGGCCAGGTTCGTGGTGGTGATCATGGTTGTGGCAGGTGTCTGCAGTGGAAAGTGGATTATCAAGGCGAGATTTCACATCCTGGCCACAGAGCTATGCCTACTGGTCAGTCAGACTGTCAGAGGGAGGCTGATGTTCAGCTCCGGCATCTCCAGGAACACTGGTGAAGAGCCTTTGCGGAGAAGTAAGTCCCCTGGCTCCCTACTTGGCGAAGGGTTCCTTATCCTACCAACAGGAGTCCCAAGGATCTCAAGGGAGGCCAGCTTTCTCCATTCACTGCCCAATGCCCCTTACAGGATGCAGAGACTGATCGCTGAGGGCGGCCAGACGAATGCAGGCCAGATCAGAACGTGCTCCATTTCTTTCCAGAATGGGTCTTCCTTTGTGCCTAGAATATTTTCCGTAACTTTAATTTAGATGCCAAATGATCTGACCTGAAATATTATGAAGTTGTTTATATTCTTTACTAATTAGTATGCATACTCAAACCTGGTACTGCATAATATTCATGTAAAGAGTTAGGTAATAATACTAGCTAAGAAATTACCTTTCTGAGGTTGGACAAATGGGATTGCATTAAACTGCAGGGCTTCTGCATGGCAAAGGACATAGCAAGATCAATAGAAAACCCACAGATTGGGAGAAGATCTTCACTGGCTATACAACAGACAAGGGTCTTATATCTAAAATATACTTAAAACTCAAAAAATTAAATCTTCCAAAAACAAATCCTCAAAAAAACAACTGCCCCAATAATAAGTGGGCTAAAGACTTAAAGAGAGACTTCTCTGAAGAAGAAATAAGAATGACCAATAGACACATGAAGAAATGCTCAACCTCCCTATCCATAAAAGAAATGCAAATCAAAACAACATTGAGATTCCACCTCACCCCAGTTAGAATGCCTATAACCAAGAAATCTAGTAACAGCAGATGCTGGAAGGGATGTGGCCAAAAGGGAACCCTACTGCACTGTTGATGGGAGCATAAACAACCACTCTGGAAAGCAGTGTGGAGGTTCCTCAAAAGACAACACATAGAGATACTCTATGACCCAGTAATCCCACTTTTGGGCATTTACCCAAACGATCACAAACAAGGCCATACTAAAGCTACCAGCACAACTATGTTTATCACAGCATTATTCACCATAGCTAAGATACAGAACCAACCCAGATGCCTCTCAGTAGATGAATGGATCAAGAAAATGTGTGTGTGTATAATATATGTATATAATGGGATATATATATATATAGATATATATATATAATGGAACTACGTTTCCATCAGAAAGAATGACACCACCCCATTTGTTAAGAAATGGAAAAACTTGAAAAAAAATCATATTAAGTGAAGTAAGGCATACCCAAAGAAATACAGGTCCCATGGTCCCCCTCATTTGCAACAGGTACTATACATCTAGGATAATTTTATCAGATGTGCAGAAACGCTGAAAAGCTATGTACATATGTCCATATAAGATGAGGCTAAAAGCCGGGCGCTGGTGGCTCACGCCTGTAATCCTAGCTACTCAGGAGGCTGAGATCTGAGGATCACGGTTCAAAGCCAGCCCGGGCAGGAAAGACTGTGAGACTCCTATCTCTAATAAACCACCAGAAAACCGGAAGTGGCGCTGTAGCTCAAGTGGTAGAGCACTCGCCTTGAGCTGAAGAGCTGAAGGACAGTGCCCAGGCCCAGAGTTCAAGCCCCACGACGGACAAAAAAAAAAAAGATGAGGCTAAGTGAAATGAACCCTAAGATATGGACACAAGAGGTCTTACTTTGTTGTTGTTTTTAATGTACTATGTGAATTTTATTTTGTTTATATGTTCTTTCCCCTATGGTATCCCCTGTTGTCATTGTAGTTGATTTTGGTACCCTTCATCTTGTATATACTTTTATCTAATTTGGGGAGGGGAAGAGGAATAACAAAATGCTGAAACAAGGACACAGGATGATCCATCGCAACAATGATACTTACAAGATGCTATATTGGAAATGAACTTTACAACTTTAGGGGAGGGGGAAGAGTGAGGAAAGTGGAGGAAGGAAGGGATGGTAGGAGAAAAACAAAGGAGGGAGTAACAATGCCTGACAAGAAAAGTACTCATTACCTTACTCATGTAACTGTAACCCCTCTGTACAGAATCTTTACAATAAAATAATTTAAAAAAAAGAAATTACCTTTCTACACTCCTAAAAACAATTGGAACTCAGCAAACAAATTTAGTCTGAAGAGTTTCAGATAAGGGATTGTGGACCTCCATTTGTGTGTGTGTGTGTGTGTGTGTGTGTGTGTGTGTGTGTGTGTGTGTGTGTGTGTGTGTGTGTGTGTGTGTGGTGACTGGAATTGAACTCAGAGTCTTGTCTTTGCTAGGCTATCATTCTACCACTGAACTTCACCCCCATTCATTTTTGTTTTAGTTATTTCTTGGATAGGGTCTCATGTTTTCCCTTGGCCTTGCTGTTTTCTCTGTCCTCAAGCCATAATCCTCCCAGACTCTGCCTCTTAAGTAGCTGGGATTACAGGTGTGAACCGCTGCACCCAACCTTGGATCTGTATTCTTATTTTATACACACTATTCATTCTGGCTCCATAGCAGTTTATCCCTATTCCCTGTAATCCCTTGTTCATGGCTCACCTTTATAATAAGCTTGGCTGAGTGCCAGCCATTTGCTTGGTTCAATTCTGATTAGCTAGACAAGTTCTCACTGGTTATAAAGATTGACTTTAGTTGTCAACTTAGCTAGATTAAGGGAAACCTAGCTAGCTGACAATGCATTATTTCTGGCCATGTCTGTGAGTGTTTCTAGAAGAGATGGGCATTTGAATCAGTAAACTGAGGAAACAAGATTTGCTCTCATCCAGTGTGAGCAGGTCCCATTCAATCAGTATCTGAGGGCCCAGATAGAACAAAAAAAGAGCACAAGAATGGCAAGTCTCTCTCTCTCTCTCTCTCTCTCTCTCTCTCTCTCTCTCCCTCCCTCCCTCCCTCCCTCCCTCCCTCTCTCTGTCTCCCTCCCCCTCTCCCTCTTTCTCCATCTTTCTTTTCCTCCCTCCCTCCCTCCCTCCCTCCATCCTTCCCTCCTTCCTTTCCCCTCTCCCTCCCTCCCTCCCTCCATTCTTTGGCACTTTGGCTGTTGAGACTCATACATACTAGTAATCTCCCAAGTTTTAGCTACTTGGGGGTGGAACTCAGGGGATTGCAGCTCAAGGCCAGGCAGAGATGCATCTCAACAAAGACTCCATCTCAACCAATGACTGGGCACACTGGTGCAAACCTGTCAGCCCAACTTCAACAAAAGCACAATGGCTGGATGTGGTGGTATGTGCCTGTCCTCCCAGTGACTTGAAACACAAATAGATTCGTTACACCTTGGCATAAAGGAGACCAAAGCTGGTCTTCAGTGGAATGGCTCAAGTGATAGAATGTCTGCCTACCAAGCACAAGGCTCTGAAATTCAACCTCCAGAACCACTACCACTAGAAATAACAAGCTTGGGTGAGCCATTCTACCAGCTTCTGTTTCTTTAGCTTGCAAATGGCACATGGACTCTCTCCATCTGTCTGTCTTTCTATCCATTGATTCATCCTACTGATTCTGGAAAATACAAATACAGTGGGCTGCGGACTAATGGCCTCTGTCTTAGTTTTGGCATTTAATTCACAGCACTGTGTCTGAGCACACGGTACTGTTGGTCAATACTGTGTGCTGAAGTGAACTGTGAACACATGGGGGCCTGAGAAGTGGAGTGGTAGCATGGAGCCATCCTCTCGCTGGCTGTGGAAAGGACCACATGTCACCAGAGGCTTCACAAGGCTTGTCTGCCAATGTGGCCAATCCCTAAAATAGCCTTTTCCTTTTGTCCGTGAACCTAGAGAGCAAAGGAGTTCTTCCCAGAAAAGAACTGGTGGCAGGGAAATGGGCAAGAAGAAGAATTTCTCGTTTGCTCTGAACAGACTTTGGGAGTCTGGGGGGTAGGATTGTGTGAGACCTGACAGGCTGGAAATTGAAATGTCTGTTCCAGTCTACAGAAGGCTCTGCATGGTGGCTTTGAGCCATCCCTCGCGGCCCCCCCCCAGTGGACTCCCAATGTGTGACTCTACTATGATACGATTATGATGCTATTTTATGTGTTCCCCCCCAAAAAAATCAAAGCCATAATGAGCAAAAAGACCTCCTAATCATTTCTGTATATTTTACTAACAAAGGAAATGGCTGTTGATGATGATAATAAAAAAAACTGCTGTTCATAAATTTGAACTCTTTGTTGCCATTTATAAAAGAAGCCTCCTATCATGAGCTCATTAGTAGCTGAACTTTATTTTGTCAAAGGAAATGAAGTCAAGAGAGATTATGTTTCATCTTTAATATGGCTGTTCAACAACAATGCCATTATCCTGAATTTCAGATGAATTTAATTGAACCTTAATGAACAAAATTAGTTGTTTTGTGCAATTAGAATCCCATTTAAATGGCTTAGAAAATGAATAGGATGGCGAATGTGGTTCCCTTCGTTTTCGTTAAGACTGACTCACTAAGTCTCTTTCTGCTCTTAGGTTTTCTCTCTCCACTAAATAAATGGCTAATATTTTTAAGTTAAGATTTTCAGCTTGCCAGCTTTATTCCCTCAGGCCAGTTTTATTTCCCGTGGGATCTCCCAGGAGGTTAGGGAAAAAAAGAACTGGCCAATGGGAACCATTTACTAAGAGAACTAAGGCAGAAGTGCTTTTCTGTTCATTGTGCCCAGTCTCTGGCATCCCTGACCACCATCCCTTCCCTTCCTGAGTTGAGAAAGTAGATATTGAGCAGCATCTAACGAAAGACTGGGGAGTGGGGGCGGGAGGGTGGGGTGGGTGCTTCATAGGCAGATCTGAATGCTAGTCTTTATCATTAAATGCCTTTGTGATTTGGCATTTATCTCTTTTGAACTTGAGTCTCCATCAGTTAATGAAATTCTGTGTGTGTGTGTGTGTGTGTGTGTGTGTGTGTGTGTGTGTGTAGTACTTGGACTTGAGTTCAAGGGCCTTAGCTTTCTTTGGCTCAAGTCTGGCTCTCTATCACTTGAGCCACAGTCTCCAACTTCTGACTTTTGGGTGGATTAACCAATAATGGGGATAATGGAGATTAGGATCTCATGACTTTCCTTCTTAGGCTGGCTTTCAACCTCGATCCTCAGACCTCAGCTTCCTGAGGAGCTAGGATTATAAGTGTAAGCCACAGGCTCCTGGCAAGAACATCAGCTTCACATTCCTCATAAGTATATTTTCAGTATACATTCACCTGGATGCCTCATTGTCATGCTCATCCTCATGATGAGGAAATAATACTCCTAGTAGTCCCTGTCATCTCTATCCCTCGGTGCTTTCTGGGTTATGCTATCTGTGCTTGTTCATGATCCAGGTCTTCAATGATCCTACTATTCTTGGTGCAACGCCTATTCTCAATAAGAAATGTACATGCAGTTTTTGGCTTAAACAGTGGGAGCTGCTACTGCTGCTGTTGTTCTTTATCTTCAGCATCCTCATCATTGCTAGTCTTGCAACTTGGATCCTTAATGTGTTCGTGTCCATTTGGCTCACCTGCGTCTAGTGTTGTGGCCGACAGTCAGCTTTCCTCCGCCGGAGGAAAGGAATGAGGTAAAGGACAGTTTGCGTAGGGGGCTGGGGATAGGTTTGGTAGGTGTCTTGGTGAGAGGAACTGGGGCTGGTGAAGCTTGAATGAGAGAAGGACATGGCCTCATATAATTCCTGTAGAGAGTCATATCAAATTCCTTGGTCCCCTCATCTGTGCAGTGAGGGAATTAGGCCATCCCCCTGGACACTTCCAGCTCTGAAGAGCTATGATTGTGACTACTACCAGCTCTCCTGCCTAATGGAGCACATTCCAATGAGTCAGGCCTTGCCAAGAATCCTTCGGACTTTCAGCAGAACTACTGAAGCTTCCTGCTGAGTGTTGCCTACCAATATCACTGTTACCTCAGGGTTCAGTAATGGAACTTCCTGAGAGACACAGCAGAGGGAGAGAATGAGGTTTAATGTGACTTGTTGGCTCAGCTTTAAAAAAAAAAGCCTCTCCTCTGTAGCACAGCACTGATGGAGATGAGATAAAGAAAATAAGCAAGAAAATTATTCATGTTTTCCTTGGTCACAACCTGAAAGCTGAAACAAGTTCTCAGTGAAAAACCAGAACAGTATTATTTTTATTTTAAGAACAAGACACTATTGCAAAACATTCCATCTTCTATAAAAAGTCGGAGACTATTTATGAGACTTTCCAAAGTACACCTCTCAAATATGCTCATAAACAAGTCTTGGTTTCTACCTGGTGGGTGCCATTTTGTTCAGTTTCTCTTTTAATGTTCTTCTACTGCTTCTCCAACACATTCAAGAGTGACGTCATCAGCTGTCATTGACCTTCAGCCTCCAGGACCAGGCCTTCCTTCTGGGTCTTGTTGCTAATGCCGAGGTTACCCCTCATGGGGCTGAGAAGCAATTGTGGATGGCTATATTTGGTGCTTAATAAATAATGTGGAAGAAATTAAATATATATCTTGAGGAATCAGATTGGCTTACTTAATTTCCCCTTCTCAATTTGAGAACTCTTAGCTGATAGGTTGCTTTACATTCTTCTCTAGCCTGTGCCTGACCTTTGAGTCAGGTCCTCACTCTAGGCCACTTGCTGGACTGGGAATTTGGGCTCATGGGCTACTAGCAAGATGATTTGTGTAGAGGAGTTCTTTCAAAGAGTGCTCAGGAAGTGGTAGATATCCTGGATGTGGCTGTGAGGCCCATGGATAAGAGCCATAGTCAAGATCATCCCTTTCCCCTAATAATGTTTACAAATGCATGCACCTGTCTCCTGACTTCAGAGAGTTCTCTGTCTCCCTTGCTATGATACATAACATGGTTTCTCGCAGTGGCTCTCCAAATACCTACAGTCTTCTCTAAGTTTCAGTGGTTAATAAAATGCAGAGAGGCTTGTCACACAGCTCTCTTTCTCCCTCTCAGTTTTGACCTTCAGATTTCAGAAAAGAGGCCTCTTCCTCTGTGTGTTCCTGTGCATTCAAAACTATACACCTACATTTAGATACCAAGCCATTCCCCCTTCCACCTAAAGACATTTGGATTCTTTTGATTCCCAAGCTAGGAAACCATTTGACAACAGAGGATAACGTTTCTGGGGCCACCAATCAGAGATGGAGCTAAGTTCCTCAATATCTGTTCCCTCTGGCTCCTAAGACAGTCAAGTTCCGTGCAAAGTCTAAGTTATCAGGAGGGAAGTTTTTCAATTCAAAATTTTTCAGGCAGTTGGGTCTCTCAAGTCCCCCAGATTGAATTGGAGCCCTGGCAAGAGGAATTTGCATTATGTCAGTAGGTTGAGCCAAGCAATGGGGGCAGAAGTGAAGTCCAGGCGGGTCACAGGAAGGTGAGCAAGAGATAAAGCTATTAGCTCCAACGGTGGCAGGCTGAGAGATTGCTGTAAGGATAGCTAAACTGTTATGTTCTGGGAACTGCCATTTGGTTCTCCATGCCTTGAAGTCTGGGGGCCCTTCCAGACCACTGTTAGGCCTTCTAGGGCAGCAATTCTCAATCAAGCGACATGCCAGTATCACCTAGGGAGCTATTTAAAAAATTGAGATCCGAGGTCTTGACTCCAGACCTTATAAAATCAGAGTCTCTTAAAGTGAAGGCTTAGGAACCTAGGATGCTGTGGAATCTTCTGCAGATGGTCAGAGAGCTGCCACAGGCCAGTCTTAGCACTATGAGGAACAAATCCAATCCCACTGAGTTGGATGCTATTAGGAATTATAAAAACAGAAATACTGTCCTATGATGAAAGCATTCACCAAAGAAAAGCACTAATATTAGTATGCAAAGGCCTGAGTTTGAAGCCAGGTGCTGGTTGCTTACGCCTGTAATCCTTGCTATTCAGGAAGTTGAGATCTGAGGATTGGGGTTCAAAGCCAGCCCAGGCAAGAAAGTCTGTAAGACTCATCTTCAGTTAACCATCAGAAAACTGGAAGTGAAGCTGTGGTTTAAAGTGGTAGAGCACTAGCATTGAGTAGAAAGAGCTCAGTGACAGAGCCCAGTCCCTGAGTTCAAACCCCACGACAAAAAAAGTCTGATTTTAAATCTCATCTCATCCACCAAATAGAAACAACCCTGAAGGAGTCACTTCAGTTCTTTGAGCTTTAGTTTCCTCATTAACAAAACGCAATACACATACACTGTATTTCATAGACTAATTTCAAAGGCCAGTGAGATTAAATATATGAAAGTTCTTTAAGACAATATTTAGCACTGCATGATACATATGCAGTTCTGAGGAGAGTAATTTTATTAGTGTTCTGTGAATAAATCTGAAATGAATCCAGGGAGATAGCTAACCCTGTGTGAATGCTTCCTTGGATTCTATCTCATCAACAATTTGAGACAAGCTTATTTGAACTGCACACCTGTTTGATCCCCCACCAAAAAGCAATTATGGCACTCTCAGATCAAAGGGAGAGAAATGAAAGCATGCTTACTTTTGTCTCCACCTAAAACCTATGAAAATTATAGTAAGATGATCTGTGTGTGTGTGTGAGAGAGAGAGAGAGGGGAGGGAGAGAGAGAGAGTGTGTGTGTGTCCCAGGCTTGAATTTAGGGCCTGGGTACTGTCTCTGAGCTTTTTTGTTCAAAGGTAGAGCTCTACCATTTAAGGCACAGCTTTACTCCCAATGTTTTGCTGGTTAACTAGAGATAAGAGGCTCGTAGAGTTTCTTGCTTTGGCTAGCTTCAAACCAGGATTCTTAGACCTCAGGTTCCTGAGTAGCTTGGATTACAGGTATAATCCACTGGCACCAAGCTAGTAAGATGATTCTTCTTTTTTTATTGGCCAGTCGTGGGCCTGAACTCTGGGCCTGGGCATTGTCCCTCAGCTCTTCAGCTCAAGGCTAGTGCTCTACCACTTTGAGCCATAGCATCACTTCCAGCTTTTTCTGCTTATATGGTGCTGAGGAATTGAACCCAGGGCCTCATGCATGTAAGGCAAGCGTGCTACCACTGATCCACCTTCCCAGGCTCAGCAAGATGATTCTTAATGGTATAAAAATACAAATATGGAAGCCAGGTGCTAGTGGCTCATACCTGTAATCCTAGCTATTGGGGAGACTGAGATCTGAGACTGCAGTTAGAAGCCAGGCTAGCAGAAAAGTCTGTGATACTCTCTTTCTAATTAACCAGAAAAAAGCTGGACTGAAGGTGTGGCTCAAGTGGTAAGAACTCCAGGTATGAGTGAAAAAGCTAAGCTAAAGTGCAAGCTCTGACTTCAAGCCCCAGTACTCCTCCCAACAAGTGTGAAAAGCAAGTAGGTAGAAAATGAAAAATATGAGATTCAGGAAAGACAAGAAGTTGTCTTGGGAAGGAAAGTAACTGTAGTATACGTCAAGGCCCCCCCAGAGCTCTTCTATTGTCACGTCACTGAATAGCAGTGTAATCATAATCACCATGTGGCTTATTGGAATGGAAATAGGAGTGGTGGGAAGTGGTGTGGTTATTGGTGAGAGCTGGTGAGAGGTGCTATCTGTATCCTCATCTTTCACAGTGAGAAGTCATAAGAGATTCTTAAAACTAAAATTAAGGAAATAGAATATGCTACAAATAGCAGAGACAACCTATGAGAATGTTATTTAGAGTAATACCGTAAGAATCAACGGACTTTGGGAAAAGGAAACTAATGAGATGAAGTGTTGCTTCTGTGTGTGTGTGTGTGTGTGTGTGTGTGTGTGTGTGTGTGTGTGTGTGAGTGGGTGTGTTCTCCAGACATAGATAGCTATTCTGTCTACACTATGTTCGAATATATATTTTATAAAAATAAAACTTTTTTGTCGGTTGTGGGGCTTGAACTCTGGGTCTGGGCACTGTCCCTCAGCTCTTCAGCTCAAGGCTAGTGCTCTACCTCTTGAGCCCCAGCACCACATCTGGTTTTCTGAGTGGTTTATTAGAGATAAGAGTCTCGAGGCCTTTCCTGCCTGGGCTGGCTTTGAACCTCAATCCTAAGATCTTAGCCTCATGCATAGCTAGGATTACAGGTGTGAGACACCACACCTGGCAATAAAACTTTCTTAAGAAAAGGAAAAAAACCTAAGGTATCAATCCTATACCTCAACTATTAGAACCTAAGACAAAGGGCCAGAAACAAAACCTGGAGCCTATAACACATGCCTATAATCCTAGCTACCCAGGAGGCTTAGATCTGAGGATCACAATTCAAATTTAGCCTAGGCAGGAAAGTTTGTGAGATGGTTACCTCTAATTAGCCACTAAAAAGGCAGAAGTGGAGATGTGGCTCAAGTGGTAGAGCACTAGCCTTGAGTAAACACACACACACACACACACACACACACACACATACACACACACACACACACACACACACACACACAGGGACTATGCTCAGGCCTGAGATAAGACACAGGACAAGCAAAAGAAAAAAAAAAGTCCAGATAGAGGGGAAGTCTTTGTTTGCATGCCATCCTACTACAGAGAGAGGCAGCAGATAGAACTTGCACCCAGGAAGGCTCAAAAGTGACATAATCAAAGGACCTGGGAAGAACAGGCTGAGCTGTTCTCAACATCAAGAGATAACCCCAGAGGAAGGCGCTCGGGAATTGTACAGAAGGCTAAATTCTGCTAGCACAGCTTCAAATTTGCTGCCAAACTCTTGCAGTTAAAAATCAAAAGTGGAGCACAAACTGTTTCATAATCCTCATGATCACAGAGAACTATGGAACTTTCCTCAGGAGAGGAGGAAGAGCTTGACTTAGCAGTAAATTCTGAAAGAAATATCTCATATAGGGTGGTTGTAATACTCATTAAATGATATAAATGAAAGACCTTGGTAATTTTACTACAATAGGAAGTATAGGTATATGTTTCCTATGACTTTCTTGGACAAAAATCTGAGGCAAATAGCCTTTCAGGCGTGAATTCAAGAACTAGTGTGACTCACTTCTGTAATCTCAGCTACTCAGGAAACTGAGATCTGAGGATCACAGTTCAAAGCCAGCCCAAGTAGGAACATCCATGAGGTTCTTTCTTCAATTAACTAGAAAAAGATGAAAAAAGTTGGGCTTAAGTGTTAGAATGCCAGCTTGGAGTGGAGCTGTGGCTCAAATGATAGAGTGACAGCTTTGGTGAGAAAAAGTTAAGGGACAGTGCCCAGACCCTGGATTCAAGCCCAAGTACCTGCACAAACAAGCTAAACAGAGATTTCTCAGGAGAAGAAGTAAAAATAGCCAATAGACACATGAAAAATGCTCAATGTCTTTGGCCATAAAGAAAATGCAAATCAAAACAACCCCAAGATTTCTTCTCACTCTAGTTAGAATAGCCATCATCAAGAACACACACACACACAAAGAATATAAACAACAGATGCTGGCTTGAATGTAGGAAAAAGAAGCCCTGATACTCTGTTGGTGGGAATGTAAACTCGTTTAGCCACTCTGGAAAGCAGTTTGGAGATACCTCAAAAAGCGGAACCTAGAACTACCCAAAGGTCCAGTACTATCACTCTTGGGCATTTATCCTAAAAAGTACAAATCAGCATACAGTAAAACCATCAGCACAACCATGTTCATGTGCTGCACATTCACCATAGTCAAGGTATGGCAACAGACTAGATGTTCTTCAGTGGATGAGTACCTCAGAAAACATGCTGTAGATATATGGAGTTTGTCTCATCCATTAAAAAGAATAATATATCATTTGCACAGAAATCAATGGACCTGGAAGAAACAATGGTAAGTATGTCAGGCCCACAGGGACAAAAGAAGTATATTTTCTCTCATACATAGAACCTAGGTCAAATTTGTAAGTATGCAAGTAAATACAAATTGGAGCATATGCAAGGCTTGAGCCTGATAACTAGGGAGTGAAGCTCCTGAAACTTGGGCTAGAGCAGGCTGGGACTGCTGAGTCAGCAGTGTTGGCCCTACTGTGTCTCAGTGTATTCTAAACCTGGAAGAAAAGTCATTATGCTTTCATTTCAGAGGAGGACTTAAAGAGAGAGAGAGGGGGGAGGAGTGGGAGGGAGGGAGAGAGAGAGAGAGAACATGCACCTTCCCAATTCACTAACTGTCCCGACCCGCAGGACTTCAACCAGGGCAGTGAACCTAAGCGAGAAGGAATGAAGGGACAAGAGACACGAAGAAGGACAGCAAGACAAGGATTCTGATCAAGCTGCCAAATTTTATTTTTCACACAGGGATATTTATATGCTTAGAATAAGGAAGCTTTTTCATTGGGCGTAGCAGCTGCAGGATGCTTGCTTAGGGCAATGTGAAAAGGTGGTCAATAGCAGCTACCTGGTCTTTGTTTGGGGCAGGATGCAAAGACAAGATTCTGTAAATAGCCTTGAGAGATGTTCCAGCGAGATAGCCAAGCTTATCATGCAGAGAGACTCCCTGCAGGGCTCTCAACATCTCCCCCTTTCTTATTTAGAAAATTGACCATCAATTGTTGGTGCTCTTTTTGAGGGGGTGACAGAGGCTCTGTTCCTCTAAGGGCCCAGGGTTTTTCTCCGCTCCGAGCGAGCGTCCTCACTCGGGGAGGGGAATTTTACAGACCTTGGCATGTTTTTTGAGGAGACGGCTTGTGGGTATGCATGCCAACCGTCATGCACCAGAGCTTGCCACTCAGGGGTCTTGGGTTTTGGGATCTCGCGGATCCATCCCCCTGCAGTCTTACCTGCACCCTTGATTAGAGCATTTCTTCTTCCTCCCATAGGTGCATCCTCCCCCAAGCGGAGGGGCCTATAGGAGGAGGGGCGAACCTATCCCTTATGGCAATAGGTCTTGCCCGTTGAATGGTCAGGAGTTATGAATAAGGAGGGTTTTCTAAATAAGAAAAAAAAAGGAGGGCTGTTTCCCACTGGAACAAGCTCATGGCAAAACACTAATTCCTAGATCTCAATGTTGCAGTCTGCCATATCAAGGCGATGGTGATGAACCTGTATGGGCTTAGAAACCAAGAGATTAATCTGTTATTTAATAAATTTAAACAGGATGGTCCATGTCTGGAGTTCTAGCTGCATCTGCAAGAGAAAAGGCATCATCCTCGGGGGGAAGGCTTCCCCTGGGTTGTGGTAAGCCATTCACCTGTTTTATCAAGCGTTCAGGCAGCCACCTTGGGGCCGCTTGTTCTTGATCTAAAATACAGGCTGAACCTCGCCCCCAGATAACAGGATCTGGGCCCTTCCATTTGCCTGTAAGGGGGTCTCGCCACATGACAGACGGGCGGGCAGAACTGGAAGATGGGTGCCAATACCTGTCAGCTGCCGAGTGGCCTTCATTGTCCAGAGTTAGAAAATTAAGGGCGAACAATGTGTGACTAAGGCGATCCCTAGGAGTGGAAAATGAAAAGGCAGAGGCTTTGAGGCGAGTAAGCCAGGTTTTTAGGGTGTGGTGGGCTCGTTCTACAATGCCCTGACCTTGGGGGTTATAGGGAATCCCAGTAGTATGACAAATTTGAAAAATAGCACAAAACTGTTTAAACTTGGCACTGGTATAGGCTGGGCCATTGTCTGTCTTTATGTGGGCTGGTTTTCCCATTACAGAAAAGGCTAGAACAAGGTGAGAGAGAACATTTCTTGGGTAAGGGGCCACTGATCCACCCACACAGGGGTTTGGGATTCCCAAATGATTTTATCTGCATGGGGCACAGGAGGGTCAGGGGCCGATACTAAAAATCCGAATACCCAAGCCCATGTCTATCTGTTTTTTGGGTAGCTTGGATGGGCTCAACAATTCCTTCTCCTGATTTCCCAAGACCCGTACCAGGGACAAAATCCATACGGAGCATTTGATGTGTAACCACAGAATTGGGACTAGCAAGGATAACTTTCATCTGGGTCAAGATATCGCGACCCCATAGGTTAACAGGGAGGTCAGGAACAACAAAAGGAGTAACAGTTCCCTTATTGCCCTCTTTGTCAGTCCAATTAAGAACCCTGGAGCGTACCAAAGGGTTTTTTGACTGCCCTATGCCTTTAAGGTCAGTTAGGGACGGGGTAAGGGGCCAACTTGGTGGCCAATATTTTTGGGAAATAATTGTGGCATCTGCACCAGTATCCAAAATTCCCTGAAACTCCTTTCCTTCAATTCGCAGGGTGAGGGTGGGTCTTTTTTGAGTGATAGGCTGAACCCAATACGCATCAGAAGACCCCAAAGAAGCAGTTCCTCGCGGTGTGGTCTGAGCAGTGGAAGAATCCCCTGAATTTAATGGGAGCAGTATCAATTGTGCAAGCCTAGTTCCAGCTGGAATAGCTGCAATCCCATTAATGGCCGTGGCCAAAATTTTTATTTCTCCTGTATAATCATTATCAATAATACCAGGAAAAACTTGGACACCTTGTAAGGTAGCAGAGGCTCTTCCAAGAATAAGGGCACACATATGAGACGGAGGGGGTCCCAGGGTCCCAGTGGGTATTATTTGAGGTCCTTGTATAGAGTCTAGTACTGTGTCGGTGGCGGCACAGAGGTCCAGTCCTGCACTGCCTGGGGTTGCCCGCTGGAGGGAGGCAATTGTGGAGAGAGGTGGGGGGCTTGTGTAGGCCTGGGAGTTTGGGAGGGGACAAACCCTATTGCCCCTGGGCTTGTCTTGGGGATGGTCGGGGCCAGGGGCTGGCCCCGAGGGAAGTTTCCCGAAAACCGAGAGAGAATGGGCTGTCCAAGGGCATTTGTTTTGGATCTACATTCATTGGCCCAATGACGGCCCTTACCACATTTGGGACAAAGAGTGGCAGGGAGTGGTCTACCTGTAGCTTGGGAGGGCATTGCCCCTTGGCTTTGTTTGCCGAAGGGACATTCACGTGCAAAGTGACCAGGTTGTTTACAATTAAAGCAAGTATGCGAGCTGGGGACTGAACCTTGAAATGCCTTGGTAAAGGCAGCACCTATGGCGAGCCCCATGGTGTGAGCGGTTCCTACTCCAGCACAAAGCCTGACGAACTCAGAGAGGTCACCCTTGTTTTTATGTGGTCGGAGGACATCTTGACATGCAGGGTTAGCATTTTCAAAGGCAAGATGTTTAACAAAGGCACTTTCACTTTCACTTGGCCCAAGAAGCCTTTCTGCAGCCAAGTTAAGCCGCGAGACAAAGTCACTGTAGGGTTCCTCTGGCCCCTGTCTAACCTTTGCCAGGGAAGTAGTAGCCGATCCCTTTTGAGGGAGACGCTTCCAAGCATAAAGGCCAGCGTTTTGAATTTGTGCCAAAAGTCCAGTAGGAAAGCGTGCCTGTTTAGCATTGGTATCAAAGGGCGCATTACCCAAAAGTTTAGTATAGGTCCAGGTTTTTGAAGATGTTTTAGCCAAATTTTTTTGCGCGGTCTCTCTACATTGTTCCTTAAAGTCCGCATTCCATAAAACAAAATCACCCCCACTAAGGGTGGTGCGGGCCAGGAACTTCCAATCATTAGGGGTGAGCCAGCACGCACTTTGGTTTTCTAACAAGGCTAACGTATAAGGCGCAGTCGGGCCATATTGGGCACAAGCATTTTTAAGCTTTTCAACAAACCGGAGGCTAAGCCTCTTATACTCTTGTTGGCCTTTTCCCTGGGTGGGTTGTTCCTCTTCATCCCCAGTATCCTGCTCTTCATCCTCCTTTTCCTCCTCTTCTGATTCGTCCTCCTCACCCTCTGAGGCCCTATCTGTCTGGCTCCGAGTTACTGGAAAGGCGAGAACTGATTGATGGCCTGATCTAACCTTAATTTTATCAGGCGTTTTTGGAGTATCGGCCAAGGCCAGTATGCGGAGTTCATAATCAAGGGACCGCAGTTCTTTTAAAAGTTGAAGGTGTTCTCGCCTATGTTGAAGAGTCTCGTGTAAAGGTGCCAGGTTAGGTAAAGGGGAGGGAGAAAAAACATCTGGATCTGGAGGGGTAGTGGGCCCTTGAAGGGCTGGGCCACAAAAGGAAGGGATTTTCAGTAAATTGACCAGCAGTCATATCTAATACAACTGATGGGCAAGCCGAGGGGGGCCTAGAGGCATGTTGGAGAACCTCCTCTCCTGTTTTTACAAGTTTTAAAATTCCACTATCAAATAGAGAACCTTTTAAAACTTCATTAATCAAATTCCAATAGGAAAAGGCCGTAGCAGGAACCTTTTCTGAACCAAAGGTTTCATAATCTGTTAAATAATCTCCTACTCTTTGCCATCTTTTTGCATCTATGATTCCTACAAGTCCTCTATGAATGAGAAAAATAATTCTAAATCCTTTTTCTTAACCCGCGTTCCTCGTGTCTTGAAGGCCTCCCTGAGGTCTGACAGAAATAGATCATGTGATGATATTGCTTGTCCCATAGTGGGTCACTCACCATGCGCCGTCCCCACTCTCCTCCTGGATCTGTCTCTCGGCGGGGTCTGTCGAGGCGATCTCGCGATCTCGGACTGTACTTGGCCAAGTTTTCCCGGAGGACGGCGTTCCTTCCTCAGTCAGAGGCTCGTGCCCCACGTTGGGCGCCAGTTGTCCCGACCCGCAGGACTTCAACCAGGGCAGTGAACCTAAGCGAGAAGGAATGAAGGGACAAGAGACACGAAGAAGGACAGCAAGACAAGGATTCTGATCAAGCTGCCAAATTTTATTTTTCACACAGGGATATTTATATGCTTAGAATAAGGAAGCTTTTTCATTGGGCGTAGCAGCTGCAGGATGCTTGCTTAGGGCAATGTGAAAAGGTGGTCAATAGCAGCTACCTGGTCTTTGTTTGGGGCAGGATGCAAAGACAAGATTCTGTAAATAGCCTTGAGAGATGTTCCAGCGAGATAGCCAAGCTTATCATGCAGAGAGACTCCCTGCAGGGCTCTCAACAACTAACCTTCAATGTTCCATGAGAACCACGAAGGAAGGACAAGCTTTATTCTGAACTAGAGGCTGAAGAAACTCCTGGAGGAGGTAGCTTTTTAAAAATTTTATTTAAGCTTAAACAATGAGGAGAATGTTGACACTGGAGGCAGCATAGTTAGCCTACATGGAGTCAGAGACTGGGAAGATAATGGTAGGATGGTAGGTAGGGTAAGGCTAGGGTCTCAGCTGTTTAATGGCTATGCAGAGAGACACAATGGACACAGAGCAAGAGATACAATGGAGGATGTCAAATGCTGTTCTGGAGAGAAGCAGAGTTGGACACCAGCTCCTCATTATTCTCCTTCCTCCTTTCCCCAGCCTGGCTGCCTCCTCTCCTGCATTCTCTACAGACTGGCCAGACTTGGTTTTTCGTCTCCCATTTCTGCATATAGTGAGGTCTTTGCTGTATATACAAGGCCCTGGGATTTGGTTCTATGCCCTCTCTGATTGCACACCAACCCCTGTGCTGTTCCTTCATCATACCCAGAACAGTCTGCTTTTGGAATGTTCCATTTGCTGTTCACTTGCCTTCAAAGTCTCTTCCATCCATTTGCTATGGAACTTGCTCTCTCTCATGAGGTTATTCCCAAACATTTCCTAACAGAAGCTGTATTTTCTGACCCTCAATTCTCCAAATCATATTCGTCTTTATGGCCCCCCGGCCCTGCCCTCCCACAGTTACCATCATTTGTGGTGTGGATTGCACACTACCCAACTCCTGGGGATAAGATTCACACTGGCTGTAGTTAATAGATTACCCCTGGTCTTCTACAACGTACAATCTGTGTAGCTGTTTATAACAGACCTGCTGATGGACATTATTGTACAAATTCATCTATGTATTCATTTATTCTATGACTCTACCCGTAGGACAGAAGCTCTTTAAGTGGGGAAGACTTGGAGCAGCCCACCACATACAGAAGTTCTGAAACTATATCATTAAAAGTTATGTGACAGGGAGTATGAGAAAGACAGGATGGGAGATTGATTGTACTGCAGTGTAAGCATGTGTGGAGACGTAACAATGAAATCCACCCCTCCACATAATAACTGAAGCTAAGAAAAATAATTTGATGTGTGAATGATATGTAAGTATTGTACACATGTGTCTACATGGATTCATAGAGGAAAAAGTGTTTATAATCTCCGCCATGGAATTGCACGTGTTTTTTTTTTCACGGTGCAGCATGTATATTTGAATGAGAAGAATGCGATTTTTACAAAGATGAACATATTTTGGAGTCTGATAAATCTGAGATTGAGCTTTAGCTCTGCTTCTCAATTGCTGTGTGACTTCAGGCAAGCATCTGACATCTGTGTGTCTCTGGAGATACTATCTAGTTCACCAGGATGTTGTGAAGATTAAATAAAGAGTGTGTGTCGTGTCCAATCTCAGAGTAGCACCTGCTTGAGAGTAAACTTTCAGTAAATAGCATTTCTCTTCCTCTTAATTATGACATGTGTGTGTATATGTGTGTGTGTGTGTGTAAGTCACAGAGATGCAAATAAAAGCTCCTAAACATTGAGGGAAGACCAGGCGATGTTTAACCCTCAATGGCCTTTCCTGCTGATGGAAACAAATTGCTGGGCTAGACCAAGGCCTAAGATAACACAGTGTGGAGAGATGGCGAAGCAGAAGCTAGGTCAATGCCATTCACATCTCAGGGAGGAGCTATCATTCAGAGAATTTTATTTACTTGTTTTACTTTTCTGAGTGTGGTACTGGGTCTTGAACTGCAGGCATCACACTTGCTAAGCGAGCACTCTACCACTTGAACCAAGCCGTCA
The DNA here is from genome assembly GCF_019054845.1 of Dipodomys spectabilis. Lineage (NCBI taxonomy): Eukaryota > Metazoa > Chordata > Mammalia > Rodentia > Heteromyidae > Dipodomys > Dipodomys spectabilis. The sequence goes on from NW_024870775.1 coordinate 19,648,161, forward strand.
CCCCTTTTTGCTTTAGTTTACTTTTCAGAGAGAGTCTTGAGCTTTTGCCTTAGGACCAGTCTTGGATCACCAGTTTTTTTTCTTTGCTTCCCAAGTAGCTGGCATTCCTAACTCATACATATCATTCAAAATGTTTTGAAACTTCCAAATGTTTATCTGATTTCTGATGAATTGAGGCAGAAAAGGAAGCAGAGTGGGCAGGAAGAGTGAGGAGACATCCTGTTTTATTGTATTCTTTTTATAAAAGAAATCCACGTAGAGGAATCACTGAGGCCATCTGGAGCAAATAGAACTAGATTTCTGGGATCTCTGGAGGGAAGTAAAACCGAAGGAAACCTATCAGAAATCCAATGGAGACACCTGGGCTACTTGTCCACAGCTAGGAGACCGTCTTTAGGTTGGTCCAGAGACTTAGAGGCACTACAATTGTCGCAGCTGAAGTCTTACCATGATGTCTTCAGCTCAAATACCAGAGGATAGACAGGCTATTTCTCTTGGTCAGAAACCACATTCATATCCATCACAATGAAGTACTCCATTGTTCACATGCTGGCTTTCCAGATCCCACTGGAGAATATTTCATTCAAATGGCTCACTTGTTAATTATGGCAACTCTCCTCCTTTCTCACCATGGGAAGCTCAGTTACATTAACTTTTGTGAAACCTAAAAGTTTCTCATTGCCCTTTTCAAACTGGAACAAGCCTTACACAGGAAGCTCCCCCATCCTCTGGCCAGTGGGTTCCCAGAGTCATTTTGGAACAGAAACATTCCAACTACTCAAACATGGGAGTAGCAATAGAACCACAAGGATGGTTAGTGGCCCAAATGTCTTTTAATTACCCGAGTGTCTTCAACCCAGATGTTTTTCCCCAAACTTGGAACCCAAAGGACTCTCCATAGACATAACTGAAGATAATAGTGAAGACTTCATTCCTGGCTCATCTAGAGGCATGCCCAAGGGTCATTTCCTTCTATCTTTTCAATTCTTTTCTTGAAGACCAAAAGTGAGGGCAAAGAAATGAATGCACTTCATTGGCCTCCAAATTGAGTATATCAAAATTATTCATCATGGTATCCATCATCCCCGTTCCTTTTTCTGAAAGGAAATGCCTCACACTAGCACTAGTGTTCAACCCAGCATTAATGTTTCTACCCTAGCTAGAACTGATTGGACCTGGGCTGGAGATCTGACCCACGGGCTGGAGATCTGACCCACGGGCTGGAGATCTGACCCACGGACTGGTGAAACATTGGCCTGTAAGATGATATGGTAGGAAAAGTTCTGTTCCATCAGGAAAGAGAAGAGACAGAGAGACTGGTACCCTCACCAATTTTCACAAATCAAGAGGGCATCATTAACCAGGTAACACTGGCTAAACCAAAATTAAGAGAAAGGAAGAGGTCCAACATGGAGAAGATAAGCACTTTATTTTTTTTCTCCCAGTTTTTTTTTTTTATCGTCAAGGTGATGTGCAGAGGGGGTACAGTTATGTAAGTAAGGTAATAAGTACATTTCTTGACAAACTTGTTACCCCTTCCTTCATTTTTCTCCTGCTTTCCCTCTTCCAACCCTCCCACCCTCAAGTGGTACAGATCATTTCCAACATATTGTCTTGTGTTTATCACTGTTGCATTGGTTCTTGGTCTTACCATTCTGTTGTTTCTCTTCCCTTCCCTAATTCAAATAAATATATATACAATACCAGGGTACCCAAATCAAATACAGTGACAAGCATTTGAAAGATGGCGAGGTAGTCACTGAGCTTTTGGAAGAAGAGTGAAAAAACATTGTTCCTAGGGACTGGTGGTCCCCAGTTGAACTATTTGTGAGGGTGACAGGCTTAGTAGTTGTAACTTAGAGCAATTCCATACACTGTCTCAAAGTAAAGAGTGGAGCTTATTTCTCCAAGCTTTCCCGCCACCCCACCCCCACCCCCTAGTATATCAGAGAGGGAATGCTCATGATTGTAGGCCCCCAATCACCCAGCCAGAGTGACTATAATATTCTCAGTGCTAACAATCAATCTTGGCAACCTGTTCTTCACTAAGCACCTTTGACCATCCACCAAGCTATTTCTACTAGGCTCTTTTGGACTATGAGGATGACATAAAGGTACATACCATTTTCCCTCTCTGACACAATGAAGAATGCTTAGACTATAGTTCTGACTATAGCCCGTATAATTACACAGGAATATTCTCTTCTCTTGGAGTTTTCACACACTGCTCCAGGGTGAAACCCTGGTGGATTTGCAGCCTGGCCAAGCACATTTTACATGTGGTAATAGAGCCTCTAGGGATGATGTGGGAAAGGATGTAACAGAGATCAAATATCCTCCAATACTTTGTTTAATTTTGCATCTTGGTTTTTGCTGTAGCTCTCCAGGTTTGTCCGTTTTCTTGCTTCTTTTTCTTTAATTATATTCACAGAATACCCTAGAAATTGCAAAGATTGGAGACCATTTTATTTCCTGGGAGACACTTTGCCACAATAGAGAGTTAAAAGATGGTAGGATTCTCTTTAGTTCAAAGGTTTTCAAACATACACACAGAAAAGATTCTATATTGCTCAAATGCCAAAAAATACAAAATTCAACCAATTACTCTAGCAGCTTGGAGACATGGAGCCAAGTTGCTTGAAGAGATGAGAGAATTCAGAAATAGTTCCTGCAATAGAAGTAGCAATGCATGTGTCCTGTTAGTAGTGCACAAAAATTTGGCTGTCACATCCATAAGAGGCTTCTTTGGTAGTTAATAAAATCATAGAAAGAGGGGACAACAATTCCAATTATATTTAGGAAGCTACTCACAAAATGTGTAGGCGTACATAAATTACCATCCTTCAATCTCATATTTAGAATGAAGAGATTTTTCAAAAGAACACCAAATTATTAACAATTCTTCTTAAGGAATCTGTATGCTTGCTACTTTATCAGCTCCAAATTTAAAAGAACTTAACCTGTTGTCTGTTAATTATAATTTTTTTTTTTTTGCATGAGCATTGTTACGCTGGGGCTTGAACTCAGGGCCTGGGTTCTGTCTTGAAGTTCTTTTTTGCTCAAAGCTAGCACTTGGCCACTTGAACCACAGCTCTACTTCTGCCTTTTTATTTTAGTGGTTAATTGGAGATAAGAGTCTCATGGACTTTCCTGCTAGGGCTAGCTTTGAATCACAATTCTCAGATCTCAGCCTCCTGAGGATACAACATGGATTATAAACCTGAGCCACCAGTGGCCAACTGGTAATTCCAATCTTACATGTATATTTCAGTAAACTTATGTAAGTTTGTGTTAATGTTGAAGTCATTTTATAATAGTACCCGAACATGTAAAAATTAACATCAATGTATATGTTGAATTTGTACACCTATAAGAGCTAAGTACATATTTTGTATGCAAAATCAGAAACCTGGCATACTTGAAAAAGGCTATAGGATGTAACGATAGTTTTCACATCCATATAACTTCCTCCCTTTCGGAAACCTCACAGAAACTATAGCAAAGGGATTATTTTCTTAAAATAAGGGTGGGGGAGAAGAAGCAAGGAGACACTAGCAATAGAGTTTGGAAGCTGAACAACAGAAAAACTGTCAATTTACTCTAGCAGATGTATGAAATAGCAATCTTACACTTAAAGCAATCAGGAAAGCAAGAATATCCTGATTTCAACTGCAGAACCCTCAAAAGACTTAAGAGAAACTGAGGAGTACAATGTTTATGTGGTGGACGTGGGAGAGGAGGTAATGACCCAAAGTGAAGGATTGGTGTAAACTAGAGTCCTAGATCTTTCTCCTGGAAAGACAAGTCTCTACCTTCCTCGACAGACTTCATGTGGCGGTTTCTTCTTGGGTCAGAATGAAGCAGTGGGGTCCTGGATGACAATGCAAACACTGCGCCAAAAAAGGACAATAAAGGACAGTGGGCACCTGTGGACTAAGCACTGAGACCCTTCGGCATCTTTGTTCCACCCATCCCAGGCTTTCCTCATGCAAATTCAGAAATGCTGAGAGCTACGCTTTTGTTCCACAGGGAGACAGAAGTATATATTCTGGGAACTCTAGCTGGCCCAAGAGGAAATTGCTGGGGAGAGGACATCAGAGATTCCTCATTCAGGGGCTCAGTCAGAGCCATATGCTCAGTACTTCTTCAGTTTTAAGCATGAGCAGTTAAAGATTTGGAAAAACCTGAAAAAAGAATCTACCATGGAAGACAGAGACCAAGACAAGCAGGAACTAGGGACTTGAGGGAACAAAGGACAACACAGGGAAAGGAAGTTTACAAAAATGATGAGAATTAAAATGATCAAAGAGGACAGTACAGATATCAGCTCTATGAAATGAGAGCAAGGTATCATGAAAAGGAGAGATTCTGGGAATGAAAAAAAAAAAGTAAGGAATTCCTTCAACTAATAAACAAAGACATGAAAAACAGAGAATAAAAGAAAACAATAGTGCACCACTTTGGGGAAAGCAATATCTAAACAATAGAACTTACAGAAAGAGAGAGACAGAAAAAGAAAAACCTCATTCATTGAGTTAGTTATCTAAGAAATAATTTAAAAATTCTTCCTGGCTGGCTGCTGGTGGCTCATACCTGTAATCCTAGCTACTCAGGAATCTGAGATCTGAGGATCACAGTTCAAAGCCAGCCCAGGCAGGAAAGCCCATGAGCCTCTTATCTCCAATATACCACTCAGAAAACCAGAAGTGGTGCTGTGGCTCAAGTGGTAGAGCGCTAAGCCTTGAGTTGAAGAGCTGAAGGTCAGCGCCCAGGCCCAGAGTTCAGGCCCCACAACTGACAATAAATAAATAAATAAATAAATCTTCTTGATCTGTGAGCAGGAGCTTTTGGGGCAGAGAGGCCCATCAAGTTTCTAGCATAATGGATGACAATTATCTACACAGAGACACAGCATGGCAGTACATTAGGACTGTGAAGAATCAAACAAAAAAATATTAAAGTTTCAGGAATGAATTGTTGGCTCACACCTGTAATACTAGCTACACAGGAGGCTGAGATCTGAGGTTCAAGATTCAAAGCCATCCTGGGCAGGAAAAATCTGTGAGACTCTTATCTTCAATAAATTACTAAAAAGCTGGAAGAGGAGCTGTGGCTCAAGTAGTAGAGAGCTATTTCCTAACAAATGGGGCATAGCTCTCTTGGAAAAAAATATATTAAGTAAGCCAGGCTCAAAGAAACATAGGTCCCATGATTTCCCTTATTTGTAATAACTAGTATATATTTGAGACAAGCAGAAAAGGTCCGATAAGATGACAAGCGAAATGAACTCTAAGATAAGGACACAAATGGTTTTTTGCTTCTTGCTATTGTTTCTAAGGTACCACGTTTAATTGCTTTGTATGTCCCTCTCCCACGGTATAACCCCTGCTTTCACTGTATTTGATCTTGGTACAATTTGGGGAGGGGAAGGGAATAAAAAAATTGTTTAAATAGGGATACAGGTTGACCCATTGCAACAATGAGATGTACAAGTCGTTATGTCAAAAAATTAACTTTACAATTTAGGCTGAGGGGCGGGGGGCATATAGTTGTGGGAGGGAAGGGATGGTAGGGGGAAAAACAAGGGATGGTAGGGGAGGCAACAATGCTGGATAAGAAATGCACTCATTACCTTGCTCATGTGATTGTAACCCCTCTGTACAGTATTTTTCACAATAAAAAACATTAACCAAAAAAAGTAGTAGAGAGATAGCCTTGAGCAAAAGGCTGAGGGATGATTCCCAGGACCAGAATCCATCTGCCCATCCCACATGCACACAAAATACGGGAATTGGTGGGGCTGGGAAGGTGGCTCAGTGGTAGAGTGCTTGCCTTGCATGCATGAGGCCTTCGGTTCGATTCCTCAGCATCACATAAGCAGAGAAAGCCATAAGTGGTGCTGTGGCTCAAGTGGTAGAGCGCTAGCCTTGAGCTGAAGAGCTGAGGGACAGCACCCAGGCCCAGAGTTCAAGCCCCACGACCAAAAAAAAAAAAAAGGCAAAAAAAAAACCACCTCCAAAAAACCCAATCCTCACCTAACAAAAACCAACAAAAAAAAAATCCCCAAGCCCCTATGCAACAACCCTAATGAAAACTAGAAGGATTAGAAGGCAACTACACAATGATTTCAACATTTGGATGGAAAATAACTTACAATTTGAATATTCTACTTAGACTATAAGAAAATATGGGCTTAAACAATATATTTTCAGGTCCATACATATTAGAGTACTACACTGAAGGATGTGTGTCATTAAAAGAAGAGACGTAACAACTCTCCCTATTTGGAAATTACTAGAAATGTTGAGTTCTTATATTCTGATTCTCTTTTAGGGTGAGCTTTAGGGGCTCTGTATGTGAATGTTGGGCATTTGAGAATGACTAAGATTTAAACAGGCAGAGATAAAATGTCCTATGTTTATAAATTATACAGGGATAAGCTTAAGAGTGAGAGTCATTGAACTTCTAGGAAGACAACTGAGCCCCAGACAGAACTACCTAGAACCAAGCAGTGAGATTCAAGAGATAGACAAGCTAACTATTATCCTCATCACATCATGGACAATCGTATCTTTAAAAAAAAATTTTATTGTAAAAGTGAGGTACATAGAGGTTACAGGTATGTAAGTCAGGTAATGAGTACATTTTGTTTTGAACAGTGTTACCCCCTCCCTCATTTTCTCCCAGTTTTTTCCCTCCTGACCCTCCTCCTCCCTGCTGTATAATTTCCAAGATTTATTTTTTAAAGCAATTTAGGTTCACAAAAAAATCAAACAGCCTCTTCCATTATTAGCATCCTCCTGTAAAGTAGTGATTATTATTATTATTGTTGTTATTATTATTACTGATTAATTTTCACATCATTATCATCACCCAAAGTTCATAGTTTATGTTAAGATTTACTTTTTGGTACACTCAAATATGTGGGTTCAGATAATGTCTTGGCTTTACTAGTATAGTATAGTCCTAAAAATCCTCTCTGATGACTCATTCTCCTCTACTCCTGGGAAGTACTAATCTGTTTCTGTTTCCATAGTTTTGCCTTTTCCAGAATGTCATATAGTTGGAATCATACAGCTTGTAGCATTTTCAGATTGGCTTCTTTCTCTTAGCAATACACTTTTGAGCTTCCCTCCTGACTTTTCATGACTTCATAACTTATTTTTTTTCTAGTGCGAAATGATATTCCAATGCCTTGATTTAATACAGTTCTCTTATCAACTCATCTACCAAAGAATGTCTTGACTTTGGTAATTACTATGAAAAGTGCTATCAGCATTTGTGTGCAGGATTTTGTGAAGAAATGCATTTTCAACTTATCTTGGACAAAAACCAAGATGCACGATCACTAAGTTATATGGTAAAAATATGTTTAATTGTTTAAGAGTCTACCAAATGGTCTTCTCTTGGTTGTACTCCCATGAGTAATAAATGACTGTTCTTGTTACTCCACATTCTTGTCAGGGTTTGGTATGGTCAGTGTTCTGGATTTGAGTCATTGTCATAGATGTGTGGTGGTAGCTTATTGTTTTATTGTTTCTCCAATGACATATGATCATTTAATACATTTATTCGCATACTTTCACTCTTCAAACTAGATAAACTACCAGATAGTGTTCTTTAACAAAGTGTGGAAGGGGTTGCCAAGAAAGAGGGGGACATAAGATCCAGCAGACAGAAAGTCCTATTCATAAGTCAAAGGGAATTCCTGGGATGGTACGTAAGGCAGCCACAGGGCGCACAGGTTTGGTTGGTCTTCAATAGCCCTGTTTGAAGAATGAAATCCAGGGAAGATCTCCAAGGAGGAAATATTTATCATGTTATAGATCCTGACCTGATGAAAGGGAAAAGCTTACACTATTCACAAAGAATTGTACACATTATCTGACTGAAGTAACTGTACCCCTTCTGTACATCGCCTTTACAATAAAAATAAATTTAAATAAGAAAGAATAGAATATTTTCGGAGGTTTGTGAAATACTAAGAGATGAATAGAAAATCATGGGGTATATTAGCAAGTTGTACAAACAAAGGAACAAATATCTAAAGACAAATACAAAGGGTAAATAATTGTTTACTTCAGTTCATGAATACAGTGCATCTTGATGTTATCCCTTTTCCAGATGGGATCTTTAGGGTCCTACTAAGCTAGGTCTTTAGATCCAGCCGATCTAAGGATCTTTTAGCTTTTGTGATTGTATTAATCCCTCTATGTGATTGGATTAATGAGATCCTGGGTACTCTAGAGAGTAGATCTGCTATAATAGCTACTTTGGCTGGATCATTCTCGTGTTCCTGTCTCTTGCCACATGCTGCCATGTACCACCTCAAGACATCTGTCAGAAATGACACCCTTAGCCTCAGCCATATTCATGAGCCAAAATAAACTCCCTTTCTTTATAACTTACTCTGTGATTCTGTGTCATTAAGCCCTGTGTCAGAAAATGGCCTAAATGCTCACTTTCACATTACATATGCTAAACTTGTGACTTTCCAGAATCAGATATAAAATGATAAAATTTGTAAGTTGAATTGAAGAGCTTAGGGAAGAATTACTTTCAATTAACTGCAATAAATTGAATATTCGTTTTAAAAACCAAAATCAGTCCTTTCCTAAGCCCCAAAGTCAGTTCTACCAATGTGAAATTCTTTCCTAAGGTATAATTAAAGGCCTGTGCTGGGTACTGGAGGAGGGAGGAGAGATAGCTGTCCTCCGGTGTGTGGCTAATTCTGCTTTGGGAAGAGAGCTGTGGGCTTTTCTACTTATGCACTTGGGAGATGAATAGGGGTGGGTGCTGCCACAGCTCCCCAGCCCGGGAGGGAAGCTGGTTTTCTTCAAATTGGTGTTTATCATCCACTAAGGATGGAAACAGGGTTGGTGTTTGATCTTGAAGCTATGTCTGGTCACTCTCTGAGTCGAATATTGGGCTAAGGAACCTTCTCAGCATCTGCAGCTCCCAGTGGGATATACAACAAGGCTGACAAATTGCCTTCCCGGTCCTGTTAGACCTTCCTGGCCTCACTGTCATCCAGCTTAGGGGAGATGAGCAGTGGCTGCTAATTAGGAATTGGGGAGGGACAGGCCGCAGGGGATGAGTGATAAACTAGGAACACATCTCAGAGAATTCTGTCTAGAAAGGGGGACTGGAAAGGCTAGCTGTAACTGGTTAAGGTAATGCAAATGCATTGTATTAAAGCCTTCAGAGTTCTATGAAGGGCCAGATTACACCTATAATCCATCTATTCAGGAGCTGTTATCTGAAGACTGCAGTTCCAAGTCAGCCCAGGCAGAAAAGTCTCCTCTCCAATTAACCAGCAAAAATCTAGAAGTGGAGTTGTGACTCAAATTGACTCAAATGGTAGAATGCTAGCCATGAATAAAAAAGCCCAGAGATAGTACCCAGACCCTGAGTTCAAGCCCCAGGACTAGCAGAAAGAGAGAGAGAGAGACAGACAGACAGACAGACAGACAGAGACACAGAGACAGAGACAGTCAGAGAGAGAGACAGAGAGAGACAGAGAGAGACAGAGACAGAGAGAGAGATAGAGAGAGAGACAGAGAAAGACAGAGACAGAGAGAGAGACAGAGAGAGACAGAGAGACAGAGACAGAGACAGAGACAGACAGACAGACAGAGACAGAGACACAGAGATAGAGACAGACAGACACAGAGACATAGAGAGAGACAGAAAGAGACAGAGAAATAGAGAGATGGAGAGACAGAGAGCAAAGGAAAGGAAAAAGAAAAGGGAAAAACATGGTGGTCCAGATTTGGCCTGAGGAATGCTGTTTGCTGATTCCTGTCATGAATGAATGGGTGAGGAGGTAAAAATGCTAAATAATTAGTCTATAATAGTATAACCTCACCCATTTGACAAGTGAATAGATAGCCATCACAGTCTTATCTGCTGCAATTACTACAAGACTTTCTTAATTTGACTAAGAAGAAGGGAACTTGTAAGTGGAATTCCAGAGGTAAACTGGCTTTCAGAGCTACTGGATGCAGGGTCTTGAGTGCCATTTGCCTTTGCTGAGCCCATCCGCAGTCAGGTTTGCTTCTCAGAGTCATAAACAGTGGCCAGCAGCTACCTGGGCTGTGTCCTTACAGATTACATTCTCATGAGAAGAACATAGAATTTAGGCAGAGAGAATATGAAGTGCACTCCAATTACATTGGCTGGAGTCAGATGTCTACCCTATCTCCACATCCAATAGATAGGGCTTCCTCCTTTGCTTTTCTTCAGAAAGGTTCCCATTACTCTCTTGTTAGTCTTATTTTCCCATATATTTCTCCCACAATCACTTATCAAGATTCCTTGGGGAAAGATTTGCTGGACTCTTGACTGAAAATGCTTTAAAGTGACAGATGAAATGGAAGAGACTAACATCTCAACAATAGGGCCTTCATAGCAAATACTGTGTTACTGTTTCCCCATTGATTTAGGTTTTCCTCCTAGTTCTCAATAATGACCATCTTCCTACATAGATTTCTTTGCTATGCTCTATTAGGTTTATTCTTAGAGTCTTCATATTTTTTTAAATAGGACTGGAAATGTTATCTTTATTAGTTATCTATTGCTAAGATCGTCTCCAAAACTTAGTGATTTAAAAGCAGCAATAAACATTTCTGATCTTTATAGTTTCTATGGGTCAGGAATTAGGGGATAACTTTACTGGGTGGTTCTTACTTAGATTTTTCATGAAGCTGCTGTCAGGGTCTTGGTCAGAGCTACAGTCAGCTGAAGACTGACCGGAGTGAGAGTATCACTAGCATTCACATGGGTGTTGGCGAGAGGCCTTAGTTTCCCTCACACTGAGGCCCTTCTAGAGGCTTACTTCAATGTCCTCATAATATGGCAGCTACATATCTCCAGAGAGACCAAGAAAAAAATAAGAAGCTCTCCTATTTCACGACTGAACCCCCAAATCACATAACAATACTAGTACTAATTTCTATTTGTTCGAAATGCAATACTAATGTAGTTAATTTTAAAAGGGAGGGGACATAGGTGCCATATTTAGAATCTCTGGTGGAATAAAAGCACACTTTCTACTACGAAGTATTTTTTTCTTCCTCTGTTCTCTATAAACAGATGTCTCTCCTCTTCAGAGTCTGTGTGGTTCCGTTGGCTTTATTCCTTATATTCCTACCTTTGGAATGCCAATCATGCTAGAATAAAGCCATTTTCAAACTCTGATCATTGGGCAACATCAGCATCACCTGGATATTTGCTAGAAATGTATATTCTCAGACACATGTATATTCTTAGATATATGTACATACCCTGAACCAGAAGCTGTGGGGACAGAGCCCAGAAATCTGTGTTTAATGAGCCTGCTGGTTGATTCTGATGCTCATGCAGTTGAGAACCACTGCTCACTCTAAGGTAATTATCTACTTGCTGTTGGGGATCCCATGCCAGATGTTAGCTCCATGGGGCAGGGCCTGTGTGTGTCCTATTCACCATGGATCTGCCAAGCTCGTGTAGGTGCTTCAGCAAGTCTGTGTGGTGGAACTCCAAGAGGAAAGGTAAAAAAGGGTATAAAGGGACATGATTGGAGACAGTGCCAAATATTGGACTTCTGGTTTTCTACTTCCATTTTTTTCTACCTACCTCTAAAGTTAGCCATAGCAGATCCTCCAACCTTTTAGTTGACGTTCTTTGCCATTATTATTTTTCTCTTATTGCAATGTCTTGGGATTCATTACTTGTCCAATAAAATTGTCTCTAAGAAGCAGTCCTAGGGCCCTAACAGGCACCATTAGCTTGAAGAAGCATCCTGGGACAGCATAAATTGTAGCACAGAACCGGGGGTACGTGGTGGGCACTGAGTTAGCAATGGGATTTGGCTGAGCTCCTGCAAGTATGTGTCTCTCTCTGGGAGTTTCTGACAGCTTGTGGTGGGCAGGTCCATCGTTTTCTTTATGGGACCCTATAACACAGCACAGGAAGCATAATGAAGCAGGGCAAAAGCCAGATGACAATGAGAAAATTAAGGAGACCAGAACGGAACAGAGGAGGTAACAATCAGTGGCAACTGTTGGGTTGCCAGGGCAGAAGAACTTTAACTGTTTACTTTGAGTGTTTTCCCTTTTCATTCCCCATTCCCACTCTTCTCTCACAGCTTCTCTTACTGCTCATGTCTTGGTCTATCATCTGGGGGGGGGAGGGGCATTTCAAGGCAGAACACTGGGCCCAAGCAGACCTGGGAAGGAACGTTTGTGAGACTCTCGTCTCCAATAAGCTACCAAAATGTTGAACATGGAGCTGTGGCTCAAATAGTAGAGTGCTAGGAACAAAAGAAGTTCAGGGACAGTGCCCAGGTCCTGAGTTGCCTCAGGCACAAAAAATAAAACAAAACAAAACAAAAATGCACTTTGCTGGGTGCTGGTGGCTTATATCTGGAATCCTGAACTATTCAGGAGGCTGAGATCTGAGATTGTATATGGAAGTCAGCCCAGGCAGAAAAGTCTGTGAAACTCTTTTATCTTCAACTAAGCATTAAAAAAATCCAGCAAAGGAGCTATGGTTCCTGTAGTAGAGCACTAGCTTTGAACAAAAAAATCTCAGAGACAGAACACAGGCCCTGAGTTCAAGCCACATTACACACACACACACACACACACACACACACACACACACGCACAGTACACTTACCGCACAGTATAGTGCGGTACACTAAGGTTTGAAATAAGGAGACTGGGTCTAAGTAACATTGCCTTTTTCTCACAGTCACACTGGTGCCTTGTTGGGGGGAGGGGGCTTTTTACCTTGCTCTGAAAAGCCTAGACTTGAGAAAAGCCTTTCATTGACTTGCAGATGTTGTGGTGTTCAGCCCCAGGGGAGCTTTGCCCTAGAGAACTTTCACCTCTGACTGTTTCCCTAATGGGCTTGATTTGTTCACCTCTGAGTATCCCCCCATATGGAAAGTTGGAGGTCTGTAAGCTACTTCCCTTGATGGAAAGTTTTTCTTGTACCTGTGCATTTACCTATATTATCTGCTTCTCTTAGGTTTGGGCCTCCACCCAAAACATGTGGTTTTTGTCATTAAAAGCTTTGTGCAAGGGAAATTCTGGGCTGCAGGTCTTTGGGACAGGAGTCTACCTGCAGTTAGAAAGACTTCCAATGTGACCTCTCAACATTGTGGCTTCTCTGTTTCTTGCCAATAGAGTTCCCATACAACAGGTTCAACGCACAGTTTTTGGATTATAACTTCTGAAAAGTAGGCCTCTCTACACAGAGAAGGGACCACTCTCCTCCCTTCATTTTTATTCTGACACTTGTGAGGTTATTCTTGTCTGTCTCCCACATGAATATTAAAATCTAATACTGTAATACAAATGTAAGAGGGCTTTCCTCTAAGTTTTCCTGAAGCAAGTCTGTATTACAGTAATATAGACTGTCCAATTTCTATGAACAGGAAGTAGTGAGGATGTCCCAGGCTGTTAGATGTTAAAGTTAGACCACCACTGGAAGTCATGCTCCCTTAAGGGACTCAAAATGATTCACAGTAAGCCAACTCCTACATGCTCAATTATCTATGCAGGAGATGGCAAACTATAGCCTGTGAAGTTCTGTTTATAAATAAAGTTTTTTTGGAACACAGTCATGTCCGATAATTTATATATAATCTTGGACTGCTTGAACACTGCAGTGGCAAGTTGTGTTGTTATGACAAATCATGTTGAGCCTCCAAAGCCTAAAATATTCTAATATTTTAAAACATTTACTACTAGTCCCTCTGCAAAGATCCCCTACTCTAATGAAATGCTGATTTTCCCTTCAGTATCCCCCACTCCAGGACATTGCTTGGTTATGTTTAAAGAGTCCAACTTGACACCACCTATGCAAGTGAGATTAAATCTTTTAAAACTTTTTTGCTTAGAAATAATTTCAAACTTACCAAAAAATATGTAAGAATAGGGAAACTGCAAAGAATACATATGATAAAGACCCGCTCTAGATATTATTAACATTTTATACCTCTTGCTTTACAATTTGCACTCACTCCTTCCTTCTACATATTTATATATAGAAAGGGGATATCTTTTCTAATTACCAAGTAAATTTCAACTTCAGTAAATTCTAGTAAATATTCTCCATAGCCGTTTCCCCCCTTCCATATAAGATTCAGTTTCAAGAATTGCATTTGTTGTTCTAAACTTTAGGCCTTTTTAAGGTTTGAGTCTCTTGAAGTACTTGTCTCAGAAAACTTTAAGGAAAGGGTAACCTTCTCTGTAGTCCTTTAGGGGCTATCGATGAAGAGCATCTTGAATAGTTCAGAGAAGTTTCTAGAGACATGTCCACAGAGCAGAGCTTCTAGAAAGCCAGGTTGTTACAGTCAATAGACTTAGCCTCAGATCCCTTATCATGATGGATTCCAGCTAGACAAAAGAATGCATGTGAGACTTTGATAATCCTGAGAATTTGGGATGTGGGGCTGAACAAGTTACTTAGAACTGTATAGTTTAGAAGCTAGAGATCTGAGAAGTATCAGAGCCTAGAAACAAAAAGGATCAAACATGCAGATAAATTAAAGTTGATTGTACCAATTAAATCTACAATTTAAAGCATGATTACTGCTCCTTTTAAAACAAAAAAGAGAAAGATATGTTGTGTTTGGGAAAATGAGTTAAAATTATACTGTATGAAATCAAGTTAAGATTTTTTTTGTGTCATATTGGGACTTGGATTCTCTTTCTTTTTTTTTTTTTTTTGTCGGTCATGGGGCTTGAACTCTGGGCCTGGGCGCTGTTCCTCAGCTCTTCAGCTCAAGACTAGTGCTCTACCACTTGAGCCACAGCGCCACTTCCCCAGGACTTGGATTCTCAACTTCACATCCTTGCTTGCCTCCTGTTCCTTCCTGCTCACAGCTGGTGCTCTACCACTTGGGCCACACCTCCACCTGTGTCTTTTTGCTGCTTAATTGGTAATAAGAATCTCTTAGCTTTATCTTCTTGGACTAGCTTAGAGCTCAATTCTCAGATCTCTGACTTCTGAGTAACTAGCAGTATAAATATGAGTCACCAATGCCCCATTAAAGTTTGATTTTATAGATGTGTAGTAAATACACATAATCTTGCAACATGTTTATATCACTATTCATTGAATCATTCTCCTCTTTCTCCTCCTCCTCCTCCTCCTTGTCCTTCTTCTTCGGTGCTGGCCCTTGAGCTTGAACTCTGGGCACTGGCACTGTCTCTGAGCATTTTTGCTCAGGCTAGTGCTCTATTACTTGAGCTACAGCACCACTACTGCCTTGTTAGTGATTACTTGGAGATAAGAGTCTCACACTTTCCTGCTTGGGCTTGCTTTGAACTGTTATCCTCAGATCTCAGCCTCCTGAGTAGCTAGAATTAAAGGTGTGAGCTACCAGTGCCTGGCCATTTATTCATTTTTTATTAATGATTTATTGAGACTACTGTGTGTTAACTGCTGAGGATAAAAATAGCAAATTATACATTCCTTGGTCAGGTGGGCCATTTTGTTGTATTAAAGAATTTGGATTTCCCTTTTCAGAAAGAATAATTCTCACTAGCTCTGGTCTGGATCAAGGGTGTGCAGGTTTAAAATTTTGACCTTTTGGGAGGGTGGCAATGGTCTTTTGCAGAACATAAGGTCTGGCAACTGTCTGCAGCTGAACTGAAAACATTGGTAAAGGGTTTAAGACTTAACGACTCTTCCAGAACAACCTCCCTGACAATGAGTAATATGCAGTTTGATGTGAAAATTAGAAAACTGGAAGATGAACCTGCAAGAGGGAAACTGGATTTCCAGAGAGCCAAAAGGGAGGCCATGTGGCTGAATGGAGCTCATAAGATGCAGACCCATGTAGGTGAGTCACAACCCTCCCTCTCTCCCAGGGTACAAAATAAAGCCCTGGCCTGATGCCTATTATTTATTTATTTATGTGTGAAAAGTGAATGTTCCTTGGTCCTGGTGTTTAAATGGATAGATTCAATATCAAGCAATGATGTGTTTGAAATGAAAGCTGCATCATTAAATGTCACAGGTGTTTATTAACACAGTTTCCTCCTTCGTTGAATACAACAGGCATTATTCCACCGGGTCCCACATGACTCTCTCTTTCTCTCTGGCCTCTTATTATAAACCTTTGGTGGAATTTCAGGTTCTGAGAGGCAGCTGGGCCTAAAGGAAATCTGGGAAGAGCAGAAGATGATTGGAATGGATGAGGAATGGACCATTCCTAGATGGGGGGTTTTTAATCTGGAGAACTTCACCTTCTGAAAACCTTGTTAATATATCATGCTCTCTCTTTTGCTCCTCTACCACCAGTGCCTTTAGCTTATCCATTTCTTCTTTCTCTTTGTCTTTTCTTCATTGTCAAGCATTGGTAGCTCACGCCTTTAATCTTAGCTACTCAGGAAGCTGAAATCTGAGGGTCCTGGTTTGAAGCCAGCCTAGGCAGGAAAATCTATGAGACGTTCATCTCCAATTAACCACTTAAAGCTAGAAGTGCATCTGTGGCTCAAATAGTAGAGCAATCGTCTTGAGTTAAAAAGTTAAGGACAGCATCTAGGCCATGAGTTCAAGCCCCAATACTGGTACACATACACAAAAAATGGCTTTATTTTTGAGCTATCACTTCTAACCTGGACAGGACATTAGATGGGGAGGTGGCAAGCTTCCTTTCCCAGGAGCACCTGAACTACCTCAACAACTTGGTGCTTAAATAGTCTGTACAGTTTTGAATGTCCAAGCTCACAGGCATAAATCCATCATTACTATACTCAAAACTCTTTCTGCTCTGGGCACTGAAGATAAATCACCACCCAAGAGAAATAAAGTTAGTTTGAATATTTCACTGGATTAAATAAAACATGATGTCTGAAACCTCTCCCCTTTTAAGTTACAATTGAAAAATTGTTATCAGGCCCAAAATAGACATTATCATTTACATACATTTCCTCTCAAGAAACTCTTGAAGTTATATAATTCACAAGTGGTTAATTGTTCTTCACGCTCCTGACATAGCAAATTAAGGCTCAGATTTATGATTGGTATGATTGGCAAGAACTTAAAAGAAGAGCATTCTGAGAGATTGAAGATGGTATTGTTTCTGGTTCTTCCTTGGAGACCTTGGAGACTATAGCTTCTAGAGAGTACCATTCTAAGAGAACGGAGAGTTAATACTCTGGGTGTTCAGAAGAGTGTGGAATTGTTTCCTCACTGATTGGGTTTTAATTACAATATGAAAGAAAAGCAAACCTTTGTTGTATTAAGCTTCTGATGAAAGAGTTGATTTGTTACCCTAGCATAGCCAATTGTGACAACTACATTTCCTGCCAATTTCTCCTTCTAACTCATTGGCCAAATCTAAGGTATATGTGAAATATGGATACTGGAGTTAAGTAACTCCATCTTGTCCTCACTGTCATCTTGGCATCTTGGTGGATGATGGGGTCTTTCTGAAAACTCTTAGGAGTGAAATCCTACCTCCAGGTGATAGGTGTGCCTGAATTCCTAGAGGCAGGACTTGAGCAATAGGTGACGGACCTGCTAAACTTGTACCATAAATTCTCGAGCCTCTGAGCTCTTGAGCTTCCCATGACCCCTGACCCTGACACTATTTAGGCCCCACCACTCAGCTGCCATTTTGGGTGCCGTGCCTCGTGTCTCCGACTCTCCTCAGGTCACCAAGGTATCCCCCTTCAACTCTTAGAGTTGATCTGGTTTGTTGAGATTGTTTTTTTGATCTTTATTTACTACCCCCCTGGCTCCATTTCCTAACAGTATTAAGTGTATTCCAGATTGTAAGATTTTGGGGTTATGTGTCCACTTGCAGTTACCGGCTTTCTAATAAAGACTCAGGATTCAACCTCTCAAAAATGTGGCTTCTCTGTATCTCATGATCGAATTCCCATATTAAACATGGTTACTCAGAGATATAAGGAAGCCTGAGAAAAATGGAAGAGGATTGCTAACTTGGTTTAAGGAAATAGTGGTCTATCTACCCTATGGGGTTGGGGTTTATTACAAAGAAGAGTAAGACAGTGTGAAAGCAACTCCCAGTGTCGGCCATATCAGCAGGTACTCTTCAGTCTGGGCAATGATCCCAAAAGGCAGGGGTGGATATCCAGGTATTTCTGTAATTCCAAGCTTGAGCCTAAAGTGTCCTAGAAACATCTGATGTCAAGTGTCTCCTCCCTCTGAGCTGTCAAGATGCCTGGTTAAGTGACTGTTAAACAGCCTGTGCCTCCTACCTCCTGCCTCCCACTGCCCAAAAGGTTGCCCTTGAGGTAGGGAGGGAAGTGATCCTGCTGTCCCTTGGTGAAATCTCTCTGATTTGTTATGAGGCTGAACAGATTTGTGTTTGAAAAGGGCTTTGAGGCTCTGGCTTGAAAGGAACCACAGAAGTGCAAATGCCTGCAATTCACTGGACTGTTGAATGGAACAGAAACTGAATTGCTTTAAACTAGAATTTTAGGGCCTGTGGCTGCTGTCTGGGATCTGCACAATAGCTTTTTTTTTTTTTTTGAAAGCACCTTCTTCTGTAAAGACTGATATCTGTTCTCTTAGTTCTTAGCCCAAATTAACTCTCAGTGTTCTCCATGCCAGGAGAAGGCTCCGAAAACTTTTATTAGAGCATTCTCTGACTCTGGTATTCACTTCTTCCACCATTCAACAGTTTTCTCCAATCTGAGGCTCTTACTGCTGGAAAAAAAAAGATCCCCTCCCAGGTAGCCCAGGATTGGCCTTGAGGAAGTAAGTAGAGAATACTGAGGATAAAGGTCTTTTCCACTTCAACTAGCCACCTGGAGGGTTTGTTAAAAGTGCATTTTATCAGGCCTAAGCCAACGTTACTGTTGGCCAGAGTTGATGTATAATGACAATTCCTCACATGATGCTTGAACAGGGGATTCTCATCATCCTGGTCCTGTGCTAAGTGTCTTCTCTTTATCATCTTGTCTCCTTGAAATCCTAGGAGGCTTTATAATTCTCAGCATTGCTCCATTTCTCTAGAGTCAGAAGATTGGCCAAAGAGCTCAGTCACAATGAACCCAGGTTCAACATTAGCAGAACAAGAGCCCAGTGGAATGGATCTCCAGTGGAGAAACTGTTAAGGCAACATAAACCAGCAAAGATCAAGACCACTTTTCAGAGAGGATAAAGGAGTTTATTGTTGGGCCAAAGGCTCAATTTGCACAAGTAGTAGCTGGAACTGTGGAAATCTCTGGATAAAGAGATTCCTGAGTCACTGCCAGTGACCTAGAAGCTCATTTCTCAGGTTTTGACAGTTGGAGTGCCTATTTCTATTTCCTAGGCAGACACAGAAGGCTTGGGCCTGTAACCTGTCTTTATGAAAGACAGGTTAAAAGGTCTCTATACTCAAGGGTCTCTCTATATGTCACCATTTCTGCCCCATGTCTATTTTCCCTAATCTAGCCGGTCTTAAAACTTCTGATGGCAGAGCTTGTGGAAGACAATTACCAAAGGTCCAGGTATTAGGCCTACCCAGGAGAACAGCCTCCTCCCCACTTCCTCTTTGTGAGAGATAGTACCCATAGCCTTACCAGAAATCACCAGCTTGAAACCAGTCATCACCCGGCTGTCAATCACTATGAGTCAGCAAAGGACCCTAGACTCTAAATTCACTTCCTCATCTGCTGAGGTCACTTCCTGAACTGCTCTGGTCATGCCTCCTCTGGACAGTGAGGTTCCCCAGGCTCTGAGATCACTCTTGCATCTGCTGTGGCCCACACCTCCTCCCCATCTTTCCTTATATAATCCCTTTCAAATGCAAGTTTGTTCTCTTCCTTTTCTTCTCCCCCTCTTCTTTTACTTCTCTGCTTGCCTCCATCTTGTGTGGGTCAGCAGTATGCTCTCCCCCCAATAAACTCTTTTCTGCTAGAACTATGTGGTGGTCTCCCTTTGCTTTTCTCTTTTTACTAACATCCAATATCACAAGGCTGACAATTAAACTACTCCCTCCCTTGGATTTACCCAAGTGCAGAGCTTACAATTTAACTTTATACGCTTGCAAATGATTTTGTTTGTTAGAGATTAGTAGAATAATAGGATTATTCCCCACCTTGGAATTGCACTTTCTACAGGGAAACTGCTTTGTTTCTGTTGTTGTTTTGGTCGATCATGGGGCTTGAACTCTAGGCCTGGGTACTGTCCCTCAGCTCTTCAGCTCAAGGCTAGTGTTTTACCACTTGAGCCACAGTGCCACTTCCGGTTTTCTGGTGGTTAATTGGAGATAAAATCTCACAGACTTTCCTGCCTGGGCTGGTTTTGAACTGTGAACCTCAGACCTCAGCCTCCTGAGTAGCTAGGATTACAGGCGTGAGCCACTGGCACCCAGCACTGCTTTGATTTTTGAAAAGAGAGTAGAATCACCCCAAATTCTTATAACAAGGAAACAAGTGTTCAGGCAAGGTTTCTCAGAGGCTGTTCTTTTCCCTCTCTGAGCTGTCAGCTGCCCACTTGTAAGCTAATCATCATGCTCAAGAGATTCTGAATTATTTTTATTATTATTATTCTGTCATTATTTCGATGACATCTATTAGAAATGAACTCACAGCAAGGGCATGGGAGACTCTTGTTTTCAACTCGGAGCTAAGTAGACCCTGGGTTTATTAACAAAGGTGATGTTGGGTGCCACAACCAGTACTAGCAGCACTACTAGTAGCTCTGATGTGCTCAGTACTATACTAGCTACATTGCATATACATCTTTAATTCTCACAACAGCTCTGAGAGGTAAAATCTATCCATTGTACAGGAGAGAATACTGAGACTGAGCTGGAAGAGATTTGTCTTCAGTGTCATAGTTTTTAAAAGGCAGAGCCAAGACTGGAACTCAGATTGACGTGCACCCCTCCTTTTTATAACTACTTCTATGCCAGTCACTCTCGTTGTGAATTTCATTAATGAGGTAAAGTCTCCATGTTTCCATCAGTCTCTATGGATAAGAGCTATATCCACAACAAACACAAAACATTGTACATTACATCTAGAGTATTGAGAACATTAGACAGTCCTTTTTTTTTTTCTACCTGGAGAATTGTTTTATGAGAAGCTGGTGTGGGGGGGTGCTGTTGGAGATTTTATTTTCTTTTATGAGTTATTGGCAATAGACTGTATGTGTATGTTTGCATGTCCTGGCAATCCTGGTGTCTGATGCGTGACCTGTTTTTCATTAAAGTTATAGCTTTTGCAGGGAGTTGGGGTTATGACTGGTGTTTTGGGAAGGTGGGTGTCAAAGTTGGACCCACTCTGGTATGCAGAAGGTGATTTCAAGTTCCTTGCCTGGGAGATGTCCATGCTAATAGGAAAAAATGCTCTTTCTTCTCTTCAGGCCAGGTTCTGAAAGATTATACTAGCTCTGTGGATTGCAAAAGGAAAATAAAAGCACAGACATGGCCCTCGCAGGCAGATGTGAGAGGAAAAGAGGTGAGAATGAGAAAGTAATGTGGCCAAAGCAGGCAGGCAAGGAAGAAGGTAGCGCTCCTTACTGCAATGCTTTGGAGCTTGTGTTATGGGACAAACACCTTGCACCTGGCTCTTTCCATAAGCATTCTTCTGGTTTTTCATCTTCCCTGAATGCCAGATATCTCTTTCCAATTCTGCGTTTGTTGTCACTCATCAGATTCCTGTCACTTGGCAGGGTCTTCTTATCCTTGGCCTGCATTAAGCCTCCCATGTTGGCTGCTCTCAGCTGCTTCTAGACTATTTCCACTGTCATGAAAACTCTAGCTTTTGCATATATCCTCACCTCCCATCCCATACCTATGCCTTTTAAGATCATGTTCTGCATTTTGTTTTCCCCTGCACTAACTAGAGTAGGTTTTAGTCTAATAAGCTCAGTTCCCATAGCTTAGCATTCTCCTTTCCCAGGCAACACTGGGCTGATTTGGTGCTGGCAGTAAATAATTGGCCTCCTTCCCCCTTCCCTTGAGATAACTTTCCATTTGGGCCAGTTACTACCATAAAAGGTAACAGGACCCCTTAAAGTGACCTTCAGTCTAGCCAGATGCAGGTCCTTTATCTACTACTTGGGCAGCTGCCATAAATGCTAGCCTGCCATGATGAAGTCCCTGGCCCATACATCCACATGGAAATCCCTACCTTCTAGCCCCTTAGGTGATATAGATAATCTCAGACAACGGTTGGAGCTCCTTCTCCTGTGAAAATTGGCCCTATCTGTCCCTTTGCTATCAATAAATGTTTTTTTCTTTGCTCTACATGCCTGGGGGGGGGGGGGTCTGTGTGGTTTTCTGGAAGGTCCCAGACCACTCATTCTTTGGTACCATGCAAAATAATGTTCATTTATTTAGACATCTTCCCAGCTATATTGTGGACTCTTTGAAGGCACGACCATGCCTTAAACTCATTGTGCTTCTTCTCCCATCAGTGGATAGTGACCTTTGGATACTTTGGACTCTAGGGATAAACATATGCCAGTACTATCATTAAATAAATGTCAGTAAACTACTCACAATAGATAGTGCTACTTTTCAAAACAAAAGAATAGTTCCTTTTGGAAATTTCAAATAGTTCCTTTTGAGTATTTCACTAGAGATTCAGGATTAGGGCAATCTTGAGTTAAAAGGATCATCCATAAGAGTTATGACAATTTAACAGCGCAACTTATATATACAGGTGGACCCATTGCAACAATGAGATGTACAAGTCGTTATGTCGAAGAATGAACTTTACAACTTTGGTGCGGGGGGGGGGGGGGGTGGGTAGTGGGGAGGATTGGGTGGGGGGACAGGGGGAGGATGGGAAGGGATGGGAAGGGGAAACAAAGGAGGAGGCTACAATGCTTGGTAAGAAATGCACTCATTATCTTGCCCATGTAATTGTAACCCCTCTGTACAGTATTTTCACAATAAAAAAAAAAATAAAGAAACCATATTTATAGCTTTGGGTATAATATTAAGTTTGAGAGCCACAGTCCAAGAGGAACTTATGGGAGCAATGGTCTGTCCATAGTTTAAGAGGGCACCTTCAGTAGTGAGTGGGGGTCCTTCAGAAGTGCTTGAAGAACAAGGATTGTAAGATCCTAATTCCTGGTTTCTCTAGCCTTGACTCTACTACTATGTGGGTGACCTCATCATAAGTCATTTTTTTTTCTGGGCCTTTGTTTCTTGTCTAAAGTATTTGGGCCATTATGTTTCTGCCTTACTTGATAGATGATAAGTCTTACTTGAAAGAATAAATGCATTTGAAATAAAAGGAAGAGAGTTAAGGGTAGAGGCAGTGAGAAGAAGACATAATAAAGTGTGTATATTTGTGGAGTGCCTCTGTGTGTGTGTTTGTGTGTGTGTGCATGTGCACACGTGCAAAGAGTGGGTATAAGGATAGCAGGATAGAAAATGCTGAAATGGAACTAGAACCTGGCCTAAAGGCACTATCTAGGTGGCAGGGCCCTCTAGCCTCTGAAAGATATTGGATCATGCTGTAAGGTGTTTTTCAGGTTAGCAGAAGTTACTATTTGCTGGCCGAGTTTCATTTCTCCTCTTCTTTCATCTCCACCATCAGATTCTAGTGTTGTTAGTGATAGCTGCCTTGGAAAAGCAAAGTGCTTTTTATTTTCTGATTATTCTTTTCTTAAGCTTGATCTAAGCCTAGGAAAGCACTTGCATAATATAGGCAGTCTGCATATCTTGCCAATCTATTTGCTGTTGAAGGAGAAAATATGACTCTCCTAGTGATAAATCATAGCTTACAGTATACTGTGAACAGATAGCATTATGTTGAGGCCTCTTTCAAACTTGGGTCATGAATGGAGATCTTGTTATCTCCTTTTCTTCCCTTCCTTCTTTCTTTCTTTTCTTCCTCTCTCCCTTCCTAATATACTCATACTCAGTATTGTTAAGTAGCAGAAGCAAAGCCAGGATTTTCTAATCTACTATATAGGAAGGATTTGAGTTCATTCAGTTAACCCAGGCCAACACACTTTA
Source organism: Dipodomys spectabilis (assembly GCF_019054845.1). Taxonomy (NCBI): domain Eukaryota; kingdom Metazoa; phylum Chordata; class Mammalia; order Rodentia; family Heteromyidae; genus Dipodomys; species Dipodomys spectabilis. The sequence continues at coordinate 19,672,099 of NW_024870775.1, forward strand.
ACACATTCTCTTGTGTTCATTGCTGCGGCAGCCTCTTCTTCTTCTTCTTTATGATGATGAATTTCTATTATGTTGTTGCCCAAATGAAGACAGATTTTTTTAAACTCCCAGGTACAGTATACTTCCTATGGTCCTGCTTTGTACCAGTCAGGCCTGGAGCCTAGCAGGACATTTTCTCCTCATTATCACCTTATCACTCAGTTCCTCTTGTCTGTGTAAGGTCATCAGGTGAGGCTGGGAGCTGAAGGTAGGGACTAAAGTGCTAATGAGGAAAAAGTGTCCAAGCATGGACCTTGCCCTCTCATTCAGGCACTATTGAAACTGATAGCACAGTGAGCTCATCTTTCTCCTTTCTGCTGAGTTCAAATGTATTTGGATGAAGCTGGGATGGGGTAAGGTGAATCTCCAGTACTTTAGTTCTCTGAACTAAACTGTCCCAGGAAGAGAGAAATTAATCAGATATTGGTTTGGTACAGAAGGCTTTTCTCTTAGAAAAAAATAAAATATAATTTATGTGGTGAGCAAGGCATAGCAATCAACCTGATATAAAAAATCAAGTGGTTTTTTTCTTCCTTGATATTGTTTCTAATGTATTTATAAGGTACCATGTGATTTTTTTTTTGTTGCTTTGTATGTCCCTCCTCCATGGTATATAACCCCTGTTTTCACTGTATTTGATGTTAGTATAATTTGGGGAGGGGAAGGGAAAAGACAAATTGTTTAAATAAGGATACAGGTGGACCCATTGCCACAATGAGATGTACAAGATGCTATGTTGAAAAATGAACTTTACAATTTAGGAGGGGGTGTAGGGAATGGGGGTTGTAGCTGAGGAGGTGGGAGGGAAAGGATGGTAGGGGAAAAACAAAGGAGGAGGCAACAATGCTGGATAAGAAATGTACTCATTACCTTGCTCATGTAACTGTAACCCCTTTGCACAATATTTTCACAATAAAAAACTTAATTTAAAAAAAGAAACAAAAAAATAAAGTTTCTGCTGAATATTGTTAAAGCACCTGCTATATGTTAAGCTTTGGACTGGGCGATAAGAAGACAAGTGAATATTTAACATTCATTAAATGCTTTCTGAGGACAAGAATTGTGAGCTTAGAGACTTTGAGGTGGGTTCTGCTTTGTTGACTTAGATAAACTGAGAACCTGGTGTGGTTCTCTTTAGGCTAGCTTACTAGATAGACTGGTAAAACAGAATGGATATCACAGTGAGCTGCTCTGAAGGTCAGGCCTGAGCACCAGGAGCTGCCACAGCTTGCCTCTTCATATGGGTCAGCTACTTCTTTGTGGTCAGAAGAGGGCAGCTGAGCCTGAAGATCATCTGATCTTGCAGACATGTGAGAAACTGCATCTTTGAGGTAGAGGTGATAAGAGACAGATAGGGGTTTCTCTTTCCAATTTTTTCTTGTATCTCCCACTGTAAGCTTTGGATAAAGGAGACCTCCGTGTGGTTATTCAGGCAGAGGAGAGTTTATTGTAAGAACTGAGCCTGCTGGTGTCTTACAGGATGGGGGTGTGCAGAGGCTGCACCAGATGGAACATAAGGGGGGGTGTAAGGGATGCAGTGGAAAGAAAAAGGGGAAAGAGAGCAAAGGGGTAGAAGGAAAGCTTTGTCCCTGGGGTCTAGGTGCTTGTGGCTGGGATTGCTTGTCCTATTTGGCTTCTTTTGTCAGTCACTGTCCTGAACTCAGGCCCTGGGCACTGTCTCTGAGCTCTTTTGGTCAAGGCTAGCACTCTATCACTTTAAGCCACAGTACCACTTCCAGCACTCTACTGGTTAATTAGAGATATGACTCTCACAGAGACTTTTCTGCCTGGGCTGGTTTTGAACTGCGATCCTCAGATCAAATGAATCTTTTTGCTGTGAGACCCTTTTCGTTTTCAATTGAAGCAACAAGGAGATCAATTGAATTAGCTTTTAAGCAGGGCTTACCTGGAAGTTGTTAAGAAAAGAGGTTTGACCAATAAATACTTGCAAGAGGTATTTATCCCTTTTGTTGGTCTAACTAAATGCTGCAGAGGATAAAATCTGTAATGACAAAACTCAATAGTAAACATGACGAGAGTTTTGAAACATGAACTGATTAATTGAATTGAACACTTTAGGATACTATTTAAGATTGAGACCATTGTCAGTTCTGTATATAATGTGGCTTACATACTTGAGAAACAGACATTAGACACATTTGTTTGCACTTAAATCTGATGAGCTTCTTTGTGACTTGAGTTTAAAACTGCCTCCCTTTTTTCTTTTGGCACATAGAGCTGGTTATCAGAAAACCTTCAAAACAATTTTGGTAAAGAGACACATTAGCATACAAATTGACCTTTAAACACTGCTAGATAGGTAGGGGTCTCAAGAAAACCAACCATGTGATGAAGATGGTGAATTTCTGGATAAGTCACAATAGTAAGAAAACTTGGCAGAGCTTCATTGATGAAGCAAGCAGACATAAGCAGGCAAACAGACAAGCAGAAAGGCAGGGACATACAGTAACAGAGTGCAAGTGCTCTCAAGGAGAGACACAGAGAGAGAGAAACAGATCAGTTTTAGAGACAGATCAGTTTTAGCTAAGCGAATTCAAGGCCAGAATGGCTAGCCTTCAAGAGGGAATCTAGAGGGGGGTTCCAGTACTCAGCCTGTGCCTTACTCTCAAGGACACAAGCAAAGAGGCAGAGAGAGTGAGTGAGAAAGAGAGAAAGAGAGATTGAGAGAGAGAGAGAGAGAGAGAGAGGAGATTGAACTGTTATAAGACAAGGAATATAACCTTTCTAGAGGAGATGGCTGGGTGGCTTATGAGACAGGAGCTAGAGAGAAGGATAAAGAAGGAGAGCTTGAATGTATTCAACCTTTGGCCATTTACCACTGTGTTGGCAAAAACTGTGGCAATACAAATAAGGGGTTTTAGCTTTGTAGAGTCCTTTACAGGGTGTCTGGTGAGGACACAGAGAGAAGTCCTGAGGACATAGAAAGTAGGCCAAAATGTGTGTGTGTGGGTGTCCCTCTGTCATGGCAAGCGAGAGATGGGACAGAGGGACTGGTAGATGGGAGTCATTCACCAGACATAGACAGTAGGTGGTGTGTCGAATGCATAGCCAGCAATGGTGAAGGTGAGAAGTCCAATGTGAGGCTCCTTTGGCTGTTTGGGTCTGTGGAAGGGCTTTAGGAGGCAGACTGAGAGAGATAAGAGGGAAGAGGAGGAGAGAGAAGAGGGGGTCCAGTGACTCCTGACATTATGCACCAATGCACCAATGTAAGGTTTGGATAAAGGAGACCTCCAGGTGGTTGTTCAGGCAGAGGAGAGTTTAAGAACCGAGCCTGCTGAATGGGGGTGTGCAGAGGATACACCAGACAGAGGATGCAGAGAGTGCAAGGGATGCAGGGGATGGAAAAGTGGAAAGGGTGCAAAGGGGTAGAAGGGAAAGAAGGAAAGGGAAAGAGGGGCCGAACTAATGATGGAGACTGATTATGTGGGGTGAGGGCAGGGAGGAGGTGTGGCTGCAGTGATGATCTCAGACCCCGGGGGACCTCCCACTGTCCCCAGGTACACCAGTTACCTGGGTTATGAGTGCTGATCAGGGGCTTCTAGGGAAGGGGCCATGTGTGCACGGAGGGGAAAACAAAGAGAAGGGGCCATTTTTCCCAGGCAGACCTAACACCCGCTTTACAACCAGCTTTTTCTCCTGACCAGTGGCCCTGCAACCTACACAGCAACTCCAATCCCGTTGCCCGAAACAGAGCCTTCAGATCCTCAGTGATCTCTTCACCAGCTCTCCTTTGTGGTGTCTGTTAATGACTTTTCAGGATCCTTCAACTATCCCCTCCAGACTTCATGAGTTTCTTCACCGTTGTGTAAGTTCTACAGGACAGGAGCTTACAAGGTTGCCCTTGGTTTAATAAATCCCTTACCCCATGTCTGTCCTATGGCATTGATTGGGGATTGGCAGAAGCTAGACAGGTCTCAAGATGACAAGTTGTGATGGCTTGGAGGACAGTCAGGAAGTTGATTTGGAGGCTGAACAAAAAGAAATTCAGGGGCTGGGAAGGTGGCTCAGTGGTAGAGCGCTTGCCTTGCATGCCTGAGGCCCTGGGTTCGATTCCTCAGCACCACATAAGCAAAAAGAAAAAAGCCGGAAGTGGCGCTGTGGCTCAAGGGGTAGAGTGCTTGCCTTGCATGCATGAGGCCCTGGTTTCAATTCCTCAGTACCATATAAGCAGACAAAGCCAGAAGTAGAGCTGTGGCTCAAGTGGTAGAGCGCTAGCCTTGAGCTGAAGAGCTGAGGGACAGCACCCAGGCCCAGAGTTCAGGCCCCACGACTGGACCCCCCCCCCCCAAAAAAAAGAAATTCATGGTATATGGTGGTGGTGAAAAGTTTGGCAACTCTGTTGTCTGTAATAATGTGAAAAAAAACCCAGAAAATATATTTAATAAGCAGGTAGATTTTGTTAAGATTTCTAGGAAAAATATTAGAAGCGCCAACTAATTTCTTTCAGCAATGCATGATAAGGTTGAGACAGAGATGAACTGGAAAGAAAGCTGTTAGGTTTTCAAGCACAACCTTGAAGAAATAGAGACCCAAGTGAAAGCCATAAAAAGGACTTCAAGGCAAAAATTATCTTAGGCAAATGACCAAATTTAAGGAAGAATATCAGTGCCTTAGAATAAAAATAGTCAAGAGCCATGACTGTAAAAGCTATTAAGAACTCAAAGTAATTAGGTATGTGTTTCCAGGTAGTATCTTTATAGGGTGCTTCAGACTGATAGCAGAGCATCTTTTTTTTCAGTAAATATTTTTTATTGTAAAAATACTGTACAAAAGGGTTACAGTTATATGAGTAAGGTAATGAGCACATTTCCTATCGAGCATTGTTACCTCCTCCTTTGTTTTTCCCCTACCATCCCTTCCCTTTCTACCTCTCCAATTCCTCCCCACTGCCCCCTGAAGTTGTAAAGTTTGTTTTCAACATAGTGTCTTGTACATCTATTGTTACAATGGGTCAACCTGTATCCTTATTTCTGCATTTTGCTATTTCCTTTCCCCTCCTCAAATTATAAAAATGTATATACAAGATGCAGGGCACCAGAGCCAAATATAGTGACAACAGGGGTTATATCATGGGGGAAGAACATACAAAAGAAACAAAAAATCACACAGTACATTATAAATACATTAAAAACAACAGCAAGAAGGATATAACCTTTTGTATCTCCTTCTTGGAGTTCATTTTGCTTAGCATCATCTTATATAGTCATATGTACATAGCTTTTGACCTTTTCTAGCAGAGCATCTTTTTTTTTTTTTTTTTTTGGGTCTGGTCATGGGGCCTGAACTCTGGGCCTGGGCACTACAGCTCTTCAGCTCAAGGCTAGCACTCTAACACTTGAGCAACAGTGCCCCTTCCGGCTTTTTTTTCTTTTTGCTTATGTGGTGCTGGGGAATCCAACCCAGGGCCTCAGGCATGCAAGGCAAGTGCTCTACCACTGAGCCACCTTCCCAGCCCTAGCAGAGCATCTTAAGGGCTTTACCCTCACACTTCATACTTGACATGACAGAAAAGAGCCCATCTCAGGAAGAAATCTAAATGTGCCATTTGCCCAGTGAAGTGTAATACACACACACACACACACACACACACACACACACACACACACACACACACACAAAAGACATATATTTTAAAAATAATTATACTAATCTAAGTTGGAATGACCAGAGATAATTCATAATGGAAAATAGACTGAAAATGCAACTGAGCCATCTTTGGGAGAAAAGGAAAGTGACTGAGTAGACAGCTGAACACAATATCCTACATTGTGGCCTTTTCTAGTCCTCTAGAACTTGCTCCATGATCTGAGTGAACCAGGGGTCGTTGACTACTCAGGAGGCTGAGATCTGAGTATCATCGTTTTAATACTCTTAAAAGCATCTCCCAACAAGAGGATTTTTTTTCTTTGTTGCTGTTTTCTTTTCATCTTGTTTATCTGACTTTGGCAGGGTACAGGGTGGAGGCACATAAACGGAGGGAAAAAAGGGCCAACAAATACAGCATGGTATTCACCAGACACTAGTTGTGTAGTTGAAAGTGAACTATACAATTTGTGGGTGGGGATGAGAGGGAAAAACTGGGAGTGCGGTGAAATTGTTCAAAAAGAAATGTACTCATTTACCTCACGTATGTAACTGTAACCCCTCTGTACTTTACCTTCATATATTAACAACAAAAAAACTTTAAAAAGCAGCTCCAAAACAATGAGGCACAGATGTCATTGGGTAGATACTTGAGTGTCCATTTTCTTCATGGGTATATTCTCTTCATGGCGTCCCATGAATTTCCCAGTGGGAATGGAAAGCCGTGATGGCTGTGCCACCTTCATTAAAATATCCCATTAGGTTTGTTTTACTTTCTTACTTTCACCATTCCTGTATTTGTGCTTTCTGGCGACTGTCTCTCACACAGACAACCTATGACCAATGTCCAATACCTGTTTCAGAGCTTACTTTTGAAGCTATTTCCTGGAGGAAATGATTACTTTTGACTGGGAATATGTGAGGACACATCTGAGAAGGGTACTTTTGGATTACAAAATGTTTTCCACATCAGTAGGTGAGTGGGTGAGTGACTGTAGGAGAGGTACAGCATACACCAATGCCTGGAGGTGAGACATGGGATGATCAATCAGGAGACTGTTGATAGTCTGTACTGATGCCCAATATGAGGGTGCGGAACAGAAAAAGGTGCATCTCTCTAGTACGGTTTAATTGCGACATTACATTTGTCTGAGTTTTGAAATAGTGCCCATGAAAGAGAACAAGTCTGTCACCAGAGATAAGGGTGGGCCAAGGGAGATGGGCTGGATTTCAGCTTCTTCTTGATGCTTGGTTAAATCCCAGCCCACCACTGGGCATGTGTGCTGAGCTGAGGTGGGCTCATGAATCATGCGGAAAGAAGTGTCCTGCAGGTGATGGGATCTGTTGAGTGTTTTAAGAAGAACAGACATAATGAGATCTCAGTGTTATGAAGGTTTGCAGGGCAAGTAACAGTGGTTTATGCTTGTAATCCTGACTACATAGGAGGCTGCCATCTGAGAATCATGGCTCAAAGCCAGCTTGGGCAGGAAAGTTTGTAAGACTTATTTCCAATTAACCATAAAAAAATCAGAGGCAGGACTGTGGTTCAAGTGATAGAGCACTAGCTTTTAGCAAAATGATCACGGATAGTGCTCAGGGCCACAGAAAGATTTGTTATTTCTGTTGAACGTAGAGCAGCTTTGGTTCAGGAGACATTGGAGCCAAGTGCTTGAGTTGAGCATTGTTTTTAATGATGGGAAGGAATGACCATATATAGTACAGAAATGGAAAGTTGCTATGGACAAGCATCAGTGACAGACTTATATAAGATTAAGGGAATGTGGAAGATTTTGAGCATATTGTGATCACTTAAAATGGCTTCTGGCTCCTGCATTTCTTAGTCCCTTGCAGCTAGGCAAATCTCTGTTAAGCTTGCTCACAGGGCTATAGTTAGAAGTAATATTAAAGGCAGGTGCCACTGACTCCCTTCTATAATCCTAGCTACTCAGGAAGCTGAGATCTGGAGAACTGTTGTTCAAGGCCAGCCCAGGCAGAGAATTCACTAGACCCCCATCTCCAAAGCAATCAGCAAAATTCAAGGCTTAGAGGCCTGGCTCAAGTGGTAGAGTGCCAGCTGAGCAAGTAAACTGAGCAAGTGTGAGGCCAGAGTTCAAACCCCACTACTGCCCCCAAAAGTAATATGTAAAATATTTATTAGTCCTCTGTTGATTTATAATGGACACATAGTTAAATGAAAATAAATAATTTCCAGTCAGTCATTTTGGTTTTATCACAGCATAGAGTGGATTAGATAGAGAAATTAGAAGGCCTCAGATAATGCTTGACTTGCGATTGGGATGACTGGTGAATGAGTAGATTAGTGAGGAAATGAATGGGGAGATGGTGTGACAAAGCAAAAGAGATACATTTCAGGTCACTAAAGAGGAGAATGTCTAGTGACTTTCCTTGAAACAAAAGCATTCTGACTAGAGCAACAAAATTGGGCACTGGTGGCTCACGCCTGTAATCCTAGCCACTCAGGAGGCTAAGATGTGAGAATTGCAGTTCAAAGCCAGCCTACCCAAGAAAGTCTGTGAGACTTATATCTCCAGTTAACCACCAGAAAACCAGAAGTGGCTCTGTGGCTCAAAGTGGTGGAGTGCTAGCCTTGAGTGAAAAGCTCTGGGACAGCATGTAGGCTCTGAGTTCAAGCCCCACAACTGACAGAAAAAAAAAAGAGCAACAAAATCAGTTACTGCACTAGTTTCATGGAGCATCTACTCCATGTTCTGGCTTGTGCTGGCACTACAAAGGAAATGAGGGTGACTCAGGACAATCTTTGCCTCTGGTTGACTTACAATCATAGAGGAAAGTATCAAATGATCAAGGCAAAGAAATAATGGGAGACAGAAGGAGGGCAGAAAGAGTGCTCATGCCTTAAAATGCATGAAAAGAGAAATAATTGAAGAGAAGGACTAGTTTTTTTTTTTTTAATTGTGAAAATACTGTTACAGAGGGATTACAATTACATGGGCAAGATAATGAGTACATTTCTTATCAAGCATTGTAGCCTCCTCCTTTGTTTCCCCTTCCCGTCCCTTCCAAGCCTCTCCCCCCCACCCAATCCTTCCCCCACTCCCCCCTCCACCAAAGTTGTAAAGTTCGTTTTCGACATGACAACTTGTACTTCTCATTGTTGCAGAGAAAGACTAGTTTTAAGGTTCCTTTTCTCCAGTTGGTCCTGAAGAAGAGGGAACTGAATTTATTACAATGCAACAGGAAAACCAAACTCCATATACATGTACAGAAAAAGGTATAGGGAAATAAAAAGCAGAACTTAAGCCGTATGCATATTTTCCCCTAATAAAAACAGTGGAAGTGCACATGAAGCCAATGGAAGTTAGACAGGAACATCATTTTGTGGTTGGACATCTATTTTAAATTTTCTTAAGGTCATCTGTTCTACATCATCCAAGATACTGTCCTGGATATTCATGTGATAAGTACAGGCCAGGGGTAGAATGAAATACTAGTTCTTGGGATATGGATTACCTGAGATAGAAGAAATAATAATTTTTGTTTGTTTGTTTGTTTTTTCCTCCTTAGCAGCACCAGGAATTGACTTCAGGGCACTTGAGCTATATCTCTAGTCCTTTTACTTTTTCCATTTGTTTACAGTTAGTCTTGCACATTTTGCTTTGGCTAGCCTAAGCCTGAGTTCCTTCTATTTCAACCTCCCATATTTCCATATTTAACATAGGATTAATAGTTTTTAGTTCATCTTTTGTTCCTTTTTTCTACCATCAATCCTCTACTAATACAACATACAACACAGACACATATATCATATTTATCCCCACCCTCCTCTTGCCTCTACTCCAGAAGGATTCAGGAATCAGGAATCATGAGCACAGAGTTCCAGCCACAGAGCAGGGTTTTTTTTTGTTTTTGTTTTTTAACTCCCTTGCTCCTGTTAGTGACCACTTTCTATGGAGAAATTGGAAAGGCAGATTTCTCTCAGAGGAGCATGTTTGCTGATTGGACTTTATTGAACGTGTTTCTAGGATTTGTAACCTATAAACTTATTTTATTTAACATCTTGAGATATGGCTCTGTCACTGCTAACTTTCCTCACTTGGGTTGTCTCTCAGTCTCCTACTCCTGTGAACATTTGAACATGCGGCTCCTCAGTGCTAGGGAGGCTATTACATTAACGTAGACAGCAGGTGGGCACTAAAGAAATTGGAAAACAACAGCTGATGGAAGTCACGGTGCACTGTGAACTCCTACAAACCATCTCTCCCCTCGATAGCACCAGAAACACCAGCTCTTAAACCATCACTGAGAGTAGAAGTGGGAATGGTACTGAGCTCCGATTGTAATCCCTTCAGGGTGTCTTTATATGAAATCAGCCAGCCTCAGAAAGTTGTCTTGGGCTGTGTGTGTGTGTGTGTGTGTCTGTGTGTCTGTGTGTCTGTGTGTCTGTGTACATGAGTGTACATTGCAGAGGTGGTATAGAGTGACGATCTTCCTATTGGCATAAAAATTAAGTGGTTTTTGTTTTGCAAGGATATCGAGGAGACTGAGTAAGGATTAAGGAAAGAAAACAAGAGGGGCTGGAGATTCAGCTCAGTGGTTAAGCATGTGCTTAACATTCATGAGGCCCTGAGCACCACAAACAAAAAATAAATCCCATAAGAGAAAACCATCAAGCCAGCCACAGATGGCTCTTGTCTGTAATCCTAGCTACTCAGGAGGCTGAGATCTTAGGAACATGGTTCTAAGCCAGCCAGGGCAGGAAAGTCCGTGAGACTCTTATCTCCAATAAACTACTCGGAAAAAGCCTTAAGTGGCACTGCGGCTCAAGTGGTAGAGTACTAGCTTTAAGCACATAGAGGCTCAGGGACAGAACCCAGGCCCTGAGTTCAAGTCCCAGGACCAGCAGAGAGAGAGGAGGGGGGAGGGGGAGAACAATCACAAAAGCCAATATTTATTGACTATCCATCCATATGTCAGGCAGTATGCTTTGCTTCCTCCCTCCCTAATGCTTACATTCAAAGTTTCCTTTAGTTTTTTTCTCCAAGCCTATGATGTGAACATTATAATTTACATGCATTTACAGAGAGGGAGACGAAGGCCTAGAGAAATCACAGTCAGCATTTGATCTCCAGAGCTTGTGTTCCTCCCTGCTAGGTGAGTTCAGTGGGAAGGGAGCATTGGAGCAGGAAATAAGTGTTTTGAATGGGCCATTATGAATAGGCAGGGTGAAAACATGGCTTCCTATCTGGAAAACACCAAACCAGTCCTAGAAAGTTCAGTGAAATCCAGGGAAGATAACCTCTCCTGCCTTTGGTTCTTTGACTCAGATGCCTGGTAGAAAAACTGTTCTGTCCTAAGCATTTTGCTAACTGAAGATTGATGGTTTGGATTTGCATGGTGGAGCAAGGAGTCAATTTCCTCAGACTCTCCAGAATGGCTGGCCTGGGAGAAGATGGGACTGAACCAACAACCACATTGATAATTGGAGACATGGGATAGGGCACAGAGGTCCCAGCTTAGTTCTTGCCGTGGTCATCATTAGCACTGCTGATGGGTACATCATTCCTAGTGGCAAATATTGCAGTTGAGGTAAATCTGTGGTGTGAATGGTGCTCTCCTAGATGGTGAGCACTCTTGTAAATGTATCACCACATTACCTACTTAATCTTGACAGCTATTTTATTGTTATCATTTCTACTTTGTGCACGAAGACAGGCATGGGAGGCAGGGTGCTCAGATTTGCCCACCCTCATCTAGCCAGAGAGAAGGAGAGCTTGGTTTTGATCAGGGCAGGCTAACACTGGACTCCTCGTCTGTTCTAAAGGCCACCTTCAGGGAGCTTGTCTTCCGAGAGTTGCCACACATACGGGTGACTGTTAAGCCCTGAGTCTACCTACAGAGCCAAGTGTGAGGAGGAGAGAAAACATTCATTATGCACTTAAATCGAGAATATTGCTGGAGCAGGGCCTGGCACATGAATGGAGAGCAGTGTCTGGAACTTTCTGTGGTCCTTGGAGCTCTTCATGTGTGAGTGATTTCTGCTTTCTAAAACACTCTGGTTCCTTTCTTTCAGGATTCTTCTTTGGTGATTGTCAGAGGAAATAACTCCCGCTGGGCCAAATGGTTAGCACATGGCCTCCCATGTGGAGTGGTGTGAGAAAGCTGTAAATAAACCATCTTGCTGCCCTACTCTGAACCTGCAATGTCTACTCTTGGTCCTGCTAGAGAATTTGTTGATGTGTAGAAGTCTGAGAGGCTAAATGGCCAAGAGCCCCGCTTGATACATGCTTACCTCACCTAGGAGGGAGAGCTCCATAGAGGACTTGTTTGGTATCTAATGAGGTATCCAGGCAGAAATATCCCAAGAATCTCTTGTGAACTAGTCAAGACTTGCGGGAAGGAAGGTGCTTTCCTACCTGAGCAGTCCATCCCTGCTCCAGAGAGAGCAGAACATTCCAGGGTCCAGGAAGGGGCACCTAGAAAGGGATGCCTAATTTTAAAGCCTCACTTCTGTCAGTATACCTTGTAAGTTACCAGTACAAACACACATGGGAGAAGCCCTAGAGATATGATTAGGAAGGTTCTACTTTGTCTTCCTTCCACTTTGATGAGCTTGGATGACATATGTAGACATACATCAGATAGCTGTATGGGTGCTGTTGACAGTTCATGAGCTCCAACCATCTGAGGCATCAACAATGATTCATTAGATGATGTCAGGGGCCCAGGAGCCTTAGATCAACAATGGATAAATTGGTGGTACTCTTGCTCTTGGCCTAAAACTCATCTTTTCTTTCTCTTATTTTTGGCTCCTTTACCTAGATCGTGCCTGCATCCAGCCTAGATCCTGTATTAGCTGTTGGTCTGGAGCCGGAGGAAGATAAAAGAGGCAATATGGATGCCCAAGTGGAGCTCTGGACCCCACCAGATTTCCCTCAAACCTCTAAATATTTGTCTCAGGTGCCCTAGCTTCTTGTAGGCCACCTTCTCCTGCCATTTAGTGAGACAGGAAGATGGGATATAGAGTTTTGTCAAAAAATCTTATCTCCTTTCACTCTCTAGCTCAATCCCTTTGAATCTCCTTTGGTGGGTACTTAGAATACAACTTCTTGGGGTTGGAGGGGTGGCTCAGTGCTAGTCAATAAACTGAAGTGTCCATTGAGTCCCTGTCTCAGACCGCCCCCCCCCCCCCCCCATACAGGTTCATGTGTATGTGTATGTATGTATGTGTATGTGTGTGTTAGTACTAGGGGCTTGGGCCTTGTGCTCTTGCTTGGGTTTTTTCCACTAACAATTGGCACTTTACCACTTCAGCAACACCTCCCTTTCTTGCTGATTAATTGGATATAAGAATCTCAGAGATTTACCAGCCCAGATGCCCCTCAGTAGATGAATGGATCAAGAAAATGTGGTATACATACACAATGGAATTCTATGCCTCCATCAGAAAGAATGACATTGCCCCATTTGTTAGGAAATGGAAATACTTGGAAAAAAATTATATTAAGTGAAGTAAGCCAGGCCCAAAGAAACATAGGGCCCATGGTTTCCCTTATTTGCAATATCTAATATTTGTCTGAGTCAAGCAGAAAAGGTCAGATAAGGTGAAGTTAGGAAAATGAACTCTTAGATATGTATTTAAATGTTTTTTTCTTTCATGCATTTGTTTCTAACGCATTTATAAGATTATTTCTTTGTTGCTTTGTATGTCCCTCCCTCACAGTATAACCCCTGCTTTCACTGTATTTGATGTCGGTATAATTTGTGGAGGGGAAGGGGAAAAACAAGTCATTTAAATAAGGATACAGGTGGACCTGTTGCAACAATGAGAAGTACAAGTTGTCATGTCGAAAACAAACTTTACAACTTTGGTGGGGGGGGGGGAGGATTGGGTGGGGGGAGTGGGGGGAGGCTGGGAAGGGATGTGAAGGGTAAACAAAGGAGGAGGCTGCAATGCTTGATAAGAAATGTACTCATTATCTTGCCTATGTAATTGTAACCCCTCTGTACAGTATGTTCACAATAAAAAATTAAAAAAAAAAAAGAATCTCAGAGATTTATCAGTTTAGGCTGGTTTCAAACCTCAACTTTCAAATCTCAGCCTCTGGATTGGCTACTATTAAGCATGAGTCATCAGTACCCACTAAAATACTAGTTTCTTTATCTTGGTTCTCTACAGTTTTCAGAACCTGACTGCATTTACATCTGAAAACTACCATTCACTAGTCACAGGACTCTGTGGAAGGTCTTTGAACAATATACGTTATTTCATTTTCTGGAAAATAAGAAAAACAGTACTGATCTGTATTGGTTACATTGTATGTACCGCATCTGATTCTCCTTGACCCATGCTCAGAGTTTGTCTCTTTCTGTCCACCTGGATGGAAGGTCCTACTACAGGATATGAGAGCTGGCATCACATGTAGCCATCACAATCTAGAAGTGTAAGGGAGTTAATATTCATTGAGCAAAATTAGAATGACAGGGAAATGTAAGAAAGGACAGAGTCGGCAGATAAATTCTTTCCTCCAGGAAGAGGAAACACTGGCAAGTGCTTGGGAGAGTCAGCCTGTAACCATAGCACAAGATTGTACATACCCATGCTGAGGAACATGGAGACAGCTAGAGGATATGTCAGGGAAGAATCTTCCCCCCAAAGCTCTGAGTCAGACCTGAAGGATTCATGCAGTTAGATGCATTTCCATTTCCAAGACATAGACTCTGGACTGTGCTCTGAGCTGATGCTAAAGCTTCAGAGGTAAATGAGGGCACCTTGCCTCTGTCACTGAGTGGAAAGATCATGGATGTGCTCTGAATGTGCTGAGTGAGCCAGGCTTCTGCAGGCTCAAATGTACTCTGGAACTCTGGTGGGATTCCCAAAGCCTTGGCTGTGCTGGTCCCTACACTCTCATGTATACCGTGACCCCATTCTGCATGGCTGAATGCTTGTGCTGCGAACTGCCCCTAAACCTCCCTTGTGGCTCAATCACTGGTTTCTGAGACTGAGATCCAGGGTGCTGAAAGTCTCTTTTATTTGTTAGCTGGGTGTGAATTCCTTCCATGGATCAGGACATGTTGGGTTCAGAGGACCTGGGCTAGTTTCTGTCTTTTGCACTACCTTCTTCAAACACAGCCTATGTGGATAGGGCCAGCAGGTGAGACGGATGAAAGATGAGAGTTCTGACTCATCATTTGTCAGGAAATGGATGAAGAGAAGAATCAGAATGGACAATGGTGGCCAGATCAGGACACCTAGATACAGTGGCCATGGGGAAGAAAAACAAGACCTCATAGAGGAGGGATATTTTCAGATATGTAATTAGAAATGGCTTGTGTTATAAGTAACAAAAAAGATAGTGGGTGAATTTCATTAATTTCTCCTTATTGTGATAGCTATCATATGCAAAATTTTGCACATATGCAATTTAAAGACTATTAAATACTTCTTTTCCCCTTAGGTTACTTGACTAAGAGAATTTGCTAGTCTCTTTAAAGCTTTTTAATCCTCTCTTCAGAGGTAACTGCTCTCTTGAATTTTTGTAAATCAAGTCTTTACTATCTATTTTTCTTTTTATCATATGAGTATTTATTCCTAACCAATATAGTGACCAGCTTTGTACAGTTCTACTGTGTTATTTTGTCTGGAGTTTATTGGCCTTTTTAAATTGGAAGTATACAATTCATTAAAAGGAAAGCTGGAAAGTTAACATTATAGGCAAAGGTGTGAGGATCTTTCAGAAATTTGGTTCAGGATGGAGAAGTCTAGAGACTTGTTTCCACAGTTTTCTTTGTGGCACCTTAGATATGCACTTGTCCTGAGAATATGAGATGGATACCCCAAATATATTAATTAGGTCAGCCTCTAAAGGAAAAATACCCTTTTCAGTGTAAAGGGAATTACACTTAAGAGATCATGTAATTCTTTTCTTGAATCCTTAAGTAAAAGAAATGAAGGAGGGGCTGGGGGTTTAGCCCAGCAGAAGGGCGCCTGCCCAGTGTGTGCAAGGCCCTGGGTTCCATCCTCAGCCCTGGAAAAGAAAAAAAGAAAGAAATGAAGGAAAATGGATGATAAGGATGGTCTAATTCAGATGTTCTTGCCATCCTAGACTTTCTGAATTAGATTTGGAGATTAACTGTGTAATGATTGTGTGTGTGTGTGTGTGTGTGTGTGTGTGTGTGTGTGTGTGTGTGTGTATACATATATACATATGTATATATATCCTTCTTTAAGGAACAAAATTGACAATCTGTCATGACAATCATGTGGTGATAAAAAATGTAGTTTATGTCTTGATGAGTATCATCATTAAGATACGAGTTGTGATACTGTACTTTAGCCGGAAACTCTGTAGAGTGCCATCCAAGTATCAGCTAGTTCCCCTCACAGACATTATGGCACTTTTTCAAGTGATTTTGATGCTTACCTAAGGTTCATGTCCATTGCTTTAAGTTTTAAGCCTCTTCTGAAGCTAGCACTTCAGGTTGATGTGGAGTTCTTCAAAGTCATTTTAGTCAATATCTTAGCCATTTTGCTTAACTAGATTTTCATAAGTTGGGTTTCATGATTAGAGAATTCAATGGCCCCAGGAACACTACAAAATTGAAGGTAAATTTCAATGTTTTGTGGAGAGAGGGTCCATTATAGTTACATTTATAAAAAGATCCATGATTAAAACAGTTTAGAACCTCATTAGTATATATTTTGTCAATTCTGAACCCATGTAAGATCTATATAAGAAAAAGAGGATTATTGATTTACAGATACAGTTTTGGCTCTGTGTGTGTGTGTGTGTGTGTGTGTGTGTGTGTGTTTGGTGGAGTAAAAAAATGATACTCCTCAGATAAACTAATCAAGGTGTTCATAACATGTAGCTCAAGTTACTTAATAGAAAATTACACCCAGTAAAACAATCTAATCTGAAAATAAGCAAACCATATGAACCAACATTTGTCTGAAGATGTACAGATGAGAATAAGCACATGGAAAGCTATTCAGCATTATTAGTCATTAGGGAAATGTAAATTAAAATTACAATGGGATCAAAATATACCATCATGATGTCTAAAGTAAAAAGTAGGGGTTGCATCACAAGTGTGTTGTTGGGGAATGCTAATTGGTATAGCCATTCACAAAACTGTTGAATATGAATGTGTGTGGGGTGGGGTGGTATGGGGTGTGTGTGTGTGTGTGTGTGTGTGTGTGTGTGTGTATGTGTGTATTGTGAGACTGAACCCAGGGCTCTGAACAAACCAAACAAGTGCTCTGACACTGAAGTGCATACCCAATCCCCTGTTTAGCACTTTTAAATACAACTAGTATACAAGTGAATTATTTCATTCTTGTGCATTTAGTTATTTCAGAGAAATTAAAATTTAGAATTATATAAAATATGTACCCGAATGTTAGCTTTAATCATAACTCTAAACTACAAAAATATCCAGATACTCTCCAATGGTTAAGCATACTGTACATCCTTATTATTACAGAAAAATCAGTAATCAAAAGAATGAACTATTAATAGATGCAACAAATTTGAACAAAATTTTAGGAAATCTTGCTGAGTCTACAGAAACAATATAAAGGCTATATTCTGTATGATTGTATATATATAGTCTTTTTTAAAGGATAAAATTGAGTTCACCTGGGAGAGGACAGATAGGGAAGGAATTTAAGTTTTAAGCTGGTGGTTTGAATGGCCAAAAAATTAAAGATAAGTTATATCAAGGAATGTTCCTGAACTAAAGTAACATAGGTTATTTTTCAGGCTCATTGTGGAATCAAAGACAGAATGATTCCTCTAGCATTTAGAAAAACCCTCTAGGAAACCAAGAAGTTAAGTCTGGTTCCTCCAGTCTTCTCTTTCCCCTGTAGGTCAACACTTGGTTCCATGTTGTAAGGGGAATGTGCATACAGATACCGTATGAGGATACTCAGGCCTGGAACATCTATCTTTGGCCTGCTTCCCCCTCCTGGGTTGGCCTCAAGGGTCCACAGCAGGAAATTACAAGGTGCTTGGTGTTACACATAGCCAGGGACAAACAGAATAGGGATGACACCCTTGAAATGTCTCCAGAGCCCTCTACTGTCCCCTTTTACTTTTCCCAGTGGAAGGAGGACATGCTAAAACAAATGAGCAACACCAAGGTGTGAGAGTGCAGCAATCACTTAAACAAAATGTCAGCAATGCAACAATTGCATATCATATCAGAACAAGTAGGCACAAAAGGAAAACTGTAATGGTAATGCTATTAAAATAAGGGTTGATACTTTAAGACCTGCAATGAGAGAACCATAGACTTACAGATTTTGTTTACTGAGTATTATGCACTAGGCACTATGTGAAACATTTTATATCGGTGCTGTCTTTTAATTTAGTTACCCACAAGGTGGGTACTGTTATTATGCCCATTTAATGCATGAGGAATGAAGACACAGAAAATATTTCTTCTCAAAGTCACATAGTACAGGTTTCAAATTAAAGAAAGGTGACTCTCTTAAACACACACAGATGTGTCTGATGAAGCATCCTCTTCATCAATGTAGCAGCAGAAACTTTGTGACTCTTCCTAGTATTTCATGGGAGCTAGATGTCCCAGAATACTGAATTAGTGTGTTTAAATAAACTCTAGTGATCTGCTAATTTAAATTTGTGAATATCAATCTTTACTTCCTATTAGTAACTCACCCAGTGAATTTAAGACCTTTTTGATCAGGTAACTATTAGAAGTTTTCAAAATTAAGCAGCTTTCTGTGGGTCAACACGACTTACTATTTCTGTAATTTGAGCAGTCAGGAAGATCCTATGGGCATTGGATCATATTTTGAGAAATACGGAGAATTTTGTGAAACTGATGTTTTAAACTCTGAGCTGTACACTTGTAATCAAGTGCTTTTCTATTTGAGCCATACTCTCAGCCCCTTTTAGCTTTATTTTTTAGATAGTCTCATACTTTTGGCTGGGTCCAGTTTTAGACCATGGATACTCATACTTTTCCCTTTCAAGTAACTGGTATTACAGACATGAATCACCAGGCACTGCCTGACCTCTAGGCAGGACTTTGTAAGGGTTGCTGGACAGATCATTCTCTCTGGTACTCTTTCTGGAGGATCCATCAGTATTGGATACAAATAACTCTTGTAAAAATTTTACATTTAAGGCTGGGAAGGTAGCTCAGTGGTAGAGTGCTTGCCTTGCATGCATGAGGCCCTGGGTTTGATTCCTCAGCATCACAAGCAGAAAAAGCCAGAAGTGTGGCTCGAAAGGTAGAGTGCTAGCCTTGAGCTGAAGAGCTGAGGAACAGTGCCCAGGCTCAGAGTTCAGGCCCCATGACTGGCAAAAAAAATTACATTTACATTTAGTTAGAGTCTGTGCAAGGAATCAGCTTACAACATGCAAACAAAAACAAGAACAAAACAAAATATGAATGCTGGGAAAACTAGATGTCCACATGCAGAAAACTGAAAATAGGTCCCCATGTGTCATCTAGCCACTAATATTAATTCAAAATGGATCAGAGACCTTGATGCAAGATCTGAAATCATGAAAAGATTACAGGAAGGAGTAGGAAAAACATTAAGACTTCTCGGCACAGGAAGCAATTTTCTGAATAAAGACCCTGGGACACAGCGAATAAAAGAAAGAATTGACAAATGGGATCACAGCAAACAAAAAGTTTATACATGGGAAAGAATAAAACTAACAAGCTAAAAAGACAGCCTGAAGAATGGGAGATTTTTGCCAGCAATACAACAGACAGGGGCCCAATATCAAGAATATACGAACAGTTTAAGAAAGTAAATGGTAGGGGAAAAACAAAGGAGAAAGCAACAATGCTTGATAAGAAATGTACTCATTACCTTGCTCATGTAACTGTAACTGCTCTGTACAGTATTTTCACAATAAAAACTTATTAAAATATTCTTGAATTATAATTGTAATGATTCAGTTTTGCTTTGAGCCAATTAAAAATAATCCTATCAACATACAAAAAAACAACTAAGTCCTCAAAGAATCAACAGACAAATGAGCTAAATAGAAATGCCTCAGAAGTAAAAATCGCCAATGGACACATGAAGAAATGTCCGACATTTTTGTCCATAAAGGGAAATGTAAATAACTCAAGCGGTGTAATTCCTTAGAAAAGCTCACCCACAGTTCAACAACATAAATATCAGGAAATGGATGCTGAAAAGGTGGGAGAGCAAGGTGTCAAGGGGCAGGGGTAAACAAATGAAGAGAGGAATGGGAGGGGGAGAATGAACTTATAAAATTTAATACATAGCCCACAAAATTAGGACAATTGGAAGGAGTGGAAGGGGTGGGAGAGATGGCAAAGAATGATGAAAGCTACATCAATTAAGATGCTCTGTATTCATAAACTACTTTGTTGAATGGAAATTCTTTTGTATAACTACTTAAAGATAACGAAAGTACAATTAAAAAATGCAGTGCAATGGAACCATTGACTGAAATCTAGCCAGACTCCCTACAAACTCTAATTCAGGACCAGGTATTGAGAATCTGTTTCGGTTACTCATTTAGACTGGGAACAATGCTTCACCAATAACTTAATTATATTTTCCTCAGTACCTAGAGAACTTCTCATGACATGTTATACTTAAATATGGATGGTTTCAGGCTCTTGTTAGGAGAGGGTTTCAGTAATTGAAGAAAATAGGAATTTTATTCAAATTCAACATTTCCAATTTGTAATTTATCCTTTTGAAGTCTCTTTGTAATTATTCTTTTTGAAAATTTTTTTCAGTATTGGCATAGTAAATCTAAATTACGTAATTAGATGGTAAATTTTCTCATATTAGAAATGAACCACTTTCTCATGTAACTGTTTTTAAAGGCTATTTTGTTCTTTGATTGATTAAGAAAGGATATTCTGGGGCTGGGAAGATGGCTTAGTGGTAGAGCGCTTGCCTTGCACGCATGAGGTCCTGAGTTCGATTCCTCAGCACCACATAAACAAAAAGAAAAAAGCCAGAAGTGGCACTGTGGCTCAAATGGTAGAATACTAACCTTGAGCTGAAGAGCCGAGGGACAGTGCCCAGGCCCAGAAAAAAATAAAAAGGATATTCTACCCCTCTTTTCTCCCATAAAAATCAAGGAAGAGCTAGATATGTTGGTGTATACCTGTAATCCCAGTACTCAGGAGGCTGAGGTAGGAGGATTGAGAGTTTGAGTCAAGGCTAGGCTATACAACAAGAGCCTGTCTCAAAACAAACAAACAAAAAGAAATAGAAGAAATAAGGCTGGGTGCCAATGGCTCACACCTGTAATTGTAGCTACTCAGGAAGCAGTTCAAAACCAGCCTGGGCAAGAAAATCCATAATACTCATCTCCAATTAACCACCAGTAAACCAGAAGTGGTGCCATGACTCAAAGTGATATAGCACTAGCCTTGAGCAAAAAAGCTCAGGGACAATGCCCAAGCCTTGAGTTCAAGGCCCACAACTGACTAAAAAAATTATACAGTCATTGCTCTGTAAAACATAAAATGATACAAACTTTAAACCTTTTATAGTTCTCTGATTTTATATCACAGGCAAACACTAAAGTTGCTACTAGCTAGCCTGTTTGGTAATCCATTGAGTATCTACAATGTGCTTAGTAACTCTAATGGTATAGCAAAATGGCAACTGTATTAGCTTTCATGAACTATGGTCTTGTGGACAGACATAAATGGAGTAATCAAATAACAGAGTGTTTACTTCTAAAGAGAAATGAGCACTAGGACACAAAGAAATACAGGTCCAAAGAGAGTATGGCAGAAGAGTATTAGGAGACAGTTCTCAATGAACTATAATTTCACAAGTCATGAAGGACAATCAAAGGGAAATTTTAGACCAGAAAAATACATAACAAAAATTTCAATGGAGAGGCTTAGCATAAGAATCAAGGGCCAGAAAGAAAGAATAAATGAACTTGAAGATAAGGTGATAAAAATTCTGAACAGAGAGAAAAATAAAACAACACAGAGGCATAAGTGTTTTGATAACCCATGGATATATAAGAAATAAGACCTGTCATTCATGCCACATATAACTACAGATTCAAGAAGGGTAAACCCTAACCCCAAAGGGACTTCAAGAGGATAAATTGCAAATTGGAAATGTTGAATCTGAATGAAATTCCTATTTTCTTCAATTACTGAAACCCTCTCCTAACAAGAGCCTGAAACCATCCATATTTAAATATAACATGCCATGAGGGGTTCTCTAGGTACTAGGAAAATATAATTAAGTTATTGGTGAAGCATTGTCCCCAGTCTAAATGAGCAACCGAAACAGATTCTCAATACCTGGTCCTGAATTAGTTTGTAGAAAGTCTAGCTAGATTTCAGTCAATGGTTCCATTGCACTGCATTTTTTAAATTGTACTTTCATTATCTTTAAGTAGTTATACAAAAGAATTGCCATTCAACAAAGAAATCTATGTTGAGACATAGAATAGTCAAATTTCTAGAAACTAAAGATAAAGACTGAAAAGTAGTGAAAGTCTTATTTAGAGAGCAAACAATCCTAAAGAGAGTAATATTCTATGAAATCCAGGTGACACATGTTTTTCCAGTGCTAAAAGAAAAAAACAACATCTGATTTGGAATTCTATAGCCAGGAAAAATACCCTTCAGGAATGAAGGGAAAATTAAAACTTTTTCAGGATAGAGGAAACTATAATCATTCATCAACAGCAGACCCCTTCCAACACCCAAGAAAATGATTAAGTTGGGGTTTGGATAGCTCAGTGCTGCCACTTGCTCCCTATGTTTGATCTCCAGAATTGCAAAACAAACAGCTCTCCCTCCATCCCCAAAAAATGACCATAGAAATTCTCACAATAAAAATAAAATCATAGAAGAAGAAATCTTGGGATATAGGAAGTAAGGAAAATATAGCAATGTAGGAAATACAGTTAAGGACACTAAAAAAAAAAGGAGTAAGGAAAAATGCATATATGCAGAGGACTTTTCTTCTCTTAACTCTTCTTAAATGTATTTGACTACTGAAGTAAAAATCACAATACTGTTGGATGTTGTATGTGGAGGAAGTGGTTTAGGTAATTACAGGATATCACACATGGGAAATATAAGGTAGGATGTCCATACTTCATGGCACAAATTTGCAGACAATAATGATTTAGGCCTTTTTCATCTTTCTTCGTCTACACCAGGCATAGAACTTTGCATTGTATTCCCAAGATATTTTGTGAATAAGGCAGTGAATGAAAAAATAAAAACAATCTTAAAATAACAGCTGAACATCAGGCTACAGTTTTACTCTATAGAAACCTCTGAACTCTTCCTAGCATTTTCTGCCCTTAAGATATATCCTCCTTTGATCTAGAGAAATTGTAACCTTAGGAGGAGGTAATTAGGAGACAGTACCTGCAAAAACAGATGAACCTGCACCAGAAGAATGTTCCAGAAGCCTCTAGGCATGAGAATCCCAGGGCAGTTGCTTTTGGACACATTTCAGTCTGGGTTAAACATTAATTTCTTCCAGCTCACGTTCACCTTGCTCTTTTCCTATAAACATCTGGATTTCTGAAGGCTATTTCCCTTTTCATATTTTTCTTCCCTCTTTCCCTCTTCCTCTTGCTCCATTTTTCCTCTTGTTCCCTTCCTTTCTCACTCTTTTCTCTTCTTTTCTTCTTTCTTTCTTTTACAGTATTGAGGATAGAACATAGGTCTTATACATTCTAGACAAATGTTGTACCACTTGGTTCATATTTTATTTTTGAGACACAGTGTCCCTAATTTTTCTCAATCTATCAATCCTCCTACCTCTGCTCTTGAGCTATAATTAATTACAAGTTTGGGCAAACATGCTAGGTTTTCTTCTTCCTCCTTTTTTTAAGTAGGAAAAGGAATGCATTTTAAGAAAAGAAACATATGGTCAGAGGAGAAGTATAAAATATAGAAATATAAAATGAATATAGAGCCTGATGAAGGTGGCTCACGCTTGTAATCCTAGCTACTCAGGAGGTAGAGATCGAACGAATGCAGTTCAAAGCGAGCTTGGGCAGGAAAGCCTGTGAGACTTTTATCACCAGTTAACCAGCAAAAAGTTGGAAGTTGAGCTATGGTTCAAGTGGTAGAGTTGAGTCTTGAGCACAAAAGCTCAGGAATAGTGCTCAAGCCCTGGGTTCAAGCCTCAGATCTGGCGCTTGTGCGCTTGTGTGCGCATGCACACACACACACACACACACACACACACACACACACACACACACATACACACACGACCAAGAAAATGAATATACAGTACATCTACCTTTATGGATTTGTTACATATAGTTTTGACTAACAATGGTCAAAAGTAATAAATAAAGTCAAAATAAATTTCAAAAACAGAAATTTAAACTCTTGCATGCATGCTGATGCAGAGATGCTCTAAAGTCAATCCTGGGTTGAAAATCAGTGTGTGATTGGATGAGTGTTTCCTTGCCTTTGTCAAGTATGCCTCCCCAAAAGCAAATAGTACTCCAAGAGCTAGGTAAAAGTTAATATGCTTAATTTAAGTGATGAAGTGAAAACTTTAGATTTGTGGAAAGGTGCACGTCTTTAGCAGGAGTTGGGCAATATTTGAGGGAAAAATGAATCAAGCATCACTACAATATTGAATTCTATGCACCTTGCATATTAGTGTTTTCTCTGTGGTGGTCTCCCTGGGGGCCCACAGATACCAAGTGTCTATTGTACTCATAAGCTATCTTGGTCATTATTTTCTAACCACATAAGTAACAAATACAGAGAGTGCCCTATACAAAATAGTGGTAGGGGGTGTAGTTCTGGGTTCATTTCTAGCTGTTCCACTGGTAACACACTATCTGGTCTGGATGGAGATAGTGAATGGACATGAAGGAATCAAGAGGGAAAGTTGTTCAAAAGCAGGTGAATTATTTTTCTTATAGCAACTTGGTATTTTGATTTCTGTTCTGTCATGAACATGTTTTGCCTGCAGAAGGGACTTTTTCAAGGCTCTGTTTGGTCCAGTGTGGCAGACAGGAGGTTTATACAGAAAACAAACAATGCAGCCGGCGGCTGAGCACACACAGTAAATTACTGCTGGGTTATGGGTAACAGCAAAGTTGCTCTGAGCAGTCATTCTCATCTTTCTTCCTCCTTTATGAACACAAGGCCCCAGAATGTCCTTTCACAATGACTGTTGTTTTAACACTAGGGTCTGAGTGGCTGACTTGTGAGGAATTTTGGAGCAGCATGTTATTTGCCATTTCTCTTATCTGGAAGAGGACGCTGGGACAAGGTAGTGATATATCAGGTAGGAATTTTTAGCCCTAAGGCTCACTCTCTGTGTTTTCTACTTTGTCCTTTATTCTCCATACACAATCAATAATATGGGTAGGCTTGTTTCTTTCAAATATTTTCTACCTTCATTCTTTTCTCTCTGGTCATGTTACTAATAGGCCAGGATTTCTGCTCCAACCACTCCTGGCCAACCTCCACATTCCTCTATTCAGATAACTCTACATTTTGCGTTCTTTTCTTACCTGCTAAAAACCCTCTAGTACTTCCTCTTTTTCCTTGTTGTTTTCAATTCATGAATAGACATAACAATAAAAATTGTTGGGTGAAGATACAGATTTCTCAGTTATAGGAATGCTAGTTTCTTCTGTAAGATGGCAAATCTACCCTTATTTACCATGTAGATTAAAAAAGAGCAAGCCCAGCGTAGGTAGCTCACGCCCATAATCCTGGCTACTCAAGAGGCTGAGATCTGAGGATTGAAGTTCAAAGCCAGCTTGGGCAAGAAAGTCAGTGAGACTCTTACCTCCATTTAACTACCAGGAAACAGGAAGTAGAGCCGTGGCTCAAAGTGGTAGAGTACTAGCAAAAAGAGCTCAGGGATAGCACTCAGGCCCACGTTCAAGTCCCATGACAGAAAGAGAGAGGCACACACACACACACACACAGAGACAGAGAGAGACAGACAGAGACAGAGAGACAGAGACAAAGAAAGAGAGACAGAGAGAGACAGAGAGAGGATTAATATTTAATTTGTTCCAAAATATAGACTAATTTCCTGTCCTGTCTTATCTTTCATGTAGGATTTTCTGTCAGCTTTCTGATGTGTGTGTAAGTTGGGTAGGAATGTATTTCTTTTCTTTATTATCTACTCTCATCCTTTATTACTCCACTTGGTATTGTTTTCTTGAACTCTGGGCCTGGGTGCAGTCCCTAATTTTTTTACTCAAGGCTAGTGCTTGAGCCACAGCTCCACTTTTGGCTTTTTGGTGGTCAATTAATGATAAGAGCTTCACAGAATTTTCTACTGGCTTTGAACTACAATCCTCAGATCTCAGCCTCCTAAGTAGCTAGGGTTACAAGGCATCAGTCCCTGGCACCTGACTCCCATGGGAATTATTTTATTTTGAGAATTTTTGTGCTCAGCAGGCATCATGGTAGTTGCTGAATTTATATTTGTATTTTTGCTGGCAGTGCTATTACTCAAATTGATGGAAATAGCTCTCACATCTTCATTTTTCTGACATCTTTCAGGGCCTAATTCTAGTTTAAATGCTATCAGGAAGCCATAGCCTTAGCTCCCCCTCACAGATTGATTCTATCGGTGTATGGGATTGTGATGCAACTGTGGCACAAAAGCTCCGACAACGTAAGGGATGAGCTCAACGTAGCTCATCTAGATTTTCATAGCCCAATTGTGAGAAGGGCTGGAACCAACCCTTGGGGTCAGCCAGAGCTATGGATGTGCCACCCACAAATCCAGACCCGTGGTAGTTACCATTCCCATTAATTTTTCCGGAGTTTCCTGGTGAGAGAGACTGCTTATTCCAGATCTCTAATGCAAACTTCCTTCTGGTTAGAATCACCCAAAGGCCAGGCAGGATAGTTCACAGACTGCTTTCTAGGGATGATCAGCAGGAAGGATGAGTCTCATAGTGAGCGTTTTGATGTTGAGACTGATAGCGGCTAAGTAGGAGGTCAAACTAAGCTTGTTTTAACTCTTCATTAGCCTCAAGATCTGTGATGAGTTGCTTTAGTTTTTCACTCCTCAGTTTTCTTATCAGTAAGTTGGGGATAATCTGATTAAATCTTAATAATCTTCATGGACTCTGACAAATTAGATCAATCTCAGAAGACAGGCTATTATTATAGCCCCAGAAAAAGAAGCAGTAGACTCTCCGCTAATCCTTAGTGGCTGAACATCAGAAAATGCAGAGGTCTTAACTAAGGGAGAGATCTGGTGGTTAGAGTCCGAAGACAGTCTCTTTCTACTTTCTCAAAGAGTTTGTGGTAACATTTACATTATTTCTTTTGTGAATCTTAGAATTCACCAGTGAAATCAGTTGGGCTTGAAAATGTTGTTTGTGGAAAAAAGTTTGACATCAGATTCAGTTTTTAATTAATATGAGAGTATTTGTACCTCTGTTTTATTTATATCACTAATTTCACTTGAGGGCTCAAGTTTTGAGTTTCCATCATTACTACATTGTTCATTATTTTAAATAACTGGCTCAAACTATATTTGTAGACTAGCTTAATATTAATTCTCTGTATAGTCATTGCAATTCATGGGGCTCTTGCCAGGGCTGCCATTGCTATTGTGTACAATTCATTTTTAATATATATATGTACATACATATATATGTATATATATGCATACATAAATATGTATATATATATATGTACATATATATATATATTTGGTAATGGGGCTTGAACTCTGGGCCTGGGTGCTGTCCCTGAGTTCTTTAGCTCAAGGCCATTATTCTACTACTTTGAGCCACAGCGCCACTTCTGGTTTTCTGGTGGTTAATTGGAGATAAGTATCTCATGGACTTCCCTGCCAGGGTTGGCTTTGAATCTTGATCCTCAGATCTCAGCCTCCTCAGCTAGGATTACAGGTGTGAGCCACTGGTGCCCAGCTATTTATGTGTTTCTTTCTTTTGAAAGAAAAATGTACACACAGTGAAATGTACAAATATTAAATACAATATCTGGCAATTCATGAATCTGTGTAAGCCCATCCCTGTTAGTTACAGAACATTATGACTCAGAACTTCCCCATATGCCACTCAGTGACCATTGCCACAGCCTGAGATGACCACTATTCTCATGTTTCCACTAAGATTAATTTTTCCTGCTTTGAAACTTTATATAAATGTTCTAGCACTATAGTCATTCTTTTATGTAGGACATCTTCCATTCCATATAATTATTTTGTTGCTGAGATTTATCCATATCATTTTTTTAATAACAAGTCTGTTCTTATTAATTGATGAATAGCATTACATGTCAGAAATACAGCACAGGTTTGTTTAAGGCAATTCTGTTGATAGATACCTAGAATGTTAAACCAGTTTTATTAGTAAAACTGCTGTCTAAGTAAATATCCCTGTGAATAGAGACAGTGACCATTTTACTTCTTCCTTTTTGATCCTTATGCTTTTCTGTTTCCTAACATTGGGAAATCAATGTACTTCATCATATTAACAGATTAAGGAAGAAAAATGTATTTGAGCATTGCAAAATGCTTGCATAGGAACACAAAAGAGCACCGGACAAAATGCAATTCCTATTATGATGTTAGATTCTCACATCAAATTAAAAATAGAAGGGAACTACTTCAATCTGATGAAGAACAACTTTAAAAATAACCTATAATATTCTATGATTAAAATGCTGAACGCTTCTCACATAAGATCAAGTAAAAAGCACTATTATTATCCCTGGTATAACTCCAATTGATTATTACGTAGTACCATTTTAATATATTGCTATATTTAATTTCATTGAGGATTTTTTTGTGTGTTCATGAAGTATATTATGTAGGGTTTTTTTTTTTTTTGTAATTTCCTGGTCAAACCTTATCTCAAGGTTATATGAGCCTCATAAAAGGAGTTAAGAAGCAATCTCTACTTTCTATTTTCTGGAAGAGTTTGTGTTAACACTCATATTACTTCTTTTGTGAGTCTTAGCTAGACTCCACTAGTGAAATCAGCTGGGCCTAAAGTTTTGTTTGTGGAAACATTTTTTGATACCAGATTTCTTTAATAGATATGAGAATATTCATATTAATTATTACATCATTTTGATAAATTTTATTTTCAAGGAATTTGTATTTGCATGCAAATTGTTCTGATTTGGATGTAGAATGTCCCTCAATGGTTCATGTATTGAATACCTGCTCCCTAGGCTTCAGTGCTTGGAGGTGTAGCCCTGATTTGATTGTGAGAGCACCAACTTCATAATTAGCTCATTGATGAGTTCATGGCTTTTTGTTTTAGTTTTTTCTTTTTGAGACAATTATATAACTTAGACTTCCTTTGAACTTGCTGGTCTGAAACTTGTGATTCCCCTGCTTCAACCTCCTGTGGGCCAGAATTATAGGCACCTTCTACCTTCTACCGCTATTGGACTGAATTCCTGACTCAACGGTTGGTTCCGAGGTGGGTCCTATTTGGATGAAGTTGGTCACTCGAGAGCATATTGCCTCAGGCCCTGTTCTTTCTTCCTTATTTTTTCCTGCTTCCTCACTGCTGTGGGATGAGCAGCCCTGCTCTATCTTGTGCTTTTAGTCACATTTGAGGCCTAGAAGCATGGGAACTAGCTGATTGTGGGTTAAAAATTCTAAAACCGAGAACCAACTTAATTTTTCTTCCTTTTCTTTCAGTTGATCTTGGCTGCCATTTTGTCACAGTGACAGAAAGCTAACACAATTGTAAAAAAACAACCCAAACAACCCCCAACCCACACTATTCCTAAGAGGTTGTTAATTAAATTCTTCTTCATGTTTGTAAGATCCTTAGTCATAGGCTTTCCTATACCTTTCTTCTTGATGTTTGTAAATCTTGTTTGTCCATTTAAAAGAATGTAATTTTTTAAAGGGAGATTTAAGCTTTACAGCAAAATTGTGAGGACAACCCAGAGAAATCCCATACATCCTCCCTCCTTCCCTATCCTACATATACCCTCCCATAGATGATATCTCCCACCAGAAAGGTGTATTAGTTACAACTGAGGAACTTAGATCCACATATCACAATTTTAAAAAGCCTATCAGTCAAACATGTCTATCAACACATTTTCTACATTCACATAAGCAAATGAATGATGTGTATCAATTTTACAGAATCATAGGTAACATTTTTATTGCCCTGAATATCTTCGATGCTCCCCTGAGCCATCTCAACCCCTCAACTCCTAGCGTATCCAGATGTTTTTAACTATTAGTATGTTAGCAGCACTGAATTCTGTCTGCCTCTTTGTAGCATCTTGGTTTTTGCTAGGGGTAGAACATTTTATCCAGCTCTTCTCCAGAAGGTGGGGACAGAGATGGCTTTGTTAGAAGCAAAAGCTAAGGCTTATTCTCTAAAGTCAATTGGCCCCTACTGTTATAATTTATTAAAAGTGCTATTCTGTTCGAAGTCTGCAATGGGGATAATGGCTTAATGGGCACATAAATGAGAACTGAATCATGGACAGCTGAAAAGGGACCCAAGATAAAAATGGAGATGGAGTAATGATGCAGCCAGAGGACCGGAGTTGCTGATTAATGCCATAGCTAACCCAATGTGGAGGTTATCACAAGAATTTGAGAACCCATCCTGCCACAGGGAGGTCTGCAATGTTCACTTTGTGTGTGTGTGTGTGTGTGTGTGTGTGTGTGTGTGTGTGTGTGTGTGTGTGTATGTGTGTGTGTGCGTGCGTGTGCTGGGGGGAATTAAGGGGCAGAAATAATTGTGGGAGTAAGCTAAGTACAGAGATTGGGGAAAAACTGAAAAAATCGGGGACATTTCCCACTTCCCAGTTTTCCTATTTGGCATCTAAATGGGGGTTTGAATTCAGGGCTTTATGCTTTGCTAGGCAGGGCAAGTGTATTACCATTTGAGTCCTACTGTCAGCCCTTCCTGGTTTAGTTTCTTTGTCAGAGTGATCGTCTCTTCAGCTCTTGCTTAGACTTAGCCTTGGACCATAGCCCTACATCTGGCTCCCAAGTAGCTGGGATTAAAGATACATGCCAGCATGTCCAGTTTGTTTTTTGAGATAGGTTAAGAGAATTTTTTTTTTTTTTGCCCAGGCTAGATTGAAGCCATGATCCTCCTATCTCAACTCTTCAACTATTTAGGATTACAGGACCACACCAAAACTTCTGATTTTCTATATTCATTGTTTAAGAACTAAAAGCACCAATCTAACTTAGAGTATATTGTAATAAAGAGTCAAGGTTTGGATTTCAGCAGTCTTACCACTTTCTTTGTAAATAGCCTCATTTTTAAATTTAAATAATGATAAAATGATAAATGAAGCTGAAGGATTACTATGACACCAAGGGACATAAACCCAAACCATTGAATATATAGTACCCAGCGAACTGGTTGCTACAGCTGGCTCAGTACTCTTCTATCACCCTTACTTCCTACGTAGCCAAGAGCTGTTTTTTTTTTTTTTTTTTTTACCCCTAATTTATGTATTAGTTGGGCTGTTGTTTTGGTCCCAGCATTTCTGTCTTACATAGAATCTACTCATGTACTCTTTTATCACAAAGCTTAAGGGACTTGTATACTATCTTTCAATTAGTTATCGAGTCAACAAATATTTAATACCTTTCTTCTATGTGTCTGAAACTGTGATACACACTGGGATAAGTCAGGGAATCAAAGCCCTTGTTGTTTATGGAGCTTATGTCCTAGGAGGATCCTCGTAAAGAGACTTTATATAAAATATTCCACAGTTAACTAATTAACCAGGACTGTGCTAAGTGATTAGAGGTGAATCATGGAGGGGAGAAGGGAGAACTTGGTGTGGATTTGGGGGTTGGGGAAGGAACTACTGAGAACTGGCTTTGGATTGAGAGCTGAAGGATGAGCTGGAGCTGGCTTCGTGAGGAATAGGAGGAGATGCGAGGGACGGGAAGGGCATCTGTGTAGCTGGACAAAGGATGAATCTATGGAAGGGGAAGGGGTGGGGTAGGGGTGTGCTTGTAAGAGGAGAAGCTTGAGAGAAACTCAAAATGTGAGGTAAGCAGGGGTCAGATCATGTGGTAGAGGTACTCCAAGGGATTGAAGGTACAAAATAAGAACAGTTAGGTCTTCTGGACAGGTTTCTGTGTGCTCCAGGGCATTCCAGAGCTATGAAGATCCTGTGAAAGATAAACACAGAAAATTGATTGAGGGATAATATTTTAAAGGCATCAAGATTAAGCCTTTTCTTTCCAGTGAATTAATGAAATGCCAAACAAGGAATCTAAGTATCCATGGATGGCTTTCTAGTTGGAAACTGGCCAGAATGGAACTCTGACAGTAAGTGCTAGAGATTTTAATTTTTCTGTAGAAATAGCATAGCTCGCTTTTTGGAGAATAGTCTCAAAGAATACTTCTTTAGAAGCTCTGTACACGGTTCATACTAACTGCAGGGAATCCCACACAGAAACCTGTAAATAAGCAACTCTGGAATTAAATTAGCCCCCAGCTATCTTAAGCAAATATCCTACAAGGGAAATTGTGTTATCTAACTGGCCAGTTGATTCTTGGCTCTTTTCAGCTTCAAGAAAGAATTTAAATGGCATCCCTGTGTGTTACTCTCATTTCAAATCCTCTGGAGCAGATAAACATTATCATGAAACTGGCCAAGGGTGAAATTTAAATAAGTAGTGATTGGAAAGGATGACAGTACGAGTTTCCACCCCACAAAAACAGACAAATTAGTTTAATTAACTGCAAAATTTGGAGGACAAAGATAGGGGGAATTATTTATGTTGATGTGCAATGTATATTCAATATTTTTATAAACAAATATGCTAGGGTAAAGGAACCTCCTCAGTATAATTATTCCTTTAAAATGTACCCCAAACAAACAGCATTTCCAAGCCAAACCATGTTTTTCTGTTTGCAAGCGAGGGCCCTTTCTGTACACTTCAATGATAGACCTGTCCTCACCAAAGTGGGTTCTCTTATATTGCATTCCCATACAACACTGCTAGTCATGCTATGGTTCTACCGTTGTGTGTCTTTTTAGAGAGGTCATGATAGCTTCCAATTCAGTGAAATCATGTCTGAATAAGGGAACTAGGAACTGCCTTCAGGCTGGAAGCAGCCAGCCTCCCTTGAAGATTAGGGGAAAATACTTTAAAGAGGGAGCATATCATGTCATAGAAGAAGGCCATGATGTGGTCCCATAAGTGGTTAAGAGATGTCTTCAAAACAAGGTGGACAGCTAAATTACCCAGTTCCTCCTCCATTGTCTTGAAGCTAGGGTGTGCTCTAACTAACTCAGTTATTCATGCACACATTGATACACATAGGGTCTCCAATTTGCTTTTCTGTACTTTGGCTGTGGAGATGAAGATGTTGTCCTGATGTATATGTACTGATATGGTAAAATTACACATACGTGTGCTTTAAATCTGGAGAAACAGGAAAAAACATTCTGGTAATGACCAGGTGCAGTGCGAGATCTATTCATTTTTTTTTCTATCCATCCATTTTTGACTCTTTGCCCTTCTCCAACTGTTACCTTTTTTTCCATCCTCATCTTCCTGCATTACCATTCCCTGTGGATCTCTTTGATAGAACAAGAGAACATGTGGAGTGAATAACTGGTTTTTTTCTTCCATATCTTCATCTGAGTTTGGTGAAAATTATATGACCATTTGGAACCATGGGTCATTGGGTTGTCCTGAACTGTCATTTAGTAATTCTTCTTGACCAATGAATCTTTGTCCTCTTCGGGTAAAATAGGGCCAAATGTAAGCCCAGGTTGGTCTTTGATTCAATCATCACTCTCTTGGCACTTCACTCTTCAACCATCAGTCTATTTTCATATGTCGATGATTGGAGACTCTCCTCTGAAGAAAGCGAGCATTGTTTTTTCTTGTTCTGGATTGCTTTGGTCAAGATTCTGTCTGGCTTGTCCATTCCTCATGAAGCTCTGTCTTCTTACTTTCACTGCTGTGACTGACCCTTACCACCACATTGTTTTGTTTTTATTCTCTTCAAAATTTTTATTTTTTAGCATAGTGTTTTAAGCATTCATTTAAAAAAATTATCCTCAAATAATTGTACCAAGGTGTTTCAATACATGTCGACGTGTGTGGACAATACATCTTGAACTGTGGCACCCTTTCCATATTCTCCTATGCATCTATTCTACCCATCCTTGTTATCATAGATGAACATTAAGTATATCACTGTGATCATCCACCTTTCCTCTCTCCATTCATTCATTCCTACCCCCATTACCTTAACATCTCTCCTCAGACAAGACATTTCAGCTTTCTGTATTCCTTTTGTTTAACTGTTTATTAGTTGTTTAAAGGAGCTCATCCTTTCTAATACTGTACTTTTAGTCAGTTTGTGTATATGTGCATATATTCTTGTATGTGTTTTCCTATATGTTTACATTTCAAATTTAACTTCCATATATGAGAGAAAACATGTGCTTTCTTGATGGATGATTAAAATTCACACACACACATACATGTTTTCTAGAACCATTCATCAGTTGTAAAATATCTAGGATGTTTCCATAATTTAGTGATGGTGAATACTACAGCAACGAACATGGATGTGCGAAACCTTTTGGATAAATCTTTTGGATAAATGCCTGAGTGGTATCACTGGACCATAGGTAGTTTTATTTTCAATTTTTTAAAAAAATGGAATTTCCATTTTTTCCATTTGTTAGGAAGACAGTCATATCTGGGAACACCCAGATAGCAGCTTTGGATTTCTTTCAAAATCCAAATTTCTACTTTTGTCCTATAATCTATCTCATTGTTCTTCACAAATCAGCCATTTCTTTTCCTTTTAAACTTAATAGAATTTAATTTTCATTTGATGATACTTTCAACGCATATTTCATAACTGTACAAATTTTGTACACTATATTTTATTTCAGCTTTTAGAAATAGTATAATGTACAAGTGAAACCACTAAAATAAAATCACACTCATTGCTTTTTTTAAAGTGATGGGCACAGATTTTGTGTGGCAAGTATGGAAAGCAGAGGAAGAGTAGCGATCTATTCTGATTTGTACAGAGGTGACTCCTCCAGTGTTTCTTAATTTTTAAATTTAATTTAATTTTTGAATTAGCATACATTTATAGAAGGAGGGGTTTACATTGCAATATTTCCATATATGCACACAGTATACTTTGAACAAATCCATTCACTCTACCATAATCCCATACCTCCTTCCCTCTTCTTACTGAAGCTAGTCTGAGTTTGATTTCTGTCATTTGTTGCCAATGTTCCCACTAAATGTACTTGCCTGATATAGACTGTGTTCTAGATAGAGACAGGAAGATAAGTATAGATAAGTAAAGCTTAAAAAGGAAGATTGCCTTGTCCTAGATAATCAGCTGAGTCAGGGACAGTAGTGCTGGCAGAATTTTCTTAGTGCTAGTTTTGTGATCTCTCCACTTTCTAGAAGCCTGTGAAATTTCCTTCTCTACTCAGTGAATTTTTATTAAAATCTACCCCAGTCAGTGTCTCCAGGCTCTCCCAAGGGAAGACTGGGGCATTGGTATTGACACTGTCCTCTCTTGTAAATAACTGTCCTGTCATGCTTTTTCTGAGTCTCCCAGCCAGACAGAAACCCCCTTTAAATGGACATTGGGTCTGAAGTTTTGCATGGAAGGGATAAATAGCTACTTAACTGGAAATTTAAAAAAGTAAGACCCTTTGGCTTTCCTTTTCTTTGTAAGCAGCTGAATTTGCATCTTTAAAAGACACAACAATCAACTAATACCTCTTTTGAATTTGTCATATTAGCTGATAAGTGAGTCACTGGACCACACAACTGGGCACATTTCTACAAGTCTAAATGTTGAGAGAAATGCAGTCCAAGACAAGATCAGAGACTGTGAGTACAAGAAGGGGTTTTCAAGTTTGTATTGTTTTCTGTCTAAAGCCTTATAGACTAGAGATGGTTAATCTAGGTGTAGGCATATGGGAGGAGGTAGTATTTACAAACAACCTAAAATTACATACAAACTCTATGTGTCTGAATTTTGTTGTTGTTGTTGTTGGTTTGTGGGGCTTGAACTCTGGGCTTGGGCACTGTCCCTCAGCTCTTCAGCTCAAGGCTAGAGCTCTATCATGTGACTGAGCCACAGTGCCACTTACAGTTTTCTGAGTGGTTTATTGGAGATAAGAGTCTCATAGACTTTCCTGCCTGGGCTGGCTTTGAATCTTGATCCTCAGATCTCAGCCTACTGAGTAGCTAGGATTACAGGCTTGAGCCACCAGCGCTCAGCTGTCTGAATGATTTTGGTAAAAGAGTTAATGGCTTTTATTAGATTCTCAAATGGGGCTATGATTTAAAAAGTTAAAGCCAAGCTAGGCCCTGGTGGCTTATACCTGTAATCCTAGCTACCGAGGAAGCTGAAATCTAAGGATCATGTTTCAAAGCCAGCCCAAGTAGGAAAATCTATGAGTATCTTCTCTCCATTAAACTACCAAAAAAAGCTGGAAGTAGAGCTGTAGCTCAAGAGGTAGAGGGCTAGCCTTGAGCAAAAGAAGGTCAGGGACAGAACCTAAGACCTGGTTCAAGCCCCAGGATGGGCACACAAAAAAATAAATAAATAAAAAGAAGTTAAAATCATTCTCACCACCTACTGTGTGTGAATTCTAACAGAATTAGGGCCCAGAAGATGAAAAAGTCCAGGGCTGAAAAATCTCATCTTTTCTCCTTTACTCTTCCTTCTCTTGCCCTTCTATTGTGAACTTGCGAAGCAGCCAATTTAGTGCCAACTTCTTAAATTTAAGACCTCTGAAGGCACATGAAAGGAGACTCTAGGATAAACACAGGCCATCTTATCAGAGCCCTATTTTCACTAGAAGATCTTGATAAAATTTTACTTTTATTTCTTTCCCCTGATACTTGTCACTGAATTTAGGCCCTCTCACGTGCTAGGGAAATACTGTCACTTGAGCCATAGCTGAAGCCCCAATTATTTTTAATAGTTAACAGAAAAACATTTAGAGAAAATGTATGATTCACAGTGAAGGCTAAAGCTTGAGCCTTACAGCTGGCAGGCCCTTTGAGCTCTGCACATTCGCCTCTCTGTGTAAGTTCCTTCTTCCTGCCGGATGTTATGATGATCCCCAGTAGAAGCTTTGTGGAAGCAGTAATATATTTAAAAAGGTACAGCTTCTGGGTAGAAAAATCTGGCATTACCTTATTAACTCTTCATCCTTAAGAAAATAGTTTGAGCTTCTGGAGCAGCCCTTTTCTAAGCTCTCAAACAAGATTAGTATAGTAGTTCCTTCCTGTAACCCCACTGACTTGGGAAGGTAGAGATCTGGAGGGTCATGGTTTGAGGCCAACCGGGGCAAAAAATTAGAGACCTATCTCAACTAACAAGCTAGGCAGGAGTCGTCTCAAGCTTGTCACCCCAGCTATGTGGTAGGCTAAAGCTGGGCTGTAAAAATGTCATTTATGGGCTGGGAAGGTGGCTCAGTGGTAGAGGGCTTGCCTCGCATGCCTGAGGCCCTGGGTTCGATTCCTCAGCACCACATAAGCAGAAAAAGCTGGAAGTGGCGCTGTGGCTCAAATGGTACAGTGCTAGCCTTGAGCTGAAGAACTGAGGGACAGCGCCCAGGCCGATCATTTATTTCTCCCTGTTTAGGAAAAAAAAATAAAGTGAGGTGGTCATAGGGAGAAGGGTAGGTGAAAGGAGAGAGGAAGGGTAGGCAAACACATAATATACGTAAAATTATAATATTCACTGTACTTATCTGAAAATGGAGCCAGGTAACTTGGCGGGGGTGGGGGAAGTGGGGGGGTGGGGGGGTGGGGGGGTGGGGGGATGGGGAGTGTGGGTAGGGAGAAATGAAGGAAAATGGTGATCAAGATACATTGCACTCATAAATTGATGAATTGAATTAAAACCTTTTGGTACAACTTAAAGATAATAAAGATATAGTTAATTTTAAAAAATTAAAAAAAGCAAAAAAGCCAAAAAAGGTTAGGGGCAAGCTCAAGTGGTAGAGCACCTACCAAGCAAGCATGGAGGTCTGAATTGAAAACTCCAGTATTACCCTAAAAAGTAAAGAAATAATAAAATAAAGGTAAGTGAAACTTCCTACTCTAAGTGTTGCGGGTTTCCCAGCAGTGTGGACCGAGGGCTTTCCGGATGAGGCTATGTCTGCTCTGAATGGTATTTTCCTCTTACCTTACACAATGAGCTGAAACCTGCCTCCAGGAAATACTCCATTAGTTTTAGTTCTGCTTTCTGAGGCTGGTGATTGAGTGTGTCCAAGTCCCTCCACCCTCAACCCAATACTTCAGATGTTTATTTTTTGGTAACAAAACACAGTAATATTGAATTTAAGCTTTTCCAGAGCACAACTCAGGGTGATCCAGACATTTAGTAGAATACTCTGTAACCATTGGTATTATCTAGTAATTGACACCCTGTACTTTTTACATAATTACTCCCCTTCCTGACTCAATAACCAATCATCTGCTTTTCTGTTTGTATAGACTTGCATATCCAGGTTATTTCCTAGGAAAGCAATCAGACAACATACAGCCTTTTGTGTCTGGCTTTTGCTTTCCTTAAGCTCTTGGAGGAAACCAAGGAAAGCTAAGATCAAAGAAAAGCAGGGCCCACTGAGGGACTAAGATGGGCAAGGATGATTGGATTTGCTTCATAGTGTGGGTCCAGCCCCTCTACCCCCAGGATTGGCAGTCGAGTTCATCCATGTTGCAACAGGCCACTGGCCTGGCATTGGCACCTTCATCACTCATCTGAACAGTGAGTCTGAAGCTGTGGCACTGTTGGATCCAAGGTCGGCTTGGGCAGCAGGTGCTTGGGAAGTAATCGCTCAAGCTGGCAGAGTCCAGCTGGAAGCTGTGCACTGTTTATCCTTGTATGGCACAACAGAGCCTCATAACAGGAGCAGCACTTGGCCAAACATTCTCAGGAAAGGCAAACCAGACTGGCCTGGCCATGGCCTTTGGAAAGACAGAGAGGCTGCTAATGTGTGCAGCCAGTGAGTTGCATGGATAATTAAATCGCTCCCAAGGAAAACCTTGTTTGAGCACTAAAGGTCAGAGCTATGATTTGTCTGTGATTCTTTGTCAATACGTTTTTCTAACCAAGTACCACATAAAGAGTCCATTATATGGGCTTCGGCGCAGCCTGCACACCCAGCGATGGGAACGGAAAAATTTGTGGGCAGCCCCTGTTAAATGCACCATTTAACACCACACAATCGTTCTCCATCCTCAAGTCTGCCTTTTGTTTACCCAAGTCCTAATTCATGGGTGTGGGGGAAATTAGTGTAACTAGAAGTTTAGGGTCTCATAAAAGCCTTTAACTAGTTTCACAAAGATATTCACAGATGGCTGCACAGTAAACATTGTAAAGGCCCAGAGCTGGTGAGGAGTTGACAGAATGGAATCCTAAATTGTGTTAGTGTTTGTGCTTTAACAGCTCCAGGTTGGTTACAGTAAATCACCAGGATAGATGCAGGGATTTCTGCTTTTCCCTAGGGTCCTATCCTAGCTGTTCTCACAGAGAGAACCTGAAAAAGCACTGTATCACACTGTGGCTTAAGGTTTAATTTTGCTGGTTACTTTTCTGAGGTAAGATCGTGCTTTATTCCCAGGCCAGCCTGGGCTAGGATCTTCCTACCTATGCTTCTCCTGTAGCTGTGATAACAAGGACATGCCATTGCACTCAGCTATCGAATGAGATGAGCTTTCTCAAATTCTATGCTTGGAATTGAACAGCAATATTTAGATTTCTGTCTCCCAAGTAGCTAGGATTATGGGCCTGAGCTACTGAGTCCAACGCCAATACCATGGGCTTCTGAAAGTTAGGTGATGTATAATAGGTCAAGCAAGAGGGACTCCATCTATGACAACAGGCATATACCCTGGCATCATAGCCTTGAAGGAAAGGAAACCTACAGATGTTCAGGGAACAGCCCAAGAGTAGAAGAGTCGTCCCAGCAGTTGATAGAAATGTCTCTTGCAGAGACTTGAAGTAATTTAAGTTTCATGTTCTTCTTGAGTAAAGTTAGTTCACAACAGCTTCCTGATAGTATCAGACACGTAAGCCTCTTTGGGCTTTCTGCTCTTGTATTCCTTACTTCTTGATTTATTTCCTTTCCTTTTCCTTTTTAAGTTGGGAGTAGGTTTGTTGTGTTTAACATAAAACGATGACAATAAGTAATTTCCATGGGCCATGCAGTTTGGTGACTCCTGGATATCATCAGCATCCTTCAAGATTAGTGCTCTACTGTGTAGGGCTCTTGGCCTCAGAAAGTAGGATGGTGTTCTCACCATCAGAGCTGAGGTACAAGTGGCTCAATGAAGAAGGAGGGGGATGCTGGATCTTAAAGGACACCTACCATGAGTCTTGCATCATTCGTGGAACTTCCTTCCATGGTTATATTTAGCTAAGAGAGAAGCTAGACAAAACCTCAGACCAAGATGAAGTGGTGGTTTTATTGATTTGTTCCAAAATGTATGTAGAAAAAGGAACCAATGATTTGGAATCAGGATCCTGGGTTCAAGTCTCCTGGGTTCCTAGGTTCCCAGTCATACATGGGATGTTTAGCTTTCATTACC
Organism: Dipodomys spectabilis; assembly: GCF_019054845.1. Lineage (NCBI taxonomy): Eukaryota > Metazoa > Chordata > Mammalia > Rodentia > Heteromyidae > Dipodomys > Dipodomys spectabilis. The sequence continues at coordinate 19,712,300 of NW_024870775.1, forward strand.
TTATTATGTAACCATGAGTTTAGACTTTCTGGACAGCAACTCAGGAAGCTGTGCTACTTGGGTCAAGAACCCAGAGACTTCCAGAATGAATTTAAATGCACGCCCTGGCAGATTAGGGGTCCACCGACAGGCTGAGTATGAAAGAAAATTTTGGGTGGGATCTAGGAAACGGAGCATGAGAGATGAGAGCCAGCAAGACAAATAGCCTGTGGAGCTGGGGCAGGCTGGCTGCAGAGGAAATAGGAAAAGACAAACATAGGAACAACAAAAAACAAAGTATAGACGTGAAATAGTCAGGACTCAAAGTATTGGAGCATTAAACAAGTAGTGCAAGCACTAAAGCAGCATGTAACCCACATGTGTCTTTTTCTAAAAAAATTGTTGTTGTAGAGTTGATATACAAAGGGGTTACAGTTACATGAACCAGGTAATGAGTAATGAGTACAATTCTTTTTGAACCATGTCTCCTCTTCTGTCACTCTCTCCCAGTCTTTCCCTCCTGCGCACACCCACAAGATATCCAGTATCACTGTTGTATTTGTTCATTCTTATTCCACCTTTTATGTCCCCTTCCTTACCCTCCCACATCTGTGTTACATCAGACTTATAAATATGGATGGAGGCTCTCAGAACAGGTCCTTTACTCTCTTACAGATCTAAAGCTGTTCTGTCTCTAGGTTGAACCACCAGAACATAAAATTCTGAAGAAAATAGGCATTTCCTGACAGTGATCACCTTTTTAAAGTCTATAGTCCTATCTGATCTTGATGTTATGATTTGGATCTCAAATGTTCCCACAGGCACATATGCTGACAACATGGTTGTCAGTCTATGTTGCTACTGGGTGGTGGAGGAACATTTAAGAGGTATGGTTAAAACTGGGAGAAATTAAGTCAGGTGGGTGATATGCCCTTTGAGGTGTATTGGAACCCCAGCTGCTTCTTCACTCTGCTTCCTGGCTGCCATGAGTAGCTTTGTTCTCTACCATGCACTCCCTGCTATGATGACCCGCCTCTCCACTGGCTCCATAATTCCAGAGACAACTGACTATGGACAACAATGGAAAGCTCACTAACATATTTGAATTAGGCCCCAAGCTCCAATAGCTCCAGAATAAAAATGGACAGTATTGGTCTTTAGGAATTCAAAGAAAACATTTCTTTGCCAAGTGAAGATGAATGGTTTAGTCAGAACTAAGAGACTGGAGACTTCTGAGAGTAATGGGGCTTATCCGTATTTAGGAGGATGAGCTTTATGTGATGTTTCAGGTTTGGGGATGGGGAAGGAAGGGTTGGAGAATGGACAAAGACAAAGAAACCTGGCAGAAAAATAAGTATTGGGTTTTTAAATGCTTCACAGACATGTGTTCTTTGTTGGGGAAAATTGATACTTTTCAAAATACTTTCTGAAGAGGCTAAGAAGTTGCCAGACACTCTCCAATAGGTAGAATAATGTGTATGCTTTAGTGTATTAAAAATAAATTTAGCTTTCCTTGAGCTTGCATTTCAAATAGGTGCTCCGAATGTAGACATCATTGGGTTTGCTGCCCAAATCCTCACTAACCTTGTGTGTGGTATATGTACTAGCTCTCATACTCATGAGTTTGCTGGACATATGCAATAGAGGGGCAAGGGAATGAAGATAAAAGAGAGGGTGATTTCCTGAAAGAAATAGAAGGAAGTCTCTCAGGGGATGGATAGGAAGATGGGAATAGCAATTGGCTGGGTGAGGAGTTGATTTCTTGGTATAATACAAGAAACTGAGGGTAATGTGTTTCACACAAAATGAAAGTGCCTTTTTGTTTGCTTCTTCCTTGTGTGTCTGTGGTTCTATCATAACATAGTATCAAGACATGTTTTGGCAGTTAGACATTTCTATTCCTCCTGGACTCAAAGCATTTCTTAGGCTCTATTTACAACAGGGCGAACCACACTTTTCTTTTTCATGCCAGCAAAACAACTACCTCATTGACAGGGTAAGTAGTGAGTGAGCTGAAGGACTCTGAGAAGTAATATTTTGAGAGTTAGATATTTATTCTATAAAAGTGATTAGAGATATATATTAATTTCCCCCCAAATACAGTTTCATATATGTAGAGAAGAGACCCACAGGAAGGAGGTAGGATTCATTCCTGTAATCCTAGCACCCAGGAATCTGAGGTAAGAGGATGATGAGTTCATGCCCAGACTGGCCTCTATAGTGAGAGCTTGTCTCAAAACAAAACAAAAAGGTAAAGAAACATATATTTTCCTTTATCTGAAAAGTTTTTTTCAAAAATAGTTTTAGAAACATATAGCATTTTTAATGTTACCAATATATTCTTTAATAGAGAAAAGCTGGTGGGCAGGTAGAGACATAGCCGCCATGGCAACCTTTCAGGTACTACCATGAACATAAAGTCATCAGGAAGACACATGAACAACTGAATAGAAGCGATCTATGTTTTCTAGAAAGCAAGATAACATACAGAAGTGTACAAGACACTATGTTGAAAATGAACTTTACAACTTGTGGTGGGAAGAGGGAGAAGTTGGGGAAGGTGGGGAGGGAAGGGATGGTAGGGAAAAATAAAGGAGGGGTAACAATGCTTGATAGGAAATGGACTCATTACCTTATTCATGTAACTGTAACCCCTCTGTACAGTATCTTTACAATAATATAGGCATATATGATAACATATAGGAAAATAGGTTGCCTACTATGACATATACCAAACAAGGAGCCTCTGGTCTATTCAGAGCTCCACTATCTGCTTGATAACCTAGGAATACAACTTCTGGGCCATCTTGAGTGTTACCTCTCCCTTGGCCTTTTACATGTATTCCCACATCTCAGCCTTCATCTGTGCTGATTCCTCACTCTGTTCCATTCTTACCACCCCTTGGCACTTGGATCAACTGCCAACTTCTACTCAAATTCTCCCCTGAGGTATTCAGCACCAAACACTTTCTGAGGCTTAACCCACTGGACCTACCTTTGGTGTTGGAGGAGACTATACAGAAGCATCTTTATCTGTGCTCACGGAAGAAACCAGAGAGGTTTTGTTTTATCCCTGTAGGATCCAGAACATTTTAGGTCAGTTTTTAGTACTTCTATACCTTTGTTGCTAGGCAAGAAAAATCAGTGTGGTTGTGTGTCTTCTCAAAGGAGTGCTGGGCCAGACTAAACTAGGAGAGATGGTGAGAGCAAGAAGCAGAACACTGGGTTCTGTCTGGGAGGGCACAGGTTTCAAGCCTATTTCTTCAGCTGTGTGACATAAAACTTGGCTGTATCAACTTCTATGTCTCCCATTAATTAATCCTTCTGACCTTTTCTCTTCTCTATTCAGTCAGCAGATGACCTTGCTCTAGGATTGCAACAGATGAGAATTTCAAAGTACAGAGAAATAATACTTGGCCTTTTGACATTCATGACAGATGTAAGAATCATGAGAAGTGGAAGTGGAGGAAACAGGCTGCAGGAATCTAGGCAATATTTTGTATCTGAAATGAACTGGGAAGAATGAGCTAGCTTTATGCCTATGTTCTGACCAGAGAATGACTTTTGGAAAGGAGACAAGTGAATTGTGGGGAAATCTGGGTGGCTGGATGTGGACAATAACTGAAGCCCTACATCTCAGTGGGTTCTTACTTTTTTTTAAGGCAAAACCCAGGAGGTTGACCATGGATCACTTTCCTTGTATCATCCAGTGTGATTGTCTGTCAGCAGAGAACCTCCCCACAACTTTAGGGCACCATGGGTGGGCATCTAAACCTCTCATGCCACTTTAGAGGAGGCCTCCCCAGACCTGAGGTAGGGCCAATTGGCCAAAGGATTATTTTTTAATTTAATTTAATTGTCAGGGTGAGCTACAGAGGGGTTACAGTTACATAGTAAGTTACATTACATAGTAATGAATACATTTCTTGTTGAACATTGTTACCCTTCTCTCGTTTTTCTCCCACTTTCTGTCCTCCCAAGTGGTAAAATCATTTCTAACTTAGTGTCTTACAAGTATCACTGTTGCATTGGAGTCCATTGTCCTTTGTCTCACCATTTTGTTGTTCCCCTCCCTTTTCCTGATAAGTGAAATGAATTCCAAGATACGGAAACTTGAGTTTTTTCTTTGATGTTGTTTGTAATGTACAGTGTGAAATTATATCTTTTGGCACTGCGTTTCCCACCCTCACCCCCACCTGCCCTCTGGTTTATTCCCCCTTGTCACTGTATTTGAAATTGGCCAAAAGATTTTGAGGCAGGAAGCTCAGCACCCTCAGAATAGATGCAGGGACTAAGGTCGTTGATGATGGAGATTCATCTCAGGAAATGGATTATCCATCTCATGAGAGGAGCCCTGAGTAATTCAGCAGGACAAAGTCTACAGCTTAAGTTATCCAAAATGAAACTTCAATTACCAAGCCAAAGTGGGGCTTTAGAAGAAATGATATAAAAATAAACATTGATATCCTTCCTTCAGTTTGTTGTTTAAAGATTTGTACCTGCAATACAGGCATAGATAAGAGATATGTGTATCTCTTACCTGGAGATTCATGAACATCTCCTAATATGATGGCAGAGTAGCCCTGCCTTTAGTATCAATTGCTAATAAAATGTACTTAGGCCTGATCATCTTGATCTAGTTGGAGCTGAACTGGGCTGAGGGTGGGCCTCCACTAGAGGCCACCACACTCCACAATACAGCACACTCCATGGTTTGGTTCAACAGCAGCCATGCTACAAGCTGCTCAGCAGAAAAAGGGTGTTCTATTGAGTCCTAGCCTCATCCTCACCCCATCCTTTCTACTTATGCTACAGCCTTAGGAGTGGAACTAGGAGGAACTTTGCTTTTAGAAAGCTTCGATAAAGGAGTCGGTGGAAAGAAGCAAATGATTCATTGCTAAGAACTGTATGTGTGTGTGTGTGTGTGTGTGTGTGTGTGTGTGTGTATGTGCATGCATGTGTGCCTGTCCTGAGGTTTGAATGTAGTACCTGGGTGCTGTTCCTGAGCTTTTATGCTCAAGGCTAATGCTCTACCACTTGAGCCACAGTTCTACTTCTGGCTTTTGGTGGTTAATTAGAAATAAGAGTCTCAGAGACTTTCCTGCTCAGGTTTAATAGTCCTCAAGAAATATTTACTGAGAGAACAATGGAAGAGGTAACATTGATTAAGATGTATTGTACTCATAATCTGATTTGTTGAATTGAATCCTCTTTGTACAACTACTTAAAGATAATAACAAAAAAGGGATATTTACTGAGTAAACGAAATCTTGTGCTATTGCCAGCTAACAATAGTGCAAGGGAGCTCTTTTCCAGTAAACTTACTTAATGGGGTTGTATTAGCCAAAAAACAAACAAAAACCTTCGATCAGAAAGACCACAGAGTCACAAAGCATCTCTTAAAGCAAATACTACATACACCAAAACTGGGCAAGGGAGTGTAGGGCAATTCATCATTTACAGTCTCTTTTAAGAAAGTTTATCGCCAACAGAGATTCAACAGACCGAGACCACATCTAATCGGAGGAGCTCTGAAGAAGTTCTTGAAATTGCCTCTTAGAGATCTCTCGCTCAAGTTCTAAGCAAACTGGGACATAGAGTTGTCTTTACCTAGCTCTTCCTCTGGTTTCCCCTCTGCTCTCTCAGCTTGTAACTAGATTTGAAATGCTCCATTACCTACTTTTAAGGCTGCTAGTTGTCTGAACCCCTCTGACTACTGATAGGCCTCATAGTGTATATAATCACATGCTTATGGGGATGTAAGACCACAGGAGTCCCTGTAAGACCTTGGCTTTTGGAGGTTGGGAAAGTAGATCCTATTTTCCTTTATATCCTCCATATAGTCAGACAATAATTAATGTTCAATAAATGTTAACTGAATGAATGCCCAAATAAAAAATAGACAGATATCCTGCATCCTCACATGTTTTTGAACTTTTCTTTAACAGAGGTGCTACTTGGTGCCCTCTCCAGTGATGAATCCTGATCTGATCTGTTGAGCTCTTTGTCTACTTCTTTCCTTTTGTTTGCTTGATCTTTCCTAACATTACAGAGCTTCTGGTGCCCAGAAGTTCCAATAATTTTTGGACTAATTAGAAGCACAGAAACTTAACCTGCATTTTAAGATGGTCCTGAGTGTCAGTTGTGGAGCCGTAGACTTAAACATACTCTTATAGTTTAAAAGGCACAGTTGCCACTTTTTCTGTTACGTCCATCTCAACATTTTTCCAGTGTGAAAATTGGTGCTCAGGGATGTTAACTGATAGATGTCCAGAAGTTGCACAGCTAGCACGTTCCTGAGGAAGAGCTAGCATTTCAGTGTTTTGAAGCTAACAGTGCCTTTCCAGCTCTGTCACCTCTGAACCTAGTAAAGACTCTGATATGAAGAGACAATTTTGTATATAAACCTAATGGGAATATTTTGAAACATAAGACAAATGTTAATACTTCCCATTGTTCTAAGAATTAGGCAGCAAATCATTGAAAATATATGCTTATCTTTCAGACATTATGATAATAGCACACATATTGCAAAATAGGCTGCTAAAATAGTTCGTGCTTGGCTGATAAGGCGTATGTAAAGTCTGCTATATACTCTAAACTTTCCATTTTCACTCAACATAACACAGGAGCAATGAAAACATTCAAAAAGAGAACATATCTGCAGCCTCTTCAATTTGTGTATTTCCTCCGTCTATAGTATTAGGCAAATATGAAACTTTGTCATATCTATGCGATGTTTAACAAAGAGATGCTTGGGAAAATAGAAAACCAAATGCATGTTGTGCCATCAATTTGGAAATTTGACTTTCTATACCCTTAGGCATTGTCAGATTCTCTACAGTGCTTCTAAATCCTTTTGCTTTATGTTTTTCATATATTGAAAGAGATAAGCATATGCAAAATTGGACAGTTGCCAAGCAATGTGTCTTTCATTTGTAGTTCTTGAATAGCTCAGCTGTATGTGTAATATATTTGTATTTTAGGATGCTGACTATGGAATAACTCTTAAACTTAAGTGTATAGTACTTCTACCAACATTCCCACAAATGTTTGGGTAAGTGGTTATGGCTTTCATACTATTTATTTTATTCTGTCCAATCAGGCTTGTAACTCCTACTTTGTGTTTTTCAATTTTGAATTTGAATGTGGATGTCTGAAAGGAAGTTGCTACACCAAGTTGGGTGTGTTTGGCTGCCAGTAGCAGAAACTTTACTAAGGGGATGAATTCTTTTATCGAATTTCCTGCCCAGGCTGACTTTGAACTGTGATTCTGGGATTAGTTGGGTGGTTTGGTGGTATCAGAGCAGTTCTCTTGCTCTTCAGTAATCAGCATTTAAGTCAGGACAAGTCAGAGGCAAGTGGAAAGTGGTTAGATTAATCTGTTTCAGGGTCACTCAGGCCAGCAGCTTTCCTTGGGGATCTTCTTCATCTCTCTCAATCTAATGTGTGTGTGTGTGTGTGTGTGTGTGTGTGTGTGTGTGTGTGTGTGTGTGTGTGTGTGTGTGTGTGTGTGTGTGCCAGCCAGTCCTGGGGCTTGAATACTGACCCTGGGTACTGTCCCTGAGATTTTTGGCTCAAAGCTAGAACTCTACCACTTGAGCCACAGATCTAGTTGTGGGCTTTTTGTTGTTGTTGTTGCTTAACTGAAGATCAGTCTCATGGACTTTCCTGCCCTAGTTGGCTTCAGCCTGCAATCCTCAGCCTCCTGAGCAGCTAGGATTATAGGTGTGAGTCACTGGCATCAGGGTTTTCTCTCAATCTTCTGTTGTGCTAACACAGGGCTTGGAATAGTCTCATCATTTTGAATGGATGAAACCTCTTTTGTTGTATAATCCAATTTAGAAATGACTTCAGTGGTCTTGTAGATGGTGTTTTTCAGGAAAAGAACCACCAAAGGTGATTGCCTGTGATGTAATGCTACTTAGAGCCAATCTTCAAGACAATCCCCATTTTGCAGATATGAAATCTGAGTTTATATGGAGTAAGTGGTTTGAGGTTGTTGCTAATGAGTTGAAGAGAGCACTTTCTGACACAGGTTTGTTGGAAGCTCAAATCCATACTTTTTTTTTTTTTTTTTACTCTTTCATCCCAAGCATTAATGAATGAAAAAATTTTCCTGGTAAGAAGATTATTTTAGTAGACAAGAACGTGCCTGAAATTCCTCATAATTGTGATGTGGCAAGTCTGACTCACTACTATCAATGTATTTGTAGGATTATTTTTAAATCACAGGCCATGTAACTGCTTTGTAAAATACATCTTTATGAGCAGACTTCCAAGAGAGGTCTGAGATGGTGAGTGGAGTCAACATAGCATGAAGGATATTTAGGAGGCTTCTGGCTGTGTGTCCTAAGCAGGAACATGGAATACAGAAACAGGATAGGCACTCTAATCCCAGACTAGGCATACAAAACTGAAAGATGCGTCCATCTTGCGATCCTGTGGCTGTGGAAGTGAGAGCAGAAATGCACTGATAGATGTCTTCCATTCTCTGTGTGACTGAGCTTTGCTTAGGATAACTGCTCCATGGACTGAGTGAGCTCAGGGGTTTTGGGGTGAGGCATGAGAAGTCAAGAAGGAAACTGCCAATTCTAGCCTGGGGAGGCTTATAATATGGTCTGATGTCATGTTCAGCAAAGGAAGCAACTGCATTTTTACAGGGAATAACTGGGTTATATCATCAAGATCAATGATATCAATTCACCATTGTGCTGAGATGCTGATGTGGAATGGATTAATGTTGGGCCTTGTAGCAGAGGTAACTAAATCTACTTCTAGGTGACTGGATGTGGGATTACTGTGTTTGGGACCAATAGATACAGGAAAATGTTAATGGAGTCATCTCTATGATAAGAAATGATTCCTGATGCATCTAGTGCAGGAAACAAAGGTGATCCTTATGGAGAACAATTTCATGCATGTATAAGTCAGTAAGTGTGGGCACAAGTTTGTTGATAGCTTCACTTTTACACAACTAGTAGTATAACATATATGTCCTCTTCACTTTATTTTTTTTTTTACTTAGCAATATGATGATGAGGATTAATTCATGTTCGAATAAAGAGAACATAGTCATTCATTTTTCTTTCCTTATTCCTGTTAGCATCTCATCATGAGATGTGCCATACTTTAACCAATTATAAGTTTTGTCTAACATTTAGCTATTGTAATGATTAAACTTGAATGTATTTAATATGTGTGTGCATAAAAGAGAGAAAGAGAGATGTGTGTGTGTGTGTGTGTGTGTGTGTGTGTGTGTGTGTGTATGTGTGTGAAAGAGAAAGGAGAAACAGAGAGATTGTATTGCTAGGATTGAATTGAATTAGTAGACAGCAATTTATCATAATATGAATATAACTATAATATGAATTTATCATAATATGAAATACCTTATTTATAAGGCTGAAGACCATTTGTTTATAACACAAAACAGACCCAGAGGACATCGGTTTTGGTTACTGGGTTCACCTGATCCCAGTAACCAAAACCGATGTCCTCTGGGTTCAGGTGAACACAGTATGATGTCTACAAAGCTCTGGAGAATCATGCATGTATCCTGTTTTGTTTCTATGAGACCTCTTAATTTTCCCTCTCAATCTAGGAAATGGGCAGCATTGTGATTGGCAGATAGCAGCAGGACTAATTGGATTCCTCTAGAACCTCTAAGATGGGTACATTTCCTTTTCCCATGGTTTCTGTTGGGGAAAATGTTGATTTTGAAATGCCCGTTCATTCAGCTCTACTACGGTATATAAAACTGCGGACAGAGGCAAAGATTTTGTAATAAACAAGGTTGGGCTTGCAGAGCCAATAATCAGGGCAATGAAGGGCTGGGATTAAGATTTGTTATGTTGGATCCACTTGTAGATAGTCAAGAGTTGGCTGTAATTGAACTTTTATTGCTCCATCAGAATGCAATACATCCATTGGCCTTTTAAAATTTTAATTGAAGGACCATGTTTAAAGTTTTAAATTACTAGATCTATTTTGCTTTGATCGGTCACTATATAAAACCAGGCAGAGTCCATCTACAGTAGCACCTAATAGCTCTACACCATCAATCAAAGTGTGTTTCTCCATTTTATTTCCTGCCTCTACTATTAACTTGTCACTACCAACCTGCTTTTATTCTTTCACATGGTGTGTGATGGATTAAACTAGTTAGCTGGCCAGATAGATTATACAGGACACATTAACATGTAGTGTTTTTGATGGAGCACTGAGCCAAACAAAAGCCATTCCTTACAGAAGACAATTAAGCCTGCTGCTTGCTGTGTTTCAGACTTTGTGGTTCTCACTTTCTCTGTGTGGGCAGATAATAGTCAAGTAATCATTTTAGTGCAGGTGCATTTAATTAGATCCTTTCTTAGGAGACTTCTATTACAGCATAATGGTCAATCCTGTGAATAGCCAGTACTGTTTGCCCCAGATTTTACTTTTCTCTTCTTTATTTTGCAGAATTACTGAGAAACTCCTGAAGCCAACCACTCCGTGGGATTTTGTCTCTAAGAGATGGGGCTTTGGGGTTCTGGGCAGATAGATCAAGGGGTTTCTCTGATTTTCAGTGTTTCATTGTCATAAGGTTCAGATGTTCCTGCTATGTGGAGGCTGAATAATCTCAATCTCATGCTGTAGAGACCTCCTCTGACCAGAAGTCTGTACTTCTGTAGATCACACAGTCTGATGCTACCCACATATCTGTGGGTCTGGGTCCAGGCTTGCTTCTGCTTCACCAAGTGAAAGGAATAGCCTGTGGCTGGACACCACCCAAAGCTCTTTCTATGCAGGCTCTCACCTACATGTAACAGATTCTGTTGTGATTTGATCCTTACATATTTGGTTTGTGAGTCCAACTCTCTCAGTACTCCCATGGGAAGGGCTGTAAACCTGCTTTCACTGTGGCCAGGTGGCAGTCACCAGAGTGAGCACTGACTATCAGTAAATTCTTACATAGATGTCTCATCCCCAACCAGGAGCAAGGCAAGTTCGATCAGAACTGGGAGCAGGTAATAAGTGCCCTCCTTCCTTCCTTGCTTGCTTTTTGCATGATCTACATCATATCTATCTCTAGTTACCCACAGAATACGAGCTCAAAGCTGACAGAGGCAATGGCTTAGGCCTCACAGCCCAGCACCACTACTTCTATTGACAATGGGAATGAGGGGAACAATAGAGACTGAAGATCAGAATCAAAACAGGGTCTCTTGCCAGGATTTAAAAATCACCAGCTGCCCTGGTCCTGCTTCAGTATTTAAAAACCTCTGTAAACTCCCTGAGAAGCTAAATGATAGGATCTCAAATTATTGATCTTCTCCCATGGTCAGGTACTTTACATACTCTCTTACTAATCCTGCTGGCTCTGACAGCTTGCCTACACTTGCCACAACATGCCAGGGGTGCTTTTAGGTCATCTCCATCATTCAGTCCTCACAATAACCAGGTTCTATAGGTATTCTTATCTCCCTGTGGCAGCAAGTCCAAACAGCCTTTTTCAGAGCAAAGATTTCTGATGGAAATGATAGCAGCAGAAGCAGCTAGATGCTTCCCATGTCCCAGGCACTGTTCAAAGCCCCTTGTGTATATTAATTCATTTAATCAACATGAAACCGTACAAGCCTGAGTTAGGTATTATTATTTATCTTCATTTTACAGTTGGGACAGTTTAAATATATTTTTCAACTTCACCCACTGATAATGATTTCTAGCAATGTGACTAGGCCTCATTATTCTGTTTTACATGTTAATATTAAGAAAATCTATGAAGTTTTATGAGCTGGTTGAATTGAAGCAGATTGACCCCAAAGAAAGGCAGAATTCCTCTTTTGGAGCCAGAATTGTTCTTTTTATGTAGGAAAATGTCTTAATGAGTCTGTGTGATGTGGCAAGCAAGGTATCTGGGTGTTGTTGGAATAGATGAGCTAAGTGCTTTTTCTAATAACAGATGTCCAGAGCTGTCCATTGCCTTGAGATGATCAAAAAACCCATAAGAGAAGAGGTAGGAAAAGACATGGAGGGCAGCTTTGATTTTTATTTTTTTTTGGTGCCAGTACTGGGGCTTCAACTCAGGCCTGGGTGCTGTTCTCTAGATTTTCCATTCAAGATGCTACTCTACCACTTGAGCCACAGTTCTGCTTCTGACTAACTGGAGATTGGAGGTTCATGGACTTTCCTGCCAGTCCTGGCTTTGAACTGGGATTCTCAAATCTCAGCTACTTACATCCTGAATAGCCAGGATTGCAGGTGTGAGCCACCAGTGCCTGGTGAGGTTCAGATTCTTGAGGAGTATAGACAGTGACAAATTTCAAATAGTCTTTAAAGACTTGTGTTTTTCTACATTGCTCTCTGTTATCATCGAAACTTTAATAAACAATATGATATTGAAAGACTAGTGCTGCTGCTATGGAGGAGTGAAGAGGGAGGATGTGGGTTGGGCTTTTTAGGCAGTAACGGGCAGTGAAAGGATTTAGAAAATTATGCCAGGATTGGGAATGAATCCAAGCCCGGTGACAACGGGTAAATAAATACAAGTTTAGACTCATTTGAACTTGGTGCAAGAACATCACAAGCTTTCTTTTTTTCTTTCCTTTTATTGTTTTGTGCCAGTACTGGGGATTGAACTTGGGACCTTGGTACTTTTCCTGAGCTTTTGTGCTCAAGGCTAGCTCTCACCTTTCTTGAAAATTTCCTCAGTGGGAGTTTTTCTTAATGAGTCTCATTGGCCCAGGACATCATCATTTCTTACCTCATACTAGATTTAAGACTGGCCTCCATCATGGGCCCATCCTCAGAGTTGAGGATGGAGCCAGCTTCCTTAGAGGCACAAGACTATGAATAGGAGTAGTAGAAACCTGAAGACAGACTTTGGGTTGTTAGAAATTCCAAGCTGAGTACTACCTGATGGCCACAGAGATAGAATAAGCAGAGTGGGGAAGAAATTGAGGCTTAGACTCCAGGTTTTTAGTAATACAGATGATGCTGTAGAATGACTCTGGTCATTCATTGCTAAAAGAATTGGCTAGTTGTGATGCTTCTAGACATCAGAGAAATATATATGTGAAAGAGGAAAACACAAACTTAAATATCAACCAAAAACTGATGAAAGTATTTCTAATTAAGTGTTGTTTCATAGACTTGACTTTTGAATCATGGAAGCCACCTGTAGAAATTAAAAGACAAGGGAAATAAATGAACTGAATTGCATATCATGTAGGTGGTTTAAGTACATCAAGTAAAATTATTTCAAATGACATTAAAAACTCAGTAAATTGGAAATCTGTTATTGGGTATATCTATCCTAGGGAGGTAAAAGACCTGCAAAGAAAATCTTAGATTGTTAATGTCATTAGGAAAAGATTTTTTTTTAATGCAAGAGGAAAATATACCATGGTAAAAGCTAAGGAAGCTAAATAAAAGCTGTTATCCTACAATAGACTAAAAAATATCAACCTGAATTTTTATATGTTTCTTAATAAGCAAATATATCTTAGAAGTGTCTACCAGATAAAGGCCCATTAGCAATGAGAACACTTATATTGTGGTCTGAAATACCATACACAGGAAACAGAACCAGGATTTGTAGCAAAATTATGAATCCCATGTTTGGGAGAATAAATGTGAAGGGGAGAAAAGGGCTGGAAAATCTTGTTACTCCCCAAAGAAAGAAAACTGTCAAGACATATGTTAAATGTTAAAATGATTCAGGAGCCAACTTGATTAAAGACAGGGCAATTTGAACATAAAAAAGAAAAGTAAATGCAAATGGATCAAAATGAATAAGATCAATTAAGAAGCATGAATTTGTAATAAAATAAAAAAATAATCAATCACTTTTGCCATAATCTAAAGAACCAATACATTATTCTGAAAATAGGCAAACAACACTGAAGAATCTAATCTTTGGCTTGTTTTTCCTGTATAACTTGCACTTCAGAACAACCAAGTACTTGATGAATTTTTCTTTTTAGAAAAATCCAGTTAATAAAAGAAGAGAAAATGATAGATTTCAAACCATCAACATTTCAACCCTTAATGAGATAATTGATCTAAGCAATTAACATCAATGCCTGCTAAGACTATTAGTTGAAAAACTGATAGGGAACTTCATAATGGATGATCAAGCTGGCGACACCTGAACTCCTTGATCAATATTAACATCAGGCATTATACACCTCCTGATGTGATGTAATAGGAAGTACACAGCACCACCTATGAAGTCCTCTACCTGAAAAACCGGAGCTTAAATATAATCAAGACTTCCCATTTACAGAAAATCTTGAGGCAGAGAAACAAAGCACATATTGACTTTTTGAGGGGATTCTGCTTTAAACTACTAGTTAAAATTATATAAGACAACAAGAGATACTTGAACAATGAATAGATGGCATTATGTTGCCTTTGCAAAAACAGTAATTATTTAAAAGGCTCTATTTTTTTGTAGCTACATATGAGTTATTTCTGCCTGAAATAATATAAAATTGGGCATTTGTTTCAAAATAACAAAATGTATGTGTGAGAGTAGAGAGTAGTAAATTGACAAGCCTGGCCATATATTGACAGTTACTGAAGCTAGGTGATGAATAATGGAATTCACTCCAGTATTCTCTTTTACCTTTTGCATAATAAAATACTTGTAAAGAAAAGTAAAAGATCGGATTCAATCATCTTTGTGTCATTGTATTTATGACTTTCCTTACTTGGGCTGTAGGCAAGGACTTTTGATGCAAAGGTTCTAGCAAACATAAGCCATGTTTATGTAGAGGCTACCATGAGAGTAAGGAATAACACTGCTATGGAGACTAAGGCCTCTGTTTTTCCATATCTCAACTAAATTAGTATATCAAACCTCTGGAAGAAAAGACTATGACAATTCTAGATTTGAAGATCTTAATCAGATTTAGTTGTGATTCTGGAATGGAGTAGTAGCCTGGACCAAACATAGTTTAGAACATAATACTCTATCAGACTGACTAGCTTATATTTTCAACCAGAGGAAAGGAAATGTGGTAAAAAAAAATAGGTAATGAGGTACAAAAAATTGGAAATAAGGTATCTAAGTAATTATAGCTTTTATCTGTCTTACTTGAACATGATATTAAAATTTGTTTGTTTGTGAGTGAGATTTGGTTACTCCTTACATGAATAGGCTAGAGTCTGTTTATGCATCAAGTTAGATTACAATTTTAGGCCAAGCAGTTCATTTTAAAACATCTTACTTTTACCCTCCTCTCATACCTGCCAGGTTGTGAACCAGTGGCAGGATCATTGGCACAATCTAACTGATCTATGCTGGCAGATTTGTTCTTTGGAATTGTGGCATTGCTCTTAATGGGCACATCTCTTGTTGATTACACTGGGATTCTGAGAATAACCATGAACCACAGACTAAAAAATAATCAGTCCTTTTTTATTTCAGCTAGTGGCTAAGACTTGACATCATTTTTCTTTTCTTTTTTTATTGTGAAAATACTGTACAGAGGGGTTACAATTACATGGGCAAGATAATGAGTACATTTCTTATCAAGCATTGTAGCCTCCTCCTTTGTTTCCCCTTTCCATCCCTTCCCATCCTCCCCCTGCCTCCCCATCCAATCCTCCCCCCACCCCCACACCAAAGTTGTAAAGTTCGTTTTCGACATAACAACTTGTACATCTCATTGTTGCAATGGGTCCACCTGTATCCCTATTTAAACGATTTGTTTTTCCCCTTCCCCCCCACAAATTATACCAACATCAAATACAGTGAAAGCAGGGGTTAGTGGGGGAGGGACATACAAAGCAACAAAGAAATAATCTTATAAATGTGTTAGAAACAATCGCATGAAAGAAAAAAAAAACATTTGAATACATATCTTAGGGTTCATTTCCCTAACATCATCTTAACTGACCTTTTCTGCTTGACTCAGACATATACTAGGTATTACAAATAAGGGAAACCATGGGCCCTATGTTTCTTTGGGCCTGGCTTACTTCACTTAATATAATTTTTTCCAAGTCTTTCTATTTCCTAACAAATGGGGCAATGTCATTCTTTCTGATGGAGGCATAGAATTTCATTGTGTATATAGACCGCATTTTCTTGATCCATTCATCTACTGAGGGGCATCTGGGTTGGTTCCATATCTTAGCTATAGTAAATAATGTTGCAATAAACATAGTCATGCTGGTAGCTTTAGTGTGGTCTTGTTTGTGAACATTTGGGTAAATGCCCAAAAGCAGGATTGCTGGGTCATTGGGGAGCTCTATGTGGAGTCTTTTGAGGAACCTCCATACTACTTTCCAAAGTGGTTGAACAAGTTTACACTCCCACCAACAATGCAGTAAGGTTCCCTTCTGTCCACATCCCCTCCAGCATCTGTTGTTATTAGAGTTCTTGATTTTAGCCATTCTAACTGGAGTGAGGTGGTATCTCAATGTTGTTTTGATTTGCATTTCTTTTATGGCTAGGGAGGTTGAGCATTTCTTCATGTGTCTATTAGCCATCCTTCTTTCCTCTTCAGAGAAGTTTCTCTTTAAGTCTTTAGCTTACTTATTTATTGGGCAGTTGTTTCTTTGAGGATTTGTTGTTGTGGGATTTAATTTTTTGAGTTCCAGGTATATTTTAGATATGAGACCCTTGTCTGTTGCATGGCTAGCGAAGATCTTCTCCCAATCCAGGAGCTTTCTATTGATCTTGCTAGCTATGTCCTTTGCCATGCAGAAGCTCTGCAGTTTCATGCAATCCCATTTGTCCAACCTTTCTTTGATTTGTTGTGCTTCTGGGTCTCTATTAAGAAAATTTCGGCCTGTGCCAACAAGACCTAGGATTTCTCCTATTCCATCCTGTACTGTTTTCAGAGTTTGACATTATGTTTCTATGTCAAAGTTTTGAATCCTATTAAAAAGTATAATCCATGAAAAAAGGATGACTCATACCTATTGGTTTCTTTTGCAAGTTGGAGTTTGAATTTAGGGGCCTCCTTCTCCTTGGTTTACTTATTCATGTCTAGAGTTCCCCCCATTAGAACCATGCCCCCCAATGCAGCTTTTTTTGTATATATTTTTATTGTAAAGATATTGTACAGAGGGTTTACAGTTACATGAGTAAGGTAATGAGTACATTTCCTATCGAGCATTGTTACCTCCACCTTTGTTTTTCCCCTACTATCCCTTCCCTTCTCACCTCCCCCCAAAGTTGTAAATTCATTTTCAACATAGTGTCTTATACATGTCATTGTTACAATGGGTCAACCTGTATCCTTAGTTAAGCATTTTGTTATTTCCCTTCCCTTCCCTGAATTAGAAAAATGTGCATACAAGATGCAGGGCACCGGAATCCAGCTTTTTTACTGGTAAACTAGAGATGAAATATTGTGGACTTTTCTCCCTTGGCTGTTTTTGAACCACAATCTATGGATCTCAGCCTCCTGAGTAGCTAGAAGTACAGCCATGAGCTGCAGTGGCCTGGCTAACTAGTAAGGTTTGAATTAAGTTTCTAAGAAAACACTCCTCATAGAGTCCAGCTATTGATCTGGATAGGGCTGTATTCATTCAGTGATGGACATCTACATTCTAATAGATGTATCCTGATTTGTATTCTGTATAGACATATTTTTGTATACTGAATAGATGGCCAAGATCAACTCTTTTTACATTTTTGATCTATATTCTTGATTATATATACTGGAATCTAAGGTAGTATATGGTTTGATATAAAGTTGTGTAATTTAATTTTGTACACTAACATTTTATGGCATGATAGTTAGAGGGTTTCACTACTTGGACAAATTTGAGAAAAGAGCACTATGGGAAGTAGAGTAGCTTTGTTCTGGGCTAGAACTAAAAGTAGAAAAACTCAACCCAACCCTTGCTAGTTTCAAAATGTGTTTCCTTGTCAGAAAATGGCTTAAAGTTGAATTCTTATGAGAGCACTCAACTTGGGAGTGATGATATTTTAGCTTAGCTTTATGCTCAAAGGTTCATGGATATTAGTGAATCAGCTTGCCAGGTCATGGGCTACAAGATTTATTTCTTACTCTAAAGGATATGACTAGTAATAATGACACAAAAAATGGAAATTAATCAGAAAGTTTTCTTTCATTTCTACTCTGTTTAAGTAGCTCAAGATCTTAGCTGAAAAATGGAGACAATTACTGGCACCAAAAAGGCTTTTGTCTGGGCATGGATCTTGGAACCCTGAATATGACTGTCAGCTTTTATTTACTTCACTTTGTGTGCATGTGTATGTGTGTGTGTGTGTGTGTGTGTGCATGCATGCGTGTGTACACTAATACTAGGGCTTGAATTCAGGGTTTGGGTGCTGTCCATGAGCTTTTTTGCTCAAGCCTAGGACTCTACTATTTGAGCCATAGCTCCACTTCCGGCTTTTATGGTAATTAATTGAAAGTAAGAATCTCTTGGGTTTTCTTACCTGGGCTGGGTTTACACTATAATCTTTATATTTCAGCCTAAGTTTAAATCCCAGGACCAGCACATACATATATACACAAAAATTTACTAAAACTAACTTCACTTTTTAAAATCTTTTTTTTTTCTTGTGCCAGTCCTGGGGCTTGAACTCTGGGCCCGAATGCTGTCCCTGAGCTTCTTTGGTTTTGTCTAGAGCTCTACTACTTGAACCACAGTGCCACTTTCAGCCTTTTCTGAGTAGTTTTTATTGGAGATAAGAATCTCAAGGACTTTCCTGCCTGAGTTGGCTTTGAATCACTGTTCTCAGACCTCAGCCTCCTGATTAGTTAGGATTATAGGAATGAGCCACCAGCACCTAGCTAAAACCTTTTTAATTTAATATTTTTTTTTTACTTTCTTTTTTTTTTAATTTTATTTTATTTGTGAACATACTGTACAGAGGGGTTACAATTACATGGGCAAGATAATGCATACATTTCTTACCAAGCATTGCAGCCTCCTCCTTTGTTTACCCTTCACCTCCCTTCCTTAATTTAATATTTTAATGGTATGAGAGCACTTATAATGGCTATGTTGCCTGCAATTACATTTTTGTTTGCTAGTGCTATACTAGAAAATATTTGTTTAATTTGTGGCAACTTTTTGATGAAAGGCGTGATATGTGGAGTTGAATTCCTGTCTGAATTCTGGTTCTCCAGATGTGTGGGCTTATGGGCTAAACCTTGCACAGCTTTCATATCTTGGTTTGTACAATGGAACAAATAAGCGCTGCTGCCGCAGCTTCATTGGGTTAGGAGATGCCAAAAACTGTGGCTGGCTCAGAGCCAGCATATTATTCCTCCCTTATGATACTCCACTCTGTAGCTAAAAGAGGTAACCCTTCTCCTGCTGAAATCACAGAACATAGAAAGGAGGCAGAGAATAGTTCCCCATTCTCTTAGTTAGCGTATCGGATCATTTCTTCATTTGTATTTTCATTCAGCTTCATATCTGTATGCCCTGCTGTGGTCTGAATGTGTTAAATTGATTTTCAGCACGGAAGTGTGGGAGGTTGGGGTGTTTGGGAGCTGTTTGAGCCATGAGTGGACTATCTTCTTGAATGGATGCATCAATGATGCTATACAAAGTGCGTCTGGATGTGAACACAGGACTGGCTTCCCCAGCCCTGCATTCTGTTGTGTGAGGACATAAGACCCACTCCAGATTTCTGGCTCTATGACACTGGCCTTCTCTGTGTTCAGAACAATAAGGAAATAGGTTCATCTCCTTTGAAAATTTCCTAATCTCTGACAATCTGTGAAGACAGACTAAAACATATGAGCATGAGAGAACGGGGATTACTCATTGCATTTTTTTTTGTTTAATCCAGTGTTCTACATGTAAAAGAAGGCCAACAAATAAGCATCTAAGTCATGAAAAATGGAGAAATTGTCTTGTAAATACAAATTTAGTGACTGACATAAATTTAAGGGATATCTGTGGCATTTTACATCACCATGTGGTATCTTGTTTCTTAGGGAAGCCTGTGGAATTACCATATTGAGCCAGGTGCTGGTGGCTCATGCCTGTAATCCTAGCTACTCAAGAGGCTGAGAGCTGAGGATCATGGTTCAAAGCCAGCCTGGGCAGGAAAGTCCATGAGACTCTTTTCTCTAATAAACCACCAAAAAACCAGAAGTGGTGATGTGGCTAAAGTGGTAGAGAACTTGTCTTGAGCTGAAGAGCTGAGAGACAGCACCTAGGCCCAGAGTTCAAGCCCCATGACTGATCAAAAAAAAAAAGAATTACCATATTGACTATTGAGTGCAAATTTAAAACACTGTGTAGCAAGCCATCCCCCTCAGAAGGAGAGCTATGGAGCTTTTAAGAGGGAAAACCATGTGTAAAGCCTGAAAATATTTCTTGTAAGTCATTCTTTGTTCCCCAAATCATGATCATCTTCTTGCTTTTCTGTTTTTTTTTTTTTGGTCCAGTTGTGGGGCCTGAACTCTGGGCCTGGGAGCTGTCCCTCAGCTCTTCAGCTCAAGGCTAGCGCTCTACCACTTGAGCCACAGTGCCACTTCCGGCTTTTTTCTTTTTGCTTATGTGGTGCTGGGGAATCGAACCCAGGGCCTCATGCATTGCAAGGCAAGCACTCTGCCACTGAGCCACCTTCCCAGCCCCTGCTTTTCTGTTTTTATTGCTAGTAAAAGCCTTTTCTATATGCCTTTATGAGGTAAGATAATGATGTAAAGAAGTTACCATTAAACCTGCATCTAGTAGATAAGAGTTAGGATTTAGGTAGTCTACTGAGCCCTGATCCTTGCTCTTAGGACACAATCACAAGGGGGAACACATATCTTCTTTTCCTTAGTGCTAGGAGAAGCTTAGCTGTAGATAGTGGGTTCCCTGTTTTTCTTTTCTTTTCTTTTTTTTGGGGGGGGGTCTGGTCGTGGGCCTGAACTCTGGGTCTGGGCGCTGTCCCTCAGCTCTTCAGCTCAAGGCTAGCACTCTACCACTTGAGCCACAGCGCCACTTCTAGCTTTTTTCCTTTTTGCTTATGTGGTGCTGGGGAATTGAACCCAGGGCCTCATACATGCAAGGCAAGTGCTCTACCACTGAGCTACCTTCCCAGGCCCCTGCTTTTCTTTTTTAAAACAACATTGGGGATTGAATTCAGAGTCTTGTGCTAGCTGGGCAAGTGGTCTACTACTGAAGCCATACCCCTTTCCTTTTGCTTGGTCTGTTTTTCAGATATGGTCTTGAGATAACTTTGCTATTCCATCAGATGGAATTACAGGTGCACACTGCTGTGCCCTTCTTTTGACTATCCTCAAATGAACTGGTCACAGTTTGGGTCCCAATTCCACGTGGATAAATGAAGGTGATGAGTCTTGTGGCTTTGTTCTGTGTTCTTTTGGGACAGTATTCCCCCTTGGTTAGTCTGTCTATGACACCATCTCATTGAAATCAATGATTGGTAGCTTGCCTGATTGAGCCACCATAACATGTACAGTATGTTGTCCACCAATTATTGTGGGGGTATACAAGAATATAATCATTTTTCTTTGATACCACTTACCTAAATCCCATTCAAATGGGCTGCGTTGTGAAGCATGAGAACGGTCCCTGGTCTAACTCAAAGGAAACTCTCACTGTAGGGCATACTTGGGAAGCGACTTATGGATTAACTCCAAAGATTGACTAAAAGATTTCTTTTATTTATGATGGCTGTACTGTAGGAATTTTGGTTTGCTGAATTATGTTGCTAATAAAAAAGTACTTCATCCCTCCTGGCAAAGTACAAAAAACAAGTAATTTTACACAAAACTCAGAGGCTGAACTGCACAAAGAAACAGGTGACCAAAGACCAGAAGGCTACTTGCTTCTGGCACTTTCATCAGACAAATCTGTAGAACAAGTTAACAGTTGACTCAACCACACAGGCCTTGGGCTTGTTTGAAATCCTTCTTCCTAAATCCTGCTAGGACCTGTGCTATTCCATTTCTATTTCCCTCTTCTTTGGGGTGAAGGAAACAAAAAACACAACACCCATTGCTTGCTCAAATAAAAAGCACTCTTGTAAGAAAGAAACTAATCATGTTTCAGTGACCTTTGGAGGTTCCTGGTTCCTACCGTATCAACTCCAAACTCCTTTGTCAAGCTTTCAGGACCCGGCCCTATCATCAGACAAATACCGGCCTTTTCCTGGGAGTGCATTCCATGATCTTACTTTTGTTCATTGCATCTATAAAGTTACTTCCTACTCCTCATGTTCTTGCTGACATTTAAATCTCCATTTGCATTCTACCTCTTCTGGGAAGACTTCATTGTTTATTTTAGCTATTCTGAGTATATTTAACCGGTGTCACACTGCCCTGCGTTGTTCAGTTACTTTAGTATCTCAGCTCCTACTTCAGTACTTCAGTACCTCAGCTCCTGCTGCAGATACTGAGGCTTTCACTGGGGGGGGGGGGGGGGGGGTGGTTCTGATAATTACAAATACCCAGATGAAATTGGGAGTTATCAACCAGAAGGTGCTTGAAAGGTCTTCCTCAATGCACACATCTTAGTGGGTGCTTCATACAGTTGGATGTTTTGCCCTTACTGAGGCTTGAGCTCAGGGACTGGGCATCATCTCTCAGCTTCTTTTGCTCAGGACTAGCACTCTATCACTTAACCACAGCCCCACTTCCAGATTTTTTTTTTTGTAAGTTAAATTGGAGATAAGTAAATTTATTGGAGATAAATTGGGATTTTCCTGCCCCAGTGGGCTTCCAACTGTGATCCTTAGATCCTCAGTCTCCTGAGTAGCTAGGATTGCAGGCGTGCACCCCAAGTGTCCCATTACTTCATACAGTTTGATGAATGATAAATGTAGGGTGTTGGAATAGAGTTCCTTTGCCATTTGACAAAAACTTATTACTGAGCTTCTAAAATTCCAAAACAATGGTTGCTCCTCAACAAATAAGCATTTATCAAGTTCACAGATGTCTTTTCTCATTGAACACATTTCATGTTTTCTATGTCATTTGATTTTAGCTTATTTGTAAGAGATGTGAACCTTCTCCATTATCTAAGTGTTATACACAGGAAATGATGGAAACAGAAAAAGCATGTGCAGGTAGTACATTAGGGGAGAGACACAGCTAACTGGCACGTGTTCATTGTGGACCTTGGTTAGTGGTGGTGGAGGACTTGGACTACTCATTAAATCAAGATGCTATGCAAAAGCTGCTGGATATACTTCTGAACTGAGGAGAAGTTAGAATTTCAATTAGTTAGTTGAGGTATAGCTCCTGTTTTGTTATTAAGTGGTTAAGTCCAAAAGACACTCTGAAATTTGGAAAATTGCAAACCACAAGTCTTCAAGGATATAATTTACAAGGAATGCCTATTTTAAGACTGGAATATACTGAAGGGCTGGGGTAAACCATAGCAGTACTTTACTAATAGGGTCCTGTAAACAATGAAGATGACTTTGTAAAAAGACTTGAATAATCCTGTTATCATGAACTGGGAGAAGGACAAATTGTTTGTTATGTATTATATGCATCTCTTTACTTTCTATTGCTGCATAACAAATACAAACTGTGCAGGTTTAAATGACATGCACTTAGTTTTCACAGTGTCTGTGTGTCAGGAATCTGGGCTGTGTTCTCAGTGTAGGATCTCACTAAATTGCAACCAGATAATTGGCTGGATTGTTTTCTGGAAGCTCAAGGAGCTGTTTTCAAGCAGGCGTTATAAACAGGTCCCTGATGGGTGGGTATAGGACTGGGGGTTTGTTCTGTTTCTGTCTCTCAGCTGAGGGCTGCTCTCAGGAAGCAGAAGCCACTCAGTTTCTTGCCATGTGGTGTCATGGCTTCTCCCAAAATCTGGTGTCTGATTCTTCTAGGCCAACAAAGATTCTCTGGCTTCATCTGTTTATGCCTTTTAGATGCTCTTTCTAATGATTTATATTAGCAAGTCTTCCCAGAATAATATCATTTTTGTTTAACTCAAAGCTAGTTGATTAAGGACTTTAATTGCATCTGTAAAAATCTCTTTTGTTTTATAACATATCCTAATTATAGGAATAAAATCTTATCATACTTACAGGTCCTGACTACACTAAGAATTTATCTTAGAATTTTGTCTACTAAATGGATCAATCAAAAGGAAAACCTATTTTTTAAAGATTGTTTTTATGTTATTATAAAGATATACAGAGGGGTTACAGTTAAATAAGTCAGGTAAAGGGTACATTTCTTTTTTGGACAAGGTCACCCCTTCCCTTGCTCTCTCCCAGTTTTCCCCTCCTGTTCCCTACCCACAAGTTGTATAGTTCATTTAAATGTACCTTTCTATTAAGACATGACATGGGGCCATGGGAAAGTACAATATTTCCATTGCAATTCTACACTAATTAAATGTTTTGTTTCAGTTCAATTAACTCTCTGAGGTAAGTATCAACATTCTGAGGTACACATCAGCTCAGCTACCAGAGCTTCAATCCAACCAGACTGACACCTCTCAAGAGCCACCTGAAAATCCTGGAGCCTTCCCATATTCTGATTGGTAAATTGTAAATCTAGTTCTACTGACCATGTCTTAGGTTCAATCATTATCAGCATCATCATTCAATAGAATACATCATAGAACTCAGCAAAATACTAAGGATTACTAATTGGTTCTTAAGGATAAAAATAAATAGCTAGGTGATGATATCTATCTATCTATCTCTATCTGTCTATCTGTCTATCTATCTATCTATCTATCTATCTGTCTGTCTGTCTGTCTGTCTGTCTGTCTGTCTGTCTGTCTGTCTGTCTGTCTATCTATCTATCTATCTATCTAGGGTGTGAAGGGCTGAGGTAAAGCATGGGTCCTCAGTTCTCCATGCATTCTGCAGACATACTGCCCTTCCAGCACAACCTTGTGGTCACCAATTTCAAACTCCTCAAACTTTGCAGTTTGAGAGTCTGAAGTAGGATTGCATTACAGGGGAATTACAGAATGAATGCTTATAGCCTCCCCACTCTAATCCCTAATGTGATAGAACCAGAACACCAGAAGGTGACTCAGGTTGGATTAGGCTGTGAGGATTTGGCCCTCATGATGGGACTTTTTATGAAGAATGGAATGGGAGATATCTTGGTGAATGTTGGTCTGTACTTGCACTTGGTGAATGTTGATCTGTACTCACACTAAGGAAAGGGCATTTGAGGCTATTGTAGGAGCTGGTCATCTGGAAGCCAGAAATATTACTCTCATCAGAAAGGAAGTCAGTTGGCACCTTGGTCTTGAATGTTCCAGCCTCAAGCCTACAAGAAATACATTCTGCTGTTGAAGCCAGCAATCAGTGTTGTATTCACATGGCAGGTCAAGCAGATGAAGACAGTAGGTATGGTCGACTTAATTGTTGGCCATCTGTCTGAGACCCTCTTAGTGGAATAGGACTGAATGTTCCTGCCATGTAATCAGGTGAATCCCCATCCAGAGGCTGTGTAGGTCCTTTCCCCATGCATCATCACATTAGCATAAACAGGTTGGTGAAAGGAATTTTTTTCTTGAATAATAAAATTTTTTTATCACTTGTGTGTAATTCCAATAATTTTCGGAGCTCTGAGCCAGGAATTAGAGATAAAGACTATGGTTATTTTTCATTTCATCACAGGTGGTATTTCCAACTGTGTGTATCAGAATTTTGACTTCAGCATCAACTTAGCCCAGTCAATTTAGGTGCTATTGTGGTTTGAGTGTTTGTTTCCCCAAGGCTTATTTGTCTCAAGCCTTATCCCCAGCCTGTGGTGCTATTGGAGGTGGTGGAATCTTGAAAAGTAGGTGGAGCCTGCTGGGAGATCTTTGAAGGCATGCCCTCAATGGGGATCATAGGATACAAGTATCTTCCTTTTTCTCTTTTTGCTTCCTGGCTATTGTGAAGCAACCAACTTACTCTACCACATGCTCCCTGCCAAGATGTATGGCCATGCCATGGGCCTGAAGGCAATGGAACCCTGGGATCATGGCCTGAAAATCCTGAAACCATAAGTCAAAACGAACCATTTTTCCTTATAAATTGAATACAGGATCAGAAAAATGAATACCAAGGCACACTTTAGCAATGATCCTCTCTCTTCTCTGAGATGCTTTACACCAACATTATATATATGTATATATGTACACACACTTTATATAGTATTACTTTCCATATATAGATGTATATATCTACTATATATAGTATATATAGTATACTTTAAGTATACAGTATATATAATATAGTATAATATATGCTATATATCATATATGTCATAGTATATTATATATTATTATATGTATGCTATACATTATATAGAGTATGTATATATATATATATATCATATGAATCCATATGATTTTGGTGTTCTCTTAATCCAAGAGCTATCCATTTAGTCTTTAAGGGGAAATCTCTTGTCCCTGTTTTCTGCTAATTTTTTTTTCAGCGCATTTGTGGTTATTCTTGATCTCAGTTTACCTTGGTCATGGATCCATGGTAGATGGGAAATCTTATTTGGGAACTAAGGCTCTGATAAAAGACACCTCAGCCCTCCTGAATGCACTTGCACTATGTTTAAGCTTTGCAGAAGAGTCTTTATGGGTTGGGTGTCTATGGGTGTATTCAGTCTCATTCATATTTTAACTGCATTCGTTGCTGGTGCTGACAGTCAAGCACATTGCTGTCTGCTGCTCCCTGATACTGAACAATGGTGCTTTTTCTCACTGTTATTTTGGTGGGGGTTTATAATCTATTCTTGCTTTGAGGACAAGAAGAGCAATCTTCATATAGAGAAATGTTTTCAAGATTTTATTTTTACAGTTTTCCTTCAGGTATATCCCATATCATGTCCCCAACATGTACACCCTCACTGTTGGTGTGTGTTTCTCAGTGACTCTTAGCATAACTTTGTGCTGGCATTGGTACAGAGTAGTGAGTGTCTTCTTATCAGCATCACCTGGCAAGTAAGCATTACCTGTGAGTGTTAGAGTTAGTGACAGTACATGATTATAATCTCAGCTCTTGGGAAGCTGAGACAGAAGGATTGTGAGTTACAGGCCAGCCTGCATTACATAGTGAAATACTGTCTCAAAATCAGAAGCAAAACAAGACAAGTTCAGGTCTTTGTCAGGAGAGATAAGGAAGAGGGGAATGGGAGAGAAAAAAAACAAACATGGATTAAAAAAAGATGGGAAAAGTCAGAGCAAAAGAAGAGAAAAAACTAGTTTAGCATGCAGAAGAAAGTATACATACTTCAGGTGACAATAAATGATGAAACTATCTCAAAACAGAGTTTTAAAAGTAATTCCAGTTTTCAAACTATTTCCTCTGCAAGTAGTCTACACTAGGCCTTGCATGCAGAGCCAAATGGAGCAGAAAAAACCAGTTGGAGTGAGGAGGCGGGACAGTGAGAGCATGGTCCTGGAAGAAACTCTATGGGGGAGTGTAAGAAGGTCTTGGTGTCGTTAATCAGGGCAACCTGCTTCAAGCCCTGGAGTTAGGGGTGGCAGAGCAGGACCCAGGACTGGGTTTTCTGATGTTGCTGTGAAGTATACTGATCTCTGCAGCCCAGATCATGAAGGAGGGCAGCACATCTGATTACGAGTCTCTGACAAAATGTCAGAGAAATGAAAACAAATGGCCGAGCAGTCCCCAGGGGGAGAAAGAGTTCAGTTATTAAGCTCCCCAACCAGAAACATTGCGATTTAGTCATCTAGGATGATTTTATTCTATCCTCTATTATGGGCTGCACCACATAAATCTGCGTTTTATTGCTAGAGTGAGATGCTAGAGGATTTCAAGATTACTTTTGGCACTGTCTGAGTTGGCTCACTGCTGTGCCCACAAGTGCTTGTGGAAAATTAGCAGCAATGATATTAATCACTTTCTTTGGGGCTTTTATTCTTCCAGTCTGCTAGAGCTTTATTCTGTTCTTCTTTTACCAAAAATGATTCCTCTGATATCAACAACCAACTCTCCCTCCTCCCCGACTCTAAAACCAACAAACCAAAAATACTCTTCTGAAATGCATGTATTACAGGTGGAACAGAGAGTTGGGTGGGTTTGGAAAGTCAGGTTGTATTTATGTCCTGAGACACATATAGGGTGGCTGGCAATGAAGCAGTCACTGTATGCTATTGCTATATCTCATGTCTTATACCTGGAATCCTCTAAGCTGTGAGTAGAGGAAAATGGTTTGGTTTAAAGAACAAAAATGGCGGGTGTATTAATCCATTTTCTGTTACAGTAACAAAATACTTAAGGCTGAGTAACTGGTAAAAGAGGAGATTCATTTAAGTAATGGCTCTAGAGTTTAAAATGCAGGGCACTGACCTCTGATTAGCTCTGGTGAGGGCTCCATGGATTGCAGCAGAATGGTAAGCATTTGAGACAAAGAGATCACATGGTCAAACCGGAAACTGGAGACTCAGGGAGGCCAGTGCTTACTGCATGGAGGCCCTGCCTCCTAAGGTTTTGCTGTTTCTCAACATCTTCCACACCAGGGGCCAAGCTTTAAACACAGGAATCTTTAGTGAACACATTCCAAATCCAACTAATAGTAGTTCATTTTCTTCTTTTATCAGTACGTTTGATTTGTGCAATATGCCAATCTAAAAAATGGTGGTAAATAAGAGATGGGAATGGTGGGTGGTTGGATTTGCAAGGGTTTGAACACACTCTAATACACACACTCATTCACATATATACACTCATGGAGCTGTAAAAAAAGATAATTTATTTTGGGGACAGCTGCCATGCCAATTAATCAAGATACCCATTCTTTGTCCCAAACATCCCTATTGTCATTAATTACCCTAGTACCACCAAACACTTTCCTATCAAAAGTTGATTTTGTGAGAGTTGCTAATCTCAGGTCAAGAATCTTATTAATGTAAGTTATTATGTTGTCTACCCCAGGATTTTCCTTGTTGGATAGAAGAGTCTTTATTTAAATTAGTCATTCCAGCACTTATTGTAGTTGTCTAACATTTAGTAGGTCAACGCCTATTAAATGTATAGTATTTTCTTTGAATTTAATTTAAGCCTTGCATCTAGATGTATCCTGAAGATAATATGATTCTCTTCTTTTTAGAGAAGTACCTATGTTAAGCAAACTGTGTAGCTAGATTGATATGAATAAATAGACAACTGGGATTTCTTTGAAATAAAATGTAGGTATTACCTATCATTGCCTATGCTCATAGCTATCTCTAATTTCTATGAATGTATGCACAGATGTGTGTAACCACTTTGCATTGTGGACCAGAGAGATCTTTTTGACCATCATTCCCAGAATCTCCACTGTTCACGGCTTCTGTATTTCCCTACTTCACCTCAGGCTCCCATCATAGTTAATCTATCCTAAACCTCTACCTCCATTTAGCTAGGCAATCTCTTCCCCAGTCCTTTCATGTCTGGATGTTTCTAGTCAGGCAACCTTGCTTCCTCATCCTTTCTTTACCCATCTATGTTCTGCTCCATGCTTTAAGATAATGGCCTCTTTGAATAGCATTCCTTGGGCTTTTCTGGTTGGGTTTGGCACTTGGGAGCCAGCAGCACAAGCCACCTGTGGGAAGAGAGTGAGCAGGCTGGTGTTCTCAACACCCCTTCTCTTTTCCTGTCCTGCTAGGGTTTGCATAGTGGCTGTAATCCTTTACTGCAAACTTCTGCTGGCTGGTCCTTCTTCTACGATTTCTGCCCCTGAGGGGTGCATAGCATCATATTGTTGTCCTTTCAAGCCTCTTGGTCCTTTCAAGTTCTTGCATGCCTTATTTTCTTTTGTTGCTTTTCTTATCCATATGAATACTTCTATAAATGCTTTCGCCATCAAAATCTTTTTTTTTTTGGCCCATCATGGGGCCTGAACTCTGGACCTGGGCGTTGTCCCTCAGCTCTTCAGCTCAAGGCTAGTGCTCTACCACTTGAGCCACAGTGCCACTTCCAGCTTTTTTCTTTTTGCTTATGTGGTGCTGAGGATGAGGAATCGAACCCAAGGCTTCATGCATGCAAGGCAAGCGCTCTACCACTGAGTCACCTTCCCAGCCCAGCCATCAAGATCTTTTAGTGGATCTCCTTATATATTTTTAGCTAAAACTCTAATCAGCAAGACGATTTTACAGCCATTTGCATTGTCTCATTGTCTCTGTCTGCCTCAGTCTTTGTCTCTCTGTCTCTTTTTTGATTAAGGTCTTTCTAAGTTGTCTAAGTTGGCTTGGATCTTATTTTGTAGTCTATTACTTAGCCTTTTAAGTTCTGGATAACAGGTTTGTACTACCATACCCAGAATCCATTGTGTCTTTTAAACCTCTTTTCTTATCAATAAATTCCTATTTAGCCTCCCTCCTTTTCTCCCCCTTGTAACACACTGTTTTTAACCCATGTTTCAGCCAGTTTATCTTCTACAAATATCGTATACTTTGAAACTCAAAAAGAGGCTTTGCTCTCTCCCATGAATCTCAGAACTAAGTGGAGAACGAGTGGCTGTATTGATCACATGATTCTATGGCTTCCAGAACTTTCTTCTGCCTCAGACCTTGGACATGCTCTTTTCACTTTGCCCCAACACTGACTGGTTTCCTAGTTGTACTTGCATCCCCTGCCACCCCAGACTACTTAGCCAGCCTTTTCAGGGATTCTGTCTGAGCTCATGGGCTTCTTATTCCTCTCGTCACTCTTCCTTTCTCACTCCATATTGTACCAACAGTAATGAAGAGCAAAAAAAAAAATTGTTCCCCTTCACTCCAAGATTCTGACGTTTGTCACTCTCTAAGAAAATGGTAATCTTTCCTTGACCACCCCACTTTTTAAAAACTTTTTCTTCATCCTTCCCCAAATATTACTTCCACCCATCACTTTATTAAAAGGAGTCCCTTAAAGGTTAACTTTAATGGTGACTAAGGCTGGGCACTGGTAGCTCAGCCTGCAATCCTAGCTACTCAGGAGGCTCATATCATCTTGGTCCAGAGCCAGCCCAGAAAAACAAATCAGAGAGACTCTTCTCTCCCACTTACCAGCATAAATACAGCAGTGGAGGTGTGGCACAAATGGTAGAGCACTAGCCTTGAGTGGAAAAAGCCAAGTGTTGAATTCATTCAAAGTGGTACTGTGCTAAGTGACTGTGTAGGTCCAAACTCCTCATATGACTTTCCTAATCTATAATTTTTTAAAAATCTTTTCTCTGCTGCTGCTGTCTTCTTGTCTTCTTAGTATATGTCTCATTCTGTCCTCAAGGTTTTGCTCTTCTGTGTTGTTTTCAGTTCATTACATCTACTCACTTAGTTTCAAATGTATGCTTCTGTTGATGACTTCCAAATTTATATAGCAAAACTCTATTCTTTTGTTTCTCCTGATTTCTTTTTTAAAAAATTACTGTAAAGGTGATGAACAGGGAGTTACATTAACATTGTTACCACCTCCCTCATTTTCTCCTGCTTACCATTCCCCACTTTCCTCTCCCCCAAGTTATAAAGTTCATTTCCAACATAGGGTCTAGTGAGTATCATTGTTGCATTAGCTCATCCTTTGTCCTACTGTTTCTGTGATTTTATGGGCATCATGGTAAAATTATGGGAAGGAGCAGTCTAGATATTCTGTTTCCTAAATATAACTGGTTTGGTCTGATCAAATTAAATAAAAGTCCTGGGAAGGACTTGAGTGGAGTGTAGGAAATGCTTAGTTCTTAGTGATTAACACAAGCTTGGGAGTCAGAATGTGGATTCAAATCCTATTTCTCCTATACATTCACTTGTATGCGCTTGTTAAAGCTTGGGGAAATAGCTTTTAGAATCTTTGGTTTCTTATATATAAAGGTGGATAACAATCAGATCTCTTTTCCCCTCCCCGCCCCCTCACCCCACCCCACAATCACCAGGAGAATTAAATGAGATAACACATGTAAAATTCTGAGCCCCGTGCATAGTAAGCACTCACTAAATCTGAGCTGTCTTAAATCCATTAGCTTATTTCTCTTCCAAGAGAAGAATGTTTCCCCTCCCCCCTCCAAGAAATGAATGACAGAAAGCAAAAGGCATTAATGGGCAAAGCTGTGTCTTTTGTAAAGCATAAATGCTGAGCCCAGGTCCAGAGCTTTGTGACAGGGATTCATTTATTGCTCATTATGAATAGGTTGATGAGAAGTAGGTGGGTTAAAGATGAGTGAAAAGCTTTATGATGGAGTTTATCCTGTTTTATGGGCCCAGCTTTGGAAAAGCTGATTAAAGGAGGCTGGGGCTGATCGGAGTTGCCCTACTTAAGGCTTTTGTCAGCATTTCCTTTGTAGATTCTAATTTCCAGGCCTAGAAATGGATGTTGAAAATATTCCCTGAGGGCTTGAGCTTGGTGTGGAAGATCTTTATCAGGCACTGAATAATATTGTCAAGTTTTCAAAGAAGAAGAGGGAAAGGACAGACTGCCGAAAAAGATAATAAAATAAGAAGACAGGGAAAAAATGGCAGGACAGGTGGAAAGGGGAGGGAAAAGGAAAGGAAAGAGAATTTGTTTTTCATAATTTTAAACATGTATTTGAAAATAGCCCCTCTATTTCAGGTATATATCCTTGTCCATATAGTGAACTGGAATGAGCTATACCACAGAGCTTCTTATGTACGGTCTGTCTGTCCTGATGATGAACTTTCTGTTCCAACAAGATGAACAGTTCCCTCCCCTTCATTCCTGCCAATTCCTTTTCCATAAAGCCTACTGACTTCTGACTTCTTTCAAATTTTGGATCAGAGTTGCTGGTTCCCTGGAAGATTCTTCGATTCTCTTCTTGGAGGCTCAAAACTAAAGGTAGGACTTGGGCCAGGACCTTCAAAGACCGGGGGGAAAGGTCACAGATAGGCTCTAGAATCTGATGACTCCTTGAAGAATTCTGGAAAGTTTTGTGTATGAGGACTCCCAGTCTCTATGCAGAAGCTATGGTGGTGATTTAAGAGGGTTTAGCATTGGGTCTGCCAGGCATGAATGAATGATAGTGTTTCCTCACCTATAGGAAAGTTGGCAGGAGGACTCTGTAGGTAGGAGAACCACTGGAAATGCCTTCTCTTTTTCTGAGTACTATGGCTAAGAGTGATCATAAGATGTCGAAAAGAGCTGCAGTCTGGAGTCCCCTTGGTCTTCAATATAGGAAAAGGTGCCCCTGAAAGAGAAGTCCCAAGAAAATCCTGCTGACTAATTTTCCTTCCTATTCCAAACTCCATTAAAACAACTGAAGGGGAAAATGACAGAAAGCAAAAGGCATTAATGTGCAAAGCTGTGTCTTTTGTATAATTCCTCAAGCATAGAGAGAAGAGAAACAGTGACTGCAGATGAAACCTTCCCCCCTATTTAGGAGGATGGGACATGGAGAGGGAACTCGTAGCTGACTGAACAAAGTGGAGTCACAATGTCCTGTCCCAAGGTGTCAAAGGTCCCAGGAAAGCCACTCTAGAGAATGCAACAGAGACCCATGTCCAAAAGAGAAGATGCAGATACTCCTCCTGGAGCCTGAATGGAGGATTCCACCTATGGAGGAGCTGGTATGATGATCAGAGCCTGATTCCTTCTGACCATCCCTACAGGAAGGACTTCCAAAGTCTGGTGTTGGAAGAGTAGAAAGCTATGGGTTGGGCAGGAGGGCTGAGGAGAACTCTTAGGTACTAGATAGTAAGCTCATCACTCTGAAAAACAAAGAAGTGCTGGAAATTCTTATTGCTACCTGCAAGAGACCATGTAGAGGCCTTGGAGATAGAATCCCACTTTTTTTTTTGTCCTTACAGTAAGTGTGACTTTATGGATTGGCTTCAGCAATGGGAAAACAACCCTCTGTGGATATGAAAGGAGGAGAAAGAAGCCATAAAAATTTACTTGACTGTGTCTACCATCCAGAAACCTAGAGAGAGAATAATTCCCGCAAGCAAGGACTATGGAATATTTTCCCCCTCTTCTCATCATGGAATTACATGTAAAGGAAATTCCCGCACTTACGCTTGAGGGTGAAGGTCAGGAAGGGCAACCTAGTGAGATTCTGCTTCAAAACATGAATGACAAAATACACATAAAGAATATTCTATGGTGAATTGCTGATAAGAGGGCTAGAAAGAAGAAAGTTTGGAGATTTTGACCCAAACAATCTGGATGAGAAGGCTAATCTTGGGTCTCCTATAGTAATAGTAAGCGGAATCATCTAGGGTAGCATCAAGCTTACCAGAGGAAGGAAAAATTCTTCTAACTTTAATAGTGTTGTAATGATGAGAAAATCGGTTGCTTCTGGGGGCCTTGCTTTCCCCATGTGTAAGTTATTGCTTGGAATTTTTGCAACAATGAAGTGAAAATTCATTCACCTCATTCATTTGACACAAGTCTTATTTAAGCTTCAGAAATTTTGGCACTGGTTATGTGTCAGGTGCCATGCAGTGGATGTGATTAAAGAGAACTTGGCACTATATAGACTGAACAAATGTTAGTTTCTCTTCTCAGATGATTTTTTAGCTCTGTCACTGTTCACCATTCCTAGTTAGGACCTGATGAATTCAGAACCTGGGTGGAGGGGGACAGAGTTGGCTGTTTGGAAAGGAGAAGAAAGTCATTATAGACCATCATTCAACTCTCTGGCATTAAGAATATTTTGGCAATATTTCCATCAGAGCTGTCTGAATTGGTTTATGTGTTTTGGACTCAGAAGCTGTGTTCCATGTAAGAACCATTTTCTCTCAACTCTCACAGCCCTGGCACTACTAACCAAGGCTCGGCTCCATATTGGAGACACTATGATGCTGGCAAGAGGTCTTTTAGTGTTACAATCTTTGTCCTGGAGACAGTTGGAGATGAGGTCACCTGTTGTCCTCAGAGGCAGAAATGGTCTGATGAGGTGCTACGGGTCATAGGATATGCAGCTGTCTGCTTAGAACTTGACAGAAAGCAGCCGAGTAAGGATGACTAACCACTTAATGGACATTAATTACTGCTTGCAGCATCCCGGTAGGTCACAGGACAGAAGGGTTCTGATGTCAGTTCTGACATGCTGTGGTTGGCAGCAGGATAGCATGTACCTTTGATTACAGTTAGCACAGCCAGAGGGACCCAGACAGAAAAGATGAACTTGCCTAACTTGCAGAAAGATGCTTTACAGTTACTTCTTTCTTTAGTGATATTTTCATGATAAACTTTGCCCTCACAAAGGGGTAGAATCTAATTGGTGAGCTTCACCCTCTTCAACAGCATTAAAACCATTCTTTCTACGGAGTGTGGGTTTATCCCAAGTTCTCATTTAACAAATCTGTGCACGGGTAGTTTTGCAATGATTCCATTTAGGTGAGAACCAGGCTTAAAAAAACCCCACAAGAATAATTAGTAGTATTACAAATTGGAGAAGTAAATGGCAGACAGCTTAATGCTAACCTCTAGCTCCTGCAATAAAGCAGAGATTTGTATAAGCTTCCATGCAGTGCATCATTTTAAAACATCATCTCCTTTGCGCTCATTAGTTCCATTTTAGCCTGGGCGGCATATGGAGGGTGTCAGTTCTGAATATTTATGGGGATTGAAAGGCACTCTTCAGAGGTGAATGCTGAGGGGAAGCATCTTTTCATATTAAGGGAGCCCATATATGTCATCAGAGGATGGCTGAGGGGATGGCCCTCCCCTCTGCAGTAGCTGGGTAATGGTCCTTCCGGAGGTGGTGCAGAACAATGTGGATTATAGCAGCCCTGCATCATTTTAGACACTTGGTTTCAATTGCAGGTATGGGAATTGTTACTTGGCAGAGACTTTAAGGCAGGTTTCTCCTCTAGTTAAGTGAGAAGTTCAACTTTGCAATGAGAGCCTTCAACTTTGGCACTGCCAATGAGACATGCTTGAACTTCACTTCCTTCATAAATCCATTAAGA
Source organism: Dipodomys spectabilis (assembly GCF_019054845.1). Taxonomy (NCBI): domain Eukaryota; kingdom Metazoa; phylum Chordata; class Mammalia; order Rodentia; family Heteromyidae; genus Dipodomys; species Dipodomys spectabilis. The sequence continues at coordinate 19,748,048 of NW_024870775.1, forward strand.
CCAAAGGACTCCTCTCCAAGAAAGGGATCTCCCAGTAGAGTCAGTCAAGTCAAAGGAAGAGTTTTCATTTTTGACTCCATACATCCATGAAAACAACATCCAGGCAGGTGCTGTGGACTTGTGAGTTTAAAGAGGATGAAAGGCCAGCAATTGACACCTGGATCAACAGAGTGTGTTATGTATTAACTCTTAATGAACCACACTTGTGTTTATATTGAAGTACTCGTTGAAAAAATATTTTAACATTTCAAAGTAAAACAGTTAAGTTTTTCATCGTTATTATTAAGTAGTTGTACAAAGGGGCTATAATTAATTAAGTCAGATTATGTGAACAATGCTTCTTGGCTAATATTATACCTTCCTTCATTCTCTTCCATTTCCCCCTTCCTATACCTACCTCAAGTTATATAGTTCATCCTTTTTACATAATGTACATTGAATATAATGACTATATTTGCTCACACTTTAAAAACAGCAATTTTTAAAGTGTTTTTATTGAAGTATAATTTACACAGTTAAAATTACCCTAGTCTACTTCTTCTTCTAGTTTTGATAAACATATACAATTATATAATCAACACTCTGGCAAAATAAAATAAACAATATTCTCATCACCTTCCTAAACTTGAATATGCCCTTTTCTTTTGGCCTTGGGGCTTGAACTCAGAGGCTGGGTGCTGTCCCTGTTCTTTGCTCAAGGCTAGGGCTCTACTACTTGAATCACATCTTCACTTTTGGCATTTTAGTGGTGAATTGGAAATAAGAATCTCAGAGACTTCCCTGACCAGGCTAGCTTTGAACTTCAATCCACAGATCAGCTTCCTGAGTAGTTAGGATTACAGGAATGAGCACCAGCACCTTGCATACCCTTGTGTTTAATTCCTTAACTCTGAACAACTGCTAGTCTAATTTCTGTCTGGGTAGTTTTGTCTTTTCCAGAATATTCTATTTCTAGAACATACACTTTCAGTCTATCTTCTTTCACATAGCACTGCATTTGAGATTTATCCACATTGTTGAGTCTATCAGTCATCTGTTTCTCCTTGTAACTGCTAAGTGTTCTATGGATGTACTGTCGTTGGTTTTTCCATTGCATAGTAGAGGAATGTTTGATTATATCTAGTTTTTGGGCAACTCAACACTTTATCCATGAAACTACTTGAGTGTGGGCTTTCAAGTGGCCTTATGCTTTAGTTCACTAGATCAATACCTAACAGTGGGAAGGATGAGTCATGTTATGTGTGAGTTCACCTGCTAAAGAATTGGCAACTATTGTAAAGAGAAACAATTTTTTTGTGTGTCCATCCTGAGACTTGAACTCAGGGACTAGGCTCTGTCCCTGAGCTTTTCTACCTAAGTCTGGCATTCTACCTCATGAGCCACAGTTCATTTTCTGGCTTTTTTTGTGATTAATTGGAGATAAAAGTCTCGCTGACTTTTTGTCTTAGTAGTTAGAATTATAGATGTGAGCCATCCTATTTGAAAACACATTTTTATTTCCATAAAAATATGATGAGATTTCTAGTGTTTCACATCCTTGACAATACTTAGTATTGTATATAACTTTTTTCACCTAAACCATTATGATGGTATTCATTGGCATTTCTTCATGGTTTCATGTGGTAGCTTTGTAGTGACTAATGATGTTGAATATCTCTTGATGTTTTGATTTGTCATCAGTATATTATCTTTGGAGTATTTGTCCATCTTTGATCGATCTGAAAATAAGTGATTATATTGGTAGAAAAATGGTATTTTGTTTTATTTCAATTAAAAAAATTCAAGTTGAAATTTCAGATGTCTGTTAGCTCAGATAATTCTCTCTCCTTTTCTCTAAAACTTCTAGCCACCCAAAAGACCTTAACATCAACATTTAGTGTGGACAGAGTCACATTTTCTCTAAGTTAGATAGCAGAAAACTATATGTGGAACATGTTTGGATGAGTTCAAAAGACAAAAACTGCTTCTGGAGGAGCCTACCCCATCCAGTGAAATGGGGCCATTAAGCCAAGTTTCTCTTTAAAAGAGAAGAAACAACCTTTTTAAGAGGGTAACTTGTTTTTCCTAGAGCTATAAGACACCAGAAGATATAAGATTCTGGTCTTTAAAACAGCCTTAGGATTTCCTCAGGGAATGTATTGATTATTTGTGACTTGACATTTTAAATAAAGACAGCATGTTTCAGATGTCACTTTAAAAATAAGAAATTGATGCACCTGTAACATTGCTATAGTTCATTCAGATATGATACAAATAGAAGCAATAGTCAACGTAGACTATGTAGGTTGAAGAAAACCTACACTCTGAGAGTGAAGAAAAATAAACAAGACTTTGAAATGTTATATTGTCTTGGTAGAATATACTTATGGACTTCTGTTTTTTTAAAAAAAAATGTTGGCAGTATTGGAGATTGAACTCAAGGCCTACTTGTTAGGCACTCTTCTTTTTTGTGGTTATTTCAATTTAGGTTTTATTAAAGTTTTTTCTGATTATTACATTCCATCCTTTGGTTTCCCTTTATGATTTTGCTGTAGTGTTAAAAAAATCTTTTCTTCATTGACCAAATCCTGTATAATGAATGAGAGTACCAAGTAACATTAGTGTCAATTTGACTACACTCTTGTATGGCATGAAAGGAAGTTGGTAAATGATTTGGCAAACCCAAGAATTAAAACACAAAAATCTTTCTGTTAGCGTATCAAAGCTTCCTTCCCATTTCTGTTTTGTGTTGGCTTCCTTGGAGGTAAGGTCTTTATGTCTGCCCTGTCCTGGGCTAGAATTCTTCTGCTGGAACCATTATGCTTCCCCAGTGGCTGTGATGCTAAGGGCATACCACTCTACCCAGCCACTGAGTGACATGGAGTCTTGTGATCTTTTATGAGCTGAGCTGGCTTTGAATTGAGATCCTCTGATCTTCACTGCTCAAGAAGTTAGGATTTACAGGCTTACTCCAACACACCTGGTTGTGTTGTGGAATTCATTTAGCATTTTTCTTAGGTTGCAGTGATTCTTTTGTGAGAACCACCTTTCTTCTCCATGTCATTTCTCATCCTCCATTGGGATGGGTCTCAGCAGCTGTGTTTGTAGATCAATCCCACCCTTTAGCCAAGATTGATCTGAATACAGATCAAATATGAGTGAATCAGATTTTTCAATTGCTGCAGAGTCTAAAATGATGTAAATTTGGGAGACATTTCTTGTTGGATAGATGTGGAAAAAGGGCACTTTCCTGGATGACCCAGGCAGGTCTCAGTTTCTGTGTGTTCTGGGTCTTTCTACACTTAAAAACATTGAAATGTGAGCCAGGATCTGGTAGCTTACACTTATAATTCTGATTACTCAGGAGGCTGAGCTCTGAGGATAAGGGCTCAAAAAAGCTCAGGGATAGCATCTAGGCCCTGAGTTCAAGCCCCATGACTGACAAAATAACCACAAAGAACCCACACACAATAAAACAAAACCTTGAAATGCTAAAATGTTTCCTTTCAATTGTTCCTTAGACTAGTTTAGAGCCTTCTCAAATTTCAATCAGGAGAATCTTACCTCGAATAGGATTGGGTTACCTTGTCTGGGAAATACTTCCATACGAGCTGGAATCCTATAAAAATTCTCCACGATAATGCTAGATGAATAATGAATTGAGAGTAGCACAGTCATTTTGTTAGATTTCAATGGAGAAATGGAATTACTTCTTTATTTTAAACAATATTCCCACCCCTAGGATCTTATATTTGAGATGAACATTAGAGGTATGCAATTCATTTTGTTCAATTATTTCACACTGAATGCAAAACCTCTCTGTAAAATCCAGAGAACCAACTGGTTAGGTTAGTTGGTTCTATTTAAACCCTACACAAACTTAGGAAGATAAATGTTATTTTATGTTTTAAAATTGATATTTCTCCCCTCCGTCAACTTTTACTACTCTCCTGGATTTCTCTTTCAATTTATTTCTAAAGCCATCAGTAGATCATGCAGCATTCCCATTTGGAGCCAGAAACACTGACAGTAGTTATTTTTGTTTTTCTGGTTGCCTGTTGATGTGTCACGCTCCAAACTACCTTAACTCGAATCCTTTCCAGTATAGTCTATGAGCTGGAAACTGTGAGTGTTTGAGGCAAGGCTATTTCTGACAATCTGAGACTTACCTCACACAGACTCCACTTGTTATCAGAAGAGTTATCCCTGGCCTCTGGGGACTCACACAGACTAATTAATGGTAGCTGCTAAGAAAGGGAGGCAGCTAAGGTGATGTTTGCCCATACTAGATGATCAGCCTGCTTGGTGAACCTACTGGTACCAGTGGCCAAATCAAAGCCATTCTGGGCAAAAAGGGTTTATGCACAAGAAAGCAACCTTGCAGTTTATGATTTGATTTCTTTTTTTCTTTCCCTCTCTTGTTTTAGAACAAGAGTTAGTGTCAGGTCTACAAGAATAGCACTATTTTACAGGTAGTGTTAAAAAGTGTCACAGAACAGTTGGATTTGGACGTTCTCAGAACTCTAAAGGTGTTGGGCTGTGTCAGACTGATGAATTATGTAAAACCTGTTTTCCCTGAGTATTATTAATCATCCTCAAGCAAATGAAGACATGCTAATTAATTTGTGGTGGCTTTCACCTGTAAATGCCAAAGGAACTAAACCAAATTAAATCTTCCATTCTCTTCAAGACCAGTATCCTGTTAAATACCCTATGACGTATCCAATTCAATTAGAAAGATATGGTTCTTTGGAAACGGAGGTTGTCTGTGGTTTAAAAACCTTACGGGATTGGTTTTTGAATGCATGGTCCAAAGTTTTACATGAAAAGATTTGGAAAATGAATAGATAGAATGTAATGCTTAGGCTTATAGGGGACTCAGCATAAACTATAAATTCTGTGCTAGTTGACCCACATTATCTCATATGTAGGTATTGCTATAGCCAGAGTTAGATACTGTCACCCTAGTGAACTCCCTAAGAGACTTCCTGTAAATTTTCAGGACGCACAGTTCATAAACATGGTGCTGGGATGCAACTTGAGATCTGTTCAACTTTATAGTTGAACAGATAGTACCACACTCCTCTCAAGGAGACAATCCATTGTGCATGGGTTTCATCAACAAGATACCTGTCGACTTCACGCTGCATTTTAAGAATTAGAACTTCTCATTTTATTTTCTCCACTGGAAAAAAAAGCTTGGATTAGAAAAGATTGGAAAAATCCAAGCTTTAGAGTTTTGGGGTTTTATTTGTTGCTCAGATCATAGTAACCTTTCTACCCATGTCTGTGAGTTTATCATGTAGGTCTTGCACAATGTTGTTGTCTGGAAACAAAGGAGTCAGAACATATAAGCAGGAGACCTCTAATGTATCTCTTGACTATAGGCTCTATTCAGGATGGAAGTGCTTTGTCCATTATTCTAGACTGGTCATATATTGGGGAAAAGAAGATTCTGACCAAAGTGTCTTGGATGTTTTATAGGAGTTCGGGTTTCCTTCTGTTTGTGCATGTTGGGTGGTACTAGCCCTCTTTCAAGAACTCAATGCCATAAGAACTGCCAACAGAGGAGACAGCTGCTTGGAGCTCTGCAGAAAGAGACATTATATAAACTGATGTGTGCCCAGCTTCTTCTTCAGATAATATATAATTAATTGTTTACCTATTTTATCCTCCCAAATTACTGATATACAAGTTCTTTCACTAAAGATTCTGACTTAGGCATTTCTTCCTTTCACTATTTCAAGCAACAGATGTCCCTATTTTGTCAAAGAGCCAGTGAGATATAGAAGAACATGTTCACCTGAATCTTGTGTCTGTCACTGTCACATAGGGAAAGTCACATTCTTTCTAAGCCACATTTTTCTTTCTCACCTGTCAAGTGGATGATCATGCTGCCTCACAGGGTCGTTCTGAATGAAAATTAATGTGAATGGAATTAGCACGGGGTCTGACCTATGGAGAATATTCTAGAAGGTTAGATTTCTTCTGCTGAAATAGACCATCACTTTTATCCCTCATTACATCCCACATTCTGTACACACACACACACACACACACACACACACACACACACACACACACACGTACCCCTCCACTATTTCTGTGTGTCTTCCACATAAATATTTCAGTATTTTTTAGTAGTGTTTGCAGGTTGCAGTCAGCATTAATAAATTAAAACTTTTCTTACATTTTTTTTTTCTCCTCATCCTCCTCCATGGTACAGTATAAGAGAAATACGAGTTAAAATTGCATTATGTTAAATAGGGATACAGGTAGACCCATTGCAACAATGATATGTACAAGATGTTATGTCGAAAAATGAACTTTACAACTTTGGCCGGAGTGGGGGCAGGAGGGAAGGGGGGTGGAGATGGGAAGGGATGGGAAGGGGAAACAAAGGAGGAGGCAACAATGCTTGATAAGAAATGTACTCATTACCTAGCCCGTGTAATTGTAACGCCTCTGTACGGTATTTTCACAATAAAAAAGGGGAAAAAATAAAGTTCCTAAGCCTGTTCTTTCTTCTTTTCCTGGTCTTTTTTTTTGCAACAGTTCTTCCTAGCTTTAAGGCATTTGTAAGGCTAGCCAAATTTCCTGTGTGATATTTACCTGGCAACCTGGGTGTGAACACAGCTTCCAAGATGGCCCAATGATCTCAGTCTCATGCTATCATACCCTCATGTAGTTCTATAAAGTGTTGTGTTTCATTGGTGTAGCTGATAGCACATGGAAGAACAGCTAGTGTGTCACTCTTGCTATAAAAGTCTCTTCTTCTTGTCATTATTAAACTCCCATTTTGCTGTACAGGGGATACTGCTAGTAGTTGGATTGTCACTCCTAATATAAATCTTAATAGATTGTAAGAGAGGCCACATTTTTATCTCAGCTGTGTCTTTCTTGGATCACTTGGTATGGGGCAATCCAGCTCAGTAGGACACTAACAGCTCTGTGAAGCCTAGATAATGAGGGGCTGAGGCTTCCATGCAAAAGCCATGTGAATAAGCCTTCCTGAAAGTTGACCATCCAGCCCAATCAAGCCATCCAATGCCTACAAGCCCCTGCCAACAACACCACAGACATTTACAAGAGACCCTGCATCACAATAAGCCTAGTCCAGATTCCTAACTCTCAGAAACCATGAGAAAACAGACATCTGTTTGAAACAATTATCAAAGCTGAGAAGAAGCTGAGAAGAACCTGAGAATCTACTCTCCTCGCAATCTAACCATATTTTTGCTTTATGTCAAAACTATATTTATGAGTATAGTAGTTGAAGTCATGGTAGAGTCAGACACTTACTCAGACCACAGAAGTCAGTGTGGAGTGGTTTATGCATTGGTTCTTTTTCTCCCCAAGTCCTACAGGAATGATGCGGAGGTGGGCACAGGTGCATGCTTTTTACATAGTGGATGAGGAGCCATTTGTTTAGGAAGATTAAGTCTTTGATAAGATGGCATTAAGAAAATCTGTTCAAACATTGGCGGGAGAAATTATCTTTATTGTGAGAGGAGAATGGGAGATGTCTAATGCCAAAAAAACCCCAAGATATCCTTTATTTTGTCCCTCATTTTAACAGAATAAAAGAAATACACAAAAATAAATTTTAAGTACTTTCATGAGTCTTTCAAAGAGAAATTTCTAACTCTGGCTCTCTGTAGACTGCACCTAATTTCCATTTACTGGGGGGGGAGTATAAAATATAACCACTAGAAATACCCCATGTCAAACAAATATGACCTCTTCTCTAGGGGTGACACTAATTCTACTTTCCACCACTGTTTTCTATACAAATAGCCTCACAAAGACCGGTTTAATGCTGTCAGTGCCTTGCTCACCCCAAACCCACAATATCTAATGGAAACCTGCCAGCAGCCACTGAGTTTCAGAATAAGTTTCTGCGCAGCAATAGCAAGTCAATTTAACAGGGATGCAGGTATTTATGCCTCACCTGTTGAAGTCACAAAACTCAAAGCATGTGTAGTAGAGTTGTGCTTGTAAACAGAATACAAGATCTTAAGGAACAAGTAGGACCTGTGGTTTTGAACCATAAGAAAGAAAGATGAGGAGAAAAAGAAACACATGGTAGGCCTAAAAGATGATATGCTGACATGTTTAGCTTCCTCTAGAAGCAAAGTTTTATCTAGAGAATAGAATTGTAAAATAGGAGCATTCACTACTTAGCATCTTGTTCTTTTTAAAAATCTCTTCTTTACTATTCACTGTCTTTTTGTAGTATGGGGTGTTACTAGTGGTTATTTTTTATACCTTTTCCCCATAGTAAAGGGAAATGAGGTGCAGTTAATTTTTAGCCAATCTACAAAGAGCCAGAGTTAGAGATTTCTCCTTAAAAGACACGTGAACGAACTTAAAAGATTTTTTTGTGTATTTCTTTTATTCTGTTAAAATGAGGGACAAAATAAAGGATATCTTGCGTTTCTCTGGCATTAGACAACATCTCCCATTCTCCTCTTACAATTGGCTGAGGGGACAAAGAATTGAGCATGGTTTTAATTGGAAGTAATATTTAGTCTTACATTCTGTTTTAGAAATATTAACCAGCTTCCCTTTCCAGTCATTCTCTAGACTTGTTAATTTTTTTCCTGCCCTTGAGCTCAGGGCCTGGGTTCTGTCGCTGAGCTCCTTTTGCTCAAGGCTAACACTCTACCACTTGAACCACAGCACCACTTTTGGCTTTTTCTGCTTATGTCATACTGAGGAATCGAACCCAGGGCTTCATGCATGCTAGGCCAGCACTCTACCACTAAGCCACATTCCCAGCCCTTCCAGTCATTATTTAGAAACAGAATGAGTATGATTAAGAGTTGAAAAGTAACAATGCCATATGAAAGCTATCAATGTAACCATGTTCATTGTAGCATTATTTACCATAGCCAAGATATGCAATCAACCCAGATTCCTCTCAGTGGATGAATGGATCAAGAAAATGTGGAATATATGTACATAATTGTATATATATTCTACTTATCCATCAGAAAGAGTGATATTGTACCATTTGTAAGGAAATGGAAAAACTTGTAAAAAATTATATTAAACAAAATAAGCCAGATCCAAAGAAACAGGTTGCAATATTTCCCTCATTTGTGGTTACTAGGATGTGTCTACAAGTAAATATGCTGGATGGTAAAAAAGTAAATTTACAAGTAAATACTGGGTGGTTAATATGTATATATGTATATATATATATATATATATTTATATGATCATATAAATAGTATAAATAGTATTTATCCAAATAAACTCCAAAAAATGGAAACAAGGATTTGTTGTTGCTGCTGCCGTTTTTTTATTTTTATTTTTTTTATTGTGAAATTACTGTACAGAGGGGTTACAATTACATGGGCAAGATAATGAGTACATTTCTTATCAAGCATTGTAGCCTCCTCCTTTGTTTCCCCTTTCCATCCCTTCCCATCCTCCCCTGGCTCCTCCACCCAATCCTCCCCGCTACCCCCTCCCCCCCACCAAAGTTGTAAAGTTCATTTTTCTACATAACGACTTGTACATCTCATTGTTGCAATGGGTCTACCTGTATCCCTATTTAAACGATTTGTTTTTCCCCTTCCCCTCCACAAATTATACCGACATCAAATACAGTGAAAGCAAGGGTTATACTGTGGGGGAGGGACATACAAAGCAACAAAGAAATAATCTTATAAATGTGTTAGAAACAAACGCATGAAAGAAAAAAAAACATTTGAATACATATCTTAGGGTTCATTTCCCTAACATCACCTTATCTGATCTTTTCTGCTTGACTCAGACATATACTAGATATTGCAAATAAGGGAAACCATGGGACCTATGTTTCTTTGGGCCTGGCTTACTTCACTAAATATAATTTTTTCCAAGCCTTTCCATATCCTAACAAATGGGGCAATGTCATTCTTTCTGATGGAGGCATAGAATTCCATTGTGTATATATACCACATCTTCTTGCTCCATTCATCTACTGAGGGGCATCTGGGTTGGTTCCATATCTTAGCTATAGTAAATAGTGCTGCTGCTGCCGTTTTGATATCTTTTCCTTTTGTTTTATTGGTTTACTTGTTTTTGGGTAAGGGGACACAGAAAAGGTGAGACAAGGGTTAACAAACGCAGCAGTGGTGCTCACTAGGCACTATGTGGAAAACGAATACAGCTTGTGTGTGTGGATAGGAAGGAAAAACTGGGATAAAGCAAGGGAAGGGGTGTCATGGTTCAAAAAGAAATGTACTCATTACCTGATTTACATAACTGCGACCCCTTTATCTCATAACAATATGAGATAACAATACAATAACAATAAAATACATTAAAAAGATATTTTATGAATTGCATCTGATAAAGTGTTGATGAAAATAGTAAAAATATTAGAATAACAGGTAACTTCCATTCTGATGATCTCTGTAAAATGTATGGGCAATTACCTATTGGTAATTGTACTAATGGTACTAATTATCTATTATAAGTACAGCATGTTAATAAAATGAAAGTAAACAGTCACTATCTCAAGAAAAGTAAAAGTTGAAAAGTAAAACAAAATCTGTGAGTGTGATTTCACTGGCATGTAAGAAAAGGACCACTTAAGAGGATCAATGGATGCCTGTACTCTAGTCTTTCTCTAGCTAAGAAACATTGATCTGACAGGGCTTAGGGATGCTCTATTAGTTTTCAATGTCTAATTCTATATCTGTTACCCAGATTTGCAAGAGGATCCCTCTATAATTTCACCCAGAGCAAGTTATAACTTTAATTATAGTTTAGGGGATTTAAAAGCAGGTTGAATGTGATATCTTTCATTTCTCTCCTAGTTTCACAATCTCTTTAAGTGGGAACTATTGTATGTATCAGACTGCTATTATGTAGTTTAGGTATGCTAAAAGAGATAAAGTGGAGCACTTTTCATAGCTTATAATAAATGTTCAATAAATGAGGACTTAGATTATTTTTCCTCAAAGATATTAGGTATGTTTCTTCTTTGGGTTGTATTATGTCACTTCAAATACTGTAGAGTTCTATTAGATGACATCTGGCTCTATCAGGTTCTGTTTGATTGTTTTATGGGTCAATTTGTAGTTCTCATTTGTGCAGAGGTCTCATTCATACAATATTTTTTATGCGCCTGTCTTCTTTGATTCACGGTAAATCTTCTCAATAAATGTTACCTCTTGATCTTGTCATTTGATATAACATGAAAATGAATTCCACCCAATGACCAAGCTTAGCAGACCTGGCTCTTCTTAAATATGTTTACTTAAACTTTTTCACAAACAGGGAAGGCTGTTGTAGGAAAATTTCCATAGAGGCCGAAATTCCTATCAGGTTTGATCTGTTTTGTGTCTTAAACCCCACATAATTGGTCCAAGAGGTAACCAAGACAGTGAGTTTTCCTGCAGTTGTGAATAGGATTGCAATATTCAGACCTGTTGCTCTTTTGGACTCCTGCAGGGGACTCCTATGGGGGCTCTAGCAGGTTTGTCACAAAGTGATCTCAAGGGCAGTAGAGGTCTGGAGAAAATCATCCTGTAGTTCAGTGAGAAGGCTTTTCCTATCCAAGGGACCTCACAGTGTGTGGGGAAGGATTGCAAAGGTGTGGCAGCTAATATCAGAGCCAAACACATCCCCTTTGAGCTTCAAGGATCCTTTGAGCTTCAGTTACTCTGCATAGGGCTTTCTTTGGGCACAGGAAGTTTCTCAGTCCCAGTGAAGAGCAGGTTTGAGATACAGGACAGTTAGCCCTTGGAACTAAAGGGCTTGATGGATAAAACCAAAGGGCCTCACTGTCCAGATGGAAAAGTTCCAATGTGCATTCTACATTGTCTTCCGGAATTCCACAATGTGACCAAACCCGCCATGTGCCCCTAGTGGTGCTAGTTTTGGTAATATTCCTCTCACTGGCTTCTTTCTCCTTTCTCACAATGCTTCCTGAGATATCTACCGAACCACTGAAGCCCAAATCTGTGCCTCCTTGTCTGCTTGGAAGGAACTGAAGCCAAAACCAAGTTTCTACTCTCTGCATCATTTCTTCCATCGGTAATTGTAATGTGCCCTGTAGGTGCCCATCCTTCAGAATGCCTCTTTCCTGTAGGTCTCTCCTGTTCTTTGCAGGTAAAAAGGAGAAAACAAGGGGATTTGGCATTCTAGCCACCCACTTTATGCAGAATTCTAAATCTGTAAGCTAATTTTTTATGGACATTTCAGGACGATAATGGGCACTTCTGTTTTACAGACAAGGATTCTGAGACCAGAGGATAAAGTTACCTGACTGAGATAATGCAGCATCTTGTTGTAAGGATATTGTCCAGAGGGGTCACAGTTACATGAGTAAGGCAATGAGCACATTACTTGTCAGTCATTGCTATCCCTTCCCTTGTTGTTGTCCCCCTAAATCTTTCCTCTCCCCCCATTCCTTCACATCCCACCCTACCCTCCTTCTGCCTGAAGTTGGAAAGTTCATTTCCAATATACTGTCCTGTGGGTATCATTGTTGCAATGGGTCATCCTGTGTCCTTGTTTCAGCATTTTGTTATTCCCCTTTCCCTCCCCAGAGTAGACAAATGTATATATAAGATGCAGGGTACCAAAATCAAGTACAGTGACAACAGGGGATATACCATAAGGGGAAAACATACAAAGGAAACAAAAAAAATCACATAGTCCATTTAAAACAATAACAACAAAGACAGACCTTTTGTGTCCATATCTTGGGGTTCATTTCATTTCACATCATCTTATATGGACATATGTACATAGCTTTTGAGCTTTTCAGTTCATCTGATAAGATTATCCTATATGTATATCAATTATTGCAAATAAGGGAAACCATGGAACCTAAATTTCTTTGGGACTGGCTTACTTTACTTAATATGATTTTTATATATCACCCTGCACTAGAATCAACTCCAAATGGATCAAAGTTAAAGCAAACACCATGAAAACATTACAGGAAGGGATAGGAGAAACTCTAGGGCTCCTTGGCACAGGCCAAGTTTTTCTTAATAAAGACCCAGAAGCACAACAAATCAAAGAAAGGCTGGACAAATGGGATTGCATGAAATTGCAGAGCTTCTGAATGGCAAAGGACATAGCTAGCAAGATCAATAGAAAGCCCACAGACTGGGAGGTCTTCACTAGCTATACAACAAACAAGGGTCTCATATCTAAAATATACTCAGAACTCAAAAAATTAAATCCTCCAAAAAGAAATCAACCACCCCATTGAAAAGTGGGCTTAAGACCTAAAGAGAGACTTCTCTGAAGAGGAAATAAGAAATGCTCAACTTCTCTGGCCGTAAAAGAAACGCAAATCAAAACAACACTGAGATTCCACGTCACCCCAGTTAGAATGCCTATAACCAAGAAACCTAACAGCAGATGCTGGAGGGAATGTGGCCAAAAGGGAACCCTACTGCACTGTTGATGGGAGCATAAACAACCACTCTGGAAAGCAGTATGGAGGTTCCTCAAAAGACTCTACATAGAGCTCCCCTATAACATAGCAATCCCACTTCTGGGCATTTACCAAAATGAAAACAAACAAGGCCATACTAAGGCTACCAGCACAACTATGTTTATCACAGCATTATTTACCATAGCTAAGATATAGAACCAACCCAGGTGCCCCTCAGTAGTGGATCATGAAAATATATATATACAATGGCATTCTATGCTTCCATCAGAAAGAACAACACTGCCCCATTTGTTAGGTAATGGAAAGACTTGATGGATTTTTGTTCTGGGAATGATCCCAGAATAAATCCTAGTCTTTGTTCTAAAATGTTCTTATTTTCAGTTCATTTCTGAAGGAAAAACAGATGAGGGACAGAATAATTGGTTCATCTTAGTTTCATTCTCAACATATTTATTAAAAAGGTGTGTGAGTCACATCATGTCAATCCAAAGGATTAACAATTCTGACTCTATCCTTTGGTTCTCCACAATCTGGCACCTGATCTTACCTTGTAGCACTTTGTTTCCTTCTCAGATTTCATTCTAGTCGAACTGACTTTCTGTGTATTACATGCATGAACTAAGGTTTTTCCACTTCATGGTCTTCATCCTTGTTGCTTCCTAGGAAAGTTCTTCAGATACTGAATGTTACTCAGCAAAAACGTGATCTTCCCTGACCATCCTAGCTCAGGTACCTTTCTCTGCTTCCTAGGGAATGCCTCAGACATTTTTCTTTCTTTATTATGTCCAGTGCACTTATTTGTTTCTTGCTTTTTCTCTCATTCTCACAGCATGTAATTGGTTGAGGGCAAGGTCTTGCTTGTTTTGCTCATTACTGTTTGTATTGGGCCCCAGTAATGCGCCTGATCCATAGCTTTGCTTGAATGCATACATAGATAAATGAAAGCGAGGCAGCAGAGAAGGAAAATTCTAGTTATGCATCTGATAAGACCTTAAAACATATTTTGTGTATAACTAAGATTTATTTACTCAACTCCTTGTAATCAGCAGAATTAATATAACTTGAAAGCAAATGCATCTTGCTGACATTTTGGAACCTGTGTGCATGCATTAATACCGATCAATTTAAATGTGTGCTTCACAGCATGCCATTCGGATGAGAAATGCTAGAAAGGGAGAAGGTGGACAGCTTTTTCACTTCTTTTTTTTCTGGCACATTTAACATCATTCCAGTAAGCTGGGCTTGGGCTTAATTAAAGATTGTTTGGAGTATGGAGAACGGATATGAAGAAAGCCCTAAGAGTCATTTATATTTTGGACTTTAACGAAACAAAAAATGTTAGGATGTTTAAAATACTTGCAGTTTAAATCCTCTGAGAGCTAGAATTTTAGTCTTTTTATCATCTGTATTTTGACATTTTTCTTTTTATTCAATGATTTTTTTAAGAAGTAGGATATAGAGACATGTCCATGCTCATATGTTTTTAATAACATTTCTTATCTTGTTGTGTGTGTGTGTGTGTGTGTGTGTGTGTGTGTGTGTGTGTTTGCCTACCACTCCTGGAGCTTGAAACTAGAACCTTGGTGCTATTCCTTAGTTTTTTGTTCAAGGCTGTTTCTTTATCAGTTGATCCACATTTATACTTATGGCTTTGGGGTGGTTAACTAGAGATAAGAGTCTCACAGACTCCCCTGCCCAGTCTGGCTCTGAACCATGATCTTTAGATCTCAGACTCCTGAGTAGTATTATAAGCCTGAGCCACTGATACCCAGCTTATTCCTTACTTTTGAGTATGAAGTAATTCCTTACTTACTGATTATGAAATTTATTTGAATTCATTAGAAAATATAGAATTCAGGAAAATGTAAGAAAGACAGTAAAATGATGTAGAAGTTTACATCTTAACTACAATGATGTGTTTCTTTTCGGTTGTTTTTCTATGATTATGAATGTTAATATGTGGCACAGTTGTTCAACTTTAAGCTACTATCTACTATAACACACAAGACTGGTTTATTTATTATATTTTGAGAGCAATAGGTCCCTTCTGAGCAACAATAGCTGCATAGATCATGCCCATTACTTCCGGTAATGTGCTTCACATCTTGACCCCTTTCATATCTTTATATAGTCTAATGTCAAAGTATATTAAAAATAATATTTTATCTGTGTTTTCTGTTTAGTTAAACTTGTAATTTTTTTCTTTTATTGAATTGCATCTTACAAGTTTCTCTTGAAATACAGCCAGAAGCATTTTTTCATGGATATCCACTGCTCAAATAATAGTCTTTCATAATGCATGAATCAGTCTCCAAACTGTCCCAGCTTTAAAGATTGCACAATATATTCAGAGAGACTGAACACTGATCCCATATGCATTACAAGGAAAAGACAAATATGTCACAACTTCATCTATTTGGCTGTTTGTAAATTTCTTTTGGAAGTGAATTATTGAATGTATCTGATTTTCCAAAAATGGTAAAAATATAGAACATCGAATAAAATATGAAATGTAATCATGGGGTAATCATGGGGATGTCCTTTTAATTCAGTCTTTCAACTCTAGAAATCTGTAAATGAGAATCATGTGGGTATTAAAAATTAATTCATTCCTGAAGAGAGGAAGGAGAGGAGAATGTAGTCATAATATTCAATTTATACTCTATGAAACTAGGAAAATTTATCACCCACCAATGTATTTTTTTTCTTTTACCATCCAGTGTGTTTACTTGTAGGTTTATAGGCACATTATAGTTACAACAAATGAGGGAAAACATGCAACCTATGTTTCTTTGGGTCTGGCTTACTTCACTGAATGTAAGTTTTTCCAGGTCTTTCCATTCCTTACGAATAGTACAATATTATTCTTTCTGATGGAAGCATAGAAATTCATTGTATACATATACCACATTTTCTTGATCCATTCATCCATTGAGGGGCATCTGGGTTGATTCCATATCTTGGGTATGATAAGCCATGCTGCAATGAACAGTGTTGTGCTGTTAGCTTTAGGGTAGTGCTGTTTGTGTTCAATATATTGGATAAATGCCCATGAGTGGAATTGCTGGTCAGAAGGGGGGAGCTCTATGTTTAGTCTTTTGAGGAACCTCCATACTGCTTTCCAGAGTGGTTGAACAAGTTTACATTCCCAGCAGCAGTGTAGTAGAGTTCCCTTCTGGCCACATCCCCTCCAGCATCTGTTGTTATTAAAGTTCGTGATTATAGCCATTCTAACTGGGGTGAGGTGGAATCTCAGTGTTGTTTTGATTTGTATTTCTTTTATGGCTACAGAAGTTGAGCATTTCTTCATGTGTTTATGGGCTTTCTTCTTCTTCTTCTGAGAAGCCTCTCTTTAATGGTATATTTCTTTTATGTTGTTTTTCTATGATTATGAAGGTCGATCTGTGACATGGTTGTTCTACTTTAAGATAATAACCACTACAAGACACAATACTGGTTTATTTAGTATATTTTGAGAGCAATAGGTCCCATCTGAGCAATAGTAGCTACACAGATTATTCTCATCACCCTGTGCTACTTTCTGTAAATGTGTGCTTCACATCTGACCAGTGTAATAAATAATACAAGTCTCTAGGTATTCACATACAGAGAAACCAAAGGAGGACACTCTACAAGAGGAATACAAAGACACAAAGCTATGTGCATCTGATCATATAAAATAATATTTATTGAAATGAACTCCAGGAAATGGAAACAAGAGGTTTTTTTTTTTTACTTTGTTGGTTTTTTTTGCTTTCTTTTCCTTTTGTCTTGTTTGTTCATTTATCTATCTTTGGGAGGATAAAGGGGGAATACACAAATGGTGGGACAAAGGTGAACACATACAGCAGTGATACTCATTGGACACCATGTGGAAAATGAACTGTACCACTTGTGGGTGGGGATGGGAAGGAAAAACTGGGAGAGATGAGGGAAGAGGTGACATTGTCTAAAAAGAAATGTTCTTTTCTTTACCTGACTTATGTAACTGTCACTGGTCTGTACATTCCTTTACAATAACAATAAAGAAGTTATAAAAAAAAGAAACTAGCAAAATTGAGGACATGAGTGGGATTGGGAGGGATGGGGAAAACTATTGTTCATGATGCATTCGAATTATAGACTGACATATTAAATAGCAATCCTTTTCTACAACTATTTAAAGATAATAAATATAATTAAAAATTAATTCCTAAACAACCTTTCAGACCTTTTATAGGAGCCCAGAATCTAGTATTTTTATACAAAACAAAACGTATTTCTCAAATTTCAATGAACAGATTGATTCAATGTTGGTCAGTTTAATAAATAGAATTAGCACACAAGGATTATTCTTAGGGTAAAAACTGATTTGGGGAGGTATCTTGATAATTTGAAGTCAGGATCCAGAGGGAACTGATATCTAACAACCTCAGTTATAAAACAGAGCCTTGAGGGGCTTTGATGGAAAATGAAAGAATTTCTTATATTGCTCTGAACGAAGAGAGATACGGAAATAAAAAGGAAATGAAGAAAGATGTATCTAAAAAACATAAGGCCAGTGACCTAACATAAAACTGGTCCAGTGGAGATTTTCCTGTAGTGGAGGAACTAAAAGTAAATTATTAAAAATGATATTGATAACATTCAGTGTTCATTGTTTTATACATTGTCTTTTGAACTTCTATATCTTCCTTCCAAATGCTTAATTCTAGTTTTACATGTTTTTTTTTTCTTTGTTGGGAGACATTAAGGAGCTAACCCAAAATCTTTAAAATTTGAGTTGATGTAAGACAGAAAGAAAAGGTTTTGAAGTTTAGATGACTGTGCATATTACAGGAAATCTTAGAGAGGATTTCATAAGGTGTGGAATGAATCTGAAAAATGCCAATAGTTTTGTATTTGAACAGTCGCAAGCATAGGTCTTTTTGTGGAAAAGGTACTCAAGAAATATTGGCAAATCAACCCCAATTTTATAGATGGAGCACCTGTGAAATATTCTTAAGCATTTGTGACCCCTCTTTCGCATAAAATTAGCATTTTTGGTTTTTTTTCTGCTTTGTTTCCTCCCAGAAAAGAATACACTCTGAAAATTGCCCCACACCATTCATATAGTCATTCATATGGATGACCCAGAGATTGTGCACATTCCTTTGTACAATTGTGTATACCTACGTAAGGAGATGTGCTCCACTTTATTCTACACTATCCTATGGTATACTTATTTAGGATGAATTCAAAAATTTGCTATTATAAATAAAGCTGCAATTAATAATTTCATATAAATGTGCCATAGTTGTGGAGGTATATTTTAACCCTGGTTACACAGATAAAAACTCTCAGTGAAAGTTTATGAAATTGCACAAAAGTGATTCCTATAATTTTATGCCTAAATCTCATTCTTCAGAAAAAGAAACAAGAATACATATAATTGAAAAACATATAACACAACAAAACATAAAAAACAAAAAGAAAGGGGATAAATGAGAAACAAAGGAAAATAGTCATAATAGTAGGAATAAGGAATAAAGGAGAGAAATGTGTGTAAGGCTTCTTTGTCTAAAACTTCTTTGTGGTTTTGAGTTTCAAGTGAGGAATTTTTTTACATATTCAAGTATAATTCTGAATAAAAAGATAAAGATAGTTAACTCTAAAATTGAACATAATTAGAAAAAATCCTTATGTATATCAAAATGATAGCATTAACACTTAGGGAAAGTAATTTAATGACTTTTCAACAGAATACGGTTAGGATTGCCCTAGGTGGAATATAGCCTATGGAGAGAAATGAAGAGCAAAGAAACTTGATGTTAATAATGTAGTGTTCGTTAGTACTGGATTTTTTGGTATCACATTTATTGCAAGTTTGAGCAAAGGAGATTGAAAAGATAGAAGCTCTTAGATATAAACAATAGGGTAATGCTTAAAATAAGATGTGCATGAATACTTAGTGAAGTACATGGCGATTATATGTGCCATTATATTGCCATAGAAGACTATACTGTAGGAATATGTTCATGTACAAGTTTCCCTAATAATATATGAATATATTTTATTGAAAGAATATAAAAAAGAAAGGATCTATCTATCTATCTATCTATCTATCTATCTATCTATCTATCTATCTATCTATCGCTAAGAATATATAAAAAGTACCAGAGGGATGCCCCATACGTCCCTCCGACTACCATTCTGAATCACTTTCTCTCTTTTTTTCCCCATACGTTTTTAAATTGTAAAAATGTAGTATAGAGGGATTACCATTACATGAGCAAGGTAATGAGTACATTTCCTATTGAGAATTGTTGCCTCCCCCTTTGTTTTTCCCCTGCCACCCCTTCCCTCTCAACTCCACAGCTACCCCCTCTCCCCCAGCCTAGGTTATAAACTTTTCTTTTTTTTTTTGAAGGGGTTTCCGGTCATGGGGCCTGAACTCTAGGCCTGGGCGCTGTCCCTAAGCTCTTCAGCTCAAGGCTAGCACTCTACCATTTGAGACACAGCGCCACCTCTGGCTTTTTTCTTTTTGCTTATGTGGTGCTGAGGAATCGAACCCAGGGCCTCATGCATGCAAGGCAAGTGCTCTACCACTGAGCCACCTTCCCAGCCCATAAAGTTCTTTTTCAACATAGTGTTTTGTACATCTCGTTATTACAATGGGTCAACCTGTATCCTTATTGAAGCATTTTGTTTTTTCCCTTCGCCTCCCCAAATTAGAGAAATGTATATACAAGATGCAGTGCAAATAGGGGTTATACTGTGGGGGAGGAACATACAAAGCAACAAAAAAATGACATGGTACATTATAAATATGTTAGAAACAATAGAAAGAAAGAAAAAAAAGTAGTTGTGTCACTATCTTAGGGTTCATTTCACTTAACATCATCTTATATGGTTATTTTACATAGCTTTTGGCCTTTTCTGCTTATTGTACACATGTACTAGTTATTACAGATAAGGGAAACCATGGGACCGATGTTTCTTTGGACCTGGCTTACTTCACTTAATATAATTATTTCCAAGTCTTTCCATTTCCTAACAAATGGGGCAATGTCATTCTTTCTGATAGAGGCATACAATTGCATATATATATATATATATATATATATATATACACACACACACACACACACACACACATACATACTTACATACATATATATCACATTTTCTTGATCCATTCAACTACTGAGGGGCATCTGGGTTGGTTCCGTATCTTAGCTATGTTAAATAATGCTGTGATAAACATAGCTGTGCTGGTAGCCTTAGTATAGCCTTGTTTGTGAACATTTGGGTAAATGCCCAGAAGTGGGATTGCTTGGTCATAGGAGAGCTCTATGTAGAGTCTTTTGAGGAACCTCCATACTGCTTTCCAGAGTGGTTGTTTATGCTCCCATCAACAGTGCAGTAGGGTTCCCTTTTGGCCACATCCTCTCCAGCATCTGTTGTTACTAGATTTCTTGATTATAGCCATTCTAACTGGGCTGAGGTGGAATCTCAATGTTGTTTTGATTTAAATTTCTTTTACAGCCAGAGAAATTGAGCATTTCTTCATGTGTCTATTGGCCATCCTTATTTCTTCTTCAGAGAAGTTTCTCTTTAAGTCTTTAGCCCACTTATTTATTGAGCAGTTGTTTCTTTGAGGATTTGTTGTTGGGGGATTTAAGTTTTTGAGTTCCAGGTATATTTTAGATATGAGACCCTTGTCCATTGTATGGCTAGTGAAGATCTTCTCCCAATCCATGGGCTTTCTATTGATTTTGCTAGCTATGTCGTTTGCCATGCAGAAGCTCTGCAGCTTCATGCAATCCCATTTGTTCAACCTTCCTTTGATTTGTTGTGTTTCTGGGTCTCTATTAAGAAAATTTTGGCCTATGCCAAGGAGAACTAGGGTTTCTCCTATTCCTTCTTGTAATGTTTTCAGAGTGTCTGCTTTGACTCCGAACTCTGATCCATTTGGAGTTGATTCTGGTTCAGGGTAATATATAAGGATCTAGTTTTATTTTTGACAAGTGCATAACCAGTTTTGCCAGCACCATTTACTGAAGAGGTTGTCTTTCTTCTATTCTATTTTTTTTAGCACGCTTATCGAAGATTAGGTGGCTATCGACCTGTGGGTTCATTTCTGGGCTTTCAGTTCTATTCCATTGGTCCTCAGGTCTGTTCTTTTGCCAGTACCAAGCTGTTTTGATTACTATGGCTCTGTAGTAGAGTTTGAAATTTGGTATTGATATTCCTCCAGCACTGTTATTTCTGTTGAGGATTGTTTTTGCTATTCGGGGTCTTTTATTGTTCCATATGAAATTTTGTATTCCATCTTCTACTTCATTGAAGAATGAGGTTGTAATATTGATAGGAATCACATTAAATTTGTAGATAGCCTTTGAAAATATTGCCATTTTCATGATTTTGATCCTTCTGATGCAGGAGTATGGGAGGATTTTCTACTTCCTAAGTTCTGCTTTGATTTCCTTTTTCAGGTTTTTGAAGTTTCAGGTTTTAGAGGTCTTTCACTTCCTAGTTAAGTAGATTCCCAGGCATTTTATTTTTTGTGAGGCTATTACAAAAGGAGCTCCTGAATCCAGCCCCATTCTTCTCATTGTTGGCATACAAAAAAGTCATTGATTTTTGAGGGTGAATTTTATATCCTGCTACTTTGCCAAAGTTTCAAATCAGCTCAAGTACTTTGGGAGTGGAGTCCATGGGATTCTTTAAATACAAAATCATGTCATCTGCAAAGAGTGAGAATTTTACTTCAGCTTTCACTATTTGGATCCCCTTTATGTTTGCATCTTGTCTTGTTGCTGTAGCTAGGCATTCTAATACTAAATTGAGGAGAACTGGAGAGAGTGGACATCCTTGTCTCGTTCCTAAGTTTAGAGGAAATGGCTTTAACTTTTCCCATTAAGTATAATGCTGGCTGTACGTTCGTCATATACAGTCTTTATTATATTGAGGAATGTTCCATGGATTCCTAATTTTTTCAGAGCCTTTATCATAAAGAAGTGTTGGATCTTGTCAAATGCGTTTTCTGTATCTATTGAGATAATCATGTGGTTCTTATCCTTGCTTTTGTTAATGTGATGAATTATATTAATTGATTTGCATATATTGAGCCAGCTTTGCTTCCTTCAAGTGAATCCTGTTTGATCGCGGTGTATGATTTCTTTGATGAGTTGTTGAAGTCAATTGGCCAAAATATTGTTGAGAAGATTTGCATCCATGTTCATCAAAGAAATGGGTCTATAGTTCTCTCTCTTTGATGAGTCCCTGCCTGGTTTGGGGATGAGAGTTACACTGGCTTCATAGAGTTTGGTAGGAAATTTTCTCTTTCAACTTCATTGAAGAGTTTGAGGAGTATTGGTGTGAGTTCTGCTTTGAGGGCCTTGTAGAATTCTGCTGTAAATCCATCCAGTCCTGGGCTTTTCTTAGATGGGAAGTCTTTTATTGATGTTTCTATTTCGATGCTTGATATGGGTCTGTTAAGTTGGTTTAACTCCTCTTGATTTAGTTTCGGCATGTCGATATTTGCTAGGAAATTGGCCATTTCTTTCAGACTCTCAAACTTATTAGCATATAGGTTTGAGAAATATTCCCTTATACAGTTCTAAATCTTGGTTGTTTCTGTGATGTTTCCATTCTCATCTCTGAGTTTGTTTAGTTGGGTGTGTTCTCTTCTTTTTCTGATAAGATTTGCTAAGGGTCTGTCAATTTTGTTAATTTTTTTGAAGAACCAACTCTTTGTTTTGTTGATTCTTTCTATGGTTTTTTGGATTCTAATTCATTCAATTCTGATTTAATTTTAATTTCAATTAATTTATAATTTAAATTTAAATATTTAAAAATTTTAAATTTAAAAAATTTTAAATTTAATTTTAATTATTTGTTTCCATCTACTGGATTGAGGTTTAGCTGGCTACTCTTTTTCAAGGAGCTTCAGATGTCTCATTAAATTGTTGGTTTCAGATCTCTCCAATTTGTTGATGTAGGAACTCAGAGCTATAAACTTGCCTCTGAGTACTGCTTTTGCTGTGTCCCAGAGGAGCTGGTAATTTGTGTGTTTCTTTTTGTTGAATATCATGAACGTTTGAATTTCCTTTCTAATTTCTTCCATGACCACTGGTGGTTCAACAGTGTGTATTTCAGCCTCCATGTGTTATAGGACTTTCATTGGTGGCCTTTGGTGTTGAGTTCTAATTTTATTCCCTTATGGTCTGAAAGAATGCAGGGCATAATTCAATATTTCTGAATTTGGACAAGTTTGTTTTGTGACCTAAATGTATTCCATTTTGGAAAATGTTCCATGTGCTGTTGAGAAGAATATGTATTCTGATGCTGCTGTGTGAAATATTCGGTAGATGTCTGATCTATGCAGTTGTTTAGATCTGAGGTTTCTGTGTTGAGTTTTTGCCGGGTGGATCTATCTGGTGGGGATAGTGGTGTGCTAAAGTCCTCAACAAATTAATGTCTTTGGATCTATGTGGAATTTGAGGGAAAGTAGTGTTTCTTGGATAAATTAGGTTGCTCTGTTGTTTGATGAATAGATATTTAGAATTGTAATGTCCTCCTAAAGGAGACATCCCTCAATTAGTATGTAGCAACCTTCTTTATCTCTTCTTACTAATTTTAATTTGAAGTCTATTTTATCTGATATTAGGATTGCAACTCCCGCCTGTTCATGGAGCTGTTTGCTTGGTAGATTTTATTCCAACCTTTCACTTTCAGAATATGTTTGTTTTGATGGTCAAGGGGTGACTCTTGAAGGCAGCAGATAGAAGGATCTTGCTTTTTAATCCAACTAGACAGTCTATGCCACTTAATTGGAGAGTTAAGTCCATTAATACTGAGCGTTAGGACTGAGGGGTGTTTGGTAGTTCCTGCCATGTTATCCTCTTTCTTGGGAGCCATGCCAACTGGGTTCTTCCTATGGTTCTTGGATTCTCAGTTTGGGTGTGGTTTCTTGGCCTTTATTGTGCTCTTGTTGGTTTTCTATGTGTAGGACTTCTTTAAGTATCTTTTGTGGGACTGGTTTGGTGGAGATATATAGTTTCAGTTTTTCTTTGTTATGGAAGGTTTTTATTTGACCTTCCCTTATGAAGGAGAGTTTAGATGGGTACAGTAGTCTTGGTTGATAATTGTTTGTCTTCAGGGCATGGCACACATCATTCCAGGTTCTTCTTGCTTTGATTGTCTCTGCTGAGAAGTCTGAGGTCAATCTAACTGTTTTCCCTTTATAGGTGATTGATCTTTTTTTCTTTGATAGCTTTAAGGATCCTTTCCTTGGTCTGAATGGATCCTGTATGGATTATAATGTGATGGTGGGAAGTCCTGTTCTGGTCTGGTCTATTTGGGGTTCTAAAAGCTTCTTGTATCTGAATAGGCCTATCTTTTTGCATGTTTGGGAAGTTCTCTGCTAGGATCCTGCTAAACAAATTCCCTAGACCATTAACTTCTGTCTCCAGGTGCTCATCTACACCCATTATCCTCAGATTAGCCTTCTAATGGTGTTTTTAATAGATCTATCTTATTTCTTGGATTTGTCTTGGATAATTGTATGTTCTTTCTCTATAATATCTAGGCTGTCTTCTATCCCAGAGATTCAATCTTCTGTCAAGACTTTCTACTTTGTTTTTATTTCCTTTCCTTCTAATTGGTCAGCTTTGATGGCTTCAAATTCTTTGTTGGAGCTTTGTTTTAGATCTTGAATGGACTTCTTTACTTCCTTAAATTGGTTTTCAGTGTTTATTCTCAAATCCCTTAGTTGATTGGTTATGGTTTCATTGGACTGCCTTTCCTTCTGTTGGGCTCCATTCAGCATTCCCTTTGTGACCTTCCTGGATTCCTCCCACTATCTGTTTATGGATTCCATGAATGCCTCCATTGATCTTTGTCTATTCTCATCCCACTCAACCAATTCCTGTATTAATCTTTGACTATTCTTAGCATGCCCATGCAATTCCTATATTAATCCTTTATTAGATTACTCATGCTCTGAGATTCCTGTATTAGTTTTTGGTTAGCCTCATTATGCTTGCAACATTCCTGTATTGATCTTTGGTTAGCCTAGTCTGGCTCCCTATCATGCGCACACTAAGTCCTTTGCAGGCTTTCAATGTTTTCATTCACCATGTTTACAGTAGTGTTTGTAGAGTTTCTTGGGAACTCTATTCTGGGTTATTTATTAACTGTTCTGTCACCTGATTATCATGAGTGGGAGTTGAGATACCTGGACTTTCCATTTTTCTTGTGTTTCTCTGGCTTGTTCTGCCTATTTTGTATGAAAGTAACACCAATTTCATGCTGGAACACTACTTTAAGGCAAGCATCAAACAGAGTCCTTTAGTTGTACAGATTGATTGACCCAGTCAAAATGGCTGCAGATACAATCTATTTCAACAGATACAATCTAATTCAACATCAAACAACTATGGATTAAGGGCTAAGAAGGGATTCAGCAGACCAGAAATTAATAGGTTTAGGGAGAATTGTAGGGAAAAAAAGGATTAGAGGAATGTGAAGAGGTAAAAGAAAAGAGTGAATTTAACCAAGCTCTATTTTCAGAAAAGAAATGGATATAGCAGAATGAAATGAGGAGAGAGATAAAGAATCAAGAAAAAATGAAAGGACAGAAATTTAAACTTAAAAAATGAAACACTTAAAAACTATGTATGTATAAAGAAATAATACTGATACAAGAAAAGGCTAGACTAAGAGAAAAAAGAATGAAAAATTTAAAATAGAATACTTAAAAATTGTATAAGTATTAAAAATAATACTACTATTAAAGGAGTTAAGCCTAAGAGGTTGTGAATTGATTACTCAATTCCTTGATTAAGTGTGCACACAATGAATGAGAAGGTCTAATATTCAAGAACGGGTATATATCTAGAGATGAGCAGAACAGCAATTAAGTGGTGCAAAAAATAGGACCAAAAGGTTAAAAGAAATTAAAAAACAAAAATAAAAACAAAACAAAACCTACCCACCCACACCTAAAGTAAAAATTGTGAAAAAAATAGAAAACAATTTTTAAACAATTTTTTAAAAATATGGCAAAAAAAACCAGTTCTTTGATTTCTTTGGGGTGGGGGGCAGGGAAGATCTTGTATCTCCCCTGTGTCTATAACCAGTCTCTTGCTGGGGTCTCTGGTTTGCTTGTGATGTTTGCTTTTCCTGTGCCTTGATTGGTTTTTTAAGTCAGTTTGTTTGAGCAGGCAAACAGCTCTGCCTTAACCCAGGACTTGGTGATCCTCCTCTCAGACTAGTCCAGTGGGAGGGAGATCTGTTTTGAGTATGGCAAAAGAGGGAAATGGCTGTTTCCTCTAGGTTAGAGCTGCTGTGATGAGGCTAGGTTGTGGGTAGGGTTGAAGCCTATCAGTAATCAGTAGCTTCTCCCTGAGGGTCTAGCTCCAGAGATACTCAGAGAGCCTAGCCTGGAGCCATTCTCAGAATTTATTTTTACTGACTTTCAATTGTTTTTCTTTTACCCTTCCAGGTGCTGAGCCTCTGGCCCTAGGCTACAGTGGGGAGGGGCAGTCTCTTGCTCTGTTTACCCAGTGAAGAAAGTCACTCCTGGGGGTGGAGTTTTTTCTGCCTGGAAAGGGCCACTTTCCCCAGGGTGTAAGTAAGCAGGGAAGGCCAGGTTCCTGTGATCTGTTGGATGGCCCCTATTGTTTTCTTCCAAGGCCTGAGTTGGAGCTGTGTGCTCTGACCAGGCCTTTGTCAGTATCAAAGATGGAGTTCTTCTCTGGTGGTGGGGGAGGAGCTACCTTCCCCTCCCTGCTCCATGGGAAAGAGTAAGGATGTCTTGGGTTACTCACATCAGTCTCTTGGTTTCTGGGCCATCCCTGGTCTACGATTAGTACGATGAAGATTTCTGCTCCTTGTCAGTTCTTGCTGGTGGTGAGTAGAATCTGCTTGCACACTGAATCTTTTGTCTTTGTCTGGGGCTCCCTCTGTTGATATGGTGGCTGCAGCTGCAACCGCCACCCCTCCGCTGCGCCGCTGCCGCCATAGACACTGGCAAATGCTCAGATCTGTCTCCTTAACCAAGCTGCCTGTGTTTTCTCTTTCTGGCTAAACAATCTGTACTGTGATGGAACACTTAGTGTGATTCTCTAGCCTAGGACTGTTCACTGGAACACTAAAACTACTTTCTATGAGAGAGTTTGTTTAGCCTCCAGCTTCTCCTCTGCCATCTCCCTCTGGACTCCATCCAGTTTCTCCCAGAGTAATAAACAATGGCAGAGCTCTTCAAGCCATTCTCTGAAAAGTTGATGTCTTGTCTCTTCAGACCTTGGCGATCTCAATCTCTCCAGGAATAGTGACTACCACTGACATGTTGCTGCTTCCCTACCCTGCAATGAATCCTGGGCTCTCCATCCACATCCCACAGACTCCCTCCTTTCTCTCTCCACCCTCCCTTGAGCAGCATCCCAGGATCTAGATACTGTTTCATAATCAGTCATTTCTCTTTCAAAGTCACCTTTGTCTGCAGGTCATCCTCAGACCTTTTGATACCATCTGAGGTCTTGAGTCCTTTTCTCTACCAAATAAAGAATTGTGAGGCAGGATAATGGGATCAGAGGTGAAGTAAGAGGAAGAGTTAAGGTGCCAGGAAAACTGAGGAAAGCCTCATAGCTATAAGTTGGGTACAAATCCCCATCTAGGACTCCGGGTTAGGGGAGTCATTTAAAGCCATATGGGGTCTTTTTTGTCTACTTGTTTCCTGGGCAAAGAGGAGGAAGAAGGGAAGAGAGTGTAGACTTTGTGTAAGAAGGTAAGTGGAGTCCAGCAATGGGTAGCCCTCTGGCGTGCTTTTTTTTGGGCAAGTCTCAGGTGTTTTGGCATTTACTTCAGGCATTATTCCCTTAGGGTTTATTTGTTTCCCAAGGTCTTCAGGTGTCTGAGCTGTTGTCTCTTACTAGTTGCCTAATCTTTAATCTTTTCCCTCACTTTCACTCAGCTGGTCCTTTCTATGCCCACCTGTGACCCTCTCACTCATCACTCTGATTCAGATCAGAAGACTCTTCTCATTTCTCCATGAATTTTCTGTTTCTTCCATTGTCTTCATCTCTGTCTTATCTATGTTAGTTTGACTTCTTCGTGCGCCCTACTAGTGACTACCATTCAGAATATATCTTTTGCCTTTTAAAGCTAATGATTCTACTCTTCACCCCAAAGGCTTTGTAAAAGAAAATCCTTTTATAAGATATCTTATGATGTGAATAACTAAAACAGAATCAGAGAGCTCCTCCTTCAACCTCTGATGTCTCAACTTTCATTTCTTCCCTCTCAAACAGGAAATTGCTTATATGCATGTATTTCTGCCAGATCTCCCAGCTTCTAAGAAAGTAATTTTAGCAATTAGAGAAAGCCATTGCAAAAGATATTTTACTTTCCAATTCACTACTCCCCTTCTTTTGAAGATATAAATTCACTTAATTCTAATTTTTATAATTATGGGTCAGATTGCTAATATAAGTTTTTAAAGACTATTTTACCATACTCCTCTTACATTTTATTCTCCATGTTTACATAGGCACCTTAGTTTTAAGTCTATTATCTTTCCTGAACTACAGTGGAAAAATAAATTTCTTTGTTATATCAGTTTCTTGTTTCATATTGTTTCATCTTAATTTGGAAAAATATAAAGTCCCAAATCAATATTGTTTTTCTCTATAATTGATATCCGTATCACTTTCTCTCAATTCAGCTATATTGGGACCTATTATTGACATACAAGAACCCTCAATGTCAAGCATTTGCCAGAAATAAATTTGTTTTGTCAACAGCTTTGTATTATATGGAAAAGGAATTGAGTTATACACAGTATTCATGTTCTCTTTGAAGCTTTTGACATCAACTGATTTACATGATGACGAATTTCTCCCAAATGTGTGAGAAATGGCAGGGTTTCTCAAGCCATTCTCTCTTCTCTTTTCCCTTTCCATGTATAAGAGGATTCAAGATTGAAGGTGAGGGCCAGGTCAATATTGATGGTGTCTTTTGTTTTAAACCCTGCTGTATTTCCATGTCTTATTCCTGGGACCTGGTTTTCATATATAATAGCCTGGCTTTGTTTGCAGCAGAATGCTTCCTGGGTGAAGCTAGTCAAAGCCTCAGGCTCATACAGTTCTCTCCATCTGGAATGCATTTAAGATACAAAAAAGACAGAGCAAGAAGCAAAGGCCCCTTATTTTTGAGGTTCAACTTTTTAGAATTTGACTGATGGCCTAAAGTGGCCCAGACAGAAGCCATCTGTCAGGAGAGGTCAACAGAATGTTTGAAGAAAAAAATTCCCTGAGAAGTGAAAGACATACCTTCTGTCTAGGGGACTGGACAAAGAAAGGAACAAAAAGAAAACAAAATGGAGACTTCGGGAAACTTACCCAGATTTTTCTAGTTCTATATCCCCATTGCACTCAAGAGAACTGAAAATATTAAACAGATAAATACAAAATAAGAATGGATTTCTTACAACTGTATGACATTCAATTATGTTCTGCTTTGCTGTTGTTGTTGATATTATTATTATTATTATTATTATTATTACTTATATAGGATCTCACTCAGTAGCCCAGGCTGGCATCCAACACATGATCTTCCTGATTTAACCTCTCAAATGCTAATATTATAGCCATGAGCTACCATGTCCAGCTCTATTATGGCTATTTTTTTTTATTTTTGTCAGTCATGGGGCCTGAACTCTGGGCCTGGGCACTGTCCCTCAGTTCTTCAACTCAAGGCTAGTGCTCTACCACTTGAGCCACAGTGCCACTTTTGGCTTTTTCTGCTTATATGGTGCTGAGGAATCATGCCCAGGGCTTCATGCATGCAAGGCAAGCACTCTACCACTGAGCGACCTTCCAAGCTCCTATTATGGCTATTTTTAAAAGGGACTTAATTTTGTACTTTGTACTCTTTCTTCGTAACTAAAGCTGAAACCTATATATTAACAGCAACTGGGTACTTAACAATCCCACTTAAGGGTATTCACAGTGATAATTTGAGCATTTACCCATCACAGTAACTAAGAAGCTATTCTAACTCACAGCAGAAGAGTTGCCTCGTGTAGCTCATGTAGGAAATCACATAATCCATATAGATGAAGTGTTCTTGTCCCCTGTACTAGCTGAAACCCTGTGCTGTGCATAATGAAAGGACTTTAGCAAATGACTGACCTCACAAAGAGTCATCAATCATCTCTAGAGTCCTCTTACACACATCTTAGAAAGAATGCTAAGCTTAAGCACTACATTTATGAAAGCAGTAATCAATCATGCCATTTCCTACTTTACTCTCTAATCTTAAAGAGAATAAACAAGTAGTTAAGACTTTCTTATAAAGGATACAGGATATTCAGGGCATTAGCTCTAGTAATACAGTCATGGTATTCCCTCAGCAATCTTTCTCATGAGATATTCTAAAAATAACCTTGGTTTTCTAAACTAGAGCTCCTGCCAAACTTCAAGTTTATCAGTATTGAATCATACACTAATATTCCTTGGTTTTAGCACAGAATCATTGTGAAAAACTATAGAAAAAAACTTTCCCTGTTAAACAAATACCTTACTTTCTGCCTCCTGCTCCTTCTCTGGGCCCAGGAAGTCTTAGGAAAATTCTTAGGTCTTTCTTCTCGGCTTTTTTTCTTATTCTCTTTTCTTCTTCTGCTTGTCTCTCCATTCTTACATTTCACCCCAGTGTTCCAGCATGCCCTTCTTTTTCCTCTCCTTGAAAGTTCTCTTCCCCCAAAACCCTTATTCTTTGTTGGTGGAAAATAACTTAGTGTGTCCTGTATGGAAGTCAATATGGAGGTTCTTCAAAGAGATCATAATTACTGGAGGTGTGGCTTAGCAGTAGAGAGCCTGTCTAGCAAGTGCAAGGCCCTGAGTTCAATCCTAGTATCACCCAAAAATAGTATTCAATAAAAATAAAGTTTCCATATAGTTCATCTGTAAAACTCTTATGTAAAACTTATGTAGCACTCCACATATATGAGGAGTATTAAGTTGGCATACACACATGTTTATCGCAGTGCTTTTCCCAATAACCAGTCTAAAACTAGCCTAGGTATCCATCAATTGATAAATGGATAAAGAAAAATGTAGTATATACACACAAAGAAGTATTCTTTGCCATGACAAAGTGTGAAGCTGTCATTTGAAGCAAAATGCCTAGAACAAGAAGTCATGTTAGGCAAAATAAGCCAGAATGAGAATGATACTTATGAAATGTTTACTCTCATATGAAAAATCTAGATTCTAACAAAAGTGTTCAAATGACACAAGTAATTGTGTTGTTTGGCGGTGAGAGGTATGTAGACTGGGGAGCGTGAAAAGAAAGGATAAAGGGTGAAGAATGATCAAAATACTTCATATGCATGTATGAAAATAGAATAATGAAACCCATTAAAATAGCTTTTAAATGTGAGAGGAGGGAGAAGAAAGTACAGTAAAGGGGGTGAATTTGATCAAAGAATGTTATATGCATGTGTGACATATCACCATGAAATCATTTTGTGAAATTAATATATGCTGATAAAAAGAAAAAGAGAAGTTAAAGAAAAAGAGAAGTCCCTTTCCCATGAATCTGTCCAGAACCCAGAATTTGAAACTACCACCATCTACATTTCCTGTCATGTCTTTAGTACTTTTTTCTTTTCTAAATTCTATAAAGCTTAGGCATCTCTTCACCATTTTACACTGTTCTTCATCTTCCCATTCCTTTCCTCCACCCACTCCACACCCACCCAATCCTTGTTTTATCTACTCCATAACTGACCTATATGGTCATTCATTCTCATCCTCCATTAAACAGTTTAGCAGGATCACTCACTCATAGGAAAAGTTTTTTATCCATCACAACAAACCATTGAGACTGTTTTATGATTAGTACCTAGTTGTAGAAATAAGCAAATTAATGCACAGAGAACCTTAAAGAGCTTTTCTGAGTTCACAAAATTAGAAAACTGTCAGGGTTAGGATTCAAATTAAATCTGTATAACTCTAAACCCCAATTTATTTCATGCACCTCAGCCATGGAATAGTGCCATTTACTAATCATCTTCATGGAGAATTTGACTTAAGATGCTTCTAAATTTAAAAGTACCAATGTTAACATGGAATGAAGTAAACAGTTGAAGAAATAATGCAAGAAGAGGGTTAACAGAGGTTTTTAAAAATAGCATGAACATTATATTATGTTCCTTAGGGTAAAAAATGCATTATCTTATACATACATACACCCTGAAATAACTAGATCTTTACTTGCTGACTATTCATGCTCATACTGAAACGTATTAAAGTTCGTGAAAAATTTACAGGAACTCCAAGAGAGTAAACCAGTGTTAGCATTAAGACATGGACATATTTGAGGCTTTCCAAATAAAAGATATTCACTTCCTAAAACAAGAAGAAAATCTGGAGAAACTTATTCAAGAAGGACAAGTGAAAAATGAAATGTAAGGAGAAAAACTCCACCACAGCAGAATCAACAAGAGCAAGGCTAGGAGACTCAGAGCAAGTGACCCCAGGACATGGTTCCAAGTAAGACACAATTCTGTAACAGAAGTCAGAGGAAAGGCAATTCTCTGTGAAGGATTGAGGAGTCAG
This sequence comes from Dipodomys spectabilis, assembly GCF_019054845.1. Taxonomy (NCBI): domain Eukaryota; kingdom Metazoa; phylum Chordata; class Mammalia; order Rodentia; family Heteromyidae; genus Dipodomys; species Dipodomys spectabilis. Next base: position 19,781,030 of record NW_024870775.1, read on the forward strand.
ATGAAGAAAAGCAAAGCAGAACTCTGCAATCAACACAGGTAGGTGGGGGCGGGAGGCTGGGGTGCTAGTGGGGGGAGGGGTGGCGCAAATACCTGAGAGTGAGAACATTCGCATGTGCACATATTAAGATGGCTCAGAAGACCTGCCAGTGAGGATATGCCGCACACGTGCACATGTTAAGGTGGCTCAGACTCATTAGCTCAGGAAGGAGACTTCCCCAAAGACACTTTTACCCAGGATTCAGGGGGTGTCAAAGTAGAAGTCACTGAGAAAACGCTAGATGAAAAGTTGAAATAAAATTGAAACAAAAAGTATTTAGAGATTATTTCATTCAACCCTTCAGTTTTTTAGTCATACATAGGCTATCTTGTAATACTAGGTTTGATATCATAAGCCCAAGAGAAGATTAAAATATTAGGTAATTTAATGAGCAGTGGATCACTATACAACAGTGTTTACATAGTTATTTTCTGTGTAACCTGTATAAAGGAATAAGAGTAACAGATATTTGATAAATTAAATTCATCAGCAAGTGAGAAAGAAATGAAACTCATAGATGCTTTATGTCTAATTACAGTATATTTTGCTATCTTTTTTCTTTCTAATTTGAGTATAATGGAAAGAGAATTTCATAAGCACAGAAATGGAAATTAAAAAGTTTCTGCTGAAAGAGAGAGACAGAGAGAGAGAGAAAGAGAGAGAGAGGAAGAAGAAGAAGAACAGTATTGTTTTTAAAGGGGGATCTAATAGAATAATAAGATACTATCTTTATATTGGTAAGCCTAATTTTAAAAGGATTAAACTACTTTCCTGGAAAATTACTTTCTTCTAAGAAGCTTCTTTCCCTCAAACTGCTTTTTATTTATTTATTGCCTAAAGAGTTTAAATAAAGATAATAAATTGCATGATCAATAGAAACAACAAAGTTGCTTTGCTTAAAGCTGATAACAGAGTATATAGATTTTCCATGAATAATTGAAAAGGCCCAGCAAGGAGATTTAAACTCTCTTGTGTTTGCCATCCCCCCTCTCTTATCTTACTCTTTGTCTTTCCCTCTCTCCCTTTATTTCCAACAGGACAATTTCCCAAGTCTTCATATGAAAAAAATCACTTCATCCTAGCATCTGCCTTCACATCTAGAAGGTCTTATTATTGCCTTCTAGGGGATCTACAGCCAGCCATGTGGCAATGATACCTCAGGAAAGACAGCAACTCTCAGCTGGCCAAGCAATGCACTGGCCTGTCAGATAAGCCTTAGCCATTATCCAGAGCCCAAGAAATAAACATGCAAATCCAGGCAATTGTGTTTTGTTGCAGTAACTCCATCACTATCAAGCCTGCCATTCTTCAAGGATATGAGACCCATTGCTTTTCCTGAGTTACATAACCAGACTGTCTCAAAAATAGTAATAATAAATAAGTAAAAATAAAAGTAACAAATTACAAAGCCTTTTAACCATGCGGATGAATCTCAAACATATTATGCTAAGTGAAACAAGCTATACTCAAAAAGTTATGTACTATTAGGGTACCAGTGGCTCACATTTGTAATCAAGATACTCAAGAGGTTGAGATCTCGAGGATAAAGGGTCAAAGCCAGCTCAATCAGAAGTCTAATAGACTCAAACTCAAATATCCAGCAAAAAAGCTGGACTGAAGGCACAGCTTAAGTGGTAGAGCATCTGCCTGAGTCAAAAGCCAAGTAAGAACATGATGCCCTGAGTTCAAGCCCCAGGCTTGTATCCACCCCCCCACTCTCTGTCTCTCTGTCTCTCTCTCTCTGTCTCTCTCTCTGTCTCTCTCTCTCTATATATATATAACATGGCTTTGTTTATATGATGCTTTGGAAAAACAAACTTATAGAAACAAAACAGTTATCAGAGTTGTCAATGATTATCAGGGACTGGATCAGGGGAGGAGTTGAAAACAAAGCAAACCTGATATCGTGTTGGTCTTAATACATTTTACAGATATAGATAAAATCTCACCAAACTGTATATTAAAGAGTGAATTTTTAAATATTTTCTAGTTGTGTAAACTATATCTCAACAAATACAATCTCTAAAGAAATAAAAAAGGCAATGGGTTTCATCTAGATTACTAAGAAGAGAAAACTGCCAAGTGCTATGTATGTATGAATCATAATTACATCTTGGGTTGACTGAATAATGTCTTGAATTGGGGGAAGGAGAATGGTAACCACTAGAAAGGGTTAGTTGGGAATATTGACTTGGGACTCTATAATGTCAGTGAGTTAGCTGGGCATCAGCAGCTAATGCCTATAATCCTAACTACTCCAAAGCCTGAGATCTGAGGATCGAGGTTAAAAGCCAGCTCAAGCAGGCAAGTCCATGAGACTATAATCTCCAATCAGCCACAGAAAACCCAGAAGTAGCTCTGTAGCTTACGTGGTAGAGCATTAGGCTTGAAGACAGTACCTAGGCCTGGAGTCCAAGTCCCAGGAGAAAGAAGAAGAAGAAGAAGAAGAAGAAAAGAAGAAGAAGAAGAAGAAGAAGAAGAAGAAGAAGAAGAAGAAGAAGAAGAAGAAGAAGAAGAAGAAGAAGAAGAAGAAGAAGAAGAAGAAGAAGAAGAAGAAGAAGAAGAAGAAGAAGAAGAAGAAGAAGGAGAAAGAGAGAGAGGATAGATAGATAGATAAAGAGAGAGAGAGGATAGATAGATAGATAGATAGATAGATAGATAGATAGATAGATAGATATTTGAGTCAGTAAACATTTTCAGGTGTTATAAATGGGCTGTGGTTGCTTAGAATCTACCCTTGTCCTTGGGAGGAACATGCTAATGTATTAAAGGAAAATTTGTGATATCCAACACTTTGCAAGGCAAGATAAGCTTTGGCACAATAAATGGAATGTATTTATACTGAGAAAAAATAGAGTAGGGAGTTTCTCCCATGAGTTTGAAAAACTTCAAAATTAAAGAGGATTGGTTTAGTTAAATCTCAGTGCAGTGCACCTGTCCCCTACCCTGCCCCAAACTCCTGATTTCTAGTTGCATGCTGTGGTTTTTCTGACTCTTCTCTGTTTCTCCCCAGTTCTTCTCTTTTCAGAAGTTTCTACTTTGCAGCTCTCTATTTTTAATCAAGTCTTTCATTGCCCAAAAAACATTTATTTCTAAGGTTGTCCATCTTTGCTATCACCCTTCTTTTCTCCTCTCCCCAGAGCCAAACCTTGACTTGTACAGCTTTGCTATTTTTAAGTATAATTCAAGGTCTCCATGTATCTTTAACAGAGTCAAATGGAATCCAGTTCTCTCTGAGATCATTCTCCTTCTCTTTGACAAGCTCCCTGCTCAGTGGCCCCTTCCCCTCCCCTGCCATTCCACCTGCTCCCCCATAGACTGTTCTGCCTAGCCAGCTGGTCTGGTTCCAAAAGGAACTTTTGGCTTTGCTTCACATGACTCATAAATTTCTCATCCTTGGATTATTCTCCTCCAATTCTGTCTTGTGTAAATTTACTTTGAATTTCCTTCCTTTTTTGTGTCACCCCATCTCAGGCTCAGAGACATACCAAATGTGCCCCTTGCTCATAGGGGGTCCTTGTAGATATGGTCTAGGTGAAAAGATGATCTTGGACAGAGTGATCTGAGAAGACCATGGGAATATTCTGTGGCTTGATGCAGACATCAATCACTGAAGGAGTGTCATACAAGTGTCATACCTTGTCTACAAAGGAATATATACTTTAAGCTTTGTGGATTGAAGGACAAAATGCAAAATTGAGCATTCTTACAAAAATGTTAATAGTCTCTCATACTTTACATGTAAAAAATGTAGCCAGTGGCTCATGTCTAAAAGGCTGAGATTTGAAAGCTAGCCCAGGCAGGCAAATCTGTGAGATTCTTATCTCCAATTAGCCAGTTCTTTTTTAAAGCCAGGAGTGATGGTGAGGTTCAGATGATAGAGCTCCTGCCTTGAGCAGAAAATCCAAGTGAGAGCACAGATGGTGAGTTCAAGCCCAAGTACCAGAAACAAGTAAATAATAATTTAAAACCAGGCCTGAGATATGGCTTAATGGCAGAGAACTTGCCTAGCATATGCAAAGTCCTACATTCTACTCCCAGTACCACAAACTACTTTGTTAAATGGAAAAAAAAACCTAATACATAACCTAAAAATTAAGAAAAGTGAGGAAAGGGGTGGTTTACAGGAATGGGTGAGAATGTTGATAGGGGTGACATGGATCAAGACTCACTGTTTTTGTAAACTGCTTTGTTCTATGACAATTCCTTTGTATGACTACATAAAGAAAATAAAAATTCAAAAAATGTAAAACCCCATGACTAGATTTCATATTTTGCAGTTACATCACCCCTGGGAAAAATCCATTGAGTGGACAGGATCCAGTCTTAAAAGAGGTCTTCCCTCTTGTGGGCAGAAAGGCAAGGTCCATTGGCAAAACATGGGTTCAGGAATTGGACCTAGTTTGCAACTCTGACCTTGGCTAAGCTACTTGAGAAATTTTTAAGAATTTGTGTAAATTAAGATTAACACATGATTGTTATAAAAATAGGATTAATACTGGAAGATATATTGGAATCAAGAATTTGGAAGAATGATAGAGATCGTCATAAAACAATGTGTAAGACAATACTTAGCTTTACATTAATGATACAAAATGAGTGGGTGCATTAATTTTACTATTATGAGCATCATTTTCTCTGGAGAGGTAGTCTGTGCATCTATGAACCATTTTCCTTGTAGGCTACAATTTTTCATTCAATCTTTATAGTACAAAAATCAAAACAGGATAGAGTAAAACCTTCCCTTTAAATTTTATTCAATTTTCCACTTTTGATGGGAAAGTTATGAATGTAAGATTGGCAGGTATTCCAGTCCTGTTCCTTCACATATACTTGTGTTTTATTCCCGTAATGCTTTTGTTTTCATAGACTGCCTGTTTTGAGACCCCCTTTTTCTCTATCCCTATGCCTATACATGATTAATCCGTTTAAACTCTCAGGAAAAAAAAAGCTCCCATCCCTTCACGCCTTTCTATAGGAAGGACTTCAGAAGGTCAAGAGAAAGGTTATGTCAGCAGGAGAAAAGAGATCCTCAAGCTACATTGTATGCATATATGGATACACCAAAATTAAACCTACTGTGCAACTTATTGAAGCTAATTTTAAACAGAGAAGGAAGGGAGGAAGGAAGAAAGGAAGGAATGAAGGAAAAAAGAAGGAAGGAAGAAATGGAAGAAGGATGGAGAGAGGGAGGGAGGGGGAAAAAGAGGAAGGAAAGGTCCTATTGAAAATAAGAAAGGGATTCAGGAGGTTTGGAGGACAATGGTGGAGGAGAGTCTGGAGGCTATATAAGCTCTCTCATAGAAAGCAGTTTTAGTGTTCCAGTGAACAGTCCTAGGCTAGAGAATCACACCAAGTGTTCCATCACAGTACAGTCTGGCTACAGAGCGAAAATTCAGGCAGCTTGCTTAAGGAGACAGATCTGAGCACTTGACAGTGTCCACAGTGGTGGTAGTGGCAGTGGCAGCATCTGTAGCTCCAACCACCATATCAACAGAGAGAGCCCTGGACAAAGGCAAAAGACACAGTGTGGGAACAGATTCTACTCACCACCAGAAAGAACTGACAAGGAGCAGAAATCTTCATCCTGCTGATCACAGAGCAGGGACGGCCCAGAAACCAAGACACTGATGGAGTAACCCCAAGACATCCTCACTCCTTCTCATGGAGCAGAGATGGGAAGGTAGCCTCTCCCCTACCACCAGAGAAAAACTCCATCATTCCATCTGTGATATTGGCAAAAGTCTGGTCCGAGCAGCTAGCTCCAATGCAGACCTTGGAAGAAAACAATAGGGGCCCATCAACAGGTCACAGGAACCTGGCCTGCCCTGTTCACTTACACCCAGGAGAAAGTGGCCCTTCTCAGGCAGAGAAAGCTCCGCCTCCGAGGAGTGACTTTCTTCACTGAGTAAACAGAGCCAGAGATTGCCCCTCCCCACTGCAGTGTAGGCTCAGCAGCACCAGGGGTAAAAGAAAAACAATTGAAAGTCAGTAAAAATAAATCCTGAGAATGGCTCCAGGCTAGGCTCTCTGAGTGTCTCTGGAGCTAGACCCTCAGGGAGAAGCTACTGATTACTGTTAGGCTTCAACCCTACCCACAACCTAGCCTCATCACAGCAACTCCAACCTGGAGGAAACAGCCATCTCCCTCTTTTGTGATACTCAAAACAGATCTCCCTCCCACTGTACTAGTCTGGGAGGAGGATCACAAAGTCCTGGGTAAGGCAGAGCTGTTTGCCTGCTCAAACAAACTGACTTAAGAAACCAATCAAGGCACAGGAAAAGCAAACACCACAAGCAAACCAGAGACCCCAGCAAGAGACTGGTTATAGAAACAGGGGAGATGCAAGATCCTCCCAACCCCCCCCCCCCCCAAAAAAAAATCAAAGAACTCTTTTTTTACCTAATTTTTAAAAAAAGTTAAAAAAATTGTTTTCTATTTTTTTCTTTCACAATTTTTACTTTAGTTGTGTATGTGTATGTGTTTTGTTTTGTTTTTGTTTTTTTCTTTATATCTTTTAACCTTTTGGTCCTTTTTTTTGGAACCACTTAATTGCTGTTCTGCTCATCTCTAGATATATACCCGTTGTTGATTATTAGACCTTATCCTTCATTGTGTGAACACGTAATTCAGAAAGTGATTACTCAATTTGCAACCTCTCAGGCTTAACTCCTTTAAAAGTAGTATTATTTCTTTATACTTATGTACTTTTAAAATATTCCATTTAAAAATTTTTCATTCTTTATTTTTCATTTCTCCTTTTTATCTCTCTCCTCTCATTCTAGCCTTTTCTCCTATTATTATCATTTCTTTATACTTACATAGTTTTTAAGTGTTTCATTTTTTTAATTTACATTTTCCTTTTTTCATGTTTTCTTGTTTCTTTATCTCTCTCCTCCTTTTATTCTGCCATATCCATTTCTTCTCTGAAATTAGGGCTTGGTGAAATTCACTCTTTCCTTTCACCTCTCGACATTCCTCTAATCCTATTTTTCCCCACAATTCTCCCTAAACCTATTAATTTCTGGTCTGCTGAATCCCTCTTTGATGTTCTTAATCCATCGTTGTTTGATGTTGAATTACTTTGTATCTGCTGAAATAGATTGTATCTGCAGCCATTTTGACTGGGTCAATCAATCTGTACAACTATAGGACTCTGGTTGATACTTGCCTTAAAAATAGTGTTCTAGCATGAAATTGGTGTTACTTTCGTGCAAAATCGGCAGAACAAGCCAGAGAAACACAAGAAAAATGGAAAGTCCAGATATCTCAACTCCCACTCATGATAATCAGGTGACAGAGCAGTTAATAAATAACCCAGAGGAGAGTTCCCAAAAAGCTCTACAAACACTACTGGTAAACATGGTGAATGAAAACATTGAAAGCCTGCAAAGGACTCAGTGTGTGCATGCTAGGGAGCAAGATGAGGCTAACCAAAGATCAATACAGGAATCTCGTGAGCATGAGAAACCTAATCAAAGATTAATACAGGAATTGCATGGGCAGGCTGAGAATAGTTAAAGAGTAATACAGGAATTGGGTGAGTGGGATGAGAATAGACAAAGATCAATGGAGGCATTCATGGAATCCATAAACAGACAGTGGAAGGAATCCTGGAAGGCCACAAAGGGAATGCTGAATGGAGCCCGACAGAAGGAAAGGGAGTCCAATGAAACCATAACCAATCAACTAAGGGATTTGAGAATAAACACTGAAAACCAATTTAAGGAAGTAAAGAAGTCCATTCAAGATCTAAAACAAAGCTCCAACAAAGAATTTGAAGCAATCAAAGCCGACCAATTAGAAAGAAAGGAAATAAAAACAAAATAGAAAGTCTTGACAGTAGGTTAGACCATGCAGAAGATTGAGTCTCTGGAACTGAAGACAGCCTAGATATTAAAGGGAAAGAACATACAACCATCCAAGACAAATCCAAGAAATATGATAGATCTATTCAACATTTGGAAGACACTATCAGAAGGCTAATCTGAGGATAATGGGTGTAGAGGAGCACCTAGAGACAGAAGTTAATGGTCTAGGGAATTTATTTAACAGGATCCTAGCAGAGAACTTCCCAAACATGCAAAAAGATAAGCCTATTCAGATACAAAGAAGCTTTTAGAACCCCAAATAGACCAGACCAGAACAGGACAACCCACCATCACATTATAATCACACAGGATCCATTCAGACCAAGGAAAGGATCCTTAAAGCTATCAAAGAAAAAAGATCCATCACCTATAAAGGGAAACCAATTAGATTCACCTCAGACTTCTCAGCAGAGACAATCAAAGCAAGAAGAGCCTTGAATGATGTGTTCCATGTCCTGAAGACAAACAACTATCAACCAAGAATACTGTACCCAGCTAAACTCTTCTTCATAAGGGAAACCTTCCATAACAAAGAAAAACTGAAACAATGTATCTCCACCAAACCAGTCCTAAAAAAGATACTTAAAGAAGTCCTACACATAGAAAACCAACAAGAGCACAATAAAGGCCAAGAAACCACACCCAATCTGAGAATCCAAGAACCATAGGAAGAACCCAGTTGGCATGGCCCCCAAGAAGGAGGATAACATGGCAGGAACTACCAAACACCCCTCAGTCCTAATGCTCAGTATTAATGGACTTAACTCTTAAGTGGCATAGACTGTCTAGTTGGATTAAAAAGCAAGATCCTTCTATCTGCTGCCTTCAAGAGTCACCCCTTGCCCATCAAAACAAACATATTCTGAAAGTGAAAGGCTGGAATAAAATCTACCAAGCAAACAGCCCCATGAACAGGCGGGAGTTGCAATCCTAATATCAGATAAAATAGACTTCAAATTAAAATTAGTGAGAAGAGATAAAGAAGGTCATGACATACTAATTAAGGGATCTCTCCTTTAGGAGGACATTACTCACTAAACAATGGAGCAACCTAATTTATCCAAGAAACACTACTTTCCCTCAAATTCCAAAGACATTAATTATTGGGGACTTTAACACACCACTATCCCCACCAGATAGATCCACCCTGCAAAAACTCAACACAGAAACCTCAGATCTAAACAACTGCATAGATCAACTAGATTTGACAGACATCTGCCAAATATATCATCCAGCAGCATCAGAATACATATTCTTCTCAGCAGCACACGGATCATTTTCCAAAATGGAATACATTTTAGGTAACAAAACAAACTTGTCCACATTCAGAAACATTGAATTATGCCCTGCATTCTCTCAGACCATAAGGGAATAAAATTAGATCTCAATGCCAAAAGTCACCAAAGAAAGTCCTGTAACACATAAAGGCTGAAATACACACTGTTGAACCACCAGTGGTCATGGAAGAGATTAGAAAGGAAATTCAAATATTCATGATATTCAACAAAAAGGAACACACAAATTACCAGCTCCTTTGGGACACAGCAAAAGCAGTACTCAGAGACAAGTTTATAGCTCTGAGTTCCTACATCAACAAATTGGAGAGATCTGAAACCAACAATTTAATGAGACATCTGAAGCTCCTTGAAAGAGAGTAGCCAGCTAAACCTCAATCCAGTAGATGGAAACAAATAATTAAAATTAAATCAGAATTGAATGAATTAGAATCTAAAAAACCATAGAAAGAATCAACAAAACAAAGAGTTGGTTCTTCGAAAAATTAACAAAATTGACAGACCCTTAGCAAATCTTATCAGAAAAAGAAGAGAACACACCCAAATAAACAAACTCAGAGATGAGATGAGAATGGGAACATCACTACAGAAACAACCAAGATTTAGAACTGTATAAGGGAATACTTCTCAAACTTATATGCTAATAAGTTTGAGAGTGTAGAAGAAATTGACTATTTCCTAGCAAATGACATCCTGAAATTAAACCAAGAGGAGTTAAACCAACTTAACAGACCCATATCAAGCATTGAAATAGAAACAGTAATAAGAGATCTTCCATCTAAGAAAAGCCCAGGACTGGATGAATTTACAACGGAATTCTGCAAACCCTTCAAAGCAGAACTCACACCAATACTCCTCCAATTTGTTTTTTTTTTTCTTTTTTGTCAGCCATGGGGCTTGAACTCTGGTTCTGAACTTCAGCTTCAGAACTTCAGTCTTGAACTTCAGCTCAAGTCTAGCACTGTACTGCTTGAGCCATAGTGCCGCTTCTGGCTTTTTCTGCTTATGTGGTCCTGAGGAATTGAACCCAGGGCCTCATGGATGCAAAGCAAGCACTCTACCACTGAGCCACCTTCCCAGACCCCTCCTCCAACTCTTTAATGAAATTGAAAGCGAAAGTTAACTAACATACTTTCTTTATGAAGCCATCATAACCCTCATCCCAACACTAGGCAAGGACTCATCAAAGAAAGAGAACTATAGACCCATGTCTTTGATGAACATCGATGCAAATCTTCTCAACAAAATTTTGGCCAATTGACTTCAACAACTCATCAAAAAAAATCATAGACCAAAATCAAACAGGATTCCTTTGAGGGATTCAAAGCTGGTTCAATATATGCAAATCAATTGATATAATTCATCACATTAACAAGAGCAAGGATAAGAACCACATGATTATCTCAATAGATGCAGAAAAAGCATTTGACAAGATCCAACACCTCTCTATGACGAAGGCTTTGGAAAAATTAGGAATCCATGGAACATTCCTCAATATAATAAAGGCTGTGTATGACAAACCTACAGCCAGCATTATACTTAATGGTGAAAAGTCAAAGCCATTTCCTCTAAACTCAGGAACGAGACAAGGATGTCCACTCTCTCCACTTCTCTTATCAATTTAGTATTAGAATGCCTAGCTACAGCAATAAGACAAGATGCAGACATAAAGGGGATCCATATAGTGAAAGCTGTAGTAAAATTCTCTCTCTTTGCAGATGATATGATTTTGTATTTAAAGACTCCCACAGACTCCACTCCCAAATTACTCGAGCTGATATGAAACTTTGGCAAAGTAGCAGGGTATTAAATTAACCCTCAAAAATCAATGGCTTTTTTGTATGCCAACAATGAGAAGAGTGCAGCTGAAATCAGGAAAGCAACTCCTTTTGTAATGGCCCCACAAAACATAAAATACTTCGGAGTTAATTTAACTGAAGAAGTGAAGGACCTCTACAATGAGGAGAGTATAAGTGGACATTTTTCAACCTATCTAAGATATTGCCTTATTTCTGCTAATGTGCTGTGAGGATTAAATGAGCTGATACATATAAAATATTGAGGATGAAGTCTTGATATGTCATTCTTTAATAAAAGTTTATAAATTTGCAATGCTGAGGATTGAACCCCAGGGTTTCATATGTCTAGATAAGAGCACTATCACTGGTTTATATCTCTAGCTTGGATAAACTTCATTAAAAATTTTTTTTATTGCTGTTATATAGGTGATGTATAAAATGGTTACAGTTTCATGAGTCAGGTTAAAAGTACATTTCTTTTTGGACAATGTCACCCGTTCCCTCAATCTTTCCCAGTTTTTCCCTCCCATCCCTACCCACAATTTATATAGTCCATTTTTGACATAGTGTCTAGTGAGTACCATTTGTTCACCCTTTTAGTTTGGATCAGTTTTTTAAGACATTTCAATAAAATGCTTCTTTTTTTCTCCTTGTCTTTCCCTTTCATGACTTTTCTTTTTTCCTTCCTTAGTGTTCTACTCTACTACTGCCCTATTCAACTTTCATGGCTTTTTTTTTGGAGGGGGGGTGCTGGGGCTTGAATTCAGTGCCTGAGAACTGTCCACAAGCTTCTTTTGCTCAAGGCTAGTACTCTACTACTTAAGTCTCAGCTCCACTTTGGTTTTTTTTTTTTTTTTTAACATAGTTAATTGGAGATAAGAGTCTCACGGATTTCCTTCCCTGGGCTCACTTCGAACTGTGATCCTCAGATATTTCAGCCTTCTAAATGGCTAGAATTACAGGAGTGAGCCACTGTTGCCGGGCTTTATGGCTTTTTATATATTTAACTAATAGAAGTTTCCTAATCTTTCATAAAATATCACAAAAAATCTTGTCATTATTAAGAGTGAAAAACTACTGCCATTTTTTGAAATTCAGTTTTGAAACACACAGCACTAGAAAGCAATGAAATGTGGAGCTATGGTACTTGAATGCTCTGATGATGAGTATATGTTTTTCATTTCACTAAGTCTACATTCATGAGATGTTAGACTTCTTTAGGTGTACTGTTCTCTTTATAATATCCAGATAAAAATATAATTCTTCTTTCCACAAGAAAAGTAAGAGCTATGTCATAGAGGTATTTTCCATCTGAAACTACTTTTAGGATCCTCCCTTCTGGTGACATGCTCCCATTGAATTCCCAAGTTGGATCAATGATGTATTCCAGATGCTGTGGAGAAAATTTATTAGCCCAATATGAACACCTGGCTTTGGCCCAACCTAGGCCAATCTTAACCCTTCCCTAAGATGGTGTTGAATATTAATTGAGAGAGTGACTGAAATTGGAAAAAGAAAACAAAAGGAGATGATGGTTCTTTTGTCCTGATGTATAGAAATCTATTCCTCTCAAGAAAAAAAATCAACTGCAATACCAGAAGAGAATCAAAATAAGACTTAGAGGCAGAAGGAGAATGGGGAGTAAAGGTGGCCCAGACCTTTTTTTATTAATTTTTGAAGACCCGAGTTCTACAAAACTTTGATCTGTTCTCTTTTGTGGTTTTAAAATTGATGAGCTCCACCTAGAAGGAATCCAAAATGATGGCCTCAAGGAAGAAGTGCCATTCTAGTTGGTGTCTTTGCCCAGGGCTCTTTTGTATAGAGAAAGTAGGATGTTTCGTGATGTGAAGCCTGCATGGTCAGACTTCCCTAGAGCTATAGTCTTTGTCTTGGTAAGCTTTGGCTTCAATGCCCATGCTGAGTTTAGGGGCACAAAGTTCAGTTTTTTTTCAAATATCAAAGACTCAAAATTTTTGGACTTTCAGGCCATTAAATGAGTTTTTATTTTCTTTATGTTTTTAAATTAGATATTACATTTGTCTTTTTTTATTGAACTTTTATTGCATCAAAAATTGCCAGAACATGCCATAGTTTAGGAATTCCTCTCTTCTTTTTGTACTGCTGGGGAATTAACCTAGTGCCTTATGCATTTATGTACTGAGCTACATCCACAGTCTTTCCTACTGAAGAACAGACAAACAAACACAGCCCAAACCTCATCTTTGCTGAGTACATTTTATGTGTTCCAAGGTATACCAAGTTAATCTTTACCTCCCTTTTTTTCATCCAGGAGCAAGGATTATCAACTAACCTCAGTAAAACAAAAGGCATGCTACTTCCTCCCATCCAGTTTTTCCCATCTACCACCTTTTAGTCAGTATTTTCTATATTTAAGTGGAGACTGATCTTAAGTTCCAAGTTCTAGAAAAGAATAGGTCAGGATTTTGAAGCACAGGTAATGGAAATCAGTTCTGGCTTGTTCACAAAGGAAAAGATTGCATTCCAAGAATATTAAGACACTCAAAACAATTAGGTGGAGTTTGGAGATCAGAGCCAGAATCTACACCAGGGATTCTGGGAAAGTGAATATGTGGTATTTCCAGACTATTGTAGAAGCAAATTCTTTGTTCTACTGAGACTCATAAGAAGAAGAAATTCCCAGGCATAGGATGTGTTTCAGATGTTTGGTGGCCAAAATGTTACTGTGGTGATAAGGCACTTCCTTCTTCTTCCTTATGTTCCTGTTTATTCTTGCAACAACTTTTTGTTGTGAAGAATCTGTGTGTGTGTCTCTTTCCTTTGACCCTAAGGAATCAGATTAGCTAGGATGACAGGCAAGAGCCACTGGCACCTATTGTAACACAATTTTTTAATCTTATTTTTTTACTTTTAATCATTTTGTTTAAAAAAATTAAAGATCTGCTTCCGTTTTTACCAATATAAAAGCTCCCATTTTCACTGGCTTTCACTGCTTATTTCATTAATATCATTGTAAGAAATATGTAAAATATGAGTAATTCAGTTATTAGGCATTACATTTTGACTTTTCTTCATGTAAGATGAGAAGTATCGCCTTTGTTTCTTTCTCTTTCACACTTCTTCATCATCCTAATACATGTTAAGTGTTGAAATCAGGTAGTGATTGCTTATATTTGGGTCATATAAATGCTATCCATAGCTCATATTTGGATCATATAAATGCTATTCATAGCTGAGCTATTTAGTATCTTGTACCTTCCTTTCTTATTGCACAATTCTTACTTCTGGGACTAATAATCATCTCTTTTTTCTGAGTTTTCTTCACACTTTTTTTGTCGGTTGTGGGACTTGAACTATGGGTCTGGGGGCTATCTCTCAGCTCTTCTGCTCAAGGCTAGCACTCTACCACTTGAGCCACAGTGCCACTTCTGGTTTTCTGTTGGTTAATTGGAGCTAAGAGTCTCATAGACTTTCCTGCCCAGGCTGGCTTTGAACCCTGATCCTCAGATATCAGCCTCCTTAGCATGAGCCACCAGTACCTGGCCACACTTATTTTAATTCTTCCCAAGATCCTAGCCTTTGTGGACACCTCCTCTGCATGTGTTCAATTGTATTTTAGATAATGTATAAGTTCCATCTTTTGAAGACACAAACCTGTTCTAATCTGGCATGGATTTCTTTCTGAGATTTTTATTATCCTACTGTAGAATTTTCTTTTGTCATTCTTGTATTCCATACTAAATTTTGTAGTGGCATTTCCTTTCTTTTATAATTTGTGTTAATTTCCTGGTACAAATGCAAAGTCAGACTCTTCCTTCTATATTAGGCATTTTCAATGGACTATTTATTTGATAATTTTTCTCTTCCCTTTTTGATGTTTTTATCTGAGATTTCTATTATTTGGATTTTAGAGATATTCTTTTTTCATATTCTTTTAAAATTTTTTTTGAAAAGATACTATATAGAGGGGTTACAGTTACATGAGTAAGGTAAAGAGTACATTTCCTATCCAGCATTGTTACCTCCTCCTTTGTTTTTCCCCTACTATCCCTTCCCTCCACACCTCCCTAACTCCTCCCCCCACCAAGTTGTAAAGTTTGTTTTCAATATAGTATCTTGTATGTCTCATTGTTACAATGGGTCAACCTGTATTCTTATTTCAGCATTTTGTTATTTCCCTTCCCCTCCCCAAATTAGAAAAATGCATATACAAGATGCAGGGCACCAGAATCAAATACAGTGATAACAGGGGTTATACCATGGGGGAAGAACATACAAAAGAAACAAAATCACATAAAAACAACAGTGACAAAAAAATCCTCTTGTGTCCCTATCTTGGGGTTCATTTCTCTTGGCATCATCTTATAAGGTCATATGTACATAGCTTTTGACCTTTTCTACTTGTGATAAGATTATCTTATATGTATACTAGTTTATTGCAAATAAGGGAAACCAGGGGCCAATGTTCCTTTGGGTTTGGCTTACTTCATTCAATATAATTTTTTCCAAGTCTTTCCATTTCCTAACAAATAGGGCGGTGGCATTCTTTCTGATGTTCTTGACTGATTCTCTAATTTTCCTCATCTATTTTATTTAATTTTCAATTTTCCATTCTTCTACTAAGTTTTAATTTCTAAGACATATTAATTCTCCAGAATGTCTTCATATTAGTTAGTTTCATGTCACTTATCATCAAATGCTCAAGATAACTCATAAAGAGAAAAAAAAAGTTTGTTTTGCTTCATGGCTTCAGAGGTTCCAGTTCAAGGTCAAGTGATCCATTTTGTTAACTCTGATGACATAGCACATCATGCTAGGAGTGCAGAACAGAACACACCTGTTAACCATGAGCCAGAGAGTGAGAGGAGACCATGGCTCCGCAAACCCTCCCAAAGGCATCAGCTCAATGACCTAAGGATCTCCCTTAAAAGCCCGACACCCAAAGCCCATAGAACCTCCCAGTAGGTGAGTGATCTCCTGGAGTTCAGATCTTTAACACTGGACTTTGGGGGAAAATTCAACATTCAAAAGGTAGCATCCTTTTATAGTATCTTGTTCTTTTTTTTTTAAAAAAAATAAAGTTCTTATTTTTCTGAGCAAGGCATATACAATTTCTTTTGAAGTTTTTGTTTTATCATATAGATCCTATTTCCTGCAATTTTCTTTTTATCTGATTGTTCACTTTGATCTCTGTTTTTCAGACTGGGGCCTTTCCTCAGACATCTGTGTCTTTGTGCTGACTGTTCATGTTTTAGAATAGACACCACAGCCTTTTGGAGAGTCTCTGTGTATGGGTGGAGTCTGGATCTCGTGGATCTCAAGTTCATCATCGAGGTGTCTGGCTCTGGCCTCCATAAAATGGTCTTGTCTCTTCTCTTAAGGTTGTCATATTTTGTTACCCTCTAGTATAGAGTGTAGACTACATGCTATCATAGCTTTAGGAACCAAGAGAGGAAAAGAAGACTGTAGATTTCAGAGTTTAACAAATGAAAATTCCATGGTGCTGTTTTCTTTTTTTTTTAATAAGTTTTTTATTGTAAAAATACTGTACAGAGAGATTACAGTTACACGACCATGGTAATGGGTACATTTCCTGTCAAGCATTGTTATCTCCTCCTTTGTTTTTCCCCTACCCTCCCATGGTGCTGTTTTTTTATATTCTTCCTTCTCTCCTGGAGGTCATGTAGCTGAGATGCCCTCCTGTTTTAACTTTTTCCAGGGAAACAATATGCAGTTCTCAAGCGAGGCAAGACAGAAAGCCATCAGGGATAGGAACCTGGAATCAAATTAATATTTTTGTTCATTTTTTTTCATCTATTTGTTTATTTATTTATTTGTGCCAGGATCTCACTCTGTGACCCAGACTGGCCTCAAGTTCCAAGTACTGGAATTATAGGCATGCACTTCTATACCAGGTGAATTGCCTTTTAACCCGCTTCTCAGTCCATTCTGCTCTTGTAGCCTATTCACACCAGCACTCCAGTACTTTGTATTGCCACTTTCTGAACTTTTTAGAGGCCTGCAGAGAAAATTGAGCTGTTTTTCTGCTTCCCTACAGTCAGCAGAGGATTTTTTCCCCTCAGTTCTTTGAAGTCAGAAAAATCCCATCTGCTGTCAAGCCACTACCTTTTTTCTGTTATTTTCTTTTCCACTCTCTTTCTCCTTTTAGATTCATGCCTTAATAACATATTTATTATCATTTATTATTATTGTTTACTGGAGTTTGGGAGCAAAAGTAAATGCATACCCATTTCTGGTACTCATTTTGTTGGACTTTAACTTAGTCTTTCTAAAGAATTATACAATTTGAGCTCTCCATAGGGGCTATTACACTCCAGTTACTTCATTTTGCAAGAGGGTCATGGGGCCAGTGGGAGAGGAGTAGAAGAATGAAAGAAGGAAGGAGGGAGAATACAGTCAAAAAGTATTGTGTATGCCATTAAATAAAGAAAAAATGAAGGAAGGGTTGGGTCAAAGGGGGGTGACGATGTTAAATGGAATCATATACATCAACATACACTGTATACATAAACTGCCTTGTTAAATGTCAAAAAATCCAATATATATTCTACAAAATTAAGAAAAGTGAAGGGAAGGAGGGGTTGGGAGGGATGGATGAGAATGTTGAAAAGGGGTGACAATAATCAGGACACACTTTTTATAAACTGCTTTATTGAATGGTGATTCCTTTATACAAATACTTAAAGATAATAAAAATATTTAAAAAGTAAGTGTGTATTATCAGTGTGCCATTGTTCAGTTTAAGAAAGCCTTTGCATCTTCTATAGTTGCTTACGATTTTTTTTTTTGGGTCCAGTCGTGGGGCCTGAACTCTGGGCCTGAGCGCTGTCCCTCAGCTCTTCAGTTCAAGGCTAGTGCTCTACCACTTGAGCCACAGCGCCACTTCCAGCTTTTTTCTTTTTGCTTATGTGGTGCTGAGGAATCGAACCCAGGGCCTCAGGCATGCAAGGCAAGCACTCTACCACTGAGCCACCTTCCCAGCCCCTACGATTTTATTTCTTAACAAATTAAAAACAAGTACACAATCAGTTGAAAGTCTTTTCAATCTTGTTTCTTTTCCACCAATGTAACCATCATCTTGGAATTGGTTTATATCCTCCCATTTCACAGTGGTCTGCTTTTATTTTATATGTGCATATCCATTAAAATGTATGCTGTCATATACATGTCTTAAACTTGAGATAAGCAGTGTTATTTGTAGCTTTCTGTGATGTTAGATAGCTGGGAAGGTGATAGATTTAGCTTTAGTTCATTTCCACAGCTTAAGAATATTACATTGCATAAATGCTATCAAATTCTTCTCCCATGTTTATGTTGATTTATATTCCACACTAGTTGTGTATTAGAGCTCCAATTTCTCCATGTCCTCTCTACTACATGTATCATAATGTGTTCTTAAAATACCAAGTGATTGTACCATAATATGGGTTACCTAGGCAATAAATGGCATGGAATATAGCATCAGAATCATGTCTCTTTTCATGCAAAAGTTCATATTGAGTCTGGAGCCATCCAAATTCTATTTGGCATGACCAGTTTATTACTTAATTTTCCAGAATTCTCTTTGATCCTCACTACTGCTATTCACAAGAATGTTATGCTTTTCTTTAATTAAATGAAGTTGAAGATGTGGTAATTTTGGGATTTTGGTGCATCATGTAGTGAAATGTAAAAGTAGGTCTCAGACAGATGGTGATGCTGGTTCTATGCATTCTGCTTTCTCTCATTATCTCTCCACTTTCAGACTTTGATGCCAAGATCCTCATTAATCAGTGAAACATGGCTAGGAGGCCAGCTCTTCGAAAGATGCTCACTGTTCAACTTCTGTTTCCTGGTGTGATCATGTCTCCTAGACACAGAGCAATCTGGCTACTGGGATAGCAGGGCTATGTATAACCTTTATTAGCATCGGCAGTTTACCATGAGTGTGGGGGAAACTATCATTCTTTGTAGAGATTTTCCTTTACTTTTCTCACTGTGAGCAGAACCCTGATAACAGAATGTAGCAGGACGCTTTGACATACTCACCTTTACTTCAACTCCTCCTTCACTAACAGAAATATAGACTCAAGGCCTCTTGGGATGTTGCTAATTTTTTCCCTTTCTAGAGACACTAAAATATCTTTCAAAGTCATACTTGAAATTGTTCAAGAAGTGAGCTATAAGAAGACTGGACAAGAGATAAATCTTATATGTGAATCTCAGTCATAAATGGCAAACCCATTTGTAAGCTTCTTAATTATACCTTGCCTTCATCTACATGTCATCTCCAGCATTATATCCAGCATGAGGCAGATATTATTTCTTTTATTATTTTTCCCATGCAACTAAATGCATAGTTGGCTTATGTCTAGCAAAAATTCAATTCAAGCTAATGACTTTCTGTGATTGGCATGCCTGAAGCATTCCTTCTTGATCTCGACCAAATTAAGTAAGATCATGAACTTGAGGCCAGATGACAAAGTGAAATCCTGCCTCAAATAAAAAATTCATATATTTGTTTCACATGTGCGTGCATGTGTGTGTGTGTGTGTGTGTGTGTGTGTGTGTGTGTGTGTGTGTGATCCTAATGTAGTTTCTTGCCAAACTTGGACATTTGTATCTCAAGTGACAAATCACTTCTTCAAGTCACCTTCCATCCAGTAGTTCCATTTCAACAGTCCCAACATTATGCAATTAATCATTTTTGTAATGTTACCTAAAGTTTTATAAATAAAGATAAAGGATAAATATTAAGTTGCTAACCCTGGCAATAGAACACACAGGTCCACCTCACACAGTGCTTGATACAACGACCATTTCAATGGAAGAACCCTTACTCAAAGGGCAAGTGTCAACATCAGAGAATTTCAGGAATTAGGACTGTGTGTGAGCTCAGGAGGCCTAAGATTTCTTCTCTAAGACAGGTTGTCAAGGTTCTGATATAGGCAAAATTCTTCATCTAGTGTAAAAGGATAGGAAAAAGCTAGAATTCCTGGACAGCCCTAGGCAGTTGGCCCATTCCAGCCATTCTCATTGGGGAAATCCATCCATTGAACCAGACTGGTAAGAATTCTTTCAAAACAAATGTGAATCTACTGATTTCTTCTTTACATGATTCTAACATCTTCAGTTTTTCTTTTTGCTTCCCCTTCCTTCCTTCCTTCCTTCCTTCCTTCCTTCCTTCCTTCCTTCCTTCCTTCCTTCCTTCCTTCCTTCCTTCCTTCCTTCCTTCCTTCCTTCCTCCCTCCCTCCCTCTCTCCTCTTTCTTTCTTTCTTTCTTTCTTTCCTCTCTCTTTCTTTCTTTTCTTTCTTCCTCTTTCTCTCATGTTTAGAATCCTAATTTATTTTTTAAGATCCTAACCAAAGCAAACCCAACCCAGACCAAAAGAATAAACAAAAGAGAAAGTTCCCAGAGTTATAAAACTACAAACAAACAAACAAACAAATCAGTGATTCAAGCATATCAGAACCCAGCTGTCCTCCAAATAAGTCCCATGGCAAAAATATGCCAGGTATTAAAATTAGACAATGTTTACTCTGAATATTTAAAATTACTCACCTTGAGGCTGGGTAAGGTGGCACAAATCTGTAATCTGGATGTTCAGGAAGCTTGGGACAGGAGTATTACAAGGCCAATTTGGGCTGCAGAGTAAGACCCTTACTTAAAAAAGAAGACTATTTCTGCGTATGTCACAGTTTGTGGTATTTAGGGACAAAATTACAAAAGTCAGATAGGCATAATAGCATCTATCTATAGTCCCAGCACTAAGGACGATGAGGCAGGAGTCTCATGAGTTCCAGTTTAACCTGGACTATATAGTGGATTTAGTCATCTGTAACACCCAAGATACTATCTTGAAGAATCAAAACAAACAATATACCCTATCTAGTAAAAGTGAAAAGCTTAACTAAAGGCTTATTTCATGTTACAGCTATAATGACCAAGTGGTGAATCTGCAGTATCAATTCTGAGGCCCAACTGCTGACCACTGAATTTGGAGGCTGTAGGTTCATGTCCCCATTATATTCAGACATCCCAGTTTTTACTGGCAAAACCTCCCAGAGTTTGTAGGGGTAAGCTAAAGCTCAAGAGACTTGGTTTACATGTAAATATAGTAGCAGAAATGCAGGGGGAATGAGCCTACAAAAATGTGCTAAGAGGATTGTAACTTCTTGACTTCCAAGTGTCTTATTGCCACTGTGTCCCTTTCCAGGAGGTCACTTACACATACAGTCATTTGCTTGTATCCCAAGCTGTCCATCTGGGATATGTGAGCTGCTGGGTAGAGAAAGAAGCTCTGAGCTTCAAGCCTGGAAGTTCAGGAGATGGCCCAACAGGCCCCTCTGTCCCTCAGACAGAGCACTCAATTTCTGCAGTATTTTCCCATGCTTGGGAATTCATTACATTCACAAGTCTGGGTCCCTGGTATCACATTGAATGGCTTAGCTTTTCTACAGAAGATATTTGACTCTGGCTAGGTTATTCAAATCTTTTCCTTAGTAATTGGAGAATTTGAACCTAGAGAATAAACTCTAGAGTGCTGGCCAGACTTACCAGGTGGATGAGAGAGAGAGAAGCCTGTGTACAAAAAAAGATGAGAATAAATAAACTGGGCAGAAAAGGGCACAGACAAGGCACACAGAGTATTTTTTTAAGATCTCCAATTTTCCAGTTGCTAGCTTTTGTCTCTTATTAAGATCAGTTATGTTTTGGCCTTTGGATTTAATTCGACATCTCTGTCTCTCCTTATAATAGAATACTCCTTTTGGTTTAATGCTTGAATTGGTTACATGTAATGCCAAGAGTCTTAATTAATAGAAAAGAACAAATAGAAAATGTCACCCTCATAATGTTTCAGCCTTTCCCAGTAAGTGCCATTTTAATCTGGGTAGATGTTTCTAAGTATTCATCTGCATCTCTAATTGTGTATTTATCCCCACAAAATCTTTACCATGTTAGTGAAACCTCAGAGGATAACCAAAACTCTCAATAAGAGTTTCAAACAGCCCCCTAAATTGGGGGATAAAGGCAATCAAATGATCCTATTTTGTTAAAAATGGTTTATCTTTAGGAAGTTTGTGTACATCTTTAAAGCACCATGTTCAATTGGAATAATGCTTCCTTATTTTTTCCTACTGAGATACTGTTAATCATACAATGCAGTATCTGATAATATACAGTATCTCAGAATCAAGATGTCATATGTTTATGACACACACATTCCTTCCTTCTTGATACACTATTTTTGGGTCTCCAGACTCTTAGGTTGTATGAAATGGCTGATATACTTTGACAATTTCTGTCAAAATGATGTGCTTGTGGAATGGTTCGCTTTATTTCCCCAAGACATCTGACCTGGGTCAAATTTTCTTGTATTATTTTCTTACAAGGTGAAGACAATAAAAATGGAGGTACATGGCTTGGGGAGCTGGGTCCATCTTGGAGCTGCTGCCATGAGGGAGGTACTGGTTGCCTTCTGAGCTTTCTTTGGGGGGTCTCTTATTTAAGGAGTTTCTTCCACCCAAAACCTATATTTTCAATTTTGGCTGGGACTTGGGTGGCGAAACAAAAATGCTAAAAATGTTTTGACATTTTCTTGTTTCCTTAAAAATTAAAAAAATGCCTCAACTCTAATATTATTCTTCAAATTCTAATTGCTTTGGTTCTTTGATAGAAGCTACTAATATTTGATTATGTTGATCTGCCTCTTAATGGTAGTTTGTGCTTTAAATACATAAAACTACTAGAATGACGAGTGGGAAACCATCTTTATTCTTTCAGCTGAAATAAACCTGTGCGTTAAAATAAATACATACCTTGTATAGACACCAAAATGTATCTAGAACTTATATTATGGGAGTCATTAGATAATAGAAGGTAAACATTTGTTTTAATTTTTTTATTATAAAGGTGAGGTACAGAGGGTGTGCAGTTACATATGTAAGGGAATGAATACAATTCTTGTTGAAGAAGATAAACCTTTGAAAGTAATAGATTTCTGTTTTTCTCTGGGTCATAAGACTGATCCTCAAGAGACCAGTAATTCTTGGGTCTGAGTCTACACTGTCTTCCAGACTGCTATGGGGGAACAGAGTCCTTTGGGAGTGGAGGGGACACTTAACACTGGACGCTTGTATTTTCTTATACCTATAATATAGGATATATTTCTTATATATCCTATATATAGGATATAATTTCTTATATCCTATAATCCAGGTTTCTTTACTCTGGGATGGTTGTGATGCTACCATTGTTATCACCACTATCATAGTAGATTAGAACAAATTGCAAACCAATCAGAATGTGGTGCAAATGTCTAGCACTTAATAGGTTGCTTCTGTCATTTTCATTGTCATGAACAATGACTTTATCATCTTCTAGATAACTCACAAGTGAGACCATTTAATAGGAACTATATGAGTTAGTCTTCTCCCAACAATTTCCTCTCTCTTGTGTAACGGAGAAAGAGCAGAAGCTGTAAGTGTTGGATACTTCTTTAACTCTTCGTTGCAGATGACATAATCTTTTGCAAGTTGAAGCAGAAATAAATTTATTTAGAACTATTAGAAAGTACAGATCCAGTGCAATGTTGAAAGAAGAGCATTTTGTCTGAGCTTGCATTTCAGAACTGGGCTGGACCAACCCTAGAACTAGCCTTGTTTGTTGTCATCAAAATGCTTTTGTTAATTACTACCATGATTTAAAAAACTCCCAGCATCTCTAAACCACTCAAACTCCAAAAATCTACCACTAGCACTAGCAAAGCAGATAAATCATCTTCCACTTGTCTTTTTAGAGTCAGTCTCCTATGATTATGTCTGAGAAGTCTGCTCTGTACGTAGGAAAGAGGGTAAAGGAAATAGTTTTTTTTGCTCTTGTTATTTGATTTTCATTCAGTGTTATGAAGGTGGGATTAATAATGTAGAGGATTATCAAAAGATTTTGGCAGCCACAGGTGACAGATCTACACTGCAATATCTAAGGTGTTAGAAGCATCCTTCCTGTCTCATCAAGTTGTCAGCAGATGAAGGCAGTCCTCGTAATCAAAATGATGACCAAAAATTGTCAAGACTTCAGGCTTTTCCCATTTCATGACTCCCCTAGATCTGTTCACATTGCACACTTAAAAGTTTTTATTGTTATTATAAAGGTGGTGTACAGATGTTATATAAGTTAGGTAATTAGTACATTTCTTTTTGGACAGTGTTACTCCTTCTCTCGTTCTCTCTCAGTTTTCATATTGCACACCTTTTTTTTCCCTCACAAAACATTAGGAGGTGGTCATTATTAGTTCATTTCCATAAAAGTATTGTGGGGAGGATCACCAAGAGAGACCACGCAGACACAGAGTATAGCCAATAAAAACGTTTTATTACTAGCTGGGACTACACCGGGCAGGCCGGTACCCAAAAAGTGAAGTGCCAAATTTGTTCTCATGGCCTCTTTTACAGTAGAAAACCCACCCCACCTTCTTCATTCATAGGAGGATAGTCCCCAATGGTTCTTTCTTTCAGGTACAAGCCAAGTGTGAAGTTAAAGAAGCTAAAACAACACTGTAAGCAAGCATGAGCAAGGGCAGGATGACCTGTTACCATGATATTTCTATAACCCATTACTATGATCATTTCTATGACCTGTTACTATGATTGTTACCTGGAAACAGAAATGGAACAGTGGCTACATACATCTTTAAATGTCAAACTATAAGGAACTAGTCTCATGGGTGGGAGTGTAGTCCTTAAAATGGAGTCACAAAAAACAAAATGGAGTTATAGAAGCTAAGACTAAACTCTAAAACAGTGAAGTTTGACAAGCCCTATTACAAAGAAAATTGATGATCAAAGAAAGTGCCAAAAGTTACCTAGCTGATAATTACCAGATGTAAGGATGCAATCTAGAGTTTGCCTATTTTTTTCCCTGACTCAAAGCCCCTAAACCTTTTGAGTCAAACAGATTTAGGTTCAAAAGTAGTTCTTCCATTTATTGGTTTGCTACGTAAGCCTCCCTAACCTCAAGTATTCTCATGTGTAATGTGAGAATGATGGACACACTCATCACATGCCCACGGTGATGATTAAACGAAATAACAGCATCATCAAGTACCGTGTAACATTAGGTGGTCAATGAATCATATGTGTTATCATTGCTATTAGCTGGATAATCCTTTGTATTATACCACCTCACTTCATTTACTCATGAAGAACTTCTCTGAATATACCTCCTCAGGAAGACTTATTTGTAGAGTGCCCAAGTGGATAGGAAATTTTTTACTATTTACATCCTTTGATGACTAATAACCAGGTCCACGGCCGTTTTAATGTTATAGTTTTCTTTTTCCAGAGGAAAAAATTCATTCATATTTGAGAAAATTTGCTTTCTGCAAAAAACCAAGCGAATTCTGTAAGCTATTTAGAATTCTACTCTTCTAAGTCTTTCTACCAATTTACAACAGTTCAAGGAGGCTTTTTTTTTGCTTCATAGTACAGTTCATGCTAGGAATTCTAATGCAGTTATGGTCTGCCTTGTGGAGAAATAGGTGAATGGAAGCAGTTAGGAATGTAATCATTGGAATCTCAGGTTTAGTCAGAGGGGGACGTCCATGGTTTGAGCCAAGCAGAGAAACTCTAGAAACCAATTAATAAATGGCATTAAATGCCTCAGCTTTGGGGACCTTCTTGGGTTTGGTGGTGACAATGGAAGCAGTGGCAGGAAGTAGATATTGCTTCTGCTTCCTATATTTTCCTAATCCCTACTGAATTTCCCAGAGGACCTTCCTGATTTGTTAAGTGTCAATATTGGCAGACAATGAGGATTTCTTTGACTTGGACCATCCATCTTTCTTTCTTTGGACTATCCACCTTGATACTTTCTTTTTATTTTTCTGTTTTTGTGCCAGACTTGGGGTTTGAACTCAAAGCCTGGACACTGTCCCTGAGCATTTGTGCTTATGGCTAACACTCTACCACATGAGTCACAGTTCAGCTTCCACCTTTTTGATGATTAATCATAGATAAAAGTTTCACGGACTTTCCTGCCTGGGCTGACTTCAAATCATGATCCTCAGATCTCAGCTCCCTGAGTGGCAAGGATTATAGATGGGAGCAACTGGCACTGAGCTTCCAGCTTCATTGTTGTTGTTATTGTTGGTTGTAGGGCTTGAACTCAGGGCTTGGGTGCTATTCCTGAGCTTTTATGCTTAAGACTACCACTCTACCACTTTAAGCCAATGCTTCACTTCTGGTTTTTAAATAGTTAATTGAAGATAAATCTCATGGGGACTTTTCTCCCCTGCCTGGCTTTGAACCACAATCCTCAGGTCTCAACCTCCTGAGTAGCTAAGATTAAAGCTGTGGGCCACCTGTGCCTTGCCTATCTTCATTCTTATGACAAGAAAATCCAGGCTGCCTCTATTGCCTAAATAAGCAGAGTTGAGAATTTTGGTTCTACCAAAGAAAGTTTCCTTATGTGAAGCAGAAGGGTTAGAGGTTCTGCCAAAGCGGGTAAGTGAGGATTTGGTGCCATTGTAATTTGCCTATGAAAGAACATGTCCCTTTAAAGTATAAGTCCACTCTAGGTGAGTAGGAATAACTTGTGTAAGTAACGACTGACCCCTCTTTCCCTCAGTGCTGACCTCGGGGCCGCATGCATGCTAAGTGGATGCTCTACCACTTGAGTCACACCTCTGGCCCCCATGTAACTATGGAACATGTACTATGGAAACAAAGCAAGTACTGTTGAAGGTGGTAGTTTGTCTAGAACCAAGAAAAAAAATCTCTAATACATCATTACACAACAAAAATGGTAATTTTAAGCATATATATTCTTCCTGATTTTTTTGGAATTCAAAAGTGGTAAAGATATCTTTTTAAAATTAGCATGCATTGCTACTACAAGGGAGATTTGTTGTGATAATTCCATAGATATGTACGGTGTACTTTGAACAAGTTCATCTCCCCTGTTACATTCCTTTGCCTCTCCCCCCAGCTCCCCCCGATTCCAAACAATATATGCTGAGTTTTATTATGTTATTGTCATACACAGACACACAAAGACAGACAGACAAACACACTTACGGAGCATACTTTGACCCACTTCACCGTGCGGTCTCTTTCCCTTCTTTCTCTCCCTGACTCCCCCTGCCAGGAGAGCCTCCTATTACACTCATGTAAATTTTCTCTCTCTTTTTTATTAAGCTCTAATGACAAAAGCCCACACTCAAAAGGGAAATACCACAAATCCCAATCTTGCTTTATTCTTAGGAGATTTCACAGCTCCAGTGGTTCATGAAAAAAGGATGGACTTTAGTGGATTGGAACTGGATTCCAGCTCACCTTTCTGAGACCTCATTTTCTCACCTGGAAAATGAGGATGAACATATGTAGCTTATGGAGCTGCCATGGTCCTGGTGTGAGAGAGCACAGGAAAGAACTATAGCATGACCAAGACATGGTGCTTTCCTTCATGCTTTTCTTGTTTCCTGTTCAGTGAATGTGAAAGGAAGGTCTGGGAATAAACATCCAGTGAGATTGTGTGTGTGTGTGTGTGTGTATGCACACGCGCATGCATGTGTGTTTTACTGGCACGCCTCCAAAACAACATTTTCTTTTTTTTAAATTTTACTTTATTCTAAAGATGCTGTATGATGTTATAGTTATCTTACTAAAACATCTTGACTCTTTGAAAGCTTTATAGTTTGAAATACCTAGTAGAAGTTTGATGATCTGAACTGATTCTCTTGTTGGGGGTGGGGGAATGTCATTATTGGATTGGACCAATGATGTTACAAGCTCCATTTCTACATGGCTATTTACTTCCCTATTCCCCAAATCTATTTTGGGCCTTTGCCTGCCTATGTCATTCTTGGCAACGGTGATTCCGGGGTAGAGTAATCAGGAGGCAAGGGGATTTGGTGACCTGGTTGCAGGCAGTGAATTACATCTAACCATAAAGGGGCATCTTTGGAGGGGGGGCTACAGGGTAAAGCCAGGCAAAGAGCAATGCACTATGCCAGGACCCACTCTCCAGCCATGCAGGATTTGCCAGTCCAGAGGAGAATTTTATTGTTATTAAAGTACCATTTTATAAAAAGAAAAACCCTGAATCTCAGAGTAGTTAAATGATTTACTGAAGAAAGTCCAGAGCAGAAATAGATGCAATGTCATGGTTTTGTATTCAGAGAGCTTATTCACTAGGCAGGAACCTAAAGCCACACCTTTCTCTTTTTACCACAAAGCAGACTCTTTCACTGCTAATTTGGTCTTGGTTCTTTACACTTGTACCAAAATTAATAAAGGTCTCCTTTTCTAATTGCACAATCAAAATAAATTATGTCCACAAATTAGAAGGCAAGGAAATTGCATGTGCATTTTGGGTGCCCCAATAATGTCCTGCAGTAAATTGTTTTCATATAAATTGCATGCTTAATTAATTGCTTTCAAAAATGCCCATGTATTCTCCCTGCAAATACATCTTGGCTGCAATTCCTAAAATGCAAAGACAAATTAAATTGGTGATGCCTATATAAACGTGTTGCCCTTGGTGATCCTGGCTATGCTCAGTCACTCTGCCCTCTTTCCAGACACTGCAATAAACCCAAGGAGCCTCTTCCTTTCTGAGTTGCCCCTGGGTATCTGATTCAACAGATTTGAGTTCTCCCTTAAATTACAGTCAGAAGAGGCAATAAAGCTAGCCTGTGGACCACAACTGGTGGCACTGAAAATCTGACTGGCTTAGGGTGACTTCTGAGACCTCTCTCAGAGTGAAAGATAGCTTGAGGCAGTGAGCTTTGGGAAAGCTACACTAAAAATAAGTAAATAAAACAAACTTCCAAATCCAAAAATAAAACACACACACATAAAACACAATGCATGCATTGTTTTATTTTGATTAAAGTATAGAGAACTCTGAAAACAAATCAACTTCCATAGTTCTAATACCCAGATATACTCACATATAATCATGTCCTCTGAACAGAATATTGCATGTTGGAAAAATGATTATTGTCCCACTTAAATGATTTGTTTAGAAAGTTGTTTTATTTTTAGGGGTGAGTTTGAGTTTGCACTATTTTCATTAGTTGGAAAATTTGTCGTCTATTTTGAGTTTCTACATATAATATGCCTCAGTAGGCACAACTTAGTGTTTAAAATGGCCTTGATATGCCCTGCCTGTTGCAAATTCTTCTGGTCTAACTTCTAGAACAAAGGCTTGTGCTCATTGAAAATAAAGAGAAAATAAAGAGAATGATTTACTAGATAGGAGAATTTATTTATTTATTTATTTATTTAGTGAAAATACTGTACAGAGGGGTTACAATTACATGGGCAAGATGAGTACATTTCTTATCAAGCATTGTAGCCTCCTTTGTTTCCCCTTCCCATCCCTTCCCAGCCTCCCCCTGCCCCCCCAATCCTCCCCGCTCCCCTCCCCCCTCCAAAGTTGTAAAGTTCATTTTCGACATAATGACTTGTACATCTCATTGTTGCAATGGATCCACCTGTATCCTTATTTAAATGATTTGTTTTTCCCCTTCCTCTCCACAAATTATACCAACATCAAATACAGTGAAAGCAAGGGTTATACTGTGGAGGAGGGACATACAAAGCAAAAAAGAAATAATCTTATAAATGTGTTAGAAACAATTGCATGAAAGAAAAAAAACATTTGAATACATATCTTAGGGCTCATTTCCCTAACATCACCTCATCTGACCTTTTCTGCTTGACTCAGACATATACTAGATATTGCAAATAAGGGAAACCATGGGACCTGTGTTTCTTTGGGCCTGGCTTACTTAATATAATTTTTTCCAAGTATTTATTAACAAAATTTCAATACCTAAAAGAGTTTTCAAAGATTTCAACTGATGTTCTGGATACAGAAACTCTCTTTTTGGCTTCCCTTTCTACATGAGGACAGAAAATAACCAGGTGACCTTCCCCCCCCACCTCCCTTGTATTTTGCTCAGCTAATGTCATCTAAATGATGAGCAAGGCTTATTATCAGCCTTCACAATTTGCCTTTAGCTATTAGTCCTTGCATCTGGAGCTGAAAAGTTTGCCTTTTGAAAATAAAGAAAATACAAGTCCAAAGGTACCTTGTTGGCCTAATGTGCAGGCTAAGGCTAAAGTGTTTATTCAGTCTCATGGAGACTAAGGTGGGCTTTATGTTCAGCTAAATTGTAACAGGACAGTCAAAAATCTACTGAAAAATTTTTCCAGTGATACCTCCAAGCCAAAAAAAAAAATAAGCCTTCTCAACTGATGTATTTTTGCTGTTATTATAAATGTGGCCTTGCTTTCTGGCCCTACAGCAAATTCAGAGCCTCTCCGAGGAAATCCAGTATTAGCTGGGGCTCAACTCTTAGCTCTGAAAGGCTGACATGTTGGTTGTAGTGCAGAAGCTGCCATTTCCCACAACATTTGTGACAATCAAAATCATGACTGTCTGGTCTTCTTGGGCTGTAAATGAATGCTGAAAAAGAAGCTATCTTCAGGCAAATTTTATGAAAGGCCTTAAAATTGTAATAAATGTGACCGGAGGAAAATACTGAGAACATATAACATCTAATTTCATTCTCACATAATTGAAAATTTAAGAAAAGCAAACTTATTATCTATCATAACATTTAACAAGTTCTTTTTCATTCTTGAATAACAGAGAAATTTTTAAAGAAAAACAAACATATAAACTACTATCTCAATAATACATTACTATAAAATGTTAGCTTAACAAGTATGAATATTATTTGGACATGGTGGTGTGCATCTGCAATCCTAGTATTTGGGAGTCTAAGTCAGGAGGATCATATGTTCCAAATAGTGAGATCTTACCAAAACAAAACAAAATAAAAAAACACTATAGATATTTATTTTAAATATATGCATGTGATATGTGCCTGAGTCAACACACACACACACACACACACACACACACACACACACACACACACACCACACATATACACATATACACCTGAATGCACTATTGATTTTTGGTAAACTTATAAATCTTACAAAATTATTCTACCACTAGTAGTTAACTTATTTTATACCTTTTAAATTGTGGGAATGATTTGAAATCCACAAAGTACCTGAGTTTTTAACAATAAAATTTGCTAATGTTAAAAAAATTAGTATTTGGAATTTTCCTAACTCATTTTTTTTGGTTACTTCTTTTATCTCAAGACTTAGTAAAACTCTTATCACCCCTATTTCTTTCAACAGATATTGTTTCTCCTTTGGACTTACTACTTACTTTTACTTACTTTATTTATGATAGTAAGAATACTGTAGGTAAATTGGGTGTTAGATGCAAATATGCTATTTGGGGACCTAAATATTTGTGACTATGTCTATCAATACTACATATAAAATATCCTGTTCAGAATCACACTAATGCTCATACAGATGCAGTGATTTACAACTTGGCAATGTGGATCCTTTTTCTTGTCTGGACTCTCAAGTCTTGCGAGAGAAAAATGATGAAGTATTTATTGAGATGAAAGGGAATTGTCTCCCCACTTTCTTCTTTTTTGTTTACTTATTATAGTTTGGAGTTTTAGTGACCCACAAAGATCCATGTATCAAATTCGTGGTCACCAGAATGGCTCTGTTGGTAGATTGTGAAACCTTTAAGAGATAGGATGTCTAGGAAGTCTTTAGGCCATTAGGGATGTGCCTTAAGGGTATCAGCCAATTCTCTTCCTCACTCTCTCTTGCTTCCTGTTCATGAGGGGAGTAATTTGTCTCTATCATATGCTCTGATCAGGACATGCTGCCTTATTACAAGGCCTAAAGCAATGGTGCCAACCTATCATGGACTGGAATTTCCAGACCTGTAAGTCAAAGTACATATTTTATTTTTATCAGTTTATGATCATGGATGTAGTCCAATGAAGCTGCTTGACACACTTCTTGTAAACATAATAGCCTCAACAAGAATCCCAACCTTTTGCTTTCACAATGAGCAATCTGTACCATCTGATCGTTGAAATGGCACATACATACCTTCCAAATTACACAATGTACATAGGAGACAATTACACAGGGCAACTATTTATTTCTCTAGGAGATAAATTCTCATTGTTTTCCCTTGCACTTCCTTGTATAAAATCTTGTGAGGTTTTATTCAAATTTTTGTGCTGGCTCACATACACATAAATTTGATAATGCCTACTCTTGATAATAATAATGTCTTCCCTTGGAATGATTTAAAAGAAAATTCCCCAGCTGACTATGGAAACTTTCTAAGTATAGCTTCTTTTAACAAAGAGGTATTTGAGGGCAAAATGATAAATATTGTGTGCATTCAAATGATAATAGATTTAGAAATACATCCCCATAGTTACTAGCAACTGCTGCCAGGAGTTTACATTTTGGAAGGAATGAAAATACCTAGGATATATATGTTGTCCAAAAAAGAACCAATTCATTAGAAAATTAAGATACAGTTATTTTAGGCACATCGTTGGTGAGTATTTGTTAAATAAATGAATGCCCAGCAAGTGTGAATAGTGTTTTGTAGAAGTCTGAGTCAGTAGAGGTATTAGTAAACTTTTTGGGAAAGGGTGTTACAATAAAAAAACTTGGTTTTGTTGTGACCAAGCCTGACTGTTAACACAAAGGGCCATTCCCAGTATTACCCTTCAGACAATGAATTTCCAAATGCCTTTCAACCTGTTCTTACTAACCTGTTTAATACTATGGATATTTCCTGTTTTATAAAGTTAAATGGGTGTGGATAAACTATGACAGAGCTACTTCATTACGATTCCAGAGTAGAAAGTCAGAAGCCACACTGTTCTCTAGCTCCTCTGAAAGGGTCCTACATAGAGGAGTGAACATCATCTTGTCCTACCTCACCACAGAGCATAGTTTGACATTTTGAGTCGTCAAAGGTGATTTGAGAGGCGCCTGATTGGAGTAGACTGGTTTTTGAGCTTCCCTTTCAGGGATACCCAGACATATATAAAATCTCAGGAGAATATTTCTTGACCTCACTGTGTGAAGTCAAGAATTTGTAACACTGAGCCGTGCTTATTATTGTAATGGATGTAATACTCTCAGGTGTACAAGGCCTCAGTAAATTAACATGTTGGAAGTAAATACTACTTGGAGATATAGGCAGAGGAGATGCTTTTTCAATTGCTCAGAAAATGAAAAGAAGAACTGGCCAACTGGGATTTCATCAAATTAAAAAGTTTCTGCACAGCAAAGGAAACAATTACCTACAAAAGAAAACTTACAGAATGGAAAACACATACTTTCCAGTTACTTAAAAGATATAGGATTAATATCCAGAGTGCATAAAAAGCTCTAAAAAACATCAAAAGAACAGACAATCCAGTTAATAAATGGGAAAATGAATTAGACAGTTCTCAATGGACCGAAGTTTGGCCAAGATCAGTGGGTCATGCTTGTCATCTTAGCTACTCAGGAAGTAGTGATTGTGTGAACAGTGGTATGAGGCCAACCCAGGCAAAACAGTTCTGATATCTCATCTCAACTAATAAAAATGGCATGGTGGTTCCTGCCTGTTATTCAGGAAACTTAATTGGGATCATGGTCCAAGCTGGCTTGGACATAAATATGAGATCCCACGCACAAAAAAGTAAAAAGGGCTGGCAGTATGGCTTAAGTGACAGAGTTCCTGCCTAGTTCTGAGTTCAAACTCCAGTACCCCAGTGCCACCAAAAAGGGCTTACAGATGAAGAAAGAAATTCTCAATAGTCTTTGCCATAAAGCAAATGCAAACTGAAACAACATTGAGAATCCATTTCACTGGGGTCACAGTGGCTATTATCAAGAACACAACAAATGCTAGCAAGTATTGGAGTTAGGGGAAGGGGCCTTTATACATGGTTGTAGGAATATAAATTAGTGTAGCCACTATGGAAGTCAGTAAGGTGGTTCTTTAAAAATCTAAAACAGAACTACCTTATGACCCTGCTATATCCTGTGCATATAGCTGAAGGACTCTAAGCATACAAATGAGACAGCTCTATAAACATATTTGTAGCAGCATTGTTTCCAATAGCCACATTATAAAATCAGCCTAGTTGCCCATGCACAGATGAATGGATAAAGAATCATGGTATATAGACACACTGGGGAATTATTCAACCATAAAGAAAAAATGGAATGATATCATTTGCAGGGAAATGGATGGGACCAGAGATCCTCATGTTAAGTGAAATAAGCCAGACTGAGAAAAATAAATACTACATTTTCTCCCACCTGTGGAACCTACTGCTTAAGAATGAATAACAGACAGACATGTAAACAGGGACTGCTTTGGGATGAGGGTCTCAGCAGAATAGGAGAGGGTGAAAGATATGGGTAGGGACTGAACATGGTTGAAGTACTTAAACACTTGTATGTAAAAATGGAATTGTTTTTAAAGGAGAAGGAAGAGTAACAAAGGTGGTACATTTGGTCAAATTACAATATATGTATTATGAAAATATCATAATAAAACCCATTTGTACAGATCATATATGCCAACAAAGATGTAAAAAGTAAATATTGTATTTCCTATAGTATGTATGAGACAGAAGACTTAATGGTGGAACCCAGATTTTCTTACATCTGTTTACATCAATACTAACAGTATGAAAGTTTAGATTTCCTTAATTTCAAGCCAGTGGTCAGCATAATGGGCAGTCTGCCTGCTGCTGCTGAAAAATAATACTCTATGGATCCTTTTCCTTAAATTTTATAGT
This sequence comes from Dipodomys spectabilis, assembly GCF_019054845.1. Classification (NCBI taxonomy): domain Eukaryota; kingdom Metazoa; phylum Chordata; class Mammalia; order Rodentia; family Heteromyidae; genus Dipodomys; species Dipodomys spectabilis. Next base: position 19,815,740 of record NW_024870775.1, read on the forward strand.
TTCACTTTTTAAAATAGAGGGATGAAAAAATACTATGTCTCCAAGATTCTCTAATTTTGCTTCTAAACCAAAATTTTATCTTGGGGGCTCATTCATGGCTTTTACCCATATCCCTCCATCTCTACTCCCCACTCACAACCCTTGTTAAAAATCTTTAAGTCCTCTACCAGACACCATAAGAAACTGAGCTCTAAGCATCTGTTTTCTGTCATCCCAGCTGACAGTATATTTTCAGAACTCTGGAATTTCTGTCGTTGCTTAATCTTATATCCGGGAGCAGAATCTATGAGACTGGGGCAGGAAGCAAAGCCTATAAACTCTCTGGGATCCTGTCCTAAATTTTGCCTAGGCAAGGAGCTGGAGGAGTTGGGTGGGGTGGGGGTGGGGGCCGCTGGAGAAGGGTGACAGCTGTCAAACTTCAGGCTTTAAGATTGTGTGCCAGGCTCACTGATGGAACAGTGATTTCTCAGGCCCCTGAAGATGGTGGTTCTAAGCAGCCGAGTGAAGCTGCCTGTTTTTGAATAAATCACACTCTCAGAAAAGGACGTAGAAAATCAAAACCAGACAATAGTGGAAATACAGAAGGCATACATAAGTGTAAAATTAATTGCAAGGTGTTTAGTTGATCAGCTGTGCAAGTCCATTTTCTGAATAAATGATTGCACAGAGAATATTGAGGAGAAGGCAAATGATTATCAGGCAGGTGTATAGCACTTCAGACATGTAGTCAATGTAAATTGGATTTTTTTTCCACAATACATAATACTATCCTTCATCCTCCCACAGGGTTTTTCCTACTGGGAGTTGAAGTGGAGTGTCGGGCCAAAACACACGCTTTGGCACCAGGAGGTACAAGTCTTGTCATTATTATGACACCTCTAGGCAAAAATCTAATCTCCTGTGCCCACAGTTTTCTCATCCACAAGACAGGAATGAAAACCATTATATTTTCTCTCTATCAGGATTACCATGAGGATCAAAAGAAATCTTATACAAAGGAGATGTATGACAGTAAAATCTCCAATGTGGCAGCTAGTGTTTCATTATTGTTGGGAAGCTCCAGGGAGTCTGGCACATAAGTCTGACAATTGAAATTTGACAGCTGCCCCTACTCAGTGAGAGGAAAAAGATCCCCCAAGAGTTTGGAAATTTTGCTTCCTGTGCGAGTCTTCTGGATTCTTGTTCTAGATATAAGATGAAGCAACAGTACAAACAGTACAAACCAGCCAGGCTGGTTCTGTGACATACTGTGACCATGAATGAAGTCCAGATAGACTCTTGTAGGCAGCTGTCAACTCCTTCTTGGCCAAGGGCAAGAGATCCTTTTCACTGTGCCCTCAGCTTCCTTTGGAAGAATGCAGTGCTAGCTGGCGCTGGCGGCCCATGCCTGCAATCCTAGCTATTCAGAAAGCTGAGATATGAGGATTGTCATTCAAAGCCAGCCCAGGCAGGAAAGTCTGTGAGACTCTTATCTCCAGTTAACCACCAGAAAACGAGAAGTGGTGCTGTGGCTTAAAGTGGTAGAGCAGTAGCTTTGAATGAAAAAGCTCAGGGAAAGGGATGGGAAGGGGAAACAAAGGAGGAGGCTACAATGCTTGATAAGAAATGTACTCATTATCTTGCCCATGTAATTGTAACCCCTCTGTACAGTATTTTCACAATTAAAAAAAAAAAAAAGAAAGAAAAAGCTCAGGGACAGTGTTCAGGCCGAGTTTAGGCCTGATGACTGACAAAAAACCAAAACAAAATGGAATGCTGGTCTTTCAGGCCTCAGTCCAATAAGGAACAATATTGTGGCATGTATCAAGTTGTCATTGAATAAATTGTTTGTCAAGTGGCTTAATGTCCAGAACATACCACCTCTCAGAATCTATCACTCCACCTGAAAAATGGACATATAATGACCATGCAAGAGGCTTATTGTAAGGATTATATGGTTTGTTGGGCATTATCATTATGTTCAACAAATGTTACTTTCAATTTCAATGTAATAAATTTCTATTTCACTTGTTTTCAATATTAACAGCTTTATTTCTCTTGATGCACGTTTTGCTTCATTTTCCAAGAATTACTGAATGGGATTCATGTCTATGGAGTAGTTCACAGCTGGTTGTAAGTAAATTGCTGTAAATACACTTAGCCTAGATTTTTGGCTAGTGCTCTCCTTCCCACATTTGCTCTGTATTCCACATCTCTTTTTACTGTTGTTTTGTGTTGGTCCTAGGTCTTAAACTCAGGGCCTTGGGTGTTGTCTCTGAGCTTTTTTTTGTGCTCAAGGTTAGCACACTTGAGCCACAACTCCACTTTTGGCTCTCTGGTAGTTAATTGGAGATAAGAGTCTTGTGGACTTTTATGCATGGGTTGGCTTTGAACCATGACCCTTGGATCTCAGCCTTCTGAGTAGCTAGTATTACAGGTGTGAGGCACCAGAGTTTGGCAACATCTCTCATTTTTACCTGATCCTTCTTTTAATGGTTCTTTTGTATTGATCATCAATGTTCATTTTCTCCCCCTGAGAAGTTAATACAGACCTCTCTCAAACCAAAGACATGCAAGTATTAAAAGACAGAAAACCAAGAAAAGGAAAGGAAAGAGATGAATTGACTGATTCTCTTCTTGGTTCTGAAACCTCCTTTCCAACGCTTGGGTAGTGATTGTTTCACTTGAAATAAGCTGCTGCGCCCTCTGGAAGCCCTCGGTGTGGAGAATTCCCTGGCACTGTGTCAAAGTTATCATCTTTTAGCTTTGCCTTTTCCCTTTGCCAGCTGCCCTTCATTAAGCCAGGCTTCTGCTTCATCATTTGTTTTTCTGTCTTTCCTTTCTTGTGCCAGGTCACCAGCCACGCTGAGCTGAGTTTAGTAGCCCTTTCCCAGCTTCTTGCTGATGGTGGATCCAGAACATTTAGATGTGAACAGACTTAAACACAGATTAACATGTGTGGTGAATTTGGTCCCTGCCTGAAGGTAAAGAATGCCTGGCTCATAAAAGAAATGCAAATCAAAACAACATTGAGATATCACCTCACTCCGGTTAGAACAGCAAAAATCAAGAACTCTAACAACAACAGATGCTGGAGGGGATGTGGACAGAAGGGAACCTTACTTCATTGTTGGTGGGAATGTAAACTTGTTCAACCACTTTGGAAAGCAGTATGGAGGTTCCTCAAAAGACTTCACATAGAACTCCCCTATGACCCAGCAATCCCACTTTTGGGCATTTACCCTAATGTTTACAAAAAAGACCACACTAAAGCTACCAGCACAACTATGTTTATTGCAGCATTATTTACCATAGCTAAGATATGGAACCAACCCAGATGCCCCTCAGTAGATGAATGGATCAAGAAAATGTGGTATATATACACAATGGAATTCTATGCCTCCATCAGAAAGAATGACATTTCCCCATTTGTTAGGAACTGGAAAGGCTTGGAAAAAATTTTATTAAGTGAAGTAAGCCAGGCCCAAAGAAACATAGGTCCCATGGTTTCCCTTATTTGCAATATCTAGTATAGGTATGAGTCAAGCGGAAAAGGTCAGATAAGGTGATATTAGGAAAACGAACCCTTAAATATGTATTTTAATGTTTTTGTTTCTTTCATGCATGTGTTTCTAATGCATTTATAAGATTATCTCTTTGTTGCTTTGTATGTCCCTCCCCCACAGTGTAACCCCTGCTTTCACTATATTTGATGTCAGTATAACATGTGGAGGAGATGGGGACAAACAAGTCGTTTAAGGATTCAGGTGGACCTGTTGCAACAATGAGAAGTACAAAATGTCATGTCAAAACCAGCTTTACAATGTCAGTGTGTGTGGGGGGAGGGGGGGTATGATTGGGTGGGGGGGAGGGGGGAGGCTGGGAAGGGAGGTGGAGGGTAAACAAAGGAGGAGGCTGCAATGCTTGGTAAGAAATGTATGCATTATCCTGCCCATGTAATTGTAACCCCTCTGTACAGTATGTTCTCAAATAAAATAAAATAAAATTAAAAAAAAAAAAAGAATGCCTGGCTCAAGGGGGCATTCCTGGTTTGTTCTTAAAGGGAAATGCTGCTTTTCTTTAGATGGATAGAACAACTATTTGGCTTTACTATAAGCCCTTAAATACTGAGAGAGCCTTCTCAAATTCTAGACCAGGCAGATGTAAAAAGAAAAGTTACTTTTTTCCCTTATGAATATGCAACTCGTTCTAAAGTATGCAAAATTTCTGATCATTTCCATTGTATTGTTTAGTATAAAGTTTCAATGGATAGACTCTATGGATAGAGGAAGGAACCAGGCAGGCAGATTTTCCTGACTGCCTGTAGCAGGCTTCTTAATGATGGAAAATAGATTTGGAAGAATGAGTATCAATACACAAGTGTTGAGTCTAATATAGAAACTGGAGCAAGCTGCCTGAGAGTGGTGGGCTGTATACTCTTGGATAGGAGCAGCTGAGCCCTGAGGGGGCTCCTAAAGGAAAAGTCAGAAATAGAAGCGGGCATGCTTGCTTGTTGGAAGGCACGCAGCTCTTCGGGGAATGCTGGAAGCAGCATGACGACCTGTATTTTTTTTTTTTTCCATTTTGTTTTAGATCTTATGACAGAGACTTGAAGTTCTTGTCCTAAATCCATTTTCCATTGGATTATAAGTAGGAAAGAGTGGAGAGTGACTCTGTGCATGTGTATGTGTGTGTATGTATAAGAGAGAAACATCTGTGCCCCAAGGTTTGCTAGTGGCTGTGCCTCATGGTCTCAATTTTGCTTCTAGGATGGTATGTGCTTTGTAGGCAATACTTCCATTTTCCATTTTCACAATTCTACATTTAAATCTTTTTAATGTTTTTGAATTTTTACTATTATTTCAAGTAGTTATACAAAGGAGTTTCGTTCCAACCTGCCAATTTATGAGTGCAATTCATCTTGATTAACATTACCCCTTCTATTGATCTCCCCCATCTCTCCCAACTCCACTCATTTCTTCAAATTATCTGGTTCCATATTCACATATGTACATTGAATATTCTGATTATACTCACCCACTCTTCCTCTCTCCATTCATCATCACTATTCTTCTTTTCCTTTTAATCATGCTTTCAGAAGGAAACTGTTAAAGAAAGTCAACATTTATGCATGTACAACATATGCATTTATATATGTTCATGTGTGTGTTCATAATTATACACAAATATGCAGGCACACACAAGTATGTTAAATATAGTTGCTGTTATTGCCAGAAGTAAAGGTCTGTTTGTATGTGTTGCATCATTGTGAAATAAAAAATAGTGACTGCACAATAATGAGTTTGCATACAAGCATGCCCTGGATAGTTTTCTACCTCTGAACGTCTCCATAAGATGTTTTACCAGTATCTATAAGATACTCTTAATCAAGTGGATTCACTAACTGTCCTTAAACACTCCCACATGCCTATACACACATGCAGATCCACACACACTTCCACCCCTGTACCCTACCTGAAATTCTCTTTTTGGATAAGATACAAAGCTTGAGGAGGGGGTGGGCTAGCTTTTCCTGTTTTCTAGGAAAATAAAAAAATAAGCCATCCTGATTGCATTTTCTAGTGAAGACATGGAATCAGGCATTGAACAACAATAATGTTTGCCATTAAAATCTCATTTAGAATTTATGGACTGTTCATACTCTATATCCATCCTCTTCTGCTGAGATAGGATCTTTGGGGAGGCTCCTCTTGTCTTCCATTGGATTCATAGAAGAACCACAGGAGTTGTGGACCCAGAGTCCTCAGTCCTCCAAAGGCACTGTTTGTACTCACATTGCTACTGTAAACCTTGGGCCCACATGCCAGGAGCTGATGTCTATAATCTCACTACTCAGGAGGCTGAGATCTGAGGATCATGGTTTGTAGATAGCCTGGGAAGGAAAGTCTGTGAGGCAAATATCTCCAATTAAGCATTAAATGGAGCTGTGGTTCACATTTTAGAGCATTAGTCTAAAAATAAGCTAGCAAAATTAGCTCAGGGACAGCACCCAGGTCCTGAGTTCAAGCCCCCAGGACTGGCACAAACAACAACAGCAGCAACAACCACACTGTGTGTTTTCCATTGTAGAACAGGTGGACAATAGGCTCTCAGCGAGGTCCTTTCTCCATGTCCTCGCAGGTCTGAGGATGTGGATTAAACTCAGTTGTGACCCTTTGGGAAGAGGAGAAGGGATCACTTCAGATTTTGTCCCAAGACTTTTAGGAAAAGCTAATTCAAGATAATGACCTTCTCAGCCTTTCCTGTCACAACCCTGAAAAGGAAAACATTATCTTTTATGTGAAGTCTGCCAAGTTAAATCATAACTTCAGAGGATAATGATGAAAGGCTGTGTGACTCCATAAGGTATGGGCTACAAGTCATCTGAACTATGGTAGGGATAAAACATCAATTCCATTTGGTATACTACTGCTATTTGCAAACTCTAAGCACCTGATAAAGTGAAAATCAGATTTCTTCAGATGTACAGCTACTTGGGAGGCAGAAATTAGAAGAATCTCAGTTCACGACCAACCTGGCAAAAAGTGAGACCCACTTCCCCCATCTCAACCAAAAAGCTGACCATGGTGGAGTATATGTGCCATTTCAGCTGGAAGTTGATGGTAGGGAAATAATGATCCAGGCTGGCTCTAGGGAAAAAAGTGAGAAAGATGTTTGAAAAATAACCAAAAAAGGGATAGGAGTGTTGCTCAAGTGGTAGAACATTTCCCTAACAAGCATGAGGTCCTGAATTCAAATATCAGCCTTCTCTTATTCTTATCCTCCAGAAACTAAGACTTGGACTTGGATTTCCATATGTCCCTTGGATACCATTCATATGGATGAAATGAGGAACTTCATATTCATATCAACTTATTTTCCTGCTCTTCTTTTGCTGTGGTCTCAGTGTTTCTGCTCTTCCAAATTCATATATTGATCTGTAATTTCCAGTGTATTTGGAGATGAAGTTCTTTTTTTTTGGTGACAGTCTTGAACTCAGGGCTTGGGTGCTGTCCTTGAGGGTGGTTGCTCAAGTCTAGAGCTCTACCTCTTGAGCCACAGCCCAACTTCTGGTTTTCTGGTGCTTAATCGGAGATAAGAGTCCCATGGACTTTCCCGTCCAGGCTAGCCTTGAACCACAATCCTCAGATCTCAGCCTCCTGAGTAGCTAGGATTATAGGTGTGAACCACCAACACCTGGCCAGAGATAGAGTTTTTGAGGAATGGTTAGGTCATGGGAATGGAGCATTCATGAAGGGGATGAGCACTTTTGTAAAAGGCACTGGAGAGATCCCTCATCCCTTCCAACATCTATGTTAACAGTGAGAAGAGTTTTTCTGTGAGGGGTCTTTATAAGGGTGATGCTCACTTTCTTTGGGTCTTCACCAGATAGAAATCTGCCGACATCTTAACATTGGGCTTCCAAACTTTTTAAAAGTGTGGGAAATAAGTTTCTGTTGTTTATAAGCCACCCAGTTTATTGTATTTTGCTTACCGTATTAGACAAGAGAGTGACATTGCCTTCCTTAGTCAATGGTACCTTTCTCTGCTCTGGAAATCAGTACAGGAATTACACAATCACCTCTGGCATTTTCTTTCTTCCAATATTTTCATCAATTTCACCCCCTCCAGGAAGTTTTCCTATAGTACACAAGACATATTTTTATACCCTTGTTAACCAATTTATTATTATTATTATTATTATTATTATTATTGTCTGAGATTCAAACTGACCATCTGAAACTTTCACTCATTGGCTGGTGCTCTATCACCTGAGCCATTCCTCCAACCCCCTACCTTGCTAACCAATTTGCTAACAAATCTATTACGTACATCCTTTCTATCACTCCTTCCCTAATTCCTACCTTCTGTCTATGGGAGTTCCCGTGGGAAAGTCCTAGTGCCTTCTTCACTGTTGTATTTCTCTGCTTCCTAGAACAGTAGCTTATCTAGAACATAGACTTATGGAATGTTGGAGAACTTTGGCAGCATCTAGGTCTCATATCCTAGTCTCGATTTCCCCAATGGTCCTTCAATACTGATGCTACTTTATTTGACTTATGAGTCATGGGGTTTTCTGATACTCTACAAGGAAGTATTAAGGAAAAAAATATTAGGGGCTGGGTATGTGGCTTAGTGGTAGAGCGCTTGCCTTGCATGCATGAAACCCTGGGTTTCGTTCCTCAGTACTACATAAACAGAAAAAGCCAGAATGGCACTGTGGCTCAAGTGGTAGAGTGTTAGTCTTGAGCACAGAGGCTCAGGGACAGCGTTCAGGCATTGAGTTCAAGCCCTAGGACTGGCAAAAAAAGAAAAAAAATTACAGAGCATGGTGACCACAATTTCCAATAGTATGTTTCTTTGTTCCATATTTGTTTCACTTTTGGAGACAAGGTCTCTTGGCCCAGGTTGTACTGTAACCCACTACATATACCAAGGCTGGGCTCAAATTCATGATCTTTCTCCCCTGTCTCTTTAGAGCTGAGAGTGCAGACACATGCCACTAATCCTAACTATTCATAGTGTTTTATGTCCTCCAAATTTGCTAAAGTAATAGATTTTTAAAATAATTTCACCATAATGTGTTAAGTTGGTGAGGTGATTAATGTTAATAAACCTTATTTAGGCTTTTCACAAGATTAAAGCATCATATTACATCTCATAAATACACATGATTATTGTTTGCCAAGTCAAAATGTATATTTAAGGGATAATGAAATAATTTAAACTCTTCTTGTGGTTACCACAGCAGTACTCTCTGATTGTCTTCCTCGTTGATCTACTCTAAAAATAGAATTGCTTTCCCTTCTGTTTCACCTGTGGGTTTTCCCCTATGATGCTGTGTTTATGTTGCTACTGATTGAATATTTTTCTCACCTCTCTCTCTGTCTCTCTCTCTGTCTCCCTCTCCCTTCTTCCTTACTCCTCTTCCCCTCTCCTCCCTCTCTCCTTCTCTTTTTCTCTCTGTCTGTCTCCCTCTTTTTTTTGGAGATAGGGTGTTCCTTGTGGCCGAGATTGACCTTGAATCTTGATCCTCATGCTTCTGCTTTCCAAGTGCTGGGATTATAGATGTCTACTCCCACATCTGGCTGTCGCTTTTGTCCTGACAGTTGTGAAGCTTATAGCTTCTAGAAAGATAAGGAGGTTATGCCCAGTGAGTTGTAGCAGTCCTACATGGATTCTCTACATGCCACCCCCCTTAGTAATCTTTTTTGTCTTCTTGTAGACATAAAGTTTAAAGAATCACATTTTAGATTCTTAAAGATATTTAAGCACAATGACTTTCTGGATTCTCAAAGGTTCTGTTAAATGTGCCACTTTGATCTCAGCTCAGCTGGGAAATCTTTCCTTTTGTACAAACTTGAGAAAAATCAATAGAAATAGCTGCGAGATAAAAATTAATCCCCACTCAACTCTTTCCTTTCCTTACATCCCACCTGCCTGCTCCTGAAATAGAAATGGGGCAGCCTGAGTTCATGAAATATTTTGCAGTACAAGTTACAATGGAAGCAATGGTTGTTCTTTTTTGGACAAAAGTAAATGATAATTCCTATGTTACTTAGATAATGAAGGAGCCAACTTAGCTTTTAAAAGCCTGAGGAGTTTGGTTAAAATACCATGGTGGGTATTTGAGGGGATATCTCTACTCCTGCCCTACAATGTGAGGAACGTGAGTGAGAGACTCATGGAGCTTGTCCCGGAAGCAAGGAGCCTCCCAAAGCACTGGCCTCTAACACAACTCACTGAAAATATCCCTTTTCACAGCATGTTTACACAGTGACTATTTTGCTGGTAAGCAAATACAGCCCTTAATAGGCCCAGAGTGATCGGCTTACATGGGAGCTAGTAATAATTAGAAGGAGACCATGCCAGAATATTAAGAAATTAATACGTGGCTTAGACAAGCAATGATCCTTGAAGAGAACAACAGTTTGTGGAAGACAAGACAAACGCCACCTGCCATAGGGACTCCAGGGGGAAGATGTAGGCTCTGGCTTCCTCTAAAGTAAAGGCAGTTTTCCAGTATTGTGAACAGCCAGCTGAGGTGGAACGCTGGGAAAATGAGTCAACTATTGGGTTGTTCCCTGGGTAGTCATCTCCCACCTCACTGGAGATGACATTGTACAAGTTACAGCTGGTGTTTTCATGGCACCAAGTTTGCTCCCAGTTTCTGTGGCACCCAATAGACCTCTGCGGAAGGATCTGTGAATTGTGCGTGTCGTTTACTTTGCAATTACTCTGTGCTAGGCCCAGCACTCCAACGATACATGTAGGTACTAGTATCCACTTTCTAGAAAAGGAATTAGGAGCTCACCTAGGATAAGTGATTTGTCCAAAGTCATATTGCCGTTAGGATGGAACTGAGGCTCAAACACAGAATCTTTTTAAATCCAAAGTCATTGAGCTAGAACACGTAGTACTCTGATCCTAGTAAAGTGCTATCCTTGTTGGGTAAGAAAATTCTTAGGAGCAAGTCATTGAGAGAGCATGAATGTGACAGTGACCTGGAAGAGTGATCTTCGGTGATCTCTGGGGACTGTACAAGATGACATGGGTTTCCTTGGCCTTCACTATGGCCTTCACCATGTGCTAGAACAGAAGAGGTCTGGGAGAGTGTCTGTTGACTGGAGGTGCTTGAGTTCTAAGTTCATTCCTTGTGTGATATCCCTCTCATATGAAACAGTAGGACACAGAACCACATTCTAAGCTGGAAATAATCACGAAGCAACACAAATATTAGTATGCATTCCAAGGTATGATGACATTTTTCCGTTAATTCTTTCAGATCCTTGACTTCATTTGTTGGTTTGGGATATAGGTGATATGAAGAGAAACAAAACTATTTACCAAATGAAACTCAAAAAGAGAGTTTTGAGAGGAACAAGGAACAAGCCTGAGCCTGGTGGGGACAAAGATGCAGATTTAGGGCAGCTATCACAAAAAACATGTCGAGAGGAAAAGAAAACTCCTTAAGTATCATATCACCTAAGCATTTATTATTATTGTTGTTGTTGATGATGATGATGGATGCATGCTAAACAACACTTTATACTGAGCTCCATTCCCAGCTCATCTAATCTCTTTTAGAACGGAATTTTAGTTTTATTGTTTTGTTTTAGGATGTAGCTCTCATAGGATTTTCCTATCAGGACCTAGAATTTTTGCTATAGCCACCTGTATACAGCATTTTATGGTTCTGAAAGTCTTACCTTGTTGGCTGTGGTGGCATGGTAAATCAACTAATCAATGAGGAGGATGAGGGAGGAGGATCATAAGTTCTAGACCAGCCTGGGGTGGAAGGTAGGGGTGGGGAGGGAGAGAGGGACAAAAGTCATACAACAGAATGATTTCACTAATGAATTCATGGATGTTTAGGGACTTTTCTGAACCCACACAGATTTTAATAAGCTAGGCCGACCCAAGAACCTAGATTCAAATGCCTTTGTCTACAGGCTCCTCTTAAGAATGCTAGAGCAAATGACATGACATACTGGTTCCATCTAATGGTTCCCCCCAGCAAATATTTCATTTTAACTGTTTGGAGCCAGAGATGTTTCACAAAGAAATGTGGAACTGCCATTGTTAACTTCAAAAGTTGGGAATCCAGCCAAATACCCATCTGTCTTCAGCAACCATTCAGAGATTGGGCATCCCATTTTGTAAACTCTTCTTGAACCTATTTTCATTTCTTGGCTTGTCCAATGCTTGGGAAGTAACAAGTTCCACATGTTCATCACCTGCTGTGTGAAGGAGTACTTCCTTTAGTTATTATTTTAAATGAATGCTTCCCAGGCTTAAGTGATCCCTATCCTAAATCCATGTCCAACTGGTTGTAGTCCCCAGAATACAATGCCTGTCTGCTCTTATTCCTTGGACTTCTCACTTGTGCTTTTGGGGAGCTGCACCCCTCAGTCCTATCAACAGAACTGGTAGATGAGACAGCTTGGGATTACTTTTCAGGGGGCAGATGCTGCCAATGTGCCAGAATAAAAATTGCAATGTGGTTGTTTTCCTCATTACTCTGACACCTTGAGAAAGTAAAGCAAAGGTGGTTATTATAAAACTTGTGCCTCTCTTATGCCTTTGTCCTTCTGAAAACCTTCACCGTCCTAAGGAATTCTGTGCTAGTCCAAATGAAATAAGTACAGAATCATACTTGCGTGAATATGCTATTCTGGCTTTGGATCCTCTCTACTGACTGACCTTGCTAATGTGAACATGTTCATATGGTTAAGATTAATGAGTCAATTATTTTTATACAAGCTATCCTTCATGTAGGCTGTTTTCCTTGACTTGACTATGTTAATTAATAAAAAGCATTCAATCCTCCTTCTATTGGAGTTTGTGGTTAATCAGGTGCAATTATCAATAAAGCCATGGTGAATGTCTGTGTGTGCTCAGCCACCTATAATGAAAACAGGATATATTTGGCTCTGAAGAGACATACTTAAAGTTCCTCCTCACTGAGTACTTCCAGAGGGAGATAAGGCAATGGATCTTGGAAAGCACAAGCTGCCATTATAAATATAGTTGTGTTTTTAATTAAATAAATACTGAAACAAATGTGATTGAGCATGAGATAATCCATTTGTGTGGATATTATTCCATTGCCATGCCTTAAATGAATGCTTCCTAGGCTTTGTTTTGGCTTTTCTTGTTTGTAGAAAGGATTGTGACAGTCTGTTCCACACATGCACCCAAGTTTCTATGCCCATCAGGGCTCAGGGGTGACAGGATTGCCTTGGGAATATAAAATAAGTCTCAAGGTTAGAGAAAAAAAATTTAACTGCTGTTTATAACATTGATGTCTTTGTTCTAGAATGTTGTAAAGGAGAGAATGCATCTACAGCATTTTGCTTGATGACGAACACATAGCAAGCAGTTAGAATGTTAATCTTTGTAATTATCACTAGATGGTCTCTCAGCATTCTTCATAGCTAATTTGAATTACTATTATTAGTAAGTATTTGTATAGAGAGTTACAGTTGCAAAAGTCAGGTTATGAGTACCATATTTCTTGATCAGTGTCACTCCTTCCACTGTTCTCCCCCACTTCCCCTGCTTATCCTCATCCTCAAGTTACACAGTCCAGTTCTAATTTAATGTTTGTATCCTGTTTCATAGACACAGCTTTTATGAGAAATGAAACAAGTAACCAGGCATTGGTAGTTCACACCTGTTATAAGGAGAATGAGAACTAAGGATCACAGTACTAAGCTAGTCCAGGCAGGAAAAAAAAGAAACTACTCAGAAAAATTAATACATTACTCAGAAAAAGCCAGAAATGAAGCTTGATGTAAGTGGTAGAGAGCTAGCCTTGAGCAAAGATGCTTAGGGACAGCTCCTAAGCCCTGAATTCAAGCCCCATGGGCTGTGTCCATCACCTACCCCAACCCCTCAAAAAAAAGAAAGAAAGAAAAGAAACATGCCTAAGAGAAGATTTTTAGAGTGATGGCTAAATCAGAGTTTGGAGGGCTGGAATGTAGCTCAGTGGCAAAGTGCTTGCCTAGAAATGCACCATCTTTGGTTTGATCCCCAGTACCAGAGAAAAAAAGACAAAAAATACAGTTAGAAAAAGAGTTTGGCGATCCTTGTGTGGCTGGTAGATAGTAAACCTTTGATCAGGAGATTACATTGAACTGTTGACTTTCTGGACTTCAGCATTTTGGGATAGACAGAAAAATCTTAGTAAATTATCACTGCCTTAGGTTAGGTTAAAATACTATGCATTTCAAATCACACATTTTCAGATCTTGAAGGAATTTTGCAAATACTGAAATGTCATTTTTTTTTTCGGTCTTGGGATTTGAACTCTGGGCTTGGGTGCTGTTCCTGTGCTCTTCACCTTAAGGCAAGCACCCTAGCGCTTGAGCCACAGCCCCACTTCTGGTTTTCTAGTAGTTAATTGGAGATAAGAGTCTCATGGGGGGGGGGGGGGTGGGAAGTTGGCTCAGTGGTAAAGCGCTTGCCTTGCATGCCTGAGGCCCTGGGTTCGATTCCTCAGCACCACATAAGCAAAAAGAAAAAAAAGCCGGAAGTGGTGCTGTGGCTCAAGTGGTAGAGCGCTAGCCTTGAGCTGAATTGCTGAGGGACAGCACCCAGGCCCAGAGTTCAGGCCCCGCGACCGGACCCAAAAAAAAAAAAAAAAAAGAGTCTCATGGACTTTCCTGCCTGGGCTGGCTTTGAATCTTCAGATCTCAGCCTCCTGAGTAGCTAGGACTACAGGCGTGAGCCACCAGTGCCCGGAATAAAGATTTTTTTTTTTGGTCAATTGTGGGGCTTGAACTCAGTACCTGGGTGCTGTCCTTGAGCCTCTCTGTGCTCAAGGCTAGCGCTCTACCACTTGAGCCACTGCACCACTTCCTGGAATGTCATTCTTAATAGTGATAGTTCTATCACAAGGCCATTCCTACCTACATATAAAATAAATGGTGCTCTCAAAGTTTTCTTGCTCCTTATATCACTGCAGTGATCTTAGTTAAGGACAATGATTGATTGCCCAGGTAATGCTAAGATATGGCACACTCCTGGAAACAAGACAGTTAATCCATTTTGAGGTGTAAATGGCTTCTAATCAAATCCCTCCAGTTATAGGTCTGTAAAGGAAAAGAGAAGAGAAAGGAAGGTGAGAAGTAAATCGGAATTTGGGGTAGCTGGTGGCAAACTTCACGAACTTTATTTCTAAAGTCCTGGCGCCCCAAGATATAGAAAAAAGAGGCTTTAGTTTGTTTATATTTTGTTGTTGTTTTAAAAAATGTACTGTGTAAAGTTATTTATTTTTTCTTTCACTTTTTCTCTTTGGTTTATCATCTGTTGTTTTTGATTTCAGTACCCTGTGTCTTGTACATATGTTTATCTGATTTGGGGAAGGGAAAATGGTGTGACAAAGGCAAAGGGTGAACCAATACAACACCAATACTCACTAGATACTATGTTGGTCATTAACTTTACAACTTGGTAGGGAAGGGAGTTGGAGGGGAAGGGAAAGTGGGAGAAAATGAGGAAGAGGGTCACACTGTTCCACAAGAAATATATTCATTACCTTACTTGTGTAACTGTAACCCCTCTGTATATCACCTTTACAATAAAATAAAATAAGTCCTGGTATATCCAGAGAGGGCAAGAAAGCCACCGAGTATTCCAAGCCTCCTGGGACCTCATCCATTTCATGGTCATCCACTGAGTCCTTACTCTAGGCCAGATATGTGCCAACAGATACAAGTGTTATAATAATGTGTTGGTAAAGGTCCTGGCATCAGAACTTAGTTTATTGGAGGTGGGTGGGATGGATAGATGGATGGATAACCAAAGGAGCATATTGGCAAAGCACCATCAAGTTTAGCAAAACTCAATGGTGGAGTTTACATGGGGTCACAGTAGCGTATTGTAGCATTTACAACTCACAAGAGCTGACTGTGTGCAGATCTTCCAGCCATGTGTACAGTGATACATTGTTAACATAAAACCAGCCTTGGAGAGTGTATTTATACTATAGTAATTGAATGATACTATAATTTTGGACCTTTTCCCCTCATCCTCCAGAAAATGAATTGTAAGCTGTTATTGCATACTACTATCTGTGGTTAGGGACAAACTATGACAACAGGGATTACAGAGAAGAGGAGCACTGGATTGAATCTTGAAGAGCTGTTAGAAAAACCCATCATCATGTTTGTTTGACAAGGACTTGAGGATTTTTGAGGAGGAGGAATTTTTTCTTTCCTGAGGTGATGGAGAAAAATGGGACTTGCATCAAATATATTTCTGATGATTATAAACTCTAGCCAATCATCTACTGCTGAGGTTAGATGGCAAGGCCTATTTACTATTTATTTTTATACACATCCATGCACACGAACAGACAATAGGACTTTGTGCAAGGTCATAATGTTTGTACCAGTAGAAGCAGCATTCAAGTCTATTTGATTCCAAACCACACAGTTTTTCAACTGCCCTGTATTTCCTTTCAAATCAGGAGCCATTTGTTACAGGTGGATGAGGACTAGAGACAGCAAGTAAGCTGGGAATGAGAGATCATTAGGGGTGTGGACATGAAAGAGAAGGTCTTTATCTTGAGAATTACTAGTTTAGGTGACAGTACATCCTCTCTATTGGACTCCTTTGGTGACATTTACGTTAACACCTTGGCTGATCGATGATAACCTTTTCTATTGACTCCTAATTTGAAATACATTTTGACACACTTATTTAGTCCAGCAGAAGGCTAAAGAATGAAACCTGGATTTCTTTTCCTATCCTACCCTACTAAGAAAGGACATTTTTAGATCAGAACTCTCTATCTTTCCACCTGAAGAAAAGATGTCAAAAAAGTTTAGTCATAACTTCGGATTTGGTGAACTTGAGTAATGTATCTAGAGGCTAAATGGGACAGGTATAGTGTTTAGGATGATCAATATGTCAAAAATGGGCCACTAAATTTTGGTACTTGAACAGCTTGCTTCTTGCTACTTACCTTAGCCCTTACTACAGTCTCTGAGTGAGGCTATATATTACATTTATTCCCATTCTTTGGAGCAGAAAAATCACCCTTATTCTTTAAATCATAACTTGAAGCAACTTATCATTTATCTGTACTACCTCCAAAGTTCTCACCAATTGTATGATGCTGGAAAAGAATGCACAAGTAAATCTGCACATATGTAGTTGGATTTCTCAAGTTAAGAACTTGAGATGGGTTTGTATTTAAATTTCAACATTTGCAAACATCTGTAGATGGAAGAGCATGTGGGTAATTACAAGATAACCAGTAGCTTACAGAGCAGCAATTAGATCTCCTTATGTCATCCTATATTAATAGAATTCTTGGTTGAAAACAATGAAGTGTACTCTGGTTAACTGAAGGCTAAGAGGAATTTCTTAGAATGTACTTGGTTAGGTCCTGGAATCTAGAAAGGTTGGTGCAGTTGATAATCAAGGGAAGCAATACAAAGATGAGGAAGGATCCTGCTGAAGACATCTAAATTTGCCATCTGGGTCCTGTGCCATGTCCTTACCGGTAGCAGATTCACATCATGCTGTAGGATTCTTTCTTCTTCGTATATTTGGTATTTAGCTTTTGGATCATTTAGCATAACCACCATAAAAAATATCTCACTGATTTCATAGCTTTCTCTCAAAGCTTTTGTAGTCTGGAGGAACTACGTACTGTCACGTGACCAGACTCACTTCTGGAAGAGGGAGAGAGCCTGTCTTTCTCTGCTTTACTCAAGAGGAAGTGACCTTCCCATTTCCATTCTGTGATTTACTAAAATAGGAAGAGTTTATGCTGGGCAACAGCCCTACATGGCAATGGTTCTTTTATACAGACTAGTTTTAGCATAGAAATATGTCTAAAAGAATGAGATGGTCTCATTTCTAGGGAACTCTGTTCAAACAAGGCATTCTGTACTAATGACAATGAATTCAATTATGACACATTTATTTCTCAAAATCTACAGTCCTCCTGAACCTACTATTTACACACCAAGGATCTGTGCAAGCTCTGGATTTGTCTGACTGAAGCAAGAATGCTCATATGCATGCTGACTTCTTTCTCACTGTGTGGCTTTGCAATTCAGAAGATGTGAAAAGGTTTTCCCTGGCTTTCAGTCTCCTTATCTATTTTGATCATGGAGGTTAATAATGCTGAAAAGCACTCAGAGTCTATAAGGCTGCTAAGGAAATGAGAGCTCTATGTTTTATGGCTAGAACATGACTGGTAATGTATCTTCTGGGAAAGTTGCCACTCAGAATGCAGCAATGAATATTGAGTTCCATCAATTCCTAACCATTTCCCTCCCCCATCCCCTGTCCTGCCCTGTCCCAATATTTCCTATATATAAAGGGAATATTAAGAGCCCAATTTGATCATGCTGGTAGCTTCATTATTTTTTTCAGGTTTCTGCCACTGTTGGGTAGTGGCCTACCACCCTACTTACACATCAAAATCAGCTGGGAGTTTTTAAAAGCCCTGATGTCCAGATTATATCCCAAGCCAAATAAATTAGAATCTTTGAGGAAGAACTCAGAGACAATATACTTTTTAAAGCTCTCTAGATGGTTTCAATGTATATTCAGGACTAAGAATCAGTTTTAACTCAACCCCTTAACTCTATAGGAACCATGCTTTTTTAATTTTTTTGAGTTTTAATTTTTATTAATGTACAGAGGATCACAATTACATGTCAAGTAATGAGTACGTATTTTTTGGAATGGTGTCACTTCTTCCTTCATGTTCTCCTAGTTTTTCTCCTCCTGACTCCCTGCCCTTACCAGCTGTATAGTTCATTTTCAACATTGTCTAGTGAGTGTCACCGGCTGCATTGGTACACCCTTTGTTCCACCATTTTTGTGCGTTCACTTACCCTCCCCAAACAGATAAACTTACATGCAAGACACAAGGTACAGAGATAAAAAATAGCGACAAAAGGGGAGAAGGTAGGAAATCAAGCACAAAAAGTAAATTTAAAAACTCCATTTCTTGGAGTTCATTTCAATAAGTATCATTTTAGAGGATCATATGCACATAGCAATTGAGTCCTTGTGATCCTCTCTTAAGAATATCCTTCTTTGATCTCACTGTGTGAGTGTTTAGAACCCTGTTTAATTTATCATGTCCAAGTGTATTTTTTTTGTCGTTTACTATCCCTGGATTTACTTGTAGATTTATAGACACATTCTACTTATTACAAATGAGGGAAAACATGCAACCTATATTTCTTCGGGTCTGGTTTACTTCATTTAATATATTTTTTCCAAGTCTTTCCATTTCCTTAAAAATGGGGCAATTGGTCATTCTTTCTGATGGAAGCATAGAATTCCATGTGTAGATATACCACATTTTCCTGATCCATTAATTCATTGAGGGGCATCTGGATTTATTCCCTATCCATGCTTTTCTTAAAAAAGCACTAAGCACCAACCCAGAGCCTCATACTTGCATAGACTATTAAGTGAAGTAAGGCAAACCAAAGAAACATAGGTCCCAGGGTCTCCCTTATTTGTAACAAGGGAGGATAATCTTAGCAGATGAACAGAATAGCTCAATAGCTATATGACCATATAAGATGATGCTAAGTGAAATTAACTCCAAGACATGGGCATCGTTGCTGTTCTCAGTACTATGTGATTTCTTTTTTCTTTTGTGTTTTTCCCCTTATGGTTTATCCCCTGTTGTCACTGCATTCAGTTTTGGTACCCTGGGTATTGTATATACATTTATCTGAACTGAGGAAGAGAAGGGGAGCAATAAAATGGTGAGACAAAGGACAGAGGGGGAACCTATGCAACAGCGATAATCACAAGACAATATGTTGGAAAGGATCTGTACAACTTGCATGGGGATTGGCAGGGAGGGAAAGAGAGAGAAAAATGAGCGAAGGGATAACAAGATAGACAAGAAATGTAATCACTACCTTACTTATGTAACTTAACCCCTTTGTATATCATCTTGACAATAAATTTTTAAAATAAGTTTTTATTGTGAAAATACTATACAGAGGGGTTACAGTTGCATGAGCAAGATAATGAATTCATTTTTTATCAAGCATTGTTGCCTCCTCCTTTGTTTTTCCCCTACCATCCCTTCCCTCCCCCCTTCCCAACGTCACTCCCTTCCCCCCACCTAAATTGTAAATTTCGCTAGCAGTACAATGGACAAGACAATAAAATTTTTTTAAAAAAATTAAAAAAGCACCAAGCAGGCAACATGAAGCCATTCTCCTTTCTCTCTCTTGGAACTGAAATGATCATTTTTAAGTAGTAACTGGAACAAACATAGGCTTGGATTCCAGTTTTCTAGCACAGCTTTAGGCTGGTTACTGTAACACCTTAGCCTTCAGCTTCCTCTAGTAATTTCTGCCTCACCGTTGGGATGATTAAACAAGCAATTTAATTTCAATCTCTTTGTGTCATATTTGACACTTATTAAGAGCTTGCTATAACCAGTCTTGCACAGCCTTTCGAGTTTTCAGAGAAGTATTTTCACATACCACCATATTTTCAGCACCGTCTTTCATCATAAATGAAAATGCAATTTACCACTTTATTTTAGAAATGAAGACAGAGATTACTCCCCCAGAATATTTTGTACAATAGATTTTTTCCCATCATTGTTGGGATTTGAATGAAGCCGTGGACTGGTTTAGCTGGCTTCGTTGGTTGATACTCTACCATTTGAACCATGCCTCCACTCCTGGTTTTATGTGCCAGTAATGGGACATGAACTCAGGGCCTGGGCACAGTCTCTGAGATTTTTGCTCAAGTCTAGTGCTTTACCCCTTGATCCATGGCACCAATTCTAGATTGTTTTGATGGTTAATTGTAGCTAAGAGTCTCCCTGCTCATTTTGAACCATGATTCTCAGAACTCTGAGGATCTAAGATTATCGGCATGAGCCACCGGCAGCCAGCACTCCTGCTTTTTACTGGTTATTTTGGACATAGAATCTCATGGACTTTTCTTCTGGGCTGTTTTCTAACTGTGGTCCTCCAGATCTTAGTCTCCTAAGTAGCTAGGATTACAGGTGATGCATTGCTTTAATGGAAGGCTTATATTCTCATCTGATAGATGAGCTAATTGAGAAACAGATGCTACTGGATTAAAGTTTGGTATATGTGACTTTAAGGCCATACCTTTTGTGTTTAATTCAACATCATATAGAGGATGAGATTAGAAAAAAATGTAATACTTCTGTTTGTCACTTCCTGAGTGTGTAGACCCAGTAATGACTCAACTGTTTCCTCTGTCTACTCCAGAGTAAACAGCTTACCAAAATATGTATTAGGATCTTCAAACCTTCCCTCCCCTGGCACCAGAATGTTCTAAAAACAGGACATGTGGTTATTGACTGCAATTTTAACCCTGGTTTTTTAAGGGTCAATGGAAGAAAACAGCCTCTTGGAATTTATTCCTTGTGTGTCTCTGTAATATGAGTATATTTGAAAAAGGATTTCTTTCTGTCATCAAGCAAAATCAAGAAGTAACCCAGTTCATAAAACAACAACCATTGTTGAAAAGAATGAGAAGTAAAAACTAGTATTTGCTGAAAGCCATTTAGAGCCATTAGAACTCCTATAAATGTACTTTCCCCAGAAACTCTTATAAATTGTAGGAAGAAGGATGGATGAGTCTTAGCATTTATTTATTTATTTACTTATTTTGGCCAGTCCTGGGGCTTGAACTCAGACCTGGGTGCTGTTCCTGAGTCTCTTTGTGATCAATGTTTGCCCTCTACTACTTGAGCCACAAAACCACTTCCAGCTTTTTCTGAGTACTTTTATTGGAGATAAGAGTCTCAGGGAATTTTCTGCCTAGGCTGGCTTTGAACCATGATCCTCAGGTTCAGCCTTCTGAGTAGCTAGGACTATAGGTGAGCCACCAGTACCTGGCTGAGTATTATCATTATTGGCTTTGCTTTTATGTGAGAAGTGGATGCTTAAAATGTTACTTACTAAAGGTAATAAATAGAGCAATTTAGACCTGAGTTTGTCCAACATCACAGGCAGAGCTACTCAAAGTGTAGTTGGTGTCCTCCAAGTGTGGGCGGCTATGAGAATCATGTAGAAATGTCTAGACTCTCTAGTCTCACCGAGAGCCACTGAATTTACATCTATAGTTTAGCAAGACTGTCATGTGATGGAATATACATATTTCTCTAGTGATTTTTAGATGATGCTATCTCATATTTGTACAGTATGACTAATTATATGAACATGAAATCACAAGGCTACGAATAAATAAAAGTTCAGTTGTCTCCCATTCAACACTGTCTTTCCCCTTTATAAGAAAATAGGAAAGCCAGGCCCAAAGAAACATAGGTCCCATGGTTTCCCTTATTTGAAATAACTACTATATGTCTGAGTCAAGCAGAAAAGGTCAGATAAGTTGATGTTAGGGGAATGAACCCCAAGATAAGTATTCAAATTTTTTTGTTTATTTTTTCCTTTCATACAATTGTTTCTAACATATTTATAAGATGATTTCTATGTTGCTTTGTATGTCCCTCCCCTATGGTTTACCCATGCTTTCACTGTATTTGATGTTGGTATAATTTGTGGAGGGGAAGGGAAAAAACAAATCGTTTAACTAGGGATACAGGTGGACCCGTTGCAACAATGAAATGTACAAGTCGTTATGTTGAAAAATGAACTTTACAACTTTGGTGAGGGGGGGAGGATCGGGTGGGGGGAGAGGGGAGTATAGGAAAGGATGGGAAGGGGAAACAATGAGGAGGCAACCATGCTTGATAAGAAATGTACTGGTTATCTTGCCCATGTAATTGTAATTCCTCTGTACAGTATTCTCACAATAAAAAAAGAAAGAAGAAAATAAGAATTGCCTTGTTTTGGATAGATAGCCAATCTTGTTTTATTTTCCTCTGATGAAGCCTTTGGGTCTTATTTTGGGGAGTCTAACATGACTAATCACATTGGGGAAGTAGAAGTAGCTTAGGCAAGAAGTGTTAAGCTAGATGGAATGGAGCAGCAGCAGGATGTGGAACCTGGAAGCCCTTAGTCTCTGAAAGCATTTTCTGGTAGCTACAGGATACATGGCTGGCATTGTGTGAGCACCTCTCCAGGTTTCAACACAGTTGCTTCTGTCTCACTTACTGATGGGATGTGCTGAAGCCAGATGCCCGACATGAGAGGATCCTTTTCAAAGAGCATCTGGTTAGCATTAGTCAACCTAACAAAGCCCCATTAGAGCCTGAGCATTCCTTCTCCTGCCCAATGTCTGGGTTTTCTTTTCTTTAAAGAACCAACTATGTTCCTAAAGAAGAGTGTTCTCTGCATGGAAAGGCTCCCTTAGTTATGTAACCCTTGCCCCTGGAAGAAGTATCCAGTGGAAATCAAGTGGCATGTTGATTCTGGAATATAGGCCAGCATGTTGTTTTTATCCTGGAATTCCTGTCTATTTTCTCCTAGTGGATTCTTGTGAGTGAGCAGGATCATGCTTTAGAATATTTTTGCCTTGCTGTAAAAACAAGAATTTATGAGCATGCTGGCATGAAAAGAGAGCCCAGGGAATCATTACTGAAAGCATAAAAGACTAATTTTCCTCATAAAGTGGCAGCAATAAATGTCCTGTAAATATGGGCCTCCACTGACTCCTTCAAAGCACATTTTTACCCCCAATCCAGTAGAGTCTATTTCATATGTAACAGAGAAAATAACAGACTCAGTGTCTGGTCATATACACCTGAAGTGTGGTAGCACATACTAAGACAAGAGAGAGGAAGGGCTGCAAGGGAAGGAAGAAAGGAAGAAGAGAGGGCAGAACTAGGAAGACAGCTGGCAAAGGCTATGTGAAGGAGGCTATTAACATGTGAAGGTCAAGAAAATGAGCCATGGTTCACTCTTAAAGCTTCAGGAGTTTGGGATATTTCATCTCCTGATTACTAAAACTTTTGAGACTAGCATCCTTTTAAAAATGATATCAATTTATAAAAATTTAGACATAAACTTTGTAGATTCATCCCCTCCCACTCCTAAGTTGTGGATGTGGAAAAGCATTTGAAATCGACAGTCTTTGAAAACACTGAAAATCTCACTTATTTCTGCATGGTCAGTAGATTAACAAACTGTTGCTGATTCTTCAGGCTGTCAGCTAGGAAGATAATCTTAGGCTTTCTGAGATGCTGAGAGATCATGATGGTCCAGTGAGTGGATTCATGGGGAAAGTGATGCTGCTCATAATGTATGGCCCTGGGTGGGTGAGGATGGGGAATGAAGTCTGTGCCAGCTAGTGTCCAAGGAGGAAGAAGAAGCAATGAGTTATTCTATTAGTAAGAGAATATCAGCAGTTATGATGGTGAGAGAAAGTCAGAAACAGAGATAGAAAATGCAACAATATAGGTAATTTATCTATAATATTGAATACAGCAAATCAGATATTAGAGAGTCCACTGCCTCAATCTGGACTTTGGTTTGCAGAGGATTAGTGAAAACGCTAGAAGATTCTTCTAAGTTGAAAAAATATAACTAATTAGAAAAGTGCTTTGATAAGACAATTGCCGTGAGAAAAGGAACTCCTGTACAAAGTTGATGAGAATGTACATTAGTGCGGCCATTATGGAAATCAGTATGGAAGTTTTAAAAAACCTAAAAATAGAATATATTATGATATTTTACTACTTTACTATTTCTGTGTATTAAAGGAGTTAATGTCAGTATACAACAAAGACACCTGCATATGTATATTTAATGTGGCTCATTTTTCTTTACAATAGTCAAGTTATAGAATTAATCGAGGTGTTCCTCAATGGACAATTGAATAAAGAAAAATGTGATACACACACACACCCACACACACACACACAATGAAGTATTATTTGGCCACAAAGGTGAATGAACTATCATTTGCAGGAAAATGAATGGATCTGGAGATTATCATGTTAAGTGAAATAAGATAGGCTCAGGCAAACATCACATGTTCTCTTTTATATGATTAAAAAAAAAGATTTATAAGTAGAAGGGGGTCTTGTGCCAGTGGCTAATACCTGTATTACTAGCTACTCAGGAGATTGAGATCTGAGGATCATGGTTTAAAGCCAGCCCAGGCAGGAAGGTCTGTGAGAATCATCTCTAATTAACCAGCAAAAATAAAAACAAAGAAACAAACAACAACAAAACAAACCTGAAGTGGAGATATGACTTATGTGGTAGAATTTTAGTCTTAGCCAAAAATACCCTCAGAGACAGTGCCTAGTCCCCAAGTTTAAGGCTCAAGATAGTACCAAAACAAATGTAGAAGGGAAACAATTTGAAAATATAAAACAGGAAGCTGGTAGGGAAACAAGGGAGTTAATAAAGGGTGAATATGATTAATGTATATTCTACTCATGTATGACAATGACATAATGAGGTCCATTATTTTGCATAATTAATGTATGCTAAAAAAATTACCCCAAAATATTAACAGGTCCTAACATCAAAACAACAACAAAGAAATAATAAGCATAAGAAAAATGTAGATTATGGCTTCAAAGAGAAATTATCAATAAAACCAAAAATAGTTCTTTTTTTTTTTTTAAATAGAGTTTGCTTTTTTAAGAGTAGGGCAAAGGGGTTAAGGAGTTTCACAATGGGGGAATCCAAGGTATTAGGCTCCATATGGTTGAGGTTTGCACATGGAGAGGCAGAATAAGAATAAGAATAAGAGGGCTGGGAAGGTGGCTCAGTGGTAGAGCGCTTGCCTTGCATGCATGAGGCCCTGGGTTCGATTTCTCAGCACCACATAAGCAAAAAGAAAATAGCCGGAAATGGCGCTCTGGCTCAAGTGGTACAGCGCTAGCCTTGAGCTGAAGAGTTCAGGGACAGCGCCCAGGCCCAGAGTTCAGGTCCCATGACCAGACCAAAAAAAAAAAAGAAAAAGAAAAAGAGTAGGAATAAGAAACTTCTTCTGCTGAATTCTTTAAGCTAGCTTGATAAGAAGCTCAAATGATGTAATTCCGTAGGCCATCTCACAATCTGACAAAATAGACACCAGTAATCAGGTACTTGAAAATGGGGGATTGGATCAAGAGAAGTAGGGTAGATGAATAAAGAGAGGAAGGGGAGGAGAATGAAGTCATAGAATTCAATACGTGTCCTACAAATTAAGAAACTGAGGGAAGGGGTGGGTTGGGAAGATGAGGAGAATGTCAAGATGAGTTATAGTCATATGCAATTTTTGTTGTATGGCAACTCCTTTGTGTAACTTCTTAAAGATAAAAATACATTTTTTTAAAAAAGAAATGACACTAAAACTCCTGAAATCTTGTGTTTAGGAAACAAGATTAT
This sequence comes from Dipodomys spectabilis, assembly GCF_019054845.1. NCBI lineage: Eukaryota > Metazoa > Chordata > Mammalia > Rodentia > Heteromyidae > Dipodomys > Dipodomys spectabilis. The sequence continues at coordinate 19,841,500 of NW_024870775.1, forward strand.
TCACTGGGTTGCCAGGAAGATTGACATAGAGGTGGGCAAAGCAGCTACTTCTAAGAACTATGAAGCTAGCTATGTTGGCTTAAATTCCAGTCCCATCTTTGCTGACTTTAACAAAAGATGTTCTTAGGAAAGGATAACCTTGGGTATGTTTAATTTGCTTGACTTTGATTCTTCATTCATATGGTGGGAATAAGAAAGCGTGGGAGTTAATATTTGCAAATTACTTACAATGGTGCCTGACATGTAGTGCTTTATGTATTGTTGAAGTTAACATCAAAATGTGTTGGCTAATTTTTCTAATGAATTGTGTCAGTACATAGGTGACTTGCAGTGTATTCTTTTTTCTTGCTTTATTATATATATATATATATATATATATATATATATTTTTTTTTTTTTTTTTTTTTTTTTTGGCGGGGGGGACTTGAATTTAGGGCCTGGGCACTGTCCCTGAGCTTCTTTTTGCTCAAGGCTAGCACTCTTTCCCCTTGAGCCAAAACGGCACTTCTGGCTTTTTCTGTGTATGTGGTATACTGAAGAATTGAACCTAGGACTTCATGCGTGCTAGGCCACATACCCAGCCTGAAGTGTATTATATATAAAGGAAAATATCTGTTTTAATAAACAGGATATATTCTCCTCTTCCCCATGATGCATACTTTGGATACAATGCTAATACAAGATTTTGTTTACTTTCGGTTTTTTTTTTTGGGTCCAGTCGTGGGGCCTGAACTCTGGGCCTGGGTGCCGTTCTTCAGCTTTTCAGCTCAAGGCTAGCACTCTACCACTTGAGCCACAGCGCCACTTCCGGCTTTTTTTTTCTTTTTGCTTATGTGGTGCTGAGGAATTGAACCCAGCGCCTCATGCATGCAAGGCAAGTGCTCTACCACTGAGCCACCTTCCCAGCCCTTTGCTTACATTTTTAATCAATGAAAAGCAGAGGTTTTTGGTTTTGTTTTTGTTTTTGGTGAACTGAGTGACTGAAATACAGTTTTGGGGGAATTTGTTTCTTCTTCCTTGACTCTATCTGATTCAGGTGCTTTTAAAGTAGACTTTGTATGAGATTACCATGCATTAGACATACTTTTGTTTCTGGGTTTTCTGGTGACCGTGTTTAAATCCTGAAGTTAGGAATATTTCTATTTCCATTTTTTTTTTGTATTCAAGTAGTGATTGCTCCTCTTCATGATGCACCTAGATTTTGTCTTTTTCTTTTGGTTGTTCATGGAGCTTGAACTCAGGGCCTGGGCACTGTCCTTGAGCTTTTGTGCTTTAGGCTAGTGCTCTATCATTTGAGCTACAACTCCACTTATGAGGTACCTAGATTCACAGGGCAAGTGTTTAGAAGCCTTAGGTCACCTTGTGACTCATGCTACCTCATTGTAAAATGAGACAATATTTTAGTCCCTCCCTTTCAGTTGCCATGCTTTTATGTTTTTCTTCATATGAATTCCATCTTCCACATGCAGTCTTGCTCAGTCTTATGGTTCTTGGGAGTCCTGTCTCTCAGACTCCTTGAGAGCAATGGTCTATAATCCTGAGAGAGGAATCTGAGGGCTTTTCTCTGGTGCTTCTGACTACAGTCATGAGGTTCTGGAAGGTGAGTGCCATGTGAGGGTGGTATGAGGTGTGATGAGCTGATGCAAGAGAGTTTCTTTCTGGTACTGCTACCTTCACATTTGAGTATGAATAAAGGTTGGAAGGGACACTTCTAGAAGTCTGGAAAACAAGGTGATGAGTTTGCATAGGAAGATAAAGTTTTCAAATAGCAAACAGATTATAGCTGGATGCTGAAAGCTTACATCTGTAACACTAGTTATTGAGGAGGCTGAGATCTGAGGTGAGATCTGAGGATCAAGTTTCAAAGCCAGCCTGGGCAGAAAAGTCTTATCTCTAACCACAAAAATGCCAGAAGTGAAGCTGTACCCCAAGAGGTAGAGTGCTAGTCTTAAGGGGAAAAAAAGCCCAGGGACAGAGCCCAGGCCCTACGTTTAAGGCCCAGAACAGGCCTAAATAAATAAATAAATAAATAACAACAGACAAAAGAATAATAGGTAACAGAAGTGGACTGAGACCTGGTGGGTTAAAAAGAAAATGAAATCTGAAAGATTAAGTCAGGAGAGGAGACAGTAGAATGTGGGATGTGAGCAACATTGTCCATGCTGTCCAAAGGACTTCAGAGGGAGTAAAGGAGAATAATATCTACAGGGTCTATATAGAGAATAACAGTTCTGTTTTGTAAGCACATTTATAGGCAACATATAACTGGAAATGGAATTGATCAAATTGGAGATCTCAAAACTTGCTAACCTGAGATCACAGTACGTGCTCTTCTACCTTTGGTGAAATCAGACAATTGGTCTGTCTGGTTCTTATACTATGAGAGAGCGAGAGAGTGAGAGAGAAAGAGAGAGAGAGAGAGAGAGGAGAACAGTTTTAAATGAACTGTTACTATTGTTGAAGAATCAGGTTCTAGCTGGGTGGTGGCGGCTCACACTTATAATTTTAGCTGCTACTCAGGAGGCTGAGTTCTGAAAACTGTAGTTCAAAGCCAGTCCAGACAAGAAATTCCATGAAGCAATTATCTCCAATTAACCATCAAAAAGCCAGAAGTGGAGCTGTGGCTCAAGTGGTAGAACAACAATCTTGAGTGGAAAAAGTTAAGAGAACAATGTCCAAGCACTGAATTCAAGCTTTAGTAAGCACAAAAAACAGGGTTCCTAGTCTCAGTTTGTAGGCTCTGTGCCACTGTTTTCTTTCTGTTTAATAATCTAGCATTCATCTTGTTTTGTCAACGAACCTTGTGTTAGGTTTAAATGTGAGTCCAAGTAGGAAATGTGAAAGATTTGAACCAGTGCTGTCTTCCTATCACTTTCTAGAAAAGAAGATAGGTTTATCTGTTTATAAACTGTTGGCAAAAAATATTACTTGTTTCTTAGATAGGAAGATGTACTTGCTAAGATAGTGGGGTCTTTTTTAGAAGAAAAAAATGAAGCTGCATATATTAGTTTGACTTCATACTTTATTATAACCCATCATATTCAATTTTCAGAGTGCTAGCACCTACCCCAAAGGACCTTCATTGGGGCTGATGCTGGCAACAGTTCAGGTTACATTAGTGTAAATTTGGATTTTACATTGCCTGCTGCTTAGTAATAATCTGCAGTTTGGTCCCCATAGTATCATTAGCACCTTCTCCCTCCAGGTGCTGACTAGGGGCTACAGAAAGCCCCCAAGCCTATAGCAATTTACATCTGGTGACTCTCCCTGCAGCTAATTCATCTTCATGATCTGTCATATTCTTCGCCCAACTCCTTAACCCTCTCATTGTTCTTCCAGAGTTGCCCTATCCAGAGTCAAGTGCTTTTTGAGCCTTATAATAAAGCAAGGAACTCTGCAGATCATCTCAATGCCATCCTTTTCTTTCTAGATGAGACAAAAGTGGAGGTCAAAGAGGTTAAGTGATGTCTCCAAGCTCACACAGAGCTGAGTCTGATTCCTTTAATCTTCAATTGGGCATCCTTTGAATTGTGGTGACTATAGTTCAGGATGAAACTGGCATCTCTATGAATACCTCCTCCATGTATGGGCTCTTGTGATGTTACTAGAGCCTGAGGGACAGGTTGCACAAAGCTTGAATAGTCGTGTCTTAATGGGACTGAATAAAGCTACAATCAAAGGTTTCAGCAATTTTATAACGTCGCAACCTATGTTACACGGGGGAGACTACACACCTATGTTAAATTTCAATAAAATGTTTTTATTTTTTATTATGAAGAGTCAGATAGTCACTCTTCACCTTCTATTTTCTTTTCTTTCTTTTTTTTAAAAATTCTATTTTCTTTTCTTCCTCTGGCGGGTCATCAATCTTGCTAAGCCTTACCTCTTGGGAATATTTTTCAAATTCTTTTCCCAGTTCCTGAACTAAAATCTGCCCATCTCTTTCAGATCTGAATGATTTCAGTATCTTATTGTCTGGTTTTCCTGCACTCTCTACTTTTGATTTCCGTACTTTGCCTTTCAGCATTTAATCTGGGTTCATGGTCTAAAACCTAGTCTGTTTTTTCTCAGCAACCCTTGCAGTGGATGCTTGTCCTCACTGGAGAATGGTCTCTAAACGGGGCTACGCAAAGTCCTTCCACGCATTGGTTTCCCTTATTTGCAATACCTAGTATATGTCTGAGACAAGCAGAAAAGGTCAGATAAGTTGATGTTAGGGAAATGAACCCTAAGATATGTATTCAAATGTTTTTTTCTTTCATGCGATTGTTTCTAACACATTTATAAGATAATTTCTTTGTTGCTTTGTATGTCCCTCCCCCATGGTATAACCTCTGCTTTCACTATTTTTCTTTCTGGTATTTTTATGACTTGGTGAATTCCTGAATTTTTTCCCTCTCTCCTTCCCTCCCTTCCTCCCTCCCTCCCTCCCTCCCTCCCTTCCTTCCTTCCTTCCTTCCTTCCTTCCTTCCTTCCTTCCTTCCTTCCTTCCTTCCCCTCTCCTTTTCCCCTCCTTCCTTCCTTCCTTCCTTCCTTCCTTCCTTCCTTCCTTCCTTCCTTCCTTCCTTCCTTCCTTCCTTCCTTCCTTCCTTCCTTCCTTCCTTTCTTCCTTTCTTTCTTTCTTTCTTTCTTTCTTTCTTTCTTTCTTTCTTTCTTTCTTTCCTGTGTGTGCCTATACCAGCACTTGAACTCTGAATCTCATGTTCTGCTTTCTCTCAGCATTTTTGTTCACAGCTCAACTGGTGCTCTGTAACGAGCTGCCCCTTCATCTCAGCTTTTTGCTTTCTAATTGGAAATGGAGTCTTGAGGACTTTTCTGTTTGGGAATGGCTTTGAACCAGGATCCTTAGATCACAACCTTTTGAGTAGTTAGGGAAGTTTTCTTTGATGATTAATCATTACATCTTGATGCAGTCAACCTTTTCCTGTCTCCCAATCTTGAACTTCTTCTGTGAAGGGTGGAGCTTGGATTTAGCTGGTAATTGGGTTGATGTGAATTCAGAACATAAAGAGCAGTAAAGGATTTGTGATTCTGTTTTGGCTGAGTATAACTAGAATATTTTGAGCAAATGTCACATTTTCAAATTAATTATATAAAAATGAAGACAAATATTTTGCTACCATTTTTCTAACATTGAGTGTGCTCTCCTAACGAATTAATTAAAATCTCTTTCCAAAAATAAAATATACTTATTTCATAAAAACCAACTCATAGTTTATAAAATATTTAACATTTTCTGTTTATTTTTGTCACAAAAGGTGTAGACTTCTGATGAAAACTCTTGAGAGTATGTGGATGATATGTACTTCTTTTCCCCTGCATCAATTTTGTGGAGTTATAAAATATAAAATACCAAGAAAATCAAAGAATCAGACACGGAACATTTATGTACACACCACTTAGACCTCATAAACTTTTCCACGTATTTATTTGTCTTCTCAGATACTGATCTACATAGCCATTTATCTCATCTGTACACCTTTCAATCTACCTTGTCTTTCCATGTTATTCAAAGTCGTTTGCAGACACTAGGCACATACTTTTCTTAATATTTAGAGGTTGTATAAACAGAACATGCTTGAAGATCATGGATTCAGAAAAGCAAACCCAAGCACCTTAGCCTAGTTTTCACAGGTCTCCTTGGACTGGAACTTTGCCAGGCAGAAGATTTGCTGAGTTCTTTTGTAACTTGTCCTTGGCGCTTGCTGGACTAGTGCTTCAGCAATGTGAAGCTATTTGATGTCTCATGGCACCAGGCTGATGATTTGCCTTTTTGCCACCATATTATAGACTACTCTTTCTGCCAGGGGTTTCCTTCCTGCCTCTCAGCTTTCCTGGACCACTTCTACTTCCTCTTTGAACACGCAGCCCAAAGGGCACTCCTACGCAATGCCACCTAAGAAAAAGAATAAAACCAGAAAAGCACTGAAGTCTATTGAGTATGATATGGTAAAAAATCCTTGGAGTACAAGCCAGAGTATCTGGAAATAATATTTTCCTCAGAATTCCCCTCAGCTATATTGTTTAATCTACTGTGTATCTATACCTATCTCTATTATCTCTATCATCCACCTGTCTGTCTTGCTAGTACTTGGCCTTGAACTTAGGACTTTCAGTTCTTACTTGGTTTTGCTTGCTCACAGCTGGTTCTCCATGCTTTCACTCTGGAATTTTGACTGATTAATTGAAGATTGAGTATTGAAGATTTTTTTTGCCTGGGCTGACTTTGAACAATCTTTAAATTTTAGCCTCTTGAATAGCTAAGATTACACACATGAGCCACTGATGTCCCAGCATTTATATGTGTTTTTATTAAATGTATCTGTACTCTTCCTTCTATTATAATGTAAAATATTTTCATTGCTTAAATACCTTGTGATCTATATTTATATTCAGTTATATATAATTTAGTAATATATTTGTCAATGAAAGTGCTTACATTTTATAAGTACACATGTTCATATTTATTTTCTTTTTTGTTTCTTTTTTGATATGTCTTTTATTGTAAAAATGCTGTACAGAGGGGTTACAGTTACATGAGTAAGGTAATGAGTACATTTCCTATCGAACATTGTTGTCTCCTCCTTTGTTTTTCCCCTACCATCTCTTCCCTCCCACCTCCAGAACAACCCCCTCTTCCCCCCGAAGTTGTAATGTTTCTTTTCTTTTCTTTATTTTATTTTTTAATTAAGTTTTTATTGTGAAAATACTGTACAGAGGGGTTACAGTTACATGAGCAAGGTAATGAGTACATTTCTTATCCAGCATTGTTGCCTCCTCCTTTGTTTTCCCCTACCATCCCTTCCCTCCCACCTTCTCAGCTACACTCCCCCCCCCACAACCCCTCCTCCTGTAATGTTCATTTTCAACATACTGTTTTGTACATCTCATTGTTACAATGGGTCAACCTGTATCCTTATTTAAGCATTTTGTTATTTCCCTTCCCCTCCCTGAATTAGAGAAGTGTATACACAAGATGCAGGGCACCGACATCAAATACAGGGAAAACAGGGGTTATGCCATGGGGGAGGAACATACAAAGCAACAACAAAATCACATGGTTCATTATAAAAATGTTAGAAACAATAGCAAGAAAGAAAAAGTTGTTTGTGTCCCTATCTTAGGGTTCATTTTTCTTAACATCATCTGATATGGTCAATGTACATAGCTTTTAATCTTTTCTGCTTATCCTACACATGTACTAGTTATTGCAAATAAGGGAAAACATGGGATCTATGTTTCTTTGGACCTGGCTTACTTCACTTAATATAATTTTTTCCAAGTCTTTCCATTTCCTAACAAATGGGGCAATGTCATTCTTTCTGATGGAGGCATAGAATTCCATTGTGTATATATACCACATTTTCTTGATCCATTCGTCTACTGAGGGGCATCTGAGTTGGTTCCATATCTTAGCTATGGTAAATAATGCTGCAATAAACATAGTTGTGCTGATAGTTTTAGTGTGATGTTGTTTGTGATCATTTGGATAAATGCCTAAAAGTGGGATTGCTGCGTCATAGGGGAGCTCTATGTGAAGTCTTTTGAGGAGCCTCCATATTACTTTCCAAAGTGGCTGAACAAGTTTAAACTCCCACCAACAATGCAGTAGGGTTCCTTTCTGTCCACATCCCCTCCAACATCTGTTGTTATTAGATTATAGCCATTCTAACTGGGTGAGGTGGTATCTCAATGTTGTTTTGATTTGCACTTCTTTTATGGCCAGAGAAGTTGAGCATTTCTTCATGTGTCTATTGGCCATTTTTTTTTTTTTTGGTGGGTCGTGGGGCTTGAACTCTGGGCCTGGGCGCTGTCCCTCAGCTCTTCAGCTCAAGGCGAGCACTCTACCACTTGAGCTACAGCACCACTTCCGGTTTTCTGGTGGTTTATTGGAGATAGGAGTCTCACAGTCTTTCCTGCCCGGGCTGGCTTTGAACCGTGATCCTCAGATCTCAGCCTCCTGAGTAGCTAGGATTACAGGCGTGAGCCACCAGTGCCCGGCTCTATTGGCCATTCTTATTTCTTCTTCAGAGAAGTTTCTCTTTAAGTCTTTAGCCCAGTTATTTATCAGGTAGTTTTTGTTGTTGAAGAATTTAATTTTTTGAGTTCTAAGTGTATTTTAGATAAGAGACCTTTGTCCATTGTATGGCTAGTGAAGATCTTCTTCCAATTTGTGGGCTTTCTATTGATCTTGCTAGCTATGTCGTTTGCCATGCAGAAGCTCTGCAGTTTTGTATTTTCTATGTTCTGACATTTCAGGTATTGTAGCTGAAGGCAAGTTTCAATCTCTTAAAACACCAACTGGTTGACTTTTCTGAGTCCATTTAATCTTTCTGGGTCTGCGTTTGCTCATCTTTTAAATAGTAGTAGAAATATTTGATCTACTTAGTGTTTCCTTGAGGATAAGGGTATTTGAAGTAATGTTTCCAAAGTACTAGGAATACATGCTAGATAGGACTACAATACTCTGCAAAGAGGAGGTGCTGTTAGTGCTGTAAGCATTTGAGTGATGTAGTTTGATTATCAGACTATATGATACTTCTGGACCTACACCCACCTTTTTTCCCTCTAAATTCTTCCACTCGATTGCTCCTTTCTGCCTAATCTCAATGCTAGCTAAATCCTGTGTGAAAGCCAACCAGTTTACTACCCATTAGGTTAAGTACATTTGAAAGCCTGTGGAGATGAGTGGTAGGGAATTCTGATCTAACTAGATTTGGGCCTCGGTGAATTTTATTGGAAAATCTCAGTACATTTTTTGCTTCATGCAAAACCTGATGACAATGAACTATCTGCTAGAACCCATGTCTGTGCCTGTTTCTAGTCAGAGCAGAGCAAAGATATTGCATCTCATGGTATCAGTTAAGATCCCCTCAGGATAGGTCGAAGAACCCTGAAGCAGCTGGCTCCAGCAGTAAGGACATTCATTTTCTCAAACAGCATGAGTGGAGATGCAGAAGCTCCAGGGCCGATTGTTTCACAGTCCTTAGGAATCAGCCTCCTTCCATTGGTCCACTCTGCCATGCTAACATTGTACCAGCAGCTCAAGGCCCCATATCCCAACAGGAGGTTACTCAGAAAGAAAAGACGGAGAAAAATGTTAGACCCTTCCAAGGTCCTTTTTTTTTTTGTAACAAGGAAATCTTTTCTGGAAGTCTCCACTGTCACTGGCCAGAATTTTTTCAGATTTATTCCTAAACAAACCACTGAGAAGGGAGGTCCAGGCTAGCATGATAAACTTTGATCAGTCAGGATTTACCTCTGTGGATCAGGCTGGGGCTGGTCTATCTTAAAACAAAAGGCTGCACACAGAGCAACCACTTGAGTTAAAGTATAAAAATACACTTTTATTATTTGACCGAAACGAATAAAAAAGAATACAAAAGTATAAAAAAATATAGAAAGTATAAAAAATGTCAGTGGATGTTGATAAGTTAACCAGTTGTGTTTTCTTAACTCTCTTCAAGTTGGCCTAAGGGAAAATGGGCCAAACTAATGCAAAATTGGTATAAACATGTTTTCTTTGATTTTTTTCTTCCCATTCTCATTTTTCTTTGAGGTTGGGCATTTGGATATGTTTTTGTTCCCTTACTTACCAAATTAGAAGCCTCAACAAATTCTGTTTACTTATATTCTATTTTTATTTTATCACCTCACAACCTTTTTGATTTTGTGTAGGTGCTGGAGCTTGAACTCGGGGCCTCTTGCTCTAGCGTAGCTAGAGAGTCATACCTTCACTTCTAGCTTTTGGCTAGTTAATTGGACCTAAGTGTCTTTAGTATTTAGCTGTCTGTGTTGGCTTTGAACTGGGATCCTCTGACCTCAATCTCCTGAGTAGTTAGGATAACAGGCATGAGCCAAGGCTGCCTGACTTCATCTTATAACATTTCTACTTCAAGTTGTTCTGTTGCATTTTCTCTCAGAATTAATTTCTGTTTTCCTTGCATTTTTCCCCAGCATGTTTGCTGGAAAGGAAATTTAGAATTCCTTTTGCAAATTGCTTCTGAAAGCTTTTCAGAAAGGATTCTGAATGGTTAAACTGAGAGATCTTGGGGGTATGCGTTCTCATTCCAGTCCCTGAGCACCTATCCAGCTTTTCAAACGTAGCAGGTGCTTAGCACATGTGTGATGGTTTGAAAAAAATGAATTTCCTTCCACAGCCATGAGCAGATGTGGTCAGGAAAGGTTTCTTTTTTGTTTTTTAAATAAATATATATTTTATTGTAAAGATTTTGTACAGAGGGGTTACAGTTACATGAGTAAGGTAATGAGTACATTTCCTATCGAGCATTGTTGCCTCCTCCTTTGTTTTTCTCCTACCATCCCTTCCCTCTCCACCCCCACAACTCCAGCTTCTCCCCCTTCCCATGAAGTTATAAAGTTCATTTTCAACATAGTGTCTTGTACATTTCATTGTTATAATGGGTCATTCTGTATCCTTGATTCACCATTTTGTTATTTCCCCTCCCCTCCCCAAATTAGAAAATGTATGTACAAGATGCAGGGCACTGGAATCAAATACAGTAAAAACAGGGTTGTAAAGGTGATGTACAAAGGGGTTACAGTTACATTAGTCAGGTACTGAGTATATTTCTTTTCTGAACAGTGTTACCCCCTCCTTCATTTTTTTCCCCAGGTTTTCCCCTGTCAATTCCTTCCCCCCTCAAGTTATATAGTTCATGTCCAACGTAGTGTCTAGTGAGCATCACTGCTGTATTAGTTCACCCTTAACCTACCATTTCTGTGCTTCCCTGTCCCCTTCCCTTATCAGACAAACCTACATTGCATAATAATAATAATAATAAAATAAAGGACAAATGGGGAAAATAGAAAAAAGGACCACAAACAGTACAATAAAAAAACCTCCTATTTCCATTTCTTGCAGTTCATTTTGATAAGCATCATTTTATATGATCATATGCACATGGCTATTGAGCCCTTGTTGTGATCCTCTCCTAAGGATATCCTTATTAGGTCTCACTGTGTGAATGTTTAGAGTCCAGTTAATCATGTCCAAGTGTGATTTTTTGTCTTTTACTATTCATTGGGTTTACTTATAGATTTATAGGCACTTTCTGATGATTACAAATGAAGGAAACCGTCCAACCTATGTTTTTTTGGGTCTTGCTTACTTTGCTTAATATAATTATTATAAGGAAGAAGTTTCCTTATTCCCTTTTAACAACTATGACATTGGTTCCTTGTTTTTATCAAAGCCTTTCCCAATTAGTCTACAATCCTAAGGATATTTAAAAAGTAAAAGTTCTATGGCTTTCTTTGATTCAAGGCAAGATTATCTGCATTCAACCTCTTAAAATGGCTAATTTCAACCAGATCCATTGGTGGCATACCCATCCTCTACAATAGCCTTTTCTAAAGTAGTTGTAGCCTCCGGTTTATGAATACCAGGAAACAGGTACTTGAAAAGTACAGGGAGAAGGTCAAGGGGAAGGAATTAGACAAGTAAGGAGAGGAATGGGGAGATGATGTGGTCATAATATTCAATGCTGATCCTCTGAAATTAACCAAAATGAGGGGAAGTGTTGAGTGTGAGAGATGGGGGAGAATGATTGAAAGGGTGACATGAATCAAATGCATTTTATTCATAAACTGATTTATACAACTACTTACAAATAACAAAATATTTAAATATAATTTTAGAAAGATGGAAACAGCTATTTTGTTGTTGTTGGACATAGGGCTTGAACTCAGGACCTGGGCACTGGTCTTAAAGTCTTTGACTGAAGGCTAGCACTCTACCACATTAAGTGACAGCTCCACTTCTGGTTTTCTGGTGATTCATTGAAAATAAGAGTCATATGGACTTTCCTGTCTGGGCTGACTATGAACTGTAAAAATCCTTAGATCTCAGCCTCCTGAATAGCTAGGATTATAGGGATAAGCTACCAGTGCACAGAGGAAACAACTATTTTCTTTGGTTTGGGAGTAGCTTTACTTTTATCCATGTTTTCCCTGTCTTTTTTAGTCTCACAAAGTGGTTTTTTATTTAACTGGGCTCTTTCAGCAAGACTATATATGCACTTTGTATTGTCTAGGGATGTGGGACTGAGCAGAGCAGCCTGTGGAGATCTCCCTGCAGGCCTCAGGGCTGTCTTAACACCAGAAGGCAGTGATGCATGTCAGTGAAAACGATGTATTCCTATTTGTCTTGGCTTCTCTCTTTTTTGAGAACTGTTCAAGTAGTGACTTGTAAACACCTGACATGAATATCCTTTATAACTGAAGACTTAGTGATATGCTCAGAGCATGGTATATTTATCATGAGGCCCTAGATGGTCAAAAGGTTTCCTTTGAACCAAAATTATTCTCTTTTTGGATCCTAAGAGGTAATCAGTAGCTGTTGTGTCTGAAGTGGCAAAAAGAAAATTGTTCACGATGTGGTCACATTCTGTCCTTAGCTGGCCAATCATGTAGGTCACATGGGAGAAGAGATGGTGTGGCTAGAAGAAAAGGAAGAGACAAGAAGAGGGAGATGTATACTTAGAATACTAAGTGGCTGACTTCAGAGGTTAACTCACGGAATTCCAATCCACAAAGAACCTAAAGTATATCTGTACTGAACTATAATAGGGAATGCTTTTGTATACAGTAACATAGTTGACCTTAGTCACACCATATGGTAATATCTGTTTTACAGATAAGAAACATTCCTGACGCATAGGACTTAGCTCATCAGATGTGCTTAGTGAAGTTTATTGGATGAATGCATTATCAGAAGAAATTGCATGCTCAGCATAGCATAGTTTTGTGCACCTGGGCCTTGAAGATAGATCTTTTTAATCTCGAGTCCAGTCTAAGGATCTTTCCATTTCAGTAATTCTCAGGCTTGAAAAGATCTCAATATTGGAGGAGAGTGAATGAATTCACTGTATTTTAGGACACAGTGCAGGTTTTCACACTGAGAAATTTTTTTTAAAAATCTATAGTTATTAATTTTAAACTGTTTTCCCCCAAATACATGTGGTTAATTTTTGCTTTGTACATTTTTGTTTTTATTATTATCTTTAAGTAGTTGTACAAAGATGTGGCCACTTAACAGGGCCATTTATGAATATTATATATCTTGTCAATGTCACCACTTCCAACATTCTCACCTATTCCTCCCCTATCTACCCCTTGTTTCCTTCTTTTAAATTTTGTAGGATATACATTGGATTCTTGCCTGTATTCTCCCTCTCTTCTCTTCATTTGGAGACATTTCTCATAATGCCTTACATTTGGGCTATATAGTCAAAGTTCTTCTCCAATTGCCCTGCCTATTGCACCATAACGTTCTAAGGTCATATATTGTATCAGATTTGCTTTGTGCAGTTCCTTGACTCGGTACACTACCTGTCTATGGGACAATGCCACAGAATAGAAAGGGAAAGGGTGGATTGGGAGATATGGGTGAGAATGTTAAAGGGAGCAACATTGATCAAGATTCACTGTTTTCAGAAACTGCTTTGTTGAATGGTAACTCCTTTGTGCAAGTACTTAAAGATAATAAAAAAAAACATTTTAAAATTGTGCTTTTTTTCCTTGTAAAAGTAACCAAACAACACAAATTTATATAAAGAAATCATGAGGTTAATTGCCATTTAGAGTTTCCATGTACATTAAAGAGGTATATGGCCTTGAGTTCCTACTCTATACAGAAGTTTCATTTGAAAAGACTTGTCAAGTGCTACTGAGTCCAGAAGGGCATACCATGTGTACCTTGTGACTGGCATCCTTGATGCATTATGGCTTACGACTATGGGTACACGAGTATCCTAATTATATACTATTATCACTGAATGCCTTAGAATAAGTGATTTATAAATAACAGAAACATAATGCTGGAAGGTTAAAGAACAAGACAGTAGCCGATTCAGTGTCCAGAGAGGGCCTGTTTCTTGTGGATGTGAAAGAGATGCACAAGCTTCCTTGAGTCGTTTGGCCATCCATCAGTTCATTCATGAAGGTTCTATCCTCACAGCAAATCACTTCCTAAATGCCCCAGCTCTGCCTAATACTACATTGGTAGTTAGGTTTCAATGCACAAAGCTTGTGAGGATTAAACATTCAAACCAGAGCATCTAGTTAGAGAGCAGTGGAGTTCTGACTGTGCTCCTGCTCATCATGGATGACAAGGATTGATCAGGTGCTAACTACGTCAAATAATACTGTTTCTATAGGGGAAATATATGTTTAGTTATCAACAAATGAATGTTTAGAATACTAGTAGGCTATGTGTCTATAAAGTTCGGCCCCAAGCCTCTTGTGAATCACAGATTCCATGGATAAGTTATGAAACTCTTCCTCTCCCTTCCTATACCGTATGAACCATATCTGGGGATACTGAGAACATATGTTGTTGTTGCCTCATGTTGGTTACCATGATGGGTCAGGGTCATGGCTAGGTATCATTGCTTCCAGCAGTGATCCTTTGATCTATACCTTTCCTTAGAATCGCTTGAGTGGTTCCTTTTTTCTTTCCTTCTGATCTCACCTGTCAATGACAGGCTTGAAGTAAAGGTCTTTATGGATAGTGGTGAGTTACAAGCTGTTCTTGGTCATGCTTGTGTGATCAGAAAAGCGAGCTACTGCTCTGGAACAGAAGAGTTTAAAAACAAGGCCTTCTTTGTTCCTTCTCACCTTACTTCTACCTGCTTCTTTTAAAAAAATGTTTTTCATTGTAAAAATACTGTACAGAAGGGTTACAGTTACATGAGCAAGGTAATGACTACATTTCCTATCAAGCATTGTTACCTCCTCCTCTGTTTTTCCCCTACCATCCCTTCTCTCCCACCTCCATAAATACACTCTTCCCCCTCCCCCCCAATTCTAAAGTTCATTTTTTAACATAGTGTCTTTCTGAGGGCTGAACGCTAAACTCCTCACCAGTCCTTTCCTCTCCCATATCAACCTTCAAATCTTCTCATGCATAAATGGATGGTTTGACTTCATTGCAAGGAGGAAATCATGCAACTTCCATATTGAAAGGGGTACAGGGAAGGAAAGAAAAGATCCATTTAGTGAGAAATAAAGTGAGAAGTGTCCCTTCAGTCATGACTCAGAAGATAAGTATTGTATACAATGATGGAGTTTTGGATAACCTCCTTGTTTGATTATTTTCCTGCATATTTCAGGAAATGGCCTCTTGTCTAGCCATTGTCTCCCTGTTGGATTAGACAATCTCAAAGGCCTGACTTGGATAATTAAAAGCAGCACACATACTAGGTCAATCATAATACAGCTCTTCTAAAAATATACATGTGTCCACTACAGTGTTGTATTGGAAGCCAGGAAAATGAACACCACTCTCAGGAGAAATGAAAGGGGAAAAGAATCTACATTATGACTATAGTTCACTTTCCTTCAGCTCTTCTGTTGCACTTCAGAGTTACTGGTAGGATGTATTTCCTCCTATACACTGTCTTGGCACCTACTTTCATTACAGAAAGCTGGTAATTGTGGCCTTGTTACCAGCACCCTGGTGCTGGTAACCCTGGTTTGCTTTACTGGAAGCTGGTTGAAAAGAGAGAGAGAGAGAGAGAGAGAGAGAGAGAGAGTGCGAGAGAGAGAGAGAGAGAGAGAGAGAGAGAGAGAGAGAGAGAGAGAGAGAGAGAGTACGAGAGAGAGAGAGAGAGCGCGAGAGAGTGAGAGAGAGCGAGAGAGCGAGAGAGTGCACTTGGGTTTCAATTAAGATGTCCCTGACAAGCATGAGAAAGTGTTTAATTAATGTAATGACCTATTAATCAGGGAAAATATGACCTGTACTACAGTGGATGAAACTACCGGAGATACAGTGAAATCTAAACAAGCTTGCTCAGAAATTACTTACCAGTGTCCCAATCACTATGATAGTTGGGAAAAGGAGGATCATAGGAAGAGAATTAACAAACACTCATGAGCACCTATAGGCATGAGGCATTGGATTTGCTTTTAATGTTACAACATTCAAATCTCTAGTGTGCTCTGTGTGGGAGGATTTTTTTTTCTTATTTTACAGATAAGGAAACTCAAGCTTAGATCAGTTCAATGACTCACCCTTTCTTTGAAGTGGGCACAGCTGATCTTTGTACTAAAATTCTTTATGGGCTCCTATTACCACTTAAAAGGACAAGATTCATTTTAGTACTTGTGATAAAAGTAAACAGATATGGGCAAATTTTATGTGATGTAACTTGAAGATTCAGAAGAGGATCTATACTCCAATGTAACATCTAACTCCAGTCTAAACTTTTTCCATTAGAGATTTATTCTTTTGGGTTAAATAATAGTAAGGAGAGAAAAGTATGTAAAAATCTTGTTTAGAAGTTCAACGAACAGTGTTTTTTTTAAAGATAAGATCCAATTTCATAGCAACCCAAATATTCAGGAAATTAATAGCTGCTTTTGGATGAACAAAGGGTTTTGCCTGTGGGGATGATAGTGATGAGGACAATGCTGAATAGGAAAAGGGAGGGGAGGGGACAGGTCACTTCTGTCATTTTCTGAAGCCAAGTAATTTGAAGGAAACATGAAGGATCTAAGTAAACACAGATCTGTCACTATATGTTACAAATCTTCAGGAACTCAGAGCTTAGCTTCAAAGAAATTCTAAGATTCTGGAAGGAAAGAGGGAGGATGAATCTTGCTCAATTCAATGTGTGTGTGAGTGTGAAAGGGTGAGTAGGTGATCTAGGTGTCATGGATGAACACTTCTCATCCGTCTGTCCTCTTCAGAGTTCACCATGTCTGTTGATATCTCTAGCATTCTCCCAGTCACATTCAGGCCCAGAGTCTCAGTCATTTAGGAAAAACATCCTAATTACTAGCACACGTGTACACACACGCATTCACACACGCGTGCGTGCACACACCCACATACACCTTTTTCATTGGTGTTTGAAGTTCTAAGTCTTGAACAATTGGTTGTGTGAATGGCTTGTTCAGATTTTTCAATACATATTTAGCAGCAAAGGGTCTGTAGGTGGCACTCTTAGCTCTGGTCACAACGCTCCCCACAGGAATCTCAGTGGGCTCTGGAGAAAGTACTGGTGGTTGCTGAGTCTGGCTGCTGGGCTTCAGGACTTGGAACACAGAGTGGAGTTCAGTATCCCCTTGGCATCCAGAGGTATCTCTTCAGTCTATCCCCTCCCATTCATAGGTTAGCTTTCGGAGAATCACTCCTAACTCCTAAATATTCAGCAGTTATATGCTACTGTGATTAGACTTTAGGTCCTACTTGCCATCCCAGGCTGTCTCTAGATAGAAATCCCAGGTATTTCAGTGCTCTGCACAGTGATTTTGGTTTTCTTTTTTATATAAATTTTTCTTTTTTATTGTTTTGTATAGTTGATATACAGAGGAGTTATAGTTACATGAATCAGGTATAATCAGTACCATTCTTTTTGAACTGTGTCTCCCCTTCTGTTGCTCTCTCCCAGTCTTTCCCCCCATTCCCACCTGTAAGGTATCCAGTTCATTTCTCACATAGTGTCTGGTGAGTATTGCTGTTGTATTTGTTCTTCCTTGTTCCACCTTTTATGTGCCCTCCCTTTTCTCCCAAATACAAACTAACAAGACAAAAGGAAAATTAAACAAAAATACCATCGATGGCTTCTAAAGAGTGTCTCTTGTTTCCTTTTCTTGGAGTTCATTTCATAGAATATTATTATTATTATTATTATTTTGGTTGGTCATGGGGCTTGAACTCTGGGCCTGGGTGCTATCTTTCAGCTCTTCAGCTCAAGGATAGTGATCTACCACCTGAGCCACAGTGCCATTTTCTCATAGAATATTATTTTATATGATCATCTATCCATAGCTATTGAGGATTTGTCCACCACTCCTATGCATAGCCTCCTTTGGCCTCTGTATGTTAGTGACTAGGGTTGTATGTAATTTATCATGTCCCAGTGTTATTTATTTATTTTAGTCATGCAAAGTGTTTGCTTGTAGATTTATAGGCACATTCTAGTTATCACAAATGAGGGAAACCATGCAGTCTATGTTTCTTTAGCTCTGGCTTATTTTGTTTAATATGATTTTTTTAAGTCTTTCCATTTCCTTACAAATGGTACAATATCATTCTTTTTGATGGATGAGTAGAATTCCATTGTGAATATAGCCCATATTTGCTTGATCTATTCATCCACTGAGGGACAACTAGGTTGACTCCATATCTTGGTTATGGTAAACAATAGTGCAATAAACATGGCTGTGCTGGTGGCTTTAGTGTGTCCTGGTTTGTAGTCCATTGGCTAAATGTCCAGCAGTGGAATTGCTGGGTCATAGGGAAACTTTGTGCATAGTTTTTTTTTTTTTTTTTGTCGGTTGTGGGGTTTGAACTCTGGGCTTAGGCGCTGTCCGTGCGCTCTTCAGCTCAAGGCTAACACTCTACCACTTAAGCCACAGCACCACTTCCATTTTTCTAGTGGCTTATTGGAGATAAGAGTCTCATGGAGTTTCCTGCCTGGGCTGGCTTTGAACCATCATCTTCAGATCTCAGCTTCCTGAGTAGCTAGGATTACAAGCATTAGCCACTGGTGCCTGCTTTTGTGTATAGTTTTTTTTTTTTTTTTAAGGAACCTCCATATTGCTTTCCAGAGTGGTTGAACAAGTTTATATACCTACTAACACTGTAAGAGATCTTATTGCTCAGGTGTGGGGGGTGGGGATGGAGAAATTCCCTGTTCACACCTCTTTGTTGGAGAGAAAAAGTTGAAAAGCACAAGCACAATTGCCAAGAATTGATTCATACTGTTAAACCATTGGTGAGTAAATGGTATTTCAGGTAGTAGCAGCCTACATTCTCTTTTACTTCCAAGAAATACATAAACAAAAACCAAACAGTATTTAGAAGCTTCACAAGGAAGGAGGAGATCTTACTAGTCTTTCAGTTCTATTGTGGTTCCAATAGAAGTAATAGAAACATGGAAGGCTAGAACTGCTCTCTTAAGGATTGGGGATATTTGAATGTTGACAGACACCAATGTGGGAGCTTGTTATGGTACCACTGTAGGACAAAGGCCCCCTATTACCAGGATTGTTAAAATCAGGCTCTTCCTTGCTAAATTAACCTGTGTAGGGCAAAAACATGTACTCTGAGTAGGCCAGTGAGAACAGTCTGGTGTTTTGTGGAGAGAAAGACAATCCCAGAAAAACAAAAAATCAAAAACCAAAACAGCCTGGGGTTTGCTGAAAGTTGATGGCAATCGATGGAACTTAAATCTCAGCTCTGCTTCTGTGGACACAGCACATGGAGAAGATCTGGAAATGGCTATAACAGTTTATAAACAACCAGCAGCCCAGAGCCCAGATCTAAGGGAAGTGACTTAAATGCTGAGTTCAAGTTCTGGTAGAACAAAAGGGCAACATTGCCTTCTCCTATTTTCCACTCTTCTGGTTCTTTCTCT
The DNA here is from genome assembly GCF_019054845.1 of Dipodomys spectabilis. Classification (NCBI taxonomy): domain Eukaryota; kingdom Metazoa; phylum Chordata; class Mammalia; order Rodentia; family Heteromyidae; genus Dipodomys; species Dipodomys spectabilis. The sequence goes on from NW_024870775.1 coordinate 19,860,888, forward strand.
TCATGTTATCAGCATTTCACAAGGCTTAAAAAAAAACGCTGCATTTCCTGCATCCTTCCTCAATTTCATCTTTTACATCCAATCAATAGTCACGCCTTGCCAGTTTTATTTCATTCTGTCAATTTGACTGAAGCCTCCATTTCTTACACACATGCATATCTACACACACGTAAAACTCTTCTTTCTATTACGACTGCGCTAGCTCTGGCTTTTATTGAATAAATTCCCTATTTCAAATCTTTCTTTCTGCCAATCTGTTGTACAATGGTCCACAGTTCTAATTGTCTTTAAGTTACTCAGTTCCACACAAACCAGTGGTAACTGCTAATTGGACAATAAACATGAGACTCCTTACTCAAGGACTGGGTGCTCGTTGGAAGATAGGTCATATATAATTAACATTTTCTTCTTTCAAAGTGAGTAGAGCTCCACAGTATCTACTGATCTCAATGCAAATGCAAGGGCTACAAGGTCAATGCCATTATCTCATAATCTGATATTTTATCTTTCCCTCCTGTAGAGGTCCTGGCCATGGCTCATCTTCTTCAGTAAATACATCTTTGACTTCAAAGGCTTCTTAGCTCAACTTACCTGTGTTTCTTGTCTGATGGCTTTCTGTAGCTGAAGAAGCCTGCTTAGCTCCCTGTGTGCTAGTATTAACCCTCAGAACAGTAGCCCTTAACACAAAGATAGATGGGAATAGATAGGTAATGGCCTCTGCATCCTTGTCTCTTGGGAGCACAAGGCTGAATTGTGTTGTCGGTATCTCAGTAGATATCCAGTGAAACTGGGTTCCATTTTCCCACAGTGGCGTGGTAATCTACCTACCAACTCCTCCTCTACTGACTTCCCTTCTCTGTATCATAGCCAGGGTTATAGCCCTCAATTTCCTCAAAATAAGTAAGGAGATGTCTATATTTATTTTTGTTCACTAGAACCATGTCAAACTGAATTTTATTTTCCCTTGATTATGTATTTGTATTTTCACTGCTGCTTACATCTGTATGTTTCTTCAAATATGAAGATTTGATTCCCAGCAGAAATGAGACCATTTCTCTCTCTTTCTCTCTACTGAAATCACTCTAAAATAATCTATACTAACACAAATTATTGGTAGAGGTCTGCTTTTAGTGGAACTCAACTTGCCCTGTGCATTGCTAATCTCTATATATTGGCTGCACACTGTCCACTGAACAGTTTGCTGCTTTTCTTCCTCTGGAACATTTTCCTTTCCTTTTTGTGGATCAAAACACTATTTATCTTTGAAGATTGCACAATTTGTCTTTCTAAGAGGTAGAAAATATTCTTTCTTGCATGGTATTGCTGATGCATTTGCTTTGCTTCTGTGAGATGCTGAGCTCACTGAGAGTATGTTTTCTTTATTTTTGCGTCCATCATGGTGCCTGGTACTAGCAGGGGCTCAATAATTGTATATTAAATTAGTTAAGTTGGTGGTCAGGGGTAGAAATCTTTTATCCTCCATTATAAGTTTCCATATTTGTCAGGCAGTAGGACAATTTGAATTCCTGGGACTCTAATGGTTCAAGCTAGCATCTTCATTCAGTGGATTCTGGCTGTTCACTCAGTTGATCCTTTTGTGTATTTCCAAGAGCATAGCAGCATGTTCTGATTATTTTTCAGGCTTGGAACTGGAGTTAAAATATCTTCTGGATACTCATAGCCCCTTGTGGTACAGCTGGAGCTTACTGGTAGCATGTATTTTCAGTGATCTCTAAGCCTATCACAGCTTCATCTTTCAACTACAATTCCTCCCCTCCATGGTGAGTGAACCACAGTGATTACTGGAGCATAATGGAGGAAGCATTAAGTGGGGTTAAGTAGAAAATGCTGATGGTCCATGTGTGGCCTGTGCATATTCCTCAAGGGAATTACAATCACACATGCTGTCCTCCTTTCTTAAATGCTGGTACATTGAGATGCCTAAGGCCTGCTTGCCAAGACAGCTGGGCTGCAGCCTCTGAGTATCTCCTTCTGGGAATAAATGCCTTACTGGGTCTTTGCCTTTCAGCCAGGGCAGCATTCATCACAGATGTCTGATGGAAGGTCAGACTTTAGGGTAAATGGTCAGAACACAGCAGCTAACTGTTGACAGGGTCCCGGATCACTCAAGTTGGGGGGTGGGTGGGAGGGCTGAGCCTGAATTCTTGACAGCCTGTCTCCAGCATGGTGTCTTTGGCCTACATGAAGCTGAGATGTGTGTGTGTGTGTGTGTGTGTGTGTGTGTGTGTGTGTGTGTGTGTGTGTGTCTGTGCGCGCGCGCGCACGCATGCGCATGCTCGCATGTGTTTGTCTGAGGATGCATGTGCATGCATATGTACATACACACACGTGGGCATTTGATATGGTATCCAGTTCTAAAGCTTCTTGAGCCACAATGGGACATAGATAATGCTTTCTTTTTTCAAAAGAAGTAGGGTGATGTCTGTGGTCATTTTTGTCTATACAGTGACAGACAGTAGATGAGAATTTTATTTTACCTTGACTATTTCTTTTTATTTTTATTATGGCTTCATGTTGTGTTTTTTTTTGTGTCTTTTACAATGTCTTCTCCAATCATATCAGCTTACACTTGTTTTGCTTCTCTGAACTCTTATAGCACTTGAAGTTCACACACTTAATTACTGAGATACAGTTTCTCTTACATCATTCTGTTTGCCTTATAAAGTTTCCACATAACCTCTGCCAGTGAACCATCAGCTTCAATAGAATCAGAACTATGATTTAGGCTTTTGGATGTGCCTTGTTATTTTATTTCCTAAAACCTAATATAGCAATGGGGTCAGAGGAACACATAGCTATCTACTTTTTTAAAAATATTTTTTATTGTAGAGATACTGTACAGAGGGGTTACAGTTGCATGAGTAAGGTAATGAGTACATTTCTTATCGAGCATTGTTACTCCCTCCTTTGTTTTTTCCCTTCCATCCCTTCCCTCCCCACCTCCCCAACTCCTCCCTCATCCCCCCACAAAGTTGTAAAGTTCGTTTTCAACATAGTACCTTGTACATCTCATTGTTACAATGGTTCAATCTGCATCCTTGTTTCAGCATTTTGTTATTTCCCTTCCCCTCCCCAAATTAGAAAAATGTATATACAAGATGCAGGGCACCAGAATCAAATGCAGTGACAACAAGGGTTATACCATGGGGAAAGAACATTCAAAAGAAACAAAAAAATCACATAGTATGTTAAAAACAACAGCAACAAAGAAAAATCCTCTTGTGTCCCTGTCTTGGGGAGTTCTTTTCATTTAGCATCATCTTATATGGTCATATGTACATACCTTTTGACTTTTCTACTTATCTGATAAGATTATCCTAGATGTATACTACTAGTTATTGCAAATAAGGAAAAACCATGGGACCTATGTTTCTTTGGGTCTGGCTTACTTCACTTAATATTATTTTTTCTAAGTCTTTCCAACTCCTAACAAATTGGCAGTGTCATTCTTTCTGATGGAGGCATAGAATTCCATTATATATATAATTTTCTTGATCCATTCATCTACTGAAGGGAAAATACTGCATTGTTGGTGGGAGTGTAAACTTGTCCAGCCACTTTGGAAAGCAGTATGGAGGTTCCTCAAAAGACTACATATAGAGCTCCCCTATGACCCAGCAATCCCACTTTTGGGCATTTACCCAATTGAGCTATCTACTTTTGATGAAGCATTGATTTAAGTTAATAGAATTAATAGTTTCATTGTATCAAGCCAGATGGACTGAAAAAATCCTTCTTGTCTAAGATCATTTATCTCTTTCACTCGGAACAAGGACCATATATTTAAAAATTAGTCTTTGTTTTAGAATCATGGATCTGTCCTTCTCCATGAATATTTAGGACTTAATTTATACTATCCTGTTTTATATTTGCAGGATAGTATTAAGCAACTCTTATTTGTTATCATCCAAAGTCCTTTGAACTCAGTTATGTTGGTTTACTTCTTCTGCCCTAGATATAAATTCAGGCATCTCCAAGAATTTTCTGAGTCCCAAGCAGATCTTTAGCTCTAGGCAATCATTCAAAGTTTGAACTGGATTTAAAGGCAAAAATTTTCTTTTCCCATAGGAAGGTTTGTAGCAGGATGACACTGTGGGAGAGGGAGAGTGAAAGCCACTTCTCCCCGTCTGATTTAGAACCTCTCTAATTTGCTAACAAATATTTCTCCTCTGCCCAGGATTTATGAGGTGACGTTGGGGCATCAAGGAGAGAGATAAGAATGGGAAAGTCTTGATTTAATCAAGTCCACAATATGCTATGGTCCTAGGACACTTTCAGATTGATTATTTCACTCAACAGGTACTTCAGTTTGTACTTTGGGAATCCCTGTATCTAAGACACTCTCATTTATAGTCTCCTTGGTGCAGGAGATGACCTTTATTTAAACTCATTTTTTATAGTTGCTTGTTCAGGGATGCCAATCCCTGGAATCTGACCCAGAGCTTCTCCTCTGAAAATTCAGTTGCTCCTTGGACACTAGTTTTTCCATTCTGGCTGCCTAGCCCTTGGCTGTTTGTACACTGTTCACCTAAGCAACTTTGAAAGTTGCAAGGTGAAATGAACAGAGTACTAATGTCTCCTTTACTGTTAATATTAAGACATTTGTCTAGCTCATTTCTTGGTAGTTTTTCCAATGGGAATTGAACAGTAGTCAGTTTTTAAATGGTCCTATGGAAGCTTTCTCAAGAGGTTTAAAGTAAAGGACAGATGTTCTTTGCTTTCTTCATGAAGGAAAGAACATATTGAATTCCTTTTATAAAAATCATCGCTACACTTAATATAATTTTTCCAAGTCTTTCCATTTTTAACAAATGGGGCAATGTCATTCTTGCTGATGGAGGCATAGAGTGCCATTGTGTATATATACCACATTTTCTTGATCCATTCATCTACTGAGAGGCATCTGGGTTGGTTCCGTATCTTAGCTATGGTAAATAATGCTGCAATAAACATTGTTGTGCTGGTAGCTTTAGTATGGTCTTGTTTGTGATAATTTGGGTAAATGCCCAAAAGTTAGATTGCTGGGTCATAAGAGGAGCTCTATGTGGAACCTTTTGAGGAACCTCCATACTGCTTTCCAAAGTGGTTGAACAAAGCTAATCCTCCCACTAGCAATGCAGTAGAGTTCCCTTCTGTCCACATCCCCTCCAGCATCTGTTGTTATTAGAGTTCTTGATTGTAGCCATTCTAACTGGGGTGAGGTGGTATCTCAATGTTTCCCTTATTTACAATAACTAGTATATGTCTGAGACAAGAAGAAACCGTCAGATAAGTTGATGTTAGCCTAAATGAACCCCAAGATAAGAACTCAAATGGTTTTTCTTTCTTGCTATTTTTTTAAACATATTTATAAGATGATTTCTTTGTTGCTTTGTATGTCCCTCCTCCACGGTATAACCCCTGTTTTCACTGTATTTGATGTTGGTATAATTTGTGGAGGGTAAGGGAAAAAACCAATTGTTTAAATAGGGATACAGGTGGACCCATTGCAACAAGAGGTTATGTCGAAAAACGAACTTTACAACTTTGGCGCGGGGCGGGGGTGGGGGGAGACCGGGGGAGACGGGGGTGGAGATGGGATGGCACGGGAAAGGGAAACAAAGGAGGAGGCAACAATGCTTGATAAGAAATGTACTCATTACCTTGCTCTTGTAATTGTAACCCCTCTGTAGGGTACTTTCACAATTGAAAAAAAAAATCATCGCTAACAATGCTATCTTCATTTCTCACTACTGTGTCCATGATGTGGATAAGGGCATGAAGTGTTTGAAAAGTTTTTGATCATCTTCTATATGCTAGGGTAACTGAGGTTGCTCTATAGTAAGGAATGATTCCCATATCTCGTTGGCTCCCACCAACAAAGACTTATTTCTCACCAATATTTCCTTTAAGTTAGCTGTGTGCTGTTACCATTGCTTCCCCCAGGACCCAATCTAGACTCTTGGAAACACTGCTAAATATGTATACTGATGTACTACTGATTTTAAAAGCTTTGATATAAACATGATCTATAATTCTTTTGCTCCCAAATCATTGGCCCAGACTTAGCCACAGGGAAATGCCCAATGTTAGTGTGAATACACCCCTCCCCTGCCCCCATGATAAATAAATACTCATAAACAACAATAAAATCTGTCATACTTTGAAAATTTGTACCTAATTCAACTCCTCACTTCAGAATGAAATAGATATTAAAATATGAAAATTTAGCAAAATTCCCACTTTAATTAGCTAACACATTTGTGCTTTCTGGAGGCAGCACATTATGGGATAGTAGAAACAGTGTAAATTCTGGAACCCCAATTCTGCACTTTAACCCACTGAAGGCATTGCACAGGGAGTTGGATTAGTGAACAAACAACCTCTGTTCATCAGTAAAATGGGACTTAAAGTACAGCTGTCCTCATGGTTGCAAGGACTGGTATTAGTGCATGCTATTTTATTTATCTTGAGGATGAAGGAGTAAAAAGTAAATGTTAATTCATGTCAGTGCCAGGTTCTAGCCTCACCCAAAGCATGACCTCTTTATTGCATGAGCCAATACATTGCATTTTTAAACATTTAAAAATATTGATAACAGACAATTGTCTTCTGAGGTCTGGAAGAATGTTGACTCTTATTCTAGGATTAACCTCTCTTCATAACTTCAGAGATATAATAGTAATAAATAATTTTCCTGAAGGAACAGGTAATTTAAAAAACTCCATATTCTGGCTACAAAATACTGTTTTAGGCCCCCAAATATCAGAAGTACAAATGTTGAAATTTATACTGGGTTTTCTGGTTAAATCTGGATGGAGCACATCTTTGGGTGGAGGAACATCACCCAGCTTGCTTCATTGGTTGTGTGATCTGCTCTGGTCTTTTAAGAATGAGTTTGGATTCTAGTTTCAGACAGGAAGTAAAGCTAGTGTGTGCAATAATTAAACACTTGCCAATGAGTTCTCTGGAAACATAGCTCTAATCCTATTGAAAATCCTTTAAGTATCTCTATCACCTGTTGAGTAAGATTGCAGAATTGATTTTTCTATGTTTGTAGTGTATATTATGATATGGACACACTGCGTTTTCCTACGCCTTCCCCTCTGTGCTTTGTTATTATTATTATATTGATATGACCCCGGTCTGTTCCTCCACATCTACAATTTTATTCAGGCCTAACAGCAACTACCATTCTATAACTCTTTGGTGCAAGGCATGACTTAGGACTAGTACTACCATGTGACAGATGATAAAATTGAGATTGACATGAATAAGATAATTTGTCCAGGTCTTATAAAGTCATGGTGCAGAGATTTGAAATTTGATATGGTGATACCACAGCTTGTTCCGTTTCTGATACTTTAGTGCTTTCCTTTGCCAGAAATACCCTCTTTCCCCCATCCCCCCCGCCCCGATCCACTGTATTCCTGAAAACATTGGTTTTTTAACTTAGATCACATACCAACTTAAAAAAACTCTTCCAGATTTCCTTCATGGTCTCCACTTATTTCCCAACTAACCAAAACATTTCTAAAATAATCTCTTAACCTCTTCTTAAATAACCAGGCAAGTTTGTTATTGCATTGGATCATGTACTTTATGTTATTTATTTATTTTTTTGTTGGTTTTTTTTTTTTGGGTCCGGTCGTGGGGCCAGAACTCTGGGCCTGAGCACTGTCCCTCAGCTCTTCAGCTCAAGGCTAGAGCTCTACCACTTGAGTCACAGCACCACTTCCGGCTTTTTTCTTTTTGCTTATGTGGTGCTGAGGAATCGAACCCAGGGCCTCATGCATGCAAGGCAAGCGCTCTACCACTGAGCCACCTTCCCAGCCCATGTACTTTATTTTTTTATTTTTTATTTTTTTTGTTGGTTGTGGGGCCTGAACTCTGGATCTGGGCACTGTCCCTGAGCTCTTCAGCTCAAGGCTAGCACTCTACCACTTGAGCCACAGTGCCACTTCCAGCATTTTCTGCTTATGTGGTACTGAGGAATCGAACCCAGGGCCTCATGCATGCAAGGCCTGCACTCTACCACTGAGCCACCTTCCTAGCTCCATGTACTTTATTGTTAAACTCAGACCTACATTTATGTTACCCCCAAGTATTTAACCATATGTTCTGTAAGCATCAAGGCCCCAGAACATGGTTGTCAAATAATAAAAAAATTAAAAAAAGAATTCCAAAGGTGATTTTTACTCTCTTAAGCAACTCAGTTTCATCTGGTGGCTTTTCTAGGTACCACTTATAGGCAGTGCAACTTACCTGCTATAACCTAAGAAAGCCAGCTGGAGATGAAAAAGATCCTAGACATTGTACAACAAATGAAGAAGCACAGATGAAAATACCCAATAAAGTAACTGACACATGTTAGACCTTCAGTCAATCTGAGAACTCTTCTGTTCTCTCCATGCCCCTAGATCATCCTTGCTTTCAAATCAGCAGAAGTGTATGTCTTTAGAGGATTCTCCCCAGCGTCCCTGCCCTAAAAAGAATTCATGCTGCTTAACTAACCGTGGAGGAGGGGCAAAGCAGAAAGGTCTGGCAGTGCTCCCTGCTAGGAAAGGACTCTCTTCTATAACCTGGTAAAGTACTTTCAAGCCCACTCTTCAGAATGCACAGTGCTGAGTGTAAGGTATCATTACTTTAAACTCGAGCAAAGTACAGCTTAATCACAGTTTATAAAGGATAGGGGAGGAAAAGGCTACAATTCACTTTAAAAAAAATCAATGGTGTTTCCTCTGAATGACACTTCTTTCCTGCCAGGTCTTTTCTTGACTAAACCTTCTCTGGGGCTTCCAACAACTTTTATACATACATTATAAAAATATTGCACTAGAAAATAATGTACAAAGATCTTTTTTTTTTTTTTTTTTGGTCCAGTCGTGAGGCCTGAACTCTGGGCCTGGGCGCTGTCCCTCAGCTCTTCAGCTCAAAGCTAGTGCTCTACCACTTGAGGCACAGTGTTACTTCTGGCTTTTTTCTTTTTGCTTATGTGGTGCTGAGGACTCAAACCCAGGGCCTCAGGCATGCAAGGCAAGCGCTGTACCACTGAGCCACCTTCCCAGCCCTTGTATAAGGATCTTTAGGCCAGGTTCCTGAGCATTTATCTCTAGAAATGGAGATGATGTGGTCTTCATTTGGAGGTTGACACTGTTTATGAACCTTCTGACATTGCTTCTTTTTAAATTTTTATTTATTTATTACTTTAAAATTTTTTCATTGTAAAAGGGATATACAGAGGTTTTACAGTTACATAAGTCAGGTAATGAGTACATTTCTTTTTGAACAGTGTTACCCCTCCCTCATTTTCTCCCATGACGTTGCTTCTTATAGCCAACAACTACGAGAGTTCATAAGAACCTCTGAGATGCTTTAGCTTTTAGGTTTTCTTTCTGGATGGTATGATTTAAGCTCAGAGAGGTTAGTTTTTTGCTTCTATGTCTTTGAGTTGATTAGAGGATACAATAAGAAATATAGCCCAGTGTAAGTACTACCAGGGGGCATTTTCCAGGACTGGTAGATCAAACTTTGTGGCATTATTGGTGATTGTATCCTTCTGCTCAATAGCCACCATACTATCAGACTGGTTGCCTTAAATCCCAGAAAATTATGCTTTCTGCAATTCTGAAGTTCTAAGTCTAAGGAGAAGGTGCCACCAGTGTTCGATTATGGCAAAGCCTCTCCTGTCTATGGACAGCTACCCTCTCGCTTTGTCTTCACATGGCCTTTCCTCTGAGTATGTGCAGAGAAAGCTCTCCTGGGCCTCTCCTCCTTTATAAGGACCTATTGGATCAGGGTTTTCATTTTGTGACCTCATTTAATATTAATGATCTCCCAAAGACACCCTGCAAAGACTATCACATTAGCGTTGGTCCTCAACATATGAATTTGGGTAGAAATAATTCAGTCTGTTACATGATAAAAGAAGAGGCCACTGTTTTTGTTAAAGTGGAAACAATATATACTATTTTCAGAGGGAAGGTCTAGGTTGGTGTACTATGGCTGGATATCCCCGAATCCCATGAATAAAATGGATCTTTTCTTACTCTTCATTCTATTGAACAGAGGTCTGTATGTGTTATCTCATAACCTCCTCTTGGAATGCTCAGTATAACTCCCTTTTCTTTGGGAGTCCTTCTGCCTCCGCATCTGCTCACTCATCTTCCTTTGCTTCTAGTACCTGCTCGTTTATAGGATACAATGCCACCTGAGGCTTTGTATCTAGCTTCTTTTTATCTCCCTATAATCTCGTACTCCTCTTGACAAGCTCCCATTGATTCAATTCTCACCTCTCTCCCAACTCTCAAACCTGAATAATAACTGCTTGCTGGAACTCTCCATAGATTGCCTTAAAATTTTGAAACTGAACTCATTATCCCTTCCTCAATATCTTCTAGCCAACTCTTACTCCTGCCTTCCTAGAATCTGGGTTAGTTTCAGCTTTGCCTTTATTTCCCACTTAAATCCCATTACTCAGAATCTCTTTATCTCCTAAGGTTTTTATTACTATTTATTTTTCTCCCATTGTTTCCATCAAATTTAGAGTGTCAACGCATGTAATGTGACACAGCACAGTGGGCACCTAACTTATCTCTATTCACACTATACCATCTGATTGTGGCTTCCAGATAAACCTTTCTGAAGTTACTTTCTGATCATTGTTCTTTTTGCACATTGTTAAGAAAGCTTTTTCATAATACTCAACTGACTACAATTACTTTTTAAAAATATAATTTTATTGAGCCAGGTGCTGGTGGCTAATGCCTATAATCCTAGCTACTCAGTAGGCTGAGATCTAAGGATCGCGATTCAAAGCCAGCCCGGGCAGGAAAGGCCATGACACTCTTATCTCCAATAAACCCCTCACAAAACCAGAAGTGGTGCTGTAGCTCAAGTGGTAGAGCACGAGCCTTTAGCTGAAGAGCTGAGCAACAGTGCCCAGGCCCAGAGCTCAGGCCCCACAACCACCACCGCCACCACCACCACCACCACCACCACCACCACCATCACCACTACCACCACCAATATATATATATATGTGTGTGTGTATATGTATATATATAATTTTATTGTTATTGTTAAGGTGTTGAGCAGAGAGATTACCATTTCACAAGTTATGGTGTACATTTCTTTTTTGAACAATGTCACCTCTTGCTTCACTTTCCCCCAATTTTTTCCTTCCGATTCCTACCCACAAGGTACATAGTTCATTTGCTATCTAGTGTATACTGAATGCCATGACTGCATTTGTTCACCCTTCCATCCTCCATTTCTGTGCCCCGTGTGCCTCCTAAAATTAAAAAATCAAATATCACAACCACCACTATCACCACCACCACCAAGGTGGCTGGTGACTCTAGCCCAGAAGACCACACAGACACCAAGTCACATACCACAAAGCTGACAAGGCAAGCTGACAAGGCTGTGCTTTTTGGGCTAGGGGCCATGCTTCTCTTTGTGCAAAGGGGGTATCTTTATAGGGCCAAGGGCTAGGGATGGAAAATTCCTCCAGTGGGCAGGGAGTACACTGCAGTTGCAGCTGGGGCCAAAGATAAGACATAGCCAATGCCCAGGTTTACTGATTGCAACCGTGGTTAGGTCTGAGTGGAAGGGATTCCTCTGATGCAGCTGGAGGCTATTGGGTGTGAGGGTAGGAGTTAATACTTGGGGTTAGGTCTGGTCTGGTCACCTGATTTCAGGGAAAGGGCTGAAGATCTAAGATGGAGGTTGTTAAATCAAAATGGTGGAGGACACACTACCACTACCACCACCACCAACAAACCCATGCTACCATTTCTTGGAATTTGTTTTGATAATTAGTATTTTAAATTTTCAGAGAGGTTACGCCTTTGGGTTCCTCCCCTAAGTTCATATCCTCTTGTAGTCTGACTGTGTGTGAATGTCAAGTCCTGTATAGGCTACCATGTTCAGTTATATCTTAGATCTAAATTCCACATATGAAAGAAAACATGCACTACCTCACTGGGCTTGGCTTATCTCATTTAACATGATTTGTTTTAAGTGCATTTCCCTGCAAATGCCATATTATTCTTTCTAATGGATGAGTAAATGTACCACATGTTTTTGATCCACTCATCTGGGCACTGAGATGTTTAAAATTGACTTTAACATGATGCTCAACTCCTTGTTAGTGTACACTAAACACTAACAAGTCATTACAGCTTTTCATTTTCTCTATTCTTCTGTCTAGCTCCACATGTATTTTTATAGTTGTCATTATTGGTATTTCCCTACATCCACCTTTTTTCTTACTAAATCCTTTAAAAAAACTCTTTGTTTTTGAGCCCTCATTATCCATTCTTTTATTGTACCTCAATAGGAAAATATATATAACAGTGAAGAGATGAAATGGATGATGATTGGTTCAGTGACCAAAGTCCAAGGTGACCAGAGTGAGCCTGATGTGACTCAGCCCAAGGAGGAGGAAAAGAAATTATTATGATGTTGAAAGGGGTTGCACTGATCAAGATGCATTGTGTTTATAAACCACTCTGTTAAATAACAACTCCTTTGTACAACTACTTAAAGATAATTAAAATGTATTTTTTAAAAAGGAAATAATCGTGACCTATGATTGGGTCAGAAGTACTGTCTTCCACCATAAACAAGAAAATACTTTGAGAGAAATATCTACAGGTTCTAGTTTCCTTTTATAGAAAATTATAAGTGTAGTCTCCAAGTTTCATTTCTCATTTATTTAAAAGTTGTAAACAAAGGCAAGAGGATACAGCCAAGATAAGAAAAAAAAAATGGCAGGGTCTAAGAGAGCCCCATTTCCACATACTCATTTCTATCAAAAAAACTCTCTCTCAGTTATTACTATAAGAAAAGACAGCACACTGGGATGGATGGAAGATAGTCTAAGACTTTGGATGATACCAGAGGATCAAGTAGAGTTGTTCCAAAATAGAAGAAGTAGGAGAAATGTTGACAGGAAGGCATTACTGCAAAGTGCACTGCTTAATAAATATGAAGAATGATTGGAAGTTGGAAGCCGACACTAAATCATGGGGAGTCTGATGGATGAAACTGGGTAAACAAAGGAAAGACTAGACCATATTCATGAGTCTGGTACATCTATACCATGTCTACATGAAAATCCTTCTAAGCCCAATGAGTAGCCTGAAATTTTAATTTTTAATTTTACTTTTTGCTTCACTAGAGCCACAGTAAGAGACAAACAATATTTTAAACACTTTTCCAGCAATGTATCTTGACACATGGGGTCTTTGATATAATATTGAGTATTGAAATTTTTTCTTCAGATTTTTTTTAATATATACTAGCTGTTCATCCAAAAGCTACTTTGGCATAATTTTCTTTCCCTCATCTATTTAAAACAGCTTTACTAGGCTACCAAAGTCATGATATTAGACTGGCTAAGACTCTATTTTAGTTTATTCTGGCCTAGCTATGACAGAATGTAAGTGTACTTTCTACCCCTAATCCTTACTGCCATATAATGAACTGCCCATGGTTAATTGTATGAATCAAGACATAGAAATTGTTCCTTCATTAAGACTGAAATTATTTTCCAACCTCTTGATTAGTTCTGGTTCTTATTAATTTAATTATCCACTATAATTTATTAAAAATACTGTAATGATCAAAGGTGGTTGTAAACTTTTAAAAACAAACCATATTCTCTTGAGAATTTTTGCATTTCTCACAAAGTTGGGTTACTGCCTAAGAAAATTTTCAGTGGAGCTAAGTTATTTCAACAGAAATTTTATTGTTGCTTTGCACTACAATTACTCTTGTCACTATAATAAAGACTTACTACATTTGGATATAGAGTTAAAGGATATAAAATCATTTAACATTCATTGTCTGATTAAAAGAGATAAAATGCATTAGGAAAAGTCCTGGACCTAGAATTAGAATCGAATCCTTACCATTTATTAGATATATGATCTAGCTATTTCAGGTTTCTGAACCTTAATTTCCTTGTCTTGTGAGTATTACCTTAACATACAGTGAATCTCCAGCTCTTTTCTTGCCATACAAAATTCCTCAGCCAATTACTATGGTAATATAGAGGCTTCTCCAGTACTTGGAGGATCTTATAGGTGAAATGTGGATGTGTCGTCACTTCTCTTCTTCATCATTTGTCATTTTATTTGTCAATTTTATTTCAGTCTTGTTCTCTGTGTCCCTTTGCCTACTGGCCAACCTTAGCTACTCTCATATCTTTACCATGAATGGAATTCATTACTAAGACATGATTAAAAGGAAAATTTGTGTGTCGTATTTTTTTGAGAAAAATTCAGGAAATCTGAGGAGAATTATACACAATTGGAAGTATTTCTAAGTGAGAATCAGTCTTCATTGTTTCATCTGTTCCTCAACTACTCCTCCCAACAAGAAATTGCTGATTGGAAACTCTCTCCTGTCTTGCTTTCCTCAGTGTCTCTGAGCCCATCCTATTTATCAGTCAGACTTCCATTCTTGGCTCTTCCCTTCTACAAGGTCTAAACCCACAACCTACCAAGCCATATTAGGCCATGTCAAACTAAAATTTTCCCTTCCTTCCTTCTTTTCTTCTTTCCTTCCTTCCCCCCTCACTCTTTCCTTCCTCCTTTTTGGTAGTACTAGTTATTTGGGTTCAGAATCTTACACTTGTTATCCAAGTGTTATATCATTTGAACCAGCTTTCCCTGCCTTAGTTTATTTTTCTGATAGAGTCTCCTGTTTTCACCCAGGGCTGGCCTCAACTGCTAGCCTCAAATCTCTGCTCCCTGCATAGCTAGGGTAAAAGTTGTGTATCACCATGCCTGGCCCTCCTTTTACTTTTTCAAAGGGAGAAATAAGTTATTTGTTTTTGGGCTGAAAAAGAGAGCTTACTTTTTTCATCATTCTTAATCAAGACTACATTATAACTAAACATTTTCATAAACATGCATTCCCACCAAAACAAAAAAAACAAAAAATATCTTTTCTTCCAAAGGACTCTTGCTGCCCCCTTAGATCAACTGCTTGAAACTATGGCCAGGCTTTAAACCACAGTAAAAGATTTTTCCTATAATGTGGATTCATTGTAAAGACTCAATAACCTATCAATAGTAGTCCAAGGAAGGGCTTAATCAGATGGCTACTTGGATTTAGCTCACAAGCTTGTCACCATTTTCTTGGGAGGAAGAAAGGGTTCCACAAATGAAGTATCAGATTCTTTATGTTTCTGCAGGCCTCTCAAACATCTTGGTAAATTGTATGTGTGTGTGTGTGTGTGTGTGTGTGTGTGGGTGCGCGCGGGCATGCCTGTACATGCACATGCATAAGCCAGTAACAATTTTCTCTTCTATTGATAGAGTTTTTACCTCATTTATCATTTAAAACATATTTTTGGTGGGGGATTAGTATATGGCAATCATTTCCTGAAATTAAACCCTTATTGTCCAACCAAGAAAATAAAACCAAGTTCAGTTGGGCCCTGGTGGCTCACGCCTGTAATCCTAGCTACTCAGGAGGCTGAGATCTGAGGATCAAAGTTCACAGTCAGACAGGGCAGAAAGTCTGTGAGACTCTTATCTCCAATAAACCACTAGAAAACCTGAAGTGGCGCTGTAGCTCAAGCAGTAGAGCACTTGCTTTGAGCTGAAGAGCGCAGGGACAGTGCCCACGCCCAGAGTTCAAGCCCCACTACCGAAAAAAAAAAAAAAGAAAGGACATAAAACCAAGTTCACCTATTTTTTACATTATGGGTACAGGAGTTTGAACTCAAGGCCTTGTGCTCGCTCAGCTTAAATATACAACTGGTGATCTACCAGTAGTCATGCCTCCAATCATGCTTTTTTCTGGTTATTCTGGAGATGGAGTCTTGAGGACTTTTCTACGTAGGCTGGCTTCAAAACTTAAGCTTTCTGATCTCTACTGAATACTTAGTATTATAAGCATGATTCATTGTACCTGGCCACAAACAAATCTTTTATGTGAAAAAGCAATGATTATGAACACATGTGGCTCATTCTACATGTTACCAAGACCTTTATTTTGTTTTGAGGTCAATATAGAAGATACAAATATCTTCACTTTCCATGCAGAATGAAGACTGTGGAGTAGGAGAAAGGACTTGATGATTCTCATCCATTTTGGCTTTTAGGACCTTAACTATTTTGAAACAAGAATGGCAACCTAATTGCCTTTCTTTTATTTCTTCTCCCTCCCTATGACTATCTTAAGGTTCTGGTTGAATTTATAACAAGTGCTAGGGATGGAGATGTGTGTGTGTGTGTGTGTGTGTGTGTGTGTGTGTGTGTGTGTGTGTGTGCACATGTGCACATACACATGTGTATGATTTACAGACAAGATATGCTATTACTTATTGTAGATACTAACCTAATCCATGTGTTCCCTCTTTTTTTCCTTTGAGCTTGTCATAGTCTTTAAATCTTTGAGCAGAAGCAAAACTACTTTCTACAATTTTGTCCAGGAGACTACCTAATCATTTTTAGGAGGAAATGCTTCTTCTCTAACTGTATAGTTATTTTCTTATAAGTGGAAGAATCTCCATTCTTTGTAACTATACTGGTCTCCTCTAGCAATCCTACTGACTCCTCATTCTGTAAGTTGACATATATAACTAGCAATTTTCAAACGAGGTCAGGCTTTTCCCCTTCAGAAGTGGAGCTTCTCATAGGACACGTGTGTGTGTGTGTGCGCGCGCGTGCGTGCGTGCGCAGGCACACACGCGCGTGTTCTCAGCATGCTATTCTTTGTCTAAGCAGCTTTGCTTTGGGGAGATTTTTTAAAAGCAGTATTGGATGGCCAAATGGTACACATATCTCTTAAATATAAGCCATACAAGTGTAGCTGAGGCCCTTATTAAAACATCTTTCAAAACATGGACACTTTAGACACTGGAAGCAGTGTTGCTGTTTGTAAACTGAAAGTCAGCTAAATTCCGCATATACTACAGAATGCCAAAAAGGCCTGTGTTCTGGACATTCCCATGTCTAGAAATATAGCACAGGAATGACCTCCAAAATTTTATTTGAATTTAAGGCTGTGGGTAATGTGAAACAGAGACAGACTTACTGTCTCTGGTTTACAGTTCAAGGTGGTTTACAGTCCAAAGATGATCAACCATGGTTTTATTCCAAGTTTATTTCGCATTAGATAATTATGAATAAAGAAAGACTTACCTTTACCTTTATTAGATATGGCTCCACAACACTGACCATGACTTCTCATGAGACAATGTAGAAGCTCTGTCACTAACATCTATACTCAGTCTGGTCCTAGAGTTCCCAGAGCTTGAGGCCTTGAAAAGGAAATGAAAATTAGGAGGCTTTAACTACAGCAGATAGAAAAGAAGCTTCTTCAAATAACATCTGGTCATAGTAATTGCTGTTTTTTTTAAAAAAAAAACAAAACTTTGTTGTCCTATTAGGGAAAATACAATGTATTTTTCCCTTAAGATATAGTAAATATATAGTGTTAAATATGTAGCAACAAATTTAACATCTCAATGTATTTAAAGTCCAAAAAAGTGTAATCACATAGATTATGCATTCAATACACCTTGTATTAGTTCATCAACATAGTGGTAAGACTAAACCAGCAGAGTGACTGGTGATTAGGAACACAGGGTCTCAGAGATTGCATTTTAACAATACAATTTACTGTATCTATATGACCTTGGGCAAATTACTGTTGGGGAACAGCTTGTTTTTAAAATATGGCTGATGCAACACCAGTCCATAACCCACCTAATTCAACATTAAGAATTCACATATAGGGCTGGGAAGGTGGCTCAGTGGTAGAGTGCTTGCCTTGCATGCCTGAGGCCCTGGGTTCAATTCCTCAGCACCACATAAGAAAAAAGCCAGAAGTGGTGCTGTGGCTCAAGTGGTAGAGTGCTAGCCTTGAGCTGAAGAGCTGAGGGACAGCGCCCAGGCCCAGAGTTCAGGCCCCACGACCGGACCCAAAGAAAAAAAAAAAAAGTAAGAATTCACATATAATAAAGGTCTGACATTGGATTAAGTTTTTTTTTTTTTTTTTTTTGGGTCCGGTAGTGGGGCCTGAACTCTGGGCCTGGGCGCTGTCCCTCAGCTCTTCAGCTCAAGGCTAGCGCTCTACCACTTGAGCCACAGTGCTACCTCCGGCTTTTTTTCTTTTGCTTATGTGGTGCTGAGGAATTGAACCCAGGGCCTCAGGCATGCAAGGCAAGCACTCTACCACTGAGCCATCTTCCCAGCCCTGGATTAAGTTTTAAAGAAATATCTACTCCAAGTTGGGGACCCGGTGGCTCAAGCTGATAATCTGAGCTATTCAGGAAGCTGACATTTGAGGATTGCTATTTGAAGCTAGCTGGGGCAGGAAAGTTTGTAAGAATCTTATCTTCAGTTAACTCCAGCAAAAGGCTGGAAGTGGATTTGAGGTTCAAGAAGGAGAGCTCTAGCCTTGAGCACAAAAACTCAAGGATAGCACCCAAGCCCTGAATTCAAGACCTAGGACTGGTGTACACAAGCACAGAAAAAGAACATTTCCTGTTTGAGGTCATCCACTGAATTACAACTGAATTGCCCCTAACTCCTCCCAGACATTGAGAATTCCTCTGAAATCCACCTGACCAGAAGGAGAAATTGGACTTTAGATACTTAGGACTTTTATTCAAGGACAAAATAATTTAATTTGAGACTTTAATTAGTTGAAGCTTTACTGTTCATGGGGATTTAATTTTGAGACTAATCAGTCCCTAAGAATTTGGTGATAGAGGTTTGAATTAAAATTTGGTTCATGTTGCTTTTGGCATTTTAATATTACAGTATCATTTTCATTCTGTTTTTATTTGAATTTTATATTGTTTGGCTCTAGCTAACAAGAAGTGGCAAACGTTCCTGATGCTCTCATAAGATACATGCTCACCGGTCAGTAGGTGGTAAACCCAGGAGCCAGATCCAAGGATTCAGGAGTCTGAATGCATGTTCTGATGTGCTTTGCTTTGCAACATGTACTCAAAAGAAATAGACACAGATTTGTTAGGGCAATTTTGGAGGTGTCAAAGATCATATGTGTGACTCTTGTTCCAATTTATTTATAATGTAATTTATAAGGCTATGTGTTTGGGGTGGGGTGCAAAGAAGGAGAGATTTCTATAGCTGTATCAGTTTTCAGTGTAAGCTCTGTACAGCTGATGGGGTCCTATGACTCATCAGATCCCAAATTATTAGAGTTGTCTATGACAAGGTCTCTGGCAAGCTCCAAAAGAAGTTATAACGCAGACCACTGGAGCAAAGCCATGCCATCTGTGACAGAAAGTGTTCATTGTTTGAGATGCAGTTCCTGGCATGCTCTGCAGCATTGTGGAGGACATTAAGTGATTATGCAATTGAGCTACTCATGATGAGTTGGATATTATCAGACCTATTAAGTAATAAAGTCAGAAGAACGCAGTAGAAATTCATTGTATGATGGAAGTACTATTCTCAGGACGAGAACTGAAAGGATCCTGGGAGCACAGCTGAGTGAACAGGTGGCCCAGACTGAGTAAACAGAAGTGGCACAGATGCCACTTCTTCGCTCAACTTATGGCTTCATGGAGTTCACCATGACAAACTGTTCAAAGAGGAAAAAAGTTTCCAGGCCTAGTTCACAAAAGAGTTGTTCCATACGCCCTAATGGTGCACTATAGATACAATCATGGGTAGCTCTAGAAGACAGTGATGAGAGGAGAATTGTCTTCCCAAAGACAGAGTTTGGAATATTATATACTACATCACCTTGAATTGGAAGAAGTTAGTTGAAGTAAAGATACACATAAATTCCTGAGAAATGGTATATGTCTTTCAGATTAGTCAGGGTTCCAGAATGAGAAAGATTAAAGGACTATTACCAAAGGGCGTGTAGAGAAGAGGCGTGTAGATAGTTCTATGGGAGTAGACCCAAAGTACACATCAGAAAGATGTCTAACAACTTCATATAGATGTGCTTCATAGTTGTCTATTAAACAACCAGGTTGAATAGATGTACTTCTAGTAGAGATCAGCAAAGTGTTATATTTGATTGGTTGCCAGTAGTTACACAATGGACTCATAATTCAGTACTTATACAATGGACTCATAATTCTCTGCTATAGTTGCAGAGATAGAGACTAAATATGGGCTCTACAACAAAGGCTCCTTTTCTGTCAGTCTTATTCAACTGCTATTGCAGATTGTCAAAACTTTTAGCAGTAGAGAGCAATACTGAACCGTATATAGTTCCATTCTTTGAAAATCCATAGCCATTTGGTGGAAAATTGATTATGCTGGGCTTTCTCTATCTAGAGATAAGAGAAATGAATTCTTCCTTGTATTAGTGCATGTTGTACACACAGATTACCTTCCTCTGTCTATAGTGGCTTGGTTAGTACTTCTGACTAAGGACAAAGAGGAATTGTGTACTTTCTGTTTGATTTTTATTACTAAAGGGCCCTCAATCATCTTGGATCAAGTAAGCTATTATTGTGTGGTTGTGGTGTGGGATGGTGTGGGGTAAGGTTTGAACTCTTCCTTCTTAGACACTTTACCACTGAGCCATACCGGCAATTTCAGGTAACCTAGAATATATGGTCAGGAACACATGCAATTGTGGAATCCATTGGTTTAAAGTATGCCACTAATGAGGTTCTAACTTATAGAATTGTTGCAGTAGCTTCTTTTTAAATTTTATTTTATTGTAAAGATGCTGTGCAGTTGCAGTTACATGACTAAGGTAATGAGTACATTTCTTGTCAAACATTGTTACCCCTCCTTTGTCTTTTTCCTACTATCCCTTCCCTTCCCTGCCACCCCCATTTCTCCCCACCTCTCTACCCCCCACCCCCGACATACTGAAGTTGTAAAGATCATTTCCAACATAATGTCTTGTTAATTTTTTTTGTCGGTTGTGGGGCTTGAACTCTGGGCCTGAACGCTGTTCCTCAGCTCTTCAAGACAAGCATTCTACCACTTGAGCCACAGTGCCACTTCCAGTTTTCTGGTGGTTAATTGGAGATAAGAGTCTCATGGACTTTCCTGCCCAGGCTGGCTTTGAACTGCGATCCTCAGATCTCAGCTTCCTGAGTAGGAAGGATTATAGGTGTGAGCTACTGGCGCCCTGCTCAACATAGTATCTTGTGAGTATCCTTGTTGCAATGGATCATCCTGTGTCCTTGTTTCAGCATTTTATTATTTCCTTTCCCCACCCCAAATTAGATAAATATACATATAAGATGCAGGGTACCAAAATCAAATGGATCAAAGACCTCAAAATAAAAGCTGACACCTTGAAAACATTATAGGAAGGAATAGAAGAAACTCTAGGGCTCCTTGGCACAGGCCAAAATTTTCTTAATAAAGACCCAGAAACACAATAAATCAAAGAAAGGTTGGACAAATGGGATTGCATGAAACTGCATAACTTCTAAATGGCAAAAGACATAGTTAGCAAGATCAATAGTCCTTGGATGGGGAGAAGATCTTTACCAGCCATCTAACAGTCAAGAACCTCATATCTAAAATATACTTAGAACTCAAAAAATTAAATTGCCTTAAAACAAATCCTTAAAGAAACAACCTCCCCATTAATAAGTAGGCTAAAATGTGGTATATATACACAATGGAATTCTATGCCTCCATCACAAAGAATGACATTGCCCCATTTGTTAGGAAATGGAAAGACTTGGAAAAAATTAAACTAAGTGAAGTAAGCCAGGCCCAAAGAAACATAGGACCCATGGTTTCCCTTATTTGCAATAACTAGTAAATGTCTGAGACAAGTAGAAATGGTTAGATAAGTTGATGTTAAGGGAAATGAACCCCAAGTTAAGGACTCAATTTTTTTTCTTTTTTGCTATTGTGTCTAACATATTTATAGGATATCTCTTTGTTGCTTTGTATGTCTCTTCCCCATGGTATAACCCTTGTTTTCACTGTATTTGATGTTGGTCTAATTTGTGGAGGAGAAGGAAAAAAACAAATTGTTTAAACAGGGATATAGGTGGGCCCATTGCAACAATGAAATGTACAAGACGCTATGTTGAAAAACTAACTTTACAAATTAGGCAGAAGGAGGGTGGGGGGGTGGGAGAGTGGGAGTTGGGGGTTTGGGGGGACTATAGTTGTGGAGATGGGAGGGAAGAAATGGTAGGTGAAAAACAAAGGAGGAGACAGCAATGCTTGATGGGAAGTGTGCTCATTGCCTTGCTCGTGTCGCTGCAACCCCTCCTCTGTACAGTATTTTCACAATAAAAAAACTTATTTTTATAAAAAGACTTAAAGAGTGACTTCTCTGAAGAGGAAATAAGAATGGCGAATAGACACATGAATAAAAGCTCTGGCCATAAGAGAAGTGCAATAGCCTCTTGAAGCACAATTCAAGAATTAAACTAGTGAATACACATCTCAGGGTTGGCTACTTTCTTTCACAGTGTGATATTCTAAATTAATGCCAATTAAAAGGCATGTGTCATCAATAATAAAAGAACATGGATCTGGGTTACAAATTGTGGAGGTAGGATTAGCTTCCTTTGTATCATTCTTCGTGATTGACATAAAGAATTTGTGATCCTCTCCTAAGAATATTCTAGACATATTCTAGTTATTACAAATGAGGGAAACAATACAGCCTATGTTTCTTTGGGTCTGGCTTACTTCACTTAATGTATTTTTTTCAGTCTTTCCAATTCCCTACAAATGGGACAATGCCATTCTTTCTGAATCATAGAATCACATTGTGTATATACAACACATTTTCTTCATCCACTCATCCACTGCGGAGCCTTTGGGTTGATTCCATATCTTGGCTATGGTAAACAATGCTGCAATGAACATGATTGGGCTGGTGGCTTTAGTGCAGGCTGGTTTGTGGTCATTTGGGTAAATGCCCAGGAGTGGAACTGCTGGGTCATAGGGGAGCTCTATGTTTAGTCCTTTGAGGAGCCTCCATACTGCTTTCTAGAATGGTTGAACAAGTTTACATTCCCACAAACAGTGTAGTAGCATTCCTTTTTGGCTACATTCCCACCAACATCGGTTATTATTAGTTTTATTGATAATGGTTATTCTAACTGGAGTAAGGTGGAATATTAATATTGTTTTGATTTGCATCTCTTTTATTACCAGTTGAACATTTTTCCATGTGTCCTTTGGCCATTCTTATTTCTTCTTCAGAGAACTTTCTCTTTAAGTCTTCAGTTATTAATTGGGTTGGTGTTTATTTGAAGATTTGTTTTGGGGGGATTAATTTTCTGAGCTCTAAGTATATTTTAGATATAGACCTTTGTGTGATATATAGCTAGTAAAGATTTTCCATTCTATGTGCTTTCTATATTTCTTACTAGCTATGTTCTTTGTCATGCAGAAACTCTTCAGTTTGGTGCAATCCCATTTATTAACCTTCCTTTGATATATGCCTAGGTTATTCTTAGCAGAGGATCAGAATGGCTCAATAGATATGTGCATATGGTCATATAAAATGATGTTTATCTAAATGAACTCCAATAAATGGAAACAAATGTCTAGTGATACTCTCTAGACACTATGTTGGAAATGAATTGATGGGGGAGGGGGTCAGGAAGGGAAAAAGTGGGAGAAAATGAGGGAGGGGATGACACTGTTCAAACAAAAAAAGAAATGTACTCATTACCTTACTTATGTAATTGTAACCCCTCTTTAGATCACTTTTCAATAAAATTTAAATTAAGACATAATTTGTGTTTCATCTATCTACAAATTAATTCAGTACTGAAACCAGAAGTCCTGGTTTCAGTGGGAGTAGGTGAGGGACAGATAACTCTTCTGAGAGGGTGCATACATTGTTCCACTTATCCTCAAGTTGTGATTGCAGCCTGGGTATTATGAGCTTTTTATATATAGAGACAGGCCAAAAATGAGATACTACACTAGTCTGTCCAGAAGAGAGAGATGGCCTTGATTATTTTAGAGTTCTGTTGTGTTATTGGAGACATGGACAGCTGTGTGTGGGAATTTGGGTATTCACTGGGCTACTTCTATAGGTATTCAAGCTGAATATTCATTGTGGATACAGTGACCACTGCTGGTCATCAGCATGTGAACTAGGAGCTTAGGCCTGTATAGCATGAAAGTAATGTAAATCCACAAAAGTACTGACTAAGGGTGAGGAGGATCAATGGAGGGTAGAAGAAAGACATAAGAATAACACTTATGGAACTAGAGACTTCCGCATTTCCCACTAATCTCTGTAAGTTTTATTACAGAAATTGTTACATTTTCAGAGAAGTATTAGCAGAATTCAATTGTAGCATGGAATACTGCAAGGCACTAAACATAGCATGTGCAGACAGTGGCCCATCCATATCTCCTCTTGCTGTACCTTTAGTTGACTGCCAACTTCTAACATCTGTTGGAGTCTTTCTTGCATTATTAGAGAACACCTTGGGGGTCTTACCTGACCATCAACCTAGAAGATTACTATCTATTGATCACTACCTCCATCTATCTAGAGGTTTATAATTTCTGAAAGAAAGTTCTCAGCCAAAGCTTATTCATTAGCTCACCTCATAGGTAGAGTAACCGAAATTCTTGGAGTTTCACTGGAGTTTTAAACCTCATTTGTCTTCCATCAAAAACATGCTTGATGACATATCCATTATTGATTCCTTCTACAATATGCCTCCTCTTTCCCTCCTCCATCAGTTTCTTGAAGTTATCTTCCAAATAGGTCTGTTGCATTTTTGGATTTTTCCCTGATTATCTGCTTTTTCAAACTAAGACAATACATGAAATACATCATTAAATCAAATGCAAAGCAATGTTCTTCCATTTTTAGTCCTACAATTTTCTAAGTAAGGATAGATGCTAATCATGTTTAGAAATTTGATGAGGCTCTGGACAAAGATGTCTCTTTGCTTAGAGCAGGGATCAGAATACTTTTTTTCTTTTAATAAGGAGCCAAATGGTAAATATTTTAGATTGTGGATCACATATTTAGTGGCATATATTATTCTTTGTGCTTTTTAACTCATTTGTGCTTTTTAACTCATTTATTCATTTATATATATATATATATATATATATATATATATATATATATATATATATATAGTAAAAATGTTGTACAGAGGGGTTACAGTTACATGAGTAGGGTAATGAGTACATTTTGTAGTGAACATTGCTACCACCTCCATTGTTTTCCCCCTACCATCACTTCCCTCCCCACCTACCCAACTCCTCCTGCTCCCCCCCCCCCCATGACATTGTAAAGTTTATTTTCAACATAGTGTCCTGTACATCTCATCATCACAATGTGTCAGCCTGCATCTCCACCTAAGCATTCCCCAATATCCCTTCCCCTCCCCAAACAGACTCCATGAAAACATTACAGGAAGGAATAGGAGAAACTCTAGGGCTCCTTGGCACAGGATGAAATTTTCTTAATAAAGACCCAGAAGCACAACAAATCAAAGAAAGGTTGGACAAGTGGATTGCATAAGACTGCAGAGCTTCTGCATGGCAAAGGACATAGCTAGCAAGATCAACAGAAAGCCCACGGACTGGGAGAAGATCTTCACTAGCCATACACTGGACAAGGGTCTCATATCTAAAATATACTTTCAAAAAACTAAATCCCCCAACAAAAAAATCCTCAAAGAAACAACTCCCCAATTAATAAATGGGCTAAAGACTTAAAGAGGAATTTCTCTGAAGAAGAAATAAGACTGGCCAATAGACACATGGAGAAATGCTCAACTTCTCTAGCCATAAAAGAAATGTAAATCAAGACAGTATTGAGATTCCGCCTCATCCCAGTTAGAATGGCTATAATCAAGAACTCTAATAACAACAGATGCTGGAGGGGATGTGGCCAGAAGGGAGCTACTGCATTGTTGGTGGGAGTGTAAACTTGTTAAACCACTCTAGAAAGCAGTATGGAGGTTCCTCAAAAGACCCACATAGAACTCACCTATGACCCAGCAATCCTACTTTTGGGCATTTACCCAAATGATCACAAACAAGGTCATAACAAAGCTACCAGCACAACCATGTTTATCACAGCATTATTTACCATGGAACCATGGAACCAACCCAGATGCCCCTCAGTAGATGAATGGATCAAGAAAATGTGGTATATATATATACAATGGAATTTTATGCCACTGTCAAAAAGGATGACATTGCCTCATTTGTTAGGAAATAGAAAGACTTGGAAAAATTATATGAAGTGAAGTAAGCCAGAAACATAGGTCTCATGGTTTCCCTTGTTTACAATGACTAGTACATGTCTAGGACAAGCAGAGAAGGTCAATGGCTGTGTACCTATGACCACATGAGATAATGTTAAGCAAAGTGTACCCAAAGACAGGGACATAAGTGATTTTTTTCTTTCTTGTTAGCATTTTATTGTACTTACAATGCACTATGTGATTCTTTTTTTTTCTTGTGTATGCTCTACCCCCACAGTATAACCCCTGTTTTCACTAGATTTGATGCCGGTGTTCTGCACCTTGTTTATAAATTTTATAATTCCTTAAAAAGATAGCTCTCAGGTCATATAAACTAGATTGTGGGGTGGATTAAGTAGCATTTGTTAGATAAAAGCAAGTAGGATTAGAAAGATACTTCCTTCACAATGTGACCTTGACTCAAATATAAGATGCTTTTCGCAAGTTCTTATTCTTCGATATTGATTTTTATTTACACAGATAGCCAAGGGTCTTGGCTATGGGGCAGGGAATGTTTAAACCTTGGAATGATTTGAGTTTTAAAAAGACTGAAGTATATGGACTGAATTTTCTTCCCAAACCACATAAAGGGAAAAAAAGTGCTTGGTACAGCTTTTTCTTGGGGCAAGGGAGGGAAGGGTTATTATTTTAACAAAAACATTTGTAAAATAGTTCTGGAGACTCAACAAACCAAAGAGGTGATTGACTTTGCCCTCAGGAGTCATTCTGCACCTTCAACCTACACCCCA
This sequence comes from Dipodomys spectabilis, assembly GCF_019054845.1. NCBI lineage: Eukaryota > Metazoa > Chordata > Mammalia > Rodentia > Heteromyidae > Dipodomys > Dipodomys spectabilis. The sequence continues at coordinate 19,887,825 of NW_024870775.1, forward strand.
AATATGTTGACATTTCAAAGTAGAATTTCAGCTTTTATAACCTTCACAATGTGTTCACAGCACTAAATATATTGAGGCAAGAAAGTCCAAATGGGGTGATTTATTTGAGAAATTCCACGATTGTGGGAAGGTGTCTCTTGAAATGCTGGCCTCAGGGAAAGAGTATATTATGATATATTTAGTAAATGATGTTGAGGGAAACTTCAGAGTGCCATATAAATTGGGGGTTGGAGAGGGAAGAGAAAGAGAAAAATATTTTCTCTGGACGAGATTTATGAGCCAAGAAATAGATAGCTTGGGAAAAACATTTTCCCCCTTTGGCTTTCTTATCCTTCCTTGATAGACTTAAAGCCTTTGGAAAACCGAGGAAGAAAATTATTTTCACCTCTTACTCTTTGAACTACTTCTTCCTGTTTCTCCATAGTGCATTGTATGTCAATATGTTTTCTTATTTCTATTTATTGCTTGTTAAATAAATAATAGGGATTGCCAAACTCTGTTACTTGAAGATGAGCAAAGTTAGAAGTCGTATCCATTCCTCTTAGAAAGTGTTTAGCTATCTTAGTCCTCATGGGAATTAGGAAGTTTCTCGGAGCCTTAAGGGAAGAAATTGTGCTTTTGCTTAGGAATTGTAGCTTCTGTGCAAAAGGAGCCATGACATAGTACCTGCATATGGGCAAGGCAGTGTGAAGTATGAGTCCTTCTGGACTTTGCAATGCTTCACTGACTTACTCCATCTATCTTAATGTGGGATCTGATGACCCAAATTCTCCAAAAATGTAGATGTTTCCAAATGAATCTGATTATTCTCTTTCCAATACTTAATAAAGGGCAAATAATGTATGGCAAAGCAGATGTGTTGGATGTCTGTCTCCCAACAGTTTCCTTATACATTAAACAACATGATCAGAGAACAAGGGAATAAAGAATAAAAGGAATAAAAGGAGAAAGAAAGGGAACCCCAAAGCAAACAACTTTCTCATTTCTGATATTCAATCTCTTGACAATCAAAGGTTAGCTTTGTGAAAGGGACATCTTTCTTTTTCTTTTTCTTTTTGGTCAGTCATGGGGCTTGAACTAAGGGCCTGGACTCTGTCCTTGAGCTTTTTTGCTTAAGGCTAGTGTTGTACCACTTTAAGCCACAGCTCCATTTGTGTGTGTGTGTGGGGGGGGGGGGGTGTTTAAGATAAGAAATAAAGGATAAGAGTCCTGTGGATTTTCCTGCCTGAACTGGCTGCAAACCTTGGATCTCAGCCTCTTGAGTAACTAGGATTACAGGCTTGGGGGTGAGGGATGGAGTGTGTGGCAGAATATAATATAATTTTTCAACTTTCTTTCTGATCTAAGAGTATTCTATCATGACATATATGACTAAATCAAGTCTTTTAAGATTTATAGAGGTTGTGGTAATTTATATAGATCACTAAAGAGAACTATTTAACATTAACTTATATTCTTTTTTTTTCCAGAGCTGAGGACCAAACCCAGGGCCTTGTGCTCGCCAGGTGGGTGCTCTTCCACTAAGCTAAACCCCTTATATTCATGAGCCTCAGATTTGTCCAGAACTCTACAGAGGTTCTTCTGTGCTCAACATTAGATAAGTGCTCTAAAGGTTGAAACAAGTCTATTGCTCTGTTGGTCTCTGATCTTCTAAGGGCGACATATGTTCATGTTTCTGAGTCTTTACAAATACTGTTCCTTTTGTTTATCACTTTCTGCTACCCAGATGGAAAATTCTTAGCCATTCTTCTAGATTAGACACACATGTTGCGTTTACTTTGAAGTTTAGCATGATACCCCAGAAAGTATCTCCTCTCCTTTGTGTTCTCACAGTGCTATGAGACTCTAGATGTATTGTTAGTTACCATCTATTTTCATATTAATTTTCTGTGAATTTTAGGCATTTGCAAGATTGGGAATTTTTATATGCTCCAGAACCTAAGACAGAGCCTGTAATATTGTCATTCCATGGTCTACAGGCCAAACATAATTTGTACATGTTTGATTTTGTCTTCTAAGAAGAGACACTTCACATATTTGTAGATGAACATAATGCTTTAATTTGTTTTGACTCAATTGTCAATTTAACATGCAAAAAAAATTTATGGTATCTCTTATGAAAGTAGAAGACAGGGCAAACATGGTGTGGTTGACTGCAGCTGAGTAGTAGTTATTTTACATAAAATTGAACAAGTGCTTTTTGGCTTGAACAAGTTCTCTGCATTTCTAACATTAGCTTGTCTAGATTGCTTGGCTTATTTATATTACCTACCTAGTCTCTTTAGATATTGCACATTCACTTCTATTTCCAAGGAACATCCACTACTAAGTTTGTTGTTTCCTTCCCAAAGTCAACCTGATCCACACCCCCTACCATCTCATTCATGAAGTAATCTTTACATCTTTTGCACTTTTAGTTCAATGACTCTTATAAAGGGATGATAGCGAACTTTTGGGATGATCTTTCAATATACCATTTTAGAATATTAAGGTGGTGAAATGTATTTTAAAAAACATCTTGCATTAACTTTCAAAACCACTCTATTTGGTCTTTTAGTAGTCTTTTTGTTATATTCTAGTTATTAGGCTTAGTTTACCTTCACTACAATGAACTCCTTAAGGGCAAGATCTTTTATTTCATTTCTATATTTGACAGTGTTTTAGGCACTGCAGATACTTTGTTTTTTTGTCAGTCGTGGGGCTTGAACTCTGGGCCTGGGCGCTGTCCCTCAGCTCTTCAGCTCAAGGCGAGCCCTCTACCACTTGAGCTACAGCGCCACTTCCGGTTTTCTGGTGGTTTATTGGAGATAGGAGTCTCACGGTCTCTCCTGCCCGGGCTGGCTTTGAACCGCGATCCTCAGATCTCAGCCTCCTGAGTAGCTAGGATTACAGGTGTGAGCCACCAGCGCCCGGCTCACTGCAGATACTTAATAAACATATTTTAATGAAAATCTTAAGGATGGTAAATGCATTTAGATAAATGAGATCCAGATTTGGAAGAGCTAGTTGTAGATAGATTTATAAATATGGTGAAATTGACTATTGTCAAAGCTACATTATGCTGTGGTAAATTCCAAAAGTTCATTGACCTTGGATACAACTCTAAAAGGTCAAATTTTCAAAGGGATTAGTGAAGGCATGGTTAGAATATTACTTCCATAAAGAAAAATATTCTATAGAAGAATCTGCACATCATAAAACATTTAACATCTACCTCCACATCTATTGAGGCATTTGTTTTTTTACTGATAAAAAAAGTAAAGGAGCAGATGTCACTGAGGTGAAATAATCCTCTAGAATATTCTCTTGTCTATGGTGTTCATGACACAAAGCTTAAGGCGACACTGAAAGCTAAAATTTGCTGTAATAACATTCCTCAAATTATGAATGTTGCAGGTTTTTTTTTTTTTTAATGAAGTGTCCCTTGCTTCTATTAAATTCTAATTATGACTACTGTGAAAGAAAATGAAGTCTCTGTAATTACCACAAGAGGGAGATATAGAAATAGCAGTCTAGGCACTTGACTTGCTTTTGTTTGGTACTTAAGCTTGATGAGTTCCATATTCGAGATTCCTCTGAGAAAAGGAGAGCAAGGGGGAGGTTTTACGCTTTATATTATCCCCTTATTATGAGATGCCAACTGTCTTTTCTTCTCTGTAATTACTTCCTTCTCTCTAATGGATTCAGTATTCATAATCTCCTTGTAAGTTTTTTTTTTCTTTTTTAACATATATGGGTTTACTGGTCTTTATGGGCAAATCTGATCTAAAGGTATTCTAGTTCTACTTAACAGATTCATTTGTATATTTTATACTCTAAGCCAGATAGAGAGAATATGAAAGGAATAAGAGAATATTTCAACATGGAACTTTCAGTCTAGTGTGTATGTGGCAAGGTGCAGGTGTTGGTAATCCCATAGTAAAACCCAAAATAAATAGGTTTACTGACAGTAGTACATGACAAATGGTTAAATAATACATGGAAAAGGATGTATTTATTTCTGGAAGGATTTCCAAGATGGTGTTATTTGAAGTGGGTCATGAAGAATGAATAGCAATTACATAGACCAAAAATAAAGAAATAATCTTTCCAGGGATATTGTAAGTACAAGTAGATGAAATCTAGTCTTAATCATCACTGAAACTAGACTAAAAGATGCATAGAGAAATAATGGAAAATGTAATGACAGAAAAGACTGAAAAATTAGGCTGACATTTACATATATATGGGGATGGCCTTATCCAATTCATACTTCCTTCTATGAAGTATTCTTTTATTTCAGCATTGAAAAACCTAATTTTTTGAACATTTTCAGTTCTTTTCTAGTAAGTAGATTCTGCCATTCAGATGTTCTTACATGAGATTTGGAAAACAGATGTGAGTGGAGCCCATCTTTCTATTAACTTAGATATCTGAGTTTTATATATATATATATATATATATATATATATATGGTTGAAAGGCTATTGTGGTGCAGTGATTTTCTGATCCTGATATCACAGCAGTATTATTGAAGTTTGCTATTTGATTGACAGCCTTCCATCACTCCGTGTTATTGTTTTATGCTTTAGTACCTTTAGTGGTAAGTTCTGATGACTTGATGTGGAAACAGTTCCTGGAGGCCTGACTGAGAACCCAATCCTTCAGCCCTTCTGATATGTTAAGCACTTAATGCCCTGGATTAACACTCCTTTGGTTTCAAATAGGTAAGATGACAAATTTCCTGCTCTATGCAATCTTAGTTGAAGATAAGGGAAACCCAATAAGGAGTTATAAGCACTGGGAAGACAAAGCCAAAGTTGTGTTCAAGAAGAACAATATACTGGCAGAATGGAGTGTGAATTGAATGGAAGGAAAGTTGGACATGGGTTATTAGGAAGTAATTGTATGACACATGAAGGTGGCCAAGAAGATGGGTAAGATGTTGATTCGGGAATTTACCTTCAGTAAGGACCAGATTCTTGGACTTGTCACAAGCAGCCATGAGCTTAGAGGGATTTCATGTTTGGTTTTCAGTATTGTATTACCAGTGTTTTGTAATTATTAATAAATTTCATCTTTGAGTTGATGTTTTATAAGTGAAGTCTGGTACTCAATGGAGCATATCTAGTGAGCTTAAAGCCTGCACCAAAGCTGAACGTTCTTTGCTCCCTGAGAATGGTTTCTTGCCCTCATGTTCTTCTTGCCTCCTGGTACCTAAGAACTATTTGTGCTTTGCTTCCCTATTTCTGTCCAGATAATGCTGCCAACCCCCATACCCACTCAGGCAGAGACCCATGCTTTTAGAGCAGTTGTCTGACACATCCAGTGATGTTATAGTTGCGTGAACAAGTTATTGAGGAAAGTTTCCTAGATGGTCCTTACTTAAGTGATAGGCAGATAAAATTGTTTTAGAATTGTATGTAGTGTATAGTGGGTATATAACTACTATCTATCCCTTCCCATTACTTGAAAAAGAATGAAATTGCAAATTAGGAGATGAATGAAAATTAGGTGTCAACCTGTGCCAGGTGGGATAAAGAACAAATAGAATGAAATCAGTAAAAATATGGACAAGATGTTTTGTTGTTTGAAATGATTCTGTGACATTCTAGGTTCACTACAAAGGATAAGCACCTTTCATGAGTTAATATATACAATTTTTTCATTGTCTCTATTTTATTCTTTGGAAGGGTAACAGTCTATGTTTTTTAAATAAGTTTTTTATTGTGAAAATACTGTAGAGAGGGGTTACAATCACATGAGCAAGGTAATGAGTACATTTCTTTCTTTTTTATTTTTTTGCTTTTTTATTTTTTTGTTTTTTATTGTGAAAATACTATACAGAAGGGTTACAATTACCTGAGCAAGATAATGAATACATTTCTTATCAAGCATTGTTGCTTCCTCCTTTGTTTCCCCTTCCCATCCCTTCCCATCTATCCCCCAGCCCCCCCTCCCTCCGCCCACTCTGCACCAAAAGTTGTAAAGTTCATTTTTTGACATAACGTCTTGTACTTCTCATTGTTGCAATGGGTCCACCTGTATCCCTATTAAGAAAATTTGGCATATATACACAATGGAATCCTGTGCCTCCATCAGAAAAATGACATTGCCCCATTTGTTAGGAAATGGAAAGACTTGGAAAAAATTATATTAAGTGAAGTAAGGCAGGACCAAAGAAACATAGGTCTCACGGTTTCCCGTATTTGCAATAACTAGTATATGTCTGAGACAAGCAGAAACGGTCAGATAAGTTGATGTTAGGAGAAATGAACCCCAAGATAAGGACTCAAATGGTTTTTCTTTCTTGCTATTGTTTCTAACATATTTATAAGATGATTTCTTTGTTGCTTTGTATGTCCCTTCCCCATGGTTTAACCCCTGTTTTCACTGTATTTGATGTTGATATAATTTGGGGAGGGAAAGGGAAAAAACAAATTGTTTGAAAGTTATATTTTGTTTCAACTAGTTTCACATGGTCCCAATTTTTTGTAGGATGTGTCTTGGTTAAAATAAATAAAAATTCTAAGAGTTTCCTTCTAAATTTCACTTGGCTTCAGTAGGTAACTAGCTTGGTGTCTTGGACCCAAACTTTTTACTCTTGTCTTTTAAAATATTTATTAATTTATTTATGGTTTAGATTGCTAGGGAGTATAGGGCAAAGCATCTACCCCAATGGCTTTATTGATTCATGGGACATGCATACTAAGAACTAGCATCAGAGGCAAGTTTTAATCAGTGTAAGTGGGTAGAATCTTACTCTGGCCTGGCCATATCCTTGAACATTCTTATTTTTTAAACCTGCAATGTTGACATTCTCAACAATACCCTGTTCCTGAATAGCTCCTATAGATTGGTTCTGCAGCAAATCAGTCCTTATCATATTCAGTGTGGTTTCTGCAAGCATTGTCCTGAAGTGGGCAAGGTCTTGATTCTTATGGTCCTTTAGTACTACCCTTAGGGCCACAGTCCTATTGCTTTTGACCTGAAAAAAAGAGAATCTCTGTTAGGCCAGAAATCTATTTCAGCTTCAAGTTGTCAACATGGGTTAATTTTATACTATTAGATTTTTCACTGTTGTCTTTAAAAGCCAATAATTTTTATGGTGGTAACAGTTGGTTTGGTTGTATTCCCTTGGATTATAGGGGTAGATGAAGGTATTTAAAATATTGTGTCTGTATATTTATACCTATATTTTCATTCCTTCATAGACAGTAGTATGGTATCTCCATGGTGTTTTTGGTACTTTGGCTAAACAAAAGAAGATATTGACAGATCTATCATGATTGCACCTGGCAAAAAAGGGGATATTCCTGTCCAATAATGTAGCATTATATGATACATATAATTTTGGCCCTTTGGCAAACCTTCTTACTGCATCATTAGAGTTTTGATGACTACTTGGATCATTTATTGCCTTACCAGACCATTCCACATATGTTGCTTCATTTAGCCATCATCACCAGCCAGCTAAATCTGGGGTTATATGTTATTATCATTGCTGTCCAAAGAAGCTAAAGCTCTGAGAAGTAAGTGATCTGCCCATCATGGCAAAGAAATGAGAAGCAGAATTTGTGATGGGTGACACATAATAGGAATTGTCATCTCATGGCTGCTGCTGTTGTTAATGATTTTAAAGTCATCTTATCTTTTTCTTTCCATTTTGTTTTGTTCATAGTTTTACTATGTTCAAATGGCCCTTTTTCTTCTCAACCAAACCATACCTTCTTGTCTTTTATACATCTTAGAGACCCCTAGACCTTCACTCTAGGTCTATTATGATTGACATACATTTAGAGGAGACAGATTTCAACTTCAGAAGTGATCTGAATGGAAATCAACTATATTAAAAAATCTATGGGAAGAGAACAGTTGGTAATACATTAGCTGAATCCAAGTAGCCATCAGAACTTTAATGATACGGTAAGAAGATTTGGAATATTAAGCCAAAAGAACTAAATCATATGTATCTCTGTCATCTCACAGGGCTTCATCTATTATACCACAGGACAATCCCATTGTTTTAAAAGGAAGTTAAATTATGACCAATGTCCTCTATTTATAGCCGAATGACTACAGTGGCTCCTTAGTGTGCTGCTCTAAACTAGGCTTCCATTTGGAACTTTGGATCACAGAATCCTTCTGTAAAGATGACCTTTCCACAAGCTGTGTCTTTTATTTTCCTCTGTCACAGGAGAAGAGCATCTATGGCTGAGTCCATGATAATATACTGTGGCTTCTGTGAACACGCAATGGATTTTTAAAACATGCATCATTCTTCTTTAGTGTTGAAAGTACTCTGTACACATCCTATGGATTTATCTTGACTTCACTGAAACTAGAAATGAAGTTTCAGACCTTATATTATATTATTGAACTTCTTGGGTTGTCTATATTTCCTTTTTAGTAGCTTCTCCTTCTATCATTTAGTGCAAACCCAGCAGATACATTGCGGATTATTACTGTACTTCTTCCCAACTATAAAGTTACCTCTAGGGACAGAAAACATTGCACTACTTTTTAATTTTTGTTTGGGTTTCTTTTTTCACACCTTAATAATATACCACTTTACTGAATTTATTTTACCTGATTTTTAAAAAATTTCTTTAAAAAAATTATTGTAAAGATGCTTTACAGAGGGGTTGCAGTTGCATGAGTTAGGCAATGAATACATTTCTTGTCAAGCATTGTTACCCACTCTGTTGTTTTTCTCCTATTATCCCTTGCCTCCCCTACATCCCCCACTCCTCCCTCCCCCCTTGAAGTTGTAAAATTCTTTTTGAACATTAGTATTTTGTGAGTATCATTGTTTGTTTTCATTTTATTTTATTTTATTTTTTGTGAACATACTGTACAGAGGGGTTACAATTACATGGGCAGGATAATGCGTACATTTCTTATCAAGCATTGCAGCCTCCTCCTTTGTTTACCCTTCACATCCCTTCCCAGCCTCCCCCCACACCCCCCACCCATTCCTCCCCCACCACCAACGTTGTAAAGCTCGTTTTTCGACATGACAACTTGTACTTCTCATTGTTGCAACAGGTCCACCTGTATCCTTAAACGACTTGTTTTTCCCCAGTATCATTGTTGCAATGGGTTATCCTGTGTCCTTTTTCATCATTTTGTTATTCCCCATTCCCTTCCCCAAATTAGATAAATGTATATACAAGATGCAGGGTACCAAAATCAAATACAGTGACAACAGTAGATATACCATAGTGGGAATAATACACAAAAGATACAAAAGAAAATCACATATTAAACAATGGACAATTTTCTATCAAATATCAACATGCGGAAACTAAACCAAGATGAGTTAAACCAACTTAACAGACCCATATCAAGCATCAAAATAGAAACAGCAATAAGAGACCTCCCATCTAAGAAAAGCCCAGGATCGGATGGATTTACAGCAGAATTCTACAAGGCCTTCAAAGCAGAGCTCACACCAGTACTCCTCCAACTCTTCAATGAAATTGAAAGAGAAAGTTCACTACTGAACTCATTCTATGAAGCCATCATAACCCTCATCCCAAAACCAGGCAGGGACTCATCAAAGAAAGAGAACTATAGACCCATTTCTTTGATGGACATCGATGCAAAACTTCTCAACAAAATCTTGGCCAATCGACTTCAACAATTCATTAAAAAATCATACACCATGATCAAACAGGATTCATTTAGGGATGTAAAGCTGGTTCAATATACACAAATCAATTAATATAATTTACCACATCACAAGAGCAAGGATAAGAACCACATGGTTATCTCAATAGATGCAGAAAAAGCTCTTGACAAGATCCAACACCCCCTTATGATAAAGGCTCTGGAAAAACTAGAAATCCATGGAACATTCCTCAATCAATAAAGGCTGTATATGACAAACCTACAGCCAGCATTTTACTTAAATGTGAAAAACAAAAGCCATTTCCTCTAAACTCAGAAATGAGACAAGAATGTCCACTTTCTCTACTTCTCTTCAATTTAGTATTAGAATGCCTATCCACAGCAATAAGACAAGATGCAAACATAAAGGGGATGAAGTAAAACTCTCCCTTTTTGCAGATGACATGATCTGTATTTAAAGAATCCCATGGACTCCACTCCGAAATTACTCAAGCTGATTTGAAACTTTGGCAAAGTAGCAGGGTATAGAATTAACCCTCAATTGAAGACCCCGAATAGCAAAAACGATCCTTAACAGAAAGAACAGTGCTGGAGGAATAGCTATACCAAATTTCAAACTCTACTACAAAGCCATAGTAATCAAAACAGCTTGGTACTGGCACAAGAACAGACCTCAGGACCAATGGAGTAGAATTGAAAAACTAGAAATGAACCTACAGACATATAGCCATCTAATCTTCAATACGGGAGCTAAAAAACAGAATGGAAGAAAGACAGCCTCTTCAGTAAATGGTGCTGGCAAAATTGGTTAATCACTTGTGGAAAACTAAAGCTAGATCCTTATATATCACCCTGCACCAGAATCAATTCCAAATGGATCAAAGACCTCAGAGTCAAAGCAGACACCCTGAAAACATTACAGGATGGAAAAGGAGAAACCCTAGGTCTCCTTGGCACTAGCAGAAACTTTCTTAATAGAGACCGAGAAACACAACAAATCAAAGAAAGGTTGGACAAATGGGATTGCATGAAACTGCAGAGCTTCTGCATGGCAAAGGACATAGCTAGCAAGATCATAGCTCCTGAATTGGGAGAAGATCTTCACTAGCCATGCAACAGACAAGGGTCTCATATCTAAAATATACCTGAAACTCAAAAAATTAAATCCCCCAACAACAAATCCTCAAAGAAACAACTGCCCAATAAATAAATGGGCTAAAAAAGAGAAACATCTCTGAAGAGGAAAGAAGGATGGCCAATAGACACATGAAGAAATGCTCAGCCTCCCTAGCCATAAAAGAAATACAAATCAAAACAACATTGAGATACCACCTCACCCCAGTTAGAATGGCTATAATCAAGAACTTTAATAACAACAGATGCTGGAGGGGATGTGGACAGAAGGGAACCCTACTGCATTGTTGGTGGGAGTGTAAACTTGTTCAACCACTTTGGAAAGCAGTATGGAGGTTCCTCAAAAGACTCCACATAGAGCTCCCCTATGACCCAGTGATCCCACTTTTGGGCATTTACCCAAATGATCACAAACAAGGCCATACTAAAGCTACCAGACAACTATGTTTATCACAGTATTATTTACCATAGCTAAGATATGGAACCAACCCAAATGCCCCTCAGTAGATGAATGGATCAAGAAAATGTGGTGCATATATATATATATATATATAATATATATATATAATATATATATATATATATATATGAAATCTATGACTCCATCAGAAAGAATGACATCACTCCATTTGCTAGGAAATGGGAAGACTTGGAAAAAATTATGTTACGTGAAGTAAACCAGGTCCAAAGAAACATAGGTCCCATGGTTTCTTTTATTTGCAATAACTAGTATATCTTAGGCAAGCAGAAAATGCCAAAAGCTATGTATATATGACCAGATAAGATGATGTTAAGTGAAATGAACCCCAAGATAGGGACACAAGTTGTTTTTTCTTTCTTGCTATTGTTTCTAATGTATTTATTTATAATGTACCACGTGATTTTGTTTTTGCTGTGTATGTTCCTCCCCCAGGGTATAACCCCTGTTTTCACTGTATTTGATGTTGGTGTCCTGATCTTGTGTATGCACTTCTCTAATTCGGGGAGGGGAAGGGAAAAAACAAAATGCTTAAAGAAGGATACAGGTTTGCTCATTGAAACAATGAGATGTACAAAATACTATGTTGAAAACGAACATTACAACTGCCAACTTCGGCTAACTTTGGCATGGGGGGTAGGAGGGTGGTAGTTGTGGAGGTGGGAGGGAAGGGATGGTAGAGGAAAAACAAAGGAGGAGGTAACGATGCTTGATAGGAAATGTACTCATTACCTTGCTCATGTAACTGTCACCCCTCTGTACAGTATTTTTACAATAAAAATGTATTAAAAAAGAAAATCACATAATACATTAACAATAACAATGAAGAAAAACCCCTTGTGTTTATTTCTTGGGGTTCATTTTTCTTAGCATCACCTTATGTGGTCATATGTACATAGCCTTTGACCTTTTCTGCTCATCTGATAATATTATCCTAGACATACAGTAATTATTGCAAATGAGGGGAGCCATGGGACCTATATTTCTTTGGGTCTGGCTTACTTCACTTAATATGATTTTTCCCAAGTTTTTCCATTTCCTAAAAAGTGGGGTGGTGTCATTCTTTCTGATGGAGGCATAGAATTCCATACACACACACACACACACACACACACACACACACACACACACACCCCACATTTTCTTGATCCATTCATCTACTGAGGGGCATCTGGGTTGGTTCCATATCTTAGCTATGGAGTATAATGCTGGAGTAAACATAGTTGTGCTGGTAGTTTTAGTATGGCCTTGTTTGGTATCGTTTGGGTAAACACCCAAAAGTGGGATTGCTGGATATGTGGAGTCTTTTTTCTTTTTGGTGTCTGGTCATGGGGCCTGAACTCTGGGCCTGGGCACTGTCCCTCAGCTCTTCATCTCAAGGCTAGCGCTCTACCACTTCAACCATAGCACCACTTTTGCCTTTTTTATTTTCTGCTTATGTGGTACTGAGGAATCGAGCTCAGGGCCTCAAGCATGCAAGGCAAGCGCTCTACCACTGAGCCACCTTCCCAGCCCATGTGGAGTCTTTTGAGGAACCTTCATACTGCTTTTCAAAGTAGTTGAACAAGTTTACAATCCCACCAACAGTGCAGTTGTGTTTCCTTTTGGCCACATCCCCTCCAGCATCTGTTGTTATTAGAGTTCTTGATTACAGTCATTCTAACTAGGGTGAGGTGGAATCTCAATGTTGTTTTGATGTGCATTTCTTTTATGGCTAGAGAAGTTGAGCATTTCTTCATGTGGCTATTGGCCATTCTCATTCCCCTTCAGGGAAGTCTCTCTTTAAGTCTTTAGCCCACTTATTATTATTTTTTAGCCCACTTATTAATGAGGTGGTTGTTTCTTTGAGGATTTGTTGTTGGGGGATTTAATTTTTTGAGTTCTAAGTATATGTTAGATACGAGGCCCTTGTCTTTTGTATGGCTAGTGAAGACCTTCTCCCCATCCATAGGTTTTTGTTTGTGTTTCTTTTACCTCTTGTTTATTGCCATTCATTTGATTCTCTTACCATTGGCATCATAGGTTCTTTTAAACATTGTCAGGGACAGAATAAAGGTGACACTGTCAAACAGATGTATTCTGTTAATGTATTTTGTACCATGCCATAATAAAATAAAGCTGATTATATAAAGGAAGTAATGAAGCTTTGGATGACAGGTAAGTCGACCTAAATAGAAGGGGAGGAGGGTGATGGTAGAAAAAATCAACTAAAAGGAAAGACAATTATCAGGAGGTAAAGAAAGATAATCATCTGGAGGTCCTGGGAGGAACAGTGGCGTTAGGCAGGAAGAGAGTAGGGAAGAAAAAAGATTTTCTAGATGGAAGTATATCAAAGGGAGACAAGTTTAACTCATTAGGGAAGTTGTTATGCCCACAATGATGAGGACAAAAAGCCACAATAATTGCACAGTAGATCAAAGTTTTGGTGGTTTCCTTGGTTGGGATAGGTTAAACTGCTGCAACCAATAAGACTCAAACATAAGTTGACACAAAGCAGAAGCCTATTTCTTGCAGAGGATGCTCATGTAGGCAAAGAATTCTTTTCAATTTGGCTATTTAGAAACCTGAAGTCCTTCTACTTAGTAGATTTGCTATCTCCTAGGGCTTATTGTTTGTGGCCGCATAGTGAAAATGTGAGAGAATGGAAAGCTATCTGCTTCCTTGGAAATCCCAGAAAGGACACACATAACTTATACTCACAACCCATTGGTGACAACTCAGCCACCCAGCCTATGTTTGTAAGGGAGGCAGAGAGATTTGGGTCTGTCAGGGCTCAGATGAAGTCCAGGTGCTACCAAAGGCAGGGAAAATGGGTCTTTCTGGATAGCTAGTGGGCTTTGCTGAAGAGGCGTGGGGTTCAACACATCAGCCAAATCTCAATTGTGAGATTGCTCACAATTGAAGCTAATATTAATCCCTACTTCATAGGATTCTTAAGAACATCACATGGGATAATTAGTGCAAAGTATGTAGCACAGGGTGTGGCAACCCATAAACAACTCAGAAAATGCTTGCTATCACTCTTCATAGCTATAGATTAAATAAGGAAAAAGCAACAAATACCTACTTTAGTTGTAAACTGATATATAATGATATACAATTCATGTCTATCATATAATTATCAAAATACTATTTTGAGATAAGTATTATCTGCTTTTTACAGATGAGCAGCTTGTACCTCAAGAGGAAATATGGTACAGATAAAGAAAAAGGCAGGAGCCAAGATACATTGAATTCCAAATTATATGATATCTCTACTAGGGATATTGTAAGGCAAAAGAAGTAAAAGGAGGGATAAAGCAAGACACTTGAAGAAATAACTAAGTCTAGAACAAGGAATAGAAATTATTTAAGTTAGAATACACGGTTAGAAGCAAGGGACCAGAACCTTAATCATTAGCTTCATCCTCTCTTAATTCAAATCCACAGTGTAGAAGACGAAGTCTTAAACTCTCAAAGGATGAAAGCTTAGTAAGAATTATTAGACTGGAATAAACGTAGCACAAGATTGTACTGGAGTTTGCATGCTACCCCTAAACAATTCATTATACTCCTAGAGACACACAAATGATAGTCATTGTGTTCCAGGGTTAGGAATATTTACAAAGATGCACATTTAGAGCACGGGAATTTAGGAACCCAGCTGTATAATCATTAGATGGAGAAGCTCCCTTGTGTGCCTCTAGCAGTAAATAGATGGGTTCCATCTGCATCTGATAAAGATACACTTTCTCAATTTGTATTTAGGGACAATACTGAAGTCATATTTTCAGGGTTCTTGTTTCTATGATGTCATATATAAACCTGTAAGTATATGCATGGAATAAAAGATGAACACACCCTTCATTGGAGGATTTTTCAACAACTGCTCTCCTAAATTGTGTTATAAAAATTTGGGATGTAGCTGGGCGCTGGAGGCTCAGGCCTATAATCCTAGCTATTCAGGAGGTTGAGATCTGAGGATCATGGTTCAAAGTCAGCCCAGTCAAGAAAGTCCGTGAGACTCTTATCCCCAATAAACCACTAGAAAACTGGAAGTGGCGCTGTGGCTCAAGTGGTAGAGTGCTTGCCTAGAGCTGAAGAGCTGAGAAACAGCGTTCAGGCCCAGAGTTCAAGCCCCATGACCAACAAAAATAAAATAAAATAAAATAAATTGGGATGTGAGAATACAGTATGAAGTATCTCCAAATCTACTTTATCTAAGAACATTTTTGTCACACTCTTCCAGGGAACACACTTTGGGAAATGCTACTCTAATGAATTTCCTTAGGGTGATCTGAGGTGTTGTTGATTTTTAATTGTAAAGGGGATGCAAGGAGGGGGTTACAGTTATACAAGGTGATGCGTACATTTCTTTTCGAACAGTTTTACACCCTCAGTTTCTCCCACGTTCCCTCCCCCCCCCACGCCTCCCTCCCAAGTTGTGAAGTTCATTTCCAATATACTGTCTAGTGAGTATCATTGTTGCTTCATCCTTTGCCTCACTTGTTTCTGTGACTGCCTTTCCCTTCCCCAAATCAGATAAAGTTATATATAAGACAAAGAGTACCGAAATCAAAAACAGTGACCACAGGGAATAAACCAAGGGAAAAAAGTGAAAGAAAAAAGAAATAACTGGGGCTGGGAAGGTGGCTCAGTGGTAGAGTGCTTGCTTTGCATGCATGAGGCCCTGGGTTCGATTCCTCAGCACCACATAAGCAAAAAGAAAAAAGCTGGAAGTGGCGCTGTGGCTCAAGCGCTAGAGCGCTAGCCTTGAGCTGAAGAGCTGAGTGACTATTTTATATGATCATATGCGTACTTTTGAGTCTTTGTTATTTGATCCTATGCATACCCTCCTTTGGTCTTACTGTATAGCAACTAGAATGTGCCTATAAGTCTACAAGTAAACACACTAAATGGATAGAAAATACACTGGGACATGATAAGTTATGCAGGTCTCTAGAGTGCCCTGATTTTTGAGATCTTTTAAAATATTTTGTTGTATTTAGAAAAATGCATTTTCCTGAAGTTTCTGAGAATTCATTCACAGCCTTAGTAAGGAAATCTTTTAAGATCATTTCTCAAGCTATTATATATGCAGATATTAACTATGTATGCGGAGGTCATTTCTTCCTGTCACTTCATTGTGGATGAGCCCTGAGCCTTCTTCTAGGGGATGAAATATGATGGGATTAATCAAGCTTTAGCAGCCATCTTTTCTTGTGCCAGTATTAATCTGTAGTTGGGCATGAAATTCTACTCTGACCCACAAGGCAAAGAGAAGTATGCTTAGATTTTTGACAAACACACACACACACACACACACACACACACACACACACATTTTACAAAAAAACAAAGGTATTTGTGAGGAGAAAGCTTCCTTTTAGCTGGTTTGAATATTATCTAGCAAGGATGTACTGGTATCATGAGATCTGATGGAGATCTTTAGAAGAGTTGAAGAAATTGCACTTTGATATGTTTGATTACAGATTTAGTGCTGGACTCTTCATTTGATATTCTTGTCATCAATACATATCTTTGTAATTTACATTATATGGGAGATTTTTTTTACCTGCAGTGGAAATAATTCTAATCAGTGCCTCACATATGTGTAAAATGATGTTACCTTCTCTGGGTATTGCCAGGGATGTGGTATTACTAATAGCATAAGCTATATAAGCAACACTTTTCTCTATGCCTCTTGAAAGATTGTGATCATTCAAGGGCCAGTACTGCTATTACGTGAACCTGAACAAACTTTAAATATGATTTATAAGCAGGGGGAGGCTGGGAAGGGATGTGAAGGGTAAACACAGGAGGAGGCTACAATGCTTGATAAGAAATGTACTCATTATCTTGCCCATGTAATTGTAACCCCTCTGTACAGTATGTTCACAATAAAAAAATAAAAAAATAAAAAAATATGACATAAGTAACGAATTATGTAGGGCACACTTTACAATTGATGGTTAATTGTTAGTGTCCTATAGCAACACGCTAAAAACTTCTGTATGAGAGGGATGGATGAGAATGTTGAAAGGGGTAACATTGATCAAGATATATTTGGATTTCTTTTATGGCTAGGGAGGTTGAACATTTCTTCACATGTCTATTGGCCATCCTTCTTTCCTCTTCAGAGAAGTTTCTCTTTAAGTCTTTAGCACATTTATTTATTGGGCAGTTGTTTCTTTGAGGATTTGTTGTTGGGGGATTTAATTTTTTGAGTTTCAGGTATATTTTAGATATGAGACCCTTGTCTGTTGCATGGCTAGTGAAGATCTTCTCCTAATCCAGGAGCTTTCTATTGATCTTGCTAGCTATGTCCTTTGCCATGAAGAAGCTCTGTAACTTCATGCAATTCCATTTATCCAACCTTTCTTTGATTTGTTGTGTTTCTCAGTCTCTATTAAGAAAATTTCTGCCAGTACCAAGGAGACCTAGGGTTTCTCCTATTCCATCCTGTAATGCTTTCAGAGTGTCTGCTTTGACTCTGAGGTCTTTGGTCCATTTGGAGTTGATTCTGGTGCAGGGTGATATATAAGGATCTAGCTTTAGTTTTATTTACAAGTGATTAACCAATTTTGCCAGCACCATTTTCTGAAGAAGCCGTCTTTCTTCCATTCTATTTTTTTTTTTAGCTCCCTTATCGAAAATTAGATGGCTATAGGTCTGTGGGTTGGTGTCTGGGTTTTCAATTCTATTCCATTGGTCCTGAGGTCTGTTCTTGTGCCAGTACCAAGCTGTTTTGATTACTATGGCTTTGTAGTAGAGTTTGAAATTTGGTATTGCTATTCCTCCAGCACTGTTCTTTCGGTTAAGGATCGTTTTTGCTATTCGGGGACTTTTATTGTTCTATATGAATTTTTGGATTGCCTCTTCTAGTTTCTTGAAGAATGAGGTTGGAATATTGATAGATATGATATTGAAGTTGTAGATAGCTGGGAAATATTGCCGTTTTCATTATATTGATCCTTCCAATCCAAGAGCATGAGAGGTTTTTCCAATGTCTAAGTTCTGTTTTGATTTTCTTTTTCAGGTTTTTAAAGTTTTCATCATAGAGATCCTGCACTTCTTTGGTTAAGTTAATTCCTAGGTATTTTATTTTTTGTGGGGTTGTTACGAATGGAGTTGCTTTCCTGATTTCAGCTGTGCTTTTCTCATTGTTGGCATACAGAAAAGCCATTAATTTTTGAGGGTTAATTTTATACCCTGCTACTTTATCATAGTTTTGAATCAGCTTGAGTAATTTGGGAGTGGAGTCCATGGGATTCTTTAAATACAAGATCACCTGCAAAGAGAGAGAGTTTTATTTCATCTTTACCTATTTGGATCCCTTTTATGTTTGCATCTTGTCTTATTGCTATAGCTAGGCATTCTAATGCTAAATTGAAGAGAAGAGGAGAGAGTGGACATCCTTGTCTCGTTCCTGAGTTAAGAGGAAATGCTTTAGTTTTTCACCATTAATTATAATGCTGGCTGTAGGTTTGTCATATACAGCCTTTATTGTATTGAGGAATGTTCCATGGATTCCTAGCCATAAAAGAAATGCAAATGAAAACAACACTGAGATACTACTTCACCCCAGTTAGAATGATCTAATAACCACAATTGCTGGAGGGGATGTGGACAGAAAGGAACCCTACTGCATTGCTGGTGGGAGTGTAAAGTTGTTCAACCATTTTGGAAAGTAGTATACTTCACATAGAGCTCCCCTATGACCCAACAATCCCACTTTTGGGCATTTACCCAAATGATCACAAATAAGTCCATACTAAAGCTACTAGCACAACTATGTTTATTGCAGCATTTTTTTTTTTTTTACCATAGCTAAGATATGGAACCAATCCAGATGCCCCTCAGTAGATGAATGGATCAAGAAAATGTGGTATATATATACACAATAGAATTCTATGCCTCCATCAGAAAGAATGACATTGCCCCATTTGTTAGGAAATGGAAAGACTTGGAAAAAATTATATTAAGTGAAGTAAGGCAGGACCAAAGAAACATAGGTCCCATGGTTTCCCTTATTTGCAATAACTAGTGTATGTCTGAGACAAGCAGAAACGGTCAGATAAGTTGATGTTAGGCGAAATGAACCCCAAGATAAGGACACAAGTGGTTTTGTCTTTTTTTGGTATTGTTTCTAACATATTTATAAGATGATTTCTTTGTTTCTTTGTATGTCCCTCCCCCATGATATAACCCTGTTTTCACTGTATTTGATGTTGGTATAATTTGGGAGGAGAAGGGAAAAAACTAATTGTTTAAATAGGAATACAGGTGGCCCCATTGCAAAAATGAGATGTACAAGTCGTTATGTCGAAAAATGAACTTTACAACTTTGGGGGGTGGGGAGTGGTGGTGGCGGGGCGGGGGACATGGGAGGGCAGGGATGGTAAGGGGAAACAAAGGAGGAGGCAACAATGCCTGATAAGAAATGTACTCATTACCTTGCTCATGTAATTGTAATCCCTCTGTATGGTATTTTCACAATAAAAAACTTATTACTAGCAATAAAAAAAGATATATTTGGATTCATAAACTGATTTCTTAAATTTCAACTCCTTTGTATAATGACTTAAAGATAATAATTTTTAAAATGAATCACAATTACTACATACTGCTCTTTTGTACATTATCCAGTAGGTGAGAATCCCAAACGGTCTAGTCCAAAGGTTGATTAACTTTCCTTTTAAAGAGTTTGTTAGTAACTATCTTTGGCTTTGTTGGCCGTGTAATAATGTTATAACACATTGCTATCATTACAACTTCTGAACTTTTTAGTTGAAATTTGAAAGCAGCTGTAGATGATGATTAATAAATATGTTCCATTAAATCGTATGAACCCTCTTATTATTTCCAATTAATTTCTGCCAATAAAAATTTAAAATTTTCCAATGCAAAAACTGAAAAAGAAAAAAATCATTTTTTTTGCAAACACAGGCCATAGCCTGGATTTGGCTTGATAGACTTGCTACCCCACCAATTCTTTTTTTTTTTTCTACTAATGATTTGTCCATAGCCAACTCATAGTGGAGCTTGGGTTCAACCCCAGCTCTTGCCATCTCTATACCTATTATGTCACTATGCCATATTTAGAAACTTTTCTGCCTTTGCTACAGATCATGAAGTCTCATTTGGGGGGTGATTTCTACTTGGTTGTACAATAGAGGCAGCTAATAAAGGGCTCCTGCAATGACTAAAATCCAATCAGACCATTAAAAATGGGAAGAGCTCCTATTTGCTTTTCTAGGAATTATCCTTTCCATTTATTGCTAGAAATAAGAAGGCTCTTTTATTTTCCCCCTTGACTGATATCTTTTTAAGGTTTGTCAAATGCTGACATGGATTTTGTCTTTGAGTCCTAACCCTAGGAAAACAGCTGTCTTTGCATGCTAACAAGACAACATTTTTTCTTGGATCATTTGTTCTCTAACCTGTGCCACCTCTGAGCCTATTTCTGTCAAAGACTCTTCCTTCCCCACAGGCCAACTCTTCTCCTACACATCTGAAAGGGCCTCTGAAGCCAACACTGTTTACCAATTTGTTCTTAAATGTGTCAGAACTGTAATCAGACGAGGTCAAGCAACAATTCTCACAGCTGTTATAAAACATTGCTAATTGCTCTACAGGCTTAATAGAAAACACAGTGCTAAAGCCTGGAAATGGTAATTATTGTGACTCAGGTTTCTTGGCCCATATTCCCTCGGCTGCATGTTCCCTTACAGCCAAAGGGAGGAAGGAAAAAGGAAAAGAGAAGCACAACACCAAACATCACAACTTTAATAACAACAATAAAGTATAAAAAATTATTTATAGCATAGAGAATCTTCCCAATTCTACTATAATTGGGGTCCTTTAACAAGAAGGCATTGTAGATAAATAAAAAGGAACTCTAAAGATTTGGATTCTCTACATCATGTTAAGAAATATTGATTGCAGCCCATGAGAAGACTTTCACTTAACCACATTTTAAAAAGCTTTCATAAATATTGCAATAAAATGAAATTCATTGCCAGTTAAACTCTAACACTGGCATGAGCCTATTTATCATCCAGATGACTTGAACTGCTGGTGAGAGGAAACAGAGGGACAGTAGGGAATTTATATAGCACATCTTGAAATATCTTCCTGCAAAGTAATAAAGGCCATGCTCCATATTTGGATCTAATGGCCAATAAACAATTTTCAGAGAAAGAAAAATAAAGGTGATGGAAAAAGACTACACTGAGAAATTCTATTTACTCTACAGTCAATTATTGCACTGTTCAGCTTTATTATAAACTTTTTCTCCCATTAAGCATAGCTTGTCAGAAATCCTATACCCAGGGAATAAAATGTCAGGATGGCGTCCAAATCATTATAGCACGTTCTTCATAACAGATTCTTACTTCTAAAAACTCTAAATGATTTGTGACAGTGTTCATGGCATTTGAAAGTAAAATTAGTCAAGTGAGATTTTTTAATGAAGAATGTTTGATAGGAGGAATTGTCTGAGTTAAATCTGCTGACATGTATACCTGTTTTTTTTTCTGCAATGTTTTCCTTCACTGAGTGAAAAGTCTTGTCCAAATCCATGCTTACATATGCACCTTTAAATATGATACTATTTTAAGAAAATTAATTATTCCACAGTCATCAAAATAAGGACAATAGGTGTTGGAAAAGAAAATGAAGCAAATTTAGTGGGAAAATAATTAGATGAGGGGCTGGGAGGGTGGCTCAGTGGTAGAGTGTTTGCATTGCATGCATGAGACCCTGGGTTCAATTCCTCAGCACCACATAAGCAGAAAAAAGCTGGAAGTAGTGCTGTGGCTCAAGTGGTAGAGCAAGAGCCTTGAGCTGAAGGGCTGAGGGACAGCACCCAGGCCCAGAGTTCAGGCTCCATGACTGGAAAAAAAATTAGATGAAACTTCCATCCTATTTGAAAAGCAACATATATATATATATATATATATATATATATCACATATATATCATATATATAATATATATTTATCCTAGAGGCTACAAATTTCACTTCAAGATCCTTATGTATTTAAAAATGAAAAGGTAAATAGGTACATAGAAGAGGAAGCTATGAAGTTATAAACTATGTCCTCAAATCATTATAAGACATTATCTCATAAAACTCTCATAAGATCCCTTTGTCTAGGTCAGTGGCTAATTGGCATAGTAAAAATGAGCCAGAGCAACATTACAAGAGAAGGACAAAACTGCTGCTCTAACCTTGAGCTTTTTTCCCCCTTTTATTCTTGTCATTCCTTGTCTGCACTTTGAACTGATGTCTTATTTTCACACTTAGTTTCTACATTCCTTTAGTTTTACCAAATAAAACCTGTCATAGGAAGTAGGAGCATATAGACCACTTCCCTGTATTTGGCTCATGAGATACAGGAATTCTGGGTACGAATTTAATAGAATATAATCAAAATATGGAGGCATAGCTCAGGTAACAAATGCATCTGTGGCATCTATAAAGCCATGGCTTCAATCCCTAGGACTACACACAAAAATGCACACAGCATAATAGATAAATTAGGCACCATGGTAAAAGGAATTCATAATGAGTCTGTGAGACATATCCAAAATACAGAACTTATAGGACTTCCAAATATATAACTCAAATATATACCTCACTATTAAATGATTACAAAACTGGTAGTTCACAAATAGTAAGAGAAGAATTAATATTCTAAAAAAGAATTGATTAAGAGACTATGCATTAAATATTCATAATTATTTTATTTTTTGTGTTTTTTTTTCTCCCTTTGGTGCTGTTTTCGATTTTTGTACTTTTGTCTAGTTTATCTGTTTGGGGGAGGGTAAAGGGGAGCACAGAAATGGTGGGACAAATGCAGACATTATGTTGAAAATAAACTATACAGCTTGTAGGAGAGGGGGTTCGGGAGGGAAACACTGGGAAAAAATGAGGGAAGAGGTGACATTATTCAAAAAAGAAATGTAGGATGGGAAGGGGAAACAAAGGAGGAGGCTACAATGCTTGATAAGAAATGTACTCATTATCTTGCCCATGTAATTGTAACCCCTCTGTACAGTATTTTCACAATAAAAAAGTCTAAAAAAAAAAACAAAAAAAAATGTACTCATAACCTGGCTTATGTAACTAATTCCCCTGTATGTCACATTTACAATAAATAAAAAGACTACACATTTATTGTATGTTCAAATTGTATTAAAGAAATAAAAGAAAGAATAGAAATTATAGTAAATGGATCTAGAGGTCAAACGTTCACTTAAAAACAGAAATTATAGAAACAAAAGTTATTGTTTGAAATTAAGAACTCAGTAGATAAGTTAAGACTGAAGGAAGATTGAAAGTACTAGAAGTCACTCACAATATAGGAATAGAAAATATGAAAGCATTGAAAAGATATTGAAGTACATGAAAACTTCAAGAGTGTATCTAATTTCTAATAGGATAAACCACAGAGAATGAAGTGGCAACATTCCAGATGACAAAGTTGAAATTGTGATATTTGAAAACATAAAAAATACACTTCAACTGACTAATCACACTAAATCCTAAACAAAATGAAGAAAGACAACCTGTCATGATTCTAACTAAACTGGCGTATTTCTCATTTTTTTCAGAACAGTAAGGGATATCTTTGGCATCCAAGAGGCACTCTATACCTCATTTACTAACAGAATTACTAAAAAAAGAAGGCAAGAGAGTAATGGAAAGCAAGAAAAAATAATAACAAAGCAGTTATAAATATGTGTACAAATGAAACACACATTATTGTTTATTGGAAATTTATAGTAGATTACTCCTTTTGGAGCTAGAACTGTTAAAAAGCAGATGTAACTAAAATTTTGCACTATTATATCCTGGAAGAAAGGGAAAAAAGCAATCTTAGGATCTTCTGCTATTTAAGATGCAGAAAAAACTACTAATTCATTTTAGATATTCCTTAAGCAAATGTGTATTTTGAAAAGTTAAGGGCAGTTTGTAAAAGGACAAAAGTAGAATGTCTGTTTGGAGGCTAATATGAAAGGTAAGAAGGAACAAGAAACATGGCCCCATTTCAATATGAGGAATGGAAAAAGAAAAGAAAAGGAAAAGGAAGTACATAAAAACATACAAAACATGATTATAAATTAATCCAATGTTATTTTGATTTGCATTTCTTTTATGGATAGAGAAATTGAACATTTCTTCATGTGGCTATTGGACATTCTTATTTCCTCTTCAGAGAAATTTATGTTTGTTTTTAAATACCTTTCTTATTGTGAGAATACTGTACAGAGGAGGGTTACAATTATATAAGCAAGATAATGAATACATTTATTACCAAGCATTGTTGCCTCCTCCTTTGTTTCCCCTTCCTATCTCTGCCCTCCCATTTCCCTCCACCCCCTGCCAAAGTTGTAAAGTTCGTTTTTTCAACATAACCTCTTGTACATCTCATTTTTGCAATGGGTCCACCTGTATCCCTATTTAAACGATTTGTTTTTTCCCTCCCCCTCCCAAATTATGCCAACATCAAATACAGTGAAAACAGGGTTATACCATGGGGGAGGGACATACAAAGAAACAAAGAAATCACCTTGTAAATAATTAGAAACAATACCAAAAAAGACAAAACCACTTGTGTCCTTATCTTGGGGTTCATTTCGCCTAACATCAACTTATCTGACCGTTTCTGCTTGTCTCAGACATACACTAGTTATTGCAAATAAGGGAAACCATGGGACCTATGTTTCTTTGGTCCTGCCTTACTTCACTTAATATAATTTTTTCCAAGTCTTTCCATTTCCTAACAAATGGGCAATGTCATTCTTTCTGATGGAGCCATAGAATTCCATTGTGTATATACACCACATTTTCTTGATCCATTCATCTACTGAGGGGCATCTGGGTTGGTTCCATATCTTAGCTATGGTAAATAATGTTGCATCAAACATAGTTGTGCTGGTAGCTTTAGTATGGTCTTGTTTGTGATCATTTGGGTAAATGCCCAAAAGTGGGATTGCTGGGTCATAGGGGAGCTCTATGAGGAATCTTTTGAGGAACCTCCATACTACTTTCCAAAGTGGTTGAACAAGTTTAGACTCCCACCAACAATGCAGTAGGGTTCCCTTCTGTCTACATCCCCTCCAGCATCTGTTGTTATTAGAATTCTTGATTATAGCTATTCTAACTGGGGTGAGGTGGAATCTCAATGTTGTTTTGATTTGCATTTCTTTTATGGCTAGGGAAGTTGAGCATTTCTTCATGTGTCTATTGGCCATCCTTCTTTCCTCTTCAGAGAAGTTTCTCTTTAAGTCTTTAGCCCACTTATTTATTGGGCAGTTGTTTCTTTGAGGATTTGTTGCTGGGGGATTTAATTTTTTGAGTTCCAGGTATATTTTAGATATGAGACCCTTGTCTGTTGCATGGCTAGTGAAAATCTTCTCCCAATCCTTGGGCTTTCTATTGATCTTGCTAGCTATGTCCTTTGCAAAAGCTCTGAAACATCAAGCAATCCCATTTATCCAACCTTTCTTTGATTTGTTGTGTTTCCGGGTCTCTATTAAGAAAATTTTGGCCTGTGCCAAGGAGACCTAGGGTTTCTCCTATTCTTTCCTGTAATGTTTTCAGGGTGTCTGCTTTGACTCTGAGGTCTTTGATCCATTTGGAGTTGATTTTGGTGCAGGGTGATATATAAGAATTTAGCTTTAGTTTTCTACAAGTGATTAACAAATTTTGCCAGCACCATTTACTGAAAAGGCTGTCTTTCTTCCATTCTATTTTTCAGCGCCCATATTGAAGATTAGATGGCTATAGGTCTGTGGGTTGGTTTCTGGGTTTTCAATTCTATTCCATTGGTCCTGAGGTCTGTTCTTGTGCCAGTACCAAGCTATTTTGATTACTATGGCTTTGTAATAGAGTTTGAAATTTGATATTGATATTTCTCCAGTGCTGTTCTTTCTGCTAAGGATTGTTTTTTGCTATTTGGGGTCTTTTATTGTTGCATATGAATTTTTGGATTCCATCTTCTATTTCATTGAGGAATTAGGTTGGGATATTGGTAGGTATCACATTGAATTTGTAAATAGCCTTTGGAAATACTGCCATTTTCACAATGTAATTCTCCGAATCCAGGAGCATGAGAGGTTTCTCCACTTCCTTAGTTCTGCTTCAATTTAAAATACTTTAGGAATCAAAGCAGGGAAAGGTTATACATTCATTTGTTGGAATAAAATTTCTTGGTCAATTATAAGACATAAAAAGAATTAAGAAATTGAAAAATGGATGACTAGCAATCTCTATTGAGTATTTCTGTAGTTATTATAGATTTCCTTCACAGACCTGTTTTCCTTCCTTCCTTTCTTCTTTCCTTCTTTCCTTCCTTCCTTCCTTCCTTCCTTCCTGTCTGCCTGCTTTCCTGCCTGCCTTCTTGCCTTCCTTCCTTCCTTCCTGCCTGCCTTTTTTGTGCTGGTCCTTGGGTTTGAATTCAGGGCCTGGATACTCTCCCTGAGCTTTTTTTGCTCAAGGCTAGTGCTGTGCCACTTGAGCCACAATTTCTTTCAGTTTTTGGTAGTTAGAGATAAGAGCCTCATGGTCTTTCCTGCCTGGGCTGACTTCAACCTGTCATCCTGATGATAGTCTCTTGAGTAGCTAGGATTTACGAATGTGAGCCACTGGCACCTAGCCACGACCCTGTTTTCTTGATGGAGAAAATGTATTTAGTCAAAGTATGAAAACACCAGATTTTCAGGAAGACATATTCTTTTGCAACTGTAACACAGACTTATGCACATTGGCAGGGCTTTGTATATTTAGCTCTTGTCTATATTATCTATAGCATCTCTTCTTCTGATGCTTTAACTCTATCTTTAACTCTATCCTCATTTCCCTTTTAAATGTAGAATTCTGTTTTCTATATGTTTTTACTATTAGTATTTGAAGTTATATATTTAACTGTACTATGTTTCAAGTACTGTTTTCATTAATATCCTAGTACATTTGCTCTTTACTAGATAGACTTCTAGGAAACTTACTGTTTTTATGATATAGAGGCAGACTTCTTCCTGTTTGCAATACCATAGCCTATGGGTGGGGGTCACTATCTAGTATCTATGAAGATGGAAAGAATGAAAAAGATAGAAGAACAGGAAGCTTGAATTCCTTAAGCAACTGTAACATACATGAGTTGCTTGCCTTTGCATCTATTTACTGAAAATAATTCCTATATGGTATAAACCAACTTGACTAGCTTTCTAATATTCAACTGAGTAAAATCTTTTTTCCTTTTTTTCAGTTCTTGGCCTTGAACTCAGAGCTTGGGTGGTGTCCCTGAGCTTTTGTGTTCAAGGCTGGCATCCTACCAATTGAATCACACCTCCACTTCTGGCTTTTCTTGTTGGTTAATTGGAGATATGAGTCTCATGGACTTTCCTGCCTGAGCTGGCTTCAAATCCTGATCCTCAGATCTCAGCCTCCTGAGTAGCAAGGGTTATAAAAGTGTGAACCACCAGTGTCCGGTTTTCAATTGAGCAAAATCTTAATTGATATGAGTAATATATCTTAAACACTATTGGCATTAATGAATAATAATGATTTGCAGTTTGATAGAGATCAAGGAGTTATTTTTTATCATTCACTTTGTTTTCCTTTTTCTTTTTTAAAATATATTTTCTTTTTTTTGTGAACATACTGTACAGAGGGGTTACAATTACATGGGCAGGATAATGAGTACATTTCTTACCAAGCATTGCAGCCTCCTCCTTTGTTCACCCTTCACATCCCTTCCCAGCCTCCCCCCACCCTCCCCACCCAATCCTCCCCCCCCCCGCCCCCCCCTCCCCTCCCCCCTCCCCCCCCCCTCCCCGCACCAACATTGTAGAGCTCGTTTTCGACATGACAACTTGTACTTCTCATTGTTGCAACAGGTCCACCTGTATCCTTAAACGACTTGTTTTTCCCCATCTCCTCCACAAGTTATACTGACATCAAATATAGTGAAAGCAGGGGTTATACTGTGGGGGAGGGACATACAAAGCAACAAAGAGATAATCTTATAAATGCGTTAGAAACAAATGCATGAAAGAAAAAAACATTAAAATACATATCTAAGGGTTCATTTTCCTGACATCACATTATCTGACCTTTTCCGCTTGACTCATACCTATACTAGATATTGCAAATAAGGGAAACCATGGGACCTATGTTTCTTTGGGCCTGGCTTACTTCACTTAATATAATTTTTTCCAAGTTTTTCCATTTCCTAACAAATGAGGCAATGTCATTCTTTCTGATGGAGGCATAGAATCCCATTGTGTATATGGACCGCATTTTCTTGGAGATTAAGGCGTTTTGTAATTCATTTTAAACCTAGTCTTCCTGAGCTGGGTGTGGTAGCACATGTCTGTCGTCTCAGCTACTAGGAAGGTAGAGACACATTATTTCAAGTATGGCTTGGGCAAAAGTAACCAGATCATATCTCAAAAACAAAATAAAAACCAAAGAGCTAGGGTAAATCAAACAAAACAATAACAACAACAAAACACATGTAGGTCTTTCCCCAAACTATAAAGTGAATGCAATAGCTGATATTATTCACATTTTTTTCAAGTGAGATTATTGACATTTTGATAGATTAGGTGAATTTCTCCGCGTTGTAAAGCCAGTCTTTGGTAAAGTGACATGTGAGTCCAGGCATCCAAGTTTCTAGAACAATACACTTCTACAACATAACTGATAGGATGATGTTCAAGGTGGTGGTGAGGCATACATTCATGCAGATGCTCTCTCATCAACTCTCAGACCAAATCCACAGAAACATACAATGTTCATATGGCTTTTGAAGTTGAATTTTCAATTAAAAGTAAATTACCATATGGAGTAGCAAAGGTCCCATATTTGTCTTCCATTACTGATAGGATCTATCTCTGAGTGGCACAGCTTCAGGTGGCAGCTTCACAGTAGCATGTGAACCAAGCCTGTGAACCACATTGGAGGCATCTTTAGTTTTTCTTCATGCAAAGAATATGAATATCTTAGATACTCTAGTATTCCTACTAAAGATAGTTGAGTATTCCAATTACTTCTTGTCAACCTAACCAGGTTGCCTTTCTCTACAGGGGTAGAGAGTTGTCTAAGCCAGGTGTTTAAGGGGGCAGATGGTCACTATTTTAAGCTGTGTGAACCAAAATGACAGTCATAATTACCACTAGTACTGTTGCAGTGTGTAACACAAAAATGAGCATGGACACTTTCCCATCAAATTTTATTTATGGACTAAAATTTTAACTTCCTCTTTTCCCATGTCAAAAAACTTTTTTTATTTTTCCAAGTATTAAAAAATGCTAAAGGCATTATTATAAAAATGAGTAAATGTGCTCTTGTCTTTAGCTTTTTTGTCCATGTTGTTATTACCAATTCTCTCTCCAGTTGCTGCATTTACCTCATTTCTTTGGTATATATGTGAACTTTCAACTATTTATGTCTATTTTGCCATCTTGATGTCTGTTCTCCCATCTTTACAATTCTGCTCTTGCAATTTCCCTTGGTTTGTGGTATGAACTGCCTTTTCTTCCCCACAGCCCCCTGGTAGAGTTCTTCAGTTAGGAATAAGAAGCTCTCATATTCTTTCTTTCCTATAAAGCTGAGAGTTTTCAATCCTTTGATTTCTGTATTGCCTTTCAATTTTCTGATGCTTGGGTCACAAAAATAATAAAAACAAAAATTAAAAAAAATTGGCAGGTGCCAGTAGCTCACACCTATAATCCTAGCTACTGAGGACGCTGAGATCTGAAGATCACAGTTTGAAGCCAGCCCATGCAGTAAAGTCCATAAGATTATCTCCAATAAGAAGTAGAAAAAAAAGGCCAACAGTGGATCTGTGTCTTGAGTGCTAGACTTTAACAAAAACAAGTTCAGGGACAGCACCTAGGTCCTGAGTTTAAACCCCAGGACAAGCCCTACCCCCAAAGATTACTACATCTACAGTGATCATTTCCCTCTGCATTTAATCTGAGCCTGAGCTCTTCAATTCACTTGTGTAGTAGGGTACGTATCTGCCTAACTTGTAAGTTTTCTAATTTGCAGATTTGTATCTTTTCTCTATTTCCTTTTTGTTTGTATTTTTACTCCTACATTGTGCAAAAGAATTGTTAGGTTTCCATGAAAATGAGTTCCTCATAGGAAAACAAGTCTCTGTTTACTGGGCTCTTCCATTTTTCACTGTTGTTCCTAAATATTAAGGGCAAGTCCTTCTCTGCTTAAAAAACCTTAGCACCTACTAATGCTCTTTCATGTATTTCTTCTTTCTTCACATTGGGTTTATTGGTTCAGGACTGGTAGATATGACTGAGCATTTTCCTCCACAGTTTCATTAGCATCAATCAGCTGTAAGTGGAGTTTTCATTCTGATATGTCCATATGTGTATAATATGCTTTGATTAGACTCACTTCCTCCATCACTCTCCCTCATCTCTCTTTCCCCTTTATCAAACCAATCTCTGCCACTCTCCCTGCTCCATTTTCATGACAAAGCATTTTACACAGTGTACAACTCCAGGGCCCCCCCCCCCCATCACATAGAGCAAAATGTCACCCTCTAACAGTAACCAGTATTCATATTGCAATAATGAGGTAATTAGGTAATTAGGTTACTAATCAGGTAATAACACAAGGAAATAAGAATTAGAATAATTGACTATCACAGCCAGGAAATAGTGTAAATCATTGTATTCTAACATCTTTTCATATTTT
This sequence comes from Dipodomys spectabilis, assembly GCF_019054845.1. Lineage (NCBI taxonomy): Eukaryota > Metazoa > Chordata > Mammalia > Rodentia > Heteromyidae > Dipodomys > Dipodomys spectabilis. The sequence continues at coordinate 19,918,760 of NW_024870775.1, forward strand.
GGCAGATATATAAAATGAAAATAATTTTATAGCACATTGGAATAAAACAGACATGAAAACTTATAGTTGGAATGGTCTGGTCTCCAGGCTCTTGCTGTTTAATACAGTTAGCTTTGCACACATGGAATCTGGAGACATATCAGAGTGCCATGAATAGCAGTTGGGAATCTCTGATTGAAAGATCAGCTATTCTATTCTACTCCTTCTGCTTCATAGATGAAGAAAGTGAGTCCCATTCCCTAACTCAAATAGAATCATGAGGCCAAGATGGCAAAATGGAACATGTAGGGAACAGAAAACAGTATAAATCAGCTGTAGTGGCACATGCCTGTAATCTCAGCACTCAGTAGGTTGAGATAGGAGGATCACTAATTTGGGGGCAGTCTGATTACATAAATAATGTATCAAGGAAGAGAAAAGAAACTACTTGCTCTCATTCATTTTACCTTCAATTTAGAAGTCTCTAATATATTTTTCTTAAAGGCATCCTTTATGCTCCCCCGTTTTTTTTTGGCTGGTCATGGGCCTGAACTCTGGGCCTGGGCGCTGTCCCTCAGTTCTTCAGCTCAAAGTTAGCACTCTACCCCTTGAGACACAGTGCCACTTCCAGCATTTTTTCTGCTTATGTGGTGCTGAGGAATCAAACCCAGGGACTCATGCATGCAAAGCAAGCGCTCTACCACTGAGCCACCTTCCCAGCCCCTTTATGCTCCCTGTGTTGATAACTTGTCTTATTGTATGGAATGACTCTAAGCTGCATTTAAAAGTGGATCTAACTTATTAAACCCTATAATGTTCTTCATGCTGGCATTTTTTATAAGGTAAGGCTATTTTGATTGTTTTCTGATTTGATGGCAGAAACTAAAGATTTGTCTCAGCTGTATTCCCTATGTACTTACACAAAATACAAACTATGTAAAACACTGAAATGAATTTCCTGTGAGATTAAAAAAAAAAAGCTAAGATATCATCACCAAGAGATCACTCAGGTGGGATTACCAGGCTCAGGGGTTTAGTTAAAAGAAAACAGGTTTCCTCTGCCATGGTCAAAGTGCTTATTCCAAGTTACCTGAAATCATGGAGATAAAACTCTATTGAATTCTGAAACACCTATTACATTTTGTTTCCTGCATGTTTTGGAAGAGACGAAAGACAAAGCTAAAGCTCTGATACTCCTCTCTGGAGATCTAGACAGTGGACAAGGGGCTTCAGCCTTTGCAAGCACCACTTGAAAATTTTAAAGCACAGTTGAGATCCCTTGCCTTTAAAAATAGAGAGATGATAAGCAGAGGGATAGAGAAGGAGGTGTGAGTCTCAGGCTTCAAGTGAATGAGATCATTCCATAGCCTTCCCATTTCCCAACCTGCAGATGTCACAAGGTGAGAATGAATCCTCAACTTGTTCTGCTTTCCAGGCTACAATCCCTCTGCTTTCCCCTTACTTCTCCTTAGGGAAGCTCTGGAGCCTGCAGAATCATTTGACAGCCGATCCTTCTTACAGGCAGCAGACATACACATAACCCCAATGAAACTTTCTTAGTAGGAGTTGAAAGCTCTTGTGCATAACAGGTTTAAGTATAAACATGTGTTTTTGCCATTTATCATTTTTTCCCCTTTAAAGAAGCCATATGTGATGGTATTCTGGGAGGCAACACAATCTACCGCAGGTGGGCTCTTTAATTGGCCTGCCTGGGGAGTAGCTAAAGTAGAGTTCAAAAGGTACTGACCTTATGGGTTTGGTTAGTAGTAGTTTGCAAATGGGGCTGTAAAAGCTAAACAGAGACCGGGACTGTTTCTCAGACCCATAGGGAAACAATAGGAGCCAGTGTGAATATTTCACGGGAAGTGACAGAGAGAGAATGCAAAGAGGTTGTGATGTTGAACCCCAACAGTGTGTAGCTGCAAAAATACCCATACTTATCTATGTAGGGTCTCATGGGCTCCCTCTGGACCTTTACAGACCTTCATTCATCTTCCTTCTGGGAATGAGCAGGGCAGGGATGACAGTGACAGAGCACACCGAAGCTCGGGGAACATCGACAATCCCACCAAGGTTAATGGCAGAGCTAGCACATTCTTGCTCTCATATCTCGGTTGTTCCTGCTTTCATCAGAAACTAAATCATAAAAAAGATAATGTCAGAGCAGTGTCTACACAGCAAAGAAAAGTAGAGATAAGGTGATGGCTGATAAGTTTTATCAAAAGTGAACTCAAATAATTCAAGTACAAATTACCCCTTTAGGTAGCCTATACAATTGGAATTAGCTGAGTGATGAACAAGTTACCCGGTAGTCATGAGAAATCAGTTTATCTGTTGTGAATATTTAAGATAGGATTCCTAAAACCTATCCACCCAACTAATATTGAGTGGACTACTGGGGAAAATAAACTGTGAAGCAGACCCAGAATTATGGTCTGGAAGGAGATGCAGAATTGTTAACAGGTCATCTAGATTTTTGTTGGTAGTTGTTATGGGAACTCAAACAGATAAAGTCAACACTAGGACTAGATATGGTGGGAATGGAGGTGAGGGGAGGAGGTCTGGAGGAATATTTAATGAGACTTCAAGTATGGATAAGGTTGTTTGAATGACTAGAAGGGAGAATGTTTTAGTCTCCAGAGTCTGTTCAACTCCTGATGGAGAGTAAAGCATGGTATCTCCCAGAAACTGATATAGAGTTCAGGTACAAAGCAACATGGGACAAAATTGTATAGGGCCTATGTGAGTAGTGGTTAGTTCCAATGTTCTCATAAGGCAGTCTAGACCTGTTTAACCCAGAATATTCTATTTGGGGTTTACTATGTATTGCTTCTCCATGCTGTTTCTAAAGCTTTAACCATTATTAGATTAATACAAGTAGATATAGACTTAATGGCTTGGGGAAAGGGACATCAATCAACCATTTCACCAAAAAGAAAATGATGACCTGCCTGGTGGTGACAGCAGGAACAAAGATGGAAATGATAACTTTTTAGCTCTGTCTCTACATTGTGTTGAGATAAGATATCTCAAGATGAAACACCAGAAGTTTACACATTTTTCATAAACAACTATTATCATAAATTTAACCCAACTCTTATTTTATTGAATCACATTTCATATTCCTTAATGGTATACATTTATGGAGGGGAATATTAAGGATAAATGATAAGCTTTGCAGATGGTTACAATAGTAATTGGCCTGAGTCTTATGTATGTCAGCCATATTTTTGTAGTTTTTTCCTGATTTTGTGAGTACTTTAAGAATAATAATCATTGCTATTGTTGATGGATTGCCCATATTCATTCTCTTAACAACAACAACAACAACAAACAATAATGTTTGACATCAAGAGAATATGGATTGCAATACACATCTACAGGCTAATATCTTTACCTTTCCTATTTTCATGATGTATGTCACCATATGTCCCTGGGATCGAAGGATAAGGCCTGGATTTGGTTTCTCATAAAGTAGCTAAGCTACTGTAATGTATTTAAATATGTCTTGGGCTTGAAACAAAAGTCAATGATTTTCATTTTCTCAGCTGAAAGCGCTGTTCTCTGTTGAGGCAAATTTTGATTCCCTCCGTTCTTCTATATTGCTATTAAGACATAGTGTTAGAAATGTCTCAGGATACTGGGGTGTCATTCAGGAATAAGAACACCTACTTGAAAGGAACTAGCAAGGCAAGATTTTACTTATGCAGAAAGGTGTGATACTGACAGGAATCCAAGTAAGCAAGCACACTGGAATGGCAGTCTACCCAGGTTTTATCCCTAACCTGTTACCATCTTTTATTTTGATTGGCTAGAACTTAGGTTCACAATCTTGCATGATTGGCTAGTTTGAAAGGGGTTAAAAGTTTATCCAAGCAATCAACCAAAACCAAGACATCTGTCCAAAACTTGTCAGGAAAACAATTCTTACTCAGCTGGCACTCTACCACTTGAGTCAATTCTTATAACAGGATATGTCTTAATTCAAATAACTTTCTTGAAAGATGGCAGCTACCCTAAAAATGTCCAGTGCTTATGTCAAGCAACCACTTTGACAGAAAAGATTTTAACTTGTACAGTAGTAGAAAGAAAAAGAATGTCTGAAACTTCTGGGACATGAAGTTACTTCTCAACATACTTAAACTAATTTTTTTTTTATAAAAACTATTCACTGTTAGTTCAACTCAGATAAGTTTTACAACCATTAAAAGAACAGAAAAAAATGAAATGTTTTATTACTGCTCTACACAGACCATTTACTGAATTAGATGTTAAGTATATGAGAGAGATTATTTTAATCCTCATAATCGGCCTACCAGTTATTTTTGATATGTTCATTTTTAATGAAACACATTCAGAGAGAGGAAGGGAATTGCCAAAATATATACTGATAATTTTCATAGACACTTGCAGTTTCCTAACCTATATTCTTTCTATCATGCCACCTTCAGTGATTTTGCCACCTGCAGTGGTTTTCCCACCTCAAGGTGACTTGTTACAATTCATCCAGAGCACTTCATGTGCTGAAACTTGCTGAGACCTCTGAACGTCAGGTTGGAGACCACAGAACTAAAGGAAAGGAAATGCGAAATTGCTCTATTAAAATGACAAATATTCCAGATGTAGCTAATTAGTATGATAACCTATGCATAAAAGAGAATTGTAAAATTAGTGAGATCAGGCTGGCAGTGCCATTAACCACATTATCACTATTCTCATGATTTCCCCCTCACCATGAAATGGTCTTCCAGGTGCCTGATCCCAGTGTGTTTTATTATACAGTGCTGCACACTACTATGACTACTGTGTGGGCTTTCACAGTAGAGTATTTTTTTTATTTCTGCAAATTGGTAAGTTAAAAATACTTTTACCTAGGGAAATCCTACACCAAAAAAAAAAAATACTGATGACCTTGAAGGCAGGTCTCTATTTATTTCCCTCTCATTTGTCTTGCTGCGATTTTTTTCTTTTTGGCTCTGCATCACCTATGATAAAGCATAAAGACTCTGATTAAGAAGCCAGTTGTGTTTGCTTGAGCAAATTTCTCCAGGAGGCAAGCAACTGGGAGAGAGAGGAGAGTTTTATTTATTTAAGGGAATGGTGAAATCAAAAGCTACCAGGTTAGAATTAACCTATTTAGGATCTTTGGAAGAAGAATCACGAGTTGACTAGCCAGTTTGGAAAAGCTGAAGAAAATGTAAGCACAAATTCCATCCATAGAGGAAGCTAGAGACAGGACATTCAATAGTTGCCATGAAACTAACTCATGAAGGAAGAGTGAAAAAAGTCAGTCTCTGCAACTGCAGAGAAAGTGATTGGGGATGGTGACTAGTTTAATGAGTTTCACTGCAGGAGATGACAGCAGGGCTAATATGAATTCTACCTCCCTTTCATTCTTCATTTCATCCGAACACACTACCTTCCCCATCTCCCCTCCCCCCATGCCCCACTTCATTTTATATATTTCTGCCTGCAGCCTTTTCTGGAATTTCTCCATTTTCCCAAGGGTTATAGGTGTGAGCCAGAAAACACATGGGGCTGGAGGCAAAGGTTCCGATTAATGAACTTGGGTCTTGTGAGGTGCCCATAGGAAGAAAAATTGATTTATGTCAAATTATTTTGTTGATTCAAAATAGCCAGTAATGTTTGCCATTGGTTGACATATTTTCTGATTTTACTTTGAGTTGAATTTGAGTTGTCACTATTCAAATCTACATAGTGCTGGATACATAAAGAGCTCTCGAAGGAATGAAAGAAGAAAATGAATAAGTTGATATATGATTTCCCATAATGAAGATATACTGCCGTAGGCTGGCAAAAGATCCTAACCATAAAGAATAAATAAGGAATAAAACATGATTTGCAGAGGTAAGCTGTAAGCAGTCATTCATTCACGTTTGAGCTCATTCAGATAATCTGCTAATTATTTCACTCATTCTGTATGTATTTTTCATTCTATAAACATTGATTTTTTATGCTAAGCACTATATTAGATTTTGAATACTGAGTGGAAAGTAAAGCAGAGATAGACTTCGTCTTGGCTGTTTGTATTCTGGTTGAGGGCCAAGAGTAATTGGCAATTTATACATTAGGAGTTGAGGTAATTTGCAGGATTCTTAGATAGGTAATATTTAGGTAATTCAGTTATTAGGGAAGGCCTGATCAAGGAGATTGGAGGAAGAGAAAGAAGTCATGCCAGAAACCGCAGGTGGAGAGTTCCAACAGGGAGGAAAGCCCTTGTGGGGCCTAAGCCTGGAAGAGGATCCCTGACCACATGGGCTATGGGGAAGTTTACCTGAGGTAAATGCTGTACAGGTCACCTCAATCAGAGTTTTGCAAGGATAACCCTTCCAATTAACAACAGATTGTGTTAGACAACCTCATTTGGAAGATCACTGTGGGAAATGTCGAAGACATTTGGTTTTTCAAAATATTATATATGATTGTCAGTTGTCTAGTTTGCCACAATCAATATAACTTACAGTATTTCCACACCCCAACCACCAAAGTCTAGCACTTTAGAAAGGAATAGAGTGCATTACAGTTTGTACAGCAAACTTGAGCACAGAGATCTGCTTTTTTTCCACATATTAACATTTCTCATTCCTATTCTATCATTTTTATTCCTGGTTTTTTTTACTACTTTTTTTTTTGGTTTTTAGCCACTAGGAATACAAGTTGGGCTTTACTGTCTTTTCTGTAATTATGCAATTTTTGTGGCAAATTCTGAGGAAGCCAAGTGCTGGTGGCTCATACCTGTAATCCTACCTACTCAGAAGGCTGAGACCTGAGCCAGCCTTGAGAAAAAAATAAAAATCTGGAAGTAGAGCTGTGGCTCAAGTGACAGAGTACTAGCCTTGAGTAAAAAGCCCTGAGTCCAAGCCCCAGGACTGGCTCACATGTACATACACGCACACAGCACACACACACACACAGTGTGGAGAATATGTATAAGTTTTGATAGGTGTGTAAGTTCCTTGTCCCTTTGTCCCTTTTCCTCTCATGGCTTGGGGGCTCCTTATCCCCTACTGTGGCATAGGTCCAGGTTCAGATTTAACAAATTAAAATGTAAGGTGCTTAATTAAACCTGAACTTCCCGATAAATGATTTTTTTCAGTATGTGTTCCATGCAATACTGAAAATGCTTAATGCAAAAAGCAATGTTGTGGTCTAAATTCAACTCTTAGCAATCATATACTCAGGGATGTGAGATTCTGGCCAGGCCGTCAAGCCTCTGCTTCTCAATATCTGGAATTATTGGCATGCATTACTATGACTGGTCTTCGGATGCTTTTGTGTGCTAGTGCAGTACAGAGAGAGGGAGGTACAGGTTTTGAAGGGGAAGGTAAGCTGAATGTCCTATGCCCCTCTTTATCTGTGAAAGCTTCTCATCTGTACAGATTTTAGTCAGCCTGGTGTAGTATTGATATTAAATGATAGAGTTGTTTTGAAAGAATTTGATGTTGTAATTGTTGAATAAATGTGAGTGGTCTTCTAGGAAACTGGTTTAGCGCGAGGCCTTTTTATTTGTTTTGTTAAATTTCTTTCTGTTCGGGGCTGGGAAGGTGGCTCAGTGGTAGAGTGCTTGCCTTGCATGCATGAGACCCTGGGTTCAATTCCTTAACACCACGTAAGCAGAAAAAGCTGGTAGAGTGCTAGCCTTGAGCTGAAGAGCTGAGAGACAGCGCCCAAGCCCAGGGTTCAGGCCACATGGCCGACAAAAAAAAATTAAAAAATTTCTTCCTGTTCAAGGATGCAGATTTCCCTAACATGCAATAGATTTAGGGATTTCTATGAAGTCTTCTATGGGTTTGACTGTATTTCTTAGTGCCGAGGATAAATGTGTGTGTGTGTGTGTGTGTGTGTGTGTGTGTGTGTGTGTGAAATGAATAAATAATACAACTGGTTCACTGGTCCTATTTGCCTGCCTGATGTCTGGATTCCAGCCATGTAATTCCTATATTCAGATATAGAGATAGTCTCCCAGCCTTCTAGTCTTGAGAACTTCTTTTATTCTCCTACTATGACTTAATGGCTAATGGGATAGTTGTTAGGCTGGTCTTTCTGAGGGTAGTCCTATGGCCATCTCCAAGGCTCTCCTGATCTAGCACAAGATAGCTATCCAGTCACTTATCTATACACCATTTCAACATCCAGCCCTCTAAGTTACCCACATGGACATGTAGAATCCATCTGCCACTGCTTTGATCCCACTGTTGCTGGGTCCTGCAGGCCCCTGCTTGTTAAAGTGCTATGTTTAGCTGAGAAGGACTAGCAGTTATAGGTGTTTGCCCCTTTGTGTCCATGCAGTTGCTGTAGGTCTATGAATGTTCCATATCCAACACAAACCTAACATTGAATTTGAAATGTACTTTACATCCAAAATTAGCCAACGCAGTCAGTGCTATCTTCCTGTGAACAATCACGACACTTTTTAAACTTGACCTTCAGTATTGGCTCTCAAGTTTTAATCCTGAGCTCCAGAATTCTCCATTAAGATATAGGTATTAGTGGTGTTGAGTATACTAGTCTCCTTGGTGTAGTCTTTTTTTTGTGTCTGTCCTGGGGCTTGAACTCAGGGTTTGAGTGCTGTCCCTGAGCCTCTTTGTGCTCAAGGCTAGCACTGTACTTCTTCTTCTTTTTTTTTTTTTTAATTTATTTTTTTTATTGTGAAAGTATTGTACAGAGGGGTTACAATTACATGGGCAAGGTAATGAGTACATTTCTTATCAAGCATTGTTGCCTCCTCCTTTGTTTTTCCTTTCCAATCCCTTCCCACCCCCCTCACCCCCCTACTCGATTCTACCCCCTCCCCTGCCTTCGCCCCCCCCCCCTACCAAAGTTGTAAAGTTCGTTTTCGACATAACATTTTGTACATCTTATTGTTGCAATGGGTCCACCTGTATCCCTATTTAAACGATTTGTTTTTTCCCTTCCCCTCCACAAATTATACCAACATCAAATACAGTGAAAGCAGGGGTTATACCGTGGGTGAAGGACATACAAAGCAACAAAGAAATCATCTTATAAATATGTTAGAAACAATCACATGAAAGAAAAAAACATTAGGCCGGGTGCTGGTGGCTCACGCCTGTAATCCTAGCTACTCAGGAGGCTGAGATCGGAGGATTGCGGTTCAAAGCCAGCCCGTGCAGGAGAGACCGTGAGACTCTTATCTCCAATAAACCACCAGAAAACTGGAAGTGGCGCTGTAGCTCAAGTGGTAGAGTGCTCGCCTTGAGCTGAAGAGCTGAGGGACAGCGCCCAGGCCCAGAGTTCAAGCCCCACGACCGACCAAAAAAAAAAAAAAAACAATTGAATACTTACCTTGGGGTTCATTTTCCTAACACTGTACTTCTTGAGCCACAGTGCCACATCTGTTTTTTTTCTGAGTAGTTTTATTGTGGATAAGAGTCTCACAGACTTTCCTGTCCTGGCTGGCTTCAAACTGTGATCCTCAGATCTCAGCCTCTTGACTAATTAAGATTACAGGCGTGAGCCACCAGGCTTTGAGTTGATTATCACAGCTTCCTCTTTCTAGATTAAAAAACAAAGACAACATTGCCTAGGGAATAGAAACTTAACACTTGCTCTCTAGCCTTTCTTCCAGTCAACTTTTTCTCTTCATAACTTTTTTTTAAGGTGACTGAAGTGAAAATAGAACAAGAAAGAGAATTTCATTACAGTATTGGAGACAGAATATGAAAGAAAATGTTCAATTTCGTCCATAAAAACAAGGACAATAACCTAGAACAAAACTTTTTGGTCTTTTATTTCCTAGACAGACATAGCTAACTATCCAATTAATTTTTAAAACAGAGCTGTAAGTTCCTCTTCCAGGGGACTCCATTCAGCTGGCAATTTGCATCTAAAGGCTTCTTTTAATTACTCCCTAAAAACTGGCATTTTTTACAAACTACTCTGACACAAACTGCTCTTGCAAAAGAATTTCTGGAAAACTAATTCTAGGGAAATTGGAGTCTTGATCAGGATAGAATTTTCCACATAAATAGCTGAGGCCCAGCTGCCAAATTCCTTTCCTGCTTTTAAGCTCTTTTGAACCTCTTAGATCACTTTTCCTAGGACCTTGTAAAGGGTTTTGCATTAAGAGTAGAACTCACTAAATATTTCTTGGATGAGATGATGGCTTTTTCCTTCTAACCCTGTCCAGTTTGATCATAATTCATTCAATTAGGGCCTCTCAGCCTTGGCACTATTGACCTTTGGATCAGAAAGTTTTATGTGAGGCACTGTCCTGTGCATGGTGGGCTATAATCCACGAGATGCCACTCATGCTTCTCAGTGGGATAGCTAAACCTGGCCCCATTTGGCAATGCCAAATGAGCCTTGGGGTGGAGAGAAACCACCTCCAGTTGAGAAACAGTGCTTTCGTTGGAATCCAGTTTTAAGTTGAGTAGGGGAATTGTAAAGAAGAGGTAGGCAGAAGGCTCTCTCTTTGGTGTACTCAGTTACTAAGTGTCCTTAAAATTTTACTTTTCTTAGCTCTTCCTTTCTATTCTTCTTAAATATCCTTGTACCTGAGTCCTGATTGATTACAAGTGCGTTCCTAGACCTATTAACATAGCCATTTTTAAGGAGTAATAAAATTAAATTCAAAGGATATTTCAGGAGTGGAATGACAGAATCTGGAATAGAAACAGAAATGGAGGATAAATTATATAACATTTCAACTTTTCTCCAACTTACATTTTCTTCTGGAATCCCATGTTTGGAAAAAGTTTATATCCCTGAGTGTCTAGTGTGAGAATAATAAGCATTCAGGAGCTCATCTGTACTGTGTTCCAAGTTTTCCTATCACATAGGTATACCATGTAATCTCAAAAAGAAACAGTCAGATGCATTTATCATTATGATCCTCACTTCACAGTCTTTACCATGAGAAGGTGGTGAAATAACTTGTCTCATGCAACTCAGAAGATGAGTGGCAAACATGGGATTCAAATGATGACCTGTAGATTAAAAATAAAAATGCTTTTCCCACTTGAACATGTCATTTATTATACTCATCTTGGCACTCTGAAACCACAGGAAAAAAAAATCCCTGCTTTTTACAGGACTTTGTATAAGATGACTTTACACTAGTCAGATTTTATTTTATGCCTCGAGTTAATATATGCATATCCTTACACCCCCTCCTTTTTATAAAGTGATTTTTGAATTGCCACTAAGCCTTTGTGGCTGTCTGGTTAAGGACTCTTGACCTACATAATTAAGATGTTTTTCCGCCGTCCAGTCTTGTTCATTATTTTCTACACGTTGGCACCTTCTGCCTTTTGAATAAATAACACCTAATAAAGATAACCCCATAAAATTTGCATAGAGGATATATGTTTGACTGAGAACATATGTTGCATGAGATGTACCTGCTTACTACCCAAATGTTTAAACAATGATAATAAAAGAAGCTGCCATTATGTTACAGTGCTGAAGCTAATGTTTATGATGTTCATTTCCAATGGGGCATAATAAAGTCTTGCAAATAAGGGACGAACATTTGGCAGCCCTTTTTTTTTTCTCTGAAGGATTATGATGAAAATTATTCTCCTTCCTTTTGTGGCATAAAGCTATGAATAGGGAAATAGAATCATATAAGCTTACAACTGCAAGAAGAGTGTGAGAGCTGCCTTTCAATCTAGATCAGCCATCTATACAATGTGTGATTATAAACCCATCAATTCACTTTGCGAGGCTTAGCTTTCTCACCTTAAACTTGAAGTGGCATTGCATATTTCATACATCTGTGTGGTGATTAATGAATAGTTGTATGTGAGGATATGTGTATCTCTCCTTTTGTTGGCACTTGGTTTGGACTTACGGGTTTATACTTGCTAGGCAGATATTCTGCTAGTTGAGCCATGCCTCTAGCCCTTTGTTTTAGTTATTTTTGGGGGTAGGGTTGTATGTTTGTGCCTGGGCTAGCCTAGGCAGAGAGTTCCTATTTCTGCTTCCCATGTGCCTGGAATAATAGGCATGCACTGTAATTTCCAGCTTATCGGCTGAGATGGGAGTCTCACAATTTTCCTGGACTGATCTTGAACTGTTTTCCTCCCAATCTACATTTAGCAAATAGCTGAGATTACAGCTACAAACTACTGTACCCGTGTAAATGTTAGCGTATAATATATATTTAAATTCAGTAACTACATAGTGAGCATTTAGTATATAAATGACTTTGCTACGGACAAGTAAGAAGGACCCTTTGTCTTCAACGAGTTTATTTTCTAAGGGAAAGGAGTAAAAAGCAAGCAAATAACAATTATGGAGAATTACACTTCAAGGCCTATAAAGGACAACAGAGACACTGGAAGGAGAAGAGACAATGTGGGATGATGAAATGCTTATTACTAAAAAGACATTTGAACTGGGGCATAAAAGATTGTTAGGGTTGGGAGATTAAGAAAGACAAATGAGTCATTTAGTTTTTTAAAAATTTTATTTTATAGTAAAGATGCTGTACAGAAGGGTTACAGTTACATGAATAAGGTAATGAGTACATTTGCTCTAGAGCATTGTTACCCCCTTCTTTGTTGTTCTCCCATTATCCCTTCTCTCCCATACCTCCCCCAGTCCTCCCCCACATGTTGTAAAGGTCATTTCCAACATAGTGTCTTGTGAGTCTCACTGTTGCAATGGGTCATCCTGTGTCCTTGTTTCGGCATTTGTTATTCCCCTTCCACTCCCCAACTTAGATAAATGTACAGACAAGATGCAGGGTACCAAAATCAAATACAGTGACAACAGGGGATATGCCCTAAGGGGAAGAACATACAAAGGAAACAAAAAAATCATATAGTACATTAAAAAAAAAAGAGAAACCTCATGTCATATCTTGGGGTTCATTTTGCTTAGCATCATCTTCTGAATCATTTAATTTAAGAACATTACCAGAGGAAAACATAGGTACATGGGTATCAAGTTCATATTTAAAGACTGTTATTTGTTTGGATTAAGTATAAAGGTCAAAATGGACAGAAAAGGGGCTTATATTTTAAAAGACTGATCTGATAATAGCATGAAGGATAGAGTACAACAGAAAGGCTGCATTTGGGTTGACTCGTTGTTGGCCCATTGTTGGAAGAAGATATAATATCAAGATTTGTTGAATAGGTGAAGAACTTGGGTAATTTAGAAAATGCATTCTGGTTCTACATGTTTTTTCATTAGCAAGAAATATACTCTAAGGTGTGACAGTATGCCATAGATTCACAATGTTTGTGCCTCTCTGGCTGAGTAGGAGAGGAGATAAAGATAAGGAAAAGTGGATGTAAAAGTTTAAAGATATCCTAGAAAAGGGAAATCACATGAGTATCCCTTGTGAACAACAATGAAAGAAAATCACAAGAAATAGGAAATGAGTAATGACCAGTAAGACTAGATCAGTAGATAGTAGGCAGAACATAGGTGAGCTTGAAAATCCAAATGATAGGGTTAATTTTGGAAAGGAAAGGGTCATACCTTCTTTTGAGCTGGGGCTCAGACCTCCAGGTCAATAATGGTTCTTGTAGAGAGAAAAGCTAAAGCCTTCACTAATAACAATCAAATTGACCAGAAAACAAAAACAAACAAAAAAAATCCTCCTGGTTTTTAAATGTAATTCCAATGGTCATTTTCCAGAGTATCACATGGTCATACAAAATAGGTCAGATGTCTTTGTTGGAGATTATATAAGAGATTATATAACAGCTATCCTTTATTCTCCTCTTCCTTTTCCTTTCCAGAGTTTGTACCCTCTGTAAAATGAAAAGTCAGAGATCTGGAGCCAGTACCAAAGTGTCCCCTTCCCGCTTACCTTTCTTTAAGCTCTGGGGCTGTTATTTTCAAAGTTCTGCATGAGGGCAGGACAGAGTGTCAGTCTCCCTTCAGAAGGCATGCTGAAAATGGAAAATAAGATGCATTGTGACATTTTAGTGAGGGACCTTTCTCTGGCTTTGGGAAAAGCCAACTGAACAAGCACTCACTGTCACCCAGCCGGAAGAACACCACAGAGCCCAAATGTCACCCCAGAGCTTGTTTGCTGTTATATTTTCAGCGTACATTTGATTATTCCTCCTTTTCATTTTTTAAGGATAAGAGGTCAAAGAAACATTCTTTTGCCTTTCTTTTCATAAAAGTCTCCCTCCCTCTTCTCACAAAAGCCACCCACATGCTATCAAAACTCATAAGCTTTTTTTTCCCCTTCCTGTTTCAAGTGGTAAGAATACTGTTGCCAACTCCTCTTTACCTGAGTGGGGTAGATTTACTTAAGCTTAGACATAATTTTTTCACAGTTGGCAATCCAAAGTTGCCTGAAGTAAAGCATCATGTTGGGTATTTCGAGTTCTTTGCTGTAATAAACACTTACTAGGGCTACCTTACTTCAATCTTGGTGAGCTTTTCTCCTTTGTAAGGAACATCATGTAAAATTTGAAGCATTCATTCATATCTGGACTTCTATATTAGTATGCAAAGCTTCCATTAGGCCTTAGTTGTTTTCATTTGTCAAGGGAGAATAATAGTACATTATCCTATGAAACTATACAGAGACGTTTCATTCTAAAACCTCCTGATCTAGGCCAGGTGATGACCTGCAGGACACAGACTTCTGTCAGAAAAGGAGTGGCAAGGGCTAGATGGAAACAGAGGACATGATAGCAGCATAGACTGAAAAGGCTTGAGTAGGGCTGAGTTCTAGCCCAGACCTTTGAGATACAACGTGTTAGTAGCTGAGCTAACAGAGTCTCATCTTCCATGTGGGCTTATGTTCCACCAATGAAGAAGATTTGTTTATAGTAAGGAAGAGCTAGGGGGAGAAAATTGTGCAGAGGGCCTTGGGTATGGTCTTTATTACTCTTTTGTGGGCAATGGATTTAACTGTTTATGCCCTTTGCCCCATCTGTGAAGCCTGTGGCACATCTAAGCCTCAGGGTTGCTGAGAAAAGTAATGGAGACAATATCATCTAATACTTAGTAAGAAAATGATCAGTTAAAATGGATACATAAATATGATCACATATTTATAGCACATAGCTATTGAGCCTTTGTGATCCTTTGCTAGGAATGTCCTTTTGTCTCACTGTGTGCAGATGATTATATAAAATAATGTGTATCTAAATGAATGCCAAGAAATGGAAACACCAGTGTGTTTTTGTTGTTCTTTTTATTCCCCTCCCTTGTTGATGTTTTTGATTTCTGTACCTTATATCTTATATGTAAATTTTCTGTTTTGGGGAGGGCAAAGGGAAGCACAGAAATGGTGGGACAAAGGGTGAACAAATGCAGCAGTGATACTCACTAGACATTATGTTGGAAATGAACTCTACAACTTGCAGGAGAGAGCTGTGTGCAAAGGTCACTGTTGTGTGAAACTGGCCTTGCAATGACTGTCTTCAAAGGTCAACTGGTATCTTCAGAGAACAGTAAGAGGTCATGTAGTACTTCTGGGATAGGGGTAGTGGGAAGGTTTGACCTGGGTTTAGAAATAAAGGGGAAAAAAGGAAGGAAAAGTTCACCAGGACTCAGAATGAGAAGCTTTATGAACATGGCTGCCTGGGAAGAGATGCAGTAGGGAAGACAATCTTTGGGGATCCAGCAATGAGACATGGTGAAGGATCCTCTCTGGTCTTATTCTCCTTCTGGGAGCTCAATGGGAGGCTGGTGAGGAGGGAACCTGCCACCGAACTCTGGGTCCACGATGAGGGCAAAGGTTGATAGTAGTCTGCAGTGACTAGCAGGGTTCTTGCTATCTTATTTGTCTGTAGTCTAGGACTTTCCACCCTCTCCCTTCATCCTACCTTTCCTCTGAAGTGTTCCTCTTTCCATTGCTTTCTATTGACATCTCTCAAAAATCACTAACACAGCATCCTTAATGTCGGACACTCAGAATCCTCATAATATAACTGGAAGACTCATTGTTTTCCTCTTTAAAAAAAAGTGTATTTCACATTTATAATACAAACTATTGAGGGCTGGGAAAGTGGCTCAGTGGTAGAGTGCTTGCCTAGCATGCATGAGGCCCTGGGTTCGATTCCTCAGCACCACATAAGCAGAAAAATCCAGAAGTGGCGCTGTGGCTCAAGTGGTAGAGCGCTAGCCTGGAGCTGAAGAGCTGAGGGACATCACCCAGGCCCAGAGTTCAGGCCCCATGACTGGCAAAAAACAAACAAACAAAAACCCCCAAACTATGGAAAGTTCAGTTTCCTTTGATTAAAATAATTTTTTAAAAAAGCAGAAAACCAACCAACAAATTAAACTCCAAACAGTTCCCCCACCCACTACTAATTCTTCAAGTAAATGTGAATAAACTGTCATCGCTCTCTCCTCGCTGAAGCGCTGATCTATGATGTGATTGTGTTTAAGAGATAGTGTTTGTGGGAGGTGGTTAAAGTTAAAATGAGTTTGTAAAGGTTCTAGCCTAACTATAGGATTGGTGGTGTTATAAGAAGAGGGTCTCTTTCTTGCTCTTTTCTCTCTTCTTCCATCTCTCTCTGTACTCCTCTCCCTTCATGTCCACACAGAGGAAAAGGGTGTGTGAAAACACAGAGAAGGCGGCTGTCCCAAGTTAGAGAAAGAGCCTTTACGAGGCATCTTGATCTGAGATGTGAGAGTCTCCAAATCTGTGAGAGAAAAAAAAAAATCTCTGTTGTTTAAGCTTCCCAATCTCTAGTATTTTTCTTCTATCAGCCTTATCTAAGACCTTGACATTATAGAAAGATGGAACCTTTCTTGAATTTTGGTTTTACTTCAGGAACTGAGGCTTACCTACAACTGAGTCTTCGTGCTTTCCCCTCTCCATAGCAATATGGAAAGAGTGGCTTGTTGCAATTGGGCTGATTTGCTTTCTAGTCTCTCTTCTCCCTCAGAACATTTACCGTAGTAGACCTCAGTTTCTTCATCAACTGGGATGCAGCTACATGGTGGGCTTTCTGTAAATGGATGTCATAGGTCACATGTGGAAATCCTCTCCTCTCTTACCAAAGCACCCAGTCTCACTGCCCAGCATTTGGCACACATTGGCGGATTGCCTGTTTCTCCTGGGCAATATATGGGATTCAACGCTGTATTCCCCGCTCCCTGTCACATAGTAGGTTCTTAGCAATGTTTTCCTTGCTTGACTGACATTCTCACCCCAGGGAAAGCTGTAGCTAGATGGTGCCACTTTCTAGAACAGAAGGTGGCTTCAGGCATTTTCATGGTTGTGCACTGAAGTTTGGCTGGCTTCTGGCTAGAGTTTTCACTCTTTTGTTCTTTATTCACTACTTTTCCCTCTGAGGCTGGGTCATTCACTGAAGCCTACAGAGAAACCTCCAGAAGACCTTTCCTGAGGCCCAGAGCTCTAGCTTTTCTAGTTCGTCTACTTCCATTGAGGATCTCCCCCAGCTGTCTAGGAACACTAGTTAACTAAGGGCTTGGCTGCAGATGTCTGGCTGGGGCCCCTGGGAAGGGACACAGACACCTGGCAGGGGGGTTTCAGAGTATTCACGGCGGCAGCTGCATGGCCTGATTGCTCCAAGCCCATTATTCATTTTGCATAATTGGTGACCTTTCTGTCTGCACTCTCCATGGAGAATTTCAAGCCATTTTCCAGAGCACAGATGAATATCTGAAATGCACAATAGCATAGGAGTCTGTCAGTTTCACCCTTATGATTCCTTTTTGCAGCTGAGGGGTGGGGGTGGGGGGAGAAAGGCCTACTCACAAGCACAACTCTGGCTGGAGCCAGAATCTCCAGAAGTTGGGCGAGAATGAGACAAAGGAAACCTGTTCAAGCTGCCACTTGCAGATATTGTCTGCATCTTTCTAAACTTTAGGACGGACGGAGACATTTTTGTGTGTAAGCCACTGATGATGGGGCTTACAACACCATTCCTAACTGAGAATGGATTTTACCTTTCTTGCCACATCTCTGTGCTAACCTTTGTCATTCATATGTAAAACCATGAGGTGTCTTGATTCCCAGAAGAGCCATGGAATTCATGCCTCTTGGCCTTTGCACCTGCGCTCTGTTCCTCTTAGAATTGTCCCTTCCTTATCTGCTTAACTTCTTTACTGAGGCTCCTAGGCTTAATTAGTTTCTTTATTTTCTCTCTTCTGATAGCTCATGTCCTTGCTACCCCCCCATTATATTGTAACATATTACTCACTCCTCCATCTTTTCCTCTTTCAGAGACAGAATAGCCTTTGTTTATCTATTTCCAATGTTTGGCACATAATAGACACTCTGTAAACCATTAGAAAAAAATAAATGAGCCGGGTGCTGGTGGCTCATGCCTGTAATCCTTGCTACTCAGGAGGCTGAAATCTGAAGATCATGGTTCAAAGCCAGCCCAGGCAGGAAAGCTGTGAGACTCTTCAATAAACCACTAGAAAACCAGAAGTGGGTCTGTGGCTTTAGTGTAGAGCATCCGCCTTGAGCTGAAGAGCGCAGGGACAGTGCCCAAGCCCAGAGTTCAAGCCCCACAACCGACCAAAAAAAAAAAAAAAGAAAAGAAAAGAAAAGAAAAAATAAATGAGTGAGAAAATAAATGTAGAATATAAATTCTCATCTTCTACACTATGGGCTCTTAGGTTACAAGTGAGATAAACTCAAAGTGATTTAAAGCTAAATCAATCAATCAATCAGTCAAAGAATTCCTTGGATAGTGTAATAAAAACTCTGAGGGGTTCTGGCTTAAGGAATGGCTTGATTCAGGATTCAAACAGTGAGGCCAATGAATACCCAAAGCTCTGGCTTCCCCTAGGCCTCGTCGTTTGGCCACAGTCTGATTCCTCCTCATAGTATTGAGGTGTCTGGAACAATTTCAGAGGTGAAGTTTTACACCCTCATTCACTAATGCCAGAAGAAAGAGAATTTCTATTTCCCCAAAGCCTCAGCAAAGGTCTTATTGGCTCTGCTAAGTATGTGTGCTGATCACTGGTAATTCCTGAGTCTAAGGGGCTGTCTGAGATCAATCTGGACTGACTTCTGTCAAACTCTTTCCAAACGACACTGGTAGAATATGAGGGAAGAGGCGAATTCCACACAGGGAAATCAGGGCCGATAGCTATAGGAAGGAAATATGGATGCCAGAGAGGCAAACAGCCAATTTTTACTTTTTAGATCTGGTCCCACAGGCTTAATGCAAGAGACAAAATAAATAACAAACAAAAAACCTTTCAAAAGATTTAGCAGCCATCCCCGAGCTACACTTTTATGAACTAAAACTAAACCCTGAAGCAAAATGTACAGTCAAATCCTAGACTCTAGAGTCAAAAATTCCTAGAGAAAACTCCATTTTATAAATCACACAGTTGGGTCTTTATTGTTAAATATTATTTCTTTTATTACTGTCGACATCAAATGTGTCATTCCTTCCTTTTGGTCTAGATGTACTTTTTCTTTCGATAGTTCACAATTTTATGATTTGGGAAATCATGGTAAGGTCCATGAGTGAAGAAATATATATTTCCAGACACAGATCTGTGCTTCAAATTGCTGACGGGGGTGTTCAGGTTTTTCTTTTTCTTTTTTTATTGCAAATATTGCCAATTGGAAAATAAGTTGCTGGTCACATGAAGGCATTTTTATCCTTTTAGCAGACATATGAATATTCCTTCTTGGAAAGATCAGAAACGTTCAATGAAGGCATAGGTAAGTGTGCTCCAGGGTACCGGCAAGCCCTAGTAATGTACAAATCTCTGGTGTAGAAACAGGAGACGCCTTCAAAATACATGTAGGAGAGGGTCAGCTGTCAAACTCCAGAGTGCAAGAGGGAGACCCAGGAAAGGAAGCCAGATTTGTCCAGTGGGAACTCTACTTTTATCTAGGCTTGAATATGCAATCAGTGATATGATATGAATTCTCCATCTCTCTCAGGGAGTTTTTAGTAAAATCAATATTGTACTGTAATATTGTGATACAAGAAGAGTATAGAAACAATTCCAAAAATGGCTGATGACTTCAAGATTTCTGCTAGGCAGAAACCAGAGTTGTTGTAAGGGTTCTCTTATACATACTCTATTTTATCTATACATACTCTATTTTATCTATATTTCTCAATTGCTATATTGCTGAGATGTATCTTATTTATGAAGATGAAAGAAGTAAGTTCTTAATGCAACTTTGACAATGCTTTCTTATTGCTTATAATATAAGCAATACCTATTGAAAGACCTACATGTGCATTATTGGTTATACTATATTAAACGCTTAATGTAAAATCCCTTTGATATTTTATTATCACTTATATATCATATGATGAGAATAAAAACAAATAAAATTAAATTCTTTATGGATTTCAAGACTTTTTGTATATTCAGGCTCTTGTATTAATCTGCAACATATTGTCAATTATTTTGTTTTCCCAAGAATATGATTATCTGTCATGAAGAATCTTCTCTCTTTCTCTTTCTCCTTTTCTTTTTCTCTTGCTCCCTCCCTCCCTCTTTTCTTCTCTTCCTCCTTTTCTCCCTTCCTCCCTTCCTTCCTCTCTTCCTTTCTTCCTTCCTTCCTTCTTTCCTTCCTTCCTTCCCTGAACTTGGGACCTGCTAATCTTGTTCAGTTTTTTTTTTCCACTCACAGCTGATGCTCTACTACTTTCTGGTTAATTAGAAATGAGAATTTTTTATTTCTTTAAAACTCGGGTTGACTTTAAGCCTCAATCTTCAGATCTCAGCTCCTGAGTAGTTAGGATTATAGCTGTGAGCCATGGTCACTTGGCTTGTTTTGAAATCTTTTTTTGAGTACACCAGTATTATCTCCAGGATTTTCTCATCAGCCATGTTGCAAGTTGTATTTTTATTATTCTCTTGACTATGTTGGGAAGTTTCAAAAGGAGGTGTTCAAATTACAGTCAACCCTTTGATACCTCTTTCCAATATTCTTCGAAGGAGTTGTTACTAAAACATTGGCAAGTTACAATTTTCCATTGCTTTTCTCAATAGTAACAATCAAGACAGACATACTCACCAAGTTTTCAGCCAGAGACAACTACATGGTGATGACTACTTTGTTAATAGCTATTTTAAGGAGTACCTACTAAAAATATCTAATTCAAACCATGGTATACTGATAATATATTGGCATGAAATTACAGATTTATAATGGAACTCTGCAACTGTACACCAAGTCTATCATTTTGCAGTTAAAATACTGAAACTGGGGAAACTGACATCTGTGGTTAGGCAGCCTTGAAACTAGAACTCATCCTTATATTCTTCTGTCCTATTTTTTCCCATACACATGCCCTTTTTTGTAACACTACTACTTGAGCCACACCTGCAACCCCTTTAGGTGGGTAGTTAAAATTTTTATTATTAGTATAAAGATGATGTATAGACAAAATGATGCTAATTGAAATGAACTCTAAGACATGGGAACAACAGGATTTTTTTTGGTTGTTGATCTTGTTGTTGCTAATATACTGTGTCTAGTTCTTTCTTCTTATTTCATTTCTCGTTTTTCCATTGGTTTATCCCTGACAATCACTGTCTTTGATTCTGGCACCCTCCATCTTGTATATACATCTATCTGATTTGGGGAAGGGAAGGGGAATAACAAAATGCCAGAAGAAGGACAAATAATACTCACGAGACACTATGCCAGAAATGAACTTTACAACTTCGGGGGTGGGGTGGGGAAGGGAAGGGTAACAATGTTCGACAGGAAATGTACTCAATAGCTTACGCATGTAATTGTAACCCCTCTATACATTATCTTTACAATAAAAAAATTAAAAATAAAAAACCAGCAAGAAAGTCACATTATGCTTAGAACAAAAAAAGATGATGTATGGAGATGTTGCCATTTCATAAGTCAGGTAGAGTACATTTCTTTTTGGACAATGTGACCCTTTCCCTCATTCTCTCCTAGTTTTTCCCTCCTGTCATCACCCACAAGTTGTACAGTTCATTTTCAATACAGTGTCTAGTGAGTGACACTGCTGCACTTGCTAATCCTTTGTCCCTCCATTTCTTTGACCCTCATACTCTCTCGAAGACATAAAAACAAAAGTTCATTTTGATAAATATTATTTTAAAAGATCGGAGCCACATAGGCTTGCACCTTTGTGTTGCTCCCCTAAGAGTATATCCTCCTTTGGTCTCACTGTGTGTGAATGCCTAATGTCCTGTACAATTTATCGTGTCCTGGTGTATTTTAGATTTAGCTTCTGTATATGAAAGAAAACATGCCCTGTTTTTCTCTCTGTTTTACCTCACTTAACATGATTTGGTCTAGGTCTATCTATCCATTTCCCTGCAAATGACATAATATTATTGTTTCCAATATCAGAGTAAAATTCCATGGTGTATAGGAACCACATTGTTTGGACCCACCCATCTATTGTATGGCACCTGAGTTGTGTCCATAACTTGGCTATTGTGATTAGTGCAGCAATGAACATGGATGTGCAAGTATCTTCATGATATAGTATGGCCTAGGTTATTTTTGAGGTAGGGTCTTCCTTTATGTTCTGGCTGAAACCTTCTTCCTTAGGCTTCTCCCTGTTGCTGGAGATGACAGATGTATAACATTGTGTCCAGCCATTGTGCTTTCCTCATAGTTGGCATAACGGGCACCTGCCATTAAACCCAGACACTAGTTGAGATAGAGTCTCATGAACTTTTTGCCTGTGCTGGCCTCCAACCACAGTCTACTAATTTCTCTTTTTCAATTAGCTAGGATTATAGGGTTGAATTGCCTTGCAGGTGGCATTTCTCTTATCTGGAGGAACTTATATGAGCCAGTAGGAGATTTTCTTGTTTATTATTATTATTTTTGTCATTATTATTATTATCTATTGTATTCTAGTTGGCAATTTGGGGACAACTTGGAAGTATTGGACTGCCTCATTTTCACTTATTGTAAGTCTTTTAAAGTACACTATTAGTTCAGGTATATAGAATATAGAATATTTTTGTAAGAGAAAATTATCTATAGTTATAGTTTCATTATATATTAATACATTATGTATATGTGTATAAATTATCTACATATATATGTAGATGTATATATAGTGAAGACAAAGAAGGAAAGTATACATGGGTATTGAAAAAGTGTCTAGGGACAAATCTACCTGTAATGGTCAATAAGAATTATTAGTCAGGGCAGGAACTCTATTAAGTATTAAGAAAAGATAGGGGGTAGGAAGGTGGCTTAGTGGTAGAGCGCTTGCCTTGCATGCCTGAAGCCCTGGGTTCAATTCCTCAGCACCACATAAGCAAAAAGAAAAAAAGCTGGAAGTGGCGCTGTGGCTCAAGTGGTAGAGCACTAGCCTTGAGCTGAAGAGCTGAGAGCGCCCAGGCCCAGAGTTCAGGCCCCACAACCAGACCCCCCCCCAAAAAAAAAAGAAAGAAAAGATAGAACCTCCTACCCACACAGAATTGTCAGGACCATACTCAGAATACAAACTTGGAGCAAGTGTTTCCAAGTGGATGACATCAATTTCAGAATTCTTTATTTTACAAGTTGATTAAAACCAATAAGATCGGCCTGGTAAGGAAAGCTTAGAAAGATTGGACACTATAAGGACAAAGGCTCTTTTTTTTCTCCAAGAATAATCTAACGCATTAGAAAGTTTCATTGTCCTCCTCCTTCTCGTTCTTTATTTTCTAAAGAGCTAAGAAAAAAAAAGAAAAAAAATCCCTCGTATAGAAGTACTACTTTTGTACCTCATTAATCCTTAATAACCCAGGGACAAAATTATCTGTTGGTTAAAAACAAAAACACAAACAAAAACAAACAAATGTCTTTTAATAAGAGTTTTGAAATTCAAATGAAATTTAATGGGCTTATTGACTCTGTTAGAGTAGTCTGAAAAATCTCTCCAGATAATTGCACTGTATAAATAGCTCTAACATCTTTGCACTCACCTGCAGGTTTGAGAGAAGTCAATTTTGAATGTGGAGTGCTGAAGGCAGACCATGTCACCATGTAGCCCAGTCCATTGCCAAGGATGGCTTCCCACATTCCCCGAGGAAGGAACATACTGCTGGAAAGATATGGAAGAATCATTTCTCCTTGGATCCACTGTTCATTTGTCTGTTTCCTTTCCATTGGATGTCTTCTAGATGGCCCAGCTCAGCTTTATACAGAGCTCTGGACTTAATAGTTTTCTATCAGCCATTCCTCCAGATAGTGGGTAAAAACTGTCCTGCCTCTGGATGTGAAGACAGAGCTTAAAGACCTGCCAAATCACTTCAAAAGAAAACGGCTCTGATGGACTTATTTGTGTACATGAAGGGAATTTCATTTCATTAGCTTTACACTTAATTCACTCTCAGCACCATTGGGGGAAATGTTACTACTGGCAACACCATTCCTCACGGATGCCATCAATGTTCGAATATGGCTGTAAAGAGTCTTGCTGAGAAACTTCTACTTGTTTTGAAGGGATGCAGATAAAGAACAGGATGATTGTTTTGACTGAGAAATGGAAATCTCTTATCCCATCATTTAAGCAAGACTTTTAGATTCCATCCAGCAGTATATCATCCTGAAGGGAAGAAGATTGAAAGACATTCCATGAGCCCTGAGGCCTGTGCTCAAAGCTCTCAGCCCCTGAGACGTAGCAGCAAGACTCCACAACCAGCAGACAGATCCTGAATGAATTCTTCCTTCATGCCATTGGCTTGGTTTTTCTGCAGTGGTCTTCAGGCATGTGGACTTCTTCTTGGTAAGGAGGGTGGTGCTACCTATCATTGGCCCATCACTACAGGAGCTCCCAGTACTGCTTTAATTACTCAGCTTGCCCTTGTCAAAGCCTCTCCCTCTCCAAGGCTGACTCTTGTGGGAGTGAGGTTGCTCTCTCCCAGACGTAGTGGTCAGAGGTCTCAGAGCTTATTGCTGTGATAACTCCTTGTTTATCATGTCTCCAGAATAGTTTAGTCACAAACCCTGCCTGCTTCCTGACCCTTGAAGATACCCAGCAAGCAGCAACTAGAACCTGAGTGTTCCGTCAGTCTGAGGCTCAGCACTTGGTTGCTAAAATGGTCCTCAGGGAATGCAAGTGCTCTCATTGGGTAGGGCAGGCTGGTGACCCCAATGCCTTTTCTTTTCCAAACTCTCACTAACCTTTTCAGCTCACCTGTGTCAAAGCCTCCTTCTCCGCATGAACCTTCTCCCTCCTAGGCTTGAGAATGGAGGTCCCAAGAAACCCTGAGTTGTGATCGCTACTGTTCAGGACTCCCCACTTCCCAGTATCTTAGTCTGTAACAGGAGGCCCTCTCTCAAAGGTGGTACCTCACCATGGCTCTCAAAGATATCAGAGGAGCAAAAGATTGCTTTGACCAATGCGGGCCTGTCACTCTGGGGAAGTCACTGTCCTGCCATAGTGGGGTTTGAGGTTTGTGGGAGGTGTTGATTTGTCCCACAGTCAATCTACCAGTCCCTTGAAGAGTCTAGCTGGCCCATCTTGTGGTAGAGGACTGGGCTCCCTCCCCAGAAGAGCAGGGACTAGAGCTTCAAACTGTTTCCTGATTTCTTCTGTTCTGTTGATATTTTACTAAACGTTTGAGCTGACCTGTCCCTCTTTAGAAGCTCTTCATACTCTCTTGTTTGTTCTTCCAAACTTAGTCTCCTTTATTTTTAATTTTTCCCTTGTTATTATTCAATTTAAAATTCTCTATACATAGTTGTACAAAGGAGTCTCAATTCAACATGTCAGTTTATGTTACAATGCATCAATGTGACCTCTCTCATGATTCGTCCCCCCATCTCTGTAGTTTTCTTTGTTACCCAGGTTCTTCTTACTTACAAAGGTCCCCAGAAAAAGCCTCTACTCTGCCATCTTGCTGCTTTTCCCAGGAACAATTTCATGTTATTCTTAAAATACGATTTAGTAATTACTCTTGAAATGTGATCCAACATTCTTCGACATTTTGTTTGTTATTAAGTAGATACAACAGCTTAAAAGTAAGAAATGTTTCAGTATCAATAACCAAAAAAATATAACCTACAGTGCATGTTCAAACACTGGAAAACATTGACAATATTATTGTATAGTAATATTTGTCCCTTTTGGTAATCAATCCTATATCGTATTAATTCGACTATCAGAATTTTTAGTAAAAATACACATTTTCCTTCTTATTCTTAAAATTGCCATCCTTGTGATGTGTGAATTATTCTATTCATATAACTTTATTAATATTTATTTTAATTCAAACTTGTTTACTGTTGCAGCTCTATAGGCTGCACAGGCCTACAGTTAGCGTGGTCAACATCAAGGTAAGATCTGGACCATTATCCCCTATGTGTTCCTCTTCTCATTCCTGGAAATTCTAATATTTACTTTGGATTTCCATGTGTTAGCATTTCCTGAGAGTGTGTTGTGTTTGAAGTTAGTATATTTCTTTGATCTAATAATATCTTTATGTTAATTATTAAACTTTATTTCTCATAGCATAATTAAAATACTTTCCCCTATTTTTTTCCACTAATTTTTCTTCAGATACAAAATGAAAAGGAGCACAAATTTCCCAATTAATGATAAGAAGTTACGACACAGTTCCAAATTATGTCTGCTTTCTTCACTGTGCTAAGAGCATACTTTTGATAGCTAGTTATGTAATAGGACTTACGTATTTCTGAACTTTACAGAATTATGTAGAACCCAAAGGAGGAAACCACAGAAAGATGGGGTGAAGTGTACCACCTCAAAATCTTCATCAGTGACGCATATAAAACAGGAAGCAACCTAATGAAAATGGTAACACAGTTGTATCTACATTGAAATAGTAAAGGTATATGCAAATACTGAAGTTAAAAAACATTTAACCTTGGAAAAGACATGAAGTTTATCTATGGCACTGGGTCTGGGAGCTTCTGTGTCACTGTGAAGTGCTGGAAAGAGGGTCATCTGAAATCAGAGCAAAGCTTTGACAGCAGATGTGAATTGGCATGGTTCATAACACATTCAGTGAACTGAGATACTGAGCTGATATTTGAGGTGTGTGTGTGTGTGTGTGTTGTGTTGTGTTTTTGTGTGTATTTCTTTGCTACATACTGCTTTCTGCAATTTTACAGATAAATTTCTACATAAGCAAATGTGAAATTCTATTTATGCTTCAATTATTGCCTAATATATCAATCACCTGAGAACAAATTCTCATTTTCAAAGCAAGTGCTCCAGTGGAATGGATTGCACATGTAGGGTTAATCAAAGTTGTGAAATGAAAGGAGGGCTTTTTGAGATCTTTTATATCTTCTCTCATGCTGTACTTAGGCTTGGGTAAGAAATAGAGGGAGGCACTCACTCTTGGTGTCGATATTCACTCTATGTGCTTAGTTAGATTGTGCATGCATGTGTGTGTGTGTGTGTGTGTGTGTGCATGTGTGTGTGTGTGTGTGTGTGTGTGTGTGTATGCTGATATTAAGCCCTTGATTCTTTTTTCTTCCTTTTCAGTCTGGAGCATCAGATCGAACAGAAGAGTAAACTGAGTCAAAGGAAGTGATTGTTTTGGAGGTTAAGTGGAAGGGAGTCAAAAGTACTGCTCACCTAGTGTCCTTTGGTAGATTGAATCGCTACTATCAGGGAACCGGACAAGACAGTATTATTTCTTTTTGCTAAAAGAGATACATGACACTGGGGTTTGAACATTGATACTTTATAAAAACTACTGTAGCTATCTAGCTATAGATAGCAACGACACAGACTTTCATGACTAAGACAGTAAACTATTCCCTTGTTATGTTTTTATAGGACATGATTTATTTTGTTCGTTACATAAAATAATTTATATCCATGAAACCATTTCAGAGAGACAAATAGAAAGAAGAAAGTAAAAATTTCTCCAAGCTCTCTGTTAACGTTTCCACGAATTTTCTTCCAGCCTAGGAGCAAGTTGTTCCAGTGTTTTTAAAAAAGGAAGTGGAACTGGTCCTGTAGTAACATTCTTCGATGGTTTCTTTACTTAGCCTGCCTTCATTCATGAATATAAAGGTTGAATGAAACGTGAAGCTGCCAAGCTCACGAATGACCCCCAAAACAATCTGGCAACTCAGCTCCTGGATGTATCTTCTTGGCTCTTAAATTTGCCTTATGTGATATTCTTAACTAGTTTTTGAATTTCATTCTTGGCTTTAGGAATGGACTTTTACTATTTATTTAGCATATAAATTTAGTGTACGTGTAGACTTGATGTAAGTTTTGAGTCATTGACCTTGGTGAACTAGCTTCCACTACAACCATGTCATAAGCTACCTGACTGCCTGACTGGGTCCATCCCAGTTAGATAGGCTAATGGGATCCAGTGGACAGGGAGAGAAGGACTGCTTTGGGTGGGCATCATAGCAAAGGATACTCGGAAGCTCAAGATGACATTCAGAGCCTGTAAGGTCAGTACTATAGGACTGCTGACCTTCAACACTCTGAAAAAGACTCTTTTAGCTTCAGAGTGAGAATCTTGGCAGAGGTAGGAGGATACAGGACTCATATCTTTTATTGTACTGTTCTGGAGCTCCATTATCTTTGTAATGCCCAGTGATTAAACTACATTGATTTCTATTGGGAACAGATACTTTGGAGAGACTCAAGCCACAAAAACCGGTCCAATTTTGCTGGGAATTCAGCTGTTTTTTTTTTTTTTTTTTGATATCTCAACAGTTTACTCCATAGACTGTGACTGTTATTTTCTTCCCACGATTATGCCTTGTCTCTGTGCTATACTCAAACTGGAAGCTCCAGGACTTGGGACATCAGCCAGGATGTTTAATGGAGAAATACATCTTGGGCCAGTATATTTGGGCTCAACTGAAATGGTATAATGTTGTAGGCACTTTGCAGTTCAGGCTTGGTAGGGAACACTGTACAGTGAGTAGGTTACAACAAAAAAAATGTATAATATTTTACAGATTACAAAATACCTTCACCTTTTCACGATTACATTTCATCATTACTGAAACTGTAGACCAGAAAAAAAGGAATACTGATGCTCAAGAGATTAAGGGAACTTGTCATAGGGTACACAGGAGAGGAAGGAGTTGGGTCATCTGATTACACATCCAGATTGTCTTCTAACTTACCATAATTGTATATTGCAGTAGTTAATTCACTTTTATTATTAGATCATAATTATAAACAGAGGACCATGACAATACCCCCCTCTCTATATCTATCTATCTATCTATCTATCTATCTATCTATCTATCTATCTATCTATCTATCTATCTATCTATCTGTCTGTCTGTCTGTCTGTCTGTCTGTCTGTCTGTCTGTCTGTCTGTCTGTCTGTCTGTCTGTCTGTCTATCTATCTACCTACCTGTCTGTCTGTCTGTCTGTCTATCTATCTACTTTAGAAATACAGCATAGGGAATCTCTGGAATCTAAATAATTAGTAGAATAATTTATTATTTCATTTTTAAAATATCTCATTTTAATTTCCTATGATTCATAAAATTCTAGAAGCAGAAAGAATAATAGAGATGCAGCTTAGCCATTTCATTTTAAATTTGATAAGATTGAAAGACCTTAGCTAGCTTGTAAGTGGGAAGCATGCTGATGTGACTGATATAGTATTTTCTCCTTTCTTAATAAGCTTGATGGACGGCATTCATGCTCTGCTTCTCTCTGGTTCTGTCCCTTCTACCTGTCCACAAAACAAGCTTATTGTATATAGTCTCAAGGACCTGAGACTGCTCAGGGTTCATTCTTAGCTTAGAATCCTAGATAAACTGAGAAATTTGGATAGAAGCAGGCTGGTGGTAAGATACCTTTCCCTTCCTGCAAGTGATTTGGCATTTACCTAATGGCTAGTCTGTCACGCACCCTAGAGACCCCACAGTGGAGCTGGACAAAGTGTAAGCCTTTGCAACAGGGAGGAACAGACCTATGCACTGGCCCTGAGGCCATTGCAGGGACCTCTACTCCATTCCTATTCTGCTTTCTTTTCTCTGGGCTCTACTATCATGGATCTGTGGCAACAGCCTTACTGGTAGGTACCTACATGCCTGATTCTGGGCTATGTATTCAATGCCAATGTGAGTCATGGAGTCTTGGCTTCTTTGGAATATGAAATTATTAGAGTGAATAAGGATGTTGATAACTTTTTTTTATTGTGAAAATACCGTACAGAGGGGTTACAATTACATGGGCAAGATAATGAGTACATTTCTTATCAAGCATTGTTGCCTCCTTTGTTTCCCCTTCCCATCCCTTCCCATCTCCTGTCCCTCCGCACCCCCCACCAAAGTTGTAAAGTTTGTTTTTCGACATAATGTCTTGTACATCTCATTATTGCAATGGGTCCACCTGTATCCCTATTTAAACAATTTGTTTTTGGCCTTCCCCTCCACAAATTATACCAACATCAAATACAGTGAAAGCAGGGGTTATACCCTGGGGGAGGGACATAGGATGTTGATAACTTTATTAGAAATTGTCATATTCTGTCAGTGCAACCCTCCTGCTGTTATGAAAATTCAGATATAAATGGGAAATAGGTATTCCTTTTTTAAGTGCAATAGTTTACATCTTGTATTGAACAAGTATACTGGCTGACTCTCTTGTGTGGTATCCTTCTTTTACAAATCTCCATTTTCCCAAGTGAGGAAACTTAAATTCAGAAGGGGGAGTAGTTTGAAATCTTATTCTTTATGAGGGTTGCTGTTATAATTCGAATTGAAGCTCTGATCCTTCAAGCTGCTACAGAGAATAGCATGTGCCAGTGCTGGAATGAGTAGTATCAGATGCCAGTACCCTAAGAGATGCACCTAGGATGAAGGATATGTGTAGTGGGTACCAGGAATAGGGGAGGAAACCAGCAGGTTGGTGGAGGAGAGCTAAAACACTACCACTCTCTTTCAGATGGATTTCTCTCCTTTAAAGATACCTGACCTTTTCTTTTAGTCTATCCTGGTGACATTTTGGGTTGGCAAGGGAACAACTCTCGAGATTGCAAACTCAGGTTATGATGGACAAGGACCTGTAGACTCTCCCAGGAGGGCAATCCCACTACTTAATATTTTGATAATGTCTCTACAGGTATCTTTTTCATGCCATTAATGTACACCTTCCTAGGCATAGGATCTCTTCATCTCTGGCTCTCAAGGATCATATCCCTAAGGTGAGCCAAGACAGCTCCCCAGTGCTCAAAGGTGCACACCCACTTATGAGACTGTTAAGATACAGTTGATTATTAAGTAGTACCATCCAGAAAGCCAGCAAAAATACGTGCTTCTACCATGCGTTCTTTCATATGTGGAAAGTAGAATTAATTTATACATATATATGCAAACACTTTGAGGTTGTATGCATGCATACTCAAAAGTACTAACCAGAATGTGGTAAATTCCGGTGAGAATTTAAACTGTAATTCTTTAGAAATTATATCTCATAGTCCAAGAAAATGCATACCAGGATATTGGTACTTGAAAGGTGGGACATAAGGTCAAGGGGAGGGACTAGAAGAATGAAGAGAAGAAGGGGAGAGAATGCAGTCATCAAATTATCCTTCAAAATTAAGAAAATTGAGAGGAGAGTTAGAGATGGGAAGGATGGGGGAGATGTTGAAATGGGTGACATCCATCAAGATGCATTGTGTTCATAAACTGCTTTGTTGAATGCAACCTCTTTGTACAGTTACTTAAATTTAATTAAAATAAAAATCTGAATCTAAAGGCAAAGTGGCTGGCTTTGGCTAACACATGCCTCACAATGAGGGGAAAAATATTAGCAGTCTGAATTATTTGAACATTAGAATGAAAATTGACTTATTTTTCTCTACAACTTTAGGCAGGTTTCTTAACCCTCCATGAATTCCAAGTAAAAAACAGATAACACTCACTGCTAAGTTCACCGAGTTGTTGAAGGAATTAAATGAGCAGCTTAGTACATTTTAGGTAAACAATAAACACAACTACTTCCTTATCTCCTTTTTCTTGATTTCTTCAGGCCCTGAAAGATCAATAATTTGAGATTGTACGGAGATCTTAGGAGATTCTAAGGCACTCCATAGAAGTCTTACTGCTTTCCTCAGGAAATTCAGCATTAGCATCTGAGCAGTCCTCAAGTTCCAGAACCAGACAATGGTCCTCTATTGGCCAGGGAGGATATCCTTCTCACCAGAGACCCATAGATGGCTACCAATAAAGTGCCGCCAGTAGTATTGCCCCAGCACACTGCACAGATGCTCCCTGTGTCTGTCCTCACCATCATGAGTGCAGAAAATCTAGGGCTATTTGGTTTTGAATGAGAGAGGAGTGTAAGACACAGTATCACAAATATCATCAGCAAAGGATAATATCCATGAGTTATGGAAGCTGTGTAAAGCCCTGACATGGAATAGAATTATGGGTTAGGAAAAAAAGAGAATACTTCCAGGAGTGGACCTATGAAGGCAGTGCTCAGGCATAGCTTGATGCCATTGTCTTTCTAACATGTGTTTACATTCACCCCAGCACACCTATCTGATTAGACTCCAGGTCTCTTTCCTCTGCACCTGGTCCCTTGGAAATGGGAAGGGAGAGCTCACAAGGAGGAAGCAGCGGCTGTATTTGGAACATCTTATAAATGTGTTCTGAGTGACTTGGATGTGCAAAACATTTTTCTTATGATTTTACTTTCATTCTAACAACTCAGTTAAACAGATCAGTCTTTGGCTCATTTCCTGAGATTTGGTCAGGTGAAAGAAGTTGTCCAGGGTCATATTACCAGTCAGCATCATCTAGTGCTGCTGACCAAACTCATCTCTGTTCATTCTTCTATCCAGAACCTTACAGCTGTCACTGAAGGGATTGCTCTGAATTCACAAGGGAATTAAACTGCTTCCAACCATATTTTTGAAGATGAAGGGGGCTGAAAGGGCCCAGGGACCCCCAAAAAGCTGTTCTAATGAAATTGTCTGTTGTTTTCTCAATAAATATTTCTGCCTCTACAGCATCCGTACAACCTTTTTTTTTTTTCATTGCTTGGGTGAAATCCTTCCTGTCTTCTTGGAACAGTGGGTTCATCTCAGGTAAACAGATATCCAGTGAGTTCAAGAGTAAATATAGCCCCTCTGCCTTTCAGCTACTGTCCAGCAGATCAAAGCAGCCATTCAAAGCAGCACTTGTGCTTTAGATGCTGCTGAAAGGCCCGTGGCTAGAGAAAGAAAGCACAAAAAGTGGATAAAAGTTTTGTTCAGGGTTTCTTCTCTACTTGGTTGGGATGAGCTCCAGTGATTGAGGTTGGACAACAACATTGGGTATGAGAACTCAGTGATGAGGCCACCTTAGGTATTGGTTACCAAAGGCCCACTTCTGTGGCTTTTTTGTGTTTTCTTGTTTAATTTTACTTTATTATTTATTTATTTCTGTATGTATGATAGTGAGATTAAACCCAAGGCCTCACACTTGCTGGGCAAGTGCTCTATGACTTGAACCACCTCCTTATGCTTGCATGTTTAATGAAAGATATATGAGCAAGAATGAACGTATCTTTCCCTTTGGTTTTCTCAGCTTTCAAAAATCTCACTTTCCTATTCTAATTCTGTTTTCTGTCACATTAACAGCACAGAACTTCAAACTCATCCTGCTGCAGCCCCTGGCAGGACAACACAGTAGGAAGAAATCCAATGTAAATGGTGACTCAAGCTTGCAATCCTCGCTACTCAGGAAGCTGAGATCTATGGATAGAGGTTTTAAACCAGCCCAGCTAGGAGTCTGTGAGACTCGTATCTGCAATTAATTACCAAAAAAGATGGAAGTGGAGCTTATGACTCAAGAGATAGAGTGCTAGCCTTAAGAAAGCACAGGGAAAAGGCCCAGGACCTGGGTCTAAGCCCCTGGGACCAGAACCAAACAAAAATGAAAACAAAAGCAAAACCCCAATAAATGGAGGTTATTTCTTCACATTTATTCCATTAAAAAGAAGATTATTTCCCATGTGCCAGAAGTGTAGATGGTAGTGACACAAATGAACAAAGCAACTTTATTACTCTTTTGGACCTCTCATTGTAGTGAGATACTGGTGATAAACACACAAACAAATAAACACATAAAATATGTTTCAGCTACTAGATTTTAAAACAAGCAACAAGAAAAACAAAGATATTGGTATAGGTAGTGATTTCATGAGTAGGAGTTCAAGAAATCAAAGATTTAACCAACAGAATTATATCCAATTAAAAAGCATCTGCACAACAAAGGAAATAATCTACAGAGAGGAGACAGTTTGTAGAATGGGAAGAAATATTTTCCAGCTATTCATCTGATAGAGGATCAATATCAAGAATATATAAAGGAAAAAGTATATATAAGGAATGCAAAACAACAATAAAAAGTAGTAATTCAATTTAAAATGAGCAAAGTGAACTCAAGAGAGATCTTAAAAGAAGGACAAATGGCCAATAAATATATAGAAAAATGCTCAATATCTTTAGTTGTCAGGGAAATGCAAATAAAAACCTATGTTGAAAGCTATGCTGGACTTCCATCTCATTCTAGTTAGAATGGCTACTATAAGAAATGACAAATGCTGGCAAGAATGTGGAGGAAAAGGAACTATTATATGCTTTGGTGAGAATGAAAATTAGTGCAACCTCTATGGAAAAAAAATGGAGGCTCTCAAAAACTTAAAAACAGATTTATCATATGACCCAGTTATCTCTCTCTCTTAGACATTCTCCGGAAGGAAATGGAGTCAGCATAGAAAAGAGATACTTTCATGCCAGTGTTCACTGAGGCACTATTCACAATAGCTAGGATATAGAATCAGCCTACATACATGTATGGATATATGGATAGCAACAATATGCAATACATACATAAGAGAGTACTCCTTAGCATAACGTTGTTGTTTGCAGGAAAATGGATGGAATTGGAGGATATTCTGCTAAATAAAGTAGGCCAGACACAGAAAGAGAAGCATTTCATTTTCTCTCATTTGTGAAAACCTAAAAAAAAAAAGAACAGAGAAAGAGAAAAAAGAAAGAAAGAAAGTAAGAAGGAAAGAAAAAGAAAAGGAAAAGAGACCTGAAAGTAAAGGAGGGACTGACAATTAGAGACTAGGGGAGAACTAGGGGAGAAAGGGAAAGGAAAGGAAGTAAGAGGGAAAAAGGGAGAAAAGAGTGATCAATACATGACGTATTCATGAATATAAATTTCACAGTGAAAGCTCTTCACTTGTATAACAAAACAAAAAATTTCAAAGAGTTTATTTTGATACCCCTCCCCAAAAGCTCCATAAGATAAGAATTTGAATATAAGTAGTTCATTAGGTGGTAATATAAGCACAGTGAGAGAGTAGAATATGAAACTAGGAAGGACAGAGAGTCAGTCAAGGGTGGCATTAATGAGCGAATTGGACAACTGAGATTGAACCTGTGATGGCCTTGTGAAAATCAGTGCAGAGGACCACTGAGGGCTTTCTGCCCAAGAGGTGACAGCTCTCATGTCTCCTTGCTTCTAGGAGGCTAACTTCTCAGAAGTACAGGCTGGATACATTTCTATGGCTCGAGGACATCAATAATGTGATCAGCCAGAGAGATAAAGCAAGTCACTATAAAGATGTGTCTGGAGATCTCCATGGAAAGCCAAGCATATGGTGACTGGGAGTTCAGTAGGAAATTAACAGGATTTGCTGAATGAGGTGAGAATAAATGATGGAAAGAAGAATGAAAAAATGATGTAGAGTAATGCTTGGGTATGCGGAACTATTGAGCTTAAGGGAGTGAGGAGAGGTCTCTCTGAGGAGGTGCCAGTGGAGGAAAGACTCAAAATAAGAGATGGATTGAGGCTTATATATATATGGAGGAAGATCATTTAGGCATCAGGAAGAGTGCATGTAAAGAGTTGACAGCAGGAATGGGAAAGGATATGACCTAAAGTTAAGATTGAATAGTGTTTGCTGATAGAGTGGATATGAGGTGTAGAATAAGCAGAGTCATAAGCTATCCTAGGGGATTGGGCCAGAGTGTCTGGTAAAATGGAGTTGCTGTTTGTGGAGATAGTGCATTGAAAGAAGCATTTGGGGTAGTGGGGGGATATTCAAAGTGTGATTTCAGATGTACTAAGTTTGAGATACATTTTTTTAAATTATTAGTATAAAGGTGATGTACAGAGGTGTTACAGTTACGTAAGTCAGGTAACGAGTACATTTCATTTTGAAGTGTCACCCCTTCCCTCACTTTCTCCCAGTTTTTCCATCCTACCCCTCACCCCCTAAGTTGTACAGGTCATTTTCAACAGTGTCTAATGAGCATCAGTACTTCCTTTGTTCACCCTTTGTCTCATCATTTCTGTGCTCCCCCTAATCCTCCCCCAAACAGATAAAACAGCAAACAAAAACAAAAAACAACCCCCTCTTGTTTCTATTTCTTGGAGTTCATTTGGGTAAAGATCATTTTATACGTTATGTGCACACAGCTATGGAGCCTTTGTGATCCTATCTGGAAAGCAGCATGGAGGCTTCTCAAAAGACCAAACATAGAGCTTCCCTATGACCCAGCAATTCCACTCCTGAGCATTTATCCAGTAGACCACAAACAAGGTCACACTAATGCTATCAGCACAATCATGTTCATTGCAGCATTGCTCACCATAGCTAAGGTATGGAATCAACCCAGATGCACCTTAATGAATGAATGGATCAAGAAAATATGGTATATATACACAATGAAATTCTATACTTCCACAGAAAGAATGGTTTTGCACCATTCATAAAGGAATGTAAAGACTTGGAAAAACTTGAATTAAGTGAAATAAGCCAGATGCAGAGAAACATAAGTTTCATGGTCTCCCTCATTTGTTGTAACTAAAATGTGCCTATAAATCTACAAGTAAACACACTGGATAGAAAAACACAAAAAGTTATACATGGACATGATAAATTATACTGGACGCTAGACATTCACACAGTGAGATCAAAGCGTGAGATAACTTTGGGAGACCCATTGGAAGATGTTGAGACAAGTGTAGTTTCAACTGGTGTAGAATGCAAGGGAAAAATTAGATTCAGAAATACAAATTTCTGAGTAATTAGTGTATAGCTTATGACTCAATTTTACTCAGACACTTCAGGGATGGTCCAATGTTAGTGTGGATTGCCTCCAAGAAGATTTCAAATATAGATGCCTTATGCATTTTAAAATATATTTCTGTACAATCACTAAAATTATACTATGACTCAGGAGTTCTATAGTAAAGCTTTTTGCTTTGTTTTGTCTTGGTAATTTAAACGAAACAATAATATACAATATACTAAAGTATGAGATTTTTAGAGAGACTTCGATTCAAATTCCAACCCAGCTTTTTACTATCTGGGTGATCTCGTGAAAATTACTTTTAAAAGGAAGCAAAAAAAAAAATAAGAAAAATGTGTCTTGGTTTGAACACATGGAATAAGAGATCATGTGAAAGTGCTTTGGGCCATGTCTGGAAAGTAATAGGAACAAAGGTACGTGTTTGATTATGTTCTTCCTTCCTTTTCCTTTAAACTGCACCTAGTAAAGAACACAGATCAAAAGAAGTCATTTAGGAAAGCACTTTGAAACTACAGAATTCAGAACACCTGTAAAGCATTACCATGGTTATCACTGCAAGCATGGAAGACAAACTAAGACAGGAACATGCTTCTCTTCAGTGGGGTTGTCTCCCCATGAGGCTTTCCAAAACTTACAGCTCCTTTTTCTGAAGATTCCTACATCAGATCCTGCAATATTCCTGACTGAGGTGTGACCTTTGGCTGCCTGCCAGTTGTCTTCCTCTAGAAAACTTTTCTACTCCCAGAAGAAAAATCCATAGAATAACACAATAAATTGCAAATGTCATAACTATCCTGTTATTCTGCAATACAGAAGACAAAGTTCTTTAGTTCCCTCCATATTTAGTATCTCTCTAGCCTTCATGTTGCCTCTCCTCTGCCTTTGATTAGAATTGATGAGGAAAAGAATGGTATATGTTGAGATTATTCTACCCTTGGCGATGCAGGTCTACCTGAAGAGAACTCTGACAACATTCCCATTGAGTGACCTTTTTGTGCTTTCTGCTATTGTCCTCATCTTCTCCTTCTTACAAATTGTTATAATTTACAGAGTGCCCATTAAATGATTTCCTTTTGTCAGATGGATTATGTTTTATAATAGAGCCAAGTTCTATACTCATTATAAATCCCTAGGTCAGGGCCAACAAAATGTCAGCACCTTTTCCCCCACAGCAGTTAAAACAGTGGAGGAAGGTCACTTAATGACAATTTGGGCGGAAACCAGTATAGCTTTTACCCAATGACCTCCTATTCTTGGATGTCACTAAAGTGTCCCCTTTCAACTCAGAGTCTCTGCTTTTCATGATGGGGGATTAACAAAATGTGCTGGCATCAAAGTGTCTCAGAACAACAAACAGCCAACAAATCTTAAACTAAACTGATGTTGAATTGACCCATACAGACCTGAAGAATGTCCCGCCCTGGGAATCCTGGAGGATCAAGATATCCATCATTCTCATGCTGTGTTCTCATGCTGTGATTACACCTCTGGGTCACTGTGGCCAAGCTCCCTAATGAAAAGGAAATGATTCCATCCATACTCCAGATGTTTGGCAGGGGGTAGACTAAACATCTGGTTGATTGACTGAACTGTTTTCTTTCCAGCCAGATGTTTGGTATCAACAAGGTACAGTGTGTGAGTAGACTCTCCAAAAGAGCATTCTCCTGAGGTCTCCGTCACATTTAGTTTATAGAAGTTCTTTTATATTAATGTAATTGTTGATTCTTCAATGAGATCCTGCTTGCTTTACTTACTGTGGAATTTCTTCACCTTTTCTCTAACTAGCCATCAACAAGCTTATAATTCTGTTTAATTCCTTTCTACAAAGACATCCTTGGAAGCTTTGCTCATAGAAGTTGTAGCAGACATACAGAGAGAGAGAGAGAGAGAGAGAGAGAGAGAGAGTTGGATAGATAGATAGATATAGCTATCTATGTCTATCTATCTATACACACACATGAATATAAACCAGATATTTAGACATCTTTTTGTAGCATAAAACATTTTATAAATTATCCAAAGACTTTGGAGCACCAGCTAAGCAGCATATACCACTTACTGAGAGTGGAATATTTTTGTCAGCATGGCAATTCCTTTTCTATCATCATCTTCTGTCTATCCAGACAATTCTATGCTACAACTCAATGAAATTCAATGTAGCCCTTGGGATTTAAACAATACAGGTTGATGGTGTACTATGGTAGAAATATCATACTGGATTGGGAGTTATAATTTGAGCTCTAGACTCACTTCATTTATTGACTCTAAGTGATCTGATGTTGATTCAATATCATTTCCTTTCCATTTCCTGACCTGTAAAATGATAAACAAAACAAAACAATGGAGACTAGCTAGCTTTCTGATTTGTTAAAACCCAAGGGGTGATGGATTGAGACAAAATCACTGTCAGGAAGCTGAATTCACGTTGCTGCCTGAGGGTAAACTTGCATATAGGTAAGAAAAGACATTGTGCAACCAGCTACTGGTTCTTTTTGCCTCCAAATGTTCTAGGATGAGGGTGTATTAAATATGACATCACCATTAGTATTATATAGTGAATGAAATAGCTTAGAAGTTTATTTGTTACCAAGATGTGTAAGTAAATGTGGCTTGAAAATAGACCCAAGGAAACTCTGAATAGGAAAGGTAGCTATTATGTCCTATTATAGTAAGAGGCAAATTGACTAAGTAGGGTGAAAACTGAGGAGGAGATGGAAGGGCTCAGGGGATTAACTTTTCACTAATATGCTTTGTGAATGATGGGATCTTTCTTTCTCTGTCTCTGTTTTTGTCTCTGTCTTTCTCATCTCACCTCTTTTAGATCATACCATTACAGAGTCAAAGACCAGAAGAGGTAGGCCTTCATTAGGTATAAAAATAGCCAAACTCAGTC
Source organism: Dipodomys spectabilis (assembly GCF_019054845.1). Lineage (NCBI taxonomy): Eukaryota > Metazoa > Chordata > Mammalia > Rodentia > Heteromyidae > Dipodomys > Dipodomys spectabilis. The sequence goes on from NW_024870775.1 coordinate 19,958,566, forward strand.
ATTATTTTATCTTCTGAAACTGAAGATGACTGTATATCTTTGACCAATGCACTCTCAGAAACTATCATTGAACGTTTGCATCTTTAGCTAGGATATTATTTTCTTTTTAAAATTTTTATTTTATTGTAAAGATGCTGTACAAAAGGGTTACAATTACATGAGTATGGTAATGGGTACATTTCTTATTAAACAGTTACCCCCTGCTTTGTTTTGTTTTGTCAGTTGTGGGGCTTGAACTCTGGGCTTGGGCACTATCCCTTAGCTCTTCAGCTCAAGGCAACTTCTCAGTCGCTTGAGCCTCAGGGCCACTTCCTGTTTTCTAGTGGTTTGTTGGAGATAAGAGTCTCACAGACTTTCCTACATGGGCTGGCTTTGAACTGCGATCCTCAGATCTCAGTCTCCTGAGTAGCTAGGATTACAGGAGTGAGCCACAGGTGCCCGGCATTTGTTTTTCTCCTACTATCCCTTCTCTCCCCCTTTCCCCTTCTCATCCCCCGAAGAAGTTGTAAAGTTCGTTTCCAGCATAGTGTCTTATAAGGTATTATTTTCAAAAGAAAAAAAACTATTTGAAAACAGGAATGGAGTTTTAACTCTAGCTATGTGTCTTTTCCCTTGTTTACCATGTCTGGAAGAGATAAGAAATACGGTGCAAAACCTTATTCCTAAAACTAGAGGTTTTAGAGAAAATACTGGATATCTGTTTGTGATGTATTCCAGATGTAATTTCTGAATGTTCTACTTTTTTGTTAAGTCTTTTGAAAGGATTTCTACATTCATGAAATGCCCAACTTTATTCAGAAAATAGATAGTAATTATCACCAATAGTTTACTCTTAAGCTCAGAGTCATTAAAGAAAGAAAAACCAAACATAAAATTATACTGGTCTGTCTGTGGGATACAGGTGGATCCATTCAACAATGAGATGTACAAGTCATTATGTGGAAAAACGAACTTTACAACTTTGGTGGGGGGGGGGGGAGGATTGGAAGAGGGGGGCAGGGGGAGGATGGGAAGGGATGGGAAGGGGAAACAAAGGAAGAGGCTACAATGCTTGATAAGAAATGTACTCATTATCTTGCCCATGTAATTGTATCCCCTCTGTACAATATTTTCACAATAAAAAATAAATAAAAATTTAGAATATACAGAATAATTTTTAAACCTCTGTACTTACAATTTCTTTCCATGCCTCATAAACAATCATTATCTGTGTAATTCTCTGTTTTTTTTTTTTTACCAAACAGTAGTTATGAGAGAAATACACATTTTATTAAAGCTTGAAAAAAAAAAAAAAAACAAAGTAAGATTGCAAAGCCTTAACCTCCAGGTAACTAATGGATACTTTGGAAAATCATCCTGTGGGCATTGACCATGTTTTCTTATGCAAAATATTTTTTTTCTTGTCTCTGTTGTTAAGTTCTGACTTTTTTTTCCTCTTCTTGGGTCAGGAGTAGTGAGAATTTTCACTTTTTCTCCATCCCTTGTTCTTATCTCTTCCAGAAGTGTTAAAGGGTTAAGAAGAAGGAACACAAGTCCAGACACTGTGGCTCAAGATACTGTCAGTCTAGATACTCAGGGGGCTGAGATCTGAGGATTCAAGTTCAAAGCCAGTCTGGGAAGGAAAGTTGGTGAGATTCTAATCTCTAATTAACCAACAAAAATGAAAGAAAAGAAAAGAAAAGACCTGGAAGTGATGCTGTGGCTCAAGTGGTAGAGTGCTAGCCTTGAACAGAAAAGCTCAGGGATAGCACTAAGGCCCTGAATTTAACAGCACAGTGAAGGAGGAGGAAGGAGGAGGAGGAAGGAGGAAGAGGAAGAGAAAGAGGAGGAGGAGGAGGAAGAGGAGGAGGAGCAAGAGGAAGAGGAGGAGGAGCAGGAAGAGGAAGAAGAGGAGAGCTAGCCTAAAATCCTCACTCCTTCAAATACATTTTTCCCTTGAATAATAATAGCTCAACTAAACACACACACACTTTCTATGAGACTCTCTAAGAGTCTTTTTTTAGTCATTCAGGGAACGGGAAAGCATGGAGGGACAATGTGGATGATCTCCATGCAAGATGAAGCTTCCTGGCCTAGGTTAAGGGCAGTTCTGTCTAGAGGCCTGGAGCCAAGGTGACCTCTCAGCAGCCTCCCCTAGTACTTGGTTCCACAACAGTACCCAAGAACTGCTCTAACATATGTGGCATAAAAGTCCATATGGTTTTAATTTCCTTCACTACATTACTGTTTTCGCTTTGTTTGTGCACAGATCTGCCTTACTCATAATTCCTTACTCTGCTGGGGTCCTTCTGCCACAAAGTTAAGGGTGTGTGTTGTGTGTCTGGGGGGGCGGGGTTAAAAAAACACCGAAATGGAAGAGAGCTCAACCAGTTCATTCTGTATAATAAAATCCATTCCACTGTGGTCCTAATTTCATCAAGTATTACAAGTCAACATCAGACATTAATGAGAGATTTCCAATTAGATACTGTCTGACACTGGCCCTGCTTCTCCGTCACCTTCAATTGTCAGCTATAAAAAAAAAAAAGGACAGTTCAATATGATATGGATCATTCACTCCAAATCTCCACAACTCATTTATGACAAACACAACTAGCAGAGCATGAGGAGCTGCAGAATTGTTTTTCATTATCCTGGCACATTGGCTTCCGACTACCTCTGTAATGATCTTCAGTGGTTTTCCATACTGCACATTTCTAATGAATATTCGAAGATGTGAGGGCGACCAGAATTCTTGTTGAAAACCTCAGTAAACATTTTGGTTTGAGAAGAACAAATAGGTTGCCAGAAGAAAAAGAGAGAAAAAGATTTAAAATATAAGAGTAATTTGTTTTTCTAAGTGGTACAATTATGGTGAGAGGTAGTTCAGCATCCCAGAAGCATTGGTGGAGGGGGCAGTTAGAGCGAGCTGGTGCTGGAGTGCTAAACCATGGAGAACCTAGCCGGTGACCACACAGCCAAATTACATTGCCTCAAGTAATGTGATAAACTGGGGATCATATAGCCTACTGTCAGAGTCAATATAATTCCAATATAGTGAGTAGGGCCAACCACCAGAATTTCTGGGAAGTAAAGACAGAAATGTGTCCACATTCCAGAAAGGATGATCAGGCTGCATTGTTCTCAGAAACAGAACCAAAACCCTTTAGTATAACTACTTTAAAAATATTTTAAAAGCCCAATGAAATTTTTTTTTAAAAAGCTCTAGCCAGTGTCCCTTCTGTGGATGGATATATGGAACTGGAAACAAATCCTTAAGATAGGAAGATGCAGAATCTAGGGTGATTGAGATTTAGCAATCCAGCAGGCTAGGGATTCAATAAACAAATGAATGGGCTTTAATGACTGATGTCCAGTTGTTTATTTAACTATTTAATCAGTGCTCACATGATGGTAGATGTAGTGCTTCTTTGAGATTGACAGTGAGCCAGAGATTTTCTCTAGGAAGGAGGGAGGAAGATGCAGGCAGAATATAAGCTGTAAGCAAGGACGTATGTCTCTCCCCCACAGTATAACTCCTGCTTTCACTGTATTTGATGTCGGTATAATTTGTGGAGGGGAAGGGGAAAAACAAGTCGTTTAAATAGGGATACAGGTGGACCTGTTGCAACAATGAGAAGTAAAAGTCGTTATGTCGAAAACGAACTTTACAACTTTGGTGGGGGGGGGGGCGGGGAGGATTGAGTGGAGGGAGGGAGGGGGGGAGGATGGGAAGGGATGGGAAGGGGAAACAAAGGAGCAGGCTACAATGCTTGATAAAAAATGTACTCATTATCTTGCCCATGTAATTGTAACCCCTCTGTACAGTATTTTCACAATAAAAAATAAATAAAAATTTTAAAAAAGCAAGGAAGACAGAAGCCTCTGAAGCTTAATACATGCAGGAGCTTCTGTAGACTTGAATTTTTCTTCACACAATAGGAATATTGTCAATTGTCAGTGCTATTACTTTGATTACCACAGTCATCATGTTGTCTACATCTCAATATCAAACTACACAGGTGTGAGGATGCAGAGCAGGACAACAGCTAGCCAAGGAAAGGATCCACAGAGTACTGAGGATATGAGTACTGAAGACAAGACAAAGCAGGCCTAAGCCAGACAGCTGCCTCAGGTACTGGTAGGCATGGAAAAGCTAACAGTTGGTAATTTTTTTTCCTCCAAGATTGTCATTCTAGTAACTTTGGCAAAATACATAAGATACCACCGACAGGGATTCAACCTTTGTCTCAGTCAACTTTTTTGTATTCTTTTCCTTTTTTTTTTCTGAGAAAGAGTGATTCTCTCTTTACAGTCCAGATTATCCTTAAGCTCACAATCCTTTAGACCCAGTGCAGGTATTATAGGTCTATGGAATTATGCCTACCCACAAAGGAGGATTCTTACGTTTTTGGTAGTGAAAGAAATAATCCTATCTAATTTTTCATGTGCGAACAGGCAGATGGATGAAAGTGAGCCATGTACATTTATTCTCCTATGAGGCCAATGTACTTAATTATTGTATGTACTTAGGGGGCACTTTTCTAAAGTCAGTTCTGACTTTTTCCCCATTGAACATAGAGAGAGCCCATTACTCTATATTCAGCATCATAGTGCTAGTCTTCATAAGGAATGAAAATCAAAACAATATTATGTGCGTTCAAGATTACAAAAATGAGAGATGGAAAAGACTCCAGGGGCTGTGCCCCATCTCCGGTGTATCCATGGAACATGGCTTCCTGTCATTAATTGATGCATTTTTGTCCAATCAGATTTTAATGTCTCATATTACAGACTCTGCCTCTGGCCTTGGAAGATAAATCTGGAAAATAATAAATTTCATTTTTTACTGTTTCCTTATGTTCAACTTTTATTTTTCCCTTTCAGCTGATATTAAGTCCCATTAATCCTAATGGTGTTAGCTTTTTCCTCCTTGTTTTAAAAATACTTTCGTGTCCTCTATAGGATTTATACTCCTCCAATATTTATAGCCTTCCTTGTGTTTCCTTGGTCATTAACTAAGTCATGCCATTTAGCACTTTTAATTTTCTAACTTTCTTCATAATCAATGTCTATATTGCTGGTGTCAGTTTTTTCCTTCTCTGCCTACATGCTCCATAACTTTCTGGTTCATATAGTGTTCACAACTATATTCATCTATTCCATTGCAAATGTCACTGTTATTGCAAATAGCTAAATGACAACCTTTCTTCCTCATTGAATATTAAAGGTAGCTCTGGACTATTTTCTACCATATTTCTTTAACATAACCTATACCTACTTAATCATCCTTCCCTCTCAAAACCATCTAGTAGACAAGTCTGGAGAATAAAATTTACAACTAGCCTTTGAATTTAAGTAATTGCTTTGCTATGTATTAACCATATTCTTCTGAAGATAGTCACTTTCTCTTTCCAAGCCTCAGTTTCCTAATATGCAAAATAGAGAATTGGAATAGATGCTTTTAAGGAATTCAAGAGAGTTTTCAATTTGTACCATGGCCAGGGGCCTTGGCTTTGAATTAGATAACTTTGTCAAAAATGATTTCTCCATTTTCACCTAAAATTTTTCTCTCCTGAGACTTGACAAATAGGATTATATTAAAATAAAAAGTTTATACACAGCAAAGGACATAGTTACTGAACTAGAAAGGCAGCCAACAGACTGGGAGAGAATGTTTACCAGAAGTATATCTGCCAAAGGCCTAATATCCCAAATATACAAGGAGCTCAAAAATTGACACCCCTCTGAAACTAATAAACCAGTCAACAAATGGGCAAAGAAGCTTATGAAAGCAGAAGAATAGCAAATAGACACATGGGAATTTCTCAACATTCTTGACCATAAAGAAAATGTAAATCAAAACTCTGATGAGATTCCAACTCACCCCAGTTAGATTGGTCAAGAATTGAAGCAACAACAACAAAAGCTGGCAGGGATGGAGAGGAAAAGGAACCCTATTGCACTGTTGGTGGGAATGTAAACTATCCAACTAGTAAACTAGTTTCTCCTCCTGTTCTCCAACTTATTGATGTTGTCAAATAGATAAGCTATTTCACTATGCTGAACTTCAGTTTGCTTTGTGAAAAATGGAAAAAAAGGAAGCTTGCTTGGGCTACATTAAAAGCAATATGATTAAGATTAATAATTAAATGATTATTATTAAATATCTTAAATCACTAAATAATTAATTTAAATTAATAGAAAACATTAAACTACTGTGGTTATCTTCATCAGAATTTTCCCATTGCTGTTAATGTCACTTGCACAGTTCTGAAGATGAGCAATTAGTTTATAATGTGAATTAAATAGAAAAAGAAGCCAATGTAGGATGTGACTAATGTATACTTTGGGACAATAAAGGCAGGAGGATTTTATGTGGATGATTGAGAACTCAAGGCTGAGGGACTGTTACAAGGACTTACTAGGATAGAAACCCTGAAGTAGCCCTAGTCTAAGGCTAGCTTCAAATTATTTGCATAAATAAATCTATCAATAATAATAAATATACTCCCGAAAGACCTATTCAGACTATGTTTCCATACTAGGTCTAAGTGAAAACAGTTCTTTGAATAGTGATTGATAATAATGACATTCTAACTAGCCAAACTAGCAGTTACAAAAAAAAGTGTTGCAAAGAATGACTTTGATTAAGATGTATTGCACTCATAAACTGACAAGTTGAATTGAAACCTCTTTGTACACACACTTAAAGATGATAATAAAACAAAGTATTGTAGTTTAGATACTGACATGCTGTCAGTATTTACATGATATTAAAATAACAGTGACATAGTTATTTATGCTTATTAGTACTTCATGTATCATATATTAATTTATTTGTTGAAACAAATTAATCCTTTATCTATGATAATAATTATCCATTATGTATCTTCTATCAGAGTCTCCAATGCTTTAAGGAAAAAAACGTAGGCATAGAGATTAAGTAATACATTCAGGTCACACATGTATTAAGTTGTGGAGCCAGGATTTGTATGCAAGGTGAAACAACCACATACTTCACACTTTTAACTTCTAAAACAGTGATGGATACACCTAGATTTGAGGGCTCTACCACCTAACAATATTTGAAGAAAAAGTTAAATATTACTAATACAAAAATACAAGGCTCCCTCTCAGGGTCATGGAAAAACAAGCTTCGTTAGATTGTGTGTCCCTATTGTGTGTACCATTCTCACTAATCTGAGTTTTTTTTTCAGTTCTGGGCAGGGCAAGTACTCAAATACTGTTCTACACTCTCAGCTTAGTTAACATTTTTGAGAATGAATATTAAAATAATTTACTTTCCAGAATCAGAAACTTTTCCCTATGTAGATGGCCAGCAATTGATGTCAAGGCAATTAACACTTAAGATTTCATGTCATAATTCAAAAGTAATAGCTTGCTCCTCGAAGGAAGTAAATAACTTTATAAAGTATATGTTTTGTAGATCACAAATTTAATAAGAAGAAGCCTTTGAGGGTGGTTTGGAGATTTAAGAAATCCAGGCCTAAAGAAGAAGTAGTATAGGGAAGTGATTAGTCCATGGATCTTGGCACCCATCTACCTGGATCCTGGAGTCTCAGACCCAAAGCTGTGTAACTTTGTACAGGTAATTTGACCTCTATAACCATCAGCTTTCTTACTGGCAAAATGGTTATGATACATGTTCACTTTAAATAAAAGTAAGGATAAAATAAAATAATGAATGAAGAATTCTCATCACAACATCCAAAATACATTAACAGCAGTAGAAGGGGGTAGTAATAGTGGTTGTTGATGCTCATATAATCAAAGAAAATTATTAATGTAATTTAATACCTTGCTATAAGAGTTGATTCTTGATCAAACATACATTCCGAGTCTTAAATTGTTTCCTTCCCAAGATTTGTAATGATGGGAATGACACAATTATTTCAGGAAATTCAGGCATTTCCAGGAGACAGGAGTGGTAAATAGGAACCAAATTTCTCCTCTTTGGGTTCCCTAAATGAATAGCTAGGCATTTGAAGAGTGGGCCTATACGACTTAATGAGGTGTTACCTCTACCTAGCAAGGCTGTTGGCAAAAACTTGTTCCTGTATAGCCCTAGCACTTCTTGGGAACTGAAATTTATTGGTCCCAGAGGGAGAACCTTCTGTGGGAAACTGTATAGTCAAGGCCCTGGACCTCCCTCTGTTTCTCTTTCATTCTCATTACTGAATATACATGTCAGTAGAGGCTGGTTAGAAAATGAGCAGTGTATTTCTTGAAGAGGCTTTCTTGAGTGGCCTTGAGAGTTGAATAACACCCCCCTCCATCCATCTGGCATTAAGCTACAAACACTGACAATACGGCATTATTTTCATTGGTGATGTCTCTAAAAGGACTGAATTGCATAGCTCTTAATCATTTCTCTCAGGACCCCAATGATTACATTTTAATAGTGAACTGTGACACTTCTTTGAGCTAAATTTTCTTAGACTCTTAAATAGAAAAATGAGCTTGGTACATAGGTACTGTTTCATGTTAACTAGGTAGCATGATGTCTGACATATAAGAGGTTGCAATAAATACCAATTCTTTAAAAAATGTTCCCCTTTCTGCCCAATTTTAGGATTAATAAACACAATTTTCTTCACAACAGGAACTTAGTAACAGAGAAGATCAAGAGGTGTTTGTTTTGTGTTGCTCTGCTTTATGTGCCTTCAATAGGACAATATTCCATGCTGTGCTTCTCAAATTTATTTGGTAGGGAAAATTTCAACATGAATATGCCAGTGAGTTTCAGGACACAGTGCGGGAAATGCTGCATCTTATCTAGAATATTCTTTTTTTTTTTTTTTTTTGGGTCCCGTCGTGGGGCCTGAACTCTGGGTCTGGGCGCTGTCCCTCAGCTCTTCAGCTCAAGGCTAGCACTCTACCACTTGAGCCACAGCGCCACTTCCGGCTTTTTGCTTATGTGGTGCTGAGAATCGAACCCAGGGCCTCAGGCATGCAAGGCAAGTGCTCTACCACTGAGCCAACTTCCCAGCCCCTAGAATATTCTTTAGAATAGAAATGTCTCAACTCTCAAAGTAATGTTACAACTATAGAGCTTCTTAGAAGTTAAGCAGCAATCCTAGCTGAAGAAGTTATATAGAAATGATGGGCAAAAGAGAAGATTGTATTTTATGGCAAAAATAAGCTTCATTTTGCGGCATATGGGACTAAATTTTACAGAAATATATCTTTGGCTTCCATTTCCTAAAGTAAATATCCCTATGTCAGGAAAAATTACCTGGACATGGACACTAAAGCTTGGGCTCTTTCTTATCATGTACAGAGTTGATTCCAGGAAGAGGTTGACCAATAAGGAATGCATTTCTCAGCTGCTTGTCCCTGGGAGTGGCTATGTGACCATTTCTTACTAATGGAATAGGAACAGCAATGATGGGTGCCATTCTGAGCGCTCTACCACTTGAGCTACAGCGCCACTTCCAGTTTTCTGGTGGTTTATTGGAGATAAGAGTTTCACAGCCTTTCTTGCCTGGGCTGGCTTTGAACCGTGATCCTCAGACCTCAGCCTCCTGAGTAGCTAGGATTACAGGCGTGAGCCACCTGCGCCTGGCTTCTTTCATACCTTTTAATTGGATGTCATATCCTCTCTTGATGATGTTACAAGATGAAATATGGGTCTCCAAACTACAATATGGATGAAAGCAGTCTACTGAGCAGTACACCTGAATTAGATCATTACACAAATGAGAGAGAACACTCAGCTGTGTTTGGAGCAGGGGGTGGGGAGGGTGGCGGCACATATTGTTCATAGCGGTTGATGTTTTCATCTTCCTTCTCTTTCTTTAATCACTTTTTTTTGTTCTTAAGCATTTGTTCTGGGTGAGACAAAGGCAGGGAAAAGGGAACATGAAGGTGCAATCTCTTTCCTTAGAGAAGCTTGCCACTTACAAACCTACCTCAGACCATCAGGACACACACTCATGGCAGTCAGATTCACTGAACTTCTGACGCTTGTCCCTCTATCTTTGAGGTTGTGTTGTTCTGTAGAGCAGCATCTTAGAAGATACAGTCATGCTGGCCGTGCTAGAAACAAGGCAGACCTGAAACAAGTAATGTGATGTCAGGGTTGGAAATCCTCAGCAGCTCTACCCTATCTGCTTCTCATCTGGGGCCAAATAGTTTTCAAATAACTGGTGGCCTTAATAATGGCATTTAGTTCTAGCTGAGTTATTAATAATTTGGATGGAAGAATTTCTCCTTAAGGTTTCTGCCATTAGCTAATTATTGAGCATATACATCGTGCTAGGTCTCTGGGACAAACACAATCCAACTTCTGTCGGTTGGAGCTCATCGATTTGGGGGGAGAAAGGATGTCCGTAGTTAATCAGTACATGGAAAACTATAATTACCATGGGAAGAGCTCTGCTTGGTGGTCTACCAAGCAGTAATGAGCTCAGACAGAGTTGAGGAAGATTCCCACAAAAAATGAATTCTGAAGGAGAAATCATAATTAGCAGGAAGATGGGGAGAGTCAAATGGAAATTGGATCTGGGTTGCAACACAGGTAAAAGCAGGATTAAGAAAAGATAGAATGCTGGAGAAAGTCAAACAGCTCAGTGCTCATGAGTGTACCACAGTGAAAATATTTCCTACATTAATGACAATACCTACCGTAGAAGTGGTGCTCAATATATATTTATGCAATGTAAAAATAGATTAAGGAGGTTTGTATTTGTCCTGTAAGAACTACAGGCCATCAACATTTTCTAATTAGATTTAAAAAATTAAAAAGTAGAGCAGAATTTCTGAAAAGTGTGCTATTTGATTATGAGACAGTTCTTTGTAAAACTATGGCTGCAGTATAGATTTTTATTATAGGCAACAGAAATGAGATTATAATAAAAAGCTTTTGAAATCTTAACCAGGGCATCATTTGCTACTATCTTATAATATTAGGAAAAAGAATAGATCCTAAGGCAAGTATTGAAGATCACTGAAAGTAAAACTTGTCTGATGAGTTAGTTATTGAGAACATGTGTGAATGGAGGATATGACATTGAGAACATTCCTACATAAACTGAAGGTTGTTTATCTTCTGGTACAATCAATCCCCATTATGCTAGTATAAATAAACCCCTCAGAGTATCAGGGATGCCAGGGAAGACATAAAATTGTGTTTGCATTCTTATCCACTGATGATGCTAAGAAAATAATGGTGATGAAATCATTTGGAGGTTACAGGAAGGATGGAAAACTCATTGGGATTCAGAAATGAAAGCATCATTCTGAATTAGAAAGCAGCTATATATGCATCCAGGCTAATGCATTTTGCAAGCAGGGAACTGAAAATTCTAAAACATCACTTTTTCTACAGAGTACTGTTGAACTCAAACCAGTATTTAACAGCATAGATGATAATAGTTACTATTTTCAAAATGGTACCATCACCCACAATTATGTTGTCAGCAAGTATAGGATCCTATTGGAAGCAAGTGAACTTTACCTCACCAGGAAAAGCTGGGGGGTAATGGTGTAGTACAATGGAGTCATGAGAACTATCCTGTGCCAACTGTTTTAACTAACATGAAAAATCCAAGTTGATGATGTTTAAAACTTTACAGCTTAGCTAAGAAAGACTCTCTTATCATCTCCATTTTCTTTCCTTTATGAGGTGTTTTGGCAGATCCTCTTCTTACCCATAAACAAGCAAGGCCAGAGAGGAAATAATTTGAGCACCATTACCTGTGTTCTTCCCCAGGAGAAACAGTATGGAAAAGCCCAGAATTCCTCATTTATAGTTCATACTTCTTAGCTATGGCACATCTTTTCTAATGCTGTCTGGGTTTATAGGGGAGACTCCTAAGGGCCATTTCAATATGATTCAAATTCCAAATGCCTGGGAGATTGGAGGAGGGCTGAATTCTCACTGACAAGGATTACTAATACATTCATAGGCACATCTCTCTCAATCTTTGGGGAGTGTTGGTTCCTGTCACCTGGTATGCTGGAGATGCTATACTTCCACTTTCAGATCCTTTTTCTTCCCTGTTTTTCTGCCCTACGAAACCAACAAGTATGGACAAGATCAATAGGGTCCCTTACCCTTTGCTTGGCTGGATCCCTCCATCAAATCACAGTCTGTCAGACACAGCAACTTCTCACCTTATTTGGATAAACACTTTCTTCTCTCCCTGCTTCAGGTGTGAGGTGGTGATGGTGTCTTACTACTGCTATTTCTGTGGTGCTGAACTCTCCATAGTCTCTGCCCTCATCTGTGCACATAATCCTTTTGTTAATCTCTCCTTAAATTATACTGACTCGTTTTCCACTTGACTTTCTACTCTAGTTAATGCTGGCTACTCTCAGAATTGACTCAGTAGCTGCGACCTTGGGTACTTATTTCTGTGTACTAACTTCCTATCAGTTCATAATTTGCCAAGGACAAGAAATTACTATACATTCATTTAAACTGATGCAGAAACTAGTATGGAATCTAGTGTATTGTAGGTGACCTAAGCAATAGATCAGTGAATGACTAGAATGTGAACTGGTTATTTTGAGTCTCACATTTTTCAGGCTAATCCAAACTAGAATACCTCCAAAGAGATTAGTACATCGTAGATTCAAGGGAGATGTCAAATAGTGTAATTCCTTAGAAAACCAAAATCACAGTTCAGCAAAATATAATACCAGGGCACAGGTACTCAAAAGGGGTGAGGTCAAGGGGGGAGGGGTAGACAAATGAAGAGTACAAGACGAGGAGATGCAGAGAACAAGCCAACGTATATCCTACAAAAGTAAGAAAAGTGAGGGAAAGAATGGATGGGGGAGAGCTGGGGATGGGTGAGAATGTTGAAAAGGGGTGACATTGATCAAGATACATTGCATTCATTCATAAATTGCTTTGTTAAATGGCAACTCCTTTGTAGGACCACCTAATGATAATTTTAAAAACTGCCCAACCTTCAGAAGAAAAAGTAATAAAACATACATACTTACACTCAAAATTATTTTTTCAGGTTATGGAAGTATTAGTTATTTAAAAAAATTGGGAGGGGTCAGCAGTTATCTTTACCTTAACATTTTTAAAAAATTTTTTATTGTGAAAATACCGTACAGAGGGGTTACAATTACATGGGCAAGATAAAGAGTACATTTCTTGTCAAGCATTGTTGCTTCCTCCTTTGTTTCCCCTTCCCATCCCTTCCCATACCCCCCCCTCCCCTCCCCCCTCCCCCCACCCCCACCAAAGTTGTAAAGTTTGTTTTTCGACATAATGACTTATACATTTCATTGTTGCAATGGGTCCACCTGTATCCTTAGTTAAACGATTTGTTTTTTCCCTTCCCCTCCACAAATTATACCAACATCAAATACAGTGAAAGCAGGGGTTATACTGTGGGGGAGGGACATACAAAGCAACAAAGAAATAATCTTATAAATGTGTTAGAAACAATTGCATGAAAGAAAAAAAAAACATTTGAATACATATCTTAGGGTTCATTTCCCTAACATCAACTTAACTGAACTTTTCTGCTTGACTCAGACATCCACTGGTTATTGCAAATAAGGGAAACCATGGGACCTTAACATTTTTATCAGGTTTTTATCAAGAAGAAAATATTGTATCTCTGAGTTTCAGGGGTAGTCACAACAAAGGAAGTGATTTTTAAGGGTGAAAATTTTAGTGGCTACTGATTTTTGACCTCTTACTCTGGTCCTAGTCTTACTATTAGGCTACTTTGCATGTAGTGTTTCTGTAGTTTATTAACAGTGAAAGCTTTTGATTAGTTGCCTCCACTTGCCATGTAAGAAGCAGAATCTTAGATCAGTGGTCAAATACTTTTAGAGAAGAATAGAATTCATCAAAAAAATAAAGCTTGAGTTGCAGTATGGATTGGAAAAAGGCAAGGTCTTATTCTCTGCCATGTGAGAGAGGGGAGACTAATCTCATTTAAGAGTTTAGGGTGGAGGGGAAAGAGAGAAGTAGGGATTATGAGTATAGGAAACCTGTTTCCCACTTGCATGCTGGGTCTTTAGTAGAATCCTGTGAAAGCTGAACTAAGCTTGCTATTACAACAACAATGCTGCATAACAGACTATTGCAAACCATAGTGGCTTAAGATAGCAATCACTCAGAATTGTTCCCAGATCAGCCACTCTATTGGGTTTTTACTAATCTAGTACGGGGCTCAGATAAGGGCTTTACTGACCACAGGTCTCTAGATTGGTAGAGATTCTCTGCTTCTCTCAGAGATGACTGGTTCAGCTCTCTCCAGCATGACTAACCACTGTCAGAACCAGTAAGCACACTAGAGAACTGGAGAATGTCTTTCTCATGTCAATACCAGAAGCATAAGAAGACAAGAGGAATCATACAAGGCTTCTTAAGGTTCAGGCAAAGAACTGACATAATGTTGTTTTTCCTTCATTCTATTGGCCAAGGCAACACTCTGCTTTTTTAATGGTAGTAACTGGAAAATCAAGTGGCCGGTGATGTCAATTCAGGAAGAGCAAAGAATTGGTGGTGGAGGTGAGATGAAACAATGCAATTCACCCCTACTTGTCACTGACTTTAACAATGTCTCAAACAATATTGGCTTTGTTCATTTTTCTATGGCATTAACTTTCCATGTTCTTGAATCAGTTAGTTTCTGTGTGAGCAACTCTGCCCTCAGTGACACCTCTATGTCTACCCAGCAAGACCATTGCTGGCTTACCCTATCATTGTGCAAATTAGAAATCTAGCAGTTCCAGTACTGAACACGGTTAAATTTTTGAGAGAAGAATGCTTTAATTTTGATTTATTTGGTTTGTGTGTCACATAGAGATTGAAAATATTTTATAGCAAATCATGAAAATTATTTCAGATTGAAATATTTATATAGATTATTCAGAGAGCTAGTCATTTCAGATGTGGGGCACAGGAAAGGCATTTTGAGGAGAAACTTAGAGAAATAAACTTGAAATGAACTGGTTTACTATCGCTTGTCTAGGGTCTGAAATTCAAAGAAAGAGACATCTGTGTTGTCTTATCTCCACAAGTCTTGCCTTGGCTCCATTCCTGGCCTTCCTTGCTTTTTGACAATTCACCTGGGAATAGACACTCATTAACAAAGTGTTCCCATTGGATCTCTTCTCAAAGTGTAACTTTCCCTGTGCTTCTGAGTACTTCAGGTGTCCTCAGAAACAATGAGGTGAAATCTTCAGTCTTCCCTTGGTTGCAGTAACAGATCTGTTTCTTACCTTCTTCTTAGCAGAAGCTTCCAGTTTTCATATCTTCCTATATGTTGCTCATACATTCTTTATCTTCCCTTAGTACTGGGGATGGAGCTCAGAGTCTATCACGATACCATACCTCCAGCCCTATTTTGTTTTTGCATTCATTATTTTCAGGATAGGGTCTCATTCTATGCCTGGGAGAGCCTGAACTGTGACTCTCCTACTTGGGCTACTTCATGTCACTAAGGATAACATGTGTGTGCCAGTATATGTAGCCATTATGCTTCCACCCCACAGGCAAGTGGCATCATGTCCACACATTGGTTGAGATAAAGTCTCATGAGTTTCTTTTTGCCTGGGCTGGCCTCAAACCTCGATCCCTTAATCTTCACCTTCCAGGTACCTAGATGAACAGACTTGAGCCACCATGTACTTTTGTACATTCTTATATACATAAATATAGACATACCAGATCAAGACATGTTAAGATGTGATTATCTTAGCGTTTTTGGATGCTTTCTCAGGTGTAGATTCTATTTTACATGACAATATGGAAATTGTTGTCACATTTCATGGGAATAATTGGTTAAAATATTTGGAACTGATGTTAGAAATACACAAGGAAGCTTCTCATACCTCTAAAAAGCACTCAATATTATTTTACAATCAGAAGAGAGTCTATGCACATTCTCTTGCCCATCCCCAGTCAATTACATATGACATTTTTTCTAGCAGTGATAAAATAGATCCAGGATATAAAATGTCATAAGGAATGTGGGAAAGAATTGGAAGTAGCCCTTAAATATTGTATATTATCTATTCTTAGCAACACTGACTGATGTTGACCTTTGATAGGGATGTGTCTGCGCTCATGCATGTTCATTACTCCAAATGGGCTCTAAGTCCAACTTGCAAAGACTGATAACAAAATTATATCTGCCCAATAGAAATGATCTGAAATTCATGCAGCTAGATCAAAAGCCTTCCCCAGCTCCAAATGAGCAGTAACTGGAATGAATTACATTATGGAGCCTTCCCAACTGCAGCTTAAATCATTTAAAACTTGTTTGGTATGGCACCTGCTGCTCACTTATTTTTAGGAGAGAAAATATACATTCTTGAGCATAAGGCCCTGAAGGATTTTTATACCCAAGGAAAAGCCCAAATGTGCCAAAATTTGGGGAGCTGAAATTTTAGAAGAGCAGCTTAATTTGTTTCTATCTCCTGGGGTTCAAGGAACTAAGATCACAGTAAAAGAGCACCCAGTTTCATGACCCTTCCATGTCCTTCTTGTAGGAGCCTCAGTGGGAGATCATTGTGAAGAAGCCTGCCAGCTTTTGATCAGTGGAGCTATAGGCTTCATTACAGCAGGCAGAGGGTGAGCTTAAGGAAAGAAACTGGAATTCCAAATATTTGCTTAGTTTTTAAGGGAGCTTCAGCTCTTCTGATGCTTCAGGCAACCTTTACATTTTAGAAATGAGAAGGCTTGACCTAATTATTTCCTAAGCTCTGCAGTACTGTCATACCTTATGTAATACTTTGCTGCCTTTACAAAAATCAGGGTTAGAGAAGAGTGCAGAAGTTGTAACTAAAAGGAAAATGAGGGCATGGGTCTATACCATTCATGATTGCTGTGAAACAGCTTTGGTATATACTTGAGATGTCCCTTTTAGTACCATAGCTGATGGCTATTTTGGTTTAAATTAATCCCAATTAAATATAATTAAACATTGAATTCCTTGTTACATCATTGGAGCAACTCTACTTTTTGTTGTGTTGTTGTTGTTGTGTTATTGCTGGGTCTTGAACGGAGGGCCTCCTGAGCTCTACCACTTGTAGCCACAGCTCCACTTCCAGTTTTCTGGTGGTTAATTGGAGGTAAGAGTCTCACAGGCTTTCCTGCCCAGACTGGCTTTGAACCACAATCCTTAATTCTCAGCCTCCTGAGTAGCTAGGATGCAGGCATGAGTTACTGGCACCTGGCTGGAGTAGCTCTTTTGACAGCAGTGGTAGATGGGTAGACAGTCTCCCGCACTAAAATTAAATTAAAACTGACTTACTTTTTGGTAAAGGTCTGAAGAAAGTATTTAAGCTCTCTCAAGTTAAACAAATTAAGTCCACATATTTTTATAATCTGATTTCTTCTGATCAGATTGATGAGCATTGGTTTTATTTGGAGTTGGTAGTGCCTCCCATCTACATAGCAAACAATTGTCCTTTGTCCCCTGTCACTGAGTTAATTCCAGAAGTCTTCCACACACTTAGCTCTGTGAGCTGTGTTTATTGCCATTCCTTTGGCTTTTGTCTATGCTGAGGCTCCCTGTACAAAAAATGGTCTTCCTTCTTTTGCTGGTTCCAAAGGCTTCATTCAAGGCCCATCTTTTCTGTGAAGATGTCTCAAATAACTGGCTCATGTTAACCACTTTTTATTCTAATAATCTCTCACGATTTTTAAAATCCTCTGTAATTGTTCCATGTGCTGGTTTTCTTTTCTCAGAATGTAATGTCCTTGAGATTAGGAACCTTGTTTTGGGCATATTGGAAGTAACTGTTACCATTATCCCAAACCTCCTCAAATTCAAGAAATTTTAAACATTGATTAGTGTAATCTACAGCTCATGTTCTAATTATTATCAACTTCTCAATAATGTGTGCTTTACTTTAACATAAACATTTTAGTTTTCTGTTACAAATTTCAGTTTAAGATTATGTTTTGCATTTAGTCATCATGGTTCTTGTTCTGGGACAGTCTCTCGGCCTTCACTGTCTTCATACCATTAGTCTATCTATCATTTACTACCTGAATTTGGTTGCTCTAATGCTGTCTTATGATTCCAATCAGGTTTTGCATTATGATGTAGATCACTGTATAAATGACATTATTTTACTCTCTAGACATTATGAAGTGATATCCTGTCAGTTTGCCCCTTATAAAAGATATTAATTTTGATCAAAATAACTTCAAGTTTTGCCATTGTAGATTTACTATTTCTTTTCATAGTTAATAAGTGATTAAGGTGAGATAATTTGAGCTGTGTGCTCCTCTTGTCAAACTTTCCAGGTCTACAAATGATTATCTACTGATGGCTCTTATTTGAATCAATTCTACTATAGTGGCTAAAAAGTAATTGTTAAAAATGTATTATTCTTTCCTGTTTTTGTGAGTCAGCACTTTAGTATAGGATGCATTTTCCCTTTTATTAATTTACGTAGCTACTTATAATTGGTTTTATTATTAATTTATATGTTATAATCTATTGCTGTACTTACTTATTTCCAAGTTTCCCAAATTTGGCAGTAAGTATTCCTTTAAAAAAGTGTAATCCCAGGGCTGGGAAGGTGGCTCGGTGGCAGAGTGCTTGCCTTGCATGCATGAGGCCTTGGGTTTGATTCCTCAGCACCACATAAGCAGAAAAAGCTGGAAGTGATGCTGTGGGCTCAAGTGGCAGAGTACTAGCCTTGAGCTGAAGAGCTGAGGGACAGTGCTCAGGCCCAGAGTTCAGGTCCCATGACCGACAAAAAAAAAAAAAAAAAAAAAAAAGCATTCCCAATCAAGCATGAGTGGTTCATGGTTATAATCCTGGCTATTTAAGGACACACTCTCTTTTTTTTTTGCCAGGTTTGCTAAGGGTCTGTAAATTTTGTCAATTTTTTTCAAAGCATTAATTCTTCATTTTGTTAGCTCTTTATATTTTTTTAGTTTCTAATTCATTTATTTCTGATTTAATGTTGATTATTTTCATCTACTAGCTTGGGGTTTGGCTTGTTTGTATTTTTTAAAGAGCTTAAGATGCATCACTACAGTGTTGATTTGGATTTATCCAATTTACTGATATAAGTACTCAAAGCTATAAATTTTCCTCTGAGCACTCCTTTTGCTGTAATTTTGTAAGATATATATTGAATTTTGACTGCATTCTCTCCCTGTCTTCTTTTTTTAATTTTAGTTTTTTGCTTTTAAGTCTTTGTACAGAGGAATTGCCATTCAACAAAATAGTATATGAATATAATGAATCTTGACCAGCGACCCCCTCTCATTATTTCCTCTTCTCCCATAGCACCTTGTGCTAACCAATTATGATGCTCAACCTAGTGTACTTAATTCACAGTTTGGTTTTTTTTTTCTGCTAGATGACATGCTCCATGAGGCAAAAATTCATGCCTGGATTGTCATTTCATCTCCAGTTCCTAGTACAGAGTCTCAAATATAGTGCCAGTCTAACATCCATTGTTTAAATGGTGTAAATGAATGTGGATTTGGACCTCTTATTTCCCTAGCTCTAACTTTCTAGGAACTTTCACAGGTTGTCATTCATAGCCCTAGGGCGGCAGATTAAGAGGCAGTTGTGAGCAGCACCCCAGCATGAGGCTGCAGTTTGAGCAGTTTCCCTCTACAATACACCAGCCTTTCAGACAGTGCCTGGTGTGATACTGCTATTAGTTTTGCAGAGCAGCAATAAAAAATTGACTTTGATACCATCAAAATGATTTCTCAAACGTGTTTCTTAGGGGAAAAAGAAACGGGAAAAACAAGTGGGCTTAAACATATTATTCTTTTGATGCAAGAAAAAGGGTGAAGAGAAAAATGGAGGGAACAGGAGGGGAAAAAAACGATACGGCAACCTTTCATGTATTTAGAAACGTTGAAAAGAGTATGGATTTCAGAGTCAGAACTTAATTTAGATCCTCAGCTATTATAAGCTGTCAGACAAGTCAACCCTACTGTCCTTTAAAATGAAGGTGGTAATAGCTATTATATAGAGGATTAAAAAAAACCTATGGAGTAATATAATACATGAAATATGGTAGATGTGAACAAATAGTTACTGTACTGTCCCCTCTCTTCACTACAGCCCCTACCACAGCCAACATTATCATAATAAAAGAACTAAGCAAATGGGCAAAAGAAGACAGGAGATGTGTCTTTTCACCATTCTGAATCTTTGCATATTACCTGTTGGTCTACTGCAGATATGTAATACTTCTTGATTATTTTCCCCTGAGGTGTATATTTAGGTATACTGAAGTCTATCATGACATCATTTTCTAGCTAGGGCACCTTTTAGTGTGCAAGCAAATTGATAAGAAAAAAAAAGACAAGGAACCCACGAAACAATAGACAAGAACATAGAAATGATAGGGATGATGAAATGGAGATTTCTTGATAACTGTTCAGGCTTGAAGAACTGGAATAATGAAAAGAAAGATATACCTGAAGAAAGAGGGAGACGCCCCAGACCTCCTTCCCCGTGGAATCACTGATCTATTTAGGTGTTCTGAGAAGAAAATATATTATTTAGTAACTAAAAGATTCCACACACATAATTTTTGTTTCCCATCTCATTGTGATATAGGTAATATCTCACTCATATTTAGATTAAGACTTTTTTTAGAAGAAAACTTAGATTAAAAAAAAAAGAAGCTGTATGAATTTCTCCAACTGACCTGGCACAACTTTTAAAGATAATACTTGGGATTAAAATTGAGGTCTAAGTTACTTCCATAGCTATAAATGTCAAACTATAATGAGAAAAAAATGGATGAAGGGAAGAGGTCAGCCTGGTTTATCTTTGTTTGAGATCTTTTAGATGGTAGGTAACAGAAAATTTTAGGTTTCATTATTCTAGATTTATGGTGAGTGAAAAATGCTTGATCTAGCAGCAAGAACTATCATATATAGAAAAAAAATGGATGAATGCCTTGAAAACGAGTTCCCTTCTAACTTTTGAGAGGTGGTGATAGAGTACTCAGTGTTTCAACTGTCTGAGGTAGAAGGCTCAGCTTTTGGCTCAGCTTGTGAGTACATATGGGATTGTTTCAATCTAATTTTAGGGGCTTTGAGCTCAGTTTCCAAACCTTAAAAAAACAATAAGCCCAAGTTGTTTTAGAAATTCCCTACCTGGAAAGTTTCTAGAAACTTTGAGAATTTACCCGGAGATACATCCTAGTGTCTTCTTGTTGCTTCACCAAGCAAAAAGTATTCAGTCTCTGAGCCAATTCCATAGTGATGATGATTGTAGTTGTGACTTTGTTCCAAATTTCAGGAAAAACGTTGAAGGAATGAGTAGAACAAGAGCCCCTTGGCTGTTTCCCATTTAGTTGTCAATGCTGGTGGATCTGAGAACCTAGTATTGGTCACGATATTATCAGGCAACTGAATTGTCAGTGTTAGTGGAAAATCAGAAACCCTTACTCATACTCATGCCATAAAAGGAGTGCCCCACTCTCTTTTTTGTATGTTTTTTACTGTAAAAATACTATACAGAGGGGTTACAGCTAAATGATCAAGTTAATGAGTATATTTCCGATTGAGCATTGTCACCTCCTCCTTTGTTTTTTTTCCCCTACTATTCCTTCCCTCCCACCTCCACAACTACCCTCTCCCCCACCAAAGTTGTAAAGTTCTTTTTCAACATAGTGTCTTGTATATCTCATCGTTACAATAGGTCAATCTGTATCCTTATTAAGCATTTTGTTTTTTCCCTTCCCCTCCCCAAATTAGAGAAATGTATATACAAGATGCAGGGCACCAACATCAAATATAGTGAAAACAGAGAATATACTGGGGGGGGGGGGCGAGGCACATACAAAGAAACAAAAAAAATCACATGGTACATTATAAACATGTTAGAAACAATAGCAAGAAAAAAATATTTGTGTCCCTATCTTGGGGTTCATTTCACTTAACATCATCGTATATGGTAATATGTACATAGCTTTTGACCTTTTCTACTTGTCCTACATATGTACTATTTATTGCAAATAAGGGGAACCATGGGACCTATGTTTCTTTGGGCCTGGCTTACTTCACTTAATATAATGAAGAACTCTATTAACAACAGGTGTGGGAGGGGGTGTGGCCAAAAGGGAACCCTACTGCATTGTTGGTGGGAGTGTAAACTTTTTCAACCACTTTGGAAAGAAGTATGGAGGTTCCTCAAAAGACTCCACATAGAGCTCCCCTATGACCCAGCAATCCCACTTTTGGGCATTTACCCAAATGATCACAAACAAGGCCATACTAAGGCACTAAGGCTACCAGCACAACTATGTTTATCGCAGCATTATTTGCCATAGCTAAGATATGGAACCAACCTAGATGCCCCTCAGTAGATGAATGGATCAAGAAAATGTGATATATATATATATATATATATATCTCACATATATATTATATATAATATACATTATATATTAGATGTATAAATATAATACATATTATATATTATGTGTATATAATATTTTATATATATATATAGGAATTCTATGCCTCTATCAGAAACTATGACATCGCCCTGTTTGTTAGGAAATGGAAAGACGTGGAGTGTCCCACTCTCTTAGGATCAGTTAAGTTTGTTCTTAAAGCAAAATTTACTTGAGCTTCAACAAATCACATTGCCTCTTATACCATGTCTGCAGTTCAGTACCTCTTCTTTGCCACTTATGCTGATGAAGAATTTCGGAATTAATCTCTCCTGAATTGCTTCCAAATCCCAAGGCCTGCTTCAATACCTTGAATTTGAAATGGTCATAAGTGATACTGATCTCAAAGAAGTAGATGAAAAAAAAAGTCTTACATTAACTGTAAAGGAGTTTGAAGTCAGGACTTTTCTTGGTATCTAAAATCACATATGGTTATAGCAGGAGTTGGCAAACTTTCTATACAAGGCTGATAATAAATATTTAGGCTTTGTAGGCTTTAACATCTCTGTTAAAGACTTGGTTGCAGCTATTCCGCTCTGCTACAGTAGCAGAAAAACAGGCACAAATTATTTTATACAAAATGAACTTGGTAGCATTTTAATAAAACTTTTTTTTTGAAAAGGAAACATAAGTGATAGATAGGCTAGATTCATAGGTCATAGTTTGCCCATCTTTAATGTAAAGCATGGTCTTTGGACTTATTGTTCCACTTGCATATTTCTTCCATTCATCCCTGTTATACTCAGGCATGTTTCTGAATGTCTCTGAGCTTCTATTTTATTATCAGAAAAATGAGATGATAACATTGACCTCATTGAATGGCTGAAGGTTAAGAGGACATATGTACAACACACACACACACGCACACACACACACACACACACACACACACACACACACACACACACACACACACACACTCCCCCACCCCTGCACTAGTCAGCCTAGTACTTTACTAGAATCCTGTTCATCCATTCTCTTCTTCTATGGGCTGAATGCTAGTTTATACTCTTTCCCCTCATTTATATATTAAAATGTGAACACTCAAAATGACAATGGGCCTTTGGGGAATAAGGGTTCTACTCATGAATAAGAAAAGGAAATGTTTGAAAAGAAAAAAGGATGTGAAGAATGTGAGTTTTAGAAACTTTATAGAGGAACCCTTCACCCTTTCCACCATGTGAGTAAAAAGCAACAAGTCTCTGTCTATGAGCCAGGTCCTCCTGCACACAAAATCTACCTTAATCCTGGACTTCCCAGCCTGCAGAAATGTGACAAATAAGTTCCTGTTGTTCATAAAGTGCTAAATTTAGACATTTTTATAACAGCTTTAGAGTAGTAAGATATTCTCCCTTGCCTCTCATATTTTCTCTTCTGTAATATTGACAAGAAGACCATAGTCAGGATACAAAGGGGTAGGATGTGTTTTGACCAAGGTAGATGCCCAAACGACTCTGCCATTTCCATGACTGACTTAATGTTCATTTCCTTTTGTGAAATGAAAATGTCTATAGTGCCTTAGTCCCAGGGTTATAAAACTGTAAGGCAGCAGTTGGGGCATGATGAACATTTGTAGACAAAAATATAATTTATAAGAGAAAATCTGTTTCAGTGGAACACAGATTAAGGATGAAAATACATGAGGGAGGAAAGGTAGAGTTGAGATCATACCTTGAGAAGTAGAGTGCATACCGTGGCCATCCATTGACAGGAACACAAGAGGAAGAAGAAGATTTGGGCTTTCACAGTATGTGCATAGTCTTAAAGATGGTCTCAGATGGAGATGTAACTTGTGAAATGCAACCTGGGAAATGATGTGAGAGAATGGGATTAACTCATTAAAACTAGACAATAAGAGTGTTGAGGAGACTTCAGATAGGTGGTGGTCTAACAGTTGGGTAAGGAGTGAATCAAGAGACATGAAAACCCTAAACAAATGCCTGTAAGTCTGAGGGGGTGGTCGGCTGGGTCAAAGTCCAAATAATTCTATGAATTTCCTATTGTTCAATCTCCCTCCCAATGGACCATATCACTAATGTTTCTGGTAATAGGATCTGCCCTTTTACTTCATAAATGTCCAGCTGTTTTCTATTTTCAGCCATGTAATGAATCCCAGACACATGCACACATCCACTATGCAGCAGAAAAGCGAAAGAGACCTGGATATCCCAGTTCATATGTGCTCATACCCACACAGAAAGGCCTAACCTAGGCAATGAATTAATATAACCACAAGGAATTTTTTTGTCCAAAAGTTAGACGCTAATGGCTCTTCATCACTTAATGAAGATGGTGTTAATCAGTTCTCGTGCCCTCTTTCCAGACCTCATTTCTCTCTACCAAACCACAGAGCCTTTTGGATGGCCTTCTTGTTGTATTTTGGTCACATGAGACATCATTGAGTCTTTGGGCTCCATTAGCTCAACCTGCAGGAATATTACACATTCTAAAGACCTAAAAGATGGGATTGCAGAGCTAACTCTCCTTCACTCTTAACTCACTAAGGATAGTATGACTAGAACCTTGGGCATACCTTGTGGGAAGGGTCAGCCTATTGCCATGGAGGAGGCCATCTCTCTACTTTGGGAACAGACTATATTTCAAAGCCTGCAAATAAAAAATAATCTCTTTAGATTTCCACAAGAAGTATCTGTTTCCATTCAATACAGAATAGTCTGTCTTAAGGACCCATTATGGGCACGTTCCTGATCAAGTTGCTAAAGATGCCACCCTTTATAATCCTTGTCTTCTATTCACTGTGAGTTGGAAAGAAAGGGAAAAAATACTTTGGCAGCAATTGAAGAGGTAGAATTAGGGTAGAGTAATTATGTATTTTCAGAGTGCCATGTGGTAAAAATTGAAATGGAGAAGTGGTTATTATAGCCCCTGTGACATGGCTCAGAGTTGCTTTTATTCTGAGTAGGAAAATGTGATGTTGGGATAGAGAATGAAAAATAATGTTGGCAAAGAGGCTTTGATCAGAACAATTAGAAGAAGCAAATATGACCATTCACGAGTTAATTAACATGTGTTTACTCTATGCATACGATACAGAAAGAGCTCTGCTAGGTGTTGACAATATAAGCTAGCCTTGTTTGGAGTGCCAGAATTTCTTGCTAGTGTTTCTGTCCTTCCAAGAGAAGAGAGGAGGAGGCTGTGAAGAAAGGGTGACATCCAATTCTGTGTTGTTCACATTCTTACAGAATTCTTCTGAACCTGGACTGAGTGCTTCTTTTGCTGATGCATCCAGCATTTTCTTCCTCTCACTTCCACCATTAGTGATGAAAACCAAAAGGGTGGGAATAAATTGTCCCTTCTGCAGCCATTTATAGAGATGTTTAGTTAATGGATAGAAAATGCACTGTAGTTAAATGTTAATTAATTCCTTTTTTTGAGCAGCATATTCATTTTGTGCTATTTATGAGGGTTGTCTTGTAAACAGATTCCTATTACTTTAGTTCAACTATTGAATTTCCCTAAGTCACTTATCCTAAGTGTTCATTAATTTCAACCAGCTCTAGAGACTATATTCTCACTGAACATTACCACAAAATGCAACTCAAAAGCAAGGACCATATCTGCTTCGTGTTCTAAAAAAATGCTCACTGAGGAAGGAGAAATGCTTGAGGGAATGCCAAAGACAGGAGTAGATGAAGATAATGATGATGATGATAATGATCTGGTAATGGAGATGGCACTGATGGTGATGACAATATTGGATGCATTCCTTGTTTTGATGCTGAATGAAGATGAGAACCTGTGAATAACTTGTCTTTCCAGGTGCATTAAAAGCGCGTATGTGTGTGTGTGTGTGTGTGTGTGTGTGTGTGTGTGTGTGTGTGTGTGTGTGTGTGTGTGTGGTTTAACAGGTGCACAGAGAAAGATACTGACTGGGAAGAGTTTATTAGATATTCGAGCTTGAAAGGGCAGCTAAAAGAGTGAATGGACCAAATAGATTTACCCATCTGCCAGGAAAATGAAGTAAACCTTCAGTCATATGAAGGGAAGGATTTAAAAGCAACCTAGCCAAAGTAAAAATCTAAGGTTAGCCAGGTGATTTTGTACAATCATTCACATTGTCTCCTTTCTGCATCTCTAAATGGGATGTAATCCCCTCCCTGGAGTGCCTTACTGTGGATTGTCCCTCACCATGGAATAAAGTTTCCACCTAGCTTCTAATGTGTAGGCTGGCTTCAAAAACATGTTCTCATCCTACTTGCTGCATCAAATGCAGTGATATATATGAAAACTTTCATGATGACAGTATCTGTTAATTTTGCAAGACTTAATTATATCCTGGTGAAATATAGACTTTTAGGGGGTTAGCAGATCCTGTGGTAAGTTGTTAAGAATCTTTGGTTTTTTTCAAATCTCTCTAACTTTGAATATAAATTTAATGTCAAAGTCCTCCTCCATGGTTTGGGAAAGTGGCTCAGTGGTAGAGCGCTTGCCTTGCATGCATGAGACCCTGGGTTCAATTCCTCAGCACCACATAAGCAAAATGAAAAAAGCTGGAAGTGGCGCTGTGGCTCAAGTAGTAGAGCGCTAGTCTTGAGCTGAAGAGCTGAGGGACAGCGCCCAGGCCCAGAGTTCAGGCCCCACGACTGCACCCCCCCAAAAAACAAAAAAAAACACAAAACACAAAAAACAAAACAAAAAAAGTCCTCCTCCTGTAGAGGAGTGTAGCCATCCTTTCGAACAGTGGATCATGGTGAACCTGAAAGGTGTGATGCAGAGGTTAGAATCATGGAACTGCTCCTTTGGGACTCCGCTCTGGCATCTGATGAATGCTGGTTCATTAATAGTCAGTTGGGGACAGAGAGAGAGAGAGAGAGAGAGAGACAGAGAGAGAGAGAGAGAGAGAGAGAGAGAGAGAGCGCAAGAAATAGGAGCAGCACAGAGCTGCTGCCAGTAATTCATGAAGCTTGGCAAGATTCATCTGTTTTGTTTGATGGTTACTCCAAATGGCAAAGAGAGTTGGGCTCTAGTTATGAAAAGGAAGGCTGCTGTGGAATGTCACCGCTGGGCTCATGTGATGGCCTTGGAGCATGGTATTGATTTGGTCACTTCTCAATGGCCCAAGCAGGGCAACTGAACGAAACCTACAGCTCCCATCAGCTCCCCCTCCACCCTGCCCATTTCTCTTATGGAGAAAGCTTCATGTTGTTGTATTTCTGTGTGACCAGCAGCAGGAAGAGGAGAGGCAAGGCCTTTCAGTGTAGCTTCAGGAATATCTGTTTGCATGTTGGCTCTCATTCAGCCTGATCAGCATGCAAATAACTCCTTCTGTTCCTGCCAAACTTACTTATTGCAATATTGAACCATCTTGTCTTTATTTTCAATTTTTAGCAAGCAAATTAATTTTATTGGTTAAACCAATAAAATGTGTGTGTGTGTGTGTGTGTGTGTGTGTGTGTGTATTTTAACCTCGGGTGCCATGACATCATCTCATCTGTCACCTTTTAAAAGTTCTGTGTTTGGAATCAAGCCTCTTGGCAGCTTCTTCACTGGGCAGCAACAGCCTTAAAAAATGAGGGAGAGAAAGGGAGGTGTGGGGGGCGGGGCGGCGGGCGGAAAGGCTATAGAGTGAACTGATGGCTGGAAATTCAGTGACATGGCTACAAAGAAAGAGACAGAAGAGCCGGAGCTGGAACAGCTGCTCCAGCCTTAAGAGTCTGAGCTCTGGAGGCAGTCCGTTCCCGGCACATGGCGCACTGTGACAGATGCTGACTGCAGCAGGAGCATTACTGGTTATTAGAATGGGGAAAAGCTTTGAAATTGTATTGGGGGCCTAGTGCTCAGGAGCGACTGTTCTTCTGGGGATGGGGATGTTGAAAACATCTAATCCAGAAAGGAATGAGTTTCTTTCACTGGTTCCTTAAAGGGTCTGTTCTCTTATTATTGGGAGGCCCTTGAACATTCTTCAGTAAGTATACTTCTATCCTCAATATCCGCTTCTACCATCATGGAGGCCATTGCTCCTCACTGCAGGGCTCCTGCAATTTTCTGATACTCCCTTAGTCTTGGGTGGAGCTTCACAGGAAACAAGCCTGGAAATGGGTATTTGGATTCAGGAAAATTTCTGGCAGGTGTTCTGAGGGTCACTACTTATGAAGACAGAAGATAACAGGATTTGGAGGAAGTAAAAGTAGAATTGTGTGCAACTACAGAAAGGCCTCAGTTCCTCACCTGAAGCTCTAGTTGCCTTTCTGAGAAACAAATGCGAGGGTTTATAACAGTACTGATCAGTCATTCAGTGTCAGCTGTGCCTAGGAAGACACATACACTCCCTGTGGTGGTTTCCTTGTGCTAATGGCTGTTCTCAGAGGGGGACTTAACTGTGAGCTGTCAATATGTCCTGTAGCTAGAGGCATGCACCTCAGTCCCAAAGGGGAAACCTGGTACAACACCACACTATGCACAATACTGCCTCCACCTATCCCCATTCTGTCCTGTACTCTGAACTGTCCTTCCAGAATGGAATTTTCTATGGTCTCCCATGCTTATTAATCCATTTTGAGCTTTTTAATGTCCTCAAAGTAAAGACTCACAGGAAAGGAACCCTGTACATGCTCTACTTACTTGCCATGATGCTCTATTTCCCTATCTTGACCGCACAGAGGATGTTTCTTTTTTTTTTTTTTTGTCATCCAGCATTCCACCCCTCTTATGAGTTTTGGGACACTCATTGCATGAGTTGAAAGAGCGTGATCCTCCTTGGGTACCTCACTTACGCTTGTTGTACAGCTGGATATTCCTGCCTTGGCCTGAAATCTTGAGTTAGCAATGAAGAGCAGAGGAGGGCTGGGGCTCCATTGCTGGCCTCAATGACAGCATCATGCAGCAGGAATGGCTGTGTGCTTGGGGGCCAGGAGTGTTTCTGGCACTAAACTCCCTGGATTCCTAACATGTTAGAGTTCATTCTTCATGTCTTTCTGTTAATTTGCTTCATTACCAATTTTCTTGAGTGGGGAAATTCTTTTATCCCCCCTGCTTAAATATGTTTAATCACATAAATAATCATACCTATATTTCTACTGTCAAGTAGTTAAACACTTTTTAAAAGGGGGAAAGTTTTTAAATCCTGTATTTTCCTAAATCTTATTTTCCCTTCTCAAATGTAACTAGTATCATCAGTGTAACAGGTGATTCTTGCAAATCTTTTTCTATTTATTTCTAAATAAATAGACTTTTACATTAAATTCGTTTTGATTCACTACCAGATATCGTCTTCATAAGTTTCTCTTTTGATAGAGTTTTCATCCATAGACCCTGGTATCTGAAGGGATTCCAAGGAGATCTCATTGAAGGAAAACTGCAGATACTCAGGATATGCACAGTTCATACTGTACACTGGATGTGTGACTCACTTCTTTCCCATAATGCTATCCAACTTCTGCTAAAGATGCCCTACCTTTCAGCAAATTGAAAATTTCCACCTTATTACTTAAGTTAAGCATATTGAGTTTTAGTTAGCTCCCTGACACCATTTGCTTTCTGAGAAGTGGATTTTCACAAAATTAATGTCAAGAAAACATACAGCAGATTACATGATAATTTTAACACAACTACCATAATATGGCACTAATGGAGAGCTCGCTGCACCAACTGAGCTGTATGTTTGTGAGAATTAAAATTCTTGATTATAAAAATTTTAAATAATGATTTTAAACTCTTATTTCATCAAAACTGCATGTAATAAGTCAAGAAGAATACAGATTTTATGTATTCATACTTTTGGAGTCAGTTTATGAATCATCCTTAGAGAGGCTTTCAATACTATGTCTATACACTTGAGGTCAATTTTCCCTTTATTGACAAGGTTTTTTCATTCAGATCATGTACATATCAGTTGGTAATCAAAATCATAATCAGTTATTACGTGACTAATATCTATCTTTCAATAACATTTGCACTTCCTGAGAATGAGATGATGTCTATTTTCATTTACAAAATTTCCTACAAATCTAGTTCAGAAGCTAAAACTAATATTCAGTCATACCTTTGTGTGTGTGCGTGTGTGTGTGTGTGTGTGTGTGTGTGTGTGTGTGTGTGTGTGCGCGTGCGCCAGACCTTTGGCTTGAACTCAGGGCCTGGGCACTGTCCAAGGCACTGTTCAAGGCTAGCACTCTACCACTTGATCCAGAGCTCCACTTTTGCCTTTTTGGGTAGTTAATTAAAGATAAAGGTCTCACAGACTTTATTGCCTGGGCTGGCTTTGAACTATGATACTCAGATCTCAGTCTTCTTTGTAGCTAGGATTATAGACATTTGTCACAGGGATGTAGCTGCAGTCTTATCTTTTGGATCAATACAAGAATAATGGAAATGAGTGACTGGAGTTGGACATCTATAACTTTATCAAAACAGGGTAAGATAAGGACATTGAAGAAGAAGACATAGGCTATCTCCATGAAGGACCAAGAAAACATCACCTTTATTAGACACTGTCTTCTTGGATTTCTCAGTAACTTCTTGTGTCCCTCCCCCACCCTTTTTTTTTTTACAAGCTTGTCTTCCTGTTTCATAACAGAATTGATTGCTTCTGTCATATTCTGTTCCTTATCACAATTTTGGAGGCAGAGAATTTCACCTTCACATTGTTTTTTGGTGGGAAATCTGGGTTTCCCACTGTTTGAACATGATGTTGCCTTGCTTTCTTCCTTAATTGGACCTTTTAAAGAATGAGTGATGAAATCAGTAGGCAGCTCTTGTGTGGAGTGAGATCCCCTTACAATACTTTATTAAGTGGTTCTGCAGAGCTACCCTGCCAAAGATATCTCTTCAGCAGAAAGAGTGTCAGGAAGAGAGACTCCCAATTGTTCCATTGTTGGGTTGTTACCAAGTTTCACATTACCAACTTCTGGGCTCAAACTCAATGTCCTTTTCCACTCAAGCCCTTGCCAGGGAACTTGGTTTTCAGTTGGTTTTGGGATGTCTGGGGCCAGAGATAGATGAATGCTATAATGATAGCTGTCCAGGACCACACAGTCACTAAGGTTTTTGTGGAAAGGGTATCCTGGGTTGAATTTCTCAATCTGAAAGCCCTTTAAAATAATATGGCCTGGCTTTAGGCCACATCAGAGAACATCAGATTCCAATGAAGTATCATTGTACTGAGATTCATGTTATCTCCGGCCAATGGGTCCAAAATTGTTTTGGAAGTGGGATTCACTACTTTGTTAAGATTTGACCTTTTTTCCAGGGCTGGGATACTACCACAGAGAACTAGTTCCTATGGTATCATCCAGTAGCAGGGAGCTTACCCAGGAGCAAAGAAATTACTGCTTAGCAAGCTACCCTCTGTATATCACAAAGAGAAGAGAATAGAACAAAGAGAAGAGAAGTGAGGGAGTATATCTAATGACAGTGAAGTTACTGGATCTTAGGCTACCCCTAATAATTAGGCAGACTTACCTTTATAAAAAAAGGGTAGTTGACCAGGCCAAGATCACACAACATCAGATTTATAGTGCGGTGACCAATTCAATCAAAATCTAGACATTTCCTACGCCACCAGACTCATGCTGAGAGGGTTCTCCAGGGCAGAGCTTTTCCTGTGTCAGCTGGGAGCTCATCCTAGTGGTTACTGCTGCTTATATACACTGCAAATCCCTCCTATCCATAGATGCTGCTTGGCATTGATCTGTTGGCACTTTTGCACCCCATATGTCTTGAGATGTCTATATTCAGAACTTTTTTCTGGGCATCCTCCTTTTGACTGGCATGGTATCTAAAGCAGACAGGATGGTATTGTGATAATTGAAGTCAAATTGCTTCAAGTTACAAAATCTAACATTTAGATTCCAGCTTTGCCATTTACTAGTTGCATGACTGTAGGCAAGCTGCTTTTTTGGGGGTCTAAACTACATCCTTAAATGGAAATACTGTTACCATTATGGCAGGATTAACTTTGTAATGAATGCAATTTAGTCATCCTATTTATTTATTCATTTATTTATTTGTACTGGTTCTGGGACTTGAACTTAGGGCCTGGGCCCTATCCCTCAGATTTCCTTGCATAAGGCACTCTCAAGCCATAGCTCCAGTTTTTTGGTAGTTAAATGGAGATAAGAGTCTCATGGATTTTCATGCTTGGGCTGGCTTTGAACCATGATCCTCAGATCTCAGCCTCCTGATTGGCTAGGAGGATAGGCATAAGCTACCGATGCCTGGTCATCCTGTTTTTCTCATTCAGTTTAAATCTGATTCCGAATAACCTGATACCTGGTTCATGGAAAAATTATCCACAAAGATGGGGAGAATAGAGGATGAGACTGGAGGCTGGGTGATGATTCCCATTCAAGATTCCCCCCCCCCCCCAAAAAAAAAGCAACCAATGTATTTTATTTTGTGATAAATGTAAGGGAGGAAATGGAAAACAGACTCAGTCCTTGAAGTAAGGCTGAGGATCCAAATAAGGATACAATAAAGGATGATTTATATCGTTATTAGTAACAGGAGACGAGCATGGAGTAACTCGATTGGGTCTTATTGGGAAGCAGTGTCAAGGAAAACTCCCAGAGAAGAGTCCTTTACACTGAACTCTGATTACTTCACAGTGAAGCAGGAAGTATATTTCAGGCATAAGGAACAGCATTGTGAAAATTGGTAGAGCACATTTTAAAAAACTGAGAGAGGTTCATGTAGACTGGCACAGAGAACCAGAAGGGCGAGGCATGAGTTGGGGCTAGTGAGTTGAAGAGGCCAGATTGTCTGCACTGTCTTGGAGTCATCTTCTTTTTTCTTCTTCTAATTTATTTTTTATTGTCAAGGTGATATACAGAGGTGTTACAGTTACAGAAGTAAGCTAATAAGTACCTGTCTTGTGAAACTTGTTACCCTTTTCTTCATTTTCCTCCTACTTTCCCTCCCCTTCAATGCCCCCCCCAGGTTGTACAAATCATTTTCAACATATCGTCTTGTGTATTTCGCTGTTGCATTGGTTTCCCCTATGTCCTTGTCTCGCCATTCTGTTGTTCCCCTTCCCTTATTAGATAACATAAATACAATACCAGGATAGCAAAATCAAATACAGTGGCGGTAGGGGATATACCATAGGTAGAAGAATATACAAAAGAAACAAGATATCACATAGTACATTAAAAACAACAACAACAAAGAAAAACCTCTTATGTCCATATCTTGGAGTTCATTTCACTTTTATGGTAACTATTGAGGTACTCTGCTCATCAGTGAAGATTATCCTAGACTTATACTATTTATTGCAAACAAGGAATACCATGGGACCTGTGTTTCTTTGGGTTTGGCTTACTTCACTTAATATGATTTTTTCCAAGTCTTTCCATTTCCTTACAAATGAGTCAGTGCCATTCTTTCTGATGGAAACATAGAATTCTAATCTATCTATCTATCTATCTATAGATAGATAGATATATCTCACATTTTCATAATCCATTCATCTACTGAGGGGCATCTGGGTTGGTTCCATATCTTGTCTATGGTGAATAATGCTGTGATAAACATAGTTGTGCTGGTAGCTTTAGTATAGCCTTGTTTGTGATCATTTGCATAAATGCCCAGAAGTGGGATTGCTGGGTCATAGGGGAGCTCTATGTTTAGCCTTTTGAAGAACTACTAGCAAAGCTTCTACAGCCTGTCCCCCAAGAACTGATATGCCAGCGTTACCTGAAAGGAAAATTTGTAAAGCAGAGGGATAAGTGTGTATCAAACAAGATTGACTGACATAATTCATTTGTGTATGTGCTAATTTCTTTTCATTTTAAACACTCTATATTAGGTATGTTACTGCAGATATTACCTCATTTAAACATCACAGTCACCCAATGGGCATACACCATTATTGTATTCAGTTCAGACTAGAAAATGAGGGCTTAGTGAATGTATTAGTCACTTTTGCGAAACTATAACTCAAATACCTGAGAACAGTTTAAAGGAAAAAAGATTCATTTGGGTTATGGCTTCAGAAGTGTCATTGTATGGTCACTGAGTCCCAGGTCATTAGGTAGAACCTCATGGTGGCAGGGTGTGTAACATGTTTAACTAGAAGCAGAATTGATCAGGGGCCATAGGCCAGATCTAACCTTCAAAGTGACCTACTTTTTCCATGCCTACTTACCTGTTTCTTCCATTGAGCCCTACCTCCTAAACTTTCTACAACCTCCCTAAGTAAGTGCCACCAGCTGGGAACCAAGCATTCAACAAAAGAGCCTGTGGGAACATTTCATATTCAGCCGTAACAGTGAGATTAGGTAGTGTGCCTAAGAAAACACTTCTTGTAAGTTACAAAAATATCATTTTAATCTAGTCATTCTTGTTCCAGATTTCTCATTTTTGTCCTTAAATCCCCCTCCCTCCTCGTTGATTGGATAAGTTGATTTTTAGCATCCTGCGAATTTGTTCAGTGGGATAATGTGTTTCAGTGGTGACAGTTAGCTAACTCTACCCTAGAAAGAGAACAATGGGTTCCTTCTAAAGAAACATTTATGATCTCGGTATGAGTGTGTGTGTGTGTGTGTGTGTGTGTGTGTGTGTGTGTGAGAAATGCATACATGTCAGAATGAGATGGGTAATACAACAGTTGAGGTAGAGGTTCTAAACTTGAGCGTTTTTGTTTGAATTGCAAAGAATTCTAGTTTGACATCTACTAGGACATGTTTCATGGAAAAGAAATTCTGCAATCAAATATTGCAAAACTTCAAGAAACCAATTAGATTTCTTTTCTTTAAAACATTGCAGGGGGCTGGGAAGGTGGGTCAGTGGTAGAGTGCTTGCCTTGCATGCATGAGGCCCTGGGTTCGATTCCTCAGCACCACATAAGCAAAAAAGAAAAAAGTCGGAAGTGGCACTGTGGCTCAAGTGGTAGAGCGCTAGCCTTGAGCTGAAGCTGAGAGACAGTGCCCAGGCCCAGAGTTCAGGCGCCCCCCCCCAAAAAAAGACGTTGCAAGACCCTTTCTACAGAGAAGCAGTATTATTTGGAAAGGCTATGATACCATGTAAAACACAGTTTAGGGAATGTAGTTCTAAATAATTTGTAAATTTTGTGAATTTACATTGATGAATTTGATTAGGGGAATAGATATAATTCTGTGAATAACTCTCAGACCCCTCAAGGAGTACTTCCTTTGAGATACAGGCATAGTTTTGATTGACTTAATTGTTTGAATGAAGAAAGATACTGATTCTTGTTTTAAGACACTATGCTTGCCTACATGCCAATTTGACCCTAAGGGAAAAGCCTTTGCCCCTCCAGATCTATTTGAACAACTATGGATTACACTAAGATTTAATAATATCTTCATGAGTTTATTACTACATATTGTAGAAGTGGATAAATTTGGCACAGGAGGGCTTCAGATTAGATTTTTAAATCCAGGGTCCAGAACTTCTTTTCTCATGATATAAAGTCTTTTGTGTAGGATTACTTATCCATGTTGCAAAGATGAACAGAATGAATACTACTGTGAGAATCTGGCTTTTGGAATTAGCAACATCAGAGAATGGAAATGCAAACAGAACAAGAGAGGAAAGAAAATTTACTGAAAAGTAATTTCTTTTTAAAATATGTTTGGAGGATTTTTTTTGCTTTTACCACAGTGTTCATCCAATAAGCTTTCTCTTTTTAGCAGTAAGCATTGATTTGTGAAAATAAAGGGTCCTGCTGGAAGATGAGATTTTCATCTTAAAAAAATCTCTATATCTTCCAGTTTATGGTATCTTTTAAAAAAAATCTAAAAGAAGCAATTGCTAACTTGATTTTGTGGGTTTTTACTGTGATTGTTTTTCAAATTCTTGGACTGTTTCCATTGACAGAAACAATTTCAATGCTTATGGTTTGGCAGAGAAATAACTTTTTTTTTGATGCCCAATAATTGTTTTCTTTAATGTCTCTGATTCAAAAAACAAAATTATTTTCTAAAAGATGAGACTTACTAAAGTTTTAGTGTTTAACTCTTCTAAATTCATCCTTAAAAATAATCACATATGGAAAAAAATCCCTCTTCTTACAGTTCTAAAATGACTGAGACAGAAAAGCCTTCATCAAGTGGAACACAATATACTTAATTTCATTTATGAGGTGAGAGGACCAAGATGACTATTGATACTAACTTTTAATGCCTCTGGGTGTCTGTGATAGAAAGAAAAAAATGCTTTCAAGAACAGATAATTTTTATATCTTATATGTAAAGAGTATTACCAAGTTTATGTTGCCTAAGTTCTCATTTTCACGTTATAAGCAAGAAAATTTAGGGTCAGAGAGGTTAACTGACTGGTCCAAGATCATGGAATGATATTTAGAAGTAACATTTAAGGGGAGCTGTATTAGTAGAGCTGTACAGAGAAACAGAACCAACAGGACACATATGCACAAAGGTTCTGTTTTTTTTAAAAAATGGCTCATGTGACTGTGGAGATGGATAAACATCAAACCTGCAGTTGGCAAGACAAAGATTTAAAAGAGCTGACATGTGAATGTGTGGAGACCAGAAGAGCTGATGCTAAGTTTCAGTCCAAAAGATGGCAAGTTTAAGATTGAGGAAGAAGCTAGACACCTCATGCCTATAATCATAGCTACTTAAAGGGCTAAGATTTGAGGATTGCTGTTCATAGTCAGCCCTGGCAGATAACTCAATGAGATTCATATCTCCACTTAACGAGCTAAAAGCTGGAAATGGAGGTGTGGCTCATGTGGTACAGCTGTGAGTGGGGGAAAAAGAGCCTAAAGAAGAGCTAATGCTTCAGTCCAAGTCCAAAAGCCAG
Source organism: Dipodomys spectabilis (assembly GCF_019054845.1). Lineage (NCBI taxonomy): Eukaryota > Metazoa > Chordata > Mammalia > Rodentia > Heteromyidae > Dipodomys > Dipodomys spectabilis. The sequence continues at coordinate 19,995,691 of NW_024870775.1, forward strand.
AAAAGACGAATGTTCTAGCCCAATAGGTAGGCAGGAGGAATTACTGAGCTACAGTATTCAGGTTTTCAGTTGATTGGATGAGATTCATCCATAGCAGGGAGAACAATTTGCTTTACTCAGTCTGCTGAGTCAAATTTCCATATAATTATCATAGTCACAAGCAAAATACTGTTTGGCTAAGTATCTGGGCACTCTGTGACCCAGTCAAGTTGACATATAAAATTAATTATCACCAAGGCCTTTTAAATCTAAATTCCATGCTCATCTTATTCAATTAAATATTGAATCTTTCTTCTAGAAACCGTTTTTGATGCTGCCATCTATACTCTTGTTCATCTGTATTCTTGCAACAATTTTAAGTATTAGCTTTTATGAGGCTTCTCTGAATGACTGTTGTTTTATGTTCATATTGATCCTTTAAAGCTAAATAGGATGCAACTTGGTTATTTTATTGTTTTTTTGTTTTGTTGCTTGTCTTCAGGGGAACATTTGGCTATGTCTTCAAAACATTTTGGCTTGTCACACCAAAATGAGAAAGACTTTCAGTATCTAGTGGGTAAAGAGACAAGATATGCTGCTGTCAGCCTGAAATGCACAGATGTTTCCCTGTACTGAAGAATGACCTAGCCCCAAATGTTAACTGTGACAAAGTTCAGAGGCTTTGTTCTAGGGTAAGGATTCTGAGGGCCTATCATGGGTTTTATGAGATCTATACACACTGTAAAACATGTAACAGCAAGATTTTATATATGTAGCATGTACTTTTCTGAGGGAGATCCCTGGCTTTCTTCCAATTATGACAGAGCCTTATGACCTCCGTGATGGATATAGCAGATTAGCACTTAGCATCAAGCTTTTCTTAGGCCTTTGTGTATTGTAGACACTGGATGATTAAAAGCTGTATTTCCCAAAAGTCACTTGTTATTTTACTGGATATAAATTTAGTATCACTGGTTATATGCTTTAGCATGAAGTTTGGAAGGCAGGAGTGAAGCAGGGGCCATATTTCTACTGTTTTTATTTTTCTGCTGGCAAGTATCAATTGTGTTGGTCTGTGGGGTTTTGTTTATTGTCTTCCCAGAGACCAGTAAAAAAAAACATGGGTGTTAAGAGTCAGGATACTGAGAGCAGTGAAGACAGTGGTTTTCTGATCTTACATTGCCAATATGAAAAGATAATTTTGGAGACCACAGCTTTAGAAGTAGCCTTCTTCTTCCCTACCTTTCTGATAGATGCCAAGAAAGTAAGCTCCCAAGAGACTATTTATTGAATTTTTTTGTAGGAGTTAATATATAGGCTTGAGCTACACCTTGGTTCTCTCAGTCTTCTGAAGTTTTGAAACTACTTCGTTTCCTACGTTATATCTCATTCTACTTATATTATTGAGTCAAGTATCTGTTTCTTACAAGTAAACCCTACTGAGACACCTCTGAAAAGTTTAGGAGGCTATTTGTTTGACTGCTGACTGAATGGAGCTGATGAATCTCACTGAAGAATATTCATTTACTGAGATGGAAAAGCTAAGTATCTAAGACTTCAGTCCTGGCCAAAGCAGACTTCAGTGGTATATCACTCTGCTGTGTATTGAAAAGTTAACCTTGGAAAGGACTGTAGAATGCATCTATACCAGTTGTCCTGTGGAAATGTGTGGAAATTTTTTGACTCTTTTTTTGTGTGCTACTCCTGTGCTAGGTTTGAACTCAGGGCTTGGGTACTATCCCTGAGCTTCTTTTGTTCAAGGCTAGTACTCCACCATTTGAGCTACAGTGCCACTTCCAGCTTTTTTTTTTTTTTTTGTAGTGTTGGAGATCAGAGTCTCATGGCCTTTCCTACCCATCCTGGCTTTGAACTGTGATCCTCAGAGCTCAGCCTCTTGAGTAGCTGGGATTATAGGTGTGAGCCATCAGCACCCATCTTGAATTTCTTAATAACTGAGAGTGACATTGAAATTACCTTCCTGCTTTTTGTTGGAGAGGAGCACTTGATGACGCTTTGTTCTTTTATTGTTGTTGTTGTTTTGTGCTGGTCTTGAGACTTGAATTCAAAACCTGGACACTTTTCCCTGAAGTCTAGCCTCTACCACTTGATCCACAACTCCATTTCCAGCTTTGTTCGTGGCTGGTTGGAAATAAGAGTCTCACAGAGTTACCTGGCTTTGAACCTTTATCCTCAGATCTTAGCCTCCTGAGTAGCTCACAGGTGTGAGCCACCAGAGCTAGGCAGTACCTGATGATTATTTATCTGCTGATACTAATATCCACAGCATTGGTGTTAAGAACATTTAAACCAGTCTCCTTGTTTTACCAAAGTAGCAAGTAGAAATCTAGGTAATGAAATACTTTTCCTAAAGTTATAAAATATATAGAGACAAGACTGAAACTCAAGCCCCGAGTCTCCCAGGTCCCTAGGTATATGTATTTCCTCATCACATTGAGAATATGTCATATTTCACCTAGTGGCTTAGGCCAATGAAATAGGCTTGGAAATGGAATTGGAAAAGAGGCTGGAAGCAGATCTGGTTTCCAATCAACACATAGCCAAGTGGCAAAAGTATTGTTTTGTTTTGAATTTAGGCAGAGTCTGCTCTGCTTACTCAGTGCTTGTGCTGTGTAAATTGTTGAATGTTTTATCTATCACACCTGTGTTGGAGAATCTTACTGAAGGGTTGAGGAGATGCTGGCTGAGCATCTGACTCTGTTCCCACCATGGTTACTTCATCTTGAGATGTTTATTCCCTAGTGTACACAACACAGGGAATTTGAAAGCCTTCTCTCCTGAAATTAAATTGCCAAGCAGTAACCGACTGGTTTTCTGTGTTCACAAAAGATATCTCACTTGCTGTTGATTTTGTCTTTGCAAAAATATTTTCCTTTCTGAGGTGTACAGATTAAACTGGAAAGTTTTGCCAATGTTTTTGAATCTCCCAAGAATGCCCCCAGACTCCTGGTGCAGAACTAATTGTGCAAGGATCAGCAATTAGTTCTTGCTTTGGAAAAGAAGATTGCTCGGCTGAACAGACAGCAGATTTAATGAGTGGGTTGCCTCTTTCCCGTGTAGCATCCAACCATAAGTACCTTTCTCTAAGAATCTGGCTGCTGAATCTTTTTAAAAACTGAATTCTAAGCTCCCTATTTACTCATATTATAATTTTTTTATATGTAGGCACAATGAAGAAGGTAAGAATTCAGCTAGGAATTAGGACATACTAAGTTAAATATTGATTTGCCCTCACCCCTATGGGTATCTATGCTTTTTAAAATACTCAGTAGCTTCTTGGGCAAAACTAATGTCTTAGTGAGTTTACACCAGCACAAAGTAGACTACTTTCATTTGTTCACACCACTGACAAGCAGTTACTGAGCATTATGATATGTTAGACACTACAGTACAGAGAATTTAGCTATGGCTATGTGTTCCCCAGCAAAAGGGTCAGCCTATTTAGAATATTATAATTTCATTTTTGGTTTGCAACAATGATCTTATCTTCCTCATTCTATTTCCCACTTTATACAATGTCTTGGAGATGTAATTGGCAGTGACCTAGAGGAATCACTTAAAGTGGTCAAGAAAACCAAATGGCCCTTGCTTATTGTGGAATAATAATTGTACATTAAATTAAACTCTACATTGGAGTGTTTAAGGGTAGGTGCTCAGTACAATACATGACTCAATAAGTAATGTTTATTAGTATTTGTTAAAATCACTAGGTGAGTGTTTCATAGCTGTTTTGCAGTTGCTGCCCATGTCAACTACTTGTGTAGAAGCTAGTCTTCCTCTTCTCCACAAATCTGTGTCATTTTACTTCCAGGCTCCTGTGCAAAATGGGAAACAAATTAAAGTAACCCAAACCATTGTACCATATAAAGTTAATATTCCTATAAACAGACTGACACTTCAAGAAAGATACCCTTTGATAAATTCATTAATTTTTAGTGATTATTTCTCCATTCAAGAAATGTTTGTGATCTTTGGGTAAATGCCCCAAAGTTGGATTGCTGGGTCAGATCATAAACAAGACCATACTAAAGCTACCAGCACAACAATGTTTATATACCATTATATACCATATCTAAGATATGGAACCAACCCAGATACCCCCCCCCAGTAGATGAATGGATCAAGAAAATATGAAATATATAGCATATAAATACATATATAAATATATATACATCTATGTATATATACATACAATGGAATTCTATGCCTCCATCAGAAAGAATGATATTGCCCCATTTGTTAGGAAATGGAAAGGCTTGAAAAAAATTATATGAAGTAAAGTAAACCAGGATGAAAGAAATATAGGTCCCATGATTTCCCTTATTTGCAATAACTAGCATATGTCTGGGACAAGTAGAAAAGGTAAAAATTATGTACATATGACCAGGTAAGATGATGTTAAGTGAAATGAACCCCAAGATAGGGACCCCAAGATAGCTGTTGTTTCTAACATATTTATAAGGTGATTTTTTTTGTGGCTTTGTATGTTTCTCCCCCATGGTACAACCCCTGTTTTCACTGTATTTGATGTCGTTCTAATTTGGGGAGGGGAAAAGAAAAAACAAAATGTTTAAATAGGGATACAGGTTAGCCCATTGTAATAATGAGATGTACAAGACACTGTTCATAAACAAACTTTACAATTTAGGCGGTGGCGGGGTGGGGGGGGGGGGAAGGGGTGTGTAGTTGAGGATGTGGGAGGGAACAGGTGGTAGGGGAAAAACAAAGGAGGAGGTAACAATGCTTGATAAGAAATGTACTTATTACCTTGCTCATATGACTGTAACCCCTCTGTACAATATTTTCACAATAAAAAAACATTAAAAAATGAAATGAAGTAGGAATCGTAATATATGTGTCTTTCTCCCCTTGGAGCTGGGAGGATTTGGGACTAGATTACAAGTTTATTAGGCATGTAGGATGTGGGCTTTTTCAGAAGTAACACACCATGATTATAAAATTATGTCCTAACAAAAACACCATAGAGGTAGAACTATAGATGAAATAATTTCACATTGTAGTTGAACTTTGCTAGGAATGGTAGGAAGAGTTCATGCATATTGGATAGAAAAAAAGATTAATCTAAAAAGACTGAGGGGCATCTGACAATAAATGTTAATCTGAAGTTAATGGAATGTTTAGAAGATGTTTGAATGAATAGCATGGATGTAGGTAATGATGTAGAATATGGTGTAATCATACCTATGGGAATTTCTAGACCAGCAATGAGAGTAAGATGGCATTGCTTTAGATAAAGAGAAAAATAATCCTAGGTGCTGATTACCAAAAGGGAATCAGTTTGCATTTCAGTATTTTTGTCAGTTTAGTTCTAGTTCTTGTTTTGGTCCTCTGAAATTGTCCTGAGAACTTACAAGACTAAAAGAGGCAAGAAGCATAATTGTGTCATTTCCCCCCACTCCCTACAAATTCACATGTTGATGTCCTCACCCACAGAACTAACCCTCAGTGTCTTAGAATGTAGATACATGAAGAAATAATTAAGTTAAAATGAGATCATTTAGTTGTATCTAATCAGTCAATATGACTGATATCATTATAAAAAGAGGAAATGAGGACATAGACACACTCCAGGGGGCAAAGACTTTATGAACATTTGAGAAGATGACTATTTAAAAGCCAAGCAGCCAGGCCTTAGAGGAAAACAGTCCTGCAGACACCTTGATTTCTGATTTGTAGCCTTTAGGAATCACCTTGACAATGAAAGAAAAAAAGAAGCAACTAAAAAAAATTGTTTTCAAGATACCCAGTCTGTGGTAGTACAAGATTAAAGGAATGCCGGGCACTGGTGGCTCACACTTGTAATCCTAGCTACTCAGGAGGCTGAGATCTGAGGATCATGGTTCAAAGCCAGTCCCTCCAGGAAAGTCTGTGAGACTCATATCTCCAATAAAATACCAGAAGACAGGAAGTGGCGCTGTGGCTCAAGTGGTAGAGCATTAGCCTTGAGCTGAAGAGCTGAGGGACAGAGCCCAAGCCCAGACTTCAAGCCCTACGACCTACAAAAATAAATAAATAAATAACAAAGAAAGGAGTGACCACTCTTTTTGTAGTTTTTTAATGTACTGTTGAACACAAAGCAAATACTCAATAATTTAGTTTACATTATCAATGGCTCACGATTTCACGATCCTGTAAATGTAACACGATTATGCCAAGGGATGTAGGACCTAGTTATTCTAACGAATAGGAGGTGAAGGAAAAGGATATAACTAGCCAGACTATGCTTTGGATGGCTTAGCAGGTGATGGTTTCATTGCAGATATGGGAAACCTAGGATTTGCAAGAGAAGGATCTGGGAATAGCTAGTCTAGTGAGTGTAATATACACCATAGAGAAGATTCTAAGGTCATGGAGTCAGCTTGTCGATTAAGCCCCTGCCATGTGTCCCTACCTATTTACAAAAATCTGTTAAGTTTCTATTTCCCCAATGCTGTACTGTTTTCCTGGTGTGATGTACAAATTCCTGCCCCAGCTGCAACTGCCTCCTTACACTCTTCAGAATGTGACTCTTCCCACCAATTCCTGTAGCCCACTTAACACCTCCTTCTCAGAACTGACTCTTCCTGTCCCCCTTTGAATTCCCACAGTCCACATGATATTACACAAGTCACTACCCATATGACCCATGTGACTGTCCCCTAATTTTTTTTTTTTTAAATTCCATTGCTACTGCCTCCATTCCTGCTTGGGGCAGCCCAGCAGGTCTGTCTCCCAATGAAGCCTTGAGCCTGTGTCAGCAACTCGCCTCTCATTTCTTACAAAGATGCATTCATCCTCCTAGGCCTCATTTTCAGTACTTCTTAAAATATATAATCAGTTCATTTTACTTTAGACTCTTGCAAGTAAAGAGTTTCTGACTTGAGAATACTTCAGTGCTCTACTTGTGTAAGTGCATTGTGTAGGAAGGAAAAAAGAAAGCACAGAGAATAGAATGCCAATATCCTCCCCAACATGCCTTCTTTTGTTTTCAAAAAAAAAAAAAGCAGGATGCCACCACAGATCTCAAGGTTAATGTGTTTGAATGTGAGTGGGTAGACAGTGATTTTTTTTTTTTTTACTAAAAATATGTTTGGTGAGAGGAAGAAAATATGACCCCTGCCTCTATCATTTTATTCTGAGCTGTTTTATTCCTTTTGGTGAATTCCCATCTACATTGATAGACACCTGTCCAAATGATTTCACTTGGGGGACTAACACATTTTTGGTGCCCTTGTAAGAATGGTAAACTTGAGGCACATTAAATGGTCTTTTGTTCACTGCAGCCTGCTCCAAAGACTGTGCCAAGCAAAAGGTTCAAGGCTGGGAGTCAGTTCTTGGGCTGCACCTGTGGGAAAAAGACCCTCGCTTGCTGAGTGAGGTACACTGGTTATCTTGTCAGGCAAATAGTAATTTTACCACTGCTTTCCTGTTTGGTGCTGAATGTTGCATTCAGGCTTCTGCTGCCAGTTAGCAATTACTACTTAATCTGCTCTTCCAGTAGAAATACTTAGCAGCAACTGAGAAACATCAGTGTGGTTTTGGAGAGACATTTCTGCTGGCTTCTGAGCCCAGACAGTTTGGAGTAGGAGCTCATTAGCAGGCAGAAGCCATAGGCGAATGCCTTTGACTGCAGATAGCATTTTATCACCCTGAATGATTGGTATATATACAAAGGGCTCTTCAAAAGTCTTCTTCCAGCATAAACCTTGGCCTACCCCAGCCTCCTTGCTTCTCCCTCAGCTGCAGCTGTTGTTTTGGGGTTATTAACTTTGCTGCTTGGTTGGGGTTATTATTTCCAAAGCAGCAAGACTGCTTCATGCTTTGTTTTGTTTTGCTTTAAGCTGACTGGAACTTCTGAAGCCAACCAGCCTTCGGAGAACTCAGTGGCTTCATGGGAGATATAAGGAATGTACTAAAAAGAGAGCAAGATTGAGAAAATGTGTATTATCTTCTTTTGCTTATCTTTATCTGCTAAACAGAAAGCTATTATACATACTTCTCTGATTTTTTTCCAGGATGGATAGGACATAGAAAAGAACATTAGGAAAAAAGGCCAGAAAAACACGCACAATACGCACCCCTGTGCACTCCAGGAGAATTTATGACTCCAACACATTCACGTATAGACAGAAACACACATACGTATTGCTAAACCCACGTGGAGAAAGAGCGACTTCAAGGGTTAGGGCCGACGGGACCTTTCAGGGAGGAAGAGAAGGTGTTTCCCAGGCTCTTGTGTTTTCTGTTTGAACCATTAGCCATGTTAACGGAATCGAACAACCACCAGGCACAGCTGCTTTATTCCAAATACTTGCTGATCCGTACAATTTCCACAGAGCTCTGACAGTTGTTCTGGGCTCATAAAGGACATTCAAATAGATTGTTCTAATTCTGACTGGCACTGGAGTGTATGATTCTGACCTACCCGGAAACGGCATTTTTCCAAGGGGAAAGATGGTAAATAGAATATTTCCCTCCCTTTCCCTCCCCTTTATGGTCCATGTTGGCTGGGCTGATCTGTTTGGAGACTCATTTCATACTCCATCTTCCTTTCAAAGAGGCTGTAACATTACAACTCAATTACCATATGGCAATATTTAGAAATGATCTGAATAAATGAAAGCAAACAAGCACATAAACTCTCTCTCTCTCTCTCTCTCTCACACACACACACACACACACACACCATTTCTAACTAAAATGCTAATCTATTGAAAATGTAATTCTAAATCAGTCGGTTCTCATTGCTACCCTAGGCAAGCACGAGGGAAGTAAGTTAATAGACTGTGGACTAAAAGAATACATTAAAGATATCATCTAAGCTAAGTTCACTGAGGGATTAGACTGCCTCATTTTGGGTGAAGTTCATTGTCTTCCCAAGTTTTAAACACTTAACTTCTTTCTATTGTGGCTCTAGGTTTTCTTTTATTCCATTAGGACCAGAAAACCAAGAACCAGGCTTTGCTTCTGGCTGCATTTTCAGTATGTCTGTTGACAAAGATTTCCTTTTAACCAAGCTTTAATCAGATTCTTCAGAGCCTTTCTCAAGTAGGCCTGACCTTGATCCTGCCTAACCAAGTTGTAGCAAGAATCATGCTAATTCACTGTGTGTTTGTGTGTGTGTGTGTGTGTGTGTGTGTGTGTGTGTGTGCTTAATTGGAGATGAGTTTCAAAAATTTCCCTTCTCTGGACTGGCTTCCAAGTCTGATCCTCATGTCTCAGTCTCCTAGTGGCTTGCATTATAGGCATGAACCACCAGCACCATACTAATTCATTTTTGGGAGAATCTTGTGTTCTAGACATATGATTGCCCTTAAAATCACATGGAGTTTCTCATTCCCAGTTTGGATGTATAAATCTTTGCCAGCCTTTAGCAAGAGTATTACTAGGCCAGTTTTAGACTGAATCCCCCTGACTTTAATGTCTCTTCTTAATAATTTCCTATTCAGAAACTCCCTCATCCTGTTTCTTGACTTTAAAGCCCTTACTATTTTTGTTGTATTGACAATGGGGTTCGACCTCTCTTCCTTATCACAAGTATCAGAATGATTATTTCTTTACTACTGGGGAGGGGGTGCCTATGAATCTTGGCAAAGTGCCCCTGGGAAAGTGCAGACAGGTTTAAGTTAAGTAGCTTGCATTTCTCTCTGAGCTTCCAAGTATCAGGCACATCACATAGTTCAGATAATCTAACCACATTGCCTCTGAATAAAATTATAGGTTCTATGAAAAAGAAATAGAACTATTTCATCAAAATAGTTTTAACAGAGCAAGGAATTATTCTGAATAAGGAAACATTCAGAATCAGAAGAGGTCCAGAGAGTCCAGAGAAGTCTTTTCTGCAGCATTGGCAGTGAGGATTTATAGAAAGAAACAAGAACAGAAATAGCTTGACTGGTTATAGGTTAGGCATTTGTCTTATTTAGACATTGTCAGATCAGTTGGCAGCTTGTCATTGGCTAAGATATGGCTACCTGTACCTGAAATTGTACTCCAAATTTAGCTTTGGGTTCATTTATGTAGTAAGCTAGGTTGCACTTCCTTATTTGGAACTCAAAGTAAGGGAGCAGCCTAAGGCCAACAACCTTCTGCTAAATTAAACAGCTAAGGTGGGAGTTAGGGTAGCTGCAAAAGGCCTCTTAAAACTTGAAGAACAGATAGCATGGTCATAACACAGCAGAAATTTCACCTTCTTAAAATATTTTAAAACCTAGCCAAACTGTGATCTCAAGGTTAAAAACATAGATTCTTAAATTATATTTTTAAGTACAGATATCCAATCTACTTATGAAGATGAAACCTTTTTTTTATATCCAGGAATCCATTCTTATTATTTTATTGTGAAAATACCGTACAGAGGGGTTACAATTACATGAGCAAGGTAATGAGTACATTTCTTATCAAGCATTGTTGCCTCCTTTGTTTCCCCTTCCCATCCCTTCCCATCTCTACCCCCCCACCCCCACCCCACTGAGCCAAAGTTGTAAAGTTCATTTTTCAACATAACATCTTGCACATCTCATTGTTGCAATGGGTCCACCTGTATCCCTATTTAAACAATTTGTTTTTTCCCTTCCCTTCCCCAAATTATACCAACATCAAATAGAGTGAAAACAGGGGATATACCATGGGGGGAGGGACATACAAAGCAACAAAGAAATCATCTTATAAATATGTTAGAAAAAATAACAAGAGGGCTGGGAAGGTGGCTCAGTGGTAGAGGGCTTGCCTTGTATACATGAGGTCCTGGGTTCGATTCCTCAGCACCACATAAGCAAAAAGAAAAAAGCCGGAAGTGGCGCTGTGGCTCAAGTGGTAAAGCGCTAGCCTTGAGCTGAAGAACTGAGGGACAGCGCCCAGGCCCAGAGCTCAGGCCCCACGACCGGTCCACCAAAAAAAAAAAAAAAAACAATAGCAAGAAAGAAAAACCATTTGAGTCCTTATCTTGGGGTTCATTTCGCCTAACATCAACTTATCTGACCTTTTCTGCTTGACTCAGACATATACTAGTTATTGCAAATAAGGGAAACCATGGGACCTATGTTTCTTTGGGCCTGGCTTACTTCAGTTAATATAATTTTTTCCAAGTCTTTCATTTCCTAATAAATGGGGCAATGCCATTATTTCTGATGGAGGCATAGAATTCCGTTGTGTATATATACCACAGTTTCTTGATCTATTCATCTACTGAGGGGCATCTGGGTTGATTCCATATCTTAGCTATGGTAAATAATGCTGCAATAAACATAGTTGTGCTGGTAGCTTTAGTATGGTCTTGTTTGTGATCATTTGGGTAAATGCCCAAAAGTGGGATTGCTGGGTCATAGGGGAGCTCTATGTGGAGTCTTTTGAGGAACCTCCATATTACTTTCCAAAGTGGTTGAACAAGTTTACACTCCCACCAACAATGCAGTAAGGTTCCTTTCTGGCCACACCCGCTCCAGCATCTGTTGTTATTAGAGTTCTTGATTATAGCCACTCTAACTGGGGTGAGGTGGTATCTCAGTGTTGCTTTGATTTGCATTTCTTTTATGGCTAGGGAAGTTAAGCATTTCTTCATGTGTCTATTGGCCATCCTTCTTTCCTCTTCAGAGAAGTTTCTCTTTCAGTCTTTAGCCCACTTATTTATTGGGCAGTTGTTTCTTTGAAGATTTGTTGTTGGGGAATTTAATTTTTTGAGTTCCAGGTATATTTTAGAGATGAGACCCTTATCTGTTATATGGCTAGTGAAGTTCTCCCAATCCGTGGGTTTTCTATTGATCTTGCTAGCTATGTCCTTTGCCATGCAGAAGCTCTGCAATTTCATGCAATCCCATTTGTCCAACCCTTTGAAACTTTTTCTTATATGTTGGTCTTGGGGCTTGAATTCAGGGCCTGGGTGCTGTCCCTGAGCTGTTTTTTGTTCAAGGCTATCACTCTAACACCGGTGCCACAGCTCCATTTCTGGCTTTTTGGTGGTTAATTAGAGATAAGAGTCTCATGGATTTTCCTGCCGTGCAGGCTCCAAACAGTGATCCTCAAATCTCAGCCTCATGAGTAGCTAGGCAGAGCTTAGCAAGATGAAATCTCTTCATAAGCAAAATACTCGATCTTTTGAATTCTTGTTAAAAGGAAAACAATGGTCTTTGATAAAAAAAAAACCTCTTGAAGCTTGAATTGGAAATTAATCAACATTGTAATACAATTATTAAATATAAGTGATATTCTTTTTGTTGTTGTTGGTCATTGGACTTGAACTCAGGGCCTGGGTGCTGTTCCTGAGCTCTTTTGCTCGAGGCTAGTACTCTACCACTTCGTGCCACAGCCCCACTTCCAACATTCTTTTTTCACAGGTTGTTCTATCTCCATTTCTGAAAGGATTTTATCTTATTTTTTGGTGAGGAGAAAGGAATAACATTATTTTGTCTCTTCCCAGTAATGGTCATGCTTATAAAATACTGTTGGTCTAACTTATTGTTGCCAATTCCTATTCTTAAAACTATTTTGCTTGCTCAACAGGGTTGTGGTAAGGTGAGACACAATTTAAGAGATACTCACTTTTAGAGATGTTAAATCCTAGACCTCCATGCTCCTAAACATTGAAATTTCGCTTCAAAAAGCAATACTCACGATTTCCACTTTATACCCTTGGACAGAGGGTAAATCCTTATTGCTTTGTTATTTGATTCTTCACAAATCTTTCTACAGAAGTGATATAAAAGAAGAAGTATTCAAAGTTATCTACTGTTCACCAATTACAGTAGATACTATAGGTTCTTTTCTTGAATAGAGCTGTTTTCAGAATTACACACAGTTGAGCACTTTTTACCTTGTCTCTTTTTGGACTTAATGTCTTAATTGAGTTTCTTTTAATGACATTTCACTCAGCTTTTATCAGAGAATTGTACTTTTTAAAAGCTACATCAAATCTATAACTATCTCTTTTGTAGCAGTCTTGCTTAGGACATCATTTCCTCTAAAATATTCAATGCTTCAAAATTAATTCTTTGAGAATTTAATTGGAGGGATAGTTTTATGTCCCTTCAGGAATACATAGGAATTCTCTTCTCTGAGAATTAATTTCATGTACTTGTCTAGATCCTTTTATTACTTATATATTTGGAATGTTCAGGTTGAAGAGTATATCAATAATATTTATGTTAATGTTATTTGATCAGTCTTTTTTTAAATCTTGGAATTGATTATTTTTTTTATAGCTGTTTAGCCACCTTCATGTAGTTAACTGTGTTTTATAGTGAGATCACTTAAGATTTATTCATTGTTTATCATGAACTATGTATCATCCAACCACTTAGTGGGGATTATTTAATTGATTCTTTACCACAATGTTAGCAGTTTGTTAGCATGATTTACAGATGAGGAATTGAGGCATGGAATAGGGAAACAATTTTCTCAAGATGATGCAACTTATAGTGAAAGCCACAATTTGAACACAGTCTTACTTCCAAGTCAGTATTTTTATCCAATATCTATGTGATCTATATTCAAACACATTGATTTAGCAATTACCTTTTCTATGTATTAATATACACCATCTCAAATAGTTTAAGGGGAAAAATACATTGATTTTTCTTGTGACCCCAATTTATATTTAAAATATTATGGTGCTTTAACTCCTAAAACCTCTCTGCTATAGTCTTGTTCAACAAATTCATTTTAAATAAATTCTAGTTCATAGTAGAGTTGCAAGAATAATACAATAAACCTCATACTTTCCTTTTTTATTATTGCTGGTTCTGGGGCTTGAACTCAGGATCTGGGCTCTGTCTCTGAGCCTCTTTGTGCTCAAGGCTAGCACTCTACCACTTGAACCACAGTGCCTGGTCTGGCTTTTTCTAATAGTTTATTGGAGATTTGAGTTTCATGGGCTTTCTTCCCCAGGCTATCTTCCAACTATCATCCTCAGATCTCAGCATCCTAAGTAGCTAGGATTACAGGCATGAGCCACAGGTGCAAAGCTACCACACCTTTTTATTTAGATTCAACATTTACATATATGCTACACTTATCATTTTAGGTATATCTATATCATTATTATTTTTAAACATCTTGACCCTTTACTTTCCTTCCATTTCTTTCTCTCCCTCTCTCTTGCTTGGTTTCTTGCTCTTTTGCCTTTTCAGTCTACTGAGACAGGGTCTTTGCTACGTAGTCTAGTTTTAGACTCTGGATCCTGCCTCAGCTTCAAGGTACTTCAAGTGTGTGCCACTGTGCATAGCTACCACTTCACTTTTGAAAACTAAGCATGTGTCTCTGAAGATCAAAGTCATTCTTTTACCCTACATCATAAAAATCAAGAAATTTGATGTTGATACAACATCATCACCTGGTACCCAATCACATACTGTGTCAAATTCAAATTCCCCCAATTGAGAAAAATTTACATTAGCACAATTGTCTCTCTTGTTAATTTCTTTCTCCTTTTCTTCCTTTCTTTCTGCCTCCTTTATATCCTTCAGTCTGTCCATTTCTCTATAGGATTGAGTTGAGGACCAGGTGTTACACTTGATTAGTATCCTCATTTTGTGTTTTGAGCACGAAATGCCCCTAACTACACATACACACTCTCTCTGTTTCTCTGTTTTTGTCTGTTTGCTTATTTCTGAGACAAGTTCTTATTGAGTATCAAACTGGCAATCCTCATGCTTTAGTCTCCAAATTGTTAAGTTACAGGTTAGTTTTATTACGCCAGGTGCTAGCATCTCCTTTCCCTTAGGCTACTGATTTGCAGCTCCAAGTTTCTACTCTTCTTTTGTCCCTCTGAGTGATTTTGTGCTATTCCACAAATGAACTAAGATATTCCTAACCTTCAGCATCTCTCCTTTGTGGGAAAAAAGGGGTCTGCTTTTCTCATCTGGCTCTTCAGTGGCTATATATTATGTCTTCCAAGCACTCGAAAGCTATCAGATGAAACAGGCATCAAAAAGTCAAAATGAGCTTTTAATTTCTCCTCACCTTCTCACTGAAAAACTGTGTAAGTTACTCTAGATCAGACATGATTTCCTTGGCCCAAAGTTGTGTAGGATCAACAAAGCCCAAAGCAGAGGAGTATGATTTTTGAGGCTCAGTATGTTACTGAGCAGAAGTGTATGAGATTCTGAGAGTGAACATGTAAGGCATGTCAGAGAGAATTTTAATAGAAGGAATTTTCAAATGAGCATATCTCCTTGTCAAATATAACAATATTTAAAACCTTATCTCATGCTGAAACAGGTCAAAAATTTAAAAAACCCTCTTCTCATAGTGAAAAACATAGTCATTTCTTTCTTTCTTTCTTTTTTTTTGCTAAAACACATGTCCCTGATCTCTTCAAAGCATTTGTTCACATGTAAACACTCTGAAATAGAGATGGACATAAGACAAGGATCAGGTGATCGATTTCCAACCCTGTCCTCATGAAGAAGCATAATTTTCAATTCATATGAGATTATTTTGATGCCTGAGCCCACACTTTGCATTGTTTTACAATGTAATTTAAGCAGTTTATATTTTTAAAACATTCCTCTCCATCAGTCAGCTGAATATTTTAACACTCTAAATTTAAGGCTCTCTCCCTCCACCTCCAATCTTTGTGTCAAATAGTTAATGATCTATAAATATTTAGAAAGTTCTAATGGAGCATGATCTCAAAAGCAAACATAAGGAAGTCTGCTATTATTTGAATAATCCCCCCCTAATTTATCTCTTTATAAATTTGGATATATGAGTATTAAAATTTCTCAAATACAGTTTTATCTTTACCCAACACTTTTATTATATTTCTCTAACTCCCCTATCACCTGGTAGGGAGATGAAGGAGCAAAGCCTATTACTCTGTGGGTGGATTATTAGACAGTCAGGCATTGGCTTAGCATTCTGATAGAAAAGAAGGAAGAGCAAGAAAAGTGTTTTGTTTAAATAGTATTGTCTAGGAAGCTCTGAATATTCGATTCCTATGGCAATAATTATACCTAACTCAGTAGGTTGACTTCAGAATTTTTCATATCTGGGTTCTAAGTGTGTTTCTTTAGATGATGGTGTATGTGGTATAGTCCACAGGAAAGAGTGTTGTTCTAGAAATCAGGTGGCATTGAATTTTGCCTGACATATGTCACTGAGCTTGAAGTCTTAACTTTTTGGAACTAAGTATCCTCAACTTCAAAGTGATGGACTAAATGATTGACTGTTTTCTTCCCCAAATGGGGAAAATACCATGAGATACAGCATTAGTTTGTATCTTTTAATTGCTATCTATGCTCAGATAATACCTTTATATTTAATCTTTATTTATTTCTATTTTCCAACAGTTTGTCAATTTCTCCTGAATATGGATCCAGGTAAATTTTTTTACATTATAGGTATAAGAAAATAGCATAGCATGATATAGATATGTAGAAGCTCGATTAAGTGTTCTTATGAAAAAGTTAAAAAGAAAAAGACAAATTCAAAGAATGCATTTACTCAAACTTCTTTTTTCTGTGTGTGTATGCTCGTTCTGGGGCTTAACCACAGGTCCTGGGTGCTGTCTCTGAGCTTCTTTGGCTCAAAACTAGTAATATACCACTTGAGCAAGAGCTCCACTTTTTTTTCTTTTGATGGTTAATTGGAGATAAGTCTTTTGAACTTTCCTGCCTGGGCTGGCTTTCAGATGTGATCCTCAGATCTCAGCCTCTGGAATAGCTAGGATTATAAACATGAACCACTGGTATCCAGCTAGAGCCTTTCTGAATGAGAAGTTTCTACTTAATTAGGAGTGGTAAACAGGCCTTATCTGAAGTACTAACTCTAACACTCAGCGAGAAAGGCTGCTAACTGTGGTTGACAGCTCACAACAACTGAGGTAAAAGAAGGATTCCAGACCTACCATTTACTGATCCTGGGCAAAATCATTATTAAATGTCCTTCTTTACTTCACTGTCTCACTGAATGGCATTATTTATGCAGTTGCCTAGCTACAGGCCATGGAGGCACCTTTTGCACGTTTAGCATGCAAAAAGGAAGGAAAAACATGTCGAAAAAGGCTACTTAGGTATCAAAACTCAAGTACATTTGGGTCATTTAAAGATTAAGTGCAATTTTATAGAACTTTGTATGACTTTTTATTTTGCATTACAGATGGTCTTGTGTGTGCTTGGCAACGGTGGTAGGTGTTATAGTTTGCGAAGATTCTATTTTAGTGAATGGAAAAACATTGATTCTGACCCAGCCTCTGACCTGTTGGTCTTTGTGTGGCAGAATCATTATCTAAAAGCCTGACTTGATCTTCTCATTTCCTGTCATTTCCACTGCCCTTAGGATAAAGCCCAAACCCTTTATTTTGGTCATGGATACTCTGGTGCCTGACAATATCTCTTGTGTCCTGTCCTACCATATTTTCCTAGTACTATTTTATGTCCAGCCATATGATTTTTTCTCAGTTCCTCCAAATGAGATATGCTGTAATTTGTTCCTCACACAGAAAAGCTCTTCTGCTTCTCTCGCTAAAGTTTTCACATTCTGACTGGTGCTTCTGATTTCAGCTCAAACGGGTCCCTCTTGTAAACCCCAGATGAGTTCAGATGCTCCCACATTTTTCCTTAATACCCCAGATTTAGTTACATAGTTATAGAATCATTTGACTCATGTCTGTCTCCTTCATTGATGAGTAAATTCTTTTCACTATTGTTCAGAGTACCAGCTTCATGCACAACTAGATATGTGCTGATGGAATGAATGGATGACACACTTAAGTTTCCATGCAATCTAGGTATACTTGAGTCAAGCAGCAGGGACGAATCAATGTAAAGGAGTTGGGTGGGTCTTTCATACTTGTACTCTTAGGACTCAGGAGGTTGAGCAGGAAAACTGCAAGTTCAAGTCTAACCTGAGCTATCTAGTGAGACTCAAACTCAAGGAAAACAAAACCTAAATTAAAAACGAAAACAAAACAAAACAAAAAACAAAAGAAGGAAGTTGCTCTTTGCTCATGACTGTAATTCGGCAGTTCTGTTGAAAACATACCGGATTTTCAGAAGATGATTTATTTGTTTATTGTACTAGAGATTGAACTCAGGGACTTCCACTTGTTGCAAATGTTCTCCACTTGAGCCATACCCTCACCTTTTAAAAATTTTAGTCATTAGGTAGGGTCTTGGACTTTTGCCTAAGTTAGTTTTGGATCATGATTTTCCTACCTATGTCTCTTATGTAGTTGCAATCATAGGCATCTAAGAGGTAGGTACCTACCTACTATGCCAACTTGTAAGTTGAGATGAGATTTTGCTAACTTTTTTCTCAGGCTGGTTTCAAACTGTGATCCTTCTGATTTTCACCTCTGGAGTAGTTTGAGCTATAAGCACGAATCACTGTATCTGGCCAGAGGCTTCTGATTATAGTAATTACTTGAAGAGTTTCTAACAACTTACTAACAAGCTTCTAATGCTTGGCTTGCCTAAACAGAACTCATAAAACCCTCTTGCATAATCTATTAATCTCCCAGAGGTCCTTAATGACTCAAATCTTTGTCTTCAGTTTTAGCTTGTTTCCTTTTCTCCTTTCCCACATCCATTCCATCAGCCAGGAACATTGAGTCTATCTTAAAAATACATTTAAACACATTGTTTTCACACCTCCTCTGCTGTCAACCATTGAAAACATAAACATGTCTGACTTATACAACTTCAATAAGCTCCTTACTGATATCTCTGTCTCCATTCATGTTTCCCTTCATCTGCCTTCACATTGAGGCCAGAATAATTATATATATATATACATATATACAATATAATATGATGCTCATCAAATTTCCCTTTGGCTTCTTGTCATTTTTGCTCTTAAAATAAAGTATTATTTCTTAGCATGGCAATTATTTGTCTCTTACCTACATTTCCCCCCCACCTTGATAACTTCAAGCTGCAATGATGGATGTCTATCCATTCTTCAATTATACAATATTGAATCTGACTTTAAGGCACTTTGTTTTTTTCCCACATCTGGGATTCTGTTTCCCTCATCACATTGATGGTTCCTTTTCAACTTTAGGGTAAAAGCTCAAAGGAAAAGTCCCCCAGCCTCCACCATTGTTCTCTATCTTAATGTGCTCCACTTCATTTTCTTGAAAGCATTTATCATCATCTTAAATTATTTTATGAATTGATGTCTTGCTGATTGTTCTTCCTTTCTTCCTACACTGATATATAATGCTCAAGAGAGAACTGTCTTAGTTGCCTCGTTTCCTGCTTTATCTAAGCCCCTAGAAGAATGCTTGTCACATGATAGTTTATAAAATATAGTTACTGAATGAATGGAAATGTGCTTCAGAATGGATTGATGTTAGGTAGGGACTAAAAACCAATAAAAATGTTTCTGGGAAACTATTTATAGGGATTTCAGTCCTGTGATTAGTTCCATGCTTTCCCAGCCCCAGGCTTCAATATTGCACAGTTTGCCTATAACTTTACATAGGAACATAATCAATCAAGTGGCTATTTTTAAGTATATTTCATGATGGATTAAGTAATTTCAATGATTCTGATCTGCATTATTTGAATTTTTTCCAAGACAGCATTTTTTTTGTCAAAACATGTAGCCATTAGTTTCTTGGCAGTCAGCTGGTTACTTAAGGCCTATTAATGTGTTTGAATTTCCTCCTCAATATTATCAGCCTATAATTCACTTTTTTACACTGCTGTATAATACAGGAAGCCCTACTTTTCTTTTCTTTTTTGCCATTCCTGAGGCTTGAACTCACAGCTTGGGCACTATCCTTGGGCTCTTTTGTTCAAGGCTAGGGCTGTACCACTTGAGCCACAACATTTCTGGCTTTTTATTTTTATTTTTTTCATTTCTGGCTTTTTAATAGTTAGTTGGAGATAAGAGTTTCACAGACTTTCTGCTGGGGTTAGCTTTGAACCATGATTCTCAGGGCTCAACCTCCTGGATAGGTAGGATTACAGAAGCAGATGATTCCTGGATACTAAAGGGGTTCTAGAAGATGCTATCAGAGTTTTATATCAGAACCGTATCTTGACCTTTATGTCTAGGATCCTGGTCTGACCACTAGATGGCATACAGAAGATGGCAAGTCTAATGCAGGCAGGCTCAGCTGTATCAAATTTGGGATAGTCATGGGAAAACCTTGAAATGAGTGTATAAAAGTCAAGGGCTGGTTAGAGTACAGTTAATTTTCACAGAGCATATATGAGAAATATGAATCACCAAAATGTAATATGGAACGACCACTTGCATTTCCTCAGAGAAATCAATGCAAAATTTAAAAACCATTCTACAATAATTTAATGATAGATGTAGAGATTGTAAATTGCTTACTTCACACTGGGCATTAGTTTTATTAAAAATTTTAAATAAATTGGCTTGTTGTGTTTTCATATGCATCTTTGGTACTGAGGGAAAAAGAAGTCTAGGTAAATGATAGTTACATTTAGTTGAATTAAGATAAAATGAGGTGCTTCAATTTAATTTTATCAGAGTTATAAATGTATATTTTAGAGTATCAAATAACACAGAAAGGCTTATAATAAATAGTAACCATTTTCTATGCTGCATACAACCATATTCCCCAAAGAAAAACCTTTCAAAAAACCTTTACAAAGTCATTATTTAAATGGCAAAACCAAAAATGTTTTGATTAGGAAAATAGATATAGACTTTCTGGGTAGATGAAAATGCAGTGATAATATAGTATGCATAATTCTCTATACCTGCTTCAAACTACTAATGCTGGTGAGTTCTTCATACTGACATGATAGACAAATGTTTAAAATCTTTGAACTGTGGGAATATTATAGAGAGGTTGGATGTATTCAAGGGCTCACTGTGCATGTATGGAAATATTACAACAAAACCTCCTCATACTACAAATATATGCTAATTTTAGAACAAAATAAAAAATAGTGCACAAAATATTTATGATCTTGGAAGCCTTTTTCTATAAACAGTCCTGTCAGAGAAGGAATGTGAAGAGAAAGAAGCTGAATGAAAGCAAAGACTATCATTTACAAAGGCTATTTGGAACCTGCAAAACCTTTGAAGCTTTATTATAAACTTCTTGGTGAAGAATTTTGATTGTTCTTCAGTGACAGCCTGTGTTTCTCTTAAATCCCAACCCATCCACGTTCTACCGTACATACCTGGAGCAAGGACCAAGGATGCTCACACAGGAACAGGGCCACACCTTTTCACCAGTATTTCCCAATACTCATTGAAACTTTCTATTTCTATTTTGACTAGGTCATTCATGATATGTTCTCTTTCTTCTAGGTTTTTGTATTTTAAAATTCTGAGAATACCTTACCCAACCTACTAAATTCAATGCAAGCTAAAAACAAGAAGAAAAAGAAAATAATTACTTAGAAATTATATATCCATCAATTCTGCATTGATCACTTAGATACCAGGAAATCATTGCTTCAGACGATTGAAGACCTCAAAAGACTCTGCATAATCTCTCTGATGCATATGCTAGTACAATCTCCATGAACTTCTCTCTGCCACTAGAAATTTGGCTAAGATCAAGACGGTGAATTTGCAGGAGCGACCCTGTTCATGGTCTATCTCTCTATCTTTCTCTGCTCCTTGATATGTGGACAATTTTGAACATCTTTTTTTAAGCTAAAACTATTTTCTTAATGATTTTGATTATGACAGAAAAGTTTTAGCTTTGGTTTTCATCCAAACCAAACAAGAACTTGGTAGAAGAAATCATAAGAACATCAACTCAAATTGTTTTGTAGCCTGATTCCCATGAGTAAATGAGGCAGTAACTCAGCCACTAGACTCTCTATTTCGAAAACACTCATATTCTATATTATATCCCAATAGATAGCTGGTAAGATACAGATATACACATGATATATTACTGATAAAATTATCAAACAATGCTTAAGCTCTTATGAAAAATAAAAGTATAATAGAGTTGGCTTAATTTTAAGCATTTATTGACATATAAATGTCTTTAAAAATACAAAAGAAAATAAACGAAATAACAGAATCCTAGCTGTGACCCTGTGAGTGGATTTCAGGACCTACTGGTAGTTCATTTCACCTAGTTTGAAATTTATCCATATTGATCTTGAACAATAAAGGAACTATTTCCTAGGATCTACCTAAGTGGTAGATCCTCGTTTATAATCAAAGTTCCATTTCTTTGGAATGTCCTTTTACTTCTCAAGTGCAAATACCCTTACTCTTCTTGACAATGTTCTGGGTCTAACAACAAATAACCCCGAGGGAATCATTGTTTTTAAGAGCATCTTTATTTGCCCTATTTTCCCCATATGTGACCACTAAGATTTCAGGCTGAGTAAAGTTTCTAACAACATTTTCTAGAACCTTTATGACATCAAATATATTTTCTAGATGGAATTACTTGATGGTAAAGTAGAAGGATAATATTACAAAACCTAAGAGAAGGTAGGTCATGCACAACAGCCAAAGCAAGAAATTGTAATATGCCGTATTACTTAGCTTAGATGAGTGCTCACCAGTGAATATTCGCTGACATCTACATCTAAGGCATTAAAGAATACCCACATATTCATTACAGTCTACTGAAGATATTATTGTTCCTTGAAGGATATCATATCTTGCATTTCATCATTGGGAAAGCCCCATTCCAATAGTCTCAGAGAAGCTACTTACTCTTCAACAAAGCAAACAATTCCAAATATTAGTACTGTGGAAAAAAAGATGATCTACAGAAATTCAGCAATACCCTTCATTAGGATAATACCATCCAAAGATGAGAATAAGTTTTTGCTGTCCTAATTTCTTACTCTTTCCAGATAGTCCTCCTCTGAGGAATCAGTACAACTGCACTGGGTCTATAAACTTTCAGAAACTTTGAATCCCAGGAACACTATCTGTGAAGATCAGTGTTTCATAGACTGAGATCACCTGTAATCCTCAAGTTTGTCTCAATTCTGCCACCTTCTTCCTCAGAGGAATAAACGTACTCTACTCTAAATGCTCCTGTCTTTATTATGTTCATACTGTAGTGCAAGCAAAGAACCCAGAGGAAAATTTTGTATTCTTTCTACTATTGGCTTCTGCAGGCTCTTTGTGAAGCAAGACAGCTACATGGAACTTTGATCTTTTTAGTTCCATAAATGATCTCTATAACTTTAAATAGCAATACTTATATATACCTCTGTGAAATGCATTTAAATCATGCCTTTCTGTCCAGTTTTATATTTTAGTTTTTTTCTATTTATTCAGTCTAATGTAAAACCGTAAGATTAGCTATAAATGCAAACCTAAGTGCCTTTAGGGTACTTACTTGAAAAAGTCAGAAGTAATTCTCCCCAGATACCTTGGAGACTGATTTAAATTCCTATGCACACTTCTGGCAGTATAATTCTATAAGAAGCCACAAATGTTCAGAAGCATCAAGAAGCCTATATGTCCAACTAGCTAATGCCCCTTGTGACCTATAAGTTTAATTGGACACATCATTCTGTTTTAACTTGACTTAGCTGAGTAAGAATCTAACTAGAAGAAAGCTTATATTGTAAAGGCTTCTTTTGCAGTGAAGAATGAGGTCTACTCTTAATGTATTAATAGTGCCATCTGTCATTGGTAACATTGCTCATGGTCCTGGTCAATGTAGGACCAGGTCTCTTCTATTCTTAAGTCTCCTTCTTTTGCACACCTAGGATGAGCATTCCCTTCCTTGTCAGAACAGACACATGTACATAACAGAATCACTGAAAACAGTCTCCTTTGTAGAAAATGGTAAACAGTAAGTCAGAGCTCTCTGCACTGATTCTGTAAGAGTTCCCTGTGTTCTCTTTCCTCTCTCAGGCTTCTATTTCCTGGAGTGAAATGGAACCACTCATCCACTTAACGTATAAGTTTCCAGTATTTTCTTTATCTTTCAGTTGTTTTTTATTAGCATATTCTAATCACACAGAGGGTGGGAATTGTTGTAGCACTTCCTTACAATGAGATTGAGCACCACATTCAATTTCAGACCACAGTCACTCTTCTGTACCCACTCCCCTTCCAAGAACTGGTTTTATTGTTCTATTTTCATCTAGGCATACAAAGTACATCAATCATATTCACCCTTATTTGCCCTTCTAATTCTCCTCCTTTATCCCTCTGGTGCCCACCTCCCAACCAGAGTCTGTTTTACTTTACTGTCATTCATTTTTTTAAAGTTTATATTAATAGTACCAAGGGGATTTACCATGGTATTTCATTTGCATATATTATATTTAAATCAGAATAACCTTTATTATTCTCTTTCCCCCCATACCTGTTGTTTAAGAGCTTTCAGTGAGATTCCTTGTAGAATCTTCATGCATATACATGCTGTAGGTGGCTTTGCTCACCCTCCATCATTCTCTTTCCCATCTCCTCTCCCTTTCATCTCCCTAAGCAGTTGCATAGCTGCAATCATGTGCCATGTACAACATTTTCTATTCTAAGTACTCTGATTACAAATGACAAAAGATAGCTGCATTCAAGGGACTTGAGTGTAGCTGAGAAGACAATTAGCAAGTGTTGAGGTGAGGTGTGATGGAAGGTATAGCAGGAAGATACAGTCATGAATGGGATGGTGAGGATCCAGATGTGAGAGAAGACATTCCCAAAGCAGTAGCTTTTCTGTTGGATCCTGAAGTGTGGTAAGGAAAGTATTGTGCAAGTCAAGGGTGACAGAGCAGATGCCTCACTGTTTTTAAATAACTGATAGCAAGCAGGCAGACTGGAGACTTGAAGATTCAGACAAGAGCGAAGTATCGAACCTGGATTTTGGTAAGGAAGATTGAAAAGGTTGAAAGATCTCCATGAGCAGGAAGAACTGAAATCCATTCAAGTCTATTAGAGGTGGGAGTGGCTGAAACATAACCCTATTTATGTTTTGGAAAGAGTTTCCTAATTTCAGAGAAGAAAATGGCACAGTTAGAATTTAAAGATTGATTTTGAGGATATGGGAAAGGGAGAAGGAAGAATAGGTTAATATTTTGATGAGAGATTGTAATGATTATAATTCTCTAGAATTTACTAAGTTCATTTTGAGAAACAGTGACTTAAATGTTGGCTATGCTGGGTTTGAGGTGGCTACAAAGTGTTCTAATTAAGATGCCCAGAGACATTTAGATACGGGGGTTAGTAGACCGCCAATGGTCAATAGTTTAGACTTTGAAGACAAGGCAGTCTCTATTGTCACGACTCAGTGCTGCCATTATAGTGCGAAAGAAGCCATGGAGAAAGTAGAAATTAAAAATAGCTGCATTGGAATAAAGCTTTAGAAAAATGATGTTGATCAAAGGGTATAGATGAAAGGTTAAGAAGTCCAGGAGGGGACTGGGAAGGTGGCTCAGTGGTAGAGTGCTTGCCTTGCATGCCTGAGGCCCTGGGTTCGATTCCTCTGCACCATATAAGCAAAAAGAAAAAAGCCGGAAGTGGCTCTGTGGCTCAAGTGGTAGAGCGCTAGCCTTGAGCTGAAGAGCTGAGGGACAGTGCCCACGCCCAGAATTCAGGCCCCACAACCGGACCCCCCCCCAAAAAAAGAAGAAGAAGTCCAGGAGGCAGAGATCTGAGCATCGTGGTTTATAACTGGCTTGAGAGCACAAGGTCCCAGTACTGGCATAAAACCAAACCAAACCGAATGAAAGTGAAATCCAAGCAGAACAAAATAAAAACAAGAACTACAAATGTGTGCTTAATGACCTTGATTTAAACAGATGATTTTTTTTTTGGAGAATTGTTTGGAAGATTGTTTGGAAGATTTTTTTTTCCTTTTGAAAATTAAAAGCTGAAATGAAAGTTTCCCAGGGGGCTGGGAAGATGGCTCAGTGGTGCAGTGCATGCCTTGCATTCATGAGGCCCTGGGTTCGATTCCTCAGCACCACATAAGTAGAAAAAGCAGGAAATGGGGCTGAGGCTTGGGCTGAAGAGCTGAGGGACAGCTCCCAGGCCCAGGCCCCACGACCGACCAAAAAAAAAAAAAAAAAAGAAAGTTTCCTGGAAAATATGTCTTTGTGTGAAACAACAAACTTTGAGTTCAGAGAAAATTGCATACTTTTAGTTATTGATTGACTTTTTTTAAGTGCTTTTCTATGGGACACTGCAAAAATAACACTGTATATTGCACGCCTGGAGTGAGGAAGAAGCTTCAGAGAAGGAAATGCATGAGGCAAAGCGAGGCGCTGGAGCCTCATTATATAGAGAAGACAGAGAAAGCTCTGAGAAGAGAGGAGACGCACACAGCAGAGTCTACGCCCTATGATGCTAGCCGCTTCAGGTCCACAAAGGGTTGTCTTTGGCAAGGCTGATTTGCCTTGTCAAGTCAATGGAGTTATGAACAATTAAATTGCCTTCCTCAACTTGGGAAGGAAAGGAGTGGGTATCCTCTGGGGAAGAGTTGATCTTTTAAAAGGTATTTTCCTCCGTATATTTCCTGCCCGTAAATAAATCACTGTATTCTTGACTCTTAAACCATCTTTCTTATCTAAAAAATGCTCTACCTTTATCCAAACTGTTTAAACAATATTTTCTTTTCAGAATGTAAACTCTTTACAGAGGAAAGCTGTTGCCTGTGGTAATTGGGACCACCATGTGTCTCTCAGGATGTCTTTGCTTTGGGATTGACCAAGCCTTAATAAGGCCTTAGGTAAGCCCCCCCCCCCCTTTGTCTGTTCTTGGAAGCTCACAGGTTAGCTGGTGGTGCCTAATTTATTCTCTCAGGATTGCTGGGAGTTAGTAAACATGGACATGCTTGCAGGCTCCTTTTTCCTGTTGAGGCTCTAAAGTACATGTTGGTTAAACAATGTTGGTGTTGTTCTCTAGCAAGTCAGCTCCAGGACTTGGAAAAGAACCCAAGAAGAACCTCTCATACTGTTTATACCACAGAGAAGAGATTTTTTTTTTTTACAAGGTGAGCCCCCAAAGTTCAGCATACAGATCTTGGGGGATAATACAAGGATCAAGGAGAAAGCTACGTGGGGCTCTTCTCTCTTTCCAACCCACCTGTACACTTCAATCAGAAAAGCACCACTGTCTGATTGAGGTTGCACTTAAGAAGTTTATAGCTTGGAAAAGAAAGGGCTGAATATTTTGTTTTCTTAAAAATTTCGTGCCTTTTGTTTATAAATCTGTTTCTTCCACTCCAAGTCTCTCTATGATTCTTAATTATAGGTGTATTCTTATTATGCAAGTCCATTGATCTTTATAAATACATATTTTGGAAACTGTTATATGGTATGTTGAACGTGTCTGTGCACATTGGCTGAACTGGTAATGAATGCATCAGTGAATGGGTAGATAAGTAGATAGATTGCACTTAGGTTTTTATATGAAACGATACAATCTAGCAATTCATCTGCCTTTACATAACTCTGAACCACTAGGATATGAGTTTTGTGAATTTTTGTTCATTCATCTTTGTATATTTAGTGGCTATGAAGGAACCTGGCTCATAGTAAGCATTCAGCAAACAGATGATTGACTACTCAAGGAAATGACTTAATTTTCAAGATGATTCCTCCAGCTGAATGCTTGAGGGTTTTGTGTATTTCAGTCAGTCATCTTAGTGTTGAGATTATGGATAGCGGCAAAATTATACTCCAGGCTGGGAAGTTTGATAATCCGTGGATGACAGGAAGACAGCAATATCACACCACTCAAATAAAGGTCAGGAGCTAGTTTGTACACTTCCAGCAATGCTCAGTAGGACATTAGTGATGGGAATCTGAATAAGAGGGTTACACTAGGGGTATCTCAGAAGTCTACAAAATTTCCTTAACCACATATCTTGCTCTTTCTCTGTCATGTATTGTGTTGTATAATATTAAGCTGCCACTATTGAGGACATGAAGTTTTCCTTGGCTATAGTGGTGCCTAACATAGTTTGAGGGCAAGTATGACCTCGCTTTGGGCCTATTCCTGAATACACAAGGTTGTTATTGTCTGTCTTATCTTTTCTTTCTTCGTACATCATTTGGGAAATGTCCACATGGACACAGCGTCTCTTCCTCTATGCTACAGAAGGAATGTTGCATGCCATTCTCCATGGTGATGTTAGTGTCCTTATAAGGAGACAGAGACAGCCTTCAGCCCTCCAATATATGAGTACTCAATATGCTTAAGCATCTGCAGGGATGAGCATGTAATTAGAACAGTGGCACTGTCAACTCTATCCCTGGCCTCTGGGATAAGGAGGGACAGGAGATGGAGCTAATCACAAATGGCCAATGATTTGATCCATCACTCTTCCGTGACAGAGACCCTGTGAAAGCTCTACAAGGTTCAAGAACTTACAGGTTGGTGAAGGCAGGGAACTGAATTCTGGGCAAGATATGACCCTGTGTACCTCTTCATCTGGCTGTCCATATGTATCCTTTGAAAAAAATCCATTATAACTGGTAATCACAAACTTTTATTTCCTTGAGTGCTCTGAGACAAGATAATAAATTACTGAACCTAAGGAGCTTGTAGTTTGTAGTCAAGTCAGACAGAAGTTTGAGTAACTTGAGTAGTCATAACTTTCATGGGTGGGGAACATTTTTTCTGCCAAAGGTTATTTGAATATTATAACATTATTTAGGGGCCATATACAGTTATCAGTATAGGCATGTGGGTATGGGGAAGCAATTGTAAAACATACACATGTGTCCTATCATTTATCAAATGACCCATGAACATCCCCAGTCTTATGGGACTGAAGATTTTTTTTACTACTTTTTTAGTAGTGCTCTGGTATGAACTCAGACCTCATGCTCATCTGGCTTGCCTGCTCAGTTGGCACTCTTCTACCTGAGCCATACCTCCAGCTTTGCCTTTTGCTGGTTATTTTGGGAACAAAGTCTTAAGAACTTGTCTGCCTAGATAGGTTTTTGAATCACAGTCCTCCAGATCTCAGCCTTCTGAGTAGCTAGGATTACAGGCCTAACCGACTCATACCTGGATGAAATTGAGTGGTTGGGATCAGACCTGAATTAAATTGTAGGACACCCAGATAGTGTCTGCAGAGAAACAGAGATCTGCTTGGAGTGGAAAAGTCACATGTTTGGTGTCAGGAATGTTGTGAATGGAAGAACAGTTTTTCCTTTTTATAGATAGAGCTGACTAAGATATTCCACTTTAAATAAAAATAGACCCTTGCCTTTTCTCTTCCTACTTCTAGTTTCCTTATCAGTCAGTGAAGTTCAACAGTTCATTGTGTGAGATAAGACATCAAAATTCTAATTATGTGGATATTGCTGTGTGAAAATGGGATTCTCCCTGGTTTCCATCTATATAATCCATTATCTTGATCACCTTTGCCTTCGATGTGACCTGCTACTTTTACTGCTTCCCTCACATAAACATCCTATTTTCTGCAGCTTAGATTCTTCTCAGTAGTGTTAGTTCATCTCTATCTGGATCTCTGGGTCATTTGGGGGGCACTGACACTCTTCTTCAGCTCCCTCTTCTTCTGGCTATTCATGCCTTTTGTGTCATCGTGGGCCATCTCCATTTCGGAAGTGTTCTCCTTAAATTTTAAAATCCACCATAGATGTTATCTTCTCTAAAAGCCTCTTTAGGTTATGCCCCTCCTCAAATAGAACTGTAACTCCTTGAACCTGAGCACTTTGTAGTTCTTAGGAAATAACCTTTCATAGTCTGTCTATTATACATAGGTCTTCATTAGCACTTAGTTTTTACATTACAGGTACTTTGGAGGTATGGCAAAGGATTCCTCCCCTTTTCTGTTATCCACAGCATCTATCTCAGTGCCGCATTAGTGGCAATAAATGGATATTCATACAGTATCGGTGGCATGCTGCATTAGATCTAGGATGGCAAATAAGTGTCCCTGAATGTGCTGTTCTCAGTTGACTGATGGCGGGTGCTGGTTGAGAGGAAGTATTTGGAGTGTATTGGAAACTTGTCTTAATCAATTAGCAAGATCTACCGTTGGCAAGGGATGAGCAGCAGGATGAAGGGGTGGGGTGTCTCCTATCTCATTTATTTGCCAGTCCTCCTGTTCATTACTTTCAGTTCTACTATTTATTTACTTGTTTTCTTGCTATGGACCTTTATTTTTTTAATCAAATTGCTCAGAATATTGCTTTCTACCAGCTCATAAGATTTCTTCTTTCCTTTAAATTACTTCAAATGCCCTGTCCCAGGAAGCTTTTTCATAGCAAATCTTTTTTATATAAGTTTTTTTTATTGTGAAAATACATACAGAGGGGTTATATTTACATGAGCAAGGTAATGAGTACATTTCTTATCAAGCATTGTTGCCTCCTCCTTTGTTTTTTCCCCTACCATCCCTTCCCTCCCACTTCCACAACTAAATTGTAAAGTTCCCGCCTAAATTGTAAAGTTCATTGTTCAACAGTGTCTTGTACATCTCATTGTTACAATGGGTCAATCTGTATCCCTACTTAAACATTTTTTCCCTTCCCCTCCCCAAATTATACTGACATCAAATACAGTGAAAACAGGGGTTATACCGTGGGGGAAGAACATACAAAGCAACCAAAAATCACATGGTTCCTTATAAATATGTTAGAAAAAGTAACAAGAAAGAAAAAAAAATACTTGTGTCCCTATCTTGGGTTCATTTCATTTAACATCATCTTATCTGGTCATATGTACATAGCTTTTGACCTTTTCTGCTTGTCCCAGACATATACTAGTTATTGCAAATAAGGGAAACAATGGGACCTATGTTTCTTTGGGCCTGACTTACTTCACTTAATATAATTTTTTCCAAGTCTTTCCATTTCCTAACAAATGGGGCAATGTCATTCTTTCTGATGGAGGCATAGAATTCCATTATGTATATATACTACATTTTCTCGATCCATTCATCTACTGAGGGGCATCTGGGTTGGTTCCATATCTTAGCTATGGTAAATAATGATTTCATAGCAAATCATAAGAGGCCAATGTCTCATCCAAAATATCCTTTGTTGTCAAGGAGGAGGACCAGAGATTCTTCCTTTTTCATTAAAGAATATAAAAAGCCAAGGTGGTAAAGTCTGAGCAGAATTTGAGAGAGAAAGATGATTGTAGGGTTTTCTAGTAGACTAAGAAAATTATTTGAGCTGGAAAATAGCCAACTTCTAAGTGACTGTTTACCATTAACTCAAAGCTGAAGTGGCAGAGCTTAATACTTGTGGTGACCCTGTCAACTGAAATAAATCAAAAATGAAGACATGGCATTAGAAAGCATTGAATCCTAACCAGGGCTTACTTTAATCAAGAGATGGAACTGAGAATAAGGCTACCCTCTGCTAATCATACCAATAGGAGGTGGTTCAGAGGGAATCACTGCATTAGATAGCCATCTATTGTCTATATCTGTACTCAGTGACATAGAAACCAAAATTGGGAAAGAAGTTATATCTCATTTGTTCAAATTATTATTATTATTTTTACAAATGAAGGCTAAATCTCAGAGTACTTAGTTTACAGTTTCTCAACGTTACTCTACCAAACAATTTTCTTATGTAAGAAGAATATAGCCAGAATGTTTCAGTTTGTGGAAATTCATCCTTTGCTTAGCCAATACTCTACCGATAGACACGTTATACTGGCTCTTTTTAAAACAGATTTCCATTATTAAGCAAATGTGGTGATGTCTGTGACATATAAATGCATCATATTTGCCCAGTTATTTCTTAGGGTCTTTAAGATGAATAAAAGATTGAAAGATAAAAATATATTTAAAATGCTAATCTACAGCTTAACGCTCCCAAAGAATTAAAGAATTTTATTTCCTTCAAGATACTCCTTTCTCCTCACTCTCAGTGACACTGAATGTTGTCAGGATACAAATATCCTCAGCAATGTGACAGATATGATATATTAAATGTATTAGGGTAGAATTCTTAAGTTTTTTAAAATATCATAATCAAAAACAATTGATACTATTTCATGTATCTCCAAACATACATATGCATGTACCTTGTACCCATACTCAAACACACCCATTAATTGAAACCAGTGAGAAATCTGCTTTTCATTATCAATCTGTTTTCATCTGAAACACCCTTGCTAAAACATCTAGATTAATGTTTGACCAAATATTTGGGTATCTTATGGCACCCAGTCAAATGAATAATACAGCATTCCTCAATTTTTGTGTAGGCCATAAGTGATACCTTGAATCTCTTTCCGCTTTGTATATAATACACATGTAGTTTCATGAACATCTTTTGTGTGAAGCACAGTACTTAGTATCTTGACTCTGCCTCCTCCATAGTCTGATTAATTACATACCACTTATTTGCATCTAATTTTTCAA
The DNA here is from genome assembly GCF_019054845.1 of Dipodomys spectabilis. NCBI lineage: Eukaryota > Metazoa > Chordata > Mammalia > Rodentia > Heteromyidae > Dipodomys > Dipodomys spectabilis. The sequence continues at coordinate 20,027,912 of NW_024870775.1, forward strand.
AAGCATGTATAGTTGTAATAATTGGCTAAAATGAACTTGTATTCAATAATTGGTATTTGTTGCTTAGATGATTAATATTAAGATTAAGAGGGCAGGGACTACATCTTCTTATCACATCGATACTATATATGCTAAATAAATGTAGTGACTGGTTTTTGGTCTTCAGGTTCTTTGGCAGGAGAGAGGCTATGACTAAGAATCATTGCTTTCCATGTTTCACTTGTTTAGAACTTGCTGAAAATGTATCCTTCGGGATTTATGTTTTCATACTTGAATTCACTCCAAAGGTGAGTGTTTTTGTTTTTTCAATGTTGAGAGAAACATCTGTTTCAGCTGTTTTTGGTACTTGGGCAGGTGAAGAAGAAGAAGAAAAAGATGACCACCAGCTTTATGTTGTAGATTTATGATTATTTTGGCACATGAATAACTAATACAGAGTCAATTTAAAATTCTCCATGTATCTATTCTGGAAAAAATTAAAAAAAGTCAAATACATATCCAAAACAGCTCAAGCGACCTAAATTTACATTGTGTAGGTAGAGCTGGATTTAAAGAACTATTTCATTAGTTACATATTTAATAAATATCTAATATTTAATGCTTGGTGGATAGATTTTTGAAAAGGTTATAAACTTGTTTGAAGGTAGTGACTTTATTACTCTTCAAGGCATTGTGTTTTGTACCTTTGGTGGAATTTTCTTAATTGTTTTAATTCTCTTCCAAACCCATGTTCTTTATTTCTGTCTTCAAGGAAAGTTTCATGTTAACTCAATGTATCTCAAGCCCCAAACCTCATTATTACATATCCACTGTATATCTGGAACCCAGTATATTTGACATTCTCCATCCACTATTGGTACCAATTATCTTCATCTAACACTAGGTAACTTTTTGTTGGTGTATTTGTTTAGATCAGGGATTTTATTTTATTGTTTCCCAGGGTCTTAAGTTTGGGTTTAGTATACTTTAGATACTCCTTAAATGCTGGATACCTGGATGATCATAGGCGAGAGAGTTCGTAGTTTGATAGAAGGATCCCAAATATGGAAGAGCTGTGGATTTTCTAGTCTCCTCTTCTGACCCCGAAGTGCTTCTTCCTCAATCATCATATTTTAAGCAACCTGACCACTCTTGTCCTGGTGTTTAGGACACAAGGAATTGCCACAAGTCTTGCCCTTACTCCTTTAGGAATCTTCCTAGCTCATGAGTATACACAAGTCATAAACACGCTTGCCTTTTTAATCCTTAGTGTGAAGATAATAACTATTTGTTTTGTAAGTATAGTAATAAGTCATAGTAATAAGATTTAAGAGCTTCTCACACAATAAGATGCCAACTTTATCTCTTAATGCTGTAGCCCTTAGCCAGCAGTGTTCTCCTTCCTTCCACTTACATGAGTTCTGTTTTCATTGTCATCAGGACTAGTGTCTACATACAAAGTTTGCCTTTTGGGTTCTGTTTCCATGGGTAATTATCTTTGTGGTTAAGAAATAGATGGAAACCTCCATGGTCCAAAGCACCTATTTAATATTTAGTTCTGAATATATAGTCAATATCCCTTCTCCCAAACTTCTATGTAGAGAACAAGGTGATGAAGATAGAGTGCTTTTTAAATTTTTTTCTAGATTAAAGCCTATTTAGCCACTATAACTTTTCTTTTATGAGTCTGATTTATAGACTCTAATTTCAGTTGATGGTATACATTTTAAATCTTTCTCCATTTCTCTATTGTGTTCTGTATGTGCTACTCTAAAAAGTTTGATCAAGGCCAAGTGTTGTTGAGAAATAACTGACTAGCTTCAGAGGTAAGCCTCAGGGATGGAATGAATGTTCAAGCTTTTAGAGGATTGGTGAACTGACAGAATCAAAGAACACAGAGTATATCCAGTGGGCACAACACTTAGAATCAAAATATAGGTTTAGTCTATCACCTACCTGCTCTGTCAGTCATCTGTCACCTGTGTGTTCGGAATAACAGTATATTCTGTTTCTTTTCTAGAGATATCTTCATGTTTAATAGAGACTATTAGAAATAATGATAAAATAGAAAGCTCTGCACAGAACCTCAGTAAACAGTAAAATGCCCCCAGAATGTCCAGATAATATTAAGACCTAAAAGTGTAACAAAGGAGAATGTAGGTGTGGCAAACCTTTCAGAAATGAAAGAAACATGGAGATACAGTTTCTCCTCCTTTTACAAAAAAGTCCCTAGCCAGAGGTAGTGTGGCCAATGGGCAAGGACAGTCTTCTCATAATCTCATTTCTATTTTTGTTTTCATTAAGAATTTCACGTGAAACGAGTTCATGTGAAGACTCTGCCCTGATGTGTGGCAATTTGATTATATGATTGAAGGGATAATCTCCTCCAGGAGGAACTCACCATAACAGTGAAGCAGTGGAAGCTGCTTAACATGAAGCTGACATAGCAGTTGTTTAAAGAGATACCATTGTAATTGAAGGGTGTATTATTAATGGAATAAGTAGGAAAAGAAATTAGAAAGAAATGGAATATTATCTCCTCCGTTATGGAGAAGTGCATAGCCCTTAGAAGACAGAAGATATGAAATGACATCATGAGCATCAGAAAGAAAATGCCTCACCTTCTCTCTCACTCTCTCTGTGTGCTACTTTATCTCTCTCTCTCTCTCTCTCTCACACACACACACACACACACACACACACATTCTTTCTCTCATCCTCTTTCCGCACTACCTAATTCATACACCAACTGATCCTTGGACTGAAAATGAGAGGCTAACAGACTTTCTCAAATAAAAAGTAACATTTGACAGACCCCAAACCATGTTCTATTAGAAGCTGCTTTACTTAATAATTTTGAAATATATTTGGAAGCAACACAAATAACTCAGTGAAAGCTATGGATCAAAAAGTGGATGGGGTGAAGAAAGAGAAATAGAGGCAGGTACTAGCAAGATGGGGTTGGGTTAGCAAGGAGGATGAAAGAGAATTAATCATGTTGAAATAGATTATTTGAGAATTCAGTGAAATAGATGGTTTGCACCTATGAAAACAGAGCAGTGGGATCTACTGCAATTGTTTTGAGGAGGGGGAAGGAGGGAAGGGAGAATGATAGGGGAAGTGAGATTGATTGGAATATATTATAAACATGTGTGGAAATGTAACAATGAAGTCCCTCCTTGTATAAGTATTATAAGCTAATAAAATGTTGAGTTACCTTTTACTACTTTGTCTGTTTCCTGCATTCTGCCATTTAATTTAGGCTTTGAAAATTCCCTTGGGCCAGGGACCATACCTCGAGTATGTCTTAATTTCCTTTCTTAAAACTCTAGGTAATAATACTTACCTCATGGGCTGTCGTGAAAATGCAATGAGACAAGTGGAAAATACAAGGTACCTTGCTCAGGATGTAGGAGATGCTGATTTTAAGCTAATTCTCACTCACTTCTTTACTCTAGGTGATATATTTCAAGTGAACTTGGCTTCAAATCATCCACTATACTAAGGTGCCAGTGGTTCTCTACTTTGACCCCATAATGGAGCCACTGAGGAATTTTTTAAAGCTACTAATGCCAAGTAGATCACAGTCCACAGGTTCTGATTTAGTTGCTCTGGGTAAGAGAATGACGGGGTATTTGTATTTAAGAATCTCCTAGGTGATTTAAATATATAGGCTAAGGCTGAAAACCAATGCTAAAAGTACCATAAAGGCTAGAGTTTTGTCTTATTCTTCTTTGTAATCCAGAACAAACTTAGCATGTCACTATAAGCACTCAATTTTGGTTTGCTTGGTGGGATTTAAACAATTGATCTCACTTCATTGTTACCATATTTCATGCCTTCATTATTTCAAATGTTTTTGTCTTAGTATGGGCTGTTTTTCCTTAGATTTTATGTAAGTTTACCATATATTTACCATACCATTCCTTCCTTTTCTACTAATCATTCCTTTTCTACTAGTATATTTTTCTCTGTTTTCAACTTCAGGATTCCAGAAAGCTTGGAAATTAAGTATCAATTAAGTTAATATATTCATGTATTAATTCATAGAACCAATAATCATATTATCTTCTGACCGTGGTGCTGGGCACTGATGAATAAGACCACGCTTGTTTTCAACTCTACTGGTGAGAAGTCTGTGTAAATAATTGTGATGCTCACTTGATGAAGACTTTGGAGAAGCATGACTCTGTTCGTTGCTCAGTAATGACTATTTTGTTTCCATAGCTCTTTGGTTTAGTTTGATTCTCTCCATCACATAGTATAGAGATAGAATTTTACTTTATATCTGGATGAAAGTCTATAGAAGTAGTTGGAGAGAGGCATCTAAACCAGTAAATAAGTAAAATGAACAGGAAAACATTCTGGTGCATAGCCTGACATTCTCCACATAATACACTACAAAATTATTTGTCTTTGCTCCTAGAAGGAGATGAAGTTTGGCCATGACATTTTGATAGCATTGATTATTTATAGCAAAGATTTATTTCCATTCTCAGCTCTTTTAACGAGCACATAAAGTATTTTAAGTTATATAGTCTCAGGATGCATCTTCCTAATTATAAGAGGGAAAATCCTTGACATTGAAGAGATTCAACATTTTTTCTCTTATCATTTGAGTGAATCATACCCCCTTACCTCCTGCTCTCCTGTGGAATACATTCATTTTAGGTGACAAGTCTGGAGATGGGCTTCATTTGGCCCAAAAGAAATTGTACTCTGCGGTAGAAGAGGGATGATATAAAACATTTGTTCTATGTTTTTCTCATCGTATTCATTCAATAATTGGCCAGTATGACCCATTGTAAGCTCCTCAAAACCAAGTTACAGGCATGTCCTGCAGCAGGTTGGTTTGTTAAACATCTTGCAAGACTCTGAGAGTGGGACAAGAAGAGAAAAGAATTGGAGGTATCAGAATGGTCTAGAAAATGTGTTATGATTAGATAATGGAACGATTTAGCTCAAAGTCCCTGGAGCTGTGTATATCTGCCTTCACAGGGTTGTACAGGGGAGGGAAAAGTGGCTCTGAGAGATAAAGAAGACAAGCATATTCCTCATCCCTTCTATGTGGATAGGACATGTGAAGATGGTAGATGATATCTTTGCCTGGATAATTCTTTATTGTAAGGTCTGTTCTGTGCATTAGAGGATTCTTGGTATCCTGTCCTCTATGTTAGAAATGCCAATAGTGTTCCTAGTTTTGAAAAGCAAAAATGCCCTAGATATTGCCAAATTTCTTTAGTAGTAAAATTACCTGGAGGAGAACCACCAGTCTAGGGAAAGACTAGGAATATCAAAGCCAACCAATTTTTATGGTCTGTTAAAAATTTGTAGTATAAACTGGACAAACATAGCTCATGCCTGTCATCCTAGCTGCTCTAGAGGCTGAGATCTATGTATCACGGTTCAACGCCAGCACAGGCAGGAAAACAAATCTGTGAGATCCTTATCTACAGTTAATCACCAAAAATCCAGAAGTAGAACTGTGGCTCAAGTGGTAGAGCACTAGGCTTGAGGAAAAAAGCACAAGGACAGTGCCCAGGCCCTGAATTCAAGCCTCAGGACTGGCATGTGTGCGCGTGTGTGTGTGTGCGCGCACACACACAAACACACACACACACATGCACACACACAAATCTGTAATGTAGTCTCAACTCATTCCTTCCTAGAAAGTAAAGCTAGTAAGGTCAAATATCTATGTGAACAAATTAAAACTGAATCATGAATAAACACAGTACACAAATGTATGAATAAGTGTGGAAACATTAGAACAAATATTCTTAATTACTATTGTTTTTTCAGGTAAGGGGTTGGTTTATTCAGTAGACCTGCTAGGACCAGGCAAGGTTGGCACTCCACGTGGCTGGGAAAGGCCTGGGAAAGAGAGAGAGCTGGGAAAGAGAGAGGAAAGAGGAGCTAGAAAAGAGCTAGAAAAGAGCAGAGAGAGAAGAACAAATATTCTTGTGAATTTAGAACTACCTTTTTGTGTGCTACTAGGTATGAACTTGGGGCTTTTTGCTTGCATGGCAAGTGCTCTAACTCTAGTGCTCTTAGACCTTTGTTGGTTTATTTTTCAGATAGTATCTCACACTTTTGCCTGGGACCAGTCTTGGACCTTATCTTATCCCTGTTCCTCAAGTGTCTGGTAATACAGGATGAGCCATCATGCATAGCTGCTTTTTTACATAGGGTCCCAATTGCTTTTATTTATCTTGAACCTCAGTCCTTCTTTCTCTGCCTCTCAAATAGCAAGGATTTTATGTGTGTGCCATTATAGCTAGCTAGAACTACTGTTCTTTCTAAAAACTTAAGAGATAAGAAAAAAGAGCCTAAAAAAGATCCTAAATTGAAATTTATACATTTTATGTCATATATATATATATATATATATATATATATATATATATATATATATATATATATATATATATATATACACATGTATCAAACACATTTATTAAATGGTAGTAAAAGTCCTTGGGTTAGCTAAGTGAACAAAATCAAAAATTAAAAAAAATGAACTTTACAACTTTGGTGCAGGGGGGAGGGGCGGGGAGGAGGATGGGGGGGTGTATGTGGAAAGGGATGGTAAGGGGAAACAAAGGAGGCAACAGGGACTGGGAAGGTGGCTCAGTGGTAGAGCGCTTGCCTTGCATGCTTGAGGCCCTGGGTTCGATTCCTCAGCTCCAAATAAGCAGAAAAAAAAAAAAAGCCAGAAGTGGTGCTGTGGCTCAAGTGGTAGAGTGCTATCCTTGAGCTGAAGAGCTGAGGGACAGCGCCCAGGCCCAGAGTTTAGGCCCCATGACCGGATCCCAAAAAAAAAAAAAAAAGGAGGCAACAATGCTTTATAAGAAATGTACTCATTACCTTGCTCATGTAATTGTAACCCCTCTGCATGGTATTTTCACAATAAAAAAATATTTAAAAATGGCTTCCAGAAATATTTTCATACTTATATCAATTATAACATTATTCACAATGACCAACTTCGGTGTTTATGAATGGGTGAATGGAAGAAGAAAATGTCATATATATGTATAATGGAAATATTTTAATCTCAAAGGAAGAAAGAAAATATAACACATCTCAGCATACATAAGCCTTGAAGAAATTGTGCTAAGTGAAACAAACCAATCAAAAGTGTAATACTATGTAATTTATATCACATGAAATATCTAAAATAACTAGATACTTAGAACATAAAATGGAATGGTTGTTTCCAAAATCTTGGGGCAGGAGATAAAGGAGTGTTTTTTTCCTCATGGATATACAGTTTTAATTCTGAAAGACTAAAAGGATCTAGATATCTTTTGTACAACTATGTTCAATATTACTAGAGTATCCCTTGAAAATCATTAAGATGGTAGTTTCATGACTTTTTGGTGGTTATGTGGATTGAACTCATGGCCTTGTAGATAGGTACCTTTCAACTTGAGCCATTCCTCCAGCCCATTTTACTTTTCAGAGTGTTACTGTTCTGGACCTGGCCAGCCTGGAATGTGATCCTTTTACTTTGTGTCTCTGTATAGCTGGGATGACAGGCACATACTACTACATCTAGGTGTTTGTTTTTTTCCTCTATGGGTTGAAGCCTCATTAATCTTTGCCCAGATTGTTCTAAAACTATGACCCTCCAGATCTTCACCTCTTGAGTAACAAGGATTCCAAGCAAGCATCAGCCATCGCTCTTGGCCTAATTATGCACTTTAATCATCACAACAAAAAGTAATGCAGGTAAGATATTTAATAGAATACCTGGATAGACTCACAACAACGAATTAATTTCTTAACAAAAGGATGCTAACAATTTACCAATAAAAGCAGTAGCAACCAGTAAATGAAGAAAATGAAGTAAAAAAAATCACCTAATCCACTTCAATAACAATCCCCCAAGATGAGACCTGGGCCTACCTGCCTTTCTACCTTTCTTGTTTTGAGGAAGATGTAAGCAGTATAGGCATTAAGAAAAAGGACTGGAAGTTCTGAAGATCTTTTAAAAAATTTATAGTTATCAGGAGCTTATTGTAGATCATGCACATGTCACAGACACTGTAGTCTTCATAAAATACTTGTCACCAGGGCCTTCATGAACATTATAGCTCAAATGATTATTTGGGTAGGGTCAAGAGTGTACATGCATGAGAGAAAAAATTAAAGAGACATCAACACAGCAGGAACATTCTTCAAAGGAGCCTTTAAGTCACAGATTTTTAGTCTTCTTTTATTCCCAAATCATTCATTAGGCAGAGATTTCACACTAAGATGGAAGAGAGTACATGAAGTAGGAGCTAACAGCCTTAAGAAAGGACACTTTAATGGACTCTCTAGATCTGATTAGGGGTTTATTTAAGTGAACAAAAAAGGAAAAGAAAATATAAAAACATGCTTGAAAATTTATGAAAAGAGATAACCAATCAATGTTGCCCAAGGGCTCTGGTTAAAATGCACTTGCCATCATTTCTATGCCTTCTTCAGCAAGCTGAAAAGACAACCCAAAATTCCAACTGCGACAGGACTCCCACATTAATACTTTTAGGAGTGAAGAGGGAGCCCTCAAGCTCTGTAACTCTGTGACACTCTGGCCATGTGATTCTTTTTTGACCCCTAAGTTGTAAGCAGAATAGTATGTATCACCTTTGGGCAAAATAAGATTTAATTGTCAGTGGGAGACTCCCGACCTTCTCTTTTCATGTCATAACTGAAAAGGCAGAATGCTTCAGACTGTGCAGCTACAGGCTGGAAAATCCTACACCAATTTGAATCGATGAGGAGCTGTGTGTGGGATGGTTACACTGGAAGCTGATTTTTTTTTCCACTAAGAAAAAATGAATTTGTTTTCTCAGTTGTTAAGCAGCTTGGGCTAATTTGTTCACCCAGTATCACCTTGGCTATCCTGATTAGTTAAAGAAATACAGAATATATCATTCCCTCTGAGAAATCTATATCCTGATACATGATTTGATATTTGATCAGACAATTCACAAGGAGTAACCCCTTCCAAGACTTGACGTATGGCACCTCTGTGGCTTTTTAAGGGGAGGAACAGTATGTCCGTAAAAAAATTGATATGGTATTAACCTCTGACTTTAGAATGCCAGATGAAGTCAGTGGAAGCCAGAAACTGAGGAACTATACCCTTCGTGATAACAATCCATCTGGAAGATGAGCCATTGGAAAATGTTACTCAAGTGTCTATTGTATACTCACCACTAGGTTAGGCACAGAGCTGCTGAACAACAAAAGCCATGGTTCTCATTCTGCATTATAAATTTACGGTAATGACTTACAGGTATTGTGTTATCTGTAAGGATTGTAAGAATGTAAAGGAAAGAGGGATTTTTGTAAAAATTAAAATGTAGTTTTAATTGCTCCAAATACACATTATTTTTCAGGGTAAATGTAAACTTCTGATATTCAGGAAGAAACAATTGCAAATGAAAGGGGCAATTTTGAAGTCTGGGGGAATCTTGGGATTATTTTTGAGGTAAGATTTTGGCTTTGGGCTTCAACATATTTAATACTACTAATAATAATTTATCAAGCTTTCTATGAGCAAGACAAAAGGTTTATATACCCTATTCAGTTCTTCACCAACACTGTGGACACCATCTTCTTAGGTAATTTTAGCCTAATAATATTTAATAATGCATCCAAATTCCAGATTCAAACTCAGGTTTATCTCATGCCAAAGCAGATACTTTTAATCATGAAACAATTGTACTGTTGCACAGTGAGTGCGTGGGTGGACAATGTGTTGGTAACAACCTTATTTACCTAACTTCCATATCCGACTGTTACAAGATAGAACTCTTGATTTTTCTAGCAGAAATTTAGATCCTTTATTCTTCTTGTTGTGAAGGAAGTATGTTGATCTTTAGTGCCCAAATAATAGAGCTGTCCAGCTCTCAGCTTTGATGAGTGAATGACTTCTATTTCCTAAGTATGAATACTCATTTCAATATTCCCACACAGATATACAAGGAATGAAACTTTTGAGTGGAAGTGATCCCAATTCACACATATAGTGTTACTGTTATTCAGCTGATGATGTTCATAGGTTAATGAGATCACCAAAGACATGTTAACAGAAAACCAAATGCTATCTGCTACACAGCACGGAAGTCTATCCATACAGTTTACGTGTTGTAACACTCAGTATTGAGTTGTGGTATCAATCAAGGTCTTCCCAAGAATTATAATCAAAGGTAGATTCAAAGATAGACCCAGCAATCCCACTTTTGGGCATTTACCCAAATGATCACAAACAAGGCCACACTAAAGCTACCAGCACAACTATGTTTATTGCAGCATTATTTACCATAGCTAAGACATGATTCGATTATATCTTGAAGAAACTGTATTGTTCAGAGTATGCACTGACCTCTCAGGGAATCAACAGAAATTGAGATTAGCAATACAGAGGTCATGATCACTTCCAGGTCTTCAAAGAGACGCTAAAAAAATAAACAACCCAGTGTTACTGGAACCAACAAGACTTAACCCATGGCAGTAGAAAGAATAAGGTTCCTCAAAGATGCAGATATCTTAAACCCTAGTACCTGTGTGTTATCTTATATAGTGTGAGAAACTTTGTATACATGATTAAGATGAAGGATCCTGAGATAAAGATGCTACTCTGAAATATCCAGATGGCCCCATCTAATCACCTTGGTCCTTAATAACAGAGAATCTTTGCTAGTTAGAGAGAACTGTGACAAAAAGAAGGACCAGAGAGGTGTCATATGATGTATAGGTGGCTTTTAAGGTAGAGGAAGAGGGCCAGTAACTAGAGGGTGCATGCTAAAATCTGGGACTGGCACAAAAGCGGATTTTTCTTTTTTATAACACTATCAGTTTGGAATGCTGCCTTGCCGACACTTCATATTCAGTCCCTTGAAATCATGTTAGACTTCTGACCTACAAAACCATGAGATAATATGTGTCCTCTTAAACCCCCGTGTTTATAGTAATTTGTTGCAGTAGCAATAGAAAACTAAGGATGATGAGCTTAAAGGATTGCAGCTACTATTCAATAAGAGTCCAATTAGGGATGGAAATACTTCCAGTTCCCTCTTGGCTTGCCTTCCAGGGCTCCTGCCAGTGTCTCCCATTAGCTAAATCCACTAATGGGAGCTAGAGAACAAAACAGCCTGGGTGATGTAATTCCTGGGATTTAGTCTTTTATAGGGTATGCAGGAATGGCTGGAGAGTGTTTCTACAGGGACACTTGGAGACTAACTGGTGTAGACATTGAACTTGAAGGTGGAGCTTTCGAATGGTTCCATGCTTCACTTGATTCAGTTCATTATCACAGAAGGAGGAACTGACAATACACATTGCCAAGGACCTGCTTCCAAGCAGATTTGACCAAGTTCAATATATTTTCATGGCTAAAGCAAAGGAAAAGATAAGTAAATGTGTTCATTTAATCTAATCTAATCTAATCAGTCAATCAATCAATCATGTTAACATCACTCAACAGATCTACTTGAAAAGCATGTTATTTTTCAGGTAGGTGGAAGTGAAATAGGATATAGGATTTATAGACAGGGCCTTTTTTGCTGAAGGAATTAGAAAGTAGAGAGTAGAGGTGGGGTTGAGTAGTATGAAGAGGCAGACACACAGCCACCCACAGTTCCTACACCTGTCTGTCTCTATGTATGTGTAAAGATGGAAAGTGAGAATAGTGGAGGTTCAGGAAGGGATGTGTCCAGAGACAAGTGACACAGGGACTTGGAATGTATGTGTGAGTTTTCTAATTTGAAAAGAAAGGGCTTCAAAGCAAGAATGGCACAAGCACAGCAAAGTTCACAAACCTCTCTTCCAGGTGTTCACCCAAGGGGGCAATCATATCTACAGCAGACGAAGGGTTCCAAAAGTATACAGCAATATATAGATATATAGCAAAATAACCCCATCAACAAAGGGACAAATAAGCTGAAAAATCTTCAAGAAAAGAAATATCAGTGGCCACTAAATACATGAAAAATACAAATCTACAATGAGATTCTAGCTTTCCCTAGCCCAATGATTATCTACTATGACAAAAGCAAGCAAGAAATGAATGTTAAGAAAGATGATGCTGAGGGAGGGAACCATGGAATATAAATTAATTCAGTTACTATTAAAATCAGTAGAAAGGTCCTCAAACAACTAAAACTATTGTAGGATACAAATGTGCCATGCCTTCGTATACAGCTGAAAGAATCAAAGCCAATATACATAGAGATATTGGCATGTCCTAGTTTATTCCAGTGCTATTCCCAATAGTCCAGTGGTGCTGTCAGCCTAGATGGCCATCAACAGGGCAGGGAGAATATGATATGTATATATATATGTGCGTGTGTGTGTGTGTGTGTGTGTGTGTGTTTGTAGATATGTGTATATTTATATATGTATGCACACATATATAATGGAGTATTATTCAACCATACAGAGGAATGAAATTAGGTATCTTGCAAGAAAATGAATGGAGCTAGAGGTCACCATGTTATGTGAAAAAAGCCAGTTTCACAAAGACAAGGGTTGCATATTTTCTCTCAGAGCATGGAACAAAAGGACAGTATAAAAAAGACTACTAAAGATATAGATGAAGAAAAGGAGAGGGCAATGGGAGGGTAAGAAAGGGTCTAGAGTAGGTGAAGATGATCAAAGTGCATTATATACCTGGAAATGCCATAATGAAACAATTACAAAATTAAAAATATTGTAGCTAAGAGGGATGGCTCATGCCTGCAAGAGTAGATACTTGGGAAGCAGAGAAAAGAAGGATCATGGTTGGAGACTAGCCTCAGTGAAAACTTCATATCCTAACAAATATAAGATGATTGTAGTGGCATGTGTCTGGTGTCAGCTACATTTGAGGCCAAAGGTAGAAAGATTTTGGTTCAAAAGTATAAGACAAAAGTATGAGCCCACAAATAATATTCAAAGTAAAAATGGTCGGGGACATGGCTTAAGTTTCAGAATGCAAGCACAAGACCCTGATCTGAAATTCTAATACTGACAGAAAATACTTTTATTTTGAAAGGCTCTGGTATTCAGGAACCAGCATGAATCTATCTTGCTAGAATAGGATATTTGGTCAGTGGGACAGTAGAATGGAGGCTTGAGACATAATTAAAATATAGTTAATATATAATTAAAATATAGTCTTAAATATTGTGTGTGTGTGTGTGTGTGTGTGGTTGTAGCACAGAAGAAAGCAATATACCTCAGCACAAGAAAACAGTACATATGGCCTGCAGAAATGACTTATTTTTATAAGTACACTTTCGAAAAAGCATCACAATAAACAACTTGGGCGAAATAAGTTCTTGCTTCCACAATGTAAATATTTCCATTTCTTAACGCTAATTCAGAGTTCTTCAAACTGAGTGTCCTGAAGTTAAACACATTGCAAAGATGACATTGCTCTGCCTCAGTTGGTTTTTGTCGCCTTTCTCTCTTCACTCCTATTTTGACACACACACACACACACACACACACACACACACACACACGGTACACATACACAGGAGAAGCTCAGCTCTGACTTTTAGGCATGTGGATTAATGTCTCCCTTCTCTTCAGGAAACACCACACTGTCTGTGGGCCCATTGACTGACTGACAATATCAGTGATTTCCAGTGCCCCATTTAGCTTCACTCAGAGGCAGCCACTGGCCTTGAACAAATGCCTTGTCTTATTCAAGGGAAGTACTGCTTTGATTTTAGAGGTGTATTTAGGAACAAGGAATGGACCAGAATTACATCTGGCTTTCTTGGGATCATACACTTAAAAAAAATGTTATTGGTCAGGCGCCAGTGACTCACTCCTGTAATCCTAGCTACTGAGGAGGATGGGATCTGAGGATCGTGGTTCAAAGCCAGCCCGGGCAAGAAAATCCACTAGACTCTTATCTCCAATAAATCACTAGGAAACCAGAAGTGGCACTGTGGCTCAAGTGATAGAGCACTAGCCTTGAGCTGAAGAGCCCAGGCCCAGAGTTCAAGCTTAACGACTGACCAAAAAAATATTATAATAAAGCTGATAGAGGAGTTACAGTTACATATGTCAAATAAAAAGTGCATTTCTGTTTCTACAAGGTACTCCCTTTCTTCCCTCTCTCCCCATTTTTTTCTCTCTGGTCTCCACCCACAAGTTATCTAGTTCTTTTGCAACATAGTGTCAAGTGAGTACCACTGCTGCATTTATTCACCCTTTGTCTCTCCATTTCTGTGCCCTCCTTATCTTCCTAAAGACAGATCAATGAACAAATAAGACAAAACAAAAAAGAAAACAAAACAGCAACAATGATTTTACAAAAAAACCCAAAAACCCTCTTGTTTCCATTTCCTGGAATCAAACCCTATAGGGCAAGTGAGCCAGAGAATGTATGGAGACATCATGTTGTTATGATATATGATGTACTATTTAATTACCTTTAGTAACGTACACTGAAACTCATCTCTAGTAAATGAGTCTTTAGTATCGTATGCTGAAAACTCAATGGTAGCAATATACTTCTCCAAGACCCTCCACTGTGAAGCAAGCAAGTATTATTTACCATAGCTAAGATATGGAACCAACCCAGATGCCCCTCAGTAGATGAATGGATCAAGAAAATGTGATATATATGTATATATACATATATATGTATATATATGAATTCTATGCCTCCGTCAGAAAGAATGACATTACCCCATTTAGTAGGAAATGGAAAGACTTGGAAAAAATTATGTTAAGTGAAGTAAGCCATACCCAAAGAAACATAGGTCCCATGGTTTCCCTTGTTTGCAATGACTAGTACATGTCTATGACAAGCAGCAAAGGTCAAAGGTTGTGTACATGTGACCACATGAGATAATGTTAAAATGTACCCCAAGATAGGGACACAAGTGTTTTTCCTTTCTTTCTATTGTTTTTAATGTACTTATAATGCACTATGTGAGTCTTTTGTTTCTTTTGTATGTTCTTCCCCTACGGTATAAACCTTGTTTTCACTGGATTTGATGCTGGTGTTCTGCATTTTGTATATACATTTTTATAATTTGGGGAGGGGAAAGGATATAATGGAATGCTTAAATGAGGATGCAGGTTGACACATCGTGAAGATGAGATGTACAGGACACTATGTTGAAAACAAACTTTACGCTGTTGCGGTGGGGGGGCGGGAGGAGTTGGAGAAATGGTGTGATGGTAGGGGGAAAACAAAAGAGGAGGTAACAATGCTTGCTACAAAATGTACTCATTACCCTACTCATGTAACTCTAACCCCTCTGTACAATGTTTTTACAATTATATATATATATATATATATATATATAATTTAAAAAACTGAATCAGAGGGAGAACTGGAGCCTAGGAATCAGCGAGATAACTGGAGCCTAGGGCTCAAGAAGACGTTGGCTCTTATGGAAGTTGGTTTCATCTCTCTGAAATCATTCATTTGTCATCTACAAAATAAGAAACTCCGCAAAGTATTTCAGAGAGACAGTTTGGAATGTGTGAGGGTTAAAAACAGCTGAAAAATTAATGATAAAAGGCTCACTCTAGCTCTGCCACTTTGTAGCTCTGTGTTCTTAGGCATAGCCTATAGGTAAATTTTGTCTGTACTATAAAAGAGGATAAATAATAATAATAATAAATAATAAATGTAACTCACAGAACCATGGAGGAGATACCAATTAGAAAGGACCTGTGTGGTATGTGTTCATGTGTGGATGCATGTGTGTATGTCATAAACACTGAGTGCATAGAGACTAAGTGGGCCTGGGACTGCAAGGCATGATGCAGCATTTGCAGCGACATAGGAAGCCTTGTGTTCACATCAAAGGTTATCTTTTGGAAGAGGGCAGTGGATCATAGGTGCCATTTTCTATGGCTTGGGCTTCAGTTTAGTAAATACTTTCCTTTAACACAAAGGAGATGAAGTACACCAAAACCCAAAAATGAAGATGAAAAGTGACTCTCCAGGGTAATCCAATTCAATGTCCAATAACAGTGTCCACATCACAGTAAGCAAGTATGAGTTGAAGGCAGAAAGGAGAGCTTCTGGTTGGAGATGAATATTTATTACCATTGGCGCGTGCGTGTGTGTGTGTGTGTGTGTGTGCGTGTGTGTGTGTGTGTGTGTGTGTGCGTGCACGCACAGCTCCTGGGGCTTAAGCTAAGCAACTGAAAGCAGTCCCTAAGCTTTTTTGCTTAAGCATAGCATTCTACCCACAACTCCACTTCTGGCTTTTTTTGGTGGATAGTTGGATATGAAAGTCTCACAACCATTCCTTTCCTGACTGACTTTGATCTACAATCCTCAGATCTCAATTTCTTGAGAACCACTGCCTGCCTGGCTTTACCTTTTAGTAACTTGGTATATCAGTTATGGATAATATAAACTCTTTTTTTCTACCTTCTTTCCTTTGGAATTGGTTGCCTATATCAGCTAACTCAAGCTCTAATCAAGAGGTTGTGAAACAGCCTCATATAAGATACAAGAAAAAGGGATTTATTCTGGATTTGGTACTATAGACCATATGTATATCTTTGGACTTACAAGAAAATGATTCTTAGTTCTGACTATGGAATTCTCCTGGATAGAGATAGGAAAGAATAAACCATCCAACTGAGTAATGCCTTTCTTAAAGTGAACTCATCAATTATCCTGGAACCATAACTTTGTCTCTTGAAGAAAGAGGCAATCGGATTGGTCAAAAAAAAAACAACCCAGGGAATGTTTTCTCCTTATGGACTGAAAATAAAAACCCTTCCCATTCCCACAAATGCACACATGAATGTAACATAAGAAAAATATATAACTAATTTGTTTTCTCTATGTCTTTCATGACTAGAAACATGTTAGATATTCCCTCCTCCATGAAATTTAAGCCAGCACCAAAATTAGATGTTCATCTACCTCCTTCATGTATGCATAAAGCTATCCTTTTGTCAGGAAATTTAGGAAGTAATGTATTAGGATGTATTTATAGTCCCAAGTTGTATCATTATCATCCTGATGAGGACTTTCCTCTCTCACTCAGAAGTCAATGTTTTTGAATCATTTTCAGCATCATGAAGATCCCTATGTCTAGCTCAGCAAAGACTTCCTTGACTTCACAATGGATAGTGATTATCTTCAGGTATATGGAGGTGGGCCATAAAATGGTTGATTGGTTGATCATATAAGAAAAACAAGCTTAACTTATGGCTATTGATTCAATTTTGCAATGCTAAAATCCATGGTGAATATATTTCTCTATCTGAGGTTGTCCTGAATCCTGGCCTATATGCTTATATAATCTATCAGCTCACACATCATTCTGACTAATGTTTATATTAGTATTTGACTTCTTTCCTGATCCTAAGGCAGACTGAAATATCCATCCAGTGTTTCAGCACATTCCTCAGTTACCATCATAATGGAGTGTTCTTGGAAGACATCTCATTTTCTTGCTGCTCAGGACCTTGGCTACCTTCCAAGGAGTGTACCTTTTGAGTTGTTATCAGTCCTGGGTTTGGTCCCCCTTGTCTCTACCACCTTATATCTTTAATTCCCTCTGACTAGCCTAGATGAGGTCATTGGCCACATCTGGCTAAATAATATCAAAGTTACTTTTGAATAGCACTTTATATGTTTCAGAGCACTCTTCATAAAAACTCTGATACCTAATAGTTTTACTAGCCTTAATACCAATAAAGGGCAGGTCAATCTTTTCTAACTTGCATGTGTGTGTGTGTGTGTGTGTGTGTGTGTGTGTGTGTGTACTGATCCTAGAGCTTGTACTCAGGGCCTGGGAATTGTCCCTGAGTTTTAATGCTCAAGGTTAGCACTCTACCACTTTGAGCCACAGCTCTACTTCTGAATTGTTTGGTGGTTAATTGGAGATTAGAGTCTCATGGCCTTTCCTGCCTTGGGTTGGCTTCCCATCATGATTCTCAGATCTCAGCCTCCTGAGTGGCTAGGATTACAGACATGAGCCACCAGTGCCCAGCTTGCAGGTATATTCTTGAGACAGGTGACAGAGCTGGTTTACCCTAGTTGTCTTCAATAATAGCAAAGCTGCTGGGCAGATACAGTTTTGAATCTGATTAGAGCCAAAAGGATTGGAGCACATAAAGTCTGATTATAATGTGTATCTTGAGGAATCACTTTTTTATTCAAAGAATCAAACAACTTAGTGTACATAAAGCCATATTTCTGCACGGTAGTATAAAACATTTCTTTTAGTATATTTTGCTCTCATAACCACCAAACAACACATTTTGGGGACCCTAAAATACCTCTCTTTTTTAAACATTGAATGCCTTAGTGAATCAGTACTATTACTTGAAAAACCAGCATCAGATATCAGTCTCATACTGTAAGACAGTTCTTGTAATACTATTTATAACACTTGCAATAAAAAGCAAAATAGTGAGCAAATAAAGATCTTTTTCCTTTAAGGAGTACCTCATTCCTAAACACTCAATATTGCCATGTTACTGTTCATGTAAATCAAGTGCAGGTGTTCTCTCTGTTCACATTTTGGGTTAATTCACAAATACTAGTGTAAGGGTTCACTGCCTCAGTCCAGTCCTGGTTGTTCTTGTTAGAAACTGCTAGATGCAATAAGCTTCTGAATTAAGCTGAAGAAACAAGTAGAGTGGTCATAAAAGCTCTTAGGTCATATCTTACTGTGATTGCTCATACTCCTCAAATCACTGTTTTGGTGTTGGAGGAGCCTTAATGATATGGTGGTCTGTAAGGTTCAGACAAGTGAACAAAGATCATCCAGCTGCCTAGTGGCCACGTCAGGGCTAGCCAGCCCAAGATTGGATCCCGGTGCGTCCCTTTCCCATGTAACCATTCACAGTTTAAATACACGGCAGAAGTTCTGTGCCATTTGAACTGAAAATATAAACTCAAGACAGATATTCTTCTGTAAATGTGCATGACATAATCTAGTTACAGTTTAAACCTGTTTTGTTGTATAAGCACACTTAGAACGTCTACTAAAGTAAACCATACCCCACACTTGAATATTCCCTTATCTCAGTACTTTAATTTCTTGGAAGTTCTAGTTATTATCTATTGAAACTGTGCTTATACAAGATTGGAAATCTATTGGGACTCACTGGAAAAAAGAAATCACTACTCCAATACCACTCTCACCTGTAGAACTGGATTCTCTGATTACAGGAATCTCTAGATGTGTAAATTTGCTTCAATATTCTATTTCTGCAACACTGAAGGTTTTGGATTGACCATAGATTCTCAGAACAACATCAAATTATTGTTGTTGGGGATTTTCAATCAGTTAATTTAGTTGCTCTCTGTGCTTTTCCTCTACAGTTCCTTTCCGATAGTCTGACCTAAACTAAGTAATTTGATTTTTCTTCTTATCCATCTGAAATTGGTAGTAGTAGAGGCTTAGGTTACCTACTATTGGGTTTTAGAGCATGGAGGTTAAATAAGTCTGGGTGAGGGCAATCATTTTCTGCCAATTATATACTAAAATAGAAGAATATGTTTGGCAGAGAGAGAGACAAACATAAAGTAGATGCAATATAAAAAGAAGGAAAAAATCATATGGCCCCAAAGAAGCGGTATCTTCCAGTTTTGACCTTTCATTCTCGGTGAGATTATTATATATGGTGTGTCTGTAGTTGTCTGTGAATCCCCACTAAAACTTAATTTACTATGAGTGGCATTCTGTTCCTTGGAAAAATAAAGGTAGCTCCGGCTAAGACAAAGTCCAGCCCCTGTATCCAAGCAGCACACATGGCTGCAAAACACACAGTATTTTGTACTCAGATCCACCCATTTTTGATGAGGTCTAGCAGTACTAAGCACGTAAGTTTTCTTCCTTGAATTAATTCAAACTTTTATTTGTTGTGTCAGTTATTTCATAATGTCTTCTCTTTTCTCAAGTCTCCAACACTTCTTTCCCTGGTTACTCTTTTTACTTCTTCTTTTTAAAAAATATCTTCAAATTGTTGTACAAAGGATTTTCAATTCAACATGTCAGTTTGTGAGGAAAATGTATCTTGATCAGTGTCAACCCTTCCATCATTTTCCCCTATCTCTCTCAACCCCACCTGGTCCCATTTTCATATACGCACATTGAATATTATGACTGCCATTCACCCATCCTTCGTCTCTCTATTCATCTGCCCTTCCCTTCCCCTTGACCTCACCACCCCCTTGACAACACATGTTCCAACTTCCTGTGATTCACTTTGTTAAAGCTTACACAATGAGTCTGATTTTAATTCTATTGGAAATATAGAATCAATGGGATAAGACTGACACATCTTTCTAAAGAAAGCTATCGGTCTCCAGGACTGATATTCATCTCCTTTGTTTTCCCTCCCAATGATGTTCATAACTGCTCATATGTCTAATAAGGAAATCACCTATTCATATGCTTGAGTCCCATTTCTTTTGTGCCTACTCATATAACTTCACTCCTTTAATGACCACCCCAACAAGTTCTCCCATCTCATTTGCCATTAATTTTTGTTTCTTTTATCTGTCAGAATCCAACTTACTGTAATAGCTCCCATCCTTATAAAAACAAATCAAAACAAAAATCTTTCTAGATCTAAATAGAATTCCTACAAACCACTCTATTTCTTTATAACTTTTTACAATAAATCTTGTAATAGTTGCTCATCTTCCTGACGCTAGCCTGTCTTCTCATACCAGTCCCTTCAAGTTTCTAACAATACCAACACTTCACTCTCTAAAAGGTCAACAATGATCACCATATTCTCAAACTTTATTGCTAGTTCTATACCTTCATTTTCTCTAACTTTTCACCTCCATAGGGCAAAACCAATGCCTCTTGTTAAGGCATTTTCTCTTGTGTGGTGTGTAAGAAAGAATATCCTCTTGATTTTTCTATTTTGCTGCTGACTTATTTGTTGATGTCCTCTTTTGGCTCTTCCTCCTTTCCCACATCATATTTTATTCATCTTGGTGTCAACATTTTTATGCTAGCTTGTTCTATTGTCAACGCAACTATGGTTATCTTCTTTCTACTGTAGCTCCAGACTAGAGTTGTTCAGAAGCAGAATCTACATGGTATTTAGGAGATGGAACTTAAACAATCATACCTTTTTTTTTTTAGTCCTGGGGCTATAATTCTGGGCCTGGGCGCTGTCCCTGTGCTCTTCAGCTCAAGGCGAGCGCTCTGCCGCTTGAGCCACAGCACCACTTCCAGTTTTCTAGTGGCTTATTGGAAATAAGAGTCTCATGGACTTTCCTGCCAGGGCTGGCTTTGAACCATGATCCTCAGATCTCAGCCTCCTGAGTAGCTATAGGATTACAGGCGTGAGCCACTGGCGCCAGGCAATCATAATTTTTTGAAGAACTTCAGAGCTGAACATGGTGATAAAAGACAATGAAATGACTGTTGGAGTTCAGAGGATTGTGTTTTCTTCCAATCCAAGTTTGTTTCTTCCTTCAGATTTCTGATTTTGATGCTCATCAGTGATCCCTTCATATTGCAAGATAGTTGAGAACAGATGCTGAGATAGGGTAGCTGCATGGATATAGCAGCGATTCTATTGTTCACAAAGAGGCTCCCACTTTGGGCTCCTATTTTACAGATTGGATGAGCCACATTTTTCAGTTTTCTTTGAAAGCTCCAACTTGTTTACTTGTATCAGTTCTTCAAGAGAAGTGGTTAGTGATATCTTTGAATATTATACTTTTTTATCCAGACATTCAGTATCCCCGCTTCTACCACAAGTGTGGAAAATCTGCCTACTGATCCTCTAATGTGCCTGATCTTCTATCATGCCTCATTGGATATTAAGACAATCTTTAGTAGTAGTGTAAGAATATAACAATAATATATAGCAATATAGTATTTTGACTCTGACTGACTAGATTTGAAGGCATCTATTATTGTCTAAGGATGTAGCTCAGTGATTAGAGTAGTTATCTAATATGTACCAGGCCCAAGGTTTTGGTCTGCAGCTTTGCTCCCCCCAAAAAAGTCTCTTAAAAGCAATGATTGATCTAATTCTACTTGTAAATGAGATACGATGTATGTTGACTGTTTTCAGTTATGGAATGCATAGCTGAAACAGACAACTAAACAACTGGCAGAATCTTTATACTGCTTTTCCTGACTTGTGGAATGAGGTCTTTTTTGATAGGAATACTCAAATGGAAACATATAGAGCTCCTTTATCTTACTAAACATTAGCCCCAAACCAATACTGCATTCTTTTTTTTAAACTCAATAATATTTATTTATTTATTTATTTTTAATTGTGAAAATACTGTACAGAGGGGTTACAATTACATGGGAAAGGTAATGAGTACATTTCTTATCAAGCATTGTTGCCTCCTCCTTTGTTTCCCCTTCCCATCCCATCTCCCCCTCCCACCGCCCCCCCCGCCCCAACTGCCAAAGTTGTAAAGTTCGTTTTTTGACATACCATCTTGTACATCTCATTGTTGCAATGGGTCCACCTGTATCCCTATTTAAACAATTCAATACTGCATTCTTAAAGAGACTGATAAAAGACTTGTCACCCTGAAAAACTTGAAAAATGCAAAGGTAGTGATTTCAGCCTCTTTCCCATTTAACTTTTCTCTTTGGTCCATGCAAGCAACAGATGGTCTCTGGAGTATCACTAAATTAGTATACACTTAGTCAGGTGGTGGATTCCATTTGTAGTCTTTTTCAGATGTGTTTTTTTTTTTTTTTTTTTTACTAGATTTAATCAATACATCCCCTGGTACCTCGTATGAAGCTGGAAAAGGCTTTTATATCTGTTAATAAAGACCACCAAAAGATATTTGCTTTTGGCTGGCAGCTAAATACACATTGCTTTTCTTAGGAATATATCAACTCTTCATTCATTTATTGTAACATTTTCCTTGGGAAACTCCTTACATCCCTATTCCAAAGGACATCATGCTGCTTTACCATGTTAATGACATCATATAGCTTGAGCTGGCTGAGCAGAAAGTAGATATTTCTTTTTTATTTTTTTGGGGCGCTATCACTGAGCTTTTTTTAAATTGTGAAAATACAGTACAGAGGGTTTACAATTACATGGGCAAAGTAATGAGTACATTTCTTATCAAGCATTGTAGCCTCCTCCTTTGTTTCCCCTTTCCATCCCTTCCTATCTCTCACCACCCCTCTCCCTGGCCAAAATTAGCAACAGATGCTGGAGGGGATGTGGGCAGAAGAGAACCCTACTGCATTGTTAGTGGGAGTGTAAACTTGTTCAACCACTTTGGAAAGTAGTAGGGAGGTTCCTCAAAAAATTCCACATAGAGCTCTCCTATGACCCAGAAATCCCACTTTTAGGCATTTACCCAAATGATCACAAACAAGACCATACTAAAGCTACCAGCACAACTATGTTTATTGCAGCATTATTTACCATAGCTAAGGTATGGAGCCAACCCAGATGCCCCTCTGTAAATGAATGGATCAAGAAAATGTGGCATATATACACAATGGAATTCTATGCCTCCATCAGAAAGAATGGCATTGCCCCATTTGTTAGGAAATGGAAAGACTTGGAAAAATTATATTAAGTGAAGCAAGCCAGGCCCAAAGAAACATAGGTCCCATGGTTTCCCTTATTTGCAATAACTAGTATATGTCTGAGACAAGCAGAAAAGGTCAGATAAGTTGAAGTTAGGTGAAATGAACCCCAAGATAAGTATTCAAATGTTTTTTTCTTTCTTGCGATTGTTTCTAACATGTTTATGAGATGATTTCTTTGTTGCTTTGTATGTCCCTCCCCCGTGGTATAACCCCTCCTTTCATTGTATTTGATGTTGGTATAATTTGTGGAGGGAAAGGGAAAAAACAAATTGTTTTAATAGGGATACAGGTAGACCCATTGCAACAATGAGATGTACAAGTCATTATGTCGAAAAACGAACTTTAGATATTTCTTTAGACGTATGTATGCCAGAGTTTAGAAAAAAAATATTTTCTATGAAGTGCAGGGAGATATCTTTTTGGTCAAGCTTTTAGGTATCCCTTGTCCTAGCAAATTTCAAGAACTCCACCATGAACGGGGTCAAAGCTACTCAACATAATACCAGGAATAGTAGATCAAACACTGAGCTCACACAGAGGTTGTACAATCAATGGAATAGTAGTGAATGAATAGTTCCCTGAGTTCTCATTGCTCTGTAGCACAAAATGAACATAGAGGCTTCATTTGTTCAAAACTTGGATGTATTAATTATAAACTTAGCTTAAGAGAAAGAGATATGGCCTGGTTTCTTATTAACTTAAAAAAGTAAATATAAAGTGAGAGATATTGGGGTTCAGGAACATGCTAGGAAAGATACATATGAGAGACAAATTTTGCATACTGAGCATGCCTGTCAGCAGTGCTAAAACCAGCCAAGGTCCTTATCTCTGTGGGCTGGCTCAGTGGAGTTCAGCCAACGTTCTCCTAAGCTTCCAAAGGGAGAGGATAAACCCCCAACACCATCTGGAATTTTCTCCCATTGATACTCATCCTAAGAAAAAGAAGAGACTTCTGCACCAACCCCTTCCAGTTCTAAAGTACTGTATTGTTCATTTTTCCTAACAGAAATAGATTTATAAATCTATATTGACTTATGAATGGTGAGTAACCAATAGCGTCAATGGAAAGTTGGAAGGGATACAATAAAAAACAACAGCCTGTCACCATATAGTCAATCACTTATGCTTGTATCTACATGGCTCCCTTATTTACATCCGTCAGTCAGTCAATTTATTCTGTCCCTCTGGAGCAACCTGACTCATATATCAAGGACCCATGGATAGCCAAAGTACTTGCTGAAGCTATATATGATAGCTAATTAATTAAGTATGGCTCTTTTGCTTCAGCAGTTTATACTGCTAGAGGGAGATCTGGCATCTCATGGACTCTGCTTTTCTATATAGAGTGCCTGATCTCTTAGTTAAGGATAAAAATCCACATGGAGAAGTCCTGATGAAGTTCTTACATTTCCCATCAAACACACTTTTACAGAGCATGGCTGGTCCTCAAGGAAATGGAAAAACTTCTCAAAATATCCATTTCTCTTTTTTAATACTCAGAGTCATTTTATTTTATTTTATTTCTGCAAGTCCTGGAGCTTGAACTCTAGGCATTGTCTCTGAAATTCTTTTGCTCAAGGCTAGCACTCTACCACTTGAGCCATAGCACCACTTCTGGATTTTTCTGTGTATGTGGTACTGAGGAATTGATCTCAGGGCTTCATGCATGCTAGGTAAGCACTCTACCACTAAGCCCCATTCCCAGACCTTCTCACAGTCTTCAACCTCTCTCTCTCTCTCTCTTTCAATCTCTCTCTCTTGATGGCCCATGATAGCCAAACTAAATGACCCCCGAAGATATATTCATTATGATACATTCTGGATCCATGGTCCATCTGCATTATGCTCCTTTTGTAGATTTTCTGCTTTCTTCATACTTCTCCATAAGTATCAATTCAAAGTGGCCCCTGTCATGCCTATGTCATAGCCTGTATGTCTGTTTCCAATACAGAGGACACTATTAGGTCCATTAGTTCCCGTATGGCTTAGGATCAGGATTTTTTAGTTTGTCGTATGGAGAGGTCAGGAAAAGCAAGCAGAAGTGAAATGATGATTATCTATAATGTCATAAATTATTTTCAAGCCTCCTGTTACTATAAAATCTCTAACTATTTCTAGATTTTCTTAAATTAATAATTACATAGCTAGCTGACTTCTCTATGGTCCAGTATAAAAGATGATCCTCTATAGAGCACCTTCCAATACATCTTTTGTGCAGCTTCATCTTCCCAACACTGTGCCCTGCTTTGTGCTCTTTTACTGCTCAGTGGCTTCCTCCTGAGACTACACTGAAATGTAGGCCTCAGGTATTTATCAAAGTAAGGTTCCACTGGTGGCAATGGGTAATGGTGAGGCAGATGGTGATAGATCAAGGCCAGCACTCAGAAGTTTAGTCACATTACCACAGCCTTCCCCATCCCTGGGAGTTTTAGGTTACCAGTAGGTAAGCACTTAAAAAATGATGGCTCATGTTATCAAACGAAATGACCCTGAAGATATATTCATTATGATCCATTCTGGGGTCATGTTCTGTGTTGTTTACTTTCTTGTGCTACCTCTCCCTCCCTCCCCCCCTCTCCCTCCCTCTGTTATCCTGGTCTGACTTTTTTTTTTTGGTCTGACTATTCTTAATGTTAATGGCTGCGAGCATGTGTAGGCAGCATGCTGAGAAGGTGTCAGATGAGGCTAGTTTAGCTGGCAGCTTGCCACTAGGGAGATTCTGCTGAAGCCTGAACCCTACTGTATGTCATATTGGAATCAAGCCTCCTATTGCTGAAAATCACAGTGCCTCTGATCTCAGCACTATCAGATAAGCTGCCAGAAAATAACATCTTAGGTATTTATTTAACAGGAGGCAGGGGCATTGATAGAACTGCCTTGCTTTGAAAATTCCTGTAAGAAGGCAGAGCTGAACAGACGAATGACAAGACTAAGGAAGAAGCACCAGAGAGATCGATGCTACAAGTATGGCCAAAACAAAGGATGTAAGGATCTTTGAAATGTATTTGCTTTTAAGAGCATTAAACAAACACAATGACAGGGACTCCAGATCTCCTCATTATTTTCTGGTTTCTATACTCACACACATGCACCTTGCAGAAAAGAAAAGCATCTTCAACATAAGAAAAAAGAGAAAGAATGATTATACAAAAGCATAGAAGTGTTCTGCAAATTATCTTGGCTTCTACTTGCCCATAGTACCAGAAATTGGGCTGGTTCTTGAGATGCAGAGGTCACTCATATGAAGTTCACTCTATACTAGCTACAGGACAGCAGTTGAGATACTGCACTATATGGAACTCTCAATAGCTGATTCCCCCTCTTTGATCTTGAGGGCATTCTTCCAGGCCTGCTCCCATCATCTCATATACAACTCAATGAAAAAGCTTTGGGGTCCTCTTCTCTTCTTCCACATTACACATCACTTCAATGTGGTCACATCTAGTAGCATGTCCATCATATTTTCTCCTTACTCACAGATCTCCCTTTGGCATGTCTGGAATCTGAACTTTATGGTCTTGTTCAAGACCCTCCTTCATAGAACACCTTCCAATATGTCCATATATCCAGTCTCAGCTGCTCTCCCATGTCCTTGGCAGCTTCTAGTGCGGTCCATCTGAATAGTGCACTTATTATAAAGAGTGAGACATTAACTTTCTCATCCTGAAATACTGACATTTTCTCCAGCTTTTTTGACTGAATCTCTTTGTTGTTTTCCTATTCTACTTAGTGCACGAAATTTAAGCTTACGCTAATAAAGACATCTGGATGGCAGAGGGATTATTTATTGCAAAGAAGTGAGGTAAATATTGATATTATTGAAAGCTGTTGATATCTATTGGTATAATGTTGCAGGAAGGTATTGTTTATATTTCTCTTTATATTGCTATTGTAAAGGTGATGTACAGAGGGGTTACAGTTACATACGTCAAGTAATGAGTACATTTCTTTTTGAACAGTGTGACCTCTTCCCTCACTTTCTCCCAGGTATTCCTTCCCCCATAAGTTGCCTAGTTCATTCATTTTCAGCATAGTGTCTAGTGAGTAGCATTGTTGCATTTGTTCACCCTTTGTCCCACCATTTCTGGGTTCCTACCACTCTCTCCAAAACAGATAACTTACAAGCAAAAGGTGCAGAAAACAAAAACAGCAACAACAAAAGGGGAAAAAGAACCAAAAATAAAACAAACTAGCAAAAAAACCCTTTTGTTTCCATTTCTTGGAGTTCATTTCTAGAAGTACCATTGTATATGATTACATGCACACAGCTACACAGCTATTGAGCCTTTGTAATCCTCCCCTAAGATTATCTTCCTTGCCGGGCGCTGGTGGCTCACGCCTGTAATCCTAGCTACTCAGAAGGCTGAGATCTGAGGATTGCGGTTCAAAGCCAGCCCGGGCAGGAGAGACCATGAGACTCCTATCTCCAATAAACCACCAGAAAACCGGAAGTGGCGCTGTAGCTCAAGTGGTAGAGCGCTCGCCTTGAGCTGAAGAGCTGAGGGACAACGCCCAGGCCCAGAGTTCAAGCACCACGACCGACAAAAAAAAAAAAAAAAAAAAGATTATCTTCCTTGGTCTCACTGTGTGAATGTCTAAAGTCCTGTATAACGTATCATGTCTTGTGTGTTGTTTGTCTTTTACCATCTAGTGTGTTTACTTGTAGATTTATAGGCAAATTCTAGTTATAACAAATGAAGGAAATTATGCAACCTGTGTTTCTTTTGGTCTGGCTTTCTTTGCTTAATAAATTTTTTCCAAGTCTTTCCATTTCCTTACAAATGGAGCAATATCATTCTTTCTGACTGAAGCATAGAATTCCATTGTGTATACAAACTTCATTTTTTTGATCCATTATCCACTAAGGGGTATTCAGGTTGATTCCATATCTTGGCTATGGTAAACAA
This sequence comes from Dipodomys spectabilis, assembly GCF_019054845.1. NCBI lineage: Eukaryota > Metazoa > Chordata > Mammalia > Rodentia > Heteromyidae > Dipodomys > Dipodomys spectabilis. The sequence continues at coordinate 20,056,338 of NW_024870775.1, forward strand.
TGCTGCAATGAACACAGCTGTGCTGATAGCTTCATTGTGGCCTTGTTTGTGGTCTATAGGACAAATTCCCAGGAGTGGAATTGCTGGGTCATAGGAAGCTCTATGTTTAGTCTTTTGAGGAACCTGCAAACTGCTTTTCAGAGTGGATGAACAAGTTTACATTTCCTGTAGTAACATTCTGTTCTGAACATATCCTGACCAGCATCTGTTATGATAAGTTTTCTTGAAAAATGATCATATACCTGGGGTGAGGTGGAATCTCAATGCTTTTTGATTTGCATTTCTTATATGGACAGAGATGTTGAACATTTCTTCATGTATCTATTGGATATTCTTACCTCTTCTTCTTCTGAGAAGTCTTTCTTTAAGTCTTAGGCCATTTATTAATTGGGCAGTTGTTTCTTTGAGGGTTTCTTTATGGAGAGTTTCATTTTTGAGCTCTAAGTTTATATTTCTATGAGTCTTTCTCTTACCTCTGTTCCTTTGCATATAATGTTCAATTTAGTTAAAAGTGGATCCCTGAAGCTTTGCATCACTTCTCTCTGTTGATCCCAATTCTACTGTTTAGTAACTATATCCAATCAGTTGTTTAACATGGATTTGTAAGCTGTGCTTCCTTAGGTCACATCATACTGCATTTCAGAACTGAATCATCTGCTAGTAAAGAAGTATGTATTATAGTATTTGCCATCACCAGTTAATAGAGAGCTTCCAGGTCCTCAGAAGGAAGGCCTCTGAGACCTTGTCTAAGTTCATTTATGCTGCTGTTCCAAAATACTAAATCCTGGCTGGCTTAACAACAATAGAAATTTATTTCTAATTCGTGTTTCTGGAGAAAGTCCAAGATCAAGATGTCTGCAGATTCTGTGTCTGGTGGAGGTTTCTTGAGTTCTTCCTGTCACCACATGGTAAAGAGGCTAGTTAACTCTCTAGGGCTTTTTACTAGGGCATCCATAAGGCATCTCTGCTCATAATCTGATTACCTTCCAAAAGCTTCCATCTCCTAAGACCATCTCATTGGACCTATGAATTTTTAGGAATGGTGAGCAAGCATTCAAAGTAGAGCAGGCTTTCCAAGGTCCTCAAAAATACATTTTGCCATTCCCCTTTCTGGCTCATGACTCCTTTTGATGGATGCTTCAGTGTCCTTGGCACCAAATAGCCTCTGAAAACTCCTCCATGCATAGATGCCTAGAACAGACATTGCTGCCCCCTCTAGATTGTTCCATAACTTCTGGTTGACATTACCTTCCTTTTCTGGGCTCTTTTATTGCCATTGTCATTTTACTGGAGACTGGATTTGCCAAAGTCAGGGATGATCTTGTAGCTAATGCCTTGTTCGTTCTGTTTACCTTCACGCTGTACAAGTCAATCACCATTTCCATTGCGTTTAGGCTATAGTGAAGCGCAAACTTTGAAGCTCACAGAACAGTGGAGTACACCTGGAAAACTTGCCTTCTTTCTGGTTTGAAGCACAAGATAATTGAAGTTGAATAGAGAGATTACAGATGAAAAGGAGCCCGTGAAGACATTTGTAGATTCTTTTCACTCATATCTCTGATGGCTGAAGTAACCAGGAATGGAACAGACTCAATAGTTCAGCCAAAGAGAAACAAATCTGAACTGAAACCTAAGCTGGTACATTATATATATATATATATATATATATACACACACACACACATATATGTATATATGTATAAATGTACAGACACATATATATATGTATACACACATATATGTATATATATATATAATGGAATTCTATGCTTCCATCAAAAAGAATAATATCACCCCATTTGTTAATAAATAGGAAGACTTGGAAAAAATCATATTAAGTGAAATAAGCCAGACTTCAAAATTATAGGTCCCATGGTTTCCCTTATTTGTAATAACTAGTATACTTCTAGGATAATCTCATCAGATGAGCAGAAAAGCTCAAAACTATGTACATGTGATCATATAAGATGATGTGAGGTAAAATGAACTCCAAGATATGGACATAAGAGTTTTTCTTTGTTGCTATTGTTTTTAATGTGTACTGTGTTACTTTTTGTTTCTTTTGTATGTTCTTCCTCCTATGGTATATCCCCTGTTGTCCCCAGTATTTGATTTTGGTGCCCTGCATCTTGTATATACATTTATCTAATTTGGGGAGGGGAAGGGGAAAACAAAATGCTGAAACAAGGATACAGGATGACTCATTGTAACAATGATACTCATAAGACACTATGTTGGAAATGATCTTTACAACTTTAGCCGAGGGGGGGGGAGGGGAGTCGGGGTAATAGTACTGAGGAATTCCCCAAATTTGATGAAATACAAAGTTATAGGTACAAGTTGTGTATAGATACAAGCAGTGGCTCATATCTGTTATTCAACCTACAAAAAAACTGATATTGGGAGGATGCAATTCATGTCCAAACAAGGCAAATGTTCATTAGACCCTCCCTCATTTCAACTGCTTAAAAAAATGTTAGGCACAGTGGTGTATGCTTCATAGCCCAACCATGTAGGGAGCTTAAATAGGAGGATCCAAGAGATTCCTGTCCAGCTTAAATAGGAAGATCCCAGAGATTTCTGTCCAGGTATAACTGAAAGTCCTTCTTCAAAAAGTAACAGAAGCAAAATAGGTCTAAAGTTGTGCCTCAGATGGTAAGTTGCTATCCTGGTAAATGCAAAGCCTTAAGTTCAAATCTGTACAAAAAAGATGTCGAATTCATACCAATTCTATAATCACAAGTAATATACCATAAAGAATCCTTTGTTGGGGAATATTGTGGTGATACTGTTAAAAGCCAAGGTAAAGAGCAAAATTGGAAAATAGAGTAAAAGGCATCTTACATACAGAGGTGTAATGATATGACAAACAGCTGATTCTTATTAAGAACTAAGAATAGTGAGATAGTGAAGCATCTTCAAAGTGCCTAAAGAAGAAAATAAGCAAACAAGTAACAAGAAACAAAAACATCAAAATACCATCAAAAAAGACAAACCTACAACACTTTCTTTGTGTGTGTGTGTGTTTGTGTGTGTGTGTGTGTGTGAGAGAGAGAGAGAGAAGGGGGGTTCTTCCTCTTTCCTTTTTCAATTTTTATTGTAAAGGTAATGTACAAAGGGATTACAGTAACGAAGTCAGTTTTTGAGTACATTTCTTTTAAACCATGTCATCCATTCCCTCATTTTCTCATGATTTTCTTTCCTTCTGATTCCCATTCCTACCAAGTTGTATAATTAATTTCCAACATAGTGTCTAGTGAGTATCACTGATGAACTAGTTCATCCTTTGTCCCACTTTTCTATGCTTCTCCTTCCATTCCCCAAATCAGAAAAACTTACATACAAGACAAAAGGTACAAAATGTAGTGACACAAGTGGGGGGTGGGGGGAATAAAAAAACTGCAAAAGCAAAAGAAAACTAAGAGAATTATTTTTCACTAGCAAGTCTTCATTAATAGAGATCCTAAAGAGAGTTCTTCAAGTGAGAAAACAATGATTCAAGGAGGAAAATCAGAGATTCAGACAAAATATTTTAGACATGTAAGGAAGGAAGAACAGAAAGAAAAATATGGGAAATAGATAAAAACTAAAAATAAAATGTTACAAACTTAACCAGTAATTACTTTAGGTACTCATGTAATACTTCAATTTAATAGAGGCTGTAAAATAGGTTAAAAGAAAAAAGATAAAAGATTCAATTCCTTGCTCTTTATAAGAGATATATTTTAACTATTAAGGCTGATAGATTAAGCATAACTAAATAGAAAAGGATATACCATAAAACTGTATGCATAGACAAATCTTAAGTTACAGATAAATTATATTTCAAAAAATATGTTACCAAATAGAAAATGGAAACCCTTCATTATAATAAAAGTGATCATGTCATAGGAAGATATAATCATCACAAATGTTTATACATGTAGTAACAAAATTTCAAAGTACATTAAATAAAAATTATATACATATATGTATATAATAATACGTACATACACACATACATACATACATACATACATATATATGCCAGATGTAGACTCTGCTCGCATGGTCTCATCCTGTTCCAATTCTGGCAATTTTGTTATGTACCTTAGAAGAATAGGAAGTAGAGATATTGATGAGCCCATAGTATAGAAGGATATGCAGTGTAAGCGAATGAATAGAATGCAGATGGACAAAAGACATAAATGATAAATGAAAAACAGCTACATGAAAGAATTCAAGTCTTCATCCTACATGTGCTAAAATAATTCTAGAGACTTAGCCATTAAGAGAGATGATCGTAAACCTCCTGAAGATGAAAATGATGGAATAGAGCATTACTCAACAAGTATCTAATGCCACATTTCTTTTGTTTTCTTTTCAGACCCTAAATCAATGGAGTGAACATCATATGGAGTACATGTGGGCAGCCTAAGCAATTATGAAGATGTCATCATGGTGCCTTCATGGGAATTGTCAGGTTACAAGTTATGCAGCCATGGATTATATAATGAATCCCTGAATAGAAACAGCCTTGGGTTACTTGTGTGTGGAGGATCTCATTTTGTTATGTATTTGGATGCATCAAGTGCTGTTTCCAAAGCATGGTTGTCTTTCAGTTGGAGATGCAAGTGAGTCAGTCAGCCATCACTATTAATTAGTACTCTTAGTCTTTCATGAGTTACCAACTGGGAAGTTACTTCCTCTGTGAACAAAGTTTGTTTTTCATTATTTCTATTTGTTAGATGAATAAGACCATAATTATGAAGAACTCGAAAATACTCTGAGGAGAAATATAAAGGCAAGATAAATACTACTAATAGTGTGATGTATCTTCTCTCTGTCTCATCTGTCTGTCTTTGTCTCTTCTCTGTCCTTTATTCTCTTCTCCTTTCCTCTCCCCTTCTTCTACTCCTTTTCCTTCTCCTCTTCCCTCTCTCTCCCCTCTTTGTGTGTATTTATATCAGATATACGACAAAGACCAGAAAAATTCCAGGTTTTGTCAAGGGATATATGAGATCATAAATCATTGTTCCAAAATGACTTCACCGATTTTAATGACTTTTTTAAGGAGAAAAAAAGAAATCACAGACCATCGTTTAATGCCTGACTTTTATTCAAATCTCAGGTGGAATATTTAGAAGAAATCTTGGAGAGACTACAAGAATCTAAGCAAGCACTCCTTGAGTTGGTTCAGTTTTATAAATGGCATAGTTGAGATAAAAACTACCTCATTTCTAAATTTGTCATAGAGCCAAGGATGTAAAGAGGGAAATGTTAGAATATATGAGTAAAACAAAGAAAATCCGTATTCATGAAGCATCTGTGCATCAGGAAATGTTTTTGTTGCTTTGTATACATTTTCACATAGAGCTCGCAAACTAACAATACAAGTTCAGCATTACCTCCCAGTGGCATTGAGGCCCAGATGGGACTAATTAATTTGATTGCTGGGATTCAATCTATAGCTCTTCATAACTCCAAATAACAGTTTCATCAGGATTTTGGTACAATAAATCAGGAGATTGTTTTTTTGTCTCTATTTTCTTGTGAAGAGAATATTAGAACAGTCTTCTCTCCTCTTGTCTACATTTGACTAGAAATAAAGTCTTCCTCATTTTCTGCCTCATTTTTTTCTTACCTTTTCCTTTACGCTTGACAAACCTGGCTTCTTTACAGAGTCTTAGCCCAAGGTTGGCAGATCTGAGGGATGAACTGCCCTCTGTGGAGGTGGCAAAAGCCCTTTCCATGCTGAAATCTCCATTCTTCTCTCTTACTCCTCAGCACTGTAGCTGTAGCTGAGCACTAGTCTTCTTTGGTCATTGTGCCTACACAATTGCTTCTCCTATTTCAGACTCCAGAGAGAGCTGGCAGTTACTGCTCGCAAGTTTTGTTTTCGTTGTTGTGGTGGTGGTGTTTTTTTTTTGGTTTTTGGGTTTTGGGTTTTTTTGGTCAGTTGTGGGCCTGAACTCTCGGCCTGGGCACTGTCCTTCATCTCTTCAGCTCAAGGCTATTGCTCTACCACTTGAGCCACAGCACCACTTCTGGCTTTTTCTGGTTATGTGGTGGTAAGGAATCGAACCCAAGGCCTCATACATGCAAGGCAAGCACTCTACCACCTAGCCACCTCGCCAGCCCCTGTTGTTATTTTTTTGTTAATTAAGAAGTAAAGGACAGACCAAGGAAGCTCTATTTTCCTCTTAGCTGACCTCACTTATTTATGTTATGTGCCTTTCCTACAGGCCTTCAAGCTTTTGATTACTCTGACTGAAATATTCTGTGAGCTTTTGAAGGTAACAACTAGCTCACTGGATAAACTCAACTCTGGGGATAGGCTGAGGTCAGCAACCCTCCCTGTTATATTCTTTTATTCTACATTTCGTATTTGTTTTCCAAATTAGTCATGTCCATTACCCAAATGAATTCTACTTTCTCAGACTGCCAAATATATTGAATGAACTCTAATGACCAGTTTTACATGACAGACTGTTGCTTTACTACCCACCTTTATAACTCCTCCCGCCCACATCCCATAGCCTCATTAGGTCTCTGTTCCTATATTCTCCAGGAAAAAAAAGATATTCTAATAGCACAAGAAAAAATAAAACAATTTCCCAAAGCACTCACATTACAGATACAGAATCAATTATATCTTAAAGATTTTTTTAAAGTTTTTTTTTTATTGTGAAAATACTGTACAGAGGGGTTACAATTACATGAGCAAGGTAATGAGTACATTTCTTATCTAGCATTGTTGCCTCCTCCTTTGTTTTCCCTCTACCATCCCTGCCCTCCCATCTCCACAACTAAACTCCGAACCACCACCACCACCACCACTTCCCCCCTCCCGCCCTGCCGAAGTTGTAAAGTTCATTTTTCAACATACGTTAGAAACAAAAGCAAAATAGATTACTGATAAAGGCATTAGATAGTGGATCCATATCACAGTATATTATTGCATGTTCGGAGATTTTGTTTTGCAATCACCAACCTTAGTTTGCATTCATTTAGTTTTGTAACATATACATAAACATATTCATATGTATATACAGATATATCCTGCATTTCTCTAGATTAGAAATATTAACTGTAAATAAGGCTTAACTAAAACTATAATTAAATATTTAAAATGATTGATTGTATACCCATAAGATTTTCCACATTTCCTGGTTAATGTTATATATAGCTGAAAAGAGGAAACATGTGCTTGAGCTATTACTGCACAGCTGGATCCAGAAGCAATAATGAAAAATAAATGCTAATCATTACCTGGGGAAGGAATTGGCTGAGGATGGGTTGAGGAAAGTGGTTCAGTGTTTTCACTCTTGATTGAATGCTTGACTGGTGTGGAGGACACTGCGATGAGTACAGAGCTCAAACAAAGAATTGTCTGACTTGTGGTTATGGTTCTGATGTTGTCTTGGTTTCTTGAACTAATGGTAGCTAGAACTTGGCTTGGAGATAAAAGTACGATAGTCACAGGAATGGAGGTTACTCAGTCCTCTCAAGTATGTTGTATTCTATTTTGGCTCAAGGTATATTTGCTTCCTTTCATCTTTGGGATAAAACCCACTGAAATGAAAGCCAGCCAGCCATATCAGATCCAAGCTAGACTCCCTCAATAGGTGTTCATTCAAATTTTACCTTCCTATCCAAGGTTATGGTTCTCCTTGCTTCCACCTGTCATGTTATCTTTCTACATCTTATAAAATAGTTAATCTCACAGTACAGGAACGACAAGCTGCAGAGCTAGGAGAGTGATTTTCATTATGTTTCATTTCTATTATGACTCTTGCAACTGGTTTACAATAACTCACTCACCTAAAAATAGTTTGAGTCTGCAAATGCATGTAACAGTTCTACTTGTTTCATCGTACTCTCCCGTTCTTCCCTGCTTCATACAGTTTTGAATTGCTGCAGTCAACTTTCTCATCAAATTCCTCAACATTTTCTTCATCTGTAGACAGGAAGATTCCACCTGAAAAGCTCTGAGAATGCATCTGAAGTGGATAATAAGGTAGAACTTTATGGTTTGGGGGTCGACAAGGCCCTGGGAAATGTGAAAAATGTCACAAGAACAAATTCTTGCTACAGATAAGAATGTGCTTAGCTTGGATAGAGAGCCATATGAAGCTATCATCTTTTGATGAGTGTCATGCGGATCAACACAACTGGAGTTGCACTGTGCAGATGTGCATGGTTTCAGACAGGAATGTTGTTTGTTTGCACTAGGGAATTTTCTGGCTCATTCCAAGACATAGGAGCGTTGAAAGGGAGCTTTGGGTGAAGTATAGTGTGAAAACCCATTGGGAAGTTTGCTGTCACCATAGCCAAATAATTTCATCTACAATGTGCATTTTACAGTATCCATGCTTTTCAGATAAACAATAGCTGTCTCCTCCAATGATTCTTTTCTTATCTACTATTCTTGGGGCATGTTCAGGTAAGCTATACATCTGTTTAATAACCACTATGTGTGTGATATTTACACTTTGGATGTGAAGATAGAAAGGCTTGTGTTATAAAAGAACACAAGTCATTTGTCATTTGTCTAAATAAGAGTATGTTAAATTAGAGCCTGGTGCTGGTGGCTCACATCTGTAATCCTAACTACTCAGAAGGCTGAGATCTGAGGATCGTAGTTTGAAGCCAGCCCAGGCAGGAAAGTCCATGAGACTCATCTCCAATAAACTACTCAGAAAAAGCCAGAAGTGTTACTGTGGCTCAAATGGTAGAATGCTAGCTATGAGCAAAAGAAGCTCAGGGATAGCACCCAAGCCCTGAGTTCAAGCCCCAGGACTGGCAAACAAAAAAGAGAACTTTCATTCTGACATTTTTCATCCATTCTATTATTGCTATCAGGTTAGTTGTAAAGGTTCCACGTTTCTGAGAGAGAGAGAGAGAGAGAGAGAGAGAGAGAGAGAGACAGAGACAGAGACAGAGACAGAGACAGAGACAGAGACAGAGAGAGACAGAGAGACAGAGACACAGAGAGAAAGAGAGAGAGAGAAGGAGAGAGAGAAAGACAGAAAGACAGAGAGAAAGACAGAGACAGACAGAGAGACAGAGACAGACAGAAGACAGACAGACAGTGAGAGAGGGAGAGAGAGGAGAAAGAGATAGACCCACAGACACACAGACACACAGACATACAGACATACAGACATAGAGATAAGAGAGAGGTTGTCATAATTTTTCCTAACAGAAGTTTAAAATCTACCTAAAATGAAATGACTACAATGGTACACTTAAAGCATGAAGGTTCCCCAAAGTCAACACTTACCTAACTCATCACTGCCCTTTAGGTAATGTTTCTGTTTCCTTCTTTGATCATTACAGAGAGATATACCATCCATCCTATTTTTTCCCAATTAATTCATCCTACCAAGATTTTGGCATAAGGTCAGAGACAGATATGTAAACAATTCTGTTCAATTCAACTACTCAACAGAAACATCCCCCAAGTGCCTTTTTGTCTGCCAGTCTTTGTGCTAAGGATACAAAGAGTTTGTTTTCCTAAGGAGCCCCCAGAGACGCTTTAAACTAAGAATCAGATGATGAACAACATTTACTGGGCATCTGAGGAGCACAGAATCTGCTGGCTCATGTAGTTGTGAAACATAGATTCCAACTATCTCCTCTAACTTCTGAGATGTGAATTAGACCTTTTTAATTCTATCAATAGTTTGCAAACATGTGATGATAAATTGAAGAGACTGAGAAAAACTAAATGCAAGAGTCAAATAAAATTACAGCTTTAATCATTATATGGACAACTTAGTCACTTAACTATCAGCACTCATCAGCTTTGTTTTTTTGAGTTGTATTAGATCATTCTCCATTAGAATAACAAAAAAAAGTCTACTTTTTTTGTGTATGTGTCCTGGTACTAGGGCTTGAACCTGGGACCTGGGTACTATACTTTAGACATTTTGCTCAAGGCTGGTGTTCTACCTCTTAAGCCATAGCTCTACTTCTGGCTCTTTTTGTTTTGGTAGTTAATTGGAGAAAAGAATTTCATAGACTTTACAGTACAGGCTAGCTTTGAACTGCAATCCTCAGATCAAACTTCATACATGTTCTTTGATTAATCAAGTTAAATAGTCACTCGGGAGTACAAAGGAGATTTCTAAAAAGATGGATAAAGAAATGCTTGTTGAGAACTTTGCTTTCTTTGTAGAAATCAAGAGAGTTTGGATATTTTGGTAGAAATGGTACGAAGAAGGGAACAAAACAATTAACTGAGTTCAAAAGAATGTGTCATTCTTAACTGAAGCTCTAATTACTGGTGTGATTGGTTTGATGATCTTTGACAAGAAAAGCAATGGGAGAAGTAAGTAGAGAACTGGAACAGTACAGGAGTAGCTTGAATCTTCCATCCTTCCCTCCCTCCCTCCCTCCCTCCTTTTATTCCTTACTCATATCAGGGGCTTTAACTCAGGGATCTGATGCTCCCTTGGCTTGCTTGTTCACTACTGGGGCTCTACTACTGGGAGCTACAACTCCAGTGTGGCATTTTGCTGGTTAATTGGAGCTGGAATATTAAGAACTTTTTGTCAAGACTGGCATCAAAACATTCTATTCTAGGCGTCAGCCTCCCAGTCTCTAGCTCAGGAGTGGTTTACATGAAATGGGAGGGGGAGCAAAGCATCTACTAGTTTCCCTCCATCCCTCAATCAAATGAAACTAGGGCTTGTGAGCAAGAAAAAATATTCCTAAACCTTGGGGGTATCTCTTAAGAAGACTGCCCCTTATTCCTCTGCATGGATTTAGGTATCAGTCTTGTTGATAGGTATTGATGTTATAAAGTGGAGAAAAGTGCGTTGTAGCCTGCTGTTTTGACTACTCAAAGTAGAGCATGTTGGCATAGCATGACTAAGACAAGCTGACTAAAACAACTGTCTCAAATCTGCTGGTGCTTTCACAGGTTCATACATATATGAAAGCTTATCAAATTTTATACTTGGTATATGTTTAGGTCTTTGCTTGTCAGTTAATTCTCAATGAAGCTGATTTAAAAAATAAAAAAAAATTCAATGCTTTAACTGCAGGAGCATTTGAGTTTTCCACCATCCTACTGAAGGGTTGGACTACTATTAGACATTTTAGCAACCTTCTGTTAGTCATTTCTCTAACAGAGAAATAAAAACTATGGTGTCCAGTGTGAAATGTTGTTGTACACGAAGATTCTCCAGTTTTTGTTTTTATCTGAATGTGCTATATGAGCAATTGTCAACTGACCTTTAAACTAACAAGCAAGTATATTTAGGGTTGTCTCTTAGTGAAGACAATTGGTCATATAGCTTTGACTCACCCCTCTTCTGTCCCTTGAAGCAGAATCCAATTGGGAAGACTGCTAAGCATCTGAAAAAAATGACATTATAGAATTGTGAGTGGGGAAAAATCGAGTAGCAAATAATCTCTCATGCCCTGCTTCAAAATCACTCCTTAACTTCTGAATCTTCCTAAGTGAGGATTGTTCTTACTTTAAAGGCTCCTAGATTCTTATGGTTCATAACTTGGAGAAAACAAAAGAAAATAACAAGAATCTTGCCTTGGGATTCTCATGTCTCTGTCTTTGGCTAAATTAGTTGCCCTAAATGATTAAGTTACTTGTTACATGAAAAGTCTGGTTGATGAGTTTGAAGCTTGGCTATGACTGCAACAAATCTATGCCTGATACCCAAAAGCTGCACCATCATATGTTTAGCACACCTCGGTTTTCTTCTCCATACTTCACCCTAGTTCCTCAAGATTGCTTATGCTACATGATCCTCACGTTATTTACATTTTCAAAGGCAAACCAACTTTGGAAAGAACAATAAAATTGGATTTGTTTTATATCCAATATATTTAATGAGGCTTCTCCCCTTTAATCATTACAAGCTACAATAGGACAAAATTAAAGTGAGTCTCGTATTGGAGGAGTTGTTCATCCGTTGTGAGAGAGAACAGATTATTCCAGTCTCCTATGAACATCTGCCACCTCCCCCCCCCCCCCCTTTTGTCAAGAAAGGACATTCCCAGCAGTGTTCTAATACTGGATTGAGGATACAGAAATTGAAAGGATAAGGGGATAAATCTCTAAACAATTTATTTTTTTAGTTTCAATTTTCAAGTGTAATGGATTGTCCCAAATAGGAGTTCATGAGAGGGGAGGAGAATAGAGAATCTGTTTAGTGAGGAGTAGAGTGGACAATACATTCCACGCATACAATGTGTATGTGAAGATAAAAAGGAGCTCTTCCCCTCCCCACTTCTTCCAGTCACCTACCATGAATGGAATTGGGATCATTCAAGTTTTCAGGTCTATAAATGGCTGCCTGACTGATACAGGAAATGTTTAATAATTCAGCATCCTTGAGACTTAACTGCCTGCCTGTCACAATGCCAGCCTTCTTCTCCTGAGATCATCAGGATCAGTCTATTGTTCATGTGCCAAACCTTTTGACATCTATTGTTACAAATGACCCTACTTTTTTTTGAAGCTATTTATCATGTTCATAGATCATGTTCATAAATGGAATAATGATTCCATTTATAGCAGATGTTTCCTTCCTGTTCTTACCAAGATAGGAGATGGAAAGTGTCTAATAAATGCAGATATGTGGATTGGTAATATGCTGCTAAAAGCCTGTCCTTTAAAATAAAATGGACTTAGTAAAAAGAGTCTACTTGCCACCAAAAATGTTGGTATGATGCCACATCCTACTAGTCCAGCACTTGGGAAGCTCAAAAAAAAAAAAAAAAGATCACAATTTCAAGACCAGTTTGGCTACCTAATGATTATTAGACTAGACTGACCTAAACAAAAGAGATCTGCCAAACACAGGTATGACAGCAGCGACAGCAACCAAAGAGTGTGACCAAATTCTGATCAATTTTCTCATCCCTGGAGAAGGTGTGTGTATGTGTGTGTGTGTGTGTGTGTGTGTGTGTGTGTGCGCGCGCGCGCGCGTGCTTTTTAGTGTCCAGGACTGATTAACACACAATCATTCTGTGTAAATCAGAGCTGTTTCTCATGAGTTCTGATCTACTCATGAAATTACCACAACTTGTTTGAAGCAGTGCTTTTCTCTGCAGTGCATGCATAGCTAAATAGTTTAGCATATGTCATATTGACTTTAGAACCTTTGTGTTGCATAATTCTAACAGTACAGGCACATTAAACTCTGCATGAGTTGTGCCTCTTGCAATTCTGTAATGGCTGTGACTTACCTTGAGTCCTTCAGTCCTTTAGTATTTATTTTTCCAAAGCATGGCTTCATATAGCACTTCTGCTTAAGAGGTTCTTGATTGTCCTAGAATTGTCTCCAACATCTGCCTGATGAGCTAGGATTTCTGTTACAACTGCACCACAGCAGTTTCTTTCCTAGTGTCTACGATTGTGCTTTGCTGCCTCCTGAAGCAGCATGTTGGTCCATCCATGCTGCTTCCTGTTAGCAACTATTTGGAATTCTTTCTGGAATGTTAGATGGGAAGGGAACTTTGTAATTAAGTTCCAGCTATACCCATTACTAACTCATATCTCATAATTATAAACTCTCTACCTTCCCTTTTTCCATCTGTATAATGTGAATCATAGCACCATCATTCCAAGATCTTGATACAATTAATATTATAGTGGTTCTGTAAAGTATCAGTTCTGCCAGCATTTCGTTTCTTTCTTTTCTGAATGTTTCTGCTGAGAATGGATCACAAAAGAGATCCTTTTTTGGGGGGGGGAGGGGTTCTGGTCGTGGGGCCTGAACTCTGGGCCTGGGCGCTGTTCCTCAGCTTTTCAGCTCAAGGCTAACGCTTTACCACTTGAGCCACAGCGCCACTTCCGGCTTTTTTCTTTTTGCTTATGTGGTGATGAGGAATCGAACCCAGGGCCTCAGGCATGCAAGGCTAGCGCTCTACCACTGAGCCACCTTCCCAGCCCCAAAAGAGATTCTTATATGAGTTTTGGAGGGTGGGGAAGTAGCAGCTATATTTATAGCTCAAGCATGTTGTGGCGTATCTGCTTGCATGCCTCATTTGACAGATCTGTGATTGCTTTTCCCTTTCTCAACTTGCTGAGCCAGGTTAGTTCTGTGATAAAGTGCCTAGACTTCTTCGAGGATACCCATAACAACAAGTTCAGAGGTAAAAACAGGTGTTAGTGCTAGTCCATTCTTGGTGCTTATGCGCTCCCTCATCCATATTATCCTTCACTTTACAACAGTCTTCTCCTGTCTTTCATCTTCAGTATAAGCCTTGAAGACAACCGTCTTATATGGACTGCTTAATCAACTTTCTCCATGATATATGGGAGGCGCTCAATAATGGATGAGTGGATGGATGGGTGGACAGATGGCTGGATGACACAGACACAGTGATCTAAATGAGATAAGAAAGTGAAGAGGTTAAAAAAAGAACTTAAAATATGGAAACTTGGTCTATTCTAGAAACTACCTATGCATGTACTGACAATCAGTTTGGTGAAATTCAGGTCAAGTCATATGTTTTTTGACAATCAGTCAATGACTTTCTTTACCTCTGTTGATAACTTTCAAACCTTTCTGCTAATAAGGTGGTATGTGGCCATCTAGGTTACATTCAAGTTATTAAATAAAGGCAGCTAACATATACATACTCTCCTTTCCTTTGCTTATGCCTTCACATGGTATCTGATTCACAGTATATGCTCAGTAGATATTTAATGAGAAAAGAAATTTGTATTCTGGTTTGTTTGTTTTTGTGCCAGTCCCAGGCCATGAACTTTGGGTCTGGGTGCTGTCCCTAAGCTCCTTTTGTTCAAGATCAGTGCTCTACCACTTGAGCTACAGTGCCACTTCCGGCATTTACTGTGATTAATTGGAGATAAATGTCTCATGGACTTTTCTTCCTGCATTGGCTTTGAACTGTGATCCTCTGATCTCAGCCTCCTGAGTAGCTAGGAACACAGGCATGAGCCACCAATGCCTGGCTTGGTTGGATTCTTACAGCCACGAAAGGAGACAGGACAGTCTGTCTCCTAGGAAATATTCATTGTTTGTGATGAACAGTCTAGCCATACTGATCAAATTTTTTTAGCCCCTTGTTACTAATTTCTTTTATAAGGAGAATTTTGATTAGCTAGGAAGCTCTTAACAGAAGTGACGAGCTATGTATAAAGGGGATGATAATTTCTGAAGTCAATAGACAGAGATAATGAGGAACCTTCTCAGCAAGTTTATGTATGCAAAAGCAGAGTTTGGAGTACTTAGGTGCCTGGGACAGGGAGTGGCTATAAAGATCTCATGATAGACAGTCAATGATCCAACAGAAGAAAGCAATGGTGCTGTCAGTGTGAATGGACTATCTTGATTTAATAATAATAATAATAATAATGATAGCTACAAATTAGCTATCAATAATGGCACATTTGATATAAGCCTACTATGGTCTTGGACACATCACATACACAATATATAAAGTTACAACTATTAACATTGAGGTTCTGAAAAGTCACATCACTTTCCCCTGGGTTATAGACCTAATGAATGTGAATGCTGAGTTTCATCTTATACATAAGTGACCCCCAAATCTCTACATTGGAACTCATCTGGAATATTGCTTATAACAATATTTTAGTTGATGCTAAATGTTACACTTATTAATGATTAGATCTAAATTATTAGCTATGCTGTCAAACTATCAGAGTAGAGACTGCTCCCTTGTATGGGTGAGGAGAGTTTGCCAAAAAATAGGTAATCCCCATAAAGCAAGTTGTGCCAAAAGCATTGATATGGAACGTAAGTGAATAAATGTTAGTTTTCAGGTAAGCGGTAAGAGGTAAGAGGCAAGAGGTAGTTGTATGAAAAAAAATAGTTATTAGGCAATTTAATCTTCTCTGTGACCTTCTATTTGTTGTCTGACTGGGTCTGGGCCTGAATAAGTAGCTGCAAGCTCTAGTTGCTGTCTTGCCTGGCTCAGTAAATATGTTCAATGGACAGGGGAAAATGATTGTTTCCCATTGCACTGTTATTAGAAATTGAAGTTTCCATATAATAGAGCCAATTTTTCGGTTCTGTTGAACTTCAGTTTTCTACCTTGAGAAACATAAAGATTGACCAAAATGTATAACCTGCATATTACAATTTCAAACTTTATAAAAGAAAATCCACATTATCAAAGGTGTGTGTGTTGTGTGTGATGTCAAGGAATAAAATAAGGAAATTGAAAATTTAGGCAACTAGATTTGCTAATTTCCTTATTTCTATCTTGTCTCTCTCCTCCCTCCCTCTCTCTCTCTCTCTCTCTCTCTCTCTCTCTCTCTCTCTCTCTCAGAGCCTTTGTTTAGCTCGACAATGAAAGGAGGCTGGTTTGTTTTGTTTTGCAGAATTGTTTGGAAAAGCATCCTTTTAGACTCCATACCATTCTCACCAGTCTGCAGCTGGCTCTCAGACCTGCCTTATTCATTTAGGGCTTATCAATGATGTATCTGAAGGCATCAAGCTTCAGGGGCTTAAAGAAGAAGAGCATCAGTTTGGGGCTTGTATTCTCAATTCATCTTAACTTTACTACTTGTCCATGGGCTGATTTTATTTAGGCCCTAGGCCCCCAGGCCTGTAATCATTTTCATGGCAATAATAGCAATTTCCTTCAGGCAGAATCTAACCTGAAGGAATCTCATTTTTGCCAAAGTCCAAGTTGGTTCAGAGAAAGTGACTTGAGGAACTAATGGAAAAGAAAGGAATTGATGTCCATCTGACCCCAAATAGTAAGTCATGTGCAATTTATTCCTCCATTTCACCTACCTTACAGCAAACATTTAGTGTTATGGTGAAACATATTCCCCACTTTCAAAGAGATGTTAATTTTATAAGGGGGATGGAATTGCAAAACAGCATCTTTATTTCCACAGTATGGCTGTCTTCTATGAGAATAGGAAAAACACACAATGCATAGAGAGAAGGGACCCTCCACCCACCCTCCTTTGTTCAAACCCTAGACATTCATTTCCCAAAGTTGTTCCTCTTCCTCCTCATGTGTGATTAACCAAGTCCTTTCTTTCCTAACATCTTACAGGCTCATAAAAACTCTCTACATTTCCACAACAGTATGACTTTGGGAAACTTCCATCTCTGACCTTGTTAAAATCACAACAGCCTTCTTCTGGGTGTCCTTCCTATTATTGCTTCTTACACATATTTTTGCAAAAGTAATTCTTCAATGTTTTTTCCATTGACTTCATGAAAGTACCCAAGGAAATTCTGACTGACAGTACATTTTTTGGTTGTTTTTCATTAACTATACCAATGTTTACTGAACACCTATGTCATGCCAGTGTGCTCTATAGAATGAGCAAATGGGGCCTTTTCTACAAATTAAGATTCTTTATTCAGTAGTTTTATTGAGAGGTCAAAATGAGATAACTTTGAGAATGTCTTGAAAACATGGAAATATATAGGTAAGGACTGGTAAGGTTGTAACTCAGGTTGTTTGGTAATGTTGTAGAAATGCTACTTTTCCAGCATAAGGAAGGATTAAGATCTAAAAAATAATGTTTATTTCTGATAGTTGTTTTGTTCCCAAGCTGGATAGCTTGGGAACGCTCCCAAAGGCCTCATCTCCTATGACTACCAGTGTTCTAGTTCATTGTGTGGATTAAATAAAACATCTGAGACAGGGTAATTTATAAAGACTAGAAGATAATTTTTTCACAGTTCTGGAGGTCAGGAAGTCCATCATCAAGGTACTGGCCTCTGGTCTGGTGTTCTCACATAGCAGATGTTAGAAGGGAAAGCAAGCCAGTTGCTTTAGCAAGATTCTAGGTCTTAGTCCACTAACGAGGGAACAGGCTTTCCTTGGCTTAGTCTTTTTTAAAAGGCTCACCTCTTAGTTGTGACAATGACCACTATGACACTTCCAACAATAAGTTTCTCACATACACTTAAATCATAATGATCACTTTGGTGATTAGTCTCAACATATGAATTCTAGTAGTGAACCAAACTTCGACCATAGTGGTACTGGATCTTCCATTTATTAGCTTTGTATCCTTTGAACAACTTCCTTAAGCCTGTGAAAAGAGGATTATAACACCTACAGTTCATTGTAAGAGTTAAGTGGAAGCATTTAGCTCAGTTCCTGGCATGTAATAAATGCTCAATATAGGCCAGTTATTATTTCCCTTTCCAAAACATGGGGTTCTACAAGGCCTGTGTACAATCAAGAGTGTAAAAGAGGTTTTTGTATGCATGCGTATTTACTGTGTTTACTCATATATATCTTTGTTCATTTATCCCCCTTTTGTCTCCTGTAAATACAGGAGACAAACTCTAAAATCCTTCATTGCTGTAAGAAATACATTGAGAATTAAGAACCTCATTTCAGGGAAGTCATCTCAGAGAGAAGGAAAAAAAAATCCATCTGTAAAAGCTGATTTTTTGCACGAAGAAAATCTGCCAAGCTGAGGCTCATTAGCTGAGCGATTCTCAAGCAGGCTTGAGCCAGGTGTGGGCTGACAAAATCGACCCTGCTGTGCGAATGAGCAGGGCGAAGGTTCACAACTTGTAAAAGCACAAGCTCTTTTCCCAGTGAGGAGAACACAGAAGAAATGTAGACTCCTTGAACAGAGAAACTATGCTATTTGGTTTGAAATATGTCTCTCTCTCTCTATGTATATGTTTACTCCTCTTGGGTCTTATCAAAAAGACCATATTTTTTAAAAGTTTAGCACTCCACCCTCCCCCAGTCCAGATTGGAGTTGTGTCTAAATTAACAGGACCCAAGTGAAGGATGAATGTCGGATCCCATTCTGAAAACCTTCTCTGGAGACTCCCTTCAGAAACTTCTGCCCGACAACACAGCAAAGAGACAGAACTGCTGAGATCATTCAAGCAAAAGGAAACATTTTATTTACAACGTTACTAATGAATTTTTCCTGCTTCATTTTGCGTTCCCTCTCTTTAAGTAGGCTCTATAAACTCTCATAAGAGAGAGCATGGTATCACTACCTGGTCTGTCTGGGAGACGTTCCTGAATAGCACATACAAGCAAGCTGCCTATAAGAACCCAAAGAATTCCTAACCCAGTAACACCTGCCTTGGATTATGTATCCCTCAACCACTTTCATTTACATACTTAGGTTAAAAAAAGAAGCTCATTCTCTTCTTATTTTACGTATTTGCTCACAGTGATTATATTTTCTATGTATATGGTATGTGTGTGTGTATGTGATCTTTATCAGATATTCAACACATTTTACAAGCACCTCAGTAACTTGATCCTCAGCTTAGTCACAGAGAAAAGTGATGTTACTGTAATGTCTATGGGGAAGGAAAGGGTGAGTCACAGAAACAAATCTTTGAAGAAATATGGGGCAAATCTTACTAAAACTGTAAGAAAAGGTCATGGATTGGCACCAAATAGTTCTGGTACCAGAACTTGAACTCAGGGCCTTGTACTCTTGCCTGTCCGTTTTGCTAAAAGCTGGTACTGTAACCCTTGAACTACATCTTTACTTCTGGGATTTTATTTTACATTTTTACATGTTGTTATTGTTAAGATGCTGCACAGAGAGGTTACAGTTACATGAGTGAGGCAATGAGCACATTACTTGTGGATTACTGTTAGCCCTTCCCTTCCTTGTTGTCTTACTATCTCTTCCCCTCCCCCCCTCCCCTACTCCTATCCCTGCCCTCCCCCCCCCCCCCAACCGGCTTCCTGAACTTGTAAAATTCATTTCCAATATACTGTCCTGTGAGTATCTTGGTTGCAATGGGCAATGGGTCATCCTGTGTCCTTGTTTCAGCGTTTTGTTATACCCCTTCCTCTCCCCAGATTAGGCATATGTACATACAAGATGCAGTGTAACAAAATTGAGCACAGTAACAACAGGGGATATGCCACAGGGGAAAGAACATACAAAGGAAACAACAAAAACAAAAAATAAAATCACATGCTACCTTTAAAACAATAACAATAAAGACAGACCTCTTGTGTCCATATCTTGGGGTTCATTTCACTTAGCATCATCTTATATGGTCATTTGTACATGGTTTTTGAGCTTTTCAGCTCCTCTCAAAGATTATCCTATATGTATACTAATTATTGCAAATACGGGAAACATGGGACCTAATTTTCTTTGGGACTGGGTAACTTCACTTAATATGATTCTTTTCCAAATCTTTCCATTTCCTAACATATTAGGCAGTGTCATTCTTTCTGATGGAAGCATAGAATTCCATTGTATATATGTACCACATTTTCTTTTTTTTTTTTTTGGAAGACTCTTTTTATTTAAATATAATTTTATGATATTTAAGTAGTAGTACAAAGTAATTGCCATTCAATAAATGAGTTTATAAGTACAATGCATATTAATGTCATTTCTCTTTCATTATTCTCCCCAATCCATCTCTCCTAACCCAAACCAATGCCATCCCTCAGTTTTCTTTCTTTTTTTTTTTAAATTTAATTTTATTTTATTTGAGAACATACTGTACAGAGGGGTTACAATTACATGGGCAGGATAATGCATACATTTCTTACCAAGCATTGCAGCCTCCTCCTTTGTTTACCCTTCACCTCCCTTCCCAGCCTCCCCCCTCCCCCCCACCCAATCATACCTCCCCTCCCCCCCCCCCCCGACATTGTAAAGCTGGTTTTGACATGACATTTTTGTACCACATTTTCTTGATCCACTCATCTACTGAGGGGCATCTGGGTTGGTTCCATATCTTCGCTATAGTGAATAATGCTGCAATAAACATAGTTGTGCTGGTAGCTTTAGTGTGGCCTTGTTTGTGATTGTTTGGGTAAATGCCCAGAAGTGGGATTGCTGGGTCATAGGGGAGCTCTATGTGGAGTTTTTTGAGGAACCTCCATATTGCTTTCCAAAGTGGTTGAACAAGTTTACACTTCCACCAACAATGCAGTAGGGTTCCCTTCTGTCCACATCCCCTCCAGCATCTGTTGTTATTAGAGTTCTTGATTATAGCCATTCTAACTAGGGTGAGGTGGAATCTCAATGTTGTTTTGATATGCATTTTTTTATGGTTAGATAAATTGAGCATTTCTTCATGTGTCTATTGGCTGTTCTTATTTCCTCTTCAGAGAAGTCTCTTTTTAAGTCTTTAGCCCCCTTATTAATCGAGTGGTTGTTTCTTTGAGGATTGTTTTTGGGTGACTTAATTTTTTGAGTTCTAAGTATATTTTAGATACAAGGCTCTTGTCTGTTGTATATCTAGTGAAGATGATCTCTCAGTCTGTGGGCTTTCTATTGATCTTGCTAGCTATGCCCTTTGCCATGCAGAAGCTCTGCAATTTCATGCAATCCTATTTGTCCAACCTTTCTTTGATTTGTTGAGTTTCTGGGTCTCTATTAAGAAAATTTTGGCTTGTGCCAAAGAGCCCTAGAGTTTCTCCTATTCCTTCCTGTAATATTTTCAGGGTGTCTGCTACTTCTGGGATTATTTGCTGGTTCATTGGAGAGCAGAGTCTCTTGATTTTTGTCAGCCCAAACTGGCTTCAAACCATGATCCTCATATCTCAGCCTCTTGAATAGATAGGAGTACAGGCATGAGCCACTAGTGCTCTGATCATTTGATTCTCTTTGGCCAATGAAATATAAGTAAAACTAAATTTAACATGTTGAGTTCTCTGCCTTTCTTTTCATCTGCCTCACTAACATATGAATATCAGATGATAAAGCTTCAGTGTTTTGCTTTTGTGTGAGTATGACATGGAGAAACCACTCTACAAGCCTGCAATGCACACAGAACAGGAACAAGGAAAACACCTTGGTTGCTTTATGCCACTGACCTTTAGTAATATTTGTTCTAATAGCATAACCTAGCCTATAAGGCCTCCCATTAGCATATACTAAATGCATATAACTTTTGCTTATATACCAGAAATAGATTAAGGAGCTTATAAATATGTAGGATAGCATGAAAATGGGAATTAGTAGCATCTTCCTTTTCTTTTTTTGTTTTATTTTTTTTTGGGGGGGGGGGTCCGGTCGTGGGGCCTGAACTCTGGGCCTGGGAGCTGTCCCTCAGCTCTTCAGCTCAAGGCTAGCACTCTACCACTTAAGCCACAGCACCACTTCCAGCATTTTTCTTTTTGTTTATGTGGTGCTGAGGAATCGAACCCAGGGCGTCAGGCATGCAAGACAAGCGCTCTACCACTGAACCACCATCCCAGCCCAGCATCTTCCTTTTCATAGCTAGCCTGTTCTATAGGAAGGTCTCAGTCAATTGTTCTGAGATTCTTGCCCATTCAGCAAAACAAGGGTATAGGTGCTAATATATCCAGAGTAATGATGCTTTAGAGAATCCACAATGGCTGCCCTGACCCAGCGGCTCAGGCAAATCAATCCTATTTGCTTCTCCCTCCCCACCTCCACTCTCTACATGATTTTTTTGTTTTGTTTTGCTTTGTTTTTGAGAGCTGGAGAGTACTCAAGCCATCAACTTTCTCCACAGGGACAGTGTTGACACTGATCCTCTTATTCTCTGGAGGGCCTATGTCATGGCTAAGTAACTGGACACTGCTTAATAATTTGTACAAGTCTTGCTGGGTCATGAACTTCCTCTTGTCTAATCTTCTACCTCCATTTATGAACAGAAAAAAAATCTCTCAGGATCCTTGTAGAAGGCATTCATCACAGACATTTAATAATATGGAAAAGGAGGTTAGGAAAGTACATTTACCATTAGCAACACAAATTTAACAAAACTCACTAGGTGACAGTGATGGGTAATAAAGAGCTACATCCTGGAGTCTAACACTTTACTAGTGTTACTTTCTAATTTGACAGATGAGACACATGGAGGGAGGTTTAGATGCTATCATGAGATCAGGAATGGAATGCCACTTACTGAATTGTGGTTTTAAATATCTGTTCAAACCATGCCTCAGACTCCTCATCAATACTATAATAGCTATGAGGCTATACATTACATCCAGTGTTTGTTTCATCTTTTTTCTTGCCTGGTAGTCAATAAACCTCACTGTCATTCCAGAGTCTGAATGGCTCCAGTCTTTAGAGGAATCACATTATCCTTTATCAACAGTCTAAGCCTCCATCTCACCTATTCCAATTCGATTCCACTCCTCTGGTTGTCCTATGAATACCTCAGGAAGGTTTACATATTTCACGAATGTGTTCAGACAGTTTGCATCGCCTGAGCCAGCTATAAATTTGCTAGCTGATTCTTTTTAATCCTTCCTTTCCATCATATAACTGGTGTCCCCAAACTGTAGCTCCTAATCCTTTTACTGCCTTTCTTCAAATTGCTTCTTTCCCTGTGTACAGCAAAGATGTAAATCTTGAAGGGTTATGTAAAACAGAGAAATACCTTCATGTGAGCATAGGAGATTAAGAAGAAGAGAAGGGCTAACATGCTCATTATGTTTTCATGATCCTCAGACTCAGCCTGCTCCTCACGTAAAGCTCACCAAATGGTATCTGTAAAAGCAACACCTAGAAATTGTGATGCGAACAGATTTCCCTGTTAATCATAAGTCTAAAATCTCCACTGGTGAAGCTTTGGAATGACCATTTAAACAAGCTCCCTTGAAACACTTGTGAAACACGGCCTCTATTGGAACATTGGGAAGGAAGCATTTGGGAATTTGAACGGTAATTCTCTCTTGAAGGAACAAGCTTTCATTTAACCAAAAGGAATGATTTCATAGGATCTTCATTACCTGGAATCTGGGCCTCAACTTTCCAGGTCTAGATTGAATAAAGAAAGAGAAAGTAGGAACACAAGCAATAAAAATAGTAACTACTGACCCTTAGAATCCCCACCTGGAGAAAGTGAACTTATTTGCCTATCTAGTAACAATCTCCTCTCCCTGGTCTTCATTGCTGATAACACCATTTAAGTGAGCATCAATCAAATGCTTCTGGGATTGGTTCAACTCAATCTGACTATCCTGTCTCCTCTTTCAGCTATCTTACAACCTCTCTTATGTCTCAATTCTGGACAATACCCAAAGTGAATTTTTCAAGGGTGGTAGAAGATATCTGGGACATCCTTTGCTTTTTCTCCTTGTGTATTGATAAGTGGATAATTGGTGATCATCTTTTGACCATGAAGTGAAGGAAAGGAAAGTTAAAGAAACCACTAGAGCAGAGTTAATATTCAGCTGTCCTTGGTTTCCTGTGGCTAGAGAAAAATGAACCTCTGTCTTTAAGCCGTTAAAGCTGTTTCTGTTTGTGTATTTGTTTTATTTAGCAGCTAAAAGCATTCCTTATGTCAGGCTATCCTCCTTGTAAGGATGTCATTTCAGTATAAACAAGAATTATAGCCTTTTAAACTATATAGACCCATTAGCCACTCATGATTACAGACGTCTCTATTTTGGAAACAATTCTTGGTTTCATTTTTTTAAATATCATTTTTCCTTCAAATGAAGAAAGTTTGTCTTTGAAAGTTCACCTTAAGTGTGGTTTGCCTCTACCTCAGAAGAGAGTGGAAAAGTGTTGTCAGCTTTGAAATAAGCATTTTTTCCTTTCTATTTCATCTTCTCCTTCTCCTTCACATGCGCTCTCCAATTCATGAGTCTAGAGATTTCTGAGGTATGTCTCAGAAAGAATACCCTTTATTGTAATAGGTAGCATGCAAATACTTTCACTGGTGTTCACAGTGATCTCCTAAAAAACTCTCCTGAATTTACAGGTACATTTATCATTCATTCCTCTTATCTATATTATAGAGCATATTGTAAAGTTTGTAGATATTACAAACAAATGGAAAAGTGCTGTATTTCAGGACTGTTCCATTACCCTGTGACATAGGACTCACTCTGCATTTTCCAAACAGTTCTCATTAGGTGGGATGCAAGCCAACAGCAATCTATTATGAATTTCTGTAAAGAATTCTTGCTTTCAGTCTGTTCCAGGGAACATAATTTCCATAAGGTTTTTCTGGTTTCTACAGCAATATCGAGAGACGTAATACAGATTGCCTCTCACTTTTAGGAATTTTGCCTCCATTACTCGTGTGTTAGGGTATCCACAGGATCTTTGAATATGTTCTGTTGCCTAGAAGTCTTTCCATTTCCTCCTCAGTCTAAATTCATTCTTCAACTCTCAGTGCCATTTAAAGGCTACTGTTCTCCCTGATCTTTCTTAACTAGTTCTAAATCTCCTCCTGTGTATTCTATATACCCCTCCAAAATACTCTAATTTTATGTTTTAATTTGAATTATGTGATAACTGTCTACATTTCCCCACAGATTTTCACTTCAATAAAAAGAAAGACCATGCCTGTTTTTGCTCAACAGGCTATTTTTAGTGTCTGAGACCTGATGTAGACAATAAAGAGCTATCAATAGATAAATAACCATGGAAGACATTTTTTACATAGTAATGGCTCAGATTTATCTTACATCTTATTTTGCTTACATCTACAATGACCAGAGAACTATTTTTTCTGTAATTTCCATTAACATCTTCAAAATAATGGCTGTAAAAAGAATATATTAATAGGTTTCTTTTAATGCAACATGGTCATTTTTATTGTTTTACTGTCTGAAGAGAGGCCTAGGGTATAGTTTAAATTGTAAGGTCCTTGACTAGAAATCTTGAGGCCCTGGGTTTAATCCCCATTACCACAAACAAAACGGGATGGAGACTTCATATATATTTAATTTTATCCATTCATTTGGCAGAGAAAGAAAACAAGGCACAATGATTAAGGGAGATTTTTCTAAGAATGTTCAACTGATTACTGCCAGAATGAATCATCTCTGCTGAAACTTAGTTCAACGATCTCTCCCTGCCCTTGTATTAATTCTATATATTCAGAGTCATATGAGATTACTTTGTGACCAGAGTTGGAGGAAGAATGACAAGTTGTTAGCAGTTCCATTTGGAGCCAATCTAGTTCCTCTTCAATTTTATTAAAGTACTTTTTCTAACTTAATCATTCAATCTTATGTAGACTTATCTAACATTAATGAAGATAATGTTAAAACCGAAAACAATGACATCAAATTTAATCTGTAGAGAAGATAATGTTCATTACTAAGAAATTTCAGCTTCCAGTTACTAACACCTCTGATCTTCTCTAATCTTGCTAGCAAATCATTGCTATATCAATAGCCAAAGAAGGCTGATATTTTTTCCTTGTCTCACAAACTCTTTTTCCTAGTACTTCTTTAAATTGTGAAAACTTCAAGATTGAAACTTGCAGGACCCCAATGAGCTCCTGACAAGTGATGTCAAATCAGTAGCCCAGAAGTGTTCCAGCACAGCCTGATGTTGCTACCTCATTAGTCTGATTTGGATCCAGCAAAGGATTAAATTCACAGGGCACCTCGGGTAATGATTCACTTCAGAGATCTGAGCTGAGGAACTTCTGTTTCACCGACATTTCTTTGGGAGGAAAGGAAAAAGAATCCAAATATATCTTCATTATATTTTAGTCTTTATAGTGAGGATTGCTTAGAATAGATAATATGATCTAGCAAGACAAGAAGTGAGGGAAAAGATAAAGGGTGATGTAAAGGAAGAGGAAGTAAAAGGGGTCAAAAATAAATGATTGCCTTGAAGGCTGAGTGGGAGGAAACTTATGAAGAATGAGGGTATCATAGAAAGTAGTCCGGGCAAAGGGCATAATATGTAAAGAGGCTCAGAGGTAGATAAAAGCATAGACATTGCAGGAACTGAAAGAAAATGGGTGTAGTTGGAACACAGGGAGCATGCTGGAAGGTGTATTTGGAGTTGTCACAGGCAGTCTTGGCAGCAATGATGGGGAAATCAATCTAACATTGTATGCATCGGACAACAAATAAGAATTTTAGACAGGAAGTGACAACATGTGATGCATGTGTACATAAGATATACTTGAGGTTACTGGGAGAGCAGATTTGAGAAAAGCAAGACTGCAAAAGGAAAGACCAGTTTGTAGGCCTTGAAGTATTTCAGTGAGAGCGGATAAAGGCTTGGACTAAGGTAATAAAAGTGAACTATGTTTGGAAATATAATAGAATGTATTTGTAAACAGATTGGATATAGGGGCTCCTAACTTGGTTATTAGTATTGATCAGATGACATTCCAAGTAAGACAGAAAAGATAGAGGAGAGGAGGATATAATTTTGACATGGGAATTAGGAACTACATTTCATGCACTGAGGTTTCAGATGTCTGGGAATTATCCAAGTAGAGCTGTCAAATTAGTAGTTGGATGTGTTTTTAAGCCTGGAGTTCAAGGGACAGGCCTGGGCCAGAGATATAAACGTGGAATTCATTAGCATACTTATGGCCAAATGATTTGTGATATACATGGAAAATAAGTGTTAGAGCAAGAAGACAGCCTGAGATGAAGCCCTAGGGGTTTGCTACATTGAGATGTCAGACAGAAGGGGCAAGAGATATGAGAGCAGGAAAAGAATGGTCAGTGGGACAAGATGCCAGGTGTATGGGGCAGGCTGCAGTCCAGAGAGCAGAATGCCAGGACAAGGAGGGTGATGGTAACAGTGTAAAATGATAGAGAATTCACTTGTGATAAGCACAGACAAGTGTCTGTTGGATTAGCCAATATGGTAATCACAGATAACCTTGATAAACACACATCTAGACCACATGGCAGATTGGAATGAAGAGATAAATATACTATGAGGAAATGTAGACAGTTAAATGCAGACAACTCTTTTACAAAATCGTGTGATGGTGAAAAGGGTGAATAAATGGAACAGGAACTGACAAGGAATGGCATATCTATCTATATCTAGCTACACATATATAGATAGATAGATATGCATGTATCTCTACGTATCAATATATGTAGCAAATATCAATGTCTCATCTATATCTCTACCTCTGTCTCTATCTTCTATCTCTATATAAATGATATATATATACACATACATTGATCCAGATATATCTGTGTGTACATGCATGTGTACATTCGTACACACATGCAAGATGAGATCTTAAACCATGCTTGTGTGATGAGGAAAATAAATAAGAATGATGAGAAGAGATTGGTGATACATAAAAAAAGAGTGGGTATAGGAACAGCAAAGGTCTTTAACCAGAAGGGATGGTAAGTTGACCTCTACTGTTAGGCACAGTGGGAGGCAGAGGAAGACAGCATGAGTGATAGGAAAATGTTTTACTTCCCCACTGATCATTACTAGTCTTTGACAACTTTTGAAAAAAGTCATTAATTGAGTATAAGCATAAAATAGTGGCTGTAGAAGGCTTGAGGAAAGGGGAAAAATGTTAGAGTTTTGTTTCAGAGAAAATGCAACGAGGCTATTAAAGAATTGCAGGATTTTCAGGGAAAACAGGAAAATTTTACATGTGTGGGAATGCATTTAAATTGAAATTAATTGTGTGTTAGAAATGGGAGGGATTTTGCTAGTGGTCAATAGCTTTAGTGGAATGTGGAGAAAATGAAGACAGAAGTCATCAAAAGTTCAGCCTTTTGAGGACTGTAAAATGCAGAGGGAGAAGGGAAAGACTAGAATGTTTCTGTAAAGTAGTGTGATAATGAAGGACTCTGGGCTGACCAGGTAGGCTTGTCAGGGTGTTAGGGATCTTAATAGGCAGAAAGCTCCTTGACCTGGACAATATATGTTTAACATATGGTGGTTAAAGTAAATGATATTAGGATTTTAGAAATAGGGACATTTGAAAGTCATGGAAAGGAAGTAAATGTTTGAAATGTAGGAAAAGGAAAAAGCTGTCAGAACTGAAGCTTTAAAAGAGGCCAGAGTGTTAGATGATTTGTTCATAAATATGTCTAAGTTATCAGGAAATGTAAAAAGGTTAGAATCATGAGAAAAAACTATGAGCCAGTAGAATGAATAAGAAGGAAACTGAATGAATGGAGGAAGGAGAGATCATAGGTAGCATCCGTATGGCACACACATCTTGGACAGCATCTTGGGTGTCCTCAAGGCCCATGTATTAGGGGTTTGCTACATATTTTGGTATTATTGGGAGGTGATGGGAACTTTAAGTAATGGGGCCTCCTAAGAAGTCTTTGGACTATTGAGTATATTTTCTCTTCTCTTATTTGTATGCTGGCCATGAGTAAGTGGTCATGCTCTGTCACATGTTCCTACCATGATATGCAGCCTTACCACAAGTCTTCTAAGACCTTGCCAACAGAGTGCGCAAGCCACAGGCTTCCAAGAAGTTAGAATTCTAGTGAATATTACTATGTGAGTGTCTATGTGAGGAATTCAACTTTTATGTTTCACTTTTATCAAGTGTGTGGATGACTCTCCTGGGAGGATCCTAGCACCTTGCAATATTTTAAGTAGAGAAAATGATGAGCATCTAGTGCAAAAGACTATAGGTTTCTTTTTCAGATGTAATTGGCTTGATGGTCAGTTCTGTGACTCCTCTTTTTTAATTTTTTTTTATTGTGAAACTTCTGTACAGAGGGGTTGTGACTCTTCTTAATTAGCAATTATGAGAACCATTCCTTTAAAGGCTTCTTTATATATATTCCTACCAAAAAGCTATAAAAATGGTTGCGGGTTCTAGACAAAGCTTTAATTTTCACAGCTGTGTGTGTGTGTGTGTGTGTGTGTGTGTGTGTGTGTGTGTGTGTGTGTGTGTGTGTGTGTATGTGTGTGAAAGAGAGAGAATATATTTTTTGTTATTGTTATAATGTGTTCCTTTGCAAAATGTTTTTCAGAAAAGTCCTCAGATAACAAAAACGGCACACATATTTTTAATCCAAAAATACTTATTGGGCATCTAGTATGAACAAGACATTCACTCTATATTGAACTACAACTGGAAACCAGTCCAACTTTGGGAAATGCTTCTCTTTGTCAATATTACATTCTGATAGATGATGATCCCCCTTTCCTCTTGGTCCCCACTATTTCAGTGTGATGGTATCTAAACTGTCTAGTACATTGCTGAAAAACACCAGAGAGTTGAAAGCCTTATATTTTCTTAGGCCAAACATAAATGAGCTGGGTATTTTATGTTTCTAGTTGACTCAAATGAAATAAGAGGGACTTGGTTTATAGAATGATAAAACTCATGCCCAGTGAGCAGAAGTGGATGGTGGCATTATTTGCTATGGGAAAAGAGCTATATTTGTTCAATAATATGATTGGCTCTATCAAGGAGGCAAGCAAGTAACCAGAAAGCAGCCATCAGATATGATTGAATTCTTGTCTCAGTAGTGATAACATTTTCTTCTTTACTGAAACTTTCTGAGCAAATAAATCTTTTTCTCTCTCATTCTGCTTTGCTATCTCAAAAACACACGGGCAGTGTCTCTTTGTGTCAGTTTCTCTGCTTCCATTCTCTGAATCTCTCTGTCTGTCTCTCTCTCTCTGACACACACATAATACATGCATATACGCATACATATACACATTTCTGATCAGAGATGCTAGGTATAAACAAATCTATTTTTTCCTCTACTTTCTAGGTCTTCTTAAACTTTTCTAAAAGTGAAATTAGAAATTTCATTAGAGTTATTTTCTTGGTTGTTGAAAATCCTGCCATTGCATTTTAACACCAGAATTCTTGAACTGTCGGCTTTGCTACTAAAGTAACATGGGATCACCATCCTGTTTTTATTTTTTTCTTCTCTCACAGGGAGAAGGAAACACATTAGACAATATGGGAGCGTATTCTATCCACACTTGTCTCTTTGGCATCATTTATAGATTCTGCATCAACACACAAGATCCTCTCTGATAATGAAGAGGGTAATTAGTCTATAATTAGAAGTTAATCACAGATCTATAAAAGAAATTTCAGAATATTGACAAAGGCTTTCTTGAAGTGACATTTCTATGTATAGTTAATTAATTGCTGATCTCAAATTGGGTCACTGAAAATGTGTTCCTCTGATGTCTAGTAATTTCTCATCTAGAAGCACTTTTAAAAAATTCAGATTACATCTTCAGATGCTTCCCGTTCAATTGAGCTATACTTCAGTGAAAGAAAAGACAAACTGTCCACGACACAGTTAATGCACTTGCTAACAAATGGGCATGCTATAAATGATGTATTATCCGGGTTTGCTGAATGAATGACAGGATATACTCACTATTCCCCAAAAGACATTACCACCTCAATTTCTTAGGAAAGTCTGTGAACCAGAAGCTTCCAATTTTGCTGAGCAAATGTGAATTGTGTGAAATATAACTCACAGGATTAACAATGTGAAAGACTAACCATGAAGCAGGCTAGGTTGTGCTTTTTTGCATTAAATACATTTGTGTAAATAAATAATATCACACTCTATATATGTGTATATATACATATACCTGTGAGACTGAACTAAATCTTGATTCATAGCAATCCCATGCAGTTTTAATAGAAAAATTAATAAAGATTTCTATGGAATTACATTGTAATTATATTCACAAATATGTAATGCATTAGTCACAGTTATACTATTACTGGCTAAACAGAGTTGCTGAGATACATCAGAAGGAAAAAAATGAAATGCCTCCTCAGACTCAATGTACAGAGAAAGATAATGGGTATCTGTGATTGTTAATTAATCTTGAAGCAATGTTAATTTCCTATACTATGTTCCAACTCAAATAACATAGCCATAGGAAGATATTTCTTTTTATTATTGTCAAGGTGATGTACAGAGGGGTTACAGTTACATAAGTAAGGTAGTAAGTACATTTCTTGTCAAACTTGTTACCTCCTTCTTCATTTTTCTCTTGCTTTCCTTCCACAGATATTTCTTCCATAGACTGAACATTTGATATAAAAGGATTATCCATTGTGGATATCAGACTGATTCAGATGTACCTCCATTCATCGTAGGCTGACAGCCCCTTCTAGCATCAATGGAAAGCTATTTACTATTTGGACACTGTATCATGATACTCACATTGATAAGTAATAGCAATAATAATAATAATAATAATATAGGAGTAGTCAATGGTCTACCCTTCACCCTGGGAACTAACAACTGTATTGTAGTACTGGTACTATTGCTCAGCATTTGGGCATGTCTGATTATTTTGGTTCTTACATGCCTGGAAGTTTCTAGCATTGTATTATATTGCTATCTATTATATTGTACTGTTACTAGTCATCCATGTATGAAGATGCCAAGATATGCAAAGATGCACGATATGCATGATGCAAGATGTGCAAGGCAATGTAAGAGTTAGGAATCAGAGCCAGCATGCCTTCAACATCCACATGCTAACTTCTCCTTTACATTTCTTCTGTATTCCTGAAATTGTGGCCTCGAACTCTGGTTTTGGCTACACGTCAGAAAGCCCTAAATATTTCATTAAAATTATAGGATTCTGAATATTCTTCTTTCAGTCTTAGTACATCTATGAGATCTAGAACTCATTTTTTAATTATTTTCTTTAAGGGGTTGTACAAAGGAGCTGCCATTTAACAAAGCAGTTTATGAGCAGACTATATCTTAATGTGTCACCCCTTTAACATTCTCATCTGTTTCTCCCTCACTCACCTCTTCTCTCACTCTTCTTAACGTTGCAGGATATACATTGGATTGCTGACTTCATTCCCCCTCTTCTCCTCTGTATTCATTTGCCCCTTTCCCCTTGAACCACCCACCCCCTCTGAATACTTACTTCCTGGTGTTTTATTTTGCTGAACTTTAATTTCCAAGGAGTTACACTATTTGAGATTTCCTGTTACTCTACCTCATTTCTGTTAATACAGTTGAATACACTTGTATACCACCCAATGTATTTACTTACAAGTTTATGAGCTAAATCTGGCTTCCACATATAAAGGAAAACAAGGATCCTTTGCCTCCCTGGAACTAAGTTATTTCACTTGACATAACTTTTCCTAGGTCTTTCCATTAGTTTACAAATGGTACAATATCATTCCTATAATGGATGAGTAAAATTCTATTGTATATATACACATTCTCTTTTTACCCCATTTCGAACGACCATTATCAAGAAAACAAACTATAACAGATGCTGGTGAGGATGTGGCAAAAAGAGAACCATAATAGACTGTTGGTGGGAATGTAAACTTGTTCAGCCACTCTGGAAAAGCATGTGGAGGTTCCTCAAAAATTAAACATAAAACTACCCTATCATCCAGCATTTCCATTTCTGGGCACTGACCCAGAAAATTACAAACCAGGATAGAGTAAAGCCACCAACACAACTATGTTTTTTTGCATCACTCTTCACCATAGCCAAGGTATGGAATCAGCCCCCATGCCTCTCAGTGAACAAATGGATTGAGAAGTGGATGCATTTTTAAAGTTCCTCTCGGTGACGCTGGTGAGTGCACAGCATCAGGAAGTATGAACCTTAATTAGCATCACAGTTAGATCTGAAACTCAAATTGGAAGCTTTCTCTCTTTTTATTTAAACAAATACTTGTTGACTGCTTATTATATATCAGTAACAGTTCTAAGTACTAGGGACACAGTAGGAAATAAAATTTAAAAAATTACTATTTGCCCATGTTAGAGAATCCAGGCTCTCTTTCTCACGTGGATGTGTGTGTGTGTGTGTGTGTGTGTGTGTGTGTGTGTGTGTGTGTGTGTTCCATCTAGAAAAGAAAAGTTATTACTCTCATATTGGACTACCTATCTACTTTTTAAAAAAAATCTCTAAAGTTAATCACAAATCTATAAAATAAGTTGCAGGTTCAATGAGGTTCCAAATGGGGTACACTAAATAAGATTAGAATGACCAGCATGTGACTAAGTTAGAGCTTTAGAGTTAACATGGATAATAAGATTACCTTCTACCTATGTGAAGAGGCAGCACTATCATAGTTGAAGGGTAGTGGTTTCCAAGGAAATTTTTTAAAAGAGAAGATGAGCCGGGCACCAGTGGTTCATGCCTGTAATCTTAGCCACTCAGGAGGCTGAGAGGTTCAAAGCACACCCAGGTAGGAAAGTCTGTGAGACTCTTATCTCCAATTAACCACCAGAAAACTGGGTGTGGTGCTGTGGCTCAAGTGGTAGCGCGCTAGCCTTTGTCTGAAGTAAATGTTTGTCTCTACCCCAGTTCACAGAAAAGCACTCTGTTTCAGTAACACAAATCATCATTTAATCTTTACCTACCTAAAATGGAAATAGGTGTGCCCAACTTTCAAATTTTGAGAAGTCTAAAAATTATCCAGCTCCTTTGGCTCCAAGCCAAGCTTGAAAAGGCTTCATAGGATTTGGGGCTTTATGTAGAAGTGAACACACTGTACAGTTCATCTAGATACCTTCTGAGGGTCATGTTTTGTTTTTGATTAATAAAGTCATAATTGCTGATGGTGAATCATTCACCCATTTGAGTAGTATTTTTTTGAGTAATATGATTTTTCAAAATAAAGCTTAGAAACCCTAAAAATATGACTGACAAAATTGAGTTCTGAACATTAAGGAAATGATCCTGACAAAGATATGCCATATAGATACATAGCCATATATGTATATGTATGTATACATATATATATATATATATATATATATATATATGGAGAGAGAGAGAGAGAAAGAGAGAGAATGTGTTCAAAACAGTGATGTAATCAACATAGTTGTGCTGGTAGCTTTAGTATGGCCTTGTTTGTGATCATTTTGGTAAATGCCCAGAAGTGGGAATGCTGGGTCATAAGGGAGCTCTCTATGTGTAGTTTTTTGAGGAACCTCTGTACTGATTTCCAGAGTGGTTGAACAAGTATATAATCCCACCAACAGTGCAGTAGGGTTCCCTTTTGGCCACACCCCCTCCAACATCGGTTGTTATTAGAGTTTTTGATGATAGCTATTCTAACTGGGGTGAGGTGGAATCACAATGTTGTTTTGATTTGCATTTCTTTTATGGCCAGAGAAGTTGAGTATGTCTTCATGTTTTATTCACCACAGCTAAGATATGGAACCAACCCAGATGTCCCTCAGTAGGTGCATGAATCAAGAAAATGTGAGATACACATACATGCACACACACACACACACACACACACACACACACACACGAACACACACACACACACACACATTGGAATTCTATGCTTCCATCAGAAAGAATGACACTGCCCCATTTGTTTTTTTATTGTTGTTATTTTATTAATTAGTTTGTTTATTATGAAAATGCCATACAGAGGGGTTACAATTACATGAGCAAGGTAATGAGTACATTTCTTAACAAGCATTGTTCCCTCCTCCTTTGTTTCCCCTTACCATCCCTGCCCCTCACCAAAATTGTAAAGTTTGTTTTTTGACATAACAACTTGTAAATCTCATTGTTGCAATGGGTCCACCTGTGTCCCTATTTAAACAATTTGTTTTTTCCCTTCCCCTCCACAAATTATACCAACATCAGATAGAGTGAAAACAGGGGTTATACCATGGGGGAGGGACATACAAAGCAACAAAAAAATATCTTATAAATATGTCAGAAACAATAGCAAGCAAGAAAAAACATATCTTGGGTTCATTTTGCCTAACATTATCTTATCTGACCATTTCTGCTTGTCTCAGACATACACTGGTTATTGCAAATAAGGGAAACCATGGGACCTACGTTTCCTTGGGCCTGGATTACTTCACTTAATATATTTTTTTCCAAATCTTTCCATTTCCTAACAAATGGGGCAATGTCATTCTTTCTGATGGAGGCACAGAATTCCATTGTGTATGCATACCACATTTTCTTGATCCATTCATCTACTGAGGGGTATCTGGGTTGGTTCCATATCTTAGCTATAGTAAATAATGCTGCAGTAAACATAATTGTGTTGGTAGCTTTAATATGGTCTTGTTTGTGATCATTCAGGTAAATGCCCAAAAGTAGGATTGCTGGATCATAGAGGAGCTTTATGTGGAGTCTTTTGAGGAATCTCCATACTACTTTCAAAAGTGGTTGAACAAGTTTACACTCCCACCAACAATGCAGAAGGGTTCCCTTTGTTGTTAGATTTCTTGATTATAACCATTCTAACTGGGGTGAGGTAGTATCTCAGTGAAAACAGGGGTTATACTGTGGAAGAGGGACATACAAAGCAACAAAAAATCACGTGGTACCTTTTAAGTATGTTAGAAACAGTAGCAAGCAAGAAAGAACCACTTGTGTCTTTATCTTGCGGTTCATTTCACTTAGCATCATCTTATCTGACCTTTTCTGCTTGTCTCAGATATATACTAGCTATTGCAAATAAGGATTATTCTTTTGGTACTGGGGTATGAACTCCATTTCTCACTTTTGCTAGACATATGTTCTGAGCCACACCTCTAGCCCTGACTTTTACTGTTATTTTTGAAGTATGACCTTGCTTCTTGCCTGGGGAGTCATCTACCTATGTTGGGATTCTTGGTAGCTAAGATAATAAGTGTGCTCCACCATGTACAAGTCCTGTGGAATATTTCTTCTCAGGGATGATCTTAAAAAAACAATCCCAACAACCTCAGCTTCCCAATTAGTAAGAGAACTACAGGTATGATACATTAGCACCGAGCTAAAGCTTTAATTATTCTAGGATCATTGGCTTAATATCAATGAAGACATCATTAGCTGGTGAGTTATTTGCTCATTTCAGTACCATTACCCAGTAGCAAATTTTGTATTACAATCCAGTTCCCTGGTTCTGTGGTTAAATATATTTTTTCTTACTGCTACATTACCATTCACTTTTTTTGGATAATCCTGGCGGGTAAATGAACTCGCCCTAAGAGTGTTATGCCACTTTACTGCTTTCAGTAACAATCTGAAAGTCAGCTCCTGCATAGATTCCACGCATAAACAAAGAAAATTAAAAACACCTAAGGAAAAAAAACCCAACAGCTTAAAAAAAAAAACCTTTATTTCAATCTTCATCTGTGCAGTTGGTTTCTAGATCATTTTTCTCTTTAATAAACTCAGTTATTAATTCTATCTTTTGGACAAGGTGTATAATGCCATCTCTATTTTCATCAGTTGTCTTAAAAGTGTATCACCCTTTAGTGCAGAAATATTCTTTTGTTTGTGTACCTAAAGTGCTTGGGTTGCTTTAATGACTTTGCCTCTCAGGAAGTTTGTGTGGATTTATGTCAGCAGAATCTCTTTCCCAATTAAACTAAGTCACCCCAAGGTTTCTAAGACCATAAGATCAAACTTATTGATGACTTCAATTCTAAGAAGTCAATCTTCTCTTATTGTGTTCAGAGCCTTAGCTCAGTAACAAGGTCTTCTTACAAAAGGAGAACCTAGCATGGTCATTTTAATGGATATTCTTGTGAAAGGTTATTATTACCAACTGAGAGAACAGTAAAGGTTCTGTCATCACTAATCCACTTTAGATAAGCAATAGGGTTAGTTAGGACCAAAATGTCCAATATATGGATGACACATAGTAACCCACAAGAAATTGGAAAATGTGCCTGAGTGTTCAATGATAAAATCAACATGTAATAAATAAAGGCCGAGAGATACAGGAAATCACTTTGAAGTTTTAGGGTGATTTTCAAGGTAGAGAAGTCCTTACTGAAAGAATTAACACATCTGAATGCAAATGAATAAGAGCAAAGGGAGCTGTTTAATGTATAGGAGAAGGTGTGCCGATACAAAAGTGCCTAGAAAAAAAGGGAAAGGGTAAGTTCTGTGAATAGATGTGAACTATTACACTTAATGTTCTGAAACCTTAAAAAAATCCACAAATTGTATTGAATTTTGCTGATTTCGTCATCTTTAAAATGGAGGTTAAAGAATCATCTTCATAAATCCAGAAAATAGTTTCTTCATTTTATAACATCTTATATTAAAATAAGGTCTTTATACAGTATCTAATATTAATATAACATCTTCATAATATAAGATTCTGCATTAAAATAAGAACAGACCTTGTCAACTAAATAATAGGACAGTAAGTGTAAGTTTCTCCTCTGGGTCTGCCTTTTCCATGTTAGTTGCATATGCATATTGTAACTTTTACTATTATAATGTACACTTACACTAATATTTAATGTTCATCTTTTTTTTTTTTTTTGGTCATGGGGCCTGAATGGGGCCTGGATGCTGTCCTTCAGCTCTTCAGCTCAAGGCTTAGCACTCTACCACTTGAGCCACAGCACCACTTCTGGCTTTTTCTAATTATGTGGTGCTGAGGAATCAAAACCAGGGCCTCATGCACACAAGGCAAGCACTCTACCACTGAGCCACCTTCCCAACCCCCAAAACAACTGATTTTTTTTACTAGAAAGATTCAGATAGCATAAATACAAAGCCATATCGTGTGTGTGTGTGTGTGTGTGTGTGTGTGTATGTGTGTTTGTGTTTGTGTGTGTGTGTGTGTGTGTGTATGTGTGTATGCTGGTCTTGGGTCCTGAATTCAGGGCTTGAGCACTGTCCCTAACCATTTTTGCTCAAGTCTAATCCTCTACCATTTGAGCCACAGCTCCACTTCTGGCTTTTTTCTTTGGGGTGGGGGGAGGGTTGGGTTAATTGGAGATAAGAGTCTCATGGACTTTCCTGTAGTGGCTGGCTTCAAATTGCTATCCTCAGTTCTTAGTCTCCTAAGTAGCTAGGATTAGAGTAAAAGTGGTTGGCATCCAGCTCCATATCATTTTTGTAAATAGAGAACTACAGAACTTAATATCATAAAAAATTCACCTCTAGTTTACTTAGAGGCCATCTCTACTTCGATGGAATAAAAAGTTTCTAGGCTATAAAAAGCTAGACTCTTGGACCAGATCAATATCAACTTGAAGATTGTTAAAGATAAGGAACCTTAGTATGTTCCACAGCTATTCAATTAGAAAATGCAAACTCTATCAAAGTGTTCAATGTCCCCTAGCAACCATCCCTCTCCATATTAATCCCTTTATATTTATATTTATACTTACCATCCCTTCCTGATATTTCATATATAACCTTTTAGGTTTATGCTTTGTTTAAATAGAAATGCTACATTTTATTAATTTAAATTCATGATTATTTTGTTTCTAACCTGAATCTCTCTGCACAGTAACTGAATTTTTCCCTAAGGTTATCCTGCATATCACCAAGAGTGTACACATGATTTTTGAAAAAGTAGGAATGAATTATACTTTTTCTATGTCCTTTTAACCATGCCACAATTCATTTATAGGTCTGCAGAATCAGTCACAAGTAGTCAAGACCAGAGTATTAAATTTGTGAGTGCCATGGAATATTTATTATGTTCTCATTGCAAGGCTATTCCTATGTCTGAAAAGAGTTTCTAAAGCCTATTTTTTAGTTGATGAACTTCTGTTTATTCCTACATTATGTCTTTTCTTCCCCGAGCAACTTAACTGGTAGTGAGATAGAAATAATATATTAGTCATGCTACCTGCCTGCTAGAATCTCTAATACCTTCCTGCAAGTTAATAAAATTAACATCTACGTTTACATAGCCTTCTCTGGAAGCCTGGCTAATATTTATTGAGAGATTATGTGCTACCAAATTGTATTTTGAACTCACAATGCTGAGATTTCATCAGATATGTTAGCCAATGAACCCGGAAACTTTCACCTAGGAGAAACTTGCCCTAGAAAGATTGGGAGGCAACTTCTCCTGATCCTTCACAACCTCAAATGCTCTTTTCTTACAGATACAAACACTAAATCAAGCTGGTTCTGAGATATGCTTGTTGAAGATAATAAATAATTCATCAGCCCAGAGTTTCACATAGAAGTATTAACCTTAAATTTTCAGTGCCTCACTAGCCTTAAGGTGCGTTGAGACTTCAATTCACCAAGGGGCCAGTCAGATCATCTAAAAAAACTTCGACTAGTTCATCTCAATTTAGGCCAGTTAAAGCAATAGGTCTTCATTGATTTCTGACTCCTAAGCCAGCTGCCTCTATTGGGTGATGAATTCTGGATGTTGGCAGATCTTAGAAATCCATCTGGGTTGCACTTGTAATAGACAGACACTGAGGAATGTAAATTATGATAGAAAAGAAGTGAAGAATCATTAGAACATGAGAACTGGGAAGGACTCTAGAGATCAGACAACCTAACCCCTTGGAATGCTAAGGTCTGGAGAGACAAGAATATCAGTTAAGGTCACAGAACTGGTAATTAAGGAGCAAAGATGGAATTATAATCAGACCTGATGACAGCAGTTTTATTACAGTACATTGTTCATCACAAGTGTTTTGGACTGATTGCTATTAAATAAAGCAGGAGTAGTGGAGAAACAAAACAAGAAAGAGGAAAAACAGGATAAGGTTTGTGAAGTTGGTTTCTTTTGAGGAAACAAAAAGAAAAGAAAAATACCTTCAGGGACTACCCTTGCATTATGTCTCCAGCAATAATCTCTCTTTTCTTCTCAGCTGCCTTTGCTTCAGCAGAAGGCTTTAGGACTTTTCTACCATAACCATGGAACTATTTTCTAATCATCCTTTTGCATTTCATCCCATTTATTGAATAGTTTGCCATATATGGTCTACTTGAAACGTACTGAGCACTGATCAAGATAACTTTCCATCCATCCCTTTTACCATGTCTGACGGCACTGTTCCAGTATGTCT
Source organism: Dipodomys spectabilis (assembly GCF_019054845.1). Lineage (NCBI taxonomy): Eukaryota > Metazoa > Chordata > Mammalia > Rodentia > Heteromyidae > Dipodomys > Dipodomys spectabilis. Next base: position 20,096,715 of record NW_024870775.1, read on the forward strand.
TGAGGTGTTGAGACAGTCATGTGATGCCTTCTCCGCCTCATCTCTGGCATGCTCTCTGGTAGGGTGGGGCTGTGGATCATGAGAGTCAGTGAGTAAAGAAAATCCTCAAGGTTTCATACTTCATTTTCTTTAACATTTTTGTGTTGCATAGGAGCAAACAATTTGTTCTTTCTGCTCATTTTAAAATACATGACTTAATATGCAAAGCTTCAATGTGTAGAAAGTAAAACAACGAAACAAAACCTAGTTTCCATTGGGTACCTAGCATTATTCATTCATTTCTATTTAAGGTACTAAAGAAGAAAAAATGATCTAGAGGAATTTGAACCTTCTTCCTTCTCAGAAGATTTAATGCTCTGAGTTCTTTCTCTAAATGTTACAGCCTTCAGTGTAACTCAGGAAATCCCCAACCTATTATATTTAGTTTTTCCAACTTGAAATGACTCCCTTTAGAGATCTGTAGAGTAATGAAGTAGATGAAACCAAACCCCCAGAATGGATTCCTCCAACAAAACTCCTAATTTATACTTCATCAACTGAAAATAGTTTTTCCAAAAACTGAGAGAGCCATTTCTTTGGTACTTAGGAGGAAAAGATACTACTGTGTTATCTGTCATAGAGATCTATCAAACCTCTAATGGTTATCCCAGTAGGTTAGTAGGATCATTGTGTCTGAAATTCTGGATTTGGGGACCATCATTCTGGTGATGAACCCTCAAGATAGATCTATTGGATCTTAGTCTAGAGAAAGAGACTACCAAGGAAAAATTTCCTATACAGAAGAAAGAAAAAAAGACAATCAGCTGATGAGAAAAAAGCAATATTAAATATATATATATATTCCTGGATATAAAGAAAAATAAAGTATATTTGAAGTAAAAATATATTAGAATGACTGTATAGCATACAAATACTCATGCAATGAAATGTCAGTGTTGGCTTATTGTAAGGCTCTATGTTGATGGCTGAGGAAGCAGGCAAGATTAAGACAAAGTTAGTGTCACGTAGTTACCTGAATGTTAGCATTTCTAAATTCAGGCAAATATGGTAAATATTGGTAGTATAAGCAGAACTTGCTTAATGTCTGAGAGAAGTACAGAAAAAGTATTAGAATATTTTGTAGGAAGGACAGTACCAATTGGAAGGATCAAGGATCATGGAAGGCACAGTGGATAATGTTGTATCTCAAAGGATGAGTACAATAAAGTTTACTAGTATAATAGATAAACCCTACAATCCCAGTGACTTAATAGAATGGAAGTTTTATTCTTCTTCCTATCAAGTGGAAAATGGACATCCCCATCCCCATTGTTAACTGATGACATAACAAGTAGTGATTGAAAGACCAGGTATTTGCCATCTACTGGTCCTTCCATCTTTAACACCTTAAGGGCATTGTGCTCATGTACACAGGAAAAAAAACATAAAAGGAATCCTTTAGGAGATTTTTGTGGGTTAAGCCAAGAGGTAATATAAATCACCTATGCTTATACACTAATAGTAAGCAATCTGTTACATGTCTATACCTAATCATGGGGAAAAGCTGGAATGTTATAAAATGTGTATCCAGGAAGAAAAGAAAATTGGGTTGATAGCTAGCTGTCTTAGCTCATGATTGTATCGTTTACAAACAAAATAGGTTTATTTATCTTGCAGAGCTGGAATTTGCTGCCTCTCTTCAGTAGGCTTCTGTTGAGGGCCCCATACTCTTTTCTGAATGGCAGAACACAATGGAATTCTATGCCTCCATCAGAAAGAATGACATTGCCCCATTTGTTAGGAAATGGAAAGACTTGGAAAAAATTTATATTAAGTGAAGTAAGCCAGGTCCAAAGAAATATAGGTCCCATGGTTTCCCTTATTTGCAATAACCAATGTATGTCTGAGACAAGCAGAAACAATCAGATAAGTTGGTGTTAGGTAAAATGAACCCCAAGATAAGTATTCAAATCTTTTTTTCTTTCATGCAATTGTTTCTAACATATTTATAAGATGATTTCTTTGTTGTTTTGTATGTCCCACCCTCCACGGTATAACCCCTGTTTTCACTGTATTTGATGTTGGTATAATTTGGGAAGGGGAAGGGAAAAAACAAATCGTTTAAATAGGGATACAGGTGGACCCATTGTAACAATGAGATATACAAGACATTATGTCGAAAAACGAACTTTACAACTTTGGTCGGGGGAAGGGATTTGGGGGGCTGGGGGAGGGTGGTGATGGGAAGGGATAGGAAGGGGAAACAAAGGAGGAGGCAACAATGCTTAATAAGAAATGTACTCATCATCTTGTCCATGTAATTGTAACCCCTCTGTATGGTATTTTTACAAAAAAAAGAAAGAAAGAAAAGCAGAAGGGCAAGTGAATGCATACACAGAAAGACTAAACCCAGGAATAACTTTGCTTTATAATCACCTGCTCTCACAGCAACCATTCCTGTTCCATGAGAGCAAGAAATTAACTCCTAAGGGCTAGCATTAATCTGTTCACGAGGGTCTTGTGTGGTAACTCGAGCATCTCTCACTACGCCCAGCCTCTCAACATAGGTTAAGCTTCAAATAGGTTTTGGTGGGAATAAACTGTACACAAATCATAGCAGGTGCCCATTTATTCCACATCCAGAGAAGTTCATATAAGCAAGTCATTGAATTTGGTTAAAATAAGGTACAAGAGATTAGAAATAACATTTGAGATAAAGAAGTGTGCTGAGAACAATTTAATCATGAGATGGCTGATTCTTTTATTCTTTCATTCAACAAGATATAATATCTGTTCTATGCTCACTACTACACCAAACATTGAGGATTCAATATGGAATGGGCCTAGTGGAGAAGACATTTATGTGTAGGTATTATAAACAGTGTAATAGAGCTATATGTAAAACTATAATAAAAAAACAAAGAGGAGGCAGTAACTCTGCTTGGGAAGTCCAACATTAGAAGTGAATCAGAAAGAAAATCTTTTTACAGGAGAAAGAAAAATACTAGAATAGGATGGGAACATTTCCTGTAGCAGAAACTACAAATAGAACCAAAGCACAGGTGTATGGAAGGGCCTGGTAAAGTCAGCAGTGACGAATATTGATTCCTTCATAAGATCCTATTTTATCAGAAACTGGGACACATCCGAATGCTTGAGAACATGAATTCAGGACACCCAGGAAAAGCAACAGGAAGTGTTACATTTCACCAGAGATCATGCACTCATTTTTTTTAAACTGGTGGTATAGTCTATCAATGTAGTAAAGAGCTAACGTCATGGCTGAAGCAATTACAATATGACATTAAGAGAAGTAGGAAGATTTGAGTGGTAGATCTCTGGTCCTTTACAATTAATAGTTTGTTCAGAATATGTTGTTTGAGGTTACTGTTAAATCTATGAGCTTTGAAGACAGGGTTAATTTGAAACTTGAAGTGTATCCCTTGCTAGTTGTATTGTCTTAAGCAATATTTCTGAGTTTTAGTTTTCCTTGTCAATATAATGGGGACATTGATGTTATATATCCTAGTATAATGGTTAGTCTTTGTTGCTCATCAGTTAGTGGCTTAAAATGATTTATTAGCTTATAGTTTTGAGATTTGATGATTTGTGTTCAGCTTGGTGACACAGATTTTCTTCTGACTTCCTTTGAACAAAAGTATGTAGCTACCACAAGTCAGAGGGGTGGCTGGAAGCTTATTTATCTATAAATCCACATGTAGTGACTTGCCAGATGATATTTGGTGCTAGTTGTAGGTTATGGTTATTGAGACCAACCCACCACATGTTTCCAATGGACTAGTTTAGACTTACTCAATCTCAAGATTATTAGGAATACAGAAACAGGGCAAGCCTATTGCTCAAGTGTTTTACAATCTTCCACTTTATCGTGTTAAGAGTATCTTGGACCAAAGTAAGTTACATTATCTGGTTGGTCAAGCCCAGAGGCTGTGGGAGAGCTCACTGTTCAAAGGCTTGGACACAGGAACTAAAACTAGGGATGTAATCGTCTATCAAATCCAATTATAGAGCTGTTGTACAGACTGAATAATTTAATGTGCATAGGGGGATTATAAGTTTGTGTCAAATCCATTGACATGAGATAAACATTCGATACACAGAAACAATGGAAAGGATAATACTCCATGGGCCACTGCCAATGAGATATACTAATTTTCGTTTACTCTCATGGGAAACTGGAGATTTGCATTCTATTGCAGCTTTGCTGTACACGGTTGAATTGGGAGTTAGCTTTCAACACAGGTATATTTGTGAGGAGGATGACACATATATTCAGACTATGACACCACCACTCCACTATAATTTTTCTACCACCACTTCTATCTTCACATCACAGCCTACACTTTTATATCATTTTTCAATACCCATCCTTTGCCCCTCTCACTACAGTTACTCGTGGCTATTCCCCACTGCTACTACTGTATATACATGCTTGACACAGACCCACTTACAACATCTAAGTACTAGATTCCCTAGTACTTATTCTTTCTGAATCTGTGATGCTATTTGTTATAGTGTTTGTAGATACATGTGCCTAAATAACCCATTGGAATAACTTAAACACTGATCAATTATTACCTCCTGTCACTAGTCCAATTGTGAGAGTAGTTCATGAGTTCATTGACTGGATTTAGAAGCTCAATAATTTATGTTAGGACACAGAAATGGCTTCTCATTGGTAATGATATTGAGAAGGGAAGTTGCATCTCCAAAGATGGCTGTCCCATGAAAACATATGAAGGCTAGAGAGAGAAAAGCACTTCTGATTTCCCACTGTTGGCTCCTCAATTCTTTTTGTTTATTTATCAGAATGACACATTTCTGTCAGGATCTTATACTCTATCATTAACCAGAGTATGGTAACATGGCCATCTCCAAACCAATGAAAAGCCAAGGGGACTGAGATTTTTATTGTTATACTAAGCTTTAAAATGATTTATCTCCAAGAATTAGCAAGGTACCTATTTCTTGAGTGTATTACTGCAGAATACCTTATTTAGTAATTGTGTTTGAAAAGTTTCATCATAACTTTCACACAACTATAAAATGAACATGTATCAAATATTTTACTTAACTCTTTAATGATAGAATAAAAAAAAGAAGTTACAACTCTTTCCAAAGGGAATCCAAAGATGAAAACAACATTAAATATCATCAAGGTTGCTGACGTGAGTTTATTTAATCAATGCGAAACTTGCTTCTTCTACCAAGGGGAAAGAAAGTTATTTGAATCTCCATCAAATATGATTTATTGACATATACATAAATAAGAAATATTTGCTTTACCATGTTCTACAAATTAACTATTCTCTCTATGGGATTTTAAAGTAGCTCAAAGACAATGAAGGGTACAAATAACATCGAGTCAGATATCTTAGGAGAGTAACCTCTAAAGGGCACACAGATTTTGTTTTTGTTTTTGTTTTCACAGAAGACACCTCATAGTCTTTGGGTGTTTTTAAAATCCTTTTAATTTTTCCTTATAAGCAAAAATCAGATCTTCTTAGTAAGGAATAAAAGGGGAAAGGTTGCTGTGTGAACAACCCATAATGTCTACCACATTCATATTGCTGGGAATTAGAAGCGAAATAAGCATATCTTAATTTGCAATGAGACTTTCACACCTCCTTACAGGGATCACTTTGGAGACATCGTGGTGAACCAAGCAGTACTATTGTACAAGCCAAGCCTTATGATTTGTCTTGAATGTAAGCCTATTGGGGGTGGGGGAGGAAGTGAGAAAACAGCTTGACATTTCATTTCTAAGGACTTGCTCAACTTGCACATTGAGAATTGTAGCCAGATGCACTGGAGGACTACACTTTGAACGATTCCCTTTTGGAAGCTGAAAGTTTTAATTTTTCTAATACACATGACCAATCTCCATGGTCATTTCCCCCTCCCTCCCTTGGCTCTTCCTGCCTTCAGTATAAATGGAATTACCAGAGAATTATACCACAGATCACATACTATTCATTTCAGTCTCTTGACAGGCAATTTTTCTGAAGAACCCTGCTGAGGGATTTGATAGAAAGAGGAGGTGGTGTGAAAATAATGCTATCTGGTATTCTTACAGCTTTTGTCCTCAATCTGGTGGCTATGGGCTGCCTTAATCCTATGTCTTACACAGCTTGGGATACTATATTTTTGTTCCTTCATTAAGTTAAAAATTAATAATGATGTTTTACATTTTAAATCACATGGTGTACTTGCCAGCACGAAAGAAAGCTAGGAAAGCTCTTTCTAAATGCTACATTTCATACATCAGATTTTGGTTGTGAGTATATTACTCTGTGACACAGTTATTCATATTTTAGAAGAAAAAAATTGTTTTGTGGTGTTAGGCTGTAACTACATACATTCCCTTTGACCATTTCTAAGGAGATAATTCAGGTCCTTCTTTGAAAGCACCATTCTCTCTAGGTGAGTTGTCATGCCTGGCTCTTCCACTGGAGCTTGCGATTATGCAAGTCTGTATGGCTCAAACATTAGCATTTCTAAGAAATTCCAAGGTGATGCTGATGCTGCTAGTTTGGAGTTTAGATTTGAGGAGCCACAGTTCTAGGCAATGAGCTGTCAAGTTGGAGAAGATTCTCTCTGTTCACGAAGCGATGATTTTTTTAGGAAGCATTTTCTTACCCTCCAAAAGCAGCTTTACGTATTTTCCCCTTACTTTCATTCAATAAAAATATTGATAGAAATAATCCACAGTGACAGATTATTAAAATTGCTGTGTTGGAATCACTATAGGCCTTCAAGTTAATGTTGATATATAGTATAGACAGGAGAAGGAATCTGAATTAAAGACCACTAGACCCATAAACCCGAGTGCTATCCTTAGTGTATTCTGGTTGTATTGCTTTGGCGTACAGTTCATTATCTCTGCAAATGTCTGTAAGAGTCCAAAGAATGAACTGTGTTGAATTCTGCAGTCCTTTAGAGCCATATTCTTCCATTAATATGGTTCTAAGAAATTTGAAGGATGTCCTAGGCTTAGCTGCCTGTCTGGACATTTACAGTAAAAAGATCTAGCAGAAGGAAAGTTCATAACCAGAGCCCATATGTATGGTTTTGCCAAGTCTGATGTTAGAGAGTGAAGAGATGGTTGATTCAATGGACTGTGTGACCAGTGTAGGATTAAAGTGATTAACAGGGTGTTAACCTTGTCTTTCAGAACTTCTGTAGAGTTACTAATGACCTCCAACTGCCTGACACTGTTTTGCATGCTCTCATCCCTGTGACCTCAACATTATGTTAGTACTAAAGTTCCTCAATCAAAGGAAACGTGCAATCTCACTTTCTCAGTGGGAACTCTGGGGGTTTCCCTAGGAAGTATTCCCTCAGAGTCTCTAATAAATTGGCTCTGCTTAACTTTATGCATCTGACAGGGTCACAGAAGAAAGATGGAATATTTTAGGTTTAACTTCACAGCCTAAAAGGCCCATGGCCAGCCAGCAGGAGGGCACAGAGCATGGGAAATGGAACCTATTTACTTCCTCTCATGTCAGTTGCAGGTGTCTCTTTTGTACAGGGCTCCTACATTGAGGATGCACTTCACTTTGCCTCATCACAGAGTCCTCTGATGACAGTTTGTTCTGACTTTATTTTACAAAATAACAGGTACACAGATTTATAAAGATACCCAATTCTCTATCTTCTTCCCAGCTTATAGATCTTAGACAGGACCTGGAACAGAAAGAGGTATTTTATAAAGGTTTCCTAGATGGATGAGTGTAACATGTCAGAATGATGTGTATCAAAGTAAATATGAGACCTGTTTTGTTGGATGACTCTGTCTCTCTCAGAAAATTCCCAGTGTTAATCATTTAGCAATAAATGAGTAACTAAAAGGTTTTATTCATTTATTTTTTATTGTTATCATAGAGTTGACAACAGAAGAGTTACAGTTAGAGGAATCAGATAATGAGCAATGAGTACAAATGCTTTTTGAGCCATGTCTCCCCTTCCGTCACTCTCTCTCAGTCTTTCCCTCTCATCCCTACAAACAAGATATCCAATTCATTTTCCACAGTGTCTAGTGTTGTTGTATTTGTTCATCCTTGTTCAAGCTTTCATGTGCTCCCCCTTACCCTCCCAGATACAAATAAGCTAACAAACAAGACAAACAGAAAATAAAACAAATGCAGACACAATGGCAATGTGTCTCTTATTTCCTTTTCTTGGAGTTCATTTCATAGAATGTTATTTTATATGATCATCTGTCCATAGCTATTGAGCCTTTGTCCACCACTTCTATGCTTAGCCTCCTTCTGCCTCTGTATGTTAATGACTAGGTCCTATATATATATATATATCATGCCCCAGTGTGTGCATAAATAAATTAGTCATTTAATGTGTTTACTTGTAGATTTATAGGCACATTCTAGTTATCACATTCAGCCTATGTTTCTTTTATAAAGAATTATTTCTAGAACCTATACTCACTAAGGAAAGAAAACCTACCAGAAATGGATGGATTTTTAGAGAAACAAAATTTGCCAAAACTGAACCAAGAAATAAATCAATTAAATAAGCCAATGTCTTACAATGAGATGGAGGAAGCTATTGGAAGTTTTCCAACAAGAAAAAGCCCAGGACCAGATGGATTCACTACGGAATTCTATAAGACTTTTAAAGAGGAACTAATACCCATACTCCTCAGAATATGCACTCATCCCCAAACCAGGCAAAGACTCAACAAAAAAAAAAGAACTACAGACAAATCTACTTGGTGAACACAGATGCAAAGATCCTTAACAAAATTCTAGCTAACATAAAAAATGTACAAAAAGAATGTACAAAAAAAATAATACATTACAACCAAGTTGGCTTCATCCCAGAGATCAGGGATGGTTTAACATACATAAATCAATAAATGTAATCCATCACATCAACAGATCCAAGGTCAAGAACCACCTGATTATCTCCATTGATGTGGAAAAGGCTTTGATAAGATACAACATTCATTCATTCATGTTAAAAGTTCTGGAGAAAATAGGAATAGAAGGAACATTCCTTAAAACAATAAAGGCTATATATGACAGACCGACAGCCAATATTATATTTAATGGTGAAAAACTATAACCAATTCTTCTAAAATCAGGAATGAGGCAAGGATGCCCATTCTCACCACTCCTCTTCAGTATGGTTCTGGAATTCTTAGCCAGAGCAATAAGGCAAGAAAAAGACATTAAAGGAATCTGCATAGGGAAGGAAGAAGTTAAACTATCCCTTTTTGCAGATGATATGATACCATACCTCCATGATCCCCCCACACTCCACCCCTAATCTCTTAGAACTTATAAACCATTTCGGAAAAGTAGCAGGGTATGAAATTAACCCACAAAAATCAGTTGCCTTTCTGTACACCAACAATGTACAAGCAGAAAGGGAAATCAAGGAAACAACCCCATTCACAATAACCTTAAAAAATATTTAGGAATTAACCTAACCAAAGATGTTAGGTGGAGTGAGCCAGTGGTTCATGCCTGTAATCCTCACTACTCAGGAGGCTGAGATGTGAGGATCACAGTTCAAAGCCAGCCCAGGTAGGAAAGTCCGTGAGACTATCTCCAATAAACCACCAGAAAACCTGAAGTGGCACTGTTGCTCAAGTGGTAGAGCACTTGCCTTGAGTTGAAGATCTGAGGGATAGAGTCCAAGCCCAGAGTTCAAGCCCCACGAAAAAAAAAACCTATCTAATGAAAACTATAAAAACTTAAAGAAAGAAATTATAGAGGACACAAGGAAATGGAAAGACCTTCCATATTCTTGGACAGGCAGACGTAATATAGTGAAAATGGCCATGCTGCCAAAATTGATATACAAATTCAATGCAATTCCCATTAAAATCCCAATGACATTCATTACTAAAATACAGAAAACAGTCCAAAAATTCATATGGAATAGCAAAAGACCTAGAATAGCCAAAACAATTCTAGGGGGAAAAAAAGACAATATGGGAGAGATCTCAATGCCAGACTTCAAATTCTACTGTAGAGCCGTAAAAACAAAAACAGCATGGTACTTGCACAAGCACAGATCTAAAGACCAATGGAATAAAAGATCCAGAAATAAAACCACATGCCTATAGTCAGCTAATATTTGACAAAGAAGCCAAAGACATAGTAGAAGAAGCATAGCCTCTTCAACTACTGGTGCTGAGAAAACTAGGAGGCCACATGCAGATAACTAAAAGTGGACCCCAGCCTGTCACCATGCATCTTCCATAAAGTCCTTAATTTTTTTTTTTCCTTTTGGTCATAGGGCTGGAGCTCAGGCCCTGGGAGCTGTCCTGAGGCTCTTTTGTTGCTCAAGGCTAGCATTCTTCCACTTAGAGCCACAGCTCCACTTTCAGTTTTCTGGTGGTTAATTGGAGATAAGAGTCTCATGGACTTTCCTGCCTGGGCTAGCTTGGAACTGCTATCCTCAGATCTCAGCTTCCTAAGCAGCTACAATCACAGACATGAGCTACTAGCACCCAGCCATACAGTCCTTAATCCAGAGGTGCCCACCCTGTACCCACAGGAGAAAAATACCATTATCTCTGAAGACACAGGGATACTGTGAAGATTCTTAACAAGGAGGCCTTGCTAAGTCCCTCGAGTTTATTACTAATAGATCATATCAATTTTTTTCTGATTATACTTCTGTGTGGTTTTCCATACAGAAAAAAAATAGTTATCTCTACTTCTTTATGTCTTCATTTTTTTGGTGGGGCATCGGTCATGGGGCCTGAACTCTGGGCCTATGCACTGTCCCTCAGCTCTTCAGTTCAAGGCTAGCACTCTACCACTTGAGCCACAGAGCCACTTCCAGCTTTTTCTGCTTATGTGGTGCTGAGGAATTGAACCCAAGGCCTCATTCATGCAAGGCAAGCACTCTACCACTGAGCCACATTCCCAGTCCCTTGTCTTCATTTTTTTTTAAAGATTGGTTTAGCATTTACTAGTTGTATAAGAGGTTCAAGTGGATTTCCATACATATATACAATGCACCCAGATCAAACTTAACCACTCCATTCTCCTGCATCCTCCATTTCCTCCTTCTTAAAACAGTTCCAATCACTTGGGGCTGTTGGCCTGAAATCCTAGCTACTCAGGAGGAAGAGATCTGAGGATTATGTTTCAAAGCCAGCTTGAGCAGAAAAGTCTCCATGAAACTCTTGTCTCCAATTAACCACTCAAAAACTGGAAGTGGTGCTGTGGCTCAAGTGGTACAATGCTAGCCTTTAGCACCAAAAAGCTCAGGGACAGTGCCCAGACCCCAAGTTCAAGCCCCACAGCTGACAAAATTAAGCAAAAAGAAAAACAGTTCCAACTTATTTCACTGTGCAAGTATTTTCATACATGCAATGTTTCAGCTACATTCACCCACTCCATTGCCCCTTAACAACAGAGTCTTTTTTTCCTGTGATTCATTTTCCATGTTTATTAGTAGTACAAAGGGGTTTCTCTGTGGTAATTCACATGTACATACGTTGTTGAATTAAATTAACCTTGTCTATTCCTTCTTCCTATGTCTTCATTTTTAAGGTTTCCTGTGCAATGTAAAATTTATCTTAAATAAATTGTGTGCTCTGCTCCTGTCCAAAAAAAAAAAAAGAAAGAAAAGAAAGGCAAATGAATGAACAAATAATTTCTTCTATAGAAGTATCAGTGAAAAAGATTGTTTTCTGGCTTAGAAAACTAACAGTTTTAGTATGTCTTGGTAAACAATGTATTCTACAACTAACAAGGCAATGATAATGGTAAATAAAAAAATCAGCTTCTGCCATCTTGACATTGTGAGTCATACCTGGTTTTATCCTTTATTGTTTAATAATAATAGTTGTAATCATAATTAACCTTGGTCGGTTACTACAATTCAGGGTTTGTACCAGCTTCTCACCCTCACCCCCAGCATTTAAAAGCAAACAGAGACAAAATTGCTATAATTTACCTTGAAAAAATAGATTCCCCGAGCATCTAAATGTGACGGGCGGTGACAAGATTTATGACAAGGAATTCTGACTCCAGGGTCAGGATCTCCATTCCTGGAATGATGGTCATGAACCTTTGGGGAAGCAGTTTGTGGTGGGCAGAATAATGGTCCCTATGGATATCTGCCTAATCACTGAAACCTAGGAATGTACCACCTTAGACTGTAAAAAGGATTTAGCATTTGTGATTAATTTAAGACTCTCAAGATGGGAAGACAATCCTGGATTATCTCAGTGGGCCAAATATAATCACATGGGTCCTTCTAAGTGGGAGGAGGGTTAGAGTAAGGAAAGGCCCCCATGATGAGAGAAACAGAGGTGAAAGTGATTTAGACCATGAGCCAAGAATTTGGGCCATACTAAGAAGGCTGAAACAGCAAGGAAATGGATAATCCCTAGAGATTCCAGAATAAATGCTGCCCTATGGACTCACTGTGGACTTCTGGCCTCCAGAACTATCAGGTAATAAACTTGCATTGTTTTAAGCCACTGAGTTGTCACCTATTACACGTAGTTATTTATGGGAACTAATTGTAGCAGCACTAGGTAACAAATACATAGCTGGTGTAACCTGATGATTGTCACATTCTGCCTTGGATATGAAGATACTAAAATAAGACCCCATATCTTCTGCCATAGCAGCTTCACAGGCCTGACTCTAGCGAGAAATAACCTGCTGGTTTTGAAACTCCCCAGACTTGCTTGCTGCTTTATTTATCAGTACATAAATACATGCCATTTCAGAAAGTAGTTGCCATTCTCTAGCATATTCACAGCAATCAAAATAGCAAACAGACTGAAAATTGCCGTAATAGCACTTATTCTTGTCCTCACTTTGACTTATAAAATGACATGTTCACAGATTTGTAAAAAGAAAAAAAAAAATCTCTGCTTCTTTTTTATCCCTCTCTTCTAGATTTTTCTTTTCCTTTTCCACCGAGGAATTAAGCCTTTAGCAAGTTTTCCTTCACTGACATAGCATGTCATTTTTTTTCTTCTTAATTAGACATATTTCTCTTCATATTTTTATGACTTTTTTTAGTTAGGGAAAGAATAAACTTCAAAGTGGCAAATATAAATATGAGGAATTCAGGTTCTAATTCCTTTAATTTGGGGAGAGGGGGAAGTGATTGAGTTTCATTGAACTATACCAAAACTATACAGTAGAAAAGAGCAAGTCTGGTTTAAACCTTAAAAAGAAGAGAATGGCCAGGAACTGGAGACTCACACCTGTAACCTTAGCCCCCAATAAGCTGAGATCTAAAGATCAAGGTTCAAAGTTAGTCAGGGCAGAAAAATTCTCAAAACCTAGAAATGGAGGTCTGATTCAAATAGTAGGGAACCATCTTCGAGTGAGAACGCCTAGTTACCTAGCTAACCAAAACCGGAACACCTGGCCAAAGCAGAAACTTGTCAGAAAAATAAGGTAACTATTCCACCTTTGATTTGTTGTAATTCTGGATTTTTACTTAGGAAGTTTTGACTTGTGCCCAGGAGCCCTAGTTTTTCCCCTATCCTTTCCTGTAAGGGTTAAAAGTTTCTACACAGCAAAGGATATAGCTAACGAACTAAGTAGACGATCATAGAATGGGAAAAGACTTTTACGTGCTATCCATTGGACAAGAGCCTAATATCCAAAATATACTTAGAGCTCCAAAAAACTGAACCTTCAAAGAAACAACAACTCAATTAACAAATGGGCTTATGACTTAAGGAGAGACTTCTCAGAAGCAGAAGTAAGAATGGCCAATAGACACATGAAGACATGTTCAACATCTCTGGCCATAAAAGAAATGCAAGTCAAAACAACACTGAGATTCTACCTCACCCTAGTTAGAATGGCCACTATCAAGATAATTAACAAATGCTGGTATGGATGTGGCCAAAATGGGACTCTAATACAAAGTTGATAGGAAGGTAAGCTTGTTCAACCACTCTGGAAAGCAGAATGGGGGGTCCTCAAAAAACTACCCTATGACCTAGCAACTCCACTTCTAGGCATTTATCCAATACAGCACAAACAAGGATATACTATATACTAAAGCCACTACCACAACCATGTGTATTACAGCTTTATTTACCATAGCCAAGGTATGGAATCAGTCCAGATGTACTTCAATAAATCAAGAAAATGTGGTATATATATATATATACAATGGAATTCTACTCATCCATTAAAAAGAATGGAATGGAAAGATCTGGGGAAAATTATGTTAAGTGAAGTAATCCAGAATGAAAGAAGTACAGGTTGCATGATTTCCCTAATTAGTGAGAATTAGAATGTGTCTATAAATCTACAAGTAAGCACACTGGGTGGCACCCAAGCAGTTACAAATAAATTGACTTAAATATAATATAATCTGTGGAGAATACAAATAGTATAATTCTTTAGAAAGACTAAGTCAAAGCCCAACAAAATGAGTACTAGAAAATGAATATTTGCAAGGGGCAGCGGTCAAGAGGCGAGAGATAGAAGAATGAATTGGGGAAATGAGTAGTATGTAGGCCAGAATGTATTGTATATGCCACAGAACTGAGAAATTTGAAATAAGGGAAGGGGTAAGTAGAAGAAGAGAAAAATGTTGAAGGGATGATGCAGATCAAGATGCATTGTATACATAAATTGCCTTGGCCACAAGAAAGGCCAAGAAACCGCACCCAAACTGAGAGTCCAAGAAACATAGGAAGAACCCAATTGCCACAGCCCTCAAGAAGGTGGATAAAATGGCAGGAACTCCCAAATAGATCTCAGTCTTATCTCTCAATATTAACAGACTTAACTCTCCAATTAAGCGACATAGACTGTCTAGTTGGATTAAAAAGCAAGATCCTTCTATCTGCTGCCTTCAGGAGTCACATTTTGCCCATAAAAACAAACACATTTTCAATTTGAAAGACTGGAACAAAATTTACCAAGCAAATGGCCCTCATAAACAGGCAGGAGTTGCAATCCTAATATCAAGTTAAAATTAGTGAGAAGAGATAAAGAAGGTCACTACATACTAATTAAGGGATATCTCCTTCAGGAGGATATTACAATTCAAAATATCTATTCGCCAAACAACAGAGCACCCAAATTTATACAAGAAACACTACTTTCCTTCAAATCCCACATAGATCCAAAGACATTAATTGTTGGGGATTTTAGCACACCACTTTCCCCAATAGATAGATCAACTCAGCAAAAATTCAACAGAGAAACCACAGATCTAAACAACTGCATAGATCAACTAGATTTAACAGACATCTACCAAATATTTCACCCAGCAGCATCAGAATACACGTTTTTCTCAGCAGCACATGGAACATTTTCCAAAATAGACCACATTTTAGGCCACAAAGCAAACTTGTCTAAATTCAGAAACATTGAAGTTATAGCTTGCATTCTCTCAGACCACAAGGGAATAAAATTAGAACTCAACACTAAAAGCCACCAAAGAAAGTCCGGTAACACATGGAGGCTGAACAACACACTGCTGAACCACGAGAGGGTCATGGTTGATATTTAACAAAAATGAACACACAAATTACCAGCTCCTCTGGGACACAGCAAAGGTAGTACTCAGGGGCAAGTTTATAGCTCTGAGTTCCTACATCAACAAATTGGAGAGATCTGAAACCAACAATTTAATGAGACATCTGAGCCTCCTTGAAAAAGAGCAGCAAGATAAACCCAATAGATGGAAAGAAATAATTAAAATTAAATCAGAATTAAATGAATTAGAATCCAAAAAAACTATAGAAAGAATCAACAAAACAAAGAGTTGGTTCTTCGAAAAAATTAACAAAATTGACAGACCCTTAGCAAATCTTATCAGAAAAAGAAGAGAACACACCCAAATAAATAAACTCAGAGATGAGAATGTAAACATCACCACAGAAACAACCAAGATTCAGAACATTATAAGGGAATACTTCTCAAAACTTTATGATAATAAGTTGAGAACTTGGTAAAAATGGACCTTTTCCTAGCAAATATTGACATGCTGAAACTAAACCAAGATGAGTTAAACCATCTTAACAAGCATTGAAATAGAAACAGCAATAAGAGACCTCTCATCTACGAAAAGCCCAGGACCAGATGGCTTTACAGCAGAATTCTACAAGGCCTTCACAGCAAGCTCACACCAATATTACTCCAACTCTTCAATGAAATTGAAAGAGAAAGTTCACTACCGAACTCATTCTATGAAGCCATCATAACCCTCATCCCAAAACCAGGCAGGGACTCATCAAAGAAAACTATAGACCCATTTCTTTGATGAACATTGATGCAAAACTTCTCAACAAAATTTTGGCCAATCGACTTCAACAATTCATCCAAAAAAATCATACACCACGATCAAACAGGATTCATTTCAGGGATGCAAAGCTGGTTCAATATACGCAAATCAATTAATATTATTCATCACATCAACAGGAACAAGGATAAGAACCACACAGTTATCTCAATAGATGCAGAAAAAGCATTTGACAACATCCAACAGCCCTTTATGATGAAGGTTCTGAAAAAATTAGGAATCCATGGAACATTCCTCATTACAATAAAGGCTGTATATGACAAACCTACAGCCAGCATTATACTTAATGGTGAAAAACTAAAGCTATTTCCTCTTAACTCAGGAATGAGACAAGGATGTCCACTCTCTCCACTTCTCTTCAATCTAGTATTAGAATGCCTATCTATAGCAATAAGACAAGATGCAAACATAGAGGGGATCCAAATAGGGAAAGAAGAGTAAAACTCTCCCTCTTTGCAGATGACATGATCTTGTATTTAAAAATCCCATAGACTCCACTCCCAAATTACTCAAGCTGATTCAAAACTTTGGCAAAGTAGCAGGGTATAAAATTAACCCCCAAAAATCAATGGCTTTTCTGTATGCCAACAATGAGAAAAGTGTGGCTGAAATTAGGAAAGCAAATCCATTCGTAATAGCCCCATAAAAAATAAAATACCTAGGAATTAACCAAAGAAGTGAAGGAACTCTATGATGAAAACTTTAAAAACTTGAAATAGGAAATCAAAACAGAACTTAGAAAGTGGCAAAAACTCCCATGCTCGTGGATTGGAAAGATCAACATCATGAAAATGGCAATACTTCCCAAGGCTATCTACAAATTCAATGCGATACCTATCAAAATTCCAAGGAAATAGAAGAGGCAATCCAAAAATTCATATGGAACAATAAAAGACCCCGAATAGCAAAAACGAGCCTCAACAGAAAGAATAGTGCTGGAGGAATATCAATACCAAATTTCAAACTCTACTATAAAGCCATAGTAATCAAAACATCTGGGTACTGTCACAAGAACAGACCTCAGGACCAACGGAATAGAATTGAAAACCCAGAAATGAACCTACAGACCTATAGCCATCTAATCTTCGATAAGGGACCTAAAAAAATAGAATGGAAGAAAGACAGCCTCTTTAGTAAATGGTGCTGCCAAAATTGGTTAGCTACTTGCAGAAAACTAAAGCTAGATCCTTATATATCACCCTGCACCAGAATCAACTCCAAATGGATCAAAGACCTCCAAGTCAAAGCAGCCACCTTGAAAACATTACAGGAAGGATCAGGAGAAACTCTAGGGCTCCTCAGCACAGGCTGAAATTTTATTTTTTTTTAATTTAATTTAATTTTTTTTTGTGAACATACTGTACAGAGGGGTTACAATTACATGGGCAGGATAATGGGTACATTTCTTATGAAGCATTTCAGCCTCCTTCTTTGTTTACCCTTCACATCCCTTCTCTACCTCCCCCTTAACCCCCACCCAATCCTCCCGCCTCCCCCCCCCCCCCCCCCCCCCGCACCAACTTTGTAAAAGCTCGTTTTCGACATGACCTTGTACTTCTCATTGTTGCAACAGGTCCACCTCTATCCTTAAACGACTTGTTTTTCCCCATCTCCTCCACAAGTTATACTGACATCAAATATAGTGAAAGCAGGGGTTATACTGTGAGGGAGGGACATACAAAGCAACAAAGAGATAATCTTATAAATGCGTTAGAAACAAATGCATGAAATAAAAAAGCATTAAAATACATATCTAAGGGTTCATTTTCCTAACATCACATTATCTGACCTTTTCCGCTTGACTGATACATATCCTAGATATTGCAAATAAGGGAAACCATGGGACCTATGTTTCTTTGGGCCTGGCTTACTTCACTTTTAATATAATTTTTTCCAAGTTTTTCAATTTCCTAACAAATGGGGCAGTGTCATTCTTTCTGATGGAGGCATAGAATTCCATTGTGTATATATACCAAATTTTCTTGATCCATTCATCTACTGAGGGGAATCTGGGTTGGTTTCATATCTTAGCTATGGTAAATAATGCTGCAATAAACATAGTTGTGCTGGTAGCTTTAGTGTGGTCTTGTTTGTAAACATTTGGGTAAATGCCCAAAAGTGGGATTGCTGGGTCATAGGGGAGCTCTATGTGAAGTCTTTTCAGGAACCTCCATACTGCTTTCCAAAGTGGTTGAACAAGTTTACACTCCCACCAACAATGAAGTAAGGTTCCCTTCTGTCCACATCCCCTCCAGCATCTGTTGTTGTTAGAGTTCTTGATTTTGCCGTTCTAACTGGGGTGAGGTGGTATCTCAATGTTATTTTGATTTGCATTTCTTTTATGGCTAGGGAGGTTAAGCATTTCTTCATGTGTCTATTGGCCATCCTTCTTTCTTCTTCAGAGAAGTTTCTCTTCAAGTCTTTAGCCCACTTATTTATTGGGCAGTTGTTTCTTTGAGGATTTGTTGTTGGGGGATTTAATTTTTTGAGTTCCAAGTATATTTTAGATATGAGACCCTTGTCTGTTGTATGGCTAGTGAAGAACTTCTCCCAATCTGTGGGCTTTCTATTGATCTTGCTAGCTATGTTCTTTGCCATGCAGAAGCTCTGCAACTTCATGCAATCCCATTTGTCCAACCTTTCTTTGATTTATTGTATTTCTGGGTCTCTAGTCAGAAAATTTCAGCCGGAGCCAAGGAGACCTAGGGATTCTCCTATCCCATCCTGTAATGTTTTCAGAGTGTCTGCTTTGACTTCGAGGTCTTTGATCCATTTGGAGTTGATTCTGGTGCAGGGTGATATATAAGGATCTAGCTTTAGTTTTCTACAAGTAGTTAACCAATTTTGCCAGCACCATTTACTGAAGAGGCTGTGTTTCTTCCATTCTATTGTTTTAGCTCCCTCATCGAAGATTAGATGGCTATAGGTCTGTGGGTTCGTTTCTGGATTTTCAATTCTATTCCATTGGTCCTGAGGTCTGTTCTTATGCCAATACCAAGCTGTTTTGATTATTATGGCTTTATAGTAGAGTTTGAAATTTGGTATTGATATTCCTCCAGCAGTGTTCTTTCCGTTGAGGATCGTTTTTGCTATTCTGGGTCTTTTATTGTTCCATATGAATTTTTGGATTGCCTCTTCTATTTCCTTGAAGAATGAGGTTGGAATTTTGATAAGTATCGCGTTGAATTTGTAGATAGCCTTGGGAAGTATTGCCATTTCCACGATGTTAATCTTTCCAATCGAGGAGCATGGGAGGTTTTGCCATTTTCTAAGTTCTGTTTTGATTTCCTTTTTCAAGATTTTAAAGTTTTCATCATAGAGGTCCTTCACTTCTTTGGTATTTTATTTTTTGTGGGGCTATTACGAATGGAGTTGCTTTCCTAATTTCAGCCACACTTTTCTCATTGTTGGCATACAGAAAAGCCATTGATTTTTGGGGGTTAATTTTATACCCTGCTACTTTGCCAAAGTTTTGAATCAGCTTGAGTAATTTGGGAGTGGAGTCTATGGGATTCTTTAAATATAAGATCATGTTATCTCCAAAGAGGAAGAGTTTTATTTCTTCTTTCCCTATTTGGATCCCCTTTATGTCTGCATCTTGTCTTATTGCTGTAGCTAGGCATTCTAATAATAGATTGAAGAGAAGTGGAGAGAGTGGACATCCTTGTCTTGTTCCTGAGTTAAGAGGAAATGGCTTTAGTTTTTCACCATTAAGTATAATGCTGGCTGTAGGTTTGTCATATACAGCCTTTATTGTAATGAGGAATGTTCCATGGATTCCTAATTTTTTCAGAACCTTCATCATAAAGGGCTGTTGGATGTTGTCGAATGCTTTTTCTGCATCTATTGAGATAACCATATGGTTCTTATTCTTGTTCCTGTTGATGTGATGAATAATATTAATTGATTTGCGTATATTGAACCAGCTTTGCTTCCCTGAAATGAATCCTGTTTTATCGTGGTGTATGATTTTTTGGATGAATTGTTGAAGTCGATTGGCCAAAATTTTGTTGAGAAGTTTTGCATCAATGTTCATCAAAGAAATGGGTTGAAATTTTCTTAACAAAATCCAGAAACACAACAAATCAAAGAAAGGTTGGACAAATGGGATTGCATGAAATTGCAGTGCTTCTGCATGGCAAAGGACATAGCTAGCAAGATCAATTGAAAGCCCATGGATTAGGAGAAGATCTTCACTAGCCATACAACAGACAAGGGTCTCATATCTAAAATACACCTGGAACTCAAAAAATTAAATCCCCCTACAACAAATCTTCAAAAGAAACAAATGCCCAATAAATAAGTGGGCTATAGACTGAAAGAGAAACTTCTCTGAAGAGGAATGAAGGATGGCCAATAGACACATGAAGAAATGCTCAACCTCTCTAGCCATACAAGAAAGGCAAATCAAAACAACATTGAGATACCACCTCACCCCAGTTAGAATGGCTATAATGAAGAACTCTAATAACAACAGATGCTGGAGGGGATGTGGATAGAAGGGAACCTTACTGCATTGTTGATGGGAGTGTGAACTTGTTCAACCACTTTGGAAAGTAGAATGGAAGTTCCTCAAAAGACTCCACATAGAGCTCCCGTATGACCCAGAAATCCCACTTTTGGGCATTTACCCAAGTGTTCACAAACAAGACCACACTAAAGCTACCAGCATGACTATGTTTATTGCAGCCTTATTTACCATAGCTAAGATATAGAACCAATCCAGATGCCTCTCAGTAGATGAATGGATCAAGAAAATGTGGTATATATATATATATATATACACACGATGGAATTTTATGCCTCTATCAGGAAGAATGACATTCCCCCATTTGTTAGGAAATGGAAAGACTTGGAAAAAATTATATTAAGTGAAGTAAGCCAGGCCCAAGGAAACATAGGTCCCATGGTTTACCTTATTTGCAATAACTAGTAATTGTCTGAGTCAAGCAGAAAAGGTCAGTTAAGTTGATGTTAGGGAAATGAACCCTAAGATATGTATTCAAATGTTTTTTTTCTTTCATGCTATTGTTTCTAACGCATTTATAAGTTTATTTCTATGTTGCTTTGTATGTCCCTCCCCCACGGTTTAACCCCTGCTTTCACTGTATTTGATGTTGTTATAATTTGTGGAGGTGAAGGGAAAAAACAAATCGTTTAAATAGGGATACAGATGGACCCACTGCAACAATGAGACATAAAAGTCGTTATGTCGAAAATGAACTTTACAACTTTGGTTGGGGGGAGGAGGTTTGGGTGAGGGGGTGGGGCGAGGATGGGATGGGAAGGGGAAACAAAGGAGGAGACTACAATGCTTGATCAGAAATGTACTCATTATCTTGCCCATGTAATTGTAACCCCTCTGTACAGTATTTTCACAATAAAAATAAATAAATAAATAAATAAATTGCCTTGTTAAATGGCAAAACATTCAATATATAATCTAAAACTAAGAAAAGTGAGGGAAGGGATGGGGTAGGAGGCGTGGGTGAGAATGTTAAAAGGAGTGACATTGATCAAGTGACACTGTATTCATAAATTGCTCTGTTGAATGGCAACTCCTTTGTATAACTACCTAAATAAAATTAAAACAACAACCATGACATAACTAGTTATCTAGTTAACCTAGTTTACGCTGGATAGTTTAGCATCTTATCATATTATTTTATATGACCTGTAAATTCTGAGAATTGTGGGTTTTTTGGATGAGGAAATGGTGTTCGAGTATAAAATAATGAATTCTCCCAGTGAGGCAGGACCAAAGCTAGGTAATATGAAAAGCTGAAATTACTGTCAGAGCTATGAAGAAAGTGTTTCTGTTACAGCTTTCACGGTAAAAGGTCTCTTTTTATCAGCCAGGACCAGGTAAATTTTGAGTATTTTGTGTCATGTGTGTTGGAAATGTCTTGGGATATTGAGATGTTACATAGGAATAAGGACACCAACTTGGAAGGAACTCAGCAAGACAAGATTTTGCTTATTTTCTTGGCTCCTGATAAGAAGCCAAGTGTGCTAGGTGGTCAGTTTGCCAAGGTCTTAATCCTAATGTATTACTGGCCTTCCTTCTGATTGGTCAGAGCCTAAGTTCACAATCTTGAACAATTGGCCAGTTTGGAAAAGGTTCAAAGTTTATCTGAGCAATCAGCTAAAACCAGACACCTGGAAAAATCAGGAAGTTTGTCCAAAAAATAATTCTTACTTAGATGGTGCTCTACCACCTGAGCCATGCTGTTAGCCCCTAGAAAAACAATTCTTATGATAGGATGTGGTTTAACTAAAATAGCTTATTTAAAATGGCAGTTGTTTTTAAAATGGTGGCTATCCAAACCCAGCCAAATACTTAAGAGCAATTGTCAAATCCAATCAAATATAACTGCTTAGAACTGATCAACTACCAGACCAAGGTCAGACTGAGCCTATCAAAACCCCGGGTTTTGGTACAAGTGATGAATTTTTTGTGAACAGTTTTTTGAGGATATTTGAATAAATGAGAACCAATTGATCATGACTAGTTAATAATTGATTTGCTCAAACCTGTGACCTATTCATAGTTAATCAGGTCCTAATTTAGAACAAGTGAGGGAAAAATACTGTCGACAGGAACTTGCCATTTAAGTCCTGGAAACGTTGATGATACCTGAACTACATGCTGGTTCTCTTGGTTTTCTCTCAAGATGTGAGGTCTTTAGAAAACCTTTCCTTTTTGGGTTTCCTGCTCATACTCAGAAGCCTGGAAAGAAGGTAACTGATGGGAAGAAAATTTGATCTCATCTGGGCAGGATCACATCAAGTCCTGCTTTTGACTGAGACGGCTGTTGGATCAAGGTTGGACTCCTTTGTTAACCTGAGTCAAGGTTGCTCTAGATTCCTATCAGAAGTAGCAGACAGTAGCAGTGCCCCGCACTGCTAGAAAGGTAACCTCAGTTCCTATAAATTACATGCAAGCTACAGATAGAGGGTTCTTTTTTTTTTTTTTTTTTGGGTCTGGTCATGGGGCCTGAACTCTGGGCCTGAGCGCTGTCCCTCAGCTCTTCAGCTCAAGGCTAGCACTCTACCACTTGAGCCACAGTGCCACTTCCGGCTTTTTTTCTTTTTTGCTTATGTGGTGCTGAGGAATCGAACCCAGGACCTCATGCATGCAAAGCAAGTGCTCTACCACTGAGCCACCTTCCCAGCCCCAAGATAGAGGGTTCTTTACCTTGGTCATAAATATAACCATATTTTATCAATTAAAAAAAAAGAAAAAAGAATATTAGAAAAGAAATTCTAAAAATAAATAAATAAATGTCACCCAGTCTCATATGCACTGGTAATAGTTTGATACTTGTTGAGGACTACCTTATGAGACCTTACTAGTCAATGATCAACTGAAGCAACTCCTCACTAATTTCCTTAAAGTGACAATCCTTGGCTCTGAGGCCTGAATAGATCCTTGAGTTAGTCCTAGGATGTATAAAATTGGGGCCTCCGTTCAGGAACCAAGACCCTGTGTAGATTTAAATTCAAATCATCACCAGGTGTTGGTGGTTCACACCTATAATCCTAGCTAGTCAAGAGGCTGAGATCTGAGGCTCATGGTTTGACTCCAACCTAAGCAGGAACGTCCATGAGACTTTTATCTCCAATTAACCACTAAAAAACCAGAAGTGGCTCAAATGGTAGAGTTCTCACTTGGAGCAAGAAAACAAAAAAAAGCTTAGGGACAACACCTAGGCTCTGAGTTAGAGGTGCCCCAAGATTGGCACCAAGGACAACAAAAAATTCAAATGATGAAACACACCATCAAGTCCTCCTATGAATCATGGTGGAGTTAAAGGATTTGAGATAGACCATAATAATTGAAACTGGCTCCTGGGATATGAATGCGTGAGTGGGATGTATGGGTGGAATGTTCCCTTATTACATAAAAGTGACTGACTGTTATGCCTGTCATGCGTGTGTTTAAAAGGCCATTCCCTCTGGGATAACCATCAGATCCTAATGGACATGGAGCACATTGTATCTCCCTATTGGGAAGTTGCAGACTGGGGTAACTTGTAAGATCCTATCATTGATGTTTCTGAGAGTTAAGTGTTGGATACAAAATCCCCCTAAACTGTCTAGCCCCTTCAAGACCAACTATACATGGGCCTCTCTACATAGGGGAAAAATGGGCATTTCTGGGAAACTTTCCAGATACAGCGTGCACCAATACTTTGAGGAAATAATCAGCACTAACCATAGCCACTGTGGATGTCTTGTGTTATTCCAGGGCACCACTGTTGGTGATCTTACAGGTCAAATGGAGGGGGACCTGTGTTCAATTGGGCATCTTTTACATTGACATTTTCATCAACTTTCCCAGTCTCAAATGAAAATAGAAAGGAATCATGTTGTATATATTTACCTTTTTTAGTAATTTTTTTCAGAGTAATGAATGTGGTTGGCTGATGTATTTTTTATGCATAAGAGATATTGTTCAGAGACTGATTGAAACTGCCCTCTCCAAACACCTGTCTCTTATCAAAGTAGTACACTGCCAAATGGGAAAGTCAATCAATGCTGACTAGATTTGAAGAAAAGAATGTAAAATAAAAGAGAGAGGAATTGGAGGAGTTCATGTTTTTTTCTCTCAAAATGGATGCTTGATATAGGCACCACCATTTTAAAAGTAGCCACTATCTTTCATGAAGCTATTTTATTTAAGCCATATCCTGTTATAAGAATTGTTTTTCTAGGAGTTAGAGGTCTGGATTAAGTGGTAGTATCCACTGACAAGTTCCTTGGGTCAGATATCTTGGTTTTGGTTGATTGCTCAAATAAACTTTTGACTTCTTTCAAACTAGCCAGTCACACAAGATTGTAAACTAAGTCCTGACCAATCATAACAAAGGGTAGTAACACATTAGGTATAAAAAGTATTTCCAGTTACACTTGTTTACTTGATAGCACATCCTTCTGCAGCAGTAAAATCTTGCCTTGCCGAGGTCCTTTCAAGTTGGTGTCCTTATTCCTTCATAACACCCCAATATTTTGAGACCTTTCCACAATTCCAAATGTCAGAGCCCACTGGGAATATATGTGGTATGGATGAAACTTTTATAATGCTACCAGCTATTGGTGTATATAAAAGAGGTAGAGTATACATTTGGATAAGCAAGTATAAGAGGAAAGAAACAAAAAGAATGCATGAAAGACAGGCATGAAAGGAGTGGGGATGGCTGATCATAGAAAAAAGTTTCATGTAAAACAAAGCTAGAAAAAAAACTAAGCACATATGTGGCAAATTCTCACTACTGATGAGCCCAGGGATCATACTGTTCATTGCCCTTTAGCTGTTAGTTAAACCCAAAATGGAATACATTTCTTGATGATAAGAGGAAGAAAATATAGTGGACAATTAGGCTCCTTGGGTATACTGGCTCATTGCCTTTTGTACACCTTTCTCCTGAGTCATTTTCTGCTTCCTTCTAAGCTTCATAAGCCTGAACCTCCAGACCAATTCATTCCTTGAACTTTTCATTGGTTTAGTCAGTGAGAGGTCCCAGCAGGGGGCTCTCTCTCTGGTTTGGAGGCATAGGTACTTTTCCTTTCCCATCATGTGTAGAGGGAGAAATGACTTTCCACTACTGCTGGTGAGTGCCTCAGGTTCCCTTTTGGGTCACATCACTTACCCACTCTTTTTATAAATGCCCTTTCTTTACAACCTGCTCATCTCCACCACCTTCATTTAATTGTTTGTATTGCTTACTTCCTTTTCAAAAAAGTGCCCACAATTTTCTGAAGAAATTGTTAACAATCATGATTACTGTTTTTTTTTCCAGTTCTGTCTCAGTATCAGAGTTAGTTTTACATTTTGAAATGATTGTTTGCTCATTTCTCTTTATTTTCCTTTTGTAAATGGGGAAATAATTCCACCTGATTCACAGGGAGGGGAAAAATGTCATGGGTTTTGTTCCCCTGAAGGGTCAAATCAATACTTCCCTGTCAACAATCACGTGTGCCTCACCACAGCCCGGATGTATATGATACTAACTTTAGGGAAACAAATCTATCTGACAGGGGTTTTCCTTGCCATTTAACATCAGGGTCACAATGAGGTGCCACTGTGCTTAAGTTAGGTCATACAATGTCGCTTTTATGGTTTCACAATTCTTGTGTTCCTAAGTGTCCCAGACATCTTTAGAGAAGTTAACATAGCTGTCTGCAGTAAAATGTTATAAAGAATTGGAATTTCACCTCAACCAGGCAAAAGTCTGATTAAAAACATCTTGTACTGGCCCTGAAGGTCAGTATTTATGACACCATATTATTTATAAATAATGTGAGAATTATTATAGCAGTAAAAGTTGGCGTTCCAAAGAATGGGCATATTAGGGATGGCTAAATTATGGCGACATTGTGACCATAGGTCATATCCAAAGCTTCATTGCAAACCAGTGGAAAATTACTATCATCGTAACTGCAAAGCTACAGGAAAAACATTGGAAAAAAACATCAAAAATGGGAAAATTCCTTCGTGCCAAAGAATAAGGAAAGGACCATGTTGACCCAAGGGATAGAGAGAATCTCATGTCCCTTTTCTCACCCCAGAAATGGGTAAATCAGGGTCTTTCTTTAAAATCCCCAGATGAGCAGTATTTCTGCATAACTCTGCTAAATTTGAGAGAAGTCTCACCCCAGTCAGAATCCTAGAATCTCATGGATCAAAATACAAATAACTTTCTATAAGAGAAGACTGAATACTTGATGTCTGTCCCTCCTATCCCCTGAATAACAAATTATACTAAAAACCCCCAGACTTCTTTTCTTTCCTTCTGGAGATCAGAACTCACTGAGGCCTATTCATATCAATACATAGCCAAGTCTCAGGCAGCAGGGTTGAAGGAATGATATAGATGCTCTCTCTCTTCATTAATGAAGACTCTGGGACCACAAACTTGTTGGGCTGTTCTCAACCACTACTGTTGTGAAGGCAGTGTCTAATTGTGAACCAAGTGAACACCACATAATCACAAGACCTAAGAACTTTTCAAAGCAACACTCACTTGGAATGTTTTTGTTTTTTTCTGTATGTCTTTATATTACTCCTTCTCACCCTCAAATTCAGGGATCAGTTTTCATGATAGACAAGCTCTGTCACTAAGCTGTACCTCCAGCCATCCTAAAGTTGGGATAATTGGTGCCCATTGTGCCAAGAATCAAATGAGTTTTGAAAGTTTAATGTTCCTTTGGACTAGCTCTAAAACTTCTGAGATAAGATGGAGCCCCAGAAATATGTTGCATATCTAGTCTTCTAGCCCAACCTTTTCTGCTCTGGGCAAGGAATGCACTTGGTTAGGAGATATCATTCTCTATCTTGTCCTTCAGGACCATCTCACTCTGCTGGAAGTTTCCCTTCCTAGAATATATAGCAAATGTCTGTGGACTCCTGAGGCATTTGTTGAAGTCAATGGAAGCTCAGTTCTTTGGTAGACTACCTCTCTGTTTTGTTTTTCCTGTGGTTTGAATGTTGGATTCTCCCCTTAGGCTTCATTTCACACAATTAAAAATTACTGTAAATATTTTTTTCTTTCTCTAAGAAAAAAATCCTCTTTGAATAGATCTGGTAAAGTTCTTATGCGATTTACATACTAATTACATAGAGATTATACTGGGCAGGAGGTAGATTTAAGTCAAGGGTGATTACAATGTAATCTAGAAGCATAAATAAAAATGTGCTTGGTACAGAGTAGTTTGAAAACTGTACAGACATCTCTTGGCTATGTGTGCTTAGGAAAAAGAATGAAAACCCAAATATTTATGATTTATGACTACTTTTTTCTCTTTTGAGAGTTGTCATATAAATACTTGTGGTCTTTTCATTGTGGGGCTACAAATAATCTAAATATAATTTTAAAATAATCTAAAATAATATGCATTTCTTCCTTGACTTTGTATGTTTGGGGTCAGGGACAAACTGCTCCATATTTGGAATTTGCGGGACAACACTGTGAGAAGGCAGAGACATACCCACTAGAATTGGTTGGCTGAAAGGAAATATGCTCCCTGTGTTTATATTTAATCTATATTCCTGTGCTAATTTTAACTTATTTCACACATTTTGCACTTGGGATATACAGAGAGCTTTGGTTTTCAAGTTCAGGATTTAAGGGCTTCATTGTTTAATTACTTACTGTGCACTCTCCTGTGGTTTTAGGTTCATCCACTCTTAAATTAATAGTGGATTTGAAGGTACTAAGGAAAGGTATTTAAAAATTAGCATTTAATTGAGACTTTTCCCCAGTAGAATACGAAGAACTCCAAGTCACTGCAAAGAAGTTGCTAGGCTTCTCAAGTCCAGACCAAAGTTTTGTGGCCTTTTTCTAATCTGAAAAAAAAAAAATCTAGTCATTCCACCTTGCTCAAATAGGGAAAGTATACAACATACTGTGTTATTTTGTATGCTGACATTTAATTGAACTTGAATGTATATATTATCTCCTCCAACCACTTTAGATGTTCATTAGCCATATGGAATATGTCTTTCCCTAGTTTTGCCTCTATTCCAATGCCGTGCATATAAACAAAACTAACATAAGCCTCTGAAGTCAAATTAATAGCTCATTGAACTAATTCAGGACATGCATCATAGGATGCAAGGTAGCCTAGGATGTGCTATGGAAACAAATGGCCTGAAAAAATGTCAGCAACTGACACAAAGGGATATTCTTTGTCTTGTTACACATCCATCATCAGGGGGTCAGCTGGAGTTCTCCTTCACTTGATCTTACCCTGGGATTCAAACTAATGGAGAAGTCTCACTATGGAATATTGCCTGTATTGTGGTAAAGGAAAATGAGACATTTGGCCATGTGTTAGCTAGTAACGTTTCTGCTTCAGTGGGATACTTCACTTCTACTCACATTGCATTGGTCAGACTAAGGGTAGAACTGTATAATCGTACAGAGATGGGCAATGATATAAAATGAATACTGGGGAAACTATCATCTTCCACAGGAGATACAAGAGTTGGAAAGGAGGCATACTGGAGAAATGTTGATGCTCTATATATCCTTTCAGCCCTAAGCCAGGCACTTAGCAGCCATTATTCATCACTTTCCTGTCTCTGCTAACCTTGGAAGTGATTAAATTAATTGGTTAAGGAAAGCTGGGATGTATTTCATGTGATTAATGCCTTGGAAAACAATTGCAGTAGATTGCATTGATTCGTTTCATTTTACATACTTGAAATTAGAGGCTTATGAAGTCTATATGCAAATTTATGCAAAGTGGGATGCAAATTCATATTGTGAGCCACGAGTCTGGGCATCCCCCTTCCCCCCACAAAAAGAACTGCACCATTGAATATGCATGTGCTGCATATGGTACTGCTCTTTCCAAATAGCAACTCAGAGCTGGCAGCCAAATAAATCCCAATGACATCTACTGAGCAACAAAGTTTAAAGCCATTTATGAACAAAAAAATTGAGTTCCAACGTTCTAATATTCTCAAGGTCAACATCTTCAAGTAAGAGTTGAGTTAATAAGCACACTGTTCCCTGGACTCTATGCTCTGTTATAGATGGTGCTGGGATATGCTACTGAACAAAGAAAGTCCTGGCAGAACCCATCCTGGAATTTTATTCTCTTGATTACGTGCTTCAAGTGATCACTTGGCTGGCTGGATCAAATAAATCTTCATTGCCACAAGCCATTGCCCATGTGTGCTGACATGCCTCTCCCTCATTTGTACCCATCAGTGGGGAATTCTGGTTCCAAGATTCAAATGGGGAGTAATTATGAAGATGGTCTTAAAGATAGGAACAAATTCTGCACCTGACTGCTTGAGTCAAGCATAGGGGGGAAAAATTAACCACTTATAGGAAAACTAATTAGAAGCAATAATGACATGATTGGCTTGCAGATACTCAGATGATTCACAATACAGTCTGCTCTTATAGGACCCGAATCCTACATTGATACTAAGTATATATTAAATAATTTGGGTAAATGTTTATATGTAAACAGATTTAGGGCATGGTCTCTTGAGGGCTTCTCTAAATTGAATCTAATTAATTCAGCACTTAGTCATTTAGTTATTCATTCATTTATCAAGTAATTTGAGGGAGAAGGGAAGGGGAAGGATAAGGGGAAAATGAAGGAGAGGGTAACAATGCTCGATAGGAAATGTACTCAAATAATTTTAATACCCTCAAAGTGCTTGGCAGATACCTGGTGGTATAAAGATGAGTGACATATATTCCCTGCCCTTGAGGAGTAAGAGCCTACTGTACTAACCAATGTACTGATTTTCACGAGTCAGTGGCTCTATCTTCTGATGACTTTTCTTAGTAAGTGTATACGAATCACACTGATAGAGCCACCAGGTGGGAACAATGAGATCTGTTCATGTGATGCTGACGGCGAGAGCCCCCATTACAGCAGTGCTTTTTGTAAGAATCTATTCAGGAAAGTATTTCTTAGCTATGGCTTAAGTTTCAAATGACATTTAGTACAACAAAATTTTAGTACAACAAATGTGTTTCAAATGTCCCCTGGAGTTTATCATAATGGAATTTTAGCTATGAGTTTTTACACTATACCTAATGGTTTGTAGATACTTATAAAACTTGTGTGAAATAGAGTGAAGTGAAATGTGATACAGTGTCGGAGCCATACTACAGGCTAGGGCGTTAAGAGATCTACGTCTTCTCTTTTTACTTTTGCCTTGTGGTATTAAACTAATCCAAATTAGCATGTCAGTCACAGTGGGGAAGGGTTATACACAGATACCAATTTGAGATGAAAAAGTAAGGTGGTCATAGAAGCTGAGAAGTGGTCTAAAGAAACAATGATCAGATGATGGCTCTTATGAATGAAATACCAATAATAACTAATATTTGGTACTTAATCACATGTATCAAGTGTTTACATGTATAGTAAATAAAATTACAGCAATTCATAATGGCTGCTTTATAGAAAGTTGAGGCACAGACAGATACAGGAGAGGTGTGGGAGAGTGATGGGGAGGGGGGTGTTTGGTTGACTGCCAAAGCCTTTGTTTTTCTGTGCCTGAGGAGAGCCACTTTCCTCTAGCTGAAACCCCATGGCAACCACAGGGCAGGAGCAGCCACATTTGTCTGACTCAGAGAAGAACAGCAGAGGGCTCAGGCCTGTTTAATAAGTGGCTAATATTATCCAAGGATCAAAGGGGCTGCTTCTCTTTATTCCTTCAATTCCAAAAAAAATCCATGGGTGCTAGTGGCTCACACCTGTAATCCTAGCTGCTCAAGAGGCTGAGATCTGAGGATCACGTTCAAAGCCAGCCAGAACAGGAAAGACTGTGGGAGTCTTAACTCCAAAAAAACTAGTCAGAAAAAGCTGGAAGTGGTGCTGCATGGCTCCAGTGGTAGAATGCCAGCCTTGAGCAAAAGAAATTCAGGGACAGCATCCAGGTCCAGAGTTCAAGCCCCAGAACGGGGGAACATTTTTTTTGGGGGGGGTCCGGTCATGGGGGGCCTGCGCGCTGTCCTTCAGCTCTTCAGCTCAAGGCTAGTGCTTTACCACTTGAGCCACAGCGCCTCTTCTGGCTTTTTTCTTTTTGCTTATGTGGTGCTGAGGAATCGAACCCAGGGCCTCAGGCATGCAAGGCAAGTGCTCTACCACTGAGCCAACTTCCCAGCCCTGAAAAAAATTTTTTTTAATCATGGAATTTGTATAGCAGAAGAGATCATTTTATGACTCCTCATATCTTGGCATTCAAGTTTGTAGATTTTTTTTGAATAAAGTAGATTGAAAGGTTCAGATTCTAACTCTAGAACCTAAGAATGTGACCAGATTTGGAAGTAGTCTTTGCTGATGCAATTAATTACAATGTAGTTATACTGAGTTAGAATGGACCCAAAATTCATGATTAGAACTTTTATAAGAGAAAGGATTAGGAGAGTTGTATATTGAAGCATACATACACAGGGGAACTATCTGCCTGAAGATGGAGGCAGAAGTTGTGACAAAGCTACATGTTGAGGAACGCTAATGACTTCTGAGAACAACCAGAAGAAGTTAGAGGCAAAGAGAGACAAAGTCTTGTTCAGAAGCTGCAGAGAAAGGGAGAGGCCCTGTAGACCCCTTGATTTAAGATTTCTATCCTAAGAACAATGAGAAAATCAATGTATGCTTGAAGCCACCAGATATGAGCATTTATTATGATAGTCTTACAGATTATACTATTATATTCCTTCTCTCTCTCTCTCCTTTACATACTATTTCTTTGTTTTAAATCATGGGTTAGGCCTTCTTCGGTCTTTCATCTCTGTCAGTTGAACTCTGTGGCTGACTTTCCTTTAGCCTTCTTATCAAGTATTAAGTATATCTGTGATGATTAATGATCAGTGTCAACTTGCTTGGATTAAGGGATACCCAGATAGCTGGTAACAAATTATTTCTGGGTGTGTCTGTGATGATGATTCCAGAAATGATTGAATCAGTGTCCTTCGAAAGATCTGCCCTCACCCAGTGTGGGTGGTTACCATTCAATCAGCTGAGAGGAAAGAAGGGAAAGATGAATTTACTTCTCACTCCATCTCCGTCTCTGTCTCCTCCTCTTTCTCTCTTCCCTTCCTCTACCTCCCTCCCACCCCCAGCCATTAGACTCCGGGACTTGCACCAGTGGCTGCCCCCTTCTGTTTCTCCTCTTTGTCCTTGGACTAAGTATTGTACCATTTGCTCTCTGGAATCTCAGGTCATCAGATGTGGACTGAGTCATAACACCAGCTTCCTTGTTTCCCCAGTTTGTACATGGCCTACCATGGGACCTCTAAGCTCAGAATCACAGGAGCCCATTCCACTGAAACATCTGTACATAGACTATTGGCTCTGATTCTTTGAAGAACCCTAAATAATTCATCACCTTTTCATCACTTCTGTAATTATTATTCAAAAGTCCCGGCCTGAGTAGGCCATATTTGCACTGTTCAGTGTTTTCAAATGCCCTCCTATACAATAGCCCTGACACTCTAGTCCACTGCCGGGCAGCGCTCACTTGCTTCTTTACTTTTGTTCTCTCACTTTCTCACCACTTTCCTATGGTGAGAATATTCACTATTACTGCCATCATTCATCATCCCGATTCAACTTACAGGCAGTTCTGCATGCCCTGCATATAGGCCTTATATTTTTCCTCCCCATTATAATTTCAGTCCTGCTAAGGATTCTGTCCTTTATACCTATCTGTCCCTTAAAATTCAGAATTGTTCTCTTTCATATCCCTCATATCATGTCTTCACAAATTGCACAAACATGGCAATTCCTTTATGTCTTCTGTACTGTAAAAATTACATTCCTCTATTAATAATAATAAACAGTCTTCAAGGTCTCCCCATGTTCCAGCCACTGTACATAGTGTGGTACACACAGATGATCTCCATTTCATCCCAACCACAATCCTACTTATTATCACATGTGTGTGTGTGTGCATGCACATGTGCGTGTGCGTGTGCGTGCGTGCATGTGTGTGTGTGTGTGTGTGTGTGTGTGTGTATGTGTGCCAGTACTAGGGCTTAAATTCAACGCATAGATGCTGATTCTGAGCTTTTGTGCTGAAGGCTAGAACTTTACCACTTGAGCCATAGCTCCACTTCTGGCTTTTTGCTGTTTAAATGGAGATAGGAGCTTCACAGACTTTCCTGCCAAGACTGAGATCAAACCAAGATCCTTAGATCTCAGGGTTACAGGCATGAGCCACCAGCACTAGGCCTATTTGTTTGTTTTACAGAAAAATAAATGGGAGTTAGGATTATTATGTGTGTCCTTAAAGGTTCACTGCTAAGAACTGGTGCAGTTTGGAGTCTTTTGAAATTCCAGTTTCATGTTCCTTACCAGTGCACAATGCCGCCTCTGTGTTAGCTTCATTGATCTTGAATTACAGTGATCTTCTGAGTTTTCTTACTGTTTCATGATCTACTAAATTTTGAACTTCAAGATGGAGCCTGAAACTCACTTGTCAGGTTTTTTGGCACTCTTAGTATTCTAAGAGAGGTTCTAGATTAGGAGATGGAGCACATAAATTTTGGAGTGACTCCTTCATGAATCATGGAGTGGCTTCTTTGTCACCTCTGTAGATATCTCTGACCCTAATATTCAGTAATTAATTACTTTAACTTATAGGCTAGACTGTATCAGAAGAGCAACACTAATTGCTACTAGGTTTTAAATATTTGTCCCCAGAATATATATGTTGAAAAGTGTTCATGATATTTGGAGAGGGTGATTTGGGGAGATAATTGGGATCACAGAAGGTCATCATGGTGGAACCCCATAATAACACCAGCAGCTTTATAAGACAGAGACATAGTAGGATCCTTGCTCTGTATATGAGACTTTACCACTTATGAAGCATGAGGGCCCTCACCAGGTGCTGCAGCTGTTGATATTGGACTGCCCAGCCTCCTGATTCACAGGCAAAATAAAATTTCTTGCTTTTATACATCTCGCAGCGTCATGAGTTCAGTTATAGAAACATAAAATGGACTCAAGCAAGTGTGTTCAACTAAAACATGTTAAGAGCAAGTCAAGCAGTGGCTGGACCTTGACAGAAACTATAGCCTTTACATGAAATGCTCACTTGATAAATTCTTTTATCTACAAACACTACCTGAAGCTTAAACGAAACACTATTATAAAAGATCTCCTTCAGTAAAGAGATTATTTGGTAAAGGCAAAATTGGTTAATTTTTTCCCCTTCTACTGTCACTTTAAATCAGATGGGTTTTCTATTTTTAACATCTTATTAAAATAAACTCTCAACACGCTGATGTAAGTCAAAAGACTTAGCAGTAGATCTTAAGGCCATTTTTAAGGCAGAGTTAAGTCAAGATATTTGAGGATCATAATTAAAATGAGAAGTTAAAAACAGAACAATTTCGCAGCTCTTCAACCATCAAAACATTTGGTGTCCCTTTCTTTCCTAGGCCCTAAACAGCTATGTAATCATCATTCTGTGTTTTACATGCAATTCTACAGCTAAGTACATCGTTAGTTAGACTCCACAGATTATATGGTAATCATGGATTTACTGTAAACCCAATTTAATTTCTATGGAATTACTGACTTTAAGGTTGCAAAACAATGTTGTTTACAAGACAGTATCATAGCACCCAGACTGAATGCTGATTAGAGTTAATAAGCAGTGCATAGCTTTTAGGACTAAGCCTAAATACCTATAGTGATCAATAGGACAAGCAACCTTCCTTAAACAAGTACCTGTTGAGTACTTATGTTGCAGTCTCCAAACAACAGAATTTAGAATACAACAAGATACCAAAGGTAATTTTATAAATAAAATTCTATAATAATCTGTATAATGAATTACCTGATTCCTTTCTTTAGCTATTCTAAATGTACCTCATGTTTGGGATTTCAATTAAAAAAACTTTTTTGATAGTAAGGGAGTTTAAGCTTAAGGATTCATGCGTACTAAGCAGGTGTTCCACTGCTTCAGCCATGCCTCCAGGCTTTCTTTGCTTGAGTTATTTTTGAAATAAGGTCTCACGTTTTGCTCAGACTGGTATGGACTATGATCCTATGAACATAGAATTTCGTTGCTCTTTATGGAAGAACAGTAGTCAGTCATATATATGTTATATATTAAATATAATCACACTTTCTTGACTTATTCATCAGTTGTAGGTTATCTGATCTACTTTTAATAGCTTGGTTTTTTATAAATAGGGCAACAAAGAACATGTGTATGCAAATGCTTCTATTGTATTCTGATTTATACTTTCTCTGACATATGCCCAGTGATGATATGATTAGATTGTATAGTAAATGTGTTTTTGTTTTTTAAGAAACCTCTGTACTGCTTTTCACAGTGGTTGTACTAGAGTCCATTTCCACTAACAATGGCTAATAGTTCCTATTTCCTCAAATTCTTGCCTAGATTTGTTGTTTGTCTTCTTGAGTTTGACCATTCTTACTGAACTCAGATGAAGTACCAGTTTCATTTTGATAGTCTGATGAGTAGGTCCTTGTCATATGTACAGCTGGCAAAGATTTCCTCCCATTCCATAGGCTGTCCCTTCAGTCAAGTCACTTCCTTTGCCATGCAGAAGCATTGTAGTTTGATGTGATCCTATTTGTCACTCTTCACTTTTTTTTTTTTTTTTTTTTGCTGAGCTATTGGAGTTCTATTAGGAAATCTCTACCTATGCCAGTGTGTTCTAATGATGTTTCTAATTTTTCCTGTGGTAGTTTCAGTTTCAGGCCCTACAATGAGATCTTTGATATACTTTGATATACTTTGGGCAAGAAACAGTCTTTTGCATATGAATAACCAGTTTTCTCAACATCTTTTCTTCTTTGGGATCCTCTCTCCAAATTCAGATTTCTGTGGCTGTGTGTATTTATTTTTGGGTCTTCTTTTTGTGTCCGTTCTAGTAAACACAGATTTTAACCTAATGAAAAGAAGTAAGATGTCAATGACCATACCATCCTGAACATGCCTGGACTCCAGTGCTTGGTAGGACTGGGTTTACTTAGGGCTTTAATAGGAAGAGAGATTGGCCTCCAAGAGGAGGAAGAGGAGTACATTCTGTAATTTATCTTTATAATCTTTATCTCAGAAATTCTATTAAAATATTAGCTATAAGAAATGTCAACTCTATTTAAACTGAGGAAGCATTGTGTATGATGAAAAAAATGTTCAAAGCAGTCAAGAGTAAACAGAAGGAAATTACTAACAACAAATGGTGCCTCACGCCTTTCTGTCCTCCAGGCTACCCTATCTATGGAAACCACTATCACCAATTCATTCATGGTCTCTAGTTAAAACAGGTCAAAAACAAAATTCCTTAGGCACATCAAATAACGAAGCAGATTCATATCATATTACATCTCAATTGGCTTTATTTTGAAATTTTAGAAGCAGGTAACACTCTATTCCACAAACTAGAAAAAGTACCGCAGTGAGTCAAGTAGAGGAGACTGATTTTATAGACAGAAGGGAATTAAAGAACAGAAATAAAGAACAAAGAGCAGATTGGTAAGTTCAAAATTTCTTTTCTTGTAAGGGGAAGCCTGGCCTGGAGGAGGGGGAGGGCAGGGGGCAGTCGAGTGCCTCCCCTATCCCATACACACAGACAGAACAATAGAAAACTTATTGGCAAACATCTGGTTACATCAGTTTGATTTTTAAAATTTTAATTTTAATTAATTTGTTTATTTATTGATTAGGATTCAAATGGAAGGAACTTCATAGCCATGCTGATAGAAACTTGCCTATTTCAGAAATTTAGTTCTTTCTTCTGATCTCTGTCTGTTGGGACACAATACAGGAGCATAGCCCAGAACAATGAATTATCTGAACTTTTATCTAACAGGTTCAGGCATTATATTTTTTCCATTAATCTATTCAACAAATAATGAGCTATTACTACATGGAAGGTGTTGCACTAGATACAAGGAACATAAAATTCAAAGGCAGATGCGACCCTTTACCTTTACAGTCTTTATTCTCAAAAAGAAGACAGATATCAAGCAAATAAAAAGATTACTTGAAATGTTGTTTTGATCATCATTCTTTTGGATATAAAAGAGAAAAAAATTAATGTAGCTAAATAAAATAGAATGTTTTGTCCAGTGATCATGACGGTCCAATGTGATGTTCTTAACTAAGAACAATTAATTCAGAGATTTTTCTGATTGGATTCCAATATCTCCAATATCTCAATTTTCTATAATTGTTCCATATTCGAGTATTGCCATTCTGGTGTCAAAGTGGTTGCCAGCAGCTTTATCCTTGGCTTATATCTTCCTAGAGCCCTCATAGAGAATTTATCCTCTCCATAAACAATTTGGTTGTAATTTGTATGCTTCTGTGTTCGGTCACTTCAGGCCAAGGTTACAGGCCTACCCAGCAGCTAGGATATGTTCAATTCCAATGAAATCACAAGAAATGCCAAAGGAAAAGATGGTTTTATAAGGAGTATTTGGAAAAATTAACAGGAAAGAGTGGAAAAAGTCCAAAGAGACAAAAATGACAAACACCACCAATCTTATAATGGGAAGGTTCAGTGTGCTGTTTCTCACAACTTCTTCCAGGCATATAATAAGAATCTTCTCAATAATGGTTACATTAACATCATTAAAAGGTATTTTTGAGCATCTGTTGGAATCAGAGTAAGATTGTAAGAAATCTACTAAAGAAGAAGGCCAAAGAGTTTGAGGTCTATTTTTAAACTTGGCAATACTTAATGATGCTATTAGTGTGCTTTGGAGAGGGTCTACTCTCAAATGCTTCCCACAGTAAATGTAGTTTAAGTGATCTTCTTTGGAAGGATTCTCCTTTTATTCTTCTGAAAGCCCACAGTTAGCTGAAAACTGTATGTGAAATTGCCTTATATTCCATCTCATTTTCTGTACTCCTTTTAATGTAAAAGCCTTTTACACCAATATTTAGCTAACTTGGACCCTATCTTATTCTGTGACTATGAATATGTCCAAGGAAACTTTGACTTTGGGGCTGTCCCACAAATTTAAGGTAACAAGGACATGGAAATCTATGGTGTGACTCCTAAGGGAAAAGGGGTTGTCATTTCAAGAACTGGAAAATGTGTGTAGTGGAGGAATTATACTGAGCCACAAAGTGATACCCAATCTTTGTGTGTAATATCACACAAAGGATGATTTAAGTCTTCCTAACTTTAAAGGTTTCTTGAGAGAAAAAAGAAAAAGCACAGGTTCAGTGAGAGAAAAACATGTAAGCAACCTGATTCTGTGATATGCTTGGAAAATGTGTACTTCTCTGTGTAATTACCACAGTTATTCCTTTTTACAAAGAGGTCAATCCAACAGTATATTGTTTAAAATCCAAGTCTACTAAATAAAAACAAGCACAATTTCACAAGCTTTCCAGAATAATTTACTGTTTAACATTTTCAATTCTTTGTGTTAATTAAATATCTTACAGTTTATCCTTGATCATCACAGAATCCTTGAAACAGTTTGGCTTAATGTAGTGTTAGTTCTGGTTTATGGATGGGAAAACTTAAAAAGTTTCAAAAAGGACTAGAGTTAGCACCCATAAGCCAATCACAAGCACATTCCATGAGTTTTGCATTTAACCTTGAGTTTTTAGTAAACTTTAATTCAAGTCAAAAGGATGTCTCCATTTGAGTAGTCTTTATTCTGACCTTGTAATGGCTGACTGTGATTCTGGAGAAAAAGATTGTCTTTGTATTTTCTGATGGCTTTTTAACTAAGTGGCTCCCTTCTAAGGAAATCAATCACTTAACCATCCAGTTCTTTTAAGTACAAGCTAGTTTGTCATTCATAGTTGTAAATAGCATCATAAGTATTGTAATGTTATCAACTTTTATTAATTTATAATCATTGTAGTCCATTGTAAATCCTCTTTGAATATTTAAATACCAATGATGTTCCAAGAATGTGGCCATATTTACCTGTGATTTTCCTTTATTCCCAGGCACATGCCACTTACCTGCAGGGCGGCCAGGATGAGACAAAAGAGAACATCTGGAAATGTCTGTGTATGTGAAGCAAATTGGCGGGATCCAGTAACATTTCCATCTTTAGCTCTTTAAACCTAACCAGACTTAAAACATCCTTGTATAATGGACTGTTTCAGTCTGTTCTGAGGTGTTAGAGTTCTTATTCTTTCCTTGCCTAAAAGCCATATTTAATGTGTTGCTGGGAATTTTCCTCTCTTATTTGTGTGCTGATGAGACAGGTGTCTCAGATCCTGACAACTTGCATTTCACTAATGAAACCTTGCACTTTATGAATATCAGTTCTTTACCTACCCTACCTCATCCATAGCATCATCTTCATTCAGTTCTAGAATTGTAGTCTCAAAACCATCATTGTTAGATAAATTTTATTCAGTACCTAGTATATGAACAAATGTTTATTCTACAGTTCTTTTATCAGTCCATGTTCCACGTGGATAGGAGAACATAAGGTTGGAACAAGAGAGACACAGGCTTAAATTCTAACATTACTGATTGAACTTGGCCTGCTATGAAAGTTACCATGGACTAGGTGTTTAGAAAATAAATATTTCTTTCTCATAGTTATGGAGGCTTTAAGTCCGAGATCAACGTGAGTGAGTTGTGGTGAGGATCCTGTTTCTACTTTGGAGATCACAGTCTAATTATATCATTGTATGGAAGAAAGGAGAAGAAGGTACACTCTCTCTTGTGTGTATCTTTCTTTTTCCTTCCTTCCTTTCTTCCTTCCTTCCTTCCTTCCTTCCTTCCTTCCTTCCTTCCTTCCTTCCTTCCTTCCTTCCTTCCTTCCTTCCTTCCTTCCTTCTCTCCCTCCCTCCTTCCTTCCTTCCTTCCTTCCTTCCTTCTTTCCTTCCTTCCTTCCTTCCTTCCTTCCTTCCTTCCTTCCTTCCTTCCTTCCTTCCTTCCTTCCTTCCTTCCTTCTTTCCTTCCTTCCTTCCTTCCTTCCTTCCCTCCCTCCTTCCTTCCTTCCTTTTTTATTTCAGATACTGAGGCTTGAACTAAGAGCATGGTTACTGTCCTGAAGCATTTTTCCTTACATCATACCTTTACTTCTGGCATTTTGGGTGATTGGTTGGAAATAAGAGTCTCTTGGATTTCTCTGGCCCAGCCTGGCTTTGAACTGTGATCTTTGGATCTCAGTCTTTTAATAGCTAGGATTATATCTATGAGACATTGACACTTGGCTTTCTTATGTCTCTTTTTGAAAAGGCATTGGTCCCATCATGACCTGTCTACTTCTAACACTGTATCCCCTTTTATGGGCTTCAACAAATGCATTTCAGGGCAGGATTCAGACATTAAGTCCATAGTGGTTTCTTACTGGCTATCTGATACTAGGAAATCATTGTCAAATCTTTGATTTGTTTAGCAATATGGAAATGGTGGGATTGATCTAAGAATTAAATAGAACAATGTAAGTCAGAAGGCCTAAAAATAAAATTTGCCTCACTCTGGAAAAAATATAGAAGATTAGATTTGGATGTTGGACTAAAATCTGAAATCAATAACTTTCCCTCTCCCTTAGGAGGCTTAGGATCTAGAGCAGGTTATTTAGCTTCAAGAAGTCTTTGCGTTTTTACTTGTAAAAAAGGGATATTAGGCTTATACTTCATTCTCATTACACCATACACATTTGTTAATGTGCCAAATGCATATTGTGGCTAAAAAATTCTTTCTAAGGCCTGACATGGAGTCACATGTTTATAAACCTAGCACCAAAGAGGCTGTGGCAGGAAGATTGAGCCTGAGATATAGAGCAGGTCCCAGTCTCAACCTTCTCCCTTACAAAACCAAGAATAATTTCTCCATTTCTCTATTTTACAAAAACAAGCAAAAACCAATTCTATTCTGCCTTGTGGTAGACCATGTGTTCCTCAAGGACCCAGGCTTTCACAAAGAAGTTCTTGTATATTAGGGATTCTGACTCTTAAGAGTACCTCAGTATCAGGGTGGCAGCAGTTTGAAATTATCCATTCTTTGTTCTGCTCCAGACCAATTCAATTTAGAATAAATCAGAAGTGGATCTCAAACATTATGTGTAAAGAAATATATCTCCCTAGATGATTCTCCTGTGAAGCCAGGGCTGAAAACTCTCTGCCTTGTGGAGAATTATGAGTGTGAGGCCAGCCTGGGCTCCTTAGTGAATTTCAGCCTGATTATTTAGAGATACCCTGTCTTAAAGCAACTGAAAGAAGAAGAAATGCTAGAGTTTACTTATCCTACCATGTAAAGAAATAATAATTACAAGATGGTAATTTTCAAACTAGGAAGGATCCCCTTACCAGATGTCTGATTTGTCTTTAATCCCATACTCATTATAATGAGACATAGATTTTGATTATTAGTCAAAATAATAATCTTGAAATTCTAGGAACTTTGGTGAGGGGAAGCTCATGACAAGTCTTTAGAATTCTGTAGACAAAATTTTAATTTCTCTTTTTATTGTTATTTTGTCTTCCTGGCACTACTCACAATTTAAATGCATAATAAAAATATGAATTTGTTCCCTTCCTTGGTCAACATTTGAATTTAAAAGTCTGAAAAAATAAGAACTCATTCATTTATTGAATGAATAAATAGTGAGGGAATGAATGAAGCCAACAAGCTTTGAAAGGGTCAATAAATGAGAAGATTCATTTGTCATCTGCTAAGGTACTTTGGAAAACACTGAACATGGAAATATAGTCAACTGGTTCTCTAGATCTAGAAAGATCATGTTTTGCTTCCCTTGAATTCTCTGTCCATCATCCCTTTGAAGATAGGGAGTAAATATTTCCAAGTTCAGAAATACTGTGATCACAAGCCACTTGTCGGGCATTGTTGCCTGGCACAGTAGAAAAAATAAGAGAACAAGCAACTTAAAGCATCTGCTCAGATGCTTTGAAGTGGTTTCAAGAGTCAAGTAGATCTGAGCATGTTAACCCAGCTACACAGGAGTTGTAACTAGAAAGACAGAGTCCAGGCAAAATTTGACTTAATGTTAACTTTTGTTTTTGAGGAGATAATATAGTCTCATGGACCACACTGGCACAGATGGTATCTGGTAAAAAAAATCTTCTCTTGCCTTTTTCTCTGTCATTTTCATCCCATTTACCTAAATCACAGTTTCTCTATCCTTCTAGAATTTCTTTTTGCAAATCTAAGCCAAAAAGTAGGCATGTAAATCCTTATTCTTCTCCTTTTCTATCCCAAATACAAATACAGCATGAGAATGGAAGTACCCTGAGATTAGCATGGCAGAGAAACCACACAGGTGTTGCAAAAACACTGGAAGTGTAAAGCAAGAAGTGATGGATTGGACTCCACTCCCAAGTTATTTGAGCTAATTCGAAAATCTGGCAAAATAGCAAGGTATAAAATTAACCCTCAAAAGTCAATCCTGTATACCAATAATGAGAAGAGTGCAGCTGAAACCAGGAAAGTAACTCCTTTTGTAATAACCTCATAAAAAATAAAATACCTAGGAATAAACTTAACTACCGAAGTGAAGGACCTCCATGAGGAAAACTTTAAAAACCTGAAAAAGGAAATTAAAGCAGAACTTAGAAAGTGGAAAAAGCTCTCATGCTCCTGGATAGAGAGAATTAACAGTGAAAATGGCAATACTGCCAAATTCTTCAAATTCTACAACACAAATATCTACAAATTCAATGCAATTCCCATCAATATCCCAACTTCATTCTTCAATGAAATAGAAGAAGCAAGAAAAAAATTCATATGGAACAATAAAAGACCCCAAATAGCAAAAATAATCTTTAGCAGAAAGAACAATGTTGGAGGAATAACAATACCAGACTTAAAACTCTATTACATAGTCATAGTAATCAAAACAGCTTGGTGCTGGCACAAAAATAGACCTGAAAACCAATGGAATAGAACCAAAGACCCAGAAATGAACCCACAGACCTATAGCCACCTAATCTTTATTAAGGGATCCAAAAAAATAGAATGGAAGAAAGATCCTTATATATCAATCTGCACCAGAATCAATTCCAAATGGATCAAAGACCTCCAAGTCAAAACAGGAAGGAACAGGAGAAACTCTAGGGCTCCTTGGCATAGGCTGAAATTTTCTTAACAAAGATCCAGAAACACACAAATCAAAGAAAAGTTGGACAAATGGGATGTATGAAACTGCAGAGCTTCTGCATGGCAAAGGACATAGCTAGCAAGATCAATAGAAAGCCCATGGACAGGGGCTGGGAAGATGGCTCAGTGGTAGAGCACTTGCCTTGCATGCCTGAGGCCCTGGGTTCGATTCCTCAGCACCACATAAGCAAAAAGAAAAAAGCCAGAAGTGGCGCTGTGGCTCAAATGGTAGAGCACCAGCCTTGAGCTGAAGAGCGCCCAGAGTTCAGGCCCCACGACTGGACTCCCCCCCCCCCCAAAAAAAAAGAAAGCCATGGACAGGGGGAAGATCTTCACTAGCCATACA
Source organism: Dipodomys spectabilis (assembly GCF_019054845.1). Classification (NCBI taxonomy): domain Eukaryota; kingdom Metazoa; phylum Chordata; class Mammalia; order Rodentia; family Heteromyidae; genus Dipodomys; species Dipodomys spectabilis. The sequence continues at coordinate 20,140,917 of NW_024870775.1, forward strand.
ACAGACAAGGGCCTCATATCTAAAATATACTTAGAACTCAAAAAATTAAGTCCTCCTAAAACAACTCCTCAAAGAAACAACCACCCCATGAACAAGTGGACTAAAGACTTAAAGACAGACTTCTCTGAAGAGGAAATAAGAATGGCCGATAGATACATGAAGAAATGTTCAACTTTGGCCACAAAAGATATGCAAATCAAAACAACATTGAGATTCCACTTCACCCCAGTTAGAATGGCTATAATCAAGAACTCTAATAACAACAGATGCTGGAGAGGATGTGGCCAAAAGGAAACCTTACTTCATTGTTGGTGGGAGTGTAAACTTGTCCAACCACTCTGGAAAGCAGTATGGAGGTTCCTCAAAAGACTCCACATAGAGCTCCCCTATGACCCAGCAATCCCACTTCTGGGCATTTACCTAAACCATCACAAACAAGGCCATAATAAGGGTACTGACATAAATATGTTTATGACAGTATTATTTACCATGGCTAAGATATGGAACCAACCCAGATGCCCCTCAGTAGATGAGTGGATCAAGAAAATGTGGTATCTATGCCTCCATCAGAAAGAATGACACCACCCCATATGTTAGAAAATGGAAAGACTTGGAAAAAATCATATTAAGTGAAATTACCCAGTTCCAAAGAAATTTAGATCCCATGGTTTCCCTTATTTGCAATGATTACTATACATATAGGTTAATCTTATCAGAGGAGCTGAAAGGCTCAAAAGCCATATACATATGACCATATAAGATAATGCGAAGTGAAATGAACCCCAAGATATGGACACAAGAGGTCTGTCTTTATTGTTATTGTTTTAAATGTACCGTGTGATTTTATTTTATTTTTGTTATTGTTTCCTTTGTATGTTCTTTCCCCTATGGCATATCCCCTATTGTCACTGTACTTGATTTTGGTACCCTGCATCTTGTATATACACATATCTAATCTGGGGAGGGGAAGGGGAAGAACAAAATGCTGAAACAAGGACACAGGATGACCAATTACAATACCCACAGGACAGTATATAGGAAACGAACTTTACAACTTCGGGTGGGGGGACGGGGTACGGTGAGGAGTGTGGGAGGTATGGGAGGGAAGGGATAGTGGGCCAACAACAAGGAAAGAAGGGGAAACAATGATCGGCTAGTAATGTACTCATTGCCTTACTCATGTAACTGTAACCCCTCTGTATAGTATCTTTACAATAAAATTAAAAATCAGAAGTGATTTCATCAGAAGTGATGAAAGTTATCCTCTAGGAAGGTAAAGGTATAGCAGGATCAACAATGGATTGCCAATAAGACAGAAAATACTGAGGAGAGGCAGAGAGATCAACTAGGAATCTACATGGTCTAAATCTAAACCAGGCATGGTGATACAGCAAATAGGAGGGGAAAAATTATAAACGTTAAACATGTCATGGAGTCTCACTCTGTATCAGCAGCTTTTTACCCTTTCTGTCCACCTGTCACATATGATAAATAAAGTTCATTTGCACTACTCAATCCCACGGGTATTTTTAGCAGTATGTACAATTTTCAGCTTGCTAACCTCACTTTCATCCATTCTTCTAGCATTATAGGGAGAAAAAAAATCAAAATTTATATCAGTGAGAATGATGAATTATAGAGTTGGATTTTGACTCCCTACTATTTTATATACTTGTTAAAAAGTAAATCATTTATAACTTTGGCATTTTATTAATAGCAATAGTGAATTATTTTGCTGGTGATTGACAGAATAATCTTATATGCCAACTTGGAACCACTGATTCTCAGAGTTTGATAAGTAACTCTGGGATTCTGAGTAAGGACACTGAAAAAGGAAGAAGGTGATACAAATCTAAGTGTCGTCATGCATAGGGTATGATGGACAGAAATGGAAAATGAAATAGGAACTTGGTTTTGTACCAGTGGAGTCAGAATAGCAGGAAAAGTCAGCTAGGACATTGAGCTATATTTAGGAATCCAAATCTTACAACATTCAGAGTAAATATATAAACAATCACATGGCCCAAATCACTGCATTTAGTTCATCTTTTCAGTTGAGCCCAGTGGTTAAGAAAGTTCCTTTGATGCTGAAAGCCTTGATTTGGGAGGTATTGCTGGCACTTCTGTATTTGTGGCACTGACAACTCCCTTCACATCACTGAACTTCAATTTTTATATTTATTGTTGGAATAAATTATAATATGTGATCCTTGAGTTACTAAGTTGAAAAAATTGAGCTATTTTATGGAAATTAATTATAACAATTCCTGACACTTGCAATCAATGCCATTAGTGTTTACGAAGACCATGAATGTACAGGTGCTTAGTAAAGTATGCTTATGTTGCCCTCACAAAGACCAATAATAGTTTTCACACATACCAGTTTCAAAGCTTACTATAAAGTTACAGTAGCCAACATAGCATGAGACAGGAGTTAATCTTATATGAAATGCTTTGGACTGGAAGTGCTTTGGATTTTGGATATTTTTACATCTTGGACTACTGTATGTGCAAACACGTAATAGGATATCTTGATGATGAGACTCGTGCTAGACACTAAATCCATTTGCGTCATATGTAACTTTTTATGTAGCCTGAAAGTATTTTTATAACCTATTTTTAGTATTCCTGCATTTGGCTATGACACATCTGTGATGAGAGTAGAAGTATCCAGTAGCAGTATCCTGTCAGTCCTTAAAATGTTTTGGGATAGATTAGATTGGCTTCTACAGTGGGAAGCTGGGTAGTCCAACAGTGGTTGTAAGCATGTCCCAGAGTCAAAATACCTGGTAGCTGCTCAGTCCAAGAAGCCAGAAACCCTCGTAACAAAGAGTCCGCAGCTGATGGTGTAGAGGCTTGAGAGTGGCCTGTGTCAGTCCACACTGTCAGTCTGAGAGCATTGGAATCTAAAGCTAATATGAGACATGAGTTGAAGAACTTAGTGGCGTCGCTTGGTAAATAAACGGAATTCAGTAAGGATTATAAATATCCCATTCTTTAATGTGGATTACAAATTCCTCATACTCTTACTCCTAACTGCCCATAAAGCTTCAGTATCCTCTACTCAGTTTTCAAAAGCCAAGGACACTGACTTCTTTCAGATCCTTAACTCTGCCCTGGTCCCTCTACAAAAATGAGTTTCCCACTTTGATCCCTTTCATTTAGATCTCAACTCACTTTTCTCTTTCCTTTTCCTTTTGCTTTACCTTTTTTTCTCCTCTTCCTCCTTCTTCTTCTTCCATCCTTTCTCTCTTTTTTTCTGTCCTTCCTTCCCTCTTTCCTTCCTTCCTCTCTTTCTTTGGTTCTTTCCTATATGGGGTTTGAATTCAGGGCACAGCCATGAGAGCTGCACACCTAGATCTTTTTTTATGGTTTATTTATTTTATTTTTATTTTTTTATTGTGAGAATACCATACAGAGGAGTTACAGTTACATGGGCAAGATAACAAGTACATTTCTTATCAAGATCTTTTTTGTTTTAGTTATGTTTTATTTATTTATTTGATTTGTTTATTTATTTATTTGGTAGCATTTCATGTTTTTCTTGTGGGCCACAATGCTTCTACCAACACCTCTCCTGCAGATAGGATTGCAGACATGATCATGACACCCAGCATATTTGTTAACTTCTGTCTCACTAATGTTTTGCATCAGACTCCAGTCCTCTGAATGTCTTTCTCCAATGTATGTTAAAATTCAGGCATGAGCCTCAGTAACTACCCCCCACATTTCACTTTCTTAAGATAGTCATCTCTGTTTCTACTTGACTTCAACGCGTACAACCCACATCCCCTCTTACTTCTCCATCTGAGGTCTAGATTATGTTCCTCTGCCATGAGAGTTTGGTGAACCATGTACTGATCCTACTAAGTCCTCACATTGTAATTCAGCATTGTGCTTTGAAATGACCCTTACCTTCCATTAAATATAAATTCACCAAGTGAAAGGAATTTCACACTATTGTATATTCTAAACTATTACACAATGCTTGGCTTATGAAATGCACCAAACTGAGATTTGGGGATAAATAAACAAGAGAGTGAACTAGTAATTTTAGATGAAATATTTCAGGCCACTGAAGGCAGAAAAAACTATTAGAGCTCAAAAACAACTTTGTCACTGTCTTTGATCTCTGTACCTGTTGTCTTGTATGTGTTTATCTGCTTGGGGAAGGGAAATAGGAAGCACTGAAACAGTAGGACCAAGGGTTAACTAATTCAGTAGTGATAGTCACTAGATACTACGTTGGAAATGAACTACACAACTTGGGGCGGGGAGGGGAGTCAAGAGGGGAAAAACAGAGAAAATGAGGGAGCGTGTGACACTGTTCCAAAAGAAATGTACTCATTACCTGACTTACCTAACTATAACCCCTCTGTACATTACTTTTGCAATAAGATAAAAAAAAGCATAAAAATACAGAATATCTGAATATCTTGTTTTTCTAAATTCAGATGAGTAATTATTATTATTGTTTTTGTCGGTCATGGGGCTTGAACTCTGGGCCTGGGCGCTGTCCCTCAGCTCTTCAGCTCAAGGCAAGTGCTCTACCACTTCTGGTTTTCTGCTGGTTTATTGGAGATAAGAGTCTCACAGACTTTCTTTCCCAGGCTGGCTTTGAACCATGATCCTCAGATCTCAGCCTCCTTAGTAGCTAGAATTACAGGCATGAGCCATCAGCGCCTGGCTAGATGAGTAAATTTTTGATGCTTAATTGTTCTAACTGTACCATGAACACAAATATGAAATGCATTTTATATTCTGGCACCATTGGTTCATGCCTGTAATCCTAACTGTCTGAGAATTGAGGTTCAAAGTCAGTGAGACCCTATCATCAAGTAATCAACAAAATGCTGGACTGGATGTGTAGTTCAAGTGGTAGAGTGCCAGCCATGAGGAAGTAGGCAGAGTAAGAGCTCAAAGTTCTGAGTTCAAGACACAGTACTACTAGCACAAAAATGTATTTTGTAGAATAAGAAAATAAGGCTCACGTTATTTTTTTTCATTTTAAGTAGTTGCACAAAGAGGTTTCAAATTCATCTTGATCAATGCATCTTGATCAATGTTACCACTTTCATCTACCAATCCCATCTATACCCTTAAATTACATAGTCCCATTTTCATATATGTACATTAGATTAAATTTTAAATCAGTAACATGACTAGAGCAATCACCTAATACTGTTATTTAGGTATGGATGTATTCAAACAATAGGCAGGTAGAATTAGCAGTGTGTTCTTGATTTTCAAATATTTCTCACTGATACATGCAGATAATATAAATAATATTTAAGTGGATACATTTAAGCTACTAAAATAGGTAAGATAATGATTCTTTAAGAACAGAGCCACAGAGGTATGGAGGGAGCCAATTCAAAGAATCTACAACTTGATGATTACATTGGCAAAGCTAATGTCACGTAAGTCAAGTAGAATACATTGATTTAACATCCAAAGTCCATGTTATCTTTTAAAAGTTCATAGGTTCCCAGAATTAACAGAATTAATTTCCAGTATCAGGCTAATCCAGGTCTGAATCCTCATTCTCTGCCTGGTGAATTTGAGCCAGGCAACCACAAAGATTTCCTTCCTTTTCCTTGAAATTCCACATGTCCTCCTACTTCAAGGAATTTTGTCTGCAGCTGGCTCTTACTAATCCTTACATTCAACTGACATTCTCTCTCTAAGGAGGACTCCTTTCAGATACAATCATTCCTTCTTAGGCATCAGCCTCTGATGTACAGATGTGTGTGTGTAGAAACTTGATTTGGGAATCCTCTCAGGAATAATACATATGCAAGGAATAGGGAAGGAAGCTTGAAAGATCCAGAAACAGAACTGCAATACATTTACAACTGAGGCTTTGGCCCATCTCTAAGAAAGCTCTGGAGCTGAGCTACCCCTTCACAATTGTCACATTGAGGCACAGGGACCAGTATCCCACGTCATATCCATCAACCATTGGATGGATAAGCCTGGGAAGGGGGACTAATGTGGCAGGTCTGTTCAGTAAGAACAGTTGCCATGGTGACAGCTGTGAGCCTATGGTAGTCCTCATCCCAGAAGCTGGAAGAGTGAGAGCATACATCCTGCAGAGGGACTGAGGATTGTACTACTACATCCAATACAAAGGCTTTAGCTGACCATGCTATATCAAGTAGTCCTCAGCCTTGGACCCTGCATTCTACCATGCTTATCTTGTTTCTTCTATCACACCATTGGTTTTAAATTAATTTTCTCATCTGCATATTACTTGTCTCCACAAATTCAAAAGATAAATGCATATGTTGAGAGCAAAGAGCGTTTACCTTCAGCTCTCTCAATGGCATCACTTTGAATACTTCCAAAACATCTTCCACATGAAGTTAGAACAGTGAGAATCTGGAGCTTGGTAGATGATGTCCGAATGTGAGCAAATAATCATGTCTATAATAGAGGGACACCTCTTCCTCTAGCAAGAAGGGTACCTAAAGATTATTACACAGAGAAGTTTTCTTTTTTAAAGCATTACATTAAATTTCATTTTATTTTTCTCTTCACATCCCTGAGACTGGCTTACTTCACTTAACATGAAGTAGGTCCACCATTTCCATGTAAATGAAATGTTACTCTTTTTAATGAATGAGTAAAATTGCATTGTACATATGTATCACGTTTTCTTGATCCACTCATCTGTTGTAGAACAACTGGGCCATTACTATAACTCAGCTATTGTCAATTGAGCAGCAATGAACACGGATGTGCAAGTGTCTTTACTATGTCCTCACTTGTACTGCTTGGGTAGATTCTTGAGAGTGGTATAACTGGATCATAGTTGTATGTTTAGTTTTTTGAGAAGTTTTTAAACCTTTCCAGGTGTTTGTACTAGTTTACAGTCCCATCAACAGTGTAGTAGGGTTCCTTTGACCCCATATCCCCACCAGCATTTGTTATAGTTTGAATTCTTGATGAAAGCCAATCTTACTGGAGTATGATGGAATCTAAAAGTTGTTTTGATTTGCATTTCCTTTATGACTAGGGATGTTGAGCATTTCTTCATGTCTTTATCGCCATTTTTATATTTTCTTCTGAGAAGTCTCTATTTAGTACCAATTTATTGATTGTGGTGGATTAGTTTCTTGAGCTTCTTATGGATTTTGGATATTAGGCCCTTGTCGGATAAATAGCTGGTAAAGATCTTCTCTCAATCTGTTGGCTGTCTTTTAGTTTAGTAAAATGAATGAATCCTATCGTGTCTATAACATCAGCTGTATACTACTTCCTCTAGGAAAATGTCCAAAGCTTGTGGAGCAGAGTTAGGAGTCATTTTCAAAGGAGGAAAACCTATAGCACTTAAAAAGGAATATTAAAATATCATCCTCATTCTGAAAGCAGAAGCAGCATATAATCTCAAATTATAATACCAAGATACATTATAAATTCCAAGTATGTTTTCCATCGCAAAAAAGAGGTAAATATTTATTTCTAATTAGTAAAATGATAAATTTACAATAGTAAAAATATAAACAAAGAACAAAATTTATCCATTAGTGCTCAGAGAAAGATGACTATTAACATATTCAAGTGTGTTCATTCTCAATTTTTCTCCATTCACGAGATTATACAAAAACAATAATTTTATATTTGGAAGTTTTTTCCCTTATTATTTATATAAGATTATTGTAGTCATTAAAATCTTTTAGGAAGCCCGGCGCTGGTGGCTCACGCCTGTAATCCTAGCTACTCAGGAGGCTGAGATCTGAGGATCGCGGTTCAAAGCCAGCCCGGGCAGAAGAGACCATGAAACTCCTATCTCCAATAAACCACCAGAAAATCGGAAGTGGCGCTGTAGCTCAAGTGGTAGAGCGCTTACTTTGAGCTGAAGAGCTGAGGGACAGCGCCCAGGCCCAGAGTTCAAGCCCCACGACCGACAAAAAAAAAAAAAAATCTTTTAGGAACTTTGCTTTTGGTTTTTTTGTCAGTCCTGAGGCTTGAACTCTGGGCCTGAGCGCTGTCCCTCAGCTCTTCAGCTCAAGGCTAGCGCTCTACCACTTGAGCTACAGCACTTCCAGTTTACTGGTGGTTTATTGGAGATAAGAGTTTCATGGACTTTCCTGTCTGGGCTGGCTTTGAACCATTGTCCTCAGATGTCAGCCTCCTGAGTAGCTAGGATTACAGACATGAGCCACCAGTGCCAGGTTAAGAACTTTGTTTTTGAAAAGATGTTCAATTTTTTGTGGAACTTGGATTTGAACTCAGGACCTTACTAGGTGGGCATTCTACCATGCGAGCCATACCTCCAGTCCTTTTTATGCTTAAGTTATATTTGAGATAGGGTCTCACCTTTTGCCTGATTCAGCCTGGACTATGATTCTTCTATATACACTTTATGCTGAGCTGGGGCGTTATGTCTGAATCACCCTACATCCCTTTTTATTTTTTTTTTTTTTAATATTTTTATTTTTTAAACATTGTTACCCCCTCCATTGTTTTCCCCCTACCATCCCCTCCCTCCCTCCCTTCCCTGAGGTTCTTTTTTTTTTTTTTTGATTGTGATTAAATGATTACATAATTTCAAAGTCACAAGTTCATTCTAACTTCCCTGGAGCAAATTTTTATTTTTTGAGATGATGTGTAGTGAACTTTTGCCCAGGATGGTCTCTACTTGTGATCCTCTTGTTCTCAGCCTCTGGAGTATCTAAGATTACAGGCTTGAACTATAGTACCCAGTTTAAAGAACTGTTCACATAATTGCAACACTACGACTTAACCATACTACCATGACTAGATAATTGCATTGTTTCCAATTTTTATGTGATTATAAACAATTTCAAGTAAACCTTTTTATAACAAGATTTATTAATGATTATCCTTTTAAATGCTCAAATGATCTAATTTGTTAATCATATGCCTCATTTGTCAGTTAGATCAAATTATTCCTTTTCATTAAGGTCTTTTATCAGAAATAATAGAGGAGAACCAATTACTAAGTTAAAAGTAAGAAATCCTGGGTTTGCTCTTACTATTTTATTTCAGATGTAGCACTAGGAAAAGTAATATACATATTTTTACCTCTGGTCTCAGTTTTGTTGCCTAGAAAATGGAATGTTTGTGCTAGATAATCCTAAAACATCCCTTCACTCTACAGTCCTATACTATTATGATTTTTTCTTACTTTTCTTAAAAAAAACCCACAACTTTAATTTGCTCTTCCTTATCCTCTGACATTCTCAGTTACCTAAAAAATCTTCTCTGATTTCCTGTCTGTCTGATTTAATTTCCTTCCTTTTATCCAGCTTTGGCTATTCCTTAATCTTCTTATCTAAGTTTTACTTTTGTTCCCTCTTTCATTGATATCCATTAAGCTGAGATGAACCATTTTTTCTTGATTCTTTACCTACTCAGTAGATGATTCTCCTTTAAATCCTGAATTAATATTTTTCTGTAAAACCTTTTGATGTTTAGTGGTCACAAAATTTGTTCATCTCTATATTTTCCTGCCAAAATAAATGTGAATAAAATGTTGAGAAGCTGGTGACATGCATCTATAATCCCAGCTATGTGGGAAGTATAAATAGGAGGATCCCTGTCCAGACTGGTCTGGACAAAACAGTGAGACACTTAGAAATAAAATACAAAGGGCTAGGGCGTGGTTCTAGTAGTGGAGCACCTGCCCAGCAAGAATGAAACCTTGCCTGAATTCATAATTGCCATACTGTAACAAGAAAGACATTGAGGAAAATAACAAAAGAAAGCAATATTAATCCACATAATAATTAATGTTTTACTCTCTTTTTCACACCCACCTCCCACTCACATATAGTATGAAATTGGAGGTTGCTGTGAGAAGATGTCCTAAAGATTGGCTGAAAGATCAAAAGGTAAGTTAGTCAGCAAGGTTAATAAAGGTTCATATGTCACATTACTCATAAAGTCATAATAGAAATGGTAATAGCAGTAATAGGAAACATTTTAAGTTCCTTTTTTTATTTTTTTTGTCCTAGAGATTTCACATAAATAACAAAAAAGGCTGATGTCCTTGAAAGGTGTGGGTGGGGTGTGGCACCAGAAGACTGAGCAGAAAATGGAAAAGATGAAAGTTGCGGAGTTTTACATGGAAGAATGAATGAATTGGTTGGAACCTAACATTGTTTGGGGTTTTGTTGTAGTTGTTTTATTGTTGTTTTGGGGCTTGAACTCAGGGCCTGGGTACTATTCTTGAGCCTCTTTGTGCTCAAGGCTAGCACTTTACCACTTGAGCCACAGTATCACTTCTAGCCTTTTCTAAATAGTTTATTGGAGATAAGGGTCTCATGGACTTTTCTGCTCTGGCTGGCTTCCAACCATAATCCTCAGATCTCAGCCTACTGAGTAGCTAAGATTTCAGACATGAGCCACCGGCTTCTGGAAGAACCAACATTATACATTGAACATCGATGATCTGGTTTGACTTTTTTTTTTTTTTTTTGGCAGTCGTGGGGCTTGAACTCTGGACCTGACCATGATCTGGTTTGAATACTCATTGTCTACAGCTCTCTTTCATGTTGGCAGATAGCTGGTGTTTGGTCACACAAAAGAAACATGTTTTACGGGACTGCCCTGGTAGGTACCTGTTTATTGAAGCTAAGAAGTATTTGCAATAGATGTTAAATTCATAGGATATCTTTTTATTTGTTATGAAACATGTCTCCAAGAGTGCTCCTCCAAACCGCCATCATTATTGTCCTGTGCTACTTCCCATTTTTGTTCTCTTCTTCCCGAGCCAATTATTCATTGATATCTTGTTTCCCACCAAATCAACACTTTTCAGAAACACAATGGGAAGAGAAATCCCAAATGCATGACGGGAAATGGGTCATATTTCTTTCAAACTGACTCACAGATGAAGAAAAAGCATGGATATTTTACAGCTAGATTTTCCAGAAATTCCACTTAGAACCATAAATTCATTTTCTTTTGGCCAAAATTTGTGGAGTTTACTAACCAGAAAATTCAAATTACACTTGAATTTCACTTTCCTCTCCTCAAGAGAGTCAGTTTCAGATGAAGGTGGACAGGATTTCAGATTCCACGTCTGATTCTGACCAGTGATGTGATTTTGGGTTGGTTAATCAAGTTGTCTGCTTTATAAATAAAGGATGAGGATGATAATGACAGTAACCATATTCCTTTCTGAAGAGGAAAGGGTGTCACTTACAGGTAGGTACATAAGTATCAATAGCCCTTCTGTTTCCTCCAATCTTTGCCCACTTATTCTAAAGAAGAGTCTAGGAAGTTGGTAACAGATGTAAAAAGTTATGTGTTGCTAAACAATAACAATAAACAGCTCTAGATTGTTATTGTGCTGGAGTATTGGCAGCCGAGCTAGCATATAACTCCTCAATTTGAAATAAACAACTACAATGAAGTAAAAATCCAACTCAGATATTCAGATCCTGTTTGTTTCTGGGAAAGAATTGTGTGTCATATTAAATACCAACTACTGTGCCATTCTCTCCAGAAAGTGATTGGTTGAATTAGGTGGCCAGGGAGTAAGAATTGAACAGAGCCAGGAAAACAGCTGTGTCTGGTTGGAGGCAACACGCTTCCAGCTCGTGCTGATTCATTTCCCTGGCAGGTTTTACTTAAGAGAACCATCCATAATGCATGGCTGCAGGACTATATAGAAGGCAAATCACCCAAACTGTGAGCATTACAAACATTGAACATTACCTTTTCCAATTCTGGGGAATTGCATGATGAGCTACCTATAATTTTTCTAGCAGGAAGAGGAAAGTGAAAAGAAGAAAAATAAACATTGTTACACAAACATGAAGAAGTGAGAATGACTGGTGGAAATTTGGGAACATTTTCACCATGTGTCCAATAAGAACTAACTATCATTCAGTTAGTCTGCAGATGTTTGCAGAATCTCTATTGAGTGCCACAAGTGAGGCTCACCACTGATGTTTGGAGGACAGTCAGAGTCCTATATCCTGCTCTCATGAAGCTTATTGGCTAGTGCATCCAGTAAACATATCACTAAAGAAACACATTTCGCCGGGCGCTGGTGGCTCACGCCTGTAATCCTAGCTACTCAGGAGGCTGAGATCTGAGGATCGCAGTTCAAAGCCAGCCCGGGCAGGAGAGACCGTGAGACTCTGATCTCCAATAAACCACCAGAAAGCCGGAAGTGGCGCTGTAGCTCAAGTGGTAGAGTGCTCGCCTTGAGCTGAAGAGCTGAGGGACAGCGCCCAGGCCCAGAGTTCAAGCCCCACGGCCGACCAAAAAAAAAAAAAAGAAACACATTTCTTTCTTTCTTTCTGTATTATTTTTTTTTTTGCCAGTCCTGGGCTTTGAACTCTGGACGAGGGTGCTGACCCTAAGCTCCTATTGCTCTTCAAGGCTAACACTCTACCACTTGAGCTACAACAACACCCAGGATTCTTCTGTGATTAACTGGAAACGAGTCTCATGGAAGCCAGGCGCTGGTGGCTCATGCCTGTAATCCTAACTACTCAGGAGGCTGAGATCTAAGGATTGTGGTTCAAAGCCAGCCCAGGCAGGAAAGTCTGTGAGACTCTGATTGCCAAACCACCAGAAAACCGGAAGTGGCGCTGTGGCTTAAGTGGTAAAGTGCTAGCCTTTTGCTGAAGAGCTGAGGAAAGTCCCCATGCCCAGAGTTCAAGCCCCATAACCAACCAAAAACAAAGAAAGAAAGAAAAAGAAAAGGAGTCTCATGGACTTCTCTGCCCTGGCTTGCTTCCAATGGAAATCCTCAGATCTCAGCCTCCTGAGTAGCTAGGATTACAGGTGTGAGCCACAAGCACCTGGCAACGTGTTTTTTAATCTAACAAAAGCATCTGTGAGCACAGGAAACAGTAGTTGCTTGCATTGAGGCACTAGCAAAGGTCTCACAGTGGAATTAACATTGCAACTGATAGCACAATGAATATAAAAAAAGTCAAGATTGGGGGCTGGGAAGGTGGCTCAGTGGTAGAACACTTGCCTTGCATGCATGAGGCACTGGGTTCGATTCCTAGCATCACATAAGTAGAAATAAAAAGCCAGAAGTGGTGCTATGGCTCAAGTGGTAGCGTGCTAGCCTTGAGCTGAAGAGCTGAGGGACAGCGCCCAGGCCCAGAGTTCAGGACCCACGACCGGACCCCGTCCCCTCCCCCCCAAAAAAGTCAAGATTAGTTGTAGCACAATCACCAGCATATGCAATGTCTCCACAGGAGAAAAAGTGTAGATTTACTCTGAAAATTCAAAGGAAGCCAACATGGCCAAAGGAAAGGGAGCAAGAATGGGAGGCATGGGTAGAAAGTTGGGGAAGAAAGGAAGGAATTGTAGGCCCTGTACAGAATGTGGCTTTTATCCCATAGTTTATATAAAAAACAACAATCTTGATATTTATAACATCATGATGGGCCATACAAGATTATCAGAATTGGCATAGATTTTGTAGAAAGCCAAGAACCATTACGTCTGACCTATCATGTACCATATGATTCCACAGGTCTTACATGGCCTGGGAGCTGTACATTCCCCTCCTCAAGAAAGTTAAACAACATACCCAGGGTCAATCAGATTTAGATCTCATACGCAGACTATGGGCTTTGTTCTCTATAGCACATGGCTCCTTAGATGTCTTCAGACATAAACAAGGTGAATTCATTTTACATAGCTATATTAAAACTAATCACTTATGAATACTGGGTCATCTTAGGCTTCAAATCCATTCTAGAAGACAATATTTCCAGTGTGGATTTGTTTAGATAATTTTCTTTCTGTTATATTGTGCAATGGAAATAAACTTTGAAATTATGTATAATTTAAAAATTAAAAAGTTAAAAGAAATGGGAAAAGTTTAACTTTAATATAGTATTCTATTTAAATCCATAAGCCCAGAATGCTATCATTTCAACATGTAACCAATTGAAAATTTCTAAACATATTTCATACTTTTCCATTTTAAGTTTTCAAAAGCTACTATGTAATTTTACACTGAGCAGATTTCAGTTCACCCTTATGGTATGTAGCTATTGGCTACTACATTGAAGAGCAGAGAACATACAATTACTATAATCACTTGTGTTTCCTTGAGGAGGAAAGGCTGGGTTCATAGAGTTACAGAATACTTAGGGTGTATGGTGCATCATTTATCTATGGTTGAATTTCCAAAAAAAGACCAATCCAGTTAGTGAAATGTCATACTTTTCATGAGAAGGATGAAATGTATTGTACAGAAAAAAACAGATCTTCATTCAGAAAAACCTCCAAAACAATAGAAACATAATACTTTGAATAGTAATTCTCCAGACATATACCTTCCTAAAAGGTGAGTTATAAATACCCATGTACATACATTTGTAGTTACATTATATATGTATATGTATGTGTGTGTGTGTATATATATATATGAATTTCCAAGAAGTTGGTTTCACTAGCTGACTTTGGAAGAAAAGGACAGGTGTAATAGATCGGAAGATAATTAATCTTAATTACATATACATATGTATGCTTACATACTTTTGAAGTTTTTACCAAATTTTTCAACTAGTTTATAAAATAGTTTCTTTTTCATAAAATTATTATAATAAAATTGCATATTTAGCAACAGCAACTACCAGATTAAAAAGATAAACATGCACTAGAAAGGAGGATAATTTCAGAGAGATTTCAGTTTTTCTTTTTCTCAGTGGGGCTCTTCAGCCAGAAAGTTGAAAATTGTAGTGGATTGTGATCCAAGGTTATAATCAATGTATAAACCCAAGAAGGTTTCAACCAAATCACTGTAGTGTAAGAGACAGACATAGTCAGTTGAAAAGTTCCTGTGGATTTGATGGGATTTGTGGCCCTCCATCACCCATGAGCTTAGGCTGTCAAGCAGCAGAGAAGATCAATGAAAATTCCTTACTTGTACTCAGAATTTCTAAGCAAGGCTCCCTGGACTGAACTGCATTCTGGCATGTTGTGATCATTGTCATTGTACTGGTTCTAGATTGATCAAATCCTTTACACTTTTTTGAAACAACATAATTTGGTGCATTTATTTCCCAAAGTGATATTAATTGGATATTAATTTCAGGAGGTATCCATATTTATACATATAGAGAGACCTA
This sequence comes from Dipodomys spectabilis, assembly GCF_019054845.1. NCBI lineage: Eukaryota > Metazoa > Chordata > Mammalia > Rodentia > Heteromyidae > Dipodomys > Dipodomys spectabilis. The sequence continues at coordinate 20,156,000 of NW_024870775.1, forward strand.
TATAGAGAGTGAGATCTCTATGTGTGTTTAAATATTTGAAGTAGTTGTACAAAGGAGTTGCCATTTAGCTGAGAAGTTTATGAATATGGTGTGTCATGAGTAATGTCACCTCTTTCAAAGCATTCTCACCCACCCCTCCTAGCCTACTCTTTTCCCTCATTTTCTTAATTTTGTAGGATACATACTAATTTTTGCCACTTAACACAGTAGTTTGTGCACTGCATCTTGCTCTGTGTCATCCCCTTCAACATATGCACCCTTTCCCCTTGAATTTTGTAGTATATACAATGAATTCTTGGCTGCATCTGCTCCCCTTCCCCCTTCATTCCTTAACTCCTCTCCCCTTGCCTCCCCCTCTTGCATGTACCCATTTCCTGGCACTTATTTTGTTGGGTTTTTACTTAGTCTTTGTATATAATTATACTAATTGAGCTCACCATAGAATCTATTATACTTCAGTTTAATTCATTTGTAACTGCCTGCATACCATCCAATGTGTTTACTTATGTATTTATAGGCATATTCTAGCTACCATAAATGAGAGAAACCTTTCAACTAGTGTTGGAGGAATAACAATACCAAACTTCAAACTTTATTACAAAGCCAATGAAAACAGCTTGGTATTGGCACAAAAATAGCCCTGAGGACTAGGGAAAAGAAGATCCAGAAATGAACCCACAGACCTATAGCCAGGTAATATTTGATAAGGAAGCCAAAAACATAGGCAGGAAGAAAGTCAGCCTCTTCAACAAATGGTATGGCAAAGTTGGATATCCACATGCACGAAGTTTTGTCTGTTTGTTTGTTTTTTGTGGTCAGTCATGGGGCTTGAACACTGGGCCTGGTTGCTGTCCTCAGCATTTCAGCTCAAGGCTAGTGCTCTACCACTTGAGCCACAGCACCACTTCTGGTTTTCTGGTGGTAATTGGAGATAAGAATCTCATGACATTCCTGCCTGGGCTGGCTTTGAACTGAGATCCTCAGATGTCAGCTTCCTGACTAGCTAGGATTATAGGCATGAGCCACCAGTGCCTGGCTAGGAAGTATTTTTTTAAGCTAAGAAATGTTTCTATTTATTCTATTATATCATACAAATGGCAATCAACATCTTCAAAATAATGGCTCAGAGAGATCTCATAGGAAAACTTCTTGACATGGGTTAATTCAACATTTTCAAAACTCATGTAATTATACAATGTTTAGTTTGGGAGAGGGGACATACTTAATTGGCGAACCTGAACACACTCAGCAAACTTTAACATGGTCATGAAATTATATGTTTATCATTTAAACCTTATGCAATCTTCACAGACTGATTTCATTTTCTAAAAATTGCTCAGAAAATGGAGACAATTATAGATGTCTTAGATGGGGAGGGGACATTAAATTAATTTAATGAAATAATATATACAGAATTTCCTTCCATGGTGGCTGTGACAAAGAGATTCTATTCTCAATCTCCTACCCTTTTTGTTTCTTTTTGAATGCTCATAGATTGGATGATATTTATAGAAAAGATTAATGCTGTATATATCTACAACTATTAGAAAGTAGAAAGACCTTTTTCTCTTATATTTTGACACATATTTCCAGAAAGACCATAACACTGAAGGGCAACAATAAAATTAGATATGAGAAATAGACTTTGAAAGGTGCACTATCCTTATACACATTATTTAAATCTGATTGTCAGCACAAATAAATAATTTACCATATGTAGAATTACTTTAAAACAAGAGTTTCTCCAGTTTCTGTTATTTTAACTGAATAAAACATTTCCACTGAAATCCTTAGACAAAATGCAAAGGAATGAATCGTAGAGACTCATCAGCTTGAGTTTAAACATGTTTTGTGGTGCCAGTATAAAACCAAAGTCCCATGCACTCTGAGCAAGTGTATTAACGCTGAGAAGACCCAACTCAAGTTAAGCATTTCTATAGAATGTTCATTTATTAATGTCATGAATAGCCTACATTCTTATATCCCCAAATCTTACTGCCTAATCTTCCAAAAATCATCTTCATGCATAACATTTCTTGCTTTAAGTCAAAATAATATTTGAGTATTGTGCATAAAAGCATAAGTTTAGCAACCACAGATTGGTGTAGTTGTTTTAAATGAATAGTACTTAATATCAGCTGGAGTGTCTGCTACTCAGAGCTACATTAGATTGTATTAGATCCTCTTTTACAAATGGTTTTGTGAATTCCCAGCAGGGTTGGCCTTCCATGGTCACCTTGAGAGCCAAGTCCTGGTTCTGCTGACACCCTATATTTATAACTTCCTGTTAGCCCAAACATGCTATCTCCAGGTCTCAGTATATCAACTCCCGTGTGGAACTCAGTCCCCTCAATTGATATTCAAAAGGCAATCAACAGGGCACCAGTGCCTCACACCTGTAATCCTAGCTATTCAGGAAGCTGAGAGCTGAAGATTTTGGTTCTAAGCCAGCAGTGCAGAGGAGTTTGTGAGACTCTTATCTCCAATTAGCTACAAAGTAAAAAAAAGTCAGAAATATGAACCTAAAAGTTCAGGGACAGAGCACAGGTCATGAGTTCAAGCCCCAGGACTGGCAACAAAGCAAACAAAAAAAGCAGAGAGAAATAAAACAAACAAAAAACACTCATTATGAAGACTTTATGGATATGGAATAAAATTTTAGCAAAAGGAAGATTTACATCTCAGAAACAAACTATGAAATTTCAAACATTCACTCTATCTTTATGTCCCAATGACATTTCTGTAAAACAGGGCTTTGGGATCTAAACTATCTATCTAACCTCTAACCTCTCATATTTCACTTTCTCATTTTCATTACTTTTCTTTCAAGAAAACTCAATACCTTTACATTTACCATGTCAGTATTGGCCAAAATTCTTACTGTCTAGGATGGCTAGTAAATCTTACTATCATTTGCTCAAAAGTACCACTTAAAAGGCCCAGTAAAGGATGAAAAACAGCTCCAGCTGGAAGCCAACCCCTGTGATTGCAACATCTGTCTCTTACATTTTTATTTTCATCTTGGGGTTCAGTTTGAACCCAATGTCCATAACATTTCAATATGGAAGCTGTCTCTGAACCAAAGAATGATCTTGGTTTGGAGGAGAACTGTTTATACATTAAACATCTGTCCCTTTTCCCTTCATATTGGATTTTATATGAGCCATATAGTCTATAGTTTAGAATAGATAAGCCCAAATTTAATCTCCTAGTTTAGTGAAAAGTGTGTCTACCTACATTTAGAGGATGTATAGACAATTAGGAATTGTATGTAGAAATGTACATATAGGTAAATGTACACACATACGCACATATCAGAAGATTAATACTATCATTTTACTAGTACTTTTTGTTGCGTACTTTTTTTCTTGTGATGATTGGGATTGTGAAAGGTCATCCTTATAACAATAAGTGACTAAAGTTTTATCACATATATGAATAAGTGCTCCGCTCCATTAAATTTAGATTGTTAGGTATTTATCTCTGTGTACCCTGAAAAGCATGGTAAAATAATATCTTTAGCTTTAAACTCAGTATAATTGACATACAAAAAGTATAACTGACATACAAAACGCTCTGCATATTTAATATACCCATCCTCATGAGTTTGGGAAATAAAAATGCAAATTCAAACCATAATGAGATACTGTTTCATACTCATTAGGACGGCAAGTCACAAAAAGAGAAAGAAAACAAGTGTTAGTGAGGATATAGAGAAAAGCAAACCCTTTATAGTTAATGGGGATGGGAACTGGTGCATTAACCATGCAAAACACTAGGAAAAATTCTCAATTAAAAAAAGAAGCATCATAACCTGGAGGACCAAAGTAAAACAAGCCAGATACAGAAGTACAAATACTACCCAATTACCACTATATGAGGTTTGTAGAATATGACACTCACAGAAGTAGAGACTCAAACAGTGGTTACCACAATCCAAAAGGCAAGGGAACAAGGATGTGCTGGTCAGAGAATACAGAGATTTAGTGGTGTAAGGTTAGTAGATCCTGCTGATCTACTGTGCAGTATAATACCTACAATTAACATTATTTCACTGTATGTGTAAAATATTTTTATTTCTGTGGATCATAGACTAGAGCACTAGATTATCATGACATGTACACCAGGTTGTATTAGGGCAATATAGGAGTTGTATCACCTCCATGTAGAACCTGGGTCCTCATCTTTACAAGCAGGAAATGAAATTTTCTCTTCACAGTTATCACTAGATTACATCCTGACTTCTTCATGAATATAAGTCCAGGACAGGTTCAAGTCACAGTAAGCATCATTCAGGTTTTTCTTTTTTATTATTGGTCATACGGCTTGGCTTGAACTCATGGCCTGCACACTGTCACTGAGCCCTTGGGCTTAAGTTTAGTACTGTACCACAGCTCCACTTCTGGTTTTCTAGTGGTTAATTGGAGATAACTGTCTCACAGATTTTCCAGCCTGGGCTGGCTTTACCGTGATCCTCAGATCTCAGCCTCTCAACTAGGATACAGGTGTGAGCTACAACTAACCATCATTCAATTTTGATATCTCCACTGGAACAGTTCTGGCAGGATTTTTGAATTGGCCCACCAACTTCAAATTCTGGTCTGATAACCTCCTAGTTTGCTTCCTTAACTGGAAAGTGATGAGAAAAAGAATCCTAAATTTCAAGTTATTGTGACAGATCTATGTAATTATTTATTAAATCAGTAATAAGTGTCTCTATGAAATAAGCTATGGTGATTAATTATTATAATTTTAACTTCAACAGCCATATTAACTTTAATGTGAATATATATATAATTTATAAGAAACTTATAAAATCATGCACTTAGACACACGTATATACATGCCTATAATTTTGGCTTATTGGCTTTGAGAACTGTGAGAAATACAATTCTTTATAAAGTTTCCAGCCTGTGATATTTTGCTACAGCAGTAAACAAGGAATAAGACAAGAAGCGAGAATATTCCTAGCTACATTAAGATTCTGCACCATATCTATTAAAAGGATTTCATCCCTGACCAAACATATCTTTCACTCACTTCAAATATGTCTCTCTCTCTCTCTCCTTCCTATTACTTTTTATCTCAATAATAGGTCCATCCACTCGTGGTCCAAAATCTTTAAGATTTTCAATTTCCTTACTGGCTATTTTCTAATGGCTGCACAGGCCTTTTAATCCTAACTCAGAATGCAAAAAGTCTGTCAATATAAGACTCAACTAAAATGTTAATAATGTTATATTATGAATATAGTGGGTGTAGATATTTTCATTTAAATATTATTTGTGCATTCAATTTTATTTTTGGTTATAGCCATTCCAACTGGGATGAGGTGGAATCTCAATGTTGTTTTGATTTGCATTTCTTTTATGGCTAGAGAAGTTGAGCATGTCTTCATGTGTCTATTGGCCATTCTTATTTCCTTTGCAGAAAAGTTTCTCTTTAAATCTTTAGCCCACTTATTAATGAGGCAGTTGTTTCTTTGAGGATTTGTTGTTGAGGGATTTAATTTTTGGAGTTCTAAGTATATTTTAGATATGAGAACCTTGTCCATTGTAAGGCTACTGAAGATCTTCTCTCAATCCATGGGCTTTCTATTGATCTTGATAGCTATGTCTTTTGCCATGCAGAAGCTCTGCAGTTTCATGCAAGCCCATTTGTCCAACATTTTTTATTTGTTGTGTTTCTGGGTCTCTAAGAACATTTTGGCCTGTGTCAAGGAGCCCTAGAGTTTCTCCTATTCCTTCCTGTAATGTTTTCAGGGTGTCTGCTTTGACTTTGAGGTCTTTGATCCATTTGGAGTTGATTCTGATGATATAGAAGGGTGATATAGAAGGATATAGCTTTAGTTTTCTACAGATGTTAAAACAATTTTGCCAGCACCATTTACTGAAGATGCTGTCTTTCTTCCATTCTATTTTTTGGCTCCCTTGTGAAAGAGTAGGTGGCTATAGTTCTGTGGGTTCATTTCTGGGTCTTTAGTTCTATTCCTTTGGTCCTTAAGGCTGTTCTTGTGCCAGTACCAGGCATAAACAAACTCAGAGATGACAATGGAAACATCACCACATAAACAACTAAGATTCAGAACATTAAAAGGGGATGGTTATCAAAACTTTATGCTAAAAAGTTTGAGAATCTGGATGAAATGGATGAATTTCTAGCAAATATTGACATAACCATACTAAGCTAAGATGATTTAAACCAACTTAACAGACCAATATTAAGCATTGAAATGGAAATGGCAAGAAAAGCCCAACACTGGATAGATTTACAGTTGAATTTTACAAATCTTTCAAAGCAGAACTCACACCAATACTCCTCCAACTCTTCAATGAAATTGAAAGCAAAAATTCACTACCAAACTCTTTCTATGAAGCTATCATAACCCTCATCCCAAAACAAGGCAGGGACTCATCAAAGAAAGACAACTATAGACCCATTTCTTTGATGAACATTATGTAAAATTTCTCAACAAAACTTTGGCCAATCAACTTCAACAACTCATCAAAAAAATTATACATGATCAAACAGGATTCATTTCAAGGATGCAAAGCTGGTTCAATATATGCAAATCAATTAATATAATTCATCACATCAACAAGAGCAAGGATAAGAACCACAATATTATCTTCATAGATGCAGAAAAAGCATTTGTCAAGATTCAAGACCCCTTTATGATGAAAGCTCTGGAAAAACTAGGAATCCATGGAACATTCCTCAATATAATAAAGGCTGCATCTGACAAACCTACAGCCAGCATTATACTTAATGGCAAAAAGCTAGAGCCATTTCCTCTAAACTCAGGAATGAGACAAGGATGTCCACTCTCTCCACTTCTCTTCAACCTAGTATTAGAATGCCTAGCTACAGCAATAAGACAAGATGCAAACATAAAGGAGATCCAAATAGGGAAAGATGAAGTAAAACTCTCCCTCTTTCCAGATGACATGGTCTTGTGTTTAAAGAACCCTACGGACTCCACTCCCAAGTTACTTGAGCTGATTTGAAACTTTGGCAAAGTAGCATGGTATAAAATTAACCCTTAAAAATCAATGGCTTTTCTGCATGCCAACAATGAGAAGAGCATGGATGAAATCAGGAAAGTAACTCTTTTGTAATAGCCTACAAAAGAAATAAAATGCCTAGGAGTTAACTAAAGAAGTGAAGGACCTCTATGATGAAAACTTTAAAAACCTGAAAAAGGAAATTAAATCAGAGCTAAGGAAGTGGAAAAATCATCCATGCTCCTTTATTGGGAGGATTCACATCATGAAAATGGCAATACTGCCAAAGGCTATCTACAAATTCAAAGTGGTACCTATCAATATCCTAACCTTATTCTTCAATGAAATAGAAGAAGCAACCCAAAAATTCATATGGGACAATAAAAGATCGCAAACATCAAAAACAATCCTTAGCAGAAAGAACAGTGCTGGCAGAACATCAATACCATTTCTTTTTGTTGGTATTATTCTCCATACACTCACCTATCTGTCTACTTAAAGCCATGGGCTCATATTCAACCTTTTTTTTATTGTGAAAATACTGTACAGAGTGGTTACAATTACATGAGCAAGATAATGAGTACATTTCTTATCAAGCATTGTAGCCTCCTCCTTTGTTTCCCCTTCCCATCCTCCCCCCGCTCCCCACCCCCCGCACCAAATTTGTAAAGTTCATTTTCGACATAACAGCTTGTACATCTCATTGTTATTCAACCTTTTTTTGGCCACACCATCTGCTAAGGTTTGTCCCACAAAAATTCATGCACAGGAAGCTTGGTCCTCAAGTGACAGTACTAAAAACTGGTTGTACCAATGAGAGCTAAGGCTGAACAGAAGGTGATGGAATCATCACTGTTAGTATGAAAGAATCAATGCTGGTTTGCTCACTGTGTATGCTTTAGGTCTCTCAAGAGTGCATTAGCTAAAGGGGAAAGATTTGTATGATCTGAAGAGAGTATGACTATTCTTAGGAGAGGATCACAAAGGCTCAATAACTGTGTACATATGATCATATAAAATGATGTTTACCAAAATGAACTCCAAGAAATGGAAACAAGAGGTTTTTTTTTTTTATTATTTTGTTTGTATTTGTGTTTCTGTTTTATCTCTGTTGTCACTGTTTTTGCTTTCTTTGCCTCTTGAATGTAAGTTTATCTGTTTTGGGGAGGGTAAGGGGGGCACAGAAATGGTGGAACAAAGGGTGAACAAATGCAGCAGTGATATTCACTAGACACTATGTTGAAAATAAACTATACACTTGAGGGGAGGGACTGGGAGAAAATAAAGTTGACACTGTTCAAAAAGCAATGTACTTGGGCTGGGAAGGTGTCTCAGTGGTAGAGTGCTTGCCTTGCATGCATGAGGCCCTGAGATCCATTCCTCATCACCACATATGCAGAAAAAGCCAGAAGTGGTGTGGTGCTATGGCTCAAGTGGTAGAGCCACTAGCCTGGAGCTGAAGAGGTGAGGGACAGCGCCCAGGCCCAGAGTTGAAGCCCCATGACCTGCCAAAAAGAAAACAAAAACCAAAATAAAATAAAAAAGGGAAACCATGGGACCTATGTTTCTTTGGGCCTGGCTTACTTCACTTTATATAATTTTTTCCAAGTCTTTCCATTTCCTAACAAATGAGGCAATGTCATTCTTTCTGATGGAAGCACAGAATTCCATTGTGTATACATACCACATTCTCTTGATCCATTCATGTACTGAGGGGCATCTGGGTTGGTTCCATACCTTAGCTATGGTAAATAATGGTGCAATAAACATAGTTGCACTGGTATGGTCTTGTTTGTGATCATTCAGGTAAATGTCCAAAAGTGGGATTGCTGGGTCATAGGGGAGCTCTCTGTGGAGTTTTTGAGTAACCTCCATACTACTTCCCAAAGTGGTTGAACAAGTTTACACTCCCACCAACAATGCAGTAGGGTTCCCTTCTGGCCACACCCGCTCCAGCATCTGTTGTTATTAGAGTTCTTGATTTTTGCCATTTCTAACTGGGGTGAGGTGGTATCTCCATGTTGTTTTGATTTGCATTTCTTTTATGGCTAGAGAGGTTGAGCATTTCTTCATCTGTCTATTGGCCATCCTTCTTTCCTCTTCAGAGAAGTTTCTCTTTAAGTCTTTAGCCCACTTATTTATCAGGCAGTTGTTTCTTTGAGGATTTGTTGTTGGGGGACTTAAATTTTTGAGTTCCAGGATATGAGAGCCTTGTCCGTTGTATGGCTTGTGAACATCTTCTCCCAATCAATGGGCTTTCTATTGATCTTGCTAGCTATGTCCTTTGCCATGCAGAAGCTCTTCAGCTTCATGCAATCCCATTTGTTCAACCTTTCTTTGATTGGTTGTGTTTCTGAGTCTCTTTTAAGAAAATTTTGGCCTGTGCCAAGGAGACCTAGGGTTTCTCCTATTCCTTCCTGTAATGTTTTCAGAGTGTCTGCTTTGACTCCAAGGTCTTTGATCCATTTGGAGTTGATTGAAAAGTTGATGTTAAGTAAAATGAACCCCAAGATAAGGATTGAAATGTTTTTTTTCTTTCTTGCTATTGTTTCTAATGTATTTATAAGATATTTCTTTGTTGCTTTGTATGTCCCTCCCCCCACAGTATAACCCCTGTTTTTACTGTATTTGATGGTGCTATAATTTGTTGAGGGAAAGGGAAAAAACAAATTTTTTAAATAGGAATATAGGTGGACCCATTGCAACAATGAGATGTACAAGATGTTATGTGGAAAATGAACTTTACAACTTTGGCATGGGAGGGAGGGGAGAAGATGGGAAGGGATGGGAAGGGGAAACAAAGGAGGAGGCAACAATGCTTGATAAGAAAGACACCCATTACTTTGCCCATGTAAGTGTAACCCCTCTCTATGGTATTTTCACAATAATAATAATAAAAAGCAATGTACTCATTACCTGACTTATGTAACTACAACCCCTCTGTTCATCACCTTTAAAATAACAATAATGAAAAACAGAAGCATGCATTAGTTACCAAGAGAGCTAGGTTAAAGTAGAAATACCAATATCAACTAAGAAAATGCCAGTGTCATTTGCTTTCATTTTTAAGAACTAGTGAAAGAGACAACATATGAAGGGCTTGCTGTGAGAGGGTGAGGAAACATTGAAAGATGGCTTGTTTTCCCATTCTGGAATGCCTGTACACATTCCGGAGCTTTGGAATCTGGTCAGTTTTAATTTTAATATAAGTGCTTTCATTTCTTTTTCTACTGATCTTAGACTTTATCTATCAACCCATGGACTTAAAAAAAAAAGCTCAGTAAATAGAGATAACAATGACAATGATGCAACCAATTGTATAGTACATTCTTTCTCCATAACACATTCCTCAGATCTTAGTTCTTTTGTGATTTGAGAACAGCTCTGCTGTACAATCCAGGTACAGGTTCTTCCAGGAGGTTCACTTGGAGTTTTAGCTGGAGCTTCAGTCTATAAAGCTTGACTGAGACTAGATGATATGTTAACTCATGGTTGATAAGTTGGTACTGGCTGTTAGAGCAGCTGAACTATCCTTACACCTTGGCAGCTAGCTTCCTCCAGAGTAAGCTATACAAGACAGAACAAGGTAAAATTTGCAACATACTTTATATAAGGTATACTTGGAAGACATCTTCCAAGAAACTTCTATTCATTGTGCAGATCAGCCCTACTTTGTGTGGGTGGGATCTACACAAAGGCATGGGTACCAGGACGAAAGGATTGCTGTAAGACATGTTGGTGGCTGGCTGATACATCAATCCCATTGAGCGACAGTGATAATGACATGAGTTAATGCACATAACCACTTAGCTTGGCAGTTGTTGAACACATTATGTCATAAATAAATGATAATAATTAAATTCTTGTTACCATTGTCAATTTATTGAAAGCAACTTGAAAGTTGATATGCTAATTTCTGTTAATAATTTTCAAAATATAAGAAATTACAGAGAAGAAATTTTAAACAAAAATGAATTGCATCTAAGTACAATTTATACTTGTCTGATTTTTTTTCATCCATTTCACTTGGAATATCACACATAACATGCAACATGCAATAACATTTGTCAAAGTAGAATAAAATACTAGACTTCTTGTAGTGCCAACACTTTTATACAGCTATTTGAAAGAAGTTTATCCACAGTTTTAGTATTCTATAGTAAAATTTAATATCTAGTTTACATGCTCCCTCGGATATTATGAATAAGAAAGAGATCAAGAGCAAATTCCTTTTAACATAGTAAATGCACTTCAATGCTCTGTTAGTTTATAAATTCCTCATGCTCTCCTGAAAGATAACTACATTTGAAAGAAGTGTTTTGGTTTAAAGACTTTTTAAATAGGTGATAGAAACAAACTCCATCTTTTACATGAAAAGGAGCATTTAATCTCATACAAGTGATTAAATCAGTGGTGGAGGAGTATGTGACATAGCCAGAGCCAGAGGGTCAAATATATTTGGATTTCTCACTATTTTGCCCATACGTAGGGCTGGGAATGTGGTTTGGCGATACAGTGCTTGCCCAGCATTTTTGAAGCCCTGGGTTTGCTTCCTCAGTACCACATATACAGAAAAAGCTGGAAGTGGCGCTGTGGCCCAAGTGGTAGAGTGCTAGCCTTGAGCAAAAAAAGGAGCTCAAGGACAGTGCTCAGGCCCTGAATTCAAGCCCCAGGACTGGCACAAAACAAAACAAAACACCTATTTTGCCCATACTTGTTTTTCTTGGCTTCCACTTGCATGCAGACTTCTGAGTGATAAGCAACATATTCACTAGCACCTTAAATTCCAAAGTTACAGCACAGCAGATGAATGAGAATAAAACCTTTTTCTCTTGGATTCATCTACCAATCAAAAGTCACATGTTTCCTCCTAAATCAGTCATAACATGGAGATCAGTGCTCTTATTGACCAGCCTGCTGGCTATCACTGCCATAAGATGACTATAGGATGGTGGTGGTAAATAGTGGTAAGACCTTCTTCAGGGTTTGCTATGGCTTTCTCTTGCCTGTCTGCCTGCCTGCCTGCTTTCTTTCTTTCTTTCCTTTCTTCCTTTGTTTCCTTCCTTCCTTCCATTGTTTCCTTCCTTCCTTCCTTCCTTTCCTTCCTTCTTTCCTTAACTTCCTTCTTTGTTTTTTTTTTTTTTCGGTGCTAGTCCTGGAATTTGGACTCAGGGCCTGAACCCTGTCCCTGAGCATTTTTCTCAAGGCTAGCACTCTATACTTATGTCACAGCTGCACTTCCAGCTTTTTGGAGGCTAATTGGAGCTAAAGTTGCTCAGGCTGGATACAAACTACAATTCAAACTACAATTCTCAGTTCTCAGCCTTCTGAGTAGCTTGGATTACAGGTGTGAGCCACTGGTACCTGGCTTTGTACTATGATTTTTATTCCCCCAAGCATACCTAGGGAACTAGTAGAAAGCTAGTAGGGAAATATTCAGAGAAACTTTTTTTTTTATGTTAAAGCTCTCATAGTCTACTATAGATAACAAGAAGTAATAATCAAAACAATCATTAAGATAAATTCAAAAAAATGTTTATGGTAACTATGTTTGCCAATTATACATTCACAATATTCTTATTTTAGGTTTTATAAAGTACAGGTTAAGTTCATTCTGCAGAGAGATTAAATATATGCCACTTGTGAAGAAAACCTTTGCTACTTATTACCAAAAGATTGACCACACAAAGTTTAGCTTATTAATAACCCAGGATATTAATGCATAAAAGCTGGAAGTGTGAAATATTAAGTGAGAGCTTGTAAAGATTTCTGAGGCAATTGGTTTTAAAGTAGTTGCAAGTGAATTAGCTCAGGAGCCATTTATTGTTAAAGATGGTGAAGAAGTCAAGGAGAGCTCTCTGATCCCTAGTCTCTTGAGTTTGCTTTTTCCAGTCTTATCCAGAGGAATTCTGCATAAATCCACCTTTGAAGGGAAATTTTGTTGCTTAAACACTATTTTTTATTTTTAATATGATTTTTTATTGTAAAAATACTGTATAGAGGGGTTACAGTTACCTGAGCAAGATAATGAGTACATTTCTTTTCAAGCATTGTTGCCTCCTCCTTTGTTTTTCCCCTACCATCCCTACTCTCCCACCTCAACTACCTCCCCCTCCCTCCCCCATTCCCTCCCCCACCAGCCCCCCCCCTCCCCCCGCCTAAATTGGAAAGTTCCTTTTTCAACATAGTGTCTTTTACATCTCATTGTTACAATGGGTCAACCTGTATCCATATTTAAACATTTTGTTTTTTCCTCTTCCCTCCCCAAGTTAGAGAAGTGTATATACAAGATGCAGGGTCCAACTTCAAATACAGTGAAAACAGAGGTTATACACTGGGGGAGGAACATACAATGAAACAAAACTATCACATGGTACACTATAAATACTGTTAGAAACAATAGCAAGAAAGAAAACAAAAAAAACACTTGTGTCCCTGTCTTGGGGTTCATTTCGCTTAACATCATCTTATCTGGTCATATGTACATAGCTTTTGACCTTTTCTACTTGTCCCAGACATATACTAGTTATTGCGAATAAAGGAAACCATGGGACCTATGTATCTTTGTGCCTGGCTTACTTCACTTAATATAATTTTTCCTGTCTTTCCATTTCCTAACAAATGAAGTGATGTCATTCTTTCTGATGGAGGCATAGAATTCATATATATATATATATATATAAAACACATTTTCATTTTTTTGATCCATTCATCTACTGAGGGGCATCTGGGTTCGGACCAATGGAATAGAATTGAAAACCCAGAAATTAACCCACAGACTTATAGCCACCTAAACTTCGATAAGGGAACAAAAAAAAATAGAATGGAAGAAAAACAGCCTCTCTAGTAAATGGTGCTGGCGAAACTGGTTAATCACCTGTATAAAACTAAAGCTAGATCCTTATATATCATCCTGCACCAGAATCAACTCCAAATGGATCAAAGACCTAGGAATCAAAGCAGACACTCTGAAAACCTTACAGGAAGGAATAGGAGAAACCCTGGGCCTCCTTGGCACAGGCTGAAATTTTCTTAATAGAGACCCAAAAACTCAAATCAAAGAAATGTTGGACAAAGGGTATTGCATGCAATTGCAGAGCTTCTGCCTGGCAAAGGACATAGCTAGCAAGATCAATAGAAAGCCCACAGATTGGGAGAAGATCTTCACTACATACAACGGACAAGGGTCTCATATCTAAAATATACCTGGAACTCAAAAAGTTAAATCCCCCAACAACAAATCCTCAAAGAAACAACTGGCCGATAGTGGGCTAAAAACTTAAAGAGAAACTGCTCTGAAGAGGAAAGAAGAATGGCCAATAGACACATGAAGAAATGCTCAACCTCTGTAGCCATAAAAGAAATGCAAATTAAAACAATGTTGAGATTCCACATCACCCCAGTTAGAATGGCTATAATCAAGAACTCTAATAGCAACAGATGCTGGAGATGATGTGGCCAGAAGGGAATTCTACTGCATTGTTGGTAGGAGTGTAAATTTGCTCAACCACTTTGGAAAGCAGTATGGAGGTTCCCCAAAAGACTCCACACAAAGCTCTCCTATGACCCAGCAATCCTACTTTTGGGCATTGACCCAAATGATCACAAACAAGGCTTCACTAAAGGTACCAGCACAACTATGTTTATTGCAGCATTATTTACCATAGCTAAGATATGGAACACTATTTTTTTTTAAAAGCTTCATGCCTGAAAAGTATTACTGAAAGTTATGAGATATATATATATATATATATATATATATATATATATGTTCATTTAGTCATTAAGCAAAGTTTAGTGCCTCTATCTTCTTAGAGCTAGGAAGCTAGAATGCATCTATCACTTTCTTTTTTTTTATTGTGAAAATACCATACAGAGGGGTTACAATTACATGAGCAAAGTAATGAGTACATTTCTTATCAAGCATTGTTGTCTCCTCCTTTGTTTTCCCTTCCCATCCCTTCCCATCTCAGCTCCCCTCTGTCCCTCCCTTCTTAAGAGTTATTTAAAATTCAAAGGAGAAGCTGCTAACATCTGACAATCATCCAGTAACAGTTGACAAATACTTAGCAAGGTCCTGCGAATTCCAAGGCAGTCAATAAAACAGGGTCATGGGTGTGATGAATAGCAATCCTTGCTTTTAGAAGATCACAATCCATACTTTGCTGCTTAGTCTCAAGCATGCCTGAGTGCTGACTTTCTCTCACACTTCCCCTTATAGTGAAGCAAGGAAATATGAAATGAATTACACAGATCTCTTGTTATTCCCTCTTTCTTGAATAACAACAAAAGATTTCTTCTATATTGTTTAAGGAACTTCTATGAAGAAAAATGACAGCAATAGCAATACAATAGCTCTTGGGTGGCTAAATCACAACTCATTAACTATATGTATATCCCAAGGGAGCTATTCAGTATCAACCTCATCCCTAATAGAGAAATAATATTTCAAATGCAAAGCTATCTTGCAGGAAAAAGTTACATGTTTTTATTTATGACATCTGTACTTTAATAAAGAATTCTTAGAAGAGTTTTTTAAAAGTGTGGTCTATAGACAGGTCACTAATATTAGTGTCACCTGGGGAACTTGTTAAAATGCAGATTCCTGGGTCTCATTCTAGTCTTTCATAAGAATGTATAGAGTTTATAATTTAGAAGCTTTAACAAAAAAGGCCTTAGGTGAATCTTAGGTATACTAATGTCTTAAAAACAGCATTTCAGAATCAATGTTAGAAATTCTCAAATAGATAACCTAACTATTCATTTATAGTATTATGAGTAAGTAACATAAATGAACTCCAATTAAGAAAATGAAGACAAGCAAACAGACAACTCACCTTTTCTGTTTGTTACTGAAGATTTTTCTCTCCATCCATCTGCATTCTATGCTAACCAAAATTACATTGACTGTTTGGTAACATTTACTTTAGTCACAGTAGTCAGAGGATGCAATAAAGCCAATATAGCTTCTGTCTGAACATCACACAGTTCCATCCTCAGATTTTTTCCAGGAGCTTGGAGGAACTTCTCTACAGGGTACCTCACATGGGGTTCCTGGGTCACCTCATCTCCTTCAGTTTTGCAATATGATGGCCCCATTTCTATCAGTGTTGGGCCAAAACTTTCTGCTTGTCCACTATTGGCAAAGGCAGCTCTGCAGAGTGCTCTGGTTTTCTAGTCCCAAATTGCTGAAGCCAGCAGCTTTGTTCTTTGTGTTCCATTAGTCTATCTTGGACACGAGGAAAAGGTCTTCAGTTAAATTTTCATGGTCCTCTTCATCTGAGATGTTTAACCAATCCAGCTTTTACCCTCAGTGTCTTATGGAAGCTGCAAATGACATGGTTTTCATTTGGTAACACTTCCCAGTCCACAACAATTGGTCACAAGTTGTTCATGATAGGATTGAGGAGGTTGGGTATGGTTCCAAAGCAATTCAAATACATCATTTGGTTCTTCAACCCTATAGAAAGTGTGTTGGCCTCAACATTCTACTGACAGGCTGAGGTAGCTCTTGTACAAAGTAATGATTTTTATTGGATTAGCAATGTTAGGGACACTGGGGTTTTCTGTGTTCCTTCTCTGTAACTCACTGCTCATTGGCTATCTTCATACCTGTTCTCTCCACTATCACAGGATGGCTGCAACAGTCCCAATCATCTAGTATAGACCAACAATTGGCCTGTTTGTCTTTTTATTGTACTAATGAAATTCTTCTGAAAAGAAAAGCTTTCAGACAGACTGGTGCATTTTACAGGCTAGAACTAGACCATATACATATGGAAGCAGGCTATTTTTTTTAATCAGTGCTTACAAGTCAATATTTACTACACTCTCCCATAGGACTAGATATTGGAATAAACTGGTTTTTTATTAACAAAGAAGGAAAGACCTAGGTTTGGAACCATCATGTAAGAATTGCTCCTTTAAAGAATCATGGTCCTTTATGATGGAAACACTCTGGAAGATGGAGTTAATCATGTTCAAATATCTGGCATGTCTATAATACATAGATTCCCACTCTGGAACCCCAAAATGCCAGAACACATTTCAGAGCTTGGCTTGTGATGATAGGGAATTACTTAATTACTCATTAAATTACTCACTATGCAGAAAATCTGTTTCTAGAACATCAATTTCTAACTACCACTGTTTTATAAAAAATAACTAAAATGAAGAACTTCCAGAGCTTTTAAGGTAGCTATACATTAAATGAAGGATTAATAGAGAACAAAATGGAGATTTAAACAGAACTTTGATGGTTGGTATTTTCTATGGGTTTGGAGTCATTTAAGGTCTGCTAATCAGAACTCTTATCCTTTTCACAAAGAAAGCAGGACTTCAATGGTGTAAGTAATGTGCTTCAGACCACAACCTCATTTCAAATGAAAGGGTTGGAAGGAGAGAGGGGGAGAAGGAACCAGAACAACGGCAACCAACCATTAAAGTTAATTAGAACCAAGTGTCAGAAACAGAGATTTGAAAATTTCCTTGATGTTTACTCTAAAATTCACTTTCCCCAAAGCTTCCATGTGCTCCTTTATTTGGTTTTATTTCTAGGACTTGCGTTCACAGCAGCAGATGTGGGAGCAAAAATGAAATCAGAAGGACTTGGTATTCTGGAGTAAATTGCTCTCCACTGCATTAGCGAGAGAGAACAGATTGTAGCTAGGATAAGAGCAGTGTAAATAATTTTAAGTGTGCAATAGCACACAGCATTGATTTGAATGACCTGGTAACTTGGCATTATCCCAGGCAATTATTCCCTAGGCAGGATTTATGTCCTGTGTTGTCAAAAAGCAGTCCAAACCTTGGATACAGATATATGTTTAGAAGTTGCTCAATTGGAAAAGTCCATTGGATTACTCTGATATAAAAAGCAGAAAGGCCATTTTTTCTCTTTGTTTTAAAGTTATTAAATTTAATAACTCCCAGTGGTATTGGAAAATAATTCTCCTCTTCCTTATCATTTAAGCAGTCATTTAAATCATATGGAGATGCACGTGTGGATTTATTTGACAAGAACTTGAAAACTATTATACATACTTACCACTACATGATAAATATGACTGAATCACACAAAGACTTTAGCCTGTTATTTTGAATTTTGTGTGTGTGTGTGTGTGTGTGTGTGTGTGTGTGTACATTTCTGGTTATTTTACTTTAAGTAAACCTATGGAACAAACTGAAATATTTCAGTATTACCCTCCCCCCCACCCTCATTCCTTTCTGGAGAAGTGGGAAAGCTTAGATTCATATAAAGAACCACATGTTAATGTCAGAGTGTCAGATTGTCTGGATAAATGCCAAGGAGCACATCAGAGTTAGTAATGAACCTTCCATTGACAACTCAGTCAGCCTTCTGACTTCACTTTTATGGCTCCCACTCTACCTGACATATTTCAGAACTACAGTTGGAGTGCTGAGCACAATGGTTTGCTCATTCTGATCTCAGGCACTCAGATGCCTGAGATGGATGTTTTTATCTTCTCCGTTTGTAGCAACAGGCCTCATGATTCTGAGGTTTAAACTTGGCTGTGGTTTGAGCAATATAGATACCAGTCACAGGCTAACACTACCCTTTCCTTTGCTGTACATTCCGACCTCTCTCTCACTTAGAACTTGCCATAACCAAACCAGGACAGCCTCAGGTGGGATTCCAAAATAATGTCTAAAATTGAAATCTATGTATATATTACAGATCTTACTATAAAAAAGAGAATGCTAGATTCATACACCTTGGTCTTTTAGCATCTCCAGCAACTTTTCTTTTTCACTGCTGCCTACAACTCTTACTTCTCCCTAGAAACTATCTTATAAGAAAGACTCTTCTTATTTTGTTAATTGTGATGAGATACGTACTTGTTTCTCCCATTTTTCTTCCTCCCTGAGGATTAGGTACACTAAACCAAGCTAACAAAAGCAGAATCTAATAGTGCAGAGCCAATGAGGTAAGCAGCAACTCAAGCTATGCAAAGACATCATATAACGTTAGTTCATCATCATACTGTCCCTCCATTTTCAGGATCAGGATCCTCCCACCCCCAATACAAGTAACTGTTAGCTTTCATTAGAATATTGAAAAGTAAGGAAATCTCTAAAGAAAGCCAAAAGGATCATATAGACTATGGCTATGGAGAGACATTTGAATTCTAGAGAATATGGAAGTTGACACAAATGTAGGATGTGAACATCACTCCAAAACTTGAGACACTATAGATATTTTTGCATGAAAGTTGTATTCAAGTTGATGAACATTTTGTACCTTCTCTATGTCATATGTGAGTACTTGATTGACAGTAAGGATGGTTAAATATGAATTATTCATTAGTGGAGTTACTCTAAATTGACTACATGCTTCTCTAGGCTGAGAGTTAGCCAGACAAGGGTTAGCTAAAAAGAACACTGAGAAAGAGGTCTCTTTCCATCCCACTTTCTGGGTCTCTCCCTTTTCCTTAAACATATAAATTATTTTTTATATGTAGCTATTTTATTATCTCAATTCAGTTTAGTATCAGTGTATGCAGGTAACTTGTTAAAATAAAACAGACTTGGTAGAAATCAACATGTTATTTCAATATTATTTTCAATGTGTTAATGTGGTATGCCTTCAAGAAAATGAGTGAAAGTAAATTGAGTATGGGAAAATCTTGAATACAAGAATGGATTTAGTAGTAAGCTGGAAATCAGCCTAATTTTCTGAACTATAAAATAAAAATAAAAACCCCATCAACCAGACAACTAAACTTCAAATATAGAGAAGGAATATTAGTTGGAATTATTTTGTAGGAATTGGCTACAGGATGCAGTTGAGTTAAATGGTGTCAAGATGACAAATAGCCAACAAAATTAAATAAATTAAAATATCCTACAAAATTAAGAATAGCAATGAAAGGGGTGGGATGGGAGGGATTGAGTGAGAATATGGAAAGTAGTGACATCTACCAAACTGCAGTATACTCATAAACTGCTTCATTGATTGGCAAATCCTGTGTATAACTGCTTAAAGATAATAAAATATTTTTTAAATATGACAAATGGCTTTATAGAATAAGTAAAATGTCACCACCATGAATTTTCACCTGGAATATATTGAAGCCTGCCATGCCCAGGAACGATGTATCATTTGAATCTAACTGTGAAGAGAAAGCACTGCTGCTTATGCAACAGAACAGCTAGATCTCTGGGTAGAATTGTCATAGAAAGAGCTGCAATGTTTCAAGTCAAAGGTTAGAGTAAACAATGCAGCCTGTGTTTCATTAGGGCTGGCTTACTTTGCTTAATATATTTTTTTCCAAGTGTTTCCATTTCTTTGCCAATGAACATCTTTCTTTCTGATTGATGACACACACTAGTGTGTGTGTGTGTGTGTGTGTGTGTGTGTGTGTGTGTGTGTGTGTGTGTGTGCATCACATTTTCTTGATCCATTCATCCACTGAGGGGCATCTGGGTTGATTTCATATCTTAGCTATGGTAAGCAATGAACATGGTTGTGCTGGTGGTTTAGTGTGGGCTGGTTTGTGATCACTATAAGTCTAAAAGTTAATCCACTGGATAGTGAAAGACAAATAATTACACTTGGACATGATTAATTAACAGCACTCTAAGCATTTGCACAGTGAACTCAGAGGAGGGCATTCTTTGGAGAAGATCACAATGGCTCAATAGGAATGTGAATATGACCATATAAATGATGCTTATTGAAATGGAAACCAGAGGTGTTTGTTTCTATTATATTGTTTTTAGTTATTTCTTTTTTCTTTCACTTTTTCTTTTGGTTTATTTCCTTTTGTCGTTGTTTTTGGTTTTTGTACCCCTTGTCTTGTATATACGTTTATCTGATTTGGGGATGGAAAGAGAAGCACAAAAAACAGTAGGACAAAGGGTAAACCAATTCAGCAGTGATACTCACTAGACACTATGTTGAAAATGAACTTTACAACTTGGCGGTGGTGGGGGGAATCAGGAAGCAGGAAGTGGGAGAAAATGAGGGAGGGAGTAACACTGTTCAAAGAGAAATGTACTTATTACCTGACTTATATAACTAACCCCTCTGTATATCACCTTTACAATAAAATTTAAATTTATAAAAAGTTCAGTGGAGAGTTGGATGCTGGTGGCTCATGCTGATTATCCTAGCTACCCAGGAGGCTGAGATCTGAGGATCACAGTTCGAAGCCTGGCCAGGCAGGACAGTCTGAGAGACTCTTCCCTCAATTAACTTCCAAAAGGCCAGAAGCAGAGCTGCAGCTCAAGTGATAGAGCACTAGCCTTGAATATCAAATCTCAGAGACAGTTCTCAGGCCCTAAATTCAAGCCCCAGTACCAGCACCAAATTAAAAAGAAAAAAAAAAGAGGAAAAGGGAAAAAAGAGCCATAGAAACAGTTGGTGACATGTGGAAATGTTATAATAAAATCTTCCCCTGAATAAGTAATATAAACTTATTTTTAAATCATTTTGTGAAATACTGGGAAAAAGAAAGAAGCAGACTTGCTGGGTGCTGGTGGCTAATGCCTGTAATCCTAGCTACTCAGGAGGCTGAGATCTGAGGATCATGGTTCAAAGTCATCCGGGGCAGGAAAGTCCATGAGACTCTTCAGTTAACCACCAGAAAACCAGAAATGGCACTGTGGCCCAAGTGGTAGAGTGCTCGCCTTGAGCTAAAGAGCTCAGGATCAGTGCCCAGGTCCAGAGTTCAAGTCGCATGACTAACAAAGAAGAAAGAGAAAAAAAAAAGAAAAAGAAAAGAAAGAAGCAAACTTGATGTTTTACCCTGTAATTCATAGGATTCTAAGCTGAAAGTCATATTGAACAAGGCTATTTACTAAAAAGCAAGTCCAAAGTGGTCATGTTTATTAATGGATTCGGTTTTGGAAAGCTAACCTGATAGCAATGATATCTAATAATGTTCAGAAAATCTTACTTTAGGATTGCCTAATATACTACTAGATAGGTAACTCCATTTTATGACTTACATTACATACTTCTGGAAAATTAGTGGATGAGAATAGTAGGTAACATTAGTGGATGTTTCAAACAATTTCAACCATGTATATATCCGTTGATCTTGATGTGTTTCTCAGATGTAGAAGCACACACTCAATAAATGGTGAAGATAGTATTCAGCACAGGGCTTTATTTAGATCTCCTGCTAAGGAAAAGCATGTCAGTCCCACAATCAACTTGGAGAAATAAGCATCATGCATCGCAGGAAGTCAAAGCTGCTGTCAATTGCCCTCCTCCCCCTCAGCCATGGATATATTTAAACCAAGCAATAATAAAACAAACTGGCAGCTGGCACTTTCACAGTGCCAGCTCTAGAGCCCCCCTCACCAGAAAACTTTTTTCTAGAAAGTTTTTAATGTTTTTGAAAAAAATGTCATGTGCCATTTATTTTAAAGTTGTTTTTCTTACTAAGGAAAACAACTTAAAATTTAAAAATGGGGGTGAACTGAATCAAATTATAAGCAAAAGTATGATTTGAGCAATGTACAAGACTCCTTTCCTTTCTTTAAATTTTCTTTGAGGTTTTTCTCTATAACCCAGGCTACCTTCAAACTCATAATCATCCTGCATCAGGTATCTGTTCAGCCTTAATGTAAAGGTTTAAATATTTTAAAATTCTCCCTTTGGGTGCTCTGCTTAAAAGGTATGAAGCAAACCTAATCTCTCAAGCCTATGTTCTTTCAAATATCCATACTCTGATCCCTCTGTAAGTTGTAGGTGGAGAGATGACACATTATTTACACTAAAACAATGATGATGATGATTGACTTCCTAGTACATTATAGTCACTAAATATTTTACTCCACCACAAACCTGATGATACAACTATTCTATTTACATTTCCTGAAGAGGAAGGCTATGGCTTAGAAAATGTAACTTGTTTGGGGCCAAATGACTTCCAACTGGCTGACTCCAGCAGTGTATCTTTTGCCTACATTGTCCTTCTGAACTAGAAACAATTAATGTGCTTCCTTCTGAGGGAGACAAATTGAATTTCTGAGGCTTTCGGGAAGGCAAACCCAAACTGCTTTGTCCTCAAAAATCTGGGATAGAATAGAAACGCTCACTTTATTCTTTGAAAGGCAGTGTAGAGAATATCATACTATGGTGTCAAGTAACTGAGCTCCTCTGATCAAATCTGCTGCTTCCTGGGTACCATCCCCAAGTGGTCTGAAACCACCTTCCTCTCTTCCTCTGTTAAATGAGAACCATATGAAATGTTCTGCCTGCTTTCCTGGATTACCAGAGTCAAGCATATAAATGGATGAAAATGCCTTGATTTAAAATCTCTGTGAAATAGGGTATAATTTTCTTAAGGCATGTTCCCAACATTTTCAGCATCTCTGTATTTAACCATGGTATAAATTTCTCAAAGAGTTTACTTACCTCTCCTTTTTATAATTATACAGCAAAGGAAATGGCAGTGAGCTTGTGCAGCCGAAGTTACAAAGGCGCATTCTTTTACTAAATCAAGAGGTGTTGGATGTGCTGGCGTTGCCAACATGTGCCAAATGTGTCTCTCAGCTTGCTCCATCAGTAACAGGTGTTCACAGGCTGGCAAGAATGGAGAATGAGTCTCCTCCCCCGCCCCCCATTTGCCTGTCTTTCACTTGTCAGGGGTTTTGACAGGCATTTTGCAGTTCTCTGTCACACAGTTCTAAGCATGGCTGCACAGCACGCTGCTTAAAGCAACCCCAAGTCAAGTAACTCTGAGAATGCCATCTTAAGTTTGTTTGATGGTGCCTGGATTACTGGAGCACTGCCCTGTGACATGTGTCTGCTTCACTTAGCCTGCTATTGGGTGGGCACACAGATCAAAAGTTTGTCCTACTGGTTCCTTGTTTTGCTCTGGGTTAAATGTCAGATTTTATTGTTATCTCTATTTAGAGCTAAAATATCTCTTCTCTTTGCTTCCAAGAACCCTGTGTATAATTGTCACCTAAATCACAAGTGCTTTTTGTTTTGTTGTTTTCTGGTGTCTCTCTCCCCAACTAAACTCTCAATTTCTTGGAGCAATGAATCTACAAGGCTTTATTACACTTAGCGGTGTGTCCTGGGTAAAGAGATAAATTTAGGCACATTAAACTTTTAAAAGAGTTTACTTGAGCATTCAGAGATTTCATGAGTGACAAACCACAAATAGCTTGGTTCCCACTGAAGGACCAAGAGGAGAAAGAAAAGAAAGACAAATACAATATTTGATTAAAGTAGAAAGTCCTCAGCTAGAGGTTAGTTGGCAGTTCTAGTGGTGAAACACTAGACAGAGGTTAGTTGGTAGCTCCTGACTGATTCCTTTTCTGAGATACGTGATTTTTCAGTTTGCATACTTAGAAACCAAAGGTGCCTAGAGCTGTCTCAGCCTATGTCCTTTCAATTAATTATTTTAATACTGGGATAAAACAAGAGCTAATGTATACTAAATTGAATCTTAATGTATCTAGGTACTTGAAAATGGTAGATTCCTTAAAGAAAACAAATATATCTTTCCCTCAGTTATAGAAAACTTGGTGATGGTGACATGATCAGAATGTAGGGCTTTTCTGACTCTTGATCCCATGAAGTCACTTGCCTCCCTTTACTGAATTCTCCCTGCTTCATATTTTTTTTAAAAAAATATATTACCAAATGCCTTCAGGCCTAGGTCAGGATGTGTCTTCATTGGGTTTGCTTTGCCCACTCACTGACACCATCTTTTCCTTCCCTGATGCTTATTATTCCAGACACTGCCTAAAGAACGTAATTGTTCAATTCAGATCACTAAGACAATATTATTCAGGGTGAAACTGAAGGGTTTTTCCTATTTAGGTTCTTTGGAAAGAGACATCCTGGGATGAGTGGTTGCTAAATTCCTGTGAATCATCAAGCATTTGCAGCAGCAAAGAAGCTAAAGGTATTTCTGGTGGATCAATGGCCTGATTTTTTGTGCCAGCATCATACAATTACTTCAGGTAGTGCTATTTCAGGTTTTGCTTAGTTCCTCATTATACCTCTATCCTTTGGAATCAAAGTATATCATTTCCAAACAAAGATTTGGGGAATGAAAATCTTTGAGCTGAAAATGATTTAAAAATTACCTAGCTAAAACAGTAGACTCTACATGTGTGAAATGTACGTTCTAAAATAGTAAGTGACTTGCCCAGAATACTAGGGACTACAGGAAGAACTGAGATTAGAACTTGAGTCTAAGTTCTTCAATCAGATGTTGAGAAGGAGTGCTCAGTCAAGTCAACTAAAGTAGAGGCTTATCAAATTTTTTATTTGCCCTAAAGGGCTGCTAATATACACATAGGTGGATCCCACCCTCAGGGCTTCTGATTTAGTAGTAGACTTTGCACTTCAATTGAGTTCTCAGGTTATACTGTTGCTGTTCTGCTTGTAGGTTTGAAGGAAAGATCAGAGAACTATTATTGTAATACATCAATCAAAAAGAGCAACTATTTTCCTTTCTCACTGATTTCTTCAGTCCTTTATGCACTCTTTGTCAAATGTTTATAGAACACAAGCAAGTATCTTGTATATTTGGCACCATCTTTTTCTTGAGTTAATCTGTGTGTAAGAACGAATACATAAACAAGCAATTATTAAACATTTTCTTTCCTATTCTTTATCTTTTGATGATATGGGAGTTTGAACTGACAGCCTTGTTGGGCAATGCTCCACCATTTGAGACACTCTGCTAGCCACTTTGCATTGCTTATTTTTGAAATGGGGTCTTGCTTTATGTCCAGGTGGGACTGAACCACATTCTCCCTGTATGCGTGTCCCTGTATCGGTGGGATTACAAAAATGTGTCAGTGTACCTAGTCATTGGTTAAAATGGAATCTCATGGACTGTTGGGCCAGGCTAGCCTCAAATTTCAGTCTTCCAGTCTACCTCCCAAATAGCTAGGCTTACAGGTCTGAACCACTGTACATGAACACCAATCACGAAATCATTTCAATGCAGTGATAGACCCCTTTATAAATTTAACGGTAGTCCTAAAAAGTTCCCAAATGGAACTCTTTTTGGGAAGTCTTTACAGGAGGGATGACATTTGGATTAAGTATTGAAGGACAAGTAAGATATCTCCAGAGAAGCAGGAGCAGTGAGGATATTCTAGCCTAAGGAATCACCTAGACAAGGACACAGAGAATGACATTTTATGGATAATTTTTTATAGTGACGGGAACATGAGGTAGATGGAAGAGAAGTCAGGAAGTAGAAGATGTAGAGGGAACGATGCGGCTGAATAAAACTGAAAATCATTCCATATTCTGAGGTCTGGGGTTCATCTGTGCCAGGATACTGAATTGTTTTAAATTGGGTCATGGCTTTTTGTTTTGTCAGTCACGGGGCTTGAACTCTGGGTCTGGACACTGTCATTGAGCATTTTTGCTCAAGAATAGCACTCTACCACTTTGAGCAACCACTTCTGGTTTTCTGATGGTTAATTGGAGTTAAAAGTTTCACCATTTTTCCAGCCTTGGCTGGCTTTGAACCATGATCTTCAGATCTCAGCCTTGTGAGTTGCTAGGATTATAGGCATGAGTCACCAGTGCCAGCTATGGGTCATGTGTTAAGGTGTAAATCTTGTTATAGTAGACGATAGAAAAGAGGGATTCACTGGAAACAGAAAAAAAATCAAATACCTATTACAGCAGTATACAGAAGAAATGATAGCCGAACCCAAACAATAACAATGGGAAATAGTAAGGAAGATTATAAAAAGATTAAAATAGCCAGGAATTGTTAACAGGTCATAGGTAAAGAATAAAAGCAAGCAGGGGTTCAGATAGTTTCATGACTTCCAGTGTGATAAGATGGAAATGATACCAACAAAGAGAAAATAAGGAAGACAAATATCACACACAAGATGATTTTGGAATTGTCTGGGAACTGACAGGTAGAGATGCCTTTATATGATTAGGAAATATAACCCTGGATTCAGGCAAATGGCTTAAGCTTAGAATAAAGATTGAGATAAAAGCATGAAAAGGTTAAGAATTCAAGGAGTTGAAATGAATTCCTTGTCCTGGATTAATATGTGAATTACTGTGAGAGTTACAACCTCAATTATAAAGAATAATAAACCAGGAAGTTACTACACCTATTTAGCTAAGGAATAACAAAGGGAAAAATGAAAAAAAAATCAGAGTTCAATATTTCTTTGTGATACTTAACTATTTTGAGAATGGATGTTATTATTCAACTTTCTATTACTGTAAAAGAATATCTGAGACAAATCAACTTGAAAAGGATAAAATGTCTATGTCTATTCATTGTTTTGGATGCTTTAGATCATTACTGATCAGTCCTGTTTCTTCAGACCCCTTGGAAGCACAGTACATTTTTGGCAGGAGCATGGAGTGGCAGAGGAAGCCCCGTAATCTCATAGCCAGGAAATATAAAAAAGGACAAGACCAGGGTAGGCGTTGGTGGCTCATGCCTCTAATCCTAGCTGTTCAGGAGGCTGAGATATTAGGATCACGGTTCAAAGCCAGGTCAGGCAGGAAACTCCCTGAGACTCTTATCTCCAATGAACCATCAGAAAACCAGAAGTGGTGCTGTGGCTCAAGTGGTAGAGTACTCGCCTTGAGCTGAAGGATAGCTACCCAGGCTCAGAGTTCAAGCCTCATGACTGACAAAAAAAAAAAAAAGGACAAGACCAAAGTTAAGTTCCACAATTCCCTTTGGAGGCATAACTCCAATAATCCAAAACATCCAACTAGGCCTCACCTGCTAGTTTTCACTTCCCAATAGCACCACAGTGGGGATTAATTCTTAACATATGGGCTTTTGGAGGACATTTAAGATACAAACTGCAACAGATGCCAAGGAAACAACTGTATGAACACACATTCCCAGTTAGTGTCATCAGGTAAACTATTACTCGGTAACCACTTGAGAACTTCCTTGTGCAAATCTCTACTGCTGTAAGCCTCAATGATCTCTTCTGTAAACAGGGTCCCTGAGAAGATTAAATAGAGCAACTTAGGTGAAGCACTTAAGTATAATATTTGGCAGATAAAAGTGTTGTCATTTTCTAAATGCTGTATTCAACTGTAATGATGGACCTAGAAAACGAAAATGAAATCAACAGCTCAAAGTTTACATTAAAACTATCCAAGAAAACCACAAGTAAAAGTGAATGCAGTATCTGGAAAGACAAATGCTTATTCAAACACATGGCTACCTTCTTGAATACCCAGAATGAGACAAGAGTATTTGGGCAAACACACTGCCTATGATGATTATAATACAAATCGCTCCTAATGCCCTGCACGATTTTCTATTGCTGTGCAACAAACTAGGCGTACTCAATAAATCAGAACGATATAACTTTGTCTGTTTCACAGCACAATTTGACAGTCTGTTTAGGGTTTCACCAGGCAGAAAACAATGGTAAGTAGAATCGTGGGCTCTTGGTTCTCAAAGGATCCTATGATATCCAGGTAGCAGAAAGCCAGTTCCTTGCAGTTGTATAATTGAAGTTCTTATTTCTTATAGCTGCTAGGTGGGGATTACTCTTAACTCTTGTCTGAGTATTTCTTTGCTAACTTTCCTACAGATATGTTTTTCTTCCAGGTACCTCAAAACTTCTGGAACATTGACTCCCTCTGGTGCTTCTAAAATCTCTTTCCTGTCTCTCACCTGTGGACCAAGATTTAAGGGGCACATAGATGGATGATTATTTTAAGGTCAATACATCTACCATAAGGTCCTGTCCACCATATTACTAAAGCAAATTCAATCATAGGACTGAGCTGTCCTTCTCAGTGGTTCTGCTGTTTAACATTTTCCCTTTTAGACATTTCTCTATACTCCGTTAATATTTGAGTGACAAGTGTTGAGCATCTGAAAGGCCAACAGACATGCCCTTTAGACGAGTGACATAATGTTGCTCATGTGCTTAGGAAAACTCTGAATGATGTGTAAGTATGGGTCTTTCACCTCTGACTGTGTCCCAACATGTCTATAATCACTGGATCAAGGCAAGGATTTGTCAGCAGATTATTCAACCCCAAATTGTTACTTTCTCTAAAATTTGATAAAGTATGAGTTTGACTAATGTCCTGGTGATGTCAGTTTAGGCTAATCCTGGCTTGATGCGGTTCTTGAACACATGCTTCCATGAAATACACTTTAGGAGCAATACACTTTAGGCTGCCAAATCAACATGGTTTGTTCAGGAAGTCTCTACTTCATAGGGGTTGAGAATAAAAGGGAGTAAATGTCAAAAGCTAAATTGAGAGTGGAAGTGGATTATGAATCAAGGATAATATACTCAACCTCAAAGGCTATGATTAACAGCTATTTCCTCAACTGTCCTGAGCCAGGTGAAACTGCAGAACTTGTGACATGGGCTGCCAGCAATATCTGCCTCAGGAGTTGGTCAAAGATAAAGGAGATCTCTCATTCCACACACAACACTACCAACATCCTCAAGGGTCAAACTTTAATACATATTTAGTTCCTTTAATACATACATACTTGTGACCAGTTAACTGACAAGACTTCAGACTAGTCAACAGAATACTTAATACAAACAAAAGATGGTGTGATGTTCCTGACTATCTTGAAATGTCAGTTTGTATTCATGGCATAAAGACTGAGCTAATAGATACATTGGGTACTAGTAGAAAAAAATCAGCATTTACATGCTCTTCATATTTAGATTTTCAAGTCTCAAGGAAAAGTGGAATTTAAAGCATTTATTTTTACTTTTTCTCTGTTCTCCTAATTATGAGCCAGCCTTTAGACTCAGATTTCCATGATGTAAAAGGATCATAAAGTCCATAAATCATAATTATGCTGTTCTTACATAGCTAAGTAACAAATCCATTGATTGCTGTGCCTGTTTATTGTTTGCTGTTAACCTACCAAAAGGGAAGATGAGGGAACTGTAAGTGTACTCCCTGCAGTGTGGTGGGAGATGTCTCTTTTCTCTGGGAGCCACTGTCAGGATCAGAGATTCAGTGGAAATTCTGGTGAATTTCACAGTGAAATTTCTGGCTGAGCATGGATAAGAATGAAATTTGGAATATTCTTCAAAAGACTGAAACCAAAACAAAACCTCAAGTCCAAGTTCTGACCTTTTTTTGAATCTACTGTGTAAAAACATTTTATGTGTGAACAAACAACAAATCAACGGTTCTCTTTATTGCAGCTGTCTACATTTGAATCCACAAACCCTCCAATGTATGCCTGTTTTTGTTTACTCCTTTGGTCAAGCTAAGACCCTAACCTTAGGCTTATGTGTTTTTAGTTTAATCTAAGAAAAAAATTTTTTTTGGTCAGTCGTGGGGCTTGAACTCAAGAGTAAAAAAATTGTTACTCTAATTGTTACCAAGTGGAATAATGTATCTTGTAAAAGAACTTTTCTTTGTGAGCATTTTAGGGGATAAATGACCATGTGTGACATGCTTTAGCAGGTCCGTCATCCAACCACAAACTTCTACATTTACTAACATCAAACTAAAGTGTATATTTCACATAAGCACCTAATTGCCTACTTTTTAAGTTGCTTGCAATGTCTTGTCTCAGTTGTACACTTATAGCACCACTCCCAATATGAACCATTGTGAGAGTCTTGGCTTATTCAACTTTGGTACCTCTACATATACCCCAAATCAGAGAGTCTGGCATGGCAGCCAAGGCACAAGCCCTCTTCTCTGGAGGGTCTGTATTCCTCCCCAAGGCAATTACATAAAAGGGCCCTTTAGACACCACACCCTGGTATACTTCTGTAGGAAGACTTGGACATGAACAGGACTGGATGCCAAAGATATGCACTTGAATGGGTACCCAGAAAGAGGCACAAGAAGACAGGGAAAGAGGGTGTGTGTGCTTTATGGGTCTGATTGGGCCTGGGGACTGATATGGTCCACAGGCCGTCCAAAAATCTCAAATCAATAGGTCTTTCATAGAGACACTTTATTAACACCAACACAATTAGCCCCATGCATTAACTTTCAGTAGGAGCCCCTCTCTAGGAAGAGCTCTGCTTTATCTTTTTCTTCAATAAATTTTGCCATTTTGTTCATGGTCTCATTTTTGGACACTGATGAGACAAATTAATCCAAGTGTTTCAGTTTTTCAGTGTCAGTAACAGCCTTCATGGTACTGGCTACTAAACATTTCATTAAATACTATGACTGGCAGTTTAACAGAAAGAAGTACCTTTGTTTTTCAGAAAAAAAAAATCTAAACATGCTTTTACATAGAAACTACAGTATTTCAGAGCAAAACACCAACAGCAAGCACAACTTCTCATAGAAATGAATAAATATTGAGCCCTTATCCCCAAAGCATCTCCATTCCATCACAAGAACATTTGTGATGGTTGTGGAAAAAGAATCAAAGGCTTTCATCTTACTAAAAGCTTTGAAATTATCTCAACCATTTTGGTATTTAAGTCTTGTATGTTGATACCTATGAATGTTTCAAAATGTTAATTCATGTCTTCTTGGAACCATACTACCCTTCTCAAAGACTAGAATAACTAGACGTGCTAACTCCATCTCTGACTTACGTAATGAGCCCGATAAAAATCACTTTAACTGTTTTAAGGTTTACCCATTAAATAATAAATCAGACTAGCTCTGCAGCTCTCATGAGGTGAAGAATTTAAAAATGCCTTGAAAGAACCAGGGTGCTGGTGATTTTTGTCTCCAATGCTAGATACTCTGGAGGCTGAGATACTGAGGATTGCAGTTTGAAGCCAGCCTGGCCAGAAAAGTCCATGAGAATCCATCTTCCAAAACATAGTAAAAAGCAGGCTGACGGCATGGCTAAAATGGTAGAGCCAATAAGGAAACCGAGTAATGGGCCCTGAGTTCAAATCTCTGTACTCCCGAAAAAATGGGAACTATATTAAAACAACTTATTTCTACTGGTTTATAAGTTCTTCCATTTTGATATCTTTAAAAAATAATTTTGATATATTTGAGTATAAATGAAATTATATCTTTCTTCTTCTGATGAAGTACAGAACTATTTTCTTCTCTAAATGATTTAATGGTTTTCATGTAATCGGAGGAAAAAAAAATACACTCATAATATCCGAAGAGTGACAAACAATTGTTTTCACTGTCTGTTTAGTCTTGTCAGTATCCACAATAGTGACCAAACATCCATGTCCATGTGTTTATCCAAAATATCCATAAATCCCATGCTTGATCTGTGTGTCATGAAGTCAAGGACACATGATGACAAAGTCACTGGTGTTACCTTCAAGCAACGCGAAAGGCCTTTCCTTTTGGGTCTACCAGGATAACTACACCCCAACAGGCAATGCCTAGGAACAAACAAGAAAGAATACCTTACTTAGATGTTGCCATTGAGTTTAGCATGTGCATAATGTCATCTTATTTAACCATTACTACAGTTTGTAAGCCTGTATTATCATTGTATCTTTCCTATAGGACAGTACAACTCAGAAAGAAAAGGAAAAGGAGAGAGGGGAGAAGGAAAAGATAAAAACATCTGAAAGCCTAAAACTTCACTCAGACACTATGTATGAAAAATTGAAAGCACAGTATTTTACTGGAAGACACCAAGGACCATCTCATCCCCTGGTACAAGTGGAACTCACATCTAAAATTTACAGTTTTTTTTAAGGTGGTACCGGGGTTTGAACTCAGGCCCTCATGCTGGAGGCACTCTACCACTTGAGCAATGCTCCCATCCCTTATTTTTGTCTTGACCCTGACCTTCCTCTGTTCAGATCAAAATAACTGAGATTGTTTTCTAACTTTCACGATTTTTTATTTTTTACACTGGCTGGGCTGGAACTGCAATTCACGAATCTCACAATTTCAAACTATTGAGTAGTTGGAATATAGCAATGTACCACCATGCCTAGCCTCAATTTTTGTAAGTCAAAGACAATCGCTCTTTCTCCAAGAGAGGTGGAGAAGCACTCTTCGCTTTGGGGCCAAATCAACATGGGATCAAAAGCTATCACTTCCTGTTTGATCCTCTTCTCTTTTACTTTTCGTTCATATTGGCTTCCATAAGCGTTCTCAGGAAATGTTAATTTTTTTTATCTTTTAATAAGTTTTTTTGATTGTGAAAATACTGTACAGAGGGGTGACAGATGGATGAGCAAGGTAATGAGTACATTTCTTATCCAGCATTGTTGCTCCTCCTTTGTTTCCCCTTCCCATCCCTACCCTCCCACCTCCACTACACTCCCCCTTGCCCTGCCAAAACTGTATCTCTTGTACATCTCATTGTTGCATCCCTATTTAAACCACTTGTTTTTTCCCTTCACAACTCCCGCCTGCCTTCCACGCCCAGCCAGCCAGCCCCAAACAGGGCTGAGGGGTTCCCACCGCGTGGCAGGCCCCAGAGCACCGAGGGGGGGGGTCTCTGACACACTCCGGTGAGCTCTACTTCCCTGCACTACCCCACCCAAGCGGCGGTGCCCAGCTCTCACTGATGCCGATGACCATCTGCATAACGGGCCCGGGGCCCGGGGCCAGCCCCATCTTCATGGGCCTCCGCGCCAACAGGTACACGTAGGAGCCCGCCGCCAACAGCCCGGACCCGGAGATCAAGCGACAGCTCCAGCAGGTATTAAATAAAGTAGCTGCCGCGGGAGGGGTCGGTGCTTCGGCCGAATCTGCGGGCACCGGGTTGGCAGGGGTAGGAGGGTCCGGAGACTGGGACGAAGAAGTTGAAGACCCCATATTGCGGACGCGGCCCAGCGCTCAGCGCCTAGGCTTTGAAATGACGTAAGCAGGGCGACAGGAAAGCAGAGCATCCGGCGCACGGAGCCGGAAGAGGCGCAGGTTCTTCTGGGAAATGTAGTTTTGTCTTTCTTGAGCTTCCCCTGCCTGAGGCATGAGAATCAAGAGGTTAACGTTTATCTCTTCTGAATTATATTCTAGATATTTTGCTTATCACGTACATGAGTTCTGCAACGCAACAGTTTTACTAATATAAGAGAAAATGTTTAGATGCCATAACCATACTTGAAAGCTATGCCTGGTGGATAAAGAGGCGAAGTACTCAGACTCTATACCTGGACATATTTTGAAATACACAGATCAAGCAATTACAAACGAGTCTGGATTATTGGGATAAATACTTTCATTTTCTCTTGCTTTGTTTCTTTTTTCTTTTTTTTTTTCTGTTCGTTCATGGGCCTGAATTCTGGGCCTGGGCTTCTACTCAAGACTAGCACTCTACCACTTGAACCACAGCACCAGTTCCAGCTTTTTCTGTTTATGTGGTGCTGAAGAATCGAACCCAGGACTCCATGCATGCAAGGCAAACACTGTACCACTGAGCCACCTTCCCAGACCCTTGCCTTGTTTCTTAAAGACATGTTCCAGTTTTGTCATATTCATTATTATTGCTTTTTGCTTGAGAACTCTGAGAAAATTCAATGCAAAAATCATATTATAGTGAATTTAATGTTATAAGATACAGCATACAGATTTGCATTCTTATTATCTCTTACTAATAAGAGATTTTAATTGTGATTGAGCCTTCACAAGTCAACTTGTGTCACTCCCTACACCTTTCAATTTGCATTTTCCTTGTATGTAGTTGGATATCTATTTGTTGGGCACTTTTCAAAAGATTACTAAAAAGGCATTTAGAGTTCAGAGGTGATTTCTGTTAGAGGAAGTGGATTGGACTATAGTTTTAATCTTTTCTTCTGTGAATTAGCTTAGAAATAAGGAGGGTTGTTCTAGAGGCTGAGGAAAGGTAGCATAATGTGAATAAATAAGTTAAAATAAATAATGAGAATACAAGTTTGGCCTGCCACTTAAAGTCACAGATCCTTCATATTTGTGTGTATGTGTATGTGTATGTGTGTGTGTGTGTGTGTGTGTGTGTGTGTGTGTGTGTGTGTATTTCTGTAGATATTTGGATAAAGATACATGCATTACATATCTCCATGTGTTGTATACTAGTAAAACAAAGACTTGGCAAATTTGGGCTGTATTCCTGACTCTATAATTATGAACCAACCATCTAGCATAGAAATATTACTTATCCTCTCTGGCCTCCCAAATATCTCATGTGGAAAATGAGATTTAGTCCAAGTACCATCTCATTTTCTCTCTTGTCTGAAAAATCCTATTATTACAAATCTCTTTTTTAATAGCTCTGAAATAAGTGCCATAACAAATAAATTCAATAATATTCCACTTCTAAATTTATATTTTATGGTTGCTGCTTCGATATCTAATACAACCCTACAGTGTGTATAACTTCTTATTTACATGGGAAAAATCATTTGTTGGTGATTGCCAAATATTTTTATTATGTGCCCTTACAGATTAAGAAAGATAATCTACTTATGCATGTTTATCATTTACAAATTTAGAATAACGTAAGAGACAGGTATAGCTCATGTCTATAATCCCAGCTACTTAAGAAACAGAACTAACTATCAAGGCCATCCCTGGTGCAAAGTAAGCTAGAAACTCTATTAAAATAATATAGAAGTATAAGATTTTCAAGCATGGCTAAATGAATAGATAAAT
The DNA here is from genome assembly GCF_019054845.1 of Dipodomys spectabilis. Lineage (NCBI taxonomy): Eukaryota > Metazoa > Chordata > Mammalia > Rodentia > Heteromyidae > Dipodomys > Dipodomys spectabilis. The sequence goes on from NW_024870775.1 coordinate 20,191,493, forward strand.
AAGTATAAATAAATGAGAATAAAGTAAACTAGTATTTATCATTGCAGTTCTTTGTTACTTAATGGACTACAAGGCCTTGCAACTTACTTATTTTTATTTATTTACTTTAATATATTATTTATATATTTAGTTGTACAAATGATTTGCCATTCAACAAAGCAGATTCTGAATACAATGCATGTAGATCAATGTCACCTCTTTCAACATTCTTAGCCATTCCTCCACATCTACCCCTTCCCTCATTTTTCTTTTCTTTAATATATATCTTTATTGTAAAGATACCGTACAGAGGGGTTACAGTTACATGAGCAAGGTAATGAGTCCATTTTCACCCTCTTTTATATTTCTCCCTACCACCCCTTTCCTCCCCACCTCTCTTACTGCTCCCTCCCCACTCCCCCCACCCCCTGCAAAGTTGTAAAGTTTATTTTCAACATAGTGTCTTGTACATCTCATTGTTACAATGGGTCAACCTGTATCCTTATTTCAGCGTTTTGTTATTTCCTTTCCCCTCCCCAAATTAGAAAAATGTATATACAAGATGCAGGGCACCAGAATCAAATACAGTGACAACAGGAGTTGTACCATGGGGAAGCACATACAGAAGAAACAAAAAAAATCACATAGTACATTATAAGTACATTAAGAACAGCAAGAAAGATAAAACCTCTTGTGTCCCTATCTTGGGATTCATTTTGCTTAGCATCAGGTTATATGGCCATATGTACATTCTCTCTCGTTGCTTAATTCTTCTTCTCTTAATTGGTCTAACTACCTCTCCTTTACCCCACTCCACCTCACCCCTTTCAAGTACCCATGTCCTGGTGTTTATTTTGTTTAACTTTGATTTAGCTTTTCTAAGAATCGCACTGAGTTCTTCCCTGAATCCACCTATTTCAGTTAACACATTTGTATACTCTTGCATACCACCCAAAGAAGTTACTCATATATTTATAAACTTGTTCTAGCTTCGGCATATGAGAGAAAACATGTGACCAGTGTCTCTCTGGGTCTGACTTACTTAACGTGTTTTTTAGGTCTTTGTGTTTATTTGCAAATGATGCAACACCATTCTTACTAATGAATGAGAACAGTTCTGTTGTCTATACACACACACACACACACACACACACACACACACACACACACACACACACACACACACACACACGACAAGTTCTTGATCCATTCATCTTTTGAGGATGAATCACTGTAACCCTTTGGTATTTAATAAGCTACAAGGCCTTGTAACTTCTACCATTTATTAATAGATATAAATGATGAAAAATGTATAAAAGGGCTTATAACAAAGTGTCCTCATAGTCCTGTCTAGCAGTGTTTAGAAAGGGTCCTTTTTTAAACTAACTAATGTTACCAGTTTCTGGTATATATTTTCAGAGATGTTGGTATGTCTCTGTTATTCCGTGCTCTAACATTTTTAAGGTCATTATATGTATGTCAGTATGTAAAGAACTTCATGTTTTTTTATGGTTCTATAGGATCCTATTTTATGGAAATGCTATTCTTTCAATATTTACCTGCACTTACATTGAATTATATCAGTGGATATTTAGCCACCTTCTGCTCTTTTACCATTATAAGTACAACATGATAAATACATCATGCATACATCATATCACAAACACACATATGTCTTAGCATGTTTTCCTATAAGATGTGAAATTTATAAACATGATGGATATTACCAAATTCCCCCTCATAGAATTTTTTATCAACTTACATTCTTACCAACAAGTATGAGATCTGTCCTCTAAAACAATGAATTATTGATCTTTGATCTCTGTTAATCCAATAAATGAAAAAAGGTTTTATGTTTTTTGTCTTATAATGAGTAGGATTCTTAATGTTTGCTTAAGTGTGATTCATATACTCTTCAGTGACGCTATCTTTCGCCCATTTCGCCATCCAACTGTCTGTTTCTCATTCTGCTTCTTCACATTATAGAGTTAACCTTTTATCCATCTTCTGAGTTCACATATTTTTCTCCAAATCTGATATTTGCATTTTTTTACTTTGCTTTTATGTACATATTAAGCACAGAGTTGAGTTTTCCAGTGTTTCCTTCATCTCTGGGTTTCATGTTTTAATTTGAAAGGTTGTGTAGCTTGTCTTCATATTTTGCCATTTTTTAAACACTTAAAACTTAGAACTTATTCTATAATTATTAGATCAAATTTTCTCTTCCCTTTAGAAGTGATCCAATTCTCCTAACATTATTTAACAAAGGATCCCCTGTCTTTTTGTTTGAAATGCCCCCTTTTCTAACCTGCCAAATGTATTTATATTCATTGCTCGTTCTTTTATTCTGGTTGATAATCTATGTGGTTGTTCAAGTACCTGTATCACACTATTTTTAATTAGTGAATCTATGTCCTGTGTTGATACTTGAAGACTCTTTCTTCCCTATCACCCTCCCTTTTAGATTTTTTCTTTGATAATTTTGTCTAATTTTTCCATATGAACATTTGACTTGGCTTGCTTATTCTGAAAAAGTCTTGCTGACAGTTTTATTAGACTTGTATAAAGATGTAGATTAATTTAGAGAGAACTCACATCATTATGATGCTGAGTTATCTAAGGACATGGAGTGCATTTTTTTGCTATCTTCTTTTGTATTGCAGCTTAGCAGTTTGAAATTTTAATCATAATGATTTTACACAGTTCATTTCGGAATATTATCCTTTGTGTTATTATCAAAAATAAGGGAGGTTTCATTCTATTGTAACTTCTGATTCTTGTTTAAACATCGTGTTTCTTTATTTCCACAAATCTTAACACTGAATTATCAATATGTTTTGGTGAGCTTCCGAAAAAAGGCTGCTACTTTTCTTTATGTGCCATCCTTGTTGAATGGAGACTCACTAGTGTGACTCTTTCAGAAAAAAGAAGAAAAGAAAAATCTAGAAGCATTGTTTTCTTTTTGTCTGCACCAGTTTAAGTATCCTCATAATCAACTGTTTTAAAAAATTCTTGTTACAATTCCCCTGTGAAATTGTTCAGTCCAGGCACATTATTTTGGTGGTAAGGGTACGGAGTGAAAGGGTTGTTGTTGTTGTTATCACCTTTCTCTATTTGTATTTTAGAAACCTGCTTAAATTTGGTAGATTGTGCATTCCTGGATAATTATATATATTTATATTGGTTTTCAAGTTTTTTCACTGAATTAAGAATAGCTTCAAGAGAGTTCCGGGAAGATGGCGGAGCAGAAGCTGGAATCTGAACAAGCTCTCGCATAGAAAGCAGTTTTAGAGTTCCAGTGAACAGTCCTAAGCCAGAGAATCACACCAAGTGAGCCATCACAGGACAGAGAGTTAGACAAGAGAGGGGAAGCCAAGACAAGGAGACACATCTGAGTGCCTGCCAGCAGCCGCCGCGGCGGCAGCAGGGTCGCAGCAGCGACCGCAGCCGCAGCCATACCTGAGCGCTCACACAGAGAGTCCGGGACGAAGGAGCCAGACGCAACGGGCGAGAGGATTCTACTCAACACCAGCAAGAACCGACAAGGAGCAGACATCTTCATCCTGCAGTTTGCAGACCAGAGACGACCCAGGATCCAAGGCTCGGCGTGAGTAGAAGCCCCACTTCCTCACTCCTTCTCAGGGAGCAGAGGAGGGAAGGCCACCCCTCCCCCCCCAGCACCGGTGATCTCCATCTTGGATACCGACAAAGCTCGGAGGAGCTGCTAGCTCCAACTCAGGCCTTGGAATAAAACGAGTCATTTAACAGGTCACAAGAACTTAACGGCGAAGTGACCTGCCAGACTCAGCTCCATCCAGGGAAAAGTCACCCAGCTCAGGCACCAGCCATTGGAGTGGCTTTCCTCACTGGGTAACCAGAGCCAGAGGGTGCCCCTCCCTCTAGCAGCCACCACAATCAATTGAAAAACAGAAACCCTGAGAATGGCTCCAGGGTGGGCTCTGTGAATTTTTCACAAAATAGCCCCAGGGAAAAGCTACTGTTTGTTGAAAGGCCTCAACTCTACCAGAACCTAGCCTCATCACCCCTCTTTTGTGATTCTCAAAGCAGATCACCCTCCCATTAAACTAACCTGGGAGGGGGATCTCAAAATCTTGGGTAAAGCAGAGCATTTTTCTGCCTGTTCGAACAAACTGACTTAAGAAACCAATCAAGCCACAGGACCTCAAGCTGACCAGAGACTCCAACAAGAGGCTGGTTACAGACAAAAGGGAGATACAGGATTCTTCCCACCCCTCCCAAAAAAAAAAAAAAAAAAAAAAATCAAAGAACTTTTTTTTTTTTCTTCTTTTCTTTTTTCTTTTTTTTTTGGTACCTTATATATATAAAAAAAATTTTTTTCCTTTTCTAAAACTTTTATTAATCTTTAATTTTTGCCTTTTTTGAAAAATAATTGTTTTCCAGTAACTTTTTTTTCCCTCTTATAATTTTTATTTTAGGAATACGTGAATTACGTTTTCCTTTCTTTTCTTGTCTTCTCTCTCTTTTTCTTTCTTTCTTAATTATCTTTTTGTTTTTTGTCTAGCTCTACTGAACTTCTGATCTTTTTTTTTCTCCCTTTCTTATCCTTTTCACCTTTTCCTTTCTTTTGTTCTTCTGGTCGGTTGTGGGGCTTGAACTCTGGGCTTGGGTGCTGTCCTTGCACTCTTCAGCTCAAGGCAAGTGCTCTACCACTTGAGCCACAGCACCACTTTCTTTTGTTCTTCTGTATGTGACTTAACTCTTGTCCTGCACATCCTCAGATAAACCCATAGTTAACTAGTAGACCCTATACCCCATTGTGTACACACTTAATCCACAAATTTATTACTCAATCCGAAACCTCTGAGACTTAAATTCCTTAATAGCAGTACTACCTCTTTATACCTATATAATATTTTAAGCATTTTTTAAGTTTTTCACATCTCCTCTATCTCCTTCCTGTTTTCTCATTATATTCACATTCCTCTCTAAATAGATGGCCTTTCAATCTCCATAACTGTATTAATTTTTACGTTTCTAATTTTTTTTCTGGTCTCTTTTCATTTCCCTTTCCCTTTCTTCTTTTTCTCTCCCTCTCTACTTGCATCCTACCCAACCTATTTCCTGCATTGAGATTAGGACATAGTTAACTCTCCCTGTGCCTCCCCACACCAATCTATTCCTAATTTTTACCCACATCTCTCCCTAACCCTAAAAATTTCTGGTTTTCCAAATTCTTCTCTGCGGTTCGAAGCCCATTAACATATAGTTGTTTGATGTTGAATAGATGTATCTGTTGAACTAGATTGTGTCTGTAGACTATTGACTGTATAAATGCAAACGTTGGTTGATGGTTGCCTTAAGATAGTGTTCTAGCACAAAACTGGTGATATTTTCATCTCAAATGGGCAGAGTAAGCCAGAAAAACACAAGAAAAATGGCAAATCCGGGTATCTCAATTCCCAATCTTGATAATCAGGGGTCAGATCAGATAATGAACAATCCAGAGGAGAGTTCCCAAATAGCTCTACAAACACTGGTGGCAAACATGATAAATGAGAAGTTTGACAACTTACAAAGGACTCTGTATGAGCGTGATAGGGAGAGAGAGGAGGCATCCCAAAAGTTTATACAGGAATATCATAAACGTGAGGAAGCTACTCAAAAACTGATACAGGATTTGCATGAACAACTTGAGAATACTCAAAGAGAAAGGGAGGAATGGCGTGAGCAGGCTGAGAACACTCAAAGAGAACTGCAGGAATCCCACGAATGGGAGGAAAGAGAACTGCAGGAATCCCACAAACGGGAGGAAGCTAATCAAAGAGTAATTCAGGAATTGAGAGACCAGGTAGAGAACACACAAAGATCACTAAAGGCATTCATGGAATCCATTAACAAAGAGCTGAAGGAAGTCAGGGAGACCACAAAGGGAATGCTGAATGGAACCCAACAGAAGGAATGGGAGTCCAAAGAAACCATAACCAATCAATTAAGTGATTTGAGAACAAACACTGAACACCAAATTAAGGAAGTAAAGAAATTCATACAAGACCTAAAACAGAGCTTCAACAAAGAACTTGAAGCCATCAAAGCTGACCAATTAGAAGGAAAAGAGATAAAAAACAAAGTAGAGAGTCTTGACAGCAGGTTAGACCATGCAGAAGATCGAATCTCAGGGATTGAAGACAGCCTAGATATTATAGAGAAAGAACATACAACCATCCAAGACAAGTCCAAGAAGTATGATAGATCTATCCAACACCTGGAAGACACCATCAGAAGGCCTAATCTAAGGATAATGGGTGTAGAGGAGCACCTAGAAACAGAAGTTAATGGTCTAGGAAATTTGTTTAACAGGATCCTAGCAGAGAACTTCCCAAACATACAAAAAGATAGGCCTATTCAGATACAAGAAGCTTTTAGAACCCCAAATAGACCAGACCAGAATAGGACATCCCACCGTCACATTATAATCCACACAGGATCAACTCAGACCAAGGAAAAGATCCTTAAAGCTGTCAAGGAGAAAAGGTTAATCACCTATAAAGGGAAACCAATTAGAATCACCTCAGATTTCTCAGCAGAGACAATCAAAGCAAGAAGAGCCTGGAATGATGTATGCCATGCCCTAAAAACAAACAACTATCAACCAAGAATACTGTACCCAGCTAAACTCTCCTTCATAACTGAAGGCCAAATAAAAACCTTCCATAGCAAAGAAAAATTGAAACAATACATCTCCACCAAACCAGCCCTACAAAAGATTCTTAAAGATGTCCTACACATAGAAAACCAACAAGACCGCAACGAAGGCCAAGAAACTGCACCCAAACTGAGAATCCAAGAACCATAGGAAGAACCCAGTTTTCGCAGCCCCCAAGAAGGTGGATAACATGGCAGGAACTCCCAAATACCTCTCAGTCCTATCTCTTAACGTTAACGGACTGAACTCTCCAATTTAGCGAAATAGACTGTCTAGTTGGATTAAAAAACAAGACCCTTCTATCTGCTGCCTGCAGGAGTCACATCTTGCCCGTAAAAACAGACACATTTTCAATGTTAAAGGCTGGAACAAAATCTACCAAGCAAACGGACCCATAAACAGGCGGGAGTTGCAATCTTAATATCAGATAAAATAGACTTCAAATTAAAATTCGTGAGAAGAGATAAAGAAGGTCGCTACATACTAATTAAAGGATCTCTCCTTCAGGAGGATATTATAATTCTAAATATCTATTCACCAAACAATGGAGCACCCAAATTTATCAAAGAAACACTACTTTCCCTCAAATCCCATATAGATCCAAAGACATTAATTGTTGGGGATTTTAACACACCACTCTCCCCACTAGATAGATCAACTCGGCAAAAACTCAACAGAGAAACCGCAGATCTAAACAGCTGCATAGATCAACTAGACTTAACAGACATCTACCGAACATTTCACCCAGCAGCATCAGAATACACGTTTTTCTCAGCAGCACATGGAACGTTTTCTAAAATAGACCACATTTTAGGCCACAAAGCAAACTTGTCTAAATTCAGAAACATTGAAGTTATACCTTGCATTCTCTCTGACCACAAGGGAATAAAATTAGAACTCACCACCAAAAGCCACCAAAGAAAGTCCGGTATCACATGGAGGCTGAACAACACACTGTTGAATCAAGAGTGGGTCATGGAAGAGATTAGAAAGGAAATTCAAATGTTCATGCTATTCAACAAAAATGAACACACAAATTACCAGCTCCTCTGGGACACAGCAAAGGCAGTACTCAGAGGCAAGTTTATAGCTCTGAGCTCCTACATCAACAAATTGGAGAGATCTGAAACTAGCAATTTAATGACACACCTAAACCTCCTTGAAAAAGAGCAGCAAGATAAACGCCAATCCAGTAGACGGAAAGAAATAATCAAAATTAAATCAGAATTAAATGAATTAGAATCCAAAAAAACTATAGAAAGAATCAACAAAACAAAGAGTTGGTTCTTCGAAAAACTTAACAAAATTGACAGACCCTTAGCAAATCTTATCAGAAAAAGAAGAGAACACACCCAAATTAATAAACTCAGAGATGAGAATGGAAACATCACCACGGAGACAACCAAGATTCAGAACATTATAAGGGAATACTTCTCAAAACTTTATGCTAATAAGTTTGAGAACTTGACAGAAATGGACCTCTTCCTAGCAAATATTGACATGCCAAAACTAAACCAAGATGAGTTAAACCAGCTTAACAGGCCCATATCAAGCATTGAAATAGAAACAGCAATAAGAGACCTCCCAGCTAAGAAAAGTCCAGGACCAGATGGTTTCACAGCGGAATTTTACAAGGCCTTCAAAGCAGAGCTCACACCAATTCTCCTCCAACTCTTCAATGAAATTGAAAGAGAAAGCTCACTACTGAACACATTCTATGAAGCCATCATAACCCTCATCCCAAAACCAGGCAGGGACTCATCAAAGAAAGAGAACTATAGACCCATTTCTTTGATGAACATTGATGCAAAACTTCTCAACAAAATTTTGGCCAATCGACTTCAACAATTCATCCAAAAAATCATACACCACGATCAAACAGGATTCATTTCAGGGATGCAAAGCTGGTTCAATATACGCAAATCAATTAATATTATTCATCACATCAACAGGAGCAAGAATAAGAACCACATGGTTATCTCAATAGATGCAGAAAAAGCATTCGACAAGATCCAACACCCCTTTATGATGAAGGTTTTGGAAAAATTAGGAATCCATGGAACATTCCTCAATACAATAAAGGCTGTATACGACAAACCTACAGCCAGCATTATACTCAATGGTGAAAAACTAAAGCCATTTCCTCTTAACTCAGGAACAAGACAAGGATGCCCACTCTCTCCACTTCTCTTCAATCTATTATTAGAATGCCTAGCTACAGCAATAAGACAAGATGCAGACATAAAGGGGATCCAAATGGGGAAAGAAGAAATAAAACTCTCCCTCTTTGCAGATGACATGATCTTGTATTTAAAGAATCCCATAGACTCCACTCCCAAATTACTCAAGCTGATTCAAAACTTTGGCAAAGTAGCAGGTTATAAAATTAACCCCCAAAAATCAATGGCTTTTCTGTATGCCAACAATGAGAAAAGTGTGGCTGAAATTAGGAAAGCAACTCCATTTGTAATAGCCCCACATAAAATAAAATACCTAGGAATTAACTTAACTAAAGAAGTGAAGGAACTCTATGATGAAAACTTTAAAATCTTGAAAAAGGAAATCAACACAGAACTTAAAAAATGGCAAAACCTCCCATGCTCCTGGATTGGAAAGATTAACATCGTGAAAATGGCAATACTTCCCAAGGCTATCTACAAATTCAACGCAATACCTATCCAAATTCCAACCTCATTCTTCAAGGAAATAGAAGAGGCAATCCAAAAATTCATATGGAACAATAAAAGACCCCGAATAGCAAAAACGCTCCTGAATGGAAAGAACACTGCTGGAGGAATATCAATACCAAACTTCAAACTCTACTATAAAGCCATAGTAATCAAAACAGCTTGGTATTGGCATAAGAACAGACCTCAGGACCAATGGAATAGAATTGAAAACCCAGAAATGAACCTACAGACCTATAGCCATCTAATCTTCGATAAGGGAGCTAAAACAATAGAATGGAAGAAAGACAACCTCTTCAGTAAATGGTGCTGGCAAAATTGGTTAACAACATGTAGAAAACTTAAGCTAGATCCTTATATATCACCCTGCACCAGAATCAACTCCAAATGGATCAAAGACCTTGAACTCAAAGCGGACACTCTGAAAACATTACAGGATGGAATAGGAGAAACCCTAGGTCTCCTTGGCTCAGGCCGAAATTTTCTGAATAGAGACCCGGAAACACAACAAATCAAAGAAAGGTTGGACAAATGGGATTGCATAAGGTTGCAGAGCTTCTGCAGGGCAAATGACATAGCTAGCAAGATCAATAGAAAGCCCACGGATTGGGAGAAGATCTTTACTAGCCATACAACGGACAAGGGTCTCATATCTAAAATATACTTGGAACTCAAAAAATTAAACCCCCCAACATCAAATCCTCAAAGAAACAACTGCCCAATAAATAAGTGGGCAAAAGACTTAAAGAGAAACTTCTCTGAAGAAGAAAGAAGGATGGCCAATAGACACATGAAGAAATGTTCAACATCCCTAGCCATAAAAGAAATGCAAAGCAAAACAACATTGAGATATCACCTCACTCCAGTTAGAATGGCAAAAATCAAGAACTCTAGCAACAACTGATGCTGGAGGGGATGTGGACAGAACGGAACCTTACTTCATTGTTGGTGGGAATGTAAACTTGTTCAACCACTTTGGAAAGCAGTATGGAGGTTCCTCAAAAGACTTCACATAGAGCTCCCCTATGACCCAGCAATCCCACTTTTGGGCATTTACCCTAATGTTTACAAACAAGACCACACTAAAGCTACCAGCACAACTATGTTTATTGCAGCATTATTTACCATAGCTAAGATATGGAACCAACCCAGATGCCCCTCAGTAGATGAATGGATCAAGAAAATGTGGTATATATACACAATGGAATTCTATGCCTCCATCAGAAACAATGACAATGCCCCATTTGTTAGGAAAAACTTGGAAAAAATTATATTAAGTGAAGTAAGCCAGGCCCAAAGAAACGTAGGTCCCATGGTTTCCCTTATTTGTAATATCTAGTATGAGTCAAGCGGAAAAGGTCAGATAATGTGATGTCAGGAAAATGAACCCTTAGATGTGTATTTTAATGTTTTTTTCTTTCATGCATGTGTTTCTAACACATTTATAAGATTATTTCTTTGTTGCTTTGTATGTCCCTCCCCCACAGTATAACCCCCGCTTTCACTATATTTGATGTCAGTATAACTTGTGGAGGAGATGGGGAAAAACCAGTTGTTTAAGGATACAGGTGGACCTGTTGCAACAATGAGAAGTACAAGTTGTCATGTCCAAAACGAGCTTTACAACGTTGGTGCGGGGGGGGGGGGGGGGGAGAAGGATTGGGATTAGGGGGGGAGGGGGGAGGCTGGGAAGGGATGTGAAGGGTAAACAAAGGAGGAGGCTGCAATGGTTGGTAAGAAATGTACGCATTATCCTGCCCATGTAACTGTAACTCCTCTGTACAGTATGTTCACAAATAAAATAAAATTAAATTAAAGAAAAAAAAAAGAATAGCTTCAATTCCTTTTTTGTAAATTAATTTATGCTGTGTGAATCTGCTAATATACAAAAGAGGTTGTAGATATGACTAAGGATTTTGAGATGCATTGCTTGTGATAGGTTATCTGTTCACAAGCATCTTCTTAGGAGACATGCAGAGACAGCTTACACATAAAAGGTAAGGCAATGTGACCACAGAAACACAGATTGACACGATGCAACCACAAGTCAAGGAATGCTGACAGTCCCATTCCACTGGAACTGGAAAAGAAATAAACTTCCCTGAAAATCTCCTGAGGGAACTTGACTCTGATGATAGCTTGACTTTCAATTCTTGTTTCCGTAGTTATTACAGAATAGGTTTATGTGGGAAATTATTGTAATAGTCACACAAAACTAAGAGTTGCACTTGATTAAACTTTTGTCTTACATGCTGTACTCAATAACCTATGTTAAAACTTCAAAGTGTGAGTGTTTTACACAAAACTTTTTTGTTTGTAAAAGAAATGATTTAGTGTCATTCTACTATTTTCTAACATTAAATGTTGCTCTGGATCATTCTGAAATCAACCAGTTTCTTTTGTAACCTGTATTACCAACGTATTTTTTTTCTCCCTTCTTTCTTTTTTTGTAAGATTATGAAATTAGCAACTTTTTTTTTTACTATTTTTTCCTGGGCATAAGCTATATATTTTCTATGTAACTCTAAAGCACAACTATTTCAATGATTTTTTTAGGGTTTTTTGCTGTTTTTTTTTTTTTTTTAATAATCCAACACAGCCATTTATCCTTGCTTCCATTCACTAAACTCAAGGGGCAACTTGTTAGATATTTTAAAATAACACACTATAAAACACATAAAGATGTTACACTTTAATTATGAAAACAGGCAATAAACAATTTCAGGCCTAATCATTTGTTTTCTATTACAAATAAAGTTCTCTTAGTCTTAATATTATTTGATGTTAACTACTGCAAAGTGTAATATATATTATATGTATCACATATATAAAATATATAACACATATGTATAATAAATATGTAATTCTCTACATAATATATACAATATATGAAATATATATAATTTTGCCTAGAAAGGTGCAGTTTACATATCTCATGTGAATGAATAACATTTGCTTAACAAAATGAAAACAGAGAGCCCCAGACTTTCCTATGAAAATTTAATGCTTTTATGCTGTCATAGATTGATGGATGTTGCCATAAAGCTAACTTTAAACATGTATAAACTTAAGGAAAGATCCATTGTTTCTTAGAAATAAAGTATCCCAGAAGCTGTTTGTCTTATAACATAATGGCTGGATCTCAAAGTATTTAGTGTTTGCCAAATCTAGATCCCTTAACTTGTGTCACCAATCAGGTATGCTACATTCCTGAAGTTATGGTCTTGACTTTCCTCTAGACTGGACTGGGCAACTCTGACAAACCCTGGCCTGCTCCTTTTTCATGTGTCTTGTGTATGAACCATATCATTTCTCCTTGCTTCCTCTCATACAGCTTCCATTTTGCCTCATTAGAAGACATTCAAGAAGAATGTTCCTCTAAGAAATCTTGAGATGTTCAATTAATTTTTTATTGAAGTTAAAACCAGACTTTTCTAAATGAATGACTGAATAAAAGAAATATAAATTAATATAAAGCTTTATCTTGAGGACATTTGGAAATATAAGGAAGAATTTTGGGTTACCACAATGATGTGATAGGGTATCAGAGATGCTACATCTTCAGTAATATCAATAAAGACTGCATGAATTGACATGTGAACTGTACTCAGACCTCATGAAAAACTCAGTGCTTGAAAAGTACAGCCACATTGCCTTCCTGACTTGACAGCCCATTTTTAAACCTTCGTTCAAGTTGGATATTTATTGCCTAATGCTTTAATTCATATAGTTTCATTACTTTATAGATACCTTTCTTATTCCCTAAATGTAACATGCATGCAAGGACTATTAGAGTTTAGGCATTACTGAAGCATTTTCATATGTTTAGCTAGATGCTTTGCACCCAATCAATTCTGTGTATTTCATTACATTCATTACATACAACATGTTGGGCATATGTTTGATAAAGTCCTTTCCCTGTTCTTGGTGGACATTAGTAAATTCAAGGTTCTCCTTTTGTTTTCTGTAGTTTGAACTGACAAGAGGCTCAAAAAAATGAACAATTGAGAAAGACATTCCCTAAAGGTAACCATCAAGTGTAATAAGGCTCAAGTCAAATGGCCCCGCTGTCACAGTAAAATACAGCCTATTGACTTCCTTCACACTAGGGGAAAACACTGCATGCCACTTACCACAGACAGCATGGAGAGAAAGTATCACCCTGAGAACGGCAGGCGGGAATACCCTGTGAAGCTGAGACAAAGGCACAAAATAAATCCGATTGCTAGTAGGTAACCGCATGTGTTTTAACAGGCTGAGGTAGAAAACATTATTATCTTACATTAAGGGTAAGTACATATTGCACCATCATGAAACTCTGAGGTGACCACCAACAATTTTTAAAATAAGGTAAAACAAAAATCATGAAACACCGGTTAGTTATAGACTCCTAATGGAGGAGTAGGTGAGGAGTATGATGACTGTTGCACAGAGATGAGCAGGCTCTCATTGGTTTTCTAGATCTGGTGACTCTTATCTAGAAACTGAGCACATACCTAAGAAAATCCAATCTCTGTAGATTGTGCCAAACCTTTTAACAGAGGGAGTCAGAAAATTTGGTGAAAGTGTAGAAAGAGATGGAATACTTGATTGAATTAAATCAGATGAGTTGAATTTAAGTTACGCCTTAAAAGAAGACTAATGCATGGACCCCTAAATAATATATAAATACCACAAAATCCCTCATCCTAGGGCAGAGTTAGGAGGTATAACGAACATTGGTAAAATGTTTTCTAATTAAATGCCACTGCATATATTATTCATATGACTGTGTTGGTATACATTAGTTTGTGTAACTAGAGCCTTTAAAATTTGAGGTCTACTAAAAATGTTATATGATGCAAAATGGTAGTGGTATTATACTCTGGCCATACACATCAGTTTATGTATTGATTGGCATTGACTCCTTTTGGTATCACATTTCAACCAGAACCAAAGATAAAATCCTCATCATTTCAAGTGCCATTTGAGTATATTTTATCCTTATAAGATTCAACACTGTTATGGCCTATCATTAATGTTTGTGTTGCTTGAATTCAAGATATTGAAAGTGAGCTGTTAAGCAGTGTTTTTCCTTTTGTCTGAGCACTTAAATTGACAAAATGTGGAATAAATACTTTGAGTTATCCTCATAAAATAGCACTTTATAATGTCTTTAAATCTTCTTAACATAGACACATCTAACATTTACAGATAGTTCAAAGGGACGATAAGCTATTTTGAGTATATATCTATATACATTATAAGTATATTATATATAAGTATATTATATATATAAGTATATTATCTATTCATATATGTATGTATCTATATAAATATATACTCATAATCAGTGACTAAGAACTCTGAACCAAAATCAGTTTAATTATTTTACTTCTTTTCATAAAGCTTATTCACTTCAACAGGATGTCTCTCTATTCCCTGGCCCCTTATTTTCATCATGAGAAAATGGAACTCATATGAGGAAGGAACTCATATCGATCCTCTCCGTAATCCTTCTAGGCCTGGTGGATATTGCATGAGTGAACATCTGGGAATGGAGTTCTCTGCTGTCCAGTGAATCAGTAGAAGGGAGATGAGCCCCAGGTGCCTTTCAGCCCACTGTATTTTAAGGATTGCTGACAGTAATCCACGTAACATCGCACTGTCAAGTTAAATGACTCTGGGGAGGCTGCTGATGTGAAACACGGACAGCCCAAGGGAGATAACTGCTCTTGGTGATAAAATGCAGTTTTCTTGGAATTTTAATTTATTCCAGAATTTCTTTCCAGAGTATATCTTGGTAGCTTGCTGTTCTTTGTGTGGAAGCTAGAGTGAGAAAGAAAGAGAATGAGGTGATATGATTTAAAACATCTATAGTCTTTTTCAATGATTACATATCTAATTTAATACTCAAAGCATTATAGGGAGTATGATTAGATTAGATAATGTTATTTGCATTTTAAAGATAAGAAAATTGTGGTCTAGAAGGGTTAGATAATTGTCTTACAATATTTACTGGTAGATGTAGATCCTGAAAAAAATAACATTAAGACAGAAACTATTATGTACTGATGTAATAAGTACATTACTAAATTTAATTCTCATAACAACCTTTTGAGTTAGGACCTCACCTTAGCACTGTTTTAAATACATGTATTAAGAACCTGGCATTATAAATCAGTTCATTTAAGGATCAAAGCCTGGATTTGAATGTGGACTCTAGAACTTCTTCTTAATCATTTTTATTGTGGTGCATTCTAACTCAGTGTGGCATAATATGAGATTTTCTTCCATATAATGTGCTAAAGTAATGTCTATGAAGTACTTGCTTACTTCTAAGCACTTTGAAAAACACTCCATAATTGAGGGCTTCTGTAATATATGAATAGTGATGGTATAGTTGCCTGTTATTTTATTATAAAGATTTCTGAAGCTTTGAAAACAGTTTCAAGTATTGAAATGCTAGATTTGAGTAGCCTTTCTATGTGTAAAGCATCTTTTTAGATAGTGACTAGAAGAGTTAAGGTTCAATGACACAGTAAGACTCTTCTCCATTGATAAGGTATCATTGGAAGTTCTGGAAGGCAAGATGAAGCAGCAAGGAGAGTTCTCACTGCTTTTGATTCTGTGTTCTCCTTTTACTAACCAGCCTATGAGTGCACAGTATTATGCTAAACTGTTTTGCAATTCATGAAACGCTTTAGAACACAGTGGATCAGGTGTGCCTCGCAATAAATAGATCTGTTATTATCCCAGTTCTACAGAAAAGAAAACTGAAACCTACTCTTAGAGGTTAAGTAAGACCCAGTCTGCCCAACTTGGAAATAAGGGAGCCAAAGTCAAGAGTTAGGTCTCCTGATTTGAAGCTCAATACACTCACTACACATTGCTGAATCATATGCTTATTAAGAGTTCCATCTTCTTAAATTAATTATGACCTACAAGGATCTGAAAATGCAAATTCAATGAAGTATCACAAAATGGGTAGTTTTATGAAATACACATATAAAGAGACAATTTGTTGGGCCAGATATTGAAATCTGAAAAACTTCTTTCAACAAATATCCATCCAATACATACTTGTCTACTGCCGATATCTTCCATAACGCTGTGCTGAATTATGTTTAGATTTGTAATGATACAAACACTAGGAATTCTAGGTAAAACCCTAATCTCAACTTCACAAATATGTAGATGTAAGAAAATTTATTAACTATCATGCCAAGGCAATCACACATCTTTTACCAATTATTTTACAATCAAATTGGTGAAAGCAGATGTGTCTCATTCACCTGCACATTTCACACACTGTCCAGTGCAGGGTTTTACCGTTGAGGAAATAATTGGTGAGGGTCCTAGCTCTAAAGAAGCTTATAGACTATATTGAAAGGGAAGATAAGAAAAGAAATTTAATACAACACAGAATATATGATTCTTCCTAGTTAGGATGACCAAAGAGAACTTTATGAAAACGACTCTCTTTTTGGTAGTATGAAGCTTCTGACTCCATACCTTGTGCTTACCAAGTAAAACTATAACCAGTTGGGTCAATGGACCCAGGCCTTTTGGCTGTTGGTATTTTCTGAATAGAGTCTCACATTACCTCGGACCAACTGTAGTCTGAGATCCTCCTACCTATGCCCCCATGGAGCTGGGATTATAGATGTAAACTACCATAACTGGCTTATTGATTGGGATGGAATTTCATTTGCTTTTATTTTTTTGGCTTGGGCTAACTTCACATTGTGATCCTTTCAATCTCTGCTGTTGAGTTGCTGGAATTACTGGCATGTACCACCATACCTGAGCAAAGACACTAATTAATTGACAGGTAGTAATCAAAATTTCTTCAGTTCTTGCTTGAGACAAAAATGGATAAATAAGTCTAATGAAAGTACAAGGTAGGAGGTTTAAATCTTCCAGTACCTTGTAGATGGGCACATGAGTTATGTGAATACATAAGTGATTAAATCTTCCCAACAAAATATTTAATATATTAGCCTCCACTCTTAAAATGTTGGACTTTCGTAATATTATTTTGATCAGTTATATTTGAAGCATCAACACATTCTGATCAAGGATGCTGTCCTGTTTAGTTCTTCTAGAATAAAGAAATCACAGAAGTATCCCAGAGAGTGCTTCATTCTGTAATAGAGATTTAATAAGGGGGCATAACTTAGAGAAGCATATTGAGCGTATAATTAAACAGTGTTACAAATATCTTTCAGAGGCTTTATTACTTGAGAGAGAGGACATCAAACCCACAGTCTTCAGTTAGGTCCCTATTCCTAATTCCTTCTTGGCAATCTAATGATATAAATTAGACTATAAAGATTCCTGCTCAATCCTGAGTCTCAATTACACTTCAGCCTCTGCATTAATCATTTGATTTTATTTCTTTGCAGAGGATACCACTCAGAATGTCTGCTAGGTTATTCTCAGAGAGAGGAACTTTTATACCAATAATAAAATAAGACATTATTTACCATAAGAATTACTCCATTTGGTGGCCAATGACTCACACTGTGCTTTTCTTTACCTGAGAGTACAATAATAATGCATCTATCTGAAGTTTAAGGGTTTCTTAATGTTTACAAAATTTTACCCTGGATTGCAATAATTAAAGGAATAGATAAAAGAAATCCAAAGCATTCATTATGGACGTGGGACTCTGGTTTGCTTTTAATGTTAGCCTATTAATAAGCATGTGTAGCTTTACCAGATATTGTCTTATTTACAAGATTTGCTTCAAAAGTATTTTTAAGAGACTAGCATAAAGGCAAATATAAATATGCCAATAATATTAATATAATAGTAATTATACTAGTAAAAAGGAAACTTTCAATTAAGTAAACATTAAATGGGTAGCACCACTGATTTTGACTTATGACCACCTATTTCATTATACTCTTTCTTCTTCATACAGTCAGAATAGCAATTTTTAAGTAAAGAGGAAGATGGAAGTACATGTATCAGAATCAAGTTAACATTAAGAAGGGATTCTGCAGTTACTAAAATTACTAAAACAAAGCATTTTCATTTTTTTAAAATTTTTTGGCAGCCCCATGTATTCTTGGTTGGTAGACTTCTTGCTGAGCCTGAATGACTGCTTATTTTCAATGATCCAGTCAATTTGAAATTTTGATATAAAATTACAATAAACACTTTGCAAAAATTGTTTTTCAACTTACCTAGCATTATGAGGTAAGTCTTGTCTCTTGAAAATGGACATGGTACACTTTTGGAACATTTGTATATCGAAATGGTTGAAAATTTTATCTTGTATAATAAAAAATAATCCTTCCTACAATGTCTTAGAAATCTATAAAGTTCAAAGAGTCATATTATCTCCATCTGTTCTTATGACACAACATGGTTCTATATATTTATAATGATTCTGGCTATGTGACTCTTCTTACTTGGAAAGCTAAAATATAAATGAGAATAATGGGAATAGCTGAGCACATGTTGGAAATGATAGGAAAGGGCATTTAAAAAACATGTAGAGTAATACAGGATGTGCTTTCATGGAGAAACCTACTGGAATGGTCTATATTCAGGGAACAGAAAGAACCTTCTTCAAGACAGTAGCTTTCAAACCTTGGTAAATAGGAGAAATCACTTGGCAAATCAGTTAGAAATAGATTTCTGAGTCCTCTTCCTTAATATTCATTAGAAAGTCTAGTATGCCTCTAAACAGACATGGGGCTAATCCCAACTACATTTTGAAAAAGAATAAAACAAAACACTGAGGGAAAGATGAATTACATTACATTCACCAACAAAAAAGAGATTCCCATAAAAGGTGACATTAAAGACACATTTAAAATAAAACACCTGGGAATTCAAGGGCATGGAGTTTTGGAAAACATGGAAAGTTGATCCTGATACATCCATTCCCCTCCTCGTCTTCCTCCCAGCTTATTTTTAAAATTCCTATTCTGTGTAATAGGGAGAGCATAAATGGTTTTAAAAAATCTTATGTAAAAACTAATGGAGCTGCCAGGTGCCGGTGGCTCATGCCTGTAATCTAGCTACTCAGGAGGCTGAGATCTGAAGATTGCGGTTCAAAGCCAGCCTGAGCAGGAAAGTGTGTGAAACTCTTATCTCCAATAAACCACCAGAAAACCGGAAGTGGTGCTGTAGCTAAAGCAGTAGAACACTAGCCTTGAGCTGAAGAGCTGAGGGACAGCGCTCAGGCCCAGAGTTCAAGCCCCACATCTGGTAAAAAAAAAAAAACAAAAAACAATGGAGCCATATAAGATTTCCCCAATAATTTCAGTTGTTACAGTAGGTGAACAAAAGAGAAACAGCACACATACTATAGGTAACTATAAAGCATACAGGATCAAAATGTATGATGGTAGTATGCTGGAGTTTTGACCTTAAGTGGCTCCCAAAGGCCAAACATGGCACTTTTGGGAAATGGTGGGAAGTGGTGAGTCTTCCGGTCACTGTTGTGTGTGTAGGTGTGCATTTGAAGAGGATCCCAGCCTCTGCCTGTCTCTTCTCTACTATAAGCTACCCCTGCTATAATGTGCTTCACCCCACTGGAGGAACAGAGCTATATGATCCTGGATAGAAACCTCCAAAACTGTGAAAACCTTTCCTCTTCATAAGGTTATCTCAGATATTTGCTATAGTAGCTGAGATCTGATGAACAGTGTGAGTGAAGCAGATGGTATCTTTCCATGGAAAGAAATGTACATCTTCTTTCTATACTAAATAGATTCTAATTTAAACATTTACTTCTGAGCACAATGCAGTAATGGGGATGCTGTTTATTCATATGCATAGAACAAATTTTAATTCACAGAATACATGTTTTAAGACACTGCATGCAAATAATAAATGGCAGTGATCCCTGAAAGATAAGAAACAAGTACTATATATTTTCCTCACTCACTCACAGAAACAATTTTTGGTGGAGGCAGAACAGAATGTTAGGCAGAGGCAAAGCAGCTTGAGTTCACAAGGTGGAGGTCCACACAGCAGATTGCCACGTGAAAAGTAGAGGATCATTAACTCCTTCAGCTGAGGAAGCTGATCAGCACATTTATGTGTGTGAAGAAACTCAAGCCATGAAAAGAAACATCACCACCACTCCCTCCAAATATTGGAAGAAACACTGCCTCATAACTCAAAAAGGAACCACAGTGTTTCTTGCTCTCCCTAGCCAGAGTAGAAAAATTCATGATTCATGATGCATATAATAAAAGTGTTCAGAAGTGTTTTGCCTCAGTAGTGGGAAAAATGAGTCCTAGTTTAGACATTCTTCTGGGTGAGACATTTCTCACCTAAGAAAGCTTTTCTAAAAGCAAGAAAGGAAAGGTTTAGCTGGGCCTATTGGCTCATACCAGTAATCTGAGCTACTTAGGCTGAGTTTGGGAGGACGGTGATTTGAAGCCAACCCAGGCAAGAAGATCACAAGAAACCTGTCTCAACCAATAAAAAGCCAGGCATCATGTTTCTCAGCTACAGAAAATATAAATGGGAAGATTGATATAGTGTCTAGCTGAGCAAAAATAAATAAACAAGTTGGAGAGCATGTGCAAAAAAATAGACACTTCAAAAAACTAAAGCAAAAATCATGTGAATATGGCTCAAGTGGTAGAGCATTCTGCCTAGCAAGTACAAGCTGGGGCTGGGAAACTGGCTCAGCGGTAGAGTGCTTGCCTCACATGCATGAGGCCCTGGGTTCGATTCCTCAGCACTACATAAGCAGAAAAAAGCCAGAAGTGGCACTGTGGCTCAAGTGGTAGAGCGCCAACCTTGAGCTGAAGAGCTGAGGGACAGCGCCCAGGCCCAGAATTCAGCTCCAACAACTGACAAAAAATAAAATAAGTACAAGGCTCTGAGTTCAAAGTCCAGTACTACTGCAAAGAGAAAAGAGAAAGATTAAACTGATTTTGAATAACTCAAAATATAGTATAAAGTTCAAGAATCCTTCCTGGGTATTCAAAAATACATAGCTCCCAGGAAAATAATATTTCTGATGTTTGGCAGCAATTCTCAGTTTCCAAGCATGTACAAAAAGACATAAATAGGAAAAAATGGACCTAGAAATAATTGATATTAGAATTTGCAAGGCTATTAAGACTATGACAACTAGATTGCATATGTTAAGAAGAGAGAACATATTGAATAGAGAAAATATCAAGATGATACAAATTGAAATTAACTTGCTAATTGACATGTATGGCACAATAATTGCAGAATTTCCAATATCTGTATGCATGCAAGGAACATTTACTTAGAGTGATAATACTGTATTCCATAAAGCAAATTTCAGTAAACTAAAAAGGATTCAAAATGCTCAAAGTATATGCTTTGAGCACAATAGAATTAAATCATAACTCAGGGAAGTTACCAGTAAACCTCATTAATATTTGGAAACTCAATAATCCTTTAATAACCCATCATTCAAAACATAAACCAGGGGCTGGGAATGTGCCTTAATGGTAGAGGGCTTGCCTAGTATGCATGAAGTCCTGGATTCAATTCCTCAGTACCACATAAACAGAAAAGGTTAGAAATGGTTCTGTGGCTCAAGTGGGAAAAGAGCAAAAGAAGATCAGGGACAGTGCCCAGGCCCTGCGTTCAAGCCTCAGGGCTGGCAAGCAAGAAAAACAAAACAAAACAAAAATCAAAGCAAATTGAAAACTAATTTTTGATGAATGAAAGTAAAAAACAACATATAAAGTGTGTGGGATACAAGTAAGGCAAAATTGGAGGGAAAATTTTATTATTAGGAAACGTGTAGTAGGGGCTGGGAAGTTGGCTCAGTGGTAGAGCGCTTGCCTTGCATGCCTGAGGCCCTGGGTTCGATTCCTCAGTATCACATAAGCAAAAAGAAAAAAGCCGGAAGTGGCTCTGTGGCTTAAGTGGTAGGGCACTAGCCTTGAGCTGAAGAGCTGAGGGACAGTGCTCAGGCCCAGAGTTCAGGCCCCACAACCAGACCAAAAAAAAAAAGAAAAGAAACATGTAGTAGAAGAAAGAAGAAGGGTTTCAAACAAGAGCTTGATCTAGGTAATTTGAGGGCTGAGACAGATTGAGGGAGGGTGATGGAAGTGGTGACATTAATCAGGTTGCATTATATTCATAAACCTCAGTTCAACTGCGGTTGAACTGAAACCTCTTAAATATAGCTACTTAAAGATACTACTACTACTAATAATAATAATAAAATAGAAAAGAAAATTGGACCACAAAGTAAAACAAAAAGAAATGAAAAAGTAAAAGAAATAATAAAGCTCAGCACAGAAATCCCACAATTTAGTCAAAAAAATGAAAAGTGGTCCTTTGAGATCACCAAAAGCTATAAATCTTATAGACTGAATTGTTTCCACTCAAAATTCATATGTTGTGCTCCTAATTCCCTGTACCTCAGAATATGACTGCATTTACAGCAGGTAAGGCTGAAGGTAAGTAAACTACAATGAGGCTATTGTGGTAAGGCCTAATGCATGTGTCTGAGTTCTTTAAAGAAGAGTCTGTGATTTGTGGTTATGGAAGCCCTGAAGATGAATACAAACCTCTATCAAGATTTATTAGAAAAAAAAAGGAGACAAAAAAGAAATCAGTAGTATCAAGAATGAGAGAGGTACAATATCACTACATAAAATTTGTACCAGTTAAATTCAGTAATTAAAGGACAAATCTCTTGAAAGACATGAAGTAACCAAAATTCACTTCAACAGAGTGAAAACAGGAATTGTACAAATCTTTTAAGGATCTTTTTTTGGGGGGCAGGGGAGTCCAGTCGCGGGGCCTGAACTCTGGGCCTGGGCGCTGTTCCTCAGTTCTTTAGCTCAAGGCTAGCGCTCTACCACTTGAGCCACAGCACCACTTCCAGCTACTGTCTTTTTGCTTATGTGGTGCTGAGGAATCAAACCCAGGGCCTCATGCATGTAAAGCAAGCGCTCTACCACTGCGCCACCTTCCCAGCCCTTAAGGATCTTTTTAAGAACATTCCAAGAGCAGCTCAGATAGCATTAATGGAGAACTTTACCAAACATGTACAGAAGAAATTACAATGTAAACAAATTTTCACACAAAAAATTACAAAGAGGAAATACTTGTCAATTAATTTTATGAAGTCACCATCACTTTGAAATGAGCCAGAAAAATACAGTAGGAAACATGAAAATTTCAACAATACCTTTCATAAACATAGAGGCTGAAATGTTGACAAATTTTAGCAAACAAATATGGCAACATGTGAAAAGCATGATTATGTAGCATTCATTCCAAGAATGCAAGTTGGCTTAATCATTTTTTTAAACTGATATAACAAACCAGATAAATAGACCAAATTAGAATAATAATATGAAAATCTCAAGAGATGTAGTGGGAATGGGGCTTTAACACAAGCAATTCTTCCATGGTCAAATTCTCAGTAAATTGGGAAAAGAAGAAGTCTTCCTTAATATGACAATGACACTCATGGGAAATTCACAAACAATACCTTATTAAAAAGAGAATGAATATTTTCTTGCTCTGAGATCAGAAACAAGATAAGATGTCCACTCACAATTTGTATTTACATAATATAGTTTTGAGCCAGTGTAATAAGTGAAGACAAAGAAATAAAAGCCATCCAAGGAAGAACAAGAGGAAGTAGAATTGTATTTATTTGCAAAAACCCATGAAGAAAATCTATGAAGAAAATTCTATAGGTCTGAAAGGAGACTACAAAAATTAGTAATTGAAGCTAGAAATGTTACAGAATAAAAAACTAACTTACATGAAATCTCAATTATATTTCTATGTATGAACAATGAACTAAAGGGTACCATATACATAAATTAATTACAAAAGAACAATAGGCCTACATATAAGAAAAACATAAATAGGAAAAAATCATAAGGGAAAAGTTAATGTGATGATGAGCAGATAAAACATAAATTCATTATGAAAAAATGATAATTCATCTACAATTATTAAAACTTCTCTCTGAAAGATACCGCTAAGTAAATGAAAAGATAGACCATGGGTTAGGAGAGTCCTTTTCAAATTACATACCTGATGATGGACCCTTATCCTTTATTAGGATGAAAGAATTATCAGAAATCAAAACAAATAATAAGAAATAGGTAAAATACTTGAACAGACACTTTACCAATGAAAATAGGCAGATACGTAGTTATATGCATATCCAAAGATTGTTCACACCCTTGGTCATTAGGAAAATGTAATAACTAGTGAGGTCAATATTGCAAACTAAAACCACAATAGAGAGTTCATTTCCATACATATTAGAACACCTGGAACTAAAAAGCTTACAAAAAAAGTCTGACAATGATATAGAGAAACTGGAATTCTCATGCTGTTCTGGGGCGGGGGGTGAGGGGGAGATGTACAATGGCAGGATCACATTGGGAAAAATGTTCATTAGTTTATTAAGAAGTGAAACATATACTTATTTTATGACTCAGCTATCCCATCCTTGCTATTTGCCTGAGGAACTAGTCCATATATCCGTATTAAAGACAGCTTTGTTTGTAGTAGCCCAAATGAAAGTAATAAAAACATTCAAGATCAACAAAGAGTGAAATACCCCCATAATAAAATACTACTCTCCTACAAAATAAACGTTTAATGTATTTAATAGATCTTTAAGTTGCTCTGCTTAGTAAAAGAAGTTTGAAGACTACAAGTTTCATTTACACAGAATTTCAGAAAATGGAAATGGGACTGCCATAAAATACTTCAGTGATTGCCTGTAGAAAGAAATAGGTGTACACCAAGAAGGGGCGGGAAGTGGGTGTAAAGGTTCTAGAGAAACAACTGCTTGGGATAAAAAGTATATTCTCTATCTTACATTAAGTCAAAAGTACATTAAGTCAAAATAAGTACATTATTAAGTAAAAAATTAAGTACATTAATAAGTACATTAATAAGTACAAAATTAAGTACATTAAGTCAAAATATCAAATAACATATTTTCATTGTGTTCCATTGATAGTATGTCAGTTATGCCACAATAAAAATTTAAAAAAAATAGACTATGGACAAAGAGAAAGATGGGACTTCTCTACCCTTTGAGGCACTTAGTTTTAGAAGTATGATTTTTATAAATCTTTCTGATCCAGCCACATTCCAAGGGGGAGGGTGCACTTGTGTGAAGTTTTTACAGGAGCAGAAACATAAGCTACAGGCAGTTTCTGTGTACTTGTAAGAGTTGTGGAGAAGAGTTTTTTTTTTTCACATTTTAGGGGCCATTCACTATGGTTTATAGCAAAGAAGAGTGTGAAGTCTTTTTTGGCCTCCTCTGTCAACTGAAGCTACTCAAGGAAGCCTTTTTTGCATTACCCAAGTTGTTTGGCTTTCTCTTTTTCTTTTTTAGGTTGTACATGAAATCTTTTATTAAATAATTGCAAAAGCCTAGCTATTTACATGTCACTTTTCTGCCTTTAACGATTTGTTAGATTTTATTTTATTTATTTTTTTATCGTTAAGGTGATGTACAGAAGGATTGGAGTTACATAAGTAGGCAGTAAGTACATTTCTTGACAAACTTGTTACCCCTTCTCTTATTTTTCTTCTATTTTTCCTCTACCCACAATTCTCTCCAAGTTGTACAGACAGCTATAATCAAGAAATCTAGTAATAACAGATGCTGGAGAGGATGTGGCCAAAAGAGAATGCTACTGCACTGTTGGTGGGAGTGTAAACTTGTTTAACCACTTTGGAAAGCAGTATGGAGGTTCCTCAAAAGACTTAAACATAGAGCTCCTGTATGGTCCAGCAATCCTACTTCTGGGCATTTACCCAAATGACCACAAACAAGGCCATACTAAAACTACAGCACAACTATGTTTATTGCAGCATTATTCACCATAGCTATGATATGGAACCAACCCAGATGCCTCTCAGTAGATGAATAAATCAAGAAAATGTGATATATATACATATATATGATATGAATATATATATATATGAAATGGAAAGACTTGAAAAAGCATAATATTAAGTGAAGCAAGCCTGACCCAAAGAAACATAGGTCCTATGTTTCCCCTTATTTTCAATAATTAGTATACAACTAGGATAATCTTAGCAGATGAGTAGAATAGCTCAATAGCTATGCACATATGACCATATAACATGATGCTAAGTGAAAAGAAAAAGATATGGACAAGAAGTTTTTCTTTGTTGTTGTTGTTTTTAAAGTACTATCTGATTTCTTGTTCCTTTTATATGTTCTACCCCTTTTGGTATATACCATTATCATCTTATTTGATAAAATGTATATATGTTTATCTTCTGTTTTTAATAGATAAATTGAGAGTGCTTTTTACATTGATAGTCAAAATAGTCATAGTTTAAATTTTCCATAAATCCTGTGACCTTTTCATAATCAACATTTTCCCCTAGAGTGGCACATTTACTACAATTTCTGAGCTCATCCAACATCTGTAGTTTACATTGGGCTTTATTCTGGATGTTTTATGCTTTATGAGTTCAGAAAAAAATGTAACGGCATGGGTTTGATATGGTAATATCATCTGGATAGTCTCAGTCCCTTAAGTATCTTCTGGTTTCCACCTATTTACTCTCTATTTGATTCACCTTATTCATCTTTTGTCTTTTTTTGTTTTATTTTTCATTGTTACCTCCACCTTTATTTTTCCCCTACCATCACTTCCCTCCCCACCTCCCCAACTCATTTCCCTCCACCCAGACATTGTAACTTTCATTTTCAATATAGTGTCCTGTACATCTCATCATCACAATGGGTCAGCCTGCATCCCCACTTAAGTGTTCTGCAATATCCCTTCCCCTCCCAAAATTACAAAAATGTATATACAAGGTGAGGAACACCCACAACAAATCCAGTGAAAACAGGGGTTATACCATGGGGAAGAACTTACAATAAAAACAAAAGAATCACATACTACATTGTAAATACATTAAAAACATTAGCCAGAAGAAAAAAAAAACCTTTTGTGTCTCTGGGGTACATTCTCATGTGGTCGTATGTACATGGCCTTTGACCTTCTTTGCTTGTCCTAGACATGTACTAGTCACTGCAAACAAGAAAAACCATGGGACCTATATTTCTTTGGGTCTAATATAATTTTTTCCATGTCTTTCCATTTCCTAACAAATAGGGCAATGTCATTCTTTCTGATGGAGGCGTAGAATTCCATTGTGTATATATACCACATTTTCTTGATCCATTCATTTACTGAGGGGCATCTGGGTTGGTTCCATATCTTAGCTATGGTAAATAATGCTGTGGTAAACATGGTTGTGCTGGTAGCTTTGGTATGACCTTGTTTGTGATCATTTGGGTAAATACCCAAAAGTGGGATTGCTGGTCATAAGGGAGCTCTCCTGTGGAGTCTTTTGAGAAAACTCCATACTGCTTTCCAGAGTGGTTGAACAAGTTTACACTCCCACCAACAATGCAGTAGGGTTCCCTTTTGGCCACATCCCCTCCAGCATCTGTTGTTATAGATTTCTTGATTATAGCCATTCTAGCTGGAGTGAGGTGGAATCTCAGCATTATATGGCTAGAGAGGTCAAGCATTTCTTCATATGTCTATTGGCCTTTCTTATTTCCCCTTCAGAGAAATCTCTCTAAGTCTATAGCCCATTTGTTAATCGGGAAATTGTTTCTTTGAGAATTTGTTGTTGGGGGATTTCATTTTTTTGAGTTCTAAGTATATTTTAGATATAAAACCCTTATCCATTGTATGGCTAGTGAAGATCTTCTCCCAGACCATGGGTTTTCTATTGATCTTGCTAGCTATGCCCTTTGCCTTGCAGAAGCTCTGCAGTTTCACGCAATCTCTCATTTGTCTAACCTTTCTTTGATTTGTTGTGTTTCTAGGTTGTTATTAAGAAATTTTGGAGGGCTGGGAAGGTGGCTCAGTGGTAGAGCGCATGCCTTGTATGCCAGAGGTCCTGGGTTCGATTCCTCAGCACCACATAAGCAAAAAGTAAAAAGCTGGAAGTGGTGCTGTGGCTCAAGTGGTAGAGTGCTATCCTTGAGCTGAAGAGCTGAGGGACAGCACCCAGGCCCAGAGTTCAGGCCCCACGACTGCACCCCCCCCTCCAAAAAAAAAAAGAAAAATTTGGCTTGTGCCAAGGAGCCCTAGAGTTTCTTCTATTCCTTCCTATAATGTGTTCAGGGTGTCTGCTTTTATTTCGAGGTCTCTGATCCATTTGGAGTTGATTCTGGTGCAGGGTGATATATACAGATCTAGTTTTTGTTTTCTACAAGTATTTAACCAATTTTTCCCGCACCATTTACTGAAAAGGCAGTCTTTCTTCCATTCTATTTCTTTAGCTCCCTTGTCAAAGATTAGGTGGCTGTAGGTTTTTGGTTTTATTTCTGGGTCTTCAGTCCTATTCCATTGGTCCTCAGGTCTGTTCTTGTGCCAGCACTAAGCTGTTTTGATAACTATGGCATTTTAGTAGAGTTTGGCTGTTTTTTCTATTAAGGATTGTTTTTGTGATTCAGGGTCATTTATTGTTCCATACGAATTTTTGGATTCCTTCTTTTTTTTAATTTTTTATTGTGAAAATACCATTCAGAGGAGTTACAGTTACATGGGCAAGGTGATGAGTACATTTCTTACCAAGCATTGTTGCTTTTGCACTTTTGTGGGTCTATTTCTGGGCTTTAGATTCTTTTTTAATTGTTCTATTTACTCCTTTAAACATTCTACACTAATGGACTCTTAAAGCTTTATAACAAATCTTGAAACTGGGTACTGTTCTTTCAATTATGTGTTTCCTCTTTATTATGTTGGCTATTGTCAGTCTTTTGCCTCTTATACAAACTTTGGAATCTGAGAAGATTCAGAGATTGAGCAGAAATATGGAGACTTTAATTACAGAACTTGTCCATATTTAGTCTCCAAAAATTTGTCAGTTAGAGCTTAGGTTTTCATACTTTTTGCCTGGTTCCCCAGATCATCTCTTCCTTTTGGGTTTTTGCTTGGAAAGTTGTGTAACTTTATTCATACAAGCCTCTCTACTTTGGGGGCTAGAAATTTGTCCACTTTTCTTAGTGATCTAACAAGACTTGATGCTTCAGCTTTTTATCATTTGTTAAGACAAAAGTGGCAACTCTCATGTTCTTTTCATCATAGGCCAGGACATACTTGGGTTTTGATGGCAGATATGAAATAATGGTAGGAACTATGCAGAGGCCAGCAATTTCTAGAGAAGCTTCTTCCAAAAACACTCTATGATTTCTATGTGGATGTCCACATATGCTGAGGAAAATGATGGATTTGTCAGCATTATTTGTCTGATTATTATGTCAGCTACACTTGGAAGAAAAATTTTAGGGTAGAATTGACTTTACCAAAATGAGATGGTGACTTAGAACAGCATGAATATTAAAAGATATGGCTAAACTGGGTAATTACATGTGACTCACTCATAATATATATTGTGTATATATGTATACATATATATGCAGGTCTAAAATTAAAGTGCAAAGAACATTCATTGAGATTAAACGTGAAGGGAAGCTTCAGGGTTGCCTCATCTTGCTTCCTTATATGAATGAAGAAATGGAGTGAACATTGACTGTGAGCTGGGCCTCAAGAATTAACACTGTGAATGTCTGAACTAACAAAAAAGAAAACTCACTTTTTTAGTCCTCAAATATCCAGTCTTTCCATTTTTCCTACTAACTGGAGTTACATTGTCTTATGCCTTACAGGGCCTGAGTATCCTTTAAATATTTCACTAAATGCTAGTACTCTACCAGCCACAGATCCACTTCTGGATTTTTGCTGGTTAACAGGAGATAAGAGTCTCAAGGGCTTTCCTATCCAGGTTAGCTGTGAACCACAATCCTCAGATCTTAGTCTCCTGAGTATCTGTGATTACAGGCGTGACCCACTGGTACCTGTCTACTTTCTGTTTTTTAACTCCCTATAAATTTACTTCAAAACAGAACAGAACAAGGTGTCATTTGATGTGGGAACATATCTACTGTACATTAACAAATTTCTTCAGTCATAAAAACTATATATGTTGGACACCAGTGGCTCATTCTTGTAATCTTATCTACTCAGGAGACTGAGATCTGAGGATCATGGTTTGAGGCCAGGCTCAGGCAAGAAAGTCGATGAGACTTTTCTCTTCAATTAACTGCCAAAAAGCTGGAAAGTGGAGCTTCAGTTCAAGTGTTGAAGTGCTAGCTTTGAGCAAAAACAGTTTAGGGACAGTGCCCAGGCCCTCAGTTCAAGCCCCAGTACAAACACACACACACACACACACACACACACACACACACACACACACTCACACACACACACACACACACACAAGTCCTGCATATGAAGATCCTAAAGATTTATATATGTAAATAAAATAAAATAATCTTAGATGAGCCTTTTTAAAATTACATAGTTGTATAAAGGGGTTTCAATTCAACATATTAATTTATAAGTAAAATGTAACTTTTAGGTTAATCTTAATGAATAGCAAACTTTTGCTTTTTATAAAAGAAATAAACAAAAGATGAGATTGTGGAAAGTTGGAAAACCACATGGTACAGAAGAATCAATGTCTTACTTTTAAACTGACAGATTCAGGAATATTCCTAGGCTAGGTGAATGTTGCAGAGTCAGACTGAGGGAGGTGCTAGCAGGCATTTTTAACATGAGTGAGAATTACAGAGGTGGTTAAACATAGCCTGAAGTGAAAACTGACTGTAAGTAATTTAATAAGAGTTTTCATATGTTGAGAGAGGCTATGGATAATTTGTACTTATTCTTCCTAAGGCTCTGCCTTTAGAAATAGATTAAACTTTGAATGAGGTTAGCAAGAGGCTGGATATTAGCTACCATTGGAATATGTAAATATTAAATATATTTAAAATGATAGCCTTCAATTTATGTAATATTCTACCTTGAGTTCTACATGCTCCAAGAAGATATTTTCAGTGATTTCCTCAGGCATTTTTTTTTACCTGCTTCAATACTTCCACTGCTTTAGAGTGGGCAGCATGCAACTTAACATTTATTGTTCTTCTGTGTTACCTACGTTCAAGACCAGGTTAGGGAGTTAGTCGATAAATACACAAGGTACCAATTCTGTTATTATCTTCTTGAGTTAACCTAAAGAAGGTTTCTTTGCTCAAAAAATTTAATTTATGACAAAAAAGAATATTTCAGCTAGAGCTTAAAGATTTTAAATAGAGGGCCAGAAAGTAAATCATGCATAGACTATAAGAGGCAATAGATGATAGAAGAGGCAATAGATGATGCTAGAACTGCAGATTGGGGTCAGATTTGAAGCCAGCCTTTGGAATGGGCAAAAATAGATTTAACTTCGAGGTCTTTGATCCATTTGGAATTGGTTCTGGTGCAGGGTGATATATAAGGATCAAAGTTTAGTTTTCCACAGATGTTAAACCAATTTTCCCAGCACCGTTTACTGAAGAGGCTATCTTTCTTCCATCCTATTTTTTGGCTCCCTTATCAATGATTAGTTGGCAATAGGTCTGTGGGTTCATTTGTTGGTCTTCAGTTCTATCCCATTAGTCCTCAGATATGTTCTTGTGCCAGTACCAAGCAGTTTGATTATTATAGCTTTGTAATAGAGTTTGAAGTTTGTTATTGATATTCCTCCAGCACTGTTATTTTTCTAAGGATTGTTTTATGATATTAGGAGTCTTTTGTTATTCCATGTGAATTTTTGGATTGCTTCTTTTACTTAATTAGAGAATGAGGTTGGGATATTCCTGGGTAGTGCATTGAATTTTTAGATAGCTTTTGGCAATATTGCCATTTTCAGAATGTTAACCCTACTAGTCCAGGAGCATTGATTATTTTTTCACTTTCTTAGTTCTGCTTTAATTTCTTTCTTCAGGTTTTTAAAGTTTTCATTGTAGAGGTCCTTCACTGCTTTGGTTAAGTTAATTCTTAGGTCCTTTCTTTTGGGGGAGGCTATTACAAAAGGAGTTGTTTTCCTGATTTAAATTGTGCTCTTCTCATTATTGGCATACAGAAAAGCCACTGATTTTTGAGGGTTAATTTTATACCCTGCTACTTTGCATAAGTTTTAGATCAGCTTGAGTAACTTCAGAGTGGAGTCTATGGGACTCTTAAAATACAGAATCATGTCATCTGCTAATAGGAGAAACTCTAGAGCTCCTTGGCACAGGCCAAGATTTCCTTAATAAGGACTCATAAACACAACAAATCAAGGAAAGATTGGACAAATGGTATCGCATGAAACTGCAGAGCTTCTGCATGGCAAAGAACATAGCTAGCAAGGTCAATAGAAAGCCCACAGATTGGAGAAGATTTTCACTAGTCATACAACAGACAAAGGCTTCATATCTAAACTATGCTTAGAACTCAAAAAATTAAATCCCTGAAAGAAATCCTCAAAGAAACAACTGTCCCATTAATAAATGGACAAAGACTTAAAGAGAAACTTCTCTGAAGAAGAAATAAGAAAGGCCAATAGACACATGAAGAAATACTCAACCTCTCTAGGCATAAAGAGGTTGCAAATCAAAACAACATTGAGATTCCACCTCACTTCAGTTAGAATGGCTATAATCAAGAAATCTAATAACAACAGAGGGGATGAGGTCAAAAGCAAATGCTACTACACTGTTGGTGGGAGTGTAAACTTGTTTAACCGTTCTGGAAAGCAGTATGGAGTTTCCTAAAAAGACTAAACATAGAGCTCCCATATGACCCAGCAATCCCACTTCTGGACATTTACCCAAATGACCACAAACAAGGCCATACTAAAACTACCAGCACAACTATATTTATAGCAGCATTATTCACCATTAGATATGGAACCAACCCAGACATACACACACACACACACACACACACACACAATGGAATATTATGCTTCTATCAAATGACACTGCTTCATTTGTAAGGAAATGGAAAGGCTTGGAAAAAAGTCATATTAAGTGAAGTAAGCCAGACCCAAAGAAGCAGATCCCATGGTTACCCTCATTTATTTTTATTTTTTGGGGGGGGGGGCGGTCGTGGGGCCTGAACTCTGGGCCTGGGCGCTGTCCCTCAGCTCTTCAGCTCAAGGCTAGCACTCTACCACTTGAGCTACAGTGCCACTTCTGGCTTTTGTCTTTTTGCTTATGTGGTGCTGAGGAATCAAACCCAGTGCCTTATGCATGCAAGGCAAGCGCTCTACCACTGAGCCACCTTCCCAGCCCTCTCTCATTTATAATAAATAGTATAGATCTAGGATAATCTTAACAGATGAGCAGAATAGCTCAATAGCTAGGTACATATGACTACATAAGATGATGCTAAGTGAAATATATTCCAAGACATGGACACAAGAGATTTTTCTTTGTTGTTGTTGTTTAATGTACTACATGATTTCTTTTTCTTTTGTGTTTTTTCCTCTCTGGTTTATCCCTGTTGTCACTGTATTTGATGTTGGCTCCCTGGGTATTATATATACATTTATCTGAATTAGGGAAGGGAAGGGGAACAACAAAATGGGGAGACAAAGGGCAAAGGGGGAACCAATGCAATGTGATACTCATAAGACAATATGTTGGAAGTGATCTGTACAATTTTTGGGGGGTGGAGGTGAGGGCAAGTGGGAGAAAAATGAGGGAGGGAGTAACAAGTTTGAGAAGAAATGTACTCACTATCTTAAGTAACTGTAACCCCTCTGTACATCACTTTGACAATAAAAGAAATAATAAAAATTTATGCTCAATAAGGTTCAAAAATGTATAGACTACTCAGTTATAAAGATAAACAACCCATTTCAAAATCACCCAAAGGCAAAGGAAAATAATAAACCTATCAATGTATATGAAAAAGATATACAAATGGTTAACAAGCACATGAAAATACGTTCAACATCATTAGTTATTGGAGAAATACTACTGAGAATAATGGTAGATACTACAAGTGGAGACTGTCCGCTTTGAAAAAGCTAAGTAAGAGCAAATGGCCCTTAGTTCAAGTCCCTGTATGACCACACATGCAAACACACACGCGTACACACATACATACACATATACCCACATAAACACAAAATTAGATCATCACATTTCAACCTATTGCAGCTGTGTAAGTTATATCACAGGAATATAATTAGCAAAATGAACTTTAGGAAACTCTACAGATAAATGTACTAGTTTCTTCAACAGCAACAACAATAAAAAGGCAAGGCACAAAGAGGAAATAGAGACCTGAATGGCACATCCAGCCTACATCAATGTATGTACCTTATTTAGACTTTGATTTAACTAAATCATTGCTTTAAAAATTACGAGAACATTTGTTTCTTCATGTTCTACTGCTTTCATTATAGACAAAGTAAATGGAAATGGTCTATTTGTATACATAGATTTCCTGGAAAGTGGGATATCCAGAGTGGACATAGAAGCATTGTGCCAACCCTAATTCCTCAAGCTTTTCTTTATACAGTTCTGTTTTTGACAGTTCCTGGCTTGTGTCCTTCCTAATCCATGCTTGCGCTAATATAATTTCAAATATTCATTTGCTTTAAGACTTACTTATGTATCTATCAATAAGGGTACAAGAAGGGTTTATTATAATATTTATGTATTTGTATACAATGTACATTGCTCAAATTTATCTCCTTTATTATTCTTTCTTATCCTCTTGTAAGAGAAAATTATAAGGCAATTAAATATATCTGGATAATGTGTACCTACTTGATGATATTCAGGAATTATTGTTCATTTATCAGGTATGATTGCATTTTTATACTTTCCAAAAGTAATTTCATTTTTTATAGACATGCTGGAATAGCCTTGTGATGTGAAATTATATCATATCATTTGGTTTAAAATAATTAAGAGAGTAGAGGCAGAGAGAATAGAAGAAATAAGCTTGCTTTGTATTACTAGTTGCTGGAGTTAGATCGTAAAATAGGTACATTGAATTGAGGATACTGTTAAAAAATTTCAAAATTTACAATCAAATAAAATGGAAAGAGGAGTGAATACTTTTAGATTTCATGATCAATAAATATAATTTGAGGAAAGGGAATGACAAGAGCCATCCTTAGCAGCCTCTGAACTTCACCTCCTACAAGTGGCAATACATTTGTGTTCTTACAAGGAAGGGACAAGAAGCTTAAGTCACCAAACTCATTTCAACCTCACTATGGAGCATCATTGCCACAGAATTAGGAATCCAAAGTCAGAATGCATCATAAGTTAAGTTGTTTATGTTTATTTGAAATATCCAATTCATTCATTTCCCTTGGGTGCCAGGGAGTTTGCCTGTAGGTAACAGCAGGGAGTGGGTGTTTCAGCATCGGTGAAATGCTATTAAAAAATTAACTGGAAAGAAGGGCTGCCTTCATTAAAAACCAAAGAGAATGGGGAATGAGAAAGCAGATTCAATGCAATATGGGAGAGCACAACAGACAAAGGAGGAATGCTTCATTATCAATTGTAAGAGACTATGAGCTGCCTAAGAATAGGGCAGAGGATACAAGAGTGTAAAAAGAATCTGTGTATTTACATGTGGAAGCTAGATTTAGATTTCAAACTCATAAGTAAATTGTAAGTTGAGTGGTATGCAAGTGTACACAAATGTATTCACTAAAATAGAGTGGATTCAAGGGAGAGCTCAATAATTCCTTAGAAAGCCAAAGTCAAATCTCAGCAAAACACAACACAGAAAGTGGGTACACAAACAGGTAAGGGAAGGTCAAAGGGAATGGGATAAATGAATGAAGAAGAACAGAGGCGGAAATTGCAGATAAGAATCCAATATTTATCTTGCAAGATTAAGAAGAGTAAAGGAAGGAGTGACTAGAGGAGAGATAAATGAAAATGTTGAAAGGGGTGATATTGATGAAGGGACATTGTATTCATAAAACGCTTTGTTAAATGGAAAATCCTTTGTACAACTACTTAAAGATAATAACATGAGAAAAAGTTTTTTAAAAATCAGGGTGCTGGTGATTCACACCTGTAATCCCAGCTACTCAGGAAACTGAGATCTGAGGATCATGGTTCCAACCCAGCCTAGGCAGGAAAGTCTGTGACCCTTATGGCCAATTATTCACCAGAAAACTGGAAGTGTTACTGTGGCTCAAAGTGGTAGAGTGCTAGCCTTGAACAAAAGGATCTCAGGACAGTGCCCAGGACCTGTATTCAAGCATGGACAATAAAATAAAATAAATATTTTAAAAGAAAGTAAGTTTTCTTAATATTCAAGAGGCCTTTTTCATAGAAATTTACAAAAAATTGGTGTTGATTACAATATTAAAGCCCAAAAGACATTACAGAATTATTTTATTTTTCATAGTATGATATGTAAATGATATCTGTAGAAAAATACACACAAAATATAAAATAGGAGTTTCAGAGTTCCAGTGAACAGTCCCAAGCCAGAGAATCACACCAAGTGTGCCATCACAGGACAGAGAGTTAGTCAAGAGAGGGGAAGCCAAGCAGACACATCTGAGCGCCTGCCAGCAGGGTCGGGGCGGCGACCACCGCCACGGAGGCATACCTGAGACACAGTCCGGGACGAAGGAGCCAGACACAGCGGACGAGCGGATTCTACTCAACACCAGCAAGAACCGACAAGGAGCGGACAACTTCATCCTGCACTTTGCAGACCAGAGACGACCCAGGATCCAAGACTCGGCGTGAGTAGAAGCCCGACTTCCTCACTCCTTCTCAGGGAGCAGAGGAGGGAAGGCCACCCCTCCCCCCCCAGCACCGGTGATCTCCATCTTGGATACCTACAAAGCTCAGAGGAGCGGCTAACTCCAGCCCAGGCCTTGGAATAAAATGAGTCATTTAGCAGGTCACAAGAACTTAACGGCGAAGTGACCTCACAGACTCAGTTCCATCCAGGGAAAAGTCACCCAGCTCAGGCGCCAGCCATTGGAGTGGCTCTCCTCACTGGGTAACCAGAGCCAGAGGCTGCCCCTCCCTCTAGCAGCCACCACAATCAATTGAAAAACAGAAACCCTGAGAATGGCTCCAGGCTGGGTGCTGAGAGTTTTTTTCACAAAATAGCCCCAGGGAAAAGCTACTGTTTGTTGAAAGGCCTCAACTCTACCCAGAACCTAGCCTCATCACTGCATCCCCCTCTTTTGTGATTCTCAAAGCAGATCACCCTCCCAGTAAACTAACCTGGGAGGGGGATCTCAAAATCTTGGGTAAAGCAAAGCATTTTTCTACCTGTTCCAACAAACTGACTTAAGAAACCAATCAAGCCACAGGATCTCAAGCTGACCAGAGACTCCAACCAGACTCTGGTTAAAGACAAAAGGGAGATACAGGACTCTTCCCACCCCTCCCCCCCCCAAAAAAAAATCAAAGAACTTTTTTTTTTCTTCTTCTTCTTTTCTTTTTTTTTTTGGTTTTTTTTTTTTTTCCGTTTTTTGTTACCTTATATATATAAAAAAAAATTTTTTTCCTTTTCTAAAACTTTTATTAATCTTTAATTTTTGCCTCTTCTGAAAAAATAATTGTTTTCCAGTAACTTTTTTTTTTCTCCTCTTATAATTTTTATTTTAGGAATACATGAATGTGTGTTTTCCTTTCTTTTCTTGTTTTCTTTCTGTTTTTCTTTCAGTCTTAATTATCTTTTTGTTTTTTGTCTAGCTCTATTGATCTTTTCTTCTCACTTTCCTATCCTTTCCGCCTTTTCCTCTTTTGTTCTTCTTTATGTGACTTAACTCTTGTCTTGCACATCCTCAGATAAACCTGTAGTTAACTAGTAGACCCTATCCCCCATTGTGTACACACTTAATCCACAAACTTATTACTCAATTCAAAACCTCTGAGACTTAAATTCATTAATAGCAGTACTACCTCTTTATACCTATAAAATATTTTAAGCATTTTTTAAAGTTTTTCACATCTCTTCTATGTCCCTCCCTTTCTCTCAACATATTCACATTCCTCTCTAAATAGATGGTCTTTTAATCTCTATAATAACATTAATTTTTACGTTTCTATTTTTTTTCTGGTCTCTTTTCATTCCCCTTTCCCTTTCTTCTTTTTCTCTCTCTCTCTACTTGCATCCTACCCAACCTATTTCCTGCATTGTGATTAGGACATAGTTAAATCTCCCTGTGCCTCCCCACACCAATCTATTCCTATTTTTTACCCACATCTCTCCCTAACCCTAATAATTTCTGGTTTTCCAAATTCTTCTCTGCGGTTCGAAGTCCTTTAACATATAGTTGTTTGATGTCGAATAGATGTATCTGTTGAACTAGATTGTATCTGTAGACTATTGACTGTACAAATGCAAACTTTGGTTGATGGTTGCCTTAAGATAGTGTTCTAGCACAAAACTGGTGCTATCTTCATCTCAAATGGGCAGAGTAAGCCGGAAAAACACAAGAAAAATGGCAAATTCGGGTATCTCAATTCCCAATCTTGATAATCAGGGGTTAGAACAGATAATGAATAATCCAGAGGAGAGTTCCCAAATAGCTCTACAAACACTGCTGGCAAACATGATAAATGAGAAGTTTGACAATGTACAAAGGACTCTGTATGAGCGTGATAGGGAGAGAGAAGAGGCATCCCAGAAGTTTATACAGGAATATCATAAGCGTGAGGAAGCTACTCAAAAACTGATACAGGAGTTGCATGAACAACATGAGAATACTCAAAGAGAAAGGGAGGAATGGCGTGAGCAGGCTGAGAACACTCAAAGAGATCTGCAGGAATCCCACGAATGGGAGGAAGCTAATCAAAGAGTAATACAGGAATTGAGAGACCAGGTAGAGAACACACAAAGATCACTAAAGGCACTCATGGAATCCATTAACAAAGAGCTGAAGGAAGTCAGGGAGACCAAAAAGGGAATGCTGAATGGAACCCAACAGAAGGAATGGGAGCCCAAAGAAACCATAACCAATCAACTAAGTGATTTGAGGACAAACACTTCACACCAAATTAAGGAAGTAAAGAAATTCATACAAGACCTAAAACAGAGCTTCAACAAAGAACTTGAAGCCATCAAAGCTGACCAACTAGAAGGAAAAGAGATAAAAAACAAAGTAGAGAGTCTTGACAGCAGGTTAGACCAGGCAGAAGATCGAATCTCAGGGATTGAAGACAGCCTAGATATTATAGAGAAAGAACATACAACCATCCAAGACAAGTCCAAGAAATATGATAGATCTATCCAACACCTGGAAGACACCATCAGAAGGCCTAATCTAAGGATAATGGGTGTAGAGGAGCACCTAGAAACAGAAGTTAATGGTCTAGGAAATTTGTTTAACAGGATCCTAGCAGAGAACTTCCCAAACATGCAAAAAGATAGGCCTGTCCAGATACAAGAAGCCTTTAGAACCCCAAATAGACCAGACCAGAATAGGACATACCACCGCCACATTATAATCCACACAGGATCAACTCAGAACAAGGAAAAGATCCTTAAAGCTGTCAAGGAGAAAAGGGTAATCACCTATAAAGGGAAACCAATTAGAATCACCTCTGATTTCTCAGCAGAGACAATCAAAGCAAGAAGAGCCTGGAATGATGTATGCCATGCCCTAAAAACAAACAACTATCAACCAAGAATACTGTACCCAGCTAATCTCTCCTTCATAACTGAAGGCCAAATAAAAACCTTCCATAGCAAAGAAAAATTGGAACAATACATCTCTACCAAACCAGCCCTACAAAAGATTCTTAAAGATGTCCTACACATAGAAAACCAACAAGACTGCAATAAAGGCCAAGAAACTGCACCCAAACTGAGAATCAAAGAACCATAGGAAGAACCCAGTTTTTGCAGCCCCCAAGAAGGTAGATAACAGGGTAGGAACTCCCAAATACCTCTCAGTCCTATCTCTTAATGTTAACGGACTAAACTCTCCAATTAAGCGACATAGACTGTCTAGTTGGATTAAAAAACAAGACCCTTCTATCTGCTGCCTGCAGGAGTCACATCTTGCCCGTAAAAACAAACACATTTTCAATGTTAAAGGCTGGAACAAAATCTATCAAGCAAACGGACCCCATAAATAAGCGGGAGTTGCAATCCTAATATCAGATAAAATAGACTTCAAATTAAAATTCGTGAGAAGAGATAAAGAAGGTCGCTACATACTAATTAAAGGATCTCTCCTTCAGGAGGATATTACAACTCTAAATATCTATTCGCCAAACAATGGAGCACCCAAATTTATCAAAGAAACACTACTTTCCCTCAAATCCCATTTAGATCCAAAGACATTAATTGTTGGGGATTTTAACACACCACTCTCCCCACTAGATAGATCAACGCGGCAAAAACTCAACAGAGAAACCGCAGATCTAAACAGCTGCATAAATCAACTAGACTTAACAGACATCTACCGAACATTTCACCCAGCAGCATCAGAATACACGTTTTTCTCAGCAGCACATGGAACGTTT
This sequence comes from Dipodomys spectabilis, assembly GCF_019054845.1. Lineage (NCBI taxonomy): Eukaryota > Metazoa > Chordata > Mammalia > Rodentia > Heteromyidae > Dipodomys > Dipodomys spectabilis. The sequence continues at coordinate 20,232,195 of NW_024870775.1, forward strand.
TCTAAAATAGACCACATTTTAGGCCACAAAGCAAACTTGTCTAAATTCAGAAACATTGAAGTTATACCTTGCATTTTCTCTGACCACAAGGGAATAAAATTAGAACTCAACACCAAAAGCCACCAAAGAAAGTCCGGTATCACATGGAGGCTGAACAACACACTGCTGAATCATGAGTGGGTCATGGAAGAGATTAGAAAGGAAATTCAAATGTTCATGCTATTCAACAAAAATGAACACACTAAATACCAGCTCCTCTGGGACACAGCAAAGGCAGTACTCAGAGGCAAGTTTATAGCTCTGAGCTCCTACATCAACAAATTGGAGAGATCTGAAACTAACAATTTAATGACACATCTAAACCTCCTTGAAAAAGAGCAGCAAGATAAACCCCAATCCAGTAGACGGAAAGAAATAATCAAAATTAAATCAGAATTAAATGAATTAGAATCCAAAAAAACTATAGAAAGAATCAACAAAACAAAGAGTTGGTTCTTCGAAAAACTTAACAAAATTGACAGACCCTTAGCAAATCTTATCAGAAAAAGAAGAGAACACACCCAAATTAATAAACTCAGAGATGAGAATGGAAACAGCACCACGGAAACAACCAAGATTCAGAACATTATAAAGGAATACTTCTCAAAAGTTTATGCTAATAAGTTTGAGAACTTGACAGAAATGGACCTCTTCCTAGCAAATATTGACATGCCAAAACTAAACCAAGATGAGTTAAACTATCTTAACAGGCCCATATCAAGCAGTGAAATAGAAACAGCAATAAGAGACCTCCCAGCTAAGAAAAGTCCAGGACCAGATGGTTTTACAGCGGAATTTTACAAGGCCTTCAAAGCAGAGCTCACACCAATTCTCCTCCAACTCTTCAATGAAATTGAAAGAGAAAGCTCACTACCGAACACATTCTATGAAGCCATCATAACCCTCATCCCAAAACCAGGCAGGGACTCATCAAAGAAAGAGAACTATAGACCCATTTCTTTGATGAACATTGATGCAAAACTTCTCAACAAAATTTTGGCCAACCGACTTCAACAATTCATCCAAAAAATCATACACCACGATCAAACAGGATTCATTTCAGGGATGCAAAGCTGGTTCAATATACGCAAACAATTAATATTATTCATCACATCAACAGGAGCAAGAATAAGAACCACATGGTTATCTCAATAGACGCAGAAAAAGCATTCGACAAGATCCAACACCCCTTTATGATGAAGGTTTTGGAGAAATTAGGAATCCATGAACATTCCTCAATACAATAAAGGCTGTATATGACAAACCTACAGCCAGCATTATACTCAATGGTGAAAAACTAAAGCCATTTCCTCTTAACTCAGGAACAAGACAAGGATGCCCACTCTCTCCACTTCTCTTCAATCTATTATTAGAATGCTTAGCTACAGCAATAAGACAAGATGCAGACATAAAGGGGATCCAAATGGGGAAAGAAGAAATAAAACTCTCCCTCTTTGCAGATGACATGATCTTGTATTTAAAGAATCCCATAGACTCCACTCCCAAATTACTCAAGCTGATTCAAAACTTTGGCAAAGTAGCAGGTTATAAAATTAACCCCCCAAAATCAATGGCTTTTCTGTATGCCAACAATGAGAAAAGTGTGGCTGAAATTAGGAAAGCAACTCCATTTGTAATAGCCCCACAAAAAATTAAATACCTAGGAATTAACTTAACTAAAGAAGTGAAGGACCTCTATGATGAAAACTTTAAAACCTTGAAAAAGGAAATCAACACAGAACTTAAAAAATGGCAAAACCTCCCATGCTCCTGGATTGGAAAGATTAACATTGTGAAAATGGCAATACTTCCCAAGGCTATCTACAAATTCAACGCAATACCTATCAAAATTCCACCCTCATTCTTCAAGGAAATAGAAGAGGCAATCCAAAAATTCATATGGAACAATAAAAGACCCTGAATAGTAAAAACGCTCCTCAACGGAAAGAACACTGCTGGAGCAATATCAATACCAAATTTCAAACTTTACTATAAAGCCATAGTAATCAAAACAGCTTGGTATTGGCATAAGAACAGTCCTCAGGACCAATGGAATAGAATTGAAAACCCAGAAATGAACCTACAGACCTATAGCCATCTAATCTTCGATAAGGGAGCTAAAACAATAGAATGGAAGACAGACAGCCTCTTCAGTAAATGGTGCTGGCAATACTGGTTAACTACATGTAGAAAACTAAAGCTAGATCCTTATATATCACCCTGCACCAGAATCAACTCCAAATGGATCAAAGACCTTGAAGTCAAAGCAGACACTCTGAAAACATTACAGGATGGAATAGGAGAAACCTTGCGTCTCCTTGGCTCAGGCCGAAATTTTCTGAATAGAGATCCGGAAACACAACAAATCAAAGAAAGGTTGGACAAATGGGATTGTATAAGGTTGCAGAGCTTCTGCAGGGCAAATGACATAGGTAGCAAGATCAATAGAAAGCCCACGGATTGGGAGAAGATCTTTACTAGCCATACAACGGACAAGGGTCTCATATCTAAAATATACTTGGAACTCAAAAAATTAAACCACCCAACAACAAATCCTCAAAGAAACAACTGCCCAATAAGTAAGTGGGCGAAAGACTTAAAGAGAAGTTTCTCTGAAGAAGAAAGAAGGATGGCCAATAAACACATGAAGATATGTTCAACATTCCTAGCCATAAAAAAAATGCAAATCAAAACAACATTGAGATATCACCTCACTCCAGTTAGAACAGCAAAAATCAAGAACTCTAACAACAACAGATGCTGGAGGGGATGTGGACAGAAAGGAACCTTACTTCATTGTTGGTGGGAATGTAAACTTGTTCAACCACTTTGGAAAGCAGTATGGAGGTTCCTCAAAAGACTCCACATAGAGCTCCCCTATGACCCATCAATCCCACTTTTGGGCATTTACCCTAATGTTTACAAACAAGACCACACTAAAGCTACCAGCACAACTATGTTTATTGCAGCATTATTTACCATAGCTAAGATATGGAACCAACCCAGATGCCCCTCAGCAGATGAATGGATCAAGAAAATGTGGTATATATACACAATGGAATTCTATGCCTCCATCCGAAAGAATGACATTGCCCCATTTGTTAGGAAATGGAAAGGCTTGGAAAAAATTATATTAAGTGAAGTAAGCCAGGCCCAAAGAAACATAGGTCCCATGGTTTCCCTTACTTGCAATATCTAGTATAGGTATGAGTCAAGCGGAAAAAGTCAGATAATGTGATGTCAGGAAAACCAACCCTCAAATATGTATTTTAATGTTTTTGTTTCTTTCATGCATGTGTTTCTAACAAATTCATAAGATTATTTTTTTGTTGCTTTTTATGTCCCTCCCCCACAGTGTAACCCCCGCTTTCACTATATTTGATGTCAGTATAACATGTGGAGGAGACGGAGACAAACAAGTCATTTAAGGATTCAGGTGGACCTGTTGCAACAATGAGAAGTACAAAATGTCATGTCAAAACCAGCTTTACAATGTCGGTGTGGGGGGAGGGGAGGCGGAGGGGGGGGAAGGATTGGGTGGGGGGGAGGGGGGAGGCTGGGAAGGGAGGTGAAGGGTAAATAAAGGAGGAGGCTGCAATGCTTGGTAAGAAATGTATGCATTATCCAGCCCATGTAATTGTAACCCCTCTGTACAGTATGTTCTCAAATAAAATAAAATTAAAAAAAAAAAAAGAAATACAACAACAACAACAAAAAATATAAAATAGGATTTTTCAGCCAAGTAAGTAAAAAGATAGAAACCAAATAATACCGCCGTACTTTATTTAAAACCAAACCTCCAGTTTTTGTTTTCTTCTAAAGCATAATGGGCATGGTAAATAGTCTCCATATTTTCCATCAATGTAGTAATGATGGTCAAGTTTACAGTCAAGTGATATATCTAGAGACTTAGATTAAATTAAGGTGGGCTTTATGGAAATATGAAATGGGAGCGATAGGATTGAGTTTTACTCAAATTTAGTAAGGTATGAAAAATAAGATTTGTTATGTATATCAGATTTCCAAAAAGTCAAAATTTTTTTGGGGGGGAGTCCAGTCGTGGGGCCTGAACTCTGGGCCTGGGAGCTGTCCCTCAGCTCTTTAGCTCAAGGCTAGCGCTCTACCACTTGAGCCACAACACCACTTTGGTTTTTTCTTTTTGCTTATGTGGTGCTAAGGAATCGAACCCAGGGCCTCAGGCATGCAAGGCAAGTGCTCTACCACTGAGCCACCTTCCCAGCCCCAAATCAAAATATTTTAAAATAGGCTGTCTAGAATAGAATACAAAACAAGTCAGAGGATAGCTTGAAAATATCTATTAAAGTCTTAGCTCTGTATATTCAGTGACTCAGCAATTTTACTTCATCCTATAAAAACTTTAACAAGTGCTTATATGCTCATTTATAAGTGTACTTGTTTTTTAAATAATTTCTTTATTGTGAAAATACTGTACAGAGGAGGGGTTACAGTTACATGAGCAAGGTAATGAGTACATTTCTTATCAAGCATTGTTGCCTTCTCCTGTTTTCCCCCTACCATCCCTTCCCTCCCATCTCCACAACTACATATAAGTGTATTTGTTGCAGGGCTATTTTTAATAGCTTTTCAGCTGGAAACTGTCTGAAAGACCATCAGTATAAAATTGGATATCATAGTTGGATATCACACTATTACTAAATAGAAACAGATCTATTTGCCTTGACATGGAATGGTGACTATGCTATATTTTTACTTAGAAGATAAAAGTATGGCTTGATAAGAAATGTACTCATTATCTTGTAACCCCTCTATACAGTATTTTCACAATTAAAAAATAATAAAAAATAAAAAAGTATGCCCCAAATAATTTACCAATTATAAGTATATACACTAATTATATACATGTATATATATATACACACACATATATATATATACATAGTTTGATACAGTTAGATAGGTGTTTATATATAGAAGAATCTAAAAGGGTCTATACTAAGTTGTTAAGTATTTACCTTCAAAGAGTATAATAGGGTAAACAGGCTTGATTTGCATTTTTGTGCTATAGTGTTTGAAAGATTTGCAAGAAGTGTACACAATTTTCACCTCAAAAATTCTTTACGGACACATAGGAAAGGTATGAAAAGAGACCGACAGCCAGGCAAAATGGCCCATGCCTATGATGCTAGCTATTTAGGAGGCAGAGATCGGAAAGATCATGATTTTAGCTCAGCCCAGGCAAAAAGTTCTTGAAACCCCATCTTAACTAGAGCTGGATATGGTTTGTGTTTGTTATCTCAGACACATGAAGTGTAAATAGGTGGTAAGATGTATAAATAGAAGGATCATCATCCAAAGTGCTCCAGTGAAAAGCAACACCCTATCAGGAAACCAAGCAAAGAATAAAGGGCTCTAGGCATAGCTCAAGAAGTAAAGCACCTGTTTACTGAGTTTAAAGCTCTGAATTCTAAGCTAATAAAACACCTTCTAAAGAAAAAAAAAGGAAAAAGAGACTCTTTACTGATGAGGAAACTCAGGCTTATTAAACTGTCTACAGAATTGAGAGCCAGGCTCTGGGTTCTTAAATTATTAGCTTCATAATTCGTTTGTTCCTACATTTTTCATATTAGAAGCAGAAATGTTCCAAATTATTTCAACCAGAATCTTAGCAGTGAGAGACAAGGAACACCACCAAAAAAAGCCATAAAGTTAAATTATTCATTCTTAAAAGAGAGGTGAGGCTGTTTAATTAAAGTGTAATTTCTGTTCAAAGGTGAAAATGCTTTCATCAGTACTCGTCAACATCTTTTGTAGACTACGGAGAGTCTGATTCCATTGCAATAAAATCCTTTTGTACATATATGAAAAATCTGTTTTAAGTAAGGGACAATGTCGAGTTTGCATAATTTTATATCTTATATGCTTATTCCTGAGAGTATGAGAGAATTAAGGAAGCTAATTCAAATGTATTGCTCTACTATTATGGAAATGAGTTTTAAAGTATGCCAAATACAATAGTTAGGTCCAAAGTATGCTTTCATAGAAGGAACTTTTATTTCCTACAAAAAGAAATCTTGAGAAAGGAAACGTTTCTTATTTCATTTTAGCTATAAATCTCATCCCACAGAGATTCACTCACACTTGATGGCCCCCTTTTTTTGAAAATGACACCACATAATATTGGTGAGAAACTTGGTTGCCTGTTTAAGTATCTGTCACTTAAATCTACCCATTAGAGGGGAGAGGAGGGCGCTGAAGGAAATCAAATCTATGGGAAGAGGAGAAAGTGAGATTGTCTTACTTGGGAAACTGGGATTGTCTTTCTTGGGAAAACCACAATTAGTCTTGGAAATTATGGTCCTCTTATATTCTCTATGGAAGAGACATTTATATCTTGGAAAAGATGCCATATTTTTTAATCTTATATTCTCTATGGAAGAGACATTTATATCTTGGAAAAGATGCCATATTTTTGAATCAGAACAGTTGTTTGTCTCAAGTCGATGTTTTCCCCTAGATTAGAGGAAAAGACATTTGGAGAAATGCCTAACTTTGGCCAAACTCTTTTCTGGATTTTCCCAGCAATCAAGTTCACTGTAACAGTCTCTCCTGCCTCTCAGTTCTAAGTCATTCTTGGGGTGCAGCAGCCACCCAAAGAACCTGTGGTAAGGCAAGAAAATACAGAAGGCACACTTTGAAGGATGGAATCTTGGAGTCTTTATTAAAGGGCCGGCCACTGCCTGGTAGACTCCTGTCTGAAAGACCAGCAGCCAGCAAATACACTTCACACTGTTAGGAACCTGAGCCACAAAGCCTGGAGAGGAAAGAACAAAAACAATACCAACAAACGAATTCAGCTCCAATGGAGAGCTGAAGTGGGACACCCTGGTGATCTGAGAACAGCCAAGAGACAGGAGACAGGACATGAACATGGAGACACGTGGCATGCACCTGAGCTTGTCCGGGCCAAAATGGGGCTGGAGACGGGGTCATAGGAACCTCGAGTCCCAGGCACTGGACTGATAGGTTTAGTAACCTAGTATCCAACTCCCTGCATCCCCCCCTCAGGGATTCAGGCACGCCCATCACCTGGGAGGAAGAGGAGGGGGCACTTCATCTTCCCCCACCATGAAGACCATATTCTAGACCCTAGCATCCACCAAGAGGGCGCCGGCCAGACCCAATCTCCATAATTCAAACCTCTATGTAGTTGAGTGGTTTTGTTAGAGGTTGTCATTATTTCTGAATCTACAGTTGGACAAAAGTATATTGCAATCATCCATACATACTAATTCAGCAGAATATTTGCCATGTCAAATGGTGACTTTCTATCTAAAGGGTTTAGCTGCCAGCTGTTTCAAATACCCTAATTCAATTTATTGATTAAACATTTGTTTTAGACTACTCATTGAGGCTTTGATGACAAGTAAGGCAGAGACCTTTGCCTCAGAAGTACAAAGCCAAGTGGAAAAAAAAGACATTTATTGGAAAATGATTTTCAGTAAATGTTATGACAGGATTTGAATGTACATCAATGAGGGAAGAATGTTTTTGGAAAGGAACTGAGATTAAAGTAACAGACAAAACCACTGAGATACAGTTGTTAAGACCCTGAAGGAATGGTAACTTTACACTACTGGCAACCCAACATATCAGCCACTATGGTTTCATGGATGCAAGCAGAAAACAGAATTCCTGGGTCAGAGACAAAGAGCTTCATTACTTGTGGTGCTATAAGCAACATGAGGTTCATGTTTGGTTTGGTTTCCTCTTTGCGTCCCAAATCCACAGGGCATTGCAGAGGGGCCAAGGGAACATTGTGTAATTTGTCACAGCTGAGTAACTTCAAGTTTAGGAAAACAGCATCTTTTACAATGGTTGGAAAACAGACCTGCCCAACCTCTGCCAAAGGAAGACATTATCAGTATGAGAGTATACACTAAACAAACCTGACCTCTGCTCCAGAGGACAAATTATCTCCATCTTCAAGTTCCTATTATATAGATATTTTTGAAAGGCTAATCTGGACCCAAAATTGCTAGTATCTCTGCTTATAAGATGTGCAGAAATGTGAAGGATCCTTGGAGAACTCTCATCCAACAGTATTGACTCTTTCTTTCCACACCATCTTTAGCTTGTGATGCATTTTCCCCCAGGATATATGGCTGCTCCCCTTTGCCCCCAGTATGTATAGTTAACTTTACCTACATGAGATGAGAAAATATTTAGGGATCGACATTTGGAGAAATGCCTAATTCAAAAGAACTTTTTGTTGAGTTTTCCCAGCCTTTAATTTGTCTTAGACAACATTTGTTTAACACTATTAGATTCTAAGTAATTGGATGAAGACATTCGTCAATGTTGATCTGACCCTAGACTCCCCTGAACCAATCAATTAAACAAATCTATAAACCATCGGAGTTTATTTTCTAGGTTCAGATGGCTATTTCCACAAACTCCCATACTGGCCTTTCCATTTGACCCAAGACATTAATCTTCATACAAAAAGATATGTTAATAATTGTGCAGACTCCTTTGTCCCTAAGTCTAAAACAATCCTGTCATCTATAATATTCTTGGCAAGTACTTTAGGGCTGAACTGTAGTCCTTCCAAATATGTAGTAGGTTAACCTTAAACATCTGAAGGTCTTTTATGACATACCCAAGGTGTAAGCCAACACTTTCAGATACAACTAAATGGTTTACTTGCACATGAGGACAATCTCAAGGCATGCAAGCTTCCTATGCAGAGGAACCATTCTTTTGTAATATTTTGTTCCCTGTCCCAAGTACAAATAGTCAAACAGGGAAACTAGGTGACTTCCTTTCCCTGGATATCTAATGGGCATTAAAAATATTAATTTAAAGCCAGGCACTGATGGCTTGCTTCTATAATATTAGATGAGATCTGAAGATTGTGATTCAGGGCTAGCCCAGGCAGTAGACTCTGTGAGACTGTTATTATCATTGATCTTGCAAAAGCCAGAAGTGGAGGAGTTGCTCAAGTTGTAGAATGCTAGCCTTGGGCAAAAAAGCCAAGCAAAAGTGCAAGGCCCTGAGTTCAAGCCCCAGTACACACCACCCCTATACACAAAAGAATATTAATCCAACCTAATTGTGCCTAGTCTCTGTTTAAAGAATCCTACTGCCAGACAGTCCAATCTACCAATTCCGGTTGGGGCTGTCAGTGAAGGAAACATTCACTTGTGGAATGACTGAGCAACAGCTATGGGAATGAAGGAGGGTAGACATCTGGAGGTAGGGACCGTCATTTGTGTGGAAAGAACACAAGCTGGGCCAACATTTTTTTTTCTATTAGATATTTCAGAAAGCTTAAGGAGAACAGGAGTCAAATTTTTGTCACAACATTGGTGGAGGCATGGACAATCTCTACAATCCTTTAAATAAAAAGCAAGTACATGTTTCTTCACAGAAAAGGTTGTGTGGAACTAGACAGGACACAGAGAAGCAAACGTTGTTGGAGCTGCAAAGTCAGAGTATAAAAGGTAATAAGGAAAAGCCTTTATACTCTGGGTGAAGAAACATGAAGAGGCAGAAATGCCATTCCTCTATTCTAAGTGTATTTTTTTTTGCATTAATGACATTTGACTACTCTGAGGAAGTCACTTACTAACTAATGTTTTTTCTGCCTCATCAGGAAGAGCAATAGCCTTAGGAAGGATACTGTGAGAAGAAAGAACAATGATTTACTTGCCAGGATATAGTGAAATAGAGTAATGGCCACTAAGAAAAACCACAAGCAATAGAACATCGCCATTGCTCTGGATGCATGTGTGCATTGTGGAAGGGGAGTCTGATAGTTCATTTTACCTAAATTGTCCTAGGGCTACATATGCAGAGCACTACTTTGGCTTTGGCCCTTTGGTGGTTAATTGGAGAGAAGAATCTCATCAACTTTCCTACCTGGGCTGGCTTTGAACCAAGATCCCTAGATGTCAGCTTTCTGAATAGCTAGAATTACAGGAGTGAGCCACCAGTACTTGGCTGCACTTGCTTTTATTTGTTCAAACTTTTCAAATGATAAATGGCCAGATGTCAAGCTTCCTTGCTCAGATGACAGGGTTGCTGCTGCTGTTGCTGCTGCTGCACCACTGATAGGTGTTTTGCCAACAATGGCAGACTGTGCAATGGTGTTTGAGCCCAAGCTAATCACTCCTTCCAGTCTTGAACGTAAACTGCACAGCACACATCATTCCCAAGCAGAACGCAATGAGCTGCATAGTAAAAACAACCACCAGATTCTACATTCTCTCATCTTAACAAAACAAAAAGGAATCGGAGAATTCCCAAATAGTCTTTCAGTTCTTCAGTATCTACTTTGGCATTTTACTTTAAAAATCATAATTGTTTGCCAAGATTTCCTACCTATTTGGCACTAGTACACAGCTCCCTCCCAATCTTCTCTTTTCTTTTCTCCTTTATATGCTCAATCTTACAGATGCTGATGAGCTACCTTCCCAAAGTGGCCAATACCCTTTGGAACAAGAGACATTCTATCTGTCTTCACATTCCAAGTGGCAGGCAGCCCACAATTCCCTGTGCAGGCAGCCCTTATCTGTCTGCTTTGGTACATAGTGGCAGACATTTGAAATATGGTGAATAAAAAAGACTGTAGAAATCAAATTGCACTTGTGAAACCAAACGACAATAAAAACAACTCCCTAATCTTTCAAATGTCATGCAGCTCAGTTATAGTGTTCACAGCCAGTTCTGCCTTAAATGCAATTTCTTCTCCTGGCATCCAAATAACATCTCCTATTTCAAAATGACTTAATTATAATATCATCACCCCATTCACCCCCAATAAAATAGAAAAATGGATGAAATTATTTGCAGAGAATAAGGTGCTTGAAATAAATGGCTCTTTGTCTCAGGTGGGAGAGTCACAGACTATAGTTGTTGTTGTTGTTGTTGTTGTTGTTGTTGCTGTTGCTGTTGCTGTTTGGTTGGTTGATTTTTGTGCCAGTGCTTAGGTTTGAAGTCAGGGTGTTGTCCCTCAGATTTTTGCTCAAGGCTGGTTCTTTACCACATGAACTATAGCTTTGCTTATGGCTTTGTGGTGGTTAGTTAAAAGTCTCATAGACTTTCCTACTGAGGCTGGCTTTGAACTGCAGTGTTTAGATCTCAGCCTTCTGAGTAGCTACTATTGCAGGCCTAAACTACCACTGGTACCTGAAAACAGTAGTTTTTTTTGACATTATCTATCTATCTATCTATCTATCTATCTATCTATCTATCTATCTATCTATCTATCTCTGCGTGTGTATGTGTGTATTATATATAATATGTAATAGATATATATCTGCCTAAGTAGATATTAAATAAATATACAAATATACATATATAGAGAGAGAGATAGATAGATCGATCGATCGATAGATAGATAGATTGATTGATGTAGATCCGTTTGTAGTTTGTCCATGCAGATTGCACTGTGCTAAAATCTAGAGGCCTTGGAAGATGGAAGTATCTATGCATACATGAACCTAGCTCCCTACCTCTAATGCCCTCCAAGAACCTAGCTCCCTACCTCTAATATTTACATGAGAACTATATTTTTATCTTGTATGAGCTATTGCATTTTTTGAATATCCCTGTTGGGCAACTGTAGCCTTTATTTTAACTAGGTATCTAGTATGAATTCAGCTAGTTATTTTATAAAAAAACATGCATAATATGTGCCTTGCCAATTTCCTTATCAGCCTAGGCTTTATTTGAGAGAAATGTTCATATAGTAATGTTCTTCCCTTCCTGTACAATGGTTAACACAGGCCTTGTGAATAAAAAAAATTAAGTGATTTTTTTTTTTATTAAATAAGTAAGGTTCCTGAAATGAAATCATGGTTCATAATATTCAGAGTTTGAAGTCTCTGTTGTCATGGATCTTTTCTTTCCCTTTTTTGACCTTTATGGCTCCTTTTTTAACTACTGGCTGTGCAGAGCCTAAGAATTAACTTTTTATGATTCTGTTTTTACAATCATAAGGTTGTGCTTACAGCAAAGATGTGCCACGATCTGACACGATAATTTCAGCTTTAAAATCCAATAAACCCTTCAGGGAACTAGGAATTCCTTCTTGTAGTTGAACTACTTATATTATGATGAACAATGCCAGTAATTTTTTGAAGAAATTAAGCAGATAGTAAAAATGCTGAAGAAAGTTACTGTAAGTTGAAAAATAATCACTCATAACTTAGAGTTCATTATTCTTCAGCATCATTTCATGAGGTAGGTTTAGGTTATTAGCAAGAATGTGCTTCTTCCTGCATTAAAACTAGATAAAAGGAGACCAGAGTTTATGACTAGTCTATACTTGGTAAGATATTAAAATTTTGAACAGCAGCAGAACTCAAAGAGAAGAAATATGTAAGGGAAGTACATCCTCTGTTTTTATTGTCTAGATTCTGCTCTATGTTATAAATTGGTGTGAAACCATTACCATTTTTATAGCTAGTGTATGTGCTTAGGATATCTAATTAATGTGGATGATCTTGGGGACATGGTAGTTAATTGATATTTAAACTTCAGATCACATAGGCCAGAGCTATCTACTGTCCCTTTTACTTAGGCAGATGTCATTTCCTTGGTTGTTGTCTTAGCAAAGTTTGTTTTAGGAGCCATTTGAGTTCAGGCCCATATTGGTACTATGTAATGTTTATGACTTTAGTAAAGCCACTTAGTATTTTTAAACATTACTTTTCTGAAACTTTTAAATAGACAATTTAAGTATAATAACTACTTTCTAGTATTATTGTAAAAACTGAACAAGAAATCCATGTCCCATGATTTCCCTTATTTGCAATAACTAGTATGTGTCTGAGACAAGCAGAAACTGTCAGATAAGTTGATGTTAGGTGAAATGAACCCCAAGATAAGGACTCAAATGGTTTTTCTTTCTTGATATTGTTTCTAACATATTTATAAGATGATTTCTTTGTTGCTTTGTATGTCTCTCCTCCACAGCATAACCTCTGTTTTCACTGTATTTGATGTTGGTATAATTTGTGGAGGGGAAGGGAAAAAGCAAATTGTTTAAATAAGGATACAGGTGGACCCATTGCAACAATGAGAGGTACAAGACATTATGTCGAAAAACGAACTTTACAATTTTGGTCGGGGGGGGGGGGAAGGGGTAAGGGGAAGGGGGGGAGGGGGTTGGGAAGAGATGGGAAGGGGAAACAAAGGAGGAGGCAACAATGCTTGATGCTTGATAAGAAATTTAATCATTACCTCACTCATGTAATTGTAACCCCTCTGTATGGTATTTTCACAATTAAAAAAAAAAAGAGTTACCACTCTACTTAGAACAGTGTTCTCAGTATAAGAAATGAAGAGAGATGAGAATCAAAATCAACCAAGAGTTTGCTAAAAATGCAGGTTCCTGTACTCAATTCAGAATAGCCAGAAACAAAACAAGTTAGAAGTTTTGGACAACAGAAGTATTGTTATTACCAAAGGAAAATGGGAGAAAAATGAAGGAGGGAATAAACAATGTTTGACAAGTTATGTATTCATTACTTTACTTATGAAACTATAATGCTTTTTATATCACCTTAACAATAAAATGAAATTTAAAAAACATTGTCACCTAGGCAAAGTTGTTCTTGTTGATAATTCCAGCTATTCTAGAGGTAGAGATCAGGAGGATCATAGTTCAAGGCCAACCCAGGCAAAAAGCATAGTAGTACATGCCTGTAATCCCAGTTTTACCATAGTGGTAGGTAAGAGTATTGTGTTCCAAGGTTACAAACATGAGATCTTACCTAAAAAACAATCAAAGCAAAAAAGGACCAGGCATGTGACAAGTGAAAGAACCCCAAGTTTAAATCCCATTTCTCTGGGGCTCGGGTGGCTCACACTGTAATCCTAGCTACTCAGAAGGCTGAGATCTGAGTTTCATGGGTCAAAGCCAACCAAGGCAGGAAAGTCTGTGAGATTTTTATCTCCCATTAACCACCAGAAAACCGAAGTGGTTCTGTGGCTCAAGTTGTAGACCACGAGCCTCGAGCAAAAGAGCTCAGTGACAGTAGCCAGACCCAGAGTTCAAGCTCCATGACTGAGAAAAAAATAATTAAACAAAACCCCAGTTCAACAAAAAAAGAACAAAAAAGAAAAGAAAATCTTGAAAAATTTGTTAAAAGAAATTTATATTTTTAAAGTATACTTATTGAAGAAACATAAAACATCACAGATTTCTAGGCCATCCTATACAATAAAACAACACATATTGTTGAAAGCATACACAGGTATATAAATAAAAGTCACATGGGTATAGTAGTTGTGAACAGATGAACTCTTTGCATAAAGACATACATCAATATGTGAGATACAAGTCCAGTGTTGGTGATGCAAGCTTTGCACTCGTAACTCACGCCTGTAATCCTAGCTACTCAAGGAGGCTAAGACCTGAGGATCACCGTTCAAAGCCACCCTGGACAGGAAAGTCCATAAAACTCTTATCTCCAATTAGCTACATCAGTCAATCAAACAATCAATAAAACCCGGAAGTAGAGCTGTGACTCAAGTGGTAGCATATTAATCTCAAGCTGAAAAAGCTTGGGAACAGTGCAGAGGCCCTGACTTCAGGCCCAAGACCAGCAAAAAATAAAAACACAAAACAAAACACACACATAACTACATACTTTTATTGTTAGTATTTTTGTGGGCCCAGCTTTATGACTGACATCATCTGACATACCATCAAGAACAGTTTAACCTAAGTGGTGACAAGCTGGATCCAAACCTGTGGTGGCACAATTACCACACAGCTGCCCGCTCAGGCAGCCAAAGTTTGCAGTTACTTTATCTTTCACAAATGGATGCATGAACAGGCATTTCTTTCATTGTTGAGGAGGTTTTCATAGTTTTATCTACACACCATACTTAAGCATAAAGTCATCATTGTCCTACTGGACTTCCTCATGGTTAATTTGCAAAAGTTTCTTGAAACCAATTAAAACTTCAAAGAAGTCTTGACACAATTTACATCTCAAGCATCCGAAATAATATAAAAATATTGAGAAAATAATCTTGACAGTCTGAAATGGTAGGTAAAAATGAAAATTAAAAAAATAACTTGACATATGAACATGCATATTACAGGGATAGACTGTGGGAAATTGCATGAAAGTAGTTTGTTAAGAGCTAGCCAACTTCTGTGATCATTACCTGGACCTGGACCTGTCATGATGAGTAGTTATATATATATACACACATAAGATACAGACCACAGATTTGAGAAACTAATGGTTACCTAACAATCACACAACTGTCTAGTGTCTTCTTTTCCTTCTGTGTATATAATTATTTTTTGATCCAGTCAAAAATTTGCCTGGCTTCTTCAAGCAAATGAGTCTCTAATTCATTAAAAGCTCTGGGGACTTTTCATTGGCTGGAAGGAATGCAAATGTAGACATATTTTTCATTGAAGGCTTCATTGGTTCCTCATTACACAGACAATCCTTTCTTCAGAATCGGGGCTTCTACCTTTTTTTAGAAACATTTTCTCATAACGGGAATTGTAATTTGGGGAATTTCAGAATTTCAACATGTGGAATTTTAATATTTTACAATAGTGCTTTGGGGTACTTTAGACTGGTAAGATGTTTGACCTTTAGGAATGTCAGCATTTGAGTTTGTGGTATTGGGGATTATATCTTTTTGGATTACATGGACACCATTTCTCAGGACTGAAAGGAGTGGGATTCAGAAAACCAGAATGCCAACAAGCCTGCCCTTGTGAATCATCTGAAGAAGTAGACACTAAGACAGGATTAGAGAAGCAATCAAGGTATTAGACTATTAGGGAGATGGGCAAGGGGGCATGGGGAAGTGGTAGAGTTTTATGATGTAACAGTGGTGAAAATCTGTACTGTATTTTTGTGGAAAAGGAAGGTAGGTGTGACTAGGAGTCTTAAACTGTATGACAGCTCTAAGGAAGTCCTTGAGTCAAAGTCAACCACTAGAGGAATCCTGTCTTCTGGGAAGATAACCAGCCATGCTCAGTTATTGGTTAGGAGTAGCCCATGGAAGACTTGGACTTTATGGGAAGGCAGTGATGGATTTCAGAGCACAGCAGTAGAAGTCTAGATTGACCACATTCTTCACAGGGAAAGATCTCAGAGACATAGCTTCCAGACTATGACAAATGCCTAGAGCAGCATCTAGAAGTAGTAATGCTTCCATAAAGGTATAGTTCCACTTCCACCTCATGTATTATTCACAAAGAAAAACAAATGTCTTCAAGTTCTTTGCATAGTCTTTCTATTCTTTGTTCTAATCATAAATGTATCCCAGGTCTCTTTGAGCAACCACTAAATATCGCAGGCTAATAAAACAAAATAAATTCTACTCACCCAGCAGGGAGCAAACTATTCAGCTAATCATTTTTTGAAAATACCACTCGGTACTGTCTTTAATGCATAATTTCTAAGCACAGTGATTTTTGTCAATAATACACTGGGACTAAAGTCAGCATAGTTAAGCTAAGAGCACAGGCCAATGTAGTTCTCTTACTCTACCACACACCCTACCCCTGATTTGTCTTCTTATAATTCTATTTATTTTTTTAATTTTGCTTTTTTTTTTTGCCAGCCCTGGGGCTTGAACTCAGGGCATAGGCACTTCTCTGAGTTTCTTTTGCTCAAAGCTGACACTCTCCCACTTGAGCCACAATGCCACTTCTGGCTTTTTCTGTTTATGTAATGCTGATGAGTGGAACCCAGGGCTTCATGCATGCTAGCCAAGCACTCTACCACTGAGCTATCTTCCCATTCTTATCACTCTAAATAGTTGTGCATGAGTTGAATGCCTTAGGGCTGAGAAACACAGTTACAAAGTTTTGAAATTCTACACTCACTAATATCTACCCAGGCCATTATCTATAATTATTTTTCTCTTCTCTGCCTGAAGAATTGAAAATCACTAGTGGCTAGGTAAACTGTAAATATTTGAATTAAAAATTAATTGAAATATAATTTCAGGGTGGATGGAATCAAGGGGAAAAGGATAGATGAATGAAGAGAAGTAGAATGAATGTCGTTAAAAAGTTGATGTATATCCTAAAAAATTTAACAAAAATGAGGGAAGGGGTGAGTTGAGAGGGATGGGCGACAATGTTAAAGGGGGGACATTGATCAAGATGCACTGTATTAAAAAATGGCTTTGTTGAATGGCAACTCCTTAGTACAATTACTGAAAAATAATAAAATATTTGTAATGTACAACTACTTAAAATAATAAAAGTCTTTTTAAAAAGAAATATAATTTCTGAGATTACCTAAAATGCTGAAGGTGATATATGGATTACTATTTATTTGGATCAGATTGTAGGTGAAACATTATAATTCATAGATTGAAGAGAAAAGTGACATGTAAATAAGACTTTAATATTATCCCTTATACTTACACTTATCAGGATAGCAGGTGCTACTTTACCAAAAATAAAATCTGACAGTTCTGAAGTTTTTTTTTTTTTTGCTTTCAGTGGATAGCATTTAATTTCTAAGATTATATAGCATGAAGTTAGAGTAATATTTACGTTATTGATATTTATGGGATAGCTGCATTCAATGGCCCATTCTGCAATATGAAGAAGTTTTATCTTCACACACCTTTCCTTTCCTGTCTCCCTGGCCCTTTGCTTTGAAATCCTTCTTCCAAACCTTTCCATAGTTGTATGAGGTTAGAAGTGAGACATATAATTTTCTTTTGTCATAATACTTGGACTAGCTATGTCATAGAATTGTTATAAGAACTCAGTGAATAAATGTATGAGAACAGAGCCTAGCCAAAGTAAACATTCATTAATGTCAGTCATCATTATTACTTTTAGAGACTTGGGAATTTGAGTAGAACTTCAAAGTCTAGACTTTTCTAGGCTTTGAAACACATTCAAATCAATGAATTTGACTGGGCACTGGAGGCTCACATCTGTAATCCCAACTACTCAGAAGGCTGAGCTCTGAGGCAGATCTTAGACCTGGGCTTAAAAACAAACAAACAATCAAAACAATGAACCCCTTTTTTGTGTGTGCTTGAACTCAGAGCCTGGGTGTTATCCACTTGATCTATAGCTCCACTTCCAGCTTTTTGGTGGTTGATTGGAGATAAGAATCTCACTGACTTTCTAGTCTGGGCTGGTTTCAAACTGTGATCCTTAGATCTCAGCCTCCTGAGTAGTTAGGAATAAAGATGTGAGCTGCAGGCACCTGGATGAACTCTTTTTTAAATTAATTGCATTAGAAACATAACTACATATGGCAAGCATGATAATTTTCCAGTTAATAAGGGATGGAGCAGCCAGAGCCCTATCCCCTTGTCTCTCCATGAGGATTCATGCAAAGCCATGAGAAGATACCTTGAAAACCACTGGAGAAGAATCGTTCAAATCCTGCTCAGTGCTGAAGAAGGTACTACCTTCTATTGATCTGAATCTTTGTTGGATCTGGAAATGGAACCAACTGCTTCGGTTACTCTTGGTGGACATGTGGAGATAGATAGAGGAGTACTTATGCTAGGTGACTGTGCCATAACTCATGCTCTAGTCAGACAGTAAAAATAACCATCTACTGCACAGAATCATTTCAAAATATGGTGCTTATTGCCACAAAGATGATAAAAGTAGAGTGACCTTGGTTTTCAGATGAGTGAAGATTCAACTACCCCCATCGACTAATTGTGGCTTAGGAGATAGTCTATCCCTGCTGAGAAAATGGCTGAGATATTTCCCCAATTCATTCAATCAACAAATCTTTACTGAGAACCTACTATGAGTACATTGATATTCTGCATGGAGAAGGAAAAACCGAATAGACAAAAATCCCTGCCTTCTATTGTGAGTGGCACACACAAAGATATCTCAGTTACTCTTTGTGCAGAATCAATGTCAAGAGATTTCAGAATCATAATTTTGTGGCACATGGAAAGTTAGTGGTTTTGGTCCAGGTGCCTTTATCATAAACAATCCCTGCTTTCATGAACTTCACCTTCTGGTATGAATAGCACCAGTTGAAGGAAATTTCCTCCAGATGATTTTTAGACATTGTAGACCAAATACAAATTTCATGCAGGCAGGATAAAATTAATCCTAGGGAATGTCTAATCAAAATTCTTTTGTTTGCAAGAAGATAAATAAATCTAGGACAAATGAAGTGCTTTACCCAAATTTCCTGCTCCGTTAGTGTAAAGTAAATCCAGATTTAAGTCTAGCACCAAGGGCTAAAACTTGACCATTACTCTTTATTGTTTCTCATTCTTGTTCCTCCCCATCCCTCTTCTCCCTTAGACTTCAGATTTCTATTTCTATTTTCTTTATTCATGACTGGATCTCAAGGATCAATTCAAAATCCCAGAAACATTCCTTCTACTGCATGGCAGGATATGAAATGTTTAGATTAATCAAAACTTGGATACTGTCTAGTGCTTTATTCTTCCACACACTGTTTATGGCTCTCTCAAACTTCTACAACTTTTATCTTGTGGCCATTAATTTTGCCTTAAAGCCAGACTTAATTTGCAATCTTCTTTAACCTTTTTCAAAGATTTCAGTCTATCTCTGGAATGTCCAGTACCTGGCATG
Source organism: Dipodomys spectabilis (assembly GCF_019054845.1). Lineage (NCBI taxonomy): Eukaryota > Metazoa > Chordata > Mammalia > Rodentia > Heteromyidae > Dipodomys > Dipodomys spectabilis. The sequence goes on from NW_024870775.1 coordinate 20,251,813, forward strand.
CACTTCTCACAGCCCATCTGCTATCTTTTGGCTTATATACTTCTTCCCACTGAACTTGTTAACTCATTTCTTCTGTGGACAGATACACATCTAATGCATATTCCAAAATTACAGTTCATATTTTACAAGATTTCTGCTTTACCAAAGAAATATCAAGGTGTTAATATTGGATTTATGTTTATTCATAACATAGTAATAAAAACCAGACACTGGTTTGCACTAAGAATGCAAAAAATGAAGGCAGAACTTCAGAGAAAGATTCATGAGCATATATGTAGAATCTGATGGGAACACAGTGGAAGGAGAATATAGTGGGACAAGTGAGGAGATCTGTATGGAGGAGAAATCACTCGTAGTGAGACCTGGAGCCTTAATAGGATTTTTCCACATGAAAGAAACAAAATCATTTCACATGGGCAGTGTAGAATGTGTAATTAATCACATGCTTGTGCAAAACACCATGGCAAACTTGAAAAGCCATAAATTGTTTGTGTTTTTAAAATATAGCATCCTTGGGTGATGGGATTGTAAGAATAAGCTCTAGATAAAACTTCCACCAAGGAACTTGATTTTATTCTGGTATTCAGCACAACAGAGAAACACTGAAGAAATTAAGACAGAGAATGATATGATTTGATCTAATAGCAGTGCAGCAAAGCAATGGGTGTGGAACAATAGGGAACTTGCAGCTCTATTTCAAGGCTGTTGAGTTAGAGCAAAATTGATGTATTAGGCACAGCAGAACAAAGGTTGCTAATTGCCCATCCTAAAAGCCAAATAGAATCCAGGGTTGTATTTTGTGTTGGCTTGTGTTAGCTTTGTGCTAGCTCATGTAGTATTTTTAACATTTTAAACTCTACCATATGATCAGGATTCTCATAAGAAAATGTATGTTTCTATAATTTTTTAAATTGGAAGACAGCATGCAAACAGTTGGCTCTCATTAGCAATGTTAGTACACAGTTACAGTTGCCAAGTAGAGAAGGCATGTTCTCTTCTGGCCATCACAGTCCTTCCTTTTCTGTCTTGTGTCTGTAACACTGGAGTGTACATCGTGTCACTAGCCATATGCCATTGTACGTTTGTGTCACTCAAGGGCATCTTCACAAGTGAAGCCTCTACTGACTCCATAGCCAGTTTCTATCCTTATCTTATATTTGATGGAGACATAGTTTTTCCTACTCAAAACCATGACATTTCCTTGAATGACACCTTTGAATTTGATCTCCCTAAATATGGCTTAATTATAATGCAAAAGTGTGTTTATTTTCCTAGATGTAATAAGAGTTCTTTAGGCACTATTATGGTTTCCCAATGTGTAGCAAATTAATTTGTAAATGAGTGTATATTATAGGCCTGCCATCTAGCTAGCAACATGGAGAAGATCAAGGACTTAAAACGGTTTTGTGACCTCTCACTTAATTGAAGGCATTTCCAAAGTTCTGTCTGAGGCTACCTCTTCTATTAATGCCTGCCAATCTGGCTATCGATCAATGCTTTCTAACCCAGAGAGTATCATCTAGCTCACTGAAGCAACTATATCCTCAGTGGAACCCTGATGCCTGGAGGAATTTCTATAGCTCTCAAAGGGTGTAAACCTGCAAGGAGAGAGCAGCTACCCAACTGGATCAGTGTAATCTTTTCGTACCTGGGCCAGACTGTTTACTACAGAATACAGAGACTGCTTTGAATCCATGGGAAGGTCCAGCAGCAAGCAGTCAATCTGTCCCCCAAAGTGAGATCATAATTGCTGAATTAAAATAAAAAACATATTTATTCTCTTTATGAATTACGGTTTCAGATGATTAAAAACAATACAGTTGTTAGTGCCTTGTTTTTCTTCATGTTCAACAAATTTTTGTGTCTTCTGAGAATATAAATACTAACACCAGTAATAAGGATAAGTTCTGGCAATAAACACATATAGTGTTTAATAGGAATATTGATAATCTCTTAAAATGCCACAAGTAGCATTTCATTTACATTTTAAAGGAAGTTACTATGAGTAAGTATCACTTAAAAATGTTAATAACTCCTAGAGCTCCCCTGAGATTTAGGATCCACAGAATATAGCACAAATCTAGGTTATTTGAAATAAATTCAAAGTGACTTCAGTAACTACTGTATAATTTGATTTTATGGTTATTTAAGGCAGCTAAACAAGCTAAACATTTATGGCAAACAAGTCAGAATTCTGGTAAAGAAACAATATTGGTTTCTCTATACCTAATCTTACCAGAGGTCTCTTTTGCAAAGTAGCTACTGAATGCTTAGTTTCCTGAGTGTGGGAGGAATTTGTGTTTACTTTAGAAAAGCTGCTTATTTATTCACTACTAGCTTACTCCAATTCTCTCTTTGGAATACGGAAATATCTAAGAGCAGCATTATATATTCTTGGGAACATTTTTTAATTGTGTGTCTCAACAATATCAAATGCAACCAACAGTCAATTGTAATTAGGTAAGTATTATTACTTAAGATAAAAATTCCATTGACTTGGAAAAAATTATATTAAGTGAAGTAAGTCAGGCCCAAAGAAACATAGGTCCCATGGTTTCCCTTATTTGCAGTAACTACTATGTGTCTAGGACAAGCAGAAAAGGTCAAAACCTGTGTACATATGACCATATAAGGTGATGCTAAGTGAAATGAACCCCAAGATAAGGACACAAGACATTTTATTTTTCTTGCTGTTGTTTTTAATGTATTTATAATGTACTGTGTGATTTTTTTTGTTTCTTTTGTGTGTTCTTCCCCCATGATATAACCTCTGTTGTCACTGTATTTGATGTTGGTGCCCTGAATCTTGAATGTACATTTTTCTAATTTGGGGAGGGGGGAAATAGCAAAATGCTGAAATAAGGATACAGGTTGACCCATTGTAACCATAAGATGTACAGATACTATGTTGCAAACAAACTTTATAACTTGGGGGGGAGGGAGGGAGAAGTTGAGAGGGAAAGGATGGTAGGAGAAAAATGGAGATAACGATGTTTGATAGGAAATGTACTCATTACTTTACTCATGTAACTATAACCCCTCTGTTAAAAATATATACAAAAATTCCATTGAAATGCTTTTTTTGTTTAAAGTTTATCTTTTTGAACTATATGATCAAATGAGCTGTGTTTCCATTCCTCTACTAGAAGAGAGTCATCAAGTAAGTACCAATTAAATCTAAATAAAATTTTTTCTTAGCTGGTTGTTTGTGGCTCATGCCTGTAATCTTAGCTAATCAGAAGGCTGAGCCATCCTGGGCTGTAAAGACCATGAGACACTTCTCTTAAATAAACTACTCAAAAAAGCTGGAAGTGGTTCTGTGGCTCAAGTGGTAGAGTACTCACTTTGAGCAAAAGAAGCCTGGGGTCAGTGCCCAGACCCAGAGTTCAAGTTCCAGGACCAGTATGAAACAAAACAAAAGGTAAAATAGAACCAAAAAAACCAAACAAACAAAAACCCTTATTCTCCTTGCTCTTTTTGATATCTATTTTGAAGAATGAAGCATTTTCTTTAAAGTTTATTTTATTGCAAAGATGATGTACAGAGGGGTTACAATTACACGAGTAAGGTAATGAGTAAAACAATGCTCTTGTTGAGCATTATTACTCATCCCTTTGTTCTTCTCCTACTATCCCCTTCCCTCCCCTACCTCCCCCACTCCTACCCCATCCCCAAAAGTTGTTAAGTTCATTTCCAACACAGTGTCTTGTGAGTATCCTTGTTGCAATGGGTCATCCTGTGTCCTTGTTTCAGCATTTTGTTATCCCCTTCCCCTCCTCAAATTAGATAAATGTATAGACAAGATGCAGGGGTTTTTAACTTATGAGGATAAACACAAGATTTGGTGTTCATAGCAAGCTGCTGTTTAACGTCTTCTAAGGAACAATGTGGAATTGTTCTTGTGTCTGTCTCAGCTGAGTCACATCATGTTCTCCACACCAGATTTTTCCCATGGTTACTAACAAAACAACTAAACAAAAACCCTGCAAACAAACTGGTTGTTGGTTTTAAATAAATACCAGGCATCTGCAATGTTTCATTGATTCTAATACATTTGCTTTGTCATATTTTAATAGTTTCAAAATTGGCATGGATCTTTCAATCAGTAGACTCTTCACACTGCATCACAATTTATCCAGTGTGATTTTTATTTCTGTACTGGCATATTTTTAGGTGACAGTGCCTCTTCAAAAAGTAATCATTCAAAAATACGTATGTTCATGGGATAATGATGTAATGATAATGTAGTGTAATTGTTTGAAGTTAGAGAAGGTTTGCCTTTCCCACTATTTATAAAATCTTTGCATTTTACCTGAATCATATCCAGAGGTGTCTTTTCAAGACATTATCCTTGTAACACTTTCCATGCTCTCATCCATCCTAGCAGATTCTTATTTTATTTGATGATGCTAGACCTTTATTCTGGCTTAAATGAAACACTAAATCATGTATAAAAATGGTAAGTTGTCTTGCATATTGTCAGTTGTTGACATTCAAGTAGCAATGTACTGGTGCAGTCTAAATCCCTGCTTGCTGACCCATTGCCATGACTTTAAATTAAACTTACCTAAAATTGGGCTGGAAAGGTGGCTCAGTGGTAGAGCACTTGTGGGTTCGATTCCTCAGCACCACATAAGCAAAAAGAAAAAAGCCGGAAAGTGGCACTGTGGCTCAAGTGGTAGAGCGCTAGCCTTGAGCTAAAGAGCTGAGGGACAGTGCCCAGGCCCAGAGTTCAGGCCCCACGACCAGACCTCTCCCCCCAAAAAGTTATCTAAAATTAATTTCCCATTTTTTAATCTTTCTAAAACAACTTCTCATATTATTGAGACTAATGTAGGGACCAAATTTTCCTTGTGTCTTCCTAAAACTTAAAAAAAAAAAACATTACTACTCTACATTCTTTTAAAGCCTGCCTTGTCCAACCAATTAGTTAGGAAGTGACCCATATACATTGTTATTTCTCATGACTCCCAAACATATTCTTAATAACTCTTGTCTACTTTGCCCCTGTCTCATAATCCCTTAAGATTTTGTTTCAGTCTCTGGTTGTCTATGTTTGAACAAGTCACTTCAGATACTAAACCCATGTAATTGAGGCTGGGCATGGTAGCTCACGCCTGTAATCCTAGTAAGATTCGAGAGGATTGTGGTTTGATTCCAATCCAGGCAAAAAGTTAACAAGACTTTATCTCAACCAATAAGCTGGATATGGGGGCATGGGTGGGAAGCTTGCTGTCTGAGGCCAAGCTTGGCTGAAGCAGTGGAGTGTGAGACTTTAACTTCAAATACCATGACTATCAGTAAATCAACAATTAAACAAATCTGTGAAATTAAGAGAGAAAACAGAGGGCGTGTATGTGAAGATATATAAGGTATTAGTAAGTTTTTCTTTAGTGTGAGGATGTTTTTATTTCCCATTTTCAATTTAATATTGTTTTGTATGCTTTATAATGCCTTCCTCAATGGTATCAGCTTACATTAACTTCACTTCTCTGAACTCTTACAGTGCTAGAAGTTCCTACACTCAGTTAGTGAGATACAGATTTTCTTACATCATTCTCTTTGCCATACAAAGTTCCCATGTTAGCTTCAGCAGGGTCAGAACTCTGATTTAGCCCTCCATGATGTTCCTTGTCACCTTTAGTCCAAAAATCTGACATAGCAATGGGGTCAGAGGAGCAGCTAGCTGTGCCCTTTTGATGGGAGCACAGATTTGAGAAATAGAATTAATAGTTCCACTGGGTCAAGCTGTATGGACTGAAAAAAATCTGCTTGTCTGTCTAAATTCACATTCGATTTCCAATTGCTCTGCTTTGTTCTTTTCATTCTCAGCACCACTGTGAATGTTCAATAAAGATTGGTTGGGAGAAAGAATGAATGAATGAATGAATGAATGAATGAATATCTTTTGCATTGAGAGCTCTTATCACCACCAGATTTTACTGAAACTAGTTGTTATTGTAGTTATTGTTGTTGTTTTTAATCTCTTAGTCTTGGTACAAGAAACACTTTTCAAATTTGAACAGTTTATTGAAGTCTTATCTATACTCCGTCAAAGCACATTAATTTCTATAAGCTTTTTATTATGATTATTAATACACCATGTGCTCCAGTGTTCTGTTTTCTCCATCAGAATCTCTATAGCAGAAAGGTTCTTTCCTTGTCTAATCACATCTATAAGTAAGCAAATATTGGCAAAAACTCATAAAATCTTATTATTTCCTCTAGGTCAATGATATCAATCTTGGTGGCCACCATTGCCATTTGTAAGTATGAAGCACAAATTTACATAGCCTCTCTGGACATCATAAATAGCTTGTCTCATAAAACATGAGCAAAGATTTTGCTTCTTTTCTCACGAAAAGGGTCAGCATGAATAATCAACTCAAAGCAAGTCCTTAAAAGCATTTTGATGGTGGGGCCTGGGAAGGTGGCTCAGTGATAGAGTGCTTGCCTTGCATGCATGCGGCCCTGGGTTCAATGCCTCAGCACCACATAAGCAGAAAAAGCCAGAAGTGGCGCTGTGGCTCAAGTGGTAGAGCACTAGCATTGAGCTGAAGAGCTGAGGGACAGCACCCAGACCCAGAGTTCAGGCCCCACAGCGCCCCCCCCCCCCCAAAAAAAAGTAAAAGAAAGTATTTTAATGTTAAAGATTGTTTATCATGACTAAAATCTTTAAAAGTATCATGCAATTTTTACTTACTAAATTCCATTCCATAGGCTTCAGTTGTTGGAAAAATGTACTGTATAGCAAAAAAAGATAAAATGGCTTCTGTGAGTGACAGGCATTTCATTTATGATTCTTGATGACAAGTAACAGAAAAGAGCTTCATCTAATCAAAGAGAATGTATTATCTGGTAATATTGGATTCACAAGGACTCTAGGATTGTGGAGGGACTGAGAAGAAGAGGAGAACCAGACCAGCTTCAAGGAGGCGAGAAGATCTGCAGCTAGATTTTTACCTCCAGTCTGGATGGGACTCCATGGTCCCCAATGACAAAAATGAATAATCTTGCAAGCTTTCCCCAGTCCTTCGGTCACTTACTAGAGTTCCCTCCCTTTTGTATAAAGGAGTTGCCTAGAATTATATACACCACAAAATTACCTACAATTAAGAAAAGATAACATCACTATAGTAAATTGTAATCCTGTAATACTAGGGCTGTCATATACATTGGGCACAAAATAACAAACACCAAATGTAAGCAATGCTCAGAAATATAGGCTTATATTCACTCAGTATATCATTCACTCAATCAGTAGACTGTCGTGATGACTCTCTACTGTGTCTTTTTAATAGGTTAAGAGCTCAGCCCCTAGCCTTAAAATGCATACTATCTAATTGGTAAGAGAAGGTTGAATCAGTATACTGCAATGTGATTGTGGTTTTGGTCGCAATGGGTCATAAATAATATGATTAAACTAAGTAAGTAGGTGCAATGAAAGGCAATGAAAATAGGGTAAAAATCAACATTCAGAATCATCATCTGTAAAATGAGAAATGCAGATGAGATGGTATATATTTAAGCACTTAGCACTTGTCAGCAGGTATTAGATGCTCATGTACCAATGATTTGTTCATTCACAAAGCAAGGAGCAACAGGGCTCACTCTTACACAGAGAGGGTGATATGGCCTATAGATCTTGAAGGATGACTAGGTATCCCCTGGGTTAGAATAAAAGGGCATTCAAAGGTGAAGAAGTGATAAGGGCACGGGTATGTCTGGAGTTGCTGCAAAAAGATTAGCAAAGATGGACGGTGGACATTTAGGGCAGTGTCAGGCCAGGAGAAGAGTGATAGGTAGGGGTTGGTTGATAAAAGATGTGCAATGTTAAAGAGTATGGATTTTACCCAGTAGTAGTGCATTTCAAAATGTGATCTCTAGGCCTCCTGCATCCAAATCACCAGGAGTATTTCCTAGCAAGGTCGATTTCTGGGACCCTATTCACATTTCCTCATCTAGAATCCCTGAAAGTACGGCCTTGGACTTGTCACAGATTTTATAGTCTCGCTGAGGGATTTTGAGATATTTCTTAATTTGTGAGAATCCCTGTTAAGGTAGTAGGGCCAATAGGAACATTTAAATGGTAGATCAGGAGGAAAAGGGACTATAGGATGCTATGCAATGGGTTTTTCTTTAAGACTTTATAGTGTATATTATCCATCAAGGTAGCTTTTGATATTGTTCAGTCAAACTTAATTCACCCAGGACAGAATCTCTGCTCAAATAATAGTATTCTCTTTTACAACCAAGAATCAGCCTAGACTATGAAATAATACTATGGCAAATAAAACAGAGCATGATGGTTGGTAATAAAAATGAAAGATTCAGAAAGCATTTAGCACTGAAGGAAATAGGTCTAGGAGAAGGATGCTTTTAAAAGGAAATCAAGGTGGGAAAAAGGGGGGGAAAGCTTAAATTTAGAGAGCTGTGGTAAACGTCACAGAGAATTCAACAATTTTCTTTGCAGAATTCAGAAAATGAGTGCACGTAATTCTGACTGGATATCACAGGGATTTGAAAAGTACCCTGAGGCTAGAGAACTGCTTTTACATTGAAGTTGAATGAAAGCAAACATCTGTATTTCAACAAAACACACATATACTCACACATGCATATTCATGTACATATATGTGTATATACACACATAGACAGTAAGAACACAAATTACAAATACAGAAAGATCACAAAAATCCTGTGTTTAGAGGGAACTTGGAGAAACCTACTATTGGAAATTATACAAGCATATAACAAAAAAAGAGACAATAAAAGAGCAAGTCCACAAGAATACTTAGGAGGAAATTAGTATGACTTTAATAAGATGTTGAGAACTTTCTCATTTAAATGTTATCCTATTATCATGCTGCATTTGTCTAAAAAGTAAGTGTTGAGGAATTAATCATACAAGGGGAGAGAGAGAGAGAGAGAGAGAGAGAGAGAGAGAGAGAGAGAGAGACCAGGGAAATAAGATTCCCAGAGGAAATAGGAACAATAACTTCACTATGAATTAAAGCATCCAAACACAGAAATAGTATCTCAGGAAACATCAGTGAGAATTAGGGAAATATCCTTGTCAAACCCCTGTCACCATGTTTCATTGTTTCACATAAAACAAAAGACCAGTCTTCTTAGGGATTATCAGGAAGAATTGATCACAGGAAACATTTGGCTTCTCTAGTGAAGTCTAGGATTCTAGGATCTGTGATGTTTAGTATCTTTAATTATCAAACCAAAATCAAAATCTGGAAATATACATGCACTGAACACTACTTTCCAACCTTGATCTTCACAGTGGTCCTAGGTGGAATTATTGCTGTCTTTATTTCCAAATGTGTAGCTGGTGGTTACCTCTGTGGTACTTAAGCCCAGCTAACCAGTGGTTCAGTCAGTGGGAGGGTGAGAGTCATTCCAGAACAAGATCCATGGTGTAGACCTTCTCCTTTGTCACACTTTCCTTCTGATGAAAGAATCCAGCTTATTTCCAGTTGATTTAGCTCAATTATAACCTGGTCCTGTTACCAGTTAGGAGTCAGAAAGGTGAAGGAAGATCTCAAGACCTTTGGTGTCTCTAGCAAAGAACTGAATGGATACACACACCCACCCCCCCCCCCCCCACACACATACTAGTTAAGTGGTAAAGCAAGGAGTATAATATACTTACATACACATATATACATACATATATACATATATAGATATAAATGATAGTGGGCTGGTCTTAGGGAAACGAAGGTCATGGCTTGGACGATTTTTGGAAGGGATTGCACATGTATAAAACAATGTCATTATAAACATATGTCCATAAGCAACACATATTCATGAATTCTTAAGCAGAAATGTGTTGCACAGAAGTCAAGCTCAGAACCCAAAGGGTTTCCCTGACCAGGGGCTTCAGCTTGGTTAGAACTGACCCAAAGTTTTTCTATCCCTAGAGAGAAGTCTTAATTGTAAACTAACCACTAACCTGTTACCCAGGGCTTGATCAGGAGAGAGTTGATTTCAGTATTTTTTTCTCTATAGCTAACTTACCTCAGTCTCAAAAGAGCCACAAGCTGTGACTGTCCATGTCAAGTGGCATGCTCACCTAATTTAAAATGGTTTTGAACTTTTTATATTTTGGGGCTTCTGAGGTTTGAACTCAGGTCCTCGTGCTTGCTATGCAGATGTCCTATCATTTGAGCCATATTCTCAAACACTTTACTATAGTTATTACTTTTTAATAGTCTCATACTTTTGCCCCGGGTTGGCCTGGACTGCGAGTCTCATATTTATGTTTCCTGTTAGCTGAGAGGACTTCTATTGATTGAGATGAGGGTTTTGCTAAGTTTCTCCAGGGCTAGCCTCAAACCACAATTCACCTCATCTCCACCTTTGAAGCGGCTAGGATTACAGGTGGGAGCCATTGTGCCCAGCTTGAACTCTTTCTTGAAGCTTGGAATTCATAAAAGATAGAGTACTTTTCAAGACATTTTACTGCTATAGTTTTGTACAAACCAAAACAAATCTTTTGGATTCTTTCTTTGAAGATTGACTATCTTAAGAGTGAGTATCCATTATCACTTGAATTAAATTACCTTTCATCACAAGACATATGCTTTTTTTTCTAAAAAGAATAATGTGGTGTGTAGCAGACCTAATACTTCACTCCATTTCAACAATGTATTTCAATTCCTCCATCTCCCATTATTCAGAGAGAGCATGTACTCCAAGCAGCTTATCCAAACTTGCTTCTTTCCTTCTGGCTTTGTAGTAGTTGGCATCTTAGTACTCTTGCTACACTGGCGGCTTGTTGGGTGTAATAAAAACCCCACACCAATTGATTTAAGTAAGAAAGGGAATCATTTTTAGGATACATACATTTTTAGGCTTCTTGAGTCTGGAATAGAGAGATTCCCAGATAGCTTCTTTCATAGTCTGTCTCCTGGGCTACATAATCTCGCTTCTCTTTGTATATTATCTCTGTGTATTCTCTGTCTTCTTTAAAAAAAAAACAAAACAGTTCTTCCATTTATTGATAACTAACCCACAAAGTCCAATCAGTGTATTTAACTAAGAAAAAGTGTTTCTTCACTGTTTCAAAGCATACCCAGACAAATAAGAATCAAAGCTAGTGTCAGAGATCAAAGCAGTCCTTCCTAAATACTTGATAATTTCTCATGAGAGAATAAGTGACAGTAGATTTGTGCATTGGAAACATTATGTGAAATTTTCAGGAGATCTTGATGTACCTTCAAGATGAGAACACCTTCCTTATCCATTAGTTTTCTGGAAGATACCAAAGTAATCCTTACCCAGCCATTCCAAAGTGGTAACAGGGTCACCGCAGACCCTCTTCATCTAACCCAGAAAAATTTTAGGCAAGCATAATATTAAGGATGGCACTTCAATGACAGAAATGTGTTACTATTCTTACTGAAGTTCTGAAGTTAGCTGTTAGAATAGTGTGTTAGTTAACTTTCTCATTGCTGTGACAAACAACTTAAGGTGAAAAGATTTACTTTAGTTCATTGTTCAGAGATTTCAGTGCCTGGTCCTTGGCTCATTGCTTCTGAGCTCATGGTGATAGACAATATCATGGTGATGGGAGCCTTAGGAAGAGGAAGCCTTTCACCTCACAGTGGAGATGAAGCAGAGAAAGGAGGAGCCTGGGGACCAGGCACAACTTTCAGGAGTGAGATACTTCTTCCACCTATGAGACACTTCCTAAAGTTTCTAACATTTCCCCAAATAGCAGCACCCTCTAGGAACCAAGCATTCGGTCAACAAATGACCCTGAGAGGGACCTTCTATAATCAAACCACAACCCCAGTCATGTTTGCTAAGAGTGCTGGATACAGAGACTGTTTTGCTGAGCCCAGATCTAAGGGGTGTTTTAGACATATGGCAGAGATATCAGTTGGGATCTCTCTTGCACTGAGGATCCTTCAGTTCAGCGAGGGTCTTCTCTGGTGCCTTGTAACTGTATTATAACCCATCACTTTGAAGAAGTACTTAACAGACTAGAGATTTATGACATTCAGATGTATGGTGTTGGGAAACCTGCCATCTTCAACTTCAGCCACTTTTTGTGGCCAACTGAGACACCACTTCTTGATAGAACAAGCATTTACTCTGGCCAGCAACATCTACCAGAGCATGCTGCTTTATTGCCAGCTAGCAGGATATCAGGCTTGTGAGCTCTCTTAAAAGGATAGTATTGTTTTGGATATCTAAGTGGTAGGAGCTGAAATGTTCATCTCTTAGGAAATGGAGCTGCTGGTCTGTAACATGAAATGGGATCTCTGCCGTGCTCATTCTGGCTGATACTTTCATGCTGTAGCCATAATTGTTGCCGTATTGATTTCTCTGGGTCTCCTGCTGCAGTAAACTGCCAACTTAATCTGCAAGATCTGGGGCTAATACTTGACATCCTGTTTCCTGGGGAGTGAAGAGTCAATTTCTTCCTGAAGGTACTTGAGATATTGTCTCCCATAGTGAATGAGGCACTCTTAAAAGTTTCCAAGTTTTCCATTTGCATGTTCATAAGTGAATACATTTAACAGCATAAATATCAGATGTCACCACCAAACCAGCTATTATTTTACTACAGGACCTGACTATTGACTTCACTAGGGCAATGGCTCCTAGGGTACCCTGCCATTTTCTTAGGAAGGATGGGGCATGTCTGAACGAACAGTGGGTGAAGGGAATGAGAGAAAAGAGGGCCAAGTAAATAGGGTTATAGCTTTTTGCTTCCTTTTGACAAGAGACACAGACAAGTAATGCAGGAACAATTCATGGGAGATAGACATTGCTTCTTCCTCAAGTGTTAAGGCTCTGTGTCCCTGAAAGTTTGCTGTGTTTCTGGGTTTGGCTACAAACTATATAACACCCACAAACTATTCTGTCTCCTCCTCCTCCTCCTCCTCCTCCTCCTCCACTTCCTCCTCCTCTTCTTCTCTTCTTCCTCTCTTGCTCTTCTTCCTCCCCTCCTCCTACAGTATTGAACTACCTTGTGCTTGCTAAGCAGCCACTGTACTACTTAAGCCTCTAGCCCTTTTTGCTTTAGTGTTGTTTGTTTTGTTTTTAGAAAGAATCAAACACTACTGCTACATGTACTCTGACTCTTGTAGCTCATTTCTCCATAATCAATCACTGTAGCAGGATTTGTGTTTCTTGGTTTAATTTCTCAATGGAGAGAATTTGATTAACTCACCTCAATCTAGCAAGGGGCTTCCCTTGAGCTGAGTGGAGGGTTCAGCCCGAGTTGTGAGACATAGACAGAATCCAAGGATAAGTAGGGGAAACTCAAGACTGGGACAAAGGCCTAGAAAGGATCCCATAAATTATTTACATTCATTAACTTTGTCTGATAGACATCATCCAAAAATAAAAGGTATAAAACCCAAATCTCACTTATTAGTGACTAATGATTTATCAGCTATGGAAATATGCTGACTATATTAAAGAGCAGGCTAAACAAGGTAATGTTTATGAAGGTTTTTACAGATTTTCCTCAGGGCCAGGGTTTTGAGATGTTGCAGGACATTTACTCAAGGTGTATAATTGTGGAGAACACTATATCATACAGGATGCATTAATGGCATCCTGAGCTATCAATACACTATTCTCTTCCATGGTCTGAGTTGTAGGATTTTGTATTGACTTCACAGTAAGAAATTTAAGCTATTGTAAAACCTGTGTTTTCCCTTCCCTTTGTCTGCCAGGAAGCTCAGAACCGTGTTTGTGAATTCCTTCCATCTAACTTATAGTTGATATGCATTCTACTTTATTCAGATTCTGTCTAGTTCATTTTTCCTATTTTCTTTTTGTAATCTTTCTTGCTGACTCAGGCAAATTTATCTGTGTCTTCAACTAACATTCCCAAAATGATCATTGGGACTTTGCTCCTTCCTATGGAAGGGGAGCTCTAAAATATAGCTAGTCCTCAGTCATTATGTAAGTTGAAAATTATTAAGTTGAAGATGCATTTAATATACCTAGCTTACCAAAACATTGTAATTTAGTCGTGCATGTGATGGTATGTTTGTCATAATTGAGTGGCTAACGGGGAGCTGTGAGGTCACTGACACTGTCCAGTATTGAGAGTAACATACCACATGTCACACGTCTTCTTCAGGAAGATGATCAAAGTCCAAAATTTAAAAAATATTCTTGAGTGCATATCCTTTTGGCACCATTGTAAAGGCAAAATATTTTAAGCCAAACATGAGAAGTTATGGAATTCCTATGTTACCATATTGGCATCAGGAAGTGAAGATCTTAGTGAAAGGATTCATCAAATTACAAACCAAACCAAATGGGAGCTATTTTCCTCATATTTCTGTAATTTCATATCCCCCCCCCCCCTTGTTTTCTGTCTTGCTCTCCAAGAAACTGGTGTGGTGATTCTAGGAGATGGAAGTGTTTTCTGCTTGGCAGAAATCTGGTTTCAAAGGACAGGAAGAAATCTGAAGAGATCCCAGAAGACAGAAAGCTTGAATTGTCTGATTATGCTGGTCTCTGGACTCATCTTTAAAATTTAGGGTTACTACATACTCTCCATTATTCTGGTTCTGCTTATCAAGGTGACCAGGATAAAATTCTAACTAGAAAAAAAAAAGCGATCATGTGGGCTTGGAGCATGCTTTGTGTTTCTGGCTCCCCTCCCCCCTACATTTTGTTTATGTATTTTTCTGTAAAATATCCTAGTTCCTCCATAACTTATAAACATGATTTACACGGAGGGTTAGCAGGTACAGTGGACTGGGTAGGAGCTCCTGTGGCTGCCCTGGGTGGGCTCGGTGAGGCTCATGTGGAGGTTGAGCTGCCACAACACTCCTTCCTGAGATTGTCCAGCCGCCTCTACCTTGGTGCTTGGAAGATTCCAGAATCTCCTCTGGGACCCCAGGCCCCTTGGTGGTGGGATCCTGAAGCCCCTGGCCAGCTGCTAGTGGGCAGGACCCCTTCTCCACTGTCTCCACCCAGGGCGAAAGGGAGGGAGGCATAAGGGGTGAAGGAGGAAGGTCAGAGGCCGATGGTTAGACTGAAGCTGCGCAGGAACTGCTTCATGGCCCCTGGGCCAGTGTGAGAGGCAGGGCTGGGAGCTTCTTCTCCAGGATCCAGTTGCTGTCCACAGAGCCTTTGAAGAGGAGGTTGTCCGTGGGCAGGTCCCGCTGGTACCTGAGGGAGAGGCTGGTGTCCTGCATCCTCGTGCTGGCTTCGAACTCTACACCTACCTGCTGCTGGTTGCTGGCTTTGTGGTAGTATGTCGCATGCTTGCCCACCTAGCCCAGCATGACCATTGCCAGCCCGTTGTTCATTGGGTATTTCCCTGCTACAGACATAACTGTGCCTCTTCCCCTGCCTCCAGTAGTAGACCAGCTCTCCAGCCAGGGCCAGGCACAGTGTGAGACTTTGGAGGTAGTGGGCCACAAGGAAGCCTGACCCCACCCAGACATAAGAGTGTCCTGGGTGTCCCCAGGGTGACAGCCACTGGGAAGTTGGAGATCAGTACTTGTGTCCACCTGTCGGCTCATCACCTTGGACGGCTGGGTCTGAATGGCCATCTTGGACCTAAGGCATGGGCTCAGCCAGAGGATGACCTGAGCATTGAGGCTTCCACTGTTGTCCGTGTCGCCCACTGGCATGGTGGTGCTAGGCAGCTAACACAGACATTTGGATCTGTGCCACAGAGAACATGAATAGCTGCCATAATTTCCTCATCTATTTATTGGATCTTATTAGATTGTATTTATATTTGAAAGCTGCCTCAAATCCCTTTGTGAGCAAAACAGGATATAGATGCATGAATGGAAGAATATAGCACTGTAATGAAAATGAGGGGAGAGTAAACCCAGCTCCCACAGATGCCAAGGCTCGCCCACACAGTGATTTATCACGATGCCTGGGATCTCACCGCCAGCCAGACTTCATTGAGATGAGCAGGTTGAGAATGAGCACACTTTTCTCCTATCAACACATTGATAATTTATGATTATATCTTCACATCCCTTGAAAACTGAAAGCAAGGGAATGCAATATTAGTGCCACGATTTAGGTTAAGGCAGATTAGATGGTTGTTATCTTAGAAGTCAGAAGGAAGGACCCTGGCAAAATGAGTCAGAAGACTGAAATTCTAAAAGCAAAGGAGATGAAGCTTACAGAAAAGTGTGAGACACATTGGTCATCTCTCCCTGGTATCAAGGGCATGGTAATAAACCTGTTCAGAGAAGCAGACCACTTCTTTCACAAGAGGCTGAATGAGTCACAAGGAGAATGCACCCCAGGGCCACAGGTCAACTCACACCTCTGCCATACTCTACTGAAGTTACATGTTCTGGAACCAATGATAACCTTTCTGTGTTAATTTCCCATACATGAAATAGAGATAATAATAGAATGAGTCTCATACACAGCCACATGGAACAAATTAGTTGATATTATCAAAGTGTTTAGTGTGTGACATCATCACATTGGCTAACTGAAATATGGGTGTGACCATGATCCAGGAAAGCACAGGATATTATCAAAGTCACAAATTACTTGTGATTTGGACTTCAAAATCTATTTTATTTTTCCTTTTAAGAGATATTCATAAAATAGAAGTATAGGATAAATACTAGAAGGAAGAGTTGGGGAGGCAAAGAATATGCCATACCAATGGAAGAGAACAGGGCTGGATGTGTGACTCAAGTGGTAGAGTACCAGCATAGTAAATGCATGGCCCTGACTTTAATCTTAAATCTCTCTCTCTCTCTCTCTGTCTCCCTCTGTCTCTCTGTCTCCCTCTGTCTCTCTGTCTCTCTGTCTCTCTCTCTCTCTCTCTCACACACACACACAGAGTTGTTTATTGTTTTGTTTTGTTTTGGGCTTTTTTGGACCAAATAAGATAGTTCTTAAATGCCGAGCCTTGTCATTACCAGAAGGTAATTTCTTCATGCTTATGGGAATATTGCAATCCCAGGGCGTATTGTAATCCCAGATGTTGAGGGGAGGATAATGGCAACAGAAACATAATGGGAGTCATAGACATAATTAAATTTTGCTAGCAGTTTTATTAAAAAGAAATAAAGCAATGCAGATAAAATGAGCTTTAATAATACATTTCATTTAAACCAATGTACCCACAATATTCCTTCAAAATGTAACCAAATGTAAAAAAATGGCATATTTCACTTTGTTTTTTCCTCCAACTAAGTCTTTGAAATCTAATGTATATTTTACATTTCCAGTGTAACTTAATTCAGATTAGGCACATTTCAAATGCTTATCCGATAAATGTGACTATTGGCTCTGGTAATGTTTAGAACACTTCTGTATCTTCAGTGAGAAGAATCCTGTAGAAGTAGCCTGGAGATTCCTCAACAACCATAGAAGTATCCTGTGATACAGCAACACCACTCTTGGTGTTGCTATATTTATACCAAATATTTATCCCAAATATTATAAGTCAGGATA
Organism: Dipodomys spectabilis; assembly: GCF_019054845.1. Lineage (NCBI taxonomy): Eukaryota > Metazoa > Chordata > Mammalia > Rodentia > Heteromyidae > Dipodomys > Dipodomys spectabilis. The sequence goes on from NW_024870775.1 coordinate 20,269,255, forward strand.
TGGTAAGGCCATTTATACAACCATGTTTGTTGCTGCACTATTCACCATAGCCAAGGTGTAGAAAATAGCCCAGATGCCCTTTGATGGATGAATGGATCAAGAAAATGTGGTATCTGTACATAGTGGAATGTTACTTATCCACTAGGAAGAATTATATTACATTATTTGCAAAGATGGACCTGAGAAAAATTATGTTAAGAGAAGTAAGTTAAGGTCAGCGAGAAAGGATCTAAATTATAAATATATAAGACATATACAGGTACATATGCATATGTAAACAAACATATTAACAGAAATATGGTATATACAGGGAAGAATTAAAATAGCAACTCTTTAAACCAACTAACAGTCTAACAAAATAAATACCAAGAAACTAGTACTTGAGGTGCTATAGGCAGGGAGAAGGGGGTGTTAAGGGGAAAGAGATATATGAATGATGAGAGGAAGCAGGAAAAGAAAATATCCAATATATATCCTATGAAATTAGGAAGCCTGAGAGGAGGGGTGGGGTTGGGAGGAAAAATAATGAGAGGGGTGATATTGACCAAGATGTATTGTGTTCTTGTAAAACTACTTGAGGATAAAAATATTGTAACAATGAGATGTACAGGACATTATGTCGAAAAATGAATTTTACAACTTTGGCATGGGGAGGGTGGAGGGGAGAAGGCAACAATGCTTGATAAGAAATGTACTCCTTACCTTGCTTATGTAATTGTAATCCCTCTGTATGGTATTTTCACAATTAAAAAAATGAAAAAAATATATAATTAAAAATACAAAGAATCTTTGCCAGTAATCTTCAATTATTACACACTGGAGATTCAACAATGTTTACTAGGAATAAATTTTTATTTCTGGGATAAAGTAAGTAATCCTTGCCTGTTCAAATTGAATTCAACCAAATTGAACTAGTTCAAATATAACTAGTTGAAAACTGGATCAAGCTGTTTTAATCTGGCAGGCCAGTGTGGCCAGTTTTAATAAGAGCAAAGATTTCTAGTTACTGCTATACTATTGAAAATAGTCTACCTCCATATATTATTACATGTTCTGATCATATAGTTTCACCTGCATTATTCTAGTCATTTCAAAAGATCTCAATAGTATCTTGCAAATTCAAAGTGGAATAGTCTGGTTCAAATAATATTTAATATTTTATCTATTTATGTACAAAAACATATTGCTAGACTCATGACACCATGGAAATGAAGTCAGAAAACAGGCTTAAAAACATTGGTCCATGTGATCAGGTATGATATCTCCAACCTCCTGATATGTACTACCTCATAGATTTCATTTTTCTACTAAAATCTCTAATCATTGTCAGCAACACAAGACTTGTGATTGATATTGCTTCATTCTAACTCTTGCGAATTTTATCTGTGTTGATTTCAACATACCAAATACCTGGAAAGAGATTTAATCAACAAGGGTCACATCTTTGTAATCATTCTCTACCAGCATTATAGACTTGTAAATGCTTAAATCTAAAATGTTTGTTTGTTTTTTGGTAATTATAAGTAGTTGTACAAAGGGGTCCAAAGTGGGTTTTGATGCTTAATCTTGGGGTGCAAAATAGAATAAGGGCCCTGGCTTCATAGAGTTTATGAGCTAATGGGAGAGAAACAAAGAAATGAATTCGCTCACTTCTGATATTTTTACATGATGAAAATGAGTTTACTCAAAGAGATGAAAAAGAGGAAACTGTGGAAAAAGCTCTACTGATTAGCATTTCGATAAAGTGAGATTGAGAATGGATTTGGAGGAGGAGGAAGTGTTATACTGGCAAAGGAAAATATAGAGTAACTATTTTATCATTTGCATTATTTATAATGAAAACAAAAGTGACTGCCAAATCTCCTAATTCCAGGTATGAAGGAAGTTTAACCTATGTTCCTTTCTAGATAGCAAAGGAAGACACTGAACCCTGAAAACCAATGCAAAAGAAAAACTGTCTAGAGAATAATGAAAGAAAAATGTTCCACATGTTTTCTGTCTGAGAGAAAATGGTGATTTTAAATGTGAGAGAGCCCTTGTATGGTGAAACTTATAGCCTGGAGAGCATTTCGGCAGGATTTTAAATTATAAAAGGGTAATATAACATAGATGTTTTCAAGGGTGTTGAGTAAAATAAAGGCTTGCCTTGCTGGCCCCACTTTCAGAAACCTTGAGTATGAGGAAACATAAGACCTGGATTAGTCACAGTTCTTTAAATAACAGGATCATGAACATCATATATAAATGTATATATCATCAGATAGATGAGACAATGAGAGAGAGGGGTGTAAATATTAATTTAATTGTAAGGAATTGGTCCATATAAGTACAAAAGGTAGAAAAATTAAAATTAAAAAATCCCTGAGACTGATCAACAGTCTCAACAGAAAACAAAAAGGAGTTGTAATTTCAATTCCAACTCTGTCCTTACCCTGGGAGGGTGGGGGGGGGGGAACTAGTTTTTTTCTACTAAGGCCATGAATAGGGATGAACCATGGTAATGCTTGCAGGGATAAGGTGAGGGTTACGTCCAAGAAAAGTTTTCAAAATAAAGAAAATGGAAGAATCAAATGTGTGGAGATGGGGAAGAAGTCTAAATTGCCTTACAAGTGCTTAGGTTGGATGACCAAGTGGATTTGGGTTCTATTACTCGGGATGGGAACATAGGAAGAAGAGCAATGACTGTAGGAGAAAGAAGGTATGTATGGATATTTAATGTATGTAGTGAATTCAGATTGGATGATAGCAAATTTGAAAAGCTGGTGGGGCTTCCAATGGACATATGCTAAATCTTCTGAGCTTGAGTTCACAGGAGGTTGGGAAACTTAGGAGCAAAGTGTGCGACTTATCTGCATACTGATGGGAGTATTCTGAAACAGTTTACTAGAACAGACAAATAGTTCGTGGAAAGAAAAAGGGTAGTAGGTCAAGGTTAGGAGAGAAATGACCCCATAGACACTTTGGAAGGAATAGAAGTAGAATGGAAACAGGAACAAATCACAACATCCAAGGCAAAAGGAAGAAACAAAGGGCATAAGGAATCAAAAATGCCAAACTGTGGGAAACTCCCTATACTGGTCCATGGTGCTCAGCAACAAGGAGTCCAATGGAAACTTTAGCAAGAGAAGCTGAATAGAGAAATGGGAAGGAAAGTCAGATGGCTATGGGTTGAAGGATGAGTTGAAGGAGAAGAATGGAAACTATGTCAGTATTTCCTATAAAAGGGAAACTATTTCCTATGAAAAGAAAAATTAAAAAGGCTCCAGACAAAGAAAAGAGAGAGAGGTGTTAAGGAGAAAGCAGAGCATGGGTTTGGGCTACAGAAAAAGAACCAGGTTAAAGGACAGGTAGAATTTGATGGAGGAAAGTCAAAAGCCTGATCTTGAAGAACTTATTTGTGACTGAAGAAAAGCAGAGCACCTGATTGCAAAAATAAATGTCTGTGTAATTGGGAAATCCTCTAACTGAAAAAGCTACGTAAGGAGATCATCATCAGAGTGTTGAGATCATCAGAAAGCAAGTAGATGAGAAGATAGTAAGGTTTGAAGTAATGAAAGGCTCAGGATAGCAAAGGAAGGGAAAAAGAAGAAATGGTAAAATGCCTGACTCCAAATGGAGGCTCTGAACTTTAGGCATCAGTTGCTACTAGCAGGTGATGCTTTGCTAGATGGCTGATACTGACTGCTGAAGATACAGGCGACTATGTAGCTGAAAGCATTAATGAAAGAAATCTTCCAGTGGTTGAACACTTTAATTCTTCCACTCTCTTTATTTTACCTTAGGGTGGCATTACAGAAAAATCACCAAAATATTTCCAGGCTACTTCCCTTTAAAATTTGACTGACTGAACTTCTTAATCTTTTACTCTCCTTAACTATTTTAGCTTAATGTGGAAGGAAGAATAATTAGAATTTTTCTCGAATGTTAAAAAAATTCTGCAATCCATGGGTCCCACTCTATTGGGTAAATAACAACAGTAGCTTAGCTTTAAATATTACAGACCCTTCCAGTCACCCTTCCAGAAATCTGAATAAAGAATTAAAAAGATGCATGTGTATACAGGTGCATGCATTTGACACAGTACAGACCTTTCACTGGAAAACTAAATATCATTCATGCTGAGTAGTTTTGTTTTTTATTTGTTTGTGTTTTCTTCTGGCATTATTGAAAGGGGAGCAAATCTACTTCCTCTGTCTTCACAGAAATGGAAATTAGGGTTGGAAGTAAGCAATTAAAATCCCCAAGAAGACTGTATTGAAGATGAATTACAATAAGTTAGAAACACCATATGGAGCAGATCAAATCTGATATTGAGCCAGGAAGAAAATGGCAATAAAGGTCTAGAATTCAAGGGCAAGCTTTTCCTGCCCCTTCGCTCGCTGTGAGGTGCAGGATTTCCACACATTTGGTGTACGAATCATTCACTGTGTTGCAGCCTCTGGTGCAGGACCATATGTGTTGTATTCCACACACTACAGGATGAGATGGAATTGTCTGCCAGTTTCTCTTTAGCCTTGTATTACGGCATTTTACATCTTGCCTCTACTGTTATAACTCATTAAATTAATTAGAGAAGCTTTTAAATATTTGATATCTTCCACTACTCCAGCCTCCCACATACATGACTGATAGTTGCACAAGGCTGTGCCTAAAATCACTACTGTAATCCATTTGGGTCTAAAACCCAATCTCATGGAAAATCTAATCAGCTAATTGATTAGACACTAAATTATACTTTTCTCTAACTTGGCCTTGCTCCTGCTTCCAATTTAAAAATGTTATAATTGCTGACTGTTTTTCCAATCACCCTTCAGCCATTTTGATTAGTTTTTAGAAGTCAAGAGCAGCAACCTGGTGGATACTATATTCCCAGCTTCTGAATCCTCCCCTTCATTCCTTCCTTCCTTCCTTCCTCCATCCATCCTTTCCTCCCCTCCTCCCTCCCTCCCTCTCTCCTTCCCTCCCTCCTTCTTTCTCCTTTCCTCCCTCCCTCCCTCCCTCTCTTCCTTCCTTCCTTCCTTCCTTCTTTCCTTCCTGCCTTCCTTCCTGCCTTCTTTCCTGCCTTCCTTCCTTCTTGCCTTCCTGCCTTCCTTCCTTCTTGCCTTCCTTCTTGCCTTCCTTCCTGCCTTACTTCTTGCCTTCCTGCCTTCCTTCCTTCCTTCCTTTCTTCCTTCCTTCCTTCCTTCCTTCCTTCCTTCCTTCCTTCCTTCCTTCCTTCCTTCCTTCCTTCCTGCCTGCCTGCCTGCCTTCCTGCCTCCCTCCCTCCCTCCCTCCTTCCCACTCTCTCTCTTTCTCTTTCTTTTTTCCTTCCTTCCTTCCTTTTTTCTTTTCTTTCCTTTCTTCCTTGTTCCTTCCTTTCATTCTATCCTCCCTTTCTCATCCTTGTTCTCTCCTTTTGTATATCTCTCTCCTTCTCTCCCTCCTTCTACTTCTCTTTCTGTCCCTCCCTCCATTTCTCCTTCACACCATTCCTCTCTCCATTCTTATCTTACTCTCTCTTTTCTTTCTTTCATAATTACAGCAAGAATTTATAAGCCATCACAGATAGCTCTTGTAATACTTTTTTTCTAGTAGGATAACTTCATAAACAATTGGCAGATTGAGTAATCTAGCTTAAACTTAACTTTATTCACATTTTGGGCCAATTATATTTTATAAAGAGCTATGCTAGGCATTGTCCTTTTCCTATGTCCATTAGATATTAATAACCAATCACCTGAAATGGTAATGATCAAAAATATCCCTAGCTAGGGATAGTTTACACCAGTAAACTAGGGGTAGTTTACACCAGTAATCCTAGCTACTCAGGAGTTTGAGAGCTGAAGATCATGTCTCAAAGTCAGCCTGGGCAGGAAAGTCTGTGAGACTCTTATCTCTAATTAACCCCTAGAAAACTAGAAGTAGAGTTGTGTCTCAGAGTGGTAGAATGTTTGCCAGCCTTGAGTGAAGAGCTCAGGGACAGCACCCAGGCCTGGAGTTCAAGCCCTATAACCAACAGGGGAGAAAAGATATGCCCCTAGACGTTGTCAAATAATACCTGAAACATCATCCTTGCTTTAAAACCCCTTCTTGTAGGTAATTTTTGGAACCTTGAAAAATATACATCAATTACAATACACTCATTCCTCTACAAAGAATAAATAGCATTAGGAGGAACAAAGCATTAATCCTTACAGAGCATTTTAATAGTGGGTAGAAACAAATCACCAATCCATGAGAAAGTATATGAGAAAGGAAGAGAAAGAGAGAGAGACACAGAGAGACATGAAGAGACACACAGGTAGACAGACAGAGAAGCAGATAGAGATAAAGAAACAGAAACAGAGAAAGAGAATATGTGTGTGTGCATGTGTGTGTGAGTTTGTGTGTGTATGTGTGTTGTCGGTGTGTTCTTAGAAGCATGAGAATTCCAGAAGCTAGAAAAACTAAAGTAAGTTAAGGAAAAAGTGCCCCTGAGCAGGAATAAGAAGTGGAAAGGGGTGACTAAGAAACTGAAAGCGAAACTCTCTGTTCACATTTTCCTCTGTTCTATCTCAATTGAGCTGGTCAGTAAAATTGATTGCCACTTTCCCTGCTCTCATCTACCACACCCAATCCATTACAAATCCTATTGACTTTATCTCTCAGATATCTCTTACCCCACCCACTGGTTTCCATCTCCATTACCACCTCACTAGTCCAAATTAACACCATCTCTTTTCTGAACTACTGTAATATTTTCTAACTGTCCAGGAGATTCCAACCTGGCCCTAATCCAATTAAGCCTCAGCCTTGTAGTCAAGAGATGTTTTCCAAAGTTCACATCCAGTCAGGGCCTCCACTACTTCATATCCCTCAATGTTTTTATTATTCTTTTAAAAAGTTTTTTTTTTTAATTGCTCAGACCAGCATGGTTTCACACTTGTGTCCCTCCAGCCTCATTACTTAACATGGTCTTATTTCATTCACTTCTACTCCCTCTTTCTTCCTCCTCTTTTTTCTATTCCTTCTTTGCACATCCTGTTATCTTCATTTTGAATGAACTTCTTTTTATTCATTCCCAGATCTCAGTGGTACCTTGTATAAATTTTTATCAATATCATTTTCTATCAGATTGTTTACTTTTAAGAGCTAAAAGAGATCTGCTCTATTTGCATCTCAGAAGACCATAATATCAGCATATAGCCTTTGTCCTATAAATATATATTTTATTGTTGAATGAAGAAATTCATAAATGAATGAATAATATTGCCAAATAATACATAACAGATCCCTGCAAGTAGGAATAACTTTGTGTAAAATGTTATTCACTCAGTCTGATTACATCATAATCAATTCATGTGGAAAGGAAGCCATGAGCTCTTGGCCAGCAATACTCGCATAAATGTCTTTGTATTTTCCTCAGGGACCTTACTATGTGCCAAGAGCTGACTAGATGCGTAATAAAGAATGAATAAGCAAGTGAGCAGTGCGTAGATAGTTGGATGGATGGCTAGACTGATGGAAGACAACTCTGAATGATGAACTCCATGAGGTTAATTTTTCTTTTTACATCATACCACTGAATATTACTGAAGTCCTTTCAACATTAATCTCCGTGTGTTTTTATTTCCTTCTATTCTTTTTCAATGCTTTCATGTCAGAGTTCTGAACAAAAGTCAGCTTCAAGGTTAGGAAAGACAGAGGTAGGCCTAGTAGCATACATCTGTAATCCCAGTGCTTGAGAAGCTGAGGAAAGGTGGTTATGAGTTTGAAGACAGTCAGAAAGAAAGGAAGAAAGAAAGAAAGAAAGAAAGAAAGAAAGAAAGAAAGAAAGAAAGAAAGAAAGAAAGAAAGAAAGAAAGAAAGAAAGGAAAGAAAGAAAGAGAAAAGAGAGAGAAAGAAAGAGAGAAAGAAAGAAAAGATTGATTAAGGCTTAAATAATCTGGTACACTGGGAAGAAATTATTGTAAAACTGTCTCTGGTAAATAGAATTTTGAAATACTTCCTAGACCATATTCTCTGGATTATAGAGAGTTTGTCTCTCTTGGCCTCTTGTCTGGGTATTTGCAAAATAAAAATAAAAGCAGGATCCCAGGATGATTAGATGAAGACAGTCACCTATGGCAAAAGTTGGCTAATACAATGAGTGGCATTCGATTTGTACTCTCAAGGCAACCTATTTTTATTTCCTAGGTGTAACTTTCTTGTACAGTCATGATGATAGTGGTTTTGGTAAGCACTTCATTAAATTCTATACTTGACAGATAGCCACATGCATGAGCTTACTTATTCTTTGTGATTACTAGGTATTATGTGTTAAGGGTAAGAAAATGAGACTCAGAGAAATCAATTACTGGATCTTAATTCATACTTTCTTTCTTCTTTTTTTTTTGTGCCAGTCCTAGGGCCTGGGCATTCCCAGTCGTCTCTTTGTATTTTTTTGTTAAGATAGTGGAACATGAGAGAAAATAGAAGGTGATCATAATAGATCTGTTACATTTATACACAATGGTTTTGCAGATTGCTTCAAAAACTATGTTTAAGCTCAACTGTGGCCAATACCTGTTGACATTTGTGTGAGTTCACATTTATGAATACAATGCTTTAGATGCATTACCTAATGTGATTCCTAAATAATCTATCAAGTAATATCCCAGTTTAATGATGAAGTTGGTAATACTCAATCTAAGGTCTGTAGCCAACAACTCTGCCACATCTCCATCAAAAGTCTTGAGAGGGTTATTCAATGTCCTATTTGTAATAATTCTGACAAATTCCTTTACCAAGGTTAGGAAAGAAGAAACATCATTATCTAAGGACAAACAAGAAGACAACTTGAAATAGTAAACCAGTGGGAGATAGAAGCAGGACTTGATTCAAAGAAAACTATGAAGGAATCCTTTAGTAGTGTGTGAAACTTCTGAGGTTGTCTGTTGGGATAACTAGAGTGAAGAGTATTATGGTGAGAATTCATGCAGCTCTGAAGATAATTCATGCTTGAGAAAGGAAAATAGCCTATCAAAATTAGTAGTTTCTCTGAAAAGCTTTAGACTAAGGAAAAAAATTGGAATTAATTGTGAGTTGATAGAATAGAAATCTGGGGAAATGGCTTAGAAACTTGGCATAAAAGTTAGAAAACTGAAGTAGAAAGGTCAGAGAAAAGTATAATGATGACCATGTGGAAAGAGGATGAACAGAAGATGATCTAACACTAAATTTATCCATCTAAGTATATCAGTTCAACATAACTTAAAAATAGAATATTGCCAATAACAACAATAACAATAATAATAATAGCTAACATTTAGGATCTAAAATGTTCCAGGTGCAATTCTAAACACAAGGCAATTGAATTCCCCAGTGATTGGACAGTCAATGTTGACATTACAATAGGATTATGGAATGATGTTTTCTCCCCTTGGTCCAAGCCCTGACTCGGCCTCTATTAGCTATGGTAGAACAAGGACAGGTTAATGTCCATCTTGTTTCCATTGTTTCCACATCTCTAAGATGGGGATGATAATTATACCTACCATAAAGGATTGTTTGAGGCCAAATGAATAAATACATGTAAAGAAGCCTACCTAGAAAGTATCAGATACATGGTAAGTGCTCTGTAGGAACAGGTTGAGCAACCCTAAACTGCAAAGTTTGCAACATTGTTGAACACCAAGTTTCTAAGCTATTTCTCCAGATTTCTATTCTATCAACTCACAACTAATTCCAATTTTTTCCTTAGACTAAACCATTTCAGGGAAACTACTAATTCTAGTAGGCTATTTTCCTTTCTCAAGCATGAATTATCTTCAGAGCTGCATGAATTCTCACCATAAACCAAGGTACTCTTCACTCTAGCTATCCCAACAGACAAACTCAGAAGTTTCACACACTACTAAAGGATTCCTTCATAAGAGGTTTCTTTGAATCAAGTCTTGCTTCTATCTCCCACTGGTTTACTGTTTCAAGTTGTCTTCTTGTTTGTCCTTAGATAATGATGTTTCTTCTTTCCTTACCTTGGAAAAAGAATTTGTCAAAATTGTTACAAATAGGACATTGAATAACCCTCTCAAGACTTTTGATGGAGATGTGGCAGAGTTGTTGGCTATAGACCTTAGATTGAGTATTACCAACTTCATCATTAAACTGGGATATAATTCTTGGTAGAGTATTTAGGAATCACATTAGGCAATACATCTAAAGCATTGCATTCATAAAAGTGAACTTACACAAAGCACAAATAGAAAATTCCACACCATGAAATTTTGTTTCAAGCAAAAAATTATTTAAAGCATTGCATAAAATTACTATTAGGGCTAGGTGTTGATGTCTCATGTCTGTAATCCTAGGTACTCAGGAGACTGAGATCTGAGGATCACAGTTGGTTAAAAACCAGCTGGGCAAAGAAGTCCATGAAACTTGAGAAGTTGTCGCCAATAAATTACCAAAAATTTACAAGTGGAGCTATGGCTTAAGTGGTAACACATTAGCCTTGAGCAAAAGAAATCCAGGGACAGCACCTGGGCCCTGAGTTCAAATCCCAAGCCTGGCAAGAATAATAAAACCCTTTAGGTTATGTATATAAGTGATATACCGAACATAAATAAATTTTGCATTAGGCTGTATCCTGTGCCCAACATCTTTCTCCCCTTCCATGCACCACACATTCCTAAGTTCAAAAAAATTCTTTCCATCCCAAGTATTTTTAATAAGAGATATTTTTAAAATTACTATTAGCCCTGTTTTACATACGAAGAAATACAAACATGAAGAAGTAACTGACTCACAGTGCTACTACTACTGTTTATATCTAGGCCTCCACTCCCAGGATCCATTCTCTTAACCAGAATTTTCTTTTGTAATGTGAAGAATACTGGTGGTACCTAGGAGCATATTTAGAGTTCTGGAGTCAACTAGCAAAGGCTGAGATCTACCTTTCCCTTTGGAGACCCATAAGAAATAGAATAATAATAGATAGTCATCTCCCAAACATGTTTGCTTCCTAATCCTAGAATTTATGAAGGTATTATGCTACCTAATGACAAAACAAAATTAAATATAGAGATATAACTGAGATCGCTGGTCCACTGACCTTAAAATAGTGATATTGCTGAGGCACTGACCTTGAAATAATGGTATTAACCTGCATTAGCGGAGAAGACTCAATGTAACCCCAAGTCCTTGCAGATGAGGGAACAGAACAGTCTGCAAGGATGAACTCAAGACTCGGTCATTACAGGCTATGAAAATGGAGGAAGAAACCTCCAGCCATTCAAGTAGAAGCTGGCCACATCCTGAAGGTAGAAAAAGAAAAAAAAAAAAGCCAGTCTCCTCTAGGACCTATAGAAGGGAACATAGCTCTGCCAATACTGTAGGTGTGGTTTGGAGGGGGTGAGAGGTCTTGGGCTTGACCACAAGGCCTAGGTGCTGTCCTTGAGATTATTTTGCTCAAGGTTACAGCTCTACCACATGAACTACATCTCTACTTCTTGCTTGTTGCTGATTATTTAGAGATAAGAATCTTTTGGACTTTTACTGGTTGGGCAGGCTTCAAACCTCAATCCTCAGATCTCAGGCTCCTGAGTAGCTAGGATTACAGTTGTGAGCCATTGGTACGTGGTTTTGCCAACACTTTTATTTAGTTCTAAAGAGGTTTAGACCTCTGATCTCTAGAACCATAATGAAAGAAATATGTGCTGTTTTAAGCCACTACATGTGTAGCAATTTTTTTTCCAGCAGCAATAGAAAAATGTTAGAGGAGCTTACAATGTAGTTTCAGAGGAAAGGAAGCAAGGACTCTACTGTATATTGAAGACTTACTTCATGGTATACATGATGGAAATAGTACTGAGGTACCAGTTTAAAAGTTTGAGATTGAGGATCTTAAGGGGTCTGCGTTCAAATTCTGTCTTCATCCGTGGTAACTGCTATTTGGGAAGTAATGGAACATCTTTAGGCTATGCACTTTTTCATCAGTAATGTAATGGTAGTAAATCTATTTCATTGTAAGAATTGATGGTGATGCCTCCTGAGATTGTATCTGTTATCCAGTAACATACTTTGCAACTGAGAAGTATCTTTACTGTCTTCATTTTACCCATGGGGAACAAAGGGCAAAGAAGAGAATAATTTGAAATAATAAACCAGTGGGAGATAGAAAAAGACTTGATTCATAATGTTACAATCTTATTATAAAAATCCCTTCCACTACATCTCATTGCTTTCATCAAATGACTTTAAAAAGGCATTGCTAACATCAGTAGTGGATAAACTACTTTGGCTTCATTTACTCCTTTTCCAACAAGAATTGAGAGTTGCTTGGTCAAGCTGAATGCTTGAAGAAGGAACCTTTATTAGCCTTTCTCACACTGCTACACACAGGCACACTGTCCTAGGAGCAGAGCATGCCAGCTACCTGCGTGATTCCAGACCCAATGGTTACTGTTGCTTATAGAGGTGTGGTTGTCCAGGTTATATGTGTGGTTGTACAGTCTATAGAGAACCCATGATTTCTCTAACTTTACCATCAGCAATTGTGCTAAGCATTTATACTAGCAATTAAAACTAAGTAGTTGTAATACACGAAAAGAAATTCTCTAAAGAAAGTAAACTATTGTCACAAATCAAGATCAGTTCACAACAAGAATATAACTGACAAAAGCAAAACAATGAGAAAACTATGAACTTACCTACATCTTTTGAGAAACATGTTAGGAAACATTTCACAAAATGCCCTTATCATTGCATTATGTTTAATAGCAACCAAGTATTACCAAGGCTGGAAAAACAAATGGGTAAGTTGGTAGGTTACCAAACTCCTTCTCAGAATGAAATTAGATAGAGTAGATACATTGCTGTTAACTATGTTACAAAACAGAAGGCTGGAAAACAAAGTTCATGCTAGGAATAAAGCTATAGACTTGTCCAGTTCGAATTGTAGCTTGAAACTGTCTGAAATGGATCTATGAACACATATGTGTGGGTTCATTAAATCATAACAGACTTTAATGAAATGCATTAAAACTTTTTGTTTAGTTTTTTTTTGATAAATACATTTTGAGTGGTAGCTTCCATGTAAGAGTAGGTTTATTATAAGATAGGCCCTATTTCCATACAGGATTGCAATGAAGACAGGAAATCATGTGACTAGATATGGGAGTTGAAAGAAACAACATACTAAGGTAGGGAAATGAAGAAAGGTATTTTGGAAGAGCTGATTTAAGATATAAGGTATGACTAAAGGGTGGACTTCAGCAGAAGGGATGGAAGGACAGCCAAATATGGGTGTGTGCTCAGTGTGTGTGAGGAGCAGGAATGAAATAAGAAACTGACTGACTTACTCCATCAAAAAAATTTATGAAGAAACTTCCATATGCTATGCTCATTTGAGGGCAGTGCGATGAAGGAGACAGATGGTATCTATACCCTCATAGCAGGTTGTAAAATTTGCTCATAGATACAGTACATTCAAAGAAAGAAATCATGGATGATATCAGTCCTGTGTAAAAGCAAAAACAGATTCTTGGCTTGCAACAAGCATTTTTCTTAATCTACTTCACCATATGAAAAGGGTGCATTTATGACTGCTCAAAATAAATGCACCACTAGCAGATAGAGCCTAGTCTGGGAAAGAAGAAAAATATGCTTTTCTTTTCCTTTGCTTTTGTTTTAATAGAAAAGAGACCTTGAAAACTCCTCTAGAATTGCTAATATAAATGCTTTCATTTCATAAATGAATAAGAATATCCATAAGAGATTATCTAATCTCTGAATTGATACTAACTTGTTGAGTTTAGATATGCTAGCCACTTAATACTGGTAACAGTATATACTAGCTGTCGCTGTAACTTTGGGGTTTTTCCTCTCTCTCTCTCTCTCTCTCTCTCTCTCTCTCTGTGCTGGTACTGGGTCTTGAACTCAGGAACTCGACACGCTGTCCTTTCAGTTTTATCTCTCAAGATTACCACTTGAGCCACACATGTGCTATTGGCATTTTGTGTGTGTGTGTGGTTAATTGGAGATTAAAACCTCAGTCTTTCTTTTGTGTATATAATATTATTGTAAAAATATTGTACAGAGGGGTGACAGTTACATGAGTAAGGTAATAAGTACATTTCCTATTGAGCATTGTTACCTCTTCATTTGTTTTTTCCCTACCATCCCTTCCCTCTGTACCTCCCCAACTCCTCCCGCCCCCCCCCCCCCCCAAGTTGTAAAGTTCATACTCAACATAGTGTCTTGTCATCTCATTGTTACAATGGGTAAACCTATATCCTTATTTCAGCATTTTTTTATTTCCCTTCCCTTTCCCAAATTAGAAAAATGTATATACAAGATGTAGGGCACTGGAATAAAATACAGTGACAACAGGGGTTATATCATGGGGGAAGAACATTCAAAAGAAACAAAAAAACACATGGTACATTATAAGTACATTAAAAACAACGGCAAGAAAGATAAAACCACTTGTATCTCTATCTTGCAGTTCATTTTGCTTAGCACGATCTCATATGGTCACAGGTACATAGATTTTGAGCCTTTCGGCTTGTCCTAGACATTTGCTAGTTATTGAAAATAAGGGAAACCATGGGACCTATGTTTCTTTGGAGCTTACTTCACCTAATATAATTTTTCCAAGTCTGTCTATTTCCTAACAAATGAGGCAGTGTTATTCTTTCTGATGGAGGCATAGAATTCCATTGTATAAATATACCACATTTTCTTGATCCATTCATCTACTGAGGGGCATCTGGATTGGTTCCATAGCTTAGCTATGGTAAATAATGCTGCAATAAACAGAGTTGTACTGGTAGCTTTAGTATGATCTTGTTTGTGATCATTCAGGTAAATGCCCAAAAGTGGGATTGCTGGGTCATAGAGGAGCTCTATGTAGAGTCTTTTGAGGAACCTCCATACTACTTTCAAAAGTGGTTGAATAAATTTACATTCCTGCCAACAATGAAGTAGGGTTCCCTTTTGGCCACATCCCCTCCAGAATCTTTTGTTATTAGATTTCTTGATTATAGCCATTCTAACTTGGGTGAGGTGGAATCTCAATGTTGTCTTGATTTGCATTTCTTTTATGTAAAACCTCAATCTTTCTTGCCTGGGCTAACTTTGAACCATTATTCTCAGATCTCAGTTTCAGTGGTCCATTCAAGTTGAGGTTTTATAATAGATTATCCAGGGAACTGAAATGAACAATAACAACAAAAAAATGGCAGGTTCCCGAGTCCATTTCATTTCCAACTAGTATAGCTGCTTTTAGTTCTGTGTTCTTATTCCTAAAAATTACTCTAGTGAGCAAACAATTGAACCTAGAAACTGAGCTAGCAATTGAGAGCTAAAAATTGATATTAGATGTCACTTTGGGTTCTCTCTGTTTCCATGTTTCCTATATGAGTCTCAAGTGGCAATGTTCATTTTTGGATACATTCCTGGGACTTGCACAGATCTGTGTAGGAATGTGGTACCCTCATCTGAAAATGGAAGATTCTGCTTCTCAAGGGAATGCAGCCTTCACAGTGTAGTGAATGGTGATTGGCTTGCTAGAGCTTTGGGATTTCTTTATGCCAGTTCACCAGGGTCAAACTTCCAGGACTGACAAGGGTCCATATGCTCCAAAAGTGTACACTCAGCCCTTTCACAGCAGGCAAATAGAAATCCCCAGCTGGGTTTAACATTCTTGTTTTGTTCTCTAATCAGCAAAAATTCTTTTCCCTTCCAAGTCAGTATTTGTTCATGTGTTTCCTGAGGCCTGGAAGGAAGGATATTAAGCAGAGAACACACCCAAGCATATAAGTGGATAGATTAAAAGATCCAGATGGACACCCAATGTACGCACATAAATACAGAAAAAAGCCAAACTGGAACACTAAGTGGTGGCTCTTACTGTAAAATGGCACTGAATACTGCCATTTCTTCTATTTCTAAAACATTTAAATTTCAGGGCTCATTTGCTGTACTGGTTGTATAGCCATTGGTGACCCAGGGGACTTCTGCATTCCCTGCTAGTCTTTTTCCTATTCTTTTTAAAGGCAGTAAATTTATTTTTCTTAACAACTAGTTCTATTTTTTTTTTTTTTTACACAGTGCCCTGCCACTTCCTGAACCTCTCATTGCAAAGCCAGGGGTAAAAGGAAAGGTCCAAACTGATTCTCATCTCTCCTGAAAACTGACTTTGGGCCATGTGTATATGAATACCTGGAACTGTTTGAATGCTCCCAGCCTCTCCTAGTAGTCACTTCACAGGTCAAGAAAAACATGAAAAGAAATGAAGAGTCAGAAGTTTTCATGTTCATGGACCACCTGGGAGCCAGATACCTTTCACAGAGTGATGGTAATCCTGAGGGAGCTGTGGATCTTTATTGTTTTCATGAGATTAGGATATTTGATAAATGTCACAAATAACTATTTGAGTGATGAATCAAATGTAGCACTACATGCCATGTCTCACTATAGCTGAGATCCAGGACTCTGAGACCCATCCTGAACCTTCAGACACCTGATTGCCATGGTCATTTAGAAAAGGGATCCAGAAAGGATAGCAAAGTTTTGCATAAGAATATTTTTTAAATATTGTTATACGTTTAAATGTTCTTAAATGAAAAAGGCAAAGCTACATTTACAGGAAACCCTGCTTGCTAAGCAATTCCATGTTATGTGTTAGAATTAAATAGAATGGGGAGGGTAGAAACACTGTTGTTTCCATCACTGAAAGAAAAGAGAGACTCCCCAACACCCCAGGATGAACTGGAATGCAGTAGGGGTAATTGGAGTGTTTTTCACAAGTATGATTAGATTGCTGGAACTAACACTTCCAGAAAACTCACATGTCCAGTTTAAAACCACAGATGCTTTGCTTTCCCCAGAAAATATCTTATACTTGTTAGGTGCCAAATAAAAGCTCTTTGGATAATTACTGAATTAACGTGAAACAGTGAAACTCAAACTGACAAAAGCTCAACATCATTACGTATGCATACTGAAAACCATGCAAATCTACAAACAGTCTGTAATATTAGCATGGGTTAATTTTCATGTAGCAGAAACTTCTGAGATCCAGAAACCTGGAATCCCGGCTTTGTGTCTTTACACTTACACTGCCTTAGGAAGTACACAAAGTCATCTTGCTATATTATCTGAGAAGAGACCTTTGACTAGACTAGTGTCCCCACCTGGGATCCCTCTTTCGGGCAACAACTGCTTAGAATTGTTGAGGTTTTGAAATAATGAGTGTCATGATTTGTTATTATCCTTTCCTCTTATGTTAGTGAAGGAATAATGAGGTGTTTGTTGTTGTTGTTGTTGTTGTTGTTTTGATAATATTGGGGTTGACCTGAGGACCTTGCACTGCTCAGTTTATCAGCTTACTGGCTCAGCTGGAACTCTACAATTTGAGCCATTCATCCAGTCCTGCTTTTTGCTGGTTATTTTGGTGATGGAGACTAGTTAATTTCCCAGGGTGACTTCAAATTGCCATCTTCTGAATCAAACTTAAAAGCAGTTAGGATTACAGACCTGAGCACCAGTGCTTGGCTTGAAACAAGGTTTTGTTTTGTTTTGTTTGTTTTTAAATCTCCATGGAACCCTGTTCTTCTGAGAGGTGATTAAAAGATGTTGTATTAGGGGAGAAAAGGGAGTGGGAAAACTGAAGTAGGAATCTCTAGCTCCAAATTCTAACCTTCTATCTATAGCAGATTTACTTGTATATATTTTCTGTATCTTGGACTTCCAAGTAAGCAATCAACTGGAGAAGTAGTTCTATTGACTATAAAAGATTGAAGACCATTGAATTAACCTCCTTTATTTAAGTTAGAACGACAAAAATGGTAAACAACATAAACATCCCTGAACGGATGAATGGATAATCAATTGTAGTATATTCATACAACTGCATACTATTCAGCATTTTAAAAAGCCTTATACAAGGAACAATATGAATGAGCTAAGAAATACAGTTTACAGGAGTATACAGTTTATTATTTTATTCATATAATGTCATTTACATGCTTACTCATCTTCTCACATACAATTAGCTGAAAAAGACTATAAGAGAACTTGGTGAAATTATAGAAACATTGTATTGTTTGCTCTAGCAACTAATTACCCATATACATTTTTTTGGGGGGGGAGGGGTCCGGTCATGGGGCCTGAACTCTGGGCCTGAGCACTGTCCCTCAGCTCTTCAGCTCAAGGCTAGCCCTCTACCATTTGAGCCACAGTGCCACTTCTGGCTTTATTTTCTTTTTGCTTATGTGGTGCTGAGGAATCGAACCCAGGGTCTCAGGCACGCAAGGCAAGCGCTCTACCACTGAGCCACCTTCCCAGCCTACCCAGATTTTTTTTTAAAGCATTGAGTTACAGACTTAAGATTTGTGCAATTCCCTCTATGTAAATCATGTTATGACTTCTAAAAGCAGGCATATTCTATTGATTTTCTGGTCATTGTGGTAAGAAGAGTAATGATAAATCAACTAAGTTCCCGAGATATTGAGAGGGAGCAATCAAAATATTTCCATGTCCCTATAATAGAGTCTATCTCCTCACTCTCATCTCCTCAAACACAAAACACTGACACATGAATTTACATAATGTACACACCCATTCATTTATTCTCTATTAATATTGCTTACTTTCTTACCCATTTCCTCTTTTCTCTATCTTCTTTCCAGACTTTGCTAGGTTTCTAGATTTTTTTTTTCGGTCGCAGGGCTTAAACTTTGGGCCTGAGCGCTGTCCCTCAGCTCTTCAGCCCAAGGCGAGCACTCTACCACGTGAGCCACAGTGCCACTTCCTGTTTTCTGGTAGTTTATTGGAGATAAGAGTCTCATGGACTTCCTGCCTGGCATGGTTTTGAACCATGATCCTCAGATCTCTGACTCTTGAATAGGTGAGATTATAGGCATGAGCCACCGCTATCTGGCTCAGGATTTGTAGATATTGAAAATAAAAAAACTTTCATGTATAAGTGAATATTAATGATATAATAATATGATATAGTAATAATAATGATATAGTAATAATAATGATATAGTAATATGAATAATATATAATCCTTATTTTGGGTACTATTTTGTATTCCTACCAGTTCATGAGGATATCTGATAGATCATGAATGTGTGCAACAAAAAATTCTAGTCACAGGAAAGCTTTTCTTTTAAACTTATACCTTTGATACATCTCAGTGACAGATACATAGAAAATAATAATTAACATTTATGGAGTACTTACTATGAAATAAGTTATAGACAATGTGTATAGATTAACCTAAGTTTTTTTTCCCCAACAAAACTTTGAAGTAAATACAGAAAAACCAAAGGCACAAAGAGATTAAAGTAACTTTCCTAAGGTTATACGTGAAATAAGTGGAGGAACAAGTAGAACATGGGCAGTGTGGCTCTCTCAAGAGTTATGTTGCAGGACAAGAAGCATCTCCGACTATGCAGACACAATGTATTCACTGTAAGCTCCTTGTGCCCTCTTAGAACATTAGTTCATGGCTAGATGCTTTTCCTGTGGTGTCCTTATGGTGTTCTGTTTCAAAGACTTTTCAAACCTATTATCTCCCTGGTGATGCTATTATGCCAAAGATCATTGAATTTTCCTGTAAGGCAATAAAAAAGTAAGCAAAGAAATGGAAGACATTCATGTGCCTGGCCAGGCTGATGGCAGGGACTCCAGTATGCCTTTGACTTTAGAGCAAGTAAGGGAACCAGGCTTCATATTTATTCAGCTCTGCAGCACTGAGCCCATATGTAGCACAGATAGGAGCATGCTTGATAAAGGTGTAATACAGAGGGACCCAAGTCATGGCAATACTTGTCTGCCTTGTCTTAACTACTCAAAAAGACTGCTGCAGCAAATCACTACAGACAGGATGGCTTCAAACATGAACAGGATATTGTTTTACTCTTCTAGAGGCTACAGTCAGAAATCAGTCCACAGAACTCTAATTCATTTAAAGCCTTAAGTGTGGTTTCTTCCTTGCTTTAATGGACAAAAAATACATATATTAATCAATGTGATGTTTGACAAATTCTTACACTGGAATAATTAAATCAAGTAAATTGATATATTCATCACCTTCTTATTGTTTTATGGTGAGCCCATTTACAACCTCTTCTTTTACCAAGTTTTAAATGTATAACACATTATTACTAATTATGTTCACTATCCTGTATAATTGATTTCTAAAGCTTACAAATGAAATTTTGGAGTCTTTGATCAACATCTTTCCCTTTCTCTTCTCATCTTCCCCGTTCCCCTCATTACTCCTGTAAATTCAACTTTCTTCAGATTTCCTTATAAGTAAGATTATGTGATATTTGTTTTCCTGTGCTTGGGCTTGTTTTGATTAGCACAATTCCCACCAGTTTATCCATATTGTTGTAAATGACACAACCTCTTCTTTTCTAAGACTTAGCTTATTTTATAGTATATGGAAGTAACCTCAGTAGAATAAAGAATGACTAGATCTAGAGGTGCCTAGATCTAGCTACACAGTGAGATATTATTTACTCTTTGCCTTTTCAAGATTTTGGTGGTTCCAAGCTTCCCTTGGTTGGTAGTCATAGCATTTCAATCTTTTCTATTGTCGCACTGGGTATCCCTATCTCTTTGTGTGTTCACATGACCATCTTCTCTTCGGCCAGGAGTACATAAATGTTCTTTAAGGACCAGCTTATGATATTCATATATCACACCCGTTGGATTAAGAGCCTCTCCAAATCACCTGAACTTCATTATATCTACAAATACCCTATTTGCAAGTAAGGTCATATTAACAGGTTCTGGGGTTTGGAACTTCAGAATTTTTTTTCTGGGGGACACAATCCATCCTTCAACAAGCCTATTATCCCATATACCCATCCTTGGTCATAAACACCTTTCCAAAATTCCTTTTTCTTCCTCTCCCCCTCACTGTAATTTGAAAGTCATTTGAGCCACACCAGCAAACTCAGTCTTCTTACTGACACCTTGCCATTGCTCTCTGTAAAACAGAAAAATCATTTTGGAAAAAGAGTTTAAGAATGTGTTGTTTCCCTTCACTCTAACAGAAACTTTATTTTGCTCTCAAAACTTCAGCGTAAGGAGGACCTTTGAGATTAATTTTCATTAGTTTTTCTCTACAAATCAATATTCCACAAAAATTTAATCTTTCTAGGTTTCTTCCTTCCTATGTAGTTGCTAACACATACCCACTAACCTGGTATCAGAATGTACAATTAGTGACAGGATACAATTAGACAACAGGATAATGTTGGGTTATGGAAGGAATGGGCATGATATATGAATATCATTAGCTGGTCCTTAAAGAACATTTATGTGATTACACAAGGTGAAAATACAATGCGGTATTTTAGAGTTCCTCTAGTCATTGCAAAGCTTTGAAGCAAATGGACTGTGTGACTGATGGTTCAATAATTGTACTCATTAAAATTTTTCATGCTTTTAATTTCTACACAACCTCCACCCCCACCTTGTTCTCTGGAAGAGCCAGAGATTTTTTTTTTTGCATTGTCAGCAAATAGATAATGATTGCATTTACTGTGATTTCCTGGGGTGCCCTCTCCATCTTACCTTCAGGTTCCTAACTGAAGGCTCTGAAGCCTAGTAAAAACTGGGAACCAGCCCTAGGTTTTTCAAAAGCAAGATCTAACACAAGCTGATCTGTCCTCTACCTTCATTGTCTCATACAACAGCCTAGAATTGCATGTTTCTGTCTTCCCAAGATGCCAAACCACACACCTCAAGCGTGAAAATTCAAGTTTATAACTTTAGATTCAACTTCTAAAAGTTTTTCCTCCCTACTTGTAAGTGTGAATAAGAGGTAGGGAGCACGTAGGAAGAAGAGTCAATAGGTGCAGCTAAAGTATCTAGATGGATTAATAAAACTTGAACTGAGTTTCTGAGGTTATGACTGGGTTTCCGCAGCTACCACAGCATCTGCAGATCAAGTGGATGATGGCTTCTGGCTGGAAAGAGTTCAACAATGTGTGAGCCATTTGATGAGAGGGAAGTTTTCTTTTCTCCTTATATTCATTTACTGATTGTGTTCATGCTTTATCTATCTCTATATAATATTTATAATATATTTATTTATATCTGTATATAATTTATATCTATATCTATAGCATTGCTCACTACAAGAGCTTTAGATTCTGATCTGGCTCATACCACAAACTAGCTGCGTATCCTTTTTCTCTGTATCTCATTATATTCAGATCTAGCTTTTTAGCTCTGTGATGATTTGAAATACTGACTACTTAATCAGAAGAAGACACTAGAGGTAAGAAAAGGGATGATGACAGTACTAGTCCTTAGGAATCCTAGAGTCTCAATGAGGAAATAAGGGCACAGTCACAGCACGTAGAACATAGCATCATAGAAAAAGTTTGACTCCTTCATGAAAGGTATGACAATTGACTACATTGACTGAAGTGAGAAGAGAGAAAGCCCTTATGGGTTAGGGAAGTCTTAAGATGACGAAGATAGACTTTTGAAAGATGGAAAGAAAGGAAAAGTATATGCTGTAAGAATATGTTTAGAATAAGTTAAACACCTTAGGATAGAATAATGAATGGGCAATCTAGCTCTTGACAAAAGTTTCATGAGGCTAATAGGACTTACACAGCAATGCTAACTTTACAACATTTGAAGGGGGAATAATGGTAAACTAGCATCTTCTTTAACTTCCTGAAAACCTCTATTTGGGATTCACAAGAAGGGAAGTTTGAAGTGTTACATGAATGAGTAAAATCTGTAAACATCAGGGTATTGAGGAAGCTCCTGAGAGCATGGTAGCATATGATTGTGAGGTACAGAATTAAAAATGCAAGGAGTAAGCCTGCAAGATGGGTCAGGGGAGATCAGATTGAAGGCAGAGGGTTTGTCTGTAGAATCCCAGCATGACAAGACCCTAGCCAGAGCAGGCCAGAGAGGGTGAAAAGGAAGGGATCCATTTGACTTTCCAACAACATAGTTTCATATGGAACCCTCATCTCCCCTTTCACATTAAGAGTCAAATTTATAATTATGTGCTTGCTGTTGGTTTTTCCTGTGTGACTATAAACTCTCCACAAGGGCATGAGTGTGTCTGTCTTTTTAGTGCTCAATATTTCTAGTGGCTAGAAATATTGGTTGGCCCAGGGGAAATATTCAGAACACTTGGGAAATAAATGAAGGCATGTAAGTAAAGAGCAGCAAAATTTAGAGAGCCCAAGATTTTTACTTTGGTAAGTGGAAGCATGATATAGAAACAGAAGTAGAAAGGGGAGTGTTGGGAGAAAAATAATGTGGGAGTGGACTCTGAAGTGGTATTAGGATATCCATGTGAAAATGTGCAGAAGATCACGGAAAATATTGGGCTGTGTACTATAAAGGACTGCCAGTGTCTTGTCCTTTAATAGAGAAAAATTGAGCTGATTAGATAAAGCCCTTTATTTCCAAGTCCCATTTAGCAGAAAATGCATTTGTGGCCATAGACCTTTTCTCTTTTTCTTTTTTAAAATCACCCAGAAACCAAAAGGCAAAGATACTTTTATTTTTCTTTCCCAGTTCTATGCCAGAAATTGAATATCTACTTGCATGCCATGTTTCCCTCTAAGGTAGATTTCTGTAAATTAAAGAACCTGGATTTGTCTTTTGAAATCTGTCCTTACTACTTTCAGAAAAATCCATGGTAGGAAAAATTAAAAGAAAATTATTAGAGAAGGGTTGGTATCATTTGAGACATTAGCAGCTATTTGTTTTGTGTCTACTTTTCAACATCAAGGGAAGACCGTAGGGGATAACTAGTGTGTTTTACTGATACGGTTTAGTAAGCTTTAGTATCTCACTGTCCTAAACCTGCATTCTCGGCCAACTTCCTACTGAGTTATTTACTCTGAGCTTTAATTTTCTCATGTATAATCTGGAGTTTCTATTTGCTGTCTAGCAGACTTCATGAATGTTAACTATATTTGAAAAATATTCCAGCAAAAGTATTTGTTTATATCTAAAAGCTTGAAGATTTGACTTTAGTTAGAAAAGGAGTATTATAGATCTAAGGAATGTAAGATAAGATCATAATAATTATTTGAGTGGGTCTTGAATCCAATGACAAGTGCCCTTATAATCAACACACAGAGCTTAAACAAGAGCATGTGGGGAGCTTCTAAACCATGGCCTCTGCTGATAGCATCCAGAAGCTAGAAGAGTCAGGATAAGCTTTTCCTTATGGCTGGCAAAGGTAGTACGGTCTTCCCAACATCTTAATTTCAGACTTCTGGACCCCAGAACTATGAAAGAATCCATTTCTGCAGTTTTTAAGCTATGGGCTTATGGTAATTTGTTACAGCAGCGCTGTAAACATACTGATAGCTACACAGTAAATGCTAGTTTTAAACAAAGATCATCTCATCCTTCTTTATAATTTCACATCAAAGCTTTTTTAAAATTTCAAAATAAAATAAAAGAATGCCTGGAAGCCTAACAACGGAGAGAGTAAGGTGAAAGTTTACAAAGGAGAGAGTAAGGTGAAAGGTCACAATCAAAGCATCTGTGGAACAACAGAAAAATATGTGTGACGCAGGTATGAACTTGAGAGTAATTAGGGGACAGGGAGAACAAAGGAGAGGAAGAAAGAAAGTAAAAAGGCTAAAGCAGAGAGTGGAATATCAACAAAGGAAAAAGCATATTTGCCTTGCTCCCTTGGCTATCTGCTCTACCCCCACATAGTCCTTCCTTTGTGGTCACTCAATGGAAACGAAAAGAAATGGGGAGAGACTTATTAAGGAAAGAAGAGCCACAGATATTTCAAACTTGCCCTCATGACATGTCGAAGGTTCTCTCTCATAAATCTTCCCAGGTTGGAAAAACTGAGATATGAGGCTACTGTCAAGTGAAACTGTCATTGAAGCCGAGAAATGTTGGCTCCCAATTTCAATCCACGATATTGTACAGTTCCTGCCCGATATCCAACATATATCACTCTTTCTTCCCTTTTTTCTTTACTCAGCTGTCAAGTGAAAAGTCAAAAAGAAACATTAGGTATCCGGTGCAATTTTAGCCATAGCAGTCATAATCCCTATCATAACACAATATTTTTCTGTGTATGTTTGTTGTTTCTAAAGAGCATATGTTTAGTAGTAAAGACATTTTCTAAACATTAATACCCCCCATGAAAAATGAGAATACAAATCTCATGCTGCCAAGGGTAAACCATATTAAAATATTATAAGTATTGTTATAATTAATATTATAGTATGAGGGAATGGTGATAATGGAAAGCATAACTTCTTCTTAATGTCCAAACAAATTAACTAATATAACTAAATCAATGGAAACCTCCAAATGACAAGGATTAATGACACTCTTATAAATTTCTCCAGGTGGGGAGGGAGAGACTACCTGGATCCTTGCTAATCATAAATAGTCTCAGTCTTCTACCTCCTCATTTTGGAGGAGGTCCTAATTTCTCTAGAAGAAGTGTACAAAATAAAATCAGAGGGTGCTGGTGGAGGGGCAAAACATTACTACTTGCCATATTGTCAATATTCACCCAAATAAGGTGATATAAAATCCTGCTGCGTATGTAACAAGGAGTCTTGTTTTGCTTTCTTTGCTACTGTAGACACAATGAGAATCCAGAAAGTATGTTCCTCACTTATACTTTTCTTTACCCCAGGGAAAAAGAGATTAACATTATGTTTTGGAGGACACTAGAAAGCAATTAAGTACACAACTGTCGCCAGCATTATAGATCTGGTGACCAGCTTGCTTTTGAAGGAACTATATGGATTTCTGCCATGGCCACAAAGCTGTGGGTCCAAGATGCTCTCCAATATCTTAAGACATATAAACCCCAGGGGCTTTTCTACAACCTAATTCCGAGGAAGAGATATTTGACAAGATTCTGCTAACCAATCTCGGAAAATGGAAAGCTGAGATAGAATTCACCCAAATTAGAACAATAAAGAGCTGTGAAATATCCTGCAGCATGGTGAAGCAAGCATCTTAACTTTCATATTGGCTGCAGGGATAGAAATATTTAAGCAAAAATTTACCAGTGTTGTTCAACAGGGTACTATTTACTTATGCCAGATTCTGTTTGGAAGAAATTTCCACTAAGATCAACCGACACATGAAACAGATCCCTTCAACAGTAGTGTTTCCATCCCACTATTTACACACACACACACAAAAGCTGCCCAGCTACCC
Organism: Dipodomys spectabilis; assembly: GCF_019054845.1. Classification (NCBI taxonomy): domain Eukaryota; kingdom Metazoa; phylum Chordata; class Mammalia; order Rodentia; family Heteromyidae; genus Dipodomys; species Dipodomys spectabilis. The sequence continues at coordinate 20,295,415 of NW_024870775.1, forward strand.
TTTCTTCCTGACATTCTGGGGACTAGAGTTAATGGCTTCTGGTGCAGACACTTGGAATAACAAAGGTTAAAGGTTATCAAAGCTTGCCATGCATCTGAGCACATCACTGGAGCTTTGGATGACAGCCCTGACACTCTCCAGTCTAACTGATAAGAGTGTTGTGTCCCTGTGTCAGGCCAGGAAAAGGCAGATGGCCCTGGGGTTGTCAGAGATCAAAGAGGTCTGTCACTCTGCCCTCACTAAAATGTTTCTCCAGAAGGGAAAAAAAACTTTAAAACATATAAAGAAAAATAAATACGTAGAAATACATGGCCCCAGCACTACGGCTTCTCTGTGTGTTATCTGCCTGTGGCTCCTGATGGTTTCTTAGTGACTGTCCTCAGCCTTAGACAAGGAATTCTGGCAGTGAGTTAGAGGACAGGGCAGAAGGTAGGTGAATGGTGATACAAGGATCTAAGGATGAACTCACAGGACAAACAAGAGTATATCCAAGGGTGGTTTGCGGTTATGAAAAGACCAGATTTTGAGGAAACATCTCCAGTCTGTCCATCCAGGAATCAGCTTCCATTCTAGCAGCCAGTGCTTTTGAAAAACACTTCAACAGCATCTGTGGTGTTAGACCTACTTGGAAAACGGACCCTGTGATCCTTACGTTAGGAAAAATATCTGGACACAGTTGGAGCATGGTGGTAGAGAGAACTCAGAATCAAGCACCTAACTTGACCAATGCCCAGGACAAGGACTCTTTTGAGGAGGACAGGACACAGATGAAGGCCCAGCCCAGGTCCTCGAGAGGCGACCTTTACCTCTGAGTCCACTAGAGGGAAAGTTCTTTATCTGGGGATTCAAGGATAACATGCTCAGCCTGGAGGGGGCTGTGATGAAGATCCACAGCCTCAGAGACAGAGCAGGCTGTGGCCAAAGATGTCATTGGGAGGAAACAGGAAAGAACAGGAAATGCTGAAAAGGCTGTTACCTGTACACATCTGGGAGAAGTAGGGATTGTACAAATACTTAACTTACCAGAGGACACACAATAACGAATGGAGAAGCTCAATGAGTTCAAGTTAGTAGATTCCAAAGCATGAACCAAGTCTATCAGTTCACAGTTCTTAGAACTTTCTGGGAATAGTTTCACAGGCCTCTCTCAGGCCTGCTCTCCGATTCTTACAGTGGAGGGGTTCTTCACTGTATATTGAATATGAATATGAATATAAAAGAAAAGCATCTTGTTAAAGGCAATGACAATTATTGTGATTATTTTGACTGTGGTCTTGTTTACTTTGATCTGCCCCTAGAAGAAGGTATAATCAGGGTTCAGTCCTGGTGGCAACTCAGGGTATCTTTCCTGTTTCTAAATCATCACTTGCTAAATGGGAATGATGTCCCACATCCCAGAGCTATGGTCTGGCTATAACACTAAAGGTGATATTGATAGGACATGTAAACATTTATTTTATTGTAAAAAATTTTTATATCAGACCCCTAACAAGAAACATTTTTGTTAATTTTATAATAGTAAGTCCTTTAAGAGCAAAGTTCCAGTCTTATTTGTGCTTGTTTCCATTGTTCCTTGAAATGCAAAAGAGCTAAAGAAGTCTGAAGTGAGGATATAGTCAAATATTCAAATATTATTAAATCTATCAGAGGTTACAACACCATTAAATAGATAGACAGGGTGTACATCTGTATTGGGTCACAGCTTAATATTTGTGTTGAGGAAAAATAATTAGAAGATCAAATTGTTTTAGTCCATCTGGGCAGCTATCACAAATACCTTAGACTGAGTCATTTATAAACAATATACATTTATTTCTCACAGTTCTGGAGGCTGGAAAGTTCAAGGTCAAGGTGCTGATACACGTAGTATCTGGTGAGGACCCATTCTCTCCTTCAAAGGTGAGACCTTGTTGTTTATATCTCTCAGGGTAGAAAAGAAAAATGCCCTCATTTGGTAGGAAGAGCAACAAAGGAATGAGTATGTTTTCTCTAAGCTTTTCATAAGGGCACTAATCCCTTTAGTGGGAGTGTTAATAACCTAATCACTTCTTTACTTTTTGATATTGTCACCTAAGAGTTTAAGTTCTAGTGTACAAGTTAAAATCACAGCTCCAATAAATGCGTTAGTGGTGTAACTCAGTATCGTCAGACTTACAATTTAATTGCCAGGAATAATGGCAAAAATACTTACTACTTGTGAAATTTAAGGCCTGTTACAAAGTAGTAATCATAAGTAATGTGGAAGTCTTTATTTACTAGGACTATTTCCCAAATTTGTTCAGCAGAATACTAGTCCCAAGAGACATGCTAGAAAATAACTTTGAAATAATTATACTACATTTGTCTTACAGAGATAAAACATGTTAAGACTTGGATAAATATTTCAAGAAGGAATAGCATTTAACTGTGCTCTAACCAACATTATTTGACTCTAACATTCTCATCCACCAGCTGGCCCCTCCACCCTTTTGAATCATGTACATATGACATTCCATTGAACAAAATCTTAGAAATACCAATTTGGCTATAGAAAGATAAGTAGAAATAATTAATATTTTGCAAAATGCTGTTACACAGGAGTGAGTACAGACAATTATATAGCAAAGTCCCATTCTACTGTAGTATTTGTGAGAAGCAGAACAATTGACTTTGGGTATGGTGGAGGTAAAGGCACTATATAAAAACATACTTGGGGTACATAACCAAGAATTTCTTTAATAAATCTGTAAAGAGCCCAATAAATAAATAGGAAGATAATGGAAAACTTAGCTGGAGTAAAAAGCACAAATACCATTTAACATATCTCACAATAAAAGAAATAAAAAATGAGAAATCTCATATAATTTTCACGTAGATTGTCAATTATTTTTTAAATAGTGTAACTTCTAGAGCAAGTGCAACACCTTTAGCAAGGCTAAATGTATGTGTCCCTTCAAAATTTACGTGTCAAACCCTACTCCCCATGTGATGAGTTTCAGAAGTTACCTTTGGAAGCCAATTACATCATGAGTGTGGAACACTTGTGAAGTGATGGAAGTATTACTCTTACAAAACCGAGATGGCATGGATTGGCAGGAAGAAAGCAACTTACCAAAAGGAGGCAGAGAACAGTTGCATACCTGGGTACATTCTGGAGCTCATCCTGCTCTATTACCCTAGAGTGATGCTTAATAATGTTTGAAATTTCTTGGTATAGTAGCTAACAGTCATCTAGCATGAAATTTCCCAACCCTAAAGGAGATTGGAAGCCTTGTTTACATCTCATTATTCTGGCATTTTCACTCATGTAACTCCCCAAAATTTCTGTAGGATTCCTCATTAGGTAAAATGATGTCCTGTCTTCTGATTCTTCAAAAAGACTCTCATTTCACGGAGGATTCCATAACTACATATATAATCACACCATGCCTAACTTCCTACTACCCATTAAAAATATCTAAGATCCCAAGGATCAATGAGAGGCACTACACCATCTTTGCAAAGGGCAATATTCACTCTTCTTTTCTTTTCATAAATCTAGCTTTGGATTGAATACATCTTTCTCCATTAAAAGGCCTTTGTGCATCTACCCCTGAATCCTTCCGTGAGATCAAGACATTGCCATTTGTCTCCTATGACAACATGACAGGACACAGCTTCCTTTGTTTCTCTTTCCTCTGCAGGAAAATACAAGTATCAGCAGTCTGAATGAAACCTGGAAGAGGACCCTTACCAGAACTATTGGTGTTAGAATCCAAAATTGGACTTCCAGCTTCCACAACCATGAGAAGTAAATACTTGTTGGTTAAGCCACCCGGTCTATGACACTTAGCTAAAGCATTCTGAGCTGATTTAAGATGGAGGGCAACTAAGCAACAACTACACAAATGCAACATTCGCACCTGCTTTGACATAATAATCTTCTTGGAACTGAATGTACATATATATATATATGTTTACATACATACAAACATACATATATATGTTTACATGTTCAGAGATGTTGTATAAAGACACAACAAAGGATTAGGAAAAAAGACACTAAACGCCTTCAAGCTGAATAAATGACTATATAGTCATCCAATGGAATCATATGTAGGCATGGGACAGGGCCTCATTGCAAACTTGAATATGAAATGATGCATTCATGAATGACAAGATACAGAACACTGTACCATCTTTGTTTAACACACTGCACACATTCAGGGACAGAACATTTGAAGGAGATTGCATAGGACTGTGGTAAAAGTAGTTGCTCAGGAGATATGCAACTGAAAGAAAAGGAAGGAAGAAGGTCTACTTTTCATTGTATATGTTCTTCAACTGTTGAAATGATATGTTATCATACCTGTGAATGAATTACTCAAACAAAACACACCGACAAAACTGAAAATAGGAAAATAGACACATAAACACTATTAAGTTCCATTTGTGATTATGTGATTAAATTCAAAATCCACCAAAGGATGTTGGGTTCTCTAAATCAGTAGAGCCTGTGCTTAACATGTAAGAATCCCTGAGTTTAAAAACTCAGTACCAGCAAGGTGCTGGTGGCTCATGCCTATAATCCTAGCTACTCAGGAGGCTGAGATGTAAGGATTGCAGTTCAATGCCAGCCCAGGCAGAAAAGTCCGTGAGACTCTTATCTCCAATAAACCACTCAGAAAACCGGAAGTGGCACTGTGGCTCAAATGGTAGAACACTAGCCTTGAGCTGAAGAGCTGAGGGACAGCACCCAGGCCCAGAATTCAAGCCCCACAGCCGACAAAAACAAACAAACAAAAAAAAACAAAAAAACTCAGTGCCATAAAATCAAGCAAAATCAAAGATAGCTTTTTCATGTATGTTTACATATACATATGCCCTATATCTATCTACTTAGCTTATATGTGTGTAAAAATACATATCCTATATATAATATATATCCTATCTATCTATCTATCTATCTATCTATCCACCTAGATATTGTAGTATAGGAGCAGAAAACTCAACATGCTCAATATTTTTAAAATGAGAAAGTTGGCCAGAAGAGTCTTACACACACATGTGTTCTTGTGAAATGACCTTTAAAGGATGATCTTCGAAAGTTTTCCTCTGACCATACACATAACAATCAATGACATAATCATCACTATTAGCTTTCAGTGAATATTAATAGCATCATTTCAGAGCTCTGAAAATAATGACAAACTACCTTCATTCTCTTCCAAAGAGGAATATCCAAACCAAAACAAGTCAGTGATTGAAGACTCTCTTTGACAAGCATTTAAAAGGATAAGAGGTTTCTCTCAATTGTTACATCCCATTTGGTTGATGGAAGTAATATTGGTTTCTATGATTTACCATCAAATGGCACAAAATTTACTTAGAAAATTTACTTAGGAGAAAGATTATGTCATGATTAGCCCTAGAGAGCTGAGGGGAGAACCTTTTTCTGGAAAACTGTTCTGTAAGGAGGGAATCTAATGTATATTCTCAATATGCAACTTGTATCATTTCAAGAAGAAATGTTTCTTTTATAATGTCTTATTCTTGTTGCAAACAGAGACAATGAAATTCAATAAGAAACAAATGCCCAAATGGCTGTGGGGTTAGTAATCTTTCAGGATGGCAGATTTGCTTGTGCTTGAAGACCAACCTAATGAGCATAAAGGTCAGTTTGCTCAGATAGCTATAATTAAGGAAGAGAAAACAGTGATTTTGTTAGATCCCATGAAAATGATTGAGACCTACAAGATTTTCTTTAATCTATGTAATTCCATTTCTTAAGGCAAATGATGGTAATGAGTACAAATGGACCTATTTAGTCTAGTCCAGGTGAATTTTAGCCACAATTTCAATGAAATAATACAATAATCAGAAAAGAGCTTGTGAGCTCTTCTCTCTGATGGATAGTGACATTTTTGTTGTTATTAAGTAATTAAGGGAAGCTTATACATATGAAAAGTAAGAAAAGATGAGTTTAAAATTTAACATTACAAACTCATTAGCAGACAAAAGCAAATTCTATTGTAGCTAATTTATAAGCCAAATGATATAAGTCAATGAGTAATGACTAAGAAAGTTGGAAACTCTTTTTGTCCTTCATCTGGAATGTATAGAGTTTGGTAAAGGCCAGGTAATGTGGTTCAGTACAAGTAACATTGGACTGGTGCCTAAGAGAATGGATTATCATCTCTATTCTGCCATTTGGTAGTGGAATAACCCTGAGCGATAATTGGATTTTGTTGGCTTCCTTTTGCTCATGACCTGAGAGAGTTGGACTACATGATCCCTACAGTTTGTTCCAGCTATAAAATTCTAAGATTCTAATTAAAATTAGCCAGTGAAGTTTGCATGCCAGAAAATCACAGCAAGAAGATGGATGTGCTGTTAGAAACCCTCATTTGAAGGTATATAATCTTTTCCTTCCATTAGTTACATTCGGAGTTCTTAGCACTAAGAGTTAGACTTAATGGCAAATGTTTAGCAAACTTATTTTAGAATACTTATTGTTTAAAATGAGAAGAAACATCAATATGTCTATATATTGAATTATTACTTTTAATCCTAGCTCTCTAGTATAAACTTACTTGTTCTTTCATTCAAAATAATGTTCCTCTTAGGCACTATCCTGACGCTTCCCAGAATCATCTGTCTCCAAGCCAACCCTAAGTTAGATTGTGGAAACAGAACCTGAGATAAGAGTTCTTGCTGAGACACTAATGGAAGAAGTATTCCTGTGTAAAACCTTGGAATTGAAGTTGAGAAAATAAAGCAGGAAAGGTCGGTCTCCTTCCTGAAGAACCAAGCCTAGCATATTCTCTAACCAACATCCTTTTAAAATATAATTCAAGTATATGTATGCTCTAAAGCAATGCTTCCTGTAGCATTTGAATTATCTATTCAAGAAGAATATACAATCTTTTGATTTCATACAGTAAATCAAAATAGTACAGTACCTACCGAAGTTGTACACAGGCCTTAAAGAAACAAAGAATTTTCATGTTTTTCATGCCACTAATCAAACTGTACTAAGAAATAAGTGGCCTCAGACTTAATTTTGTAACTAGGAGAAAATAGATGATAACCAAGTACTTTTGGTTGAGCTAAGAATGCCTAGGGGTTTAAAATAAAACCTGTACATAGTAACTCACACAAAATGGTCTGGGTAGGGGACAATATCTACATCATAGATTCAGTCTTTCAGTTTGGAAAATGAAATCCAGAAGAGAGGAAATGTAACTCAAAGCCAATGAAATAGTGTTACAATTTCATGGGGTTGTAGTGGAGATCTCAGCAGGTGCCTTTCCTTGTAACTGATCTTGGCTTGTCCTGCTATCTTACTGACCTAATCACAGTGAAAATGAGCACTGTACACACTTTCGGAGCAGTCCCTCAATGAAGTTCCCACAACCAATTCGAAACTGTAGAGAATCCAATTCATGATCTCTATTTCCTGAAAGCCATAGGTAACAGGGTTGGGGGCCGAGGTTCATGCTATTCTCTCTGTTTCATTAGGAAGCCACGTGACAATCATAAACATTTTGTGAATAAAAAAGCAAAGCAAAATTTCTAGTAAAAGCGAAGTCTAGTGAATTTCTTGATGTAGGTTCCCAAGGCTCATCTCTGTATTCCTCATGCACTATAATATCAATAGCCATGTGAGATATAAGGCTAAATTTAGAAACCATGTGATAAAGATGCATAACCAAAACACAGAGAATTGAGACTCTAAAGTTTGTAATAATACAGGCACCAGAACTGTTTACTTCTGAATTTTCTTTACATAGGAAGAAGGTACTAATATCTAATATCTTTGGCCTTCTGTGATTCTGTTTCTGTTTCTAATGGCCTGAGGTAATAAGGAACCAGAATTATGAGTGTAATTGACATTTCAGAAAATCCTTTTTTTTGATTGGCCTATATAACATGGCACTTGATTACTTTTTTCTCCATTGAACTCATCCTTAGTTTATGTGCCTTCTTAATAACATTTGACACTTTTTTTCCAGGGGTAACCAAAGTAGCATATGCAATTGCCTGATGGAAAATAAGCAAAATGATCAATGGATGGATGGATGGGTGGATGGTCAGTTAGACAGTTGAAAGCAAAGAAAAGCAGATTAGATATTAATTACAAATGAGTCTGGGAGGATAATGAATAACTTTGTAACCTTTGTTCTAGTCTTGTAAACTTTATTTAACTTTGAAATTGTTTCTAAATACAAAATTAAACAATTAGTGCAAGGTTTCCTAACAAAATAGAAATCATTGAATTTGATCTTCCTTTCATTTCTTGATAAGGAAAACACCAGAGGTGTACCTCTCAAATGGTAACAGCCAAGTTCACTTGGATTTTATAATATTCAACATCCACATAAATGTGCCCTGCAATCTAAAATGAAATTCTTTTCTACAATACGTGAATTACTATATCCACAGTTCTACATTTACAAAACCAGTAAACTTTTCATTCAGTGACTTTCAATCTGTTTGGAGTTCCCTTATGTTTTCCAAGGAAAGCTCCTTCTGATGTGTCCCAGCTATTTCCTTAGGAAAATTAAAATTATAAACATAACCTTGTCTTAGGCTATGTTTGGGGGGTGGGGGAAGGGGTTTACAACCTCTTGTAGCTGTGTGAAAGGGTCTGTGGGGGCAGGAGCTGAGGTAGGTAGAGTAAGAGTCAACCTTACACTCTTTCTTCAGGGTTTCTGTCTATGCTAAAGAGATTTCTTTCTTTTCTTTCTGGTTTTTTAAATAGCTTTGACGGAATGGAAAATTTCTGTGGTAGCTGATAGCAAATACAGAAAGGCTCATTTGCATATAGATGTTTCAGCTTGCAACTGCATAATCCCCTGAGAGAGGCCTTGTTTAAATGGGCAGGCAGGCTGGCACTGGGCTGCCCAGTTCCTAATGAAAACTAAATTGAAACTTGGGAAACATTTGCCTTGGAGGTGGCCCGGCTTTTGAGAATATCAATTGGAATCTTAAAGAGTCAGGCAGGCCTGTACTAAGTTGACCCTCTCTCTTAAAAAGTCCTAAGACAGATGGGAGAGGGGAAATGGAAAGAAAGAGATAAATGATTTGGTAAGATTGGAGTTAGCCACTGTAGCTCTTTTCACTTACCTACTTTGCCCGAAGAATTCAAGGCCATGATAGGCAAGGACATAGAGAAGAGCAGAGCATATAGAAGCTGTATCTCTTCTGGAAAGGCCTTGGAAACTACAAGGCTCTCTTGCAGGTATCTTGGAGATCCAACCCTATAGAGACAACTGGTAATCCATTTACAGGCTAAAGACTTTTCAGTTTGAATGTTCCCTCCGAACTTGACTGTGGGCTAAGTAGATAAGGACAACTCAGAAAACAAGATAATGTGCAGAGAAAAAAAGATTACAAAAAGGTCAAAAGATTAGCTGGGGGATAAGAAGTCGCAGAAATTCAAGAAAAGGTTAGAAATTGATAGCAGACAAGGAAGATAAATCAAGTTAGTAAGGAAGTGAATACCAGAGGAGAATAAGAAATGGAACCTGGGGGATTGGCCACAGGATAAAACAGAAACTCAGGTGATCAAGGAGAAAAACCACAGGAAAACAAAAGAACCAATTCTATGGATGAAGGAAGTACAATTTAAGTATCAAATAGAATACTTCCCAATCTTCTTTGAGGGAATTGGGAACTAGTATGTATTTGTTGTTATTACCCAAACCATTGTTTTTCTTGGATCAGACTTTATTCTAAACCTTTTAAATTCAACATCTAGATTTTGGAGTACTATCTTCATTCCCTAACTAAAGCACCACAGGATTGGATAAAACTTTTGGTGAATGTTGCACAGGAGCCTTTTGTGTAAGTGTAAACAAGAGAATAACACACATGCCCATGCACACATGCCCATGGGCAAGCCACTAACTGTGGAGCATCTTAATAATGAAGTAAGAAAAGCAGGTTTCTCCCCTAGTGACATATATCACAAATGAGTATCTATGGAATGCCTGTTTTAGTTGAGGTTAATGCTTAGGTGGTAAACTTGACAGATAATCTGTGTTCACACTGCCTATAGTGTGACAAATAATTAGGTAATACAATATAATTTTATAGGAAAAACAAGAGAGACAGAGACAGATGGAGACAGAGACAAAATAGGGTGAAGGGATCAGGAATAAAATATACCTATCAAGGACTCATCCTCAATGATCTACTACTTCCAAATAGGCCCCAACTCCTGAGGCTTGTATCACCTCTCAATATCCAATTCAGGTTTGAATTTTTTAATGGATGAATCCATTAATAAGGTTAGAGCCCTCAAGGCCCCACTTCTGAATACTGCTGCATTGAAGACCAAACCCTCAAAATATGAACTTTTGGGAAAAATTTAAGATCTGAACCATAACAGAATCTTTTCAACAGTTAGGCTATTAAATAGCAAATTTGAGGCCTAATGGGTATCTGTTTGACAAATAGTTATTTGTCAGAGTTCAAGGTGGAGTAGCATCTCTTGCTAGTCCATCACTTACTATCAAGAGCCTACTCTAAGGGAGTTCTCAATTTAAGACTGCCATACAACTGCATGTGAAATTCATACAATTCATAACGTAGGCACGAAGTATGTTGAAAAGTGCATTTAGCTATGCAAGTTTGTGGCTGTGATGTACCCAGAAAATGAGCCCTTTTTCACTTAGGGGTCTTGGTGCTGTTGACACAGTCATTGTTATCAATGTAAACAAATTCAGTCCTAAAGATCAAAGAGTATATCATGGCATGACATATGGGCTTCCAACTTGACCAGAGGCAGCCTTCAGCTCAAATATAAACCTTTCCCTCGCCTCAATACCATGTGCTGCTCTCTCTTTCCTCAACTGCCAATTTAATTTACTTAACAACATGAATGGGACAAAATGTTCACAGATTACAAGAAAGAAAAAAAGAATGAAAAGAAAGAAAGAGAGGAAAGGAAGAGGAAGGGAAGAAGGAAACTAAGATAGAAAGTGAAAGGGGAGGAAGGAAGGAAGGAAGGAAGGAAGGAAGGAAGGAAGGAAGGAAGGAAGGAAGGAAGGAAGAAAGGAAGGAAGGAAGAAAGAAAGATGAATCTCTTTAATCTCTTTCAATTGACTTTTATTTTTCCTGGTGTACTTTTACCCTTATCATTGACCCCAAATTACTCCAAGTTACTCTATCACATCAAGAATTGTTTAAAACTAATAATTTATAGTTAAACCAGGCAACTAGAGGCATGATGAAAATTATATACAAAAATGATATTCACCTATAAAAAAGGAAGCCAGTAGAAGGAGATACTTTCTCCCAGTGATTTTTAACAACTATTGGACTACAATCATTCATTACTCTCAGGCATACTACATTTTGGTTGACCTTGTGGAATGTCTATTTGATGGTTTGCAGAATCATTTATCCATGCAGTTTTAACATCTCTGTGCTGTGTTAGCTATCCTGGTTTTGTATTAGATTTTACTTCAGTATTTATATAAGTTCTGAATTTCTCCTCTTCTTCCCTATCTAGATATGTAAGCAGGTAGTGCATGACCATTACAAAAGTAAGGCTTTGTGAAGGCTGTGAAATAATCCAATTTCAAAATAGTTATCCTAAATCATGTACATACTTATAATAAACATGGACATATTTGTAATAAATAGTGGTTGTTCTCCTGAAGTCCTATGATTATCAACAATTTTTTAATGAACTATTGAAAATCTTTTTGAAAAGTGTGAGAGACATCTTAGTCAACCTATAGAATGTTTACCAGTGGATGAATTTTGGTTTGACTTTTGCTTCTGTCCTCTCAGAGGAAATGATTTTAATAGAACGTTTATTCTGTGGACAGGTGGCTCACAACTATAACCCTATCTACTCAGGAGCCTGAGATCTGAGGATTTTGGTTCAAAGCCAGCCTGGGCAAGAAAATCCATAAGACTGTTATCTACAATTAACTACCAAAAAAAGCTGGAGGTAGTGGTATAACAGAGATTGTGGAGAGCTAGCTTTGAACAAAATAATTGCTAAGATAGCACTCAGGCCCTGAGTTCAAGCCCTAGGACTGGTGAAAGAAACAAAGGAGGAAGGAAGGAAGGAAGGAAGGAAGGAAGGAAGGAAGGAAGGAAGGAAGGAAGAAGGAAGGAAGGAAGGAAGAAGGAAGGAAGGAAGGGAGGGAGGAAGGAAGAAGGGAGGGAGGGAGGGAGAGAGGGGGGAGAAAAAGAAAGATGCATGATTGTTCATAGAATTCATGATTGTTCCGTAATAAAGTTCATTTTGTATAAATTTTCTCTTTTTAAGTTTCATCATCTTCTTTATAGACAATTTTGTTACTGTTTGTCTGGCTACTGTAATTTGTATATACATATGATCTCATAGAAACCTCATAGAAAATCTATGAGCTACATACAATTAACATTTCTATTTCATAGATACACATATAAAAGGTTGGGTTTGAGTGTAGGTCTATGTGATTCTAGATGTTAATGCACACTGCTGTTCTGGGTTACAACCAGAAACTAGGCATAGAGAGTTGATATAATAAAATCCATATGCCCTTGATTTAATAGAAATGTCATCTTTTTTGGGGGGGGGGAACCAGATTCTACCACACATAGGGACCCTCTACAGGTCACATGGTACAGGTAGGACGGTTCCATGCCCTGGTTCTTAGACTAATCATATGATGCAGGCTTTATTTTTGGCCTTGGTGGCTAAGTGAAGCACTTTTCTGGTCACTATGTAAATAGACACTATCTGAAGTAAAGCTAAGATCCTGAAAGCCAAGAAATGCAAAGAGCCCTAAGCCTAAAGTCAATACTTGAACCAATATATCCTGTTACACCTTGGATCCTTGAGTGTCTTAGCTAATCTTGCTGGAAGATTTCATGATTACTTTTGAGTTTCTTAGGCTAGTTGGAGTTGAACTGTACTAACAACTGGAAAAGGATGATAAAGTTGGCGCAGGGCCCCCACATGGTACAAAATCGAGGCTGACAGGGAGTATTCTAAGAGGTACTTAAATTGCTTTTGCTGAGAAAGCTCTGACTTCTCACTGCCTTCCATCAGAAAATTTCCCTAACATCATTCAACCTCAGCCACAAGCATGCAGAAGAATGCAATTCTCCTTTTTTGAGACAGTGAGGAAAATGTAATAGGACAGACACCTAAGTATACTTATGATCACCAATTTAGTTATTTCACCAGCCAGTTTGAGTCATTCAATGATTGAAGACTAATCTTCCCTCCCCACCACCCGCAGCCCAGCAACTTCTTGTAGTTATACTTTTCTCCCTTCCGTTTGCTATGTCGAGGAATTAAAACTTAACATCCTTTGTATTATTTATTCATTTAATTATCTCTCAATGGATGTATGAAAGGGTTTCAATTTCATCTGTCAACTTACGATACAATGCGTCTTGATCAGAATAATATTCTTACAGTGGTTCATTGCACTTTTACCTAGCAAGTTGTCATGTTCCTTGCTTCCAGCAGAAATCTTTGGTTAGCAAGACTCAACATCAAAAGCAGTCCTGGTGTGAACAAGATTCAGTCTTAGTAGTTGGTGCCAAGAAGATATGGACAGATATTTATGGCAATGGGAGATAAACCGTCCAGGAGGTTCTGAGATTTGGGGCTTGCCCTTAAAACCCATACATCTCCTTTTTAGTTCATTTGGCCATTTGTTAATTAGGTTGTTGAACCTTGGAGGTTGAGTTTCTTAAACTCTCTACATTATGGATATTAGGCCTTTGTCTGATGGATAGCTGGCAAGGATCATCTCCCACTCTGCAGACTGTCTTTGTAGCTTGTCGTCTGTGTCCTTTGCCATGCAGAAAATTTTGTTTAGCTTGATCCAATCCCATTTAGCAATTCTTTCTTTAATTTGCTGTGTTTATGGTGTTATCTCAGAAAGCAATAACTTGACCTGTGCCAAGGAATCCTAAAGTTTCTCGAATTCCTTCCTGTAATGGGTTCATGATTTTAGGTTTTACATTGATATCTGTGATCCATTTTGAATTAATAGTGGTGCCATTTCCTTTGGAGGGATCTGCACTCTTTGGACATTATGACACATTAAGTTCTACGCATACCTTAATCTACCAGAAAATTAATGATCTTTCATTTCCTTTTCTCCAAAACTTCTCTTTCATCATTCTATTTGACATTGAAGTCAGCTATCTGAAGTTTCAACTACAATACCATGGACATTCTGGCCCTCTTCTTTTAGTCTCTTGGTATGCTTGAATTGCTGGATGGAGCTTTACCAAAGCACTGGTAATGCCATCTTTTTCAGCTAATTGTTAACTAGTGCTATTATAAGACTGGGGGTATGGCTCAAGTGATAGAATACCTGTTTGACTGGATTACTTTACTATCTTGTTAGACCAATCACTGACTAGAAGCAGTCATTTTGGGCATGTATGAGCTCCTTTTACTGGCTGGGTAGGCATTTCAGTGGCAGCGGTGCCAGATCCACATGCTTGATACCAGTACAAAATCATCCTCTGAAGGTTCAGACTGAGTAATACAAACCCAATGATGCCTTATACAATCCTTAGAGATAAGATTTATAAACACATAATCACCAAGAACATATGAGTGTGAACACAATTGAATAGGATATTTGCGGGGAAAGAAGTGAGTCATTTCAAGAACCCATTTCTTGGTACAGAAAATAGATAGGTGAATTGGAGAATATTACCATTCTTCGTGAGTTAAAAATGGAAATATCTTGAGCATGATCTTGTTCTTTAAGAGAAAATGTGGAAATGGATCCAATAGTCTCTTCTTCAGAAAAGTGTTACTGGGGACAACACTGAGAACAGAAAGCACACATTAAGTTTATTGCTTGTTGAAGGACTTGCTGAGGTTGTAGATATGAGTTTTTTCAATTAGCACAAACATAGGTGTATTTTATGTATTTCACTTCCCAGCAGTTGTAACACTAAAGGCAATATTTTGGAAGCTTTGTTTTGATTATTTTTTTGGCTCCAAAAAAGATTTTCTCTTTTGTCCTGTTAGTGTATATTTTACTTCTTTGATGCGGGGTTTGACTGCCATGCTGCAAAGCACATTTCCCAAACTCAGAAGAAAAGAAACAATGAACAACACCTACACATTTGGCCACATTGAACAGATTCTTTTCTCACAATTAATCCGAAGAGGATCAAGATGCATTGCAACCTCTATTCATCATGGCAATTGTAAATTGAAAACATGGAAAATAGTAAATGAAAGTAACATGCTTTTAAAAAACTAGGAATAGAAGGAACTTTTTGGAAAGCATTTAGAGGTTTGAATACATGTTTAATTATCCTTATACAGTGCCCAGTGTTTTCATGTGCATTGGATATCGAAGAATGAAAGGGATATTATTGAGCATTTTCTTTAAAGTTTTTGGATATGACTTAAGTTTGTACTATTCTGAAAACTTTGCTGACACCCAAATGAGAGAAAAAGCAATGATATTCTTTATGTTATTATTAATAAATGACAATAATTAGAAACATTATAAATGTACAAGTATGGATTATAGTTAATAAATTATAGTTTATCCACTGACCAAAAACTAAACATTTCAGGTTACAGTTTTGAATATTTTTAAAATAACTGATAAGCTTGGTGCTGGATAGTCAAGAGGGTGAAATCTGAGGAACACAGTTCAAAGCCAGCCTGGGTAAGGAACTCTGTGAGACTCTTACTTCCAATTCACCACCAGAGAACTGAAAGTAGAGCTGTGGCTCAAAGTGATAGAGCTCTAACCTTGACCTAAAAAGCTTAGGGACAGCACCCAAGCCCTGAGTTCAAGCCCCATGACTGACATAAATAAAAGTTGGTGGCTCTTGTCTTTAATCCTAACTACTAAGATCTGAGGCTTGTATTTCAAAGCCAGCCTGGGCAGGAAAGTCCATGGACTCTTATCTCCAATTAGCCTCTAGAAAACCAGAAGTGGCCCTGTGGCTCAAAGTGGTAGAGTGCTAGTCTTGAGCAAAAGAGCTCAAGGACTGCACCCATGCCCCAAGTTTAAGCCCCATGACCTACAAAAAAAAATGACAAACATTCCTGGTTTATATTCAAAATTTGCATATAATATGCAAATATTCAAAATAGCCTATTTTTACTCATTAAAGCTTATTCTTTATACAAAGCTGTAAACAATGTTAGTGTTCCTTAGAAAGCAAATGAATAAATTGTGGATTCATATAACAAATACTAGTCAACAAGAAAGAACAAATTACTCATACATGAATAAATCTTCCAAAACTCGATGCTGAGTGAGTAAAAGTGGATGTAAAAATTGCATGTGCTATGTTTCCATTTACAAATTTATAGAATAGGCACTACTATTCTTTGGTTTTAAAACACAGTCTAGTCCATGGCCTGGCCTTAAAAGCGCTCACTGCACAGAGGCATAGGCACATTTCTCTTTGATAGAAATGTTCTACTTTTCCACAGAGTATGAACACATTATGGTATTTTGTCAGAAATCATCAAAATATATACTTAAAAGTTACATACTTTGTTGAATAATAGTGTCTTTACAAAGTTCATTTTCTTTTCTTTTATTTACTTTTGGTGTGTTATGTTGGCCAAACTCAGGGCCTCATGCTTGCTAGCAAGGGCTTACCACAGGGACTCATAAAAACCCACAACATTGATATTGACATCTAAGAGGTTACCTTAGGCTGCTATAACAAAGCATCATAAACTAGGCTACTTTGATTTGTTTAGACATTTTTTAGGCTGTGAAATCCACAATCTAGGCATGGGCAGCTTTGGTGTGGGCTGGAGGCCTGCTTTCTGACACATAGATGACACTTAATACTTTCTTTGCCAGGTCTTCAAATGTTAGAAGGAGTCAATGGGGACTGGGTCAGTTTTTAAAAGAGCATTCATCCTATTTGTGCTCCCCCTAGGACTTCCCCAAAAGCCTCACCTATAATATCATCACTTGAGTGTTAAGATTTGAGCCTACACATTTTGCAGGGATATATGCATTTAAACCATAGAATACTTAATCCAATTTTGTCAAAGAAACCCACAAGGAACTAAGTGAAAATTCTGTGAGGAACATAAATGTTAAAACAAATCTATTTATAGTGTCTGGGATATACCACTAGAAAAAAAATATTTTCTTTCTTCCACTTGATTGAGTTGTTAAATTTTGTCCTAGCAGCATATGTTTTTAATTTCGTTTTTAATATCTATATCATTTACCTATTTGTCTCCTATCCATCTGTCTATCCATCCATCTTTCCATCCATTTGTCCTATTGTTACAAAAAGCTGCAGGTAGATGAAGATACACAATTTTTAGGTATGATTTCAGGCCCCTAGCATGACATGCTTTATTGAATGTTTTGTTAACTGTTCTGCTTCAAAAAGAATTAACCAGAGAAGACTTTCTTGGTTAGTTTTGTGGGCTTGTCTATCCCTGCCCTTCCTTGATTTGGGCAGTCACTCCAGAGAAAAGTAATAAAATACTTGATGTCTTTAAAGACAGTTCAACTCATTGCCTGCTTAGAATGCTTTGATCACTCATTTTGTCAGGATCAAAGAATAAGGACTATTGATTACCTCGTATTCTATGCAGACATGCTTGCATGACACAAAGATTACTTGAATGACATTGATTTTTGTCTCTAGAATCTCAGTGAAAATGGAAATAGTTCTGGGAAGCTGTCATTCTAAACAACAATAACAATAACATCAATGACCATGACCAAAGAAAGAATCTGAAAAGTTATAATAATAATAAAACTATTAGAGATGCTTATATGTTTATAAAACACTGTTTCTTACAATAACTCGAGATATAACAGCACAGGAAAGTAGATGGGACAAGCATTATAGACTAGTTTTGCAAGTGAAGACACTGGAGCTAGCTCACCAAAGATTAAATAATAAAGCTTACAGGCAAGTCCAGAATCTGGAATCTTGCTTCCAACACTTTTAGTCTCAATAAATGCTACAATTGCCCTACTCCCTTTTCAAAAATGTCCAGATTTCATCCATGCAATCTGTCTCTTCTGCCTTAAATGAATAGAAGAAAAACATTTCAAAGAAGTTTCAGCAGTTATGATTATTATGTGGAATATTTTCTTTGCTTTGCATCTAGTTAAAGGCAGGGGGAAATTTAATATAGCCCATTATAATTTACCACTGTTTTGGGGATGGATTTCTTACATTCATTTAAATCTTAAGACTCAGAAACATAAAGACATTCAAGTTGGTTTGGCGTGTTTTCCTTTCTCTAGGCAAAATGGCAACCAACAGTGTGTGCTATGACAAAATAACTGAAGAAATCAATTTGAAAGGAGAGAAAGCTCTTGGTTTCTGAGATGTCAGCATACAGAATTTGGATACATTGTTTATAGGTCTACAACATGGCAGAGCATCATGGTGCAGAACTTGTAGTGGACCAAAGCCAATCAGTCATTTCAGATGGGACACAGAGAATTGGAAGAAGGGCCAGGGACTCAATATCCCTTTCAAGGGGACACTCTCAATGACTAACTTCCTTCCACTAGACCGCAGTCCTAAACATTCTACTACATTCCAATAGTGCTACAGGCTGGTGACCAAGATTTCAGAGTATGGATCATTCAGGGACAACATATAACCAACAGAAACCTGACTGATTTGTGAGTATGGAATTCTGGCAGTAAAGGGATAAGGGATAATACAACTACAAATATAGATAACTTTAAACCTAAGCATCTCCTAATGGAGAAATAGATCTTCTTTCCTGGCTCAACAATTCCTTGAATTTCTGTAATAAATCAGTTTTAGGATATGGAAAGTTTCTTCAACAAAATCTTTTGTTCCTAAGGAAAAAAAATTCCTGCCAGAAAAATTAGTGCCAAAAGACATATTTTACCAAAACATTCATTTTATAGGTTTCATGTTTACATCTCATTTTTACCTTTTCTTAATGGCAGGAGTATTTCTTCATCATTGAGAAACAATAAAACCCTGGTAGATGAGTTTCTCATAAAGAAGCAACTGCCTTACTGGTTGGTTAAGTCTCAAAGTCAATGAAATACCAATGCTATTAGGAGAGTAGAATCCTAACTCAACTCATTTAGGTTTATGATCAATTAACTGACTTTGCTCCTTTCAAAAGCAATGCAAATCAAAGGAGCCAGAGTCACTCGAATAAAAAAGGACTATTTCTAAATCATTCAGAAAAAGCCAAGAGAAACTTCCTATGGACAAGTGGCTTAATCTAAGAGTTCATCTTTTTCTGCCTGAAGTTTCACTGAGCAGATGTTCCATTTTTCTTATCTTCTTGAAATACAATTTAAAAAGCATCCAGAGGAAAATTTAAAATTTCATGAAGGATGATGGTTTAGTATCCTATTTACACCTCCTGAACTTCTTCCTCAGGCAGATTATACAGTTCATGTTTGGAAATAATTCTAAATCTGAGAATTTATGTGTCTAAAAGGAAAGGAAATTGTTTGAACATAGTGTAGGACATGGTAGACTCCAGAGAGGTTGTTTGTTTGCAATATAGTTGAGTTTTGAAATCATATTTATTTTCCTCTGTTTTTAAAACTATATATAAGGACAAAATCATCCACATTAACATCTTTTATCCTAAAAAAAAATCTTTTTCTGGCAGGGATTTGAACTCAGGACCTTCTTATGTAAGTACTATAACTCTTGAATATAACCAGGTCTTTGGGTCAAATTTTTTTTACTCTTACTTAAAAGCTTCACTAATGACTCAAGTGCATTTTTATTTGTTCAAAGACTTAAGTATATTTTTATTTGTGTCTGCTCCAATAATAGATATACTTGTCCAGCATATTCTTTCTTTTATCTTTCTACATTGTCATCCTTATGTACTTTGAGCAAAAAAGATAGAAAGGCAGACAGGAAGATGATACGAACTTGATTATCAGAACAAGGACTAATGCAACAGCAGAAGAGGCAGAAAGCATGTCAACACTGATTTTTTTTCAGCCATTTCTTTCATTCAAATTATTATTAAAGTTACAGCACTGCCATTGTGCAAAAGACAAAATCTGCATCTTGCTTTTGGTTTTTTTTTATTATTAGATAGAAAATTGCTATTCAGGCATGACAAGGCCTGGATATCTCTATCCTTTTTAGGACATTGTCTGATACACTGGAATTTACTGGAAACCAGGGCCATTTCTATTACCTAAGAGGATTATCCCTATTTGAGATGTACAAGATGTTATGTCAAAAAATGAACTTTACAACTTTGGAGAGGGAGAGGGGAATGGGAAGGGATGGGAAGGGGAAACAAAGAAGGAGGTAACAATACTTCATAAGAAATGTACTCATTACCTTGCCCCTGTAATTGTAACCCCTCTGTACAGTATTTTCACAATAAAAAATGAGGATTATCATCACAATCACAAGAAGTAGGCATTAAATTTTATCTTCTTCAAAAACCAGCAAAAAAAAAAAACTTGCCATTCTCTCCTGTAAGTGAAAAGATCAAATCAATATGAGAATGTGTTACTTTCATTTATGCAGGCTGGATAAATTCTGCAAATAAGAAATTGATTGTGAATAGCTCTTTTGTTGTGGAGGCTATGTTATTTTAATACTCTAGGCTTTAGTGTTCCAAGACATAAAACAATGAGAATGCCTGCTTTAGAGCATTATTATGATTAAGTAATTAGCAACATTTGACAGTAATGACTTCATAATGTTTATTACTTTAAAAATTACAGTCTGAATATAAATTAATACAAAACTAAAGACTGTATTTAACTTTGAGAACAAATATACTTGTGTATATGTAATGTCTGTATATGTATGTGTATACAATATGTGTATATGTATGCACACATACATAGTTGTATACTCTTTTAAAGTGGAACTGTCTTTGTTTCTTCTGTTAACTGATCCTTGCCATTTTACTCAAACAATATGGAGAAAGTAACATTCTGGTTGAACAGAGACCAGAGACAGATGAAAAATAGTTCTGATTATCACAAAGGAGAGAATGAGGGAGACTGCAAGTGTCCCTCCATATTTTAACAGTCACTTTGCAAGCAAAGGAGTATGAGAACTGGATATACAGACATGGAAGAGTGCAGAAGCTATTTTATTTAATCAAGTGTAAGCCCTGTTCCACTAACATGTATTTGCCAGACCCCATTTTCTCATGACTACATAATTTTCCATAGCATTGTTTGAGGATTATTGCTTTAAGCCTTCATGAAATCTTGTGCTGAGTCTGTAGCATGTGGATTAACAAGAAAACCCTAGATTTAAGAATTGCCAGAAGGCCTTCACTGGGAGCCTGGATGATATCGGCGCTGTTGAAATAGTGTCATCAACTATTTTTCTAGCTAAAGTCCAAGGAATATGTTTCCTAAAGTTTTCATGATATTTCACAATTTCCTCTCAAACACTATCCTGTCACATAGACTCATTTTCCCTTTATGAGTTTGCCTTCCCATTCCTTTCCTATTGAAAATTTGTGGACTGTGAAGTATGTGAACTATTTGAATCAGTTGGGTAAGAGGAATCAAGTCACTAATCAGGTTAAGTGAAGTAAGCCAAGCCCAAAGAAACATAGGTCCCATGGTTTCCCTTATTTGCAATAACTAGTACATGTGTAGGACAAGCAGAAAAGGCCAAAAGCTATGTATATATGACCATATAAGATGATGGTAAGTGAAATGAATCCTGAGATAGGGACACAAATAACTTTTTTCTTTCTTGCTATTGTTTCTAATGTATTTATAATGTACCACGTGATTTTTTTTATAGCTTTGTATGTTTCTCCCCCATAGTATAACCCGTTTTCACTCTATTTGATGTCAGTGCCTTGCATCTTGTATATACACTTCTCTAATTTGGGGAGAGGAAGAGAAAAAACAAAATGCTTAAATAAGGATACAGGTTGACCCATTGTAACAATGAGATGTACAAAACACTATGTTGAAAATAAACTTTACTACTTTGGCTGGGGGGCGGGAGTAGTTGTGGTGGAGTTGGGAGAGAAGGGATGGTAAGAGGAAAACAAAGGAGGAAGCAACAATGCTTAATAGGAAATGTGCTCATTGCTTTACTCATGTAATTGTAACCCTTCTGGACAGCATTTTTACAATAAAAAACATACAAAAAAAGGCTCCTGTGTATTGAGAAGGAAAGATGGTTGCATTCCACTTTACTGGAATTTTCAGTGTTACGACCATCTTGGGTTTTTTTGTTTGTTTGTTTTGGGGGGAGGATCATTTTTTTTCTTTTTGTATATCCTTAGAAGTTTTGCACAGGATTGATAGAACTTAGACTAAAGTGGGAAAATCTCAGATGAGAATGAAACTATAGCAGTGCATACCGTCTACATCCTAAGTATTCAATGGGTTTTGTTGAATCAACAAATGCATAATGAATGATTCATTGAGTGCTGCCTCAGCCTTTCCCTTGAGTCTTAGACTCCTCATCTGTATAGAGTTTGTCACAGATCAGAGTTAGAATAAATTCTGGGAGATGAGAGCATTCTCTGCTCCCATCCTACATGTTGACAGATGAAAACAGACTTATTGGCTCAATCACCTTTCCTCAACCAAAATACACTGAATTCTGGCAAGGAATACGCACTCTTCCCAATGCAATGACTTTCCTTTAAGCATCTGTGTTCAGACAAAGAGCTTAGCCAGTTGTTAGGAAGTCAGCAAGTGTCAGCAGTGAGTGAGAAAAGGAGAGACTGTGCATGTTTTTTTCTCCCCATGGGGAAAGGTCTTGGAGGATCCAGGCAATGTGTAGAGCCTCAATACAGAATGCTGTGACTCAGCAAAGGGCTCAAATCTCAGCAGGAAGCTAGGGCACAGAGCCAGATCATGTGGACCAAGCCCAGAAGACAAAGGGAAGGACAGATCGACCATTTGGTTGGGCCCCAGGTGCCCAGCACTCACACTAGGCCCACCAGATTCTGAACTTACGGTGAAACAGCTATTTTTGGACTCCTCCTGCTAGCAAAGCCATGACTCCTAACACCGTTCAGGAAGTTGGTGGTGTTTGCTGCAGGTGGAAAAGCACTGCTGGCAAGGGAAAGAGAAACAGCTCGGATGGACCCAGGACAGCACCATTTCTAGGCACTTATTTGGAGTCTTCTTTTAGTCACACTTGATTTTAGGATGGCTTCATGACCAGCGGGATGGATGGGAAATGGAATGAATATTTTCTTAGGCCTGATAACATCAAAGGCTATGTTGAAACTTGCAAAATAACCTGCTTGGACATTTATGTTGACATGTCCCACTCCCTTGGTCTCTCCCAGGAATGCTAAAAGACAAAAACAAAAACAAAACAAGAAGGAAAGAAAAACATAGAATGCAGTGAGTTCTCAAATATTTTGTTTTGATGGGCCCTGGTGGCTCATGCCTATAATCCTAGCTACTTAGGAAGCTGAGATATGAGGATCATAGTTCAAAGATAGCCTGGGCAAGAAAGTCCATGAGATTCTTATCTCCAATTAACTGCCAAAAAGCTGGAAGAAGTTGGAAGTGGAGGTGTGACTCAAGTAGTAGAGTGCTAGTCTTGAGCAAACAAAGCCCAGGGGCAGTGCTCGGGCCTTGAGTTCAAGCCCCAAAACTAGTGTGTATGTGCATGTACACGCACGTGCGTGCATGTACACACACACACAAATTAGGGAAAGGTAGATAAGGACAAAAAGTGTTAGACCTAACACATGGCATTTAACATGTGGTCCATAAGGATGCTTCATGTTGTCATACTGTTTGGGGTTCCTGCTCAAATTTTTCTTCCCATAATGCCCCGGTGCCCTCTAAATCAATCAAAAGAGCCAAGGTGTCTTATATAGCCATGAAGCAATCAGGGCAAAGCCAAAGGAAGGAGATATGAGAGGAGTCTTGTATTATAAAAATACCTATCTAAGAGCATATCACTGTAGTCCTCTTTCAAGCTCCTTTCTTCAGAGAGTCTTATTGCTCTCTTTCACTTTCATATATACTTTCTCTGTCTGCTCTAAACATTTTCCTGTCTTTAAATGCTTTAGTGGGTAGAGAAAATGAATACTACTGCTGGACACTATCAAAACTTAATCTCCAAATACAATCACATTGGGAATTAGGTATTCATCTTATGAATTTTAGGGGGACACAGTCCAGGATATACTACTTGTAAATACTTAGGATTTTGCAAAGGCACTAGAGAGATGACGTCAGTAGATACCAGAATTTGATTTCAATGGAATAAGTTCCCAAATGGAATTTGAAGAATGGAAATAATAATGACTTACGTATAAATTTGTAATTTCCTCCCCCAAATATCATCCTATAGATTTCTTAAAGATATTCATGAACACACGAAGTAATTAGGAAAAATTTTGTTATCCAGTTTTCAGAGAAGAAATCTGAGGGAGTGTTGAGAGTGTGAAACCAACTTGTCTCAGGTAAATTCTGAGTGCTCAGCAAAGCTGGAAATCTGCACAGACCTCTCTGCACAGTTTCCGTGGCCTTGACACCATTGCTTGTCTTTCCTTTCATGAGCAGCTGGGAAAATGTTTTTCAGATGTCCCACAATGATGCAACAGGACAAATATCTGTAGCAATCCCAGACACCGGCAGTTATTTAAAATGAGTAAAATGAAATCATGCCCCAAAAGATTGTAGCTCTGTAAGTTATTTCACTCAGTATAATTTCATTCTCAAAATATTTTCTGGGCACTGTTTCTCAAGTAAATGGAAGAAAAATACCCTGGAGAAAGATTAAAAAAAGAAAACCAAAAAACTTTAATATGATGTCTATTGTATACGCACACACACACACACACACACACACACACACACACACACACACACACACACACACGTGGTGCACAGAAAAACCAAGCACCAAAGGTAAAAGAGAAAGGTAGTTTCTTGCATAGAATCTTTTAGACAATTTGGCTTCCCAACAGTAAGACTATAGCAAGAAGACACAGGTGAGAATATTCCTGAGGACGAGGTACATAGTCCTGGAATTTATGGGAGATGTATCTGTAAAAACAGATACCTTGTCCTTCTAAGATTTTTCTTAGCATCATTGGTCCATCTTGCCCCTTCCCCTTTCACTTTCTTAATTATCAAGCAGGATTTGTAGATACACACACACAAATTCTGGGAAAATGGAACAAAGGAGATAAACCAGTGATTCTCTGATGCCTGTGGCAGGGACAATATGCACTTTATTCTACATACCTTTACTCCAGTGATCCTTTATTAATCCCTGTGGATTCTGTTCCATAACAATGGGCCAGACTCATATTTTTTGCAGTAGGATGACCTTTGTTTCAGAGTGCTTTGCTTTTATTCTTTTACTATAAATAATGTTTGACAAACTACCAGTTTAGGAATGATTTAGCAGTCTGAGCAGCTGGGGTATTGAAATAGTATCACTCACAAGATTGCAGTAGTATGTTCAAGAGAGCTGCATGGTGTATTGATCTCAGCATAACGCTGTTATATAGATATATACCTATAGATTTGTCCCAAGTGGGAAAAATATTTATGGAAAGAGGTGGGCAATACTGTAAATCCAGTTTAGTTTCTCTTCAAATACCAGCATTCACCAGACTGCCACATTCTTAGCCAATATACTTCATGTATCAATTGCTATTTGACCCATAGGTCTGCTTAGAAATGTCCCTTTTGTTTACTTAGTTAGGGATCATATATGACAGAACTCAGGGAAAATGAGCTGAGGAAAAATAAAAATATGCTATTTACTAGGCAGCTGTCATGATCTGGTTTCCTAGCTATCTGTTTTACATGTGTTATCTCAGTTCATGCTCAGATCTATACCATCAAGTAAACATTATCACCCTTGGTAACCAGGGAAAGTTGAAGCTGACAATATGCTGATGATAACCCAACAGTAAAGTTAGGACTGGATCCCAGGAGTTTTGACTGCCACATCTTGACTGAAGTACTTCATGATCTTCCTATTGCAGCATTTACTTGGCCCTGCACCATTTTTGAAGCTGAATTAACACCCGTAAAAGGTTGCAGCAAACGGTTTGTTCAAAACAACTCCATCTATTTCCTCTGAATATTTTAAACTTTTGTTTTCCATTCTTGCAATGCAAATGAAGTAATTAATCTGTTTGAAGCTTTAAAAAGCAAGTTGAAATTAAAATTTCCAACAGCAGTGCTCTATGTCCCCTTATTCTGTAGCGTTGTGGCCAGTAGGAAATAACTGTCCTGGAATTGTAGATAAACTATGTTTCTGACAGCAGAATTGAAAGCCATTATCAACTCTGAGAAAACTCACTGCTCATTACAAGAAAGATTACAGATTGATTCTATCTGTCCAACAGCCTACTTTTTTTTTTAACAACTTAAAATAACTTGTTACACAAACACATAACAGTATTGATGGAATGCAAAGAAAGGGGAGAAAATTACCCGTGGCCTTGACATATTTAAAAAAATCTATTTTCACTTCTCTATTCTTTTTCAGACTTGGCTATGTACATATATTTGCTAAAATCTTAGCAAAAGTATAATTTTGTACTCAATTTATGCCTTTTCAATAAGCATGAGGGCAGAAGTTTTTTCCATGTGGTTTCAGAATCTTTCACTACAGCATCAGTGCCATTTCTACCTGAGACCAGGCTGTGGTCATCTTCCATACACCACAAAAGAAATACCAGTGTTTTTTTGGAGTAGCACTTATTGCTTTGGTCCTTTTTACATTTTGATATATCTATGGTGAGTTATATGGCTAGAGTTCATTTACCTTAATTTCCAAGAAGTATTTCACAGTGTAAAAACTCCATCTTTAACCCATACCTAGGGAAGAATCTAAGCAGAAGAAAGGGACTGGATGTCAAGGGATATGACTGAGCACTCCAAATATGGATAAAGGATCAACTTCTGGAAGTGGCGCTGTGGCTCAAGTGGTAGAGCGCTAGCCTTGAGCTGAAGAGCTGAGGGACAGTGCTCAGGCCCAGAGTTCAGGCCCCATGACTGACAAAAAAAAAAAAAAGGATCAACTTCTGATGTCAGAAAACTTTATAGAAAAGTCCTGCTAGAGGTGAAGAAGGGAATTAAGTTAGAGACTAGAACACAGGCTAGGTTGGAGATCAAAGATTGAAGCTGGGGGAAGCAGGAGGAGTTTTAAAAAGGATCTAATCATAGTTGGGGGTGGGGATTAGAGGCAGTGATATCTTTGCCTTGAGATCCAGCTAAATTATCAACAACTAGCACAGTAATTCACTAGTATGTTTATTTATATTTGCTTTCCACAAAACTCATTGTACCTTATTTTTTAAAGAAAAATGCTTGACATAAAACACTAAAACTTTCAGAGTTGTAAAAAATAGCATAACAAATAACTATCTACTTGACCAGGCAGCCTAGTTAAATGTTGGCATTCTTTCAGACCTTTTTAAGCACTAAAACATTACAGATAGAGTTGAAACCATCATGTTTCTTCTTTTCTTTCTTTTTCTTTTCTTTTCTTTTTTTGGGGGGGAGGGGTGTCTTAAGGTAATTTACTTGTGACTTTTCTTTATTCTCTCTCCCTCTCTCTGTATATACTGGTCCTGGAGCTTGAACTCAAGGCCTGGATGCTGTTGCTGAGCTTTTGTGCTCAAGGCTAGTGCTCTACCACTAGAGCCACAGCTCCACTTCCAGGTTTTTGGTGATTATTTGGAAATAAGAATCTCATGGACTTTCCCGCCTGTGCTAGCTTCAAACTGCAATAATCAAATTTGGCCTCTTAAGTAGGTAGGGTTACAGGCATGGGCCACTGGCACATTGACTTCTTTATTTCTTGATTAGCTTTTCTAGAGCCTATTTCTACTACTGAGAAATATTTTTATGCTATGTCAAGTTTGCTGCTTTATCATGAATAGTATGGGTTGTAACTAGATAATGCATTTAAAAAAGGAATTATAAGGCCAATTTAATGAGCCTTTAATATATCATATTAAATATAATTAAATAAAATATATTAAATGTAATGACATTTTCATGTACATATATTTCTAAGCATATTTTATGATGGAAAACATTAGTAGCATTCTACAGAAATTGGAAAAAATGTTGTTTTGCCTAAGTCATTTTATACATGTGAAAACCCACCTCCAAACCTCAACATGTTACAAGGCTAGGTAGAGGTGTTCATGTTACCTCTTTCCACAGAAAGCACTGTGCTCACAAAAGCAGAATGAAACAGATCATTGTCTAGAAGACTCTTTATCTTTACAAGACATCATCAAATAAAACATTGGAAAAAAGTTCATCTAAAAATTCAGATATTTCCAAAGATTGGATTGTAGCAATTGAGCAAGAGAAGAACGTCATAATAAAACATGGCCTAAACATGACAAAATTAAGTGTATTCCCCACCAAACTAAAAAAATTCTTAATATTGGGGTGCAGAAGAGCCATCCTCATTTATGTTTGTCTTATCTCTTTTCAAAGTGTCAATACTTGTAATAGAATGGTGTCATACCATAGATATTTTGAGACTAAGAACTAGTGATTGCAAACCACAGTTTTTAAAATAATAAGGGTAATTAAGGAAGTAATATCAAAAACAGGAAAACTGTATAATCATAATCAAAAAGACTCCCATTACTGAGTCAAGAAACATTGTTACCTGAACATAAATGGTATCTATTAAATCAACATTTAAAAATCTGTGTGCTGTTAATAAAACCTACAACAAGCAAAATGCTTACATGGGATGGATGAAAGCACACTATGGAAAAGACCATTATACCATCTGGTTAGAAACAGTGGAGAAAGATGTTCAATAAAAGTCTATCATGATAAACAAGACGAAAACGCTATTTTATATAAAAAACATTAATATCCTGCTGTTTCTGTAGAAACCCCATGTAGGAATAATGTTTGGTTTTATGTCTTTGTTCCTGCTTCACGATCTACCAGGCCTGCTATTTACTTCAAAGACTTTCATGTGAAATGAGAATGTCATTACCAATCAACGTCTATGATAGCCCTTGTACATTTCGCTATGAGAATTCTGAAAAAAGATTACAATTATTCTCTATCAGAAACATAACTTGAACACTTCCAGTGTGGCCATCAGATAACAAACACCAGCAAAATAGGAGACAGCCAGAAAAAGTTATTACCACAAGTAACATGTTTCAGCTAAAGCTTTGAGCTGTTCTTGGAAAAGAGCCTTTACTCTTCTCACCTTTGGATCTTGTCCAATTTCCAGAAGGAAACCACTCAGAAAGAAAAGACATATTCCATTTGATATTTAGATAGGAAAACCCATTATTTCCAAGCTAAAATTGCTATACATAATCTGATAAATATAAGTGAACTCAGGGGCCCATAAGAGAAATGTTCATAATTGAAGCCAACCCAAAGAAGCAAGTACCTTTACTCTAGAGTGGAGCTTTACTGAGCTCTTGCTTCTTTGTTCCCTTAGTTCTGAACTTTTACCCTACTCACTATCTGTGACTTACATGGTAAGCACTTTACTGAAGTGCCTTAATTTTAACAGCCTATAAAGTACGATGTAAACTTACATAAGGAAATGCATAAATGTATACATATATTGCAGAAGGTTAAACTGAGGACAATCTGTCCTAAGTGCCCCTGTGACTATTTAATGGAAACAATTTTATTCGAGGACATACCCAAATAAATACTAAATGAACTTGAAAAAGAGTTAAACATAACAGTTTCTGGATAGCATTAACTTAACAACATGGACCCTATAAAGATCCATCTGTTCCAGAATGATAACAGTTGAAAATATCAACACGCACACAAAAAGCAAACTATGACACTGTGGGGGTCATTGGTTTTGTCATCATTGCAATACTTTGACAATGTGAAATTAAAACAATATTGAATTGTAAAGAATTAATGCAATCACCCATCATCTAGAAATAAGTTACGTTTTTATTCACTTACTTCATTTTTGGAATGAAATAAAACTCAAAAATACAATAAAAATCCCTATTCCCCTCCCCTTTCCCTTTCCCCCTAGTTCTCTCCCTATCTCCCTCTGTCCCTCCCTTCCTTTCTCCTTCCCTCCCACCTTCTCTCTCTTCATTCCTCCTTCCTTCCCTTCTTTCTTCCTTCCACTTTTGTTTTGACTTGCATTGTTGGGGACTATACTTTACTATATCAATAATAAAAGACCTTCTGCAGGAGATGATTTGGGAAGGGATTTTTAAAAAGAGGAGGTACAGGTGGTAGGATTTGGAGGTACCTGAAAGAGCAGTGAGCCTTTTTACAGATGCAGCAGGTTTTTTTTTTTCTTCCTTTATGCTCTCCTATTTTTATATGTTAACATTCCCTGAGGCTCTAAGCCATGTGTGTGCTTCTTTAAATAAATCTCACAAGATAAAAGCCAAGTGCATCAAAATCACCAGGCATTGATTCCTGTCTGTAAAATATAATCACACCCTAATCATACAGTATAGATTTGCTTTCTTCCCCAAGGCAAGACGCTCCCTGGCACCTGTGGAGGTGAGCCCCAGCATGAATGATCTGCTTTTGACAGTCTTTTCATAAATGAAAGCTTGTTGACGAGTCACCCAGGCACAGGATTTAACAATTCCAATGAATGTTTTTATTTACTGGGAAAATAGAAATCCAGAAGACCAGAAGGTACAGTACTTCTTCAGTTACACCTAAGTCTGTTGCTGTCCTGAAGTCTAACTGGACTGGCCACCTGTTTGTTTTAAGTTGAAATTCATAAAAATTTAAAATCTAGTTGCTGGCTCATGCATAGTTACATCCATGTGCTCAGCAGCACATATGTGACAAGTGGTAATGATATCGGACAATACAGACATTGAAGATTCTCACTGTTGCAGAAAATTCTGTTGCATGCAGTGTTTGTCCAGTAGCTGGTCATACATTCTGTATGTGACTCTACGGCATTCTTTCTTGGAGATTGGTGGATCCACGTGAAAACCATCTTCCTAGACATTAGAGCTCTTCCCCTCTCCCAGTGTTCTGGGCAGAAAATATAGGTGAGGACAAGAGAAAGACTATACAGAGTTCCTTTTCTTTCTGTTCTTTTGCTCCTGCTAAACATATCTGATACTCTTGCCCCAAAATTCTCACCTATCAGGGAAAAGAGATGGAAGTTTAGTTCAGTATTTGGCAAATATCATCTGTTCAACGAGAGTGAGTCCCTCTGTGGATCAGGGAAGTTAGGTGACGTAGCGATAACAATGGTAAGAACACTGAGAACTTAATATAAGGAATTCTTAATAAGCTACTAAGTAGTTGCATAGGTAAGTGGGGTACATAGAGATAGCGCCAAATCCTATTGGTAGGATTAAGAGAAAATGCTAGAGATTAGAATTAGAAAATGCTAGAGATTAGAATTAAATTTTAGGAATCCATATTTAAATAAAGAACCAAATACCTGAGGAAAAGACTCCATTCTACTGTTACTGGAGTCTCTTCCAAGCTTTTCATAAACTGCAGATTGAATTTAGCTGCTGCTGTGGTGAAGCAGCATGGCTGGAGTGATGCTTGCAGAAGTTGTGATGAGACAAGACCAGAGGGAACAAATGGGAAGGAGCCAGTTGTTCTGTCTCTTCCACCTTTTCAGATTCTCTCCTATGCCTCCTAATGGCAGCTTTCAAAAGGAGCAAATGACAAGACTGAATGAAGTAAAGCTTACAAAGAATTGAAACAGACAGGCAATATTTTAATATCAAGTACAAATGTTAAAAAAAAAATCCAGCATTCATCCCTGTCTAAGGACAGGGTTCCTCTTTTCTTCACATACCCATTTTCATCTGCTATAGTTTCTGATAATATTATGCTGATAATACTGGTAGGTAAGCCAGGCGCCCGTGGCTCATGCCTGTAATCCTAACTACTCAAGAGGCTGAGATCTGAGGATCACGGTTCAAAGCCAGCCCGGGCAGGAAACTCTGTGAGACTCTTATCTCCAATAAACCACTAGAAAACTGGAAGTGGTGCTGTGGCTCAAGCGGTAGAGCACTCGCCTTGAGCTGAAAAGCTGAGGGACAGTACCCAAGTCCAGAGTTCAAGTCCTACGACCGATAAAAAAAAAATTACTGGTAGTTAAAACTACTAATCAACACATATCTCTATGTACTATATTTACATTAGCATTAAAACCTACTACTATCTATAAAAAATGAAAGTAGATGCTATATAAGGAAAAGCAAGTGGAAGAAGGGAAAGCACCATGGAGTCTTCCTTTGGCTACTTGTAGATGTGCTGTCTACCTTAAAACAGTTCTTTGTCTACATCAAGATGCTGTTGGTTGCAAGCAATAGGAAATTATTCACGCTAGGTCACACAGTAAGGCAATGTATCCCAGTGTGAGTAAAACATGTTAGCAGCAAACACAGTGTTCCATCCCTAATCCCCTCTCCAAACCTCACTGTCCACCAGCAGCGACTGACTGACATACTTTCTCCTTCATATTCAGTAGAACACTGATACTCAGGTAACTTACTCTCCAGTTGTGCTCTATGCCTGCTTCCCTTAGTGTCAAAGGGACACATTTGTCTACGTGCTAATACACAAGACAATACTACTCAAAGCGAGTCTAAAGTGGATACATGAACAAGGCAACTGGAGCAGGAGCAAGAGGAGAGTGGGCACTCAAAGTTCCCCAACCCATCTTAACCCCAAGAACCAGCCATTTCCTTAGGAAATAAACCATCTTTGTTGGGGGAAATGCCTTGATCAGTCAGCCGCTGAAAGACAGAAAGTAAAAGATACCTTGAAAGGCATAGGTTAGAAGACACAAGTACAGAAAAGGGAGAGCTGAATGGTTCTTTATAAGAATGTTGACAGGAGTGATATGGATCAAGACATACTGTTGACTGGCAATTGCACAAATACTTAAAGATGATAAAAATATTAAAAAAAAACACATAGAAATTAATTTAAAAGATAAATGGGAGTTTGATGGAAGACAGGTAGAAAGCAAATTGGAGAGGTATAGAATGGGAAGGAAAAGAGGGTCCAGAGAGAGAGCTACGAAGTAGGCTGGGGAATAACTTACTGCAAGACAGCAACACCATCATCAACAACAAACACAAAACCCTATAAAATATGGGATGTATAATATTTAATTTTAAACCTCAACAGTTTCAGATGTAAACCTCCAGGCCAGTAGGAGACATATTGCTAATGATGACATTTTTTTGTATTTGGAATTGTTGGCAGTAATGTGTGTGTGTGTGTGTGTGTGTGTGTGTGTGTGTGTGTGTGTGTGCAATGTGAAAATTATATTTAAATATCATATGCAAGAGTGGGCAGCAAATAAAGTGGGAAAAATGATTTAATATGTTGGGAAATTGTGTGTAGTTTATTTTTATGGAAGAACTTCATCTGAGGCAAAGGTGACTCCAAGGACAGAAATCAGGCTAAGCCAAACAACATTTTTGGCTGTTAGGTATGCATGTAGTTATTGTCTGTGTGGTACATCTATGTGCTCATGTGTTCATACATGAATATATTTGGAGGGAAGGGCCATTAAGAATAAAAACAAAAATTACTATTATCTACCAAATGTTCTCACCATAATTCAATTATACAGGTACAAACACATATATACAGATATGTAATATATAAAATCTGGCATATACATTAAATATCTCCAGGCCTACCCAATAGGGAGTATATTTGAACCAATCCAGGAATGTGTGATTCCAGACATATCTGTGCTGCCTACATGATGACATCTTTCTCTTGTGCACAGATGAGAGCCAGAATCAGTCAGCTGTGTCATAGATGTTAACTTAACCCAATTTAATCCCCAGTGAGTATGGGCCTCTAATACTCACATGACAAATCCTTTAGCCTACCACTGCAGTTCAAAGGCATATTTAAAGACAATAATGATATCAGGTGCTGGTAGCTCACACCTGTAATTCTAGCTACTCAGGAGGCTGAGATCTGAAGATTGCAGTTTGGAGCCAGCCTGAGCAGGACTCTTACTTCCAGTTAACTATCAAAAAGCCAGGGTCTGGGAAGGTGGCAGTGGTAGAGTGCTTGCCTTGCATGCATGAGGCCTTGGGTTCAACTCCTCAGCACCACATAAACAGGAAAAGCCAGAAGTGGTGCTGTAGCTCAAATGGTAGAGTGCTAGCCTAGAGCACAAAAGCTCAGGCCCTGAGCTCAAGAACAAGGACTGGCAGACACACACAAAAAATGATAATAATGACAATGTCAACCACTTGACATTATGTAAAAGTTTCACCAGTAATAAAAATGATTAAGTCTTCCCCATGATATACTAACTGCTTAAGTAAAGGATAGGTCTTCATCACCTCTCTGCCCTAAGCATCCTGTTTTCTTCCCTGAGCTTTGCAATTGTACTTTACTATGTCCTTGGAACAGTTCTGCCCTCCTACCTGGAGGTTTTTCCTCTTCCAGCTCACCATATGGTGACTGCTTAGCTAGCCTGCTGGTGTCCGTGTTCCGCACATGGCCATTAATGCTGTATTCTTGCAAAGGGACAGTGCTGAAGTCTTTTTTTCTTTCACTTCCCATCTAGCAAGTTTGGGCTACTCTGTATATTGTTCTAGATTACAATATGTAGAGTTCGTGAAAGGATGATCAGTAACTCACAACAGGATCTTGTGAATAAGAGTTTATTTGCATCTTCAATAAATTTTATCCCCCCCATCCCTTCATTCCGTAATTACATATGAGAGGATGATTCTGAAATAGAGAAGAGAAAAATGATGTTTGTTTTCTTTGAAACTGGGTGTTTATTTTTAAACAGATCCTAGGACTTGAGGCTCAAGGTATTTTCATGAAAACCCTCATTCTCTCTTACTCAGCCCACATTGATTCAGCACCTGATTTCATCACAATAGACTAGCTTTTCCATTCATTCCATGTGACAAGCATTTTGCATTTGCTACTTCAAATCTTCAAAACAATTACACGAAGAAGATGTCATTTTTATGTTACAATTTAGAAGACTAACTAGAGTAATTTAATTAACACAGCACAATTTTGGCCTGGCATGGTGGCACTTGCCTGTAATCCTAGTACTGGGAAGGCAGAAGCAGAAGAATTGCACATTTGAGACTTGTAGGACTCTATATCAAGTTTAAGTTCCTTTAACATCCTGGGATACATAGTGCAATAAATAAGTAGATAAATAAATGAATAGTTTATAATATATAATATTATCTCTAGCTATCTAAATACTCTCTGTCTCTCTCTGTCTCTGTCTCTCTGTCTCTGTCTCTCTGTCTCTGTCTCTGTCTCTCTCTCTCTCTCTCTCTTTCTCTCTCTCTCTCTCTCTCGCGCACACACACACACACAATTAACCAAGAGTTAGCACCAGATTAGAAGTAGCATTCTTTCTCCTCTGCCTGAGAGTCTTTGTATCGGATGTTAGTGGCAGGGTTGAGGGAATGTAAGCATCTTAGATAAAAACACAGTAAGCTTTGAGTAGAGAAAGGAAATGAAGATTTGCTTCGTTTTTGTTTTTATTGATTTGGTTTCTCTCTATGCAGGACATCATAGATCAGCAGGAGAAGACAGCAGAATTAAACTAAGTTTGTGTACATCATGGTGTATGTAAAGCCAACATAAGCAGAGCCAAGAAATAAGAATGGAAAAAGATTTATGACCTGTAGCAGGTAAGAAGAGCCTAGGAATTATTTCCAAAGCAATGGCTTCTACAAACCAAAGAAGCACAGGGATTTTATTTGGGGAGCTAATATATTTTTATAAAGGGAAGCCATTTAGGGGCAGACACATTCCTGAGCATGCTTAGTTTAATCTCATTGTTCAAGAAGGAAAGAGGACAGACATATATTTTTTAGTAGGATTATCTCAGGGTTGTGGAGCCCATATTCAAAAGACCAAACTTGTGCATATGAGTATTTGGGGGATGAACAGCTTGTATCATAAAGATGGTAGGCTAAAATGCCTTGGGCATGTTTAATTTGTGTCATAAAGTTGCAGTTTATGAGAATAGAAAGACACTTAGGTGCATTAATATAGAAGTGTGCTCTCCAAAGGTGCCTCTCTCAACTAGCAGTTATCAACAGTAGATGCCTTCTCTAGTTTTCCCTTTCCACAGGGTTGACCCACACCAAGCAGAAGTGCTGAGTTGTTAGTGTTAAATGACAGCACTTCTACTCTTGATTCTGAAAGTGTGTGTGTGTGTGTGTGTGTGTGTGTGTGTGTGTGTGTGTGTGTGTGTGTGTGTGCCAGTTCTGGGGCTTGAACTTAGGACCTTGGCACTGTCCCTTAGCTTTTACAGTCAAAGCTCGTGCTTTATCACTTGAGCCTCCTCCAGTTCTGGCTTTTGGTGTCTGATTAGATAAGAGACTCACTGACTTGTAGCTTGGGCTGGCTTTGAACCATAATCCTCAGATCTCAGTCTCCTCATTAGGTAAGTTTAGAGGGTGAGCCACCAACATCCAGCTGTAGTTTTTGTTTTGAAATGTAATTTTTTTCATAAGGATTTTCCAAACACAATGTATAATGCAGAAGATGAATCAACATGGTCTCAAATAATGTAATACAAAGATATTCTCAGGGGATCATTCTTTTTTTTTCTTTTTTTTTTGTCAGTTGTGGGGCTTGAACTCTGGGCCTGGACACTGCCCCTGCATTCCTCAGCTCAAGGAAAGCACTTTACCACTTGAGCCACAGCACTACTTCTGGTTTTTCTGGTGTTTAATTAGATATAAGAGTCTCACGGACTTTCCTGCCTGGGCTGGCTTTGAACCGTGATCCTCAGATCTCAACCTGCAGAGTAGCTAGGATTACAAGTATGAGCCACTGGCGCCAGGCAAATTCTTCTTCTTTTTTTAAAAATGTTATTGTAGAGTTGATATCAGAGGGGTTGCAGTTACATGAATCAAGTTATGTGTAGTGAATATAATTTCTTTTGAACTATGTCTTCCCTTCTACTTCTCTAGTCTTCCTTCAGCTCTTTCACAATCTTTGCTTCCCATCCCTACCCACAAGATAACCGTTTTTAAGCAAGGACTGCTTTCTTTTGTCCAGTGTCAGATGTGAAGAATGTCTGAGAGAAGCAGCACAATCAGAGCTAGTGTCCAAGGTAGAAAACTAAAGCAAACTCTTCTATGTTCATTTCCTTCCACAGCTGACTTAGTAAGTAGTCATCACACTGTCAGCTGGAGCCTGGACTTTCGTGGGTAAGAAGGAAGCATGTGGATTCATACTATCAGGTGTGGCCTTTGCTCAATTAGAGTGACAGCGATTCCTCGTCATCTGAGGATTTCACTTAAGAGGCTAACTGTGAGTGGAGGAAAAGCTCAGGATAACTACGTTCTCTTGAGGGTATTTCTGATATTGACAGGAGAGATCATTTTTTATGTCTATATGTAATAGGGAAGAATCACTCCTGCCCAATTTAATATGAATATACTTTTTTTTTTTTATCTAGGCATATATTTGTAACACTCCACTTGAAACCTGAATGCCAGCATTGTACTAAACTTTGGACATACATGATTTCAGTAAATCTTTCCAGTACTTCCAAGATAATATTATTGATATTCTCTCTGTTTTGCAGATGAGTAAATAAAAGCATAGAGAGTTTATGTATGCTAGGTAAGAGTATTAGGTAAGTTACCCTCAACCAACACAGTTACAAGCAAGTGAGACAGGACTATTTTCCATTCATAGCTCATGTTCATATTGCAAACTCTGAGGACCTATGAGTTACAATATGAGCTCTTATTAGATTGCAGACTCTTCATCTTTGTATCTCCTGAAGCATCTTGCTGAATATTGGCACCTAGTAGGAACTCAGCAAATTTTATTTTGTAATTCATATATATGAATGAAAGAATCGATAAGCAAGTTATTATAATGGTTCTCATCTGTTTATTAATAATATGATAGTAAAAGCTAGCATCTCTAAAACCTATAATGAATTATGTATCATGATATAGACACCTAGAGAATACTCATTATGTCACATTATTTCCCTCAAAATGAGGAGGACAAAAATAATGAGAGTCTACTTGGAAAGATAAGAGCAGTGGCCTACTACAGATTGGCCCATTGCAACAATGAGATGTACAAGATGCTATGTTGAGAAACAAACTTTACAATTTAGCCAGGGGTTCGGGGGGGTGGAGGAGTGGGGGGTGTTGCTGAGGAGGTGGGAGGGAAGGGATGGTAGGGGAAAAACAAAGGAGGAGGCAACAATGCTGGATAAGAAATGTACTCATTACCTTGCTCATGTAACTGTAACCCCTCTGTACAGTATTTTCACAGTAAAAAACTTAATTAAAAAGTAGTATTGCATTTGCAAGAGAACAGTAATAGATCTCAATATTTTCAAATATAGTCTCTCCAGGTTAACTAAAATAAGCCCTGATTCAAATAGCATAGATGATCACTTTATTTTCCTTATTTTACAATTAGCTGTATCCATTCTTGAAACAGAAGGCTTACATACTTAATTTATGTTGGCAATGCAATAATAGAATTATTCTCTATCCCCAAATTTAAGACTCAGTACCCATTTAATTGTTTATTAAATGTTTTACTAAATATCTTTGTTAATGTTTTTGCTTTTAACTCTTATTGATTCTGAAAAATACAAATTGAAATCCTCTCCCGTCACGTATGTTGGTTCAATTCTCCTGTATGGCTAGGAGTTTGTCTTTAA
The DNA here is from genome assembly GCF_019054845.1 of Dipodomys spectabilis. Taxonomy (NCBI): domain Eukaryota; kingdom Metazoa; phylum Chordata; class Mammalia; order Rodentia; family Heteromyidae; genus Dipodomys; species Dipodomys spectabilis. The sequence continues at coordinate 20,333,983 of NW_024870775.1, forward strand.
TGAACTTCATGCTCTCATGCCATCTTTGCATCTCCAGCTTCATGTATTTGCTTACTATGTAATTTCTTGTTTTACTTAGGAAATTTAATTTTAAATTCTACTTAGTTGATGGAAATTCTATCCTTCCTGGTTTTACATTGATATTTCCCTGAGCTTTGTCTATCCCTTCATTTTTTCTACACTGTCATTTCATTTTCCTTGGTGTGTCTAGTAATGAAAGCTAGCTCACCTTTGATTTTTACCCTAACATTTTCTGTCTTTGTTGGCAGAATTTAGCATTTTATATTTTACAGCTTGATATACTTTATTTTGATGCTTATTCTTCACACTAGGTTTATTGTTTTGATTTATTGCTTTCTTTTTCCATAGTTTGTAGGAGTAAGTTGTTATAACCTTTATTAGTCTTTCCATTCTTCTCCCTGTTAACATGGAAGTTTGACTATAATTTAATCTATCATTAGTGGTTACTTTCCTTTCCTCAGGCTCATAATTTATGCATATTTATTTAATATTTTATGAAAAGAATATCATAACTCTTTCCTCCTAAGATTCTTTATCCCTTTATTGCTCCTCTTCCTCTTGCCCATAAGGAAACTTCTACATTACCCACCAGCTTCCTTGAATTCCTTCTGGTTCCATGCAAGACCTCTGGAATGCTTTCATCTTTTCTTCTTTCTCCCATCTAAAGTTGGCCTTGAATAATTTAGTACTTTTAGATCCAGATAGTAATTAGAATTTTCCTTGCAGTCGTCCCATGCTAAGAATTCTTATCCATCCCTTAATTTATTCATTTCAGATAATCTATCATTCTTCAATTACATTTCATTATAAATCTATTTCCAAGTTCTCTGCTCACCAGTTTCACCTCTTCTTCTTTCCCATCTATCATGAAGTTCAAATTTATTTATTCTTTGTTTAGAGTCCCTGCTTGCTCAGACAGGGCATGTGGGAGAAGTAATCTCTGCAAATAATGCTCTTATCAGCTGTCAGTGAGTAATATTTTATCACAGTCCTAGCTTTTCATCCTAGAGCATCTCCAGACATTCTTCTACCACTTCATAGCTTTGCGATTACAAAACCTTATTACCAGTCTAATTTCTTTCTTTTCCAAAATACGTCCTGTCTGGATATACTATACATTTCTTGGCCTTTATCATGAGAGTTTAGGAATTTCATAAGGACTTGCCTAGTTGTGTGTGTGTGTGTGTGTGTGTGTGTGTGTGTGTGTGTGTGTGTGATCTCAGCTGTCTTCTCTGGAACTTGATTGGCTGTTCAAATCTGCAACTCAGCTGCTCTTCATGGAAAATTTTCTCTATTATTTGTTTAATTATTATCTTACCTGCTTCTGTGTATTTTTCTCATGCTGAAACTAATTTTTTTCATGATTCCCCCTTCCAACATTTATGGGTCTCCCTCCCCTCATATTTCTATATGCTTTTTCTTTTTCTTCCTCTGCTCTTTAACCTACTCTTCTCTCTGATCACCCAAGCCACCAACCCCATCATTCACAGTGCTAGCCCTCTCTTTCATATCATCCATCCAATCTTTATTTTTTTAATTGTTATTGTAAAAGTGATGTATGGAGGGTTACATTTACATAGATCAGGTAATTAGTATATTCCTTTTTTCTTTTTTGGTCAGTCATGAGCTCAGGGCCTGGGTGCTATCTCTGAGCAAATTTTTTTGCTCAAGGCTAACATTACCAAATTGAGCCATAGCACCACTTCCATGAGTGCATTTCTTTTTGAACAGGGTCCCCTTTTCCCTTGTTTTCTCCCAGTTCATCCATCCAATCTTTAAGCTTAGAGAACCAAATAACTTCAGTTCTGAAACTTGTCTGAGTGCCATATTTCAGTCCCTTTTTGTGTTCCTCTACTTCTTAGAAGTCTAGTTATAAAAGCAGCTTTATTTCAGACTAGAAATTTCTGTTTCGTCTGTTCTCTGGCTAGTAGGCCTCTTGAATAGGATATCACTTTTGTGTCATCTCTTTCAGAAACCTTCATAGGAATCCTTGAGATACTGTACAATCCTCTGTACCTGCGTCTCACACTGCCCATAGCAGGCTGTGAAGCTCTCCTCCTCAGAACACCATCACGTGATCTCTTGTACATTTGAAGGCTCAGGGCAGGGAGAAATTTTGAGAACACCCAACCTTTCTTCTCCTCTTCAGATTCTTAGGATCAGGGAGACACCCTTGAAGTTTAAAAGAGATGAAGCTTGGGAGAGCTTCATTGGCTTTCTCCCCTGAAAGAGCTGGTGTCAGGTCTTTGCTTTGGCGTTTGTGCTGGGGCCTAGAATTTTCACTTAATAATCAGAAAATATGAAAACCAATCTTGGTTCACCTTTGCCTATTGGCCCCATGGAAAGTAGCTGAGGTGGAGCTGAATTCTTCACCGGAAATATGCAGGACACCTCCAATCACCATCATCCCATTGTTCTTTCTAGTTTTCTCTTTTCAGGATAACTTTTTAAAAATGTTTTCTAACGTGAGGATAATAGCTGACCTGCCTTATCCACAATGCAAGTTTGGGTTGACGTTCAGGCCTCATTCCTTATCAGCAAAAATCCTAAATCCTTTGCAGGAGTCTAACGTGATTTCTCTCTCTTTCAGCCTGCTAATTGGCTCAGTTGTGTAAGTGCCATATATTCAAGTGAGAACCACCACTCCTCATATCAACTCTGAGTAAGAAAATTATTTTGGAGGAAAACTTGGCAAAACAAAATCTTAAGCTGCCAACAAATTATTCTGCAAGATTTTAAAACACTAAGTTTTAACATTCACTCTTAAAGTCAAGCCAATTTTGCTTAAGGGAACACTATTGTTTGAGCTGAGGGGGAAAAAATCAAACCTAAATTGTGGTTATACATCTGGCATTTTAATGTAAGTATGAAAGCAAGAGATTTGCCTTCCCCCCCCCCCCCAAAATCATTCAAGCAGCAAAGTATACACACATATGGAATTTCTTTTCACATTTAAAAAGTTAACATCAAATTGCGATGGCGTAGACTTGTTTCCTAGAAGTATGAGAGGGAAATGCTCAAGAGGTTTTGCAGTGCATTCTTTTGTAGAGAGTGCTTCTCCCTTTGTTTAATCGTGGACAGTTGAAGAAGCTGTACATATCAGGCTCCCATCTTCACGTCTACTATGAAGCATTGTAGTAGTAGCTGACTTACTAGTGTGTCCTTCTTGTCTCCTTTCTCTTAATGCAATCCCAAGATTTAGTGATTGACTTTTCTTTTCTTTTACCTGTCCTGAGGCCTGAACTCAGAACCTGGGCTCTGTCCCTGAGCCTCTTTGTGTTCAAGGTTAGCACTCTACCACTGGAGCCACAACGCCACTTCCAGCATTTTCTGAGTAGTTTACTGGGGATAAGAGTCTCACAGACTTTCTTGTCCTGGCTGGTTTTGAACCACAGTCCACAGATCTCAGCCTTCTGAGGAGCTACCATAAAAAGTGTGAGCCACCAGTGCCCAGCTGACTGACTTTCCTTCTTCTAGCATTGACTCTGTGGATTCCAACAGCCATTTGAGGGTAGGAATTTAGTTAAAGTTAGATCCAGTGGCTCACATACAATATTATGAATGAGTCAGTACACTCAAACCCATTTTAGGACCCTTTGTCTTTATTACTATCATATGGATAAGCTTTTACATTTTTCTGCAAGATTGGGTCGTATTCTTGTTTTCTTAGAGCTTTGCAAGGAATGAAACCAATCCTTTCAAAAAGGTGTTCATTATTTTGAATAAAAAATTATCTTAGTATCTGTCATACTTACTATCCCACATGCCTCAGTCAGAAGCCTCATCAGAGGTAAAATCCAAAGATTGTGGTAAGTAAAAAACAAAACAAACATGCTTCCAGCAATTCAGATGAAAAATACTGACCATGACTGCCACTACTGTCTCACTACTGAATATTTACAAGTAAGCACTCAACTCCGTACTGAACAGTAGGAGATTATTTTAAAGTCAAAGGATCAAGCCAAATTGGATCATGGTTTCCCTTGACTTGGAATAGACAAAGGATTTGTTGATTCAAATTTTTCTTTCTTTCCTTTTTTTATTTTTTTGACCTCCTGATGTGCTAGACTGTGGTTTAAGTGATGGATAGATTGGAATCAATTGTACACACTCTATCCTTGCTGTTGCTTCGGAGCAATTGTGCTGGAGCCGCACATGAAAGATTAGAGGGTAACTCTCTGGGGGCAGCAAGAATACACATCAATCTGTTCCTGCCGCAGGGTAATGTGGATGATGTAAAGCTGGAATAGCCAGAGATCACAGAATGTTGTTCTTTGAGAGGAAAGGGTCATCTAGAGGGAAAAATAACAGTAACAAGGCTATTTACTTCTCATTGGTGGCTGTCCAGCAGCCTCGAAACCCTGTGCCCCTGTGACATGATACACAGGGCACAATGTGAGAGCTGAAGAATTATAGAAAGCTGTTGATTGTCAGATCACCATCAAATAGCAACATACTCTGTTTCTTGATGACCAGCATAGAACAGAACTTGGTAAGAAAGGTTCTTGGACTTCATTCTAGGCGGTTGGCATTTTACAAAATCCCCTGCCTTCTTTATTCCTTCCACTGGTGGCTTTGAAAGAAAGGATTTCCTCCCAGGTTTTTCTCTGTGCAACTCACAGCAATAACGGAGGATGCCTTGGCTCTGGTATCAAAAGGAAGGATCATCAAATTAATGAGTGAGAATTCTGGAAAATAATCACCTGGGGAGTTTTAGAAGTGGTAGCAGAATTCATTTGTTTTATTTATTTTTATTGTTGTGCTTCTTGAGGAAGAAAAGAAAATTGGACATGGACAAGCCCACAGACAAAACTGGGAGGTGAGGCTTTCTTCCCTTCTTCTCTGCCTTCTGCTGAATTTGGAATATTTGGAAGATCAGAAGTCATGTAGTGGAAGAAAGAATAATTATTATATCTCACTTATCTTGGAATGAAAACACACAATTGAGTCTCTAAAAGGGGCTTAAGAATGTAGAGCCTGGTGCTGTTGAGTTCATGTAGTGAAAACAGAAAAAGTGTCCAGATAACAAGATATTTCCTTATCTTGTGAGCAATCATGAATTAGGCCAAGGACTTTTAACTAATATATATATATTTATTTGTTTTGTTTTGTGGGTAGATGTGTATATGATATAGGCTCGGATTTTCTATATCACTTGTATAATATTTCAAATGTCTGTTTCTAACATAAAAGACTATAAAATGAATTGAAAACATTGGTGGTGGAATCAACAGACCTAAGTTCAAACTCCAACTCTTTTTTAGCTGGATGAGCATCAGTTCTAGGCTTGCAAATCACTTAACTGTAGTCCTGGCTCTCTCTCTTCCTAGTTGAATGCTCCTAGGCATTGAGTCTTTAAATGCTTCTGAGTCTTTGAAATGATAATAAAATTATTACCAGAAACAATTGTCATAATAATACAATTAAAAGTAAGTAGGACATATATATCTGTAGAGTTTTCAGGACTGAAACTGATACATAATAAATATGTAACAAATTCTTAACATTTTTTAGGTTAACTACATATAGAATCCTGGGGAGACATTGAACCACCTAGTAAAATATTATTTATGCTGAGTGGCATTTGACAATTGCTACAAGCAAGTGAAATGTGATACCTCTCTACTCAGTGTTGGATGTGTGTGCACACACACACACTCATGCAAACACCCAGCCACCCGAACCTTTATAGCAGATGCACAGATTCAAGGATTACACCTCAAGTTACATGGCAATAGTAATGATTTCAGTTACTAAACTGGCCCACAACTCCAATCAAAGTGGTAGACAATGTCTAAGGTAGCTTCCTATCACTAAGCTTTTGAATATGTCCAATTGTCCTTCTTCTCAGTTTGCATTAAATCTTGGCAGCTTAGAGTCACAACAAACACGGATGTAGATGCGATGTGGATCTCCTTATTGTGATTCTTGAAAGTCCATTATAATCACTAGTGTGAAATAGAAAAAAAAATCTTCCAAAGTCTCAATGACTTCTATTTTGCTAAGATGCTCTGGTTTTTAACTGCTATTGGATCCTTCTGCTCAAGCTATAATGAGTTATGTCTGTACATATGTGAAATCCCAGGAGGAAAGCACCCTCAGACAACACTGAGCATTTGGTAAGGTCTTCCCAGGAAACCACACAATCCTCTTGGACTACTGGGAACAGCTTCAAATTTTGACAGATGCAGTTGCAATAGATGGATGACCTTTAGTGTAGTTCACATAATCAACACTGGCTAATTCTCTCTGCCCTCCTTATCCTCACCAGAGAATAAGCTCGTAAAAATCAAACGTATCTAACACAGAAGGAAGACACCACCACATGGAGAAGGGACAGAGGGTCAGAGGAGAGAGAATAAAAGTAGAAGCAGAAACCATACTGCAAAGGTTTATAACCACTCTCACATAAATATTTCAGTCAGTGCAAGGTCTATGATTAATTTTTACAGTTCCTTGTTCATTTCTTGCTAATACAGCTAACAGCAGATGTCCGGCGAAGCCTATTTCAGGCTGGCATATGACCCCATTTCCTTTGTTAATATTGGCTATTTGAGGGCACTCATACTGAGCATAGGAGGTGGTTGGCTAGCAATTTTATCACCCCAGATAATATCAGCCTTTTCTGCAACTGTGTTTATAACAGATCAACTAGTTGTTGTGGGCAATTGAAAAAAGTAAAGGGTTTCAGAATTTTTTTTAAAACCTACTCTAAGGAAGAAATAACTGGGATATGATAGTGGAGGAAGCCTGAGCTTTGAAAGAAATAACCAGAGGTGTTTTGTAGGTATCTCTTGAAGTTAGAATTTTTTCTGGCATAATGGTTTCTTGGTATAAGATCCATTATAGTAAGGGCAGTTGCCATCTTACAAGAAATTATTTTTGTTAAGCCATATCCTTTTATGAAAATTGTTTCTCTAGGGGCTGGAGGCTCAAGTAGTAGAATATCAGCTGAGTAAGAATTTTTTTTTTGAGTTTCTGTTTTGGCCAAATGTCATAGTTTTGATTGGCTGCTTGACTAAGCTTTTAGGCTCTTTCAAATTAATCAATCATGTCAGATTGTGAACCTAAACTCTGACCAATCAGGACAGAATGTAAGAATGCATCAGGGATAAAACCTGGATGAACTACCCACTCAGCATGCTTGTTACATGGCCTAGTGTGAGTAACAGGCCCTTATGTATAAGTAAACTTTGCTGAGTTCCTTGGGATGCCTCTCTATTCTGAGACACACTTCCAGTACTCTTAGAGTATACCAAATATTGTTCATTGTAGAATTAAACTTCTCAACTCTGACAGTAATATCTGACTTTTTAATTCAGCTAGATGGTCATCATTCTGACAATTCAATTAGCAGACAAGATAGTCCGCAAAGATTTCCCTTGTTGCCCAACGGTGAAAAGTATAGTTAGCAAACACTTTCAGCTTTTAACTGTAGACTTACTTGCCAAAAATCTCCTCCCCTGGAGTCACAGCCTATAATTCTGTGTCAGGGAAAAAGGGGTATAAAGTCCAAGCCAACTCCCTAACAACCTGTATTTTCTACTAATATCCTTCTCCTCCTCCTCTGGCATAGGTGGTCTGAAGTTCTGTGAGCAACCATCACAATTTAGCATCTCCATCTTTGCCAATTGTGCTTCTTCCCAAATTTCGAAATCCCTATCTCTGATAAATACTTTGCCCCTTACATTCTTTCTCTCATTAGCTGCTTCTGGATCTCCCAATCTGCGCTTGAATGTGGCCATATCTTCTTGCTGGAATTTTACTTTTCAATTTTTCTTTTCTGGAACCTAAAGAGCTCCATGGCTCTAAGGTAGTCTGAAATCATTGCGCCGAAGTTCGGAAGGAAAAGTACTGTGCATTTGTTAAGTGACTGGGGTAGATTGTACAGAATCAAGTGACGCTCAGAAATTAATTCATCATCTTCTTGAGGACATCCATTAGTATATGATTTGAATATAGTAATTCTGCATAAATAATGGAGAATGGGTAACTTTGTGAATTTCACTGTAGAGGAGAGGGAAATAGAACACACTATTTCTGGCAAAGAAGAAAATGTCTAAAAAATTAACATGTGGAAGATATTGGAGGAGGCAAGATAGATGGAATAGAAGAAAAAGAAACAAAGGGGAATAAACAGCCAAAGAAAATAGAAGAAAGTTTAAATTAGTGTTGTAACATACCCAAATAATTCATCAGAAAAGAATTTTTTTCTCCTGACTCCTGACTTCCTAGTAGTATCTTGGCATTTGATTCTACTTATAAGGGGACTCATTATGTGTTCCACTTAAGAATGAGCATAATAGCCCCAAAATAAGGAAAGTAGGAAAAAGAATACTTTTCAGTCTCCTTAAAGAGTCTTGGTTGACCTTCTAGCACATTCAGAATAGCATCATTTTCTTGTGTCTTCTCAGTTACAGCTTTTCTTAGGCTGCCCTCACTTTCTGCAGCCTTACTCAGCATGGATTCCATACTTCCACCCAAATGCATAAGCATCCCTTCTGTTCAGGAGAAGCAGCTGCTTATGTTTCATCTGTTTGGTCCAGGCAGATGGGAGCATCACAGTCAAAGAAGTACATTCAGAGATTTGGATGAAATCAAGTTGACTCCTGGGTCCTTGTACTTTATCAAAGAGAACACTGGCCAATGTCATGTAGAATATGTACAGATTATTTGCAGACATAAGGACTTATCAGAGGGAAAATTTAAAGCATGGTATCAAGGAATGTGTATGTGAGAGGATTAAAACTAATTCAATTTAAAGAAGTAAATTTTGAAGTAGCACAACTCAATAAAGGAGACAAAGGGTAAGAAAATTTAGGAAATTAATTAAGAGAATAAAAGACTGATACAAACTTAAGAATTATTCTCAGATAAAGAAGAGAAGAAAAATAAGACAATACCAAGCTCTTTGATTGTGAAAGTCTTTGATTTTTTAATGTACTTCAATCTATTGAAAACTATGAGTACTTATCGCTTTTTTTCAGATGAGATTTAGAGAGGATTAAGAAACTGTTGGGTTTTTTTTTTATACATCCACAGTAAAAATGCTGAAATCTAGGTCCTGTTCTTGTTCTGAATCTAAAATCTCCTCTCATTAGACCTTGATGAATGATTTCTAGGACTAAGGAGGGCAAATCCTGTGCTGCCAGGACCCCCATTCCTTCTACAACCCAAAGAAAACTTGAAAGAAAATAAAGAGCTTTGTCCTTAGAAACAAGCCATCTGTTACAGAGCAGAGCAAAACAGCCAGGCATTCATAAGCCCCACATCAGTTCTGCCAGAATCTAGCTGGGCAGCCTCTGTTGCAAGCTGTTTAGACTCTAATTCCTATAAATCGGGAACAATATCAGCTGGTGAAGAGTTTGGAAGAGTCTACAGCAAAGCAAATGCAACAATACCAACTTAATTTTAGTTGAGACCAGCTCTGCAAATTCCTTTTCTTTCTGGAAGAGGTCAGATCCTTGTTCATGCCATTAAAGCCACAATGTCTAACACTTTCAAGAAAACTTACTGAGGATGATTGTTTGCTTCTCAAAGCAAACATATTAAACTCTGAATTTAGCATCAGCAATATTATGCAAAGATAATAATGCATACCTACTTCTCATCTTTCTCTCTTTTTTTGACTCTTCTTAGTCTTACCCATCAATTTTCTTTTTTTTTTGATTCTTTTATTTATTTATTTATATTTTTAAATTTTTTTGTGAAAATAGTGTACAGAGGGGTTACAATTACACGGGCAAGATAATGAGTACATTTCTTATCAAGCATTGTAGCCTCCTCCTTTGTTTCCCCTTCCCATCCCATCCTCCCTTTCCCCTCCCCACCAACCCTCCCCCCCACCAAAGTTGTAAAGTTCATTTTCGACATACAACTTGTACATCTCATTGTTGCAATGGGTCCACCTGTATCCCTATCTAAACGATTTGTTTTTTCCCTTCCCCTCCACAAATTATAACATCAAATACAGTGAAAGCAAAGGTTATACCATGGGGGAGGGACACATAAAGCAACAAAGAAATCATCTTATAAATGTGTTAGAATAATTGCATGAAAGAAAAAAAACATTTGAATACATATTTTAGGGTTCATTTCCCTAACATCAACTTATCTGACCTTTTCTGCTTGACTCAGACATATACTAGTTATTGCAAATAAGGGAAACCATGGGACCTATGTTTCTTTGGGCCTGGCTTACTTCACTTAATATAATTTTTTCCAAGCCTTTCCATTTCCTAACAAATGGGGCAAGGTCATTCTTTCTGATGGAGGCATAGAATTCCATTGTGCATATATACCACATTTTCTTGATCCATTCATCTACAGAGGGGCATCCGGGTTGGTTCCATATCTTAGCTATGGTAAATAATGCTGCAATAAACATAGTCGTGCTGGTAGCTTTAGTGTGGTCTTGTTTGTGAACATTAGGGTAAATGCCCAAAAGTGGGATTGCTGGGTCATAGGGGAGCTTTATGTGGAGTCTTTTGAGGAACCTCCATACTACTTTCCAAAGTTTACCCATCAATTTTCCTTCCTTTGTTTATTTGTTTGTATTTTCTTCTAACAATGTCTTGCTATGTAGCCCAGGATTATCTTTTTTTTTTTTGTCGGTCATGGGGCTTGAACTCTGGCCTTGGGTGCTGTCCCTCAGCTTAAGGTGAGCGCGCTACCACTTGAGCCACAGCACCACTTCCGGTTTTCTAGTGGTTTATTGGAGATAAGAGTCTCATGGACTTTCCTGCCCAGGCTGGCTTCAAACCGCGATCCTCAGATCTCAGCCTCCTGAGTAGCTAGGATTACAGGCGTGAGCCACCGGCTCCTGGCAGCTCAGGATTATCTTGAGCTAAAAATATTTCTGCCTCTCTTTCTGAAAACCTGGGATTATAGGCCTACACTACTATAATTAATAATTCATTTCATTAAACCAATTAAAAAGGGAAAGTTTTTTAATTGCTTGAAAATTATTAGAAAAAAGACATGATAGTTTTTTTTAGCTTTGCATTTTTGTAAAGTAATAGCGGGATTCAAAGTTGGATGTTTTGTGATGAACATGTATGTGTGCAACTTGGATAAAGTCATGTGCAAAGTTACACTTCTGAGTGTCAGGCATGATCCCAAGTCTGAACTTTGTAGTTGTTCTTTTCTCTTTCTGAACACATTTACCATTGACTTTTATCTTTCTTACTGTCACATCACCTTCACTCTACCAAATGAGACATCTTAGTCAAGTTTTCTTTGTACTTATGATTGCAATGTCCTTTAGTATATTCTATACTCTTTATCTACTCACTTTTTTTGTCCAATGAGATCCTACTTTTTAACATTCTCTATAATTTTCATTTAAACTGGAGTCTGAGTGGTTGAGAAATTGACTCTGCAGCCAACATGCCTAGGTTCAAGTTCTGTCTCTAGCTCCAAAATCTTGCACAAATTACTAAACATTTTCTAAAAAAAAGGATGGAAACAATAACAACTATCTCATCAGGCTATTGTAGGGATGAGATCAATGCCTAGCACATAATAATTGCCAATCAAGTGTTAGTAATTAAGCACTTATTTCCTGTCATTAGGACATGTATTCTATGATGGTGGTAGATTTTGTCTCTTTTGTTCACTAATGTATCTCTCTCCAGTGACTAGATTAGTTCCTGGCACACGAAAGTGCCCAATAAATATTTATTGAACAATAAATGAAAAAAGAACAAATGCATGGAAAGGCAGGCAGGGAACAGTGTTTATAAATGAGTCACATTTGGCTGCACACAAAGATACTGGCTTGGTTAGTTTTAGGTTTTCACCTATGCTCAAATTTTTACTTCAACAGTCTCTCAATGTGCACAAGGCATAGAAGTAGCATATTAATTTTTTCCTCCTTCATCTAATGTCCTAATAGCCATGGTTGTAAGAAAAAATAGATGAGAGAAAGGAAATTTATATTGGGTGAAAGTTTCTCAAGCCATAGTTCTCATAATTTCTTTAATGGCAGAAACTCTCTTCATCTTTGTGTCTCAGAGAATTGTTCAGCAAGGGGAGCACAAGTCCATCGGAGATGGGAAGAGTGTAAGATTTCAAGCAAGCGTGGGACAGAGTTTAGCATGTGCAGCAAAGCACTCAAGGCCAAAGTTGAACAAAGTAAGACAGTGCCGGCTGTATAACTGACATGGTGAGACAATAATTCCTTGTATTACTCAAGGTGCTTTTCCTCCCATGGACTCTTCCTCCGACATATTATGAAAGGGAATGCAATAAACAAAAGCAAAAAACAAGAGTCAAAGTTCAGCTTTTGAGTGTCAAAATAAACTTTCGAATATTGTGGCAGACACAGTAGTATGAGAGAAAGAGTTATGGGTTTTGAAAGCCTTCCTTTTGATTTTCTAAATCCACATTCTGGAGGGACACAGGGCATCAAGTTTATGTATCAAACAAGAGATGGGCAAGACTACAGAGTTAGCAAGGGTGATTTCTTTTTCCTCATCTGACCTCACCCCTGCTGTAATGGTACATTTCTCTGGGCAGGATGGAGAGTTAAGTCTGAAGAAAGCAAGACTTAAACATATGATTTGATCAGGAAAAGGATCCTTTGACCTATGCCTCTGTTTGGCTGACACCAGGAGCTAGAACTTTAGCATCCCAGATAAGAGCAGAGATCTAATGGATCTGTGCCTGGCTTTCTCATTAGACTTTGAATAGCCCTCCAGACCTGTCTGTTTCCTTCTGTATGACAGAAAAAGAAGAGATTTCCAGAATAATTTTCCCCTGTTATGAAGTAGACTCCTGAAGTTCTAGTGTCCTATGTGTGCTATGGAGGTCCTCGGGACCTCAGACATCAGTATAGATACATCCCAGAAAGCAGTTTGGAAAGGGGGATGTAACAGCCACGATTTTTGGTTTTTGTATTCTGATATTTTGGTATCTGGATGATCCCAACCAAGATTGGCTAATTCCTGGTGATGTTTAGTTTTAGTTTTCATTTAATTTAAGCTTTTATTCTGTTTCCTTTTGAGACAAAGTCTTGCTACCTGGCCTATGCTGACCTTGACCTTACTGTCCTGCCTCAGTCTCCCAAATGCTGAAACAACAGAAGCAACAGGAGTTGCCCCCATCCCCCACCAGCTTACATACGCTTTCTTTTTTCCTTTACTTCCCACTTCTCTCTTCTCTTCTTCCTTCCTTGATTCTTTCCTTCCCTTTCCATCCTTTCCATTCTCTCTGCTTTTTTCTTTCTTTTTTTCGGTTGATGTGGTAGGAACTTGAAACCCAGGCCTTGTACATACTAGGTTAAGAGTTCTACATCTCATGAACCATCTCAGTGTCTAGAATGACATTGCCCCATTTGTTAGGAAACGGGAAGACTTGGAAAAAATTATATGAAGTGAAATAAGCCAGGCTCAAAGAAACATAGACCCCATGGTTTCCCTTATTTGCAATAACTAGTATATGTCTGAGACAAGCAGAAAAGGTCAGATAAGGTGATGTTAGGGGAATAAACCTCAAGATATGTATTCAAATGTTTTTTTTTTCCTTTCATGCAATTGTTTCTAACACATTTATAAGATTATTTCTATGTTGCCTGGTATGTCCCTCCCCCACAGTATAACCCCTGCTTTCACTGTATTTGATGTTGGTATAATTTGTGGAGGGGAAGGGAAAAAAACAAATCATTTAACTATGGATACAGGTGGACCCATTGCAACAATAAGATGTACAAGTCGTTATGTCAAAAAATGAACTTTACAACTTTGGTGGGGGGTGGGGAGAGTATGGGAAGGGATGGAAAGGGGAAACAAAGAGGAGGCAACAATGCTTGATAAGAAATGTGCTCCTTATCTTGCCCATGTAATTGTAACTCCTCTGTACGGTATTCTCACAATAAAAAATAAAATTAAAATTAAAAAAAAACAATCTCAGTGTCTAGATGGCTTTTCAAATGCAAATTAGCCAATCCACTACCTGTAATTTTTTTTTTTTGCCAGTCCTGGGGCTTGAACTCAGGGCCTGGGCACTGTCCCTATCTTCATTTGCTCAAGGCTAGCACTCTACCACTTGAGCCACAGAGCCACTTCCAGATTTTTCTGCTTATGTGGTACTGAGGAATCGAACCCAGGACTTCATGTATGCTAGGCAAGCACTCTGCCACTAAGCCACATTCCCAGCCCACAGCCTGTAATCTTAATCAACTCCTTTGTAGGGCCACTAACTACCTGATCCTTGGCCAGGTTCTAAGTAACTAAAGACAACCTTACATACAAAAATGCATAGATATGATGCAAAGTACTCTATCCTAAACCTACTACATCTAACATTGTCTGTTTCTTTTATTTATTTATTTTTATTGTGAAAATACTGTACAGAGGGGTTACAATTACATGGGCAAGATAATGAGTACATTTCTTATCAAGCATTGTAGCCTCCTCCTTTGTTTCCCCTTCCCATCCCTTCCCATCCTCCCCCTGCTCCCCTACCCAATCTTCCCCTCTGTTTCTTTTTTATGAGAACCACAGTGTGGTCTCTCTCTTGCTCACAGTGTCTACCCACCCCTGCCTCCTGGCCAACACTGGTCTTTACCATTTCTCCATGAACCTCATCCTCTTGAGATTTGTGAGTATAGCAAATTCCTTTCTCACTGACAGTCATTGCCTGACCTGCTAGCCTTACCTTACCTAAAGAACAGAGATACTATAGCTATAATAAAACTTACATTAAAACAAGGAGTGTGTAGTAGATTCACAAACAGAAAGCATCAGGAATATTAAGGCTTGTGGGTGAAGAAAGCAGAGAACAGTGAATTACTCCCTCCCACTGATGCTTGCCATTCCCAAAGGCTTCTAATATATAGATATGACTTAAGAAAGGAAGAGAGCATCCTGAACAGAGAGAGGAAACTTGTAAATCAATAAAATGATTCCTAATTGATTATGAATAACTTAAAGTGAATCTGAACTGTTTCAGATTTAATTTATACCAGTCACCAGAATGCAGGAAATTAGTGGCTTTTTAAAATAGTTATTGAGATATACAGAAGGGTTAGAGTCAGGTAATGAGTACATTTATTTTTGAGATGGGTTAGAATCAGGTAATTCCCTCATTTATGTTTGAACAATGTCACCTCTTCCTTCTTTTTCTCCCAATTTTTCCCTCCTGACACTCCTCCCCGACAAGTTATATAGTTCATTTTCAACATAGTGTCTAGTGAGTATCATTGTCCCACCATTTATGCATATGATCAGAAATTAATTTAGCACGATAAAGAAAGTTCTACTTCCTGTGCTTCTGAGTTCATAGACTTCAATTTGAACTCAGGAATAGAGAAAAGAAAAATCGGGTGAAAAAATAAGCTAGAGTTAAATAAATAAACTAGTTCACTGAATTAGAGAAGACATTGGCAAACTACAGCCTATGGGCCAAATCCAAGTTGCTTTTGCATATAAAGTTTTGTTGGAGCAGAGCTACATCCATTCATTTACGTTAATTATCTATGATGGCTTTCCAGCTGCAGAGGCAGAGTTGAGTAGCTGTGAGAGAGACCATATGTCCCACAAGGTCCACAATATTTACTATCTGGCCTTTTACAAAATCTTTGCCCTGAACTGGAATACAACATCAGCAAACCCTAAATTGATCTTGTAGTTGTGATTTACTCACATATCATTATTTAAATTTCTCCTATTTGCAATATGCGTGGCTCCAGAATCTGGGCTAGGTGGCTCAATTGTTGATATTCTGAGAAATCTAACAACCAGATGAAATAAGTGTCAGTTCTCCTCAAGGCCTGTCATGTAAATTCTTACATTTATATTAGGCATCTATTTAATACTTAGTGTTTTATTTTATATCTGAAAAGCTCATATTTTGAATCTCTCAGAAGTTGTGTGTATTAAAGTGCTTTTTAGTTATTAGACAATCTTGGACTCACAGGAGTCCAGGTTGTCTGAGAAAGAGCAGAGGGAATGAGGATATATAGGCCTTAGTTTTATTTTGTTACATTTTCTGATTAACATTATAAAAGCCATTTCAGTTGAAATAATGTCCAGTTGAAATATGTTCAGTTGAAATAATTCAGATGAAATAATGTCCACTTACACATCCAGAGAACTTGGGGTTATTGATCCTCAAGTTGATAGAGATATAGATAGAACCTAAGGAAGTGGTAGGGTGAGTATGTACAAGCCAGATATGTTTCTAAGTATCTGAATGGTGGAAGACAGACCCTAGCAATTAAAACTAATCCTGTACAAAACTATGTCAATCAAAACCTTTATGAGGTTTAATTAAGCTTTATGAGGTTTCATTTCTCTCATATATATGTTTTTGCTAAGCCCCTACCACTTTCTAAGGTAAACTAATATTACTTGCATTAAAATGAAACCCTGTATAACAAGTATTATCCTCCTTATTGGTTATAAATCATTAAATCATAACACTGTAAAATACTAGATGTTTCTTTCATCTTATGCATTATACCACAACTCGGCCTATGAAATCCCTAATCAGATTCTTCTATTTTATTAAATATTGTCCCAAATTAATTACATCCTAATATGTGTTCTCACTGCTCAGTGAACATAATTCAGTTATACTAAATTACATTAATTATATATCTCTGTACTATTTTTCTCTTTGAGGCAAGCACTCTGCCACTGAACCACCTTCCTAGTCCCTATTTTTCTCTTTGAGTGTATATATTAATACTTACTACTTCTCATTTTGTTAGTCTAATTGAATACAACAATAGGATTTTCTTTATTCTTTTCAAGTGTTCAGTTTCAAATGGATTCATGCTATTGACCCCATCATATCACTTAGAAAAGCTTGACTTGAAGCAAAGAAGAGGAGGGGTAATTTTACCCTATGACAAGAGGTCTGAGTCTGGATGTGAACTGTTCCGCACTCAACACTGTCACATCTAGTAGTTAAGACTACCCCTGCTCTGTTCTTTGGCTTCTCCCCAAAGGCCTTTTCACTTCAGTTTTGGGCATCATTTCTGTGCAGAAGATAGGCAGTAAAAGAATCTGAGAAGCATGGCTTTAGTTTTATCTGTACTTTACTTTTTTTTCTGTATTTTACTTTTGGAAAACAAAAACTTCCCTCACAGCCCTTTTGGCTAAATTTCATGTACACAGCTGATTGCGTGCAAACTCCTCTGAGAAAAGATGTGTGTTTCCAGTCTCTATGTTGGATCATTCAGAGAGAAAAGAAACTAGTAATGGTTTTTTGAACCATCTCCACGAAACCTTTTGTTGACTTGGGAGAGTTCACATCCATGGCATATCCAATCAAACATACATTAGAATTATTCAGAGTAAGAAAAATTTGCATCTATACTAAAGATGTAAAGTTTTTCTCTTGTTATGATTTCCCAAGAAATATGGTACAATGGTATAGTATAACATTTACATTATATTAAATATAATAATAAATAATAAATAATTTAAGTATATTTACCCTATATGAGAAGATAAATGTAGATCATATATAAAGACTATGACATGTTATTTATGGTACTTGACTAACCTCAGACTTTAGTATCTGTTGGAGTTAGCGGTGGTTTCCTGGAACCAATTTCCTACAAGTACTGGTAGGGGGGCAACTGTAGTCCATTTAAAAATGAACATGGCACTGGGAACTGATGGCTCATACCTGCAATCCTAGGTACTCAAGGGACGGACATCTGCAAATCTCATTTCAAAGTTAGCCCAGCAAGGAAGTCCATGAGACTCTTATCTTCAATTAATCATCAGAAAACCAGAAGTGGAGCTGTGGATCAAAGTGGTAGTGAGTTAGCCTTGTGTGAAAGAGTTCAAGGACGGCTTCCAGGCTCTGAGTTCAAGCCTTTTGACCAACAATAAAAAAAATCAAAAAAAAAATTAAAACTGAACATAATATTCACGTAGGTTGGAATTAAATGGCAAGAGTTAGACACTTAAAATACTTAGAGTTGTGAGAGATAACACTGACTTTGTGGTCAATGAAGAAAACTCACTAGAATTTTCTTTTCCATTAAATACATAGGAAAAAATGGAGAAAATAAAGTTTTCTGAAAACCAAAGCAAATACAGAACACAGAAATGTTTGTTTTCATGTTTTTTTAAATCAACACATTAATAATCTATTATTTTAAGATAATGTCATTAATTAAGAGCTTATAGCGAAGCCTCATTTCAGGAGATTGTGGTATACAGTTTACAGTTCCTTTTCTCATTAGAGAGATAATACCATATATTCCATAGTACTTTCTAGTGAAATCTAAACTGGGAAGTTTCTCCTTGGTCCCCTAGCTTTATATCAGGGCACAGGCAGTTACAAGATCAGTTCCCTATCTGATGGACTACCCTACCTGGGATTATGGGAGTAGGATTGATTCTTGGTTGCTATGAAAGGGAAGAGCCACTCAAAGCTCTGCCATAGGCTCTGCTTAAGTCTTGTTTCCTGTGCTCCTTTTGATAATACTCCTTTTCCTTGTTTAAAATAATAAAACTGTCTGCCAGTTTGCAGACATGGACACTGATTGATGTGTAACTATTTGTAGGTGTACATATTCCTATTGTCAAAATTAAGGTCAATCCGAGTTTACAAAATTATATGACAATAAAAGGTGTGCATCTTATCCTTCCCTTTCTACTTGCTAACCTAAAGCTATAATTGTTAGTAGTAAACAGCAATAGAACCCAGGAAGGCAAATGGAAATAGAAGTAGTCCTTAACTTGGTATTTTGAAATTTGAGGTTTGTATAGTATAAACAAAACAAACAATGTTGATTTCATGAATCCCATGTAACTTTCTACCATTCTTCCTTATCAAGGAATGGGTTTGTCTACTAACCAAGATCGTATGCAGATGCATTTTCTTTTATTAAATTTTCCTTTATCATTATTAGTTGAGAAGTTAATAAGATCAAATTTCCTGCCCAATCATTACAAGTACACATAACCAAAAAAATAGTTTGGGTACAGTCAGGGTCGGTGAAGGCAGGACCTCATGTGTCACAACTAACACACCATGATGATGGAAACAGCTTATCCATATCTGATTTACCCATGTACAGTTATTTAGATAACAAAAACACATTCCTAGGTATGGAGCTCTTATCTGATTTCAATCTCATAGCCCAAGAAAATATAACATGGCTGTCAAACTAGCAGACATCAATCTCTCCACCCACAGTTTCAACAGAGTCTCTGCACTGGGGAAAATGTCAGTGAAAGGCTTTTGCTCCCACCTTCTTTAGTACACGATGACATGGTTTAAAGAAGATAAGATTTCCAAATTGTTAGATGGATAACATTACTCAAACGACTCCCTGAGAACCTCAAGCATTCTCCCTCCCCTAAAGCAAAGCACAGCAAAATAGAACCAGAAGGAATGAAAAAACAATGTTCATTGTTTCATGTTCTTTAGTTTTGGGCTTAATGATACAGGCTGTGTGGCAGAGGGTAAAATACCTAGTTGGAGAAAAAGACTGTTGCATGACATATATCTGATTAAGGACAATTTAAACTAATTCTAAGAAAACTCTTACATACAGTGAAAGCCATAAAATAAACAATCCTCTTAGAAAGCAAATGAGTGCATATGAGCTGTGTGGCTGAATTATGACTGCCCTGAGAGTCTTGGCTCTGCTTCTACTTGCCTTGTAGGTTTAAATGATTACTGCAGTACAGATATTGACAAATGGATCTAGTTACATGGCCTTGTGAGTTCAAAGAAATGCTGCTGCTGAAAATACCCAGCTTCTGAGTAACAGAGAAAGATTCTGAGTACATTTGCCCGCTTGTTTGATTGCTCCTAAAATACTGGTTTTCTGATAATCCATTTGGCTTGTACCTATGGATGTCCTTTGCCCCCGAAAAGCAAGACTTGCCACTTAACCAACTGCTCCAGGCTGATTTTCTGCCACCCCAGAGTTATTTCTCTCTCCTGTGTTCTAAAGTCATGTACTTCCTAAACCTTGGGAGAAAAGTTTGATTTTATCTGTCCATATGGAGATGTATGCATTACTGCTGGTGTGGGTGAAGGAACTACCGTGCTGCTGTGGATTCATGGGATCCCCATACTCTTTTCCAATACATGATAAGTTCCTTAAACACAAGGTCATCCATGTATATGCTGCCTCAGTGCTTTTGGCTAACACAAAAGGAAAACCGGCAACGTAGTCGGTAAGAGAAAGGTCATTTTGATGCTTACTTTCTACTTCCATTTTCCCAAAGTTTTAGCCAGCTTGATCCCTACTACTTGATGAGAGCCCTCTCCTTTCCAGTCTTTCTCACATATCAGCAACATCTGACAATGTCCAGCTTTGAAGACAGGACCATTTGCTCCTGGAAGTTTTAATCTATTAGAAAAGAAGAAACCATTTCTTCAAGCAAAATTGTAGCTAGTGACCTAATAAGTAAAGAAAGAAAGATAGAGAGAGGGAAGAAGAAATAGAGACAGGGAAGGATAAAGGGAGGGAGGGAGGAAGAAGAGAAGGAAGGGTGGAAAGAGAGGGAAGGAGAAGGAAAAAGGACGGAGAGAGGAAAGAAGGAAGAGGAGAGAAAGAAGAAAAAAGGGAAGGCAGAAGGGAGAGAGGAAGAGAAGGGAAAACAACACCAATTCCAATTGACCTTTCGTATTTATATGTTTAATATCCATAAGGGTCAAACTCAAGCATATCTTATTTATCTAAGTTCATCATATTTGCATTTCGAACTCTAGTCTAGAAAATAGTGCACAGTAACCTATGCACATATTCATCAAATACATCGAGCATCTGCTTAGTGATTGCAGAGTTCTAAGCACTGGGACAAATAGGAAAAGATACCTATATACATGATTTCTTGAGCTTGGCTTCTGGTTCATAAAAAGGTGAGTGCCAAAATGGCAATGGGTACTGTACGCTTGCTACTTTTTCAACATCTTTCATCTTTAGATATTTGATTTTCATTTCCCCATTTTTACAGATGTAGAACCTGAGGCATTCTTCTTACTACATAGGATTATGTTAAATTATATTAATGAAATGTTTGTTTAACTTATTTTTAGTATGTACAATGTATGTAAAACATTAGTTTTACATACACTGGATACACCATGACATACATATGAGTACTATAACACATAAACTGTTATACACAATGCATATTGTGTATATATTTATTCAGGTATATATAAGCACACATATGCACATATGCACATATAGCTTCAATAAAAAGTTGTTTGGTAGAGGGGAAGGTTGAAGCCTGTGGAACTTCCCTTCAGAGTGAACTCTGCCTTCCTCAGAGATATAAACCACTTTTCTAGCCCTAGTCTTTCACTTTAAGATTCTGAGGGAACAAATAAGACTTTTGGATCTCATAGATAATTAGTGGCTATCCTAAAAACAAAATCTTCCAACTGTAAGATGAAATAAACTTAATGGGTACTGGTGACTCACACCTGTAATCCTAACTTCTCAGGAGGCTGAGTAATAAGGATGCAAGTTTGAAGCTAGCTTGGGCAGGAAAAATTATGGAACTTATCTCCAGCTAACCAGTAGAAAGCTGGAAGCAGAGGTATGGCTTAAATGATAGAGTGCTAGATTTGAATGAAAAAGCTAAGCAAGACTAGACGTCTCAGAGTTCAAGCCCCAGTACTAGCACCAGCACCACCACTACCAACAACAACAACAACAAAACAAACCTACTGAAGCTCAGAGCATCACCTACACAAAGTCTCAGAGCAGTGAGTGGTAAAATTACAACTTCACAACAGTGTCCTTCATTCTTTCAGTTTCTTTTTAATAAGCCCTGAAATCATGGCCTCAACTTTCCTCAGGCCAAGACTTTACTCTGGCCATATAGATCATCACCCTCAAACAAATTGACAACCGGCCCCTATGTACCTGCATTGTTATTTTAATAACTTTCTTTACCTACCTAATATGTCCTTTCTTCCCTTTGCACGCACCAAATTCCTAATCACCCTTCATGAGCCACACTAGTAGTTTCTTCTAAAGTATTCTTTTTTCTTTCTCTTTCCTGCTTTCTTTCTTTCTTTCTTTCTTTCTTTCTTTCTTTCTTTCTTTCTTTCTTTCTTTCTTTTCTTTCTTTCTTTCTTTCTTTCTTTCTTTCTTTCTTTCTTTCTTTCTTTCTTTCTTTCTTTCTTTCTTTCTTGTGTGTATATGTATGAGCGTTTATTCATGTAACATGTTGTATGGAGTGTTTTACAGCAACTAACACATGGATAGAGTCTGTCTTCCCTAATGGATTAAGAGCTCTTGAAGCCAGTGTCTTGCCTTATTCATTGTATTCTCACTGCCAAACTCAGTTTGGATGCTCATGATTCACTTGTTGAATCTGGGGTAAAGCCCATGTTTCTGTGAATACTTCTTTCATCATTCCAGGAGAGTTTCTCAATTAAGAAAAAGTGTTTGACCTCCAGGCAACCTGGATATCCGCTCCAGGAAGTGAATTGCTGCCTTTCAATATTGAAGCTATTAGCACTGAGTTCTGTTCCAGGAACACATAGAAAGCATATGCATAGTTCCTTGGCTTTGATTGGTTTCCAAAATAAGAATATTGAGGAGAATAAGAAACACGTTAGTTGCCTAGATGAGGTAAGCATATTATGAGGGAACAGAGCTGACTTAGTACACTAGCCAAGATTAATCTGGGATACCACTGCACTGTGATCACAATGACTTCTTTAACCAGTGAAATTCCTGAAGATTGTGACTGAGTCACAGTTAAACCGACTGACACAGGTAGGTTCTCCTAACTCATCCTCTGTGCTATAGAATTTACTACAAAGAGCTAGTTATTCTTTATGCTGTTTATTACATAGAGGCCTTACATTTTATTTACAAACAAAAGAAAGATTGAAGGACATAAGTGTCAGAGTGAGGATAGACTAGACAGTAAATCCATGATTATTGTGCTGTGATCACTTTTGATGTATTTATAATCCCAAGAAGGACTACACTGGAAGGAAAGAGGAGACTAGGCTGGCATAATAGAGGCAATGCCAGAATTGGTCTTTTGAGAGAATTCAGCCTTTGGTAAGCTTCAAAGATCATGTCAGCTGAGCATCTACACCCTGCATGGTGTAGAGTTCTGCATAGGGTCTCTGAACCAACACTTATTCAGTGTTTTTGCATTCCAGGCCTCATACTACACACTGTGAACAAAGAAATAAGGAGAACAGAGGTTTGGCCCTTGTAGAGAGTACTATATGTAGGTGATTAGCAGCTCAGAGTCTGGGGCCAAGCTGCTGGGTTGGACTTGGATTGGCAGCTCACTGGCAGTGAAATCTTCCACTCGTTACTTAACTACCTTTTGCTTTAGGCTTTCTATCTGTGACATGGAATGATCGGTTTACTTATTAGAAACAGGAAATCATTTGTAAGGATTTTTTTGAGTTAGTATAGAAAAGCATACGGATAAACTACTAACTACATTAAAGACATATACATATAAGTATATACGCATATACATGTCTGCATATATAGAGAGACGTATATGTATGGTGTCTATCTCCTCCACTACTTATAACCTAGTAGAGAAGATAAGCATGTCACCAGAAGATTTTCATGTGATGGGATTAGAGAAATATCAATGAAGGGTAAACATCATGACTTCATGAATGACAACTTCAATTCCAAACAGTGTAGCAGTAGTGACTTTGGATCATGTGAATATGAGACCAAGTAAATGCATCTTCATAAACTTAATCTGTGGAAGTCTCTTTCACATTAGTATAAAATGGGAGTGGTTAGGGGTTTCTCTCACTCTCATTATCAATTTACATTTCGATAAATATCAGTAGCAGAGTCCAAAAGGTCTAAAACAGAAAAGAGAAGGTATTATGCTTAATGTTTTTAATGGCTCTCTGATTCATACACTATCCATTAGGAGGAAGGTTGTGTGTAGAACTGGCTTGAATATCCACTCAACTATGGCAGGAGGTCACCCTGGCTGGACAGACTACTCCCAAAATATGAGAAATGTAGACAACAGACAGGGCCATGGCCGGCCCATGAAAACATTCCTGTTGTTTATGAGTTAATCTGAACTGTTCATGAGTGAAACTGTTAGTCCTCAGAGTCCGGTTTTTCTTCCTCCTCCCTCCATCCCTTTTCAAGACAGTCAGCTTTCCAATGAAATTCACATCCTAGATAAGACCCTTGCTGCACGAGTAAGATAGCCCACATCAAAGCCTGTGGATGCTGTAAGTTATGACCAAATCAAAACCTCTGCTCTGTGTCCTGTCCAACAGAGATATGACATTTCTATTAATATTTGGCTAAGTTTCTCAATTAGTGATTGAGGAATTCAAGCTCACCTTCATAGTAAGGCAATGTGATTTTCTTCCTTACCTGATGCTCACATTGTGAATCTTTTAGAGGACAGGAATGACAGAATCTTTCCAGGCAATAATATCTCAAAGCAGGATTGCTGTGTGAGGACGATTTTTTTTCTTTAATGGAGTCAGAAAAAATAGTACATTTCATATAAATTTTGAAACACATTACTGCGGGAAGTGCTGAACTGTGGGGAAGGATTTCGGTCTTTTTCAAATTCCTAGAGTTCCTTATGTCAGGGTAGGGCTACAATGTGGTAAACAGAGAGATTGGGAATCCTGGACTCTGACCATAAAAACCTTTGCAAATAATGAGATGTGATACTCCACAAAGCCTCATGATTTCCATTGCCTAGCTATGAAAGTGAATTTCATTTTAGTTTTTCCTAAAATAAAGTCTTCCTATTTAATGGCAGTTTTTAACACTCAAAGGCTTTCAGTTTGGTCACTTTAGTGTCCTTTTAAATCAGCTTTAGTGACTTGCGAAGCAGACAGTCACTGTTTGGGAAAAACATTTCCTCAGATCTCTTTAACAAGAGGGTGGTTATATTTTTACTTAACTCTACAAAAACATCTTTTTCTATTTGCCTTAATTAAATTTTCCTTTAATTAGAGTCTTAAAATAACATTTCCACTGCTGGGCTTGCAAACACTCTGGGTTTTCTTGGTAACATTTATACATATTACTTTGCTGTTTGTGTAGCCACAGAGTGGCTTTTCCTTTGAGCATTCTCCTCCCTTTAGTTTTAGCCAAAAATTAAGTGCTAATCCTACATTTCAGGCAGACATCTTGCTTGCTTCTGAAATCCTTACCCATCGGCCAGTTTTATCAGGGTGCTGTAAAACGTCTTTTCACCGCCAGGCTACAGAGTGGGAAATAGATTGTGTAAAATCTATATGTCCTGCTTTTTTTCCCCTTGTTGGATGGAAGTTATTTGTTCTCTGAGTACAAATGAGAAAAGACCTTTTCCTGAATCTCCAACAGCATCAAGGTACATTCTGCCACTATTTTGGTGAATATTTGTTTTTTACTACACAAAGGTAATTTTTTTTTTCAAAGAAAAGCTCCATCAAGCGATCTTCCAGGTAAACATGACTGTTCTACACCCTCTCCCCATGAAGCACACATCTATGGGTTTTCTAATTTAGAAAAGGATTTCTGCAACATGCAAAATGAAACGTAAGTCATGTGGAGATAGCCGAAGACCACTCAAATGACCACAGGCAGAGGCTATTTATTAAGAGCTTGACAAGGCTTATAGTCAGCTGCCACCAATTGCATTTGGCAAAGACTGAAAGGCCAGCAGGGGGTGGGAAGGCTTTACAGTATTGAAAGGCCAGCAAGGGGTGGGGGAGGTCCTAGGTATGTTTTATTTGAAATTTTTTGGCATAGGAAGACAGAACAGCTAACTGGAAGCAGGAAAACTCATGTGGCTACCTGGAAAACATGCTTTCTGTTTGGGCCTGAGATGATGCAGAAGGTTGGGTGAGAGAAAAATACAGATACTGGCAACAATTGACCAAGGGCTAACCCTTCCGCACCAAGTACTGCTTCCACGGGTATGGGTTAGCCTCCCGCAATTCTCATGAAAATCAGAGCATGTTCTCCTATGTTGTCTGAACTTTGTTCACCTGTGTGTTCGCCTCTCGGTCTGTAGGAAGATGTGCCAGTAAAGAGCAGAGGTGAACTTTTCACTACAGACACTAGCCTTAACCAGCTATTGAGCATGTGAAGTGCAGATGGCCTGCAATCAGCCGTGCCGTACAAAGGGCACTGAATTCGAAAGGCTTCGTATGAAATTGGAAAAAGGAGGCCATGCAATGTATGTTATATTGATTTCACATGGTACAAAGAATATCATCTGGGATCTAGGAGATTAAATAAGATGTAACTAAAATTTAGTTCACCTCCCCTTTGTTTTCTTATGTCCAGGAGGATGTTTCATTTAATATGTGAGTTGGATGGGTGACTTGCTTTCTGTGCTCTTTGGGGAGCATAGTAATAAAGGACTGCCATGGTGAAGACTCACAGTGAAGGTGGCGTTTCTCCTGGGAAATTCTACACAGATCCTTTCCTTTATCAGGAAGGACCAATTCCTAGTAAGAAGGCACATTTTTAGGACTCAGAAGCTGAGGAGAAAAGACATACCTGTTATAAAATGTTGGTATTTAACTATGTCACAGCTAGGTTTAATCGATGTATGTTTAGGCGCAGCCTGTAGTTTGGTGTTAAACCCTTTCAATATGTGGTAAACCCTTTCAATATACCTTTGGTTTTTGTAAATCATCAAAAAAAAAACAACTGAATGAGGTTAATTTCTATCCTAATGTCAGATACAAAAAAAGCTGCTTTTCTGCCCCAGGAGGTGTTTTAGTGTTACACTTTTCCTCTTTTCAAGAACAGGAAGCTATGAGTCACCGATAGAAAGAAGTGCCTGAGATTCAGGCAGGAGGTTGCTGAATATAACATCTACAGTTCTGAGAGGACCAACACCAAGAAAGCCAGGAAAGGATGAGGCAGAGGCTGGCTGACCAGCCTCTTTCAGAGCAGCATGGAAAAAAAAAGCCATGTCATGCTGGGTGATGGTGGTTCTTGCCTGTAATCCTAACTACTCAGACAGCTGAGATCTGAGGATCACAGTTCAAATCCAGCATGGGCAGGAAGTCTGTGAGACCATTATCTCCACCAAACTACAGAAAAAAAAAGAACCCTGAAGTGAAGCTATGGCTCAAGTCTTGCACAGAAAAGGTCAGGGTCAGCACCCACACACACACACACACACACACACACACACACACACACACACACACACATCTAATATCTAACATTATGATCTCCCTTTCTGCCTGGCACTCTAGTCTGTAGTAAAATTAGGCACTCAAATTCAGATTGGCACCTCCCAATCCCCCAAACTACATGGGCTTTTTAAGGGATTGCAACACATTCATCAAAGCCTTCATTTTCATCCAGCAGTTTTGTAGTGCATTTTGTTTGAAAACAAGCTTTAAAAGGAAAACACCTAATTTTAATGCTATTTAACTATCCACTATTGTCTTCCATGAATCTTTGTTCTGTTGGCTGAAGAATGCAAAACTGTAGCAAGTCTCAAAAGGTTCAGATTGTTGAAAGGGTGGCTGTAGATTAAAATAGCCTGCTAGTTTATCTCCAGCTGCTGGGGTATTGCTTTACTTTTCTGACAGAAACAGGCTTTAATTACAGAGTAAAGAATAAACTGGACTTGATTGCTCCTTAGGAAGACTGACATTTCAGTCTCTCCCACCAAATACTCATTGATGTTGATGTAAGAGGAAGAGAAGATTCAGAATACAAAGGAGCTTTGTGCTGCCGGCCATTTAAAAGCATCCTTTGTCTTCCAAACTTAACTGTGTTGATATGGAAGTCAATGAAAGATTTTTTTTTTAAATCCAACACAACATTGTCATTTTCTTGATCATTTTTGTGGCTTCACTTTAGAAAACAGCCACAGTTAAGACAATAGATGTTTTTTGAGCTATTTGAAGAAATAGGAAAACAAAGAAGCCAGCCAACAAAACTAACCACAACCCAAATTTATACTTAGCAAAATATATCATTTACAGTAATTTTAGCTGCATTGTTTACACATCTATACATATTGAAAGATAGCTGATGATTTAACATTTAAATGGGAAAGGAAAGCCAATATTCAAAGTAACTGGTGGTATCTAAACCCCTTTATTACATTTGAGATTAATCAAAATTCATGTGTAGCATATGTGTGTGTGTGGGGGCGGAATACTGGAGAGAAAGACAGACAAACAGAGGAAGAAAGAAGGTATTTAGGGCTGAGCATTCAGGGCTAAACACCTCAGGGATTCTTTTCCATACTAGAGAGCTTCATAACAATCCTTAGAGGCATATTCCTTGTAAGAAGGTAAACATCTGCTATAAGCTAGATAAAGATTGTTGACAGTTAAGGATAATGTGCAAATAGAAGCAGAGCCTTCAGAAAACAGTTCTTAAGTAGACAGGTAAAGGGATAGTGCTGGGAATGGTTGTGAACAGAGAAACCCAAGCAGAGTTCTTCACAGAGAACTCTAACTGGCTGGAATTGTTCTCAAATTTTGACTACAAATGCCAACCTCTCATTTTATTGGCTTGAAGCCTTGTTTTGGTGTACTTTCTTCTGTATTGTCACAAATCCCAACAAGATAAAAGGGTGAGGAATGAAAAGAGAAAGGGAGAGAGAGAATCTTTCATCAACTACAAAAGTAGGGACTTTTTATAAAACATTATTTTCCAAAATGAGAGGCAAGTGAAATCAAACATGATCTTTAAGAAAATAAAAAAGCAATGTGAGAAAAAATGTTCTTAAAGTCCACACAATTTCTTGGCATTCCTCAAGAGAGTGTGATATTGGTAGAATGATAGCAGAACTGCAAAACAAGAATTCACTCCCAAGTCAATGTAAGCCAATTCTTGGCTCCTTCAAATCCCTATCATCTCAAGTGTGCAGAAGGAATGCTTTAAATAGCCTGTGAAAATGGCAAAGCAGAATTTCAGATTTCAAAACATTTCGGTGTGAAGCAACCCAAAGAAGCGGCATTGAAATCATCATTCTCTACATTCTCTCTTCTTGCTCTGTACCATAGGTACCCCTGTTTTTAAGAGGGTATCTCATTGTTTTCTTCCTTTTCTAGTTTTAAAACCGAGTAGTGTGTCCTTTTATGGATTAGTAGAACAGAATCCAGAAGATAAACACAATCACTTAATAGATGGTAGGATAATAAGGTTTGCAAGATGAGCAATGACAAGGCCCATTTTAATGATAAATTTCTTACAGAAAATTCAGCAGGGCTAGAATTATGTCCAACTAGGTTTTAATTTATTAGACACTGTAGTGTTTGAGCATGAACTTCAGAGAGGCATTTAATGGTAGGGTAACAGAACAAAACAAATATTGGAGATAAGCAGTTACAGTCTAGGTTTAACAAGTAAATGGCTATAATCATGAGTAACTTTGACTACATTTTTACTAAAGGAGCCGAGCAACTCCCAGGCACTTGAGATCCTCAAGGAAAGTAGTCAAGTGAGTCTCACAAAAAGTCAAATTTCAAAAAGTAGAAGCTTTGTTTTAGTAAAATAAGAAAAAGTAGGGGAAAATGGGAAAAAGAGAACATTTCTTGCATAGGTAAGAAATGGAAATGAAGAATCAAAATGCTGGCTCTTATCTGGAATCTATACTTTTTAAGCTGCGGGGACTGGGAGGGGGTAGATGTGTCATGTTGTCTGGCAACCCCTAGTTATTAGAGACAATGAATCTGGATGATTTTATTACTGTCCAGCCACAGGGACAGTAAGTGTGAGCCTTGGGACTTTTCTTCCGTAGATTTGCCATCTCAATTTCTGTCAGTCTACCCAAAGAGTGTGCAGCTTTTTCACATCACAGAGATGGTAGAAGCAGAGAGATCCTGTGTGTTTCCCCATTCTTATAACTTCACATCTAAAAGAAGATGGTAAGAAGAAAGCTTGTCTGTTATTTTTTATTTTTTTACTTTCTAACTTCTGAGTTTAATTTCTGAGTTTGACCCTTGAATATTTATTTTTAATTTTCCTGTTGCCTCATCTATCTTGTGTGAATATATGACTCCTAGGTCAACTGACGTCCTTTCTGTTATTACTAAAGAACTGGATGGACCACTTGGGTCTCTGCCACAAGGAGAAGATCCATGTGACCACAAATTCTAGGAAGGAAACTTGAATTTTTAATTCCTGGATTAGTATCATGTGTCTCAAATTTACAGTTGCTCTGGTGATGGTATAACTACTCAGTTTTTTAGGTTATAGTGGCTCAAATCATGCTACTGGAATTTTAATCTGTGCCTCAACTGTTTTATTTGTCATATTACCACCTGTGCACTCAATCCAAGACCCAAACCCAAAAGAGAGACCACCATATTGATGGCCAAGGGCAAAAAGAAAAAAGTCCTGAAATGCCATTGAGCCACTAGTTGAAAGGTTTCTTATTTCTGAACTTAACACATTAAAAGAGTTTTAATTATTATCCTCCTATAATAAAGCCCTCTTATAATAGACTTGCTTATTTTTCAAGTCACATTTCCAGGCTCAGAAATATGATCTTTTTTAAATCTGTAGGCAGCATTAGCCTCTAGAGAAAGGCACAACTGCTGAAATTCTTTGAAATTTGTATGATTTAAGCCTATGACTTAACTCATACATTATAAATGCTTAGATGAGAAACCTTATCAGAATAATTCCCTTCCTATTTATAATATATAACTTGTGAAATCATTTATTACAATATATGTGAGATGAGTAAAAATACAAATACAAACTTGACCAGAAATACCAGTCTACACTTTGACTTTATACAACAGTCAAGAAGATATCTCTTAAATCTTGAATCTTAGTTATGACACTTTGGGACATATAGATTTCTTCTGAGAGGGAGAATCTTGGAATCATGTGTGATTTACATATGAGACAAATTAACAAAGTCAGCTCAGTTAAAAAAATATACAATAGCAATAGGTAAGTAATTGGAAATAATCTTCTACATTATCTTAAGTATCTATACAAAAATCCATGAACAGAAAATATATTTGTGGCATTAAATATTATAACTTCTTTCATAAAGAATGTTTTTGTTTTGTACTAAAAAATAGAAAGTTTCTTGATCAGTGTAAAGATTCACTGTATTCATAAACTGTTTTGGTAAATGCCAACTCCTTTATACAACTACATAAAGATAGTCAAAATATTAAGAATAGGGGGAGACAGGGAAGGGGGGGGAGATGGGAAGGGATAGGAAGGAGAAACAAAGAAGGAGGCTACAATGCTTGATAAGAAATGTACTCACTATCTTTTCCATGTAATTGTAACCCCTCTGTACAGTATTTTCACAATAAAAAATGATAATAAAAAATATTAAGAATAACAGAAAGTTTTATGAGACCAAAGAAGCGTAGGCTGTATAGTACCAAAGAAACATAGGCTTATGGTGCCCCTCGTTTGTAATAATTAGAATGTGCCTATAAATCTACAGGTAAACCCAATGGATAGTAAAATTCAAATAATTACACCTGGGCATGATTAATTAAAAAGCAGTCTAAACATTTACACCGTGAAAAGAAAGAAGTGCATTCTTAGGAGAGGATCACAAGGGCTCGATAACTCCTCTCTCTCTCTCTCTCTCTCTCTCTCTCTCTCTCTCTCTCTCTCTCTCTCTCTCTCTCTCTCTCTCTATATATATATATATATATATATATATATAAAACATATACAATGCTTATTGAAGTGAACTACAAGAAATGGAGAAATGGAAGCAAGAAATTTTTTTTCTTTTTAATTTTTGTGGTTCTTTTCTTTTTTCCTTCTTTTCTTTTCTTTTTTTTTTTTTTATTGTGAAAATACCATACAGAGGGGTTACAATTACATGGGCAAGGTAATGAGTACATTTCTTATCAAGCATTGTTGCCTCCTCCTTTGTTTCCCTTTACCATCCTTTCCCATCTTCACCCCCTCCCCCATGCCAAAGTTGTAAAGTTTGTTTTTCGACATAATGTTTGTACATCTCATTTTTGCAATGAGTCCACCTGTATCCCTATTTAAACAATTTGTTTTTGGTTTATTCCCTTCTGTCACTGTTTTGGATTTCTGTACCCTTTGTCTTTCATATAAGTTTATCTGATTTGGGAAGGGGAAGGGGAAGCACAGAAATGATGGGACTAAGTGTGAACTAATTGAGCAGTGAAACCCACTAGACACTATGTTGGAAATGAACTATACAAC
Source organism: Dipodomys spectabilis (assembly GCF_019054845.1). Taxonomy (NCBI): domain Eukaryota; kingdom Metazoa; phylum Chordata; class Mammalia; order Rodentia; family Heteromyidae; genus Dipodomys; species Dipodomys spectabilis. The sequence continues at coordinate 20,366,111 of NW_024870775.1, forward strand.
TTGGTGTGGAGAAAAGTTGGGAGAGGGAAAACTGGGAGACAGTGAGAGAAGGGATGACACTGTTCAAAGGAAATGTACTCATTACCTGATGTATGTAACTGTCGCCCCTCTGTACATTGCCTTACAACGACATTTTTTAAAACACAAAGTCTTATGGGAGGACTTCTATTGCTTTTTCATTTTAATTAATCTTTTAAATCACTTTTGATGGTCTTGATCAGGTTGAGACTCCCTGGACCTTAGCTTCTATATACAAAATAAAGGACATACTCAAGATGTTCTCTGAGATTCTTTCAGTGTAGAATATTCTAGTTTTGAAGATATTCCCAGGTATCAGTAGAAGATCATATTATAAAAAAATCACACAATAATCCCAGTCAAGATATTACAATAATGTGAATGCTTTCCTTTTAACTCATCAATTGTTTTTGAAAGTGGGCACATGACATTTTTTGGGACATTATATATAACTTCTGATTGCTGTTCTTCATGAAGACAATGTAATCTTTAAAAAATATCTTTAAAGAAGAACATCTATCCTGCATGAACCTTGATACAGGTTCTTATTCTTTGTAAGAGCAAGCAGGAAATCCATCTCTTAGTAAAGTTAATCTTGTAGGAACTAATAGTTTATCTATCTGCTAAGCCAAAAGATAATCTGGGATCAATAGCACTTAATATTCACATTTAAAATTCAGATTTCTCTGTTTTCAATATCTATCAATAAATTAACTGTATAAAACTCATGCCAAGAATGCCCAAAGATTTCAGCAGAGCTTAAGTCTCATTTCAGCTTACACTTTTCTCTTTTATTGTTGTTCTGTATCCTCTCTCTCTCTCTCTCTCTCTCTCTCTCTCTCTCTCTCTCTCTCTCTCTCTCTCTCTCTCTCTCTCTCGTAGCACAGTTAACTTTGGGTTCAAGGAAACAGCATCCTAATCATATTTTTCCTAAAAAATTTATAGGTATCAGAGCCTAAATGAAATCTGTTGAGGTTTGAGTGGCAAGGGAATTGAGATGACCAGTTTGTGCTGTTATAAGAAAGTAAATCCAGTCTAGCTCTAAGGGTATAATAGCTAGAAAGTAAATAAATATCTGGATTTCTGGGAGTTGGAAACAAAACTGTATTTGAAAATCATAAACAGAGAAGGAAATCATTGTAAAGTATACTTTTAAGAATATTTAGAAAACCAAGCATCCTTATTTCCATAACCCTATAAAATATGAATTTAAACCAATGATGACAAATTTCTATCAAATATTCTTGAAAGCATGGCAAATCTTTTTGCTTCTTTCCAAAAGGGAAAGGAAGATGAATGCAGAGATCAGGGCATTGCAGGTCGAGTCCAGACCAGACATAAAAATTTGCTTAGTCAGTGGCCAGAGCATTTGTGATTTCACAAATTGCACAAGGACTGGATGCCGTGGTTCATGCCTGTCATCCCCAGCAATTGAAGAAGATAGTCAACATGAAATGAAACCCTACTTTGAAAACAACCAGTGATAAAAGAGGTTGGAGTTATGGCTCCAGTGATAGAGCACTTGCATAGCAAGTTCAGTCCATAGTACATTGTGTTCTAGAAAGATAAATCGCTACCTGATATATACTTTATTTGTGAAGCTGGCAAATTAGTGAATTTTCCAACATCTCTCAAATCACACATGATGAAATGTTGAACTCCTGCCCTTGGCAAACTTTTAGGTTCTCTTTAAGACACATTAATACCAGAGAGGAAAATATGTAAAATAACAAAAAGCATTTTTATGTTTAGTGATGTTTATTCATCAAATTCTATTAATTTAAGAGAGTGACTTGAAACAATATACACATTAAGAAACTTGGCAAAGGCTGGAGTATAATTATTTCTGCTATAGCTCTGACACACACAAAGGAAAAGAAACCATTCATGAAATCTGTAGATATATTTGTGGCTATTCTTGTTTTTGTCATTGAGATTTACATTTCCCAGAAATTTGCTTCCTTTTTGTTTCCTTGCTCAAGAAGAAAGTATACACAAATAGCATTTCATTTCTGACAATAATCCTCTGAAAAACCAGCACTGTATAGTAGAACCTGAGTCTTGCAAACTTGCAAATAAATACTTAGCATCTGTCTTAAGGATAGCTCAAGGTTAGAGCATTTTCTTGTCAATATTTCTCAGTATTTGCATGACAGCTGTACAGGAAAATTCTTCATGGAGTGTAATTGAGGGTGAGAGGCATAAGAGAAAAATTCTATGCAAAATGTTTGCAACTTTGCTGTCGATCTAAAAGTATTCCAATATACAAAGCTTCTTTTCTCTTATGATGTGTTTCCCATCCTTCACCCATTTCCCTTGGGCCAATAATGCCAAGAATCATTGTGACTACCAAAGAAAGATACCTATTCTCCAAATCTTCCTATAGACCTCCATTTAAGGTGACTGAAATAGATCAGATTGCAAGTATGATCTCAGTTGTCATGAACAAAAGAGGGTTACCAGGCTCATAATTCTGTTTTACTTTTAATAATATGATACTATATTGGCAAATGGAAATGTCTCAAACTCTGATTTTCAGTGCTACAAGAAACTCAGGGGACTAGACTATTTTCTTTGCTTTACGTATGTGGAAATTGAAGTCACTTGACCAAGACCAAGAAGTAGTAGAAGATCTCCACTGACTCGAAAGGAGCTGCCCTGTTAAACTTTCTCCTAGGAAGCCTCTACTAGTTATATAGATTGTGGAAATTCAAAATGCCTCCTTTTCATGAGGACTCTTATTTTGAAAAAAAAAATAACTGTTTCTTGCTTTATGACCCATGATTGCAGAAAATCATAACACTCTTTTCTGGCCCAGCGGGTTTAAGCACTTTACCCTACTACCTCAGAAGGACTTCCTAGAAAGAGTAAGATGAAGAGTTATTTATGAAGCATCAACTAATCAGAACATATATGAGTTATCTTAAAGAGAAGGAAAGATTTCTGTAGTGTGCCAAGCAACATGCTTTTGGAAATTGAATCAGAAAGCTAGAAATTAACTGAAAAAGTAGGAGGATACACAGAGACAAAGATCAGAATTTCATCAGGCTTTGTTTTTTTTGTTTACTTTCTTAGCTTCAAAATAAATTGACAACCATTAAAAGATCAACAGATAGTTTTTAACATTGAAAGGGTGAACAATTGCAGCAGTAGTACTCAGTAGACACAATGTTAGAAATGAACTACACAACTTGTAGGTGGGAATGAGAGAGGAAAACTGGGAAAGAGCAAGGGAAAGGATGGCATTGTCCAAAAAGAAATGTATTCTTTACTTGACTTACATCCCTGTACTCCCTCCATATATCACCTTTATAATAACCATAAAACATTTAATAAAGGATATTCAATATTATCTGGAGTATAGTTAATTTTCAAAAATTGACTAATACACAATGTGCAAACATGCATAGAAAAATGTACTGTGATTCCATAAGATGTAATTAATGGGAGAAATTTGGTGAGGGGCTAGCTTTATATCCTTTATATTCTTTCTGTAGATCTGAAATTGTTCTAAAATAAAGAGTATGATCCATTTTAAGAAGCTTTCTTTTTAGTTTTAAAACTGCTTTTCAAATTAATAAGTTTTCCTCACAATATCTGTATCCCCTCTTCATCTCCATCTTCTCCTGAACTACCCTTCTCTCCCCTTTTTTTTCCTTCCCTTTCTAATGTCCCTGCTCTACCTGCTTTCCATCTAGGCTTGCTGCCTAGGTCTCAAACTCCAACTATGATTCCCTTCTGAATCATGCACTTTCTCATGATTTCTGTTATTTTAGCATTCTGCTCATTCTTGCTTTCTTGCCTTCTTGCCCTCACTTTCTCCTTGGCATGGATGTATGAATGTATGTGTGTATGTATGTGTGTGGGTATACACACACACACACACACACACACACACACACACACACACACATACACATTTGATTCACATTTGAACTCAGGGCTGATTACTTGTTAGGCAGCCATTCATTCTCCTTCCTTCCTTTTTAAACTGTTTTAAGGGCTTTGCAGTTTACAACGCATCTTCACACATACTGTGACATTTGCTCTTTGATACTATATGGTTGAGTTTGTGATAATTATCAGTCTTTTTTAATAAATAGAAACATTGCAAGTTCAGAGAAGATACATGATGTTAATGATTTTGCCTACTGCCATTTATCATTAGTACTAGAGCTTAAATTTAACTTTTAAAATGTTGATTTTTCTCAACTATGTCATGTTTACCTTCAAGTTAATTCATAACTTTTCTGCTTCCATATCTTCCTACTGATTAAAATTTGGGAAGAGGAATTTTAAGACAAAACATATATATATATATATATATATATATATATATATATATATATATATAAAACTTGGTCTTTTAATTTGATGTGGCACATGATATAACAACTACACGAAAAACCATACAATTTACTAAAGTTACAACAATAAACTCATCCCGAATGTGAAAGTGAGGTCAGATTCTCTTGCTGAACTTAATACTCATGAAAGACTAGACTTGAGAAGGCTGGATCACCATCACCATCTGGTCTTCTGTAACATCACAGATTTGGAAAATTGTGATGGAGAGCTCCCAGAATTCATTATCACAGTTTGTAATCTCCTCAGAAAGGAGACTAGTTTTCCAGCCCCCTTGAATCTATTTGCTACTGAGCTCTGATTATTTGTTACCATAGCCTAGCCTAGACTAGCCCGTGATTACGTAGTATCTCACTTAGGTTTGTTCAGGTAGCAAACTCTGTGGTCTCTGGTGATATCAGCCAGGTGCCCAAAGGCAAGACACTGTTCTGTCAATAGAAACAAAGACCTAGAAATACCCCCCTTTTTATTGATCTAACTATCGGTGAACTCACTCTTTGCTCAGCACACATATATGTCAATAAATAGCAAGAAGCCTATGATGCTGGTAGGAAAAGAGATGATACAAGAGTTGAAGAGTGAAAAGCAAAATGATGCTTTAACATCATGACCTTTATTTTGTACATTTTAGGATTAAAATGGATTCATGTGCTTCAACTTAAAAACAGAAAGGAAAGGAAAAAATGGAGTCCCAGAACAGCCTAATAATCACAATGCTATATTTAATATTTGAATATCTATTGAAATGGAGAATAGAGAGAGGAATGATTAGTGAAGGTAGTGTAGTCATAATACTCAATGTGCATATGTGACCATGGAACTGGGAAAATTGAAGAGATGAAAGCCGGGGAGAATGATAGCAGGGGTAAATGGAAGCCATGGATCTGATCAAAATTCACTGTACATATAAACTGGCATGTTGAATTGAAACCCTTTTGTGCAACTATTGAAAGATAAGAAAAATAAATAAAGTCACAAAAGAAAAAAAGGAAGAATGATGGGAGGAAGGAAGAAAAGAGGGAAGAAGGAAGTAAGGAAAGAAGGAGAAGGAATGAAGGAAGGAAAACAAGTCAATTCAGTGGGGACAAGACATGTAAGGTAAGGGAGCAGCACAAATAAAACTGGAGAGTAATGGGAGGGTTCTCTTTGTTGTGGAAGATGGTTTCACCAAAATAGTCATCTGTCAAAATTTTAAAAATAAGACTTTGAAATATCTATAATGTATTATATGTCCTTATACATGCATAAAGATGTCTTTTTAATATATTTTATTGTAAAGATACTGTACAGAGGGGTTACAGTTACATGAGCAAGGTAATGAGTACGTTTCCTATCCAGCATTGTTACCCCCCCCTTGATTTTCCCCTACCATCCCTTCCGTCCCCACCACTCTAACTCCTCCCCCCTCCAAATTGTAAAGTTTGTTTTCAACATAGTGTCTTGTACATCTCGTTGTTACAATGGTCATCCTGTATCCTTATTTTAGCATTTTGTTATTTCCCTTCCCCTCCTCAAATTAGAAAAAATGTATATACAAGATGCAGGACACAGGAATCAAATACAGTGACAACAGGGGTTATACTATGGGAGAAGAACATGCAAAGAAACAAAAAAAATTGCATAGTACATTATAAATATGTTAAAAAGAACAGCAAAAAAGATGAAATCTCTTGTGCCCCTATCTTGGGGTTCATTTCCCTTAGCATCAGCTTATATGGTCATATGCATATAGCTTTTGACCTCTTCTGCTTGTCCTAGACATATACTAGTTATTACAGATGATGGAATTTTATGCCTCTAGCAGAAAGAATGATACTGCCCCATTTGTTAGGAAATGGAAAGACTTGGAAAAAATTATATTAAGTGAAGTAAGCCAGACCCAAAGAAACATAAGTCCTATGGTTTCCCTTATAAAGATGTCTTAAAGAGTCCTTAGCCCCTTCATATTATTGAGTTATTTGATCCTCCTCGCAAATTTATGCTGCCTGCAGCACAGTTCTCTTCACTCATTGGTACAGAACTTTAAACTCTAAGGGTTACATGAAAGTTAAAAAGTAACAAAAGTTAAAAATTATTTTAAAAAGGAAAAGTAAAATAATGAAAAAGAATGTTATCACTAGAACTCAACCATTGAGTCTAACCTTTCATACTTTTCTCATATGGAGAGCAGAAAATGTCTCTGGCAGGGCAATCAGGATAAAGGCCTCCCTCCCAGAGAGGTTCTGTATCCTTCATCACGGACCATTGCCTCTAGAAGACAGCGATGAGAATAGATGGCTTGGCCCCTGGAGGTATGTGCTGGAAGGGACACCCAGTCACAAGGTCTGAACTATACTTGGAGATCTCATGCAGGCTGGATGGCCCCTCTGATTGGGTCTAGGATCTGATCTGGCCCATAGTCTATCCAGTGGTCTTTAGAGTTACCTAGCTCTTCTGGGCACATGTTATTAACCCTTGCACAATGCTCTCCAGGTGGTGTCCTCTCTTGGGACCCCTAGATTCTAGTGGGAGCTCTACTTACCTTTTTCTTCCATAACCCTTTGGTGTTTTACCTCTCCTTCTGTGTCCTTGGACTCATTTTCTAGACAATAGAGACAAAGGACTTGATTCAGGTGTTGCAGATTTCTGGTAACAATACTTGAGGAAGCTCAGGGACAGACACCTGTTTGAGGACTGTTGGCTCCAAAGACTTGAAAACATACTTGTTTGGGGTAAGATACTAAAAACAGGAAGTAAACATTCTCTTTGCTGACTTTATCATTCACTTGGAACCCCATTTCTACTTAGAAGAGCTGCATAAAAATCACACTAAAATACCAATTCTTCTTAAATCCTCATTGGCTTCCAAAAATGCAAGAAAAGTCAATCATTTCAAGATCTTGCTTTCTATCTAAATATTATTTTCCATTTTCATTGTTTTTTCCTCATATAGTTTAAACTATAGGAGCTATGTAATTTGAGTCTCTGACAGCCAAAGCCAGCTGTATTTGTTGGCAAGGGTGGACAAAGAAACAATATTTACTAGAAAAAGCAACATGAGATTTAGGGAAAGGAGATTAACTGACAATTGAAAAAAAGATTTACTAATCCAAAACAATGTTTCAACTGTAAAACTGCCTTTACCTTTAGCCTAGAACATCTAGACAGGAACAAGGGAGAAGAGACATTCCGCTACATTCCTATAGAGAGCTATAGAGGAGAACAGGGAAGAATGTAAATTCTTGCTGAACCCAGGTATCAGTAAGGTCTACTCTTTGATGTTGTGGAGTGGGAATTGTAGATGTAGTGAAGTCAGACCAAACTGAATTCACCTCCCTCAATCTACCATGTCTGGATAATTTTCTCTCTGTTCTATGATTTCTTCATCTGTGAAATGGAGGTAACACTGATGTCTACTCTACAACGGTGTGTTATGAGAGTTAGAAATAATATGTGCCCATTCTGTTTTCGAGTGCCACACTCTTACAAGTGACCTGTGGGCACTCTGTAATTGACAACTCTTCCTGTTTGTCGATGGAAGACTGAGCACATGACTAGGCCATGAGGTACTGCTGGGCGGCAGAGGAGGAGAGTGCCTCCCACCCTTGCCGGTTCTCTTCAGTCACACAGGGGCCACCCATATCTGCTTCTCTGTGTGTAGCTATTTCCTGCTGTTTCACCTGAGGCAGGCTAAGAAATTTCTTTTCAGGTTTCTGCAGGGACAGACAGCACTGAATCTTTTCCTACATTGGTTGAGAAATGGTTTTCTTCCCTTTATGCTTAGAAAGACACACTATTTTTTTTTCCAATGCAGAGAAGGACTCCCCTGACTGAAACCTTGATTATTTTTTTCGTAAATGAACAATACATGTTCCATGGGTATATTGTGTTTCTTAGTCTTTTATAAATTACTTTGTCATAGTAATCACCATGTATTGTAGATATTATTGGCTTATGCTGCAGCTAGTATATCCAGAGTTAATTTTAAAAGTCTCAAGGAAAGAGAATACATTTTTCCTTTGTGTGTCCCCAGCATATAGTTCAATGTCTACATGCTCAAAGCTCTACAAATGTGTGTGGAGTATGAGGTATCTCAACTAATCTAGGCGTACTCCATTTATTTTCCTTTAACAGATTGGAAAATCTAGAATGGGAGGATCATGGTTCATAACCAGCATAGATTGCAAAGCTTGCAACCCCCTTTTTAACCTATAGTAGGCACAGTAGCTGACATCTGTCATTCCAAGCTATGTGGGAGATCGTAAGATCATAGTTCCAGGCCACCCAGAATGGAGAATCCATAAGACTCTGTCTTCCTGGAAGGAATCTGGATACAATGCTATGTACGGGTCTCTGATCTCAGTAACAGAGGGAAGCCTGAAGTGGGTAGATGGCAGCTCAGGTATATGCCTGGGCAAGAAGTAAAACTCTTTTTAAAAATGTTCCCAAGACTCTATGGGTTACATAAAAGCACCAGGCTCCAGAGTAGTTAGCTGCCCTTAATTAACTGGAGCAAATGTAAACGTTAGAAAACGAGTAGGAGTTTTTATTGAGTAGGAGTTTAGACTTGAAAGGATCTATTTATCTCTTTGAGGAAGGCTATGCAAGGTTATATTAGGATCACAGTTGGAAATGATGGAATAATTTGCTGAAATTTTGGATTCTGAAGGTGAATAGATTTCCCTAGTTAGCTTTAGAAAACAGATCAATTGGCTGTGATATTTAATCTATCATATAGAAAATAGTATTTCTAAAAGAACCTATTTGGAATTATTTGTACTATATTTGGGATCCTATTTGTTCTCTAGCCAGATAAATAAAACCGTACAAAGAAAGTTCTTGATTAATTAGCAATCCACTTTGGGATTTCCATACAAATGAGTTGTATATAATTTTTTAAAAAAACAACCACATTTTTATTACCTGTAAGTAGTTGTACAAAGGAGTTGCCATTTAACAAAGAAGTTTATGAGTACAATATATCTTGATCAGTGTCACCCCTTTCAACATTCTCTCCTACCCTTTCCCTGCCCACCTAATCCCTTGACCTTCTCAATTTTGTAGGATATATACATTGGATTCTTGACATGAATTCCCCCCTCTTCTCTTATTCATTTGTCTACTCCTTTCCTCTTGATCCCACACCTTTTGAGTACTTGCTTCCTGGTGTTTCATTAAAAATTTTTTTTATTATCTTTCAGTAGTTTGCAAGGGCTGTATCATTTAACAAAGTAATATATGAATATAAGGCACCTTGCTGTGTGTCACTCCCTTGAACAATCTCGTTCCTTTTTTTTTAAGTTTTCTCTGAGCTTTCTTTTTTTATTGCCAGGGTGATGTACAGAGTCGTTACAGTTAACTAAATAAGGTAATAAGTATATTTCTTGTCAAACTTGTTACCCCTCCCTCAATTTTCTCCTACTTTCCCTCCTTCAACTCCACAGATCATTTCCAAAATATTGTCTTGTGTATATCGCTGTTGTATTGGTTCTCCCTTGTCCTTTGTCTCACCATTCTGTTGTTCCCCTTCCCTTCCCTAATTCAAATAAACGTATATACAATACCAGGTACCAAAATCAAATACAGTGACAACAGGAGATATACCATAGCGGGCAAAACATACAAAAGAAACAAAAAATTGCATAGTATATTAAAAACAACAACAACAAAGAAGAACCTAATGTGTCCATGTCTTGTTGGGGTTTTTTGTTTATTTTTCTGTTAATAAGTGCTACGAGTGTATTCAAAGACTTCTTTCTAGCTGGTAGACAAATATTTTAACAACTTCTCATCCAATCCTATTTTCCTTTTGTTTCTTTCAATGAACAGAATTGTCTCATTTGGGTTCTTTTTTTTTTTTTTTTCTTCTTTTTTTCTTTTTTATTTTAATTGAGAACATACTGTACAGAGGGGTTACAATTACATGGGCAGGAAAATGCATACATTTCTTACCAAGCATTGCAGCCTCCTCCTTTGTTTACCCTTCACCTCCCTTCCCAGCCTCCCCCCTCCCCCCCACCCAATCATACCCCCCCTCCCCCCCCCCAACGACATTGTAAAGCTGGTTTTGACATGACATTTTGTACTTCTCATTGTTGCAACAGGTCCACCTGAATCCTTAAACGACTTGTTTGTCCCCATCTCCTCCACATGTTATACTGACATCAAATATAGTGAAAGCGGGGGTTACACTGTGGGGGAGCGACATACAAAGCAACAAAGAAATAATATTATAAATGCGTTAGAAACACATGCATGAAAGAAACAAAAACATTAAAATACATATTTGAGGGTTCGTTTTCCTAACATCACTTTCTCTGACTTTTTCCGCTTGACTCATACCTATACTAGATATTGCAAATAAGGGAAACCATGGGACCTATGTTTCTTTGGGCCTGGCTTACTTCACTTAATATAATTTTTTCCAAGCCTTTCCATTTCCTAACAAATGGGGCAATGTCATTCTTTCTGATGGAGGCATAGAATTCCATTGTGTATATATACCACATCTTCTTGATCCATTCATCTACTGAGGGGCATCTGGGTTGGTTCCATATCTTAGCTATGGTAAATAATGCTGCAATAAACATAGTTGTGCTGGTAGCTTTAGTGTGGCCTTGTTTGTGGTCATTTGGGTAAATGCCCAAAAGTGGGATTGCTGGGTTATTGGGGAGCTCTATATGGAGTCTTTTGAGGAACCTCCATACTGCTTTCCAAAGTGGTTGAACAAGTTTACATTCCCACCAACAATGAAGTAAGGTTCCTTTCTGTCCACATCCCCTCCAGCATCTGTTGTTGTTAGAGTTCTTGATTTTTGCTGTTCTAACTGGAGTGAGGTGATATCTCAATGTTGTTTTGATTTGCATTTCTTTTATGGCTAGGGATGTTGAACATTTCTTCATGTGTCTATTGGCCATCCTTCTTTCTTCTTCAGAGAAGCTTCTCTTTAAGTCTTTCGCCCACTTACTTATTGGGCAGTTGTTTCTTTGAGGATTTGTTGTTGGGGGGTTTAATTTTTTGAGTTCCAAGTATATTTTAGATATGAGACCCTTGTCCGTTGTATGGCTAGTAAAGATCTTCTCCCAATCCGTGGGCTTTCTATTGATCTTGCTAGCTATGTCATTTGCCCTGCAGAAGCTCTGCAACCTTATACAATCCCATTTGTCCAACCTTTCTTTGATTTGTTGTGTTTCCGGCTCTCTATTCAGAAAATTTCGGCCTGAGCCGAGGAGACCCAGGGTTTCTCCTATTCCATCCTGTAATGTTTTCAGAGTGTCCGCTTTGAGTTCAAGGTCTTTGATCCATTTGGAGTTGATTCTGGTGCAGGGTGATATAGAAGGATCTAGCTTTAGTTTTCTACATGTAGTTAACCAGTTTTGCCAGCACCATTTACTGAAGAGGCTGTCTGTCTTCCATTCTATTGTTTTAGCTCCCTTATCGAAGATTAGCTGGCTATAGGTCTGTAGGTTCATTTCTGGGTTTTCAATTCTATTCCATTGGTCCTGAGGTCTGTTCTTATGCCAATACCAAGCTGTTTTGATTACTATGGCTTTATAGTAGAGTTTGAAATTTGGTACTGATATTCCTCCAGCAGTGTTCTTTCCGTTGAGGAGCGTTTTTGCTATTCGGGGTCTTTTATTGTTCCATATGAATTTCTGGATTGCCTCTTCTATTTCCTTGAAGAATGAGGGTGGAATTTTGATAGGTATTGCGTTGACTTTGTAGATAGCCTTGGGAAGTATTGCCATTTTCACGATGTTAATCTTTCCAATCCAGGAGCATGGGAGGTTTTGCCATTTTTTAAGTTCTGTGTTGATTTCCTTTTTCAAGATTTTAAAGTTTTCATCATAGAGGTCCTTCATTTCTTTAGTTAAGTTAATTCCTAGGTATTTTATTTTTTGTGGGGCTATTACAAATGGAGTTGCTTTCCTAATTTCAGCCACACTTTTCTCATTGTTGGCATACAGAAAAGCCATGGATTTTGGGGGGTTAATTTTATAACCTGCTACTTTGCCAAAGTTTTGAATCAGCTTGAGTAATTTGGGAGTGGAGTCTATGGGATTCTTTAAATACAAGATCATGTCATCTGCAAAGAGGGAGAGTTTTATTTCTTCTTTCCCTATTTGGATCCCCTTTATGTCTGCATCTTGTCTTATTGCTGTAGCTAGGCATTCTGATACTAGATTGAAGAGAAGTGGAGAGAGTGGGCATCCTTGTCTTGTTCCTGAGTTAAGAGGAAATGGCTTTAGTTTTTCACCATTGAGTATAATGCTGGCTGTAGGTTTGTCATATACAGCCTTTATTGTATTGAGGATTGTTCCATGGATTCCTAATTTTTCCAAAACCTTCATCATAAAGGGGTGTTGGATCTTGTCGAATGCTTTTTCTGCGTCTATTGAGATAACCATGTGGTTCTTATTCTTGCTCCTGTTGATGTGATGAATAATATTAATTGATTTGCGTATATTGAACCAGCTTTGCATCCCTGAAATGAATCCTGTTTGATCGTGGTGTATGATTTTTTGGATGAATTGTTGAAGTCGGTTGGCCAAAATTTTGTTGAGAAGTTTTGCATCAATGTTCATCAAAGAAATGGGTCTATAGTTCTCTTTCTTTGATGAGTCCCTGCCTGGTTTTGGGATGAGGGTTATGATGGCTTCATAGAATGTGTCCGGTAGTGAGCTTTCTCTTTCAATTTCATTGAAGAGTTGGAGGAGAATTGGTGTGAGCTCTGCTTTGAAGGCCTTGTAAAATTCCGCTGTAAAACCATCTGGTCCTGGACTTTTCTTAGCTGGGAGGTCTCTTATTGCTGTTTCTATTTCACTGCTTGATATGGGCCTGTTAAGATAGTTTAACTCATCTTGGTTTAGTTTTGGCATGTCAATATTTGCTAGGAAGAGGTCCATTTCTGTCAAGTTCTCAAACTTATTAGCATAAAGTTTTGAGAAGTATTCCCTTATAATGTTCTGAATCTTGGTTGTTTCCGTGGTGATGTTTCCATTCTCATCTCTGAGTTTATTAATTTGGGTGTGTTCTCTTCTTTTTCTGATAAGATTTGCTAAGGGTCTGTCAATTTTGTAAAGTTTTTCAAAGAACCAACTCTTTGTTTTGTTGATTCTTTCTATAGTTTTTTTGGATTCTAATTCATTTAATTCTGATTTAATTTTGATTATTTCTTTCCATCTACTGGATTGGGGGTTATCTTGCTGCTCTTTTTCAAGGAGGTTTAGATGCGTCATTAAATTGCTAGTTTCAGATCTCTCCAATTTGTTGATGTAGGAGCTCAGAGCTATAAACTTGCCTCTGAGTACTGCCTTTGCTGTGTCCCAGAGGAGCTGGTAATTTGTGTGTTCATTTTTGTTGAATAGCATGAACATTTGAATTTCCTTTCTAATCTCTTCCATGACCCACTCATGGTTCAGCAGTGGGTTGTTCAGCCTCCATGTGATACCGGACTTTCTTTGGTGGCTTTTGGTGTTGAGTTCTAATTTTATTCCCTTGTGGTCAGAGAGAATGCAAGGTATAACTTCAATGTTTCTGAATTTAGACAAGTTTGCTTTGTGGCCTAAAATGTGGTCTATTTTAGAAAACGTTCCATGTGCTGCTGAGAAAAACGTGTATTCTGATGCTGCTGGGTGAAATGTTCGGTAAATGTCTGTTAAGTCTAGTTGATCTATGCAGCTGTTTAGATCTGTGGTTTCTCTGTTGAGTTTTTGCCGAGTTGATCTATCTAGTGGGGAGAGTGGTGTGTTAAAATCCCAAACAATTAATGTCTTTGGATCTATATGGGATTTGAGGGAAAGTAGTGTTTCTTTGATAAATTTGGGTGCTCCATTGTTTGGTGAATAGATATTTAGAATTGTAATATCCTCCTGAAGGAGAGATCCTTTAATTAGTATGTAGTGACCTTCTTTATCTCTTTTTACGAATTTTAATTTGAAGTCTATTTTATCTGATATTAGGATTGCAACTCCCGCCTGTTTATGCGGTCCGTTTGCTTGGTAGATTTTGTTCCAGCCTTTAACGTTGAAAATGTGTTTGTTTTTATGGGCAAGATGTGACTCCTGCAGGCAGCAGATAGAAGGGTCTTGTTTTTTAATCCAACTAGACAGTCTATGTCGCTTAATTGGAGAGTTCAGTCCGTTAACATTAAGAGATAGGACTGAGAAGTATTTGGGAGTTCCTGCCATGTTATCTACCTTCTTGGGGGCTGCGAAAACTGGGTTCTTCCTATGGTTCTTGGATTCTCAGTTTGGGTGCAGTTTCTTGGCCTTTATTGCGGTCTTGTTGGTTTTCTATGTGTAGGACATCTTTAAGAATCTTTTGTAGGGCTGGTTTGGTGGAGATGTATTGTTTCAATTTTTCTTTGCTATGGAAGGTTTTTATTTGGCCTTCGGTTATGAAGGAGAGTTTAGCTGGGTACAGTATTCTTGGTTGATAGTTGTTTGTTTTTAGGGCATGGCATACATCGTTCCAGGCTCTTCTTGCTTTGATTGTCTCTGCTGAGAAATCTGAGGTGATTCTAATTGGTTTCCCTTTATAAGTGATTACCCTTTTCTCTCTGACAGCTTTAAGGATCTTTTCCTTGTTCTGAGTTGATCCTGTGTGGATTATAATGTGGCGGTGGGATGTCCTATTCTGGTCTGGTCTATTTGGGGTTCTAAAAGCTTCTTGTATCTGAATAGGCCTATCTTTTTGTATGTTTGGGAAGTTCTCTGCTAGGATCCTGTTAAACAAATTTCCTAGACCATTAACTTCTGTTTCCAGGTGCTCCTCTACACCCATTATCCTTAGATTAGGCCTTCTGATGGTGTCTTCCAGGTGTTGGATAGATCTATCATATTTCTTGGACTTGTCTTGGATGGTTGTATGTTCTTTCTCTATAATATCTAGGCTGTCTTCAATCCCTGAGATTCGATCTTCTGCATGGTCTAACCTGCTGTCAAGACTCTCTACTTTGTTTTTTATCTCTTTTCCTTCTAGTTGGTCAGCTTTGATGGCTTCAAGTTCTTTGTTGAAGCTCTGTTTTAGGTCTTGTATGAATTTCTTTACTTCCTTAATTTGGTGTTCAGTGTTTGTCCTCAAATCACTTAGTTGATTGGTTATGGTTTCTTTGGGCTCCCATTCCTTCTGTTGGGTTCCATTCAGCATTCCCTTTGTGGTCTCCCTGACTTCCTTCAGCTCTTTGTTAATGGATTCCATGAATGCCTTTAGTGATCTTTGTGTGTTCTCTACCTGGTCTCTCAATTCCTGTATTACTCTTTGATTAGCTTCCTCCTGTTCGTGGGATTCCTGCAGATCTCTTTGAGTGTTCTCAGCCTGCTCACGCCATTCCTCCCATTCTCTTTGAGTATTCTCAAGTTGTTCACACAAATCCTGTATCAGTTTTTGAGTAGCTTCCTCACGCTTATGATATTCCTGTATAAACTTCTGGGATGCCTCCTCTCTCTCCCTGTCACGCTCATACAGAGTCCTTTGTACATTGTCAAACTTTTCATTTATCATGTTTGCCAGCAGTGTTTGTAGAGCTGTTTGGGAACTCTCCTCTGGATTATTCATTATCTGTTCTAACCCCTGATTATCAAGATTGGGAATTGAGATACCCGAATTTGCCATTTTTCTTGTGTTTTTCCGGCTTACTCTGCCCATTTGAGAGGAAGATAGCACCAGTTTTGTGCTAGAACACTATCTTAAGGCAACCATCAACCAAAGTTTGCATTTGTACAGTCAATAGTCTACAGATACAATCTAGTTCAACAGATACATCTATTCGACATCAAACAACTATATCTTAAAGGACTTCGAACCGCAGAGAAGAATTTGGAAAACCAGAAATTATTAGGGTTAGGGAGAGATGTGGGTAAAAAATAGGAATAGATTGGTGTGGGGAGGCACAGGGAGAGTTAACTATGTCCTAATCACAGTGCAGGAAATAGGTTGGGTAGGATGCAAGTAGAGAGAGAGAGAAAAAGAAGAAAGGGAAAGGGGAATGAAAAGAGACCAGAAAAAAAAATAGAAATGTAAAAATTAATGTTATTTTAGAGATTAAAAGACCATCTATTTATAGAGGAATATGAATATGTTGAGAGAAAGGGAGGGACATAGAGGAGATGTGAAAAACTTTAAAAAAATGCTTAAAATATTATATAGGTATAAAGAGGTAGTACTGCTATTAATGAATTTAAGTCTCAGAGGTTTTGAATTGAGTAATAAGTTTGTGGATTAAGTGTGTACACAATGGGGGGTAGGGTCTACTGGTTAACTACGGGTTTATCTGAGGATGTGCAGGACAAGAGTTAAGTCACATAAAGAAGAACAAAGAGGAAAAGATGGAAAGGATAGGAAAGTGAGAAGAAAAGATCAGAAGTTCAGTAGAGCTAGACAAAAAAACAAAAAGATAATTAAGAATGAAAGAAAAAGAGAAAGAAGACAAGAAAAGAAAGGAAAACACACATTCACGTATTCCTAAAATAAAAATTATAAGAGGAGAAAGAAAAAAAAAAAGTTAATGGAAAACAATTATTTTTTCAGAAGAGGCAAAAATTAAAGATTAATAAAAGTTTTAGAAAAGCAAAAAAAATTTTTATATATATATAAGGTAACAAAAAATGAAAAAAAAAACAAAACAAAAAAAAAGAAAAAAAGAAAAGAAGAAGAAGAAGAAAACAAAAAAGGTCTTTGATTTTTTTTGGGGGGGGGGGAGGGGTGGGAAGAGTCCTGTATCTCCCTTTTGTCTGTAACCAGAGTGTGGTTGGAGTCTCTGGTCAGCTTGAGGTCCTGTGGCTTGATTGGTTTCTTAAGTCAGTTTGTTGGAACAGGCAGAAAAATGCTCTGCTTTACCCAAGATTTTGAGATTCCCCCTCCCAGGTTAGTTTACTGGGAGGGTGATCTGCTTTGAGAATCACAAAAGAGGGGGATGCAGTGATGAGGCTAGGTTCTGGGTAGAGTTGAGGCCTTTCAACGAACAATAGCTTTTCCCTGGGGCTATTTTGTGAAAAAAACTCACAGCACCCAGCCTGGAGCCATTCTCAGGGTTTCTGTTTTTCAATTGATTGTGGTGGCTGCTAGAGGGAGGGGCAGCCTCTGGCTCTGGTTACCTGGTGAGGAGAGCCACTCCAACGGCTGGCGCCTGAGCTGGGTGACTTTTCCCTGGATGGAACTGAGTCTGTGAGGTCACTTCGCCGTTAAGTTCTTGTGACCTGCTAAATGACTCGTTTTATTCCAAGGCCTGAGCTGGAGCTAGCCGCTCCTCCGAGCTTTGTCGGTATCCAAGATGGAGATCACCGGTGCTGGGTGGGGGGAGGGGTGGCCTTCCCTCCTCTGCTCCCTGGGAAGGAGTGAGGAAGTGGGGCTTCTACTCACGCGAGTCTTGGATCCCGGGTCGTCTCTGGTCTGCAAAGTGCAGGATGAAGTTGTCCGCTCCTTGTCGGTTCTTGCTGGTGTTGAGTAGAATCTGCTCGGCCGCTGCGTCTGGCTCTTTCGTCCCGGACTCTCTGTGTGAGCGCTCAGGTATGGCCGCGGCTGTGGTCGCCGCTGCGACCCTGCCGCCGCAGCAGCAGCTGCTGGCAGACACTCAGATGTGTCTGCTTGGCTTCCCCTCTCTTGACTAACTCTCTGTCCTGTGATGGCACACTTGGTGTGATTCTCTGGCTTGGGACTGTTCACTGGAACTCTGAAACTGTTTTCTATGCAAGAGCTTGTTCAGATTCCAGCTTCTCCTCCGCCATCTTCCCGGAACTCCTCTCATTTGGGTTCTTAAGACTGTCCTGTTCATCATGATACTTTATAAAGTATGTGTATACTTTGGAGACCTTTCTCTTCTACTCTTCTTTCCCATCTTCTGCCTTCAGTCAGCATGTGCCAAATGCATGCATCAGAGGTGTTCATGTGTGATGAGGAGTTGGACTTCCCTTCCCCTCTCACCTGTCTCTACTCATCTTCATCTCTGCCTCTCCTGCTTGGGGCACGGGTGCCCCAAGAGGGTGGAGAGGCCTATCTCCATTATGAGACTTCCAGTCTCAGAGGCTACTGAATAGCTGTTCATCTACTGTAAAAGTTAAAGAAGGTAAAAGCTTTTCTACCTCTATTGCAGATGTAGTATCCAAGAAACCCAATTCTGGCTAGTTAGAATAAAGCAAAAATTTACTCTGCATCTCCGGAAACCACCTTTATTTCTCCACTGAAAGAAAACTTTGCTATTTGTTCCCATCCTCTGTGTTGTCTTCCTTAAATGTGTAAGCAATGCTTGGAGACTGGACAGCCATCTTGCATCCATGAAGGAAAAGCTCAGAGAATTTCACTGAAATGATAAAGAATTTCTTTCTAGAACTTCTTTTTATATGAGACCATTAGTCTCATTGTGTTAAGGTTTATGTTACTTGTATACAGAAACTTTTTTTTTTATTTTGACAGAAACTTTTTTTTGTATCAGTATTCGAGCTTTAACTCAAGGCCTTGTACTCTCATTTGGCTTTTTCACTAAAACCTAACATTCTACCATTTGAGCAACACCTCTATTTCTGGCCTTTTGCTAATTAATTAGAACCAGGACTCCCATAGACATTGCTGCCCAATGTGGCTTTGAACCATGGTTCTCAGATCTCAGCCTATGGAGTAGCTAGGATTAAAGATGTGAGCCACCCATGCCTGGCTCAGAAATATTTCTAATTGAGACATTGGTTCTAGGTTTGTTTCAGCTGTATTTTTTTCTAAATACCTGCCATTCGTGGGCTTTCTGTAAAAATTAGGCAGGATAGATCAGAGGAAATAAGGCACAGAAAACAACAGCCAGGAATTCCAAGACAAATGCTTATAGCAATGAATAGTTACATTAAAACCACAGAAGCACTGTTTTTAGTATTAAATTGTACATTTACTCATGAATTGTTAGGTTTTATTTTAAAATATTGGGAGGAAGGAAAGAGCAGTTCTCTCTTGCTGACCTTGCCTGCTTGTCTCTCTGATTAGTATGCCTTGGGAGCACACAAGAAAATCTTAAAAGAGACAATTATTTTGGGAAAATGATTTCTTGGGGCACAAAAAAGTATTTGCTAAGAAAAATACTTATCTCAAGGATGTACTCCTTTCTTGAACGTGTGTGACATTAGTGACCCACATTTAGCAGACTGACCTTGATGTCTCTGGCTCAATTGATAAAACAATGAAACAACAAGAATGACAGAATATACCATGTGTCAGAACAAAGGGGAATTTCAACCAAGCCTTGATAAACTTTTCACCATAAACACTTGTGATGCTAGAGTACTCATTGCATTTGTTATCAGACACGCTCAGTCCCAAATTTGGACAGCATCAAAAACTCCTGAATACTAAGGCCCAGTTAGAGGGCTTCTCTCTTGGGGAGAACTCCTCCCAGGAACATTACTAGTGATCAATCAGGTGACAGCCTTTGGTCATTCCCATGGGACCAACACCCTCAATTCTGGTAACAGAAAGAATGGCACCCATATTATGAATCAGACATATCATTGGTTGCCTGATTTAAATTTTTTTCACATTTGTTAGCTAATCCCACCTGACAGCCTCATTCCTCTGGTCTCTATGCCTCTTTATACTATTTTCTGTGAAATTTCCCTCATCGTGTGCACCTTCAACAACTTCCCTGGGGCCTACAAGTATTAATGAATCCCATTAACCATGCCTCTGGAGGACTTCAAACTTTAAGAAGCTGAATCTCATGTAGCTTCTCCGAAGGTGGTCATCCCTGTCCACATCTTCTCTTCTCTGCTCTAATGAATACCAACAAGAAACTCTGGAAGTTAAGCAGACATCCAAATAAAACACCAGAGTATCTCTATCTGTGGGAGATATTCTCTTGGGGCCTTCCTCACATGATATTGTTCTCAACTCCTTAGGAATTTAGAATTAGGAATACATTGAATTGCTCTATTCCTATACAAAGGAGACCTCTGCATCCTTTGCGTAGCCTTCCAATATCTTCTAGGGTAGAATGAAGGTAGGAGGAGGGGTGGGATGGAATTGGTGGCAGCCCTGGCATCTGTCAGTATATTTTGTCAGAAAGAAGCTTGGTTCACAAAATGGATGGTATCCACTCTTATAATGGGTACAACATAGCGGTTTTTGCTGGAGTTGTCTGCATTAGTTTTCTATTTTGTCTACCCTCCATGTCATGAGAAATACCGTAGAATGGATACATATATTTTTTGTACACATGAGTATTGGTGTTCCTTTGCTTCCACCTTCAATGCTACTGCATATGACACTTCATTTTTTTTCATGCTAAAAATGAAAATTAAAGTGTAAAAAATTCTCTTTGTCTTCAGTTGCTTGGAGTTCAGTTTTGGAGTGTTTTAGACTGCATGTTTTATATAGAATATACATTTATTTTGTGTCTATTGCTCCTCTTCTGCTAAGTGTTTTACAAACATGCTCTGCAAACATCTGTTGTGAAGCATCATCTGTAACATTGCCCATTGCCACCTCAGCACTGAGGGTATTCCTGCAAACTGCATCTTCAGGCATCCAAATAGATGTCAGGGTTCATGAAGCTTGGAAGCATCTCTACCTTGTTTCCTAAGTTTTGTTTTTGTTTATTTTCTTGATCCCTTCCTATCGTGTACACACACACACACACACACACACACACACACACACACACTGCTTGCATGCAGGTGTTGCATTTACAGCCTGTATCTTTCAGCATTGTTCAGGTTTACTGGGCACCAATTGTATGTCTATCTTTGGATTGTGAAATTCTGACAGGTGGACCGAATGCAAGAATTTTATAAAACCAGAAAAATGGTAAAAAAAAATATACTAATTTATTTTTAATTTAAAGGAGAAGAATTGGAGGCTTAAGGCTTAAAATCACATCCTTGGCTCATCCCAGCATCTTAGGAAGGCCTTTTGTGAGACTTTGACCATATTTAAACTCCTGATGAACTGTAATCCGGATTCAATGTGGGATGAATGATGAACTACCACCAGGATCGTCACTGGATACCACTCACTCATGCCTGTAATCCTAGATGCCCAGGAGTCAGAGAGCTGAGGATCACAGTTTAAAGTCAGCTCGGAAAGGAAGTTGGTATCTCATTTAACCACCAAAAAGCTGGAAATGGAGCTGTGGCTCAAGTGGTAGGGCACTAGCCTTGAGCATATATGCTCAGGAACGGCACACAGGCCTTGAGTTCAAGTCCCAGGACTGGCACAAAAACAAACAAACAAAAACTCATCTGGGGTTCAAACGAACAAAAAGTCATCAGAGGTTCAAAAAAAGAACAATGGTATCTGGAAATTCTATTCATCAATATGAGTAGGATACATATTCTTCAATATAAATTTTAAAGATAATAATGGAAACATCTCTTACTGAATTTAGAAAAAAGTTAGTTCTGTTATGTAAAATAAGTGCTAATCAACGGTACATGGTCTCCCTCATAAGTGGATGCTAAATCCAAAAGGTTAGGTGATACGACAAAACTAACAGGACTTAAGAAGCAAAGAACTCCCGCTCATCTGGTTGAACCACTACTAAATATCCTCATGCTACTGATCACAAATATGGTATATAACATGTGAACACTGTTATATATTACAGACTGTGGTAGACAATTTGCTCCAGGGAAGTTAGAATGAACTTGTGACTTTGAAATTATGTAATCATTTAATCACAATCAAAAAAAAAAAAAAAAAAAGAACCTCGGGGAAGGGAGGGAGGGAGGGGATGGTAGGGGGAAAACAATGGAGGGGGTAACAATGTTCAAGAGGAAGTGTACTCATAACCTCACTCATGTAACTGTAACCCTCTGTATAGTAGCTTTACAATAAAAAAAAAAACAATAAATAAATAAACAAAAAGGAAAAAAAAAAAAATAAGTGCTAATCATAGAATCTAAACCTTAACCAAGCCATTCAATTCTTTTCTTAGGGCATAATGGTAGATAAATATTTGTTTCACATTCAAATACAGATTTATAAACAAAAGGCATGAATTTTTTTTTAATTTTAATTTTGATTTTTTGTGAACATACTGTACAGAGGGGTTACAATTACATGGGCAAGATAATGAGTACATTTCTTATCAAGCATTGCAGCCTCCTCCTTTGTTTACCCTTCACATCCCTTCCCAGCCTCCCCCCACCCCCCCCACCCCCACCCTCCCCCCCTCCACCAAAGTTGTAAAGTTCATTTTCGACATGACAACTTGTACTTCTCATTGTTGCAACGGGTCCACCTGTATCCTTAAACGACTTGTTTTTCCCCATCTCCTCCACAAATTATACTGACATCAAATATAGTGAAAGCAGGGGTTATACTGTGGAGGAGGGACATACAAAGCAACAAAGAAATAATCTTATAAATGTGTTAGAAACAATCGCATGAAAGAAAAAAAACATTTGAATACTATACTATACTCAACCCATGAGTATAGTAATTTTTATTCATTAATTTTCCCCTTTAAAAGTCCAAATAATGACTTTTTAATTATTCTGCATACTCTGTTTGCGCTTACTTTCTTTTTTTTTTTTTTTTTTTTTTTTTTTGTCAGTCGTGGGGCTTGAACTCTGGGCCTGGGCGCTGTCCCTCAGCTCTTCAGCTCAAGGCGAGCGCTCTACCACTTGAGCTACAGCGCCACTTCCGGTTTTCTGGTGGTTTATTGGAGATAGGAGTCTCACGGTCTTTCCTGCCCGGGCTGGCTTTGAACCGCGATCCTCAGATCTCAGCCTCCTGAGTAGCTAGGATTACAGGCGTGAGCCACCAGCGCCCGGCTCGCTTACTTTCTTTTTAAGATGGAATCCACTTACATTATTAGCAGACTGTGGGAGTGCTGTTTGCATCCTGGCTATGGCCACAAATACATCAAAGGGACAAGAGTCCTGAGGTTTGCTGACAACAAAACCAGTGCTTTTGGTGTCACACAGACAACTGTGGATTGTAAGTCATGATGGCTTTCCAAATTTGTATTTTGGTTAATCTATTCTTAGCAGTTGAACTGGCTCAGTCACTGAAGATTTGGACATCAATTACATGGTTCCTAGAATGTTGTCCACTTCCTTTCTGCTATCTGAAGTCCTAGTCTCCTTAATTCATTTTTTTTCCTGCCTGGAAAAAATCATTTTAAGTGAAATAAGTCAGGCTCAAAAAGACAAAGAATATGTGTTTTCTTTTATATATGTAAACTAGAATTCATTTATAAATATGTGTAAACACTTTGGGGTGGTATCCAAGTGTACACAAATATATTAACAAAAGTATAATAGACTCAAGGGAGAGCTCAGTCTAATTCTTTAGAGAGGCTCAAAGTCCAACAAAATAAACAGAGATTACAGAGAAACTTCTCTGAAGAGGAAAGAAGGATGGCCAATAACACATGAAGAAATGCTCAACCTCCCTAGCCATAAAAGCAATGCAAATCAAAACAACATTGAGATACCACCTCACCCCAGTTAGAATGGCTATAATCAAGAACTCTAATAACAACAGATGCTGGTGGGGATGTGGACAGAAAGGAACCTTACTGCATTGTTGGTCGGAGTGTAAACTTGTTCAACCACTTTGGAAGGTAGTATGGAGTTTCCTCAAAAGACCCCCTATGACCCAGGAATCCCACTTTTGGGCATTTACCCGAATGATCACAAACAAGACCATACTAAAGCTACCAGCACAACTATGTTTATTGCAGCATTATTTACCATAGCTAAGATATGGAACCAACCCAGATGCCCCTCAGTAGATGAATGGATCAAGAAAATGTGGTATATATACACAATGGAATTCTATGCCTCCATCAGAAAAAATGGCATTGCCCCATTTGTTAGGAAATGGAAAGACTTGGAAAAAATTATATTAAGTGAAGTAAGCCAAGCCCAAAGGAACATAGGTCCCATGGTTTCCCTTATTTGCAATAACTAGTCTATGTCTGAGACAAGCAGAAATGGTCAGATAAGTTGATGTTAGACAAAATGGACTCAAATGGTTTTTCTTTCTTGTGATTTTTCTAACATATTTATAACATATTTCTTTGTTGCTTTATATGTCCCTCCCCCATGGTATAACCCCTGCTTTCACTGTTTGATGGTGGTGTAATTTGTGGAAGGGAAGGGAAAAAACAAATTGTTTAAATAGGGAATCAGGTGGACCCATTGCATCAATGAAATGTACAAGACGTTATGTCGAAAATTGAACTTTACAACTTTGGCGTGGGAGCTGGGGGAGGTGATGGGAAGGGGAAACAAAGGAGGAGGCAACAATGCTTGATAAGAAATGTACTTATTACCTTGCTCATGTAATTGTAACCCCTCTGTATGGTATTTTCACAATTTAAAAAACCATCAGGAAATTGGTTCTTGAAAGGGGAGTATGGTAGCGGCAGGGAAGGTGGTTCAGTGGTAGAGCTCTTGCCTTGCATGCATGAGGCCCTGGGTTCGATTCCTCAGCACCACATAAGCAGAAAAGGCCAGAAGTGGTGCTGTGGCTCAAGTAGTAGAGCATTAGCCTTGAGCTGAAGAGCTGAGGGATGGTGCTCAGACCCAGAGTTCAGACTCCATAATCGAAAAAAAAGGGGGTGTATGGCCAATGGGAAGGGGGTAGATAAATCAGGAGAACAATAGGGAGAGAATGTAGTCATAAAATTCAATGCATATGTGACAAAATTAAGAAAATTGAAAGAAGCGGTAGGGATTGGAGAATGGGAGAGAATGGTGAGATGGGTGACGATCAAAATATAGGGTATTCATAAACTGCTTTGTTGAATGACAACTTCTTTATACAAACTACTTAAAGATAATAAAGATACATATTAAGCAGTTTGGACTCTCATTACTCTGACATGGATGATACTCTTAGTATTTTCATCTTTTAGTGTTTCCATCTTTAGTGTTCTCATCTTTTTTCATCTAAGTCATAGGAAAATATGCCATGTGTCCAAGGTAGTCTTCAGGTGTAGGAGACCATGATTAATGGGAAGATTTGATAGCACCCCAGTGAATTTTGATTTCTTCATTATTATTTTGCCTAAATCAGATGAACTGAGAGTAATAGATGGTGAATTTCCTGTCTCATCTCTCTGATTTATACATATGGAATACAAGGGGAAAATCTGATGAGGCAACTACAAAGCAAGATTCCAAGGAGAAACTGCTTGCTAAACACAAAGTCCAAAGGATTTAATTTCACCTGACAACCTACAAGAGCAGAACAATTGGACTTGTACCCTTCTTGGTTCATGTACTTTATCTGTCTGATTTCTACTGTCTTCCCTTAGCCCTTACTTGGCCACTGGCTATTTTCTAAGGTGGAAACGAAAAGATCATGGCTATGGTGCTAATTGTTCAATAAGCTCGCTAATATATTCTGACACTTTCATTTGTTTAAAACTACTGGTATTTACAAGTACACATACAATGTTTGCGGTTAATGAAATAGGGTTTTAAAGGATAGTGTATGTTACAGTCCCTGGGGAGAAAAATGTCTGGAGAATGTACTGCATGTCTTACTTCTTTGATTTTGCTTTCCTTCCATTTTAACTTGCTCCTGCCTGATAAATATGAGCCATTCCTCATTTATGTCTTCGGTTTTAGGGCTCCGTAGGGAAGCCAGCAAAGCAGCTGTGAAATGGACCATGTATAGGGCACCTCCTGGATTCTTTTCCTTTTCCCATCAATTGTGGTAGATTAAAATAATAGGAGTCCCATTTCAGTGATGTTAAGAATTATTTTCTCTTCTGGAGAAAACAACAGTGATAGAGGTTGAAATTTGATGCTGACATATCTGATAAAAAGTTTGTTTTTAGAAATCTTTGTTTTATTCACTCTGAAGTCCAAACACACTCATCTCTGACAAAAAAAAAAAGCAAGGCAGCAACTTCTGGTGTTGCATGTTTTTAAGGCATTTTGAAATTCACCCTGATTTACTATTCTCCCCTACTAGCCATCAAGGTGTCTAGCATTCCAGGGTTATTTGTACTCGTGTGTGTTTTTTTTCTGGTTAAATGTCCACTTTAGATGCAACTCTCTTGGGGAGGTTATGCATTATAAAATCTTACAAAAGTCTTAATAGTCTTTGTTGTAAGCCACCTTAGAAGGTTGAGACCCATCACTGTCATGTTGAACAGAGGATAAGGCCCATTGAAGTGGATAAACAGGAGTTCAAAGGTGCCACATTGCCAGTCACTGCTGACTCACACCTGTAATCCTAGCTACTCAGGAGGCTGAGATCTGAGGATCGTGGTTCAAAGCCAGCCTGGGCAGGAAAGTCTGTGAGACTCTCTTCTCTTATAAACCACTCAAAAAACTGGAAGTGGCACAGTGGCTCAAGGGATAGAGTGCTTGCCTTGAGCTGAAGAGCTGAGGAACAGCCTTCAGGCCCAGAGTTCAAGCCCCATGACTGACAAAAATTTTTTTTAAAAAAGGTACCACATTAGAAGACTGGATACCTTACAAATTTGCTAAGAGCCCTACTAGCTTTCCATTACCTTCATATAATCTAAAATATTTACTTGTTCAAAAATAAGCCAT
This sequence comes from Dipodomys spectabilis, assembly GCF_019054845.1. Classification (NCBI taxonomy): domain Eukaryota; kingdom Metazoa; phylum Chordata; class Mammalia; order Rodentia; family Heteromyidae; genus Dipodomys; species Dipodomys spectabilis. Next base: position 20,392,972 of record NW_024870775.1, read on the forward strand.
GTATGAATTCCCTGATCAGTGATTTCCAATTAATTTAACTTGGTAAAAGTTATTAGCTATATTCTATCTGTCAAACAGAGGGACACGTTCTGGAAAAATAAGATAAGGAAACAGGTGCTCTGTCCTCAAGAAAATAGCAAATTGAGAAGACAGATATTTGAAAGAACCTGATATAATCATACAAGGTAGACTAGAGTAATGACAAATGGCTATGGTGACAGCAACCTATGTGGGGGAAGGGAAAGCTGTTTATTCTCTTTGACAGATCAGAAAGACATGGAAGTGAAGACCTTTTGATTTCAACTCTGATGTATGAGTAGTTGGAAAAGGAGGGGAAGGATGTTTTAGAGGCAGCAATAAGGAAGTAAAGGGCTGAAGGTTCAATGTGATGATCGTTCAGTGTTGTTGATGTTTTTCAATGGTTTCTTTGTGTAAATAGTTGACTACAAAACAACATATTATCCATTAACAGCACCACAGTGGCACACACACAAGACTATGTTCTTTCAACTTTTAATACCATAGTAGATAGTTCCTTTCATGTTCTGAATTGCTGGAAGAAGAGAGTATATGCCATATAGAGGGGCAGGGAGGAACTGAGAGTAGACTCACAACTACAGTGCACTGCACTCCAAATTGGCAATTCTGGTAAATAATTGAATCACTATAGAAAAGCTGGGGAATGTTCTGTTTCATTCTATGTGAGAACTTAGAGAAGCTTCAGGGACATTCACATCCAAGCAATTATTACCATATGTCTCATTCTGTCAGTTAATACATATAAAGCAATGTCCTAACAAGTACTAGGATAAAATGGTAAAGAGAATAGAGGCTAGATTTAGGCTAAGGAGAAACATCTACAAGTCAATGACCATAACAACACATAAGGGCAAAAGTGAAATGGAAAATAATATACAAGACCAAAGAGGGCTTCTTTTTCTTTTTGACCTCCTAGAGAAGTACGTGATCTCAGTTTTGAGTTAGTGGGTAAGGCTTTCTCATGGCAAAGATGAGGAGGACTTTGAACACATGCAAATACATAAATATCATGGCTTACTGGGCCTTCAAGCATTTCAAGAAAGCTGAGTTAAGAAGAGGGAAATGAGGGTAAGTGTTGGGTATGTATGTAAATCCTGTAGGACTTTATGATATACAAAGGAATTTAAATAGTTTTGTATAGAGAATTCTGCAATACAGAATTATTTTTTCTGGGGGCATTAAGTAAGGCATTTATTATAGGTATGGTGATCCCAGTGACTTGGGAGGAGATAGAGCTAGATTGTGATTGAATGTCAACCGGGGCAAACAATTAACAAGATCTTATCTCAATAATCTAGGTATGTCATGTGTTTGTTATCCAATCAAGGCAGAAGATATCAGTAGGAGGATTGCAGTCCTGTACATAGATTTCAAATAGAGATCACTAGTGTGAGCAAAGCTGTGAAAAGATATGAGACTCACATCTTTGTGAGTAGGGGTGTTGTATAGCCTAAGTGGTAGAACACCTTCCTAGCAAGTAAGGTTCTGGGTTCAAAATCTTAGGTATACACACACACACACACACACACACACACACACACACACACACACTTGTGTGATCAGAGTTGACTTGAGTTTAACGTGTGTGTGTGTGTGTGTGTGTGTGTGTGTGTGTATGTGTGTTGCTGATCCTGTAGCTTGAAATCAGGGCCTGGGCACTGTCCCTGAGCTTCTTTTGCTTGACACTACTACAGGTCCACTTCATTTTGGCTGTTTTCTTTTCTCTTCTTTCTTCTCTTTTCCTTTCCTTTCTTTTCTTTTTTTTTCTTCTTTTCTTTTCTTTTGGTAGCTTATTGGAGCTAAGAGTCTCATGGACTTTCCTGTCTGGCTGACTTTGAACTGTGATCCTCAGATTTCAGCCTCCTGAGTAGTAGGATTACAGGCATGAGTCATTTGAGCTCAGCTGAATTTAATTTTCAATACTGTCACTTTTAGTCCATAAAGACATTGCATGTAAATCATACACATTATTATGTTTTATTTTAAAATATGTATGCCTTGGGCTGGGAAGATGGCTCAGTGGTAGAGCGCTTGCCTTGCATGCATGAGGCCCTGGGTTTGATTCCTCTGTACCATATAACCAAAAAGAAAAAGCTGGAAGTGGTGTTGTGGCTCAAGTGGTAGAGCACTAGCCTTGAGCTGAAGAACTGAGGGACAGTGCCCAGGCCCAGAGTTCAGGCCCCACGACTGTACCCCCCCACCAAAAAATATATATATATATGTGTATGCCTTGTAGGATAGCTAAAGCAAAGTTAATGAGCACATCTTACCTCACCTGCTTATCATTTTTTTTGTGGAAAGCATATTAGAATCTATTCTTTTAGCAACTTTAACATAGGTGTACATTATTGCTATTAGCTAAGGGTACCATTTGGTATAACAGACATCTTGAATTTATTTCTTGTAACTTGAAACCTTTGTTTCATGTGCCAATATCTCCCCTCTCCTTACCACCCTGCTTTCCCTCTCCCCCTTTACCTACCCCTGTAACGCAGAGGCAGGCTGTGATGGCAGCTGGTACACAGGAGGACATGAAACACTTTTGATGAAGCCATCTGAGTGAAGAAAGAACACCCTGGAAACTCCCTTTTCTGAAGCTTCTTATTTTCCACCAGGGCCAGAGCTTCCTTTCCAAATTACCTGAAAACTGGCTGGGGAGGGAAGCTGGGCAATGGAATTTTTAGAGATCATCCCTGTGTAACATAGAGCTAAGAAAGAGGATTTAAAAGGACCTGTGTGGGATTAAAAAACAGCTGACTAGTGCATGCACGTATCTACTTATTTAGCATTAAGGAAAGTAATATATGCATAAAACTAGACTTTTAGAATTATATAATATCAGATACAGAATATATACTCCTACTCTCTTCCACATGTTGCCAGATCTTGCCATGTAAGCATAAATATTCTATGCCCATTTCTTGTGTTGACCTATTTCACAAAATAAAAAAGGAATAAACATTTCAAAATTTAAAATATTTATATTGTCATTCCTGTGAGTTTCATAATGTGAATTTGGTCAGTTGTTAATTATTTTATTTCATTTATAATTTGGTCCTTATGGTCCTTAATAGTCCTCAATGTAGACTATTTGCAGAAATACAGGCTGCATTTGCTGTAATATATGAGTGCCAAAGGGTAAATATTCCTTTGTTCTTTATTTGTGTCCCAGATCATTCTGCCCAGAGTCCTGTGCATGGAGATATTGAATAAATACTGTCTGATGATGAACTAATAGAACTAGAGCTCCCAAAGTGGTTGTTTACTCTATTTCATGTTCCCATTTGCTTTTTCTCCCTTCACAGTGCCCACTAACCTTAAAATGTATTCAATGTGAAGAGATCTAATATTAGATTAATTCATGGCAAGATAGATACATTTTCCCTTCATCAAGCCACATGTACTTTAAGGTCCATAAAATAGTTTTATTCATGTTATAGTTAATTGCAGCACTCCTGGTAACTGGCCAAGGAATTTTGATCAGTGCTCGGCAGTAGAACAACTTGTTCAGATCCTTGCTGAGAAAAGGGGGAAGAAAAGTATTAAATGGATTACACTACATTTGCTGTATGTCAAGTACCAAACTGTGCTGAGATGAGAGAGCATGATAAACATCATGATTCATCTCTGTAACTCAGAAATAAGAAACACTCAAACTTCAATTTGAGTGTTATTTTCTACTCATGTATTTTCTTTATTCATGTATTTTCTTCTTTAGCATTCCAGGGAACACAGGTCAATATTTTCATGAAAGTACGGGTAAAATGTAAACTTAGAGAAACAGATTCATAAGACTCAGAAAACGTAAGAGTGCACTCACTGGTCAGTAGCAAACAGAACACATGGCCCATGTAAAGAAAGCAAGCAACTGTTCTTCAGTGTGGTTCAACAGTACTAAGACAATAAATACCTCACATGGGATAAATACCATGTAGGAAGTGAGCCATCAAATCATATGGATATTTAAGAGGAAAGAGATCTTTCAGGCAAAGAAAATCATGTGTTCAGAGACACTAAGGCAGTGGTTTCCAGATTTTGGGTGAACATTGGAATCACATGGGCATCTTTAAAAGTTATTGATACTTGGCAGCCACCTCTAAACATTCTGATTTAATTAGCATGGGGTGCAAGTTGAGCATCAGGAATTTCAAAATCTCCCCAGGTGATCATAATGTGTGAGAGTCTGGGACCCCCTGTACTGTGGCTTCAGGTAATTAGGGTCAGAATTACAGGACTGTATCCTCCCTGCCCCTGAGCTTTTCAGCGATCCATTTTCCTTTTTAACTTGAAAGTTCCTTCCTCCACACCTTATCTTCTAACATATTTATTAATATTAATCTTTTATGCTTTATATATATATATATATTTTTTAGGTGACATGCTTTTTATTCTTTATTTATTTTTTTTAATTTTATTTTATTGTAAACTACTATACAGAGGGTTACAGTTACATGAGTGAGGTAATGAGTACACTTCCTCTTGAACATTGTTACCCTCTCCATTGTTTTCCCCCTACCATCCCCTCCCTCCCTCCCTTCCCCGAGGTTCTTTTTTTTTTTATTGTGATTAAATGATTACATAATTTCAAAGTCACAAGTTCATTCTAACTTCCCTGGAGCAAATTGTCTACCACAGTCTGTAATATATAACAGTGTTCACATGTTATATACCATGTTTGTGATCAGCAGCATGGGGATATTTAGTAGTGGTTCAACCAGATGAGCGGGAGTTCTTTGTTTCTTAAGTCCTGTTAGTTTTGTCGTATCACCTAACATTTTGGATTTAGCATCCACTTATCAGGGAGACCATGTACCGTTTGTCTCTTCGTTCTTGGCTTACCTCGCTCAACATGATTCCTTCTAGCTCCATCCATTTCCCTGCAAATGCCATTATTTTGTCATTTCTAATGGCTGCATAATATTCCATTATGTATAGATACCACAATTTTTGGATCCATTCATCTGTGGTGGGGCATCTAGGTTGTTTCCATATCCTAGCTATTGCGAACAGTGCTGCAATAAACATGGAGGTACACGTGTCCTTGTATATTGGTTCCTGTTGTTCAGGGTAGATGCCTAGAAGTGGTATGACTGGGTCGTAAGGGAGGTCAATCTTTAGCTTTCTAAGGACCCTCCAGACTGCTTTCCAAAGTGGTTGTATAAGTGTACATTCCCACCAGCAGTGTAATAGGGTTCCTCTTTCTCCACATCCCCTCCAGCATTTGTCGTTGGCTGATTTGTGGATGTGGGACATTCTGACTGGGGTAAGGTGGTATCTCAGGGTTGTCTTTATTTGCATTTCCTTCACCACCAGGGATGATGAACATTTCCTCATGTGTTTCTTTGCCATTTTTATTTCTTCATTTGAGAAGTCCCTCTTTAGTTCCCTTGCCCATTTAGTAATTGGTTTGTTAGGTTTGGGAGGGATTAGTTTCTTGAGTTCCCTGTATATACAGGATGTTAACCCCTTGTCTGATATATTGCTGGTAAATATTTTTTCCCAATTAGTTGGTTGTCTTTCTAGCTTAGTTGCGATAGATTTAGCTGTGCAGAAGCTTTTTATTTTAAGGTAGTCCCATTTGTCGAGTCTCTCTCCAACTTGTTGTGACCCTGGGACTCTGTTCAGGAAGTTCCTTCCTGTGCCTATTAGTTCAAGTGTCTCTCCTACTCTGTCCTGCAGTAGTTTCAGAGATTCAGGTTTAATGTTAAGGTCTTTAATCCATTTTGAGTTGATGTTGGTGCATGGTGATAGGCTGGGGTCCACTTTTAGTTTTCTGCATGTGGCTGCCCAGTTTTCCCAGCACCAGCGGTTGAAGAGGCTGTGTTTCTTCCATTGTATGTCTTTGGCTCCTTTGTCGAATATCAGCTGGCTGTAGGCCTGTGGATTTATATCTGGATCTTCTATTCTGTTCCATTGGTCTTCGGGTCTGTTTTTGTGCCAGTACCATGCTGTCTTTGTTATTATAGCTCTGTAGTAGAGTTTGAAGTTCGGCATGGATAGCCCTCCCATATTGTCTTTATCCCCTAGAATTGTTTTGGCTATTCTAGGTCTTTTGTTGTTCCATATAAATTTTTGGACTGTTTTCTGTATTTCAGTGATGTACGTCATTGGGATTTTAATAGGAATTGCATTGAATTTGTATATTAGTTTTGGAAGTATCACCATCTTTACTATATTAAGTCGGCCTATCCAGGAGCATGGGAGGTCTTTCCATTTCCTAGTGTCTTCTGCAATTTCTTTCTTTAACTTTTTATAGTTCTCATTAAATAGTTCTTTTACATCTTTGGTTAGGTTAATTCCTAAATATTTTATTTTTTGGGAGGTTATTGTGAATGGGGTTGCTCCCTTTATTTCCCTCTCTTCCTGTACGTTATCAGTGTATAGGAAGGCAACTGATTTTTGTGGGTTTATTTTGTATCCTGCTATTTTGCCGAAGTGACTTATGATTTCTAAAAGTTTGGGGATGGAGTTTTTGGGATCGTGGAGGTATAGTATCATGTCATCTGCAAAAAGGGATAGTTTAACTTCTTCTTTCCCTATGCGGATCCCTTTAATGTCTTTTTCTTGCCTTATTGCCCTGGCTAAGGGTTCTAGGACTATGTTGAAGAGGAGTGGAGACAGTGGGCATCCTTGCCTTGTTCCTGTTTTTAGGAGGATTGGTTGTAGCTTTTCCCCATTAAGTATAATATTGGCTATTGGTCTGTCATAAATGGCTTTTATTGTTTTTAGAAATGTTCCTTCTATTCCTATTTTCTCCAGAGCTTTTAGCATGAATGAATGTTGAATTTTATCAAAGGCCTTTTCTGCATCTGTGGCGATAATCATGTGATTCTTGACCTTGGCTCTGTTGATATGCTGGATTACATTTATTGACTTACGTATGTTAAACCATCCCTGTGTCTCTGGGATGAAGCCTACCTGATCATAGTGTATTATTTTTTTTATGTGTTTCTGGATTCTGTTAGCTAGAATCTTGTTAAGGATCTTTGCATCTGTGTTCATCAAGGAAATTGGCCTGTAATTCTCCTTTTTGGTTGGGTCTTTGCCTGGTTTGGGGATGAGTGTGATATTGGCTTCGTAGAATGAGTTTGGGATAGCTCCCTCCTTCTCTGTTCCTCTGAAGAGCTTGAGGAGTATGGGTATTAGTTCTTCTTTAAAGGTCTTATAGAATTCTGCTGTGAATCCATCTGGTCCTGGGCTTTTTTTTGTTGGAAGACTTTTGATAGCTTCCTGTATCTCATTATAGGATATTGGCTTATTTAATTGGTTAACTTCTTCTTTGCTCAGTGTGGGTAACTTGTATTTCTCTAAAAATGCATCCATTTCCGCCAGATTTTCTTCCTTTAGAGAGTATAGCTTTTGAAAGTAGTCTGTTAGAATTGTTTGGATATCTTGGGTACGTGTTGTGATGTTTCCCGTGGCATCCCTAATCCTATTAATATGGGTTTCCTCTCTTCTTTTTTTAATTAATCTTGCCAACGGGCCATCAATTTTGTTTATTTTTTCAAAGAACCAGCTTTTTGTTTGGTTTATTTTGGTTATGGTTTTCTGATTTTCTAATTGGTTAATCTCTGCTCTCAATTTGGTTATCTGGCTTCGTCTAGTAGCTTTAGGTCCCATTTTTTCTTGTTTTTCTAGCTGTTTTAGTTGCAACATGAGATTATTTACTTGGTCTGTCTCCATTCTTTTGATGTGGGCACTGAGGGCAATAAATTTGCCCCTCAGGACTGCTTTTGCTGTGTCCCACAAGTTTCTTTGTGAGGTGTTTTCATTTTCATTGAGTTGTAGGAAATGCTTTATTTCTTCTCTGATCTCTTCTGTTACCCAGGCCTTGTTAAGGAGTGTGCTGTTCAATTTCCATGTATTAGAGAAATTTCTGCGGTATGCTTTGTTATTGAAAGCTAGCTTGATTCCACTGTGGTCAGATAGGATACAGGGGATTATGTCGATCCCTTTGTATTTGCTTAAGTTCCTTGCATGAACTATGATATGGTCTATTTTGGAGAAAGTTCCATGAGCTGCTGAGAAGAATGTGTACTGTGTTGTTTTAGGGTGAAATACTCGGTAGATGTCAGTTAATTCCGCTTGAAGTATGGCCTCACTTAATTCGGTAGCTTCTTTGCCAATCCTCTGGTTGGTAGACCTGTCCTTTGGTGAGAGTGGGGTGTTAAAGTCTCCTAGTATTATCGTATTGGGATCTATTTTATTCTGTAAGTTTGAGAGCATTTGTTTAACATATCTGGGTGCACGGATATTTGGGGCATATAAGTTGATGATGGTTATATCCTCCTCTTGGATTGTTCCTTTTATTAATATGTAGTGTCCGTCCTTGTCTTTCTGTACTGATTTTAATGAAAAGTTTATTTTGTCAGATAACAGGATAGCTACACCTGCTTTCTTATTGGGGGAATTTGATTGGTAGATCCTTTTCCACCCCTTCACTCTGAGTTTGTTTGTATGTTTGGCTGAGAGGTGGGTCTCCTGAAGGCAACAGATGGATGGGTCTTGTTTTCTGATCCAGTCCTCAGTTCGCTTTCTTTTAATTGGCGAATTCAGCCCATTTATATTAAGAGAAAGTATAGAGAGATGCATTGTTGTCCCTGCCATTCCGTTTTCCTAAGTTTTTCTTCTTTCCTTTCCTCCTGTGCTTGCTCAGTTAGACTTTGAGTAATGCCTGTTTGGGGCAGGTCCCAGTTCCTGGTTGCTTTCTTCAGGTTGTGTCCCCCCTCTTAGAATTCTTTGTAATGCCGGCTTAATGTTTATGTATTCATTTAGTTTTTCTTTGCTATTAAAAGTTTTCAGTTCTCCATCGAATGTGAATGCTAGCTTTGCCGGGTATATCAGTCTGGGTTGGCAGTTATTGGCTCTCAGGGCTCGTATGGTGCTTTTCCAGGCTTTTCTTGCATTCATTGTTTGTGTGGAGAGATCTGCAGTGATTCTAATTTTTTTCCCGTTGTAGTATAGCTCCTTCTTCATTTTTGCTGCATGCAGGATTGTTTCCTTATTATTCAGATCCATCATTTTTACTATAATGTGTCTAGAAGTGTTTCTCCTGGGATCTTGCTTGTTGGGTGTTCGATAAGCTTTTGTGATGTAGTTAAGATGGTCGTTTTTGAGGTGGGGAATTTTCATTGATTATCTTGTTAAATAGGTGTTGCATTCCCTTGCTCTGGAATTCCTCACCTTCGTCCACTCCGATTATGCGAAGGTTAAATTTTTTAGCATTATCTGCTTGCTCTTGAATTTCCCTTTGGTTTAATTTGAGTGATTTTTCCATATCTGTCACTTTTTGGTCCAGTTGGTGTATTCTGTCTTCTGACACTCTACCTTCCATTTCATTCACTCTGTTGACCGTGGCTTCTATTGTGGTTTGCATGGTGGAAATGGATCCCTTTATGGATTCAATGTTGGTTCTTAGAGTACTGATCTCACCTCTCAGTGAGGTGAGATCATTATGCATTACCTCTAATTTGGCGTTTATCTCACTTCTTACTGAGGTTTGTGCAGCGTCTATTTTTGCATCCAACTTTTGTTTGATACCCTGTATATCTTTTGATAGTTCATCCTTGTGCTCTTTCAATTTCTGATCCATTTCTCGCTTTATTTCTTGAGTCATTGCCTCCAGCAACCCTTGGATGTAGCTTTTGTCTTCCATTCCTGCTTTGCTCCCACTGGGGCTCTCCCCTGCGTGGCTGCTGGCTTTTGAGGTGAGCTTGCTGTCCTGGGTAGTGGTAAACCTTGTGATTTTTCTCTGTGATTTTCGCATGGGGGTTCAGGAGACTGCTCTTCAATCTTGTTTTGGTGTGTCTGTCTTTGTTTGGTTGCTGATTCTGTATTGGTAGAGAGAGTCTGTGCCTGATCTGGATTTTGTTGGGAGCCTATTTCCAGCTGCTATTCTGACTTACTTAGGATTCTCAGCTCTCTGCTGTAGATTGCTGGCAATTCCCGCCTTTGGAAGGGTTGAGCAGCCTAGACTGCTTGTGTTTGCTCCTGCGGGTGCTCTTGGGAAGATCAGATGCTCTGGATGCACTCTCCCAAATACTGGAGTCTGCTATGGGCTCCTGATTTGTTTTTGTTTGTTTGTTTTGGGCTGATTGTGGGCTTGAACTCTAGGTTTGGGTGCTGTCCCTCAGCTCTTCAGCTCAAGGCTGGCACCCTACCATTTGAGCCACAGCCCCACTTCTGACCCTTTTTGCTTTGTTCAGGCGCCGGTCCCCGGGCCTGGTTCCGGCCCCAGCCTGGAGCGCGCTCGTTAGGCCTGTGCTAATGTGTATACCACCTAGGTTATGCAGCCTGGAGGACACAGTTCAAATTTCTTCTACTGTTGGTAGTCTTGACCCAGGGGCGCTGTTCCTGGCTTGGGCATTTAAGCTCCCTTCCAGGGGCGCTCTTGCTCTGGCCTGGCCAGCAGAGTGTGCTCCACCGGCTGGTGGAGCTCTCAAACAGTTCCCAGTTTTAGTGGGTCCTGTGGTCCGGGTGTTGGGGTAGGGAGTCTAGGTCAGGGTCTGGGGATTCCCTCCAGCTCTGGTCTCCCTTGAGGGATTCACTGTCCCCTGTGGGGTACTCACCCTGTAGGTCGTCAGTTGTTGTTGCAATCCGAGTTCAGTTGGGGTGTTTGTGGGCTGGGTTGGGTGGCCCCTGCCGGGTCATTGCGATCGCGATTGGGCGGGTGGTCTGCGGACAGGTCCCTTTGTCGCGCTGCTGGTGCCAGGCGGCTTTGGCGGGATGGAGCCTCTCCGCTCCGGTGGAGAGTGAGGGGTGGGGGTGGGATCCTCGTGGAGACTCCCGGCTGGTAGGTTTCTCTGTTCCTGGCGATCCGCTGTTCTGCAATCCGGTACCTGGTGATCTGCAAGCAGCCCCCTGTGTCTCTGTGGCTCCGGCAGCCCCCGCCGGGCCGGCTGGCCGGCGGCTTGGCGCACTGCCGCGCGGCCAGTAAAGGTTGGGGGGAGGGGTCTTCGCTCTTCTCTGTTCTGAATTTCTTCTTTTCCTCTCTTTCTTTTTTTGTTATTTTCCACCTCTGGTTTTTCTCTGAGTGTTCGTGTTTTTGTTGTTGTCGGTCTCTTGGGGAGATTAAGCGTTGGAACTCGAACTCTCATTTTGGTTGGAGAGAGCTGTGGCGTTTCCCTACTGCCCCGTCGCCATCTTGGTCTGGAAGTCCTATGCTTTATATTTTTTAAAATCTTTTAAAATTGACAGATCAAATTGAATTCCTCACATACAGTGTGAAATTAAGAATTATACAGACATTATGGAATAACTTTAACTAATTACCATATGCATAACCTCACATACCTATAGTTCAGATAGAAAGGATACTTTATATTCAATAAAAATATATATTATTAACTACAGACACTATGATACAAAATAAGTTTCTTGAATTTATTACTCTAGATTAAGAAATTTTGTGGCCATTGACCTAATCTCTCTCTCCGTCCATGAGGTGATACACATTTTTCTTTTTTACCTGCTTTTGTTTGTTTACTTGTACTGAATTATTTGATTTCATTCTGTGTTTCTGCTATCAAGCCACATTATTAAACACACAGCTTGCAAATGTTTTGCCCAATCCACAGACTGTCTCTCCATGTTTTTTCTTTTGCTGTTGTTCTTTTTTTTTTGTCAGTCGTGGGGGCTGAACTCTGTGCCTGGGCGCTGTCCCTCAGCTCTTCAGCTCAAGACCTCAAATCCTTCCACATGAGCCACAGCGCCACTTCCAGCTTTTTTCTGTTTATATGGTGCTGAGGAATCGAACCCAAGGTCTCATGCATGCAAGGCAAGCACTCTACCACTGAGCCAACTTTCCAGCCCTCTCCAGTTTTTTTTATTGTTCCCTTTGTTGTGTGGAAGTTTACTAGTTTGATATGTCATCTGACCTTTTATGCTTTATTATCTGTGTTTTGATGGTAATATCTACAAATACATTGTATAAATTATTCAACTTCATAGAGCTTTACCTTTTGTTTCCTTCTAATAAACTCATAATTTTGTGTCTTGTTAATATTAAATCTTCAGTCCATTTTTTAATTGGTCATAACATCCAGGGTGATATCCAGCTTTCCTTGTACCGCTTATTGAGACTATTCTTTTCCATTGTGTGTTCTTAACATCTTTGTTGAAAATAGTTGACTATTAATGTGTTTTATAGACTACTTATTTGTAGGTTTTGTAATCTGTTCCACTGATTAACATTTGTATTTTAATGCCAACATCGTGCTGCTTGGGTTATTATACCAAATATATTTTGAAAGCTAGTAGGATGATATCCTCAACTTGGTTCCTTTTGCTCATTTGCTTTCACTATACAGGGACTTTTATAGAGCCACTTAAATTTTAGAGTCACTTTTTCTATTTCTGTCAAGAATACTGTGGGCATTTTGATGGATATTACATTGAATATGTAGTTTTTGGGTGGTACAGACATATGAAAAGTACTACATTTTCTAATCTAGGAACATGCAAATATTTCAATATATCTGTATATATATATACGTATGTATATCAGTTCTTTAGTTAACATTTCACAGCTGTCAGTGTGAAGATCTTTAACCTTTTGTAATAAATGTGTAACTTTTATTTTTCTTGAAGCCATTGTAAATAGGATTGTTCTCTTGATTACGTTTTCAAATAGTTTCTTGTTAGTGTATAGTAATATTACCAATTTTTGTGGATTGATTTTGTCTTACAACTGTGCCTCTTCTTTCACTATCACTTCACCTTCTCAGCTCATTTTGACTTGAGTTTTATGCCCAGGGATATGCTTATTTTCTCCATTTTACTTTTATGTCCCTGACCAAATTGGACCTGACAGAGTATATATTTTGGTAAAACCTTCAATTTACCACTTACACAAAACAATCAATTTCATAAGGGCTATATGCAGTAGATTTCCATTTTTAATTGTATGTTCATATGAACATCCTAACAGTTATAGAATTCTAGAAAATATAAATAATGGAGTAGTATATCTGAAAGGCATAAATGAGTTGTTGAATTTTCTCTTTATTGCTGTCAATGTTTAGTTTGATTTTTTGAGAAATAAACTTATGATATTTTTAGAACCTAGAAATTTTCTCATATTGAGCACATTTGGATAGACATGATACTGTATACATACATACACACATCCATGCATACATATTAACACACATGCATTCTCTGTGTGTATGAGAAAGAAGTTACCTGGTTCATTGTAGATGGTCATTAAATATATGTAAAATAATGTGTAAATATATAAAAGAGACATGAGTTTTTAGTACACCATTCTTTATATTTAAATGTATTATAAGTACTAGCATGTACCTGAATTCAACAAAAATCTATTTATAACCTTCAAGGCATTGAATTTTCACAGAGCCAAAATGGAGAGAAGAGCAAAAGAAGCTCTGAGAGATGGAAATAGAACAAATGACAGGCCTTTTCAATTGTTTCTCACATTTTTCTTACCCATTTTTTTCCCTAAAAATCAAGTTCCTGATAAGTCTGAAATATCTAAGTAGATTACATGACCAATTCATTCTAGTCAATCCTAAATTGCTATATAACCATTGTCTGTTTTTTCACACTTTCAAGCCTTTATTTCTTCTTTAAATGTTAACATTATTTCCTCCCAAAAGGTAGGCAATAGATTCATTTACATTATGAACATGGCTATATGATACGATATTGTCATTCATAGTTTCTTTTTTTCATAGAGTTTTTTTCTTTCCTTTTTATTAGCCAACATTAGTTACACAGGGGGCTTTTCATGGTTGAAGTTTATTTTCCCCTCACATTATCTTAGCAATATGACCAGAAAAACAAGAACAACAAAAAACCCTATGGACTGGAAGTACACTGCTTTTTTTGTTGTAGAAACCCAGTTTGTGATTTGATGTTGTCTTTAGGATTTACCGTTCTCAATGATTCACAAACATTTTTTTTTAGCTATGGGTCCTTTGTTGTTTTAAAGTGAAAAAAATATGGCCACAGCTTCACTGAAAAACAAAACAAAACAAAACAACAACAACACACACATATGCAAATATGGCTTGGCTTAGTTAAAATAGAGGCCTGAGATTTTCTCTTTTTACTTCAGGTGACTTTAAGGATCATCTCAGAATCCTAGGGCTCCTTGGGGTACTTTTAATAGCTGCTTAGCTGGTTCCAAGCTCCACAATTCTACAGATATTGAAACTGAGCCCCAGAAAGGCTGTGACTCATATTATACAGTCAAGTGAATGTGCAGCAAAACCACCCCTTGAATGTTTAATAGTGATGATGAGTGGGTTTTTTGATGGCCTCATCCTGTTTGTGGATTGGTTTTGCCATCTGTTTCATCTATTCTTCTCTGAGGCTGCCTGCCCTCTGGCTATTTCACACTCATTAATAGCTCCATCAGAGGTCTAGTAAAGGGAAAAGAAGATGGAAAACTCAAATCCCTTATTAGATTTTATCTAGAGGAAGAAAGATTGAAACTAATGAACATGCCAAGTTTGGATGTCAGCTCTGGCTGGGCCAGAATGTTGTCAACCCTATTCCTATCCAGTTTCAATATGTTCCTCCACAGCCAAGTTGTTTCCACTCACCCAACTTTAGCCAGACATGTCTCCTGACCAAATGTAAACCTTTGGTTGCTTCTTTCCCAGGACAAATTTTCGATATCAAACTCAAATCTTACTTGGATTGAGACACAACCACCTGGTTGTGTCTCCCTTTAAGTTTTTTTTTTTAAATAGTCTCTCAACTTTCCTGCAAAAGAGTAGCCATTTCTGAATTTTGATTCAAAATATATTCTTTGAAGACATGTTAAAAACAGTCAGGAGAAGTTTTGGATTACACTTTGTCTCACAAAATGGTCCCAACCATCAGAACTTGGTTCTGTCTTCTGAGATTGATGTGCTTTTTCTCTTGAAGAAATAACTTGGGGGCTGGGAAGGTGGCTCAGTGGTAGAGCACTTGCCTTGCATGCATGAGGCCCTGGGTTCCATTCCTCAGCACCATATAAGCAGAAAAAAAAAGCCAGAAGTGGCGTTGTGGCTCAAGTGGTAGAGTGCTAGCCTTGAGCTGAAGAGCTGAGGGACAGCGCCCAGGCCCAGAGTTCAGGCCCCACGACTGGACCCCCCCCCAAAAAAAAACCTTGGATGTTAATGTGATGCATTAAGCCTAGCACATGACCACCCATTGTATAGGCTGGATAGTTAATCAGGAACTCTGGGCCAAGTTTCTGATCATTTATACTAAATTAAGACTATGGCCCCAACTTTGTAAAAGCAAGCAGAAAAATGAAACCAGCCCCCCTGCCCCCACAAACTTAGTATTAATTTTGTGAGCTGACAGTAGCAACTTCAAGTCCGGTAGATTCCAGGCTACCATTGCTTATTAAGACACAAACTGAAAAGGGAGGAGAGGTTTAATGTTTGGTACCATCTGCTTATAAAACATCCTTACAGATACTTTTACAAATAAATATTCCTTAATTCAGGTCATTTCTTTCCTCACACTAATTTTTTCTTGCATACATACATATAATCATACATATATCTAAATATCACTGTTCATATTTATGATATATGTGTTATAGTTTGGATATAGTTACACTGCTGTGGCAGAGACTACATTACAGTGGCTTAAATAAGATAGAAGTGATCTTTTTTCAAAGACTGAATCTCAAATTACACATATTTCCTTGTCCTCTCAGGTATAACTGGGACACTCGAGTCATCCTCTCCCCTATAAGAGACTGAGGAGTAGTGTAGTTTTACTGATAAACAATGATCTCTTCACAGTGCACCATAGTCTGCTGCCATATATAAGAATCATTTAATCTGCCTTACCCCAAATAGCTCTCTCTCTCTCTCACTCAAGCATAGCTAATGCATTTGTTCTTTTCCTTTAGCAGATTGTATGCTCTATGGAAGTGGGAATTGTGTCTTCTATAATTTACCTTGAAGGTCTTTGAATGTGTAGATGGTTGTTATTAGCTATTTCCTATTACTACAAAGGACAGAACAAGGAGAAATAGCTTCAAGGGAAAGTAGGTAATCAGATAAGTTGTTCAGATATTAGAGTCATTTGTTGAGGGAGCTCATTGAATCTTCTTCCTTGAAAATATTTCAAATAGAACAAAAAATTTTATATCTCAGCTGGTTTGGGAGCAATCTTGCTTGGGCTTAAGCATGTAAATTTTAAAATACATGATTATCTATAATTTGGATAATTCAGCTGTGCTTGTTTACTCCTCCTGTAGCCAGAGTTGGTTGTAAAATGGCACTCGCATTTTTAGCTTGAGGTGGGAGCTCTCTATTCTCCCAGGGTGAACTTGTAAGAGTTTTCTACCAAGACCTGTAGACATTATGCCATTTTATTCACTCATGCAATTAATATACTTTGAAGGCTAACTCTGCATTAGATACTATGATCCTAGATATTGTCAGATGAAGTATTAAAAAGAAAGGGTTCTTCCAAGGTGAGGTGCTTGTCATACCATGCAACCTGCTGACAGTCCTCCCAGCTGGTTGAAGTTTTGTAGCCTCACAGAATCTCAAGTTCAATAAATGAATCTTGAACTGCATACTCTTGTTAAGATTTCTCTTATATACCAAGGTCCTTTCCTAACTGGAGGTTATCTGAGCAGAGTCTGATACCTATAACTGTTGAAAGTTCTATTAACTAGAGATTGAGAACCATGTAAGGCTTCTATTCTCTGTGTGTTATTAGAGGTAAATGCTAGCTTTCTCAATCCCTCCACCAAATTAGCACACAGCTTGACCTGAAACTGAAATGAAAATCAACATCATCATTGAGGACCTAGTGGTCCTAAAGGATATTGATTCTTCAGCTTCATAAATATTTCTATTTTTACGTATCTATAATGTGCCAGACACAGAGACAAATGCATTTAATACTACTTATCATCTCCAGAAACACCACAGGAAATATGATCCTTTTTCTTCTGCTAATGAACTTTCAGAGAGTGAAAGCATTTGATACTTAGGGAGTACTGTCCCATAAACTACAACTTTAAAATGTTTAGCACATTGACAAAACATAACATTGTTTACTATTCAAATAATAGCTCATCATGGTTTTCCTGGTCAAGCAATCCTCCAGAAAGAAACTCAGGGATATGGATGGAAGGAAATAGTTTGGATACCTCTCCAGTCGGTTAACAGAAAAAGAAAACACAGGATTGTATGCTATGTACATTACTTTCCCTTTCATTCCTTTGTAGAGAAAATAGATGACACTCAGGTAGCTATACCTAACTGATGGAAGGATGGGAAGTGTAGGTCTAATTGTGGGATCAGGAGGAAAAGAAAAGAAGTTGGCTGGAAACCTAGCTAATTTATCACATTCATTACCTGTTTGTGTCTGACAATTAGTATGTTGTGGGACTATGATTTTTTTTTGCTTGTATAATAACATTTAGAGTACCTTGATAAGGGAAAGTAATGCACTGGAAAAAATGATGTTTAATGTAGCTTGGGCTCCTGATGCCCCTATCATCCCATCTGCAAATAGAAGTAGTGGGGATTTTCTTGAAGACTAAAGAAAACTGTCAATTGATAGAAGTGGCTGTGTTACTCTTCCAAGAGATAAAATGATTCTGCTCAGAGTCAGTCTTTGGAAGGCAAGGAAGATAAACTAACACTGGATCCAATAACCTGCAGAAAGGAGTTCCTGACTGTGTGTTTTATTGAAATAGCTCTACATTTTCCAGAATGGCTTGTGATCTCTTACCATATCATGTCTATGAATTTTTATGTGCCCAGAATCATTTTAAGATACTCATGAATGAGTCTAACTCTAGATGGGAGGAAAAAAGAAACAATCAATGAAGAGAAACTAAGTCAGAAATGGCAATAGACCAACACTATGAGCCATAGAGCATGGATAGAAGAAACAAACTGTTCAGAATGATTATAAGAATTCCCTCAAAGGGTGGGGGAGTGTGGTGGAGATGGGAGGGCAGTGATGGTAAGGGAAAAACAAAGGAGGAGGCAACAATGCTTGATAAGAAATGTACTCATTACCTTGCTCATGTAATTGTAACCCTCTGTATGGTATTTTCACAATAAAAAAGTTATTAATAAAAAAAAGAAGTCACTCAAAAGAATTCTCTGCTGTTTCTAATTTGGGAGGGGAAGGGAAATAACAAAATGCTGAAACAAAGATACAGGTTGACCCACTGTAATAATGAAACATACTATGTTCAACACTATGTTGAAAACAAACTTTACTATGTGGGGGAGGGAGGAGTTGGGGAGATGGGGAGTTGGGGAAGGAAGAGGTAGTAGGAGAAAAACAACAGAGGTGTACAATGCTGGATAGGAAATGTACTCAATACCTTACTCATGTACTGTAACCCTTCTCTTCAGCATCTTAACAATAAAAAATATTTAAAAAAATTCTGCTCCTCCCCCCCCCCCCACTATTCCTTTTCAGCCGTGCTTCTCCACCATGCATGGCGGGGGTCAGCAGTTTGGTAAATAAACTTCTTTTCCTGCCTGAATAGCACGTGGTGTTCTCTTCATGGGCTACCTAATGAAACCTACCTATTTAATATACCTTCCATATGGTGCCGTGACTCAGATGGGGTTTTTGAGTTGGAAATGTTAGAATTTCCTAACCACCCCTTTTCTGCAAACTGAGCTGCCTTGAGACACCATGTGAGACTTTTCACCAATACCATTGTTGGCCTTCACATCCACATTCACGCCACTTCTCTACTCTGGAGAGTAGAGAAGTTCTACAGTTCTCGGTTGCTAAGTCTCTGTCCAGACGTGGTGCCATGCCAGAGAACTCCTACAGCCTTTAGCTGAAAGGCCAGTTGCCTCTGAAGCCGAGGACGCTTGGTTTTGGGGGCTTGGCCATTTCTCTCTAGAGGGCTCTGGGGGGAAGTCAGGATGCCGCTTCTGCCTGGTCAGCTCCCTTTCACTCACCAGACTGACTCTCATACACATTTAATGGGGTGCTGCGAGTCACGCCTGAGCCGTAAAACCCCTTTGCAATGCCTCCTACGCTCCCTGGAAAGCCAGAGCGCCTCATTTTTATGCCATTCTCAGATGTAGACAGTTTTTGCCACTGCAATGGTAAATGGTCAGAAGTCTGATTACTTTCAGGCTCTCTTTGCTCTCTCTGCCAATCATGTCCAACTTTCTCTATCTCTCCCTTTCTCTTTTCTACAACATTTGGCTTGTGCCCTGAAGAGTGCAATGCAGGCTGGATCCGGGGACCCCCTTCTAGGTTCCCTCTCAAAGGGTAGCCATTCTAGGTTTGAAAATTGTCAGAGATTCCATTTGTTTAGGTTTTCTTTGCATTTTTTCAGAAATTCACCATCTTGAGTTTGCCATCTTGGCCAAATGGTGGGTTAAGGATTGGGTCTTACCTGACTCTTAACCTTCCACCAAGCTTACTACTACACCCACTTCTGCAGCCTCCCCAATATTTGTGGCCTCCCCTATTGGGCCCTCCCCTCTTTTGCAGCCTCCCAAGCAAGGTGCACCCCCCATTTGCGGCCTCCCCAGCAAGGCCCCCTCTGTTTTGTGGCCTCCCCCATGAGGCGCCCCCTCTTTTGCTAACTCCCCCATGAGGCCCCCCTCTGTGGCCTCTCCTGCAAGGCCCCTCCCCTGTGGGACCCCTCTTCTGCCTTTGTAGTGGGGGTGGAACCTGAAGCTCCATGTGTGCTAGAAGCAATGCACCCTCACTGTCAAAATCTTTAGCTCTCTCTAGCATTGATCATGTGGTGGATGTGCCATCTTGGCATCCTGGGAACTCAGCTGCTATTTTGTGCCAACTCAATTTCCCGCTGACCTCAACTTGATTCTGTGTGTGCACACCTATATGTGTTTATCTGTGTCTGTGTAAACTTGTTATCTGGCATTGTAATCAAGTTATTTGGCTTAAATTATGTGGTATTCCTGAAGTTTGTTCAGTTTCAATACATAGTTCAGTGCCAGCCAGTCTACATACAGTCCAGATCCAGTCCATCTCTTCCAACCTGGAAGACAGACCTCACTCCTGCCTAGACCATCCTGACTACCTACACCCAGGTAAAAGTAGACTGGAGTCTCACTTGGCTCTATCACATGCAGCTAAATTAGCTGGTGAAAGATTGTTTTGGATTTGTAAAAGCTAAGGCTCTTTTTGTAACTTTGGTTAACTTAAGCACTGTTAGGGTTACCAGAAATAAATCAATACTATATCTGTGCTAAAATTCTCATCATGTCTAACAAGTTTTGTCATTTCAGAATATTTGTTGGTCAATCCTTGACAAGAGCCAGGTACGCTCTACTTATTCTACTTAATCTCCTTGTTGCTTTCATTGGAAATAATAAAGGGCTTTTGTGGCAAAGATTACAGTTCAAAGCCAGCCAGGGCTGAAAAATCCCTAAGACTCCATCTCCCAACTAACCTGCAAAGAGCCAGGCTGGAAGCAAGGCTCAAGACCCTTATCTCTAACCAGCAAACACTGCAAGTGGTCCTATAACTCAAAATGGCTCAGTGCTATCCTTGAGCAGAAGTGCTCAGGACAGTACCCAGGCCTTGAGTTCAAACCTCCTTGAATACCAACTGGGACATGCCATCCCAGCAATGAGCACCTTGACTCAGCCAGTCTGGGGAACAAGGGAACATGGAGAGGAGTAAGAGGAGATGATGTCACATCAGCAACTTTGTGCCTGCCCTTTCAAAATTAACTGGAACTGGGAGGTCAATAGAAGTAAGAAGCCTGCCCATCTAATGTCCATACCTGTCTACCTATTAACTGGACAGGAATTTATATTCTTGCCTTTGTCACCTAACTTCTTCTCTATCTAGTCACCAGATGTCAGAAGTAGCTGGAGACATTTCTACCAACATTTTCAGCCCCAAGTCCTTCCTCTTGCCATTTATTTGCTCTTTAGAATTTTTTTTTCAGTCTCTCAATGCCTCATGAAACTTCTCCAGACTTGATCCAAGAGACTTTCCTCCTCCAGACTTCATCTGAGGACTCGACGCCCAAGTGAAAACTGCTGCCTGCTGCCTTCTCCCAGAGGGGGCCACTTCTCAGCCTTTTACCCCTACAGTCAATGCCCCTGGCCAGCAGGAAGTCTCCAGAGAGAATCTGCACCCTTTTTCATAATTATCAAAAGGCTGGAATGTAAGGTCTGCACAGGGACACCTCCCTCCCTCTTGGCTAAGTCTCCACCCAGTATCTGTTACCTAGGTAACTGGCAGACCTGGAAGCAGTCACCTTCCCCTCCTGCTAGGTCACAGCCTGGGCCATCTCTGATCACATGCCTCCCATCTGACCTTAGGAGGGTCCTAGACCCTGAGGTCACATCCAGATCCAGTGTGGCCACACCTTTCTCCCACCTGGCCACACCTCTTCCTGTCCCTGGCCTAGATAAGGCCTGGCCCAGGACTGGGTTTTCCCTTTCCCCCCTTCTCCCCCACCAGCCCCTTCCTTTTCAGCCATGCTTCTCCACCATGCATGGGGGGAGGGGGGCAGCAGTTCAGTAAATAAGCTTCTTTTCCTGCCTGAAAAAAAATTATCTCTTGGAAGCAGTTAGGAGACCATGAAATTTCAAGAGACTAATACCTACCTATTGTGGGCTCTCATACTTGACTTATTTTTTCTTTATGTATAAATTTCACATTTTTTCTTAGGTATTTAAAAGTAGGTTTTGGGATTATAGAGTGTCTAGAGAGAGGAGTTCTCCAGATTTTGAGGAAGGGTTTTCACTAAAAGATGTGACTCAGACACTAATGCTACCAGCACAACCATGTTTATTGCAGCACTGTTTATCATAATCAAGATATGGAATCAACCCATGCCCCTCAGTAGACAAATGGATCAACAAAATGTGAATTCTATGCTTCCGTCAGAAACAATGATATTGTACCATTCATAAGGAAATGGAAAGACTTGAAAATTTATATTAAGCAAAGTAAGCCAGACCCAAAGAAACGTAAGTCGCGTGACCCTTATATGTTGTATCTAGAAAGTGCCTATAAATATGCAAGTAAACACACTAGATGGTAAAAGACAAACAAAATACACTTTGACATGAGAAATTTTACAGGACTCTAGACATTCACACAGTGAGACCAAAGGAAGTTATTCTTAGGAGAGGATCACAAAGGCTCCATAGCTATGGCCATATGGTCACATAAAATGATATTTATCAAAATAAACTCCAAGAAATGGAAATAATAGGTTTTTATATTATTTTGCTTCCAGTTTTTTTCTTGTTTTTCTCCTTTGTCACTGTTTTGGATTTCTGTACATTTTGTATTGAGTTTTGGGGAGGGTAAGGGAGCTCACAGAAATGGCGGGACAAAGGGTGGACAAATGCAGCAGTGATACTCTCTAGATACTATGTTGAAAATGAACTATACAACTTGTGGGGAGATTGGGAGGTAACTGTGAGAAAGTGAGGGAAAAGGTGACACTGTTCAAAAAGAAACGTACTCTTTACCTGACTTACATAACTGTAATCCATCTATACATCTCCTTTACAATAACAATTAAAAGAGAAATAACTCACAAAGTGACTGGGGCTGCATTTATGCATCATGGACGGTATAAATAATAATATTACAATCATCTAAAGACTTTAACCTCAAAGTTACATAGTCTGTAAGAGTTAGACAGTTTCATTTTATATTCATAGATTTCAACTTTCATCCTTAGGTAATGGAGTAAATCTTATTTAAAACAAACTATCCATAGTTTTACAAGTAGGTTGGAATGATTTTTGTTTTGAGGTAGTTTTTTGCCTTTTTCTCTGTTTGCATGGGAAATAGACTGGTATGTTTTCTTTTCTTCCTTTAACCATTTTGAGCTATTAAATCTCTTTGGAGATCAGGCTGCCACCCCACTTCTTAAGTCTTAATACTTGTATTGCCCTTAGCATCCAAAGATTCACATAGAGATGACCCCACAATAACCTCAGCTACACAGAGTAGATGGCTGTCTTCCTGGCCAGGATACCCAAACTTTTCCCAAAATTGGTTCTGTTTGTCTTTAATTAAAACTTAAAGCATGAGCTTCTTGGCTCAGGCAAGGCTCTCAAATGAGAACCTGCCTCACACACATTTGTCTCGCTGCAATCTGCCTCTCAGCAGGGCCCTTAGATGGCTGCCATCAGACTCTGGGAAGAGAGAAAGCTTGCAAGCTCACAGAGCTACAAAGAAAGGCAGTTAATGGCCAGAAGTACCTGCCGCTCCTCTCAGTTCATTAACTAAATCTAACTTGGGGATCATTACTGAAGGAAGACTAATTTGGCAGCTGACAGCATAGAGGGTAGTTATATCACACTGAACGCAGGCTTTGCTGACCTGACCCACTGCCCTACACCTCCAGCTATAACTTCTCGCTTCTCCTTCCCAAAGGTCAGCTAAAAACTCATGAATAAAGACCCTTCCCAACCTCACCCACAACCCATCCTTTATTCTAAAGTTGAAATGTGACTGTGTTTTGAAATGTAAAAATCATAAAACTTTCAAGATAGTAAAAAACCAACTTGCTTAGCAAATAACAAATACTTATTTCCACTAAAGTATACCAAAAGAATACAAAAGAAGATACAAAAGAAGTGAAAGATACTATTGGTGCTCACAAAGACCTTTTGGCCAGGTTGCTGAAAGAAGCTTGTAATGAAGGCAATATTATTTTATGCAATATATGTGTGCACTATGTATGTATAACATAGACATATAATTATATGAAGTTGATTACTTAAATATTAGACTTTGTAAATGTCTGTAATATTACAGAGTAGACAAAGTATAAGAACATTTCTAGAAAGAACAGCTACTCAAAGGGTCCTATTGCTTTTCTATCCTTTTCCAGATTATCTAATATAAGCCCCCTTAATTGAGACATACAATAGCATGTATAAGCATGGTGCCAGTGATTTAGTACTCAGAATACTAAACCGTGGAAAGTGGAGGTGCAAAGCCAGCATGGGTGGAAAAGTTTGTTAGATTCCATCTACAAAATAACCAGGAAAACATTGAGCTAGAGGTATGGTTCAAATTGTAGACCACCAGCCAAAAAGGCAAGCTAAGTTCAAGTCATGGTATCAGCAAAAACAACAACTGCAAACCCCATGTATAGAAAATAGGCATTTACACTTTAAATGTGCCCTGAGTTCTTTCATTAGTAATTTAATCTGCCTCAGTGATACCAGTTTATCATCAGAAGAGTCTAAGACATTCTCAGACATTATAGTATCTTTACCTATCTAAAAGTGCATACAAAATGGATTAATTCTCTATTATGTTTCAACTTTTATATCCATATACTAAGTAATGAACTGTTAACTTGATAGGGAACATTTCTGAACTTATAGCAATTTTTTGCCATTTTTCCCCCAGTCAGTGGAACTAGTTTTACATATTTTACAAAGGAAACATCAAATTCAACCCTAATTCTAGTTGTTTCATGTCCACTTATCGTTTTCTCAAAGCTTAACCTCCTTAAGTATGAAAATGTATTCAGAATATTTTCAGTTTATAAATTTTAGCTGTTTAGTCTCTTGCTGAGAAATGCTTTAGTATTAAAACTTAAATATTCTTTAAGTTTTTTTTTAATCTTATTAGATGTCTGCATGGATCAGTGCTAATGAAAAACAATTACTATTTTGATGAAAATCTTTGTTCTTGCTGGTAAAGTTACCTCATTGCTCAGAAGAATAGCATCATCTGTTGTGCCCTCTTGTTTTTAAACTTTACAAACTTTTCATCTTTTAGATACTACGAAAAGTACTTAACAATAGCAGATACTTTCCATAGATTGTCTTCTTTGTGCTATCATCTATATATAAAACATTAGTTAACATTTCATCAGCCTTGTAACACAAAGTCACTACCTCTACATTACAAACGAAAAAAACTGAGTCTCGGATTAAATTATCTAACAATGTTTGGGAGGGAATGGAGTCTGAACACAGACAAAACTTGACTTTAGAAAAAACAGGGATTATTTAAACTATAATAATGTGGGTAATTTGAGACTAGACAGGGCTTGCAATCTAAATCTGTATATTTCTGTTGTCCATATGGTGATCAAAATGTGTACACTGGTTCAAAGAATGTGTACCCTTGTAGCAAGAACGTACATCAAGATAGACCTTTCTCATATCTTTCTTTTTTCTTTTCCTTTTTTTTTTTTTTTTTTTGTCAGTTGTGGGGCTTGAACTCTGGGCCTGGGCCCTGTCCCTTAACTCTTCAGCTTAAAGCAAACGCTCAACCACTTGAGCCACAGAGCCACTTCTGGTTTTCTGGTGATTAACTGGAGATAAGAGTCTCACGGACTTTCCTTGCCCCAGCTGGCTTTGAACCTCAATCCTCAGATCTCAGTCTCCTGAGTAGCTAGGATTACAGGTATGAGCCACCAGCGCCCGGCCTATCGTATCTTTCTTAAACTTGATTTCTTACCTTTATTCTTTCCTTCATTTTTTCCATGCTTATTCATGGAGTATCTGTGTGCTGGGTACTGAGGTTCAATGATGAGCAATAGGAAATTCTTGCCTTTGTCTTCATGAAGCATGGCCATGAATGAAAAGGCTATTCAAATGCAATGAGTATGCATAAGACACTATAGCAATATAACGTAGGATATAACCAAGCCTAGAAATTACATGAAGTAAGCCGGACCCTTGAAACACAGGTTACACCATTTCCCTCATTTGTGGTAGCTAGAATGTGCCTATAAATCTATAGGTAAACACACTGAGTGGTATTCCCTTATAAATGAATTAATTTAAGTATAATAGACTATGGAGAACACACATAATATAATTCTTTAGAAAGGCTAAGTCAAAGTCTAACAAAATAAGTACCAGGAAATGGTCCTTGCAAGGGCAGGAAGAGCACATGGGAGAAGAGGAGAAGAATGAAGAAGAGAAGGGAATTGAATGCAGGGGGGAAAGCATTGCATATACCACAAAGAACTGAGAAAAGTCAGGGAAGGGATGGATTGAAGGAGGGGACTGAAGGATGTTGGAAGGATGACGTAGATCAAGAGACATTGCATACATCAATTGCTTTGTTAAATGGCAAAAACACCAATACATTACCTAAAGTTAAGAAAAGGAAGGAAGGGGTGGGTGAGAAGGTTGAAAGTAGGAGAAAAATGAGGGAAGGGTTAACAAGTTTGACAAGAAGTATACTTACTACCTTACTTATGTAATTGTAACCCCTCTGTACATCACTGTGGCAAACAAATGTAGAAAGAAAAAAAGAAGGTTGAAAGGGGCGACATTGATCAAGGTGCGTTGTATTCATAAACTGCTTTGTTGAATGGCAACTCCTTTCTACAACTACTTAAAGATAATAAAAATAGTCAAAAATGAAAATGAAAAGAAATGGTAAGTCCATATAATTTCACATTTAAAAATGGTCAGGGAGTGGTGGTTAGGACTATTTTTTCTTCATCATTTCTTCCTTGAGTCCAATAGAAGCAAGAGAGTCTCATCTTTCTTTATGTTATGGTGGGGACCTGGTACCACCCTTGTCTTACAGGACTTGAGATACCACTATTTGAATCTCTATCTGCTTGTGTTTCCAGGCTGAATTCCTCCAGAGCACAGAGTGAATATTGTTCATATTGTCTGCAGTTATGACCTAGTTGTTTATCACAGACTCAGGTGTGTGAAAGGTGCCTTATAAATATTTATCACATAATACTAGCCAGTATTTATTGAACAATTACTATTAAAGCCTCTATTATATTGAATAACTTATATGCATTATTTGTATTTTAGGTTCTTATATCATTTCTAGTTTTATAGTTTAAGAAATTGAGGCTTAAGTTTGACCAATGATTTGCCTGAGGTTAAATTAAAGAAAATTAGCAGAGCTAGTCTCCTAACAATAATAGTATATTATTTGATGAGGGATTGAATTAAAGAATGAAATATAAAAGAAAAATCATTTCAACAAACTTTTAAGATCATTTAGGTGAGGCTTTAAGTTATGTTTGTCTCATCTATGGGGAAATAAAATCAGTCTGAGATTAGTTCTAAGTGGGAGTCAATGGCTTGCACCTTGGAAATGAAGAAAAGAAAATATCAGCATAAGCTATAGTCTGAGTAAGCAGCAAAGAGCTCATTATAGACAAGTAATGGGCAAGACATTTAAAGAGAGAAATAATGAGCAGAATACAATTTAGAGAACAGCTAGCTAGAAAGAATGATTAATAATCAGATTTTTAAAGTGGACTGTGTAGGGATATTTGGAGAAATGACAGAGTATGACTACAGGATAAAAAAAAATCAAGAGCCAGGAATTCTGTGGATTTCCTGCAGTTTTTTCCTCTCTCTGGCATTCTAATATACGTAATTCAAATTCTACCAAATTTAACGGCCCTTTACTTATATTGAGTAGCAATGAATTCCAAAACTAGGTCACATGATTTCTACCTCTGCTTTACACCTCACTAAGAGGGATTCCAAACTTCCTTCCTCGTTTCTCAAGTAATAACCTGGTATCTCAAGATGTTTTGCCAAGTTTACATGACTAACTAGAATAGCAAAAAGGTCATTTTTCACCAACTGTCATTTTATACCACTCGTGTACAGTTAGCTAAAACATGAACACAAATTCTGAGGAGTGTGAAATGTACAAACGTATTCCCTATTATCATCAGAATTATATCTGCATAATTTAAGAAATGTGTGGCACTTGGTAAAATTGGAAAAAAAAATCCCCCCTAAATGAGGAAGTGGTGCCATTAAAACAAATGAAAGATAGTTTCCTCCTCCTTACCAAGAAAAAGAGCCAGAATAACTAAAGTTGAATTCCATTTCTGCTAATATAACCATGTGCCCTTGGCCTTTGTGAGTATCAATTTCCTCATGTCTAAAATGAGATATGTTTTGACTGCCAAATAAGACAATGTGCAGGAAAATCTTCAAGATAAAACTGAAGCACTATGGAAATGTTCATTATTATTAAATGAAGGGTTTTCTTTCTTTGTTTTTTTTTTTTTGCTAAGAGAAAATTTTATCCTTCTTTATCTTTTTGGACAGGGAAATTGCATTCATTAGTAGGAAAAGCATCCTAACTTGACAAATAATCAACTTCTTGATAATGATGAAAGATGTTGGAGAAGAGTGGATAATAAGGGTATGTGAAAGTAATAGCTGGTCAAAAAAAATTAAGATGAGAACCATGTGTAGTATAGTTTGCTTCTTGAAATAGAAAGAAACAAAAAAAGTGGAAGATCCAATAGTAATAATAGGTATAGTTGAGATTCCAAAGCTTTGACTTATCTGTTTCTTTGTTTGGAATGAAAAGGAGAAGAAAGCTTGACAATACATACTTGTTTGAAGTACCTACTTCATACATGCCACGAGTTCTTATGTAGGATGTGGTAATCATAAACATTTTAGGAAATTTTCTCTGTGGTCAAGGTAACAGTTGGATCTTCTATAGACAACTGGGTGTTCTGGGTGAGTGCAAAGACTCTCAAAGCAGTTCTGTTCTATAATGAAAAACGAAATAACCCAGATAGCTGGATGGCTGTGTGGATTTCAGCACAGTGCTCCTGACAGCACACTTACAAGTTCACAGACAGTGTGTTTTAACTGTTGTGCCTTTATTCTCTCCAAAGAGCAATTTAGGGAATGGCGAGCTGGCATTTGCAAGAGGTTAAAAGAAAAAGAAAATTGTTAGCCTGCTGTGAATTTGTTTGAGTGCCTGTTTTATGTTTCCAAATAACAGCCTACGACTTTATTCAATATAATTGTGAACTGTATTTATAAACGCCTGAAAGAGAGAGAGAGAAAGAGAAGTTTCTTAATTTAAAAAGTATGTGAAGGATTGGAGACATGGGGAGTATTTTTTTTTTTACTGAAAACTCTGTTCTTTCAGAACTTAAAGTTCTGCATTCTATAGAAACCATTGTACCAACTCAAACACAATATGGACATTGTATGTTCGTGGTGATTAAGAGTCTATTTGTCCAACTCTGCATTTTGCAAGAGCATACTGAGGCCACCCAGTATTATAGGTGCTATTTGTCAGAGAATGGCTGGAGTCTGTCTGATCATTCATCTCTGAGTGTCAGTAGCAGCAAGCCCAGCATTGGCATCTAACAAAACAGTTACAATATCTCTCTTGAATTGAAATTAATGGAATAACACTCATATGACTATGGTGTGGGCCACCTCCATGGGAAGCCATATGTGTCCTTCAGGCAAATTTTGGTTGATGTTTCATAATGAAAGAGCTTAAGCATCTTTCTGATTAAGAGCATGTACTCTACTCAGATAGAATCTACCAGTGCCCATAGGAATCATTTGCTCTGGGTAAGTTAAATAATTCCCTGTTTCCTCATCAATTAAATGGAAATTGCCTGCCCCTCAATGAGTTGTGAGATTTACATGAGAATATATGTACAAAGCTCTGAGAAGAGTGTGAATATTCCTTAGCCAAGAGCATAGTAGATATTTGCTGTGTATAATTACTTATGGGTAAAAGTTGGTATAAATAATTTCAAGTGTGAATGTTGCTTGACATAAACATGTATATATTCACTCATACTCCATACACTTATTCAGAATTCATTAAGTGGCAAGCATTATTCTGCTCATGAAAGATACAGCAGTAGCCAGGAATGATAAGTGAATCATACTATTCACCATGGAGGAGACAGTGATATGGTGAAGCATGACTGGATCTGGGGCATGGAATCTGGGGTGGATGTGTCCTGAACACCTTACAAGGGCTGACATTTGAGCAGAGAAGAGGGAAGGTTCCTGGCCACATGGAAATCCAGGCATGGAGTCTTTCTTCAGCAGTGTGTGAAATAGATTTGGATTTTTCAAGAAATAAAACAGTTGTTAGTACAGGGCTTTTTTAGCCTGAGCACTACTGCCATTTTGGCTGGGTGATTAATTCTTTGGAGTTTACTCGGTAGATTGTTCAGCTGCAACCCTGGTCTCTACCTATCAGACACTAGTCACATGCTGCTCCCAATTGTGACAACCAAATATAGTTACAAAACTCAGGGCAAAATTGTCCCTCACCTTCCCCCCTGGGAGCAATTGGATTAAGACACAAAGAGAAGGAAGGGAGGAGTCAGACATGAATAAAAAGTGTTGGGAGGACTTTAGTAGTTCTTTCTAAGAGATACTCCTAAGGCTTTCTTGGCTAATTATTTGACATTGCCATGTATCTACTGACCACAATAGAAAGCCTAGGCAGTAGCCAGTATCCTTATTTATTTACATTAAATATGAAACTTCTGCTTTGCTGAGTGACATGCATAATACTAAACTATGATCCTAACAGTATGGATCCTGAGCATTTGGGAAGAAAACAAAACTAATTTCCCCTTAAACTTATAAAGGTTAACAGTTATTATATTTCACTAAGTAAACGTTGTATTATTTGTGAAAAATAAATTGAATTGAGCTATGTATTTCAAAACTGAAGGAGTCTATGGAAAATTTTCATTATAAGAAAATGGATGCTTGTAGATAGGTTAGGAGGCCCATGCCTAAAATCCTAGCAAATTAGGAGGTTGAAAACAGTGGATTAAGGTTCAAAACTAACCAGGGTGAAGAGTCTGTGAGACTCTTATTTCCAATTAACCAGGAAAATGATGGGCTTGAGGTATAGTTCAAGTGGTGGAGTGCTAACTGAACAAGCAAGCCAAGTAAGCACAAGGCCCTGAGTTCAAAACCTGGTATAATATATATACATATAAACACACACACCCACACACAAAGGGGAATGGTATTCTAAAAATATATGTTTAGCCTAATTTAAGCATCATACAGTATACATATATAGTAAAACATTACATTAACTCACATATTAATATGTATTATTTTAAAATATTTTTATGAGTTTTAAAATGAATGACAGTTTAAAAAAACACCAAATTTGAAACATGAAAAGTGTTCGTGAGGGTTGGATGGAATATTTATCTAAAATATGTTAATTTAATTTTGCTTACAATGATGGAGGGAAATGAGAAGAAGGTATATAATCTCAGCACTCTCCAAACATTTCCCAATTTTTATACGGAATTAAATAATTTATTCTTTGGAACAGGTGTGAGTTCCAATTTCTAAAGCCACATGGATGTTTTACCTGCTGAAAAATGCATGTTGCAAAGACATCTCTAGTGCTACCATTTTTTATGAAAATAAGCAGAGTTTGCAAGTTAATGAGTGTACCTCTTTAATCAAAACAGAGTCAAAAGTGACCTTTATGGTTTTCCATTTCCTTTCCTTTATATATATATATATATATATATATTTCAAATCTATGTGCCATACCTGGGGCTTGAATTCAGGGCCTGGGCACTGTCCCTGAGCTTTTGTGCTCAAGGATAGTGCTCTGTTACTTTGAGCCACAGCTCCTTTTTGGTAGTAATTGGTCATGAGTCTCATGGACTTTCCTGCCCAGGCTGGTTTTGATCTGCAATCCTCTGATCTCAGCCTCCTGAGTAGCTGGGATTATAGACATGAGCTGCTGGCCATCTTCTTTCCTTGTTATACCTTATTTCCTCTGTACATGGTGGCAAATTCACCAGAGACAGCTTTCTTGGAGAACGTAGGTCTTAAGCTGAAAATGACCCAAGAATATTTCCTACTTATAGTAAAAGACCTCAGAACTGTTCTTTCAGAACATGATCAGCGAATAGGAAGGAATTTCTGGTTTCTTTCCTGTGTTGTAGGATTTTAAATTTTCTTTACTTACCTATGAATATATTGTAGACTACAATAACTGGCTGCCTTTCTTCCCATTGATGGATGCTAGGATATGCAAACCTCCATAAATGATAGAACTAAGTCAAGACTCTGGAGACCTCTGTTTTTAGTCATAGTTAAAAACCTGTCCAGTTCACTGTCAGATTCTTCCTCTAGGATTTACTAACGTCTCAGATGCTGTGACTTATACTAGGTCACTTGGAAGTCCTTCAACAGATAATTTTTGCTTGGCACACATATCAGGTATGTGAATGACTTACCCTTCATCATTCAACCCATATGCTTCAGAATAATAACTAAAAATAATCCTTTACTAACAATGTCTCTTAGCTTTGGGAATCGATTTCTTCAGAAGCGGAAATTTCAAGAGAGGAAGGATAATTGAACCCGAGAATAGACTACCATGGGAATCTTTTCTTTCCCAGAAAAAAGAAAGGAAAGAACATGCAACCATCTGTTAGATGGGCCAGACACAGCTCTGTCTGGGATGGTGGTCTCTTGGGCTCCTTTTAGTTCTCAGCATCAATGATTTGTACAGGGGCAGAAAGAATCCCATGGAGTTAACAAATTTTTTTAATACGTGTGTTTTTAAAAAAATAATTATTTTTTAAATCTATGTGTATGCTACATACGTATGCTTTCTTAAATTACAAAGTTCTTTACATGCCTGCTGCAAAAAGAGTGAAGTAAATGTGAAAATCAGCCACTGACTCCAATTTCATTTCTCAAAGCAGAGGTTAACAGTATGGTCCTCCTTCCAGGCTTATTTCTATTTATGCATGAGGAAGGTTTACAAATATGTCTATTGGTAAGGACCTAAATTTTCTGTAAATGGTATTTCTTTAATTTACCTAAGTATATCTATATTTTCCCTTTTATTTTAAAATATATTATTTTGTCAAATTACTTTCTGATGTACTTGTTCTGCCTTAATATATAGATACACACACACACATACACACACACACACACACACACACCACACACATTTCTCTCGACTTCTATATTCTTTTTTTTTTTTTTTGGGCCGGTCATGGGGCTTGAACTCTGGGCCTGGGTGCTGTCCTTCAGCTCTTCAGCTCAAAGCTAGCACTCTACCACTTGAGCCACAGTGCCACTTCTGGTTTTCTGGTGGTTTATTGGAGATAAGAGTCTCATGGCCTTTCCTGCCCGGGCTGGCTTTGAACTGTGATTCTCAGATCTCAGCCACCTGAGTAGCTAGGATTACAGGTGTGAGCCATCGTTGCTCAACTTCTGTATTCTTGCAATAAAAAAATGTTGTTTTGAAAAACTGTTATCATAATTGTAGCATCGAGATAAAGAAGTTGCAGAGATGTTGGAACAGGCAAATATCATATAGAGAGAGAAAGTATTGTTTGTCAATATGTATGTAGAATTTATATATCCTATTTTTTGGTCAGGTACATTCATACAGAATCACTGTGTCTAGCGATATACTTGGTTTCTAAGGCATCCTCAATCAAATGACCTCAAGAAACTTGTGTGAGATATTTTGTTGAGAACGGCTCCCACCTATCACCTCTCCATGCTGTGATGTTCTCCTGCCTGGAAGGAAGCAAAGTTTGTATGTCACTCTCCAGTGAACTCACAAGGCAAGTCTCAGTTCAAAGGATAACAAGTCTACCATTAAAGGAAGGTGAGGGATGCTAAGAATGGAGTTGGTAGAAAGATGAGGTAACCAGCCTACTGCAAGGGTGACTTCTTCATGCCACAACTGCTTACAAGGATGCAAAGCTAAGTCTTTTCTCCATTTCTACCTTTTAGTTGAAATAACTTTTTATTTTCTTTCTAGGAATTCTTTCATCATTAATCCATCTCTTCCTCTCAGCTCTTCCGCTTTAGTTCACATGTCAGACTGCTTTTGTCACACCGTAATACCCATTTTATTTCCTTTGTATGCAACTGAACACAATGTTTTAACTCGTGGCAGATTCAAGGGAGAACTCAAATTGTGTAATTCTTTAGAAAGGTAAAGGCAAAGTTCAACAAAATAAACACCAGGAAGCAGGTACTTGAAAGGGGTAGGGTAGGGTCAAGGGGAAAGAATTAGTTGGAAGAAGAGGAGAAGAGGGGTGAATGTATATCCCACAAAATTAAGAGTGAGGGGAAGGAGAGGGGTGAGGATGGAGGGGAGACAATGTCAAAAGGGGTAACTTTGATCATAATGCATGGTATTCATAAACTGTTTTATTAAATGGCAGCTCCTTTATGCAGCTACTTAAGACAATAAAATATAAAAGAAACAAGAGGGAAATATCATTGTACTAAACTAAAATTCCTCAAGGCAGTTTTTTATTTCTATATTCCCAGCCCTTAGTACAGTCTGCTATATAGCAGGTACTTAGTCGACATAGAAATGCACAAAAGATTGATGATTCTTTAACAGAATCAGAATATTCTATCCTTACTTACCACCTCAAAGCTTTAACAGACTGATGTATTCAATTTATTTTGATGTTTTCTAGCAATACAAACAAAAACCTGTCCAATGACCTATTACATTTACTCCAAAGCAAGAGATATTGACAGAGACTACTATATGACACCCTGACCATCCTAAATCCACAAACATCTTCAAGTGTTTATCTGTTATTTTTTCCCTCCTTCATTCCCAAAAGCTGTTTCTGTCAGAAAAGATTTGACCTTCTCCATGATTCAACTGAGTAGATAACTTTCCTGCCCAGAATGTCACTATTTTGAAAGACAACTATGTTTGCGCACTGAGATGCAAGTGCTATGTGCTCCAGACAAAAAAATGTGTTCCTGGCAGCTGGGTAAGGGACAGAGCCAATGCTATGCTTGTGTAGTGATTGGATCGAGGCCAGTATTGATCTTCTTCTAGAACAGACTGAACTCCCAGAGAGGAGTTCCTAGGAAATCAACTGAACAGCAATAAATATTGTCTTAACATTTACATTTCCCATTTCATATTTCTGATGCTCCAAACCACATTTCATTAAGTCATATTTCTCAGAATTCCAATATATATTATTAAAGTTGCATACTTTCATCTACATCTGTTTTTAACATCATTTTATATACAAACAAAAAACTCCTCTTTCTCTCTCTCTTTCTAGGTTGGATAGCTTCTAAGTTTTACCTGACCATTGTTAGAAGGTGAACACCAAAACCTCTGGATAAGGAAACGTGTATCAGTGAAACATTCTACACGTATACTCACATGCATGTGTGCGTGCATACACACACTCTCTCTCTCACACACACACCCCTTTACCCAACTCAGAAGAATGACTTCAGAACTGCCCTAAAATATTCTCAACCATGCCATCAGTTCAACTATGAACTTGTCCATCAGTTCAGCTGTGAACTTATGTCCCATGTCCTTTTTTAAAAATTTAATACTTTCTAATTGTAAAAAATACAGTACAGAGGGGTTACAGTTACATGAGCAAGGTAATGAGTACCTTTCCTATCAAGCATTGTTGCCTCCTCCTTTGTTTTTCCCCTACCATCCCTTCCCTCTCACCTGTACAACTACACTCCTCCCTCCCCCACCAAATTGTGAAGTTTGTTTTTCAACATAGTGTCTTATACATTTCATTGTTATAATGGGTCAGCTGGTATCCCTATTTAAACATTTTATTTTTGCCTTCCTCTTCCCAAATTAGAGAAGTGTATATACAAGATGCAGGGCACTGGCATCAAATACAGTGAAAACAGGGGTTATACCATGGGGGAGGAACATAAAATGAAACCAAAAAAATCACATAGTACATCATAAATACATTAGAAACAATAGCAATAAATGGTTTCCCTTATTTGCAATAACTAGTATGTGTCTAGGAGAAGCAGAAAAGGTCAAAAGCTATGTACATATGACCAGATAAGATGCTGTTAAGTGAAATGAACCCCAAGATAGGGACACAAGTGGATTTTTTCTTGCTTGCTATTTGTTTCCCATGTCTTTTTTTAACCTTTTATCTTAATGCACAATGTTTCATTTTGCATTTGAAGCATCCTGTAGCACTGACCAGCTCAATAGCTCAGGGTTTTTAAGAGGGTAGATAGATTTCTCCTAGATAGACTTCTCCTAGACTCCCACCCCCTATGCCTACTCTATTTCTCTGTTTGGAAAGCAGAGTGAAGCCACCTCTTTCTGTGTGGTTCTTAGGAGATAAGTAGTCATTGCTTCAGTTCTAATGTTATGCATTTGCACATGCCTGACTATGTAATGCAGAACTGAAAAACTTCATGCTTCAAACAACAGAGAGAAAAAGCTAATTTCCTTTTATATCAACATTCATTTAGGTACACTAGATATAAGGCAATTGCTCATGTCTTCTGTAATTCTGTTTGTATAGTTGGAAACATTTGTTCTTTAGAAGGCAAAATTTTTATGCAAGAGCTTGCTGGCTTGTATTTTTCTACTCTCAACATTAAATCTCACTTGTTGATTGATTTCTAATGATGAAGTCATTCAAGATTCCTATTTTTTTCCCCCAGATTGCTAGAAAAGAAGGAACTAAAGCATGTGGTATTTTCTTCCTTCCTATCTCACAGCTTAAAGAGAAGAACATGAGGCTGGGCAGCTCATGCCTGTTATCCTAGCTACGCAGAAGGCTGAGATCTGAGGATTGCGGTTCAAAGCCAGCCAAGGCAGGAAACTGTGAGATTCTTATCCAATAAACCATTCAGAAAACCAGAAGTGGTGCTGTGGCTCAAGTAGTTGAGCACTCGCCTTGAGCTGAAATTGTGAGGGATAGCACTCAGGTGGAGTTCAAGCCCCACAACTAACACCCCCAACCCCCACTCCAAAATAGGAGCATGAGACTCCCCATGCTCTCTCCCTACTCCCTACTGGCCTGTTCTTTACCACCACACTACCTTAACCATACATGTAGCTTCAAAAATGAGTTTCTCATAGTTTTTTCTACCTTATTTCTTGTATGCAAGTTTATCAATCTGTGGAAGAGAAAGCAAATCACAGAAACAGCAAGTCAAAGGATGAACTAATGAAACAAATACTCACTTGACACTATGTTGGAAATGAACTCTACAATTTGGGGAGGAGAGGACTAAAGAGGAGTAAGTAGGAGAAAATGAGGGATGGGGTAACAATGTTTAAAAACAAATGTACTGATTACCTTCTGTAACTGTAATCTCCTGCTCATCACCTTTTCAATAAGGAAAAACAAATGAGTTTAGAACAGCCATCCTTTCTCTGTAACTTTCAAGTTCATATGAAATTATCATTTTTCTTACAACTTGTGTGGAATTAGCTATGCTTAGTAATTCAGAAGAAGAATGTTAACAACCCATTCATTTTTAATGATAATAGGATTATTCAGGAACTCTGTTAGAATCATTTCTATAAACTATTTTTTCCATTTTTAATCATTACTTTTAAATATTATGCGTTTTTGAAAACTATGTTTTCAAAAATTGTGGTTACTGATCATTTATAGTATTCTCTTATTTTGTGGTTTCTCTAGTTTGGACCCTTTTTAATTCTTATCCTTTTGGTATGTGTCTTTCTTATTTATGCAATATAACAAAAGAGGTTTATTTAGGGTCTCCAAAACAGAAAAACAAAAACAAAATCAAGATTTGGTTGTGGTGAAACTTGACAATTATGTATATTTTCTCTTTCATTTATTTAGACTCCATCATTTTGGCTTTCATTTGTTTTTTTTGTACATTTTTTATTGTAAAAAATGCTGTACAGATGGGTCACAGTTACATGAGCGAGGCGATGAATACATTTCCTATTGAGCATTGTTGCCTCCTCCTTTGTTTTCCCTCTGCCATTTACATTTGTTTTGTGATATAGCCTTTCTAACTTTGCCCAGGCTGACCTTTAACTCAATCTTATCTACCCGCTTGAACCTTCCAAGCAGCTACTGTCTAGTACCTATCTGTATTCTTATTATTCTTCTTATTTTTAAAAGGTTACATTATCATTGCCAATTCTATCTTATTAAAGCAAAACTGGTCTATATTTACAACATGCTAATATTTCTTTGCTCATTATTACTACTTCTATCTCACACCATCTCAGATGAATGAGTCCCCCTTTCCCTTGAAAGTGCCTAATTTAGAGATTGTTTTAAAGAAAGTCTATTAGTACTCAGAAATAGTAATTCCTATTAGTCCCAGTTATTCCTAAACTAGCCTCATTGGATTTGTTCCTAGCTGAAGATTAGAATCTCGGGCTCAACTCCTGACTTTTTTGCTAGACGTTGGGTAAGCATTTTCCCTGCTACACCTTCTACCTCAATGCTCATTATAATTCTGATATTTGCAGTTACATTTATGCTAACCCACATTTTTACAACTACTTGAAAAAAGTGATTGACAGTGTGGTTTCATTTCATTGTGTTTAGTTACTTGATGATTTTCAACTCTTCTATTTTATTACACTCAACTCTTAGGAAATATTTTCCCAAAAAAATCATGACTATTTTGTGTGTCTTTATAAACTTGACATCTATCATAGCTATTGGAGCTCAGAAGATTTGTAGTAAGTACGTCCTGACCAAATGAATAAAATGTGATTCCAGTTTCATTTAGTCGACTCTCTCACCGGAAGAGAATCAACTTCACTGATTTTTAGTGATAAAATTTTGTATGGACTAAAGACCACATATTTCCCATCCCTGTTCTCTCTCACTCATATTTCTTTCCATTCTGCTTCTCATCTCAGACACATTTGTTCACTGTCTCTCTCCTCTCATTTTTCTCCTATCAGCCCCTCATCTCCCTTACAATCTTCCCTGATAAGTTGGTCACTGGTGGCTCCTGCCTTAATCTGGCTACTCAGGAGGCTAAGATCTGAGCCATTGTGGTTTGAAGTCAACCCTGTACAGGAAAGTCCATGATAATTTTTTTCTCAAATTAACCACCAGAAAGCTGGAAGTGGACCTGTGGCTCAAAGTGTTAGAGCATTAGCAGTGAATAAAAAAGTTTAGGGACATCACCCAGGCCCTGAGTTCAAGCCCCACAATTGACAAATAAAAAGTCTTTTCTGATAATCATTTCCATCTCTTCAATCTTCTCTCCACATATTCCCTTCCTTTACTTATACTGAATTCACCTGTGCCTTTTGCCTGCAAGACAGAAGTGATTTTGACAGTCAGTAGAAATGATCACTTTGAACCCTACCATGTGACCTTTATTAATCCCAACAGAAAGTGTCATATCATGCTTAGAATAACCAAAACAAGACCTAAAATGATGATAGTACTAGTAATTCTAGCTTTGTAGCCAAGAGAGGGCTCAGCTCTTAGTTCTGGGTGAAGTACATGTCAAAATTAGGGGCAGAAGAAACAAATTCCTATAGATGATTCTAACAGTGGATATTTTTATTCTTTTTCTATTAATAAGTTTTTATTGTGAAAATACCATACAGAGGTGTTAAAATTATATAAGCAAGATAATGAGTACATTTCTTATCAAGCATTGTTGCCTCCTCCTTTTGTTTCCCCTTACCATCCCTGCCCTCCTATCTCCTCTCCCCCTCCCCCGCCAAAGATATAAAATTTGTTTTTTCGACATAACATCTTATTGTTGCAATGGGTCCACCTGTCTCCCTATTTAAACAATTTGTTTTTTCCCTTCCTCTCCACAAATTATACCAACATCAAATACAATGAAAACAGGGGTTATACCGTGGGGGAGGGACATACAAAGCAACAAAGAAATAATCTTATAAATATGTTAGAAACAATAGCAAGAAAGAAAAACCATTTGAGTCCTTATCTTAGGGTTCATTTCACCTAACATCAGCTTGTCTGACCATTTCTGCTTGTCTCAGACATATACTAGCTATTTCAAATAAGGGAAACCATGGGACCTATGTTTCCTTGAGCCTGGCTTACTTCACTTTATATAATTTTTTCAAAGTCTTTTCATTTCCTAACAAATGGGGCATTATATCAATCAGGGGACTTTGGCAAGGAAAATAGAAGAAACTGTGTCATAAATCTAAAGGGTTTTAGTGAAAGAATTTAGACATCAATGATTGGTAAGCACAGAAGAATAAGCTTCAGAAAATACCAGAGGGTATCAACCTTAAAACAAAAGATTCTTAACAGCTTACCAGGAAACCACTGCAAATATTTAGACTTGTGAAAATTTGCATTAGCTGACCAGTATAGATGAGCAACATGGGTAACTTCCAAGAATTATCTGTAAAGAGGCTACCATCTCATATATCTGTAGGGAGAAAATGGGCTTCCCTTTCTAATGCCTTCTGACTCTTTTACAAGTGCCTCTTCTTGGCTAACTCTTACTTAGGACAATATAAGGAAGAGAATTCTGGGAAATAAAATTCTTCTTCCTTGCTGTGCAGGGTGAGGGATAGGGAGATAATGATGGGTGTGAGGGTAGGCTGCCAAAGGATTATTCAGACCATTTATTCTGAAAGCTCAGGAAAGCTAATCATATTCATGAACTTAAAGAAGCATCAGTTCGATCATAACTTACCTGTGCCAAAAAGTGAAAGTCTCACTCCTTCCTTTAGCCTGGTATAGAGTAGAAATGAGTAAAATCCAAGGAGCAAAATCCACTCAAATAAACAACCCATTGCCAAAATTAAGCGATTAGTATAAGGAATGTGAAGCTTGGCAGGGGAGCAATTTTTTTAATCCCAAAATATCTCCATTCTCTTATTAGAACCTTATGTAGCATGTGCCAGTCCTCAATCTTTCTACTATTTCCGAATTATACTAAAACATTAATTAAAAGAAGGCAGCAATCAATCCTGGCAGATTTTCCCCTTGGACTAAAGTAAAACTTAATTTATTTCTACTTACTTATCCTATTTCAGCTTTGTCATGTTTATTAATAATGAATATCTATTCCTTTTTAAATGGCATTGATCACCAATTTCCACGCTTGTTGAGGATATTTGACAAGACTAATGTCCAGAATAGAAAGTTCAGGATTATTGTTGGGCTTGATATACTACTAGCATATTCAATTTTTAGGAAATCTATGGTGTATATATACCAAACTAGTTTGAAATACTATGTATCTTATTTTTCTATTTTCCATCAGGAGTTGCTGCATCTAAGTTCAACTTAACTTTCATGAAGTTGAAAAACTAATATAATTATATTCATTGAAGACATTTCCCTCCCACTTTCCCTCTGTAGTTCCTACTTCCATACAATGAATGTCATCAAGACTAATGGATCCATTTTCAGTTTAAGAGAAATCACCCCATTGATGTTTCTACCCATCTTTTTTAACAATGTTAAATGGTTAGAAACCGGTGAGGTAAAAGACATTTACTACTTGCTGCGAGTGAGTGCTGTAAATGGTATTGATCTGCCATGAAGGGTTTACAGTAGAGAAACATTCAGCACATTACTTAAAGTGTAAATAACCTATTTGATTTATTTTGGGCATAAATTCAAACATTTCTAATAAAATCTCCCTCTTTTGTTTGGATTTTTTCATCTTTATTTTCCTGTTTTGATATAAGCAGAACCCAGATCTTGGTTGTTTAGATGTCATTTTACAAGCTACTCATAAGAAGAAAAAGGAAAGAAGGCTGGTGGTTGCACACCTACATTTAAAATTAATTTGTAAGAAGTAAAAAAGATTCAGCTTTTCTTGATACCATGAAGCAAGGCCAAGGAAGACTCCTCAGACTGACCACCTCACCTCCCCTCATCTAAGACAAGGCTTCTGAACAGGATCTATCTAGAAATCTTCAGAGAAAAAGCTCACAGGTCACATGAATGTAAACATTCATTTTTTGTGCTACAGAGAAGCTTTAACTGGTCCAAAAAGGGAAATATGGGGTAATGATTCTCTCAGGATATGACTGTAAGGACTAAACACACAGAAAAGGGTCAAGTTGGTAAATCAGGGAAAGTACATTGTGGAGTGTGAATCTTTTCCTTCGATATTATCAAATCAATCATAAGTAAAGTAGAATCCAGTTGTTAACGTTCCATCTAATTAAGAGAAAACAACTACAGGCACTGATTCTAATACAATCCTATGAATTTAGGAAAACTAAGAATGAACATATTTCTAATTCTTCAAGTTACATGAGAAGCATCTCACCCTGTATAACATTAAGAATGTGGAGTGAAAATGTCTTTCTAGACACTCTTATTAAAGATAAGTTGTGCCAGGTGCCCACAGCTCATTCCTGTAATCTTAGCTATTCAGGAGGCTGAGATCCGAGGGTCGCGGTTCAAAGCCAGCCCAGGCAGAAAAGTGCATGAGATGCTTATTGCCAATAAACTACAAAGAAAATGCTAGGAGTGGAGCTCAAGTAGTGGAGTGCTAGCCTTGAACACAAAGAGGCTCAACAACAGCACAAAAGCCCAAAGTTCATGTCCCAAGACTGGAAAAAAACAAAAAGAAAAAAACAAACAAAAAACCCACTTGTTTATTAATATATAATCATTTAATTATGCTTTACATTTGTACAATCAATTGTGAGAAGTGATTGTGCTTTTTTTTTTTTCAATTTGCTTTTTTTTTCTGTCATAAGATACACAAGACACTTTCCCTAATAATACAGGCTTCATTCTTCTGAAAAAAAAATGCTTATTGTGAGTGTACAAAATCACTCCAAATTTCCTTTCCCATTAGTGCCTAGGATATTTTCAGCATGTTTTTGTCATTAAAAATAATGACTAGCATTTCAGAACACAGAATTTTGTTCTCATGTGAGTGTATTTCTATGTAAGAGATTATGAGATGTAGGCAAATATTGGGCTAATATTTCATGTGTTTTAATTTTTCACATTGGTGCCAAATTCTTCTAAATGGGTTTAAAAATTCTGCACGGCATGAAAATAGATCATAATTCAGTGCTCATTATTCTTACTACAACAGGATACTATTTTTTTTTTAAAAGATATTTAGCAAGCTGAGGAGGAGGGGGGGGGAAATCTGATTATTATTTAAGTTTGCATTTCCAACATACAATGAAAATTTACTTATTTACTTTTATCTATTAGTTATTTGTTTGTTTTTCATGACACTAGGGTTTAAACTTTGCTACGCACATGCTCTGCTATTGGAGCCATAGACACAGCCCACAAAATATAATTTTATAAGTATTTGTTAGCTACTTACATAACTTTTTTTTAGGGGGGGGGTTCTGGTCAAGGGGCCTGAACTCTAGACCTGGGTGCTGTCCCTCAGCTCTTCAGCTCAAGGCTAGCAATCTACCACTTGAGCCACAGTGCTACTTCCGGCTTTTTTCATTTTGCTTATGTGGTACTGAGGAATTGAACCCAGGGCCTCAGGCATGCAAGGCAAGCGCTCTACCACTAAGCCACCTACCCAGCCCCTTACATAACTTTTACCACAGAATTTATAGCTCTATAGTTAACACACTGCCTGTCATTTTGTTAGATGTACTTTTTACTAAATTTAAAATATAATATTCTCCAGATAATTTTCTGACTATTTCATCATTTTGTTGGTGACTTGTAGGGCTTCTTTAATCATGAGCTTCTGTCTAGCTTCTCATTTGCTCATCATTCAGCTCTATTTTCTAGTCAATTACTGTAAGTATTAAGAATTCTATTGATACTTTTAATGTTAATTTTGTGTCCAGACAAGTAGGTTCTCATTACTTTTCAGTTAATTCTCTTAGATTTCCTAAGTAGAATTTCACAGGATAGTTTCTTTCTCTGCTATACTTATACTTCCATTATCTTTTTTTCTTATATTACATCAGTGAAATGTTTCGGGGCTATACTAGAAATAATACTGACATCTCATCTTTTTCTCATGTTTAAATAATTCTAATGTTTCCTCATTGAGGGCTGGGAATGTGGTTTAGTGTTAGAGTGCTTGCTTAGCATGTATGGAGCCCTGGGTTCAATTCCTCAGTACCACAGTGGTAGAGCAAATGAAGCTCAGGGACAGTGCCCAGGTCCTGAAGGGTTCAAGCCCCAAGATTGGAAAAAAGAAAGAAAACCACTGTAATGTTTCCTCCTTGAGTAGGATATTTGTTGATTTTAGGTAGTTAACTCTTAGGCCAAAAGCTTGTCTTTTCCTCCCCTTTTTCCCCCTTTTTTATTGCCAGGGTGATGTACAGAGGGGTTACAATTACATAAGTAAGATAAAAAGTACATTTCTTGTCAAACTCCTTACCCCTTCCCTCATTTTTCTCCTACTTTTCCTCCCCCCCCGTCCCCATGTTGTACAGATCATTTCTAACATAT
Source organism: Dipodomys spectabilis (assembly GCF_019054845.1). NCBI lineage: Eukaryota > Metazoa > Chordata > Mammalia > Rodentia > Heteromyidae > Dipodomys > Dipodomys spectabilis. The sequence goes on from NW_024870775.1 coordinate 20,436,893, forward strand.
TGTCTTGTATATGCTGCATTGATTCCCCTTGTCCTTTGCCTCACCATGCCGTTGTGTTGTAGTTTTTACTGTACTATGTGATTTTTTTTTTGTTTCTTTCGTATGTTCTTCCCCCTATGGTATATCCCTGTTGTCACCATATTTGATTTTGGTACCCTGGTATTGTTTATGCCTTTATTTGAATTAGGGAGGGGAAAAACAAAAGCTTATCTTTTTATTCTAAGAGGATTCATGCTCATTTATTACTGAAAGTCATGTTATTATTTGATGATTTTTAGCATTTACTGAGATAACTATATAGATCTTTTTTAAATGTTAATTTTGTAGCTTATATGGGAAAACATACATTTTCATCATATCCTTATAATATATCCTTATAATTATTTTGAAGACTTGTAATCTCAGTTATAATGTTACATTCAACTTGCACATAGTCACTTCGAATTTTTTAATCTTTACTTCTAATTGTAACAAGAGTAACAAGAGAGTAACAAGTTTATATATATATATGTTTATATATATATATGGATGGAAATACTTTATTATTTTTTATAACAGTGTATGCCAACATCCTAGAATTATCCATAAAAATGTCCATTTTTTTCAAGCCTCTTGAAAAGATTGTGCAAATTGAGTGATTTACTATATAAATTCCTTAATAAATTACTGATTTACTATATAAATTCCTTAGCATTTCTCCAGGCTATCTCAATTCAGTAAATCTGGGAGAGATAAAAGACATCAATACAAATATTGACACATTTTAATGGTAATTATTAATAGGAAAAATGAGAAATGTTTCTTTTAAAATATTTAAACAATATTTATGTATTTCTTAAAATTTTGCCAGTGAGGATGTGAGTAATTTGGGCTGTATTTTGTTTTTTAACTTTGAAAATACAAAGCAACTATTTATTTATCTATTTATTTTATTATCATTAAGTACTGCTACAAAGGAGGTACCATTTACCAAAGCAACATATGAATATGTCTTGATCAGTGTCACCCCTTCAACATTCTTACCCCCCCACCTCAACTCATCCCTTCCCTTACATTTATTAATTTTGTGGTATATACAATGAATTGTACACTGCATTCTTCCCTCCCCTACCCTCTTCTCCCTTCATTCCTCTACTCTTCTTCCATTGACCCCATCTTGCCTATTGCAAATACTTATATATTGGTGCAGGTTATTTATATCCATGCTTCAAAACATTCAGTAATATAGTTATATTTTAAAAAAGTAATGAAGCCACAACACAGGTGAAAGAAAAAGAAAACATAGGTACCCAGTATTCTAGTTTTAAAGTAGGCTGATTGATGAATGATAACTGACTCCAACCAAAACAAAATCCAAAGTAGAAGAAATCAAAAGTAGAGAAGCTAATGATAGATATCCTAGAAACTAAACTACAGGATTAGGCAGGAATTGGTTATGGGAGTGGACGACAAAGAAAGAGTGATCAAAGGTTTAGGTAAAAAGTAATTACATTTTTAGGTTACTTCCTCTTCTTCTTCTGGAATAGGAAAACAGAAATCTTTGGACTAGAAGATTCGACGAGGTTAAGAGTAGGAGTGTTGTATAAACTTAAGAGATTCATATGTTTTTGAATAATATGCAGAGAAATAATACATAACTACTCAGCCACATACTGTACTTAATTCCCAGAGATGCTTCAGGATGTGATGTGCAAATGACTGGCACAAAATTATGTTCCTATAAAATACTGGGCTATTTTTAAATGTCCAGGCCACTTTATATTAAGGCCATAATTAGTCAAGGACCCTTTCATGTAAAATATTTTTTGTACTCTATTTTTAAGTATGATTAGAAAGGTAGCAATCACCACAGGCATAAAGTCTGCTAACTATGAGGAAAAGAAGTCAAAATATTTTAAATAAAAATACATCAAACTATGCAGGATGAATAAAACTTAAAAGATAAATAAGACAAATAAATCAATTACCAATATGCCTAAAATACTAGAAGATAGTATGAAGAATTTTTAAAGCATAGGCTGTAATAAAAAATTCCTTATGGACTGAAAAAGTAGTTCTTGGAAATTAAAAAAACACTAAAGAAATGTGAAACTGAATAGGAAAGTCAGAAGTTAAAGTTAGCAAAAATCTCCTAGAATATACCAACAAGAAGTAAAGAGCAAGTGGTGGATAACTGACAAAATTGTCTAGGGGCTCAACTTGCATATAAGGGGAGAAGGAGAGAGACTGAGTTAAGAATTCATACACACACACGCACACACACACACACATACACAATGAGGTAGAATGTAGTATCTACAACTACAAAAGTAAGAAAAGTAAGAAGTGAATCAAAGGGGGTGAGAATGTTGAAAGGGGTGACACTGATCAAGATACATGTTATTTATAAGCTGCTTTGTGAAAGGGCAACTCTTTTTTGCAACTATTTAAAGATAACTTAAAAAAGGGAAAACCAATCAAGTTTGGATAATAATCTGTAGGAAATAACAAAAAATAGACGTTTTAGGAAGAAAGAATAGAGATATTAAAAGTGAAATCCAAGAAATAATTCAAGAAAATTGACCTAACTGTATGAAAAGATTGAAATGGCAAAGATTGCTCTGCCACAGGGATAAATATGTCTACATAACAACATATAACACCATAAACTTTGACAGCAATGATGAGAGAGCCAGAGACAGAGAGAAAGAGATACAGAGAGAGATGGACAAAGGGAGAAGAGGAAGAGAGAAAGGAGTGAGAAGTGATCAGGAACATTGCACTTGAGGGAGAAAAGAGAGGAGATAGATTTTTAATAGTTAATAAATTTATGAATTAATAAAAGATATTTGGTAAACTGGTAAAAAATTATTGATTATGCAGGTGTGAGAAAATTATTGTACTTACCATTTCTAAACTGACAAAATATTTTTGGGAAGAGGTGTATCAGTATGTAGTAGAAATCAAATGAAAAGATATTCTTCAAGTTAGATTCAAATATATTCCAAAGAATGACTCAAGAATACATTGGTTGCATGGAAATATTTTTAGTCAGTTATATATTCTTGCCAAAATATAGCAATAATCCAAATGCTCAGATAAAACAATCTAGGCATGATGTAGTTTAATATTAAAGCAAAGTATATTATATTCAAGAATGATAACAATTAGCAATAGAGCTAGTTGTATATACTGGAAAAGGTAGGTTCTTATAGAAAATAGAGGAAGGTCTATAGATGTTAACTGCAATGGAAACTAACAAATAGCAAATCCATGAATACAAATGATATTTTGTCATAATTTATAGTTGATGTTATAAAAAGTAATGTCATTGAAAGGTTAGATAATTAATACTTAACTATTTCTTCTTGAGTTAGTATTTGACTAAATTCATCTTTATGAAATAATGGATAACTTTTTTGTAGAAAGACATTTAATACTTTGTAAAAATTAGGAGTTTGTAGCTTTGCATAAACTTGGAGCCAGTTGTGCTGTCCTAGTGGCCAGGGTGTCTGTGTGGCATAACATGCTTTATGGTTTAAGAAGTTATAGGTACATTTCCTTATAAAGAAGGTTAGGGAATTATTTTCAATAACTAGTATATGTCTGAGTCAAGCAGAAAAGGTCAGATAAGTTGATGCTAGGGAAATGAACCCTAAGATATGTATTCAAATGTTTTTTTTTTTCATGAGATTGTTTCTACACATTTATAAGATGATTTCTTTGTCGCTTTGTATGTCCCTCCCCATGGTATAACCCTGTTTTCACTGTATTTGATGTCGGTATAATTTGTGGAGGGGAAGGGAGAAAACAAATCATTTAAATAGGGATACAGGTGGACCCATTGCAACAATGAGACATAACAAGTCGTTATGTCAAAAAACGAACTTTACAACTTTGGTGTTGGGGGGAAGGAAGATTGGGTGAGGGGGGCGGGGGAAGGGAGGATGGAAATGATAGGAAGGGGAAACAAAGGAGGAGGCTACAATGCTTGATAAGAAATGTACTCATTATCTTGCCCATGTAATTGTAACCCCTCTGTACAGTATTTTTACAATAAAAAAGGTTAGGGAAAATACATACAGAAAGTATAAAGATACAAATGTAAAGCTATGACCATTATCATTATTTTACTGTTTTGTCTTTCAGATTTCTTTGAATGTTTTTATGAACTTCAAAACAAGATATGCTTGGTTTGAAATATTGGGTAATTTGTTGAGCTTTCCTAATCGTTTACTAATCCTATTTTACAATGGAAACATACTCAACCATCTAAAATTCTATTGCACATAATCCATCTCCAATTTAATCAGCCATGTAGAATAGACCACATCCCATTTATATTTTCAAGACTTCTTAGTTTAATGTAACTTATTCCCAAAACCTAAGCCAGGGTTGGTGCGTGAATGTTCAGTCACCAACAGGGACTGTGTGTTAACTGACAATGGAATCCTGTAGTCCAGGACACAGTCAATGACTCATACCTGGCTGAACATGTGGGCTGCTACTATTATTGTTTTAAGATGCGGCAAGAAGATCATGAGTTCAAGGCCAGCCTGGGGTACACCTTAAAAGCCAACTGCCGATGGCTCATGCTTATAGTCCTACCTACTCAGGAGGATGAGATCTGAGCATTGTGGTTCAAAGCCAGCCTGGGCAGGAAAAAAATCCATGAGACTCATATCCAATAAGCTACTCAAAAGAGCCAGAAGTGACACTGTGGCTCAAGTGGTAGAGTGCTTGCCATGACCAAAAGAAGCTCAGAGACAGCACCTACACTTTGAGTTTAAGCCCAAGAATTGGGTTAATATATATATGTATATATATATATATATATATATATATATATACATATATATATATATATTCACTCAAAACAATATATATATATATATACATATATATGTTTCTCCTTTTGGTATATATATATATATATATATATATATATATATATCTCCTTTTGGTCTTGTTTTTAGTGAATATGTTTTCAAATGAGTATTCCCCCATATTATCATGAAGGCAAAGTTTAAAGTATTTTAAGTGCATAAATGGCACTTCTTTTTTTTTTTTTGGTCCGGTCATGGGGCCTGAACTCTGGGCCTGGGCGCTGTCCCTCAGCTCTTCAGCTCAAGGCTAGCACTCTACCACTTGAGCCACAGGGCCACTTCCGGCTTTTTTCTTTTTGCTTATGTGGTCCTGAGGAATCGAACCCAGGGCCTCAGGCATGCAAGGCAAGCGCTGTATCACTGAGCCGCCTTCCCAGCCCCAAATGGCACTTCTTTTAATCCATCTCAGAAAGCTTGGTTTCAGAATTTTCTCATGGAATGGCTATCTGCAGTGTTTGAGAGCATTATTTTTAGGCTGGAGAGAGTGGATATGATTGAAAGCAATATAGATCTTCATTAACTTCCCTCCCACTGAGAAATTTCTGCCCTAGCATTAGCAACAAACCCTCACTTGGGCCACATTGGATTACTTTCAATGACAGGGATCTCACTACTGGCTGCTTTTTGCTGGAAGATTTGTACACTTTTCTGCCTCTCCAGAAGACCAGAGTTGTGTGTGACTCCAATGTAAACTGACAATAAAAGAGACGAATTAGCATAACTGACTGTTTCAGTTATGAAGATTAAATAGCCTTTTATTGCAGATGTTTGCCAAGGAAAATGCTCCCCAGTGGAAGACTCTAAGCAGTTAAGATAGATTTGATGAGGGTTTTAATTGCTGTTATGCAACTGGTAATGGAAAGGTTTTATTAAATGTCATGCAAGAGTCAATCGATAGTTTAGAAGGAAAAAAGCCTCTCTCTAATATAGACCTCAGGCTTTTCCAACAGTAGTTTACCAGCAGGGACAGTTTCACTAGCAACCACAAATATTTATCAAGCTCCCAGTATGCAAGGAGCAATATCATAAATGTGTTGGGGGCTGTTAGAGATTAACAAAGATAAGCCCATGCTGTGGCCGATCTAATGATTTCAAGCAAGTAATAGCTACAACGGAAACCAAAATAAATATAGATGCATGCATTTATACGTACCTTGCATAGTCATTCTTCTTAATTTCAAGGTAGAGCAGCAATCAGAATTCAAGATATAGCAATACTGAAGATGGCAAAAAGAAAACATTGTTTCCCCAAATTTTTGACCATGATTTACCAAGAGTTTTATTCATTTGCTTTTATTTTATTGTACTCTGTTTGTTTTGCCATGGATGATCACATTGAGGAAAAGGTAATGGAGGGTTTTAGGTTCTGATCTACTAGTAACTTCCTGTACACAGAACACCTACATCACCCATTGGTCTGAATGTTTGCCTATAAAGCAGAAGAATAGATTAAAAAAAAAACAACCTGAGACTTTATTCTAGCTCTAAGATTCATGGAGTTCAGGAGGAGGCAGTAATCCCAGTGCATGTAGATGATAATTAACCTTCTGAAATTATTTTATACAACATTTATGGCTCCCTTCATTGCATAAAGTACATGTATTGTGACAGAAGAATCAAATTCCACAGAATGGCTGTGTTTTAAAATTAGAGTAGGAACTTGCTCAGCAAATTGTAGGAGGTATGTCTCAAGTCTCTAAACCTACAAAATTATCCAAACCGATTTTTATCAAATTCAGCATCCTGTCAAGCTTGTCTTTCCCTATTGATGTCATACTCTCCTGGCTGCTGAATGAGCCAGGCTGATAAGTAAAGGGCAGATCCTTCCTAATATGGGTGTAAGTAGAGTATGTGTCATCTCATGCAGGTCTGTAGTTTTATGATCTACCCAACATTCGATCAACAACTTGCACCTGGAAATTTGTAGCTGAGATTGGAGGAAATGATTGGACTTTAGAGTGGGAATATTTGCATTTAGGTTTTAACTCCTTTTTTTTTTTTTTTTTAGCTCTGTGACACTGGTAGAGTTTTCTACTTCTCTAAGTAAGCCCCATTTAAAAAGAATGATTCCCAACAATTCTGAAAATGGTATTTATACAGATTGTTGTACTGCACATCACGGTTTACACACAGTTGTTGTTGTTTTTTTATGATTCCAGTCATTTTCCAAATTCAAAAAGGTTTTCCTAACCCCTGCTTCCATGTAAGACCCTCTACTAGGCTACTTCTTTAGAAACCTCTTATTTAAACCATGAGTTTTCATTGAAATTCGCAATAAGAATAAAGAGCAAATTAAGTTTAGAATCATTTATGAGAATTTGTTATAAGTAAAAATAATGGTGAATTACTGCTTTTGAGGAGGAAGCTGCTTTAAATATTTGTACAGAGGTAGCAGCTTTGAAAATAAAGAAGAAAACCTTAGTGATGAGATTTAAAACTAAATCTCCTTTTGTAAGATCTAAGATCAGAGCTCAGATGCAAGAAATAAAGTGTCTAATATGTACCTAAAAGCCATCTGCCAGCATCTATTTTTATGGAGGCCCAAACGCACTGTTAGGGCGACATTCAGAGAAAATGACAACGGAATCCAGAAAGTACACTAGATAATTGAATGCCCACTGTGTGCTTCTGTGCCAAACTTTTTTTTCATCTAATTTTATTGAATTCAGGGCTTCCTGCTGCTAGGCAAGCACTTTGCCACTTAAGTCACAATCTTAGTCCTAATGTTTTCAGTGTATGTTTAAAATTGTGTCTCATACTAACTTTGCCTAGCCATCCTCAAATTGCATTCCTCCTATTTTTGCCTCCCAAATATCTGGTATTACAAGCATGCACCATCACTCCTGGCTTGCAGCAATCATTTAATAAGTGTAGTTTCCTTCCCCTTTGAGCTGCTCAAAAGGTAAAACATAAATGAAAGAACACAATTGATATGTCAGGTATTGTTTTAGATCAAGGAATTTTATATATCATATTACACTTTGTCCCTTCATCACTCCAAAAAGGTAGTTATTATGAACACTTTACAGTGAACTGAAGCTTATGAATGTGGCCATGCAGCTAGAAAATAATGAAATCTTGATTTAAAATCTCAAATCCAACAATTTACATGAGAATACTTTCAGGTTCTCATTGAGATGGCTTTTCATCTGCATGGAATCTGTACATTTTGGTTCAGTTGTGTAAGTAGATTAGGTGCTGTCTGTGTTGTACATTAAGGGACTTCAGAATAGTCTCATTTTTGACTAAACTGTTGTCTGAAACGGCGTATTTTGAATTGCATTAGAATTTGGTCTAAAAGTTGGCTTCTTTTTTATTTTTTGAAGAAGAAGGCCAACAATCTGTTAGCACCTCCGAATGTGTGGTAGGTTAGATCATTGCTCCTCTAGTCCGTATTCGCTCCTTGTATTGGGATTAGACTTCTCTTTTCTTGGCCATATGACCTTGTAGTTCTGCCCATTAGAAGTAGAGTTTCTCTTTTTCTTTGACTTTGTGATTTCCTGTGGCCAACAGAAAGAGGAAGAAGTGACAGTGTGCCAGTTGCAGGCTAGGATTACAAAAGGCACATTCTTGCTGTTCATCAAGAGCAGAACATGGTTGGATGTGTAAAAGTCTAAGTGGAACAGATGTCAACCCAACCTGCAGCCAAATGCTGAACTGCTCTAACCATCCTGGTCTCGATCAGTTGACCTACAGATCCAATTATTACTTGAAGTCACTGAGTCTAGGGGTCTAAACAAGCAATAACATTAAACATAGTAGGTCAAGCATTCATTAGTATGGTAATTTCTAAAGGAAAGTTTTGCTAGGTATAAGCATGAAGAGCTCAGGATGATGGACATATTCTGGTAATCAAAATGGAAAAGAAGTCTGAAAATCTGATTAACTATAGGGAAAAGTAGAAGACCTAAGATATAAGAAAACATGCATGCTTAAATAAGGATACAGGTTGACCCATTGTAACAATGAGATGTACAAAACACTATGTTGAAAATGAACTTTACAATTTCTGCCGGCGGGGATTGGAGGGAGGGGGGGCGCTGTGGGGAGTATTGTACTTGTAGAGGCAGGAGGGTGGAAGGGAAGGGGTGGTAGGTGAAAAACAAAGGAGGAAGCAAAAATGTTCAATAGGAAATGAACTCATTACCTTGCGCATGTAGCTGTAACCCCTCTGTACAGCATTTTTACAAAAAAAAAAGTACAAAAAAAAGAAAATATGCAAATTAAGTATCTGGAGTCTAGGGATTAAGAGAACATGTACCTATGTACAGTTTGGTGTCTGTATAGTTTCTTTGAGATCTTTAATGAAAAAGGGTAAGTCTTGTTGGTCTGGGAACAATTGAGAATGCTAGAGACACTGAATTATGCAAGCAAACCTGTTCTTGCAAAATTTGAGACTGATTCAACTCATTATCCAAATTCAGAGACAAAGGAATCAAATAGGCCGGAGAAGCTCTGTGTCTCTCGCTCTATGGCTGAATCGTGGTGCTGATAGGTAAAGCAAGATGTCTGAAAATCATTTGCATGAGTTTTGAGTTTAAAGCGAAGGGGCCAGAGGCAGGAAAGAGTTCTGTTTTGCTTTGTCTTTTTGTTGTTGGTTTTTTTTCCTTCTGAAATGACTTAATTTCTGTAGTGCTCTAATAAGCATGCTCTGCTTGATAAGTTGATGGCCGGCTGCATTATGTGTTTGTTTCTCTACTGCTCTTCAGAGCCACAATAGCACTTCAGATAATGGCCCCTGCTTAATTGCCATTGCATAGATGCTATTTGGTCAGATGCCATGCATCTCTCTGGCTCCTGAACCTCTGATCTCCCCAGCAGCAGCATACATTGCCATTCAGGTGGGGAAAAGCAGGACTTCTGAAGCTCCTCTCCTTTTCCCAAACATTCTTCTTAAAACAGCCATAGATTCAAGCTTCTCAGAGGAAGAGGGGGAAAAGATATAAGGTAGAAACGCTTAATATTCCATGTGAAGATGAATGGCTAACTCTCCATTCTCTATCTACAAAAAGAACTACCAAGCTATCATAAAATATGACGATGTAGATCAATATAAAGACACAACCTGATTAGTTACTGAAAAACTCATTGATATATAATATGATGTTATTTTAATTAAACAACGTTGTTTATGTGTATAGAATCTAAATTCATATGTATACAAAGCCAACAGCTTTAAGTGACATGATTTTTTTTTATTAGTAATCACATCTGAGTGGTAAAATAAATTTTAGGAGAGTTAAATTTATATCTTTATACTTTGCCTTACCTTGTTTTTGTAAAAATCACAACTTTTTGTAAGTATTTATTGTGGAAAAAGTAAATAAAAGACATGTTTTTAACTTTATATGACTCATATTTGTTTCAGCTTATTCAAGTCAGTGTAAGCCATGAGATATTCTTTGTTTGTAACAATATTAGATAAACTGTATTTTTAATTTATTTTTAAACTATCTTTAAGTAGTTGTACAGATGATTTGCCGTTTAACAAAATAGCTTATGAATGCAGGATATCTTAATCAATGTCACCTCTTTCCCAAGTTTTTAAATGGGCTGGAGTAATTCATGGAGCTTTGGAGAATCCTCTGGATACCTGGCACCTATCCACAATCATCACTGTAAATATGTTTTATGAGGTTGAATTCAAATGCTTCTACCTAAAGAGGTAATTACATGTCCAACCATTTATTTAACAAATATAAATTCAACATCCGGAGTAGTGGGGCTGTAGTATGAGCAGTAGTAATCACATTCTACCTTTGCTTTCTAACATTTTTTTCCTGTGCACTGTTCTATGGTCTTCATTGTATGAGGTGACCCAGGCCAACTCTTTGAAAATCAGTGAGTGGAACCAGAACCTGGAAAAGTGATTCAAGCACCTTGCAGTAGCTCCAGCATCTTTTCAGGCTTGCAGCTATATCTTTCTCCCTCAGACCTGTGTTCTTGACATTCCATGGTGCATCAAAATTTTAGAAATCTATTTATACTATCTAACTGTGCTTTTTCACTTAAAGGAGAATGACAAAATAACTAGACCAGTACCTGGAATTGGATTCGTCAGCTGTGTTATGGTGGTAAAACCTGGCTGGTCAATAAAATTGTATGAACTGATTTGTTAAGAGTATCTTGACAGCACGTTGAAAGCATGAAGGGGAAGAGGGCGGAGAGCCAAGGCAGCAGGGTGGCAGACTTGAAGTTATTTAGTATCTTGGATCAGAATAGATGTGTGGGATTCTGAAGTGATCACACTGATTGATTCCCTGGTGTCAGGCTACACAGATAGTACTATAGAGCAGTGCAAATAATCCTTTTCCTCTGTTTCATAGTTTATTTAGATAACAAATGGGCTAGTTCTGGTGAGATATGAGGAGAATTATCTTGGATGTATCCTCATACATAAAGAAAATAGTGGAGAAAACAAGGAAGTGTTTGCCCCTTTTCTTGGCTCCATGAAAAGTGATAAACCCTGGGACAATGATAGATGTCTTCTGACCAAGGGAACCAGCTTGAGGTTAAAGTTTATGGAACGAAGTGGCATCTGTGATGGCATGGGCATAATAACTGAATGGACAAGCCTTCATCTTGTTAACTTTCTACTACAGAAGATAATTAATGCCCTCATAGATGAAGTCTATTACATTTAGGTTTTCTGATACTGGCTGCCAACAGCTTTCAAGTGATATTGGTTCCCAGAAGGCTAAAGTAGGGTCATTCGAGGTGAAGGAAGATTCTGATAATAAAAACATTTACTTCTGTTTTTTTTCCTTTCTGAGAAATAACCCTTCCTGGGAACACATTGCAACATAGCATCACATAGATCAGAACTTCTCAAGCATTAATATAGACTCTTGTGGGGAACTTGTTGAAATTCAGATTTTATTCTGTAACTAGCTCCCCAGTGATGCTGGCATTGCTCATCTAGAGCACACTTGCAGTAAGAGCAAGAGTGTAGAAAGAAAAAAATTGGATGTTGAGACTATATGTACTAATTTAAGCTCTAAGAATGTTCTCCATCACAGGATGGAAATACTTCACAAATTATTAGTCAATAGACAAATGATGGTGATGGTGATGATAACGATGATACTTAATAAGACTGCTGATGAAAATGAAAGCTACATGTTCATATAGGTAATATGGGAAATGAGGTAGTTAATAATACTGACTTAGAACTACATAGATCCCAACTTGTGGATATATTTCCTACTACCTACATGACTTCAGAAAAATATACCTCACGTATTTCTACCCCAGTTTGCTCATCAGCAAAATGTGAATGTGTTAGTGCCATCAGTTTTAAAGATTATGAGAAAAAGTTAACCTATACTGAAGTACTTAGAAATGTCCAGCCAATGTTCTAGCAGCAGAAGTAATAAAAGTAGCAATATCTTTATAGACAGGTATTGGTTATATGTCTTTTTGTATGGCCAAACTCTTTGTCACAATGAAACTTCTCTTTGAGTCTTATCTGCTACTTCCTAAATTGGAATCTAATTTTGTACCTAAACCTGGATCTAATTTTGTTCTTGTAATCTGCAATGCCACTTTTCATACTGACCTCTAAAAGCCAGTATGACTTAAACTCCAGAATCAACTGCTAAAGGCCATATATAAAATTTAGAAGATATACACCATACTCTGGGATTTTAGTGGCATTTAACAACCTAAACTGGGATGATAGAAGCAATGAGAATCATATCTACTGAGAACTCTGTATGACAATTCTGTAGATAGCAGGAAAACTCTGACCTAAAGATTTCCCATATCGTTTTTTCTTACTCTGTACCTACTTCTTTTCTTTTCTTTCTTTTTTTTTTGGGTGGGGGGAGGGTCATAGAGCTTGAACTCAGGGCTTGGGCTCTATCCCCCAGCTCCTTAGCTCAAAGCTAGCGCTCTACCACTTTGATCCACAGATTCACTTCTGGTTTGCTAGTGGTTAATTGGTGATTAGAATCTCATGGATTTCCTGCCAGTGCTAACTATGAACCATGATCCTCAGATCTCAGCTTCCCGAGTAGCTAGGATTACAAGCATGAACCACCAAAGCTCAATTTCCCTACTACTTTTCCTCTCATCTCTGTCTTCAGGTTTTTTGCTGTCTTTTCCATAAGGAAAATCATCCTAAGAGCTGTACACAGCAAACAAGTGTCTGGTTCAATGTATGAAAATGGTGTTACTGGCATTGTGTCTTACCAAGAGCTCTTTTTTTCCCCAATCCCATTGCTTGATCATTTGTTTAATTGTCTCAATTTACTGGTTGACAAGTAAACTAGAACCCTAACATCTAAATTCCCCAACTGTATGAGATTTTTTAGTTTCTGAGATCTGCCTTTAATTCTGCTTCAGCTACCCAGAATTAAATAAAACCATGCCACAAAGCTGTTCTACATTCATGACTGATGCCTCAGAACTTCTCGTTCCCTTTGCCCAATCCATACTCTCCTAAGATTTTTCATGAGAGCCCTATGTATCAACTTCTTTCTGGATTTACTCCATCATCTAATGAAGATGAACTCAGCTACTTTAATGCTATCATCTCAATCACTTTGGAACCGCTTGTTTGATGTATCTTCAGTCATGTTCTTCTGTCAATTCACAACCTTGGGTCACAGCCATAATTCAGTCTCTTTACTTCTGGGTTTTGAATTTCACTGAGAAACTTAAACAAGAACCAAACCAAAATACTGATTAGAATCAGTACCAAATGATCCCTGTCAACTCCCTATCACATTCCCCATAGCAGCTGTTTCAAATCTTTTCCCACACATTTTTCAGGCCTCTGCTCCCATTCCTTTTGAGAAATGTTCATAAATGCTAATGCACAAACATGTCTCCTGGGGTCCTTGTTAAAATATTTTACAAAATGTTCCTGATGTTACTGTTTTAGAAATCTTACTTTTGAATAGGAAAGTCTTATATTTCATCCTTTTGTGCTTTTTCTGTAACTTGATCAAAGAAACAATTCTTTTTATCTTCATTTTCTTCTTCTCCATTATCTCTTTTCCTAGGCCCAATTAGACATGTTTAAATCTACTAACTACAAACTTCCACAAAATTCACAGGTTCTTGTAAAAACATTTCTCAAAATGTGTTTTATGGAATACAGATTACTTCAGGTGGACTATTCCATAGAAAGAGTAATTCCATGGTCAGATGAATTTGGAAATGCTATGTTAAATATGGTTTCAGTGATGCTTTATGATAGTACAGTACTTGATACTTGTATTTGCCCGGGCACCAACTCTAGAATTTATTCTTCATAAATACTATTTTAGAACTGTTAAGGCAACTCAAGCTTCCTTTCAAGGACCCATTCTCCAAGCTATATTTTATATGGGTTACCTCAAACCCATCAACATCTCTTAGGTCAGTAATCTCTTTCACTTCAATTTTTGCTCACTACTCAACTGAAGTTTCTCCTTCAAGAAAAATAAGCTATTGAACATCTTGTTCTATTAATAAAATTTAAACTTTCTATTGTTCTATATAAAAGTAGATGCAAACAAAAAAAGCAATATTACCCAATATTCTATTACCCAAAATTCCTTGTACATCTACTTACAATAATAATAACAAGAAGAAGAAGAAGAAGAAGAAGAAGAAGAAGAAGAAGAAGAAGAAGAAGAAGAAGAAGAAGAAGAAGAAGAAGAAGAAGAAGAAGAGGAAGAAGAAGAGGAAGAAGAGTAGGAGGAGGTAGAGGAGGAAGGAGGAGAAGTTTTCCTGTATAGATTACTATGGATTGAATGAATACTAAGTCTTGGAAGGAAAATTATCAATAAAAAACTTACACTTAGGATAAAGTTTAGATCCTAAAACTAACCAAAATTTTATTTTTTAGAAAATGCGAGGTGGAAAAATAGTCATTTCTTTGTTTTGTCAGTCATAGGGTTTGACTTTTTTATTGTGAAAATACTGTACAGAGGGGTTACAATTACATGGGCAAGATAATGAGTACATTTCTTATTAAGCATTGTAGCCTCCTCCTTTGTTTCCCCTTCCCATCCCATCCTCCTCCCCCCCCCCAAGGTTGTAAAGTTCCTTTTCGACATAATGACTTGTAAGTCTCATTGTTGTGATGGGTCCACCTGTATCCCTATTTAAATGATTTGTTTTTTCCCTTCCCCTCCACAAATTATACCAACATCAAATACAGTGAAAGCAGGGGTTATACCGTGGGGGAGGGACATACAAAGCAACAGAGAAATAATCTTATAAATCTGTTAGAAACAATCACATGAAAGCAAAAAAACATTTGAATACATACCTTAGGGTTCATTTCCCTAACATCACCTTATCTGATCTTTTCTGCTTGACTCAGACATATGCTAGTTATTGCAAATAAGGGAAACCATGGGACCTATGTTTCTTTGGGCTTGGCTTATTTCACTTAATACAATTTTTTCCAAGTCTTTCCATTCTGACTAGCACTCTACCACTTTTTTTTAATTGTGAAAATACCGTACAGAGGAGTTACAATTAATGGGCAAGGTAAAGAGCACATTTCTTGTCAATCATTGCTGCCTCCTCCTTCGTTTCCCCTTACCATCCCTTCTCATCCCCACATCCCAGGTCCCCCACCCCCCTGCCAAAGTTGTAAAGTTCGTTTATCGACATAACATCTTGTACATCTCATTGTTGCAATGGGTCCACCTCTATCCCTATTTAAACAATTTGTTTTTACCCTTCCCCTCCACAAATTATACCAACATCAAATACAGTGAAAACAGGGATTATACCATGGGGGAAGGACATACAATGCAACAAAGAAATATGAATATGTTAGAAACAATCGCAAGAAAGAAAAAAACATTTGAGTCCTTATCTTGGGATTCATTTTGCCTAACATCAACTTATCTGACCATTTCTGCTTCTCTCAGACATATACTAATTATTGCAAAAAAGGGAAACCATGGTACCTATGTTTCTTTGGGCCTGGCTTACTTCACTTAATATAATTTTTTCCAAGTCTTTCCATTTCCTAACAAATAGAGCAATGTCATTCTTTCTGATGGAGGCATAGAATTCCATTGTGTATATATACCACATTTTCTTGATCCATTCATTTACTGAGGGGCATCTGGGTTGGTTCCATATCTTAGCTATAGTAAATAATGCTGCAATAACCATAGTCGTGCTGGTAGCTTTAGTGTGGTTTTGTTTGTGAACATTTGGGTAAATGCCCAAAAGTGGGATTGCTGGGTCATAGGGGAGCTCTATGTGGAGTCTTTTGAGGAACCTCCATACTAACTTTCCAAAGTGGTTGAACAAGTTTACACTCCCACCAACAATGAAGTAAGGTTCCCTTCTGTCCACATCCCCTCCAGCATCTGTTGTTGTTAGAGTTCTTGATTTTGCCATTCTAACTGTGGTGAGGTGGAATCTCAATGTTGTTTTGATTTGCATTTCTTTTTTGGCTAAGGAGGTTAAGCATTTCTTCATATGTCTATTGGCCATTCTTATTTCCTCTTCAGAGAAGTTTCTCTTTAAGTCTTTAGCCCACTTATTTATGTGGCAGTTGTTTCTTTGAGGATTTGTTGTTGGGGATTTAATTTTTTGAGGTCCAGGTATATTTTAGTTTATGAGACCCTTGTCTGTTGTATGGCTAGTGAAGATCTTCTCCTAATCCGTGGGCTTTCTATTGATCCTGCTAGCTATGTCCTTTGCCATGCAGAAGCTCTGCAATTTCGCCCAATCCCATTTGGCCAACCTTTCTTTGATTTGTTGTGTTTCTGGGTCTCTATTGTCAAAAAACAAACTTTACAACTTTGGCTGGGATGGGGGGAGGGGGGGAGAAATGGGAAGGGATGGGAAGGGGAAACAAATGAAGAGGCAACAATGTTTGATAAGAAATGTACTCATTACCTTGCCCCCTTGCCCATGTAATTGTAACTCCTCTGTACGGGATTTTCACAATTTAAAAAAATTTTCGGCCTGTGCCAAGGAGACCTAAGGTTTCTCCTATTCAGTCCTGTAATGTTTTTAGAGTGCCTGCTTTGACTCCGAGGTCTTTGATCCATTTAGAGTTGATTCTGGTGCAGGGTGATATATAAGGATCTAGCTTTAGTTTTCTACAAGTAATTAACCAATTTTGCCAGCACCATTTACTGAAGAGACTGTCTTTCTTCCATTCTAGTTTTTTAGCTCCTTTAGCAAAGATTAGATAGCTATAGGTCTGTGGGTTCATTTCTGGGCTTTCAATTCTATTCCATTGGTCCTGAGGTCTGTTCTTGTGCCAGTACCAAGCTGTTTTGATTATTATGGCTTTGTAGTAGAGTTTGAAATTTGGAATTGATATTGCTCCAGCACTGTTCTTTCTGTTAAGGATCATTTTTGGTATTCTGGGTCTTAAACCATCTTAACAGGCCCATATCAAGCATTGAAATAGAAACAGCAATGAGACCTCCCATCTAAGCAAAGCCCAGGACCAGATGGATTTACAGTGGGATTCTACAAGGCCTCAAAGCAGAGCTCACACCAATACTCCTCCAACTCTTCAATGAAATTGAAAGAGAAAGTTCACTACCAAACTCATTCCATGAAGCCATCATAACCCTAATCCCAAAACTAAGCAGGGACTCATCAAATAAGGAGAACTATAGACCCATTTCTTTGATGAACATTGATGCAAAACTTCTCAAACAATTTTGGCCAATCAACTTCAACAATTCATCCAAAAAATCATTCACCATGATTAAACAGGATTCATTTCAGAGATGTAAAGCTGGTTCAATATATACAAACCAATTAATATTATTCATCACATCAAGAAGAGCAAGGATAAGAACCATATGGTTATCTCAATAGATGCAGAGAAAGCATTTGACAAGATCCAACACCCCTTTATGATGAAGGTTCTGGAAAAATCAGGAATCCAGGGAACATTCCTCAATACAGTAAAGGCTGTATATGACAAACCTACAGCCAGCATTATACATAATGGTGAAAAACTAGATCCATTTCCTCTTAACTCAGGAACAAGACAAGGATGTCCACTCTCTCCACTTCTCTTCAATCTAGTATTAGAATGCCTATCTATAGCAATAAGACAAGATGCAAACATAAAGGGGATCCAAATAGGGAAAGATGAAGTAAAATTCTCCCTCTTTGCAGATGACATGATCTTGTATTTAAAGAATCACACGGATTCCACTCGCAAATTACTCGAGCTGATTCAAAACTTTGGCAAAGTAGCAGGGTATAGAATTAACCCTCAAAAAGTCAATGGCTTTTCTGTATGCCAACAATGAGAAAAGTGTGGCTGAAATTAGGAAAGCAATTCCATTCGTAATAGCCCCACAAAAAAATAAAATACCTAGGAATTAACTTAACCAACAAAAGTGAAGGAGCTCTATAATGAAAACTTTAAAACCTGAAAAAAGGAAATCAAAAAGGAACTTAGAAAGTAGAAAAAGCTCCCGTGCTTCTGGATTGGAAGGATCAACATTGTGAAATTGGCAATATTTCCCAAGGCTATCTACACATTCAGTGTGATACCTATGAATATTCCAGCCTCATTCTTCAAGGAAATAGAAGAGGCACTCTATCACTTTTTGAGTCACAGCTCCACTTTGGGTTTTGTGGTGATTCATTGGAGATAAGAGTCTCACAAGCATTCCTGCCCAAGCGAGCTTTGAACCACAATTCTCATATCTTATCCCCTTAAGCAGCTAGGATTACAGGCATGTCCACCAGTGCCTGGCTAAGTACAATTTCTCTTAATAAGTTCTAGATTACTTCAGTTTGAACTTTCAGTGTTTGTGTTGTTGATGAATAATTTTTAAAATAGTTTTGTTATATTTAGTTGTATACTGCATTATGAAATCTATGTATTTCAAGAGGTCATGTTGTACAAAATAAATGATTTATTAAGTAGGAAGACAAATAAATATCTATAAACACTAAAATTACAGTGCTCTCACTCTGAGAAGCATATGGGAACTCACAATGCTGAGGGCAAACATCTTGTAAGCTCTCAGCTCGGGCCCATTCTTGGGACCAGGATCCCAGTGAAAGGGCTAGCAGTCACACTGAGTTAATTGCTATCTATTTCTATTTCTTTTCTTATTTTTGACTGAGTGGTTATAGTTAAATATATATAAATTATGCAAATGTAATGTCAGTGTTCTCATAATAACAGTGTCAAACACATGCAAGTTACTTAGATGTTCCTGCTTGAGATAGAAAGTTCGGGATTTCTCAGAAAGCCTGGAAGTCAAGGCCTACAGAGTAGTGTAATGTAATATGGAAAGGTTGTCATACAACATTGAATAATGTAATAAACATATTTCTGCTGAAATCCTTAAGCTAATCATTTCCAGATCCTAATGATATCCATATATTCAAGGCTACATATCTTGTTCATAATTCCTTATTACTTTTTATGGACTATTTCTGAATAAAAGAATAAGGGAGCTTCTCAATCCTTATTGTCATTTGGCTCTCAGTTCTTCCTTAGGCAGATTAATCATGAGAATTATTCTGCAATTCTATAATATTCATTTGACCCTTACAAGTAACAGTGAAATGGAAAGATTGTTTATATTCCCCAGAATCTGTTTCTGTGGTTATTGTATGCTTTCCCTACCCTATGTCACAAATAAATGGTGGTTTTGAAGAAGATATTTCTAAAGTAAAATGTGTGGTTAGCCTCTCATACCTCCTACCTCAGAATTAAACTGGACTAACAACTTATTCTTGATGTATTTGAGTAAGCTTATCTCCCCTCCTGCTTAAGGGTATTCCTGGGAGATGATTGAAAATTTTAAGATATGAAAACATGCTGGAGCTATAATAAACAACTCAGCACTGTGCATTCTAAGGTGGACAGATTCTTGGTAGGCAGCCCTAATTGTTGCAATCTCTTTTAGGTGTTCTAATGCACTCAACTGAATTATGCACCACACTGCTTCTGAATGACACAGCCATTTCTGACTCCATTAATATGGAAGATTTCAGCCAAATGCTCTTAAACGATAGCTTCTCTTTATTTGTAATTTCAGACTCTATTGATTTCCTTCTGTTCCCTTCATTATGATTTCAATTGATTACCTTGGCAACTGCAATAACAATGATTGCACTTGACACTGTCTGAGACTCTTGAGATGGTATTTGAATAGGAATGGTATAATTTGGGGGAAAGTGCCTGCGAGAACCTGTCATTAACAACACACTTACACTTTACTTTTATTGACTTTCCTCTCTTTTGAGTAGGCCCTTGTCAGAGTTGGTTGTTAACAGGACTACAGTAGTAGTTCAGATTTCTAGGGCTTTACAGAGGTAAAAGATTCTTATTATTAAAGGCTATGGAGTGGGTTTGTGTATATACACACATACACACATGGTATACTGTCTCTGTCTGTGCATCTGTAGCTGTTCCTGTTTTGTTAATGTTGTAAGCTCTGTGATTTACCATTCAGGTCACTGCCCCAACAAGGGTGAATATTTGATGGTCAGGGAACTCTTAAGGCATTAGCACTCAGATCAAAGACTCCAGCCAAGATTTGATAATGAATTCTGTACTATGGCTTTATTAGGCTTTTAAGAAAGAAGGAAACAAACAAACTTGTTTTATGTCATTGTCACACCACAGAATTTAAAATTCAAAGGCTCAACCATGGATTGCAAGCTGTGAATTTTAGGCAGTCTCTTAGGTCACCACTTGAGCTCAGCTGGCCCTTACTGAAAGACTGTTTTCTCTATGAGATTCATGGAGAATTTCAGCTGTGCAACACAAGGGCATCTGTGGTCACACTTTCCTAAGTTTCTTTCTTCCAGGATTGCTTTAATTAAGTCACCACCCAATTATCCTTTTGAAAATTGCACAAGTCTTCTGGGCCAGGAGGAAGCATTTTCCATGATCTAAGGCCTCACAATAGTTAGGAATACTAAGTTTCAGTGAGTTTTTGCCGAGAGGCCTTTGTTGCGTTCATTCTTTGGAAAGAAACTGTAACACCGTTTCCCACTAAAATATTTGGCTAATTTATACAAGATTTTCTGGCAAACTTAGCGTGATAGGAAGTACCTTGACTTAGAACTCCATAAATGAAATGTCTAACCTCACTTCTGTCATGGACTGTCTGAGCTTCTGGAATTCCCTCTACTCTCCTAGGCCTCACTTTACTCACCTGTAAAGCCTAAGGATTCTATTTGATCATGTCTATAGCCAATGCTCACTATAAATTCAAATGTTTGAGAAAGTAACTTGGTGAGCCAGCTTATTACATATAAATGTTAGTGAATTTAAATAAGAGAGGAAGTGCCTGGCATAAAATGTGCTTAGTGTTTGCAAAATCTGTAAGTTTGAAAGCAAACAAACAAATACCAAAGAAGCTTCTTGAATTGGGGCTATTTTCTTTTCTCTTCAAAGTCATTCATCCTTGCCCTTGCCTGTATAGCTCCATTGCTTTCGTTGAGCTGAAAACTAATTAGATTTGATCAACTATTTCCTGTTTGTTTGGAGGACAAAGAATCTGAGTTTCAGCCTCAGTACAATCAATTTTTACTTTGATAGCTCTTCAATTTTGCCCCAGTGTAGTGTGAAAATATGGACATAGCGACTGAGCAGGGGAAGTCCCCGGCATTGCCAATTCCAGATCAGAGAATGACAAAATCAGCGTTTGGAGGATTACTCTACTACATCATTGGCTGAGCTGAGACTTGCATGACTCAATTTCTCAGGAGACGCTAAATATAAGCCAGTTGGTATTTTACCTGTTGACTCAATATTGTACCTCCTACCATGTGATAGGAGATCAGGGAGGAAAGGAACCCACGAAGGTCAGTCTCCAAGGGAAAAGAAAATGGGAGAGAGAGAAAAAAAAAGACAAGACAGATTCAGAAAGATTAAGTCAGGTTCTGTTCTGAGTTTCCTTTTCTGAGGAGTCTGTCTTCCCAGAACTGTAGATTCACATTTGTCCCATCCTTCATCACTGCCAAAATGAAATCAGTATCTTCTGAATGAAAAGTCTCCATGTTTACTGAATTGAAGAATGCCTGTCATTCACCAGCCTCCATATTCAGAACTGTTTGCCTTATCAGTGGATAATCATGCTGCTGAAGGTACTTAAAGGGATGTGGATGGATGATAGCTTTGCTTTCTGTGGACACTGAAGAGTCAAGGCAAGGTATGATTGCAATCATAGAAACCCCCTGTGGGAAAGAAGCTTGGCCTCACTAACAAACCTACTCATGTTTCATTGTCAATTAAACACAACCCCTACAGGCAGTTTAAGAGAAAACTGGTGACAACCATATTTTGCTTACAGAACTGCTAGAGGACAAGGAGAAAAGCAGGTTTTGAGTCCAGACTTCTTGACTAACTCTTCACCACAGAAATTGGCAATTGCTTCCTCTAAGAAGACTTAGAAAACAGAAGTGACTAGATGGTGCCAGAAAAGAGTTGGATATTGTTAGTCGTTTTGCAGTTTTTCATTAATATTGCAGTCTTCTTAGAAGAAGAATAAGACATAGATATTATTACTTCCTTATGTCAATGAGGAAACAAACTCAAAGGAATTGGCAGGGTTTATAAAAATAGTACGAGATAAACAGAAGTGATGGGGTATATTACATGAACTTAGAATATTAGAATATTCTTGCCATTAGAACATAGCTTCCTCCTGGAAAACTAAAAGTTAGAAAAATCTTATCTGTGAGATCAAACCATTATATTTTTGGTTGTGTTTGTGAAAATGTGGAGGTGATTTTGCCCCAGTTAAGAACTAACTTTTGCTTTTTAAATTTTTTATTTATTTATTGATTGGTTGGTTGGTTGGTTGGTTGGTCATGGGGCCTGAACTCTGGGCTTGGACTCTATCCCTCAGCTCTTCAGCTCAAGGCTAGTGCTCTACCACTTGAGCTCCAATGCCACTTCTGGTTTTTTTCTGCTTAAGTGGTGCTAAGGAATCGAATCCAGGGCCTCATGCATGCAAGGCAAGCACTCTATCACTGAGCCACCTTCCCAGCCCCCCTTTTTATTAAATAGTATTTAGGTAACAGAGAAATTGTGATTACTAAACACCTGGTATTTGATAAATACTATTAAGTTCTAGTATTATCCACATTTCATGGGAATGAAAACAAAAAAAGCAGCATATGTCAGATTTTTGGAAATTTCTTATCAAAAGATGTTTAACTTTGTTGATCATATAAATAAATTATGTGATTGTTTTTAAAAAAGGTTTGTGTTAGCTAAAAGAAAATATTGACTAAAGCTTTTGAATTTTTTTTATTATCTTTAAGTAACTGTACAAAGGAGTTCCCATTCTACCAAACAGTCTATGAATAGAAGGTGTCTGACAACATTGTCACCCATCGCTCCTAACCCATCCCTTCTAACTTTTGCTTTAAAACATTTAAAATTTATCTTTAAATAGTTGTACAAAGGGATTTCGGTTCAATGTGCCCTTCATGAGTATAGCGTGACTTGGTCAGTGTCTATCATTTGCTATGCTCATGCTGACTAGTGTTGCATTTTGGAGCTCAGTGGTTATGGTTAATAACTGCAAATACTTGTTTTGGGACTACATTGAAGACCCCACAATCAATCCTGGATTTTCTCTTCCACTGTCAATGCCTCTTTGCTGGGATAGTTTTCCAAACAATGGCTACTCAGTCTGCAATACTGGCACAAAACTTGGTATGAGCACATTTCCCTTGTGCTGGTGCTCCTTTGCAATCGTTGCTTGCATCCTTACTCTTCTGCCAGAAAATGTGTCCTTTCATGGGGGCATTTGAAGGAGATGCTTTTTTGTTTAGTGATTTTCTGCACCAGCAGTTTCCTTATTTAGAGATTGAAATGGATATACTTCACCTTGGGAAGTGATGTTCTAGAGTCTGTCCCTTTTCTGTGAGCAGCCAGGTGTCAGGGACATTGAAGACTTGGGATAAAATAGGACATAGCTGGGCAGAAGAAAAAAAGGTTTGTGGGAAGAACATCAGGTCCAAGGAGTTGAGTCTGGCTATCACTTTCACAAAATGAAAGAAAATAACCAGCTTTGTGTGCCAGGACTGGGAAACCCTATAGAATGTATAAAGTCAGCAATGTGGTTTCTACTAGGGTCTTTTAAAATCTACTTGTCGGTGGGAATCTTTTATGTTTATGGAAGTGCCACTGGTATAAAACATTAGTAAGACAATCTGGAGAACATGATGGAAACATTAGTGAAGGGATTTAACCCAAAGGGAATGTTGAATTAGAAAGTGGAAAGGCACAACCAACTTGAAATTTGTCACAATACTGGAATTGTTGCATTGAGTGACAGTCATTAGACATCAATATATATATATCATATATCATATACATATTATACTCTCTTGTAAGCACATTGTACATTGAATTAAGCGACTAGAAACTTAAAAATAAAATGCAGAGAAGAGGAAATGAGAATAGCCAATAGACACATGAAGAAATGCTCAACTCCTCTGGCCATAAAAGAAATACAACTCAAAACAACATTGAAATTCCACCTCACCCCAGTTAGAATGGCTATAATCAAGAACTCTAATAACAATAGATGCTGGAGGAGAGGTGGCCAGAAGGGAACCCTACTGCATTGTTGGTGGGAGTGTAAACTTGTTCAACAACTCTGGAAAGCAGTATGGAGGTTTCTCAAAAGACTACACATAGAGCTCCCCTATGATCCAGCAATTACCCAAGTGATCATAAACAAGGCCATACTAAAGCTAC
Source organism: Dipodomys spectabilis (assembly GCF_019054845.1). Taxonomy (NCBI): domain Eukaryota; kingdom Metazoa; phylum Chordata; class Mammalia; order Rodentia; family Heteromyidae; genus Dipodomys; species Dipodomys spectabilis. Next base: position 20,461,445 of record NW_024870775.1, read on the forward strand.
CAGCACAACTATGTTTATCACAGCATTATTAACCACAGCTAAGATATGGAAGCAGCTCAGATGCCTCTCCATAGATCAATGGATCAAGAAAATGTGGTGTATATATATATACATATATATATGTGTGTGTGTATATATATATACACACACATATGTCTATATACATATATAACGGAATTCTGTGCTTTCATCAGAAAGAATGACACTGCCCCATTTGTCAGGAAATGGAAAGACTTGGGAAAAATCATATTAAGTGAAGTAAGCCATATCCAAAGAAATATTTTCCTTATTTGCAATAATTAGTATATATCTAGGATAATCTTATCAGATGAGCAGAAAAGCTCAAAAGTTATGTACATATGACCATACAAGATGATGCTAAATGAAATGAACTCCAACAAAAGATTTTTCTTTGTTGCTGTTTTTAATGTACTATGTGATTTTTTTCTTTGTTTCTTTTGTATGTTCTTCCTCCTATGGTATATCCCTATTGTCACTATATTTGATTTGGTACCTTGCAACTTGTATGTATATTTGTCTAATTTGGGGAGGGGAAGGGGAATAACAAAATGTTGAAACAAGAACACAGGATGACCTGTTGCAACAATGAGACTCACAAGACACTGTGTTGGAAATGAACCTTACAACTTGGTGGGGGAGGAAGTAGGGGAGGTGGGGGAGGGAAGGAATAGTAGGAGAAAAACAAAGGAGGGGGTAACAATGCTTGACAAGAAATGTACTCATTACCTTACTCATGTAACTGTAACCCCTCTGTACAGCATCTTTACAATAAAATAAAATGTAAAAAGAAGTGCAGATTAGTCATCAGATGGTTCTGGACTCAGATCCTCACTCTTTTACTGACAGATTGTACGCCTCTGGAAGAGTCACTGAACCTTTATGGCTCATTTGTAAAATGAAAATACTAATAGTAGTAGAGTATCAGTACTAATTACATGAAGAATTTAAGTATATATAGGCATATAAAACACATGAGAAATGGCAGTTATTAGCACTCTTACTTAACTAAAAAGACTACATCAGTTATGTTAGCATTACTTTTGTTTATTTTTGTTTGTCTGCTTTGTTATTTGCTTATTTCTCTGGTCATGTAGTCTCTATTTCATAAAGGTTATCATTTTGCTTCTAGATATGTTCTAATGGGCATGGTAGTAGAGAAAGGGTTAAGGGATGGCATATTGTCATCTCTAAACATGACTAAATCTGTAATTACTTTGTTCTAGAGGTGTGTGCTGCATCTCAATTGATTGTTATTGGTTCACTGACACTCTGACCTTAATGATCTATAGACTCTTAATTGCCATAGTATATATTATTTATTCTACAGTGTTTGGCACTTTCTATAGCATTTGTTTTTTTTTTTAATTAGTTGTTTTGGAAAGAAGACTTGGCCAAGAATTACGATTGGCTTTACATGAGTTCATTTTATCCTATATGTTTTTTTTATTATTTTTCAAATTAAAATTTTCTCCCAACTCTAAGAGAAATCCTATTTTTCAATGATTGACATCAAAATCATAAAGTTGATGATAATACCAGACAGTTATAGATATACTTTTTTATCATTTACTGGGTATTGTTCTAAGCATCTTAAAGTGATTAACTTACTAATTCTCACTGAAGTGATTATTCCGTTGTGATCTCTAATATATAGACAAATAGTATCATTCTTAGGTCAGGAAATGAGAGACAATAGACTTGCTGAGGCCCATCTTTAGTTATGCCCATTGCATGGAGGAAAAATATATGGTCCCAAGAGGACTCACCTAAATGGAGCCAGAGACATGGCCACCTAATAACTATTTATGAAAGTCCCAGAAGGAATTCAGACTTACAGTTGGGTAATACTTGCAAGTGCAATTAAATCCTGACACTATAGAGGAAGAGTATAGTGAAAGAAATGAATATATGGTAGCTACCTTCTGGGCTCATGCCATCCTGCTTTGTTCAAATCTTAGAATTCTAAATATGAAATTTGTCTTGCTAGAATGATAGCAGATGCAATTGTGTGCTACGGTTCTTTAAACAGACTTATGGTGTGTAACTCAGGCTGCAGAAATGTTAAGGGTAGGCTTTGTCCAGTGTCACTAAGCTAGAAAGCCAAAGTTCTATGGTTTGAACATAGCCACTTCAACTGAATTTCCTTGCTCACATAGCAGCACAGTAGTTGAATTTTAGGAGCCTGAATAGGATAAGACATCTTAACTCATCTGTATCACCACAGGGGAAAAAATCTTCCTTTAATACCTAAAATCTTTGCACTACTAGGGGGAAACAATATGGTAATCCAAGTGGCAATCACCATATTTTGTTCAAAAAGACAATCAGATCTCAGAGGCCATTTAAGAAGTAAGAGATAGAGTGGGTGACTGAATCAACCATAAGGTAAATGTACTTTTAACTATCAGAAGTATCGGGGACGTAACTATCAGAAGAATCGAGACCTAACTCACATTTGTTTGGGAGAAAATTAGGGTTCCATTACAAAAACCAAAAGTGAAAAGGCGCTGATGTGGTAAGATGAACCTGGAGTTTAGTATCAGAATTGGATTTGAATCTACATAATTGCTGAGGGCTCATGATAAGAAATGTACTCATTATCTTGCCCATCTAATTGTAACCCCCCTGTACAGTATTTTCACAATAAAAAATAAATAAAAATTAAAAAAATAATTGCTGAGGGCTTTTATTAATTTATTTAATCTTATCAGACCTTTGCTTCTTCAGGTTTAAGTACAGAAAAGACAGAAATCCTATGTTAAACATTATGCAGTTAGTATAATACTTGCCACATTGAAGGTCCCCATCAATGGAGTTCAAAACAGTAAAAGATATAGAAGCAGTAAGGAAATGTAATATAAAAATAATACTGATCATCCTTAATATTCATAGAGCATTTATTGCATGCCAGGCATATACTTTCTCTTCTGAGAGGTTAAGTAAATTGTCCAAAGTCACTACAACGATAAATGATAGAGACTCTGAACCAGAAGTCATACAACTTTTTAAGTAAATGACCAGGTAGTAAATATTTTTGGGCTTCCCAGGACAGATGGAGTCTGTCAGAGCGACTCCATTGGACCTTTATGTAACAAATGTGTCTAACAATATGTAACAAAATAAAGCTTGGTCTAATAAATCTTTATTTGTGAACATGAATACTAACATTTTACATTCAGTGTTCCATGTCATGAAGAATTCTTTTTATTTTGGCTTTTAATTTTAGGCCTAGCTACTTGGAAGACTGAAGTCTGGAAGATTGTAACTCAAAGCCAACCCAGTAACGCAGAAAATCAAACAAAAAGTCTGCGATATTGCATCTCCAAAATAACCAACAAAAAGCCAGGCTGGGACATAGAGCACTAGCTGAGCAAGCAAGCCAAGAAATCAGAGAGCCCTGAGTCTAAAGCCTGGTAGAAATTATGTCCCAGATATAGGCAAGCCTTAGTTTTCCTGTTCCTGTTTTATAGTGAGCTTCTTCTTCCTGGTCCATGTGACTTTACTAGGTACAGAAACTGACTTTGAGGAAAAAATATGTATGTGGGGGTGGGGAGGAAGTGAGAGAAAAACTCTTAGAAAGGGTAATAAGACCTAAGGAGAGAGGGAATCCAAACATCATCATTGAGGAAAGCCCATTTAAAGTTATTTATAAATTTTGTTATATAGCAAGCTTTGTCAGCTGAGGTAAGCAATGAAACACAGCCTGATCTTGCGTTATAGGAGCTAAGAATGAAGAAAGAAGTATCAGCAGGTAGCTCCTTATCCGGAGTAAGTATCTATCAGTGATAAAGAACTGACAAACAGCAAAGTCATTGTATCTGTCATTTGTATTAATGATGTATCACACATGCATATTCTCATTACCATTAGAGACATTTGTGAAGTCCCCATTTTAGGCATTAAATGTAATCATAGGTTCAAAACTACACATAGAATGATTTTGTTCTGTAAAGAGCTCACAATTTTAAGAAAAAATTTCCCCAGCTATCAGTTTAGTCCTTCTTTTCAGTAGTACAGATTGGAGTAAATGCCAAAAATTCTATTTGTGGGGGGTTTTTAATTTGTCTAAAACTAACATCTAGACTAGGTAAGGATGTCTGTTAATTCCATATCTGGGACCAAGCTTGTTCTAGTCAGTTAAAGTGGCTGATCTTATGGAGCTAATCTCTTACCTCCCATTCATTTCTTTCTTCAATGAAGATCATTTTAATCATTGTTCCATGACAACAGTCTCATTAAGATGGAAAAGTAAAAGGGTAACAACAACCCAAAATAGAAAAAGGAAAGGGATTTGAATCATTTCAAATTCCCTCTACTACTTAGAAGTATTCTGAAACATGAATGTGCAGGACTTATCTGTAGGGATGAATTTCAGAAAAGATCTGGACACTCAGGTGTTCATCTAAAAGTCACCTAGGATCAGTTCTAATACTTTCTCTTTTATAAGTTTCTTAGAGAAATCTCTACTCAATTCAGAAAAAGCCCACAACATTTCACACATTGCCCTAGATGTTTTTTGTAGAGAAAAATGAGTGCTTGTGGGGAAAACTATGTACTATCTAGCTCATCCCTTACCACATGGAAGTGGTGGACAGCTGAAAGAAATGTAGTCATTACAGATCTAGGCAGAGCAAATTTCACCAAGTAGGTTTGCAACTGACTATGTCTACCTTAAGAAGTTACTTTTACCTACTTTGTCTGATCCTGATCTACAACTGTGCCTATCTATTGGACTCTTGTTTGAGTTTTAATATCTGACAAGTTTCCTCATTAAAAGTGTTCGATTAAAACCATTTAGAAACTTTCCCTTTTATCTATATAGCATAAAATACTTTCTTCCGGTTTGCAGATTAGTGATTCTCTTCTGGCCAGTATCTCTGTCACCAATGTCACTTGCCCAAGTAGAGATAAATAGACATTATGCTTGCCTTTCTTATTTCTATAGTTTAATCTCATCCTAATACTCATATTAAATTTCAAGGTAACATGCTTAAGAGCTATGAGGAAGGGAGAATGAATGCCAGTGTCTTTCTAGGTTGGAGAAATATTTTTAAATAGCCCAGGGGCACAATGTTCTGCATAACCGCATAAAGAAGCAATTACAGCATTCTTACCCCTTTCCTTTATTACCAGCAGCTAATAAGCTCTACAAAATCAAGGTTGGTTCTTCCTTGAAATGAAACATTCTCCTTTTATATTCTGCCCATTCCTCTTAAAAGGCAGCAGATAAAAACACACCTGTTATGGTTTTTTACAGGCCAACATAATTGGCCACAGAAACAAAGTTTTAAAAAGTGAGAACTGTACAGTTCTATGAGAACATTAATGCAAAATGTTCTTTCTGCTTGGCTGGCTAGAATGGAGCCTGATGAAGAAAGCATAACTCTATTACTCGATGATGGTGGCTCAGTATAATTCACTCTCTCTTGAAATACATTTAGGAAACTAATAGAATTTGTTGATGGTAATTAGTGTTGATGGGATCAGTAGATGAGATTGGCACAAGAAACCATCTTGCTGAGTTGGGCAGACTCTGCTGGGTGCTTCTCTGGTCTTACACTGTGTTTACTTGAGTCTTGATGTAGGCATGTCACTCCCTTTCATGGAAGTCTTTCCAAGAGCTACTCAATGTGTCCATTATCCTGTAATATTATATGAGTTATGTTTTTCAATTGTGTTAGGGATGGGAGCTTCATTTTCTAACCATATTAATTATTTAACAAGGTGTATGTGACCAGGGATGTGCTAAAAGTGCAAGCAGGCATGCAGAGAGTATGTCTGATTGGTCTGGAGCTCACATGCTCCTAATCTTGTTTATCAGATAGTGTGAAACCTGAAGCAATGAGAAAACTATTGACTATTCACCTCTAATACTGATTTTAAGTAAACTAGTTGTACATAGAAATCAGGAGTTGCTTTATAGGGAACATGAAATTTGAGTGAGACTTCACATGATTTGAAACCTTGATGTTCCAAATAAAAGATGCAAAACAAAGGCATTAAAATGGGACTAGAAGTCATTATGGGGGTGAAGTAGGAATTGGGGTTGAATGGTATAAAGATTAGTAGGTAGTTAAGGTTGGAAAGATTGAAACTGGAGATTGGATGACCTGTAGAGAATGAGCAGGAAAGTGTAGATTTGGTGCAAAAATGCATCAAGGTCATTTGGTGCCTTGATGTGGAGAATAACAATGAAAGAGAAAAGTGATTTAAAGTGGGTGGTAATTAGGATCCTTTACTAACATTGGGATTATTGGAATAAAAAGAATGGAAAGCCAGGCTCACACCTGTAATCCTAGCTACTCAGAAAGCTGAGATCTGTGGGTTGGGTTTTGAAGGTAGCCCAGGCAGGAAAGTCTGTGAGACTCTTACCTTCACAGAAGAATCTGTGGCTTGAGTGGCAGAGTGCTAGCCTTGAGCAAAAGGAGCTCAGGGATAGCATCCAGGCACTGAGTTCAAGCCCCAGGACTGGCAAAAAATAAAAAGGATTGGAAAGACAGCAACAATAAAACTTTATATGAATAATCATTGCTGTGTGTGTGTGTGTGTGTGTGTGTGTAAGATACTAAGAAATACATTACAAGAAAACATGGTAAACAGACATCTCTGTGTTTCATGAGTATGAAGCCTGGAGCTGGAGTTACAGACAATACAGCAAAGCAATAAATACACTGCTGAAGAACATTATCCATTAGTGTTCCTCAAAAATCCATTAAAGCTATGCAGAGGAAGAAGAAGACATTTATTTTACCTCAGATAATTAGGCAAGAATTTTTGAAGGATCACTCTGACTATGAAAAAAGATTGGATGTAATATTGGCTTAGGGAGGAAGAAAGAAGAAGTAAAAGATAATGCAATAAATGGAACCTTCCCCATAAAATTAGGGAAGATCTAAATCTCAAGTAGGAGCTCAGACTTTTTCAAGAAGAAAATAGGGAGTTATAAAAAATTGAACAGAGAAATTAGATGATTCAATCTATGCATGATAATGATATCTCCACTCATGCATCCAAGATAGATTATAAGAAGGAACTGGAGGAGAGATTAGTGATGAGAAGGTCAGCTTGGAATAAGGTTGCCTGGGAAGTATGATAATATTCAAAATGGAGGAAAAAATAAGGCTCCTTCCAGGGGGAAGATTTAAAAACCTGATTATTAATTGGACAGAAAGTTGAGTTTCAAGATATAAACTTAAATTTCTAGTTCTTATAGTAAGTAGGTATTAATATTCTGAATTAGAGACTACATAAGTAAGGCAGATTAGAAAGTTTAATAATGAATTCTATTGTGGGTATATTAATAGATTACTTTTATGGAAATGACTAAAAGATAAAAATATTTGCTTGGAACCTAGAAGAAAAGTCAAGGGCATAAATCAGTTTTGTCCACAGACCAGTAATAATATTGAATCATTGATATTCAATGAGATTACTTCATATTGAAATCATAGAAGATATAGACTGAGGATTGCCTCCTAGCCTAGTAAATAAAACCATTTGATAGTTAAAACAGAGAAACAACATTGAAGGAGATAACGAACTAGCAAAACAGAGAGTGGTAGTGGTGTTTTTAAAACCAAATATAGAGAGGACTTTGGATAATGGAATTCATTGGAGATATACATACACACACATGCATGCCTACATGCATGTGTGGATGCATGCATATATATGCATTGAGAAACATCACTGGATTTAGGATTCAGGAGGCCTGCAGTGATTTTAGTAGAATTAGGCTTTAGTGAATTTATAGGTCTATTCCAAGTAACAAAAGAAAGGGAAAGGGGGAAAGCTACTGAAGGTACAACTAGTCTTTCAAATCCCTTAACAGTAAAAAAGGAGAAAGGTAATCATGCATCTTCCAGAGGCAACATTCATAAGAACTCAGAGCAACTTGCTGTGAATATGGAAATCAATCAGTGGGGAAAAAATCAGAGACATAGAAGTAACTGCAGGGATAATAAATGTGGTTTGGACATAAATGTTTCTGGAAGATACCCGTATTGAAGGTTTGTTCCCAGGTCATAGCACTATTGACGGATGATTGGAACATGAAGGCAACCAATCACATCAGTGGATTATTCCATTGTGGAGTTCAAAGCTGAATGGGCTAGTAGTTGGAAGAAGTATATAACTGGATGGGTCTGGTCTTTGACTTCTTCCCACCCTTAGTCCCACTCTTTCTCTCCTTTTTCCTGCCTGTCATGAGTCTAGCAGTCTCTTCTTCCACATTCGACTTCTACCATGATGCTCTGCTTCATACAGTTCTATAGCAACAGAGTCAGCCAACCATGGACTGAAACGTTTCATCTGTGACCTAATATAAATTTTTCCCTTCATTATTTATCTCAGATATTTTGTCATGGCAGAAGGAAAGCTGACTAAAACAATTTGATGAAAAATAAATAGGTAAAAATACTATCAAAGCATTAGTCTTTGAGGAGAAAGCACTTTAATTTTCCCTCTCAGACACTGTTAGATTCAGATCATTTAATTTTTCTCAAGGTTATTAGACCCTTAAATTAATTCATATAAATTGTGTACAGGGAGCCAACAGTTAGTAGCTTAGTCTTGCACAATCTGTAACTCCATTTGAACCCACTCAAAACAGTTTGGTATTTTCTTTTTAAAAATTTTTTATTGCTATGGTAAAGATGATGTACAGCAGAGTTACAGTTACAGAAGTCAGATAAAGAGTGAATTTCTTTTTTTTTTTTTTTTTGTCGGTCGTGGGGCTTGAACTCTGGGCCTGGGAGCTGTCCTTCAGCTCTTCAGCTCAAGGCGAGCGCTCTACCACTTGAGCTACAGCGCCACTTCCGGTTTTCTGGTGGTTTATTGGAGATAGGAGTCTCACGGTCTTTCTTGCCCGGGCTGGCTTTGAACTGCGATCCTCAGATCTCAGCCTCCTGAGTAGCTAGGATTACAGGCGTGAGCCACCAGCGCCCGGCAAGAGTGAATTTCTTTTTGAACAATGCCGCTCCTTTTCTCACTCTTTCCTGGTTTTTCTCTCTGTCCCCATCTACAAGTTGTATGGTTGATTTTCCACATAGTCTCTAGTGAGTACCATTGCTGCATTTGTTCACTCTTTATCCCTCCATTTCTGTTTTCCCCCTTACCCTCCTAAAGTCATACCAATGAACAAACAAGACAAAAAAAAAAAAAAAAAAAAAACAGCAATGATTTTTTTAAAAAACCTCTTGTTTTTATATCTGGTAGTTCATTTTGGTAAGTGTTATTTTATATGATCAGATGCATATAGGTGTTGAGCCTTTGTGTCCCTGCCCCCAAGTGTATCCTCCTTTAGTCTCACTGTGTGTGAATGCCTAGAGTCCTGTATAATTCAAATTTGTATTTTCTTCAAAGAAATGCAAATCAAGACAACATTGAGATTCCACCTCACTCCAGTTAGAATGGCCATTATCAAGAAAACTAAGATGCCCCTCAATTGATGAATGGATCAAGAAAATGACACACACACACACACACACACACACACAAATAGAATTCTGATTCATCAGAAAGAGAGGCATTGGCCCATTGTAAGAAAATGGAAAGACTTGGAAAAAATCATATTAAGTGAAGTAACCCAGACCCAAAGAAAATAAGCTGCCAGGTTTCCCTTATTTGTAATAATTAGAATATGTGTGTAAATCTACAAGTTAATCCAGTGGGTAGTAAAAAACAAATAATTACACTTGGACATGATTAAACAGCACTCTAAACATTCACACAGTGACGCCAAAGGAGGATATTCTTAGGAGAGGATCACAAAGGCTCAATTACTATGTGCCTATGACAATATAAAATTATGTTTATTTAAATGATCTCCAAGATATGGAAACAAAGTTTTTTATTGTATTCTATGTTCCTTTTTTCTCTCTCTTTTTGGCTTATTCTCTTTTGTCTCTGTATTTGACTTCTATGCCCTTGTCTTATATAAAAGTTTGTCTGATTTGGGGAGGGTAAGGGGAAGCACAGAAATGGTGGGCCAGAGGGTGAACCAATTCAATTATGATTTTTACTAGACACTATGTTGGAAATGAACCATACAATGTGGTGGTCAGGGGATGTTGATGAGGGGGAAAACTGTGAGAGAATGAGGAAGTGAGTGCCACTGTTCAAAAGGAAATGTACTCATTACCTGACTTACCTAACTGTAACCCCTCTTCATCACCTTTACAATAATTTTTTTAATACTGACTGCTATGAGCCACTGCCCCCCCCCTTCAAGTCCTTTGTAACCTTCTCTAGGTAAATATTCTTTACAGATGAAGGGTTTCTTGCAACAGTGGTTGCAAGCTAAGCTTTTAAATTAAACTGCTTTTAAATGACCAATAGTCAATGTGTATAGTACTACTCATTAGCTTTTTGACCTTGGACAGGTTGTTTAATCTCTAACCCTTGATTCTGTCCTTGGTAAAATTATGGATATAATTTTTTTCTGTCCTCTCTTCACCCCAAAAACATTAATCCTTTTCTCCTTCTTGCTGATAATTCTAAGAAGCAAAACATTATAGGTAGAATGACTATTTAGTTTTTTTGTTCAAATTGGGACATTTGGATACAAAAGAGAGAGAAACCTATTAGCATTTAATCCACATTGCAATAGCATTTCTAAGCAAGAATGCATTGTTGGATGTTTTCTTAATCTCTTCAGATACAATTATAATTTGAGAGCATCATAATCATCCATCTTTTGGAATTGTTGTTCACTTGGACATTTGAAAAAGTTCATGAATAATTTAGGGGGACAAAATGAAAGCAAGATATGGAGAAATGGACAGAAGAAGTGTTACATTAAGAACTCCAAATAGCCCTTCCCTTATTAGACTTGTCCCCTAAACAGAAGGTCATGTTTACAAACCAGCTGTGACTTGGAGCAATCAACTTGCACACTTGCTTCCTTTCCTTATGGTTTGCCATGTACTTCTGGGAACTATTGGCTAAAGTCACCCAAGACTTCTCAGTTTTTCTACCACTCATGCTTTCCCTCCTTGATATCACCATGTTTATAAAAGCTTAAAGCTTTCTGTTCCTAGCCATGTCAAAGGCTTTTGGAATTGTTGTTCACTTGGACATTTGAAAAAGTTCATGATTAATTTAGGGAGACAAAAGGAAAGCCAGATGTGTAGAAATGGAAAGAGGAAGTATTGCATTAGAAACTCCAAAAACCCCTGCCCTTATTAGACTTGTCCCCTAAACAGAAGGTCATGTTTACAAACCAGCTGTGACTTGGAGCAATCAACTTGCACACTTGCTTCCTTTCCTTATTGTTTGCCATGGACTTCTGGGAATTATTGGCGAAAGTCACCCAAAACTTCCCAGTGTTTCTACCACTCTTGCTTTCCCTCCTTGATTATCACCATGTTTATGGGAGCTTAAAGCTTTCAACTCCCAGATATGACAAAGGAACTAGATAAGTATCTTGATCTCTTGATAAATGTCACTCTGTTCAACATTTTCACCAATCCCTCCCAACCCACCCCTTCCCTCACATTTTTTTAATATTTTGTAAATTATTTTATAAATAATTTGTAAAATAATTATATTTTGTAAATAATTTGTAAAAGTGATGTACAAAGAGATTATAGTTACATAAGTCAGGTAGTGAGTACATTTCCTTTTGAACAATGTCACCCTCTTCCTAATTCTCTCCCATATTTTCCCATCCCATCTTCCCTTCCACTTAAGATGTATAGTTATTTTCCAACATAGTGGGTTTCACTGCTGAATTTGTTCACCCTTTGTCCTGCTGTTTTTGTGCTTCCCTTTCCCCTCCCCAACTCAGATAATCTTATACACAAGGCAAAGGCTACAGAAATCAAAAACAGAGACAGAAGAGAATAAGCCAAAATCAAAAGGAAAGAAGATCTGAAAACAATGTAATAAAATCCTCTTCTATTTCTTGGAGTTTATTTCAATAAGCATCATTTTATATGATCTTGTGCACATAGTTATTGAGCCCGTGTGATCCTCTCCTAAGAATATCCTCCTTTGATCTCACTGTGTGAGTGTCTAGAGTCCTGTATGATTTATGATTTCTAAGTGTATTTGTATGTCTTTTACCATCCAATGTGTTTACTTGTTGATCTCTAGGTTTGTTCTAGTTATTAAAAATGAGGGAAACCATGCAATCTGTTTCTTTGAGTCTGGCTTACTTCACTGAACATAATTTTTTCATCTTTCCATTTCCTTATGAAGGGGGCAATGTCATTTTCTTTGTGATGGAAGCACAGAATTCCATTGTGTGTGAGTGTGTGTGTGTGTGTGTGTGTGTGTGTGTGTGTGTGTGTGTGTGTGGTGTAATTTTCTTGATCCATTCATCCACTGAGGGGCATCTGGGTTTATTCCATATCTTGGCTATGGTAAACAATGCTTTTATGAACATGGTCATGCTGGTGGCTTTAGTGTAGCCTGCAAACATTGAATTCTTGACTGAAAATCCAGAATAGCCTACATAATTAAGATTCTTTCCATCACAGGAAATGATAGGTTGAGTAGAAATGGAAGAGAATGATCAATGGGTAACACTGATCAAGATGCTTTGTGTTCATAAACTGCTTTGTTAAATGGCAATTCTTTTGTACAACTACTTAAAGATAATTTTAAAATGGAAAAAATAATGTAGGCAGCACCAGGTACCGGTGGCTCACTCTTAGCTACTAGGCAGGCTGAGATCTGAAGATTACAGTTCAAAGCCAACCTGGGCAAGAAAATCCATAAAACTCTTATTTGCAATTCAACATAAGCCACAGTGGAGGTATGGCTCTGTGGTAGAGTGCTTACCTTGAGCGCAGAAGCTCAGGGACAGCTGAGGACCAGCACATGCAAAAATATAGACAGCATTATGTGCTCTCACCACCTCTTCTATTTAGCCTCTATTCTCTGTTTTTCTTTTTGCTCCCAATAGACACTTCCCCCTTTACTTATGAAGGGCAACACTGAACCCCTGAGGAATAATGACTGATAGATCTATACATACTCTGGGCAGGTGCAGCGCCCTGGCAATCCCTGCACCTCAGCTCAGCAACCTCCAAATGTTGTTAGAGTGAAAGTTCTGTCAGGTTTGCAGTTTTATTAGGGACAAAAAGAAGCAACTCCTGAAACAGACTCTCTCCTTGATAGGGTCTTATCGCTACAATGTATGCCAATAACTGCAATGAACAGTTTCTCTTCTCCACTGATTCATTTTACCATCTTTTCTCACAGACCACATAGCACTTACAGAACAAGTGAAGTGAGAATTCTATGTTCCCCATCACATCTCTGCTAATTATTGACTTGATGTTTGGCTTTGGGCAAGTTACTTAACCTCGCTATGCTTTTGGTTCCTCATCTGGAAAAGAAAGAACTAAAAATACTCTTCTCATGGGGGAGTTATGTGGATTAACTAATTAATGATAGAAAAGTTCCATATAAATGCTAAGTAGTCTTACTATTCTTACATCAGGAGAATACCTATGTGCACTCAGTGGTGCTGCACACATTCTTTGGTTACTCAGTCCTCTCTGGGTGTCTACACCTATTGTTATGATGTAACTCACCTGAAATACAGCTGGGCTCTTAGAGAATATGGCAACAGTTCTTATTACCTCACAGCCTCAGGAACAGTGTTAAAATATTCATTCTTCATCTCAGCTCCTTCCAACTTACCCACTGCTGGAAAGAGCAGTATACTGGGATATCCTCAGTATTAAAGATGTATGTCTAGGCATGATTTAAAAAAAAAACAAACAAATTTTAGTTCCATGCCAGTAGTTCATGTCTGTAATCCTAGCTACTCGGGAAGCTGAGATCAGAGGGTTGAAGTTCAAAGCCAGCCTGGCTTATGTAGTTATTCTTCAGTAGTTGTACAAATGGTTTCATGTCAGCTTATGAGTACAAAGAACCTTGAACAAGGTCACTCTTTCCATCATTTTCCCCCATCTTTTCCAGCCATGCTCATCCCTTCAATTTTCCTAATTTCATTTGCATATATATACATATATATTTACTATTACAAATAGATTATTCCACACTTCCTCTCTCTATTTATCTACCTCTTTCCTCTACCTCTTCCCTGCCTGACCACTTAAGTTCCAGCTTCCTTGTCTTCACTTTGTTAAATTAGATTAATGTTGTTCAAACAAGTTACCTTATTGGAATGCTCCCCTGCATATACCATACCATACATCTGTGTTTATATGCATATGGCCCTACATCTGTTTACATATATATGTTTAAATATTATATATTAGATCTAATTTCCTCATGTGACAGAAAACATGTGACCTTTTTCTCTCTGTGCTTGACTTACTTCATATAGCTTTTTAGCAAATCCTTCCATTTCTTTGTAAGTTTTTCAGATGGATGAGTAAAATTCCATTGTACCTGGGTTCCAGTTCCATTTCTTATGCGTGTCCATACTTGACTCTCTCCAAATTCAGCATTTCCCCATTCAGCATTACTTTAACAGGGAGGAAACTCATTTGATTCTTACAATTTTTCCAAATTACATTGCAGATGCATCCCAGATATTAGCAAGTCTCTTGCTTCTTTGAGATCTAGCCTGAGTTTAAAACTGCAGTTAACATTACAAAAAAAATTTCAAAGCCCTACCCCAGATTTCTTGCCTTTTAAGGGCTTACATTTTATATTATCCCTTTAGATTATGTTGATACCTCCTTTAAAATATTTCAAGTTATAGATCTTCTTGTTGTCCAGAATTTATAGGAAAACTCAAATGCAAAACTCATCCCTTCTCAGTTACCACAGAACCTCTCTACCACATTGGGACCAATAACTATTCAGCTGCCATTACCAAAGAAATGAGGGTAATTGACAAGTCCACTATGTAGCAACACACAGAATTTCAAGCTGAATACAGGAGATCCTTGTTCCTTCAGCTATGACTCCACCTCATTATTATATGTCTGGTACCTCTGTTCCCATCATTCCTTTCTTTCATTTGTTTTCACAACAGAACAAAATTTCTCCAATTTTCTTATTCAGTATACTTAGCTAGGACTTTCATTGTTTGGATGCTGGATATTCATGCCATCTCCTCTCACTCTAATTTTGTATTCTTAGGGCTCAATATAACCTAGGTGCTATTAAAGATAATTGATGATAGTGATGCCTGCCATATGAAAAGCCTCATTGGCATTATAAGGAGCAGAAAGATGAATGCAATGTGGACTCTGTCCTCAAGGAGCTTCTGGTATATATAAGTTAAGGATTAATCACGAAGAAGAAGATGATGATGATGGCAATAATAACAATGACCAGGATGATGATAATGATATTAATGGAAATTAATGAGAAAACAGAAAAATATAGGATAGATAATCCTTTACGCAAATACTTGCACATTGATTATTAGGAGTAATATATAGTTGGTAGTATATATATAATATCAGTTTCAACATATAGAATTTTATATAATGACCAAAAATTAGGCAATTTTTCTATGTATTTATCATTTAGCATCATTTTAAAATTCTATGTTTATTTCAATGTTTTAAATATTGAATTAATCATGTTAAAATAATTTATGAGTCTGGGCACTGGTAGCTCACTCATGTAATCCTAGCTACTCAGGAGGCTGTGATCTGAGAATTATGGTTTGGAACCAGCCAGGCAGGAAAATCTGAGACTCTTACCTCAAGTTAACCAGAAAGAAAGAAAGACAGAAAGACAGAAAGAAAGACAGAAAGACAGAAAGAAAGAAAGAAAGAAAGAAAGAAAGAAAGAAAGAAAGAAAGAAAGAAAGAAAGAAAGAAAGAAAGAAAGGAAGGAAGAAAGGAAGGAAGGAAGGAAGGAAGGAAGGAAGGAAGGAAAGAAAGAAAGAAAAAAGAAAGAAAGAAAGAAAGAAAGGAAGAAAGAAAGGAAGGAAGGAAGGAAGGAAGGAAGGAAGGAAAGAAAGAAAGAAAGAAAGAAAGGAAGGAAGAAAGAAAGGAAGGAAGAAAGAAAGGAAGGAAGAAGAGGATCTATAACTCAAGTGGTAGAGCAGTAGCCTTGAGGACCAAAGCTCAATAACAGTGCCCAAGCCCTGAGTTCAAGCTCTGGGACTGGCACCTGATTATAAAGAGAAAATTTAGTAAACACGAAATAAGGAACTGATACTATATAATTTAATTCATGAGTCGTGGTTTGGAGTATAGTAGGGGTGGAAATATAGTGAGGTTTAAAAATTAAATGTTGGTGCATACTGTTATGTTCCTATTCATGGTTGTCCCTCTCTATACCAAAAGTGAGCTGAGATTTGGCAAGAAGAATAATCTTGTGAAATATATAGCAATTTCCAACCCTGAAATTCAACATAGCTTGATAGAGTGACAAATTATAAGGCCTAGACAAAAGTATTGCTGAGTCCAGTCATGAAATTTCACACAGAAAAAGAATTCACATCTGTTCTTAAATGTCAATAAACCAGAAAGATAGAAGACTGATTCAAGAGCTTCTGCAGATGTGATAGCTGTTACAGTATATGAGAACTTAAAAGCATTCCCTGCTATAAGTGTAGACATCACGCTACTAATTTGTTCAGCAGGAAAACAAGCTAACAGGCAGTTTGTGCTTCCAGAATTGTGTTTCCTAAATGTAAAAAGAATGGGCTGAGATTTTCATGGTGGCTCAGAATGAAAGATGCAGAACTGGTTTCCTCAGACAACTTTGAATGCTATGCACCAGGACCTGTGGTAAATCACTTGACATCTGTTACCTTCGATTTGACTCATCATAACTGTGAGCAATTCTGAAAATATCTCGAGTAGACTAGCTATTCCTAATATTATATTCGGAACACAATTGGCATAGCAAATATTTACATAAATAGAAGTTTATGTTCAATAATGGAAAAGGAGCCCACATTAAACAAGTGGTAGAAAACATACTTTGGAATAATGATATAATTTTTGTCTGTGTAAAGTAGAAATTAAAGCAGTAAATTTGTCTTCAAGTTTTATTTGTTTTCAAATTCTACTTTTCCCATTTCTTCTTTGTTAGTTCTTCCAGATCCCACCAAAATTATTTCTTCTTGGAAAAAGCATTGAAGGATGAACTGTCAGTATTCTACAATAGATGAGATTTTGAGAAGGGCACTATGCAACAGAGGATGTACCAAGTAGGCTCTCTGGGTACATAAAGTAAATTCAAACTTTTAAGAATAAGTGGATATATCAAGGACTCAAGAAGAAGTAAAGAGCAAGTCAGAACACTGTGTGAGAAATGCACAGAACTCACTCAATCTGCCTAACTAATACTTTATAAGCTTGAAGCAACAACTATTTGTTTCCAGTTCCCTCCTCTATAACACAAGGCAATCTTCAATCTCCTCACTCTAGCAAGATCCTCTGCTTTAGGAGTCTCTGCATTTGGCTTATATCACAGAGCATAATGTCCTTCAAATTCCTCCCTAATATTGCAAATGACAGGATTCCATTGGGTTTTATGTCATATTTACTCATTTACTGATGAATATTTAGGTTGATATCATATCTTGGATATTGTGAATAAGCCCATAGCAAATGTGAGAGTGCAAATATCTCTTTGACATACACATTTTATTTGTATTGGCTATATAACAAATAATGGGATTACTATATCACATGATAATTCTAGGCTGAATTTGTTTAAGAATGTCCATGTGTTTTCTATGATAGTGTTACTAATTTACATGCTCACTAACAGAACACAAAATTCTTCTTTTTTCCCATCTTCACCAACACTTACTATCTCTCATGTTTTTAATAATAGCCACTCTAGCAATCTAGGATGATATCTCATTGTGGTTTTAACTTATATTTCCCAGATAATTAGCAATGCTTAACATTTTATTCAAATACTTCTTCTGTATTTTTGTTTGACAAATACCTATACTCTGTCCATGTTCTAATTGGGTTATTTGTTTTCCTATTGTTGAGTTGAGTTCTTTACATGTTCTATATATTAATTTCTTTCATTGATGATTTAAAAATACTTTATTCCATTGAAACTATCTTTTTATAATGTCTATTTACAAGTACTTTTAGTTACTTAGGTTTATTCTTAGTATTTTTGTCTTTTACAGAATAGGAGAAACCCTAGGTCTCCTTGGCACAGGCTGAAATTTTCTTAATAGAGACCCAGAAACACAACAAATTAAAGAAAGATTGGACAAATGGGATTGCATGAAGTTGCAGAGCTTCTGCATGGCAAAGGACATAACTAGCAAGATCAATAGAAAGCCCACTGATTGGGAGATCTTCACTAGCCATACAACAAACAAAGGTCTCATATCTAAAATATTTACCTGGACTCAAAAAAACTAAATCCCCCAACAACAAATCCTCAAAGAAACAACTGCCCAATAAATAAATGGGCTAAAGACTTAAAGAAAAAATTCTCTGAAGAGGAAAGAAGGATGGCCAATAGACACATGAAGAAATGCTCAACCTCCCTAGCCATAAAAGAAATGCAAATCAAAACAACGTTGAGCTATCACCTCACCCCAGTTAGAATGGCAAAAATCAAGAACTCTAATAACAACAGATACTGGATGGGATGTGGCCCAAAGGGAACCCTACTGCATTGTTGGTAGGAGTGTAAACTTGTTCAACCACTTTGGAAAGTAGTATGGAGGTTCCTCAAAAGACTCTACATAGAGCTCCCCTAGGCCCAGCAACCCACTTTTGGGCATTTACCCGAATGATCACAAACAAGACCATACGAAAGCTACCAGCACAACTATGTTTATTGCTGCATTATTTACCATAGCTAAGATATGGAACCAACCCAGATGCCCCACACTAGATGAATGGATCAAGAAAATGTGGTATATATACACAATGGAATTCTATGCCTCCATCAGAAAGAATGACATTGCCCTATTTGTTAGGAAATGGAAAGACTTGGAAAAAATTATATTAAGTGAAGTAAGCCAGGCCCAAAGAAACATAGGTCCCATGGTTTCCCTTATTTGAATAACTAGTACATGTCTGAGACAAGCAAAAAGGTCAGACAAGATGATGTTAAGTGAAATAAACCCCAAGATAAGGACACAAGTGTTTTTTTTTTTCCTTTTTTGCTATTGTTTCTAACATATTTATGGGGTACCACATGATTTTTTTGGTGCATTGTATGTCCCTCCCCCACAGTATAACCTCTGTTCTCCCTGTATTTGATGTTGGTATAGTTTGGGGAGGGGAAGGGAAAAAACAAATTGCTTAAATAGGGATACAGGTGGACCCATTGCAACAATGTACAAGATGCTATGTCTAAAAAGGAAACTTACAATTTAGACAGGGTTGGGGGAAGGAATGTGGAGGTGGGAGGGAAGGGATGGTAGGAGAAAAACAAAGGAGGAGGCAACTATGCTTGATAAGAAATGTACCCAGGGGCTGGGAAGGTGGCTCAGTGGTAGAGCGCTTGTCTTGCATGCCAGAGGCCCTGGGCTCGATTCCTCAGCGCCACATAAGCAAAAAGAAAAAGAAATGTACCCATTACCTTGCTCATGTAATTGTAACCCCTCTGTACAGTATTTTCACAATAAAAAACTTCTTTAAACAGAAAAAAATTGTCTTTTAGTCTTTACACGAGTGAAGAGTGAGTCATACTCATCATTCCAATGATCCTGCATTATTCTGAATCTGACTTACACTCACCTTGAGCAGTTCTATATTCCATTTGCTTTCATGCTACTAATTAGCATTCTTTCATTCCAGCTTGCAGAATTCCTTTTGGGAATACTTGTAAGGCACGTCTAGTGATGAACTCCTTCAGGTTTTAACTGGAAAAGTCCTCTCTCCTTGTAAAACTGTACAGTTTTCTAAAATCTTCTCATTTAATGAAGTAGAAGCAACTGATCAACTTATCCTACACAGAGAAATTCTGAGTGTCTTCCTAACTACATGCATAATACAGCTATGGGAATGTATAATCTCTGTCACTTGTTTTAAAGTATTTAAAATTGAAACTGTTTAAAATTTAAAAACCACATACAAAATAAAATTCAATGTAGAGAAGTAGAATAAAAAGGCATACTTCTTTCATATGATTGTACTATATTGACAAAATAAGAATATATGATGCAAAATAGTTAGTGAAATATTTCCTATTTTTATAAATATGTATTTGTGTTTAAATAAATATTTTATCCCTATGAAATCAAGCTAGGTGCTGGTAATTCTAACTATTCAGGAGGGTGAGATCTGAGGACTATAGTTTAATGCCAATCTGGGCAGGAATGTATGAGAGAATCTTATCTCCAATTAACCACAAAAAGAATGGAAAGTGGAGCTGTGGCTCAAGTGATAGAGCACTAGCCTTGAGCAAAAACACTTAGAGACAGGGCCTTGAGTGAAGCCCCAGGACCACAAAAACAAAACAAAACAAAACAAAAATCCTACCAAACAAAAAAAAACTGATCAAACAAACAAAACCTCCGAGATATATTGGAGGAAGTTCAGGATCCTGTAACAGCAACTTGATTAAATAAGAACCTAAAAAATAAAAGTATCTGGGACACAGTGAAAAAGGTATTGGGCCCAGAGTGTTGGGCATTTCACCATTAGTCAACAATCCTGAGAAAGCAAACCTGAAAGAAATAGAAAGCTTGCTTGTGAAGTAGAAAGTCCCTCAGGTAAAGAATGCTGAAGCAGGGGCTGGGAAGGTGGCTCAGTGGTAGAGCGCTTGCCTTGCATGCCTGAGGCCCTGGGTTCGATTCCACAGCACCACATAAACAAAAAGAAAAAAAGCCAGAAGTGGTGCTGTGGCTCAAGTGGTAGAGCTCTAGCCTTGGCGGGAGCTGAAGGACAGAGCCCAGGCCCAGAGTTCAGGCCCCACGACTGGACACCCCCCCCCCCCAAAAAAAAGAACGCTGAAACAAGGGAATGAGTGAGCTTGGGAGAGATGGGGAACAATGTAAGGGGCGAGATTGAAGAAGATTCACTGTACTATGAAATTGACATGTTCAATTGAAATCTCTTTGTACAACTACTTATAGATAATAATAAGAATAAAATGAAAATATCAGAATGTTGTGGCAAACAAGATACCTGATTAAAGTCCCAGCATGGTAGAAGGTCAAGCAGCTAATTAGATACCTAGATGTAATGTATTAGCATCAGAAATCCAAGTGAAGAGATTTTTGGCAAGTGCTCAAGTTTAGCATGGATGCCACAAACCTACTAGCCTGGCTAAAGCTGAAAAGTCAAATTCTGTACTCACATGCCAGCAAGAATTTTTCCTTTAAGTCAACATCTTGAGCTTTAACAGCTGAAACAAAGTCATTTAAAAAATACAATAAAAGCTGGAGCTATAAAGACTGTGGAAACTTACTTAACAGCATGAGCTAAAGATAACCAGGAATTTGCCACTGGGAACTATTTAATGCTTTTGATGGAGCTGCTGCATAGAGGGCCTAAGGTAATTGATGTACAGAATGAACAAGCTAATAAATACCAGTTCTAGAATTTCTATGATTTAAGGGGGATGGGAGTGTTAAGTTGATGGATAAGTCCCACAATGCTTTTCTTTTATGAGGTCTGCTAAACGTAGTTGGCAATCATATTTCAAATCCATTCATAAGGTCCCTATAGGAGAATAAAAAACAAGTGTCATGTGTCCAGACAATCACTGAAAAATAGCACCAAGGTGGTGCGAAAGAAATGTGCAAAGGTTTAGTTACGAATGTGTTAAACCAGGACTTCTGGTAAATCCATTCAGAACGATTTTCCTGTACCTAGAAATCCAGATCATTTTTAACCTTTAAAATAGCCTTTGATAAATTCTCAGTGAACAGACATAAACAAAAACAAAATAGGTCAGGAATAGGGATAAGGGAGCTAACGTGAGTATTACAAAGCTCTCATGATTTTTCTTCTTGTTTTTTTTTTTCCTTTTTAACATTATATTTAGTCTTCATTTTTTGCTTACTTTTTTCAACAAGAAAGTTGACTACATGAATTTTGAATATGCTAGGATTATTGAATTAAAAGCAGACAAAAACCCTCAAACACACCTCCACCAGATTAGCACTATACTAGCTACTTCTGCATCACAAACCATCCCAAAACTCAGTTATCTTAAATTATTATTTCAGGTGGTGCAGGAAGATAATAAGGATGTACTACTAAACAGGTCTGGACTCAGCTCCAGATTTGCTCCTGATGGCAAATAGGGGCATGGGGATTCTAGGATGCCTTTATATAACATAACTTAGCTTTATTCAACATGCTATATTTAAAACAAAACAAAAGGACTGGGAAGTTGGCTCAGTGGTAGAGTGCTTGCCTTGCATGCATGAGGCCCTGGGTTTGATTTCTCTGACCACATAAGCAGAAATAAGCTAGAAGTGGCACTGTGGCTCAAGTGGTAGGGCACTAGCCTTGAGTTGAAGAGCTGAGGGACAGCGCCCAGGCTCAGAGTTCAGGCCCCACAACCAACAAAAAAATAAAAAATAAAAAAAACTTCTACCAAGCTGTCTCAGGCTTGATCACATGGTGGTAAGATGAGGTTAGAATGGTTTAGAAAATGTCTAGAGTATAAAAGGTTCAATGTCTCTCAAAGGCTAGATTAAGAACTTGTCCATCATTAGTTGTGTCACATGCTATTCGCCAAAGCAAGACATAGGCCCAACCCAGTTTGGAGGAAGGATATAGGAGAAAATCTACAAGAGCAGATGGATATGAATGCAGGGAAGTGTGCAAAATTTGGGTCGATTTGCAATCAGTCTATAAAAAAAAAATAAAAGCTAGTTCATGCTTGTAATCCTAGTTACTCAGGAGGGTGAGATCTGAGAATCAAAGTTTGAAGCAGGCCCAGGTAGGAGCAAGTCCATGAGATTCATCTCTGAAGTGTAGTGCAAGTGGTGGCACATCAGCCTGAGATTAAGCCCTAGTATTGGTACAACAGAGAAAAAGGAAAGGAAAGGAAGGGCAGGGCAGGGCAGGGCAGGGAAGCCCGGACAAATAACCCCACAATGTAGACCTGCAAATTGAATGTATATATTGTTATTTCATTAACAAATTTGTCTTAATAAAAGAAAGCTGAAAATGTTACTCTTGTTTCAAGGGTATCTAGGCACAGCAGGAAACAGATGATCATAGAAATTATGCTGGGACCTGTTGCTTGTGTGAATTTGGGGAAAATTACTTCTTTTCCAAGTTTTCGATACCTTCATCAAAGTGAGTTTGCTAAAAGCATTTAGAACAAAGGCTGGCACATAGACATTGGTTACATTTTTAAAAATTTTTATTGTATCAGGTGGACCTGTTGCAACAATGAGAAGTACAAAATGTCATGTCAAAAATGAGCTTTACAATGTCGGTGGTGGGGGGAGGGGGGGAAGGATTGGGCAGGGGAGGGGGGGAGGGGAGAGGCTGGGAAGGGAGGTGAAGGGTAAACAAAGGAGGAGGCTGCAATGCTTGGTAAGAAATGTATGCATTATCCTGCCCATGTAATTGTAACCCCTCTGTACAGTATGTTCTCAAATAAAATAAAATAAAATTAAAAAATAATTTATTGTAAAGGTGTTATACAGAGGGGTTACAGTTATATAAGTAATGCAATGAGTACATTACTTGTTAAACATTGTAATCCCCTCTTTCATTTTTCTTTCACTTTCCCTTACTCCCCATTCCCCCCTCCCAAGTTGTAAAGTTCATTTCCAACATAGTATTTTGTGAGTATCGCTGCTACATTGGTTCACCCTTTGTCCTTTGTCTCACCATTTTGTGATTCCCCTACCCTTCCCCAAATTAGATAAACATATATACAAGACACAGGTGCCAAATACAAAACCAAATACAGTGACATCAGGGGATAAACCAAAGGAAAAGAGAAAAGAAAAATGAAATGAAAGAAAAAAGAAATAACTTCATACAATACGCTAAAACAACAATAAAAACCTCTTGTTTCCCGAACCCTTAAATATGTATTTTAATGTTTTCGTTTCTTTCATGCATGTGTTTCTAACGCATTTATAAGATTATTTCTTTGTTGCTTTGTATGTCCCTCACCCACAGTGTAACCCCCGCTTTCACTATATTTGATGTCAGTATAACATGTGAAGGAGATGGGGACAAACAAGTCGTTTAAGGATTCAGGTGGACCTGTTGCAACAATGAGAAGTACAAAATGTCATGTCAAAACCAGCTTTACAATGTCGGTGTGGGGGGGGGGGAGGAGGGGTATGATTGGGTGGGGGGGAGAGGGGAGGCTGGGAAGGGAGGTGAAGGGTAAACAAAGGAGGAGGCTGCAATACTTGGTAAGAAATGTATGCATTATCCTGCCCATGTAATTGTAACCCCTCTGTACAGTATGTTCTCAAATAAAATAAAATTAAATTTAAAAAAAAAACCTCTTGTTTCCATATCTTGGAGTACATTTTGATAAGCATCATTTTATATGGTCATATCTACATAACTAGTGAGCTATTCTGCTCATCTGCTAGGATTATCCTAGACATATATTAATTATTACAAATAAGGGAACTCATGGAACCTATGTTTCTTTGGGTCTGGCTTACTTAACTTAATATGATTTTTCCAAGTCTTTTCATTTCCTTACATTTATTATTTTTTTATTATTAGCACTAACACGAACATATTAACCAAGATACAGATTATAAGAGTATAGAAGTCCAGTAGCTTTCCAGATGGCCTTGGAAGTGCTCAAGATGAGCTGCAATAATTTATGAACCAAAATATAGTTCTAAGCACACATTTCTTAAGTTGCCTACCTTTTAACTATCTGAAAATCATTGTATTGAAATCCTGCTGAATTCTTCTAACCAGTAACTGAGAAAATGCTCGGTATAAATGCTCGGTACTTACTTTACTTTTTAGAAGAATAGAATTTTGAATTCACTTTAGTGTATTTTAAAGAAAGATTTTTTATCAAAGCAGTCTGCAACCATAGTATCACTCTCTAGACAGAACAAAAGAAAAATATTCTAAATCAGATTTTTTTCATGGAATTCGAAAGAAATGTTCCTATTCCTATATCCCCAAACAGCATTTCTAATCCTTTACCCATTACCCAGTAAAACCATAAAAGAACCAGATCAAACGTTCTGCCATCAAGTTCGTATATCATAAAAAGAACATATTCTAACCATGGGTTAAGAAAGGAGGCAAAGCCAGCCGCCTAACCACAGATCACAGCTAGGAAGTATGTATCAAGCACCTATCACTTGAAAGAAGGATGACAGTGCTTCTGTGAGATGAGAATAGAGGAGAAATCTGGGCAAAGAAAGATGCCAAGTCACCAGAGAAACCAATTATGCTTCCAAGCAGCCAGAACATAAGCATATGCCTGGCTGCCCAGGGCTTAAAAGAAATCAGAGAGTGTTGAAAGAAAATCAGGCTTCAGATCTAAAAGAAATCATTTTCTTTGTATATCCTGCCTGCAGTTTTGATTCTTTTTTATCTCAATAGAATTTGCATGAGCCATTTCAATTCATTCTCCTTGCACAGACACAGCATATTTGCCAGCATACTGGTATTCCAGTGAAAAGAATTTGATATTTGCCTTTGGTCTCATTTGGTAGGATGGACCACCCTCATGAAACTTTGCTTTTGAGCATCATAGAAGAAGATACTCATATTTTTGAGTACTTGGAATGTGTCGAGACTCTGACAAATGTCTTCACATATGGTCTGTTGCTTAAATCTCATCATAGCACTATAAGACACTAACCCAATTTTACAGATGAGAAGACAAGCTTCAGATGTCATATGACCGGTAAAGGCCATAGAATAAGGATTATGCTGATGAACAAGACTGTGTGCTTGATAGCTTCTAGAAGCAGGCAAACAGCAAATGTGTGCAGTCAATTCTGTGATTCCCCAACATCTTTTATCAGTTTTGTGCAACTACCTAAAATCAGTTCTGTTTTACCTCTACTTCCCCCATTTCTATTCAAACTTCACAAAGGTCTTGGGAGGAAAAAGGAGTTAAAAATGAAAGTCTATGCACGGCAGAAATTTGGGTAGGAATGATCTTGCCTTTCATCTTCTCTGCTCATCCATCACCCTGTGATTTTCAGAAACCCATTTTTCAAGTACTGATTTATTGACCTGTGCTAGGCAGCACCTATGAAAGGGAAGCATGCTAGTCTCAGGAACAGGGAATTGTGAATATCATGCAGATTTGAATAAATATTATCCCATGGATTTTAAATTTCCTTTAAGATATAAGTGTTGTAAATTGAGTTTGATGCATTTCTGTTTTGGTTTAAAAGTTGTACAAGGGAGGTGTCATTTAACACATCAGTATATGAATACAATGCATTTTGATCTGTATCATCCCCTTCAACAATCTCAAAACTGTTCAACCCACCCCTTCCCTTACATATCTCAATGTTATGGTATGTGCAATGAATTATTGACTGCATTTTCTCCCCCACTTCATAGTACACCTCTTTCTCCTTGTTCCCCCTGGCCACATACACACTCTTGCAAACACCAATTTCTTGATGCTTATTTTGTTGAGCTTCGACTTAGTCTTTGAAAAAAATTCTACTATCTGAAATCTCCATAACATCTATTATAATTCAGCTAATTGTTTGGAGCTGCTTTCATACCACCCACTATAGTTACTTATAGACTTATAGGCACATTCTATCTACCACTACCTTATTGTCCACCAATTCTACTTCTGGGCATCTATCCAATGAAATACAAACAAGGCTACAGTAAAATCACCAACACAATCATGTTTATTGCAGTACTATTCAGATTCTAAACTATGAAATCAGCCCAGATACCCCTTTCTGGATGAATTAATAAAATGTGATATATACATGTAATTGAATTTTATTCATCCATTAGAAAGAATGATATTGTACCATTCATAAGGAAATGGAAAAACTTGGAGAAAATTATTTTAAGTGAAAAAATCAGATCTAGAGATAATAAGATTCTTTTCCTGAAAGAAGTTCAGGTATTTTAATTCCGATTATCATGTCTGCCCTTCCCAGAAATAAAGCCCTTATGAAGAAATTGAGATTTGAACATGATTTTCCAGCCACTGGACAGCTAGTATATTATGAGATGGGGAGTATGCCTCACCAGTGGATGCAAATGTAACTTGTATATATTATTATGGTCAAATGTGTTACTTCTCTAAGAAGTGCTAGGAGGGGGCTGGGAAGGTGGCTCAGTGGTAGAGCACTTGCCTTGCATGCTCGAGGCACTGGGTTCGATTCCTCAGCACCACATAAGCAAAAAAAAAAAAGCCAGAAGTGGCGCTGTGGCTCAAGTGGTAGAGCACTAGCCTTGAGCTGAAGAGCTGAGGGACAGCGCCCAGGCCCAGCGTTCAGGCCCCACGACCGGACCCAAAAAAAGAAGAAGTGCTAGGAGGCCAGGAAGTAGGAAATATGTATTTGGGTGTGCAGCTAAATGTTTAATCTCATTTAAGTCAATTTGATCATTTCTATTCATAGGGAACTAATGGAAAGAGTGGTTCTGAATAGCCAAAGTGATGGATGGCGTTTGCCTATTTTAACTCAGAAAATTAAGTCAAGCAGGTTGGTACTTGTGGTAGGTGAAACTCCTGTGTCACTCATATATCATTTAGATAAATGAGAGAACAGAGGCCCTGTAGTCTTGTCTCTAAATGAGTCTTTCAGTACATGGAGAAAGATGAGAACCCATAATACAGGTGAGTGAGGGAAACATAACTGCAGAATGATGAGGCTGGGGTTCAAGCCATATAAAATATTTACATTTCAGGATTATGGTTATTTCTCTGAATAGGCATCAACTGGCACATATACCTATCATTATGAAAGTGAATTAAATAAAATTACTGAAGTAAGATATGGAACAGACCTAGATGCCCCTCAGTAGATGAGTGGATCAAGA
Source organism: Dipodomys spectabilis (assembly GCF_019054845.1). Lineage (NCBI taxonomy): Eukaryota > Metazoa > Chordata > Mammalia > Rodentia > Heteromyidae > Dipodomys > Dipodomys spectabilis. Next base: position 20,489,293 of record NW_024870775.1, read on the forward strand.
AAATGTGGTATATATACATAATGGAATTCTATGCCTCCATCAGAAAGAATGGCATTGCCCCATTTGTTAGGAAATGGAAAGACTTGGAAAAAATTATACTAAGTGAAGTAAGCCAGGCCCAAAGAAACATAAGTCCCATGGTTTCCCTTATTTGCAATATCTAGTGTATGTCTGAGACAAGCAGAAACAGTCAGATAAGTTGATGTTAGGAGAAATGAACCCCAAGATAAGGACTCAAATGGTTTTTCTTTCTTAAGATTGTTTCTAACATAGTTATAAGATATTTCTTTGTTGCTTTGTATGTCCCTCCTCCACAGTATAACCCCTGCTTTCACTGTATTTGATGTTGGTATAATTTGTGGAGGGGAAGGGGAAAAACAAATTGTTTAAATAGGGATACAGGTGGACCCATTGCAACAATGAGATGTACAAGTTGTTATATCGAAAAATGAACTTTACAACTTTGGTGCATGTTGGGGAGTGGAAGGGAAGGGGAAACAAAAGAGGAGGCAACAATGCTTGATAAGAAATGTACTCATTACCTTGCTCATGTGATTGTAACCCCTCTGTATGGTATTTTCACAATAAAAAAATTGCACTAAAGGAAAAAAAATTGGAATTCAAATTTCTCTACAATTCAGATAGATTGAAAAGAATCTGTTTCTAGAAAGAAAAGTAATTCCCTGAGAGACAAAGGCCTTGGTCAGTATGCTGCTCATTGCTCTCTGTATTCCCTAGCCACTTGATCAATTTTCTGCCCTACTACCACAAAGACCAGTCAAACTCTACCTAAGGGTAGAGTTTGGCCACCATCTCTAGTGGGAGGAAAGTCAGATTCACTGCAGAGATGTCCCCAAGAAGACATTGCCACTGAACTCATTTCCCCAAGCAAACAACGCTATAGCTTGGTTACCACAGGGACTCTTTTGAGTCTTCTTACTGATAGATCTAAGCCTCTGAAGCTAAATATTAGCCTTTTTTCATATTCAGTCAACATTGACTCACACTAACAAAGACTTCTCCAGGCTCAATGCCATGCTTATTGGTCAGGAAAAGAAGTATCTGCATTTATTTAATGGATGATCTCTTCAGCTTATGTTATTTCAAGAGAATTTCATTTTTATATTGCTTAAAACTGCAAGCAATGGTTATCTGACACATTTGTTCTCAATCCTGTACAGTGTTGGGGGGGCTATCAAAATGACAGGCTCAGAGAACCAGCAGAGTAATCAGAGTGGAATAAGAGTGGAGTCGAATTGCAAATATTCCTTCAGTTTATGGACCCAAGGAGTGACCAGGTGACCTTAATGGTACTATGGAGAGAACAATACACACATTTGGACGAATTTTGTTATTTCTAAAGAAGATATATTCTTAGAGTGCATTAACTGGCCATGGAACACTTATCCTCATCTCCCTCCTTTATTTCAAAAACTGAATTTGAAATAGTGTGCTACTGAAGTATTTGCTGTCCTCATATCCTTGTATTTTCTATTTCTGTAAATCTTGACAATCTTTTGAGGCCAAGATTCAATTTTCCCTTCTCTGTGAAGAATTGCCTGAGTACACTAATCCATCGCAACTGTATCCTCTTCCAAACTCCTAGGGCTTTAGCAGTAAAGATATAATAGCTATCATGCCAGGAAAAGGCCTCAGTTCAGTTGTGGTTCAGACTGGCTTGATAGCACTGGGAAACTTCTCTCTTTTGATTCTTGATTTTCTCACATAGAATTCAAGTCTAATAATACTTCACCTATTGAATGGTTATGAAAATTACATTTAAAATGCCTAGGTAAATGCTTGACCTTATAAAGTCTCAAACAGTTTATTAAAGCCTCCATTCCCTTGTTATTTATATAGGCTTAATATGTTCTTTGTTATAAAGGAGATTCTGAGCTCCATCAGGATCATGTGTCCTGTTTATACCTTCTAACACCTATTTTAGTGCTTTGCAAATCTTAGCTTCCTAGGCAGTATAGACTGATGGTTTGATGTTTTAATCAATGTAAATGGCTTGAGTAGAAAGAACAGAGCTATATTCTTGAGACAGATGTAGCCTGTAAATATATCATTCTTTGCTTAGTGGATATGGCCATGACATGGCACAGACAGTGGAGAATGGCTTTTGCTATTCTGGTAGGAAGGAAAAGGTTTATAAAGTGAAAAAAAGGCACCTATTATCGCTGAAAATGACTGGTAGGCCTTGAAGAAGCAATTTTATATGCAGATTTGCTGGTTCATTCAACATGCCAGTGAAGGCTAGATAATTCCTTACAGATGCTCAGAGCGTAAATCTGAGATCCTGGGATTTGAAGGGGAGGAAGGACAAGCAATTTTCCTTAGATAGATGTGATGAATGCCAGAGCCAAGAGTAGAGACAACTCTGTTGGTGTAAAGTTCTAATGCAGCTAGTAGGTATTGCCACCGTGATTGAAAGAGGGAATGTTGAAAGTAGTGAGGCTCTTGACCCTGTGTCCAGGGGCTAAGACAGGACCACTATGCCACATCTGAGAATGTGCAAGCATTAATCATAGTCATATGGTTGTTTGGCCAAGCTGCTTAAGTTGTACAGAAACTATTACTTAGCTGATGCTGAAACATGCTGCACCCATGGTAAACACCATAACTCATTCAGTCTTTTGTTTAAACTCTGATTTTTCTATCTCATCCTGTAGGATAACACAGAGCCCGTACCTAAGTCAATTCCACAGAGATCCCTGCATGGATCTATCATGTTCACTTAGTCTACAAATAGCACTTGCTATGTGTGTCTACCAGGAGCTAAATATTAAAAGAAATAATAAACTTCCTTGGATAAAACACATACTCACTTATCTTAGGAACAGCTTGGTCCTTTGGGCAAGACAAGCAAGCAAAGAGTTGGTGATGAGCAGTGTGGTAAACGCAGTGTAGAGCAATACATTCAGCACTATGGGAGGAAGAACACCTAATTTCCACAGCTGCAGGGACAAGAGGTCAGACTAGCCTCCTCAAATAAGGCTCTCTGAGCTGTGTTTTGTAAAATGAGGAGGTGTCGGCTAGAGAAAGGCAAAAGCAAAGAGCATTCGTCCAAGGAGGAGGGTGGGAGTCACTCTCCAATCTGAAATCTATTAAATATATCTACAATTCAGGGAACAACAGTGGAAGAGAGTAAGTAGTGTGCAAGGATCAGCCCAAGAACAGCCATGTGTGCCACGATAAGGGTGTGTATGTGGAATGGATGCTTACCAGAAATATTAGGAATGAACACCGCAAGCTTGATTAAATGTGAAGGTCAAAAGACTGTAAGCTGTATGAAAAAATCAGAGGAGATAGGGCTTTGGAGGAAACAAATAAATAAAATTTCATTGGGTTACATTCAGGTTGTAGAGGTTGGGAAAGTTTCTGATGAAGATAACTAGTCAAGAGTTGGATGTAACTTAGGATCCCAACATGAAAGTTGAGAGATTATCAAAATACACAGAATTAGATTATCTCATTCAAAGAGAGTATATAACATGGAAAGAATGGAGACCAAAATTGTGTCATGATCATTTAAAGAACACTTAATGATAGGCACTTAGAAAGAAAGGCCAGAGAGGCACAAAAAAATTCATAAGAAGTATTTCTGGAAGCCAAGGAAGAAGAGACTTCTCCAAGAACTGGAAATGATCACAGTAACGAATGTCACTTGGCTGACAATTGACTTTCAGACTTGGCATCTGAGGCTCATCATAACTCTTTAGTAAAATATGCACTTCCTAGTTTTCATGTTGACAGTGGAACTGCCCTGCCTTGATTATAATTTCAGATCTTTGGTGACTCAGTAGGGAGGCAGAATTGCCAGAGTCTAAGCAGACATGAGTTGGCTTGCAGCTTCTGTCTCATAGGAGAGAGGCACCAACAATGAAATTATGGAGGTAATCATTAGAGATGGGGTGCTATGTGGTATGCTTGCCAGATTAATGTTTATCCTGAGTTGCATCTGTTCTTCTTCTTATGGAAAGATGAAATACTCATGGCATTGATTTTTTTTTATCATGCACACTTCAGATTCCTCACCTAACCACCAAACTTCCCAACAGCTCACAGTGTTTTGTGACATTTACCTAGTGCCCTCTTGGGAAGGTATATTTTCAATAGCCACTGTATGACACACTGCTGTCTCAAAACAGTTATTTCCTCTAAAACAAGTAAAACAATTCCTACATTGATAATTCTTTAGTTTATATATAAAATGAATGTGGCACATTATTACCCCATAATCGTTCTAAGAGATATCTGAAAGTATTTGGGACATATCAGTTATCTGATATGTTTATTTCATCAAAAAATGATAAATTGCTACTTTTTAAAAATATTTATCCATTGGTCATTTTTAATGCTCACTTCACCTGGACTCACTGTCTGGCTGCACTCAGCTGCTGGGTTGGTTTAGATGGAAGATCCAAGACGGCTCACTCCTATGCCTAGCAATTGATACTGGGTGATTTTTCTCCATGTGTTTTATCATCCTCCAGTGGGGAAGGCCAGTGTTATTCTAGAAAGAAGAAAGGGAAAGGTAAAAGGCTTTGCCTCAAAAGCCAAAGTGGCTTTCTTCCAATAGATTTTGTCTTCAAAGCAAGTGTCAGACCATCCTGGATTCAAGGGAAGGGAATTAGATGCCACCCCTTGATGGGGAAAACTGCATATTGTTTTTCTTCACTACTTGAAATTTCTAGTATTATGTCTACATGGCTAGTAGCTCAATAAAGAGGTAATATACAATTTAAAAGCAGGTTCTATAAAATCAAAGTTCAAAACCCAGCTCCTCTCTGTTCTAACAGGTCTACTACTTCCTATCTGTGAATTACATATAATATAATATCTGTCTTATAATGTATTTAGGGTAATATCTCATATTCCTAAGGTACTCAGGAATTATTGGCCACTTGTATTTATCAGTGTTCCTCTTGTTCCTGTTTTCTATTCCCATAAATAAATTTCCACTCAGCAGTTTCTTGTGTGGCTGTGCCACAATTTTCTAAAGCATTTTTCCATAGTCTGGCTTAATTTGTGTTATTAGCTATTATGTATTGAATGTGATAATTGCTTGTAGGCAAAGAGCTTTGTAGTATTTTGACTGTACTGACACTTCTGTGTGTTTGTAACTTTTATTATTTTTCTAAAGTAGAATTACAGGATTGATTGAATTTCTGGCAATGAATTCTTTCTTTGGATACAATATTGACAGATTTCTTCCCTGAAGAGGGCACCATTTAGACTCTCTAATGTATGAGAGGGTCTGCCTCACTCTAACTTGAACTGTGGTGACTTAGCAATGATGAGAAACCTGAACTCTCCTCTCAGTTCCTGTCCTCTCTACTCTGCTTCCTCTCTCCCCTTTTTCTCTCCTATTCTCCCCTACCTTTCTCTCCCTTCCCCTCTGTCCTGGGGGTTCAGCTCAGGACCTTATACTTGCTAGAAGGCAGATGCCCTATGAACCACACTGTCAGCCTTTTAAGTACTAGGTATTTGTGGGTTAGGGCCTTGCTTTCTGCCCAGGTGTAGGAGCTCAATCTAGCTATTTTGGCTTCCAGTTCAGCTCCATGACTACAAGCATGCACTACAATACTCCACTTCTTTGCAACCGCATTTTGTTGGCTTTTCTGCCTAGGCTGGACTCCCAGAAAGCTAAGATTACAGGCATAAAATCTATTGGCATGTGGCTAAATTCTTATTTTCCCATTTCAGTAAATGCAGATTAAAGCCAAGTAGAAACTTGGCCCTAGGTGCCATCCAAAAAGATTAAAGAAACTATATGTGAGATTTAGGTAAACATGACTAGTGAAAATAGGAAAATACAATATTCATATTTTAAGTACAGTAAGAGATACACATTTATTGCCATAAAGTTACTATTTTTGTTTGAGGGTTAGTTTGATTTTTTTACAGCAATATCTAAATAATAGGAAAACAGATTGAAATGCCAGTATCTGAATTTCTAGAACAGCAAATATCCAGTGATGACCCTCTTCAGACCAAAACAAAATAATAGGTGGATTTGACATTTACACAGGATTTTTACTCTCATCATTAGGTAGATGACTCCAACACAATGACAATGAGTCCTTATTTTGAAATCACCTTTTAATGCAACAAATTTGCTGTACTCATGAACATGAGTAGGTATTTGGCAGTGCTGGTTGTTTTAATGGACACATCACTTTAAGCTAAACCTTCTCCATCTGTTCTGTTCTCTAATTACCAATGAATATAGCACATAACTCACAATTACATCATAAAAATGAGGTCCACATTGTATCAACTCATATCAGATATTTTTTTGATCTATGCTATTTGGCATCTGCTATAGTATTAAAATTTGATCCATTCCATCAAACATACCACGCTCAGGCAGGAAATAAATGATTATGTCTGCAAAAAAGGGGGGGGAGGCAAATCTCCATCATACCATTTCATTTTATAATCATACCTTCTCAGTTTCACTTATCTTCCACTCTAATTAGTCTTATACAGTCCAATTCCTCTCTGAGTTGGGCCTTCCCAGCTTTCATCAGAGTAGAAACTAAACAGTAAAATCACAAAAGCCAGATCTTTTACATGCTAATTTTATGATGATAGTGAAAATTCCAGCTTCCTTTAGGAAGATAAATGATACAAGACAGACAGAGCGAGACAGAGACTGAGACAGAGACAGAGAGATACATAACGAGACAGAAAAGAAAAAGAAAAAGACGTGCATGTTTATCATCACCTGTATGGTTATCTTTGCATATATCATTTATTCCAAAGTAAGAGTGCTTGAGTTCCCTTTGTGCAATGTCACCATGGGGATGATCATGTAACATCCCAACAAAGAATTGGAGGGCACAGTGTGTTTCAGAGGGCAGACAAAACTTCCAGTTCAAGGCAGTCAGGAAACTCCTTTAACTACACATTACAGAAGGCTGCTTAAAGCAAGAGAGTCTAGAGACCACTGGCTTATTTGTCTGAGAAGTTCATGCTTTGGCCAGGTGTTCATGCTTTGGTCAATTGTTTGGATGAACTTTTAATCTTTTTCAAACTAGCCAGTTGCACAAGATTGTGAACCTAAGTTCTGACCAATCAGAACCAAGGGTAGTAACACATTAGAGATAAAAAACCTGAGCAGATTGCCTGCCCAGCATGCTTGCATGTTTATTTTCTTGTTAGTAGCACACTCTTCTGCAGAAGTAAACTTTGCCTTTCCAAGTTTCTTTCAAGTTGATGTCTTATTTGTAGAAGACACCCGATACCCTGAGGCATTTCCAACAGGTGAAGATACAATGCGCTGTTCATAATAGCTGATTACACCAAAAGAAAATACTCCATTCTATATTCTTAGTTGTATATGCAATATATATTGTAAAATATCCCCTTCTCTTCTACCATCAAAAGAATGTTGACTTGAACTTTCCTTAATTATTGGGTATTATTTGACCCATAGTTTATACCAGCAGTGGTAATCAGAGTTCCAGTTACTCTAAAATAGTGGATTCAAAATTGTTTACTAATACCATGACCCCACATAGGATGTTTGCCTATTTGAGGATTAATTCAACTTTGTCTCACAAACTATCATCACCATACATTGGTGGCTCATGCCTGTAATCCTAGCTACTCAAGAGGCTAATGTCTGAGGATCGTGGTTCAAAGCCAGCCTGGGCAGGAAAAGTCCATTAAACTCTTATTTCCAATTAGCCATCAGAAAACTAGAACTGTTGCTGTGGCTCAACGTGGTACAGTTCTAGCCCTGAGTAAAAAAAAAAAAACTCAGGGACAGTACCCAGGTCCTGTGTTCAAGCCCAACTGACCAAAACTAACCTATTGTTATAAAAAATTGGTATGCTTTTACAGTTGCTCCTGTTCCATGTTCTCTATGTTTCATGTGATTTTGGGGGGGAAATAACTTGACTCTTTCCTACAAAAAATGGTATGCTTGAAAAGTTTTGTATTCTGTGAAAATTTAATTGAGACTATTCCAACTGGAATAGTCTCCAGCTTCAGCAACAAGGACACTACCTAATTTTCTGTCTATTACTATATCCCAATAGCTCTTCATTCACTAACTATACCCCAGTTAGATTTGCCTCTCTTTTTGCCCTGGGAGCATCTCTCCTTATTCCTTGTTCTCTATTAGCACCTTTGATACCTGTCTCTCAGCATTCACCCATCCTTTCAAAGCCTTGTTTAGACATTGAAGCAATCTTTCTAACAAAATAATCTCTCACTCTACTGATCCTTTGGGGCTCTTTATAATGGAATAATTCTTTCAGCTCTTCCAATGCTGAGTAAGTCCCTTGACTAAAAACAATACTGTAACTATTTCACATACTCTGCAACTCCGAGCCACAATACCTGACACAGAATAGACTGAGCTTCTCAGATGGGTGAGTCATATTTTTTTGAGTTTGCTTGCAGCCGCAGCACCTGGCATATGGTGAGACCACAGCCCATTTTTACAAGATGTGAATTGAGTGAATCCAATCACAGAAATGATGCAGACCTTTTCCTTGCCCTTTTCATGACCGTCTAAAGAAAAGACCTGAGAATCTATGTTAAAAATGGTGTGGTCTCTTTAAGAACAATTCTTGCCATCCCAGAAGGTTAGTGGTGTCACTCAGCACAGAACGTGAAGTGATCGTATCAATATTAATAAGCTCAGTGAAGTGCCACTGGCTTCAGTGCAATTTTGGCACTCTGCAACCTGACTAATAAAATAAAAACTAATTTTAAAAATAATTTACCTCCTGGAGACCTTAAAATGGATTTTACTAATGAAAGGAAAAAAAAATCCAGCATAGATCTTTCCTTTTTGATAGGTGAATCAAATGTTATAGCAGGCCATATGTCTAAGATGACAAATTCGGAACTGCCAATGTCTCGCTTTAGAGGACATTTTGCACACTTCTCATTCAGGTTTACAACTTGAGCCATTTTAGCAGCCAAGAAAGATAGAAGGATAAGGAAAATGAGTGAGGCCAAGGCAATTAGGCTTTGTTTTTGTTGAGTCTATTTTAGCTACTTTAGCTACAAGCTGTCTTTCAATTAGCAGTTTACTGTATGGAGGTTTGTAGAATATATATATATATATATATACGTATATATATATATATATATATATGACAAAAATGTGGGCATATATATAGCATTTTATTCATAAATTCTCTCACCATTTGAGTAGGATTCAGACAACGTGCTGCTGAATGAATGAATAGCAGCAAGGGAAGGAGGATGACATTCTTTAGGTCTGGTTGGTTAGCAACGAGGCAGAAAAACATCTCAAAGGCTGTGAGCTGTTTTCAATTCCTTGATTGTCTGAAGGTTGGCCCTAGGGATTTTCTTATAAGGTACTCTCGATGTACGTGTGTATGTGTGTGTGAGAGACATTGAAACAGAGGAGAGAGAGAGGGAGAGAGAAAAAGAGAGAAAGAGAGAGGGGGTACTATTGGAACTTTTAAATTCTCATCAGTCCATTGATCATTAAGACAGATGGGACCACTATCACTTCTGAATATTTTAATAATTTTTTTCTGAAAGTATGATGTGCTAGACTAAATACCTTAAAACATTTTCTTCTTCTTCTATGTTATGAATTGAAATCATTTTGGCTTTTATATGCTATGATTCTTTTTTAAAAAATAAGTTTTTTATTGTGAGAATACTGTAGGGGTTACAGTTACATGAGCAAGGTAATGAGTACATTTATTTCTTATCAAGCATTGTTGTCTCCTCCTTTGTTTTTCCCCTACCATCCATTCCCTCCCATCTCCACAACTACACTCCCTCCCCGCCCCCCCCCCCGCCCCCCCCTCCCCCCGCACCTGAATTGTAAAGTTCATTTTTTTGACATAGCATCTTGGATTCTTTATCTCATAAAATAAATAATATCATAACAGCACTAAGAATACACATTCTTAGTAGAATTACAATTACTATCTTCAAAAAGCGCTTTGGACACAGAGAAACACTCCCTCTTGTCTCCTTACCCTTTATTCTAAGTCTAAAATCTAGGTGAGATCCTCAGGACTCCAGAAAATTAATGTAACTCCAGAAACATGTTATAATTTCTTCTCTGTCTGTGTCATTGTTTCCTGTTTGCTGTATCGCTTCATATTTTTCTGTACCATTCAATCCATTCCATCCAACCAATGCAATAATATATTGGTTACTATAATCAACAAAGGAAAACTAAATATTCATACCAAAATATGAGGTTTTTTTTTTAAATTTCTGGAAGACTTCTACACCTGCATACATGTATTCATTTGTTCATTTAGAAGAAATAGGTACTGAGTGCTTACTTACTAGGTAGAAGACATACATGTAATAAATATTATCTGACATGAATATTAAGTGAGAGAAAGTACAAGGAGCAATTTTGTAAACTACATGTTTTTAAATGTCTCTACTATCCACATCTGACTTGAACAAGCACACTCTGTCCACTGACTCTCCCCTTCTGTGGCTAGCCAGATAGGATCAGCAAAGCTGTATCAGTGCTTCTTCATCACGCTCATGATGCCCTCTGTCTCTTTCTCTATAATAGAATTCATTCCCTACTTTGTGTGCATATCTTGATGCTGATTGGATGTCAGTGCAGACACACTGCTTTCAGCTTCTGGTTGAAGAGTTCCCTTAATGGAGTCACTAACACCTGTGCAGACTTTGATACCTGGAGCCAAAGAAGACTGCCTTCAACCCCTGATAAGAAACATGTTACACTCAATGAGTGCCCCTGCGGTTAAATTAACTTCTGACCCTTTCTGGGTCCTTCCTGATGACTTTTGGAAAACTTGGGATTTCAATGAAATCCATAGCTGGCAAATAAAATCATATCACGCGGATCACTTTTGAAAACTGTATTGAGGGTGGTATGCCTATAACTTGGCCGATCCGGTCCCTTGCAACTTTTCCATTTGAAGCCTACCTCAGTGCTGAGCTGGCCCTGGCAGCATTCTGCCCGAGATTTTTTGTTTTTATTGAATATGCTTCTCTTTTGATCTGCTTCTAATTTACCTTGTTCTTTGTGCTGCCTTCCTGCTCTGTGGGCAATCGATGGGCGCTTATTGTGTCATTGGTTGTATCACTAATTGCTTGACTATGAATTTATTGAATGTAGTCAGTGTCTTTCCCCACAAAAGTCTGTAAATTTGCCTTCCTCACCTCATATATGCATTTCTCCAGAGCTTCTTGAACCGAGTAGAGGAGCTTAAAGTAATTGAATATGAGGGGGGACTTGAGCTCTATATAATCTTTACAAATATTGATAAAGAGGTTCATCTCTGAAATATGAAATGTTTTTTAACCAAAGCATCTCATTATCCTTTTCAGAGAGAAAAGGAAGTTTTTTTTAAAGCCCAGTTCTGCACTGTAGGATTTGAGTCACTTCCATGTTCCTCTTCAAAACATGCAGAAAATGGTAACCTTTTATGACACACCAGTGGCTTTGATCACCTTTGCCCTGGATGGTTCCCAAACTCTTCGGGAGCCTTTTGAAACGGGTATTTGTTTTATAGCCCCATGCCATTCTCATGTATCAAGTGATCATCTCCTTTAGTAATGGATATCAATTCATCTGTGAATTAATCACATCAGATGGAGAAATCCACTCAGATAAAAGCTTGTGGCTTCCACATTTTCCTGATGAAATATTCATGACATGAAGGTTTCACCTTTATAAATCATGGTTACTCTATTGATTTTTTTTCTTTCACATTTTCCAAATGAGATCATAAATTTTTTTAAGTGTGCATCAGAGAAAACAACATGAATGAATAGATGGATGTATTCTTCAATTACATGCATTTCTGGTTTTATTGCTATCTTCAGTTTATATTAAAAAAATGAGATACCACCTAGAAAGGGAATCTCCCAAACTTAATAAATGTGGAGGCTGGTTCTTATTATAAAAATTATTGATTATGATGGCCTAATTTAAACTGACAGATTAAATTAATTTAGTCACATAGATCTTGACAACATAAACTATTACTTATGAATGTGTTTGCAATCTTATTAATTATTGGCAGGTGTGTCTATTTGACTTTCTTTTTAGTCTTTGTTGGAGGCAAAAATGAGAGGGGAAGAAAATGTTTCAGTTACATATTGCTGTATATACCATTCATTCCAAGACACAGTGGCTTATAGCCATAATGATTTGTTATTGATCCTATGAGAGTTGAATAGGTTCAGCTGGGCAGTTTGTTTAATGTAAGGTCATCTAGGTCACTTACTAGTGTGCACTTACACTTATGTTTCTTGATCATTCTCTACCCTGTCTTTTTATGTACCATCTATTCACAGTATGGAGGTCTTTAATATAATGGTTTGGTCCCTGTGCATGGTGGACTGACTTTAAAACAGAAAGGAAGCAGTGGCTGTCAGTCATAAGGTCTGACCTCTGAAGCACTCAGTATTATTGTAACCAAACTTTCTTGGTCACAACAAGGTGCTCTTTCCACAAAGACTTAAGAGGAGGACAAATTCACAGTGCTCTGTGCATTCCACTGTGGAATATGTGAAAAAGAAATTGAGGAAGAGAAATCATCATTGGCCGTTTTGGGAGAATATTACAGGATGGGCACTCACTTCTATTCTTACAAGCAACTGTGTTTCCAAATTATTTGCCTTCACTCAGCAAACCATGAATGTAGTTTTGGCCAGGAACCTCTCTTCTCAAGGAATAAGGACTTTGACACATACTTGGAATAAAACTGAAGTGCAAGGCCAACAAAGCACACTGTTATAATCTGTATTTATTTCTTTTTTTTAGTGATCCACCCAAACACTAAATCAAGCACAGATTAAAGACAATATGTGGATTAAACTTTGCTGTATTTATTTATTTATTTTGGGGGTTCTGGTCGTGGGGCCTGAACTCTGGGCCTGGGCGCGGTCCCTCAGCTCTTCAGCTCAAGGCTAGCGCTCTACCACTTGAGCCACAGCGCCACTTCCAGCTTTTATTTTTGTTTTCTGCTAATGTGGTGCTGAGGAATGGAACACAGGGCCTCATGCATGCAAGGCAAGCGCTCTACCACTGAGCCACCTTCCCAGCCCAACTTTGCTGTATTTATGAAAGAGGTAAGAGTCTGAGAAGCTTGTGTATGTTATGTGTGTGTGTGTGTACGTGCGTGCGCACACGCGCACACATGCATGCACATGTGTTTATGCTCTCCAAAAGTCCCCGGAGAGTGTTTAGAGCTTCAGATGTGAGTATGTAACTAGTTGGAAGCCAGACCTTACTTCTTTTGTAGCTAGGCCCAGGAAAAGCATTATTTATGTGGTAAAAAATGATCAAAAACATTTCAATACACACCTACCTTCCAATTGTACTTTTTTAAAAAAGCATACCACTTTGTGATGCAAGAGTTGAAAGTATTGACAACTTTAAGTGGGAATGTTGAGCTTTAGTAACGCAAGCCTTTTCTTTCTGCATCATTAAAACATATCCTCATCTCCTTACGAGTGCCTAAAGCTCTATTTGTTTTTCTTCCCTATCCCATTCCCCAAAATAATCATCTTGGAAGCTTGTTCTGACTAAAGTATAAATATTATTTTTTCTTCAGAATCATTTGTTTTTTTTCAACATAAGGCTAGGCTTAAGATATGAATACCTTTCTGTTGTCTTTGAGTGCATCACTAAGCAATCTGAACAAGTAAAATTGTGCATTGGAGTTTCTAAATTCCAGAGAATGAATCTACTACCCTTCTAAGTCATTTTGCTACCTCACATCCTCTTTGTCCTTTGTTGAGTTCTCTGAGAATACAAAATAATGGCAATGACATAAGCAAAATATAATTAGAAAAGCAATCTGTTGGAAAAAGAAATGATAATGCTCTCCAAAATGAAGTAGTGTACCATGTCGAGAATTTGGGTACTATCCATTGTTTTAGAGGATTCATGCCATGGTTCCTCACCATTAGCCTTGATATTGGAAGAAAGTAATTTCAGTTTTTTTGACCTCCAAACTAACTGAAGTCTGTAAACTTCCAAATAATGCTGCTTGGCAGAGTTTTCAGAACTTAATAATGGAATATTTTGAAATTATTACAGAAAGTAGTTGCATATATCATTCCATGTGCTCCTTAGTAAATGACATTCTCTGATATTTTGGATGAGAAAAAATAGAAAAAAGGCAGGCATTCTGAATAACTTAGTAGTGAATGATGATTGAATTGTGTGCTGTCATCTCTTCTTTTTGGGTCTTGACAAGCACAGTATGTGACTGTCATAACGAGAAAGCAGGGTATGGAACATCTATTGGGAGCATCAGGTATGGGTAAAAGCAGCAGGGTGGTTTGTTGGTATGTCCACAGTAGCCAATTTTTGGTCCTGGATGGTAAATAGGAAGGCCTAGACATGAAATTTTACTATAGAACTACTTGTATGGATGTGATTGCATATTAGGAGGGTCACTGGCAAAGCATATACATACATACATACATACTTTAAAAGACAGTGACGGATACTACAACTGTGTGAATTCTTGATTTTCTTTGTGACGACTTAATGCAAATCAGACACTGTGCTAGGATATTGACTTAATCTTCGTGACAAGTCAATGAGGTAAATACTATGATGATACTTCCATTACAACGATGCCTCTAAGGTAGGCCTGAAAAAGCAAAGTAATTTGCCCACAGTACACAAATAAATAATTTGATTTGAATATAACGTATCAAAGTCCCAAACCCAACATCATTTTTAGGTGCAATTTATGTACTTTAAAGTTCTGTCTTTAAGATTTGGCAGTCACTTCATCATGTAAGCCTGTTACAAAGAAGCTATAGAAAAGTTTAATCACCTCCCAAATTCCCTTCTATTCCTTGGGAGTCATCCCTTTCTCTTGCCTACCACCCAGCAACTCTGATCTGCCCACTTTCTTTATACTTTTCTTTCTGAAAGAATGTCACTAAAAAGAATCATAAGACATGTAGCTTCCATTTCTTTTCTTTTTTTTAATGTACTTACTTTATTATTTGCAGTCCTGGGGATTGAACCCAAGGTTTGAAACATGCCAGGCAAGTGCTCACTCAATCATTAATACATGCCCAGATCACATACAAAATTTTTAGGCTGGTTTCTTTATTTCAACTAAATTACCTCACTGATATTCATTCTTTATTCGTTTTTTTTTGTTTTTTTTTTGGTCATGGGGGCTGAACTCTGGGTCTGGGCACTGTCCCTCAGCTCTTCAGCTCAAGGCTAGCACTCTACCACTTGAGCCAAAGCACCACTTCCGGCTTTTTCTGCTTATGTGGTGCTGAGGAATCAAATTCCAGGCCTCATGCAAGCAAGGAAAGCACTCTACCTCTGAGCCACCTTCCCAGCCCCCTGACATTCATTCTTGATGCATCATACCAGTAATGGATGGCCCTTTCTTACTAAGTGCAGTTTCAGTGTATGGATGCTTCACAGTAAGTATATACTTTCAGCCATAGAAGGATATTTGCTTGGGTTATTTCCAGTCTTTTAGTTCTCCATATCTTAACAATAATAAAATACTGCCTTGATCCAGCCAGACATTTTTCCTGATTATCATACCCAATGTTCTTAATTATATCTTTGTTTTAGTATTCTCTTTTGAGTTTCCTGTGAACCTTTGCCTGGAGCCAGGAAGAAATACCACATCTTCTCTGGATCCAATACAGAGTCCCACAGGGTCAAGTTTTCGCTCATGCAGAAATGCTGTTAAAATTTCATTATAACAATCAGGCAGTACCCATCATCTAGCAAGTGCTTAAAAGTGTATGGAATGAATGAATAAACAAACAAAGAACAAATAAATTATCCAGATGAATCTTTGAGCACAAGAGGCAAAGGAAAGTAGTAAAATCAGAACTCATAATTCAGCCTTGGTGTAAAGTTTAATAAATGGTGCATAATGTACTGAGGAACATCAATAAAGAATTCCAGAAGTTCTTATTTTCCCTGCATGGTGCTAACTCTGCTATATGAAAGGTGGAAAAAAGAAAATGTGATGATTATTGATCTGATTTCACAACCTCAACTAATACCTTTGGCTATATTTTTTCCAGGTTTGATGATTTTTTTCACAGTTAACTAATTCGTCATTTATTTGGATTGACTATGTCAGTTATTGCTTTCATGTTTATATTTTTCTAAAAAATTGTGGTTTTTTTTGTTTTATTTTGTACTATAACATTGCTTCAAAGCTAGGCTCTGGTGGCTCATACCTGTAATCCTAGCTACTCAGGAGGCTGAGATCTGAGAATTACAGTTTGAAGCCAGCCCAGGCAAGAAAGTCTGTGAGACCCTTATCTCCAATAACTTACTCAGAAAAAGCGGGAAAACTGGAAGTGGAGCTGTGCCTCAAGTGATAGAGTGCTAGCCTTGAGCAGCGCCCAAGCCCTGAGTTCAAGCTACAGGACCAGCGTACGTGCATACACACACACACACACACACACACACACACACACACACAAAACAAAACAAAAAAACAACCCTACCCAGGCAAGCAGAATTAAGGTTACAAAACTCCTCTACCTTATAACAAGACAATTGACTTGCAGAATTCAATCCACTTCAGTCAGAGTAACACTTGGCTGAATTCAATTTTGCACAGTTTGTTGTTGTTGTTTTCTGCTGTACAAAGGATGTCTATCAACAGAATCAATACAATGAAAATATGCAGGTCTGAGAGTAAAATATTTAGTTCTATTTTGTGTTGTCAGTTATGAGCCATGTGACTTTGGGCTAGTCACAAAATCATTCTGAATTTTGTTTCTTTATTCTATCAAGGGAGGATCATTAACTCTGTGTCTTCTGCTCTGAAGTGAAGGCGGTCAGGTGCAGGATACTCTCTATTCTGTGTAATGAAGAAAAGTGGCTCTAACAGCCAGAGCTACTCAAGGCTCTAACAGCCAGAGCTACTCAAGTACTAGTGTGAAGACCATCTGTACATGCAGCTGCTTCTATAGGCACCAAACTTATAACCAACGAGCTAATAGGTAATGTTAGAACTTGAGGACGATGAGCATTCTGGGCTGTGAAAACAGAGACCTTTTCTTCCAGAGCAGTTGATACACAGCTCAGCAAAGTCATGCAGAGTTAATGATCTTGTTTCTCATGTCCTGGGGAAGACCTTCACCGCGGTGACCATGCACTACTGCCTGTATGATGATTGGGGCTCCCTGCGATGATGACATGTTCTGCAGACATTATTAGGGCTTAAATACTTTGGCTTGTTTTCCAGTTGGCTTTTTACGTAGGTCATCCTGGGGCCTGGACAAAGTTGATCTTACTCTCTCCAGATTCTGTCCCTTTACTCCTGTCAGGCAGAATTCCCTCGAGTCGCATCCAACTCCTTTCTCTCCAGCCATGTTTCTTAAAGCTTTGGGTGGGTGGCCCAGGTGTCTTTCTAGACACAACCTTTCACTTTTCATTTTCAAGAATGTCTTGGAACAACCTTTATACCTCTAACAGATTAAGAGAAAAGCCCTCTACATGTAGCAGAAAGAAAGGAAGCACAGAGGTGGAGGTCAAGGCGTAATCTTTTTAGATGTGTAAAGCTCTCTACTAATAAAAATAATTCTTAGCTGGGCACAGTGGTGCACACTTGTAATCCTATCTACTTTGGTGGCTGAGGCAGGTGGATTGAGTTCAAAGCAAGCCTGGGGAACTTAGAAAAACCTATCATCTCAAAGTAAATAAAAGAATAAATAAAGGGCTAGGGTTTAGTGGCAAAATGCTTGTATGGTATGTGCAAGACTGTGAATTCAATTCCTAGTATCCCAAATAAAATGAATAAATCATGATACTTATGAAATTTGTCTTCTCTAACTTTCACAGTTAGGTTTCTGTAAACTCATGATGGGGATTATGGAGGCTAAATAAGAGAAATATGATATAAAAAGAAGTAATAGAGACTAAGGTTATGAGTGAGTCAATGAAAGCTTTTGAAAATAGATTAACTTTTCTAAAATAATACATGCAAAAACAAAAATTAGTGCTAGAATGCTTTCACACATACGATTAATATAAATTGAACCAACAACTAATTTGCTACTGCCATTTTCTTTTTACCAGTAACTTCACAGACTTTATGAGAAGCTGATAAATTTGTTTTGCCAGATTGCTAGTGATATGCCCATTAGGGCATCTGGCAATGATTTACTCAATTCAGTTCTAATTCCCTTGCATTATGCCTTGTTGCATGGATAGCTACAGTTCAGGTTCTCCAAGTGCTTGGTTCCCACAAAAAGGATATATGTAGTCACAAGTAGAATGAAGGTGAGAGATCTGTGGTAGTGAGAAAGCCATGGGAGCGTTTGGATTTTCAGCAGAAGTAGGTGTCCTATTGGCCAGCCCATTATTATGTAAGTAAGGAATTTGATGAGATACCCATTTTTGTTGGTATTTTCATAGTTTTGTAGACAGATGTTGGGTAGTGGCTTCTTGATTCTCAGATGGTGCCAGAACTGTGCTCCAGAGACTGCAATTACGATGCTTGCTTCCCAGTCAATTAACTTACCTACCTTCCTATTGAGGCCAAAGTAGCTACTCCTTTAGTGGGTCAGTTCTGCAGATATGCTTTGATTTATAAGCACATGCCTGGAGACTACTTTCCAAGATGTTCCATATTTGTAAAGCAGTTATCTCAAGAGGTTCAGCATTTTCTGTAATTGAAATCTGATCTATGCATTGGCATAATTTCTGGCAGTTTATTATCTTCCTGATTTCTGATTTGAAATTGCTGGCATTGCCTCTTGAGCGCTATCACCCACCTGATGGGCATCTGCCTTGTTCATCATAATTTTTTTCCAGAACATACTTAAATTTTACAGAATTGAGTTATTCAACCATATGTTCTTTCTCTGTAAGGTTTACTTCACACTATATAAGGCAGCAGCTGAATGAGTTCTAAAACAAAAAAAAATCTTTCTCTGTGTTTTCATAATTTTGAAGACTGTATTGTAGAAACCTCACCTTCTACTGTATCGTGTTTTTTCTTCTAATCATCATCATATAAAGTGGTTTGAAACTAGAGGATCTGCAAAGCTAAGTTGTTATAAATCTAGAGAAGTAATATGGAGGCTAAAAATGTGTATGCACTTATGATGTGGGACATGATGATTTGAAAGACAAGTTGTCCACACTCATGCAGGGGTTTGATTTCCTGAAAATATTAAATGGAAAATTATAGAAATAAGCAATCCCAAGCCTTAAATTGTATGTCAATCTGAGAATCCCAAGGGAATCTCATGGTGTCCTACTCTGTCGTCTTGAAGCTATAACACACTTGTGTCCACTGTATCCCCGCAGTATGTGCTGCCTTGTCATTAATCACTTTGAAACCATCCTGGTTATCAGATGCATCATCATGAGACACAGTGCATGTGTTTAAGTAAGGTACTCTTGTTTTAACTAATAATATCCCCAAAGCACAAGAATAGTGATGCTGGTGATTTGAATGTGCCAAAGAGAAGCCACAAAGTGCTTTCTTTAATTGAAGGCATACAAAGGAAGAAAAGAAACATGCCAAGAGCCACAGTGAGATCTATCCGTGAAACTGAAAATATAAAAATAAATCTGTGTCAGTTTTACTATTTCACCTCAGAAAGTAGAACAGTGACAGCCACAGAGTGTAGTTAAAGGCTTGGAAAAGAAGCACGCATTTGTGTACTAGTTAGATGAAAGAGCACCATATTCAAAGGTGTCTGAGTATCTGTTCAGGTATCCACTGGAATTCTTGGGAACTTGGTCCTTATGGTTAAGGGAAAACTTCTGTAGAGTGACCTGATGGAGCTAAGTTAACGTATACATTGCTTTATGTAACAAATCATGCTTTGTGTTGAGGAGGGTTTCATCTTTCAAAGAAAACTCTGAGAAGTATTTGTGAGATAAATTCATCCCATGTCTGTCTACTGCTTGGTCTAATTTGAAAAATAAAGCAAAAACATGGTTATTTTATATATTCTTTGAATGTATTTCCAAGTGAACTTCAACACATTCTGAAGACATATTTTCCTTTTCCTACTTCAAGAAATTGCCCTTGATATTATTGGTAAGATAAAATGCTTACATGTTCATCCTTTTTATAACTTTTTACTGTCTTTGAGTAGTTAGTTGTGCAGAGGAGCTGACATATAACCAAACAGGTTATGACTGTAACGTATCTTTGTCAGCCTCACCCCTTCAACATTCTCACCCTCTTTGATCCACCCCTTCCCGTCCCTGATTTTGTGTACTCATTTCTAGATATTGATTTTATCGGGCTTTGACCTAGTCTTTCTAAAAGGTGACACCCTTTGAGCTCTCCATAGAGTCTATGATACTTCATTTAAGATATTTGCAACCTCTTGCATACTTCCCACCATGTGTATTTATGCATTTATAGATACATTCTATCTACCACAAATGAGGGAAATCATGCGACCTTTGTTTCTTTTGGGTCTAGCGTATTTCACTTACTATAATTTTTTCCAATCGTTCCATTTCCTTATAAGTAGTACAACATCATTCTTTCTAATAGATGAGTAGAATTCCATTGTGTATATATACCAAAAAGAATCCAATGACTATCCTACAAAAACCTTGAAGAAGAGCAATGGAAGGAGTGGGTAAGGGAGGGATGGGTGAGAGTGTTGAAAGTGGTAACATTAATCAAGATAAGATATACTGTTTTCATAAACTGCTTTATCAAATGGCTACTCCTTTGTAAACCTACTTAAACATAATAAAAATAAATAACTATTTTGCCTATGTTGTCTTGTTTTAAAAGGAAGAAGAAAGACAACAGAAAGCAGAATTACAAGTGGAAAGGAAAAAAAGAAATAGAAAGAAGAGGAAAAAGTAGGAGGAAGAGGAAGAAGAAGAGGAAGAGGAAACCACAAAGGCAAAGACCTTTTATTTTTCCCCTACAGGGTAAAATAATACTTGGTAACAGTAGAGTCACAAGTTGCTGGCTGAAAACTAGCAAAAACATTCCACCTACAATCTTTGCCCCAAAGAACACACACTGTAGCTGGCATTTCATCATCTGGCATTTTAAGTGGTACATTGAAGCTTGTAAAATATATTTGGCAGTTTGCTTTGAATTGACTTTTTCCTATATATGGATTTGGAGAAAGAAAAAAGAAGTAGGGAAAGAGGTCTGTTGGGGAAGGGAAAAAACAAATTGTTTAAATAGGGATACAGGTAGACCTATTGCAACAATGAGATGTACAAGTCGTTATGTCGAAAAATGAACTTTACAACTATGGCCGGGGGTGGGGGTGTTGGGAGAGAGGAGATGAGTGTAAGGGGGGAGCGATGGGGGAGAGATGGGAAGGGATGGGAAGGGGAAACAAAGGAGGAGGCAACAATGCTTGATAAGAAATGTACTCATTACTTTGCCCATGTAATTGTAACCCTTCTCTACGGTATTTTCACAATAAAAAAGTTGAAACAATATAAACGAAACAGATATTTTCTTAGTGGAACGTCAGTGTAGGGTTAGCTACAAGTTCCTATATGCTGAGCCTGTGTACCACAAAGTATGACCAGTGAACTACCTGAAGAGTTGATTCCATTGCAGACAGGCTCAGCAATCGCTCTCACTGGAACTTCCAATGAGGCCAAGATGTGGCCTTAGGTGACATAGGTAAGACAGGATCTGAAATACTTCTCTCTCTTCAGATGACTGAAGATTGAAGTTGGTGATGTTTGCAAACTATTTTAGACTCCCTAAAACAAAGTTTACATCTCTTTAGTAATAAAAAAACATGGCTGTTATAAATCCCAGGCTAGACCCAGGTATAAAAGTTTGACCTTCAGTCAGATTTGAGGTCCCTGATATTTTATATCTACCAGATAAAGAGAACACTAGCACTTTTGTGCTGATGTGTAGTTCTGCAGATATAAACCGCAACCCACTAAGGAATGATGAGTCACTGAAACAGAACAAATAGAAAATGTACCAAA
The DNA here is from genome assembly GCF_019054845.1 of Dipodomys spectabilis. Lineage (NCBI taxonomy): Eukaryota > Metazoa > Chordata > Mammalia > Rodentia > Heteromyidae > Dipodomys > Dipodomys spectabilis. The sequence continues at coordinate 20,511,221 of NW_024870775.1, forward strand.
AGCAGGACGCAAATGGGATTCCATGGAAAACAGTAACAACATCTTTAAAGGCTTTATGAATTAACATAAAGAAAACTGTTTTCCTACAAAATTTCTGTGGAAAATTAGAGAACCACTGCTTTAAAAAAGCATTTGAGACTAATCTAAAGGAGATATTGATATTCCTGAACAGATTAACTTTATATTAGACATTCTGATTAATCTTTCTTCTACATGGAATTCCTAACAAATGTTTTAATAAGCAACATTATTAGGTTATTAGGTAATTCTAAGTGTGTATGGAGGGGAAAACCTTGAAAAGCCAAGGCAAACAGGAAACTGGACCTGTCAGTTGCTAAAATGTATTAGAAATTCTTAGTGGTGAAAATTGTTAGCACACTGGTACATGGACATTGTGGAGCAGAATGAGAGCTTAGCGAAAAAAATCACACACACACACACACACACACACACACACACACACACACACACACACACACAAATTGAATATATGCCTGAAGAACAACTCTCTCTCCTCTGTTCTTCCCTTCTTTCCTTTCTTATTAAAACCTGGATATGAAAGATAGTATAAGAAATATAAGAAAGGGTAGAATGATATAAAAGGCAACAGTAAGTCTTGCCTCTACCACATTAAAATGAAAAGTTTCTGTTCAATGATTAAATCAGAGATTAAACTAATATAGACATCAGAGATTTGGAGAAAGTTATTTCTCATATCAAAAATTTATGGGGGGGGGGTTGGGAAGGTGGCTCAGTGGTAGAGCACTTACCTTGCATGCATGAAGCCCTGGGTTCAATTCCCCACCACCACATAAGCAAAAAGAAAAAAAAGCCAGAAGTGGCGCTGTGGCTCAAGTGGTAGAACACTAGCCTTGAGCTGAAGAGCTGAAGGACAGCGCCCAGGCCCAGAGTTCAGGCCCCACGACTGGACCCTCCCAAAAAAAGTTTACAGGGGGGCTAAGTATAGTGGTGCATCTAGTTAGAAGATAGAGATCAAAAAGTTTATGGTTGCATAACAGCTTGGGCCAAAAATTAGTGAGATTGTCATCTCAATATATAAGCCAGACATGATAGGTCATTCCAGCTGGGTAAAAGGTGTAGGTAAGAAGATTATAGTAGGAGACCATCCCAAAGTGATGTGAAAACAAATCTTAAAAATAGATTAAAAAATTTACCATTCCAGATGAATATTGGTGGACCTGTGGGAATAGAAGGATTTGTGTGAGTAATATGCAGCCTGGAGAAGTTCATCAAAACAAACCAGATTCCACACAGCATGTATTAGGAAGTGTGATCACCTCCTGGTTGTACAAAGTAACGAGCAAACACAGAAAAATATGTATGGGGATATTTACCAATGCCACTTTTGACATGGTGGGAGTTGGAAGTCATCACATTTTCCAGCCAAGAAACTATACAAGTAGAATATGCTAGTTTTACAGTGGGATGCTTAGAAACCACCAAGTAAATGAACACCTGGCAACAGAGACAGAGACAGTGCTAAGTTAAGACGTAAAAGTGCAGAGCATAACAACTTTGGTTTCCATTGAAGTACACATGGATCCAATTTATAAATATATATGTGTGTGTGTGTGTGTGTGTGTGTGTGTGTGTGTGTGTGTGTGTGTGTGTGTGTGTGTGTGTACATATATGTGTGTATGGTTTAAGAGTATACACACACATCTAACACACTTGAATATCTGTCTATCCATGGATAAGGCAGAAAATGGGAGGAAAAATTAAATAGCAAAGAGGGAAGGAAGAGAGGGAGGAGAAGAATGGAAGGAGGAAAGAAAGAAAGGAAAGAGAAAAAGAAGTAAGGAAGAGAGGAAAAGAAAAGGGGAAGGAAGGATGGTAGGAGGAAAGGAAGGAAAGAAAAAGAAGAAATTAAGCAAGACAGAGGGAGAAAGAGAGGGAAAGGGGAGGAAGGAAGGAGGGAAGGAGGGAAGGAAGGAAGGAAGGAAGGAAGGAAGGAAAGATGGGACCTTGAACAGAAAAGCATGGGAACATACCACAATATCTTCAACTCTCCATAGTAAAGTCCAAACACAAAAACACATCAAAACAATCCCCAAACAACCCTGGGGAAATACAAGGTCTTGGGTACTGGTCTTTTCTTTCCTTCAGCTTACATGGCTGCCATGTTCCCCTGTGTATCCCAAAGTCTAGAAACTCTGGATCACCAAATTTTCAGAGATTGTGGGGGAAGGAAAGGAATTTTCCTTTTCCTAATGCCCCTCTTGAAAACCACCTCTGCAAAGATCACTCCCTGCCCCCAGACATGTTTTGCCCATGTTTTTGTCGTATTGGCAGATGGATGAATCAGAAGAAACAGAAGGATTTCGCAAACTGAATGTTTACATTTGCTAAACTCTATGTCTTTTTCCCTTACAAAGTGATTATGGAGTCAGCCCTAGAGGATCTGAGCAAGGGCATGGTGTTCTAGGGTTGGAAACCACTCTGGGGTCTCATATTTAGCCATAATAAACACTTTATATGACCCTCTTGGGTTGGTAATGATGAAATAAACCATATACCCTAGCAGGAAGCAAAGGGAATTTTGCCACTTGGAGGGTCATCCAAAATACTGTTTTGAAAGTAAACCTAGCAAGCACATTTCCCAAACTGTTTATTTACAGCTCTGCAGCTATCAATAACAAAGACAATTAAATTAGCTGTGTCAAAAGCTGATTTGAACTGAAGAACTCTATTATAAAATGAAGGTTTGTGCTGCAAAGTGCCCCCTCACTAGCCCTTCTCACTTGAAATTGATGGAGAGGCTTTGGGATTGGTTAGAATTCAAATCAGATTAATCGCTCTAGCACTGGACAACGTTACAAAGGGTAAGCAGAGTTTAAAATACCTCGCTCATGTACGTGAGGACTACTCTCATTGTTTTCATTTAGGTATCATGGGGCTTGTGTTTTGTTTTAAGAATCGATAGAATGCATCTTGGGAGTAGAGGAGGTAACTCGTCTTTGTGAAACATATTCCAATTGTATGAGGATGGTGTGTAATTTGCTCTGCCAAAGCCCAAAACAGTCAATAAGTCAAGATGTGGCTTAAGCAGTCTGAATAAACACTAGATTTCTTTATTAACTGATCAAACAGAGTTCAAATGGAACTGCAGGGATCTTTTGTGGGGAGAAAATAATAGATTGCAACAAATATCTCAGGGAATCAGGAATCCCTGAAGCAAAGAGGCAGGCAGCAATTTTCTTTGTCAACTTCAGATCACACTAGGATACTCTCAACAGAGCCTGCCTTTCTTTAGACCTCTTTTCTCATGAGGGTAAAATGTGTCCCTTGGGTTCAATAGCCTCAATGTAGCTTGACAAGAACATTCTAACTGTAGCTCTGCTTCTCTTAAGTTGATGGTGTGACACTCTTCTATATATTCCATCTCTCCCTTCCTCCTTTCCTTTTTCCCTCCTTCCTTCTCTATTTTTCCCCCTCCTCTTTCCTTCTACTCTCCCTACCCCCACCCCCCATTTTCCTTCTCTCCTTTTTTGCCTTCCTCCGTTCTTCCTTCATCTTTCAGAATTTCTCTACTTTTGGACTCTGTCTCTGTCTCTGTCTCCTTTCCTTCATTAGTATGCTTCTCTCAATGAGTACAGTGATTTTTTAAATTTTATATTATTGTAAAAGTGATGTGTAGAGGGGTTACAGTTACATACAAAAGGTAGTGAGTACATTTCTTGTTGAACATTGTTACCCGCCCCCTCCCCTGGTTTTTCTCCCATTTTCCTTTCCCCCCAACTCTCCTCCTCCCCTACAGTTGTGTTTTTAGTAAACATTTTCTTCTAATAGCAGTTTGAAATCTCAGTAAATGAAATATTTATCTCCACCTAGTTCTCTCTCTTTTTTTTTTTTTAGGAGGGGCCCTCTGTTAGCATTTCCTCTTATCTTTTGGAATTACTACTCGTCTATTTTTTACTTAACAGATCTAGTATTTATAAATTACCAGTCTCCTCAAACGCATCCTCTTTGTATTTCTACCATTCATTTTTTCCTTACCCACTATCCCACCCTGGAACCATAGAAGTTTCTCCTCTCCCTTTCTCATGGCGTTTATCAAGCAATCTATCTCCATGACAAACACATAAAATGACATAACCTGGTTTCACGCTGCACCTCTTTGATTTTGGGTCCTCTGTGTAGCCACAGAAAATCCTTACCTTTTTTTCCCTCATCTATAAAATGGCCATAATAATGTGCCTTCCTCACAGTGGTTTAAGAATAGAAGATACTCCATTGGAAAACAAGTCTCCCAGTGCTTGGTATATAGTAGCAATTTATCACTATAATCTAGCTTTATTTTCTTGCATTCATCTTTTAAATGTTTGTCCACTTTGTTCCTGTTTCTGCTCTGATAATGCTTTCTGATTTTTAGCATCCTTTACCATAAGTAGCTTCCTATCTGGCCTCTGCATACCCTCCCAATAAATTCAAATATCTTCCATTAACTAATTCCATAGCTTTAAAGCATTAGTTGAGTTACTACAACTTCTGATTGAAACACGGATGTTTTCTAAAGACATACAGGCACTTCACACTGGCTGGAATTATTGCCTGGCTTATCTCCCACTCCCTTGCTCCCAATTAACTGCATGCTGGGAGCCCAGGGTCACAAGCAATCCCTTGAACAGGCCATGCTCATTCTTTCTGTCCTTCCCCATAGAGCATTCTGGTCAAGCCAGGTTCATTCTTACCCCTCTATAGAGCACCTTCAACTTTCATAGTCTGGGTTGGCCACACCCTTCCCAACGTCTTCAGCACTTGCTCCTAGAGTACTAAGCTCAGTGCCCAGAGATGATTTGTTTCCAAGATGGTTGCAAAGGCAGGTTTATACAAACCATAAGAAGAGCTATTTTCTCTGATGTAATGATCCTCTTTTCCTAACATGCTGTCTCACAAAGTTTTCTTCTGCCTTGGAGGACCCACTAGGTCTGTTTTCCTCAATAAAATCTTCCCCACAATTGTCACATGACCCTCATTCCCCAATTTATCCCCAATTGTTAAGAACTTTGTGAAGTCTAGCTTTCAATTATAGCATGCAGAGATAAAACTATCCACTAACAACCATGGCACTTTGAAAAGTAATAGTATTAAGGAAAGTATCACGTGAAATTCCTATATTCTTCTATTATTTTCAGAGATTGCAAGAGCTAACTATGGCTCTTCAAGAAGGGCTATTGTATGTTACTTCAAACCTTCCAAAGTATTTCTGTACACATTTCATCTTCTTGACAACTCTCAGTAGTCTCTGGGGCAAATATTATTATCTCTACTTTTCTGATGAAGAAATTGAGGCTCAGAGAAGTTAAATGGTTTTTTGAGGTTACCAAACTAGTGAATTGCAAACTCAAGAAACCATATCATCTGATTTATAATTTATCTTTCTTTCCAAATGTTATTTTTGTTATATTGCTACTTAAACATCTTTTTCTGTTATATTGTGTTGTCATTAGGGCATTCACAAAATTATTTAGTCAAGATTTTGTTAACAATTTCAAAGAGTCTTTTAATGCATATTTATTTTTTAAAATTGGGTTTATATTTCATGATGATAAAAAGATAAGCTTCATTGAAAGAAATTTGGAAAATTTTCTTAAAAGAAAATAAGCAGCATTATTTAAACACATTATTTTAACACTATTAATATTTTAACTAATTTCCTTCCAGTCTTTTTTCTGTTCTGAATTCAATTTATTTTGTTTATTTGTTTTAAATTATTGTGATCATATTTGTACTCAATATTTAATTCTTATCTTTTCAGGTATTTTATCATGAATATTTATGCTTTAGGAAACAGGATTGATTACAATTTTATTAATGGGTAAGAACAGTCTATTTATGACTATAGTAGAGTTTAATTAAATAATGCCTTAGTTTGGGCCATTTTCTCTAATAGTCACTATCTTTTTTGGGGGGGAGCAGTCCTGGGGCTTGAACTCAGGGCCTGGGTGCTGTCTCTGAGCCTCTTTGTGCTCAAGGCTAGCATTCTACCACTTGAGCCTTAGCATTACTTCCAGCTTTTTCTGTTTATGTGGTACTAAGGAATTGAACCCAGAGCTTCATGCATGCAAGGCAAGCATTCTACCACTGAGCCACCTTCCCAGCCCTGTTGCTACCTTTTGACTATTTCATTCCTATTGACAGTGAATGCTCCATCTCCAAATAAGGATAATTAACTCCATGCTATTTATAACCTGTGTTTTGTAGAACAAAATTCAAAGTTGAGCTCCCTGGAAATGACTATGCTAAAGATTTGAGAGTATTTTGAGTAGGAGTGTCAAATCATCTTAAGCAAGATAAGTTAGAATGATAGGGAGCCTTCAATATGTTTGACCCTGGAGATACTTGTAGCACATGATAATCACCACGCTGTAACCACTGTGGTCTTTGGAAGACCTGAAAGATAGGGTCCAGACTTCATTTCAGACTCCCCAGACCCATCTTCTCAAATGGCTTGTGTCCCATGAATCCCTTGGAGTCTTCACTTTGGCTTTAAAAAATTCAAATTAAAAATTACATTAATTAGCTAGGTGCCAGTGGCTCATGCCTGTAATTCTAGCTGCTCATAAGTCTTGAAGCCAGACCAGGCAGGAACATTCATGAGAATATAATTTCTCATTAAGCACTCATTAAACACTAAAAAGTTGGAAGTAGCACTGAGGCTCAAGTAGAGTGCTAGGCTTAAGCAAAAATGCTCAGTGACACCTCTCAAGCCCTGAGTTCAAGTGCTAGGAGCTGCACACACTAAAAGTTCTATGTTCTCTTTATTTAAGTGCCTTCTCTACCTTTGTGAAGTCATCTAAGAATAAAGACATGGTATCCTAATGTTTCTAAATGTTCCATGGAGGAGACAGGCAATTGATCAAACATTAGATGAGGAAAACCTCATAAGATATCTAGGTCATCCTTGATATCAAAATATGTGGCTTAGGGCTTAGTCTGCTATGGTTTGGGTCCTAGGTTTCTCAATTATTAGTCATTTGGCATAAAATAGATCTATTATTTCAATAGTTTGATTTGTTTGTAGCTCTGAACTCAGGGCCTCACACTTACTAGGCAGGTGCTCCACTATTTGAAATATGACTATGGTCTTTTTCAGATTAGGTATTTTTCAGAGTCTGACTTTGCCCACCCTAGATTTGGATCCTGTTATCTCTGCTTCTCAGGTAGTTGGTATTTTAGGTGAATGCTACCATGTCTTACATTCTGAATATTTCTTAATATTACATGTCTCAGATGACTGCTTTGTACAATGTTGATAAAATAGTACATCATTTTCTTTCACCTTGTTTTACTTAGATATGCATTTATTGGGAATACTAGGTTTGAACTCAGAACTTCAGCTTTGCTCAATAAGAGATCTACCATTTGTATCACACCCCCAGTCCCTGGTATATAATTAATATGGCTATCATCTGAATTGAAAGAGAAGTTCCTATAACAATATCTGCTACTAAGTCTGAAATAAGTACTAGTATATTAATGTTATCCCTTTATTTTATGGAAACAGAGACTGGGGTTCAGGATTAATAACCCATATGCAACTTTTTATATTAGATTGACCTTAAAAGAAATGTAGTAATCATCCATTTTGTAGATATTCACAGCTTGGAGTATAGAAAAGTCATTATACTGTGAGTTAGCAAAGTCTTTCTGTCTATGTTTTAAACTTGGTATCTTCAAATAGAGCCCTTCCCTGAAATTCAAATCCTTCTGTATTACAGAGGAATTTGTATTAGTAAATTTCTGATTCTGGTTTGTTTCCCTTATTTGCAATAACTAGTATATGTCTGAGACAAGCAGAAAAGGTCAGCTAAGTTGATGATAGGTGAAATGAACCCCAAGATAAGGAATCAAATGTTTTTTTCTTTTATGTGATTGTTTCTAACATATTTATAAGATGATTTCTTTGTGTTTTGAATGTCCCTCCCCCACAGTATAACCCCTGCTCTCATTGTATTTGATGTTGGTATAATTTGTGGAGGAGAAGGGCAAAAGCAAATCATTTAAATAGGGATACAGGTGGACCCATTGCAACAGTGAGATGTACAAATCATTATGTAGAAAAACGAACTTTACAATTTTGGTAGGGGGGTTCATGGAGATGGAAAGGATGGGAAGGGGAAACAAAGGAGGAGGCAACAATGCTTAATAAGAAATGTATTTATTATCTTGCCCATGTAATTGTAATCCCTCTGAACAGTATTTTCACAATTAAAAAAAAGTGAAAGTGCATTTGAGATAAAAGAGTTCATCCCAGTTTTGATCCTGTTGTCTTTTATTATGGATCCTTCATGCAAAAGCTCCGAGATATTTACTTTGTTAGCCACATTTTTATTAAGAGTTTATCTTTAGTCTTCTACTAGGTTCTCCACCTGGGTTTGACATGCTTTAAACTATTATTTGTGATGCCATCTGAAGAGTAGCACTTCCTGGGGGATCTACTTCACTTTTCTCCGGTTCTCACTTGAACTGTTATGAGCAAAATGCATACTACTAGATTCCATATCTAGTAGAAGAGATTAGACTATGAAGAAAGAGCAACAGGCAACCTGTGCAGAATAGCATTAGCAAGAACAAGACAGGAAAAACATTACAAAGACTACCCATTATCCCAGAGAGCAATGAACACAAGAATCTCTCGACTACTTCTACTACTGGTGATTAGAGTTTAGCTTGAGTCTAAAATATTCATAATTCCAAGGATACAACTGAATTAATAGATACATAGTTCATCTCGCTCTGTAAGCAAATTTACTCCTAAAGTGATGTGGTCTGGGACATAACAGTGTTCATAAATATGAACATGGGAATCTTTTATAATGATTTGAAATCTTATTTAGTTTTCCTAAGCCTTAGTTTCTTCAACTGTGAAATTGGGATCTAACTCACAGGACTTGTGAAAGAATTAGATGATTTTGTTTGCATGTGATTCATTTTAAATGTATTCTGTATTCAATTAATATTAGCTATTTACATCACAGTTGATGTCATTTAGAATAATAGAATGTCTAAGTGAATCCCAAATAACAAAGGGGACTAGGAGGGAAAACAGATTTCTTTTAAAAAGTCATTTACTGTGCATGAATATAAAGATAGATATCTAGAGGGAGGGAGAAAGAGGAGGAGAGAGAGGGAGAGAGAGAAAGAGAGAGAGAGAAATAGAGAGTGAGAGAGTGAGAGAGAGATCCATTCCTTGAGTTTTTATTCCCTGGGTTATGGACAGATAGACACAGCCATAGATAACTCTAAGCAGAGGAAACATAAACAAACATAAATAAAAAGCTGAAAGGAATTAAAATGCAGGACCAAACAAGGGAGTTCTGATTAGCAGCAGCATCCAAGCCAAGGTCAGCCTTTCAACATGCATGCTGCTAAGAAATGCATCTCTGCTGGCAGTAAATTAAAACATCAAGAAAGAGGTAGAACTCAAACAGGCAGTGATTGGTGGAACTGTGCTGAAAACCTAACATAAAAAAATAAAAACATCTCCTTTCCAAGGCTTTGAAATAAATAGTATGATATGCCAGAAAAGATAGAAACTCTTTCTGTTCACTCTGGATGCAAGTATAATTTTAAATTTTCCTGTGTCATTGAGGCCTGTGTCTAATTTGGGAAGTAGCTAGGAAGGGATTTTTCTGGGGTTTTTGTTTCCTATAGGTCTTCCTTTTGGGGAGTTAGTGAGGGAGGGAGGGGGGAGAGAAAGAGAGAGAGAAAGGGGGGAGAGAGAGAGAGAGAGAAAGAAAGTAGGAATTCATAATCAACACTTTGAGAATATATAGCAAATAACAGACCATCCACTGATTCCGTGAATTATGAATTTTTAAAAAAAGAGTTGTGGAGGATTGTCGTAGAGATCCAACCACAAGCTCCAGTTTGGGTTCAAGACCTAGAGTGAGAAACACAAGCTTTAGGTTCTGTCAGTTGTGAAGATATTCAAGTTCCTCTACAGAAACACTTTTAAACTCTACAGAAACATTTTCTAATATGCCTTTGTCATATTATATAATTATATTTATTCATGTGTTTTTATTCATATACCGTTTATAATGGAATATATAAAAAGTTTCTTATTTATCAAAATAATAAATATGCGTTATTTAAAAGTACAGAAAACTAGAACAAAAATGAAACTGGGAAGAGTAATTGAAAGGAAAATCCTTTTTGATCAAATAGTATTTTAGCTAGTTTAAATAGAAAGTCATAAAATGTAAAGAATTGGGTATTCATGGAAATCTTGCATGGGAATGAATATATGATTGAACACTGAGTTTCCATGATAGGTTTACAAAGCAGTACAGTGGAATTGGTTGATAGAGTATCAAATATATTTTTATTTGTAAAAATGCTGTACAGGGGGGTTATAGTTACATGAGTAAGGTAATGAGTACACTTGATATCAAGCATTGTTACCCCTTCCTTAATTTTTCCCCTACCATCCATTCCCTCCCCACTTCTCCAACTCCTCCTCCCTGCCCCCACAGAAGTTCTAAAGTTTGTTTTCAACATAGTGTTCTTGTACATCTGATTGTTACAATTAGTCAACCTATATCCTTATTTCAGCATTTTGTTATTTCCCTTCCCCTCCCCAAATTAGAGAAGTGTATATACAAGATTCAGGGCACTGAAATCAAATACAGTGAAAACAGGGGTTATACCATGGGGAATAACATACAAAAGAAACAAATAAAAAATCACATTCTAAATCTAATTCAATTGGCTTCCAATTGGCTTTTCTCGTCTTTTTTTAAATAAGTTTTTTATTGTGAAAATACTGTACAGAGGGGTTACAGTTATATGAGCAAGGTAATGAGTACATTTCTTATCCAGTATTGTTGCCTCCTCCTTTATTTTTCCTCTACCATCCTTTCCCTCCCATCTGCATTACACTCCCCCCTCCTCCTCCTAAATTGTAAAGTTCATTTTTTGACAAAGTGTCTTCTAGATCTCATTGTTGCAATGGGTCAACCTGTATCTCTATTTAAACAATTTGTTTTTTTCCCCTTCCCCTCCCCAAATTGTACCAATATCAAATAGAGTGAAAATAGAGGTTATACTGTGGAGGAGGGATATACAAAGCAACAAAAAAATCACGGGGTACCTTATAAATACGTTAGAAACAATAGCAAGAAAGGAAAAACCACTTGTGTCATTATCTTGGGCTTTATTTTGCCTAGCATCACCATATCTGACCTTTTCTGTTTGTCTCAGACATATACTAGTTATTGCAAATAAGGGAAATCATGGGACCTATGTTTCTTTGGGCCTAGCTTACTTCACTTAATATAATTTTTTCCAAATCTTTCCATTTCCTAACAAATGGGGTAATGTCATGCTTTCTGATGGAGGCATAGGATTCCATTGTGTATATACCACATTTTCATAATCCATTCATCTATTGAGGAGCATTTGGGTTGGTTCCATATTTTAGCTATGGTAAATAAGGCTGCAATAAACATAGTTGTGCTAGTAGCTTTAGTATGGTCTTGTTTGTGAACATTTGGGTAAATGCCCAAAAGTGGGATTGCTGGGTCATAGGGGCACTCTATGTGGAGTCTTTTGAGGAACCTCCATACTGCTTTCCAAAGTGGTTGAACAAGTTTACACTCCCACCAACAATACAGTAGGGTTCCCTTCTGGCCACATCCCCTCCAGCATCTGTTGCTTATTAGAGTTCTTGATTATAGCCATTCTAACTGGAGTGAGGTGGTATCTCAATATTGTTTTGATTTGCATTTCTTTTATGACTAGAGAGGTTGAGCATTTCTTCATGTGTCTATTGGCCATTCATTACTTCCTCTTCAGAGAAGTTTCTCTTTAAGTCTTTAGCCCACTTATTTATTGAGCAGTTGTTTCTTTGAGGATTTGTTATTGGGGGATTTAATTTTTTGAGTTACAGTATATATTTTAGATATGAGACCCTTGTCTGTTGTATGCCTAGTGAAGATCTCCCAATCCGTGGGCTTTCTATTGATGTTGCTAGCCATGTCCTTTGCCATGCAGAAGCTCTGCAAATTCATGCAATCCCATTTGTCCAACCTTTCTTTGATTTGTTGTGTATCTGGGCCTGTGCCAAGGAGACTATGGTTTCTCCTATTCCGTTCGTAATGTTTTCAGGGTGTCTGCTTTGAAATTTAGTATTGATATTCCTCCAGCACTATTCTTTCTGTTAAGGATCGTTTTTGCTATCCGGGGTCTTTTATTGCTCCATATGAATTTTTGGATTGCCTCTTCTATTTCCTTGAAGAATGAGGTTGGAATATTAATAGGTATCACACTGAATTTGTAGATAGCCAATTGGCTTTTCTTATACCACATGGAGACTTTTAGCTGCAATGGAGTCTGGAAAATTCTTGAAGATAGATGCACACGAAGACTCATTGGAAAGGTGTTGGAATATATACATCAAGTGTATGTCCCAAAATACCACTCTAGGAAAAAGCAAGAACAAAACCAAGATGTCAGGAAAATACTTATTCTAGTAACAAATTCTTGTGTGCCTTGATTACAGACTGGATACTGAGATTTTTGGTGAATTCACTATAGGGAAATTTGACCAGATTATGAAAGCAATCTCATAAAATTTTAAAAATACTCATTTAATTTAGTATGCTCATGTTTGCTAATTATCTGACATGTGCTGCTAGACTGGTAGCACAGACATTGCCACTACCATATACTATTAATTATCAATATTTTTATTAGGGTTATTTTTAAAAGACTTAGATGTACACACTGCCAAAATTGTCTTTTATATCTCTAAAAGTTCTTTGAAGCACACTTTGGAAAATACAACTACAAACAGTAGGAAACACTGAAATATACTTTTTAGTATATAGAAATGACAAAAATCAATTAAATGTTTTACTAAGATAACAGAAAATGCATAGGGTATATTAGAGACAAGTTAAGTTGCATATGTCCTGGAAAAAGTGGAATGTATGAATTGGGAAATTTTCACATAAGTGGAAAGAGTTAAATTTTAGATGCAGAACACAAAGGATTTGATGACTCACTAACTTAGGGGATTTCAATTAGAGAGAGTTTATATTGACTATAAAGATGTAGCTTTAGAGCTTAGTGCTGAGTGGGAGGTCATGTTTCAGTAAACTGGCTTATTAAACATGAGATTTGTTTTAGAATATATGCTTAAGAACTTGGGAATGCCTATATTAAGTTTTTTGAGGAACCTCCAGACTGCTGTCCAGAGTGGTTGTACTAGGATACATTCCCACCAACCATGCAGTAGAGCTCTCCTTTCCCCACCTTTCACAATAGCCAAGATATGGAAACAGCCCAAATGTCCCACAATAAATGAATGGATCAAAAAGATGCGGTACTTATACACAAGGGAATTTTACACAGCCATTAGAAAGAATAAAATAATGTCATTTGCAGGGAAATGGATAGAACTAGAACCAATCATGTTAAGTGAGGTAAGCCAAGCTCAGAGAGACAAATGGCACATGTTCTCTCTGATATGTGGAAATCAGATCTAAAATACACTAGGATATGATAAATTATACAGGATTCTAGACACTTGTGCTGTGAAACTGAAAGAAGATACTTTTAAGAGAGAAACACAAAGGCACAATGCCTATGTGTTTCTTCTTCATATTTACATAAAATTATATATTTATATAAAATATAAACATATACTGAATATAAATATATATAATATATGCTGAAACAAATTCCAAGGTGTGGAAACAAGAGAGCTCTGTTCTTTTTTATTTTTTTTGATGATTCTGTTTTCTTTTCCTTATGTATGGTGTATTCAAGTGTATATCTTCAGGAGGATGGGAGGCAGGTGCAGACTTGAGGGAAAAAGGGTGAAAAAGTACAGTAGTGGAGCTCACTGGACATAGATGGTGGAGATGGGAGGGAGGGACAAGGATAGTGTGAGGGAACAGAAGACACTGTACAAAAGGAAATGTAGTCATTATCTGACTCATGTAGTTATAATCCCTCTATACATCACCTCTACAATTACAACACAATAAATTAATTATTAAAAAAGAGTGAAGTCGAGTTGGATAGGTCAAGCTTCGAAGTGCCTTTTTGTTGTCAAATAGAATAAAACTATAGTTGTAAATGTGTATCTGTTGTTCATGAAAACATTCTAGGATGGAATTAAATTTGTATGCGGTTGATTGCAGTCATGAATGTGCTTGAGCCTTTTAGAAGAGATGCGTTGTTTGGAATTTTAAAGTAAGCTCTAAAAGGGGAATCAGCAATTAAAAAAATTAAAAAAAAAAGAACTTGGGAAATAATCCTTGGAAAACAGTGAGGAAGGAGCCACTTACAAAGTCAAATATCAAAAAGATAAAATTGAAAATAGGCCACTGGGTTTGGCCATTAGAATATTGGTGGTCTATAATTGAACAGATTGCCTAGTATTGCCAGAGCAGAAATTGCATTGTCCTGATCTGAATAGCAATCAGGAAACAAACAAATGGAACCAGCAACTTTAGAACAGTGGTTTTCAACCAGGCAGGATTTTTTTCTTCAGGGGACATTTGGCAATATCTAGAGATATTTTGGGTTGACAGGATAAGAAAGTACTATTAACTCCAGTAAGTACGGGATAGAAATACTGCTCAACATGCTCAGTAAGCAAAACTTTTCTGGCCCAAATATCTACAGTGTGAAAATCATGAGATTACTTTAGACAAATCCTCAAAGTCTGGATATGAGGAGGACTAGGAATCTGGCTTGTTGGGTGGTGAGAGGAATTAAGTGGTCTTTTAGAGATGAACTCTGGACATAAAAAAAGGAGGAGAAAATCAAGGAAAGAGAAAAGAAAGGACTTGGTCAGCTGATGTTCAATAGAGAAAGAAAATAATCTGCTCCCAGAACATAATTGAGGAACTAACATGTGTCCATATGATGGATGTCCAGAACCTTCTCTTCACTTCTAAAGAGAAGAAGAAAGGCAAACAATAGAAAAATATGATTTGGGATGAAAGCCAGATGGAGTTCAAGGAACTGTGGTTTCTGGAAAATAGGAACGTAAGTTACTATGGGGTAGGTGAAATCACAACAAATATAAAAATATCTTCAAAATATTTTATTATTGGTGAGATATAAATTAAAATAGCAAATGAGTGCCTAACACTACAAGAGTGATTAACAAAAGTTATGATGATACACAGCAATCAAGATTCTCATGTTTTGCAAAATATTACAGATAAATTGGAAAGGCAGTTTCTCATAAAGTAAAACATACATTTATTTTCTTTTTAAAACATTCAACTGTCAGGCACCAGTGGCTCATGTCTGTTATCCTAGATACTGAAGAGGCTGAGATCTTAGGATTGTGATTTAAAGCCAGTCCAGGCAGGAAAGTTCGTGAGACTCATCTCCAATTAACCACCAGAAAACCGGAAGTAGTGCTGATACTCAAAGTGGTAAAGCACTAGCTTTGAGCGAAAAGAGGCTCAGGAACAGAGACCAGGCCCTGAGTTCAAGTCCCAGGACTGGGAAAAAAAATATAAAATCAACTATATTTATAATACCTAGAAGAAAATAAAAGTTTATATCTATGAAAACGTATGCATATAAATATGTTTATCAGATCTACAAGCAATAAATAACCCATGGAGATAAATAAAACATTCATCAATAGGAAATACCTTACTCAGAGGGAAATCATTAGTAGATTACTATAAAATACATACTGCTGCAGGGCACTGGTGTCTCACACCTGCAATCCTATATACTGAGGAGGCTGAGAACTGAGAATTGAGATTCAAAGCCAGCCCTGGCAGGAAAGTTGGTGAAACTCATTTCTAATTAACCACCAGAATATGGAAAGTGGAGCTGCTCAGGGATAGCACCCACCAAGCCCCTTAACCTATAAAGTAAATAAATAAATAGTTAAGTAATTTAGTCAATTAATTTAATATAAATATTTATTTATAATATAAATATTTAATATATGTCATGAATGAGGATGGATCTCAAAATGATATTCAATAGCAGATCCAAGTGCATATAATGTGTTTCAATGTTATATTCAATAGCAGATCCAAGTACATATAGTGTGTTTCAATATTATATATATTCTTCTATTTGCTTCTATTTTTTTGGTGGCAGGGGCAGGGGAGGGGGTTGGTTATGGGGCTTGAACTCTAGGTCAAGATGCTGTCCCTGAGCTCTTCAACTCAAGGCAAGCACTCTACACTTGAGCCACAGTGCCACTTCCGGTTTTCTGGTAGTTAATTGGAGATAAGAGTCTCACAGAC
Organism: Dipodomys spectabilis; assembly: GCF_019054845.1. Classification (NCBI taxonomy): domain Eukaryota; kingdom Metazoa; phylum Chordata; class Mammalia; order Rodentia; family Heteromyidae; genus Dipodomys; species Dipodomys spectabilis. The sequence continues at coordinate 20,527,486 of NW_024870775.1, forward strand.
TTTCTTGGCCTAGGCTGGCTTTGAACAGTGATCCTTACATCTCAGCCTCCTGAGTAGCTAAGATTACAGATGTGAGCCACTGGTGCTCAGCTTATTTGCTTCTATTTATATGATATTCCTAAAATGTTGGTGCTATGGTAAAATAAATTTTAACATTGTTAAAATGATAAATAGAAATGATAAATAGAAAAGACATTAAGGGATTAGCATAATTTTGAGCAGTAAAACTTTGGTATTATCAAAGAGAGATGTGTAACTATTACAAGTACAAAAGAAGAAAGTGAACTTCAAAATCACAAATTTGTAAGGGAACCAACTTACTTGGAAATATGATTTGAGCAGGTAGCACTGAGCGGTATCAGAGAAGACAGATGCCTTTGGCTGTCAGGATAAAGGACTTCTCAAAAAGATATATTTCCCAGAGAATGATTCTGGTATACACACAGCTTAAAATATGTTTGGATTAATCAATTCTACCACAAGTCATTTCTTAAAGAAAGTTATAAATTTTCAAATATCTGGGCTCTGAGGAAATGATTGTTGATTCATTTACAATAAAAATTTAGGGACAAGATTAATATATTTTGCTAATTATTCTGCAACAATCACTTTTAGCCCTTTCAGAATGGCACCTGTATAGATGACAAATAAATCAATATTGGGAGTTCCGGGAAGATGGCGGAGGAGAAGCTGGAATCTGAACAAGCTCTTGCATAGAAAACAGTTTCAGAGTTCCAGTGAACAGTCCCAAGCCAGAGAATCACACCAAGTGTGCCATCACAGGACAGAGAGTTAGTCAAGAGGGGGGAAGCCAAGCAGACACATCTGAGCAGCTGCCGCTGCAGCAGCAGGGTCGCGGTAGCGACCACCGCTGCGGGGGCATACCTGAGATACAGTCCGGGACGAAGGAGCCAGACGCAGCGGGCCGAGCGGATTCTACTCAACACCAGCAAGAACCGACAAGGAGCGGACAACTTCATCCTGCACTTTGCAGACCAGAGACGACCCGGGATCCACTTCCTCACTCCTTCTCAGGGAGCAGAGGAGGGAAGGCCACCCCTCCCCCCCCAGCACCGGTGATCTCCATCTTGGATACCTACAAAGCTGGGAGGAGCGGCTAGCTCCAGCTCAGGCCTTGGAATAAAACGAGTCATTTAGCAGGTCACAAGAACTTAATGGCAAAGTGACCTCACAGACTCAGTTCCATCCAGGGAAAGGTCACCCAGCTCAGGCGCCAGCCATTGGAGTGGCTCTCCTCACCGGGTAACCAGAGCCAGAGGCTGCCCCTCCCTCTAGCAGCCACCACAATCAATTGAAAAACAGAAACCCTGAGAATGGCTCCAGGCTGGGTGCTGTGAGTTTTTTTTCACAAACTAGCCCCAGGGAAAAGCTACTGTTTGTTGAAAGGCCTCAACTCTACCCAGAACCTAGCCCCATCACTGCATCCCCCTCTTGTGTGATTCTCAAAGCAGATCACCCTCCCAGTAAACTAACCTGGGAGGGGGATCTCAAAATCTTGAGTAAAGCAGAGCATTTTTCTGCCTGTTACAACAAACTGACTTAAGAAACCAATCAAGCCACAGGACCTCAAGCTGACCAGAGACTCCAACCAGACTCTGGTTACAGACAAAAGGGAGATACAGGACTCTTCCCACCCATCCCAAAAACAAAAAAAATCAAAGAACTTTTTTTTTCTTCTTCTTTTCTTTTGTTTTTTTTTTCTCGTTTTTTGTTACCTTATATATATAAAAAATTTTTTTTCCTTTTCTAAAACTTTTATTAATCTTTAATTTTTGCCTCTTCTGAAAAAATAATTGTTTTCCAGTAACTTTTTTTTTCTCATAATTTTTATTTTAGGAATAACGTGAATGTGTGTTTTCCTTTCTTTTCTTGTCTTCTTTCTCTTTTTCTTTCTTTCTTAATTATCTTTTTGTTTTTTGTCTAGCTCTACTGAACTTCTGATCTTTTCTTCTCACTTTCCTATCCTTTCCACCTTTTCCTCTTTTGTTCTTCTTTATGTGACTTAACTCTTGTCCTGCACATCCTCAGATAAACCCGTAGTTAACTAGTAGACCCTATCCCCCATTGTGTACACACTTAATCCACAAACTTATTACTCAATTCAAAACCTCTGAGACTTAAATTCATTAATAGCAGTAATACCTCTTTATACCTATATAATATTTTAAGCATTTTTTTAAAGTTTTTCACATCTCCTCTATGTCCCTCCCTTTTTCTCAACATATTCACATTCCTCTCTAAATAGATGGTCTTTTAATCTCTATAATAACATTAATTTTTACGTTTCCATTTTTTTCTGGTCTCTTTTCATTCCCCTTTCCCTTTCTTCTTTTTCTCTCTCTCTCTACTTGCATCCTACCCAACCTATTTCCTGCATTGTGATTAGGACATAGTTAACTCTCCCTGTGCCTCCCCACACCAATCTATTCCTATTTTTTACCCACATCTCTCCCTAACCTTAATAATTTCTGGTTTTCCAAATTCTTCTCTGCGGTTCGAAGTCCTTTAACATATAGTTGTTTGATGTCGAATAGATGTATCTGTTGAACTAGATTGTATCTGTAGACTATTGACTGTACAAATGCAAACTTTGGTTGATGGTTGCCTTAAGATAGTGTTCTAGCACAAAACTGGTGCTATCTTCATCTCAAATGGGCAGAGTAAGCCGGAAAAACACAAGAAAAATGGCAAATTCGGGTATCTCAATTCCCAATCTTGATAATCAGGGGTTAGAACAGATAATGAATAATCCAGAGGAGAGTTCCCAAATAGCTCTACAAACACTGTTGGCAAACATGATAAATGAAAAGTTTGACAAAGTACAAAGGACTCTGTATGAGCGTGATAGGGAGAGAGAGGAGGCATCCCAGAAGTTTATACAGGAATATCATAAGCGTGAGGAAGCTACTCAAAAACTGATACAGGATTTGCGTGAACAACTTGAGAATACTCAAAGAGAAAGGGAGGAATGGCGTGAGCAGGCTGAGAACACTCAAAGAGATCTGCAGGAATCCCGCGAACGGGAGGAAGCTAATCAAAGAGTAATACAGGAATTGAGAGACCAGGTAGAGAACACACAAAGATCACTAAAGGCATTCATGGAATCCATTAACAAAGAGCTGAAGGAAGTCAGGAGGACCACAAAGGGAATGCTGAATGGAACCCAACAGAAGGAATGGGAGTCCAAAGAAACCATAACCAATCACCTAAGTGATTTGAGGACAAACACTGAACACCAAATTAAGGAAGTAAAGAAATTCATACAAGACCTAAAACAGAGCTTCAACAAAGAACTTGAAGCCATCAAAGCTGACCAACTAGAAGGAAAAGAGATAAAAAACAAAGTAGAGAGTCTTGACAGCAGGTTAGACCATGCAGAAGATCGAATCTCAGGGATTGAAGACAGCCTAGATATTATAGAGAAAGAACATACAACCATCCAAGACAAGTCCAAGAAATATGATAGATCTATCCAACACCTGGAAGACACCATCAGAAGGCCTAATCTAAGGATAATGGGTGTAGAGGAGCACCTATAAACAGAAGTTAATGGTCTAGGACATTTGTTTAACAGGATCCTAGCAGAGAACTTCCCAAACATGCAAAAAGATAGGCCTGTCCAGATACAAGAAGCCTTTACAACCCCAAATAGACCAGACCAGAATAGGAGATCCCATCGTCACATTATAATCCACACAGGATCAACTCAGACCAAGGAAAAGATCCTTAAAGCTGTCAAGGAGAAAAGGTTAATCACCTATAAAGGGAAACCAATTAGAATCACCTCAGATTTCTCAGCAGAGACAATCAAAGCAAGAAGAGCCTGGAATGATGTATGCCATGCCCTAAAAACAAACAACTATCAACCAAGAATACTGTACCCAGCTAATCTCTCCTTCATAACTGAAGGCCAAATAAAAACCTTCCATAGCAAAGAAAAATTCAAACAATACATCTCCACCAAACCAGCCCTACAAAAGATTCTTAAAGATGTCCTACACATAGAAAACCAACAAGACCGCAATAACGGCCAAGAAACTGCACCCAAACTGAGAATCCAAGAACCATAGGAAGAACCCTGTTTTCGCAGCCCCCAAGAAGGTAGATAACATGGCAGGAACTCCCAAATACTTCTCAGTCCTATCTCTTAATGTTAACGTACTGAACTCTCCAATTAAGCGACATAGACTGTCTAGTTGGATTAAAAAACAAGACCTCTCTGCTGCCTTCAGGAGTCACATCTTACCCGTAAAAACAAACACATTTTCAATGTTAAAGGCTGGAACAAAATCTACCAAGCAAACGGACCCCATAAACAGGCGGGAGTTGCAATCCTAATATCAGATAAAATAGACTTCAAATTAAAATTCGTGAGAAGAGATAAAGAAGGTCGCTACATACTAATTAAAGGATCTCTCCTTCAGGAGGATATTACAATTCTAAATATCTATTCGCCAAACAATGGAGCACCCAAATTTATCAAAGAAACACTACTTTCCCTCAAATCCCATATAGATCCAAAGACATTAATTGTTTGGGATTTTAACACACCACTCTCCCCACTAGATAGATCAACTCGGCAAAAACTCAACAGAGAAACCGCAGATCTAAACAGCTGCATAGATCAACTAGACTTAACAGACATCTACCGAACATTTCACCCAGCAGCATCAGAATACACGTTTTTCTCAGCAGCACATGGAACGTTTTCTAAAATAGACCACATTTTAGGCCACAAAGCAAACTTGTCTAAATTCAGAAACATTGAAGTTATACCTTGCATTCTCTCTGACCACAAGGGAATAAAATTAGAACTCAACACCAAAAGCCACCAAAAAAGTCCAGTATCACATGGAGGCTGAACAACACACTGCTGAATCAAGAGTGGGTCATGGAAGAGATAAGAAAGGAAATTCAAATGTTCATGCTATTCAACAAAAATGAACACACAAATTACCAGCTCCGCTGGGACACAGCAAAGGCAGTACTCAGAGGCAAGTTTATAGCTCTGAGCTCCTACATCAACAAATTGGAGAGATCTGAAACTAGCAATTTAATGACACATCTAAACCTCCTTGAAAAAGAGCAGCAAGATAAACCCCAATCCAGTAGACAGAAAGAAATAATCAAAATTAAATCAGAATTAAATGAATTAGAATCCAAAAAAACTATAGAAAGAATCAACAAAACAAAGAGTTGGTTCTTCGAAAAACTTAACAAAATTGACAGACTCTTAGCAAATCTTATCAGAAAAAGAAGAGAACACACCCAAATTAATAAACTCAGAGATGAGAATGGAAACATCACCACGGAAACAACCAAGATTGAGAACATTATAAGGGAATACTTCTCAAAACTTTATGCTAATAAGTTTGAGAACTTGACAGAAATGGACCTCTTTCTAGCAAATATTGACATGCCAAAACTAAACAAAGATGAGTTAAACCAGCTTAACAGGCCCATATCAAGCATTGAAATAGAAACAGCAATAAGAGACCTCCCAGCTAAGAAAAGTCCAGGACCAGTTGGTTTTACAGCGGAATTTTACAAGGCCTTCAAAGCAGAGCTCACACCAATTCTCCTCCAACTCTTCAATGAAATTGAAAGAGAAAGCTCACTACTGAACACATTCTATGAAGCCATCATAACCCTCATCCCAAAACCAGGCAGGGACTCATCAAAGAAAGAGAACTATAGACCCATTTCTTTGATGAACATTGATGCAAAACTTCTCAACAAAATTTTGGCCAACCGACTTCAACAATTCATCCAAAAAATCATACACCACGATCAAACAGGATTCATTTCAGGGATGCAAAGCTGGTTCAATATACACAAATCAATTAATATTATTCGTCACATCAAGAGGAGCAAGAATAAGAACCACATGGTTATCTCAATAGATGCAGAAAAAGCATTCGACAAGATCCAACACCCCTTTATGATGAAGGTTTTGGAAAAATTAGGAATCCATGGAACATTCCTCAATACAATAAAGGCTGTATATGACAAACCTACAGCCAGCATTATACTCAATGGTGAAAAACTAAAGCCATTTCCCCTTAACTCAGGAACAAGACAAGGATGCCCACTCTCTCCACTTCTCTTCAATCTAGTATTAAAATGCCTAGCTACAGCAATAAGACAAGATGCAGACATAAAGGGGATCCAAATAGGGAAAGAAGAAATAAAACTCTCCCTCTTTGCAGATGACATGATCTTATATTTAAAGAATCCCATAGACTCCACTCCCAAATTACTCAAGCTGATTCAAAACTTTGGCAAAGTAGCAGGTTATAAAATTAACCCCCAAAAATCAATGGCTTTTCTGTATGCCAACAATGAGAAAAGTGTGGCTGAAATTAGGAAAGCAACTCCATTTGTAATAGCCCCACAAAAAATAAAATACCTAGGAATTAACTTAACTAAAGAAGTGAAGGACCTCTATGATGAAAACTTTAAAACCTTGAAAAAGGAAATCAACACAGAACTTAAAAAATGGCAAAACCTCCCATCCTCCTGGATTGGAAAGATTAACATCGTGAAAATGGCAATACTTCCCAAGGCTATCTACAAATTCAACGCATTACCTATCAAAATTCCACCCTCATTCTTCAAGGAAATAGAAGAGGCAATCCAAAAATTCATATGGAACAATAAAAGACCCCGAATAGCAAAAATGCTCCTCAACGGAAAGAACACTGCTGGAGGAATATCAATACCAAATTTCAAACTCTACTATAAAGCCATAGTAATCAAAACAGCTTGGTATTGGCATAAGAACAGACCTCAGGACCAATGGAATAGAATTGAAAACCCAGAAATGAACCTACAGACCTATAGCCATCTAATCTTCGATAAGGGAGCTAAAACAATAGAATGGAAGACAGACAGCCTCTTCAGTAAATGGTGCTGGCAAAACTGGTTAACTACATGTAGAAAACTAAACCTAGATCCTTATATATCACCCTGCACCAGAATCAACTCCAAATGGATCAAAGAACTTGAACTCAAAGCAGACACTCTGAAAACATTATAGGATGGAATAGGAGAAACCCTGGGTCTCCTTGGCTCAGGCCGAAATTTTCTGAATAGAGACCCGGAAACACAACAAATCAAAGAAAGGTTGGACAAATGGGATTGTATAAGGTTGCAGAGCTTCTGCAGGGCAAATGACATAGCTAGCAAGATCAATAGAAAGCCCACGGATTGGGAGAAGATCTTTACTAGCCATACAACGGACAAGGGTCTCATATCTAAAATATACTTGGAACTCAAAAAATTAAACCCCCCAACAACAAATCCTCAAAGAAACAACTGCCCAATAAGTAAGTGGGCGAAAGACTTAAAGAGAAGCTTCTCTGAAGAAGAAAGAAGGATGGCCAATAGACACATGAAGAAATGTTCAACATCCCTAGCCATAAAAGAAATGCAAATCAAAACAACATTGAGATATCACCTCACCCCAGTTAGAACAGCAAAAATCAAGAACTCTAACAACAACAGATGCTGGAGGGGATGTGGACAGAAAGGAACCTTACTTCATTGTTGGTGGGAATGTAAACTTGTTCAACCACTTTGGAAAGCAGTATGGAGGTTCCTCAAAAGACTTCACATAGAACTCCCCTATGACCCAGCAATCCCACTTTTGGGCATTTACCCTAATGTTTACAAAAAAGACCACACTAAAGCTACCAGCACAACTATGTTTATTGCAGCATTATTTACCATAGCTAAGATATGGAACCAACCCAGATGCCCCTCAGTAGATGAATGGATCAAGAAAATGTGGTATATATACACAATGGAATTCTATGCCTCCATCAGAAAGAATGATATTTCCCCATTTGTTAGGAAATGGAAAGGCTTGGAAAAAATTATATTAAGTGAAGTAAGCCAGGCCCAAAGAAACATAGGTCCCATGGTTTCCCTTATTTGCAATATCTAGTATAGGTATGAGTCAAGCGGAGAAAGTCAGATAATGTGATGTTAGGAAAACGAACCCTCAAATATGTATTTTAATGTTTTGTTTCTTTCATGCATGTGTTTCTAACGAATTCATAAGATTATTTCTTTGTTGCTTTGTATGTCCCTCCCCCACAGTGTAACCCCCGCTTTCACTATATTTGATGTCAGTATAACATGTGGAGGAGACGGGGACAAACAAGTCGTTTAAGGATTCAGGTGGACCTGTTGCAACAATGAGAAGTACAAAATGTCATGTCAAAACCAGCTTTACAATGTCGGAGTGGAGGGGGTAGGGGGGGTATGTGGAGGAGAGGGGGGAGGGTGGGAAGGGAGGTGAAGAGTAAACAAAGGAGGAGGCTGCAATGCTTGGTAAGAAATGTATGCATTATCCTGCCCATGTAATTGTAACCCCTCTGTACAGTATGTTCTCAAATAAAATAAAATTAAATTAAAAAATAAATAAATAAAAGGTATAAAATAGTTAAAATAAAAAAAATCAATATTAACTGGATAATGAAGCTGATGAGAAATATTCAACTTAGGGTTAAAATTTATTCATCATTGACTCTACATTTATTTTATTATAGTTTAGTTTTTGTTAAATCAACCTCTCCAATTGCTTCTTCACATCTATTCTCATCAGTGTATCTTAATTCTCTATGTCTGATTTGTTCATTTTATTGCTTGTGCTTCGTTTGTCCAGCACTTCTAAGCTCATGTTGGCTCTGAGCTTTACACTGGATGACCTATTAATGATACTACCTCATTTTGTCGTGAGTACTACATCTTTAAGACATTTATAAAAATAGTGGGCAAATCTGTTGTAATTAGGTCAAATAATTCTAGAAAATTTCTTTTGTTGACTTGTTCTTTAGACTCTCATGGTCTTTTAGTTCTATTTTTTTCCTGGTACAAAGATAATTATTTCTATTACTGTTCTTTTCTTCTGAAGCCTTTGTCTGGAGCTGTCTGTTAGCTCACTGACACCAGAATTTCTAAATGTTGCTTTCGTTCATAATTTATTTAGCCCAGAAATTGCAAGCATTTGGTTTTTGGGTCAGGCCGGCTATTCTTTAATCCAGATCCCTTACTTATTTCATTAAACATATTGCAAGTTCAGAACTATTCTAGATTATGTGAGCAGAGTCGCCCATGAAGAAGTATATGTCCAAAATTGGCTGGAAAATCATCTTGTTTTTTAACTGTTGGTGTATGTTGACCTCTTGTCAGTTTTACAAACTGAAGAAGGTACCAGAAAAATCTCATTTGACTGTTTAATTACCATATTATGTTTTCAGAACAAAGCTCTAAATATACCCTTTAAGTTTTGTGGAACCAAGAACCAGTTAGGTTGTTCAAAGCCCAATTATAGAAAAAAGTACAAAACAACCTTGTTTTAAACTTTAACCAATTAATTGTCTAGTCCACCAACCCAATGTAATGGTTATTTTAGATGCCATACAGATACTTTCTCTGGTCATGTTTACATAATTGTTCAAGAGCTATTGAACACAAACCAATATTCCTATTTGTCCATGGACCTAACTAACACTTTTGAAGACCCACTTATCTTTTGAAGACCCAAATGATTTTATTTCTGATTGTCTTTGTGGCTTACAAATCACAGTAGACAATTGCTCTTTTCTTTCTAACAAACTTATCCTAACTCATACCAATATGAGTATACACCAGTGAATCTGATTTTCTACATTTTCATAAGAATTTCAGCCACTGAACTCCAGTATCTGGTCATAATGTTTATACCAATGTTCATATTCCAATCAACTTATGACCAAAATGAGCACTGGAAGTAATCAGGCCAATGAGATACCAGGATATAATTCCTTGATCCTTCAAAGAATATTTCCATTTTACTCCTTTCAATCTAATCCAAGATGTTTCATTTCTATTATTCTGAACAAAGAACCACATTCGTTAGAAGTAGAAGCTCTAAAGGTAAAGTTATCTAGATTTACATCATAATTTTTCCACTTATGGCATTGGACAAGTTATTAAATCAGTTTGGCCTTAGGTATTATCATATTCAAAATAAGGATATTTGAGAATTCCAACACATGGTTCTACATTGCTTTGAAGGTGGGCACTAGTGGCTTATGCCTGTAATCCTAGCTACTCAGGAAGCTGAGATCTGAGGATTGCAGTTCAAAGCCAACCCGGGCAGGAAAGTCTGTGAGACGTTTATCTCCAATTAATCACCAGAAAACCGGAAGTGGCACTGTGGCTCAAGTGGTAGAGTGCTAGCCTTGAGCTGAAGAGCTTAGGGATAGTGTCCAGGCCCAGAGTTCAAGCCACAGGACTGACAAAAAAAAGAAAAGAAAGAAAGAAAGAAAGAAAGAAAGAAAGAAAGAAAGAAAGAAAGAAAGAAAGAAAGAAAGAAAGAAAGAAAGAAAGAAAGAAAGAAATTGCTTTGAAAGTTATATAAATTTCTATGTCTTAGACACTGAGAACAGTACCTAGCACCCAGTAAGCATTTTATGGAAACTAAATATGATTCTAGAAAAATATGATTTCTAGGAAAATTCTAGAAATTGTGGCTGGTAGAAGATATTGAAAATTGGATTTCAGCAACAGTATTAACTCATTTAAGCCTCCCCTCCCTCAGACTTTTCAATTACATGAATCATAACTACAGCTTTATTGATTAACTCAGCTACAGTAAGACTTTCTGTTACTTGCAATAAATGTCACCAGCTTTAATTTAATAAAGACCATAAAGCATCTATTGCCTTTGGATATAATGATAAATAAGACTCAGACTCTGTCTTACGCTTAACATATGTTTATTGAATTCTTATTACATATAAGGCAATGTAAGATTATCAAGGCATTTTTTTTCAAAATTCTGGGTGAGATGAGAAGCCTTTACACAAATAATTATAATGTAAGTAGAATGGTATAAGCTATTTAAGACAGATGAATTACCCTGGAAATTCAGAAAAATCTCATGTAGAATGGCTCATTCAGTAAGTAGTTCTGAGAGAGTGCTATGTCTAAGAGTAATAAAATAATCGAATGTTCTCTCAATGTTGCTGTTCTATTTGTTTTTTTTTTTTTTTGGGTCCGGTCGTGGGGCCTGAACTCTGGGCCTGGGTGCTGTCCCTCAGCTCTTCAGCTCAAGGCTAGCGCTCTACCACTTGAGCCACAGCGCCACTTCCGGCTTTTTTCTTTTTTCTTATGTGGTGCTGAGGAATCGAACCCAGGGCCTCAGGCATGCAAGGCAAGTGCTCTACCACTGAGCTATCTTCCCAGCCCAACTGTTCTATTTGTTTTTATCAAGACATACATACACTAATGCTGATCTGGTGCATGAAACTAAGAAGAAATACTGAGCAAAATTAACTATAATTCCTATTCTTATGTAACATCAGTGGAGAAGAAAGTCACTAATCAAAGTATCAAGCAACCATACAAAACATGAGGTTTGGAGTGGTGCTCAGTCATAGTGCAAAGGCTTAGCATATGCTAACCCCTAGATTCAATAACCAGCTATTCAATAGCACAACTATTTCTAATACAACGGTGTGATAAGTATTGGAAAGAAAAAGTCAATTGAGCTCCAAAAGCATGAGATAAAGAAAATGTGAAGCCTAAGACAGTCTGTAGATTACCATTTTTTAAAATGAGAAAATGTCATATGAAGATCTCTCATCTACTTGATATCAGAACCAAAACTGAAACTCAGTTTTCTTGAGCTCTTTCCTCCTGCTTTCTTCATTAAATGATCATCAAACTCTTGGATGAAGTTATTTATATTGGTTTGGAAAGATCATGGGCCAATCTCAATTCCTAGTAAAAAAATTTGTTCATCCGAAACACATTTATATCTCTTGACCAATTCAAATATGTGTATGTGTTTAAATTATGTCACTGACAGTCAGTTTACAGTAAGTTGGGCCAAAAAAGGATGTAGGAAAAGAAGGATACAATATGAGGCTATGGTAGGGGCAAAGGAAGAGACAAAAACAGCTGTGGTACAATGTTAACACTAAATTTATGTCATTTCCAGTTGTGCTGGCTGGATTCCTTGCCTTTCCTTGACAGAATGACAAAGAATGAAAATTAACCCAAATTATGATTACTGGAGGTCAGACATGGCCTAGCTGGACTCTTTGGTTGAAGGGCTGACATGCAGCAATTTTGTAGAAACAAATGATCATTATAGGATGCATGACAGTCAACACAAATAGGAAACAATTAGTGTGTCACCATTTGCTTCTAGTAGAAGCATCTTAATAGACACAAATAATAAAATTTAGTGTTTTGTGACCAGCTCAGTTAATTAGTTCCTTGTTGCCTCTCAGCAACCAAAGTAAACTATTTTGAACTTGTTTTTCTTCTTTTCAAAAAAATCAAAGCTCCCTAAGGGCAGAGCCAGGGTCCCTGTATTCTCTTCCACTACTTGCTTCCATAAGGAGAGCTTTAAAAGTGTTCAGACTATTTTACCACCCTCTTCGCAAAAAATAGATTCTGTTTTTATTGCATTTTTCATGCTCAAGGTATCCCAAAGCAATTTACAGTAATGAGTTTCAAATCTGGATTGACAGTGGCTCAGTAGGCAATCATGTTAGCCATTTTGTATTCAAGGCTAGCTAAGACCTAGCCCTGAAATTAAAATCTATCTCGTTACAAGGGACAATGTCTCCTGAGAGATTAGGCCATTCTCTCTCTCTCTCTCTCTCTCTCTCTCTCTCTCTCTCTCTCTCTCTCTCTCTCTCTCTTTCTCTCTCTGTCTCTCTCTCCCTCTGTCACACACACACACACACACACACACACACACACACACACACACACACACACCTTGCACCTTGCCCAAGACAGACAGTTGTCAGGTACAAGAGGATATGATATGTGTCACTCATAGTAACATTTCCTGATGTAAAATAGAGGTGAATGCTTGTAGCATCTTGGGAATAAGTTGATAGAGATAACCTGAAGTCTCCTGTTTCAATGCACCAATGTGCTGACTTTACATCAAAAAGCCTACACAGGTGATGTTATTTCTCATAAACTTTCTTTGCCTGGATAAATGATTTTTCCTCAATGCTCCCTGCTAACTCTCCAAGTTCCCCATCATAGATTTTTACCACATGTATTATATTTACTTGTTTATTTGTCTGCATTTCTCAGGATTGATAAGCTATAAGAATAGCAACCTTGCCTAACATGCTCACCGTTGAACTCACAGTACTTATTTGTGGGTAATTATTAGTAAGAATCGACAAGAAAGAAAAGATGGAAATGAGGAGTGAAGAGTCAATGTGCAAGAGAAGGGGGGATGAAGAGGTAGAATGGCAGAAAAGAAGGATAAAATCATTTTCTACACACACTGAAATAAGATTTTCCAGTGTCACCATAGCTAATGGGGAATATTCAGATTGTAAAGGATAATGAATTTATCTAGTGTATAGTCAGTCCATTAGGGTCTCTATAACAGAATATCATTCACAAAGTGGTTTATAAACAATAGAAATTAATTTCTCACAGTTCTGGGGGTTTGGAAGTCCAAGGAAAAGGTGTTGACAGATTCAATAGTTGGTGCAGACAGTTTTGTAGTTCAAAGGTGGCTGATGACCAAATTGCTGAAACTTCACATAGTGAAGACAGAAGGAAAAAGAAACTTCTCTTGGGTCTTTTCTATTAAAGTCACTAATCCCATTTTTTGAGGGCTCTACCTTTGTTCATCACCTCCACAATCTCCACCTTGTAATGCCATTGCATTAAGAATCAGATTTCAATAAAATAATGTGAGGGGACATACGCTTTAAGTGTACAATATTTGCCTTCTTCTGGATGCAGAATCTCTTCTATGATGAATCTGGTGAAAGATCATTCAGCCTTTCCCAAGCTCTACAACTTGCCTCAAGAAGCCAGACTTAAAAAAATGTCAAGTCATTGGAGCACATTTCTCCATAGACACACAACCTCCCTTCTGCATGGGTTTGCTTCCAAGTGCTTCCCTTCACTCTAACAGGGTAACTCAACTCCTTTAGATACATGATAGATATTTAAACATATTCCTAAATCTATCCTGTTTACTCTCCTAGTCATTTTCCCCTAGCTGTCTTCTGCTTTTTCCCAAGTAACATGAGTTACTATGATGCATAGTATAGATGTGATCTCATCCCAGAAAGCATAGAGCCCTAACTCCATGTTGACCAGGACCCTCTATTATATTTACACATTTCTTCTTTGGATCTTTCTGAGTTTGTAGTCCTCTAAAACTTCACATTATTTTGAATTGAGTTTTTTAACTTAGAATTCTGCATAATTTGCTTGAAAATTAAAATGCTTGGGTTTTGGTTTTTATTGTAGTTGTATGTGCGTATGTGTGTGTGTGTGTGTGTGTGTGTGTGTGAGAGAGAGAGAGAGAGAGAGAGATGGTCCTAGGGCTTGAACTCAGGGTCTGGGTGCTGTCCCTGAACTTTTGTGTCCAAGGTTAGTGTTCTACAACTTGAGCCATAACTCCACTTTGCTGCCTTTATTTCATTTTTCTTTTCTTTTTTCTTTTTGATAGTTAATTGGAAATCAGAGTCTCATGAAATTTTGGGCCTGAGCTGGCTTTGATCTGCAGTCCTCAGATCTCAGACCCCTAGAGGTAGCTAGGATTACAGGCGTGAGCCACCAACGTCCAACTTGTTTATATTTTTTAATAGTATTTTTCCTTGGTATCACTTATATATTGCTTCATTCATTTAAAGTTATTTGTGATTATTGATTTTTTTTAAAAGAAAGTGCTGACTTGGTCTTTTAATCAATACAAATAAATATTGGAACAAAACAGGATATAAATAAGACCATCAAAATATGAAAGTATTCAGATACAGAGTTGATAGCACAAGAAAAACTATAGGTGACTAGAAAAAAAGGGATAGCAAAATTGGATTCAATTGCAATCATAGGGATATGACCAAACACTAAGAAAGTACAGAGGAGTCTTCCTTTAAGAGATGACCAGGGAGATGAATTGTGAAAAATGTACAGAAGTTAACAGAAAAGAAAGGATGAACAAATCACTGGGTAAACAACTGATACATATACTCGCTTGAAAGCATGAAAGGAAATCACACTAGTCTCTCAATGATTGTGTTATCTATATGTTTCATCTTTGTCTCTATCACAATTATGGAAATTATGTACTCTGTTTAATAGTTAATTTTGGATATCAAGCTGCCTAAAGGATAGCAAAATACTTGTTAAATATTTTGTAAGGGGGACTGTGCTGCTACAAGATTTAGGACTAGACTCTGGTTTATTTTTCAGGTTTTCACTATGGCCCCAGACAACATCTCTGTTGAGAAACTATGGTAAAGAGAAACAACTCTAAATCAAGTCAAATCAGTCAAGGCTGTTTAAGTTTGCGATCAGATGTAGGGTACTCTCCTTCTGATAATATATATTAGTCAAAGCAAATCACAGGAACAAACTGAAAGAAATGAGTCAGAAAAGACTAGTCCCTTCACATCAAGGTCAGGCGGTGGAAAAAAAGATGTGAACAATAATGCAAAACAATATAGAATCATTGTTAGGAAAATGGAGGAGAATGGAAAAGGAATAAGCTGGACGCTATCTCAACAGTTTAGGTCTGTTTATTGAGGAACGAACAGCAACAGTGAATGGCACAGACCTTCCCTTGGGCTTGGAGGTTGTGCTCACGAGTTGGGATAGGAGCTGGGTTTTTATAGGAGGTCCAAGCAAGGAGGCAGAGGTTAGTAAAAATGTCACCATGTCAAGGGAAGTGGGGACTTTTCAGTTGGGGCCACAATGGGATATTTACAGCTGGGCTCAAGTGGATTTCCCTGCCTGCACTTCAAACAAGTTCACACATACCTGGGATTTTGCCTGGCATCTATATGGATCTGGAAAATAGGATGGGGGTCAATCCTTCAATCATCACACAAGCCATTGCTGAAATATTTAACAAATGCCCCTGCTGTTATTAAGTCATGCCTTAAATACCTTGGTATGGCAAAAGATGATTCATATGGGCAAAACTCATATCTAGATGTTTTATAATATATTTCCAGAAACTACCATCCTGAAGCCCAACACTTTTTAAACCCAAAACTTTCCAAAATTTAGTATAATACAAAAAGATAAAAATACGCCTTTTTCCTCATAAATTTGCAGCTGATCAAAGAAGGGACAGCTGTCCTGGCAAATTTGACCTTCCCATTACTGAGCTAACTATTTTCTAGTGGGTGAGAAGAATCTGGAAATCAAGGTAGTGTCGAATTGTCTTCTCTAGTTTAATGGGCAAAGCAGTGCCTTTTACAGAGCTTTGACCTATAATACTAAAAAAAATAACAGCTCTGGTGGAAACAAAGCAAGGCAAAATTTCAGTGATTTAGCACAACAGATATTTATCATTCATCACAGTTTGATACCAATTCTAGGTCAATGTGAAGTACTTCACATTATGACTTAAGGATCTTGTTCCCATCATTTCTGGTGATAATGTGACTTCAAAGTTCTTCATGCTCATGATTGGCAAACTGGAGGGAAGATAAAGAAAAATGTACAGAAAGAACATTGATTTTGTGTTGTCTGGGATGTGTTGTACAAATTTCATCATGTGGCCATACTTTGTGCTCTTTAACTGGTGAGATCTTTTCTTGCTCTCTGGAACATTAAAAAAAAACTTCAGCATTAGATATCATATGTCAGCTATTAACCTTTCCATTGGTTGTATGACCTATACAGGGATTTGGCTGTCTTTCAATAATTTAGGCATACTTTTGAACCATTAGTTCAAATATTTTAGTTAAAATTATTATATGTTAAGTTTATAGGCCATCTACTCAGTACAAACCAATTATTTTCTTACAGCCAAAGAATCTTTCTTATAATTACTAACTTCTTCCTATTACTCATTCAATTTTGCCAATTTGCAATTAAATCTATTATATCAAAATAATTTGTTAATAGTTATCAAGCTCATAAGATGACTTCTTAAAAAATCGAATCACTTAGAAGTCATGTTTTTCTTTCCATTAATAAATCTTGCTTTAAATACACAAAGGCATGTGTGTCAAAGTTAACCATAGAAAGCAAAAGAGACTTATCAGTCTGAGAGATCCTGTAAATCCTCAGCTACACAAATGAAGATCTTTGAAGACCTCCTGATATTGACTTAAAAATAACAAGTAAATTGGAACCTTTAGATTATTCATTTCTCAGAGACATTAAGGCACATCCTAAAAAAGAAAGATTTAGGGATGAGAGAACAGTATTTCATACTAGGTAAGCTAGGTAACAAGGGCATGGTATCACAAAAATTCCTGTGTCTTCCTCTACTTAGAGGCATTTCTAGAGGTAAGGTCTATCTCTTCTTATGCTTTTTGAAGCGCTATCAGAAGAAATGGTTACATATTGACAACTGTATTGTAGATAGCTATATCTGGCTTTTTTTTCCTTTTGGGAAACTGCTAATGGTGCTTATGTGTGAGGAACTGAACAGGAAATGTCTTATGGTAGCAGCATTGTCATTCAAGATTCTCTGTCAATGTTCTTTGGTGAACTTGTGTGGAATTAGAGATGTCTTTCAATTCTCTTTCTCCTTTCTTTTCAGATGCCAGAAGGATAGGATCAATGATAGGAAAGTGGACACCCTTGGGCACAATTGTCTTCTTTTAGCTTCTTTACTTTTCCTAAAGTGTTGGGAGCATTTGCCATTTGAGTTCTGGTATGACTGGATCCAGAAGTTTCTTGTAATGTCTACTCCTCTGGAAAGCTATTATGACAGAACACTTTCTGATCTTTCATTGATTCACAATGAGAAATACCATACAATTATTAAGTTCAGTCAACATGGGTTTCGTAGATGCAACATGGAGATGATGGTGTTGGTTAACCTTACAGTGTGTGTACAACATGTATCTACTAGAAAACAAGGAGGTATGCCTTTAGAACTATCTTGAAAAATGGGAAACATCTTACATTTTCTATTTAAGCAGTGAAAAGCAAAAAACTTTCATCATGAATACCGTTATTCAGTGTTTATGGTCATAATATTCACTCTGGTGGCATACCTGTTTTGTTAGAAAGGATATTTATTTATGTCTATGTTGTTATCACAGTTGATCCTCCAAGAACAGAAGCAAATTAAATCAAAGACTAAAGCTTGAAACTTAAATGACACAATGGCTGGTGTCCGGCAGCTGTCATTTCTGAATTGATGCATCATTATCAGTGCTGGGGAAAGTCACATGACATCCACTGACACTGATTAAAGCTGATTTCCCCTGAAATGTTCTCTCATATCAATTGCACAGTAATGAGTCATGCTCAATGTCATCTTTTTACTTTCTGACAGTTTAAGTATACATTCTTGGATAGCCTCCAGCCAAGCTGACATCTGAGATACAATGGGCAATGCCATTCACAATTGCCAGTAAATAGAAAAGTAAATATGTGAGGAGTCACATGGAACTTTCAGTAACTACAATACTGGATTGGATACTATAGTACCTTTTTTAGTATTATTTAGCACTGTGAAATACTTATAATAAAAGATAGATGACATTAATCTTAGTGTGATGGTAACTTCGACACAAAAGGCAAATTTGAAACGAACCATCATATGAAACTGTCCTCTACATGCACTTCCAGATTAAAGTAGTTCCTTTTTGTTTCTCTCATTAAAAGCCTATGCCAGATTAAAAGTAGATCTCTAGGTTGCTATCATTTCCAGCAGGAGGTTTTACAGTCACCTGAAATCTAAGCAGTGCCCTTCTCTGAGCTAGCCACTGGCTTGAACATTCTCCTGGCATTTTCCATCTTAAAACATCTTATTCTGTAGAGAATGCAGATATCCGACATGCTGATCTGGTACGATATTGAAAGTATTTTGCCTGACAAATGGACACAGTATAATGGAAACAAAGTGAAGACAATAATTAAGTTTTGTTCAGTAGGCTGAGAGCAGGAAGAGATTTGTACATAAAATAATAACGAAGTAACCTTCCATATGGGAGGATGCTACACGGACAGAATTAAGCAAGCACATGTCTAAAGTACTTTAAAAAATGCACCTGTATTGAACTTTTATTCTTTGTCATTAAACCCTAAATAATACAACAATTTAGCTAGCATTGACATTAGTTTAAAAGCTGGTTACTGGTGGTTCACTCCTGTAATCTTATATACTCAGAAAGCTAAGATCTGAAAATCACAGCTTGAAGCTAACCCAGACCCCCCAAAAAAATTATGAGACTTTTATATCCATTTAACAACCATAACAACAACAACAAAAAAAACTGAAGTAAAGGTGTGGCTCAAGTGGCAGAGTACCAAGCTTGACTAAGAAGCCAAGTGAGAGAATGGGGGCCTGAGTTCAAGCTCCAGAAACCAGTCTGTGCACATGCTTGCTCGTTCTCTTTCTCTCCCTCTCCCTCTCTCTCTCTTTATACCTCTCTCTCTCACACCCCTCTCTCCCTCTCTCTTTCTCTTTCTCTCTCTCTCTCTCTCTCTCTCTCTCTTTCTCTCTCTCTCACACACACACACACACACACACACACTATAACCTAGGAACAATTTAAAGCATACTGTGAGTGTGCAAAAGTTGTATGCAAACATTGCCCTATTTTATAGAAAAGACTTGAGCAGGGTTGAATTTTGTTATTTGCAGGGATCCTGAAACCAATCTCCCACAAATACTAAGGAATAACTATATTTTAATAGAGACTAGAAGAAAATTTAAGTTTCATAACACAGAAAATAGTGCATTTAGTGGTAAGGAGGAGTGAAGGATGTCTCTTTGCTTAACAGCCAGCACTTAGAAAAAGCAAAGTTTAACCAGTGTGTGAAGGAGTGAGACTGAGTCTGGACAGAAGCCAGATCATGAAGCACAACATTGTGAGAGCTAAAGATAACATATAGTAAATCTAACAGTATTTTGAGGTGTTTCCAAAAATTATCAAGCACACAGAAATGCTGGCTAGCTCACAAAAATGTACCTTGGCTGCAATCACATTGCCCAATAATGCTTTTCTCATTAATCATTTCACCAGTCAGAAAGGTAGTTGTAAAATGGCTGAGACTTTCTAGTAATTGAGGACCCAGAGTCATGCTTTCTTAGATATATTCCAACTTCTCCTCTGATACTCAACCAAGAATGACTAAGTAGAACTTCATCAAGGATCAAGAAAATCTCCATTGGCCAGGAGATTGGTTAGATATGTTAAGACATATTTTAAAATGTCATACTCTTGGCCAGGTGCCAGGGGCTCACACCCGCAATCCTAGCTCCTCAGGAGGCTGAACTGTGAAGAACATGGATCAAAGTCATCCCAGGCAGGAAAGTCCATGAGACTCTTATCTCCACTTAACCATCAGAAAACCGGAAATGGCACTATGGCTCAAGTGGTAGAGCACTCCCCTTGAGCTAAAGAGCTGAGGGACAGCACCGAGGCCCAGAGTTCAAGCCCTGCCTGACAAAAACAGAAAACAAAAAAAGCTCAGGTACAGCACCCAAGCCCTAATTTCAAGTCCCAGGATTGGCATACAACAATGGCCTACACATTATACAGATAAAGTGAATATGGAATTAGTTGCACACTAATTTGGAATAATGACCAAAATATAAAATAATTTTTAAAAAATGTAGACTGAAGAACAATATGTCCTTTCAAACATTCACCAACATTTTATAGTTTCCTCTAAAAAATATTCTAGAATATGATGGAAGAGATACCTTTTTTCACTTCATATACTTTTGTTCTGCTTATTTGCTTTACAATGAGCTTATGTTTTTATCACTTTTTAAACTTCTCCCAAATTATAACCGAACAACTGGGATAGAAAGGAAAGCAGAAATGATAAAGGCAAGATATTCACAACAGCCTTCTGCTTTTGAATTCTTTCTATGGCATCATTTCAACTGATCATTCAGCAAATTGTTTCACTAATGATTTTTTTTTAACTTGATTTAATGCTTGACTAAATTAATCCAATTGTCTGGCTGCTTTAGATCCAGAGTAATAAAGCTCCATTTTTATTTTTTTTTCACACCAAAGTTTTATTTTATTTTTCTCGGTTTCGTGTTGAGTCACTTTTACTGTCATAACATTATTCTGAGAATAGTTCAATTTTCGAATTCATATTACAAAAAAATTAAGAAATCTGAGTGGTCCTTTGGGACCAGTCTCTCATCAATTAGGGGTTAGTAGTTAAAGTGGAGAAGAACAAAGATCTCCCAGAGTATTTAATATGAGCTACGTCATAGCTCAAATATTCTCCAATAAACTTTGAAGTATATATTGTTTTTAAAAATAGAAATTAAATAATTAAAATGATGCCTTGGAAATGATAGGCATAGAGATTTTAAAATAAGGCTGTTTAGACAGAAATGCTTAAGCACGTGTCCATAGACATGTAAACCAATTCTGAACAGGTTCATAATGCTTAAGATGCTTTGATTGACAAAATGACTTAGGGCTGCAAAAGAAGCACTTGGAAATACAATGATCGGGCAGCAGGGCCAACCAGCCATTCCCACCAAGTCTGCCTGACCCATGTACCTCCTGTGTTTTTATTTTTAGGTACACAATATGAATTGGCTGTCTCAAATTTTCATAGGAATGTTTAGTTTATTCTCAAATGCTGATCCTTTTGTCATAGACTTTCAGGACAAACCTCTCTCACTCCTAGATTTCTCTCTGGCATCTTCAGCTGCATCCTTGGGGATCTATATTAGATGACCATAAGTCTTTGCTTCTCTGCTTCTCATGTTTCATTTGTCTCTTTTAATAGTTGCAGCCAATTTCGATTTGAAATGGTTCGGTTCACTGAAGAGATTAAAGAATAATTTTGTTTACTCTTAATTCAAATGAACTACAGAGCACAGTTAGTTATCTCAGGCCTTGGGCCTTGCTCCAGGGTAGAAATAGAACATTGTTTCTAGATGTGGAAAACCATAAAGCCACTGATCTAATGTCCTTCCACCCTTTCATTTCTTCTTTGTATCCAACCATCAGTAAGCATGAAACATTCACAAGCTCCAGGAGTGTTTAAACAAGGTCAATCGAGTGGGGGACATTTTTTGAAGGGGAGAACTTGCATGGAGGAGAAGAAGCTAAAAATCCCAGACGACTTGGGAAACACAGCAATACCCTGATCACTTTTGAGCCTCCAGTCTGTGGACCAGGTCATTTTAAATTAAATAATATTTGTACAGTTCCCACACTTACAAAATGGTTTTGAAGTTAGACATAGGAAGAAACTTAGGGTGAATTCCCCTAGACGCTAAGAACATACAAGAAACATATGTAAATCCATCTCTCAGAACAATTATCTTAACAGGGAAATATTACAGTGATAATTGGATTTCTTCTCTCTGTCTCTCCTAACAATGCATTGTCTACTCCATTCTGTATCACTGAAAGGAGCACAAAGCCTAATTTATAAGGTCCATTTGGTGTTAAGTTAGAAGCCCAAGGTTTTGTCATTTTGACATTCAGCTAGACAGTGAATCTTTAACCCAGCTGCAACATTCCTTTGAAGTTATTCTAGCCTTCTAGAGTAACTTAAACTTTCAGGGGAAAAAATGCTTTAAGTAGCTGGCAGTGAATTTTATAGAAATAGTTTATAAAATAAGGGCCATGGAAGATATTGAATTAAGAAAATCTCAACAGCCTATTGTGTACTATATTTTTGGTGGGGAGTAGGGTTTAAACTCAGGGTCTTACATTTGCTAATCAAAAGCTATCATTTGGACCACATGCTCAAATGCTTTTTGCTTTTAGTTTTTGTTGTTGTTGTTTATAAATACAGTCACCCATTTATATCCTACCTGGCCTGGCCTGCAATCTTCCTATTTATATTTCTTGTGTAGCTGGATAATTGATGTATATGCTATCATTCTCAACTATTGCTGGAGACTGGGGGGGGGGGGGGAAGGGCTGTTCTTATTAACTTTTTCTTCAATACGTTTTAATTGTGAAAATACTGTACAGAGGGGTTACAATCACATGAGCAAGGTAATGAGTACATTTCTTATCACAGATTGTTGCTTCCTCCTTCGTTTTTTCCCTCACCGTCCCTTCCCTCCCATCTCCACAACTACATTACTTCAGTAAATGGAAGTGCCTGGAGCATGGTGCACCAGGGCATAGAGGCTTTGTTGTGCCTCTTCCCTCATGCCTTGTGACATTTTTCACAATAAGCCAGCAAGGAAAGTATTCTAAGAGTTCTGAGAACAGCTCTGAAAAATATGAATGAAACTGAAGAAGCTCAATGTGGGAACTCCAATTTATAGACAGCTGGTCAGAAGTGCTGAAGTAAAAAGGCCAGTCTGGCCAGCGCCATA
This sequence comes from Dipodomys spectabilis, assembly GCF_019054845.1. Taxonomy (NCBI): domain Eukaryota; kingdom Metazoa; phylum Chordata; class Mammalia; order Rodentia; family Heteromyidae; genus Dipodomys; species Dipodomys spectabilis. The sequence continues at coordinate 20,550,800 of NW_024870775.1, forward strand.
TTGGGCACCTGGTGGATGGTAGGGTCTGGTATCTTGCCTCCTGCTGGGGGAAGGAACCCCCTCCCACTCCCATCACCTGCCTCCCCTATAATGGACATACCCAGACCCCTGGAGGCAGGGGCAGGCACTTACTTGGCTAATAGGTTACTGAATTTGTCAGCCTAGCTCCTGAGACTGGGAATTTCCTGAGGATCTTCCCCCTGCACCAACTTATTTAGGCCCGGACCAGCCTAGTATTCAGGACTCCATGTCACGTGTGTCTCTGTGATCGTGTCCTGTGTCCTGTCTCCTGGCCCATCTCCAGTCATCACGGAGGCCCAATTCGGCTCTCCACTGGAGATGAACTGGCTCGTTGGTATTGTTTTTTATTATTTCTTTCCTCTTTAGCATGTTTCCTGGCTGTGTTATGTATATTGTGCATGCTGCAGGCCTTTGTAACAATTGGCAGCCTGCAGCCTATTAACTGTTATATAAAGACTCCAGTATTCTATATTTTAAAATGTGGCTTCTGGAATGAGTTGCCTTACAACAGTGCAAGGGGCCCAAACTAGTGACTGGCATCTGAAATGGGAGAGGAGAGTCTTGTTGATATGAGTCCTCAATGTGTCAGACCTGACACTTACTCCTGATTGCTTCTGAACTGAATTGAAGTAGATCTGAGAGTGTTTACTGATGAAGCATCACTTGTTTGATGGGTGGAGAACAATTCACAAGGAATTAGTATCAGAAGTGTGTCATAAGAATAAAGTGGGAAGAACTGAATGTGAGCTGTGTTTTTCTTTGTTTGTTCTTTGTTTTGTTTGTTTTGGTGGTATTGGGGCTTGAAGTTTGAACCTTGCACTTGCTAGGGGAAGGGGCTGTACCACTTAAGCCATTCAGTTCTTATAGTTCTATTTTTTGAATAGGGCCTTGGGTCATGTCCAGGCTAGACTGGCCTGGACTACGATTTTCTGATTTACCTTTCCCTGGCAGAAACATGTTGAATCTCTAGATCAATGTAAAAATGACTCCAGGGATTAGTAAAAGATTTGCTATTATGTTACCTTCATGATTTCTTTTTAACCAGGAAAAAGTAGAGCCTTACTTTTGTGCCGTTTCCTCTCAGATGCAAGATTCAAAAGATGCAACAAAGAGGACAGGGTTGAGTAGCTGGTTATTGTGTCAAGAGACCCTGGATAGCATTTACTCTAGCTCTTAGAGTATTAACAACAGTCAAATGTTCACATCTTTCTGTGACTCCATCTTCTCTCTCAAATAGCTACCATGATATCCCCACATGTTGTCAGCATTTTCTTTAAGGAGATTCTGCTACCCAAATCAAAGCTTCTTGCTGTAACCTTTCTGAAACCACAGCAACATTTTCTTTTTTATTGTGAAAATACTGTACAGAGGAGTTACAGTCACATGAGCAAGGTAATGAGTACATTTCTTATCAAGCATTGTTGCCTCCTCCTTTGCTTTTCCCCTACCATCTCTTCCCTCACCTCCTCAGCTACACCACCCCCCTTACCTCCTCCTGCCTAAATTGTAAAGTTCATTTTTCCACATAGCATCTTGTACATCTCATTGTTGCAATGGGCCAACCTGTATCCCTATTTAAACAATTGTTTCCCTTCCCTTCCCTAAATTATACCAACATAAAATACAGAGAAAACAGGGGAGGGACATACAAAGCAACAAAAAAAAAATCACATGGTACATTATAAATACATTATAAACAATAGCAAGGAAGAAAAAAACCAGTTGTGTCCCTATTTTGGGGGTTCATTTCATGTAACATCATCTTTTCTGCTTGTCCCAGACATGTACTAATTATTGCAAATAAGGGAAACCATGGGACCTATGTTTCTTTGGGCCTAGCTTACTTCACTTAATATAATTTTTTCCAAGTCTTTCCATTTCCTAAAAATGGGGCAATGTCATTCTTTCTGATGGAGGCATAGGATTCCATTGTATATATATTCTACATTTTCTTGATCCATTCATCTACTGAAGGGCATCTGGGTTGGTTCCATATCTTAGCTATGGTAAATAATGCTGCAATAAACATAGCTGTGCTGGTAGCTTTAGTATGTTCTTATTTGTAATCATTCGGGTAAATGTCCAAAAGTGGGATTGCTGGGTCGTAGGGGACACAGCAACATTTTCTAATGGCTACTTCTAATCTGACATGCATAGAGGAGTAATTGACATGAATGGATTGGAAAATCTTGTGACTTCCATTCCATAAGGAGATGGATGAAATTTTAGTTCTCTTCCTAGAAAAGCCACTCTGATGTTTGATTTTGAAATTTCATAATAGATGGTGTAATTTTAGCTCACTTCTTTTTCCATCAAGTTAACAATGCCTTTCAAATAATTTTCTTCTTGTTGAAATTTTTTTGTCTCGGTTTATCTCAAATTCACATTTGGGGCTTTTATTAGCTGATAGTGTCTCATTCTTATTATTCTTGCTCTTTGATATATATTAAAATTGACTTGATTTATTGAGAGATTGATACCAATGACCTTAGTAGGAAAAAAAAAACACGATGATATTAATACAGAAGTCTACATCATCCTAGTGGCATACTAATAGCCAGATGTATTTGATGTTGCATTTTTAGCTGAAACATTAGAAATTCTTCTTTTCATTATGGACTCTTGTGGAGAAAGGCCATACAGATGCATGTTGTAGACCATTAAAAACAGGTCACAAAATCTGTGTGATGGATGTTCATTGTCGAGTGAAAGATGACAAGGATATTGGAAAGCTATTGTGAATATTCCAGGAAAATAAAGACATTTTGTTTTATTATCTTAACAATTCCTATTTAGTGACTTCAGACATTATTTGGGTACTTAATATATGTCAGGCCCTTTGTCAGGAGCAAGGTATATAAATGGATAAAAGGTGTTGCTGGCTTGGTAAAACTCACAACACACTCTGGTATGAGACACATAGAAACACTAGATAAATTTTGAACAAGGCAGTACTTGGGGATGATTAATGAGCTCCAGAAAAATGTCATCTAGACTAGCATGAAAGAAGTAAGGAGAGTTTATGGGGAAAGAAGGCAGATAAAGAAAGTGGGGATTTGGGGTGAATGAGACAGAAGGAAGAGTATGGAAAGCATAGAACCAAAAATATCCACAAATTGCCTCCAAAGTATGTCTCTAAAATACATCTCTAAAATATAAATTATTTTCCCTTTGGCTCTCCAGTTAGCCAGCTATGGAGAAATATAAATAAATAAGAGCTTACTTGAACTTGAACTATTTCAGAATCAGCTTGTTCGAAAAAGTATTAGGTTGAGATCCAGAAATGAGAATAGCCAAGGGAAAAGCCAAGTCTGATAGCTCAAACATTATTAAAGATGTCCAGAGTGGGATCCTTCAACATCCCTCCCTGAAGTTTATTCTCTCTAACCCCCACCAGGAGCAGTACAGGTTCTTTTACCTCAGCTACTTGTGCATCCATTTCCTAGCTTCAGATAAGGACCTGAAACATCAGACATTCTTCACCAAATCTTCTCCAGGACAATTTATTCAAGGTGTTCGTTATACTTTTCTATTTGCCTATTCTACTTGCATTTTGTTTCTCCAATTTACTTTGAAGAAAAGATCTCTGGTTTATCTTTTTAGGGAAGTTTTCAAGTAGTAGGCATATTGATTAATATTTTTTATTCATATTTAAATTTATCTCCTGTTCCTGAGAAAAGAGTTTTGAGGTCCATAGTAGTTCAGAGTTTCCTAAAAATCCTGGCCTTCATTCTAAAATTTAAAATTCCAAATGATTAGAATCTTGTGTCTCAGCTTGTTGTTAGGTTTGGATTTCTTCTTTCCCTTAGTAGTATTGAGATCTGTGTTGTAATAGAAATCTGTCAAGACTTCCCTTACTTTGTAGAACTTTTTGATACTTAAAAACTTGGAGACATTGTGCAGTGTTGAATTCTTTGTTATCCTAGCTCAACATTGTGTCATGAGTGTTAGGGGTTTAACTAATTCTGACAGCCCTTCTGTCAACAAGACATTAGTCAGTGGGAACAATCAGAGAGGCTCAGCAGCATTTTCAAAGGATTCATCTTGCTTTTAGATGATTGTATTTGCCTTTATAGCAACTCTATACAGCCATCACCACTGATTAATATTTTAATTCTCATCTAGAAGTTGAAGGATCAAAATGTTTACCCCAAAATAAGTAAGTATAATGCAATGTAAGAAAAATTTATTTGCCACACCCCATCGTTGTTTACCTACATTTATTATTACATCTTAATGAATGTACCATTGTGTGCTTTTGAAATTAAAATGGTGATGGCCATATTTCAAGTAAAAAGCGGCTGATCAAGACAGATACCTGCTAAGTCTATACTCTACCCTGAAAAGATCAACGTGACTCAGCTGTAAGGATCAGAGTGCTCTGTATCAGTGATTGGCATAGAAATAACAAAATAATCTATTCTTTGTTAATGAAAAATGAAGACTCTTTTAGGGAAGAGTGTCCCATGCAAATGAGGTAAGTGTGAAGAAAGGTAACTCTTTTTGTTCTTCTGGATATTGAAGTATCTGCACCTCAAGAGAAGGCTAGTTGAAAGGCTCTTGGTGAAAGTCTTATGCTGAAGCATACATGTAAAAATAAAACAAATTGCCCAGAGGTCTTATCGTAGCCCATAGTTTTCTTATCTCTCTTTGAAGTCACTTTCACACTGAAGCTGTCATAGGAGTGACTTTTTTTTCTTTTTGTTCACACTAAAATGCATTTGCTGATTTTTTTTTTCAATGTTGAGAACAACTTCTCTGAAATAAGTAGTCCCAGCCTCTTGAAGCTAGTCCTTGTTCAGATCAGTTACCTTCCCTGAAGTGTCAAAGGAGAGATGTTTGACAGAACAAAGACAGAGATGCATCCCAGATGATTTAACATGGGGTGAATGTCAGACCTCTTTTTTTCCAGGAGGGTGCATGCATAAACAGCCTCTTTTCCCTTCTAGGCCAGGGATTCTTCCATATACTCTGTGGGTCTGTTGGCAGTATGGGGATTCCAGTGGACCATTTTTCATCTATACATTGATGAATTAATAAAAGAAAATACATGTAATTACAAAAATCCTAGCAAAATACTAAAATGTGTTTAAAACTAAATTTGTGTTGTATATTATACGGGTTTTCTCATTCATGTTTAACATTAAAGCTCACAGTTAAGTTTTTCCTAATACTTCTGTATAATATTTTCTTCAATTCATAATTTTAAAAAACTTTAATTTTAGTTATAATTAGTAATGTGATAATATAACGCCTTCATTACCCCATTTCAGAGGCCCTCTGAGTTCTACTCAAGGATTCTTAGGAAATCATGATCTTTTAAAGAAGAAATATTCTATCCTGCCTTGAAGGTAGCCTTTTGTGCTTTGCTGATTAGTCAAGAACATAATATCGTGCATCAGATGTAAATGAGGATTGCTGTGTTCTTAAATCTTGCAGTTACTTTAAATCTTGTAGTCACCTTTCCCTAGGTAATTATGGTATTGGTCTAAGATCCTCTTTAGATAACTACTTAAAAAGACTCCAAAAAATAGTTCAGGGCAAGTGATTCTAATTTTCAAAACTATTGCCTTTTCTGTATTATCTAATGACTGAAGGGCTCTACTAATCTTAAATGAACATAAGCTCTCTGGCTAGGTGATATTACTAATCTTGGACAAAATTATGGTAAAAATTTGGTATCTGTTAAAATACCTTTCTAAGAATCTTGATTCTTACTTTGTTGGGCCCATCTTCAACCATAATTCTCAAAAATTGCTTTATGGTTTCATTTCACACATAGTTAACAATCGAGAGAACAAGAAAGCATGATTGTATAGTATGATTTAGTAAAATACTCTTAGAAAACCCTACATTTAGTTGAGGGGGGAGGGTCGTTCTTTCAAAGTCCTGGTGCCTAAATGACTATTTCATACCTTTCTTGTGTATCCTAATTGTGGCTTTTCTTTATTGAATAGTCCACCAGCAAACTGAGTGAAAATATGTACAGTGATGAGAGCTACAAGAGTATGAGAGCAACTGTGTGTGTGTGTGTATGTGAGTGTATGGTGTTTTTGTATATATGAGTGTGTGTGTGTGTGTGTGTGTGTGTGTGTGTCTGTGTGTGTGTGTGTGTGTGTGATGTGGCAGGGAGTGTATAGATTATCCAATTGACTTTGGGCAGTCTTATTGATGTGCCAGTCCTGACAGAACCCCTTCTTATAGAAGTGAATATATATGTATCAATGTAATTCATTTAAAATAATCTGCATGATGTTTTAATGTTAGTCATAGATAAGAATTTCTGTTCATTGAATTCTTATTGTTAATGAAGGCTTGAGAAACTAATGGAAGATGGTCTCTTCGGAGCTCGCATATGAGCAAGTTTCCTCATTAATAGCTAACCCCTTAATGCTTTCTGAGCAAACTGGCCTGCATCCTCACCTGGAGCTTATCAGGCTTCAATAATGAACAATGTGAAAGAACCTTCTAGACTTTAGCCATCATTAGAGACAGAAATTACACTATTAACATATTTTGCTTTCAGAATAAAGACCAGGATAAAAGTAAGAGAAAGAGGTAATGAACTTGGTTAAGAGGAATCATAAAACATTAGGTAACATGAAAGCTTTACAGTTTCAACTTATTTTCTCAATAGGAATTCAATTGATTCATTCTTATTTATTTATTTATTTTTGTTGGTCATGAGGCTTGAATTCAGGACCTGGGCTCTGTCCCTGAGCTTCTTTTGTTCAAGGCTCCTGATCTACCACTTGAGCCACAGCACCACTTCCAGCTTTTTTCTGAGTAGTTTGTTGGAGATCAGAGTCTCACAGACTTTTCTGCCCTGGGTGGCTTTGAATTGTGATCCTCAGATCTCAGCCTTCTGAGTAGTTAAGATTACAGGTGTGAGCCACCAGCATCTAGTTTGATTCATTCTTTTTGAGACTAAGGGTAGGACCAGATATTCTGTGAAAACAAAGCCATGGAATTCCATATAACTTTTCAAAATTTTTTTGTGATTTTTTTTTTTTTAGTCAGTTTTGGGGCTTGAACTCTGGGCCTGAGCACTGTCCCTCAGCTCTTCAGCTCAAGGCTAGCGCTCTACCACTTAGGATACAGCGCCACCTCCGGTTTTCTAGTGGTTTATTGGAGATAAGAGTTTCAGGGACTTTCCTACCCAGGCTGGCTTTGAGCCGCAATCCTCAGATCTCAGCCTCCTGAGTAGCTAGAATTATAGGCGTGAGCAACTGGTACCTAGCATATTGGTGTATTTTTAAAATACATTTCCCTCACATTTTGCCCGGGAACCCTGAATTGCAAATCTCCTATTTACATTTCACATTGTAATTAAGGTGATAATTACACACCAACAGGCCCAGCTTTCTTTGTTGAGATTTTTAAAAATTTCATCAAAACTTTTTGCCTTGGCCTGCCTGTAATGGTCCTCTCAATGTCAGTCTTCCATGTAGCTTAAATGATAGGTACATGCCACAGTGTCAAGCTGTTGCTTGAGATAATGTCTCAAACATTTTGTCCAAAGTAATCTTGAACCACAATATTCCTGATCTACTAACATAGGGGTACCATCATACTTAGGAGTAAAAACTGAATACTTTCCCCTAAAGAATGAGAATAAGAGAGGATTTGTTTTGTTTCTTACACTATTTAATATTGCATTGCAGATCTTTGCCAGGGTGACAAAGCATGAAAAAGATATAAAGGGCACTCAGACTGGAATGAGGAGGTAAAACAATCACTATTCACAGATAACATGATCTTGCATGCAGATAATCCTGGAATCTACTAAAAAAAAGACCTAGAGATAGTACATAAGTTCAGGAAGATTGCAGGATATAATTTATACAAAAACCAATTTTACCAGTTTGTATTGGCAATAAACTTTCTAAAGGTAAAAGCCAGAAAACAATTCCACTTAAAATAGTATAAAAAGGAATATGATACTTAGACATCAATTTAACAACCAAATGTTTAAAACAACCAAATGTTATCCAAGAGCATAAAAGATCCAATAACTAGAAAGATACACTGTATACATGGATTAGAAGAATTAATGTTAAGATGACAAAACTCAATTCCATTCTCAGATTTAACATAGTCTCTATTAAATCTCAGCTAGATTTCTATAGATATTTAAATCTATAATCTTAAATTTACATGGCATGAAAGAGACATGGAAAGCCCAGAAATTGAGACCAAGAAGAGCAAAGTAGAAGAACTGCAGAACACTTCTGAATCTGAATCCTTACTACAAAACAACAGTAAATTGTGTGTTTAGCATAAGGAGCCAAATAGATCAAGGGAGCAAATTTGGAAATGCAGATATAAAACTTTTTGTGATGAATTGATTTCAACAAGGCTTCCAGGTTATTAAGTGACAGAAAAATCAACCTAAAATAAATGCTACTACAACAATAGGATTTCTACACACAAAAGAATAAGGGTGGACTTCACAATAATTGTAGATCAGATGGCTCCTTTTGTTTGGTTTAGGACAGAAAGAGATCACAGGGTTAGAAACAGAAGCCAAAGAAGGGAAAGCCACTAGTCTTGGTGTTAAAACTATCCAGAGATCCAGCAGAACTACTTTGCCTTCAACAACAGTGGCCTCCATGACTTAATTCTTTCCTAATAGGCCCCCTTTTTTCAGTTCCATCATCTCCCATGTCATGACCAAGATGGCGACAAGTGAATCTTTGAAAGATAGATGTTGGGCTTCTCCAACCCACAGCAATGAGCTGTGCCTCAGTCCCGATAAAAGTCAAGGCATGAAGCAGTGTCACATGGCAGAGGAGTTTGAAGAAATACTTCAAGACACAGTTTGGGATATGCTATTCTAGTTTTCTCTGTGGCTCCTTGTGGGCTAAAATTTCTAAGTTTCTATTATCAGGCTTCATAATTGACATGAGAGAGAAGTACAAAGTATGAGTTACAATTCCTGGGCACATAGACAAGTATGTGTCACTTATTTCTTAATGCTGAAATCCTTGTGCAGACACAGGGAAAGTGGGGAGTCTTCCTACCGCACCCTCACACACGGTTCAGGGAACTCACTTCTCATGTCTCCGTGAGCGCCCACGTATTTTTTTCCTCCTAAATTATTTCAATGTACCAACTCATTGTCTGTTATGATCTCCCATAGAAATGACCCAAGATTTTGTCTTAGTGACATCTTAGTTGTTGTTGTTGCTAATACTGGGGATTGAAATCAGGGTTTTGTGCTTGGTAGGTGGAGCTCTGCCAAGTAAGCCACACCCACAGTCCTTTTGTTTTGCAGTTATTTTAGATAGGCTCTCACACTCACACTTCTTGCTGGATGTAGGAGAGGAAGGGTAGCTTGGGACTATGACCCTCACACCTGTCTTTATCACACTCTGGTGGCTGGCCTCGAACAGAATCTTTTCTGAACTCCCACTCCACCACCATGCCTAGCCAATATCCGTGACATTTTATTTTACAAATATTTTATTTGTTTCCACAACTTTGGCATCAGTTCTCTTATGAAATGAATTCCAAATTCATGGGCTAGACTCTTCTCCCAGGGTACCTCAGGAAGTGACCTAACTTAGAAATTGTATCATCACAGATAGAATTAAGATACTAGAGTTGGGGGAGTCCCTTATCAAATATGGCTGGTGTCCTAAAAAGAGGAAATTTGGATACAGAAAGCCACAAAATGAACAGTTCCATTGAAGATTAAGTGATGAGGCAGAGTCCAGGAATGCCAAAGATGCCAGAAGATCATCAGAGCAAGGAGAGGTGTGCAGTACATCCCTCATCTCTCCCTCAGAAAAACCAACCCTGATGACACTCCGATGGCCTACTTCCCTGACAAAACTGTGGGATAATAAATAGCTGTCATTCAAAACTCACTGACTCAGTGCCACTTTGTAATGGCTGCTCCAACAAGCTAGGACCGCTCCCATCATGTTTCTATGTGTCCTTGCTCTTCTTCCCCTCCTGATTTTATTTATTTATCTTTAATGCAGAGAAGTTGTTATTCCTTTGGGGCCTTGGCTTCCACTCATCAATAGCCTCAGGGCTTGTTTTGTTCTCTAGGGTGCTTGCCAAAAGATTCTTCCTAACAAAAGACATTTCTTTCTCTGGTTCCAATAGATAAATTAAAATTTCCATTGCTGTATATTTGGCTAAAACTCACAGATAGTTGAGAAGAAGGCTAACGTGAAGATAGATTACACGTTTGCTTTTGTTTTGCCTTGTTTCCTTTGAAGAAGTAGATATCCAAAAAAGAGGTTTAACCAAAATATCCATGATAACTAAAAGAGATATACTAGACCAAACAAATCCAATATTTTGTTTTGTTTTATAGTTTGTTTAAGTTGGTTTTGGTTGGAAGGGGTTTTTTTTTTTTTTTTTTTTTTATCATGTAGGCTAGTTCTTTTAATCATAGCATTAGGATCTACTGGAAGTGTTACCTCATTATGAGGACGTTATAATATAATGAATATCTTCTAAATGGCTGAAAATAATACTAATTGAATAATTAAAGGGCTACCAATGCAATCTTGAAGTTGTAATAACTTTCACAGAGATTTTAGTTAGTTACTTTATTTGAGAAATAAAAATTGTATGTATTTATTATGTACCACAGGTTTTGAAATATATATGCTTTGCAAAATGACTAAATCAAGTTCATTGGTACATGGATTACTTCTCAGTTCATTTTTTTGTTTTGAGAATACTTACTATCTACTCACTAAGTCATTTCCAAGAATACAAGTTACTATTGTAGTCACCTTAAATATTTATTTAAATAAAATTTTATATCCTTTAGCCAACATCTACCAAGTGCTTCCACTCACCTCCACCCATCATTCTATGATCTATTTGTGAATGGAACTTTTTAAAATTCTACATATAAATGAGATGAGACCATATAGTATGTCGCTTAGTACCTATGTTATTTTACTTCATATACTGTATTCCAACTCTATTTATATGGCCGCAATGGCAGGATTGCCTTTCCTAAGGCTAGGTAGTATTTCACTGGGCATATAATAACTACATTTCTTTATCCATGCATTTGTTTATAGACATTTAGGTTGCTTCCATATTTTTGCTATTGTGAATAATGCTATAAGAACATAAGAGTACAGATATCTCTTTGACATTATGCTATCATTTCCTTTAGATATCTATGCATGGGTGAGATTGCTGGATCATTGTCAGAACTACTGGGTCACAGGTCTAGAGTTAACACTTGAAAGAAATTTCACTGTCTTTTTTTTTAATCTAACGCATTCAACTAATTTACATGCCAACAGCATAAATGGTTTCCTTTTTCTCTACATTCTCTCCAACAATATCACCTGTTATTTTGTTACTAATAGACATCCTGATATGAATCAGGTGATAACACAATGTGCATTTTCCTGATAATTAGTGATGTTTACTATTTTATATACCTACTGTTTGTATTTTTCTTGGGAGTTTTTTTTTCAATTCCATTCCCCATTTTTAATTCAGTTATTTGCTTTTTTGTTACTGAGTAGTTTGAGTTTCTCATATATTTTGGATATTAAAAATTTATTGGAAGCCAGGTGCTGGTGGGTCATGCCTATCATCCTGCCTACTCAAGAAGTTGAGATCTGAGGATTGCAGTTTGAAGCCAACCCAAGCAGGAGAGTCCATGAGATTCTTATCTCCAATTAACCACCCCAAGGTTGGAAGTGGCACTATAGCTCAAGGGATATAGTACTTGAACAAGAAAGCTCAGAGACAACGACCGGGCCCTGAGTTCAAGCCCCAGGATAACACACACACAAAAAAAAAACCTTTAATATTATCAGTTAGATGATTTGCAAATATTTTTCATATTCCTTCGGATGTCTCTTTAGTTTAATAATTATTTCTTTTTCTGTAAGAAATTTTTTAGTTTTATATAATCCTACTTGCCTATTTTTGCTTTTGTTTTCTATGCTTTGGGACTCAACCTAATAGTTACTACTTAGACTCATGTAACTTTCCCAATGTTTTAAGTAGTATCATAATTTCTGGTGCTTAATTTCATTCATCTGCATGCAATATCTATTTATTCCAGTATCATTTATGGAAGACACTGTCCTTTCCCTACTGGTAGTTTTTGGTACTTTATTCAAAAACAATTGATTGTAAATGTGTGGATTTATTTCTAGGCTATATTCTACTGAGATGACCTAGATGTCTGTTTTTATGCTGTTTTGATTACTACAGCTTTTTAGTTTATTTAGCAATAAGGTAGTACAGTGCCTTCAATTTTGTTCTTTTTGCTGAAAATTTCTATCCTTGCAGTCTTTTTCTATTCTATAAAAAATATGATTGTTAGAGGTTAGAGAATGGTACTTGAATTCCTCATTGCTTAGACGGCAAAACTAAGGTGTTAGTGGTTAATTTCTCTACCTCATATTTTATATATACAAAGGCAGCATACTCAGTCACTGATGGCTAATCAAGAAATACAAGCAAAGCCGGGCGCTGGTGGCTCACGCCTGTAATCCTAGCTACTCAGGAGGCTGAGATCTGAGGATCGCGGTTCAAAGCCAGCCTGGGCAAGAGAGACCGTGAGACTCCTATCTCCAATAAACCACCAGAAAACCAGAAGTGGCGCTGTAGCTCAAGTGGTAGAGCGCTCGCCTTGAGCTGAAGAGCTGAGGGACAGCACCCAGGCCCAGAGTTCAAGTCCCACGACCGACAAAAAAAAAAAAAAAAAAAGAAATACAAGCAAGTCTTCTATGTTAATTCTCATTTCTGTTCCCATCCATGGCGCTGCTAGCTAAATCTTCCTCAAACCCTAATCACATCACTTCCTTCTACCCCCAAATTTCACGATTTCTTTTTATTTCTCCCAAAGTTCTTAATCCACTGTTCAATTTCCCCAGTGATCCTAATGCAGTTGCCTTTTCCAAAACAAGAATCTAACCTCATGAATTTCTGTTCATGATGTATAAACCTAACTAAGAAACTATTTCTATTCACTATTTTTTAATTTAAATTTTATTGTAAAGGTTGTATACAGAAGGGTTGCTGTTATATAAGTAAGGTAATGAGTACATTTCATTTTGAACAGTGTTACCCCCTCCCTCATTTGCTTCCTCCCTCATTTTTCCCACTTTTCCTCCTCCTAATTCTCTTTCTTCCCAAATTGTAAAGTTCATTTCCAACATAGTGTCTACTGAGTATCACCTTTGAATTGGTTCACCCTTTGCCCTGCCATTTCTGCAATTTCCTTTCCTATATTGTTTCCCTCATTTGTAATAATGAGAATATGCCTATAAATCTGCAAGTTAATCCAATGGATAGTAAAAGATAAATAATTGCACTTGGGTATGATTAATCACTATTTTTTTAACCTTCTTTCTACTCTCAACACTTTATTCCTTTGATCATTTTGCTTTTAGGTTGAAGTACTGGCTCCACACTTAGACTCCATCTAACCAAATCTTTTCTGTAGCTCATGATGGATCTTATATACTACTTCTGTCATGAAGTATCTAAGGAGGAACTGGATTATTATTATTTCTGAACTGCTCCAGTAATTCATTGGTATGTGATTATGGCATTTGTCACCTTATCTAATTCTTTGTAGCATGTTGTATCTTTCCTCTTCCTGTTGATTCAGAAAATTTGACACAGTAGCTAAGAGGCTTCATTTGGGCCAAAATTAGCCTGTCAATTCTAATGTTCTCCTCTTGTCAGTTAATTTGTGTGTATTCTATGAAGAGATATCTTGTGTCATCTTTTTATTTATTCATATTTTCTGTCAGCTGTTCTGCTGTCCCTTTTATCAATTATGCAGCAGTATGTAAATTAGTCTTATGTTTCAACCTATCAAAGCAGTAAAGGGATGGGGGCTGTTGAATTTTCTTGAGGAAGCTATTACTTTACATGAAGGAATCCTGTTGATGTAATATCAAAGAGAAGATAAGCCTTGGAAGGATAAAACAATTCCCTAGTCCTATTGCTAGGAATACTATGAAGAACCACAGGGATGGTTTTCATTTGCTGCCTGTGACCTGAGAAATAAGTTTAAGATATTTGAATATATTAGACAGAAGCAGCAGAATTGCAGCTTCTAGCCATGTTCTTCTCAAAGAAAATGAATTTACAGGAAAGGAGGCTGTCTGGCACTAGAATTTATATTTCCCATTAACTAAGCTGGCCTATAGAAATTGCTTCAGCTGATCAGCTGATGGCTGAGGACATTATTCATTTTCAAGGAGGACTTAATGCAAGTAAGCTCCTACCTCACTGTATTTAGATTCATGGCCATGTTCTGGATTTATAAGCACGGCTGTATAACTGGACATAATTTGACTCCAAATAAAATGTCTAAGTAATTTGGGAAAAATCTTTATTTCTTTTCATTTTACAGTAATGTAAAATTATCATCCAGCCCTATAAAACTCAAATCCATGCATTGCTGTGCCAATCTTTAGTTGAGAAAACGTGAGCTACAAGAAATGGAAATAGACAGGATTCTTTTTCCCTGACACTGAAATTAGCTGTTTGCATGACAATTGGGTTTACTTCTCCAATGAATTTTGAGTTCAAAATCATTTGTATACTGTAAATATAACCAGTAAGTGCCACTGGGGCATGAGATCATCTAGCACAAGATGTCCCAGCCTGATGTAGGCTGGATAATTTTATTTTGTATTTGTCCTCCTTCTCTCCAGAGAATAAACACCCAATTGTAGAAAAAAGCCTATCATAAGGATTTCGTCCTACTCATTTCCTTCTTTCTACAATTTGCAAATTACATTGCTATAATGATAATTGCTACAATTAACAAATCTCAGAGTATACAGTAATCCAATGAGCTAGCTGCCACAGTTAGTGGGTACCTGTACTGACCAAGGACTGACTGACCTATGGGGTCACTTTTCTGTGGTAGAAGAAGAAGTGGGTCTTGGAACTGAGCTTCCTACATTTCCTAGTCTCAGCCATGAGAAGCTGCTGCTTTCAAAAGTCAAACTCGCAAACACAGAGGTAAATAGTATTTCACTTTGGCTTCATGGATCTAGACTCACCTAGATTTTCTTTGTATTAATAAATTTAAAGTTTGTATGCAGCCATGGGTAAAACTGAATCTCCAGATAAACAATATGCAAGCTCACACCTGAAGAAACCTGTTTGCCTATTAATCCTTTAAGAAATACCTAGGGGGATGGGAAGTTGGCTCAGTGGTATAGTACTTGCCTCATATGCATGAGGCCCTGGGTTCCATTCTTCAGCACCACAAAAGCAGAGAAAAGGTGGAAAGGGCGCTGTGGCTCAAGCTCTTCAGCTCAAGGGACAGCGCCCAGGCCCAGAGTTCAGCCTCCATGACCGACAAAAAAAAACAAAAAAACATAGGATTGGCAAGTTACATGGTCAATGGTTTCTATGTGAGGCTGACTGTGAGAACATTTCATTCTTTTGTACAATACTTTGATACCAAAGCTAGGCTGATGAACCTGTACATGTGAAAATCTCTCTCAAATGACATGGATGTGAAACTAGTTCTGAGGACCAATTGAGTAAACCAGTCCTTTCTATTGGTTCAATGACTGGCTTAAGGATTTACTTCACTAATTTTATATATCCTTAACTTTATCAGTTTATTATTTTTATGTTTGTGCATAATGTAGAACATGGTGAACACCTAGCTCAGTAAATTAACTCATCCACTACATCAAATATTCACCATATCACTATCATAATCTGATATGCAGATATCCATGTTTTATTTTGTTCATCTACTTCTGTTCACTTATATAAATATAATTGAAACATTGAATCTCTTCTTTCCTCCAACACTGAGTTGCCCAAGATATGATAATTTGATGTTCTGAAGTGTATTTCACCATTAAAATGCATTCAACTAAAACACAAAACCAACTTTAGAAATGTGATATAATTGTATGTAGGAGTAAGTGTAACAAAAATAATAATTTCAAAATACAATCCCAGGGAAGAAAAGTGATGGAAGTAATGACCAGCTTCAGGGAGGGCCTTTCTGAAGAGAACACAATTCAGATGACAACTTTAGCAGTGTGGACATTGCTCCTTAAATCTTTAAGTTTTAAATTAATAGTAATTAAATGAATGAATAAATGAGAAGAATGAGTGAGAAGAATGAAGAAGAAGAAGCTAGGGCCTCATGAGATTCTAGGGGATGAACCTATATAACAATACCATTTTGGAATATCGTAGCATCAGCACAAATGTCAGTGTGGCTGAAATGGCATTGGCAGAATAATGGAAGGTCAGGAATAAAGCATCAGCTAGGAGAGCTGGGCTGGGTCCCCACCAATGGGCTTGGAGGTCTGGATATTATTTTATGCACAAAAAGGAGCTTAATTAGATTCTTAGGTAGAAGCGTTTTAATTTATGTCCGTAAAGATCACTATGATTCCTGTAAAGAAAATGTATGATAGGATCCAAAGGTGAAAGCAAAGAGACCACACAAGAGGCTATTACAGGTGGAAAGTGACAGTTTGTTGAGAAGGGTTGTGGTTGTGGATACACATTGAAGGGGGACTCAAAAGCCCTGATAATTAATTGGTGATGGGAAATAAGGGAACACGACGCATCAGTGGTTAACCTTATAAATTTGATTGGGGAAAACTGATACACGGTATAATTTATATCACAAAAACTAAGGAGCAGGGTGAGTTATAATAGAGATCTGGAGCTCTTGGAATTATAAGACTGAGATGCAAGGAAGCTTCCTCTAAATGTGTCACGTGGACAACTGAATAAATAAATCTGAACCTCAAGGTTCTGGATGGACAAGATATAAGGAAGCATAATATTCATTTCCTCTGTGTTGTTCTTCTTATGGAGGTTGGGATTGAACCCAGGTATGTACTCACTTTAGTCAAGTGCATCCTCCTTTATTACATACAAGTATTTTCAGAATCCACTGGCCTTACTTTTTTTTTTCTTCCCTATCCTTTTTCACCATGGAATTTTTGTTTCTAGCTTAGAAATCTAAACTCAGGCCAGAAGATATGGACACTGTGGTGTCATTCCTTGTTACTCCTCCTTTTCTGGGTTTGGTTTTCTTGTTTGTGAGGCTTGTAATCAGGTTTCCTCAGTGGAAGAGAAGACAGTGGGCAGCCTCGATGCTTATCTTGACTCAGGCCCATTAGCTCTAAGTCTGCTAATAGGCTCCTTATTGTTGTGATTATGTCTAGATAAGATCTCATTCAGTGAAAGTGTCCCTGGTCAGAAACAAAAGTTTAGAAACCACTAGCTTCTAATGATAAATGGTCTTTCATTTACTTTCTGTCACTGAGTTCAGTTTCCCATGGGACATATATGGGCTGAGGAAATGAAATCAGAAGTGACTGGGTTTTATAGCCTAAAATTAAGGTTTGATGCTGTGAACTGTCTTGACACTTGGGGAAAAAAAATCAGTTTGAAAGGACCAAGGCTGCATCTTACTCCCTCAGATAAGGTCCCACAGTTAAACAACCTTCCTTACCAAACAGACTTGCTTATCTCTGAATAACAGATTCCAATATCATGCTTGTCTATGGAGTTATTCAAACAAGTAGATCACACCCTCTTGTGTGGACCAAACACCATCTCATCCTTTTGACACTGCAATGTCTACCTCCATAGCTCCTGTTCATCTACTCTGTCCCTGAGTACAGCCCACAAGTGCCATCTACTCCTAGGCTGTGACAAAATGTGACTAAAAATTGGTTTTCAATCTCATCCATCCATTGTCCTGTGTCCTGTGTTCAGCCATCTCCATTTCCCGAGAGAGTAAATCCTTCCTTCATTAATAAGGGGAAGGAGACACAGTGAAAACACTGATGTATTAGCAGATGATATTCAAATGGAGGAAAACCAAAGGATGAGAGGGAGGAAGGAAGGGGCAAGAGGAAGAGGAACAGAGGTTATGGGGAAGATGATTAAAATATATAATATGCAAATATAACAGTTATAATGAAACCCACTGTTCTGTAAAGTTAAATAATAATCGTATGAAGACATGCCCTTCAGATGTGAGGCAAATCCGTATAAAAGGTTTCAACATCAACATCCAGGCTTGCCTTTTGTTATCACAATATTCCACATGGAGGTTATGTCAGGATTGGGGCCAATCAGGCAGAAGGGACAGAAGTGAAAACTTAATACTCATTGGTGTGAGTACTCAGGATAATGAGGAGATTCAGCATGCAAAGCTTGAGCTAAGTTGAGAACAGGATTTATGAACTAGAGACCTTCTAAATGTTGGGCTCCTAATAAGAAGGCCAAGGAAATTGCCTTATATCTGAACTTAGTATGGGTACTCTGTATTCTTTTGTTTAAACACTTACCATTACTTAAGACTAGTAATTATCTTTTATCTTAGAAGATGTTTAGAAACTTGCTTGGTATCTATCACTACTTCATATCATAATGAAGTAGGATTTGTCATCCTCACCAGTGCAGATGTTCTGACCTGGTAATTCTTTGCTGATGTGGTTGAGAAGACCTCTCTTGGGCATTGTATGTTACAGAGTCCTGGCCTCCTTCCAATAGCACTGCCCCATCTTTACAATCACAAATGACTCCAAACTTTGCCAATGTCTCCTGGAAGACCAAATAGACTTTAGTTGAAAACCACCCCAGTAGAGTCATAGACCTGAAGTCAAATCCAAGACAATTTGGCTCAAATAGCTAAGCCACTTCTATTAGGCATTATGACAAAGTGGAGGCATGCAAAGGAAGAAGGCTTGGACCCTTCTTGCCCTAGCTTGGGACCCAATTGGTCTAGCTCAGTGGATCAGAAAAGAAGACAGAATCCTACTTGCTTTGCTGACCTACCAGAACTGTCATCTGGCTCTAAGCACATAGCTCACAGTGTGTAAAAGCTCCATATCCAATTACCAAATAGCTGAGACATTCTTCCCCACAGAGGATGTTCTTAATAAATTATAGGTCCGAGTGAGAGGGTGATGAGCCTGAAGAAGGGTCATGATGTGTCTCGCTTTAGTGCTATTAAGAAAAGACAAAACCGTGGTTAACCACACAGGCCATATGGAGAATAAATCAAGGCAACTTAAATACGTACTGGGAGGAATTTCTGAGGTCAGGAAATCCAGCACATGCTTGCTCTTCTGCCAATCTGTGAAAAGACTTATGCTTGACTCATGGTGAACTGTCATGTGGCCGGCAGCCAGATTTCTGGCAAGGCCATGGGCATGAAATGGATCAATGTACACTGGCCAATTCCTGCCTACTCGTTAAGGACCAGAAATTATACATCAGCTCATTGGCCTTGGAAATGTGGGGTAAGTCACCAAAAACTTCAGTTACTATAAAATTCAAGGGTTATATATTCCTGACTCTGAAAAGGAGAAATAGGAAGTTCACCAGTTCTTGAAGCCTCAAGGTATGCCTTGTTCTGTTCAGGACATAAAAGGAGAGATTACTGTCACCAATG
The DNA here is from genome assembly GCF_019054845.1 of Dipodomys spectabilis. Lineage (NCBI taxonomy): Eukaryota > Metazoa > Chordata > Mammalia > Rodentia > Heteromyidae > Dipodomys > Dipodomys spectabilis. The sequence goes on from NW_024870775.1 coordinate 20,570,244, forward strand.
GCTATCTGATCATACTAATGTGTCTTCAGTTTTCGCCAAAATCTTGTTCCCCTCAGGAAAAATGCTTACAAGAAAGGAAAACATCATCAATGAAACTGGAAAAAGGATCTCACTGAGTCTCCAATGGACCTCTGCCTTTTCTATCACACCAAAGATGCCAGTTCCCATTGTACCTACTTCCTTCAGCCAACAGATGAGTCTCAAGTCATTTAAACTTGAAATTTCTTTACAAGAAGTTGTAATCATTAACATACAGACCAAGAAAATGAATTCAAACTGCCTATTTTTTAGACTCTTTTCTTCAAGTTCCTGAATTGATTTATTTTTCCTTTCAAGGTTTTAGTGTGATGTTCCTTTAACTCACTTAGCTATGTAGTTTGAGGAACAATTCAAGTTCAAGTTCATTGTGATATGTGTAGGCAGAGGGAGATCTTAGAAATCCTAATCTAGGATATCAGCACTCATTGCATCACGTTTGTAGTTTTCCAAGACAAAAACAGCTAACATGCTCCTGGGGAATGTTCACTGCTTGATGAAGGACACTAGAGACAGGGAGTCAAGTGAGGGTGGCATACAATATAAAGTTCCCTCTGCACTATGGTAGCTGACAGCAAAATTCCTAGGTTGTTCAGTGATGTGTTTCTGATAGTCTGCATTTTGTTTAATTGTTATTACTTGGATGTATGCATGCAAATGTGTAGAATTTCATCTGTGTGTTCTCAGCTTTGAGAGTATGTTTAATCCTCTTTAAGGATAAGTAATTTTTATTATTTTAGAGTCCATTTTCTGTAGTTTAACAGCTTCCATTCATGTGTAAGGCATTTGCTATGGGTGAGCAGCATGGGCTCCAGGCCCTTATTGAATGGGAGAGTGTTTTGAAGTGGGTCTTATTGCTTGAGCAGGCTCCTCCTTGGATGAAAGGAATGGAACATTCGCAGACTTTGGAAATCTATCTTTGTTTATTGCAATTGCAACAAACATATGGGTCTTTAAAGGATGCCTCAGGATCTAATGTGCTTATCCGAATGTTGAATATGGATGTGGCATGTTTCTATGAAACCTAGTTTCAGAGAGATCATAATGTTTCATTTTCTAATAGTTGCAAAACTTCATTGAGTGTTTATTCTACTGTTGTATTTCTTTGATTTTTTTACTCTTTTTTTCTCCCTTTGGTCTTGGGTGATGTTTTCTTTACCCTTGAATGAGTATCATCTCTTTAAATTTCGTGACACAGAAACTATTTCAATTTTTAAAAAAGCAAAAAAGGTTTATTTTCTTGAATTTTCTTTAAAGATGGTGAATGACAGCACCTAAATCTATTAAAATATTGGATCTACTTTCCCAGGTTTACATGGGGAAAGCAACTAAAAGAACTTTTCCTCATTTTGTTTTTTTGTTGTCGTCTTTTTTTAGTTTAGTTTTAGTTTTTAGTTTGGTTTTCTTAGTTTTAATACTTTTGTAAAATTCTGGATCCTGTGTTCAGACTCTTTCTCCCAACAAGGAAGCCTTTTGTCCTCCGTGGAAAAGCTTTGGCATCATTGTCCAAGCCAGTTGACCCCCTCAAGCAGCTTTTACTCTGACAACAGAACCAATGGTAATCATCAATAAAATGAACCAAACCTACTTAGTGCTTGTAGAAGACAGCACAGAATAGCACAAAAAGAAATAAACTAAAATTGGCCACCTCTAAAGAAAACGTGCTTGTAACAGAATACGAATCTCAGATATGATATAGCCCATCTGACCATGAATAACCTGATTTTTCAATATAACTCAATTTTGTTCAACTTAAGAACATGAATTTTATCTTGCGGTGGGGAAATATATTTAAAACAGTGTAGGCACAAATTTCTTTCTTTGTTCCTTCAGGTTTCTGACAACATGAAAGTGTGGACCTTAGGGAAATCCCTTGATAACTTCGAGTTTCTTTTATTCAAAGAAAAAAATTTATTTCTTACATCAAACTTTGTTAATCTTTTTGGGACAAGTTTTCCCACCAAACCTGGTTCTGAATGACCTGTAATGTCTCTTCACCAAATAATACGAAATAACACTCAAATATCCAAGCTTAGCATCGTTTGCCATATACTAAGTATTGAATAAATATTTGCTGAATGATAAGGTATTAACAAAAATGCAAAGCTTCACCTGTTTCAGTAACAGAAACAGATTTTCTTAAACATTGCTCATTAAGCTTGGATGTATAAAAGTCATTGTGAGGCTGAGAAGTTGACTCAGTGGTAGAGTGCTTGCCTTGCATGCATGAGGCCATGAGTTTGATTCCTCAGCACCACATAAGCAGAAAAAAGCTGGAAGTGGTGCTGTGGCTCAAGTGTAGGGCACTCAGGGCCAGAGTTCAGCCCCCAGGACCAAAAAAAAAAAAAGACAAAAAAAGTCAGTGGGCCTAAGGAAAGCAGAATATTTCAGAAGCTGAACTTTTAATAACCATCTCTAACATCATTACCTTACCACAAAACTTTTCATTACAGTGATTCCATGATCATTTCTGAAGTCATCATCAATATAATTCACTCATTTTACTTGCATATGCAAAGCAAAGATACTTGGATATATAGAAAAACAAAATGCTATAATTGCTTTCAGAGGTATACTATAACTCTATCTCCCTCTTTAAAAATTTAAGTTTAACACTAAATTGTCTTAAAGAAGCACATAATTGATATCTGGTTCAGTATAGAATTATATATTTAGATTACCAAAATGAAAATGAAAAATCTTCAGCAAAAATATTCAAAGATTACAATTTCTACTACCTGAAAAATGTCACAAACTCTTCACCAAGCTAAGCAGTTGTTTTAGTGCATAAAAACAAGAGTAAATTACCAATTGGAACTTTTTTCTTTCTAATTCTAAATTCAGTCAACCACAATAGTCAGCCTTATGACATGGTAATGCCCTTGAATGATTCTTTAAGCTAATATTGATTGCAATAATGATTTCCCTAACAAGTCAAAATTGATTTCACAATGCAAGTATTGTTATGCATGATTTTCAAGAGCAAGACTTGGAACAAAGGTTCATAATGACATGCTATGTATTGAACACTCGTAGTAGTATAAGTTAACTAAAGGGTAATTATAGCTATTGAAGCCCATTAGAAGAGTTCTTTTTGCTTAAGAGTTAGAGAACACTTTTCTTTTAAATAACAGACTCTGACTGGTAAGTGTTCATTGAACAAATATTTACTGAGTTTCTGCTTTGTGAACTGCAGATATGGCAAAGGCCCTAATAGTACAAGGTTGCTATTGTCATGGAGCAGTTTATATAAGGCTTTGTATGTCATTACAGGAGCTTTTACCATGAATGAGATGTACAACCATTTGGGAGTTTGAGAAAGGAATAATATAACAAGACTTGATTCATGTTTTCAGAACAACACTCTGACACATGAAAAACAAATACTGTGAGAGAAGGTTACAAGAAGGCAAGAACATTGCACTGGCCCAGGCAAAGGAGATAATAAATTTGAGCCAAATGCTAGCAGTGAATTTGGATCAATGTGATTGAATTTTGGATAAACAGAATCTTGAAGACCAAGCTAATGGGCCTTCACCAACATCAGTATGGGAGAAAGAGAAGAGTCAACCAAGACACAAGAGGTTTAGGACCAAGAAGAAAGCAGGAATAGGTTGTCATTTACCAAGGTGGGGAGAACCATAGAGAGAATTTGGAAGTCTGAGCGTTTATTTTTGACCTTTCTGTTGTTTTCATTTTTTAGACATGAATGCTATGTTGAACAAAAAATTCCTAGTTTATTTACTAAACAAATACTCATTGAGTGTCTATTATGTGCATATAGTAGAAAATACACTTTGAATTTAGAACTAATCTGGGAGTTTGCCATTAAAAAATTTAGAAAATCAAACAAACATAAATAAAAGGTAGTTTGCCAGTAAGTCAGGAATGATAAAAATCAAACAAACATAAAGAAATAGCAGCTATAGCTGTGAAAAAAGAAGAAGAAACTATAGAAAATAATGGCTTCCACTTAGATCAGGAAGTTAGAAGAGGCATTCTGAGGAAATAAAGACTAGGATGAGACCTTAACAACAATAGCTAAACATACCATATTCTAAATGAAAACAGGTTTCCATGATGAACAAGCAGCCCTTAATTAAAGCCAGTGTCCAGGATGTGGTAGAAATTCAAGAATTCAGGACAATTGAAGTTTCTAGCAGAGAAAATGGAAACAAATGGGAACAGGAATTATATGAAAGAAGAGCTTACAGAATGGGAAATTTGAGAAGGAAGTTGCTTCAAAGTAAAATTTCAGACTTTTCTCCACTTGTATATTTTACTAAAGGGAAAATAGTCATCCCTAAAGTATTACAGGAAAAAGAAGTAATTAACTGTCCACCAATAACTGAATGCAATGTTTGTGTGAGCAGAATTATAACAGCACCACTGTAGGTCTTAAACTTTACACATCATATTTATTGGCAGTTTGTCTTAAATTTCCTTCCCTGTCACCTTTTTATTACAAAGAGATCTTATTTACATTTTATTTGGCATGCTGCAAATATCGGACACCTCGTCACAAGAATTATTATTTAAAAAATTCTAAAGACAGCATGCTTAGTGATTATTACTTTATCGCAATGACATCTCATTGTCTTTTATTGCCTTTGCAAAATTGAATTCTGACCAAAAAAAAAAGGCATAAGGGATGTTTGTAGGGAATTCCTTCCTATATATAAATATATTTAGTAAAAAGAAAAAGAAAAGAACTAGGCTATTCAGAAATTCTGTCAGCTTTTTATCATGCTTGGATTCCAGTAAAATATAAAAAGATTTAAACAGTATTGCACTGAGTGGAATCACTTGCATTGTCTTCGTCATTTATTGTCACAACCCTGATGCCAAATGACTACAGCTTATTCTATAGTCCAAGATCATCATAACAATGTTAAGCATAAAGATCCTATTGATTTCCTGAAGCAATAGCTTCTACACACTAACAGTGGATTGAATATTGGACAAAAGAGAAGTAGACTCTATGATGGCTATTAAAACCTTCTGTTGTCCCAAACCTTTTCCCCACATGTCCATTTCTTGCCCTTTTGCTTTGTTTTGAACCTCTGGGAGACTGACCAATGTCAGTTTCCCCACCATGCAGAGGGATCTGAGTTGCCCTGACCTGGAACAGTATCTCTACCAGTCTCCTTCCTCACCCTTCAATCGAGTTTAAACCATAAGAAATACTATAATATGGACAAGCAATATCAAATACAAGCTTTCGGTCTGGGCCATTGTTCCACATGTTTTCTATTATACTATTGTTAGTCTAGGAAACTTTCACAGACATTTTCTCTGTTGGCCTTAATGTCAAGGCATTAAGGATAAATGGACTCAAAGTTGACATTCTTTGAATCAGGAAAATTTTAGTGTCAGCTGACTTGTTAAGGTTCTTGAAAGAAATACTCTGACAAGTTAGCTCGAGTTGATTTTGAACTTTAACTTAATCTTCTTAAAGTTTGAATTTGAAAATATGTCAACAGATATATTATTATAATGACTATTTCACAATCATTCCATCATTCCTTGCTTTATTATTTTTTCAAAGTATAAATTTATAATATTTGTACAGCTGTGAAAGTAGATTCATATGTCAATACCAATCTGGAAGTTAAACCTTTTTTATGTTTACTATCATACATTTTTTAATGTGCATGGATTATTTGTTCAGAAGGTATGGACTGTTATATTTACAAACATAACATACTTGATTAGACTCAACCACTCTACATTATCCATTCTTAACTTCTCTCTTTTTCCTACCACTTATTTATGATTTCATTGTAATGTTTACATGTATATGTATAATATTCACTCTCAAATTACACTGCTTTTCTCCCTAAACTTCTGATACAACTCAGTGTCCTTTAACTTGCATAATTTTTTTAACTAACAGAGAATGTTGTTATTTCCTTTACAAAACACATACAAGTAGGAGAACTAACAGAGAATGTTGTTATTTCCTTTACAAAACAAATACAAGTAGGAGAAGGCCTGTGTTTAAGTACTTTTCTAAGTTGTGAAGATATTGCTAAAGACTATTTTGTCCATGGAAAGCTTTCTTATTTGAATTTCTGCTACCACTTATTTATTCCATTGTTTTAGAGCAGAAGACCCTATGGCAGATGGACACTTTTCAGAAAACTTCACTTTCTGACATGAATTGGTACCTTTCCTCAAGAGAGTTGGATATTGTGGTAGGGTTGGGTTTGACAGCTACTAACATGTTTATTCTTCAAGATTAAAGGGTATTTGGGATGTTTTACCAAATTTTTCTGAAGGACTATTATCCATTATGTACCTAATTATCAGTCAACAGAGATAGGCTTCAATAACCAGGTAGATATTCACTTCTACCTTGGAAAAGAACAAGTATCTAGCCTAGATTATTGGTTTTTTTCTTTTTCTTAGCTGCATTGTACTTTCTCATGAAGGGAACATGAGAAAATGCTTTGTCTGCATCCCATACATTTCTAGCTAAAAGGACTTTCTGTCAGGACTAGAATTGTATTTCACCCAACTTTGTTCATTCTTGAGTTTTAGTAGCCTCAACTCCCAGTTACACTTTGTAGATGATATTTAGGCAAGCTACCCAAGTCACATCTCCAAATTTGACTTCTATTCAGGCATAAAAGAGATAATAATAGCTAGCTCACTGAGTGGCTGTGGGGAAATAAAGACAGTGTAAAAGGAAAAAAAAAACATTTTGCAAAGAAATGTGCAGATGATGGCTGTTCATATTAGCAATGGGAGTTGATAGATAGCTCATTAGTTCAAGAGCTAAATGGGACAAACAATCCCTAAGCAGGTGTTTGTGACACTGGGAGAAAGCTTCAGGCAAGACACTGGCAATTTCACTTGTAGTGTCTGCACTAAATATTGCCTCTGCCCTTCGATTTGACCAATATTTTAACTCTAAACCATGATGGAGTTTTCTGTTGGCAGCAAAACCTATTCCTGCTGCTACAGCTGGAATGGAAAGAAGTCAATTTCCATTACATTCATTATTGGCATGAAAGAACTCAATCTGTGTTTCCTTCTCACCGAGTATGCCAGAATGACACCAGAATTCAGTGTGAGCAACCAAACCATTAGAGACTTTTCATAATTTCCAGAGACTCTGTGGGTCTGGTTGGAACTTTGTTGGTAGACTTATTGTGTTTCCTATGGTTTAAATCATATTATTAACCCAAGTGATTCCCAGTTGGCCTAGTTTTACATGAAGTTTCCCTGGCTTGTCCAACCTCCCCACAGAGCTTGCAAATGAAAGCAAATGAAAGGAAAGAAAAATGTCAAAACAACAAGATCATTTAAAAAATGGTAGTATATTTTACAGGTTTACATTTAACAATTTAATGTTTGTCTCTTTTTTTTTTTTCTTTTGCCAGTCCTGGGCTTTGAACTCAGGGCCTAGGCACTGTCCCTGAGCTTCTTTGTGATCAAAGCTAGCACTCTATCACTTGAGCCACATCATCACTTCTGGCTTTTTCTGAGTAGTTTATTGGAGATAAGAGGCTCATGGATTTTCCTGTCCAGACTGGCTTTGAACCATAATCCTCAGATCGCAACCTCCCAAGTTGCTAGGTTTACAGGCATGAGCCAAAGATCCCCAGCAATTTAATGTTTTTAACATGAGATAAGATAATATGGTGGTATAGAGTTCATTAGCTAATTATGAAATTCACTTTTAACCTTGTCATTAATCTCTTTAAATTACGTTATATTTCGTAATTAACCAAAGGCTTGAGAGAGCAAACCCTTTGGGAAGTTTCTAGTGTTTGTACCTGTCCTCATTCAGAGGCATTCCTCCCCTCCAAAGCTCTTCATCTATGAAAGGAAGAGGAGATTGAGCACCAAAGCCCAATAGCCGTGGCAGTGCCAGTGAACCAACATGAGAACCAGCTCATGCTGCCTAGAAGAGAACTGTAGAAAAGATCCCTGATCTCATGCTTTCAAAGGAAGACAAGAAAAAGACAGTTCCCCTTTCCGCCACTGAGTATAGACTTCCACATTCAGCTATCTGAAAGTATTCAAGAAATTCAGTGAGGTGGAGAAGTTATCCATGCTTGAAGCTGGCAAAAACAAAAGACAAAAAGACACTTGTCCTTGAACTGCTCAATTAGATATCTTCAGCAGATACTTTCTGTTGGTTCTTAGCCAAATTGCAGTCCTTTAAGAGAACAAATGCAGGAGACCCCATAATCACACCATGACCTCCTGGAAACCTTGAATTTTGTATTTACTCATACTTATCGTTCACCATTCCGTGTACAGTGACTTGTCCAAAATAGGGAAATTTACTCATGACTATTTGAAGCCAAACCTTCCCTCTCTCTATTATTTGAAGAACTTAATATTTCTTTTTACATTTTCTAGATTCTCTAGTAGTTAAAGCAAATTGGCAACCATTCCCTGTCTATAGTCGATGTGGGGATGGGGGGAAAGTGTCAATGAAATCCTTTATCTGGAGGTTAGTTTGCCATATTGATTTTTGAGACAAAAACTGAAAATCTATTAGTCAAGTTCTGAATTGCTGAACCAGGCAGAACACGATTGATAGCTCTTTACAACCATTTTCTCATTAAAAGCTCCAGAACAAGCACTTCCTGTACTTTCAAACTGTTCCACATGAATGAAGTAAAACCAAACTAGTGTAGTGGCTAATTTCCTGTTGGAGAGCTTCTCCAGCCCCTACCCTTGCCACACTTGCCAAAAACCCACCGGCAACCTGCTGTGGTAGAAACCTGGTTACCATGAAGGTGTGGGTGATGGGTTTGAAACAGCTCTAAGTCAGCACAGGGGAAGTGTTAATGCTTCAGAACACCAGCCATCTGGCCTTGGACTGAGAATGCCAGGAAGATTCAGAAGGGAAATCAAGAAAGGAGAGAAGAAAGGCAGTTCTGGGCCTCTGGGGAGCAGGGCACAGGCTAGGAAAAAGGGATGCTAATGTGATTCAGGATGGGAGATGAGCAGTGGGGCTGGGAGTGGGAGGAAGCTCTCAGGGCCAGCTTTAAGGCTAAGCTGCTTATGGAGGATGTGAGGGAAGATTCAGACTCTGGGAGGGAGGCTGAGCACAGGGGTTGAAGCTTAAAATCCGCTTTTTTGCCACCTAAGAACTGGAAGGGATTCAAATGAAAATCTAAATGAAATGTTTATATTTTTTCCAACTTAATTGAAATGAATGCACATTGTAGCAAATACTGGAAATGCAGACAATTCAAAAGAAGAAAACTGTAGTCTCACTATCTTTGTTAATCCTTGCTTGCCTCATCTGTCAAACATGGCCACTGCCAACATTAAGATACTCATCTTTCCATTGCTTAAGTTATACTACCTAATGGTAATGAGACCAGTTATGTAACTGCACATTTCTATTGTTTTAACCTAATGCTATTTGATAAGCCTTTTCCTCATTATTCACATTGTGATTTGGATTATTATAATAGTGCACAACATCCAATTTCTAATATTCATTTACTTATATTTGTGCTGTTTCTAGTACTAGTTATAAATAAGGCTATCGTGAACGTTTAGAAGTTAATTTATTTGGTAATTTCTACTATATCATAGGACAGATTCATACAAGTAGAGGGTTAAACTAAATACACACATATATTTTAAATCTATGGATATAGCAAATGAATATTAAATTGAAATTTTTTCACACATCTTTATAGATGGAAAACTTCATTCACTCATTGTCATTCAAGAATGACTCTCGTACCTTTTAGTTCTGGCATGGTGTTCAAATTTACAGAGTTCTGGGCCTCTGTGTACCCAGAATGAGAAATAGGACTATAAAATATAGTTCTTATTATTTGAGTAGGCATCTAAAATTACTAGCTATATAGTAAGAAGTGGCATTTCTGCCCTGAGCATCAATATACAGTTTGGTATGATTTTTATTACTGTGGGACTATTTGTTAATAAGTATCTCTCAGGTAGCTTCCATGAAGTGGACAGTAGTGCTTTGCAGGTACTTGTAAGTAAACTTTATGTAAAGACGAAGTAGAATCACCATGCTGACCCAGTTCCAAGCTCCAAAGGTTTCTGAACTCTAATTTCACTAGTCAAAGCACAATAAGCAACATTTTCAAAATGATATCAAGCAGATGTTCTTCCTCTTCTTACTGAATCTCAATTACTTCACTTCCCACTAGTAAGTAGTTTAAGTATATTCTCCAAGATCAATGGCTTGTAATGATCTGGCTTATAAAAGTTTATTAGAGAGTATTGAAACACAAAAACTTTTCTCTTCCATTTCTGCATTTTGTCTTTCATTTGTGCTGTACTTGCTCCTTTGAAGTAGCCTTGCTCTCATTTTACGTTCAGGAAGACCATATTCTGCATAAGAGTAGGGTTTCTTGAATTTGGAATTAGAAGTGAAATTTTCACCTCCTATTTCTCATCTTACTCCACCTTGCTTCTCTATGAATCAAAAAATATCATACCAACTACATTTTATTTTTCTCACTCCAGTTTTTGCCAGTTAGTTTTATATATATATATATATGTATGTTATATATATATATAAATGAAGTTTCTGATACCACAAAATGTCTCTCCAAATGACCTATGCACCAGCCAAAGCTACCCTTGAAAGCAAATAGTTACAATTTATTAGTAGTAATAAAAATCTATTAATTAACCTTAAAACTATTAAACTTAAGTTGAAAGTAGCTCTAAATGGTTAGATACAAGTCTCCCTGAGACAAGGATTATATATAAAAAAGCAAAATTTGCTTCCCATACAGCTATTTTCCTATCCAATAAATACATTAATTACAAGATATTTTCCACTATCACAAAACTGAATACGCCATTTCTTTCTTTAACAATCAAACAATTTTAATTATTTCATTGAATTCCATGAAAAACTTCATAAAAAAGGAGAAGAAAGTCCTTGTGAAGTCTCTTATTAACCCAGTTTCAACATGAAGTTTTAACAAAATGGAAGGTAATCAGCCTTTGTACAGAACATTCTGATGATGGTAATCGAAACTATGCAATCACATAGATATTTTGCTCTCTATAACTAGCTCTGAATAATCAGTGATTTTCAATGGCAGAAAAGTGGCTATTTCAAATTGCCACACTAGCAAAGCATTGTTATGTTTACATGTAACCCATATATAGTCTCTTTTGATGGTTTTTATAAGGAACAAATATTTCTATGGGAAGGAAGAAAACAAAGATTGTTTATTTCAGATTGGTTGAGTGCTTAGTTCAGAATTGAAAAAAGAAACCATCACTGTTTGCATTGTTTGGCCAGACTATTTTTTTTTTAATACAACCTTAAGAATAAAACAATACTTAGCCTGAAACCAGTGGTTCATGCCTGTAAATCCAGATCGATACCAGGAGACTGAGATCCAATGATCCCAGTTCAAAGCCAGCCTGCAGAAAAAAAATCATAGAGACTCAACGAGACTCTTATCTCCAATCAACCATCCAAAAGCCATAAATGGATATGTGGTTCAAGTGATAAAGTGTCAGCACTGAGCAAAAGAAGGTAAAGGAATGTAGAGACTCCTAGATGCCTATTTCCCAGTACTGGCACACAGACATACACAAAAATAAAATAATCCTTAAGCACTGACTTATTTTGAATTTCTCATTGTGACTGACAACATGTTGCTGCCAGACACAGCCTGAATGGAACACGTGTTTTCCGTCTCTAGTCTAGAGTAGCGTAGTCTGGCCCCGTTCCTCTATTTTAGGAGGTCAATGTGCTCGTGTTTATTTTCATTTATAAAGCAATTTATATTTACATAACTTCCACCAGTCATCAGGCATTGTTTACCTAGTGGATCAGATAATGGACCTCAGGGCATTGCTGAACAGAGCAATATTTGACATGGATAGAGATGGATTTGATAACATCTACTCTCTTTTAAAAGTGATATAAATAAAAGAACTGAAATGTCCTACAGATCTCAGAGTTTGCCTAAGTTTTTCTTCAGTTAGATTTCCTCCTGGTTTCCAGTCCTATATCTGAGATCTTATAATTTTTTGAAAGTTGTCTCTCCAGACTTTTCTAAGTCCCTCAATCTATCATTACTGGCAATATTCATCTTTCTAAAAACTATCATTTTCCCCTGTACCAATGTTTGGACTCAGTTCCTTGCATTTGTTCCTCGGGTGTGTACTATCTGGGTCACCTCTCCAGCCCTGCTATTTGCTGGTTGTTTGGTCTCCTTTCAACTGTCATCTTATGGATCTCAGCCTCCTGAACAGTTAGGATTACAAAGAGTAAGCTACCAGGGCCTAGGTAAGACTATAGAATTTCTATAGAATTTAAAAAAAGCATTAGTCATCCTTCCTTGAAAGTTATTGAAGGACTCCCGACTACAGAAAAATCCATTCCCAAATTTTTTACTACCATTATCAAATATTTAATGTATTCATAACTCATAAACATAGGAAAAGCATATTTGTTTAAAGATTGACATGCTTTAGAGTTTCAAATAGAATATAGAGAAGGAAGTACTAGGAACTTGGAAACTCTGATCTCCATTAGTTCGTGGAAACAACAGCAAGGAGAGAAGCTCCTGGGCATATGTAAAGGAAAATAACTGGAAAGAAGACAAGGAAACATTCTTTTGTATGATTTTATGGTTATTTTTTGTTTATTTGGTACTGAGGAATTGAACCTAGGGCTAGGTAAGCAATCTACCACTAAGCCACATTCCTAGCCCCAGGAAATATTCTTATTGCATTCAATAGTTGTCTCTCTACTAGTGGATGGGGCTTACTAATAAACAAAGCATTAGTTCATCCTGGACAATTCTTCTTCAGATAGAATGGAGTCCAAAGAGCCATCAAACAGAAAATGATGTAGGACTGCTGGGATTGAAATAAACAGCAAGGGAACATAGAAAGTAATGGTGCTGTATAAGACTAGAAATAGATGTCTGGATGTGGAAGAGCCTCATGGACTTTCCTGCCCAGGCTGGCTGAGATCCTCAGATCTCAGTCTCCTAAGTACCTAGGATTAAAGGTGTGAGCCACCAGCGCCTGGCTTCGAATTTTTATTTTGACCCATTTAAAACAATTAATGGTTAAACAGGCCAGCTCTGGAATCAGAGTGCTTGAATGTGAGCTTGCTGTCTAACTTAATCCTGATAAGAAACTGCAACTTTTAATTTAAATATTCTATACATCTTATCTATAGAATGAGCCTTATAATTGCACTTATCTCATAATGTTCCCATAGGGTTAAATGGCATAAAACCTGTCAAGCACAGTACCTGGAATGTGGAAAACTCTCAGTTAATATTAGTTGTTGTCACCATCATCATTACTGCATCCCTAATAGTGAATTAAATAATCAGGGTTAGAATATTGGCCAGAATAGACTGGGACTTTCCTATCATCATAACCTCATGATTACAGTTTCTTAACCATGCATCAACAGAGGAAATCTTCACATCCTAGTTACTTAGAACACAAGATAACAGAGACTCCTTTTAGCCACCTGCTGTTATGATTGCTGACCAAAGCTATTATGATTGCTGACCAAGTAAAAAAAGGTTTGGAGAATTACACAAGATACTTGAACTCCTGAAACAAATAACAGGTTTCTTACCCTCAGATTTCCTTTATCAAAGCAAACCATATTTTTACATTTAACTTTAATTCTCAATAGGCACACTACCTCTCTCTTTACTTCTTTGTACCTACTCCCTGCTTAGTACCCACCGTGTTTTATATATATGTGCCTGTCCTTTGGCTTGAACTCAGGATCTAGGTGCTGTTTCTGAGTATTTGTGTTTGAGGTTAGCTTTCTAGCACTTGAGCCACAGATCCACTTTTGGCTTTTTGGTGGTTCATTGGAGATAAGAGTATCCCTGGGGGCTGGGAAGGTGGCTCGGTGGTAGAGCGCTTGCCTTGCACGAATGAGGCTCTGAGTTCCATTCCTCAGCACCACATAAGCAAAAAGAAAAATCCGGAAGTGGCACTGTGGCTCAAGTGGTAGAGCGCTAGCCTTGAACTGAAGAGCTGAAGGACAGTGCCCAGGCCCAGAGTTCAGGCCACATGACCGGACTCCCCCCCCCCCAAAACAAACAAACAAACAAACAAGAGTATCCCTGAACTGTGATCCTCAGATCTCAGCCTTGTGAATAGTTAGGATTACAGGTATGAGCCATTAGCACCCAGTCCCACACTGCTTTGAAGTTGGGTCCTCATCATATTTATATCTTAACAAAAAAATTAGTGAGAGTTAACCATTTTTTTTCCAATGAGAATGTGTGAAGAATAATTTCCCTTCTATTTCTAAAAGTTCTAAAATTCTAAAATTCTTAATTTCTTTTTACTAGAATTGGGGTTTTTATCTCTGTTTGGTAGGCAGATTGACCCATGCCTCTAGCCCACCATTTTTTTCTCTGGTTCTAAAATAAAATGATTCTCAACTCTTCCATCATATATTTCCTGCTATACTCTTACCCCTCACTTTAATTGATAATATCAATTCTCCATGTTTAATAACAATGTATAGGAAATAAAGAATGTCAAAAGAGTTTGAAGTGTAAAGTGAAACATTTAAAAAACTAATACAGAACAACGCAGTCACAAAACAAAACCCTGAACAATTGCTTACTCAACCAAATAGATAAAATCATATATTTAGGAGTTGTGTTTGTCTTCCCACAGAATAAACAAGTTTTCTAAAAAGAAGCTGGCTAAGAATGCATATTCCTAGCCCAGTGCTGTTGGCTCATGCTGTTAATCCTAGCTACCCTGGAGGCTGAGATCTGAGGATCATAGTTTGAAGCCAGCCAGGACAGGCAAGTCTGTCAGACTCTTATTTCCACTAAACTACTCAGAAATAGCCAGAAGTGATGCTGTGGCTCAAATAATAGAGTACTAGCCTTGAGAAAATGAATCTCAGAGACAGTATCCAGGCCTTGACTTCAAGCCCCAGGACCAGCAAAATTCCTATTCCTTAATACTCCATTGGATAACAGTACCTATATTGGGAAATACTAAGTGCTCAGTCAACAGGTATTTTATTCTGAGTAGGTCAAAATTTTAAACAAATTATATACTTTCAAAAGAAAGAAAACCCATGGTAAGAATTTTCTCAGTTGCTGTAGACAGTATCAAGTATAGCTCGAATAGAAGTTTAGGTAAGAAGTTATAGTTGAAGGAGATAATTGTGATAATGAAGATACAGGAAAGGCATTGATAACTTAGCAGCAAAGAAAGAGAAGGAAATAACGACAACTCCAAATTCTTGCCTTGGGTGAATGATTTTTAAAAGGTGGTATCAATAGCAAATGTTTGAAAGGTCAAAAGAGTTAGCAGAGCTATGTGTCTGACCTAGAGTATTTGAATCATAACCTAGGAAAGGGGCATATGGAAACAATGTCTCAAAGAAAAAAAAGATGATAATTTATGGCAGACTTGATATAGAAAAGGCAACAGAAAGTGAGAGCTAAAGGCAACCTAGAGATTTCACGGCACCGTGACAAGGGAGTGCATCTGATTTGAAAAAAAAAATTATGAAGACCCTGGCTAAACCTTAATTTTCTAGCACTGAAAAAGATTGCTTCAAATTCCAGTATCTACTGCTTATTCTGTCTTAAATTTCTACTCTTGCTTATTATTCAAAGCCAGAGGCTTAATAATGCACATAGTTGATTATTTGAGCTAGCTCAATGAGCTTCTACATGTTCCCTGACACTGCCCTTTCATCCTCCTCTGCCTCTTTGACTTAATATCCACCTCCACTCCATGATTCACTTGGATTTTGTAACAAATCCCTCCTGAGAAGCCCACAAATCCTTCCAGACTTAGTACAAAGTCACAGAGCTGAATTGACCTTCCCTATTCTTCTTTTGACTTTTGGCTTGTTCTTTCAGGTGTGCAGAAAGACGGCATCTTGAGCAACAGGATTAAAACCACAAAGGAAGACACCTGGAAAGGTAGCCAACACTGGCGAGGGTTTTAGAGAGCTGTTCAAACTCATACCAATGACTACTGCAGGTCTCTGAGAATTCCTGGGGGGTGACACACAGCAGAAAGCTCACAGCTTGATGTACCCTTGCCAATTTGAGCTTGCAGCCTGGTATGTGCTTTGATTTGAGGAGTTGGCAAGTCGGATCAGATAGTCACAAATGAGAGGATGAATATGGAGCACAAAACATCCAGTTCGTCCTAAACTATGACCTAGCTTTTGGAAAGCATATTTTTAAGTGGTAGAACAGAACTTAAGTTGAAATGTGCACAAGTTTGCTTCTGATGCTATTCACACATTTCTTTTTGGAGAAAATTGTCCTTAGAATGGATGGATCTCCATCTATTTAATTCTGACTTTGTTTTCTTGAGGAAACAGTATGGAAATAGAAACTTAACCTCTAGACAGGATTTGGGGTCATGTCAAACAGCCAGATGTATCCTCAAGGAAAAGAAGGATGTGACAGCTGGAGCACTCTGCCTCTGAGATTCCCACCAGCAGAAATGAAGAGGTCAGTCTCACACCTGCTGCAAGAAGGCCACTTCCTCCCATCAGGTGCATTGTCCTCAAGGGCTAGAGAAATGTCTTTGATACAACTCAAAGAGCCTTAAGAATTATAATTTTAAAAAGAGTAACAGCTCAAAAGTTATTTGTGTGCTCACTTCGGCAGCACATATACTGAAATTGGAAAGACCTAGAAAAAATATAGTAAGTGAAGTAAACCAAGCCCAAAGAAACATAGATCCCAAGGTTCCCTTTATTTGCAATAACTAGTACATGTGTAGGACAAGTAGAAAAGGTTAAAAGCTATGTACATATGACCAGATAAGATGATGTTAAGCAAAATGAACCCCAAGGTAGGGACACACAATTCTTTTTTCTTTCTTGCTATTGTTTCTAACATATTTATGTGTGATTTTTTTGTTTCTTTGTATGTTCCTCCCCCATGGTATAACCCCTGTTTTCACCGTATTTGATGTTGGTGGGTGTCCTGCATCTTGTATATACACTTCTCTAACTCAGGGAGGGGAAGGGAAAAAATAAAATGCTTAAATGAGGATACAGGCTGACCCATGGTAACAATGAGATGTACAAAACACTATGTTGAAAATGAACTTTACAACTTCGGCAGAAGGGCGGGGTAAGAGGAGGGGGAAAGGGTAGTTGTTGAAGTGGGAGGGAAGGGATGGTAGAAGAAAAACAAAGGAAGAGGCAACAATGCTCAATGGGAAATGTACTCATTACCTTGTTCATGTAACTGTAATTCCTCTGTAGAGTATTCTTACAATAATACAGTATTCTTATTTTTGCAATAAAAAACTTTATTTTTACATGCAACTATTCCTGTGTAGACATGCAAATGGGGATATAATGGTAATTAATATTATGGTAGAGATCATGGTAGTGGGGTCTAAATTTTTTTTCATTGTGAAAATACCATACAGAGGGGTTACAATTACATGGGCAAGGTAATCAGTACATTTCTTATCAAGCATTGTTGCCTTCTCCTTTGTTTCCCCTTCCCATCCCTTCCCATTTCCAACCCCCTCTCCCGTTACCCCCTCAGCCAAAGTTGTATACTTCATTTTTTAAACATAATTAGTTGTATACTTAGTTTTTCAATATAACGATTTATATATCTCACTATTGCAATCCGTCCACCTGTATCCATATTTAAATGATTTGTTTTTTCCCTTCCCCTCCACAAATTATACCAACATAAAATACTATGAAAGCAGGAGTTATACCGTGGGGGAGGGACATATAAGGCAATAAAGAAATCATCTTATAAATGTTAGAAAAAATCACAAGAAAGAAAAAACATTTGTTCTAGTAATAGAAGGCCTAGCTACAAATATAAGATAAGATGCAAACATAAAAGGGATACAAATAGGGAAAAATAAATCAAAACTCTCCCACTTTGCAGATGACATGATTTTGTATTTAAACAATCACACAGACTCCACTCCAAAATTACTCAAAACTGAGGAAAACTGATTCAAAACTTTGGCAAAGTAGCAGGGTATAAAATTAACCCTCAAAAATCAATGGCTTTTCTGTATGCCAACAATGAGAAAAGCGTGGCTGGAATCAGGAAAGCAACTCCATTTGTAATAGTCCCACAAAAAATAAAATACCTAGGAATTAACTTAACCAAAGAAATGAAGGACCTCTGTGATGAAAACTTTAAAAACCGGAAAAAGGAAGTCGAAACAGAAGTTAGAAAGTGGCAAAACCTCCCATGCTCCTGGATTGGAAGGATCAACATCGTGAAAATGGCAATACTTCCCAAGGGTATCTAAAAATTCAATGTGATACCTATCAATATTCCAACCTCATTATTCAAGGAAATAGAAGAGACAATCCAAAAAATTCATATGACCCCAAAATTCATGAGACCCCAAAATAGCAAAAACAACCCTTCACAGAAAGAACAGTGCTGGAGGAATAGCTATACCAAATTTCAAAGTCTACTACAAAGCCATAGTAAGTAATCAAAACAGCTTGGTACTGGCACAAGAACAGACCTCAGGACCAATGGAATAGAATTGAAAACCCAGAAATGAACCTACAGACCTATAGCCATCTAATCTTCGATACGGGAGCTAAAAAAATAGAATGGAAGAAAGACAGCCCCTTCATTAAATGATGCTGGCAAAATTGGTTAACTACTTGTAGAAAACTAAAGCTAGATCCTTATATATATCACCCTGCACCAGAATCAACTCCAAATGGATCAAAGACCTCAGAGTCAAAGCAGACACTCTGAAAACATTACAGGATGGTATAGGGGAAACCCTAGGTCTCCTTGGCACAGGCTGAAATTTTCTTAATAGAGACCCAAAAACACAACAAATCAAAGAAAGGTTGGACAAATGGGATTGCATGAAATTGCAGAGCTTCTGCATGGCAAAGGACATAGCTAGCAAGATCAATAGAAAGCCCACGGATTGGGAGAAGATCTTCACTAGACAAGGGTCTCATATCTAAAATATACCTGCAAATCAAAAAATTAAATCCCCCAACAACAAATCCTCAAAGAAACAACTGCCCAATAAATAAGTGGGCTAAAGACTTAAAGAGAAACTTCTCTGAAGAAGAAAGAAGGATGGCCAATAGACACATGAAGAAATGCTCAACCTCCCTAGCCATAAAAGAAACTCAAATCAAAACAACATTGAGATACCACCTCATTCCAGTTAGAATGGCTATAATCAAGAACTCTAATCACAACAGATACTGGAGAGGATGTGGCCAGAAGGGAAACCCTACTGTATTGTTGGTGGGAGTGTAAACTTGTTCAACCACTTTGGAAAGTAGAATGGAGGTTCCTCAAAAGACTCCACATAGAGCTCCCCTATGACTCAGCAATTCCACTTTTGGACATTTACCCAAATGATCACAAACAATGCCATACTAAAGCTACCAGCACAACTATGTTTATTGCAGCATTATTTACCATAGCTAAGATATGGAACCAACCCAGATGCCCCTCAGTAGATGAAAGGATCAAGAAAAAGTGTTATATATACACAATGGAATTCTATGCCTCAATCAAAAAGAATGTCATTTGTCCATTTGTTAGGAAATGGAAAGACTTGGAAAAAATTTTATTAAGTGAAGTAAGCCAGGCCCAAAGAAACATAGGTCCCATGGTTTCCCTTATTTGCAATAACTAGTCTATGTATGCAAAGAGGGAGAGTTTTAATTCGTCTTTCCCTATTTGTATCCCTTTTATGTTTGCATTTTGTCTTATTGCTGAAGCTAAACATTCTAATACTAAATTGAAGAGAAGTGGAGAGAGACATCCTTGTCTGTTCCTGAGTTAAGAGGAAATGGCTTTAGTTTTTTACCTTTAAGTATAATGCTGATTGTAAGTTTTTCATATACAGCCTTTATTGTATTGAGGAATGTTCCATAGATTCCTAATTTTTCCAGAACCTTCACCATAAAGGCATGTTGGATCTTGTCAATGCTTTTTCTGCATCTATTGAGGTAACCATGTGGTTCTTATCCTTGCACTTGTTGATGTGATGAATTGTCTTAATTGATTTGCATATATTGAACCAGCTTTGCATCCCTGAAACGAATCCTGTTTGATCGTGGTTTATGATTTTTTGGATGAATTGTTGAAGTTGGTTGGCCAAAATTTTGTTGATAAGTTTTGCATCAATGTTCTTCAAAGAAATGGGTCTATAGTTCTCTTTCTTTAATGAGTCCCTGCCTCGGTTTAGGATGAGGGTTATGATGGCTTCATTGAATGAGTTCGGTAATGAACTTTCTCTTTCAATTTCATTGAAGAGTTGGAGGAGTATTGGTGTGAGCTCTGCTTTGAAGGTCTTGTAGAATTCTGCTGTAAACCCATCTGGTCCTGGGCTTTGCTTAGATGGGAGATCTCTTATTGCTGTTTCTATTTCAATGGTTGATATTGGTCTGGTAAGATGGTTTAGCTCATCTTGGTTTAGTTTTGGCATGTCAATATTTGCTAGGAAAAGGTCCATTTTTACCAAGTTCTCAAACTTATTAGCATAAAGGTTTGAGAAGTATTCTCTTATAATGTTCTGAATCTTGGTTGTTTCTCTGTGGTGATGTTTGCATTCTCATCTCTGAATTTATTTATTTGGATGTGTTCTCTTCTTTTTCTGATAAGATTTACTAAAGGTCTGTCAATTTTGTTAATTTTTTCAAAGAACCAACTCTTTGTTTTGTTGATTCTTTCTATTTTTTTTTTTTGGACTCTAATTTGTTTAATTCTGATTTCATTTTAATGATTTCTTTCCATCTACTTAATTGGGGGTTTATCTTGCTGGTCTTTTTCAAGAAGGCTCAGATGTCTCATTAATGTTTTGGTTTTAGATCTCTCCAATTTATTGATGTAGGAACTCAGAGCTATAAACTTGCCTCTGAGTACTGCCTTTGCTGTTTCCCAAAGGAGCTGGTAATTTATGTGTTCATTTTTGTTGAATATCATGAACATTTGAATTTCGTTTCTAATCTCTTCCATGACCCACTGGTGATTCAACAGTGTGTTGTTCTGCCTCCATGTGTTACAGGACTTTCTTTGGTGGCTTTTGATGTTGAGTTCTAATTTTATTTCTTTGTGGTCTGAGAGAATGCAAGATATAACTTCAACGTTTCTGAGTTTGGACAAGTTTGCTTTGTGACCTAAAATGTGGTCTATTTTGGAAAATTTTCCATGTGCTGCTGAGAAAAATGTGTATTCTGATGCTGCTGCGTGAAATATTCGGTAGATGTCTGTTAAATCTAGTTTATCTATGCAGTTGTTTAGATCTGTGGTTTTTCTGTTGAGTTTGTGCAGAGTTGATCTCTCTAGTGGGGATAGTGGTGTGTTAAGGTCCTCAACAATTGATGTCTTTGAATCTATGTGAGATTTGAGGGAAAGTAGTGTTTCTTGGATGAATTTGGGTGCTTTGTTGTCTGGCGAATAGAGATTTATAATTGTAATATCCTCCTGAAGGAGAGATCCCTTAATTAGTATGTAGCAACCTTCTTTATCTCTTCTCACTAATTTTAATTTGAAGTATATTTTATCTGATATTAGGATTGCAATTCCCGCCTCTTTATAGCGGCCATTTGCTTGGTAGATTTTGTTCCAGCCTTTCACTTTCAAAATGTGTTTGTTTTATGGGCAAGGTGTGACTCCTGAAGGTACCAGATAGAAGATCTTACTTTTTAATCCAACTAGACAGTCAATGTCGCTTAATTGGAGAGTTAAGTCCATTAAGAGGTAGGACTGAGAAGTATTTGGGAGTTCCTGCCATTTTATCCACCTTCTTGGGGGCTGAGGCAACTTAATACAGTATTCTTACCCACGTGTAACTCCCTGAGGATTTTTTAATTTTTATTTTTAACTTAGCTGCTTTGGGATGATCTTGAGAATCTGGCCATTATATCATTCTGAGAAAGCAAGTTTTGAAAATTATATTTCATGGAAACAGTGAATTAGGACCCCCTTCTTTCCTCTCTCAGATACCTGCTAACCATTATTGCAATGTGTACTGTATGGATAGTACAGTACATTCACTTCTTATAGCTTCCTAGGAAATTAAAACAAGTAGTTGCTTAAAATAAAAGAAGCATAGTATTTCACAGCTCAAAGAACCAGAAGGCCAAAATCCAAGCATCTGTTCAGTCAGTTCTTTCTGGAAGTTTTGAGGCAACAGCAGTTTCCACCTCCTGAGATTCTGGTGGTTGCTTAGGCATCCTTGGTGTTATCCATCCCTTCAGTCTCTGCATCTCTGTGTATGCTCTTTATCTCTGTGTAGTTCTACTTCTTAAAAAACACACTCTCATTAGAGGTAGGATCCATGTTTGTCTGATATGATCTTTGAGTGTACCTGTGAAGACTCTGTTTCCAAATAAGGTCACAGTAAAGTTGCTGATAGAAAATGGAATTTTGAGGGAGGATACTATTTAATATACAATACTTTAAAAAAGTACTAGCAACTACCATTGTAGAACTTATACTACAGCTGGTCAGATAGACATTAATCAAGTAATCGCACAAAAAATATGAATGCTCAACTGTGAAAGTGCTATAGAGCAGACATGCTTGCTGTGAGAACAGCCACTATAATCCATCAATCAAGGGCCATTTGTTTCTCGTTTCTCACTATTTTTCTAAATATTATTTTACTTAGGATGATACATATAAGAAGTATGGGTATTATCTTCTGCCTTCAGGACTGACGATTTATTTTCATTAGAAGAAAAACACATTTTAATTGAATAGAAAAATAATAATGTATACTATCCAACAAAACATCAAAGTGCATGGCAATATAAGTGCAGCTGTGGAGGAGATGGGGAAAACAAGTCGTTTAAGGATACAGGTGGACCCATTGCAACTATGAGAAGTACAAGTTGTCATGTCGAAAACGAACTTTACAACTTTGGTGGGGGGGGGGGAGATTGGGTGGGGGGACCGGGGTGGGGGGCTGGGAAGGGATGTGAAGGGTAAACAAGGGAGGAGGCTGCAATGCTTGATAAGAAATGTACTCATTATCTTGCCCATGTAATTGTAACCCCTCTGTACAGTATGTTCACAAAAAATAAAAATTAAAATTAAAATAAATAAATAAATAAATAAAAGAAGATTAAAAAAAATAAGCATTCCAAGAATGACCATGCACTTAAAGATGGATGCATAGTTTTTATTTGGGGAGAAGAGAGAAGATTCTGGCAGAGATATTTCACTTTCTCCCTGATGTAATTCACCACAAGTCTGATTTTTCAGGAGTCATTGAAACAGAAAAAATTCTGAAGATCACACACAGATACTATAGCATTCATGCTAACATCCTGGTGGTGACTTGTACTGAGAACAAGTTCATATATCCTCTACATATATATAGCTGTTTTCCTGGTAATAGTCTAAGCCAGTCAGTTATGGAGCTGATATATTTAACTTAGTTCAATAATAGTTAACTTTAGACTGGGGGGTAAGACTAAAATAATGAGTTATATTTAATAATAAATGCTTGCTGAATTACTTAAGTGAAATAAGTCATTATAGACAAAACTTTTCTCTTAACAGTAAAAGTAAGAAAATAGGAGCTGACTTCGGAGAATAAGAAAAAAACCCTACGTCCAATATTTACATCTTTTAAATAAATAATTTAGATGCTATATATCTATATTTACTTGTTTAAATCCACTTATTTATTGAGCACTTAATGTCCAAGAACTTTGCTAAAGCATTACACTGATTATCCTATAAGTATCAATGAAAAGTTTTTATTATCCACATTTTACAGAGAGAGCATCCTGAAATTTCATCAGAAAAAAAATTTTAGACCTCCAAATCTATACTAAGACCACTAGGTTTCTCTGGGAAGAGTAGTAACTTTCAACGTGTATCATGGTGGTAACTGTGTCCAATGTTGGCTTAGTAGTTAACCTCAAAGTTATCTAATAAACCTGTTTATTATTTCAATTCCAATGTTATTAAAGCCTTTGTTTCTCTTCCTTCCTTCCTTCCTTCCTTCCTTCCTTCCTTCCTTCTTTCTTTCCTTCCTTTCTTCCTTCCTTCCTTCCTTCCATTCTTCCTTCCTTCCTTCCTTCCTTCCTTCCTTCCTTCCTTCCTTCCTTCCTTCCTCCCTCCCTTCTTTCCTTCCTTCCTTCTTTCCTTCCAATTATGCAGATTCCTTTTATGCTTTTTAACTATGATTTCTGGTATATTTTCTTTTCCTTTTAGGTGTGTTTTCTGGAACTTTCAAATATATATTTGCCTGATTTAGAAGACTCTCTCAGGCCATGTTTGTCAGTCTTGGCTCAGTCTTCTGACTTTCAATGGGAATTTGTAATCCCCAGGGCCCCAGAAGCCTCAGTGATGAATAGTGGAGTTCTCAATGCAGAGCACTGGGACTCTGTAAGACATTGTTTCTTAAGGAGATTTAGGGGCACAAGAGCAGACCACATATGTGGAGAGCACTAAATAACCAGACAGCAACAAAAGCCCCATTTGGATCCTTGTTTTAGAAATCACAGTCTTGGTTACTCAAGAATCGCTTTTCAGTGAACCAGACTGACCACCATTTATGCCTGAATATCCCTCAGTAAGTCTGCCTATTAAGCCTTTTTACACAAAATTCTGCCTCTGAAACTAAACTGGCAATCTCTTTCCTGGGCAGTTTCATGTGGTCTGTTATTGTTATTCTAATGTATCCTCTGTTAATACTGAAGGGACTTTACAGAATGTTAAGGTGTGTGAGAGCTACATTCTATATACCAATTAATAACATTTTCTGGAGTGGGGACATCATCAATCTGTTTGGCAACTAAGCAATGTTAAGCCCATCATGGACTAAAGAAAGACAAATAGTGGGAGGCAGACTTTTGAAGAGAAAAGAAATGCAGCATTTGAGCATAAGTAGTTACTAATATCATGGAAGAAAGTCAACTCTTCTTCAACAAAACTATGTGGTTATCAGGTTTCCATAAGTATCTAACTAGAAAAGATAGCAACCAAATGATCAGAAATCTGTTTTGTCTCAGCAATAGAAATATCTTTGTAAAGAGAATGACCCAGGACCATTTTCTGCAACTCCACCCCCGCCTCTTATTTTCTTACCACACATTTAAAAACACCTACCTTCTCATTAAATACATATTTGGGGCATGAATATTTTAGATACGAAATTTCTTTTTAGTTTTAGCTTCAAAACTAAGTGTTTATTGGTCACTCATTTACCAATGGCTAATGTTGTTTAGAAATCATTGGGATACTAAAAAATTGTTTTTAATCTTAACCAAACATAATAATGAGGGAAGTTGTCTTCTAGACAAGTAAATCTACAAATTTTGATCTCTTAGTTTTCTTCTGCATTTTGAATCAACTGTGTTTCAATGTAATCATTGTCATGAGACCTTGAGAAGGATTAAAGCACAAGCACTCTGTCACTGAATACACTAGATTGGAATAGCCCTGGATGGGTGCCCTCATATTTCTTAGCTTGATAGCCCATTCTGTTTTTCTACTAAATTGTTAGCTTCTTGTTAATGTTTTCCAAGCAACCTTCATTTTGGTATTTGACCATTCACTAAACTTCCTACACAAAGAAAATATTCTAAGCAACCAAATCTAATATCCTATATAATGGATATGCATTTATTTAAATAATTACTACCAGCAGCATTCATTAAATAAGAGTTGTGTGTCAGGCACAACTATGAACTTCATACAACTATACTATAAACAGTACTTCTTTCAGTTTATTTTTCTATCTCTACATAAAGTATGAAAGCAATTGATAAAAGGGAGAAGAAAAGTCGGGAGGAAAAAGATCAGAGAAATGAAAAAAAAAAGGAGGTGGCAGAGTATAATTGTTCGGCTGTGTGTTTCTGGAGAGCTACTCCAGGGTTCCACTCTCAAATCCTTCAGTATTTAATTACTGCACAAACATTGGCAATATATTCAACATCTCCAAAGTTTTGCCTCGTTATTCACAAATAGAATTAAAATGGCATCTATTACAGACAATTTTCATGTAAATATAAAGATCCAACATACTAAACACAGATCTTGACAAATAATGAACACTCAATAAATATTAAATATTCTAATGAAATATGCTTGAAAAATTAATCTGAATTTGGATCTTCCTTCAGTGCTAGCACTGAACAGATAGATATCCTATGGCCAGCAGAGGTTCAGAATAATTCAAAAAGTTTGTCTAGGATGTTCCAAAACAATGTAATACATGCAGAGGATGTATTTGATAAATTTAGGACTTGGACAGTCTTTGAATTTTCCATTATTCCAATGTTTCATTTTGTTTGTTGCTTTGAAGTTAAAACATGCTAAGGTATTTTTTTCCTTTTTCTTTGAAAAACAAAACATTATATAAGGTAGGAAAATACCCTCTGTGGCTTAGACATTTTGGAGGTCACAGAATCTTCAAGGTTTCTAAATTGTGAGCCAGCTGCTCTTCTTTCTCCCAAACAGATTTTTAGCCCAGAATTACAACATTCCTTTCATGTCCTTCATTAAAGGATCTTTTGCATGATAGCAACTCCAGTTTCATTTCTCTTCTTTCTTTTTTGGCTGATATCTTATCTGGCAGCTTTATCAGTTAAATATTCATTGGTCAAATTAGAATTCAGCCAAATGCCTTCCTATTTAAAATGGCTGGGTGAATATAGTGATCATTTGTCAATGTCCTCTTCTGAATTGTTAGTGAAATAGACCTGCACACATTATTTGAGACAAAAAATGAATAGTTTCAGTTGCTATGGCTACTGCTAAGGTATGGGGTAGCTGTTTACAAGTTATCTGTTTTTAAACCATGCAAGTATACATGGTATGTATCTGAATATGTGTATGCACACATGTTTGCATAATGAAGTCTTAGTTTTTTATGAAACTATCCATTTCAAATACTCTTTCCTGAAGTAATCACCCTGTCATTGCTAATTTATTCATTATGATTTTTTTCTTCAGTACTTATGACTTCATATTAAGATTTTGTTTCAGAATTCCCAGATTTTTGCCTGTGTTGAAAATCTGACTCTTAAAATTGTTTATTTTCTTGTTCTTTCTTAAACATCTGTTTAAACAATGAAAGAGTCCCACAACAAAAAGTAAACTTAGGAAGCAAGTTTAGTTAGGTCATTATTTTGCTTTATCACCACCGATAATACACTAAACAGTGTTTATAATTTTTTATTCTTATTTTTTCATTCATTTTTGATTGTAAAATTACTGTACAGAGGGGTTACAGTTACATGAGTAAGGTAGTGAGTACATTTTCTATTGAGCATTGTTGCCTCCTTCTTTTAAACAGTGTTTATAATTATAAGCAACAGAAAAAGAACCTGGCAGACAAAGGAGAAAAAGCTCATATTAAAAAGCTTTTCCATCCAAAGATGTGGAAAATAAGGAAAAGTATCTTCTAGACTCCTTACATTAAAATTCTGGTTCTATTATTTGTTAAGATATATGTTATAGTTATGCAGATTTATTTGTTACTGGCATTGGAAACTATCAAATATCAGATGGAAAACCATTGTGTTTACCATGAAGAACTGTGTGGCTGCACTCTTTGTCTCCAATGGAAATACACCTCTTGATAAATCAATATCATATCTTTTCCTTCCCAGAGAGAAGCAGACATTGTACTGGCCACTATGATCATTAATGCTTAACCAGACTTCCTCTTCCTTCATCAACACACCCCTGGGGACCATTCACAAGACTTTGTAATGGAGAATGAACTTAACCTTTTGTAAAGAAGCTCTGTGGTTGGTTAGGGAATTCATTATTCAAGGACTGGTTAGAGATGGGGACCCTATAATCTCTTTGGCAAATGAAATGTCTTAATTCAATATTTGGATTTTTTCACAGTTGTAGTTTTAATTGAACCATCATCTGTCTGATATAACACCTGAACAGGAATACTAGAGTGCCTACAAAGTGGTTGGTATTGAAGAATCTCAATATACAAGCCAAATTCAGAGATATGCCTAGATGAGCAATACCTGGCAGGAATGCTCTTGATCTCCCATGGCAGCCTTAATGAGAAATATAAAGAACATGCTGCCCCTTATCAGATACTGAAGTTCATAGAATGTGCATACTCACAGAAATATCCAATATTTTAGAAGGAAGTAGAAAATTGGAAGCATTGAGTCATCTACACAGTCCTGATTTTCCATTGTCTTCAACTTGATAGTCAAAAAATCTAAATATGGAGATGAAAATGTAAAATAGTCAGTGGAAATGGATACTCCTATTTCTTTAGAAAGATTAGCTGGACACTGGTGGCTCATGCCTGTAATCCTACCTACCCAGAAGACTGAGGTCTGAGGATCATGATTTGAAGTCAGAGTAGACAGGGAAGTTCATGAAACTTTTATCTCCAATTAGCTACCAAAAAGCACAAAAAGGAGCTGTGGCTCAAGTGAGTGGAGCTGTGGCTCCTGAGCCTCAGTGTGCAGTAGACTTGAGCAAAACAGTTGAGGGACAGCACTCAGGCACTGAGTTCAAGGCCCAGGACACACACAGGTGACAGAGAGACAGACAGAGACAGAGACTGAGACACACACAGGAGACAGAGAGAGAGAGGAAAAAATTGACAAAAAGTCGTTGTTCTCAGTTGTAGTGGGAATTTAGCTTCTCATAGCAATGAATTCTACTTTGCAAACAAACAAAAATGTCTTAATAGGATGTCCACTTTGAAAAGAAATATAAAGTACTAAAAAGTGACATTTAAATCTTATATCACTTCCTTGTGTCTTATTTCTCAATTAGTTTAGAGTCAGAAGAAGAAGATTTTTCATTGTAAATGAATAAGAAGAAAGACTTAATATATAAGGTGATAACATTGCAAGAAGCACCCATTAGGAGTAGTCTCACTTCCCACAAGACTGGGGCTAAGCCCTGATTAAGTGGTATAACTATTCTGCTCTGCAACCTATTCAATGGATGATACTACTGCTTTGTTTTGCCTTCTAGCTTCCCATGGACATGGCGTTTAAGTGGGGGGTAGAGCAAGAGACTATTAACAATATGAGCTCCCCCTATCCTTAGGAAAACAACTGTTTTACAACAAGGGAAGGATTTGGAGATAACATGGGCATCTCTCTTTGATCACTAGGCATTTATCATTTCTAAAGGCCTTTTGCTAATGCTAGGCATTTCCATTGGCTCTTATGACTGGGTTTTGGAGGATTGGAATAAGAAAAATCTACTTCTTCATTCTTCAGCAATCAGTTTAGCACTAGGAATATCAGAGCAAAAAGAAACTTGTTGTTGCTGTTGTTGTTTTTAAGTAATTTAGTACTTAAGATATAAACAAAAGCAGTACCATCTTTTTTGGCTAAAGTAGGAACTAAGAGCTATTCAAATTTGATTAATAATCTCTTTGGCGCATAGTAATGTCCTGTATAGGATGACGAGATTAATAAAGTAGATGATGACAACCTCCAGGTTAAGGATCTACATTTTATATTTCTCATTAAACAACTTACAAGTCATTGTTAGTGATATTATTATTTGTATTTCTTCTAATTCATCAGCATGTCAAAAATAAAGAGAAGCATCTTGTGGGTTTCAGACCATAACCTTCCAGATTTCCTCCTTACAGTACTTCTACCACTCACGTGAAATTCAGGTAAGAAGCAAGCACAGATATGGTATGACCCTGGTGACATGGCAAGAATAGCATGGGGCTGGGAGGTGCTAGGAGTGTCCATCCTAGAGGACCAGCATTGGGAAGAAAAGTGCTGACTTGACAGTCATCATGAGGAAGAGTGATGGGGACAATGAACAGTATAAAATTGGCCCTCGAGATGAATTTGGGGGAGGGGAGGAATAGGAGCTACAAAAAACAAAGAAAGTTGCAAGAGAACACTAGGTACAAGTGAAAATGTCTTGCTAAGACCTTCCCAGCGTGCATTGTACCAATAGACCAAATCTTTTAAAGGTGTGAAGATGAAGAGGGAGCCACACCAGGTTCATCTGGTGTGGTGATTCATTAGGAGAGCCCCAAATGAATGCGATCACCACACAACATCCTTGAGAGAAGCTAGCAGCTGATAAACCCATTTCCTCATAGCTCAATGGGATCTCCATTGTTTCCTTCTGTTCTTGATAAGTGTGAGGAATGCTGACTGCCCTCATCAGTCCTCTGGCCTGTAAAACAAGAATTTTCAAAATAAATAGCATCTTCATCTTTCTTTTCCTGAAGGCTTTAGTTTTGTTAAGCTGCCCATTAATCAGTTTCTCATGTTTCACCTAAAAAAGAAATGTTGCTTATAGGTACAATACCTTAGATCACATAAACTCATATACTCACTTTTTATGTCATCTCTTCAACTAAATTATAATTTTTTAGCAAGGAAAAAAATGTATCTTGTTTGCTGCATATTTCTAGCATGCAGCAGTGTCTATTTAACAGATGGTACACAGGCAACAATTAGTTGCATGTGAAAAATATCCATGCTTTGCAGTTTTATCCTTCCCACTTGCCCACCCAGAATTCAAAAATCGCATTACTCCAGCACCCCAGTTTCCTCTTTAATGGGAAGTGGAATAACCAGAATTTTTCTCACTTTTGTGTGTGTGTGTGTGTGTGTGTGTGTGTGTGTGTGTGTGTGTGGAGGACATCTAGTTAAATGGAATTAATTCAGTGCTACAGATCTTCTACCTTGGAAGGGCAACCCATTGTTAATTATATAGTTAAAATTCCTATATAAATATACAAGTTTTAGCACTATGTGAGGTTATAGTAGTTAATGTTCTAAAAGAATATGAGTTTTTTTAGTAGCTAAGAAAGATTGATTGATATGTAGATAGATAGACACACATGGATAGGTAGGTAGGTAAGTAGGTAGGTAGGTAGATAGATAGATAGAGAGAGAGATAGTCTTCATTTCCAGAGATACTGAGATAATTGACTTCAGGAAAGGATACAATGTTCCTGTTAGCTCCCCAGATTCTAATTATCAGCCATAGTTAGGATTCTCAGGACTCAGTAGAGATCAATCCTGGCTGAACATCTGGACCACTGGGCAACAGAGGAAGAGCAGCATGTCTCCAGTGAGTTTCATCAGCCCCTACCGAAGCACAACACATGTAAGCACAGCATGGCCCCAGTCAAAGCAAGTCGCTGACTCCTCTTAAGATGCAAAATCTGTAACATGATAACACATGCTGATCCAATTTCTCTAAAGCGTTGTCCCAGACTGGAAGGGTAGACATGGAGGCTGTTAATCAGTTGTGCAGCTAGAATCACCACATTAGTGTATCTGACTCCAAAAGCTGTGCTCAATCTTAGATACTTCACAAGAGAACCACATACAATTAAACCTAACAAATATCATCTTAGGTCCTCGTTTAGTCAGAGCTTGTCCATCATTTACCAGAGTCACAACCCAGAGACTCAGGGTCAAGCCTGATCTCTGAGGAGAAGTCATCCACATCTCTGGGAACTTCATCCCAGGTCAGCTTCCCTGATTCCAGCATGGCCTAGGAGAGCTCATCTCATGGTTAAGCATATAAGTATTGGGCTTAAAGGGACTGGGTGACCATTTGTTTTCTTAATGCTTAGCTATCAGCAACAGAGTTTATAGTTGTAGATGAATTTTTCCCCTTATTGCAAATGGCTTTGATTTAATAATAACATTTTCCAAGCCATTGGCCCATAATGAGGATTATTGCCTATGGGTATTTAATACAGAGAAAAAGAAATGGGCCCACTTCAGCATGCAAATAACTATCACAAACCTGCAGCCTGAGGGCTCAAGTGACAATTTTACTGCAGCACTATCTGGGTGAGTTGAAGCTATGGGTACTTAGTTTTGTTCTCTCATTGAGCCAAGGCTCAACCAATTCTCTAGTAGATTACTTTGCAGGAAACTCATCTTCTTGTGTATGTATATGCCAGTCCTGGAGCTTGAACTCAGGGCCCAGGCACTGTCTCTGAGCTTTTTAGCTCAAAGCTAGCTATCACTTGAGCTACAGCTTTACTTCTAGCTTTTTCTTTGTAGTTTATTGGAGACAAAAGTCACATGTTTTTTCCTGCTTGGACTGGCTTCTAACCATAATCCTCAGATCATAATCTCCTGAATAACTCAGATTCCAGGTGTGAGCCACCAGCAACCAGCTGGAAACTCATTTCTAATAATTAGTATATGTTTAGGATAATCCCAGCAGAGGATCACAATAGCTTAATAGCTATGTACATATGACCATATAAAATAATGCTAATTGAATGAATTCCAGGATATGGGAACAAGAGGTTTTGTTGTTGTTGTTGTTGTTGTTTTTAATATACTGTGTGAAGTTCTTTTATTTTTTCATTTTTTCCCTTTGGTTTATCCCTTGTTATTACTGTTTTTTATTTTGATACCCTATGTCTTGTATATATGTTTATCTGATTTGGGGACAGGAAGGAGAACAAGAAAATAGTGAGACAAAGGATAAAGGGTGAACCAATGCAACCGTGATTCTCACAGGACACTATGTTGGAAAAGAACTTTACAACTTGGCACAGGGATGAGGGAATTGGAGGGAAGGGAGAAAAAAATGAGAGAAGGGGTAACAATGTTCAACAAAGAAATGTACTCACTGTTTTACTTATATAACTGTAACCCCTCTGTACGACACCTTTAAAATAAAATTAAAATAAAATGAAGTATTACAATGTGCCCACCTCCCCCCAAAAGGCAAAGTGCACTTTAATCTTGTTGGGCAAAGCAATGATGCCCTTTGAAGGCAGCTAGGGTAGGCAGGTGTAGAGGAAGCATTCTGGAGATGGAGAAAAGAAAATGGTAACAGCACATGTGAGCCGAGGGCACTTCTGATATGAGCATATTTAATCCTTATATAATCAACTTACACTTACTTCATGAGGAAATTGATATGATCTGTTGTTGTTATTTTGTGGTTAGTTGTGGAGCTTGAGCTCAAGACCTGGGTGCTGTTCCTGAGCTTTTGTGCCCAAGGCTAGTGCTCTACCACTTTGAGCCACAGTGCCAACTTCCAATTTTCTTGTGGTGAAGTGGAGATAAGAATCTCATGGAGTTTGTTGCTTTGGCTGGTTTCAAACTGCTATCCTCAGATCTCAGCCTCCTGAGTATCTAGGATTACATGTACTAGGCACTAACACCTGGCAGTAATTTACATCTTTCAAAGGAGCTTTGCTCAGGGTACAAATAAAAAGCCGAACGTTAATCCGAACATGCCTGCATAGCTTGGAAAACCTGGATCTTTCTCTGACATAGTATACCCTGTGTGGTTTTTAGCTTCCCATTTATACATGAGGCAACTCAGACACTATGCTGATGATGTCTGCTGTTTTACATTAGTATCCCTCATGCACCATGTCTAAAGTTTACAAGGGCTGGGGCCAGCTCCTCAGCTGCTCCTTGAACAGAATGGCTTGCTACAAGTCAGTTTTTCCCTGACGAGAGTTTTCCAGAAGTTTCTGTCCCTGGAGAATCTGCATAGTTAGGTCTTCACTAATTCTGTGTGAGGAGGACCCTTGTCCCTAAAACAGGACAGAATAGCAAAGAGGAGCTTGGAAAGATAGATTTGTATCTTGGAATTTCTGAGAGCTGCAAGCTGCTCCAACCTCAGTAGCTAGCCTTTCCCATGATGGGGTTGGTGCTACTGATAGAAGTTTGGACAGGGAATGAGGGAGAAGGGAATGAGGAATTGAAACCCTGAGGCTTGGGGTAGCTTCGCTTCTGGTTTCCTCATTCTATCACTAGTGCTGGATCTCTGCTCCGGCCCTCACCCAGCATGCTTTCCCTTATTTGTCTGACCTTCTTAATACTTCCCTCTAGCAAGCAATAGGCCAAGTACCTTACTTATCCAAGTCATCCAGTTCTATCTCATTCTCATAAGGTAGCACTTATTATCATTAAAAATTCTTCCCCTCCCACCCTAGTTTGTAGGTGAGGATGTGGTTACAGAGATGATAAGGCACTTGGTCAGGACACACAGCTGGTCAGTGACAGATCTGGACTCCTAAATAGGCTGCTTGAATCCCGAGCCAATCTCTCCTAAGCTCCTATTACTGTGGTTTGTGGTTCCTGGGTTTTCTGAGGCCAAGGAATCCTGCCATTGTACAATGTTTAACAGTGTTTTGGGTTCTCAATATTCCCTCTGTGTCTGCTCCAACTGCGGCCTATCTCTCTTCTCTGTCATCTTTACACACAGATCCTTTATCTTAGATTGCTTCTGTCACAGCATGTCAGCAGTCTATGGGGTTTCACCTATTTTCTTGTTCCTGAAATGATTTTGAAGTGGTAGTGCAAATTTGAAAAGAGAAATTCAACAGACTATAAGTGTTGCATTTAAAAAAAATAAAAGATATTTTTTTAGTTTGGTCACGAGTTATGGATGGTAGAGACTGTCATCTATAAACAATATGATGGCACTTTAATTTTTCAGTGATTCCCCTGTGTGGAAGTTCAGTTCTGTGAGTTTGGGAGGCTGTTCTTTTTATTCAGAGTAGTGAAAACGCTCTTCTAAGCACAGCATTTGGCAGTCTATCACCAATCACTTAATATCCTCTAGGGTCCTGTCTGATTTTGAGCCCTACCAGGAGTTCTGGTCCAGTGGTCTATGCTGGTCTGGACGTTTTTTTTGCCAAAATACTCAGAAATGTAAAGGGCCAGAGGCAAAAAGTTCAATGTGCTTTGAAAGTGCTTGAAATTCATAGCCTGGGAGCCAAGCAGGAGAAGGAAGGGTGGTGGTCAGAGAAGGTATCCATAACCAGGAGAAAAAGAAAGGAAAACACTAGGTATTAGACTAAAATGATACATAAAGAACACAAGCCAGGAGGTTCACACAAACTGCCCTGCTTGGAGCCCTATGTTTGTCTCTGTTAATTAAGGCATATGTGCATGTGCACACACAAATGTGCCAGTGTAGAGACAGGATGAAGAACACTACCTTTCCTAAGACCAGCTTTAAAAAAAGATAAGGCTGGGGAGGTGGCTCAGTGGTAGAGCGCTTGCCTTGCATGCCTGAGGCCCTGGGTTCCATTCCTCAGCACCACATAAGCAAAAAGAAAAAAGCCAGAAGTGGCGCTGTGGCTCAAGTGGTAGTGCACTAGCCTTGAGCTGAAGAGCTGAGGGACCGCGCCCAGGCCCAGAGTTCAGGCCCCATGACCGGACCCCCCCCCAAAAAAAAAAGATAAGGACAAACTGTTTGGAACTATATAAGCACCTGGAGAAGGAACAGAGTTGCTGCCCAGGGAAGACCAGAAAAAGAGAAGACTGTAGGTCAGATCTTCAGCCTTCCTGAGCATTGAGGAGAATTGTAGTCAGTGCAACATACACAGAATCTTTTTCCTATCCACCGTGTCTAGGTTCAAATGGAGGCCTAACCAGCCCAATAGCTGCAAAGCCTGTCCTATGCAAGTTTAATGAGAACAGAGAGGACCCCTTTCACCTTGCAACATGGAGAAGGATTGAATGCATGGTCCCCAAAAGGCCTCAGTGTGTAAGTCTCGCAGGCAAAGGGCACAGGGCTTGGCAGCACAAACGACCAAAGTGATCACAGATTTGGCACAGGATGACTCAATTGCCCTAAGGCCAGAGAGGTCTGGAGAAATAGGACATATACATTAAAATGGTACTCTTGATCTTCAAATCCTGTCTGAGATCTTACAATCCTCTCGTTATGAAACTCTCTTTTATTCAATTAACTTTTTTTTTATTCTGCTTCCATGATAGCTTTGTCTTCATGGTCTGTTAACCTTTCTTACATGTTTGTCATCTGGGGCCCATTCCTCATAGTTTCTAGATGACCCTGATTCAGCCTTCTAATGTCAAAATGACATAGTCCAAGGCCTTGGTGATGACATCTAGCATTTCCCGAAGACTAATGTTCCTGTGGCCTGTTGGAGATGAGCACTGACAACAACAACAATAACAACAACAACAATAACAATCAAAAGAGATTCCCTTCTCACTGAGACTGAATTGGACTAGTTGGCTCTTTTTGGTCTGAGCAAATGTGTTGTGTCACCAAAACATTAGCTCATAAATAGGTATATCTTGGTGTTAAGAGAATATCAAGTCAGAATAGGACATTTCTCACACTGAATTGTCAGCCTCGGCTAGGGATTTTGTTTCAAAAATTGAGACACAGGTTTATCTCACCTACATAAGAAGCAGAGTAAATTTTTAAAAAAATAGTATGTCAGTAATTAGTAAATCCAGGAGCAGCAATTGGTGAGTGCTTCTCAGCAAAAGGCCCACTGTTGACTTGGTATGGAAGAGATGGTTCTGGGGAGTGATATCCACTGTCTGAGACATAGACCTGTATTTAAGAGAAATATTGTGATATAATCCAAATGCTTAATAAAACTTGTTGAAAATCTCATTTCTTTCTCTTTTCCCTTATAAGGTATGCAAAGGACAGCACTGTACTATGCTTCTCTAATTTCAGTGATGATTTATCCTGTCTGTCATGGCTTCAGATTAAAGGAGGGTTTTCATGCACCTCAGTGTGCTGTGCTGGGCCTTTCAGACAAGATTCCCTGTTTTTGTCTTCTCTGTTGTTGGCTCTTGTGTCTGTGTGTGGCAACTCTTCATTCTTTCATTTTCAATCTGAGGTGAGAAATGTATTTCTGTACATGTTCTCACATGATAGAAATCATGGTTTTATACTATTAATGTTTTATTTGTTTCCTCCCTCCATCTTTCTCTGATGGATTGTGATAAGAGAACTGTGTTTTCAGTGGTACTAGAGCTTGAATGCAGGGCCTCAGGGACTGCAATTGCTAGTCAGGAGTTCTACCAATGAAGCATACCACCAGCTCTAGTTTTGTTTTACTTTTTAGGTTCCTATTTCTGTCAAAGTATGATTCAGAGTATGATCTTTCTATGTATGGCCTCTTGTCATGGGGATTACAGGTATAACATGATCTGCCAGTCCTGGCTTCTTAGTTGAGATAGAGCCTCAATTAATTTTTTTGCCCAACCACAACCTTTTTAAAAAAGCTAAAGTTGCAAGCATGTTCCACAATGCCTGGAGTTTTTGTTCCTTTTTATTATGCAAAATATGAGAGCCTCTCCCAGTTCCTGTTTTAAACCTGACTACCGAAGCTGTCATGATCTCCAGCAAAAGGAAGAAGATGGTATGCCTAATAATCCTGTCCCTCTTAGAAGATGACCAAAATGACCACTATCAATATGGGCCTATTTCTGTAACTTTTCTCCTATAGCTTTCGACTTTGCCTTTTAACCTCTATTTGGAGGTAAATATTCTCAGTGGTCTTCAACATCAAGAACCTGCTATGGATTGCTGGGGCCATTTGGTTGCAGCAGGAAAAATATTCCTTAGCTTAGGCTTAGGGCCTTGATATAACTACATGCCTATTAGCCACCCAGGCATAGCAACTGTGGCATTTTGGCTGTGGTGAAACTTCATCCTGGATAGACTTTGAATCCTCTCAGTTGTCTCTGCAGCTCCAAGTTTTCCTAATTGAGAAAAATAAAAGTCTCTGGTTGCTTATCTGACACAGCTGGATGCAAGAAGGTGCTAATGGACCAGCAACTGCCTCAAATGCATTTTAATAAAACTACTTCCAAGAAGCCATGTGCAACGGAGATAAGAATATGAAAGAAATCCAGAAGCTGGGAGGAGGTGGAGACAACAGAGAAAGGTCTTTGTGTGGGTCTTGCAGGGAGTAATGAAGTTAGGTTTTGAAGGGCATGTGTCTTTCAAAAACTTCCACTGCCTTCTACCCTGATTTTTCTATCCCTTCTCCATCCTATGGGCTTTCTGAAAAAGT
Source organism: Dipodomys spectabilis (assembly GCF_019054845.1). Taxonomy (NCBI): domain Eukaryota; kingdom Metazoa; phylum Chordata; class Mammalia; order Rodentia; family Heteromyidae; genus Dipodomys; species Dipodomys spectabilis. Next base: position 20,608,017 of record NW_024870775.1, read on the forward strand.
GAAAATTACAACTCAATTATGCGGGCAGTGAAGAGAAGCTGCCTGCTTTGAGCCTGAATCCTTCATTTATTTCAAACCAACATATATTGAACTGTTTCTCAGACATACAGTGTGGTGGACAGTAACCTTATACAATGTTATAAGACCCTTCCTAACTTACAGATGCAACAGTCTATCAGCAGACAGATAACCAATAAGCTTTAATAGAAGACGTGTTAAACCAGATATGGGTAGCTCACACCTGGTAATCCTACATACTCAAGAGTCTGAAACCTGGAGGATTATACTTTAAAGCCAGTCCAGTCATAATGTTCCTCTAGACTCTATCTTGAAAATAATCAGCAAAAAGCTGACTGGAGGTCTGGCTCAACTAATGGACAGTCAGCCATGTAAGCAAGATGAACAGATATGAGACCCTAAGTTCAAACTCTGATACTGACATAAAACAAAAAACCCTCCAAACCTAAACTAAAACCAAAACCAAAACATTGAAGTATAGAAGGAAATAGAAGCTATAGTAATAGGGAATATTCACTTTTTATCCAGGAATCAGAGAAATTTAACAGAAATGATTTTTGCCTGTCAATTTCAAAAAGTAGTTTGTCTCAGAAGGCTAGGAGGAGCAAGAGGGTCATTCAAAAGCAGGATTGTAAAAATGGAAAGGGAATAGCTTTGAGGAGAAGCTGGGACATTGAATTCTTAGGCAATAAGTGTGAAAAGATACCTTGGAACTTGATTAAGGACTACAAAGTTCAGACATCTTCCTTTGAACAATGGGAAAGCCTCTCAAGGTGTGTGAGGCTGAATTTAATAAAGATTGTCTTACAAGCAGCAGCAGTTTGGAGTGGATGGGGTCATTCTAGAGGCAGAGAAACCAACATGCAATCTATTTTCATTTAACAAGTCATAAATGCTAAGCCAAAAATAGGATGATGGAAATGAAAGAAAGGCAGAGAGGTAGGCAATTGGTTAAATATCATTAGACTAAATAGTTATGGCTCATATATGGTAGAATATAAAAGGTAAAGGAAAAATATTGTACTCTCTAAAAAAAGTCCTCAGCACACCTAGGAATGGAGACTAAATTTACCTTTCATTGAAGATCATCTTTAATACCTGAGTCTTAAATGTTCTGTCCTTAATCTCTAAGCCTGATAAACTTTAGGACTACCCTCACTTCGTCTAAGTATAACTCATCAATTTCCCATATCCCACTGCTAATCTAGTATTTGTATTCTTTGCCATAGAAGAAGAAATACCAATAGAGGAGCCAGCTCCAAGTTTCTCCTTTCTGACCCTCAGATCCTACACATTGCTAGTGAAATGATTACATACATGCAGAACTTTCTATGGAAAAACATTATCACAATATGCCACACAAACTTACATAGAATGAGAATTCACAGAGCGCATTGCTGGGAAGGCACCAAGGAAGATACAGTATTCTCTCTTAATGGATATTCTCAATAGGCGGAAGAAGTAATCCAGTTTGGACCATCAGCTAAGCCTAAAATATCCTCCTGCCCAGCACCTGGCCTCCTTGGCTCTTTTCAACAGTTACTGGGAATTTTGAAAGCATCACTGGGTGATGTGTTCTTTGGAGAACTCTCACTGGGGTCAGGTCTCAGCCGTCATCACTGGCTGAAATGGAATGTGGAAAGATAATGCCCACAATGGAACAAAAACAAGAGGGATTTTCATAAAATATGAAAAGTAAGAACAAAGATTATCTTTATGGACTCAGCTCATTTAGCTAAACACTCCTCTGCTAAACACAGGACATCCTTGGAAAGACTTAAATGTTTGAATTAGGGGTTTTATTTATAGGAATCCAGAGGGAACAACAGTATGTCAGGGTGAAGAATTGCATACCAAATTGATTCTCCGAATGAAAAATGATGGGAAAGTAAGATCTCTGGAGAAGGAATTCTGTTGAGAATGACATACCAAAGAGATGATTTACTTGAAAATTCTCCTTTGTAAAAATAAATCTATGGTTCATTTTTTAAAATAAATTTATTCTTATTATCTTTAAATAGCTGTCCAAAGGGGATTCAATTCAATGTGTCAATTTATGTGCACAAGGTATATTGATCAGTGTTACCTCTTCTATCATTCTCCCTGCCCTGATTTCTCCTTTATTATGATTATACTTATTTCCTACTTTGTGTTTTTTTAAGAATCCTATCTCTAGGAGGATGACCGTCAAATTCAGTGTGCATAGGAATTATTTGACTATCTCAATGAAAACTGGTTTGACTGAGTACACAGGGTCTTGAAACCAAATTTTTAACACATAATACTGGTAACTGCATATCTTATTTGAACTCTTTGCCCTCTGCTCATCAGCTGGTAGTAGTTCCATTTTTGTTGTCTTCTGATTGTCCCTGAGGAAGAGGACAAAGAGTCTGGTAAGGCATAATCACTCTCCGGAAAAGAGAGCACCTCCCCAAATACGAGTTGTTGTTAAAGCACTCTAATTCCCATATTCTTCTGCAACTGGAAATGAGAAGAGAAAGCAGCCATGTACTGCACATTTCAAATACAGAGGATCATCATCTCTCCTGGGGTAATAGGCTCCCCTTGGAGAAAGAAATTACAAATTACTAATAGTTCATATGGCAGAAAATTGCAAATTCGGAATTAAATAAATATGTCTGCCATTTCTAGAGTTTGCAATTGACTATAAGGGAGGAAATGCAGTATTAATAGGCAGCTATCAAATAGGACAGTGATGTTAAATTACATAATCAATTTAATGTTCTGGGTCAGTTAACAAAGAACTCTGTTCTCTCACTACCACTAATATAGAGTTCTCAATATCCGAGTCACAGGATTTTTTTTCCCTTTACTTTTGGGAAAGATTCAGCATATTAAATTCTTCCATAAACATCTGTAACAGCTGTATAAGGGATCCCAGACTAGCTGACCTTTCTCCTTTTGCAGTCTGAGGGTGGAAATGAGAACATAATCACCCTTGATGAGCTGGCTAAGGAAGTTAGGCCAGGCCATCAAATGCAGCTGTTGACTTTTCACGGGACTGTTCTCTCTTGCTCCATGGTCCACTTCAAGAGAAAAGTGCCCAGGAGATTTGGCCACATGTTTCATGAAGGCTCTGTGTGTGTGTGTGTGTACATATCCACATTCACATGTGTTCAGAGTAGCGTGGTAAGTGAAACGTAAAAACTTAAAAGAGGCATTAGTTGCTTTGGAACTAACCTTTTTCTGTTGGGAGGCCTTCTGCTTTGTTTTTCCATTAGTCAGGGGTAAGTATATTCCTTTTCAAGTATATCAAATAAACTTTTTCTCATGTCAACAAATTTGGTTCCATATCTTAGCTATGGTAAATAAGGCTGAAATAAACATAGTCGTGCTGGTAGCTTTAGTGTGGTCTTTTTTTTGTGAACATTTGGGGAAATGCCCAAAAGTGGGATTGCTGGGTCATAGGGGAGCTCTATGTGGAGTCTTTTGAGAAATCTCCATACTACTTTCCAGAACCAACCCAGATGCCCCTCAGTAGATGAATGGATCAAGAAAATGTGGTATATATACATAATGGAATTCTATGCCTCCATCAGAAAGAATGACATTGCCCCATTTGTTAGGAAATGGAAAGACTTGGAAAAAATTATATTAAGTGAAGTAAGCCAGGCCCAAAGAAACATAGGTCCCATGGTTTCCCTTATTTGCAATAACTAGTATATGTCTGAGTCAAGCAGAAAAGGTCAGTTAAGTTGATGTTAGGGAAATGAACCCTAAGATATGTATTCAAATGTTTTTTTTTCTTTCATGCAATTGTTTCTAACACATTTATAAGATGATTTCTTTGTTGCTTTGTATGTCCCTCCCCCACAGTATAACCTCTGCTTTCACTGTTTGATGTTGTTATAATTTGTGGAGGGGAAGGGAAAAAACAAATCGTTTAAATAGGGATACAGGTGGACCCATTGCAACAATGAGATGTACAAATCGTTATGTCGAAAACGAACTTTACAACTTCAGTGGGAGGCGGGGAGGGTTGGGTGAGGGGGTAGGGAGAGGATGAGATGGGAAGGGGAAACAAAGGAGGAGGCTACAATGCTTGATAAGTAAGGAACTCATTATCTTGCCCATGTAATTGTAACCCCTCTGTACAGTATTTTCACAATAAAAAAAAAACAAATTTGGAAGCAATTCTCTAAAGTCATTTGTGGAGAATGAGTCTGAAAACTCAGGCTTAACTAGAATGATTGGTTTTTTTGTTGTTTTTTTTTTTTGGTGCATTTCATTGCTCTACAAAGGGCTGTGGGGTTTCACAGGTATAACTTTGTAAGAGGTTGCAGCTATATGACCCAGGCAAATGGTGTGGTTTAAGGATTGGGGCTGGAGAAATCTTTGGGACATCATAGGCAATCTGGAGTCCATGTTCATACTAGCTAGATATTACTCAAGCACATTCCTTCACTAGCTACTGTCTCCAGGTGTCAAAATCCGTGCTGTGCTCTAGGATGACTATAGAGAACAGAACGAATAACACTGATGGCTTGACCAACAAATGAAAGCCAATATATGGACCATGAAATCATTTCAGGTCTCTCTGATTGGTTTAGGGTTATGAAATCCAGCCCCCGAGTATGCATGGAAAGGGGAAAGAATGCATAGGTTATTAAGCACTTCTTCCTGTGTCCAAATGGAAGAATGTGAAAGCTCTTACAGTGGAATAGATGTAGGCATGGCTGTGTGAGATCTTCAGATATCCTCTTCAATTTGGGCTGTAGTGGACTTAAAAGACCTTAGTCATGGTAATTCATCATTTTGGAAGGCTTAGGGGTAGAAAAATCTTTTTGGTACTTTGACCACATTTTCAATTCTGAAAGTTTCCCAAGTGAAACAAGGCATGGTCAGATCCACAGAGAAGGGCATAATGATATTGTATTTGGAAGTTGGGAGAATAAAAAGTGAAAAAGTTTTGAGGGAGGTCAGTGGCTTTGGGAAGAGAATCCACTTTCACAATATGCTTCTTTGTCTAGCACCTAATCCTTGGCAATCCTGTTGGCACAGGTTAAAGGAATTGCCAGTAGTCCTCAGAACTTCTAATGCTTGTATGTAATCTTGATTGCTTACTTATGTAGGTTTTCTCCTTGAAGCTTAGGTAATATGAAAAGCAAACTTCTTTCCTCTATGCTTTATCATTTTCTGGTTTGTACAAAGGAAATAATCACTAACTGAGTTTTGACTGAATACAAATAATAACTTAATTCTGCTGCAGAATTTAGCTTTTTCTTAAACTATGCTCTGGTATTTTTCCTTTAAGCTTTTCCTGTTTTGCATTTTCTCCATTTCAAATCTTCAAATGCACATGGAAGACAATTTTATTTTGGAGGTTTAAATGCTTTACTACCTCTAGCCAACCACAAGATAACCTGACAGGAATGTCTGTGGTATGTTGACTATCTCTACTTATCAGGCATTGTTCTAGGAAGATCCAAAGAAATATTTGTAATTCCATCAGAACCTTCTGGCATAATTTAATTCATCATATTCTCTCAGAGAAGAATGATAGACTGCTTAAACAATTTTCTGATATACTTTTTGAATGTCAGGTGACCATTCATGAAGAGTATTTAGGCACTTTAAAAAGGTACCGCTAGGCATAAGAGGCTCATACCTATAATCCTAGCTACTCAGAGGGCTAAAATTTGTAGATCAAGTTTTAAGTCTAGCCAGGGCAGAAAAGTCCATGAGTCTCTTAATTTTCAATTAACTAGCTAAAAGGCAGAAGTAGAGCTATGGCTCAAGCAGTAGAGCACCAGACTTGAGTGAAAAGGCCAAGCAAGTTCAAGCCCTAAGTTCAAGCTCCAGAAGCTGAACATGTACACATACACATGTGTACACACACACACGCACACACACACACACACACACACACACACACACACACACACACACCACAAGGGAAACTTTAAGCTCAAAGTAAAATCTAGAGGAGGATGCAAAATTTCCATATATCCTGTGCCTCTGACATGTCCAGCCCCCCCCCCCATTATTGGCATTCCTTACAAGAATGGTGCATTTATTATAATTGATGAAGTTGTGACAATAAGGTATTATCACCCAAACATGGTATTTATAGTCACATGCATTCTTGGTTTTGTACATTCTATGAAATTGGACAAATGTTTAATGACATGTATTTACCATTACAATATCATATAGAGTAGTTTTAATGCCCTAAAATTTTTTTAGTGTGTATGCCTGTAATCTTATCTAATCAGGAGACTGAAATCTAAGGACTGCAATTCAAAGCCAGCACTGGCAAGAAAGTCTACGAGACTCTTATCTTCAATTAACTACTGAAAAACCTGGAAGTGGAGCTGTGGCTGTGGACAGAGCACTAGCCGCAAGTGGTAGAAAACAAGCCTGGAGCAAAAGAAGCTCAAGGATACCATCTAATCCCTGAGTTCAAGCCCTAGACTTGGAAAAAATAAATTCATGGTGAAGTCATGAGAGCAGAGAGGGATGAATTAACAGAACATTGAGATTTTTTTCATTGTTTGAACTGTACCATACTGTCTATAGCTTTATAATAAGCTTTGAAGTCCCATCCACATAGTATTTGTCTACCACCTTTGTCATTCTCCTTCAATACTGTACTGCTCTTCAATACTGCTATTTTACTTTTTGGGGTTTGGGGTTTGTTTCGTTTTGCTCTTCTTCTTTTTTTTTTTTTTGACTGTATTGGGGCTTGAACTCAGGGCCTTGTGCTTTCTCTGAGCTTTCTTTCTTTCTTTTTTTTTTTTTTTTTACTTTTTATTTTATATTTTTGCGGGGTGGGGGGGTCCAGTCGTAGGCCTGAACTCTGGGCCTGGGCGCTGTCCCTCAGCTCTTCAGCTCAAGGCTAGCGCTCTACCACTTGAGCCATAGCGCCACATCCGGCTTTTTTCTTTTTGCTTATGTGGTACTAAGGAATCGAACCCAGGGCCTCATGCATGCAAGGCAAGCGCTCTACCACTGAGCCACCTTCCCAGCCCTCTCTGAGCTTTCTTAATCAAGGCCATCATCCTATCACTTGAGTAGTTGGGGCTACAGACACATGCCAACAATTTATAAGTATTTCAATGATAGGAGATCTTCATGTTTTCCAAAATATTTTAAATTCATAGGAAAATATTCATGTCATCACCATTATATGAATCTAAAGTTCATGTACCTAATATAATTGCCTTATCCCAGTCTCCTTGGGAATCTAAAGTTCCTTATCATTTAATCTTAGCCACATTTTGTTGTTGCTGTTGGTGTTTAAGTAGCTATCGTTTAATAAGTTAAAGAAGTTACTCCTTAAATTTACTGACAATTTTTCTTATTTATCAGAAATGATTGGAGAATATTATCAAATGATTTTCCCACTCCTGTTTATTATTTTTCTCCATCATGTTGATGAAATGGATCATGTTAACTTATCTTCAAATGTCAAACAAGCCTTGTCCACTGGGATAAATTCCACATGGTTATACTGCAAAATCTTTCTCCCTGGTCTGTCTCTGTCTTTCTCTCTTTGTCCCTCTATTTCTTGCACCAGCCCTGGGGCTTGAACTCAGGGCTTGAGAGTTATTTCTGAGGATTTTGTGCCAAGTCTAGCCCTCTACCACTTGAGCCACAGTTTCACTTCTGGCTTTTTGGTTGTTAATTGCTAACATCTCAAGGGCTTGATTCTCAGATATTAGCTTCTTGAGTAGTTAGGATTATAGATATGCACTGGCTTTTGGTGAAAAGTTCTCTTTATATACTATGGTATCTAGTTTAATAGTTTTTAGTTGTTTTGTATGTATGTCCAGGAAAGATATAAGTCCTAATGTTCATTTATTGGTACTGGCAGTAGAGTTCATGCTGCCTTCAGAATGAGTTAAAGACTTTGGAGTTTTTCTGTTTCTATTTTCTGTGAGAGATAGAAAGAAATCATAAGATGTTGGTATACTTTCTTCCTTAAATATTTTGTAGAAGTCATCAGTAAGATCATCAGACACTAGTGCTTTCTTTTGTGATAGTTGTTTATTATTGATTCAATTGTAGTAGATAAACAATCATTCCCATTGTGTCTTCTCTCCTTTTTTCCTTCATCTGTCTGGAGGCTTATCAAAATTGTTGAGCTTGTATAAAAGCCAGATGTTAGTTTTCTATTTTCTATTTTTAGTTTCATTGATTTCTGCTCTTTTTAAAAAAGAAAATATGTGCTTTTCTCTAACTTTCTAATAGTAGCTCAAATGATTGATTTTCAGATCTTTCTTTTTTTAATATGTGCTTTTAATGCCAGAAATTTTCTCTATGTACCAAATTCTCTACATTTCCCAATTGTTAACAAGTCATGCTTCAAGCTCCATTTAGCCCAAAATATTTTTTAATTTCTTAAGAGTTCTTCTTAGAATCATGCTATTTAATCTCCAAATGTGGAAATTTCTAGGTATCATTTACTTATTGATTTTTGTTTATTTCCATAATAATCTGAGGCCATATACTTTATGTTCTTCATTTGTTATGGCCCAAAATAGGGTTTTTTATTTACTTTCCATTTAAGCCTTAGAATAATGGTTATTCTGCTGATTCTGGATGACGTGATATGTAATTGTTTATTGTATTTAACTAGTTAATGGTGTGATGATGTTGTTGAGTTCAGTTAAGTTCTTCCTGATTTCCACTTGCTGGATGCATCCATTTCTGAGCGTATATTAATCTATTTCCTTTTGCAGAATTGTCAGGTTTGCCTTATGTATTTTGACACTGTTATTAGACAAGTCTAGTGCTCAACCAAATATTTTTGTCCATTTAAAACGAGGTTACAGAACTCATATAATGTCCTTTTTTCATATAGTATTTTGCTTGTATGAGATAATAGTCAATTTATGCTAAGAGCCATCTTTTTCACTTGCATGCAAGAATGAAGTAAAACATGCTTATCATTAATTTTCTGAATACTTCAGCTAGACACATTTTGAAGTCCCTAGCCAGTTACTTGAAGACTCTTGCCCAGTTACTTCATTTAATTGATAAATTGTTGGAAGGAAAAATATAGCTGTTATAAAAGGTGGACCTAGTTGTATTAAAAATTAACCTGACTCTGACAGATTTTTCAAAATGAAGCCCTATCTCTCTTGTTTAACTGACAGGTTTGCTATTCTCATTTTCTTAGGGGGTCTTTTGTGATTTTTATATGTGCAAAGAGCTGTTTCAGGTTTCATAGTAGGCCTGTGGAGGGCAGAGGACTCCATTTCACACTGTAATGTTCATAAGTCAGCTCAAAGGAAATTTCTTCTTTATGACATGTTCTGGAAGGCCACAGACAACTGCTCACTCTGAATCATAAGGTGAGAGGCTATGTCTTTCTATATGGGAAAATGCCTAGATCTACATTCTATTCTGTCAGATAGTCTATCTAGATTACCTTGAACTCCATTATGGAAGATGATAACATCTACTATATTGTAAAGCAGATATTATTTCCTCCTTTATATGGGGGGAGGAAATTGAATTTCAGAGAAGTAGATTAATATGCCCATGCACACAAAGCTGCTAAATAGCCAAGCAATATGCTCTTGTTCAGTGTATGAATGAAGGAAAGGATTTTTTCTTTCCCATTTATCAGCCTTTCTCCATGGTGCCTCTTTAAGTTATCACAATTATACCATTTCCTCAACAAGGGGCAGCCTTCTATGAAGGTGAATTTATGTTTATAATTACCCAAGAAAGAATGTGACTGTCCTATGAACTACTTCTCGTGTTTGATGTATTGACTGTCTCAAGCAATGGAGTTACAACATTGGAAAAATTTTCCCATAAAAAGGAAAGTTATTTCCAGAGTTTCCATGCTGCAAAGGCAAATAGCAGGAACTCTTAATCAGGTGGTTGTTAAATTCTATCGAATACCAATTTTGGTACCCCAAAGTGCCTATCATGGTTTCTTATCAGCTTGGTCCAGGTGTTGAGGTTTGGAAGGTGGATTCTCAATGGGATAAAAAGCATCATCTCAGGTCTTAAAACATGGATTTTCTCTACTATTATTTCTTCTTTGGAACTCCTTACCTGTTTGTGGAATACACGAATTAAAACTCATTCCTGTCTTTTACATCTTCTGTTCTCACAGAAGGTTTCATCCATATCCATTTGAGAAATGAGGGATTTTAGTAGGACCTTCTGGTCTAGGTCTTCTTCGATGTTACAAAACTAAGTCAGTCTCTTCTTTTCTGGATGACTGTTCACACCCAGCAGGCAAACTGATTCTCCTGCATAATCTCAGCAGAGATCTGCCACCTTCATTAAGTTTGGTTAGGCAAGTTTCTTGTTCTATGACAATCTGCAGCTGTGTGTGTGTGTGTGTGTGTGTGTGTGTATCACAAATTATAAATCAGAAGCCTATGGAAAGTTCAGGAATGAAAGAAATCTCTTGCAGACTTGAGGAGTTGAGAGCTCATTTTTAAAATCCCTTTAAGACACAGAACAGAACTGTGCCCTTAAAGCATACATTTCCTTTTTGTCTCAGAGAAATTTGTTGCTACCATTGTTTGTCATAGAATATATTCTCCTCTCTGGAATGGTTCCAGGAGGGTGGAGTTCAATTTCTAGTCATTCTTTAAGCTGAAAAAAAATCAGATTTGTGATGGGAAGAAAATAGGCCAATTAAGAGAAGTTGAGATATGAAGATGCTAATGAAGCTGGACATTTACTATACGGCAGTGAGTAGGTGTGTGGATTTCACCTTCAAACTACTTGGTTCAAATCCCATGTCTACCACTTCCTCAGCAGAGCAGTAGTTGCCATTGAAGACAGTGGATTTAAATCAAGATACCTAACTCAGTATTTCTAATTCATAGAATCTATGCATTAAGGTCTTGTGGTGCTGGAGAGAGAGGCAAGCTGAAAAAATAAGTCCAAGTACTGAAACAAACTCTCAATTATGACCAGTATTGCTTAAGTTGTTACTTTATTCTTATATGCTAATATTACATTATTCTTACAATATTTTTAATATTTAGGAGTAATGAACATCCCAGAGTTTCTAGGCTGAAGATTTTTCTTCCCTCTTTGCCATAATGTTTTATAATAATATCATCCTAACTATGTAAGTAACATCTTCAGCTTCAGGTTTTACAATGAGAGTTTGTTTCTGATAGGACATGATGACAAGTTATAAAGGAATACTATTTTTTGGGGGGGGGCCCGGTTGTGAGGCCTGTACTCTGGGACTGGGCGCTGTCCTTCAGCTCTTCAGCTCAAGGCTAGCACTCTACCACTTGAGCCACAGCACCACTTCCGGCTTTTTTTTTTCTTTTTGCTTATGTGGTGCTGAGGAATCGAGCCCAGGGCCTCAGGCATGTAAGGCAAGCACTCTACCACTGAGCCACCTTCCCAGCCCCAGGAATACTATTTTTTTATAAAAGAAGGAAGAAAGACATTTTACTCTTGCTGATTATGATCCCATGACACATACATTGAACCAGCATAGGGTGAGATGTTCTATCATGTCACAATTCCACTGCAAATTTCCCAAGTTAAAGCCTGAGCATAATGATACCTTCAATCCACCTGAACAGTGAAGACTCTGAAGATCCCTACATCTGCAACTGGAACTTCCGAGTGGACCCACACACTTGTGTGGCTACCATTGCTGTGTTTGTGTTTGCTGCATCCAAGTGGCTTCCCTGATGGCAGATCCCAGCTGATCCCTTACAATGGATTATTTTTCATTACACAGAGGCAGCCTGGGGTGGGGGGTCATCCAAGACACTGAAAAACAAGCATTGGGATATAGCTGAGTACAATAATCCTTTCCCAACATGGCATGAAAATAATCTTTCACAATATGTCTGGAAATAGCTTTCCAGATCATGTAATATGACTAGATGTTTATTGATTACTTTGTTCAAAGGCTGTGTCCCTCATCCATATTGGGACACTCCCTTCATTATTCTTATATAGTGCCATTTTTTAGGCAGTCAAGTCTATGCAGTTCTACCCTCACACCAGTGGTTTGGATTCCTGACTTTTACTAGTTGTGTGATCCTAGAGGAGACATTTACTCCTTCAAAACTTGAGGGGTTTTGGTTTTGGTTTTTGATCTACAAGAAGGTACAATGTCGATCTTAGTTTCTTCCAGCTGCTATACATAGTACCATAGATTACATAGCTAGCAAACATCAGGTATTTCTACTCCCAGCTGTGGAGGATGGAGCCAGGATGAAGCATCATCTTTTCTGGAATGCCCCCTTGGGCTGCTGACAGCAGCTTTATTGCTGCACCCTCCACAGTGAAAAGAGAGTTTTCTGGTTCTCAGAGCTCTTCTTTAAAGTGTACTAATCCTGTTCAAGCTTTTTGACCTAATTATCTCCTGAAGGCTCCATAGTCAAAGACCATTACATGTGGTATTAGTTTGTATAAGTTTGTTGTTAATCTGTGGGACACGTCAGCAATCAATATCTGCATGGCACATAGGAATGACTCAAAAATATTCATTGGGCCTGGTAATCCCTTCCTGAAATCCTTGCTAATTGAGAGGTAAAGATGAAAAGGATTTCTGGTTAAGGCCAGCCATTGGCAAAAAGTTAGAGAGACCTCCATCTCAACAATAAACTGAGCACAGTGGTTCATATCTGTCATCCCCACTATGTGAGCTAAATATAGGTAGGAAAACTGTGGAATAAAGTAGGTAAAACAAGAAGAAGAACAACAACAAAAAACACAGCATGAATCTGGTTACTAAAGAAAGCAAAAAGAGCTGGAGTCATGGTTGAAGTGGTAGAGCCCCCTGCTTGGAAAACACTCAAGTTTAATCCTCAATACTGCCCCCAATAAAATGTTCAGATGAGATGTTTATCATCATTATTGTTATTTGTAGAAGTTGTGATTCCTCACACATTTCCTGATCTGCCTTTGTTGGCAGGGTCAGCAATCCTACGGGGCATAAAGCAAATTGTCTGATGTAGAGCATTTTTCTTACTAGTCTATTGTTAGTCTGTATGCAAGCACAGGTGCTGTTCACAGCACTCCAGATCCACATGGCTTAACAACAACTTCCCATTCTCTTCAGAGAACAGGGGATGAGGCAAACAGGTGTTGCAAAATCCTTTTATTCTTCTGGCAGTGGCCTCAAGAAGACAATCTTCATTCCCATACGAATGGGCATCTTTGTATTATGTGCCCTTATAGCCTAAGTATGTTCTCCAATGACCTTTGCTGTCCCTGAGCTCTTTTGCTCAAAGCTAGCACTCTACCACTTTGAGCCAGTGCTACTTCTAGTTTTAGAGTAGTTAATTGGAGATAGCATTCTCACAGAGACTTTCTTGCCCAGGCTGGCTTCAAACTGCCATCCTCTGATCTCAACCCCCCCCCCCCCCCAGTAGCTAGGATTATAGGAATGAGCCACTGGTGTGTGGCTATTAAAAAAAGAAAATTAAAACATTCAAAGAACATGAACTGTGAGCTGCACTATGTGCTATTTATTTCTCATACTGGTTTTTAAGTGAATTATTTTATTTTTACAGATGAGAAAATTAAGACACCAAGAAGCTAAATAACTTAATCAAGGTCACACAGTAGTTTATTTAATTTTAATTAATTTATTCTAGAGTCATTATGAACACCATGAAATTTATTCTAACACAATTAAACAGTAGTTAGGTAGAAAGAAGAAAGGGACTTTCTTGTTAAACAACGTGAATGTTCTTGTTTTAAAAAATAACCCAGAAAGTGTTTACAAAATGGAAGAAAATAAAAAACGATCTCGCATTCTACTACCTAGTATTTTCATTGATTAAACAATAATTCTGATTTTAAAAAAAATCAGAAACCTTTAGTTGTTTAGCCTAATGCTAGAGAGAAATGGGTAGAGAATTTAATAATCATTTCTATCTGCATTGTATGCTTTGGGGAGTAGAGCATTAACCTTTTGATCACGCTCTGCATGGGCTAATTATAAAAATTACTTTTCTTTTCCCAACTGATCCCAGTTCAGCACAGAGTCCCAGAAGCATTTTTGTGTCAGGGGATTAAACATGGACTGTGTCTAATTCAAGAATGAGACTAATACATGGGTAATAAAGACCTGTCTGCAGAGCAAATGCTCACAAGCTGCTATAAATGCGAGTTCCCAATACTTCAGAAGCCTTATCTTCAGGGCAATCTTCAAGAGAGGACTGACTACTTGCCAGACATTCATGGTAAGGGGGACTTGTTCTTGTGCTAGAACATCCATGAAATGATCTCTGATGATATTTGACGTGAAATCCAGCAGAGGAGCATTTATGATTGACACTAACCTTACCAACAATAGCAACAACTATCATGGCTAACATCTATTGAGCATTTACTGAACATAGGTTCAGGTCTATTTTATGCTCCTTACATGTTGTAATTTATTTGGATTATTTTAAAAGCCAAGTGGGACAAATAGAAACTCTGTACGCTTATAGCAGAAGGAATGATTTATTTTAGGAACTTTGGATGACTTCAAGGACTATTGTTACAGCTGGAATGTCAGGACTGAAGGAACCATCTTTTCCAATGTCACCCTAGGGTTCTTTCAGCAATGCAGACACATAAACCACAGTGTAAGAGGGTAATGGTGATGATGACACATGAATCCCTTTTTCCAAGAAAAGCCTCCCAGTATATAATAGGAAAGGTCCCTTGACAAAGGCTGATTCTTTTCCTTAATCTTGGTAGAAACAATCCAGTATTAAGGAACTCCAAGATCTAGCTTGCTTATATACCAGTATTATTTGGATCTGAACTGTCTTCCAAAGACAGTCTTCCAACTGTGAATGGTTGGTCACTAGCCTGTGTCACTATTTAGAGATGTTGGAAATACCCCCGGGGTAGGGCTTAAGTGGAAGGAAAGTTGGTTTAGTGAGGACATGGACTTGAAAGGTATTTTGGGACTCTTTCTCTCTCTCTCTGCCTCTCTCTTTCCCTTCTTCCCCTCTCTTTCATTTCCTCTCTCTATTTCCTTCTTGCTTCCCATGATATAAGCAGATTTGCACCACCATGTACTCTTCATTATGATATAATGCCTTGCTACCAGTCTACAGTGACCACAGAATGAAATCTTGAAACAAAATAAATCTTTTATTTATTAAGTGGACTTCCTTCAATCATAACGATGGAAAGTTAGTTAAATAATTCCCAAGATAACTCACTTTCAACAACTCAAGAGAAGTACCTAATCAAACCAGGCAACCTTGATCCTGAGAATAGAAGTTATTCCAAAATTTAAAACAAAAGCATCGATCTTTCCCCAGTGGAGGTAAGTGAAGAATGTAAGCTTGAGAGCTTTCGGAGGTAGTGGTGAAAGTAGTTTACTCTGATAGAGTGCTTAGTTATTGTAATTGACCCTTAGCTCTAGCTGCTGGCCCTCTACACACTGTGGAGGCCCCTGTGTGAACCACAGACTAGGTATAGCAAGCATGGGAGACTCACTTATTCTGTAGCACAGGAAAATCTAGCTGCAGGATTCCTTATCAGCACAGCAGAAACCTTAGAATGACATATAGCTAAGATTCCTCCTCCTCACCCTTTGTTCCTCCATCTTCCCCAGCTTCCTGGGGGTAAAGAAATGGGGCTATACTTGTGGAATTTTCATTGTGCTAAGTGGGGGGAGTGGGGCGTTTCTTCATCACAGGGATGGTATTAATAATAGGGTAATGACTTCTCACCAGTGCCAACTTCTTTAGCTTCCTGTTGAAACCACAATGGAAGCTATCAAGGGCCAGGAGCTTTCCTTTTCCACACATGTCATCCTTCTAGTAACATCTGTTCACTGGGCTAAGGATCAATTATCTCCACAGACGAGACATTGCTGCCAGTCCTCAAGGCAAAAACCCTCAACACTAGGCCAACCTTGGACAACATCCCAGAAGCTTGCTTGTAGCCTCTGGACATCATTTAATCTAGTCAAAGGGCTTTGCTTTTTTTTTTCTCCAGATAAATGCAGAGTATACACCTCAGAGGAAGTGAGAAAACATATTGTGGTTTTTAAAAGAGTTTGGGAAAGGCTGAGAGTATCAGCGCTCTGTTCAGGTCTGTGTACCTGTAGAGGCTCCAACTTTTCTTCCATCCAATACTGCCTTCAGTTGTCAAGGGCTCTCACACTAACTTTTCTTTTAACTTTACAAGTGTTCATTAAACAGTTATTATGTTCCAGGTGTGATTGAATCATAGGAGCTATAGGGATGAATCTTAAGAGTGCCTCTCCTGTGGCTAACAAATAGAGCCATGGAATCCTTTATAGGGAATACTACGCCTAAGTAAAATTCCAAGAGATATTCTTTGAAAAAAGGTTTAAATCAAGAATGCATCCCTTGATGTATTCTTTGGAGAGTTTTTCCACATTACCTACCTTAGACTTCCACAAGAAATTAATAGTAGTTGTAATTGGGGCATATGTGTTCTCAGAAAACTTTCATTAGACATTAAGTAAAAGTATATTTACACCCTCCATCTTTTTCCCCTTAATCAAGAGATTTCTAATCAATTCATTTTTAAGGGAAGTTAACAATAACCTACTGAAGTGCTAACAAGTCTGAGATGTCCAAGAGGAACAGATTACAATGAGGAAATATTTCCATGGAGACTCAGGATGTTGTCATGATGATAGTATCTAATATGATAGCAACTTCCAGGGGAGAGGAGGTTACAGGGCTTTTCTTTAGCTCTATAACTCATTTTTCATTGGAATAGTCAGAGGTGGTATTGTTCATATTTTCTTAAGTTAACACATATTAATAATACCTGTTAGTTGGATTCAATGTTATATTTCTAGGTATGTAGAGAATATATATTGGTCATATTCAACCATTTTTCCATTTCTTACCCAATTTCCCCTGAGTATCCTTCCTAGTTTCTTATAATCACTATTCTAACTTAATGTCAACTTTTTAGTTTCCTTCATTTGTGGGAGAACAGGAAATGCTGGTATTTCTGTGTCTGTGGAATGTTATTTTACTTTTTATTTTGCTGAAATGACAAGATTTCTTTGTCCTTAGGTCTAAGTATTTCTCCATTGTAGAGTAATATTTGAAAGAAAAGAATCCATATTTTCTTCAACCTTCATCAGCTGTGTGGACCTAGACTGATTCTATATTTTAGACATCACAAATAAGACCAAACTAAAAATGAGTATGAAGGTCTTTCTTTTATGTTCTCACTCAATTTGCTTCAGAGTGAGATACATGGATCATGTATAGCAGTTCTAATTTTAGTTTTATGAAGAACTACCATATTTATTTCCACAGTGATGAGCTAATTTACATTCCCATCCACAGTGTATAAGTTAGAATTGCTTTTCTCTGAATTCTACTATCATTTATTTTGTGTCTTTTTGGTGATAGTCATTCTAAATGAAATGAGATGCTATCTCATGATTTGCATTTCCCTGATAGCTAATGATATTGAGCATTTTATTCATATATTTATTGACCGTTCTGAGTGTTTTTTCTGAAATCCATCTATTGAAATAATCTATCCAGTTTTAATTGGATATCTTGTTCTTTATTGTTAAGTTTTCCCTTTATATTAGTGATTTTAAAGGAAATTCTGGCCATTAATGATCCATTAAATGCATAACTGCAAATACTTTCTCTCATTCTATAGGTTATCTCTTTACTCTGTTGATTATTTTGTTTGCTGTGCAGAAACTTTTCATTTTCAGAATCTTAGGTGTTCAAGATATTTTTAGCCTATCATTTTGCTGAATTCATCAATTCTAGTAATCTGTTAGTAGAACATTTAGATTTCTCTATGCATACCATCTGAAAACTGGAAAGGAGGAATTGAAATCATGCCCGCTCCTTTCGTTTTCCAGTAATCAATTTTGGTTTGATTTTTGTACAGGCTAAGAGACAAGGGTCAAATTCCTCTCTCTCTCTCTTTCTTTTGTCAGACATAGAGCCTGAACTCTGGCCTTGGGCACTGTCCTTCAGCTTGTCAGCTCAGGGATAGTGCGCTACCACTTGAGCCACAGCACCACTTCTGGCTTTTTCTGCTTATGTGGTGCTGAGGAATCGAACCCAGGGCCCCTTGCATGCAAGGCAAGCACTCTACCACTGAGCCACTGTCCCAGCCCCTAAAGGGTCAAATTTCAATGTTTTTGCATGTCAATATCCCAACACTACATATATATTTGAAAAGGTTATCTATTTTCCAGTGTATGTTTTTGGCATCTTTGTCAAGACTCTGATGACTATCAATATGTGGATTTGCTCCTAGATTCCTTGTTCTGTTGCAAAGACTTATGCCTCTTTCTTATGCCAGAACTAAGTTGGTTTATTGAGAATAGAATTGATTTTATTCAATGTTTTCTAGAAATGAACAGTGGAAGCATCAGGTCCTGAAAATTTTAATTTATTTAACTATTTTATTTAATTATTTTATTGTAAAAGTGATATGCAGAGGATTGCAGTTACATTTATTTTTGTGTCAGTCCTGAGACTTGAACTCAGGGCCTGGACATTGTCCCTAAGCTTTTGTGCTTAAATTTAGTACTCCACCACTGGATCCACAGTTCCACTTTCTGGCTTTTCTTGGTTAATTGGAGATAAGAGTTTAATGATTTTCTTGCCCAAGCTAGCTTTGAACTATCATCCTCAGATTGCAGCCTCCTGAGTAGGTAGGATTGCAGTTGTTAGGAACTATAACCCGGCTGCATTTTTTGTTTTGATGGGAGACTTTTAATTACTTCTTTAATCTCACTCACTAGTAGTATGTTTAAGCTTTATCTTTTTAATTATGTGTTTATACATTTCTTCTATGTTTTCTAATTTGCTAGCATATTTTTTTCAGTGAATCCTTTTATAATCTTTTTTGTTTTTAATATATATTTTTATTGTAAAGATACTGTACAGAGGGCTTACAGTTACACGAGTAAAGTAAGGAGTCCATTTCCTATAGAGCATTGTCACCCCCTCCTTTGTTTTTCCTCTACCATCCCTTCCCTCCTTGCCTCACCAACTCCTCCCTCCTATACCCCCTACATTATAAAGTTCATTTTCAACATAGTGTCTTGTACATCTCATTGTTACAATGAGACAACCTGTATCCTTTTATAATCTTATCTTCAGTAACTTTTTAAAAAAAGATTTGTTCATTTAGTTGGGATATAGAATGTCAGTTGTAAGACAGCAAAAACTGTGGTCTCTATAGTCTTTTCATCATTGCTATCATCAGTGCCTTTTGAACTAGATTGCAGCAGATTACGAAGGTAGTTAAACAGTTGTTCAGTGGATTTACTATTCATAAGGCTAATGTTTGTGGCAGCAGCTGCCATAGTCTTGTTGGCATTTGATATAGAAAAAAAAACAACTGTCCCCAGGACATGCCAAGGGTTGTAGCTACTAAGCCACGATCTTTGGGCTGTGAGTTATAAAGGAAACCTTCCCCATTATTCACAGGGTGAACATGGGAGATGCTTTGGCCTCTGTAAACAGAAGACATGGCATGGGATGGGACCATTCTCAGTTCCCATGGTATGAGTACAGGTGATGCTGGGGTCTATGGTACCAGGAACCACAGACTCAAGATGGTGCAACACAACTGAGACTTTACTTATTTCTGTGGTGTGGTTATGGTTTATGCTACAGTTTGCAGAGTTGCTTGGAACAGTCATAGAGCTGTAGGTCCAAAAGACTGAGGACATGTGGTATCTTTGGTCTTATCTGTGAGCAGTGGAGGAGAGGTTCCCTAGGTCTCCGGTGGCATCAGCAGGTAACATTTGGGCTAGTGACACTAATTTCAACACTCCTGGTTGAATCAGAGATGGTGAAGGCCTTCTCTATGCATTACGATTCCATCTTGGGCTGTGCTAGAGCACATGGATTTGGTATGTGCAAAATGGAAGCTTCAGGATGCCATGAGGAATGTCCCTAGGTCACATGAGCAAGCTCTGGTGAGAATGTGAGCTTGTGGCACCTGTAGCCACGGTTCTAGAGCTGCAGAAAATGGAAGATGCTTCCTCCTTGTTCTTAAGGAAAAGCTTGGATGCTGTCAGAGCTTTTTGTACTAGCAGCTGCAGTCCTATAAGAATAGCTGGGAAAAGACATCTAGTTTCCACCAGGTGAGAGCAGGCAGTGCCAGGAATGGGGACACCTTGGTACAACTTTACTGGAACTGTGGGTTGTAGCTGTCCAAATTGGATTAGAACATAAAAGGACCATAGAATTCTGCAATTAGAATCTCTAGTTTGGTGGCTATGATTGGGGTTGCTGGCATTTTCTTGTTTTTTCCCCAGTGCTGTGGGAATCTCCTTTGCCAAGGAGCTGGGGTAGAAGTTAAAATTTGCTTAAAAAAAACAACTCTAGACTGATGTCATTTGATGTTTAGGATTTCTAAACACTTGCTAAATTCCATAGTTGTGCCTCAGTCTTCTGAAAATTCTGTCATTTTCTGTGGCAGAATCATGCACAAGGCTCCTCTGCTCAGACTTCTTGAGCATATGTGTGACAATAGTAAAACCCAATGGAGTATCACTTTTAAAAACAGTTGTCATACAAAGTTACTGAAATATACAATTTTCAGAAATATTAGTTTCTAGTCTCAGAAAATTCTACCACAATTGTATCTATATGCATGAATAAATTTAACTTTGCACTGCTTATTACTAGAGATAAATAACTTCTTTTTTCCAATGTGGATGAAAGGCCCTTCTCATTGCCTTCATAAGTAATTCCTTCTTTATATGTTTTTTTGTTGTAAAAGTACTGTACAGAGGGGTTACAGTTACATGAGCAAGGTAATGAGTACATTTCCTATCAAGTATTATTTTAATTCTACAAGCTTACTTTTCTGAAACTTAGATGCAGAAATAAAGTTTAAACAAAGACCCTGATACTCTTTGACTAGGGGAGAGACTCAAGGTATTTTTATGAACACAGTACTTAAAGTTAGTAAAATAATTTGTAAAAAGAAAACCACCACAGAACTGATATGTACTTTGCAACTTAGATGACTGAATTCAATTTGCTACAACAAACTTATTCTAACAAATAGTTTCATCTAGCAACAAATAGAGAGTAAATATAACATCCAGGAACAAATACAGAAGGTTATTTTTTCAGTAATTGAAGCTTCAAGGTTCAGGGTTATATGATATAGAAATAACAATGAGACATCATACTTAAAGACATGTTGTAAGAGAGATTCATGACATTCCCTGCAACAGACACCTGTAAACTCCATCATAGATTGTCAAAATATTGATCTTGCTTAAATAAACACTTATCTGGATATTCACTAGCCTAGTGTCTTGCATCCTACAAGGAAGTTTTTTCACCCATCATCTTCCAAATATTGTTATGACTAGATTGGGTGTGAAGTCAATTGTGTCAAAACAAATTGTTTTTATAATTGATGAGTGCAAAGGGCTTATAGTTTTTTTTTAATTCTATGCTTTTATACTTCTCTTTAGAAAATATCACTATAGCCAATACAGTTACTGAGCAACATGATAAAGACTTGTTGAAAAGTTAAAGTTAAGTTGTATATCTCTTGCATCTCTACTTATAATTGTAGGTATGGTAGCCCTGCACAGAGAGAGGGAGGGGGGCAGAGAGGGAGGCAGAGAGAACATGAATACAACTGTACAGTATTCCACTCTCAGGACTCATCATTGCGAACAACAGAAATTAACTTAGGATAACACAAGTAGAAATAATGAATTTGTGGGAAGATGTTATTTGGCTCAGAGGTAGATGGAAAACTTAGTGAGCCATACTTATAAGGAGATTAAAGTCAAGATGAGCTACCTCCTAGAACTGGAACTAAAGTCAGGCCCTTTAGTGACCTCAGCCTTGGTGCAGCCACTGATGTCTATAATCCCAGTTACTCTGGGAGCATGAAGTCTAAGGAAAGTGGCCTGAGGATCAATACTGAGGAAACATTCATTAAACACACATTTCAAGAAATAAGCTGTACATGTATTATCCCAGCTATGTAGGAGATATAGATAAGAGGATCATGATTAGCGGCCAATCCCAATCCAAACCCAAGATCTAGTTTAACCCTATCTGAAAAGTAAAACAAAAATGGTGGAAAATGGCTCAAGTGGTTGAAGATCTCCTCTCCAGAAAGCATGAGGCCCTGTTTTCAAATTCTAGTACTACCACTGGGGTGGGGAGGCGGGGAAACAGAAGCACCACAGCCACTATTGCTGGTTATCTCTTCTGGCATTCCTGCTTTTGGAAGCACTGCACATCACTCTAACATACCCAGAATGAATTGTCTGTGCTTGACTTAATTCAAGTCACCAGTCTTCAGTCATCCTCCAGATTATGAAGAAAGAAGATGGCTAGGTTATTTGAGTTCTGGAATCTGGAAAGCAAATCTCTACTTCTTTCTGTATAAGATCCACATGATGGATTTCCTAAACCTATGCGTGAATTAAATGGGAGTTAACCAAACGCAAAAAATCCTTGTCGATTATAATGAGTTGTAACAAGGAGTGTCTGACTACTGCCATCTTTAAACCTCTTCTCTCCATCTCCCTCCTTTTATTTTTTTTCCCCCAACCATTGTGGGTCTTGAACTCTGGGTCTGGATGCTGTCCCTCAGCTCTTCAAGGTTAGTGCTCTAGCACTTGAGCCACAGCACCACTTCCGGTTTTCTGGTAGTTAATTGGAAATGAGTCTCACGGACTTTCTTGCCTAGTTTGGCTTTGATCCATGTTCCTCAGATCTCAGCCTTCTGAGTAGCTTGGAATCCAGGTATGAACCACTGGCACCCGACCTCCATCTCCCATCTCCTTCTTGTACACAATATCTAGACAAGCAGGTTAGCATTCCTGGGTACACATTCTTTGATTCAAACCATAAAGCCCCTTCCATGAAGGAACTCTCCTCCCAGCCTTACTTCCTAACTATAACAGAATTTGAGGAAGTCTACTTTCTTCTTTCTTGTTCCCTTGAATTTCTACCTGATTGAGAGGAATACCTTACTTATATATTTAATAACATATCCTCATATGTGTGTATGTGTTTGTGTGTGTGTGTGTGAGAGAGAGAGAGAGCGAGAGAGAGAGAGACAGACAGACAGGCAGACAGGCAGGCAGACAGACAGGCAGACAGACAGACAGGCAGGCAGATCACTAATTTGAGCTTAACCTTGGAGAGGTTCCCTCTGCTTCACTAAGTGATCATAACATGGATTTAAGTAGTAGAATAAAGTGACCCCTTAATCTGGATGAATTGTTTACCCAGGAAACAATTATTTAACAAGTATCTTTAGTATATTCAAAAACATGCCTCAGAAGTTATACTCCTTGAAACTTATCCCTCTTCTAATGGAAACAGAAGCTGCTCCCTGGTAGATCACCTCAGATCACCCTTTCCATTTCCCCTTTCCTATTTCCTCCTTCATTCACCCCACTGCAAGATTCCAGGACTACAAATAGAAGCCTGTTGCTCCTGTTTCACTCCTCAGTGACCCCCTCTTCTGCTTTTTACATTCTGGCACATGTCACCCTTTAATTTCTACCCACTTCTGCTTGCTGTACCTGGTCACCTTCCAGACCATGAATGTTGTATGGCAAGAAAAGAGAGAAGCCACATTTTGAGAGGTCAAATTGAGGGTCATCCTGGAAAGGTAGGGGCAACTCTTATCTCAAAGACCAACAACCCTGCAAATACACTGAACATTGTTAGAAAAGTGAGTCATGAGGGCAGGAGAGGAAAGGAAAAACAGAAAAACAATACCAGGAAACCAGATCAGCTTATTGGAGAGCTGAAGTGGGATACCATGGTGACTGGAGACAAGCCAGGAGGCAGGACACAGGACAGGAGAAACACAGAGACACATGGTGTAATTGTGCCTTAGCTGGTCGGGGCCTATATAAAGGGGACAGGGTCACAAGGAGCTTGAGAATTCAAGACCCAGGACTGGCAGGTCAAGTAACCTATTTTCCAAGTCCCCATCCCATCCTCTAGGAATTCCAGCACATTATCTGGACAGTGGGACTTCCCTTCCTCCACCATGAAGACAAGATGGAGCCAGTTAAACCTAATCCCCTACCATCCATCACAAGGCCAAGATGGTGCTGGTTAGATTCAGCATCCCTACTTTATGAAGGCAGGAAGAGCTTAATGCCAGTGTCAAGGTATGATGAACTCCTGCAAAGAAGGTCTTGGGGATATTGGGGCTGACCCTGCTGTATTTCTCCTGTGGCACATGAGAGTAGGCATACTGTCAAATGGTTATCTTGTCTAACCCGTGGTGCTCAGTTATAATTTTTATTGAAATGTAAAATCTATTTCTCGTTTTATTACTCCTTTAATTTTGTAAATACACACATTGACATTTGAATACAACATTTAAACACATTTCATTAAAATACTTATCACCCTCAAAGGAAATAACTATAAATTATAAAGAGTCCAAGCACTTGAGCAGCTGAAGAGCTTGATTTTGCCTAATGGATAGATGAGGGAGGTTTGTAAGTATTTGAGATCATAGAAAAAAAATGAGTGTATCTCTCTAAATAAATGGGAATGAGCTCTTTTATGGGAGTAATTGATTTAATAGGGAAATGAATGGAAGGGGTCATAAGTGAATATTTAATCTACAATATCTTACCCTGAGCCTCTTCCTGTCTTCTTAGCCAATTTAGCATCTTGTTTATATTCTTATTCTTTAGACCAAGTATCTGATCAAACTCCTGCTAGAATGCCTCCATTGGAGGTTAAGTCTTTTTTGGACAGATCTCATTCGCTGCAATCCTTTCATCTCTCTTAGTTCTACATGCTAGGTCATCTAGCACGATCTGATGCATCTCCCTTCTATTCAGAAGCCCCCCTTCAATGTACCCAGAATCTTACTGACTCACTTATGCCTTCTTCTCTTCCCAGAGATATTAAATGAAGAACAGAAAGCCATGTCTACATCCAACCTATACAATGGATAAAAGCATCCAAAGAACATATAGAAGAAGGTAACATGTTTAATTTTCTGTTCCCAAAGATGACTTGGCTGTGTGTGCTCTTTAGCTTTAATAGCTGTGATAAGGGAAAGCCCTTTCTATGCCAGTCAGAGCCAACCATGTGATTTATGCTCTGGCTCCAAAAGGCATATTAAGTGTATTATGCACTGTATTTACTAGCATGGAAAGCCTGTTTGCTTGCTTCTTGCTATAATAATAAAGTCTCCTTTCTTATTCTTTGCTGACAGAAACAGGCTGATGTATTTTGGGTTCTAAAACACGTTATTTATAGCCATACTGCCAAATGATCCCTCTTCATTGCAATGCTGGATTCCCAGGTTATCATCCTGTAGTCTGACAGGTGTATATAAGGGGCCTTTCTAACCAAGGAGAGAATGGGAAAGCTTAAGACTGCTTGGTGCCTGGCTTCCTTCTGAGAATATGTTGCAGAATGTCCTGAGAGTTTAAACAAAAGCCCTCTCTACTACATAGAGAATGGAACTGACGCTGGATAGAACCACAGAGAACAGGCTGGTGGTGTGTCCAGCCAGAGGACATTTTGGAGGTCATAGGCTGCTAGTTATATTACAGACCCTACTTTAAGAAGAACTTGATATCCATTCCAGGTGCACTTCTAAATAATTTAGTGATGCTGTTGAACAATCCCTGATTTGTTATTTCTTTGTATTTCTTTGATTCCTCCAAAGAGACAATTTTTCTGGCATTTCTTGTGGGATCTTTAATTTGGTAGGTTTTTCAGTCATCTATATAATAAAGAGAGGAAGAGTTTAAGAGAGCATTCCTAAGAGATATTTATGTAAGGGTAAACATCATTGTTGAAAAGCAGGAGAGACACAAAAGCAGAAAAGACAATTCATAAAATATCATCTGGATACAAAGTAGGAAAGGCCAAGGGATACATTGACTTGTTGAGAGATCATCGAAGAATTAGAAAAGACATTGAATATTTCTGAAGAAATAGATGGAAGGCACCCAGGCTTGGTGTTTCCATTTGTAAAGAATGATGACACAGCCTGGTGCCGGTGGCTCACGCCTGTAATCCTAGATACTCAGGAGGCTGAGATCTGAGGTTCACAGTTCAAAGCCAGCCCAGGCAGGAAAGTCTGTGAGACTCTTATCTCCAATAAAGCACTAGTAAACCATAATTGGTGCCTTGGCTCAAGCGGTAGAGCACTGGCCTTGAGCAGAAGAGCTCAGGGACAGCGCCCAGGCCCAGAGTTCAGGCCCCACAATGGACAAAAAAAAAAAAAGATGACACATTCCTGTCTTCAAAGCTTGGTCTCTACATACAACCTTCAGCAGAATTCCTTCATCTTGTACCTTATCTACTGAAGTTCTCTTTATCCTTTATGCTTTACAGAAATCTGGAATACAAAGCATTTGTGTACAAAGTAGACAATTCTACTCAGATTAAAATCACAGTTTCCATGGAACATTCCTCAATACAATAAAGGCTGTATATGACAAACCTACAGCCAGCATTATACTCAATGGTGAAAAACTAAAGCCATTTCCTCTTAACTCAGGAACAAGACAAGGATGTCCACTCTCTCCACTTCTCTTCAATCTATTATTAGAATGCCTAGCTACAGCAATAAGACAAGATGCAGACATAAAGGGGATCCAAATAGGGAAAGAAGAAATAAAATCTCCCTCTTTGCAGATGACATGATCTTGTATTTAAAGAATCCCATAGACTCCACTCCCAAATTACTCAAGCTGATTCAAAACTTTGGCAAAGTAGCAGGTTATAAAATTAACCCCCCAAAATCAATGGCTTTTCTGTATGCCAACAATGAGAAAAGTGTGGCTGAAATTAGGAAAGCAACTCCATTTGTAATAGCCCCACAAAAAATAAAATACCTAGGAATTAACTTAACCAAAGAAGTGAAGGACCTCTATGATGAACACTTTAAAATCTTGAAAAAGGAAATTAAAACAGAACTTAGAAAATGGCAAAACCTCCCATGCTCCTGGATTGGAAAGATTAACATCGTGAAAATGGCAATACTTCCCAAGGTTATCTACAAATTCAACATGATACCTATCAAAATTCCAACCTCATTCTTCAAGGAAATAGAAGAGGCAATCCAAAAATTCGTATGGAACAATAAAAGACCCTGAATAGCAAAAACGCTCCTCAATGGAAAGAACACTGCTGAAGGAATATTAATACCAAATTTCAAACTCTACTATAAAGCCATAGTAATCAAAACAGCTTGATATTGGCATTAGAACAGACCTCAGGACCAATGGAATAGAATTGAAAACCCAGAAATGAACCTACAGACCTATAGCCATCTAATCTTCAATAAGGGAGCTAAAACAATAGAATGGAAGAAACACAGCCTCTTCAGTAAATGGTGCTGGCAAAATTGGTTAACTACTTGTAGAAAACTAAAACTAGATCCTTATATATCACCCTGCACCAGAATCAACTCGAAATGGATCAAAGACCTTGAAGTCAAAGCAGACACTCTGAAAACATTACAGGATGGAATAGGGGAAACCCTAGGTCTCCTTGGCTCAGGCCGAAATTTTCTGAATAGAGACCTGGAAACACAACAAATCAAAGAAAGGTTGGACAAATAGGATTGCATGAAGTTGCAGAGCTTCTGCATGGCAAAGGACATAGCTAGCAAGATCAATAGAAAGCCCACAGATTGGGAGAAGATCTTCACTAGCCCTACAACAGACAAGGGTCTCATATCTAAAATATACTTGGAACTCAAAAAATTAAACCCCCCAACAACAAATCCTCAAAGAAACAACTGCCCAATAAGTAAGTGGGCGAAATACTTAAAGAGAAACTTCTCTGAAGAAGAAAGAAGGATGGCCAATAGACACATGAAGAAATGCTCAACATCCCTAGCCATAAAAGAAATGCAAATCAAAACAACATTGAGATACCACCTCACTCCAGTTAGAATGGCAAAAATCAAGAACTCTAACAACAACAGATGCTGGAGGGGATGTGGACAGAAAGGAACCTTACTTCATTGTTGGTGGGAATGTAAACTTGTTCAACCACTTTGGAAAGCAGTATGGAGGTTCCTCAAAAGACTTCACATAGAGCTCCCCTATGACCCAGCAATCCCACTTTTGGGCATTTACCCAAATGTTTACAAACAAGACCACACTAAAGCTACCAGCACAACTATGTTTATTGCAGCATTATTTACCATAACTAAGATATGGAATCAGCCCAGATGCCCCTCAGTAGATGAATGGATCAAGAAAATGCGGTCTATATACACAATGGAATTCTATGCCTCCATCAGAAAGAATGACATTGCCCCATTTGTTAGGAAATGGAAAAACTTGGAAAAAATTATAGTAAGTGAAGTAAGCCAGGCCCAAAGAAACATAGGTCCCATGGTTTCCCTTATTTGCAATATCTAGTATATGTATCAGTCAAGCGGAAAAGGTCAGATAATGTGATGTTAGGAAAATGAACCCTTAGATATGTATTTTAATGTTTTTTCCTTCATGCATTTGTTTCTAATGCATTTATAAGATTATCTCTTTGTTGCTTTGTATGTCCCTCCCTCACAGTATAACCCCTGCTTTCACTATATTTGATGTCAGTATAACTTGTAGAGGAGATGGGGAAAAACAAGTGGACCTGTTGCAACAATGAGAAGTACAAGTTGTCATGTTGAAAACGAGCTTTACAATGTTGGTGCAGGTGGGGCGGGGGGGGGGGGGCGGGGGGGGGGAAGGCGGGGAGGATTGGGGGGGTGGGGAGGGAGGCTGGGAAGGGATGTGAAGGGTAAACAAAGGAGGAGGCTGCAATGCTTGATAAGAAATGTACGCATTATCCTGTCCATGTAATTGTAACCCCTCTGTACAGTGTGTTCACAAAAAAATAAAATAATAAAAAATAAAAAAGGAAAAAAAAATAAAATCACAGAGTTATAACTTGATATACCAAAATAATCCCTCTGACCTGAGTCTGAATATTCCCGACTTGTATCATGTTCTATTTGTATGTTTCTTAAACTTATATTATTTCCAGTCCTGCGTACTTTTCCTGTTACATTGAAATTCTTTGAAGGCAAGGAGGCAAGCTAAAATATTTAGTATGCTCACAAGCTACTGACTCATTTTATATTGTCAGATTCACTAGGATTTAGAAGACACATATCAAGCTTTTTTTTTTTCTGTAGCTAGTTCATTAGGATACTGGGGTTTCAACTGGGGGCCTCAAAATTGCATAGCTTGCTTATTCAGAACTGGTTCTCTACCACTTGAAACATGCCTCCACTCCTGCTTTTTCCTAATTATTTTGGAAATGAAATCTCATAGACTTCTACCCAGGCTGTATTCAAACAACATCTTCTAAATTTCAGCCTTTTGAGTAGCTAGGATTCTAGGAATGAGCCAGTGACATCATTCCAGCTCATTTTTTTCTCTTACAACATATAATCTGAATATTTAAATGTAGCAATTTTTTTGTTTTATTTTATTTTATTTTTTTTGCTGATTCTGGAATTTAAACTCTGGCTTGGGTGCTCTCCCTGAGCTTTCGTGCACAAGGCTAGCACTCCATCACTTGATCCACAGCTTCATTTCTGGCTTTTTGATGGTTACTGGAGATAAGAGTTGCCTAGATTTTCCTGCCCAGTCTGACTTCAAACTGTGATCCTCATATCTCAGCCTCCTGAGTAGCTAGGATTACAGACATGAGCCACTGGCATCCAGTCAACATCTTGCTTTTTGACAGGCTTGAGTGACATAGTTATTAAATAAAAGATCCCAAATATACAACCTGTTTGAGCCACAGTCATGTCTCCTAAACAAGGCTAATTTTTGAAGGCTAAACAGTTCCAAAATTCCACGTAGCCTTGTTCCAGTTGGTCTTACAATTATGCCTACCTGTTGTTCTGAGCTGGAGATGCTTCGAAGAGTCATTGAATCACTTTTTTAGGACAACAACACACATTTGAATGACAAAGTCCTGAATCTTTAGGCTATGATAATTGTAGAACTGAAGCCTCTAGGAGTTCTATGAACCTTTCTGATTATTTTTTTCTTTTTACATGAGTAAGATAGATTACAAAGTGAGTGGTGGAGGCTGAGCCTGGATACCTGAGGCCTGGATTTTTCTTTGCAGTTAGTTCTCTCATTATGCCTGCAGCCCTCAGTGCCCCTTAACAAGTTAGGTGACCTATCTGTGCCAAAGTTCTAGTTAGTGCTCCACGAAGGTTGGAGTGGTCCACTTCCCAGAGCAACTATAAGGACAATAATTAATACCTATAAAACTCTGCAATACACAGCACTGTATAAATATCAATATGACACAACCAAGTTTATTTCACAGTAATTAATTTGATATTCAACAAGGGAGAAATTAGTTGAGAAATTTCTACATGACTTTACAGAAATGCCAATTTCCTCTGTATGCTAAAAAAAATTAGTTTCCCACAGACAGGAAAGAGAATCAAACTGTGCATATCAATTTGTTACAAGGATTTTTTTTGTCCTGTTGTTTTCCTTCTTTACTATTGTCTTTAAGACCTGTGTGTCTTTCCAATAAGAAAGCAGAAATTATCAATTTTATCAGTAATGATTACAAATCTACCACGGACAGTAACTATCATGCATATTCTATAAACTATTGCTAATATTGCTAATTGGAATGATAAGCCTGAAAGGTAGGTAAATTTATCCATACTCTTCTTCCCCCTCCCCCCCCCCTCCTGCTCCCTGCCAATCCTAGGGCTGGAACTCAGGGACGGGGCACTGTTCCTGAGCTACTTTGTGTTCATGGCTAAGGCTCTACCACTTGAGCTACAGCTCTATATCCTGTATTTTCTGAGTAGTTCATTGGAGATAAGCATCTCATGGATTTTTCCTGCCAAGCTGGCTCTGAATAGTGATCCTCAAATCTCAGCTCCTGAGTAGCTAGAAGTATAGGCATGAGACACAGATGTGCAACATTTTTATTTTTTGGATAGGACAAAATGAAGTTCAGAAGATTAAGTAACTGGGTAAATACCATTTTAGATAAGAAGTTTTGAAGACAACAATGGAACATATATATAGAGATAGATACATATATATATATATATATATATATATATATATATTTGACTAGGGTTTTGTTTTGATGTTTATTTTTACTAGCATTAAATAGTGGTTTTATTGTTATATTTACAGGCAGGCATACAAAGTACTCTTATCAAATTTTTAACCTAAATTGCTCTTTATTATATCTTTTCCCACTTGCCTCCTCCTTTTGGAGAGATTTTAGTGAAATTCATTCATACTCTTGTGTATATATAAAATGCATTTCTGTTTTGTTCACCCATAACCCACTGTCTCCACCTCCCCTAAACTACTGCTAGTTTACCTACCAATCAATCTCTTTTTCAAAATAGTAGCATGCTATTATTTTCTAATGGCTAGATTCTATATCTGAGTGGAACTATGTAATATTTGTCTTTCTGAACTTAGCTTATCACAACATTATAATCTCCAATTTGCTTCATTTCCCTGCAAATGGGAAAATTTTATTCCTTTTACTGCTGAATAGTACTCCATTGCATATGTGTACCACACTTTCTTTACTCAACCATTATTTATGGAGAATTTAGGCTGGTTCCACTTCTTGGTTATTGCAAATGATGCTCTACACATTGGTATGTAGATAACCTTTCTTGAATGTTGATTCACATTTCTTTGGATATATATCTGAGTAGCAAAGCAAGATTACTTTGCAGTTCTCTTTTTTTGTTTTTTACTTTTCAACTCTCTTTTAGTACTAATTTACTTCATTGTTATTATAGAGGTGATGTAGAGAGGGATCAGAATTACATGAGTCAGATAATGAGTACATTTACTTTTGAACAGTGTCTTCTGTTCCCTCCCTCTCTCCCAGTCCCTCCCTCCCATCTTCACCCATCAGTTGTATAGTTCACTTTCATCAATGTCGAGTGAGCTTCATTACTGCACTTTTACATCCTTTTCCCTCAAGTTCTGTACCCTCCCCCCAACTCTTACGAAGATGTACTTTTGGGTACACCATACATAAGGCCATTTGTGAGTATCTAGAATCCTGTACAATTGATCATACCCCATTATATTTTAGACGTAATTTCTGCATATGAGAGAAAATATGTACCGTTTATCTCTCTGAACTTAGCTTACCTCACTTAGCATGATTTATTCTAGTTCTATCCATTTCCCTGAGAATGAAATTATTTTATTTTTTCTAATGGCTGTGTAAAATTGTGGTTAGGTACCACATTTTTTGGATTCACCCTTATCTGGTATGGAGGAATCTGGGTTATTTCCATATCTTAGTTATTGTGAATAGTGCAGCAATGAGTATGGATGTGCAGATGTCTTTATCATATCCTGACTCATGATGTTCAATGTAGATGCTATGGAGTGTTATGGCTGGATCAGAGAGAAAGTCTATGTTTTGTTTCTGAGGAACCTCCAGACTGCTGTACTCCAGAGTGGTTGTACTACTTTACATTTCCATCATTACATTTCCTTTTTCCCCTACATCCCTGCCAGTATTTGTTGTTCAAATTCACAATGTTGGCCAATCTAATTATGGTGAGATGGAATCTCAGAGTTGTTTTGATTTGCATTTCCTTTGTGGCTAGGGATGACAAGCATTTCCTCATATTTCTTGCCATTCTTACCTCTTTTTCTGAGAAGTCTCTCCTTAGCTCCCTTGCCCATTTAGTGATTGGTTTCTTAGATTTGGGAGGGTTATTTTCTTGATGTCCTTGTATATCTTGGGTGTTAGGCCTTTGATATATTACTGGTAATGCTCTTCTCCCAGTTTGCTGACGACCTTTCTAGTTTAGTAACTATGGGTAATTCTCTTTTTAATTTCTTCATCATAGGGTTTTTCTCTCCAGTTTTTGGTAATTAAATCATGGTAAATATATGTGGCACAGATTTTGATTTATTACCCACCCATTTGTTTTGTTTTATTTGTTTGTATTGTACTAGAACTGAGGCTGGTACTGAGGGTCTCAGGGTCTCTCACTTGGCTTTTCTGCTGGAGCTCTACCACTTGAACCACACCTTTACTTCTGGCTTTTGGCTGGTTAATTGAAGATAAGAATCTCTTAGAATTGTTTGTTCAGGCTGGCTCTAAACTGTGAACTTCAGATCTCAGCCTTCTAAGTAGCTGGGATCATGGGCTGCCAATGTGCAACTTTATTACCTAGAATCCAGTTGAGTGACTCTAAATATATCCATAATGCAATATAATCATATGGCATATAATCATACCCAAATCTAGAATTTTTTGTCTTTCAAGATAAAGCTACTGAGATTCCTAAAATACGTGTGTTGGTCTGAATGATGGTATATTGGCATATCACATTTCTGTTCACTTTTATATTCTTGCCTATAAACACAAATACTTTCTTTTGTTCTTCAAGATTTTTTCTGTTGTCTTATCTTCAAGTTTGAGCATGAGTACTAATGTTACTTGCCTGATTCTCATCTCCTGAGCCATACCTCTGATCTATTTTCCCTTTTTTTGGCTTGTTATTTTGGATGCTAAGTCTTGTAGTCTTTTCTGCCTAGGATTGCTTTAAACCCAAATCCTCTCAGCCTCCCTTGTAGCCAGAATTACAAACTTGAGCCATCATCACTATATTTTTTTCTTTTGTTTAGTCAAACATGCTTTTGAAAACCTGTAGTTTTAATTTCAATTATTGTACTTTTTTGCTTCAGTATTTCTCTTTAGTTTCTTTTCAGACTTGTCAATTTCTTGATACTTCCATGTTTTCATATATAGTTTTCTTGGCTTTTTCCACATCTTACTTCAGTTCCTTGAAACAGTTTTTTAAGTCTTTGTCTAGTAATTCCAGGTCTGAATTTTTTCTTACATTGGAGACACTTTCCTCTCTCCTTGTGTGATATTTCCTAGAAATCACAATTCAAAACAAATACTTGGATTAGCCTTTGTGATCCAATTTAGATTATATGTCTTTCCCTTTCATCTACATCTACGTTTATTTCCAGTTTCCAGTAGGCATAATTAGGGTTAATACGAAGTACTAGGGAGACCAAATTTATTTTGGTTGTACCAAGTTTATTGACAAAAATTTATGAAACAACTTTTAGCAATATTGAATGACTCTACCAGGTTATAAATTAGTATAATTTGCATCTGAACATTCACTTGTGAACAATTGTCCCTTGCTGTCTGTAAATCCCATACCATGTCTACAGACTCAGCCAACTGCAGCTTGAAATTATTTGAAAAAATTATCCTAGGCACCACAAGTCATATCTGCAGATGTAACAAACTGAAGATTGAAATTTTCTGAAAAAATTAAGCCAGGCTTCCATGGCTAGTGTCTGTAATCTTAATTAGGAGGCTGATATCTAGAGGACCATGGCTAAAATACAGGTTTTTCAGAAACGTTCATTAGATTCCATCTTCAAAATACCAACAAAAAAGCTGGTAGAAGCATGGCTTAAGTTGTAGAGGTGTTAGAGTACCAATCCAGAAAGTATGAGACATTATGTTCCATCCATCCCAAGTACTACCAGACAGAAAGAAAGAAAGGGAAGAGAAGAGAAGAGAAGAGAAGAGAAGAGGGAGGGGGAGATTATTTGAAATATATAAAAGTTGCATCTATATTAAACATGTACAGGTTCTTGTCACTCACTGAACAAAATAATATAGAATCATTTATAGAGTACTTACATTGTATTAGCTATGGTAAATAATTTAAAGATACTTTAAAGATATGCATAAATTATATGCAGATATGATACAATTTATATAAGGGACTTAAAACACTCACAGAGTTATATATCCCTTGAGTATCATAGACTCAACGTCTCATAGTCACCAAGAAATAATTATAGTTGTGGGCCATTCACACATCCCCTGTGGTCTAACATTGTGTTAGATCCTGTGCACTAACAAACACAGCTGAATACTGACTACAGTTGCTTTTCAAAAACTATTTTCCTCAACTATTTTCAGTCTAACTCTGTGATTATCTCTTTGCCAGCTGCCCCAAAGAGATCCTCAGCTCCACTAGGAACTCATTGCAATGGTCGTCATCCTCAGCTGGACATCCATATTTTGACTATCATATTCTTAAGTAGAATTTTAAGCACAGTTCTGCTTTTTTCCATTCTTAGTAATCATGCAAAACAGATGTTCAGTCTCTCATGTATGGCCATGTCCTATTTTGGACACCAATTTGCTTTATATATCTGACTGTGTGTACACAGAAGTCTTTAATTTAAAACTTTATTCGAATATAATAAACAGGGTAATATGCCCCAGCATAAAAGTATAGCTTCCCAGTTCTTTTGTTTTTAGAAAATACCTAGGACAGAGGATGTACCTTGAGTGATAGAATGCTTGCCTAGCAATTGTGAGGCCGTGAGTTCAAATCCAAGTAGCACTAAGATAGGGAGAAGAGGAAGGGAGAGGAGGAGAGGAAGAGAGAAGGGGAGAGAGAGAAGAGTAAAAACTAAACACTTACAGAACCATATATAATTCAGAAATTACCAGCACCTTTTATAGTTTGTTTGGGGAGGAACATTTGGCCTAAGTTTCTATATAAGGCCCACAAAATCATTTAACACATTAAAAGGTATACAAAAGACTTCTCCACAGTTGCTCAAAGCCCATCTGCCCATTTCGATAAGATTGTATGGACTGTGAACTATATTATCTAAATGGCCCTTGGCAGTAAAAAGGTAGTATCACTCACTATTCGTTCTCTTGTCAGTATGTTAATATGCCTTATTATTTATAAAATTGAGTGATTTTCATATATAGTTTGAGCAATTTTCATTATCTTTTCTGCAAAATATCCATTCAAGCTGAATCCCTCATTTGTATGGAATTATTCACTTTTTAAAAATTGATTTCTCTGCATATAAAACCTTCAGTCATAATAATTATTAAAATCCTCAGTGTATTAAAAGAAAGGAGACAAATGGAGACCAATTAACAGTTTGCCGCATTTGAAACCCATTGAGCCACATGTGCAGATATTTATAGCCACAGGAAAACAAGAGATAGACACAAAAACCTGATTCGCTTGACACGATCATATTTTGGCACGTTTTGGCCTCTGATTGGCTGGAGGTTTTGCTGTCATGAAAGATCGGTTAAGATTCAGTTGCTTCATTACAACTGGTCATTCTTAGGTTAGATTTACAATTGTTACCAGACCATCTAAATTGTAGTCCATTAAATATAGATGCTACTTTGGAACAAACTAAATAATTTAACAACTGTTACTCCCTTAGCTTATAATGCTATACAATCGAGATTTTTATAATTGCTTTTATCTGTGAATTTTCTACCTCCTGTGCTTTTTGGGTTTTTTTTTTTTTTGGTCTTACTCATTAACTCTTTAGGATTTGAAGCATTTCTTGCAGAGCAGGTATGCAGTAGATCATTAGGATTGCATTCTCAGTTGACATCCTTTCCCTTCTCTCCCTTCAATACCTTGCAAATCTCATCACTAGCTTGTAAAATTTCTGCTGCAAAGTCTCAGGTGAATTGGGATACCCTCTAGAGTGTGCTCGTTTTTTTTCTTCTCTTGTAGACCTTCAAGTCTTTTTTATCTTCAATATCTAACAGTCTTCTTATAAGGTATCTTGGATGGTCTGGGTTGGGTTAAATTGATTGGTGAACTTTTACCTTACTATTTATATCTTTCTCTAGGTGCTGGATGTTTTCTGTTTTCTGTTTTTTTTTCCTCTGAATGAACTTTCTACATTTTTTTTTTTTTTTTTTTGGGTCCAGTCATGGGGGCTGAACTCTGGGCCTGGGTGCTGTCCCAGTGCTCTACCACTTGAGCCACAGCGTCACTTCCGGCTTTTTTTCTCTTTTTTTCTGATGTGGTGCTGAGGAATCGAATCCAGGGCCTCAGGCATGCAAGGCAAGCGCTCTACCACTGAGCCACCTTCCCAGCCCCTACATTTTTGATATTCTCAAGTCTTTGAACCTTGATGACTTGAATGTTTATTCTTCTAATACTGCCACAGAGATCCTGTGAGCTCTTTATCTTCCTTCCCCATTCTTCTAATTGTGCAATTAAAGTACATTGTTATTAAGCTCAACAATTCTCTGTTCTGCTGAAGCTCTCTTATGACTCACTTTTTTCATTTTGCTAAGAATATTTTTCAGCCCAAGAATTTCTGTTTGACCCATTGCAGCAATGATACTCACAGGCACTATATTGGAAATGAACTTTACAACTTTGGGGTGAGGGGAATGGAGGAATGGGGGGAGTGGGGAAGGGAAGAAATAATAAGAGAAAAACAATGGAGGGGGTAACCATGCTCAACAAGAAGTGTACCCATTACCTTACACCTCACTGTAACCCCTCTATACAGTATCTTTACAATAAAATAAGATTTAAAAGAAGAATTTCTGTTTGACTTTGAAAGATTGTCAATTTGTTTTAAAAAGTTTCTTTTTTTAAAAAAAGTATTGAAACATTTGTGTTTTGTTAAACTTGAATTTCCTTAAAGCTGTTGTTTTCCATACTGATTGTTGCTGGATCAGTTTTAGCATGAGGTGATATCGTTTCCAGATAGTTCTTCATACTTGTTGACCTGTGATACTGATGGCTATTGAAGGACTAGGTATTTAGTCCAGTCTTTCTAATCTGGTTTGTTTAGTCCTGGTTTCAGGAAATTCTCTGGACATTGCTTATTTTTTCTGAGACCTTAGTCATTTCCCCTGTTTTAGTACTGGATGGTACATCTATCCATATCTGCCATTTTTTTTTACATACTGTCATGTTTTCAGTAACAGTGGGCAACCAACCAGGGTTTATTCTAAATAGACTATTGATGTATTTATTGTTCAGAAGAAAATAGGAGAGTACCTATATAAAGTTTGTCTTCACAAGCCTCTCTCTGGGGTAGAACCAGATGTTTCACAAACACCAGCCTATGGTCAGATGCTGCAGCATTCCTATCAGTTCTGTGTGGTCACTATGGATAGACCAGTCCCTGGATTCTTTGTCCTATCTGTGGCCACCAATGCAACTAACATGTCACACCTTGAACCCATCATCCACCAAGACTAGTATGACACTTGGATAGGATCAAGACCAGTGCTGTGAATAGTGGTCACTCCTGAGGTGGTCTCATGGCCTAACACTACTGCAGCAAGCTACAATGATAGATAATAGCTGGAACAGAAGCCAGTCAACTGGGGCTACATATCTTCTCCTGACACTGGACCTCTTTCAGAGATTCCAGTCTGGTTGAGCAATGGAAGCTATTGGGATCTATCTGGTATTCAGTTGTACCAACCTAGCACCAAGTTCCAGTGCAAAGTCTTGTGCCTACTACTATATCCTACTGCCAGTGAATAGAGTTTTGCATCATGATATAAAGCTGAAATAATATTAGTGAGAACTGTCCCTTTGTAGGAAAAGCTGAGTGTCTCACAGCTGCAAGAACCTGAAAAGTCACAGGAGTACATGGAGGCCCATGCCACAACTGATGGTGATGCAGACAAAGATAGAAGTCCATATCTCAGGGACACTGGCCAATGTCTGATGTCAGGACTCTTTTGGAATCTCATCCGTGAACACTTGCTTGGTGATAGCTGTGCTATGGTTGGGGGGTAAGATTGAGTGGTAGAACAGTCCCTGGCCAAAGTTTGGTATTAATCTGGGTCATACCTGAGTTTCACACCCTTCTTAACCTGTCTGGTTTCAGGAGGAGGGTGGGTATGCTCCATGTTTGCTCCAAGGCTAGAGCAGATGCAACAGAAACACAGGTCTGTCCCAACCTCTGCTTCAAGCCAGGCTGGCCTAAAGACACCATCAGTAAGCTCTGACCATAGTACAGAGCTTTCAGTTTCTATCAGGTATTACGATTGAGCCAAGTATACCTATGACTTTACTCTAAGACTAAGTGCTTGCCTTCTTGTCATGCTACCCAGCATGCTGATTCTTTCTACCCAAACTTAGAGAAATAGAGATAGTTAGCTGCCTTCCCTACACAGATACAGTGACTGTGTCCATGGGTATTAGCCTGGAGGTAGGGTGGGCCTTTGTTCAGCACTGAGTTTCCAGTTTAGGGCTTGGACTTATATCTTGTCTGCCTCTAGTTGTAGGTATGTATCACTTTTCTGGGCTGCCTAGTGTGACATAGACAACTCTTTGCTTTTTGCCTTCAACGTGTCTTTCCACTTACATATACTAAAATCAGGCAGAATGGGCTCACATCTGATCGCCTTAGCTCTTAGGAAGATTTATTTAGGTATGAATGCTTTTTATTTGTGCTGTCTGTATGGAGAGATCCCTGGAGAATTTTGCTGAGATGCCATTACACTCTGTCTTTTCCAATTATAATTTTTTGAAATTCTTTTATGACAATTTTAGAAGTATTCCCTTAACAGTTTAAACATGAATAACATTAAGTAAAAGAGCCCTAGACTGGTTATTACCTAGTGATATTTAGTATTATTTCTACTAAAATATTAAATAACATTTTCTGCTTGTGAGTAGATATGTAAAGAATTAAGTGTCTACCCAAGTAACCAATCTGCAAGATTAATTCTGTCTAATTAGGCAGACAGGAGGAAAAGACTATGTGCTTATTCAGTATAAGGACTTTCAAAGTAATGTTTGAATAAAGGATTGCTTCATTTTATCATAATTTCCATGGCAATAAGCCTTCCCTATGGTGATGACTAACAGATGTCCTTGTATGTACCTGAACTCATTAGGTTAACTTACAGCTAGTTGTTGGTCTCACAGAAGACATTGCTATTGGACAAAGCGACATTCACCTAAAACCTTCTTGATCTGATTACTCAGTGAGTACATTTCCTTCTCCTATATTTGTTTCTGAGGTGATCACTCATTCCTAGTCAGATCAGTTAGGTCAACAAGAATGTTTTCCTCTCAGGTGTTTTGGTTGTGATAACAAGAAAATAAAAATCTTCCATTTGGCATGTGGTGCTATAATTCTGATCCTTCAAGGCACCACAAAGAGGAGCATAAAACAGACAGGAAAACAGTAGAAACTAGATGAAAAAAGATGTCCAAGTCTTCAAGTCATCCCCAGAGCCCTGAATATACATGTTTCTAAAGATGATTATGTTTTCCTGCTCTTTTAGTATGAGTCCATTCTCAGATTTTCTTTGTTGTTTGTTTGTGAGCTGATAAAACATCTTTCTTGGCTGGAAAGGTGGCTCAGTGGTAGAGTGCTTGCCTCCCATGCATGAGACCCTGGGTTCGATTCCTCAGCACCACATAAGCAGAAAAAAGCCAGAAGTGGTGCTGTTGATCAAGTGGTAGGGCTCTAGCCTTGAGCTGAAGAGCTGAGGAACAATGCTCAGGCCCAGAGTTCAGGCCTCAAGACTGACAAAAATAAATAAATAATAAATAAACATCTTTCTTATCCAGACCAAATTCAAGCAGACTTTCTGTCACTTACAGTTAAGAGGCCTACCTTGATGACACTGTGTGTGGTTTCTTGCACAGTATTTGTCAAGTATAACTTCATCATTCCTTCCATATCTCTTTTCCTCCACACTGTAGTCTCTATGCAAATAGCATCAGATTGTAAATTGTTCCAGTCACTTTCATAGCACCTAGAATAATTCTGATTTATTAGTACTCAGTAATATTGAATGATTGAATACATAATATAAGTCAACTACTTTTTCAACTATGTCCTCAAAGGTTTTAGTAACAACACCATGAAGCTATTTTTAGTGTGCGTGTGCTCTTTCAAAGAGGTGTTTCAAGGTGCATATATTGCAATGTGCTGCATCTTCCACAAAATTGGGCAGTATTTATAATTTCTAACATGAAGGAAACTAATGCCTATTTCTTTGCTATTTGAATTCAGGCAAATTGTTTCTCTGAGCCGTGGTTTGCTTATGAGTGGAAAATGCTTACCTCAAAGTAGGCACTTGCAAATAACATGCTCTTGGTAAACAGATTTACTACCAGTACAAAAGAAACTAACTAGATACATAGGAGGGAAGAGGGAACACTCAATAGGTTCAAAAGCTATGTGCTTGAGTGGACAAAAGCATAGGCCAGGGCTGCATAACACTGACATTTTTATTAGAATTCATTTGTAACAAATGGAACTTGTGTCAGCAAAGAACTGATTTTCATACAGACTTCTTTCGCCACCAATGTAACGAAGTAAGAAAATAAAAAGCACGCCTTTCATTCTGTAAAACATTTACGCGTACTACTAATTAGAGGTAATTGTATTTTTTTAACAAGCCATTTTACAAGTTATTTTTTTAAGTTTTCAGTCTATGCATCCAAAACGAGAGCAAAGAACACAACTGTTTTTATCTTTGTAAAGACACTCCAAGCTTGGATGGCAAAGCCACATAACGGATGGATAGGATGGACCTGTAGCCTTCTGATCTCTGCTGGAGTATCAGGGCACCCATAAACCCAA
Organism: Dipodomys spectabilis; assembly: GCF_019054845.1. Classification (NCBI taxonomy): domain Eukaryota; kingdom Metazoa; phylum Chordata; class Mammalia; order Rodentia; family Heteromyidae; genus Dipodomys; species Dipodomys spectabilis. Next base: position 20,649,376 of record NW_024870775.1, read on the forward strand.
ATGAAACAATAATCCAAAAAGAAAAACCAAACAAGAAGAAAACACTTAAGAAGAAGGACTGAAAAACCAAAAAGAAACAGGACAGGAAAAATATGAGCACAGATGCACATCTTTTCTCTGTGCATCACTGCACATAGTTTTTCTCTTTCCTGTTTCTGTGTTGTGTTATTTACATACACATAAATGAATTTCTGAAGCAGTTTCTTACAGATGGGTTCAAGTAATAACATTATTGGGTGTAGAATCAATAGGGCAGTGCATAGTACAAAGGTAGAGAAAGTGCAAAGTTCCCTAGAGGCCCTTCCCTCCCCTGGCTGTCCTTGCCATTGTCTAACCATGCAAATAATTTTTAAAAAAGAGCTAAAATAAAGTTCTGTACAAATCACTTTTTATATATTTTGATTTTTTTTACCATTGTAACTAATTACAAAATTATACATAACTACACATACATAGGTAAATAATAGCACCGTACTGGTTATGAGGATGAACATAACTGGAAACTTGAAAGTCGATGAGAATGTTAGATAAAGATGTTTACCAGGGAAATTAAAACCTTGGATGGTTATACAGAAAAGTTACAGAGTGGAATGCACATCAATGACAGTAAGGGAGTTAGTTCTAGAAACAGCTCTTGAACAGTCAGATTTCTGGAATAGTCTCCGCCTCATTCATCTATGGTGTGTATCCCATTCATGAACATCTTTCCCTCATTCTTTCTGCCATGGGGGCAGGCTTGGTTTTTGTTGTTGTTGCTTTTCAGGGAGACAAATTGCTCATGGGCCAATTGTTCTGGTGTGCGATACTGCATCATTTCCCCATGTGCAGCATGGCGTGTGTGGATGATGTGATGTCTGACACCCCCCCCCCCCTTGTTTCACTAAAGGAAAGTTACAGCACTGAGTAATCTGGCACTTGGATAAATCTTCAAAAGATAACAACCTAAAAGAAAACAACAACAGACCCACATAGTGCACATTCTTCTCTGGTTCTGATGAAGGTTAGAGAGTCTCATTCTGAGGTAGCCTTCTAGATACTATTTTTTTTTTTAAGTATTATACATATATATAGTTTTTTCTTTTTTCTTTTATTTATTTTTTTCTACAAAAGTGCTCAAATACGATGCTTGCAAGTGTTTGGTCTCTTGGATTTCACTCTGCCAGTTGATGGGTTAAAAAAAAAAAAAAAGTGAAAACAAACATCCATTCATTCAGCACATCCTGGAAGCTAAAACCTAACCCAAATGGAACTATATTGAAACTCTTTTATTGGTCTTAAGATTTTTCTGAGGTTTCCCTAAAGTTATGGAATCTATGGCCAACTAATGCCACCACCCACAGCTTCCTAGAAAAATACTGTTGGAAGATTTGGGGGAGGTCTATAATATTTATTTCCCTTTCAGAAAAATTCCAGCTACTTGTGGACTATCCAGTACATCCCAAAGTCACCAGTGATGCTTGTTACTAAAGTACGTTTGGTGCAGTTACTGCATGTTCCAGAACTGATTTGGAAAGGATTATAAATAAATCAATAGATTTTTTCTTTTCCTGATGTTGAGAGATTAGGAACAGAAGGGCCCTGATTATCCAAGTGCTTTGGGCTGGTACATTTGCTAACATCCCCGACTTGGTTGAAAACTAGGAATGCATATTATTCAAAGAGTTTTTGTACATGTGGTAAACAGATAATGCTTTAATTCAAAGAGTAACAGATACGAACACTAATGGAAATACGAACCAAAAGCTAAAAAAGAAAGTCTATTAAAATAGGCATCAATTATAAGGCACTCTAAATGCAAAACTAAAACTAAAACAAAACAAAGTACAGCACTTCCCAGGAATGCTGTATGCCACAAAATGCTTCTGACTGAAGGAAGTAACATGAGTTTGGCTTTGCCCCTGTTACATATCATAAATGCAAATTTCATAGCACATACTATAGACAATATACGATTGAATACAATTTTTTTTAAAAAAACAACTTGATAGCTGATATATTACAACATTCTCCCCTCCCAAAGGGATTTGCACTGACCTTTTTCCACATGCACACCTCGTAGATATTTAATAATCTTTATTGCACTAGAGTGTTAGTAATATTGAACTTCATTGGAAGCCTGGCTAACAAAATGGTATTTGTGAATATGTTGGGGTCGGTGGGGTGGGGGGGGGGGGCGGATCTTGGGTATAACAATAGGGGGTGAGGTTTGACCATCATTGATGTGCATTCCTCATTTCCCTTCAAAAATAAAAGTTGTGATATTAAGAAATACCAATATGTTGTAAAATTAAGAAGCAACTGAAAAAAGATGTTTACATTGGCTTTTCTACCCTTCAGAAAACTAAATCATGGAAGAACTGAATGATAGCTAACTCTGTCTTTGTATGGATACTATACATACATAGACATCCTTATGTAAATATGGATATATATGTATATATGTAAGTAGCAACTTTATACTTTGCGCTTCCCTGTTGATTCCAAAACCACAACAAAACTTGGCTTTGATTATTTGAAGAGAATAGGCAATTGCTCATCGGTTAGAACTAAACAGAAGTCTAAAAAGTAACAGTTGCTGAATCTGAGACTGTAGATTAAGAGTATTGCACAAAAATGTGCAAATTTTCAAATTCTTTGATATTTCTACAGGATATTACAGGTAACAGTTCTACAGCTTAAAAAAAAACTCCCTACAATTTGGAAATAAAAAAATGAAGAGTTATGTAACTCATTTTAAAATTCACTTTATCGAATGATACATTTTGTTAAAAAAAAAAAGTTTACACAGTTAGAAATGAAACACAGGTCAGCAGTATCTTTACAATACTAGAAAACTAAATCAAGGACTTTCTTTTTTTTTTTTTAAACATTCCCCACCCTGACCCCTAAAATGTAATTATGAGCAGTATGGTGGGAAGGGCAATGGAGAAGCAGAGTCGATCTTACTGTAAGAAGCCACACCAGCGAACCCCTGTATGAACTGAAACTCGCTGGCCAATCTCTCTTTGTATCTTATCAAGCAATCCTGAACAGGATGATGGTTCTTTGCTGTGAGTTCTTCTGTTATTTTGAATCCTTGAGGTATCTGTAAATAAAATCCTCCAGATTCCTCGTAAGTCAGGATTCTCCTTATTTTTTTTTTTTTTTCAGGTTAGATTATTAAACTGTGAATGCTTGGTCCAGTTGGAGGAGTTTGTTTTAAATTTGTTTTGTGTGTAATAGTTCCACTAAGTGGTTGTTAGCTAGAAGTTAAGAAGGACTTCTCAAATGCCCTGTATGGCTCAGAAGAGACTCCGTGGATATTGAAGGGCCTGTAGTAAAAATCCAGAAAGGGTCAGGGGTTTCTATGTTGCATAGTGATCAAAGCTGCCCAGGTATTCAAGTGCGGCTCGATAGCAGAACTGGTACTGATCCTGCAGGAGACAGAGCATGGAGACAAGAGGACAGAGTACTGTGAGTAGATCATAATAGAAAAAGAAAAAAAAAAGCATTACAAATATAGGAGAAGAAAATCATTACTTTCTTTAATCAATTCAACCCAATGACCAATCAGTGAGGGTACAAAAAAAAAAACACAATTAGCCACATGGGGTGTTTATTAACTTCACCAATCAATTTGACTAAATATAGTCTCCTAACTCCAAGTAGTGCAAGCTTCAGTGAAGATTATCTTCCAGACAAAGATGCACTGTTTGCCAAGTAGTAACAACCAGTTACCACCCCGCCACTGAGCATACTAATTGCTTAGGTGCTAGGGTCATCTTTTATGTTTGTGATAACTGTTTCTCAGTTTGCAAACTGAGAAAATCTAACATTAAAAAAATGGGGTTTGGGTATAGTGATGCATGCCTGTAATCCTAGCTACTGGGGAAGATATGTAGAATTGTACTTTGAGAACAGCCTTGGGCCAGAAACATATGACCATATCTGAAGAATAACTAAAATGGACTGGCTCAAGTAGTAGAATGCCTGACTAGCAAGCACGTAGGCAGAGAGTCCCAATCTCAAGACTGGCCAAACAAAACATCAACTACTGTTTGAAGGATAGAGATGAGGGGAAAACAGAATGCTGGAGGGTGGAAAATGATGAAATATGCAGCATCTATGAATGAAACACAAAACTCCCTGAAAATGATGATAGGGAGAAGCAGGAATGAATTACTTGATCCAACGAAAATGCTGTATATGTATGTGTACCAATACCACTGTGGAAACCCTTTGGACAATTATTATACATTTGAACTAAAGAAAGACAAAAATATAAAACAGGTCCTTTCCAGGGAAAGGACACGAGAGGGCGGCTGGGAAACAGAGAGGGCGATGGAGGTTGAATATGGTGCAAAATTCTTCCTGTACATGTATGAAAATGGAACAATGAAGCCTGTTGAGATTGGTGAGAGGAGGGTTGAGTTTGATTAGGACTCTTGAATATATTACATGCATAGATGGACATATTAGGATGAAATCCCTTTCTACAACAAAAATGCAAATAAAAAATTTTGCGGGGGGGGATAAATGCAAATTGTCCTGAAGGAAATCTGGATTTATGTTTTCTGTGTTACTGCCACCTGAACTAGAAGAACAAAACAATTTAAAAAAAAAAAACCTTCAAATTCTGATGCGATGATCCTTACTGTTTGCAGTACAAGTTATTCTCTATCATTTCTGATAGAAGCAGTCCAAAGGCAGCTGGTGAGGAGCACCAAGCATACAAACCCTTGGGCATAGGGCTTGGAACTTCGAAGCTTTTCATTTCTGAAAATGGCATCAAAAGGTTGACTGCCCACATAAAAATATACCTGTGCCATTTGGCCTAATTCAGTGTGATTGCAAGTTGTCTGTTCTAGAAAGGCCCACACCAGACTTCAGCAGCATGATATGTGCTCTTTTTCCGACAAGGAAGAACACTGTTATGACAGAATTAGTTGGAGCATTGTTGGGGAGAAGGAAAAATTACAATTTACAGATGACTTTAAGGAGGAGAAAAAGTAAGATTTTCCCCATAAAAGAAACATCTTTAGTAGCCAATGCGGCTGAAAGTAGATAGCTTCTATTTTGCTTAAATGTGCATTTTTCCACAATAAAAATGGTAATGTGAAATAAATGGTGTTTGCTTCCCCATCTGGTCACAATGAGTTGCTTGGCTAAGGGTAAAAGATTTTTAAATGTTCAATTTCCCTTTGTCACCTCCTCTCTTCCAAATACCTGTGAAGTTTGTCAGGTTAACATAATCTTGTGAGTATTGCAGGCCAAACACATACTATTTTTAAATCCAAGTCTAGAAGATATTGTGAGTGCTTAATTAAAGAACACATATAAATTGTAGGATCTGATGGCTGCTTGAGGAAACTAAACACTGTCACTTAATACTATACTTCAAATTTATCAATAAACCAGATTGTCTAAATCTTGGACTCATTCTGAGAAATTACAATATCAATTAGTAGAATGGACAATGGTAGGGTACTTTCTCTCAATTTATTCGGGATCCAAATATTTAAAATAGGTGATCAAGAAATGAAATATAAAACAGTTGATGCTTCTGTAGGCATACAGAAAGAGAATGTGTGAATACTATGTGCCAAATATGCTTTTTAAATACTTGTTTACAAAAGTATATTTTATATACTTGCATATAAAATGGTATACTATCAATATTAATGCACATGTAATAAAATATGTGAATCTGCCATTTAACAGGTCAAACGGGGGTAACAAAGTATGATTCAATCTAATGCAGAATAACACATAATCACCACAAGCCTAAAGATGCTGATAATGTCATCCCATATAAAGAGAGGCAAATGAGATTAAAATAAATTAAACAATCTCCTACTTTTACCACAGTATTTTGCATCTAGTATTGTGTGTTCTTGGTCCCTCTGCTGAAATCTAGGCTCATGAGATGACAAACAACATGGAGATTTTTCTCACCTCTGTCTGCACCATGGCTGGTCGTTGTGTTCTTAACATTTTGACAGTTTGGAAGATGTCTACAACTCCTTCATATCTCATTCTTTCCAAAACAATGCTCAGTGTTATGAAGACACCAGTTCTTCCAACGCCCGCACTGCCAAATAATAATGAGATTGCTCATAGTTTTGATCCATTGGATTGGAGTTACATATGCTTTCACCAGCTTTTCCTTCCAAAGTTTCTCCACAGCACTATCAAGTTAATGTGGAACTGAGTTCACCACCTGATTCCCTCTTGGGAGAGTGTGTTGTGAGAACATATGAGAATAAATAATTAGGATTCAGTCTAACATAATGCAATGACTTTCCAAAATGGTACAGAAACCTACTTGGGATAAAAATAAATGGCTAAAAGTGTGAGTTAATAAGTATGGGTGAAAATCCTATAAGTGGAGATCCTGAAACTGGTCCTTGCCTATGCTGGAAGCAAGAAATAATTCAGAGTAAGGTGGGACAAAATGGGCCTGCTTAACTCTTGTAATGCGTTAGTCACTTGGTAATTAGTCTGTGTAGGGGGTTTTGTCACTTAAACCCTCATGGAAGTATGTAACAAGGCAAATATTTAGTTAAAATACTGATGCAGGTTTAGATAAATAAAATTCAGGAGTGGGGGTAGGGGAGGGAGAAATTGGGGAGGTGGGGAGGAAAGGGATAGTAGGGGAAAAATAAAGGAGGTGGTAACACCCAGTCCCAAAGAAATTTAGGTTCCATGGGTTCCCTTATTTGCAATAATTAGCATCCATATAGGATAATCTTATCAGAGGAGCTGAAAAGCTCAAAAACCGTGTACAAATAACCATAGAAGTTGATGCTAAGTGAAATGAACGCCAAAATATGAACATGAGAGGTCTGTCTTTAATGTTATTGGTTTAAGTGTACTATGTGATTTTATTATTTTTTTGTTGTTGTTTTCTTTGTATGTTCTTTCCCCTATGGCATATACCATTGTCACTGTACTCAATTTTGATATTCTGCATCTTGTATATACATATGTCTAATCTGGAGAGAGGAAGGGGAACAACAAAACACTGAAACAAGGACACAGGATGACCCATTGCAATGAAGATACCTACTGGACAATATATTGGAAATGAACTTTACCACTTTGGGCAGTGAGGGGGGCAGGGAGAAAGGAGTGTGGGAGCTGGGGGAGGGAAGGGATAGTGGGCAACAAGGAAGGGAAGGGGTAACAATGATCAACAATGTACTCATTGCCTTAGTCAGGTAACTGTAACCCCTGCGTACAGCATTTTCACAATAAAATAAAAATTTAAACAAAGAGGGGGTAACAATGCTCATTAAGAAATGGACACATTACCTTGCTCATGTAACTATAACCCCTCTGTACAGTATCTTTACAATAATATATATATATATATATATAAATTTATATATAAAAAAGTAAAATTCTACACAATGTGATTTTTTATATAAGAGGATTTTTACTTAGTGTTCAGGAAGGTCTGTGAATATCCTGTACTTATAGATTGTGAAAATGCCCTATTTTGCTTCATTTCACAAGGCTCATAACTTTCGACGGGTTCTGAATCTTTAATCTACAAAACAGCAACCTTTAGTCTAAAAAAACCGAGCCACTGATTTGTGCATTTATCTGTTGGTTGGCCAACAGGTAAAACTCCAATTGTCTTTGTACCACATTTACAAGGTTTTGGGTTTCTCTCAGTTGTCTTTACTATTTTAAGATAATTCCAGAAACTTCACAGCAGTAAGAAAGAAAATTAATTCATAGCTCTTGTACACTCAAGTAGGAAGCATCTGGAGGTTTAGGTAATGAGAAAAACAGTGCATAATCTGAAAAATCCCTACATTTTTGGATCCTAATTAAATGGCATGTGCAACGCTTGGGCACAGGCTGTAGAAAATGGATGGAGTCATTTACTTGGTGATGTAGCTGACAGGCATATATAAATAGTGTGTCCTTTTATAAACCTCAATTTCTAAGAGTTTAAGGAGAAATATTAAGTGAGGCTTTGAAACCCAAGGGTACTCCTTAATAAAACAGCTGAACTCCAATGAAAGCCAAAGTTTCTGATAAGGTGGAGAGGATGACCTTAAAAGTCCTTTTAACCTTGAAAGTCTTCTGGTCTTGAAAGACTGTGATTTACAACTTTTTTTGTTGAATGGGCTAAGCACTCCAGAATCTCACTTTGATTGATCATTCAAATGTAACCAACAAAGTGTTTTTGGCTTTCTATTAAGTACTTTCAAGTAAAGAACAGGCATTGGCCTAGTAACTTCTGCATTTAACTGTCCCATATTATGATATAAATAAGATAAATAAATATGATTAATATAAATATAACTAAGATAAATAAGTTACAATATAAATATTTTCAGGACTTTCCTACAGAAAACACCTAGAAGTATTCAAGATATGTTTATGATATATGAATGCTATCTCAGCATTTATAGTAAAGACAGTTCAAGTCATTTTGTGATGACAAAATGATGACAATACAATAGAAAATAACAATACATCTGCTTATAGGACTTTCTAAACACAGGGTGCTTAAAATATATTTTTCCTTATAGGTCATATTGAAACGGCTTAAATAAGCACTTGGGGATACTATGTGCAAAATTCAAAGAAACATCAGTATTTCTAGCTCAGTACAAAATATCCAGTTTCTGAATATTTCAGTCCATGTGTCACTTCCTACAGACTCTGGTTGTAATTTTGTGTGTGTGTGTGTGTGTGTGGTTGTGGGGTTTGACGTCTGGGCCTGGGCACTGTGCCTTAGCTCTTCAGCTCAAGGCTAGCGCTCTACCACTTGAACCACGTTATCACTTCCGGTTTTCTAAGTGGTTTATTGGAGATAAGAGTCTCACAGACTTTCCTGCCCAGGATGACTTTAAACCCCAATTCTCAAATCTCAGCCCTCAGATTACCTAGGATTATAGGCATGAGCCACTGATGCCTGGTTGCACAAAAATTATTAATAGTACAAAACAAATGTATTTTTCATATAATATATCATTACTGAGAATCTTAGGGATCAGAGGGAAAAAAGGTAAAGCCTAGAGAAATTTTCCTATTCTCATAGTGTTATACAATAGAAGAATTAGGACAAGAACACGTCTTGAAGTTCAACTTTTATATTTGTTTTATTTGTGATCATGAATTCCATGTATCACTAAGTACTATAGTGTGGTTTTTAAAAATGAAACCCTGAAGCAAAATACATCTTTTCTTTCACATCATTTTGAAGATTTTGACCATAAAAATATGTAGACACTAAGATTTCAGTCTCCTAGAATTCAGAAATATACTAGTTTAAATAAATTACTTGTATACTTTTCATTACAGTTTTTTTTACAGTGATTTCTAAAGCACTAAAGTTATATGGAATGACTAAACCATTTACTTAGTATTTCTATTAAGTTCATTGAGTTAAATTATAAAATGCTGTAGAAACTGTTGAAAATAATTAAATTGAAGGTGCTTCATTTTCTGGCATAGCAACAATTTTCAAGCAAATTGCATTTTTAACTGAGGTACCATTCTAATCTCTTATTGACTGATAAGAATTAGTATTGTCATTAAGGCTTGATAGCTATTTATAGTGTTTCCAAGAAGACAAACACAAGAGATACAGAGAAGTAGTTATAAGTGCAATTCTTTCAAAGCAGAGCAAGTAAAAAAATGATTACCACAATAAATTATTACTCTGGGATATACCAACTGTTCTCAGTAAGGCAAACTGACAAGGAAACTAGTTTTCCTTGTTTGTTTTTTTAAGAAAAGGTAATTCATTTTTGGTTTTTTTTTTAAAGGGGTAAATTTTAGGGATTAAAATATTTTATTTTATGGAAAGAACAAGAAGTAAATCTTGACATTTCACAATGTATTTGGCTACATAGATTCTCTACAAGAAATGTGTATAAAATGTAACCAGACAACACTTAGTTTTAAAGTGGCCATTGCATTAATCATAAATGTAAAGCTGGTATTCGTGATTCTTACCTGCAGTGGACTGAAATGGGTCCATCTTGACCAAACTGCTCCTTTGTTTTATGAACTTGGCCGATGAAGTCAATAAATCCTTCTCCAGACTTTGGCACTCCTTGTTCTGGCCAGTCAGTGAACTGGAACTGCCTCACTGTTCGGGACTGGCCGTCCTTTAGAGGGAAAGCCACATACCCGGCCACAGGAGCGGGTGCCAGGAGGATTCAGCAAGCATGCAGACCACAAGAGCAATAATAATATATATACACATAGTTTGTTTGTTTGTTTGCCAAAAAGGAAATGGGTAGAAAAAGTTAGGAAATCATTCAATTGGAAAGTTAACTCTGTGTGTCTTATCTGCTCCTAACAGTGTCTATGTTCATATCTATTTAAATTATGAGTATATTCACTGCAATGCCCTGTCAAAGAGCTAACTTTTCTGCTAGAACTTTGTAGCTATTGACTCTTAGCAAATGCTTTTGAGACCCAATGGATCATGTCTCCATTCTTTCTAAAATAGGACATAGATACTCTAATTTAGAAACAATAACTTCATGTTGAAAGGAGTATCTGGGCATATCATCTAGCCCAGAGGTTTTGATAACTTCACCGCTGCCATGCCTGCTTATTTCTGGCATTGTCAAATGACAAATGGTGATATTTAAAGGAATCGACATAGACCGCTCGTTGCTTTTAACCTAGATGCCCTATATGTGTCAGAGGTATGCAGCATCTACGCATGCCAGGACATACAGCATGTGCCACGTGATGATAATGCAACAGAAAGTGAAACACCCCTGAAGGAGATCAAAGATATTTTTTTGGAAATAAATGCCCTCTGCTGTAAAAAAAGGTTTTCTGGCTGACCATGGGAACTTAGTACACCAGAGGAGGCTTTTACACAAACAACCCAAAGGGCAGGGGGAAAAAAAAAAGAAATAAAACAAACCAAGACAGATATAAGAGGAATTTTTCTTTTCTAAAGTGACCAGGTAAAATTGCTCTGACTCAGGAAATATAATGGTATAAAAGAAGATAACTGAGGCACTTCTGATTCAGGAATTTTTTTTGAAACACAGGAAGAGCTAAAGGAACCTTTTCTTTCCAAAATCAGAGATAACAACAGTGCCCATCTAATTTCTCCTTTGACAAATCAGAGAAAAGGGACAGCCAAACTGCTTCTTTCGCTAGAGGAATCATCCTTTTTTTCCCCCGCCCTTGTTAACATCCTTTCTCTTTCAATATCTTTTTTAGAGACAGGCATGCAAATTCCCAATGTCACGGTCTGAGACTCAATCTGTCTCAACCACTAACATTAAGAAGATAGGTGGGCTCAGTTTAAGATTAACATTTATGAACTAGCCTAGTGTCTCTCAGGGTCTCAAGGTAGATTCCTGACTAACATCATTTGGGGATGGAGATAAAATAGGAAGATCACACCATTTTTTTTTTTTTGACAAACGGGTACAGAAATAACTATCCCTAAAATCAACTTCTGTATGGTTACTATGGAAGCATGATTTACTTTCCTTGACTCCTGGAAAAGGTTTGGAAAGCACAGAAAAGAGAGCCAAAGGCTAGGTAATGAAGATTGGTTCAATCCAAAAGTCCTGGAGATTCCATTTCTGAAATCTTACTTTTAGTCACAAGAAGAGTCAGGTGTTCACACTCTACTTTTTAGAGGAGAGATGACTGCCTGACTTCATTTACAGGTTATTTGTTTAAGAACACTGAAGTCTCCAGTGCCAAGTTGCTTTCTAAACCGAGGAGACTAGATTAGAAGCACAGCAGGAACACAAACAGTAGGTGTTTGTGGTAGCTAAGAAAATGATATAAGCATGGGGAAATTAAAAAAAAAAAAAATATATATATATATATATATATATATAATGTGAATAAGTTTCAGCTTTTGGCTTATTATGGTCAGTTTTAATTTGGTAATAGTGGGTGTCGTAAAGGTGATATCCTATACTGGTAGAGTTTGTCTTTTAGTCTCTGTCATCAGAAATACTTGTTGAGTTTATTTCTAGGGCACTTAAAAGTTGCATTCACATACTTAACTTCAAATGCTGAAAGGATATTTTAAAGAACAAAAACAAATTCAAAAGAACCAAAACAAAAATAAGAGGGCAGATAACTAAGGCATGCTTGCTTGGAAAACTAAAAAATGAGACCTAGGAACTTAATGGCTATCTTGAGTGCAGTCACCTTTAGGGTAGTTAATATTTTAGACTTTCTAGGATTAACAGGCTTGTCACCTGGGCCAAGGCTTTCATTAACCACTTTCTCTCTCTCTTTAAGTCAATAGCCAGAGTCAGGCTTTGGGGATTAGCAGAAAATGTACAAACACGAGTTTAGAGAAAGCTACTTTCCAGCAAAAACAATGGATACAGCCCATGGCTCTATCTTCAAGTTTTATTCAACCCACCCACTGTGACAGTTCCCAAAGTAAAGCAGGACTTTGATGTAATCCAGTTGCCCCTAAGATGTGTTTGTCATTACTGTCTGAGAGTTGCCAAAGGCAAAGATATTAAAGTGTATGCATAGAACATCTTACATCAGGGCTGAACCTTGGGCTTGGCAATCTTGATAAGCAACACAGAATGAAAATTAGCCAGCTGGGGTCATGGGTGCACAGCTCTCATAGACAGACACATTAGCACAAGGAGGAATAAACTATGCCAGGAATCAAATTAGAATGTGCAAAGCTTGTCAGATTCTTGTAAGGAATGCCATTTGCAATGCAGTTTTAAAATCATACCAAATTAACCTCTAAGCCCACATGACCTAAAGGGCTTTGCAAACCAACAACATATTTACAGCCTCAAGTAATGAAGAAAAAAAAAAGACCTCCAAAGAAAACTGAGCTGAGAAGGTGAATGTAAGCATAGCCAACCAATCACATAAATGCTTCCCAGCACAAACACTCACCAATACATCCCCAAAGTTGCACTGCCAGATGTTATGTTTGAATGGAAGCCAAATCTGGGTTTCTGAGCAGGCTTGCCAGACAGAGGAAATTTGTTCTTATATTTTTAAAATAATGTCATCCAAAATGGGTGATTTCTTTTCTCTTTGGGAGTATGGTCACTTGGCAAATGCCTTTCCCAGCAAAGTATATTTTAAACTAATTTAGCTAATGATTAAGAGCTGAAGATTGTGCCAACTTACCCTGGCATCTGTGACCTTGAATTCCCTTAGGATATATTGTGGCATGTTATATTCAGCCATAGGATCTACAACAAAATACTGATATCTTGCTGAACGCTCAGCTGGCCAGTATTGGTGACATTTCTCCTAAAAAAAGAGATTAATGATAAACTACATAATGTACACATAAGATTTTGTTCATCATCTATCTAAATTCTTTCTCTCACTGATAAAAAATTACGATTCAAGGTAATTCCAACTGCATGTGACTCACCTTTTCTTTGAAACCCTAAATTTCCTGAGGCTGAGGTAGCCCTGGAGTTTAATGTTTGCTCATGGTATCCAGCACAGAACCTGGCATGTAGTAACTACTTGATAAACATCAGTTGAAGTGAATACTTTAATAGGGTGGATGTTTTCATGTCTTTAGAGTTATTCACAGAATTACATTAGTCCTTGGGAAAGGCTGACCATTTAAGTTCTATAATGCACCAATAAAGCAGGCTTGTAACATTGTGGTTTGGAATGAAGAGAAACATCAATGTAAAAAGAATGCAGAAAGAAATCTCAGAATTAATCCAGTCTCATTTGTAGATTGAGGAGATTGGAATCCAAGCAGGTTTAGTGACTTAAGTAATCCCTACAGAGAGTTAGCTGCCAAGTTACAATAGTTATTTTCCTAGTCCAATATTCTTTTTTTTTTTTTGGTCCATGGTGGGGCTTAAACTCTGGGCCTGTGTGCTGTCCCTCAGTTCTTCAGCTGAAGGTTAATGCTCTACCACTTGAGCCACAGCTCCACTTCTGGCTTTTTTTGCTTATGTGGTGCTGAGGAATTGAACCCAGGGCCTCATGCATGCAAGGCAAGGATTCTACCACTGAGTCACATACCCAGCCTCCCTAGTATAATATTCTTTTTAAAAATATTGTTGTAACAGTTGCAGCTTAGTTATTCCTATATCAATTTCCACAAAAGAGAGGAAAAATATAACTCCAGGAAATGTTTGCAAAATGTTTGTTTGTATTGAATTTAAGTGGTAGGTCCACTGGAAACTCTAATCTTCTACTTCATGAATATTTCAGTAACATTCATTTTGTGAAGCATATTTTTAAAGTCACTGGGTACTAATGACCCATGACTATAACCCTAGCTTCATAGGAGAATTAAATCTAAGGATCTCTGTTCAAAGCCTACCAGACAGGAAAAGTCCATGAGACTCTTGTCTCTAATTAAGCACCAAAAAAAAAAAAAAAGCTGAAAGTAGAGCTGTGGCTCATGTGTCAGTGATAGATAGCCTTGAGCAAAAAAAAAAATAAAAACAAAAAAAAGAGCTCAGAAATAGCACTCAGGCCCTGAGTTCAAGCACCAGGACCAGGACTGAAAAATATTCCTAAAGAAGATCTACAATTACATGATTATTCTTAGAAAAACTATGTGAATTTCCAACACATTATTCAATAGACCTGAGAGGTAGGGAAGTGAAAATTTCCCTCAGGAAAGGAAAAGAACTAAGTTCTTTCAGACAGAGAAATGACAGCACATGGACTCAATGAACGCTAGCCTACCCAGCAAAAAAGGAAACAAGAATATGTTAAGAAAGCCAAATAAACACCTGCTGACCCATTTGTCTCTAGTATTGTGTTTCTTTGGACAGAAAAATGGCCAAAACTATTCTCAACTGAAAGAACTTGATGTGACTTTGCAAATTAGAAACCAATCAATTATGAATGGTCAAGACCATGTGGGAGCACTCTGTAGCTCAAGAAAACGTTAGTTATGAAAATAAAAAACCTGTTTCTTTCAGTGCTCACACATCTTATGAGCAGATACACTTACTCTGCCCATTTCACGCAGCTTGGTTAGCATCACGACGATGGTGGAGTTGTGTTCCCAGAGCATCCGCCAAAAGTCTTCAGTGGTTTCTGCCAAGGGTCCTTGGGTAGCAATGTAGGCCTTCTGTTGTCTGAATTACAGAGAGTGGAAAAAGTATGTTAAAAATTTTGAGGACATGCAAGAGCCCCCATTTGATATGTCAAAATCAAACCTGACAATAGAAAAATAAGCATTATTAATTGCACCTGAAGGAAGCTCCCATTAAGATTACATAACCAAATAAGAGCATTTAATACATTAGAACACTTTTCAAAATAAATATTAGCTACATAATATTGTTAATGTAATTATTACATATTATTATAATGTCTTTTTCATTACTAAATTTTAGTACAACACTAATAACTCAATTTCATGTATAACTCAAGTTCATGTGTCATACAAATCACATAAGCAGTTTATTTCTAGAAATTATGCTCATAAAAATATTAGATTTATGAAATATGGTATGAAATAGCTTTTTTATTAACTCCTTCCAAATGAACATTGGTTCTGATGTGTGTGTGTGTGTGTGTGTGTGTGTATGCTGGTATCCTACTATGTGAGACACACTTGCTTCTAGTTTTGGGTGGTTAATTGGAGGTAAGACTCTATGGATTGTCTTTGAACTTGATCCTCAGATCTCAGCCTCTTGAGCAGCTAGGATTACAGACATGAGCCACTGGGGCTTGGTGACCAGAAATAAGACTGTAGGTGATGTAAAAATCTCCGTAACTAGTGTGTCTTACTCCTATCCAAAATAAAAATAATATAAAAATACCAAGGGACTGAATGCTGACCTAGACAGAAACAAAATGGCTTTGAATTGAAATGAAATTTTTCTGGTTATGAAACTAGGGCACATGCAAATATCAAGGCTTTGGACTGTCAAGAAAGCAAGACTAAATACCTGTATCCATCAATAAAACTGGCATTGATGTAATCAGATCCTTCTACTCCTCGGATAGGCTGTAGGCATACCCTTGTGGATTCATATGGCATAATATTAACAAGGCGATTTTTGAATTTATTACATGGAAGATTGGCACTGATGAATCTTGAGGTGTGAGCTTTTGAGCTGGCTAGACGCTGTTGAAAACAAGAAAAGAATAATTTGACAAAGATAATTTTAGCCAATGGCTTGAATGCAATATACCCAAATATCTTTTTTTAAGATATAAACCTTTTATTTATTTTAAAGTATTCAAACTGCATTGATTTTTCCTTCTAAGTATTCATAGAGTTTATTGAGTTTTAAAATATGTTCTGACAGTATGACCTCTCAATTTAAATTAGGACACAAAAGGGCCCAAGGCATTGTTCAAAAAAAGCAAAGATAGAGTTGGCAACAGAAGAAGCAAGTTTTATAATCAGGTATTTGAAAAGAAGGTCTGATTATGAAACTTGTATTTCAAAGTTTTAGGAAAGCAAAGCCACTACTCAGGCAGTCCCAGAATGATACATTCAGCTCCTGAGTATCTAGATTTCATCCAATGCCATACCTTAAATTCAAGCTCCATTCCTGTGACATTCTCCCCTGTTTCTATTTGTGTCAGCTTCTGAATGTAGGCATACAAATTTCTAGCTGGCACTTCGGTATTTCCACAAGTCACTGCTTCTAACAGTGCATCATGGATAAAGATGTACTGGTCTTCTGTTTGAACCATGTAATTCCTCTGGGCTCTCATTAAGGTTACATGGCCATAAATATCTACAGTTTTTTCATGCTTTATTCTTTCTAACATGGCATCTATTACGATGAAACAACCAGTCCGGCCAACTCCCGCACTGTAGGGGAAACAGAAAAGAAAAAGCCCATGTAATATTATGAAGACATCAGTAGGTACTACAAGTTTTATTTCTTATTAACCAGTTTATATACCAATTTATTCTATTTATAAAGGTATTATGATGATTGTTCATCACTCACATAAGATTTTATTTTCTTGCAATGCTGAAAGTAATCTGATCAGGACCTTGCACATGCTGAGTAAGTACTCTACCACTAATTTCACTAATCTACATCTTCAACTTGATTTTTGCCTACACAAGTGAAAACAGGTGTTTTGTGTGTGTGTGTATATGTGTGTGTGGGCGCGCACGCTTTCTGTCTCTGTCTCTCTCTTTCTGGGACTTAAACTCGAATTCATGACCTAGGTGTTAAGCCATTCTACCACTTGAGCCACATCCATTTCCAGCTTTTGGTTGGTTAACTTGAGATAAGAATCTCAGGGACTTTCCTGTCATGTTTAGCTTCTGGAATTTCTAGATCTCAGCCTCCTAAGTAGCTAGGATTATAGGCATAAGCCAAGCTCAAGCCTAGTCAAACCATATTTTTAAGGCACCATAATGTACAGAAAAAATAGTAAAATGAGTTTTACTTCATAAAGTAGAAATATTAAATCTATAACTACTATGATTCTTAATCATGTTATAAAATTGATATTATTTTGAAAGCATCATGAAAAAA
Organism: Dipodomys spectabilis; assembly: GCF_019054845.1. NCBI lineage: Eukaryota > Metazoa > Chordata > Mammalia > Rodentia > Heteromyidae > Dipodomys > Dipodomys spectabilis. The sequence continues at coordinate 20,666,808 of NW_024870775.1, forward strand.
TGCATTTAGGCTATTATACTCAGAAGCTAATTTTTTAAAGGATTGGTCAATATCTAAGATAATTAGACAATTATGGCAAACCTCAGCATATTTTAGTTTAATTTATTATAATAATAAAGACAAGCAATCTAGTAGATCTTTCAAGTGAAAACATTTCATATTCTAAAACTCACTAAACAGTTCTAAAGGCAGCCTAGTGGGATATTTATAATTAAAACATTAAAATGTTGGTACAAATTTTCAAAAGTTCTGCATATTCTTAAAGGAATTCTTAAGAAAAAGCAATCAGCATAGGGTAGATTCTTGAATTTATTCCCTTTCTTTTCCAAGCAGAAAGGAAATTCCAGGTGAAATTTAGGTATTTTGTGTAGAGCAAAAAGGAGGTCTCAGTCTCTGTTACTAAAAAAGCTTCAAGGCATTTTTCAAAATCCATTATTTGGAGACATATGGGTCATTTTCCAGTTGGTAGAAACAAATTCTAAGAAGAGGAGATGAGTCAACAAAGAACAATGGCTAGACAAGATCTTGGTGTTCCAAGGAGACAATCTAATTTAGTGAACTGGATTAGAATCAGGTGTTAGAAACACTGAAATATCCTCTAGGGTTGAAAAGGATACCAAGAAAACAACACATCTGTGCACTGACAATCTAAAAGTAAGCCTTATATGTTTCTACTTACCCATTTTTTTTCAGGCTGAAAGGTTTATGTTTCAAGAATGGTTCAGCCCAAAACACTTTTCTTTTTTAATACCTATTTACCAGTCAGGTAACCATGTAATCCACAGGGACAGGTACATATCACCACCTTGATACCAAATCGCAGGGGTCCACCTTCATTCTCTACAAATCACTGTATATCTCTGTGCTCATTAATTAGTCTGACCAACCACAAGACGATCTACCTCTTCAGCCAATAAACAATCATATACTTTGCTAAGTGAAATAGGCGACATCAATAAAGATGACTTTAATCTTACCTTTAAAGATCTGAGAGTCTAACAAATGATGTAATACTCTACATAACTGTCTAATACAAGAAATCAATTGATGTGTTGATTTTGGAATTGAAGGATGGAGAACGTAGGATGTTCATAAAACCAAAATGAAGTTATGATTTTGTAATTGTACTTCTGGCTCTGGGAGATGCATTTTTTACAGGTGTAATTTTCATGGGTGTAATTTTTCATAGGCCTGGCAGAGTACCTGTGCAAGAAAAACACCAGCACTCTAAAATGAGTGCACCAGGGTACTTGTCTCAAATGAAATGAGAATTTCTCTGATGACACCTACTTGAAAGGTAGTGTGAGAACATCTGTTAAAATAAAACAATATTTATTTAATTACTGAACACTGTAAATAAAATTCATCTTTCATAAAGTGACTTGTGGTTTATAGATATGAGCAGTGGCTATTAGCACTATTTTAAAACTGCTTAGGGCTTTATGTCTTATGCCAAAGGCCTCCTGGATACTAAGGCTCCATTTAAGGTTTAAATCTGCAAACTGATATGACTTTGAGATATTTGAAACAGCCTTCTTGGTACATGCTCTTAGTAATAATAGCATCTCCCTCAGCACAAAACCAGTAAGAAAACCGATGTATGCTGAATACAAAGCCCAGTAAACCCAGGGTTCCAAAGGAGCCATGAGGCTTTATTTCACATCTTTTACCAAATCCAGTCCTTTATTACTTTAATATTCCTTTATTCTGCTTGCTAGGATGGTCAGTTACTCTGTCATTCTCCATCTTCACTCTTCCAGTTGGGCTATTCACCTGTTTCTCCAGATTCTTTTTACAGCAAACACCTTTACCCTATAACCCTAGAAAAACTAATCACTCATGAACTAATCACTCATGCTAATCACTTATGAACAACTGTACTTCTTGGCAATAGAAACTGGATAAAAGCCCTCATACTAAGTGTAAACATTCATTAATGGTTGTGGGATGAATTAGTGATTGGCAAGAGGTATTATACAATATTCAACCCACCTAGATAAGTTAATCATATGTAGGAGTCAGGAATCCTTAGTTTGTGAATGTAATCCTAAATTTGACACAGCTTTGGACTATGCAGGGGAAATCTAAGTATTTACGATGAAAAAAAAAAAACTTGAAGTAGTTTCTGTGTCTTGTTCTGATATGCAGCTAGACTGCAGTCAAAATAATCCAAATAAGATTAATTTGCAAAGAGTTCACTTTTCTGGTATCCTTTCAAATTCCATTTTGGCAAGTTCTAAGATTATGAATAACAACTTTTCATTTTTTTCTATGTTGTCTTTCTAAATCAGCTTCATTTTAATGGGGCATGACACCTATTTAGATACTACATGCTGCTCTTCTGAATGGATATCACACCATAAGAATCACACAAGGCTACATATCAAGTCAATTCTAGGTAATAGCAGGGGTATTTTCCTAAACCATGCATCTGGGACCATTCAAATGTCTGCTTGATGCATGGTATAGTGTGGCATCTCCCTCAGAATCTTGAAAAATAGGTATAAATAACTCCAACTATAAACCATATTACTTTTTATATTAACAGTATATATCCTCAAACAATGAAGGAGGAACACAATTCAAATAGGTACCCAAACCTGAGGGAAGAAAAGAGGCAAAACAAGAGAGGCTAAGGCTTGAATAATACCTATTTTCCCCACACAAAGCACAAAACACTTGTTTTGCCCCCTCTTTCCATTGTTTATTCCCCACTCTTTCATTCCTCTCCAAGAAGGGGAAGGAGCTGGCCCTTGGAATTGATCTGTTGTCTCTTCTCTAGGGTGAAAAGGATTTTCTTGGGTTTAAGGTGACCTTGAGAAAGTTACTTAACCTTTTTTTCTTATTAAATCTGATAACAACAATTAACTCTAGTTGATTAGGGAGTTTAATTATCTAGTAAATCTTAAGGTTGAGTTGAAGATATCAAGGGCTCTGCAAAAATGAAGAAAGAGGTAGTCACATTTTATAGGTATGAACTCCATTTTTCAAAACTAGCTCTGACATTAACAACAAGCAGCTGGCATTACTTGGAAAATAATGATGAAGTCACTTATGGTTCATTTGAGATTTGGCTTTTAAAATCCTGATTTGCTCTACCTCATTTAACCTACTTTCCCCCTTTTCCAATCAACAAATAATAGCTTTCATTCAAGCAACTTTTACATTATCATGGGAAACAAACTGGCAGTCAAGAGCCTTTCTACCAGAGTGCTTGTTGCCCTGGTGGTATTCAGGAAATGCTGGTCTCCTTTCTCTTCTTGTGTATATAAAATTTAGGTTTTTCCTGAAGTGAAATGCAGGTTCTGAGACACCTCACTTTAACATGACCTTCTATAGTGTTATTAGGCTTTCTGCCATTTGGGACTGCAGGAATGTCCAGATATGATGAACTTGTTCTAGTCCACTGCTCTGGAACATACTTGGAGCTCCATTTGACTAACCATAGGGCAAAGAGTCCTTCTTTCCTGTTCTGGAAGGGGGAAGTATGGGAAACATTAGAGAACCTCTTGTGCATGACTGTATGAAGGGAGGAGACTTTAAAACCAATCCTAAGCAAAAAAAAAAAAAAAAAAAAAAATCCCAAATATGTAGTACATGAAACCCACTAAAAAGAATCGTGTCATGGTTCTATAGATTCTGAGTGTAGAATTCCTATTATGTTAGAAATGAAGCAACAAAGATAAACTCTACATGTCATCTCCTCAGATCCACTGGCACCCCTTTAAACCATGGTTCCGTATGTGTGTTTGGTTTATGTCACTGTGATGAAATACTTGAGAAAATAACCTAAGAGGAAGAAGGCTGAGATTTGGTTCACATTTTCCATTCTATCAGGATGTGGAAGGCATGGTGGAACACAGCAGAGTTTGGGGGAGGGAGGGAGAAAAGGAGGGAGGGAAGGAGAAACACAGGGGAGCTAGGCAGGGAGGGAGAGAGAGACCTCTCCTCCTTTTATTCCATGCCTGCTGCATTTGGGCTTTCTGTATATAGTTAATCATCCTCTCTGGGCCCACAGAAACACCTAGCAGTGTGCTTTGCTATCTCTCGCAACCCAATCAAGTTGATAATCAATCATCACAGCATGTATTTTTAAAAAATTGATCCTTGTGCTCATTATCTATCTGCCGTTCTACATTGTTCATGTATGTCTCTGCTTACACACTGCTGCCAGTCTTTCAAATATAGATAAGACCCCCAACTTTCCATCTTTCATTCTCTTTCTGATTCATTAGTGACATTCCAAACACATGCTTTTGAAAAAGATGACTTTTTCTTGGAGTACAAATGGAGACCTACATTTTAAATAATCTTATTTCCTCTTACTCTCACCTCTCTCCTTGATACCTAAGGGGAAAAAAGAAGAAAGAATCATATTGGCCTGGTTTTGCCTTGCCTTGTACAGTGAGAGATCTTAAATTTCTATGCATTCAACTTCTATAATTTCATTTGATTCTCCATCACTGATGTTTTGGAGATGGCAAAAGCAAATTAAAATGTACCTTTTATTAAATAAACATGATAACAATGATAACAATTTTGTGTTACATTCTTGATGTGAAGATCATATATAATTATGTACTATGAGCATCTCTTCCTAATGACCTCTGATATTACCCATGATTGGGAATATTTACCAAGGACACTAGCAAATGTGATACTAACCTTCCTTTTGAGTTGGTTATTACATATCAGCATATACTGACTATCCTAATTTGTCTTTTGAACTACCTAAGGATAAGTTAGTAAAGTGCCTACTACTTCATTTTCTCCCAATTGTTGGATACGTTTTTATAATATTACATGAGATATTATTTCTATATCTATTTACTGATTGCATACCATGCCCTAATACACTGAAGAAGTGGCCAAAACAAACATGATCCTTTACTGGAAGAATTATGCATCTAATAATCACATGAATAAACATGTAATTCGCAGCCATTTCTGGGAGGTAAATGTGAAGGATGCTAGAAGAACACCTTTGTGGAAATATTTAAATGACTTGTAATGAATGAAATTGTCTTTCTCGCCTTAAAATTTATCCATAGAAGTACTAGCCCCCTGCTTAACTGTACAGAACATAGTTCCATTGGGGTGAAGCTTAAGATCAAATGCAGTCTAATCTAATCTTTTTTTCCTTAACATTCACCTCAACTGCTTTCACCCTTGAAGGAGACTCTCCTATTGTTTGTTCTTCCAAGGACTTCTATGACAATATGTACCAGGCTTTAAAAACTGCCTCTCTTAGCCAGGCACTGGTGGCTCACTCCTGTAATCCTAGCTACTCAGAAACTGAGATCTGAGGATCCTGGTTCAAAGCCAGCCTGCGCAGGAAACTCCATGAGTCTCTTATCTCCAATAAACCACTAGAAAACCCGAAGTGGCGCTGTAGCTCAAGTGATAGAGTGCTCGCCTTGAGCTGAAGAGTGCAGGGACAGCGCCCAAGCCCAGAGTTCAAGCCCCACGACCAAAAAAAAAAAAAGAACTGCTTGTCTTTATGTTTTATTTTTGCTCACTACCCATAAGGCTAGTTAAAAATTAGATTGAAGTAAAGGGCAGAAACTTGGTGCTCAACTTAAGTTGCAAAACCAAAAAATACAATTAAAAAAAAAACAAAACCCCTAGGCTTTGGATCTACAAGACATACATGAACATCCTCCAAAGCCTCTGGTCCTGGAATATTCCTTTCATGTATATTTCACAAAACAAAGGAACTTCTTATAATTTTTTGTTTTGGTTTGGTTGATCATAAGGCCTGAATTCTGGGCCTGGGTGCTGTCCCCGAGTTCTTCAGCTCAAGGTGAGTGCTCTACCACTTGAGCCACAGCACCACTTCTGATTTTGTGGTGGTTAATTGGAGATGAGTCTCATGGACTTTCCTGCCTGGGCTGGCTTTGAACTTTGATCCTCAGATCTCAGCACCCTGAGTCACTAGGATTACAGGCATAAGCTACTGGTGCCTGGCACTTCTTATAATTTGATGAGATGGAAACAACTTTGCTTATGCTCTGGGTCCATTTGATCAGAAGTCACAATCCTCAGGCACCATTTTTATTTCTTAAGAAGAGAATGTTATTGAAAATTCAGAGCTTCTTAAAAAGTATGCCGGCCTACTTTTGTTTGAATTTCTAAGTTCCCAGAGCAGCACATATTTTATTTCCTTCTCTAATTTACTCTCTGTTTTTACCCATCAGTATCTGAGCACAATGTACCTCTCAAAATGAAGGATTGTAGTTCTGAAAGCAAATGCATTTTTCTTTGATCCTAAAAACCTCAGCTCCCCGGAGCAGTGATAATGACGGAACCCTATTTAGTGCTGTTTGTTTTTCTTCATTTCAACAGCCTTCAACCTGAAACATGATAAGAACAGCAAGACTGATAAACCACCCTCATTTTTATCTGTTTTCTGTCGGAGTAGTTGCCAAGCACTGAGACAGATTTTTCTAAATATCTTTCAAAAAAAGGAGTGCACAACCCTATGCTTCAGACTGAGGCCAGCACAATTCAGTACATTTATAATGGTACAGAAAATTCCAGCAAAAGAGAGGAGACAGCACTTTTAAATCACACATTATATCGGTCCATGTTATTCCCAAAGTTGAAAAAAAATCAACTTGCTACATTATCTTGCAATGAGGATAATGATTTCACTAATGAGAATCAGAACACAAATGAACTATATTTTTGGTGACTTTTGCAGCAAACCCAATTACTGCTAAACTTGAGCTTTTACAAACCACACACAATTACAGTGAATGATAGGTACTGAAGTGTTTACAGGCTACAAGATATGCAACCCATTAAACAAGTATGCCTACTAGGAAATTGTTATTACTTCAATATTATCATTCGTTCAGTTACAACATTTGTTTTCAATTTCTAAAAACATGATTGAGTTAGTCCCATGAGTTGAAATATGCTTAATGTCCCATGATATACTACAGTAGTAATGTGCAAAAAGAAAAAAAAGGAGAGGCATAGGGAAATCTTCGGAACTAAAATCATCCTGGAGACGTGTGCAGAGTTGGCTTTTCTGATTAGTTTAAGGAGAAGTTTAATATTGACCCTTCACTGATACTTTAATGATCTGACAAAGAAGGACAATAGAATTAGGAAATTTCATAGATTGTTGAGTTGGATGCACACAGTAAAATATGGACCCCCCAAATCACTGGGAGCATTTCATACATGCGTCAACTTTGAATTTGATTGGATGGTATACTTCAGCTCTAAAAGTGGCATTTATGAACTGCAAATATAAGTCAAAGGGAATCTGTGCAAACCATTTGAATTTTATGACCAGGGTTTATAGGATTAATCTACTGACCACCTTAATAAAATTGTGAGTGTCTCTAACAAGGCTGCTGTTTTGAGACTTTTATTCTTCATTGAAAATCAACATTTGACTTAATATGCTGCCATGCTGGCCATCTCATGATTATTTAGGACTGATCTATTGACCTTTTGGTATTTTCTAGCATTTCTTTTATCTAGATTGACTGGTGAAATAATAGCGATTTTGGACGTAAGTGTTCGCCTTCTAGAATTCATTTACATGTAATATGAAATAAAAGTCAGACATTTGGAGATAAGATTGTAGAAATTCATAATTTACCCATTCTATTAAACAAACATCTACCTACACAATATCATCATTTTGGAGGACAGTTTGTGGTGATCATTAAAAATTTAAATGTACATATTTCTTAACACACTATGTTCCCTTTCTGTAATGGAGTATGAAGAGGTTTACTGGAAATAGTCCATTATGTGAAGGAGGAAATATGTATTGAAAAATTCTTATGAATTTTTTTTTTTGGTTGTGGGGCTTGAGCTCTGGGCCTGGGCGCTGTCCCTCAGCTCTTCAGCTTGAGGTGAGTGCTCTACCATTTGAGCTACAGTACCACCTCCGGTTTTCTAGTGGTTTATTGGAGATAGGAGTTTCACAGACTTTCCTGCCCGGGCTGGCTTTGAACCACAATCCTCAGATCTCAGCTTCCTGAGTAGCTAGGATTACAGGCATGAGCCACTGGCTCCCGGCTTATTATGTAATATTCTATACAATAGAAATATGCATTCAGATAGTATTGTGTCAAATAGACAATTAACTAGGTAAAACAATCATTATGATGAAGTAAATTGTGAAACTGTGATCTGCCTATATATATATAACCAGTATTGTGTAAAAGAATGAGGGTGTATTGGCTCCCCACCAAGAAGTTTCTAAGGCCTTGTTAAATTCACCTATACATGTCTCAGAATATGTACACATATATTTTTAAAAGTCCACACAAGTCATGTATTTCTCTAAGAACCTATATTCAGCACATGATCTGCAAAGATGCATAGATTCTGCTACTTCTGTGAGAAAGAACTGGTGATGGAGCGATGTGAATGAACAAGTGTTGTGTTTGATTTCTTTTTTAATTTTTTTTGTCGATTGTGGGGCTTGAACTCTGGGCTTGGGTGCTGTCCCTGAGCTCTTCAGCTCAAGGTGAGCGCTCTACCCTGTGAGCCATTCCAGCCCAGGCAGGAAAGCCCATGAAACACTTATCTCCAATTAACTGGAATACCAGAAGTGGCTTTGTGGCTCAAAGTGGTAGAACACTAGCCTTTAGTAAAAAAGCTCAGGGACAGAGCCCAAGCCCTGAATTCAAGCCCATGGCTAATAAAAAAAAATAATAAAAAAATTAAGAAATCACAATTAAAGAGATCAATGAAGAAGCTCCAAAAAGATTGCAGGGGAAGTAGAATCCTGTTCACATTCAGTGACCCGGCCTTTGCCCAGAGAAGATTCTCAGAAAATGGTAATATTGTCAGTTCCTTGCTGTCCAGATTTGTTCTTGCCTTACACCACTGGATTTTAAGGAGTTTTGGAATGTAGGAGTTATAACACTCATGGAGAGGAGAATGCTTGGCAAAGATTTAGAATAAGCAGGAGGTTGGCTGAGATATCCCAGAGCTTCTGGGGTCACCTTAGATCACCCTAGATAAGTAAAGTGCACTAGATGCTTGGGTGGAAAGCTTTCAGAATCAAAAGGAGATTATAGAGACCTTCTGACTGGCTTTATAAGGCTCCTGTTTGAGAATATGGTCAAAGGTCAATATACATAGACCGTATTCCCCCAGGTCATTTTTGTCCATTATTAGTAAAGGGTAATATTGTGAAAGGAATACATCTATAAAAAAAATCCACTTGGGACTCATTTGATTCTTTTTTCTCAAGAATTCATACTTAAACACAAATCCTCCAAAGATTTCTGCATGATCTTGGCTGTCGCCCAACATTATGTATCAAACCCACCCCCCCATTCTTAAAATGTGATGCTCAAGATAAATAAGAGGGCTACTATGTTTATATAAAAAACAACCTGAGTATGCCATTGCAGGTCTCATTTTATTGAAGGGTGGGGGAAGCATTAGGTATGCATAGGAACAGACTCAGCTGGCTATGGTAATTGGAGGTTGACAAATCTGAATAGAGGTCAATTGAATATTGTTATTGCAGAATAAGAAACTACAGCATTTCCACTAGGGTTTTCTTTGCAAATGGCCCTATCAGTTCAGTCCATACTCTGAATGTTGTCCAGAAAGATATACATTTTTCTACGTTGGAAAGAAGATACCAGTTACAGGCTTGTCACATAAAGCTGCACAAGTTGTAGACTGCTCAAATTGATAGACATAATAATCACATAGATTACAATTAGTGCAACATGCTCAGTTCCCACAAAAGGCTCATCAGATAAATAATATAAATATAAATATAAGTGCTGTAATCATGATTCAGGTTAAGAAGAGTCAAATATAAGAGCCACTGGAAGACATTTGGAAAAATTCAAAATGTAGCAACGTTGATTATTTTTGTTTATTTTTTGCAAAGCTATTCAACGTTTTCCCTAAAAGATAAGTTTTGGGTTTTAAGTTTGAGTTTTGTTTTAAAAAATGTTATTTCCTTCATTAAAACATATTTGGGGCATGGTGGTACAGGCTTGTAATCTCAGCATTAAGAAAGCTAAGGCCTGGACTGGGAATGTGGCCTAGTGGTAGAGTGCTTGCCTAGCATGCATGAATTCCCAGGTTCGATTCCTCAGTACCATATAAGCACAAAAAAGCTGGAAGTGGTGTTATGGCTCAAGTGGTAGAGTGCTAGCCTTTAGCTGAAAAGCTCAGGGACAGCACCCAGCCCAGAGTTCAAGCCCCACAACTGACAAAAAAAAAGGAAAAAAAAGCAAGATAAGGCCAGGTTTGAGGCCAACTTGTGTTCACAGCAAGACCCTGCCTCACCAAAACAAACAAGAGACCAGACCAAACAAAAATAAACAAACATAATAGACCAGTCACTTTGAAAGCTCTAAATTAAAATTACATAGCAGTAATACTTTTGTTTGATCTATTTGCTTTGTTTGATCTATTGACTCTCACAAGCTTTACTAAGACAGGATTGAGGTCTCAATATGGTCAAGGAATGTTTTATCAGTCAGAACTTGCTTCCTCTGTTCATATCACCCTATGAGACCCAGAAGACTTTGTGCTCATTTCTTTGTAAGTCTGATATTGCTTCTTAAAATTTGGCATTCCTGTGCTTATTAATTGGTACTATTCTTAGTGCCTCTTCTAACATTTTTGGGTCAGTTGATTTTTTTGTTTGTTTTTTTTCTTTGCTTTTCTCTTGCTGGTCCAGGCTTGAACTCAAGGCATGGACATTGTCCCTGAACTTCATTTTGCTCAAGGCTAACAGTCTACCACTTGAGCCAGAGTTCTACTTCTGGCTTTTTTGGTAGTTAATTAGAGATTAGAGTCTCACAGACTTTCCTACCCAAGCTGACTTTAAACCACAATCCTCAGATCTCAGCCTCCTGAGTAGCTAGGATTACAGGAGTGAGGCACCAGCACCTGGCACTTGTGAGTAGTTTGGAAAGAAGAAACTGAGATCTATGCAGGTTAAAAAAATTGATTAAAAGAAAATGTGGCCGGGTGCTGGTGGCTCATACTTGTAATCCTAGCTATTCAGGATGCTGATATCTAAGGTTGCAGTTCAAAGCCAGCTGGAGCAGGAAAGTCCCTGAGACTCTTATATCTAATAAACTACCAGAAAACCGGAAGTGGCGCTGTGGCTCGACTGGTAGAGCGCTAGTCTTGAACTGAAGAGCTGTGGGACAGTGCTTAGGCCCAGAGTTCAAGCCCCACGACCAAGAAAAAAGAAAAAAAGAAAATGTAACTGTATTTAGTTATTTAGATGGTTTCCATTAATGGGAATTTTCACTGAGTAGGGACAGCGATTTTCATTTCGAGTATAAAAGCCCTTGTTCCACCGATCTATTAACAAAGGATCCAAGCATATTGGTTTGAAAGAGAAATACTGTGCTTAAAACTGCTTGGTACTCATACAACATTCGATATCCTGCCCTATTTATTCAAAGGCAAATGAAATAAGAGGTTTTTTAAACAATGCCCAAATGGTCTCCATGTACCTAGCCATGTATTAGGGAGTTACATTTATGTCTGCTCTGTCCCTGTAAAGTGTTTTGGTCTATGGATGACTTTCAGAAAGTGTGGCATGCATACGTGAAGAGCACTTAATGAAAACTAGTGTCAAGTGCATCGAAAATGACATATTGGTCATGTTTGAGGATGGGAGTAGAGAGTATAGGCAGGGAAGATGAAAAGCAGTTATGGGGCTGTCACATCAAAGAGATGAAATTTAATGTTCAATAATTCAATTCAATAAGTTCAAAATGAGAGTCTGCTCTCTATATCAATTACCATGTACTACACTACCAGGCATTTGTGCAGAATATATTCAAGTGGTCTGTACAAAACCTGACACTATTGATCTCCAGATGCAGTAGTCTTGGGTACTGCCCAATATTATGAATTTCCAGAAAAATCCAAGGTAACCTGATGCCGCTGGTCCCAGGCTACACTTAAGGTAACATGGATACAGACAAATTCTAATATTTTACAAGTAAATAAAAACAAATCAATGCATCAATTATAAGCAGCACACATATTCTTGTAGAGATTTTTGTGTGTGTGACCTTAAAACTTCATGGACAGGCACTTGTGGCTGATGCCCGTAATCCTAGTTACTCAAGGGGCTGAGATCTGAGGGCCCCAGTTCAAAGTCAGCCTGGATAGAAAAGTCTCTGAGACTCTTATCTCCAACTACCCACCACAAAACTGGAACTATAGTTGTGATTCTAAATGGTAGAGCAGTAGCCTTGAGCTAAAGAGCTCAGGGACAGTGCTTGGGCCCTGAGTTCAAGCCACAGGATCAACCAAAAAAAAAAAAAAAAGACCTTTGTAGAAAGGGAACTGCTTTCATTTTTTTTTTTTTTTTGTCTAAGCACCAAATATTTTTCTCTCTAGATATTTTCATGGAATTATTTTGTGATAAAACACCAGTGCCAGAACCCCACCTTGCAAGTTTTCTTCATAAGGAACAACCCTAGATGTAAGCAAATAGGACTGTGTAATGAGACCCAAAAGTGCAGAAAGAAAAATATCCATGCAATAGAACCCTGACTGGAAAGACACAAAACATAGATAGCAGAAGTATTTTAAGCTTCTTATTATGAGCAAGAGGCACAGCAAAATAGTTTGAAATAAAATGTGTTCTTGCTGATTATATAAAATCAAAACACACACTGTTCAAAGGCATTTAAAATGTCATCTATTTATGCAATGAGTTTCAGTGTTCTCTCTATCTAGGGATATTTCAAAATAGTATTCCAGGTACATCTAGGAAATCTCAGTGATATCTGTATGCAGATCTCAGCTATTAGGTTATAAAAATATTTCCATATTTCCTGCAGATGTTGAGATTCCTTTCTTTGCTGGTAATTTTAATTCAGAACTCATTATTGACAGCTGTTTGTTCTGATAGAATCTAATTGCTCTCTACCAGACTGGGCTACATGTAGGCTGATTTCTTTCCTGTGTGGAGTATATTACATGTAAACACAGGCAGGAAAAAATAACCAATTAACTAAAATGTGAGCACAAAATGCTTCATGAGAGCTTTGATCAAGCAATATGTCTAGCTGCAACATAGGTCAAAAGAAATTACAGCATTAGTTTATAGTTTAAAATATTATATGGAAATACTCATAAGCACTAAAATATATAGATGATGAGTGGCACATTAAAATGTATCCTTTTATTAAAGCAAGTTACAAATTACTGTATTTGAGTAGTCGACAGGGCATTTAATCTGTTTTTGATAGATTAAGTCACAAATCTCTCTTTGACATGTACTTTATAGCACACAGGATCAGAAATGCCTTCCATAATTGACATCCCACCACGTTGTGGGATCATTTTCCTCTAGAGGTAATAATTTTCTGGAAGGCGAAGTTTTTCTGGGGATACACTGATTCTTTTGCTCACTCTCCTATCACTGCTGCTGAGAGCTGTTTCTCCTATAGGAAAGGGAGAGATATTGTTTTGAAGTGAGTTTTCTCCTTGGAAAGATTCTCTTCAAAGGCAATGTCTCATTTTAGCAACTCCCCAAGAGATGTAAGAACAGCTTGGCAATGTTCATTCTATCAAATGCCTTCACTACCTCGTTCATGGAGTCAGGTCTAATTTGAGGACCCCAAGCTGCCTTCTTTAGTGGACTGGAACTCCCTCCTCCCCAAAGAGGGGTAAACCATGGGCTGGATTCATTGGAGACCATCTCAGCAGCAAATACCCTACATTTGAGAAGAGCAATCATTCCTTTTATTTGCTCTCTGTGAGCTCAGGAGATGGAGGGAGTGCAGTGATCAGGGATGAGCAAACTGTTCCTTACTAAGGAACTCATTCAGGAAAATGAACTTTTCCTTAACATCAGGGACACTATACAATGCTTCCCTTTCTAGGGGCATGAAATGCTTCTCTGCAGATTTAATCTACCTCATATAGAGAGGAAGATATTGTGAATGGGATGCTTATTACCCTGATAATTCTCAGGGATGCAGCATACATTTCCATTAATACCAGACAGAATGCTAATTAGAATGCAAGCCCTAGACTCAACATTTTCAAAGTCTAGCATAATGAATGGAAAGTATCCTTAAAAATATGGTACCCAAAGAATATGGTCAATAGCCTATATCACCTCTCTTCCATACATGAGACTGGGGAAACCATGTTAGTTGGCACTTGAGACTAATGGCACTCCTTTTTTTGTTTTTGCTATTGTTTTGACCTCTACATCAGACCGTGACATTTTTTGAAATTCTTACTTGGCTTAGTTTCTGGTGTTGTTTTGCTTTAGGATGGCTCTCCTCTAATACTTACTTACCAAATATTTACCAACTGTCCCTTTCACTCATAGGATAGTTCAAATGGAGACAGTGGGATGTGAACTCACAGACACTGTTAGAGTTCAAGGAAGGAAATAAAGTGTTGCCCCTGATACTAAAAATCAGTCATTCTTAACCCTCCTTCCTGTATTTTTCCTGAATGTTTACTTTTTACTGATCAAAATAGCTTAAACAATTATAATACTGACTGAGTGGACCAAGTGATTTTGTTTAAACAGTGTGACAAGGTAACTGGTCTCTGATACAATGTGCCAATTTTCTGAACAAGTCAGTTATAACAAATGAGAAGAGAATGGACCTTATGTATTGAAAATTTATGTCTTTTTCCTACATGCCAGCTGAAATTATACCATTTCCTTATCTGCCCTGACTGTTTCCTCATCTGCAAAATGTCTTTTTTTTTTTTAAATTTTATTTTATTTTATTTGAGAACATACTGTACAGAGGGGTTACAATTACATGGGCAGGATAATGCATACATTTCTTACCAAGCATTGTAGCCTCCTCCTTTGTTTACCCTTCACCTCCCTTCCCGGCCTCCCCCCTCCCCCCTGCCCAATCCTTCCCCCCCTCCCCCCCCCCACACCGACATTGTAAAGCTCGTTTTTGACATGACATTTTGTACTTCTCATTGTTGTAACAGGTCCACCTGAATCCTTAAACGATTTGTTTGTCCCCATCTCCTTGCAAAATGTCTTTTATATAATGGATCCTTGGTAATATGTTAATTTCTTTACTCTCTTTTTCCCATAATCAAAAACCTAAGAGTTCCTAACTTTAATTCAACTCACCTAATGGCAGGGTCGACATGCAAAATTTCTATTGCTATATTAATGACATTCACATTATATTATATTAATGAAAATCTACTTTATTTCCTGGTTGCTATTCTCACTGGAAAAAAATGTAACATTGAATTCAGTTTCAGATTTGACAGGGATTTAAGATGATTGAATCCAGTGGTTCTCAATGTGAAGCTTTGTGACCTGCGTTCATCTTGGGATCTGTTAAAAATAAAATTTCTGCTTTTACCTCAAAGTCTTTGATCCATTTGGAATGGATTCTGATGCAGGTGATATATAAGGACCTAACTTTAGTTTTCTACGGGTGTTTAACCAACTTTACCAGCATCATTTGTTGAAGGGGCTGTCTTTCTTCCATTCTATTTTTTTACTCCCTTATCAAAGATTAGGTGGCCATAGGTCTGTGGATTCCCTTCTGGGTCTTCAGTTCTATTCCACTGGTCCTCAGGCCTGTTTTTGGGCCAGTACAAAGTTGTTTGGATTAATATAGCTTTGCAATATAGTTTTGATTAATATAGCTTTGTGATAGAGTTTGAATTTTAATATTGATATTTCTCTAGCACTATCCTTTCTGTTAAGGATTGTTTTTGCTATTCAGGGTCTTTATTATTCCATATGCATTTTTGGATTGCTTCCTTTATTTCATTAAAGAATGATATTGGGGTATCGATGGGTATGGCACTGAATTTGTAGATTACCTTTGGCAGTATTACCATTTTCATAATATTAATCCTTCCAGTCCAGGAAAGGAGTGTGGAGGTTTCTCAAAAGACTAAACATAGAGCTCCCCAATGATCCAGCACTTCTGGATGTCTGCTTCTGGGCATTTACCCAAATGACCACAAACAAAGCCATACTAAAGCTACCAGCACAACTATGTTTGTTGCAGCATTATTTACCGTAGCTAAGATATGGAACCAACCCAGATGTCCCTCAATAGAAGAATGGATCACAAAAATGTAGTATGTATGTGTATATAT
The DNA here is from genome assembly GCF_019054845.1 of Dipodomys spectabilis. Lineage (NCBI taxonomy): Eukaryota > Metazoa > Chordata > Mammalia > Rodentia > Heteromyidae > Dipodomys > Dipodomys spectabilis. The sequence continues at coordinate 20,682,906 of NW_024870775.1, forward strand.
ATATGTATATACACATACATATCACATTTGATATGTATGTATGTGTATATATATGTATGTATACATATACATATGCATACATATATGTATATATGTATATATATACATACATACATAGCACATTTTCTGTGGTTCCATGAGAAAAAATGACAAAAAATGGAAAGTTTGGAAAAAAATCATATTAACTAAAGTAAGCCAGACCCAAAGAAACCTAGATCCCATAATTTCCCTCATTTGTAATAATTAGTATATGTCTAGGATAATCCTAGCAGATGAGCAGAGTAGCTCAATAACTATGTACATATGACCATATAAGATGTTGCAAAGCTAAATGAACTCCAAGACATGGAAACAAGAGGTTTTTCTTTGTTGTTGTTGTTTTTCATGTACTATTTGATTTCTTTTTTCTTTTGTGTTTTTTTCCCTATGATTTTCCCCTGTTGTCACTGTATTTGATTTTGGTACCCTGGGTTTGTATATATATTTATCTGAACTAGGGAAGGGGAGAACAACAAAATGGTGAGACAAAGGACAAAGTAGAACTTATACAACAATGATACTCACAAGACAATATGTTTGAAATGATCAGTACAACTAGAGGGGGGATTGAGGAGGAGAGAAAAACGAAGGAGGGAGTAACAAGTTTGACAAGAAACATAATCACCACCTTATTTATATAACTGCAACCCCTCTGTACATCATCTTAACAATACAATTAAATTTAAAAAAAGAGGACAAAGGGCAAACCAATGCAACACTGATACAAGACAATATGTTGGAAATGAACTGTACAACTTGGGGAAGGTAATTGGGAGTGAGGTAAAGTGGGAGAAAAATGGGGAAGGGAAGTAACAAGTTCAACAAGAAATGTACTCACTATGTAACTATAATCTCTCTGTACATCACCTTGACAATAAAATTAAATTAAAAATACAATTTCTCAGTTTCCACCCTAACCTACAGAATGAGAAACTCTGTGAGATGCCTAAGCAAACAGAGTCTGAAAGTACCACAGGTGACCTTGAGTATACTATGGCTTAAGAACCATGCATTTTGCCACGTGCTAACATTTTACAGATGAAAAGGCTGAGGAAAGAGTAGTTCAAGATTGGAATAGAATGTCTGGGCTTCATGTGAGCTGTTTTGCTTGTGTGACAGCTCATTTCCAAATGCAGAAGGTTCTACTTTCATTTAATCAACTTAACATTGAATATAACTTTCCCTTTCCTCCAAAGCTTTCGTTTGTTGTTCATTTACATTAGAAGAGCTCCACAATAGAAGGCCATGCTTCCGTGTTGTGATTTTTGTAATACCACTGTGTTCATTTCCAAAGAAGCTGTTTTAAGCGACTGAATTAAGAATTAAATAAACTGAGATATACTACAAAATTAAATATTTGCCATTTCTGTGAAAACTTAAATGCTTTGAGAAGATTTAATAATAGCAATTTGTGCCCCATCACAACCCCCTTCCATCGTCTCTCCAAAAACTACAGTTAAAGTAGGCATATAAGATACTGCAGCCAGGCGCTGGTGGCTCAGGCCTACAATCCTAGCTACTAGGGAGGCTGAGATCTGAGGATTGAGGTTCAAAGCCACCCTGGGCAACAAAGTCTGTGAGACTCTAATCTCCAATAAACCACCAGAAAAACTGGAAGTGGTGCTGTGGCTCAAGTGGTAGAGTGCTAGCCTTGAGCTGAAAAGCAGAAGGACAGTACCCAGGCCCAGAGTTCAAGCCCCCAACCAGCAAAAAAAAAAAAAAAAAGACACTGAAAATAAATTTTAAAAAATCAATAAAGATCTAGGAAGATTCTAAACTTAAGTTACATCAAAACTATTAAGCTTGTGATTTTACATATACTAAATCCACTAATTATAACCTATACGCAAAGTTGTTAGTCTTGAATTTTTTATAAAGATGAGTCTGTTATGTATTTGAAGTTAATATCATTTATGTACATAGAATTTCAGGATTCTTTGATTTAAAAAAGTTTTTCTCTAAAAGACCAAGTTGGCCCTAGATCAAAGATTCTTAGAAACTTTTTCTATTCTTTTAGGTATGTCTACATATGCTATCATTAGTTCTTTAGAGGAGATACCATACTGCTTCATCTACAAACTGCGTAGCTTGGAGTTTACATGGTTTAGTTTTAATGAATACTTATTAATCATATTAACACATAGTGAGCATTGCTGATTGGTTAGCCAATTATATTAGTATACACATTACCATATTTACTACATATTATATTACTAGTTCCATTGTAAGTAAAATTATACAGGCTACCAAGAATATTCTTGTATGTTATCACTTCCTATGGTCCTTAAAGAAATTTCAAGAGGAAAGAAATGTTCCATGTTTCAATCCATTATATAAATTCACTCTTGAAAGTTTACAATACAGATGAGTATTTGTATAGGATTGAGAAAATCTGTTGTAAAGATTAATCTGACTTATTTTTATCCACTCTTATTTGACTAGAGAACTTTCACCTTTTATGATTTTTCCCACAGACTTTCTCATAAATCTTGTAGGTACACAATAGACAAGACCATCATTCGTCAGGTTATATATGCTAAATTACTTGTTGGAAAATGGTCAACCTTTAGATTTATAGAATTGCTACATTTCTTTCCTCCTTTGTTTGAAATCAGATGGTAAGTAATTTCTGTTCTACTTTGCAGATGAAAAGAAAAGTTTTAGCAGAGAGGTATGAAGTACAGGGTATTAATAACAGGGAGTCACAGAGGCTACCATAAACTGGTTATAAAAATTTAACATTTAACTTAAAAATGAAAGTGCTGAATCTTAAAAAAACCTGCAAGCCAAATGTTGCTAAGATGGTTTTGGGTACAAGCTTTCCAAAGAGGAGGTGTTTTCAATATTCTGGATTTATTTTAAAACTTGATGTTATAAGACATTAACTTAGGAAAGTTCTTTATCAGGTTAGACAGTATAAAAGATCCAGGCCAAGAACACTAAGCCTGGAGCTGAGACTAGTAATGAGTGCCCTTTACGCTAAATAAGTCAGGCAACTCAAATATTTACTAGAGATAAGTCTGTCTGGAATATTAAAATCTTAAAGCGTTGAGTGGCAATTACATAATGAGTTTCTTTAAAAAGCAAACAGAAAAATATCATTTAACAAACACTGCCACAAGAGTTGATTATTGATGTTGGGTGATGAATGCTTGGGATTCATTAAGCATTGTCTTTACTTGGGGTATATTTGAAAATGTCTTAAAAAAAAGTTTAGATCCACAGTCTCTTCTCTCCCTGAGATAAAAGCTCTATCAGAATATAGAGTACCCTGCAGGGGAGATATAACAAAAAAAAGATCTTGCTTACATCATTAATCTACTTCCAGTAGTTCAAATTGGACCTAAGTTACTTGTATCACAGCTGGACTGTGAGTTGCTGAAGCTTTACCAGGGACTGTGGATGTCAGTGATAACTCTTTAACTGCTACATGATAAAGACTGGCCATGTGGAAAGGCAGGCCAAGAGTTCAGCAAGAGGTATAATGACCACCTTAGGAACTTTTGTACCCTTGTACATTATGTATGTCACAAAGATTCACACTGAAAATGATTTCTATGCAGAATTATTATCTCATACTTTCAAAGTGTTTATTCTGAGCCTCTAGGAGATATAAACAGAATAACAAAAGCATACATACTTATGTCTTATAAATGAACTACATTTGCAGAGCCTCTCGCTGAATTCTGGAAAAGGAATTTTGCTAAGCTTGTAGCTTTACTATTGTACTCCACAAACCAATAAGTCTGCATTTAATTGAACCAAGATAACAAGTGAATTTCAGGCTGGAGCACATAAGAGAAAATGCTCTGAAACCAGGTCAATCATTTTCAGACACACAAAAGAGGGATGAAATGTTAACTACAAGTTCTAAAGTATTTTTTGGTGGTTTACAATGTGACTGGTTATGGTTTTTCAGATGTAAATAGCAACAGGCTTCTAGACAAAGCCAGACTCCCTGCCCAATTGATTAGAATCAGAGTTAAGTTGAGGTTGACAAAGTGAGTTTGTAAGATGTATGGAATGACTGACCATCTACGAACTTTGAGTCAGCTTGAGCTCATTTCTTCAGAAAAACATACAATTTCTCTTCTTATCATAAAAACAAAACACAGCTTCCATAAAACCAAAACTTATGATCATCTTGATCATTACCATCATTTAACAGGTCCTTTAATACCAAAATTCTATCCAGTTTTGCTTGTCCAGAATAGACCACTGGCAAATTATAAGATAATCCTCTACTTTCTTAGAGCAACAAAAACGGTGGTGAGTGATTTGTACAAGATCATGCAGTTTTTAGAGCAGTTCAGGATTTACTGTTTTTCTACCTTTTCAAGTCCCATTTTTTGTTGTTTTAGAGTACTAAGGACTGAATTCAGGGCTTCAACCCCTCTACCTCTTGAGCTCTACTTCTAAAATGCACTTTACATTTCTTATCCTGAAAACTAAATAGTGGAAGTTAGTGTGGGACTTGGGTGATTTTTATTAAGGTACAATTAAAATGAAGGCATGGGCATCCAGGAACTTTACCTATCATTATATATTTAAAAAATTCCTGAATATATATAAATTGCTTCAGGAAGTCTCGTTTTCATGAGGTTCTCTGAGTATGTGTGAAATAGTTCAAATTCAGAGTCCACTCATGGTTCTCTTTTGTGTACACTGAAATATAACAATTTCAATTCTTGGTAAGATTTACAGATGATGGTTATGATCAAATAACATTGAAGCTTATGTATATGTATTTTCTATAGCTATTAGTATTTTACCTGAGCTTGGCCACAAAGAATAATGTAAACAGAAAACAAATGGCAGATTCAAATAGCATAGGAAACAGACACGCTAAATCTCAGTATAAGATTGACCTCAGGGCCGGGTGCTGGTGGCTCACGCCTATAATCCTAGCTACTCAGGAGGCTGAGATCTGAGGATCATGGTTCAAAGCCAGCTCGGGCAGGAAACTCTGTGAGACTCTTATCTCCAATAAACCACTAGAAAACTGGAAGTGGTGCTGTGGCTCAAGTGGTAGAGTGCTCGCCTTGAGCTGAAGAGCGCAAGGACAGCGCCCAGGCCCAGAGTTCAAGACTCACGACTGACAAAAAAAAAAAAAAAAGATTGACCTCAGGGACAAGTGAGCTCTGCCCATTTAGTTCTGTTCTTCATGGCCTTACACCAATGCAGTAAGGTTACAATTACAGAGAGAATAAGACCCTTTGATTCACATCTCTTTCCTATGAATCTGGGGGCCAGTTATGCATCCAAAAGGAGAAAGTAAGCTGGGTAACAACAAGTAAATAAGTAAATATGTAAAATCAGAAAACACTGCTGGAAGAAATCAGAAGATTTTTTTTCCTTCTACTTTGTTATCTGTCTCAAAAGGAGACAAAGGGATATATTTTGAGTTAAACTTGGATATTTGGCTCTTCTTAACCAGCCCTGGGAATCAAGGAGGATGGTAAGAGTAGAGCAAGGAGAAATCTAAATGCCAAGGAGACTTTATGGGGCCATTCATGCCATGTTTGGCTCAGACAGAAATCTGACAGTTAAACTCAGAAAGTCCTATGACTATGCCGAGTCTTAAGACCTCCCCTGACCAAGGTATGTTCTATGTCCTAAAAGAACCTTTCTGTGCTAAATGTATCTTTTAGTTTGTCTTCAATACAGAGCCTGCTTAAGTATTCAGGCTTTTATTTCTAAAGGGATTCTCTATGGATTTTGCTTTCCCTTCATCCATTTCAGCAGCCAGAATTTCTCTTCACAGCTGCACTTACTTTAGAAGCATAAATGTACCTTATTAATGCTACTTATCAAGGCAAAGGATTTAAAAATACTTGCTAAACATTTGTTTATTTGTATGAAAGACTTCAGAGTTTTATCCAGCTAGATTTAGACATATAGCAAACAGTGTAAGGATGTGGCAGAAATCTAAGCGATCCCAGCAGATGGCATGGTCAGAAGTATGGGTTCTAAGTGCAAGAAATAGCTCAAGTCCAAACTGAGAAGTCTTAAGTGCTATAATTGTAGTATATCTACAGTCAAATGAAGAAGGTCATTTATATTTTGTTAAGAAATACTAGGGCAGATTCTTGTCTTATGTAAGTGTGTTCTACAAAATGAGGATTAGGCACATGGGTTGTTATTGGGCAATATCCCACACACTGTTTTATTTCAGTTACAGTGGAAAAATACTATTGACAAATTTCCCTCTATCTGTGCTTCCTACTTTCGTCAATAGAAGAGGTAACAATAGCATCTGCTGCACTTGGCTGGAATCTGGAATGAGGAAATTGTGGATAATGAGCCTCTCAGGCATACGGACACTAAAATCTTCATGCTACAGCCATGGCACAGCTGGGCTAGTACTCCAAAGGGAGCAGCGGATACACAAGGCAGACACTGCAATCCAAAGCAGGACTGCCAAGACAGCGTGCACAGTCATTTTTATTGGGCTGGAGAGGTTTCCACCATGGTGGCTCTAGGCACAACAGGATGCTTTTCCTCACACTCTCTCCATCTAGTATCTTTCTACCACATTTCTACCCCAGGCATCTTGACCCACAGCAGTGTCGAGTAAATTCCGGGTGTTCTCTGGTTTCTCATCAGAAACTCTCCTCTTTATCAGTCATGGTTCTTGAATACCAGTCAAACTCAATTGTCTCTAATGCATCAAAATTACCTAGTTCAATCATCTTTGTGCCACACACATTTCCTCTCATTATGCAGATACTTCCTGGTTATTTTCTTAATATATCTGGGAAAGATGAGGGACTTTTTCATTAAAATAATTTGAACCAAATTTAAAAGATCATAATGCACTGAGACACATACTGGACAAACAGGTCAGAGATTTCAGTCCAGTAAAAGTCTATGAAAAAGCTGTCAGTCTTATTAGGCCCTATTTATCCTGTCTCTAAAATAAAAAAATAAAAATAAAAAAGAGAGAAGAGAAAGCAGTGGTCTGAGAGGTTTAAAATATTTCTTTGAAATCTGATTCACTGTGAATGAATTATGCTCCTAGAGGTTTGTTTTCTTTTTGTTTTTTTTTGTTTGTTTTTTACTTTAAAAAGTAGTCCACTAACCCTGTAATAAATCCAGAATTAAAGGAAGAGGAACAAATATTTTTCCCACAAGATGAGAAAGGAGTTTAGATTACAGTTTTCTTACACCACAGCTGGTATTTTAGCCAAAAGAGCAAGTATCATTTATGAAATAAAGTAAATCGACTTTTCCTCTACTTTCTTAGCTGTGGAACATATTAACCTATGGCCTGTGTTTTGATGCAAGATGAAGGTTCACTGCTACTCATATCTAGCCCCAGGAAGAAAAGTCACATTACCTCATCATGCTGATGAGAGTGGAGATAAGAGCTTCATCAAATCAGAAAATGAAGCTCAACCATGTGGTAGAACAAATGAAGCTACAAATCATTTGTGGCTTTCTCCTCAAGAGGTAGAGTTAGCTTCTCTACTGCCTGAATCTGGGCCAGCTGACTTGCTTTGAACAAAGGAAAGTGATAGAAGCAATGGCCTCCAAGGCCTTGTAGCTTCCTTGTGGTTGTCCTCAGAACCCCTGGACCTGGATGAAAGGGCATGGGAGAGGCAGCCCTCACCCAGCCTTCCTACCTTTCCAGCTGACTGCAACGGAAAGTGAGCTCAGGAGAGATCAGCAAGAAGTCTATATCCCCAAACAAATCAAACCACAGATTAGTCAGAAACAGCAGCTTGGTGTCTCTGATAGGTATATCCTCTATTTCAGAAAGGTTGCTATGCTCTAAGGCATACAGGAAACACATTTATGAGACAGTAACTTAAACATCATAATTCAATGCCAAAATGAATCCAAATCAAATTAAAAGTGAAAAGCATAGTCTCTCAAAATAATTACAGTTCCCATAATTATCTTCATACAAATGTGAAAATGAGTTAAAGCATGCAACGACAGCTAATCCTGTTTAGTCTTACATAGTTTATTTTTTATACCCATTTAGATAACATTATACATTATGCACACTACAAGCACCAATGCACACTGATAACAGATTCAACTACCGACTCTCCCCTGATGGACTGAAATAATGGAGAAGGGTTTTTGAGGGGTAGTGAGACAGGAAGAGAGAGAAGGGAAAAGAGACTGCTCAACCCTTCTAGAAAGTGTTAGAAAACATGAAAAGTGTTCCATATGAAACTTACTTTTCAGAAAATTTTTTGTTTTAAAACCAGAGTGCTGAGCTGGGTGCCACTGACTCACATCTGTAATCCTAGTTACTCAGGAGGCTAAGATCTGAGTACTGCAGTGTGAAGGAAAGTCTATGAGACTCATCTCCAATTAACCATCAAAAATCCAGATATGGAGCCCTGGCTCATGTGGTAGAGCTGTAGCCTCAAGTAAGTGAAAAAGAAAAAGAAAAACAAACCAAAACACCCAATACCCTCAGGTTCTGAGTTCAAGCTCCAGGACCAGAAAAATAAAATAAAATAATAAAATTGAGTGCTGGACCTACCCCCAAATATCAAATACCTACCCCCAAATATAAAAAAAACAAGGTATTTCAGGAGCTTGCAAGTTTTAGAAAGGGATTTGACATTACAACTTCCTTTCCTTCAACTCATCTAAACTATAATGTTTGGTTTCTGCTTAACAATGTAAAGAGGGACACTGACTCACTATATCATATACTACTTAGGAGTACTGCAGGGGTCAATGATTTTCTACCAAAACACTGGACATCACACCTAGTATCAATACACAGAAATGTGATTGATAGATACCCTAGCAAAAGAGTTTATCCTTTTCCATTCCAAAGGGTGTGTGTACTTTGCGTGTGTGTGTGTGTCTGTGTGTGTGTGTGTGTGTGTGAGAGAGAGAGAGAGAGAGAGAGAGAGAAGATTTATTGCAGCAATTCAGCCATGGTGGAATAATATTTTTGGAACTCCTTTGTGACAGTAAAAGGCCTGTGGCCTGTTCCTTTGAATCCACTAGTGGTAGCACATGTGTGTCCTGGAAGAGATATTTTTAAAATTTTTTGGTGCTAAATGGTATCTAGAGCCAAATATTTGGTTTATTTGGTTGGAGATCAATTATTGGCCTCTGGTGAGCAAAGGCCAAGGACATTAGTTAACATCTTATAATGTACAGAATGGCATTTACAGAAATAGTTATATGACCTACATATCAATAGAACTAAATTTGATACATCTTGCCCTATAAAAATTAATTCTAATAAGTTTATACAGCCGTGAATAATTATTACAGTTGTTCTATAGTTTTAAATGTTAAATGTTCTATGACCACCAGTCTTCTAGACTAATATGCACAAGTATATTTTTCTGATCTTGTAAGTTAAAAAATAATTAACACTCAAGCTTACATTTCAGAATATATGGTATTTTTTGTTTCTTTAAATAGTAAGCGGCAATAACCACTTATTTTTATGAAGGGTATGATAAAATCAGAAGAACATCTCTAACTGCAAGCATTTTTTAACTGTATGTGGCAAGAACCTGGCTAGTTAATTTCTTTACCCATGCTTTATCTTTATTAATAGTTCTCTGGAGGAAATAATACTATTGGCACTCCCATTTCCCATCAAGAAATTGAGACTTAGAAAGGTTCAGTGGGTAGTCATAGTACAGTTGGAGTGTGAACTCTGCTAGAATGATTCCAACTAGACCATCTATACCACAATGTATTGTGGCCTCCAGACAGCAGCTCTTCCTGCTAGGAACCATTTTTGTTCAAACTAGGGACAATATTGCTCTAATTTGGTTAATATACATGGAACAAAATAGGAAATAGTATACAAAGAAAGAACCAAGAATAAAAAAAATATGGACTGGGCTGGGAAGGTAGCTCAGTGGTAGAGCGCTTGCCTTGCATGCATGAGGCTCTGAGTTCAATTCCTTAGCACCACATAAGTAAAAAGAAAAAGGCCAGAAGTGGCGCTGTGACTCAAGTGGTAGAGCGCTAGCCTTGAGCTGAGGAGCTGAGGGACAGTGCCCAGGCCCAGAGTTCAGGCCCCATGACCGGACCCCCTCAAAAAAGATATGGACTGTGTCATACACACTGTATTGCCTGCAAGTCTCAATTTCCTTATCTATACAAGTCAGAACAGTAATAAGGCAGATTTGTCAAGTCAAGTAAAGAGATTAGAGATTATCTAAACCATATATTCCTATAAAACCGCTGGTTGACTGCTGTCTCTGAGCATCGTCTGGGAACAAGACAGGGATAGTTTAGGTAATCCTTGAAGGAGCCAGTATAATTTAGTCCTGTTATGAGTTTGAAGTTGGACAGTGCGTTAAGCCACTGAGATCAGCGAAACCCGATTGGCTTTATATCTATAACATTTCTTTCCTAACAAAATTTCCCCTTTATCAGGCAGCCAGAGTTCTCCTCCAGGACTTTAAACAACTTTTCCATTTTGACTTTTACACTTTACACCTTTTGGGGTCACTATGCAAATTCTTTTACTGCTTCTTTTTTTGTGAGGGGGGGTCAATTACCTTAAAACTATTTCAGTGGTTGGAAAATAGAATTGTATAATCCTAGAAGAGAACATACTGAAGATCTTGCCTCCTGTTTTATATCATTGTGTTTCTTAATTTATAAGCATTTGAATTTTTTACAGAAAAGAAAAGAGGCAGGAACAATAGGTTCCACATGGTATAATTATTTCTCCTCACCTTAAAATGTTTTCATAAATAAGGAAACATCTTCTTTATCTTGTACTGTTCAACAATATACTTTCATCTACAGAAGGCCAGTTTTTCCTATTACTTAAGATATATATGACAATGATTCCTATGTTTAAGGCAAATATGAGTCTGTGCTTCACAACTGTCAGCATCACTAAATGATCACATGCTTTGGTAAGATTGTCCTCTGATCTAAAGAGACTTTCAATGGAATATTGGGAGGAACCAAGTATGGATTTAGAAGGAATGACTAAAATGAATTAAACAAATTTTCACCACACTTGTAACTTCTTTAGAAATGGTAGCTTCTTTAGAGCACTGAGAGAGCTTTTATTGTGATGCTTAGATACCATGCTTTCCAAAATCTTTTGAACTTAAAGAGTCTATTTTCTTCAACCATTTGCCTGAGGGGTCAACAGTTATATGATGAATATGACTAAAGAAGTTTGTCAAGTCTGTCTCCTGGTTGTACATTCATATATATCATTGAAAATTCAAAGGAAGATTGGACTTTAAGAATCTTTCCAATGCCAACTTGTCATTTGACTTTCCATTAGGCCACACTGATGTTCCTAGAACACCACTGTTCTATACTTGACCAGTAGTTCTTGTTCATTCTAGTTTTGAGAACTGGTTTCATTCTAGAATCTAAATGATTTAAGTGGTTTTCAGGAAATCTAGTCTTCTTGGCAAAACTTCATTTAGAAGACAGATTTATAGCTCATGCTGCATATTCCCATCCATACTTATTCACACCAGAATACATGTCTTTTGAGAAAATAAAGGGTTCCATTGGTATAAAAAATCCCTCAAGAATGTTAGGCCAAGAATTGATGCAATGAAATTATAGTCTTATCTCAGTTTTATTCATTTCTAAAGAGAAACAAATAACTTAGAGACAATTAGTCATCATATTCTCTTGGTACTAGAATATAGACTTTATAGAATATATGGTTTACAATGAGACTAACAATTTTTAAATAAATGCTAAGATTAGAACAAAAAGGATAACAAGAATACAACTGCTTTTTCAATAAGAAAGTCTGAAAATGAAAAGTATGACCTCTAAGAAATTATAACCATAATAGATTGAAAGTTTCCTCCTCAGGCTCTTTCAAAATCCATTTTTATACATGAAATTAAAAACGTAAGTAATGGAAAGTCATAACCATTTGCTCAATCAAGTCATCTGAAGTTAGACTAGATTGCACCTGGATATGAAACTACTAAACTAAGACTACCTTGAGGACACCAAGAACCACAGAGTTTGGTCAGCACCAATGGCTCACACCTATAATCCTACCTACTTAGAAGGCTGTGATTTGAGAATCATGGCTTGAAGCTAGATGGTGCAGAAAATCCCTGAGACTTTTATTTTCAATTAAGCACCCAAAAAGCCAGGAGTGGAATGTGGCTCAAGTGACAGAGTGCCAGCCTGGAGCAAAAAAGCTCAGGAGCAGCACCTGAGCCCAGATTTCAAGCGCCAGGACTCACACCAACAAAGAGACAAACAACCCTAAGTTCTAGATATGTATTATTATAGCATTATTTTAAGTTTAATGGCTATTTAGATTCTTATAAAAACAAGCTTTATAAATAATTATTTCTAATTCACAGCATTAGGATGGTCTCTGCTACTGGGAAAAATCTGATGAAATACCGTGGTGGAAAATAGGTTTAAAAAATCCAATTAACTATTTGGATATCTAAAAACATGTAGTTACTTAATAAGATGGTGAATGAGTTCTTATAGATGATATGCACATTGAATTTCTCTAGCATTTTAAATATAGATATATAAATATATAAATATAAGTGCAAATATATGCACATATATGTTTATATTTGTGTTAGTTATATTATATATAATGTTTACATTTTATTTATGTTTATACTACATAAACATAAACACATATATTCTATATAAGTATATGTATGTGTTCAAATATATATGTATATATAGTAGATACCTCTTAAAATTCACTCATTAGGTACTGTGCTAATAATTTAACATTGCATGCTTCTACATATCAAAAATTTACTTCAGTGCTTTATGTACATCATTTCAAATCACATTTGAGTGCACAAAAATCTTGCCACTATAGTCTTTCTTATTTTATAAGACAAGTAAGAAGAGTCTAGGAAAATTAGTCAGTCAGTTTGTACTCTCAATATGGAGGGTGTGCTCTAGGTGAACTGACAGCCAAGGCTGGGATGTCTCTAGCTGAACCACAAGAAGTAGGAGACCCTTCATTCATGAATTTGGGAGACTTCTTTTTCCTTGAACTTCCAAGTTCTTATCTGTGCTGTTTGCAGTACCTGTTCTTATATCTCTTTTGCACTAGTGACTGTTAGAAATCCTACTTATTTAACAGCTCTAATCACTCCTAGTAAATTTACTACTACTCAGAAGAACCCTTGGAGGGATGTGAACTTGTGACTACTACCACACTTGTCTCAAATCCTCTCCCATCCTTAGTGGCTCTCTTACAAATTGCTTGAGTATATTTTGAATTTCTCTCTCTCTGTCTCTCTCTCTCTCTATATATATATACATATGCTTTGTATAAAAAACAACAACAAAAGCACCTAGCACATCATAAGAGAAACCAAAGCATGAAATAGAGTATTTACATTCCAGAGTGTTTTGTGATGATTTGTACCATGATCCTGGACATTGGTATCACTTTGTGACTTGGCTTATCATAGTTTCTTGTATAAATTCTTACTGCTTACAGATGGTTTCTGGGATTCCATTTAAATAACTGCTATTTGGAGTGACATTAATCAGCTAATGTAACTTATGTTCTTGATATATGTGTGTGTGTGTGTGCATGTGCGCACACGCATACCAGTCCTGGGGTTTAATTCAGGGCCTGGGAGCTATCCCTGAGTTTTGTTGCTCAAGGCTAGCACTCTGCCATTTGATCCATAGCTCCACTCTTGGCTTGTTTGGTAGTTTAGTGGAGATAAGAGTCTTCTGGGCTTTCCTGCCCTGGCTTATTTAGAACCACGATCCTCAAATTTCAAGCCTCCTGAGTAGGATTATATCACAGGTATGAGCCACTCATGTCCAGCATGCTCTAGATTTTTTTTTGTTGGTTGTGGGGCTTGAACTCTGGGCCTGGGCGCTGTCCGCTGTCCTTCAGCTCTTCAGCTCAAGGCAAGCACTCTACCACTTCAGCCACAGTGCCACAGATTTTTTTTTTTCAATGTGGTACTGAGGAAATGAACCCAGGGCTTCATGCATGCAAGGCAAGCACTCTACCGCTAAGCCACCTTCCCAGCCCAATGCTCTTGATTTTTAACATTCATATATCTGAGTCTAGGATTCAGAATGGTTTGGGTGATTATGTTGACTGACCTTTCCTAAACAGGCTAAGTGTTCTTGCCCCACACGTGAAATTACCTGAGGGTGAAGAAATGACTTCACAAAGCTCAGTTAATGCTGTATCTTTTCCCTATTTTGCTAACAAATTTCTTTCATCAATATACCTATGCTTCTGTTGTTTGTTTCAGTGCTCAGCTTCTCTGGAGCCTCAGGCTGGGCACTTCCAGATGTCAGCAGGTGTTAGCACTGCACATTCATCTTTGTTTCTTCACTTTCCTTGAGTGGCTTGTATCTCTCAGAGGTGAGTCTAGGTGACTTTGCATAGAACTCTGTGTGTGTGTGTGTGTGTGTGTGTGTGTGTGTGTGTGTGTGCGTGTGTGTGTGCATGTGAATGTATACATATATTTGCAAAATAAGACAACTATGCCTATTATTTTTCTTTCTTGCAGGCAAACTTCTTTAGATTCCTCATAGTGCTGCATGTAATGTTTCCAACTTGCTTTTTATCAGAAGGATGTAAATTTTTTCAAAACTAGATAGTCTTATATCTCTAATCTACAGAAATGGAAACACATTTGGAGAGAAGAAGGATACTGTATTTCAAATGCAATGCAAATATCATAATGGTGTTTTTTAGTGAAGATTTCTAAGTTTGATTTCTGTAATGTTTGGTCCTATTTTAGATATGTATGTGTGTGCATATGATATCAACATATTCTTCTGTGAGATCCTTTTTTGGTTTACGATAAAAAATGTTTTGTTGTATGTGTAATCTTTCTCATGAAGTTTAGATTGTGCCAAGCAGGGAAGCCATGTACCTAAGTACACTGACAAAGGCCTGACAAAATGTTCAAATAACAGGTATACAGACTAGTCCAACTTGTGTCTGTTATGAAATTTACTTCCATGTGCAAAAGTCTTTGCTAATATTAATAAGTAATTTTTATTGTTTTACAATCATGGATTAAATGGATGGCCAGTTGTCAAAGGTCCTTGTCAAAAGGGCAAGAAACTACATAACAACATATTAGGCTGCTTGTTTACCACTGTTAGTTATGATTATTTGGACAAAACTGCAGCTTCTCTTTCACATTCCTTTAGAATCAAAACACCATTGCTCAGAAAATGAAGCAAACCATTATATGAGAATGCTATAGAATTATGAAATATTGTGTAGAAGCACATGGTAATGTTATTACTGATTTTTATGAAGAACATATTTGCCAGAGGGAAGAAAAATTATATTGTTTGAAAATTGCCAGACCATTATTTAGTAATCATCATGTAGGCTGGATTGGTCAGGTGAATTGCACTGTTTTATTTTGATTGATCTATTGTCCCCACATATATTGTTTGCAAAAATAGTCCCATTTTGAGTTTCTATTATACTATAGTATTTCATAGAGTATCAAACAGAGATATGATACTAATTCATGTTGTAAGTAGCTTGTGATAGATTCTTTCTTGTCTTTTAAAAATAAGTTTCCATGCTTTGATTTTACTCATTCAAAAGTAATTTTTCATATTTGCATCGCTTGGATTATAAAGAACCATTATGAAGTTACACTTTTATACAATAAGAAGTCTTGAATATTTTGTAACTAACAATTCTTGAGAACACTCCAAGCAACTGGAAGAAATCAGTTTAATATTTAAAAATGTATAAAAGTAACAAGATTTGAGTGGCCATCTAGCATATATTATACAGAACTAAATTAAAATTAAAAATTGTACATTTCAAGAGAAACAGAAGACATTGTCTCTAAGAACATAGTAAATTTTTCTACATTCCAGCTCTGTGTTTATATATATTAAATAAATTTAAAAGGTCACATTAGTGTATTCTTTTTTTTTTTTTGCCAGTGGTGGGGCCTGAACTCAGCCTGGGCACTGTGTCTGAGCTCTTCAGCTCAAGGCAAGTACTCTATCACTTGAGCCACAGCACCACTTGTGGTTTTTCTGCTTATGTGGTATTGAGGAATCGAATCCAGGGCCTCATGCATGCAAAGCATGCATTCTACTACTGAGCCACCTTCCCAGACCCATCATTAGTATATTTCTTTATGTTGATCAAGGAATAAATAATAGGTCATTACTTCCTCCTATCTCTCAGGCCTTATGCCTGACATTAGCATAAAACTCCTTGACCAAAGTGACCTGTGTAATTTAGGAAGGTATTTACTGCCCCAGAGAATCAACATTGGACATCCAAAGAGAATTAATTGAGCTTTCTTTCTATTCAGAAGACTTCTGAGTATAAATAGAATGAGTTTCTCGATGGTTCTTACCTGCAGTGCACAACCATGGGTCCTGCATCAGGAGGGTTACAGGTTTTGACTCTCCGTAAGAAAGCTAAGAAAGGCGTGGGGTGCTCTGGAACGCCATGGTCAGGCCAGGCGGTGAACTGGAATTGTCTCACTTCTCTCTTCTCACTTGAGCCATTCTGTGACACAGGAATAGAGACAAATTCTGTGTTCCTAACCTCAGATGAGAACGATGGAAGGGGTAACCCCAAAAGGTGCTATGTGAACATCTTCTTCCCCTGGTATCTTTGAGGAGACACGATCTTTGGGAAGACAAACCCAAAGCAAGTCTGAAGTAACCAGCATTTTTCTCCAGAAGACAAAATTCTTACGTGTGAAGCATTCCCTTGTTCAGGTTTAACTATCAGGGGCATTCCTGCTCTCTATTTTTTTCCCCAGAAAGAACTAGTTCTTCTTCATCTATTCTTCATTTGCTGAAACTTGTGTTCAGAGTACAAGTTTCATATCTGCTGATAAATCACCAGACTAGGAGAAAAATGGTTGGGTCATCATGGGAAGAATTATTTCCTTCTTCACTGTTTCCAACAGGATCAAGATTTAAGTGAAGGCTTAAAAGGTTTGATTTCTCAAAAGGAGTGTTCTTTAAATAATGTACAGGGAAAGAAAAGAGAAAACAAAGACAAAAGGCAAACCTTGTAAAGTGCAAATGTTCGAACACAATATGTGGCCAGCTCCACCGTATCTAGCAGTGTCACTTGGACCAGTCCATGGGTCTCTGTGCCTCGGCTGGGCCAATATTGGTCACACTTCACCTACAAGAAACAAGTGACACATTAAAGTCAGCTGTTTGTCAATCTTTATAGTAGCTTTCTCCTGGTTGCTGCTGAAGGCAAACAGATTTTCTGTATTTCATTTTGTGTTTATCTTTTCCTGGCATGCATTCTTGTTATCCCAATAAATGCAAATGACTACACTGATGCCAATATAAACCACATTTTTCAAACCGGTAAAAATATTAAGCACTAACAGATTCAGGTTTGCTGAAGAAAAATAAGTTGCAGGCTGTTGTTAGGTAACATAAGGAAAGGGGTATGTGATATGTCATAGTACTTGGGGGAAAACCCACAAATGTGATCTTGGACACCTATTATGATTCACATTAGAAAGATTAAACTTTATGGAGATAGTTAATTGTCTATCTATCAAGACGGAAAAAGCCCAAGCTATTTCATCTCAAATGAACACAATTTCTAAATATGTTTGGGTAAAGAAAAGTAGAAATAATTTGAAAAACTATCAAAGGATAATAAACACCACAAGCATATTTTTTTAGGAAAAAAAAGACAAATGGCTTTGTATCCAAAACAAATTAAACTTGTAATGTCTAGTAGGAAAAGATCTGTCTGTTGTTTTAAAAACAGCCTCAGAGGGTCATATTCAAGAAGTCCAAGTTTAAATAACTTAAATTTCATTCATTTGAGAAGAATAATCTACAGTTTTGATGTGGAGTGGTACAAAAGCACATAAAGCATTCAACTCTATTAGTTTAACATGGAACAAATAATAATTCCAAGCCTTCAGTAAGATTTGAATTTACTATATGTGTCTAATGGTCTTAAAAAGCCTAATGGAAAATAATAAACCAACATTAATTCTTTAGTAATACCATAGATCAGAATATATTTAACCTTCCTTTCTCAGATTAAAAGAAAAATAGAAGTGATTTTTTTTTTTCCAGTAATAGGGCTTGCTTGAACTCAAGGCCTGGGCACTGTCCCTGAGCTCTTTGTACTCAAGGCTAGTGCTCTACCACTTTGAGTCACAGCTCCATTTCTGGTTTTTGGGTGGTTAATTGTAGATAAGAAACTCATGGGAACTTTTCTGCCTGGGTTGGTTTCAAACTGCGATCCTCAGCTAGGATTACAAACATGAGCCATTGGTGCCAAGCTAGAAGTGATTTTATTTAACTGAAATCAAATGAACTGTTTTTTTCTTCTTGGCAATGAAAGCTGCTAGTCATATTTTATATCACAAAAAAATCAAAAGCTGCTAGTCATATTTTATATCACAAAAAAATCAAAAGTATAATCTTTGGATCGAAACAAAAACAATGTAAGATTATCATCATTGACACTAGAGTTTTCGCTTCAGTGAATAGAATTATTAGGTAATCATTTGCTTTTATGTTTATATCAGTATCTGCAGCATCCTGCATGGTGATGCCCTCAGCTCCTTTGAATTCTCTTGTGTTTTCTGTATAGATACTGGACCTTGTAAAAAGTTAGAGGTCTTTGGCCGGGTGTCAGTGGCTCACACCTGTAATCCTAGCTACTCAGGAAGCAGAGATCGGAGGATTGAGATTCAAAGCCAACCCGGGCAGGAAAGTCTGTGAGACTCTTATCTCCAATAGACTACCAGAAAACTGGAAGTGATACTATGGCTCAAGAGTGCTCGCCTTGAGCTGAAGAGCGCAGGGACACCGCCCAGGCCCAGAGTTCAAGCCCCATGACCAACAAAAGAAAAAAGAAAGAAATTTAAAAAGTTAGGTCTCATCATCTAAGTTTCTCAACATGAGAAAGGAGAGGAGCATTTTTTGAACATTTATGCAGAAAGGTAGAAACTACGGCTGTTGGGTTTGTTTTCATGTCTATCCCCTATGACATCACACAAACATCATGTTTCTAATGATATTCCTCTTATGCACAGAACAGTGTATTTTATTTCTGACATACTCTAAACTCAAAGACAAAATGCAAAGGAGGCCATTTTTGCACACTCATTACTGATACAGCAGCAGGATCAGGCTTCAGAACATCTACATTCTTTCATGTCTGACATGTTTAGCAAAGGCTGACACTTGAAAGCAACTAATAAGACCTAGGCAGTAACAATCAATTCAAATGGAAAAATAATCACAAAAACTATGCCAAATGACTTTCTTTAAAACGCGAAAAAGCGTTACATGAATGTCTCACTGCAATAAGCGAATGTTTACAT
The DNA here is from genome assembly GCF_019054845.1 of Dipodomys spectabilis. Taxonomy (NCBI): domain Eukaryota; kingdom Metazoa; phylum Chordata; class Mammalia; order Rodentia; family Heteromyidae; genus Dipodomys; species Dipodomys spectabilis. The sequence continues at coordinate 20,702,234 of NW_024870775.1, forward strand.
TGTAGGTTGCCTATTACAATATTCAAGAGGATGCTATTGATGTGCTGAGTTCAGGAATTATTGAAGTTCCAGTTGGACAACAACCATATTCAAAAAACTGACACAATCCCATAAGGGCAGTTTTTGCTGTGATGTATGCAAATGACCTATCACATCACTTTGCATTGAATAGAACTGGCTAAGAAAAGAAAAGAAAGAGAAAAATGAGGGAAGGGGTAACAAGTTTGACAAGAAATGTACTTATTACTTAAGTAATTGTAACCCCTCTGTACAGTACCTTGATAATTAAAAAAAGAAAAAGAAAAAAAAAAAAGAAAAGAGTTGAAGAAATAGAAGTTCAATCCTCATGTAACTTTTAGGGGAAAAAAGTCACCCCATTGCTTAATAATTCTCTATCCATAAATCTGCCCCATTCTTCTGAGGCAGAAAAGACTAAATTCATACGAATTATTTTCGTACTTTAGTAAAAAGTTAGAAACTGTAGCTGTCATTGAGACACACGCTTTCAGAAAAACAAAAACAACCAAAACACAAACAGAACCAGAAAACCTTACTAGGAGTAAATGCTGTAAAAATTTGCATTTCAGAGAAGAAATAATACTTTTATATTCAGCTTAAATAATATACTGTTACATTTGTACTCAATTTAAATAATGTGTTGTAACTTTATTCTTTACCAAAAAAGAACATTTAAAGATCTTTAAAATTCAAGTGCAACAAATAGGAGCAACATATTTTTTTTTTTTAGAAAACATGGATAACTATTGCCCTTTCTTGACAGGAATATTCCTCAAAGAGAGCATATGAAAACTAGATATTCTGATGCATGTGGACATGCCCGCATATGGCAGGTCGCAGTGAGATTAGATGTCCCTCTCCCCACCCTCCGAAGAGTAAGTGATACATGCTTCCTTTGCGAATCAGGCCTCAGCCTTGCCTTTCTCCAATTCATTCTCTGAGTAGCCTGTTCAGGGCTACTTAGGACCTCCGGAGACTGAGACAATCCATGGAGGCAAAGTGAGAGGTGAACCAAGGGCAGCCTCAACCACCAAACCTCCAAGTCTCTAATAGGCAGCCCTGACCCCCCCTCCACCTTTGTTGGTCTGCAAACCTCCAATCCTCAGACCTCCAAAGCTCCAAAGCTCCACATGTCCAAAGGGGAAGGCTTTTCCCTTTCTTCCCTTCCTCCTTCTCTGCAGGCCTCTCCATTCTCCACACGCCTGCCCTGCTCCTGGAGGCGCCTCTCCACAGGCCTTTCTAGAGGGAGGCCCCAAATGGCCTCCAGAGGAGGTCCACTAGGTCCCAAATGGCCCTTTGAGGAGGCCCCAAATGGCCTCTCGAGGCTTGCCCTGCCCTGCTCTGTTCCAGCAGGCTTTCCCCTATTCCTTCCTCTCCTCTCCTCCCCTCAGAACTCTGGTTTTTCCCTTAGTCTCCTCTCCTCAAGACTCCCTGTCTCCTCTGGACTGTTTTCCCCCCTAACCTCCCTCTTGGGGCCTCATAGCAAGCAGCCTATAGATACCCTGATAGGCTGCGCCCCTCCCCTACGAATGGTTTCAAAGGGCCATTCATGCTCCTCCTCCATGCTGCCCCCTGTCCAATCTCAATAGGCAGCTCGCCACGTGGGGCTCGACACCCCGCCCCCTCCGGTAGCACGCCCCGCCCCCTTTTGGTGGCATGCCCGCCCCCTTCTGGCTGCATGGCCTGTGGGGCGGTGATGTCAGCCCCTCAATGCCCTGCTCTGTCTGGTGGCCGGGTCTATGGAGTGGAGAGGCTCCACACACCACCCACTCCCTCCAGCAGGCCGGACCATGGGGCCACGCTATTGGGCCCCGCTGATTATCGGGGCTCCACAGGTTTTTACAGGCTCATCTTATTTTACAGGACTACATTACACAGTCACATTTACTGACATCTTCATCCTTAGCTATACAAAGATCAACTTCTATCAGTAGTAGAGAGCAAGTATGAGGTACAATGAGGAAAGAACAGAGACAAACAGAAATGGTATTTTTCTACTTAGCTGATGCAAGTTAACTAGCTCTACTTTACTCTCCAGAAACATTCAGCTGTAACAATAGCCTATCTCCCATCTTGTTTTTCTGGAGGACACATTTTATGAAGTACTTCTAGGGAGAGTTACTGTTTGTTAGTCTTCCTGCCTGAAACTGAGCTTGAGAGATGAAGAAGGAAGGCAGTCCCCTTGGAGCATGCAAGAACTATAATGTAAGTAGCTACTGAATAAAATCCTAATTCGATTTGATTTTGAGAGAGCCACAAGTGGCGTTAGTATTGATTTGTGGACGGGCAGGTGTTCTCTCACTGGGTGGGGTGAAATCTTCATCTCTATTTCCAGGAACAAACTTATAGGCTTCACTTGTAAATTAGGAACAACATCACTGACATTACACGAATATTGTAAGGATGGAAAATGATGTACTTAAAACAAGTGATTCGGTGGCTAGCATTAATCAGCATTCAACAAGCAGTAAGTAGCCCTCATTGATGATCAAATTGTATTCTTGCCTTTTGTGAGTGTGGTTATTATAAACTATTCTGAAAAAGGGAACATGTTATTTATCTCAGCCGTTATTGATCCAAGATTTGTGCAGGGCAAGGTGTTGGCAGGTGTGGCTTGAAATGAGACAATTCCTATCCCCAATCCATCAGTCTTAATGACTAAGTCTGGAGGTGTAGTTAAACCTACTGCTTCTTCAAGCAAGTGTGAAATTCACAATAACCCCTTAATTGTCCTACATCCCAGTTGTTGATAAGAAATTGTAATAGATTGAGAGGTGAAAAATACCCACAGCAGAACCTATCACCCAGGTTGTACTTTAGAAATGCCATTGAGCAGCTTTACTTGAGGCCTAACTCAGAGATAATTCAGACTTGGGGCTGCATGTGGGAGAACTGTTTCCTTTCACCACTAACGTCACCACCTTTAGGTGGAGGCTTCATTATTATATAATTACGGGAGGAGTGAGCTGCCTGCTACTGAATTAAAATTTGTACTGTAAAATTCATTCATTTACTGTTTTCACATCAAAATATCAAAAGTAAGTTGATGATATGATGGATCCTGTTTGAATGCATTTGAAACAAAACCTTACTGTTGGCCACATGCAATAGAACATACATGAAATAGGTGTGCCCATTGAACTTTAAGGAAATGTTCTCACTGTAAGCCACCTTGACTCCTATATGGCTTTCCTTGGGGTACCTGGAACATTATATACATTCAGCAAAGGCAACAAGATTAACAATCATACTGTGGCCTAGGACTGGTTGGGTTATTTTTAAGTTGCCTCATTTCACTTTAATAAAGACTCATGGTAAAGCATTAGAATACCCACTGCAGCAGCCCTGATATAAAGAGTGCATTTGTCACACCATATTTGGAGAAGTCTGTCTAAGGCCATATTATTTAGCAAAAGAAGGGTTTTTAAGACATTAGTAATCTGTAGGTTACCATACATGTCATCAAAATGAACTGTAAATCTATGTTTAGCAGCTTCATCTCAGGATTTAAGAATCAAGATTCTTCTATAAGGAGTAGTTATGTGTGGTAAACAATGACCAATATGTTGAAAAGAAAGATTAAAAAAGTCATAGATAAATGTCAGGAAGAATTGTAGTGGACAGAAAAAATTATATATGCTGAGGTATTAATTTATACAGGTTATAACTTCTGATACACACACACATACATGTGCATATGTGTGTGTGTGTGAGTGTATCAATTTCTTAACTCAAAAATTATTCTCTTTTAGTTTGATATGTCTGCCAGAAATTGATATGGGGGAAGCTAACCTGATTTTTTCTAATAAGTTCTTCCATTAAACTGACCATCATCGTGTTTCCACCATTGGTGGCACTTTGCTATTAACCAGAGGGTAGTTACTGCCTTGGTTGGCCAGTGGTTGTCTTTTATTAAGACACATTCCAGCATCATCATTATCCAACCAGCATCATTAAGTAACTTAATGTTTTTATACAAAGACAATATATACCAGACAGGACAGATGCATTCCAACTTGGTAACAACTAATTAATGTATGTCGAAAGAGCACCAACCTTCCAACCTTCCTTGGAATTCTGCTGACAGATTTTTTTTAAAAAGTACACTGTGCTATTGGAGAACAGAGATTAATTTGCACTTCTAAAAACAGTACAGATGCCAGGCACTGGTGGCTCATGGCTGTAATTATATTTAGTCAGAAGGCTGAGAGATGAGGATTGCAATCCAAAGCCAACCTGGACAAGAAGTCTGTAAGACTCTTATCTCAAGTTAACCAGCAAAACGACAGAAGGGAAGCTCTGGCTCAAAGTGCAAGAGCTTAAAAGGTAAAGGACAGTGCCCAAGCCCCAGTAATGAGACACACACATGCCCACATACACACAAATACATACAAAAATCCCATAGGGGTGACCTGCTGCATCTTGGGGTAACACAGACACAAACGTAGGGAAGAAAAAAAGGGCTTCGTATGAGTCATCAGAAATTTTAACACAGCCTTAGCATAAATGCTTTGTGCCAAACTCAATAGGCTCCTTTTCTAAGTAGAATATACGAGGAAGGTGATGATGTTGAAAGAATCCAGGGGTAGGAATGTAGGAGAATTGAGGAGGCTATATAGGCAGTAAAAATCTGGTGGGATTCTTTTTCTTTTATCTGACACTGTGTCTGCTGTCAAAAAAAACCCAAGAGCATGGAACTTGCTAGAAAAGGACCCAAACATCCTTTAGGTTGCCAACGTAAGTATCATTCTTTCGGTTGCCAATGTCCTATTTACATTAAAGATCCACCATTTCAAAACACTCCCATACATCATGCAGGCTCCAAAGGCAATGTTGGTGCTGATGTTCCTGAAGTTGCTTAAGGAAAAAGCAGTTTCTGCTGCCCTAGATAGGCAGGCCTTTAGGCTGCAGTTGGAGAAATTAAATGTTCAAGGACTTTGGCGCTTCCAGTTCTATTTGGAAAAAGGACACAGACCTGGCATTTGGAAATAATTTGCTCTCCATTAAACTTACCGAACCTTAACAAACCAGAGAGGCCAAGAACTGGTCTGCTACTGGCCAAGTCTGGGCTTTCCAAAATATGATAGCAACACTGGAAACAATAACACTGCCATTTATAATCTTCAATGTGATTCTGTCAAATTTTAACCTGAAAGAACCTCGCAGTCTGAGAAGAATTTCAAGATTTGTTTTACAGAAAATAAGAAAATATTGGACCAGAATATTTGTTTTTTTGCTGGTTCTTGCTCTGTTAGCCACAGAGCAAAATGTGAATGGAAGTCCATCTCATTCTGATATTTTGAGGGGTAGTTTGCAAAGGTGACATTGCAGGGCAGGGAGAGTATGTGGTCATTAAGCAGGAGGGATTCAATTGGCCAGAAGTCAAATTTTGGTATTCAAATCACACATCCTCAGACTTTTTGAACGTGACACAAACCAACTTCTATTCTCTAGCCCAAACAATAAATTTTAGTGGTCCAGGGAATTCTCCTTTCTGGCATAAGAAATCATCAGGTCATGATACAGAAAACATTTGAGCTGTTCTAGATTGCACATGATGCGACCAACTGGCTGACATGATTCTCTATTTTAAAATAGAAAATACAATATAGATAATTTAAATATCAAGTATGGAATTCCTTGTGTCTAGCCCTACCTTTCCGGTTTTCAGAACAAACCAACAGGACTAGTACCTAGTAATTCTAGCTACTTTGGAAGCAGATATCTGAGGATTACAGTGTGAAGCCAGCCCATCCAAGAAGCTGGAAATGGAGGTATGGCACAGCGTTAGAGCACCAGCCATTAGTGAAAAAACTAAGCAAAAGCAGCAGGTCCTCAGTTCAAGCCTTAATAGCAGCACACACACACACACACACACACACACACACACACACACACACACACACACACAACAACAACAACAACAACAACAAAACCATGTCCCATTTGTTGTGTATCAGAATGTCTGGCCCCATCTCCAACAATTACAGCACTAATTCTAGCCACATGAACTGCTAAAACCTAACAATTCCCACTCTAAGGATTGAAGGACAGTGTGGCCAACAATTTCAACTATCAGCATTGTGTTGAAGGCAGGCAGAAGACAGTGTAAGACAGACCACCTCAAACCTTGGCTCAACTATTTCAGCATCTAGCAAAGCATTTGCCAAGCAGCAGGCTTCCACATTCCTTGTGTATTACACACCTCAAGATCAATTCAAAGTTGAAGAGAAACAGCTAAAGTAGATAGATGAGAGGAAAACATACAGGTGGACAATCACCCTCTAAATCATGGAGCTTCCTGGGCCAGGATTCAGCTTGGCAAATCTTACCTCAGAGACTGTAGTTCTTTAAGAGAGGCTGCCAACCATTTACTTAGTCACCCACAAATAACATCCTTGGGGTGGAAATCCCAGCTGCATACATTTTACTCTCCTCCCAGTGTTTCATTTTTTCCAAACTTTTTCCTTCCCTCTGTGTGGTTGCCCAGACCAATCCATGAGCTTATTGGCATGTTATGAAACATGGAAACAATTAGAGACCACATTCTAGGGCACAGGAATGACTTGCTAGAGAATCAATGAATGAGGCAGAACTCGAGAGGATTTGGCAAGTCATATGGAAACTATGGAGAAACCCACCAACAGGATCTTATATCACATTCTACAATGGCTTTGCAGTGATCTATATGTTTCAGGCAGCAATAATACTTTACTTTCCAACTCTGCAGCAAGGATTGTTTTTTATATTCTTTTTATCCTTCAGCTCATATAAAATATTCAGCTCATAGTTTTCTTTTCAGGGTTGATAACTGAATATATTCACCATGCAAATACTCTCAAATATTTCTTACCATGGAAAGCCAATTTCATTGATTTATTTTCATTTTTTTATCTTTAAGTAGTTGTATAAAAGAGTTGCATTTAACAAAGCAGTTTATGAATACAATTATTCTAAGTGGAGAATTCTTTCACTGTTGAGGGAGAGTGACCGAATTTGAAAATCAAAGAACATAAATTTTGAAATGACTGTAGTCAGTCCGAAGTCACTTTTAACACTAGTAAGGGCTTCTTCAGCCATTCAAAGACAGAGAACTTAAAGTTCTCTAAAGGCCTCTGAAATTTGTATTACCTGTTCTTCTTTTGAACTTAGCAGGCTTTTATTTCAGTGACCTGTCCTAAGTCAGGAAAGATTACAAACACTGATTTTTAAGCTCAGATCCGAATGAGAGAGTTAAGAGGGCTGGGACCAAACAGTAAGGTAGAAACGGAGGCTAGTTCTAAGTGACAACTTCCTTAGTACCATATGTAAACAATAAAGGGAGTGTGGAGGGAAGGAAAAAGTAAACCAAAAGGAAATGCGGTACTGAGAATGTATCATCTCTAGTGCCAATTATCACTACATGTCACAAAATCTACATTACTCATTATTTTCTTATTGTATTGATTCAAGATAGAATTGCAGTGAAAGTAGCAGCCAGAATGTCATATTATGGTTTATTTGCAGTTGGATTAACAAGTTTTTGGTGCCAGGTTCTGCATTCTGGAGACTATATCCTGGAGAAAAGTAAGTACAAAAGAACTCTGGTCTGAGATCCACTTTCTTCTTGACCAGACTTCATGGCTAGTCTGGACTCAGAATAATGGACAAAATTTATCATATGCAGGGGCTCTGTGAAGTTGCTTGGGATTTGGGAACGGAATCTACAGAGAAACAAGTTTAGTTCACTTGGGAACAAAAGTAGAATTGTTTTGAGGCCAATTGGAGGGGAAAGTGAACTTGTAAATTAGCCAACAACTTGTTAACAAAACAATATTTGAGAACTTGCCCCATTTATTATCTTAGTCAATACCCATATTAACCCAAAAGGGAAGAATATATTTTGAGGGGTTGTGGTATGTGCTTACTGGCATCTTTGTAGGCAGAATAAAGTGGAGTTCTGAGTGAAGACATTTGATTGCCAATCCTTCTATTTAGAACTATGTGTATTCTTGACTGTGCTTTTCTCCAATGGTGGTTATTTCCATTCATTCTAGTCATATGATGCTATTAACCTCACACTATTATTCCATTCCTTTCCTTCTCTATTTCTCACCTTAAATCTGTAGTCACCGGGTATTCTAATATACTTCTCATTCATACAAGTGTTGAGATGCACACTCAAGCACTCACACACACACACACACACACACACACACACACACACACACTTTTTCACATACCATGTGATGAATATTATTTTGAAGACCAGATCCTTAAAATAAATAATGACAATGCAAGAAGCATTAGCCCTTGAGGAGATGATTGGTTTAAACTACCTGGACTACCTTTCTTTATGAGGGAGACTCCAGGCAGCTCCTCAGTGGAGCCAGCCTAGTTCAAATGTCTGCTTTGAAGTTAGCGGCTGGGAATTGAGAATTCACTTGAGTATTCAGGTCAGCCCACAGAACCCACAACATTCCTGAAGTATGGAGCTATAGATTTCAGTAACAACTAACCACTATTTATGACACTATTTTTATAGTGAAATTCAATCCAAATTCTTGTTTGAGAATCCAGAAATGCTTTCCTCTTTCTTCTCGCTTCTCTGGGTAAAAAGAGCAATTGGACAAGGAAAAGGGCAAGGGAGGAGGGTGGAAATAAGGGAGGAAGAAAGACAAACAGATGCAATCATCTGAGACATAAAATGCTTTGTTAAATCTACCCATGACATGTGTACATTCTTACCAAGAATGGGGAACAAAGGGCTTTGGGACTGGGGTCAGCATTTATTTGTACCTTCAGCCTGACAAGGACTGAGGTTCCCCAACTGCCTATTGGCTAATGCAGGTCATCACAAGTTTGGATACAGGCTTCACCACCACAGAATAAAAATCACAGGACAGCATTTTAATTGGTCTCCTTAGGCCATTTAACAAAGGAGAAAGTGAACTTGAGAAAGCAAGGAGTAATTAATGAAGGAAGCAAACAAAGGTTCATTTAGTAACTTCCAAATAAGTTCTGCTGTGTGAGAAGGGGGTGGGGGAGGCAAGGTAGTCTGCAACAGAAAGATAAACTGCAGGTATTTAAGTCACAACGCCTCTGCCAAGAACTGTTCATTACCGTCAGATGTCGTAGTGGCAGTGGGGCCAGTTAGAACTAACTTTATTATTAGAAGCAATTAGGGAGAAAGGGGGCAGAATTTCATTTGGTTATTTCAAAAACAAGTTTCTGTGCAGTTTAATGAAGGCCTGCAGTGTCAAGATAAAAATGTGTGTTTTACTGAAAACAGCCTTTGCAAATGACTGCTTGTTACCAGCTGGTATCTTTAGGCAAAGCAGACCGGGTAGGTTGGATTTACATACATGCCGTAATATAATAGTTCAGCTGTCTCTGCTTCATAGAGAGTGTTAGCAGGCTAGGGAAGCACCTGTGTTCTGGAGCCAGACTGTCTATCTTCAATTCCTATCTCTGACCTTGGTAAACTGAATGACCTCAAATGACCTTCTGCAACTTTCTGGGTCTTGGTGTACATACACCAAGTGAAGATCACAGTCACTGTTATATCTGAGGTTTATTGGGATCCAGGAACATAGTGAAAGAAAGTGCTTGCTATACAAATCAATGATGGACTTATTTATACCCTTTGACAGGGGTTTGAACACAAACTATGAAACAAAGGTTTGTCTTCAGAGTCATCAGTGTTGTCTTATGACCTCATGTTAGACAGTGTTTTACCATCGGTACAGAATTCACACAGGTGAAAACTCTCATTGATTTACTGACCCAGCTGCATGGCACACCATTTCATTTTCCACCTGTGTAGGAGCTTTTACTCTCTTCCCTTTTGTTAGCCTTTTCCTTATAAAGCCTCTGAGCAGCCTTTGCGCTTCCTCACACATATATCTGGGCCAAGAGGCACTACTAGTATTGAGCTTAGAGGAACACTTCAGGATCTCAGAGCTCCTAAGTGAAGAACCGGGTCTTGGCTTCTTTCTCCCTCTCCTTGTTGAGACCATTGTGAAATACACTCTTACTGTGACCTCAAACCCCACTTTGAATGAGCCTATACTTTAGTGACAGACTGTGCCACTAGTTGGTTTCATACCCAAGGTTAAAGATTGATTTTTATCCCATGCTTACAAAACTTGCCCACATACTGAGAAATAAGGCACACTACTTAGGCATTACGTTTTAGTTTTCCATATCAAGAGCATTTTATCAATATGCCATGCACCATAATATTAGACCCATATGACGAATAAAACTCCTTCCTTAAGAAGCAATGACTTGCCATTGAAATCTATTCCTTTCCAGAGAAATGTAAACTAGTGAAATGTCCTCTACACATTTAAGTTTTAAGCCACATCATTTTTTTTCTGGCAGCCCTAAATTAATTTATGTTAATTTTAATAATTTGAACTAACATCCTCTATTATACAATTTTAGATCTTAAACTGCAGATTGTAAGAAAGAAAATGGTGAAAAGCCCATATTGAAGGGAATTTTCCCCCAAATTCTCAGATTCTTGTTCAATGTGAAGTTTAAGAAAAGGTTCAAGTTACTATTTATTTTCTCAAACCATGTCCTTGAATACTACTGACTTTTCCTGACAACTTTCCTAATGTGGGAAAATTTCCTTTTTGAAAGGACTCAGAATTTTTACATTTGGGTTTTTTTTTTTTTGAGACATTGTATTGCTATGTAATACAAACTGGCCTTGAATTTGCAATTCTCCTGTCTTGCTAAATGATGAGATTACATGCAAGCACCACTAACAAGCCATACTTTATAGAGGTGTTTTTGTTGTTTGTTTTGTTTTAGTTCAGGGTTTGAAAATAAGACTACCTTGCTTGCTAGGCAGCTGCTCTACCACATAAGCCGCACACAACCCAGTCCATTCTGCTTTAGTTGTTCTACTTGAATCTTGCATTTTATTTTGCCCAGGGTCAACCTCAGATCACAATCCTGTTACCTATACCTGACCTTACTCAGCTGAGTGGTTGGAATAGGATCTTGTGAACTTTTTCCTAGGCTGATCTTGAATTAGATCCTCTCTTATCGCTGTCCTCTGTCCCCTGGGAGGCATCCACAGGCATTTTATATGCATATATCTTCACTGCACTCACCCCTCCCAGAAGGGTATTAAAAAATGTTTTCATCAGAATTGTTGCTGTTCAGTACAATTAGTGTACAATTAGTGTACATAAAATAAAATTAGAGACTGGTGACATTCTGAAAAGAATACAATAGACAGCACAAAGACTCTATGGAAAAATATTTGAAGGGATGGATACTTATTCTCACCCTGGATCTTTCTTCTAATTTTGTCATCATGACAATCGTGGCACTCCGTTGCTCCCATATCATTCTCCAAAAGTCCCCAAATGTTTCAGGAAGAGATCCCTGTGTTGCAATATAAGCATTTTGCTTCCTGTAGCCATCTATGTAGTTGGCATTCACGTAGTCACTTCCTGGGATGCCTGTAACACAAGGAGTATTATTGAAGTAGGTGGACATATAACAAGAGGAAACAGTTTGGCTATGGCCTAATGCCAATGCTCTGATATTATTCCACACTCTTGTGGAATTTAGAGTCACATTCACATGAGTCACACTATACCGAGGTTTGGATTTTAAACAAGATTAAGAATAGGTCTTACAAGGATCATCTTGTTAAAAAAATGCCACATTCAAAATGTCAAGTCTTTACAATATGATAAGGTAGATTATCAAAAAATGGAAAATACAACAGATGGTTCATAGCATGCCTTTTCTCTCACGGGTCCTCTGTTTTCCCTGTTGCATGAGAAAAAAAATTGTTTGTGAAGGAATAATTCTGGTGACATTCCTCACTCATGTTCTTGCCCATTTCCAGACCAAAAGCAAATAAATGCCCAACTCTGAAAATGTTATATAAAATAGGGTATGCCATAGTTATAATTAACTGAAGATTTAGCTATCAGGTAACATACATATCAACTCTTTTTATTCATCACAACACAGCCATGTGAAAGTCTTGTATTGATTATCCTTTCCCAAAAGAAGCATCAGGTGAAGAGGCAGGAAAAAGAACTTGTTTAGTTCAGTTGCCTAAATTGGTGAGGTTGGGTTTAATCCTAGGCACTCTGTCCGCTTGCTTCATCTCTGTCTTATTCTCTGTAGAGTATTGCTTCCCACTGAAACTCCATGGGTTGCTATAAGTAGCCTATGTACTTCTTTCTGGATTATAAAAATTGTTCTCTACCCACTGTCTCACTTCTATTTTGTCTTCTGTAGCCTTCTCTCCATCCATTTCAGAGACTGTAACTTCATTTCTTTGAACCTAGCAATAGCTTTCTGTCACACTTCAAATAAGACCCAAACTCTAAACAGCATTAAGCTTACAAGGCTTAGTATTTCTCTAGACTCATTCTAGCTTCTATCCTGTAGAGACTGACCTGCTCCCATTAGAAAACATGGCTATTCTAGTTAGAAACACTTCCATTCCTGAACACACTCTGTCTTTTTTCCACCATAAAACACTCACATCTATCCTGATCATGTGGGAAGCCTTGACAGCCCTTTATACTACTTTTATGAGCGGTAATAATATCATTTGCTATTGCTTATCTTGCTTATTGTCTGATTTGAAATGTCTTTTATTCATGTTTTCTAATTCTCCTGACAAAAGGAATAATTTTCCAACATTTAGTAAATAGGAGAGCTCTATTTCTGATTTAAAGCTTAATTTTCCTCTATCTTAATTCCTTTAAGAGCTAGATAAGTAAATTGAGCTTCTTTTAGGGAAGAGAGGCAGAGTGATTGAGGAAATCAAAGCTGTTCAATATGAGAAAGGGACTACATATAAAAGTAACAAAGGAAGATTAGAAGTTGGGGATGAGAGCTGCCCTTAGAGTATGTGAAGATTTATCTTTTCAATTCTGAAGGATTTAAATACAGAGGGAAGAATTCCATTTCTAATTCAAAGAGGCATTCAAATGGTCAGAATAAAACAAACAAACAAAAAAAAGAATAGGTGTTCTTGGAAGGTGATGAGCAATGTGTCCCTAAGGGAAAACAACTACTTTGTAGGGCTAGCAGAGTTTTATGGATGGAAGCACCAGGCCTTTTTTTTACAATCTCTTCTAGCTCTGGGGAAATATGTGTTCTAGAATTAGAGGAAGGGTTTTTTGTTTTGTTTTGTTTTGTTTTTTTGCTATAACAGAACATATGTTCCCAAGCTAAGATTGTTATATTTCACCAATTGCCAGTTACAATTACTTTGACTGCTTTTCTGATTCCAGTTACAAAACTGATCTTCTCAAGAAGAGTAATGGAAGTCAGATGGAACTACTGTGCTTTGAGATGCGTGCCACCAACATTTGCTGAAAAGCTTTCTGAGCAGAAACTGAAATGTGAGGTTGCTTGTAACATTAGTCATCTATTGCAGCTACTCAAGAAGCAGTGGGGCTTCTGGCAGCCCTTTGTTGATAAAGATCTTGTTCTTCCCTGATACCAAATTACTGTGAATTCAGAGGGCAATTTAAATAAAATCCTCTGGTGGCAGCCCCTCAGAAGGGTACAAGGGTACAAGTCTCTCCCTGGGATTGATTCTGAACCTAGAATGGGCCCATTATATAAAAAAAACAATGGGAAAAGCCCATTTTCCGTATTTTAATTTAGTAGTTAACAACATTAAATAATTCATTAATTTTTTTCTTTTTTTATTGTGAAAATGCTGTACAGAGGTGTTACAATTACATGAGCAAGGTAATGAGTACATTTCTTATCAAGCATTGTTGCCTCCTCCTTTGTTTCCCCTTCCCATCTTCCCCCCCCCTCCTCCCCCCCTCCCTGCCCCCCACTCCCAAAGTTTCTCACTAAGGATCTCATTCAGCAGCAGATACACAGAAAACTGTCCAAGAAAATTCAGAATGGAGAAATCTGAGTGAAATGATTTTTTTTAATGCATCAACAGGGCACAGTGCCATTTTCCTCCTTATCAAGGGTAACAAAGTTGTCTGTACAATGCATTTGGGGACAAGGAAGTGGTGAACTGATTTTAAGGGAACAGAATCAGACCCATCCAATCCACTTTACATATTTTTAACAGTCATTGTGTAATGAATTGGGTTCTTAGAGATACTGCTACTCAAATTTGAATATAAAAATTTGGGGAGTGGAGATGAATTGCTACTGAAAAATGGTGGCACTTCCTAGGATATAAAGATAAAAATTCTGCCTAGAGACTACTAGGCACTTGGGAAAAAATTACTACCTCATCAAATGCTTTAAGAATTTAGGCCTTGATATATTGAAGAAAAAAAAAGGAAATTGGAAACAAGAATTTAGTACCCATGGGAGCTAATTTCTAGACTAATATTTACATCCTGAAAATAATAACACAAATGTTGAGGTTTTGTTTCTACTTTGACACTTGTCTATGGGTTTTACCTATACTCATAGTGAAAGCCTCCCTCTAGCCAGATCCTTTATGGCTGGGGCAGAAGGACAGAACAGGCAACTCTCCCACAATCTTTAGCAACTTTCCACAATCCTTAACAATGTGGAAATGTTGAGAGATGCTAAGTTCTACAGAAGCTCTAAGATCTCTTGAGTTCTGTATCCAATAACTTCATAAAACCAGCTCTAGGGAAAGATGAATGAGAAAAATTTAGAAAGGGTGATGGCTTGTCCTTCAAAAAAAAATCAGCCCAAGATTGGATGCTAAACTTAAACAGCAGTCTGTTTCAAATTGATGAAATCCCAGTTTGCAAAGTGACATATTTAGAAAAGTTTGTCAACTAATCCTGTGAAAATATGCAATATGCTGAATTCCTGAATGCTTAAGTGCTATGAAGAAATGCTTCCTCAGGAACTCTTCATTGGAATTTCTCAGGTCTAGGAGGTTAAATCTACAAAATTTTGATTTTGTGGATAACCTTATCAGTGTAATGCATGTTTGTTTATTTAATTTTCAGCTCCCTGTTTTATCCAAACAGTGGCTTGCATTTGTTAAAGTGACACTAAACGTGTCAGAGTCAATTGGATTGCCTTAGGATTCTGATGATGGAAATCTGACATAAAATCTAGGACAAAGTATGCATAGTTAAGATCAATTAATTTCTTTCTTTAGTTCTTAGGGCCCAAAAGACCTCATTTCAATTCTCTAATAACAGTGATCAGGTCAAGTTTTTCCTTTGTTATGTTTATGTTTCATTTTTGGCAGGGGGAGACATTACTAAAATAATAGAAATGTGACAAAGACGCTCGTAATTGGCATGGGCTAGTAATTGGCATACTCTTAAGACATTGGCCCTGCTGTCAGAATTGTGTCTTTAAGTCAGTTATTCTTCATACTATTCAGGAAAAACAGTGGCTCTTTCCCAATTTACTCCATTTATAAAAATGAGGTTTTCATGATTTCCCATGTATTGTTTCACGGATATTCTCCAGTCAATAACAGCCATGGAAATGGTTCCAACACCAAAAATAGTTGGTTCTTCTTAAAGTCTTACACATGACAATCCTGATCTAGTTTTCAACTGCATATCACACAACATGCTCCATTCTCGTGTCTCAGCTTGTATCATCACTTAACGAACTATGCTTATTTGAAACACTGAAAATCATTATTTCATGCTCAAGACTGAGTCTTTGTGTTTGGAGCTCACTAGTCTGGGAGAGTAAACTCAAGCCACAAAAGAAAGAGAGATTGTGATAAGGTGAATTAATGGCAGAGCTTTCTCTGTTCTTCAGGTACAGCAGGCTATGCCAAACAACTGTTTAGGCAATATTCAGTGAGTTGTACATGCTCTTTCCATTTGCTATAAGCTACTAGTCAGAGTTTTCTCAGCAGAATAATAAGCCTTAGAATGGACTCTGGACTCAGCCATTCACTTAATTGGTCCAGAAGGTTTTTGGGAGGCTACTGTGGGTTTAAATGCAAGGGCAGCATCCATTTTCCTCATCTAAGTTTGAACTGCAGAATTCAGGGCTTCCAAACATTGCTTGTGGGTATGCATGTATCAGTAGGAGGGGAAATCCTGGAAAGGTGAAACTATTCCATTCGAAAGAATGCTTGTGATGAATGACTAATTATCGAGGAATGCTTTTTGAGGAATGCTTGAAAACAGGATACAATGTCCAGGAATGTACTATCGGAACTGTTTAGTCATGGCAACATTAAAAGTAAGGTATTTTTCCCCACTGATTTGAGGAAGGCTTGGATGAAGCTTTCTTCTAAGCAACAATATTAACAATAAGAACACTCAATTTACTGTGGAATAAACATTTTGGTCACATGATAATCTGACCCCCTAAAGATTCCCTTACTCTTTGTGATAATGAAAAGTCTATATTAAATCCTGCCTTGATGTTAGCAGGACCCTGAGTAGTAGATAAATTATTTTGTAATTGTGAAAAAATTAAGGACAAGAGAGAGGCTCACACTTGGTATTACAGCGTGTATGTAGGGAAAATCACCTGTGAATTTTAGTGTCTAGGGACAATACCAAATTTAAAGAAAGTAATCAAGAAACCAGGACCCTGTCCAGGATTGCAGGTAGTTTGCTCTTTGACATTTGCCCATTCCACTTCTCCAGACTTGTGATTGTTTATCTGTTGAACAAATTGAGTCTTTTAAGTCTTTTTGAGTCCTAAAATGTCACATTCTGGTATTTGTTCAACCTTCTTGGATTTGGAAATTTCTGCAATTATTTAAAAATAAATAGAGAGGTTTGCTGTCTCTCTGATTAGTTAGGAACACATTCTGATCTTCTTACAAACTGTTTCCTCTTGCTTCTACATCTAATGTGCTGAGATGGGATTTTTGAGTGAAATTGATACTTCAAATCTTGAGTTGAAGCTGGTTGGGTTAAAAACTAGGAGAATTGGAGGCACGAGGTTGTTAGGCAATTCATGGAAAGCAGCTCTCTACCCAGAGTTTAGAAAGTGAGGGTGAGTTTGAGACAGCCATGGATGGAAGGCAGAATACTAGGAGAGAGAGCCACCTTATATACCCAGTGCTTTGACTTGCTCCATCTCACAATGTGACTCCAAAACTCAGGTGCAGTCATTTCCTTTAAGTGAATCCTTAATGAAGTGAAGGTTGGGTTTAAAAAGGAATTGTTCTTTGATAAAACAATTAATTCTCTGTTGTAAGACTCAGATCAAATACAACCTAGCTACTAAACCTAATACCTAAATACAACTTAATACCTACATGTTACCTTTTATTGTAGGCCCTCCCCAACTCTAACATATAAGTAACAACCAAAACTCCCAAAATAAATTGCTGTTTAAGACCCAAATTGCAATTTTCATAAATCTGCAATACAGAAAAAATATTTACTTTGCTGACATTAGCTAAGCCAGAAATTGGAGAAACAAAAGTCAATAATCATTTACAAGTCAAGTTATTTAATTCCAAAAGACATACTCCTTCTTTCTCCTTCCTTTGTACATAATAGGCACCCACAGCTGCATCAGGATTGGCAAAATGCAGCACATCAGATGGAACACATCAGAGAAGGCACATGTTTCTTGCAAAGACACAGTACTATAGCATCCCCTGATGTAACTGCAATTTGGCAAATTACCCTGCTCATTTCTACAGAACATATAGCAATTTCTTCAAAAAGATGCCTTGCTCTGTGGGCAGTTTCATCACCACAGTGAACTAGTAGGACAGACCTAACATTCAAAGCATTTGTGAACACAACTGTACCTTCTCATTATTCTATGTTCTCTTGTATAACTTTCTACACCTCTGTACTGCTAGGTGGCTAGACTCAGAGAACTCGAATAGGAGGAAGGGGAGGGTTGAACTGTTTGAATATACATCAAGATTAGCTATACAGGTTAGAGAGTGATCAGCAGCTCTGATAGAAAGAGTCATTTCTAATCACAGAGATATTTGCCCTGAAATAAAGCAAAGCTTATCTACCAATGAGATAATCAGAATGAAGTATGGATATGCCAGTTAACAGTCTGTCTAAAAGAAATGCTCAGATCCTGTCTCTTCATCACTAATAGATGAATAGTATCATCATAAAATCCTCGAGCCAATATTCTTTATAAGTCAAATGAGTGAGTGCATTTGAAATTTCCAAAATGCCACATGGATCTTCTTATTATAATTGATGTAACAAACAGAAATGAAATGAGCCTACTCATTACTAAACACTCTACAGATGAAATGTAATTCCCAAACTGGAAAGCTTCTTTTCCAGATTTTGTATTTTTTCAGAAATATGAATGGAGGAGAGAATTTTTGGTACAATTTCTCAGCCATATACAACCTGTGTATATTCTCACAACAGCGTCATAGCACAGATGATGTCAGTTTTTCCACTGCTTTAGAGAAATGAAGCGTAGACTCATTAAAGTAATCTGCCTAAATGTACAATTGAAATGAGAAAAAAATCCAGTAACTGAATTAAGACAGTAGAGAAAAATTAAACTCAGTCTCAGGACTTTCTGATTTGAACTTTGGTTTCCTGAGGGAAAAAAATAGAGTGAACAACAGTAAGAAAATACAAATAGGCATCCCTTAAATATCTCTTTGTCTTTTCTGGGTTATAGGTTAAAGCAAGAGGTAGGAAGTAGTATATTTTGATATCATGTGCGCAGCTGCATGAAGTAGAAAGATGCCAGTCACACACTCTAATTAGCTCGTTTTTATGAAGACTGCAAATACCCTGTGAAATTGTTCCAAATTTCCAAGGCTAAATCCCATCTAGCTTGCTACTTAAGACAAATTAAGCTATAAAAATATGTCTGTTCACTGTTCCTCAAAAAGAGAGATGCTTTTATGTATTAAAAAATAACTATAAAATAAAAGGATTAAACTGTGCCACACTTGTAAACAATTAACTCGAAAAGTAGAAGACTGAAAATGCAAGAGGAACTATCACATCTGCCTAAACCAGTGACTGCTGTCTTAAATATTTGGGGGAAAATGAACTCGATTCAACCAATGATTGCATGGGATTTATAAAAATAGGATTTTTTTGAACAACGGGGTATATATTCTGTTAAAATTCCTTCAGTATTTTAAACAGAATTTTGAGGGCTAATAAAACAAACACTAAGGTGTCCACAAACTATTCACTAGTGACTGGGAACAGAATAGAGAGAATGGGAGGGGGAGGTCTTCTTTATTGAGGTCATATGAAAAAGGAACATGGCAACTACCGAATACTTTCTTCACAGGGAGAAATTATTTTTATTTTATTTCATTTCAGAGCTTCATATGGAAGGAACATTTCTAGTCACAAGTATTAATATTAGATTCTAGAATGTGGAGCAGATTGTATAAACTTATTTTTCTGGGTTTCTTGTGCTAGTTTGTTTTGTTTTGACTTACTGAAAATAGATCAGATTAGTAGATATGGCCTGAAAAGAAAAAAGGTAACTATTTCACAGCATGCAGATAAAGTTGAAGGGCAGGTTCACATGTGCTGCCAGCTGTTTTAAATGGTTTGGGGGAAAATTGGTAGAATGGGTAAAGAAAGGCTAAGACTCCACAGAACCAGAGGCAAATGGTGAATCAACATCATGGAGAAATATCAGTGGTTTCAGGTGTCTGTTTGTTTGCTTATTTATGTATTAGATTAGATTTAGCTTAGGAAGGGCGAGTTCCTGTAAGCCAATTTCTCATTTTTAAAGGTGCTAAATTTCCCTTCTCACAAGCAATCAAGTTGTTCTAACATCATCTATATTATTTACACTTGGAATTCTTTTGAATTGCTCCTATTATGCAAATCTACCAGCAAAAGATATATTTTGAATTTCCTTTTATAAGAACACATTCTTCTCTGCTGAAATTTGTAATGTTATTATAATCTCTTTTCTATTTATCAAGCTTTGGCGAATATATTTTTGGGCTTCACAGAATACTCCATATATATGTATATATACATATATACATACATATATATATATATATATATATATACATATATGCGTCTTTCTCATTTTTAGATTGTTAATTTTTCCATAGATTAAGTTCAAAAGAACTTCCATCTGAGGAACACTAAAATTCATAGCACTAATAGTAATATGAATAATTCCCAATATTTATTAGATTTTTTCTTGGTACCAGGTACTTTTCTAAGTGTTTCACATACATTAATTGTTTAATCTTTCTACTAGTTGTCAGAGGTAGGAATTGTTAATAATTCCATTGCATAGATGAAGAAACTGAGGCAAGGTAACTAGTTTGAGCAACCTTTACAGAAGCAAGAATTGCCTTGAGAAGTACCATTCTTGAGAAACACCTAGACCTTTCAATGAAGGTACTTTTAAAACAGAGTGGGTGGGCTGGGAAGGTGGCTCAGCAGTAGAGTGCTTGCCTTGCATGCCTGAAGCCCTGGGTTCGATTCCTCAGCACCACATAAGCAAAAAGAAAAAAGCTGGAAGTGGCACTGTGGCTCAAGTGGTAGAGCACTAGCCTTGAGCTGAAAGGTTGAGGGACAGCGCCCAGGCCTAGAGTTCAGGCCCCACAACCAGACCCCCCCAAAAAAATTAAAACAGAGTGGGTGAACATATTTATGTCGCATAACTTTAAATATATTCTTCTTCCCTTATGAAAAAGTCAGCCAGAGACCACTGTGGTCTGACTATGTTCCCTAAAAATTATATATTAAAACATAATGGCTAATGTGATCTTGAAATATGGGGACTTTAGAAATTTGTTAAGTTGTGGGGCAGCACTTTGTGGATGGGATTGGGCTCCTCACAAAGAAGTTAAATGGACTGGGTTTATCCCCCCACCTCTGACCCTTCTGCCACATGAGGATACAGGACTTCTCTCTGAAGCACGATGAGATACCTTTAGGAAGCTGAAGTCCAGGTCTTTACCCGATGTCAAACCTGCTAGAACTTTGATGTTAGACTTTATAGATTTCAGATATGTGAGAAATACATTTGTGTTGTTTATACATTGCCCTGATGGTGGTAATTTATTGTAACAACACAAACAGACTAAGGCACAGACCCCTACTTTACTAAGAATTTAAAAAATCAATTAAAATTAATTAATAAGCACTAGCATTAGAGTACATTAAAGAATGAATATCGTATGTGGTGTTTTTTTTTCCTGTCATTTCTATGTCTGTCATAGATGAAACTATACCTGCTTTGGTGAGATAAGGAAATACCAGACAATAATCCTGTTTTGAATAAACTCTCTGGCTTTAAATTGTGTGTGTGTGTGTGTGTGTGTGTGTGTGTGTGTGTGTTTGTGTGTGTGTGTGTGTGCATGTGTGTGTATCTTCTTGAGGAGTGAATATATTAATGTCCAGGAATTAATATTTATTTTCCTACTACTGTTATTGTTTGCACTCAGGATTTAGAGTGAACATTCGGAATTATGGCACCGCAGAGGGGCATGTACATCAATCTTATCTAAGAAAACAGAATAAAGACACTAAGGTATTTCCAAATGGAGCATAAATGTACAAAGACTTGAGTGTGCATGCACTCCCTGAAATGAGTGTGCAAATTCACCCCGTTAGTGGCCTTTGTTTTGAGTGAATAAGTGTACAGCAAATTCACAAAGGACCTGGCTCTTTCAAAGAGTCACTGTTAACTTCATTAAGTGACGATGTCTAAGGCCATGTAACTGCTTAAAGTAAGATTTAATTTCCAGTCCCATTCTTCTCATGTAGTACTCTTCCCAATGTATATTTAAAAAGTGACACTAAAAAATAACAAACTCACTTGAAATGTACTTAGATGTTGTCGGTTATTTGGAAAAATAAACCTTGACCATAACATAAGAACTCTAGCTCAATGGTTTCTATTCGAAGTGTTTCAAAATTCCAAGACAGTAACCCTAGCCATGATTTTGAATTAGGTATAACATGTATAGACTCAGACATCATGACTTCCAAAGTAATGTGTTTCCCAGTGGCCTACTGGGGAGAAAAGCAGCCTTGAATCCCAGTAATGTATATTTCTATTTTGGGTCTTCCATTTTCTATCTATCAATCATTTTTTTTTAAAAATTGACTGTTCTAGTTTCCTCATGTGTAAATTCAGATGACACTAGCTTTTGAAATTGTGTTTAATAGGTTATACACATAAATTCTATGACATAATGTCACCCATTTCATAGATACCCTCATAATCATACCTAGTATAATTTCTTATCTTCCTGATGAAGGAGAAAAGTAGCATATTAATTTTCTTTTACGTGTAGACCTATCTAAAAGCATTTAAAAGTAAAAACCACCTGGATGCTGGTGGCTCACACCTGTAATTCTAGCTGCTCAGGAGGCTGAGATCTGAAGATCATGGTGCAGAGCCAGCCTGGGAAGGAAAGTCTGTGAGACTCTTATCTACTCAGAAAAGCCAGAAGTGGCGTTGTGGCTCAAATGGTAGAGCACTAGACTTGAATTCAAAAGCTCAGGGACAGTGCTCAGGCCCTGAGTTCAAGCCTGGGACTGGAGATAGATAGATAGATAGATAGATAGATAGATAGATAGATAGATAGATAGATAGATAGATAGATAGATCTTTACCACCATCTCTCTATATAAAAAGATATAAATGGATTTATTAATTATATTCCTGCGAACAGAAATATAATATGGGCAACAGAAAAATTGAATTATGTTTTATAGCAAGACCTTGTCTTTAAAAAATAATGAATACAAAGGATGGGAAGGGGAAACAAAGGAGGAGGCTACAATGCTTGATAAGAAATGTACTCATTATCTTGCCCATGTAATTGTAAACCCTCTGTACAATATTTTCACAATAAAAAGATAAAAGCAATATTTCAACATAAAAATAATGAATACAGTAATTCATTTTGCTCGTCACAAGGTATTATGATAACCTGCCACTACTGGACATTCCTGGGCTTGTACAAAACTGAAGATGCACATGAACAGGGCTGAGCTGACCAGGTCACCTGTCAGGCACGCATGCGCTTGACCTCAGTTCTGCAGTGTATGGCTCTCGTGTATTTGGATCACTGATGACTATGTTACTATTCTAGGTGAGTTATAACATAAAATAGAAAGTGAAATGATGGAATGTGATGTTCATATTATCTATCAGCATAATGCCAAAGAACAGCCTGGTCTATTTTTTAGGCAGAAAGCTAAGTTTGATCTTTTAGGTCCACAGTATGAGACTGAGCAATGGTCATTAACTCTACTTACAGAAAGGTACAGAAAGGTTGGTGACATGGGTGAGGGGAAGCCTTGGAGAAATCACAAAAGCTGGATTCTATCACGAGATAAATTATTTATACATGGGGCTATTCTGAGCCAATTCTTTGTGCTTGTTTTCTCATTGCTAATGGATACCTATTAAGAAAATATTTATACTTCCTATTTATTAGACTTTTATATGTAGTAAATAAAATAACATAAAAACCACTTAAAGGTAACTCTTACAAGTCAAAAATGAAAGAGTTAATAATTGAGAAAATGAATACTTGGAGAAGTCAAGTTTGCTAAGCTCATTAGATTTCTTTGTTTCTTAGCTACTCACTTGTTCACTTTCTGAACAACTTTGGATTTTATAGGATGAAACACATTCTTAGTATTTTTTCTGTATAAAGACAAACACCACCTTTCTGTCTTCATTTGTAAATATTCATCTTAAATAATTAAAATAACTCCTATCACTTCTCTTGTTCAGTAATTACTGTTTTCTCTTAAGAACTGCTTAAACATTGAGGGTATCCCAATTTGCCAATAAATTTGTCAAAAATTTAATTGTGTTTTTATGTTGGTTACCCTATAATTTAACCTTTTTTCATGACTCATTTCAACTGATTCTCTATTTTTCTCAGCATTCATAAAATGAGCATGATTTGGAAAACATGTCATCAAATGACACCTCTCTCCAGAAATTTTATAAGCAAGTTGGTGCCCACAAGTAATTCCTGACTATTTCCCTGTGATATTCCAAATGGAAGAAAGGTAAAAGTTTATTAAACAAAGATAAAGATATCACGAATGGAGACCTCTATCAACTCCTTTGAAAAATCAGATGAAAAAGGATACCAGATTCATTAGGGAAGAATTACAAAAACACCTAAACACCCAAACTAAAACCTTAAGCCTTAATTTAAGTTTTATAAATGTGCATGAAGTCACTTAACATTCTATTATACTGAAAAACCATGGCTCGATATTATGAAAGCTGTTTCTATAAAAAGCCTCAGTTAGTGGCTGGTTGTATGGTTCCAGGTGACAGCATTGTCTCTGGGATAACTGAGATGTGGGTGTTTAAGCTTCAGTGTAAGATAAAATGCTCTTCATTGTTGTAATCTAAATGAAAGCTCTCTACATACCCCATACACTTCTATTAAACGCTTCTAACCTTTTGTGTAAGACTTCAAATGGAAAGACTGGGTTTCTAGGTCAGCTCTAGATTTAGGGTGTATAAGTGAGCACTGAGCTATAAAAGGCAGGTTTTGGTCTGAGTCAAGTGCTTTCACTTCTATATTACAAAAATAGCGTATGAATAAAATGAGCATAAATTTCCAAGTATCATAATAAAGGTACAAGGAGGTATGTTTTGGACTCTCAACATACTTCTCTGTTCAGTGTGAGAAATAGCAGGTTAAGAAAAATAATGACACAGTGGCATAAGTAGAGAAACTGGCAGTGTTATACACCCTAATTCTGAGTGGAAATAACACTATAATACAGAAAAGGCTAGCCAACAGGCTTTCCAGCAGGCAAGATCATGCCAAACATATTCTTATCTTATATTCAAATACATAATATTAAAATAGTTTATTTGTGTAATTTACCTTGCTTTGCTAATGATACAAAAGAGTTCCCTGTGATTTGCTTTTGTCTTTTGGAAGTAATTTAAAAGACAGGATAATAAATTGCTGATTATTTTTTACATTATATTTTATTTTATTTTATAAGTGACAGGATAGTTTATTAGGAAAGGAATGCACTTTTAATAGCTGAAAGTAGGTCATGTCTAGGGCAAGAAGCACAATTATTTTTATCCTAGCACAAGTTTTTGTAGAAGTGTTAAGGGATTAGAACTTGGTTAAGTCTCTCCCTAGACCAACTCACTGCAAAGACTCTTCATTCTCTGTCCATGGAAGTTTAATGAAATACTTTTGACCTCTAAGGCATGCTTTTCTGGCCTGCCTGGGTCAGTTGTGAATCTAATATTCCAGGGACTATTAGTTGACCCACCGTAGGCTGGAATGAAGTCTATTAGTATTTCTTAGAAGGGCTACTAAAAATCAAATCCCATCTAGTGCCATTCCATGACTTGGTGAGACACCTAGGCTGTTTTTCTTTAAGTTGGAAAGTTTACTTACAATTTTCTCTCAGAGAACTTGTGATCTTATCCTTGCTTTTCAGTTCATTTCACATTTTAAAATTGGAAACACAGAGCTAAAATGTAAAACCTATATTCTAATAACACACATATATCAATTGTAGTTTAGAAGGACATCTCAAAAAGAAGCAGTTATCTACTTGACACTATCTTGCCTGAAAGAACAATGGTGAAGCTTGATGAGTTTAATAAATTTTTAGACTATGGGAGACTGCTGACTCTTGAATACTTAGTATATATATAGTTTTCTGAAAAAGAGATTATAATATTTTTCCCACCATCAGAATAAGTTGATCGTGAAAAATCATACAATGTCATTTTGGAGCAAGAGAGCTGTGGATATGAGCTTGCTTAAATGCAAGATTTCCCTAAGATCAGGAGATAAATTTATTGTTAATTTTGGTGCTTACTAGGAAAGTTTTAAAGAGAGTCTTGCTTTCAAATTAAATTTGGGCACTAAAGAAGAGACAGGAAGGACCTGGTCAGAGTTAGGAGATAATGTTTCAGCCATCATAGATTAAAGAATCAGGAAAAAAAAAACTGAGGAAAGAGACATATGAACCAGTATAGATGCAAACATTTAAACCAGAGAGTCCTTAAATAGACTGAGTCTAAAGCTAAAATTACTTAATGCATTTTCAAACATGCAGACACTACAGAGTATTTCTAGACACACAATGATAATGCATGTAATACGAGACAGGAGCTGGCCTATGTTGGCTTGTATGACACTGGAAAATTTTCAGTGGTATTTTAAGGACTTTTCAATCGAATGTGCTACTATAGGCTAAAGCCTTGCAAAATGATGCTCACTGAACATGGACTTCTTGATGCTTCAATACGGCAAATTAATTTATGATGGATATAAGTAACTGAAAACTACTCTCAGAAATCCCTAACCTCAGTATGTTTGAGGAGTAAACCCTCATCATTATTCCCTTAGGAATACAATCATTCCTTTCCTGTAATTGTCAGGTTGCCGAGCAATTCACAGATTTGATATATTGGGCATGTCCAAGAAGCTTAATTTGTATTAATCACCGCATCCCTAACGCCTAAGCTTTGAATTATTCTGAACGCATATCCACATTTATTTACAAATAATTCCCTGCCCTGTTTTAAAATAACCAATGTGTTTATGGGCCTCTTCTGACAATCACCCACTCATTCACAATCATTAATAGCCAACAGTAAAGTCAACCTCAATTTGCTTTCAACACTAAAACAATTATTTTGGTGATTCTTTCTTGGAAGGCAGTATGGTAACATTATTGTTTTGGTACTCTCAATGTATCATTTGGTAACAGAGATACTGGGCTTCAGTAGGGTATGTATTTATATGAGAAAGAAAAAAGTGCCAGTAGGGTATGTATTTATATGAGAAAGAAAAAAGTGCCTGAATCCGAGGTGACTATTTTCACTGGTGTCTATTTTTATTGGCCTAGTTATAGCAATGTCTCATGTGCAGAGTTAAACTTCTGAAAATAGTGATATAAAGAACAGCAGCAAAGCCGGGTGCTGGTGGTTCATGCCTGTAATCGTAGCTACTCTGGAAGCTGAGATCTGAGGATCACGATTCAAAGCCAGCCCAGGCAGGAAATTGGCGAGACTCTTACCTCCAATTAATCACCAGAAAACTGGAAGTGGTGCTGTGGCTCAAGTGTAGAGTACTAGCCTTGAGCTGAAGAGCTAAGGGATAGCACCCAGGCCCAGAATTCAAGCCCCACAACCAACCAAAAAAAAAAAAAAAAAGAACAGCAGCATTTCCTTACCTTCTATTGCTGATAAGAGAACCCGGGAATGATCATATGCAATTACATTTGCATATCTGTTCTTTGGTTTATTTACTTCCAAGTTTGAATGTTCCCATGTGAACTGTTGGCCAGGGTCAATTGACTTTAAAAGAAAAACAGCACACACAAAATCAATACCGGATACTGCAGAATTATAGGCATTTATCCCAAGTAACAAACATGATTTGAAAATAAATTTCTAAAGCCATATTCTATCAACATGATTCTGTGAAGCTGTCATGAAGGATAACATAAAATGATTAATTATAGTAAGAAACAGTAATTGTCACTAACATTGATACAGATGAATAAAAATCAATATAGACGTTCTATTAACATTAGAAAAGCAGGTTTGTATATTTACTTTGTCACTTCCTTCTCTATTGTTCTAGATTATGAGTTATGTTGGCTAGTTATTTCTTTGGGTTCTGTGAACATTATTTTACCTTTATTCCTCTTCCTTAGTTTTTCTTTTTCTTTTTTCTTTTTTTGGGTCCAGTCATGGGGCCTGAACTCTGAGCCTGGGCGCTGTCCCTCAGCTCTTCAGCTCAAGGCTAGCGCTCTACCACTTGAGCCACAGCACCACTTCCGGTATTTTTTTTTTTGCTTATGTGGTGCTGAGGAATCGAACCCAGGGCTTCATGCATGCAAGGCAAGTGCTCTACCCCTGAGCCACCTTCCCAGCCCTTCCCTAGTTTTTCTTATCTAGACCTAAGCTCAGTCCTTAAGTTGACTGGTCTTTCACAGGCTCCACTGAACATGGGCTGTATGGCTGGCTCTATATTATATGCTACATCTTCATGGGAACTTAAGATTATGTCTGTTTATATATATATATATATATATATATATATAATATAAAATTTTATATTATTACATATATCTATACAAAACATGTATATAAATGCTATACATATAACATTCATATATATAAATGTTAATATGTATTATGTATAGAATTTATAAAATTCTATAGTTAACAATAACAGTAAGGAAGCAAATCATTAAAAGTTCATCATGGTGCCGTGGGCCAGTGGCTCACATCTTTAATCCTAGCTACTCAGGAGGCTGAGATCCAAGACTCATAGTTTGAAGCCAGTGCAGGCAGAAAAGTCCCCATGAGACTCTTATCTCCCATCAACCACTCAAAAACTGGAAGTGGTAGAGTGCTAACCTTGGGGAAAAAAGAGCTTAATGACAGCACCCAGAGCCTGAGTTCAAGTCCCACCACCAACAAAACAATCACCAACAACATGATCACCAACAACAAAAAAAGCATTATGGTAGGAAATTTTATAATCCAAGGTGAGCAGAATCTAATGATGTTTCTATTTATTATTATAGCTTTTCCATTTATCATGGATTGCCATTTTATTATCTAATTTACTTCTCTTTACTCTCTATTTTAAATTTTTATATTTTAAATATTTTTATTTGACATCTTCAGTCCACCCAAATTATTCTACAATCTAAAGTAAATATTACAGATTATGCATATGTATATGTTTATAATTAAGTTGAACTATTATTTTTCAGATAAAATTCATGCTTGATTACAAAACTTGAGGGAATATTTTACTTTCTATGAATGCTACAGTAAAGAAAACACATTTTCCTTCATCATAGGATGCAGACATCATTTTAACATTTCTCATTTCATGGTATATGGCAATATGAGTTAAGTAATTATATAAACATGATTTGAAAAGATCGCAATCAACTTTTCACAAATAACACTCAAATAGGTTTGTGTCCAGGTGAAGAATTTTAACTAGTTAAAGGAAATTTTTGGAGTTATTTTGATGTTGTTTTTCCATGCGTTTATATGTGAAAGTAGAACACATGTAGCACCTCTCACAACATTAAAGATGAATACATGCTGTTAAAAGACAGAATCAAAGTTGAGCACTGGTGGTTAATGTGTGTAATCTTAGCTACCTAGCAGGCTGAATCTGAGGATTGTGGTTTGAAGCCAGCCCAGGCAGGAAAGTCCATGAGACTCTTATCTACAACAAACTGTTTTGAAAAAAGCCAGAAGTGATGCTGTGGTTCAAAGAGGCTTGGGGACAACATCCAAGCCCTGAGTTCAAGCCTGAGGACTGGCACAAATTAAAATTAAAATTTAAAAAAAAAGAGTTCTGCATAATGGAAAAACTCTCAAGCCATTCAAGTTAAGAGGTTTGCATAGTCCCAAACCTGCTGAAAATTTCAGCAGTAGATATTATAGCTTCTCATTTATTAAGGAATATGCAGCTTACTTTCCTTATCTCACTTGTGGAAATCCAGATATAAGAATCAATCATTCAGTGGTTTTCAAAAACAATCAATGACTCTTGAGTTTAAAGAACAGTGATAGTAAAACCTAAAGAACAATGCTATTGTGGTCTAAAGAATAACATTATTAAAGGACTTTCTAGTTTTGTTTTTTTTCAGGGAGATGTGTTTATTTCCTTGATCAGCATAATCCTCTCCAAATATTCTATGGGCTTTAAAAAAACTGAAGCACTCAGAGGACAGAGAAGAAGCCTTCAATTCATCCTTGAACCTTGTCTACTTATAACAGTTCTTTTTGGTGACCAAGAGCCACCTTTGAAATCTTTCACATTCATCTCTGGACTCCCAACTGACATTTTCAATCCAGACTTTCAAATATCTGCAGTCTGACAGAAATCCTTCCTCTATTTTTTCCAAGCTATTCGGCGCATCAATGTCAATGCTGGTTTTTAAGCACAGGTGCAGACTAGGTTCCTGTTTAAGAACTGTTCCTGGCTGTGGGTAAGTTAAGAGCTGAGTTATAAAATCGTTCCTCACAATCTTACCTACATATCTGTAGCCATCTTAGCATGTATACATGTAGCTGGCTCAGTGCATGGCTTAATAAAAGATTTTTTTAAAAATAGAACCTATGATTAAATGTTCTTGAAAAAAGTTCACGATGAGAAACTGTATGTAACATGAAAGTTAGAGAACAAACTTAGGGAATTTCAATAAACAAATGTATCAAAAATCTTAGTACTTAACACTCATTACCATATGGCATAGTAATTAAGTATATAAAGCTGAAATGATAAATAATACTGATACTCCTTTTCTCCTGAGGAACATTAATGGCTACACCAGCCTCTTACACATTATTATTTCAAATATTTTAAGAAGCTACTAAGCTCAAAGATACACAGTGCTTTGAGGAAGGACATTATTTCCTCCAACAGCCTTGCTGTTACCCGGACTAAGATCCCTACCTCTGTATACTACGGTGGTGTGTGTCATTGTGATAGCGGGGCTTCATTTACTAATTCAAAGACACTGTTCACTAACTCATGCTTATTTCTGCTTTTGCCACATATTCTCAGACCTCTGTAGTAATTGCTACACTGGTGCCTTATCTCAGTCTTAGAAGGGTTGAAATCATCTCACAATATGTTTATTGGATTGGAGTTCTCCTACTTTTTTTGGGCTGCAGGAGGGTCAGTCACCTGCCAAGGGACAACCAGACCTAGGGCTACGCCCTGGGCTGGGAGCAGGTCTCTTGTCTCTTGTTCCCCACCATAACCTAGACTATTTGGTCCCTACCTTTAGCCCCCTTTTCCCTATTTGCTAGCTACACTGAAGATTTTTAAAATTGGTAATGGAAAAATGAGCAGGGCGCCACATGGAAAAATGAGCAGTATGTTAATACGTTTAGGCTTTCAGGTAAGCTCCATGAGAATAACTAGCAGGATAGTTATACTAGTGCAGTGTGATTTATGTTTTTCGATGGTTAAGAGATTAGGCATTCTATTTACTTTTCATTTGGCTGCTGAGGAAATGAAAGTAAAGAAAGATAAATGAGATAAATCTTACTGATCACCTTCTTTATGGCAGGCACAGTGCTAACTTAGTGGTTAAGTAATTTGCCTAAATTTGCATAGCTAGACTCAGACAAGTTAGTCTCAAACTCATGTTTGTAGTAATTATCAACTTGTAATTATCAACTGGTAATTACAAAGTCATGATGCTTTGTTAACACTGGCCAGAATGCCACTAAAATATGGAGAAGGCCAACCTACAAAACCCTTCTCTCCAGAACCATCCTTTACCTAGCCAATGCGAGTGATATTTCTTCCCAACTTACCATCCTGTGTCATTCTAGGACAATTATATAAGAAATCAAGTTTTAAAAATGAGGTTGGCTTCACATGGATGATGAAGCAGATGGGCTGCAGCTTACATTTATACTTGTTTTACACGGATCAAACAAACATTGATTAAATAATGCTGACTTGTCTTTGTGCAACACAGCACTCATCCATCTGTATCTATCTGTCTGACTAAACATTTAACGATACACAGCACAGGTCATTGTTTTTCGAGCTTGTCAGAATGCTGAGAGCAGAAAACTCAGTAAAGAAGAATAAATCCTGAAAGTTGTTGAGGTGTACTAAGTTTACTTCCCCCTTCCCCCCACAAAAAAAGACTCATTGAAGGAAATCACATTTCTATTATCTAACTAAATAAGCCAGCTGTATCATCGATGACTAAGACCCTAATTCTTAAAACTCACTCTGTAGGTCTTACTTAGGGGCCAGAGATGGGGTACTGCTTTGCCTTCTTTTGTCCTTGGCTTCTTTGTTGCTGGTTCTTGAGGTTGAAGAAATGTCTGACATAGAGAAGGAAAATCCAGATCTTGACTAAAACTGGAAGTGGATTTCCCCTTTACCTCAAATTTTGGCTAGTCTACTGTGACTATTCATCTTCCTAATATAAAATCAAGCTGGGGGCACTCAACTGTTTTACAAAGCAATTTAAAATAAGCACTCTGCCCAATGGACTAAAATTAATACTTTCTTTGCATTTTTCACAATCTTGTCTCTACTCTTTTTTCATCACCTGGCTTCATCTACCCAAACAACCTTCTGTTTGATAATCATGTCTTTTCAGCTCTTCAAGCTAACATACTGCTTTCCTGAGCTAGAGTCCTGGTTAGGATTTCTTCAGGCTCATTTGAGGAGAATTTTGCAAGTTGGCAAAGAGTAAAGTATGTTTATTCAACCTAAAGTTGATCACAGGATTTATCCTACACTATGAAAAATTTGTACATAATTTATAAACACAGGTACTCATTCATATTTGTGTTTGTTTATCCAGTCAGTCAACAAGTCCCTTGAAAGACAGATCCTGGATGTACTCTTTAAAAAATTAAAAAAAAAAACTTTACCAAGCTAGAAAGTATTTCCAGCTCTGTCTGCACATTTCATACTAAATTGCCTGCCTCTACTGTGGCTTTTGACTAAGTCATTGTAACACTAACAGATGTTCAATTCTAGCTTTGCCTCACTGAGGAAAAATAATGAACAGATAGAAGGAAAAATCTTCTCTGTGAATAGTTTAAAAAGGAAAGAGACAGTCTCAAACAGACACTTGCTAATGTCAGTACTTTACATGTAAGTGTTAAAGTAGACCAGAAAGGTTTACTCTCTTCTTAATCAATTAGAACCCTAACTCTCTTAGGAAAGAAGAAAAGTAATGTTATCAGATAGATTTATAGTTTTGCCATGTGTGTTTGATTTGAAAAGCAAGAATTAAGATAAATATTTCCATCTAATAGTTGCAACATTTAAATACTATTTTTGAAGTCCACTTTGTCTATACATGTCATATACTAATTCATTCCATCATCATAAATTCCTAGAAGTGGTTACCACGATCACTGCAATATTGAAGATGGAAAAACTGAGATGCACTAAAGTGAAATTTCTCTCTCTCCCATTTCCACAGATAGTAGATAGAGAAACTGGGTTTGGGGACAAAACATTCCAGTCCCCATGGCTGAGACCCAGAGCCCAGGCCACACTTCCTCTCTTGCTAAACTGGAAATTACCTGTTTCACACTTGCCCTTTAGTCATTCTATTGAAACAATTCAAGTAAGGCTGGAAAGAAAAATCTCAATTGCACCTGGGTGCTGTCCCTGAGCTCTGCCACTTGAGCCACAACACCACTTCCTGTTTTCTGGTGGTTAACTGGAGATAAGAATCTCAGACTTTCCTGCCTGGGCTGGCTTTGACCCACTATCCTCAGATCTCAGCCTCCTGAGTAACAAGGATTACAGGCAGGAATCACCTGCACCTGGATTGATTTGTATAATTCTAAATGCAGAACAGAGTAACCATAATTACACACATTAGATGATAATCATTGAGTAAAACTACATTTTATAATAGTGCTGAAGTCATCATTGTAAAAGAAGGTCATTTAACAATTCCACTAAATTCAACATTTTTTTGAAAAATATTCTTCACATACAAAACACACCACACAATAGTCTGTGTTCTACTCCACCTCACCACAAGAAAACCCTCAAAAGATTCCTTTAGAGCTCATCAAAAGAAACCCACAAAAACAGGATGAATCTGTTTTTTTTTGTTTTGTTTTGTTTTTGTGTGTGTGTTTTTGAAACAACTAACAAAAATTTAATTATATAGAAGGAATAGCCAACTATTTCCCTGGCCAGACTATGTGGCAAACCATCCTTTTATGGGAATTGAACTTTTAATGCCCTTAACTTGTAGAGAAATTCTATCTTTCCATATAGTTCCACAACAGAAGACTTGCTCGGCTCCTTCTTAGTGTGGTGCACCCTCAGATTTTCTCATGTACTTTTTAAAATTTTGAAGAACAAGCTGGCATTGTGTATTTCTGTAGTGAGCCATTTTTTCTTTTCACTCATTCATATTCATGCTTGCCCCACTTCCTTTTATCTCTTTCTCTCTCAATCTTTATCTCCGCCTCCCTCCTTCCCTACTCTCTTTTTCTTGTCTCTGTTTTAAAATGGTAAATTAATACGTATCTACTTGAAAAAGACCCATATTTTCATAGGAGGGAAGGGCTATATTTTCCACAATTAGCTAAGACCTGTAATTTGCATAAAGAGCACTTTCTTCAAAAAGAAGATCCTGACTCCAGCCATAGACTGGAAAGTGAGACTGAGGTGGAAGCAGTGTTGAGAAATGTCTGCAAGTCAAAACAGGGTATGAGGTTTCTCTTTGCACTTGGTTTAGCTATGGCAGGCCATGGAACTGCATCTGATTGTTTTTTCCTATTAATGTTACCCAAATGTCAGGCTGTATTCTCATTTTCTTTTATTTTGCTTTATTCAGTTGGTTACTAAACCTGATTCAGTCTTTTCCTGTATGGGGCATCTCTGATCCAGGCTATCATTATGGTGCAAAGAAATGACACAAATTTTCTAACATGCCAGATGTGAACAAATGCATAGATTTGGAAGTACTGTCTTTGCCTACAATGGAATTGATAAATATACCTTGCTCATCAAAGGTAACAAAAAATGTTTCAGTCAGATTTTTGTCTCCATGGGAGAAAATCACATCAACTTTATATAGTCTTGAATGTTTTGATTTAAAACTCTAGCCAGGCTCAGGTGGCTCACACCTGTAGTCCTAGCTACTCACAAGGGTGAGATCTGAGAATCATGGTTCAAAGCCAGCCTGGGCAGTAAAGTTTGTGAGACTCTTATTTCCAATAAACCACCAGAAAACCAGAAATGGTACTGTGGTTCAAGTAGAAGAAGGCTTGCTTTGAGCTGCAGAGTTCAGGGAGAGCACCCAGGCCCAGAGTTCAAGCCCCATGTTACCTTCTCTATAACACTTATAGAATTGATATGCAGAGTTGTAAAAATGTTTAAGTGTCCTCATAAAGGATCATCCATCCATGTGATAGGACATATTATTTGAGACAAGTTTTTTATTGGGGTCAGGGGGCTGTGGTGGGGCTTGAAATCAGGGCTTGGGCACTATCCATAAGCTTTTCTGCTCAAGGCTAGTGCCCTACCACTTGGAGCCACAGCTGCATTTCTGCTTTTCTGATGATTAATTAGAGATAAGATTTTTACAGACTGTCCTGCCCAGGCTGGCTATGAACAATGATCATCACATCCCAGCCTCCTGACTTAGCTAGGATTCCATGTGTGAGCCACCAGCTCCTGGTTTGAGACATTTAATAAATACTTTCTTCTAAATTATATCATGGAACTAGGGATAAATTCCATAAGGGTACATTTTAATCCTAAATATAAATTGAAATATCTTAATGGGCCACAAATCCAAAATGATTCTAAAAAAAAAAAAAAAAACAATGACAACAAAAACACTGATTTTTTTTTTTGTCAGAGAATCCACTCAAATTACTGTCCGTTTAAAAAAAATAAAACATCAAGGGCTAGAAATTTAAAGTTTAAAATTCTCTCTCTCCCCTCTCTCTTTTCTCTTCTCTCCTCTCTCTCTCTAGTAGGGATTAAACCCAAAACCTTCACTTGATATACAAGAGCATTTTAAATAAGTTTTTATTGTGAAAATACTGTACAAAGGGGTTACAATTACATAGGCAAGTAATGAGTACATTTCTTCTCAAGCATTGTTGCCTCCTCCTTTGTTTTCCCCCTACCATCCCTTTCCCCCATCTCCACAACTATACCCCCCCTCACCTAAATTGTAAAGGTCATTTTTCTACATAGCATCTTGCACATCTCATTGTCGCAATATATACAAGAGCTTTATCACTCATTCATACTCTCACAACTTTGTTTTTACTTTGACTTTAAGAGGACATTTCCCTTCCCATTTTTCCCCAGCTAACTATAAACTCATGATTTTCCTTACTCTACCTTCTGAGTAGCTGAGATTACAGGAGTGCACTATTGTGCCCAGGTTTGTATTTTTACATTACATTATTTTACTTAAGTTCTACTATTTGGACACTAATCAATGTAGGATTTCACATGTTATTTGGAAATGCAGAAGGAATTAAAATTTTTCAGGTGCTTGGGGAAGGATAATGTTATTACAAATTTATTAAATTTATCTGATTTAAAATGATACAATTAATTGAGGAGTTGGTAAAAATTATAATGATTTGTAAATACAAATAAGTTGATTAGTAAATCATTTAGATACTATGACATATAGTAAGTAAAAGAGGTTGCACACTCAAGAATATTAGAGGATTGCAATTATCTACAACTGAAAACCAAAGTTTCTATTAAATATAACTGATGTGCATCATTAAATTAATTTTCCATTGTATTCTTTCTTTTTTTTGGATACCAGAGCACCAGGTTTTGATAAAAAATTAATAGAGTAAATGTCTTAATTTCTTTTCACTCTTCGTTACTGCTGACATAGCAGTGCAGCCATGAGTATTAAGTGTAAACTACCTAATGCAAAGTTGTCACCAAGAGAGTGATAGACATTTTTGCACCTCCAACTTTTACTCAGTGCCTTATACTGGAACATCTCTGATTCCCACAATGATAGAATATAAACAAGGTTTGTTTTCTCCTTAATGCCAATTGCATCTATTCTGGAAGCATGCCAGAAAAACACTGCCCTTAATCTAGGCAAGAAATACATTTTTGTTACTGAATTTCTTATGTAACAATTTTATCCATCTGATTTTGAGCCTCTACGTTTCTAGCAAACATGAAAACATGTATTTTGTACTTTGTAACCACATTTACTTGGGGTTTTTTGTTTCTTCTTTTTCATTTGATATTGAAGCCCTGACTATTCAGTAAAAAAGAACTAGGGGGCTGGGTGCCAGTTGCTCACACCTGTAATCCTAGCTACTCAGGAGGCTGAGATCTAAGAACCACCGTTCAAAGCCAGCACAGGCAGGAAAGCCCATGAGACTCTATGTCCAATAAACCACCAGAAACATAGAAGTGGAGATGTGTCTCAAGTGGTAGAGCACTCACCATGAGCTGAAGAGCTAAGGGACAGTGCCCAGGCCCAGAGTTCAAGCCCCACGACAACCACCACCACCACCAACAGCAACAAAAAAGAACTAGACGATAGATTTAAAAGGAAACCTAGTTTATGAATGAAAATAACTTGAATTATTTTATGACTGTTGAATGATTATTGTCCTGAAATACCAGCTCCTTAGCTACTATAGGTAAACATCAAAGATAAATCTTCACATTTTAGAATGTCAGTTCAATAGGATGTTAAATGATATTTTTTTATATAAGCAAAGAGATCTAACTTGTTTTTTTTTAAATTA
Organism: Dipodomys spectabilis; assembly: GCF_019054845.1. Classification (NCBI taxonomy): domain Eukaryota; kingdom Metazoa; phylum Chordata; class Mammalia; order Rodentia; family Heteromyidae; genus Dipodomys; species Dipodomys spectabilis. The sequence continues at coordinate 20,739,401 of NW_024870775.1, forward strand.
TCTTTAAGTAACTGTACGAAGGCATTGCCATTTAAACAAGTAGTTTATGAATACAATGCATCTAACCTGATTTTAAACAAAGACACATAGAAAACGGTGGCCCAGAGTAGGAGAGCCATGGATATCTACGCCTTTCAAAACGATGACGGCTTATTAAGATGACCCTGCTAACATAAAACTAATGGGCTGATGTCCTCAGAATCCAGTTCTCATTCGTGTTTACAAAACTAAGGATCTGGTTCTGGAATAAAGTTAGCAGATACAGCTTCTTTTCTGGTCTGGAGTTAGTAAATCTTCCATTGTACATCTTCTTCAAAATGAATCTAATCATCTATTTATCTATGTCATCAAGCTAAGCTTCGGACATTAGCAGAAACTAAATGCCCTGGAAATTTTGGAATTCAAAAGCAAGGCTTTTGTCTGAATAAACATAGAGGAGAAGTCTGGAGAATAATCTATAGCAGTAAAAGATTGGGTAGAGCTTTAATGTTATTACAAGAGCAGACTGCTTACATGGCTAACAGTATGAAAAACTGTTTAATAAAATTGAAACTACTTACACTTTTACTGTTCAGTTAAAGGGCTTATAAAACAGTACTTTGGTTGAAATAGATATACACTCATACTGTATAGATATATGGCTATAAACTTATACACATACATATATCCATGCACTCCTTACACAATGACAGTAGCACTTATCGCTGGTCTGTGAGTGCTCATGACTGTGACTTCTTCCTTTGTGTTTGCCCGTGCTCTTTAGTTATTTCATTTATGAGCACTACACTATCCTCCAAAGTAAGTGGAGAGATGAGTTTCAGCACATATCACCATTACACATTCCACTTCTTGCTGATTTCTTAGAAGCATCGGGAACAAATCACAAGACTCAACCATGTACATTGTAATTTTTTTCAAACCCTAAATCTACACTTAGTGTAGATTTAGACTGTAGCATGAATATGGAAGAGCCAACACAGGCTGACTTATCTTCCTCCAAAGTTATCAAAGAAGAAAGTGACCTAGGCATCTCAAGGGCAGCGATGGGAGGAAAAAGAATGAAAAAGAAAGAGGGAACAGCTTACACTAAGCAAAAGGAAGAAATGTACATATCTCCTGATTTCAAAAAAAGTAGCTGTAGGGTCAAAGTTTGTAGAGTCCATAAGCTTTATAGACCATGATAATGACAATGTGCCTCATGAAGGTTAAAATGTGTTTGAGACTTTAACTATCACTATCTCACAATACTGTGAAATTTGTGAAATTTATGTAATCACTTAATCTCAATAAAGGGGAAAAAGTTACCAAAGAATAGCAGGATAGGATTGATCTAAATTGCTTCTTATTCTGATGATGGAGATGGTGGTGACAGTAATGAGCATATCAGCACTATGTGTTGAATCTGACTTAATTCTCAAAATGAGGTGAGAGGCAAATACTATGTCCACAGCACAGATGAACTAGAAGAGGTTTAGAGGAGCTATGAGGCTTTCCTTGAGTCATCTTGCTGTTATACAAATCAGAGGTGCTCAAAGATCCAGAGGTTTTGACTTTGAAATGTGATCTCTAAAGGTCTACACTCTAGTGTGTATATTTGTATTTATATGTTATTTATATGTATATATGTAAATATATGTATACACACATATATATACATATACATATAAAACAAATTATAATAATAAAATTTACTGCTTTGTTTCTTTTTTTCTTTTTGTCAGTTGTGGGGATTGAACTCTGGGCTTGGGCGCTCTCCCTGTGCTCTTCAGCTCAAGACGAGTGCTCTACCGCTTGAGCCACAGCACCACTTCTGGTTTTCTATTGGTTTATTGGAGATAAAAGTCTCATGGATGTTCCTGCTGCAATCCTCAGATCTCAGCCTCCTGGGTAGCTATGATTACAGGTGTGAGCCACCAGCACCCGGCATTACTGCTTTGTTTCTAAACCATGTGTAATTAAGAAAAAATGATTAAATTCCAAATGTCTCAGTCAGTTTAGATATGATGATGCATTCATACCATTGTCCTTTGCATTTCCAAAGCAAAGCTATAGCTTACATGGTTAGAATTTTAGCCCATTAAAAAAATCCAATTCAAAATATGAAATCTTAAGTATAATCCTAACCCTACATAATGAGGAGCAAAAAGACAAATCATCTCCATCTCTCCTACATATCTATCCACCAATGTCTCCTTCTTCTTCTGTATATCTCCCACCTGTTACAGATTCTGCAGGGAAAGACAGGAAGGTGAGACACACTCACCCTTTGACACTGAAGGGACAAAATGGAGAGATGCATATAGTATTGGCAGAAAGGACTGAGAATGGTGAGAGACCAATAACTCTTGAATAACAAGTTTGCCCTAACAGTTTTAATGACAGTCTAATGGTTTAATGGATAGCACTTTAATAGGCTTTCCACTACAATCCCTCTGAAAGCTTGTCTTCAATAAAACTGTCATTGACAAAGAACTGGAATGCTTCACCACATAACCATAGTTTACTGAATCTAAACACAAATTATACCATTTTAATCCTGTATTACCATCCTCATCTCCTTGGAGATAGATGGATAGATGCTCACAATGTAATTTTCCAGCAAAAGAGGCAGGTTTATATTAAGGGAGTACAGTAGGTATTAAACAGAATACAACAAAACTTCCACCATTGTCATATTTATGTGTGAAAAGCGACAAGTAGAAATAGCAACCACAGTTTTAACCAGAAATACATACTCATGGAAACTTTGAAGACTAGCTAGAGTGTCTTTGAATGGCTTAATGAATTCTTTAGGTGAATTCTTGTCTTTGAAAACCTATAGCATTCTGTGTCTGCCTATCTGGCATGCTTGTTTTATGTTGTCTTGCTTGTTGCACTAACTTAGCCCTTTGAAGTCATGGTTTGCCATGCTGTGGTGTACCTCAGCTTACACACCGCCTCAGTATTAATGCTGCAGTGGTAATAATCAATTTTAACGAACAATTCCAAATTCTAGCATTTGGCTCTGTTTTCCCTGTCCATATCAAAGGCAATCAAATTTTACTTCTTCACATTGGAATATTTTTTGTCTAGCTTGAAAGACCTTCATATCTGTTCTGTTTTTCTAACTCCTTCAAGGTTCAGCTAGAATTCCAATTTCCCAATTTACTTCTGCCTTGAGATCTTTCGCAAACATTTCCATGTGTGCTGACTGCCATGCATCAGTGTGTCTATTTGACAATTAGCTATAGTTAGGCTGGTATTTCTTCTTATAGAGTTGTTTGAAGGTATTATTAAAAGTTGTCATTTCATTTACTGATTCCTGATTTCCCAAACTCTATTACTAACGTCTGAACAGAAATAAACCTTACTAGGCATCATTGTAGACTTCAAAATGGCTAAACCAGTTCAGGTGCATATAAAATATGTAAAGCATATTCAACAATTTCAGATTTTTGTCCCAATTTCCATGCAGTCTTTAGAACCTGGGAAACTTGTTTCAATGGTAATTATACCTTCATACCAAGTCTTAAAATGTGCACAAAGATTGCAAACCTGAGAGTAGCAGAGTGATACATTCCTCAGAATTTCTTTCTTACAAATGTTGATAGTTATAAAAACAGCAACTTTACAATGCTCATGCTGATGATCAGTGCCACTGGAAGTGTTCCACTGGGTAAGCTGCAGTCATTACTTTGTAAAAGCAAGGCCTAGGTTATGTTAGAATATTAAAAATAGCCCTTCTCAGAACCAGCATTGGAAGCATTGGAATACATATAAACTGCCTAGGAGGCTTATAAAGGCCTACTTGTGATAATGTTACTGTAAAATGACTCTTTTTTTAAAAATCGAAAAGTATTATTAATCATGATAGGCAACAAAAGCAGACAGTACTTCATTTTAGGAAAGACAAATAACTTTATCTGAATTTTAAGATGTTATTCATTAAGGAAAGTTGTTATATAATAGTGTTTGTTTTTATTGCACAGAGTAAGTCTAATGGTGAGTAAGTCTAAAACTTTCCTTTAAAAGGCCAGCAAATATAGTACAAAGAGTTTTGACAATTTTTGAAATACAAATAGGGGTTAAGTGGCAACCATATGGGCTCTTCACAGAAAGGCCCGTATGATACTTTGGAATTACACATGTATTTCTTCAGACATGTATTTTATCCAGCTAGGAGCATTATGCGTGCACACAATACTTTGCCTGTTACTTGCTCACGTAGTTTTAAGAAACATTAAGAAATTCTGCCCAAGGAAATATAATAAAGTCACATGCTCCACTCTAATCTTGTTTTACATACCCTCAAGTAACAGAATCTGAGGAAAGGAAATACAAGTATGTTTCCTCCCTCCCCATGGTAGATCCAAAAGACTAAGAGTTTAAAGGATTTGTTTTCCTGCCCCCAAATATAGCAAATATAGCAAATACAGACTTTGAAGTTCAGATCTTACATAGTCAGTACTCCAAGGGAAGACTTGCTGGATTTTTAAATCTTTGATTGAATGTCAGAAAAAATAGCCTAGTACTCTTCACATAATAGCTATGATTAATAAAAACAAAGTTTCAAGTTCTGTTATATTAAAATAAAATCCAGAGCTACACTATATTTTGAATATTAAAGACATCTAATTACTAAGCCTTTGGACTACAGTTTGGCTACTAGAGGAATCATTACACCATGAATTCAAGGGCAATGTTTATGAATTATTCATCTTTGTACTCCCAGAGTTTAACAAAGTACCCAGAACATAGTAAGAATGTTGTAACTGCTTGGTGCCATGAGATGAATAGAAAACTGGAAAGGACAAAGACATCTCCTAAATCAGGCATTAATGCTTTTCCAAATGATCTGATATATAACTAATGGTTTTCAGTTTGGTCTTCTGTAGTCTTTGGAGTATTTGGGAGAAATGAGTGTCTTTATTTCACAGAGCTCATTTGTTTATTCTTTAACAAAAATTATAATCCTTGGACTGTGTCATCACAACTGGTTGCCTCAGCAATTATACGTCAGAAACAAAAGGTTATATATCCCTTTTCAAGAGTAAGTCCTCAGAGCAGATGGAATTTTGAGGAAACAAAGATATTCTTTTCATAAAAACATTTTATATATATATATATATATATATATATATATATATATATATATATATATATGTATGTATTACCAAAACTGCTGGCAGAAAAAACACTAAAGCTGCTAGTTGGTAGCTTTGTAGATTTAGGGAGAGATCAGATATTCCCCCTAAGAGGTCTTCTTGAAATATAAATTCTTTAGATTATTTTTCTTTACAGACATCGAGGCAATGGGAAATCTGAGTTCTAGAGTCTGTATTCTTGTGTCATTTCCATTCAAGCAGGGGATTACTTGTGGACTGTTTACAGAATCGTGGCCAAGGAGCTTGATCTGTACTCTCCTGACAAGAGGATGCCCGAGGAGGTTCAATGAGGAAAGTCAAAAGTAGTTCTCCACCTCCTGAAGAGACCACGGCCAAAGAAATTGCTGTACTGGATCTCCCCAGGAGCTCACCCGCAATGTACTATTTGCGCTAGTTATGACCTAATGATGTAACTTTATTCATGACTTCATAATGGATACTCATCTTGATGTTATGCAACTGTGTGGGCACGGGAGATATAAAGAGTAAACTAGGCTCCTTTGTCATTTTTTAAATTCATGCATGCATCTTCATTCTAGACACATTTATTTATTGGACATATCTCAATCAGTAAGATACATCCCTGCCCAAAGTTAAGCTAGATCTAAATCTAGTAGATGACACTCAAGTAATACAATGAAAACTTTGACATCCTTTGTACTATCATGGATCACACAATGAAGAGCAAATCTTATACTAATGGCAGGCATGTGGACCACACTTTTACCTCGGCTTACTACACAAGAATCCATCTCGTCCTGGCCTGCGACCCTGACAACTCTTAATGACATGAGCTCCTTATATCAGGTGTTCAAAGGCAATAATAACAAAAAAAAATGTAATTACCAAAGAAGGGGGTGGTGGAGTCTATGTGACTCTTTATAAACTATCCATAGTCTAATGTATCTACTGATTTTTTCATTCTAAGAGAATTTTATATGCAAAATTTTCAATAATAAAATGGTGAATATAATATATAAAATATGTCACACAACTTATTTTTTGTCTAAATCTGCTTTCTTTCCACTAAAAAAAAATTCTATCTTATCACATAATCTTTTTTTTTTTTTTTTTGGTCAGTCAGGGGGCTTGAACTCGGAGCCTGGGTGCTGTCTCTGAGCTTTAAGTATAGTGCTCTACCACTTTAATCGATAGCACCACTTTCAGTTTCCTGGTGATCAGTTGGAGTTAAACGTCTCATGGACTTTCCTGCCAGGGCTGGCTTCAAACGATGATCCTTAGATCTCAGCCTCCTGAGTAGTGAGGACTACAAGTGTGAGCTACCAGTGCTCAGATTATCATGATTCTTGATAGTACCAAAATTTCTAGTACTGTTTATAATTCTGGTTCTCCCATAAAAAGTAAAACATCTTCACTACTTCAAGTTAGGATGACTTTAAAATGCATCCTTGAGTTTGGTTTCCCTCACCCCATTTTGCAGAAATCATTTTCCTTTATTTATCCTGGGACTTTATTAAGAAAACATCATCTGTCAAATTGGTATTGGTTTTGAAATTCCAGTGACTGAGTGACTTTAGCCATAGCCCTTAAAGGCCTTCAAAGTATCTTGCATCCAGAAAATGAGAGTTGGACTGGATGATAAATTCTAGGAATCCTCAACTGTAATTCCAGGGAGAAAACTGTGATCTTGGATTTTCTTTTTTGTGATCTTACATTCTAACCACTGAAATTTGATGAAATATTTTAAGGGTAATAGGAGAATTGGTGAGCTGTGATGGTTAGTATCTATAGAATGAAAAAGAATTTTTAAAAAAAGGAAATCAATGCAGACTTGCACAGTAACATTCCTTCACCAATACTTAGTCAGAAAATTTCCATTCTCCTCATGTCTCAATTGATGAAAAGAAGGTCAATTAATTACTAGGGTGGGGTGGCGATTGCATTTTCTTACCTTCCTTAATGCAATGTACGAACGGCTCTTGATACAAAGGGAGGCAGCATTTCACTGTTCATTAACTATACTAATTACAGTTTTTCAGTCACTGCAGCCCTTTCCTCACTCTTGGATTAGAGTTATCAATAGAGGTTAAAGGATCTAAGCCTTCAGGCTGGGGGAAAGGCCTTGCCACAATGAGAAGCAAAAAAAGAGAGGAAATTTAGCACCAGAATCTGACATTTATGACTTCTGCCTTAAGTTACATTTTATAATCATGTAAACATAGTTTATAGTGAGAGTACTCTAGTTTCTTCACAATCTGGTTCAATTGTATGTTCACATTCTCCTAATAAAAGTTGGAGCTAAAATAAACAAAATAACAGCAGCAATCAACCCTTAAGTTAATGAAAAGCAGGGTACACAGGCAGTGAATTTGTATGGTTCTGTCATCTTCAAATATGGCAAACTTCTTTAAACTGAAAATCATATCTTCTATCTTTTCAAATAATTTAGCAGATTTCTTTTTTCTTTTCTCTTTTTTCTGGTTCTGGGGATTGAATTTGGGGCTCTGTCCTTGAGTCTCTCTGTGTTCAAGGCTAGCTTTCTACCACTTGGGGCACAGCACTACTTCCAGCTTTTTCTGAGTAATTTATTAGAAATGAGAGTCTCACAGGCTGGCTTTGAACTGGAATCCTCAAATCTCAGCCTCTTGAGAGGCTAGGATTACAGGTGTGAACCACCAGAGCTCAGCAATTTAACAGACTTCTAAGGAATTATATTTCAGAAACATGGAAAAGGATTTAGCATGGACAAGAGGATATTTTTAAAACCTGAGAAGTGTTACCTGATATCATGTAATAGATTTATATAGCTTCATTTGCCTTAGGAATGATTTTTTTTCCTTGATCCTAAGTTTTGTCTAAGAGAGATATTGGGATTTGGGATGCTGGGATCTATGAAGAAGGGTGCACCAGAGCCTATGTCTCACTGTCTCTTTATCTCCCAGATTAGAAAAGACTAAACAGTATACAGTTTAAAATGTCAAGACAAGAAATAAGTAAAGACTAACCTCCTCGCTGAGAGTGAAGGCTACGGCTTTAGACCTCCCGAGACCTGTAAACATTTTCTCCTGCCTCCTTTCCAGTTTCTTAGTGGATGGTGAAATTCAGAAGTCAATGGCATTCACCAATTCTCATGTAGTAAAAAAATCATCAACTTGATGAGTTGTCAATTTCTAGACCAACTAATCAAATGTATTTTAGTGTTGGACATGGTTGGAATGGAATACTATGTCCTAGGTATATGTTTTAACCCTTTTACCACTTTCAAACTGGTGAATTTGAAATAAATGATTGGGAACAAGAAGAGGGATGCTGGGTATCTCTATAAAGGCAGTCCTTTTTGCTGTTCAAAGACTGTCTCTGACACTAAGGTAGGTAGGTAGGTAGGTAGGTAGATAGATAGATAGATAGATAGATAGATAGATAATAAATTTATAGTAACCAGAAATTTAGGACACTGTCCAAATTCGAGATCTTATCTATCATTTGACCATCTTAAGAAAAGTTAGTAGCAAAACATTTACCTAAAGTGCAAAACTGTAGTTGAAGAAATTGACTTATAAGAGGCACACAATAGTTCATGTGGGTTCATTTCCCAGCTCTGCCATATACTTGATGTGTAACTTTGGGCACGTTATTTCCCTGTGATTCAGTGCCAACTCCTGTCGCAAAGAGAGCTCAATAGAGCTTCAGTGACAGAAAGGAATACATTAATATATGAGGTATGTTTCAAAGAGTGCTTGACACATGGCAAGTAATGTACAGATGCTCTGTAAAGCAGTGTTTATACTGTGAAGCTTTATAAAACATCTGGATATCATCCTCTTGATATTATAATGTGGTATAGCTTGATATCAAAGAAAATATGAAAAATATATTCTTCAGCAAAATGGAGACAAAAGGGAAGAGATAGGAAAGATGAGAACGAAAGGACAGAAAGAAGGAAAGGAAAGCCTTAAGCCAAAGACCTCCATGAATCTCTAGCTAAGTCTAGAGTACCACTAAAGGCCTGCTATTAAGGAACCTTACTCTACAACTGAGAAATACTTATTTTCTGATTATACTTCATATATGAACTTTTAAAAGTCAAATACATCATTGCTGATACATGGTGATTAAGACTAATGTTTCCCAAAGCACATTGAAATTTGCACATTCATATAATGTTTTAATGCTTATTTCTTGTCTTTTATCCTCTCCATAGTCCCAGACTCGGTAGTGTGTCCAACTATCACTTTCCTAAAACCATCAAAACTGTTTAGTTGTACCAGAGATATGATGACAAATAACACTGCTGCTATTACTTTTTAAATTTAAAAGCAAATAATTTGGGAAACTAACAGGCTTGCTGCATTCTTACTTCAATCTCTAGGTAAAGCATTGTCAACTGTCTAAAAGATGTTCTTAAAAGAAGTACAAGCTGAAATACATTCATTTCATCCTTTTGTTATTAATCGATTTAGGAATAGAAGCAGGTAATGATTTCTTTCCCATGAATCTTAAGTATGTTGTTATGACCTTTGACTTTTTCCCACCTTATCTCTTAGGAACATAACTGTAACCCTGTACTTAGAGACAGTAATTGGGTTAGAGTCTACTGAGAAATATACCCATTGTCTTCTATACATTTGCACAAACATCCCCTTGGGAATGGAGCCTTGTATTTCTCAGAAATTTCGGTTATTCTTCTAGAAACATGCTCTGAAGCCAAGGTCTCCTTGATATTATTGCCTTAATCCCAAAATTCGCTTACACTATTATAATTACAAGTGTTTTCTTTCATTTTCTTTGATCTCTTCCCCACGGTACTGGAGAATGAACTCAAAGTCTTATGCTTGATAAGTATGCAAAAACTTGAGCCACCCTGCTGTCATTTCACATTTAGTTTGTGTAAGTTAGATAGGGTATCCACTTCTGCTCTGAATGGCCTTGAACTATGATCCTCTTACTGACACTTCCCAAGTAGCTGGTATTATAGGCATGGGCTATGACACAGGGCCATCATTACCAGTTCTGTTTTCCCAAGAAAGTATGGGCTCATGTGGGGTAGTGCTAATTTCTTAATCAATTTTTGTTCTCAAGTATTTGTCAAATAGACAGAGGTGTATAAATATTGGTCTCATATACAAAGGCATGGAAATTATGGTTGCATAAATAAAAGAAACCAAGATAACAAGGTAGTTAATACTAATCAGCCAAAAGGAATCCATTTCTAGATCTAATTTTTCTGGATTTTTTAATCTAGAAAGGACATAATATACAGAATATGAAAAGAATTCTGGAGACATCATAATCCCTCTTCAACCTCATCATTTCTTTTCTTTTCCTAATGGTTGCTATAGGACTCCACCTTGGAAGAATTAGAAAAGAATATTATGGAAGATACCTTGTGGGAAAGAAAAATCACTGTATTATGTAACTACTGAAGTCACATAATCACAAGTGCTATTTGAGAACAGAGGGCAAAGGGCCAAGTGTCTCGGATATATTCTTCTATATTCTAACCTCCATGAGTAGATGCTAATAACCTCATCATGCATGAGACAGAACCAAGGCAAAGGGAGGTAAGTAGTTCAGGTTCAGTGTTAAGCAGCATATATGTTAACTGGCTATGTCTAAATATGAAACCTATTTTCTCTGACGAAGGTCTTGTATGTCTCCCAATACATACCTCACTGGCTCTAAAATTCCAGTTTTAAAATCAAAATCAAACTTGGCTTGGGAGTTTGATAGGTTTTGTTTGCATACGCTGTACACAGCTAAATTTGGTCAAATTTTCAGACTGGCGGTTCCTAAGTTCTTAGGCCATGTCCTATCTAATAAATTACACTTTTGGAATTGTCATGTGTAATTGTTACATTTGGATATTACCTAATTTGATTACCTTTTTAAATAAAAGCAATTCCACTTAAGGTATCTGTTTTCATGCCAGAAAATAAAATGTAATTGTGTGATGCTCTAAAAGGTAAAAAAAAGAAAGAAAGAAAGGAAAAGAAACTAACAGAAAATAGTAAATAAAATCAACTAAATAAAAAATCAAATTCAAGAAACATTAGCTGTTTTAGGTCTTACTGTAGTTGTCTTTTGAAGTTGAAAACATGCTTTCCAGCGAGTCCTGAGCACCACCTGGTAGTAAATGAAAAAATAATGTGCACAATGTCCAGTGGTGGTCAAAAAATTAGTCACAATGGATTTGTAGGAGAACAAAGACTAGGGAACAAAAAAACTAAAGTTTTATGACATTTTTTAAGATAAGCAGGACTTCTACAAGAAAAAGTTAAAAGGCTTAAACATGAAAGATATGAAATTTAATGCTCATAGGGGGAATATCTGAATTTTTTTTTCAAGGAGGTAGAAAAATGAAGATTTAAAAGTCCAAATATAAATAAGCTTAGAAACTTGAGACACTGACTGCACTTTTTGAGTTCTAATAACTACTGAGGTTCAGTAAGACTAATAAGACTATAAACCCAGAAATGTACACTTGGATTCTGAATGCAGTGTTTTTCCTAAGGTGGTTGCTGTGTCTTTGTCTTGCTAGATTTGTTTACAAGATGCAGAACGGCTGCCAGCTGGGAAGGTACTCTCTGTACCTTTCTATCTTACAAAGTGAGGTTGGTCCTTAACAACGGAACAAAAAGACAATCTCAGGTTGCCAACACACAGGTCCATCTCTACTATGTATAGAAGCCACACTGGGTGTTTTGATCAGTGGGCACTTTTCAGTTAAGCCTGAGAAGTGTGCATTAAAATGTATTCACTTCTGTTACTGCCTAAAGTTAATAACAGCCTATTTTCCAATAGAAAAGGGCCTTGAAAATAAGGCTTCACTGTAGAGAGATGAGGGGAGATGAAAGTCTTGGGAAAAGTACTTCTTATTTTACAGAAAGGCTCTATTCTGTTTGCTTCTGTTGTTGGTACTCACAACTTTGAACACAACAAAGAGTTTCTGTGAAGTATAAAGTTAATTAGAAATTGATCCAGACAAATGCTTTGGTTAATCATCTGCCATGTGACCAATGGTGAGCTTGTTACCATGTGGTTAACAAAATACAGGGAATCCGTAACACCAGATACAAAAAGCAAAAGAGCTAAGCAAGATATATTTTTTCTGTCCTTGTTTTTATTATTTTTAACTGGCCTCAGCAAAGCTCTAGGGGCATGACCTGGGACAAGAAGAGGGCAGGGTTGCATAAATATGTCTTAATATGTCTTACTTGCCCCACCTCCTCTGAACCTGATATGTGTCGCAAAAATGATAATATATAGCAATCATTTCAGTGATGTCCTTTCTTTCTAGAGGGGACAAAACAATGGACATTGTAGGAATGATATTATCTAGCTTTGATAAGACTACGAACTAGCTACTAAGACTTCTAGGTGCTCTGTCAGGGACTCCAATAAGTATTTTATATGTATGTATGTATATATATATATATATATATATATACATATATATGTTTATTTATAATGACTTTATAAACTGAGCACAATGATCACTTAGGGAGATGAAGAAACTAAAACACAGACTTTTGATTACTTGCTTATTTATTTATTTATTTGTGGTGCCAGTACTGAGGTTTGAACTCAGGGCCTTACATTCTCACTTGGCCCATTTCCTTCACAGATTGTACGCTTGAGTTGCACTCTTTCTCGCACTTGAGCTACACCTCCAGTTCCAACTTACCACTACCCCGCCCCCCTGCTGTTAATGGGAGATAAGGATGTTGTAGACTTTTCCAATTGGCTGACTTTGAACCATGATCTTCAGATGTCAGCCTTCTGAATATCTATGATTTACCTACCCACCATCTCAATGAAGCTAATCTGACTCCAGGGTCTGTGTACTGCACCACTTTGCTACAATATTTTTATTAATGGCTCAGTGAGGAGAAGGTACCATGTGAGGACAAAGAGGTCAAGATCTAATGTGAGAAGTAGCAAAACTTCAATGTTCTTATGGAAGAGGATAATTACCCATTCCCACTACAGTATTGGGAAATTCTGGCTTAGAATAGTAAACTTAATCCACTCATCTCTCTCAACGTGGCTTATCCAGGCCAGGTATAAAAAAAGTTATGACTGCTTTTTATTTAATCAAATCACTGATTGTTCTCCTATCCCATTACATAAGACACCATTATTTGTTTAAAATAATAACAACAACTCAAACCCCAAAGTCTCTCAGGATTATGTGTCAAAAATACTTAAAAATAGAGGATTTTCTCTCTAGTCTATTCCACTTTTCAATAAGAGGAAACTAAATCTCTGTCATCAGCTGATTTGTTTCTTCAGGAAAATTGGGGAGCTGCATTTTAGACATATTCAGCACATTTACATGTAGGAGAAAAATAACCACAAACAAACAAAAATGCCTGTGTGGTATGCATGTGTTTTGTTTGATTTCTTATTAGTGTCTGTATAATGCTGTAATGCATGTCCACCCTCATGAGTTTACACATAAATTATAAACTAATTGAAAGCAGATATGGCAAGTGGTTTTGCATTATGAAAGCTCAGAGGTTTACAAAATTTTTACTAATGATGGCTTTGTGACTGTAAATCTACTCAGGCATACATGAACCAATAACCAAAAGCCTTTTCTTAGGGAAATGGAAACATTTTCTTTTGTGCTCACTGCTTCAATGACAGACAATTTTTGTCTCTTCCAGTGTTTACCACTGAAAATAGAGAAACTGTCCATAGAGAGAGAAAGAATAAGAAAATCATCGCCCATTGACAATTCCCAAGGTAGGCTATACAATGTAAAGTGGAAACAATGATATTTTCATTGATATTTTCGCTGGAAGAATTTTGATCCAATTGGAGACTGGGCTTTGTACTCAGACAATAATAAGAAACAAACAACAAAAGATTTAGGGGCTGGGAAGGTGGCTCAGTGGTAGAGCGCTTGCCTTGCATGCCTGAGGCCCTGGGTTCAATTCCTCAGCACCACATAAGCAAAAAGAAAAAAGCCAGATATGGTGCTGTGGCTCAAGTGGTAGAGAGCTAGCCTTGAGCTGAAGAGCTGAGGGACAGCGCCCAGGCCCAGAGTTCAGGCCCCACGACCGGACCCAAAAAAAAAAAAAAAAAAAAGATTTAATCCTCTAGAGGGGATAAGTTAAGGTGCAATGAAGAAAAATAAGACATAAGTTTTGACTTGTATCTACCGTATCACAGATAGGTGATGTTGAGCTAGTCAGGTGTTTTACATCTGAGATTAGAGTTTGGTTAAAACATATGATCTCTGAAGTCTACAGTGTCCTAAATAGGATCTAAGTAATGTTTCATGTCTACATGCCTCAGTATTGTCTCAGTATACTTACTTGTCAAGAAAACAGTGAATCTTTTTCTTTTACTTCTCTTACTACAATGATTATTTTATTTCACAAAGGCTACAGTATGCATGCTGTAGTAAAATCAGAATAAAAGGGCCTTGATATATGGATTGTATCCTATAAGAGCTGTACCATTGGCAGACAGGAGATGTGAGAACTTTGGGTAAGGCAGGAAATTCTTAGCACATGAATGATAAATGGTGGAAGACAATACACACTGAGATTGCAGACGGTCCACTTCCACAGGTGGCAGCAAAGAAACTAGGTCTGGGCTTGGTGATTTGAATAAAATAGACCAAAGATGTTTTACAGGTAGGATTTGTATAAACTAGAGTTTCTTGCCTTTCCCTAGTCACAGCAAAAAAAAAAATAGCTTTATGATGACACTACAAAGAAAGCACTAATACAGTTTAATCTTGATGTTTGGTAACTGTCCATGTCTGTGTGTCTACCATGAAATGGTAGATATTCCCTTAAAGAGAAAATTATAAGTGACTTGTTAGGGCCTTGAAAGAAACTTTATTCTTGATAGGATGTCTAAAAAGCTTACTAAGCCAGGCAATAAAATATGGAAAGCTACAACAAATGGAAATCTGCATCTTAAGAAACTAATAGAGCTGGTTTCCCATCTCTCACTATTTGCCATTTCTTGACAGTGACCACAGGATGCCTAAGTGTTGGGGCTTTGGCCAACAGAAAATTCAGCTAGTCAACAGTGTATTCAATCTATTTATATAAAAATAACTGGGATGTATCCATATTGGTAAGAGAGAAGGTGGCCTAGATATCATTCACTCTTCATTTTATCAATGGTAGTTGTGCCAACTAGCACAAATCAGAAAAACTGCATTCTGGCAAATTTGTTTGGGTAATTTGAATATGGGTCCCTAAACTATCCTAATTGCTCTACTTTTTCCAAAGTTCTCTATATTTTCATATATATATTCAGATTATGAATTGGTTTATTAAGAAAACACTTTGAAAGTCTATTCAGTATTATCATACCTTGAAAAAATATTTATCACCAGGTTGATTATATTTTATAATAATTTGTCAGTGGTATGTCTGTTTGATGAGAGCAAATTTCTTGAGGATAGATATGGTAAGACTTTAGTATTGCTTTTACTTTGTAATAAATTCTTACTCCTTTAACAAAATAAGTGAGTACAATCATCTCATTACCAAAGATTATATACCAGCTCCCTACATCTGGAGTCAGTCTCATAGCTACCATAGCTCCTTAGAATATGCATGTACATTTATACACATATGAATGCATATTCCTTGTTTCTCAGAGCAATATATTCAATAGATAAGAAACTCACAGAGTATATACAGCCCAAGGCCATTGGCATACAAAGTGATCAAGTCAAGTTGTAAAGCTGTCTGGTTAAATCTCATGCCCTTTCCACCACAATACTTCAATCTCACCTTCCACACTGCTGAGCCTGCCAGTGTAAGCACATTTCAAGTCTTGGTCTTCTTTGTAAGTCCAATTTCATCTCATTCACTCATCTCCAGGATAGACAATTGCTCCAACATAACACTTAGGTAATACCCCTCTACGTATACTTGTGCAAAACCATCTTCAGGGTATCATGTTAAAATGCAGATTACAATTCAGTAAATTCGAGATAATGTCTAAAGTTCTGCATACTAGTTCTGTTCCTAGATAGGATACTACTTGTCTAGGTCCACATTCATATCTGAATATGAAAGTAACAGATCTTTTTGTTATATACCTTTGAGGCTTGTCTTTTTACTTCTCTTCTTCCTAATTCCACTAAAAGTACCAACTTCCTTTCAATACCTTTCTTTTTCCCACCTCATTCTGACTTTTATTAAATCCCAGTAACATTGTGTTTTAGCTCTTAATTAGTTCCTTGGCAAATGCATTATTGTTTTTGGTATCATATATTTGCCTTGGTCAATTAAACACCATAGAACTTCTTGTATCTCCTTTCTTCTTTTTAGCACTTAACATAGCACTCCGTTTTATGCAACTACGGTGGATAATTGTTGTATAGCTCATCTACTCAGATAAGAGCTCTCTTCCTTTTTCACATCCTTTTTTTCAATCCAAGGAAGAACCTACAACCACACAAATAATCTGTGGGAAGCTATGTCCTACTGTGTGTTCCACACAATGAACTGAATACGACGTCAGTGTTTGTTCTCTGGTACTTAGAATTGGATTGGCAAGAACAATTTAATCTCATTCTTCAGAAGGCCTATATATCATTTAAAATTCAACCAAAGACCATATTTTCTGACTGTGTAGAGTGAGAAGAAGCTAGCCTGAATGTTGGGAACAACAACACAAGAGCAAAAACAGACCTGAGAATCACAAAGATGAGAATTCCAGGGAAGATGCCAGGAAAACACCACAGCCTTCTGTTCTGGGTGACAGTCTCCAAAGCATGCCTATATTGGAAGCCCTTGGCTTTATGAAAAACCAACTGTTCTGTTTTCCGTTACGCAAATTCCATGGCTGTAGTTACTTACAATCCATCTAATCTAAACAGGATTTGCATATGCATATTGCCAATATGACTGTGATGATGTCTGCTGATTGAATCTCAAGTATAGTAGTCGTTGTCATGGTAGGAAACAGTGAAAGGAAAACTGGGTGAAGAGCCAAAGACACTCTTCAAATGTAAGTCTTCAGATTTTCTGAATACTTTGTGCTTGCTCCTTTTAAGTGGAGGTTCCTGGACACATGGTTAGCCGATGGCACCATCATTTCTTTGGTTGAGAATCTTATTGAAAGAAAATTAGTTTTCATTCCTACAGAGCCTCGGCTGCTCTCCAACTGACTATCTAGCCTGGGCAAGCTGAAGAAAATGCTAAAATTATAGGTGTGCACTAATGCACCCACCTCCAGGAATCTAAATTTTAAATGTTTCCAAATGATGCCTAAGATTTTTGTTTCGTAAAACATGTACATCTTTGTGATTCAGTATCCAAGTCTTACCAGCTGAACACATTTGCTCAGATAGTTATACTCAACTCATTTCAAGGGGGCTGGGGGTGAGGGTAGGCTGACTTTTTTCTCTGCCTGACTAATAACCATGCTCAAATTGTGACTAGTTAAAATGCTTGAAGACTTTTCAGATTCTTATCAGAAAATTAAAACTTAAAAGTATTTGTAAAGACCTTCAGAGATGGTGTCACAACTAATTTCTCAGGCTCTGTCTTCTAGCTGTTGTCAAGTCCAGTGATGAAGTCCAATTACCATTGCCTGAGTAAAAGAGGTCTCCCATATGATCTTCTCATGCTGTGCTACAATTTAACCTGCTTCCTCATATTCTGACCTCAGGGGCTGTGCAAACAGCTTTCATGCCTTTCAGCTCTCTTTTAGTCTTAGAAGCAGAATGACAAATTAAGCTTCATGCATCTGAAGAGGTCTCTGTAAACACTAATTTGTAGTGATTATTCCAACATAATTAGGTGTTTCAAAGTAATGTGGGTTTTCTTTCTTCCATTTTCTTCACTGGCATCTAGTTACAGTCTATTCAAATGTATATAAAAATTCCTAAGAAAAATTTCCCCTAAGTGTTGCTCTGAAATACTGTGTAGAGGCCTTAATCCTATTATCACAGATGAGTACAACACTTAAATATCTCCTTCATGGCTGTTAAGGCCCAGTAGAGTCAACTCACACCCAGGGAGCTTTAATCACAGATCATCATCGTCATGATAAACGACGAAGACTCAGTGTGGGCTATCATGTCCATGGCTAAGGCTACTAGGGGAGTTGTTAATGGGAGAATTGCCAGCATGCAGTTCATAATAACTATTCCAAAAGAACTCTCCTGATCTAATGGCTAAATTAGGATCATTAGAGTAGCTTTACATGTAGCATTTCTTAAGTCCATATTAAAAAGAGACTAATCATTTTTTTCCCCAGTGGATCCAACTGGGATTGTGTGACTGTTGCAAATCTTATCGTCAAGGGTTTAAGGTTACACCGGTAGAGAGTGAATTACCAGCTGACTATCCATCGCCTCTATCCCATTTTTATGTTTTTATGACTCATTGCATCACTCACAATCACAAATAAAGCATTAGAGGAGAGGCATGAAGAAACTATCATACAGCCAAATAATAAGAATCAGAATAATGACACCATGAAGACTGAAGTAGTGGAAGATTTCTGGTTAGTGAAAATTGATACTTCACTAGGAGTTTTCTGTGCTGCCCCAGGTGGTATTCATCATTTGCCTTGTTTTCTCTGCTAAAACTCAATTTTCATCCTCAAGCCCCAAACTAGATGCTACAGAAATGACTTTAAAGTCTACTGTATAATTTACAAAGAGCCAGTATGATCTGAAGAAAGTTCAGGGGAAAATAAGAAGCAGAACATGTAAGCAAAGAAGACAGCCCACAATCCAATCTGAATTTCTCAGAGTTGAAAATTTTTCAAGCATTTTCCTGAGTGCTTGAAGCATAATGAAGAAAAAAATATTTTAATATGAAAAAAGAGAAAAGAAACAAAAGCAATATTTGTTCATTGGCTAGTGGATAAAGATGATGAAATATGCAAAGTGAAAGGTATTAGAATGGAAATGAATGGGTACAGTCATACATTTAGCATATCAAGGCAAAGTGATTAGTAATAAAATTTAGAGACATGAGGAAGTTAGGACTTCATGCAGCTGTTCAGAAGACTCCTCTAAGCCGTGCTGTTCATAGCCTCTTATTAGCACTTCTACATATATTTGCTACTCTTTGATCCAAGTTGGCCTATTACAGGTTCCTCTTGCAATTAGACAGAAATATTTCCCTAGGGATTAAAAGATCCTCTGTGCACATTCCCCATTTAATGTTGATATAACATAGATCAAAAATGATAAGAGGGAGAGTGGCATTTTAAGATTCTGATCAAATAAATCTGGAAAAATAATTTATAATAGATTATGAGAAGCTCAAGCACCCCGCAACATTCTATGGTTTGGAAACATTTTTAGTGAAATGTTGAAATCTTATACTAAAAGAATATTGACTTACATGAATTGTGACAAATTGGTTACCAATAATCAATTAATTGCTTTTACTATTGCTTTCTTTCACTGTGGAATTCCAGATTTATACAGTTTCTCAGCTGTTTGCTTCATACACACAACACACACACACACATACACAGAAGTTTTTATCTTCATGAAGGATTCACATGGCATTGTTAAGGATTCTGGTATTTTATGATTTCCAGTTTACCATTGTTTCAGAAATAGGTAAATTTCTGGTATTGCATTAATAACTTAATATATGCATTGGTTTTTTTAGAATGAGTGGTAAAACCATGTATTTGAGCTCAGTACCTTAAAATATGCATTAGTACTCTTTTAGAATGAGTGGTAAAACCTTGTATTTGTGCTCAATACCTTAGTATATGCATTGGTACTCTTTTAGAATGAGTGGTAAAACCATGTATTTGTGCTCAATAATAAATAGAGTTTTGGGGCTATAGAAAACAGAAAATTGAGAAATTTTCTTTCATTGAGGATTCATACCATGAATCAATTATTTGGCAGCTATTTATATACTGGGCAGCTTATCAATTTGATATATAAGATAAACCTAAAACCCCAAAAAATAAATTAATCTCCCTAACAAATATAAAATATTTTTAGAATGTAACTGCTATATCAATGGTATAAGAAAACCAAACTTTTCATTTATCATTTTTTTTGCCAGTCCTGGGACTTGAACTCAGGGCCTGTGCACTGTCCCTGAGCTTCTTTTTCTCAAGGCTAGCGCTCTATTACTTGAGCCACAGCACTACTGCCAGCTTTTTCTGTTTATGTGGTACTGAGGAATTGAACCCAGGGCTTCATGAATGCTAGGTAAGCACTCTACCACTAAGCCACCTTCTCAGATTTTATTTATCATTTTTCTGATAAGGTTCTGCATTATATTAAAATGAAAATACATGGGTGTTGTTACTTTCCAAGAACGTGGTCACGAAGCAGAGGAAGGCAACATTTGAAAGTACTGTTTAGCATAAACCCTGTTGCATACCTCATATTCTTGGGAAAACTTCAAGTTGTCATTTGCTTTCAACCTTTCAATGTGATCTGCAAGTTCCAAGATAGGTATTGGAGGATGACTAGCCATACCTATTAAAAAAGAAGGAAAGAAGAAATACATTTGAAAACACTTGAAAATTACGTTAACTTTCCAAAATACAGAAAATGCTGTAGTTAGAAATGGCCTGAAAACATGTGAGTAGTAAAGATGTTTTAGATGAAGAAGCAGGCAGATAGTTTGGCTACTCAAAGCAGGACATGCTCTGGAAGAATGGAGTTTGTAGCTAAATACAAAAGTCACCAAGAATAATCCCCAAACTAGTACTCCTAGCATAAAAGAAAGTGTTATTGTGCTATGAATCAATGAGGTTAGCTAGCAGAGAAAACCGACAGTCAGTCATGATGTCAACTTCTGCTTTGAGTAATGACTGTTATGTCATTTCAAACTCCTTTTCCTGCACTGTGTGAAATGGAAATTGTGTGGAATTAAATGGTGTAAAAGTGAACTAAGAAAATAGACACAGACAGAGGCCTAGAAGAGGAAGAGGAGCAGCTTGATAGGAAACATAAAGTGACTTATGCATAATCAAGGAAAACTAACTTGAAGAATGAAGGTTACCAGGGTAACCGGAATCATCTGAACCTGCAAAGGAAATGATGGTGTAAATAAAATAAAATAAAACAAAATTGTCTCTTTAAAAAAATGAAATGGATAGCCCAGTATACTTTTGAAAAATAACAAAAAAGGCTTCAAGTTTTTGCAGGATTCACCATACATTGTGACTACATTAAGATTGCTTTAATATTTCACAAACCTGTAAGTGACTGACATTCACATGCAAACATAGACACAAAGGATGACATGCACCACAGAACACTGATGATAATCACAGACTGCAAACCAGACACCAAACTGAACCTCAAAAATGTTTCCACTAGTAGCAGATTGTAGAGGATGGGGTTAGAGCCTTCTCCTGGACATCCGTAAATGGCCACACTAACATGTTGATGGTATTTTGTCACAAGTCTCATTATTGAAGCCCCAGAAAGCCTACAATCTACTTCAGTTGTAAACATCTTTGTCCACTAATGAAAAATGAGTTCAGAAAAGTGAACACATGGTAGAAGGACCAGAAGAGAAAAAGAAAAGATAGTAAAAGAAAGAAAGCAGAGACAGGGGCTGACACATCTTAGTTCAGTCTGCCAGCTGAACACATATCAATTTCAGGGATTTTGTTGAAGATACTCTGCTGTTAATTTTGGCGAATCTTACGTCTTCCTGATGTTCATATGCTTTGCATTTTGTTTCATTCTGATTAATTTTGCACGAGTGTCAAGAAGAGTATCTGCTGACTTAGATCTTGGAGACACACATTCCAGCTGGCTAGAGAAACCTGAACTAGCATGCCCCCAGGGAAGCCTCCTGAGGGAGGAACTCAAACTGGAAGCCACATCGACATTCTACTGTCACTGTGATGCTTTGGAGGGTTTTGGCTTGGGGAATGATAAGGTTTAAGTCAATATGACATGTGATTACGTTATGACCATCTTAGAAATGGTGCCACTACTTTAAGTCACCCAGTAAGCCCCCTTATCTCAAGTGCCAAATTACCAATGGTTCTGGTAAATTAAATAAAAAGCCACTTCACTTTTTCAAGACTACCATTTAGCATAGTGCTGTGAATTACGGCAAGCTAAGCATTTATGGCTATGCAAGTCTGCTGCCAGTCAGCTAAAATCTTAGTGGAGATCCAATAAAAAATGAGTTGGTTAGAAATAGAAACTCTTTATTGGTGATAAAATTATGCATTTGGGCTGAAAAATTTGGAGCCCTTTCTGAAACTTTTGTGTATAGATAGTAGCATTGAACTCATTTCCATTCTGTGGAGAAAGTGGGTGGGTGTGACAGTGATCTGATAATTGAAGTGATCTTCTCCAGATGAGGCACTCCCCAGTGAAAAGAAAGGAAATACTAAGGCACAAGAGACTGGAGGCTTATCTGAAAATGGAAATGGACTGATGTGGACAACATTACAGTGCTTTAACAGAAAAAATAACAGAGACAAAGATGTTTGGACCTTGTCGAGCGAATCGTGGGAGAGAGTTATTATCATATATGGACTGAGTGGTGGTTTGGCTAGAGAGGGAGGACACAGAGCCAATCAGGGAGGCGTAGGGGACTGAATTACTGCTCAAAGCTGCAAAAAGTAAAGCCAGTTGGAGATGGGAAAAGCATTAGTATAACAGCAGTAGAAGACCATAATAAACAACGAAATGCGATCAAGGTATTTACTTTGGGCATGCACTGGCACATGGTGTGGAAGTATTATTTTGGAAGCTAATAAAAGAGAAATCCAGGCAAATCTGGGCTGAAACTTTCTACACGCAAATATAAATAGATATATCACATGTAAAGGTATAGTATTATAAAATCATCATTGAAGACTTCCAGTACTGAGTTAAAAACACCAGTACTGAAAAAAAAATGTCAATATGCAGAACATGGTGCTAAATTTGTGGGACGAGTAAAAATGGCATAACAGATGTTTCAGAGAAAAGTGGTGAACTCATGGGAATCAAATGGGACAAAGGAGGAATCCAGGCCCAGAGCGCTACACTTGTGTTATACTTCTGGTTCTGCCATCTATTAATAGAAACAAGTCTCTTCCTGTCAAACACCTCAATTTCTTTGTCTACAAGATAAAAATGGAAGACTAAGTAAGCTTTGGTGCTGCCCTTCATGGCTTTCCTTTCTGTCTGCTATGGATAGCATTTCTGAGTAGAGGAGAGTCATAGTTATGGCCCATAGTAGGGGTTCTAAAAGTTATCCCAACTTTTCTTTGAAAGCATAAATAGAAAACTATCATGCTTTTGAACTATCTCCTTTATTTCATTTTTCTCTAGCTAGCTTAACTTATATACAATAGATTATGATGTAATGCCACAGAGTTGGAAACCACTGGTTATCAATATAAAAATTATGCTAAATAGAGCTGGGAAGGTGGCTCAGTGGTACAGTGTTTGCCTCCAATGAATAAGGCCCTGGGTTCAATTCTTCATGGACAGAAAAAGCCCATGGCGCTGTGGCTCAAGTGGCAGAGAGCTAGCTTTGAGCTGAAGAGCTTAGGGGACAGCATCTAGGCTCAGAGTTCAAGCCTCATGACGGAAAAAAAATATGCTAAATAATAAACCTGGGCGAAAACTACTCTAAACAGAAACATTTTACTTCAAATCAGAAGACCATCACTGAGGATTTACTTTAAAATAACCCAGAATCTTCTACACTGCCAAATGTCGAAACCATTTTATATAGTATAAACACATTTATGGTATTCTGAATGAAACAGTAGACACAAAGTAAACTAAAAGTACTGAAGTAATCCCTCTATACTATCTTTACAGTCTTTTGTCTGGCAACTTCCTCACTGGCTCAAATTTTTCCTCTGTTCTTTTAATGAGAACAGTATTTTCACATTGGAATCAGAGATGCTTTAAAATTCCTTTTTGCAGGCTACACATCAGACGAGTTAATCCTGAGACTCTAGATCTTGAAGCCAGATGTGGATATTTGTAAAAAAAAAATTCCTATCAATCATCTTTGGTCCAATAGGAATTCCTGATGAGGGCCTTAGGAGGTGTGAAACTCAGTTTAATACTTTTGTCACTTCAAAAGCATACTGTCAGGATTTATGAAAATGAGATGAGCTTCCTCCTGGTACCATCCTTATATTACCTGTGACTATCAGTTAGCAAGCCTTAGTATTTTTTCCCTATGATTAGTGGCAAAGTATTTGAAACATTGCTAACAACTGAATAGTCAGCTGCCAGTGTGATGAACTCATCAATTCAATACTACCAATGTATGATACACAAGCACTTTTAAGGCACCCATTGAAATGGAGCCCTGTGCCTATTGAAGCTAGGGTATCCACAATACACAGTATTGTGATGAGAAATGAAGGTGGAGCCAAGGGAATCTGCCTTCGAGGAAAAGACATGACTGCCACAGGGTACGTAGTTGTAATGATAATGTCACATAAAATAAAAGTTGAATGGGATTTTAAGTTAATTTTATATGTCTTATACAAGGACTATGAAATCCAGAAAAGTGAAATGACTTTTTTAGTTCTGGTAATAAATAACAAAAATATTAACATGATGTTTGGCTATCTTCCTATTGTATCATTTCTAGAACAGTAGTGATGATGCTCTAAAGCAGGGTCTAGTGGCAAAAAGGAGCAAAGGCTGATAGGATTATAACCAAAGATAGACTTCTTTGGCTTATCTTCAGATATATTGTACCCTAATCATTTCCGTAAGAAAAAGGACTCATACTTATTTCCTTGCATCAGACACCAGGGGTGTCTTTTATTCACTTACTCTCTGTAGAGACTCAAGAAAAAGTAGTATTTCTCTATTATATAAAAAGGGATGGAAGTATGGCTCACATGGTAGAGCACCTACCAAATAAGTCCTCCAGTTCATGCAAAAACAAACTTGAAAAAAGAACCAGTAACAAAACAGGAACAAGCAGCTTGAAATTCTAGCTAATCATGAGGCTGAGATGTGGAAACCAGTGGTTTGAACCTAGCCTGGCCCAAACAGTAAGCAAGATTCCCAAATAATAAGCAAAACACTGGGCTGGTGATATGGCTCCAAGTGGTAGAATGCCAGCTGAGCAAGCAAGTGGAGGAAGCAAACCTGCATATCCTCAAAAACAAACACAAATAACAATAAGCAGAGAGGTAGTTAGTAACTAGTGTTCAGTTCCAATGTAAACATCACTACCTTTGTGTTTGGTGGAAGTGTGGGAGACTTCTGATAAATAAAGCTACTCAGTTCCAGCATTTGCTTTACCATGGGGATATGCAGGACCAGTTGAGTCAGAAGGCTCAGGTTTCATTGATAACTACAATTCCAGATTATTCTGTAATCATCTCTCAGTTTCCAATACTGATTCAATATTTTCTTGAAACCATGTGGACAGCAAAGATAAGACCTTTTCAATCTCCATATGGCCAAGTGGACTGTGACCTCTGTTTGAAAGAACTAAATTTTCCCTTTTGATGTCGGTGAGTTAAAAATTGAGGAATTATGACAAAGAGGGGACAGAGTATATGGTTGAATGCATAACAGGAGAGATGTTGAACTTTTTGTTTGGTACTTCTTGTATGCCTCATCTTCTAAGGGTTCATGGATTTTCACCTCCCTCTAGCTTCATCCCCCATTAATAATGCCAATTAGGAAAATAAAATCAGAAGATTTAAAAGGCTTGATCCAGGTCATCATCAGTAAAGTATGGCTACATGGGGGATATGGTCCTAGATTTTGTCAATTCTCACTTAGGGCACTTCTTACTGTACCATGCCATCTCTCAAATTATTGAACACTTCTGGAAACAGTTGTGACATGTATGTAAAGCTGAGCTTATAAGACTGGATTTGCTCTGCAGCAACACAGAGATCATAAACCATCCTCAGCTTTAGAAATGTGTTAATGCAAC
The DNA here is from genome assembly GCF_019054845.1 of Dipodomys spectabilis. NCBI lineage: Eukaryota > Metazoa > Chordata > Mammalia > Rodentia > Heteromyidae > Dipodomys > Dipodomys spectabilis. Next base: position 20,765,373 of record NW_024870775.1, read on the forward strand.
AACTTCACTTAGAATGCACATGTGTTTCCAGGGTTGCAAACAGATAAAGGGCCCTCATGCCCTCATCTGTGCTTCCAGTTCATTTTTGTACAAACATTAAGTATCCATGAAAACTAAAGGTATAAAGCCAAACTGTTAGAAATCGTAGTAAAATTTGGAAGATTAAAAAAAAAAAACTCCTACACTATTTTTAGCTTTAAAGTGTTCTGTTGTATTTTTACCAAATCATTGAGTGCTTTTTCAAATGATCCACAGCAAAATGTTTATCAGGTCGAAGTTGAGCATTCCCATTCCAAACACTGAAAATTTTAACTGGTCCAATATCTGAAATATTTTGAGTTCTGACAAGGTGTTACTAGTAGAAAATTCCATACCTGACCTCATCTGACAGGTGGCAGTTAAAATGTGGGCACACTAAATTATTGTATAAAAGTACTTTCAGGATATATGCTTAAGGGATACTTAAACAAATCTTCTATTTAGACCCAGGGCCAATCTCCAAATATCATAAACCCAAGTTGAAATATTCCCCATCCCCTGAATTCTCAAATCCAAGGCACATTTGTTTCTAAGAAATTTGGATAAAGTATACTCTACTAATACGTGATTATTTCACACATCTTAAACTTTGTATTTAATACCGATAGGCACTTGGTTTAGTTTGGTAGTTAAACAAATACTTCTTTTGAGGTCACGAAGAATGAGGGGACATACCGTAGATGGATTTTTCCTTCATAATACATGTATGTTTATAATGTTTCCATAAGATTCTCTTTATGGTATTGTTTTCTAGTAATTGTGATAAATGATAGGAAAAGTATGTAGTCACAGGCCAAATAGAAACTAATTTGTTTATCAAATCAATGATCACAGCCTTTAAAGATGGACTTTACTTAATAATCATGGAGAATATTGAGATAATTAACTCAATTTACACAATTTACAATAGCCTGCCCAAAGTGCAGATACTCTCCTCTGTTTATAATTGGTTTCAAAAACTAATGATAAGTTAGACATAAAGAAAACATTGACTTAGAGATATGATTGCCTCTTGGTAAAACAATAAGGACAATTTGACTTAATCTGGGGGGGGGGGGGGTGACATCATCACGAAGTGACATATTCTCTAAGAGTGGCTTTCTCAGTTAAGAACCAAATTGCAGAATTAAAGTTGTTATATAGGATTTCTCAATATGTAGAATTTAAGAAAATCATGTCTGTTATTTCCCAAATTTACCATTTTGACTCAATGAGGCAAGGTTTTCCCAGTACAAAATTTCAAAGAACAGGTCAGGTACTCTTCACCTACATTGTGTGCCTGCATTTTCTATGGAATAAATGAAATATGAAGAAGAAAATATAGAGAAAATAGATCTTGTTAGCATGGACCCAATTAACAGCACCAGTAGATCAGAAGAAATGCCTCCAGAGTTTTCAAAGCCCGTGTGACTGCTGTGCAGATATTTCTGCTGCTGATACCACAATTTCTGATACGTTAACTTTTTATGAGTTTGGTTTTGTTTTTCACAGCCCATCAATCATCTACCATCCATGTATGCTTTGGGGCAAAACACATTAAGGTCATCTAGAGAATGAAAATGAGGCCTTTATGTGGAGACATCTGATCATCAATTTTTAATCTCCTTTTGGAACATGTGCAAGCAGAAGAGTTCATTATGTTTTGATTGGGGGTAATTTTGGGGGGAAGGGGGAGTAGGGGCAAGAGATAGTGTCAGGTTTTACATTCTGGCAACGGGGAGAGATGAGGTTAATGGATCACTGGATGTTGCTTGTTTTACCTTCTTTTATACCTTTCTTTTTACTGGAAGGAAAGCATGTCTCTCTTAAGCACTGAATTTCTAAATTTGGCTTTTTGAGAGAAAGGCGAAAATGAACAATTATCTGTAATTCGTTGTCTTTGTTATATCATGGTCTGTTTTGTTTTTGTGCTAGGGCTTTAACTTAGGTCCTCGTGCTCTCTTGAGTTCTTCGTTCAAGGTTGCCACTGACTCACACCTCCACTTGCAGCTTTTTGCTGGTTAATTGGAGATTAAAAGTCTGTAAAATTTGTCCATCTAAGCTGGCTTCGAACCAAGATTTTCAGATCGCAGCCTCCTGAGTAATTAGGATTAAGGCATAAACTACTAATGCCAAGCTATCATCTTTTGACAATATCACATTTATTTGAGTCATTCTTGATCTTATTCGTAAAGAATTGTGACAACATTAAAAAAAAAAACAACCTGTAATTAGTACTGTCTACCTAAATAGTATCTAACTAAATGTCCTTACTCAAAGACCTGCTACCCCATTTCTAGATGCCTGACATGCAGAAATAGGACCAATGGTATGAAAAGATGGGTTTGCTACGGCTTATTATAATGTAATCTGAATCAGCCAGGCTTGGGAAAGACCTTCACCCTCTACTACTAGGGGATGATACAGTATGTGTAGAAATCTACACAGTATAGTATCATCTGTTGAAAGAAAGATAAGACAATATATTGACTTGTCCAAAAGTTGATTTTTATATTTAAAAGTTACAGCAGCAAATTGTGTGTGCATCTATGTTTACCTACCTACTGGACATTCTATCAGTTAAAGAACCATGTACACAAATGGGAAAGTCTGGAAGAATATGAATGAAGGATATCCTGGAGGATGTAATTGGGACAAAAGTAGAGTTTTTTAAGTTTTACATATGTTAAGAAAAAGAAAAAAAGTATAGAACAAATATTATTATTTTCACATTTTTTCTGCTTCTCCCAAATTATCATTATGAAAACACTCAAATAAATACAAATTTTAAAAATACCTGTTAACCATATTCTATATATGATTAATAAGCTTGTTTTACATATTTCAACATCATCTTCTAAAACATGAGGATTTTTTTTAAAGACAAGGCATATGAGGAAGGGTGCTCAAATAAGTTGGACTTTAAAAAGAGAGAACAATACCTTTTCTAATCCAGAATAATGGACACATTTCATTTTTAACTAATATAACATCTATCTGCTAACCCTCTCTAATATCTACCCTGTTTCTGCTGGGCACAAAAACATTAGCCACTTAAGTAAATATGTCTTTCCTTCTTGCACAGATTAGAAAGATTTGTAAAATTTCACAATAGTTAGTAATTCTAATAAACTTCTCTATTACCTCTCTTCTCCGCTATTTACTTTGCCTAATTTATTCCATTATTCGAGATTAGAAGCCAAATCATGAGTATACGATACCTTCCTATGTATTAAAGTTTCCCTGTTAGTTTTGTAAAGTTATTGGTGATACCAGAAATACTGTTGCCTGTTCTACCTTAGTTCTGACTGGCCCTCTATAGCAAAAATAAATATATTGATTGACCTTTTGGTGTAAACCATTACTCATTTAAAAGATTAGGTAGCTTTGTTTATTCTCAAGTACAACTTGGTTGCCCAATTCTATCTAAATCTTTCTAAGGTCTCCTCTCATTACTTATTTCAGAGCAAGATGCCTAAAAGGTGCACTCAGAGGGTGTCTCAACACGAGGTATGGTACACTGGAAGGAAGACTTGATGTTCCACCAACATACACATGTATATTATAAATTTATCAGCCTTTTAAAATGCACCTGGAAGCTTTTGGTTACAGAAACCGTGTTCTTCCTCCTTTTATGTTCATCAGGCAAAAGTTTATAGTCTAACTTAATACAAAATGAAATAAAAAATTTAAAAGATACACATTTAGGATTATTTTATAGCCACTTTGAAGATATTAAACATTAAGAGTTATTATGAAACATCTCCAATTAAAAAGAGAAAAATATGCTGTACATGGAAATTCACTGTAATTTTTTTCAGTTTAAAAAATACACTAAAACATAAAGTTCAATAAATTTATAGTGTGTTATCCTGGGTGTTAGGACATTTATTGGGCATAAATTTGTCAACAATTCCACAACCAAACTGGATTCCGAAAGACTTCCTCAGGCTGATTTTTACCTGGCTTATGACCAACAGATACTAAGACAGTGCCTCTTAGGTTTACATTTTCAGCTCCATGATTATCCTCTGCACTTTACTGGACATTACCAAAATTTTGTTGAAAGAATGCTCAGTACATCTACACTTGAGTGAAATAGATTATAAAATGTTCCTCATCAGAGCGTGTCGTCTTCTGTTGAAGCACCTAATGTTATTAAACAAGTACATGGTTTCCACATCTCAGTTTCTTCATATGTCTATCCAATAAGAAACCTAAATTGGTCAGTGAGAGTGAGTACAGGTAATATTTTCATTACCTAATACCTTACCTCTTTGCTTCCTTCCCACCCTTCCATTTTTCCTTCTATTTGCTCCCTCATTCTTTCTCTTCCTCCTTTCTATTTCTCTCTTCCCTTGTTCCTTCTGTCCTTTCTTCCACTCTCCCCCTTTCTTGCTTCCCTCTCTCCCTTCCTTATTACTCTTTCTTTCTGAGCATCACAAACATAAACAAATAGAAAATGTAGAACAAACCTATGCTTCTTCAATGACACAGATGGAGTACACATTTACCATTTTAATCATGCATTCATTTTATAAGATGAGAAACTGAAATCTTCCCAGGTTGGTGTCACTAAAAATAATAACTGGTATATATTAAGTATATAAAATAGTAGATATTCTTATAACACCTACAGCTCTTTCACAATTAAAAAAGTACATTTATTTTCCTATACTACTTCAGAGTTGCTCAAAGTATGCAATTTCTTTTCTGCTTTGTGCTAAGTGATCCTCCACAATATTAAAATAAAAGAGCAAGATGAAGAAAATGGTTCAAAACAAAATGATATAGTCATCTATAAGGTCAATATCAGTTGGGCTGTTAGACTTTCCATGAAGAGTTTATTAAGGCTTTGGCGGACTATGCCTCTTACCTGGTGTTTGAAAGTTAAGGCGCCTCAGTTCTACTGGGTCTGTTGGATGGTGTGAAGGGACCTCCTTACTGTTCGGTATGCTGCTTTTTCTAGACTCAGATTCTGCCCTTTTCCTATAGGGAGAAAATTAAAATTGAAGAATTGAAATATATCTCTTGGAAAATGGAGAGAGTTACACCACCTCAAATTCTGTTTTAAAACTTTAACTGGCTAATTTGTGATCGTGTTCAAGGTTGCTATGCCTTTGCTGCCCCACAGTTTCAGTGGATGATCTAAAAGTCTTCCTTTAGCTCCCAGATTAAACTATTCACTGTCTCAAGGCTTCACAATCTTAGGAAGTGTTGTTAATATATATTCATATCTTTGTTCGGCAGGTCTCTATTTTCTACTGCTTCTATTTATGAGGAATAAGAGAGCGGGCCTCTAGTAATCAGTGCTAATATTGTTTTTATCACTGAGAAACTACTGGCCTCAATATTACAAACTTGGTCTGTTTCATTTTCCTCCCTCTAATTAAAAACAAATGGTAGTTACAAAATGGAGATATACTCAATATGCTCATGAGGCAGGGAAACACAACAAATGCATTTCTAATCTTAATACCCAGAAGGAGAACTGGGACCATGTAAGACCAATGTTGTTGCTCTTTTTCAAGAAGGAAAAATAATAGTGTTGACTGTTTACAGTTATGTTGAGCTAACTATGATGGATGAAACTGAACCACCGAAAGATCAGAAAAAAAATAAGTTTCATCCCATGGGCAGCCCAACTCTTCTCATGATTACTCAAGATATAACTAAAAGGTTCTGTGAGAAATATGAGTCTTCACCTAATTTATCTTATCTTTGTTTTAAAAGCTGATTTTATCATATATACTTACTTTAGCTTTACAATGTAACTTTAACTGATTTCTAGATCAAGATCTGTTAGATATATTCAAGAGATTTCTTTGTGCATTTCCTTTCAAACCCAAATAACTATCTTCTCAAATGAAGATTTAGATTAAAATGTGCACTTAACAAATGAAATTCTTTTTCGGATAGTTTTTTTCCCCCTCCCATATACTGATCCCAGTTATCTCTATGCTGGACTTACAATCCTTGCACCTTATCCCTGCTCAAAACAAAAACATTTTTATTACAGGAGGAAGTGCTGCCAAGCTTCTCACTTTCTCTTTTCCATCTGATGGTGGTACGGCTCATTAGTGCTGCTGTGGCAATGGACACCCATGCAATGCCAAGCAGGTCATTTTATGTTTAGCCAGATCATTCCTGTTCCATAGCCTTTCATTCCATCTCTGATCATCTGTATGGAATCAAACTCACCAAGGGAAGAAGGGAAGGTTGATGCAAAGGGGATATGCACTTGATTTTCTCTAGCTCAGTATCTTCGAAAAAAACATCTCAAAAAAGTGAATTTTCTTGAGTGAATCCTATTAGACACTGTGCTTTCTGAGTATCTTGTATTAACTTGGCTGCTTAGGATTTCCTTTTTTCCTAAAGGTGTCAGGTACAGCCTTAGGATAGAATGTACTCATCATCTCTATGGCCAAAATCCAAGTCAATCTTTGTTTTTGAAATATGCTAAAGTTACCAGCAACTTCACTTATATGGATTGGAAAATGACAAAGAAAGAAGAGATGGAGGATATATGAGAAAGAGATGAGAAGGAAGCTGGGGGGGGGGCGCTCAGAAGATCAGACAGAAGAACATGATGATTATTTTCAAAGTAGTAAACGTTACTGCAATCATACTACAGAATTTGCCTCACCACAATGAGAGAGTCACTTTACCACTGAAAATGCAAAAATGAACTAGATAATGAAATGTCACTGAGTGCAGCTAGCCAATCAATCTCATATGAAACCTAGGGTTGGTCTTCATTCTCTGAATATATACTAGTACCGTTAGGCACTGGCCTTTTTATGTAATATGGCACAGGCACACACTACTGATGCACCAGACCCAGTGAATACAACCTGAATTCTCTCTCCTCAATGGCTCGCCTGTCATTCTCACAAGATTATGGAAACAAGAATTGCACATATCTCTGCAAGGAAATTGCTTCACTCTTAGGGGTACTATTAAAAAAACAACCCCCTTATCTTCATTTTCCCAGAGGCCAAGTTTGAGTGACACTGAGCTGGAGGCACAGAAAAGAACACATTCAAAAATTTAGCCAACTTCTGTACCAGAGAAGTTGGAAATCATGTCTTGTTGTCAAGATGGGAGTGTCAGAAAACACAGGGTATGGGATTAAAGTTATTTACAATTCATGTTTATAATAAACTGGAAGAAGGAGGGCTCTGGACATCTGATAACTATTTTCTCTCTGATGTAATTAAATGATAGGCAAAACCTTGGATTCCACAAATCCTTATCCAGCCTGGAAAACAAGCTTTATATATTTATTAGTTTGTTTTGATGATGAAAACATAGATAGTTCTGGCTAATCATATTAGTACTACATTATTTTGAGAAACTCATGTATCATTTTTTTTTTGTCTAACATAGGAAGGATTTCTAAGAGAAGATGATGTATTGGTCATCGTTGGTAATAAAAGTAAAAAGCTTTCAGAAATTGAATTTTTGCTCATAAAATATCAAAAGGCATGCACTAATCTAATCAGGCCCAACATGAACGTAGGTAGTCACATTTTCTTAGTGAGTATTCAAAAGACTCATATTCATTTTCAATTTAAAAAATGAAAGAATAGTGACTAGACATTAAATTTGTCTTATTATTTAAGTTAGAACTATAAAACCCTAGTGAAATTTTACTTCTTAGAACTCAATCATGTACAAGAATCAATGTGCTATGGAGGAAATGGAAAATCATATGACATGCCAGATCTGTGAGAAGCTGCATATAAACTTTGTTGTTGGCAATGTAGGAAGTGTTCAAGAAAAAGGTACTTCCTGTCAAAGCGGTGCTTTACTTTTATTTCATCTGGCTCTCAGGAGGGACACCAGGGAAAAAAGACTTTAGGTGCAAAGATTACATTCATGGTTTTACAACAAGGGCATGTGGACATTTGCAATCAGTATTTTGAAAGAAATCTCTAGTATGATTATTTGAAGAAATAGTTCGAAATTTTGAATCACTACTAAGAATGTACTACTCTTAAGCCTGGTAACACCAGCATTGGGTATCTGTCAATTGCAAACATTCTTGATAACTTCTTAATTTACATATTAGAGGAATAAGCACTCTTGGTCCACTTTTCTCATCTTAATAGCAGTACAAGAGGTGATTAACTGTAAAAAAAAAAACAACAACAACAAAAAAAAACATGGCCAGTAGCCAGACACCATTGGTTTAGGTCTATAATCCTAGCTACTCAGGAGGCGGAGATCTGAGGATTATGGTTCAAAGTCAGCTCAGGCAGGGAAATTAGTGAGACTCTTATCTCCAAGAAACTATTCAGAAAAAGTTGGAAGCGGCACTGTAGCTCAAGTGGTAGAGCCCTAGCCTTGAGCACAAAGAGGCCTAGGGACAAGACCCAGACCTGGAGGTTAAGCATCAGGACCACAAAAATAAAAATAGTGGACAGTGTTCCAAAGGAAGTTAGATCTCTGAGTACATTCATGGGTTCAGCATTTTAAAATTTGGCCAGAGAGGAAGAAGACTACTTTGTATGTTATTTTCTGCAGGGTTAATGGCAATTACCAGTGTGTACAAAAGAAAGGAACCTCACATGTGTAATGGGTGTCTATTACTCAATGTGTGGCTGTCAAACTATAGAAAGTAATTATAGAGAAAAACAGTTCAGGTCCCCTCAGACCTAGACCTGCATGAGAATCATCTGGAAGGACTTGTGAAATACAAGCTGCTAGTTCAGTGTCTAGAGTTTCTGTTTGGACTCTAGTGTGACTCAAGAAGTTGTATTTCTGTTAACTTTCCAGGGGTCATGTATACCATTATTGTTTGTCAGGTACTACTCACCAAGCTCAAAAGACAGAAAATAACATGAACTAATTATCCAATAACCACACAGGACATTCTGCCTATTCTTCTTGTTATTATTACTCAGGGATGGAAGATAATGGAGAATCATTTTGAATTAAGTAAGAGTTTTCACAAAGCTCATCGGTATTTGTAGAAAACGAAATGCTAACATTAGTGTCTCAAGAGGTGATCTGTGATCAGTCTTCCAAAGTGACTAATGGTTTAAAAAAAAACAAACAAAACAAAACAAAAAACCAAAAAGGCTTATACGACACCTTACATTTCTTCTATGCAGACACATTAACACATAGATACTCATTTAACTTTGACCACTAACAAAACTCAGAAGCTAGTTTTGGTCACCTTCAAATTTGGTTTTTATTAAATTCTTTTCTTATATAGTATAGTTGTTTTTCAGAATGTTCTTAGTATCAAACTTAATGCCTACAAGAAGGCTTTGTCCATCTTCCATGTGACAGGTAACATTTTTCATACATGGCCCCACCCTCACCTTTTCAATAACTCCAAAGGCTACCAGTATCTTAGTGTTTTTCTTACTGAGAATTGAAGGGATTTTTCCCTCTATTCCTCACCTGTCAGGTTTACTGCTCCATTTTAATGCAGCAAAAAAAGGAAAAAGAAAGGCTAAATGTTAGTTGGCCAATGGTAACAAGAGTAACCATGACAACCAAGATTTAAAAAATAGTGCTCACAAGCAAAGACACATAACTGACAAACATTAGGAAATGACACCATATTAAAATATATTTTAAGGTCTTGAATACTGGTAAACACAAGTTTACATGGATGCATAAAGAATCAGTATATCTGTGTGTGTGTGTGTGTATCTATGTGTTAGTGCTACAATTTTAGGATTATATACTATATTAATATTAATTCATCACCTACAAAATAGTGATATGATTATACGCTAGAGGTGTGTAACGATAGACATAATTTGATTTTTACATAACATGCCACGAGAAAACTACTAATATACATAATGAAAATACAATGGTATTTCATAAAAGACATTCAGCCATTTAACATGAAAATTCTTCTGTTAAGTGGTATGTTATCCCTTTAATGACATAAAATATCTGCAAATTACATTGAACTGTACAAAAAGTCTGCATAACAGGGTAATACACCATATTGAAATGAAGTGGCAGAAATGATTTCTTCAAACACCTCTTGATAAGTAAGGCAATCATAAATCACTTTTTTCCAATAAAGGATTAAATACATTTTCAGTTTGGGAAAATATAATACTCCTCATTATAAACCTACAGAGCATGACCCAATTATATAAACTGGGCTAATCCAGGGAGGCATTTTATTACCAGCCACTGAAAAGACAGATGTTTTCCTCATCATAGTACTGCTGCCTGTGACACAATGACCTTATGTCTTCACAGGTACTTGGCCTATACTACTGTGTTGATTGTTTCAATACCATAGTGTTTTTCCTCAGACATTGTTTCCTTTTTCTGAAAAAAAAAACTGATCGTTTGAGACAAATTGCAAAGTAGTGAGTTCCTGATAACAAACATAAAACCACTAATAGCAAAAATAAAGCCACTAAACCCATAATGCCTATTTCACCCACGTGAAATATATGACATTATAAGATAATCCAGTTCAGTTTCAAAGAAAAAGAAAACCCACATTTAAATAGCACAGATACACACATAAAGAGTAAATGATTCAAATGATTTCAAATGACTGGTTAATCCTTTTTCTTCTTAATCTTAATTTATCAGACATGCTACATTAAAACAAATCCTATCATCCATATTTCTATTGCCCATTTTTTTGTCAATGACTTCATTAGAGAAACCAGTATAAGGAAATCTACTCCTCTGTATTTAAGGGTACCATTTAGTAAATTACTAGTTTTATGTGGCAATTATGTGCTGGAGTATTCACATAAAAAAATACGTAGTTGATATACAAAACCATTCCTCTTCTAGAGAAAAGTCAGCTTCAGCATAGATGAGTGAATGTTTGATGTAAATATCTGAATTTAAAGACTTTCAGAATGGCTAAATTTAAACTAGAGGTGATAATTATGACTATAAATTTATTGCAGGTTTTTCCAGATAAGATGAAGGCAATATTGAATTATGGAATGAACAACTAGAAGAAATTGAGTTTGACTTAATACTATTATTACACCTTTATAGATTCAACTATTTTATATGGCTCTAGGCCAAGCCCCCTACTATGCACAATGGGGATAGAGCAAGAAATAAGAATGCCTTTGATTTACAGTGTAGTGGTAGCAGAACCAAGAAAAGGAGCAACTGCAGAAAGCAGTGGGTTCCATTACAGGTAAGGAGAGAGGACATGAATGATTTAGAAAAGAGAAGCATAACACATCCTGAAGTGGTTTAGTAGAAACAAAAAAAAATGGAAATACCCAAAAAAGTAATGTCATTGAGTAGCTGACATCTTCACTCACTTCTAAAGGATGAATTAAGGGTGATTCAGGCCAGAAGTGTCAGGGATTAAGAGAGCAGGCATTCCCGTTGCATCAAGGGGCCAGCTAAGAGCCCAGAAGGGGGAAAACCAGCACTGCCTTGTTAGGTCAGAAGTAATATCTCAAAATACTCAGGAGTGCAGTGATTTGCACCTGGTGATAACTTCTACGTAGAATTGATGCAAAAAGTAGAGACTGAAGAGTTTAAAGCAAGTTTGGAGCTGGAGTATGCTAGAAAAATGACTGTCACTATTTTAGTTACTCCCCTCCCCCATGGTCTTTCTATGTAAGCATAGCAGGATGGGAATGGAAATTATCATCTTCATAGTGTCCACTCAGGCTGGACTATTACCAATTGATCACGTGATTTTGCCTGACTTCCTGTTCCACACTTCTTTTTTTTTTTCCACCGAGTATAGAAAACTCTTCTCACCCATCCTATCAAGCATTTCCAAAGATCCAGATCAACATTTTATTTTTCAGTTGTTTTCTATATACAAAAATTTGCAGGGTACCTGTGGCTCACGTCTGCAATCTTAGCTACCCAGGAGGCTGATGTGAGGATTACAATTTGAAGCCATCTAGGAAAGAAACATCTTAAGACTCTTATCACCAATTAATCACTGAAAAAGCCATGGAGCCACGGAGCCATGCCTTAAGTAGTAGAGAGCTAGCATTGAGCAAGAAAGTTCAGAGACAGTGTTCAGGCTCTGAGTTCTAGCCCCGAGACCTGCATACACACCAAAAAGTCTTGGGTAGTTCTGGAAATTATAACTGAGTGTCTTCCATATGGAACAAGTATACAGTCAATGAATGTCTATGAATTTTTAATAGCTTTGAATGATTTAAAGTGAAGGGTAGACAAAGGGAGGTTAGATTAATTTTGGACAATTGTATATACATATTGAGCCTACACTAATAATAATAATAATAATAATAATTCTAGCTCTATGTTCTTAAGCTTAGAGTAATGTTATTTCAAAATCTTACTTTATCTAGTTCGCAGTACTTTATAAGCAAAGTGTTTCTTGGAAAGACTTTCTACTTCATGTGGCTACAAACCTTGAATGCAAGTATCCTGACAGCTATACCAGTGGATTCCTAAAATTTGTTATCATCTCAACTTGGAATTTTACCTTTTTTTAGCTCACCTAAGACATAGAATAAAAGCAAAAGAAAGGAAGAAAGAAAGGAAGGAAGGAAGGAAGGAAGGAAGGAAGGAAGGAAGGAAGGAAGGAAGGAAGAAAGAAAGAAAGAAAGAAAGAAAGAAAGAAAGAAAAAGAAAGAAAGAAAGAAAGAAAGAAAGGGAAATCCACAACCCAGGGAAATTTGAAGGTCAAAAATTTATCAAACATTGAAATTTACTTATGGTTCAGAAGGCAATACAGGGCCCTTGCAAGGCCTCAGTCATTACTTTTGTCACTAACTATCAATGTATTTAAAAGAGTACAACTTACTAGAATACAAAGCATAGTCAAACTAGCAGAATGACAGATCAAAATGTGCTTTTTTTTCTCAAGATAATATAATGGATAGAAAAGTATTAACAATAACTCCTTAGGTAATGGAGTAAACTACTTCATTAAGTGGTAAAACTATCCATAGTTACAAACTTATAATCAATGCAAGTGTCTTATAAATGGGTGTATCTGGCAAAGAGTTATCAAGAAATGTGAATCTGCAGTATTTTATGATCCCTCCCATCTCAAATCATTATTTGCATATAGGTACAGAAGTATTTTAATCATTACAGTAATACTAATGATACTTTTAATTCAGTCATTATCAATGACCTGTGTGTAAACTGAAAGGCATGTCAAAGAGGAAATGAATTTATTACATAATTAACTTTGTTCAGAGTCCAAGCTATAAAAGACACTATTCATTGGGTACAGAAGATTTCTTCTTGAACTGCTTCATGATAATCAAGAAGGACATTGTTGGGTCTACTTGAATTTCAAGTCAGGGATGTTCTTTACTGCTGAAACAAGCATTTCTATTTCAGAACTGCTTCATGGGCCTTCAGATGGTTTGCTAAATATACTTAGCATTCAAGGATATGTGCATTTTCCAACAATTGCATTAGACGATGCTTATATATACACACACAAAAATGCAACTTGCTTTTAACAGAATCATAAAACCTTTAAATATGATCCAAGTTTTGCAGAATTAGGAAAAATCATAATGGAGTTCAGTTTTTCAGACACATGCAGATGAAGCAATGAAACTTAATTTAAAATCTTTAAAAAATTATCAAGCCTATTGTTATCTAGTCATAACTCAGTCACAAATACCATACACACATCTCTGTTAAATGGTCTGATTTAACAATACCAGTCATATCCTAAGAAAATTAAACTAGAAAAAAAAAATGATATATCGGTCTTTTCTAATTTTGGTAACAGAAAACCATGTCATGTAATATGGTCCAGAAATGGCTGGTAACAGGAACTTGTTTTCTGATCTGACTGCCATGTGACTACAGGAATAAATATTCCCCAGAGAACAATTCGAATTGGCTTTCTTTATTTATTCTTTTTAAAAAATTACCTTCTCTTCTGGTAATAATTGGAGCAACAGACAGGAAACAGCTTCGTGTCTGGCTTGTGTTCAGAGAAGATTCATAACTCTTCTGGGTATTGTGACTACCTCTATGTCCTGTTCTTATCTCTTACACAGAAGAGAGTTTATGAGACACACCAGGCTCTGAAAGGGTCACACTAGATGTGGATTGGGAATGCAAGATTCAAACTATCTACTTAGGGCACAGCCTCACCTTTGATAATTTGCTTCCTTAGCTAGTATAGAGATGGATTATGGAATGATGGCAGTGATCCAAATAAGGATGAATATTTCCTGTATTGTTTCTAACTCCAGAATAGGATAGGCCATTTAATGGGCTATAGTAATGAACTTTCATTTGCCATTTCTGTCTTCAACTTTCTCTTCATGATAGAATAAAATTGAATAAAGACTTAACAATGAAAAATTTCCAAAGAAGTATTTTGAAGGTATTCTTTTTAATAGTCAAGGTAAGAGGTGATTAAAAAGGGCATATCTCAGGAACTGAAGAAAAAAAAGGAATGGGGTTAGAAATAATAAGATCCATGGGGGGAAGGGAAAGAGGGAGAAAAAGGAGGGAGATGGTAACAAGTTCAACAAGATATGTACTCATTACGTAAGGTAATGAGTATTTTAATCACCAAAAGAAAAAAGAAAATGGAAAAAAAAAGGTAAGACCCCCCAAATGGAGCAACCTGGATATAAAAAAAATAATGAATGCAAATACTACAGTTGCATTAAACAAGAATGAAAGTCTCAAACATTATTATTTGATTTTGAAGGACAATATAAGTAGGAAGGAGAGAGAGAAGAAAGGAGATATAAGGAGGAGATACTTTGCATAGCAGCATTCCAAAGATGATGCTGTATAAAGAAAAATGGGTGTACAGATTAAAGTTTTAGAAAAATAAATTTTGGACTGTCAGAAAGCAGACATATTATCTAAAAGAGAGAGAATTCAGAAGTTAGTTGGATGTGATATATAAGAGATCACATTACATACAAATCTTATTATTTTAAATGGTTATATAGTTATAATTTAAAATCAGAAAGGATTTAGAGGAATAAGTACAAATTTCCTTAGTCTGGGAAGTGATCTAGTGGTAAAATTCAGGATAATATGTAATGGAGGCAGAATCAGAATAGAAAAAGTGAAGATCCTCAGACTTGCTGGATATGAATTATTCTCATCCTAATTGAGACCAAATATAACAATCAGATTGATATTCAAGCACATAAGGACTAACGTCATGTACTGTTTTGAGTGAGGAAATGGTACTTTTGGTTCCTCCTTCTTAGGCACAAATGAGAATTTAATAGTGAATACTTAGAATTAAGATTTAGAAGAAAAAGAGGGTTTTCCTTTTTTCTTTCTTTATTATTCCTTAGTTTTTAGCTACTTTCCTTGAGAAATAGCAACAGGAAATATTTCAGCACATGTGCCGATTAATATTAGGATTTGTAGTGTTCCCAAAAAAAGACCTATTTGTTGAAAGCTTGACCACAAACAGTTGGTACTATTTTTTCAAGGTTCTGAAAGCTTTAGGAGATAGGATCTAACTAGAGGAGGTAGGTCACTGTAAGAGAGTCCTTTTAGGAGAGCTATCCCAGTTTTCTCCTTCCACTTCTATCCTCTTTGCTCCATTAAGTCTTCTGGCCATGATGAATTTCCCACAGGAAACCATGATTAAAAAGCAAAACAAAACAAAACATTTTTTCTCTTAAGGTGTTTCTATGTTTTTCCTGTCTAGTATTTTTGCCATAGTTACACAAAAGTAACTAATATAGATTGAAATGTAGACATGTAATAGGGCTTCAAAAATATATAGAAATTGAACAATCAATGATCTAAAATAATAAAACTGAAGCTGGTATGGAGTGATATGCTTGAGAATGTACTAAAACCCTAAAGAACATGAGAAGATTTCATCCTACACAAAGAAGTTCAGGGAAAGGAGAACAGAATGTATAAGATTGACAACAAAAATCTATGTCCTACACTGAACAAGATTCTAAACAGCTCAGTCTTTAGATTTGTCCAAACAAAAATAGTTTATTTCCAACAATCTTTGGGGCTGCATTGAAGTTTTTCTGCTGAAATCAACCACATAATGACAAGAGGACAATAAGTATGTCTTCAAAAATAAAGTAGAAGGAGAAATATTGAGCAGACCTACCTTTTGTAGAGAAGAATAGCAATGACAATGCAGATGATAAAGACCACTGCGAGGACAGGCCCTACAACCCAGATCAAGCCTTCCTCTTCATCTGTGATTGGCTGTGGGTCCAGATCCATTGACACAACAGGGTCAGAATAGGGGCTGGTTGCATACATCTTCTGAGGAAAAGCAGAGTCTATTTTAGTTTAAAAAGTGATGGCTTTCTTTTTTAATTGTCAAGGTGATATACAGAGGGGTTACAGTTACATACCTAAGGTAGTGAGTGCTTTCCTTTTTGAACGTTGTTACCCCTCCCTCATTTTCTCCCACTTTCCCTTCTACCCAATCCCCTCAAAATAGTAAAGTTCATTTCCAATATGCTGTCTTGTGAATATCACTGTTGCATTTGTTTGCACTTTATACTTTGTCTCACCATGTTGTTATTCCCCTTCCTTTCCCTAAGTCAGATAAAGTATACACAATACACAGGCTACCAAAATCAAATACAGTGACAACAGGGTATAAACCATAGGGAAAAAAATAATAGAAGAAAGCTGAAACAACTAACATAATATATTAAAAACAAGAAAGAAAAATCTCTTGTTTCCATAATTTGGAGTTCATTTAGCTTACCATCATCTTATATGATGATATAAGCTATTGAGCTACTGTGATCGTCTTCTAGGATGATCCAGACATATACTACTTATTAAAAAATAAGGGAAAACATGGGATCCATGTTTCTGTGGGCCTGGCTTACTTCACTTGATATAATTTTTTCCAAGTATTTCCATTTTTTAACAAATGGGACAATGTCATTTTTCTGATGGAAGCATAGAATTCCATTGTGTATATATACCACATTTTCATGATGCATTCATCTACTAAGGGGCATCTGGGTTGGTTCCTTATCTTAGCTATGGTAAATAATGCTGTAATGAACATGATTTTGCTGGTAGCTTTAGTATGGCTTTGTTTGTGATCATTTGGGTTAATGCCCAGAAGTAAGACTTCTAGGTCATAGAAAGATCTATGTTTAGTCTTTTGAGGAATCTCTTGAGAGCATCATTCATATTAGAAAGATGAAAAAGTCCAAGACAATGAAGTTGAGGACAAATGGATGGAGGATATTAGTTGGGTACAAAGGGAAGGAATGGAGGGAATGTAAGGAAAGAACAAAGCACAGAAGGAAGAGAAGAGAGAGTGCAACATCATTTTCTTTATAGAGTGAAATATAATTATTCATAATGGTATGAATTCACTGCTAAGTTTTCAATGAGAACTATATATAATAATGAAAAATTGATGAAGTGTAAAATATCAATAACTAACTGTCCCAATATATTTGATATACATTGTACCAATGTTTAGTTGCTCTCTGAAAATCAAGGGAAACATCAGAGTTCCAGACTTAAGGCATTACAACTTAAATATACCTACTCTAAAAATTTGCAATCCAAAAATGCTCTGGAATCTAAAATACTCTGAAATCTAAACTGCTTTGAGCAATTTCAAAATATGTCATATTTCAGACTTTTGGATTAGAGAGGTTATACAGATAAATGTATAAATATTCCAAAATTGAAAAAAAATCTCAGAAATCAGGAATACTTCTAGGCCCAAATATACTAGACAGGAGATGATCTGCATTACATGGTTAAAAAGATGGAAGTTAATTAAATGTTAAATTTTGACCATGCTCCTTTGGTTCATTGTTAGGACAAAAACAATGGAAGGCTAAGTCTACAATTCATAAAGAGAACTGCATTCTAATGGTCAGATAATAGATGCAAAGTTATATAGAACTAATGTTGCTTTCAAAAAGAATGTTTCAAAAAGAAAGATTTTTTTAGAACTTTAAAGAAGTTACCATTTATGTTTGCATCTTGTCTTATTGCTGTAGCTAGGCATTCTAATACTAGATTGAAGAGCAGTGGAGAGAGTTGGACATCCTTGTCTTGTTCCTCAGTTTAGAGGAAATGGCTTTAGCTTTTCATCATTGAGTATAATGCTGGCTGTAGGTTTGTCATATACAGCCTTTATTGTATTGAGGAATGTTCCATGGATTCCTAATTTTTCTAGAACCTTCATCATAAAGGGGTGTTGGATCTTGTCAAATGCTTTTTCTGCATCTATTGAGATAACCATGTGGTTCTTATCCTTGATCTTGTTGATGTGTGAATTATGTTAATTGATTTTCGTATATTGAACCAGCTTTGCATCCCTGAAATGAATCCTGTTTGATCGTGGTGTATGATTTTTTGGATGAATTGTTGAAGTCGATTGGCCAAAATTTTGTTGAGAAGTTTTGCATCAATGTTCATCAAAGAAATTGGTCTATAGTTCTCTTTCTTTGATGAGTCCCTGCCTGGTTTTGGGATGAGGGCTATTATGGCTTCATAGAATGAGTTCAAATGATCACAAACAAGACCATACTAAAGCTACCAGCACAACTATGTTTATCGCAGCATTATATACCATAGCTAAGATATGGAACCAATCCAGATGCACCTCAGTAGATGAATGGGTCAAGAAAATGTGGTATATATACACAATGAAATTCTATGCCTCCATCAGAAAGAATGCCATTGCCCATTTGTTAGGAAATGGAAATATTTGGAAAAAATTATATTAAGTGAAGTAAGCCAGGACCAAAGAAACATAGGTCCCATGGTTTCCCTTATTTGCAACAACTAGTATATGTTTGAGTCAAGTAGAAAAGGTAAGATAAGTTGATGTTAGGGAATGAACCCCAAGATAAGTATTCAAAATGTTTTTTTTCTTTCATGCAATTGTTTCTAACATATTTATAAGATGATTACTATGTTGCTTTGTATGTCCCTCCCCCACAGTATAACCCCTGCTTTCACTGTATTTGATGTTGGTATAATTTCTGGAGGGGAAGGGCAAAAACAAATCGTTTAACTAGGGATACAGGTGGACCCATTGCAACAATGAGATATACAAGTCGCTATGTCAAAAAATGAACTTTACAACTTTGGTGGGGGGGGGGATAAGGTGGGGGGAGGTGGGAGGAGTATGGGAAGGGATGGGAAGGGAAAACGAAGAGGAGGCAACAATGCTTGATAAGAAATGTACTCGTTATCTTGCCCATGTAATAGTAACTCCTCTATATGGTATTCTCACAATAATAAAAAAAAGAAGTTCCCATTTAATTTTGTTAGAGGTATGTTTGGAGGTTGCTTTGCTGTTTCCAACAAATAATGTATACTTTTGAAACTTACATTTTCTTGGTAAAGGGAAGTACTACTGAATGTCTATGAACTTTGTTTCTGTAATTTTCTATTTCAGAAAAATCTTCTCATAATTCTTTCGCTGAAGTATTTCCATAATTCCGTCTATTAAAACTTTTTCCTACTTAATAAACAATTCATACTCATTGGACATCTTGGTTTTCCTGATTCTCTATCACATCTCACTCAAACATCAACACTGGTGTTATTAACTAATTTGCAAATCTAATTGCTTTTACTCAGTTTTTACTCTTCTGAATATCTTTCTCAGATTTGCTCTGGTTGACAAAGACTGTGTGTGTGTGTGTGTGTGTGTGTGTGTGTGTGTGTGTGTGTGTGTGTGTGTGTGCACGAGTCAGTACTGGGATGTGAACCCGTATCTATTTTATTCAAGGCTGATGCACTACAAATTGAGCTACAGTTCCATTTCAGCTTTTCATGGTCAACTGGAGATAAGAATCTCAGGGACATTTCTGCCTTGGCTGGCTTTGAGGCTTCATCCTCAAATTTCAGCTTCCTGAGTAGGATTATGGGATGTGAACAAATGGCATTCAGGTGACCAAAGATTTTTAAAAACATCTCTTTATGACTTTCTTAGTTCTAAATTCAATTGCTTCCTTTCTAATTTTTCCTAGTGATCTTCAGATCTCAGACTCCTCAGTAGAAGGATTATAAGGTGTGAACCACTGACACAAAGCTCACTGAAGATATTTTTTCAATTTCTCTCTTTGATTTTAATATTTCTAAATTTGTCTCCTTCCTAAACTCTCCAACCTGCTTGAACTCTATTAATAAAGTTTGATTCCTTTGACTGTGTATCTCAGGGGGCAGTATTCTTAAGTTTTGCTGTTCACTAGCCTGCCTTTCTCAACCCTAACTTTAACTGCTAGCTTGTGAACAGATTATTTCCTCATTAATGTTCCTAAACTCAGGAACTCTACTAATTTCCAAACTTTCCCATACACATCTTCTTCTGGTTTTCCACGTATTTCTTATCTCACTATCAATGAGATTATTGACTTTACTTCTCAATGACATACATGTCACCAGGCTTATATGTTACCTCTACAGTCTCATGGTTACTATTGTTAATATAGGATATAATTCATGCCCTCCTGTCCATACTAAGAATTTTTTCTTCCTTCTAATCATCATAACTGCTGTTAGAGTTATTGTCCTAAATTGAAACCATTCTTAAGAGGCTCTGGTAATCTCTAGTTAAAACCTAAGTATCTTCTCATGATTCTCTAGAGCCCTCACAATTTTTCCAACCACATCTAACCAATTCTGCCCCAGTGAGCCTTTTTGCTACAGTTCCATGAATGTTCATTCTATTCTTGCTCCTTAACACTCTAACAATTTCCACAACATTTAGTTCTTAAAATCCAACCACTCTCCAAAGACCCACTTAAGTACATCCTCCTAACGGGAAGAAATAAGCCATTACAAAAATATACACATGAAAATAACATATGTAAAGAATTTACTTAGTCTTTTATACCTTTTTATATAGTGTCCACCATACTTTGTTTTAAATTTGTATATATGCTTCATTTCGTTTAATGAAACTTTAAAATCCTGGAAGGTAAGGCTTTATATACTCTTTGCATTTATATGTGACTAGTATAGACTTTGCATTTAGTAAGTTCTCAGCAAATCTGGGATAAAATAATGAGTAACTGATCTTTTCCAATGGCTGAAACATGAGTGAAAATGCCCATTTTTCAAGATCAGCAAATATATGTTTGTTTTTGTTTTCTGTCGGTTGTGGGGCTTGAATTCTAGGCTGGGAGCTGTCGTCTCTCAGCTCTTCAGCTCAAGGTTAGCACTTTACCACTTGAGCCACAGTGCCACTTCTGACTTTTTCTGTTTATATGGTGCTGAGGAATTGAACCTAGGTCCTCATGCATGCGAAGCAAGCACTCTAACACTGAGCCACCTTCCCAACCCAAATATATGTATTTTTAAAACATTTTACACTTTCAAGATTTATTATAAAGCTACAGTAATCAAGACAATGGGATATTAGTTTCAAGATGGAAAACCTGGTCAATGGAAGCCAACAGAGTCCAGAAACAGATCCTCAAATATGCAGAGAGCTGATTTTCAACAAACATACCAAGCTAAGGAAGTGGAGTTAAAGGCTGTGTCCACTTCTTAAACTTGGTAATCTGTGTGCCAATAACATACAAATGATGTCTGAATGTTTTTAATGTTTTTAGCTTCCTCCGTCTTTTAAAGCACAGTTAAGGCATATATTCTGAATGTTATTGCAATAAGAATGCATTTCCCCGAATTATTATATTTTACTCTTTCTTCCTATTTTTTCATTTGCTCAGAAAAGGAACTCACCTGACTTTCTAATATATCAATACAAGATGAAAGCTTAGTACACATTTTCAGCCTTTCAGAAGCCAGAGAAAGAAAAGGAAAGACACATGAGAGAGGAGAGAGAGAGAGAGAAAGAGAGACAGCGACTGAGACTAAGATAGAAAGACAGAGACAGAGACTGAGATAGAAAGAGGACATGGGATGTATAGATATAATAAGAATTTACAAACAGAACTTGAAAAATTGACTCTATATAGCCAAAAATAGAATTTGTATTAAAATTTTTGCTTTGATTTATACTTGCTCTTATTTTGTAGATTATACTCAAATTGATGGAGTAAGCATAAACTCAATCCATGATTTGAAATTCTTTAATAATAAGGGGGTTTGAACTACCATCCTCAGATCTCAGCCTCCTGAGTAGCTAAGATTATAGATGTGAGCCTCTGGCACCCAGCTGAGGTAAGACTTGGTTAATCAAGATGGAACATTGCAACAATGAGATGTACAAGGCGTTATGTCGAAAAACGAACTTTGCAACTTTGGTGGGGGCAGGGGGAGGGAGATGGGAAGGGATGGGAAGGGATGGGAAGGGAAAACAAAAGAGGAGGCATGCTTGAAAAGAAATGTACTCATTATCTTGCCCATGTAATTGTAACCCTCTCTATACAGTATTTTCACAATTAAAAAAAATAGATGGAAATCTAAGCAGAATTTTTTCCAAAACACATAGATTTTCTGTCTGAATCAGGAAACAGAGCCATAATAATATGGAAAACAAAGCCATGGAAGTTGAAAAGTAGAATTGCTCTTTGGGTAAGAATAATAAAATAAGACTGAATTTGAAGTCATTTTAAAACTAGTTCTCTAGTATTCTTAATATGAAAGAATAGATTGAGGGAGGCGCATGTCTTTGATGGAAGAGGCTAGAGAGGGGAGAAATGATTTTTGTCCCTTCAAATTGCCAACCAATCAATAGAAGGTTTGGATATTATTAACAGACATGCAAATCTGAAGCTTACAAAAAACCTACATTACTATAAAATTAGAAGAGTTGGATGCAATACTTGGCTATAAAGTAAAATGAGAGTAATGTCAAGAAATAAGATGGTGAAAGAAGAATTAAGTTTTGGTGTGTATTATGTATTTATTAAAAATAAATGACAGAAAAGTAAAACAGGCTCTGTTGGGGTGAGTATGGACAATTGGGTGAGAGGGAATGGGAGAGAGTAAATGAGAGTAAATAATGGTTCAAGTGCCTTATATGCATATATAAGCAAGAAACCAGTTGATGCTGTTTTAAGGTAGAGGGGAAAAGAAAAGAATAATAGAGGGCATTAAGATTAATGTGATAGGGGCTGGGAAGGTGGCTCAGTGGTAGAGCGCTTGCCTTGCATGCATGAGGCCCTGGGTTCGATTCCTGAGCACCACATAAGCAAAAAGAAAAAAAGCTGGAAGTGGCACTGTGGCTCAAGTGGTAGAGCGCTAGCCTTGAGCTGAAGAGCTGAGGGACAGCACCCAGGCCCAGAGTTCAGGCTCCACAACCGGACCCCCCCCCCAAAAAAAAAAGATTAATGTGATACACTGTATGCATATATTGAATGTCACAATGAAAGTCCCCTTGTAAAACTAATGCATGAATGAGAGTACTAAAATGAAAAGATGACATATTACAGATAAGATTTGACTATATACTGGTGAGGATAGATCTAAACACTTTTGAAGAGCATGGGGAGACTTCAGAAGCCAGTCTCTGAGAAAGTGCCATCGGTCTACATGATCTGTCTGATGAGACTTTTCTTTGCTGAATTTTCTGATTTACCTCAATGAGGTGAAAGTGCTTTTTGAAATCCGTCTAGAGACAAAAATATCTAAAGACAAAATTCTCTCGTCTACTTTTTTAAAGAATGAGATGCTTTCCAATATCCCATTTCCTTGAGGTTCTTTTTTTTTAAAGTTTTCAACTAGAGAGAACATGTTCTGTATATTAAAATTCCAGGAAAGCCTTCACTGTGTTTTGAAATGGCATTTTGCACACAAAGGTAAATCAGGCTGCCTTAGTGTTTTGATTTTCTGTAAGGGAGTTCCTTCAGTCATTTGAGTAACAGCCTCACAGTCTACACTAACCCCTGATGTGGAAAAACCTTTGAGATATTCTGAACTTCTTATATACAGAAAGTGGCTGGCTCAATGAACTGCCGTGCCTGTCAGATTTAAGTTCCGATTTAAAATGATACAATTTGGAATATGTATATTAAATGTTAATATAAACTGTCAGTTCAAAATCGACCCCACTTCTCATCTACAATTTCTTCCCTCTTGTTTTGTTTAAAATCCAAAGCCATTGAAGCATAAAATGGCAG
The DNA here is from genome assembly GCF_019054845.1 of Dipodomys spectabilis. Taxonomy (NCBI): domain Eukaryota; kingdom Metazoa; phylum Chordata; class Mammalia; order Rodentia; family Heteromyidae; genus Dipodomys; species Dipodomys spectabilis. Next base: position 20,789,369 of record NW_024870775.1, read on the forward strand.
AAGAGCAAGATGACTTACATAAGACAACTCATTATTTAAACTTCTTTATGAATTCTTTCATTGATTTTTTTTTCTTGGGCTTTAATGATAAAGTCACTCATAAGTTGCTGTAATTATGGAAGCTGATTGTACTTCTTTCTTAGATTGACTTTCTGGTGAGGCAGGCTAGAAGCACTATGTCCTCACTGGCAGGCATAGAAGAATAATTATTCTCCAATATTTTCAAATATTTCCAAATCGAATATATTAAATTACAGAGCTTGTTTCACATTGTAATCACAATATGAAGTAATAACAATGACTATCCCAAATATTCCATGGGATGAGAATGGTATTTTATTTTTCTGAAAATGGTCATCTTTAATGAATGAGAGAAGAGTAGGCAGAGATTAATATTCTATTTTGTATGTTACGTTGATGGGTCTAAAGAACTAGGACCCAACTGTCTAGAATTTCATACACTAGAAGTATACCTGAACTCTTGTCATCTATTATCATATTGTAAAGTAGGGCTATGTGATATATCCAGCCATGTTGGAAGATTAACCATCCTATTTCTACATATAAAAGACAGCTCATGAGAAATAATTACGATGAAGATTCCTATGTATTCCCAAATAACCACATAGTGTGCTGGTGAAAATGTGTAGTTCTAGCATAGAAAACAGATGCCATCACAAATTAACTTACAGACTCTGCATGTTCCATCACCGCTAACACGAAGAAGACATATTCTTGACCGCTTTGGAGTTGCTTGTTTGTAAATCCACCATAATGCTTGTCATCCCCCAGGGTGAACTCGGTAGGCAGAACATCAAAGTGAGCTGCAATATATGGCTTTAATTCGACTTCTCTCCCATAACGGATGCTTCTGCGTTTCCTAGATATCTCCTTAAGCAGCTTAAAGAAAAAGTGAGAAGCGGAGAATGAAATGTAAACAACTATACAAATTATTGATGTTAAAAAAGGTGAAATGCTTAAAAGGGTGAAATCAGTTCATGACTGGGAATCACCCATATAAAATTTGTCCACATTACACAACACAGGCTACCACCACGGGCTTTCGGGTAGTTTGATCCTTCAAATCCTGTTTTCCTCTTAAGGCCAGGACTAGTTATAAACACAGGGCACTTAGATTTTTATTGGTATAGTGTCTATCATTTCCTACTCAACTGAAAATCTTTCAGAGGCGATTGTGCCTTGTTAGTTGTCTAAGAAAGCCAGCATGATTCATGGTAACCTGACCTTGCAGGAGATTTATTTACTAAGTAGTAACCTAATTGAAAAGCATTGAAAACTTCAGATATGGCTATATTTTGGAGGAAGTTAGTACCGTTTACATTATTTTCAGTAATAAGCTATATGATTAAATTCTCTCAAAAATCTAATGAGTACCTTTTGATTAAAATTAGTAATTAGCTATTGTCACTTATTTTACAATTTCTGGCTTGACTTGACTCCTTGATATGTGATTTCTCACTTTGTTCTGCACCCAACTTTCCATTGACTCTAATTCTCTGGGGAGTTTGACTGTCTTACCTGTCTTACCAAAGACACAGGCAGGGTGGATAAAAAGTAAATGTTTATATTCTGAAGAAAATAATCTTTCATATATATTTATAAATACATAGATACATAGATGATGCCTGCATTTGTAAAAAATGTATAACTTTTAGATAATCAAACTTGACTCTTATTAGGAGAAAATAGTACAAATAAAGGTTGACTTCAAGATGATATCAAAGTTTTTTTTTCTTTTCCCAATACAAAGTCTATAATTGGAAAAAAAGACTATCAGTCTGAGATACAATGTGAGGTAAGTAGCAATTTTTAACAGCTTCTTAGAATTTTTTAATATATATTTTGATTGTAAAGATCTGTACAAAGGGGTTACAGTTACATGAGTAAGGTAATGCATACATTTCCTATTGAGCATTGTTACCCCCTCCTTTGTTTCTCCCCCACCATCCCTTCCCTCTCCACCTCCTCAACTTCTCCCTCCCCATCCCCCAAAACCGTAAAGTTCATTTTCAACATAGTGTCTGCTACATCTCATTGTTACAATGGGTCAACCTGTATCCTTATCTCAACATTTTGTTATTTCCCTTACCCTCCCCAAATTAGAAAAATGAATATACAAGATGCAGGGCACTGGAATCAAATACAGGGACAACAGGGGTTATACCATGGGGAAAGAGCATACAAAAGAAACAAAAAAAAAATCACAGAGTACATTGTAAGTATATTAAAAACAACAGCAAGAAAGATAAAAACTTTTGTCTCCCTGTCTTGGGGTTCATTTCCCTTAGCATCATCTTATATGATCATGTGTACATCGCTTTTGACCTTTTCTGCTTGTCTTAGACATACACTAGGTATTGCAAATAAGGGAAACCATGGGACCTATTTCTTAGAATTATTATTTGTGTTAACATCTGTGTAGAAAAGGTTGCATGTGTGAGGACAAATTGGAAAAACGTCTGTGCAAACTCTTTCTCCATTTGGATAAGCAAACATAAAGTACTTATGGAAAGGTAGGGAAGCTATTCACTTCCCTTCCTTTTGTAAATTGAAAATTAATCCTACACACAAAAGTAGTGATATCTGTTTAATAGAATGTGACAATGCAAAATCAATCACTCCTGTGATGAAGATGGCAGCAGACCCTCTCTATGACAAACACTGATAGCTTTGCTAGCAGCCTGCTGTGTTACACTTTTCTACAGAGAATTCCAGGTGGATTCAGCTGGTTCCAAATTATACCCTAATGATGTAGAAAACATTTTTCAGGCTCCATAGATAATTTCTGTTCATGTTATTTGTCAATAATACTTAACTGGCAATATTCATATTTTTCTGTGAAATTTGACATTATTGATGCAATTAAAATTACACAAAATATTACATGAAATATGTGCTATACAGAGTACTGTATATTATTAGACTTTATATGTCCTGCTAACTAGTACCATCTGATGATCCATTTGGGTAGGTAATTCTAACTGATTAGCCAGTAAAAAAAAAAAAGGATAGAAATTTAGTACAACCTTTAAATTCTGTTGTCAAATGTAAGATGATTTACAATAGTGATGGTGACAGTGAGTCACTTATTGAAACCTTACTAGGTGCCAGATACTGCTCTACAAAAGCTCATTTAGACTTCATAATAACCACAGGAAGGTAGAGCACAAGGCGCTCCATTCCTAAATGAGGAAATTGAGGTGCAAAAGAAAGTCATCATGAATGGTTGACTCAGTGAGTGAAATAAAAAATAACACATAGAGATATTTTCAATTTTATTTTTACTTAATGGTTACACCAAATCACCAAATCTAGCATTACCTGCGTTTCAGCTTGAAAATCTCCACTATTTCAACTCAGTCTGTAAATAGATATGGATAGACATGTGTTGTTTTTTGTTGGTATTTCAAAAAAAAATCTCTGATACTAAAGGGTTAATGTAACAGTATACTTAAAAAGCCATTACAATGGTTATTGTTGATATGTAGTAAGTAGTAGTCAGTTACTTCAGGAGAAATGAACTACAGATGAGCTGAATTTTGAAGTTAGTTAGTCAAAAACATTTACCATCAGTTGTTTATGTGGCTGTGTTTCCTCTTCTACTTCACTGATCAAACCCTACCTTTGATTTTATTCCTATGTCATAGGTAGAGAGCTGTCATAATTCATCCAGATCACTGTCATTCCTCAGAAGCCCTTTTCCTAGGGTTTACTTAGTAGACTCCAGCGTACAAACTATTTGAGTGTTTTGTTTTTCTTTCCTTAAGTTCAGGGCAGTCATTCACCTGACCTTTAACGTGAAGATGGCTCTTATCTCTATAGGAGATATAATTGTGTGATATAATTTAAATTGGACAAGTGAGCTCAGTTAACACCAATTTATCCAGTATGCTAAAGTTTAAATCACTAGTGACTATGTTATTTTATGACACGCCTTTGAGGTACAGTGAGACAAAAAAATTCATGATATCTTACGTGCCCTGCCCTAGATTAAATATAACCAACATTTTAGGAGTTGTTCTGCCCCAAATTCATTTCAACTATCAATGGCTGTCTTGCCTAATTTGACCTTGAGAAGAGCAATTCCAGTCTATGAATTTATCATGTGAAGAGTATCCCCAGACAAAGAATAAATGAGTTCAGAGGATAATTTTGAGAGTAACTCTGTTTAGAAAGCCTCTTTCAGTATTTTAAGGACCCTAGATGTGAGGCCTACATGTAGAAATCCCCTTTGGACATTATTCTATTTGATGATATGGTTCCCACAATTTGAATTATAGGCCTTTCTGAGAACTTGGTCAAATACATTGAAGAGATGAGCACTGCTTTGTCAAACCTGGCAGTAGTGAGCTATAGATAAAATTACCACAATACTTTTATTATGCATGGTACAGAAAAAAAAGAAGTCCTGTCTTTAGGGATCAGAGATTAGATGAGTAAGCATAAAGAGAGGCCATAGCCTACTTTCATTTGTTCCTCTCCACAATAGTTACAAGATGTATTGGAAGTAATCCCAGAAGATATATCAAGGGCTTTGGTTCTTTATCAGAAATAATTTTCATTTTCCAGTCAATGCATATCTTATTTCTTCCACCATTAATTCTACAATGTGGTCTCAATTATATCAGTAAGAAAAGTGGGAAACAACCCATGCTGACCCAAAATTTTTGAATTAATAAAATATTCCTTATCAAACTATTATACAGATCCATGCACCACGAAACTTGCAGGATGATTAAAATGACCCTTTGTTATGGGAATCAGCGGCAACGACCTGGAGAATTTAATTGCAAGAAAGTTCAATGTCACATAGCCCTGTACTTTAATCCATTAGCACTGCTGTGCATTTTGGAGGTTAAAACCTGACTATAAAAAGGAATCACTTCCTACCATTTATTATCAAGTGGCTTCGCTACCAAGGAAAGCTTATTATTTAAAGGTATTTGATGTCATTTTGCTTCGGATCTCATTGCCTTGAAAACATCTTTTTAACACATAGAAATATTCATATTCTACAAGTTGCCCTTGCATTTCAAATCGAATTCCACCTAAAATGGCATGGCACCAATTGAGAGATTCAGCTAAGAGCTGATTAAAACAGTAAAGACAATCCCAGGATTAACTGATTAGCCAGTTGCAAGTTAAATCAGGTCAGGTCGGGCTTCAAACTCCTTACAAAACTTAATCAACTGATAGTTTTGAATTTTCTGATGAATAAGACTTCTTCACCGAATAATGTTTTTATTCCTTTATTATTAATAGATAAATAATGCATCTGAATTACTGAACCATATTACTAAAGTGTCATTACTAAATTGTACACCCCCCCCCCCCAGTAATCAAGTAGTAATGACATAATACCATTGGCCTGAATTTGAACTCATCTCACCTTCTGAACTTGGTCAAAGAGAACTTAGACAAGTGAGTTATATATAACTCAAATATAACTCAGACAAGCGAGGCTGGTGATGAATTTCACCTCTAGAGATGAAATAAACCAGCCAAAGATGGAAGTTTTTTGTTTTTAATCAGGACAGAGATTTTTTTTTTGCATAAAGACGTTTCAAATAAATATCAGCTATTAGTAATGTCAATAAAGAATTATTGTCCTTGATTTATTTGCACTAGCTTGAGATAGACAGACTAGAAATAGCAGGTTGTGTTATGCTATGACATATGATTTCTACTGTAAACAAATCTAATACATTAACTTTCTTTCATCTCCCCCAATGGGGATTTAGAAGTTACTAAAAGCAACATTGTATTAAAATAACAAAGCATGTCCTGCATATTTGAATGCAAATTCCAATCATGAGTTTGCTGAGGTCCTCTGTGATCTGGCTTCATAAAAGGAACCATAGTTTGATAACTAAATTGAAATATGTAATAGTTCAGTTTTTTGCCTCTTTATATTATGTATTAACTTTTAAAGAAAGACAAATGCTCTTTGTTAGAAGTATAAATTAAATATGCACCTAGTATGGTAAGATTTTAAGAATTAAAACCATAATTTAGTACTTTTTAAATCATTTGTTTTCATTTTCGCCATTGTCTAAAATGTTCTTCAGCAGTTAAATGCACTTTTTTTTGGAGCAGGGGAGTGCCAGTCTTGGAGTTTGAACTCAATGCCTAGGAACTGTCCCTGGGCTTTTTTGATCAAGGCTGGCATTCTACCATTTGAGCTACAGCTCTACTTCCACCTTTTCGTTGGTTAGTTGACCACAGTCTTTTCTGCCCATGCTAGCTTCAAATTGGAATCCTCAGATCTCAGCCTCCTGAGTACCAAGAGTTCCAGGCATGTGGCACTGTTGCACAACTCACGTACTTCTGATTATAAAAATCTTCGAGAATATAGAATAAGGCAAATATTTGCTGCTAGGTAGAATTTATGTTGACATTCTATTTTGCCTTTCATAATTCTACAACATGCTTTACAAAGGAAAGTGGAAAAATATTAAGGCCAACAAAGACTAGTCAGGTTGTAAACTATTGCAGCTACCTGTCTTTTAGTTAGAGTAAAAAAAGTAAGCCAGGCTCAAAGAAACATAGGTCCCATGGTTTCCCTATTTGCAATAACTAATATATGTCTAAGTCAAGCAGAAAAGTTCAGATAAGTTGATGTTGGGCGAAATGAACGCCAAGATAAGGACTCAAATGGTTTTTTTCTTTCTTGTGATTGTTTCTAACATATTTGTAAGATGATTTTTTTTTTGTTGCTTTGTATGTCCCTCCTCCACGGTATAACCACTGTTATCTCTGAATTGCTGTTGCTATAATTTGTGGAGGGGAAGGGAAAAAACAAATTGTTTAAATAGGGATACAGGCAGACCCAATGAGATGTACAAAAACGTTAGGTCAAAAAACGAACTTTGCAACTTTGGCCAGGGACGGGGGAGGGGGATGTTGGGGGGGGGATCACGGGGGGGGGGGGGGGGGGAGGAAGGAGGGGGGAAGGGGTAGATGGGAAGGGATGGGAAGGGGAAACAAAGAAGGAGGCTACAATGCTTGATAAGAAATGTACTCATTACCTTGCCCATGTAATTGTAACCCCTCTGTATGGTATTTTCACAATAATAATAATAATAAAAGGTCTTTGCTGGAATCCCTAGAGCATAGGAGGCCCACAGCACCACTGAACCATTCAAGTACTCAGATGTGCACAAGCAAGCCCTTGGATTAGATGCTGAAAAGCAGCCAGAGGAAGGAGAGAACAGTTAATAAACCAAACAATGAAAGACCCAGCCAACAAAGACATAGTTACCTCATCTAATTCCATTTCATCAGGACTCTCCCATGGCTTGATAAATTTCCCACGAGATTTCTTCAAAGGCACGATTATTATGTAGTAACCTCTGCACAGGAATAGATACATACAAATAAGGTTAGTTCAGAGGGGAGCCAAAATGGACACTGCCTTAAATCTTCCACAGACCAGTGATGAGGGCTGAAGGCAAATTATAGATATGGAGTGACTTGTCCATTTCTTACATCAATGACAAATAACCAACTGTTTGTTCAATTTTAGAAACAACATGCGCCGACATTTCTGTGTGACTTCAATGATCTCATATGGTAATATCGCCATGGTTGGCTGCTTTTTATGAGGTATCATAAACGGAACAGGAACAGTTTGTTAGGATCCTGGTGTTGGATGTATACAAGGCCAGGATATTGAAATCTACCACCAAAAGCTGCTAAACCACATAGTTTCTATGATATTCACTTATAAGACAGTTTCTAGTGCAAATATATATAATACAATTTTTTATCTCCAATAACCATGCATTATTTATTTATAAAATCCAAAATACTTTTATTTGTATTAAAAAAACATAAAAATGACTCATACTTGCAGAACAGTTAAATACAGTAAGATGTAAAAACTCCTCTTTCTTTTTAATGTACAAAATTGGAAAGCTTAAGGTAAGTACTGCAGAGATTTTAATATGATTTCTACCTGTTGTCTTCAAAAAACACATCTCAAGATAGTCTCTCAAGGAGAAACAAATATGTATGATTCCTTATACTAGTCTACTAAAATATAAGTACTATATAAAGCATTATTTTAAATTTTTCTTATAATTTCTTTATAGTGTAGGGCTACCACTCACACTATTCTTTGGTAGTAATTATGTAAGGCTCTTGAACATTATAGATCATTACTATTAACATGTTAAACTCTTCCTCATTATCAGGAGTTATAAAAAATATCTAATCTATTTTGGCTTCCTACAGGATAGTCATTCAAGGAAAACAGAGGTATGGGCTATAAACCTGTGAGATTGGGTCACAGACAAAACAACTAGGAGCCATTAAATAGTTACCCAATTTAAAATATGCCATGCCCAGAACAGATATATGTTGTAATAGTCTGAATTTTGAAGAGTTAACCAAAAGAGCATAAATATCTGAGTAACATTTTTATAGTAAGCACATATTGAAATAACATTCTGAATATATTGGGTTAATTAAAAAGTTATCAGAAATAATTGAACCAGTTTGTTCCTAGCTTTTCTACTGTCATTACTAGAAAATGTAAAATATCCATGTATGTCTCACTGTATTTTTTGAGCCATGCTTTTCTAGAGCACCTGAAACTATGTCTTGACCAGAATTTGGGCTCTGCTACAGATGTGCTGAAAGATTATCAGGCTACTTGTTTAACATCCTTAAATCTCAGTTGTGTATTATGAAAAGTAAGTTAATATTAAGCTGTTACTTGGAAAAAATTAAAAGTGTGTAGTCAAACTGCATAGCAAGTGTGTGTGGCACAGTTTTTAACACCTAAAGAGTGTGCTTTAGGCTAGTTAGGCTGACCGTCAAGGCAGGAGAGGTACAGTTGAGCTCTCTTTTTCATTCGGATGGATAAAATTCCATGAGATGCAGGTAAAAGAACTTTTTTAGCTCCCTACCCTAATTGAGAATTCAAGACATACTAGACAATTACACCATGGTGTTCTGAGCAACTAATCAACAGATGTTCAGAATTCTTTCCCCTATTCATTCATTTTCTTTACTACAAAAATAATCATGATGATCAAGGAAGGTGAGGAGAAGGAAGATGTGGAGTGTGTGAGAAAGCCAATATCTTTTATTTTACGATCCACAGTAAGCTGCCTCCCCTTCCCTTCCTCCCACCACCTGAAAGATTTGCCAAACAAGTCCATCATGTTAAATGAGCATGGAGAAGAATGACAGACTGCAACTGAGCGTGCAAAATAACACTGCCGATGTACTTGATAAACACACTTGTCAAGGAGCCTCTTGTTTTTCATACCCACTGCACAAAGTCAGCAAAGCTTCTCTTCTCTTAAAGTAATGATACCTCTCATTACCAGAGACTTCTCATTGTCCTCCTGCAGAATCTTATAAATCAACATTGAGCTGATGAACCCTATTAATTTTTCTCTGCTTTCATACATTGAATTGCCATTCTTGCATATGAAAAAAGAATCCATTCTTACCTCTGCAGCATTTCCAGCTATTCATTTTACTTGTGGCTGGGATAAGAATTGAACATGCACCTCCACAGCTATTAATAATCCCTGTGATCAGATATCTACAACCTTTTCTTCTTACTGATTGCCAGAACGTTTTTCTATGACATTTATAGTGGAACTTGCTTCAAAGCAGTGCTTGCACATTGAAAGGCCAGGGGGCATTGGCAATCTGGAATTCTGTATTGTAGAAGACCTTGCCTATATCTAAGTCTACATAACTCTACCTCTGCAAGGAAGGCTTTGTAAACTCTGACCTTTGCCTTATTTGCGATCTAATGTATTCCTAAGGATACAGCTCCACTTGGAACCTTCTCATGTAGTACTTGGTTATTCATCCCTCCTTTTCTGCCCCAGAACTTCAAAGTCGGTGCCTGAAGTTTCTTTATTGATTCTGAATTGCTTCTTGCAGGCATTCCCCTCACTCCTCCTTCTTGCTATAAAACAAAACAACTGCCCTCTGTTTTGAAGTACATACATCTCCATAAGACACATTTCTGTTGGGTTATTCCCATGCACCAACATTTGGAGCATCTCCTTTATGTTATGCATAGTGTGTGTGTGTGTGTGTGTGTCTGTGCATGCGTGTGTGTGTGTGCGCGCGTGTGTGTGTGTGTGTGCGCGTGTGTGTGTGTGTGTGTGGTGTGGATATACGATTTTCAAATTCATCCTTTCTCCCAAACTCTTACATCATCCTGAAGGATTTCAATGTTCACAGTAATGCTTATGTGCCAAATACTGTTCATTTGTGCCTAGCCAAAGCCTGTGTTTTCCATTTGATTAGTTGAAATCCATGCTGCCCACACTGCCTGAGAGCAGGGAACCAAATACTGCTTGAGAAATAAGTCAAAAGAAGAACAGCAGTCACATTTTTATGATTCTCAAATGTAAGTAAGTCTAGTCTTCGTACTATGACTTCACTTATTAATTAATACCTAGTGCTTCAGGTTTTTTATAATGACTTTTTAAAATATTCTTCCATAGAGTAAAAACCTTAAACATCCATATCTTTGCCCAAGAAGATGTCCTTGTGACTTCTGTTCAGAGAAAACAAATATAGACAAATTTTCTCTCATCATCTGACAACCCAGCTATAAGCCTATGTATACTTGCACATAAACTCTGATCTTAACTTTTGATAAAGCAATAGTGCTGGCTCTATGGGGTAGCTATTTCTTACATGGGTTCACATTTTTTTAACTTTCTGAGTAAGTTTATTAGACAACATGTACCTCTTTTCCTTTTGTCTTTCTTACCTTCTTTCTCCTTTCTGGGTCCTACCCATTAGCTTTCAATATATTCATCTTTGCCATTTAAGCAAAAGTAAACAACACTGGGTGCTGGTGGCTCAGGTCTGCAATCCTAGCTACTCAGCAGGCTGAGAAATGAGAATCTCACTTTGAAGCCAGCCTGGGTGGGAAGGTCCATGAGATGCTTCTCTCTCATTAACTGCTAGCACATATGCTCTCTCTCTCTCTCTCTCTCTCTCTCTCTCTCTCTCTCTCTCTCTCTCTCTCTCTCTGTCTCTCTCTGTTACACACACACACACACAGACACACACACACACACACACACACACACACACACATAAAAGAAGGAAGTGGAGCTGAGGCTCAAGCAGTAGAGCACTAGCCTTAAGTTAAAAATCTCAAGGAGAAAGCCCCAGGCCCTGGATTCAAGCCTCAGAATGCGTAATGCGTACATTACTCATATAACTGTAACCCCTCGGTACAGCATCTTTACAATAAAATAAAAAAGGAACTAAGACAATAACAAAACTACAGCAACCACAACAAGCCATACCCTCCTTGAGTCAGGACGTCTTCCTTACTACCCCTTCCTGCCAGAAATGTCTAAGGAACTGTATTTTTTACATTTCCTTCCTTTCACTCACATGCTAGTAGACCCTTGCTATAGCTGTGGCCTCCTATGTGCATCTCATTACAGTCACCAGGGATTTACAGGACCTAAAATGTATCACAAAGAAGGAGAAATTGTTCGCTTTTGTTTTTTTGGTGTTTATTGTTTGTTTCTTTTTGTTTTTGCTACTGGGGATCGAACCCAGGTCATTGCACTTGCTAGGCAAGTCCTTTGCCACTGAGCTACATCCCAGTCCACAGAAGGAGAATTTGTGATCCTTTCTTATCTGTGTCCCTTAGCCAAATCCTGCCATGTTAGTAAGACCTTCTATGAAATATCCAGTCCATCATTCCTGTTTTCTTTATCTCCTTGTCTGAATAACTGAATTTTCTTAACAGACTTCATTACTACCTGGTACCCTGAATTAAATGATAAGAGTTTCTCAAAGCGCTGACCCAGGAATTCTTTTTCCCCACCTAGGGGCTTTCATTCTAACTCTTGGCATAGGTTATTAGAAAATGGTTTACAGAGTCATACCATAGCCTAAAACTATCTTTTTAATTCCAAGGACTTCAATTTTATGCCTCCATTTTGGTGTCATAATGTACCATACCTCCTGAAACAAACAGTAAGTCTTTCAAAATAAATTGTGCATACAGGGCAGGGCCCTAGGTATTGTCACTGGCAATCTGCTTTTACTCCCTTCCTCCCTCTTACCCAGTCGGTCTCCCAGTGCTAGCTTCCAAAATCTATCTCTAACACATTTACTTGTCTCTTGTCTCTATCTTAGAGCTATTCCTCAGGCCTCATTCAATTTCTTCTTGTCTGGACAATAGTCTCCTAACTCTCTCTTCCCAATGCCCATAGCCTTTTCTTGTCTAGTTTCTGAAATTTTTACCTCACAATACAAAATTGATTGTGTCATTTCTACTTGTTAAGACATTTCAATGGAGCCTCATTTCTCTTAGGATAAAGACCAAGAGGTATTACAAGACCCAGCGGGATCTTGCCTAAATCCATTTGACCACCCTGACTATCCTGATTGCCATTCAGTGTCTTCAAGGGATCTCAGTCCATTCTGTTATCACATCCTTGATCATTTTATCTCATCTGACCTGAACCTTCAGTAGCTCCCAATGGGTTAACCTCTCTCTTTCCTTAAATATTAATTTACTTACCAGATTCTAAGACTACACTTCTCCTGTTTTTCTGATAAGATAAATTACCCCTATTGTATGGTCACAAAGAGTACATTTTAACATATGATTTTTATTATATCATTTAATGTATGTTTGATTAGAAAGACAATAGTCATTTATATATGTATATGCAAGGTATATAATACATATATCTGTACTATCTATCTAATCTATGTATCTATCTGTGTATCTCTCTATCTACCTATCTATCTTTCTCAAAATGTGCTTCACTTTGACATTTTGCCACTGAGCTATTTGTGTTTTTGAGCAGTGGAAATGGATTGGATGGGTGTCTCTCAGGGACTTATGTCTGTTTTTGCTAAAAATCTTCAGTTTCACTAAACTATGCAATAGCATTGCCCAAATAGTTTATAAAACATATATTCCTTAATTCAAAAGTTTTTTCCTTTTACCAGTTAACTTGTGAACCTCATTCTAATCTCACAGGACATCAAGGAGATTCAGGTAAGAGCAGAAAATTGGGGAGTTAATATATGCTCAACAAATTCATATCAAACAAAGCATATAAACTGAAAGAACCTATTGAATATGAAAAAATAATTAAATAGCTTTTGATGCTTGTTTTACATATGTGTATAATTAGTCTCTACATTTTACCTAGTTTGTGTGTTTGAAGTTCGAAATACTTTTTTGCAGACTATGAAACTAACAGGAAAATAAACAATTTCAGTTTCAGTATGTCTGAAAAACCCGTGACTGCTTATAAAGTAAGCAGCGTTTTCCCAGTGTATTAGATTTAATTAGGTAAGTTAAATCTAACCTTCAGAATTTTAATTATATTAAGTAAAGTTTTACTAATTTCATTTAATACACTATCATCAAGGGGCCTAGATTCATATAATTATATGAGAATGCAAGCTCTGGTCTTTGTAGCAGTCCCAGTTCAAATTCAACTAGGCTTTGTGTGTTAGCAGTCTGTCTTAGCATTCACATACTCATTTAGCTCAGAGGTCAATAATGAATGTCAATTCTTGCATAATTTTTGATATTTTTTTGCCATGGTCATCTGGGTATTTATTATTTAAGTCAAATTAATTCATGATAAAGAAAATGACAGAAGGTTGAATGATCATTTCTTTTTCTATGTTTAAATCAGGGCTCTGAATCTTATTTTTGTTGTGAGTTGTGAGGCGAGTTACTTAGTTACTTTATGCCTCATTTTCCTCATTTATAAAATGACAGAATGATAATATTGAGCATTGGGATACCTTCTCCATGACCCTTCACATCCATTGCCATGGTCTGGACCATGATTGTGGGTCTAGACACTACTTACTAATGCAAGTAAAGCCTGTTATCCCTACTTCCTGGAAGTTCATAGTTCGTTAGTACGTGTCCTAAAAAAATTGTCCTGGATTAACCCATGAGTCCATGGTCACAAAGGCAGAGTTGTAGTTTAGAATGTGATATCTGAAGCTACAAAGTTTACATTCAGATCTTTCTTCCCTGTTTCTGATGTTTTATGCTGAAGCTAGTTAGTTCAACTTTTAACTTCCTTGACAATGAGATGAGACAGACTGTTTTAAGAATGTCATCATTTGTATGTGTACAAGGTATGAATACGACTATTGCCTACTCCAAGAATTATTACTAATGCCAGCTATATGACTGTAGCATCTCTGCATGTCATTTTACTCACCTGTCGATGGGACGAAGAGTTTCCCTATTTCATAAGTTTCATCATAAGGCTTAGAGCAAAGTCTTATATTATTTTCACTCAATTGTCAGGTACTTGTCAAAATCAAAGATTTCCCCACCTGAACTGACAAACTGGTACCTTCTGTTTGTTCTTTCTAAATGTACAATCTGTGTACCATTTTTTGTAACCTCATAGAGTAAAATTCACTTCAACAAAGTTTCAGAAGTTCCCGCTGTCATTACACTCACCTCTGAAGAATGATGGTTGGTAGAGCTACACTTTTTGATGGACCTTCTGTCTCTTAACTGTATTGTAAAAATTAAGTTGAAGCACTAAAATTGCCTGGTACCCCAATGTATTCTTTTTTTTAAAGGTACTTTCAGAAGAAGTTTAGGAACTAGGAAAAGTTCCTTTATTTCTGTATACAAGAAAGTATAAAGATCAAGCAAGGATGAAAAGAGGAGCAAGGAGATATGTCTTCAATAAATGTATAAGAAATTGTCCTCTTCACCTGTGTTGAGGTACCAGAACTACAAATAAAGACCTCACAATCAACTTGGCTGGAAATGAAAAAACATGGCTTCAGTTGATAAACAAATAATCTTATATCACCAATATTCTATTATGCTAGAAAATGAACAGGAACAAGCAGGGAATACTTTTTTTTCCAGATAGTTTTGATACAAACAAGTAAAGTTACTTGTCCACAGTTACAGAATAAGTGCCATTTCCTTCCTTCCTTCTTCCATAGAATATTGAACAAAAAGCTATTGTCCTCTCAATTTCTTAAACTTTCCAACTACTGAAAATGATATATCTTGATATAGATAATACATCTATTTATTACTTCTAAGTACATCTTTATATTTATAATATAAATTTATATTACTATTAGTTTATCAATTTTAAGAAACAGAGTTCCTTTTCTTTTTCATTTTTCTTTCTTTTGTTTTTTGCCAGGACCAGAATTTGAACTCAGGACCTTGTACTTTATGGGCTTTCTTGTTCATGTCTGCTACCCCATACTTAAGCCATCCCTCCTGCCTGGAGTTTTGCTGGATTTTTGGAGATGGACTATCAAAGATGTATTTTCTGACCTTGGCTTTATGAGTAGCTAAGAAGATACACACAAACCACTGGTGTTCAGCTCAGAATTTTTTTTTTTATTTGCTATGATTTCGATTGCTTTGTGGACTCAAGGACTTATGTAATTAAATTTTTATTCTTTTTTGTTTCCTCAAAAGGCTAGGAAAAATCTTTTTTTTTTAATTTAATTTTATTTTATTTGAGAACATACTGTACAGAGGGGTTACAATTACATGGGCAGGATAATGCATACATTTCTTACCAAGCATTGCAGCCTCCTCCTTTGTTTACCCTTCACCTCCCTTCAAGGCTAGGAAAAATCTTTAATTTATTCCTATGAGATGCTTTTTTTCACAATACTTGGCTTTCTTTTTCTTTTTTATATGGGGTCTCCTTTTTGTTACCGAAGTTTTCTCTACTTGTTCAGACTCTCATTTCAAGTATAGAAGGAAAAATTAGATGACAAAGGGAACAATTAAAAAAGCAAAGTACAACCTTTAAAGGTAGAATGTATCCTCCAATATTTTATCAATTCATTTAGAATTGGAATAGGAAACTACAGTTTAGCACCAGTAGATCAGTTTTCAGAAAGGTCTAACCCACTTTATCAAAAGAGGCTTTAATCATTTCCCTTTATAGATCAGCATTTATATAAATTAAGGAAAGTAATGAACATTGTATTAACTAGTCATGTTACTGTATTTCCTATACTCCCTTCATCTCCCAAGTGCTTTGCTTTCAAGAAAAGGCATGTTTTTTAATTTTTTTATATTAATGGGTTGGATTTATAATGTATATATTTTCTTTGTTTTTTCCCTAAATTTTTCATCTTTCCCCAAACTTTCGCACCCTTCAAGATTCAAATTAGAAATGAGCACTTTTACAATATCTCCCTTCACACCCAGGTAAGACTCAAACTTCACTTTATATTTCCACAGGACCTGGCAATATTTACTCCATTGTATTCATGCCATCTATTTTCTGTTTCCCATTATAATATAGGACTTCATGTCAGTCATTTTTCTCCTCACAGAAAGAGTACTAAAAATGCTATCTGCAATATGTGTGTGGTGGTGGTGATGGTGGTAGTAGGAGTGGTGTGCCTGTGTGCGTGTGTGCGTGCACGCATGTGTGTGCATGTGCATGTGTGTGTGTGTGTGGTTTATTGGCTAGTAGTTGAAAAGTGTGAACAGGTTAGCAAGCCACATACAAAGAACAAGCATTAGTCTCCCCTTTAACTCTATCATTTTCTCTCTCTGAAGTGTTGTCTTCTTCCCACTCCTAGAGCCCAGAAACTTCTTGTCATTTTTTTAACTTCACAATATTATGCTATTTATTTAAGAAAGCTAGAGACATGATTTGAATTGTTCCACCATAAATAAAGTGATAGATCTTTGAGGCAATTAATATGCTTAACCTGATTTTAATATTATACAATGTAGGAATTCATCAAAACATCAACTCAGGCATGTAGAATTCTAGACCTCAGCTGCTACCTTCTCCAGAATCCCTAATGTGAGACACTAGTGGATTAGGAGAGCCCAGTCTATGACACATAATGAGGCTTCCCTTATCTGTCTTAACTTGTGTGTCACAGGTCTCAGTTGCTGCATGTCTTTTCTCCTGACCGAATTCCCCAAGGAACTGCAGTCTACATGGGTAGTAATAAAGATGCACTCTCTCACTGAATCCCTGTAAAATCCCTGTAACATAGCCTTGCCCCAGGATAGGTGGGGAAAAATATCTGATATACCTATGGTATCCATGATGGTCTCATAGGTAAATACTTAGGATGCAACAAGTCAAGATCTATACATTAAACACATGTGCCTTTTTATCTATCGATTATACTTCAATAAAGTAGATTGAGCAAAACATATATATATATAATTTTCTCTCTCTGAAGTGTTGTTTTTATATATATATATAAATGTTTTACCTGTCAGTATCAAGAAAACTGCACAGAACAAAGGGATAAATAGGAAAATACTTGCATACTACGTTTTGCTAGGATAAAAATTTTACTGATATTTAATCCATTCTCATTTTCAGTTCACTGACTGAGAAATAAAAGCTGTAAAAACTGAAAACATGATCTCAGTTTATTTTAGTAATAATCTTTTGGAAATTCTGTCACTATGTTGAAATCAACTACCATTTTTAAACAAATAACAGCTGAAAGTTTGTCCAGAAAGGATTGATTATGACTGATTACTTGTTCCTTAATTGTTCGCCATTTATGTTTTTAATTTATGAGTTTACTTTGTAATACATGATTTATCCCTTCATCTCCTTTATGTTTTAGGAGACATGGTGATTCTTTTCCATTTTTGGTAGTAACTGGCTGTTTTGATTCAGCACCTTACATTTGTTAGCCTGGCACCATACTAATGAATTGCACCTCCAGTCCTATTTTTCACTGTGTTCTTTTTTTTCTTGGCTAGGGACTTGTTTCCCACCTGAGCATGTGCCTCAGCCCTTATTTACTTACTTTTATGTTTTCTATTATTGCTGAAATAACAGGTGCATGTCCACATCTACTGGGTATTTCTGCTATGTTTACTAGCGTTGTCTTACTTTAAGATCTTATTTATCAAGACTCAACAGTCAACAAATTTTTGTTTTTCCAACAACCTTTTTTTACTATTCACTCTATGTTAGTTCCTAAAATAGAGGATATAAAACTTTGGTATTACACAAATGATATTGTGCCACTTTCCTGAATTAAGATTTCTGCTGTCTAGAGAACCTTAGAGCAAAATGTGACTCTGGTCTGACCCCTATCTTCCTCTCATCTTTTCCAGGCACACAGGGTTTCAAGCAAATGGCACCACTTCACTTACTGTTTTTACTAAAAGACTTTTACATAGACAGTTTTCTTTGTATATAATCTTCTTACGCTTTTTTTTATATAGGCTTCTTATTTGTCCTTCAAGATATGGTCAATACTTTCTTGGCCTTATCCCATCCGGGACTGTCTACTATTAAGAAAAATCATAACTCTACCATTGACATCTCTTATATTTATCTATTTCTTGATATCACCAGTACCATGGTAAGCTCAATGAAGGCAGTAACCACATGTGGTTTTATTCAGTCTGCTACAGTACTCATTCTTACTATATTTTAGCAAGTATACTTTTAAAATTCTATTGGTTGTATGATGCACTAAGTATACCTATTTCATATTGTTTTGGATTATGTCATTTTGCAAAGTTTCATTTAGTCTTGCAGTACTTTATAATACTTCCTCATAACTATAATATTAATTTCCCAAATATGAATCAACTAGGCCTCTTTCATATACTATGCCATAAATAACTTTGCAGTAGGGAATGTGCTCTATTTGTCTATCTCCCCTTGAGTAACAAGTATATATTCTTGCTATTAATAAAAGCCCTTCATATTAAATTAATGAAATTTTGTGTCTAATCAACACCAGAAGGCCATGCAGTAGCACTTAGGTAGCAAGAATGTGTGCCTGAACAGACAAATCCTTCACTTTGCACTCAGCAATATATTCTTTTTTAACCACCATAACAGTGTGATGTAACTATCTTCTTTTACCCACAGGTGCTGTCCTTCATTCTTCACCTTTCAATCAACTTACTTTATGTTTTCATTTGCAGGAACTTCAGGAAGTTGCACAGTAATCATTCCATCCAAGTTGGTCTTTCCAATGAAGGCAGGTTTGGTACGCAGAACATCTGGTGCAGTCTTGGCGGTTACCCTGTGCTGCAGACCACCAGCACTGTTTCCACGATTTGTTAGCACAAAGGAATAGGACTTCTCAGGCTTTAGGTTGACAATTAACTTCTGTGTGGCTCGGCCATCAACTTCTTCTACCATTTTCCCATCATCATAAAGAATCTATAGGCACACAACCCAGCAAGTATGCTTATCAGACAGAGAAAAAAACTTACGTTTTTAGAAATCAAGGTTCACTAAATTCTTGGACATGTATGCCAGGCCAATTGTAATTTGTGGCAATTCCTGAGCTCATAAGTATTCATAATACTAGAGATTGCTTCAATTTTCCTGTCAGTTTTACTATTATGATATGTTTCTAAGTCTATCAAAATATGCCACAAAGAAATGTGCAGTAATATTTCTCAATATTTGACCTACTAGTTCAATGTTTTCTTAATAGAATGTGTGCAGAAATGCTCTAAGATCTCAACATATTATACACATCATTTTCCCCCTAAATATTTCAATACTGTTCTAAATTTATTTTCACTTTCCAAAATCTCTTTCTACTTCTGATTTCACAAATATGTATTCCTTGTTTATAATGATAAGCAGAGTTTAGAAGGTATCAAGGACTTAAACCAAGAAACAAATTTGAAAACTCTTCAAATATTACATTATAAATAAGTAAAACTCATGTAAATTTCATTCACTGGTGGAAACAAAATCCTAGTCAAATGTTAAAAGTTCAGTTTCAAAGTATAGGTGCTCTATAAGTAATGTCAACACTAGTTTTAAGCTCCTACTTCAAAACACCACTAAGGATTACAAACCTTTACTGTAGTAGAGCCACAAGCACAACCATGTTTAGTTCAACATGGTCAAGATATGGAATCAGTCCAGCAGATGCCTCTCCATGGATGAGTGGATCAAGAAAATGTGGTACACATATAAACACAATGGAATCTTACCCATCAATTAAAAATATATAGTACAATTTGTAAAGAAATGGAAAGACTTGGAAAAATCTTGTTAAATGAAGTAAGTCAGGCCCAGAGATTTAAAGGATGCACGTATTCCTTTAAATGTAGAAGCTAGATTTAGCTTCTAAACTCTTAAGTAAGTACGTTGGGTGTTATGCAGTATATACCAGTGTCTTAACTGAAATATTGTAGATCCCAGGGAGAACTTAAATAGGGTAATTCCTTTAAAAAAAATTAAAGTTCAGCAAAATAAAATGCCAGGCAGTTCCTATTTGAAAGGGGTGGGGTAGCATCAAGAAGAAAGGGGTAGATCGTTGAAGAAGAGAAGAGGAAAATGCAGTCAAGGATCCATTATCTATCTGACAAAATTCAGAAGAGTGAAGGAAAGGGTGGGTAGGGAGGAATGGGTGAAAATAATGAAATGGGTGATGTGAACCAAGATACACTGTGTTTGTAAACTGCTTTGTTGAATGGCAAATCCTTTATGCAACTACTTAAAGATAATAATTTTTTAAAAAGTAAAAATAATCATTCTGCCTCCATTTTTTTCTTTTTGACAGTATTGGGGATTGGAAAACATGGGACTGACGCTAGATTGGCAGTCTACTACTGGAGCCATGTCCCTATGCCTTTTTGCTTTACTTATTTTATGAAGAGGTCTCATTTTTTTTTTTTTAGCTATCTTGGACAGTGATCCTCCCAATCTCCACATGTCAAATAGGTAGGATAGTAAGTGTGAACTATTTCACCTGGCCTATCTTCTTGATAGTACTAAGGTAATTCTGCCCAAGCATCAAACACAATCTCTTATGAAAGACACAAATCAGATCAGCACATACAAATTTCCAAAGGAAATCTGTGTATGTTCTTAGGAATGGAATACAGGGCCTGAAACATACTAGTCAAGTGCTCTATCACTAAATCACATCCTCACGCATGCACTCGTATACAGATGTGAATAATTGCAGGCTTTGAAATATAACACCCTCATGAACTGCCCATTCTTCCTTTACTACTAAAATTTTACGAATTAGAGGACAACTTACTTTGAAAGGCATGGCAGAATTATAATTCTCTGGAATCTCCCAAGACAGCAACACAGAAGTCTTCATTACTGCTTTGACATGAAAATTTTTTGCAAACACTGCTGGAAAAGGAAAAACAGTGTATTTAAACTATTCCTAAGAACACAGGTCCTCTCTTTTTCCACCATGTATCATGGGGTTTGCTCTAGATGCTGTCTACTTCATCGGAGAAAGAGAGAGACAAAGATAGAGACAGAAAGAGAGGAAGAGAGAGTGAAAGCAAGAGAGAGAGAAAGAAAGGAAAAAAATTGTGTCTGTCCTACCTGTTCACAGCAATCATTTTAACACTCATTCTCATAAAGCTCTTTTCCCTAAAGTTCCTTTCCCTAAAACTTAGTCATCTCTATTGTATTTTCCTTACCTTACATTGGGAGCTGTCAGCCAGACTTGCTTGACCTTCAGTAACTGAAATCTAAGGTGTCCAAAATATATTAAGCTTTCCATACTTTACCTGTTGGTTTTTGCTGAAACCTATTAATATGAATGGGCCGATCAGTTATTTATAGCTTCAAAATACTGATTTCCAAAGACTGACATTCCTTTAAGGGAGAAAGGCCAGAAGCAGACAAATCCTACCTTGATCCACAGGCAGTGTCCTGAACTGGACACTGGGACTATATGGCCCGGGCCCTTTGCTCGTGTGAGCACGTACTTTTACATCATATGTGGTATCGGGTTTTAAGCCAGTGAGTGTCATAGAAGTGTCAGCTGGAACAAGGAGTTGCTCCAATGGGTGAAGGGGGATGTTGATATCCCTATATAGAAGAGTATACTTGGTGATAATGCCATTTCGCTCTGCCAGGACAGGTGGCTGCCAAGATAACTGGACAGAGGTTGAAGTGGTGCCTTCTGAGTGGAGGTTTTGAGGGAATCCAGTTGGTATTTCTTCGGGAACAGTGATTTCTTTCACCATCTCCTCCCCAAAGCCCACTTTATTTCTGGCGGAGAGCCTGAAGACATAAGATGCTCCCTTGTGGATGTCTGTAGCTGTAAAGTGATCTTCTTTTTCTGAGAACTCCAGAGTAGTGAGTGGTTCCATATCTTTGCGGCCAAACTTTAGACGGTAGCCCTGAAGGGGTCCAAAGGTGTCCACGGGGGGATGCCACTGAATGAGAGCAGTATTCATCTGAGTGTGGTTAATTACTAGCCGGGGTTTTCCTGGAACTGGAGCACAAAGGATGGAGTGGTGAGAGCAACCAGGAGGGATGTACATGTTGCAGTCACTGCCAAATGAGAACCCACTCTACTCATATTCCCATACTATTATCTTCCAAAGAAAACAATTCTTGGCCTACATACAAATGTGTAAATATCATCTTCCTCTCACTTTATTATTGGTGGCTGGGATACTAGAATTTGATAATGGATGAAAAGAGTTATGATCATTGAAATAGCAATTTAAAAGGTCCAAAAATTTCAACCATTGTGCGTAAAGGTTCAAGCCCACCACATACAAATGAATCATTCAGGGAGATTAGCCAAGGAGGTACAGATTAAAACTATAATGTTTAATTGTTATGTGCCTTAGTGCCATATACTACAAAGAGAACATTACATGTTGTATCTCATTTGATTTAAATTACCCAGCCTCACATGGTGCTCTAATTATTTATTATCATTTCCACTTTAATAGGAAAATGATGCCTACAGAGGTAGCAAACTGCTCTGAGGTCAGTTGCAGAACAAATGAGAAAACTGTTATACCAATTTTGTTAGACCAATTCTATCTGAATCCATGGCCTAAAAATTAATGTCATGCACCTTAAAAGTTAAAAAATAGCTAGAAAATAACGTTGCCTTGAATTACTATGGACCCAAGTTGCACTTCTTTTCTAACTTTGCCATGCATATATATTTACAAAGCTCTTCATCTATTGAATGGAAATTACATCAAGAAAATCTTATAATGTTGTTATAACTTATTAAAAGAAGTACATGTAAAGTCAGTGTAATTTTTTATTCTGTTAATATTATTAGTAATCAAAATATTAAACATTTCATTATCATGAGCTACTTTTCCCTAACTACAGAAATTACTGACTTTTTTTAAAGGTAGATTTAAGAGCCCAAATGCTCTCTGCTTGTACAATTTGGCCTTGGATCATGAGTCCAGATCATTTTCTAGAAATCAGAATCAGCTCTGTTCTACTACCTTCTGCTACTCAAGGAGTAAAGAAGGAAGGAATGGTGGGAAGAAAAGTGGAAGAAAGGAAGGAGGGAAGAAGAGAGGGAAAAGGAAGGAAGGAGGGGAGGAAGGAAGGAAAGAAAGATTCCCTCCTATTTTACCATAAGAGAAGAATGACAGACTCCTATTGTACTTCTTGGAAAGTTAGATCTAATGCTCAAAGCAGAAATTTACACAGAAGGAAGGAAGAAAGGAAGGAAGGAAGGAAAGAAGGAAGGAAAGAAGGAAGGAAGGAAAGATGGAGGGAAGGAGGGAAGGAGGGAGGGAGGGAAGGAAGGAAAGGAAGGGAAGGAGGAAATAAGGAGGAAAGGAAAGAAAGGAAGAGAATAAAACACCGCAAGACTATGTTGACAGAGTTTTGCCATCTGTAATCTGGCTGCTTGTGGCAGTTCCAGGTGGCAGGATGTGAGCGAGGCAAATCTTATGACATTTAGACAAATTTGGCAGTGAGCATAGCACCCAGGAGGGCACTCAACATCACAGCTGTTCACTGCTTTATGCCTTTACATAGAGGTGTAGTTCTAAAAAGTGGTGTGAGAAGCAATTCACCAGGAGTAAATCAAATCATAGCGTAAGTGTTCCATAGGAGATTGCTATAGGAAAAGATTGCAGGAAAATCCTTTGGTAATTATCTCTTAATTTATCAGTTTACAATGCTAGATCTTCCTTCACGCTGGCTTTTCCTAATGTAGCTAAACAACTTCACTTTAAAGAGCACTGAAGAGGCTTTGTTCTTCAGAAAAGGACCATTTTATACAATTTAGCCTTATTGATACTGTTTTTTTTCCTTTATCTTTTTATCTTTGGTACAATTTGACTTCTTTAGAAGGCAAGGATGGTGCCTTATACATAGGTATAAAACTATCTGCTGAACAAAATAAACAATTCGCACAGTCTATATGTGCAATAATTCTTTCCTAAGTTCTCTTTTTATCTTGAACTAAAAAAAAATCTATGAAAACTATACACAATCTATTCCCTTCCATTTTATCATAATGAGAGAATGACAGAATCTTCTTGCACCTCTTGGAAAGTTAGTTCTAATACGCAAAGCAGAAATTACCTGCCCCAGTGGTGGACACCAGTTTGGGCTTGCTTCGAGCACCATCTCCTTTGGTGGTATAGGCTGTGACAGTGAGAGAGTATGAAGTTTCAGGCTGTAGCCCAGAAATGATCATGTCCTGAAATGACACAATAGAATAAAAAGGATTCAAATCAGGGCATAAAGACACCCTAGTGGACAAACAGAGCCTTCCAGCTTCATTCTGTGCATGCTTGAACATTCCCTGAAGCCATGCCAAGCACTGGAAGTTTCATGCCTTGGAGCTCATGCCATGGGTACCTGTTTCTAGGTTAACATTAAACTCGGGTCTCCAGGCCTTCTAAGAAGCAGTTTTAGCATTTAGACAACCAATCTGGAGCCAGATTGAATGAATTTAAATCCATTTGTCATGAATCTAAATCTACCTTTCTCCCTAACTTAGTAATTCAGGGCAAGTGGTTCTGAAAGTTGGATTACTAGAATAGACAGAGGTAATAAAGGTAAAATTTTATCAGATAAACTCTTAGGACTGTGTCAGGCTCTAGTGAAGATTATAAAAGTTAGTTGATATTTTGTGTCAACACCCACTCATATACACCTAGAGCAGCCCAGCCCTTAGACTGATGATCAAGTGGGCATCCATTAATAATCTCTCATCAGGGAAGTAGTGCGACAGCTGGTTGGTTGATCTGGTGGACACAGATATCTGAGAGCTAGCAAACTTTTCTGAGACTCCTGGAACTTATTACTAATTAATTATACATGTTAGATTTTTTTTTGTAAAAAGTCAAATATTAAAAGAGAATCTTCTGCAATTTAGAGGACAGGAAATAAAACCAAGAATATAATAGGACTAGACATCTACTGACACTGACATGCATTTAATCAACTCTATTTTAAAAATACAATTTTAAATTATATAACAGGTTGCTTAGTTTCCTGTTAATAAAGGCCCAGAGCTGTGATGTCTGTAAGACCAGCTGATCAGCCAGGTGCCAGTCTCTCACACCTGTAATCCTAGCTACTTAGAAGGGTGAGATCTGAGATCACGGTTCAAAGCCAGTCCAGACAGGAAAGTCTGTGAGACTCTTATCTCCAATAAACCACTAGAAAACTTGAAGTGCTCTACCACTTGAGCCAAGTGGTAGAGCCCTCACCTTGAGCTGAAGAGCTCAGGTACAGCACCTAACCCCACAACAGACCAAAAAAAAAAAAAAAAATCCAGATGATCATTGAACTAAAGCAGATTAGATTATATGGACTTTTAGATAAAGTTGTAGTTATTGACTTTTCTGCTGTATCCTTTAAAGTTCACACACACACACACACACACACACACACACACACACACATACACACAGAGTAATAAAAGAACTATTTCCTATGCTCTCATAGCTATGTTTATAAAGTGAGTTTGTAAATATTTTGGAAAATATTCAGTGCCAGTATCTTCTCAATCTAAAGGAAGTATGAGTGACTATTAACTCATTGGATGATGTGGAAAATATCTATGACTTTCCTTAACAATGTTATGTACAGGTTCCTTAGAATTCATTTGTCGAATCTAATATCAAATGTGACAATTTTTGACAAGGTGTTTCTCAAAGGAATAGTAATATCATCATTGTGGAAAGTGAAGCATTTCAGGCACCATCTTAAAGAGCCATTAGATATTTCTGTTCTGTCAGATAAATGGACTATTTGAGAAAAATATTTTATTTTTAAGACCTTCTAATAGTTTCACTACCATGACAGAGTACATGGAAACAACATATACCACCTGAGATCAGTGTTTCAAATTATGAGAAATATAGCGGCCCTTTTCACAATTAGAGTGGGTGGCAATCTCATTCCAATGTGTCATTAGATTACTTTCCAAAGGCAAGACACTCTAGCAGATAAAACAAGAAAGGGTCAGAAACAAAGGAGGAGGCAACAATGCTTGATAAGAAATGTACTCATTATCTTGCCCATGTAATTGTAACCCCTCTATACGATATCTTCACAATAAAAAATTATTAGAAAGGTGATTTACAGACGAGTTACAGTTATATAAGTAAGGTAATGAGTACATTTCTTTTTGACCAGTGTTGTTATCCCTTCCTTCATTTTTTCCACTACCCCGTACACATCCTTCTTGCTAAGTTGTAAAGTTCATTTCCAGCACAGTGTCTACTGAGTATCACTGGAGCACTGATTCACCCTTTGTCCCTTCCTTTTTGTGATTCCCTTTCCCTTCCCCCAATCACATAAACTTATATACAGGACAAAGGTCTCGGTTCTATTAATACGTTATGTGGCAAGAACTCTACACACGTAGAAGCTTCTTTAAGTTTGCCATTCATAAAATTGGGTGAGCCACACATTGCCTTACTTTTCCCAGGTCTCTACTGGATTCCTTATGGAATATGATTTTAAACTGGTCCAGTCCTGGGTAAGAGTGTAGTCTCAGCTAGATGTACCTTCTCTATTTGCCACGATCATTTTGTCTTCTAGGCTATCTTTTTTTTTCTTTCTTTTGTTTTTATTTGTGTCAATCTTGAAGCTTTCACTCAGGGTCTGCGATCTGTTTCTGAGCTCTGTACTCAAGAGTAGCACTCTACACTTGAGCCACATCTCCATTTTTGGCTCTTTTGGTAATGGATATAGAATTTTCACAGACTGTGGGGACTGGCTTTGAAACCATGATCCTCAGATCTCTGAGTAGCTGGGATTAAAGGCTTGAGTCACAAGCCTCTGGGCTACATTTTCTTCCCTTATATGGTGGTTTCGGATCCTTGGTGAAGTGGCATATCTAACGAAATGGTCACAGTTCTTCAAGCTTCCTGCTTTCCTCCTGTGCCACCTCCATTCCCACCACTGCCTGTTGAATGTTGGCACCCCTCAGGCACTGTCACAGTCCTGGGCTGCTACATTTCTCTCTAGTCCTACAGAGAAAAGCTGAAGTCATAAGCTGAAGTAATCATTTCTGTCTATTTGCTGAATTTATTTTCAACCCACCCTTACCCTCTGGGCTCCAGTCACTTATGTGTTGTAAAATAGGTGCTGGACAATTCTCTGTGAGTATGCCAATGCTTATCTCAAGTTCAATTTAACAAAAATGTATCAGTAATTTCAGGAATACTTTCCCCTTTCTTTCTTCACTTACATATTTTAATGAATGGTAATGAATCATTAAAATTTATGAGCTGTTATTGACCTCTTTTACTTCCTCAAGTTCTGAGTAAGGTCTTGTCAATTCTTCCATTAAAATAATTGATCCTACTTGTCATGCTGTCATTTCTGTTGTTTTAAAGTTTATTGTATTCTGATCACTACATGAAGGAACTAGTAAAAGAACTTATTTTCCTTGCTTTTGTATATTTTATCTTTTTATTTTCAAATTTTCTACCAAATCATCATTGGTTTTAAGCTGCAGCTAGTGACCCATTTAGTACATCATTACATAAATCTAATCAGTTAGGACTAGTGCTTAAACAAGATGAGAAAAAAAAGGAATAGACTTGCATACAATATTTTAAATGAGTTTATCATATATTTAATGGTAGAAGTACGATTTAAAATATTTTTATTCCAGTTAAACATATGTATGCACTGCATTACAACATAAGTGTATTTCCTATTATTGGTCATGGTCAAAGAAGTTTGTGAAATACTGCAATATTTTCAATTCCATGAGAAGTGCTACTCTGTACATTTTTTTTTACAAGATCCCCAGGCAAGAATGCTTGTGCTTAAGCAGTAAATATTTATATACAGAATGAAAGAAAACCTTCTCTGAAATGCTTTGCCATTTTAATTACTTTTTTCTCTCTCTCTAGGACTGAAGATTTAAAGAGCCCTAGCTCTTCATCTTGACAGCTGAACTACTGACAACATTATGGTTTACCACATTGCACTATTTATCAGTAATTTGCAAGTTTTCACTGTGTCAAATTGGTAAGTTCACTGTCACTCAGTTATACATCAGTAGTCTCCACTGCCTCCAGGACTGTTTGCGCATGCAGAAATGTCTTAAAATGTATTATCATCTCCATATCACACACACACACACACACACACACATACATACACACACATGTTCACTGACACAATCTCTACTTAGGCCTTAGATCCTTGAGTTCACATAAGAACATCCAGTCTACTACTATCTAACATCCTGGTCCACTCTCTGAATTTATAGCTCCTATTGTTATCATTACTCAGTTCATAATGCATTGCACCTTACTGTAAGTCATTTCTTTTGCAATTCTTACATAACTTTCCCCAAATTTACATGTTCCTAATCATCCAGTCTATGAACAGGTATCCCTACAATATTTTACATACAGTATACAATCAATCAGTATAATTCACTACCTTCTAAATATAATATTTTAAAAAGCATTCTTTCTTCAGTGAGATAACTTCGATTTCTGAGCAAATCTATTTATTTTCTTATAAATTTTTATGGGCACAACAGTGTGGCCTCTTGTATATAGAGTCAGAACTAGATCGATGTCATGTGACCCAATGAATATATAACTCAATTGTGGGGATTATGAGCAAGCTACGTCAAACATTTCCAATCTGTGATGCATTCATTTACAGCATGCTTCCTCTGTCTGTGTCAAAAGTCAGAGTTAGTAATAGAAATCGAAATCCCAAATCTTTCTTATGTAACTAGTGGCACCATGCTGATTTCACACATGAAAGAGTGCACATGTAGTGAGAAGAACTAAAACATGGTTTGTTAGTCCATGCATCCAAGCAAATGTGATGACAGCTCATGAATAAGTGAGAAAAATTATCAGAAAACAAGCATATATAGTCTGTTTTTTTGACCAAGCAGTCAAAAATTACTCACATGTTCAGTAGTATCATCAAATTCCCACTGAGTGAGGTTAAGAAAGTTGAGAGGAAACAAAATAAAAAGAAATAAAGATAAACTTATAGCCTCCTAAAGGCAATGCTTCCCTCCTTTGATTTAAAATAAGAAAGTTAAATGAATGAAATAGTGTATACAATAAGATTCCAAAGTGCATCCGTGTGTTACTATGTTGTAGCCCTCACTTCCAACTGCAAGTTATAATTTCATATGCTGTGTTATTGCTAGTAGTAAAATCAGCTTGTGTTTTTTTGTCTGATTGTTTTTATTTGGGGTGGTACTGGGGATGGAACCCAGGGCCTTTTCCATACAATGCAAGTACTCTACCACTCAACCACACTTGCAGACTCTTGTATTTTTTAATGGTTCAGTTCAGTGAATCAATAAAACATAGTAAAGATAAAATGCTCTAAATCATATCTTACTTCACAAAAATATTTTTCATTCTTTCAGGGTTAATTCAAGCAATGCTTTGGATTCATATCTTTCATTATACTCAATTATTTAGCCCCAATGAAGATCTGTTAGAGGCAAGGAACTTTTAATGAATAGTCAAAAGAATAAAGGAGATGCATCCCCAAAAGAAAGATGCACTTGATAAATAAAAGCTAAAATAGAAGAGGGATTAAAAATGATAGAGTTGAAATTTAATGTATTTTTGTCAACCCAAAATTTGGAAGGAAATAAAATACATCAATTTTCTGGTTAGGCAAATTACTTTCAATAGTGTTCATACCTCATTGCCATATTATTGGCATCACTATTTGATAATATTAGTCTTTAGGCCATATAAATTTCCAGCATAGAAATTACAATTTGAAATCCTCTTCCTTTAAGAAAAATATGTGAAAGAAGAAAAATATGTGGAATATAAATAAATTTGGGGTCCTAGTTTGAATCAGTCTAATTTATGAAAAATATTGAAAAATATCAATGCTGTGTTTTAAATAACTAAATGAAATGGTTTGAGCTCAATGGACAGGAAGCAATGCCCTAACATGGAAAAATATGTATTTTCATACTCAAGCACTCATTATTGGCACTTTTCTTGATCCAACACAAAGGAGTGCCATTTATTCTCTTGAAACTCTAGTTTTATTGTTACTGTCACTGTCTTCACATTGAGGGACTGAAACAATTATTTCTATCAAATATGAACTAACCAAGTGCTACATAAAATACTGCCTAGGCATCACTCCCTGAATAAAAATCGAATTTGGATATTAGATCAACTAAGTTTAAGTAGTTTTTGCAAAAAAACAAAAAAGCAGACACAATCAGCAAAACTGCAGTCTGGAGTTTTCTGCCTTTCATATATTTAAATCAACCATGTTGTTTGACGTTAGGAAGACAAACTCAGACCTACAGCTGATTATCTGTTCTTTCAGAAGAGTAGTGAATATCTGTCTTTTAGGAAAACAGTGATATGTTATCTATCAGAGTGAGTGCTCATTTCCTTCCAAGTTATTTCTTTATTTGATGTCACTTCTGATTAAGAAGGTCACTAGGTAGCCTGGTGTTTTAAAATCCAAAATTGTGTGTAGACCCCTAAAATATCAAAGAGCTAAAACTAGAGCCTGTCTCCAGGTACAAAGTCAGAGAAACCCTATCCTGTAAGAACAGGCTTACCTGTGCATCAGCCAGCATGACGTCCTTCAGCATGGGCTGCCCCTTGGGCTCACCATTTTCCATCCTCACATAATGCACCTGGTATCCTCTTATCTGGCCATGCTGTTTATTGGGCACAGGTGAGCGCCATGAGACTTTAACAGATGTTGAGTTGACAGCCTCTACCTCGACTTTGCGAGGAGGACCACTAGGAACTGGAACAACATCATCGGATAAAAGAAAATTATAGGCACGTGTCCCACCCAGTCAGAGCACTGTTCTTTACTTAAAAATGAGCAGACCCACTATGTTTCCTTCGAAGAACACAAACATTTTCAACCAATGAAAATGCTCAACCAATCTGCTCTACCTTTTAAGAAAAGATCAAAAAACATGACCGATGCAAAAAAACAAAATGGAAGAAAAAAAGAGTATCAGAGAAATAGAAAAACATGTAAAAAAAAATGTACAAAAGCCAAGGAAGATGCTTTGAGGTTCAAAGCATTAAAGCACAAAGAGGTATTGCACTGAAATAATAACAAAAACAGATTGTTGATTGTTGTGTCTGTTTTAAAGGTTTCTTTTTTTTTTTTGTAAAATAGCAGAATAAAAAGATGCTTGATTATATGGATTATCTTCTCTTTTTTCCTCATATCAAATATATTCCATACAACAGATGCCAAAAACTGAAATGTCGAGCATCAGTATTTCTGACATACGCAAGAAAAAGGCAACAAGAAGATAAGAAGGCAGTTTTGAAAAGTTAACTTCAAAATGGAAAAGAAGTCAGTACAAAAAGCCAAGAGAGAGGGAGGAATCAAAAACAAAACCAAAACACAGAAGACGTTACATGGACGCATAGAGAGAGGCTGGATTGAAAGACCATAGGAGAAGAATATCCTCTTAAAAGGAAGAAAAATATTTCATTGAGATTGAAAAAACAAAACAAAACAAAACAAAACATCTTTAAAAACATTGCCCAGGATGTAGCAGGCAGGTCTTGGCAAAAATACTGAAGTAACAGCAATGCTGGGTCACAAAGATGAGCAGAGAAAAATGGCTAACTTTTAAGCCTATGAAACGACAGCAGATCAGGACTGTGTCAGAAAGGTGCAAAACTGACTGACTTGGCGGAGACAACATACCATCTTCATCGGTTCGAATCAATATGGACAGGCTCTCAGGGCCAGGGCCGACATCGGTGTGAGCAGTCACAGTGATCCGGTATTCAGTCCATTTTTCCAGCTGTTCCAAAAGGTATTTGGTAGTGTCCGAAGGGATTCCCAAAACCTCATGAGGCTTGTCATCTTCCCCGTCCACGGCGATGTACTTGAGTGAGTATTCGGTGATGATTCCATTCTGTTTTTCCACTGGTGGAGGTTGCCAACTTACCAAGATACTAGTGGAACTTGGGCTGGTGCAACTAATGTCTTGAGGAGGAGCTGACGGCTCTTATTTTGGTAGTGAGTTAAAGGAGGATTTGAGTGAAAAGGACAGGAGTGGTTGGAGAGGAAAAAAAAATGATAAAACAAAAGGCAAAAAATAAATAAACGAACACTAAGGAGAACAAAACAAAAATAAGGCTTCGAAACTTAAATTTTCAAATTAAATTTATGTACCTTGGCTTAGTAAACATGAGTGAACCAAAAAAAAAAAAATGAATAAATGACCAAAAAATAATTGTTAAACAATGGATGGGGGGAAATATGTGAAAATGAAACCTTGAGATTATAGAGCCTCAAATAAAATTACCTACCTGAGATTTAAATTCTTCTCCTAAAACAATCCCTATGTATCTCCCCCCCCCCCAGTATGCTGAAAATTCAGTCCCCCAAAGCTGCTAAAATCCTATTTAAAAAAATAATAAAACTGGAGATATAGAAGATGCTTTACAGATGTCATTCCTAGAGCTCAGTTCCACACTAAGGACATATACATATATATTTATGAGTATATATATATATATATGCATATTGTATACATATAATTTTGTTCTAAATGGATTCCAATTTTTAACAAATTAAAAGGAAAAGCCAACAAACATAAAAGGGTTCACCCTATCTAAAAGGCTGATATGCCTGACTGGCTTTAATGAAAAGTGTTAACCTAACATTGATCAAAGCCCAAATACAGTGAGCATGCAGAATCAGTAAAGGATGAAAATGCATAGTCCGAGATTTACCTACCCGAGGGTAATGTCAAGGCTTGCTGATTCTGACTGTAACTTGTACTTACCCTATGTCAGCTTTCAGCCTTTTAAATAATAATTCTTCTTGAGACACCATTGCTAGTAAAGAATTAGATCCCACCAGCAAATTTTGATAAAATCAGTAATAATCATCTACCCCCTTACAAAATGTCCATAACAGCCATTAAAAAGACCTCCTTTTAAAAAAAAAAGCTCAAGAAGCATCTAAAAGATATAATCTATGTTCAAAATCTTTCATTTTGTATATAATTGGAAATACAAAGTAGATTTGCATGAGTTATTAGATGAATTTTCTTGTCCACCTTCTGAGCAATTATTATCCCTTAAAGTACCCAGATATATCGCTATGTCAAAGAATTAAAATCTATAAAGAATAATATAATTGAGGAATTGTTTTTAAAGTTAGGAATATATACTTCTAAAGAAGAACAAGAAACAGGCTAAGTTTGGCAAATACATACTCACACATAATTCTAGGTCAACATACATGGGTAGAGTCAAGAAAATAATCCCGATTTTTGCATTTGAATATGTCATGAGGCTTTTCTTAGATGTTCTTAAATCTTAATGTTAAGTGACATGTTTTTAGAATTTTTTGGAGGATTATTGCTTACTATTAATTTATGTGCCTGGAGTTAATCCTTACATTCAATCAAAGTGAAAATCTCCTGTATTAACTGAAAAAGAAATCCTCACAGGACAGAAAACCTTGCAAATTTGGAATAAGATTTGCAGAATTACCCGAATATCATTTTATTGCATCTGACTGAAGGTTCTTCTGTCTCAAATTATGAAACTGCTTTGTATGCATTATCATTATTCACAATAATTTGAATTGTTCACATAACAGGAAGGACTCACTTGTAACTCTTTTTAAAGTCTGGCTTCGTTTTATGTAGATTGCTACCTTCACACCTGCATTCTATGGGAAGTTTTTAACAATAATTGAAATGTTTACTTCAATAAATAGAAAGTGCTCATCTAATAGAGTTATAAAAAGGCCCCATTGTATCCATGAATGCATTTATCTGAAAAGACTTTTGAAATCCACATAATACCTAAAATCACACATATAACATTTCTTTTAACTTAATGAGTTTACAAAATAATTTCTATATTTCATGTATTAAACTGTCTGGAAATCAAAGCAGACATACATGGCTGCATTAGTTTATAGTTTCCATTTTTAAATGAAAGGAAATATTATGGAATAAAGCAGCATACATTAATAGATTAGGCAATAGGATCTTAATACTTTTCATATGAATAATCATGCTCTCATGAAGGGACAATATGAATTTTTTCTTCAAAAATCTCTGAAAGATTTCTTGCTTCTATAAGACATTAGAAGAATTGTGTATATGAAATTAATCTTTAAAAATCAAAATTTTCATGTTTTCTGACTGGTCTAAATATGAGTTCAACAGACCATCCTCTTGGTATCTGTCGATCTTAGTATCTATTGCATACATCACAGATAAAATACTTTATAACACACTTCAAGATGAGTGGTTGTCTATAATCTAATTATAAGTTCTATTAAAGAGCAAATATCTGTATTATAAACCACCAAATTTTCCATCAACCACAATCTCCTCTATAATACTTTATGCAAAACGAGCAGAATGTACTCTCATTCTCACAAATACAGCTATGCTTAAGAGGAAGAGTTTCAAAAAGAGATTGGACCTGAAGAAAAAAAAAATGCAATGTAAGGGAGTGTGAGTGAGCTTGTGCATGTTACATTGTTCTTAAACTTGTCCAAATACAGTTTGTGGATGATTCCAAATTTTTACTACTTGAAGAGTTATTACAAATCCATTCCCAAATTACTCAGCTTACTCTTGAGTAGGATTAAACAAAACTATATAAGATGAGTTTTTCGCAAGTTAAAAAGTTACCAAAGTTAAAATCCTACGTGCTTTAATTAGATGTGAGTTACAACTTTTGTGGCCTTTTTTTTCTTTTTTCTTCCATATTCTGATTATTTTGCAGTGATTTCCACTGCATAATTGGCCAAATGGGGTATGACGTCAATATTTTCACCCATTTTCAGCTATGGAAGTCTATCGACTTACTTGAAAGATATTCTGTTTAGAAAGCAAGAAAATAGGGTCTATTATCTGGACCAAATTTAGATCATGGCTGTGTTCTAATCCCCAAAATGGGGTGCTTACAATCATTGTGACAACAGACACAAAAGCATATTAGCAGATTGACTCGTTGGTGGAGATAAAAGGCAGAAACAATGCCTCATAGTGGAAAACAATAAAGGCAACAAGTAAGCAAGGAAAGACACCTACTTGATTGCATGGTTCTTGCTGATATTTCCGTTGTGGAAGCACCCAGGCCTTGAGGAGAGCGTGCAGCCAGACGGAAATAGTAAAGGCTGTTTGGTTTCAGCCCTTGCAGCCTGTATGATGTCCCTGGCTCAATGGTAACTCGTTGCTGCAAGAAGAGAATTGGCCATCTTAAGATTCATGCAAAGCCGGGCACTGGTGGCTCACGCATGTAATCCTAGCTACTCAGGAGGCTGAGATCTGAGGATCGCGGTTCAAAGTCAGCCCGGGCAGGAGAGACCTTGAGACTCCTATCTCCAATAAACCACCAGAAAACCGGAAGTGGCGCTGTAGCTCAAGTGGTAGAGCGCTGGCCTTGAGCTGAAGAGCTGAGGGACAGCGCCCAGGCCCAGAGTTCAAGCCCCACGACCAACCAAAAAAAAAAAAAAAAAAAAGATTCATGCAAATCATGGTGTCTGAAATATGACATTTCCAGAATGTTAAAATATCACAAAAACAATCATTAGTGAGTATCCAGAACTAAACTAGTGGAACTTCTTAATGAAAACTAAACATAGAATTAGTCTGTGATCCAGCAATTACATTCTTGGGCATTTAGCCAAGACATTACAAACCAGTACACCATAAGACCACTTTCCCAACCATGTTCATTCCAGCATTATTCACCATAGAAAAGGTATTAACTGGACTATGATACATTTAGGGGGAGAAGTCAAATGATGTAATTCCTTAAAAAGGCTAATTCACAGTCCAACCAAATAAACACCAGGAAAGAGGTACTTAAAGAGATTGGGGTGAAATCAAGGGTAGGGGATTAGATGAATGAAGAGAGGAAGAGGGGAGAATACAGTCATAGAATTCAACGCATATCCTACAGTATTAAGAAAATTGAAGGAAGGGGTGGATTGGTTGGGTGACGTTGATCAAGATGCACTGTATTCATAAATTGCCTTGTTGAATGACAACTCCTTTGTACAACTGCTCAAAGATGATTTAAAGAAATCAGTTTAAAATGCATGTTGGTGGAAACATAATAATGTAACTGGAATAAGACAAGCTAGAGGTCTTCCCAACATTGACAGTTATCCAAAAGTACCAGATAAGGAGCCTGAGAGACCAATTTTATACCATAAAATGTATGTTGTGTAACATAGCCCACAAGAAAAACTGACATGTACCCTGGTTGTAGACAATACTAAACATGTTTGAACAGATGTCTAGCTTATCTCACATGATCTAAATAATGAGCAAAGAAAATGACCAGATATAGTAACAGCAAACAGGACTTTCTGAAAGGACATAGGGAACTGCTACATCCTGATGAGATAAAAATCATGTCTCTGGAGAAAGCTGAATAAATTCTATTAAAATAGCTATTTATTCATTTAAAATAATATGAAAACTTCTTTTATATTTGTAAACAGAGATGTACCATTGGAAAATTGACAAACTTTCCTACATCTTTTAGTATCATACAGGAGTTCTGGAATAGCACTTCTTTTGTTGAATATGTTAACTTATATTCTGTTCTTAAAATATGTCTTTCTGTTTTAGCAAGAAAACAGCTGTCTTTGGATAGTCAATGTCAAATTGAAAATTAGGCTATGGTAAACCTTAAAATTAAGGTGAATATATACATATATTTTGAACAATGGCAAAAATAATCTTAATGCTTTCTAAAAAAACAGTGTTGCTATTCATATAAATAAATCTGTCACTGTGAATTCGAATATAAAATGAGAGAAAATACTCTTAGGGTATTTGGTTCATATAAAAGATCTATTTGGTGAATTTCAAATTCACTAAATAAGAATATTCTAAAAAGTAAAAGTAGGTGTAGGGACATTTTAGCATCCGTATTAGACTCAAAAGATTTCAATTCTCCTCAAATTTTCATATTTATTTACTAGCCACTTATGAGTTCTATCTTATGATGTGCCATGAATTAATTTATATTGTTCATTTAATATGTGATTTTTGTTAGAACTTAGAGACTATTTAGAATCTGAAGATCTTTTGTAGGGTACAGAAGAGAAACAGGTATAAGAAACTGAATTGTATAAATTGTTTTCACTAACACTTTTTGTTCTAATAGTCCCTATTATGTCTCATAAAGACAAAAGAAACAGTCATTAAAAGGCATTCCCATTCTGACAATATTCTCTATATATTAATATATATTTCTATAAAGTATACTTAACGAAGCAGTTGACTTTAATATTTAAAAAAAAGTTACTTTGGAACTTGCCTGCCTAGATTCAAATCCCAGCCAGTGATGTGAAATGTGTTGAATTAAATCTTTTTCCTGTGCCTCTGTTTTGTTACATGTGAAATGGATTAATAAATGCATCTAGCTCACTGTGCTTTTATAAGGATTTAAAGGATTAACATATGTGCAATTCTGAGAACAGTGTCAATGTAAATTTCATTATGCGATTTCCATTTCTCCTCTTATCCAGGTTTTCTATTTGCACAGAATACTAACATTTTACATATACTCACATTCATATCAAATAATACTTAGCATGCCAATAAACATTTGCTGTGATTCATCTTTCTCTTTCTTTACAGTCAGTTTGAACAAATGCATTTTACAAATCAATTTTAGTGTTAGCATCTAAAGGTATTTCCAATCATGTAACCCAACAGTAACCCAACAGTAACCCAAATACTTTAATGTAGAAAAAACACAGGTAGTCTTAAGTCTCATAGAGTATTTGTTCCTCTATAGTCTGATACTTTTTTATAAGATCAACTTTGAAATCTGATTTAGAAAGATGTTAAAATAGATACAATGGACTTTGTATTACATTTCTTCCACCAGGTCTCCAAATAGCTGTTCTGCTTTTTTTTTTTTTTATCGCTAAACGTTTGTTTTATTATAAAGATGCTCTACAGAGTGGTTACAGTTACATGAGTAAGGTAATGAGAACCTTTCTTGTCAAACATTGTTACCCACTCCTTTGTTTTTGCCCTACTAACCCTTCCTTCTCTCCCCTGCAAAGTTGTCAAGTTCATTTCCAACATAGTGTCTTGTGAGTATCTTTGTCACGTTGGGTCATCCTTTGTCCTTGTTTCAGTATTTTGTCATTCCCCTTCCCTTCCCCAAATCAGAATAATGTATATATATATAAGATGCAGCATATCAAAGACAGTGATTCCTAGAAATAAACCAATGTAAAAGGCAAAATGAAATAAAAATAAAAAGAAAGAACTAACTACAGTACATTGACAACAACAAAGTCAACAACCAAAAAAAAAAAAAAAAAAACCTGTTATTTTTGTAACTGGTCAGAGCACTTATTGTCTTTCTTTATAAATTCCCTTTATATATTCACTACATTGTCACTTAACTTTGCTAGCCAAATGAAATTTAACCACTTGTAATTAAATATTGAACTTTGACTAATATAAATGCCTTAACATTAACATTTTGAGTAATCCTGTTTCCTCAAAACTTGTGAAGTTATAAAGCCAGATGCATAAAGAATACAACAGACTTTAGTCTGCTGCCTGTTTATCTATCTATCTGTTTGTCTGTCTGCCTATCTATCTATTCCCATGCTAATCAACCATCATTTATGCTCCCTTGGATGAATACATACACATAGCATAAGTAGGTCAAAGAACAGGAGTTTATTTCAGCTCATAAAAAACAAAACAAAAATACTTTTCAAAGTATTTTTATAGTTACAAATTTTATAGTTAGAAATAGAGATAGTATTTTCCATAGTTAGAAATTGTTGTCAGTAGACGAGTGTTTTGCTGGCTCTTTACACTCATTTTCTTATGCTTTTAATTAGTACCAGTTAGTTTTACAGGGGGATTTCATTTGGATATGTCTATCTATGCAAACAATGATGAGACTCACTCCCTCTCTCAAT
Source organism: Dipodomys spectabilis (assembly GCF_019054845.1). Classification (NCBI taxonomy): domain Eukaryota; kingdom Metazoa; phylum Chordata; class Mammalia; order Rodentia; family Heteromyidae; genus Dipodomys; species Dipodomys spectabilis. The sequence continues at coordinate 20,828,545 of NW_024870775.1, forward strand.
CTTCGTCATCCTTCCTGGACCTTTCCTAACCAATCCCAACAGGTTTTATTGATTCACTTTTATACATGTCCATCATATGTTTGGACCACATTCATTTTCTTTCACTCTTTTCACTCTGCTCTTTCATAGCTCTGCAAACACATCAAGACTTCCTTTATATTTCTGTCATTCATTTTTTTCTTTTGTTAAGAATTCTTTTTTTAATCTTATTTCATTGTAAAAATACTGTACAGAGGGTTTACAGTTACATGAGTAAGGCAATGAGACCATTTCTTCTCAAGCATTGTTACCCCTTCCCTTGTTGTTCTCCCACTATCCCTTCTCTCCCCCACTTCCCTCACTCCTTACCTCTCCCCCCCCCATTCTCCCCTGGAAATTATAACAACAGATGCTGGCAGGGATGAGACCAAAAGGGAATGGTACTACATTGTTGGTGGGAGTGCAAACTTGTTCAACCACTCTGGAAAGCAGTATGGAGGTTCCTCAAAAACAAAACAAAACAAAACAAAAAACTACACATAGAGCTCCCCTATGACCCAGCAATCCCACTTCTGGGAATCTACCCAAATGTCCACAAACAAGGCCTCACTAAACCCACCAGTATGACCATATTCATCGCAGCATTATTTACCACAGCCAAGAAATGGAATCAACCCAGATGCCCCTAGGTAGATGAACAAATCAAGAAAATCTGGTATATATACACAATGGAACTCTATGCTTCTCTCAGAAAGAATGACACCGCCCCATTTGTTAGGAAATGGAAAGACTTGGAAAAAATCATATCAAGTAAAGTAAGCCAGACCCAAAGAAATAGAGGTCCCATGGTTTCCCTCATTTCTAATAATTAATATACGTCTAAGATAATTTTATCAGATGAGCAGAAAAGCTCAAAATCTATGCATATATGACCATATAAGATGATGCTAAGTAAAATGAACCCCAAGATATGAACACACGAGGTCTTTCTTTATTGTTGTTTTTAATGTACTATGTGATTTTTTTTGTTTCCTTTGCATGTTCTTCCCCCTTTGATATATCCCCTGTTGTCACTGTATTTGATTTTGGTACCCTGCATCTTGTATATACATTTGTCTATTTCGGGGAAGGGAAAGAATAACCAAACACTGAAGCAAGGACACAGTATGACCTATTGCCACAAGGCTACCTAGAAGATGGTAAATTGGAAATGAACTTATTCCTTCTATCACTGAATACATTTTTCCTACAAAGTTCCTCTACAGGTATCTCACTAAGAACTTGGGTAAACTCAAAAAAGGAAAACCAAAAACAATGTGCTGAAAGATGGTGAAGAGAGAAGCTTGCACTCACCTCCTCTCCAAGCTCCCCATCTTTGTAGACTAGTTCATAGCTGGCGATGGTGTCGGAACGTGGAGGTGTCCAAGAGAGCAAAATGCTTGTTTCAGACTCAGGTTCTGCTTTGAAGTTTAGTGGCTGCCCTGGTACTAAAAACAGGGAGGCAAAGGATTGACATAACTGTCACCAAAGTTATCAGTAAATTTGCCCACTATTGAACTGTTTAACTGCTTGAAATGTGTCTACATCAGTAAGCTGATGAAGAACTAAATGCCCAAGGTTATTTCTTCATATTTATACCATTTTTCCTCATTCATAGGAAGAAGTGTATACAAGATATAGTAGAATTAACAAGTAAATTATGTATCTATGAATCTGTAAATACAATTTTAAGAAAAATTTTACTTCATTAAACTATTGTTAAGAAATGAGATGATTAACATCATGCCTCTGCAATAGTGCTTAAAACTAACAAGTTCATAATACATAAAATCTACTGTTATTTTCAGTGTATTCTCTAGTACTCTATGGGTCATTCAAGGCAGTATCAAAATATTTCAAAAATTCCACCTTGACTCTACCAATAAACCCTACAGATATCATGTAGGGAGGAGGAGAAAAAGATGAATGAAGATGATAAAGATGAAGAACAAGAGGAAGAAGAGGAGGGGGGAGGGAAAGGAGAAAGAGAAGGAGGAACAAGAAGGTCGGGAAACAGAGAAGGAAGAGAAGGAAAGGAGTGGAAGAAAAAGAGGAGAAAAATAAGAAACAATGACAACATTTCACACTGAGGGGAAAAGCTTCCAAAGTGGGTTTTTTGAAACTTAAAAGTAAACATTATAAAACACGCCCAATTTCATTTATAGCTGATATATAACATCATATGTTTGAAGGATTTTCACAGGCTAAGCGGAATTTGAAGATATAAAATACATTTATTTTTGTTTTATACTCAGCTGTGTGATATGAGTGCAGAATCAGGGGGTAGAATCCTTTGTTCAGAGTGATTCAGCCTAAAGGATCCCTAGTGATTATTGCATTGCTCTAGATTGTCAGAAGGTATGAATTAGACTGATACATAAGGCCACAAATAATCAGTGCTTCATATTTCTAGTTGCCTTCATCCTTCTCCTTTTCCCCCTCTCTCACCATTGAGCTGTTCATTAATTTGATGCTTCTGGGAACTTAAGGGTATAATATTTTTTCTAGTACTTGCTCAGTGGGTAACCTAACCCAATCTTTCAGCCTGAGAAGCAAAGAGAAATGAAGATAAAAAGATCAAGGAACAAGAGAAGAGAAAATAATGCCAAGTGGGCATTTCACGAAGTAAATGAAAAATATATGACTTTAAAAAGGGACATACCAAAAGCACTGGTGGTGGCAACAGTAGAAACCAAGAGTGATCAAACAAGTTAGAAATTATGATTTATTTTAATAGCTAAGTGATGTCAGTCTATCTCAGCCTAAGTATGCATGTACATATGTGCAATCATTTATTTTTCTCTACTTCTATTCAATTATTAATAGCTCCTAATTTCTACAAGACTAGAAAAGAAGAAATCCTGACTTAACTAGAGATTGAAACCAAGCTGGAATACAGTAGAGAACAATCAAAAATTAAAAACCTGGACCATGTATGTGGAAGAGATGCTCTCAGGGTAGCAATTGCTTGTTGTTCATTTCTTCCCTGCCTGCTGCTAACAATCCATTGACACTGATTAAAAATATCTTGAAAACCTAACTAACTTTTTTCTTAAACTGTTTACCTTTTGCTTTATCATATATCTTGAGCAAATTCCTACTTGGTCTCAATGCTTCATTCTTGTTTAGTGACACAAACTTCTTCTGACCTTCTCATTGTATTTGTTTCTATTAAGATTCCTATTCTAAATAATAAAACAAATGAACACATGACAGACTCAAGAGGGTACACTGTTGGTTGGTTGCTTTATAACTTTTGTCAGGGGAGTTGATGATATGTAACCTTATCTAATAAATACGGAATCCTCTCCTTTTCTTTCATTGTTTTATTTGAAGTGGATTGGGGAGAAAACTCATTCATTAGATTTTAAACTTGCAGTGGACATCTAATTACCTGAGAAACATCAGATTGGAAATTAGATGTGTGAAGATGGTATATGATGCTCGGAGCTTACATGGAAACACCTGCCCCTGAAGAGGGATGGCAGCTCAGAAGATTGCTGCCTTATACAATGTGAATCCCGTTTTATCCCAGTGTCTAATGTTATTTCCACACAAGTCAATAACAGCTCGTTGAAAATAATCTTTCATAACATCTGGCCTCAACTATTAGCAAATCCATGTCTATTTAAAAAATTATTGTCTAAAATTTGTACAAAGGGGTTTCAGTTTAACTTGTCCATTTGTGCATAATGCATTCTGACCAGTGTTATCTTCTTCACTAGACTCCTTCCCATCCATTCTTGCCCATCTTGTTTCCTGTACACATGTACATTAACTATGACTCTATCCACTGTCCGCTCCTCTCTCCATTTTTCAGCTTGAATCTTCTATGCAAAATCTTTTTTAATGATTGAAAATAGAGTTTAAAAATTCACAGCAAGAGCAAAATGTATCTATGGGATAAATTCAGCATATGCATCAGTACCCTGTATTATCTTTTTAATTGTATTGAGTTATGAGATCATAAATGTCTTGAAGGTGATACTGCTTAGTCTTCCTTAGACAGATTGCTTTACTTGTTTACTTTGTTCCACTGTAGGAATAGTGTATTTACTGTTAACTGACAGTTTTCACCAAATAATATGGAGACAGAGACTTTATTTTAAAATTAACATTCATGTTTTCTCTACATATTTGCCTACATATATTAAATAGTCCTAAACACATATACATTATGTTTTCATTATCTTTATATAAGATGTGTGTGTGTGTGATACCGGCACTGTCCTTTAGCTTTGTCACTGAAACTGGAGAAATATCATTTGAGCCACAGCTCCATATCTAGCTTTTTACTGGTTAGTGATAAGTACATCACAGACTTTCCTGCTTGGGATTGCTCTGAATTATAATCTTCACATCTCAGCTTCTTGAGTAGCTAGAATTATTGGTATGAGCCACTGGTATCCAGAATGATATTTTCTCATTTTTATTATTTTTACTTTCATTTATGGGTTTTTTGCTTACATGTATTTTATTTTATAATTTTATTTGACTTCACTTCTTAAGTTATTAGCTAGCTCACCAGTTAAATGGTAGTAATTATATGAGAAAATATGAGATTCTTAAAAATCATGATCAAATAAACACATCTAGATTTAAGTGTGATCCCTTTACATTAAAAGAGGTATGTGAGAATACTGGCACAGACATGGACAACAGAACGTAAGTGCAGAACAAATATTTTTTAAATATATTTAAATAATCTTCATATCCTGTGAGATTATGTTCTGCTTCTTGATTACTTACTGAATGTCCAGACAACTAAATAAAAGAAAGAAAAACTAATGAAAGGAGAAAAACAAATCACTAATGTGATTATAAATCTTTATATACTAACAGAGATTAATATCTGAATAAAATTTAGATATTATCTCTAAAGACATAAAGTTTGGTCCATTTTATATGGCTAAACTACAATTTCATCTTGCCATGTTATAATGTAAGATATTACCAATGGTACTAGAGAAGTCATTATTGCTAAAATATCTACTACTTTACCAAGGTAGCTACCCTATTGATGGATGATGATAATAACAATAAAAGCCACAGTCAGAATTATGGTGATAGTAAAACAAAACAAAATTCAAGACAAGGAGTCCAATCTGTAAGTGCTCCAAGTATATCTCTGACAAAACATGTACTTAATACACAAGCATCTGCACAGATTTTACTGTCAACTTTCATTAAATATAAATAAAAAAGTTAAATTTTATCGCTGTATTTACATCTAGCCTGCTTATCTTCTTTGTTAAAACCATCGAGGGGAAAGAATTTAAACTGGACTCATAATTTTGACAACTGGAAGGAAGTTGTTTTTACTTTGTTGTGATTGCCTGTTTATATAAACTCATGGAATAATTTATAAAGTTATAAAAATATAAAGAACAATATCCCTAATCATCATAATGTATATTGTATCACATTTTCATTTCTCAGCATTTGCATTAGAACTGTAGAACTTGCTTCTTTTAAGTTCTGGGGTTTGAATTGAGGATGTTATGCCTGCTAGATAGATGCTTTACTATTTCAGTCAGACCCTTAGCACTGTTTGCTTTCATTAATTTTCAGATAAGGTCTCATGTTTATGCTTTGATTAGCCAGGACCACAATCCTGTTTATTCTTCCTGCAAAGCTGAAATGACAGGCATGCATACCCAACTTTGATTGCATGAGAAGGAGGTTTTTCTAACCTTTGCATAGCTGTTCTTAAGACTATCTTCCCAATTTTACCTCTGGAGTAGCCACCATGCTTAGCCTAAATTGGCTTCCCTAGCAAACTTAATGTCAATGGTACCTATTAGTATTAGTTTCATAAATGTATACATTTCTTTATCTCTTAAAGGCCTATACTCTAAAGAGTGTCAACAGATTTTCCCAAGAGTCTATCTAATGCATAGAAGTATTAGAAGACAGATATTCTTTCTAAAGAAAACTCAAAGAAAGTGATTCATATTAGGAATTAAGATTCTGAATGTCTCTGCTCAGCACAAATACCAAGTGACATTTATAAAATCAAGATGCAATTCATTGCATTTCTTTATCAGTTTTATTTGTGCATCTTGTATAAAAATAGTAGCCCTTTATATGAAAAAAATGATGGGAAGGTCCCTTACCCTTCTAAATGTGTAGTCTAAAAATGATCACATTTCGCTAGCATGATATAAATACCTCTCTTGTTAATGGCATACATTCCCCGTGGCTCCAGGGTAAACTTAGTGTAAATGACTTATACACCAGAAGTTACCACTATGATAAACATGGAATACAGGTTTATTTCTAGAAAATTTACCTACTTAATCAAAATATTTTTTATAAAAGTGTTTAAAGATAAATTTAGTTTAGCTAACAGTACTCATATTTGGAGCCAAGGAGAACTCCATAATTACAAAATAAAATGATCATCCCTTGATATCCTCTATCTATCTATCTATCTATCTATCTGTCTGTCTGTCTGTCTGTCTGTCTGTCTGTCTGCCTGCCTGTCTGTCTGTACGTATACAGAGAGAGAGAGAAAGAGAGAGAGAGAGAGAGAGAGAGAGAGAGAGAGAGAGAGAGAGAGAGAGAGAGAGGGATCTGTATCAATCCCTACGAATCCGTTCTGACAATTATCATAGATGCGACCCATTGTGTTGATGTTCCTTTTAAATGATTTGATCCCTTAGTAATATTTCCTGTGTGTTTGATTTTAAACAAAGCTAAGAATGTGAGCATCAGAGAATTAAGGATAATGTAAGGAGATGAGCACCTGCCAGTACAAAAGACATAAAAATGTTTATTTCTGTGTATAGGGAATTCAGGCATGCTCAAATCCATACATATTTTTGAATAGTGAGTTTGGGGAGGCTGAGAAGAGATAAAAATTGCAGTAAAATAATCATACCTTAAGTTTACATGACTTATCTAAAAGAATATTTGACAATGGATTTCTGTCCTTACAGTGCAATGCTGCTAAGAATAGCTAGTCCGCAGAGGAAAAAGGATCAGGTCAACATTAATTATATCAGAACTCACATCATTGTATTTGGCAGGTGTCCACTAACATAAAATGGCCTTTGTTAATTATGTTTATGGAACAGATCAAATTGCTGGGCTATTTTGGAGGGTTTTCTTAGCCTGTTGATCTTGGCAAGCACAAGTCTTTATGTCATTATATATCTTCTCAATCAATGGGCATTAAAAGTACAACTATCATGGTAAGTTCTTAGAAACTGCTTAATGTAAAAAGGAGTTAGAGAGATGGAAAACTATTCTAAGATATTCCATGGCAAATGTATCTACAGTTTCTAAATTTCGTTATTAAATCAAATTAGGCTTTCTAAAAGCAAGGTCCTTAGATCACATTAACTCAAATGCCTCTGTTCCAACACATATTTCATCAAGATATTCAATGTTATATAACATCCACTGGTAGTATTAAAATAATAATAAGCTCTGTTTATACATATATCTAATTTTACTGCATTATAATCGAAGGCACATGTGGTCTGTCATTTGATGTTCTCAACACAAAGAATCTCAGGATTTTCATTTCCAAATGTTGGTCAAAGTTTGCTTTAGAACAACCTGTTTCTAGGGTGGCTAAATATTCTTACCTTCAGAAAATAAAGATGTGAAATATTGATTTCTGTATTGAAATCAGTGGTTACAAAACTTAGATCCTAATTTAGTGATTGAGTATAATAACCTTATAAAGAAAAAAATATTACTCTTACTTATTTTTTTCAGAGTACTTTTGCTCTGGTATAATCTAAAAGTAACCTCAAGTATTCCAGAAATGACATATTAAAATCTTCAAGACTTGAATAAATGATACATGTTGATTTTCTCTTTTGCTTCTATTTTTTTCTTGAACCATTATAGGCTCAAAACAGTAAGACTATCACATAAATGATGCCGGTTAAAAGTGATGGATTCAAATTTTCTTTTCTTCTAATATCAACAGATGCTGGAAGGGATGTGCCCAAAAGAGAACCCTACTGCATTGTTAGTGGGAGTGTAACCTTGTTTAACCACTTTGGAAAGCAGTATGGAGGTTCCTCAGAAGACTCCACATAGAGCTCCCCTATGACCCAGAAATCCCACTTTTGGGCATTTACCCAAATGCTCATAAACAAGGTCATAATAAAGCTACCAGCGGAACTATGTTTATTGCAGCATTATTCACCATAGCTAAGATATGGAACAAACCCAGAAGCCCTTCAGTAGACAAATAGATCAAGAAAATGTGATATATATATATATATATGTACATATATACATACATGCATGTACGTATGTGTATATATATACATATATGTATATATATTGGAATTCTATGCCTCCATCAGAAAGAAAGACACTGACCCATTTGTTAGGAAATGGAAAGACTTAGAAAAAATATATATTAAGTGAAGTAAACCAAGCCCAAAGAAACATAGATCCCATGGTTTTCCTTATTTGCAATAACTAGTATATGTCTAGTGCAAGCAGAAAAGGTCAAAAGCTATGTACATATGACCAGAGAAGATGATATTAAGCAAAATGAATCCCAAGTTAGGGACACAAGAGGTTTTTATCTTTCTGGCTGTTGTTTTTAATGTTTCAATGTTTCTTTTGTATGTTTTCCCCCATGGTATAATGCCTGTTTTCACTGTATTTGATTCTGGTGCCCTGCATCTTGTTTATACAGTTTTTAATTTGGAGAGGGGAAGGGAAATAACAAAATGCTGAAATAAGGATACAGAATGACCCATTGTAACAATAAGATGTGCAAGACACTATGTCGAAAATGAACTTTACAACTTCAAGTGGGGGAGAGGAAGGATTTGGGGAGGTGGGTGAGAAGGGATGGTTGGGGAAAAACAAACGAGGAGGTAACAATGTTTGATAGGAAATGTACTCATTCTTACTCATGTAACTGTGTAACCCCTCTATACAGTATCTTTACAATAAAAAAATATTTTTTTTCTTTTCTTCTGAGGAACTTGATGACCCAAGAGAAGTTTCCAAATTATTTTTACTCTCTTTTATCCTCAATTTGCTCATTGTCAAATGGGGTAATTTCATACCAATTGGACAATGACGATAAGTACATGGGAATTTCACAGCATTGTGTTGATTATACATTAGCCATCATCGTCATCATCATCATCATTATCATCATCATCATCATCATCATCATCATTATCATCATTATATTTTACTTACTAAATTTTCAAGTATCTTCTCCACTTTCAGTTTTGAATGGAATTGAATGAGTTAAATATATAATAGATCAAAATGAGGTTACATAAAAAGGCCCTAATCTACTTTGACTACTGGTCTTTTAAACAATGATTGTTGATAGGAGTAACACCAGGTAGAGATGAAAGAAGATATCAGATGCGGTTTCTACAAGCCAGTAAGCAAAAACCATTGCCAGTAAGTCACTAGAAGTTAGGAAAGAGGTGTAGAAAACATTTTTTCCTCATAACTTGCATAGGAAGCAACCCTGCCAACCCTTGTGTTTGGCTATCCTAGGTCCTGGAAATGTGAGACTAGAGATTCTTGTGCTTACATTAGCTAATATTGAAAACTATGGCAGTAGCCCTAGGAAAAAAATACTACAAAAAGTCTAAGGGTGGTTGTTATTATAGCTTAGAAACCTAAAGTTCAGAATAAAGTTTTATGGTTTAAATCTTAAACACTCCCAGAAGTGGTGTTGTAGCTCAAGGGGTGGAGGGCTGGCCTTGAGCTGAAGAGCTGAGGGACAGCGCCCCAGTCCCGGAGTTCAAGTCTCAAAACTGACAGAAAAAAAAATTTGCAGAGTCTTAAACATTTCCCCATAAGGCCATAAGTTAAAGGTTTGATTGTCAGTCTGTGTTTCTACTGATAAGTTGTAGAACCTACAGGAGATGAGCCTTAGTGTGAGTAAGTTAGGTGCTTGGGTGTGTGCTCTTGAAGACTATACTGGTAATCTGTTATGTTATACTCTTTGCTTTACAGCTAGGAAATGAGCTTTACCAAACGTTCCCTTCCATGTTCTGCCTCCTCAGAGAAACTAAAGCAATGGAGCCTATCAACCATAGAGTGAAATTTCAGAAACTATAAGCCAAGATAAACTATTTTTCCCTTTTGAAGTTATTTATTGCAGGGATTTCTTCATAGCAACTGAAGCTGACATATGAATGAACTCGAGCAAATTCACCGAGCTAACGAATGATAGTTTAGGATTTAAACTATGGTTATGTTACTCTAACATAAAAGATGCAATACACATCACAGCTGAAAAATTGAAAAGGTTTGAAATAGAAAATACGCTGCCATCTACCTCCTTATCATCTGTTCACGGTTCTAGAGCGGCTAGAATCGCATAAGAAAGAATCTCAAATGAATTTAACCACTTTTGAAAGATTAGAACAAGTAGGAAAAAATTTAGAACTAGATTCAGATTTTTATTTTCTTTACTGAAAAGCTTTTAAAATAAAGTCAGTCGAAAGAATTTTTCTGCCTATTAATATAGCAAATAATTTGAGAGAGACTGAAAACGCCAGGAAGAGAAAACTGATGGGTGGCAGTACAAGTGTGATAAAACATACATTTGTATAGTTAGTATTTGTGTATTGTAATAGAGAAAGTATCAAATTTAGAGAGAACCAAAAATGTATGAAAATAAAACAAAAGCAGGCCAGGTGTAAATATGCTGAGATCACTCAGAGCAATTAAATATAGAAAAATGAATCCGATGATTATATAAAGTAGGGCCATCTATGAAAACAAGTCAGAGGCTCAATGAAACCAGATAATGGGTATATTATCTAGTTTGGTCACCTGAGAAAATTGTAGTTCATCACCACAATTAACAATGGATTATGTTTTTATACTGACTCTAGTAATAAGGTTTTCATGTAGAGTTTCAGAGCAACCTAGCCCTGATGTCAAAATCATCATCTATTAATGCAAGCGGTCAAAGAGCCACCACTATAACAAATGAATAGCTTCTTTCTTCGATGCTCTAGAATACTCTTTATAAGAAATGTATTATTTAACATTCCCAAACCAAGGCAAAACATCAATTGAATCAAATATCAAAGGAGTTTGATATCTTCTTATGAAAATAAAGCCAGATAGGACCACGTTTTCATCATAAGATACTTTTGCATCTGCTCCTGCACATCATAAAATAGGCAAACCAGGCCTCCCAAATCAGTCTGAGATTGTGTCAGCTGTCTTTTGCATCTAACAAGGCCATCTAAAGGAAAATAAAATCCTGAGGCATTCTGAAAATATTTATTTGTAAGCAAGCAGGTTCCTGGAATAAAAGATTTAACTATTCTAGCTCCCCTGACAGCTTTATCTTCAACTTTATCTTGAAGCTTCCAAATTTACAAAAGTCAAATAACAGCTTAAGACACTAAAAGAACCACTAACCTAAAGTCACATAGTTTCATGCTGTTCAAATCAGTGCAAAGAGAAGATATTCTTCCAGCCCTTCCAGAAGAGGCTTCAAATAATTATCATGCAAATTAATAAAATAGGCTGCCAACAACATACTGCTAGTTAAAATGGTTATGCTTTTAGTTCTTTATTCCTTTTTCGACTAACAGCCTCTCAATCTGAAGCCCTAAATCCCCAAAACGTATATAATACTGTTAGTTTTCTCTTTACACCTTTCCCATCTCTAACTCTTAACCTCTCCATCTGGTTTGATTTCCCTGCTAAACCTGACTTACCTCCTGTCTGAGTGATGACTTGTATGTCACTTGAGAGAGGACCATCTCCAATTGAGGTAAAAGCCAACACTTTGACTGAATATGTTTTCTGGGGCACTAAATTGCCAATGGTAGTGATTTGGCTATCTGCTACATTATGTTTCATCCAGTTGTTGACATGTTGAGTAGGATCCATGGTATAATACACTCTGTATCCTTGGATCTGTCCATTTGGCTCCTCAGGTTCCTTCCACTGTACCAAGATGGTGGTTGAGCTCAACATCCGTGCCTGGACATCCCTTGGGGCACTGGATGGTGCTTGCTCTGAGGTTTGTGTTAACACAGGTTCACTGGGAGGCCCCCGCCCAATGTTATTGACAGCTACAACTCTGAATTCATAATCCGAGTAGGGACTTAGTCCAGCAACACTGTAGCGTGTGGTTGCTACCCCATCGATTTCTTTGTAAGGTTCCTCAGAATTTTTAGGTTTATGCTGAATGATGTAGTAGGAGACAGGCTCAGGGTTCCCAGAGTCCCATGTTAGGGTGATGCTTGTAGCAGTGCTTTCAGTCACTACTGGAGTTCCTGGAGGTTTGGGTAAGGCTTAGGAACAGAGAAAAGAGAATGAAGACTCGTCTTCTCCATGATGTTACAAGAATCCACAATATTCTGCACTTGGAACAACAGGACTATATATCTATTGAATGACTGACTGGATGAAATCAAAGCAAAAGACAGCATTCAGAGAGGTCAGAATGTACAGTGAGACATACACAGAGGACAGTAATTCTAGTTGACTTCCACATATTGATTGCATATAGTTGGGCATATATTGATTGCATATATTTTGTATCCAAATCTACCATGTACTACTAGCTGAGAGATCCAGGCTGTGTTAGTAACCTCTCTTAGCTTTAGCTTCTTCATGTGGAAAATGGGAAAACCGTAATTACCGGAGCTGTAGTGTGTATCTGAATTTGAGCTTCATGAGTTTGCTATGAAGATGAATGAGACCCCTTAGAATGGACCTGTCACCCTCAAAAGAATCCGTAGTTGCACATATTATACCAAGATGTTGGTCACATGACCCGTGCCACAATAAATACATAATAGAAATAAATAACAGCAAATGTTATTAAACTAATTATAAAGAAAAGCAAGACTTGAGTGTAGTGCTGGAGTACAATGCTTACCCAGCATGCATAGGATCCTCTTTTAGATCACTAGTCATATGTACATATCAAAACATACACTGAAGAATTTTAAAGTAAAAAAGAATAATAATTCTGGGCCCCATTTTATTTTAGTTTTATTTTTTTGGTCCAGTTGTGTGGGCTTGGGCACTGTCTCTCAGCTCTTCAGCTCAAGGCTAGTGCTCTACCACTTGAGCCACAGTGCCACTTCCAGCTTTTTTCTTTTTGCTTATGGGGTACTGAGGAATCAAACCCAAGGCCTCATGCATGCAAGGCAAGCACTCTACCACTGAGCCACCTTCCCAGCCTCTGGGCCCCATTTTTAATTATTATATATCCTAAAAGAACTTAAGCCATTTGCAAACAACTTTTTAAAGCATTTTATTATCAGTAACAATAAATGTTCTACATTCTACATCAGATATGTTTAAAACTATAGTAGTTGAAAAAATAAACTTTTAAATCCATCTGAGAGATCTAATGTTCTTATTTGAGTAGAATCATACTCAAAATGATGCTATTTAATCATACAAGCTATCTGTATTGATGAGTTACTAGGAAATGAATTCCCATTTGTTCGGCAAGCACTCTACCGCTTAAGCCGTGTCCACAGTCCTTAACTCCCATTTTCTTGATTTAAAATCCAGAAAATGAAAAACCTAGTAGTCAGCTTTTTTCTGTTTGTGTGTCAGTCAACGGGCTTGAACCCTGGGCCTAAGTACTATCCCCGAGCTCTTCAGCCTAAGTACTATCCCTGAGCTCTTCAGCTCACAGCGAGCGCTCTACCACTTGAGCCACAAGGCCATTTCTGGTTTTCTGGTGGTTTATTGGACAGTAGAGTCTCATGGACTTTCCTGCCTGGACTGGCTTTGAAGTGTGATCCTCAGATCTCAGCCTTCTGAGTAGCTAGGATTACAGGTGTGAGCCACTGATGCCCGAATCTAGTAGTCAGTTTTTTAAGGACACTCATAACATAGTATTCTATGACCAATTTATTTGTATACCTAGGTCCTTTTCAACATAAAGGCAAAAGTTACAACAGCCCTGGGAATTGTTGCTTTCTAAAAAGCACCAGCTTTTTCCTGTATTCTCAGTACCATAACATTGCCTGGCACCAAGTAGATTTTTCCTGAGGATTGACTGAATGATGTTTCCTCACTTTTTCAAGCATTTCTTTCCATTTTGATTTCTCTCTTTTTTTCTTTCTTTTTGCCTTCAATATATACCCTTATGCTGAATTTCTGAAGTACACAGAGTGAGAAATTGGCAGTTAGGAAAACAAAGATAAGAACATGAACAGACATTAGTTCAATGTGACTCCTGCTTTTGCATTCTTTAAAGCCTTTCACAAACTTTCAAATATTTAAAGCACAAATAGTCATTATGAAAAGAGATGATTCAATATTTGCATATTACCCTAAAAACAAAAGTATGATAATATTTGGCCTGGTAAATGTTCTAAAAATAATAAAAAAGACATTTGTTCAAATCCTCTAGCTTGACACTTTGTTGTATTTTTCAAAGAAGGGAGCAAGCCAGATATCTTCTATATGTCTTTGTGAACTTTGAAGGTAAATAAAAATGTTGCTAATTAAAGTCTTGTATGTTGATATTTAGCTGACATTATTAGCTTTGTCAAGTAATATTTATGGCACAATATGTTTTGTGTCTGTAATATGTAAATACAGTAGGCTTAATACATTAAAATACATAATGTTATTTTAAATAACTGTAAATGTCATTTATGTGTACTCAAGTCACATTATTGGGTTTTATGCTTTCTTAACGATAAGACAACAATTATAACATGTCTAAGTGCATTCTTTCTACTAAGGGAAGATGATTTGTTCATTTTGCAATAATTCTAACATTTGCAGTAAGCTCTAGTCACACTCAGTCTGATCCAATGTGCACGTTTTATACAATTCTACAAATAATGAACAAGTAAAAATGCTATTACTACTTTTCAATATTGTTCATTTTTATTTTCTTCTGTTTTATATTTTTATTGAAAACGTTGCTTTGGTTTAATATGTTTATGTCAAGAAGGTATTATTTCATCTATGCAAAGTACAAAATAAAACCAAACCAAATTAAATAATATTTACATTTTTTTGTTTTTATTGGTAATGACTTATTGGTACTACTTATTTGGATCTGTTTTGCAACATTAATCAAGACTCAGGACTTATATTAAACATAATATTACAACAATGCATGAGCAGATATAGCATTCCTAATCCTGTTTGGTTGGTGCCTGGGCACAACTCATTGCTACATATTTTGCTAATATTCTCTATTTAGTTATCCAATACTTTATTTTAAATAAAAATCTGATTACCAAAGGTCCTTGTAGCTTATATATAATGATTATCTTAAGTATGATTAGGTTCTCTGCATTTAAAATTTTGAGCACTAAATAGAGGCATTGTAGAATTCTAAGGAAAGAAACATGAATCAGGTGTGTTGAGAGCACTCTGACATATACATACCTTTGACAGTGATCTGTGCTATTGCTTCAATGACACCTAGTGTTGACATGGCAACACAGGTATAATTTGCTGACTGTCTTACATCATTCAGTTCTAAGACATTTCTCCCAATAGGCATGTCATCTTCAGGTGTCAAATCTTCTGCCCCCAACATCCACTTCACATAAGGCATTGGTGACCCCACTGCCACACAGGTGATATTAACACTTCCACCTGGCATGATTTCATGATTAGTGGGTGGGATAGAGAATCTTGGTGGGACACGGCGAACTGGAATGAAACACAAGGAAGATGATGACATATACAAGGCAAGGAAAAGAGTGGCTTATTAAACACATGACATGCACTGTACAAACACAATTAAACAATTGAAACATATTATGGCTTGTCCAAAAACAAAACATGAAGAAAAACCGTGGATAACACAGACCATACTTGTATGGTCTATGTATACACAGAAGACTTCATTTAGTTTAATCATTGATATCTTAGACACATTCATAGAAAAGTCGATTCAGACCTACAAGGGCCCCACAAAAAATACTATCTACAAACTAACAATGCACAAACATCATGCATAAGAGAAACACACAAATAAACATATACATGCATGCATATAACAATGATTCTATGAATGCATGTATATGCAGAAGGGAAGCTTGGAAGGTCACCAGCAGGTTTTACATTGCCTATCAAAACCAACATCAGTGCAGTGAACTTCCAGGAGATATAAATTTAATTATGAGATCACATTGTCACATCTGAGCCCTGGAAAATGTCACCTAGGGTACACTGAAAGTACATTTTTTCAATTTGCTTTTGGCTTCAAGGGTGAATGCAGTCTGAAAAATCTCATACTGACAATGGAACAGACACAGAGATATACATATATATACATATATGTATACATAAGTACATAGATACATATTGGCTTATAGTCACAGAAGAAGAAACAAACCAATACCAGTAGAGATACTGGATTGAGTCATTCATGCAGAGCATGCACAAGATGGAATCTCAAGACCCATGCTAAGATAATGGGAAATGGCTGGATTCCAAGACAACAAGGACAATAGAAACATAATGGAGAAACAGCACTAAACACAAAGGGAGAGAAAAAGGAACAGTGATTAAGACAGAGACTTAAGGGATGACACGGTTGAAAATGATCAGGTATTAAGTTAGCTGAGATTGTTAAAGGTAAGCATAGTAAATTCAGAGAGAAGAATGGACATTTCATATTCAGAATTCCACTAGGTTTGTAATTTATTATTAAAAGGACATCAATGACTACAAAAATCTTATATGAGGCTTTTAATGCCTACATTCCAAACAAAGGACACTGGATCATCAACATAGAGCCAGACAAAGACATTAACAGAAGTGATCATATTAAAGCAATATAACACAGAAACAATTACCAAGCAGTTATAGTTCAGTGCTCCTGCTTCAGATAATCTGTATATTTATGTAAGTTTAAACATACACATGTTTTGGACATGGTAGAAAAATAATTAACGAGACAAATACGTTTCATCTTGGACTGGTTTTTTGATGAAATATTATACTAGGGGATTTTTTTTATCAAAGGAGTAATCTTTAGGAGTATACCTTAAATATAGATAATAAATTGATTGTCAAAATTATATTAAAAAGACAGAGAGATTAAAAAAAACCCTTTTAGCTCCCCCCCCCCCAAAAAAAGATAATCTGTCTGAAAACTCTGGCTGCACTTAAGGATGACATAAACTTCCGTTGATATGAGATGGCTCACTGCAATGGCCTCATGGGAAAATGATACTCATGGGAAAAGAAGAGAACATTAAGCATGCCTCCTGCAGCCCATCCACAGAGGTTACTCAAACAAGCAGGAGCCAGTGTAGACAATTCCGAAGTGTCCAAGAACACATCGAGAAAAATGGAGGAGAGTTTAGTCTTCATGCGTGGGATTAGAGGAACACTATAAAACATCATTCTGTGAAAAGCAGGCATCCTTAGAAGACAGAAATTAAAGGTGGGGTAGGACATGGGAGGAGTGGAAGAGAGAGGAAAGCAGGAACACTGACCAGATTCACTGTACCTTAGAGAGTTAATTGTTACCAGCTATCATGCACCCAAGTACATTCTTTCTCATCATGCAGCACCGTTAGCCACTATCAGCAAGCAACAGAAGCCATGGCCAGAGCATTCTCTGCTAAAACATACCCATGAACCAAAAAAGAAGACCACAATGCAGCTACATTCATTTCATTTGTATTCTTTGTTATTGGTTTAAGTAATAGTTTTGTAAGGTGGGTAAAAAGTAAAAAACACACCAACCTTCTCGCAGCTCTGAGGGATGTAGGGGGTTTGATGCAGAACACAATGAAATGAGGAAAGGAGAAAAACAAGGGAAACACAGAGAGAGTAAAAAGGCCATATCAAGGCTTTCAACTGCTACTTGAACATCTTTTATTTGGTCTAGTTCATCTGCCTTACTGATACTGGAGAAGTTAGCAATACCTCATAGACTAACATGGCCTTAGAAACAATAACTAGCATCATTTTGAAATTTTTCCATGAAAGAAGGTCCACATGCCTCATGCAGCAAAGGTGGTCTCCATTGTAAAGAAAAAAATGGATCAAGGGCTCTCGAAGAATTGGGAGAAGAACACGGTCTTTATTTCCCCCGCCCAGACCCCATAAAAAGAAAAGAATAAACAAAAACATCCCCAGGGAAACAAAATTATCTCTAACAAAAATTTCAAAATCAAGCTAGATATTTGCTCAAGGGATCCCCATTCTATGTTAACTTAAAAACCCAGTCTTTTATCCATCCCACCCACCCATGCCTTTTGTATTTATTCAGATGTGCAGACCCAAGATAAAAAGGTTTCCACTGAACAAAAATTATATGGAAGTACTTCCTTTTATTGCTACCTGAGAAAATATGAATGTATTTTTATAATTCACTCTTATTCCAAGGACAATGAATATTAATGCTAAAATATAGTGTTACATGATGATCTAAAGATTAAAAGTTTCACTACATCTTAATACTTTAAATAAATATATGTAAAATATATTTAAACACACCCCTAGATGCACATATAAAATACTATGTGTTGGTTATTAAGACAGTAAAAACAGGATAGAATTGTGCTATCTCCATTAGCATCTGTATTTTATTTCATTTCTAAATTTAGCAATTTTCCCCTCAAAGCTCAGTAGTAAAGGTCATAAAGACATAAACACCTTTATGCTTGGACTTGTACACAGAACTGATTAGTAGCACACCAAGCAATTATTTCAAGTTTGGTAAGGAAACATAAGAGAAACAACACAGAAAAAAATAGTAGAAGAGAAAAAAAGGAGAAAAACCTCAAACCAATGCCAAGCACAGTTCAATCAATGCACTCAAAATGGAAATCAATTTTTTTTAAATGCAAATATACTTACAAACCTCAGGGCAGATTACGTTCTCAAGAGTTCTCTTGTTTTTAAAAAACCGACAGATTTTAAGATTTTTTTAAACTTTTCTATTTACTAAAACGCTTCAGCTACTGGAACCATTACCAAATCTACTTATTACATGCTGCCATCCTCACAGAGACCCTGCGAATATGTCAGTTCCCCCTGAGACTTAATGGAGAAGCTACATCAGGGTTATGTCATTCCTACCTCTGACATATAAATTGGCAGGGGCAGAGTAGCGAGTGCCTGCGCTGTTCGTAGCAACACACTCATATTTTCCTTGGTCAGATTCTTCACTCTGTTCGATCTGAAGGGCTCCTGTGCGGATATAAAATATATTGCCAACAAGATGGTCAGAGGAGGTTTTCGCCACTCGCAAAGCTAAACCTCTTAACAATATGAAAAGCCCTGCAAAGCGAAGGTCCGCTCAGCGTCGATTCAATCTCTCGCTAAGTTGTACAGACAGAAAATGATGCGATGAGAAGAACATAGAGAGATTATTTTTATTTTACATCATCAATGCTAAGCATAAGAAACAATATCTCTTTTCCCAAGCAAGAATTCTAGTCATAATTAACACTCTTATTTCCTAGACTAATAAAATGAAGATGGGTGAGACTGCTTCAAGAAAGTATGGCTTTTAAATAAAACAAAATATTAATTTTTTTTGTTTTGTTTTGTTCCATTTTGATATCAAAAGTGGTGCCAAAGATAGGTACGCTCAAAAAAAAGGAAAAACAGTCTGCGTTTTCAAGAAAGTCTTCTGCTGAAGAAAGCCAAAAATACGCAGCGCGCATAAAAAAAGAAGGCTGCACAAAGCAAAAACTATTAAAATTAGTCATTATCAATTATGAAAATATTACTTAAAGAAACAAAACTCCCTTAAGACATGCAGATTTTTAAGAAAAGAAAGACAGTTTGCCACAACTTACAATCATGTATTACATTTGCTGAAAAACAAAGAGTATTTGCATTAGAAGTTTTTTTTTTTCTTAAAAAGTTAAAAATCACGGCTTAGACCAGCCAGGAAGAACCAACCAATCACTGCTTGAGGACCTCCAGGCGGATCCCCTAAAGACACCCATCAAAATCCACCAGTGGGATTAGCAGTGTGGTGTCACAAAACCCCAAGAAAAATACAAAAGAAGAATTACAAAAGGAATAAACACTGAGTCAAAGTATGAAAAACCAACAATATCACATAGACCACCAAGAAATACTGAGCACCTTGTTTCCATAGCCTGAAGGACAGAAGATCCAAAAATCCAGAGACGAGTAATCCAAGAAAAAAAAGAAGTAGAGAAAAAAGCATTGCTGTCAGATTGTAGGCGAGTGGAGGGGTCAGGTGGAAAGGGGGAGTCATTCTTTGACTTTTAAGACATTAAGAGAAAAAAGAATTGAAGAACAAAAGCAAAAACCTTGTGAAAGATAAAGACAAAAAGCAGAGGGTCCAGGCTGTCTTCTGCATGTCTGCCACTGTTCTCCAGACCGCCTTGGCTTTGGTCCAGAAAAAAAGAACAGCTAAGGAAGAAAAAAAAAATGATCTTTTTTTTTTTCTCCAGTTGGACAAAAAAAAAAAAGGAAAAAGAAGAAAAAAAGAGACAAAAACAAAAAAAAAAAAGAAAAAGAAAAGAAAAAAAAAGAAAAAGAAGAAGAAGAGAAGAAGAAGAAAAAGAAAAAAAAAGAGGGACAGATGGTACGCTGTGACTGGTCTGTGGTCAAAAGACCTGGATATGCTTTCTTTGAAGCATATCACAACGGAAATAATTGTTTTCATAAAGAAAGAAATGAACAAAACAAAGAGGAAAAAGGGAAAAGAAAAGGAAAGTCCACAATATGAGGATCACGAATCATAACCAAACAGTACAAAGGGGGAAAATAAATCAAGTTGATGGACATTATTGGAATGGTTTGAAAACAAGACAAAGATGAGAGGGATGAGAGGACAGGAAGAATGAGTAAGATCATTCTGTGAACGTTAGGTCGGCACTCTTACCTCTTATTGGTGTACCACCTGGGTGGATAATATGAATGCAAATAAGATTAGAAAGAAGAAGCATTAGTACGAGAAGAAGGAGGCTAGGGCTGGGGAGAAGAATTAAATTAGATTTACAGAATTAAATAAGGTCTTAAAAGAAACTTGAATTACTATACTGGTAAAACAGGAATATATTAGGTAGTATTATTAGATCATCAAAAAGCAAGTTGCATTATCCCACAGAGGGCAAAGACTATAATAGGCAGCATTGCCTTTCTCAGAGAAACAACTGAGTACCTAGGTCTGGGGTCACTTAGGGTTAGAACTCTGACTTATATGTTTCATATCCATAAAAAAAGGACTATGCAATATTTTAAAAAGACATAGTTTAGGAAGATATTGGCTAAGCTATTTAAGTATATATATAGTTATGCATATATATATACACCATCATAGGAAACACTAAGGACTGACTGGAAACAAATACTGTTGGTTGGATATCATATGCTAGCTACTATGCTACATTTGTGTGATATAACTTGTGTACTATTTTAGTTTTTTATACAGTGTTCTTACAATAATAGTTTTGTGGAGGTGTGCAAGTGCGCGCCACTATGGAGCTCTGGTGTCTACACTGACAGTTAGTAAAATGCATGCCATGCATTTTATTAAAATTAATAGTAATAATAGTAATCTGCATATGGAAATTAGTGGGGGTGAAGTGCGCTTCAGAACTAAGCACTTACCAATAGATTCTGGAGATTTAAATACGGAGAGAAGAAAGACAGCATAAAAATATTATTATATTCCTTATAATTTGGTACAATTTTTTCAGAGTTAAAGCTTTATTATATTAAATCATCTATGTTACATGTGAATAATTACTTCTTTATTTACAAAAACAGAATGCTAATCTACACAATTCTGCTGACAACAAGCAAAAAAAGGCAGTTAACAAGACGCTTTAACATCACAGGACAGGTCAAAAGCCGAGAATTCTGGGAAGACAGGCAGTTAAACAACTTAGAATTTTTATCAATATGATTACCAATGTTACCACAAACAGCTTATTAGTATATGTCCCTGAGAACTTACCTAGGGAAAGGCTATAAAACTTAAGATATTTAGAAGGATCTCTATATTTAATCTATAGAGAGCAAAGGAATAGACTCGGGGAGGGGATTGGGAGGGGGAAATGGGGTAAAAAGAGAAAACAGCAACAGCTGGAATCTATACCAAAAGCAGACTTCTGTAGATCCAGTCAACAGAGGGTTCAAAACCTTGAGTGTGGGAACACACTACTGTGGCTAGTGTGTGGACAATGCTCACTCATATATAATATGCTCACTCAAATAGAAATACAGGATTGGTGACTTGAAAAGGACTTAAAAATACATCTGGTTTTCATGAGATAACGTTTCTATGGTTTATGTATTAGTGAAAAGAAAGCAGATGTGCCCACTTACTAAACCTTGGTACTTTTGGATGAGTTCAAATGCAGAAAGATAGCCGAAAACACACTTTAATAAAGTTAAATCATTTGTTCTTGTTTGATAGGAACATTTGGTTTCTGAATGGATATAACCATTGGAACTCCTTGCAAGTTCTGAACGAAGTCCAATGTTGAAATAAATTTGTTTCAAAAGAAAACAGAGAAAGAAGAAAGAAAGAGGAGAAAATGGATTCATCAAATACTGCAGAAAAGCAGTAATTCAAAATATACTAAAACTACAGTCACAGCAGTGAGCAATGTGGATTGAACAGAAGCTGCAGAAGACAGAGAGAAGAAAGACCATGTCAGGTCATGACATCACACACAGACAACACATTAAATAACAGAGAAAGAGAAGAGGGAGGAAAATCAATACCTAGAACTCAAAAACAGAAATAAAATTAAAAATTTTAAAAAAAAGTAAGAGAAAGATTAAAAAAAAATTCTTTAGGAGTCAATAGAAACAGTAACAAGACCCTACCTGATCGTAACTGCTTAATACGACCATTGTTGTTGCTTGTGTCGACAGGTAAGAAATCTTTAAACCAAGTGATTTCTGGATCCGGATTACCACTGGCTGCACAAAGCATGGTGGCAGTGCGTGTACGCTCTACCACCTTTAACTGTGGGCCCATATCAATGGTAGGAAAGCCCCTAGGAATCTGGTCCTCTGAAAGACAAATAAACAATACAAAAATTATGTTCAGTCAAAGGCCCTAAATTCAATTTTCCATAAATCTCTTATTTGACCTGATTCAGAATTTATTGAGAACCTATTATAAATAAGGCACTATGGCACTATGAGATACATTCTCAATGTCTATTATCGAGTCTCAGAATAAACTACCTCTGTAGAAGGATGGAACTTATCAGGTGGTCAAGACTGTCATGAGGTAATTCATACAATTCTCTTTTAAGAGTTCTGAGGGACAAATAAAAGTACTCGGCTCTGGGCCCAGTGAGACCTGAGAAGAAACTTTGACTTACAATGGGCCTTTGGAAAGAAATCAAGTCGCCCAAGTTCAAAATGAAGGAACTTAGAAAGATGGCAATGTCCTAAGTCTAGGTATTGATATAATATTTTTACTGGGTGTAAAAACATGCAATCCAACCAGGCCAACACAGGGATTGCAGTAAAGAGTGAATCAAGGGAGCAGTATTCCAAGCAAGTATTCCATGATGACATGTTTTTATTATAACTTTCAAATAAAACTATATAGGCTTGCTCCTTATATCCATTGTTTTTCCTTAACTGGTGAAAATATTTCACCAGCTAAGGATTGAAAATATTTTGAAAAATTGTCTACACTAAAAAATGTACATGGGCTGGGAAGGTGGCTCAGTGGTAGAGTGCTTGTCTTACATGCATGAGGCTCTGGGTTTGATTCATCAACACCACATAAGCATAAAAAGCCAGAAGTGGCGCTGTGGCTCAAGTGGTAGAGTGTTCGCCTTGAGCTGAAGAACTGAGGAACAGCGCTCAATCCCAGAGTTCAAGCCCCATGATGGACCAAAAACAAAACAAAAATAAAAATAAAAAATATACAGACATTTTTCTTGCCATTATTACCTAAACAACATAATATTAGAACCATCTGCATAATATTCACATTGTACTATGTTACAAATAATCTAGAGAACATTTAAAGTATAAAAGAATGTACAGTTATATATATATATATATATATATCATCTTATGTATATAAGACATTTGAGTATCTACAGATATTATTTTGTCTCTCTGTTTCTCTGTGACTCTTTCTCTTCTTTTCTTCTTCCCTCCCCTTATATCTCTCTCTGTGTATATGCATGCCCAAAACTACTCATATATTTAGAAATAACTATGTGCATTTTTCAAACAAACGTAAAGTTCAACTTGAATAAATTCCTTGTAAGAAATTTAATTGATTATAAAATAGTCTAGTAGTGCTTTACCAACGAATAATTACTATTTCTTATTTCTGACAAAAATAAATTCCGAAAAGCCTATAGCACTTTTAGTAATTAAAAAATTGAAACTCACTTTGTACAGCTCCTTAAAAATAACAATTAAGAAACCTCAACCCCTCCCCCCCCAAAAAAAACAAAAACAAACAAGTCAAGTTTGCTGAATTTTCAACCTCAAATTTATCCCATCAACTTTTCTTTATAAACATGAAAGCTTCTCTAGATAACAAAGCTTGATCAATTATAGTTTACTTAAATGCCACAAATGTGTTACTGAAGAGTAAAATTTTCAAAAAAAAAAAAAAAGACCAAAGTTTTCAGAACAACAGTCCTGGATTATAAGAGAAAACCGATGAACTAATAAGTCAAAATGTAGGCTTTTGGTCTCCTTTTGAGCAGGAACAAAGTTATATAATTTCTACCATCTGCCTTGAATGAGTCGAAGATGCTATCAAAACTCAAATTTAACACTTGAGCTTAGAAGATTATTTCAAATAAATAAATAACACAAAAATAGATTTTTGAAACAGTCCACACCAATAAGCTACATTTTATTTAAGCTGATGATGTGTCTCTGCCAGGGAGACAGCATCTCTGTGTATGCAAATGTACATCCATCCTCAGCCAAGCAGAGTACTTCAGCGGACGAGTGTCAGTGATCTTGGTAAAGAGTGGAATTTCAAGATGATGTTTCGAGTCTCCAAGGGAAAGTTCAATATTAAAAATGGAACAAGGAGTAGTATCTTGCAAATTAGGCTATGCAGATTTAAATAATCTATTCCACTTGAATTTCATCAGGCTGTGCTTTATGTCCTTAAAGCTTTTGTCAATATATTTACATATACAGTATATGTATATTGTTGTTGGAGGAAGCAAGGTGAGAAAGATAAATGGCTGCTATTTCACAGAAATGTTATCATTAAATTTCAGCATCAGTGACATAAAATACTTCAAAGTATAATGATAATTTACCTCATCAATTACAGTGCTGTCCTCATACAGTTTGTTAAATAGCTCTTAGATTTTGATGTTATTTTCTACTTTTAAAGAAGCCAGGTAAAGTTACTGATGATGATGATAATAATAATAATAATTAATAATAATAATAAAATCACCTTGGGATTTCTGAATGGTTTCTATATTACCCAGGGCATTCTAAACTCCCTACTGGTGTTGAACTACTAGTTACCATTACCTGCATAAATAGTGCTCTGTTATTCATTTTCCTCTACAAATTCCTCTCACAGAACAACAGAGCCAATATTCAGGGCTGCTTAGTAGCAAGTGTCAAGGCTTAAGATTGTTGAACCACTTACTGAAGGCTCTTACCAAGGAAATCTAAACTTAATAACCATTTATAAGAAGTGAAGTTCTCACCTTGGGGGTAGCTGAAAAAATTGACTTTTGTGCCCTCTGAAAGTAATCTAAAACAGTGTATGACCTTTCCTTTTCCTCATTGGCTCATACAGAACACTCCAGAGCCTCTTTCCCATATATGCCAATGTACAACAAGATAATCTTTCTTGCATACTAATTGGACAGAGAATGTAAAAAGCATTCCATTCTTATTTTTAATACGAGTAATTAAATTCTATCCATCCCCCTCTTTGCACAGAAGCTTTTTGAATGCACTTTCTTCATTAAATTTTCATGAGCAACATCACAATGTAAGAGATTCAAATAGCCAGAGCTGTTACAGGTTGACAGTTGTGGCTCCTTTCCAATTTGACTGTCAGGTATTTGGCAATAAAACTCAGTATTCAACATAAAATGAACTGTAGAAATAATGAATTTTCTAATTGGAATGCTTATCTCAGTGGGTATACTTTAGAAGATGTTAATTGCTTTTTTTCACCAGCCTTACATTTATTAGTGATTTATATAAAACTACCTTGGCCATTTGATAACGTCAACTTTGACAGCTTATCAAATGAATAGTACTAGGATCTAGGGAATCTAACCAATACCCTCGCTACATTAACCAAATACACTTTCATGGGTAAAAATCAGCTAATAGAAATTAGCAAATTTGTCAATACATTCATAGTTTTCAACTTTTACATGAGGTGAAAAGAAAAACATTTTGTCCTATTCATTAATGTGCTCATTAAGCTTTAAAGTACTTCACTTACCACCGTTCCATATTAATATCCAATCATGCAGAATTAGCTACTAATTCATCCACAATTTAAATCAGACTTGACCTTCATGAAGCTATTTGGTCTGTCATTTTGAGAGGCCATTAAAGGGCAGATGACTACCTATTGTGCTTAGTGAATCGGAGAGGCATACATATATTGTTTGGAATGGCAGCTATAAAGACTTGGAAATAGAGCCCATTCTTTGAATCTGTTTATATCTTAATGAAATATGCTGATATGGAGTTTTCAGTTCCATTAAAGAAAAAGAGAAATTTACATCACCATTTTACAGAGTTAACTTTCATTGCTCTTCAACTTGTTAACAAGTCATGACCTTCTCTGGACTTTAAAGGTATCTATGATGAAAATGTCTGTCACTACTTTGAAGAGAGTCTTGCCTTAGATATCTGTGAATGATCAAGTAATAGCTTTTGCCTAATTTGTTCAGTTCAGCTGCTTTCATTTCTCATCCATAAACAATTTTAATGATGACTTTATATTAGCTTCAAGTCTACAAATACTGTCTCATATTTGAGAATAGCTCTAGGATGGCCCTTTTTGCTTGATCCTACTAGAACTTATACAGAATAAATACAACAATATGAGTCCTTTGACTTTATTCCTAAGTGAGTTAAGGACGTTTTCACTGAAGGTCATGGCCTTAGAAAAAAGTAATACAAGGTTATCAGATTTACCACCAATATATTTAAGAGCAAAATCACGTCATTCAATAGTATGCTTCTGCAAGTGCATCACTGAATGATTTGATAAGTGTACCTGGACATTTAGACATCATTAATAAAACAGGTCTTGCCAAGGATGGTGGTACAATAAAACAAAATCAGAATTTGGAGGAATAAACAGGTTTTCCTCTTGGAGAATTTGTCCCTTAAAGTAATTCTTCTGAGTGCTGAACAATTAATAGTGGGTTTTCTTTCAAAGATCCCCAATAGGCATTACCAATAAACACCTTATTATGGTCAATATACATGTAAATTAATAAAGCTCTTAAAATGTAGTAACTTTATGTGCTGTTGTTTTTTGTTTATTTGTGTGTTTTGTTTTTGTCAGTTGTGGGGCCTGAACTCTGGGCCTAGGAATTGTCCCTGAGCTCTTCAGCTCAAGGCTAGGGCTCTACCACTTGAGCCACAGCATCACTTCTGGTTTTTTCTGCTTATGTGGTGCTGAGGAATTGAACCCAGGGCCTCATGTGTACAAAGCAAGCACTCTACCACCGAGCCACCTTCCCAGCTCTGTTTAATGTTCTTAAAGGTCCTCAGTGCTCAACAAATACTCAAAATTGGATGTTGAGAATGACACCAGTATTTCTGGGCTCCCTTAGGAGACAACACAATTCCTTATGGCGTTCATTGAAATAGCTATTATACATTTGACCTCTAAATGAGTATCAGCACATCGGGAGGTACAGAATAATCTTTAGAATCCTATTTTATTTTGTACCATATCTTATCTTACCTTCATTTTTATTGGCACTGGGAGTGACCATTTGGCTTCATACTTACTTAGCTAAGCATTCTTCCACAAGAAGTATGCCCCTCCCCAAACTTTGCTTCTGAGATAAGGTCTCATTAACAGTGCTTGGGTTTGCTTCAAACTAGAGATAATCCTACCTCTGCCTCCCAAGTAACTAGCATTACAGAAAAAGTCACTCCCTAAACTTAATTTTTTTTAAATATATGAAGTAATATTTGGCTTATAGGCTCACAAAATGACTGTTAATGAGTGTTTATTTTTACAAGTTTTAGATTTATTTAGTCAGCAAAGAATTTTGATCCCTTGAGATGTTCAACATGCATAAGCTTTTTGATTTTGTTAAATTTACTGTAGCTTCTTCATGGGAAATACTAACAATTTAATTCTTGATTTCTTCTTTTTGGCTCTATTGGTATAGGTTCCTACAAATTAAAATTGGAACCACATGGCAAAATCTTGTATGAACACAATGAAACTCATTTTAAAAAATAAAATATATTTTACTCAGTCTCTAGGGAAAAAATGGGTTTCTTGGCATTTAAACGCATTATTGCATGTTGAAGAGGACATTGTGTCAACTTTTGCTGACAGGAGCAAGAGTTGTATGTCCTGGCTACCTTTTAAGGTTTAGGGGTATATGATATAACTATGCAAAGAGGAAAGTAATTTTTCTTTGAGTGGTGAAAGGACTGAGTGGGGAAATTTCTATTATCAAAAGAAAAAATTAAAAATGTCAGACTGATAACATGTTTTGTTAAATTAAAGTAGTAATCTTCTATGTAACATAAAGCTAATGTATTTTTACATTTAAGAAGATAGGCAAAAATTAGAATATGTGGAAAAATTAGAAAATGTGTTGATATTAAAAGATCAAATTAAATGATTAAGTAACAACACTTATGAAACATGGTATTTGTGGGTAAGTTGCATTGTATATTGAAAAATTTGAGCCTGTGAGAAATTAATTCTTTTAAGAAAACCCATAGGATAAATCAATAGATGGCAAAAACCATTCTATAAATATTTACCGAAGGCCTCTTTTTTGTCGGATTGGGCCACACACTGACTATGAACTAATCTAGAGACTCTATGTTGTTACGATTTGATTGTATCATCAAGATAATTCAACTCTGTGAGAATAATAATAGTACTTCTTAGGACTGGATGAGATAATACATTAAATGTGCCTACCACTGCCTGACACTTGTGACTTGCGTCTAGTAAAATGCTAGTATATAACATACTTACTTTAAGCCAAGATCCAGCAATACATATAACTAAAAAAGAGGTGTGTAGTTCAAAGTTTGGTATAACAAGGGCTGTGACAATAAGCTCCAAATAAGAAAACAGTCCACAGCAAATCCTGTAGAATAGAGATTATGTAGATATGCAAGTGTATTTAGAAAGCCAGATCCTTGCCAAGTAACCTCTTCAAAATTCATGAAGGTCCTCATTTCTCCTTTTGAAAACAAGAGCTTTTGTGTTCTTTGATTAAACAACCGAGTAAATAAAGGATTATAATCCATATTGTCAAATGATTTGTCCCAAAAACAAATTTAAAAAGTGGTTTTAAATATTTGGGATAGCAAAGCTATATTGTGAATGACTTTTGTTTGTTAGTTTTTATTATTCAGACAAAAAGAATTAAGTATAAATTCTTCAGAAAGGAGGTCACATTAAAAAGCCAATATGACTTTTTGATGATACATCTACATGACCTAATAGATGACACATGTTTTCTAGATCTAAATAAAACTAGATCTAAAAACTAGATCTAAAATAAAACTAGGCATAATAACATTTACAAGACTCAATGCATTTATGGACAAACAAACTGACTAAAGGAAGCTATATTTAGGGGAGGACTCCAAAGGCCTTAACTCTTTTTTTTTTTTTGTCAGTCGTGGGGCTTGAACTCTGGGCCTGGGCGCTGTTCCTCAGCTTTTCAGCTTAAGGCTAGTGCTCTACCACTTGAGCTACAGTGCCACTTCCATCAAAGGCCTAAACTCTTATGAACAACTAAAGTACTTTTATGTCAAAACAAATACCAAGAAGTACAAATTTTGGGGGTGGGGTAGTCAAGATCTAAACAGGAACAGAAACAGGAAGGGTGAGCAAATGTGGTCATTACATTCAATGTACACTATGTAAAAAGATGAGCTATGTATCATATGGATAGGGACAGGAGGTGGAAAATGGAGAATGATGGAGTGAACACAAAGCATTGTACTTATCACCTGACTTAGGGAAGTAATCACTGTGTGTAACTACTTAACAATAACAAAAAAACATTTACGTAGAAAAAATTGTAGATAGGAGTATCAGTACATTTCCATACAATGTTCTTTGATTATATTGATTTTGACTATTAAAATGATTTTTAAAAAACATGAAGCCAAGTATCTGTGCTTCATGCTTGTAATAATGTCTGCTCAGGAGGCTGAGATCGGAGGATCACAGTTTAAAGTGAGTCTGGGCAGGAAAGTATATGAAACTCTTATCTCCAATTAAGCACTCAAAAAGCCAATGTCGTGTACCACTTTTTCTTGATCCATTCACCTACTGAGGGGCATCTAGGTTGGTTCTCTATCTTAGCAATCGTAAACAATGCTGCGATAAACATCATTGTGCTGGTGCTTCCATCAGAAAGAATGGCACTGCCCAGTTTGTAAGGAAATGGAAGAACTTAGCAAAATTAAGTGAAGTAAGCCAGACCCAAAGAAACATAAGTTCCACTGTCTCCCTTATTTGTAATAATTAGTATACATATAGGATAATCTTAGCAGATGAGTAGAATACCTCAATATCTATGTACATATGACCATATAAAATGATGCTAAATTAAATGAACTCCAAGAACTAGACACAAGAGGTTTTTGTTTGTTGTTGTTGTTCTCAATGTACTATGTAATTTCGTTATTCTTTTGTGTATTTCCCCCTATGGTTTTTTCCCCTGTTGTCACTGCATTTGATTTTGGTACCCTGGGTATTGTATATACATTTATCTGAAATAAGGGAGGGAAGAGGAACAACAAAATGGTGAGACAAAGGACAAAGTGGGAAACTATGTAAAAGCGATACTCACAAGACAATATATTGGAAATGATCTATACAACTTGGTGGGGGGAAGGAAGGAAGGAGAAAAAATGAAGGAAAGGGTAACAAGTTAGACAAGAAATGTAATCACTACCTTACTTATGTAACTGTAACCACACTATACATCATCTTGATAATAAAGTTTTTTTTAAAAAAGAATACAACATCAGTAACAACAAAAAGCCAAAGGGAGAGCTATGGCCTAAGAGGTAGAGTATTACCTTTGAGCAAAAAGCTCAGGGACAGAGCCAAGGTCCTAAGTTCAAGCCGTAAGAAAGGCAGAAGATAAAAAGTAAAATAAAAAGGGTGAAGCCAGTATTTTTCCACATTCAGAAAACAACTTTGAACAAAATAACTGCACAATGTCCTCACAGGCTAACATAATGGTCCCAGTAATCGTTCAGCACTAAAGAGCCAATCCACATCCATTAGAGAATGGAATTTAGCAAGAACATCATATTGGACTAATGAGCCATTTTACAAACTACAAAGTGCTATGATGACCACTTCTCTAAAATACAAATGTTTGAGCCTTTTCAAGGTTCTTTGAAGGTAGAAATATGTGTTTGCATATTTTCATTTTTAACAGACATATAAAAACTAAACAACATTGTTTAAACTAAAAATTGAATTAAAATTAAATTACTTGTTTGACATGAAAAATGGAGTAAAATAGTCTTTTATTTTTATATTTGGTGTTTTATATTTTTGTGTTTTATTTTGTAACATTTTTGTCTTGCCAACTTCTGCTCTTCAAACAAATAGTGATGAGTTCTTAATTAGATTAGAAGCATAATATAATGGAATATTTAGTCATCTTTCTTATGTAAAAAGGATTGGACACTAATATACCATGGGAATTTTTAAGATATGCAACATTTTTAAAATGTACCTCTTGATATACATCCATTGGCTACTTTGTGCATTTATCATTGGTTTTAGGTATAGATAGAATGTTTCCATGTCTGATAGCTAAGTCAAAGCCCAACAAGATAAGCACCAGGAAAATGATTCTAGTAAGAGAGAGGGGAAAGTCAAGAGGAGATGGAGAGAAGAATAAAGTGGTGAAGGAGGGAAGAACATATTCAAAATTAAGAAAAGTTAGGGAGGAGGTGGGTCAAAGGGGAATGAAAATGTTGAAGGGGTGATGCAGACTAAGATGCATCATATTCATAAACTGCTTTGTTACATGGCAAAAACATTCAATACATGCCATACAAATTTTAGAGAACTGAAGAAAGAGGTAGGTTGGGAAACGTGCGTGAGAGTATTGAAAGGGGTGACCTTGATAATGAAGTACTGTAGAAACTGTTTTGTTGACTGGCAACTCCTTTGTACAACTACTTAAAGATAATGTATGTTTAAAGGAGGAAAAAAAGTGACAACTGTAATCCTAGCTACTTAGGAGGCTGAGATCTCAGGATAACATTTTGAATAGGGCCCAGTTAGGCAAGTCCATGAGATTCTTATCTCCAATTAAGCACCAAAAATGTCAGAAGTAACATTATCACTCAAGTGGTAGAGCTCTAACCTTGAACAAAAAACAAGGTCAGTGTCCAGTCCCTGAGTTCAAGCTCCAGAACCAGTACATACACATACAAAAGTTGGATAAAAATGGAACATGATACAACAAATATTGATTATGAAGTAATTTTCCTAGAGGCCAACAATTTAGCATTGTTTACACCTCTGATTATTCTGTTATTTCTATCTAGTTATCCAAAAAGAACTCCAAATGACACCATTACCAGTGGAAAGTAGACTTAACATATCCACCCTACACATTTAAGTCACACAAGTGTCTCTGTAGTAATATAGGCCCAATATTGACTACCTGTGTTTAGGCGAGCAGACTGATCAGGGATTCAGAAGCTGGGAGGCAGAGGATTTAGTGGAAAGGCAATGAAGTTTCAAGCCTCCATCTTCTAGACAAACCATCTTACCAGGTTACAGACAAGATCAACTTTCTTTCCATAATATAGTCCATGAAGGAGAAAAAAAAAAACTTTTATATTTTCCGTAAACAGTGTAAATAAGGCATCTATTTTCTATATTCCAGATGGCAGCAGGGTATAATTTGTACTGTTTTGACATCATGACCATAATATTCAAAATCAATCTTCCTGCAAGTGAGTTGAGCAAGGGATTGAAAACAGAAAAATAAGGCAATGTGACAAAAGCTAAGTCAACTTTTCCTAGCAAAATTGAGCCATTAGGCTATTATCAAAACAATAGGCATATGAGTAAAATTGAAAAATATCATATAGAAAAAATATTGCTATTTATATCAAGGATTACTTTACCTCAGAAAGAGATTATCTAAAACAGAAGACAAATGTCAGTCCATCGAATATATTGCAAATGCAATACTTAATACATGTAAGATTTGTCATTCTAAAAGAAACTGTGAAAAAGATACAATGAATTTTTATTCCAAATTTCTCTTTGCAAGTTATCCTATACAGATGGAATGCTCATCTCACTATGGCAAGAAATCAATTAAATTTTATTTCGGAATGGTTTTAGGTATCTTTTAAGAGCGGTTACTGGGTACAAGAGTCTCCAATAATTTCTCATAGAATTAGCTATGTTAGACATGGAGAACTGGATATTGATAAGCTGATAGGAGTCTCATTAGCAGCTGCTAAATATTCAGCACAATAACCAGCTACCCACAAAGCCTTCTCAACTGAAATTCCATTTTATGAGTTATTCTCATATGTTGAGGAGTTTAGAAGGTATTTTTGGCACTGAATAAAGCAAACTTGTTTAGAAACATTGTGCATAATTATTCTACAAATTGCAAAGTAATGTAAACACAGAATACAAATCCCAATTAGATTATCAATTTTCTGAACATGGTAACAGAAAAGTCTCATTGCATTAGGTCAGTTAACCTATATGGAAATAATTAACCAAATATTTGGTTTAGCCAATGATTTCCATCTAAGTGATTTAAAATTAGAGACATCTACTACCTATCTACATTATTGATACCTGGATATAAGATAACTAAGTAAATGCTTAGGAATTAGGGTAGAATCTGTTTCATTTTTTGAGAATATATGTGTCTCATAATTCACAATGTGTAGAAATGTATATTGAGATATTATCATTTGTATTATTATTGGTTATACTATTAGTGTCATCACTTTCATTATATTAGCAATTTTTATAGAACTGAAGTTCAAATTTGTTTCTTGTTTT
Organism: Dipodomys spectabilis; assembly: GCF_019054845.1. Classification (NCBI taxonomy): domain Eukaryota; kingdom Metazoa; phylum Chordata; class Mammalia; order Rodentia; family Heteromyidae; genus Dipodomys; species Dipodomys spectabilis. Next base: position 20,862,728 of record NW_024870775.1, read on the forward strand.
TTAATAAATTATATTTTTATTGTTATTAAATAGTTTACAAAGGAGTTATCACTCAACAAATAAGTTCATAAGTAAAGTGCATCTTGATTGTTTCTTCTTTACACAGAAATCATAAAAAGGGTTGTGGGAGCTCTAGTGGTTTGAGTTACGTATTTTAAAAAAAGGGGTGGGGGTTTGTTTGTTCCTGGGCTCTAGTCTTTGTTAGTTCTGTAAAATTAGAGAACTCTTAACACATTATACAACAATAAAACTTAGCAAAGCCTCCAGTCTGCATCAGTATCTTGCAGTAAATGTAAATAAAGATTAAAAAAAATAAAAGTTGCGGGTGGCTCACGCCTATTATCCTAGCTACTCAGGAGGTTGGGATATGAAGATTATTGTTTGAAGACAATCTGGCACAAAAGTCTGTAAGACTCATATCTCCAATAAATTACTCAGAAAAAGCCAGAAGTGGCATTATGGCTCAAGTGGTAGAGAACTAGCCTTGAGCAAAAGCAGCTCAGGGACAATGCCCAGGCCGAGTTCAAGCCCCAGGACCAGCAAAAAATAAAAAATGAAAATTCCCATTTCAGTGTATACTTTGAATTTTCTTCCTCTTTTCTACTTACTAATGAAAGCAATATCATATTTAAAAGCAAATTTAAGGGGAAATTTGTTCATTAACTTTTGAAATATCAAAATGTTAACATTATTTACAGGAGGTGAGAGTTCTAGAAAATAACCCCAAAAGAAAAACAAAGAAAATGACCAAAAAAATGCCCCAAACCACCATCCAAAGTTACATGAGTAAAATTCTATCATTTTTACTACTAGATATAATAGATATCAAATGTCCATGTAAATTCCACAAGCTTCAATTTTTCCTTCGTCTATAGTTAACTCAGTGAGTTAGAAAGGAAAATACATAAAGAATTGTGGTCTTTATGGTTTCTAAGAGTAACTATAAATAAAAGAAAGAAAAATCATATGAGTATGAAGACATTTACATGTCTGCAGCCATATGTAAATAGAAGTGTCTATTTTCTTATCAAATTTTTACTTTGAAGTCAACATGGACATTCACCAAGAGAAGCCAAAATGATAAGGAGATGAGCTTTACGTGAGATAATCCTATGGAGATACATTTAAATCACAATGAGATAATCCTAGGGAGATACATTTAAATCACAAAGTGTTGGATACTGGGAGTTGTGGAATGAGTTGAGAATAAAACAGTATGAAGACCAGTTTTACAGGGTTTGGTGATAATCTGAAGGTTCATGATAAAAGAGGATTATCCAGGATGGTTTTCTGAGAATATATGAGAGATATGTATAATATATTTTCATTCATGTATTGCCTGTCTGAGCAATGTCATAAATTTGAGGCACCATGAAGTAGATACTATGCCTACAGCAAGGTTAGATTCTGACCAGGATAGTAAGCATCTCCCAATTGCATAATGAACCCACTTTTACCTAAAGAACGGACAGGAAGCTTATAAGATATTTGTCCTCTATGTGCTTTGTCTCAAGTGGAAGATAAGTAAGTTCTGTTTCTGCTTACACATGAGTTCAGAACTCCTAGAATGGAGTTGCCAGGGTTTTCCAAGGTACCAACCTAGAATGACAGGAGATATCCACACAATTGGCATCATATGTTTTTTTTTCCCAATCAGTAACTCAGTTCCTGAAATCTGAAACACAGATACACATACCAGAAGATTTCCTCTGTTCCCACGAAGAAACTCATGAAATACTAGAGCTTGATAGTCAATGGCTTAATGAATAAAAAGAACTTGAATTGTACTCTAACGAAGACACAGCATTAAGAACCCCCTTATAGATAACTCATGGTTGAGGCATTTCAAAATATGATGGGCAAATAAAAAAAATTGAGTTTCCATTGATAAGATACTACACAGCCACGGAATAAACCTTTTTCTGACGTATTAAACACAACCTAGAGATGCTCCCTTTCGTTGAGTTGCCATAGACTGACATATTGTTATAAATTCAGGAGACATGCAATCTCTAATGCTTAACAAACTGATGGGGACTTGACAAGAAAAGATGTTATCTTAGTCTTTAATTCACTGACAGATAAAGCAGACATATCCCACAGCTTCTCCCACAGTACATGTGAATGGTTTGATGTCTACTGTGAGTTTAATGCGCCTTCAATTGCCAGTGATGACGATGACGAGGCCGCTGGATAAGTAATGTGAGTGTATCCATAAGCGCAGGAAGAAATTCAGTCACTGATCCCTAAAATAACCAGTGCTATTTAAGCATTTATTGTTATAAACAGAAAATGATATGCAACACAGCTTTGTAAATTATACATGACAGATTTCCTGGGCCAATGATAACCAAATAGGCAAAGTTTATATTTTTTTTAAGGAATAAACTCAGAAGAACAGAAAACAATAAAAATGTTCATTCAGTGACAAAAAGATGTTTTCCAATTCATTTTTCCCAAATGGATATCATGACCTTCTTTGAGTGCTGGTGAATTTGGCTAGAAATCTCATTGGACTCACTAAGAATCCACTACAAGACATAATATTAAATTCCTTGACAATCACAGCTAAGTCATGTAACAAATTAGTCTTTTGCTTTCTTTTTTCTTTTTTAAATTTTTTTCAAATGGCATTGATGCATATCCTCTTCTTTGAAGCCTAATCTTTCATAGAACATGATGAGTAGGGTCCCTAGGGGCCCTACTGAATTCATAACAAGAATGGTTTTATCCTATACTTATGGCTTTTTTTTTTACATGATGAAATAAATTTCCTTATCCAATTTTGTTGCATCTTAAAACTTAATGCACTGGATTTTGGAGAATATGCTTACATACTTTCTAAATCAAGTAAACTGTTGAAAAATGTCCCAAGTGTATTTTTATTAGAGTAATAATATCATTGCTTCTTAGTAAATCACACAAAATATAAAAGCTAATGCACGTGTGTGTGAGTGTGTGTGTGTGTGTGTGTGTGTGGATTATAAGATACAAAAATGTGGGAATATAACCTTATAAGAAAGGGCATGTGAGAAAATAATATGAGTGACTTTGCAAGGAAAGGTGAAGTAAAACATAACAAGTGTGAGAAATAAACCCTATGGGAAATTACTTAAGTGGGTGTATAGAAGTGAAGGAAAAAAGTTGCAATATCAGAGTATTGAGGCAATTTTTAAAATAATTCCCCAAAAATGCTATTCTTAACTCTTACTTCAAGTCACACAGTTCTACAAAGAAGCCTCCATTTCAAACATTTTTATTTAGAATGTACATATTCAGATCACTACTCACACCCTAACCTGGAGTGAAGCCACCAAAAGAGATTAAAGTCACTGCAGGATTACAATACTAACAAAAACAGCACTGATTTAACTTGAACTGAATCATGTTCAAAGCAAACTCATAGTATCAAATCATTCAGAGATCAAAGGAACAAAAAGAAAGTGCATGGACTTTTCATTGTATTTCCAAGAATTGGATATTGATGGTTCCATCTGTGTTTATTTTTTAAAATTTCATACAAGAACATTTTCTTCTTGTGCAGTGAATAGCAGTTGAAGAAACAGTGTTATACTGAATACGCATTTTCAAGACTATGATTAGCATAGGTACTATGCTATGTATATTGTACTTTTTACATTTAAATAGTATTAGGTGGTTAAATTCATGTAAGGCATGAATTTATTTATATAGCAAATGCTTGATAATTTCACTGTTATTATTACTGCTAGTAATATAACTATGCTGTATTAGCTTAAGAGAAAATTCAAAACTATAAACTAAAAGTGGTGGTACACATCTGTTATCCACCACTTGGGAGGGAGAAGCAGGAGAATTATGAGTTCATGTCTAGCAGACATGTCTACAAAATGAGTTCAAGGACAGCATAAACTACAAATAAAGACTTCCTCAGATTACAGAATATGCCCATATACACAAATACAGACATACATACACACATATAAATTCTGTATATTTTGTATGCATTTGTTTTGAAATACTTTAAGCCCAATAAATAGTTCCCTGGTTTACTGAGCTACATTCATTATACATGTAGAGATACACACTTTTACTTCAATGCACAGATATTCGTCACCACAAAAATACCACATTTAAGTAGACACTAGGATTTTCAATCATCTAACAAGAACTAAATTGTTTTTTTGTTTGTTTGTTTGTTTTTGGTCAGTTATGGGATTGAACACTGGGCCTGGGCACTGTCCTCAGCTCTTCACCTCAAGGCTAGTGCTCTACCACTTGAGTCACAGCGCCACTTCCAGTTTTCTGGTGGTAAATTGGAGATAAGAGTTTCACAGACTTTCCTGCCTGGGCTGGCTTTGAATTGCAATCCTCAGAGTTTAGCCTCCTGAGTAGCTAGGATTATGGGTGTGAGCCACCAGCATCCAGCACTAAATTCTTATTAAAGTGAGCACAGCAATATAGTACAATATAATGAATAATATTAAAATATTTAGCACTGATTTCCTTGCTACCGTGGTCTACTGAGTTCACTCTGAGAATTTCTGACAATAACAACCAAAGAAGATGTTTTTGCTAATTTAGATTTATGACAAATTCTTTTTTTTTAACTTTAGATTAGAGTAACAAGAAAAAATTAACACCGAATGAAGTATGAAAAGAAAATTCTCTCCATTGGTTTGTTTTTGATAATGACTTTATCCTATATTTTAGATAACAATTATTCGAACTAAACAACAGCAAACATCTATTCTGCCTGGAAATTATGGTTAAGAACTTCCTTCTTGGCATTCCTATGATACATGTTGAAAAGATTCCTGTAAAAAACAATATTATTTGGAGATTGTTTTTGCTTGATAGAAATGCCATTCCCATTGTGTGTTTTTTTCTTTCTTTCACATTTAAGAAAATTAGTTTAAATAGTTTGTTTTCAATCATTAATAATATGTTTTCAAAATTAGTAAGCTATGTGAACTTAACTTCTATGGGCTTTCAATTGAAGACTGACAAGCTAAACACATTTTATACTTAAATGCATGTTGCTTAAGGGCAGCCCAGGCAAGCCATTAATTTCAACAAACTGAATGTGATGGTGCTAGTCTATGATCTTTTCTATCTGGAAGATATAGGCAAGATGGCCAGGCCCAAGCAAAAGTTTGAAGACTGAAAAAAATGCAAAAGCAAAAAAGGGTGTGTGGGGGTGGGGTGGGGGGCTGGAGGTGGGGGAGAGTACTTAAGTGGTAGGGTGCCTTGTCAATTAAGTGGAAAGTCCTAACTTCAAATGTTAGTATGCCAAAACAAAACAAAAAGAATCCATAGAAAGTTTCTCCACCTATGATTTTTGTCCATCAAGTGATATTCATTATACAAGATTTTATCATCCAAATCCATTTAATTACATCTCTATAGGCTCTTTTACCTCTGTTCCTCATAGATTCCTTGTTTCCAACAACTAGAACCCTCATTGATATAGATAACAGCATATATGGCAGGCCTTTGTGGTTTCTTTTCTTTTTTAAAGAAGGATCAGTGGTTCTTTAAAAGATTAACAAGGACACAAAAACCGAACAATTACACTGTAGCCAGAAAAAATATCCTAAAAAAGGTAGGAGGTAATGTACAGGCTTTGAATCACTCAGTATGAAGGAAAAAAAAAAAATTCTTCAATTGGTTTTTCCTAAAAATTGTCAACAACATTTTTTTTTTCTGGTTAATCATGGGACTTGAACTCTGGGCCTAAGACACTGTCCCTTAGCTATTTAGCTCAAGGTGAGTGCTCTCCCACTTCCGGTTTTCTGCTGGTTAACTGAAGATAAGAATCTCATGGACTTTCCTGCCGGGACTGGCTTTGAACCTCAATCCTCAGTTCTCAGCCTCCTGTGTAACTAGATTACAAGTGTGAGCCACCAGCACCAACCTTCCATTTCTTTTAAAAAAAAAAAAAAAGATATAATAATACATTGTTCCAAATAAAATGTCCAATCTACAAAAGTTGACTCTGAATGCTACTTCAAGTGATGTCTCTCAATGAATAAACTGAGATTTTGTTGATGCATGATCTAGAAAATTAATCTCTGAGAATACAGCAAACTGAAAGTGGGTTGCAGTCAATCTGTTTTAATCAGAGGGAGAAATATCACACATTGAACTAAATAAGGAAGTATACATTGGGTAATGTACACTGGCCTTTCAATGGACACTGTCTCCTCATATTGTAGCCTAGACCCAATGACCTGAGGATGCACCTTTTTGCATGGCTTCCTCCAAGTAACAATCAAACTTTTACCAGTAGTCACAACTCTGATGACAAAATGGAACAGAGTAATAGGTAGATCTTTGGAAAATACATTGTTCTCCTCTCGGGCAAAACCAAGGTAGGTTTGGTTGTGTCTGTAGAAAAAAGAAGAGTGGTTGTGTATTTATTTATTTACTGAGTTTTCATGTGCCAGACTTGAGCAGAGTGAGAGAGTTTCTGAGAGCATGACATGGTCCTGGGGTTGCTGTGCACTTTTCTCCCACAATGTTATGAAAAGAAGACTAAATGCAAAGCAAGGCAGGCATTCTTAGTACCCCACCCTTCAGTGCACTCCTCTGAGGATGAAAAAGAGATCCTGGAGGCTTTTCCAAGCTTCATGACAAAAATCTGATGACATAGGATCATCCAAGCAATAAGAAACCCACAAGAGAAAGATCAGGCAGTACAAATAATGGCAGTGACCACCTGTGTGACAACCTTCCTGAGAAGGACCTAAGTATGCAAGGTGGGAGAAAGCCAAAAACATACATGAGGATATTTACCCCTGTCTATTCTCTTTGTGGTAGACTGACCTTGGCCATATCTCTTAGTACAAGCCATGTGACTTGTTTAGATGATTGGATTTTATTAACTATCTTACAAGTACAAACTTGGCAAGTCACTGAGCCTTGGGGCTACTGTTGTGAGCCCTACAACTGACACTTGGTATAAAACACTTCCTGGTTCCTGTGGCCAGATAGTTTCTATTGCCAGAACCAAAAACTTGCAAATTTTGTATTATGTAGCCATCAGATCCCTGGCACACAGGCACAGAGAGAGAGAGATGGTCATCAGAAGCAACACTGGCAAATACTGCACTTGACTCCAGGTCAAAGTCCCTCCTAAACATCTACACTTTCCTTAGGGAAAGGTGAGATTACAGACCACCACCAAGGAAAATGCCTATCTTCAGATCCGGTCATTCCTTTGATGTGGAACAAGGACAGATGGGTTAAAATATATGTATTGGCTGATCTAGAAAGAGCTTGATATCTATCCTTTGGAAAAACAGCTGGGCTGTAAGATTGCCCTGCAGCATAGAAGGTGAAAATTTCTCACTCTTCCTTAAGACTTCTGTCATTCTTGTGCTTGTCACTGAGGAAGCTAAATATTTACTCTAGAGATTTTACAATGAAACGTAGATTAAAGGCATCTGAGTATATAGGTTAGGTTTTTTAGGGCGTCTTCAACTTCTCTGTGTCTAGGACATTCATTACAACTAATTTGGGCCATGTTTCATTGTTTGAGTCAAAGCTGAAATTCTCTTCCAAAAAGACTCAAAATAAACATAACAGGAATATTTTTTTAAGAGTTTGTATGACATATACAAGCAACAATAACCCAAATCCATGGTTTGTGTAGGGCTTGGTTATCTTTTGAAATGAGATAAACTGTATATAATATGTTTCGAGGCTACCCAGAAACAATGTATGCAAAACATATTATTAAAATCATGTCTGTCTACATTTCACACTTGAGATACATATGTATTTAATTATGATGATTATGTATTTCATTTCTTCCCAAAGGAATTGTACTTACATATACACAAGAATTTTCTAAATTTGAGGTGATTTTCACTATAAATTTGATTGTACATGTTCATTGTGATATATATATATATATATATACACATAAAATCATTGACAGGTTGAAAAAACAAGCAGTCCAGGCTGGAAACATGGGAAGTTACTGTTATCTGGATTGGTTGGTAAGGAAGCTAAACAGATACTTTATGTGACAACCTAACTCACACATCAATAATGATACAAGGTGAGCTGGCCAGTAAAGATGGGCCAGTAATAAGTTTCCACTGGTCTATGCATTATATACTTTATAACTCTAAATTCTCACAATATAAAAAGTAATATCATACTTATTTGTTTTATACCATCAAAGCTTGCAGGAGAGGTTGACAATGACAAGTTGTGCTTTATGGTATAGGAATAAAAGCCCAATGAAAGAAGGACAGTTCATCTACAGACAGCAGGTCATGGTAGAAAGGAAATAAACACAGCATTGTGGTTTGGTTGCATGAACTGAGGCTCAGGGAAAACTATCTGGCAATGAAGATGACCATTTGGGTGTTGTGATTACAGTAAAGGTGGCTTGGGAAGGAAAGCTTGTCACCACAGTCGGAGGATTTCCTCAGTTTGCCAAGAAATACGGTTCCTGACACACACAAAAACAGAACTCAATAAATTTAATGTTTTCTTATCAAAAGCAAAATGATACTTCTTCGAATTCACTTCATTTTAAAAATTTACTTTGGAAACCATATCTATTTTGTCTTTCATTATAAATTAAACAGTAATTTCTACATATATAAATATATATTGAAAATATATTAAGATTTATACAGATAAATGAAGCAATTACTATATTTTCGTTTCTTTTATATTACCAATATACATTTTTGAAGACACTTTATAGCTTATTAAATGGAGATCTTATAAAACTAATCTCTTACAGTATTTCTACTCGAATAAATTAGCATTTGTCATTTTTACCAATTTAGAAATACTGGTAATGAGAAATATCAGAGAGAAAGAAAGACAGAAGAAGCAGGCCTCACCTTCCTACTGATGCTTTTCTATTGTCAACTGTATATTCAGCACTTTCTCTAGGATCTGTAATGAGCTATTTATTTCCCTATGCAAATGGTAATGAGGAAAGATGCATTATTTTTTATTCCCTGAATCTTCTGCTCATTTTGCTTTCTCATTCAGTACTGCCAGGGAGGAAAAAAAAGTGTGAGCTGAAACACATGCATGATTTTCCTAAGTGACCCAGTGCCAAGTAGCAGTAGCCTGTTCTCTTTTCTTTCTTTCTTCCCTTCTGCATGGCACTCTAACATTCAGACTCACAGAGGGAAAGCATTTTCTAACCTCAAGTTCCCCATCCAGCACCTCCCAGAGAACTGTAATAACCTGTTCACCTTCCTGGTTTGATCTGATAGGAAGTAAAGAAACAGCCTATTAAATTTTGTCAGATTGTCATTTATTTTTTTAATTATTTTTAATATAGAGTTGATATGCAGAGGGGTGTCATTTACGTGAGTCAGGTGATGAGTACATTTCCTTTCATATGGTGTCATGTCAGATTGTCATTTCTAAGAGTACCGTTAGACAGTTTTCATAGTAAGTCAGATAAAGTTTTGATGCTGGCAAGTCAGCTGGTGTGAATATTAAACTAGCCTTTTGTCTGGTCAAAGGTATATAATATGATATTTTTGCTATCATCAAAGTCTGCCCATAAGAAAATATGAGAGCTTAAGGTAATTTTGTCAACCAAGTAGAGTGACCACATTTGTAACACCTTCTTAGGCTATTTGCAAACATTATTTTGCTTAGATGAAATGAGGAGAAGCTGCAACAACATGGCACACTGTCAGAGAATGGCAATGGGGTTTTAAAAAAACTAAAATGTCCTCAGGGGAAATGTAAACTTATCAGAATGTATTAAGCATGGATTGATCAAGTATGAAAACAATCAAGGCATAGCATTCAATGATTTTGTAACAATTTTCATACGAAATACAATTGTTTTCAAAATCAGAATGACAGGTCCAACAGAGTCACGGCCAATTTAAAGTCTGTCTTTTATTGGTTTCAATTTCATTTTCATTGATGTGACATAATATCAAATTAATTTCTCTAATGAAGAATGAGAAAAGTATGTGATAAATCATATATTCATAGTAACATATTATCAACTGTTATTTTACAAAATGCTTTCTTCCTTTAAAACTTGCATTGGGCCAGGCTTTGGTGGCTCATACCTGTAATCCTAGCCACTCAGGAGGTTAAGATCTGAGGACTGCAGTTTGAAACCAGCCTGGACAGGAAATTCCTCTAGATTCAACTCCAATTAATCACCAAAAAAAAAAAAAAAAAAATGGAAGTAGAGGTATAGTTCAAAGTAGTAGAACATTAGTCTTGAGCAAAAAAGCCCAGGGGCAGTACCCAGGCCTTGATTTCCAGCTCTAAAATAGGCAGAAAAATACATAAACAAACAAACAAATAAATAATACTATCTTTTGATTCAATCTAAAGCACTCACCTCCCCTGAAAGCCATATCTTATAACTGTACTTGTTGCCGATCCCACTGAACCATTTCCCTTCCCTTTCCCCTTGAGCAAATGCTCTGCCAGTCTTGGAAGAGAAGCTGAGACCAAGGCCACTTCTGACACTAACATCCCTAATGAACACAGATGCTGTTGAAACCTTAAAACTCCTCAGTCAAAAGAACCAGCTCACCAGCTGTGTCTCCATCTCACCCTGCTTCCATCTTTCCACCTCTGACTTCATGCTCTCTGCCTAATAGGCGCACCCTAGCTGTAAGCGGGTACACCTGTTTTCCCTTCAGCTTGGCTGAGGAAGACGTGATCACTCTTCCCAGGCTTCACTCTAGAATAGTCTGTTGGTCTGTTGAGTTCCGTTTCTGCCCTTTCTGTATTGTGATATCCTCATGACTGACTGTTCTTCCATCCATGATAAGAATAAGATAATAAATTCTAATTCTTGAAACAAAAAGGCTCCTAAACTCTTTCTCCATTTCTACACACAAAACCATAATGAGAATAGCTCCAAGGTCTAAATCTCTGTCACAACTTTCAGAACTGTGCAACTATGAGAGCCTGCTAAGACAGCCTTGTATCATATTTCAAACTGTCTCCAATGCTAACCTGCTTGACTCCATCAATTCAACTCTCACAACTCAAAATTAAAAGCCCTTTGAAAAGTCAACCTAAAATTTAGAGTACCATTTGACTGGCAAAATACACTTCCAATATAAATGCATACCATCATAAAGTGTTTTTTCAGCCTAGAACATTGACACTAATTTTCAGAATAGTTTTCATTGAGAACCTTTCTGTACATTCAGCAAAGTAATAGTGTACTGGTATAATTCTCAGTTTCTACAACTAATAAGGATTTCTTAGGAAAGTCTGTGTACTTAACCAAGCCTGAAAGCAGATACTCATGGATTAGGCAAATCCCTACTATACTTTTAAGCATATCTCAATTTGTGTTGTCTTAAAAAGTCAGACTTTTTTGTGGCTACATGGTAGCTTGAAAATTTTAGCATTCTTCAATTTAAGAAACTATAATATATACATGTAAACATACATGTATAGAAAGGTGAGGTGAAATTTATAAATCCATGCAGATTACTGAGTGATAAAACTGATTTTAGTTATCCAGGTTGAAAACGGCAAATTGAAGAATGAAACAAAACAAACTAGACAGTTTAAACAAGAACAAGTCAAATGGATGAGGGTTAGTACCAATTTAAAGATATAGATATCCATGTCGATATATATACATATGTTCATACTCTTCGTTAATGACACAGAGACTCCTTCATATTTCAAATAAATTCCTCATTAAAAGTAATGAACAGGGACTTGAAATCAATCAAACGGAATTCATGTATGCATAAATATGGGTCTCAGGAACCATATAAAAAAGCTGAACAAAGTTATTCCATCAGCTGTAGTTAGATAACACAGCAATACAAAACAAGAATATGTTTCCAGAGTTATTTGCTGCAATCATCAAATAAACAACACCCTTCAAAGACATTAAGATAAGCAGTAGTTTCTAAAAGGAATGCTGTGCCTATAGGGAGCGCATAAAATGTTCTTCAAAACAGGGTTATCCAGGGTTCAGAAAGACTTCTCTTTTAGTTTACTGTTGATAGGGTGAACTCAGATGAAAATAAATTCTTCAGAGTTTTTTAACCCAAGTGAAAACAAAAGTGCACAGATATTCTTCTTTTACAGTCAGTCTAGACTCATCATCATATATGGAATTTATTAATTTAATGAAATCTTTGTTTGTTTGTTTAATTTACAGCCCAGTAGTGTTGGCAGTTGTACAAATGGTAAGTAGTATGAATGGGATATCATATATATACTATATATACACATATATATTTGTAATAATCTAAATACTTACAGAGCCTAACTCAATTATAGATTCAAAAGTGTAACTGCTTTAAAAACCACCCAGTCTGGAAAAAAATGCATATCACGTTATGTCATCAGAAGGCTATTTCTTTTTTTCTTTTTTCCTTTTTCTTTTAATTGTAAAGGTGATTACAGAGAGATTACAGTTACATAAATCAAGTATCGAGTACATTTCTGCTTTCCAGTGGTTGAACAAGTTTACATTCCCACCAACTGTGTGTAGTGTTCCCTTTTGGCTGCCACCAGCCATCGGCATCTGCTATTGTTAGTTTTCAATAACCAAGGTGAGGTAAAATCTCAATGCTGTTTTGATTTGCATTTCCTTTATGGGCAGAGATGTTGAACATCTCTTCATGTATCTGTTGGCCATTCTTACTTCTGAGAAGTCTCTCTTTAAGTCTTTTGCTCATTTATTAATTTGGTTGTTGTTGTTCCTTTGATGAATTTGGGGGGGGTTAATTTTTTGAGCTCTAAGCATATTTTAGATATAAGGCTCTTGTCTGATGCACAGCTGGTAAAAACCATCTGCCATTCTGTGGGCTTTTTGTTTCTCTTGCTAGCTATGTCTTTTGCCATGCAGAAGGCTATTTCTACACCTACTTGAGTTACCACTTTTCTAAACCTACCATCTAGGCACAAAAAATCATGAGACATTAAGAATTCAGTCACATGAAAATAATAGCAATGTACACATTTGAAGCCAAGAGGAGATTAAACATGAAAGATTATATCCAACCTCAAGACAAAGAGGGAGATATTGATTTTCATACCAGCATCAACTCACTACAAGTTTGATAAAATATTTCTATAAGGAATAAGCACTGAAGACTCACTATCTAGGTTATTACTTCTCATTCCTTGATTTATTTAATGAAATATTAAGCTAAAATCCACATATATGTATATATACACAGTACATATGTGGTACAGTATATATACATGAATGGCATATGCATTATTTTCTGCAAGTGTTAAACACTGAATGTTTTACAAAATCTTTTCCTCAGTCTGTTGTTTGGGTTTGCATTATTTTAGGCCTTTTGTACAAAAAGTATTAATGTTTGTGATACCTAAATTATCATCTCTTTTTCAGGCATCATGGTGGTAATAGCCAAGAAATATTTCCATCCAAACAACAAAGATTTCCTTTTGTTTTTGTATGATAGTTTTTATTTTTAATGCTTACTGTTTTATTTATTTACTTACTTAGTTATTTTAGTATGTTTGTATTTGGGCTTGAACTTGGGGCCTTGTGCTTTACTTTATCATTTTTCACTCAAGGCAGGCCCTCTACAACGTGAGCACCAGCTTCTTTTTGTTGGTTAATTGGAGTTAAGAGTCTATTGGACAATTTCCCTTTGCATCTCCAAATTGTAACAATATCAAATACAATTAAAACAGGTTATACTGTGAGGGAAGGACATACACAGCAACAAAAAAATCACATGGTACCTTATATATATGTTAGAAACAACAGCAAGAAAGAAAAAACTACTTGTGTCCCTATCTTGGGATTTATATTGCTTAACATGATCTTAACAATGATGGATAAGAAATGTACTCATTATCTTGCTCATGTAACTGTAACCCCTTTGTTCAGTATTTTCACAATAAAAATTTAATTAAAAATCATATAAGTACACTAAAAAGAACAGAAACAAAGGGAAAAAAGGAAAAAAGAAAAGAGTCTATTATATTTGTCTACCTAAGTGGCTTTGAACTGCTGTTCTAAGACCCCAGCATCTTGAGTAGGTAGGATCAATTATATGAACCACCAGCACCTGGCTTATTCGTACTTTTAGGTGTAGGAGTTACTTTTTGCACCTGGTGCAAAGTTTGAGTTAATGTTCATGGAATTACCCACCTTTACTGGTACCATTGAAAATACAGTGAATGGGTTAAATATATACAATGGATTAACTAACATTCATCAACAAAAAAGAACAAAGTGCTCATGTACAGAACATGGATGAATGCAAAAATAATTATGTTGAGATTTAGTGAGGAAAATGTATATGCATTATACAATGTCATTTATATAAAATTCTAGAAACAAAAATTAGTCCAAAGTGACAGAAATATGCCCAGTAATTGCCTAAAAAATTGTGTTGATATTTAAGCTGTAGTAGAGAAGGACAACACAGATGAAATTCAGGTTTAATGAGGTACTCACAAGATGGAACATATCTCAAATCTATTAAACTGAAGGATTCAAATATATGAAATTTACATTGTATCCAATAAATCTCAATACACATGTGTGTGTGTGTGTGTATATATATATATATATATATATATATATATATATATATATATATATACACTCTTGAATATGGAAAACATGAGTGCTCCAATAGAATCTATTTTAACTAAAAGTTCACATTCATGTCACAAATGTCACATTGTTTCTGACTAGGCAAGAATCTTAGGAGTTTTTTTATTATTGTCTTTAAGTAGTTGAGCATTTTTTATTTATCTAAAACAATATGTAGGCACGGTTGTTCACTGGGTAAAGATACTAAAACAATTTTTTCAAAATAAAAACAACAAGGGAAGGAAGTAGACAAATGAAGAGAGAAAGGGGGAGAAAATGCTGTCAAAATATTCAAAGCCTATCTTATGAAACTAAGAAAATTAAGGAGAAGGGTTGGGTTGGAGGGATGAGGGAGATGGATGAAAGTCTGACATCAGTCTAGGTTCATTGTACTTATACATGGATTTCTTGAATGGTAACTCCTTTGTTACAACTACTTAAGATAATACAAATATGACTTAAAGATTAAATAAAATTATGATAATAATAAAATATAATAAAATGCTTTAATAATCCATGTAATACAAATATTTGCACTCTGGTAAAGCATATTTATTTTCATATTTTAGTCAGACTGTATGTAAGAATATTAAACAAATTGGGGCTGGGAAGGTGGCTCAGTGGTAGAGCGATTGCCTTGCATGCATGAGGCCCTGGAAGTGGCATTGTGGCTCAAGTGGTAGAGTGCTAGCCTTGAGCTGAAGAGCTGAGGGACAGCGCCCAGGCCCAGAGTTCAGGCCCCATGATGGGACCACCCCCTTAAAAAAAAAGAAAATTAAACAAATGGCTGAATGAAAACCCCTGGTAAAATTAGTGTAGAACAGTATAAAATTCCTGAAAAATGCCCCCCCTCAATGAAAGTAGTTATGAAGACATCTATAAAATTTGTGATTAACAAATTACATTCACACTATATTATGTAAAATTTGAGCTAGGTAACTTAGGAGTAGGGATGGGGGAAGAATGGAAGAGAAAGATGTAACTGGTGGCATTGATCAAAAAGCACTGTGCTCATAATCTACCATGGAATTGTAACCTCTTTGTACAACTATTTAATAAATACTCTCTAGGAAAAAAATCAGAATATGATGAGGAGTTATGAGCTCATCATGGTAGCTCTGAGTATCATGGTAGCTCTGAGTATTGAAAACTGGAAGAAGTCAGGAGGAGAGGAAGGCTGTGAGATGAGAGCACTGACTGCCAAACAAGACAACTCTAAGCAGGACATTGCTTGTTTAAGTTGATACCTGAGGATAGTTATTCAAAGCCAGGGCTGGGGGTTGGGAGAGTCCAGCAAAAATGGATGTGAAGCTGTGTCTAAAATGAAAGCCTTGAGTTAAAAAGCTAAGGGACAGCTCCCAGGCCTTTAGTTCAAGCCCTAGGAATGACATTAAAAAAAAGAAAGAAAGAAAGAAATGATGAGGCCTTTCTGTGATCACAAATGGTTATTATAAGCATGAGTTTTTTCCTGGAATACCATTGTTTTCCTGTGAGTACCGCATGCAGTTGCTTAAGTACCGGCTATTAATTCAGTACACACTAGATGGAGAAGATTCATTTTCCTATCAAATATTAAGTGCAGTACATTTTGTTAGATTTGAATTTGAAATTCCTAAGCTTGGGTAGTGTTCCAGGAAACATTTCATTCGCATTTTTTCATCTCTTCTTGACATTTTAGATTTAAAGCCATTAAAATAAAACAAATGGGTTTGTTAATTTTGAATACACATAAAATACTAAGCTTGTCTTCAACTTCTTTATAAGCATACATTAAGCTATTAGTAATCAAGAGGAAAAGGAACAGAAAATGTATTACATACTATTTACTTTCTTCCATTTATTACAAACTTAACTGCTAAGCCCATCCTTAAATATATCACTATTGTTGTTAATTGTTCTGTTTGGTCAATTTCAATCTTATACTGTACAGTTGGGCAGGGTACTCAATAAAGTTTTATCACAAACAGCATTAAGAGGAACAGTATATTGTTTTTAGTATATTACAAAAAATATCAGGTCAGGTGCTGTTTGTACAGACAGAAAAAACAAGATGAACTTTATGAGACTTCAGGCACCTTAGGACTGGTTTGGAAAGATTAAGCTGGTACAGAATAAAAACACCAGTGAATCAGAATTGAATCACCAGTGGAATGGGAACTCAAATACTTCCTCTGAAAAGAAATGCATGGAATGTAAAACACATATAGCAAAGTTCATTTATAGTCCAACACATTCTTTTTTGGCAAGGGCAGTTTTTTAAGCTACTGTTCCAAACCTCTGGGAAGCTCTGTAGGCGGGGAGAATGGCTTGCTCTGGTTTTGGTGTATTTCTACTTCAAGAAGGAAGCTAGCCAGAAAATCACTTTTCACAAACCTACAGGGATAAAAAGCCATCTACACACATTCCTCGTGTGACATTTCCATATTTGAAAATCATAATCCTTATCTTAGTTTGAAATAGAATACTAATAGTACATCAAAAGCCCTACTATGGTGATGAGTTGGTCCTAAAGGTGAGCTCATTTGGTAGGTGTATTCCCATCTCTGAGCTACAAGACTTGAGGGAACAGATGTATCTAAATCAAGAGTAACTTTGAGGTTTCGCAAAGGCAGGGACTGTTCTATTCATCTTGAGTCCTTAGAGTCCTATACAGTCTCAAACATGGTTGGATTATTCATTAATGAAAGGGGAGTCAGAAAATCAGTCATAACCATTATGAACTTCCTCAATACTATAAACTTTAGGAGGGAAAGTTTTTCTTGGTTCCAACCCCCTCCTACTATAGAAGGTATGTCAATGCTAAATGCTGATGTGGGGTAAAACAAAGTCCCTAGATTCAACACTTCCTTCAATAGCTAGTTCTGGCGACCTCAGTCCTAGTTGCTCCTCACAACAAAAATGTTATCCTTTAAGTTTTCTCTTCACTAAGAACGCCCTTTCTCAAAATATGTGGCATCCTTTTCAAATATAATCCTTTTCCAATGGTCTTTCCCATTTACCCTAGCTCTCCCCTACTTAAATAACAATATTTTCTCAGTAGTTTATAAAGGGTGTTTCACATTGATGCTAAAGCAGGATAACTTATGGAAACTGAGGCCTGGTGTAGGTAACTCAGAAATATGGTACCTAAAAACTTAGAAATGCTATCTTTGCTTCAAAGAGAGGCAACTGAATGCATTCTTTCTTAAGGGATGCATTTCTCATCCAAGAATTCACAACTGCCTGACAGGATGCCCCAAAATGCAGATAGCAGGGTGTCTCCTCCTTTCAAGGATAAGGATCTATTTTATGGCAGGATGCATTCTTACCTGGAACACCAGGTGTAGTTAAAGTAAAGACAAAGCACCTAGCTCTGCATAACTTAAAGCCAGACCCCCTGCCTTTACCCTATAAATACCCGACAGCCCAAGGCGCTGTGTGTCTCTCGGGGTGTCTCCTTGTCTCTGTCTGTGTTTTTGTGTCCCTATGAGAGCAACCACACTCTGCTAGAGCATGCCCTTGCTCTTCTGTTTGTCTGCTTTTTTGTCTGTCAGCTTCCTTCCTTGTTTACTTAATAAAGCTCTGCTAAGTTTTCTTACCATTATGACTTATCCAGAAATTCTTATTCTGGAATTGAAGTCAAGAACCCTAAGTGAAGAGTTCCTATATTTAAAGGGGAGCTTCACTAAACCTCACCTCTGTCCTCTGACAATGCAATGAAAAATAAGGAGAGGTGAAACACCACAAACCAAGGCAAATGGTTTCATGATTAATTTAGTGATGCCTCCTATGGTACTGGCTTCAATGCTACTCTGAATTTCCATTCATCCTGCTTATTCTCTCTCAGATTTTATTACTAGTCTACAATCTTGTTCCTTCCCACAAATGCCTTAAGGCACAACTCAGGAGTGAGTTTTTCTTGACACCCTCTGTAAGGTCTGCTCCTGTATGGCAAGCCAAGTCTCTCCCAGTACCTGCATTACCTAGGCAACTGGCACACCTGGAAGAGGTCACATCTGCATCTGCTGAGGTCACAGCTGGATTTGATGTGGCCACACCTTTCTCCCACCTGATCCCACCTCTCTTTACCTGGCCACACCTCCTCCCCCCCACCTTAGATAAAGCATGGCCTGGGGTCAGGCTCTCTTTTTCCCAGCTGCATGGAGTGCCAACCTGGCCTGTGCCAGCCTGAATAAACCTACCCTTTACCTGAATACCACGTTCAGCATGGTGTTGTTCTTACTTAGCAGCCTCTTTAAAAACCTAACACCCTCCTTATTGCCAGTGCTAGTTGAGTTAGATGCCTGACACGTGGGCTTCCAAATATCTTTGAAATGTATTTTCAATCTAACTTTCATCTTTTACAAATGAATTGTGATGTCCAAACTAATTTAGTTCTATACACTTAATCAGAGTTTTTAGATTCTAGAGTTTATTCTACCATATGTATATGTATGTATGTATGTATATGTATATATAATATATGCATTCATAGTATTAGGGCTTGAACTCAGGACACTTGGGTGCTCTCCACTATTGCTTAAGTCTAGTGCTCTACCACTTGAGACACAGTTCCACTTCCAGATTTTTGTTGGTTAATTGTGGATAATATTCCCATAGATCTTCTTGCATAGTGGCTTTGAACCACAGTCTTAAAATCTCAGGCTCCTGAGAAGGCAGAAATACAAGCATGAACCACAGGTACCTGCCTGGCTTTTGTGATATATTTTTCATGAACAATTTAATTAGTCAATTCTATATGAAGACTAAAACTAATAGTTAACAATATGAATAAATATTTAGAAAAGAAATAAGACCCAACTATAAAACTTGTTCCCAAGTTCTTTTTGATTCTGCTAGTAGAGAAGTGAGTGATGGTTACAGTCGATCTGTTAAAATAGAAATAGTTCAAATGCTGCAACTTACACATTATATTTTTTAAACTCTGTTAAGTTTTGTTTAGTTAGAAAACTATTTTTTATATGAAAGTGTTCTGTACATTGTGAAGATGTGAAGTTACAATTAGTATCATTTATTACCAACATCTTGGGGAGTATTTGGGTCCTAAAATGTCAAAGATATCAAACTAGGACAGGAAAGTCATAAAGGCTATAGAATTCCTCCCCCCTTCTCTTCTTTTCTCTCTCCCTCCCTCCCTCTCTCTCTCTCTCTCTTTCTCTCTCTCTCTCTCTCTCTCTCTCTTTTGATCTTAAGGAAATGAATGTGACAGTAACTTACACTTTACCAATCAATGGTAAAAACTTAGCTCTGTCACTGGAATCTTTCCTTCCTAGCACTCTGAAAGCAGGTATGAAGAAACTAGTAATTAGGCTGCTAGAGACATCTGAGCTAAATGGATCTTGAAGCAAGTGGTTTTGAAAGGCTGATTAATAACCTTTGGTAAAACACAAATAAGAGAAAACACCAAACTGCTTCTCAGCTTGAGGAGAAGGAGAAAAAGGTCAGGGCTAGGTCTCCAAGAGATTTGATTTTTTAATACCACGGTGAGACAGCCTTGGTGCATTGTAACCTGATCACAGTCACAAATTCCAATAAATTTTCACCAAGTATTTTCCCTCTTTTTTCCTATTCTGGGAATTTAACACAGGGCTTCACTATTGCAAGGGAAGAACTCTACCACTTGAGTTATGTTCATAGGTCTTTTGCTTTCTTTGTTTTTTCCAGATAGTCTTGCACTTTTGCTGGGTAGCTTCACATAACAATTCTTATACCTCCACCTCCAGAGTAGTGAAGATTACAGGTATATGGCACCATGTCCAGTTGACAAATTAGGGACACACAGGGTTCTATTTCTTACAGAATCACCAAACGTTAAACCATTTAGGATACTCCTGTAAAGGATAATCTCAATTCTATGTACCATTGTAGGGAAATGTGGTAACACTGAGTTGATATGATGGAGGATGTAAAGATGGAATATGACATTTGACTTGCATTGTGTAAAATGGATAATGAATGATTTTAAGATATAAATGTAAGTGTGCCGTGGATAAGACTTCCCTGGTAACTTGTTACTTTATCTAGTAACTGTAATTGTAACTCTGTAACTCCGTAACCCTGTGACTCTGTAACTCTGCTTCTGCTGTTTTCTGAGCAATGCAAGCGTTAACCCAGCAGAACCATCACCACGCTTTGTTCTATTCCCCTGCTTCCCACCAGCAAAACCTTGGCGGGAAATTTAAACTTAAGGTGCGCGTTTCTTGTAACAATCATTGGCTAAAACCCAACACGCAGCCTCCCGCTTTCCCTGCCCTAACCCCAAATGCTTAAAAGCCCAGTTGCAGTCCTGGCGAGTCAGCACTTTTCACTCAATAAAATCTGTTACATTTTCACTGCGGACTGAGTGGTCTCACTGCCCCTCCCCACTACAGAGTTTCCTCACAGTGAATTCTCTATGCTCTTAGCAAAAATCTAGTACTTTAATAACACAGCCAAACATTGATAAGACTTCTATTACTTTACAGAAATAGTCTTCACAAGCTGGGTGCCAGTGTCTCACGCCTGTTATCCTAGATACTCAAGAGCCTGAGATATGAGGATCGTGGTTCAAAGCCAGCCCAGGCAGGAAAGTCCATGAGACTCTTATCTCCAATAAACCACTAGAAAACCAAAAATGGTGCTGTGGCTCAAGTGGTAGAGCGCTGGCCTTGAGCTGAAGAGCACAGGGACAGCACCCATGCCCAGAGTTCAAGCCCCAGGACTGTCCAATATTTCCTCCCACTTCTTTTTTTTGGGGGGGGGGGTCCGGTTGTGGGGCCTGAACTCTGGGCCTGGGCGCTGTCCCTCAGCTCTTCAGCTCAAGGCTAGTGCTCTACCACTTGAGCCACAACGCCACTTCCGGCTTTTTTCTTTTTTTGCTTATGGGGTGCTGAGGAATTGAACCTGTCAGTAGCCAAAAGTTGAGTCTCTCAACATGATAGGCTTGACTATCTCACTGGAACATCTTGAGGCTGAGTTTACAGAATCCGACCTTTTCATCCTGCCCTAAGCAAAACATCCTGCAACTGCTAACGACCACCCTTTCCCCCTGCCCTAGGCAAACATCCTGCAGCTGCTACGGCCAATGAAAAAGCTTCCTTAACGGCCAATGAAAAAGCTTCCTTATTCCAAGCATATAAATACCTCTGTGTGAAAAATAAAAATTTGCAGCTTGATCAGAATCCCTGTCTTGCTGTCATTCTTTGTGTCTCTTGTCCCTTCATTCCTTCTCGCTTAGGTTCACTGCCCTAGTTGAGGTCCTGTGGGTCGGGACAGAACCCAGGGCCTCAGGCATGCAAAGCAAGCGCTCTACCACTGAGCCACCTTCCCACCTTCCCAGCCCCATTTCCTCCTACTTCTAATGATGCACTTAAAACTTCTAGAAGATTTATAGACATATTCTAGTTATTACAAATGAGGGAAACCATGAAGCCTATGTTTCTTTGGGTCTGGCTTACTTCGTTTAATATAATTTTTGCCAAGTCTTTCCATTTCTTTATAAGTGGGGCAATGTCATGTTTACTGATGGAAGCATAGAACTCCATTTTCTTGACCCATTCATCCACTGAAGGGTATCAGGTTGAATATGTCTATATATCTACAACTTGACCCAATGGATAGAAATGGATAAATAATTACACTTAGACATGATTAATTAAATAGCATTCTGAGCACTCACACCATGAGAACAAAGGAAAATACTCTTAGGAGAGGATCACAATGGCTCATTACCTATATGCATAGTATCATATAAAATGATGCTTATCGACATGAACTCCAAGATGGAAACAAGAGTTGTTGTTTTTTTTTGTAGTTTGCAGTTATTTCTTTTTTCTTTTTTTTCCCCTTTTGTTTATCCCATTTTGTCATTTTTTTATTTCTGTACCCTTTGTATTATATGCAAGTTCTTCTGATTTGTGGAGAGGAAGAGGAATCACAGAAATTGTGGGACTCAGGGTGAACCAACTCAGAATTGATATCTACTAGACACTATGTAGAAATCAACTACAACTTGGGGGCAAGAGAGGTTGGGTGGGGAAGAAGTAGGAGAAAATGAGGGAAGGGGTGACACCGTCCAAAAAGAAATATACTCATTACCTGACTTATATAACTGTAGTCTCTCTATACATCACCTTTACAATAAAATTTAAGTTAAAAAATTCTAGAAAAAAAGACTAACTATATAGCACCTGTACATTACAACACAAATATTCCCATAAGGAAGGCCACAAAGTCGCTCAAATTATATTAGGCAAGCAATAAGACTCCTACTTGCTTGAAAGTATAGATCTGTAGCTATTAAAATACTTGTAATTCTCTGCTGCTTCAGAAAGGCAAAGAAGGAATGATCTTTATTAAACTTTCCATTAGAAAAGCCTTCTTTTTCTTTCATAAAGGACATATCTAGAAACTTTCTATGAAACAGTATTGAGTGCTCCATGATCACCACATCTCCCATCCCTCAACAGTCAGTGTATCTACACCCTCCTTCATCTGTCAATGATTTATTTTCAATGTATAAAAATTAAATAGAATCACACCTTGAAATTTAGATTGTTTATAGTTTTTCATTTAGCTAAACTGAGTAGTCATATAAAATCCTTAAGGTAGATAACTTTGTCCATAACTTAAAATTTCCTTGAAAAGATTTTATTCAACTCTTGCATCAAAAAAATTTCCTTGTTTTTATCCAAGAATGTTAATATTGGCCAAAAATGAAAAAATAAAACCTTACCAATTCAATTATTGAAAAATTCCCACTTGAATGTGAAACTGGTATAAAACATAACAAAACAGAATAATTGGATATTTTCATATATACACGAAAGTTCCAGATTCAGGAAACTACAAGACAGAGAACAGATATTTCTAACTTTATCAGGATTAAAACAGATGGTTTTAATACATTTTTAAGGGAAAATACTTTTGAAAAATCACTAAGCAATTCATACTTTTGTTCTTTAATGTTATCTCCCATTCCTGAATTGCTAAATTTCTTCTTGTTTGTATCTTAAGATGGGTTGAAGTAAGGTGGCTGAGCCAAAATAATTTCTTGCAGACATCCCGGTGTCTAGGCAGGAGATGGGGGTTGGTGGTGGAGCTGTCCAAGCTCCAAGGTTTAGAGATGAGACAGTCCATTGTTTGAAGTGCAGATGCTTGGCTCAATGGGGTGGAGGACTCTGCTTTAGAGAAATGCAGATGCCATAGCCTTAGGGAAGCTTTGCATATAGAGAATGCTCTTATTCAACATTGATTAACTCCCTAAATGGCTTGAATCATCAGCCTCTGCATAGCCTCTAAGCAT
The DNA here is from genome assembly GCF_019054845.1 of Dipodomys spectabilis. Lineage (NCBI taxonomy): Eukaryota > Metazoa > Chordata > Mammalia > Rodentia > Heteromyidae > Dipodomys > Dipodomys spectabilis. The sequence continues at coordinate 20,886,574 of NW_024870775.1, forward strand.
ACCCTATATGGAAGGTCAAGGCCTATCTCCCCTAGATGGAAAAGTTCTGCTGGTACCTGAGTATGTCCATTTAAGGGTTGGCATTTTGTCTTCATAGTGGGGGAGGGTGATGCCCCCTCCCTCCACCAGGAGGAATGAATCCTAGGAGACAGGGGCTGGCACTTGGCTGATAGATTACTGAACCTATCAGTCCAGTGCCTGGGGCAGGGAGTGTCCTGTTACCCAGCTCCCTGATCTGACCCTGTTTAGGCGTAGAACAGCACAAGTGCCAGGACACCATACCATGTGTCTCCAGGATCTTGTCCTGTGTCCTGTCCTCTGGCTCATCTCCAGTCATCATGGCATCCCAATTCAGCACTCCATCAGATCTGAATTAGTTTGTTGGTATTGTTTTTGTTCTTTCTTTCCTCTCTGGCCTGTTTCCTAGCTGTATTATGTGTATTTAGGGGCTGCAGGCCTTTGTAACAACAGGCTGCTTGCAGCCTTTAACTGTGTAATAAAGACTCCAAAATTCCATCTACGAAAATGTGGCTTTGCTGATAAGTTACCTTACAACAGGTTCAGTTCCAAGAAACAAAAGAGGGCTATCCCAATGGACTCTGATAAGAAATGCTATGTTCCATTTGTTCCGCCCTACAATCAAAATCCAGTGTATACACACACACACACACACACACACACACACACACACACAATTTTTTTTCTGAATGCCTAAAACACTACCCACTTCCTTTTTCCATGTCTACAACTTTATCTATTCTGCCTTTTAAGTCAGTGGATTACAAGAAATGTCTTATCTTTAAAAGTTTTCATCTTAAAAATTCCTCCCTGATAACTAATGATATATTATCCTGAAGATGCTGCTTTAAAGAAAAGTTAAACCCTATAAGAAAATCAATCTAGAAATAAGTATAAAAGCAAATAAATTTGGCGATGAAGATTCAGAAAGCATGGGTGTATCCATCACACCTAAATAGGACAATGTAATACATGTGGTCAGGATATTTTGAAGCTTCATCCATCATAGATGTTGTATTGCTGTAGAATATAAATAGTACAGACTGAGAAAAGCTTTGCTGCAAGTGGATCTGTAAAGCTCTGGAAGGTGCCTGGAAGCTGCCACCTTGGAAGTAAGGCACCTAGGTCCTCAAACCTTGCTCCCTCTTCAAATACAGCCTCTCGGTTTTTGCTAGTTTTACATAGTGGGCTTTCATTTATACTATGGGAACTTTTCTACTATAGTAAAATCAACTTTATACAACATACAACTGTAAGATTCACCGAAAGGAGACCACCACATGGTTCAGGCAGACGTGTTTATTAGGGGGAGGGAGAACAAACTGCCATCCCACAGGAGGTAGAGGCCTTGCAGCTAGGAGAGAAGAGAAAGAGAAGAGGGAATTTATGGTTGAGAGATTATTCAAGGAAAGGCAGGGAGGAGGTGTGACCACAACAGATGGGGAGCTGATCTCAAAGCCTGGGAACCTCTCACTGTGGGAAGGAGACATGACCATGGTTGGTACAGGAAGTGACTTCAGAGTCTGGGGTCCTTTGCTGATTCACAGTCTGGTGACAATCAGTTGATTACTGATTTCAGGCAGGTGATTTCTGGTGAGGCCACTTTCATGAAGAGGAAGAGAGGGACAGGGCTTTTCCTTTGGCAGACCTAACAACAACATTCCTGAACCATTCATTTACATTCCGCAATATGCACAAGAATAGTACTACCTGGAGGCTCATTCTGTGCACAGTAATTTGTGAACAATTAATTCAATCTTTTATTCTATTTCTCTCTTTTTATTCTATAAAGCTAACCCAGTGCAGAGAAATAAAAATACAGATGCTAATGATAAAAATGTATTATGCCAGATGGTTGAAGGTGAAGAAAACTTTTATGTGTAATAAAGTTGTAGTGTTTTTTTAAAGCAGAATCATTGTTAAGCTTAAAAATATACAGAAAAAGAAATGCATCACTGTCCAAAAGATCAGTATGCGTTAGAAACTCCTTGTAGTCAAATAGAATATTACAACAGTGTATTTACAACAGTGTATTATTCCCATTCCCAGAGGTCCCAGAACACATGCACAGGATTTGATATAACAAACTACATTCCCTATATCCTTCTCTTCGCCCTCATCTTATTTTTTCCTTTACTTTTGTCTTTGTCACACTCCTGACAAATTAATAAAAAAATGGCCTGTCCATGTTGTCTGCATAAAGTTATTTCTAAAAGGGATATTCTGCATGAGAGACACAATCTTGGGAGGCTGAAATCCCCTGGGACAAGGGGTGCTTGTTACCACAGGGTTAATATTCACACCCAGAAAATTAAAGGAACAGAACAGAGGCCCCATGCCTCTCCTCAAGTACTGGAAACCCCCACGTATGTACCACAAATCAGTAATTTTAAGTATGACTGAGGGAAAAAAAAGTAACTCAATTCCTAATGTCTTAGCACTTAATGACCTTCACTGACCTTGAAGCTCTGAGATACTGCAGCCTGCATTCATATCTGAACAACTTCTGCACCTCATACAATCAGGGATTACAGAATTGCCATTACACAATAAAATAGAACTTGCTATGAATGGTGTTACTAGAATTGACTTTTTTTTGAGAAAGTTAGTGCAAATAGTTTGAGATTTTTAAATTTTAATTATCTTAGACTAGAAAAAATACTTTAAAATAAATTTTAATTATGAGAGATTAAATTAAAATATGTTTAAAATAACATTTGATTATTTTTCTTCACAAGTATTCAAATACAATTATTAATAATTCTACAACAGGAACAACTTTCTGCTTATAATAATGATAACAATGAATATTTAAGTTAGACTTTCCATGGTTCTTAATTTTAAAATAAATGAGAGTAAGTTAAAACAACTAATAATATTGTTTGTTTGTTTTTTTTACCAACACTAAGTTTCATGGATAAAACAAATTTAGGAATAATATTGAATATGTTATTGCTCAATAAAACAATTTAGGAATATTAACATTTAGGATTCTAATTACTTAACATTACAAAGAAAACCTTACAGAGGGAATCTGTACATATAATGTGAGTTTGTTTGCTTATTTGTTTGTTTTGGAGACAAATAGAATGTTCTTTAACTGACCACAAATATTTTGGACTTTGGGGCTTTTTCAGATTTGAAATATCTACATAAATGTAAGGAGATATTCTGGGAACAGAATCCATGAACAAACATGTAGTTTTCTCATTTAATAAATACCATATGTAGCCTAAAGGGATGTTTATTTTACCATAGTTTATTTTTTCATTTTATTTATTTATTTATTTTTGGTCCAGTCATGGGGTCTGAACTCTGGGCCTGGGCGCTGTCCCTCAGCTCTTCAGCTCAAGGCTAGCGCTCTATCACTTGAGCCACAGCACCACTCCCAGCTTTTTTTCTTTTTGCTTATGGGGTGCTGAGGAATGGAACCCAGAGCCTCATGCATGCAAGGCAAGCACTCTACCATTGAGCCACCTTCCCAGCCCCTACAATAGTTTAAGTTGTTTTGTACTAGAAATTGTAATACAAGAATTTGATCAGAGAGATACAGAGAAGCCACACTCTGACAGGTGTAATTGGGAGTCTTTATAGAGTGGACTTATGTCCCAAAGGAACAGGCAGCTTCAAATACAGACAATTCAAAGCTTATAAAAGCAAAAATCACATGAGGAGCTAAACCTATCAAACATGTGATTACAGAAGCAAAGCTAGCTATGTGGAACAATAAGGGGCTTTAGGACAAGAATTCCCTGGTGCAGGACTTTCCTGGAGCTAAACAACACATGACACATCTGCAATTCAAAGAATGGCCTATACCAATCATCCCTAGAGTTTTAGGAGCTGAGTTCAAAGTCCCATCACCTATTAAGACACCAAGATGGCAGTGAGGACAAGACAAGATGGTATGGCTTAGACCTAGCATTCATATTTCAAAACAAAGCTTGAAATTTACAGCTGAATGGTAGGATGGTCTTTTCCCCACACTTGGAGACTCTGAATACACAATGTTATGCACCTGTGTTTTGACCGACCTGGCACTTGACGTCAGGTATGAAATGTTCAAAATATTTTAAATTCTGAGTATCATAATAAGATACACAACCAACATTGAGACTTGTGAAAGTGGTTTTCACAAATAATTCATAGAACACTTGACCTTGTTCTTTGCGCTTACAAGCCACTCAGACTTGGGGGTTGTGATTGGCTCCTACGTAGAGATCAGGAAGACACGAAGTAGGAGAACTATCAGTGGCTACTATTCACAGAGCAGTATTAAGTTCCTTTCATACAGTACTGCTTCATCTTCAGCACAACCTGGGGGAGTCATTTTAGATGAGAGAAGAAAGTAAAGAGAATCTGGAGAAACTTGAAGAGAAAGAAAGTGAAAAGTAGTGATTTGATTTAACCCTGAATGTTCCCTATGAGGAAACTGAAAAGCAGGGAAAATGGGGGATCTGGGGCTAATGACTCAGTCCAGGACTAGAAATGAAATCCTTTATTTTTCAGTCCAATGCTCTTTGGGTTTTCACTATAGATCTCACCTACAATATATTAAGAGAAACAAGGGAAGACTAAAAGGCAAGTCACTAATTATAACCTCATAACAAGCTCTCACTGCACATGAGAGAGAACTGTGAGACTATGAAAACAGCTATCCAATCCTGTGGATAATTATTGAGATATGTGTTTGTGTATAATCATTGTAGACTTGCCTAGTATTGCATTGAAGACATGCATAACTGTGCGATTTAAGTCAACTTTATATATACACTGACCCAAAATCCGGTGTGTGTTTTCTTGCTACCATTATTATAACTATATATTATAACTATAATAGGAAGAAATAGTATGGGAAAATTCAAATATATGGTTCAAATATATTGTGTACTTTATACTTCCATGTATCCTGTTTTCTGTGACTTTTTTTCCCTTTATTTCTTTGTAATGACAGATTGAACAAATGTCCCTATTGCAGAGATCCACTCCATTAGAATCTCAGCATCTGAAAAACAGGTTAAGAACCTAAAAATTGCATGGTGCCTGTTATCCACACCCAGAATCTTAGCTTCTTAGGAGGCTGAGAGCTGAGGGTCATTGTTAAAAATCCACTATGGGCAGGAAAGTCCATGAGACTCTTATCTCCAATTAACTACCAGAAGGAGAGCTGTGGCTATAGTGCTTGAATGCCAGCTTTGAGCAAAAAGCTTAGCGACTGTGTTCAGGCTCTAAATTCAAGATTGGTTCTGTGAACTTGTGTCCAGCCCTATTAACTCAAGTACCAAAAAATAAAATAAAATAAAAAGTACCCCAAACTTGGTAACATATGTGACTACACTATATATAAAGAGAGTCTTTACATGTGAATTGGGTTTATTAACGATAATGGTGATAATAAATACACTAATCAGAATTAATTATGCTTACATTATATGCTATTTGCCACAACACACTTGCAAAAATCACAGTCTTAAACAGATGTGCTTGGATCCAAATGGCAAAAAAAAGAAGCTACCACCTACTGTTAAAGGGTAGTTTAAATATTTCAAAAGCCACAATTTATAAAGATTAAGATGTATAATAAGGTTTCCTATTTCTTTTAACAAAAAAGCTTTCAAGAGTCAATCAAGAGACAGTGAGAAAGGGAGAACATGGCTTCTCTAAAATTGCTGAGTAAAGTATGTAATAAATACACTTAAGGAAAGTAGGATTTTTATATAATAATAAAAAATTTTGTCTTCTTACCAATGTGTGCCTGTGAGGCACATTCTTACTTCAACTTTCCTGGCTGGGGTTATTTGTCAAAACTTGCTTCATCATTTACAGCCTCAGAGTTCTTTCCTTTTAGCTCAATGTTGTGATGGAATCAATACAAATCTGCTCTTAAAATATCTGTCTCTGACCTGTGTTTGTTTTAAGCTGTATCATTCATAATGGTGATGGATTGGTAATGCTATTCCTTTCAGTCTGCACAAAGTACCCTGGCATACAAAGCACATATATTTTATGCCCAAGGTCAGGAGAAAATTAATGGATAAAGAGCCTGATAAAATGGAGTTCAAGCTGAATGAGTTGAGTGAGCTCTACAGGGTACAGACTAGGCGAACAGTACGAAGTCCATTATATTTAAACACTTTTGAAGCATTTCAGAAGTGAAATTGTTTCCACTGGCTAACATCTAAAAGCCCCCAGCTTTCATACTGCAGCTGCAAAGCACCCACAGGTACAGTGAGAATGCTCCTGGGTACCAGGCTTCCATGGTGTTTTCCATTTATCAATTTTCACAGCAAGCAATAAAACCCATTTGGGGTTTATCATCAGAGTCCAACAAGTTATGCTTTCTTATCATTAGAAATTTTCTCTTTCAGGCTTTCTTACTCATACTAATGCTACTAGTCAGTCTTTTTTTTCCCCACAATGTGCAGTCCATTATTTATTTATTTATTGTGAAAATACCATACAGAGGGGTTAAAATTACATGGGCAAGGTAGTGAGTTCTTACTAAGCATTGTTGCCTCCTCCTTTGTTTCCCCTTCCCATCCCTTCCCATTTCCACACCCCTCTCCACCCCCGCACCCTGGCCAAAGTTTTAAAGTTCATTTTTTGACATAACGTCTTGTACATCTCATTGTTGCAATGGGTCCACCTATATCCCTATTTAAATGGTTTGTTTTTGCCCTTTCCCTCCACAAATTATACCAACATCAAATACAATGAAAGCAGGAGTTATACCGTGGGGGAGGGACATACAAAACAACAAAGAAATCATCTTATAAATATGTTAGAAATAATCTGAAGAAAGAAAAAACATTTGAGTCCTTATCTTGGGGTTCATTTCACCTAACATCAATTTATCTGATCTTCAACCACTTTGGAAAGTAGTATGGAGGTTCCTCAAAAGACTCCACACAGAACTCCCCTATGACCCAGAAACCGACTTTTGGGCATTTACCCAAATGATCACAAACAAGACCATACTAAAGCTACCAGCACAACCATGTTTATTGCAGCATTATTTACCATAGCTAAGATATGGAACCAACCCAGCTGCCCCTCAGTAGATGAATGGATCAAGAAAATGTGGTATATGTACACAATGGAATTCTATGCCTCCATCAGAAAGAAAGACATTGCCCCATTTGTTAGGAAATGGAAAGACTTACTAGTCAGTCTTACTCCACCTGTTGAATATTGAAGGGATTTAAGATTTCAGTAAAGAGGTACAATTGGCTGACTGCAACATAAAGTTTAATGTTTTGTTTTGTTTTGTTTTTCTATACCATTACTATACCATTTTAACCCAGACCTTTAATGACAGCAAAGGAAGCAAAAACAAACAACAAAAAAAAAAACATAAAAGAAACAAGAGTACCCTTTTTTTAAAAGAACAAAAATAGGGCTGGGAAAGTGGCTCAGTGTAGAGTGCTTGCCTTTCATGCATGAAGCACTGGGATCGATTCCTCAGTACCACATAAGCAGAAAAAAACAGGAAGTGATGCTGTGGCTCATGTGGTAGAGTGCTAGTTGTGAGCTGAAGACCTGAGGGACAGCACCCAGGCCCAGAGTTCAGGCCTCACAATCGACAAAAAAAAAAAAAAAAAAAAGAAAGAAAGAAAAGAAACAAAGAAAGAACAAGAAAAACAATAACAACAAAATCCCGGCAACTGAGAACCCAAAAATCTGTCATTCAAGACACCTTTAAAATCATCCATAAACATTTAGCTCATACTATCTAGCATAAAATACAAAAAAGAAGGATTCTATACAGTCAAACACTCAACATTACTTTCTTCATAAACTTGTTGAAAAAGCTGTTACTAATAAGGAATATAAACATGAGCTTAGCCTCCCCCCAAAAAGAAAGAAAAATGTAATACAATACAAAATGATGTAATTCAAAATATTAAATATTTCATCATTATTTTTATTTAGAAAGCCATATTTGGTGGAAATGGAAATTTTATTTTGGTGGTGTTTTCTTTGTAATACTTGTAATTTGTTCTCATAGTAGTGCCTTTGGCTCTGGGAAACCATCTTGTATTTCTGGAAGCTCTGGAAAGTATCCATTATTTCCCAGGGCTTGTGCTGATAAGAGCCAATCCACATGAAGGTAAACTCATAGACAGCCCCCCAGAAAGGAAAGTTTCTAGGGCCACTTTTTATCATAGTTTGTCCTTGTTTGGTTTGTTTTTGTGCCAGTGCTGGGGCTTGAACTCAGTGCCTAAGTGCTATCCCTTAGCATTGTTTTGCTTAAGGCTAGTGCTCAACACCATGAGATACACCTCCATTTCTGGCTTTGGTTGGTTAATTAGAGATACAAATCTTAAGGATTTTCCTGTCTTGTCTGATTTTGAACTTTGCTCCTCAGATCTCAGATTCCTGAGTATCTGGAATTATGTACCTTTCTATTGGAACACGCATTGCAAACATGCTTCAAACATTTTCAGAGTTACAACATATTATTGTTAATAAAGCATTTAAAAGCTAATAGTGAAAATTGTTGATATATCTTATTACTGAATGTGAGTATATTTAATTATCATTTGTTACCATTGTGATTTTGACACTAGGTAGGTCTTCCCATGAAACTAAATCGTGTCCTTCAATTCCTAGGATATTAAGTATCAAGTGAAAGAACAGGAATATTTTCTGTCATTTTTTGTGGATTGCTGCTTCTAAGGTCACAAGTAGGAGTGATGGCAACCTGGAATTGTTATTTTAAGATGTTCTCATAACATGACATTAAAATTAAATGGAGATTCAAATTAATTTCTTTCCAATTACCTATAAATGTTTTAATAATTTACATTTCTTTGCTAAACTTTTTCTGTCAGTTGGCTTGCTCAGATTTCATGGGTATTAAACTTATATAGTAACAATCAGATCCCAGACTTCATGCTCTAATTCCCATCTTTAAATTTTTAGGAATTTCTAAAGAAAGGACTCACATGAAATGAGTCTCAAACTTATGTATCTGGTTCTAGATTCATTATTCATTTTATTTGTTCTCCTGGCAATTCTCTTAGGACTTTTTCATACTATGCTAAAATATGTTATAAACATGCTCGAGTGCTCTGCAAAATGTTGTCTTCAATGAAACATAAAAAAGTTATTGGTTGCCAGGTGTCGGTGGCTTATGCATGTAATCCTAGCTACTTAGGAGGCTGAGATTCGAGGATTGTGGTTCAAAGCCAGCCCTGGCAGGAAAGTCCATGAAACTAGTATCTCCAATTAACCACCAGAAAACCAGAAGTGGTGCCGTGGCTCAAGTGGTAGAATACTTGCCTTAAGCTGAAGAGCACAGGGACAGTGTCCAGGCTCAGAGTTCAAGACACTCGACTGATAAAAAAAAAAAAAGGTTTTGGCATTATTGTGTATTTCTATTATACATGTAATAAAGTTATACTAGAACTGAAATAACAGGCAAAGACTCTAAAAACGTACTTTTTTTCTAGATATCAACAGGAGAAAAAGTGTGTTGTTTCTGGAGTGTTTAGAGATTGAGAGGAATGGGGTAGAATCATCTCACATCTCACAGAGCTGTCTATGTTTCACCAGTCAATCCACTCTGGATCAGTGGGAGTCAACCAGATAAACCTTGTTGCCATAAAAACCAGCTTAAAAATTATCGTCAACTCATTCTTTCTCAGTCCAAATAGTTGGAATCATCCTTCTTGAATACTAATCATAGCTATAGCCTTGACAAACCTGACTCTAGTTTAATTCCTTTATCTATAGCTGGAAATGACTTGAATCACATAAAAACATCAGTAAGAGTACTTATGAAACATTGCCATTAATTCTACGTTCTTTAACTCAGGCACATCAAGTAAATACTACTCAAAATTATGATATAATTAATATCTGTCAGGGCAATATCTATATTTTATTTACTTTTCAATAATAGTAGAACAATTTTGGAATGCATGGGTGTACAGATGTGGAAACAACAATTTAATTAATATTTTAATCTGATTGAGGGACAAGGATAGGAATGCCAATCGTGAGCCCTTACTTTTGCAACTACTTGGCAGAAATGTCACCTCCAGAGATAACTCATTGTGCTCTCCATGCAAAGCAATTATGTTATATTCTACAAATTGGAGCTTCAGGTTGTATATCAGCTTCGGTGTAAAAGTACTAACACATACAGATACTGAAGATATAATATATGTCATTTTTTACTGTGTTTCCAAATAAAATTTATAGTTGCATATTAAGATTACCAAAAGCATAATCATCATCCCACGATCAGTTGATAACAAGGTCTAATACATACTCCAGTATTTTCAATTGAGAAAACATCCCAAGAAGTGTCACCTTAAGTATTCAATTAGTACACCATTTACTACTGTAGCTGCTACAATATTTTCATGCAATAAAATTACCGAACATTTATTGTCATGATTATAATATTTACAAAGCCATAAGAAATGACTCAAGCCGGGCGCTGGTGACTCACGCCTGTAATCCTAGCTACTCAGGAGGCTGAGATCTGAGGATCGCGGTTCAAAGCCAGCCCGGGCAGGAGAGACTGTGAGACTCCTGTCTCCAATAAACCATCACAAAACCGGAAGTGGCGCTGTAGCTCAAGTGGTAGAGCGCTCGCCTTGAGCTGAAGAGCTGAGGGACAGCGCCCAGGCCCAGAGTTCAAGCCCCATGACCGACAAAAAAAAAAAAGAAATGACTCAAAATCATTAAAGAATAGAGAACCAAATATCAAAAGGCATTAAAGCATTATAAAATGAGCAGTTTGAAAACATCAGGGGAATAGCCCATTTATTATGTATTTTGTTCAGCCAAACAAAGGCTAATGCCTGAGAAAATAAATATTTCTCTTAAACTTTCTGGGTATTATGTGCTTACTTTGTGCAGTTAAAACACAATTTACTATGTGTTCTCTCCATTTTTTCCTACTCAATGAAATATATATCCAAGTTCAGCCAGATTTTCATTCCTCCCCCGGAGCTATTAAAACTCAATTAATTGCTCAATTGTCAATCTCAATCAAACAACTCACTTCTGAACTCCAAACATAAAAGTAAGTGATATGTTGAGATTCACAGATAGTTCCAAATTTAAAAATAAGTAGTTTTTGTTTTTGTTTTTTGTCAGTCATGGGGCCTGAACTCTGGGCCTGGGCGCTGTCCCTCAGCTCTTCAGCTCAAGGCAAGTGCTCTACCACTTGAGCCACAGCACCACTTCTGGCTTTTGCTGCTTATGTGGTGCTGAGGAACTGAAACCAGGGCCTCATGCATTCAAGGCAAGCACTCTACCACTGAGTCAACTTCCCAGCCCCAAAAATAAGTTTTAAGGAAGAATAAGTTAAATGCTAAAGAAGGAAGAATCTCCACTAATTTGAAAATAAATATCTTCCACAAAATGACACATAAATCCAACTCTGGTAATAAAGTCACCATGACAACACTATCATCCATTTCTTTAAAGGAATGAAAAAGATATCTCCTCAGAGGATCTTGAGAACTACATTGCATGCATGTACATGCAGGCAGGCACACACATGTGTGTACAGGTATACACGCACACATGCATGAGCACACACACACTCACACACAAATTCAGAAATGGAAAAGCATCTACTCAAGTTTTCGAAGTGAGTTAAGGTATTGTTTTTGTTTTTTTTTTAGATGAAAAGTTGCAACAAATGTCCGAATTCTATAGATGCCTTAAGTAAAATTTATTAAGTACCTTCCTATGAGGGGTACTAAGAATACAAAGACACAGAGGAAATGTTTCTCACAGTACCAAGCTCTAGGCTCAGCTTTGTTAAACAGGAATTGTGCAATGCTTTCAGCAAAGACATGATTTGGGTCAGTTTATATTTATCAATGAGATATGCCTAACAGCTTTTAAATCCCCACATGTTGTAATGGCAGGCATTTAGTATGCTTGTAGCTTGGAAGAAGATAATGTTTGTGCAAACTGTTTATCTATGCTTATGAATACCAAACCCTAAAGTGTTGGAAGATTATTGAAGGCTTTCTTTCTTTCCCCTTAAATATTAATGTGCACACTTTTCAACCCAATTGTTGGCATATAATACCTGCGGCAATTCTTGATTCTATCATATTTATAAAAAATAATGTCAATATCTGTAATAACAATAAACACATGATATTGAATTTTGTTATACTTCCATTGCCAGCTTACCAAAATAATTTTACATTTGAGGCAGACTTCCAAGCTGGAAACAGACTCTAACTGATATTTGAGGGTTGCTTTATAGCTGTGATTTGCATTTTTACAGATTATCTATTATAGTTTATATCTTTTGCAATATGTTCTAAAATTTCAGATTTTAGTCGCATTTTAAAATCAAACTCAGTAATTTTTCTTTATGTTGAGACTATACTTAAATATTATGTATAGTTCTATGTTTGTGTTACAGAGATATGCACATCCAAATGTATATTGTTCTGTTCACTGCAAAAGGCCAATAACAACATAATGATCCATATATGCAGATGCATATGTCTTTCCTGAGCATTGCCTATTTTATGGAGAAATCAAAATTTAGAAAAAACAAGCCAAAAGAAATTACTCTCAACTAAATCACCAAATTATTTTCTGTTTTTCTTTTTGCAGGCCAGTCTCATACATACCTTCTCTACCAAATATGTGGATCACCCAGAGAAGTATGGCTGAGACTTCTTCTCATTGTCATTAGTGCTATCTTTGAATCATTCTAACTGTTCCCTTGTCATTTGCAGCATAGGAAGGGTTGTCAGGTCTCCATTTTTTTTTCTACTTCAGTCACAGCCACTTTTTCAAAGCTATATTCTTCTACCAAGCTTTTTCTTGATTCAAATCTTTTTGCATCAGTGCCATCCAATATCTGAAGTTTGTTTGCATCTCCCTCTCTTTCTATCTTCAACTTGACACAGACTCCAGAATTTGAGCTTCTGAGGAATCTTGTAAGTATATCACATTACTCAAGCATGTGCCATTTGTCTAGAAAATTCTAAACTCCTGTTTGCCTGAACAACTCTGAGGAATCTTTTGGGGCTTATTACTTCCTTCGTAAATCCTCTTCTACTTCTAAGATCAAGTATTATTCTATTCATACTCAACTGCAGAAGTTTGAAGTGATTATCTTATCAAAACAGCCTCACAACTGACCTCAGAGTTTATTTTAAATGAACATTTTGGGGGCCCATTCGAGACTTATTCAGTCAAACTCAATGGGTTGTATCCAGAAATCTGTGTTACCACATCTTACTTCTGATTCACATGCATGCCAATGTCTGAGAATCCTTATTCTATTTGAAATTATGTGTTTCCATATCAGTGCCAACACATAATTGAAATTGCTCCAATAGTTTTATTTCTTTTCTTCTGAATATGCTACATGATATTTGTTGAATATGAGTAAACAAACCAATAATTCTTTATACTGTTTCTTCACACATCCAAGGGCTATATAATGTGTTTAGCAAACATAATTTAGTAGTCTGCATTTCTTAAGAGTTCAATGCTTGTATATTTGGTGTGACAAACTATAATAGTTATGGCTAATTGTTCATGTAACAACTTTACCCAATGATTATAAACTGAGAATAAAAATATTGCTAAAGTATAATATTTTGTAAAATTATCTATCAAACATAGCAATTTTCTTTTTCAATGTGATAGAAAATTTTAATTTTTTTTAAACTACTTGTCCATTTTCCATGGTTAATACTTTATAGTACATGAAATTAGATCATTTTGGATCTAATTTTCTTTCTCCATTTTTGACAAACACAAGAGACTCAATAAAAATAGTTTTAAAGAGACACAATAAAAGTAACATATATTTAATTTTGAAAACGAAATTTGCTAAGCATATTTTTCATGTTAGTCATAGATACTTTGTGTCAAAATATGCCCCCAAAAGTGATGCTTGCTCATTCATTCCATGTTCATTTATTCATACTGACATTTATTGATGATCTACTCCTGACAAGAATCTTAGCAAGCCCTAAGCAATAAAAGGACCAAATTCCTGCTATAAAATACCTAACATTCTATGGAGAAATGCACAAATAAACTTGCAAACTAAGGCATTATGATGGTTTGTAAGGTATTTTTAAGATTTATTTTCAGATCAGAGCACAATATTGGCCAAATTTACTAAGGGAACTTGAAAACACTTTAAAAACTTAGGTTATATGGAATAAGAACATTTTCAAGGTGGTAAAAATTAATATTAGGAAACTGGGCACAAAGAATACCATGTGGACCTATACTTAGGAAGAATTCAGATATGAGGCTGTTGTCTGTTGTATGATTAGTGAAGATCTTCTTTACATCTGCGGACTTTCTACTTGTCTTGCTAGTCCTGTGCTATGCAGCTTTGCAGTTTAATGTAATCCCATTTTTCCAACCTTTGTTTAATTTGTTGTGATTTTAGGTTTTTATTAAGAAAATTTCAGCCTATGCCAAGGAGCCCTAGAGTTTCTCCTACTCCTTCCTGTAATGTTTTCAGGATTTCTGCTTTTATCATGAGAGGCCTTTGATCCATTTGAAATTGATTCTGGTGCAGTGAGATATATAAGGTGTTTAACCAATTTTGCCAGCACAACTTACTGAAGAGGCTGTATTTCTTCCACCCTATTTCTTCCACCCTATTTTTTTTTTTTTTGGCTCTCTTATCGAAGATTAAGTGGCCATAGGTCTGCAGGTTCATTTCTGGGTCTTCAGTTTTATTCAGTTGGTCCTCAGGTCTGTTCTTGTGCCAGTACCAAGCTGTTTGATCACTATAGCTATGTAATAGAGTTTGAAGTTTGGTATTAATATTTCTCCAGTATTGTTCTGCCAAAGATTATTTTTGCTATTTGGGGTGTTTTATTGCTCTGTATGAATTTCTAGATTGTTTCCTTTATTTCATTAAAGAAAGGGGTTGGGATATTAATGGGTATTTCATTGAATTTGTAGGTAGCTTTTGGTAGTTTTGCCATTTTCACAATGTTAATCCTAGCAATCCAGGAGCATGGGAAGTTCTTCCACTTCCTTAGTTCTGCTTTAATTTCCCTTTTCAGGTTTTTAAATTTTTCATCATAGAGGTTCTTCACTTCTTTGGTTAAGTAAATTTAATAAGATAATGCTAAGCGAAATGAACTCCAAGACATGGACACAAGAGGTTTCTCTTTGTTGTTGTTGTTCTCAGTGTATTGTATGATTTCTTTTTTCATTTGTGTTTTTCCCCCTGTCACTGTATTTGATTTTGATACCCAGAGTATGGTAATCACATTTATCTGAACTAGGGAAAGGAAGAAGAGCAACAAAATGGTGAGACAAAGGACAAAATCGAAATCTATGTAACAGCGATACTCACAAGACAATATGTTGGAAATGATCTGTACAAGTTGGGGAGCAATTGAGGAGAGGGAAGAGGTAGAAAAATGGAAGAGGTAACAAGTTACACTAAAAATGTTATGTAACTGTAACCACTCTGTACATCACCTTGACAATAAAAGAAATAACATGAAGTGAATAAAAATGTAAATTAAGAAAACAATAATTCAGTATGTTTGTTGAGACAGATTGCTGATGGTCATAATGGGAGACTTAGCTAGGTGAGAGTTTAGGCTAAATCTCCTATTTCTTTTCCCACTAGCAAAGGAGAACCGTCGTTGGTACAAATCAAAATTTTAAAAAGAAAAATTTGCACAGGCACCACCTACCTATTATGAAACTTTCTTTCAAAATTATTAATATTTAGATTTTAGCTTAATTAGTTTGCTAGGAATTCTGTTTATTCTAGACAACACAAAGCCCAGTAGACTTTATAATCATATCAAGTTATTTCACTGTACCTCTTCTCAATACTATAATCATATCAAGATTTGTCTGATTTCACTCTACCTCTTTTCAGTACTTCAGATTAATTTACATTGACCTTTTTCTACTTCTATAGTTGAAATGCATTTTACAATAGAAATTTGTAATTAAAAAGAATAATAATCTACAGCTATTATAATATTCCCAGACATTTCTTAATCTTAGGTAGTTTAATAGAAAGTTGAATGAGGACGAAAATGAAAATACTAAGGTAGCTAAATATGTCAAAACTTCTCTTATCTCCCCAAAAGGAAAATAAAAGCAAACTTAACCTCAACCCTCCCCCCCCCGAAAAGCTATATGTGATCTTGATAGCCAAGTAACCAAGAAATCAGAAACACATGTAACATGAACAGAAAAAAAAGCCAGGCGCCAGAGGCCCACCCCTGTAATCCTAGCTACTCAGGAGGCTGAGATCTGAGGATCACGGTTCAAAGCCAGCCTGGGCAGGAAAGTCCTTAGGACTCTTATTTCCAATTAACCACTCAGAAAATTGGAAGTGGGGTTGTAGCTCAAGTGGTAGAGCACTAGCTTTAAGCTGAAGAGCTGAGGGACCACAGCCAGGCTCACAGTTCAAGCCCCATGACCAAGAAAACCAAAACAAACAAACAAACAAACAAAAAACCATTTAGTGGAAAGGGACAAAACTTCAATAAAGATCCCTAAAGGTAAATCTCTGCTGTAGCAAATAATAATTTTATTAGATACTTTGTTTCCATTGATTAGATGAAAACCATAAATCCTCAAAGATATCAGCAGATGCTAGACACCATCAAGTCACTGGAATTAAGCAATAAATGCCAGCACTTTGAATGAGCCTTCAAGAATGGATCAGTGCTCAGAACACTTGTAGCTCCCCTGTGACAATTGTAGGTAAACCTGGTCTTTGACTATGTAGAGTAATTGCCTTTAACTTAAGGACTTTTATTTTGCTTTGTTACTTCTGCACATGAGAATGAAAGCCAGCAAAGCCAGGCTAATTTGCATTTTGAAATTTTATTCTGTGTTTTTATTTTCCTTGAGAGAATTCTTGTTACAGAAGAGCTTCATTAATTCAATTAGGCATGATCTATTGGGCACATACAAATTGGCCTAGCTACAGTATCTTTAGAATGGACAAAAATAAGAAGCCAGCTGTAGTCTTTTAAAGAAAACTTTACAGGATTATATTTCTTTGTGTCACAGTCATATTAAGCTCATGCCAACTGCAGTAACAAAAATGTGTTCTGGAAGATGAGTTTCCAACACTCCAAGAAATATAAAATACCCAAGCAAAAGGAAAATAAACTAGTTTTCTACCCCAGAATTTTTTATAGCACTGCATGAGTTTTAGTTTTATCACAGGAATGTTTATTGCCAGGGAAAAAGTATATTTATATATTAATTTATTACAACCCCAGAGTTCCTAACAAATGGTGCAATGTCATTCTTTCTGATGGAGGCATAGAATTCCATTGTGTATATATACCACATTTTCTTGATCCATTCATCTAGTGAGGGACATCTGGGTTGGTTCCATATCTTAGCTATGGTAAATAATGCTGCAATAAACATAGTTGTGCTGGTAGCTTTAGTATGGTCTTGTTTGTGATCCTTTGGATAAATGCCCAAAAGTGGGATTGCTGGGTTATAGGGGAGCTCTATGTGGAGTCTTTTGAGGAACCTCCATACTACTTTCCAAAGTGGCTGAACAAGTAAGTTTACACTCCCACCAACAATGCAGTAGGGTTCCCTTCTGGCCACATATCCTCTAGCATTTACTGTTATTAGAGTTCTTGATTATAGCCATTCTAATTGGGGTGAGGCGGTATCTCATCCGAAGAAGAGTTTTTAGACAACTTGATTGTTGAGAAGAGTCACTTGTGTTAGTGAAAAACCAGAGAACCTGGGTGAGTTTGTACATCTACTGAATGATGATTTCTGCTGGTAGTCTGGAAATATTTATATTTATATTACTCCTACTGGATTAAAATGAACAAAAATATAAAGAATGTGAGAGATTTAAAGATTATTTTGATTGCTAGCAAATAAATGCGATAAAAAGGATTGGTCCCCCGGAAATTTTGAGTAACATCTAAGTTTATGAGATCAAAACTATTTAGAGAAATTTCCATTATAAATCCACATCAGAAAAATGCATTTCAGTAGGAACTTGTATAGAACTTTACAACATGAGGAAAAAGTCATGCTAATTGCATCAAGTAACCAAACACCATCCAAACTCTTTCAGGAAGCAAAACATATTATTCTGTCTCTGGGAAAAGATTTATCTTAAGCTAATAAACATGAAAAGTCACTTCTTATAACATTTAAAGCGCTAACATCTCAAAATATGCAAGAATCCTGAATGGAATAGTGAACACTTGAACATAATCATAATTGTTTTTATAACTTGCCTTCTTGCTATTATTGAGGAACCAGAAGAAACAGAGAAAAAAATGGAGAACACTCCAACCTAATCCTAATAATCTGAATTAACAAGGTTGATCATACATTGGTACTTGGAGGAGGGATTTATTGTCACCATAAGCTATTTGTAACTTAAAAGCTAGAACAAGTTGTGCAGAACACAATCCAACTCCTGCAGAAGACAGTGAGTTCCCAGCAGGGGTTGTTCCGCTCCAGAAACCTGCCTTGGATTGCATTCTGGTACTTGGATGCCTTGGAATGTCTGCCACCTCAGAAAGCAACAAAACCATGCTTCCTTTTAAATGAGAAACTTGACACATTCTTCTGATTCCTGAACTATACCCACACAACCTGTTACAATATTTTGCAGACTGCAATAAACTCTGTGGAAGTCTCCTGGTGGCGAGCTGCTATTTCAAACGTACATCTGTAGATTGAGGAAATGTCCACTGAGAGAAGTCTACTGGAAGGGAATCATGTTGGAGAAAACAGAAATGGCTTATGTTCACATGATCCGCCAACAACACCTAGTTCTTGGTGAGAAAAGATTGCTGATTTTATGGGCATTGATTTTTGTAAGCTGAATATGGCCATGTTGAAGAAGCACACAGATTTTGTATAGACATGGTGAACTGGACTGATTTTTATTAAGGCTGATAATAGAAACCAGATGGTCAGTGTGTGAAGCACATATAGCTTTCATTAAGCTAGCCTGAAAAATAGTTTAAGAAAAAAAAAAGAAATGAAGTTCTTAATATGCCATAAGAAGTCTGCCAGAGTGCTGTAAGTGTGGGCTTCTGAAAATAAAAATGACTTGTTCTCATCTAGCTTGTTAGGCCTCCTGAGGAATTTTATCTGGGGGAATATTTTCATGGATGTGTACCACATTTTAAAATGCAGTTGTTCAACAGAATTATCAGACATTGACTAGTTTATCACACTTTAGTCTCTTCCACATGGAGTAGGCTGGCTTACCAAAGTTCTTACTCTTCTCTTCTCGAAATTTAGTTTAATTTAGCAATTAACTCATTAAACTTGGAGCTAAGCTCTTCCTATTTAGCTAAATCTAGCCATGAACTTCTGTTGTTCTTGTCTCAGCCTCCTGAATGATAAGATTACAGATATGCAACATTTGAGATGTTATTTTTACATTGCTGCTTTGCAACCCAAACAAATAATGATGCTAATTTCACAACTGGCACTAGACATGAACACAACAGATGTTTTTTAAACAAATAACTCAAGTTTTTTAACGTGAGACAGTAACAGAATGCTGAGTGAGGGCAACAGATCTGTATTGGGACATTATAAGTCGTACACTAAATCATAGAACCATTCTGAGTAAAATCAAAGTAGATAATTATTTCCTACTCCAGCTGTAACTAACTGCCATACACTCATAAAGCAAATAAAGCAACTATTAAAAATATTATCCTCGAACTATGGAGGTCAGAAGTCCCATAGGAATCTCACTAGGTTGAATTTAAGAGTTGGTTGAAGCCCTTACAAAAGATGTTATAGGGAAAGCTGGGATTTTTGTTTGTTTGATTTTACTTTTTCCAATTTCTGGAAGCTCTTGGCTTTCTAAGCTTGTGGCTCCTGTTCAAGGGCTGTTTTGATTCTGTCTCATTTTAAATCATAATGACATTAACATTTTGCCTCTCCTTTATGGACCTTAGTGATTAAATTGGGCTTACCTATATAACTCAGAATAACCCTGAACTTTAAGGTCAGCTGATTAATAACATTAATTCCCTGTGACACTAGAATTTTACTTTATCTTGGAAGGTCACATATTCACATGTTTCAAGTATTCATACCTATGAATTCTGAGGAGGAATAAGGGTATCATATGTCCTACACAGTCATGTAGAATGAAAAGCATTATATATTTTTTCCTATACTATGGATGGACAAATTTTCTTTAAAGGAAGACACTTCTTCTGCTGGGAAAGTTCATGCAGCTTCACTTTGACTTCAGTGCCTTCTACATGCAGATCCAAGGTGTTTTTTTTTTTTTTTTTATTGGCAGATCTGATTTAATCTTCAAAAGATAACTGCTTGATTGCAATCAAAATCAAACAGAATAATTTATGGAAAAATGGAAGCAAAAGTAGAAAGAATGCGGAGAGGGTGAAATTTTTCCAAGTTATTTAAATGAAGATTATTTTAAGAAATTCTGAAGATCAAATTTATCAAACTTACTGTAGCTAGCATTCCCTTACTATTTAAAAATGTTTGGCACAGTATATATTAAAAAATGACCACACAATGTAAATCTTGACATATAACTAATCAAGACATTGAAAATTTCACTTACAAGTTTAAAACTGCTTTTTCTAATATTTATAATTGTGTACCAGGAGTTTTAGTTTAACATACATGCAAAGAATACAGTCATGAGACAGAGATAAGGCAGAAGAGATTATATTACATGCTTGTTCTCAAAAAAAATATTAATAGAAGAATTTAAAAAAAGATGAATAGAAGGATCAGGTAAATGAGGAAGTATGGAACCCCATAGCCAATCACTGCCAATGTGATGACTACAAATCAATGTTCAAGCCCAGTACTGGGGGCTCACTTCAGAATTCCTCACTACTTATTTAGGAGGCTGAGATCTAAGGATTGCAGTTCAAAGCAAGCTCAGACAGTAAAGTCTATGACATTCTTATCTCCAATTAACCATCAAAAAAAGTTGAAAGTACAGCTGTGATTCAACTGATAAAGCTCCAATCTTTGAGAAAAAAAAATCTTCAGGGACAGCACCTAGCTCCTGAATTCCAGGCCTAGGATCAACCCCTCTTCCTCCCATACCCGCATCTGCCAAAAAAAGAAAAAAATCAAATTTCAGAAGGAAAGTCTAGTTATAAAGTGCTACATAGAAGTGAAAAGTAATTAGAGATGGGCAGATGAATGTGATATTTAAATATTTTTATGATAGTTTCCAACTGCATATAAGTAAGGAGTACAGAAAAACTGGACAGATATTTCATATATGTGTATGTGTGTACAAGGTATTTACGAAGGTTTATGTATGTATAATCACAATACTCTATCACACAAGCCAACGTATGGCAGAGTAAGTGAGTGGCGACAATTTTTCAGTCTAGCTCAACATAAACTCCTTATTTAGAAAGGCTGGTTTTACCTAACACATTGTATTAGATATTTTTCAAAGGTAATTTAATTCCACAAGTGCCATTCTTTAAACTTATTTCCCATTTTTAATATATTGAAGACTGAAGATTTTCATGAGCAAGAGCTACAGAAAGCAGATGGACTAAGTCGTAAGTAAAAAGTGAAATCAACAGTGTGAGTTGACTTAAAATAATTCCAGCTTTATGCAATTTCTAAAAACAATCTAATGTGCCCTCAGCAGGACTGATACTTGTCTTACTTATCCACCTCATACGAAATTTGTGGCAATGCTCTTGTTAGTCCATACTAATAGTTATCACTGGGTGGTTTCCAAATGAATGCAAGGATTTGCTTAAAGCCTCCAATATACTTTGAAGACCCAAGTATAAGAGATTCTAAACATATATTTTGATAAAGGTGAAATATTTACTTGATAAATCTGGATGATATGCTGTAGTAATTGAGAGTAATGAGTCATTAATCGTTATCTTATAATCTTATAAGATATTATAATATCTTATTATAAAAATGTAGAAAGTAATAATTTGCAAAATACTGCTTCAAAAATAAATCTGCAGGGGAACAAACACATAATTACTTTAAAGCATGTCTGGCAGATCCATTATGTTTTTGCAACCAAATATACAGTAAAATAGCACTTACAGTGTTCTTTATGAACTTAGAATTAGTATCATTGGCACAAAATCTGAAAATGTAGAGCAGAGGCCATAAGAGGAGAAGGAATAATGTAGACATTAGGAAGGACAGAATACGCCCAGATTCACTGAAGAAGGAGGTTGGTTCACACCTACTAGGTGGCCATATTAAAGAAACAAACTGCAATTTAATCAAGACATTATAACCAATTTAAAGGAAGTATATATGTGTATATGTATGCAGCATATTTATAAACATGAACTGCACTTAATAAAATCTAAATTAAAAGAGCTAAGTAATGCTGCGATAATGTAATTCTTATTCCAGCTATGAAATGCAAATATAATAACAACTATTATGGAATAATAGCTCTTTAAATAAGGACTTGAGAAAGTAAGTAAATCTGTGGCAGCTTCAGTTTTTTTATGTGCCGTGGTTAGACTCCATTTGACACATTTATTAAATGTTGCAAGCAATTTTCAGCTAAATATCTAGCAGGATGTCATCCTGAAACCTCATGTTCCTATATTACTGTGCTGTTAAAGAAACAGCTTTCAAAGATTTATAGCTTCTATTAATTACACCAAAAATATGGTAGATGTGCTCAAAGAAATCAATTGTAACAGGGAAAAGCAAGTGTATTTTTTAATTAGAATCATACATTACAAACGACTGTCACTATTAATTATTTCTTTTCATTTATTCCCAAAGTGAGGGCGAAGGGAATCATTTTGTTTCTCTAGACTTAATCCTGGGAAATGAGTCTTTGAGTTAATACTCTACAAAGCTTACAGAATCAAAGTTCAAACTCAAAAACGAGAAAGGGGAGGCAAAGCATCAAAAGAATGAAAGGATTCAAATACATACTGTTGTCTCCATATCCTGGAATTCATTTCAAATTAGCACAATTTTATATGGTCATACGTACATAGCTATTGAGCTATTGTGATCCTCTGCTAAGATGTTTACCAATTATTGCAAGTGAGGGAAACCCTGAAGCAAGAAGGCAAGAGGGGTGTGTATGTATGTATGTATGTATGTATGCATATGTGTGCATGCACACACACGCACGAGCGTGTTCAAGCACTGTTTATGGTAATTTCTTTTTCCTTTTGTTCTTTTCCTTTGGTTTATCCTCTGTTTTTGTTGTTATTGATTTCAGTCACCCTTGTCTTGAATATAAGTTTATCTGATTTGGGGAAGGGTAGAAGAATCACAAAAATGGTGAAACAAAGGACAAAGGCTGAACTAATGCAACAGGGATACTCACT
The DNA here is from genome assembly GCF_019054845.1 of Dipodomys spectabilis. Lineage (NCBI taxonomy): Eukaryota > Metazoa > Chordata > Mammalia > Rodentia > Heteromyidae > Dipodomys > Dipodomys spectabilis. The sequence goes on from NW_024870775.1 coordinate 20,909,913, forward strand.
AGACAATATACACTATGTTCGAAATGAACTTTACAATGGGGTGGGGGTTTAGGATGGGGGAGTCGGAGAGCAGGGAAAGCAAGAGAAAATGAGGGAGGGGGTGACACTGTTCAACAAGAAATATACTCATTACTCATGTAACTGTAACCTCTCTGTACATCATCTTTACAATAAAATAAAATTACAAGAGTAAAACGAATCAGGATACCTAAAATTAAAAAAAAAAAAAAACAAGAAATATACACTGTTTTGCCTGTTTCTCTTTTTATGTAAATTAAGTTCTTTTCTCACCAGTTATCTTTCAATTTATAAAAACTCTTTCTTCACTATATTAGGATTTAAGTATTGATTTATGTAATACATCAGTCTTATTCTCAAAATAATTCGACCTTTTTTTTGCATTTATATTAACAATAAAACCAAAAAAAACTGAAACTTGCAAACAAAAAGGGGAGAAAACACAGCAAAGAGAAAATAAAATGAAGAAAATAAAAAGGAAAGGACCAAAACAAAATTTTAAAACAGAATGCATTCCAGTTTACATTTAGGACTACATTGCAGATTTCTGAACACTTTCTGTTGGGCATTAAATCAATATCAATTTCATGCTCACTGATGTTCCCAAGCCAAGTGTGTTTCTTTGTCCAATACAAGCAGAGACTTTGTGAACCCAAGTTACAGCCTATCTTCCCAGAGACTTATGTGGCTTGACACAGCTACAAAATCTGTCTGAGTTGGTAACAACATTCAGATAATTCTTTTCACTCTTCATTAAGCTCTTGTGACAAGAATAATCCATTATTCCAGATATTTCTTAGTATTTAAAAGAAAAAATATGCCCACACTTCTATGGCTGCCATGTTTTAAGACACAAAGGACCACCATTATAACAAAAGTGCAAATGTATAAATAACTTTTTATGTCATCTTGTAGCACGTCTTGCCTTTCCACTAAGGAATAAAGACACTTTTTAATTCCCTCCACAGTTTGAGAAGGACCATGATACACAAACATGTAGAGAAAAACATGTTTACAGGGTTTATTTTAGAGTCATGGGCTCATGATTAATTTTCTTCTATTCTTTTTCTATAGCCTCCAAATTTTCAACAACTAGGTTATAAAAGCTAGTATCTGAGGAATGTCACAGTACTGGAAAAATGCAAAAAGAATACTACATATGAACAGCCAACATGAAAGAATGGCTTATTTGACTATGAGGAAACGAGCTAGAAAAATGATCCATCCATTCCATCAAGTGTCTTAGCTCAAGCAATTCTTCTAAAACCAATCAACTATATGGCTTGTTTCATTCCTCAGAGAAATATAAAGTACTGTTCATCCTGAAAGGGAGAGGAACTCTCATTGGAAGAGCTATTTGTAGAGGGAACTAAACCGTTGACCTTCTCAGAAAAATGCTGTCTTCAGAGGAAGTTTATTAATCTGTAAGTAGAGCTCGAGTCATTAATATCAGGCCTACATATTTCAAAACATGGAAGAAAAGACAGCAAAACACAGTTGGGGATAGAGTTCAGAAGGAACAGAGACACATATTGGACTGAAAAGTAAAACCAAAGTACTTAGGGTAAATGAGAAGAATGAAGACAACTTAAGTAAAAGCCTCCTATGAAATCTTCGTTATGTGCAAAATGGAAGAATTCAGGTTATTTTTTCCTGTTTTGAATACATGAAATTCACAAAACAAAAGTTACTCAATTGTTTATATTCTCTCAGCTCTGGATCTCTATTACAAAATCTATAATATTTAAATATAATTTCATCTATGAATTGGTAATTAGTGGCTGAATAAATGACTATGGCTCTTAGACTTAACAGAACACACATGGTTATTTAAGAGCAACCCACCGTGAGAATAATGTATTTTATTACTGCTAATTTTTAAAAAAGATATGAGATATATAAAAGAAAAGAAAACTGTTTTGTGATATTGATATTCAATTGTTCCTCACATTGACAGGTTCCTCCTAACTTCACGCAAATTACAACATGGCCTACAAGAGAAACACTATGAACTGGACTACATTTCCCTTGCTGAGGATGGGTATATTTTCATTTTGATTGCTAGGGTTACTATAGAATAAATTACCTACTTACACAGAATCCAAGTGATCAAATATAGGTATTACTCAGGTTGAGAATAAAACTTAATAAATCATTCCTTAATTAATTATTAACATGTAAGAATGACTAACACATCTACATCAGCCACTGGTTCTGCATTTGAGAAGGAAGAGCTCAAAAAACAAATAACCAGACATCAACTGCATCAATATAAAAATGAAAAAAGAGTTACAGGCACAAACCATGATGACAGAACTCCCAACCCTCATCCAGAAACTGCTACACAACAGTGTGCCACAGGAGAGCAGATACAGAGCAATATGAAATGGCACACAATGGAAACTCGGTCTATACATGTATGCAGGCAAAATGAATTGGCTAAAGGAATGTCCTGAGGCCAAATGTCTTCTGTGATGTGTGTTGTGTGTGGTCTTCTGCCCTTTCTACTACCTCCACAGTTCTGAGTATGGAAACTTATCCAAGTGGGGTTTCGAATTGCATCTATCTGTAAAGACCCCAGCCAGCACTGACATGAACCAGGACTTCAAAGACCTCACACCTGTTGTCTGCACAAGCCTGTGCTGCTAGCTCTTCTCCCCAATTCCTTGTAAGGCTGGGACAGCAGTGGAGTTGAGAGGAAACCTGTCTTAAATTCAAACCATATATAAGGATACTTTAATAGGTTAAATTTTTTAATTGAAATAAATATAACATGATTGTCTTCCTGCTTTATTATTCATTGTTTTTTGTTTTATTTTTTGTTTTTTTTTGTATGATATTCCCTTACTAGTAAGCTTACTAGGAGTGAACATACCAGAAGTATTTTTTTTATGATATTCCTTAAATTTATGTAATGAATTACAAAAATAGTTAAGTAGTAATGCTGATCAAGATGCATTTTACATATAAACTGACATGTTCAGGTATGACTAATGGAAAGATAATAAAAAAAGTCAAATTTTAAGATAAAGAATCAATATTTTTATCAACATAAAAGCAAGACAGTCTTCTGTTCAACCACTCCTTTTAAGGGCCCCATGTGTCCTTATACTACAAAGAACTTTAAAAAGCAAAGACTGTCCATCTGCATGAGCTCACTTGTGTTAATATTGTTTCAAGAGTCAGCACTTTCCCAAACTAAGAAAAGCGTGTAATCATATAAATAAATGAATATATATGGATACATGGGTATACAAATTAGTCATGTACATATCTTTTCATGTGCATCATCCCTTTATCCCATTCCTTAACTCTATTAATCTATAAATACTCTTCCACATATTCCTTCAGCCAAACTACCACTAACTTAAGTCTTCCTTAGACTGCTACAACTGGAAGATGACAACATCCTAAACTATAGCAACAGAACCTCCCTTAATTAATTCTGAGCTTCCATACATAGTTTTTAATCATAAAGAGTATTCTACTGTTTGATTTGTATTCATGGAAAGTATCTTACAATCCTTACCAGGAACTAATAATGATTCTAACAAAATTGCACTGACTTCAGAGTTTTCCCCCATTTACTCGTTGCCTAATTCAGTCTTAGAAAAATCATTTGATACTCCTTACAAACATCAGCAGGGGAGCTACACAATGATTAGATTAAACTGGATTTAAAGGTTGCTTTCATTATAATTGTAATAGGAAAGTCCATTTAAAAATAATCTTTTAAAAATATGAGGATGTACTCAGACCTCATTTACAAACCCTCAGGGTAGGTAGAAAGGCTGATCTATAGTAAGGTCCCATGAACAGCTTTTTCCAATCCTTATTGCCCAGTCTAGTTAATCTGTGACACAGGCACCATTTCTCCTTAATGTATTTGCTCCCTACTTATCTGAGAACTTTTATCCGTGATGTGATTAAAAAGAGTGAAGACCCTTAGCATCCCAAGCCCCATTTCCTAAATTAAGTACTTCATTTATTTAAGAAGGAGAAGCTCTTAATTACAGTCACCAAAGTTCAGCAAGCAATTAGATGATTAATCCCTTAGAATATTAATCCAAGAATGGCCATTACTTTTATAGAAAATTGACATACATTCAGTTTATGTCCTAACTCTTCTGTTCACTAATCTAATCAATTGACTAATAAATAGATACTAGCTAGAAATATTCTGGGGACTTTAGAGGAAATAAAATATTATGCTTTATTTCCAAAGGCACATGTTTTAAAGTTTGATTGAATTAAAACCATATTGAAGTTCTTTAAGGAAAAGCCCAGAATTATAAAAAGCTTTTAAATATTAAAATAATTTACAATACTATGTCTTTTTAAATAAAATCTATTAAACCATCACAAATTTCTTTCCATTAACCATACATGAAAGTAGATATGAATTGTCTGCCTCCCCATTGCATCCACATTTAAACCCTTTGTTAAACTGCACTCTCTTTTAAGGTTCAGCTACCAGCATACCCATTTACTAAGAAAATTCATGACAATATATTAGATGCTGTGTTATATGTCATGGAACTCAAAATCAAGTAAGACATAGTCTCTATCCCCAAGTTCTTTCTTAGAAAGAAGAAGAGACATATGTGTCAGGAAGTGAAACAGGAGGCACTAAAGTGTAACTAGAGAAAGAACCAAGTGCCAAAGGACCACTGGATCCCAGAAATACTCAGGGAACTAATATATGAACTGGCTTATTTTCAGAGTAAGAGCAGATTTTTTTTTTTCAACAAAAAACTCATGTAATGAATCACTGGTAGGATAGAGAAGGAACAGCGTATGCTGAGGCAGAAATACAGAAGAATAATATGGTTTATTTTTTGTTTTTTGTTTTTTGGTTTTTTTTTAAGAACAGAAACAAATTAGAACAAGAGTTTGAAACACCACATGAAGCTGAGTATGCAGTTTGGTATTGGAGTACTTTCTAGCAGGTGCCAAGGCCCTGGGATCAATTTCTAGCAAAGGAGAGAGAAAGGAAAGAAGGAAAGAAGGAAGGAAAGAAGGAAGGAAGGAAGGAAGGAAGGAAGAAGGAAGGGAGGGAGGGAGGGAGGGAGGGAGGGAGGGAGAGAGGGAGGGCAGGCCTAATGGCATAGCCTAATGTCTTATAAAAGTTCTAAAGTAAATAATGGTGGCCTGAGCTAAGGCTGCCACAGGTAGGATAAAAAAGAAAAGTGCTTCTGAAGTAAGTGACAGAAGGTATTGCATTCCTAAGTCTGTGGAATAATGGGAAAAACTTATGTAAGCTTTCATAATTATATAACTAGGATTATGATAATGTTATTTACTGATAGAGAAAATGAAAGAGCGAAATCAGAATTGGACCTTTTTCTTTTCATTTGTTTTTTATTTCTCTGGTACTAAATGTTAGACTCAAAGCTTTGTACTTCCTAAGCAAGCATTCTACTAACTGAGCTATTGTTTCAGCCCAAACAGTAAGAGATCTCACATGAAAGACCCAGCCAGCCTGGACTTTGATCTACCTATTTACACTTCCCCACTAGCTAAGATGAACAGGTGCATACCACAGCAAGACAAGCATTTTATTCAGGCACAATAACAATGTGATTTCTGGATTCTAAATTAATATGGTTACAAGCAAAGCAAACCCACAATGATTTGAATCACTGTAAGCAATCTCTGACTTGGCAAGTCCAAACTCCAAATTCCTATGCCACAAATGGGCTCTCGTCTACCAATCTCTTCAGCAAGAGATAATTTTACTTAGACAATAGGCCTCAGAAGACCTGAAACAATGATGTTGAAAGAACTCAGAGTGAGCAAAGTTTATTAAACCTGACAATTTAATATTTATGTAAGCTGCAAGTGCTAGGCATAATTGGACTTAACTACTGGTTTAGGTTTAATGGGTTGTGAATTTAACTTCATTATCATATTTTTATGTGCTGTTTGATCATTTGACCAAATTACAGGGGAAAAAATTGAGAGTAAACTTTTATTGTGCCTAAAAGATTTCTGAATCAACTTGAAACCGTTGACTCAAAGAGTGTAGATTTTTCCATTTCCCAAAAGGAAAGGGCTGAAGTGAAGATCAGTAGTTCAAAAACTAAGGTTACAATTCCAGACATGCCATTTCCTGGGGAAGTTTGGACACACTGCTATGTTCTTCGCTACTTCAGTTACCCCAATATTACATATGATGTCAACTATTCCAGATTATTGTGAAGAAGGAAGGACAATATACCTATGTCACCTAGAAGAATGTCTCTGTTCAAGATGTCAACTCCGTGCACCTTGGCCCCTTTCAGTACTGGTACCACTACTTTTTGCTTCAAAATCTATATATAGTCCTGTGTCTCATCTTCAGAAATATTGGCAACATAAGCATACTTTATTTACTAAGAGTTGACCATACTAACTGTTGTTATGTTTATCTCTATGATACAATTGGTTAGAAAAAATTTAAGAAAGCTAGAATCCTAATTAGTAGGCTGAGATCTGAGGATCCCAGTTTTGAGCCAGCCTGGGCAGTAAAGTCTAAGACTTTTATCTCCAGTGAATTATCAGCAAACCAGAAATAGAGCTGTGGCTTAAGGTGGTAGACCACAAGCTTTGAGTAAAAGAACTCTAAGACAGCACCCAGGTCCAGAGTTCAAGCTCCACAACTGAAAAAAATAAAAGTTTAAGTCTTTTTAAATAGAGGGGAGAAACCCAAAGTATATAGAATCATTTTTCTGAAATTAAGTCCAAGAAGAATGAATAGCTCTCAATGATGAGATGTCTCTAGGGCATTCCTGTGTGGAGTGGAGTGATGAGAGACGAGGAGAAAAAAAAATAAGAGAATACAACAGAGAGAAGGAGAAGGAAATTGGTGCAAAGGGAAAATAGAAGAGAGGGGAAGTTTCTAGATTCTAGTTTTTCTATACATATTCTGTCACACAAATATATAGGATGCATCAAGGCAGGGGTGGGCAGTGACATTAAACAATCATGACTTTGTGATTCGAGAATACGAATGACAATACAATCCATAGAGATCACCATAATAGAGTCTTCTCATTTCACGGAAGAAAAAAAGAAACAGAGGGCAGGAGAAGGAAGATGATTTACTTGTAAATAGCAACTTACATGGCCTATTAATCTAAGAGGTGAAGAGATGGAAGCACATGGAAGAACCTGTGTTTTTATGTGCAAATATCAAGGACCACAGGGGGTAGAAGAGGGAAGGAATAAGTTCCCAATTTATTTTTAGAGATTAAATGAATAACTGTAGGAGTGGGGAAACAAACTCCAGACTCCACTTATTTTACTAGGCAATACTCTGCTGCATGGGTCTTGATATCTGAGCTCCTTTGTCCTTCCAGCTTTTCATGTAAGTAATTCCAACCTCTCCTGCCCAACCAGACCACATTAAGTGTATTTGTTTTATTTTTATATACTTTCTTCTTACTATATATTGATTTTATAAAAGTCACTTCATGTCTAAAGAACAAGCTCCTCTCTCTTGGTTTTTTAGTTGCTCCAAAGGACAGAAATTTTATTCAAAATATTCACAAAGCACATAGCTTAGATTATGATTAAAGCCAGGTTAATAAAAGTTCTGTTTTATAGCTAACCTCTTTTACAGATCAGTCAGCTTTCCCTTTGATTCAATTAGGGTATCTCTCACTGTAGAGAGAGCAAAATAGCCCCCAGATAGAAACCTCTTAAGTGGAAAGAGAAGCAGCCTCTGATTACAATATCTTTGCAAAGGAGAATCACCAAGAACAGCATACTTACGTTGTCAGAACTGAAGTAAAGAATAGGCATTTAAATGATGTAAAGAAAACATTCACCTGAATATGGTAAAATGCCAATTAGGATCTACATTTTCAAGGCAGCATTAAGAACTTTAAGAGTGTCTTCATCCTGTGATAAACTTTATGAGAAACAACTATTATTTTAATGCAAGACATTCACATGTCATCTATAATTTAGTTTGAATTAACATGGACACTTCCTGTCACATTTGGACTGCAAATAGCAGAGATCTTAGAATGTCAGGCTTTAACATGTATTATATTATAACCGTATGTCCCGGGACAATGCTTTCTTAAAACTTAATTCCACATGTGGCTTACAATAGGAAGGACTTTTCAATGGGAAAATATAAGTTGTATTTATACAATTACAATGTAAAATGATAACCTTATTGCTCAATTAGCCTGAACAGTAATATATTTGATGTACAATACTCAAGTCTACCAGTGAAGATGGATGGTTTAAATGTGCCAGCTACAAATCAGAAATCTAAAAAAAATTACCTAATGAGAAACACAAGCAAAATCTTTCACTTACAGAATGGCATTAAATATTCTCAATAAAGAAGCAGGTGGGGAGGGCATGAAATATTTCTAAGGCCCAGAATGCAACTTAGTAAAGCAAAATCAGAGTCCATTTAGCCACCCCTCACCCCGCACCATCCAGAATAGCACCCATAAAGAAAGTGGTATACACTAAGAGTCACTTGCAAACAGAATCCTTGAGTCTCTCCCAACATTTCAGGATTGACTCTCACCTTACAACATGACATTTAGGAATATGAATTAAGTGTCCACGTTTATCAAATTAGCAATAATATTGGAAAATCTACACTAGGTTTTGTAAATGGCTAATAATTCTTTTTAGATTAGTAGTAGCAAGTAGATATTGTAGTGGAATTTTGAAAATGTGCCTAAAGAGTAAATGACACAAAGAAAAATATTCTTGAATTTCTTAATATTAGATGTCTTATAGGATAGCTTATACATCTTCAATTTCTTATGGTTCATACTACTTAAGGAGTTGAGCCATGTTTTCTTTATGATTGGGAAAGAACAGATAGATTTCCAAGAAAGAGGTGGAAAGAGGGAAGGAGGGGGGAATAGGAGAGACAGACAGCGTGACAGAGACAAGGAGAGAGCATATCTGCATCAGCTCAAGTCAGTCAATATGATTAAGGCCTTATACACACTCGTGAGACCTGAATACAATTCAGAACGAGAGAACTAGATTAAGAATGGGCTTCTCCATGTTTTTCTCCATGTTTTTCACAACAATCATCTTTGGGCAAACCAAGTTCCAAGTCATCATCCACAACACTGAAACTTCTCTGATGTCTTCTCTCATCTTAACAGTGAAGGAGAAATTTGCATTCACATCTTGAATAAATCAAGGTTTAAACGTTTGAATAATTCTTATGTTCTATAAATCTTGGAACAAAGTTCATGTTCCTGGAAAATTCACTGTATTAATTCTGTATCTTCATGTGTGCTTAAGTCTTCGGCCCTGAGCTCTGGATTGGATGACTCAGATGTCACATTGGGAAGCTCTCAGCAAAATGCAGGAAAAAGATACGGGATTTGAGGTCTGTCTGGGCTTCCTCAGTGTTAGGTACTGCTCCATATACCATGTATACACTGGGATCACTTTGTCTTAATTTTTGACTGTAAATTCTGAAAAGCACTGCCCACCTAGTAGGATTCTCATAAAAAATAAACTGTGCTGAGAGGCAATAATTATGTAATTGGATGTTGAAAACATATGCTGTTGTTCACGTTATAAAAGGCCTGGTTACCAAGTAAGATCTCTAATCCTCTAAACAGAAACTCCTGAACATCAGCCGTTTAGCATCCTTGATAAAACAGGCATTTATAGTCACATTAAATAAAAACATTTAATTAACATAAAACTCATTTTTTCTTTTGCAAATTCAACTTTATGATTCATATGTTTTACTGGCATAATATATATTTATGTTCACTAAAGAGAAACATAAAACTGAAAAAAGTGTATCCTATCATTTTCTTTACTTCCATCTAATCATATTCTACCAATATGATTAGTTAATAGAGGAAAGTTGTACAAGGAAAATTGGACACATATTGTCTTTCTCTCTGCCCTCTGCCATGGTCCTTTATATATTCACACTTCAAAGATGAAATGATTAGGAAATTTTAGACCACTATAGCACAACATTCTATTAATCGCGGAGCTGCCCTTTAAGTGGGATTGTATGTAAGTGTACAGGTCATATCCCATTGAAGCCAGCCCTTCCTCTATGGTACAGAGGTATGACCCAGAAGTGCACCCAGGCTATGCATGGTCCTCTTCTGAGGTAGATTGAGTGTCATGGGAGCAAATGAAGTGTGGCAGAGAGGTAGCAAAGTTTGTTTCCCTTTGTCCTGGTAAGTCAAAGATCAGAAATCATTCAACGCAGTGCCATGGGGCAAAGGACAGATGACCCAATGCGAACTATTGACCAGGTTACTTAGGTTTGCTCTATCAGTTTACTAGTATGACATCTTGGGAGATTATATAACCTGGGCCTCACATCCCTCATCTACAAGTGAATGTCATTGTGTTACTTTGTTTACTACAAGATGTTTAGGGTCCTTGGTACAAAATGATCTATGATATATTGGGTGATTACTTATATAGACATGGAAGGAACTTGTGAATGCTTTTTCTTTAAAAAAAATACATTTGGACTAGGAAAGTGGTCAGTGGTAGAGCGCTTGCTTTGCACGCATGAGGCCCTGGGTTCGATTCCTTAGCACCTCATAAGCAAAAAAGAAAAAAGCTGGAGGTGGCACTGTGGCTCAAGTGGTAGAGCACCAGCCTTGAGTCGAAGAGCTGAGGGACAGTGTCAAGGCCCAGAGTTCAAGTCCCATGACCAGACCCACCTAATCCCAAAAAATATATATTTTCCTGCCTTCCTTTGGAAAGTAACATAAAAGAAATTTAGGAAATTCTCATGCCCTAAATTTTGACATAAATGTTGAATAAGACAACCTTAGATACACATTAAGTTCTGATTATTATCTGAGTTACTAAGTCTCACTGTATCCCAGGCTCCCCATCACTACAATGTGAGTGATAATTCCCTTCCTAGTTCTCAGTACTGACATTAAGATTAAACTCATTGATATATAAAATAAACTGGCATATAAGAGAAAAATAAACTGGATGCTGGTGTAATCCTAGCTACTCAGCAAGCTGAGATCTGAGGATTATGGTTCAAAGTCAGCCCTGGTGAGTCTCTTGTCTCTAATTAATCATGAAAAAGCTCAAGTGATAGAGCATCAGCTTTGAGTGAAAAAGTTAAGGGAGAACAAACATGTCCTGAGTTCAAGCCTCAGTTACTATACCAAAACAACAATGACAACAACAACAATAAGAAGAATAAAGTAAAAACAGCATAAACTTAAAAACATTTTGGCATAGAAGTTGTATAGATTAATATAACCTCATTGTGGTCAATTGTTAAGTATAAACAATACATCACATGGAAATTGAAGATTTCAAATAAAGCAATTAAAATAGTGTTAGACACATAGTAAAAGTACTCATTAAGTTGTGGCTCATTCATTTTTGTCTTTGGAAGAAGAAAAAATGTCCTGAAATATTAGAAGGTCTGTAGTATTTCACTCAATCTCATTTTGAAACTTAGTCTCAATTGTACTATGGGATCCTAGATTTCCTGTTGTTCATCAGTGTCCTGTTCACCTGGCCTTCTTCAGGCATCTGGGTCTGAAGTAAAAATAAGAGCAGGTAGCTCTTTGTTGTTGGCAAAATGAATACTAAATCCATTCTGTATAGACAGTAAGAAGGCAATCTTATTAAGCTGTTAAACTCAAGAAGTGTATATGCTAATCACAGAATGACATTTGAAGTATTTACTCATAAATATTCCAAAGCCATTCATCAAGTCACTTTTTGGCACACTATGGTGGATTAATTCCCTATTTCAAGCCATGGAGACATTATTTCATTCAATATAGTTCTACTGGGTTATTTGATTTAGTTTGTAAAAGTGCTTGAATTTCCTACACAATAGGAAATGATGTGGTTCAGATGAAAAGTTGAAAATAAATAAATAAAAGCCAATCCAGAAAGGTAACTCTCTGTTAATAAATGTTAATATTGACAGCAAATTTTCCCAAGCCTAGGTAATTACATTAAAATTTTCTGCATCATTACCATGATGGTTTGAGGTTTTAAAGTTGCATTATTAGGAGTCTTTTGATCTACACTGATGGTTTATTATTTTTAAAATACCGGGACACCTGAATATCTGATCAAACTAGTAGCATACTTGAAAGATTGCATTTCTTATAATTAAAATCTAAGCGTGTTTCAAAAGAAAAAAAACGACATTCTCTTTTAATAAAACAAACCCTAACCAAAAACCAAACAACATAATCAAGCTGATTTTTTCAATTGAAAAAGAAAAGGTCCAAAGTTAAATAAGTATGACTGTGTCCAAGTCATTGAAAAACAGATTGTAGCGGTCACAAATCCTGGTAGGACTTGACATATGTATGTGCCATCTTTATGAAGTCATCCCTAAGCTGTGAAGGTGATGAAGGCAACTAGCACACAAAGGAGTTTATATGAAGACACAGAGAACAATCAAGCAAAAAGAGCATCATGTTACTGCTTTCACAAAGAAAATGTTTTTATTAATAATGATACCTTATGCCTAAATATTCTATTTACAATCCACCAATAAACACATTTACATTTCATATTCTATTATTTTCCTTTTGTATGTCTGACACGTTATTTTAAGCACCACTAAAACTGTGCACTTAGCTTAAAGGCCAAGGTTACCCAAAAGATGACACATCTGTCATTGGTTCTCAAATGATAGACTGAGGCACAAAAGACTTACAATGATACCCACAAAATAGTATATTGGAAATGAACTTTACAACTTCGGGCAGAGAAGGAGTGAGGGAGGTGGGGGAGGGAAGGGATAGGGGGAGAACAACAAGGAAAGGGGTAAAACTGCTCAACAAGAAACGTACTCATTGTACTCACTGTTTTCCTTGTACTCATTACTTTACTCATGTAACTATAACCCCTCTGTAAAGAAACTTTACAATAGAATACAATTACAGTGGTGAGATTGTATAGGACCTTATTCAATAGAAGAAGAAAACTTACAGCATTAGTGCCAATTGGAAAGACAAGTTAAAATATTTAAAATTTAAAAATTCAAAAGATAGTGGTCGAAAAAGATAAGGTTCACCACTGAGGCAGACAGAAGAAAATATTGATGCATCAGGCTGAACATAAAAGTGTTTTCCTTAACCATTCTCTATTAGAAAGGGTTAAGGTTAGGGCACAAGGCAAATCACAGTAAGACACTTAAGAAAGACATGTCTCTTCCTATAAAATATCTTACCATAACAATAAAAGATAGCTCCAAAATTCAAGATCAGGAAGTTAAAGTTTCACCTCTGAAAGCAAATGACAGGTTATGTTCTCTATCCTCAATGAAATCCTCCATTCAGCTTTGAACAAATGACTGTAGAAACTGCCAAAGCTGTGTAGTCTGTACTGACAAAAGATACTGAAAATGACAAGCCCCAGGGGTACCATCCTTTGTGGCAAACGAAACAAAATTGAGTGCTTATGCTATGAGTTTTTTTTTAACAAGTGCACGTCATTCCCCCAAATAATGGCCACTTCTCAAACTAGTTGATAAAAGAAACCTAGCTAGTTTCTATGATATGTTAAAGGCATTCACAAAACTCGAGGCCTAAAGAGGATATTTATTTTCTAGTTTACTTTAAAAAATTATTTTATTGTAAAGATGCTGTACAGAGGGGTTACAGTTACAAGAGGATATTCTTAGGAGAGGAGCACAAAGGCACAATAGCTATGTGCATCTGGTTATATTAATTAATATTTATTGAAATGAGCTTCAGGAAATAAAAACAGGAGGTTTGTGTTTGGTTTTTCTCTTCGTTGTTGTTTTTGGTTTCTTTCCCTTTTGTCACATTTGTTCATTTTTCTTTGGAAGGGTAAGGAGAAAGCACAGAAATGGTGAGACAAAGGGTGAACAAATGCATCAGTGATACTCACTAGACACTATGTTGAAAATGAACTACACAACTTGTGGATGGGGACAGAAGGGAAAAACTGGAAGATGGCAAAGGAAAGAAATGTACTCTTTATCTGACGTACAGAACAACTGTAACCCCTCTACACATCATCTTGACAATAACAGTTTGAAATGCATAAGAAAAAGAAACCAAAGTCAGCCAAACATGATGACCTATATACTTGAACTGTGAGTTCAAGGTCAACCTCAGGTATAATTGTGAGATCTTGCCTTAGCATAAAGCATGAAGAGGCAGAGAAGAGAAGAAGGAGGAAGAAGAGGAGGAAGAAGAAGATGACAAGGAGGAGAAGGAGGAGGAGGAAGTCAAAGTTTGCTGCAGCACATGCTCAGAGTCCATTGCTAATCTTTTGTGAAAGTTTCATTTTCATTGGATTGTATCTGAGGCACCAAATGGATGGGATAAACAACCCTACACTTTTAAGTCAACTAGACAAAACAATAAGCCTCAATTGCCCATTAAGAGTACAGTTAACCTGTCTTTACCATTCATTATTTTAAATTATCTTTAAGTAGTTGTATGAAGGAATTTCAGTTTACATATCAATTTATAAGTGCAAAGCATTTTAATCGCTGTAATTTTTGCCACCATTTATTGATGCTATTTGCATATCTTCATGTGCATAAGCCATGCCATTTAAATTCTGTACCAAATTATTTATAAATTTTATACATTTGGCATTTGTTGGCTCATAATGTCCAATTTCTTCACAGTCGAATTCTCTATGTCCATGTTAATAAGAGTAGTTGGCTTAAGTGCGAATGGTTCTTTATGGTGGGAATTAGTGTTAAAAAATACTATTTAATGAGTCTCTAAATATTTTTATTCTCCCACAATGTCTTCATTGAATCAAGATTCAAGATAGAAGTCAATTTTAGTAGTATGTGTGTTTTTTTTCTTACTCTGAATTTAGTATCACTAAATTTCTATTACATTAGGTTGGTATTACACATAGATACATAATCATAATGTGGCTTTGAAGTAGACTAAAAACAATAGAATAGGTCCTGTATGCAGGAAGACAAATGTTTTAAAGTATAAATTGCATTCTGTCATCTTAGCGGCTTCTTCCATTTCTGAAAGAAGACAACAGTAAAAGACAGGAATAGGCAGTATCCCTCCAAAAACATATAGGATATAATATTAAATGTATTCATATCCCTTCCTTCTGGAGAATAGCACGCACACTTAATCACACCTAGAAGTAGAATATAAGCAGAAAATACAGGGTGCAGCAAAATATAACATCATGGGATCTCTGACATTATAATGCCATATTTCTTACCCACAGACTACTTCCTTACTTCTCCAACAATCCCAAAATTGATCATTACCACTACTCCTAAAATTGTCCTGGTAAGTTTTCAGAAGCTGAGATTATTTGAAGTTCTTCCTAGGACCAATGCAAAACTCTGCCACTCTCTTTCAGCTGACTAACACAAAACAATCCAAATCCATTTTGTACTGATAGTCCAAATAGGCAATCACAGTTTCATAACAATTAGTTATTTTTCATATGCCCTGAGGGTCTGGAAGAATTAACATTTCCATATTGTCAGTCCAACTATCATTTCCATAAGAACTTCCATTAACAAACAAACAAACAAGTAAATGAATGAATACTCTGTCTTCTTAGAAACAAGTTTTATTCAGAGGATGTAGTTATTCCTGTATTACTTTTTCTTTAAAAGACTGTAAAGTTGAAGCTCTTCATAGTTTGGTATATCTACATGGACATTAGAAAGTGAATTTCCATTTGTGTTTGCATTTGAGACTCTATTGTATTCAATATTCTGTCTTTCAGATATGAATATGGCACAATCATTCTATTACTAAGAGTATTCCACTGAGCTACGCACACATTATGCTTGGGTGTTCTTCATAAGTCCTATCTTTAACCTCTGTGGCATTTCATCTGACTGAATGCATTCAAGGAATTTTTACTAGGAATAAAATTCTCCCTGGCCAACTCCTGAAATCACTAGCCTCATTTTCAACAAGTGCAATGATTGGTTACCATATTTGCCTTCATCTGAGTATGTGTACAATGGCCCATTCTATGAAATTACTGAAATCACTCTCAGTGTTGATTTGGGAGGTTACCAAGAAATTGTAGCAAGTAGATAAATTTACAAATTTGAAATCTATGCAGAAAGAAGATTGATTGTAATAGAGAAGATAACCAATTACACAATTTCTAAAGAATGAGACAATTTCATTTTCCTTTTGTGTAAAATTCCACATTGTAGCATGCAATATAATTCTTCATTCTTTAAAAAGACTCTGCGGCAGAGATTTATACAAGAAAAAAAAGAAGACACAGTCACAGGATCTGAAAGGTTGCAGTCATGGACATTCAGGAGATCATAACAGGCTTAAAAGGAGCCTGTCCTTTGATGGCTGGCTAGAATCACAAACTTGCACACAACAAACCCTGATGTGGCTCATACTTCAGAAAAACTTCATTCAGAACCAGAAACTTCCCAAAGGGAGAAAGTTCCTTATTTTCCCACTTATTTTTATTTTTCCTGAACCAGATCAAATCTTAAAGAAGACTTTTTGAGACTTCTTTGAGACTTGAGACATTGTTCCTATTTTTATCTAAATAATTATTTTCCCGTATATATATTTTTCTCTTCTTAAGCTATTTTACTATTTAGTCTGCTTTGGTTATGTTCTAGGGCTTTACCACCAATGACATTTTAGACCACCCACTCTAACTCTGTTTAGCCACTGAAACTGAGCACAGCTGAGGAAAGCACTCAATTAGCAACTCCAACTTCAAAGGCTGTATTATTCCCTCCTCAATCCACATGTGTAAAGCCCATTAGCAATAATGGGAGCTGTGGGAGACCACAGCTCAGAGAATGTACCTCCAAGACTGTTTACTTGATGATCATACAATTAAACCCTATGGCCCAAATTTTTCAAGGAGGACAAAGTATGTTTAACAAAATTACATAAAACCACACAAAATGAAATGTTTCATTTTGGGAAAAGATGTTAAGGTCTCCATTTAAATATGAAGAAAAACTGTCTAAATTAGGCCTACCTTAATTTCATATATCCTATGACCTTTTTTGGTATTTTCAGAAAAGTCACTCCTATGTTTTAATGATTAATATGTTTTGACGAGCAGTAGTTCACATTGCTCAAAAGAATGGTGTCAGGGGTTAAAAAAATAATGATTATGTCTCATAAACCAAGGACTTTCTATGTGAATTCCCTATCAACAAAACCTAGTTTGACATTCACATATTCTTAGTAGCTTCTCAATGTGTGTGTGTGTTTTCCTTATTTAATAGTTTTGTGTGTGTGTGTGTGTGTGTGTGTGTGTGTGTGTGTTTTGTCAGTTGTGCGGCTTGAATTCTGGGCCTGGGCACTGCCCCTCAACTGTTCAGCTCAAGGCTAGCGCTCTATCACTTGAGCCACAGCACCACTTCCGGCCTTTTCTGCTAATGTGGTGCTGAGGAATGGAACCCAGGGCCTCATGCATGTAAGGCAAACACTCTACCACTAAGCCATCTTCTCAGCCCCTTTAATAGATTTTTTACTATTTAAGTTTCAGGGGCAAAATTATTTGTCAATCATAAAAATGGATTTGAGATTAAAATATTTACCTAAGTCATAGATTTGTTCTTATCAAAAAGTCCTAATTTTCACACCTTTGAAACATTCTAAACACACTCCCACAGCTTTCAACATATACTTGATGCATGTTTCATTTTTGATATTTTATCAAATGTTAGCTGTACGAGATCCAAAGTTTGATAAGACATTCACATAGATAAGAGCCTTGAGTGTGGTATTATTCAAATAAGTGTTTTTCTGTTATTCATACACTGATTTCACTCATTGGCTGCCATGGGGGGAAACCTCCAACCCACTCCCCCCACTTTTTGTACACATTTAAAAAATGTGAAAAAAAAGCTTTGTGTGATTCTACTTATGTTTTACAAAAATAAAATTAATCAAGCAATTTCCAAACTATGTAAAGAAATTATGAAAATTCTACTTTTACAATTTTATCTACTACATAGGTTTTCATAATACCATTCCCATTTGTACTTAATGTTTAACACGTTTGTCAGGAGTTTGATACCTACCATCTTCTCATGGAATCAAAATGATGATTTTTAAACAATAAATGGTCTCAAAATTAAATCTAATGATCCATTATGTCAGAGTTTATTGAAAAGTAAGTAAAAAATTAGGTGAGATTATAAATTGTGGTGTGTGTGGTTAACAGACTTCTTAATGATGACAAGTGTGATTATGAACAATTTCAGTTTCTTATCAAAAAGGGCTGTGGATTTTTTTCTATTATACCAAGAATTCTATCCATAAAGTTGAAACCATTTTCATAGCACATGATACATGCAGAACTGATTCTCAAATGACAAATCAATGGCTGAAGTACTAGACAGTGTTACCCATAAGTGTCTCGCCCTAGAATTAACTTTGGCTAAAGATGCCAACTCTTTAAGTGTCTTAACTTTGATGATGGAATGGTTATATGCTTTATGCTGCTGAGATAGTCTTTACCATTTAAGGTAAATTCAGATGAAATACAGAAAACAACCATTTCCTCATATGGTAGCAGTCTAATGGACTAATCGGTATATAAAATTATACTTATTCAGGCTTTCAGATATCCACATGGGCATAGCATTATTCCATAAATTTGTTCAATATATATAGATATATATATATGTGCATAGATACAATTTGTTCATATATATGTATGTATATATATATGCACACTGTAATCTGGTATAAATACCAAGTGTTTATGAATTTCAGATTGTCCTGGGATACAGTATATAAGTGGTTACTAATGGCAATTCCCTGAGTATTTGTGGAAATAGATCAGAACAAAGAAGAGAAAAACAAAGAAAATGAAATGATCTATTCCAGTATTTCTGATAAGGTAATGTCTATGGTCTATACAGTGAGCCAGGTAGAAGCTGAATTTTTTTATACTTCTTATGAGAAAATTTCTGTATTATTTTGCACACATACTTAATGACTCTTTATCAAGTATCTGCGTAAAATCTGACATATAGACATCACATGTTTCTCTTTCTATTAGGTTAAAAGAAATATCATATATAATACTATATATGTATTAGGCGATCCAAAATTGTAAAATTTCAGATTTCAACAGATATTTAAATGAGTGTCTGCTCTATAACAATCTCTGTTTGGGTATTGAGGACACAAGTACAGTTTTCTTTATAGGGTAGGAAATATTGACTTCAATTTTACTGAAAATCACACACACACATAATAATTTACATTGTTCTTTCATTTTGTCTTCTTCAGTCTATCAACACAATTGTCTTGAAAATGAAGAATCTTGAAATACTGAAATAATAAAACTGAGTTCATGAGAGAGACCCTTTCATCCATCTCCATGTACACACAGATCTTCTTTATCATCAGGTTCTTCCAAAAATTGCCATTAAGAGGCACATTGGATAGGCTAATTTCAGTCCAAAACACAGAATAGAAGCTAACTAACTAGAGAGGTACTGGTGCACCTTTGTTAAGTCTTGCTGATATTTTTTTTTTAATACTAACTTTAAAACTGGTAGGTTGTCCCACTTAAAGCCCTTTGAGTTTAAATTGCCATTTCGTTTTACACCCAATTAAATTGTCAGTATAATGAAGAATTGTCCAACTGAGTTGAACTGTTAAGATGTTCTCACTGTTGATTTCTGTAGTCTTAATTTGCAGATGCTTTGCCTAAAATAAAAACTTAAAGTCGCCTCCTCAACAAAAAGGCTGTGAGGCTGGCATCACTGCTGTTCCCACAGAGAGAAAACTTGCTTCCCAATCCAGCACTCTCTGGCACATAAGAAAAGGCACAGTTTCTTAAAATAAAAAGAAAATTGGGGTGCGAAAAAGAGATTATTATGGCCCCAATGAGGACCACATACACGAAAGGCTTGATACCTTTCAATGCGTTTACCAAGTCTAGCCACTGATAATATTAAAACAAACACACAAAATTTATTCTGGCGCATTCATTTTCATGAAGTTATGTATACAGCCATAAATGGTTATTGAGATTCTTTGAGCAATTTTTTGCAGAGAGAGAATGTCTCCTTGTGAGTTTTTCAGACTGATGGTGGAGAATTTAAACAATATCCATCAACTAGTGGCTTTAAAGAGAAAGTGATAAGATCATCTCTAAAATGACCAGGATCAGTCTTGTAACTTACTGTGATGGCCTTTAATATTTAAGGAGTGTTCAAGAAGTACTGTCTTTAAAGGCTCGTTTTACTTCCAAATGAATTGATCATACTTCATGTACTTTTGGTGTATTTATTCATATATATATATATATATATGTTTTATATATAAATATGTAAGTTGAATGTAGTTGAATAACTAAATCTAAGAGAATAACCTACATATTATTTAGCAATTCTGTTTTTGTAATAAGAACACTGTAGCTAATCTCAGCATTTTTCACAAATACAATATAAAGCTAGCTTTCAATGCCATATTGTAAAATGTTCATCTAAGTTGAATTTTGTAACCTTTGTCCAACATCTATCCAAGACTGTCTCACCCAAAGAGTATGGTACCTCCATTGCACTCCTCAGCTCAAATCTGTTCAACTCTGTTAGATCCTTTATATAAGTGAAGTCATACAGTATTGGTTTTCCTGACTTACT
The DNA here is from genome assembly GCF_019054845.1 of Dipodomys spectabilis. Classification (NCBI taxonomy): domain Eukaryota; kingdom Metazoa; phylum Chordata; class Mammalia; order Rodentia; family Heteromyidae; genus Dipodomys; species Dipodomys spectabilis. The sequence goes on from NW_024870775.1 coordinate 20,930,524, forward strand.
CTGCTTAACATAATAAAAAATATAATAGAGTATACCATTAAGATGAAATTTTATGCCAGTCTTGGGGCTTGAAGTCAGGGTCTGGGCACTGTCCCTGAGCTTTTGTGCTCAAGGCTAGTGCTCTAACACTTTGAAGCACAAAGCCATTTCTGGCTTTTTGGTGATTAATAGGAGATAAGAGTCTCATGAACTTTCCTGCTAGGGCTGACTCAAAACTATAATCCTCAGATCTCAGCCTCCTGATTGGCTAGGATTATGAGAATGAGCCCCCAATGCCTGGCTTCAAAGGTATTTTTAAAGCACACTTTTAATCAGCATCTTGGGTGGTCATTTGGTTGTCTTTATGTAAGCAATTTTGAATGCATTTTCTGTTTCATAATTGTTTTCCATTTTATGTTCCACTTCCCCTTCCAACTTACTTTCCTTCCTACCCTCACTAAGGTGATACTCATGGTTATGACAGCATTTGCCTTCCACAAGCAATCCATTGGTTCTCTTGCAGCAGTTAAAATACTTTTCACACATTTCTATCCTTCTGCTAGGGATGAAAAAACTCAGTCTCCATGTCTTTTCTTCTATGATACATCATTATACCCATGGAAGCATAGTATCAAAGGTAATATGAGACAGTGAAAGAAGAAAAGGAAAACCTGGTGGTCAGTGCACACCTCGGCCATTTGGCCCTTCTGGACTTCTAATTCCTCCACAATGTGCATGGACCCTTCCTTTAGTTGTTATAAAGTACTTGGCAGTTCTCTCTTTTAAAATTCAGGATGTCTTTTTGTTAATTTTATTTTCTTGTAAAGATGCTGTACAGAGAGGTTACAGTTACATCAGTAAGGTAATGAGGATCTCTGAATTTTACACAAAGAAGACACTCCAAAGAGAACTTATACTCCTACAAACTGCATGCTTTGTGATCATTAACTCTCTAGGATTTTCTTCTTACGTTTTCACTTCCAGTAACTAGCACAAATTGTATAAGCACATAGGTACTATAATATTTGACCACTGAAAGAGGAGACATGAGGATTCACTCATTAAGAAAGTAGACCCCATCATTCCAGACACTCTCCTCTATCTTTTGATACATAATATGGCATTCATAGAAAATGAATTCACTAAAACTTAATTTGATGAATTTTAGTAAATAATGGCACTAATCTTTGTAACTATATTATGATCCTCTGAAAAGATAAGTATACATTAATGTTGGTGGTAGAGGTGATTGAATGAGAAGAGAGACAATTTGATCATCAAAAAAAAAAAAGAGTTAAAAATTTTCCAGGTATCTGGGTGTTGGTGGCTCAAACCTGTGATCCTGGCTATTCACGAGGCTAAGATATGAGGGTAGCTGTTCAAAGCCAGCCTGAGCAACAAAGTGCAAGAGAGTCTCATCTCTAGTTAGCCATCCAAAAACCTGGAAGTAGAGCTGAGGCTCAAGTGGTAGAGTACTAGCTTTGTATAAAAAAGCTGTAGGACAGTGCCCAAGCCCTGAGTTCAATCCCAAATACAACACTAGAAAAATTTCCGGGTACAGTAGAGTTACTATGGGAATCCTTATGTATTGTCCACACCATCCAATTATAAAAGATAATAATCCATGACTATTAACTATGTGTCTGTGTAGAAGTACATGTCAAACAGAGGAGGGAGAAAACAAAGCAAACATATGCACCATACATTTAAGAGCTCAACATTATAAACACTCTCAGGGTCCTTTTGACCATGTACTAATCAGTGGAGTGTGAGTGAGGAAAGGTATGTGTCCCTCTTTGTGAAACATAGCCATAAATTGATGTGGTCAACTGACATTTTCTTCAGTCATACATAAAATAAAATGCTGATCTATGTTTTTGTTCTACTATAATGAGAGACATATTTTACAAAGACCAATAAACTTTATGAAACCTTAGAAGTATGAAAATAAATGCAAAAATCTTATGTGCAAATTTAAGACCTAGATGTAATGACTGGGCCTACTAGTCGAACATTTGGAGCATTGAAATATATGATAAAGAGATCCCAACTCTAAGACTTCCTTGAACACACAATAAGTCTGTCTCTACCTTAAGTAACACCAGATTACTTTCCCTCTACCATTCCTATAGAGATTTTCTGGCACCAGAGGATCATAAAATTGATCTCTGACCAAGAAGTTCACCTGTGGAAAACAAGCATAACTTAGGCTGTTAGCACACAACCAGGCTTGTGTAAAACACATCCCATCAGCATATTTGATAATACTTAAGAAGTTTTTTTACATTATCATAACAATATTTTGACCATGTTGATGGTAAGTAAAGACTGCCCTTCCCCATTCCCACTGGGCAAAATCCCAGTCCTACTGCTCAGCCTGTAATGTCCTCCCTGAATCTTTCTAGTAACTTCATGGCAAAACCTTAAGAATTATTTAAGTCACATGATGATTTGTTGGCAAGTCATTTCATTTGCCATTGGCCTTCAAGTGTTAACTTACTGATACATATACCCAACAAAGATTAATAGGTCCCACAGCAAGACAACTGAAGCACTTATGTCAGTTTACAACAGGCTGGAGAATACCTGGAAATTCAGATCCCTTCTCATAAGACATAACAACATGCATAAATTTCAGAAGGTAAACAAGAAGCTCCTTAGGATGAGTGCTTTATCAAACCTAAGTAAGGACTCAAAATTAGCCCATCAGAGAGTATGTGTTTGGAATATATGCTAATGGTTTTCTCTTAAGGGTTAAAACACCTACACATTTCACTTTTATATAAGCATTTTATTAGGAGAATCAATTTGACTAAATGAATCTTTGAGAAAGACATGTTTTAACATATTTTACTAGTATATTTTAAAATCATTTCCTTTGTCATCTCCAACTACAGCAAAGAAGAGTCATAAAAAATGGTAAATGGAGTAATAAGAAACTCCTTTTTACTATTAGTTGAGACAGAAATAAATGGGAATATTACTTTAAAGGTAACTACCTTAAGTTTCTTTATTGCATCATATTTTCTCAAAACTGTAGCAAAGTAGATGCTGATCTCCCTACAAATGAAACATAATTGTCTCCCAGAACAATTTTTACTCAACAGGAATAAAAGAGGTGAGTTTAATTTTTCTATTACTTAAAGCTTCATGTGTCAAACCATCTTACATTTCAACAAATCTTACTGGTACACTGATAGAATTTCTCAGGGTATGTTCATCTTTTTTTTTTTTTTTTTTTGCCACGGTACTAGCTTGTATAAGTCTCTCTACAAGAGAATTGCCTTGTCATTGTAAACAAAAGTATGGTTTTCCCCCCAAGAACACAGGTTCCTTAAAGGCAGGTGGGATGGTCCCTTTTCCATCCTTCTCACTCCTAATAGTTAGAACAATCTCAGTATAAAGAATTCTCCATGTTGAATGAACAAGTTCATTAACTAATATAAATTACATATCTTATACCACATACATATCCATGCAGTAGGTAAAGGATATTCTTTTCCCTTCTCTTCTTCCTTCCTTCCTTCCCTTCTAACTTACTTCTCCTCCCTTCCCCCCTCCCTCCCTCCCTTACCCCCTCCCTTCTTCCCTCCCTTCCTCCCTCCCCCCTCCTTCCCTCCCTCCCTCCCTCCCTCCCTCCCCCCCCTTCCCCCTCCCTTCCTTCCTTCCTTCCTTCCTTCCTTCCTTCCTTCCTTCCCTCCTTCCTTCCTTCCTTCCTCTCTCTCTTTTTCTTTTGTGCAGGTCTTGAACACTGTCCCTAAGTTTTGTTTTTGTTTGTTTGTTTTTTGTTTCTGTTCTCAAGGCTAGTACACTACCACTATGCCACAGCTCTACTTCTGGCTTGACTTTTTGATGGTTAATTAGGTAAATGAATCCCAAGGACTTTTCTGCCTAGGCTGACTTTAAAGCATGATCCTTAGATCGCAGCCTCCCAAAAAGCTAGGATTGTGAACCCCAGCCAACAGCACCCAACTCTGCAAAACTTGTTCTTACTATCTCCATTTGATAGATAAAGAAACTGAAGCTTTGAGAGTGAAGCAATGTGCAAAAACTAAGGAGCAAACCATATCAAACTTGAAGTTGGTTCTGGTTTGTACAGTCTGAATTCAGAGCTATACATTGTATCATTTCCCCAAGACAAAGCTGATAACATAACTAATCTAAAGTGACATAAACAATAAATATCCTTTTATCATCTCTTTAAGTGGAAAAATATTATCTGATATCATCCTTCCTTTCTAAAACCTTTAATAAATGATGTTACATTTTACAAGCATTAAAATGATTATAGTTATCTATATATTCTATGGCCCAAGATAGTGCAGATGTATTAGAAGTCACATTCTAAATCCAATGCTTGTTTGACCTAGATAATTCAAGCAAGGGACTACATTGTCCTAATATATGCTAATGTCTGACATTCTTCTGAAAATTAGGGAGATTACATAAGTGTAAAGAAGGGAAAACAAGAAGCTAAAATTCTTGGTATTGTATCTTAAAAGAGTATCACATCAAGAAAAGAAGTTAGTGGTACACATGTATTTTCATGGGCTCATATTATCTTATTTCCATGAGCAAAGCTGATTTTCAATCCACTAGGCTAAGGACTATTTTCAAAATAGGACATAAACTTCTTTCCTAAGGATCTTGAATTGAACCTCCATCATAATATTCATGTGTTCACATAACAAATATGTAATGAATCACCCTGTAATAAGCACTGCTTTAAACACTACATACTGCTTAGGAAGAGCCAAATCACATAGCTCACCTTTAAAGGGATGATGAAAGAAGAAAGCAAAGAAATTGACATTTTTCAACATTTTTCTTATATTCAAGTCATAGTAGAACATGCTTTTCATGTCAGTAATTTCACAAAAAGAGGCTCAAAGGTAAAAGTTTTCACATTTAGACTTGACTAACGTGTCTAAACACAAACAGGTGTGAAGCAGGGAAATGTCTAATTAAGAGATTGTTCTCTTTTCAATGTGGTTCCTCTGTTTTACTTTGCTATTCCTCTTACTTTTGCCTCATTTTTCTGGGTCTCCTTCACTCTTTCAGTCTAGAGAGGTTTTGTCCTTTAATGTGAAGTCAGACTAATTTGTGCTCTAACAATCTCTTATTGAATCATTCGTAACTGTAAAGACATATCCAATGTGTTCCCCAATCTCTTTCTTTTTATGTGTATTTTACTGCACAGATCAGTACTGGGTCTCCAGTAAATTCCAGAAACACTCTAGACCACTGGAAAATACAATGGAAGTTATAAGGTAAGTCTGAATAGATAAATATATCATTTCATAGAATAAAAAGTGTTATGAAGCAAATTAAGGATATCATAGACACTATGTCTGTATTTGCATGTATACAATATTTGTGTGTGTGTATTTGTGTGTGTGTATTTGTGTGTGTGTGTGTGTGTGTGTGTGTGTGTGTTTCGATCCCAGAGTTTTGGTTTAATTATTCAATGTATAGTACTTGAAACTTTATTAAAAGCCATCATTTTTATGAGCCTACACTTCTCTAAAATATTTAATTATCTACTTATCTCTGGTATATGCAAGATCTTTAGTTACCTATGTAATAAAACAAGTACAAAAACAAAGGAGAATGGTGGGTGGACGCTAAAATTTGGAAGGTTAAAAAACATCTGAAGGGTGATATATAAGGCTTTAACTTCAGTTTTCTACACATGTGTAGTCAATTCTACCAGCACCACTTGCTGAAGAGGTTGTCTTTCTTCCATCATGTGTTTTGGGCTCCCTTATCAAAGATGAGGTGGCAATAGGTTTATGGGGTAATTTCTCAGTTTCAATTGGTACCTATTAATACTAGGTCCTCAGGCCTGTTCATGTGTCAATACCAAGCTGTTATTTATAACTACAGCTTTGTAATAGAGTGTAAAGTTTGGTATTGATATCTTTCAGCATTGTTCTCCCTGTTAAGAATTGCTTATGCTATTCAGGGTCTTCTATGATGCCATATGAATTTTTGAATTGCTTCTTCTATATCATTGAAGAATATTGTTGGAATTTTGATGGATATTGCATAGAATTTGTAGCTGGCTTTGGGCAGTATTGCCATTTTCAAGATGTTAATCCTCCCAATCCAGGAGCATGGGAGATTTTTTTTTCTACTTCTGTAAATCTGCTTTAATTCCTTTTTCAGGTTTTTAAAGTTTGCATCATAGAGGTACTTCACATCTTTGGTTAATGCCTATGTTTGTTTGTTTGTTTGTTTGTTTTGAGGCTATTACAAAAGGATTTGTTTTCTTGAATTCAGCCTTGCTCTTCTTCTATTAAATGAAGTGAGCCAGACCCAAAGAAACATAGGCTCTATCGTTTCTCTCATTTATAATAAGTAGAATATGTCTAGGATAGTCTTCACAGAGGATCACAATGGCGCAATGGCAATGTGGATATGCCGCTTATCAAAATGAACTCCAAGAAATGGAAACAAGAGGTTTTTGTTGTTTTTTTCTTAGTACTGTTTGCAGCTTTCTTTTTCTTTCTTTCTTTCTTTCTTTCTTTCTCTCTTTCTTTCTTTCTTTCTTTCTTTCTTTCTTTCTTCTGTCTTTCTTTCTGTCTCTGTCTTCTTTCTTTTTCTATCTTTCCTTTGGTTTATTGACTGTTATCACTGATTTTTTTAAATTTCTGTACCCTTTGTTGTGTAAATAAGTTTATCTGATTTGGGATGGGAAGGGGAATCACAGAAATGGTAGGGCAAATGGTAGACCAATGCAACCGTGATACTCACCAGAGACTATGTTGGAAATGAACTTTACAACTTGGAAAGAGGGAGTTAGGTAGGGTGGCAGTGGGAGAAAATGGGGGAGGGACAACACTGTTCAAAAAGAAATGTACTCACTACTTGACTTATTCAACTATCCATTCTGAACATCTTCTATACAATATTTTTTTTAAAAAATCTGAAAAATCTTATTATCAACTTGCTGATGTCATGTATGCCATACAATTTTATTCTTTCCATTAGCTGTTTCTGTGAGTTTAAAACATTCAGGATCAATTCCTAGAAAACCCATTCTATTAAAACTTGAACAAACCATACATCATTAAACATACACAACATATATAATCAAAACAGTTAGAAAACACACTCACTATGTTAACAATATGTATTTAAAGGTAAAATTTAATGATCATGGGTTATGTTCAGTGACACAAAAATTCTGAGATGCAAATTAATACACATATTCCTTTTGGAATATCACAGATAACATAGCTTCAAAATGTTCTTGCAGGGCTGGGAAGGTGGCTCAGTGGTAGAGCACTTGCCTTGCATGCATGAGGCCCTGGGTTCGATTCCTCAGCACCACATAAGCAAAAAGAATAAAGCCAGATGTGGCGCTGTGGCTCAAGTGGTAGAGAGCTAGCCTTGAGCTGAAGAGCTGAGGGACAGCGCCCAGGCCCAGAGTTCAGGCCCCACGACTGGACCCCCCCCAAAAAAATGTTCTTGCAATCTTTAATAAAATATATTATGAATATAAAAATTTGTGTCACCATTGCTGTGACTCCTATGGCATCAATTCCCTAATCAATGTTTTTTTTCAAAAATAGGGTACAACAAGTTACTTACTCTTCTAAGTAGACATGTAATTAGAACTTTGATAATTAAATCCTAGATGAGGCAATTGGTATATCAGTGGCCCTAATCCCAATGAATTATGTGTGCACAATTTAAACTGCATCTTAATTAGTAGCTTAAAATAAGACTAATTTTGAGAGCTAAGACAATGAAGCTTCTAACATTGCTAAAATTTTATCTGGCCAAATAAATACCCAGTTTTAAAGTATAAACATAAACTATGCTTAAACAACTGAATCATTTGATATATGACTTTATGTAATGTGAATTGCTTTGCAAATAGCTCACAGAGAGGGTCTATGTGAATTCAATTCTATGATTATGCACTGACACAGTCCAATCTTTTTATCCAGTTATGTTGCTCTTTTACTGACACTCCAATATCACAACTCGAATAGTTTAATATTTTGTGTTAACTTACTTGGGCCACAGAATGCCCAGCTGTTTGTTCAAACAAACATGATTGTGATTATGTAGGTGTTTGGGAATATGATTAACATTTAACTAAATCACAGAATAAAAGAAATTGTCCTTCATAATGTGGTTAGAATAACAACAACCAAAAAATCTAACCATTTCTTACCAGCCTGTCTGTCAAAATGGAGGCATTTTTCTGCTTTCTCAACCAAGAAGAACATCTACTTTTCCTTGACTCAGTTAGACTTCAGACTAGAAGTATACCACAAATTTTCTTGGGTACACAGATTGCCAATTCTATCAAGTAGGCCATAGGGTTTGCCAGACTCATTTACTGTGTGCACCAATAACTTACAGTAAACCTTTTTACATGTGTCTTCTTTCCTTTGGAGAAACTTGACTGGAATACATCCACTACTTTCATCTATATTTCTTTTATATGTATAATCTTGTTCATGAAGCTTCTTACTTCTTTTTTTTTTTTTGTCGGTCGTGGGGCTTGAACTCTGGGCCTGGGCGCTGTCCCTCAGCTCTTCAGCTCAAGGCGAGCGCTCTATCACTTGAGCTACAGCGCCACTTCCGGTTTTCTGGTGGTTTATTGGAGATAGGAGTCTCATGGTCTCTCCTGCCCCGGCTAGCTTTGAACTGCGATCCTCAGATCTCAGCCTCCTGAGTAGCTAGGATTACAGGCGTGAGCCACCAGCACCCGGCGAAGCTTCTTATTTCTAATATAACCTGATACTAGTTTTTGTCTGCTAAAATATCACCAAACTCTCAAGTTTCTTCCCTCCCATGATCTATCATCCCTTAATATTTTTCCCATGCCTGGTAAGTACTGTTTTCTTTTATATCATGCTTGGCTGTGGAATGCTAGCTGGAAGAATATTATTTTATCATTAAATATCTTATACAACAGAAGCAAATATCCAAGGGAATAAAAATACAGTGTCACAAATAATATAGCAGGTTCCATTTTTGATGTGGAAAAACCTAAAGAAATTCTAGCTGTATGAATAAGAATAAACCATTTCTAGCTCTTTATAACTAGATTTCTTAAAATATGAAGGTTATGGCTAGGGAAACATCAAATCCTTTTCTGGCTCAGCATTTCCATGGTTCCATTAAGGCAATCAGCTGTAAACACTGACATGGCTTTATATTCACTTCAAAATCACTAAAAATAGCATTGAGTATGAGATCAAAAAAAAGGTATGGTACTTTTACTCAAGGACAATTATTTACAAGCACATACATTCTCCGTGAGCAATTTTAAGGCTTGTCCTCAATGCTCTAAAACAAGTGATATGACTCCATGGAGGCGCATATAGCACCCACATGGTGTCCTGAGAAGATAAATTGCAAAGAAACAAGCAGAGATTCTACTCACACATATGTTTTCTCCCAAGTGTTATGAGTTTGAATGAGGCCCTTGCTAGGATCTTCCATGAACTACTGTCCACATTGCTCCTGACTTTATAGCATTGATAGGTACAGAGGAGTCATATTTAAGTCCTAAACCCAAAACTGTCTGTTTACACAAAGTGACTGCCCACTGACATCTCTTTCCAACATGGAAACACAGGATTATGCCGGCATGCATTATCATTTTGGTATCATTTTATTCCAAGTACCCAACTACTTTATAAGCATTTTCAACTAATCTTCACTCTGTACCATAATTGTCAGCAAGTTTGCTCTGTGTTGGCCACCCTTCCCTTTGTTTCAGTCTTTCATAAAAATCCTTTTGTGTGACAGTCAAGCAGCTGTGCTTTGTTCTTTAATGTTCCAAGCCTGGATCCCCAGCCGAGACCACTTTATAACATAAACGGCAAAGTACCATTTTCACAGCGGGGACAACTGTGTTCATCTTCAAAAAGAGGCATTAATAAAATGAGACTGTAATGAACATGCTAATTCTGATCACAGGGTACTGCACAATGGCAGAGATAGTTGACTGCCATCTCCCAGAAAGATTGTAAAAGTTGTGTGGTTTCTTTTATTTTTTTAACAACTGCTCTAATGGCTTACATTTTTTGAAACAGACATATTATGCAAACATTTCTGCCTACTTCCCAATGCAGTGCTTCCTCGGTCTCAGTCAACTGCTCACTATGTGTTTTACTATCTCAGTTACAGTCACCTTCGAGAGCTTTTTTCTCCTTCTTCCTCCATCTTGCAAGCCCTGACTTCCTGAATTAAGTGTGTCACTGAATCATAAAAAGTTTAGAGAGAGGTGATCTAACTGTTCTAATCCCCAACTGAGGCCTCCTCTCAATGCAAATGAGGTTTAAAAAAAGGAAATTAAAGAACAATTAATCAAAAAACAAGGCAGTCAAAGAATTGAAATAAAAACTGAAAATAATTCAGTAAGCTTAAAAAAGGAAGTATGACATGCTGGATTGAATGATAGTGAAGTATGTATTTTCTGATTATTACCCTAAAAGAAAGACTCATGAAAATAACTAAGTTCAAAAAATATGACATTTAGTCAGAGGATTGGAGGACAAATCCTTTTTTAGGATTTTCTCTTACTCAAGAGGAATTATATAAACAAGAAAAAACAAACAGCCAAAAGAAAACCAATGTGATTTTTGAAGCTTTTCCTCTAGTACCAAGGGAAACTACTTTCAATAGGAAGAAAGCTTTGCCAATGGTGAGTTCTCATTTTTTCTGACCAGGAGCTGACAAAACATATGAGAGAACATTTTTTGCTGCAATTATCATTGTGTAAATTTGTATTATATGTTTTCATAATCAAATGTTTGGCTGGAAAGAAATTGTGGCCACTAAATTAAGAATTCAGATAAAATCAATTTTATTTGGATGAAAAATTCCTCTTAAAACATTTTCTCTGGTTCTTTGCATGCCCTGTAACCAAATACATAAATCTGTCCATAGCACAATTCTACTGTTAGATAGGCGCACTGAGACCTGCAGACTTTACTTCTAGTTCTGCTATGAGAAAATACGTGCACGTATTTAGCACTTCTAGAAGTGCTAAACAACTAAGGAGTTATAGTATGTGCTTGTGTTCTCATAGTCAGGACAAGTAAAAAACTAAAAATGACCTACTGGATAACCTTCAACCCTGTCTTCTACCACTTCATCATTCATGAACCACATTCTCTAGAGTAGATGGCTAATTCCCCAAATACTTTGTCTCATTTTAGAGCACATTCAAGCCTTGAGCTTATGGTTATCCTTCCTTATAAAAACAGGTTTCGAGAGCTAGGGTGATTTGAAACAAGCTACTGAAAGTTTTCCTTGAAATGTTCCTTTCAATGCACATGGGTGGTCAGGATCTTATTTCAATGTCTTCTGCATTAGCCATACAGGTCAGATGTTTGAATCTCCAATTAATTAGGTTGTCCAGTAGCCTGTGTGAAATAAATGAATGATCTCCATCCAGCCTACTTACACAAAAACCTTCATGACAGTTGGCACATTTTTGGCATTTGTAAGCAATGTAGGGAGAAAATAAATGACTCATGGAGACAAAAATGGGCATCTGTTGAGGGCTACCGGATGGAAAGTGTAAAGTGGTCTCCATCTATTGTGGAACAGAGTACTTGAGTGTCTGCCAACATGATTTGTAAGAGAAAAGTAAACTTAAAATGCCCATGAAGCTCATCAGCTATGACATTTTCTTCTTTCTCATGGAATTATTTAATGGTTATGATACTGATGTCTATAAATGTCAGTGTCACTAAAATAGTTTTTAAAGTCTATTATTTATAGAATTATCAACATTTTGACATTTTTAAACATAGAGGTGACTCGCAGAAACAAAGGTAATTTATGCTTGTTTCTTTTATCCAAAGAGAATAAACTAAGATTACTCTATTTTAAGGTTATGTTTAGATTACTTTTCATTATCCAAAATTACCTTTGAATTTTTCATATAATACAGTTCAAGAACCACTAAGAGTCATTAAAAAATATAGGAAGGGTTAACTACTTTACTTGAATCATAAATTTCACTCAAATGCACTTATATATGACAGATATTCACAAAGAAAAGTCAAGATCATATTAAAATTTTCAAATGCGTTGGTGTTATGTGGAGACTAGCTGTATAAAAGCAGACAAAATGAGGAAACTCCAGCCAGCTGGGAGACAGGAAAACATAAATCCTTGTGAATTTCTAAGCAAAATGATATTTTTCTGCCAAGTTTTCGTTAATGTCTTCATCAAAATGCATAAAGATTAAGTCAAGCAAATGCTTGCTATTATTTCCTTTGAAGAAATTCAAAGGCTATAGAGAATGAGATAAACCAAAAAGTTTATGACAAATTTCATTTTATTGTACCTTTATAATTTACTTCTGACCTAATTCTAAACTAGGTGAATCAGAAAGTATTAAAATTTTGAAAGATTAACAAATGAGTCCGATTTGCTTCAGAGGTGGATACGCCAAAAAAAAAAAAAAAAAAAAAAAAAACCTACAATTTTTTGGGGAGAGGGTCCAGTTGTGGGGCCTGAACTCTGGGCCTGGGCGCTATCCCTCAGCTCTTCAACTCAAGGCTAGCGCTCTACCACTTGAGCCACAGTGCCACTTCTGGCTTTTTTTTTCTTTTTGCTTATGTGGTGCTGAGGAATCGAACCCAGGGCCTCATGCATGCAAGCAAACGCTCTACCACTGAGCCACCTTCCCAGCCCCATAATTTTAATAGTATTAGATATAAACATATATGATACCTATCATATATATATGCACCATATAGAATACATATTATATATGATAGATCTCATATAAATATACACATATATCATATATCTCATATGTTCACATATATCATATGTATCATATGTATATGCACATATATCCATATATTGATATATGTAGAAAAGTGCTCCTTCTACTGTCATTTTATTCTTCATATATTTCATCATGCTGGGAGCTATAACTGCAGCCCTAAACCTATAACCCTTATCATCCTGGGTGATAACATTTTGGTTGTCTTCTCTCAGATGATTCTCTCCTTGTTTTTATCACCTCGAAATTTCTCTTTCTTGTTTACTAACCTAACTGTGCATTTAATTTTATTTTCAGCTATTTTCTAAAATCACATAAGCATCATCTTAAGAAAAATACCTGCTAAATTCTGAAATCTAGTAAGTCATGCAAAGAGAAATGAGGGAATGAAAGAGACAGAGTCACAGAAATATTAATGCATTAGTAGAGAAATGTTAACTGCTAGGTGTGCCATCAGGCAAAGTTCTTTTCTCTACACAAAGACTGAATGAGCAATCTACAACAGCTGACTATCAGCCTTCAAACTCCATGACTGTCTGTGGAAGGAAGTCTGACAAGTGAACACTGCATGGCATCCCATGCTTTGGTCCAATTGTATCAACAAAGAGATCTACAAGGCATTTGTCATCATATTGTATTTGAATTAATAGATATTGGTCAAAAAAAGATGAAAGAAAGTAAAGAAAAAGACTATTTTTGAAACAAACAAGAAGGATGTCTTCCTTATTTTTGGTTTTGGCCAATGGCCTGTGAAGAACTCATTTTTATATCAACGTATCGCTTAATTTTATAAACATCAGTTTCAGCTTCTGAACTTTTTGAAACACAGCTGCTGAAGAAAGTGTGGAAAAAAATGAACAAGTAATGTTAACAAATAAAAGCAGACCATGTTTCCTCTTCAAACGCTCTAACCAAAATCTAAACAGAATTTGGCATGTGCAATCATTGCTTCTTTCTTTTTGCCTTCCCCCATTCCCTTCCCCATGATTAGCTTTCCTTTAAGCCCCAAAACAAGACTTTCAACATTTGATTCACATTCGATCCTTATAAATTTACATATAAAATGCAAATTCATTCCCATTGAAGCATCATCAGAAGCTAGTTTTTTAATGGTCCTGTAGAAAAACACCTGAGCTATACAACTGCAACAATGGCACAAGAAACAACCTTGTGCTTGAGCACTTACCACGTAAAACTGTGAGTCTGGTGGACACACTTATCTCTCCCACATTGTTCGAGGCCACGCATTCATAAATGGCCTCATCCCGAGGAGTCCGCAAAGGCTGAATTCTGAGAACTGATCCAGATCCATCATCAAACTCTATTACCTATTAGAGGAAACAATAGCTGTCACAGGTGTTGTTACAGTTGCCCACCTCTCAACTAAACCTTTTATTACAGAGGTGTGCCAGCCACGAGGCTCTGAGTAAACTCACCATCATTTCAAGACTGAATTTTGATATACTAGTGAAATCAATTACTGGGTCAGATTTAACGATGAATCCTCTAAACAAGAATGAAGCAGAACTACAAATGGAAAACTGTAGATTTCAAATCTTTACTGGAAACCATCTGCGATTCCCTCATGAAGATATGAAATGATTGAAGCCTATTCATTTTGTAAGAAACCTTGCAGGTCTGAGAACTAAGCTGTTCAAACTATTCTTTCTCTGAAGGTGCTTATGCTCATGTGGATGTATTTAATAACTGGATTATAAGGTGAAGTATTAAGGACTACACCAACAAACAGTTCTGCTCGTTCAAAGTGTCTCATCCAGCACAGTAGATGAGCAGAGCATGAAGAGGAACTGCATAAATCCAGTACTTAGGCAGCCAACGAGACAGCTTTCACAAACCAAAAGCCTGATGGTGTGCATTAATTTAGCCATAAATTATCCTGGTATTTGTTCTAGCTTAGCATTTTCTGCATTTTTAGGACATTCTTGCTGTAAAATGGAGGTTTGCTTCACCAGGCAGAAAATTAATGTCCTAAACACTGGGCCCAAATTCACTCCCATTATGAACTCTACTGAGAAAGAGTTCAACAACACTAGTAATCCTAGCCACTGTCAACTAATTCCAGGACTGCTTTAACCAAAAAAGTGGTTATCGTGGTAAATATATGTATATATATCTATATATATACACACACACATACACACCTATAGTCATCTACCAGTTTTTCTATCAGCTTGTTGTGTACTGTTAGCAGCTCACTGAAATGCTGGGATTTCTTATTGTCTTTATTTTTCCTTATGAAAAATAGTATGTATCAAATATGAGAATAAACTTGGAGTGCCTTGTAAATGTATTTATATAATGTTTAGACAAGAATTGTATGTGTGTATGTATATGTGTATGTGTGTCTGTGTCTGTGTGTATGTGGGTGAGTGGGTAGGTGATAGAGAAAGTATCTGTATTGGCATTAACATACAATGAAGTATGTACAATGAATATCTAAAAATACATACACTTTTATTTCTTTGCAAATTTCATTTTCAATATAAGTGCACCCAGATGCCTGAAAGCAACCTGGTTTATCTCCAACTCTATTAAACTCACAATTTAACATGGATTAACTATGTAGCTTAGGAAGCAAAAGTTTTACAGTGATAAGAATATTTTTTGAATATCACATATTTTTTGAAGCTGTATAAGCATATTGTGGTTTAATTTAGTGAAATATATAGACATTAGTACACATATTAATTTCTTAAATTATTGTTAAATGTCACTGTATGCTTACTTTTTAAAAGCGTTTCCTGTAATGATACCTTCTCTGCATTTAGCTAATAATTAATATAGCACATATCACAAGCTGGTGTTGTGTTTTCCAATGTGGACACTTAATGAATAGTAATATTTCAGGCTTACCACGTGGGAAAATCAGCCTTATCTATTGCTCTTCTAGGCCTTGTAGATATATGGATTGAATGTGTATTGATAATGGATAAATAAATCCACTATTATAGATTCTTAAGGATTTTCAACAGCAACTTGTTTTTATTTGATGTAAGTGCTTGTGTAAAAGTAATTTCCATTGGATTTGTTTACATGGTTCTCATTAGGAATTATGGTAGAAAAAGACAGAGCTCATGCTTTGAGATGTTTACCATGATCATTTACTTTTTAACAACATTTTGTTAAGATGCCACTGTCAATACGAAGCACATCAAATTATAACAATTTGCATCCGAATGGTATACATACACATGTGTACACACTACACACACATGCACTCACATGTGCACACTTATGTGTTTCATTTCAGCACAGAGTGCAGGAAATATATTTCCGGTTTTAAAGTTTAATTTTTTTTGGGGGGGGGTCTGGTCATGGGGCCTGAACTCTGGGCCTGGGCACTGTCCCTCAGCTCTTCAGCTCAAGGCGAGCGCTCTACCACTTGAACCACAGTGCCAGTTCCAGCTTTTTTCTTTTTGCTTATGTGGTGCTGAGGAGTCGAACTCAGAGCCTCATGCATGCAAGGCAAGCACTCTACCACTGAGCCACCTTCCCAGCCCTAAAGTTTAAATTTTTAAAACCATGTTTATATTTAAATGATAGTATGAATCTAATTTTCCAAGAAAATAATGTAAAATTCATCACCTGTAAATTTATCATTTATGATTTCAAGTGTCATGGTTGTATTTAGATCATTTATGAATTTGATCCACATATTTATAAACATTCTATAGACAAAAGCGAGTGAAACTCATTTTGGATTTTATAGTTGTTCTATGTCTTTTAACTGGAAATCACTTTCCATTTCCCAAATTGAGAATTGGCCATAAAATAGATTAGAAAATCAGGTAAAAGTGAAGTAAATTTTTATAACTTTGTCATAGGTTAGAGATCTTTGTGTTCCTTAGAAAAGCAAACTATTCTCTTCATGTCTTAGCTTATAGGTGTGATTACGACTAGTTCCACTGTAGTTTGTATAACTCATCACGTATTCTCCTCAGAATGAGCAATTTTTTATATTATCTCCCTCCTCAAATACTCATAAAATGATATCTGAACTGTAGTTCATATGATTTCAATGTACTGAGCTTTCTCAAGAAAAGAAAAACAGGTTTACTTGCAATATTAACCTGTATGTGTATGTTTCTTACAGGTAGTACATTACACTAAGACACATGAGGAAATTTCTCATTTACATTCACATTGCTTCTAGTCACAGATATGAGGCATAGTAGGCATTTGCTTGTCAGTATCTATTCGTTTCTCTTGGTATCAGAAATTTTAGTTTCCTTCTGGGAAAATACTATTACTTCACACTCAGCAACAGGATTTGAATGAAGTGACTCTATTCTCCGCTACATAGGTAGATAGCTATGGAGGTAGATAGGCTTAAACCAGTTGGCCAACACCATCTACTCTTCATGCAGATTGCTTCAGAAATAACCAGGCCACTCAATAAAAGCCAGTGGGATGGGAAGCTTCTGGAAGAGATCAATTTTCATGAGACCTCTAGAGGATGTGGGGTTCCATCTTGCGTTTGTAAGGGAAATTAGTCCGAGAATGAAGCTGACAGATGCGTTTCTAATCCCTTAACCCCCATCACCAGTGCTGGGAATTGAATCTGGGACTTGTGCAAGGCAAGGAACAAGCTCCTACTGAGCCACAGCCCCAAACGCCAGAGCAGTTTTTGAGATCCCTGGTCTAATTACAGAGAAAAGTCATCCATATCAACCCCTAAGTTCTCTGTGTTTAAAAGCCATTTGGAGTTACTGTTTTAACCACAAGCAACATAAAGACAGCCATATCTTGAGGTGTTTAGGCCACCTTCTAGCTTAGTAAAGCAACTAAGTAAAATTCAAATGAGAAGACAGAGCAGATACATGCTTCCCGCAGAGAAACAGAACAATGGACCTAATACCTCAAATCTCTGGTTGCTGACTTTCTTTCCTTTTTTGTTCCACACAATTTTAGGTCGTGGGTCTCCTGTAGCTTGGCAAATGAAAGAAGCAACTCCGCCAGAGACCCCTGTTTGATCAACGGGAGTTCGTGTAAACCTAGGAGGTGCTGCAAAGACAAGAAATAAAGATCACAATTAGAGGGGAAAATTAAAACACAGACTATTATACTGTTACCCTGAAGCCACTGTTTTTTCCACCCCAAAACCTCATGCAAACAACCCATGAACGTACAGAGATTACAAAATTGGAAAAGAACCTTTTACTTTTGAGGGTAGTTCAAAGGGGAAGGAGGTAACTTTCTGGTCAAGTTATCTGTTAGTGCTTTTATTGCTGAAATCTGTATTAAGGCAGAGATCCAATAACATCCGAAAAGCAACATCACACATTAATTTTTATTACCAGTATAAAAAAAAATCCAATTTGTCCTCTGTAACAAAATGAGCTCATCAATCAAAGTGAGTAGAACTTTAGCTCTTTGCTTTGATGCTGCTATCAGAATACAGCCAGAAAGCTGCACTGCCACTGCTGAGCTATTAAAATTAGTGACATTTAAGAGAAATCTGAGGAAATTTTAAAGAGACAAGAAATATAGCCCTGAATTAGAAGGTTTGGCAAGAAAGAGAAGTAAGGAGGAACGGTAAAATTATTTTCTAACCCAGTTACTGTTGGATGCCTTACTTGAAACTCAGCTCCACAATGTATAAACCAAAATTCATAGAAAATTTCCGGAGAGATTTATTTAAAGAAGAATTTAGACTTCAAGATTGTTAAGGCTGAAAGACTAGGAGATAGAAACTGTTTAATGTCTCAGTCTCTTTTAGGTGTTTCTAATAGTTACTTCATCTCACTTAAAATGTTTCTATTTTATATTCTGAAGACTCAGAAGTAATGGTATAAAATGTTGATGAATATTATGCAGTTATTGATCATGCCATCTGATTAGCAAAAGATTGTGAGGGATCTAAATTCTAAGTAATGTAGCAATTAATTGATGTTGAATGATGTTGATATGACTATGATATAATGCTGAAATACTTTACAAGTAGTAATTGAGTCTTCCTGCTCAAGTTGGTTTTAACAAGTGATAAGGATGATCTTTTGTTAAACTAACAACAGGCACTGCAGAAGTCAAATTACTGTTGGACCCAGAAAGTCTACTTTCTAAATGGAAAACAGAGAAACTAAACATATGTGTGAGTCAGAATATAGGCATGGATGATACTCTAGAATGTGTCTGCCATGCTCACTGGCTATTTGTAAAGACTGCCTTCTCAGGGGCATTTACGGGGCAGACAGTAGCTCCAGGAATACAGATTATACACTCTACACAGTTCCAGAGAGGCAACAAGCTGCCACTGGTTTTCTTATTTTAAGAAGCAATAGATTGTTCCTTCAAGTACAACCAATGTACAGAAACCTTGCATGTAATGGCTATAATAGTTTAATGGTCTATCATTTTTTAAGTTGCTAAACTCTCTGACTACCTGTGTGTACTTATAGTGGTCAAATGTAAGGGAGAAAATCAACAAAAATCAGCAAATAGTCTTTGGTGACTCATAACAAAATGCTCTGCATAAGCAAAAACAACTCTTACACAAGTAGAGCTAGACATTCATGGAGCAAAACCATCAAAGAATACTCCTAATATTCATAGAAGAACAAACTTAGGAGAAATTCGTGAAGACAAAGAATGTAAGTCAGGTTTGATGGGCCAAACGAGAATCATTTAAAATAGAAGCACAGAAAAGATCACAGGCAACAAAGAGAAGAATTGAGGATGCCATTTGTCTCATTTAATTCTAATTAATAAGCTGCTTCTGTGGACATCAAGAAAATGTGTTGCATAGGGAACAAAACTAACAGCATGTAACTAATTGGCTTTGTTTCTTTTAGCTGATTATCTTCTCCTTAAATAGAGAGTTTTGTTTGGAAAGTGCTATTTGTCATAACAATGTATTTTAAATCTTGAAAGGGAAAGGCTAATATTACTATTAACTGAAACTAAGGAAATGTTCAGTAAGAACTTACAAGTAGTCAGTTCTGACTTTAAGATTCTACTTCTTCCACCAAAAGGTGCTGTAGTCAAAGGACATAGTTAATAAACTAGAAAGACAGTCAACAGATTGGGAGGAGATTTTTACCAGCAATACATCTGACAAAGGCCCATTACCTAAAATATATGAGGCGCTCAAGACAGTAACCTCTCCCAAAGCTAATAAACCAATCACTAAATGGGCAAAGAAGCCAAGGAAAGACTTCTCAGGAGAAGACAGAAATGGATGGACCTAGAAGAAATCATGTGAAGTGAGGTAAGCCAAGTTCAGAGAGACAAATGGCACATGTTTTCTCTCATATGCAGAAGCTACATCTAAAATACCCTGAGATGTGATAAATTATACAGGACTCTAAGCATTCATATACAGGGAGTCCAAAGGAGGTTATCCTTAGGAGAGGAACACAAAGGCACAATGTCTTATGTGCTTCTGATTATGTAAAATAATTATCGAAATGGACTCCAGGAAATGGAAACAAGGTCTTTGTTTTTTTTCTTTCATTGTTACTTTTTGTTTTATTTTCTTTTTGTCCTCTTTGTTTATTTATCTGTATTTGGGAGGGTAATGGGGGAACAGAACTGAAGGGACAAAGAGTGAACAAATGTAGTAGTAGTAGTACTCCCTAGAAACATCACAGAAAATGAACTATACAACTTGTGTTTGGGGATGGGGGGGGAACTAGGAGAGAGCAAGAGAAGGGGTGACACTGTCCACAAAGAAACATACTCACATAGAGCTCCCCTATGACCCACAATCCCACTTTTGGGGCATTTACCCAAATGATCACAAACAAGACCACACTAAAGCTACCAGCACAACTGTTTATTGCAGCATTATTTACCATAGCTAAGATAAGGAACCAACCCAGATGCTCCTCAGTAGATGAATGGATCAAGAAAATGTGGTATATCTACACAATGGAATTCTATGCCTCCATCAGCAAGAATGGCATTGCCCCATTTGTGAGGAAATGGAAAGACTTGGAAAAAAAACGAACTATACAAATTTGGCGCCCGCAGGGTGGGGTGGGGGACAAGAAGGGGGGGCAGTGGTCAGAGGAGGTGGGGAGGGGGGAGATGGGAAGGGATGGGAAGGGGAAACAAAGGAAGAGGCAACAATGCTTGATAAGAAATGTACTCATTACCTTGCTCATGTAATTGTAACCCCTCTGTACAGTATTTTCACAATAAAAAAAGAAAAGTACTCTTTACCTGATTTATGTAAATGTAACCCCTCTGTACATCATCTTTATAATAACAATAGTTGTTTTTTTTTTATAAAGTGCTGTAGGATTTATGAGGAGGCCCATGGAGCCTGACCCTGCTTGTTCCTTCTCTGAAGGGGGTTAGAAAAAGGATAGTTCTGGAGCAGGTCCTCTGTGAAGGGACCAGAAGAAGATGCACAGCCTAGGAGGTAAGTTAGAGTTGATTTTAAAGGAAATATCTGACATTTAGCCAGAACACATTCTATTGCCACTGACCTAAACAAGGAAGAGGAGGGAGTTTGTGTGGATGCAGCTGTTTCTGTTACAATGAACTTGATTTTGGTTGGGTAGAAGTGTCAGGAAGATGACATGCCTCAAAGAGCAGGACAACCACTGGAACACATGATAGAGGAAAGGGTTCCTTCTGGTGATGTATAATTTGAATCCTCCCCAGGAATGGGGAGAATCATGGCAGATATGCAGGCTGGGGTTTTTCCTAACAAATATTCTATGAAAACCATGGCTTTTGGGTACATCTAACCATCACATGGGATCCAAACAGAGTCACCTCTTGAGATCCATAGCCAGATAGGTTTTAAAAGTCAAACAGACTGTTTCTGAATTATTGATGGTATTTCCTTTCTAATACTACTCCCCAAACAATCTTTTAGCTTTCACATTTGATTTAAAGGGCCGTATATTTCAAAATGAAATAAAGAAATAACGACTGTTTGGTGAGTTCCATGCACTAGACTAAATGCTTTATAGATTTTATACACAATGCTTTCCAATAGTCTTTCAAGGAATAACCCTTACTATTATTTGATAAATTGATAGGAACATTTAGAGTAATATAGATACCTTGGATTATAGAGAAGTAGAAAAGATAGGAAGAAGATCCCCTGAGATTCCCTGAGTTAAAGAAGGATCCGTAGACATTTAATCTAATGGTGAGGTTATGATCATTTCAATGAGCCAAATAAGAAGACAAAAAAATTTTTACAAATTCATCTCATGGAAAAACTAGCACATCAGAATTTATTGCACATTTTGAAATTTCTATTGGGGTGGGGAATTTTCATCGCCATGGGCCACTTGGCTATTTATAACATCATTTGAGGGCCACAAGAAATTATCAATACAGACCAGTGGCCATGGGCAGCCAATGAATAACATATATCTGTCCCACCATGTAATTCTGAAAGCCTTATATAAAATATGGCCTGCACATTCCTTACACCCATTTAACTTAAAATTCACAGGGCTTGTTTTCTAAATGGCTTGGTAAGAATGCTGTGCTATATTCTACCACAGTTTTTTTTCCTAGTAAGAAAATTCACCTGGAATATACTGCCTAGGACAGTTCTTCTGAAGTTAGACACTAGCCCAGGATCCAACAGAAATCAAGGATAAAGGAGCTAATTACAATGTCTGGTCACTAGAAAAAAAAAAAAAAAGCACCTCAGTGCCACAAAATGCACATACCAATCACCTACTATAAAAAGTATAGTAGAGAAGACTACTTAAACATTGATCCCTATTTACTTTCAACTTGTTTTCTGTAGGGAAAGACAAATACCGGATTAAGGGGTTTTTGTTGTAGTTGTTTTTGTTTTTATTTTGGGCAGGGGGAGGAGGCAGTCCTGGGGCTTGAACTCAGAGCCTAAGCATTGTCCCCAAGCATCTTTTACTCAAGGCTATCACTTTACCACTTTGAGCCACAGCAGCACTTCCAGATTTTTCTGTTTATATGGTACTGAGGAATTGAACCCAGGGCTTCATGCATGCTAGGCAAGCATTCTACCACTGAGCCACCTTCCCAGCCACTCATTAAGGTTCTTGACATTTACTTAACTACCTCTTCCTTCTCAAGACATCTCAGCAACTTATTCCTGTGCATATACATATGTGTGTAATCATTCATTTTATGTAGGCTTCAAGTCTAAATTCTTTCAGACTAGTAAAGCACACTCCCAATTTGTATGTAGAAGTTTCTGCCTCAGTAAACTCATCACTACTGAAGTTAACAAAATTTTACATGTACACTGGGGAACAGGAAGAGAAAGAAGAAGGGAGGAGAAAGGAAAGAATAAAGGAATACAGGATAAAGACATTAAATCTATGGAAATATATTTTACCAGTTGATTTTTTTCCCTCGAAACCTAGTGCTTTTTTTTAACATTTGCATGAAAAACTACTTTCCTGTAACCCAAAACTATAATGTTGCAACTACACCTTGTTATCTGGATCTTCAAGACTTCTAAGTATCCAATTTTGTTTGTGGCACTCTCATTTTCCAAAATACACAGCCTTTCAAATTCAGCCTTTGTCTCAGACTTTGTTGCTCCATAACCAAATACTGACTCTCACCTATCTAGATCTAGTATTTCCCAGACCTCTTTTTTTTTGCGGGGGGGGGTGTCTGGTCGTGGAGCCTGAACTCTGGGCCTGGGCACTGTCCTTCAGCAATTCAGCTCAAGTCTAGCTAGCACTCTACCACTTGAGCCACAGCGCCACATCCAGCTTTTTTTTTCTTTTGCTTATGTGGTGCTGAGGAATCGAACCCAGGGCCTCATGCATGCAAGGCAAGCGCTCTACCACTGAGCCACCTTCCCAGCCCCCCAGACCTCTTTTTTATATAATTTTTATTGTGATTAAGTGATTGCATAAATTTCACAGTATTGTTAGATAGTGATACTTAGCTAAAGTCACAAGCACATTCTAATCTTTATGAGGCAAATTGTCATTATCATGGTCTATAAAGTTTGTGAATTCTATGAGCTTTGACAATACAACTATTTCTTCCACATCGGGTGGTATGTTCATTGCTTTCCTTTTCCTTCGTGTAGCTGTTCCCTCTATCCCTCTCCTTCCCTTCCTCCCATCACTGCCCTTGAATTGCTTAGCTCATTTTCATCAAGGTCTATTGTATGTTTTCCCCTATTTCTCTCTGATTCTGTGTCTTTCTCCTAGTTTCCCTCAGATGTGCATATATATACCATATATGTAGTCAACAGCATGGGGTAATTTGTAATGATATGACAAAATGAGTGGAGGTCCTTTGTTTCTCAAGTCCTGTTTACTTTGTCCCAGACCTCTTTTATTGTACTTCAAATCAAAACAATGGCCAATGACCCTGGTTTTCTTTATATTGGACATTATTAATCATCTTGGAGCTTGGAAAAAAAATTTAAAATCTCAAGGTTCTTGGACCCTATCCATGTCCTGCCAGGTCATATTGAAAGGTAAACTTATTGAGAGGGAAAGAAGTTAGGTAAATAACTTATTGATGCTTGCAATGTACAGTTAAGATGGAGAATTACTGAACAGCATCTTGGTATATTTCCCATACAGGCACACTCACTTCCATTTCTCATCTTTGCATCACTACTACATATTACTGTGGATTCTTCCTTTTCCCCCTGTGTTTATTATTTTAGGTCGCTATTGTTTTCTTTTTTAAGTTCATGTATAATTACAACCCTTTTCCCCCCCAAAGTAAAAAAACAACATTTAGAGCTTACCCTTGAAAAAAAATAGAACCAGAAATACATTAACTTTTAGAATCTTTCTGAGCTGCTTCCCAACGTAACTTCCCAAATACTTTTCTACTTCTGTCCATCTGTCCATGACCTAAATTTCTCACCACCAGGCCTTGGAACATTCTCTTCTCTTGTATTTTCCCCCATTTTAAAATTTATAGATTTTACTCATTTTTTCAAAAATTCAGTCCTCTGAAGCCTGTTTTGATCCTCCATTTGGAGAAAATCCATGGGGCCTTTAACTCTTTTATCACACTGTCTGTATCATTTATGAGTCACAATAGTATATATTTCATGATCAATACTTTGTGCACACATGCTCTCTCCTGCTCCATTCACATTAGTAGGGACCTTAAAGGACTTATCTGTGATCTGGTCATTTTGGAGGTCTCACAATCCTCATCTATCTAGCCTATGAACGTTCAGAGCACGTAAGAGTTTGATAAAAGGTCCCTCATGGTGCAGTCCCCTAAACTTTGGCTATATACTCACCAGTAATTACAATTGATTGCCATATTGTGAATTAACTGTTATATTCTATTTGGTTTAAGTTGGTGTATAGCTTCATAAATTCATTGTGGAAAAATAGCTTTGATATAATACACCAAAATTTTAAAGCAAGGAGTGAAATGGTGAGGGACAAATGTATCTGTACCAGGCCCAACACTGGCAAAATGTAGTCCAGGTAACATCTTAAAAAAATGTGTCTGTCTCATGCTAGCAAGTGATTTCAGACCACATGTAATATAATGCAATGTATCTCAATTATATTGTTTTCAGTCATCTCCTCCTTTTTGCTACTTTGTGTGATGTATAATGCAGATCCTAGAGCTTTACGTCCAGGACTGAGAGGTGTCCCTGAGCTTTTACACTCAAGACTAGCACTGTACCATTTTTACTACAGCTACACTTCTACACTTTTTTTGTTTGAGTATTTTATTGGAGTTAAAGAGTCTCACATACTTTCCTGCCAAGGCTAGCTTCAGAATGCAATCCTCAAAGATGGGACTCTTGAGTAACTAATATTATAGGTGTGTCAAACTCGTGGCCTAGCACGTGCTGGATAAATGTTCTTCCCCTTGAGTCATACCTCCAGTTCTTTTTGAGATAGGGTTGTTTTTTGTGTAGATAGAGTTTATGTTTAATATTCTGAATTTCTGAATATACCTTATAGAGATGAGTTTTCACGTGAATTAGTTAGAGTCACTAAATATATTCTAACTTGACTATCAAGAATCTCTCTCCATCTCAACTGCTCCTTCTGGCCCTCTGTGTTTTAGTTCACTCTATCAACAAACCATTAAATCATTTATAACTAACTGAATATTAATGGCCTAATTTAAAATTTATATTCATAATAGGTGCATTATATGAATTTCAAAGATAGAAATTATTAGAAATTTGTAAAACTTAATTTTATTCCTCATAATTGCAACTCTCAGTTTTTAAATGAATGATACTTGAAGAGTATTCAACAAAACTTAGTTCAATTGAGTTAACATTTACTAGGAACTGTCACCGGCCTGCGAAATTCATAATTGTGTAAATTTAGATTCTTCCCTCTTTAAAAACATGTTCCTTAGAGAGACAGTAGAAATACCTACCAATAGAAAAAAAATCTCGAAAAATGTGGTATATATACACAATGGAATTCTATGCCTCCATCAGAAAGAATGACATTGCCTCATTTGTTAGGAAATGGAAAGACTTGGAAAAAATTATATTAAGTGAAGTAAGCCACACCCAAAGAAACATAGGTCCCATGATTTCCCTTATTTGCAATATCTAGTATATGTATGAGTCAAGCAGAAAAGGTCAGATAAGGTTATGTTAGGAAAATGAACCCTAAGATATGTATTTTAAATGTTTTTTTTCTTTCATGCATTTGTTTCTAACGCAATTATAAGATTATTTCTTTGTTGCTTTGTATGTCCCTCCCCCACAGTATAATCCCTGCTTTCACTGTATTTGATGTCGGTATAATTTGTGGAGGGGAAGGGGAAAAACAAGTCGTTTAAATAAGGATACAGGTGGACCTGTTGCAACAATGAGAAGTACAAGTTGTCATGTGGAAAACGAACTTTACAACTTGGGGGTGGGGAGGATTAGGTGGGGGGGGAGGGAGGATGGGAAGGGTAAACAAAGGAGGAGGCTACAATCCTTGATAAGAAATGTACTCACTATCTTGCCCATGTAATTGTAACCCCTCTGTACAGTATTTTCATAATAAAAAAAAGAAAAAAAAGAAAAAAATCTCTAAGGACTAAGTCATTTATCTAGTATTATTAGAAACAGAAATAGTTTTGAATATTTATTTGCTGCATAGAACTATGTATAATACATAATAATCTACCTGAATTTAGTACATGGGAATTGTTAACTCCCTATTTACATGCATAAGAATGGACAGAAATATGAGTTTCTCCAACAATTCCCTGTATATAAACACCATAATCATAGTATCTGTCTCCTAGGCTCACTTTAAAAGCTACAGAGAATAATGTATGCCATACATTTAACACATTGTCTGGCATATTGTAAGCAACCAGTAAGTACTGATAGACAATAAAGGCAGCAGATGAACCCCTCACCTTTAGCAGTATCCCAAACCTCAATCCCAGCAGCCACCATGCCATTTCCCAGCAAGTTGCTGTTAACATTTCTCATCTCACCTGAGATCAAGTCACATTCCAGAGAAATATGAAATACCAGCTCTTACTATTTACATGTGCATATTATTATAGTTCTATTAGTTTGCATGGAAACTGCATGACACTGGTCAGAGAAGAAAAGTAATAATGATAGATCCCAATGTCTTCCTGCCATTAATACACTTTTTCTAAAGTGTATTAATATTTGAATCATGGGCACATGTTTTACAGTAGTAAAAACTATATAGCTGGACTCCAGTTGTTCATGCCTGCAATCCTAGCTACTCAGGAGGCTGAAATCTAAGGATTGCAGGTCAAAGAAATCCCAGGCAGGAAAGTCTGCGAGACTCTTATCTCCAATAAATCCCTCAGAAAAAGCCAGAAGTGGAGCTGATTTTTTTTTCATGGTTGTATTAGTTGATCCTTTGCCCTGTTTTTTCTTTTCTTTTTTTATTGTGAAAATACTGTACAGAGGGGTTACAATTACATGGGCAAGATAATGAGTACATTTCTTCTCAAGCATTGTAGCCTCCTCCTTTGTTTCTCTTCCCATCCCTTCCCATCCTCCCTCCCACCCCCCCCCACCCAATCCTCTTCACCCCCCCCCACCAAAACTGTAAAGTTCGTTTTCGACATAACGACTTGTACATCTCCTTGTTGCAATGGAGCTGATTTTTATATATGCCCATGGGATATTGAAAAACAAACAACCTCATCCATTTAGTATGCCTGGCACAATAAAACCACTCTGAACTAGTGATATAGTAAGACTGGCCATCTGTTTTGGTGTTAAGATGTTCACAGTAACCACTGTTAGAGACATAAAATTTAGGAAGGTACGTAAGTAGTCTTAAATCACTCAGACAGAATCTACGAATACATTTTTATATTTAATTACACTAGTGTTACAGGTTCTTAATAAAAACACATTATCCACAGTCTTTTACTCTTCATTTTCCATTTTTAAATCTCCAGGTTTGCTTATAGCTATTTATACATTCAAAATACACAGCCTGTGCATCTGTTTTCATTCAAGAATGTGATGAAGGCCCTCATGTTTTACAGTAGTAAAATCTATATAGTTGGGAGCCAGTTGTTCATGTCTGTAATCCTAGCTACTCAGGAGGCTGAGATCTAAAACACAGTTCAAAGCCAGTCTGAGCAGGGAAGTTTCTGAGACTCTTATCTCCAATAAACTATCCAGAAAAAGACAGAAGTGGTGCTGTGTCTCAATTGGTAGAGCACTAGCTTTGAGCACCAAGAGGCTCAGGGACAGTGCCCAGGCCGAGTTCAAGCCCCAGACTGGCAAAAATAATAAAAGAAGAAGGAAGGATGGAAAGGAGGATGGAAAAAAGGGAGGATGGAAGGAAGGAAGGAAGGAAGGAAGAAAGAAAGAAGGGAGGGAAGAATAGAGGAAAGGAGGGAGGGAGAGAGAGAAAGAAGGATATAAAATAAATAATGTTGAAAGCATTTGTTCACATTTAGAAAAGTATTCAACTAGAAATCATCATATTCTAAGCTTATGAGGCATATGTCTTAGTTTAGTTCTGTGGAATATCTGGTATATTGTAGGAATTTAATATATTTTAAAGAAAGTACAATTATTTTTGTTATATGGAAATTTTAAGTATGCATTTATGTCCCTTCCAGACATTCACCATTAAATTTAGAAGTTCTTTTTTTTCTTGTTGTTAAATTCATTTGTCTATAAAGCCAATGTTTTAAGCCAAAAAACTATCTGGCAGTGTTTTTCAGTCTTCCATATATTCTCATACACTATTAGGTAACCATTAGAACCAGTAACATTTTTAAAGATTCTTTGTTTCTAATATTCTTACAGTACGTATAGTAAGTAATTTAGTAGGATTCCTTTTTTCTAAAACAAATTCCAACAGCTTCATAGATACTAATATTGGAGCCACTTAAGTGGAATTCTTTTATTTCATTGTTATTTTCACAAATAAATCAAGATGATTGTGTAAAAAAAAAAAAGAATCTAATTTCTACAGTCAAGTTGCATGAAGGGGACACGTCCTATAGGTGTCTCTTGTTAACCATGATTGATCTCTGCGTGGTCAAGCAGAGGCCCTGCCCAGTCAAAAATCCTACCCACTGATCTATTTGGGGAAGAAAGATGGAAAGGCTGACAAATGGTTCTATGCTCAGGCCATGAAGTCATGTACAAGCAAGCAATGATAAGAATAGATCATCACCCTGGGCCACAGACTAACCCTCTCCAGAAGAACAAGCAAGTTCATATTATTTGGAGCCTGGAACAGAGACAGACTTTATGGTAATATTCCTTGGTTTATAGATGAAATAAAATGATTTCTAGCTAAAGTATAGTATAATACAATAATCTCACTGTTGTGACTTTAAGAAAATAATACCTGTTTAACATAGCCCTATCAGCATTTTCATGATGGTATGGTAAACCTGAAGAAAAACGTGTTTCATTCTTGCCTTCTATGAATGGAGGGGAAAAAAAACAACAAAAGAAAGAAATGGAAAATGAACAAGAGGAGAGCCCTTTCTTCCCTTTCCTTCTGGAAATCTGGACTGTTTTATCCAGTCCTCCAGATCTCATCTTCTGAGGGACATCTCACCCTGCCTGATAAGAAAACTAAAGTGAAATGTGAAACTCTGACACAAAGAAACACTGCTCGAATATTTTGGATACACCTTTCAGTTGGAGAAATTTTCAAATATCAGGTTTCTCATTTGTATCCACAGGCAGTATAGACCCGGGTACCAGCTCATTTCAGGGCAGATTATGCATTCTTTTCTAGAGAAGCACATTATCTGAGCCCCAGGATTATGGGAGGCATTCCAAAGAAGCTCAGACAGTGAGGACCTTTATTTGCAGGCTAACTTTTTCCCTCTGTTCTCTAATTTACAGCTCAGGATATTAAGTAAGAAAACAAAGGTTTCTCCAACACACTGAAGTAACCTTTTAGGAAAGGAAAAAAAAACCTGCAAATGAGATTTTAATTACACTATTTACTAATAGAGAATGCACGTGGAAACAAAGTGAAACATTTCTTGCTGTGCTTTTCTTTTTCCCCCCTTAATTTTACTGTTGCAGGCAACATCATAGCAATCTAAGTTGGTTTTGTGACAAATTATTAGGACATTTATTTTAGACGGAAAATCAACCAATAATTACTGTCCTAGCACATGGCTATTGTTCCCAACATAAACAGAAGCTGGGCTGACAGCTGATGCCCAACCCCCTGCTATCCTTAGAACACATTTGCAGAATCCAAAGGCCCCTTGCCAGACTGAGGAATGCTGTAGCCACCTCCTTCATCCAAAAGGACAGCATTGGCCATGCAAGGACCTCCTGCCAGCTTGGCCCTGGGTTTACATGCTAAAAATACTGTGTTCAGGATTTCAATTGTATAATAACACTGACCTCTTTTTACAAGACTCTGAAATATCAACATGGAACCCCAAACTCATTGAATTTAATACAGATGATCAAAAAATTTGTGTTAGTAGCACAGGTCTTCATGAAAGGAAGAAAATGCTTCCTAGTATTTGAGTAACAGGAACATTTGTGAACATATGCCTGGGCACACAAGTGAGATTCTGGATGGACTCAACTTCCCAGAAGGGATCTGTAAGTTCCTTTGGGTGCATTTTTATTCAGTAAAATTTGTGGGAGCCCCAAAGGCCAGGGATGTATACATCTTCTTTTCCTGGGTCTTTACCTAATCTGATCATAGACACTAATTTGATGAAATTAAATGTTGCTTTTAAAGCTAGCTGTAGTATCTTTCTCTAATCATACTGCCTAAAATGTTTAGTAACCACACTTTTTCAGGTGGACCTGAAAATGCTATGAAAGATCTCTTTTCAGAGGAAAAGAAAAGAAGAGGAAATCTAAAAGGATGGGCTGTAATTAGTAATTAATATCTGTCAGGTACTCCATTTCACCAAATAAATTGGCTATGGGATTGTATTAAAAAAAAGAAATAAAGATAAACATCAACCTAGTATTTAACATCTGAAAAGAAAACCATTTGCCACACATACTGAAGAGATTATAGTAATTGAAATATATTTAGGAATATAATATTTCTGAAGTTCAGTTTGAAAGCTCTGCCATTCTTCATTACAGAGCCAGGGTCCTAAGAGTCAAACTACTCCCAACAGTGCCTTGAAGTCCTCTGTACTTTCCCACCAGTAAATTTGCCTTAAGTATCCCCTGCCCATTCAGTGTTAGTATGACATTCTCCCTTCCTGTGATCGGCCTGAGAAAAATCTCAGCATTGAAAGAGCTAGTATCATTGCAAACTCATGGTCAACAGTCTCAATGGGACCCTGTACCACCTATCAATCAACCACTCAGCTGTCACTGGTCTCTAGCAGTCAGTTCTGCACCAACCTTTCACCTCCAAGAGACTGATGCTCTGGGTTCCTGTTTCAACAGATAAAATAATGGCATCCAACATGAACTTGAGGAGCTCCATATCCTATTCACCATATATGAATTTGTAACTCATCAGTTCTGTCCTCCTCTGTAGTTTATTCTACAGAGGTATGGTATCACTTGTATTCTTCATGCATCCCTTCACCAGGCCTTGCAGACTCGGCAACTGCTACTGCTTTAAATGCATAGTCACAACCCTCCCTCTTGCCCTCTCCTATAGCTACTGGTCCTTGGACAGTCAAGACTATTATAGGTTCATAGTCTTCCTTGGTGTTGATACCACCCCTGAATAGGATGAGGAAATATTCCTCACAGAGTAGCAAACACCCTAGTAGATGAAGTGCTTTACACTCCATGTGGAAAGTTTCCCAGAAGGATGTGAAGTTTCTCTAAAAGCTCTTACGGAACCCACCAAAGTAATTTCTAATTTCCCAAGTTTTTCTTTCAGGGAATATATGCCTTTATAAAGGCAGAAAGACTGATGCTACCTATTAGGGACAGAATTTATTGAAATTTAGAGGTTAAGACCGCAAATGTTCAACATGAACTGATGTTGATTCTAGGTGGTATATTGTCTAAATAATAGCAATTTCCAGAAGTAGATTGCCTAGTTTTCTCAACTTTAGATTCTGAAATTTAGAATTTAATTCAATCAACAATAATAGGAGTATGAAGATATATACGTACTTATGTGTTGACAAATTTATATTTACTTCTTTTTTATATTTACCCACCAACTTGCATAAATGTAGGGCCTCCAAACTCTAGATCCACTTTTGATCCTGTTTTTAAAATGACTTTCATGACATCACGTTTAACTCTTTTAATATATATTTCTTTGAAAACTAAATTCTACCAGGCAGTCATGGCTCACAACTATAATCCTAGCTACTCAGAAGGATGAGATCAAGTCGTGTTTCAAAGGCAAGGAAAAGTCTCAGGAAAAGTCTGTGGGACTCTTACCTAAATCACCAAAAATTCAGAAGTGTGGTAGATCACTAGCTTGATCAGACTAGGACAGTGCCTAGGCCCTGAGATCAAGCCCCAGAATTCAAGCCTAAGGACCAACACACACACACACACACACACACACACACACACACACACACACACACACACACACACACACACACACACAAACATATATCTCAGCCTAAAGTCTCACCAAGCTTTCCTTTGACCTTTATTGAAACTTTTATATCCTCTGGTAAAATTTTTATTTTTACTAAAAAGGTACACAGTAAATTCTCTATTACGAGCTTATTAAAGCGAACTGTCATATACTCATGATCATACAAATTTACTGATTTCACTCTAAATTATTTTGTATGTATTGCCTACCCATATACTGTATAAATTCTCAGTCTTTTTTCAAATTAAACAGATTTATTTCTCCTTAGCCCAAGTTCTTAGCAACAAAACATTACTTGACATTTTAGTTAGGTATGTGCATGGAACATATTTACTACTTTTTTTTTTTTCTTTTTTTTTTTTGGGGGGGGGGGGGGCTGGGACTCTGAACTCTGGTCCTGGGCACTGTCCCTCAGCTCTTCAGCTCAAGGCTAGCGCTCTACCACTTGAGCCACAGTGCCACTTCTGGCTTTTTTCTTTTTGTTTATGTGGTGCTGAGGAATCGAACCCAGGGCCTCAGGCATGCAAGGCAAGCTCTCTACCACTGAGCCACCTTCCCAGCCCACATATTTACTACTTTTTAAAATGTTTGAATTAGTAATATAATGTAGTTAGATGCTGGTGTCTAACACCTGTATTCTTAACTATGCAGGAGGCTGAGATGTGGATGGTCATGATTAAAAGCCAGCACAAGCAGGTTTACTAGTTGCCATCTATAGAATAGCCAGTAAAAAGCAGGGCTGGTGGCTTGGTTTTAGTGGTAAAGTACCAGAAGCAAAGTGAGTGCTAAGCCTTGAGTTCAAACTCCAGTACTTCCTACACAACAAAAAAAAAAGAAAAGAAAAAGAAAAAAGAAATGCAAGTGTTAGTTGTGGTGGTGCAATCATATAATCCTAGCTACTATGTAGGTAGGTAGGTAGGTACCTAAAGGATCACAGTTCAAGGACAGCTTGAACTGACAAGCTAGTTATGTTGGTTTGCAATAAGCTCAAACTTTAAGGTAAGAAAAGCAAAATCTGAGGAGATTCTGGCAAAAGTTTGACACTTTCAGGTCTGGGAAAGTGGCTCAGTGACAGAGTGTTTGCCTTGCATGCATGAGGCCCTGGGTTCGATTCCTCAGCACTACATTAGCAGAAAAAGCTGCAAGTGGTGCTGTGGTTCAAGAGCTAGAGCACTAGCCTTGAGCTGAAGAGCTGAGGGACATCGCCCAGGCCCAAAGTTCAGGACCCCTGACCGACAAAAAAAAAAAAAAAAAGCTTCACACTGTCTCTGAAAAATAAACCACAAAGCCAGATGCCAGTTTCTTTAAGCCTATAATCCTAGCTACTAAGGAGGCTGAGATCTAAAGATCACAGTTCAAACCCAACTCAGGCAGGAAAATCCATGGGACTCTTATCTCCAATAAACCACCAGAAAATTGGAAGTGGCATTGTATGTAGCTCAAGTGGCAGAGTGCTAGCATTGAGCTGAAGAGCTGAGGGACAGCGCCCAGGCCCAGAGTTCAAGTCCCACAACTGACATAAATAAACAAACAAACAAACCACAAAGGGCCAGGGATATTGCTCAAGGAGTTACGTACTGGCCTACTAATCACAACCACTTGAATTCAAGCTGCAGTAATGCATAAAAATAAAAAGCCGCCACTATACATATGTAGACAGATTGATATAAATACACCAAATGCAAAATAGCTACAAGTGGACCTCATATTTTTAGCTTGTTTTGAATTCTAATACACTACCTAATCACAATGTTAATGACCATCCATAAATACTAAGGAATCAATAGAAATTCTAGGAATTAAGTAAACCTCTATAAATAAGGACTACTATTTTTCTTGTGTCTATTAAGAAACTTTATATAGTTACAAAAATGTAACTTTTTAGCTCCTTGCTGTGAGTTGCAATAATGTCAAGTATTTAGTAAGCCCACAGGTTCTATATGAAAACCAGTGCAGGCACCACAGAAGAACTCATACTGGGTCCTATTAAATTGTTCTGACCTTTCTTATTATGGCAAATTTTCCCAGAAATAAAAATGTACTTAGTGCTTTGATGAGTTGTTTTTAGTTAGTTAATTCTCAAGAAAAAAATAAAGAAAAAGAAATTCATAGTATTTGTAGCAAATACAGGTCTATTTGAGCATCCTCTGTATGTACGTAGGTGATGACAGGACACAATTCCCTTCCTGCCTCCATATGGAAATACTTGAAAGTATTTCTTTCAAGATTTAAATATCTGTACACCTCTTCAATGCTGACCAACAGAAATAAGTAAAATTGTAAATGATCTGCAGAAGATTAGCTAGTATGCTCATTCTACCCAAAAGTCTAGCTCTACTGCCAATTTTCACAGTCTGCTCTAATTCATCGCCAACTGATTATTTCTCTGTAGGCCTTTACTTCCTTCGACCTTACCAAGCTTTATACTATCTATCACTGTTTTCAGTAGTTACAAACTAGGTGACAGAAAAGTGACAAAAACCAAGATGTATGAACTCTATCTTTGATTAGTTATTTCTTAGGGAAGACTCTCATGTGACTATCATGAAAATATAAGGTGGCTTTATTGAAGGCTGTGGAATCAGGGCATGTTTTGGAGTGAACTCTACCAATCAGGGATTAAGGGGCTGCTTAGACTATGGCTCTGATTGTTTCCAGGCTCTGATGGCTTTATGCTCAGCTCCCAGACACCAAAAGACACCAACTGCTACATGCATTCATTATAACAGGTATAAGCCACCAATATTAAGGAAGTTCATGGGTTGAACATGAATTTGATCAGATGTTTTAAGTTCTCGAATGCTCTGATTATTCAGAAGTTTTCCAACAAAAATTTTGACTCGGTTTAATCATTAGCAGACTTACTTACCTTTATTTAAGTAACCACATATTGGTTTTGCTTTGCATTTTAGTACCTGTAGTCTTTTTGATTTTTCTTAACTTTTAAAATATACATATGTAATTTTTGCATAGACACACAGAACATTATGCTTCTTTTTCTACTTACTTACTTGTAAAATCTTAAGCCTCATAGCTTGAGGGATTTAAAAATTATTTGGGAGAGCTAGAATTTTTCTGCTATAGATTATTTTTTATGTTTATGAGTTTCAGTTTTAATTACAGTCAGTTAACATAATTTGTATTCAGTTCCTGAACTGTTTTGAGGATTTTTTTTGACACTGTCATACCACAGGGCCTCTACTTCAAATTTTATCATATTTTCTAGACAAATATGTATATTGGCCTTACAATAATGTATCACCAAAGGAAAGAAAGGAAAATGAAAAAGCAAAGAATTAACATTTATTAAATGTAGAGCTCCATGAAGTTCAGCACATCTAACTTTCACTACAATCCTGCAAGTGAGAGGGAGCAAGAGGAATCAAGAATGTTCTGAAAACATTTATGCCCAGTCTGTTGCCTCCATCAGTCAAACAGTTATAGGGCGATTAGTTTTATACAAATGGTGGGAGTTTACCTGGTAGTGTGCAACAGATTTGATTGACTTTTTATAGATAACCAGTAAGATTCTCCTAACTCTCAAGAAGGAGGTGAAACTTGTGATACTGAAATTTTACTGAACTATTGACAGTAAACTCAACTTGGAATGATAAATGTCTCTCTCAAAGGGGTATGTTGGATAAAAGATGTTGGTTTTGTTCAGTCTGCTGAATCGTTGCTATAACTAGGCTCTATATTTTGAGCCCATTTATTTCCAGTGAACAGTTCCCATTAGAAGAAGATAACAATGACCAGGTTTGGAGTCTCTCCCTTGCTTCCTGAGAAACAAATGTGAATTAACAGTATATCTTCTAGCTTGCTGAGGGTAGATCCACTTGGAACCGTAGCAGATTTGCACGGGAACAGACAGTAGAATATCCACCAGACCTTCACAGGTAGATTCTCTGCAGACAGTAAACATATTTTAGCTTCATTTTTCTCCTGTTTAGATATACTTTAACTTACAAATTAAGCTGACAAATTCATTTAAGAATTGAACCTTCAGCCAGTTGAGATGGATAAGTAAATACAGATGGTTCCTAACATAATGTTTCAACTTATGTTCATTGACTTCATGAACTTGAAACATTGATACTCATTCAGTGGAAACCACAGTGGGAAGTATAAATGTCTCCGGATAGTTGTGTATTATGGTTGTATCTCTTGATGCTATGGGTAATAGCAGTGAGCCACCCATCCCAACCACAAAGGGAAAACAACTGAAATTCTATAGTGCTGAAGTGCAGTATATTGTTAGTCGATGTTCGAAAGATGAGGTGTCTTCTATGCATTTTAATTCTTGATGAGTTTATTGGGATGTAACCCAACTATAAGTTGAGAATCCTCTGTACAGTGTGTGGAGGTGGCGTAGGGATGAATGAAGATGAAAGAGCTTCTTTCAGTAACAGCAATGGCAATAAAAATTGAAAGTGAAATACTTTCCGGGAAACTGGCAAGTAGGCTGACTGGTTGGAGCATGTAATGGAGATGGAAGTATTAGAGAAAGGGAAGGCGGTTAAGAAGAAAGAGTGAGGGCTCTGTGCTTTCACTCTTCTCCTGTCCACAGAATCTATAAGGTACGTGATCTGTTACTTCATGATCTCGCCATTTCCAAGCAACAGTTTTCAGACCAAAAGAGAACTCACTCAAAGTGAATGAGTCATACACAATTCTCCCAAACTTCATGAGCTATTAACATAGCCAGCCTGCCACTGGCTAAACATGCAGGTTCAAACAACGTAGAGAACGTGGAGGAAAAAAAGTCAAGTTGGAAGCACACGGGGCCCCTTCCTCAGAAGCAGAGCGCTCCCACTGAACAGGAAAATAAGCATATTTATGAGTCCTGAGACTCATCTAAATGCTGTTTGATAGCCTTCATAGTTTTGAGAGACTTGTGAAATGAATTTCTTGAGAAGATGTGAGCCTCTTTGGATGCATGAAATGGAGGAGATTATGTTGACCAGATGGTAGCTATCATGCCAGAGAAGTCATAAAATGTTCCAAATCAAAACTGATTTAAGATCAGAAATATTCATATATATATATATATATATATATATATATATATATATATATATATATATAGTGGAGCCAAAATATGACCAATATCCTTTTTGTGATCACCATGACAATCAGCTTTTAAAAATAATAATACTAAACCACAACAAAAATAAAAACTAGTCTAAAGGATATGCTTCTAGCCTTTGCCACCAAGGATATACTTTCTGATGTTAACATAACTACGTATTTCACACACAATGAATTGACAAAGCCAGTTCTCTCAATTTTTGGATGTTTGCCAAATGGGTTCCAATCTATGGGACCTCAGCTAGAGAAGGGTACAGAGAAGTTACTGAGGCCAGCAGCTCAGGAAGGGAATCCCTAAAGCAAACACAAGACTGGTTCCAAGCATTTCACTTCAAGGGAACTGATCTGAGAACACTGGAGGGATTTGAACTTGAAAATTCTCTATGTGTACTAATAAATAGCATAATAACTAATAGCACTTCTCTCTAGGAATAAAAGTAGCATTCTTCTCCTTTAGCAGACACCTGTGGCCCACCTGTTATTATAGCTTCTCTGGAGGCTGAGATCTGAGGATTGCAGTTCAAAGCCAGCCCAGGCAGGAAAGTCCATACATTCTTATTGCCAGTTAACTCATAAAAAGCTGGCAGTGGAAATGTGACACAAGTAACACAGTATTAGCCTTGAGCAAAAGAGTTAAGGGAACAACACTCAATCCTTGAGTTCAAGCCCCAGCACCAGCACACACACAAAAGAAAGTATTTGGTGTCAATGAAAATGTAAAGGGAGGGCTGGGAAGGTGGCTCAGTGGTAGAGCACTTGCCTTGCATGCCTGAGGCCCTGGGTTCCATTCCTCAGCACCACATAAGCAAAAAGAAAAAAAGCCGCAAGTGGTGCTGTGGCTCAGGTGGTAGAGCACTAGCCCTAAGCTGAAGAGCTGAGGGACAGCGCCCAGGCCCAGAGTTCAGGCCCCACGACTGGACGCAAAAAAAAAAAAAAAAAAAAAAAAAAAAAACAGAAAAGAAAATGTAAAGGGAGTATTCAGCAAAGAAAGAATAAATTGAGGAAATGACCATAGATGGATAATGTAGTAATACTAATAATCATAAGAAAAATAGTTTCAAAATAACTATAGGATATGGTACCAGAAACATTTTTCAAAAAAAACCCAAACAACTCAGTCTTGGTTTTCCTCTAA
Organism: Dipodomys spectabilis; assembly: GCF_019054845.1. NCBI lineage: Eukaryota > Metazoa > Chordata > Mammalia > Rodentia > Heteromyidae > Dipodomys > Dipodomys spectabilis. Next base: position 20,969,441 of record NW_024870775.1, read on the forward strand.
TATTAACAATATTTGATTGAACTCTCTCTTTCTCTCCCTCTGTCTCTGTCTCTCTGTTTCTGAGGTTTGAACTCAATTACTTAATCTTGCTAGGCATGGGCTCTACTAATAGTGCTAAAGCCCCAGCTTTTTGTTGTTGTTTTGTTTATTTGTTTTGCAGATAAATTATAGTTTGAATAGGGTCTCACAGTTTTGGCTGAGCTAGCATGGACTGCAATCCTCCAACTTAAGCTTCCAAAGTACCTAGGATGCCCCACTTTTATTGATTGAGGTAAGGTCTCAAAGTCATTTTCCCAGGTTTGCCTCCATGTAGCTATGGTTACATGCATAAGCCACTGCACCTTCCTCTGACTTCTATTTTGTGTATTGTAAAACACATGAGATAGAGCAGAAAGTCAGACAAAGGAACTGTGTCCTACTAAAGAACCAACAACCTGACGAAAATGATTTAGTTGCAATTACTGAAAGGTTAGAGAATTCACATGCATTTGTTTCCTTTTACTGCTTTTCATTCATTGTGATTCATTCATAGCGATATTCCTGAATGTTAAGCCTACTATTGGCAGATGCCTGGGTCAAAGGAATTAAAAAAAGATGAAAGATAATATTCATCCCAATTGGTTGGACTCCATAGAAAAAAAGTTTCCATATCTATCATGGGGTCAGCTTTCTGGGTTACTGATCCTTGGCTCTAATTTTCAGCAATATCTCCAGCATCTTCTTCCAGCTGGCTACCAGCCCATCAGTGAACTTCTGGTTTTGACCCTGGCAGACTGCCATGATTCTACCTCTGAGACTACAAACTGAACAGGACCCCTTCCTTTTCAACAATGACCTCACATACCCTAGATTTGTTCCTGCCAAGTCGTACATTGTATCTGGGGGAGCATTTATAAACAAACCAACAAAGAAATGAGGTTGTGTATGCAAGAGTTGTTGACATATTACATATTTCATCTTTTCTTTTTTTTGGCGTGCCAGTTCTTTGGCTTCACATTCCTAATTGAATTTTCAGTTACATTTTACATATATATAGATATATACACATATACCTATATACATATACATAGATATGCACACAAAAATATACACAAGCACTCTGTGGAAAAGTTTTTTTTTAAATTATTACATCTTCCCAAGGTTCCTGTACCTCCCAGTGCAATAATCAGTCACTTATTTTCTGATATTTCCCATTGTCTTCAAACATTCCCAAATCGCATGAAAAGTGGCACTGTAAGCCCGGCACCATAGTATATGCCTGTAATCTCAATAGTGGAGATATTAAGGCAAGAGAATTATGACTTCTAGGGCACCTTGTGCCAGAAAGTGAGACCCAGTTGAAGAAGAGAGGAGGAACAAGGAGGAAAAGCAGCAGTAGTTGACTGCAAGAGAGAATAAAAAATGGTGGGAAAAAAAATGAAGGGACAGGGGCAAAGAAGTGGGTGAGAACAGGGGAAGGGAAAGAAAAGTAATATTTCTTCTAATATTGTTGTCATCTCTATTATATCCTGAGGATATCAACTCTTAACAAACAAATCTCAAAAAATGAACAGTAGGAAAGAGTATGAGATCAATCTGCTTTTCATGCATTCCAGATTTTCTCTAAGAACATGGAGAGATGCAAATATTTATAATCATCATCAAGCAAATCCACTCAGGACTCCTGCCCATTGCTGAAACTCCTGTTAATAATTCTTTTTAAAGTGACGGAGTATCACGTTGCTTTCTCTTTTAAGTTCCCACAGTCCCTATCAACTCTTGTGACCCACATTACCAGTGCTGATCAAAGCTCCAGATGTTCTGGGGGAATACCAGCATTTTCCCATAGAGAATAAGTGTATCAAAGCTGTGAAACTTCCCTTCAAAGAAGACAAATCACTGTGGTAAACACTAAGAGTACAAATATAAAGCGGCCATAATCCCTCATGCAAAATGGCTTGCCATATAGAGGGGGAGACCAAGCCCACAGATGCATAGAGCCAGCCAAGCATCTTGAAAACTGTTGAGACTCTTCTCTCCAATTAACCACCCAAAAGCCAGAAGTGGAGCTATGACTCAAGTGGTAGAATACAAGCCTCTAGCAAAAAAGTTGAAGACAGTATCCAGGCTGAGTTCAAGCCCAGTCCAGTACTGGCAAAACAACAACAACAATAATAATATCCACAATAATAAAGCAACATAGCCCATCCACCCCCCCACAATGTTTTTTTTTTGTTTTTATTGTGAGAATACCATACAGAAGAATTACAATTACATGGCAAGATAACGAGTACATTTCGTATCAAGCATTGTTGCCTCCTTTTTGTTTTCTCTTCCCATCCCTTCCCATACTCGCCCCACTTCCCCCCACCAAAGTTGTAAAGTTCGTTTTTCAACATAACGACTTGTACATCTCATTGTTGCAGTGGTTCAACCTGTATCCCTAGTTAAACAATTTGTTTTTGCCCTTCCTCTCCACAAATTATACCAACATCAAATACAGTGAAAGCAAGGGTTATACCATGGGGGAGGGACATACAAAGTAACATAGAAATCATCTTATAAATATGTTAGAAACAATTACATGAAAGAAAAAAACATTTGAATACTTATCTTGAGGTTCATTCCCCTAACATTAACTTATCTGACCTTTTCTGCTTGACTCAGACATATACTAGATATTGCAAATAAGGGAAACCATGGGACCTATGTTTATTTGGGCCTGGCTTAGTTCACTTAATATAATTTTTTCCATGTCTTTCCATTTCCTAAAAAATGGGGCAATGTCATTCTTTCTGATGGAGGCATAGAATTCCATTGTGTATATATACCACATTTTCTTGATCCATTCATCTACTGAGAGGCATCTGGGTTGGTTCCATATCTTAGCTATGGTAAATAATGCTGCAATAAACATAGTTGTGCTGGTAGCTTTAGTATGGTCTTGTTTGTAAACATTTGGGTAAATGCCCAAAAGTGAGATTGCTGGGTCATAGGGGAGCTCTATGTGGAGTCTTTTGAGGAACCTCCATACTGCTTTCCAAAGTGGTTGAACAAGTTTACATTCCCACCAACAATGCAGTAAGGTTCCCTTCTGTCCACATCCCCTCCAGCATCTGTTGTTATTAGAGTTCTTTTTTTGTTGTTGTTCTTTTTTTGGGTCCGGTTGTGGGGCCTGAACTCTGGGCCTGGGCGCTGTCCCTCAGCTCTTCAGCTCAAGGCCAGCGCTCCAAGGCTAGTGCTCTACCACTTGAGCCACAGCGCCACTTCTGGCTTTTTTCTTTTTGCTTATGTGGTGCTGAGCAATCGAACCCAGGGCCTCATGCATGCAAGGCAAGTGCTCTACCACTGAGCCACCTTCCCAGCCCCTAGAGTTCTTGATTATAGCCATTCTAACTGGGGTGAGGTGGTATCTCAATGTTGTTTTGATTTGCATTTCTTTTATGGCTAGGGAGGTTGAGCATTTCTTTATGTGTCTATTGGCCATCCTTCTTTCCTCTTCAGAGAAGATTCTCTTTAAGTCTTTAACCCACTTATTTATTGGGTAGTTGTTTCTTTGAAGATTTGTTTTTGGGGGATTTAATTTTTTAACTCTCTCCACTGCTCTTCAATCTAGTATTAGAACACCTAGCTATAGCAATAAGACAAGATGCAAAAATAAAGGGGATCCAAATAGGGAAAGAAGAAGTAAAACTCTCCCTCTTTGCAGATGACATGATTTTGTATTTAAAGAATCCCACAGACTCCACTCCCAAATTACTCAAGGTGATTCAAAACTTTGGCAAAGTAGCAAAGTATAAAATTAACCCTCAAAAATCGATGGCTTTTCTGTATGTCAACAATGAGAAAAGTGTGGCTGAAATTAGGAAAACAACTCCATTTGAAATAGCCCCACAAAAAAAACATACCTAGGAATTAACTTAACCAAACAAGTGAAGGACCTCTATGATGAAAACTTTAAAAACCTGAAAAAGGAAATCAAAACAAAACTTAGAAAGTGGCAAAAACTCCCATGCTCCTGGATTGGAAAGATCAACATTGTGAAAATGGCAATACTTCCCAAGGCTATCTACAAATTCAATGCAATACTTATCAATATTCCAACCTCATTCTTCAAGGAAATAGAAGAGGCAATCCAAAAATTCATATGGAACAATAAAAGACCCCGAATAGCAAAAATGATCCTTAACAGAAAGAACAGTGCTGGAGGAATATCAATACCAAATTTCAAACTCTACTACAAAGCCATAGTAATCAAAACAGCTTGGTACTGACACAAGAACAGACCTCAGGACCAATGGAATAGAATTGAAAATCCAGAAATGAACCTACAGACCTATCGCCATCTAACCTTCAGTAAGCGAGCTAAAAAAATAGAATGGAAGAAAGCGAGCCTCTTCAGTAAATGGTGCTGGCAAAATTCGTTAACTACTTGTAGAAAACTAAAGCTAGATCCTTATATATCACCCTGCACCAGAATCAACTCCCAATGGATCAAAGACCTCGGAGTCAAAGCAGACACTCTGCAAACATTACAGGATGGAATAGGAGAAACCCCTGGTCTCCTTGGCACAGGCCGAAATTTTCTATTAAGAGACCCAAAAACACAACAAATCAAAGAAAGGTTGGACAAATGGGATTGCATGAAATTGCAGAGCTTCTGCATGGCAAAGGACATAGCTACCAAGATCAATAGAAAGCCCACGGATTGGGAGAAGATCTTCACTAGCCATACAACGGACAAGGGTCTCATATATAATATATACCTGGAACCCCCAATATTTTAAGGACTGCTTTATGCTGCTATTCTCTCCCTGCTGGTAGCTGCAGTTCATATATGGATTACTTAAAGTCTACAGAAACCAGCAGTTTCTTCAGCTTGTTTAATCACTTCAAAAGACAGAAAAGAAATAAAAGACACCATTTTCTTTTTCATGAGCTTATTCTTGGGAGAGCTACTAGGAGGAGGAGAGCTTACCTGAATTAGAAAATAAAGCTGAACCATTCAATGGCTTATCCTAATTAAACATCAACAAAGACATTATTAGACATTCATTCAACCCACTTAACTGAGAGTTGTGATGTTACCTTTCAGGACAGTAGTGTCTGCTTCTAATCTGGGCTCAGGCTTTTTCTATTGTCTATTTCTGTCTTCTCCATCCCCTGCTTTTATTTCTCTTTGCAGAAATGTCTGCCTACATTACACACAGTCACAGAAATGACAGCTCGTTTGCTAAAAGGAAGCAGTTCCAAATTAAAACAGTTCTTAGGATTTCAGTATCTTGAGAAATACTTTATGGTAATGGTGCCATTGCGATTCCTTATTCTCGTTATTATGTTTGTGAAAGTTAATTATCTGATAAGATACACGATGGTTATTACTGTCATGGAAAAATGTATGGGTGTGTTTATTAATTCAAAAGTTTCCATTAAAATAAAATATGTTAACTAAAGAACTAAACAATTATTTTTCTCTAATAATTATTGCACGATCATTGGGGCATTTATAACTGTTTTTTGCTGAATGGATTTTACTTTTATATTTAAAATTATTAATAACATTTACAGCTTTGTATTGTCATATTTGTCATATACTATGGCTACCTTTTTTGGTGCAAATCCTAGGGCTTGAACTCAGTTCAGAGCCTGGTCATTCACTGTCCCTAAGGATTTTTGTTGTTGTTATTGTTTGTTTTGTGGGTTTTTTTGCACAAGAGTCTTTCTCTACCATTTGAGCCACAGCTCTGCTTCTGGCTGTTGCTGGTTAATTGGAGATAAGAATCTCACATACTTTCTTAATTCTGCTGGCTTCAAACCATGATCCTCAGATCTTAGTCTCCCAAGTAGCTTAGATTACAGGAGTGAACCACTAGCACTTGGCAATAAGCTATTTTTAAACTTTTATATTATGATGTCCATATTTGCATACTTAAAGTCTTCCTTGAAAATCCAATGTTTTAAATTAAAGTGCTTTTTTTTTTGCTCTGCTGCAGAAATGTGTCAACATTTGAGCAAATCATTAAACATCCTAGAACAAGAGTCTCCATTGCCAATGGAGATTATGACTCACTTCAAATATTTTAAGTGTAGGTCAACATTCAATGCAGGATGAAATTAAATGCTTTGTTCAGAAGGAAGAACAAGAGATATTTCTTATTACTCTTTCCTTTTCTGTTTTTCTGGGACAAACTACACAAATCTTCAGTGAGAGGGGAAGAAATAAAAAGACACTTTTATAAATGAAAGCCATAATCTTAATGGACTTAATGTAGCTTCCTATCACAAAGCCCTTACTGATGTCTCTGTCTCATAAAACTCTACAATAAAATTGAAGCTAAATATTCTCCTTTCACAAAACCACCTCTTTCAGAATATCTATAAATTTGTGTTCTAGACAAGTAGAAGGAAATGCATGCCTTTCCCTTAAGCCAGTATATCTGCACATTTTTAGGCAATCCATTTATGAAAAAAGGAGAGACAATTGTACAATGCATTAAATTTATTATTTCTAAACTCTAGTAGTTTCTAATTTCATGAATCTCCTGTGTAAAATTCTCCACAGACATTAAGCCGACTGGATATTCCTCCTTCTGAATGTAAGACACCCTTTGGGGATTTACAAACTGTACTGCCCTGGGCATATGACCATCACTGCTATGTTATAGGAAACTATGATTTGGGGCTGACTATGCAATCCACAATATGTATTTTCTTTTTTGTTTGGTATTGCAACTTGACCTCAAAGGTCTTGTCTTCAGCATGCTGAAGGCTGGTACCCTAGCACTTGAGCCATGTTTCTAGCCTGGCTTTGTTAGTTATTTTAAAGGTATAGACATTTCTGTCCCAGCTGGCTTCAAACCATAACCCCTAGTTCTTCTTTCCCTGAGTAGCTCAGATTACAGATGTGAGCCACTAGCATCAAGTTTACAGTAGTAACATTTATCTAATTTTTTGGATTAACAAGAAAACTATTAAACAATAGCTAGTATGCTGTAATAAAAAATACACTACCTTGTAAATAAGAAATATCATTGATCTTAACAGGCCCATATCAAGCATTGAAATAGAAACAGCAATAAGAGACCTCCCAGCTAAGAAAAGTCCAGGACCAGATGGTTTTACAGCGGAATTTTACAAGGCCTTCAAAGCAGAGCTCACACCAATTCTCCTCCAACTCTTCAATGAAATTGAAAGAGAAAGCTCACTACCGAACACATTCTATGAAGCCATCATAACCCTCATCCCAAAACCAGGCAGGGACTCATCAAAGAAAGAGAACTATAGACCCATTTCTTTGATGAACATTGATGCAAAACTTTTCAACAAAATTTTGGCCAACCGACTTCAACAATTCATCCAAAAAATCATACACCACGATCAAACAGGATTCATTTCAGGGATGCAAAGCTGGTTCAATATACGCAAATCAATTAATATTATTCATCACATCAACAGGAGCAAGAATAAGAACCTCATGGTTATCTCAATAGACGCAGAAAAAGCATTTGACAAGATCCAACACCCCTTTATGATGAAGGTTTTGGAAAAAATTAGGAATCCATGGAACATTCCTCAATACAATAAAGGCTGTATATGACAAACCTACAGCCAGCATTATACTCAATGGTGAAAAACTAAAGCCATTTCCTCTTAACTCAGGAACAAGACAAGGATGTCCACTCTCTCCACTTCTCTTCAATCTAGTATTAGAATGCCTAGCTACAGCAATAAGACAAGATGCAGACATAAAGGGGATCCAAATAGGGAAAGAAGAAATAAAACTCTCCCTCTTTGCAGATGACATGATCTTGTATTTAAAGAATCCCATAGACTCCACTCCCAAATTACTCAAGCTGATTCAAAACTTTGGCAAAGTAGCAGGTTATAAAATTAACCCCCCAAAATCAATGGCTTTTCTGTATGCCAACAATGAGAAAAGTGTGGCTGAAATTAGGAAAGCAACTCCATTTGTAATAGCCCCACAAAAAATAAAATACCTAGGAATTAACTTAACTAAAGAAGTGAAGGACCTCTATGATGAAAACTTTAAAATCTTGAAAAAGGAAATCAACACAGAACTTAAAAAATGGCAAAACCTCCCATGCTCCTGGATTGGAAAGATTAACATCGTGAAAATGGCAATACTTCCCAAGGCTATCTACAAATTCAACGCAATACCTATCAAAATTCCACCCTCATTCTTCAAGGAAAAAGAAGAGGCAATCCAAAAATTCATATGGAACAATAAAAGACCCCGAATAGCAAAAACGCTCCTCAACGGAAAGAACAGTGCTGGAGGAATATCAATACCAAATTTCAAACTCTACTATAAAGCATAGTAATCAAAACAGCTTGGTATTGGCATAAGAACAGACCTCAGGACCAATGGAATAGAATTGAAAACCCAGAAATGAACCTACAGACCTATAGCCATCTAATCTTCGATAAGGGAGCTAAAACAATAGAATGGAAGAAACACAGCCTCTTCAGTAAATGGTGCTGGCAAAACTGGTTAACTACATGTAGAAAACTAAAGCTAGATCCTTATATATCACCCTGCACCAGAATCAACTCCAAATGGGTCAAAGACCTTGAACTCAAAGCAGACACTCTGAAAACTTTACAGGATGGAATAGGAGAAACCCTGGGTCTCCTTGGCTCAGGCCGAAATTTTCTGAATAGAGACCCAGAAACACAACAAATCAAAGAAAGGCTGGACAAATGGGATTGTATAAGGTTGCAGAGCTTCTGCAGGGCAAATGACGTAGCTAGCAAGATCAATAGAAAGTCCAGGGACTGGGAGAAGATCTTTACTAGCCATACAACGGACAAGGGTCTCATATCTAAAATATACTTGGAACTCAAAAAATTAAACCACCCAACAACAAATCCTCAAAGAAACAACTGCCCAATAAGTAAGTGGGCGAAAGACTTAAAGAGAAGCTTCTCTGAAGAAGAAAGAAGGATGGCCAATAGACACATGAAGAAATGTTCAACATCCCTAGCCATAAAAGAAATGCAAATCAAAACAACATTGAGATATCACCTCACTCCAGTTAGAACAGCAAAAATCAAGAACTCTAACAACAACAGATGCTGGAGGGGATGTGGACAGAAAGGAACCTTACTTCATTGTTGGTGGGAATGTAAACTTGTTCAACCACTTTGGAAAGCAGTATGGAGGTTCCTCAAGACTCCACATAGAGCTCCCCAATGACCCAGCAATCCCACTTTTGGGCATTTACCCAAATGATCACAAACAAGGCCACACTAAAGCTACCAGCACAACTATGTTTATTGCAGCATTATTTACCATAGCTAAGACATGGAACCAACCCAGATGCCCCTCAGTAGATGAATGGATCAAGAAGATGTGGTATATATACACAATGGAATTCTATGCCTCCATCAGAAAGAATGACATTTCCCCATTTGTTAGGAAATGGAAAGGCTTGGAAAAAATTATATTAAGTGAAGTAAGCCAGGCCCAAAGAAACATAGGTCCCATGGTTTCCCTTATTTGCAATATCTAGTATAGGTATGAGTCAAGCGGAAAAAGTCAGATAATGTGATGTTAGGAAAACGAAACCTCAAATATGTGTTTTAATGTTTTTGTTTCTTTCATGCATGTGTTTCTAACGCATTTATAAGATTATTTCTTTGTTGCTTTGTATGTCCCTCCCCCACAGTGTAACCCCCGCTTTCACTATATTTGATGTCAGTATAACATGTGGAGGAGATGGGGACAAACAAGTCGTTTAAGGATTCAGGTGGACCTGTTGCAACAATGAGAAGTACAAAATGTCATGTCAAAACCAGCTTTACAAGGTCGGTGGGGGGGGAGAGGGGGGGTATGATTGGGTAGGAGGGAGGGGGGAGGCTGGGAAGGGAGGTGAAGGGTAAACAAAGGAGGAGGCTGCAATGCTTGGTAAGAAATGTATGCATTATCCTGCCCATGTAATTGTAACCCCTCTGTACAGTATGTTCTCAAATAAAATAAAATAAAATTTAAAAAAAAAAAGAAATATCATTGAACTGAACACCATTTTAATTGATAAAATCCCCACTAAGTTCTGGGTGCCGTGGGTTCACACCTGTAATTCTACCTCCTCAGGAGGCTGAGATCTGAGGATTAAGGTTCAAAGCCAGCCCAGGGAGAAAAGTCTGAGACTTTTATCTCCAATAAATTAATCAAAAAACCCTAGAAGTAGCCCTGTGGCTCAAGTAGTAGAGTGCCATCCTTGAGCAAAAGAAGCTCAGGGACACACCCAGGCCCAGAGTACAAGCCCCAGGACTGACAAAAAACAAAAACAAAACCCTCCATTAAGATTAGTGGCATTCTAACTCATGAAGAACTAGGTTTGAAGAAAGCCAAATGCTAGTTTATTCTCTGAGTTAGAATCCATTTTTATGAGCACATCTGTTCTCTGTTCCTCATTTAAAGGGGGCAATAGTGGGTACTCAAAATAGACTAAATTAGGTGAGTATATCCAATTTGCAAATTTGTCCAAGCTCAACAGATTTCATTCTGATGACATGCAGATAAGGACATAGAAACACATATGTTCACCATGGTTTTCCATGTGTTTCCTTTTTAGATAACTGCAGAATGAAGCCAAATGCTATTTGATGCATTCTAGAAATTACCATTTTTACATACAATGAAAGAATTTCTCATTTGCAATCTTCACTAAAAAACTAGCTCAGACAAGGCATCAAAACATACACTCTGGTTTACTTGTGTAAAATGTGTCTGTATGCACAAAGAGATGGTGAAATTATTATCCACACAGTCGATGCAAATACTAAACAGAGAAGTGTAAAATATTTGGTATTGTGCAATGTGCATACATTGTGTTAAATGATTTGGAGGAATCACCTTTCAATGAAGAGTCACTATTTTGCCATACTACAATCCCATGGAGGAATTCTCCATCTCAAATTTATGTTTGGTGATTGGAAACTCAGGATGAACTGAGTATAAAAAGTTCTAAGTATTCCAGCTGCCATGGCAGCCACAAATCTGTAGCTCACATTAACCTGAGTCAGAGTAGATACTGCTACCAGCACCTACCCACCCTTCCCAACCTTCCTTCAAGAAGGAAAGCTCAAAAAAGAGCACTCAAGGCTTTGTAGGTAGTTGAGCATTCACATGGTCTATTCTCTTTTCTCTCTACAGGAAAGGGAAAGGAGGGTCTTGTCTTTCTGGTCCCCAGTTTAAAATTAGTGTTCAGAAGATCAGGAGTGCTTACAGGCAGTGGCTGACCATTTCCTCCCTGTCAAGGGACACATATATCTACTCTGGTGCTCATTTCTCTGTACAATTCTGCTGAGTTCTGTAGAGATCTCTAAGGGTGCAAGCTCTGCTAGATTTCACTAGACTAAGACAAATAGACTGTGGTAAAGTGCCTGGGGATCAATACAGAAGCTCTCACTCCTAGAGTTTAGAGATCGTGGAAGAAATCTGTGTTTTCCATCATTCCATATGAGAAGACATGATGGCTGGGAAAAGGCACAGACTATGGGGCTGCCCAAATCACCTCAAGGAAAAGGAGGGGAAAATGTAATTTAGGAAGCATGTACAACTTAACTAGGAAGCCAAAGGGAGGATTGCCAATGGTTGAGCAAGAAGGACAGAAAAGTAAACAGAATCAGAATGTGGGTCAGTACCTAGAATGGCAGGTGGAATCAGGAATAAAGGCAATGAGGAATGCTTGTATTGCTCATCATGGAGTTAGTATGTCAGAGGTAAAGTAAGGGAGAAGGATTCCAACACCCCATGAGTTTTGCAACCGCCATGAAACAGTATCCTTTTTTCTTCCTTTTCTTACCTGTCTAAAAATTCACATTGTTAAAGATAAATATTCCAAAGTAGGTATTTTCTAATTTTTTTTAAATTGTCAAATAGAGAAGATGTGAATAAATAATCCACAATCACTGGGTTATCTAATAAGTGGATGGTTCATTTCTTGAACCCATAATTTGTTTCCTTAACTTCCATCTCCAGATCTGAACACGAAATAAAGGAATTGGAAAAGATGAAGAGTGACAGTGGTGATAGTTCGGTAACAGGTCAGCTGGTCCAGCCAGGCCTTGAGTACAAAAGATAGTTGGAATGATTTGGCAGTGGATGAAGTACATAATGGGGATAGGAAAGGCCATTGCTCCTCATGGTAAGAGGATCGATGTTGAATTGTTGCAAATAAATTCAGCTGAGTTTCTCTAAAGAAAGGCAGATTGAAGGAGAATGGGTGGTGAGGAATCAAGGCAAATATTTCTTGCAAGTGTGAGAATCAACAGTGTGTGACTGTGTGTGTATGCGTGTATATGTGTGTGTATGAGACAGAAATAGAGAGAAAGAGAAAAGGGAGAGAGAAAAGGCGCCTGTATTTATTACTCCGTTGATCCAGACATTTCTTCATATTTCAATTCTACTGGAACCAAAATGATTGGAAAGAATTCAATGGAAAGACAATAAGCAAAATAAAACTAAATAAAAACAAAACCAAAATTGAAAAAAATATTCGAAATGAATAATCCCCAGTGAATGACTTATTTTGTATAAAAAAGTCAGACATTACTACTAATTTAAGTTTTTAAATAGATGTGCAAGATAGCAACCCTAAAATGATATTCACCAATTGATTAAAAATTCAACTAATGTAAGCAGAGAGTAAAAGGTAAATCAATGAGCAAGCTGCAAAAAGCATAAAGAAACACTTCCAAAAACATGTAGAACAGTAATGTAGCAAAACGTATCATTAACTTACAAAAATAAAAAAGAAACATAGTTTGTCTGACATATGGGATATATGAAGCTGCAAAAGAGCTTAGAAAAATAGATTCAGGAAAATTATAGCAGATTCTAGAGCCTGTCTCTGAAAACAGTGCCCAGCCAAATTTTGTGTCTACAAGACAGAAATGTGCATGTTGATTGACTATAAAAATGAAACTCCTTTCAAGAAATCCAAAATGGCACACTTACTTGTAAAGGGACAAATGTGAAAAGTAACTATACACTAACAAATATGCACTACTCATATCAATATTCAGTTGATCGACTTGGAAAATGAACATCTCACAAGTCTATAAATATTCATAAAGCCAACAATGTCACAAATTTTTATTCAAATGAAATTACCACTTAAAGCAATTGCTGCTTCATTTTTGTAAATAATCTAGCTATACCGCATCATTTTTAATCTGTTTAATGTTCATGGTCATGACAATTTGAAGCAAGTCTAAGACTAATGAAACTTTTGATGTAACCTTGCTGGTTTAACTTTCAGCTCACATCTGTTTCTTCACTAAGACATGAATATAATTTTATTAGCACACAATCTTTCTAATTAAGCAGAATGAGATTCCAGTAGTTTATGCAATTGCACCTTCATGATAGGATACCAAATGCAAATTAAAGATAAAATCACCAGAGTATGATATTAATTTTCCCCCAGGAATTTTAGACTATATATATATATATATATATTTATTTTCAAAGCTTATCACCTAAAACGTTCCTGTCAACTCTTCATTTTAATTTAATGTTGATTTTTTTCATGTGTAACTAAGATTCAACAGGATCTTATGATTAGTCATATAATGGGATGGCTTATAATGCGAATTTAACTATTCATTTTTTCATTTTGCTACTTTGTGTTTTAAAATTTCAAAGAAGATTTCTACATCTAGAAACTGAATTACTTTCTAACAAATCAGACTCCAATTAAAAGATATTCTTAAGAAAGTCCTGTTTTACTCCACAGGAGAAGAATCTCAGTCCCTTTCAGGGAAGCACAAGAAACAATAATTGATTATGGACTTATCTAGAGCATAGAACCTAAATGCAGTGTATATAGTTGCCAAAATAAGTATAACATACCAATACTTCCAATATTTTCATTTTGTGTGTGTGTATGTATTTCCATAGTCCTAAATCCTCTTAACCTTTCTGCTTTAATTCTGCCAATTAAAAACAAATATCCAACACTTACAATTGAAAAATTCATAAGAAAAAAATAAACAAAATCTCCCACTTGTTTCCTTACAAACATCACAGAAGCAAAATTGAGGTATTTTATGAAAACACTATTTTGTGTATAATTTCTTTATATATCTTATGGGTGAGTATTTCAGGAAAAGTCATATTAGCAACACTTTAGGTGATTTTATCTTTAGTGTATCAAATAATTTCTAGAAGACTTTTATCTTGTTTGTAGTGGCTGCCGCCATTAAAACACATACATACACATAGACACACAGACATATACACACAAGTATACATACACACAGACATACACAGATATAAACATGCATACACATACATAGAGATATACATTCACACACAGAGAAATACATATATACACACATAGAAATACATATATATATACACATAAAAATACACATACACCCAAAGATTCACAAATATATCCCTATCTACATCCATCCATACATACATATATACATATGTACATACACCCACAAAGGCTAACTAGGTTTCAAGTCAAAGCTTCAGAAAATAAACTTAGTAGTACCTGTGACCTATTTGTCAACATGTTACCTCCTTTCCCCATCTTCCACTTAATCCATTCCACATACCTAATTATAAACTTAAAACCCTCTTGGATGTGACAGAGTCTATATTCTGCAGCATATTTGACACATTTTTCAGGCTCTATAAACCATTGATATTAGCAACAACACTAACATATATTTCCCTAATATATAAGAAAACACAGCCAATTGCTGGTGGCTCAAGTCTGTAATCCTAGCTACTCAGGAGGCTGAGATCTGAGGAGTGCAGTTTGAAGACAGCAGGAAAGTTCCTGAGAATCTTTTCTCCAATTAACCACTCAAACACAAGTGTTGTGGCTCAAAGTGGTAGAGTACTAGCCTTAAGCAAAAGAATTCAGGGTCAGTGCCAAGGCTCTGAGTTCTAGCCCCATAGGCAACAAAAACAAACAAACAAACCAAAAGAAAACACAAATCTCACAACTGCTACTTATAGAGATACCTTTTTTTTCTAGATGACCTCTTGAGTAATGGCTACTACTTCTTTTAATTCTCCCTCACCTATCTTTTCCTTTTGTTTCCGTGTTTTTATATACTCATCTGCTTTGTTTACCTGTTATGCATATTATCTCATCCTGAATACCAGGAAGCATCAGAATTTATTTATCTAGCTACAATTTAATTGAGAGTTTCACAACCTTGGCACTATAGAGGCTGCATAATATTTTTTGGGATCCAGTCATGGGGCCTGAACTCTGGGTCTGGGCACTGTCCCTCAGCTCTTCAGCTCAAGGCTAGCGCTCTACCACTTGAGCCACAGTGCCACTTTTGGCTTTTTTCTTTTTGCTTATGTGGTGCTGAGGAATCGAACCCAGGGCCACAGGCATGCAAAGCAAGCACTCTACCACTGAGCCACCTTCCCAGCACCTAGGCTGCATAATTTTTATGCTGGGGGCCACTAGAGGATGTTTTTGGCATCTTGGGTCTAACCATAGATTCTAGTAGCACATCCCAGTACTAGTATTGACAACCCACCCAAATTTCAAATACTGCCACATATGCCCTAGAAAACAATTCCCCTGCCAGGTAACAAGCACTACATACAGAAAATTTTCTCTTTTTCCTGCACTACTTTGCTGGAGCTAAAACTGAAAAATACAAAATGGGAATAGCATTAAACCACACACATTTGTCCCCCAAATATTTGGAACTTGGAGCTGAAGCATGTAAAAAAGGCTGAAGTTAATACAAGTAAAGATAAGTAAAACTGCAATACTGAGGAGTATTTGAGGACAAAAAAGAAATTAGTCTGGCTACTTCATTTAGGAAAGCTAACCTGAAAAGGCTCAGTAAAGCTCTAGCTATGATTTAACGTCCAATTAAAATAAATCCTTCTAACAGCACTTTTATAAAATCACTTAGCTTGTTAAAACATATAAAATGTTTGGCTCCCCTGGGCTACATTATGATTAAGGTACATTCAGAGATGAAAAAATGCTTCTCATTTCACAAGGTCACAGTCCATTTTAAAATGAGCT
The DNA here is from genome assembly GCF_019054845.1 of Dipodomys spectabilis. Lineage (NCBI taxonomy): Eukaryota > Metazoa > Chordata > Mammalia > Rodentia > Heteromyidae > Dipodomys > Dipodomys spectabilis. Next base: position 20,985,469 of record NW_024870775.1, read on the forward strand.
ATACTCACTATTTTCCAAGATTTCTTTGCTTCCTTCGCTAAACTAGCGAAGGTCCTGCTACCTTTGAGCTTGACTATAAATCTGGATACTGTCAAGTCACATTTAATCTCCAATGCTTTGGAAAAGCCTTGTAAATTACAGCCAAAATAACCAAGGGATAACCTTTTACCTTTTTGAGATGTTTTCTATTCTCTGGCCAGTAAACACATGGCAACATGAGCTTTCTTTGTTTTAAGCACAAACACAGCGAGCACTTAGTGAATGCCCTATTCACTTACATTTTTATTAGAGGCCCTACAAGGTAGTATTACTCCTTTGGGCTCTGCAGTTAATTCTAAACAAGTTCAACTTCTACCTTCTACCATCTCATTATCTATGTGATCTTGAGTGAGCAAATAACTGTTCCTTTCCATAGGTATGAATGGTGATTATTTTTTAATCAACTCTATGGAATTGAAGCTGAAATGCAAGAATCATGAGCACATACCTTTGCACAGGGTGTTTCATAAAATGGTCTCACAGATTCATCCATCAGTAGATACATTCATGTAAAACTCCACTTACTCCTTCCCAAATCTGTGTTTCCATGTTTCTTTATGCTGCCCCTGTATGTTATTCAACGAAAACACCACTGATTGCCGCTAGCATATTTACCACCTCTGATTCCCACTCAAGCAACAACAAAGCCCTAAAGCTTCAACAACATAATCACACACCCCATAGGGTGCTTTTTTGGGTGATCTACAGAGGCCTAGTGTGCTTTTGTATGTGTCTCATGGCCTCTGAGCATCCCAGTGAGACCTTATGCCCATCACTTCTGTTCTATCCCTGCTGCCTGTCCCACGACTCATCTTCTTGTCTTCCAACTTGTCTATTTTATATATCATCCCTACTTTAATCTTTTCCATCCATGGACACTACGGTATATATTTTTAATGAAATACATATCTCATTATTTTCCCTATATGACATCATATAGTGTGACCCCATAGACCATTCAGAATAAACTCCAACCCTCAAAGCCATTATAATAGGCAAGACCTGAGTCTTCTCTGTATCATTTTGTTCCACAGTGCTTCCCATAAAAATCATGCACCAGCTATCGCTGTTTCTAGGTCCCTAATGGAATGGCATGCTTCCTAATAGTTTTATATGCATTAGGACTTTTGCTGGCACATGAAACTGTTTCCATTTCATATTTCCATTAAACTTTTCCTCCCCTAGAGCCAAAAGGTATTGCTTTGTCTGGATTCCTAACTCACAACTCCCTGTTCCTACCTTCTGGAACTTAGTATCACATGACTAATTTTGTCATTCTTATCTATCACCCCACTCAAAATGTTCAACAAACAGCAGGGGCTTTTTTGTTTGTTTGTTTTTTACCACTGCTTTGACTATTGCTTTCTAACTATGTGCTTGGCACATCGTAGGTGTTCAAATTACATTTGTATACAGACAACACTGACGTGAACAGATGAATAAAATCAGTACCAGGAAAAACAGAAATAATCCAATGGTCTTATTATCCATAAATGACATTGTTCAGTCTAAAGCAAAGCTTTACAACACGGGGATGATTTTCAGGTTCCATCTCATAATTTCGAAATTGTAACTCCAAACAATCCCAATATGGTAACCACTTCATTCTCAGAAACCAGAGAACACCTAGTAGGACATCAGTTACAACTTTTACTCAGAAATATCTGACTCCCTACACCATTAATTCTCTAAATCAGTAACAGATCATAGGAACAGAGGCAGTGGGTACAGCACTGAGGAAGTGAATGAGACATATGTGTTTAGTTCTGAGGTAGATGCTTCAGAGGGCACAGGTAGACAAGGAAGTTATTTTGACCAGACAAGAGGCAGCAATGCCTTTTGTGTTTGGGCCTCCTTTGGTCTCCAGGTACAGACCTGTGACGCATGCGTGTCTCTCTCTTGCTGTCTCTGCTGACTTCTCTGTGCAAAAGCCTGAGAGAGCTCAGCAACCAAGGGTGGAAAGAAACCCAGGTTAAAAATTAATTTTAATGAAAACTTCAAATTGGAATTATATATCTGACAGTACTGAATGCATTAAACACTCAGGGAACCGCTTCCTTGCGAAGTCTCGTAAGTAGAAAAGGAGTGAAAAAGATAAATAAATCAAGCTGTATGCTTCATACTCATGCCCTCCTGACTGTCCTCAGGATCCTGAAGTCCTAGATCACTTGTGTTAATGGAAGTTAATGTCAGTTGTTTCACTTTTCAAAATGATTCATTCCCAGAAACTAACATCCACAACTATAAACTGGTGTTTCTTCTGTAATACAATATGTCCTTTTTTAATTATATTTTTATTATCACATAATGGTTGTCCAATGGTATTTAATGTAATATTTATATACATGCAAGTGACAGCTGATCAGATTCACCCTTTCTATCACTTTGTCATCCCCTCTCCTTCTTAATATAGCTTCAACAGGTATCACTGTTCTATTTTCATCCATGCACATAAAGTACTTCAACCGTTATTAAATCTCCTTCATTCTTTCCACTCCTCCTCACTCCTACTAGTACTCAGCACCCAAAAGAACCAGTTACACATTTCTGCCATTCATTTGGAGTGCATATTAACTGTAAAAGGAATTTTCACGGTGGAATTTCACAATGCATGTATTACACTAATTATATTTTACTCAGATTATAACTCCTTCTATTGTTGTCCCTTCCCTATATCCCATACCCTTCTATTACTGAACATCTCTCATGACTTTTTATGTCATTTTCATTGATAAAACATAATACATCCCGTTATTATTCACTCTACATCAGTTTCTTACCACCATCTCCAATATCCAGTCATGTATGTATGCATGTATGTATGTATGTATGTATGTATGTATGTATATATATATATATATATATATATATATATATATACACATATGCAATTGTATCTAGTTCTTTTAAAGGAAGTTTAAATAAAGACTTTTTGGCATAAAAAAGAGATAGAAGAAACTATACTTTCTCAGTTTTTCATGATTTTTATCTCTTTGTCTCACATTTCTCTTTCTCTTCCTTTGCCCCTCCCTCATTCCCTCTTATCTCCTCCTCCACCATGCTCCTTCCAGAGCCTAATTTCAAGGAGGGGAAAAAAAAACTCTTCTGAAGTCAACAATCAATAATTTCAATCACAAAGTTGATACAGTATTTTGACCCATGTTTGCTTTGTATAAGACAGTATTCCAGATGAGTCTGAGTATGATGTGAGACTGAGTATTATCATCAATCCCAGTCTGTCAAATCTTTCCAGAAGAAATGGTTTGGGAAGATATTTCAGGTTCTCCAATGATCCTGACAGAGTAGATTCCTCTATGTAAAAAACTAGATGTACATGTCTATAGCTACATAAAGCTGCATAGGGCGTTTATGCTCTCTCATAAAACCAAGATAATTGAAGCTGTGGCTTGGAAACAATTCTATAAAGCATCAGCTTAATGGTAGGTTTGGCAGGACCAAGGATAACTTACCTACCCTGAAATAAAATCTTTTGGTAAGAAACAAAATGTATGCAATCATGCACTAATGGTACTGTCATCATAGTACACTGAGCAACTCATGTCTGATACAAACTACTGATTCTACTTAAGGTACATACAGGGTTGAGATGGAAACTGATATGTAAAGATAATCAAAATGGCAGCAAAAATTGCAACCCTTAGCTTCAACAGCCTGTTTGAAAAGTTAAAATGAACCAGAGTTGTTTCCCAAATCAATTTTCATCCAACATCATCCCATAACTTCAAAGAACTTGTTGATTATTATGTTATAACAGAAAATCACAATCACCTGACTTGGTTTCTGATCTGGAAAATAAGATGTTTAAAAATTAAGACTCCCATTTCTAAAACAGTTTCAAAATTCCTCAAGGTGCCCATAGTTATGAGAAAGAAACAGGGTCCAAGATGGCCACTTCTCATTCATTGTGTCATCCCCACTTTCTAAGAGAATGTTTGTATTGAAGTCTTCCCATGAGCCATGTGACATAAATGGAACTATAATTTCACAGGTGAAGATACGAGGAATATACTTTCAAACCTTAAGCCAGTAGCTACCTCTTCTTTAAAATGTTCACCAATTATTGTTGCTGAAAATATACATGTGCTTTAGCAAATAAATACTGAAGACCAATACTAGACAATAAGATGAAAGAACAAATAATGGTGCAATACTTGCCACCACCACGTTCAAGAGCAAAGTATTTGTTCTCCACCTACTCTGTGTTTCTGCCTACTGAGCCTGACTCTTTTCATCACGATAGCTTCTTCCTTAGAAACTCTTGGTCCATGCCAGGCGCCAGTGGCTCACGCATGTAATCCTAGTTACTCAGGAGGCTGAGATCTGAGGATCGGCAGTTCAAAGCCAGCCCGGGCAGGAAAATCTGTGAGACTCTTAGCTCCAGTAAACCACTAGAAAACCAGAAGTGGCGCTGTGGCTCAAGCAGTAGAGCACTCGCCTTGAGCTGAAGAGTGCAGGGACAGCGCCCAAGCCCAGAGTTCAAGCTCCATGACCAACCAAAAAAAAAAGAAAAAAAAGAAATTCTTGGTCCTTTAGCTGAATAAATATAGCGTATGTGCATTTTCAGAGCTTACAATTCCATAAGAGGTTCTCAGTTTAGGAAATGGACTAATTCTAATTGCTAATCTTACTTTTTATGCAGCACAACTATTAGAGAAAAGATCATCAATTGAGCAGAAAGTAAATTAATCTCACAGAAATGTTTAATATAACCCAATACAGTGAAAAGGAGATTAAATGTAATAGTGAAACATTACTTATTAGTCATATATCAAATAATATGATCCCTTCATTTCTACTACATAAATGGAAATATAACATTTGTTATGTGGTATGTTATAAAAATCAACTTAATCAAAGACAAAATAAAGGCAAGAAAAAAAGTATAAAAAACACAAATTGTCCTAAAAACTGTCAGAAGCATAAAGAACTAACACTACAAGATCAAATAGTGAGAAAAAAATGGACAATTTTCGATTATACCACCTGCGCCACTTCTGGAACTAATTAAAATACACCTTAGGAAACATAATTTTCTAAGATTTTAATTACATCTCTTCTTTTCTTTTCTTCCTCAATGAAGAAATGAGTAGGACTCCCAGGACATAGTTTCTCACTCAGCTACTGGTGTAACTTCTCCCCTGTGGATCCTTTCTTCATGATCCTCTTAGCAATATGCTCCTCTCTGTAGATGTACATTCTCAAAATCCTAATTTTAATTAACTTCAGAACCCAGGAAAGTCAATACCAATTTTATATTTAGCATTAATAACTACATATACATATATGCATTGTAATATGCATATATAGCTATATGCTATATGCTATTACATATTATATGCATTATATATGTAGAATATGTGTTATAAACATTATATATTATAGATGTATGTATATGTATTCTATGTATAATATATAACATTATTTACCTATATGATATTATACAATATGCAATATAATATACACATATATTTTAAAGTGAATATGGATAGTGGCTATCATATTATAGTATATTATATGCATGATCTATTATCTATTATATTCATTACATTTAGCATATTATATTATTGTTTATTATAATTTTTACAAGGATATATCTACATTATACTACATAAAAGTAGACATTATCTACATGTATAAAAATCCACAAACACATATCTGTTTTTGTATCTGCACTTTTCAATTCCCAGAGAAATTTAAGATAAGCATCTAATTGCAAACATACTGTGTGACAATAAGAACTAATTTTCACAGAAACAGCTGTACTGTAGCCCACACTCCCTATCACAATCTGATAAACCCACCATGTAGTTGTATTTACTGGCCTCACAGAACTGAGTTGAGTTTCAGGGCCCGGGAAAAGAAATCCACACGGTAAAAGAAGCAGCAGCACCATGGAGGATGGGAAGAGAAGATTTTCTCTCTCTCTTAAAATAGTAACCTTCCTCACTCTTCCCCCCGCCCCCGTCCCACTACCCCCCCACAGACTTTAACAGCACTACAGTTTGAACTCCATGCCTCCTGGTCACTACACAGGCACTCTATTACTAAGCACTGCCTTCACTCCTTTTTGCACTGGTTATTTTTAAAATCCAAACTTGTTTCCTATCCAGGTATGTACTTGGATCATTATTCCACCTGTTTCAGACTTCCTATGACAGCTGGAACACAGGTGCACCATGTCCAGTTACTGGTGAGAAGATGTCTTTTCAAATTTTTCTGACTGGTCTTATCACACCACAATCCTCCAATTCTCAGCCTCCGCTAGGATTACAAACATGAACCACTGGTACCTGGTCACCTTTTGCCATCTCTGCTTTATTTCTTCCACCAACATTCTAACTTTATTTTTTAAATAAGTCTTTTTTATTGCGAAAATACTGTACAGAGGGGTTACAATCACATGAGCAAGGTAATGAGTACATTTCTTATCAAGCATTGTTGCCTCTTCCTTTGTTTTTCCCCTACCGTCCCTTCCCTCCCATCTCCACAACAAAATCTCCCCGCCCCCCCAACCCTACCCCCACCTAAATTGTAAAGTTCGTTTTTGTCTTGTACATCTCATTGTACATCAATTTGTTTTTTCCCTTCCCCTCCCCAAATTATACCAACATCAAATACAATGAAAACAGGGGTTATACTGTGGGGGAGGGACATACAAAGCAACAGTCTCACCTTCTGCTTTATCTTCAGTCCCTGGAGACCTTTACTGCATGTATATTGTTCCAAATCCCCATGCAGCATTTCCTTAATTTCCCAAATCCATCATCCACAAATCTATAAACTCCATAAAGAAAACTTGCATAGATGTTTGGAATTAATTTGTGATAATGATTTAGGCTCTATAATCATACTAAACATAATTACACGTATTTTTTCTTAAAGAATAATGCTTCCTAACGCACATCAAATAGCAATTTAAAGAAATATGTCTAGTGAAAGAAACAGACTCCTGGGCTTCAAGCTTATGCATGCCTGGGCCAAACATAAACTGTTCTTTTATGGGAATATCCCATTTTTAAAATTCTGTTAAAGATGTCCATAAAATCCCCATATAAATTCATCTTCCAGGGTCATTACAGTTTCCAGTAAAATGCTAAATAGAAAGAGTAGCAACAGCAATAACAGTGGAGTGATTAATTTCCTCTTTTAAAATATATTACACCTGTTATTTCAGTTATTGTATTCTTGGAATCTTAGTGCATTGCTTGGGTTTTGAAAAGTGGTGGACAATACAAAGCTGGGAGAATGCTTCCCAGAAAACATGTAAATGTATAACAAAAATGTTCTTAAATATAAAAATGCCACCACTTCTAACTTACATTTATGAGCCTAATATGCAAGTGTGATGTTCAATGGCACTGCAAAACAACAGTCAGGACACATTTGTCATTTACCACAACAATGTGTACAATGTATATGGCTAATCACAACTCCATAAAAATACATTATACATTAGGCAAACAAAGGCGTTTCACCAGGAGAGGCATTAAGTCAGAATGTACATTTATTTATTAAAGCTCTTCAGCCAGACTCTGACTCCAGCAGGGACATACACTCTAAACATTACAAACAAAACTAACAATAGGAGCTCTCTAGGGGTCACCTAAACTTGAGCTTAAATAACACTCCTGTGTGTGTGTGTGTGTGTGTGTGTGTGTGTGTGTGTGTGTGTGTGTGTGTGTGTGTGTGAGTTGCTATTAGGGTGTGAACTCAAAGAACTGAATGCTGTTCAATAGTTTTTTAGCTCAAGGCTGGCGCTCTACCACTTGAGCAACAGCTCAACTTTTGGATTCTTGGTGATTAATTAGAGAAAAGCATCTCTCGGAATTTCCTGTGCTTTCTGAAAGCTTTGAACAACAATGCTCAGATCTCAGGCTTCTAAATGGGTAGGATTATAAGCCTTAGCCACCAATGTCTGACTTATACTAAACACTTTTTTCTCCCCATAACTTCCACTTGGGGATATTTTCTTGTCAATAGTTAAGTCAAGGAGTGATACTCTGCATAGAAGGTTGTGAAGTTCTTCTCTTATTAAAACACTGAGCAGAACATCACATTTGAGGAGACTAGCATAAGAGTATGTTTTCCTTTTATGTTTGGGGTTTTGTTCCAGGTGCAATTATCAGGCAGTCTTACTTAGAGCTGCTAGAAATGTTTGCTGTTGATTGATCATTATCAAGTTTTGGTGTTAATTTTTCTCTTTCTTTTTTTTTAAAGGAGTAGTTTTGATTGTTGTTGCTGTTGTTTAATATTATTTATTAGCTTGTGAGTATTTAAAACTATGCCTTTACAGGCTTAAAATAAAAGTATCTAAAAATTTTAAAACCTGATTTCTGAAGAGGAACATTTTCACCGTTTCCAACAGGCATAATTCCAAGTCATTAATAAGTCTACAGGATTTTGTCATGTGTAATTTTTATGTCAGGCGTATGGAAAAAGGCAGTAGGTCTGGAGGACAAGGTAGAGTTTGTTCAAAAAGGTGTACCACTCTGGACACCACAGGAGAAGCCGTATCTGCTACATAAATTATGACATATCTCTAATGGAATTTTTTTCTCTTCTCTCCAAATCACCTGTGCTTATTATTGTCATATTTGAAGCTAAATTTGCAGAAATACAAGGGAGAATCTCAAACCCCTTATCAAACAAGCTACTTGAGATTTTTATGACTTAGATGAGTTTATCTTTTATGGAGTCATTCCTTTCTCTAAAAATAAATATAAAAAGATAATATGTATTTGTATCACTATATATGTGTGAATATATATGAATATATATGCACATCTGCTCGTGTATATGTATGCACATGCACGCAAACACCTATAAACAGAAAAGAAGATTCCATAGAACTTCCACTATCATTTTAAAATTTCATTTTTTATAACTTGATATCAATGACTCTCCAGATCTAGCTCTAACATGAATCCAAGAAACTATCTCTACTTGAAAGAAAAAAAATAGGGAGAGGGAAGGAGAAAAAGCCATATAAAGAAGGAGAAAGATGAATAATAACATTCTCACCCGAACTCTGGCGTTCTTGCTTTTTAGAGGAATTTTTGCTCAAGGCTGGCACTCTACCACATCGACTTGAGCCACATTTCCATTTTAGACTTTTTGCTAGTTAACTAGAGATGAGTCTCATGGATTTGCCTGCCTGGGCTAGCATCGAACTGCTCTCAGAGTATCTAAGATCATAAGTGTGTACCACAGCAAGCATCCATCATGCAGTAGACTATATCTTCCAATGTGTTCCTATCCAGCCCCATGAACATTATTCCTTCCACTGGCATTCTTCCCCTCCTCTAGCATCTGATGGGAAGTGTGGAAACACCAGCCAACAGGCTGTTCTGCAAGTGATACTGGAGGCTAGATCATAAAATGATATAAGTTCTGCTTGCTCTCCTTCTGGAGCTCACCTTTCCTTTCTGCTCTCCTTGACACATTCCAAAGCCTGTGCTTAGTGCACTCCTGTGTACTCAGGAGTCCAGAGCCTGGACATAATAATTCTAACTGCTTTGATGTTCTTATACTGTAAAGAACTTGAAGAGAGACCATATACATCTGCTGAGGAAGAGAGGACCGGCTAGGCCTGATTGTGCCAGTCTCCAGATGTTCAAACCATCCCAATGCCAATCAGGAAACAGCTGGGAAAGTGAGGGTGCAGGAAACGCCAGCTAGTACCTCTAGAATCTTCCTACTGCAGCCCAAGATACTGTGGAACATGGAAACATCATTCCTAATATGATTAATCTGAATTCTTAGCCTAAGGACTCACATACATAACATACCCAAGTCACAAAAGTTTTGTGTAGTGTTACATACCTATGGTAACTGGTACACTGCCATCAAACCCAGCTCTTTACAAAGCAAAAACGTTTGTACATGGCATATCTGTGTTTGGAATATTATTACTTCTTCTCACAACTATTTGGTGTAAACTATCCCTATGTTAGTTATAGATGGGGACTGTAGGGCTGAAAGCAGGTAGTAGTGATCTACTATCCCACAGCTAAGAGGTACACCAAAATTAGAGCCTAGGTCCATGAACCTTTTCTTTCCTTCCCTGCCTCACTCTAAAAGTCTACACTGCAGTAAAAATCAAGAGATAAAATCCCAGCTTTAGTTCTAAGCTTAGTAAAATTTAATTCATATTTCCTCTTTCAACTAAACTTAATCAAAGACACTGAATCAAATGATTTACACACTAATTTTAAGTTATAGTCATTTCTAAAATGTGCTGAGGCAAAATAATACAATGAGAGAGTTGAGAGAAAGTTGATTAATAGAAAGCTATTTAGGAAGAAGACACTTATTTGAAACAATATCAAGAGTTCCTGCTGTGTTTTGATTTTAAGGGTTACAAATTGCACTTTGACAAAAAATGCTCCTATGAATTATAATTACATTCATTTATCTCACAATGAATGTTTTCATTCACAGAATTTTACTTCTTTCTGTGGGCATATGATTAATATGCATGTCTTCAGACACTATTCACAAACATTACAGTTCTAAAGAGAGAGAAATAACTGATCAGCTTTCTCCATTCCAAATTTGTGGTGACTATATTTCTGTAGCTTTCTTAATGCTCTTCGAGGGATGGGCCATGTTTACATCAGGAGCTGGATATTGTGGTACCCTTATGTCATGATAGTTTCAAGGGCAAAAGCACAAATTTGTTATTTCAATGAACTGAACTTATGAAAAGCCACACTCATATTCTGAAGCCTTCAAGAGAAAGCTTTTCTGTGGCAGTGAATGAAAACAAAGGCAAAAGATGAAAGCACCATCTTTTCAAGAAAACAAAAAGGCCCCGACAAAGAAGTATATAAATGTAGAAAACAGGAAGAAAGGTGCATTATATTTGGAGTGAGAGTAGAGATACAGGAAGGCCCAGTAAACCAATAGTTTCTGATTACTAATATTGTAAAATTTGAGGGAAAAACATATTTGAAGGTTCTGTAAACGAAACTGACATCCAGGAACTTAAAAATGCTTGCAGTCACCATGTTTCCATTTTGTTGGACCTCTAAAACTTCTGTGGGCAAACTCTGAATGTAAAACATTCTAGATATTGTTTATATTAGGACAGCAGATAAATCCTAACAACTGGAAACAAGTTTATCTGTACTTTAATGTAATATCAATCAACTAGCCGAGCTGATTTTTAACCTAATTGGCTCCTTTTTACCTTAACTAAATGTTGGAGTATATAAATAAGGTACTGAGCTAATGACCTAGAAGATTAGCAGTGTTCAAGACTGTCAAATAATAGGATGCCCCACAAGAGAAAAAAGCCCATATAAATAAACCTAATCACATCTTCATTTTCCAAAGTGATATCTTCCCTGTAACAAAAAATATATTCATAGTGTTTTTGTTTTTCACTAAAATGAAAAAGGAACTCCTTTCACCCCTTTATTAAGTCTTTAAAAATAAAAGACTCAAGCCAGATGAGGCTGTTTTCTTTTGAGTTTCAGTTTCAGTTGTTTTTACCATCTCATTTTTGAGAAACATCTGTCCATTTTGGCTCTTGGGGAGATGTTCAAACACAAGTGTCCTCATTTGAATGCTAAGGGACCCTCCCAAGGGAAACAAGAGTCCTTTGATAGCAAGCAAATCCTACCAAAACATCTACAATATTTGAACTCCTTAATGAAATTCAGTGTGTAGTTTACAGTATGACCTAATTTCACCTTCTATGTTAAAAAAGAGCAAACAAAAAAAGTCTATTCTGCTATTACGTTTAGCACTTCATGTTGTTTTCACACTAAGAAAGAAAGTATTCACTAGGTGTCTGTGGCTCAAACATGTAATCCTAGCTACTCAGGAAGCTCAGATCTAAGAATCATATTCCAAAGCCATTCTTGGCAGGAAAGCCTTTGAGATACCTAATTCTAGTCAGCTACAAAAAAGAAAAGAAGGGAAGAGGAGGGAGAGAAGAGGAGAGGAGAGGAGAAAGAAAAAGAAAAAAGGAAAAAAAGAGCTAAAAGTAGAGCTATAGCTCGACTGGAAATGCACTAGCCTTGAGCAAGAAAGCACAAGGACAGCAGCAGGCCCTGAGTTTAAGCCCCAGAAGCATCATGGACATGTTCACTCACACACAAACACACACAAACAAAACAAACAAACATAAAGTAAGTGTTCAATAGTAAATTCATTTTGAGGCAAGTTAGTCAAGTTTAAGATTACACAAAGAAAAATACATAATTAAACAGCACCAGCTGGGTGCTGGTGGTTCATGCCTGTAATCCTAGCTACTCAGGAGGTAGAGATCTGAGGATCACAGTTCAAAGCCAGCCCGGGCAGGAAAGTCAGGGAGGAAAGTCTGTGAGACTCTTATCTCCAATAAACTGCCAAAAAACTGGAAGTGGCATTGTGGCTCAAGTGGTAGAGCGCTAGCCTTGAGCTGAAGAGCTGAGGGACAGTGCCCAGGCCCAGAGTTCAAGCCCCACAACCAACAGACAGAGAAAAAAAAAACATAGCTAACCTAGATTCTGACTTTGTATATGACGCATATGTTAAACCTAGATGTGGTATTATTGCATGTAAGTGCAGGGTAAAAAGTCCCAATTTTATGTCTGCAATTCAAAAATCATCTGAAGTAAAAATGTTAATTAAGTCTAACTTTGACTAGAAGTAATACAAATAATGAATACCCGCCATATAATAACCATCATATATGTTTTTGTACCACAATTTTTATTTTATTTATATTTTAATTGTTTTTGTTTTTTATGCAAGTCCTGAGAATTGATTTCAGAGACTTGGCACTGTCTCTAAACTTTTATGTAGAAGGCTAGTGCTCTACCACTTAAGCTCTATCATGTCTGGCTTTTTGATAGTTAATTTGAGATAAAAGACTTATGGACTTCCCTGCTTAGATTGACTTTGAACCATGATCAGTCTTCTAAGTAGCTCAGAATACATAAATAGAGATGAGCCACTAGCACCCAGCTATATAAGATAAGCAGATTAATTTCATGATTGATTGGGGGCCTCCTAATTATCTTCATTGAGTACAAATTAAGCTGTATGCAAAGGGTTTAATAGCTAAAGACTTTTGTTTGAATATCCACATATCTACACCTTTGTGTTATTGTGTTTTGTTTTGTGCTCATTTTGAACTTGAACTTAGAGCCTAGGTGCTGTCCTTGAGCTTTAGGTTCAAGGCTAGCACCCTTCTACTTGAGCCAGCTCTATTACCTTACCACAACTTTATCATTGCTGTTTTTGTTTGTTTGTTTGTTTGTTTTGTTTTTACCATATTTTGTCAGCACGGTAACAAATCCATCCTAGAAATACAAAATAGGAGATTCAAGCAAGCCAAAAAATGCACTTGTGTTCATATAGCTAATTATAACTATGATCAGTACAAGAGTCATTTTGAATAAATGGCTCTGGAATTCAGCTCTATCAACAGGATATCTTAATAGGATAACAAATAGTAAAATAAGAAAAAGTTTTCTTTATTGTATCTGCATACTTAGAGGAAAACCAATCTACATTTTGGTGCACCTAAAAATAGCTGTCTACAGCACAGGTTACAGGTTGAAAGTTACCTCTAAGGTGTTTATAGATTCCAGAAAGACAGCCAAAGTAGACCAACCAGAGCAAACTTTCATAACTCTTTAACTTCTCTACAAAGCAGATATAGATAGATAGATAGATAGATAGATAGATAGATAGATAGATAGATAGATAGATAGATAGATACATGTAAAATATAAAATTTCTTCTGGGAAAGAAAAGCCTATGTAAGATTGTTTAGGTTGTTTTTCTACTCCCTTGATTGAAAGAAAGTCAATTAAAGTTCTCTTGTGAGGACTTCAATATCATTCAAAGAACAGAAAAGACACTGAACATGTTTGAAATGTAGCAACCAAGACTCCACTCAGAAATATTCCATATATATATATGATCTAATATATATATATAAAACATATTAAATCTAATTCAGTCCTCAGATTTCAAAGAATATCTGGTATATGCTACAGGAAAAAAAAATCTACTTTGCAATTTAAAGTGTTTTCTTTCAAGTTTGCCCAATTTTCCATAATAAAATTTGCCATGGCTCATGAAATTTATGAGAGATGAGTGGGAAAAAACTCTTAATAGTTACAGGAAAAAGGGAAAAAAAATGATGACATTTTCATAGACATCCAAGATGGAATGCCCTTTAAAGAGAGTTCAGCAAGGACAACACAGACAGAGTGCTGCAGGTATGTGATGAAAAACGTAGGTCTACCAGGCTCCCTGCGCTTGATAGACACCTCCCTAGGAGCCAACATCAACAAACATGCCTTCAGCTTCAGCCAAGGTCGGGTAGAATTATGGGCTCTGTGTGCCCCTGTCTAATTTTCTAATGTCAACCAAGAAAACTGACATTTGGGGGTACAATACTGCTATCCAAAGCAAATATGTGGGATGGGGAAACGGCAAATATTAAATTATGAGGTAAACAAAAGAAGAGGTTCTTAGGTAAAATAGGAAAATTTTATTTTCTCCTCTTTTCCTCACAGTATGTTCCACGTTTTACACACTAGACCTACACTCAGAGATCATCGTAAACAAGTACTTCTACAGTTAATAGATGGTAAAGTTATTTGATTAAGAGTTGAGAAGACTGAATCACTAGGAATGTAGCTGAGTTTTATATGGAGCATCTGCCTTGTAGGGTAAGATCCTGGATTAGATCCTAGCACTACTACCACCAGTGGTGGTAGTGGCCCGGGCTTAAATTGTTTGCTTAATATCTATCTAGAACTTATCAAAATATCATAAAAATAAATCAGTTATAAAACTTCCATAATTTTCTGAAATTCTTCATAATTTCTGCTTATTACAATGAAAAATTACTATGTAACAACAGCATGAGAAATCTTTTTAAAGATTTCACTTTCATAAATTGTTACCCTACTTACTTGATTTTGACCACTAACTTCATAATTGCATAATGTATCCAGTTTTCATAATCAAGGAATATAGAGATTTTTGTCTTTTCTCTTTATCCCTTCTCATTCCCATAATTCCATGATTCTTGCACAAATGGGTAAGATTACATGATGTAGACCCTGGGTTATTTGGTTATGGGCTGTACAAAAGTTATATTATAAAACGTTATGTGGAGAGTAATAAAATATGAAGAAAGGCCATTATATATTTTTAAGAGGAAGGATTTAATAAGAGGATACATTGACCTGGATATAGTTCGGTTTTTTAAATTTTTTTAAAATTTTTTCCATAAATGAGCGGGAAGTACTTATTAAAAAGGTCCAAAATGAAGTTTCTACATGATTTTAAGGCAATGTCATGCTTGAAACGGTCAGATAGAACCAAGAATACCCTGGATTCAGGTCTGTCTCTCCTTTTTCCTCTAGAATATCTTGCTCTATGGTCCCTAAGGGAATCCAGGCAGTACAGAGAGATAAAGACCACAGATTTTTTAATTGCATGGTTAATTTCTATCTCTGTCACTCACTTTCTAAGCCATTTCAGGTTCATTTGCTTATATGCAGGGAGAGTTGACTGATATCACACCATAAATCATAGCTTATTTATAGGATTTCATTTGTATTTGTACTGATAGCTTCAGAATACTACAGCCTTAAGTAAATTCATGTTGTTGTCATTTGAGGTCATGATGCTTGCTGTTACTATTACCAAGGTAGTATAACACATATTTTTAGACAGGTAAAACATATATGCTGTAAATCTTATTTTCAATAATATTTCTTTTTCACATCACTTGGCTTCATGACCTTTGCACTAGATATATTTGAATACTAGTCTACATATTCACACTTACATGAGGCTATAAGACACGTACAAAGGAAAACATTAAACGATATTCATTCTCAACTTTCTCATTCATAAAATAAGTGAGCTTGTCCAAATAATCTCTAAGATTCCCTGTAGGTCTATGATTTTATCACTGTAAACATCTATACTCATATGCATATTTTTCATGCCATTGACAAATATGAAAATGCATTTAAAGGATCTTACAATTTTTATAAGTCCAGGCATGAGATACAGAAACATGGGCCCAAAAGACATTCTTCAAGATTATGAATTATCAGCACAGTAAACTCACTGAGGTTTTCAGCTTCATTCTGGATTAAGGGGCAATGTCCAAGATAGGATGGAGATGCCTCACAGAGCCACTATCAATAGAGAAACAAGTTGGGGGGTGGGCGGTAGGAATAGAAGTTCAGGTAGTTGGGCACTGCCCAGTAAACATAAGACCCTGAATTCAAACCACAGTTGCCCACCCCAAACAAAAGAAAAGAAAAAGAACACGTTGTTGCTGTTGCTACTGTTACAGAACAGTAATAAAAAGTTTAGCTACAATTGGTAGAAAAAATATAAAGCAAATAAAAAAAATCCAGTTAGCAGGGAGATATAAACAAATGCATCTTATGCTGACCTGACTATGGGGAAAGGGATTTTCTCCCTCATTCCTGATCATTTCACTCCTGAACACTGACTTAAGGGAAGAATCTGAGACCCACACAACTCAATACTCGGGTGATCATCTCTCCTTCAGAACATCATTGTCTCTCTACAAGTGAAAAGGGAACACTTATTTGTATGAAAGTCTAAAACTCCCTCTTCTAACCATGCTAAACCTTCCTGAAATAAAGTAACCACATTAGACTATTTTCTCACATATATACATGACTTAACATAAACCCCTTTTATAAAAGATTTAGGCCTAAAAATAAACTTCTGCAACTTGTCAACAAGCACTAATTTATTCAAGAGAACACAAAATATTTCTCATGAGATGCTGTAGAATGCTCGAGTTATGCTGAAATTAAAAAGAAAACTGATGAAGCAAGACAGGCTGAAGTATGAGATGGTAAGAACAATGGAAAAAATTAATTCACAATACTGTTGAAGAAAAGTTAGAGGCATGGAAAAATCTTAAAAAAGTAAGAGTAATTCTAGGGTAAATTTTAACTGCTTCTTTTTAAACAGTTCACACATGGAGAAACTATCTAAATTTTAAAAAATTTAGTTTTAATTTGATTAGCAAGTAATTATATATATATATATATATATATATATATGTATATAGGGTACAATATGACACTTGGATCTCCATTTATATTGTAAAACAATTAACTCCTATTAATTAGCAAATCCATATAGATATCTACTTTTGTGGAAAAACCATTTGAATATAATTTTTTAGTTATTCTGAAAATCAACAATGCATTATTTGATTTCAGTATTCAAAATACACCTAAGTACTTTGAATACTCAAGTACCTGGGACCCTTTTTTAGTGTTAAATTTTTCTCTCAAATATTTAGCAAACTTAATAATTAACTGGAGTGCTGGATCTAATTGAAATGTTTCCTTCTGTTTTTTCCCCCTCTTCAAGGGAGGCCTTAATGAATCTTGAAAATAAATCATAGAGAACAAGAATAGAAACTACTGTTTCTCTCTTAAGAGTTCTGATTAGAAAACAATTACAAAACTCTAAGTATAACAAAAAATAGTTTTTAAGGTAATAGTTAAATGTTTTTAAGTAATTCCCGTGACCACTGATGTCAGGTACATATTGTCTCATTTGATCTCAGGACCAATGGAAAAAGAGGGAAAAGAAATTGCAAGTGTGGAGGGTTGTTTATAGTAGTACATACTTATCCACTACTCATGGCTCCTTCCCCACTCCATTTAGCTGCCTCCTGAGGAAAGAACTATTTATAGGGGAGTCCTGGGCATGATGCTCAGTGCAACTCTGAGGTTGTTTCTCCCAGAAACAAATATGAGAGGGCTGTTAGTGATTTCATCTTGGTTTTGAACAATAGATGCAGAGAACAGAAACATCGTAACATGCAACAGGGAGGAATAAACAAACCTCTCCTGGTTCATTAGTCTCTATAAATCATGGAAGTTCACAAATCACTGGATACCTTCATTATCTAAAAACTCCTATGGAACCTGAAAATGCATTCCCTGAATAGCTTTGGTATAAACAGCATTATGAATTATCCTTTAAGGTTATCATTTGACCAGAATCCAACAGACCAAACAATTTCTACTTCAGTGTTGGCCACTTTACTTAAAATAACTTAGTTATGACTGCCTTTCACAATTTCTTTGTGCAGTGATCAAATAGTTCTGTAATGTAAAACTAACTTTATAGCAAAAGCAACTTGAGGCTACTTTCCTTAATAGTAGTCCTATCTCATGCCAAGAACACACTGGCTTGTGTTTCAATAACAAAGGCCTTGAAAGAGTGCCATTCAACACATAATCATGTTGTTTTTCCTTCATGCCTCCTATTTTTTTTCATTCTGTTTCATGTCTCTGAGCTCAGAACTAAAGACATCTACTTCCTGAAGAATTTTATTACTCCTTTTGGAAAACTCAGACTCTGTCCTAATGATGTCTACAAACTCCTCTCTTTTGTCTTTTTGATCATATCACACTTCAGACTCTCAAACAGCTTCACTCTAACTTATAAATAAGAAAAGAAAATCTCATTACAATAGACAAATAATGCAAAATAATGGAAACATATTAGAATAAATAGTCAGAAGAGGTTTGAGAGGGCCTTTTTTATGAAGAGCCTACCATCTCAGTGGCTGGGTTTAATAAAACTCATTTTTCACCTATGTTGTAATGTAATGAGTTGTAAGAAGGCCCAGCTCCATACAGACATACAGGAGCCTCGGTTTCTCCATCTAGTGGTTCAATCATTCTCTGCTTTCCAAAATCTCCCACTGGGTCCTGTGCTTTTGAACAACAGATAATGGGCCAGGCAGAGCAGGTATCAAGTGCAAGTCAGCCAATAGATGGCACAACTCACTCTTACCTTTTTTAGAATTCCATTCCATTAACCACAGCCATATCTCATGGCTAGAGAAGGGAGAATATGTTCTTCTAAAAATACTGCACTTATAAAAAAGAAGTACAGGGTGACCAGCAGTGACCTCTGCAACAGAAGACTAATTTTAGCCATAACCTTTATTTCAAAGAACTTGGCATATTGATATTTGACCTGTCTTCCTTGAGTTGCTACAAATAGCTATTCATCTGAGAAAAAATTAATATCTAGAGTATATACATATGTGTATGTGTATACTCTATATATATGTATATACATATGTAAATACTCTAGATATTAAGAAAATATGTAATAAGTATTAAGATATTAAGAAAATAAGTAATCCAACTTCTAAATGGGCAAATGATCTGAACAGACATATCTCAAAAGAAGAATCACAACCAATAAATATATTAAAAAGTTCCATATCAACAGCCTAAGGGAATGAGATTCTACCTGACCCCAGTCAGAATGGCTATTATCGAAAACAAACAGTAACAGCAACAACAACAAAATCTGTGATGTGGAAAAAAATTCTAACACACTACTGTTAGGAATTTAAATTAGTGCAGCCAGTGTAGAAAATAGTATGGATATTTCTTAAACTATAAACAGAATCAGGACCTGGAATCCCAAAGGACATAAACTCAGCACGTGTAAGAATAACTATATACCTTTGTTTAGTGTGGCAATATTCACAATACCACAGTTATAAAAAATCTGCTTACATGTCCATCAGTATAGGTGAGTGGATAGAACAAAAATTGTACACATTCATGTTGGAGTATTGTTCAACTATAAATAAGAATGAAAATATATCATTGTCAGGAAAATGGACAGAATCGAAAGATATCATCTAAATTAAACAAGGTAAACAGAGAAAGACAAATATTATATATTGTCCCTCCTATCGGATAACTAAAACAAAAACATCAAAGCGACCAAAAGTAACCTCAAAGAAGAAAGATTAGGATATAGGTAGTAAGAAGTAGGAAATAGAAACTATGGATGGATGAAGAAAGGTGCCAGGCAGCGGGGCGGGGGGGGGGGGGCAGGGGGAACTGGATTGAAAGACAAGAGCAATTCAAAAGCAATACACAACATGTGCGTGTAAGTAGCATTACAGCGAATCCGATCATGTACACAAACAAGTACCACAAAAAGCTGTGGTGAGGATGAAATGAGGAATGTGAAATGCTTTCAAGTTGTAAATTGCTACATAAATATAGGAAACACTGGCCTACAGATATCCAAAAAGATGATTTTTTTCCTTTGAGAATTAATGAATCTAAAAATATTCTGAGTGGTTTCAGGCCTTCAGCTAACTCATATTTCTATTAAAAAAAATAAATGATGTGTGTACCTCTGACTAGAGTGCATCACCTGTGGAAAATTCCAGAAACTCAAGAGTATAGAATTTAATCAGAACAGGAATACCTTCCTGTGAAATGCTCATGAGCTTCAGGCAGGGTTCAGAAAGAAGGCCAAGGAACAGGAAGGGAGAATTCTCTTTTTAAAAAAAAGCAAGATATTTCCTATCTATTTTATTACTTGATGTCATAAATTAACTTCCCTCTTATTGATATATTTCCTCCAAAATGTACTTATGTCCCAAAAGTTGCTATGAACTTAAGACAAAGGAATAAAGCTAAATGCAGATGCAGTAGACTAGTTCATTGCTGAACTATAGCTTCTGTTTGCCCACACCAGGATTAAAACTACTGCAACCCAAATGGAAACTCAAAAGATGAGCAAAATGTGTACTACCTGTCATGGAACATTGGGGTAACTTTAAAATTGCCAAAGGTATAAACAGTAACTCTGTGATTGTGGTACTGGATGACTTATCATTGCACAGGATGTATTATACACACCCATATATGCAAATATGTATGTGTATATATACATAGATATGTATATAAGTATATATGTATGTATATATACACAAAAATATATTCATGCAAAACGTGTGTGTGTGTGTGTGTGTGTGTGTGTGTGTGTGTGTGTGTGTGTGTGTGTGTGTATATATATATATATATGCTATTATGTTATGGGAGATGTTGAGAACTAGCCCATGTCTTAGGATGAATCTAATTTTCACAGCTCCTCCATGGCTTCCCCATCAAAAAACACCACCCATACTTTTCAAGCACCTCTGGAAATCCTTCCTAATTCCTCAACCCTTACTCAACTGAATAGTGGAATGGCTCTAGCTTATCTTTATCTTTGGCATAGCTGAAAGAAATCTCCCACACTGTCCCTTTCACTTTCTTCCCTAACAAATATAGTCTTTTTCTCTGTGATGGGCTTCCATAATGGAACCAAATTGGGATATTGGAGAGAACACAGATAAGACTTCCATCCTAGTAGCACATGGCGAAAAGCAGGCATGAAGGTACTGCTAGCCTTCATCCTCTTAGCCATGGCCTTAAATCCTTGCTCTTCTTGGGTACATTGTCAGAACTCAGGAAATAAAGAATGTTAGGTCTCCTCAGGAGTATATACACATCCATCAAATGTTTATATTTGGTGTGAGCAATAGATGACTGAAAAAGGTTCTATGGCTGTGAGGAAATGCAGTGTGTTTATGGAGCTAGGTGAATGGTTTCCTCAGAGCAGAAGGATGAAACTACCTTGCATGTATCTACATGTTCACTGCTCTGAGAAGTGCTGTAGGAAAATCAAAGCACAACTGACAAAGCAAAACAGCTACTCACTGCAAAACAAGCTAAAAAACAACTTGTGCCCAGCAATGTATTTAGGTAGTGTCAATTTCTTCTCCAAAGACTTGTTGTCACTAGTGCCCAGACATTTCTAGCACCAGGTAAGGCAATAAACTGTGCTAAATATATGGGTATGATGAGTTAGAAAGGATGCAGATACTTAAGCGACTTGAAAGTAAGGATGATCTAGTAATAAAAAATGAGGAATACATTTCACGAATGAGTTCATACTTAAAACATACAGCTAACACTAAATGAAATTTAGAATGTTCTGTAAAGACATAAATTCCCTAAGGTGACTCATGAAATGGGAAATATAAACATAAAATATAGCCATGGGTGAAAAGAGCAAAGTTATTTATGTTGCCATTGCATTATCTTCTTCCTTTTCCTCCTCCTCTCCTTCCCCCTCCTCCCCCTCCTCTTCTTCCTCCTCCTCCTCCTTCTCCTCCTCCTCCTCCCCTTCTACTACTTCTCTCCCCTCCCTTTCTCCCTACCTGTCCTCCTCTTCCCTCTCTCCCTCCTCTTCCTCCTCCTCCTCCTCCTCCTCTAACTCCTCCTCCTCCTTCTCCTCCCCCACCCTTCTACTTCTCTCTCCCTTTCCTTTCCCCCTACCTCTCCTCCTCTTCCCTCTCTCCTTCCTCCTCCTCCTCCTCTTCCTCCTCCTTTAGCAAAATGAAGTAAAACCCATAAAGGTACCCCATTTAACAAAGCCTCTGTCCCCAAAGAAAATTCATACCCATAAAATTTGTACTATGTTTGGTGAAAAAATCTGATTTGTAGTTAATATCACTGAGATATAAATCTTCAGGGACTTGGTATTTTTCTTAGAAATTTTAAGTTACAAGAAATTTATTTTTAGCTAGGCTCTAAAACTGCCCACTAGCAAAAGATAACATTGACAAAGGACAATGCATTCTCTTCAAGATTAAAAACACTTATTTTCTGTATGCGCAAAGAAAAACTAGGTACACTTTGCTTTTAGATATTGCACACAAACACAGAAATGAAGCAAAGTTCACAAGTTTAAACCTTGGTTTGTTTTTGAACTGTGAAAAATAAATATCTAATATCTGTTGATATTGGCAGTCTGCATACAAGCAATGTTTTCTGTTTAGCATTCATAGCTATTTATGCTTTAAAATATGTAGCTTATTTGCTATCCTTTTTCTCACTGTGAAGTTTTCCATGTCTTCTTTAGCCAAACTACTAAACATTATCTGTTAAAATGCTTTGAGAGAAGACATGACCCCCACTACTGAAAGTGGTTTAAATAATGAAGAGTAGGCTCTTCCATAAACCTTGATGAAGGCTAGTTTATTAAGTGACTCAATGACACTTCAAACACAGTCTCCTCCCATCCTTTTATACGCTCTGTTTTTACATGTTGAGCAGCCACATGTTCTTAGATTGATTTCTCCCTCATGGTGCCTGCAGCAAATCCAACGAACACATGCAGAGGAACATTTAGGAATGGGAAAGAGAATATGCCTCACCTGTGAGTGAATAACCTTTCTAAAATAAAAGGGCTGACTGTATGACTTAAGTTATAGAGTGCTTGTCTAGAAAATGAGAGGTTCTGAGCTCAATTGCCTATACCTGGGGGAAAAGAAAAACCTCCCCAGAAAATATCCTATCCATGTTCATTCATCACAATTAAATCACCTGCCCATAAACTTAATAATTAGTGGCACAAATAAAATCACTGTATTTCTTTGGATAAATAAGGTACATGGCAAAGTCATTCCTGGCACACACAATTAGAATATCCTCTTTTATTCTGGAATATAATGCTATCATGAAAAATTAAGTTAGGATGGAGTTTAATCCATGATTCCATGAGGTTTACTATCTCTGAAAATGTCTGTTGATCTGCTTTCTGAGTGTCTTAGGGGTTAGACATTCACCTATTATGTTAGATGTTATACAATTTTAATCAAACAGAAAACCAGAATGAGAGGTTCTCATTAACTAGGTTATTATAGCTGTATCTTAAAGAGTTCGAAGATACTAAGGGAGAGTATCTTGATCACAAATAAAGTGATGTATCAAATCATGTATCAGATAATATTGGGGGTGGTGGGCTGGACTGGGGCTTGAACTCAAGAGAGGAGCTGTCTCTTCATTTGTTCCACTCAAGGCTGGCTCTTTATTACTTGAACCACAGCCCTACTTCCTGACTTTTAATGGTGAAGTGAAGATATGAGTTCGACAAATTTTTTGAACCCATGATGGTTTCAAACCACAATCCTCAGATCTCAACCACCTGCGTAACTAGGATTATAGTCACTAGGATCTCCACTGCCTGCCTGACTGATGCATATTTTTGATACAGGATAAAAACTACATTCTAATGAATCTTTTGAACTGATAAGCTATAGTTCGATCACAGCAAATGGAACAGGAAAATTACACCAATACAATTCTGTTGGTAATTTTTTTGATATTGATATTTCAATATCACATCATATTTTAAATTTACGAGGAACATTCTCTATTAGAGACAGTCTCCAATTGAAGAGTTGGTATTATACATCTAGTGTTCTTGCACTGGACAGGAGTTTACAGAAACATGAGGGCAACACATGGACACTATTTACTATCTACCTATTACCACATTATCTTGTTGACCTTTGAAATCAACCCCATCAAAACAAATGTCATCATCCCTTACTCCGAAAAGCTTTTCTATTTAACCCCTTAATAATCACAACATCCAATACAAGAGGGGAAAACCTAGCCCCAGTATCCCTCAGGAATTAGATCAGCAGATAGTTCCAGAGCCAGCAAGTCTCAAGGGATCTTGATACAAACTTGGTCCTCATTTGGTTTTTCCTGACAGTGGAAAGGAAAGACACACTGCATGAAAACCAGTAGGTCTGGTTCTAATGTCCTGGCTTTGCAACAAATTTTCTGTGCCAAGGCCCATTCCTTTATCTTAGAGATAATGAGTTAAATATCTTAGATGAAATGGAGCTCCTTCCTATTAATTGATTCATCCACTTAATTAGCACATTTATTGAGTATCCACTTGTGCCAAACGCTAACTAAAATTCTAGGTGCTTTTTAACCTTGGTAGAGCTTGGGGAAGGGGGAGGATTAGAGAAATAATCAAGTAATCAAAATATGGTTCTATAATGAGATAACACATGATAAGGTAGATAATAAAACAGAGAGTACTACTAATAATGGTCAAGAAAGGCCTTGTGAAACAAAGAACAGGAAAGAATGAATGACTTAGAAGAGAGACAACCCCAACAACAGAGAAGGGCATATGGGAAGATGTCATGACAATTAAATGTAGTAGGCAAACACTGTATCTCTTAGGAGATAAGGCGGGGAGGACTGCAGGAGATGGGCACAGTGCTTTGTAAGCCAAGTAACTCCAAGTTAGATCAGTAGCTCTTTGAGATTCTATGAATCCAGACAAACCGTTTATGATGCAAAAGGTTTGGAGAAGGAAAAAAAAACCTATTATTAAGTATCACTGGCCAAATTTTCATCAGATATTGCTGTGACAACCAAGGCATGCAGGAAACAAACAAACAAAAAGATGCTATCCTCACTTATCTAGAAACCGTGTCTCATTTGTTCTTGGCTTCCTTTTAAAAATTATCAAAATGCCCTAGGGAGAATTAGAAGAACAATAATATTTTCTGGCTGAGAAAAATTATATGTTGCTCTGACCCACTAAACACATTGATTTTCTAATATTTGGCTTTCTGACAAAATTTAATTTGGGCACTCCTCCTTCCCCCCCAAAAAAAATGAAAACCATGGAAATTAAATAAAAGAGTTGGTAGAAAATAAAAGGATGAGTCCTGCTTTGGAGGACTTTGGGAAAAGAAACGGGAAACAGAATCTTAAATTGTCCTTATTATTATCATTATTGGAAGTAAGCAGAGAAATATGGCAGTCCAGCGGGATGGAGCTCATGGGGTTCTTCACATAAGTTAAAGCATACTTTACTTGATGAGGTTTTCATATTGTACATTGGCTGCTACTTTTGGAATTGTTAAAAAGTTACTTCATGTGTGTGAGGGGGGCATAAAATTGTATGGATCAACAGTATTAGTGGCAAAAAACCAAAGAATTAGGATATAAATAGAGTCAGAGAGAAGGAAAGAGAGAGAGAAAGAGAAATCCCTTAATTTTCCATCACTATAAAGACCATAGGGGCTGTAAGTTTTTGGGTCACAGATACTTCTGTCCCCTTTCCCCCGCTGTCAGTAATTTATTACCATGTCTACAATGAGCACTTAGGATGAATGTATAAAATTGTCTTATCTAAAGTTGTATACAAAATAAGGCTTTTCAAGTTTTTCATCTAAACGAAAGATTAAATGTGATTCACACAAAAGAAATGAGGATCAGAGTTGACCTTCTAGACATTATCAAGGTGACTGCAATTTCATTTTATCTTGTGCCCATGCTGGGGCTTGGATTCAGAGCCATGGTGCTATCCCTGAGCTTTTTATGTCCAAGGCCAGCATTCTATCACTGTAGCCCAGCTCCATTTTAGAGTTTTCTTGGTGCTTAATTGGAGATAAGAGTCTCATGGTCTTCCCTGCCAAAACTAGTTTCAAAGTGCTATCCTCATATCTCAGCTTTCTGAGTAGCTAGGATTACAGGTGTGAGCCATGGGCTCCAGGAGCAATTACATATTAATAGTCCCTTTGTGTTGCACACTGGCTCTGTGTGAGAGTTTGTTTGGGGCCTTTATGGAGTACCTTTATAGGTTCTAACACTGTGTCAATTTGGGGGAATATAGAAAAGAGTGGAAGACCAAAGGAGAGAAAGGGTAGGAGGTATCAAAAGAGTAGAAAATTGTCACTGTAGGTATGACTTAATTTCTTCAGCAAAGACTACTACAAATGCTTAAATTATAATAAATACATCTCATTTGATTGGGGATGTTCTGTCAAGGTAGTATATATTAAAACAAACAGCTACATCTCAGCAGCATTTCTTAGTCATTTTTCTGTGATGTCTTTTTGTTTGTTTGATTTTGTTTTCTTTTGTCCAGATACTGGGGCTTGTACTCAGGGCCTGAGCATATTATCCCTAAGTATTGGTGTGTGTGTGTGTGTGTGTGTGTGTGTGTGTGTGTGTGTGCCCAAGGCTGGTGTTCTACCATCTTAGACACACTCTACTTCCAAATTTCTGGTGGTTAACTGGATATAAGAGTCTCACGGACTTTCCTGCCTGGCTTGAATCTGTACTTCCCCAAGATCTTTCCCTCCTGAGTTGCTAGGATTACAAGTATGTACCACTGATTCCTGAATGAAAATTTTGTCTATGCTTAGTCTTTACTGAAGCTTCGTTTAGTATTCCACAAACACACACAAAAAAGACCTAGGTTCAGCTGTGTCCTGAGGGAATACATGTCACACTGGTGACACCATGTTGAATTTCCCTGATAACTGCCCCTAGGCAGAGCATGGAAAAATATGTAGCTTCTGTAAGCAATGAGGTATCATAGTACCCATGTGTTTGGTCTAGGTGTGCACAAAGCCATCTAAATCTTTGTTTTCACTAATTTTCATTGTTCTTAATACTACATAAATACCTTCTCATGGTTCAGTGGCCACAATAACCTTCTTCAAAGTTACAACAAGGTACAGATTACAATATTCCAGAAGAAAATTAAAACGGGCTCTGAATTCTCTGAATTCTCACAATGGGAAAATATTAGCCACAACTTAGTTACTAAATGTACAGTTATAAGGGTTACCATCAAATATAGTTTCCATATACAGAAATTTATTTTCAAGTTTTTGCACTTCCCATATAACAATGCTGTATGCACAGCTGCTCTGACCATGTGATGTCTGCCTCTTTGTAGGGAGAGTATGCCTCCCTGTTACTAAACTTGATCTTGTGACTTGCTTTGACCAAAGGAATTTAGCAGTCATGCCTTACACAAGTTCTAAGCACAGGTTTCAAATGTTACTGAAAGGTTTCACCTACTTTATTGCTTTCAATTGTTTCTGTGAGAATCATGTGTGACAAACAGCATTGTTTCTTTGCTTTAATTTGATCTGCACGTAAGATGCACATAGATTCACAATAGTCACTCACTGACTCCCGATGTACTATGAGGATTATTCTAGCCGTTTGTGATTTAGGGGTTCATCTCAGCACAGCAAAGATGATTAATTAAGACATTCTAAGATTCAAGTCATGAATATTAGAAATAAAATAAAGACTCATGTCACTTAGATTGGAGGCTGGAGGAGAGAATTATCCCAGGAGCTAGCCTCTGTGATAGAATCATAGGTAGATGGATTAAATCATGGCTAAAATAAGGCTAAAAGTCATCAAACTAAAAAAGGTTTTGTACAACAAAAGACACAGTAAATAAGAATGGGAGAAGATTTTTGCCAGCTATACATCAGACAATTGTGTAACACCCAAAATATACAGAGAACTTGAGGAACTAAACCTTCAAAGATTAAACAACCCAATTATGAATTAATAAATTAATCCAATTAGTAAATGAAGAAATTAACTAGAGACTTCAGAGAAGAAGTAAAAATGGCCAACAGACACATTAAGAAATTCTCAACAGTGGGCCATAATGTGATAAGAGAAACACAACTTTAAACAACACTGAGATTCCACCTTACCCCAATTCGATGATCATCATCAAGAGCACAAACAATAACAGACATTGGCTTGGAAGTGTGCAAACTGTGTTCTAGGAACCAGGAACACTGTGGGGGAAACTTAACTTGTTCAGCTTCACTGGTACACAGTATAGGTGTTCCTTAAAATATGAAACACAGAACCACCCCATGATCCTAGAATTCCACTCTTGGGCATTTTTCCAAAAGATTACAAACTAAGATACAGTAAAGCCACCAACACAACCATGTTCATTGCAATACTATTCACCACAGCCAAGGTATGGAGTCAGCCCAGAGTCTTCTCAATGTATGAATGGATTAAGAAAAAAAGGTATATATACACAATTTCAGTCATACATTAGAAAGAATGATATTGCATTATTTATAAAGAAATGAAAGGACCTAGAAAAAATATATTAAGTGAAGTAAGTCAGGCCCTTAAAACAAAGTATGCATGTTTTCTCTCATATGTGGAAGCTAGAATTAACTCATAAATATATAAGTAAAGTCTTCAGGGTGGTATGAAAATGTATACAACTGTATTAACTGAAATATGATTAAGAAGAGAACTCAGAAAGTATAGTTTCTTCCAAAGGTTAACTGACAGTCCAACAACATACCATGAAACAGGTACTCAAAAGAGGGTGAGGTCAAGGGAAGGAGGGGTAAATGAATGAAGAGAAAAAGTTGGGGAGACTGCAATCATAAAATTCAAAGCATATCCTACAATATTAAGAAAATTGAGGAGAGGAGTTGGGTTAAGACCGATGGCTGACAAGGCTGAAAGGGGTGGCTGATCAAGATGCATGCAAGTCTTTATGAACTGCTTTCTTAAGATGGCAATTCCTTTGTACAACTACTTAAAAAATAATAAAATATTTTTAAGGATTTACTTCATTAATACCACTAATCCATCTTAATAGTTGACTACAATGTTCGCTTACATCAGTGATGCCTTTATCTCTGACACAATAAGAATTACTTAGTCCTGATTTAAGGGTTCAAAAAAGGCTAAATTTGCTACAACATTGATGTGAGGAGAATCTGTGCTTACTTGGAAAAATCTAAGTTCAAAAGTGATCCATGAATGTGAGACCCCAAAACCAAAACAGCAAGAGATAAAACAGCTGTTCTGATAAGCATATCTCAGAATTCATTTTACATCTACATACATAGACATCCAGCTACCTGGTAAAACTTAATAAGAAATATCACCATCTGAAAGTGTGAATGCTTTTGTTCTTTGATTAAAGGACAAGTTTCTAATACCCTATCAGAATTTTTGTTATCACAAAACACATAATGTTTTCATAACTCCTCAATGATGAAAAATACAGAATTTATGATCCTTTGAGTCAATTTCTAACAAGTAATGAAATTCAGATGAACTGTATAATGATTCCTCATTTCCTTTATGAAACTTATCAGTTCAACTCTTTGCCTTGAGGACAGATGCTAAACAGTTGCTCTGGTAAGTTACTAAATCAAGTTTCTGGTTTTCTGCAGAGCCTTTCAACATATCCCCCAAAGGAGATGATGCAGACAAAGGAACCTATCAATACACTGTGTATAATTACAAGTAAAAGAGATTAATTCCCTAAATAATCTCAGATAGTCAATGCTTTCAACCATTCAACCATTTCACTGTAAGATTCTGGAGACATTTTTCCTCTATATCCCTTAAGAACCAGAATCAAATACCAATAGAATGAGGTCATTTAGAGTACATTTATTTAACCAAGGAAACATGGAAGTAAACAGACTCTACTTGACAATTTCCACATAATCTTAGGGACACTCATTAAAATTAAAACCAAGTATTCTTTATATGTGATTCCTCTTGGTTAAGCCAGTGAAACTCCTGAACACAATCTTACACAGGAATTTTTAATGAATGTGTAGTGAATGTTTAATGTACTAGATAACTGAACTGTATGTAATTAATTCCTTTCTAAAATGTTATCCATCAAGTGGTCCTACCAATGTGATGCACCAAAGCACCAATACTCTGTGGTAATATTTTGCATAATTAGGTAACACACTGTACATTAACCTCTACTGAAAAAACAGCAAACTGAGAATGAACATGTAATATATACTGGGTGATTTATCCATTTTTAAAAGTCTGTCAAAGAGTTGTTCTTCATTCTTCCTGTTTTTGACAAAACACCTTTGTCAAATATCAGAGCTATTTAAATCTAATTCCAACATTTATGATATTTGAATTCTTTAAATATGTGACATGCAATTTCTGAGCAGAAATACCAATGCCAGTAATCTACGTTTTATTTTTCTTTTAGATCTCTTATTTTCCCATGTGCATTTCCAATAGCTTATATTTTTCAGATTTCATTTATGTCTTTTATCACAACATGTGACTTTCTACAAGTGTGTGTCTTAATGGAAATTGTATAATTTTATCTTCATGCTACATTTTCACTTTCATTTAAGAAACTGTGTTGCCATTTAAAAAAATACAGCGGAATTATTATTTACTGCAATGTAGTAAACCCTCGAATGCACTGAGAACAAGGAAAAATACTCAGCCAAGGGGCATCAATGCAGCTTTTCCATTTAGTTTTACAATCACCAAACTGCAGTGTCCCCATGATGCACTTAAATTCATCCTTTCTCCCGAGTGCAAAATATAGTATTTAATCACAGGGCTCAATACATACTAGAGGTCCGTTGCTAATAGTAAAGATGTTTTATGATATGCTTTTATTTTTTCTAAGACTTGAGTAAAATAAAGCCTTGTATCATAGAACTTAGGTCATAGTGAACATTTTTATCCATCAGTGAAATCAGATAGGCAATTAAATCCAGACTTCCATGGAAGAGAAAAAGAAAAATCTTTTCCTAGGAGTAAAGAAGCCCTTTTGATTTTAACATCCCTCAACAGCAAACAAACAAACAAACAAATTCTAAAGTTGCATTAACTCTACCTATCACCTTCAAATTGTCAGAGTATGACTTGTTGAAACACTATTTGAGAGGTCTCTGTCCTATGAATACCATTGCCTTTTCCTCTATAACCATTTAAATTAAAAAAGAAGAAATACAAATGTTTGGGGATTTTTTTAACAAAGTAAAATTTTTTTTTAGGGAGAATGTGAAAGAAGACCCTTCTAAAAGACTTTGGGGTAAACTACCCATCTTGAAAAGGTAAAATCATATATGTAGTATCTCATCTCAATTATTAAGAAAACAATAAAGTTGTCTATGCTAATGTATAATGATTTCCCAGAGATTTCCTATCATTGTTCCTCCATGCTCATCTTTCAATGCTAATTCTTATATGGGGCATTTCATAGGACTTAATTATAACAACCATGGGTATTCTCATTGGTTTTCCACAGAACTATAACTGCCATCAACTGGGAAAGAATACTCCACACAAAAGTTAGTTTTGTTGCTGTTGTTGTTTTTCCACATGATAAACTTCTTATTTCAAACATTCACTTTAATCATTCAGGAAGAATATTTTACTTCAATAAATAAAATGTCTTTCTGACAATAATAATAATAGTAACAAATAAAACACCAGGAACTAGTGGCTTATACCTGTAATGCCAGTTATTCAGGAGTCTTAGATCTGCGGAATACAGTTTGAAGCCAGACTAAGCAGGAAAGTCAGTGAGATTCTTATCTCCAATTAACCACCAAAAAAGCCAGAAGTGGAGCTGTGACTCAAGTGGTTGAGCAATAGCCTTGAGCAAAAAAGCCTTGAGGACAGAGCCCAGCCACTGAGTTGAAGCCCCAAGATGAGTACAATAAATAAATACATACATACATACATACTAATAAAGCACAGTAAATCACTTCTTGATAAGACAGGCTTTACTTAAATCATTTTTTTACTTTACTATTTTAGTACATTCATTTGTATTCTGATGGGGGGGTTGGCAGATTATGTTTTAAGTATGATGTGTCTGTGTGTGTGTCTGTGTGTGTGTCTGTATCTGTGTTTGTGTGTTTATGTGTGTGCTTTTTTTTTTAGCTGACTTCTGTTGGCTACTTTGCTCACCTTTAATCACTCTTAAGTTTTATAGCTTTTATTCTCATGTACTGTTTATAATTACATATTTCCCTGTCAGCGAGGCCCTTTTTTTTTTAAATCTAGGACCTCTAAGTGTTCCGGAGGTTTATCTACATTGATAAGGAAGGTCTGCATTTATTTGCTGTTCCAGGTACTCTACCTTCAGCATCCCTTATTCCTTCACACTGTGTCTCAGGTGAATCAGCCCAGCTGAAGTTCACTGATTCATTCCACAAACTTTTCCTAATAACTATGACATTAGGCCATTGAGTAAGTAGTAATCCTCTATTTAAAAAGTTCCCACTAAGGAAGGAGGTAGATCTTAAAAGAAAGAAGGACAGCTGGGAATTTTAGTATATGAATCTTTACTGTAGTGGCACACAGGAGAATCTTCTCAGCTCTTTAAAGGAAAAGAAAAGAAAAGATTTGCTTAACCTAAAAGGCAAGAGAAAAGAGGATAACATAGACAAAAATCAATACTACTGAAGCAATTCAAAACTGCTTAGAGAACATTTAGTATTTACAAATAAAATCTCCAAGTATTTGGAGGAACAAATTCAGAATGAATGTATTTAACCAAACCCACAAAGAGGTAGTCAGACCCAGATTAAGAGGAGGTGTTTAGGGGCTTGCCAAATGTGAACCTGAAAAACGGTTTAGCCCTCCTTCCTAGCCCAAACATGCGGAATGGAACGACACAGACTATTCTTTGAAGAGATCAGCAGAAAAAGGAAAACGATTATAATGTCTAGACGCTGAACAGCTTAAAGGCTTGTTGTTGTTGTTGTTAAATAAGTACTTACGGTATTACGTCAAGAACATTCTACTTTTGGTTGTATGTGAAGAGAATACACGAAATGAACACTTCTAGACTGAGGATTCTATGAGTCCCACTTGTCTCTTAACAATTATTAATTTCTACCACTAGCCCAGTAGTACTAAGGGCAACACTGCTGGTATTACTAAAGCCAATGGTTGTTTTTCAGCACCTTCAAGAGCATCTGAAAGCATCTTTCCCCCAAACATCTATGCATTTGGTGTATAGGACACAATTCTTCCAGATTTTCCTATCTATGATTTTTTTTATCTTCTTTTCCCCTGATTTCTCCTATACTCATCCATTATAAATTGGGGAGAGCCAAAGGTTGAGTCTTGAACCCTAGATATTCATTTCTATGCTTGTTAAGTGGCTTTGTCTATCTCGTGGCTCTTTTGTGCCAGTAACCCTGAGAGAGGTCTGTCACCCAGACCTCTCTTCTCTGAACCAGATCCGCAAAGCTACCTACTTATTTGTTTTAAATAAGTTATTTAAGTTCTACTTAAACCAACTTTGTTTATTGCCCAAATTCTACCCTTCCCTAGAATTTCCTTGGTCAGGTCAATAAATACTAGAATGGCCCAGCCAGGTGCTCATACCACAAGCCTTGGAATCGTACCAGACATTTCATGTCTCTCATCATCCATAACCAAGTAACAAACTCACTCAAGTTCATTACATTTTTCTACATTTTCTGAAATCCATTCACCTTTCATCACCACTGCCATGATCCCTTCTCCTCTGATTAACTGCTCTCTCTCTCTCTCTCTCACATACACACACACACACACACACACACACACACACACAAACACACCTCACAATAGCCAAAGTGAACACTCCCTCTTTTTGCCAGTAATGCCCTCCAGGATCTGCTGCCCCCTTCCTTCTGCCACCCTTTACATCTCCCTCAGTTCCAGCCAAACTGGTGTTCTTTCAGAGACAGGGTGTCAGCAAGTACTTCTGAATGAATAAGTAAAGGAATGGTGGAGGGTATTACACAGAAAGAATACATGGGAGAGAGAGAGAGGAGAGAGAAGAAAGGAAGAGAACAAGGCGACTAACTACAAGTAATTAGAAAGGAAATGTACTTTTGGAATAAAAAAAATCTAAATTTAAGTACTAGCTTGTTATCTAGAATGTCAAAAACTTTTAAATGAGCATAAGGTCTCTTTCCCAGAGTATGGGGAATGAAGCATAAGTAAGGCAATGTATGCAAAAGCCATCGGTATTTTACGAAGCATTACCTAAACAGAACATGGGAGTTTCAGATGGATGAAATATATAAGGAGCCTATCATAGAGATAACACACTTTAAACAACGGAAATAATTAGGTGCTGTGGAGCTGTCAATCATCTTTCTTCCTTTACTCTTCATGAATCATTACTGTTATAAAGTTCATCACACCTAGGTAAAGTACAGCATGCTACCATGAATGTCTCTTTTTATAGCTGTCCTATTTTTTTGTCACATATTTTAAAAGGAATTATCCTCATCCCCAGATTATCGACGTTGTGACTTTTCTGTAAGGTAAATGTTCAGCTTCATCATAGGTATAGTAAATATATTCCCTAAATATATTGTGAAACAAAAGTATCATAACTTTTAAAGGAGTACTTACGAGAAACAAGTTCACAAAGGTTATGATATCAAGTAATAACCATTTTGAATTTTGAATATATTGCTTAAGGAACATCATTCTCCATTTCTGAACCAAAATTTCAACCTCTTTATTACATAAAATAAGAAGCAAGAGCAAGGAATTGAAATACAAGATGTATCTTTTTCATAGGTTACAAAACAATTAAACATTTTACATAAAAAATAGAGAATGATAATCCACCATTATTTACTTAAAATGGCTTTAAAGGAACCATATAATTTTATATCATATGCTCATTGTTCTTGGATAAAATAGTAGCCGTAATCAAATATTGATGAGTATTTTTGATTAACAGAAGCTAGGGTTTAAATTTGTTCCTTATACTTCAGCATGAACAGAGCAGTCAGAGGTCTGTTAATAAAACTAATCATGGCACAGGTGGTTCATGCTGTAATTGTAGCTACTTGGTCATGTTTTGAGGCTAGCTATAGCAGAAAAGTTCCTGAGATCACTTTTCAACTGGGACTTGAATAGTGTGGAATGTACCTGTTATCCTAGCTAGGATATAAAGCCTACAAAAAAATAAAAAAGGTTAAATCTTGTCCCAGGTGACTTTCTGAGTAGGAAAAATAACCATCTCAAGAATGGGATAGAAAGATGACTCAAGAATAGAACAGCTAATGTAAGGAGATATGACAAAGTAAACAGGACTTGAGAAACAAAGGACCTCCACTCATCTTGTCATATCATTACTAAATGCCCCCATGCTGTTTACCACATATATGGTATATCTGTGCACATTTGAAGGAAACTAGGAGAATCAGAGGGAAAGGGGGAAAATATACAACTGAGGGGCAGATCAGCTGCACTGGACATTGATGAAAATGAACTAAGCAACTCAAGAGCAGCAATGGGAGGGAGGGAATAAGACAGCTAACACTAAGCAAAAGGAAAGAAATGTACATACTACCCGATATGAAAGTAATAGCTGTATTATCAAAGCTTATAGAATTCACTTTTCTTTTTTTTGTCAGTTGTGGGGCTTGAACTCTGGGCTTGGGCACTGTCCCTCACTGAACTCTTCAGCTCAAATGCGAGTGCTCTACCGCTTGAGCCACACCGCCACTTAAAGTTTTCTATTAAACACCAGCAAACTGGAAGTGGTGCTATGGCTCAAGCGGTAGAGCGCTCACCTTCAGCTGAAGAGCATAGGAACAGTGCCCAAGCCCAGAGTTCAAGCCCCACGACTGATAAACTTTCCTGCCCGGGCTGGCTTAGAACTGTGATCCTCAGATCTCAGCCTCATAAGAAGCTAGGATTACAGGTGTGAGCCACCCGCGCCCTGCAATTCACAAACTTTATAGACCATGATAATGATAATTTGCCACATGAAGGTTAGAATGTGTTTGTGACTTTCACTCTCACTATCTTGCAATACTGTGAAATTTGTGAAATTTACGTAATCACTTCATCAAAGTGAAAATATTTTTAAAAAAGAATAGAACAGCTGGAATAAGACCTTGAGTTCAAATTTAGTATTACAATAATAATAATAATGTCTGTAAGGCAGTATCACATCCATAGGTGTAAATTACATGCATGAATCATTTCATCCTCATTCTGCTGCTCACTTCACTTCTCCTGTCACCCAGAAAAACACAGGCCACAAATTCTTCCAAGCAACTGCCAGACTTAGTCCAAGCAAAAGAGAAAAAGAAGCCAATTATGGATTTCATTGCTTCCACAACTCTCTTCTAGAGAAACGTAAGAGAGAGCATCCATTTTTTTTTAAAGAAAACTTCATTATATCCCAGGGATCTTTATCAAAATGAGCTTAGTGTAGGAGTTCCTCTGAAATTCAATATGAAAGGATTTTCAGAGAGCCTTGATATTTAGCCCACTTTAAAACAATTTCTTACTGCCTTACCTCTCCTTTGTTTAGACTGTTTCAAGTATCCTTGTCCTTATTGGTTTAGTAATTCATTTTAAAAGTAACTTTTCAGGTTTGAAATAGCTTTGTGAAAACATCTCATATTTCAGTCCCTGAAGACAAGGATCCCTTTAAGGTTTTGCCAGTTTACCAAGTCTGTATCACCCCCTCCCTTTTGCCCTACTCCCAAAGTAACTTTGAACTTTTAAAAGACCTTCATTTAGGGAATGGTGATTAACCCAAGGTTCTGAACCTGAGAGGGACAAAAATATATATATATTTGCCCAAGATGAAAGAAGTGTGATACATGCCATGGAGAAATGGAAATCTACACAGGAATCTAGAATCTCAGAAGGACACCCCAGCAACACATAACCAGGAAGGGAAGCTTTTCCCAGAGTCAAGACTGGCTACTGAATCTGCCTGGCTTACTGGTCTGTCTTTATTAACCACAGCCAGGCTGGGACTGCTTCCTGACTTCACTAGGGTGCAGGTTAGTATTATTCCCCCACACCATTGTTCTTTCAGAAAGGGACAGGAAAAGCCTAAGCATCTCTACAGTACCGAAGGACAGAAGTAAGGAGGGTTATGAAAAACAAAAATGACAGTTCTTTGGGATCAAGCAGAAAAGCACCATTTTACTGTTTGCTAGCAAGGGATCAGCTTCAATCAATTAATGATTTAATTGCCTATACTAATTAAGATAATGAACACCAGCAAGCCTATAACCAATTAGCTTTATCCAAACTTTCTACTTTGAGGATAAAACATTAAGAATTATTTTTTCATTTTTTTCTTCTGAGTTGCCATTAAAAAAAAGTATATGGGTATTTCACAGAACAAATTTCAAAGGATTTGATCCCACTCCACCTTAAGCAAAGCTACCATGATATTTAAATGGTTCTTTGTCAACAGTAGGTTGGAAAAAGCTGCATGGCAGGAGATATTTCAATTTGTATCAGAATTGCAGATTTCAAACCAAATTATTTCTGTCTTTAAAGATAGGAAAGTGTCCACTTGGTTACCTGGCTTCTGTGATGGTAAGTTACTTCAAAGAAAGTATGTAAGAATATAAAGCCTCTAAAATTTTACTAGACAGTAGCAATATGTTGTAATCACATTGCTCTTGGAGCAAAGCATTTCCTAAATTACTTAGCAATGTTTGTGTAAGAAAAGTAGAAAAACTGGAGTTGTGGTTCAAGTGGTAGAGCACTAGCCTTGTGTAAAAAGGCTCAGGAGCTGGGGAGAAATCCAATTAGTGTAATTCTTTAGAAAGGTTAAATCAAAGTTCCACAAAATAAATACGTGAACGAGGTGAGACAGGCTTAAAAAAATCAATGTTTATCCTACAAAAGTAAGAAAAGTAATTAAAGAGGTAAAGAAGGTTGGGTGAGAATATTGAAAGGGGTATCATTGGTTAAGATGCATTGCATTCATAAACTGCTTGCTAAATGGCATCTCCTTTGTACAAGTAAAGATAATAAAAGTCAAATAAAGGAAGTGTCATTGTGACTCTAGTGGTACAGTGCTAGCCTTGAGCTGAAGAGCTGCCCAGGCCCAGAGTTCAAGCCCCACGACCCACAAAAAAATTAAAAAAAGTAAAATAAAATAAAGAAGTAGAGACAAGGGAGTGGGAAGTGGGGCTAAAGAGGTGTGATCCATCTTCCCTATCTGCTTTTGAATTCAGTGTCTGAGGTCTCATTCCTTAACTGTATTAGGTATTCCTCCTAAATATTAAAAGAGAACCCACAAAAAGAAGATTCTATAATCCCTTTCATAAGCACTCCTCAAAGACCTAACCCCCTGAACACTAACTAGGCTCTACCTCCTAAAATAATCCAGCCTCCTCAAAACAGCACCACTGTCTAGCAACCAAATCTTTAAGACATAAATCTTTGGGAAACCCTTCAGATCCAAACAAGAGCCCACTCTTAGTAGAAAACTGAGTCATAATGCAGTGCCTTGTAAAGTGCCAGTAGTATTGAATTCTATTCACAAAGGAACATCACACATAACGGGAATGTAAACTTTTTCAACCACTCTGGAAAGCAGTGTGAAGGATTCCTCAAAAGATTAAACAAAGAGCTTCCCTATCACTCAGCAATCCCACTCTTGGGTACTTACCCAAACAATCACAAACAAGGTCATACTAAAGCTATCAGTACAACTATGTTTCATTGCAGTATGATTTACCATAGCTAAGATATGGAATCAATGCAAATGCCTCTCAGTAGATGAATGGATCAAGAAAATGTAATATATATATATATATATATATATATATATATTATATAACATATATATATATATATAAAATGAAATTCTATGTTTTTATCAGAAGGAACTGTATTGCCCATTTGTATGGAATGGAAAGACTTGGAAAAATTTATATGAAGTGAAGCAAGCCAGATCCAAAGAAACATAGGCTGCAATGGTTTCTCTCATTTGTGATAATTAGAATATGTTAGGATATTCTTAGCAGAGGATCACAATAGCTCAATAGCAATATGCATATGACCATATAAAATGATGGCTATTGAAATGAACTCTAAGAAATGGAAACAAGAGGTTTCTTGAGTGTACTCTTTGTGGTTATTTCTTTTTTCTTTGTTTTTAACCTCCCTTTGGTTTATTCCTTATTGTTGAGGTTTTTTTATTTCTTTTTTCTTTTCTTTTCTTTTAATTTTAACTTTATTGTCAAGATGATGTACACAGGAGTTACAGTAAAGTAGTAAGTACATTTCTTGTCAAACTCTGTACCTTTCCTTTTGTAAGTAAGTTTATCTGATTTGGGGAAGTGAAGAAGAATCACAGAAATGGGGGGACAAATGGTGAACCAGTACAACAGTAATACTCACTAGACACTGTGTTGGAAATAAAGAAATGTGCTCATTACCTAATTTATGTAACTGTAATCCCTCTGTACATCACCTTTACAATGAAAGAAAAGAAAAGGAGAGGCCATCTCAGCATCAAGCAAGAGATTCTGTATCTGAAAGCCTTCTGAAACACATCTGAATGAAAAGAGGATAACAGACCATAGAAAACAGATGCCTTGTATGAAATACACATCTGTCCTTTAAATGGTCTATCTGTTTACTGACAGCCTGTGTCATCTAGCATTACCTCCTACTTGTTAGAGTGGTTATTATTAAAAGGATAACAGAAAACAAATGCTGACAAATATGTGAATAAAACAAACTGATTTTTGTCCCCTATTGATGGAAATGTAACTTAGGATAGCCATCAAGCAAACTATGAATTTTGCTCAAAAAACTAAAGTTAGAAATAACATATAACCTAGCAGCTCGACTATGATATGTCCAAAGGAAGAGAATCAGAATGTTGAGGAAGTATCATCTTCCTAGGTTCATTTCAGCATCATTGATTATGGTCATTACATGTAATCCACCTAGTTGCCATGCATAAAGACAATGTAGTAATATGCACAATGGAACAGCTTTCAGCCATAAATGAATGAAATCCTTTCTTTGTGTAACAGAGATGTACCTGAAGAACATGAACCATACATTGAATACTATATGAATTGAATACTATATGAATTGAAGCCTATATGAGTAGAATATAAAAGAGTTTATCTCAAAGGAGAAGAGTAGAATGATGGCTGGTTCCTGGAGACTAGGATAGAGGGAAGAAGGTTTAGGGAGTTGTAGAAAAAAAAATGCAAAATTTCAGCTCAAGAGGAATAAACCCCAGAGTTTGATTGAAAAAGCATATGATTATTGTTACTAATATATTGTATATTGAAAAATGCTGACAGAAGTAAAATTCTTACAATAAAAGTAATTGTAAACAGGGTGCCAGTGGCTCACACCTGTAATCATAGCTACTCAGGAGGCTGAGATCTGAGAATCTCAATTCAAAGCCAGCCCTGACATGAAAGCCTTTGAGATTCCTTTCTCCAATAAATCACCAAAAATAAAAAGCTGAAAGTATAGCTGGAAGTGGCTTAAGTGGCAGAGCATTAGTCTTGAGCAATAAATCTCAGGGAGAGTACCCAGACCCTGCGTTCAATCTCTAGGACTAACACACACATTGCTCAGGAAAAAAATTACAAAGAACAATGCCCATGTTAATTAGCCTGATTTAACCATTCTACAATGTATCTATTTCAAAATACTATGTTGTATACAGAAAATATATGCGATATATAATTTTATCTTGTCAGTATAGAAATAAAAAAATAATTATAAAATGAAGTCCCAGGTTCTCTAAAGCAAAAATGTGTCTATGGTACAAAACAGAGGATTCAAAGAGGAAAAAGAAAGATGAGTCATAAAATTAGTTCAGCATGTTAAGAAAACACTGGGTAGGTAGCTTTACATTCAGCAAACAAAAGTAAATGATGGTAATACTGTGTGATTCAAAAATTTAACAGGTAAACAGTGAAGTCAGACTACCTGTACATAAATCCCTGTTTTACCAATGATGATGAATGAGCAAGAAATAACTAAGGACACATTACTAAAGCCCTCTGTAATTTATACTTGCTTTAACCCGGGATAACTAAGATTTCTAAAAAACAAAAAAAAAACAAAACAGCAGTGTGTTGTTGCTTAAATGAGCA
The DNA here is from genome assembly GCF_019054845.1 of Dipodomys spectabilis. Classification (NCBI taxonomy): domain Eukaryota; kingdom Metazoa; phylum Chordata; class Mammalia; order Rodentia; family Heteromyidae; genus Dipodomys; species Dipodomys spectabilis. The sequence goes on from NW_024870775.1 coordinate 21,026,702, forward strand.
CATGGCATGTGAGGCACAACATGGGCATATACCAAGCCCTTGATGAGGGATTGCTCTTTAGATCACTAATAGCAGAAAGGTGTTTTGTTTTGTTTTTTCTCAAGCAACTGTGAATAATACATGCTTCTGGGAATAAGTGGTAGTCTTATGGAGGAGAGCAGAACTGAAAATCTTAGCTTTTTACATTGTCCCCAAGGCAAATATGAATAGGTTGCTGTTAATTAGCAAACATCTTCATCAACTGATTAAAACCAAGTTTAGGGTTATGACAAAGAAAACCCAAAATCTTGGTACGTATTTTGAGGATTAAAACATACACCTCCCAAATAATATTTCTGGTAGGTTTAAACTTTCTGTACTCCTTATGTTTTCATGCAGTTAATACTTAGTGTGAAGATATCTTACTTCAGCATTAAATATCTAAAATACCCATTCATTAGGCATTAGGTGTCATCTCAATATTTAACTCGTAACAGATTAGTTAAATATCACTATAAGATATTGTAAGGCCTCACTACTACTAAAATATATAAGATAATATATTTCATCAGCAATGTAAGCTAATTGTCTCAGTAATTAACAAAACTCATTTGAGTCTAGTAACAGCTTATTCAAACATATAATTATACTATATAACTAACAAGTACTGCTTTTAATCAAATATATAATTATTAAAGTAGTCTTGAGGGATATAATTGGCATATTATGAATATTACTATCATGACTACTTAAATCTCCATAAATGCACCTTTTAAAAGGGTTTGGTTTAATTAGCATACAGTAACTCTTCTTCAAATGAAATTACATCCTTAAGAGAAGCAACTAATTTGCAGCATAATCTTATATCGCCTAAATATAATTACTCAACCTTGCCATGTACAAATGATTAAAAAAATTAGCAAGCTTATTTACCAAAAATACAAAGACCCCATGTCTCCTAACTATAGTTCTACTGATTACACATCAGGACAACCTGAGAACTTTTATAAAACCATTAGCCAGACTCCCCTACATACATTCTCACACAACTGGTAGGGAGTGGTGGTCCCTAGCATCTCTGTTTATGTGTTCTTGAAAGTGCCTAATAGATCATTCTATTTTTCTCAGTCCATATGAGTGAATTGCAGGTTTATTCCTAATTGCTGGGAGGAAAAAAATGAAATGGAAGAATATATATGCTTATGTGTATGTATATAGTGTATATAAGTTTCAATGTAGTGTTATTCAAGCAACAGTCTTCAGACTCATGCTACATTGTAGATGAATCTTAAATGCAATCTGTCAAGTGAAAGAAGCAGACCCCAAAGCATGCTTATGTTGAGGTAGCCTGACTGAGTTTCTGGGGCCTAGGAACTGCTACCTATGTAATGGTGTCTACATAACTCCATGAAGATAACCAAAAACCAAAGAATGGTACACCACAAAGAATGGATTTATCGAGCTGAGAAGGTGGCTCACCTAGAGTGCTTGTCTTGCATGCATGAGGCCCTGGGTTCGATTCCTTTGCACCACATAAGTAGAAAAAGCCAGAAGTGGTGCTGTGGCTCAAGTGGCAGAGTGCTAGCCTTGCGCTGAAGAGCTCAGGGACAGCACCCAAGCCCAGAGTTCAGGCCCCATGACTGACAAAAAAAAAAGAATGTATTTATCATATATGAATATTTAAAAGTTACCTATGCAGTGAGGGAGAGGTAGACAGGATACAGACAGAAACAAATGAATCTGTCTTACAAATGTATCACATAGGAATTGTTGGGAAAAAGCTGTCTTTAAGTTATTTAGAAAGGAGAACTTTGACTAGATATAAAAGGGCTTAAAATAACATACAGGAGGAGGATTTTCAGGTTCTGAATGGTAGGCAGGTGGCAGTACAAAAAATGATTTGTCATTTCTCTAACACACGTTCTCATTTTATTCTTTATTATTTGTGTGGCTATTTAATAATGCATGCCATTTTACTTTAAAATCTGAATGGTTTAAATAAAACCTTTTACCTTTTTTTTTTTTATTTGCCGATTCCTAGGGCTTGAATTTGGACCTAGGTGCTGTCCCTAAGCCTCTTTGTGCTTAAGGCTAGCACTCTAGCCACAGAATCATTTCTGGCTTTTTCTGAGTAGTTTATTGAAGATAAGAGTAGCATGGACTTTCCTGCCCAAGCTGGATTTGAACCATGATCCTCAGATCTCAGCCTCCTGAATAACTAGGATTATAGGACTGAGCTACTGACACTCGCACTTTGACATTTTTATTCATTGTATTGTTTAGGTTTTTTGGACAGAAACTGTACCAAGAGGGAATGAAAAGACTTCCTGAAGTGTGAAAAGAAAGAAGACAAATTGCTTTATGAGTCCTAAACAATGCTCATCACCAAAAAAAAAAAAAAAAAAAAAAGACAAAACAAAAAAAACAGTAAGTGAACTGAAACTACAGCAGTTTGAGGGGTATCCCTAGTAAGATCTACCCTGCCAGATATTTTCAGGTTAGGAAGATGTAACTAAACCGAAACAGTATTGATTCTGTAGTTTGTCAAAAATCTCAAAATAAATGCGTTCTTAGAAACACAGCGGTATAGTTTGCATTTCTAGAATAAAACCTTAGAGGAATTTGAACGGCTTAAAATTAAAACTTAAAGCAAACACAAAAGAAAAGCAATTCTTCCTTGCATAACTAATTGTCCACTGTCAAATCTCCAGGTTAAAGCAAACATGCAATTTGAGCTTCATAATTTGGTTTGGTTTGTTGTTAAACTGAATCCCTGTTTTATCCATCTGAAATCTCTACCCACTGACACATTGGCCTACTCAGGGAATTAAAAACTCTGACCACTGGTCACTGTTGGGAACACAGTGTCTCAATAATGGGTTTTATATCTGTTTATCATATGAAAATCCTAGAAGCCCCTGTAGGGGAAACTTACTATTTACCTTAAATTACCAGATTAAGCAAATACTGGAAGAACAAGTAAATGGACCACTCACTAAAGAATATAGCTACAATATGTTCTTTCTCGTGAAATTTGCTTTGAGTACATGGAAATCTGTCTCTTAGAGTAAGTCATTTGTGTCTTAATTGTCATTAGGAACAATGATACACTTCCCAAATATATCATATAACCCAAATATAATTATCTTCACTACCTCCTTTAGTAACTGCCTGTTTCTTATTGCTATATTTGTCATAAACTAATTTTTCTACCTATATGCTCTTAAATCCACTCATCACCAATCAATCCTTTAAATATTCTTTAGGCTCTCGTCAGACCTCCTAGAAGCCTGACCTCTCTGATAGTTTCTCTCCAAAAGGAGAGAGCCTTCTTCTGCACTGCATTCCTCTCCTAACCATGGCTCCAATCATTCTCCAATCATTCCTATAATTTGGTAGTCTACTATTCGAATGTCTTTGAACAATGTCCTTCCTACCTGGAATATGCCTATCCTTTGGCTAACTTTCCAACCACTACAAATCCTTCCTTGTCACCTTCTCAGTGAAGCCTACCCTAAACCATCCAATTTCAAATCACACACACACACACACACACACACACACACATGTACAAACACAGAATCAGGATTACCCTATTCTGGGCATGATCTCCCTTATCATGTAACTCATCTGAATGCATAATGTACGTCATTATTTAAAATGAAGTAAGGAGGTCAGGTCTGGCCAGCACCATACTGGACACATGGTGGATTATAGGTCTGGCATCTTGTCTTCATGCTGGGAAAAGTAACCCCCCACCCATTACCTGCCTCCCAGGTAATGGGTGTGCCCTGACCCCTGGAGTCAGGGGCAGGCACTTGGCCAATAGGTTACTGAATCTGTCAGTCCAGTGCCTGGCACTGGTAATTTCCTGAGGTTCAGCCCTCGGTCCCAACCTATTTAGGCTCAGACCAGCCTAGCCACCAGAACTCCATGCCTCACATGTCTCCATGATCATGTCCTGTGTCCTGTCTCCTGGCTCGTCTCCAGTCATCATGGAGTCCCAATTCAGCTTTCCATTGGAGCTAAACTGGCTTGTTGGTATTGTTCTTGTTATTTCTTTCCTCTTTAGCATGTTTCCTAGCTGTATTACATGTATTTGCGTTCTGCAGGCCTTTGTAACAACCGGCGGCCTGCAGCCTGTTAACTGTATAATAAAGACTCCAATATTCTATATTTTAAAATGTGGCTTCTGGGATGATTTATCTTACAACGATAACTTCATTGTATACTGTATTTATTGTCTCATCTCATGGTTTCAAACTCATTAGAATGTGGCATTCACACATGTGATTTTTTTTTCTTTTTGTTCTGTTCTTAGTAAGTCTTCATATAACTTATATCATATATATATATATATACATACAGTTATCACATAAATGACATATATCTTGATATATATTAAAAAGCTGAGGATGGAGGGAAAAATCACTAAAATGAATTAATTATGTAAGAACTATGCACAACAAAATACTTGTACTTCTAGAAAAAAATATTACTTCATGCAATCAAAAATGTTGAGAACCCAGACCCAGAGTTCAAGACCTACCACCAAAAAAAAAAAAAAAAAATTGAAAAGTTAAACTTATTTAAGACCCTGAACTCAGGTATTTTTATTTGAAAACTAATGCTTTTTTATACCATACCATATTTTTGAGTGTAATTATAACACACACATATATAGCAATATCTATTATGCATGTGTGCATATATATTGATATTTATATTGACATACACACGCATAAACATACACATACACACAATAAACCCTCAGGGCATCTCAGTGTAACAGAGAGAAATAGAAATTGATATTTCCAATGAAAGTCATTCCAATGGTCAAGCAACAGTCAGGCTTCATAAAGTGTGTTTCATACTGAGAAATGCAAAATATACTCTACAGAAAATTCCATGAAAATGGATTGAACCAGAAGTCATAGCACCAAATCTTCACTCTCAGCCAGTCTGAAAGTCATCTTCACAGATACGTTGTATTAGCCAGATATTAATGTATGAGTAAATTTGTCTCCACCCAGCTGCTCACTTGAGCTGTGTGTGCCCTTCTGAGCCTTTGAAATGCTAATTAACTGGCTCAACAACTGTTCAACTACTCTTTAGCCTTAAGTGTTAGAAGGCTTCACATTGGGCAGCCAGAGCAGCCGGTGAAAGAAACCCGGCTCCTGCAGGTAGGGAACTCCATGGGAACAGATCCTATCAGAAAGAAGGACAGGAAGCCTGAGCCCCAGCCTTGATTGATCAGAGGCCACCTGAGGTCTTTAAACCTCAAATTATTAGAATACACACGGCAAACTAAAGGGTTTCAGTGAATAATTCATCTCCCCAAATTCACACTCACCTCAAGTATCTGTATAGTTTCTATTAAGTAGTCTGAATTCCTCCTGCTGTGTATGTTAATGTGAGAAGGCAAGTAATGGAATCCATTCACTTGCCCAAACATATTTAGCCCAGATGTTGGCTTCTGGTGTTTTGTTACAATTATCTGCTAGTGTTGATTACTGAAAACACTGGAAATGAAGGAAATTGGTAGATTTTATTCATTTCAATTCCACAAATCTTCAGAGTTCCTATGTAGAGAATGGAAATGTGTGGTCCTAGATATTCATCCAAAAGATTTACTTCCTTCAGTCTCAGTGTTATTCTTACTTAATAACTGAGATTGTTTCACAAATAAATACAGACTTTAAACTTGTCTGGATAAATCAGTAGATCTAGGACTGCAAAAGCAAAAGCAGGATGCTTCTGTTCATCCATGAGACTCAGCACAGAATTTTCAAAGACTTGAAACTGCTTGCTTTAAATCCAAATTGTATTTGCCTGGTAGGCATTTCAATTTGCTGTGTGCTGCAACTGTGTGTGTGTGTGTGTGTGTGTGTGTGTGTGTGTGTGTGTGTGTGTGTGTGTGTGTGTGTGTGTGTGTACACTGGGGCTAGTACTCAGAGCCTGAGTACTATCTTTTAGCTTTTTTAACTCAAGGTTGCATTTTATTATTTGAGGCACAACTCTACTTCTGACTTTTCTGGTGGTGAATTAGAGACAAGAGTCTCCCAGATTTTCCTGCCCAGATGGCATTGAACCTCGATCCTCAGATCTCAGCATCCTGAGTAGCTTGGATTACAGGCATTAACCACCAAATGTAGCTCAAGTTTGGATACATTTTAATACCTAGGTTGGGGAAAGAGGTGGAATCTAAGATAAATGAATAAACTTTAACAAGGGAAGTGAGAATTTTAAACAATACATATAGAGGCACTTATGACAGTAACAGTAACTTGTAGCCCTAGGAATGTCTATCAAGTGTACCTGGGTGGATGCAGGAGTGGAAGAGAAATTCAAACAGCAGTTTGCTCTCCATTAGCTACTTCTCATCCTGTCTGGCTTTGCTGTCTACAATTTATCTAGTACTTACAAAGTTCAGCACATCATTCATTCCTGCAGATTCCTCCTATACCAGATCTGTATATACTCTGTCTTTATTTTGCAACCACAATCCCAGTTCTGGTTTGCATGACTTTTATCCTATTTGATCTTACATCCATCTCCAAAGGTATCTCCCACACTCTGTTGTAAGGTAAATCATCCCAGAAGCCACATTTTAAAATATAGAATATTGGAATCTTTATTATATAGATAACAGGCTGTAGCCTGCCAATTGTTACAAAGGACTGCAGCATGCAAATACACATAACACAGCAAAGAAACATGCTAAAGAGGAAAAAAATAACAAACACCAACACCAACAAGCCAATTCAGCTCCAATGAGAGCCGAATTGGGCCTCCATGATGACTGGAGACAGCCAGAAGACAGGACACAGGACACGATCACGGAGACACACGTGGCATGGAGGCCTGATGGCTAGATTAGTCACAGGCTCAGTCCCAGGCACTAGACTGACAGATTCAGTAACCCATCAGCCATGTGCCTGCTCCTGCCTCCTGGGGTCCAGGCACACCCATTACCTGGGAGGCAGATGGTGGGGAGGGGGGGTGACACTGAGTGTCACTGGGAACAGGTCTCTGGACAAATTTAGGAAAATGTTAACAGGAGTGAAAGAGACAACAACATTAGCAAAGGGGCTTCAAACTTGCTTCGGAGATCATTGACTCAAACTGATGACACACTGTCAGCACTTGGGGGCCAAACACAGATATCAGACACCACACAGACCAATTGAATCAAAATATGTGAAGAGAAAGACCAAGCAAAACATTTAAACTGGGGTCCAATTTGCAGTTTCAGTTGGCCACTGACAGTCGTGTGCATCAACGACAGTTGAGTTGAAGTAAGGAGGCCAGGTGTGGCCCGCGCCATATTGGCCAGAGATCTGTTTCCGGTGACACTCAGTGCATATGGCTACTACTGCACTTAAGTCCTCATGTAATAATTTTCTCTTTATTGCCTCCTTTGGAATCTGAGACAACTGATTTAGCAGCCCCCTCTTCCGTCCACTTTCAATGCCTGGGACATGGTGTGAACAAAACAAAACATGGAGGGAGACAATGGAAAGCCATCTTCTTGAAATGGTAAGACTGGAAAGGCAAAGCTTCGAAAGAGGAATGACATTAGAGAACTTTGGCAAAGTTGAAAAAACAGAAAGCAATCTGTGGGCTTAAAAAAAAAATGCTGTTGATTGTATGATGTGAAATCTTCTCTTACACTACAAAGAAGAGTGGAATGGCCTAAGAAAACAGACCAAAGGAAAGTAAGCCAATTTATCCCCTGCCAATGGTAGTGTCAGGTTTCTTCGTTAAACTGAAAACTCTCAAGAGAAAATAGATCCCAGAAAACAAGTAATTGTTTTATTACAATTATTATAATGCTCCTCCTGTTTCTCTCACAGCAAATCAGAGCAACTAAAATGAAAAAGAAAAGACTTATGTGTTTTGCAATTGCTAAATGATCTTTTTATATCCTTTTGCTGATGTAGTTTTGATCATTTCACAAACAGTAGTTCTCTACTGGGGTTTGTCTACTCATTGCAAATGATTCACTCCCACCATGAGCTTTTAGTCTTTCCTTTGAGATTTTTTTTTTACTCCAGTTACATAGACTTAAGCATTAGTCATTTTCCTTCCTATCCAGCCAAGATTTTTGTTTAATCTAATTAGCCCTCCTCCTTCTCACAATTCCAAAAGACCTCAATCCTTAGGAGACTATAGTTATGTCCTTCATCCATCTGTACAAACTTGTCTCCTACCAGCTACCAGGACAAAATAACAGTAGTCAGTTCTTTAAATTTCCACATCTGAGTCAAGGATTCCAATTGCAATACATGAAAAACCAACTCCTCACCACCCCAGGTCCCGTAATCACTTTGCAATTTATAGACATGATGCAGTCCAAGTGTTATTTCAGAGCATCTGCTCAAGATCAATGGTGCTTTCTCCTTAAGAGTTTCATTGTGCTTTTGATTTATAAGCACTGAAATGCTAAGCAAACATCTATATCAGAAATACCCAGGATGTGATCAAATTCACCATGAAGTTTTCGGCTTTGGCTTGCCTTTATGAAGACAATATCAGGCTTCGATACCCATGATTACCAAGTGTTCCTTTACAAAGCCCCACAACATTCTGGACAAATGGAGCACTTTCCAGAATTCCCTACCCCCAACATTCAAGACGCTTACAGTTCCAAATGCCAGGCACACAATGCAAAAGAAACATCCCACCACTGATAAATTATTCATTTTTCAAGAATTTGCAATTTGAAGTGGCACTAACAGCCCAATACCCAAAGGACCCTGAAATACATAAAACACAGTAACATTCAAAGCTTTTTTTTTTTTTTGCGAGATTCTAAAGGTGAAGCACTGTTAAACATCATTATTTATCAAGAGATATGATCCTTGAACTTAGTTCCTCTAATCAGTTCCTGATAAAGTTCCTAACAAAGCAGCCAGCTAAAGAAGATTACTCAAGTTCTCTCTTCCTGGAACTAATCTCACCAGGTTCAAGGAGGTCCTCTGCTGCATCCCCGAACTCCCAGTTCCAGGCATGGAAAGGGTTTGTAGTAAATGAAGGTGAGAAGCAGAGGCTGATAAACTTTGACCTCTGGACAAAATCTGACCCACTGCATCTGTTTTCAAATAGCATTTTACTGGAATCTAGCCACACATAATACTTACTATGTAGCTGCTATATTTTTCCCTCTCTGTCTCTGTCTCTGTCTGTCTCTGTCTGTCTGTCTGTCTGTCTGTCTCTCTCTCTCTCTCTCTCTCTCTCTTTCTCCTCTTTCTCTGGCTCACTACAAGGGCAGAGTTAAATGTTAAATATCCATAGAGAGACCCTATGACACACAAAGCTTAAAATATTTAGCATCTCATCCTTTTCAAAACCATTTGTGGCCCTCTAGTCAAAGGGCGTAAAAATATGAAAAGCTTTCAGAACGATAGCCCTAAGCAAAGCTTTAACTCATGTCCACTGATGTGTTGACTTACTCCCCCAAAAAGGGTCTGTGTTTAGTAGTATCTAGAACATCAATTGTGCTTTAGTTTCCGGGGGAGAAAGAAGGTTAAAAAACAAAAATCAAACCTATGATGGCATCTCAAGCTTGAAGGGATATAATTCCATGGTAGCAGATTACCACATATTCCAATTGTTTATAACTGAGGCCAGAATGAGCATATACCATTTTATTATTGACCAGATAGGGAACCAACAGTTTCATGTGATGGAGAATATGAGTGCATGTATTTTGTTTTATTTTTTATTTTTTTTTTGTTTGTTTGTTTTTATTTTTGGAATTTTTATTGTGATTTATTTTTTATTTTTATTTATTTTTATTTTTTTTTATTGTAAAGATACTATACAGAGGGTTACAGTTATATGAGTGAGGTAATGAGTACACTTCCTCTTGAACATTGTTACCCCCTCCATTGTTTTCCCCCTACCATCCCCTCCCTCCCTCCCTTCCCTGAGGTTCTTTTTTTTTTTTTTTTTTGATTGTGATTAAGTGATTACCTAATTTCAAAGTCACAAGTTCATTCTAACTTCCCTGGAGCAAATTGTGTACCACAGTCTGTAATATATAACAGTGTTCACATGTTATATACCATATTTGTGATCAGCAGCATGGGGATATTTAGTAGTGGTTCAACCAGATGAGCAGGAGTTCTTTGTTTCTTAAGTCCTGTTAGTTTTGTCGTATCACCTAACATTTTGGATTTAGCATCAACTTATCAGGGAGACCATGTACCATTTGTCTCTTCGTTCTTGGCTTACCTCGCTCAACATGATTCCTTCTAGCTCCATCCATTTCCCTGCAAATGCCATTATTTTGTCATTTCTAATGGCTGCATAATATTCCATTGTGTATAGATACCACAATTTTTGGATCCATTCATCTGTGGTGGGGCATCTAGGTTATTTCCATATCCTAGCTATTGCGAACAGTGCTGCAATAAACATGGAGGTGCACGTGTCCTTGTATATTAGTTCCTGTTGTTCAGGGTAGATGCCTAGAAGTGGTATGACTGGGTCGTAAGGGAGATCAATCTTTAGCTTTCTAAGGACCCTCCAGACTGCTTTCCAAAGTGGTTGTATAAGTGTACATTCCCACCAGCAGTGTAATAGAGTTCCTCTTTCTCCACATCCCCTCCAGCATTTGTCGTTGGCTGATTTGTGGATGTGGGACATTCTGACTGGGGTGAGGTGGTATCTCAGGGTTGTCTTTATTTGCATTTCCTTCACCACCAGGGATGATGAACATTTCCTCATGTGTTTCTTTGCCATTTTTATTTCTTCATTTGAGAAGTCCCTCTTTAGTTCCCTTGCCCATTTAGTAATTGGTTTGTTAGGTTTGGGAGGGATTAGTTTCTTGAGTTCCCTGTATATACAGGATGTTAACCCCTTGTCTGATATATTGCTGGTAAATATTTTTTCCCAATTAGTTGGTCTTTCTAGATTAGTTGCGATAGATTTAGCTGTGCAGAAGCTTTTTATTTTAAGGTAGTCCCATTTGTCGAGTCTCTCTCCAACTTGTTGTGACCCTGGGACTCTGTTTGTTTGTTTTTGCTGGTCCTGGTATTTGAATTTTGGGCCTGGGCGCTGTCCCTGAGCTTTGGTGCTCAAGGCTAGCAACTCTACCACTCAAGCCACAGTTCCACTTTTGTAATTAATTAGAGACAAGAATTTCACAGACTTTCCTGCCTGAGCTAGCTTCAAACTGTGATCCTCAGATCTCAGCCTCCTAAATCGCTAGGATTACAGGAGTGAGCCAGGCTCTGATTGCATCTTAATGACCAAACTGTAAAATAATTTGGCCATGGTTTGGATTGACAGAGATGAAAAGATGGCATCTTAATTATGATGAAATCTTAAAAGCCTATCTTACCGTTGGCAAATCAGAGAATCAAATCAGAGGAAAACTTGAAATTTTCCAAACTGATAGTATATGTTTTTTCTTTTTATTTACTTGAGATTGGACAGAACCCAACTAAACATCATTCAATGATTCTCCAGTCTTTGTGCATTGCCTAATTTGTGTAGAAGCTCTAATAATTCCTTCATGACTACTCCATAAACTTTCCTCATGACTGTCAAATGGCCCTTACCATGATAATGGTCCTAGGTTATTTTGGGGCTTGATACCTGGGTAGGATCGCTTTGCCCCTTTGTCAATGGTTCTGGCTGAATTCTGCTCTTCTTAGCAATACTGTCTCTTCTCTGCACAACAGAGCTGAGTTCTATGGGCCTATCCATTTGCTTCCCAGCTTTTTATTGTAAGTAGGTTGTCTGCTCTGCTCCTTGGTTTCTTTGAAAATCAAAATGAATTCAAGGATAAACAAACTTGTCTATTGCCTACTCTTATTCATCAATGAATGAGGTTATACCCTATACTGTGTTTATAAGGCTGGTCAAGGTGTCATTCCAGCTATGCTATGCAGAAGGCATAGGAGGACAAAGGTCAGAAGCTACTCCAAGCAAAAGACATGAGGTCATGTCTGAAAATTAATTAAAGCAAAAGGGACTGGAGACATGGGACAAGGATTAGAATACCCACCCAGCAAGTGAAAATTCCCCATTATTGCCAAAGAACAAAAGTTCAATGTGCTTAAACAATTATTCAAGGTGAATGTATTATCAGGACCATTGAAACAGGATAAAACTGATTTCATTGTGAAGATAAAAGCATCTAATAACATAATTACATGAATATACCATAAAATACATAATTTGTGCAACAACGGCTAATGCTCATGTGTACAACAAAGCCCTAAGGACTTAGTTAACTTAAAATTATGAGGTTGTTTTATTGTTTTATTTTTTGTTTTGTTTTGTGTGTGCATACTGTTTGCACTTATTTCTTTTCTCTTTTGTTTTTTTCCTTCTGATTTATTCCCTGTGGTCACTGTTTTTGATTTCTGCACCCTTTGTCTTGTATATACATTTACCTGATTTGGGGAAGGGAAAGAGAATCACAGAAATGGTGGCACAAAGGATGAACCAACACAACAGCAATACTCACTAGACACTATGTTGGAAATGAACTTTACAAGTCAGGGGGCAGAAGGGGAGGTGGGGAAGGAAAGCAAGAGAAAATGGGGTAACACTGTTTGAAAAGAAATGTACTCATTGTAACCCCTCTGTACATCTCCTTTACAATGAAAAATAGAAATAAGTAACTAAATGAAAGTAAATTGCACTAGTTAACTAATATTCATGACAATCTTGTACTTATGACCCAAACCTCAAAACAACAAAACTGAGATGAGAAGAGGTAGGCAATCTGCCTTGGATTTTACACAGAGTACAAAAGAGCTGTGGTGTATCTTATTTAAAGAACCTGGGAACCTAGGACAGGTCTCCATTATTTTTATGAAAGTTCTCCCTTTTTTTCTTATGTATAAAAGATAGGATAGTATCTATCTCTCTGAACCACTGCCCAACACTCTGTTCTAAACTTCTTTGGTCAACAGGAGGGATTTTTGCCTCCAGGAAATTTGCTTCTAGGCATTTGGTTGTCACCTGGAAGGTAAAGTGCTTTGGGTGAGAAACCAGAAGAGCTGTTGCCAATGACAATAATTTGGACAGCCTGGCACAACAAAGAATTCATCAATAATCACAAGCCTGAGAAACCCTGCCCTAGGACTGCTGGAAGCCGAGAGCTTTCTCCAGGAGCTCAGCATCTAATTTAGAATGTAGAAATCTATACTATGATAGTGTTTGGTTTGTTTTATTTTCCTGGCTGCTTCTCTTAGGTGTATTCTGCTCAATTCTTTGTTCTGACAAGTATTTCAATAGGTTAAAATGCTAGAAAGTTTAATTTCTGCAGACATCAGGTACACTATGTATATGGAATAAAAATCCTGTGTATCAGCTGCTCACAGTAGCCCAGATTCAGGCTTTCTGCTAAACTCACAGGAGCCTTTAAGAGCCATAAACACCTGCAAAGGGTCAGAAGAACTGAAACAAAACAAAACAAAACAAAAAAACTGCAGTAAGTAAGCAGAGGAGCCAGAATTGAAGCCAAATTTCCTCACCAACTGTATGTACTCTGTTGGAGAAAATACTTTTTCTCTTTTTAATGCCAGTCTCAGGGCTTAAACTCTTGTTGTTGTTGTTGTTGTTGTTTTTCTCTCACTTAAGGCCAGACTTCTACTACTTGAGGCACACCTCCACCTCTGGATATTTTTGTTGGTTAGCTGGAGATAGGAATCTGCAGATTTGTCAAATGAAGATTTTCTGCTCTAAGTCTCCTACATAGTTAGGATTGTCACTGGTACATGGTATATAACATGTTTTAATAATTATTTTATGTATTACTCTCTATTCCAATTGGGCTAAAATTAAATCCAAATATGTTAAACCACATAAGTAATGAATCATCCCCTCCCCCGCACCGGCCCTAGACAAAAGAGGACACTTGTGATTGAAAATTTTTCATCTACATAGGGACTCAAACCTACAAATCACATAGGAATCGTATTGGTATAATTTTCACTAAATGGAAACATATAGAGAAAAGACTCATTAAAGTTGTTTTCTTCTCTGAAATTCTATGTTGATTCCCACCCTCCAATTACAGCTCTACTTTACAAATGTTCTTCTTCTTTTTAGTACTCAACAGCAATGGTTATTGATGAAGGGAAATATAGACTTAATTACATGTTTCCAATGGAAAACTATGATCTGCTTTTTAAAGAACAAAACTGGCCAGAGACAAAGAGCTAAAAGCAGACATTCTGCTTTTGTTAAATAAAGGCTTTTGTTCCAAGTCTATATTGGCTAGTACAAAGGAAATTTCAGCTAAGCTGTTTAGACAATGAGTTTATAACCTGATCAAATAGTTGTCCCAAACTTTCAACACATTGTTGTAAAAATAATACTTATTTTGTTCCATACAGGATAACAGTACCCATTTCAAGTTTGACAAATAGATATTCCAAGATATATCTGTTTCTTTATATAGGTTCTAATATCTGGTACAGTAGTCCAAAGTCCTGGAAGACCTTGTGGGCCAGGAGATCAAACCCCTCCCTGTCTTCTTCCTGACTCTCTTCTCTGCCTCTACTCACCTGTAATAACACGGGCTCCACGTTGCTCTTTAGACTCGTAGGCTCCTTCTTGCCCGAGGGCTTTTGCCATTCACTTTTTCATAACTGGGCCCTTCCCATTATTCTGCTGAACTGTTGTATCTCACTCAAAACATTTTTCTTTTTTTTTGGGGGGGGGGGTGGGGGGGTCCAGTCGTGGGGCCTGAACTCTGTGCTTGGGTGCTGTCCCTCAGCTCTTCAGCTCAAGGCGAGAGCTCTACCACGTGAGCCACAACGCCACTTCCAGTTTTCTAGTGATTTATTGGAGATAAGAGTCTCATGGACTTTCCTGCCTGGGCTGGCTTTGAACCACGATCCTCAGATCTCAGCCTCCTGAGTAGCTAGGATTACAGGCATGAGCCACCCGCGCCTGGCAGGGTTATCACTTTTAAATTAAATGTTGTGAGTGAAGTTCACATGTGAAAGATAAATATGACCATTATGAGGGCTTAGTATCAACTTGATTTAAAGTATGAAAGACCTTTGTAGTGATAAATAGTAGCATTTTGTTTTTATTCTCATTTATTCACCTTAAACATTTATTTTACAAGAATAAAAGTATCTAAGAAAGAGAGAAAAGCTACAGGACTGTATGCAAAAGGTTTACTCTATTTTCTATACTTTTAGCTCAAAAGTAATGTACTAAGTGTTCTTTTATTAAATGGAAGTTTTTAGGGCCAGGAATCTTCTCGCTTTTTCTCATCACTGTATTACCTTTAGTAATCTCAATGGCTAGCACAAGAAGTATGTCTAATAAGCATTTATAAAAGGAGTTCTGAAATACATGATGTCATTAGGAATCATTAGAAACATAAATGTAGGTAACAATACATATTTACATTTTAAAAGGTTCTGTTCAAGTCACAAAGTTAATGGGATAATAAATGCCAACAGAAATCTAAATATAAGTGCTTCAAATTTGAAAATGATGCAAACTAATGAGCAAAGACCATAATAGCAAATAACAGTGAAAATTTAATCCTATTATTCAAAATGGTTTACAAGGGATTCTTTATTTAATCTTCATGATAAGCACATCAAGGATAAGTTATTTTTAATCTTTATTTTAAAGATGAGAGAGCGACAGAGATTGGAAACTTGTCTGAAGTTAGTTAACATAAAGCAAAAGCAAGATCTGAACACACACCTCACATTTCATGATTTATATTCTCCTATGTAACTGCAGGGAGATAAAGTCTGAGAATATCACTTGAGAGAGTCTTAAAATCTAAGCTGTTCGTTCTGAAGATGGGAAACAAAATTGTTCAGAACGTTTACATCTTTGTCACTTTTAACAAAACATTTCATGCAGCAATCAAACAAACATAGACACACATACACATACATGCACACATGTGCAAATGGAGACATGCATATGCACAATGGAACAGCTAAATCTAGACTAAGCCAAGAAGAAGAAAAAGAAAAAAAAAACAAAAT
The DNA here is from genome assembly GCF_019054845.1 of Dipodomys spectabilis. Lineage (NCBI taxonomy): Eukaryota > Metazoa > Chordata > Mammalia > Rodentia > Heteromyidae > Dipodomys > Dipodomys spectabilis. The sequence goes on from NW_024870775.1 coordinate 21,042,673, forward strand.
TATAGATCATAGAACTTCTACTCAGTCTGTGAAACATTTCTTTGCAAGTCTGGATGCTGTCTTGGAGTTTCTGAATTCACTGAAATACTCATATGGATAGGATGAGAAGTGGTTTTTAAACAAATCAAGATTATTATAAATGAATTAGGCAAATATAGCTCCATTCTGAAATCTTAGGGCCCCCTCACAATTAGTGATCAGAAGTGACAATATAGTCAAACTTCTGGTTTTTCTTCCTTTAAAAAATTTTTTTTAGCAAATCCTGCTACACTTGATAAAACACATTGATGTGTCCACATGTGCAGGTTTTGTGACATAATCTTAACCTTGCTAGGTAGCTTCAGCTCTGCAGGGAGTAATTAATTCAGAAAGGCATAGAAACTCTACAATAGAGCTAACGGATCAGCAAAATAGCTGGAATATTTTCCTTGCTGCCAACAGCTGGATGTTGCTAATTTAGCTACTTCAAAATGAAGGGAGGAAGGAGAGAAAAGCTATGTTTTTATTTCACCACACTGTTTTTGATTCAGAGAAAAGGGGGATCAAGTAAGATTTTAATAAACATGGTAAATACACAGGCTCTCCTTGCTCTCCTAAATAAACACTTCTTACCCTTAACTGACCTGATGAAATAAAAAACGTTAATTTTAGGTTGTACATCCTCTAACCAAATAACTGGAGTAAATATTATGTTTTGCTTTCTTATATAGCTTGAGATAGGATGCATACTGTAAACAGTTTAACCACTTAAAGTGTTTAATGAAACAAGATTAATAGGGTTACAATTATTTTTATTACAGAAATGGCGCTGTAGCTCAAGTGGTAGAGCTGAAGAGCTGAGGGACAGCACTCAAGCCCAGAGTTCAAGCCCCACAACCGACAAAAAACAAAAACAACAACAACGATTATTTTTATTACTCCAATCCAACACAACATTTTTCATTATCTCAATCAATTTGTCCTTTAAAAGATGGCTTAATGGTGAGAGTAAGAGAGGAAACATTCATAAATGTAAGTATTATGCCCACCTTTGGTCCTCAGCTCCACCCAGACCTGTAATGGTGGCTCATTACAAGGGAGGATGAATAATGGGACTGGGACAAAAAGGCAAAAGGGTGTCTCTAGGGTCTTTGGGGGAAGTGGGTTGGGGAGAGCATAATGGACTGGTTGGGAGTACCAGTCAGAGGTTACCATAAATACAAATAGCAGGTAACAAAGGCAAGACTGTTAACTTTCTGTCCAGTTAGAAGGTCAACAGGTATGGACATTAGGTGGCAAGCACCTATTTCTCTTGATCTCCTAGCTCTGATTAACTTTGAAAGGGTAAGCGTAAAGTAACTCCATTTAGGATGTCCTCTCCTCTACTCCTCTCCATGGTTTTCCATTGTCAGGACTGACTTTGTCCTGGGGGAGGGGGGGGGATCTCAGCATCCATTGCTGGGATAGGTTGTCGAGGTTGGCATGTACCGGGTTTGGACTCAAGGCCTGGGCAATGTCCCTGAGCACTTCTGCTCAAGGCTAGTGCTCTACCACTTAAGAGTCACAATGCCACTTTTAGTCTTCAGTTGGATACTCAGAGGTTTACTAGAAGAGCCATATTTCCCCGAGAGGGAGCACATAGCACCTGTCCCTGTCTCAGTAGCTGCCCCCTGGGGGCAGGAAGTGAGGTAGGGGGAGCTCAGATGGGTCTGGGTGGAGAGAGGGAGAGGCCAGCTGTATGGTGGGAACTCCAGGGCTGAGAGGAGCTCAGGTCTGGGTGGAGCTGAGGACCAAAGGTGGGCATTATGCTTACAATAACCTAAAAGGAAAAAGTATTCATTGAGACATGAAAGTCTGTGGTGTTAACTTTATTTGCTTACTAGAGGAGTGTAAATTTTATTAACACAAGAAAGGCATCCTCTCCATTCCTAACTTCATTTAGGAAGCTTTCCCACTAGTCTCTAAAAATGCAAAAAAGGAGTAATTTGCTCTATCCTTCAACCATACCATTTGTTCTTTCTGAAGAAAAAAATAAAGTGTATTGACTTGTCCTATTTTGTAAAATATCTTGTCCTATCAATTACCACTCACTCTGTGGCACACAGGTTCACCTCCATGCTCAGAATTCTATAGCACCGCCATGTACTACTACTGTTGCTTACAGTCACTAGTACGATCAAAAAAACACAATCAACAGTAGGACAGGCAGAGGGAACACATTCTATTATTCACTCTATTCAAAGCCAAGCCAATTTTAAATTGCCAATTGTAAGTAATGAGCTTCTTCCCCCTCCAAAACAATGGACTGAAGCAGATATATTTAACAATTCTCCTCCTGATTTCCAGTATAATTCCTGGGGGAAAAGTTTTTACAAGAATTTTATGTGAATAGGACTTTAAAGTGAGTCAAGTGGGAAGCTTTAATACACAGTAGGAAAACCTGGCTTATTGGCCACTCATACTTTGATCTTCTCTAAGTGACATGAAAGCATTGTAGCACAGTACCGAAGGCAAGTGGCTAATACGTGGAATGCTTTTGAATAATGATACATATGACGGTCACATTTATTAAACCCCTACCCTCTGTTGCCTACTTCAATTAATTTAATTCTCACAAAATCAAAGTATAGTAGACATACTATCTCCTCCTGTCATTTCCTTAAATCTCCATTATCCACAATTCTAAATATCAGAAAAACTAAGACAAAAGAGCTCGGTTTACCAAAATAAAAGCCAGAGTTCTAAACCAGACTAGTTTGAGAGGTCACATGCAGCCCAGTCAAGAAAAACTTCAAGCAGATTGGCAAACTCACAGCATAAACACCAGTCTATTCACTGATGGCAAAGAGATAAGGGGGTTCCATGGGATACTGGAATTCCAAAGACAGGGGGACCTTTTAGTCCTCATATAGGAAAGAAGTATTAAAAGAGGGAGGCTCTTTTACCAAAAGGAAAATGAAGGAGCATTTGCTGGTAGGAAAATGCAGGAGAAAGGAAGGAACAAGCCAGACTTGATCATAGAAGTCTAGAATTGTTTATTGCCAGTGAGGGACACAGACCTTCCCACAAGTATTAACGTTGTATAAAGAGGTGAGCTCAGGAATGGGATTTTATGATGTCTAGCAGGGGAACAGAGGTTAATGAGAAAGCCACAAGGTCAAGAGACATGGGAGGGGGGCGCTTTTCAGTTAGGCCCACAGTGGCCAGGCTTAGGAAGATGGCTCTGCCTATGTCACGCAGTGTGCCCATATCGCTGGTGGACATATCTTGCCTGAGGTCTGTATGCACCTGGTTAAACAGGGTAGGAGTCAATCCTTCATACCCCATCTTTGGATACATAGGAAGAATAGGCTAAGAGGGGAGAGGCAACTCCTTCGTGTAGGTTCTTTAGATACATAAAAAGATTGGGCTGAGAAGGGAACAACATGGAGTTATGAGAACAAAGCAGGGGAGGAAAAGTGTGAGAAGACATGAGGGAGAGGGTAATAATGTTTGACAAGAAATATACCCACTACCTTACAGGTGTAACTGTAACCCCTCTGTACATCACCTTGACAATAAAATTAAATTAAAAAAAAGAAAGAGAACAAAGCAGATTCCCATCATTTGCCATCAAAAAATCTTTTAGAAAATTGACAAAACAGAGAAAATGGAGGAATGAAGCCATTGGGGGACATAAACGTTTATGTATCTAACACATCTGGTAAAGACTGAAGTCTACTTATAGGAGCAAACAATTCATGTCAGGTCTAATGTGTTAATAACAAGTTGAACACTATTTCAGTAGAGTAAAACTGGTCTAAAAAAGAAGATGCTAGCAGAAGGTTCTCAGATTGCAGCTTAAAAACAAGAAATGAAAAAGAAAGGGTAAACTAACACAGCAGTGATCCTCATTTGACACAATGTTGAAAATGAACTATATAACTTGTAAGGGATGGGAGTCGGGAGGGGAAAAACTGGGAGAAAACAAGGGAAGAGGTGTCAGTCACTGTTCAAAAAGAAATGTACTCATTACCTGAACTGTGTAACTGTAACCCTGTTTACATCATCTTTACAACAGAAAAATTAATTAGCTGAAAGAACACCAGTAAAGAGCAAATTAAAGGTATGTATGAAACCAAACTATCAGAACCCATTATAAAACTCTGCCAGAAAGAAAAAAGATTCATCACAGCATTACACTAACAAAATTGAAATTCATATTTAATTGTATTCACACTATTGTTAAATTGATTTAAACTACAGGCAATCTCTGCCCAAGCAAAGGTGTTTCAGTGGAAGTCACACATGATCCTTTCTTTAGGCCACAGCTCTACCATACAAACATTCCTTCCAAAGTAACAAACAAAATCCTCTAGAGTATTAAAGACAGGAATGAAAACACATACCATACACACACACACACACACACACACACACACACACACACACACACACACACACACACTTTTAGCCTTTTAAAAAATAATAGTAGGGATTGGTAGGACATTTTAAAGTCACAATGGCAAAGACTATAATTTTCTACTAAAGGATATGATCACAATTTTTCAACCTAGGTTTGATCTAAGGCTAGTGAAAAGCTTTCATACTTAATGCAAACACCACAGTTAACACTTTTCTATGGCCTCTACAGAGCAGATTATAATCCTGACTCCTAGGGTACTGGGAATTAGTTATTTCAAAAAAGGAGAGAGGTAGATATTTTAAATTATCATGATAAACTAGAGTGGTTTATTTCTATTTCTTACCCACAAGTAATCTTTTACAAAAGAGGAAAAGATTGTTTTTAATTATTTCAGAATTTTCTAATGGCACTGGCAAGTTACTATTAAATTTTGAACTACACCTCTTAATTCCTTGGATCAATATGGAATGCAGAGCCAGGAACAAATGGCTCATACCTGTAATCCTAGCAATTTAAGTGGCTGAGATCCGAGGATGGAGATTCAAAGCCAGCCCAAGCAGAAAAAGTCCTTGAGAGTCTTCTCTCAAATTAGCCAACAAAAAGCCAGATGTGGAGCTGTGGCTCAAGTGTACAGTTTCAGCCTTGAGCGAAAAAGCCAAAAAAGAGCATGAAGCCCTGAGTTCAAAGTCCAATACCAGGACACACACACACACACACACACACACACACACACACACACACACACACACACACACACACACACACACAAATGCAGTGAAGGTAAAAGAGAAACCAAGCATGAATGGATGTTTAATGAAGTCCAAACAAAGAATATCTGATTGAATAATAAAAGGCTAAAATAATTGCCTTAATATAACAAAAATGATTATTTTTCTTTTGTACTACTTACATCATATGGACTCAATTTTATCACTTGGAGTTTAAAGATTCTTAAATGTCTAAAATTATATCTACAATTCTATCATTGTTTTCTTGTACCACAAATACATTCTCGTAGATTGATAATGTATATTCCTTCTTCTAAATTGCACTTAAAAAAAACATGATCACATTTTCCTCTTTGCCAGGAACTTTCAGGATACACATGTTCTTTTCAATAGGGCCAAATGAACAGCATTTAAAGATAGAGTATTACCTTGCTCATGTAATTGTAACCCCTCTGTATGGTATTTTCACAATAAAAAAACTTATTAATTAAAAAAGATATAGTATACCAAAACCAGAAGAGACAGAATAAAATTGGAAGCCTGAGCCTATCTTCAAGTAGTGGGAAGAGTGAGAAGTAATAAAAAAAATAATAAATGATTAAAAGCTGATATCACAAAGCTGGAAGAAGTAGCTCAGGTTCATTACAGTATATACTCAGAAGTCAGAGGCTGGCTTCAGAAGGACTACAGTCAAGGGAAGCTTAGCAAAAATGTCCAAGAGACATCATCTCAACCAATAAAATCCTTGGGCAAAGTAGCATGTGCCTTTCCTTAGGTATGCATAATTGGAGGATCATGATACAGGTCGGCACAGGGAAGAACACTGATATCCAAAGAATACATAGCCTGGTAAATATCTTCATGTAACTATATTTAACTAAAAATTACTGAACAATAGTCTGTAATTTCTTTTGTTCGACTACCTTGTAAGACAAATAATGAAGGACAATGAAAGGGAGAAGGAGAAGAGGAGGACCAAGAAGAATAGGTAAGTGTTATGTGCACCATATATTGCTTTACAAAACACAATCTTAAGAAAACTTGTTCCCAAACTCTTAACTTCTCTCTACACTTTCCACTGAAGAGTTAAGCCAAGCCATAGCTTCTCAAAAGAAGAACATTCTTTCTTAATGGAAAGATAACTACAGGTCTATAATAATTGAATTTTCAGGAACTATCTAGCTGTGATCTAACATTATAGGGGGAGTCTTAATTGGTTTTCACCAAAAATTAATGAGAGTGAAACAAGTTATTTTGGTGCATTAAGTCCAAACAAAATAAATAAATAAACCCATATGGCCCATTTCTTTCTAATAAGCTAAATCTAGATTTCAACTTTAAAATACATTTTGACATAAATGACTTTAAAATAACGAGCGTCTTACATCTGGATATTTTCCCACTTAATTATTTCCTGGCATTGTACTAGAAATTCCTTGGCTTCACCTTAAACCAATACTCTCAAGTGCTAATTAGGAGACTATGTACGCTCTTAACCAGAGAACACGGTGCTTAAAACATGAATGTTCCATATGTATCCGATTAATAATAACATCATGATTTCCCTCTATAAAAGGTCCCTTTAGAACACACAGCCCTTATTTAAATGAAGCAATTGGTGACTATTCAGGGAATTCTTGTCAAAATGTAATTAATAAGACGGGGCTGAGATGACACAGGACCCTTGTCTTCAAAATATTCTTAACATGGATCAAATTTAACCTCACAGGGATAGTCAGTGGAGGAAAAAAAATAATTAATGAGTACAGATGTTATACATTTTAATCTTACCAGGAGACTTCTTCCAAAAAGGATGGCCAACTCACATATATTAACCCACTACCAAGAAAACCACCCCATGTCAGGGAACACAAGCCAGACACATGCTTTTTATTTTGGCAGCCCTATCTCTTCCCCTCCACCACAGGACAGATGGAAGAAGAAACACATTATGAACAAGGTAGACCTAAGGATTGCCTAACTGAAAAGGAGATAAGATCTTCTCATTACTTTGGCAAGCTAATTGACCACACCTTCAGTTTCACACATTGTGTCCAGTCATCCAAACTTGGGTGTCTGTCTTCCAAAGAATGCTCCTTATGCTTCAGACCCTCGACCAAGGCACAAAGTTGTCAGTTCTGCTTGATTTGTTTGAATATTGTGCCCGAGGACAGCTGTCGGAAACAGTACATAACAGCTGCTGTGACAGCTACAAGGGGCTTGCAAGTTTAATTGAGCTCGATGTGACATTGTGCATTTTTCTAAACATAGGAAAATCCATACAACTCCAAAAAAATTTCTAATGGGTCTAAACGAGGTTTATTTATTGGCACCTCCAACTGGTTAGCCTCAGTTTGAGATATATCACTGGTCTCATAATATCTTTACCACTAAGCTGGTAAGAGGTGTAAAAAAAAAAAGAGAAAGAAAAGTAAAATAAACAGTAGGAACAGTGAGGTGCACAAGAAAAGAGGCATTAAGCAGGGGAGGAAGTGGGAAGGAAATCACACCAATAATCCCTTTCAAAGGTTGGCTGGTCGCCAGGGAGGATCCCACAGTGTCTCAGGATTTACTTCCAAAGGAAATGTATTCACAGGCCTTGAGCCTGGTGCCAACTGCAAACAAAACCACTCATTATGGTCACAGCCCCCTAGAGAAGGGAGGATGGCTTACTCTCAGCATCCACGCGGAGGAAGAAGGCAAGGAGCAGCAACAGCGGCCTGGTGATGTGCACCATCCTGTAGTTCAGCTCGTCAGCAGCCTGTGCTGGCAGTGTGCAATCACTACTGCCCAGGGAGCCGCAGAGAGTCTATCTTCTGAAATTGCAACTGGAACCCTTTCAGAGCCTGAGAGGAGAGAGAAAGAGGAGGGGAAGAAAACACGAAATGTTCAGATTTCTCACTCTAAAATTTTTTTTACCCCCTGATCTATCACCAACAGAGAGTCACAATCCATTGCAAACACACAGTAATACTGTCATGTCTTTGCTTTAGGAAATAACAATGCATAAAATATGGGGTTTCTAGCATCCCTATATCCAGGCCATTCTACAGCAGCCACGTGGAATTGCATTTTTTGTTTGTGCCACTTTTGGGGCAACCCAGTCTGAAGAAGAGGCTGTTTCATAGGAAATGTGACATGAATGTGTAAATCCAAAAAAGTAGCATAGCCAAAAGAAAGATGGAAGACAGGCTCCTCCATCCCAGATAAAAGTCTACTCATGATAGCAGAATGGAGGATACTGTCTTGGCTACCTGTGAATTGACAGGCCTAATTCAACTTCCTTTGCTAACCAGTAGAAATCAGAATTTCTCACATTAGCATACTGGGCTTCTAAATTAAAGATACTTCAATGTTCAAGTTTATGTTGATTTCAATAAGTGAAAATAGTAGTTATCATGAGTCTCTTTGATTGAATAGGGTTTTCACGTGCCTCTTAGGCCACAGCTTGACCATCTCCATCCTCACTGTAAAGTCAAGAACTTACAAACTATTTTTCGAGTGCCTACTGGATGTATAAGTCAATCAGAAAAGAGCCATGGAGTCCAAGGTATCTGGAGGTACAAAAATGGGTCACACTCCATTTTTACTCTTTTTTTCATTTTTGACTATATAGCATTTTTGCCTTTATTATTTTTGCAGATGCACTCTTACACTTTTTGCCCAGGTTGGCTTGGAGCGTGATCCACCTACCAATGCTTCCATTTTAGTAGCAGTTACAGATGTATATTACCACACCTGGCTTGTTCTCTTGAGGTATGCTGTCATTAACTTTTTCCCTGGCTGGCCTCAAACTTGATCCTCCTGTGTCTATTGAAGTAGGTGGAGTTGCAGGCATGATCCATCATGCCTCATATGATTCCATCCTTTATGAAATCCCAGATTCGTCAGGGATACCAGATAATGAGTGTGAATTAGTAACTGATTTGTACTAGGAAAGAAAACCAACTAAATGCTATTTAAAAAAGAAGACAGGCTCAAGAATGAGTAAAGTACTGTCTCAAACTAGGCTTTAAACGATAAGCAGGATTTCACAATAAGAGGGAAAGGTATCTCTGCAAAGGCAGGATAATGGGAATGAAATTATGGAAAAAGGATGTTGCCTGTCTGGGTGAATGCAGGGCTTCCAAGATATTGAGACTTGGATGGCTTGTTTAAACAGGTATCTGGGTAGCACAGCAGAGTATGTGTGATCATTAGGTCTGTGGTACAGTCCAAGAATTTATATTTATATTAAGGTGTGGTCCGGGGACCACACCTTATGAACTACTGGGTTAGGATGAGGCCTCTGTTAGGAAAACAGAAGATGTAGCAAAAGAAAGTGGCTCAGGCTTAAAAATGTGTCACAGAGATCTGTGGATTCCAATCTAAGTCTAAAGACTTTTACTTAGCAATCCAGAAAATGAGCTATTTTTTTTTTAAGTAAAGGACACATATGGGACTAGGCTTTGAGAAGATTAACTGACAGCTAAATCAGGGACAATTTAGAGAAAGCTATTGGATCACTGCTAGAATCTCAGGGGAGAAGTAATACAAGAAGGATAGTAGTCCTGAATGGGATGAAAAAGAAAGGGGGTTGTGATAGACTGACTCCCAGCAATAATTTCAGAGTCTTTCAAGAGACAAAGAATTATTCTTAGAGAAAACCTTCTAAAAATCCAGCGCAGCCTCTTCTACACAGTACACAAGGGGGTGGGGGAGATTGGATTTGCTTTCTCTATTATTATGATAAGAACTTGAGAATGACAGAGTATCTTACAATTTTTGTGTATGAGCATGACTGAAACACACAAAACTCTTTCAACTACTAGAGATATCCAGAAATAAACGAATCCTCCAAAATAACGTGTACTTTTAAAAGAATTGTAATGCAGACACGATCGTGGATCTTTCATGACACTGAACTTGAGCATGAGAACAATTTTTTTGTAAGATACTATCTTTTTTTTTTTACCTACATTACTATGCATGAGTGGTTTGAATGCAGGGAAGATAAAACTAAAAGGCAAGAGGAATCATTCTAATTACCATTCCACTAGCTAGCCTCTTTCCTCTGTTCTTTGTAAGAGATTTATGAGGGTGCATGAAAAGGTAAGTTGTACACTGAAACTCATCTTCATGAATCTAAAAGGGAGAAAGCTGGTCCGAAACAGCTATTGTTATCAATCTGACATGTATAAGCAACTTTTCAAACACTTCATAGCTCTAGAATGTTAGAAGTCTTCATAGGAAAGGTGCAAAGGGAACCCACTCTCCTCCCTGCCTCCTCCTCCATCCCCTTTTGCAGCTTCGCTTCTTCATGCCTGCCTTTCAGATGACAGCAAAGTCCAGGAGATGTCAGTCCTGTCGGACTCAATTTGTGTCTGGACAAGTGTACCAGAGCCAACTGCTGTACAAAGACCGCAGTCACAGAGCAAAATGCTCTCTCAAGGAAGGGGTGGCGGGGCTTTCCCTCCTACTCTGGCGAAGTGTGTATGAAGATCAAATTCTTTCAAATGATCTTTCAAAAGCTACTTCTCCACTTGGAACATTCATAGGATCTAGCACTCTAAAAATGAATGAAGACAGACGCATACATATTTATAAAGAGACTATGTAGTTAGCCAAGATTAAAAAAAAATAAATAAAAGAAAGAAGGCAATCAGAGGTGGGAAGGTAGTATTCTAGATGTTGACTCCAGACAATCTCTACTCTTTATCTGTTTATTACATAAACATTGCCAGAAAGAAAATGCTTGCATTTCTTTTGCAGTTGGGTGGAATTTATATAACAAAAATGGGAAATGAATTGTAAGGAAATACTATAAGCAAAAGTAACAAGGATGAATGAATTCTACTAGTAGTTTCTGTTAGCCTATAATAAAGGACTAAATTTTTCTGCAAAGGAAAGCACTGGAGAAGAGGGTCAGTAGATGTAAATAGTACCATGCTTTAGCATACCACAAATTGTTCTACAGCAAAGGTCAATTCTGATTTTATGTGTTTTACCATTTGTTTCATTTGTCAACAGGGATATAACAAATAAAACCAAAGTATCCAGCAGTTTAAAAACCAAACTGGATTATCATGTCTCATACTGCCAAGACCTGATGAAAGTAACCATATTAATTTCCAGTCATCTGAATATTTGCTTTTGTAAGTACATCCTTTGTGGTTAGAGAAACTAAGAGTTCAGAGAGCTATATAATGTCCTTAATCTAATTTGAGATAGAGAGACAATGAAGGCACATCCCTCAAAGCCTTAACCAATCATTGTCACTGATTGCTTAAATTCACACCTATCCAACTCCTCCTTTAACACCTCAATACTTTTCTGTAACAAGCATATTCATATTCAAACTAACATGAATGCTGAGTTGTATCTTTTTCAGCTTTCTGTACTGCTGACATGTCTTTCTCTAGATTGTGTTGACATAAGAAAAAAGAAAGAAGGCAAAATAGAGCTTTTCTTATTTAAAAAATAAAAAAAAAAAAAAATCTAAGAATCCCGGAAAGAAATGGCTGACTTGGGGTTTTGTGTAGGGAATGTACAAAAGGAGTCTGGAACAGCTTTCCATACCAAGAAGCAAGTCAGGAACTACTAGTGTATCCAAATACTGAATAGGAAATAATGAAGTACCCACCAGCAAAATGCAAAAACGCTGGGAGAGGGACAATGAGCACAATGACCTGTCCTTTTATAATTCTGCGTTCATAATTTCTCGAGAATGTAATGATATTTATTGGTCACTCTAGGAAGAAGTTAGGAAACTTCTGTGCTTCTCTCCATATCCTCTCTGCATATTTATTCTGGCAATCAAGAAGCTTACACAAAGCAAAAGACAAGCATAGTTCTTTATATCCCTGTAAAATAATGTAAATAATTTTATACATTTTTGAAGGTAGTGGGATTTGATCGCTGGTCTTTTGTGCTAATCTCAGTTTGCTTCTCAACTGGTATTCAACTGCTTAAAACTTTTTACTAATTGGTTAATTGAAAATGGAGTCTCATAGACTTTTCCTCCCAGAATGGCTCTGATGCAGTCCTCCAGATCTCAGCCTCCTGAGTAGCATGATTTCAGCATATGTCATCCAGTACCTGGCTAGTTGTATGCATTTCATGAAATGGCCACTTTCAAAAAATATCAGTGCAGGATATAGACAATGTACTAATGGCTAATTAGAGCCAAATGACTAATTCTTAAAACCATTGCTTAAAAATTAAGAGCAAGCCGGGCGCTGGTGGCTCACGCCTATAATCCTAGCTACTCAAGAGGCTGAGATTTGAGGATCATGGTTCAAAGCCAGCCCAGACAGGAAGGACAATGAGACTTCTATCTCCAATAAACCACCAGAAAACCGGAAGTGGCACTGTAGCTCAAGTGTTAGAGTGCTTGCCTTGAGCTGAAGAGCTGAGGGACAGTGCCCAGGCCCAGAGTTCAAGCCTCATGACCAACAAAAAAAAAAAAATAAGAGCAATGAGTAGAAGGTATTAAATAACTAAAACAGCAGAAAAAATTACACAGAGCAGATACGTGTTTGAAGAACAAATTGAAATCTGATGAATAAAATGAATTTTTTTCCAGAGAGCAACTCAAAATATCTTAAAATCACATTCTTTTATATGAAATTTAGCACATCAGAAACTCTTTTTTTTCTCTATTTTGTCCTAAACATTGATTTCATAATAACTAGAAAAAAGTCAAGGGAGATTTTGTGAGTTAAAACATATAAATCCAAACTGATAATTCAATCATCTAAATTGGGCATAAGTGAAGACTTAATATGTAGATGCCAGGTGAAGGCAAAGCACACAATGATTCTTGGGGAGAATCAGCTGAATTATGAGATAACAGAGGCGTAAAACAAGACTATCAGTACAAGATCTTAGAAGATCATTTGTTCAGTCTAATACACAGAACAAAAGCCAATTGCTGTCAGTCCGAGGATTATATACTATAATAAATTTACACTGAAGACACGTACAAATATTACTTGCTTTCAGAAATGGGAAAAAATGAAATAATTAATCTTGTTTCTATCTCTTTGGGAAATAGAAATGTATTATGTTATGAGAACTGGACAGAAAGAGCCAAGAGAATAAACAAAAACCCAAAAACTTTGCACCTGGGTTGGTTTTTATTTCTCCATAAATTATAATAAAATATAGCTTTAGAAAAAGCTCCTGATGTCTTTCTGTAATTATTTCATGTCAGAACTTCTAATTTTTTTATTATTTTTGTGTTCACTTTGTGAGACTACCCAATATGCCATTGGAAATCTGATATTTATTCCATTTTTTGAAAGTATAACAGTGAGAAACTGATGTTTTCCAAAATATGGATAGATATGGAATACAGTTACACCCCCTCCCCCCAGCCAAGAAAACATACTTCCAACCTTTTTAATCTTGAGGAATTTCACCATTGTAAAACCATCATTTCTACTTAGTCCAAAGGTCATTGTATGACTGATTTTCTTTTACATGGAAAATTAAAAAGCAAACTTAAAAATCGTATTTTAATGTACATAAAGTATATTTTGCTTAAAAGATCTTTATCTTTTAAAAGGTATTTTGAGTGGTATCTTATAATATCTTATAGGTAATGTGTTTTAGAATCTATCAAGACACAAAGAAAAGAAGCCTGCTGATGCATGAGATCTATTTTGCTTCTTTATTATAAAAACATTTTCTTAAATCAAGTCACTTCATGGAAGCTGGACAAAGTGGCTCAAGCCTGTGATCTTAGCTACTTGGGAGATAGAAATCAGGCAGATCACAACTTTAGAGCAATCTTGGTAAAAGTATTATGATAGCTCATCTTAATAAAAAAATGAGTGTGGCACAACTGTCATCTCAGCTAAGGCAAAAATTGTAAATAGGAAGACCATAGTTCAAGCTAGCTTAAAGTGAAAGCAAGACTCTATTCAAAAATAACTAAAACAATGGCTAGGTTCATATCCCAAATAGTACAGAATGTCATAAAGGAATAGAAAGCACAAATCTCTAGTATCACTTTACACAGAAAAGTTATTGTGTGAAGCACCACCATTCTCTGAAGAGTGTATTATAGAATTGGTTATTTTTTTTGCATAATATTGTTTCAAACACATCCAAGTGCCTTCTAATCATTTTAAAATATAGCTTGTTTCTAGAACTCAAAGGGAAATAATTTAGGCCACTCCTGAGTAATTTATATACAGCTCCATTCTCAGAGGAACCAAACCTCAGTAGTTGTCAACTAAGATAACATTAACCCCAACTTTCCAGAGCATCTGGAACTGTCTGCTTTCTGCATGTTAATCTGCTGGCATTGAAGGAGTAAAATAAAGTTCAGGATTGCTTCTAGCAGTCCCACCATATGCAGAAGATCACCCACAGCCAAATATTGGGCAACCCAAAATGTCAACAGTGCTGAGACTGAGAGATATTTTTTCTAGGACAGTTCATTAAGGAAAAAAGTTCAAAATTAAGAAAAGCAAAACAAAGTGAGCCTTTAAGACATCTATCTAAAAAAACTGTGTTCTAAATCTACTGATCTTAATGTTTCTAGTACATTTATACCATGAACAAGAGATGTGCATTCAGAACAGTTTTGTATTTCAGCCCACAGAGTTATGATTAACACCCCAATGTCTCCTCTTGTCCTAACATACAACCAAAGTTGACTTGCCTTTTGGAAAATATGGGTCCTGAGTTCAGGAAAATATGGGTCCTGGTGTGAATGTTGTTTTCAATGAAAAAGAATGGTTCTGTCAAATGGAGCCGATATGTATGGTGTTGACATGGGTAAGTGAATAGATGTCTGCATCTCTTCTAAGAGAACTCAGTCCAAGGGAACTCAGTCTAAGGGGACTTGGACTCTCCAAGGGAACAGTCATGGAAGGGAAGAACAGTCAGGGAAGACATAGTTCCCATTAATGACCTTCCAAAGTACTTTCAGTAACAGAGGAAGTAGAATGGTGAGAGACCATCAGAAGAAATGGCTAGGGAAAGCAAAATTAAAAACAAGGCTGTTTGTTATTCCAATGTTGGTCTCATAATTAATTCTGTGTCTCTGAAAGTTCAATAGCAACACAAGTAGTAAAGGAATAGAATCCGTATGAGAAAACCCCAAGAAATAGTTATTGACCCAAATGGAAACACAACCTAAAGAAAAGTGGAGAGAGGATTAATCACAGATACTCAGAATGCCGTCTTCTCCCCCTGAACACTTGTTCTATTGTTACATTACCCTTGTTTTACTATTAGTACCTACTCCACATGTCCTTTCCTTTAATGAAACTAGACTGATAAAAAATATTACATATAATCTTAAGTAACACCTTCATCAACAGACAATGAATAAATTAAAAAAGACACAACAGAATTAATAACTTCAAGATACACATCTGGCTAGTCTCAAAGGAGTATTGAGAAACACTTGTCTTAACTGAGTGTCATTGGCTAATGCTTGTAATCTTAGTTCTTAGAAGGCTGTGATCTGAAGATCACAGTAGTATGGCAGCCTTGAGTGAAAAAGCTAAGAAACAATGCCCAAGCCCCAAGTTCAAGTACACACACACACACACACACACACACACACACACACACACACACAATGATTGTCTTTCTCTTATAGCATTGTATCTGCTTCTGTCATCTCTAACTTACTAAAATAGGTAGCTGAGGTGAAGTCAGGTTCATTTAAAATGAAAAATGTAAATAAAAGATGTTTCCTCTAATAAGTAGAGAGACCCTAAGTAGGGGCACAAATGAAGTAGGAGAATGGAGCTGCTAAGCTTACAAGTGAAATATAAGAAGAAAGGATAAGTTGGGCGCTGGTGGCTCACGCCTGTAATCCTAGCCTGTAATCTGGAGACTGAGATCTGAGGATCATGGTTCAAAGCCAGCCCAGACAGGAAAATCCGTGAGACTCTTATCTCCAATAAACCACTACAAAACCGGAAGTAGTACTGTGGCTCAAATGGTGCTCACCTTGAGCTCACCTGAGTGCTCACCTTGAGCTGAAGAGCATAGGGACAGCGCCCAAGCCCAGTGTTCAAGTCCCACAACCGACAAAAAAATAAAAATAAAAAAGAAAGAACAAGAAGATCTCACTGAATAAAGATATTGAAGAGTCCCTGTCTTAGGCCAATAATTAACTAACAATTTAACCCATCAAAAAGTTACTAAATGATCAACCTTCATCTTAGTAAAATTATTACATATTTGTGCATCTCAGAGCCAAGGTATTTATACATGTTCCTGGAGAAATGATTATCCAGAAGTAATTTTGTTTCAATTCTCACCTAGCAGTAATTGAATGAATAACCAACAGATACCTGTTGATAAACGTTAACAATCAAATACACCTTAAAGCATATTTAATTTACATATTACCATCAAATTTTTTTTGGGGGGGGTCCGGTCGTGGGGCCTGAACTCTGGGCCTGGGTGCTGTCCCTCAGCTCTTCACCTCAAGGCTAGCGCTCTACCACTTGAGCCACAGCGCCATTTCCGGCTTTTTTCTTTTTGCTTATATGGTGCTGAGGAATCAAACCCAGGGCTTCAGACATGCAAGGCAAGCACTCTACCACTGAGCCACCTTCCCAGCCCTACCATCAAATTCTTATTAGAGAATATTTTCCTTTCTTGGTCAAAGTTTAGCAAGACTATATGCTGTCTAATTGGGAGGGGACAGCATTATGTGAGATGATGGTAAGTGCATGAATGCCCAGCATAGTTATCTAGGTAGAAAGATGCCAGACAGAGTGCATTTTATTATAAATTTGCTGAGAGCAATACAGTCATGATTATAAATTTGCTGAGAGCAACACACAGTCATATTGGAAGAAGGAATAAAGACACACAATGGATATGGTTTTTTTTCAAAAGCAGTTGCCATCATAAAGTGATTTCATAATAAAGTACAAAAATTTCCTGCAGCAATTAAAGCACTATGTGTTTCCTCTATCAAGTTGGGTCCAGCAAACCATGAAAATAAAATTCTGTCCCACAGTTACTCTGTGTGTGTGTGTGTGTGTGTGTGTGTGTGTGTGTGTGTGTGTGTGTGTGTAGAACTCCAGGGAATGCTTTTCAAAATACTGTCATTTTATTACACTTCTATAAAGTACTCAAAGTATACGTGTAGACATTAAAAGGAAGTATAACAGCATTAAAAGCTGACTAGCAATCTAGAAGCAGTAACTTGCTCAATCAAACTTTCTAGATGGTGGTGGTCAGCTGTTATGTGTGACACTCATGACTAAAAGTAAAGTAAATGCCAAATAAAAACATTAAGCAAACTTTGCTGCTGAATTAATGTTTCATTTGGGCAATCTGAAACACAGACTTTTACTTTCTGAAGTAGAGAAGTAGGCAGGTACTAGGAAGCACAGAGTAAACCAGCCAGGAATGGTACTGGCTAGCACTGAGAAAAGATCCGGCAAGGCAGAATGTGTAACTGTGCATGGTTTTGAGATGTAGTCCAGAACTAAAACGTCATCCTTTTAAGAATTTGTTGTGATGTTTTTATCACAGACTTAGTAAAGTGAATCTTTATTTTGATCTTTTTACTGTTTCTTAGTTGTAGGTATTATTAGGTTGTTTTTACCAATTACCTTGTAAAAAATTTTGAAAAGCTGCATATCAAAAAATTTGTTCACCTTTTCTCATAGCAATTATAACTAAAGACAAAACTATTCACCAGACACATCTTCATCATTTTTCAAACTTCTAACTTTAGATCCCTATATGCACCTCACAGAAAAAAGTGATGTATATTTTTACACATATAGTGCATGTTTAAGAATACATGTGAAATGTGCCTTTTGTACATTAATATACTAGTAATGGGCTAGATGTATTTTAAATGTTTTAAAATATAATAGACAGTAAACAGAAACAAAAAAGTTATACAACTTCTTTCTAGGCACAAAACTCACTAGGGGCCTACTGTCCTATTTATTATGAAAGTTGGATTATTTCTTACATGTATTTTGGGTAAGGCAAAATGAAAGCCTGTACTTATTTTTCCATAGTCTTCTAATGGATTCAAATAATCTGTAATAGCCAAAGGTCTATGTGTCTCTTCAATAACCAATGTAAGCATGATGTAACACAGAGAGGAGAAAAGACATTGTGGTTGTTTGTGATTTTCTTATCATTGTATATCAGCCACACTGAGCCAAAATAACTTTATACAGGAACCATCTTTTTTGTTCCAAATGAATCCTTTCATTCCTTGATTTCAAGAATATTTTCAAATATCAGCCTGATAATGCAATAGACATATAATGATGCACAAGGCAAGCAAGCCCCTGTTAAATGATATATTCTGTTATGAAGAAGCAGAAATAATTTGAGAGCTGGGAAAACTTTAGGTTTGTAGATCAGTGTAAAGTGCTCACCTAGCATTTAAGATGACCTGGGTTTAAGCACACCAGCATCACCACAAAAACAAACAAGAAAGTACACGGTAATTGGCATACAAACAAACAAGAAAGTTCACAGTAATTGGCATACAAAAAAAATAAGCACTATTCTAAGAGGGTAGAGAACAGGACAAAGGAAGCATTAGGTAGGATGTCAGGGAAGACATCTAAAGACATGTCATGTGAGCATGACCCTGAATGAGAAAATGGAGAAAGGCTTCACAAGCTGCCTAGGCTAAGAGACTAGAAAGAGGTTGGTGTGGCTCAAGCCCAATAAGCCTGGCAGAGAATGATAAAAGGTAGGCTGGGAAAAGAGGGTGGGGCCAGATCACACAGGGTCTGTGGGCCAGAGCAGAGAGATTGGATTTCATTGGAAATGCAGTAGAAGACACTAGCAGGCTTTATGCTTTGCAGTGAGAAGGTCTGATTTATATTTAGATGGCCTGTCCAGTGGCTGGGTGCCAATGGGTTTGTAAATGCCATTCTCATCCCACTGCCTACCCAGGTCTCCGTACTGACTTTCAATCCACTGTATTTTCACAAAGCCATTGTGGTCGACTGTGAAGTCTTTTGACCCATAAGGAAAGTCTCCCCAGTCCCTCTATTCATTGATCCTATGTCTGCCTCATCTTCCCAATTCTGCTTAACATAATCAGAAATAGCGTGTTGGTTTTTTGTTGTTGTTGTTGTTGTTACGTTAAAAATAAATTTTTTTAAGCTGCTGTCATCTGCCCCCTTAGAGCAACAAATCCTAGAAAGGGAATGATTTTTTTTTTTTTGGTGGTGGTGTTCTGCCTGTTACTCTCCCATGGAGAAGTTTAACACACTTCAGAATTTTTACTTGGAAAGCAAAGGGTCTTCTCATTTGTTCTTCCTGAAAAACACAAATGAAAAAATGTACTTTCATGTACAAAGAACTGGTGGGCACTGGATTTTTGTGGTCACACTTTCAAATCTGCTATATCTAAGACTTTCTACAACTACCTAATTTTTTTCTTACCATCTTCTTTATTTTTTAGCTTCTGAAGTTTAGTAGATCAAAGTCTTTTTTTTGACCCCTTTAAACCTTGTAATGTTAGCTGTGCTACTGAAACCCAAGGTCCACTGGAATTCAGAGTATTAGAGCACAGCCCTTTTCCAATAATTCAAAATTCTTTTCTTCGAGGTTTTAGAAGGTAAGTCCTGCTGTGAGTCAATTTCTGGCTAACTGCTCAAATTAATTTTGGGGTGTATGTATGTGTGTGAGTGAGTGTGTGTGTGTGTGTGTGTGTGTGTGTGTGTGTGTGTGTGTGCGCGCACATGTTTTTAGTCTAGGTCATCCTTAGTATTTCATATTCCAAGATTTCCACCATAATTGAAGCAAGGTTCTTAATACTCCAGCATAAAGTCATTTAATTCGTTAGTTCTTTTTTAATACCTTTCTAGATAGACTTGAGATTAACAATATCCAAACTTGTGCCATAAAATTTCATTATAGACCACTATAGTATGTTACAAGAGGTTATCAAAAGTGTCCCAACAAATACTATCTTGTTCTCTTAGTCTTAAGAGGGGGAGTCTATTTCGCTGTGTGTTACCCTTGTCATAGGTTTTGCCAAAAGAAGCAGACTGAAGCATTGTTGTGTCCAATCTGAGCCCAATAGCCTCATGAAAAGTTTTATATATTCCTTTGCAGTTGCTGTTCCTGAAGACTCTGAACACTTCCCCTACAAAGTAGCAAGCCTATGTTGGGAGCGATGAAAGACCATGGAGGCCCAACATGGGCTACCCAGCTGAATGGCTTAGAGCAACCATTCTCCCAGGGGATATAACAGCTGACTTCAGACTCATGGCAGGCCAGGGCAAAATGGTCTGAGCCTGATCAACACAGCTGATCAGAACAGTAGATGACCCAGATTCACACTGTGCATTACAAGAGATATGTAAGATCATTATTATACTGGATCAAGAAAAGCCAGGCCCCAGTGACTTATGTTGGTCAATTTAGGAGGTCATCTCAGGAGGTTGACTTCAGAGGACACAATTCAAGCCAGTCCAGGCAGAAAAATCCAGAAAACTCTTAGCTCCATTTAACTACCAAAAAACTGTAAATGAAGTGTGGTTCAAAGTGTTAGAGCTTTGAGCAGAAAAGCTTAGGGGCAGGGCCCAAGGAGCCCTGTATTCAAGCCCCAGTACTGGAACACACACACAAAAGAAAGGAAAGGAAAGGAAGAAAGGAAGAAAGGAATAAAGAAAGAAAGAGAAAGAGAAAGAGAAAGAAAGAAAAAGAGAGAAACAAAGAAAGAAAGAAAGAAAAAAGAAAGGAGGAAGGGAGGGAGGAAAGGATGGGGGATGATGTACAAGAAAATCTCAGGATACTGAATTTTAAATATATCCCAACTTTCATTCACAGGAACATAATAAGCATCATATAATTTATTTATTATATTAATCCCACTTTGGATAAGAAAATTTGCTTTGTATGGTTAAATTGACATTGTTTCAGCCCTCTTTCCACCAATCACTTAGTAAAATAATTGTCATTTCTTGAAAATAGGTTACATTGTTCTGTGATCTAGGAAAATTGTTACATTTGAACTTACTGTGTCTTTTGCTCTGTGTGTGTGTGTGTGTGTGTGTGTGTGTGTGTGTATGTGTATCCACATGGCTCAGAGACACTAAAATTGTTCTGAAATATCTTTAACCATTGGCTAAAACCACAAGCATGACATTCTTTCCTTGAAATGTAATGGAAGTGATGTATGCTTCTGAGATCTCAATTGATCTTACCAAGTGCACTGACAGGGAATAGTTAGCCTAATTTTAGATGCTGTTTTCTTTAATCAGTTTCTGCCCAAGGATAAATTCTATCATCGAAGTTAGTTAGTAACTTAAAAGCAGGGTAATTTTCACTCAAGCTTTTTAAAGAAATGACATTTTAAGCAGAGTATGTATGTTCTTTGGGCTAGTTTCTGACAGCATGTTGGATGTGTCTCATTTGATCTCAGCTAGTTACCTTGACTACTTACTCCATTGTGTGAAGAAATGAGGAAAACTTACAAATCATGGACTCAGCAAATCAATTGAGAAAACCTACTGAGTGCAACCTTTGTAAAAACAATGTAAACTAAATCAAATGTTATACTCATATTGGAAAAAACATTTTTAACTATGCTACCCAGACAATATAAAAATACAAATCATTGCACATCCGTGCAATAAAAGTTGGTGAGATTTATACAGAAAATTACATAATATTAGTAATATTTCAAATTTAGCTTTAAATAAATATATGATTTCATGATTTGAAAGACTGCAAAGATGTCAATTTTGTGCAAATTGATACAGTCAATACAATCGCAATAGCAATTGTAACATATTTTTCCTGTGAAATAGAAAATGGTTTTAAATTATAAAATGATTTTATCATTTACACAGAGAGGCAACATCCCAAGAAAAATCAAGAAAATCTTATGGAGGAATGAATACTAAAGAATCAATGCCACTAGTTGCCAAGACTTAATATAAATTCACCAAAATTAATACAGTGAAGTGTTGTTCACTGTCTGGAAGAAGTAAGAAATCTAGAAATAGATCCCCTTGGCGGAATAGAAAATATATCTTTTGGAAAATAACAAAGAATTTGATTTCTCCGCCAGCACAAACAAAGCAAAGTATTAATAATAAAGACTGATGAATTAGAACTAAATTTGAAGTATCTGTTCACCCAAAGATATTATTTTTAAATGGCAGTATACAGAGTAGAATAATGTTTCAGAGCTACATCCCCAAGCTACACAGAAGGTATTTCCAAGACCTATGTCCACCACGGGGTTGATGGTATGTTTTTCCTTTTTCCATTATATCCCTTCAATTTATGGGTACAGAGTAGAAGTCAAAGATTTAAATACACAATTCTGAACAAAAATTATTTTATTAGCTGGTGAGCATATAAAATAATGCTTGGTTATATTAGTCACAGGAGAAAAATGCAAATTAATGTCACAAGGGGAAACTACTACTCACGTATCAGAACAATGAATATCAAAAAGTGACACTACCATATGCTGGCCAGGTTGTATGACAAATGAATATTTATATACTGCTTGTAAAAGAAAAACGTAAAGGAACAACAAGAAAAAAAAAACTTCTTGAAAAATTGTTTGGTATCATGAAATAAAGCTAAATATACACTTACTGGTTAAACTGCTAGGTACGTACTCAACACTGGTATGAGCTTATCATTTTTAGATGTTATTATTTATAAGGGATACAAACTAAAAAACAACAACACCAAAAGAAACCTTGAATACTAATCAATGCTAGAGCAGATATGTCATATCTATAAAATCAAAGTAAGTGTTTACAGCAATCAAATCTTAAGGCTTCTGCCAAGAAAACTTAATATGTATTTTTCTTTTACAACTTCATAGCAATGTATAATTTCTTACTACCCTTTAATCATCTTAAAGAAATTGATGATTGAGAACAGCCTAAGTCATGGCTCCACTACAGTGGTGACCAAATATCCTAGAAATGCACAGAAGGCAGAATATTAAATGACCACCCAAAGCACGAAGAATGTAAAGATTTTAGGAGTCCATAACCAGAATCAGATATAACTTTTCAGAAGGAAAGAGGCATTGAAACTTGAAGGAAAATAATGTGAATAAGGAGAAATATCCTCTTGGTCTAAAGAAATGGGCAGAGATGGGTCAAGAAAACAGAGTTCTGGAGCAGAATTACCATTATCTTTTTTTTTTTTATCAACTGTGACTAACTCACTCTCCTTCTATTTCAGTTTCCTTCATCTTTGTAGCAATTACTACCTTTGACATATGCAATTTATTTGCCCTGTGTATTTTGTCCTCATCTCCAGTAGATAGCAGCTCCATAAAGACAGAAATTGCTTTTAGTATTATTAACAATTCAACTGAAATAGACATGTGTGAAAGTACATAATGCAATATTATATCATAATTTTATTGTTCAAGATACTATAAAAATAATGAAGCAAACTTATCTGCAATATATTGCAATTCACAAGTTGATCGTTATGTTTGTAGTAATGTTAAATATATTATGGCTACAGTAATCAGCTACACAGATCATTTTCTAGTTATAGAACACAGTTCTGGTCTACTGAAGGGTAGGTTTTGTATAGCTTTACACTTAATAAATGGCTATTCAATTCCCAAATGTCCCATGTTTCGGAACTTCCAAGGTATATACATAAGCAGATAAAAAGACGTAAAAAATCCTCAAAGTATCCAGTTTCAGAAGTGTATATTCTTTTTATATAGGAATGGTTACAAGAAGCTCACTCACTTAATGATAAACCTAGTTGCAATGTAGCTCCAAAGGACCTATTTTAAAAAAAATATTCATTGAAGGTCAACCCTCTATTTCCCACTCACATCATGCTAATGTATTTCAGACACAAAGAAATATTAAACCAATGCAACACAACTAATAAATGTGTTTGTTTGACTAGCAACGTAAGATAGGGCAATTTTAGCAAGACACAATAGCATGTGTTAGGAACTAAATAAATGGCAACAATAGATATGAGTGTGCGGACAAGGAAAATATCACCAGGAAAGTTAGGAAACTGAAAGTATTTGATAAAGATTTTGAAGATTGGATTCTTAATTTGAGAAGAATAGATTTATATCAATTAAACATATAAAATTGAGACTTTCTTGTGCAAAAGACAGTTTCAAAAAAACTATAAGCAGGGGGAGAGGTATAATCCTTATCCCTTGAGTAAGTACACTCTATAAGGCAGTAATGATCAGTAGAGACAGAATAGGAGTTAATATCAACTTCTGCATATGACCTTGTATCTCTTAAATAAAACAAGATAAAGCTATACTTAGAACAAGGAGCTTTTAGATATCCATGAACTAGAAAATAGTAACTCGGGACACTTCATTCTTCGAACATATTCAAGTTATACAATTGCTGTGACAATATAACTACAGTTTGTCTCCACATGGCATTAGATATTTCTGATTTCTCGATCAATAGCTATATAAAACACATAGCATCTGTTTTCTAACTTGAAATCTCAATGGCTCAGAAACAGACTCACAGTTGGGCTCAACAACCAACCATTTCCCACATTGCCATGATCTTATTTCAAGAAGGCTCTGGAGACAAATTCCTGAGATCTCCAAGCTTTAGCTTCCATCTGTGTAAAATGAAATAGGGCCTGCCTTCTCCCTACCTCATCAAACCCAGTGAGCGGCAAAAACACATTAAAATCAGGGATGCAGGAAGCAGTCCGAGGAAACAAGCTCTGCCTGTGATCATTAAGAACACAACACCATTTGTCAGCCTTTCTCAACTAGAGTTCCATGAGATAATCATGTCTGACCTAATTTGAGTGTTTCTTCTCATTCCTCCTAAGGATGGCACAGGGCTGGCACTATTCTAAGATATAAGGACCCAAGTTAATTCAGTCTCTACAGGAGGCATCTGAAGATGCTAGGGCTAAATTTTCTTGAGTTCAGACAGAAAGAGCTGACTCTGTGGTATATATAACTTAGGTGTAGATGTTTCATGTCACTTTAAGAAAAAAAAGTTTTTGTTCGTTTTGTTTGTACATCTGAAGCCCAACATATTCTGAAGAAAAACAAAATATCCTGGATGAATGCTGGAATAATCAGGCTATAAATCTGGGAATGTCACCCAGTAGTAACCAACCGCAACATCAACCCACAAAGAGTGTGCACTTGAATCCCTTGACGGGGTTTAAAAACTGTATTCCTGACATATTAGCTCATATTTATGGAGCTCATTTAAAATTCCACATAAAAGTATCTGTTTATTTCCTGTTTTAAAGACAAGAAGAGTAAGACACAAGAAAAGAAATGTTCTTTGCATGGCAAGCAGGTGTGAAGCAGAACTTAATTTGAATTCAATTTCATTATACGAGAAAGCTGCCCACTTTGCCACTTTCTACTCTCAAAAGCTTCTCATGGAGGATGAAAATTCACGTTCATGTGAGAAAACTGAAGTTCAGACAATATTCTCTTGTTTGGCCAAAAAGCTCAGTGCTAGCAGGTTTCCAATAAGGATCCTCTGACTGAAAACTCCTGTGGAATCTCTCAACCCAGAGTTGAGAAAATAGTACAATAGATCAAGATGGTTGTTACAAGTTGTCCAGTTGAAGTCATAACCTCCAGAATCTCAGAAGGGAGCTTCATTTAAAGAGGTAACCAAATCCAACTGAGTAAGGAGAATGGACATTAATCCAGTATAACTGGTATTACTCACAAGATGAAGAAATTTGAGTACAGTCACAGAAAGATGACAGTGAGTAAAAAGATGGTCTTCCACAAGTCAGAAGAAGAAGACCTTTCCTTCAGAAAGAACCCATGGATACCTTAAATTTGTTGCTTGAACAGAGAATATATATTTCTGTTGTTCAAGCCATCTAATCTTCATACTTGGTTATAGCAGCACCAGCAAACATAGTAACAATTTCTACTGAAATGAAGTTAAAATTAAAAAGCTATCATTCTAAGTTCATATCCTAGGTAACCATTCCTCTAAGTTTGTAACATTTATGTTTATGACATTATTAAAACTTAAATCTCCAAATTGCATTAAGATTAAAATTTCAGGTTTGTAGGTGTACATCAAGTGTTGGAGCTTGCCTAGCAAGCACCAAGATCCTAGCTTCATTCCTCAGGACTGACAAACTAAAACAACTTTCTGTTGGATTTCGGTGGAGCTTGAGGTTTAGCTCACCTACCTGGCAACCTTGAGGTCCTGCGTTCAAACTCCAAAACAACAACAACAACAACATCCACCCAAATTTGTTTCTGAGTATATAGCTCAAGTGTAGAACATCTGTGTAGCAAATGTAAGACCTGAATTCAAACAATACTGCAAATAAAACAGAAAGAAGCAACAACAACAAAAAGTCTTGGTGAAAAGAGTGAATCTACAATCTACTACTAGATGGTTAAGTATTTTGAAATATTCACTCTATAATGAATGCCATTCTATAGGCTTTAAGGTCATAATTCTGAAATTCCAGAAACTATCATAAGTATAAATAATGTATTTAACATGCATATTTATGTATGTATAATAAAATATTAATTTCACAAATACCTAGATAATAAATATGTTAATGCTTTTTGAAATTTTAAGAGCTAACAAATTTAAAAATTGCCTTTTACTAAGTCTGTATAAAATATAAGACCTATTTCACTTTATTATATTTGAGGTGGTCTTTCAATGGATATTAAAGTAGAAACACATAGAAAAAATGCTTTGAAAATGTAGAAGAATTTTCATTACTATTACTGAATCAATTTGTTACAATAATTTATTTTAAAGCCAACATTAAGTGTGAAAAGGTTGATGAACAAATTTATTTAGTGGACGAAACTATATTTGTAAATTACACTGCAATTAAAAATTATTTGTTATTTTTTTTCTCTGTATGTCCTAAACAGAACTACCTTTATAAATTAAGAAAGTGAGAGAGTGAGAAAGTGATGGCTCTTTTTAACAATACAATCATGTAATTTTTGAGCTCATAGTGGTATTCTATTAGCATTTTTCATTTTAATTTGACCACCTCTATTAGTTCTTTGCAGGAAGCCATTAATATTTCAAAGCTATATATCATGTCCTCTGCCCTCCTTCATTTCTATCTCACTCATCTTTCTCAATGCATTGTGTCTTTTCTACATCCCAGATCTGACTGTAAGAATCTATCAATTCTTTTGCAATCAATCTCACTTTGTTCTGCATCCAATGAGTATTTTAATCAGCTATCATCATTTTTCATTCCCTTCAAATTTCTTTTTTGTCATCTAACTCCCTTTCTTTTTAAATTACATTTTTATTATCTTTAAGTAACTTTGCAAAGGAGTTACCATTCAACAAATCAGTGTATGAACACAATGTGTCCTGATTGACATATTCTCCCCTTCCTCAGAACTGACTCCCTTTCAATTCATTTCACTCAAGATTCTTTTTGCCTCATCCTGCTTTCTGATCTTTCATAAGGAACAGTTGTTTTACTTTATACTAAAATAAAACAATCCCTTCAAAATTGTCTCCTGGTCAGTATAAGCAATCTTACTCAAAAAAGTGGTTGTCTTCTCAGGTCTCAGTGCAGTACAAGCTTCATTTTCCTTTAAGCTGAAGCTGCTTGGCATCTCATGTCTGTTTAATTGTTTTCACATGCTCACCTCTACCTCTCACAGACCTTTCCAGACACCATGTGTGCAAAAAACACAAAGGCAAAATGGATCTGTGTCCCTTTTGTTTGTTAGGAGACTGAAACAATATCCTCTTCAGATCTGCATCTTGGGGAGGCATTTAGTTGGAAGTGACCTAATGAGCCTTTCCTAAAGTGAGAAAAACCAGCCATTTCAACAATCCCAATATCTGGTTCTCTTATAACAGGGGATAAATGAAAGTAGGAAATACTAGAATAGCCTGAATGGGCTAA
The DNA here is from genome assembly GCF_019054845.1 of Dipodomys spectabilis. Taxonomy (NCBI): domain Eukaryota; kingdom Metazoa; phylum Chordata; class Mammalia; order Rodentia; family Heteromyidae; genus Dipodomys; species Dipodomys spectabilis. The sequence goes on from NW_024870775.1 coordinate 21,070,639, forward strand.
CTGCTGTCATACAAATGTAAATGGGCTCAATGGTTGAGTTTCGAAACATAATACAGCAGAAAGTTCAACTACTTTTCCAATGGCACACATTCAGGATTCCTCTATCAAATAAGTCAGGTTTGGCCAGGCACCAGTAGTTCACATGTATAATCCTAACTACTAGGAGACTGAGATCTGATGGTCACCTTTCAAAGCCACCCTGGGCAGGAAAGTACCCATGAGACTCTCATCTCCAATAAACTATTCAGAAAAAGCTGGAAGTGGTGCTGTGGCTCAAGTGGTGGAGCACTAGCATTGAACACAGAAAGGCTCAGGGATAGGACCCAGGCCCTGAGTTCAAGCCCCAGAACTGACCAAAAAAAAAGAAGTCAGATTTGGCTTCCTGGATATTTGAGGAGTTATTCTATTAAACAAAACATTGCTTTTTGTTCTTTGATCCTCTATCCCATTCTCCTAGCAATGATGGATACTCTTCTAATTTTAATTACAGCTATCTAGTACTATAGTACACACATTTTGTTGTTGTTGTTGATGGAGTTTTTTGGTAGGTTAATGGCATGAATTTACATTTTTATGGTAAAATAGGAGAGGCTTGTTAAGGGCTGTCAGACTAATATTTGTAAAAGGAAAAACTGTGTGTATATATGTATATACGAATGCATATATAATTTTATTTATATAATGTTAGCTTTTCCCTTCTTAATTTATTAAGGGATAAAATAATACTAAGTAAGGTTAATATTAGTTATGTTTGGCACTGTGGTTCTTATTAAGAGATAAAATAATATTAAGTAAGATTAATATTAGTTATGTTTGGCACTCCCTTTTCTTTCCTTCTGCTGTGTGTGTGTGTGTGTGTGTGTGTGTGTGTGTGTGTGTGTTAGGAGGCACCTTGTCTGGCTCTAATGCATATTTCCCTTGATGTTTATATGGTTTGAAAAATACATTGGCCTTCAGGTGATTATCAATTGTGGTCTCATTTTCTAGCAAGAAAAAAAATTACTTAGCACAAGTAAAGTTGAAAAAAAAATCAAGATAGGTATAATATCATGCATTTGTTTGTTACTTTTGGTTTTTAGTGCTAGATATTGAAACCCAGGCTTCAGGCATGCTAGTCAAGAGCTCTACCCAGGCTTAGGCTTAGGCTTTCTTGATTATGAATTTTGTTTGGGTAATAAGTGCCACTTCTACTACAGTTCTTTCTATGTCGTGCTGTTTGCATGTAATTTACACATATACTTTAATTAATGAGTAAATTGTATAATCTATAGTCTTTATTCACTAAAAGATTTCTACCTTTGAGACGTTAAGTCAGCAAGTCTTCAAACCTCTTGTGTGCTAATTGTGGGGTTAGGAACATAACTGCAGGTAGGATAGTAGGAAAAAGCAAGACAAAAGTGGATTTCATTCCTTTGCCCAGAAAGCAAAAGATCTAAAAATTGCTAACATCTCTCAACAAGTGGATGCAAATGTATTGCCTTTCTGGTTTTTTGTTTTGTTTTGTTTTTTGGTTGGTCATTGTCCTTGAACTCTGGCCCTGGGCACTGTCCCTCAGCTATTCAGCTCAAGGCAAGTGCTCTACCACTTGGGCCACATCGCCACTTCCTACCTTTCTATCATAATCATCCAAATAGGTAATTATCAAGTAAGGTGGCTACAGGAAAGAATAACATCTAATAGGGTAGCAATGAAATAAGACCAGGAGACTTTAGCAGAAAAAACACACCGATAAACAACAAAGTTGGTAGTTAAATTAATAATAATCTACAAAAGTAGATTGCAAATGTCAAACTCTAGGAAAACTTCCATCTTCTCCAAGTTCCTTTTTATAAAGCTCCATGCCACCCAAGCACAGAGGGGCAAAAGGAGCTGATACAACTCAGACCCTTCAAACATATCTTCTAAGGCATTATGGCCCTGGGAACAGACAGCTGTTCACACAATGTAAAGCCCGCTGACACAGAAAAATTTACGTAGATAGACTAATACTTTGAATAATATTCACAGTGAAAGCAAGATAAATGAAAGCCACCTATAGTCTTTTAAAGAAAAGAAAATGGGAAGAGGATGAATCCCAAGGGGGGGAAAATCATTTTAAAGGTCACTTTGTTCTGCTACTGCAAAGAAAGAAAGAAAATGAGATTATCAAGTTTTAGCTTCAAATACATTTGTGAACTGGCCTAAGAGTAGAAACACGGTCTATAATCCCACACTTCTCTCATGAGCTATAAACCAAAATCCCTTAGGCACCATTAACACAGGAATCACAGATGGCCAAATAAACTCAGATGCCCAATTTTGGTGCATTAAAATACCTATTAGGAGGAAATAGTGAGTAGTAGGGAGAATTAAAACTGCTTTAATGTCTAAAGAATTTAACATATGTATACATATATGCATATGTATATATGTATGTATGTATGTATGTATATGGTTTTGTATGCATGGGTAAATATATAAACTTTCTAGGAAATTTTCTCCACTAAATGAAGCATATCACTATTATTCCAAATCTTTCTTTTACATTCAATGGAATCATATTATATCTAATCTTTCTTGGGACAATAGTCACATGTTAAACACTAAAATTAAATTGACTTTTAAGTATTTTGTCCATACATAAAGTATTCCATTATCATTGGAAGTAAATCAGTGAAATTGCATATATTTCCTACATGAAGTCCTTAAGCCACTAGAGAAATCTGCTATGTTGATGGGATTCAAGTAACAATATTTCATAGCAGAAATCCTTTATTCTTTTAATCCAACTCCTAGTGTTTCCCTTAGATTCACAATTATATACAAAAAAGGTACTCATCAATCTCTCTCTCTTTCTCTTTCTCTCTCTCCCTCTCTCTCTTATGTAGGAGAGAAAGAAGAAGGTAATACAGACAAGCCTATCACATCTACAGATGAACAGGCTCCTTCCATGGAAAACCCCTCTCAAAATTAATGACCTGCTACACATGATGAGTGCTCAGGAAGGAAATATTTATGGCTTTCTTCCTAACTTCTGACCCTTGAAATTAAGGCACTTTCCTCACCTCCTCTCTCCCAGTTAACCCAGAGGAAAAATGTCTCTCTTTATGGGCAAGGAGAGATTTTTTTGGGGCCAAGAGATATAGTGATATAGAGAAGTGATTCAATTCAGAGCTTCCCCAGAAAAGTGTGCTTTCCAACGATGAGAAAAAGCAAAGAAAGCCTTGAAAGTCCCAGGTCATTGGACTTTGCCTTATCCAATCTAGTCCAAACAGGAGGAGAAAATACCATTCAACAGAACACTGAAATGCTCAGGAAGTTCTGCATGCTCCTCAATGATGGATACTGAAGGACTCAGGTGTGAGCAAGATCCTCATCCCCCTACATTCTAGCAACAGGCACCAGTTAAGTCTCCAAAACAGTCTATAAAAAATGGTTCCTACTAGGTAAAATCTAGAGGAGAAAAGACTATCTCACTATAAATAGGTCTGATTGACTGCAACAATCCCATTATAGAACCCAAGGAACAAATAAGAATAGCTATAATTGTATATTAAAATTACGTCTATTTTTCACATGCATAACAGATATATGATATATAACACTACCCTGTACTACTATAAATAGTGGGGGTTTTTAAGATAGGAAAAGTATTATGCCTGAAGGAAGAAGTAGGTAAAAAACTATAATTACCATAAGGCTTTTTTTTTATTAAAACCTGATTGTTTTTGAGGGAAGAGATTCTGTCTAAAGGAGAACACACTACACCAAACAAAAAAGACAAAACAAGATATCTTATACACTATATCAGAAACCACAGTAAATAGATTTTTAATTCCTTCTAGTTAGCTTACTAAATTCTTCCATGATCATTTGTTTTTGGAAATCTAATACTTTCTAAATATCACCATTTCAAACCTTCATTAAAAATTATGAGGGAATTTTTCCCCTCAATATTGAAATGCAAATATTAAAAGTGAAGAGAGTGTTATTAATTACTGGAAAATGTAAAAGCATTTGCATCACTAAAAGCAAATTAAGAACACTCTTATCACACACTTTATTTCAGGACTGCAGTTAGGGCTCAGTCCTTTGTGGTGGGTACATACAGCATTACATGATCTGTGACACACACAGGAAGCATGATTTCTCTTCATTCTACTCTTGATATGTTACTGTGATGCAAGCTATATGTTTCATTACCAAGAGTAGTATGGAAAGGCTATTGCAATCCAGGGAATCTCTTGATTCAGATTTCGGCAACAAAGAAAGTCCTCTTCATTAAAAACACATTCTTGTTTTGCTTCAAGGCATTCACCTTCTGTTCCCAGCAACACCCTGACAGTTTAGCGATTGAAAACATCTGGAATTTAGGCATTAAGATTTTAGGGATCATGAGTCTGACACTAAAAGTACAGACCATTATGAAATGCTTGAAATAATGGTTGACTGGGTGGAGATGAGGCTCCTAGGATGAGTAAATTAATATATGGTCATTTAATGCTTAAACACATTTCATAATTGGGCATGAGGGCACAAAAGTTAAAACTTCTGGTACCAAATAAAGTAGGCAACCTCTAAGGTACTATGCTCCCACATTAATTTTGGAAGTTAATTTCAGTTATCTTGTTTAATAAGATGATTGTCATGATTATTCCTTTTTGTGCATGAAAGTAAAAACCAATGTGAGATAAAGTATGACTTTTGTGATTATCTAAATGATAAAGAAGGTTAAGCACATGAATGGTGGTTTAAAGACACAAAAGCACATTTGTATCACTTGATAGTCTTCCTCCCAAAAGAGAGAGCGTTACTCTGTCCCCTTTGAATGAGAGATAGACATAGGAGCAGATTCTAACACACAGGCTAGGAAGATGATGGAGTGTCATTTCTAAAATAGAGGCATACAAGGGCTCTTTCTCTCTCTCACTCACTCACTGCCATATTCTGAACATGCTTAGCCTATTGAGAGTCCCACATAATGATGTACCAATGCCAGTCAGCAGCCACACCTGTGACTCTACAAGTGAGTACAGGGCAGGATCAATCAATCAATCAATCAATCAATCAATCAATCAATCAATCCTGAACTCCAAACAGAAGAATGTGACCTTGAATCGCATCTTCAGATCTGATTTCGTCACTACCTACCTACCTACCTACCTACCCACCTACCCACCTACCTACCTACCTACCTATATAGATCTGTCTGTCTATCTAGCTATCTACAGAACTCTGTCTATATCTCTGTCTGTCTGTCTATGTATGTATGTATGTATGTGTATGTATGTATGTATGTGTGTATGTATGTATGTATCTGTCTATCTATCTACCTACCTATCTATCTATCTATCTATCTATCTATCTATCTATCTATCTATCTATCTATCTATCTATCTATCTATGTGACCGGAAGAATTTAGAGAGAGAATGATTTCTAAGTTTCTTCTGGTCACATGAAGGCAGGATTCTAAAGTTAGAAAGTAGCAATTTTAAACTTTATATGTCAACCCCTCGCCCACCCCCACCCAAAAAAAATTCCACAGGAACAGCAACCAGGTCCTCTTAGTGAAAATTACTTACAAGAAATATAAATTGCTACTATAGCACAAAAGGTCAAAAGAAAAGCAAAGATTTGAAAATTTATCAAATAACCGTTGGGTCTGAAGGAAACAAAATATTTGATCTCACTTTTAAATTCATTAAAACTTTAGTTATAACATGGCAAATAGCTAGATAAAAATGAAAACTTTAATTGTTCAAACAACAGTACATGAACTATTGTTTCATCCCTGATATTTTTCCTTAATAAATTATTTTGCTGTCAACCACTTCTGGCTCATATACTTCTAATGCTACCTACATGGGAGACTATGAACACAGAATCGTAGTTTAAAGCCAGCCCTGGTAGAAAAGTTTTCAAGACCACTTCTCAACACACAGTTAGATGCAGTGGTGCATGCTTCATTCGGTTCCAGGCCAGCCTAAACAGTTCTTGTGCCTCTATCTCATTGGAAAGATGGTCAAAGTGGTATATGTCTGTCATCTCAGCTATGACAGAAGCCTGAATGAAATAGACAGATCACAGTCCAAGTGAATGCTGGAGAGGCCCAGATTTAAAAACAACCAGTACAGTAAAAGAGATGGAGGTGTGGCTCAGTGATAGAACGCCCTCTGAGAGGCACAAAGCCTAGAATTCAAATGCCTTATAATGAAGCAATGAAGACAGAGTCTAAAACCCTCATTGGAAGTAAAAGTATAGAAATATGTATGGAATTTTTAAGCTGGAATGAAATGAGAGATGACATAATCTAGATATTTTTAACATTAAAAAACCTTAAATGCAAAGAGCTTTTAAATGGCTTTTAAGTATGTAATACATTATGTTACTAACCTTAGTCTAATACTGATGTTATCATATAATGAAACATAATAATAATCTACTGCCCATGTTTAAATGCTGTCTGTGAATCCTAGGAAGCCGAAAGGGAATTGTTTGTCTAAAGGCATTTCTAATCTAGTTAATTTTTGTATTAACATAATGCCTTAAAAATCATTCCAGTCAAATATATTATAATCACTGCAATATTTTATTTATTTGACCATTACAATAAAAGGAAATTAATAAAGATGATAGAAGAAGTCTGTTATAATGCTTACCAGGCATCAGGTCAGGGAGCATTTCTAGTATTTTAATTCAATCAGAATTTCTTCACTTACTCATCCACTATTTATATACCTTTATTTAGCTTTCTCACAATGCTACAGTTTTGCCAACATTACTACTGAGAACTCAATGGAAATTGCAGGAGTGTAATTACAGCCGGGTGGGAATGTGTTTTAGATGCATAGCATCATCAATCAATATTTATTGAACATCCACAAGGTACGTGATTTGGCTTAGGCAGTGGACAATAAAGGCATTTGGAGTAGTGTGGCTAAATTTCCCTTCCTTTCAAAAGTGGTGGAAAACTGCCAAAAGCCAAGTGTGATAGGTAAAAGCACGTGTCCCACACCACTCATTTAAATGCCAGCTTGTCATGAAACAGGTTTCCTGCTAAAATTAGCCCTTGGTATACAATGAAAGGTCTCTGCTCTGGGAATGTGGATGTCAGAAGGAAAAGATAATAATTTTCGACCTCTTAGCAAAGTTTACTGCTTTCTTTCCTGCTTTGTATTTATGCTATTTGAGTTTGAACTCAAGGTCGCAGGCTTTCTAGGCAGGCGTTCTTTTCATCTGAGCCATGCCTCTGGTCCTGTTGTCTTTTTGGAAAGAAAGCCTTATTTGTTAAATTCCTATTTATTGAGTTTTGAAAAAAAGAAATCGGATCCCATTCTCCTACCACCTGTGCCTGAATATCAGTAATGGCAAGCTAGTGGCTATTCAGAGAAAAAATTTTTTTAAAGAAATTGGATATCTAGATAAGAAGAAAACCAGAGCTAGCCTATTAAATATTAATGTGCTAAGATAGCCATGATTAAAAATAGTTTGCTTCAAAGTACTTTCTCAATTTGGTGTGATAGTATTATAAGGGGCAGAAGATTAATTGTCTATTCTAACCCAGCAAAATAATTATTTAAAAATAATGAGAGAATTCATCCAGTGAGTGAAGAAACATGTGCTTTGAGCTGTGCTTATTTTCTATTCAAGGGCAGTTCATTGTTCTGTTCCAAAATACAATCTCTCTGAACTGTATAATATGGAAGATTTAATGATTATTAAACACTGGAACAGTTACTCTTTCACTCCAGGAAATTAATGGACGAGAAGCCTAAACTAAATGCAAAATCTTCTACGTTAGACAAAACTCAGAGAATATCCAGAAGGTGATTTATCCAATCTTTGTTGTTTCTTTAATTGATCATGCTTGTGAAACTATATATTGTACCCTTTCCTAAAGTTTTCATATACTAATAGGCAAAATCTTGAAACATACAAACTGAATCGAAAGACAAAATACAAGAGAAGCCCCCAAAAGCCTACGGTTTAGTTTTTATTAACTGAACTGGATAAAACAATTCTCACTGAATGCTTCCTCCTTTGATATTGCAAATGAAACAAACAAACAAACTTCCATTTCAAGTAACATTGACTTGTATAATCTCCTTTTCATCAAAATTGTATATTTGCAATTTTTGTTAGAGACGGAAGCCAAGGAAGAATATGTATGTGTGTGTGTGTGTATATATATATATATATATATATATATATATATATATATATATATATATATATATAATACTAATGAGTATCATTAGTTTTGGTTTCAGAATTCAGAATCAACACAAGTGAGTTATTCTTTACTATATGAACAGAATTGTTTTAACTTTGGTGATGCATGAAAAATCAACATTTCTCCCATCAGTGACAGATGACAATTTTAACTCTGAGTGGTAAAGGATACCATAGGCTTAAAAGACATATTCAGGAAGAATTAAAGATCTTCTGAATCTTAAATGTAAATCTTTGTGGAATGAGAATAGGGAGTCTGTTTTGCTCTATTCTGTTTTGTTTTGCAATGCAGTGAGATCATCATACCCAGGCCTTGGCATATGCTAGGCAAGTTCCACTAGCTGTTCCACTGAGCTTCACCTCCAGTCCTTAAGCTGCTATTGTATGCATCAAAAATATTAAGAAAAAATCCATTTTTTTGGGAGGGGGTCCTGTCATGGGGCCTGAACTCTGGGCCTGGGCGCTGTCCCTCAGCTCTTCAGCTCAAGGCTAGCGCTCTACCACTTGAGCCACAGCACCACTTTCGGCTTTTTTCTTTTTGCTTATGTGGTGCTGAGGAACCGAACCCAGGGCCTCAGGCATGCAAGGCAAGTGCTCTACCACTGAGCCACCTTCCCAGCCCCAAATCCAAATTTCAAAAAGAAAAAAATAGAAAATAAAAATGAGGGACCAATGATCTCAAAGTACAAATGCATACACATATTCTCAATGTGTAGCATTCCATCTTTAAGATCATGAAACTAGTAGCTACATTTACTTACTACTAGTGAATGCATACATGTTTGAAAAATGCTAATGCATGCATCCATCATTTCCTAATTAAAGATGAAAAATCAGCCCAAGCTAGAGTCCCTCATTCAGAAGCCAGGACCATAGTTTACCAAAGCAATCAAAACTGGACCAAAATCCAAATGAATGGACTGCTCTAAATAGTGCTCTATTAACTAGTAGTTGGGAAATATCAGACTATAAGAATAACTAACCACTAAGAAGAAAAAACAAAACAAAACAATCTGTTCCATCCTGAACAAAACCACCTGATGCCACAATAATTTTTAATTTTTCATGTTCCCCCCACTTTGGATAGTTTATATTGCTTTTGTCCTTATTGGTTATTATTTTCTTCTATGATGTCTTCTCAACTATTAACACCAGGCCTGTGGGTTGTTTAATTTCACTTGAGACAGTCTTATTATGTAGTAGAGGCTGACATGATCTTGTTATGTAGCCCATGCTGGCCTTGAGCTTAGAATCTTCCTTTCTCAACTTCCAGAGAGCTGAGGGCACAAGCGTGTACCACCATGCCTGCCTCTAGTTTTCACCTCAGACATTGAATTTCCCATCTCAAGAAACCCAAGCTGTCTTTTTTGTTAAAAAAAAAAAAAAACACCTTTTTAATGTTTGAATTTCAATACTTATTCCTTCGTCATAAAGGAAGCTAGTTAAAAACTTGATTTAATGGTCTTAATCTGCTAACTCTAACACACATACTTCCGAATCAGTTTCAATTAATTTTTCTCAGTATTACATGTTTTATATTTTGTAACTGATAATGTTTTAGGTGGTGCTAAAATTGTTAATTGTATTTTTGTGTTCCTATACTTTCCATTCTAGGATGCAGTTAAAATGTTTAAACAGTATCTTCATTCCTTTGGGTCTTATATTTAAGACTTGTAAATCAGGATCATCTAAGGAATTAGTCTACATTTCATTTTTCCCAGTCAAGTACTTTTTCTTTGTACTCTGTTGGAGAGACCATGAATTATGGAACTTTCCTCTCCAGTTGGTAGAAATAGGCACTATCCCCTGCCAGGTGAAGTCCATAGAGATTGTTTTCCTTAATCTTTTGAAGTGTTTGAGTTTCATTTTAATTTTTTTTGTTTTGTTTTTCTTTGGCCGTGGATAGTAGTTTATACAAGCAGCCTGTCAATTACATATAGAAGCTGTGCAGTTCTCCATGAGTTCTCTCAGTAGTTCTATCTCATCTCAGGAATTAAGTCTTGCGCACTGTAACAGTACATTTTCTAGAGTCTCAGCCACATCTCCTCAACCCAGGGAGTCTCCCAGGTGTTCCTGCTTCTCCTTTCCTCTGTTGTATCCTAGAAACTCTCGCAAGGCAGAAGGATGATCTAGTCACAAAACCCACTGGTTGGTTTCTTGTTTTCAAGTAGCTCCCTGAAGTCAACTGTCTTGAACAACACAATTTCATGTGTGTTGTCTGTTTTATGGACAGTTTCTATAAGAAGACTACATTGGTACATTGGACCTTATTCTACTTGTCAGAATTCTAAGTCAGAATTGTTTATTCACAGCTTGATTGGATTGTGTATATCCTCTGCTTAGACAACACCATTGAACTCTTATCTTTAAAAAAAAGTTAAACTTTACTACATTGTTAGTAACTTTATAATGTAAATCATGTCAACTTTCCAACTAATCTTTCTCACAGAAACCATACTACAGAATAAAATCACTGTAATTTTTTTTTAAAAAGTTTGCTGATACTGTTTCCTTTATGTAGACTCTCTTTTCTAACTTGGTTGCTATACCGTATTCACATGAAGAATTAACATAAATGAAATGCTTCTGTTGAGCCATCTTTGTCTTTCTCCCATTCATTCTAAACAAAGAGGAAATGGTCAGCTCTCCTTAGTTATCAGAGTATCTGTTATTCCCAATCCTGTTAAACTTTGAATGACCTTGTACCATACTTACATATTTAAACTTCTATTCCCCCATCTTGGGCAAACATCTCAGACAATCAAGCTTCCTCAATTCTTTAATGGAGAAATGTTGTCTAAATGTTGGGGCATATAGAATAGCCTTATATAGTCAGTAATATTGTAATTAATTTATTTGTTTTTCTTCAGTTTCAGGATATCTTGTCCTAAAAAGTATTTCTTTGTTTTAAAGTAGCTGTGCAAAAGGGTTACAATTAAGTACAGTACATCTTGATCAATGTCACTCATTTCATCATTCAGAGGATCTCATTTTTTTAGATTGCATACCATAAAATCATCTGGGTCTATCATATATATATATATATATATATATATATATATATACATACATACATAACACATATATATGATATGATATAAAAACTACAGAGAAATGTACAGAACTAGAAGTTTCGGAAAGTGAAATAAGCTACACTGAGAAAGATCTGCATGTTCTCTTTCATATGTAGAATGTAGACCTAAAACAACAACAACAACAAAAAGGATTGTGTGGGGTTGGGCCAGCGGAAGCATCTTAAAGGGCATGGGGATACGATTGAGAACTCCATAGGTGTTTGTGAAATAGAATGGAATCTGCTAAAATAAAAATCATATTCTTTAAGAAGAAAACCTAATAGAAGGGATGAGTTATCGAAGTCTGATATATGCATGTTTTGAAATATCAGAGTGAAACCCCTTTGTACAATTAAATATAAGTTAATAAAAAATGAGAAAAATAAAAATAATAATGTCACCTTTTAAACCAGTAAACAAATATAAAATAGGCTGCAGAATGAAAGACTAGAGAGCACAGTAGACAGCTGAGAAAATGGAGTTATCTGACCAAGTAACTACATATAGGGTATTATAATCTAACAAAAATGTAACAATATCGCATAAATATTATCAAAATGCACATGAAAAGGGGAGAAGATACATAAGCAGGGAGAAAGAACCTAGCTGTTGATTATGGACTATTTTCTTTTATAGTACAACATTTTAAATTGAAAATATAGAGAATCTAAAAGGAAAATAGAACTTTCCCCACACATCCAGTATTAGAAAGAGGGAACAAAGGGAGCGATCTTTGATAGGAATTGATAAAATAATTGTGCACAATTCTTTAACAGTTTCTATGCCCAATGGGGCTTTAAACAAAGTACTTCAAAACCCTATGGAAGGAAATTTTAACAGTTGACTATATTTGTATTTAAAATATACAACCTGAACAAATGTCTCTAATACTTCAGAGCAAACAGCAGAGGGTGAAACATGATTTTTTAAAAATGACATTTGAGGGAAGAGCCTTCTTTTTTTATTTCTGATAGCGTCTGTTTAAGCTTTGTTTACTTTCTCAGCAAGAATAAAGGCCTTGGGCAACATTTAATTAAAATGCTCCCTAAGCTCTCATGCTTCCTGAGGTTGTAAGATTGGGGACGCTGAGATAATCTGCTCACTGCAGAACAAGGATGGATCACTTTGAACTCCCAAAACAATATGAGGAGAAAATCAGAAAGCCAAGTCCCTGAAAAGGCCAATTAGGTGATATAATTTATGTAACAGGTGTGGAATATACAGATGCTTTACACTGGGGGAAAGGGAGACTGGAAACAGTTCTGTTACATGCTTTTTCTGTCATGTCACACATGCGCACACACACACACACACACACACACACACACACCAATACTAGGGATTGAACTCAGGGTCTGGGCACTGCCCCTTAGCTTTGTCTGCTCACGGATGGCTAGCACTTGAGCCACCTCTCCACTTCCAGTTTTTGGGTGGGTTAATTAAAAATAAAGTTCTAATGGACTTTCCTACCAGTACTAACTTTGAACCAAGATTTTCAGATCTCAAACTCCTGAGTAGCTAGGGTTATAGGTGTGAGCCACAAACTTCCAGCTTGTGCTGTCAATTATAAACACCAACTTCTTTCTGGTAATGAGGCCTGAATTCAAGGACTTGTGCTAGTTTTCCGCTCTTAGCTAGTCCTCTACCATTGAGCCATATTTCCACTTGGGGCTTTTTTGTTTGTTATTTAGAGATAAGAATCTCTGAGAGTTTTCTTCCTGTGCAAATTGTCCAATCTCAGCATCTTGAGAAGTTCGGTTTATTGGTAGGAACCAATAGTGCCCACTTAGGGAGCAACCAACTTCTAAGATTAGTAAGCTGTAGAAAAAATAATGATTATTTTAGTACTACAGACATTATTTTAGGGCAATATACATACTCTTAATCTATGCTAGAAGACCAATTGATGACAAATGATAAACATAGATAGGCAATTAGGTATAACATGACATTCGATAATATAAATCATGAAGAACTACTTAAGGATCTGTTAAATGAAGTACAAGCAAAGCAATTTTTATTCATTTGTTTCTTTTTGGAATTTTTTTCTGTTATTAACCAATACAGCCATAGTCCTTTTACAGTCCTTCCCCCATCCCTTCTCAGTTCTCTCTCACCCCTTCCAACCTCTCAAGACTTCAGAGAAGATTAGCATGTTAGCTAACAAGGGGCTGCAGTGTATATGTATATATGTGTTGTGTATGTGTGTTGTGTGCATGTTGTTTGTATATGATGGGGGTAAAGGTGGGATACAGGAATCAAAACAAATGAAAAAAAAAATCATATGTGTCCCCAGGGTAGAGAATCCTAGAAAAGACTTTCTTCCTCCATGTGATCTTTATAAATAATTAGGAATAATGTAAAGTATCATTCACAACTAAGGAGTGTAAAACATATGATTACAACTGCAAATATTACCAAGGCCTGCCCTTCTGTTCCCCTCTTCTCTACCACACACACACACACACACACACACACACACACACACTCAGCAAGCAAGCAACAATCTCCTCAGTCATTCCAAGCTTCCCTTTTAATCAGTACAGTAAACAAGCTTCTATGCCTCAGGCTGGTGTTCAACAAACTCAGCCAAATCATGGGGTTTTGTGAATGCTGCTGTCAGTGGGGCCAGAGATGGCATATTTGCTTACACATTATGTTGATGACTTTTATTTTTTGGTACGAACCATACTTCTCAGACAGTATGACCAACAAAAGACAGATTTATCTTAGAAAGCATCTAGTTTCATTGGATTTTAATTACCCATGGTAACCAGGTGAATTGAATAATTACTATTATTAATCACAACATTTTCTATGCCTTAGCTCACAAAGTAGTATTAAAAGCCTAGTTGGGAAAGGTGAATTTAAATGTCAAATGTTTGACATTACAAGCCTCCAGTTCTCTACTTCTAGGAATATCTATAAAATATCTTCCTTCTGGGGTAAAATATCTAATAATAGCATCTCCTACACAAATAGAAATAAAACTTTCTAAAATCACCATATCAATCACAATCATGAACACTAAATTCTAAAGTATAATACATGGTAGTAAAAGATTTTAGGCAGGGGCTGGGAAGGTGGCTCAGTGGTAGAGCGCTTGCCTTGCATGCCAGAGGCCCTGGGCTCAATTCCTCAGCACCACATAAGCAAAGAGAAAAACCCGGAAGTGGCGCTGTGGCTCAATTGGTAGAGCGCTAGCCTTGAGCTGAAGAGCTGAGGGACAGTGCCCAGCCCCAGAGTTCAGGCCCCATGACTGGACTCAAAAAAAAAAAAAGATTTTAGGCAATGATTTTACTATGCAGTTTTAGACTATTACAGAGAATCTCATTTGATAACATAGGCAATTTTTTACAAATTTGTCCCTTTCCCCTTGAAAGGAAGTGTATACCTTGATATGTCTCTTCCATAAGTGTTTTGGTTGAGGCATGAAATGTTACCCAACAGGCTCATGTGTTGGGGACTTGGTCCCTGTTGGGAGTTCAGGAAGTAGGACTTAGGTGGTGGAAGTTGTTTCTTTCTGTCTCCCTCTCTCTTTGTCTTCTTTGTTCTCTTTGTCTCTCCTTCCTTCTCTCTCCCTCACCCCATTCTCCCTGCTTCCTGTCAGTTAGGATGTGAATGATTTCAATAGGAAGATGTTCTCACTGAGTGTGTGGGTGCAAGTGACAATGAACTAACCTACCAAGAGTTCCAGTGGACTTCCATGGTAAGCCAGGACAAGTAGCCAGGTTACGATCCCTGCAGAAGCCATGTGAAGTACAGTGGGATGTACAAAGTTGAAGGTGAAACCTAAGCTACAATGGATGCTGTGAGATGTTGGATATGCTAGGAATCTGGGCTATCTGCTGAGAAAAGCTATCGCCAAGAAGTGAAGCTAGACCAGGAGAGAAGCCATGTGGACTTCCAAAAGCAAGTCCAGAGGGGTGGATCCCTGAAGCCCTTTCTCTGGCAATTAGATGGGAGCACCAAGTACTTCAGCTACTGAATGTAGAATTACAGAATTTATTCTTTGCCATTTTAGGTTATTTTCTTGTTTAGATCCCATTCCTTCTTCCTTGGATCCTGTCTCTCCCTTTTAGAATAGGAATATTTACTCTGTGTCAATATATATTGGAAAAATGTAACTTGCTTTTTATCTATACAGGAGCTCACACTTAAGAGTTGCTTTGAGGTCCTAAGGAAACTTAAAAAGTAGGCTTTTGAAGAATGTTGCAACTGCTAAGATTTATGGAGACTTATGAATATGGACTGAATGCATTTTGACAAGAGACAGAAATGAGCCTTGTGGTGACCATGGGGTGTTATAGTTTATCTATGAAGTATCCCTCCAAAGGCACTTTTTCTGGTGACTTGGTCCCAGCCAGTGAAGCTCTTTTTGGAAGTTCTGGAAACTTCAGAAAAATAGGATGTAGCTGAAGAATACACCAGAGGTAAATCTTGGAGGATAATTTTGTTCCTGTCCCCTTCCTCCATCCTCTTTCCCATCTCTCTTTCTCCAATCTCTCTTCCATCATCTTCCCTTCTCTTCTCTTCTCTTCTCTTCTCTTCTCTTCTCTTCTCTTCTCTTCTCTTCTCTTCTCTTCTCTTCTCTTCTCTTCTCTCTCTCTCTCTTTCTCTCTCTCTCTCTCTCTGTCTCCTTCCTGACAACTAATATTTTTGCTTTAGTCACCATTCGTACTCAAGAATTTGCACTAGTTAGGCCTGCTTGCTCAGAACTAGGGCTCTACCATTGGTGCCACACATCCATCCAGCACTGCTATTTTTTACTTTTCCTTTCTGGGCTGACATTTAACCATACTCCACCAGGTCTCAACTTTCTGTGTGGCTAAGATTATAGGTGTGAGCCACCAGCCCCCATCAAACTTCCTGTGAGCAGTGAGGTGAAGAATCATTTCCTCCACAAAAGCTCACTGCCATGACATATGGCTTCAGTGAATGGGGCCAAGCAACTGTGAACCTGCTAAAGCCAGAAAGAATATAACAAATCTTGCCTCCTTTTGTAAGTTTCAACTCTGCGCAAAACCTCTGCTAGGCATAGGAGAAAGATGAGCAAAGAATCAATATTTTGCTATACTTGGGTTTATAATCTAGCTAGCAAACTCCTGCAGGGGTTTAGATTATACAAAGTCCACTTCAGTGGGCAACAATGATTAAATTTTACAATTTGTGGAAAATATTTCTGGAGGAATCTCAATAAAAATGTTCAGGTCAGTTGGTTCTCTATATGATGTACCTGTAGCAAACTTTGAATCATGTGGCAACTCAGGTTCTCAGAGTCCTAGCAAAAGATGAAAGAATTTTAGGCAAGGTCTGATGATACCCCTTAAATGGATGTGAATTAACAGGCATGAGCTATAAAGCCAAGAATATTGAATTCCTAAGAACAATAAGAAAATTTACACAAAGTAAAAACATCTTTGCACTTCATTTTATATATCTATATATCTAGATATATATCTAGATATATATCTATATCTAGATATAGATGTATCTGTCTATATACAGAGAGAGAGAGAGAGAGAGAGAGAGAGAGAGAGAGAGAGAGAGAGAGAGAGACTATGCCAAAAATAATCTTGGCAGTACTGGATGTGTGTCAATGTCTGAGGTATGTTTGCTTATAGTATCTCCAGTACTTATTTCTGCACATCACAGACTTCTTATCGATTAGCTGTGGTCAGATATTGTAGGTCTAAATTACCCTGCTCCTGTAAAAAATGCCCTTGGGATCCATTACACTCTGAAGAAATCTTCTCTTTAGGTTTAGCAGTAATTACAAGTGGAAGTCAATTGCAAGATGAGAGTTAGTGAGCTTTGAACTGCCCAGTCATTCTTTGCAATACCTGATATTCAGATTTTGCAGGTCATGACTGATGAAATGTGCTACCGTGGTACACTTTCAGAATGAAGGAATGGCACAGGAAATACAATTTATTGTCAACAGCTGGTAATCAGCTGTCAAGAGAAGCATTGTTTATCTGAAGAATCTAAGGAGACAAGAGGTTGCTCTTTAGTTGACTTTGGCTACTCCTCTAGAAGGCTTAGAGCCTGTCTTTTAAGCCTGTAGTGCAGTATCTGTTTTAATCCCCATGAGTTAAAATCATCAGTTCCCAAGAACATACCAGTAGGAGATAAAGGTATTAAGTAAAAGGAGACAGAGGAATTGTTAGGGGACCTGCAACCTAGCTGAGCAAAAAAAAAATATGACAAAATACTTATGGTGAATGGAAGGCAAGTTTTAAATAAGAGGTTATAGCTAGTTTGGGGGGATACAGAAAAAAAGTATTAGACAAAACACTGAAATAAAGGAATAAATAGGCAAACTCTATATTTTCATACCGTTTTTTAAAGTCTTAAAGGTCATGTGGAACACTATGCTAATATTGTTCCATAATGGACTCCAGGGTAGTACTTTAATTAAACAAATTCCAAAGCTCTCTGACTCTTAATCAGACTGTGCAGGGGAAGAAAGGTCGGCCCCTGAGCAAATGGGAAAGTTCTATATGCATATTGCCCTCAGCACCATTGTCAGGAAGGGTACAGTATGTGTCCTTCCTTTAAATGTTAATAATTTCTAACAAAGTAAAAGGGCGAATTGTCAGTCAACTGACAATTGTCAGTTGTCAGTCCACTATACCTTCTAAGAAGCCAGTCAGTGTCAACTATGGCATTTGGACAGATGTTGGTGGTTCATACCTATATCCTAGTTACACAGGAGGCAGAGAGTCAGAGGACCACAGTTTACAGGCAGCTTGGCAGAAAAAGTCCATGAAACTCTGTCCCCAAAATAAGGAGCAAAAAGCAGAGCTAGATGTGTTGCTCAAGTAGTAGTGTCTCAGTTGAGCAATCACAAGGTCCTAAGTTCACTCCCAATGTTGCAAATAATAGTAATAATAATAATAATAATACCAGATTTGTAGCAAGGATTGTCAGTTTCCTTTTTATTTTTAATTGACAGATAAAATGACTTACATACTTATCACTGTTTTATGGTAAGAATTAATTTTTTTTCTTATTTAGCAATTACCATGTATTACCTGTTATTAATGCTTGTGACTCTATTGTATGACAGGTTCTCTGAATCTGTCACTCCTAACTCAAATTTTCTACCCTCAATTTCTTTGGGTAATATGTCTATAACAATACCCAGAATGTACTTTCCAAAGAAAGAATATCAAAAGCACCTCCAAGCTATCTTGGTGAGGAGACAGATATGGGATATGGGCAAACACAAATAAATAAATATATATATATATATATATTCTTTATATGAAATTCAACAGTCTAAACTATCAGAATATTCTAGATAAGCAATGATAGTTTATTTCAAAAGAAGCTCCTTCTATACACTTTCTATATTTTTTCTCCAAATAAATTTTCTCCTTCACTAAAGACCCAATTTCAACTGTAAACTCAACAACTCAATGCAACATTATCAAGCACACTGGAGCATTATCAACACAACCAAAGTATTGTAAAGCTATGAAAAATGAAAATAAATGGAAGGGGAGGCACAGAAATGGAGGGATAAAAGGTAAACAAATACAGCAGTGGTCCTCAATGGACACTACATTGAAAATGAACTATACAACTTCTGCATGGAATGGGAGGGAAAAACTGGGAGAGAGAGGAATTGTACTCTTTGCCTGATTTACATAGTTAACACCTTTGTTTTTAGCATTGTCAAATAAAAATAACTGAGAAAAAGAAAAGAAAAAGGGAAATACCATATGCAAATCAAAACAGTGACTGAAAACATTCAAAATCAGTTTTAAAATAAGAGCAAGAATCCATTACTATCAACCATAATGATGTACAAGAACAAAGTACTTTTGTGCACTGACGTGTGGAAGTGAATGTATAATGGCAAAAGTAGAGCATAATATTATTGAGATTATTTCTAACAAATTTAAACAGTTTTCTTCACGGCAATAATTTTATGGATATTGTGAAATCACTGTTTATCTTTTTCTAACACTCAAATGAATTGAATGCTAGCTGTTAGTGTTCATTTTGTTGTGTGCTAGCCATTGTCCTACAACTGAATATGAAGTTTCATCAGATCTCAAGTGAATCTCCAGTGAGTCTCCAGTCTCAAAGTCTCCATTTTTCAGATGAGGAAAGCAAGGCTTGGTGAAGCTCCATGACTTCCTTAAGGTAGCACAGTGGCAGAAGGAGGAATTACATCTCACCATATATAGCCACACCAGTATACTGTCTCAAGGTGAAGCCCACTGTCACTTAGAGTGACCGATGAATTGGTTTCTTACACTATTAAATGACAAATGGCTCCGTTCCATTTTAATATTGCAGTATTGGTATGATGACCCGGTTATATTGTCATAGAATTTTCAACTGTATTTCATTCCTCTAGTAAGTCTCGCAACAGGCAGGACAGCTGGTAGAGGAGACATATTACCCTCCAGAAAAGAAAAAGAAAAGGCTTGAGTGTCAAAATGCTTTAATATTTATGTTACCCCATCGGTGCTATACATCCTAATATACCTTAAAGTTTTTATTTTACTCACACTTCCCTGCAGCCTTGACAATCCACAGAAGGTCTGTGTGCCTGACCTCTAATGATAATTCATCATATATTCTAATGCTTTCTTACCAGAGTTGTAAAACTATGAATTAGTAACAAATCCCCCACTCTTTGCCCCTTTAGCCCTTGGAGTTTAACTCCTCTCACATTACAGTATTTATTGAATTTCCCAGCCAAACGGTGTTCTGCTCCATAAAATTCTGACAAGTGGACTCTGCCAAGCTAATAATGGCTTCATTCTGCTGAAATAAACTTATTTCACTGCGGCAAACAGAACGACATGACCTGGAAAGGTTATTTTTAACTGGGTAATGACTCAGTCTCAACCACGCATTTCTTTCAAGGTTCCCCGTTTTGAATAAGTTGCATTTCTCAAATATAAATCTGTGAGATGATATGTGTTCTTGTCTGTCAATCTTTCACAATGAAGTAAAAGGAGGTATTTCCACTGCTTCACATATTTAGAACCATTATTCAAAAATTTAGTTAGCTTATCAAACTATTCCCCAATTTCCTGGCAAAGAGGAGCCACCAGGAGAATGTTCCAAAAAACCCAAAGCCAAAGAATCAAGATATATAAAAAGGCAAAGACTCTTAAAAACAGAATCTAGATTTGTTGCATTTTTCTGTTAATCAAGCAACACCAAAATGTGTCAATTCTGCAAAACTTTCCAGTGTGCCTCAGAGAAATGGCTTTCTTATCTCTCTGCTTTTCAAGTGGAACCACAAAATTTTTGCCAAATTGCTTAGTCTGTTTACCGATTAACAGTATCCCCAAACATATTTATCTTAGTTATCATTTTACCCAGGATCTTAAATGCCTCATACTTAAAATGCCCACTATTCAAAAGTCTGAGAAGTAAAAGTGACTTGAATTTTTCTCCATACCACATCTGGATTTTTGTTGTTGTTTATTTGTTATTTGGGGGGTGTTTTTTTTAATGTTGTTATCATCAACATTCTTTATCTTGCACTGCAAGCCACTCAAAAACAAATGAGCCAAAAACAGGAACAACCACTCTGATAAGGTCAATTTTTTCTTCAAGTTTCAAATGATCAGGGGCTCCAAGATCACCATTACAACAGCTGGGATCTTGTACCAACACACTGCCCCCTGCCAGGCCTGCCTTGTGAGACTAATAAAAGAGAAAACCCTTGACAGGGAACAGCTGGGCTCCGTATGAAGCTGTTCAATGGAAACAAGGAAGCCTCCCACAATCAACCCAAAATCAGGGTTGGGTGTATACATATAAATGCACAAGGAAAGAAACTTATTAAGAGGGAGTACAAATTCAAAAGAGACTAAAATGAGGACATGAGGATGAATAACGGTGGAAAAAAGCTGACTGTTGAAAGCAAGTGTGTTACATTCAAATCTGGCATGACTGCCACAGAGTTAGGAGGCTGACAATATTGTAACTGACTAGTGTGAAAGAAATTATGCCCAAGGTTTCATCTGGCTCAGGCTGCTGAGGAGAACAGCAGTCTTTTCAGTGCATTCACGTAGTCATGGTTTTGTCCAAACCTCCACAAGCATCCTGCATACCCTTCTGATGACCTACAGTGTGTATTCACAGTTTCAGTAGAAGGATCTAGTGTGAATACCCTTACTATTGCTCAACTCCTCTTCCTCCAGATTAAATATCTTGTTAGCTAGGCCTTGGTTACCAGTGACAACTATCCCTGTCAAAGCTGTGCTACAGAATTTCTATCAATTTGTCAATGACAGGGGCACAAAATAAAACCATGTCAAGCCATCTATGGCCATGGAAGAGGAAGTGGCTATGTTGGACATGAAGTGACAATATAAGTCTTTCGTGTTCAGTAACTTGAAAAATGCTTCAAGTTTAGAGTCAATACAGGGAAATCACACATGAAGCTAACAAAAGCATAAGGAAACAAAACTCTTCTGTAACACATCATGATTTAAAAAAAACAATTAGGAGGACAGTTTCAATACTTGAGTAAGGAAACAAAAGCTATTAAATATTTTTCCTGATTAGCATATATACTATCAGTTGTATAGCACAGTCAGTTTACTACAGATAGATAACACATAAAGTATGAGAAGCCTCTTCTTCTGTGTGTGTGTGTGTGTGTGTGTGTGTGTGTGTGTGGTATATGCACACGCGTAAGAGGTGGAGAGAGGGAAAGCCAGAACCTCAGATATATTGTTCACTACTAGTCACAACCTGCCCCCCCACCCCCCACCCAGAATACAGAGTATGGTGGAAATGATTTTAGTACTATCATGGCAAGAGACAAAGACAATATTAATAAATCAAATACTCAGAGACAATTATACCAGATCCTGTTCCAGTATGAGTTTGACTTTGTTACTCAAGATGAAAAAGGTTTTATATCTGTTACAAAGTCACCAAAAATACTTACTCAAGTTTGTATAACATTATGGTATTAGAAAATTTTTGATATTTGTCCCAATCAGCCAACATAGAAAAAAAATCTGGCATTGTATGTGTGTAAGTATTAAGGAATACATGAGTGAGTGTATTTTCATTAATATCTACAAAATGATTCTCTGTATCTGAATATCCACTATCTATCCTAAATATACCCACATCACAAAATGATTACTTCAACTGAAAGTCCAAGGTTCCTACTGAGACACCCTTGAGACAACATTTCCAACATCCTGTAGGGAGAACCTCCTCCTCCATAGTGATGATGGAAAAAATAGAGGCCCACATTGCTCAATCAGAACTCCTCTCAAAACTTAACCTCTCCTAGCAAGACTCAACTTCTAGTTTATTTGAGCAACATCAACATGGAGTCAAGGCTTCTTTGATGAACACTATTAGAAATGGCTCTAACTCCTCCCCAAATCTTGTATTTCCTTACTTATTAAAGATGGTGATCACAGACACCTTTCATCTTAGCAAGTTTCATCTCCTCATTTTTTCCAAGTAGACATATATAACCTGTGATTTGTTTTTCATTTTCCTGTGGTGTCTAGGGTAGGTGGTCATCAGTAATGTATATTGGAGAGAGAGAAAGAGAAGAATGAGGGAGGGGATGCTAAAGTTATAGATCCACTTGGAAATGTCTCCATCCTCATAGAGAAGTATGTAAAGCACGTTAAGTTTAGGAAGGTTAAGAAAAAAGAGGAGCAGAGTGGAATGCTGTGGAGGGAACAGAAAAGAAGGAAAGTGAGGACAGAGCAAATCAAGAAGAGAGGAGAAAAGAAGAATGGTAATTATTAGGTTTCTACTAAGGAAAGGATGACTTTCCCTCCAAGGTATTTCAGCAAATTCTAACTTTTAATGTTATGATTCCCCAAGCAACAGAGCACATGCAGCCCCAAACTCCAATCCTTTCCCAGGCAAAGGGCAGAGAATCTCCATTGCAAGTTCGTCTTTCATTTTTGGACTCTTATCTATAGCCTATTTCATCCTTTGTTAACCCTACCTATAAATGTCATTTCCACTTAAAAATTGCATTTTGTTAACTTTGAAAATCAAATGAATCTAGTTCAGTAACGGTCTGTCCAGAAAATGTTTCATTATGGTAAAATAAAGCAAACTTTTTTCTTAATCACAAGACATATCAAAAAACATTCTGTGCTTGATCACGTCTGTTATGGTACATCAAAATTCATTTAAGACAATTAAATTAGCCAAGAAAAAATTAGTTATGTGTAGCCATGGCTATGATGGAAAAAGTAATCACATTTCTTTTAGTTCATGCCAGATGACATTGTTGAATTAGCCTGAAAACATTTTACTTTAAATTCAACAAAACAAATATTATGATGGAATAGATTCATAACAAACAGCTAAAATGATGGCATTTCTCATCAAATTCGAATAAGTTATCACTGTTTTTAAAACCGATCAGGAATAACATCCTAAGTCAAACCTATTGCTTCAAGCCTGTTTTTGAAGAACAGAATTTATTCGGTAGCTAATAATTTACTTACGAACCGACGCACTATTCAAAGTACCTTTGGAGTTGATGGAAATCCCAATGAAAACGAGAAGACTCACATGTTAAAATGTTCTTATATCACCAATTTCATGTTTATTGTACTTAATCAGAGTCAGTTTTCTTTCCATAAAAAGAATTCTAGCTGCATTAGCATCACAGTTTACAGCAGAAACAGACACAGAAGTGAGTCATTTCAGTTCCTTAAAGTAGCAGGAATACTAGAGGTGCCTTGTAGGGGCAGGAAGCCCATGGCCATCTGAAAAACGACTTTCATTTCTTTCATCAAAGGTGCCATGTCTGAATGGAGTCTTCATTGCAGCTGACATGGGTAAAAGCTCATGCAGGCATTCATATAATCGGTGTTTCTACGAATGAACTGTTTTTAATCCAAGCTTTGGCTTTAAAGTTGTCTTTCTCCACACTAGTTATGTTCTATAGCAGAAGCTGCCACAGTTGATTGTCACCCTTTTCAAAATGTGTCAGAGAAAATTGTAGACATAAATAGGAATAGACTCCCTATGATACATGCAGCTCCAGAGCTGTTGTTAGTAGCCATAATTTTGTTCTGAAGAGAAACCTAGGTGAATCAATGTATGGATAGCCATAGAATTTGATCTATTTTGAATACTGTATCCCTAACTGGGCACAGATGGATCATTCCTGTAATCCTAGTTACTCAGGAGGCTGAGATGTGGAGGACTGAAGTTCAAAGCTACATGAAGCAGAAAACTGCAAAATTCCATCTCCAAAATAACCAAAAACAAAACAAAACAAAACAAACAAACACCTGGGTGGAAGCATGACCCAGTTATAGAGAATTAGCTGTGAGCAAGCAATGTCAGCAAGCTCCAGGCCCTGAATTCAAACTCAGGTACAAGCTGGTGTCCTGTCCTATGGGTCTGTGAGTCACATATACATCTTTGTCTTCTTTGCAGTTTCTTTTGTTTTTAACCTAGCTCAAATTCAGATTCTATTACTTGCAATTGCTACATTCGGCATTTAAGAAGCAGCTTAGCACTACAAAAACAGGTTTTTTTTATAACTATAGATTATTATTTGTAGTGAGGCAAAAGTAATCCATTAAATGGGTTACAAAAAGCAATGTTTTTAAAGAAATATGAAAACAGAATTAGCACTTCACAAAGAGGAGAGATTCGATCCTTATTCTGTGCCATACACTAAATTCAATTCCAGGTAGATTAAAGTCCTAAATGTAAAGACTACCAAAGATATCTATCTTTGAAGCTGAAGGTTAGAAAAAGTATTCCTTTGTATGCCCTTCTTAGAAAAGGCATAAAAAAGAACCAGCAAAGAGAAGATGAATTAATTTTACTACATTAAAATTTAAAATGTCTTTTAGCCAGAAATAAAAAAAGGAAATGGTCAATCTACAAATGGTGAGACTATAGATGTGAAACATACCATTAACACAGGAACTCCTGCAAATTACAAAGAAAACAGCAGCAATCAAAAGGACAAGAACATATCAATAAGCATAAAAAAAAACTGGAGATAAATGCAAAAATCTACCGATATCATGAGGAGCCCAAAGTCACAAAAAAAGAAGCCATAGAACATCATTCCATTTATATAGTTTCAAAAAAAAAGACAATAGTCTATTGTTCAGGGATTGAACTCTAGGCAGGAGAACTATGGTTAGCTGTTCTCCGGGGATGGGAGTGGTTGACACAGAACTCTCTGGATTATCTATACTGTTAAGTGCACAAGTGTTCAAGCATGATGCCAATGTGCTCACTATTCCTCCTGCTACCATCTGCTCTATGGCCATCATCCATGCCTGTGAGGCAAACAGCCTCCTAACAGGTCCTCCTGATTTCCTCTCTGCTTCCAGCTCCTCCCCTTGTTTATTTGCCAACACTGTTGTGTTAGATGGTCCTGAGGCCTTCTCCTGCTCTGCCTGTTCATTTGTGTATCACCATCTAACACAGTATATGGTTGATTTTTATTATTTATTGTACATTGTCTGGCTCATCCAACACAGTGTTATCTTCAAGGGGGCAGGAATAATCTTGTGTTTATCAGGCACATCTACAATCCTTTACAAATAGTTCATGTTTAAGAAATACATTTCATGTATATGGCCATGTAGTCCACCTTTTTTTAAAGCATGGATTGAGGTAAAGAAATTACAAATGATTATACTAGAATGAACAAATTTTTTCATATAGTTGGTTTGTGAGGAAAAGAGTGTGGTCAGGTACCGGTGGCTGAGGTCTGAGGATCTCCATTCAAATCCAGCCTAGGCAGGAAAGTCTATAAGACTCTTATCTCCAATAAACCACTAGAAAAGCAAAAGTGGCACTGTGGCTCAAGTGGTAGAGTGCTCAGCTTGAGCTGAAGACTTAAGGGCAGTGCCCAGGCCCCACAACTAACAAAAAAAAAAAGAGTGTAGTAGTGATAAAAAAAATGAAGGATATATTTTATCCTAAAGGCCTGAACTGTCCAATGTTATAGCCATGGCCTATATACCCTTTTAAACTGAATTTGAAACTAAAAGTGATAGTTGGCATGGTGACAAACATTTGGACTACTAGCGTTCAGGAGACTGAGACTGCAGAGTTCAGGACCAGCCTGGGCTACATAGTGAAACACTGTCTTCATACTCAAAAAAAAAATTCAAAGTAAAACTTATGTACAGTCAAACTATCCACACTTCAATGACTCAATAGCCCACCTGTGGTTAATAGCTACTGCATTCGGTGGCATGCTATAGAATACTAACATCCGTGTGGAAGATTCTAACAGGCAATGCAGCTGCAGATAGTACAAAACTATCATCAATGCTAAGCTGAGGGGTAGAAAGATTGTATGGTATTTGTAAGGCCTCAGCTATGATGCCTTAAACTTTCAACCATCAGCAATGAACAAAATAAAGGGAGAGGAAAGGAGAAGCCTCAAGAAGCCAATTCTTAGGAAATTAAAATGGTAAGCAGGTAAGAGAAAGAGAGGACTAGGATGCAGAGGAGACAGAGTTAAAGGAACTTCTGACTGTCAGCCCACTGGGATTAAGAGTAGAGAAAAAAGGAAGGAAGGGGAGATGACTAAGGGGTAAGTAGGTGTTTGGAAAGAAGCCTCCTCCACATATGGAAACGGGAAGGCATGAGCCTCTTTATTAAAGCAGGTGTTTTAATTTAGGGTGAATTTCATTCTGATCAGTAAAGAGCAATGTACTTATAGCAAGAGAATCAAATGGAGACCCAGGTATTCATCTCTTCCCTAATGCACATCTCAGATACAGGATAGACTGAATGTCAAAGAACGATCATCTAAGAATCATTAGGGCCTGTGTGAGATTATGTGCTGCAGTCATTTTTTTAAAAGATGACAAAGAGCACGAAGCAGTCCATTTTTAGACCAATTGACCTCTTCATGGAACTGTCAATATAGCTTGTGGATATAGGGGCTAGATTGTGAGGGTGTGTTAGGCAGATTTTCCATTACTGTAGCAATCTACTTAAAGATAAACAAACCTAAGAAGGAAAGATTTGTTTTGGCTCAGGGTGATCAGTTGGCTTCATTGTTTTGTGTCTGTAGTCAGGCAGAATATCATAGAAACAAAAGCTGGTTGCCCCCAGGTTACTGGAAGCAAAGAGGAAAACAATCCCTCCCCCCAACTTCCCAACAGTTCTAAAAGATGATACATACAGACATTTGGGGGACAGACATTTCAGGTCCAAACTGTAGCAGGAGATGATGCATCTGACTGACACACATCGGTGACTCCACTCACCTACATTACTTAAGGAACAGAGAAATGTTACCTTGGTTCTCAAAGTCAAAAGACATCCCCACAAATTGGAAGCCACAAAATAAAATTGGAAGTCATCCATAAGGGAAATGAGTTCCAGAACATAGGCATTAAAATGATAATAAATGCAGTCCTTTCTAGATTCTAGTTTATACCAATCCAAGGTCAGGGACTTATGGAAATACGAATGGTTAACTGAGCTATCCTTTCCTAATGGACAGCCTAAGCATTTACGTTGCAGTTTAGCGTTGAGTCTTGTTTTTGAGGAAGGCAGTGAGGATGTATTGGTGCTAAGTCTGTTGACTACTGATTTAAATTCACTTGATTTCAATCAAACCTGAATTAGATTTCAATCAAATTTGTATATATGTCTCTTCCTTTCCTCTCCCTTTTCCTCCTCTCCCCTTCTCTCTCCTCTGTTTTCCTTTCCTCTCTTTCCCACCTCTCTCTTTCTCTCTCTCTCTCTCTTCTTCTGATCAATGAGTCTGGGGAAAAATCTATCTACTATGGAGCAATCCTACAGAAAAGCACAAGTGCTAAAGAATTAAGGTTTCCTTGGGCAAAGAAGAAATAAAGGACTCCTGCGAAACAGATCTTCCTGTCTAGGAAAACCTCCAATTAATGACAGTCCCACCTAAATTTTAGCTGCAATTTCATTAGAGACTGAGCTAGAACCACCCAGTTAAGCTGCTTTGGATTTCTGACCCTCAAAAAAATGCATGAGATAATAATTGTGCTGTCCCCCTATCTTGCAACTACAGGGTATTTTCTTTGTGTTTGTCTGCCTGTTGTTTTCCTTTGAATGTGGTCCTAATAAACCTCTTATGTTTCCTACTTAAAAAAAAAAACTGTGTGGTCTTTGCTCCTAAGTTTGTGGTTACCAGTTATAGAGCAGAGGACTATGACAAATGTCTAAGCCTCACAATACCCCAAGTTCTTTCTGCCTACCCATTCTGTATCTGTGAGAAGCATGCAACTTTGTCTATAAAGGTTTCCAAGTACAACATTCCATTAGGTGTCATAAAAATGGACCAAAATGTAATATATATATATATATATATATATATATATATATATATATATATATCTCATAGAATTGAGAAATGTATAGGAAGGGGTAGGTCAAAGGGGAATGAAGATATTGAAGTGATGACACAGATCAATATGCTTTGTACAAATAAACTGCTTTGTTAAAAAGGCAAAGAAAAATTAAATACATAATCCAAAATTAAGACGAGTAAGGGAAAGGGTGGGTTGGGATGTGTAAGAATGGTGAAGAGGATGACATTGGTCAAGATGCACTGGACTGTGATCTGCTTCAGAGAACGGCAACACCTTTGTACAGCTACTTAAAGATAATTTTTAAAAAGTATCCAATAAACTAACTAATGGAAAGATTATGAAAAAAAATTGTACCAATACTTTACAATAACACAAGTTTTGAAAATTTAGATCCTAGATCAAAAAAAGATACTGTATACTGAAGTAGGTAATAAATACAGTATTCATATGTCTAGGTTTATATCTTCATGTTCCCTTATAAACTTGCTACTCACCTAAAAATTCAGTCTTGAAACAGAAGACTAGTGAAAGGAGAAGTCTGCCTTGATTTACTTTCCACCTAAAGATCCTAAGAGGATCCAGGACAGCTGAGATACTGATATGGAGTCCTAAGAAACTAAGGAAATGCCATGCTTGACTGCAGAGTCACATTATCCTGCATTACAGTGCAGCAGCCTGAATCAAGGAGATATGCAAAATTTACCAAGGACAGCAGCAATGCATTTTCCCTATGTATTTGTGGAAAGACATCAGGGAAAAAAGAAGGCAAGTATGAATGCAAAAACATCTGCTCCCTAAACTCATTTGAAAAATCTCCCTGCAAAAATAAATGTGCATCATCTATAGTGTACAGCAGATGGAAGTGCAATGTGTTTAACTTCAGGGAAAAGGGGCTGCAGTTGAGGAATCAGAGATTGTGGAAGACAGTAACATGGAGGCCCGTTTCACATACTGCTGCCCATTACATTACCCTATGTCTGGAATACCGTGTCAAAAAACAGCTTCTATTCGTATCCAGTTTTCTAAAAGAAGGAACTCCAAATCATTACAGCAAACCCTCTAATAGCATTTACAGTCTGTAGATTATTTTACAGAAGGCAATTTGGAGAGCAACAATATTATTTGTTCCTGAAATGAGAAATAAATTATAGACTTGTGTTGCGCTTTTAGGGACTTCACAAGAAAGAGCAAATAAAGGAATACATTATGTTAGATAACAGACATCCATTGCATAATGGCTCAAGATTTAGGGAAAATGGTATGTGAAGTGATGATTACACAAAACAAATAGTCCAAATGCATTTGAATAGCCAATAACTGGCAGCATATGTCAATATTTTGTACTGTAGATAAAATCTCTGTGGTATAACCTTAATGCAGAATTGTTTATCTTTTCCGTTTTATCTTTTTTTAGATTTCTTGGATTTCTAAAATTACGTAGCCTAGAGGATGAAGACTTTTAATATGTTCAGAAACCATTTACAGAATGCATTAAGATGTCTAAGGTAAAATCAAAATGAGAAAATATTTCTATTACCTACACCTGTGTTTATTATACATGAAAATATATTATTACACATGAAAATAGCATATAGAGGAACGACAAGACATAAATTGTAATACAAAATTAATTTTGTACACTAGATAACATCCTCAATGTCCTAGTGCCTACTCTGAAATATATACACTTTTAGTTGAACACTGATCAATGTAACATTCACCCTCAACTCAGTAATTTAATCAAGGACCATATACAAGTAAGTTCTAAAGTCCTTTGAGGGCTGCCCAAATTTGTAAGGCTAGAAAATTGCTATAAAATCTATTTCTTGAGAAAATGTACAAAGTCAAAGTTACCCACAGAAACTTCTGCAACTAATAACTATACAAAATGCAATTGCACTAATTCTTCATTTCCTTAATGAATTCTGATTTTTTTTCAAACAAGACAGAAAAAAAAATTCAAGTTTCAAGCTACTGAAACAAATCATAGACACTTTTTCTAAAAAATCTTAGTCACAGAGGGAATAGAGATCCTCTATGTTGCAGTCCAGAGTAGGTTAGTGGATGGTGTTTGTATCAGAGGTAAGATAAGAGATCAGAGATAAGTAAGATAAGAGGTAAGTAGGGATAAACTTGCTTCATTCTTTTTTGATTTTCTTTTATCAGTCAGTTGTGGGGCTTGAACTCAGGCCTTGGGTACTGTCTCTGAGCAGTTTTGGGTTAGGCTAGCACTCTACCACTTTGGGTCACAGTGCCACTTCCAGATTTCTGGGGATTAATTGGAAATAAGAGTCTCACAGAATTCCTCACAGACTGGCTTTGAAATATGGTCCTCAGTTCTCAGCCTCCTGAGTAGCTAGGATTGCAGGAGTGAGCTACCACCTTTGCTTGGCTGATTTTTGTTGTTGTTGTTGTTGTTGTTTTCTGACACAGGGACTTATTATGTAGCCCAGCTGGCCTTGAACTTTTGATCTTCCCAAATGCTAGGATTATAGTTGCATTCCACCATGCCCAGCTTGCCTTAATTCTTACTTGGCATGAAGTATTTACAATTTTCTGGAGAGGGTTATTTAAATACATATAATTGAACAGTATTCTGTACTAGGAACTTGTAGAGGTCATTTTAACATTTGACATTATTTTTTTACATTAACATCTGACATATTAATACAAAATGTTCCTGAATTTAATGCCCCCCCCTCCACATTTAAGTTTTTAAACTCTATAGATGTGTAATGGCTTCTCAGTATGGATTACATTAGCTTAAGTGCAATAATTTGCCACATCCAATCATCATGTGCCCGACAATTCAATAGTTTTAAAGTAGAATCTAATGCTGATTTTATTTACATAATAGATTTGTGTAGGAGACTAATAACAGAAGCTCTAATCTTATGATTGACAAACTGACATATTAATAATGTATGATTGAAATAGGTAATAGAGAATAGTAAATAAATACTTCTATTAATAAACTAGAACATCACCAGTCCCTTAAAGAGCTTTCTGAATATGCAATTCATTTCACATTATGTTTGGAATATTCTATGTGTTAATTTTTCTTTGTTTTATTCTAGTCTATGGAATAGAGTAGACCAAGTAAAACATTTCTGTAATCTTCTAGACACTATATTAGATTAAATGTGACATTCCATTTCCCAGCCAGTTGGGATAAACTGAAAATTGTTATATTATATACCTCAATATGAGTTCATATTCAAGAGACAAAAGAACACCGATATGATGATCAAGCTACAGATGAAAGTGAATCCTAATATGATAATGTTACAGGCAGGAGATTGCTCCCAACTCTGCTAACTGCAACAGTCATATGCAATATTAGCACTACCTTATTTGAGTGGAGATTCTGAACTCTTTCACCCTTAATCCATTTTCAAAGGCTATCAGTAGAAGGCTTAACTTTGATTGCTTATTCTGGACCAAGATGTGTCTCATAAACAGTGAGACATAAAAAAGAATCTGGATGGCTAACCTGTATTCCATGTATCTAGAAAGGACCTTTCTGCATCATTATACACCACGATGGACACTATACCCTGGGGAGACCCGGCTATGGGATTCTGTTGTCTCAAACGTCCCATCATCTTGCAGAGACACTGTGATATTCCCAAACCCTGTCTCAGCAGCAACTACCTGTGATTTTTCTCTCCCTGATCTCACAGGAAGCAAAAGCTGAGCTGATTCTCCACCACACTTTGTATTAAAGAAATTTATGTATTTGTCTTCAGCTCTCTGTTAGGCTGCAAAGTCCTTGGGAAGGGAGAATGTGTCTTCTCATACATAAATGCATTAATTCACTTTGGTGTCTAGAACGGCACAGATTCTCAGAAAATAAACTGAACAGACTCTTTCTTTGAAGCGGAAAGCAGCTGGGCTCCGAGCTCCTACAGCAAGTTGTACAAAATACCTCAGGCTAGAATTACGTAGAATTCCTCCCTTTTTACTTCACAGAATGAAAGCTTCGCCTTTATTTTTTACTTTAGTATATGATAATTTAAACAGTTTAAAATATATGACTACGTATGTATCAAATCTGCCTTTTACAATTTTGGTATGTGTTTCCCCAGACAAGTCTTACTACACCAAAAAGATTAAGTAAAATTACTGACAAGTTCATTATATAGGTCAGATCCTAGGATCATTAATCATCATTTTTAAGTATTTGTGCAAAAGAGTTGTCATTCAACAAAGCACTTTATGAATATAATACATCTTGATCAACCTTATTCCTTTCAACATCTTCACCCATTCTTCTCCTACCCATCTCATCCCTAACTCTTCTTAACGCTGTAGGATATACATTGAATTCTTGACTGCATTCTACCCTCTCCTCCTTCTCCTTTCCACTTGTCTATTCCCCTAGCCTGGACCCCACCTTATCACTCTCAAGTATCAGTCCCCTGGTGTTTATTTTGTTGAACTTGGTTTTGCTTTTCTAAGGGATTACACTGTATTTTCCTGGAATCTACCATGTTTCAGCTAATACATTTGTATATACATGCATACCACCCAACATTTTTAGTTAAGTGTTTGTAAACTAATTCTAGCTTCCCCATAGGAGATAAAACATGCCAACGTTGTCTCTCTGTACTTTACTTCCCTCAATACAATTCCAGCTGCTAACAAATACATTCTTTTAGAAATATCAAGAAGCCAAGAGTGGTTCTATATGCCTCTAATACAAGAGCACTTGAGAGGCTAAGGCAAGAGAATCATGTCTTCAAGGGAAGTCTAAGCCACCAAGAAACTCAAGGGGGTGGGGGAGAAGAGGAGGAGGAGGAATAAGAGGAGGTGGAGGGAAAGAAAGAAGGAAAGAGGGAGGGAAGACAATAGACAAATGCTATCAAAACCGTATCCAAGTGTTTTCCTATCAGTATCTGTGCCAAGAATGTGGGCGATACTACTTTATAACAGGAATTATTTTAAGAATGCAAAACAAAACAATTCTGCATTTGCTGTTGTAAGCATAATAAATCAACAGAGAAGTTTTGATATTTACTAACAGGAAACTGATTATAAATGAAAGATGCTTAAATTTCACATCACTCTGAATCATCTATAATAAAAGCGGAACTTCCTGTTGCATTCTAAAGCGAGCGTAGCAAATCATCTAAAAGCTGTGACTCTTTTACTCATCCATTCATTTAACAAATGTTTATTAAACACCTCCTCCATGTTAAGTGTTGCTCACGTGGGCTGCAGTCGAGCAGTTAATACAGCTGTGCCTGGTGGAAGTTTTCAGGTAGCTAACTACATCTGATTTGCAATCCTGGCATCTATTATTGCTTCAGTCATCACATATAAATACAGTTATTTTAGTCACAGAGTTCTCATTGATAGAAATTTGCAAAGAGCTGTGAGTCACAGCATCTAGGTTCTGGAATCATTTCTGCAGTTGAAGAGTCTTTAGAGAAATCCAGTAACAAGCCAGAGCCTCAGCTTCCTGTGAAAAGCCAGAGAACTAAGCCGAGCTCAGCTTTCCTCACAGGGTGATTATGAGGATTGACAGAAAGATGCAATAGTGATAAACACACCGAGCATAAATTTCCTAGAAAGTACACTTACCCCGCATACTTTGCTTTATTTCATCCTAGTTACAATCCTGTGGTAATCTTATATCCCTAAGAACTCACCATTCCAAACTTTTGATCCTTTCAAGATGAGTGTATTCATTTATTGATTTCTGTCCACACATTAGCATCACTAGTTGCCTGTTGGAAGGTTCGTGTGAACCCTTAAAGTCTTATTTCAGTTTGGTTGTGGTTGGTCTGAGAAAGACTCCCAAAAGCCATCTAAGAATTCCTGAAAGGGAGCTGTACTGGGGGGAACTCTGAGAAGCCTTCAATCTTCAAAGCTGCTGAAGACTAAGGAATTTTCAGTTTGGAAATTATAAACACTAAATACGTCTGCTGTAGCAGCCACAAAAGGAGGAGGAAGAGGAAGAAGAAATCAAAGAAGGAAACCACTAGGTTGAGAGGCAGCAGGAGATATGGAGAAAGTGTTGCCTTGCAAACTTCTGATGTCTTTCATGTTTGCAAAGACAAACATTGCTGCTTTCTTTTCCCAACAGTTGATCGGACTCAAAGATGGTCTCCAACTGAAAACTCTCTCACCCCTCCTCATTGAAGATGTTACAGCAGATGCTGCCAGTTTTAATTAACAGTTAACCTTTATTTGTGTATGTTTAGATGCACTTTGGAATGAATATTCCTCACGTTTATTTACTCTCCCAGCATTCCACAGAGAACTCCTTCTTTGTTAGTTACACTTTCAATGTTTGTTCCCCTACACACACACACACACATACAAACAAACAAATGCTTTTAGTTTTACAGGCTGGTATGTGACCTCAGTCAATCCTGGCCAGATTTTCCCAGAATCTTGTCAAATAAATAAAAAATTAAAATCACAGTATTTTTTGTTTGTTTTCAAGCAAAGAATGACTACTTTTATAAAAACCAATAGGATTCCATGAGAAATTCAAACTATAGTACTACTGCACTATAATTTTCAGGGAGGACAGTAAATACATATTTATATCCATGAGATGTCTAAAACCAAGTACTCAAGCAAGGATGCTATTTCCATTATTTTTCAAGTTCCCCAATGTATGATCCAATAAGCATCCTCCATTCATTGCTTTGAATGTATGTATGTGTGCATGGTAGATTTCTAATAGCCATCCACAACCAAAAGATGTAATGACTTTATTGATTTCTTAGAGAACAACTGAGCCCTATTATACATCCTGATGCAGTAAGAATTGAGGGTCAAATAATCCTATAAGAAAGGGCTGGTGGGGGAGGTAGTTGTGGAGATGGGAGGGAAGGGATGGTAGGGGAAAAACAAAGGAGGAGGCAACAATGCTTGATAAGAAATGTACTCATGACCTTGCTCATGTGACTGTAACCCTTCTGTACAATATTTTCACAATAAAAAACTTATTTTAAAAAAAGAAAGTGCTAAATAAGACATGCTGATGAGCGTGCAGATGATGACAATGCTGATAGAGATGTGTACAATAGAGACTGCCCAGAAAGTTTTTTGTGCAAATGAAAATTGAATTGGGAACTGAATTAGAGACAATTCACGCTATATTCTGACAAATGATATCTTCACATTTGTCTATGTCACAAGACATTGAGTAAGGCTAAATTTAAAATAGAGTAATTAATTGGACAGAAGAAACTTTTAAGATAGCTTTTAATTCAGTCTGTGTTACGCATATACCTGGTTGTCTTTGGTTGGTTTATGGTGAAAAAATGCAAAAAGCAGAGCGTAGCCAATTAGTGCCATTACAATGAAGGAAAAAGGTAAAGAAAAAAAGGAAAGGAGAAAGGAAAGGAGAAAGGAAAGGGAAAAAAGGGAAGGAAAAGAAAGGGAAGGGAAGGGGAAAAAAGGAAGGGAAGGGGAGGGGAAGGGAGGGGTGGAGAAAGGAGGGGAGAAAAAGAAATAACACTTGAAAGAATGGAAGGAAGGAGAAAAAATGAAAGAAGGAATGTAAGGGAGGGGGAGAATGGAAGAAAGGGGAGGGGTGAGATGAGGTGAAAAGGAGAAAGGGAGTGGAAAGATGGCCAGGGTATGGGAAGCAGTTTAGGGGAAGAGGGTAAAGGGGGGGGGAGGGAGGAGGAGGAGGAGGAGGAGGAGGAGGAGGAGGAGGAGGAGGAGGAGGAGGAGGAGGAGGAGGAGGAGGAGGAGGAGGAGGAGGAGGAGGAGGAGGAGGAGGAGGAGGAGGAGGAGGAGGAGGAGGAGGAGGAGGAGGAGGAGGAGGAGGAGGAGGAGGAGGAGGAGGAGGAGGAGGAGGAGGAGGAGGAGGAGGAGGAGGAGGAGGAGGAGGAGGAGGAGGAGGAGGAGGAGGAGGAGGAGGAGGAGGAGGAGGTGGTGATGATAACCCCTGTATTCACTGTATTTGATTCTGGTGTATATACATTTTTCTAATTGGGGGAGGGAAGGGAAATAACACAATAGGGAAAACAAGGATGACCTATTGTAACAATGAGTTATATAAGACACTGTGTTGAAAACGAACTTTACAACATTGGAGGAGAGTGGGAGAGAGGAGTTTAGAGGCAGGGAGGGAAGGGATGGTAGGGGGAAAACAAAGGAGGAGGTAACAATGTGATGTAACTGACAAACAGTGGACTTGCAGTATATATTAGCTATTATCTATTGCTTTTATTCCTAAATATGTACATATACTTGTAAAGTATTTGTAAAAAAAATCGGTTTCATCTGAAGAGATGTACACCTTAGATGACATAAAATGTAATATCTTCCATAGTTATTAACTTACCCTATAATTTACCTGCCTGAAGGAATAAACAGCTTATAATGAATGTTAAAATCACATGGAATTAATTTTGCCAATCAGAAAACCAATTTCAATTCGAAGTTCATTGACAGTCCTCAATCTACTATTTTCAGATCCTGCTAGCAATTATATCTTATAATTACCATGTTAACCTTTAAATTCTTTTCATTCATATTTATATTTCAAAAACTATGAAATCATTTTGATATCCTTAACCATAATAATAAAAAAGTCACATCAAAAACCCATTTAAAAATCAGGCACTGAGAGGGAAAGAGGGAACAGCTTACATTAAGCAAAAAGAAATGTACATATCACCGGATTTGGAAGAAATAGTTGTCTTGTCAGCTTATAGAATTCACAAACTTTATAGACCATGATAATTACAATTTGCCTTGTGAAGGTTAAAATGTGTGACTTTAAGTATCACTACTCCACAATTCTGTGAAATTTACTTAATCACTTAATCTCAATTAAAAATATTTAAAAATAAAAAAAGTCAGGCACTAGTGGCTCATACCTGTAATCCTAAGCTACAATGGAGGCTGAGTTCTAGGGATTGAGGTTCAAAGCTAGCCTGGGCAGGAAAGTCTATGAGACCCTTATCTTCAATGAGCTATCAAAAAGCTGGAAATGGAGCTGGGATTCAGAGTAAAGGAGTATCCCTGAGCACAAAAGCTCAAGGATAGTACCTAGGCCTTGAGTTCAAGACCCAGGGCTGGCAAAAAAAAAAAAAAAAAAGTTTCTAAGAGTTGTTCTAAAACATATACTCAAACTTTACAGATATTTTACAAGCAACTATCTAACTAAAAAACACACATGGCCTTAACTTTACTCTGAATCAGCATATTCTGCAACTCCTACTTCTTTAATTCCAAGGAAATTGAGTCCTAGCAACCTTTTAGTACACTGGAGAGATAAGAACTAATTGAGACATGATATCTGGTCACAAAAAACTCCAAATCTTGCAGATAAGTTAGATAAGTAAGCCAATAAAAATAGGTTGTGTTGGCTAATGAGATGTTTTAACAGTTCCATGTATTGTAACATTCTGTGCCTTCTAGACTTGATAGAATCCTGTCCGAGACTGCCTTTCTAGAAATGTATTGTATGATTCTGATATAATAGAGGGAAAAGAAGGGAAAACTCAGAAGGGACTATGACACTGTTGATACCAATGTCCACTTTCATTCTGTTTGTTTTAACAGAGCTGTGTTCTTATATCAAGATGATAGAACCAGAAAGTATTCCTTACACATGCTATTTGGAAAAGTAAAAAGGATAAAAGGAAAACTAACCAGGATCTTGTTTCTCTAGGACCTAACCACATGTAATTGTATAACAATTCTGTGACGTTGGTATGATCCAAATTATAGTAGGGAAAATATAGAAAGATAGAGTAATTTCTGTCCTCAAAGCAATTGAAAGCTGTAATTAGAATTCACATTTTCCCCACTTGAAAGTTCAGGCAGTTTCCCTCTAAAACCTATGTATCTTTGAAGGCAGTGGCAGAAGGAATATCAGTGTAACCCAGCCCCAAAAACAAAAAAGAAAAAAAAAGAAAATTGTATACATACCATCTTTATACAAAGTTATGGTTTAAGTAAACATAGCAGTTTGTCAACTTTAGGAAAATGACTGTAAACCTCAAGTAAACTGCACAAAGTAAAAATAGAGAGGGAGAAGGAAAATGTTTTGAATGTCAATGATACAATTTAAATCATGTACTTCTGGTGGCATTTTTTGAGCTACTTAATGGGCATAGAAATAACACCTTGTAAATGGCTGAAAACATCACCAGTAAATTGGCTTAAAAATCCCAACTACAATCATATGATTAAAAAAGAAGCACACAGAACCTATATTCATGTATAATGAACAGATTCACAGCTACCTCTCATTAGAGCACGTCTAGAGATTTAAATAATATCTACCCCACTCAAATGAAACCAACTTACTTACCCCTTTTACATTAACATCTGTGAGTCATGCAGCTTAAGAAGTACATACTCTGAAATTACCTGCATATATCAAACAAGTGTTGAAAAAGCTTTCCTGAAATTAATTGTGTATGTTTAAAGCAATCCCAAATTACAATTTCACATCTTGGTTGTCTTAAGGCATGACTGATCACTCTACTGTAACAAACCAATGGAAATTCTATTCAGACTTATTATGCATTCCAGCTGATTAAGAGGGGTTGATAGGAAAGATACTTGGTTAACTATTCAAAATACATTTAAAAAATCCCACTTTCAAATCAAGTACTCAAACCTCCTTCTTTTTTCCTGCTGCATTGAGATACACTGCCCTGGTACCAGAAACATATTTGCACTGATAAAACTTAGTTAATAAAAATAAAAACCTATTCTGTCACAGGAGTAAGTAGGACAAAGAGGTGGCAGGAACACCCATGAATTGCCTTTGTTCTATCACAATTATGGTGGCAAAAATATTTATGTTAGAAGAATAGCTGCTGACACAGAGAAGTTGAAAGTAAGCTTGAAAAAGAGATGAAAATAGAAGCTGTGGGCTTTCACAGACTGTAGCTAGCTGATTTGAAGCTCGAGAGCCACTGTACCTACCCAGTCAGTACTAATGAATGCTATAATGAATGCTATAATCACTATAATCAAACAAACAAAGCAACCATGCATTAGGAGAGAATAGAACTATTATTTAGAAAGTTTCACTAGGTCTCTGTATGGGCAATTTTGTTGGTGAGTAGTTAATAAACTTAGAATTGCATATTATTTTAAGAAAAGGATTTTTCTTTGTAACATGGGTTTAATCAGAATTTACCTCAGAATAGGTTCCCTTGTAAATAAGTTTATGAAATAAAGCACAAAAAGTTGCTTATGGTCCTTCAGAACTTGAGCATCCTAATAATTCCAGCAAATGTGGTCTGCTCCTTTGTTGAGTTTTGCAATACATCTATAGCCCTTCCAGTTTTGTTTAGTGGTATTTCACACCTAATAAAATATGTAATGCAGTATTTTGTTATTTCCCTTCCCCTCCCCCAAAACAGGGTGACCCATTGTAACAATGAGATGTACAAGACACTATGTTGAAAACGAATTTACAACTTTGCTGGGGGGTGGGGAGTGGGGGAGAAGGGAGGAATTGGGGAGTTGGGGAGGAAAGGGATGGTAGGGGAAAAACAAAGGAGGAGGTAACAATGCTCGATAGGAAATGTACTTATTACCTTGCTCATGTAGCTGTAACACCTCTGTACAGTATCTTTACAATAAAATATATATATATATATTTTAAAATACAATTTAAAACTCAAAAATATAAATTATTCATTTTCTTTTAAAAAATATGCAATGCAGAGGCAATATGGACCAAAACAATATGGATTCTTTGGCATATAATATTCATTCAAATGTATCCACTAGTATGTAAAGTTCTACACAAAATAAGACACTTAAAATTTCAAAAATACAGTCTACAACACTTGCAGTCTACAAAATTAACACTAGATGCATGGTCACAAAGTATTAAGCATCTCCAGTTCATTTGCTCTTTCTTTTATCTTAAGACACCACTTTAAACTTAACTATGTCATCTTGTATTTCCTCTCTTTCTC
Organism: Dipodomys spectabilis; assembly: GCF_019054845.1. Lineage (NCBI taxonomy): Eukaryota > Metazoa > Chordata > Mammalia > Rodentia > Heteromyidae > Dipodomys > Dipodomys spectabilis. The sequence goes on from NW_024870775.1 coordinate 21,111,170, forward strand.
TGAAGAACATCCTATCTACATCATTGGGATTGGGAAGTATGAAAAGATAAAGAAAAAGAAAGCATATGCAGATACAAAGGAAAGGGTTATTCAATTAGAAAAAATGGGGTGACAGGTACAAAAGTAACCCCAGTACTGCTCCCATTTGCTTCCTTCCCTATATTCCAACTCTGTAAACACAATGTTCTACCAAGTCTGTTTTGCACAAGAAATACATTGGGGAAAGCACTAAGCCGATTCCACATTCACTAACTTGAAATATAAGATGCAAAACGTATTTGCCAGTAGAGTCCTAAAAGCACACACTGCATTATTTTGCTTTCAGGGAGAGTACTCAACAGAATAGAACCAAGTGCACAAACCTATTGAATACTATAGTAAGCCCCAAAGGTGCTCAATAATCCTGGTTAACTGGCTAGCCATCATATTTCTGTAAAAACAAATTGGTGATGGAAGGAAACCTTTAAAACAGTGAACATTCAAAAGAGTATTTTGATTCTATAAATTATTTCTGAATCTTAATAAAACATGAACGAGATATATGTCTAAGACCAATGCTTTTCAAAATTCCATCTGCATCAGGTTCAAATAGGATGCTAATAAAAATTTAGACTCCCTGACATTTCTAGACTGGATTCGGTGGGTCAGAATCATTGGATATAGAGTCTCACAAATTCAGTTTCAAAGAGCTCCCCAGATACTTCATACACAATTAAGGATCATTGGCTTAGACATTCACAGAATGTGTAAACTTCCTGATCATAGAAAGAAGTAACATTATGAGACAGAAAAGAGCGCAGAGTAAAAATAGCCACTAGCCAGAATACGAAACAATGGAAAGAAAGCCATAGATGAGTTCAGTAAGACTGCAGAAGGCTGGGAATGACATGTCAAAGGGTCGCCAGCGAGTTGTTATATCATTCCATCGCAATCTTACATCTCTAACTCTGGTTGGTGCCTATGATAGCATCCTACATTCTATCTCTCTCTACAAACACCACTACAAGCCAGGCATGATGTCTGTAATCTCAATATTTTGAAGGCTGATGTAGGAAGATCTGGAGTTTGAGGCCAGGCTAGGTAACATAACAAGACCTCTCTTATTATAAATTGAATAAACACTTTTAAACCACTAGATAATGAAACTCCACAACTACATATTCACATAACTGAAATAATACTCTCGCAGTATGTCTAAGAAACTCTTATCCAACCAAACATGCTTCCAAGTTTCATATATTACCTGACCAAAAAAATCATAAAATAGCCCCCGTAGGTAATAGCATCACCATACAGATGAAAAAAATGCAGTTTCAAGGGGCTTAGAGACTTCTGCAAGGTTTTATAACAGGGAAGCTTATAACTAATGTAGACCATCTCTTTTTAAGGCTCAGGCTGACTTCCATTTACAACTCCTTGAAATAAGCGGGGGAAACACCTCTCCGCTAGATGATATTTTTCTATTTCTATTCAAAGCTATGGCCCTTAGGATCTCATTGTGAAATAATCTTATGGCTACAGTTTGTGTACACATAACTGAACCCTTGGGAGGGGGTTTTAGTTCAGTGAGTTTCAGAGGAGAGCTGGTGGCAGGTTTAGAATGTGTACAAATCCAACAGCTCTAGCACTGCTGTCGAGAGCTGGCATTCATCGTATTATCACGTTCAGTCTGATAATTAGATATGACGGGTGTGAGGCACCAGCTACAAGACTCTGCCTCTTAAAACAGTAATTGTGAGCCTTTTATTCTTCACCAGGAACATCAAGGTCATTGTCTGGATCAAATCTTAAAGAGGGCTTCCATCAACAGATGTCATGAGAGATAAGCACCAATTTGACATGTTCTTACAGAACTATCACCTGCTATCAGAGCTGCTATGACAGCTGGGAACTAAGACAATGTGAACCAATTCATCAGTCCTCCAGGCCCCAAGTGCTTCCCTAATGGATATGACAAACATATGCCTCACTGTCACACAAAAGGTGTCTATTACTGTAGGGTTGCCTGCATAATGATCCAATTAATTGGAGTTGATAATCACTTTTTTAATAATTGGTGGAAAACCAATAATGCCACTGAATGACCATCTTTTGCAATAATATCAGTGTAGAAAAGAGTAGACTATTGCACACACAAATCCCTCCACATGGATATAACATTTTCTTCTAGCTTTTCACATAATGCATCTTGGCCATGCAGGGCTTTCTCTCTCCTCCTTAATGAGTCTTCCTTACCTTTGAAAGATTCAACTCAACTGTGATCTTGAGTCTAAAGCTCTCTTGCTTCCAGAGCCTCAGAGGTATTTTGTAGAGAAACTTGGGCTTGACAGAGATTATAGGAAAACCTTCCATTAAGCAGTAACCATTCTTTAACATCAATTGGCTATGACCAAATAGGACATGCTGCCAATGATACCATGTCCTTAGGGTTGTTCCAGAATGAAAGACATTAATTTATTTGCTATCTTCTCATTTTTAAATACTTACCACTATTATAACTTTGGTTCCATTGAAAGTAAAACATGAGACAAGGACTTGGAGGTAATTCATGTCAGAAATGATCCTGAGAGAAAATGGGAGAGAGTGAAGAAGAGAAGGAGGCAGAAATGGAGGGAGGGAGAGAGGGAGAGAGGAAAGGAGGGAAAGAGGGGTGAAACATAACAAAAATAAAAACCAACTAAAGGATGTTAGTGAGGTCCTATAACTTCCAGACACCTCTTTGTGGGAGAGGGAAGGAGGGAAGCAGGGGTATTTGTCCTCCAGATCCTGCTCCCTATTTGGTTTAACAGTTATAGAGGCAAGCCAAAGCACTGTATGCGTTTGAGAGAGAGCCTGAAACAAAAAGGCAGCTGAACTGGGAAAAGCAGGGAAAGCAGTTGGGCTTCACGCCATCATAGCTGTGATGCCTGGACAGATGAGACACGCCGCATAGAAAGCAACTACTATGGCAGCTCGTAAAACTGTAAGGGAATGTGAGTCAACCATTCATGGACACAGGCCTGGCCTGGCTCATGGTCTTCATCTGCATTTTATGCCCCTCCCCCAGCCAACCCCTTGAAGGGAAGCTGGACAGCCTGCCATGACAACCAGCATTTACACCACTGATAGTCCTGTCTATGCATTTCAAGGGTATAAACACCCAGAGTAAACACTCCATAACCTGAACAATAACCACAGGACCTGCTTAGGGTAGGTGTTCAGCAGAAAACTGTTGGCTCCATTAGTTCATGAAAAAAGCCTGGTTGGTTGGTTGATTTTGAGACAACATTTTGCTCTCTCATCCAGATTGGCTTCCAAGTCACGGTCCTCAGTCCCTCAGGCTCCAAAACACTGTGATTACAGTCATGAACTACTTCACTTAGCTCATATATGATTTTTAATACAGCTCTGGTTATAGTTACAAGTATATCAGAAGACACAGTCTTAAGGTCACTTACTAAAAGATGTTAATTGGGGACAAAGATTGGCCTTGTTTCCCGGAAATTCTGCTATACTGCCTTAGTTATTAAAATTTCTGTTTCCAATGTATGTACTTTTAAACATAGGAACCAAAAAATGGAAAATTATCTTTGACTCCAGAAAAACAAGATTAACTCTGCCTCAGTGTTTGCTTTATCACACAAATGTGGACCTACTGTTTGTCCTCAGTACTCTTCTTATCTGAAAGACATCCACTCTGGTTAGGCCCTGGAAACTCAAGTGCACATGGAGGATCTGAATAAAGAAGCTGCAAGGCCATCCACAGAGGTGGGCAAATTCTGGAACTCAAGAATCTTCCTTAAAGTTCAAGGCACTCCCTACACTGAATGAGAGTCACTTAGTGTAAAGAGCACAGCAGGCTAGCACAGGTGCTTAGCTCACATATGGTACATAGAACTCAGTAACCATTACGAAAAGAAAAAAAATGCAGAATGATCATATCCCTAAGAGATTTCTCATCTTTTTTTTTTTAAAAAAAGAAAAAAGTAAAGATAGGTATCTTGTATTACAAATCTGCCACCTAACTTCTGGACTACAAAATAGATGGATCTCTATACCATGATATATACATATAAGTTTTTTGGAATATAATAATCCACCCTTATTTCAAGATCCCAAGTAGACACCTGAGACTCTGGATTGCACTGAACCCTGTACACAAGAACTGTGACACCAAGTGACATACTAGCGGGTAACTGAGACAGCTGCTAATGAACAGTGAGGCAGCATATACAGTGTGGAGACGCTGCACAAAAGGATGATTCTCATCCATGCAGGGCAGAATGGATTGGGGGTAGTATCACACAATTCAGAGAGGGACATAATTTAAAAGTCATGAATTATTTACTTCTGGAATTTTCAATGGTGGTTGACTAGGTACCTGAATTCACACAAATTAAAACAATAAATAAGCAATATAAATCTATGTGAAATAGTAAGATTCTATATGAAGAACTTGTTACTGAAAGCAAATTAAGTCAATCCTTCGCTAAAAAATCATGCATAGAAGTAGAAATAGTGAGATAAAATTTGTAAGTAATAGCTTTGAAATAGTAAGAATGGTAAACTTAGGTTCATGGGGGTCTTAGTAATATTTTTTAGGGACAAATAAGTTGCTTTGATGCAAAAACAATCTAACAGATTCTAAAAGAGACAATGTACAACTATAAGAAAGAGGAAAGCTGGGCGCCAGTGGCTCAAGCCTGTAATTCTAGCTACTCAGAAGGCTGAGATCTGAGGATCATGGTTCAAAGCAAGCCGGGAAGGAAAGTCCTTGAGACTCTTATCTCCAATAAACCACTAGAAACCAGAAGTGGTGCTGTGGCTAAGCAGTAGAGTGTTACATTGAGTTGAAGAGCACTGGGAGAGCATTCAAGCCCAGAGTTCAAGACCCACAACCGGGCGGGGGTGGGAGGAGGTGGGGGGGGGGGAAGAAAGAAAGAAAAAAAGAAAGAGGAGAGAAGGACACAAAGGGTGAACCAAATCTGAAGGTTGAAAAAACTAACTTCAATTTCAATCTTTAGCTAGAAGACTGTACTAGCCTTCAACCCATTACCCTAAAACTATCTAATGGATACCACTGCAAGGTGATAAATACTACAAACTCTTGAGAGGGCTGCGTAGGGCTTTAAAACTTAGGAAAACGTACAAACACTTTACCAAGACAACAATGATGTTGGAAATACAGATACAATGCTAAAGAAATAAAATCTATTCACTAGGTGTAAAGTGGGAAACACTTCTAATCCCAGTATTCAGGAAAATGATATAGGAACCTTTTAAGTGTGTTGGAGGACAAATAAGCAAAACCTTGTTTAAGAGACAGAGAGAGAAAGAGAAACAGACAGAAACAGAGAGGTTGAGGATGAGAAAGGGAGGAAGGGAGTAAAACAAATCAATTCAGTTGCCCACCTCTTAAAGATGACAGAATATTGAGTAATAACTAAAAGCTTGGTGCAGATGTAGTCCTGTCAAAATAATCAACCCTCCTCTGATGGAGTGAGTAGCCCAAGAGATCCATGGGAGAAAGCAGGAGACAATCTATATCTGGATTTTTACAAAGCTTTTGATTCTGTTCCTCCTGACATAATCGTCAATAAAACAGGAGAATGGGATCCACAGTGCATAGCTATGGAGTAGCAGCAATGTCACGCCTGGCGAGGAGTTATCGATAGAGAAGTGTCTGCCTCAAAGGAGCATAACAAACAGCCTCCACTGTGGTCAATGCTGGGCAGAGCTCTGGTGGACGTTTTCATTAACGACCTGGTGAGTAGAATAATTAGCGCCATCATTAAGTCCACACAGGAGACTAAGGGAAGGGGCTGTGAGAAGGGAGGGGGAGAGGCCAGCGGAAGTCACCGAGTTGTTAAAGAACATAGTTTCAAAATTCAGAATGTCCTTGAAGATTTGAAAGTGAAGCTACGGATAGCGCTCACTTCCAGTAATGGTGCAATGCATGTCAATCCTTCTATTCTCCCCTTCTCTTTCACAGGATGTGAAGCCTGCTACAGTGACAGAGACACACATTTATGCATTTGGTAAACATAGGCAATGTCCCGTCCAGTTCCAGAGACCCTTAATTAAGCAATAGAATTCTGGCTTGTTATGTCATGGAAATTATCAGTTCGTTGAAAAAGAAATTTAGAAGAAAAATAACGCTCTTGTTTGGGAATCTTTCCTTGATTCTGTCTCACCTTCCTTTTCTTCTTCCAGTTTGAATTCCTTACTTCTCTTACACATTTTCTTGCTTTTAGGCCTTTCCTCTGTCAGAGAAGTCTGCAGCATGATCAGATTTATTGGTCTCCCTTCAAAATTGCTATCTCTAGAAAAGAACAGGGCATGGCTTATGCATTCCTGTGTCCCTAGAGCATAGCACTTGACACATAATGGATGCTCAATAAATGCCTATTGATTTAGAACTGCAAATAAATTACAAACACACAAAGTAGACTTTATGCAAGTATTAAAAAAAAAAAGCTTAGGGGTGCTGTCCTGAAACTCAATAGTTCATGCCCTCCACATAGCTGGAAAAACAAGGTTAAAGCTACAGAGCAAACTGGAGCAGTACATGCATCTGTCATTCCACACTGCAGGAAAATTGAAAGTGTGAGGCCAGCTCAGGCTACAAAGTGAGTTCACTCAGCCTGAGTGTGGTATGTAGTGAGACTGTGTCTCAGAAGACAAATTGGCTAGTGTTACAGGACATGAAGGCTCACACTTGTAATCAATCCCAGCTATGTGGGTAGTAAAGATCTGGAGGACTGAGGTTTAAGGCCAGACCGGGGATTGGGGCATTTCACTCCATAAAGCTGGGTCTGATGGTCCACAACTGTGATCCCAATCTACAGGAGGCCCTAAGCAGGAGGATCACGGTCTGAGACCAACTAGTTCCAGGCAAAATAGCACCCTACTTGAAAAAAATAAACCCAAACATGGACTAGCACATGGCTCAAATTGTTGAGTCTGCCTAGCAATTATAAGGCCTTCAATTCAAAACCCTTATACTTGTAGCAAAGGAACAAAGGAAGGAAGGAAGGAAGGAAGGAAGGAAGGAAGGAAGGAAGGAAGGAAGGAAGGAAGGAAGGAAGGAAGGAAGGAAACAAACGAAGCCAGGGCTATTTGTTCACACTTATAATCTCAGTTACTTGGGAGGTGGAGGCAGGAAGATCACAAGTTGTCACAAGTTGGAGGCTAGCTTGAACAAAGTTAGCTAGTACTCTCCAATCTAAAAAATAGGAAGGGAGGATTGGAGATAAAGTTGTAAGACTCAAAAACAAAGGAGGAGGCAACAATGCTTGATAAGAAATGTACTCATTACCTTGCTAACATGATTGTAACCCCTCTATACAGTATTTTCACAATAAAAAACTTATTTTTAAAAAAAGGCTCAAGTACCAAAATTTTCCTAACAAATGCCAGACCCCGCATTCATTCACTTCCTTAAATAAAAAATAAAAATAAATAAAAACACCAATATTGAGCATTACATGAAGGTAATTAGAGAACCATTTTCCAGAATGAGTGAGGGCAGAGAACAAGCATGTCTCCAAGGAGAACTACTCTGCATGGAAGAAAGAGGAGATGCTCAGGGAATGTAGGAAGAGACTGACAACTGAACATTGAGGTCAACAAGAGTGCCCTAGAAAGATGGAGGACAGGATCATCAAAGGTAGTAAAAGAATTAAGAACAAAGATATGCCTGGGGAGGAAGCCCTCGATGACACAAAGAAGTCAAGCAAAATGGGAAGAAAACAGAGGACAGCCCTCCAAGGTGGACGAAGAGTTCCAAACAACTGCAGCACAGATTATGCAATGTTCTAGGAACACACAAATGATGCATAGGAAGAGAAGTTCTTCACTGGAGGCTCTATATAAACACACACTTAAATTATGCATGGACAGAGTGTGATAGACAACTAGTAAGGGACATAGTATCTCTACAAAAATTCTTTAGGACAAGGTGCAGCCAAGCTCTTAACTTTAAGACAAGGAGATATCTGTAATTGTACCTAAAGCTTTATTCACATATCCATCCAGGGGGATTGATCAGTTTAATATGCAGCAACTTAGAATGGACCTGTGAATTTTTTCTGTAATTATCTCTTCTGATGTAATGAATCTTGTTCTCAAATATGGCCAAATCTGTCTCAAGTTTCTGGGGGCTCCAATTCTGGTGATAAGTATTGGCATTATCTTACATTTAAAAACGTGATGTCACTGTAGAGAACTTGACTTTTCTTTCCATTTTTGTAGGTGAGGGGGAAGGGCAATATAGAAAGAAGAAATAGAGAGGGACCCTGCTTTTCATTCTCAATCTTCAAATCATGCTTCTGCTGCTTCTGCTGTCATAATCAGCTCATCTTAATCACAGAAAATGGTGTATTATCAAAACATACAAGATAATCCACAGAATCTTAAATGTGCAATAATAAATATTTTAAATGATTTAGGGCTGGGAAGGTGGCTCAGTGGTAGAGCGCTTGCCTTGCGTGCATGAGCCCCTGGGTTCAATTCCTCAGCACCACATAAGCAAAAAGAAAAAAGCTGGAAGTGGCGCTGTGGCTCAATTGGTAGAGCGCGAGCCTTGAGCTGAAGAGCTGAGGGACTGCGCCCAAGCCCAGAGTTCAGGCCCCACGACCACATCCCCCCACCAAAAAAAATAATAAAATAAAATGATTTATTTAGACTCAAAATGTGATCTGGTCCTTCCCAGTAGCTTGTCATTCCAGATAACTCAAATAAAAGGACTAGTTTAGAAATAAAAAATTAGCACTCCAAATGGTTATAAAAATACTAATGTAAATATTTAGTCATCAAAATAAAGCGATATCTGTGAAATAATTCTATCACATTACTGTGTATGGATTCTGATACCAATCATGAGAGGTGAGAGTTAGAAGCCAGGTCTGAAATTTTGAAACATTCATATCAACATGAAACCATGTGTTAGTAATTTTTTCTTTTCTCCCTTTCCACAAAGTTAAACTAGGCAAATTTGAAGTCAATCTATTACTGGCACCATCCATGTTGACAGCGTTCTCTAGTTAAAGCTATCAAGTCTATTTTGCAGTGTCTTATTCCAATGCCCTAACCCAAGGAGGGAAAATGAAAAATTGCAAACATCTGGCTGATGAGAAAAATAGTTATACTAGTGCCTTACTGCTGTTAGTATTGAATGTACAAGTAAAATAACCATTAGCCTGTTTTAACCACTGGAAAATACCCTATGGTGGTACTTGACTGATCTGATGCATTTTTGTACACAATTGCTGTGCTAATGGAGCAGACATTTACCCCATCACAAAAGAAAGCTCAAATGTAAGCCTTAGGGTTAACTGTAATTCCAGAACACCAAACCACTGCTAAGGGTTTTAAGCAAATCCCCTGCTGATCTATTTACTGGTTAAACCCCCTTGTCCCCTCAAAATGGTCACATCACTCAAAGGACAAATTATTGATAAATTGCAGAGTCTCAAAGATAGGCAGGGAATTAAAAATCCATAAGAGACATTAGCTTTAGGAAATGCATTAAAAGAATATGATTGTTGGTCTGGGTCTCTTCTTTTCTTTTATGCATTTCAAGACGTAAAGGTCTGCTGCCGAAGATTCCTATTATCACTGTATCCTGAAGAACAGAACCAGCCCAGCTGTGGGAAGAATGAGATGAGCCAAGCACAGTCTTGATTGCTGTGGAGAATCTATAAACACATGACACAAAGTTGACCCTCAAAGTGATCTTTTCTCACCTTCTCTCAGGGATGGCAAGCTAGCGAAATCATTATAGGGTACAAAACAACGTTTAGGAAAGGTTCCTAAAGGAAATCATTCTTCCATTCAACCACGTTGCTATGGTAACCACACCAATCAAGCTCCTTCACAAAGGCTTTTATGTCAAGTTCTGTTAGCAAACTCATATACAAAGTATAACTCAACTAAATTAACACTACATTTGTTACCCCATTAGAAATAGGTGAAAGGCACAAATCATAAAAAAAATATTTACAATAATATATCCTTACCATTTTCCACATCTTAAATTACTTAACTTCAGTCTATTTCAATAAATGAAGAGCCTCTTGAAATATCTTCTTTGGTAATAAGAAAGGGAAAGGAATTTAGCTGTCTGGAAATAACCTTACGTGAAAGAAAAGACTTTACCCCATCTTACTGAATTGCTTTGCATCATTTCTTTGCAAACCTGCATTTCAGGTGAAATCCTAGTATTACCACTTTACTTTTTTATTTTCTGATGGTACTGGAGTTTGAATTCAAGGCCTTGCCACAACATATGTACAAAACACACACACACACACACGCACACACACGTGTGTGTGCACATGCTTTTTTTATTCTTTTTATTTTGTTTTTGGATGGTGTTCTGTAATTTTGGTCTGGTTGGCTTTAGGATTTTACTCCTCCTACCTCAGCCTCCCAAGTACATGGTGTGTACCACCAAATCGAACTCACATTTGCTATAAGGAATCACTAACTTTTCCTGAGCTAGCCTAAAACCACAGTCCCCCTATCTCTGCTTCCATAGTAGCTGGGTTATAGGCATGTTCCACTACCCACATCTCTACCACCTAGCAGAACAGGTTGGGAAGCAATATGAATTGTTTTTCTTAAAGGATCTTTTCTTTTGACAAAATTCCCTTGCAGGGGTAACAGTGTTCAAAAAGAAATGTGCTCATTATCTGACTTACATAACTGTAACCCCTCTATACATCACCTTTAGAGTAAAATTTAAATTTTAAAAAAATTCTAAGAAGTGGGGCTGGGAAGGTGGCTTAGTGGTAGAGCGCTTGTCTTGCATGCATGAGGCCTGGGTTCAATTCCTCAGCACCACATAAGCAAAAAGAAAAAAAGCCGGAAGTGGCGCTGTGGCTCAGGTGGTAGAGCACTAGCTTTGAGCTGAAGAGCTGAGGGATAGCACCCAGGCCAGAGTTCAGGCCCCATGACCGGACCCCCCAAAAAAAAATTCCATGAAGCTATAATAATACTAATTATAAAATTAACTTTGAGAGCAGTTTTATGTTATATGACAGGGCTTATGTGACATGGCTTAACATTTCTATAATATATTCTACCTAGTGGTTAACTTTATTTTTTTTAACTAAAGAAAACTCTGAGCATGAGCTTTAGTGATCTTAATAATTTGACACTCTCCTCCAGAACCAATGGACATTCAAACAATGATGTTCAATTGTATGAAGTGAAGCATTCATATTCCTATCTTTAATTATGTCTTCTGGCCTACAAATCTTTTATTATATAGACATCAGTTATTCAAGAAGCTAAGAGCTAAAGGATCATGGTTTGAAGCCAGCTTCAAATAGAAAAATCTATGAGAGACCAAAATAACCGGCAAAAACCTAGACTAGAGGCATACCTCAAGTGGTATAGTGCCAGCCAAGCAAGTACAGGTATGAGTTCAAATCCTGGTAGAAACAAAAGTAAAACTCCTATATTCCAGATTTATAGAGAATACACAATACGCTATTTTTATATAATGATGGTTCAGCCATAAGAAGCATGTGTATTATGGGACTGAGCAGTTAATGGGCACAGCCTCTGCATAATAAACACCTTACAGTTTAAATAAATGTCTTTATCTTACACTTGCATGGAATTTCAATATTTCTGATCTTTGGATTTTGGTTCAAAGCATTTGACAACTATGATCAGGTTAAAAATGATAAGCAAGATACATTTAGGCCAAATACAACTAAAATTACTTGTCTGGGAGTTTTTAAAAGACAAAACTTCACCAATACCCTTAGATATTAATTTTGGTAGCCATCATATTTTTGAACTATCTCCCCACAGCCTGAAGTTCTCACAGGTTAGCAAAAATGTTTTCAGAGCATTTCCACAAATGTTAAAATGCAACTCTAAATTATAATTAAGGTCTATATATATGGCTGATAAGAGTTCCTAGCATGTGAGAGTCTCTGAGCTCAATGCCCCTAATAGTAATATTAAAAAATAATTACACAGAAGAAAATCTGAATGTAACAAGAAAAAGAATCTATTTTAATTCCTAAATATTTAATATCAGTAAGCTAATGTCAGTCTAAAACTTTGGAAACAATGACTTCAATTAACTTTACCTAGAAACATAAACCTAAATCATGTAAATTTTATGCCTCCCTTTATTTGATTCTTTTTACAATTTTAGTAGCTAGGGAGATTTAATTCAGTTTAACTATTATTAATGCTGCTTTTATATTAATAATTGTATGATAATCCATTTACTAAACACCTATTGTAAATGAGGTATTGTTCTAAGAGATTTTTTTTTCCTTTGGCAACATATTATCAAAATAGATCTATGGATCGATCGATAGATTGCTAGATTAGTTGATTGATTCTCCATCCTAACAAACTTCTGGGTCTTTTTTTTTTCATTGTACAGACTAAAAACATAAGCTCAGACAGGTTAAGTAGTCTTTCAAAAGTCACACAGTAAATAAAGCAAATTGTCAGAATTCACAGTAAGACTCATGAATGAGCATTATACCTGTGTGTCCTATGAACAACACATCAAATACCTCAATGTGCTTCCTACAAGAGCACTTCTTCTAACACAGGATATTTAATTGCTGCTAATATAATGTTTGTAACATTTATCAAATTTGAGACAAATTGCCAATTTGACTTTGGTAAATACAGTACTGCCTTTCTAAAATGCATTTGTCCATTTTTCATGACAATATGAATACAGCCATTCTAAACACATAGCTATTTGCTCTCACATCTAATTTAAACAATTACTGCTGGAGTGTTCCCCTGATGTCATTTAGAGGAACAGAGCATCTTTTCACTAATGAGGAAAAGGATATAGTCCACTGGTTACAATGTCTAATGTTTCAGTTAAATACAAAATATCACCATGCAAGAACAAAACACAAAATGCTAAATAGCCATGTTCTAATAAGAGTTGAACTTTCAGACGAAAGAGACACAAGACTAATCCTTAACCTTGTTAAGATGAAAGGAAGTACTAGCTCAGACAAAGAGTAAAACATCTAGTAGGTTTTTTCCCCCCTATCCTGGGCATTCTACTTCTAAGTGAACACAGTAGTTAGTGGCTTGTAACTCATTTGGTTTTGTTTGCATAATTTAAAATCTAAAATATATAAAAACTCTTCCAATACATCATATTTTATTTCGCATAAAATATGCATTAATTTCTATTGTCTAAATACATATTTCTCTAATATAATTCAAAAGCTCCTTGGGAAGCCCGGGGCACACATTAACCTATATTACATTTGAATTGCTTTCATTGAGATGATCTGGGAGATTCTTAGTTAAAGGCAAATTCCTCAGTGACACAGCATTGTGAAGTGCTTGATAGCTGGAATTAGCAGATAATTCTTTCATCTGATGCAGAATCAGAGAGCATCACATGATCAGAAAGATTGCTCCTGGGTTGTCCTGCAGCTTGTTCATATAACAGACTATAGAATCTCATTTATTATAGAAGCATGACTTCCTAAGTCAATTATTGAGTGCTTCTTCTGTCATGTTAAAAGTAGCCATTTCCAGAAAACAACCTTGCGATGTTTCAGACATGCTGAAATTCCACCCTGTCTCTTTGTAAGAACAGAGAAAACAATGTAAATAGAGATACTTAATAACATTCCTTATAAGACTATTAGCATTTTCAGATACTTACTATAAAATTTGCTTATATTTTTAAATCTATTTAAGCATTCCACAATGTTTATCTACTCCAAACATGGCATTATTTATATGGTAAATACATGTAATGTATGTCAGTTTTTTAAATAAGAAGAAAGTCTACGCACACACACACACACTCACACATACACACACACAAACACACACACACACAAACACATATATTGTCTTTAAGTAGTTGTACAAAGGTCTTTCAATTCGACATATCAATTTTTGAGCACAATGCATCTTGACTGATGTCACTTTGATATCCTACTTTTTAAACCACAGCATTAAAAAAGAAGGAATTTTTTTTTTTTTTTGGTCTGGTCGTGGGGCCTGAACTCTGGGCCTGGGCACTGTCCCTCAGCTCTTCAGTTCAAGGCTAGTGCTCTACCACTTGAGCCACAGCGCCACTTCTGGCTTTTTCTTTTTGCTTATGTGGTGCTGAGGAATCGAACCCAGGGCCTTGAGCATGCAAGGCAAGCGCTCTACCACTGAGCCACCTTCCCAGCCCAAGAAGGAAATTTTTTCTCTAGCCAGCTCTTAGTTTTGTGGGGGATGGTGATGACAAGGCTGAGGATTGAACTCAGGACCTCATGCTTTCAAGGCAGACACTCTGTACTCGAGCCATGCCCATAGCTCCTCTAACAAGCTTTTAATTTGAGTAAAGATCTAATAAGATATAATTATACCCACAATAAAAGATGTTCCTTAGTTATAATCAAATCAATACAAAAATCCATGAATGAAAGAAGAAAATCGGGTCCTCAGTGTTTCCTTATAATTTAAAATACATATGCACTCCTTATTCCACACACAGGTTTGTGTATGTTTATATGGCGTGGGTCCATGGGTCCATTCAAGATGCAATAAGAAGAATCAGAACACCTCTGTACTCTTTTCCACTTACATTAAAATTTCCCTTTAAAATATATGCAGCAGGGAAAGTCCTTTCCTATCCTCTACACAAATGCTTATACAGAGCTGGGCATTTGTGCCTCATACCTGTATCCTGGCTACTTAGGAAGCTGAGATTTGAGGATCAAAGTTCAAAGCCAGCCCAAGCATATAAATCTAAGAAGTTCTTAACTCTAACTACCAAAAAGCCAGAAATGGAGGTGTGATTCAAGTGGTAGAGCACAAGACTTGAGCAAAAAAGCCAACTAAGAGCACAAGACCCTTAGTCAAAGTCCCTGTACTAATACCATATAATCTTTTTAGGGGTGAGTGGGGGGAGGGTCAATACTAGAGTTTTAAATTCAGGGTCTTTTGTAATTAAGAGACCTACACTTTGTATGTGTGTGTGGCGGTGGGGGGGCGGGGTAAGTAGGGCCTAAACTCTGGGCCTGGGCACTGTCCCTCAGCTCTTCAGCTCAAGGCTAGCGCTCTACCACTTGAGCCACAGAGCCACTTCCAGCTTTTTCTGTTTATGTGGTGCTGAGAAATTGAACCCAGGGCCACATGCATGCAAGGCAAGCACTCTACCACTAAGCCACCTTCCCAGCCCAAGACATAACTTTTGAGATAAAAGTCTTGATTTTTGCTTAGGCCTGCCCCTGGACCAGGATGTGCCTATTTTACACTTCCCCTAGTTGTTGGGATGATACGCATGTAACAGAATAGCTAGCTTATTCCACTGAGATGGAATCTCCCAAATTTCTACTCCTGGATTGGCCTGGAACATCAAAAATCCACCCAATCTCAGCCTCTCATGTAGTGGAAATGACACAGGCTCACTACTACAATTAACTATTCATTAAGAAGAGGGTCATGCATGTATGCCTTTGCCTGCCTCAAATCGTGAGTCTTTCAACTCAACTTCCAAAGTCACTAGGATTACATGTGGGAGCCACCACAGGAACCCTATCTTAAGAAAGCAAACTGAAATAAGGCAAAGGTTTCAAATACTCTGTGAACACAGGCAGTTACTGGACTGATTGCCCCCACTACAGTAAAGAGGAAAATCATTACAATGGAAAACACATTTTGGGTTTTTTCTCTTTAGCAAGCTTTTTCCAGCTTCTATTACTCCATAAATGTAGAAGGGATTACATTCCCTCTTACGTTTCTTACCTTAGTCCAAGTAAGTTACTGACAATTTTCCCCAATGATTTTAGGGCATCTGTTCTCTTGGACTTTTGCCCCTGAAACATTTGCCCAGGCCTCCAGTAATGTCTGCCTATGTAGGGCTGCTAGGATTCTAACTGCCATCAAAGCAAATGGAGATCGGGATATAAAAGGCTATAAGAACTGGGAATAAAATTTTAAAGTACAAACCGATATAAACATGTACTCTGACAGAGAAAGTGCCCTATAAACTGTGCCCCGCCAGGCACTCACTACAATTTGGAAATTCTCCCAGAGAGAGTAGGACTGTTGCATTTACACCTTGTCTGGAAGGTGAAGGACATGGTGACTGAAGGGTAATGTTAAAATACATTGACAGAGGGTGTAGGAAGTGCAATGATTTACTGTGGTGTATGAAAAGACTTCCACAGACTTATAAATCTCTGGGTCAACAATAAGCAATATTATTGAAGACTTTGATGTACTAATGATTCGTTCTCATGATCCTGTATGAGGACTATGATTTATTTTATCCCCAAGTCACACATGGAGGTGGGAGGGGGGAACTGACCAAGACGAAGGAATTTGTCCACAGTCCTACCACTGACAATAAGACAGTCCAATTCTGTTAAACTTCAAAGCCCCAGCCCCACAAGCTTCAGACATTTACCTAAAGCTGAAAAAAGAAAGGAGGCTAGAAAGAAGAAACAATGAACAGATTTCCACGCCTCTAAACGGAACCTAGTTTTGCACGGCCCACATTGTGATCCTCCCAAATTATACTCTGGTCTTGTCAGTCTTCCACATGACATCCTGCCATGCTTTGCCTATTCACAGCTGAAAAGTACAGCTGTCATAGACCAGTTTGGGTTTCCTTCTTGTTGCTGCTGTTGGTGTTTTCCTGACACTGTTGTGTCTCTGACACTGGGGCTTCAACTCAAGGCCTGGGTATTGTCTCTGAGCATTTTTTGCTCAACACTAGTACTCTACCACTTGAGCCACAGCTCCACTTCTGGGTTTTTTTTTTTTTTTGGTAGTTTATTGGTGATGAGAGGTACATAGACTTTCCTGCCTGATCTGGTTTTGGACTAAGATCCTCAAATCTCAGCTTTCTGAGTAGCTAAGATTATTACAGGTATGAGCCACCAACATCTGGCTCAACTTTTTGTTTGTTAGTTTGTTTTCAATTGAGCCCCTGAATTAGGCCACCACAGACCAGACTGGTCATCAAATATGGAGTCACCAATGCTGAAGTTCCACATTGCCAAAAAAAGCTAAGTTATTGGTATCCTCTGTTGTCACTGTATTTGATTCTGATGCCCTGCATCTTATACATACATTTTTCTAATTTGGGGAGAAGGGAAATAACAAAATGCAGAAAACAAGGATATAGGTTGACCCATTGTAACAATGAGACATACAAGGCAGTATGTTGAAAACGAACTTTACAACTTGGGGCAGGGAGGGAAGTTTTGGGGAGGTGGTGAGGGAAAGGATTGTAGGGGAAAAAAACAAAGGAGGGAGTAACAATGCTTGATAGGAAATGGACTCATTACCTTACTTATGTAACCACAACCCCTCTGTACGGTATCTTTACAATAAAAAAATTTTTTTAAAGGAAAAAAGATAACAGCAAATTGCAAAACAGACTAGTTTCAATCAGTATGATAACCAAGGTCCCTCAGCTTTAATCCTCACAAAAAATAGCAAATGGAAGTAAAGGGAAGTAAACTAGCAATCAGAGATTGTTTTAATGATGTATTTCCTTGTCCCCACCTTATAAAGGAATGAGCTTTGAAATGATCAATTTTTGGTCTTCATTTCTGGCGTGTGTTTTTTTTTGTTTTGTTTTTTTTTTTAGTCCTTTCCTGTTCATGGAACAAAATATCTCTACTCAGTTTTATTGGAACACTTGGTCTATTTTATGGAAGAAAGTGTTACTGATTCAGAAACCACAAAATAAAGTCAATTAAGATTTCTAAACCAAAAAAAAAGAATAGATTTCTAAACCATTATAATCCTGCCTTCCACAGGGTTTTGTCATCCATCTTATTCAAATTAACAGCCCAGCCCCTACCACCTTCTTCAGTTCTTGACATTTGATCCTATTATACTGTCCTGCATCTCATTCAACCAATTACTTGGCTTGTCTTTCCTCAGAATCCATACGTATTACCTTGTTCCTAAAGTATAATTGCTCCGTGTCTTACAGACTGTCCCTTCTTAACACTTTTGGTCATTTGTATTCTTTCCTACACTGCTTTGGTGGCCATCTGTGTTCCAAAGATTCTTAAACTTGGATCTCTACAGCAACTATGTCTACAGAATCATATAATACATTCTCTTATCTTACTTTGGGTGTATCCCTTGAATCTTAAACTGAAGGCTTCCAGACTGATTTTCCCATTCACCAGTATGTCCATTGGTCGGCTTTCCCCATCCCAGTAAATGATATCATTTTCTAGGTGAACTCCTATATCTATCCTCAACTTCTTCCCAACACTCCTCCTCTTCCACCTACTCCTAATTCAACCAATTAGAAATCCTGTCTCTACGGCCACCACAATCTCTCATCTGGACCACCTACAAAAACTTCCTAAATAGCCTTTCTATTTCTATTCTTGTTATGTCTCAATCTATTCTTTACCCAGCACACAAAGTAATTGTTTCAAAACAAAATCCAGTGCACCACTCTTCTTGCAACCCCTTGCACTCTCTCCCATTATGCCATAAAAGAAATTCAGTCTCAATACCAAGGTTTATGTTGCCCTAAGCCACAAGACCTTCTGACTCACTCTCTCCAATCTTCACCATTTGCAACCCTCTCAGTCTAATCTACCTTCTAATCCTAGGGCACTTTTCAAGTTATCAGATAGCTATTTCTTATTTCTTGGCCTTCTGACATGCTGTACTTGCTACCTCAAACCAATTCATTATTTCTCATCCTTCCCATCTCAAGTCAAATGTTGCTTCCACAGAGAATGTTAAAAGACCTGTATCCTGCCAGGAGTTGGTAGCTCATACCTATAATCCTAGCTACTCAGGAGGCTGAGATCTGAGGTTCATGGTTCTAGGCCAGGCTGAGTGAGAAAATCCATGAGATTCTTATCTCCAATTAATTTGCCTTCCAGGGAAAAGCCAGAACTGGAGCTAAAGCTCAAGTTCAAGTGGTAGAGCACTAGCCTTAAGCACAGAAGCTCAGGAGCAGAGTCCAGGCATAGAGTTCAAGCCCCAGGACAAGCCTCCACCCTCACCCCCCAAAAAAGAGTTATTTCCTATAAGTTCAAACATCAAACATCATCTAGCAACTAGCAAATATTTTCATAGTCATCTGTTCTTTGACTCTCCTGACTTTCTGGATGGTAAGTCCCCAAAGGCAAGAATAGTATGTTTCTGTAGTATCACCAGTGCCTAGCACACCATGCCTGGCATACATACAACATTCTACAAATAATCAGAATTCGAAGCTTTGCATGTCTGGCCATCATTACTCTTCCCAGTGCTCCATCCCCATAGCATTGCTCACAATGTGCCCTCTAAAGGCCTCAGTGATATCAAGCACGCATATTTACTTGCTACATGCATCTACGTTGTTCAACCTTATCTAACAGGCTAAGTTCATAGATGGAAAAGACCATTTCTTAATTCATATTTCAGTGCCCAAACATACCAAAATTTATGATAAATAAATAACTCATTCCACCAATGTGTTTGGTAGGAAGGGAATTTTCATGTTCCCTTATATCCTATAACAAATCAAATCAGCATTTACATTTCAAAGAAGATCATGCCTTTAACTTATAGGCTATATCTCAATTCCCATCAGTAAAAGATTTATTCTTATTCACTAAAGGTTATTAAAAATTTCTGAATTAAACTAAACGTGTATCTAATCCAATTAAGCGATGGCTAAATGCACTTGAATAGAATCCATTTAAAATAATAGGCCTGAAATTATGTGGAAGAGCATCTTTCTAGAAATATCTGCATTTTTATAATTATTAGTACAATATCCCAAAGCACATTTAATTAGCACTTATCACAATCCTCAAAAATAATAATAAGATAATAATATATTCAGTAACATGGGGGCACTGTTTGATCTACTTTGGTAGCATGTCTATTATTTAAAAGAGAAGTAAAATCCCTTGAAGGTCTTTTGGTTACATAGCCCAGAAAGGAAAAGCCTGATTCAGTGATGATGAAGCTCATGGGCCAATAGAAATAGAATCAGGTCAGTCTTCAAAGAGCTTATTGCTTTGAAATCGGTGATATTTGAAGGCTTGTATGTAAACATGAATAAATGTTATGGACTGAATGTGTTTTCCTAAATGCTTATGTTGAAGCTCTAATCAACGGTATTTGGAGGTAGAGTATGGGAGAAAATTAGTTTATGAAATGAAATTAGAGCCTCTGTAAGAAGAGACACAGAAGAGATGCACTCCCTTTTTCTCCCTGTCAAAAAACCAAGAAGAAGGCCCTAAGTAAGAACTGAATCAGGTGGTATCTTGCTTTTAGATTTCCAGTCTCTAGCACTGTAAGAAATATGCTTAATGTTTAAGCCTCTTGATTCACTATAGTAGCCCAAGCAGATTGAGGCAGTATGTTTGTTGGTAATGCCCAAAAACAAAAGATGCAGAATCAAGCTCAAAAGATTGTGGAATATATGGAACTGCTGCAGAACTGATATCAGGTTCAATGGCAGTTGCAGAAACAGTTATCAAGAAAGTGAGAAGGTAACTGAGATGTTCATTGTCTACATGTTTCTAAAAATGTAACAAATAAAATATGTAGGTCCTGTTTAGTCTGGAAGCATTTAACCTTTGCAACAGGGTAAAATTAAGTATCTCACATAAACCTTGGGAATTCTATTCCTAAGTATACTCAGATAACTCAAGTCATAGCACTTTTTTGTTATTTGTTATAATTCTAAAAACAATTCAGATGTGCCTTCATCTTCACAGTTATTCTATGAAATACAACATCTACAAATGAAACACAGTTTACCATATTCCATGCAACAATGCTACATGTTAAGAGCTTCTGCATTACATTCTATATTGGGAGTTTACCAAGTTGAACATACCATTACCACTAAAGGTTTTCAAGTACCCATAAAAACCATTTTACCACATTAAAAAAATATGCTGTGAGACGCCCAGGTTTAAACATATCTAGATGAGCACACACACACACATACAGTTATACACATACATAGAAAACAATATCCTCTCAAGGATATACCTCAATCACTTCAGAAGGCCTCCACATATCCTTTTCAATCACCCTCCCCAGTCCTACTCCACTTCCCCTCTTAGACCAGGGCAACCACTCTCGTGAAGCTTGTCACTATAGAGTAGATTTCTCTGTTTTAAACATCACATTAATGGAATCGCAGAGTTGCACATAACACTCTTGTGTCTGTCTTCTTTCTCAAAGTGATCAAATTATCTTACATTTACCATTTTTTCTTTTCTGAGCATTCCTATAAAGTAAGTATTGTTATTATCTTGAATTTGTAGATAGAAAATGAAGCAGAAGCAACCAGTGACTCTCCAAGCTTTCATACACAAGGAGAGAATTAACCTGGAACCGAGGAACTTTGGTTCCAGAGAACAAGCTCTTAGCTATTTTTTTATTCCTTTCAATACTGTTGTATAGTGTAATTTTACACAAATTATTTTGAACTATAGTTCTCTAAGAGGAAAAAGCAAGTCAAAGGATGAAGCAATACAATGAAAAGCTGAGTGTGGTGGTTCATGCCTCTAAACCAGGCACTTGGGAGGCTGGGTTTAGGAAGACCTGGGCTACAATACAAAAATTGGCTCAGAAAATAGATAGATAGATAGATACTTTTAAGGGAGTAAGAAAGATAACTAAATTTTGCTATTAAGAAATATAGGTTAAGGGGCTGGGAAGGTGGCTCAGTAGTAGAGTACTTGCCTTGCATGCATGAAGCCCTGGGTTCAATTCCCCAGCACCACATAAGCAGAAAAAGCCGAAAGTGGTGCTGTGGCTCTAGTGGTAGAGCGCTAGCCTCCAGCTGAAGAGCTGAGGGACAGCGCCCAGGCGCAGAGTTCCCCATGACCGACAAAAAAAAAAAAAAAAAAAAAAAGAAAGGAAGAAAGAAAGAAAAGAAAAAAAAGAAATATAGGGGTAGTCATGTCTGTAATCCTCATTATTCAGGAGGCTCCGATCTGTGGATTGTGGTTCAAAGCCAGCTGGGGCAGGAATGTCCATGAAATTCTTATCTTCAATTAACCAGCATAAACAAACAAACAAACAAAAAACAACTAGAAATAGAGCTGTGGCTCAAGCCTTGAGTAGAAAAGCTAAAGAAAAGTGCACAGGCTCTGAGTTTAAGCTCAAGTCTCCACCACACACACACACACATGCACGCACGCACGCACACGCACACACACACACACACACACACACACACACACACACACACACACGGAACATAGGTTGAATTAGAATGGAGAGTAGGAAATGTGGGAAATTATTGTATTTTTTTAATCCCAAGACTTCATGCAAATAACCAGCAACTGTTTTTTGTAATGAATTTTGATGACCCAGCTCCATTGTAAGATATGCACACAGAAAATGTGTGCACTTAGAAGAAACATTTGCTGATGTCAAATCCAACTCCTGTGCTTTGCAGATTAAAAAAAAATGAGGCTCAAGGGTTTTAATGGTCTTGCCAAAGTTCATGGTTGAAAGAATGATCCCTAAAAGAGAAGCCTGAAACTAAACAGTAATGATCAAAAGTAGTACTTATTGAATACTTAATGGATGTGTGCCAGGCTTTGGGCTCAGCAGTGTGGAGGTGTGACTTTTAATTAATCCTCATAATAATCTAAGATATAGACACATTTAGATTGGGTTAAATTGACTTTAAGTAGGTAATGATTCAACTCTTCCCCATAAAGCCTGTGCTGAAGTTCAACTTCACATTTCCATCATAACTGTGATGGTAAAAATAACAAAAAATTGTGAATAAAAATGCTGCAACTGTATTTCTATGACTTAAGGATTCTTTTTCACATTGACAAACATTTGAGAAGAGATCTATTTTAACCAAAAAATGTATATTCATGAGCCACCTGAATAGAAAATCCATTAGGTGGGTGGAACAAATTGGACTTTTTTCTATAATTGTATCTTAAATATCAACACACACACACACACACACACACACACACACACACACTACTAAGCAATACCAATTTAATCAAACACCCTTAAGTTCTTCCTCCATTCACCCATCTTCAACAAGGTGTAGGCTTGTCAAATCAAGCTTGTGTGCTCTTTTACATTAGATTTTGGAAAGAAATACATTTTTATAAGCAACTGACTTGTTTTGCGCATGCAGTTCATATCTGTTAGCCAGTTCACAATCACATTTTAGAAATGCATTCGTCCCAAGTACTGCAATGCCTGCTGCAGTTGAAAAGGAAAACTGTTCCCTTACAGTCAAAAGCCTTCCCAATTGTATTAGCCAGCCCTACATGTGGAGCTACAGTGCAAAGCATGTTCAAGGCCAAGCATGAGGAGAGGGACAACTTAAAACCAAAGCAAGGAGGCTAGAATTGCTCTAGCTCCTCTGCGGGAGAGGCAATGAGACAGCACCTGTTTACTAGCTATACCAGCAGTTCACAGCACTTGATGGACACGTGTGCTGGGTGAACTAAGTTTGCCAGATGTTTTTTGTTTTGTTTTGTTTTGTTTTTGCCTCTGAAATTCCATGCTGTTAGTCAGCTCTTCCTATGATTATAACAAGAGCAAGTAAACGCAAAATACCAAACTGCAAGGAAGAGAGGAGGGAGGAACAGGAAGGGAAGAGTAATGAAGCAGTGAAGGAAGGAAGGAAAATGAATTGGCAGATCTTGCTTATCTGAGTAAGTAACAAACCAGGAAAGCTCTGAGGTATTAGCCATTCATCACTCAGAAAGACAAAGGTTTGGGTTTTGCTCTGATACTTGAGAATGAGAAGCAGGGTCATGAATGTTCTTTTAGAAAACTGCTCTCTTCCCACCACATAAATGATTCAGAATTGATTCCTCACACTTGTTTCACAAGTTCTATTTCTGACCATTATCTTTGTTGGGTCTACCAATTGAATCCTGGGAGAATGTCAGGAAAGATTTAATGCTAACTGAGTTGGGTTGAAAAAAATTTAAAAGTCTTGCTTACTCTGTGTCAAAGTACACTTGGCTTACTTCCACGAAACCATTATGAAATTGCATTAGGATGTGTTATGCAAACATGTTCAGTGGCTGAGCTAGAGATTAGGCCAACCACATACAATTGAAAACACTCCAACCTAATTCACCAAGTGTGATTATTTCAGGAAGAAAAAATGACAAGGTGAGCACAAAGAAAGCTTGCCAACCCTCCTTACAAATGCACACTACATCCCTTAAAATGTCAAGACCTTCTCAATCATACACATTGTATCTAAATATTCACAAAAAGAACTATACAAGATATGTCTCTGTCTACCACACTAGAATGAATTTGTATCATTCTGAAAATGCCTCACTATTCCTTTAGACACCACATTACTTTTAGGAGTCAGCTGTATTGTAAACACTGGAAAATCTCAGAAAGTTTCACATAGCAGAAAACATTTACATACATTAATTTAGCAAAAATTGCTTTCCAAATCACCATGTTTTACAAAGGCCATCTTCTATTTTTCCTTTAATGCTTTTTTGACAGTTGAAAATGGGTACAAGTTGTAATTTACTTGTATCCATTTCCTACTTTAGTAGTGGCCAGTAAAATCATTCAAACAGCAGGACAGATAAAAAGCAATAATAAAAAGTGTCTGCAATCTTCTCAGAGCTATAATGTGTACTGAATGCAAATAGTCACTGGTGACTTTAGACATACGTTTATCTATATATATGATAAGTGATCAATCTGTCAGACGGAACCTAAATACATTTAAAGTTCCTAAAAAAAGATGGCATGTCAAATTCTGTGCACTGACCCCGAATCCCCAAGGCTCTTGGTCTATCTGAATAGGAATTGCTTTAGAAAAAATCACCAGGCTATAGTAAAATCAGATGGTGTATAACAGTGTATTTTCATAATCATGAAAGCAGACCAACAACAAAAAGCTGTCCCATCTAAATCCCACGGCAGATAAAGCTATCATGCTTTTTCATCAAATAACACTCTACCATGTGATAATCTGGGAGAAAATTAGCAATGAATTACAAGGAAGAGAGAAATTCAATTAGGGCAATTACCAAAACAGCCACATAACATTTCAGAAATGCCCGACTGAACAAGGCCACAATGCACTTCAAGTATGAGAAAGAGAGAATTAACCAGTGTTTGCACCCACTATGTGTGTGTTGTTAACAAAGTGATTTTCATTAAGTTTATGGTCACACAGCAGGATCACAAGAAGCCACAAAGAGGATTAGTTTCAATATGAAATCTTTCAACTGTAAAACAAATCATTGTAGAAGGAGGCGAGATTTTCAATATTTATACTAGTTCTCTCTCTTTTTCTCTCATTTCTCTCCCCTCATTTTTTTTTTTCTGATTAAATGAAGCTTCATTTTTTTCTCATGTACTAAGGAACTATGTACACCCCTGAAGAACTGAAAATAATATCTTAAATGAAAAGAAATGCAACTTTTCACTTCATATAACACTGTCATGATTGTAATACCTACTCTTCCTTATCTAACATGCTCGATGATGTAAAAGGAACTGACTTTCCTACTCTTCTTTTGTCCATAAAGAAAAAGAAAGAATGCTTTAAGTAGCTGGCTATCTTCATTATGATCCTCCAAAAGTCTTAATTACAGTGACAATGCATCCTGTTCATTCAGAGTCCAAAAAACATAAAGAATGGAGTTTAGAGGTTGGAAGTGGGAGTTCCCAGCATTTTATTTTCTGATTTACAGTACAGGAAGACTTTGCAAAAGAATTAACTTTACTGGATAGTATTCTCGACTATTTCCCAGGAGGCGGGTAGCATTGATTTGTGCATGAGACCTTTGAAACTTCTGTAGGATGTCTGTAGATGACCTTATTGTCCTGATATACAAAAAGTGTCAAGCAGAAAGAAGTTGAGTAAATAAAGATATGTAATAATAATATTTAACCATTCTAATTTATTCATTTAGCACTTTAGCAGAAATTCCATTATCTTCTTGATGTTATAACCAATACTCAGGATATACCATCCTTTCAATTATTTCACATTGAAAGAAATGAAGCTGTACCACTTGTATGTGACAGGGGCAGGATCTCACTATGTAGCCTAGGCTGGCTTCTCAACTTAAGATCATTCTGCCTCATCCTCCCAGGTGCTGAAATTACAGGGCTGCATCTCTATATTCAGCTAGAATGATGATGTCTTAGCAGCAGGCATCATTCATAATAATATGAAGTTGAGTAAAATATATGTATATATATTAAAAATTACAGATAATTAATGTACTAAAATTCACTCTGCTTCTGGGCTTTGCATCTCTCCTTAATGGAAAATAGTATCTATCTTCTAGGTTACTTATAAAACTTAAGCAAGTCATGGTTAAACATATGAAACGTCAAAGAAAGCTTATAGGGTTTGGTTTGTTTGCCAGTCCTGGGGCTTGAACTCAGAGCATGGGCGCTGTCCCTGAGCTATTTCTGCTTAAGACTAGCAGTCTACCACTTGAGCCACAGCACCACAGCACCACTCAGACCTTTTCCAAGTACTTTATTGCAGATGAGAATCTCATGGTCTTTTCTGCCTGGCCTGGCTTCAAACCATGATCCTCAGATCTCAGCCTCCTGAGTAGCTAAGAATCGATTACAGGCATCCGTGCTTTTAATTTTTTAAATATAAAAAAAAAATGTCTCACAATCTGACTTTTAAATTTCCAGATTTTTATACTTTCTCATATAATGACAGGACCTATTCAAGAGGACAATAACATCTGGTCTCTTTTGGTGTCATGTTCAAAAGGAATACTTTAGACTTCTAGTGAATTCTTTTTCTTATCATTCACTTATATTTACTTTATTTTTGTATTTTAACCCTATTTGCCACAGTTGGATCTAATAATTAAGAGAAGCATGACAATGTGTTTTGTTCTCATATTTTAAAAAATTATAAGAAGCATGGAAACTTCCTGAGGTCGATTTTTAGAGTGAACTTTAAAGCCCAAATACAAGAAATTAGATGACTGTGAAAATTAATAGCATATAAATATAAAACTTTCGGAAGTGGCGCTGTAGCTCAAGTGGTAGAGCGCTCGCCTTGAGCTGAAGAGCTGAGGGACAGCGCCCAGGCCCAGAGTTCAAGCCCCACGACTGACAAAAAAATAAATAAATAAATAAATAAATAAATATAAAACTTTGGAAGGTCATGTAATATGGTTAATCTTCATGGATAAAATGTATGTTAAATTATTCAATAATCCTATAAAATACTTTGTCACACATATGATCCTCTTAGAACTTGCCTTTTAGGTTTACTTTGGAAATAAGATTAATAACTACTCCATTCATAAATTTAAGTTCTTAAACTTTTCTATGGGAAGGAATAAATATGATAAAGGTAACCGTAGAAGCCTCACCAATACTAACAGAAAGGGACTTGTTTCATAAAGAGCTCATGTGTTGGTCACCCTATTCTTTCATTTGGGTTCACAAGAATACCAATAAAGGAGATGGGGCTTTCATTTATCTTATTTTAGAGATAAAGAAACAAAAGATCAAAAAGGTTACAAGATAGGTTCATCCAGAGACCAAAGTAATGGGCTAAGATAGGCAGATAAAAAAGAAAAACAAAAAACAAAAAAACATTGTTCACAAACATCCCATTGGGTCCTCCTTCTATTACTTTAGACAACACCATGAAACTCTAATTTCTGAGATTTGTCCTGTGGTTAATCTGGTATATACATTTCTCTAATTTGGGGAGGGGAAAGGAAAAAACAAAATGCTTAAATAGGGATACAGGTTAACTCATTGTAACAATGAGTTGTACAAGACACTGTTGAAAACTGAGTTGTATAAGACACTGTTGAAAATGAACTTTACAACTTCAGTGGAGGGGGGATAGTTGAGGAGGTGGGAGGAAAGGGATGGTAGAGGAAAAACAAAGGAAGAGGCAACAATGCTCGATAAGAAATGTACTCATTACCTTGCTCATGTAACTGTAACCCCTCTGTACAGTATTGTTACAATAAAACACATACAAAAAGATTAATCATTTATATCCTGTAATAAACTCTGTAAATCAAAAAAAAGAAAGAAAAGCAAGTGAATACAGAAGAGCTTATTCAAGCTGCTTAGTGAGTTACTCTTGAATTTATGGGAGGTTATTTAGAGCAAAGGAGAACACACAGCTTGTGTGGAACTTTTGTCTAAAAGGATAGGCATGGCTGAGTTTCAGAGTCCAACTTTATCGATGAGGGGAGCAGATGCCATGTAGGTCATGGAAAAGACCTGGGTTGAAGTCAGTGCTCAAGAAAGAGAGGCATGCAGAGAGAACCAGAGCACGGAGGGAGGGTGGGGAGGGAACTTGCTGACCTTTCTGCACATCTAAACTTCACCTTGGCTTACAGCATCAACTGTAGCCTGATCAGGGGGTGGATGTGGATCCAATCCTGCAGGGGGTGGCTATTGACACACAGGGCGGGAAGGGGCTAGAATGAGAACCTCAAGCATTGAGGCTAAGAAGAAAATTTACCTTTCAAGAGCTAAAGAATATAATCTGAGCACACTATTCTCCACAGGTATTCACCCGATTCTTTTTTTCCCCAGGTAGTCACCTTCTCAGAGCTCCATCTTGACCTTATTCCTTAAAGCAGCAGAGTCCAATCTATCCAAGGCACTCACTGGTCATCTCAAGACCTTCTGCCTGGTCACTACGTTTTCTTTCCTACTGTTGATTTATTTATATCACTGTGTGACTGTCAATTGGCTAAGCCCCTCCCCACACTGGAATGTAAACTGCCTAAGAAAATGAAGGACCTAATCTTTGTCTGCTGTATTCTCAGTGCGCAGATCCGTGCCTGAGATACACTGGGCACTTATTATATATGTAGTTAATCAATGTAAAAATAAAAATAATTGTCAATGCAACATTATGTCTTTTCTTTTTCTTTTTTGCAGGTCCTGGGGTTTGAACTAAGGGCTTGACCACTGTCCCTGAGTTTCTTCTGCTCAAGGCTA
The DNA here is from genome assembly GCF_019054845.1 of Dipodomys spectabilis. NCBI lineage: Eukaryota > Metazoa > Chordata > Mammalia > Rodentia > Heteromyidae > Dipodomys > Dipodomys spectabilis. The sequence goes on from NW_024870775.1 coordinate 21,140,099, forward strand.
GGGCTCTACTACTTGAGCCCTAGCACCATTTTTTTTTTTCTGAGCAGTTTTTTAGAGATAAGAGTCTTATGGCTTTTTCTACCCTGGCTGGCTTCAAACCATAATCCTCAAATCTCAACCTCCTGAGTAGTTAGGAGTAAGGCAGAAGTTACTGGCACCAGCAAATAGCATTTTTAATGCCCTTGAATTTTGAGGTTTATGTACTTCTCCCTATTTTATTATTCAAACTAGGAGATTGGTAAGTCATTAGATAATTGGTAAGTAATAAAATAATCTATAATTGAAATTAGTGACCTTGAACCTTGTGAATTAGTTCATGCATAAATACTGCTTAAAATGCAGAACTTGGATATCTTGATAGTTTAATAGAACACTCACAAAGCAAACTAAAGATACGCTCTATTTCACAAAGAAAGAGAGCCAGGCAGCTGCTGGCTCATCTCGAAAATACCAGAGTTACTGGTTAATCACTGAAAACCAATCTTAGTCTTGGATTTTTTTTTTCCTCTCTAAAAACAAAAGATTCTTAACCTTTTGAATTGAACTTTTAATTTAAGTCAAAATTGGCATACTTTTGACAGAAAAATATATAGTGCCTTTCTACAAAATAAAGTGAAATGTGTCATTTAAAAAAGAGTTGGTTTGTACGTTTGTTTTTTTTCAGAAATGGTGAGAGATTTCTCACTGTAGTTAAGGCTCTTCAGAACTAGAATGAGTCCGTGATATATGAAAATCTGAAATTAGGCTTCTTTTACTCAAAAGGTAAGGGTCAAAGAAATTTCACTTTAAAGAAAAAGTAAGAGGGATTTCCAGAAAAAAATCCACCCAAGAAAAATCTCAGACAAAAAATCCAGTCCAAGAAGCTATATAGTAGAATAAAACTATCCATTTACAACCTTGCTGTAGACCACAACAATATATAGCAGATGATTTTGAAGCTGAGTTCTTCAAACTAAAGCCAGGCATGGTAGTATGTGCCTGTCATCCAGATGGAGAGAGAAATGAAACATAGAAATGGAAAAGGATTTCCAAAATACATTCCTCTCTTTCGAAACATTTATGTGCTTAGAAATGCTTTAATTCTACAATTAATAAAGAACATCCTTTTTAAAATTTTCCAAAAATTAACATAGTATTTTTCAAGCATTTTTCATAGTAAACAATTTGAGAACTGTCTGAATAAAAGAAGAGACATACAATGGTAATGAGAGGAAAAAGATACTTTGAAAATCCGATTAAAATCTTAGAAATGAAAAGATCTAATTTGAAATGCAAAAGGAATAATAATACTGGGTACATGTAGCTCTCACTTCTAATTACACTCAGGAAGCTGAATTCTGAGGATCATGGTTCAAGGTCAATTTGGGCAAGAAAGTCCACAAGGCTCCTCTCTCCAGTTAACCACCAAAAGAACTAGAAGTAAAAGTGTGTGTCTCAAGTTGAAACAGTTCAGGGATGGAGACCAGGCCCAGAGTTAAAGCCCCAGTACACAGATAAACACACACACACACACACACACACACACACACACGTGATATCAAATAAAATTACCACTAAACATTTCAACTACATAAAATTATAAATACGATGCCTTTTCCTTACAAAAATTATAGCCAGGCACCTGTGGCTCACGCCTGTAATCCTAGCTACTCAGGAGGCTGAGATCTGAGGCTCATGGTTCAAAGTCAGGATGGGCAAGAAAGTCCATAAGACTCTTATCTCCAATAAACCACCAGAAAATCAGAAGCAGCTCTGTGGCTTAAGTGGTAGAGCAGAAGAGCCGAGGGACAGCGCCCAGGCCCAGAGTTCAAGTCCTATGACCAACAAATTTTTTTTAAATTACTCACAATCAATAAATAGGTGAGGTAGATTGGTATAAATGTGACAAAATGTTAATATGAGTAATATAGGACAAAGAAAAGTAAAGCAGCATTCTGCTTATTAAATCAACAAAACCTACGTGGCAATTTCCAAACTGACCAAGGGGAAAAAGAAAGTCACATTTCTAGTCATTACTGCCAGCACCATCATCACTTATTTCCCTGTTGGAACCAAACTAGACAATCTGTTTCAAAAGGTATAACAATATGCAAACCTTAGACTCAGTGTCACTGTGTCTCATTAGGATACATTCATTTTAAAAGAAATAATGAAGAATCTAGAAAAGAGCTATTACTACTAAAATATTTACCACAGCTTTGCATTCGGAAGAGTAGAAGACATGGGAAAAGAAGTGAGAGATGAAAACAACAGAATCATCTAATTAATGAAATATTGAACAGCCATTAAAAATGACAGGCATGAAAGGAGAGAGAGAGAAAAAAAAACTGCATTTGTGCTAAAACATTAACTGACAGAACTAACCAGCAAAGGACCAGGATATTCAGTTGTTTTAGGTAATAGGATTATGAGTAACTTTTTTTTTTTAATTTTAAATTGTGACTCCACATTTTCTAAATGACATTGTTGTACTTTCACGGTTTTCAGACAGATAAAATTTGGAAGGTTAAAAAGCAGTCTGATCACTGTATTCATGATGCTCATTAGAAAAGCTAATTTGGATTCAGGCTTCGTTTCAAATCATTTCACTGTGGCCCACACTATCTTTTCTTAATCTGCCCACTTGTTGAACACACCCAAGTCCATCCTTTTCAGTGTTCTTTTAGTCTTTACTCAGAACATAAACTGCCACTGAAGCTTAATATCTAACTCAATGGGCTTAGAGTTAAATCCTTTTTAAATGCTAATAAACCATAAATTTCTATTAATAATCATGCCCATTCTTAAATCTTGGTCAGAACATTGAAATGAAATGTTGAAAATGATGAATTGTCCTTTCACTGGACTTACCAAGCCCCAACACCATCAATTAAGTACAGTCCTGTACTGGATCTGACATTGCGAAGACCAGTGTTAGGTGTAAATCACATTCTGTGTCCTTTACTTAAATTCCTCGAATCCTTCCTATACCAATGATTTCAAGTTTTCCATTATGTCCTAGTGTACCATAAGTAAAGAGTACAAAGTCATAAGGATGAGAAAATGGACAACTAAATCTTTCTGGTTGTAAAGAAGCAAGACTACCTTAAATAGCTCCTTCTTCATCATGATACTCTGCTTACCATAAACATTTAGATCTGTAACTATGGGAAGGAACTTGATTTCACCCTGATTACTGAGAGAGATGGGATGTATAATAGCCATAAATCATCATGACTTGAAAAATGAGATCCTGCAGGAGGTGGCTGGTCTAAAACTCAAATTAATTGGTTGAAAATTGACCTTCCATTTGTCCACTTTGTTTGCAAGGTGCTGAAAATGTCTTCCAACCCTGTCACAAGTCTTCTTTGGTAACTAATATATAAAGACATCTTTTACAACAGAAAAATAAGTAATAAATGTTGGACTGAGCACATGGTTTCCTGCCTGTAATCTCTGATACTATGGAGGCAGAGATCAGGAAGAGAACAGTTTAAGGAAAGCCAGAACAAAAACTTTGTGAGACTCCATCTCCATTAATGGCTACTTATGTTAGTATATGCCTGAGCCCTGCGATACATGCCTAGCATCCCAGCAATTGAGAGAAGCACAAATAGGAGTATCATCATCCAGGCCAGCCATGGCATAGTGTGAGACGCTATCTAGTAAATAATCAACACAAAAAGGGTAGAGGTATAGTTCAAGTAGTAGTAGAACAGCTGCCTGGTAAAAATGAAGGGCCCTGAATTCAAACTCTACTCCTACCAAATAAAGGTCAATGAAAAGACTCTGATCTGAGTCAACACAAGATTATATTATTACCTCAGCATGTGTACTACAATTCCTCACCCAAAGAAACCTTTGTGTCTTTTGTTTAAAGCTGCACACATTGCATAACACATATACTGATCATATTCCTAACACACTGCCTTCAAAGTCTGTATCCCTCAGAATACTGTTATGCTGCTAATTTCAATTACAAAAGTGGAGGTACATACTTATGAAGAGTTTCAGAGCCTACTTCTCAAACTTTACCTTCTGCTACTGCTACACAAATATGCTTTCTAAATCATATTTATGTTTTTTTTTCTTTCATGCATTTATTTCTAACGCATTTATAAGATTATTTCTTTGTTGCTTTGTATGTCCCTCCCCCACAGTATAATCCCTGCTTTCACTGTATTTGATGTCGGTATAATTTGTGGAGGGGAAGGGGAAAAACAAGTCGTTTAAATAAGGATACAGGTGGACCCGTTGCAACAATGAGAAGTACAAGTTGTCATGTTGAAAGCAAACTTTACAACTTTGGCGGAGGGGAGGGCTAGATGGGGGGGCGGGGGGAGGCTGGGAAGGGATGGGAAGGGTAAACAAATGAGGAGGCTACAATGCTTGATAAGAAGTATACTCATTATCTTGCCCATGTAATTGTACAGTATGTTCACAATAAAAAATTAAAAAAGTAACGACTTGACATAGTCACAATAATAAAAAAAAAATGTACCTTTAAAATGTAAACCCACAAAAAATGATCAGAATCTGTGATACTCCCTGTGGGAGGTGATAGAAACTTAATGTTGTCAAAGGAAAAAAGAAAGGCATCAGGGAACAATTATCTCAAGATTTATACCAAAAAGAAAGTGTAAGCACGAGAAAAGGAGTCTGTTTCCATAAGTTGGAATGAAATCATATAGCTTACATCCTTCCCCTTTTCCATGGCTGTTCTATAGTAGAGCTTTGCAGAAATCTTGAGCCTTTAAACCTCTGCCTGGAGAGTGGGAAATGTGCAGAGAGGCTGTGGTTCTGAGATTTGGCGCAGTGCTGTCTGCTCTGCCTCCAGTTCCCAGAAGATTGCCAGGGGTGGAGTTGAGAAGTCACTCATCTGCCCCCAGACTTTTTTCGATGAGTTCTCACAGGTTGTTCTGATGTGTGCTTGTCGCTGTTAATTACATGAGACACCAAATTGGCTAGATCACTGACAAAATTCAAAAGCACTATATTCAAGCCAAAGGGCAGTAGGAGAGATGCCATGAGGAGGCTTGGAGACTTTGTCACATTTCAAACTAACCATCTCATTTTCCTCCTTGTCTTGTGTAGCCACCTTTGCAAAAATACATCTACTCTGCTCTGCATACGGAGAGCCTGTCTAGTTTGCTTAGGACAACCCTCTGGACACCTGTTATCTCATTAAGAACATCTCCCTTCTCTCTCATTTCATTCTTTTTGGCTTTTAAACTACATGATCAGCCTACTGAGAATTCTCTTTCAACTACCTTGTCACTCCTTAATCCCTTCCATAGAGTTAGGGTGAAAATGGCAGAAGACAAAGATCACTTGAAAAGCAGCAGAGGCACCTCCCTGGGAAATCAGAAGGGAGAGATGTTGTTGAGCTGATAATGCTCCATTTGATTCCTGATTACATTTCTATGGAAGGTTATTTCTCCACATTACACTGGTACAAAATCAGACTCCACATACGTGTCATTAGACAAAAAGCATAGCGTCTGCCATCAATTTACTTCACTTGAGAACTAATGCATTTCTGAAACACAGCATCTTTCACTTACATCGGGCTAGTACATCGTCTCCTACTGAGATCCTACTGGGTGTTTTAAGCATATAAATGGTGTGCTTTTATTTTATTACCACTGTAACTTTGAAAGGATAAAAAATGTTTCAGAACCATCAGATAGACCAGTTCTATCTGAAAGACCTTTGTGCAATAATAGTAATTTTTCGGGTCAGAGCTATTGCCCATGACAGCCAACATCTGTGTGATTTCTGGCCGTGTGCAAGGTAACTAGCACGAATAAGTTTTAAATTACATTTAATTGTTGCTGTCGTATGTATGTATGTGTGTATATGTGAGCGCCAGTCCTGGGGCTTGAACTCAGGGCCTGAGCACTCACTGTCCATGAACATTTTTGCAAAAGGCTCACACTCTACCAGTTGAGCCACAGTTCCACTATCTGCTTTTTTGATGGTTAATTAGAGATCAGTCTACTACCTTTTCTACCCAGGCTGGCTTTAAGCCATGATTTTTAGACCTTAACCTCATAAGTAGCTAGGATTATAGGTGTGAGCCACTGGCACTGGTTGATTACATTTAATTTTACATAAGGGGAAAGAAAACTTGTTTTCTTAAATTAGACAATTAGGATAAAGGAGATCTGTCTCTTTGTTTCCCCTGGCTTTTGCTGAGAAAGGCATTAGACCCCCTTATCCAAGTCGCTTCTATCTGCTGTAAATATCACTCCCTCTCAGAGGCAATAAAATATTGAGTCCTAGTAGTGGCCGGATAAGAAAATCTCTGTCTAGCACAGAATTCCATAAAGGTCAGAGAGGGCTGCTCCAATGTTCAGGGTTTCAGTTTGCTCAGCAAAACCATCTGAAGTTTACTATAATGACCTTTCTAGCACCTTTGGAAACTCTCCCTTTTGCTGTCATAGAAATGATCATGACTGTGTAGTCCAAAATGTCCCATTTTTCAGAATGTTTCAGAATTGTCTAGACCTCTGTATAGTGACTCATGCTACTTGGGAGCCTAAGATTAGGAGGCTTATAGTTCAAGGCCAGACTGGGCAAAAAGTTCACAAGGCTTGCATCTCAATTAAAAGCCAACCTCCTAGCTACTCAGGAGGCTGAGATCTAAGGATTGGGGTTCAAAGCCAACCCAGGCAGGACAATCTAACCACAAAAAGGCAGAAATGGAGCTGTGGCTCAAATGGTAGAGTGCTACCCTTGAGCACCAAACCTCAGGCCCTGGGTACAAGCCTCAGGACAGGAGAGAGGTGGGAGGGGCAAGGCTTTATAGTATCCGTCTTTCATCTCAGCTACATGACAAGAGTATCTAAACTATTCCCAACAACACAAAAAAAGATCTTATTTAAAATAATAATAATAATAAACTCAAAGACCTTGGAGGTATGGCTCAGGTAGTAGATTGCCTGCCTAGCAAGTAGGAGGCCTTATGTTCAAACCCTAGTATTGCTGAGATGAAAAGAAAAAGAAGAAAGAAGTGTGTTCAGTTTGTACTGCAAAATATGGAATATGTAATGTGTTACTGCAGTACAAATATTCCAAAAGGAAACAGATTTATGCTTAAGAAGTAATTATAGTTCCCCTTCACCCATTCTGTAAGTAATATGATATTCAGCTTGATCTATCTGCTTACTTCACTATTTTCCTCAATGTTAGTTGCAAACATTACTACCACAGAATCCAACTACATAACTATGTGTCTTTTCTTGTGTATAATGAAGACTATTTTGAAGTCAAAAAAGATAATATGCCTTTGAATGGATTTGTTAAGAAAAGCTAATCACATTTACCTTTCTTTTATCTAGTATATTTAAAAAAATATAAATAGTAGCAATTGAGTAATTTGATAGAATATTCCTTAAAACGTTTTATCATTTCTAAAATGCCCTGAAATAAAATATCCTTCATAACGGAGCCAAGAAGATGCATACTTTTAAAACTTTCTCATAGAAAGTAACCATCTGTACAATAATCCATTGTCTGCCCTACCAAGCTGATTTATTAAGGATAATGAAGCATATGATTTAAGAGCTGCAGCAAATCCTTTCTCAAGGAAGATAGGTATAAATAATACAAAAAGATGGTCCAATAATAGCCAAATCCTAACCTAAGAACTATTCTCTATGCTAGCTCACAGGAAATTACATGAGTTCTATTAACAGGAGCAAAGTGAAGAGTGGTTACATATAGAGACATCTAACCCCTCTCTCCTATTTTAGTAATTATCATTAGTATTAAGTAAAACCTGAAAGCTGTACCCACATGATGGATTTTAAGTAGTGTTTTTCTACTTGGCATCATAAATGTCTCCAATTGGAGTTCCTACCAGCACAAATTACTCAAAACCATAAAAATCCATATCTCTGAAATTTGTCAGTGCCAATAGTCATTGGCAGTGCTTTGAGCACCGTTCTTATATAAAAGAATAAATGCATATTTGTTGTTGGGGGGTTTAATTTTTTGAGTTCCAGGTATATTTTAGATATGAGACCCTTGTCTGTTGTATGGCTAGTGAAGATCTTCTCCCAATCCGTGGGCTTTCTGTTGATCTTGCTAGCTATGTCCTTTGCCATGCAGAAGCTCTGCAATTTCATGCAGTCCCATTTGTCCAAACTTTCTTTGATTTGTTGTGTTTCTGGGTCTCTTTTAAGAAAATTTTGGCCTGTGCCAAGTAGACCTAGGGTTTCTCCTATTCTATCCTGTAATGTTTTCAGAGTGTCTGCTTTGACTCTGAGATCTTTGATCCATTTGGAGTTGATGCTGGTACAGGATGATACTAAATCCCCCAACAACAAATCCTCAAAGACACAACTGCCCAATAAATAAGTGGGCTAAAGACTTAAAGAGAAACTTCTCTGAAGAGGAAAGAAGGATGGCCAATAGACACATGAAGAAATGCTCAACCTCCCTAGCCATAAAAGAAATGCAAATCAGGGGCTGGGAAGGTGGCTCAGTGGTAGAGCACTTGCCTTGCATGCCTGAGGCCCTGGGTTTGATTCCTCAGCACCACATAAGCAAAAAGAAAAAAGCAGGAAGTGGTGCTGTGGCTGAAGTGGTGGAGCGCTAGCCTTGAGCCGAAGAGCTGAGGGACAGCGCCCAGGCCCAGAGTTCAGGCCCCAGGACTGGACCCCCCCCCCAAAAAAAATAAAAGAAATGCAAATCAAAGCAACATTGAGATGCCACCTCGCCCCAGTTAGAATGACTATAATCAGGGACTCTAATAACAACAGATGCTGGAGGGGATGTGGACAGAAGGGAACCTTACTGCATTGCTGGTGGGAGTGTAAACTTGTTCACTCACTTTGAAAAGTAGTATGGAGGTTCCTCAAAAGACTTCACATGGAGCTTCCCTGTGACCCAGCAATCCCAAATAATCACAAACAAGATTTACCCAAATAATCACAAACAAGATCATACTAAAGCTACCAGTACAACTATGTTTATTGCAGCATTATTTACCATAGCTAAGATATGGAACCAACCCAGATGCCCCTCAGTAGATGAATGGATCAAGAAAATGTGGTATATATACACAATGGAATTCTATGCCTCCATCAGAAAGAATGACATTGCCCCATTTGTTAGGAAATGGAAAGACTTGAAAAAAATTATATTAAGTTAAGTAAGCCAGGCCCAAAGAAACATAGGTCCCATGGATTCGCTTATTTGCAATAACTAGTGTATGTCTGAGACAAGCAGATAAGGTCAGATAAGTTGATGTTAGGTGAAATGAACCCCAAGATAAGGATTCAAATGTTTTTTTTTCTTTCTTGCGATTGTTTCTAACATATTTATAAGGTGATTTCTTTGTTGCTTTGTATGTCCCTCCCTCATGGTATAACCCCTGTTTTCACTGTATTTGATGTTGGTATAATTTGTGGAGGGAAAGGGCAAAAACAAATCGTTTAAATAGGGATACAGGTGGACCCATTGCAACAATGAGATGTACAAGATGTTATATCGAAAAAATGAACTTTACAACTTTGGCAGGGGGGGCGGGTGGAGATGGGAAGGGAAAACAAAGGAGGAGGCAACAATGCTTGATAAGAAATGTACTCATCACCTTGCTCACGTAATTGTAACCCCTCTATATGGTATTTTCACAATAAAAAGAAGAATAAATGCATACAGAGAGACAAGTGAATGAATGAAATGAGGTCTCTAAAATCTACGTAGACATAGTAGAACATATTACACTTCTTAGTCCTATGGGAGCTGATTCTAATATTTATCTCACTCATCCTTTTGAGGAGTCTACAAAGGTCTACTGTCAAGAGATTATTTCCCAGCTGGACACTGGTGGCTCGTATCTACAGTCCTAGCTATTCAGAAGGCTGAGATCTGAGGATCACAGTTTGAAACTGTCCAAGGCAGAAAACTCCACAGACTCTTCTCACCAATTAACTTGCAAAGGCCAAAAGTGAAAGTGTGGCTCAAGTGGTAGAGTACCAGTCTTGATCAGAGAAAGCTGAGTAAGAGGGAGAGGCACTGGGTTCAAGCACCCAGCTGGTAAAAAACAAGCAAATGGATAGACACTCTGACAGACAGATAGATTATTCCTTTGGCAGCAAAGTTTTTCTTGGTCTGAATCCTACAAAACATGAAAAACAAAAAAGTCACAAAATCCTAGAGACTATTTGAACATAGTATCCAACCATTAGCTCCTATTGCAAACTGGCATGCTGATCTCCTAGCTATCTCTGGTAATAGGCAAGTCAAGCCTTTATGAAACTGGGAAATGCAACCCATCTTACTTGCCAGCTGTTTGGCATGGACACACTGCCTGGCTGTGCGTCACAGGCATGGCACAGCCATTCATTGATAAATTGGCACAGCCAGTCTTGTTCCCATTCCACCCAGTGTGTCCATCTAAAATAAGATTAGATGTTTAAAATCCTAGGGTTCACACAGCACTGGGCTTCAGAAAACAGCCATGGCTAAACACAAACAAGTGTCCTATGTGTCAAACATATGTTATCTCCCACTCAAAAAAAAAAAAAATGTATGCTTCACCAAGCTGAGTTCCCTCCAGTATATTTCCACATTGCTGTTCCTACTGCTTTTAATCTGGTGAGCCTGGCTTGCCAGAGTTTAGATCAATTTTATTAGATACCATTAGTCTCTGTTAGGGCGGTCATTTGAATAACAACAGATTGGCAAGTATAAAACTAAAGCACCTGTTGTACACTTGGCAGTCAGGACAAGGCCCCTTAAAATGAAAACAAATAAGAGCTATAATCATGCCAGGCAATGGTTTTTGGTTCAATAATGACCATGTGTCAAAATTAAGTGCATCTGGGAATTCCTACCGCAGCCAGATGTAAAGGCAGATTTGTCTTGTCTAGTGGCATACGAATGCATATACACAGTTGACTCACATTTGGCTTTGTTTGGTAAGAAACAAGGTAAGTAGAACTTGGCTCAAATAAAAGAAAATGTATTATTGAAAAGCAAATGAAAATAGTATTATTAACTGTATGAATTAAATCTATGGGTGGTAAGGTTTGGGACAAGATCTAATTGCATCTCTGATCTTTCTGGGAACTGATAAAGGAGACAAACAGAAGAAAAGAATGCTTAGAATTACAATAGAAAGAGTCACAGTAGTACATCTGGGAGATGGCAAGAACTTCAGTATGGCTCTGATAAATGATTCTTGAGAGTGGGGAAAAAAAATGAGAGAATGCTTTTCCCAATGATAAGGTAGCAGGAAATCAAGAGCCAGGTGCTGTCTGGAGCTGTAAAAGAAAAGACAGGCACCTTTTGCTAAGGGATATTTCAACTTTATACAGAGGAGAAGGAGGAGTCATTGGGTGATCTGAAACATCCAATTCCTGTTAGATCGGGACAAAAATAAAAGTCAGCTTCCAATAAACCTAAGCAGCCATTTCTTTTTTATTGTTATTATTAAGCAGTTGAACAGAGAGGTTATAATTCCGTTTCTAAATGTAGTCCCTGACATGCATAGTAGTATTTATTAAATTTGCCATTCTTAATGTAGAAATACATATATATATATATATATGCCTTCGAATATATATATATATATATATGTATATATATATATATATATATATATATATCTTCAGTATGGAAGAATCTTCTATACATTATTCACTTCATACATCGAGAATATGAATGGGAAGACTTGAACATATTTGAATTTCTTTTTCCTTCCCCCAGTATCTAATTGCAGACAATCAGAACTGATTTCCTCTCATCTCTCAGAACTCCTCAGGCTCTTTATGGGCAGGCATCTCTGACTAGCCTCTCCTTCAAATCTCCTAGACCTCTGACTTTGTAACAGGAGTCATGGCAGTGATCTAACTCAGTCAATGCTTGCTTAGCAAAGAATTCAGGCAAGAGGTAAAACATACCAAAAGTTGTTTGTTTTTTTAAGTCTAATAGGAAAGGAACACACATTTAACAGACTAAAAGATGGGTCATCTCTAGGGTAAGAATGATGACATTTGATTTTTCTTAAAGATCAAGCTCCCTGAATAGCAAACAAGTATCTATCGTCAGGTCAAAACTATAAAGAGTGGCCGTGCACCTCTGTAATCCCAGCACTCAGGAGGGAATCGCAGGAAGAGGGCAAGGTTGAGGCCACCTTGCCTACACAAGAGACCCGGTCTCAAAAGATTAAAAACTAAACAACAATAACAATAAACTGACACTCAAGAGAGGCTGCAATCCAAGAAATGGGAGCGTTGCCATCAAATGCTAGAAAACATATGAAAGAAGGAAGGAAGGAAGGAAGGAAGGAAGGGAGTTAACATCTCTTCTAATATCTCCCAAATATCCAAAATAGAACATGTTTGATGATACATTATAAAATCAAGTTTTATCTTAAGTATCTCTTATGTTCTTTCCCCAAACTCAGGCTGGTCTGAACTGACAATAATAAGAATCAAATTCAAATAAATGTTTGCATTCATTTCTTTTGCAGGCTTGAACTCAGGGTCTCTCACTGGCTTTTCCACTCAAACCTGGCACTCAACACACTGAGTCAAAGCTCCACTTCTGGCTTTTTTTTCTAGTTAACTGGAGATTAGAGTCTTATAGACTTTACTGCCTAAGCTGGCTTCAAACAACTATCCTCAGATCTCAGCCTCCCAAGTAGCACCAGGCTGGTGCTGTCACTATGAATTATTTAACAACACTGAGCATTTATTAAGTTTGTCCTTCTTAATTAATAAGTACTTTTATTACAAAGCATATTAAGGACACAGCTGTAGAAAAGCATTCCCCACACATTCCCCACAGAAGACTGCATCCTGTTCTATGATTCCCACACTTTATGTTCATCGATTAATCTGCAGGAAAACATGTAAACAAGCACTTTGAAACACTGGCAAAGCAGACTGAATATACTTAGAGTCTGTAAAACCATATGAAAGAAATAATACATTATTCATGTAACATTATTGTATATACTAGGTCTGATTTAAATCTTGAGGATACCTTGCTGTCACAGGACAATAATTTTGCAAATTATCAAGCAAATATGGCATCCTGTATGTGATCATTTATAAAGCTGATTAATCAGAAATAGTCCTCTGAGATCTAGCCCCAAATTCTCTCCAAACTAAACTTCCCTAAAGTATGCGTAAATGAAGAAAAATATTAATCAAATTACCTACCCGCTACGAATAATGGAATTAACAAGTGAGCACCAGAAACAAAATATTTTAGAAGACATTGTAACGGACGAAAGTTTTTCAGATAAAATAGCACAGGGCAGGCAGCCAATAAATAGAATGCCTATATACCAATCGCTTGGCATAATTCCATTTCTTTGATGGGTGGCTGAACTTCAGATATTCCTGTTGGAGCTATATTTCTCTTTATAAAAACGTTTTTGATTCCTTACCTATTGGCTGCTATGACAATGCCAGCCTTTGTGATCTTAAAGACTATTTTTGGTGTAGGTACATTGTTTAACAAGTTCTGCTCCAGGACTGACACCAGATTTCAAGTAGTCAAGTCAGAGGCCATAAAACATAAAATGATAGTACCAGAGATCAACCACTAAAAACAAAGTCATTTACACCAAGCCTTATTTGTAAGGAAAAATGTTTTTCAATGTTGCAAGTGCCCACAGAGATAAGAGTAAAGAAAAAAACCTCTTTAGAAATGATATGGAAATAACCTAATAGACTACATAAACCTTCCCTTAAATATGTGTTGTAATAGCAACAATGCCATTGGATATTCTTCTCTAGAATTTTTGCAATAACATTTTTATATATTTTTATTTTAAAGATGCAATAACATTTTTAAGTCTTGTCATGTACAAAAATAAAGTTAAGTAAAGGCAGCGGAGATAGAAGTCATGATGATTGACTTAAAGTCTTGGTTCTTAGTTCTATCTTTGTTTCATTTATCTATAAAACCTTGGGTAAATTATTTAACCTCTCAACTGGTAAAAGTTTCCTTTCTTTAAAGCTAACATGGAAAGATCTAATATTACAAGTGTTATTTTTTTAAAGAATAAACATGATATTGAATGTAAAGAAGTGAAGAGAATGACATAGTAAGTACTCAGTAAATTTTAGCAAGTATCACTATTAAGACTTTCATACTTTACCCCTATTACATCTCATTTATATATCAAAAATATTAAAGAAATCAGGTGCTGGTAGCGCATGCCTGTAATACTAGCTACACAGGAGGCTGAGATCTGAGGATCATGGTTCAAAGCTAGCCAGGCAGGGAAGTCCAATTAACCAGCAAAATGCTAGTTAATTCAAGTGGAGAAGTACCAGCACCTAGGTCCTAAGTTCAAGGAGTCCCGGTACCAACAGAAAAGAGAGGGGAGGGGAATGATTATTTAAGGATACTTTTCCTCACACAGGAATATTGATTTTCACCTATCTCAGAATCCTGAGCATCAGCAGAAGGTTTAATAATTATTCTGCATATTCATGATTTCAATTAAATTCAACTCAAATCTCTCTAGTTTAATTCAGTGGAAAAAAAAAAGATAGAACACATGAGCCAAGCATTAGAAAATGAGGGAATAATTAGGAACATTTCAATAGATGAAAATTAGAGCAGCTGATAAAGAAAAAAAAGAGATTCTAGAAAGTGTTAATATAATTAAGAAAAAAAAGGATGTCCAAGAGCAGAGACTCCCTAATGGTAGCAGAAATCTGATACTACAGAAGAGCAGAGTACCTGGGAGATGAGGAAGGAGAGAGCAACATGCAAATTAGAGTTAGGCTGCAAAATGCTGGACCTGGTGTGCTATGTATTTATCACTGGATTATAGACTTGATAAAGTCTGCAATTCAGAAAGCAACATTTAGTAAGAATTAAAGAGAAGAAAGGAGAATTGCAAAGACCACACAGGAAGTCATCTAAGTAGTGCTGACATGTAAACACTTGGTAAAGTTAGGGAAAGGAAGAGATAACTAAATGACAGAAATAAAATCTCTTAAATTTGGGCAAAAATGAAAGAAAGAGGAAGGAAAGAAAAAGAAAGAAAGAAAGAGAGAGAGAAAGAAAGAAAGAAAGCAGAGGAAGGAAGGAAGGAAAGAAGGAAGAAAGGAAGGAAGGAAGGAAGGAAGGAAGGAAGGAAGGAAGGAAGGAAGGAAGGAAGGAAGGAAGGAAATAGGATGCTTCTAAAGAGCTAAGTCAGATGATGAGGTATGAGGAAAGGAAAGCAAATTTGGTGACAGAAAACATTTTTGAGGGATGCATAAAATGAAGAGTTTGGGACATGGGAAAGCCTAACAATCTTAGTCATCTAACACACCAATAGAATTTTAGGGATGGAACTCTAGGAGATGTTAGGAAACATCAAATCTAAACAGTAAGGGATATCTATGCATGAATCACTGGTTGTGTGATAGGTGGATGGGACTACCCTAGGAGATTTTATAGGCAGAGGTTTGAGGAAGGCTGTAGGTAACCATGACAGAACTGGACATATATAGGACAGCATAAATAAATAGGAAATCCTGTTAAATGAAGAGGGTGAGAACTAAAGGAGAAACTTATATGAAAAATTCATCCCCAGGATATGTTACTTCAAATATTTTATTCCTCTAGGTAAACATTATAAGTCCATTTACCCCATCCCTCAAGCAAAAAGTAAAAATGAAATGTTAGCAGATTTCTAGTATTTAAAATATTCCCAATAGATTATTCCCAGCTAGCCAAAAAATATCCTGAACATATTAAAAATAAGAGCTAAGGATTATGCATCTAAAGAATCACACCCAAACTGGGCACCATTGGCTCACGCCTGTAATCCTAGCTACTCAGGAGACTGAGATCTGAGGATTGCAGTTCAAAGCCAAGCCGCCAGGAAAGTCTGTGAGACTCTTATCTCCGATTAACCACCAGAAAACCAGAAGTGGTGCTGTGGCTCAAGTGGTAGAGCTGAGGGACAGCGCCCAGGCCCAGAGTTCAAGCCCCATGAACGACAAAAGAAAAAAAGAAATCACACCTATTTCAACCACAGAAAGTTCACTGAGTAACTACAGGTAATTTTCTTCTCCTAAAATCCTCGAATAACATTTCATTGAAGTTACTGTTAACAGAAGGTAGAATATGGTTTTTCCGAGTGCTGAGGGTCTACATGGATAATAAGAAATATATAGTATATAATCAATAGAATCCTTTCTTGGGGGTGGAGATTAGGAATAGGATAAAGTGTTTATTTTAAACTTTGAAAACAAACATTTATGATCTATAATGGGCCACTGGATCAGCATTTGATGTGTCTAGTCTAATTTCTCCCTGTGAAATCGTACTGGCAGATCTCAAGGAGGGACAGAAGGCAGTAAATTCCTATCCTCCATCAATACATTTGACCTCGGAGCAAACCCCACAACTGGCTACAGACACCCACCATCCATCATTGCTCTTGAAACCTGATCTTTCAGGAAAGGACAGCTGCACTGGGCAAAAGGCTGAGCAGCTTTCTAAGATGCACTGCCATTAAAGAAGAGCAGAAAAAAATTTATTTTGGTTCAGAATTTTAATTAACTGCTTTTCTAGACATTTCTTCCCTCAAACTGCAGTTCTACATCAGCTATCCTCAGGAATCTATTAATACATCCTTGGCTTTTAAAGGAAATGCTCTCTGTATACATTCTAGGTAAAATCATTTCTAGCTTTTACTTTGAAAGCTTTCTAAGATAAGTAATATGCTATGGCATGCTAATATGCAAAAACTTCAGTGAACATGCTGGGCAGGAAAGATGGTTCTAGAATCAGTAATAATTACAGAAAGTACATGGCAGAGTGCCAGCAGGTTAAGTACACACACACACACACACACACACACACACACACACACACTAGATTTTACTTCAAAATCATCCCATAACTTAAATTCATTCTGTAACTGAAATCCTAAAAAGAAAAAAAATCAGGATAATTTAAAATAAGACCAAAAAACAAAAACAAAAAAAAAACAAAGAAGGAGGCAACAATGCTGGATAAGAAATGTACTCATTACCTGGCTCATGTAACTGTAACACCTTTGTAAAGTATTTTCACAATTAAAAAAAACTTAATTAAAAAAATAAAGTGTTTTGCTGAGAAAAAATAAGTAAAATAAAACAAATCCGTATCACTTATTTCATTAGATCTTCAAAATATCTATAGTTATTCCCTACATTTTATGGATGATGAAACTGAGCCTGAAATGTTATGACATTACTCCTAAGATCCTTCAGGTACTGAGGGACAGAACCAAGGCATACACTCAGTTCTTCCTAAAGCAAATTTCTCTTCCCCTCACTGAGTAGAAAAAGGAAGGAATTTGGTTAACATTTTTCAGGAAGTCACTCACTCCTATGACCCAATGATTACAGATGATCATTTTATACATTTGGAACTATAATTTTTCCGAATCTCAATGCAAGACTGAGAACTACTCTTTTCTAAACACAATTACAGATCTCAATTTAGTTAGCTACAGCCTTGTGGAAAAACATAGCTCAAAGGCTACTGAAAAAAAAAGAAAGGAATAAAAAACAAAGACAATTAAGATTTTATAAATTTGATCAATCTCATGACACTGACACATTCACAACGCTTCAATCCACTAAATAGCAATGTGGTAAAGGTCGCCAGGCTGCTGACGTGGAATGTCAGATAACCAAAGGTAAGAAGCTTTTCTGGCCAGTGAATTCAAAGAACTAAGAGTTGAGTCTAGGCTCAGTTGCTGCTTCAGCTCTTGATACTTTATTACACATGCACAAGAAGCCTAAAAGGGCCTGCCCCATGAATACAGCCATTTGTAAAGGAGAACAAGGTATGATTGCTACAGGTGCGGAACACCTGAGTTATCTCATATTATATGTAGGCTGGGGCCACGTCCAGGCCCAGCCCCCCCCTTTCAGATTAGGCTGTTTTAGCCTTCCAGATGGTTGCCTCTTTTATTAATTTATAGTCTACACCATATAGGGGTTTGATTTATGAGACAGAGAGGTTAAAAAGCCATGAAAAGACTTTGTTTTGTTTTGTTTCATTAATTTTTGAAAAGCGGTACACCAACTGACTAGTATCGATAAGCACCTATTAAATATATCAAGATCAAAGAGAAATAAATGAACAGGAAGCTACTAAGTGAATTATTTGAGAAGAAGAGAAATGGCATTATTTAAGTTCATTTTCCCCCTGTGAGTTGCTTTGAGAAGTGTGGCAATGTATGTAAATATAATTTTTAAATGACTTTAATCTGTAAGCCTTAAAGGTATTTCATAATTAAAATGGTAAGATAAAAACTGGTAAGCATTTGCAAATTGCATAGGTAATTTTTAAAGAGCAAACAAAGGACTAAGGTCTGAGAAGTGATTTTGTGACATGTGTCATGTAAGAATGCTGTATCATTAATGCTTCAGTGACTAATCACTGTCATGATTATTGTTTTAGGTTACATTAGGTCACAGTCTGCTATAACATATGAGCATTTGCTCTTTGACCTTCCCAAGACTGATGATGCAAAATAAGGGCTGAACTTTTATATTAGAGGCTATGATTTCATATAATGAATGATGATAAGCATAAGTCATATATACTTCTAGTTATCTTTCTCAAGGGCTTAGGTATGGAGAACTAGAAAATGTTTTTACTTTTTTAAAACAAAAGGATGAATTTGGCCATGTTCACTATTGAAATAAATGTGAACCAAGCATGACATTTTAATATGTGTTATCAAACTACTGATTAGAAGCAAATGAGATTATCCTTACAGGAAATATCTCCAAACAAACATATCCTTTGGTAGAAATGTCACTGTGCTATAAAATTACAGACATTTAAACAAGTGATGCTTGTTGGAAGGATATGTACTGAAAAATCCCTTTCAAGGGATCTTCTTTTACATTATCAGATTTCTGTATCTAATGTGTTATACAGGAATTCTCAGTTCTGTGGTTCACACAGGTAGCAGTTTATCCCTTAGCTTTTTCTTGGCAAATAACTGATAATACAAAACAGAATGTTTTTAAACACCGACTTTGCTTGGGGCTGAACGTTGCCTGTGTGACATCACCAACCAAGTCAGTGTCTTTCTTTAAAGATTTTCTTGCAAGAAATTTAACTGAACAGAGATTAAACAAATGAAAGGTAAATAACTCCATAGTACAATAAGATACACACAGTAGGTCTGGATTAAGACACAGTTTAGTTACAGTAAGGTTGTCAATCCAAAACTGCCTTCCTTTTATGAAAATGGGGGGGGGGGAGGAAGCATTCTTTGAAAACTCTGAGAAAATGGCAAGTTATGTCTTTATCATTAGCACCTTATTTATCTAGGCTTATAATATAAATATTAAATGCATATTTTGTGGCCATGAATTTGAGTACATTACAGAAAAGGTAAAGTTCATTCCCAGAAACTTTAGGGAATCAAAATGTACTAGATACAAAGATTTTATCTATATATAGATACATAAATGTTAAAAGTATCAACCTTTAAAATCATAGAATCACAACTTACAGCTCAAACAAGCTTCAATTACAAATTCCCACAAACACACTGAAACTAAAACAAGGTGCTTTTTGGAGAAACAAAATCACCTTGCAGAATCGATCTCTTTACAACTGATGCATTTCATATACAGTCTTATTAATGAACTCTTGTTTATCTATAGACTCTAAGTATAGAATTGCTCAAAGGCTTGATATATCAACTATAGTCTGAAAGAAATCCTATATGCAAATGTTTGCAGTGCTCTCTTTTACAAATAGTCCCCCTTGTCAGTTTGAAAAACTGAAAAAATCAACAAAAGATCAGTGTAAGTGTACTTGACCTTATTGCCTAATGTCAATCAAGATTAGAACAGCTGGTTCATTTCAAATTTGTAAATCTGACATTTAAAAATGTATAGTGCGTCTTCAAGTCCAGGTCCCTGAAGTGCTGACTAAACTGTAGTCACAGCTTCACAGTCTCCTTCCATACAAACTTGCACAGCCCTCAGAAAGCTCTTTTAATCACACCATCCATCTATGACTGCCCTTCCCTTAAAGTAATTCTGCTTCATTCATCTTTTAACCCTACATTATGCAAATAGTATCCTTATCAGGTCAATAAGGAAATGATACTAGTGTTTCTTCCTGTTTACCCTGACATACTCTGAGAAACTGAGATCATATATAAATTTGCACAAATAACTCTTTTACATTCCACACTCTGAATGAAGAAAAACAATCACCCTTAGAAAACCATAGTGTCAGAGAAATCCTGAATATATCCTTGAAATATCTTTCAATCTGCCTGTGACAAACATCAGATATGATTTAATGTATTAAAAAAAGAAAAAAGAAAACTTGAGGGATTACCTACTGGATTTTTCAAAAATGTCTCTCTAGGAAGGGTTTGCTTTTGGCATTCCAGGGTATCTTCTGGATTTAAGAAGTTATACAGGCCCCTAGTGGCTTAGCAAATAGCAGCAGATGAGAGGACTCTAATTCTTAGTTCTCCACTTTGAGATATTTTGGTTCTCATTGAATGTCAATATCAAAAAGCACATCAAAACACTGTGTTTCCTATTTTAAGCAGCTTTACATCTGCAATTATCTACTGCAATGTGTATTTATGAAAATATATTGCTTCATTCCATTACTTTCTTAACTGTCTAACCGCACTGGCCCAAGAAGAATTTTTTTTTAATTATATAACCTCCTTATAAAATGGTCAATTCCTTTACCTCTTTACATATCATTATAAAAATAATATAATATTCATCATATTAAACTTTCTTTGAAACAGGCAGCTTTCTTATTTCAACTGCATTCCTATTATATCATTTTTACTGGGGGTTTTATGCCAAGTATTCACTCTTTACAATTAGATAAAGAATTAATCACCACTTTTAGAGTGATAGAAATCTAAATGTGTTCCCCAACAACAGCTAGTGATAGACCCACATGGTATTGTGTCTATTTTTAAAGATTTACAATTAATATCATCCCTTAAGCTCCAATCCCTTTTCTGTCTTTCCTTCACAAAAGAAAATTCCAGGCAGGCACATTTACAGCTTTTAGCAATTTTTAACTGGACACAATCTGACAGCTGAATTCATGAAAGTGACCAGCTTGTCAATTTCACACTTTGAAAGTACAATAATAGCTGATAGCGTGAGGGTGAATTTAAGAAATCTGTCACAGAATTGCTGGCTCCATTGAAAAACAAAGTACAGTATATAATTATGGGAGGTGGGAGGTAGGAAAAATTTTATTGTCCACTTAGGATATCTGTTTCAGTGAATTCATATACAGAGCATTGAAAATGTGTTCTCTCTTTGTGAGTTTCTTTCTATCTGAGGTATATGACAAAATAAGTATGATAGCTACTAAACATTTTCCTGGATATCATCATATTACCTACAAAATATAATCTTTCCACTGCCATTATCTAATGATCCTTTAAATGAGCATGTTTTATTGGTATATTGCCCTAGTTTCAGTCAAGTTGAGTGGTAAGGGTGTACTTTGAAACAGAGAAAGAATAGCCCAGATGGTCCAAAGAATCTATGTTTGAACTAAGTACCCATAAGTGCTACAGGGTGAGCAGAGAGAATACACCAAAGGGTAAAGTCTATGTTTGTAGCTCTGTAAGTTCAACAGCAAATCTATCTCAAGTCATAAGCAGTTACTAGTTAAGTTATTGAAGGGGCTCAAAATGTGTGAACTACTTGTTAAGTCTCTGGTGCTGGGTCTTAAAGTTTATTATTGTTGTTATTATTATCATTATCTTTTAAAAGACAATACAGGGGAGAATCCCCCCTCCCTCCCTCCAGTCATCCTAGGGCAGACTGTGGGATGAGTCTAGGGGATCCCTCTAAGATACTTAGAACACAGAGAGGGTATCTGGCAAGTCTGTACCGAGAGAAAACTGGAAACAATACATGGTGACAGGCCCGGGGTTTGAAGAACCAAACTATTCTTTGGAATCTCTGAACACCCAATTAATGAAAGCCAAACTCACACTTAATGTTCAATGCTTCTTTTAATCTTAAAAAAAAATCTGGCTTCACTTATTAATGTTTTTTTTTTTTTTTAACTAGTATCCATGTCGCAGAGAAAGGAGGCAAGTTTTCTACCACACCTACGTAGAAGCGGCAATAAATCTATAGGAAATCAATCTCTGATTTGCTCCTGGCTTTCTTTTCAAATTGTTTCCTACAACTTTTAACTCTTCATGACAAATTCTGCCTTGCGTTCCTCTCCGTCCCTATGGAATGAGTGTGTGAAAGCAGATCAGATTCGTCCCCCAACCAGAACCAGAACCGTGTGAGCTTTGGAGCTTGGATTCTGCCAAGGAAAGCTCTCGCCAACTATCCCCCTCCTCAATGGCAGACTTTGATTCCTGCCATGCCTACTCTTCCCCACTAGTTCCGAGGAAAGAAAAAGAAATCGCCCCCCTCACCCATAACCAACCCTCCTCAAAACAGGCATCTCAGCCTTCAAGAAATAACTCTGCAGTTGCCCAAAGCCTGAGTTAGATCGCAATTGCCGCCTCCCCCCCACCCCGCCCCGGCCACTCGAGCCCCGCCACGGATCCTAGCGTCCCCCTCCCTACACCCCGCAATTCTACTCTACCCACCCTAGGAGGAAAAGACCCGGGCGGGGGTCGTTACAAATACACCTACCCAGACACCCCTTTAATGCTCTACAATCGCCTCTCTCCGGGGTCTGAGGTTTCAGGCGAGACAGGAACCCCGCCTGCGAAGACCTGGTCCAAAGGAGGTTCAGAAGAGCAAAAGTGTGCGCCCCGGCGCCCCCCCCTCCACCCGCCACCAGCGCGGGGCTCCGGGACGCGGGAGCGGAGCAAGCGCCAGCAGCCCGGGCTGGGCGCACGGGCGATCTCTGGGCAGTGAGAAACCCGGACCCCGAGGTGGGGAGACTCGGTCGGTTCCGAGGGACTTACCTGATCATGTTGTCTCCGGGCAGCCGTCGCCACCAGCACTTTTCCCCCCAGCGCCTTCGCGCCCCGCCACGGCCGCGCAGCCTGCGCCTGCCCGCGCCGTCGCCCCGGGGCGGCCAATTTAATCCTGCCGGAGAGCGCCGGTCGCTGCGGGAGCCCCCCACCCACCCCCCTCTCCCTCTCTCTGGCTCTCTCGGTGGTGATCTGATCGCCGTCGTCCAGCCCTCGTAGGGCCAGTCAGGTCCAGAAGGAAGAAGTGAAGGAGTCAGCGAGTGAGTCCAAAAATCCCGAAATCCAGCATCCAAGGGAGCGCGTCCCCCCCGCCCTCCCTCCACCCCTACCCCGTCTTCTTCTCCTCCTCCTCCTCCTCCGCCTCCTCCTCCTCCTCTTCCCGGGCCGTCCTCCTGGCCCTTCCGAGCCCGCGGCTTCGCGGCGCTTCCTCCGCCTCCCGCTCCCCCAGCTGCCGCCGCCGCCGCGGTGTGGCTGGCTCCCCCTCTTCCTCCTCCTCTTCCTCCTCCTCCTGCTCCCCGGTGCTCCGCCGCTCGCGACTGGGGGGTCCGGGGCCGCGTCTCCCCTCTTCCTTCAGCCTCTCCTGTTTCCTCCTTCCTGCTGCTGCTGCTGCTGCTGCTTTTAAAGCAGATTCTTTGGCCACAAATAGCAACTCGGCTGCCCCCCTCAGCGCCTCCCTCCCTTTCTTCTCTTTTTCACCCCCAAAAGTGAAGCAAGCAAGCGCACGCGAGGTAACCTGAAACTGAGGCCCGCGGGGGAAAGAGGGGAAGATGGGGAGCAGCGGGTGAAGCGACTGCCCGGAGATGGGCGCGAAGGAGCGGGGGGCGCCTTGGGCCAGGGGGTGTAGGAGGGCCCGCCCAGGGGAGCCCTGGGCCCCGGCGTGAGCCTGGAGCTGGAGGAGGTTGCGGGGCGAGGTGGCTGGGTGGGGAGATTAAATGGAAAAGCTCAAGAAAGTCATTGGAAAGGCTTCTCTCTTTGTTTCCTGGTCTGGGTGGTTTCTAAAATCCTCCTCCTGTGCTGGAGATCCCACGGAATCGCCGTGCCCCAGCTCTAAGGGGGAGTGTGTGTGTGTGTGTGTGTGTGAGCGCGCGCGTGCGTGCGCGTTGTCCGAGTGTGAGTGGAAATGTGGGTGCGTCCGAGCGCGGGGAGAGCCAGGCCCGTGGCACCCACTAGCTAATCTCTGAATTTGGACCACTGACCCACTGAAAGAGACCGAGGGTTGGACTAAGGAGGGACGGGCAGGAGAGCTGGGTTATGAGGACACCCCCCCCCCCCCACCACACACACACACACACACACACACACACACACACACACACACACTCGCAGAGGAGGGGGCGGAGTGACGTCACTCCCCAGCATCCATCCATCCACCCGACCAGAAGAGACCCTGGCTCACAGAATCACTAATCCCCCTAAAACAGGCACACCCAGGCGTTTCCTGCTCCACTGCCCGCACACACCACAACACCAAAGCGGGCGGGGGGCGAGAGGGGGATGTTGGTCGCGCCCTATCCAAAGCAGTGTTCATGCTTCCAAGTAAGGAGCGCGCCTCGATGAGGCACGGTTTGCGTCCGCCCAGTTCACCTTGGCAGCCTCGTGCCCGGGATGATTAGAAGATGTACTTTGGGGGCAAAGACAGGAAGTATTGCATCCAACTCTGGTTTCGCTCCATGTTACTCGCTTTCATGAATGGTAGAAAGGGAGTGCCCACCATCCCCCGCCTTCCCACCCCCTTCTCTGAGAAATCACATACACCCCTTTCCTATGGAGGCTCCCCGTTGTTGTCCTGTACATTCTTTATGCACAGAACCCCAAGGGTGGCTTAGAGGTCCCGGTGTGGATTGGCAGCCAAAGAGATGCATTTTAGTCTGCTTCCCTAACTCTAGGATCTCCATAGGGGAAACTAAGCAGCTGCAAGCCCGGATTGGCAGTGAGCCCATCCAAATTCATTAGGAACATGGTCAGAAAGGTTAAGTAAAGTAAAGCCGGAGACTTCAGCCACCTCCACTGCTCAGTCTGCATTCATGCTAGCACGTATGAACAATACTTCCTCCCGCAGACTCCTAGCAGTCTTGGAAAGAGCAAAGGTAAGCAGAGCCCCTTAGATTCCTCCTAATGATCCAGCATCCTGCTGTTGTCTCTGCAGCCCATTTCTTCACACCATTCGGCCTGCTGTGCTCCTGAAAAGTACTGAAGGCTTGGTCAGTAAACCTCTGTCCCATTTCCAAAAAGAAGGCATAGAGTTTTGAAGGGAATCTTGCTAAATGAAGTTTAGTTTGCCAACAAGTTGAGAATGGAAAAGGAATGTCTGACATGGCAGGTACACTCTCTCTCTCTCTCTTTCTCTCTCTCTCTCTCTCCCCCCCTCTCTCTCTCCCTCTCTCTCCCCCCCCACTCTGGCTCCCTCCTCCTCCTCCTCCTCCTCCTCCTCCTCTTCTTCTTCTTCTTCTTCTTCTTCTTCTTCTTGGTGAAAGAGAAGTGAAATCCATTACGATGCAAGTTCCAAGCCAAGTTTACCCTCCAACCTCTCTCATGACAGGAGCTGAGGCTAGGTAGCCGTGACAGATACTAGCTCTTCTGGATTTATCTAAAATTCTGAGATTTAACAAGTGATTATCATCAACTTGCTTTTCCCCTTGCCTGATAAACGTGATGCTGAGGTGTGTGTGTGTGTGTGTGGTGTGGTGTGTGTGTGTGTGTGTGTGTGTGTGTGTGTGTGTGTGTGTGCACGCGCTGGGGCTTGAACTAAGGGTCTCCAGCTATCATTTGGCTTTTTTGCTCAAGGATGGTGTTCTGTCACTTGAACTACACCTCCAGTTCTGCCTTTTTTTTGGCTAATTGAAAAGTCTTATGGACTTTTCTGCCCACATTTACTTTGAACCTGGATCCTCAGACCTCAGCTTCCTGAATAGCTAGGGTTACAGGCGTGAGCCACCAGAACCTGGCTAATCCTACTTTCTTCATGCAGAGTTTATTAGAAGAACAAAGTTTAAAAACTGTACTTTTAATTTAGTTGAAGAGACAGCTATCCCATCTGTCTGGTCATTTTACCTCATTTGAGAAGTACCCAGCTAAGGAACATGACTGTTTCCTGAGAGAATAACATAAAAAATATTATTTTACTCCACTGTTGGGTAAATTGATTAGAGATCTCAGCAGTGATTGTCACCAATGTCATCAATGTACAAGGAATAAAGGATCTAGAAATTAACATGAGACATTGCACAATAAATGACATAAGCTCAATTTTGCTACTATTATGAGGTCCTAGATCTTCCTATCCCTACTACCACCAAAACATCTTAGGGAAAGAAGTAAGAATCCAAGATGAAGACGTAGGGGCTAGAGTCTGGGCTATCATGATATAAAAAAACCTGAAAATTATTCAGAGTGATGCTCTCAAGGAAGGTGAGATAGAACTAATAGAGGAACATAACTTTCTCTGCACATCAAGTAGAAGTGAGAGTGGGACTGCACCCAGATAAACTTGTATGAGTACATTTGCAGAATTTGTAACCACACAGTACCCTGCTGCTACAGCATCTCCTGGGCTAATCGGAACAGCAGAACATCAGAAGTGGGCTAATCACTTGTTGAGGTCATCTTCATGTCATACAGTGGCTGAGAGTATAAAATCTGAAATAAACCTAGAAATCACTTCCCAATTTTCCACATCGCACAACTATTTCTCATTACTCTGTTAAGTTCTGGATCCAAGAAACCACTTTTACAATGTATCGGTGAACAATAAAGACGGAATATTTTACAAACCATAAATACAGGAGGGAAAATGTAGCAATAAGACTCGACATTTTCTTAGTGCTCTTCCAGCTCATTCATCATTGTGTGATGAATAGCACACAAGAGCTTTGCTATAGCACAACCCCCTCTAGTGCATATTTCAGCATATGATGAGGATGAGTCTATTTTGGACCCCATCCAAAGAGAGTTTTGTTCCTAGAAGTACTTGAAAGATTCTATTTTCCATTATCACGAAGCATCCTAAAATGAGACTAAAATAATCACAACGATAATAATAGTAATCAACAATTGTTATACTTGTATTATATACCAAGCATCATGGTAAGCATGTGATCATAACTCACTGCTTTTCAAAAAGCCTATCAGGCCCTTGAAATGGTTATGAATCTAATGGGTCATGAACAATTTTTTTTAATGAAAGAGGATGAAAGAAATGTTTTGAGCATGTAGACAATGACCAAAAAAGAATGTATAACAACTGCCTTTCTAGATGAGTATCATTGGCATTGTTGAAGAAGGAAGAAGACAGGATCAGGGAAGGAATGAAATGTAGCTAGGGGACAGCTAGCAAGTGGCCAAACTAGAATATTACATCTAGAGATTTTTGACTTAAAACTGGTTTGTACTTTAATACTGATGGTAAATTATGAGCTAAGTGAAGAAAAAAATGTTAGTAATATTTTCTTTGTGAGGAGGAATATAATCGTTTTATTAGAGTGGAGAATAGTTTAATATAATAGTTTTTTTTATAGAGTGGAGAAACATAGCATCGAACCAAATGGTAAATAATGAAGATAGCAGTTGTGTAAAGCACAAAAGCTAATATTTAATAATAGCTAACCTATAGGCGTGAAGTTATATCTAGCATTATTTATTTGCTACCTAAAGTAGAAAAAAGATAATAGTGACTTTAACCCTTAAATAATTACTCACCCTTACAAGTTAAAACATTTGAAACAATTTCAAAATTGTAATTCATGTAGCATTTCTCAGTAACATAAGTTCCCCTAATACAGAAGTGGCACATGAAAAGGATAAATTAAAAAACAGCCCTTAAGCTAAACAATATTTTACACAAGATGTACACGTATGAAGGAATCAGGCCACCTCCTGAGGAAGAAAGGAAGACAAGAACTGAATTGTCGTGGCAATTTATGCTCATCCCTTCCTTTGGATTTTTCTGCAGGTGTTTTGTGCCCATTCTTCAGATTTGAAAGCTCATACTCAGCAGTAGGAGATGACTGAAGTGAATATAAAATCCTGCTCTTCCTGACTCCACTATCAAAGACCTCTGTATGTGCAGATGGGCTTCCAGTCCACAGGAGGAGAGTTAGGGATTTTGAGATATGCTATACAAACATTCATGCTTTTCTGCATATTTAAGAAATGCACGTTGTTTTTTTTTTTCTCTCCAGAGAAGCATCTGTGTCTGATGGCAGGCAGCACGGTACTCTTTAAGAAACCCCAGTCTTTCTCAAAGCAAGACATAGAAAGGCCAGACTCTCTCCCCTGATTGCTCAGTTCAGAGACTGCATCTCACCCTCACCTGTGATGTGTAGAGGACGTTATGGTACGATGCTGTTTTCCATAGGCCCTGCTACTGGAATTACAACATGCGACTGTGACAAATGGATATTCCCATTAAATTCTTTAGTAGAGTGGGGCATTCCATTAACCATTGGCACTATCCCAACCCAAGTGAAACATTGGGTCATTTTTTTTTCCTTGTGAGCAAGAACTGAAGGGAGAAAACAAAGAATATACTCTAATTACCTTTCCTATTTTTTTTTTTTGGTTGCATGCATGCTGATAGCCGTATATTACAATTACTTATAATTAATATATGACAAGCTGTCAGCTAAAATTTAACAGGTGATTTGTCAAGAAGCCCCATTAATGCATGTATTAATCAGTGGCTCTCTGTATTTCCTAACAATAAAATTGGGTCTTGGTTTTGTCTTTGAAGCCTATACAGCATAAACATCCCAAGGCCACCTACCCTTACATACTTGCCACACCTTTAAAAATACAACTATTTTTTATGCCAATGTGTTTGCTTCTGTCATTGTAAGAAGCACATTTGTGTCAGTTTAAGGTTTCAATATTTTAACTGATGAAACAAATTGTTTTTGTGTTTCTAATGTGGTAATCTTTCATAATTTTAACACATATTTTGCTAGGGAAAAAAGTAGATGAAATTATTTATGGTCCATGCAGTGCTAGTATCTTAACTTTAGAGAACTTGGCAATGAAGGCATATTCTAAAGTACAGAAAAAAAAAGATGAAGTCCCCTCCCCCCCCAAAAAATCATTAACTTGATTACTGAATAAAAGATAATTCTAGAGACTCCAAAATGGAAGAAGCAGGCTGGGTGTACTTTTTTATTTTTATTTATTTTTTGCTGAGTAGTTCAGAATAGGTGAATAATAGGAATGAATCATAGGTCTTGGAAGGGGTAACAAGTCTTTGAAGGAAGGAAACCCTTGGGTTCAGTATCTGCAGAACGTCAAAGTAATAGGATAGAACAATGACAATAACAATGAAATGAAAGTTTCATATTACAATCTTATTATTGGCTCCATGGCCAACCAAAGTTTTTACTGAGTAAGAGAAAGAAAGTAAAGCAGCATTTGTTCACAATTTCATCTGCACAAGCCTGCCTCTTATCTTTCAAGAGTAGACGATGTGCTGCTGTTGTTGTTATTGTGTTGTTGTTTAAGTTAGTAAGACTTTAAATCTAACAATCAAGTTCAGGCTTCATGCTTTTACAAGAAAGCATTGACACCAAGCCATGAAGTCATTTATAAAGAGTCCTTCGAATAGGGTTTCAGAAAGTAATTTTACGAAGCAAAATATTATGAGTTGATCTCTGTGTAACAGAAGCATATCTCATCACAATTTGGGAATTCTAAGTGATCAATGACACTACTATCTTGGAGCAGGGTTTCAGAATTACCAGATCTCTACTGTTCTCCTGAAAGGTTGCTCATTCTCCAGTGCAGTTGTGGATGGCTCATTGTGCATTCAGAAGTTACCAAAAACTATGCCCAACCACTTCATAAGAATTATTCTCTTTGTCTTATATTTCTATACTTGTAATTCAGTTCTGTTACTTTCTACCTCGTGTTTATTCTTAGTGCAAAGTTCTCACACTTGTTTGAAATTTTAAAGACTCCCATTCTACTGCTTTAAGCACTGTAAGTACTGCAGACATATGTGAGAAAGTCAAGAAAGAGGATAGGATACAATGTGAGGAACAAGGGAAATGAATTGTCTATTGTCCCATTTTGTGTGAAATATCTTTACCTTATAAAGCTCCTGGCAGTCCATTAAATAGAATGAATCCACTCTACTTCTGGGCTCTCAAATTTCCTTTTTTCCCTATCTTTTTATATTTTTCTGGTGTACAAAATGAACCCCATTATACCTGAGTATGTCCACCCTTTTTATATCAACATCAACATCTGGACTATAAGGGGATCTCAAAAAAATCTTCAAAATGAATCAGTGTCAGATGATAGTATGGGCTTAGATACAGCTGTGGCATATCACATCAATAACTATGGCTATATCATATCAGTATAGCTGTTACTGATACACCTAGAGGTTGTTAGACTATACACCTAGAGTTAGACTATACCAGTCACAAGTGGTGAAACAGAATACACTCCAAAATGTCACACAAGCAATAAGAGAATCTGAACAGAAATGAATAAAGGAATACAGAGAATTGCTAATGTTTTCCTATAAGGTATCAAAATAATCCAGCAGTTCCATTGGAAAAAGAATCTTTTGTACTTCTGATTGTTATGAAGTACTTGCTTATGAAGTACAGGAAATTTTATTTTTAACTAGGTATCTCTATTAGATGGGGAGAAAAGTTAATGATGATATCCACAGTTGTAAACATTATTTTTTATTCAGTTGCTTATTACCAGAATTCATCTTGATTTTGAAAACTCACTGGCCACCTCTCCAAAATTACTAGTATCACTAAACAACTCCAGAAGAAAGCTTACAGGTAAACCAGAAACTGTTCTTTCTTGCGTGTATGATTACTTCTGCATCTATTGTTCAATCAGTGCTTATTGTACGAATGTAGAAACACCATTCTTGCAAAGTTATTTAGGTATGTTTTAAGAGACATGTTTTCTCTTCTTACCTCCAAAGCCCATCTTTCCAGTATGTGTCTCCACTGTTTCTAAGACTACTACAATAAAAAGTTTTTAAAGATTCTTCTCTCAATCTTTACTTCATTGGCTCTAATCCATCCCCCATTATGTTGTCCAATTAACTTTAATAAAATACAAATGATTATGCAACTGCCATTCTGAACAGAACTCAGTGCATTGTGATTAAGTACACACTTCATAACTAATCACAAAAGTGCTACTGTCATTCAGGACCCACCACAAATGGAATGCTACCTGAGCCCATGTTTTCATTATAAATTTCAGTCTTTTGCTACCAATATCCCAATAAAACTGTGTCTTTATTCCACTAAAAATTTTCCAATAATCACCTGAATGTTGAATACTCTCCCATCCACAAATCATCCTCTCACTAGTTTGTTTTTCCAATCCAATTCTTCAACTCAAAAATAAATATTACAATTTTGTTGCTGTTTTCTTTTGTTTTGCTGGTCATGGGGCTTGAAATCAGGGCCTGAGTGCTGTCCCTGACTTGTTTCTTGGCTCAAGGCTACTGTCTACCTTTTGAGTCATAGCCCCACTTCCTCTTTTTTTGATGGTTACTTGGAGATAAGAGTCTGAAAACTCTTACAGACTTTCTTGCCTGAGTTGGCTTTGAATCACAATCTTCAGATCTCAGCCTCCTGAGTAGTAAGAATTACAGGCATGAGTCACTGCCACCCTGTGTGGGACATGGTTAAGTCTCAAGCTAAATAAACTTGCTACTGCTACAGAATTGATTTAAAGACCATAGAAAACACCACCATCAGGTTTCATGACTTGCTTTGTTGATATTGATCCATTCATTGGAATGTTAAAATGCAATAAATACATTTTATTGAATTTATACACACTGAATAGAGTTAGTGAGAATTTATCTATGCATGTGTATGTTAATTATATCTTGTAAAGCTCTCTTCATGGTATTGCACCTTGAAAATTATTATGCTATATGACTGTTTAGGGCAATATGAAGAGCAACAGACAATCTTCAACAAATTCTGTCTTACTCTGTGTGTGTGTGTGTGTGTGTGTGTGTGTGTGTGTGTGTGTGTGTGCGCGCACGCGCGTGCGTGCGTGCCCATGCATGTGTATTGCTGAGATTGAAACCATGGCCTGAAACATACTAGGGAAAGGTTCTGCCACTGAATTGTACCTCCAGTCCTTCTTTTCAACTTTAACTCAGCTTGCCACATTACCCATTCAAAGAGATGAACTGGCCTGGGATTATTTGAACAGTGAACTGGAGAATTATAAAACCCAAACAAGTGAGGCAGGGCCAGAAACCTAGAAGTAGTCCTGATAAAGACTCATGACACTCATGTTTTTACCTTTTCCCTGCTTTAGAGAGACCTCCTGGCTCATGAACTTGATCTAAGAATGATCCTTCCTGGTACCAAGTAGAGAGAAGAAGGAACAGGATTTCCATATTATTTTTTCTTGTTATCCTTGTATACTTGCACTCCACAAAACTCATCAAGCATTGTTCTAAGACTGTACATGTCAAAACTGTTTCATTTTTGTCAGTTTTGTGGTGAGTTGAGAAGAGATGAGAAATTAGAACAACTGCTGAAAGCTGTAATATTGTGTTTGTGATTCAATCCTATTGGTACCATTCATAACACACCTGACTTTTATTAGAGTTATACTTGTACTTCCCTTTTACTTTCCACATACGAATTCCTCTGGCTATCTGTGTTTACAGAGTACAAGACAGCACAACTCCAAGTCTCCATAAGATGGACTGGGGTTTAGTTTCCTATGTTCTCCTTGTACACCTCCAGAATACCCTGTCCTAAAAATGCATCATATATAGCGTTTTTCTAGTCCTCCTCCTCCTCTTCCTCCTCCTCCTCCTCCTCCTCCTCCTCTTCCTCCTCCTCCTCCACTACTACCACCACTTCCTCCACCTTTCCCTTTTTATTCTTCTATTAATGAAAACTCTATAGAGCACAAGAGCATCTAGTTTTCTCAGTTTAATATGTTCTATCATATTGTCTCCAGGGAATGTACTTTTATTAAATATTTATGAGTTCAAACTCCTTGAATGGTGGTTTACAAGTGGTTGTGTATGAGAATCCCTACAAACTCCACCAATGTTATGTCCACAGCCCAACTGTACAAGCTGAATTTCAATCTCTTGGAGTAGGATTCTTGTATCTGTATTTTAAAGAACTTCCCAAGATAACAAATACTTAGCCAAGGTAGTGTGACCTTGCTTTACAACTCCCGGAAGTACAATTCAAAAATAACCAAACTAATTTATTTCTAAAGTTATCTCTCCTCTCCCCACCCCAGCTCTGAGAGTCTTCGTAAAAAGCTTTCATCTTATAACTATAAAACAAATACCTCTTTGACAGAGTCCTGTCCTTTAAATTGTAGTTTCAAGTGAAACCCAGCTGAAATCGCATGCTGTCCTCTGGTGTTTTGAGCATTTGTGATTGCTTAGAGTTCGCGCATGCCCACTGACCCCACTACTCATTCATCAGCCCTCCATGTGAGCAAGAGACTCTGCCCCAAGGAGGCCTGCTCGGGTGTGTGTTGTGAGTCAGGCCCAAGGCTGAGAAAACCCCTTTTATCCAAACACAGTACAAACCTCCCTGAATGATTTTCATTTTCTCCACTTCAATTAAAAGAAGCAGCCTGACATCAGCGTAGCCCAAAGAAACCTATGATTACAACAAGGAAGACATAAAGAAATAACAGGAACGATTGGAATCCCTTTCTTGTAAGTGATTGAAACTATTCTTGATTCCTACGGGTTATTTTAAGAATTAAAATGGGAATTTTAGAAAAGTGCTATTACTTCTGAGAGAGACTGTTAAGAAGTAAATATTCTCGATAAACCCTAATAACAGAAACTATCAACACAACTGGAACAAACTTCTTTCTCTAAGAATTAATAGCAGTGCCTTACATACAGAAAACCATATCTATACTTTATTAGTTTATTATTAACACATATGTAACATTTCATATTGTACAGAGAATGTGAAGACACAACTGTTTTTTTTATATTGGGTAAATAATAATACGCCTATTTTACAGATGACCTATATTTTGCTCTAGACTCTCACAATTAAAAATATAATAAAATAAAAGCCTGGGGATAGTTTCTGGGAGTCAAAATTTTTGTCATGCCTTTTAGGTCTCTGAACAACATCTGATAATGCAACTTGAATTCATAGATTTGTTTTGTTGTTCCCAATAATCCAGGACTGTTGAGCTCTTTCTGCATTCCCTAAGAGCCTAGTTGCCTTTCTCTAGGATTTACCTTTCCCTTTCCTCTGTACTCTGTACTTGAAGTGGGGAGAAATGGGGGATTCCACATTTATGCCATTTTGCTTACATCTACTAGCTTTTTAACTCCGCTTTGCACAGCTGGTTTAGCTTAACAGTAGCTCCTGCTTCGAAGGAGCTGATAGCACTGCTTGGAAGGGAGGTAAATCCCATTCACTTCCCTTCTGGCCATAACTGAGGAGCCAGCAGGCTGCAGAGATTGTGGATGTGCTTCAGAGAGCCACTGTCATTGCATGAAATTTATTGGACATTCAAGTGCAAACCCAGCAACCTGCTGGTGCACCTTAGTAGCCGTCAGCATTCTATTTTCAATGCCTTTAGTTTCAACTGTATTGGCCACGAGCCCTTAGTATTAGTATATTTGTATTCCCATCAGCTAACAAAACAAAATAAACAAAACCCACAAACACTGAAAGTAAAAGGTGTGCTTTTAGTTTGTTGCTACCCCACCTTAATTAGATTAGAACAACAGAACTGCCACACTAGAAACTCACTCTCACATTTAATGTGCTACAGCTACACCAGCAAACAGGCCTCTCAAAAACCTTTAGAATAAAACTACACATATCAAGAGAGGGGACAATGTTATTTTAGCCTCATAATTACTTCTAATCCACACAATGCTTGGAGAGACAAAGATTTTGATTTTATGTCTAAAATGAGATACAGTTGACTAGAAGTGCATTAAAAAAAGAAAAAACCTCAAGAATGAAGAAAAAGAAAGCATGTGTCACTACTCCATTCCCCCCTGATTCTCAAACTCTTCAAATTCTTTTGGTTCACCACCCAACCTTAGCAATGCCCTCATGGCTAACAATCCTTGAGTTCTTCTGGTCACAGTTTCTGGGAAGCTTGTCTGTCAAAACAAAAGAGGTTTGAAGAACTTGACATTTTTCCACTTGGGCAATAATAGGGGTTATAAAACACAGATGTGAATACACACACACACAGACACACACACACACACACTTAGAAAAATTCAATGCCCAAAGTATGTTGATCTGTTTCCTTTAAAAAGGACCTTTTGGGAGGAGGGAAAGAAGCATTTCACCTATCAGAGATCACCCTGACTGCCTTTGACCTTCAGTTCTTGTGGGCTCCATATGTGAAGGGCATTGGGAAAAAAGACACAAAACTACCTGCCATCTCATCAGGCAGCCAAAATGGTTTAGGCTTTTTACTTCCTGTTTGAAGGAGATAAGGCATTCAGCCTTCCCTTCTGTTTTTCTGGTTTTTCTGGTTTCAAGACCACCCTAGACCCCTCCTTTCCTGCTCTCTTACAGTACCCTTTAAACTATCAGAAAAAGTAAACACATTGCTAGGTTAATAATTAAAGTGTTGGCAAGTCCTGTTCTATGGCTTTCAATTTCATTTGTACAAGTGTTTCCATCACTCTTTTATAAACGCTGGGCACATGTTCAAAGAATACAACCCAAACAAACTGCACAAACTAAGCCAAACCCACTAACAACTGGAATGACCTTTGTTATTTGGGAAGGCCATGCTGGAAAGCTCACAGAGAATAAAAGTTCACAGGTCTGAAAAATGGAAGTTTTGGGGCTAAGGGCATGGATGAAGTGGTTGAAGCCCTGAGTTCAAATTCCAGGACCACCAATAAATGAAAAGTTAAATTTTAGTGTTAGCATCTTGTCACCAAAGAAAGATGGGACATACAAACAGCCACGCATAATCACCTACAGAGAATCAATGGACTGAATTTCACCTTGAGTGATGTCCTCCGCAAACAGAATATAAAGAAAGAAGTGGAGAATTTTAGGCAAGAGTTAGGTTTTGGAAGAATTTATTGCTTGCAAGGGCTGAAGAAGAGTTTATATTTAGACTGAAGTTCTTGATCTTATCCAATGATTGACTTCTCATGGCCTTTGGAAGTAGCTTTGATAGCAAAATTCCTGTCTGTCATTTACCCCTAAAGCTGACATGATCATAGCCATGGGAGCTGCTATATAAAAAGACCATGATAAGAGTAAAATCTTCACCACATGAAAGGCCTCCAGGGTGGAGGGAAAAGAGAATTGATTTCTACCTTGGTATAGAAAAAATACTTATACACAATTCAAAATTTGGTGTAAAAATTCTCCAAGACAGAATAGGAAATAAACTCCTGGAACATTAAGAACATGAGGACATTTGGCTGTTGGCAGGTTGTGGTCCAGGCTGGATCCATCATCCTGAGGCACCATGGGGAAAGAGCAGTTCTTCTGCAAGATGGCAGCCATGAGAGACCAGTTATGCCATTGATCAACAGTGAAGGCCAAAAAACCCACTTCTCTGACAGAGCAACCTGCTCAAAGACCACTATAAAGTCAGCTCCTAGCTCCCACAGAAAGTAAAAGTTTATAATAAATGGTACCACCTGTGCTAGGTCTCAGCCTAGCCAAAATAATTTCCTCCTTTAGGCCTCCTAAGGATGGCACTGTGAGGAATTGCCAGTGTGGATGGAAACAGAAGAAAGATCCAGCGTGGAACCTGAAGAGAGGATTATATCCGTCTGTGCGAGCTGGGCTGAGGGATGAACAGGCCTGACTCCCCCTCCTCCGGAACAAGTGTGTGAAATGATCTCTCATCCCCTATCAAAAAGGCTCTGTCTCCCAGAAAACAAAGACTTCTATGCTTACTGATGTTCTCATGCCATTGAGTTTTCTTGCTAACAATGTTACATTATTACAACCTTTGTGAAGCTGGAGATAGAGTTTGTATTAAAAACACAATGAAAAACAAAACAAAAAAAACCCTGCATATTTACACAAGCAAGGATTTTTTTTGCCTGTAATTGTGCTTTTCTCTGTGCTATTGGTGAATAAGGAAAATTTTGAACCACTTATCTACACAAAACACTATAGAAATGATATAAAATGGTACAGTGTCCAAGATGTGACCTACATTTAGAGAAATCTTCTTATAGGTACACAATTTTGTTTGGTTATCACTTACTTTTCACCCCCCAGCCAACAATTCATTTCTTTAATCTTTAATTTTAATGAAAATCATCCAGGAACAGTCCAAATTTTTTCAGAAAGAACAAATTTTTCAGTACAGGAGGCAGAATGTGCCAGTACAACAACAAGGAATCAGCCAAGTTGCTTATGAAAAGCTAAGCAAGTATATTTCAAAAAGGACTCAAACAATCCCTGGCAATCAATTAGCAAAACAAGTCATCATTGCATTTAGGAAACCCTCAAATATGAATGCTGCTGGTGGAAAATAGTTACTCATCAACTGAAAATGTTTACTTAAAGTGACAATTATTTTATGGAAACCACTGTGAATTTCAGAATACTTACAATCTGTTCAGATTGGTCACTGAGTACAATATTCTGCAGCAATATGCCTTGAGACTTCTAATCTGTCTGCCTAATGGAGCAGGTGGTAAGGTTCTCCAGTGAGCTGTTGGCTCCTAGAGGGCAGGGACTATATATAATTTATCTTATAACTCACAAAGTAGCAACTCTTCACAGGTAGTCTTTAAAGGGAAGAAATCTTTAGATTCCTTTAGATTCTGTCCTTTAGATTCCACCTTGACGCCCCTGCCATAAAAAATATCACCAACATTCGTCATCTCTATCCTGTACTCCACTTAATTGTTCTTCTGACTGATTATTGCCAGCTGTCATGTTCATATGATTCGTTTTATTATTGGTTTATTTTTTTTTCCTTCACCAGAATGTTCACTCCCCAAGAGTTGTGATTGCACAGGGTTGACTTCCTGTCTAAGCCTACTTCGTAGGAGAGTACTTAGCACATACAGGTCAATTATAAATATGTGTTGACTTTTAAATGAAGGAGTGAATATTGGATAAATAGTTATCTCTGTCTTTTCTCTCCTTCTTCCTTCTCATCTATTTGATCTTAATGAAGCCAGGAAATAATACCCTGATCTTCCTACAATAATATCAGCAGAGTGGCTTCTATATAATGGCATGAATTCTAATGAATGGAAGGATCAAGGACCAGGTTTTAATGGGGTTGGGAAACATGCATCTACAGCCCTGCAGAGTAATGTGGATAAGAAAAGATAGAGAAGCCCCATACTCCTCCTAGTTACTCTGGACTTTGAGATCTGAGGATCACCACTCAAAACCAGTCTCCAAGGAGATAAATCTAATAGATTCTTATCTCCAATAAACCAACAAAAGGGCAGAAGTAGGGATATGGCTCAAGTGGTAGAGCACCAGCATGGACAAGAAAAAAAAAAATCAATTGAGAGCATAAGGCTCTGAGTTCAAACCCCAGCACAGACATATCACGCACGTGCGCACACACACACACACACACACACACACACACACACACACACACACACACACACACCCCCCAAATGAATGAATGAAGGAATGACATAGAGTTGGAAAGACAACTTTATAATGCCCTGGAATTTATCAGTCATAGATCTTGTACTGACAAGCTGCCCATTTACACAGTAAAACACACTGTGTACTGTCTTCTGCATATTTTAGTGTAGTAATTAAAACAACTCTGAGTCATTATCTCTCTGAGTGGAGTCTTTATGCCTTTCTAGGCTGTGAGGAGCAAAGCTATACCTTCTCTAGTACTCAATGTATTTTGAACTTCAGCTATATTGTTAATAAAACACTGTGACACCAGTATTCCTTTGGCATTTCTTTTTTGTTTGTCTCCATTTCTTGGAGCTCATTTGGATAAATGGTGTTTTATATGATCTTATGCCTATAACTATTGATTCTCTCCTAAGCATATCCTCCATTGGTCTTATCATGTCCAAGTGCATTTTTTGTCTTTTACCATCCAGTGGGCATTTCTACATTGTCTCTGCACATTAACAAAGAACCCACAACCCACTGAGCAAATCAGTGACTCGTGCTTCATTGACTTTCCCATCACATGGACAGTCTTCCTGCCAAGTAGAAGTAAAAAGACCTCTCTTTTTCAAACTTAGGTGGTATTTCTTTCTTTTCAAACCAAGATACAGTTAAAAGTTCTTTGTTGCCTCTAGATGTTTCTTATATTTGATGACAGTTGAGCAGACTGTTTGCAATTTCCCAACCTGATATCACTGGCAGAACCTGGGATAGATAGGATGGTTTTGTTGTTTAGTTAGTTGTTCAGGCTATGTCTGGAACAAAGCAAATGACTGGAAGATCTCTCTCTCTCTCTCTCTCTCTCTCTCTCTCACACACACACACACACACACACACACACACACACCTTGCCCCTATTGTTTCTTCTCTTTACTTAATATCTCCTGTGCATCCCAAGATCTCCAACCTGTTCAGTGCTCCTGGTCAGAGAAATATGGGGTTCCCTTGTTCTCCCAATGACTCTTAATCTCTCCCTTAATTTATCACAGTAGAAACTGCACTGGGGTTGAGAAAACAGAATCCCTTGTTCTATGGAAAGCCTATGTCCTGGGTGAGCTGTTAAAACCTCTGTGTCCTTGCTTCTTTATCTGTAACACAGAGATAATGATATTATTCCTTGGGCTGTTTGTTTAGGCTACATACAATCCTGTTCCTCAGACTGAATTGCACAGTGTGGCTCCTAGGACATGTGTGGCATATGTTGAGGAGACAAGATCTAGATATTTGTTTGGACCTACATTAGTGATTCTAATGAAACTTTGAAAACATAAAAATGAAGAACATTTTTCCAGTACATGGCTGGGGTATTGCCTCAGGTGAAACAATCATGGCTCAGGAGAGGAGATTTTTAAGGGCCCTGACAGGCAAGATGCAGTTATCAACTACTACATGGTTGCCATAAGACAGTTACCCATTTG
The DNA here is from genome assembly GCF_019054845.1 of Dipodomys spectabilis. Classification (NCBI taxonomy): domain Eukaryota; kingdom Metazoa; phylum Chordata; class Mammalia; order Rodentia; family Heteromyidae; genus Dipodomys; species Dipodomys spectabilis. Next base: position 21,180,046 of record NW_024870775.1, read on the forward strand.
TATAATAAAGGGAAATATAATCCTCCTTTATAGTTTTGATGGCAATTAAAGTATAAGCCAATCATTTATATATTAAAGTTAGTTATAATGAATAGCATTATTTCTTGTACCTCTGACTCTTTTTAGTGGAAGTTCTACTGTAATCTCAATACATATTAAGATACTCATGATACAGTTTATATTATCTCTTCAAGAATATATGAGCTGAGCCAGGGTCCAATGGCTCACACCCGAAGTCCTAGATACTCTAGAGGCTGAGACTCACAGCCCAGGCAGGAAATTCTGTATGATTCTTATCCCAAATTAACTACTGAAAAGGCGATAGTAGAACTGTGTTTTAAATGATAGCATGTTAGATTTGAGCATTAAAGCTCAGGGACAGCAAACAGGCCATGAGTTCAAGCCCCAGGACTAGCACACACAAAATAATAAACACTGACAAACCTGTTTCAAGCAAGTTGGGTATCGTAACAAGCATAAGTAGCAGGGACCTAGGATTGACAATTATGAAATAAACAGATTTACCTGTACGGATGCACACACACACACACACACACACACACACACACACACACACACAAGCATATCACTAATGTGTATGACTGCATTTCTTAAGATAAGGCTGCACATCTACAATGATTTTAGAGTGACCAGCGCAATGTGCTTTAGATTCATACACAGAGGGTTGGAGTCCTGGCTCATCGACATGGCTGACTGATTTTATGCCTGAGTCTCAGTCTTTCAGTAACCCATTCTCCTTGTAAAGGGAAGGAAAATGGGTCCACTTTTTACAGGTAAACATATGCAAACATGGAACACAAAATCCGCAGATTCTTCATGATGCTGAACCAACTAGTTAAACATTCTGCTCTGTGCTAGTATTCCTCATGAGATAACACATGTCCTTATTATTTCAGTAATATTTTTGATGGAGTTTTTCTTATTATTTGAACCTCAAAGTCTCAACTGGCACAACTCTTCTATTTAATACTTCAATGAGTGAGGATATAGTTAAGAGAATAACAGAGCACAGAACTAGCCTAATGTCTATCAACTTTGCTATTATGTCTATCAGGATCACAGAAATAAAGAGAGTCTGTGGGTGCATCTATACAGAGTTGTATACATGTATGAACATGTATGTATGTGTTGTTTGTTTTAAAACTTTAATGGCATAGTAGAAAAAAAACTCACTCAGACTGTTTTACTTATATCATACTTGGGAAATACGTTGGGGAACAGTCATCAAGATGAATGAACTGGCAAAAAGCCTATAATCGACTAAACACCAGTTTCCCTTTCCCTTCACATTCTAGAAATTGACCAGGAACCTGGTTTCTATGAGAAAAAAAATGTTCTGAGTCTCAAAAACCCTTTGGACCTATTAACCTCCTTTGTAATGCTTATGGAGTAGAATATTACAGGATAATCACTTTACTACAATGGCCTCAGAAGGATTGGAGCTTTATCATTTCCTGGTTAAAGGTTTCAGTATTTGCTTGTGGCAGAAACCTAGTCAGGAAGAATTCATTGGCTTATGATTCTAAGCTAATACTCTTTTGACCATTTGGCTATTTAAATCTGGGAAATTTTCTCACAAAAATAAGTCAGCATACTTAGTGTTCTTTAGGACTGCAATGAAACATTATCCAGTGACCTGGTATCCTCTGCTAATAGAAACAAAATGTCAATATCTGAATGAAAAGTACAAGTCAGTTTGCTGTCTTCTTTAAAAGCTACAAAGTTCAAGATCATGGGCTAATATATGGCCAACATAGCTTTTCTTTTAAACATTTCCTTTTGCATGTGGACATCCTGTCCTTTTGCTTAACTATCCTGTCTCACACTTTGAATAATTACTATTAGCCAAATTAGAAGAAGAAACATAATGTGGGCCTTGTTCCAAGAAGTCAAACATGAATAACCCAGGGTAACTTCTATGTCAAATTAATGATTCATTAAATATCACTTAATCTACCTCAACAGGTAAACATCTCAAATTTAGCGTGTTTAGAATTGTATGAGACATTGACACCCAAAGGAATTTTACAGTGGTCGTTTATTTCTCCTAAGCTTATGGAGTCATGATAAGCTTATAACATTAAATATATTTACGTATTTTAATGAGTATATTTTCTTGTTCTGGTCTTTTGACTGGTCTTATTGAAAATAGGTCACACAATAAAAATTCATATTTGCATCATTTACAAAGTGATAAAAGTTTTTCAGAATATTAAAAAAAAGAACTTTCAAACCTCATTTAAATTTGACATCTTTTTTCAATAACATTTTCCAAAAGTGATAACCCTACTTGATATTATGCTTTTACAAATGAAAGTGGTCAACAAATACAGTTTCCATTGGTCATCATTTCTTCCTTTGCTCCTTCTTCTGTAAACACTAAGTTAAATGCCTTCAATTCTTATCAGAGAATCCAAATTTCACAACTTCCACCTTGTTCTGCTGCTATGAGGGTCTGAACTCAAGAGTTTTGTGCTTGCTAGGCAGGTCATCTACTGCTGGAATCATGCTGCTAGCCCTTTGTTCTCTCATTTTTTTAGATATGATCTTTTGCCCAGGAGGCCCTGGATAACAATCCCCCTAGTTAATGCTTCCTTTTTAGCATGAACTCTCATCTAACTGTTGAGATTGGGTCTTATAAACTTTTCACTCAAACTAGCCTTGAACTATAATCCTTCTGTTCTCATTATCCAAGTACATATAATTACAGTTGTGAGACACCAGGGCCCAGCCAATCTTATTTTCATAATTGTGAAATGATGAATGTTGCTAGGTAGAATTTGAAATGCTCACAGGCATAAAACTAGGGAAGTGTTTTTCATTGTTTACTTGAAATGGTATGACAAAAAAGAGGGTCAACACCTTTCTTAGCTTTAACATAAGGTCTTAACCAAAATTATGATTATATACACCAGTAAACATTTTATATATACTTGGCTTTGAAGTTAAAATTACTTATAACCAGTGGAAGAGGTGTATATTAGTTATACTGGAAGGTCATAATTGCCTTACACTCCAGATATTATCTATTTCTCAAGAAGTTCTCTGAAAAAACTTTATGAAATACAATGTCTTAGTGTTTCAGATAGCTGGATTATTTGTAGGAGGTTGGAAAGCAGTCCATTTCATGTCCTCTGAGTAATTCTCCATTCCAGTCAGAGACAATACTTGGACGAATATAAAATGATTGTCCTGTCAGTTGCCTCTGTAATTGTGCAAATGAATTAGAAGACGCTGAGCCAGTGCATAGGTCCAGAATGGTGAATGAGAGAGAACAAAGATGGAAGAAGAAAAGTAAATAAGGAAGGGATCTGTGTGCTTTGCTAATTTCATTCTCTGCCACCTTACACTTTGCTTTGTAATTCACAGCATAAGAAAGAATAGCCACCGCTGTGCCCTTAATGGCGCAGTCTGGATGTCTTGGGATGCCTCTCCCCAAACTACTCAGGGTTATATTTCTGTGCTCACTATGTTTCTGTGCTCACTGGTTACTACTGAAGAACAATTGTTTTACCCTTGGCAAGAATGGATTAGAGGTCTCAATTACGTACATTCAGATTTTTTTAAAACAAAACAAAACAATAAACAGCACTATAGCTTTCTGCATTGAAGAGTTATGCTCAGATTCTTAGTGTCTACTAATAAGTGTTATTCCTGCTATGGCCCAATGTGAGCTCAGGTAGATTTTACAGGTTAACCATGAAATGGGTGATTGGCACTGTTGGGAAATTTCCCTCAAAGTTGCTCTGAATGCTCTGTAATTCTAGTTCTGCAGAAAAGAAACTCGATATGCATAGTGAGGGTAATGGTTTAGTGAACCCATCATGTCTTTGAGTCAAGTAGCTCTGCTTAACTCAGCATTCACCCATCAATCCATCCATCCATCCATCCATTCATTAATTCATGCCTTGCTTCATTTGTTCAAATATTTACTGACTGTGCTAGGACCTTTGGAAAACACTGAGGACCCTTCACTGGGTCCATAATTAGTTCACTGTTGCATTATCACATGGCTCACTGGCCAGTGGCAATCAGTCCTGGCTATGATTTTAATTTTGTTTGTCTTTTTATGACTCATGTCAATGACCTCACTCCAATTATGAATTATTTATTAAAATACTTGAAGCATTGTTTTTAGTTTTAATGATTGGAAACAGAATTCTAGATCTTGGCATTCTGCTAACTGCTTTTGATTTGGCATGATAGCCTTCCCACCTTAAAGCTCATTCGATTTTGCTTCAGATTCACTCATCGAAAAGACTGAAAGAAGATAGACAAAATCTGGACATGACTCTGGTCATTCTTTTACTGAGATGGCTCCTGACCTATGTCAAGGCACAGTAAAATGCATAATGAGAGATAAATGCCTGTCTAAACCCCAGAGGATGACCCATTGGGTCTCACACCTAAGTCAGTATTATCCAACGCAAATATTTTGAACTTTTTTAACTTTGCACTTATAACACTCTGTAGAGGGAAAATACACACACATACACAGAGAGAGAGAGAGGGAGAGAGAGAGGTATGATTTAAAATGTAAGCTATCCAAGTAATGGGAAGGAGGATTAGTGTGCTGAACAGCCATCAAACTACAAGACAAGTGTGATGGTATTTCTTCTCAGTCACAGTTCTGAGAAATCCCACAGTATCTATTTTGCAAGAAATTTACCTGGTGATATTTGGTATAAGCTGGGATGGCAGCCGGGTTTATGATCATTGAATGAATAGTCTATAAAAGATAATGCTCTGAGAGATCAAGAGGGTCTTTCTTTCCTCTCCTAAGTTGTTTTTTCTCAGCAATGCTTTCATTCCAGGTCTAGTTCATCCTGACTTGATGTATGTTATGTATGGAAATGACCAGTTACCTACTTACACCCTTTACATTTCATGCACTAGTGATGTAGCCCAGCACACAATCAATTGTTACTCACTGAAGTTAACACTGTTATTTTTATTGGGAACAATTCTAACTGCTAAAAGCTAACTATTCTAGTTTAATCTGAGGGAGCATGTTAAGAGTAATGTTATTACTGCAAAGACAAGCCAATAAGCAATTGGCCAGGTGCACTGTATTTTTTTTCCTCTGACAACTCATGGTTGCTGTTCTTCATTCTGGAACACTAACAAGACGTGATTGTGCATGTGTAAAACAACAAGTCAATCCAAACAGAAAATAAGAATTGAACTACTTCAATTCATTTTGTGCCACTATCGTCTATAGTAATATTTCTACAGTTATTTGTGATAAACATCAGGGATCAACATCATACTCTGTCATTTTAGTTACACCTAAAATTCTGCATTGCTCTTTATGTACTCATTCACTTGATACTTTATTAGCTACTTAATTGTATGCCAGGAACTGCAGATGTAATGGGGAAAATATTCAATATGGCCCTGGCTACCAGAAGCTAAGAGTCTATTAGGGGAGAGTAATCCTTTCAAAAATGTATTTTAATTTATAAATTTGTATTAAAATTCAATACGATAATCTGATCTTAATTTTTCTTTTAATACTTTCATAAGGTAAATAATGCATTCCTAATATATCCATCTGGACAGGCCAGTTATATCAAGCTTTATTAAAGCTAGGGACTATGTCCTCTTTAACATGAAAATTTCTTCCTTTTACAATATTTTTGTAAATGAATATAATATAGATTTTAGTTACTCCAGGGCAATTCAGTACGGAGTTTTACTGTGCATCACAATGTGCTGATCATGTTTATACTGTAGGTGTAAATTTTAAAGAGATAATGACAACAACAGCCATGCAATGTGGAAGCTTTGTCTTTCTGTTTCTCCCTTCTCTTCTTTGTCTTTCTTCTCTATTTCTTTTCTTTTCCTTTCTTATCTTTTCTTTCCATTTCATTCATTAATTTTCTTCCTCTTCTTTGTTTTTTTAATAGCATCTAACTATGTAGTTCAGATTGGCCTTGAACTTGCAATTCTTTTCCCTCCTTCACTTGAATACTGAGATCACAATTATATACTATCATGCCCAACAACGTATGTGCCTTTCTAAAAGTGTGATTATATAGCACAGTGGAAGAGATGAGAGGTAACTATTAGGAACAATATCAAAAAAAACTTTCCAGGGCCTTTATCTCAAGGATAAATAGAATTGACCAGAAAAGTTAAGGGGAAAAAATGAAAAGAAAAAGGATTAAATACACAGGATTAATGACTCATCAAACCATTGATTTCCCTATTCTTCAATCATTATTCCCATGGAGATAAAACTTTAGATGACATTCTATACATAATCTGAACTCTAAGTGGACTTCTACCTGTTCTCTTATTCAAAAGCAAAAGGACAAGACGGGGGAGCACCATTGAGCTTTGATAACAGGAGTCAAGTTATATTCTCCCTTTTATGCAGACTGATGGAAAACTAGGGGAAAGAGATGAACTCTCTACTATTCTAGGGATCATGCCTCAGAGGTCAATTTGAGTGCAAATGCGATCAGGAAATATGTTAGCGCAAGAAGCAAAAGGATCTTCTGTTTTCTTTCTTCCCTTTATAGTATCAAGAAGGATTAACACTCATTGACTAAGGAGAGAGAAGGGTCTCTTCTATTTTATTTTTCCTTGATTGTATTTGTTCCTCGGTTTATGTTACAGTACCTCATCTTTAACTTGTAATTCTGAAAAGGATTTTAAATGCAATCCAATCTAATCTTCCTGTTTTATAGATTAGAAAATTACAAATCAAGTTGCTGAGGTAATTTGATCTACACCACATTTCTTAGGAAGTGAGGTTTCTGATTTAAAATTACTTAGCCCTGGCTTGAAACATGCTCATGAGTAAATCCATGGCTGCTACTTTTTGTATAATAAAAACCAAAACGATTTACAGGAAAACTTCAAAAGAAATAGAATGACAAGCATATAGCAGAGTGCCACAACTTTCATAGATGCATACCTTTGCACTTCCTTCATCATTATTTCCTCCAAGAGAAACTATTGCAAGGAACTGTGGTTACAGTATCTTAGAGCATAACATTCAAAGTCAATCTAGAAAAATAAGCATGCCTCATGGAAGATACATTTGAGAATTGACTGAAATCATACACACACATTAACCTGTCCACATATACATGCAACATATACATACACACATATGCAAGTACAGACACAGACACAAGAAATGTTCCCATAGTGAAGACGAATGTACTATTTACCCTGAGAAATATACCAAAAATAATGGTAATGTCTTAATACCAAGTATAATAATGAATAGCATAAATTAAGCACCTAATTTATAATCAGGTATTTTCTCTCCCTTTCACACACACTCTTTCCCCCATCTCTCTCTCTCTCTCTCTCTCTCTCTCTCACACACACACACACACACACACACACACACATGAATTCCTTTAAAAACAAAAACAAAAAATCCACAGAGCCCTGCACAGATGAGAATACTCAGAAGACACAGAAATTGTGTTACACGTGGACTAGGAACTAACAGAAGGCTTTTGACAAAAGCAATAAAGAATTTTCAGGGCTCTGACTGGTTCCATGTAGATTTACATAGAGAAAGGAGATTTCTTTCTTCACATTCTTAGTGCACAAAAGCTTTGGTGCTTACTCTAGCTTACTCCAGAAGCTGATCTCCTTGGACATTCAACCTACGGTGTTGCTAAGCTTAATCAGTCAAGATCATAAACTTAGGTATTTAAAAAATTGAACAAAGTACACACATGTTGATGCCTTCGAAGCACACACCTGCTGAGAGGTATGAGTAACTATCTTTAAGGTCAGACTTAATTGGATTTAGATCTAGATGAACTCTGACATGTTGATTATTCACTGCCTGAAGGTGGAAGGAGAAAAATGCTAAGGGGACAGGTCATGTATCAGCTTTCTTCTGGCACCCCTGTGGGCCTGAGAGTCCCCGTTGAGGACCTTGCTTTACGTAAGTCTCCTATTTTCATTTTCAAAATGACTCCAGCTATCTGTATGCATTGGTGTTAATCTCATTCCTAGTACAGGTCTTCCAACAGAACAGAGTTGTATAGCTTGAAGAACATGTCCAGTAATGGATATGAAGAGCCTATCGAAGGCAAAAAGAAGTACATGAGGATACAGAGGCGAGCAGTCTCACAACTTCATTTCCCACAGAATATAGGGGAAAGTGAAAAGAAAACCTTAAGGAATGAGTGCCACAATGAGAAAATTTGAGTGAGTGAATTTGAATTAGTATATGATTACATATATATGTATATATACATATCTCTATATTCTTATCAATTCTCATAATGACTAACACAGTTCTTCTGTGTGTGTGTGGCTTGAACTCAGGGCCTGGGAGTTGTCCCTAAGCTTTTTTTGCTCAAGGTTTCTGTTCTACTACTTGAGTTACACACGGCTCTACTTACAGTTTTTCTGGTGCTTCATTGGAGATAAGAGTCTCACAAATTTTTCCACAATCCTCAAATATCAGCCTCCTGAATAGCTAGTATTACAGCCATGAGCCATCAGCACCCGGCTTACAAGTACAATTTTTAGTGTCACTTTATCAAAGTTATAATGGAGGCTTAGAAAAACTGAAAACATTTCTTTAATATCATGCTCCAGTAAAAGACAGAGTTACTATTCCAAATCCTATCTGATTCTGGCAGCCAGCACTCTGAGAGAATGCAGTGCTAAGACAGTCTTGGTAGGTAGTGGGTAGAACTCATTAGGAAAATTATTGTGGAGAAGGTAAATCCGGAGTTGGAAGATACAGAAGAGAAAGACTGTGACTTAATTGTCAGTTGCTGTTTATGTCTTCTCTCTGAGACTGCAGGTATTGGGAGGGGCTAGTAGAAGGGGCGTGGCTTGGGGAAAAGGTAAGCAGGTAAACTGAGTAACCAGGAGGGCAGAAAAAGGTGAAAAGAGAAACCTGGACAACTGAAGAGTCTGTTCTTGGAATTTGGGGCTCTGATTGGTGGATATTTCAACGTAACAAGGGGGTAACCTGAGGCTAAGAACCCGAGGGCAATAATTAGCCAGAGAAGAGGAGAAAGAAAGGGGCATATACTAGGTGTATTAGAAACTGTGTTCTGCAAAGAAAACATATCAACTGACTCCGAAAAGGTAGTAAGTGATATTTCTGTAGCAAGTGAAGTGAAATCTATACTTAGAAAACGTGAGTTCAGAAAGGGTACAAGGTTGATGTTAACTCCTTTGAATTGCTAGAGCTCACCTCTGTGTGTGTGTGTGTGTGTGTGTAAGTTTTGAAACAATTATTTGATTTTACACATATCTGTGGAAGACTCATTGTAGATCAGGCTTGCTCTGGAAGTTCCACATTATATATGTGAACTATATTTAGTAGCATTATTATGGTAGGAAACAAAGTTATCTCTTGGATTCCAGGGAGGATGATGTAAAGCTTATGACCACTGTGCCAACGATAGAGAACACAGTGTCGAAATTTATGTGTTTTGAGAAGGAGATGGAATCAATTAGAATGACTATCTTGGTGCCCGTGAAGTGTTGATTGTGTTGAGTAAAATGGAAACAGACCAGGCCATGCTTTGAGAGGAAATAGAGTAGGAAATGTGGATGAGATTTATAATGATAATAATAGTTCCCACCTGCAGACCTTGTTCTTCTTGGCCGTCCAGAATGCTTTACTTATATCTTCAACATTCTGCAGTACAAGTCTGTGAGGAAGTTATAGCTACCTTCATCTTGTGATTGTCTAGTGACAATCAGCTACTTAGACCTGAAGGGATTCCTGTCTGGGGCTTGGAATGTTGAAAGCTAAAACAGTAGCCCCCAAGTTGGTTAATTTAGACAATAGGGATCATGATGTCACAAGCTAAGGGCAGAATATGAAAGTTTGCCCAAGATTTTCTGATGCCAATACATTAATTTTTTCCATTCTACCACAATACTTCATACTTTGTCCTTTGGCTATCTGTGTGTGTGTGTGTGTGTGTGTGTGTGTGTGTGTGTGTGTGTGTGTGTGTTTGCCAAAGCTGGGACTTAAACTCAGGGCCCTCCCTTGTTTTTTTTGCTTAAGATTGGTCTTTTACCATTTGAGCCACACTTTTGTGTTTTGCTGGTTATTGGAGGTAAGAGTCTCTCAGTTTGTCTGCCTGGGCTGGCTTCAGACTGGGATCTTCAGATCTCAGTCTTCTGAGTAGCTAGGGTTATAGTCATGAGCCAACAACCGGCAATAAACTTGATCTTTACAAAATTAACCTCACCAATACTTACCTGTTTGCATGGCATTTATACACAGAAACATGGAGAAAATTTTATTTCCTGAACTGGGCATCTGTTTTACTCTCCTTTCAATTTGTCATGGCTGCTATCTTGGCAACTGCCATCCATGGTATGATCTTGTAGGAGTGGAATAGCATCCTACAACACAGGAGAACTATTTCCATGGCGAGCCTGATGGTTTTATAAAAAATTAATTCTGTTAAAATCCTAAAGATAAGTCATAGGAAAGAAACCCCAAAGAGGATGTATCTACCAGAGACTAATACCTGTGAAGAAATAGAAATAAAAAGTCCAGCTTAAGTACAGCTGTTTTGTCTATAAGCCATGCACACTGGTATTTTGGGACATCTGGAGAGTTGATTTAAACTCTCTGATGTTCATACAGGTGTCTAGTGTCTACATCTAGCCATAACTACACATGAAAAGATAGACATGTTGGCATTTCACTTTGTAATTGCCATAGGAAAAACCTCTCATTATACCAATGTCTGTGTACAGAAAGAATGAAAATTCACCTTATTGGCCTATACCGTTATATCAATTTTATTTTATAGCTTATGGTTATTATGTTCCAGAACATATATTTTGATCCAGATAACGATGTCATGATGTAGATGTTATGGATGTTGAAATTAGTTACTTTATAGCCCTCTTTTTTTTTTTTTCTTAAGTTCTAGTTGGTTAAACACAGTTGAGAAGAGCATGGGACATTGGCTTGATTCTCAAGGTTTTCTTAAATAATAAACCAATGCTATTTAAAATGCATGACTGAAATAAGTCAAATTTTAAAATGATGTCAAATTCTAAGTAAATATAGTCCCAGGGCTCAATTTACTCTGCAATCAGCCGAGCCCCCTGTTTGACTGTGGTGGGAAGCAGCTGCATTATCTGCATTTTGCCAAGTAAACAGACTCTGCACCGTGCAATGGTGTTTGTTGTTTGCTAATATGCCAGTGGTTAGAAACTGCTTGCAAACTCTAATTATACATTTTCATATAATGCAGAGGCGGCAAGGGGGTGTGCTTCATTACTTGAGGATACACACATACAAACTACATTTGAAGTTCATCTGGATTCCTAGTGGTTACTCCGTAAATGTTTTGTCAACAACTGAAAAAAGTATTATCAAGCCTTGCAGCATTACTCACAGTGCACTGGATACTAGACTAAGCATTTAAAGCAAGCATGTAACACTTGATATCCCACAAAAGAATCCTCTGATGTGTCCTTATTACACCCTGTAATAAAGATGTTAGCTGAAGTGCAAGAAATGAGTTTCCTGAGGTCATAGAAATCTAGCATATGGCAGCAGGTTTTGGTTTGCTTTGGTTTGTGAAGCAAGCTTTCACATCGTAACAAGGCTGGCATCAAACTGTAGATATTCCTGCCTCAGCCTTTCCAACTGATGGAATAACAGGCATCTGCTACCATGTCCAGCTCAAACAGGTTTCTTTGTTGTTTGTTTGTTTGCTTGCTTGTTTTTGGTGAAGCCAGGTTTGTAGGATTCTTTAACCCAGTTTTGTTGTCTTTCCTTAGACTGGGTTTCTCATAATAGAGTTATTGCTTTGTTGAGCCCCCAAGACTGGCTTAAGATTACTGTGAAACACAGACTGGCACAGATCATTTCATTTCTATTTTATTAAAACCCATCTTGGCAGCAAGGTGCTGGCTCTTGTGCATAGATAGAAGAAGTTGGCAGTTATAACACAAACCCCACTTGAACACATCCAAAATGATTCAGTCTCTGGGTTTGCTAAGGTTGTTTTAAGCCAAATGACACCTGTAAAGGAAAGTTATGTCACTGATCTACCCATTAAATCTGAACTTCTTAGTTACTGGCCAGGTTGGTTGCAAACACTGATGTGGCATAAAAAAATATGTTGCCTTATAAATCACATTTCTGCTGTAGGAGATTACAACATATTTTATTGCCCATCTGAAGCTCTTGAAGCTTTCTATAAAATCTATTCTGGTTACAAAGGGATGGGGTTTTTAACTTCAAAGGAAGCAGTTATAAGATCTACACTTGCCCAACTGGAAGTTATCTTTTTAAGTCAATGGTTGATACCTGACTCACTTCCACATTTGTCATTTAAAACCCTATATACAGTGAAGTCTTCAACCTTTCCTTGAATATCCCAACATTCATGCCCAGACTTTGGTCTCAGGTCTTTCCCCACTGGAACTTCACAGAAGAGACAATGCAAGTCTCAGAAAACCACTACTTCCAGGGGATTTAACAACAACAACAACAAAATGTATTCTACATGCCCACAGTGTTGTGAATATAAAATGCAATATTTGCATTTTTCAGTGCAGAAATCTTAAAGGGATAATTATACTACTCACAATTTTAATGGAATAAGCAAATAGCATTGATAAGATTGCTTTTGTTTTCTTTAAAAAGGGTGTACATCAAGTATTAAGACTTTACCTACCAGTATGATCATACCTTTCATTTACAGGGCTGGTTATAATTGAAAAAGTGATTTTCCATTTAGTACATAAAATTGGGTGATACACTTCGGACACTTAAAATTACACCCCTTATACAGCCATTGGACTGAAATTTTTTTTTTTTTTTTTTGGTCATGGGGCTTGAACTCTGGACCTGGGCACTGTCCCTGAGCACTTCAGCTCAAGGCTGTATATCTAGATCTCTCTATATAAATCTATTTAAACATAATATATATCTACCTATATATACATTTCTCTATTTATATATATTATATAGATTTATGTATAGATATATATCAATACAGACAGATATAGAGATATTCTATTCTAATCCCAAAGAGATTTCAAATAAAAGATAAATAATATTATCTCACCCACCAAATAATATTATCTCACCCACCAAATAATATTATCTCACCCACCAAAATTTACAAGAAAAGTTTTTGTTAAAGTATTTCCAACTGAAATAAAAAAGAATTTCCAACTGTTCCAGACTGTAGCCTGATCATTCATTTCTCTAAGATCAAGTGTTTCACCTTAAGAGATATGTGTATGTGTGTGTGTGTGTGTGTGTGAGAGCGTGTGTGCACGTGCATGCATGCACATATGTGGATATTTTCTTTTTTTAAAATGTCTGCTTCTAATTGGTGCTTTACCTTAGTGTAAAGTAACACCTCAGAGATGTGTTGTTATGGAGTGCTCAGTGGATCTCTACTGGGAACCTCCATTAGTGAGAAAAGCACTCAGAGAATACCATGTTAAATGAAAAGTATGTGGTGGGGTGGAGGGAAGGCAAACTCTCTTAACTTTGGAACCAAGGCAACTTACTAACGAAGGCCATGAGGCTTACAGCCTCCCTGAGCCTTTCTAGCTATAACATCATTTCCTGTAAATTTAGTGTGAAGATAAACTCTAACACTGAATATAAAATGCTTAGTGCTCAAGATATGTAAAAATTGGTACACACTTAGTAGACCTGTGTCCTAGTAAGTGCACTCTTCCCAGAAGAAATCCAAGAAGGTCTGGACTAAGGAAAAAAAAATTGTAATGGAAGGAAGAAGGGGAGAAGCTTTAGTCCAGGATGGCTACCCTGATTTTGGCATCTGATACATGGATAATGATTATAAATAAAAACAGAAATGGAGAGAGTTGGTAGAGAGAAGAGAGAGAGATTTTCTGTATTTACCATTTAATCCTCAGCTTCTATCTAGGTTCATGGTATCTATAGGTAATATAAGATAATATGTAATGAAGCCAACGCCAGTGGCTTTCGCCTGTATTCCTAGCTACTCAGAGACAAAGATTTGAAGACTATGATTTGAAGCCAGCCTGGGCAAGAAATCTGTCAGACTCTCCAATTAACCACTGAAGAAAGGAGGTGTGGCTCAAGTGATAGAGCCTTAGCTTTGAGTGGAAATAAAGCTAATGAACATCTCCAGGACCGAGTTAAGCCCCAGTATTGGCCCACAAATATAATAAATGTATACTGAATTAATAAATGAATAAAAATAAAAAGTAAAACAAAATAAAGAATGCACTTTATAGATTTTTTAAAAAATGAATAAATGAGAAATCACACACTCAGGTTAACAGGTGCCAGATTAATTCGTTGCCTATGTTTGAAATGGATCATAATTGATACAATACAAATTGATATGAATAGACCTGGGATAATATTCTAATCAGAAATATATAAATATCTAACTGGCAATTCATTATGCCTTTTATAGAAGGCTGTAACAAATGACTTCCACAGCACTTTCAATGAAATGAATTGACAATAGAAAATGCAGAAGATCAATATTACCTGGACAGATCGAGGAGTTGGAGGCACTGTTTCCCATTTCCCATGCTTATGTAAAGGGTACACAAGTCTAAGATGTCATTTGGGCTTTGAAAAACATCTTGATGCCTTTTACATGTTCCTGAGAGCCTTCCTCTAATCTCTTCCTGAAGACTCCTGGATTACACACTGAGCTCTAGCTACAACTCGTCTCTTATATCAGGGTGAACTCAGTGTGGTTAAAAGAAATATATGTCACACTGAAGATGAAGTGGACCCTTCCTGGAAAGATCTTCATCTTCATGAGTGTATCAGGCAGCTGTTTTTAGACACCCTTAAATATCTCTGTCCTTACAGCAATCCCCCTTTCCAAAGTTGTGCTAAATTTGACTTCCTTTCCCTTTCAGAGACCCTTATCTTCCATACCACTGTAGGCAGGCAGCTAATCTATCTGCTATTTATACAGTACAGATATATATATATATATATTTTCCAGAACATTGAACTCAAAGAAGCAAGGTGTGCATCTATATTGCCTATTTTCGTTTGTTATTCTATTATAAAGGCAGCCTAAACCGAGCGAGTGAAGAGGCCACACTCGACAGCTACCTATCTTAATGAAGGAATGGGCAAAACGGCTTTCTCTGTCATATACTAGGTTCAACAGCCTTCTAGGATTACTGGAAAGGTGAACTTTGCCATTTCAAAGTATAAATGAGTCACAGATTCTTTTATTTCAGTGAATTGTATTGCATTTATAAAAATTAAGATCTTTGGAAGATTAATGCTGTACACGTCTCTCAGAACCTCAGTGCTGCGATTCAGTCTAGTATTACTTTTTCTTTCTATCGTGCATATATATATATATATATATATATATATATATATATGTATGTGTGTGTATACACACACACACACACACACACACACACACACACACACCACACACACACACATACACACATGCCTAGGGCTTGAACTCAGGGGCTGGGCCCCGTCTCTGAGCTTTTGTTCAAGGCTAAAACACTACCACTTACAGCTTTATTTGCAGGGCTTTTTGTTTGTTTGTTTTGCTTTGCTTTTTGGTTAACCAGATAAGAGTCTCCAGGACTTTACTGCCCAGCTTGGTTTTGAACTGCAGTCCTTTGATCTCAACCTTCTGAGTTGCTATGATTACAGGCATGAGCCACTGGCACCTGGTCTATTTATTGATGTTGTTTAGTCCTGAGAATTAAACTCAGAGCTCTACCAATTGTTAATGTTTTATCATTGAGCTACTTCCCTAGCTCTCATTATTTTTTAATGTAAATATTCTTTAACACAGAGAGAAAAGAATAATGTTTTACAAACAAAGCTGATGCAGAAAAGAGCCATTTTTATACCCACAAGTTAGCAACATACAGTTTAACACAGAATCAGCAACTGATGATTTTTGTCTTTCTAGAGAAGCTACACATGGCCTAAATTCTGTCCCTGCTACCCTGCCCCTCAGTAGATGAATGGATCAAGAAAAACCCCAAGATAGGGACACAAGTGGTTTTCTTCTTCCTTACTATTGTTTCTAATGCATTTATAAGGAACCATGTGATTTTTTTGTTGCTTTGTATGTCCCTCCCCAATGGTATAACCCCCTAGTGTCACTGTATTTGATATTGGTATAATTTGGGGAGGGGAAGGGAAAAAACAAAATGCTTAAATAGGGATACAGGTGGACCCATTGCAACAATGATATGTACAAGATGCTTTGTAGAAAAACTTTACAATTTGGACGGGGGGTGGGGAGGTGGGGGGGAGTTGAGGAGGTGGGAGGGATAGGATGGTAGGGGAAAGAAAAGGAGGAGGCAACAATGATGGATAAGAAATGTACTCATTACCTTGCTCATGTAACTGTAACCCCTCTGTACAGTATTTTCACAATAAAAAACTTATGTGGTATATATGTATATATATATTATATATATAATGGAATTATATGCCTCCATTAGAAAGAATGATATTGCCCCATTTGTTAGGAAATGGAAAGGCTTGGAAAAAATTATATTAAGTGAAGTAAGCCAGGCCCAAAGAAACATAGGTCCCATGGTTTCCCTTATTTGTAATAACTAGTATAACTCTAGGACAAGCAGAAAAGGTCAAAGGCTATGTACATTTGACCATATAAGATGATGTTAAGTGAAGTGAACCTCAAGACAGGGACACAAGAGGTTTTATCTTAGTCACTGTTCTTCTTCATGTACTTATAATGTACCATGTGAGTTTTTTGTTTCCTTTGTATGTTCCTCCCCCAAGGTATAACTCGTTTTCACTGTACTTGATGTCGGTGCCCTGCATCTTGTATATACACTTTACTTTTCTAAGTTGGGGAGAGAAAGGGAAAAAAACCCAAAATGTAACATCTCATTGTAACAATGAGATATACAAGATACAATGTTGAAAATGAACTTTACAACTTTGGCCCGGGCGGGCAGTTGGGGAGAGGGGAAGGAAAGCATGGTAGGGGAAAAACAAAGGAGTTACTCATGTAACTGTAGCCCTTCTGTACAGTATTTTTACAATAAAAAACATATATAAAAAAAGAAAATATTTTTATTGTTAAACAATACTTGACTATACAGGAAGATGAATTTATATAAAGATAGTAAGCATTGTGTTTTCTAAATGTTAAACTTTCTTCATTTATTTTAAAGGTTTATGTATATTTGAAAACATGGTACATGATAGTGCATGCAATTTTATCTGTTAATGTATTTTTCCCCCCATGGGTTAGTCATTAAAAGATTAATGATCTGAAAAAAAAAGAATTTCAGATAGGAACTGACACCTATCAACTGAGGTGGCTTCAACAAAAGACACTGATGTCCAGAGAAAACAAGAGATCTGCTGCAAGGCCAAATGTGACCCAGTTCCCTCACACTCCACTTCAGTTCTGTGTTGTTTTATGTATGTGCTGTCTCAAGATCTTCACTTCTTGTTCTTGATTCAACTTCTGCCTTTAGGGCTTGAGTAGTGGCCTTCCTTGTCATTAGTAACTCTACTAATCAGCGGTGGAAGAACTTTGCAAGCTTTTGGCAGTTTGTGATAGTTTAAAACATGGAGAATAGAGATAGAATAGACAAGGATATTTCCTTTGTGCTTTTCAGAATTTCCTGTATATTCCTCCTCTCTCAAAGCCTCTCGGAGATACTAGTTTACAAGATGAACCAGATGTGACCAAAGCCATTCAAAGATCTGGCATTCTGATTTTATTTTGCTTTCTCAAAATAAAAACAAAAGTCAAATTCAACATTAATAGTAGAGAATATGTTCCTTCCTTCTCTGCCCTTTTGAAAAACAAGGAATTTGTTTGGAAAATTCATTTATAGTAAGTTTGACTTTAAATGTTTTAAGTATTTGGAATCCATCTCTTAAATAATGGAACATTTAAACCCTGTAGGAGCTATGGGAAGACAGTTTCATAATATTCTATTCGTGGTGAGTCCACAAAATATATGGAATAAATGCCCTTTATAGCACACTGTTTCCTTCATACAAGTGCAGTTCCTATGTCACTACCTACCATATGATCACATATGATCACAGAGATTTTAACCTGCGTCCCTTTAGTATATCACAGGTGTTTACAGAATATAAAGACAAATCAATGTTGATGAATATGAGAGACTCCTTTGAACTTCTGCTTGCTGGGCAAAGATGAGTGGGAAAAGCCTCCAAGATTTTATTTTTCTATGTCTTGAAACAAAAGCAGTAAGAAGATCATAGGTACATTCCACATTCAAGTTGGGGATTTCTTATCAGAGACATAAGAAGCCCAGCAACTTGCTAATTCCATTGTTCAGCACAATCGAAGAGCCTCTTAATATTTGCTGCCCCCTATAGTCTACTCTTATGAAAAATTCTTAAAAAAAAAAAAAAAGAAAGAAAAAGAAGAGAGCTATTTAAAACTCCAGTTGTTCTTCTACATCCTAAGCACTTGTGGAATTTTCATTCTTTATCTGCGTCCAAGCCGACTCCACTCATCAGTGTTGACAGGGGTGAGGTGGGAGAATACTCCAATGAGCAGTGGTGATTTCACTTAACTGAATAAACTGGGGGAAATGATTGCCTTTAAAACATGCAGATTGTATTATATGGAGAAAGCCTGTGCAAATAAATATGATTTTCTTTAAAAAGGCAAAGGAATCATCTGTTTATTAAACCACTTTCTCAATTTCCTATTGCCTTCAGAATTGGCTATGGGACATGATTGCCATTGTCTCCCACCACAATAGCTCCTAATAACATTAAGCTTAAAATAATACAGTAGAACAGTACAGACTCATGGTTGTTCATTTACTGAAACTCATAGAGATGGCAGAAATTTTACCCACGCTTAAAGTGGCTCAAAATAGCACACAGAACACTATAAATTTAACGCTGGCTCAGTGATGAATGAAATTTCATTGCAAATAAAGGATCACAGTCTAATATCTAACTATTGTAAAAATTTTGTGACGTTATCATTGTGAACAAATGCTGGAGCACAATGCAATAAAAATGTTTACTTTAGCAACAGATTAATGAAGAGGAGGTGATCCTAAGATAAAATCACCTCATAGTGTGTGAGACTTGAATAGTTTTAGGTTTAATTTCATGATTCAATTGGCCTGTGTATGTGTAACTCCCAGGAAGATTATAGAAGGGTGTGATTAATTTGCAGACTGCTAAAGCTTTCCTGGGGCACACAGAGCATCTCATCTAGTTTCTTGAGAATCTGCTTTATAGACTCAGGGTTTTTGTTTTTGTTTTCGTTTTTATCCCCAAAGGCTACAAAACTTGATAATTCTGATATAATTGGGGGAGAGGGGAGAAAGGCATTTTGGTTTGTTTTGAGATCAAGAAACAAAATTTTAACCCAGCTCCAGTTTTATATAGTTAACTGAAATAAATTAAATATTGTTACTTTGTAAACAAAAATGAACAAATATATTCAGTAAGAGAAGCTTCAATATATAAATTCTTGTTAAGTACATGAGAATGAATCACATTTGATTCACACTTAAATCATGTTTATATCATTTATATGTGTGTCCATGTATATAAACATATTACATGTATATATATATATATATATATATATATTCATGGACGCACACTCAGTGAGAGGTTGCATAATACACATGTAATGTGATTTGACCAGATTCACAGGAAGGAATTTCTTTTGTCAATAAGGTTTAACTTATTCAGGATTTGTCTGAGCCATGCCTTGAGGGTTCCTGATGAAAGGAGTTGGCCAGAAGAAAGAGATCTGAGAACTGGGTAGAGAAGCTGATGACCTGATGAGCAGCATACTGCAAGAACAAATGTGGGAAGACAGTTCTGTTTGGGATAGCCAACTGTGTGCAATGCCTTGTCATTTTCTTATTCTGTGTTAGTTTGCTTTGGGCACTAAACTTCTTTACGTGCAGTCCTTTTGTTTACAATGTGAGGATCAGCCATACCTCTTCTGTCTTTGTCAATCAACCTTGGTGAACAAGCAAACTAGGCAATGAAACAAAAGTGCAGAATGGAAAAACATGCTACATCATCCGAGGTTTTATGGATGCCATTCATGATGAGACTTTGATTCAGCTGCTAAAATATGGACGTCAATAACCTCCTTCTATTCTTCCCAATCCATCTATCTCCATCTCTGTTTCCTGAATCAGAGCCACTCATTTTCCTTCAATCCTACTGTCAGTCTTACATATATAACAAAACTCTCATGAATTGTTTTAACTACAATATTATATTCACTGCTACAGAATCATCTCCTACATGAGAGTATTTTGGTGTTCCATTGTATTATTATCTCTTGAGGAAAAGTGAGTTTTTTCAAAGGTAAAGCCTTTTGAAGTGATCAGCTGGTAAACCCAGATTTCTCCTCTCCTTTGGAAGCAAAGCAGGGGAAAAGGAGAAGGAAAATAATGGACCAGAGTGGTTAGCAAAGAAAACTTAAGAACATATACACACAATCACAGGTAACTTGGCTGATCATCTTCCCTTCTTAACTACTCTCTTTTTTGTATTTTTCCTCAGTAATTATTTGTAAAATGACGATGGCAATCTAGGTTTTATCATTGAGTGTAATAAATAATAAATCATGTGAGATTTAATATAAGTGTTCCAATGCATTGTACACATACAAAATGATGTTCAAAACCTAAAACCAACTGGTGAGATTTCTGTCTTTGTTATCAAATACTTTAAATAAATAACTAATATATATGGGAGGAGTAAGGATAAGATTTTTTATGGATATTTCTGTTTGCTTTTTTTTTAAAGACAAAGTCTTGCTATATGGCTCAGGCTGGCCTTGAACTTGAAATCCTCTTATCTCAATCTTCCTACTAATAGAGTTACAGAGTGTGCTACTATGTCTGTGTGAATTTGTTTTAACTTATAAGAGAGTTGAGTTCCAACCCCACCTCCGCTACTAATTACAAAAGCTGATCTCCAATTTATGACCACCTATTTGTTGAGAAGTTGGGATTAGAGGATTGGACTATCATATCTGGGCTCAAGTTAAGTATTTAATAAAGCACATTTGTTTCATACAGGAAACTATTTCCATTTTCCAATCAATTCATTGAATAAACAAGATACAACTAAGAAAGCAAATCAGCAAGAACATACAATAAGTAATATCTTAATAAAAGTGACCTCCTGAGAATTCACTGTTTTCAATTTTCTGCTTCAGTATTACATCTTTCAAATATCTCCTCTGACAAATGTTTCTGTGAAATAATTTTGTCTTCCTCATTTTAAAACACCTTCAGAACTAATGGGGAATTTGATAAGATTAAAAAAAACAACTAGATAAAATGACTCAGGAACACTGAGTCTGAGTTCGAGGAAGGAAACAGAGTAGTGTCTACAATGAAAAAAAATGTCTTTTCACTCTCTTTAAAAAAAGAAAGAAAAGATCACTAATTTATTGAACAAAACATAGGCTTCGGAGAGGTCTAATCCAGGAGTTACCACCATTATCATTCTGAACCTGGGTCCCTGAAGTGGCATTTCCCTTAACTTACAACACTTTAATACTAAAGCTAACTGCCCTTTCCAAGGAAAGCTAGTTGGACATAATGGACTCTGTGTTTCTGTAATTTAAAAATTGACTGTGCTCTCCAACATTAATCCAAACCATTACCCAATTCAAGGTACAGGGACTATGTTTCCACATGTCTGTTACTGCTGTTGTTCCAATCAAGATCAGCCTCTCGTCTCCCACTACCAGTGTGGATAGGTAGCAGTTGTGTGGGATTCTTGGATGGTGGCTTTAAGGTCTCAAAGCAATAATTTGCTGGAAAAGTTCATGCAAAACAGATTGTTTCCATTTTGCTTCTTCTATCCTGAAAGTACCTGTGTTTTATGGCAAGAAGCAGTTGTGGGAAGACTGTTGAGAATGGTTTTAAGGGAAACAGCCTGTATTTAGACTGGAGTATATGTGCTGAACCCAGGAACATGAGCCTTTTTCCTTGCACTCAGGTTTGTGATGTGTCACAATGGGAATGCTAAATCTCACCCAGATGCTAGTGTATACATGTTTTAGATGTCCCTGTGGATGAGTGCTTGGCAGGCGACATGGTGCCTTAGACCAGTGAAATGGGAGAAGTTCATCCTGTTAAAATCTAGACATTTAAGAATCACAAGCATTTGTAACATTTCTAGAATGGAGCCAAAGTAAAGATTTTGGAAACCTGAACCTTTATATTAAAAAAACCCAAAATTATTCCAAGTATGTTTGAACACATACTCTTTATTTGTATTGTAAATTATTGAAATGTTTTTACTTATATTCCTAGTAAACATAGATATGTACTGAAATATTACTAAGAACTAGAAACTTATGGTTCATATTTTAACCCTAGTTACATAGGAGACAGAAATTCAGAGGGTTATGTTTTAAAACCATCACAGGCAAACATGTCCATGAGACTCTATTTTCAAAATAGCCAGCAAAAATCTGGGCTGAAGGTATGGCTCAAGTGGTAGAATACCAACTCTAAGCAAGCTAGAGGCCCTGAATTTATACCACACTTCCTCAAAAAATCCCAATAAAACAAGTAGCCAATCTGGGCAATGAGCCACTCTGTTCAACAATCATTGATCATTTGCAATACACCGAAATAAATTTTTAATATTGTATCAGTAAAACTCTTGCATTTGAAGGTAATATTATGGAGGGAAAAAATTTATCTTATAAAGTAATAAAGAAGCCGGGTACTGGTGGCTCAGGCCTGTAATCCTAGCTACTCAGGAGGCTGAGATCTGATGATCGTGCTTCAAAGCCAGCCTGAACAGGAAAGTCTGTGAGACTCTTACCTCCAATTAACCACCAGAAAACTGGAAATGGCACTATGGCTCAAGCGGTAGAGACCTTGGCTTGAGTTGAGTGCAGGAACAGCGCCCAGGCCCAGAGTTGAAGCCCCACAACTGACAAAGGAAAAAGGTAATTAAAAAATGTCTGAATACAACAAAAACATTTTTAAATGGTTATGTTGTAGTTTGTGCCTATAATTACAGCTATTTGGGAAGCAGAGGAAGAAGCATTATGAATTTAAGGCAATCCTGATCAAAATTAGCAAGATCTTAGGTCAAAAAGAAAATAAAAGCAAAAGGACTGGAGACATAGATCAAGAAGTAGAGTGTTTAGACTGTCCTAGGTCCTGCATCCAGTTTTTAGTACCGAAAAACAAACACATTTCAAACAGAAATTTCACATTGTAATCTGTGCAAGTGAGAGTCATACACTTATTATTTTTAGGATATTAAGTCCTCAGGCCAGGTAACTATTTGGCCATAGTTAGTTCTGAATAGTATTGCTCCACCAATTTTCATATGTGATTGGATTGATAGATGAATAGAATAGGATGATAATGAGTCTAGATTAATAGCTAGTCTGAGTGCCAGAAGACCTTTGGGTAAAAGCTTCTCAATGCTAAATCATATTTGAAGGTAATTAACCTAATTAGCACTGAAAATATGTTAAGTATGTGGGATAAAACAGTCCCAAAGAAGTCATCATTTAATCAATTTACTTGTCAACAATTTTCAGTAAATTTATGTTAAAACATAAGATTTCAACAATCCTGTTGAGACATATCAACATGATAACTCATATTTTGACCATGAAAACTAGAATTGTAATTTTATTGAACTTGTTGCAATTTGTGTGTGTGTGTGTGTGTGTGTGTGTGTGTGTGTGTGTGTGTGTGTGTGTGTGTTGGTAATGGGGCTTGCATGCAGGGGCTTGGCCTTCTTGCTTATTAGCCTTTTGCTTAAAGCTGGTGCTTTACCACTTGATTCATAGCTCCAATTTTACCTTTTTCTGGTAGTTAATTGGAGATTAGAGTGTCATGGACTTTTCTGTGTGAGCTGGTTTTGAATGATCCTCAGAGGTAGTTAGAATTACAGCAAATGAGTCACCTGTGCCCGGCTTCTTCTTCTCATTTATTTATTTATTTTTAAAGGTCTACCTACTTAAGCTCAAGAGGAGTGACAATAACATTAATCACAGCAGGCTTTATCAGATGACATGGAATAAAGGAAGAAAAAGAAAAGATTTGAAGGCCTGCAAGGGGAAAATTAAAATAGACACTGAGGAGGAGTAGAAAGTAGAAAGAAGAGAGGACAAATAGCTTTCATTGAGCAGGATAGCTTCACTGGAATCCCAAACCTATTTATCTCCATTTTCCAGAATCTACACCAGAAATATGAAACCATTTGTATTTTCTACTGTCCATCTGATTGTTTCCGATGTATTTGAACTTGAGCTCATACAGCTACCCTAATTAGCTAGGAGAAATTTCAGAAGAGATAAAATCACATTGATATTAAGGTCTTTCCTCCATGATGGCAGTAAAAAGGACATTACTTATAAATAGTGATGGTAACCAAAAAGCATGATGCCTTTTTGGACATACAGAATTTGGTTTGCATCTGCCTCAAAATAATAGCATGTGATAAACAGAGCAATACATCTCATCTCCATTTTATAGATGAAAAGCAAGTACACAATATCTTGTGGAGTTTGACTAACTTCTTAAAGCTCCCACCAGTAAAATAGGTGGAATTTGGACTGGAAGTTAGGTCTCCTGATTCCCAACGCTTAGTTCTTTCCCTTACTGATCTTGTCTATTGTAATTAACAAGACACACTGAAATTCCTTCTATAAGTAAATAGATCACCTGGATGAACTTTGGTGGTGTTGTTTGAATTGGCATACTCCTCTCAAATTCACTGTTCTCCTAGGCCTCACTTTACAGTCTCCCTTTGTTCTCATGCAAAATAGTCACATGGTCCATAATGAAATAGAAACACTTTGGAAATGCCTCCTTTCAGTGCAGTTAGAAGCAGAGATGTAGGAGCCAGCTCTATGGCTTCACAGCAATAATCCTGGGTTTGTCTATTCTCTGAATCTCAATATTCTCATGTGAGAAATGAAGGAATCAGATTTAGTGTACTATTAGCTTTTTAAAAATCTATACACACAGAGAGAGAGAAGCACACAGATACACGTAGACATACAGATATACATACATACAAACACAGACATAAACACATGATATACACTCCATGATCATACTTTCCATTCAGTTACTATTTGATTGTAATAGTCTTCTAGTCTATGCATAAAATCTACTTATTAACATGATATTTATTAACATTAATCTGATTCTTATTTTATGAGTTTGAAGGTGTATGTGTGCAGGAGGCTTTCATGTGCTAGAAACCTTTGCTCTTCAAATAGTGGCTGGTATACCAGCAATGCTACCGGCAAAGTAGTTAGAAATGTAGCAGCTCAGAGTCTACATGTAGTGAATTAGAACCTGTAATTTTAGCAAGTTGAATGATAATTCTTGCATGTACTTTAAAGCTTGAGAACTGTTGCTATAAGTTTCTAGAAACAAGGCTTAGAAAATTTGTCTATATAACACAGAGTAGATGGTATTTTAGAAATATCTTTGGCTATGACTATAATCCCATCTACTTGAGAGATGAAGATCATGAGGACTGTACTTCAGGCCAGCCTGTAGAAAAAGTTAGAAAGACCCCATCTCAATCAATAAGCTGTACATGGTGGCATGTATGTGTCATCTAAGCCTTGTGACAGGACACCTGTCAGAGGATGATGGTCCAAGACCAGCCCAATCCAACAAGAGAGATTCTATCTGAAAAATAACTCAAGCAAGAAAGGCTAGGGATATGGCTCAAGAGGCTAGAGTAACTGCCTAGAAAGTGAAAAGCTCTAGATTCACATACCAGTACTGTCCCAGAGAAGAAAAAGAAACCCACTGAATTTTCAAAATGCCTTTGAAATCCTTAAAATTTGAATCCTCAAATGATCAATTGAGTGCCAGTATGATTTGCACTCCTGTTAGGATTTTGTAAGAAAGTAATAATAATGAAGTTATTAGATATGTTGTTGTTTTGGGATGTGTTGTTTTCAGATGGCTTTACAAGATAGCCTTTGGGAAGAAAGGGTAAATGAATTGGAATTAAAATTAAAAAAAGACTTTGTCTTAATTGTATTGAATAATACCATGCTGCATGGTGCATGTTATTTTCAGGAATCCATATCTGCCACAGAACTTTCCAAAGTCACACAATTGTTATGTGGTTTAGAAGTCTGCCTGACTTCTAATTCCAGTTCATTCCATTGTCTGGGGGCAACTGGCCTGAAGAGAAAGGTAACATCATGGCTAAGAAAAAGGCTGAGTAAATGCTAGTGGGGGGAAAAATAAGGGGACCAAATTTTAGTCATCTGTTACATTCCTGTTCTTTCTTCAAAGTTATTACTAATCACACTGGTGTTTGTGAAAGTTATGTATTCTTGGATATTCTTGGAGAAGGACCATAGTAATGACCTTTTTCTTGCAGTCTTATGAGGGAGTCCAGACCAGCCTTTAACTCACAAACTTCTTGCTTCATTTTCCTGAGATGCAGTTTGATAGATACAAGCCACCACACTAGACTAATCATTGTGGGGGTGGGCAGGTGGGGGTGTATGTGCGCTATTATTGGCTTGAACTCAGGGCCTGGGTGTTATACCTAGGTTTTGTTTCACTTCCAGCTTTTTGGTGATTAATTAAAGGTCAGTTAGAGATTAATTGGGCAAGACTCCCCTGTCTAGACTATCTGAAGCCATAGTCCACAGATCTCAGCTTCTTGAATAGCTAGGAGTATAGACACAAACCACCACAGGCACCCAGCTTAATTGTCTTTTAATTATTTCAAATCAGTGTTTAGAAGTTTTTCCAACAACAACAAGAATGAATATTGAAATGTAAATAGTAACTTGGACATGATTCCTCCCAAAACTGTATTTTGCCAACCCCCTAAAACTAAAAACTATATATACATATATATATGTATATATATATATATATATATATATATATATATATATCCATTATATATATATTGAATTGCAGTAAATAATTATCTTCTGGAGTCCTTAGCTACCTTATTAGTTAAAGTAGAGTGAAATTTTATGATTGTATACCTTTTAAAAAACTATATTTAATAATTCTTTAAAAGACTTTCTTGAAGGAATAAGTTACCCATGAGATGAGTAAAGTTCATAATATTCGTATTTAACCTAAATCATGTTTTATGTTCCAGCATTTTTTATTCTTTTACTTTTGCAGTTGAGTTAAAAAAGGCTCATGGCAGTTTAGAGCAAAATTTTAAAGAAATAAGCCCAACCCAACCTTATTTCCTTTCCAATATTTTTGTTTTGAAATTTTTAAGACCTAGAGGGAAGTTTCAAAATCCTACAATAAACACTTGTTGCCCTTCACAAATGGTGAATATGCTGTGTTTCTTCTCCTTTTTATTCTAAATCTCTGGTGGATTAATTAGAATTGACCTAGAACTTTAAAATTAAATAATAAATTTATCTCCTAAAAATGAAGATATTCTTTTTTTCCCCAGGATTTAAACTCAGGATCTCATGCTTCCTCAGATTACTCAAATTACTAGCTTAGCTGGCATTTACTACTTGAGCAACACTTCTACTTAACTTTTTGCTGCAATTTTGGAGACGAAGTCTGTTGAACTGATTCCACCCCCCCCCCCCTTCAGTAGCTGGGATTTCTGTTGTTACCTAGTCTATAATTAGGACATTCATAGCCACAATTAAGTTATATGACCCAAGAAATTGGCACTAACAGGATATGACCATGTAATATACAGTCTATATAGAAATTTCCAACAAGAAAATTTATACTGTTTATTTCTCCATCTTGAATCCAATCAGGGATTAAACATTATGCTGCATTGGTAATGTTAAACATTATTTATAAAATAACAACATTTATTTTGACACTTTTCTATAAGAATAAATGAACTTGAAAAGATAGTCCCACATTGCTTAGTCATAATATTCATTTTCATAAAATTGAACTCAACCATAATTTTCATATACATACACATCTATCCACAGAAATGTGCGTGCTTGAAAATCATTGGTGATGGTACACAGTAAAATTGGCTCAAGATATATACTTGAAACTTGGCAAGATTATAAAAAAATAAGGCCAGAGTTAGATTAAAATAAAACTCTTCAAGATGCAAATGACATAAATGATTAGAATTACAAGTAGACAAAAATGAAATAGAACACAGTTTGCCATTAAGGTCATTCTCACCAGTGATTTCCTCTGATTGGGTGGTCTGAGGTCAAGACGAAGTAAAAGAACTCAATTCATCGTGCAAGTCAAACTAATGTTTATAATTAAAACCAATAAAGCAGGTACAGAGAAAAGAACTCTATGGTGATTTTAATTTGGTCATAGTTTGTATTTCTGTTCCTGTTGTAGATATGTATAAACTTGGCCTTTCCTTTGGCCTTCTTCCCGTGGGGTCTCTATGGCTGCCCTTGGAAGTGCTATTCCATCCAGATATACTGCATTTCCTTTGAATGTGCAAAAGATGGGGGGGACTATGGGCATACTTCAGAGAATAGAGAATAACCCTCCCTCCCACTTCTTCCTTCCTGGGCTAGCCCTAGTTAATTTGTTTTGAAACAGGATATTGCCCAACCCAATACATTTATTCACAATGAACCTAGGGAAACAAATCAAGTATGTGTTGCTAATTTATACTATATATTATCACATGCAAAAATAAATATTACTGTAACCCAGCTTAATTTAGTATGCAAAAGTTTAAGTTTTCCAAGTTTAATTTTAAGCACGCATGGTTTAGGTCTCTATTTCTTTTTTGTATGTGTAACTAAATTGATATAACTAGAGCTCAGAGAAACACATGGTAAACATTTCTTGAATTCACTGAATCCAATTTGAACATGTTGAATTAAATATTTTAAGGAATCTATGTTCTGAATGTGGATGTTTTCCTGACCATATGATAATTTTCTTCCTTGGAAATGATATGAAACAAACTTCTTTTTTATTTTTATTAAAATCATGACTTAAAAATTAAAGTTTGATAAGGGGATCAACTTTTGGGACTCTTGCTGGAAAAAAATAACTGTTCTATCTTGTTCTACAATTATTTATAATTAAAGAATGAAATGCACAGATTCTAATGGTAAAGAAAGAGGTAACATTGTATACATAAATTGCATGTTAAATGGCAACTCCTTTTTACAACTATTTAAAGATAATTTAGAAAAAAGAGTCAAAATCTGATTCAGACTCTTGTCATTTTCCAAAAGTAAAACTTTAGGAAGGTTGCTTTGTCATGATATACTTCCATTTTCTCTTCCTTGAGATGTGAATAGTCTACTTTAAAAAGTAATTGAAGAAGTAACTGATATAACATAATATACCAACAAATACAAACTATCAATCAATGGTATGGATTGCTATTAGCAATCAATGGTATGAACTGCTATTAGGATTTTTTTTTGCCAGTCCTGGAGATTGAACTCAAGGCCTGGGCCCTGTCCCTTGAGCTTGTTTTGCTCAAGGCTAGTGCACTACCACTTGAGCCACAGAACCACTTCTAGCTTTTTTTGTATATGTGGTACTGAGGAATGGAACCAAGGGCTTCATGAATGCTGGGCAAGCACTCTACCACTAAGCCACCTTCCCAGCCCTGTTATTAGTTTTTAAAATCATTATTACATTGTTTTTCTTTATGAAATATGGTATCATATAAAAACTTTCAACAATTAATCAAACCGTATTCTGAATAAATAATATGTACTAGCCTTCTTAAAATAAAGAGATTTCTAAGCACAAACACCTAAAGAGAGAATAAATCCTCTTTTTAAACAAAAACTAGAAAACATAACAAAAGAGGTAAAAAGTAATGAGCTAAAAGCAATTATTCTTGAGACATGTTGAACTTCAGGTAAGTACTGTAGGAACCTGTTGCATTAATAACTGGGCTTCTTCCTGTTTAGACATCCTTTCTCCCCCCCCCACCCCAACTTGTCAGTTTGATAATTCTATTATGTTGGGATTATCTTTAAATCTGCAGCTTCCTTGACTTGAAAAAACACTAGTCTAATAGCTTTAGGATGTTGTGGACTACTTTTAAGTAGTCCTTATAAATATGTTCAAAGAATAAAAGCCACAATTTAAAGAACCAAGGGCAGCACCACATTGAATCAACAAACAATGTAGATTAAGTAACTGAGTAAAGCCAGATGGAAACTTTTGTGTAGAAAGTAAACTACCCAAGATGAGAAGAAATTCTCTACATGGATTTCTTCCATGTACAATGGAAAAAGGTAGAAAAAGTGACACTGACTATGCATCAGCAAAGAAAGTTCAGTCTGCAGAACATGGAATAAAAAGGTTGAAAAGGAGTAGAAAGAGTGGTGCTGTGCTGTGGCTCAAATGGTAGAGCACCAGCCTTGAGCTGAAGAGCTGAGGGACAGCACCCAGGCCCAGAGTTCAAGCCCCACTCTGACAAAAAAAAAAAAGAATTAGAAAGAATGATATTGTACCATTTGTGAAGAAATGGAAAGACCTGGAAAAAAATGTTAAATGAAGTAAGTCAGACCCACAGAGACAAAGCATGGATGTTTTCCCTTGTATGTGGAAGCTAGATTTAGCTAAAAAACTTTTTAAGTAAATATGTTGGGCAGTATGCAAATGTATACAAATGTATAAATTGAAATATGGTAGATTCAAGGGAGAATGCAAATAATATAATTCCTTAGGAAGTCAAAGTTCAGTAAAAATAAGACACCAGGGAACTGGTACTGGAAAGAGGCAAGGTGGGAGTCAAGAAAAAAGAGGTAGACAAGTGAAGAGGAAAAGAACACAAGAATGAAGAGAATCTAATGTATCTCCCCCAAAATTGAGAAGGGTGAAAGAAGGGGTAAGCAGGGAAGGGATGGGTGAGAATGGTAATGAGGTGGCACTGATCAAGATATATTCACGAATTGTTTGTTGACTAGCAACGCCTTTGTACACCACTTAAAGATATTTTTAAAAAATCAAAAGAAGAACTGATTAAAAAGAAACAAATAGAGCTTTTGGAACTTGTTAGCCAGTGTCAAGTATGTACACACATACATACACACACAGACATACATAGATATACTTCTGAAATTCCTAAAGAAAAGCATGATTGAAAAAAGAAAAATAATGAAGAAATAACTCCAGAAAGCTTTCTGATTCTGCTTTTCTGATGTAAACCATCTGCAAAATCAAGAAGCTTAAATCCACACAGGCATGAGAAACACCAAGACAGCAAAAACAAAGCCACACAGTAGAAATCCAAAGCTAAAGAGAAAATAGTAAAAACAGGAACATAAAAAGTAACTCAAAACTCAAAAAAGTAGCTATAGAATTGATGCCTGATTTCTAATTAGAAATGGTGGGTTCAGAAGTCAGTTGAATGATATACATTTAAATATATAATTAAATTTCGTGAGTATTCAATACTCAGAAAATTATCCTCAGACAATTGAATGTGAAATAATGACATTCCAAGACAAACAAAAACTCAGGTAATTTTTCTTAATAGCTTTACATTACAAGTGGGTTTTATCATCCTGAAGGGACCAGGGCATATCTTAAAGCCACAATTAGAAATGATGGCACTAATTTGAATAGCATTGAAACTATTCAAAATATTTTTTTCTGATCATAATAGAAGTAAATTAGAAATCAACAAAGCCAGGAAATTTGGGATGTAGTCAAATATGCAGAAATTAAACAACATAAGTTAAAATAACATATAGAGAGAAAGAAACTTAAAGAGTAACTAGAAAACAATTTGGTTAATTTTATTAACCCAGAGAAAATAGAAACAAAATGGGGAGCTGGGAAGGTGGCTCAGTGGTAGAGCGCTTGCCTTGCATGCATGAGGCCCTGGGTTCGATTCCTTGGCACCACATAAGCAAAAAGAAAAAAGCCAGAAGTGGCACTGTGGCTCAAGTGGTAGAGGGCTAGGCTTGAGCTGAAGAGCTGAGGGACAGCGCCCAGGCCCAGAGTTCAGGCCCCATGACTGGACCTCCCCCCACAAAAAAAGAAACACAAATAGAAAGTGTTTGAAAGATGGCATATATTTGTATACCTATATATGCACACATATATGTATGTATGTATGTATGTATGTATATATATATATATGTCAGAGAAAGAAGAAAAAATAAAGATATATGTGTAAAAGAAAAGAAACCTTATCAATATACTAAGCATACACCTTAAACAAAGAAGGCATTAAACAAAAAAATTAAGCAAAAGAAAGAGAAAAAAGAGGAAAATCAATGGAAGAGAAAATGGAGAAGGAATACAGAAAAATCAATAAGCTAAGGTTATCTTTTCTTAACTACAATAAAACTGATTAACCTTTAACAAATTTGGCCCAAAAAGTTTACAATGCACACTACAATCAGCTCTATCATTGTTAACCTTAAAAAAATTAAAAGCCCAGGACCCTGGTGCTGGTGGCTCATGTCTGTAATCCTGGCTATTCAGGAGGCTGAAATCTAAGGATCAAAATTCAATGCCAGCCTGGGCAGGATAGCCCCCCTGAGACTTGTCTCTAATTACCTACCAAAAAAGCCAGAAGTGGATCTTTGGCTCAAATGGTTCAATGCTAGCCTTGAACAACGAAGCTCAGGTATAGCACATAAGCCCTACTTCAAGCTCCAGGACTGGCACTGAAAATAAATAAACAGATAGATAGATAGATAGACAGACAGACAGACAGACAGACAGACAGATAGATGATAGACAGATAGATATATAAATACCCAATAATTCAATACAATTGTAGCAACTGTAAGTCATTTATGTCATATTTTTCAAAATATTAATAACCTAAATCGTCCAACATTAAAAATTGATTATACAGTGGATTATATAGCTTGAGAAGTGGAATTTAACTCCCCCTCAAGTTAGTTTAGTTTTCCAGGTTCAATCAATGTAATATATGTAATGTATCTTACTAGTAAAAAAGTAAAAAAAAAAGTATGATCAACTTGTTAAGTACAGAAAAAATTGGCAAATCAAATATTGATCCTGGGTAAAAATTTTCAATTAACTAGGCAATTAACTAGTTCAATTTGACACTTCAAAACGAAACAAAAGATATAGTAGACTACTTAATGGAAACTGGAAATTGATTGCTTTTCTCCTGAGAACCAGCATAGATGCTATTATTTCTGCTTTTCTTCAGTATTATTTTGGAAGTTCTAGACAAGATACTAAGGCAATAGGTTTGGGGAGACAAAAGGGGAGATGAGGAGGCTAAAATACCGACATTGTAAAGGTAGCAGTGAAATTGCCTTTTTCACGGATGACATGACAAGGCTGTAGAATGTCCTAGAAAGTCACCAAAAAAAAAAAAAAAAAGAAAAGAAAAAGGAGAGAACTATTTACCTTTCTCTTTGATGAACATCGATGCCTATGTTTTACTCTCAGCTTCCATACAACTCAATAAATTCTTGCTAACTGAGTTCAACAACTAACCAAACAATTCATATACCATGATCAAACGTATTCATCCCACAAATGCAAATCTGGTTCAATACATAAATCAATAAATATTATATAACACATCAGCAGGAGAAAGGACAAGAACCACGTGATTATCTCCATAGATGAAGAAAAAGCTTTTGACAAGATCCAGCAGCTCTTTATGATAAAAGCTCCGGAGAAGCTAGGAATACATGGAATCTCTCACTATAATAAAAGCTGTATCTAACAAACCCACAGCCAGTATTATACTTAATGATGGAAAAACTAAAATCATTTTTTGTAAAACTTGGAATGAGTCAAGGATGTCCACTCTCTCTACTCTTCAATATAGTACTGGAATTCCTAGCAAGAACAATAAGGCAAGAGAAAATCATAAAGGGGATCAAAATAGGAAAAGAAGAAATAAAAAATGTATCATTTTGCAGCAATATATATATATATATACTTTTTGTCAGTCGTGGGGGTTGAACTCTGTGCTTGGGCTCTGTCCCTGCGCTCTTCAGCTCAAGGCAAGTGCTCTATCTACCACTTGAGCCATAATGCCACTTCTGGTTTTCTGAGTGGTTTATTGGAGATAAGAGTCTCACTTTCCAGGTCCTCAGATCTCAGCCTCCTGAGTAGCTAGGATTAGAGGTGTGAGCCACCAGCTCCCGGCCAGCAATATTCTTAATATAACAAACTAGAAAAAAATATTTGTCTATCAATTGGTGAATAAACAAAAACCATGTAGTATGATTATAGAATGGTTAATATCCAGCAATATAAAGGAACAAAGTGCAATAAACACTAAAACATAGACGTACTTCAGGCACATTGCAAAGTAAAAGACTCTAGATAGACATTAATTACATGAAATTTCTAGAAAGGACATATTTATAGAAACCTAAAATGGATTAGTGGTTGCTGAAGATCAATTGACTAAAACCAGGAGTTTTGGGATGATTGGCGTGTCTAAAACTTGATTGTGGCAATGGATCAGAAATATAATTGATCATGTATTATAATGGTTGACTTGTATGGTGTATATAATAAAGCTATTAAGATGAAAGAAAATGTTTTACTAAAGATAAATGAAGATTAACTCAGACGATGTGTAATCTCTTAAGAACTACATTTGCTATGTAAATTAAACAAAAATAAATGTAGAGCTAAATGATCTCAGTTTAAACCTTTGCCCCTGTGAATTTCTGTCAACTCCTGGTGGACTTAACATGGTCAATACTGTTTCCTAACTGATACAAACAGATAATAACTATGGCCCTACTTGAAGTCACTGTTACACAGATCAAATGACTTATGAAGGGGATTTGTAGGGCATAACATGCTCTACAAATGCTAATTATAATGATATTGCCTATTAAGCCATCTGTTTTGTTTTAAGCTTATAATATCATTGTGATCTTCCACCATTTTGAAAGACCCAATAATATCATTATTGCAATGTACTTTCTTCTTCTTCAAAATAGACAGCACAGAATTGTTTTTAAGAACAACAATTTGTAACATGAACTTAATCATTATCCAGCATTGTACCATAACTTTACCGTGTTTGCGGTTACAAGTAATTTGCAAAAGGATGAAAGAGAAAATACCATGTATTCCACACATACTTGTAGGATAAAACATATGAATGTTCCTTGACTTTAGAAACATTGCTATTCTTAGAATTCACCCTTGTAAGACATATTGTTGAAGGCATCCCTCTGGTGTGTGCTCACAAATACATCAAAGGTAAAGCATTAAGTGAAAAAAAAAAAGCATTTTGCAACATCCATGTGTTCATAGAAAAACCTCAAAATTCTAGCAAAGTATATTATTTACACATGAGAGCTTCTATTCTGAGCCTCAGTACATCTGGCATAGCTCATATTTTCCCTTCATTTAAATGAATATGTGTTATAATGAGTGCCTTCTATTTAATTGCTCTACGGTGTTAAGCTTCTGCCCCAAATTTAGGAATGATTTTTAGCAAGAATGAGATTCTCATTAAGGCACATTTTCCCTCTCTGAGTTTTACCTTGTCTCCCAAATGAAGAGTCTAGAAATCTCAGAGCACAATAACATTCTGTAGATGCATGCGCATGTTTTGGTGGGCAGTGAAGGAACAGGCAAAAAGGCTATAGACTATAATGGTTATGACTACAGTTGGAGTTGGAAAGACTTGGTTTGTATCCTTTTAAGCGACACCTGTTCATTTATTCATTCAGTCACCCAGATTTATTAAGTACCTATTTCATGATAGCGTTGTACTAGGTTCTACAAAACTAATAGTGGGTACAAAGATATATCAGCATTATTCTTTGAAGAAAGATAATTTAATCAAGGCTCCTGATAGTAATTACATGATCAGACTAATATATGCACTATACCTAAAAGGAAACACACTCTGAAGAATAGCAGCATATTTCATGCAGTGACTATGTATGTATGTATGTATGTATGTATGTATCTATCTATCTATCTATCTTGATACTACTTGGATTTGAACGTCAGGCCTCATATTTACCAGTCAGGTACTCTTTCACTGAACCACACCCTCAGGCTCATTTGAACAATAAACAGAGACAAAAATTCCAAATGGTCACAAAGGATTGTATATTGAAATAACTCATGGTTTCCCTTACTTACAGTCACTGCATTGTGATTGGTTATTTGGAATTTATTACTTAAGCTGAGAAATAAGTAGGGTAATAGTATTTGAGACACTCGTGCACCTGAAGCATGCCATAGTGACTGTGTACTATTTCAAATTCAATCTTTAAACAAATGTAGGCAGCTGAGGTGATATCAAGGACTGGATATATTATTAAGAGTTCGTCAAACCTTCTCAGGATAATGTAATACTTTGAGAAGGATACTTGTAAACAAACTATTTTGAGTGCATGTAAATATTACAACTAAATGCTATTGATTATTAACAAGTAGGCCTACAAAAGAGTTACTTAGAAAGGACTTATTTTTAGAATTGGTGATTGAATGTACTAACAAGAATCAGAATAATATACAGTAGTTGTGTGATTGTTAAATCCTCTACAGAAAATGCACCCCAGTTGCCTGGCAGATGCCTTCTACCACCATGTCCTTTCTACATCACAGATACAACAAGAGAACATAAATAACAGGAGAAACTGAACAACAAACATGTGCAGGGCCTGTCTGAGAAGATACCAGTGCTCAGGATCTACAAAGTACCTAGTGCGGTCAGTGCTCACTCACAAAGAAGGAAGAGTAAAATATAACAACATGTAACTATGCAGAGATTCACAGGTCTTACTTTTTCCCCTGAAAACCATAAAATGCCTTTGAAAGTTTTATGGTAGGACACATATTTTGATAATAGGAGGTGTCATAATCAGATCTCTGTGTTAAGAAATCCACACTAGTTAGCCACAGAGAACAGATCTGTGGAAAGCAATATGGATGAGAAACAAAAGGTTCTACAACAATTCTAAATATAAAATCTAAAACTGATGGGGGAGAGGCAAGTGAATTGAGGCAAGGTGATTCATAGCAAGAGCATAATAATAAGAGCATAAATAAGAAATGAGATTGGCAGTGACTACTGTTACACTAGATGTAGTATTTGGGGATTCCAGTACTGTTGACTTTGTTAAATCAAAAGGATTCATGTGTGTATTTGAAACATGTGTAAATACATATAAATAGATAGATGGATAGATTTCTTATAATCCAGAACAGGTGACCAGACAAGTAAGTATTCTGTGGTCTGTTCCAAGTTGACTGGATAAGGGAGAAGAAAGCTTCTGGAAAGATCTTAATGTTTTTGGTTTGGAAAATTTAATGTTTGGTGGTTGCATTCATTCAACTTGGAGACACCAGAAAAGCACCATGTTTTAGATTAAAGCAATGGATATATCAAAGGACTTAAGGTTTAAAAAGAATGATGTGGAATTCACTAATATGTAAACATCAGTAGATGATATCAGCACAGGGAAAGAGGGGAAGAAGAAGGGCAGAAGAGAGAGAGAGAGAGAGACAGAGAGACAGAGAGAGACAGAAACAGAGAAAGAGAGAGAGAGAGACAGAGAGAGAAAGGAAGAGACAGAGAGAGACAGAGAGAGAGAGATCCTAAAGTCAGTTCTTGGGAGAATTATAATATTTAATCACTCGATTAAGAGCCACCTCTGGGGAAAAATGGGGTGAGGAATTCTCCTCCCTAAAATGAACTCAATGTAAGGTAAAGGAGCAGCAATGACCTGGAGACAGTGTGTACATAGTTTGCAGGCAAGCCATTTATGAAAGAGAGCTGAGAGTTGTTGATGATAAGATTCTCAGTGAGACATTTGTGAAATTCTTTCTCCTTACTAATACAGTTCATCAAGCACATAATATAATCAGAAGGTAGGTAAGTGCCTCACCTAGATCTCAATAAATAGGTATTGAAGGGAATACAACCCTCAATGCTTGACATCATTCCTTCTGGAAAGCCATTCAGCTTTCATAACTTTTTTTTTTAAACTTTTTTTTGTCAGTAGTGGGGCCTGAACTCTGGGCCTGGGTGCTGTCTCTCAGCTCTTCAGCTCAAGGCTAGCGCTCTACCAGTTGAACCACAGAACCACTTCCAGCATTTTCTGCTTATGTGGTGCTGAGGAATAGAACCCAAGGCCTCATGCATGCAAGGCAAGCACTCTACCACTGAGCCACCTTCCTAGCCCCCATGACTTTCTTTTATTAGAAACAATAGGCTATAAAATGTAACCCATTAAGTGTAATGAATTGTAATGTATATTTATATAATATATGTATATATTATATTTTATATATATATATATATACACACACACACACACATTTCTAAAATCTCCTAAAATTTCCCATGGATTCAAGTATCCAAAGGAAACTACAAATCAACTGCAGGGTTCAGACAAATTCAGAGTATAATCATGCTCTTTTTTTTTTTTTAATATAACATTTCAGGGGATAAAGTTCTTACTTTTCTCTGAACAAAGAGTAGATTTGCTTTTATTGTACAGGCCATGGGAATTGTGCAATGGATTCTATTTCCCATTTTGCTATGACCAAGAAAACAATCTATTTGGAATGTCCAGAAACCAGATTTTCACAGCAGGATTTTCATCTATGTATCTTATTTCTGATTTCTTTTTACTTTCCCTCTTTTTGTATCTTGATTTTTATCAGCCAAACAGAAAAAAATACCTTATACTCTATGATTTTTGTAATCAACTCTAATTGTTCTGAATGTTCTAGGGGCATAAGCAATTAACAGGGCTAGCAGTCTATCCAGTTCCGAAGGATTTACCTGGGATTCTGGGTCCCAGAGCCTACTTAACCATAACGTTTGGCAAAATGGCATGATTCAAACCTCACAGCTGATCGTCGAGATCACCTAATAGAAAGCCAGAAGAGAATTCCTTTAAAGGTTGATTCTGCAAGTGTGCACGGGACCCACTCTGCCACCACGCACATGTGATTGTTAAATAAGCTTCTTTTTTTGAGAATGGGAGGTGTGTTTTTTATTGAGCAAGAGACATTTAAGGGAATTTGGGGCCTCTCAGAATCAACAGCATCGCAACAAGCTTTCAATTAAGGCGACATCTGTTGGGAATACAGAGGAATCTCTACCTCCAGTCAGTTGCTAATCACATTCACCTGCCCAAGCAGCCAGCGCGTCCTGGCACTGGGAAAGGTTGCTTATTTCCTCCATGCTCAATCACACTGCATGAAGTGGCCACCTGGGTAATGTGTTAGTGCACACCTGCTGACCTACCCAGTCTAACAAAATGTACTGAAATTCAACTCCTCAAGTAGACAGAAAGCAGATCCTCCCTCAGTCTAGAAAGAGACAGAAAAGCGAAGAAGAAATGTCTAAGAGTGGAAAGTGCATAATTAATAGGAAATCAGCATCAATTTTCAACATGTTTTTGGTTAGCATATTTCAGTGTTAAAACAGTAGATTTAAGGGATTCTTATCCAGGGAACAACATTTAGTGCTCTCTCTCTCTCTCTCTCTCTCTCTCTCTCTCTCTCTCTCTCTCCTTCCTTCTTTCCTCTCTCCCTCCCTCCTTTCTTTTCTTTCCTTTTTCTTTTTTTGTTTTTGTTTTTCTTTCTTTCTTTCTTTCTTTTCCTTTTTGTTGTTTGTGGGACTTGAACTTAGAGCCTGGGTACTATCCCTGAGCTTTGTTGCTCAAAGCTAGCAATCTACGACTTTGACCCACAGCTCTACTTCCTGTTTTCTGGAGGTTAATTGGAGATGAGTTGTTGACTTTCTTACCAGAGCTGACTTTGAATTATGATCCTCAAATAGCAGCTTTCTGAGTAGCTAGGATCACAGACATGAGCCACCAGAGCCTGGCTATATTTAGCTATTTCACTTTCAGAACAATCAAATTTAACTAGAACCTGATCAAATCACAGCTCAATTTCTAGAGGGTAAAATTGAGTAGCATTGAATATATAAAATTATATAAGATGTTAATTAAATAGGATATACATATATTGAATATAAAATGCACATATTTGGAGGCAATTACTCATAGTCAATATTAGAAAATATGTTACCTTTTCTGAAGGCATATAAAATATTTCCCCCAAATATATAATTTTGCACAATTAGACATCAGTAGTTTGGAAGGTATATCATACATATCTCACATGTTTAAGGTATGAAACGAAGTATGATACGGTATTGTGGATCGACCTTTTTGTAACTTGTCACATAGCTTGTTCTTTCTGCTTTTCTAAATCAAGGATAGTCTGTTGATTAATCACAGAGAACCAAAGAAATGTGTCCCCCTACCGCACAAAAAAATAACAACAAACAAGAACCCCAACCTCTCAGTCCTACAAGGAATTATGAGGATTAAAAAAAAAATGTTGTTATTATAAAGGTGAGGTACAGAGGGGTTACAGTTACATAAGTCAGGTAAAGAGTACATTTCTTTTCAGACAATATCACTCCTTCCTTTGCTCTCTCCCAGTTTTGCCCTCCCATCCCCAAGTGCTAAGGATTTGTAAAGGTGCAAGTAGGTACACGTGCATACTTCTAACACTTTTGTGTCCCTTTCCCGATCATACTATAAAGTCAAGGAACAATGAACTCAGCTACCCAGGCACTATAAACCTAGAAGGTATTTCAACTTGATTTATCTAAGTTAGTTGGATTAAATGCACCTATGTAATTCTACAGTTTGCTTTGTCCATTTACCCATCAACTTATTGTATTTAAATTTTCATTATGGAAAATTGGTTTAATAAAGCTTCCTAGTTAAGGAGAGAATTAGGACTTGTGTCCCTGAGAAACATCTTGCTTTCCCAAGCTTTTCATGTACAGATTTTCATCTTATGTACAGTCAAACTTATGAGTATTTGATGATCGTTAGTGTGTGTATGTAATGACTGACAAGGAAGTATTTTTCCTAACTATTAAGAAAGCCATGTTTTTGAAATGAAAATTTAAGAAAACACTGACATATATGCCTTGGACATATTTTTGTGGTTTAATCAAAACGATTAATAACCAAACCCCAGTCTTTGCTCTAAGCACTTATATGCAATTGATACATGCAACAAGAAAGAATACTAAAGCATGCTACAATAGGGTATGTAATTCCCAGACAGCACCTCTCTTTTCTGATGGAGACAATCAGTGAGGAAATCTCCAAGGCATCTATTAATCACTGTCAGTGGTCACTAACTGCAGGATTTGATTGGCTGCTCAGACATGGCCAGTTTCTAAAGGAAACTAGAAAACCCATGAAAACAAAAAACTTTTTTTTCCTTTATGGAAATAATTAGCAGCTAATGATAACAAAAGCGCTTTAAATTAAAAAGTAAAGCAAGATAAATTGGAAAGAAATGAATGTGTAGATTCACCAGCTGAGATATTAGTAGCAGCAATACTTTGTGTGGCTTTTAAAATGAAGGTAAAAAAGCTGAAAGTAGAAAATTAACATTGTAATAAAGCTGTATTTCACATAACAATAAATGGACTTCTTTAGTACCTACAAACATGGATTATACTACCTATGTATAGGTCTGTCCAAATATCATTGTAATGTTGATGTTAGCCAAAGGAGTTTGCAAACATCAGTAGCTACACCTTGAAAGCTAGGATATAAATATTAGTTAGTAGTAATTAATTTTGATTGCAGCTTTAGTCTTCAACTTTTACACTACAACTACTTGGGATCTTGGTTATATTAATAGCTTTCCACATCTAGCTATATAGGTATTACATTTTGTACTACCCTTGTCCAAAAAATGGTTAAATTTCCTGCTGAATTTAGTTAGTATCAAAGAACTGGGAGCTTTGAAACAGTCAGTAACCCTTTTTTAAATCAGCTGTGGGGCTTAAACTCAGGGCCTGGACACTCCCCTTCAGCTCTTCTGCTCAAGGTTCTACCAGGTTGGGTGTTACAGTGCCACTCCCAGAGGACTTGGACTCTTATTTCCAAACAACCACCAGAAACCCAGAAGTGGCACTGCAACACTCAACGTGGTAGAGCCTTGAGCAGAAGAGCTCAGGGACAGCACTCAGTCCCCGAGTTTAAATAGCCACTGACAAAACAAAGGAGAGGTAACAATGTTTGACAAAAAAAAAAGTCCCCATTACCTTACTCAT
The DNA here is from genome assembly GCF_019054845.1 of Dipodomys spectabilis. Lineage (NCBI taxonomy): Eukaryota > Metazoa > Chordata > Mammalia > Rodentia > Heteromyidae > Dipodomys > Dipodomys spectabilis. The sequence continues at coordinate 21,222,068 of NW_024870775.1, forward strand.
GTAACTGTAACTCCTCTGTACAGCATCTTTACAATAAAATACAATTGAAAAAACAAAAAAGAGTCTCACTGACTTTACTTTTCTGGATGGTTTCAAACCATGATCGTCAGATCTCAGCCTCCTGAGTAGCTAGGATTACAGGTGTGAGCCACTGGCACCCAGCCAAGTCATTAACTTTTGATGCACAGTGATTGTTTGTGCCTTTTGGTGGAAGATACTGGTGTTTGACCTCAGGGTCTAATATTTGTAAGGCATGTGTTCTATTACTTGAGCCATGCCTCCAGTCCTTTTTGGGTTAGTTATTTTTCAGGAAGGTTCTCATATGTCGTGTCCAGAGCAGTCTATACTGCAACCCTTCTACTTTTGTGTGTCATATACATGAGTTGGCAGACATATTCCTCTGTACTAGCTTTATTGTTGAAATGAGATCTTGTTAAGATATTTTCCCCAGCTTGGCCTCAAACTGTATTCTCTTGATCTTTGCCTACACAGTAGTACAGGTGTGAGTCAGGTATACTATAGGTGTATTACAATAATCACAGGATTACAGGTATGAGCCACCACATTTAGCAAAATATTGCTTGTAACATTCAAGCAATCCCAGTAACTACTTCTATATTTGCCTTCCTATATATGAAACAACAGTATTCTTTTCTCAAAATGTGCTAGACAACTTGACTGATATACTTTGGGCCATTTTTTTTTCTTTTGGTCTCAGTCATGGATACTCAGTGCTACAATCTAATTATTTTCTAAAGGCATTCAGGATTTGGGTGTAGCAGTTCTGGCCTATCTCTGTGCTGCAAATGAGGAGATAATAGGTGCCTGTTATGTATAAGTAGAAGGGAAGACTTCCACGGAGTCTGTAGAAAGAGTAAGATGAAAAAACCACATTAGCTCAGAATGAGAAATAGATGGAGGAGATAGAAAATCTGATGTTGATAATCCAAACAAACAAACCAAAAAACCCCAACTTTTCTGGTTCTGATCTTGCCCTCTTGTGTGGCCTGCTTGTATTTTTCTGTGATCTTTTCTGGTTGTTTTCAAGAAATTGCTTTTTTTTTTGGCCTATTTTTAGGTTTATCAAGGGTTTTTTCATCCTTCAAATCAAGAATGCATTCTAAGACATGGCATTTGCAATTTAAAGCAAGTTATTCTCTTGCTCTTGGCTACTTTTTATTTTCTTTATTGTTAGATATTGATAATGGCTATATTTTGATACTTTATTATACATATATATGTATATATGTTTGTTGAACCAATGACGGTTTTACATGTTGAGTTGTAACTTGCAGAGTATAGGTTGGAAAAATCTCTTATTATGGTCAAAAGTTAGATTATCCATCCCTGGTGTATTTGTACACAAGGGTGCCTGTAGACATGTAGGAAGATGGTGGGGGAGGAGCAGAGAGGAGAAATCACTAAACAAAAGAAAACAATTGGGAGAAGGAATGAGGATGATCTTTGAAAAAATACTCAACCTGGATGTTATTCTTTTCCTCCCCAAACCAGAAGGTCTAAGAAACAGCTACTAAAATCTCTGAAGACACTGGAAGAGAATTATATTAAGAACTGAATATTAAGTACTAGACACAGAGACATAAGTACTTGATCCTATTTTAGCTGGTGATTCTGTTACTACTTGAGCTATCTCTCTCATACATACACATACATATATACACACACACTGATTTTTGTGCCTGTCTGCCCAACAGACACTTTGAGTGGCTATTTAAAAAGTCTACTACCCTGAAGGACCTCTTTCTGGACCTATTGAATCTGAGCATGTGGTTGTGAGTTCATTGACCTGTAATTTAAAAGAAAGTTCTCCTTTGAAATGTTGATGCAATAAATCAAGTGCAGTCTTGCAGAACCATTATTCTGTTCATTTAATTAATCAGCTTTGGTAAATTTAAATAAGTAGTCTGAAGTGAATTGAAATGGATAAGAAGGAGACATAGATCTGAAAGTGGGCAAAGAAGCGGATGAGGCATGATCAGAATGATAAAAAGGGAAATTGGCCAAGCCCCCAATCCCCTCGAAGTCCAGTCTCTCCTCATCATGAGCCAGTGGCCAGGCCAGGGAGAAATGATTAGTAGTCAGTACCAGATTCATACTCGAAACTGGCAGATGACTTGTGAGTAGGCTTTTTAACATCTATTTTAAAATATGTATGCTGCGTTGTGTTTTTTCCATGAATTCTCTTGTCTTCAAGTTTTTCTTTGTAAGGTCTAGTGTTAATAGAAATTTTTGTTGTTGCTACAGAATCGTTTTGAAATGGATAAATCCAATTGATAATTTTTATCAACAGCAAGACTTTCAGAATAGATAAACATCAAATTCCTTATATAACCAGTCTGAATGAAGAATTTGTTGTATGTTTTTACCTTACATACACATGGAGATATGGCCATATCATATCAAACTACTATTACTTTTTTCTAACTTGGATGTATGAGAATAGAAAAGTCTCATAGAAGTTAAAAATTTTAGTGACAGTTAAAATGATATTAAGTCATAATTTAAAGGATTAATATGCAAGGATGAGAGTTTCATTTAGGAGGACCACTTCTGTATAGCTCTTTAACTTCTAGACACTTTTTGTTTTACATATTGCTTATAGTTTGGACCTGGCATGGTGGCATTTGTCTATAAACCCAGGTATTCAGAAGGGTTGTAGTCTGGGTAAAATAGCTAGATTCTATGTTAAAAGCAGCTAAAGCAAAAAGGGCTGACAGAGTGGCTTAAGTGGTAGTTAGCTTTGTGATCGGTAGGCCCTGAGTTCACTCCGCTGTACTGTAGAAAAATAAATAAAAATTTACCAGAGCTAGCTTAAAAAATAGCATATCTTAACAGCCATAAAAGTCTTTAAGATAATAACACACAAGCATGTTCTGCAAATGCTGTCAATGTCTTTTGTAGTCTGTTCATAAACATATGGTTTCTGCCAATGAATAATGATGCCAGGACAGGTGCTGTACAAGCCAGATGGAGGTAACACTCTTTTAATGTAGTTACTATGAAATAAAGTTGTGACTCAGGCATGGTTAAGGCCTGTGTTTTTGTGCAAAGTATTTTAAAACTGGAAGATGCACTCTATATTTGAGTTCTCCAATGGTTTAATTAAAAAATTCTTTAAACTGTATTGTACCATTTACATAGCTGAAAAGACAGAGCTGTTTGTAAGCCAGTATCATTTACTAAAAGAAGACAGCCATTTTCCAAATTTGGAACAGTAGAAATATTTTAATTTCATTATTATGTCTACTATTTGTCTTCATGAGGCACAATCCCAGGGGCTTCAGCTGCTATTAAATCCAGCACTTTAAATCACTCTTATGAAAAAGGAAATGCTTAAGTAAGTCTACGGTACTCATAAAGCACCAACATTAGCAAATTATCCACTAAAGTATCTAATTCTTCCACTAATGCAAAAATATTGTTCTTGATTTTTCTTCCTCCAAAGTACTGTTTCAAGTAGGCATTCATTAAATCCTTAATAGTTTCTCAGTGCTCTGCTTGGTGCAGTGAGGAAGAAAATAAATACAAAACTGAGTCCTTCATGGGAAAGAAATAGGAGCCATTTGCTGTCTTTACTCTGTGTCAAATCGCTGCTAGGTGCCTTCAACATGTTGCATTATTTTGTAATGTTTTTAGTTTACTTGGAAGGCAAGTACATTTTTTTACTTGGGAGGCAAGTGCATTTCTTATACCAATCAGGGAAACAAAGTACTATGTGAATTCCACAGAATTTGTCAAATCCTTCCCCTTGTTTTAGCTTCTCCGCGGATACCAAATGGCTTTTTGAGGGTTTTCCGTAATAGCAGAGCCATGAGCTGCTCCCTTCTAACCTGTAGCACTGACCCAGGCCATAGAGGGAAATTGTAAATGACTTTTTATAGCATACTAAAGATTCATCTTCACCTCTCACCCTCCATTGATGGCCATTCGATAGAACCTGACATGAGATGACCATCCAGATTGTTAACGAGGAAAGAACATATAGTCATTGAACTATGTCTCTGATTTCTTTTTAGGAAATGTAACAGACATAAGCATTCATAAAATTAAAAACACATACACACACACAAGTAATACATACACACGATAAAATGCAAACAAAAATATAAGCATATAAAATCAAATGTAAGCTGTCCATTGTACTAGTCTTCTCCTCCCCATGTCTTAGATCCAGATCATAAAGTTAACTTCCGTTAAGTTTTGTATTTAGCTTGCTTTTCTTTATTTTGTTTTATTTTATTGCAAAGGTGATGTACAGAGGGGTTACAATTATGTAAATAATATAATGAATACAGGTTTTTTTTTTTTCTTTTTGTCGGCCGTGGGGCTTGAACTCTGGGCCTGGGCACGGTCCCGGAGCTCTTCAGCTCCAGACCAGTTGAGCCATAGCACCACTTCCGGTTTCTGATGGTTAATTGGAGATTCCTGCCTGGGGTGGCTTTCAACCAGGATCCTCAGATCTCAGCCTTCCGAGTAGCTGGGAGCCACCTTTTTGAGCAGGATTATCTCCTCCCTTGTTTTATCCTGCTTTCCTTCCCCCAATCACCCGCAGCCACAGCCCGCCAAGCTGTAAAGTTCGCTTCCAACATAGTGTCTATTGAGTATCGCTATTGCATTGGTTCACCCTTTGTCCCGCAGTTTCTGTTAACTTGCCTTTCTATATACCCATTCATACATTGTGTACATGTATGTAAATGTCACAACGAAACCTCTTCCACTGCACAACTAATGTATGATAATAAAAATCTTCCAAAAACACTAGGTGTCATGAATAAGCCTAAGAAGCTATTTTTCACATGATGTTGTTCATGACTATGGGAATACAAATAGCATGCCTAGCTCACTCCACATGGTTATGTTATGTCATCTGTGTGCTTTGAGAAGTACTGAGAGTTCAGGCACCACAACTAGAGCAATCCCTTCTGCTCAGGGTGTCCATGATCATCTCTATGTTGGTTCTCTCCTAGGTTTCTGTCCTATGTTCAATTTTCTTCTTACACTACATTTCCCCTGTGAAATCCAATCTATGCTCTGATTTGAATGCCTCTATCTGGCAGCCTGTCTTCAACTCCAGCCAGGGAAGTTTCTGTGAGTCTCACCCTCATAGATGAAGCTATTTCTTGTTCCCCTCCCTAGGCAGCTCTTGTGGGCAGGATTGGTGTGAGTTTTAGCTCTGTAATGCACAGTGTTGAAGAAGGGGTGCTCTCTTCTCCATAATTCCCTATTTTTGAATAAACTACAGAAAAGTGAAAAGGCCCCAAGTGCATAAATTCACATATATAATTTATGAAACATCAAACACAGCTGTATTTGTCTTGACAGGACAAAAATATTCAATTCAATGAAGCATAAAAACAAAACAAAACATCCCTACCACTATTATGTTTTGGTATAATGTGCTAAAATACTTTTCACCTCGGTAGGATGCTTATTTCTATGTGGCTATCCATAGAGAACACAGATGCAGTGTGTGTCCTATGCAGTGTCTAAGTCAATAGCTTGAATGTTGTTCTCAGCTTTCCTCTCAGTTCACACTTCTAGGTGTCAAGCTTTCCTCTTTCTTCCTTTAAACATCTTTACTATCTTTCTCTTTTCCTTCTACTCTTCCTGCTGGAGCACCACTTCAACTTAGAGGACTTCTTCAAGTCCTACTCAGTGTATAAGCTGAAAGAATGCATCAATTTTTTAACTAGACAATTCCATGCACATTTGCTCCTGATGAGCCAATTTCCCACACCATAGTTACAGTAATACTTCTCCTACTTACAATCTTTCAGACATTCTTTCCTTTTCAAATCTACACCTTAGAATTACATGAAATTGACCTGCAGGTCTAGCCTGTTAAACAATAGTGCCACCTCATGCAGAATCTCACCATACTGTTTCTAATAATTCCCAGACCTCTCTCTACTCCATTAAATATGACATACAACCTTTGCCCACACTTCATCCTTCAACTGGAAATCCTTTTCCTATAACTCCTGCTTCATAGGGTTCACTATATCATCTTCTACTTGTCCTTCCTTGATCAACCTAATCTATATTCATTGTTCTACAATCTGTGATGGTAACTATGCTTACCCTAATAAAAATAACAATTATAGTAACATATAATATTTATTAGGTGAACACTGGGTCCTGAATTCTGTGATAGAACTTTTATAAACCTGACCTCAGGTAGTTTGTAGCATCTATAATGTTGATGGTTTCTCCTGTGAGATGCTGATCTCTTAGGAGAGAAAAGCTACTTGACTAGACTGGATTCTTACTCATTGAATTCTTATTCTCAGAGTCAAACCAAGTACCTGATAAGATGTTCTGAAAATCTCTGATTGTGTGTCCTACATGGAAAAAAAAACAAAACCTCTGGTTCTTGTGACTGAAAATAATCGGTCCCAAGTCTGAATTCCACATGGAAAGGATTCATATTTCATCTCTGCTTAGGTGCAATGTTTTCATGTATATAACCTGGCTTCCCTTTGTACAGGCAAGTTCTTGAGCATCTTTTCTGACATTTATCATAACTTCCAGCATCACTGTAACTCAAATTTTAAAATCTATTTGTCTTTTTTGGTCTGTTCTTTAAAAAATAAATAGGGTAGCTGGATTGGTTCAAGTGATTTAACACCTGTCCAGTGGGTTTGAGAACCCTGAGTTCAAACAGTAGAACTGGCAAAAAGTTTAAATATCATCACAGACTAAGACACAAAGAAATCATTTGGTCTAAGGAGTGCTGATTCAATTTAGATTTTTTTCCTTTAGAACACCCAATTTTTAATATCAAAAGTATCTTTGAGCTATGATATATAAAATCATGCTTTTCAATCTCAATCTGTCTTTTAGAGGATGAGGAAACTGAGGTCTAGATGTCAAATGATTTCTTCAAGGTCACAGAGCAAGTTGTAGTTGCATTTGGAGTAGCTCCTAAGAACTAGGAAGAAGGCAGCATTTTACTTAAACAATTTGAAGTAAAATTCCTTCTCTAGACTTTCCTCTTGAAAGCCATACACTTTCATATTGGCTGCTTTTTGTCATAAAAGGGCTCTAGAGTAACATAGAGATGATGATCTTTTTGCTAGACCAAGGTTCAGCTTTTGTTCTGAGTGCTTTCCAAGGGATTAGCTGTAGCTCACATAGGTATTTATTATCATTGACACCACTCACATGCCCCTCAAGTTCACGAGCTAAGACTGAATCAAATTTGTTCTCACATATTTTATTGATTTGCAGTAAGTGTATAGTTGATAAAGTTATTATTCCCTGATATGTATTTTGAACATGAATGCATAGTGTTTGAATGTTTCTAACTGCTGGTGTTCTTGGCTCAGAGCCTCCACCTGAGACACTGCTTCTCTGTCTTCCAGAAATCTATTTTGGGGCTTGATCCATTAACCTCAGAAAATTCAAGGAGAGTCCAGAAAGATAAAAACTGAAACAAGTAGCATTTTAACTATCTGCAAGAATGGAAATTATGAAAAGTCTGCATCTTAGTTTTTCTTTCCCATTAATAGTTATAAACCTTAAGGCCTTCTAAATAATAGTGTATCAAAGGCTTAAGATTCCTTATAGTAAGTTCCCCTCACATGTAAGTATTGGTATTCCATTTCAGGGTTCAGAATGGAAGGCACAAAGATTGAGTCTCAAACCTTCAAATAAAAGGCTTAAGGAAGGTCATTGATTCTGGTCCTCAGCACAACTGTAGCCCGCAGCACCACATAGCCTGTTTTGCCTCCAGATGAGTAGATGACTAGTGTTTACCTGTTGAAGGAGGAAAAGTGGAAAAGAGAGCTAGCTGCAAATAAACACTTGTTGATTGGGAGATGGAGATACTGTGGAAAGATAGAATGCTGTTTGATGCCTACTAAATTACAGAAAATAATAATGCATAATTAGGATAGGACTTAACTCCATAAATTCAGTTCCAAATAAGGAATCTATATCAGGACCTGTAACCATCAAATTAAGCTATTATCTAACTTTTCCCTCCAGCTTAATCAAAGTATAATTGACAAATAAAAATTATATGTTTAAAGTATTTAATGTGATATTTTAATATACATATGCATTACAAAATAATGACCATAATTAAGTTAATTAAATTATCTGTTGCCTCATGTAATTACCATTCTTTATTGTGGGGCTGACATTTAAGTTCTACTCTTTTACCAAGTATATCATCTATATTGCTATGTACATATATATCATAACTATAGTCAAGGTCTAAATTAGTTCTTCAGACATAAATCATTCTGCAAAGCTAAAACTTTATATTCACTAATATCTTCTCATGTCCTCTCCCTGTCCTCAGCCTTAGCTGAGTACTATACTGCTCTATGCTTTTAGTTCCACATATGACTGAGATTGTACATTTCTGCTTATGTATCTGACTTTTTTCATAATGTCAAGTTTTATGAACAGTTACATGGAGTAATATTTCTTTATTAATGCTTAATAAAGTTTAACTTTGTATGTATATCTCACATTTCTTTCTCCTTCCCTCCAAAGCCCCCCCCAACCTTTCTTTCCTTCTTTCTTTCTTCCCTTCCCTCCCTCCCCCTTCTACCCTCCTTCCCTTCCCCTTCCCTTCCTTCTTCCTTCCTTCCTTCCTCTCTCTCTCTCTCTTTCTCTCTCTCTCTTCCTCCTTCTTTCTTTTTTGACAGTGTCTCACTATATAATCCAGGATAGCCTCAATTTCAAGAATCCTCCTACCTCAGTCTCCTGAGTGCTAAGATTAAAAACACGTACCACCACTCCTAGCCTAAATTTTTCTTTCTTTATTTGTTTATGGAGACTCAGATTGATTCTTTCTCTTGGCTGTAGTAAAAAGAACTGCAAGGAACATGAGCACAGTTATCTTGGAAAAGAGAAAGTAAAATTGTCTATTTGCAGATGATAAATATATATATATATGTCATATGTTTTCTCATATATATGTATATATGTTAGAGACTCATTTATGTTTCTGTTAGATTATTAAGCTTTTGCCAGAAAACCATGTGGACATCCAGGTACGGAGAACAAAGAAAGGTTTATTACCAGGAAAGGGGCCGGCAAGACCCCTTCTCAAGAGAGAAGTGAGAAGTGCAGGCTATTGTCTGAGGTGACCTATATAACCTATTTAGGCTCAGAGGGGCTAGAAGGGACTAAGGGGCAGAGACTCTAGTGTAGACTGAGGACCAGGGGCTTCATCTTGGAGGCTGAGGATTTATGGCTGCTGCCCAAGTAGTAGATAAGGGGCCCTGCAGCTGCCCAGACCTGAAGGTCACTCTAAGGGGCTCTTGTTGCCTTATATGGTGGTAGCTGCCCAGAGAAATGCCATCCCAAGGTAAAGGGGGGTTGGAAGCTGATTATTTACTGCCTTTAATAAATGGGCCTAGTGTTGCCTAGGAAGGGAGAGTGCCAAGCTGTGGGAGAAGTATTGTGCTAAGCTATGGGAAGGGAGTTCATTGGGCTGTTTCTATACACTAACAACAAACTTTAACCTATGGGAAGGGAGTTCATTGGGCTAACAGTTTCTATACACTAACAACAAACTATCACCCCCAAAATTAAGAAAACAATCCCATTTACAATAGCATAGAAACGTTTCAAAAGATGTCCACAACAAAAGATGTCTTGTCATGTAAGCTTCACCATTATTTTTCTCTTTATTTCCCCCCTCACCAAAATACACACACACACACACACACACACACACACGTGTGTGTGTGTGTGTGTGTGTGTGTGTGTGTGTGTATGTACACATATATGCTTGGGGTTAAGGCCCCAATTGAATAATGATTCACAATTTCTGTGACTTGAGATATTGTTGGAAACCTCCACACATGATGTGAATCTTGAACCACTTTTCTGAAAGATTTTGATATAGTTTTGTTGGGGTCTAGGCTTCTTTTGGCCAGATGGTTTGATGTTTACTCCATCAACCTCCACAGAGGATCTCACAATTTCTTGTGCTTCCTGACAAGTTATCTCGGGAGACAGGAAGCTTCTTCAAATCAGTAAATGGAAGGTCAAAACAAAAATGTTCACCTAATTTCCGAAGCAGTCCTTATTGTGAAAGACAATCGATTTAGTGTTTGGTATATGTGGAGATTATAATTTGTTTAGTTTTCATCAGGAGCGGTAATTGTTAGATATAAGGGGTAAGAAAGAGAAGGAGCAGAAATGAAAGGAAGAGAAATTGTAAAAGCACAACTGGAATTTTTGGGTTTGAGTGCATCACTCAAAAACATAACGAGAATACAGCTCACCTCTATCTCATTTATTGCAGTACTCAAGAAATTGCTTCACCGATTCACAACTATCCTATGTTTTGATTTATGGTTTGGGAATACTGGGAACACATTTGTTATAATATTCAACATGGCCAATAGTTGACTTAGACAGATAGTACCTTTCAGTTTCAGGTTGTAAAATATCACCCTTCAATCTGATAGCATTTATAAGAAGTACAAAAAATTTGAAAATCTGTACAAAGGGTACACCCTAACTCTAAAAAAATAAAAAATAAAAAACAAATCAATTTTATTGCTCTGAAGACTCTCCTTTTCCACATGAAAATTTATGTGTATAAATTTTCTACAAGGCAAATTTAAGCTAAGCTTGCCTAAGCTTTCAGTAAAGATATTAGCTTAGTTAGCATATTAATTAAGACAAGTTCAAATGCCCTCTTCCCCTCATTGCTGTGCAATAATTACACCATCAACATTTGTCTAGCACGATTTCATTATGTAGCTGCTGCTCCTATAAGATTGCCAGCATGCATTGTTCTGCCCTAAAATTACTGAAGTATGTTTAAGATTCCTGGTCATTGGATATTGTGTTTATATTTAAGACTATGTAATTGAATTTTTAATGTGCATTATGTGATTAAGGATTTAGAATACTGCAAGGTCTTTCAAAATCTTTTAATGAGAATGATAATACTGCTACTATCCATGCTGATGATTTAAGGCTTTGGTTTGTTGCCACTAGGCTACTTTGTCATTCTCAAAGAACTGAAATACTTTCCATTACTGCTGCTGATACTTTTTTAAGCAGGCTGCTTAAGTTCTGTGCTCAAAGTCACTTGCAAGGAAGAAAATATCTGGAATATTTTTAAAGGCTTTGGATCCACTCCAATGTCTTTTTGGACTGAAGTAGGTAGTAAGTACGTCAACATACAGGCAGTCAAGCAGATAGACAGATGGATATATTTAACTTCATTCAGAAAGGTAAGGAATTCTGTGTGGTTCTGTTGTCAACTTGGATAAAAGAATAATTTTCATCCGTCAGGAAATATGAAAAAAATCTATAGACATGGCAGAAGTAATATTTATATCAGCTCTTCATCTACGTGCCCATGTATACAGATAGCACACTAACCCAAATGTGTGGCATACCAAAAATCTTTTCAAATCTAACTAAAACGTCTGAAAGAAACTGTCTTTATTCAGCAATTTTCTGTTGCACTGGATTTGAAGACACAGCTAAGATTTTTATTGTTCATTCTACAATGCACATGCATTTGAACAGGCGAAATAAAGTGACAAATGCTAACAGTAATGAAAAATCTTGTTTTCTTGGTAATGTACTCAGCCACAATGTTCCAAAACTTTCCATCTATTCTTGATTTTTTTGGTCTGTGAAAACAATATATACTCTTAAATATAAAAATAATATATAATAATACTCATACCCTTGGGTTTCTTTAAACTCAGTTATTTTTTAAAATAGGGCATGAAAAAAATACAATTAGAATTGGCTAAAATATTAGTGTTTTAAAGGAGGATCAATGTTCTTGGTGACTGGCTACAAGTAAGTTTCAAGAATAAAAAGAGTGAAAGTGTTAGATGCTTATAAAGAAAAAAGTTCATACTGTGGAATGGCCCATGTGTCTGCCTGAATCTACCAAGAGCTGTCTCTGAGTTTGCTCTCAGGTCCTAGGCTTTTGTTCTCATACCTTGATTTTCATTGGTTAGAATTGTATTAAGTGAAATAAGCTAGACCCAGAGAAACATAGATCCCATGGTTTTCCTTATTTGCAATAATTAGTAAATGTCTAGGATAATCTTAGCAGATGAGCAGAATAGTAAATAATTATGTACATAAGACCATATAAGATGATGTTAAGTGAAATGTACTCCAAGGCATGGATACAATAGGTTTTTCTTTGTTGTTGTTATTATTTTTACTGTACTATGTGATTTTTTTGTTTCTTTTGTATGTTCTTCCCCCTATGGTATATCCCCTGTTGTCATTGTGTTTGATTTTGGTACCCTGGTATTGCATATACGTTTATTTGAATTAGGGAAGGAAGAGGAACAACAGGATGATGAGACAAAGGACAAAGGGGGAACCAATGCAACAGGCATATACACAAGACATTATGTTGGAGAAGATCTGTGCATCTTGCATGGGGGGAAGGTGGGTGGAGGAAAAGTAGGAGAAAAATGAGGGAAGGGATAACGAGTTTGACAAGAAATGTATTTATTACCTTACATATATAACTGTAAGCCTTCTGTACATCACATTGACAATAAAAAAACACACCAAGATTTTAAAAAAAGAAAAAAGAATAAAGTTTACACACTGTGGAATGGCCTAGGTACCAGCCTCAGTCCACCAAGAGCTGTCTCTGAATTCACTCTCAGGTCCTAGGCGTCTGTTCTTATACCTTGATTTTCATTTGTTAGACTTTCCCTTAATACTCTTTTCAGATTTATTAAAATGAGGTGAACCTAACACTTCAGTAACATGAGTCAGAAACTTCCTTCACCATCAGGAACTGTCTAGCTTTCTGTAATACTACTTTTATAAAATGAACTTAACTTTGTTAAGTACTTTCAGCACTGTGCCTGGAATAGGTCCTACTCTCTCGTCTTAAAAGTATTATCTCAAGATGTTAAACGGCAATGATGTTGACAGTCCCTAAGCCAATTCTACTGTAATGATTCATATTATATTTAGATGCTGTATGCCTTACCTCTGCACTGCACTGATTTTGGCCTTCAAGTCAGAAAACAAGATGAATGCTCATAGACTGAAAGGGTGCCTTCCAGCTTGAAGGGTTAGACCTGATCTTGGCACAGCAGTGTTCACTCACTAGTAGCTCCTGATAAGCCACCTCAAGAATGTCGTCTGTGGTATTTTACATGCACCTCCTACCAGCCTACATAATTTCTTTGTTTTTGTTGTCTTTTTTCTCAGGCTTGTTAAGACAATTAGGAAGCATTTGTTAAAAGCTGCAATGTACAAACAAAAGAGTATATATGCAATTGCTTCTGGAGTTGGAATACAATTATACATACATATATATTTTATATATAACGATGTATTAAACTTTATATATAATTATACATTATATATACCTAATATATATAATTTAGAGTGGCTCTTAGAAAAAGAACTGTATTTGACTTCTCACTTTGTAATGTTAGCTATAATTTGTATTAATAGCCTTACTTAATTGCTCAGCATGAAGGTTTTTTTTTTTTCAGTACTGGGATTTGTACTCAGGGCCTCTTGCTTGCTAAGTAGGTGCTCTGTGGCTGAGCCATGCCTTTAGTGCTTTATATTCAATGGTGGAGTTTGGGAATGAGTCTTGTGTTTTGTTTGGGCATGCACCTAGACTCATCTGTGTATTTTAGGCTTCCCATCAGAGCTAGGACGACAGGTATATCACCATGCTCAGCTTTTTTACATTGAGTTGGAGTCTTCTGGACTTTCTTCCTAGATTAGTCAGAAAATGAAATATTCCCAAACTCAGCTTGGGATAACAGGAGCTCACTTCTGTACCCAGCTATGGGTACAGCCCAGGCTGGTCTTGAATCAGAATCTTTCTGTTCTCAGCCCCTGAGAAGTTAGGATTACATTTATAAGCAATGGCCTCCAGATCAGCTTTCCTTTAAAAAAACAAAGTGAGGACAATAATCTCATTGTTATGGATTATATTGTGAATTACTGTGGGGAGTGTTTAACTGTATATTTGAAAATGCAAATTACTGCACTCTAAGTGACGATCAGTGATAATAAATTAACATGTACATAGTAACAACATATAAGTTCAGTTTAAAAATGTCATGAAAAATTACATACAAATATACAAACTACATATAATTCAGGCTAGTATACTAACAATTAATGTACATATAGTTAAAATAGTCAATGTGAATGAAATGGATTGGAGTTTTTACTGATGTAAAGATAAGACATTTAAAAAGACATTTCAATACATAATAGATAATAAATTCAACCTGTCAGCCCCATTTTGATGCTGACACTAAAGTATGACACATCTACTTTTGCAATGTAGGAGCTTGAACTCCTCTATTATGCCTGCTGGCATGAATAGGAGGAAACAAGAATCCTCATTTGGCTCTTCCCTTGCCTCTTGGTAACATGAGCAGGTGTCACTGCTTCACCTGGCTGGTGACGTGGCCATTCACATTTGATCTGGTGCATGGGAGGGAGGGATTATAAACAATCTTCTCACCCTTGCTGCTGTCAAGGAGATCAAACACTACAACCGTGGAAAAACACAGATTCCTCTCAAATAAAAAGGTAAGGACTAATACTGAGGAGGACGAAATTCTATTCTTATTATTTAAAATGTGTGATTTTAATTAAGAGTGATGAGCACATAGTAAAGTCAAAACAAAATTTAAAAAAGGAAAAAAATAAACATTGAAACTCAGTGGGTTTTGGTAATTCTTGTTTCCTTCCCACCCATATCTGTTACCAGCTATACACTTGAATATTAAGTTTTAGATATATATAGAAATCATCCCTTAGAGACAGGTTTTACAAATTTTTCTTTCTTTCCCTTAAATATTCTATCCATATCATACTCCAGGTCTCATTTTTCCTTTCTAAGTTCTCCTTCTCTCTTCCATTTTTACTATACAGTATTTAAATTCTTCTCCTCTCCGTTTCTAGACTACCATAATTTCATCACTACACAACTGGCCAGCCACAATAATACGCCCTGCTCACCCAAATTTTCCTAAAGCATGGTTATTATGCTGATCTGAAAAACAGACAGGATGGTAATTGGCTCAGGTCTATGTTCCATACTCTGGTTTTTGAGCCCTCGATCTGCTCTCCTCATATCCCTCCAGTTTTATCATTGGTTACTTGGCAAAATGATTTTTCTACCCTACCTGTATTGTTATCCATATATCCTATACCTACCTTTTCCTATATATACTAGGACATACTGTTCCATCCACCTGAAAAAATATATCCTCTTCTTTTGGTAAACCAAATTCTATACTTTCAACAAGTCCTCGTTAAAAACCCAGATAATTCCAGAAATTTTCCCTTAATAAAACTGAGCAATTACAAACTTGTATTTAATTCCAAATTATATTCTTGTGCTCATCTACGAACTCTTCAGATTTCAGAAATTTATTCTGCTGAATCTTCTTAAACCCCATTACTCGTAGTAAATAAAACATGAGATATCAGTTTACCTACTCATACAAAGCTAAGAGCATCCTTTGTAGGAAATATAAATAAATGTTTGTCTATTTCACAATGTATAATAGAAATGAGGGATGTTTATATTCAAGAAAAGATAACCAGCTGTTAAGTCAACACTAGCAAATGGGTATTCTAAACTTTTTTCATCAATACCTGCTTTTATTTGGATCCTTTATTCCAGTGTCAGTTTTACTCCTTGTGAGAAAACTGACAGCAATCATGAAAGCTTGATGTAATGTAATCAAAGAAAAAGCTTATGAAAGAGAAAATTTCCCCGAGGGAGAGAGTAGGCTATAGGTTTGGAAGGTTCCGTCAAAAGCCTAGTTCCTCTGTATATTTCTGGAAATTTATTTAACCTGTAGAAGACACAGTGTATTTATGATGGCAATATGGAGGCAATAATACAAATGTCCATGAATGATTAAAAGCTACAATATGTGGAAATTCCCTATCATGTTAAATAGGTGTAGTAACTTTAGTTGATGGCTTGTAGTAGAAAGGCAAAGGTCTCCATTTACCAATCTTGCCACTCTCCATTCACCCCAAACTGGAATGTGTCAGTTCAAAGGCACAGGACCATGTAGAGTGGACTCTTGCAGAGTCAAATTTTAACAGATCAACAATCTGCTCCTTGTCTCTCCTTCTTTGATCTTCTGTTTTCTCTTTCTTTCTTTCCTCTCTCTCTCTCTCTTTCTTTCTTTCTTCTTCTTCTTCCCTCCCTTCCTTTCCTCTCTCTTTTCCTGACCATTCTTCCTTCTCTCCTCCTTCCTTCCTTAAAACAGTGTCTTGTTATATAGCTCAGAATGGTCTCAAACTCATGATCTTGAGTTTTAGGATTACAATTGTATGCCAACACACATGGCAAAACTATCTTCTCTCCTCTTCCTAATCTTCCTCTTCTCTTTTTTTCTCCTCCTTTTTCTGTTCCTGTCCTATCTCAATCTCTCTATCTCCCTTTCTCTCTTATTTCTTTTCATATTCTTTGGTTTTATGTATTTTCTCTCTCCTACTTTTACTCCATTAGATGATTTTGCTTACACTATTTTTTGGAATACTCTTCTATTATTCCTCAGTTTAAATTTGGCTCTATTTTATTTTATTATAAAAATCACAATGGTAAGATCTATATCTTGGGTTTGGTCTTAGAAATAGTGACTTCAAATCTCACTCCTGCTTTGAATTCAAGGAGATTAGAGCTACCTTTATTTAGGAAAGAAATTCTTCATAGGGTCCATTTTAGACACCTGAAGCTCTGTGCTTTTTGATTTGTTCAATGGTTGTGTTGATGAATAAGGAATGCTGATGTCTCAGATAATGATTAAATAATTTTAGTATGCTCTAGGTATGTAATCTGTTTTCCTTCCATAGATTCTAGAATAAGTATTACAATACATCACCAGAAATATATCTTTCACAAACTAGAAGAATAGCTAGAAGTATAACACTAAGTGATATTTGTAAAACCATTACAAATGACAGACCCTATTTTTCTTTTCAACTCATCTAACCTTAACAAATATGCACTGAATTGGAATTACTACTTTACTGGGCTAATGCTCAGTGCGTTGCCCCAGTCATTCCCTAGAAAGTTAGTTCAAACCAGGTATGCAGAGCTTGGAACTGAACCAGCATGCCTACATATCTTCAATAGTTTATGGATTATTGCTAGTATATCCATCAAATAATTTTTGATGAAATGAAATAGATTTGTTACTTGAACTAGATGTGGTAGCACATGCCATAATCCTAGTACTCAGTGAGATAGATCACGCTTGAAGGTAGCCTGTGTTATGTAGTACAATCAAGTAACTGTTATCTATGTACCTATACAGTTTGATTGTACTAGTGAGATATTTTCAGTTTTACTGTAAAGAATAGCTCTAAGTGGCATAGAAATAAATGCCAAAAATGTGATAGATTTCATTAGTGGAGATCATGCTTTATGAATCCCTCAGAGTCCTGCTAGATTTAATCAGTACTCCTTGCTTATGGAATGAATGACTTAAAGAACAAAACAAATGGGTAAATCTATAGGAAAGTCTTAACAAAAGTAATCCACGTATCAGACTAAGACTCCCAGCGTTTATGTGTGTGTGTTTTCAGTTTGAATACTACTATAAGAAGAATATATTAAGATCTGTTTCCAACAGAATAAACCAACTGATAGATAAAACATGCTAAGGTTGGTAATAGTAATTTATGCCATTAAATGTGTTATTGATGGTCAGACTATATTTCAGCTAAAGATTATATTCTTAGCCTAGCAACTCAGGAGGCTGAGATCTGAAGATCCTGGTTCAAAGCCAGCCCAGGCAGGAAAGTCCATGAAACTCTCATCTCCAATTAACTACCAGAAAACCAGAAGTGGTGCTGTGGCTCAAAGGTCTAGAGCATTAGCCTTGAACTGAGAGCTCAGTGACAGTGCCAAGCCCCATGACTGACAAAATAAAAAAGATCACATTCTTTTTATTGACAGGAAGATTTGGCTGCTTTGTGCATTGCTTAATCTACTTGGGAACCAAAGCAGTGAAAAAAATGCAGCTGGATTAGTCATAAATAATAATCACTTCCATTTACATAACACCTTTGAAAAGGTCCCTAGAAGCTTGCTTACTTTCAAAATCTCACACCAGAGTTCAAATGCAAAGTATCTTGCTAATGTGATGTCGAGGTTACAAATTTAGAGTAGTAAATATGTGTGCTATGGTTCTCATGCTAACAGTATCTTGCCAACAGGAGCACACTTCATTTTTTTCTTAATATTCCTTAAAAATTCAATTGCTACTGGAAACGGTATGCCTATCTAAATATTTAGCTCAACAAAATGTAAACAGTGTGGGATGGCTGCCTTCCATGTGTTGATATGTTGAACTACAGTACAAAATTGGTGCAATTAGAATTTTTTTTTCTTAGAATTCTCAACTCAATGCAAATGCTAACTAAGAAGATGGGTAGGAATTTTATCTCCTCTAAGTTTTGTGTGCCCTTTCCCAGCTTTCAAGATGACTGGAACCATAGAAGGAGGGGGAGGGGGGGTACAGGAACTTACTTTTCTGTTTGTTTGTTAGTTTATCAGGTTTGAAACATTGTTTGGTGCTTTGATCATGTAAACTCATCAGTATTTGAAACAATTCTTAAAAAATGTATTGGAATATTCATTGTAGACTAAGAACATGGAAAGTCAGGGAAGTGAAGAGACTTGGCCAACAGGAAATTACTAATGGGATGCAATTCTAAATTTGTAAGTTTCTAATTTTGTTCCCACTTTTTTCACTTGATGGGTAGGCAACGAAGCTCCTAAATATCGCTACCTACTGCCATCCTATTGTACTTCCTCAGATCAGGGGCTTACTATAGAGATGGCTAGGTGATAGATGGTAGAAAAAAATGCAAGGGCAAAATCTGAAGCAGAAAGTTAAAGTTCTCTAATGTATTACTCACAACTGACATACAACATTTTAATTCGGGAGCATATGGAGAAGGGTATGTGAGTCCAGTCAAGAAGAACGCTGTGGGGCAAGACCATCTGTTCATACTCACCAACTGAGTCACCTTCTGCAGACAAAGCGGGCCTACTGTAGTTTATCCAACAACTTTCCTTGTACTGGGGCAAGAAGATTGTCTCACATAAAAGACTAGTCTCTCCCTTATAATGAAATCGTATCTTTAGATGTCCTGACACAGCAAAATATCACACAGCCAGGACTCTTGTATACAATAGATGAAGCTTCTCATTTTCCCCATTTGTAGAAGTTTCTAGAGTTCTAAATGCTCATTTAAAGTTACTGAGAGTTAGAACCATGGTCTTTTAGACCCCTTTAGAGATCTAAATTCTAAGAGCATCACATGAGCTATTTAAGTCGGAGTGAGAGACAAGATGTGAACCCAGGACTAGTTATTCTATTTGTTCAAAAGTCATTGCCAGTTTCTGACCATTGAATATCTATTTACAATGGCAGTTTCAGAGTTCCCACAGGCCTTGTAATAGGCCATTATTTCTGGAATATTTTGACAGTTGACTCCTACCTAGGTTAGATAGGAAGGAATCATTATTTAAAGAATATATCTTGGGGCTCATAATCATAGTTACTCAGATATATAAATAGGAGAATTATGGTTCAGGCTGGCCTGAGGGGGGGGGGGAAGTAAACTTACTGAAAATTAATGAAAACAAAAAGTGTTAGGGGGTGTGACTCAAATAGGAGGACCATCTAACAAGTACAAAGCTATATTTTGGAGTTCTTTCAGTAACGTAGTCATACTTATTTTAATACTAAAGGTTTTTGTAGTTCTATGAACCCATTTGCTTAGGAAAAAGGAGTGTGTGTGTGTGTGTGTGTGCACGCGCGCGCGTGCGTGCATGAGTGAGTTAGAGAGAGACTGAGAGAGAATGAGAGAGGAAGTTGATAAACATCAACTACTGGAAACACCTTTTCTACATCCTTCTACATCCTTCATTTCCCTGGTTTTCTTCCTACCTTTTGGGCCTTCCTTCCTCATTAACTCTACTACACTTCCTCTTCTTCCAATCCTTTGAAAACAAGACTGACAGGGTACTGTCTTCAGTCTTTCCCCCCCACCCCCCTTTCCTCTTTAACTCATAGGTTAATTATAATCTCATCGGTATGTTAACTTCAAATTTACAACTTCAGTCACAACATTTTACTTCAATGTAGATTTATGCAGCTGAAGATATATTTGATATTTCTGCTTTGTTTCTTACTCTCTATCCCCCAGCTCTTGATCTACCACCTCCCATCTTCTATCTGGGAGATTTTCACTTGATTGCCCAGGCTCCAAACTTGACATCATTCTTGGCTCTTATTTCACATTCCATATACAGGTGACTTGGCAATTCTGTCTGATCTACTTTCACAGTTCATACAGGGTTTAACTTCTGGATGCTTTCACCACCGTACACAATGTCAAGCCATCATCATCTCTGGTGTGGATAATGCTAAGAATCATTGTGTCTCTACCTCCACTCTAACATCTATTGTTCTCTAAATTACACAGCAAAAAACACATCCCCCTACCGAAAATTCATTTCATCACACTAGAAAAATTCCAAAGACCTCAGAAAAATACACAATCTCTAACTTCTGCTCAAGTGATTTCTGAGAACCTATTTCTAAATAGAAAAATGTATAATTTATGTGCTATATATGATACATAATATAAACACATGAAAGAATGCTTTTCTTTTACATAACTACTTACCTTACTTCTTTCTGCATAATGTTCATAGGCATGTGCATAGGTAGATAGATAGATATGTACATATCATCTCTAAAGCTATCTTTCCTACAAAAAATGAGTCTCATTAGCTCATGGCCTTTGTTTTGTTTACTTCTGTGTACTACATATCTACCTCTATATGTATTGATAAGAAAACAAAGGAATAATTAGTGTTTTCTTATATATCAAATTATATAAAACTTAGAATGTATTGTCAATAATGTAATGAATTGAATAATTAATTACAAGCAAGTCATAATACTTTGGTTGTACAAATACTGTGCATTCTGTTTCCTTCTCCTCTTCCTTTTTTCTTAAATATTTTTGTTGTGTATTATTAGAGATTGGACTTGGGAATTGTACTTGCTAAGCAAACACTCTCCCACTTAACACAGGCTACTTCACATATTTTTTTGTCAGTTGTGGGGCCTGAACTCTGGGCCTGAACACTGTCCCTCAGCTCTTTAGCTCAAAGCTAGCGCTATACCACTTGAGCCACAGTGCCTCTTCTGGCTTTTTCTGCTTATGTGGTACTGAGGAATTGAACCCATGGCCCCATGCATGCAAGGCAAGCATTCTACCACTGAGCCAACTTCCCAGCTCTCTATCTCATATTTTTTAAAAATAATCGTATCTCATAATGTGTTTTTTCTACTATTAAAGCATATTAACTAATCATAAGTATGGATATTGGGAAAATGCTTGACATTTGCATAGATATACATATTTACATATTGTCCAAACCTTAAGCATCAGGAAACAAAGGATTCTTTGAGTCAAAGTGGATACAGAATAACTACATAATAATGAGGATTCCATAATTCAGAAAACTGCAAGGAAATATAATTGAATAGGTTGCAAGAAAGTCATGAAGATATTTGAAGACAGAGGGTACCAATACAAACTGAGGAGATATTATTCTTTATTTCTTCAAGATGTTGGAAAATTAAAGAAGATTAAGTTCTATGTAGAAGTAATTGGGTAATAATTAAAGCAGTGATTAAAAACTTGATGAAAGAAAGGATTTTAAGAAAACAATAGTTTATTCATTCTCAATATGTTTATAATCATTTATCCCAATCAATTTAAGGAATAAAGGTATAAGCAAATTATAATAAACTGAATTTTTTATTTTATTAATTGCAATGCAGCTTTTATCATACATTAAATTACATCTACTTGTCCATAGAGTTTCCAGGTTCAAAAATCTAATACTACATAGAGGTTTCCAGGTTCAAAAATCTAATGCTACTTCTTTGATGCTCCATTCCAATGATTTTACAATATAGGCCAACAAATACTTTAGCAGACACAATGCATGTTTCTGGTTAGTGTAGGGGATGGGTAGGATGTTCTGAGAGCTCATAATAGCAGTGACTAAGTTTTCTCCTGCAGCATATGTGTGAAAATGTGTAAGCCAGATGTGGGAGTCTCAGAAAGGTCTTCCCACAGGAAGGACCATTTAAGTTATGAAGAAAAACATTGCCCAGTTAAAGAGCAGCGATAGTAGGTTTGAACTGTGAAGAGCAGCTCTACGCAGAGGTAAAAGGACAAGTTTCCAAACTAATATACTAGTTGGTATGCAAAGAAGTCCTAGGTTCTAAATCAATCTGCACTAAAGCCACCAGCACATTTATGTTCATTGCAGCATTATTTACCATAGCTAAAATATGGAATCAACCCAGATAGCCCTCAGTGGATGAATGGATCAATATACACAATGGAATTCTATACTTCCATCAGAAAGAATGGTATTGCTCTATTTGTAAGGAACTGGAAAGACTTGGAAAAAATTATATTAAGTGAAGTAAGCCAGACCCAAAAAACATAGGCTGCATGGTTTCCCTCATTTGTAACAACTAGAATATACTGTAAATGTACAAGTTAATCAAGTGGATAGTAAAGAAGAAATAATTACACTTGGACATGATTAATTAAACAGCACTCTGAGCATTTGCACAGTGAGAACAAAGGAGGATATTCTTAGGAGAGGATCACAAAGGCTCAATAGTTTTGTGCATATGACCATATAAAATGTTGCTTATTGAAATGAACTCCAAGAAATGGAAACAAGAGGGTTTTTTATTGCACTGTTTATAGTTATTTCTTTTTCCTTCTTTTGTCCTTTGATTTATTTCCTTTTGTCACTGTTTTTTATTTCTGTACACTTTGTCTTGTACATAAGTTTATCAATTGGGGGAGAGTAAGGGGTTATCACAGATATGGTGAGATAAAGAGTGAACCAATTCAGCAGTGATACTAACTAGATACTATATTGGAAATGAACTTTACAACTTAGAGGGTAGGGGGTCAGGAGGGGAAAAAGTGGGAGAAAATGATGGAGGGATTAACATCTGTTCAAAAAGAAATGTACTTATTATCTGACCTATGTAACTATAACCACTTTGTGCATCACCTTTACAATAAAATTTAAATGTAAAAAAAGAAAAAAAGTAGTTACCAAAAGTCCTTAGTTCTAGTCCTGATTGTGTTGCTTTTTGTTTCCTAGGCTTTTGCTTGACTGCTCATGAGTTTTTCTTTAGCTACACACCGTGGATTAAAAGCATGAACTATAGGTCTTGTAATGAATCTTAAGAAAAAAAATATGTAAATGACATCAATAATAGGGTTATATTAAGGAAACCTACCCAAGTTGATTATTACTAGATAAGCAAACTACAGACAACTTATTCTTGCTCAGATTCATCCTCTGTAGTATTGTAAAAGGCTATGTTCACTCAGAGCTATTGCACTGTAACAAGTATGTTGAAAATTTAGGCAGCATCTAAGAAGAGAGCAATAAATTGAAGGAGGGAACCTTGTTATAAGACAAAATAGTTTGCATTATTGGTCTGGCAAAGAGATGGCTGAAGAATATAATAAAGAGTTATTATCTCCTATAAACTATGAAGAGCTATTATTAGGAAAATGTAGGCCAGCTGTTCTTCAGCTCCACTCAGGTCAGAATAAGAAAAGGCTGGCTGGGTTTGTTTAAATATTTGAGGGAAAGCTTGAAAGTAAAGGTTACTTATGGGTTTCTGGTGATGGGGATAGGTTTGCTTCCTGACAGGAGATCTTGAGATACCATTTGCTTGGGCAGAGAGAGCCAGTTCTACTCAGAGGAACTTCTTTATACTCAAAGGTACAAGCTCTTAGACTCAATTATTCTAATATCACAGCCATTGATAATTGGTAAAGGACAGGGTGAGTGCTCATTTGACAGACAATCACCAGCATAAATGCCTGGCTCTCAGGGGAATGGAAGTGCCCTCTCTGTGGGTGTGTACCCTTCTGAATTTCCCTTGCTTCTATCACAGGATGAAGCTTCCTCTGAGAGGCTATTTCTGTTTCTTTATTGTCTTCTCTAGAAACTTACTTTCAAGAGAAAAAAAAAACTTATTTTCAAGAGAAAAAACAAACAAACCAAAGATCAGAAATACTCCCCATCATATTCTGAAACACTGGTATTTTGAAATGGAAAGTATATACCTTTTAGTAAAAGGGTCTTTCACTCACATCTAACTCCCAGAACATACATAGGACTAACTTGTTAAATCATCTCAAATGTATCTGTCTTTTGCTGAAGAGAAAAAGAAACTCATGCCTTAGACCTACATATAGCATCCATTTGCATATCTATGCATATATACACACACCTTATTTTACATTAAATCTGTCTCTATCCTATTTATATTTATACCCATTTGCCGAATCCAAATATATCTGACCATTTTTGAATTCTGCCAAGTATTCCATAGAAAGTAATCTTAAGAAGTTATGCTTGGTAAGACTTTGCAACAAAGCTGAATTATGGTAGAAATCCTATACAAATACACAGTCTTTCCAACAGCAATAAATTACAATGTCAGAAACATAAGGTGCTGACCTCCCAGTGTGAACAAAGACTAGGGGGTGAGGGATGGGGATAAAGCTCTTGATTAGAAATGTTTTTCTTGAAGAATAACGTATTTATGCAGGGAAGTATCCCTGAATAAGTCTATCACCTCCTGATGTTTATCCATATAAAGCACAAGATGATTTTTCTTCAAGAGAAAAATAAAAGAGGAAGAGAAGAGAACCCTGCATTTTGGACCCATCCTCAAAGTTATAAATGTTTAATGCATGTGATTACTACAATTTTACTGTGTCTTTTTTTCCCCTCTAAACAAAGGAAGACATATTTTTTTAACAAAAAAGAAGCAAATGAACAATCCTCAAAGTGAGAAAGCATTTTGTAATTTTAGAATACAGAATTGACTAGTTGGTACGTGCAAATTTCTTTGAAAAATAACAGTACACTGCTTGAGTTGTATTTTTATAAGTCAGGATCAAGGATGTGAGCTGTGTAACATGCTTCACAATAGGGGAGCAGCTATCAAGCTCCTCAACTCTCCAACCGTGACAGAAGCAGAGCTTTTCTTTTACTCCCTGTCCCTGCCTCCTTCCCAGTTTGAAAAAAAAAATCCTGATAAAATATATCCTTCAGTGAAGGATCTGAACAAAAAAAAACTGAACCCACCGGCACTATCTCAGTGGATATAAACCCCTGGCATAGTTTTCTTTTTAAAAATATTAGTGCTCACTTCTGTCAAGACCATTTTTTTGGGATAGGGCCCAGATATTAATGCTTTTTAAATCTCTATATGTGATGCTAATGTGAAAGCAGTTTGTGTGTGTGTGTGTGTGTGTGTGTGTGCATGTGTGTGTGTGTGTGTGTATGTGTGTGTGAGTTTGAGTGAGTAGTGGCCCTTGAACTCAGGGCCTGGGCCCTGTCCCTGAGCCCTTTACTTAAGGTTAGGACTCTACCACTTTGAGTCATTGCTACACTTCTAGATTTTGAGTTGTTAATTTGGAGATAAGAGTCACACAATGTTGGACAAGAAATGTACTCATTATCTTATATATGTAACTGTAACTCCTCTGCATATCACCTTGAAAATCAAATTAATTTTTTTTAAGAAAGGGTTTCATAGGGACTTTTCTGCCCATGATCTTCAGATCTCAGCCTCCTGAATAGCTAGGATTACAGGTGGGAGCCACTGGGCCCATCTTCTTTGTAGATTGATTGTAGTTAGCAATTCCTGAACAACTGCTGTCATTGTGCTGTCTTAATTTGTCTTTCTGTTCTGTTTGTGAAAGGCTGATGCTCTCTTCTCCACCCAAAGCAAACCCTGTCTACTCTGACTCTGTTCAAACATTTCTTCCTGAAGCATTTCTCCATGTACAAGCATCTCCCATCAATCTTTTAGCCTTGTTTCATTTATCACATTATTCCTCATATCTTGACTTTGTTTTGCTCCTGGTACTTTTCAATACAAAATGGATATCTTCTGTGCAGCTCTCAAAACTTGGCTCAGTCGTTTCACACATAGTAGGTACTCAATACTCATATGCTAAAAGAACACAAAGTGATTAGATGGCACAAAGTGTGCATGATCTCATATCTTAGTGGCTTAATGCTGAGTATGCAATTGCTGGGAAGTGCTGTCTGAATTCCAGTGCCAGGATGATATTTATGAGGACATATGGAGGGCAAACCAAAAGCAACACTATAGTCCAAAAAGAAGAAAAAATATATATTCTCAGTGAAGAAGACCATTTTTAACCTTAAAAGTTATTTAGATCTCCAGAAGATCACAAGAAGGAAGAAGTGATGAAAAGTAAAATTTTAAGCATTGAAACAACCACCAATTTTAAGCTCTAAAAAAAATACACTACTAATTAATTATTCTTTATATAGAATATTAACCTTTAAGTGTAACGTTAACTCAAGGACCCTGAGTGACCAATCAGGATTTATCCAACCTGTTGGCATTAAATGCACTCCTTTAAAGGTGAGAAAGGTGTTAAAATTTGCTGTCACGGCAGAAGAAAATGATTTGTTTGGGAACTCATGATACCTCATTGCCTTTCTGCTGGTGTTCTGCTATTTCTGACTAAACAAAAAAGCTAAGGGTATTCATGTATTGCTGACACTTTGCTCTCATAAGGATCATTTCTACGTTCTTTTTAGAACTAATGTTGAATTTAATATAGCATTGAACTTTGATTTTCAGTATTGTTTTAAGAAAGAAATTTAAACAGCCTCTGAGGAATATTGGTCCAGCGTTGAGGACTGATTGGGATGTGACTTTTGCCCCATCTCCTGCCATTTAGAATTCACAATGCCATGATCCAGGCACTGGCCTATAGATCCAACCTCCATAAGCCCATTTCTTAAGTTAGTTATTGATTCATGGAGCAGAGTCTAAGATAAGCAGATCTTTCAAATGATATAAAGTATTTAACAGCTAGATACTTGGCTATATTAGCAATGAGATACAAAGGGAAATTGAGCCTAGTTATCCTTGAAAACAAGTTTTCTTATATTTATGACATAACATAAAGAGAAAAGCTCTTCTGACTCTCTCCCATGGCCTAGAGAATCCTGTCTTCATTGAATTGTTCTTTACTTTGTAGGAAGAGCACAATTCTTCACTGAATGTCTGCAAACACCATGCATTGAACATATCAATGGGTACATGCACACTTCTTGTCTCTGTGTCATATGCTGGTAATTGTTAGAATGTTTTGCACATCTTCATTATATTGATGTTTTATGCTCTACGGCTAGTGATCTTTGGCATTACTGTTATAATTCTGGAGGTACCAGAAATTGTGCTCTTACTAAGGAATCAATGTTGAATATGTTTGTACTGCTCTATGCCCAGCAATTTCCCTGTCTCTCTATTTCCTTCAGTTTCCCTAGTCTCTAACACACAACAAATTGAAATCAGAACACTTAATAACTCTATAATGGCCTCTATAATGTCAATGTTAGAGGGAAAGTTACACATCTCTTAACTTAGCATAAAAGCTAGAAATAATTAAGCTTACTGTGGAAGGCACATTGCAAGACATAATAGGACAAGATGTCAGCATTTTGCACCAAGCAGTTGGTGAAGTTAGGAGTGGAAAGGAAAGATTATTGTGTTGTTTTCAAGGTGCTATCTCAATTAGCACACAAATGATGGGCAGTGCAATAGCCTTATTGCTAAGATACAGTTATTGTGGCCTAAAAAGAAGCTCAAACCAACCACCAACTCAATCCAAAACTCAGTCCAGAGTGATAGTCGAATTATTTTCAATTCTATCAAGGGAGAGAGAAGAAAGAGCTGAGGAATCTGTATGAGAAGAAGTTTGAAGCTAGTTGGGTTGTTATTGAAGTTTAAGGAAGAGCATGTATCCATAAATTCGGAGTGCAAGGTTAAGCAGCAGGTACTGATGGGAGCCCCCAAATCCTCTCCAGACGTATCTAAGACTGTTGTTGAAGGTGACTACACTAAATGGCATGCTCAGTGCAGACACAACAAGCTTAATTGGAAAAAGAGTCCATCTAGGAATTTCATAGGGATAGAGGAGAAGTCAATGCCTGATTTAAAACATCAAAGGACAGGAAGGCTCTTGTGAGGGACTAATGTAGCATGAGTCTTTAAACTGAAGCCTATGCTCAATTACCACTTTGAAAATTTTAGGACCCTTAACAATTATACTAAATCTACTCTGCTTGTGCTACCTAAATGGAAAAAAAACAACTAAGCCTAAATAGAAGTATCTGTAAACAACATGTTTGGTAAAATGTTGAAGTCCAATGTTGAGAAATAACTGCAGGAAAAAAAATCTTTTAGAAATGCAAATCAAAACAACATTGAGATACCACCTCACTCCAGTTAGAATGGCTAAAATCAAGAGTTCTAATAACAACAGATGCTGGAGGGGATGTGGACAGAAGGGAACTTTACTGCATTGTTGGTGGGAGTGTAAACTAGTTCAACCACTTTGGAAAGTAGTATGGAGGTTCCTCAAAAGACTCCACAGAGAGCTCCCCTATGACCCAGCAATCCCATTTTTGGGCATTTACCCAAATGTTTACAAACAAGACCACACTAAAGCTACCAGCACGACTATGTTTATTGCAGCATTATTTACTATAGGTAAGATATGGAACCAACCCAGATGCCCTCAGTAGATGAATGGATCAAGAAAATGTGGTATATATACACAATGGAATTCTATGCCTCCATCAGAAAGAATGACATTGCCCCATTTGTTAGGAAATGGAAAGGCTTGGAAAAAATTATATTAAGTGAAGTAAGCCAGGCCCAAAGAAACATAGGTCCCATGGTTTCCCTTATTTGCAATATCTAGTATATGTCTGAGTCAAGCAGAAAAGGTCAGATAAGGTATGTTAGGGAAATGAACCCTAAGATATGTATTCAAATGTTTTTTTTTCTTTCATGCGATTGTTTCTAACACATTTATAAGATTATTTGTTGCTTTGTATGTTCCTCCCCCACAGTATAACCCCTGCTTTCACTATATTTGATGTCGGTATAATTTGTGGAGGGGAAGGGGAAAAACAAATCGTTTAAATAGGGATACAGGTGGACCCATTGCAACAATGAGATATACAAGTCGTTATGTCGAAAACAAACTTTACAACTTTCGTGGGGGGGGGGATGGACAGGGGGAGGGGAGAATGGGAAGGGATGGGAAGGGGAAACAAAGGAGGAAGCTACAATGCGTGATAAGAAATGTACTCATTATCTTTTGCCCATGTAATTGTAACTCCTCTGAACAGTATTTTCACAATAAAAAATAAATAAATTTAAAAAATCTTTTAAAAATACAACTTCTCATTGACAATGTTGATGATCGCTCATGAACTCCAGTGGAGATATATAATAAGATAAATTGTGGTTTCCAGGCTCAAAATATTATATCCAGTATCAAGGAGAAATTTCAACTTTCATATCTTAATATTTAAGCAAAACAGGGGTAGGGTTAATAGCAGTACTAGAAGACTTACCTAGCATATACAGATCCTGGATTCATTCTCCAGAATATAAGAAGAAAAACTGAAAACAATTCATAAAACTCTATCATCCATAGATGAATATCCTTCTCATATATCTGAGCAAAGTAAACTACACACCTTCTGGAAGCAATTCACTATTCTAGCTGCCATTAAGAATATGAGTGATTCATGGCATGGGACCAGTCAAAATGTCAACATTGCAGAAGTCTGGAAGAAGTTGATTCTAACTCTTATGGATGACTTTGAGGCATGCAGTACTTCAATGGAGAAAGTAATTGCAAATGTGAAAGTAGAAAAAGAATCAGAATTGAAATCATAGTATGAGGATGTGACTAAATTATTGTGATATGATAAAACTTTAATGAGAATTGCTTCTTATGGATGGCAGTATTTTCTGACAGAATATACTTCAGATACAAATGCCATAAGCATTGTTGAAATAAGAATAAACATAATAGGATACTACATCAAATTATTCAGTAAAGCAGCAGCAGAATTTTGAAAGCATTGACTCTAGTTTTGAAAGAAGCTCTGCCGGGGCTGGGAAGGTGGCTCAGTGGTAGAGCGCTTGCCTTGCATGCTCAAGGCCTTGGGTTTGATTCCTCAGCACCACATAAGCAAAAAGGAAAAAGCCAGAAGTGGCGCTGTGGCTCAAGTGGTAGAGCGCTAGCCTTGAGCTGAAGAGCTGAGGGACAGCGCCCAGGCCCAGAGTTCAGGCCCCATGACCGGCCGGACCACCCCACCCCACCCCCCCCAAAAAAAGAAGCTCTGCTATAGATAAAATGCTACCAAATAGTATCACCAGGGAAACAGAAATCCTTCATAAAATAAATGGCTAATCAATGCTCTAGACTTTCACCATTTCCTTATTTAAGAAATTACTACAATCATCTCAGCCTCAGCAACCATCACCCTATTTAGTCAGAAACCATCTTCATTGACCAAAACCATCCACTATGAAAAATTATGACAAATATTATGATTGTTAGAATTTCTGTATTAATTTTTACTAATTCAGAAATGTATATTATTTTCAAATAATATACATTCTAATTATGCTATTGCATACTCAATAGACTATAATATAAATATAACTTTTGTATATACTGGAAAACCAAACACCCTATGACTTCATTTATTTCTATAATTATTTTTCTTGCAGTGATCTGGACAAATAAGCAATTGAGATATGCCTGTACTTTTCATTGCAACCAACAGTCATTCAATTACCAAATGGGAATAGGACTGGGGATGAAGCCAGAGACATGGCTGGTAGCTGACAGGTAAGGTAGAAGCTATATTACTTAGCCACCTAATCATTCCCTAAGAATCCACTTTTCAAGGGGAAACAAAGGAGGAGGCTGCAATGCTTGATAAGAAATGTACTCATTATCTTGCCCATGTAATTGTAACCCCTCTGTACAATATTTTCACAATAATAAAAAAGAACTAAAAAAAAAGAATCCACTTTTCCCCTTCGTCTTAGCTATTTGATTTAGTTTTGCTAGCTTGAAGTGATTTTTTTTTTACTAGAGTTTCATGTACCTTAAATGATATGATGATCATGAAACCCCAAGATAGATCCAAAGGAAAGCAGAGCTGATTCCAAATTAAAATCTGGGTTATAAAACCAAGATATATTTGTTTTAAACTTCCCTTGTTTTAATAATGACTTTTGACAAGGCTTTAGCACAGGAATGCCTTTATTCATTAGTTTCTAAACTATTCCTTGAGCACTTATCTTGGTAAAGACATATTGAAAAATGCTGGAAAAATGTGCAGCGTTGGACACATTTTTCTGCTTGCTATGAGTATTGAGAAGATGTCATGCTTTCTTATTACTTAGCCATTCCACTCTTGGGAATTTATCCAATAGACCACAAAGAAGCCCACTCTAAAGCTACCAGATCATCCATGTTCATTGCAGCATTGTTTACCATAGCCAAGATATGGAATTAACCCAGATGCCCCTCAGCAGAGGAATGGATCAAGAGAATGTGAGATATATATATATATATCACACACACACACACACACACACACACACACACACACACACACACACACAAAATGGAATTCTGTGCTTCCATCACAAGGAAAGATATTGTGCCATTTGTAAAGAAATGGAAAGACTTGAAAAAAAAATATACTAAGTGAAGTAAGCCAGGCCGGAAGAAACATAGGTTGCATGGTTTCCTTCCTTTGTTGTAACTAGAAAGTAAGTAGCTATAAATCTACAAGTAAACACACTGGATTGTAAAAGACAAAAGATAGATACACTGGTACCTGATAAATTATACAAGACTAGACATTCAGACAGTGAGTCCAAGAGAGGATATTCTTAGGAGAGGATCACAAAGGTTCAATAGCTATGGGCATATGCTCATACAAAATAATGATTATCAAAATGAACTCCAAGAAATGGAAACAAGAGGTTTTATGTTATTTTGCTTCTTGCTTTCCTCCTCTGTTGTGGTTTCTGATTGCTGTACATTTTCTCTTGCATGTAAGTTTATCTGTTTTGGGAAAGGTAAGAGGGAGCACAGAAATGGCGGGACAAAGGACAAACAAACGCAGCAGTGGTACTCACTAGACACTACGTTTAAAATGAAGTAGATAACTTGTGGTGGGCATGGAAGAGAAAAAGTGGGAGAGAGCAAGGAAAGGGGTGATGTTGTCCAAAGGGAAATGCACACTTTACCTGACTTATGTAACTGAAATCCCTCCATATGTCCCCTTTACAACAACAACAAAATAAATATCAATAGGAAAAGCCCAGGAAAGGAGTCCAAGAGAAATATGTTTTCCTCCATGTCTGACATGGGAATAGAGAAGAACCAGTCATCTATTGAGAGCATGAAGAAAGACACCTATGAAGTCTTGCACAAAAGAAAGACTTGGTATTTTGAAATCTGATGAGCTCAAATTAACCATGTAGGATAAGAAAAAAAGTTAAAATGAAATTAAACACACACACACACACACACACACACACACACACACACACACACACAGAATGCTTTGATATCAATGGTATGCATTTTGGGCTTCATCTAAGCCTTGAAACATCATGAGTAAAAATATTAACTGTAAATGCCAGAAGATTAACGATATCCTCTTCATGTACATCTTGGGGATGTTGTATAAGGCCTGAATTTATATGCAGGAAACTGGGAATTAATATTAATAAAAGAATCATTGAGTATATCCTCAGAAAGGCCACTATAGTACCTGTCAAATCCTCGACTAAGTCAGATGGATCAAGTTTCATGATCTTCAAAACTTTTGAGTACTTTAGAAAAATTCAAAACAAATGCTTCCCCTTGGGGCATGTCCATGATGCCACTAGTGTTTTCAGCTTAAGAAAGACAAATAAATTAGTTTGGTGGTGAAAACATCACTCCAACGGGACTTACTGAGCTTCAGCTGTCAGATGATAGATAGCGCCTCAGTTATGTTATGTAACTGTTCACTTAACTACTGTGAATCATAGGCGATTTTACAGAAATTTGCCAATATTATAGTTGTCACTTCAGAAATAAAATGCTTGTTCATTTAAATACTTCTTAAAATTTACTAGCTACATTAGTTGGGGAATGGTAAACAATTTCGCTCAGACTTCGTTGTAAAAGTAAAGATAGTGTCAGTTCTAAGCAATGAATTTGTTCTCAGGATCAATAGAGATAATAGTTATTGAACACTATGTCTAGGACACAGCAAATACTGAGAAGTGTTAGTTACTTATTATTACTTGTATTTATTGTTAATCTATATGATAGGTAGAAATTTCAATGCACTCAGAGCAGGAGAATATTGAAAAACCATAGGCAGTCTTGCCAGTAACCACTATGTATATCATAGTAGGACATGGGGTTTGAGGTGGTAGCATGATAATTAAGGCATATCCTGCCATGAGAACCTAGAAACCTAAAATCCAAGGTTCAAATGTAGTTGAAAAGAAACAGAAAAACATCTCAAATATTAGAAATCAAGAGGGTGAAATACTGAAGGGTTAATGTGGGTATTCTAGTTGGACTTAGTTTTTAAAGAGCTGTTAGGTCTGAGGTAGGAAATTTGTGTCTATGGAAGAATTAGATGTTCAAAATACACTCTGGATGATATCAGACAATCTATGTCTAGTTTAATTGCTGCCACTATTGATTCTGAGCAAATTATGTATCATTTGATGATTTGTTTTTCTCATTATTAAAAAAGTATATCTGGTTTACCTACTACACAGCATTAGAGGCGTGATTAAATCTGGTAATGGATAAGAATGTACTTGAAAAATTCAAAAGCTTTTTACTGAATTATTAATAAATCTATTCAGCAATAATAATTGAATCTTTATCTTGTTCCTGGGATTGTATTACAATGATAAAAACAATATTCTATTGCTTTAAGACACTATCACAGAATCAAATGTCAACAATCAAATAGAATTAATACATAATACATAAAAATATAATGAGATACAGCCTTCACAAAGATGTGACTAAGGTTCAAAACAACTCAACAAGTCAGCTTAGAAGAATTAAGGAGGACATCATAGAGGTGATAAAAATGAGTTTATATTAGATAGATGACTGAAAGCTTTTTTAGGTGGATAGGGGAGGGAAGGATGGCCCCAAGGCAAAGGGTAGAATGTATAAAACACAATGGTATCTTCCTGAGTTGAATTGGATATAAAATGTTGCAAGTAAATCAAGCCAAAGGCTGCTTGAGGTCTTACATTCTTTGGCAGTTTCATCATAGTCTCTTCAGTCTCTGGATGTTGGGAAATGATCCTGGAATCGTTCTTCCTCTTGGCCTGGTGCTATGATTCTTGACTATGTCATACTTGGCCTTGCACCTGCAGACATCACTGTCTCCCGTAGAAAACAGGGAGGATGCTTTCTGCTATGGTTTCCACGACACACAGTTTCTATGTTCATCAAGGTGGCCCTTCTGCATTGGGCTAATGATATTAACTGAGCAACAACACAAAGGCTGATTGCATCATTTCTGCCCCACAGCGGAACAGAAGGTTTCAGTTTCCACTGCCTTCTAGGCTACTTAACTCTCCCAAGCAGATGAGGAAGCCCAACTGTTAGGATCATTTTGTGGATGTAAGACATCTGGATATGACTTCATGACATCTGGCATTGCTTGATTCATACAGAACCCAGATCTTCAGTTTCAACTTCCCCGAGTTCACCATGTGACAGTTTAAGAAACAGCCACTCACTGTGACAGCACCTAAATGCCCAAGCAAGGTAAAATAAGAAGCCTACATTCTGTGGAAATAAATATATAAAGGAGTATATGCAGAATGTGTTTGATATGGAAAAATCTGACCAATTCAATGCATGTCCTATAATTTTAAATCCTCTCTCAAAATGATTTCACATAAAGTACTTTCTATAGTAGAGAGAGTAAAAAGGGAGATTTTCCGGTTTCTATTTC
The DNA here is from genome assembly GCF_019054845.1 of Dipodomys spectabilis. NCBI lineage: Eukaryota > Metazoa > Chordata > Mammalia > Rodentia > Heteromyidae > Dipodomys > Dipodomys spectabilis. Next base: position 21,257,091 of record NW_024870775.1, read on the forward strand.
ATTTAACAGCCATTTATTGAGTACCTGCTGTGTGCTAACCATCCTGCTGCACCATGAGAAGAGAGATAAATGTCTTTTTTTCTAGGGAGGGAAGACTCAGGTGAACATATCATTACAATTACATGAATTAAGTTAAAATTACATTAAGAAGCCATGCTACATGTAGGCATTATTTCCTTTGGGAAACCACTGTATGAAGCTGTTTGCAAGGTGCCAGTGGTGCCCAGTCTGGGATCTCTTTCCCTCAATAATCCTCAATCAGAAAATGTATGTCACTTAGAAAAGACAACGAGTGAAGTCTTGAGACTTCCTCCCTAAACATGTGAGTTTGGTTCTTACCACATGGCTATCTAAGGTGGGAAATCATATCATTTTGATAGTCCTCATCAACTCAACAGCTAGAGATAAGACAGAGGATGTTGTGAAGTGAAGTGAAAGAGGGAAAGGAGGGAAGAGAGTGATTAAGGGAGGAGGAGTAAGAGAAGGAGGAATTAGAGGAAAAGGAGGAGAGACCTTTTATCAAGTGTGCCTACAGCCCCACTTTAAAACTGATTTCTCATCTATTAGAACTACAGTTCTTTAATTTATATTTGAATGTGGAATACTGTAATCATCCCATCATGTAATACCAAAATAGTGGAGTTGAGGAGAGATAGAAACAAGAGTCTAACTTTTCTTTTTAAAGAAATTTGGGTTCATATGAAATCTATCTTTCAATATTGCATATAAAGATAAGAATATCAAAGATAGCACTTTGTAAAACTGGTACAATTACTTTTAAAAAGTTATGGGAGGAGCATTGTTGTCAATAAACCTATGTTTGAAATAAGAAATGTCTGCTAATAAAATATGGAAATAAATCAAATGGAATATTATATGCATGAGCAAAAGAATTAATGATATATTACTGTATTTATTGGCATGATACTCTTCCTATCACAATGTAAACTGATGGGAAATGGACACAAAATGTATGAAATATAGTTTTATTCATTTATGGTACAGAAAGCTAAACTGAAATATGTTATTTAGGAATATTCGGTAAATAAAAAGAAAGGCAAAAAAGTCACCATCAGAAAAGGTAAGATGTAGTTATTTATAGAAGAGCTTGAGTGTTTTGAGATCAGGCAATAAAACAGGGAATTTTGGAGTACTAATATGATTTGAATTTACTACATGGGTCATGATTACATGGGTGTTCATATTATAGTGATTTGCAGAACTACAATTATGTATGTATGTATGTATTATTAACTATGTATGTATACATGTGATATATTTCAGAGTACTAAGCATTTCAACCAAAACAATGTATTATAACCTAACCTAATAGATTTAGCACAGGGTTTTAAAGAAATATTTAATCTGTAAAATCTGTCATGGAAACTTTACCACAAAAATTGATTATAGAAAAACAAAATCTTGTGTATTATTTCAATAGATGAAGAAAATAAGTCTCCAAATCTCTATAGCCATATATAATTGTTTACAAATACTAGAAATATAGGAACCTTGGTGAGCATATGAGTCAAAAAGTTGCAGTAAACATACTCCGCTTTCCCTTTAAGAACAAAAGGAAGATAACTGGCACTCATGCTTGTCACAACAGCTTAATATTTTGTCTAACTCTATAGACAGAAAGCAAAATGACTAAAAGAAAAGAAATAGAGCAGATAAAACTTTCATTTTTAGCAGATGATATGAACATGTATTAAAGTTAGTGTAATCTAATAGTGTAATTTTTTTGTTTTGTTTTCTTGTTGGACACAGATTGACTTACAAAAACAAGTAGAATTTATTTTTCCATCAACATTAGCCAAAATGGAAATGTAATTTCAACAGTGAAAAAAAGGGTCACATAGTTTCTATGGATTTTAACTTAACAATGAATGCCAAAGACTTCAACAGAGAAATATTTTTATCTCTAACAAAGAGCATAACAGACTTTTGAAAGATTAAAAAAAGTAGGATACTCTGTGCTTATGTTTGGGATGACTAAGTAATACCAAGTTCAATTCTTTGAAAATTAATAGATGAATTCAATGTAATCAAAAGCAAACTTGCAAATGGATGACTTTTTGAACTCAGCACAATCATTTTAAAAGGTATATGGGAGAATACAAACAGACAGCTAATTCTTGTTTGAAAAAGAACTGAGTGTAGGTTTGCTTTCTCAGATGAGAAGATGAAAGGGGTGATTTTAGTTCAGAAACATCCAAATTAGACAATGAAACAAAAACAGTGAGCTTACCAATCTAAGGAAGTCAAGAATTGAAAATTGGCCTAGAAAAATCAATGAGAAATTAGTGGGCTGGATCATATGTGTGAGTTTAATACAATTGATTCACAGTATGAAGGAAAATGAAGCTGGATTCTTACAGAAACATAAAGCATACTCTTTTCATAATGGCAAAATTTATACTATGATTAGGCTGTACAGGAAAATACTTTAAAGTATTTTAGTGGATAAGGCTTACTTGATTCTTAATATAATCTGATTGAGTTAATTATTGTTATTATATCCATTGGATAAACAAAGATACAGGTGTAGAGAGGGTCAGGGTTTCAAGTTCTCCACATTAGTGAGCGAAGGAGTCACTGATGTGAAACCAAACAGTATGATTCCACTTGTCTTGGAATTACTGAGCTATGAAGGTACAGGTAGAGGTAAGCTTTTGTGATGGAAATATGAGGAAGGACCTCTTAAAAAGAACTCAAAACCAAAATTAAGAAAAAAAGAATTTTGCAAACTATAAATTAAATGATTTTTTTCAATGTTGATTAAATGATTAAAAAGTTCACATTTGGATGACAGACTTGAAAAAATGTTTGAAATGGGAATGATTTTCATAGGAAAATTATTAAGCAATTCTTTCTCATCAATAAGAAAAAACATAGCAACCCAGTTGAAAAAAAAAATCAAAATGTGAAGTAGTTCAATAAATGGAAGGGAGAGCCCCTCCCTTTACTCCAATAATCTCCCAGAAAACTAGTTAGAGAAAGAGAAATTTAAAATACTGACATCAGTTTTAATTCATTTAATGACAAAAATTAAAATCTGAATCATATCACAGTTGGCAATGATTCAGGAGCTCCCATTACATTCTTCAGATATTATAAATGGACAGCCATTCTTCAAAACAATCTGGCAGTACTTGGGTGAATACAGAATGTGCACAAATTATGACCACCAATGCCAGTCTTGGGCATCTCTTCCAAAAGGAATTCTCTCTCTTTAATAAGAAAGAGTTCAGATACATTGTTTTTCACTAGTAGGTTGTTTGTGTTAATGCCATAGCATGTTACAAATCAGAATGGATGGATAAGATACAGATGGCATTTAAAGTTTATCTAAGTGAAAATAATAAGAAACAGAATGAGTTTGGTATGTTTTTCAAAAAGATGTGCAAAAGAAATATATTGGAATGATTATGGTTGCAGAGAGAAATTTGGAATGGAAAGATTAATTGGATGAATGGATGGATTAATTCAACCAATATTAATGGTGCATCATTGATACAGTCATACCATTATTCTTACATTCATGAAAGTGAGACAAAAGTCATTAAAAATATGGACCAAGACTTTATGGACTTTATATTTTAAGAAGAAACATATTAAACTACTACTAACAACATTGCCTTTTAAATTATTATTTTGATCAATGCTACAAGAGATGGGAGCATAGTATATTGGGAGCATGATGAGGAATATGAAAAAATAGAATGCTAGTAGACAAATAGAACCAATTAAAATGTGTAATACACTAAATAAAGGTGTGTAAGGTAGAGAAATTAGACTCAGAATCAGTTGTCTGTCTGCCAGCTTCAAAACTAAGGGGTTCATAGAGTTGCCATAGTTCAGTTTTTAATTGCAAATGTCTAGACTCTTGAGGATACTTCTGAAAGGAGTATCTTGCGCTTTTGCAAGATCAGAAAGACTATTTTTAGGATGGCACCTGTTGCCATTCCTCTATTAGACAATCTGGATTGACTATGTTCACGTTTTTCACATCTATTTTTTCATATGTTTTGTTCATATTTCTTAGGTTTTTTTTTGGTCCCTTGCGACTTGATATCATATATGAAAAGAATTAAAGTCATGCTTTGGAATGGGGGATACAAGGTGTAAAGAGTAGTTGGCACATTGCAATCTACTAAATGAGGCTCAGATAATAAAATGGTCCTGACTTTTGAGGACTAAAAGCTATTCTGTCTTTCCTTCTCAGACTGTATTGCTACAGATTACAGAAATATCCACCAATTCGCAAGGCACTGTCCATGTAGTTATTTAGAGCTGACTTTGAATGACATTCATTTGAATCTACTGAGGACATAATCTTTTTCTTTTTTTTCTCTCATATTTATAGTTGTGGAAACCTTAGAATACAGATTTCTGAAAAGCTGAAAATCTGAATCCTGCAATACAGTCAGACTTGTCATTCATTTTTTGTTTATTATGTTTTAAATGTCAAAAAATAGTTCAGTCGCTTATGTACAAGTACATATTGACAAACCTAAGGTTTTTCCATTAAAAGGAATTGATATTATTATCAGCTTTCCCAGCTGATGAAAATATTCTGAAATAGTGAAAGGTTTTCAGAAGTATTCCAAAAGGACTGAAGAATATATCTAGCACACATTAGTATCATGATATAAAGTCTACTGGACAGTAATAGTAGATTTACCGAAATTTTATCAACATTCTCAAGGATATTAAAATTATCTTAGAAAGTTCTCCATGGACAGATTTGAGGGTCATTCCTATCCTTAAAGAAAAGGACTCTTTTTTCCATTAGAGAAATGATTCTGACATTCAATTACAAAAAGAATGAACAACATGATTATAAATACATGTAGCACAGCTCCTATTGTGAGTAAGAGGGGTTAAACCTTTCAGGGATAATTTCTGTGCTTCCAGCTATTTTTCAAAGCGGTCTCTGGGGACTCATAGTATAGATTTATGAATCATATAGGTCAAAGGGTGGTTCCAAACAGGAAATAAAAGAGAACAGGAACCTAAAACACAAGCATTTTCCAAGCCAAAAATTCCATTGTATAGATTTGTATGGAGATAATGAGTATAAAATGGACAGGGAAGGCAACCTCATCATCATGGGGCTGAGCCTCCTAGGAACAGATGTGATATTACCCCCGTAGTCTTTGAGTAGCATGGAGGGATTTCATGTCTCCAGTACTTGCTAATAAAATTTCCCAGGCTCTCCTTGTTCTTTTTTTTTTTTTGAGAGCTCAATGATCTCAACTGTGCTCATTTAATATCTGAGTTACTTCTTACCTAAGTCAGTTGATACAAACACACTTTGCTAAATGAGATAATATATGCAACTATACTTAGCACAACTATTTAGCTTCTAATTACTTGTAACTCTAGAAAGTAGAATCTTTTTATTTTTGCTAGGAATAAACAAAATTAAGAAATAATGTTGAAATCATTTGTGCTTTATTTTTTCGGAAAATTTCTCCATTGCTTTGCTGTAAACTGGGATTATTTAATCTCATAAGAGTAAAAGTATATTAAATGTCTTAATATAAACAATATAGATATCAAAGAAGAAAAGAGATCAAAGTGAATGACATAGAAAACTAGAGAAATTCATAATGAAAATTGACCCACTAAATTTAGTAGTTTCACATTGTGAAAAGGATGTGAGGTTTAAAGGACAGAATACTACTGAAAACTTATTAAATTCCACACATGATCTGGTTGACTTAGCATTGAATGGTGTTTGACTTAAGGGCATATGTCCCAATGATTCATTATTGAAATTAGATGAATTTCTCTTACTAGGTTTGGCCCATGTACCACATATTGCTTGGCTTTAGAGAATAAACTATATAGCTTTTAAGTGTTTGTTCCTTTTTCTTTAGCAGCTGCTTATATGAAATCATTCTCTCTGTTGTCCTTGTTAAATTGAACTTTTAACAGCAATTCCACCCTGAAATCCGTATTTTAATAATTGTACCTGGATTCCTACATTTATATTTGTTTTTGTTTTATTTTTGCCAGTCCTGGGCTTTAACTCAGGGTCTGGGCTAAGGCTAGCACTCTACCACCTGAACCACAGTGCCACTTCTGGCTTTTTCTATTTATGTGGTACTGAGGAACTAAACCCAGGGCTTCATGCATGCTGGGCAAGCACTCTAGTACTAAGCCACCTTCCCAGCAAGGGTCCCTACATTTGTAGCATAGCATTCAAATGTGACATTTAAGTGTGATTTTTTACTTTTTATTTTTAAGAGAATGAAATACTACCCACAGGGGAATCATCAAACCAACCAACAAGCAAAACAAGTACAATGAAATACAAAACAAAATGTAAACACAAATTTCTAAGACTATCTTTAACATCAATTTATTTTTAAAGTTCCTTGAGCAAACATTTCTAAGGTAATCTCTGTTCACCAATCTAGTTCTCTGACATGATGTAGAGAAATTTGATATTATCTTCTGCCTTTAGGTTAATGTTTTGCCATTGCAACTATCACTAATCATATTATTACTAAGAAGATGAGAAACCATCACAGTGTTCAATACTGATAAGAACAGACTATATTCATTTTCTTAATTTCATCTATGAAATCTGTAAAAGCTATATATTATCATTGAGCTTTCTTACATGAAAGAGATTCACAGAAATAAAGTCACACTATTAAAATGTTTCAAACACAGCTCCAATGATTCAAAAATATTTTACAATTCCAAATGAAGATCTTTCACTGTAAATATGCTTTAAATAATGATATGCTTCTAAGAATTCATTATATGTGTTTTCTCCTTCATAGAGAACCTCTGTTAAAATTACAAGTAAGAATTTTACAAGGTCCAATGTTTAAACACTAATTGTAATGCCATGATCATAATGAAACAGCATAATTAAAATGCAATTGTTTTTATTAAGATAAAAGTATTAATTTAAGTGTATATGGTCAAAATTTTACAAATCTTAAACTACAGTTAGCAGTAGGTCATAAAATGTATCTTCAGAGGAAATATAAAGAGTGGGAATATATATCTATATATATATATTTCTTAAAATGAAATTAATATGTCAGGTTCCAGTGGTTCATTACTGTAATCTTAGCTACTTGAGAGTCTATGAACGGTTCAAGGCCACCTGTGTAGAAAAGCTCATGAGACACCTTCCTTACCAATAGCTGAGTGTAGTAGCACATGGCTGTCTGTCATCTCAAGCCATGGAGGAGGCTGACACCAGATGAGCATGATTCCAGGCTATCCTGGGAAGCAACATCCCTGAGACTTGGTCTCTTTAGAAGGGAAGCTAGATTCAGTAGTGAATATCTGTGATCCCAGCAATGATGGGAAATCTTAAGTATTTGTATTGTAGCTCAGATGATACTGGGCAGGGATCAAGACCACTATTAAAAAATAACCAATGAGAAATGGGCCTAGCAAGCTGAAAAACAAAAACAAAAACACCTTTACAATAATAATGTTTAAAAAAAGAAAAATAGAAAATTAAAAAGGATTCATCTTACAGATACAATAAGAGGAAAGAAAAATTTAAAAAGTGAAAGTACAAAGAATAGTTAATAAGAACTTCCAAGTTTGTTGGTTATGCTTTCTCTCCAAATCTGTCAGTCTAAGAAAATTTTCAAGTTATTTGAAATTTCACACAAAATGATAAAGTACTATGCTGATGGAAAGTGAAACCTAAATTATGAGCTATTCTGAGACATACAATAAATTCTTTGGGATGAAAAGACTTCTAGAAGCACACTTAAGCAAGCAGTGGTAAAATTCATCTTTCCTCTGACTTCTCAGGCACATTAGGGTAATTCCAGAAATAAATTCCTGAGTGGGCAAGTTGACCTCACTTCTGCTGTGGAAGTTGTCTGCAAGGTGAAGTAGCTAGGTTCCTTCTCATTAGTCTTAGTACTTTCTTTAATGGTCCTGTATTTATGATGTCATTTGGGGACATTATCTATGGTAAGAATGTGCATCTTAAAATCATTATTTTACAAAAGCTTGGCTGCCAGGATTATATGTTACATAAAATCTCTTGAATTCTTTTAACATGGATTCTTTGATCTTTTCTGAGGTACACTAAGTCACTTATTTGATAGTTTTTGTATTTTCAACATTATTTACTATAGCATTATTTTATCTGGGTTTATTGAATGTAGCTTGGTGGTAGAGTGCTTGCCTAGCATGCATGAAGCCCTAGGTTTGATTCTTCAGTAACACATAGTAGAAAAAGCCGGAAGTCGCACTGTGGCTCAAGTGGTAAAATACTAGCCTTGACTAAAAGAAGCTCAGGGACAATGCCCAGGCCCTTAGTGCAAGCCCAGGACAAACGAAAATAATTGAGTCAAGTCTGATATTTACTTTTAACCCATTCAATTCTAACCTTACTGAAGGCTCAATAGACTAGAAGAAAAAGACAACTCCCTCTCTTTCCTCTTCCCCCAAAACAAACTTCTCCCACACAAAAAGAAATTTTTTTCCTCCAGTAATCAGTAAATAGTGAACCTGAGCCTATTTACCTGAAAAAAGATTAGGTTTGGAATGGATTTTAATTAGACATTTAAAAGTTATCAAAAGGATATCTTATATTTAGTAAGCATACATATACATATATATATACTATTTCTGATAAATATGTCTTGGTAGCAGTGATAATTGAATGTTTATTTTATATATTTTTAGACTATGTCTTACAGTGAAATGACAATTGAATAATTAGACTGACACTCAAACTCTAATAGATAATTGAGAAATGGCCAAGAACATGGGTTGGTATCATAGGTTATAAAGGGAAATATGATTGGTTAGTATTCATATTGAAGTGACTGATATGTTTTAAGTTCTGGGTTTATTTATAACTATCTAATAATCTAACAAGTATAGCATGATTGAATGACTTGCTCAAGATTAGTGAGGTTAGGCGGTAAAGTCTGGCTCTAGTGTCTGTCTTCTAAACCATTGTATTAAAAGTCTTTTGAAAATAGTTCCTAGAGGTTACCTGTATTTGGTTAAATTTCCTGTCTTTCAACAATTACTTAGTGTATCTATAATCTGAGGTTAATAATACTGTTGAGTGCCTCTTTTAAATAAAACACTGGTTAGAATATCTAACTGTGAAAATTTTATAAACGTTTCCCCCCTCTCTTCAATTAGTCTAAAGATAAATTTTGCTCTGTTCTTTTTTTTTATTATTTCTTCTGCTTGAATGCCTCATTAAATATTAGTTGTCACATTTTTTATGGTGGCTGATCTAACATGGAAATCTACAATTTTTAAATGACAGTATATATGGGGAAGATTTCTTCCCAATGCTGTTGTACGAAGACCAGAGAACAGGACTATCCTCTCTAAAGTCAGCGCTGCATATTTACCTGGATTTAGAATTGTGTGTTAGGCTGTTTCATTTTTTTGCTACAGATCTCTCCCTTCCAACTTTCTATGAATTCTCTAGAAGAGATCCTTACATGATTAGGTTTTGGTAATCTATGCCCATACGTTGGTTGTCTTTTTAGTTTAAAAATTGATATTGTTTTTATTTCTGAAAAAGATATGGAATCACTGCAAAAGAGTTAATAACTATCAAGCACAGCCAGGTGCCAGTGCTCATTGTCAGCATTCCTAAGAGGTGGACATCTTTGCCAGGTCCTTTATCAACCAATGGCAGAAGGAAGTGTTGAGTGCGCATCATCTCAGATGCATGGAAGGCTGAGATGGAGGGGATCACTGATCCAGGCCAGTTGGGCCAAAATATCCTCTTGACTTTATCTCAATAGAGATAATAGAAAGAGTTTGTGTGGTGGTTCACTTATACTTCCTAGAGCAGAAAGCATAAATAAGAGGACCATGGCCTATGCAAGTCCAGGCATACAGGTAAGATACTATTAAAAAAAAAATAAACCCAACAAATGCTTGATAAGAAATGTACTCATTACCTTGTTCATGTAATTGTAACCCCTCTGTACAGTATTTTCACAATAAAAAACTTATTTAAAAAAAGGACTGGACATATAACTCAAGTGCATTCATACCCCAGTATTTTTTTTAAAAAAGCAAAACAAACAAACCAAAAAAACCCAAACCAAAAATCAAAACAAACAACAAAACCCCTAATACAAAATACAACACTTAACTCCCAGGTGTGAACGAGGGCCCTGGGATCAATCTCCAGCACTGGAAACAAATGAACTAGATTTATATAAGTGTATATATGTTGTGTACTTTTTCAGTTGTTTTATGGAATGCCTAATGAACAATTTAGTATCCTCTATTTCATTTACTATTTTATCATATAAAGCATGAAACATATGTTTACCATATAAAACATATGAACATATAAAAGGCCTGTTGTACATATGTAGTACTGATGGATTTGGCTAATGCTGCAGAGGTATGGGACAAAAATGATCACATTTCAAAGAATGAAATGACAAGGTTTTGAGGAGAAATAAATAGTGTGTGAAGGAGATGAAAAAGACTTTTAACCCAATGGATTGCTACTCAACAACAGAAAGAAATGAACTTCTGATTGATAAAAAAAAAAAAGAAGAATGATGTTTATATTCTTCAAGATAAAAGAGTTGAAAAATTGTCAAAGAAGGTAACAAACTCTAGTTACAGTACCATAAATACTGAACTGATCATGTCTAAAAGCAAAGGTGAGAGACATCAGAGATGGTCCAAGATGAAAGGTTTAGTTGGGAATTTTCAGTTTGTCACCAACAGCTAAAGCTGAACAACTGAACAGTCCTTATAAAGAGTACTTGAGAGAATTCCAACAAATGGAAGGTTGCATATAGAGGAGGGTTGACATTGTAGATGACTTTCCAGAACAGTGGGTAGGCGGGAAACATCCAAGACTGAAAAGTGGTCAGGAGGGCTCAATTGGAGTCAATGTAAAAATCAAATATGTCACCTTTGTCTCTTTTCCGGCCCAAAAGAAAGATGGTTATTAATGTTGAGCAAATAAATCAGAAATCAGACTGCAAGTAGTTAGATATTTAAATGAAATGATTAACCTATCATTAGCCTCACATAGTTATATTCAAGGTGAGAATAAAGAAATATTGAGACCAATTATTATTATTTTCTAATCTCTTATTGACTGTTGCAATAATATCTATTAGAGCTTATTTGCTTTAAAAAAACTTTAAGAAATGCTAGCTTTTACATAAAAATTATGAATAATAGGGTTAACCATTGTTCCTCATTGGGGGTCAGATAATAAAATGCTTAATGAGTATATTTGTTGATATGATCTGAAATGTTATGCTACGGGAGATAAAAGCAAGTTGTAGTCCTTCCTCTTGTTGATGGGTTTTATTTAAAAAAAAAAAAAAGAATTTCATTGTATTCATTTACATAGAAATTGCTTAACAGTGTAATCTATCCATTTTCATTAACATTACAAAAATTGTTTTATAGGCTCTCTCCCCCAACATGTTGTTTTATGGAAAGAATTAAAGTTTGCTCTTTGTGTCTTTTATTGTAAAGTTTGGTTTTCATTTGTTTGTTTGCCTGGCTCTAATTGGAAATTGAATGTGCCTTTCTCTTGAAGACAAGAGTACACCACTTTTTTTTTCTTTCTTACACAGAATTGTTCCAAGAAGTGAAGTCAGTCCCTTGGGGTATCAATTTAGAAGAAACTTGGCAGGAATTAATGGAAATTACTGCATTGAGACTGAAACTTGGAAAGATGGATCTAGTTTCTCCTTCAGCATAAGAATATTTATACAAGTTCTTTTAATAATATTGGGTTGGATTTCATAATCAATATTAGTAGATGCTGGATTTCAGCTACTTATGTCCACATCTCTTCTGGTATAAAATCTGGTGATTAAGTCATATGCTTTGATTCTAAGGGGTTGTAGAAGGAATGGTCAATATCTAAAATGAACAACAAAAAGCTCAGTGTTGAAAGAATTAGAAGTGACTCTCATGTTTATGTTTTTGTTTTATGCTTAAAGGACAAATGAAATTCTCATGAGAACGGAGAGACATGCTGCCCCAAACATGGATCCCTGAAAGGAAAAAAAAATCAGAAAGTATTTGAAGGCCCTATTTATGTGAAGAAAAACACAATTTATATAAAAGTGAAATCAAATTGTCAATATAATTTTATTTCAAGATTTTCAGTTTCATTACTCAGTCAATTCCTTGTATAGACCTGAAAATAAATTGCAATATAAACTTCCTACTTGACATCTCATTCCTTGAGAATTTGGGAAACCATGGATAAGTCTTTCCCTATTTTTTTAAAAAGGTATTTGTTAAACAGTCGTAACAGTGACCCAGAGTTAAGAAAACACGTTCATGTGTTTCTACCTATAGGAAGAGGAGAACTTGACATAGAGAATTGCTAGTCAAATTCAGTGGACATGTGGTTTCAAAGACTTGATAAGGGAGAAAACAGTGAAATCACATTGAATAAAGGCACACTTTAGGAATAGGCCATGTTAGATGATTCTACTTTCAGTCAGATATAGTGACATGTTATCCAAGATACAGGTCATAGGTTGATCTGCTCCTGGTTACACTTAAAATATAATTTACAGAGAGCAGTGACCTTGAACTTATCAACAATAATAATGCTTAGCACCTAGAAATGCTTAGTAAATATTTGCATGAATGCAAGGCCGAAAGCCACTTCATTGCCAATTAGTTTTAACTAGTCATGTTTACTGAGCACTTCTTTGATGCTAAGTAGCAGTTAGCCATGAGTGATAGGAAAATGCAAAGAAATCTTACAAAGGCTCTGGGAGGTAAACTACTGTAATTAAAGCTTTCTGACTCACAGGTAACTGCATCTTGTCCCTGGAATGAGGGACAGGAATTTCTCAAAGGCAATTTCAAAAAGTACGAAGACTCCATAGGCTATGCTGTTGTTTATACCCTACATACAACTTACACTTAGAAAATTGAAATGTGATTGCAACAGATCTTGAATATGCTTTTGCTGCTGTGAATTCACTGAAAACAAGAAAAAAGCTTGGCATCCTTACCTCCATTTTGTATTTATTTTTTGGTTTAAGCCAGTCTTTCCACAGTCACTTTACAGTCATCATGGATTCCAGGACAGGACTGATCAATAAAATTTTTATGACAAGGAATTACCCTTAAAGAACAACAGAACCTCACAGAATAGGTCATCCTCAATAGTGAGGAGGAGCCAGAAGAATAATCTCATAGGAAACAGATTATTCCCCTCAAGTGATGACACAATAACAACCTCCCTAGAACCTGGCAGAACCAGAACTAAGATAATGACCAGACAGGCTACACCTATCATTTGGACTCATACAATACTCTCATACCTTTGCCCCCTGCGTCTATTCTTCCTCTAGTTAAATCTAATGCTCATGTCTGCACCTGACACCTCCTGCTCCCCCTCTTACCTTCCCAATATGGCTGAGGTAAACCAAAGTGCCATCTTCCTGTAGCAATATAGCACATAATAATCTTTCTCTGCCATATTTCTGTCCTAGCAAACTCTTTTCTATCACTTTCACTGTGTTTTGGATCTTGCCTGAATTGTCCCAACGACTGGACACAAAGACTGAGGTCTATAGCTACACCAAGTTTTTGGTTATACGTAGCACCAGTGGTCCTCAGTCCTATGTTGAGGAACATTGTGCTACAACATTCTTAGTTCCTTCATGTAGGAATTTGTTGAAAAGCACAACTGAATGCAGGTTTAAATTTAGATGAGTCCACAGAATGGATAGGAAAAACTATTTCTTTAACACTTGTTCTAAATGCTTGCTAGGGTGATATTAATTAGAAGCTACTTTTTACTTGTCCATCAGATAAACAGTATTTTTAAATACCTAATTATACATTTTCTGGTTTGTGGTAAAGGTTTTGGAACTCTGCCTATATGTCTTAATTCAGAGAAATAATTAAGTATATTAATCAATGCCTAGTTTGTTTTAACAAATTAGTAATGAGGTGGGAGTGAATATTGTATTTTAAGGCTACTTCTAAAAAGGGTATTTGTAATAATTACCTAGGCTTGTGTTATTCAGAATGGCAGGATAAAGTCATAAAGAATGTTTTAGAAATAGAGGAAAGACTGGTGCATTAATTTACTTATTTATTCAGATGAGGTCTTACAGGCTGGGTTTTGAGCCCATTGTTTAGCCCAAGCTGGCCTTAAATAATGATCCTCCAGGGCACCAGGATTATATGTTTGTGCCACCATTCCAAGACTTGGGGACTATACTTATAGTTTACGTTATTCTACACTCAACTTTTACTTTCCACTAGTAAATAAATATGGGGTGACTTAAACTAGGAATCCGGTGTTTGATGATACTATTAAGATGTGTAAGTTTGCTGGTGGAAATCTTTCATTATCCAGATTGGTGATAGAAAGAAATGTTCTGAAATGTCAAGTGTCAACATATCAAACTATGAAAATAAAAAGAATATTGACCAAATACCTGTCTAAGAAAAGACTATTTCCTTTAACTTGTTGTCGTATCTATAATTGACAAGACAGAATGAGATTTACATCCAACAGCTTATTTACAATAACTAGCAGGGGTGCTCCAACCTGAATATAAGCAAATGACAAAGTTCCCATTGCAGTGAATGTGATGGGTGACTTGTGCTGGGAACATTGAGAGGAGTGACTCATTATTGCATCTTCTAAATCTTGAGAGCAAATGCTGTATTTTACGATGAGTTAAGAAAGTGTTAGGAATATATGGGATTCAGAGAGGTCTTGATTAAGGAAAGATAGGAAGGGAGTTCAATGAACAAGTTCATTAGGAACAGAGGCTCTTCCCTGTCTGAGTCTCTCTAGGGACCAACTTACCTTTTGTTTTAAAAATGTTTCTTTGCCCCTACAGGAATTGTACTAATTACCTGACTCGTGTAGCTGTAACCTTTGTACACTATTTTTACAATAAAAAACATTAAAAAAATGTTGCTTTACTTCACTGAAATTCTACCAGGTAAGATGCACTTGGAAGGAATGATGCAATCAGGGACAACACTAATGGCTTTTCACAGTGTGCTGTGGCTTAATTCTTTAAGTTCAATTGTCATGGAAATACATTTCTTCAATAATGTCAACAGGATGTATTGTGTCACTGATCGCAGACGTCTTTCTTTTTATGCATTTCTAATTAGCATATATAGGTACAAAGGAGTTTCACTGTATTTTTCCATACATTCATACATTCATACAATGCCCTTTGATCAGATTACCATCTCCCCCTCACTCTCTCTCTTTTCCCTCTCTTCCTTCTTAAAGTAACTTCAACAAGTCTGAGTCTCTCATTTTCATACATGCCCTTTGATCACACTTCACCCTCCTTTACCCTGAATTCTTTCACATGGTTTATTTAATAAAGTGATTTTTTAAAGAATCTAACAGGCTACTGAAATTGATAGGACAATTATTCAAATAAAGGAAGTAAATAGAACAGGGAATTTGAGAGTATAGAGTAATTAAATGGTCTGGTAGCTTGGGCATTTGAGACACACAGAATATGAGGAGTATCCTATTTATTGAAGAGCAGGAAAATATTTCTGTCACGAATGAAAAAGCAGAACAAACATGGTACTAAGAAGATACTGAAGATGAGTATAACTACTGTTTTAATTTTTTATTTTCATACCAGAGACGCAATGATGAAAGGCAAGGCCAAAAGTATGAAGGATTAAAGGTGAGTAAGATTTAGGAAAAATTTGGAGAAAGCTAAATTGTATAACACTCTGTGAAAAATTTAGATTGGTATCTTTTATACAGCCTAAAATACATTTGTTTGTTCTATTTCACTACTTGAAATTAAGCAAAAGAGAACACCTTACAGGGTTTAAGCAGTGCTGCAGGAGGGCGTGACAGAGAATAATTTTCAAATCTCCCCTAATGAGTTAAAGCAAGTAAGAGAGATGGAGGAGACACAAGGATAGAAAACTCTACTCACCCAAACAGGAGAATTTTATGAAAATTTTCATTTTATAAGTTGAAAATTTCCACATTTCTTTAACAAATAACTGCAAGTTGTTAAATGGAGACATGAAAACATATTGCAATGTTTTCCAAAGGGAAATCTGAATACAATAGTTAATAGATAATATTAAATAATTGTTATTTTTTTGGCTGTGAGAATGGCATTGTTATGTTAAACCATCCTTTGTGCGGGAGATACATATGGATGTAATTACAAAGTGATACAATGTTTGATCTGTATTACAAAGAGATCAAATTCTCCTTGCCATTCACAATATATTTTAAAAAATAAATATTGGCAATAAACTGATAATTTTGAGATTTACTAGTGGGATCTGATTGTCATTGTTCTTTCTGTGATGTTTTGAATTTCCTATGGTGGTCAAAATACTCTGCATTTTCACACCTAGAGGTCTATGCATCCCATAAAAGCTCAGCAATGTGATAATTTCCACTCCCATCTTGAATAAACATTATTCAAGAGAGTGTTTACACATCACTTAATACCCAGAACATTCACAGTGAGAGTTGAAATGGGATTCTTCTAACACAGAAGGTGCCAGAGGCTTCTGTTTTCTCACAGTGCATCAGAGCAGAGTTATTTCATAGAAGTATCAGAGATTGCTGTGATACCTACTGGTTCTTAGAAAGTCTCTTTGAGAAACTCAACACAGACAAGCTTATATTGATAATGCTCTGAAGTATAAAAGACCATTCCATGAGCTGAATGATTTAATGTAACATTTAGAGATTTGTTTTTAAAAGCAAAAACTCCTCTTTTTAAAAAAAATGTGTATATCTGGACATGAACTCAGTACATTTATACTAGCTAATAAATAATCATAAGGAGAGAGTATTACATACTTAGCACAATGGAACAACCAACGCTTAGTTGAGGTATGGGATTGAGACTAACAAATATTGCTGCTCAATGGTGACGCATTCAGCAATATTTTATAAAATTAAACAACCCAGGGATGCTATGGCTAACACTTCTGGAAAGGGATTATTCAATAGAAAATATAACATCTTCATAGGAACCCCTGTGGTCTAAGGATTATAGTAGCATTAATTTAGACTCTCTTCAGAATTAAAATGATCTAAAACTCCTTTAAAGCTGGTGAATGGAAGAATATAGGCAATGTTACTTAGTTAAAAAAAATAATAAAACAGAACATCTACTACTATACATAATAGTAAGTGGGATCTCAAATGCATTGTTTTAATGGTGCTGGTGATTCTTCATGAAAACTATGCAAGTGTTCTACCACTGAGTTAGATTCCAAGCCCTTCAGATTTTCATCCGCAGAGTGAGAAAAACCAGTCAAAGGGGTATGTATATTATATGACATCCCAAATTCTATGACAATTATATGACATTCTGAAAAAGGAAGAAGAGAGGGGAAACGGAGCTGTTGCTACTAAGTGCTGGAGGAAGGAGGGAATGCTGACTATGAAGAGAAATTGAGGAACCTAAGCAACTCCATTTTACTTTAGACCCCATCTTCGCTCTCCTGACCCACTTTAGCCAGGAATTTATGACAGAAAGCTATGCACAAACAATTCTTGGAGCCATAGATGGCGTTTGCTTCAGGCAGGATGTTGAGATATCTGAAATCCCAGAACAGCCCCTCCTAGGGTCAGGCGATCATTATCTAAACCAAAAACCCTGCAGTTTAGCAGTATCCTCTTGAGACCCTCCTGGGGGACAAGCCAACCAGTTTAAAGTAAGTTGGGCCCCCTGATCTAACCAACAACTTGTTTCTGGTCCTTTCCGGCTTTGTAATGCACCAATCATACTATAGAGTTGTTTTATGATTTTTCCCGTGATGTGTAGTGATTTGTTGCAAGATGCTGTAATGTATGCAAAACCCCTGCCTTCCCTAAAAAATGTATAAAAGGTGCTATAACCTGGAGCTCGGGGCTTCACCGTAATCCTGGTTGCTGCCCTGTGGGCGTGGGGACCAAACTCAAGCTTGCAATAAAGATTCCTTTGCTTTTACATTGGTGACAGTCTCTGGTGGTCTTTTGGGTAGGGATTTCTGAATTCAGCTTTACAAAATGAGGGCTTTATTTCTACTGCTTCATTAGTTTATTTGGGCTGCTGTAACAAAATACCTTAGGCCAGGTAATTTATAAACAAGAAAAATTTATTGTTTGCGTAAAAGTTGGGAATCTAATATCAAGGTGTAGATTTGATGTCTGAGCAGGACTTGTTTCTCATAAATAGCACCTACTAGCTATGTCCTCATAGGACTGAAGAGACAGATACAAACACTGCTCAAAGACCCATTTCTTTTCTTTCTTTCGTTTGTTTGTTTTGGTGGCACTGGAATTTGAACTCAGGGCCTTTTGCTTAGTAGACAATCACTGTGGTGCTGAGCTTCACTTTCAGCCTTAAATTCTCTGCTTCTCTCTCTTTCTCTCTCTCTCTCTTTCTCTCTTTCTCTCTCTCTCTTTCTTTCTTTCTCTTTCTCTCTCTTTCTTTCTCTCTCTCTCCCTTTCTTTCTTTCTTTCTTGATACATTCTCTATTCCTACGTGGGTTCATACCTGGGTTTTGACTCACCTATTTTAGGCTTCCTGGGTGGGTTGACAAGGTCATGCCACCGTGTACAGTTTCTTTTTACTGAAATAGAGTTCCATGTATTTTTCTGCTCATGAGGGCCTAGAATGTCAATCATCTCAGTTTCAGTCTCTCACGTAGCTGAGAATGATGTGTCTAGCTATAAGTTGAGAAGGGACCTTGTGAACTGTTTTTGCCCAGGCAGGTGGTTCTCATCTTCCCAAAGTAGGTAGGATTACAGATGTCAATGACTGGCACTAAGCCCAAAGCCCTGCTTCTTAAGAACATTCTCTTGAGGGTTAGAGTTCAACATTTGACTTTGGAGTAAGTGTCACAACCAGTAAACCCACAGGTAAATTGTTTTGTATCTTGGATTGTGGTACTGGTCCTATTATTCCATGTGCTTAGTAATACTGAGAACTACATACTTTTAAACAGGCTGTTTAACTTATATATCAACAAATCTGAGGTATAAGTTAGGTACAACTTAAAAATCTGTGCAAAAACGCCAGTGAATGCCTTCCTCTGTTTCCTACATTAGGTTCTCATTTTTAAAATTTTCTTTATTTGTGAAAAACAGATCACAATGACTGTAAATATTCTACAATTGAAATGAACTGTCTCTGATATCACAAGTCTTTGTCTGGCCATTTAAATTGTATTTGTATTTTTTATTGCTTTAAGTAAAACTTTAGTAAAACAAGAAATAGTAAATAGATTTATTTCTGTAAAGATACATTAATATGGTTGGGATATTTTGATAGTCTTGTAAATGATATCCCTACTTGCTTAAGAACTAAGCCAAGTGGAGTCTACAGAAACAAGAAGAAGATACTCAAATTAATCTTCACATTTAGGAATATTGTGTTTCAGAAATATTTTCTATTTTTATGACTCAAGTTTGTGGATTGAGACTTGTAGAGGATATAATGGGGGCAGGGTATTGACAGCTGAAAAATAAATCCTCTGGACAAGGTTCAAAAAAATGGCACTAAACTAGAGCTAAGATTTCCAAGAGGCAGAGAAAATATGTCAATGAAAATGACTTCCTGGTGAGAAATGTTCCTTCTTATGCCAGAGTGCTGGTGGCTAAGTTGAATTCTGACCAAGTGCCATCTTTATGGATAATTGAGGACTCTCCAAATAGTGTCAGTATCTATGACTTTTCACCATGCACAACAAGGTGGAAAGTGCAGACATTTTTACAGATTGTTTTAAATTCTATCACTGACTTTGCTGTAGAGCAATGTTTTGACTCCAGATTTCAGAACATAAACTCCTCCCATTGCTGCTATGGTACTCCTTCTCTTCCAATCCAAGTTTCCACAGAGGTCTTTAATTAGGTAATCCCCCAACAACCACAGCACCACGGTCTCATTTCATTAACATACAATCTCTCTTTGCAAACTATGTGCATCAGGGGTGAATCATTTGGATCAAGATGGGTCAGTAGGAATGGGGAAAGGAGATAAAGAAATGACAAGAAAACCTAGTGCAGAGCCACATGTGAGTCCTTCTCAAGGTGCTTGTTTTAAAATTCACTTTTGAAATGTCGACATAGTGACCTTTCATTATTATTTTAATCTTCCTGCACTATAGACTTGTATCATTAGTGAGGAATATTTCTTTATTAAGACTCTTTGTGTGTCTAAGCATTTTTAATGACCCCCATTGCCATGGCACCATCTGGACACCTGACATTTTAAAAACAAACATTTCAGCATAATTGATGAATTCCACCTCAGATGGCTATTATGCAGGCCTGAGTACTAAATGTGCAGGCCGTCCTCATTCCACCAAATTAAACTTTGCTAAGCAGAAATAGCACAGTAGGCAAATTAGCATTCATGTATTATAAAGACAACTTAACCTGAAGAAACCTTCTATAACAATAAGAATGACAGAACCCCTGGTTGATTTTTGGCCAGAGTATTCTTGCCATGGAAAAAGGTCATGGGGAGATGTCAAAATTGTGGTGAACTGGATCTCACCAAACAATGTCAGCAAAGAATGCTCTTCTAACAAATGACCTATTCTTTGAACAGCCATGGTTAGCCTGCCTTTTTAACAGGAGGACATACCTTTTGTTAATATTGCTTTTAAACTGCCACAGATTTGGGAGCAGGGGAGAGAATTCATTCTAAATGGCATCTGCTATTTATGAAACACTTTTCAAGTCATGCACTCATCCATTTAACATGGTTAACAGAAATGTGTTATATTCAACTACATGCAAATTCTATTCTAGGTCTTGGACTTGTAGCAATAAGCAAGCAGGTGACCTTTGCTTCTTTCAAACCTAAGTTCTACTTTGGGCGTGGAGAAGGATTGACAGAAACTTTCAGGCTTTAACCTATTGGTGAATTTGTGAGTTAGATATTTTTCCACATGAAGAAATGAAGATGAAGATTCCATAGTGCTTCATACAAAGTTATTCATACTAAGGCGCATTACTATCAAAGACTCCAAAGTAGCACATCTTTTGTACACTGAGGACTTTTATGTTACTTAAGTACTTTCTCCCTTAATTACTTTATGTACCTTGGGATTCCTGAGATGACAGGCTTCTTCGGGCTCAATACTTAAAATCTAGGATCTAAAATTAGATGGTTAGGAGATGTGGAGGAACCAGGGCTCAGAACTCCCATCAATTGCAGTTCAGTCCGTTTAGAATTTTGTAGGATTTTTTTCTTGTATAAAACTCCAGGTAGGATTTTTTGAATACTATTTTGGACCACATTGCTATCATAAGAAAAACACATGCCGTGAATAATTTGAAATCAACACTGCAAGCTACTAACTTACTCCTCTAGTTTCTTTTTCTCTGCTACCTAAAGTCTACTTGTTCACACTTGTTTCCAGCTTGTGTAATCTTGACCAAAATGAGAACTAGATCATTTTTTGTTCTTTTATTCATTGTATTATTTTCTGAATTGTTCTCTCTAAATGATCATCTTTCTAGTTCCTGCCTAGTTGGTTCTTGGTATAAAACAATTGATAGCTATCATGTGTGTGTATGTGTGTGTGTGTGTGTGTGTGTGTGTGTGTGTGTGTGTGTATTTATGTATGTGTATATTATGATACTGTATTTGACTGTATTCTACTCAAGTTATTCTAAAAATCATAGCTAAAGATTCCCTCTATTTAATAAGAATTATTAACAAAGCCTGATTCATAACATCACATACTATATATTATATAGAGATATTTATTCTCTCAAAAATGATCAGAGAAACTGTTAAGCAAGTTAGAAACAAAATATTCAGTATAAATAAGATTTTTTGACAAGAGTGGTTTTTTTTTTGTTCTTGTTTTTTTTGGTCATGGGACCTGAACTATGGGCCTGGGTGCTGTCCCTCAGCTCTTCAGCTCAAGGTTAGCGCTCTACCACTTGAGCCACAGCACTACTTTCATCTTTTTCTGTTTATGTGGTGCTGCATAATCGAAGCCAGGGCCTCTGCATGCAAGGCAAGCGCTCTACCACTGAGCCACCTTCCCAGCCCTGACACAGATTTTTTAAAGGAATAGTATTTTCAAATTTCAGTATCAAAGAGGAGCTACGTATTATATATACAAGTATATTATAATTCTTATGTAAAAATTAACATATTGGGAAAAATTAAATGAAAACCAAGTAATGATCAAGTCATTAGCCTATACCCAAGACTGATTTGCAAAATCAAAATTCAAGGGAAGGCTATATCAATAATAATGACGAAATGAAATTAATTATTCTATTATACAAACCTATTTTACCATCATTGAAAATGATGTTTGCTTTTTTTTTTTACAATTAATTATGTGCCTATGGAAACTCAGAATTTATAGTTCTGGAATATATTTATATTAATAGAATTTTCTACATCAATACTAAGTCCTTTTTGATGTTTTATATATAACTAGAAATCATTTCTAATCTCAACAATTTACTTTCAGGGCTCAATCTGGGTACTGTACTTTTACCTCCTTCTTTATCCCCAGATGTATGATCTTGAAATCTGCTTAATATCTGACTCTATTTAGAGACTGAGGATATTGTTGTGGCTTGACATATTCTTTCCCTGTTCTTGCACCCAAGCCAGGAACAACCCTTAGTATGCACTATGTATATCTCAGGCTTTCTTGGGACTTTTGACTTCCCTCTTTAGATTTTGGGCAAGAAACCAGTTACAGTGGAAGTGTTTAAACCAAAATAAACCATAAGATGCTTCTTACCCCTGGAAAGATGGCTTACCAACACACCACTGGATCACTGTGCTGGGCAGAATACATTATTCTGGACCACTGGGCATGAACTTTAAATGAAATATTAATTTTATATTATATTCTAGTTGAGTTTGTACCAGAACGTTGTGCTGGTGTTGCTTATGGGCATGCCAACCCCATTGAGCCAGGGTAAGTTCCATTTCTGGTTCCTTCGGTATTTCTTATTATTCTGTGAGAAATTGAGACATGATCTGCTAAATCTAAAACTCTGGCCTTGGGAAAATTCTAGACAGTCTGTCTCTTGCATTGGAACCTGTCCTGTAATGAAGCCTCCCTCTGTTGGCCCTGACTATTACAATCCCCTATTTATATCTGAGCCTCTTGATTGCCAAGATGTTTTCTAAGACTAGAAATGCCTAGGATAATTTTTTTTAGTGTAAAGACACTTAGACTATGACTTTGGAAGTATCCCATCAAGAGAGGTTTGGTACAACACAGTGGTCCTATGATAGTGATTACCAGATAAATCTGCCTGCTCATTTTCAAAGTCTTCCTTTAGAAGCACTTAAACAGTCATCTACTCAAAGGTAACATAGAGTAATTTTATAAATGGGCATAAGAGAATTGTAGATGACAAGTCAAGATGGATTTTGATATAGACCAGAGGCAAGAAAGTTGGTTGATTATTTGCTGTTCCCATGTGAATCTCTTCATTTTCACTGTTTTTTAACTGGTCTATGATAGTTCAAAAAGTTCGCCAAGTAGCTCTATTTGTAAAATAAAAATAATCACTATCTCTCAAAGCAGGTTAAATTATAATACATAGATACATGACTATGTAACAACTTTCAGTTGATTTTATTGCTTTTTTGCTTATGAAACACAAGTCATAATAGACACTGCATTTTTATTATTATTTTTTTTGTCGGTCGTGGGACGTGAAGGCACTGCATTTTTAAATAGGCCTTCATACTGGCCTAGGTCTCATTCAACATAGGCCATCTCCTACATTGCAAAGGCTAATATTGTATATAATTGAGCTTATATTTCTCTTTTAGACAAATCTTTGTTATATCTTTTAGTCTCTGACCATTTATACATCACAGTTTTTTTCCTTTGAAGTAATTTAAGCTGTTACTCCAAACTCTTTCAACTATGTTTTACTCTGATAGTCACTTTTATTACTGTAATTTGTAGTTTAGAAAGCATTCATATTATCTTAATCCATTTTAAGTTTTAGGAGTACATCACAAAAAAATGTCCAAATATTTCCAGGCAATACTGAAACAAACTAAACTGATTATCATTTGTTATAGTCTGATATTCTTTATCATATAAAGTAAAAACCTTTAGTCCATTGCAACCATTTGAACACTAACCTTGTTGGAGCTCTATACCATGGCAAGTCTAAATCACCTATCTGCTAGAAATATGCTGGAATTCTAAATGTTTGGCATGTAAACCTCTATGCTGTTTTCTTACTTGTCTCTTGTTGGCTACAATGATCAAGATCTAGAATGACTGCATCCCATATAATTTTTTCCAAATGTTTCTCTTCTTGACATTTTTTTAACTATGGATCATTTCCATTTTCTAAAGGTGAAAAAGAGCCAGAAAGAAAATAAATTTATGTGCAGCGATACAACAATATTGCAAATTAAGGATGGAGGGCAAAACTGCCCATAGCTAAGAGGTAGGTTGAAAGTCAACTTTCTACTGGAATCCACAAAATGCATCCCTTTGGTGGAGTAAGAAGAGAGGAACCAGGAAATGCAGAGTGAGCCATAGCTTAGATTCAAAACACATGCACACAGGAAAAAGCAAAACAAAACAGAGCAAAATTCAAAAGGGCTTATTTTCAATGTAAGTTTTATACAGTTTCACAGGGCAAAAGGAATCCAAAAAGTGAGCTAATTTCCAGTGCCATTCAAATTATCTGCTAAGTGTTAAACTTTTAGATCATAGCATCGTTCGCTAGAATTTCCTATCCCTTTTTTGATCATCCTCTCTCTCGCCTTTTTCCCATTCCTCTCCCTCTTTCCTTTTCCTTCTTTCCTTCATTATGCTGCTACTTGGGCTTGAACTCAGGGCTTGGGAGCTGTCCTTTACGTCAAGGTTAGCACTCTACCACCTCAACACAGCTCTCCTATGAAATTTTGGGTGGCAAATTAGAGAAAAGAGTCTCATGGGCTTTCTTGCCCAGGCTAACTTTGAACTCTTTGAACTATGATCCTCAGATCTCAGCCTATAGAGTATCTAGAAATACAGATGTTAAGCAACAGCACCTGGTTCTAGCTATGCACGTTCTCTCTCTCTCTCTCTCTCTCTCTCTCTCTCTCTCTCTCTCTCTCTCTCTCTCTCTCTCTCTCTCTCTCTCTCTCTCTCATTGTGAAAATACCATACAGAGGAGTTACAATTGCATGGGCAAGGTAATGAGTACATTTCTTATCAAGTATTGTTACCTCCTCCTTTGTTTCCCTTCCCATCCCTTCCCATCCTCCCTCCATCCCCCATCCCTTCCCATCCTCCCTCCCTTCATCCCCCTCTCCCCCGCCCCGCACCTCTTTATGTCCTCTAATGCATGCATTTTGAATAGCCTTTCCAAATAATTTTGTTGTGTCTATTATTTTTCCATTGTTTGACATAGAATCAAGTGCAATTAAGAAGATCACCTAAGTAATAAACCAGATATAAAATGTATTGGCATCCTTCTGTTTGATCAGCTCATTGTTCCATAAATGATATCCCTGAGTACTGATTGCCTCTTCTATAAAGTGAGTATTAAATATTGACCTCCTTGCTTCACTGTTGGCAGAATTTGAAATAAGAGGTAAAAATGAAAGTAAACAGCATATAGTGCATAGTAGGAACTAACTGAATAATAATTATTCTTGACAATAACGAATTTATAATTTTCATGAGTGAAACTGGAATTTCAGTGTAAAATAATTAACAAAAAAAGATGTCTGAAATTCATCTACATTCTGAACTATGAGATGCAAATCATTTAAAAAGGTGACTGCAGTTAAAACCTTTCTGTAAAAAGGCTTGCTAGAAAAAACTAAGTAGAAGAAGACAAAAAGGACCAGGCAACCATTTTTGCTGCTCTCAGCTATACAGGATGATAGCATGGCTCCCAAGGGTACCTTTTAATAAAGTTCACTTTATTATTCTTTAATGCATTCTAGCAAGCTTCACTGGCTATAATCATAACTTTCTTAACTGAGAAATCCTTTTTCTTTTCAAAGAAGCAAATCAAAATTTCTTATCATAATTTGGGTATGTCTGGAAGACAAATTCATACTTTCCTTAGTCCAGTGTCTAGGCTTCTATTCTGGATCAGTTTATAGCTTTAATGAACTAGCTGGAGAAAAATAAAGCTGAGCCTTCGATGACTATGTGTGATACACCAAGCTCTGAAAGTTTCTTGAATTTAGAGGTATGAGGGGCATCGTGCTATGGCCTGTACTTTTTGTGTATTTTGCTCATCTTAAATTAAATGACTTATAATCTTGCTGGGATGAAAAGCATCATTGAGACATGAGAGGACTGCTGTCTTGTTTAGGATGAAACTGTATTGCAATTGATTTAGTAAAGAGTTCTTTCACTTTCCTGTCTGCAGTACATGAATTTAGCTGTCAAAAGAAAGATTGGAGGTGTATCCCGCTGATGATGTAATATGATTTTTCAACATTAAAGTCTGACTATCATTCTAGGTTCCTCTATCATGGGCTGTGAGAGCAAATCTAATGATACCTAATTTATAAATGTTGTTCTCAAGAATGAGAAAAACATGTAATTTGAATAAGGAAGTCTAGTTATGTTGTGAAAAGTCAAAGACAGGATTATCTATGCCCTGTGTATTTATGAATTCAATTTTAAAAGCTAACATTATTCTGAAGAGTCACTGATCCCCTGAGTTGTATCTCTGTAAGTGACTTCTTGTTAAAATGAAGATTGAACTCTAAATTTGCAATTCCCATTGGGCCGCAATTACCATATTTATTTACATAATCTACCTGTTGTTTTTACTGTGAAAATTGAGAAAAGATTATTATGTAAACACCTGCCTGCTAGTATAAGTATTAATTTTAGCATGCATTATTGATATTTAAATCCACTTCTATGATATTAAAGAAAGTTTTCCAGTTTTAGCATGGCAAGAAACCAAGGATATAAATAATTGGAATTTAAATCAGTCACATACATTTTTCCAGTAGATCTTTTAAATATATATATGGGAAAATATACTCTGGGAAAAACCCTGCTTAATGAAGTAATACTTATCTATCAGAAGAAGAGAAATGATTTTTTTTTTTGGGGTCCAGTTGTGGGGTCTGAACTCTGGGCCTGGGCGCTGTCCCTCAGCTCTTCAGCTCAAGGCTAGCGCTCTACCACTTGAGCCACAGCGCCACTTCTGGCTTTTTTCTTTTTGCTTATGTGGTGCTGAGGAATTGAACCAGGGCCTCATGCATGCAAGGGAAGCGCTCTACCACTGAGCCACCTTCCCAGCCTGAGAAATGATTTTTTTAAAAGTTTGGTGTGTAATATTTACATTTAGTGCACTTAGGTAAAGATAAACAACAAAATTAAATGACTTTCTTTGCCTTTACAAGGGTCTATATCTAGCTTAGAAGGAAGTAACTATTTGTAAAATTTAGTATTTTGTCTATTAACAAAAGGGAAAAATTCTATCATTCTCTACACCTCAGAGAAATCATAAAATTGAAATAAAAATAATGTACTATGCAAATTAATGTTCAATAAAAGTTTAGAACTAATTTAAAAATTCATACATGAGTTGGGCACTGGTGGCTCACACTTGTAATCCTAGCTACTCAGGAGACTGTGATCTGAGGTTATAGTTTGAAGCCAGCTTGGGCAGGAAAATTGGAAAGACACTTATCTCCAATTAACCACTAGAAAACTGGAAGTAGTGTTGTGGCTCAAAGTGGTAGAGTGTTAGCCTTGAGGAAAAAGAGCTTAGGGACAGTGTCAAGCCTTGAGTTCAAGCCCCATGTCCAACTATATGTGTGTGTATAAATATATAGTTATGTTTTATATCGTATATATAGTATATATAGAAGATATGCATACATATACACAAATATATGTATATGCATATATACTTTTCCCAGGGGTTTGACTCTCTTTTTTTTTTTTTTTTTGGGTCCGGTCGTGGGGCCTGAACTCTGGGCCTGGGCGCTGTCCCTCAGCTCTTCAGCTCAAGGCTAGCACTCTAGCGCTTGAGCCACAGCGCCACTTCCGGCTTTTATCTTTTTGCTTTTGTGGTGTTGAGGAATTGAACCCAGGGCCTCATGCATGCAAGGCTAGCGCTCTACCACTGAGACACCTTCTCAGCCCTGACCCTCTTGTTATTCTAAAATGTTCCAATATTTCTAACACAGATCACTCAAAAAGTTTTTTCTGAGCATTGAGAACAACTACAAACTTACCATCAATTCCATTCTTAGAGACCTTCAAGGTCTCATCCACTGACCCTGGTAACTGATGCTTTGTTGGTTTGGAAGTTTCATGTACCCTTTACCAGCATTTCTATTCTCCTTTTCTTGGATCCATGTTTTATGTAGTTTACTTCCAAGTATTGTTAAAAAAAAAAAAAAGTATGTCCCTCCCCCATGGTATAACCCCTGTTTTCACTGTATTTGATGTTGGCATACTTTGTGGAGGGGAAGGGAAAAAACAAATTGTTTAAATAGGGATACAGGTGGACCCATTGTAACAATGAGAAGTGAAGACATTATGTCGAAGATCGAACTTTACAACTTTGGCCTTGGGGTGGGAGTTGGGGGGGAGGGATGGAAAGGGGAAACAAAGGAGGAGGCAACAATGCTTGATAAGAAATGCACTCATTAGCTTGCTCATGTAATTGTAACCCCTCTGTACGGTATTTTCACAATAATAATAAAAAAGTATATTCTAGTTTTATCATGAAAGATTAGAATGGAAAGGATTTTTAAGCTACTTTGCCTATCGGAAATTGCCTGTATCATATCTATACCTCATTCTAGTCTGGATGGATGTAGCATTCTATATGGGAAATCTTTTCTTATCTAGAAATTAGAAGGTTTCCTATCTTCTAGCATATGAGTATTCTATGCCATTCAAACATTAGGATGCCATAGTTTTTCTTCCTTTTATTCTGTATTACAATTCTATTGTTAACTAAGTAGTTAATCATACTAGTAGTAACTAGTAGTTAGTTTGTACAAGTAGTTATACAAAGGAATTGCCATTTAACAAAGCAGTTTATGAAAACAATATGCATGCAATATAATTTGATCGATGTCACCCCTTTCAACATTCTCATCCATCCTTCCCTTACCCACTCCTTTCTATCTCAAGCAGTATAATTCTTTGGAAATCAGAATCAAAAGTGAGCAAAATAAAACACCAGGAAGTGGGTACTCAAAAGGGGTGGGGAGGGATCAATGGGAAAGGGATAAATGAATGAAGAGAAGGGGAAAATGCAGACAAGAAGTCAATGTATATCCTCTTTTTATTATAGGATCTGTCATCTTAAATTATAGAATCTGCTCCCTTGATACCCATTCACTTTGAGTGTAGAAGCTTAAATATTATTATGTTCCAATTTCACAATATATAATTCACAGTATATCTCTAGTCTATTCATAGCAGTAATTGAATTATCCTAATCTGAAGAATCATATCCTTAAATTATAGGGAAAATTTCTTTGTAATTTTCTTTCTCTTTCTTTCCTTCCTTCCCTCCTCTCTCTCTCCCTCCCTCCCTCCCTCCCTCCCTTCCTTCCTTTATTTTTCCTTCCTTCCTTCCTTCCTTCCTTCCTTCCTTCCTTCCTTCCTTCCTTCCTTCCTTCCTTCCTTCCTTCTTTCTTTCTTTATTTCTTTCTCCTTCCTTCCTTCCTTTCTTCCTTTCTCATTTCTCTGGCATCCTTTTTGGAAATTATTTTTTCTAGATGTTGGATATCTTGGATAAATTCTTTAATTTTTTTCCATATTGGTTATCACTTTTCCTTTCTGTTCAATTATCTATGAGATTTTTCTACCCTGCCTTTTATTCCTTTATATTCTTTTTTGTTTTCTATAATATTTTCAATATCTTGGAGCTTTATGCCTTTATCTGAATGTTCTAATTTTTAACAATACCATGTCTAATTTCATAACTTGTATATTTTGATTTGTACTTTTTTGTTTAGTTCTCTTTCATATTGCAGCAGCTTCTTATACATCTGGTCATCCTCAACTACCTAAGTGGTGCTGTAAGATGGTCTCAGTCATCATCATCTCCATCTCAGTGATGGAGGTGTTGTTGAATTTGGAGTCTTTATGTTAGGATGATTGGATACTGAGATGCCAAAGTCTACCTAAAGGTATAGATGGGTATTTTCTCAAGTATGATTATGTTCCTCTAAAGAAGCGCATTTAATTTTCATTCCTTGTTGTGATACCCTAAATATAGAAGTTTCATGTTTGCCAAGGATGTTTGAATTGAAAGCTTCATGCTGGCACTTATTTGTTTTGATATCATTAACTTCCAGTTGAATTTCTCTGAACTTCTGTTCCTTTTATTTCTTGCAAGGGAGAGGTGGGCACATAGGTATTTGTGGATTTGGTGATCTACAAACAGCTTATAGACTATCCAAAATCCTGTTTTTAGACTCAGCTCTTCTTTTACTTTTGTATAAAGGCCTGGTAAGCCTAAATATTGAGATCTTCTGTTTTAAGAGATAAAAGAATGAATTGGACAACATTCGAGCTTAAACTCTCAGGGAGAAAGCTTGGCATATAGCCTTTTTGTTTATATTGTGACCACATAAGCACTATGTGGGCACAGCATTAAAAAAAAAGAGTGCAAGGGTCTGGGAAGGTGGCTCAGTGGTAGAGCGCTTGCCTTGAATGCATGAGGCCCTGGGTTTGATTCCTCAGCACCACATAAGCAAAAAGAAAAAAACTGAAAGTGGCTCTGTAACTCAAGTGGTAGAGCGCTAGCCTTGAGCTGAAGAGCTGAGGACAGCGCCCAGGCCCAGAGTTCAGGCCCCACAACCGGACCCCCCCCCCCAAAAAAAAAGAAGAGTGCAAAAAAATTGTACAATAAGCAATAATTTAGAATAAACTTTAAAAATTCCTTCTAGATTTTGAGTGGCTCTCTTAAAGTAGTTCTGGGAATTTCAGGTCTGTCTGGAGGCATCTTTGGTAATTTTTTCTCCTTATACAGACCATTTAGAGAATACTTAAAGTGACAGAAATATCCTAAACATGGTTGTCTTGTAGGAGAAAAAAAGTTTTTGTTTCTTTTAACTAGTATGAATGACTAAAAGAAAATTAAAGATGTTAGGAATGTTTCCTGGGAGTTGCAAGACTATAAAAAGATGACAAAATCAGAATAAATAAAGTTGCTGATCGAATTTATAAGCAATGTTAGAAAGTGACAAAATTCAAAATGTGCCCTTTAGCTTTATTCCTTGGACATAAAAGGTAGTATAGGTAGCTAATAGAATTCAGACTGTGGACAAGAGTTAGAATTTCAGTAAAAATGGTACAAAATATCCCTAACACTGAGAGTCGCTAATGCACAATTGAGATGCCACTGGATTTTCGCTGCTTGCCCCTCCTGATCCATTCTCTTCTTTCTTCTGCTCCATACACTGTGAGCTGAATATTTATAGATTGCATCAATATTTATAGGTTGCCTTGTGGCTTTTAGTTTTTGGTTCAGACAATGGGAGGTGCTTGTAGAATATTAGAAGTGCCAGTAGAATATTGAAAGTAAAACAAAACTGGGCATTGGCAGTTCACACCTGCAATCCTAGCTACTCAGAAGGCTGAGGTCTGAGGATAGCAGTTCAAAGCCAGTTAGGACAGGAAAGTCTGTGAGACTCTTCTCTCCAATTCAATCATAGAAAAAAAAATGGTAGCTGTGCTGTGGCTCAAAGTGGTAGAACATTAGCCTTGAGTGAAAAAAAAATCTCAGGAACAGTGCCCAGGCACCAAGTTCAAATCCCATGACCAACTTAAAAATTAAAAAAAGGTAAAACAAAAGAAGTGTTGTGTGTTTACTTGTTTGCTATGGAAATAACTTCCAGTTAATCCAGGATACTTCACTGGCTTTTAACCCTCTTCCTCTCTATAAATAGTCAGCAATTTCCTGACAGGACTGACTGATGGAAATGCATTGGACTATCATATAATCATTGTTGAAAGTAAAATTGGGCTAGTGGTGGGCTGCTATGCTTTGAATAACGATGGAAAAGCATTGGCAGGGTTCAATGGTGCTATTGGGAGCTGGTGAAACACTGAAGAGATGGGACTTAAATGGTCCCAAAGAGTGTGCACTTACTAGACAGTGCACTTCTTTCTTTCTCTTCTCTTCTTATGTTTTTCCATCTTGGCTATCATGACACCAAAACAGTGGGGAAATTTACCATGAGCTGAAACCTCCCAAACAATAAGCCAAAGAACCTTTTTTTTAGGTTGGTTGTTTCAGGTATTTATTAAAGCAATTGAAAGCTGAATATCACAGAGGACTGACAGAAATTGTTTCTGGCAAAAGAGAGATAAACAAAGGATATCTCCTATAAAAGTTACCATGAATATATATGCTTATTTTAAAAGTTTGGTATGGAAAAATCTCTTTTGTGTTCATATGTAATAGACTCAGAGTTTAGACTGCCTTAGTTATAAACTTCCATGGAGTGTTCATCCTGGTTACCTTAGAGATTGCTTCTTTTAATAGAAAGCAGCAATCAGGGCACACAGGGGTATCCAGAAACAGTATCTGTGTCTGTTTTAGTGTCACCTCCGCCTTCAGGAAAACACATAGGTGGAAGTTTTCCAGGGATCACTTGATATGGCTTCCCCTTTGCAACACAGTCAATATACTCTTTTTTGGGAAGAGTTTATAATTCATCTATTCTTCTTACCTCCTAGAAGTCTAGAAAGCCTGGGGCCTTTGGTTTAAATATTATAGAATTAAGTGGTTATTTAAGTAAACAAACCTATGGATAAATAGATGGCAAAATACATAGTAACTATAGCATATAATTACATAGTATATAATCACCTCTGTGGTTGTTACAGGCCAAACAATAGTAGACATTTGGTATACATTTGAGAACCAACTGTGTTATTCAAAGTCTTACAAGTCAGAATGCACTCAGCAAGAAACAAGGTTTACATGCTAATCACTGTCAGAGTGGCTAAGAATACTTTACTATTCCCTGAAGATTCAACCTCTTACAAACACTGTGGGTGTGGAACTTGGAAAGCTAATGAAGTGACAACTCTAGGGCCTGCAGGTATATCACAACCATTGTTATGTTTTCATTAGTAAGATGAAACTAAGTTTTTTTTCCTAATGAAATTTTAAATTCTAGCTTCATGTGGGGATCATAAAACTTCCTCCAGTACCGGCTCTTCTGATGATACTTGTGGAAAAGAAATTTCAAGGTGGCTCTCTTGGTCTCCTCTTGGTGCCAGTATTGACAGTTATGTCCCACTGAGTTGGGCTCTGTCTTGCTATCAGCTACTTTGTAATAGAGTCTCTGTCTCTTTCTCCGGCTCTGTCAGTTTGCCTCTCTCCTTTCTCACTATTTTCTTCTCTATCTCTCTCTCTGAAAAAGCTTGGTGTTATGTTGTGAGGGGATTAAGTTTCTGAAGCACATGAGAAGACCTCTAGGCCAACAGCCCATAAGAAGGCAGAATTTGGCTGGGAATGTGGCTTTGTGGTAGAGTGCTTGCCTAGCATGCATGAAGCCCTGGGTTCGACTCCTTAGTAACAAACACATAAACAGAAAAAGCTGGAAGTGGCACTGTGGCTCATGGTAGAGGGCTAGCCTTGAGGTCAGAGAGGCTCAGGGATAGTGCCCAGGCCCTGAGTTCTAGCTCCAAGACTGAGGGGGAAAAAAGCAGCCAGAATCTTCTATCTTACAGTAAGTAAAAGTGAATCCTTTTAACAAACAAGCAAACCTGGAAGTAGACTCCTTACCTGATAAGCCTCTAGATGAAGACTCCCTGGCTAACACTGATTTTATTTCAGAGTATCCAACTAAGCTTCTCCTATACCTACTTTTGAAGTAGAGACAAGTACCTGGGTGTTAAGCTCTTGAATTTTTGTTAATTTATTACATTGAGTAGAAAACTGACACATTTGCCCAACATACACAGTTACAAACTGAGTGCCACAAGGGAAGTAGCACTATTCATAGTATCTAGGAAGACTACAGGAGAAATAAAGCCATGAAATTAAAAAAAAATGTTATAGTAGGTAATTTCTAATGCTTGTAGCTAGAATATTAAATATATTTATATATATATATATATCCATATATTTCTTTTCACGTGAAGACATGGGGAACTATTTACAGAGCCTAATAATTCTACTTTCAATGGATAACAGCACAAATTAAGAGATTTATAGAATCATACTGAATTTTTTGTGACGCATTATCACCTTTAATGTCACATATGTACACTTTTGCTACTCTTCTTACCAGGGCAAGTACTGCTATTCTCTGTCCATTATTTCCTGGAATATTGGCTAGAGGTAAAACTTCACACACAAAAAACAACAACTCAGCAATGCTAAAACCTGTGATTTGCCCCTGTGCTCACAACTCACGGGCCCACATCCCCAGAAATCTGTGTATTATATAAATCTGTATGAGAGACTTGGTACTGTCTTAGAAGACGTTTTCATTGAAGTTCTGAGTATCTGATCTTTTTTGTTGAATGAAATATAAACTCAGCAGTTTATATTAACAGAGGCGGAACGAAGGGAGATAAAGTAAAGGATGTTCATAGCACAAGACATTGTTTATCTTTAAAGTTGACAATGACATTTGCAAACTCTTCTCAGTTCTTATAGTTTTGTTGCTGTTAGTTAAGGCTCCAGGGGTCTACAACAAAGTAACAAAAAATGGCTAAACTCTGAGGTAGTATAAAGAGTGTCTGTAGCAGTAATTAATATGTGGGGCCAGTGACACTAGAATTAATCTTGGAAATGGAAAATAATTGTGCCATGAGAGTGCCCCTTAGTGCTCTGCTAACCTTGTTGGTTCCTGTCATTGATCATAGAGGATAGCAAAGAAGCCATCACTCACAAGTTAGGCCTAAGAAATGTCTTCAAAGATGGAGGAATCTTTGCTTAATGTCAGCCTTGATAAACGTCCACATTTAATGAATAATGAATATTTTTCTTCCCTAAAGGGCAGAAGCAAAAGACTTCTTCTCTATTTCTCCTGCATTATAAGTGATGTTCATAATTATGAAATAGCCCTTTTAGATTCCAAGATTGTTTCCCCCAAGACTTAAAACATGTAGCTCTGAGAGTGTATAGGAAAGTCAAGTCTTACTACTACTTAGTACTACTGCCTGTTCACCAGGCACAGGCAGTAGAGTAACTCTGCCCTGAGTTAGGAACCTTATGAAACCTAACTTAAATGTTAGAAGCGCTTGACCACGATACCACTATGTATGTTCTTCCTAATTGTGGTTAAGGTTGCCATTTGTCAACACTGGTTATGTTATTGGAGTCTAGCTAGTTGGACACGTTTTTTTCCCCCCTTCACTAAATAACCGCAATGAAAGTGTCAATGTGACAACTGGTTTTTCTATATGAAATTAATCTTGCATTAAGGAGATCCTGTATTCTAATCTCTTCCATGAATAGAAAGCATCCGGAGTGTTCCCTTACTCTTGAGCTCTTGGCAGATGCACTTTTACCCTTTTGACACTTCTCAATCTCATAATCAGTAATCTGTTATAGATAAATGAACCATAAATTCTATCTAAATCTCACAGAAGGGCAATAACAATATTTGAAAATAATGGAGTAGCGTTAGACAATGAACACCTGTGTATCATTGCTTTCTGGAGCACATATGACTTGAGTTTCATGAACTGTTTTAATATATTTAAATAAAACTCCCTCATGATCCCAAGATGATACTTCTCACAATCTAGGTGGAAGCATGCCAATGATACACAGTTTAGATGTTCTTTTGTGTATAAGACTCAAAGTAATAGTAATATACATATTTCATTTGGGCACTAAAAAGATCACCTCATAGTTCACTACTAGAAGAGATGTAGAGCAATCAAGTTGGCTTTGCTATCATCTTTATCAGGCAGCATATTTATTCTGGGGACAATGGAAGGAAGGAGAATATAATACAGTACAAGAAAAGCATACTTCTAAACACATTCAAATCATTCTTTTTGAAACAAAATGATGAAAAAAAAAAAAAAGAAACAAAATGATGAGTACAAAAAACATAGTATTTAGATGGGTGTAGAATATTTCCTTTACTGGTAATAACATTTATGGTTGAAAGACTTCAACTCTTTCCCACAGTCACTTTTCAATATTACTTCATATTAAAAATGTATTTTTTATTTAAAAGGGGCATTGTTTTATATTTATATATATATATGCACATATATATATATGGGAATAATCTATGTATATATCTCTGTATATGTAGATGTATGTGTAAATGAAAGAGTTCAAAGGGGGTTATTTATTAAATGTATTCAACCTAAAATTTAGTATCAATTTGTCTAAATAAAGAATAAAAAGCATTATTAATGAAGTTAGATATAAATATTTGTAATGTTAATCAATCACGTAATAATTTTTTCAAGCAAGTTTTCCTTCCTTCCTTCCTTGTTTCCTTCCTTCCTTCCTTTTTTTATCCTCACTTCCTTTCTCCCTCCCTCCTCCTTTATTAAAATTTGAAGAGATCTGTTCAACATACATTTAAATATAATAATTATGTCTTTTCTGGCATCAGCAGTTATATGTAGATCAACTCACATAAAGCAGAAAGTACACCATCAACAGAAAAGTAGGGACAACTAGAAAAGGCTTGTTTTCTTGATTATGGAGAAGAAAAATGACAATAGATAGAAGAACAAACACAGGAACTAGAGCTTCTCTCTTTTGTTAATTAGCCAAATAAGAAAGAGTTGAGTATTTTCTTTCAATTGCTTACTAATGATTTTGCAAAGGACTTGTCTAAGACAAGACCTGAGATGTCTCATTGCATCTGTCTCAGAAAGTCCTCATTCTCACTAGAAGCAGCACTAATATCCTCTCAGTAACATATTTGTTTCATCCATTAAACTTTTTCACACCACTATGGATAATATTACTGTGATAATGGATTGAAAACATTTCATTCCTCAAAGGAAACTAAATTGGTACATTTGTGATGTCCATCAGCTGAGGTAAGATTTTTGTGATCCAATACTACCTTCTTTTCTCTTTCTGACAGCTCAGTTATACCACTAAGCTTTTCTGAGACCCATCTGAAAAGTGGGGACCATTGGCAAAAATGAGGACCATTGGTTATTTCTCAAAGGATTCATTTGAGGATTATATAATATTAAGTAAATAAATCCACAAAACTAAGTACTGGTAAAATGGGGGAGAAGGTCCTAGTTTTATACCCATTAGATCAACATAAGGACCAGCAGCAGATGGGAGATTTTTATGAGGCTGAGAGATATTTTCCTGCATTCCAGATATAGAGCCATGAAGGTGATGACTAAAGCTTTTTAAATGATGGGTTAATCTACCCCCAAAATAACTCTTTGAAATGGTAAAGTTGAATCACAAGTACAAATGCAACAATTCTTGCAAAGTCATTTGCATGGCCCTTAGGACTTTGGACAGGAGATTTTAAGGCTCTAAAACCCAATCTTCCCTAGTTACAACTCTTCATAATTTGGCCAAATACTTTTGGATTTACAGTTGTTCCAATGCCATAATACTCCTGTGAGTAGGTAAGATAGTCCTCATTTTAAATATGAAAACATCATGGCAAATATGGAAGTAGTGGTCAATGGGTGCTTTTCACTGTTTACCTCTTGAACTATACTCTTTGGTTCTGAACAATAATGGCTATAAAATAATGAACAAGTTTTACATAACCAAAAAATTTACCAAATACACACCACCAACTAGTAATGAGTCCTTTTGTTTAGATGATAAGTGATTAATAGGGTATAATCACCAAGAACAAGGAATAACAAGAACATAAAATTAGAGCTCTGCTTTCATAACATTGCTATATATGAAGTTTTACTTCTTTGTATCTTTATGCCAGTAAAATGCAGTTTACCTTGCTGAAATCTTTATGGCTTATTCTTTGGGATAGAAAACTTAGTTCTACAGCTTTCTTGGTAAATCCATAGATTGTAATCAAGATCAGCACTACAGTAAACCTTCCTTTAGCAAATAGCAATTAGACGATAACTACGAGATAATTCCAGGGCTTTGTGTTCCTGAATACCACAGTAATTTGAACTGTTCTCACTATAAATTTGAATGCTTTAACATATGCTTTTTGTGAATCAGATCTACATTTTAATGACTTATTTCACCTGCCCAAATGCATGATTTTAACTTTTTTTCTTACAAGTCAAGTGATTTCATGAGTACAGCCACAAATTTAGAACATTAGTAAGAAATGAATAAAATCAAGAAAGATTTTCTTCATCTAAACATGGCTTAAATTGAGCATAAAGTAGGATTCTCACAAACATCAAATAATTACACCATGTCTAGAAATTTTTCTTCTTCAATGAAATAGATAAAAATATTCATGACTTCTATTTTTAAACTGTTCATATTTTAGTTTCAATGCACTTAAATTTCAAATAGGCTAAATAACCAAAATAAAAATGGAACTGTCTCCTTCCACTATCTTTTACAGCTCAGTTCTTTCTACTTTCCTCTATTCATGCTGCCACCACTTCCTTTCAGTTTCCAACTTCTACCTACTTTTTATTATTATCTTTTGACCCCTATTTCTTTTCTTCTAAACGTAGACCAAAAATATATACTATATGGTTTCTGTATTTGCTTCCTTTATTTTTGTGGAGATTCACTTCATTTCTTCTTCTTTCTTATTAATTTCAAATTCTTTCTCTATTTGCTTTGACCACCTTCCTTTGACAAGTATCTTTTCTTTTTCCCACTTGTGTAACAAAAGCTTTCCGTTAAGCACTTCAACACATCTCATTCCAATATTGTGTGGATCCCAAAATCTTCATTCTATCCAAAGCTAATAAAAATCATGGTTCCCCATGGAGGAGAGTTTGGGAAAGCAAATCAAACATCCAAAATTCTACTGGACTGCAAAAAGGGAGGTCAGAATAAGACAATTATAGCAAGGAATATCTTATAGATATGTAAATGTTCCCTCTATAGATTCGTCCTCGTCCTTGACAATAGAAGTACAATCCATCACCTAGAATTTAAAATTCACTCCATCTGTAAACCATGCCTTTATATCTGCCATTTGTATTCAGATATTTTATCTAGCTTTGAGATTCCAAATAATCTAAAATTATTATGTTATTTCATTCCTCAACTTCATTCTCCTAATTATTAACACTTTTCAAAGGAAGCTACAATCTCAAGTAATAAAGAAATAGAGCAAAGCAATAAAGAAAGGAAACTTGAAAGTTAGGCAAAAATCTCAGCATGTTTAAAATCTTACTTGTTCTTTAGATCACAAGAGTGTTCACCAGACGTCTCCCTAAACAAAGAAATGTGATAACAATTAAAATGTGAAAATGATGCTATTAAAATACCATTCATTCATGTGATGCCTGTTTGCATTACTGAGTTAGTTGAAAATGTCAGACTTCACCAAGTAAAATTTGCTATATTTTGGCATTTTCCTTCATACTCATTGTTGTAAAGAGCAATTTAAAATTTTCTCTTTAAAGCAATAAGAAATGAAACATGCTACAGTTATTCTGGGCAAAGGAAAATTAGCTTAAAATATTCATTGTAATCATACTTAAAGGTGCATTCAATATTACCTAGATAACATAAAATGATCTTATTATTAAATAGTAATTGTATTAGAAAATTTATTTAAAATTCTTATAAAAAGAAAGTCCTTTACATTGTAACCTCTTGTTTAGTTTTTGGTAAAGCCAAAAAGCTTCCTTAGTTGTAATTAATACCACAGCCTCTTAAAAAAAAAAGACATCAATTGCCAAACTATGATAATAATATGAAAAAAGAGGGGAATTTAGGCTTCAAATGGGCTGGGGAAAAGCCTTGTTAGGATCTTGATTAAAAACATGAAAGTTTATTATTAATATAATTTTTATTAGAATTGAGAGTTACCAGTTTGTGAAACTGTTGAAGTGCTTGATGGGTTTTTATAGTTTATAAGTCATTGTACAAACTGAACATCTATCTTCCTATTCTACCATGATTTTAATTATAATTGAATTTTTATTTTCTTTATGGAATAGTGAAAGTGAAGAAATGAATTTTGATTCTATAGTACTTTAGGAGAATAAAGGTACTAATCTATTTCTATACATTTTTGAGAACTGTCAACTGAAGTAACATAGGAAGATAGAGTTCAGCGGACCTGGGCATGGAAGGAAAGAAGAAGGTACTGAAAGGACTGTAACTGAACTTTTGGAATTTGTTGTCAGGAAGCTAGAAATGAGGTTACATATGTATGTGTACAAACTCGTCATTTTGGCAAATGTATAATGAATTATATATCATTTCTATATTAACAAAGCCTTTTTTTCAAAGAACATATAATTTAACATAGAATATAACATACATGGGTAAAACATTGAAAAAAATCAGTGGGGGTTGATATTGTTCTATTTATTAAAAAAATAAAAACAACACCAAAACATTATCTACTGCTGGGCATGGTGGCAAGTGACTATCCTAGTTAGTACTCAAGAGGAAGAGCTAAGAATATTGCTATTTCTAGCTAGGCCTACATAGCAAGACTATGTCTAAAAAAATAGATTATCAGGTTGCTATGTGATAAACTAAGTTGAACAAGACAGTGGTCAGATGTGAAGCTGAATTTCTATAAGGTTCCTTGGATCATCACATGGGTCAAATAGAAGCAGAAAATGCTGGACTCATTCCTGATATGTTTACTCTGTAGAGTGAAGAGGCTGACTAAGGCAAAGCAATGCAGGGAAGGGAAGGCGAAGGAACTAAAATAGTGTCCACATTTCTGGGTTGCGTTTTTTGACATATGGTTTGCCAGTTTCCTGTAATGGAATATTATATGATTTGTGGAGAATAAATTATCGCCATTTGAGTTATAGTCTTTGAAATTTTACATTGGGTTAAAGTTTCTAGAACCCAAAGGAAAAGCTGGAGCTACAGAAATAATGTTGAGAATTACCTGAAGATAGAGA
The DNA here is from genome assembly GCF_019054845.1 of Dipodomys spectabilis. Taxonomy (NCBI): domain Eukaryota; kingdom Metazoa; phylum Chordata; class Mammalia; order Rodentia; family Heteromyidae; genus Dipodomys; species Dipodomys spectabilis. The sequence continues at coordinate 21,298,032 of NW_024870775.1, forward strand.
ATGAATGCTTCCCATTGAGTCGGGCATGGGTCAATGAATGGTATTTCATAAAAGAACTCAGTTGGGGCTGGAAGGTGGCTCAGTGGTAGAGTGCTTGCCTTGCATGCATGAGGCCCTGGATTTGATTCCTCAGCACCAAATAAGCAGAGAAAGCCAGACGTGGCACTGTGATTCAAGTAGTAGAGCACTATCCTTGAACTAAAGAGCTGAGGGACAGTGCCCAGGCCCAGAGTTCAGGCCCCATGCCAGGCAAAAAACAAAACAACAAAAAACAAAAAAAGAACTCAGAGTTCAGATATGACTGAACATAACTATTTAGATGCTTCTATTTCTTCAGTTTTCTACTTAACCAGGATGCGTGGGAAAGGAGGTCTAGAAGACAACCACTAGTTTTAATTATATGTATGTTCCTTAGCATTTTTCTCTCCCTACAAGGTATGTTTAAAGTCTGCAAAACAGATACAAAAATATTTTAGAATTATTTTTTTCTAGTTTAACCTTCAAATTATGCTCCAAGACCCTTGAATATCTGTTTACCTAAAAGATACTTGTAATCACCTTACCATAAATACACTTGATATGTCTTTTTTTTATCTAAGTACTTTTCAAGTAAACTTAGAAGAAAAATGCACAACTTTGCTAAATTTTTTAAAAAGTAAACATAACTCATAGAACTTGGACATTCTTTGTATGTGTGCAGAATGTGGAAAAACTGAAGAGTACAGTTTAAAGCCAGCCTGGTCAGGAAAGTTTGTGAGACTCCTGTCTCCAATTAACCACGAAAAAGCTAGAAATGAAGCTATGGCTCAAGTGGTTGACTGCTAGCCTTGTGCACAAAAGTTCAGGGACAATGCCCAGGCCCTGAATTTAAGCTCCAGTACTGGCACCAAAAAATAAAACAAAATAAGATCAAAGAAAAACAAGGGCAAAACAACTGGAGGTGTGGCTCAAATTATAGAGCAACTGACAAACAAGAGTACCTGTGTCTCCAGTACCATAAATACATATTAACATAAATAAATACATAATAAAGTGAAAGTTAATTACTATATCTGAGACATAATTTCTGTCCACTTTTTGGTATGGCTACCTAGACTCACTCTTTCTCATGGTATCATATATATTTTATAAATTCAGAAATATTATGTTCAAAATTATTTTTCTCTGAATATATATAGTGATAGTTATTGTTTGAAAACATTGTTAGTCACTAATAGTTATTTTAAATTTTAACTCTATGGGTAAGATTTAATTTATTAGAATAGTCAAATAGTCGAAAATATTTTTGAGTTCCTTATTCTTATATAAACAGGTTTGTGCTAAACATCCTTAAGCGTACATATTTGCATAAATCATGGTTAATTTCTTGGGATAAATTGCAAGACTCAGAAAACCCTGCATATTAAGTTACAAAAAATATGATATCTATTGCCAAATTGCACTCAAAAACCGTTTATAATATTCAGCATTCCACTGGCAAGCTATGAAGAGTTCTTGTTTCCCCACAATATAACAAATAATAGATCTTATCTCATGCTTAAAACTGACAAATTGCAGTTTTTATTAGGTTAATATGTGTTTTTTTTAGTTACTAGTTGTGTTGAAATTTTTATGTATTTATACTCATGTAATTGTTACTTTCTAGAATGTTCACTTTTTAAAACCTACAAATCTGTTAGACCACATGTCTATTCTTGAATTACTTGGACTATTAATTAATACAATGAAGATTTGATTAAGAAAAACAATGAGGATATTTAGTATTTCCAGATTAAGATTTCCCCTAAACCAGAGAGAAAGTTCAACTGGATGCAAAACTGATTTTAAGCAGATAGATGAGATTAAGTGAAAAAAAAAAGGTTGTCTTCTCTTTTTGTTACCTGATTTTCATTCAAATGTGAATCAATAAGACATTTAACTTATACTGTTTAATCCTTCAAAAATATTTTAATTTGTTTATATCACTATATTTGGTCTGTATTATATAAGTTATGTTTTACTTTTCATTCCTCTAAAATTGTACAAACATTTTTTTTTATTATTCCCCAAACAGAATGGTGTAACTAAATGTTTATTCACATTGTTGTCTGAAGAAGTAGGCTTTACTGGTGGAATTGAATGATGCTGAGGATCTCCTCATGCACAGACTTTTGGGAAGGGTTTCCTGTGTTTGGTTTGGCCACGTGGTGATTTGAACTACTATGGAGGCCATTCCAAACAATGCAACTTTGAGGTGGGGCTTCGAGTCACAAAGGAATCCTTAAGAGCCTATATGTGAAGATGTGGACTCCTATCCTATGTGCCCTCATCTAGATACTGCTGTAGACATTCTTGCTCTTTGATAGAGTCTAGAGAAAGCTTCAAGGATTGTTAGCCAGCTAGTGTTCACTAGTGATGAACAAATGGGTATGCCCTATTAATAAGACTACTGATATAAAATATTCTACATTGCTATAGTGCTCAATAACCTGTTCAAGATGCACACACACACACATACACCCACCCACGCCCCCCCCCCCACACACAGTAGCCATGAAATGTTGTTGGTAAGGCAACTAGTTTCTCAGAAAGAGAGAGTATTTTCAATAAAACAAATTTATAAATAAAGCAAGACTTATTTTCCAGAACCATGTGAGTTTAGAAAAATAAAACTGATGTCTGGCACTTAATGTGGACCTCATCATTTAATCATTCATTCATTCACTCAGCATGTACCTTTGAGTCTTTAACGTGAGTTCTTTTCTACACACTACACTTAAAGTTTGAAGAAAAATAGCCAGAATTTCTAAAATGATAAAGATTATATGCTAATGGGAAACAGAGGCAATAAACAACAAGGATGATAGGTTGATGGCAAATAGACACTTAGGATGGATGGATACATTTAAGTCTAAGTGCCATGAAGAAAATAAAACAGAATGATGTGCCAGTAAATGGGCATTGCTGAATAGTGCTGTATGGGATAGTTGAGAAGGGATTACTGAAAGGTGATAATACGACCTGATAGATGAAAAAAAAAGAAATATCATGGCACAGGAAGGGATAGACATCTAGAAAAGTCACAGAAGGAGAAGGCTGTAACACAGGGGAAAGCTTAATATAGAAAAAAAACACAAATGTGCCCAATGTGGCTGGTGGATAGTGAGCCATTTAAAGAGGGGTGGAAGAGGAGGTGTTGGTTGATTTTAGATTGTACAAGACTTTGTAAATCTTGGTGAGGAGATGACCTTGGAAAGAAAGCCACTATAACAATGATAATAAAGACAGTCAAGATGAAGGTGATTACTTACTTAACAGTTGAGAAGCTTGGCGCACCTTACACAGCAAGTTATTCACTATGTCGTTTCCAACACTGTTTATTCTTCACATCTCTTTGCTCTGTTTTGTTTTATATTTTATCATCATTTGAACACCCAAATGACAAAAGTTCCTGGTTGGTTTTGTTTCTTTTCTTAAGTCATTTGCTATTTTATGCATTGACATTAATACTGGTAAGACTTAAAAATCATTAGGTTTACAACTATTCATATTTCTGAAACAGAACATATGTTTTATAGGTTTACAATATATATTTATTGTATTTATATTTATTATGTAATGTGTATTTATATCTTCTAGATATATTTTTGAATTTCCACATGCTTTATGCTATTAAAAGCTATAATTAATGGACATTTCTAGAGCTTTTTCATTCTCCATTGATCCTATGAACCAAACTTTAAACTAGATACTAGCATTCATATTTTAGTTTTGCCAGTCAATGAAAAAGGCATTAATTGATATTCTAGGAATAAACTAGGACTAAACCTTCTTTTTCTAATTCAACCTCATCTGCTTGAGTGTCTATATCTTTATCTGAGTTACAGCTTTTCCCCTGGACTGGATCTTCCACTTTCTGCCCTTGGCTCTGACATCAGTTATGTCTGGTCCTCTTCCCATTATTATTTCATCCTGTGCTGCAGCATTCATGAACAACATCTGGCACACATACTCCCATATATTTCTTGCTCACTCATCCTATTGGATTTACCAAATATAACTATAGAACAAGAGTGAGTTCCCTTCCGCATGTGGGAATTTTGTCAGAATAATGGTAGCCTTTGTAATGGCAACAACAACCATAAGAATAAAAAATAGAGCTACAACTCTCATATTCTCATGCAATGTTTGAATGGATTTGACTATGTGTTAATGGAAAACAAATTCTTATAATGCATATGCATACCATAAATTTTATTTGTTCATTTGTTCTTTTTGGTAGTACTTAAGTTTGAACTCAGGGTCTTGCCCTTGTTTGTACCCCTTCTTCAGTTCGTGCTCTATTACTTAAGCTATGCCTTTAGTTCTGCTTTTTCTTGGTTAATTGAAGATGGAGTATTACAGAAATTCTTTCTATTTATGCTGGCTTTGAACCCTGATCATATGGATTTCAGCTTGCTATGTAGCTAAGATTATAGATGTGAACCACTCATGCCCTGCCAGACATCCTAATTGTATTTATAGTTATCCAGAGAATTTTTAATTGATTGAATTAAAAATAAACATTTTAAATCACTCTTATAAAAGTCCACTTACAAATACTATGGATTGTAGCCTTTGGTCTTATTAAGAAGAACATGATGGTATATTTTTAATCAATAACTTAGAACTTTATATCAAGTTTATGTCTCCAATGTTGGCTCTGATAGTGTATTCTGGTATCATAAAATCATCAAACTTTCAAAGCTCCCATTAACATCAGAATACACCTGAAATATTCTGCCATGTATCATAGTAGTGATTTGGGTTACAACAGGGAATATACTGACATGAAGGGATAAGAGGATATTTGGTGATGTTGGAGTTTTACTGTAAGTATAGATTTCATTTATTTTATTAATATATGCATATATATATATACACACATGATAAGCTAAATTTGTGCTGCATTTCATTAATATGCTAATAAATCATATCCTTCAAATTAAACATCATTTGGCCTACACACGGGTTTTCTGTTAGTCTCAGGTTATATAAAATGATAGTTACTTGTAAACAAATCCCATGTGGAAAGCAATATGAGCTGCATTCAACTTCTTTAACCTCCATACCCGGACTCATTACTTTAATCTGAGATTCTTTGTGTGAAATCTCATCAGGGATCCTTGTGTATGAACCATATAACTCACCACCACATTCATCATTTCCTGACAAAGTATTTGCTACAGCCTTCAAACACATCCACAGAGCAATTTTACAAAACTTCTCTAGCACAAATTGGTGTTGGAGATCCCTTATCAAATCACCTTTTCCAACAGATCCTTTTATCAAATCTTCTAAATATGTTTCTGAGAATTCCTTCATACTGATAAGATAATCAGATGATATTTGTTGAAGTTCACTAAATTATATCTTCTGTAATACTATTCTACTCACAATATTTCAGATATCAAAAGTCATGTCATTCCATATACAAATAAATCATAATGCTAAAAGTATACTAGGGTTACCTGAATTTTCATTTAGTGTGTGTAACTCATTCCTGATATTTCATCTAAGCTTCTAAAGCAGGAGAAGTTATTACATCTTACAAAATAAAATTTAAATGGTACTTATGAAGTTAAAATGTCAATAAACTCAGTATAGTGGCATATCATAAATGACTGGCAAATTATAGCGGTATGTTGGTTAATAAAGCCTATTTATTTATTTATATCATAATGACTTCATACTATTATCATGCATCAACCAGTATTTACTAGTCTTCTCTGAAAGTTATTCTGCTAAGCAACCTGAGGCCTGAGAGAATTAAATGGCTTCAAGACACTAACAATCTGGCTAAGATGTGGCTCTCATACATTAATTATGAGAATTATAACACATTGGAAATGCCAGCTGAGTAGTATGGCTAATGCATCTAGTGAGATGATATCATAATTTTGTGGCATTTGGGGAAAGTTGCCCAGGAGAGTTAAAATTTAAGCGGAGAAAGACATGAGATGCTATTAAGATTTAATTATATTGAAAGGAGAGATTAAAAAGGTTAAGAGCATGAGCCAAAAATGAAAGGGAAAAACACAAGTTAAACTGTAGTGCTGCATCATCCAATATGGTAACCCTTAACTAAATATGGCTATTGAGCTCCTTAACTAGGTCAGTTCTGAATCAAGGAGTATAACTTTAAAGACTCAGTGTAGATAATAGTGAAATATCACACTAACACTAGGTATGAGGATAGTACTATGATTAGTAAAATTAGTAATGATTAATGAAATGGTAAGATTGGGGTATATCACCTTAACTATAATAATATTAAAATTGATTATAAAATTAAAATATAACAATATTAAAATTAAATAATATTAAAATTTCCCCATGTTTCATTCTTACATTTTATAATTCCTTGGAAATGAGTTTAATTTGCATTCATTATACATATTTGTGACTTTTACTGTTTATGTATTGGACAACATTAGGCTATGGTAGAGAAATTGAGTTATTAGACTTGTAGTTTTTTTTTTAAGTAACCAGGCTAAAAAGCAAAGATTATTATTTAAGAAAGACTCAAGGCTAAAAATATGGAAGTCTCAAAGGGGCAAACATAAGGTGGCAAAGGCTGATGAAGCATGTGGTAATGGAGAAATATGGTATGACAATAGGCACTCTCGTGTCCAGATACTTTACCTCAACAAAACAATATTTTCCTATTAGTAAAATCATTACCAAAATCAACTTCCAGAGAAATTAACTCAGGCAGATAGGCATGAAGTTAGGAATTGGATATCTTGTTATTATAACGGAAGGAGATAGGGAGAGTGATAACGGGAGAGTCTTTTAGGCGCTGGAATATGTTGCCATAGTGGAGTTCTGGTGAATCATTATGGGATGCACTATGCAAGAAATGTGTAGATGGCTGAGTCTGATGGAATGATGAGAAATCCTTGAATAAGCAATAAAATGGAAGTCAACAAATAAAACAGAAATAAAGTTCATGGGGATGGTAGTGGTCAAACTGACAGCAGAGATTTGACAATCATATTGGTCTATATGAATGTGGAAAGGGTGACAGTACAAATGCAAGTGATGATTTTTAGTCCTGGGGGAATTCTGACATTAAGTTGTTGAAGAATATTCTGCTAAGATAAATGATCAGCTATGGGAAGGAGTAGAGGAAAATTTATTATGGGATCATGGAGTATACAGAAGAAGAAAAGATCAAGCAAGAGGAAAAACTTTCTTAAGAAAGGTATGAAAGAATGTAGATGGCATTTTATTATTTAGCATCAAAATGTAACCTGCCAGAAAAACAGCCCTCAAAACCATGAAATCTAAGAAACACCAGATGTTCAGTGGTCTGTCTTACTGCCTTCGTATCACGTGGACCACACTTCGGCTTTTCTCCAGATGTTTGTCCTTTTCTCATTCTCTGGTAAGTACACCTATCCCATAAACTTCCTCTGAAGAGCAAAAGATTTATTGCTTCCTGTAATATTTAATATCTACATCCTCAATCAGTCCTTATCATTGACAGACTAATATTATCTTTCCTATACATACCAAGTCGGCTAGCTCAAAAGCTCTTTTTTTTAATTTTCCATCTGGCTACCTCTCTAGGATTTCCCTTAATGCTCAAAATAGACCATGCACAGAGGAAACAGAGCCAATAAAGAAAGATTTGGGGCTAAGGCTAGCAAGAATAATTGATCTGGACTGCTGAGAGTCACGGTACTCCCAAACACCCACACATCATCATTGGCTAGGATTTCCTTACTAGTTTTTATCCATTGTTTCTCTTTAGGATCTTTTTTGTTGTTTGAGAGAGTAACCCATTCGTATTCACTGGATGAGGTGCTAAAATATGAATATGATGAGTATTCTGCATGCTCCAGATCGTAATTAATATACACAGTCACTTGTCGATTGTCCATACTTAAATGTGAGCCCTTGAGAAAGGTTTTTATCCCTTGAGGAAGTGTTACTAAGGAATTACTTTATCAGTATTTGCATTCTTAGTACATAAAAGGCTCTTGGCATCTGGTAGACTGTCAACTCACACTTGGTTAATGAATATAAAAATTAATGGAAGTGTGAATTATTTTTGGATGGAACTTGTAGACTCATAGTGAAGATAAAGTACATGTGCAAATAAGTAGAGTACAAATAGGAAAACAATGGCTAGGAAAAAGAACAAAACAAGAGCTCACAAAAAGAACAAGAGATGTCCTCTAGAAGTGATAGAGAAATCTTGGTTTGAGTGAAAGAGGATTAAAGAAGGTATGCTATTTGGACCTTACCTGATGACTATAAGTATTTAACAATTAATAAGAAAAAATCTATTTTTCATGTCTGGCTGGTTTTTATTTGAAAATTCTTGTAATCTTTTATTCTATACAAAAAGTTTTTTCCTCATAAAAATAGATCATACAATATGTAACCAAACAGCCGAGTTTTATTTTAAGGACAATGGCATTTTTACCTCCTGTTTTTCGTGAGGGTCTGTGGGTTGTAGGAGATGAGAAAAGAGAGTTCCCAGCTGTGACAGTCCAACAAAGCCCTGAAAATGATGACTGCATCCAATTCTACCCAATATCGTGTTCTGAACATAATCTTCTTGTAACAAGGATTGCAAATAGCTGCAGTGTCTCAAAACTGCAGTTGTTTTTCATAGAGCTACATTGCTGCCTCCGTGCTGACACAGCACCCAGCATCAGCACCAGAACCAGGCTGCCTTTGAACCCTTAAAGATACTTCTTTCCCCAAAACACAAAGAATATTAAGACTAAACTGGAGGGCTTTATTTTGAATGACTTAGAGTAGATGGAAAGAGCTGGTATGAAGCAGAAAGGATTAATAAAGAGAGAAAGATGCCAGGTGTTGGTGGCTCATGCCTGTAATTCTAGCTACTTCAAAAGGCTGAGATCTGAGGATCACATTTCAAAGCCAGTCTTGGCAGGAATGTCCTAAGACTCTCATCTCCAATTAACCACCACAGGAGACAAAAAAAAGCCACAAATGGAGGTATGGCTGGAGTGGTAGAGTACCATCTTTAAATTGAAAAGCTAAGGGTTAGCACCTAGGCCCTGAGTTCAATTTCTAACACACACACACACACACACACACACACATACACAAAAGAAAAAAAAAGAAAAATAGAAAGAGGGAGAAGAAGATATAATGATTATCCCTTTTCTCTCTGATCCCATAGATGTAGGAGATATACCAGAAATCTGGGTGATGCTCTGAAAAGATATGCATAGATAAAGATAAGAAGTGAGTACTAAAGAAAAGCACAAAAGTTGTGATTGAAAAGATGTGGTATATTCTGCATATACAACATAGTAAACTGGGAAGGGAGTGGTTAGGCCAATGTTTGCATCCAACGTCTGCCCTTACCTGGATTGTGGGTTTCTATGTTTTATGTTGTTTTACTGCTTTATCTTTGCAAGTCTGGCTTCCTGAAAAGGGAACTTACATTAACTAGTTCTTGGGATTGCAATAAAGATGTCAAGATAAGTCTAATCAAGGTTGGTTTGCATTCCCTTTCAGTTACTATCCTTTTGTGTGTATTCCAGAGAAATCTCTTGAAAGGGACTTCTCAGAACAGAGGATCATTTAGTATTTACATGTGGAGTGTATGCTGTTTTTGCAAAGGTGGTGCTAGTCATCCACCATTTGTTGCATTCTTACATGTACTCACCTTTCCTAATAGAGATGCCTTTGTATTTTGAGATGGGCATCTATACTCTCCCCATCCCTCACTTTTTCCTATAACCTGCATTGTTCATTTGGTTCATTGGGTATAGTCCAAAGACATAGCAATCAATTTCTCAGTAATCAAGTCAGTGTTTTTACAGAAACATTCCTTTTCCAAGGACATGTCAGGGTTAGAAACACCAAATTTTATTGCTGAAGAAGGATTTTAAAAAGATCTGATCCAAACTTGTCCTATAGAGGAGGAAACAGAGGTCTAAGAACTAGCTGACATGCCCATGGTATAAGGAAAGTTGATTCCAGTTCAAAGTAGAATCATGATTTGTGCTGCTCAACTTGGAGGACTTTCCAGCCAGTTCCATTCCTCACATAAAGAGGAATCTTTCCAGTTTTATCTGAAGCACATATCACCAACAGTCAATCAAATGTCATTTATTAGGCCAGCCTAAGAATTGGAAAAAGAATTCATCTTTGGATAGTTCTGATTACGAATACATATTTTTTTTCTTTTTCTTCTTTGATTGGGTACAATTCTGAATGTACCTTTATATAAACGCTTCTCTGTCTCTAATACTAAGTTTGTCTCTGTTTGTGTCTTTCCACTCTTTTCCTGTGGGTTTATTTCCCAGGTGGTCTCATTTAATGACTGTTCTATCTCTGGCATCAAACACCATGACTTTTTGCTTTAGGGACTGCAGTATGCAAATTGGCAGAAGTCAATCGTACCTGATTTTCTAAATTGCCTCTGCTCTAACAATTCTCCCACCCGTAATAACCCATTGAAATCAAACAATGGGATTGATTACACATCCTTCACTCTGGGGGAAACTCCATTAGTTTTACCTGAATAAAAATTGCAGAACCGGGCCCAATTTGGGCTAAGTAGTGTACAAAATTGTCCAGGAAGCATGGTAGAAATAGGCTTGAAAAACCTTAAATATTACTCTCTAGCTGTAGGGTTTTTATTTACAAGTCACACCAACTAAAACAAAGGAATCCTTAAGTGAGTATTGTACAGTACAGCAAAAGTGTCAGAAATAATACTTGTTCCAGTTTGGATTTGGGGACAGATTAGTAAACTGAGTTGATAGAACTTCTGTAGTTCTGTTATAAGCTTGCGTATGAGGTGAATCTCCAGGCTGGGAGATCTTAACTTGCTGTTAACTGCTTGAGGTCTCGGGAACAGAGTCTAGCCTTTCCATTCACAGGACATTACCAACCTTCCATTAGATATTAGATCTTGGTCAAATTCTTGAACTTTCCTTTATCTTCAGTTTCTACTATTTAGCTTCAGTTCAAAATACCTGCCTTATCTAACTTCCAAGGTTGTTATGGGTATAAACTGCAACCAGGTACAAAAGTCAACAAGAAAACTTATAGGCACTTCAATCTGGAGAATTGTTTTTATTTAAGGTTTGTGTTGTTATTTTTGTATTTTTTTTTTTTTTGGTTTGGCCAACTTATAGAGAGTCTAGTTAATGGTAAGATTGGTATCCTACTTCTGTCCTGAACTCAGACTTCAGTGTAAGATAGTCTCTGGAGTCAGATAGATCTATGTACATATAACATATCTCCCATTTACTGGCTGTGTCTAAGGGTGAGTTATTCAACCATGGGACTCATCTGAAAAGCTGAGAATAGAGATAATTAATTCCTGTCTCACTGGTTCATTGTGAGAACCAGCAATGCATTGCATGGGGGCAGGAATGGCATGCGATTAACGAGACTGATTATCATCCTAGAAAGTAACTACAACATGTAGGAAAGTTCCTATGGTTCTTGTTTGGAACCAAGAACAATGCAATGAAGACTTGAAGTGAGATTTCTCAGTTACTTTCAGGAGCAGCTTTGGTGGCCTTCTAAGAGTATGGCTGTAATGTAACAGCCTATGGGTCTGGATTCCTGAATGGTGAGCTCTTGTAGCGTGGGATTAGATTTTTCTTATCTTTTTTTCTGTTTCATCACATCAAATATTTACAATCATGGAGCCTGACATATAAAGTCTGGCACATGGTCTACTTTTGCATGATTGAGAAATAAACCATTGGTTTGCATAAGGACATATAGGAATAAAATCAAAATTTTAATTTTTTGCATATAAGTAAGCTATTCTTCTCTTTTTTTGTTAGAACAATTTATCTTAGAAACTTTGAAAGTCTCTGGTTTTTTTTTTGAAGTATATCTTCTTAGAAACTAAAAAGAACTTTTTTTGTGAACTTTATCTAGGAATGTCTTTCTCAAAGACCTAGAAACAATCTCTTTGAAATATAATTATCAAGGGAGATAGAACACTTAGGTCCTAGTTTTTATGGGAAGGTAGGAGCCTAAGCAACTTTTTCCAGGTATACCTTCCCCCACCATGATCAGTTTGTCCCTCATACTCTTCATGGAGGGTAAAGACAATTAGCTAACATAGATGGCCAAATCCAGTCACTAAGGTAAAATTGGGACAAACGGGTATGAATAGTGGGGCTATGAATTCCTTTTACTTGAGGACAAGTTAATGTTTCTCTTGAACGTGTCTGTAAGGGGTGTATCTGTTTGGTTACATGAAAAGGTGAGATAACTTTCTGTTTATTCTGTTTATACATCTCCTTGTGGATTGTCTGTGGTGCTTATTATTTTCTGAGAGGATTTCTGGTTTGAGAGAAGAGGTTAAAACAAACTAACAACAGTAAAAAAGGGAAAATATATCTTCACCAAGTCTGCTAATCAGAGCACCAAGATTCTTAGTCTAAATGTTATCTGATGACTATGAAGATATAAAATAATCCTAAGAACAGGGGGAATGGGACTGTTCAGTGCTCTGCCTTAGACAACCAGCTGAACTTTCCTATGACTCTTCATTCAGGAGCGACTCCTTATTACTGAACCCAGCATACACAGCACTAGAGTTCTTGGATGTTGTATATGACTAGACAGATCAATCTCAGTGCTATATGTCTGTTAAGCAGCTTGAACAAGAAGCACTAATAGGCTGTTCTCACTCATGCGAAGGAGGTAAGAATTTAAAGACTAAACACTAATATTTGGGCTTACTTATTTGGAAACATAACTTGGTTGTTCTTCATTTGAGTAAGATTTAAGAGTTCCATTTGATTGACTCACTAAGAAGGATTATTCACTTTCTACCATGCAAATAAAGTCATGATTAACTAATCATAAATTCTCATTGGCCTCTGGCTAAGATTACCCTCATTATTTGTAAGTTGCCTTAAAATTAAAATACTTCCCACTTTATATGAAAGTGAGAATTTCCAGCACATTTTCTAAACAATGGAGTAAATAATTAATGTCAAATAGATTTACAAAATTCAAGAATGCTAACAACAAACAAAATAAGCGAGCAAATTCATTGAGATACGCTGAAACCGATGGTTTAAAAAAGTTAAAGCTCTATCATAGCCCAAAGAAGCCTAAAGGTGCATAATGTAGAACCTTTGATGAGATTATAGAGTAAAAGAAGACATTAAGTAACTACTAAGAAAATCTAAACAGAGTATGGACTGTAGCCAATCATATTAAAGAACCAATAACCACTTGTTAGTTGTAAAGTTAGATGTTAATGTGTGATGCACTAATAGGTAAAACTGGGGTGAGGCACAAGAGAACTCAATGGTTGGGACTGGAGTTGGGTGTGTAAGCCAAAAAATTTGAGGTAGAAATAAAAAATATCTTATTTACCTTTTGTTCTGTATTTGTTTATAATTTAGATCTAACTTCCACACGAGGGAAAACATGCTTCGTGTGTCTCTCTGAGCCTGACTCACTTCACTTAATTTTCCCCAAGTCCATCCATTTTCTTGTAAATGTCATATTACTCATATATATGAGAGAGTAGTTAATATGTATATACATCATCTTTTCTTGATACATTCATCTATGTTTATCTGCCTATAGGCCCCTAGGTCTAACGTAGGACTATTCGTTTCATATTGAATGAAAAGTATGTTAAATTGTCCTTCTTCTCTTTTCCTATTTCCTCTCTCTCCCCGTCCCTCCCCTCTCTCCCTCTCTCTCCCCCTCCATCCCCTCTCTCTTGTCTGTCTCTCCCTCTCTCTCCCTTTCTCTCTTCTCTTCTCTTCTCTTCTCTTCTCTTCTCTTCTCTTCTCTCCTCTCCTCTCCTCTCCTCTCCTGTCCCCTCCCCTCCCTTCCCCTTCCCTTCCCTTCCCTTCTCTTCTCTTCTCTTCTCTTCTCTTCTCTTCTCTTCTCTTCTCTTCTCTTCTCTTCTCTTCTCTTCTCTTCTCTTCTCTTCTCTTCTCTCCTCTCCTCTCTCTGTCTCTGTCTGTCTGTCTGTCTGTCTGTTTCTCTCTCTCTCTCTTTACTATCTTAAAAGATCCCAACCAGGTGCTGCTGGCTCATGTCATCAGGCTACTCAGGAGCCTAAGATCTGAGGACTATTGTTTGAAGCTAGCCCTAGCAGGAAAGTCCATGAGACTCATCTCCAATTAACCACAAGAAAACCAGAAGTAATGCTATGGCTCAAAGAACAAAAATGCTCAGGTACAGTGTCCTGAGTTCAAGTCCCATGACAGGCAAAAAATGGGAGGGTCTTTTGACCAAATACTATAGTTTTGTTAAGAGCAGAGCAATAAGAAAAATGTGGCTGTGGTAAACAATGCTGCATTGAACATGATTATGCTGGTAGCTTTAGTGTGGTCCTGTTTGTGTTCCATTGGATAAGTGCATAAGAGTGGAATTACAAAGTCATTGGACACTAGGTCTATGTTTAGTTTTTTGAGGAACTTCCATACTGTTTTCCATACTAGTTGAACAAGCTTACTTTCCCAGCAGTAGTGCATTAGATTTTCTTTTTCAGCCACATACTCACCAGCATTTGTGGCTTATTTTCTTGATAGTAGTCATTCTAACTGGGGTGAGGCGGAATCTCAGTATTGTTTTGATTTGTATTTCCTTTTGTGGCCAGAAAGGTTGAGCATTGCTTCATGTGTCTATTGGCCATTTTTACTTTGGAGAAGTCTTTCCTTAAGTCATTTCTTTATTAATTGGGTTGTTTAAGGGTTTAATTTCTGAGGATTTTAATTTTTTGAGCTCCAAGTATATTGTAGATATTAGGTCCTTGCCTAATATACTAGAGCTGGTAAAAATCTTCCATTATTTAGGCTTTCTATTTAGCTTGCTAGCTATGTCCTTTGCCCTGCGGAAACTTTTAAGTTTGATACAATATCATTCATCAAGTTTTTCTTTGATTTCTTGTGCTTCTGAATTGTTACTTAGAAAGTTTTGGCCTGTGCTCAGAAGTCCTAGTATTTCTCCTATCCCTTCTTGTAATAGTTTCATGATTTCTGGTCTTACATTGAGGTCTTTGATCCAAGATGCCCATCATTGGATAACTGGATCAAAAAAATGTAGTACATGTTCACAATATATGTACACAGCTATTAGAAGGAATGACATTGTGCCTTTTGTAAACAAATACACAGACTTAGAAAAAAATTATACAAAGTAAAGTAAGCCAAACCCAAAGAAAACAAAGATTACATGGCAGTCCTCATTTGTATAGCTAGAATGTGCCTATAAATCTATAAGTAAATATGTTAGGTGCTATGCAAGTGCTTACAAATGAATTAACTGAAGTTTAATAGACTCTATGAAAGCTCAAATAATATACATTTTAGAAATTCTAGGTCAAAACCCAACAAATTAGTCCCAGGAAATGGGTACATGCAGGAGGATGGAGGCATAGGGAAAGGAGTAGACAAACGAAGGGGGGAAGTGGGGCGAATACATTTAAGAATTCATTGTACATACTGCAAAATTAAGAAAAGTAAAGGAAGGGGTGGGTCACAGGGTGTGAAAATGTTGAAGGGACTAACACTGATCAAGATGCATTGTATTCATAAACAGCTTGGTTAAATGGCACCTCCATTGTATCATTGAAAGATAACAAAAAATAAAAAGAACAATTTGGAATTTTCTCTTATTTCAAAGAACAGATACTTCTCTCCCCTCTTTTATGATGATAATTATATTGGCTTGAGCATTAATGCATAAAGACTAATGCTCCCACAGTGCAACTTTCAAGGCTGCACACCAAGATAAAAATAGAACGTCATCTTACAATAGAATATCCCTCTAATAAATCTGTTCATGCCAGAAAGCAATTTGTCCTGTACTTTTATCTGGATTTGAATTTATGTAAATCTAAATCTAGAGAGCTTAAAAATAAGTATGGATCTCATAATACAATATATCTAGAGTGTCCAAGTTGGGAAGGATCTTAGAGCCTATTTATTATACCTCCTTCATTTTGTAAGGAAATTAAAGTCCAATTCACCTGTTTATACATCACATCATCCCATAAAGAATAGGGGTATGAATTAAAATAGAATGAAAAATGAATACACAGACAATAGTTCATGCTAGTGAACTTGACCTTAATGATTCAGTGATTAAGATTCACTTCTCCAGGGAGGACTTTCCCTAAGTATTACCTTTGGAAATACAATTGATGTCAGGTTAGCTACTTCAAGGGTAAGAGTATGCTATAGAGCTCTGAAGAGGGCTCCTTTTCCAAAAATTATTCCCTCAACTGCTAACTGAGCTCTAAGAGTTCTTTATGAAAGAATATAAATTTATTCCATAATTGAGGGCTTAATATAAAATATCCTTAGAATGCCCTTTGTTTTTCCCTTCTTTAACTGACTTACTAGATATCAGAGAGAGACCGATTAATAAAAAATACCTACAGGGAAAATCCAAGGATCATGAGAAAGTTAAACACTCAAATAATCTATGCTTCCAGAAATTGGCTTTTCAGGAGGATCAAAGTTTTAAAAGTCTGATTTTTCATGCACCCAAGAGTCAACTTTGGCAGACAATGTGAGCAAGTGCTATGGAATCAGTCAGGCCTGAATGCCTGTCCTTTTAGGTTGAGGCATTGTAACTTTCAGAAGCGCAGTTGACTTTCATGGAACTTAGTTTAATTATCTATTAAATGGGAATGACTCACAGAGTTGGCTAGGACATTGAAATAAATAAAGAATGTAAGAGTCAAAATTTATTGCAAGTGTTAAACATAATCTGTTCTCTTTCTATATTACCAGTCCTGTTTCCATATTTAAGTATAAACTCTTCTAGGTATGTAATAATTACAGATGGGGTAAACAAAAGATAAAGGATAAATTAAGAAGTTGAGAAGGCAAGGAATTGACTTGTGATTGTGTCTTAAGAGGCAAGATAGGAGCTGGCAGCTAGGCCTGAGATAGACTAGAGCAATGGTCTGGATTGGCTGTATAACCTTCCTTACCCCCAGATGTACCCATTTTACTTTCCTCCTCAACATTCTCTTTTTCCATGGTACATAGCACCTTCCTCCCAGAAATGATAGGGTTTGATAAAATGAGGAACATATTCATAAACTATTTTACTTTTGTTCTTCAGTTTAAGACCAATGCAATATTTGTTTAATGTTATGTGCTATGGTTTATGCTATGTATTATGTGTTCTTACTTTTATTTAAAAAATTCTCCTACCAGGAAATACTTTTTTAAAACTATCTACTGAGTATCATATATTTTCTGAAGTTTTTGCTGTATTTTGTGGGTATTTTTACTTATTAACCACACAGAGTAAGTGTGAGAATTTCTTATTTTTCCCAAATATTAGAGTACAAAATTAGAAAAGAAAGTAAATTAATATTTGAGAGGTAGTCTAGAAAAAAAAATCCAAGTATAGCAGTACACATTCTATACACTGAGCTATGAAAGCAAAAAGCTATACTTTAAACAGGCAGAATGGCTGTCTGGCTAAGCCCTAACCTGGAAGAGAAATAAAATTATTTGCATCTTGCATATTGCATATATGAGCCAATCAGAAAGAAAGTTAGTTAGCAATGGGAAGATGGGATGCTGAGAAGCAAGGGTAGGTAGTGAAGGAACTTGTACATTGCATCTGAGGTGAGCTGCATCAGCTCCAATCCAAGCATCAACTGTCTCAGCAAATCTAACCTGCACTGAAAGTAGATACACCACCATGCATGTTTTAACTATCACCATCCAATCCCAGCAGCCACAAACTAAGGCCAGTGGAATCACATACAGCCCATGAATCCCAAGTGGCAGTCACTGTCATTTGATTGTACATTGTCTACATCTGCTTTTTTCTCTATCAGCATTGAGTAGACATCATCATGATGGGAACTGAATAGCCACCAAAGCTAAACATGTGTACTATTTGGCCCTTTCCTGTATAAATGTTTGCAGACTCGTGATAATTTACCCAACTTTTCCTGATTTCATGTTTTCCTGATTCAATGTTTGTTTACACCAGTACATACTTGGGAGAACAAGAACTGGCAGAATATGGCAAAATCTATTGTAAGTTTCATTTTATACATTATGGTAAATGTCCTGGGCAGATGAAATATATACAATGTCTGAGATCAAAGCCAAAATGCTGCACCTGCTGACTGTAGTGCTCATCCTTAATAGATTCTTACCTGGTCAGCCCATCATTGAGTAACCGTGGAAAGAAGTCCAGAGCAGTTTTTTTGATGATCGCCTTTTCTTTCTGTTCTATATTACTATTTCATAGGTGATGACAATGTTGATGCCAGCATTTAGTGGGAGAGGGATGAAAACTAATTATTTGTTAAGTATTCACTCTGTGATAGACTCAGAGATGTTGACTAAATAATGACATTTAACCATTCCAAAGCTCTGCAAGGTACATGGAACTTCACTTCGTATCACCACTGATGTGGAAAGGGTAAGGCCATAGTCATTTGTTAGCAAAGCCAGAATTTGAGAGCAGGTGCTCAGGCTCAAATACTTTTACACTATGGTGTTTTCACATGATATATACTGCCTGGCAAGTGTGCTAGTGCTATGCTTAAGAAAGCAACACCATATGCCATGATCTCTTCCTCCCACCAAGGTATACTGCTACTCTTTAATAAACACCAATTAAACTAGAAAATCCTAGAGATTTCAAAGGTGTAAAAGTTTAAAACAAATTCTGAACATTTATGCTGGATGACAACCTTAGCCAACTACTTTACATATTCATCCATACTCTTGCATAAAGAAATCCGTGCCATGGCAGTCTGATGTTCATAAATAACAGTTCTTGGATTTTTTTTTTAATTTCAAAACTGGTTTTGTACTTATTTTACATGTTGTACTTTGAATCCACTGCAGCAGGAAAATATTTTAGAATTTCTAGAAGCTGAACAGAATAGAAGGTTATCTATAACATGAGCACATTCACAGCCACAATGTCTGTTTAAAATAAAACACTCAAAAGAATTAAATGTTCCCTTCAAGTCAAACTCAAAGAAATGTTGGCATAAAATGGATTGTAAACTTGCATTAGTGTTTCATGCTGAGACCTATTTTTTGGGGGTGTTCAAAACCTTTGACAAACTTTCATTTACTACTTTTGAATGCTAAAGGGGAAATTCCCCAGCCTTAGAGAGGAACTGGTCTTACCATGTCACACAACGGCTTGTGAACTGTACTAATTTTAGTTTTTAATGAGTGTACTTATCTTCTTATCTAGACTGAAAACTCTAAGAGGCCAAAGCATAGCTAGCTATATCACACTTAATTTAATGCTATGCAGATGGTGGTTATTTCATGAAAATATTTGCCAATGCATCATATTTCTTCTATCAAAAATTTTAATAAATTGCGAATGACAGTGTACATGGGAATAAAACTAATCTGTAGAATTCTATTTTTTTCTCCCTTCCATTTTTTAAAATGAGATGATCAAGACCTCTAGGAAGTGAACATACACAATAAGATGTTATTTAGAGATTCTTATCACAGACAGCACTGGGACAAACCTCTCTCATACCCAGTGTAATTCATTATACAAATGGAGCAAACGCCTTTTAGAAACATAGAGTGATGAGCTCAATGCCATAGGTCTAATATTGCTCATAGATTTAAGCAGATCAACCAGGAGTACTGACTCCTAAATAATATTCTCATCAACTATCGTTGCTCTCTAAGAAAAATGAAAAATCACATTTCCTTTAGATTTCTTGTTTAAACAAGAAATCTCTAAACTACAAAAAGTTATTTTTGGTCTTCTTAGTTTTGGCAGAAAAGAGACAATATATTTCTTAGAAGGCTGTTTATGTGAAAGAAATCCAATTTGTTCTAGCTTGAGCAAAAAAGGGGGAGTTTATTGACTCATTTAACTGAAGTACACGTGGTTGGGGAATAAGATCTAGAGTCTTAAACATCTTTAAGGACACTCTTTCATCTTTGGATTTTTTTACTTGGTTTTATTCTCTTAGCCTGGTTATTTTTGTGAAGCTGAAGGTAGCTCTAAGTTTTATCTTTACTTGCCTCCTGAATGAAAACTCTGGCCTGGTAGTTTTATTTGATGCATACTCCAGGGAAAATATGGATGGATTCTGATAAGATCCAAAGAACATCTCTAGATTGACCACTGTGGCTGAGAGTCTGTCACTCTCATTACCTGGAATTATATCCCAGGAGGCATCAGGGTAATGGGACTAGAAGCCCATTTTAGACACTCATTAGGAGTATGCAAGATGAATATCCACCAAGGAACTGGGGTGATGTCACCAGATAAAAGAGGAAGCAAACAGCATGAGAAGGTAGCGCTGATGAACATTTGATTTGCCCCTTAAGAAGAAGTACATAATCTGGACCTTTCTTTCTTTAGGGAATCAACTTTGAACCTGATGTGAGCCATAACCTATTAGCTACAAAAGTTGAGAATGGCAGCTACTTGGTTTCCCAGACTCCATTTTAACAAAGGCAAAGGATCATGACCTAGATTCAGCCAAATTGCTGGAGCCTAGAGTGAGGACTTAGTGAACCCGGTAGCTAACATACACATTGGGAGCCTCACCAGCAGCAGTGGACTCAAACTGAGCTACCTGTATAACCTTACAGGACTAGAATCGTTGTGTGGACTTAAAGGCATTTCTGTTCTTCATATTTTTTAAGTTTTACATAAGAAAAAAGTTTAACTCTACAAACTATTTCTTCCAGATTAGGTAGTATGCACATTTCTTTCCTTTTTTGTAGCATCTGCTGTTCCTTTCTCCCTCATTTCCTCCCTCACATCTCCGCCCTTGAGTTGCTTAGTTCACTTTCATCAAAGTCCAGTGATGGGCCCTCTGCTGTAATTTTCACCAACTTTCCATTGTTTCTGTGCCCTCCTCGCACCTTCCCTCAGTTGTGCATGTGTATACCATATATACCATGTATAGACCATATGTGTATATACACGTTTTGGAATCTGTTTCCTCATTCTCATAGTGGTTCAACAAGTTTTCAGTAACTTTACAACAATTTGGTTCTCTGAGTTATCAATTGATAGTTGGCTTCTGTGCTTATGGCTAAGAAATTTCAATGTCATATATAAGCAAAACAAACAAACAACAAATAAAAGTCTTCTAGGATCATCCCATATTACTGGGGAATTAAAATCTCACTTTTAATAAATATTTATTAAGAACTCATGTTAATATTAATTGCAATTAATTGCAAAATTCATTCATATTAAAAAATTCCAAAAGCACCTTTAGTAGCATATGCATCATTTCAAAATGGTATAATAGCACATATCATCATTTTTAAAAATATGCTTTTTATTGTAAAAATGCTGTACAGAGGGGTTACAGTTACATGAGCAAGGTAATGAGTACATTTCCTATCAAGCATTGTTATCTCCTCCTTTGTTTTTCCCCTACCCTCCCTTCCCTCCTACCTCCACAACTACACTTCCCCCTCTACCTACCCCCCCCACCCCCACTTAAATTGTAAAGTTCGTTTTTCAACATAGTAACTTTTACATCTCATTGTTACAATGGGTCAACCTGTATCCCTATTTAAGCATTTTGTTTTTTTCCCTTCCCCTTCCCAAGCTAGAGAAGTGTATATACAAGATGCAGGGCACCAACATCAAAAACAGTGACAACAGGGGTTATTCCGTGGGGGAGGAACATGTCATTTTTAAACAAGACAGACCAGTTTTCCTCTAGGACTTCATTCTTTTTTTTTTGTCAGTCATGGGGCTTGAACTCAGGCCTGGGCACTGTCCCTCAGCTCTTCAGCTCAAGGCAAGCGCTCTACCACTTGAGCCACAGCACCACTTCCAGTTTTCTGGTGGTTTATTGGACATAAGAGTCTCATGGACTTTCCTGCCTAGGCTGGCTTTGAACCATGATCCTCAGGTCTCAGCTTCCTGAGTAGCTAGGATTACAGGCGTGAGCCACCAGCACCTAGCTAGGACTTCATTCTTGCAATGATTTCAGGGTCACCATAGCCTCTTTTTCACCTTCAGTTTGACTAAGGTGATAATAAAAAATATTAGTTGACTTCCAACTAAACTTCCAGGCAGAATGTGCCATCTCACCCTTGGAAGAAAAATGGCCTGATTCCCAGTGCTACATTAGCTATAAGGAAACTGATAAGTAGAAAAATTAAGACTTCAATGTGAGCCTTAAATGCACAGTCAATAATTAATTTCAATAAGGCTAATATTTCCCTTATAACCTGATATTTTTAGTGGAATACCTCTGGACCTAATATCATCATCAAGAAGAATGGAAACTGAAGATGGATTTTTATATGCACCATGAGTTTCTAATCTGGTTTTTACAGGTTTAGAAAAAACTTAGACTATAGTTGCTAAGAAATGACAGAAAAGTGTTAGAGGCTCAGTAACCCCAGAAGCCCAATATCATTTGAATGCACGCAACATGCTATTAAGGTTTTAGTCATTTATATTCTCTCTGGATTTTAGGAATAAACACACACACGCACACACACACACACACACACACACACACACACACGGCTGCTGAGGATTGATGTCACATAGCCCTGTGAATAGCCCATGCAAATCTATAACAAATATTGAAGCATCTTTGTTCCCAAAGTATTGAAGACATCTCTTTTTATTAACTTCTTGCTGATTTGAGTGCTTGAACTCACAAGGCGTCCTGTTTCCTGGGCTTATTAGCTCTCCCACCTTTACCAGTCTTTTATTTTTTTGCCAGTTATTTTGGAGATGAGTCTCACAGGTTTTTCTGCTTAGGTTAACTCAAGGCTGCAATCTCCAGATCACAGCCTCCTGAATAGCTAGGATA
This sequence comes from Dipodomys spectabilis, assembly GCF_019054845.1. Lineage (NCBI taxonomy): Eukaryota > Metazoa > Chordata > Mammalia > Rodentia > Heteromyidae > Dipodomys > Dipodomys spectabilis. The sequence continues at coordinate 21,320,824 of NW_024870775.1, forward strand.
ACAGGAGTGAGGCACTAATAACTCACTATTGAGGATACGTTTGCAGAAGATGATGTGTCTGTTAGCAGTGCACTGGCTTTAGCTATGCTGGGGTTTTGCTCATTTTGTTAACATTGACTAGCTTAGACAATTTTATCTCTTCCACAGGGCCAACTGTAAAGTATGGCTGTCTAAGAAAATACTAGTGACACTGTTAAATACATGCTGCCCTTTAAAGATAGTAGATATCCACTTGGAATTTATTTAGACCTGTCAACTCATTACATAGTAACTATTCTAGGAACATCAAGTCATTTTTCTACTTAGGGAGAATATAGAGTAATAATCATTCTAGCTTCTCTTTGCTTTATTCCCCCATGAGTCTTTTATTATCTTTGAGCAGGAATGACAAGTATCTCTGAATGCAAAAATACCAATGAAATAGTTGTTGTATCTGGACATAATAGCTTGTAAATAAACACAATCCCAGAGAGTGCCATTCAGACCATTTGTGGAGAATTACCTAAGATAATAATTTTACTGATAAAACAGAATTGAGATAATCAACAGAAACAAGAAAGAGAAATGAGTCAAATCAGAGCTCTTGCTGACAAAAATTCAGGCAAATCAATGCAAAAAAGATGGCTAAAGAAACACGTCTGTCCTTTCCACGCTCGGTTATGTTCCAAATGAGAAGCATGAAATATACTCCACAACCTAGGGGACTGTAGAGCACTTAGATGAATCACAAGTGACATATGGGAGCTCATTAAAGGATGGTGAAGTTTATGATCACCCAGGGAGCATGCTGGAAATGAGAGCTTTTTACAAAGAGGCTTCGGGGTCATTCAGACTGAAGGGAGGATGCTTCTCATTCTTAAAGAGGATCCATTTTTCTTTGGCATTTCTCAGCCATGGAGGGTTCTTGAGTGTAGGCCATTATTGCTAGTTTCAAAGCTGTGAAAACGTGTGTGGGGAAAGAACAGAAATCTGGGATTGTCATTTTTGTGACGAGTAAACAACCCAAACCATTGAAGATAGGTAGTAACACCCAAACTTCAAGGTAGTTGTGAATGTCGCGGGTATGAGAACAGTCTGTGTGTGTATCTATGTTCTGGAGGTTCTGTCTGTAAGCTGAGTTTTGAATGACACATGATTTCCTCTGTGTACCCCAATCTATTTTCTGCCTGACTAAGCTTATAAAACTCTGCATAAATTCTCTTCTCTGCCTGTTCCATAATCCTGTGAACACATTGTCTTCCTGTTCATTTCTTCAGCCAGCAAGCACCAGCTGTTGAGGCCTGCAAACATTTTATGATAAAGAAAAAAAAATAGGGTGATCAGAAAGCTGTAAAAGTTGAAAAAGCCTTGAGATTTGCAGACATTTTGGGGAAGTGAATATTTGACCTGCAACAAAAGAAATGATTAGGCTTCTATCCATCATCATTCCCTCCAAACCCTCTGCTGAGATCCATTTATCCAGACATTCCTCGGGCTGCCTCAATTCTGCATAGTCTGTAAAGTAATCCAGTTGGGTTTGTTATGTGCTCAAGAAAGGATAAACTCTGTGATTAGAAATATGCATAGAAATATAACTATATTAGCATAAGACTTGTGCTTTATTTAATGTAAAAATTCCACAGACTTTCTCTATTTCAGCTCAAAAGGAGAGTGGAAGCCTTGATAATGTTGGGCTAAGTGCTTGAGTGCACACTTCATGCCTCAAATACACAGGGAACCTAGCTGTTATAATTAGAAGTTATATACACAGTTTATATAAATTATAGCCATTTGCTTAACTAAAAATGCCAGTCGCTTGCTATGCTACAAGGGGAGATATCCACCAACATGTGATTTAAACAATAGGTCAAAGTGAGAGATGTAATGATTATAGCACAAAGGTTGCTCAATAGCTTTTGTGAAATGTTTCTATAAAAAATTAATGGCTATTATTAAGAACTGGATAAGTACTATTTCCATTTGGTGCCTTAATTCAGGATAGATGTGGAAAGACAACATTTATCTGCATTTCAAATAGTTTGATTAGAAGTACATTTGTGTACTCTCTGTAACTAATATATTCTTGTTATTGAAAAGTGTTAAGGGAGAAGGAAAACCAATCAAGTAGGTGACATTTTAAGAGAAAAGAGTTATAAAACCCTCTCTTTTCTCTATCATCTCTCTCTTTCATAAGAATAGATATAGATTCTAAGATTCATTTATGAGAATAGACATAAATATTTTTCAGCTTTGCAAAGAGGTGGTGTTTCTTTCCAGACTATGCTAGTAGCAACTTTGTCATTGTTGTTGGAAAAGCAACCATAGGCAGAACATAAACCACAAGCCATGGTTGTGATTCAGTAACACTGCTTTCACAAATAGGTAGCCCTAGGGCAGTAATTTACCATCCTCTGCTCTGTATCAAGCATCTAATGACCTGGAAAGCAACATGAGTCATTATTAGTATCTTCAAGATAGTTTCTGGCTCTTTTTCCCTTTCTTTCTTGTAAAATCTAAGGATTCTACCTTCTCCAAGAATCTTCTGTTACTAGAGAAGTCTGACTTCCCTAAAGCACTCAGTGGGAGCAATAGGGAACTCCTTTTCTGGCCTTCTAGATTTGTGGTAGCTTTTTACTATCCTTCAAAGAATGGATAACAGAGGTACTCAGACTTTTTTCTGTAAGGTTTAATTTCCTCCTGGAATCCAAGTAGAGACTTCAAAAGACAGTAATGTTATCAAAACAGAATCTCTCTCTTTCTTTCTCTCTCTCTCTCTCCTCTCTCTCTCTCTCTCTCTCTCTCTCTCTCACACACACACACACACACACACACATGCATGCATGCACGCATGCACATGGAAAAAGATGATACTTATTTCTCTTCATTTGAAGACAAGATACAAGGAACATAAATATTTGTTTTATATTTGTGGTTCACAAACTTTCAATGAAACTAGACTGAGCAGAAATACTAAATGCAAAAGTTGTCAAGTCCAACATGGAGCTAAAGGAATGCAGAATATACAAAGAGGAATAAGAACATTTTAAAAAAGTGATTGTGTTTCTAATATAAGTCTTCAGGATTGATTTGCTGATAGTTGTGAATGTGGTGAGTGGATATATGAATAGCAGTGTGGATGAAAAGGGCAATGTGGGGTTTTAGATGGAGGTTTCAGGGACTTATATTGCTTGTCCCCTAGTAATAGGGGAAACAAGCCAAATCAAATTGGCTTAGTCCAAGTCCTGCTTAGTTTAAAACAATAATCCTATTTCTAGAAATTTTGGCTTTCAATGTTAATATTGCCTCCACTTTAAAAAAAAAATGAGAAGATTCCAATGGTCTTGGGATTGTAGACAACTTGGTAAAGTCCCAGTGAAACAAATGGTTTCAAAGTCACTTCTCACTTTGAACCAGGAGAAGTAAAGCCTGGTATGTGGGGGGCTGTATACGGTGAAAACAGCCCCACTGAGCTGGGTGAGAGGTGGAAGACATGCTTCTTTCCCTAGCTCTATCACTTACTATTGTTCCCTGTTAGTACAAATAACTGCTTCACTAAACCTCAATTCCCATACCTCTAAAAGCTATGAAAATAGAACTGCTACAGGAGAGAGGCATAAAGGATGGACCACTTGTGAAAACTTACCCCTTCTAACACTACTTCAGGCAAAGCATGGTTCACAGGATGAATGAAAAACCAAGGGATAACACTGAAAGGCTGTCAGTGTAATGAAGGAAAACAATAGCTGTAACACTAACAAAAACAAGACCTGGTCCCACACTATGGATGTCCCATTTTATTACACAGTTCCCTGAAAATCAAAGACAATGCATGGGCTCATTATCCTTAAAGATAAAATGCTTGTTATTTTAATGGATTAAACATAATAATAACAAAAACCCATCATTTTATTTAATGTTTTGACAAAGAAGGTTTAGGCTTCTGATTCCTAACAGGAGCATTTTTCTATCAAGGTTATTTTGGGTATATAATCTATGTTTAACAAATACAAAGGAGTAACAAGTAAACATCATTAAAGTTTTCAAAATATTGTGTTGTATATAAGGATCTTATATTTGTTAATTAAAAAATTACAAATACATAGCTTAATAGCTTTGTTGTTGTGTCTGTTTTTAAGCAAGAAGGGAGGCTATGTAAAATAAGACACATTTTATTAAATGGTATTCTTTCAAATAGGCCAAGATGTATTGGCTGAAATGTTTCATTATGCAGCAGAACATGTTTATTCAGGTGAAAGCATACAGCATATTGCGTATTTCTAAATACATTGATCTAAATGCAAATGCAGTTAAATGTAAAATCCAACCTTGGTGTCATTTGGTAATACATTCTGCCATCAAAATTTAGAGGTATTCTTTTTCACTTCTTAACATCAAAATCCAGAAATCAACAGCAATTCTAAGCAAATCTTACAAAAATAGAGGTAGAATATTTGAAATTCCTATACTCATATCGTTTCAAGAGCTTTTTTGCATGTATAGAAAATAAATATCTAGCTAGGTTGTAATATGATCATTAAAATAAGTTTGAGACCATGATCATATATAATTTAAAAGTTAAAAAGGGGAAAGCAGTTTGGAGGTCTTTATTTAATTCAGCTGTAACTGAGTTTGAAACTCAAATTGTTTTATAGCAAATTGCACACAATCGAAAAGGTAACAGGTTTTCTATCCCTTCTAATCCTGTCTGATCAACATTCTATATTCACAGTTCCATTTCTCTGATTCTAACAAAGTAACATCATGATGAAAAATGTAAAATAAACTGATCTAATTTGCAACCTGGACATGGAACTGTGATTATTTCATTTTATGTGTTCACTGTAATGATCTTATCACACAAGTACCATAGATCAGATGATGACATGACAACTATTTATTTCTCATAATTCAGAGTGCTGGAAAGCCCATAATTAAGGAATCTAGAGACTTGATGTCTGGTTCATACACATTACCCAACCCACTCTGTCTTCATATGGCCGAAGGGATAAGGGAGCTCTTTCCAGTATCATTCATAAAGGGTAAACTTTCATGACCCATTCCCTAATTCTATCACTTAGGATATTAGGTATAGGATTTCATGTTAACTTTAGAGTAACCCAGAATTCACTCCGTGGTATAATCTTATGAATGAGAATATTGAATCCAATAAGGCTAAACATCTCATCCATGATCCTAGTAGTAGATTGAATCCAAAACCAGAACCCTTGTCTTTGATATCGCAAATGTTTTTCCTATACCATTATTTCTTTGAGGTAAAGTAGTGTCCAATCTATCAATAAGACACTATTGTCATTACATTGAAAGTTATATTAGTGCAATGGATAAAGTGAAGTCAGCAAAGCCTAAAAATGGCAGGAAGCTAGTGGTTTACATCTGTAATCCTAGCTACTCAGGAGGCTGAGGATCAAAGCTAGCTGAGGCGGAAAAGTCCATGAGACTCTTTTCTCCAAATAACCACAAGAAAAGCCAGAAGTGACGTTTTGACTCCAACTATAGAGTACTAGCCTTCAGCACAAAAGCTCAGGGGCAGCACCTTAAGACCTGAGTTCAAGCCCCAGGACCAGCAAAACACACATACACACAGACACACAGACACACACACACATACACACACACAGACACACACACACACGGAGTCTAGAAATACATTTTTTAACATATGGTTAAAAATATAGTAAGGCCTGACCTGCCATCATAGACTTCCTCTTTTTCCCCTATATTACATAGACTCTCAATCATCCAGGAAAATTAGTGGCATCCATTTAATTCTTTCAGTGGATTTATTTTGTACACATTTGTGGAAAGCTCTAAAGAAGTCACTCTCAATGGCTAATATCCTTTGTGAGTTGCATAAATAATTTTATACCACTGGAGGCATATGCTTCTTTTCATTGTTATACAAAATAATATCTTGTTAGGCAGAATGAAGTAATATTGAAAAGGAATGGAAGCCTTCTAGCCAGCTGGCTAAGTTTGCCTGCCATATCTCCAATGCCTATAGTGAATAAATTTTTGGCTAACCCCCTCATGATGAGCTAAATGTCCTTTGCAATAATTTTGAATACTAAGTGACATTTTTCTATTTGGAAGCATAACATTTAAAATGTATCTCTATAGAATAATAAGCTTTACCATGAAACTTAAATATTTGAAAATAAACTAAATATATTAATTTTAGCTTATTGAAGAATTGAATGATATGTTAGGTCATTTTGCAAAAGAGTAGAATGTCAGTAATTTTATAATTTTTACACAACGTTGTAACAACGTGGTTCAGAATATGAGATCTGGTCACAGACAACTCAGGGCCTAATTCTACTTGTAACACTTAGTGGATAGTTCTTATAAAATAAGGATTGTTTGAGACCTAATGCTAAGGATATGAAGAACTAAGAAATGCTAGATAGGACAGTACTGTCTGAGTTAATGCTAAAAATAGCTTCTCTCTGTAGGTAAGCTTTTCTGGTTGACTCGATAGGTTTTTGAAGTGTTTTGAATTTCCTGAATATGAATGGGGCAAAAGAAGACAAATATACAAAGTTGGCTTGACAAAGAACATTTTCCAGAAATTTCAGAGAGTTGGGCCTTCGTTACAAATTTCTAATCTCTGTTACTGTGATAGATTAAGTTTCTATTACTTCAACACAATGAGTTTAGACTGAAAACAACAACAACTAGCCTTAGGAAACAGATAACTAAATAAACATTACTGAAAACAATCATCCTGGTTTGTATTATGAGTAATAGTGGGAGGGAACTGGAATTGGTTTATTGGAAGGTGGGTTAGAAAAAATAGCATATGACTATGTGATTCTTTTGTTTTTTTTGTATGTTCTTCCCCCAAGGTATAACCCCTGTTTTCACTGGATTTGATGCCCATGTTCTTCATCTTGTATATACATTTTTGTAATTTGGGGAGAGGAAGGGATATATCAGAATGCTTAAATGGGGATGCAGGTTGACCCATTGTGAAGACAAGATGTATAGGACACTATGTTGAATACAAACTTTACAATGTTAGGGTGTGGGGAGTGGGAGGAGTTGGGGAGGTGGGGAGGGAAGTGATGGTAGGGGGAAAACAAAGGAGGAGGTAACAATGCTCTCTATGAAATGTACTCATTACCCTACTCATGTAACTGTAACCCCTCTGCACAACATGTTTACAATAAAAACATATATATATAATTTTAAAAAAGAAAAAATAGCATATGTTTTTGAGTTGTGATCTTTTGTCACAGACTGAAGACGAAGTCTAACTGTATAGCTGAATAGCCAGATCCCACCAGATTCTGTTAATTTTCTTATTGGTTAATGCTTCATAAATTAAGGACTATGTTGTAACAAGAGAAAACAATTTAATATTTTTTTCTTTTCTGATTGAATATCAAAACCAATCAACAACAGCTCAAGCTATACTATTATGCATTCAGACCCTGGAGTATGTACAACCTATCCCTGACATATTGTGAAGGATTTATTGACTTCATCTAACACCACAAACAAACCTCTAAGAGAAATTCTGTCTTCACTTTCCCTTTACTTTGTGGAAAGCCTAGAGAAATTAAATCACATTCTCACCATAATGAAATTAATAAGGAGGAATTCCATAATACCGACATATTTTATTCTACTTTCAAGAGTTTAGTAGGCCTGCTGGGAATACCTTTGTAACATTCACTAGGTGCTTCTTTAAATAATGAGTTAGCTGATGGCTGGTGGTTCATCCCTGTAATCCTAGTTACTCGGGAGGCTGGGATCTGAAGACTGCGGTTTGAAGCCAGCCTAGACAGGAACATCCATGACTCTTATCCCCAAATAACCACCAGAAAACCAGAAGTGGCGCTGTAGCTCAAAGTGGTAGCACACTAGCTTTGAGCAAAAATGCTCAGGGATAATGCCTAGGCTCTGAGTTCATGCGCCTTAAGTGACAGACAAACATTTAAACTAATAGGAAAGTGTTGACTTTTACTAGCTATTTTTTCATGCTTTCTCCTAAGTTTAGGTTGAAAAGAGCCACAAAACATTTTGAGATAGCTGTGACTGATGGAGACTTTCAGGTCCTATAGTAACAAGGGCAGCCCAAGCATGGCCAGTGTAGTGTGTGTGCTGATACATGAAGCTTTGCCTTAGTTTTTGGTTATCAAGGAAATGGCAGCCATTTGCAATGTTCTTTCTCAAGTTCCTCCCTAATGTCAATTAACTTTTTCTTTATGGGAAATCTATGAAGATGGCTATTTTCAAGGGCCACTTTACTTTCTTACCATGCAGTGATGCCCCTGGGATTTTATTCTGAATGAGGTTATACTGGCAAGTCATTCAGTGAGATGCAATCTTCTATATTACCATAGTTAACTTTCCCATTTCTGCTAGGGACTGTCATACTTTGTTTAATTTCAAATTCTTATTATTTTGGGGACAATTCAAATATATTTATTCAGTCATGTTCATCATGCTAAATTGTTTTAAAGTAAGCATATTTGTAGTATATATACAAAAAGTAAAACACTGAATCATAAGATGTTTCTATTGAAGGTGTGATAGTAAAATTTTTACAGAGAGCTTCCCCTGCACTGAGCCACCATCTGTAAGTTTAGTGAGCTCCACTGATTTTTCCCTGGATCACTTCACTGGATCATTTCTGCTTTTCCAGCCTCATCTTAAACTTTCCTTTTTTTCTGAAGAGATCTGTTGCATGGTGGACCTGGTGATCAAATGTTCATGAAAACTTCTTCATAAACCTTAAATAACTATACAAATATACTTGGCATTACAGATAATAATCTGATTACAGGATATTGAACATCACATATGCTATAAAGGTTTGTTTTTTGCCTCAGTAAATCAATGAACAAGTTAAAATGCATTCAGAAGATTACTTTGCCATGGACATAAAAGCAATCTATTCTTTCTAGGGTCTGTTAGTGTTGGCAATGACTTTTTTTCTATCTCAGAATGAAAGGATATTGAACTGAAAGGGAATTTGGAGATCATCCAATTCAATGCCCTTAATCCCCACCTTCCAAATTTTTATCATAATGAAAAATTTAATGTGAACATAAAATAAAACTTTCTGGATGGTTTAAATGGATTTCACTTTGAAAACTATATGTTAAAATGGACTTAGATATTATAAGGATATAAATGAAGCCTGAAATTTTACATTCAAGAATAAGAACCAGCCAGGTGCTGGTGGCTCACATCTGTAACCCTAGCTACTCAGGAGGCTGAGATCTGAGGATCACGGTTCAAAGCCATCCCGGTCAGGAAAGTCCATGATTCTCTTATCTCCAATTAAGCACCAGAAAACTGGAAGTGGTGCTGTGGTGCAGGAGGTGGAATGCTAGCCTTGAGCTGAAGAGTTGAGGGACAGCATCCAGGCCCAGAGTTCAAGCCACACTACCGACAAAAGAAAAAAGAAAGAAATGAATAAGAACCAGGATCTCTCTCTCTCTCTCTTTCTCTCTCTCACTCTCTCGCTCTCTCTCTCGCTCTCTCTCTCTTCTTTCTCTTCCTCTCTCTCTGATAACTGAAGGATGAGAAAGGATTCAAATTAAGAGTTGTGTACATCTGAGATATTACCATAATGATGTCAGGGAATATATGTCCACAAATAAGGGATATGTGGTCACTATCAAATAACATAAGAAATGTGTGAGGGTGAGGGAGGCTGTGGAGAATATAGCGAAATACCTGATGGGAAAACTATGAGTTTATTGTGTAGTTTTAGATACCTAATCCTACATTTTTTTTTCATACTGCTACCAAGCATGCTTCTGGCTTGCTGTCCCCAACAATTAGTCAAGGCTTGTGACAGGAATGAGGCATTATTATAATATTGGACTAAGAAAGACATAATTAGGCATGTAAATATTTTATAAGAATAATCATAGGCCACATTCTTGAGGTAAAAATAAACATCTTCTATTCATACTGATTCATAGTGTCCTTAATTGTGGGATTCCCAATATGCATAGTGATTTCAATTACCTAATATGTATAAAGACTATTCTGCAATGAGGGTACAGGATATAAAAATAAGCTCATAAGACTCCAGCACTCATCATCTATTTTAACCAGCTTGGAATGGAAAATCTTGTCAGTTATTACTTAACTATTGAGAACAGAATCTAAAGAATCACCTATGGCTTGCTCCTAAGACTAGCTATTTAGCAACATGGTTTCTGAGACAGTTGCAATTTCATCCATAGACTCAGAGAAATAAATTAGAATCAAGCAATGTCCTATGCCACATTATGTTCATGAAGGATAAATATAGCAGTGATCGTGCAGTTTGGTTCTTGTGAGTGTAAGTTTAGGTTAGATTGGTTAAATTTCCAAGAGAATTAGAAGCTTTCAACAGTAATTATATGTAACAAGATGAGTCAGAGAAATATCAGTAAGCGGTCATCTTTTAAGTAAGAGGAAGAGAATCCTAGTATTGGAGGGGGAATTAGAAAGCAAGACATAAGGAATGGGTACCAATAAAGCTAGCTTTAGAACAAGAAGTTAATGTGTTTCCTCTGAAGATGAAACCAGAGGAAACAAGGAAGAAAAGGATTTATGCCTGAAATAAAGATAAATGGCAAATACAAAGGTATTTGACTGGAGCAGAGGGAATTTAAAGAAACATAAAAGCTGGAGACCCTAACTCTTCTCATTAAGAAGCAGTGTGTCTTACCCTTGGTGAAAAGAGATGGAAGAAAAGTTGATAATCACATCATTGAGAGAATTCAGAACCATGGCTTTTGAGTTATGACTGACAAGAGAAGATAGACTGAGCAGCACTGAGGATACATGAAAGGTTAGAAATCATAGTAGAGACAGAAAGTATAGATTCTGCAAGGTCTATTTAGAGCAGAAAGAAAGCATGAATTCCAAATAGCTCAAGGGAGGTAGGTGCCATCTATACTTCTGTTGGCATCAGTGGAATAATCCATAGTAGAGCTCAAAATAGATCTGGAATAAGTGTCTCTAGGAAAAAACCTTAGTGCTTATGAGGCTACTGAGAGAAATTAGAAGGGATGAGAGCTGTTCAGGCTACAAATATAGACAGAGAAAGGACCTTTAACCATAGTAAATTAAGAGAGTGATCATCAACAAAAAAACAACAAAACTAAAACAAAGTAAATCATGTATTAAAGGAATTTCCAATTAACAGAGCTGGAAATAAAATGAAAAAGAAAACACTAATAAAAACTTGTTAAATACAGCTAAAACTATTCTTAAAATGAATTTCGGCAAATGTATTTATTAGGAAATGGTGAAATTTTTATGTCAAGGAGATAGAAATAAGCAAATTAAAACAAAACTAAATATGATAGATTTTTGTGCACATAAAGATAACATACCCATCAAGATTCTTGCATAAAAAAATAAACACGTGAACACTGTATTTCAAACAAAAATCAGAAAACAGTGATCAGAAAACATTTTTAAATGCAGGAAAATAGATTTAGTGAAAGGTATTGGAGGTCTACACTTAGAGTATGAAATTTTTTGACAGAAATTAAATATTTGAGCGAAGATAGGGGTATACCAGGCTTATTTCTGGAGTTCTATAAATTTAGTGCAATGCCAATGATATTTAAAATTTTTTGGTTTGTTTGATGAATAACTTTGGAACTTGGATGCATTGAGTTTAAGATTTATATGCAAATAAAATGTACGAGGCATTAAGATTATTGTTGAAGAATGAAAAGGAGACAGATTTCTCCATCAGAAATCAAGGGTTCTATAGCTACAATTGTTTGACAGTGTCTCATGGGTAGAGAAACTGACCAATGGAGGACATACACAAATATGGACAGTGGAGAAATGGAAATGATTTCCTTAACAAGTTTTGTTTTTAGCTCCCATCATGAAATGGTATGTTGAAGGAGAATTTTATATCATAATGTTAAAACTAAATAGAGAAAATATTAATTTGAGTAGGTTCACAATCTTGAAATGGAGGAACTTTTCTGAAATAGACACGAAAATTCATTAATCATAAAATGTAGATAAATGTGTCTATTGAGAATTTCCATGTAATAAAATAAACTAAGGAAATTGAAAGACATGCTATGGGTGTCAGAAGATTATTTTCAACACATATACCAAATAAAATTGCCTAGGAATTATTTTTTTTACAAAGATACTATATCTAACAGAAGAATAGGGCAATCTATTTTAACAGTCAATTAAATGGATATATCCAAATGATCTATAAACATATGAAAAGACACCTGACAGCAATGATAACCAGTGAAATCATGATGAGGTACCATGACCCACCCATATTGTTATGTGTTTGTATGAGGTGAGAACACAGAATATTTAAACTGTCTGCCACCATAACAATGGGAAGATGGAAGAGCAGTCTAGTACTACAACAGAATTAGCAAGTTCTGTCTACTTTCAACCCTACAGAATCTCACACGTTAAAACCAAAGCCAAGTACAGAATTATGCATCCTGATATAACTCAATAAATTCATTTATATGACAGTCAGAAACAAGCTTAATTAAGTTTTAGAACAGAGGCTACTTTTAAGGAGGAAGAGAGAGGTTTAATTAAAAGGTTGAGAGGCCAGCTTTCACAGTACTGTTTATGTTTGATTTATTTGTCCAGAGTGCTATATATGTGTATATATATATATATATATAAGCTATATATATATATATAAGCTATATATATATATATATGTATATATATATATATATATATATATATCTTTTAACTTTCCTTTGGGCAGTTTTGTTATATCTATAGAAAGGCATGTTATAGAAAGATGATATCTTTAGAAAGTAAAAACAAACAAAAACCAAAAAAGCTATGTTACACATATAGAAAGCTTATGTTTATGCCTACCAGAAGTCAAAACCAAATAAAGTCAAAACCAAATAGGGATGTGGACAGTACATTTGTTAAAATAATAATGTATTTTGAATATAGTTTCCCATTTCTATTTTCATAAATAACCATCTTTGAATGTAGACAATGTGGACTCTGTTGCATATATGGTAATTCCCATTACCTAGATTCTTCTCTCTTTGCCTTTTATGCCAATTTCTCACACCTAAACCACTATTCATTAATAGTTTAGAAGACTAGTTAATTAGATGTTGCCTAAAACATAGAGAGAGAGAGGGCCACAGCAGAATATGATGAAATCAAGCTCCATCAAAATGATTAATAAAAGAAGAGCACCAATTTATTAACAGAAAATCCTCTGATCTGTTCACTGTAGCAAACAGCTGTTATTCTGTATCCTACCAAGGGCCTTGGGACCCAGTGACACCAGCAGGCCTGCCTTTGTGTACACTTCCTCAGCTGGTCAAATAAACAGCACCACTCTCCTCCTGTAGAGAGGCACAGTTGCTCCCGGTTGTCAAACTCAAATAATCCCCTTCAAACAGAATCTTTGGCAAGTTGAAAGAAAACATGCTAAACCCCACTGCTCTGGGGGTTATTAGACACCAACCGTTGACTGCAGGAGTAGAAATAAAAAGATGCTTCGGAACATGAGACATTAGCAAATCAAGCGTTATTACAAATAATGCTCCCCTAGCCAATGCCCTTTCTCATAAAATCTACCCCAGTCCCTTGTGCTCCCATTTCCTCTTTCTGAATACTTTTCATATTTCAGTAGTTGAAGTTCAAGTTTACTTAGCAGAAAACATTTCTTATACTCTTTTCCAACCCTTCCCCCAAATGGCCTTGAAAATCGTAAGATAAAACAGATAGGATTATATGTCAAACTACACTTTAATTCTCATTATAATAGGGGAAATATAAAAATTACTCAGCATCTGATAAGGCAAAAATATTACATGGACACTGACTACATAATAAAAACGAATTGTCCATGAACCCTGGCTCCATACCTGTGAATCACAGAAGAGATATTATTTTTCTCAGTTCCTGTCAGTGTTCACAATGTTTCCTTCTATCCTCAGGAACCTCATACTCATAAAAAAAAAACCCAGACACTATCTATCTATGTACTATGTAACTCTGTATAATCTATTATCTAATGAGTCTATCATATATCATTTATCTAATCTGTCTGTCTAATTGTCCACCATCTATCTATCTCTATTTAACTGACTGGAAGTACAGAATGGGTGAAGAATGCCTATAACAAAAACAGCACAAAATATTCAAATATCAGGCTACTATGTAAATACCATATAGCTGCTCCTACCTATCACTTGATTTCTACCTTTATTCTCAGGGAGTTTTAATAGGCAACAAGTGGCTTATTACCCCCTCCAAGTCAGCTGTTAAATGTTACAAAATAAAGGACATTTGCTTATTTCTCAAAGGAATGGTGTGTATAAATGTGATCATTTGCCAGAAAGCACTAAAATTCATTGGAGGAAGAAGGATCATGTGAATTCAATGCTATTACTATAGCATTGGGCTTCCATCAGGATCCTGAGTCCTACACCTGGAAGGCACGTTTCCTGCCTTCCCATCAATAAAATGATGCCATGACTCCTAAGTTCTTCAAATGGGAGAGTAAAACGGAATGAACACTCAACTGTGAGTTAAGGAACTCCTATGTTTGTTGTGGATCTACTTCCAAGCAGCATTGGTAAATTTTTATAAAACTCTTTATCCATCTGGAAAGTAGGCTTCTCTTCTCTGAAATAAGGTAGGCATTAATAGGGATGGGATATATCCCACCCACAGAGCCATATATATATAATAACTACAAAATCATTTGTGGCATAATAGAATAGATGCTATGCTTCTTATTCACTGTCCGTGGCCCATCAGCCTGTACTGATAATTCTGTATGGCCCAGGAATGATATTATAAATATCTAAATGACTCTTGGCTGAACAAAGGTTTTCAATTGTGGCACAAACTCCATTTCCAGTTCTGCCATTCAGTAAAAATTTATGATTCAATATAGTCCTTTATACTAAGAAATAAATTATTTTTAAAGTAAATAACAGAATGATTATTTAGGAGATAAGCTTCAACCTCCACTGACATCCTATTTTTATCAGACAGTTGGACTTAGATCTCACAGGAAAGCCATGATATGAGAAGAGCTGTCCCTTATTCTGTCCAAGCCAGTTCCCAATTACTCTAGCACATCTTCATATTCTCTTCATCTCTTCCCTCTATTTTTTAAAATTAAAAAAAAATCTATTTTTTTCATATTCTAGTAGAATACAGAGGATCTTGCTTATTGTTGAATTCTTAGGGCCAAAAGTAATACTATAGTATAATGCTTTAAAAATATTGATTGAAAAAGCTGAATGCATATAAAGATTTTTACCAGGGTAGATTTGTTTTAGAGTAAGATATCTAATGAACATTAGCAATCAGATGACTTTGTTTTTCTTAGATATGCCAAAAGGAAGGACGTATTAGTTTGGAAGCAAACCAATAAAAAGTAGTTGGAAATGTTCCCAGCCCATATCACTTTTGCCAGGTCACTAGAGAAGTACATGGCTTAAATATGATGAGGTTTTGCAATAATTCAAGGAATGCTTTTCTATTTTATATGACATGGCATTAATTCAATAAAAGCTTTGCCTAATCCTAGAGTAATTGCTTTTATTGACTGTGGCATAGTTTTTAAAATATAAACAAGTGGGATGCAAATTTTAGCAAAAAAATATCAGCTGAGTGCTTGAGTCAGTTTTGTTTTTTGCTAATAGTATACCATAAAATAGCATGTTTTATATTTTGTTTTTGACATGTAATTTACATAAGTGAGCATAAAAGAAAATTTAAGGCACAGTTAGTGTTTGTTTTTTACAAGTTTATCAGAATCTGTAGTTGCAAGTGTATTGCCTCATCTGTTGTTGTTATTTGTCATATGCATCTATTTTTAAAATATTATAGGGCCTGGGAAGGTGGCTCAGGGGTAGAGTGCTTGCCTTGCATGTATGAGGCCCTGGGTTTGATTCCTCAGCACCACATAAGCAGAAAAAGCCAGAAGTAGTACAATGACTCAAGTGGTATAACACTAGCCTTGAGTTGAAGAGCTAAGGGACAGTGCCCAGGCCCAAAGTTCAGGCCCCACAACTGACAAAAAAAATAAAATAAAATATTATAGAAATTAAAATTGAGTATCAACTGCATTGTTCTCACTCACCCTGTGAGAGACTGGTCTGTTGAGTAATTTGGATACAGGTGAATAGGATTTCTTTGAGACTGGGAATCTATGGTTATATTTTATGTAGTCAGAGAAGTCACTGTTCCATGATGCCTTTGCTCGGGTCATCTTGAGAACTGATTGTCACACAATGATCCAATCAGCTGTTTGATTGATCTGATTCAGTTCATCCATGGCTCCTGGACCAAACATTTCAAGGTCAAGCTATTTCTACTTGACATTGATGGACATGGCATACAACATCAAAGGATTAGAGAAAAGTACATTATATTCAAAACCTGTCCAGCACCAAATACATTTCCATTGCTTTTTAAAAAGCTAACCGAGACTGCCTGAACAGAATGTTGTTAGCTGAAGGATTTCAGCTGATAGCAATCTTTGTTATGGCATTGTAGTTAGGGTGGAGATGAAGTTAAATTGATGACAATCATGGTGGTGATAATGCTTCATTAAATAACTACAGTTGTGTGTTTAGGAAAGTAACTGTATTTGGGGGAAAAAAAAATGCCTGAAGCTCAAATGACAAGACAGCTTATGGATCCAGACTGCTAGTATAGAGATATAATACAATGTCACCCAGTTTCAGGTTTTAAACACACACACAGACCTGTGGATAAGCTTTTGACTTTCTTACCTTCTAAACAGTCTAACCTTCAGACATAATTTTCAAATGACAAAATTTTAACTCATGTCTTCATCTCGCAAACAGTCATTGATCATTTACTATGAAATAGGCCTCACCCTACGAAGTGGAGATAGCACTGTGCAGTGATATAATATAGGCAAATATCTCTTCTTGGGATTGTAATTCTTCTGGGCAGAGATAGATAATAAACATAGTAAACAAATGAATTAAATTCTGTGTTGAATTTGGCCAATCTCTGGAAATAATGCAGGGTAGGTTGAATGATGGTTGACTTGGGGCTAACTGATTAAGTTGTGAATAGAGAGTCAGACTAAACCTGTTATGGAGTGGCGATGGGAGAAATAGAAAGGGCCACACTGGGATGGAGACATCATCCTAGGGGAAGTGTACTATGCAGATTGAACCTGTGCAGAGGCCAGGAGGCTGGACTCTGCTGCCAGTGTGGAAATCAGGAAGAAGCTCACTGTAGCTTAAGTCGGTACATCAGGACACAGAAGCAAAATAGACCTTCAATTGCATAGGCCCCATAAACTACTATGAAGATATTGTCTTCGTACCCAAAAAGGGTAAAGCTGCATTTGAGTTTGGAGCAGAAGAGTGAAAATATCTACACTACAGTTAAGAACACTTATTTCTTTCCCTATGAATAGAACAAGAAAATCAGGAGATTTCAGGCAATGGTGAAAGAAGCATCTTCAGTTACAAGCAAGGAAATGGTCACTTGGACCAAGACTTTTAACTACAAATTACAAATGGTTCTTTCCATAATTATCTTGAAATCATATGTTTATGTCTCTAGAGTTTTCCAGAATTTTCCCTGTATTTCTCATTAGCAGAACTTCTTGGTAGTCCTACTTATTATAGTGTACAAATGCAATCCTTTGGCATCACCAAGTCTATTTTTTTCCTTGTAAAATGGGGTTTAAAATAATATATAATTAATGAGTCAAAGGTGAGAATTATGTAGGAAAACACATATAAGACATAACAGAGTTGGTATTAGTACTGTAAAATTTCAATACAAGTTAGCTGTTAAAATCAATTTATGGGCCGGGAATCTGTGGCTCACACAAGTAATCCTAGCTACTCAGGAGACTGGGCTGGCAGTTCAAAGCCAGCCCAGGCAGGAAAAGTCCACGAGACTCTAATCATTAATAAACCACTCAGAAAACTGGAAGTGGACTGTGGCTGAAGTGGTAGAGTGCCCCCTTGAGCTGAAGAGCTGAGGGATAGCTAGTTTCCAGGCCCAGAGTTCAAGCCCCATGACAGACCAAAAAAAAAAGATCAATTTGTATTTATTTTTGAGACAAAGTCTTGTTGTATATACCTGTACACCTGGTTGACCTGGAATTCAAGATCTTCCTGCCTCAGCTTCCTGAGGGCTGGAAGGATGGGAGTGAAAAACCATATTTAGTCATTCAAATACTTGTGAGGTCCTTTCTATAATTGTGCATTATTTTTACTTCTGTAATTGGCTCATTTCACTTAGTATGGTATCCTTAAGTTTCACTAAAGTTATTCTATATGATAGAATTTATTTCATTTTTTAAGGCTGATTGATATCCTGTTCTATGCCTCATTTTCTTTATCAACTGATTTGCTTGGCATGCATGATGGCTACTCAGAATAACACCTCAGTCAGTGTGACAGAGCTTGAAGATTTTCATCAGAATTATTCTGTATTTAAGAGTGGAGTTGCCAGACCCTATGGTAATATTACCTTCTGTCTTTTCGGAAGACACAAGCGCTTCTGCCTTTACTGCTGTTTTGTTTTACTTTTTCTCTCTTCTCCTGTGATTTTCATAATGCCTATATTGGTCAGCTTGATGGAGTCTGTAAATCTTTTTAAGATGCGTCACATTTTCAATTCTTTACTCTTTCTGCTCTCTGGGCTGGATAATGACAACACAGATGTCTTTAAGTTTACTGGTTTTTTCTTTTGCTTAATTAACTTGCTGCAGATATCTTCTGATGGGTTTTTCAGTTTAGTTATGGCAGTCTTCAGCTTCCACATGTGCAGGTTTTGATAAAACCATTTTGATTACCTTGTTCAAAAACTGATTTTATTTTGATATCGTTTGTCTGAGTTTGCAGAGTACATTTGATGACAGTTACTGTGAGTATTTTCAACTTCTTTATGCACATATGGCTGGAGATTTGTTTTGTTCTTTTAAGGGTGACATGTCTTGTGTTTCTTTCCTTTTATTTCTTTTCTACTCTTTGGAACCAGGGATTTAACTGGTGTCTGGCATGCTGGGCAAGTACTCTAATACTTTAGCTATATTCAACCCTTTTTAAAAAATTTTGGTTTGAGATGGGGTCTTATTATTTTTTTTTTGTCCATCCTGTCGCTTGAACTCAAGGCCTGGGTGCTGTCCCTGAGCTTCTTTGTGCTCAAGACTAGCTCTCTACCACTTGAGCCACAGTACCCTTCTAATTTTTTCTGAGGAGTTTATTGGAGATAAGAGTCTCACAGACTTTCATTCTTGGGCTGGCTTTGAACCACGACACTCAGACCCCAGCCTCCTGAGTAGTTAGGATTATAGGCGTGAGCCAATGGCACCCGACTGGCCATCTTGCTACTTTTGACTAGACTGTTCTTCAATTTGAGATTCTCCCTATCTGAGTATCTGAGATAGGAAAGTGTCACCTCTCCCAGTCTTCATATTTCTGTATGCTGCTTACAACATGGAAGGACTGCCATCACTCCTACAATTTACAAACTGCTTTTTTTTTTTTTTTTTGTAGGTTGTGGGGCCTGGGCGCTGTCCCTGATCTTCAGCTCAAGGCAAGCGCTCTACCACGTGAGCCACGGCACCACTTTTGGCTTTTTCTGCTTATATGGTGCTGAGGAATCCAATCCAGGGCCTCATGCATAGAGGGCAAGCACTCTATCCCTGAGCCACCTTCCCAGACTCTACAGAGAAGCAGTTCACCAATAAACCTGACTAGCAATGTTGAAGCTGCTCTTAAATCCCCATGCATAATCTCTTATCTTCTGTGTGTAAATTGCTCATTAGAGGATTTGTTGGGTCTCTTCTTTTCAGGAAATTGTAATCTCTTGCGCCCTCTGGTGTCACTTTGCTTGCTGCATGTCTCCTGGAGTAGCACACCACCTGGAATGGCCCTAGGCATCTTAAGTGTTATGCGGTTTCTGTCAGCAGCTCCAAGACATCTAGAATAAGTTAGCCTCTGTCAGTGTTTCAAGACACTCATTACCAAAGCCAACCCCTCTCACACATGAAACATTGGGCATATGCTTCAAAACATTGGAACATTGGAATATGAACCAATACGTGAAAAAGTGGACATACACTTCAACCAGTTCTTTTCCCAGGTAGAATTTGGGTGAATTTCATCCTCTTTTACATGGTAGTTGGCCAAGAGTTCATACTAATTTCAACTATTGTCTGCCTTTGCTTAAAATGTCCTTGTACTTCAAGGTCTGCAAGAACATTTTGAGTGAGTCAGTTGATAATTTGCTTTTAAAGTACTTGTATTAAATTTTTTTTTAATTCTTAGAATGTAGATCTGCACATAGTAGCAAGAAATAGTACTGAGATATCCCAGGTAAGTTTCAGTTTATGATAATGCTTGGTAAATCGTAATACAATCTTGACAAGAACACCGAGATTAATCCTTTGATCTTTGTGAGACAGTTCCATATTTGCCTGTCTTGGTATGCGCATTTAGTTCTATGCAATTTTATTGCACATGTAGATTTGTATATGTAAGGTAGGTTCAGATGCACAAGAGTTCTACCACCTAAGGGTCTTTCATATTGCTTTTCCAATCAAACTCAGCTCCCTAATGACTCATCTTTATCTCCTGATAACCATTAACAAGGCCCCATTTCTATGATGTTAGCTTTTCAAAACTTTTATATAGATTCATAAACTATAAATTCCTTCTGAATTATGTTCCTCTTTCTAATTTATTCAGAAAATTTCCTTAAAATTCATGCAAATCATTGAGCATTTCTGAAGTTCCCCTTTTATATTATTACTATTGAGTTCATGTTATAGGTGCACCACAATTGGTTTAGCCATTTACTCATCCAAATGAACATCTGGTCTGTTTTTAATTTCTCTCCAGTGCATCAATAAAGATTTATGTATTGATTTTTTTGTGTATACATAAGTTTAATCTTCCATATATACATGCCCATGTGTTCAATTACTGGATTGTATAATAATTGCATTTTTATTTTAATAAGAGATAGCTAGTCACATATTGTATTACTATATCTTAACACCAGGAAGGCTAAAGTAAGGAGATCATGGGTTAAGGGACAGCTTGGGGTATATTAGTAAGATTCTACTGCAACAAAAGGAAAGGCAAGGCAAGAGAAATGGAAGGGGAAAGAGAAAAGGAAAGGGACAGGAAGTGATAGGAAAGGAAAAGATGATGATACAAACCTTTTATCCCAGATACTCAGGAGGTAGAAGCAGGAAGATAATGAATTTGAGGCTAGTAAAACTCCATCTTAAGATCAAAATATGATCTATCTATCTGTCTATCTATCTATCTATCTATCCATCTATCTATCTATTATAGCTATGCTATATATTATATATGTATCATATAATATATATTATAGCTATTTTTGGAGTTACTAAATAAATGTACCTTCAAATGTATTCATTATTTTATTTTCATATAAATGCTAAAGAACCAGAAAATAGAGAAAATATAAAAATATAAAGAGTCACAATATTATTCATGAAGCCTTGACTCTCATACATGCATTATGCAGAGTCCTTGTGACTGGAGTGAACTATTTTGAGATAAGAGGAAAGTGTTTTAAAAATGGGACTGATCCAAGAGCTGATGGCTCACCCCTGTAATCCTAAACTACTCATGAAGCTGAAATCTGAGGATCATGGTTTGAAGCCAGTCCCAGCAGGAAAGTCAATGAATGTTTATCTCCACTTAACTAATCCTGCCACCCCAAAACAAAACAAAACAAAACAAAATGGGCCTGAAGCTGTTATTCAAGCGGTAGACTGCTAGTCTTGAACAAACAAGCTCAAGGATAGCACAGAGTCTAGGCCCTGAGGTCAAACCTTAGGACTGGCATGCCCATGCATGCACTCATACACACACAAGGGATTGAAAGATTGAATTAAAATAAATATGTTTAAAATATTACTGACAGATGTAGTTGGAACAAACTCTCAGTAAGATATATTGCCACAATACTATGCTGACTGTTAAATTACAGCCTCAGAATTGTCAGCTCCAGCATTGTTTGAAGGACTTCAAGTTGGCAAAGTTTTCAACTTCATTAAATGCCAATCATTTAGTTTCTCGTAGCAATCAAAGGCTATAAGAAACATTTGTAGTGGACTCAGTTTCTCCTAAACTTGACTATCCTGAATGGAGTTTACACAGGTAATGCCAGAATGTGAAGACAGAAGAAATGTGTACACCTCTTCATTGAATTTAGAAAGCACAAGTATTCTCTAAACGCTATCCTAGCAGCATGGAAAGAGGAGGATAAAAATAAGTATGCTCTTACTGTGCTGGTTCTAATCACATAGCTATTGTGTATTGCATGGTAGAGGGTCATCCATGGCTTATTATTTCGCCATGACAGATAAAGAACCTGCATAATTAAAGAAAAGAAAAGCTTTTCCTCCTGTTGTCTGCCAGAGAATACCATTGAAAGGAAATCAACACTTTATTGTGGAATCTTTCCTTGGTTGTTCCTTCTAAGGACAAAGTCTTGAGGCATCGGTAGGGTATTTCAAGTATCAGCAGAGCTTAGGAGACAAGCTGAGCTTCATAATGCTTAACATTTTATTTATTCACAAGGAACTCTTGACTTAAATTAGGCAGATTCTGTCTTGACTTCACTTGATTATCTGGATTTACACAGGGGGTTGGAGCGGCAATTTATGCAATTCAAAGATGCCAACTTGTCAAAGAGTAAATCAAGGTGATTTTCATAAAGCTCATTTTACATAAGGGTTCTGTACTTTCCACAAGAAATCATGAGTTATTTTGCTCTCATTCCTTCATAGAAATATGGAAATACAACATGATAAATGATTTCATGTCCCTATTTGCTTATTTCTTTGAGCAGAGGTAAAAACATTGACAGGGATGACTTGAAGACTTCAAGTTGATCCATTAGCTTTACCCAAGTTCCAAAAAGACTAATAGGAAAGAAGTCCAGAGTTAAGAGTAGAAGTCTCTGTATTTTTCATATTTTAAAAAGGAGACAAATCAAATAACTCAGTATAATTTTTCTTGATTAGTTGTAGTCTTGTTCTAAAAAGCAATAGACAATTTTGGCTTAAATTTGGAGTTTTAGCCTCAGGAATACTTTTCTATTGTTATTTTTGCTGACTGCAGGCTGAGTACAACTACTACAGGACTATGATCTCTACATTTAAAGAGACTTTAAACACCTTCCCCCAATATTTCTTTATTGAAATTATATGCCTACATAAATTTCACAATACTTATTTGTATTTATCTTCATTGTGTAGGTGAAATGGTTAATGTGATAAGCATCTTTCCCAGTTTGAGAAGATAGCAATTGTCAGTTAATTGTCAGTTAGCGCCAAGAGTAGCTTTAAAAAAATAACTTATCATACTAAAATGATAAGTATGGTCATGATTTCTGACTCTCTCAAAAGTTAGAAAAGTTGCAGTTTTTACATGCGTACACACACACACACACACACACACACACACACACACACACAAATGATACTTTAATTTTTCCATGTTGTTCTTAACCAGAATATTATAGAATACTATCCCAGACTCTAGACTCATCTACAGGTTTCTCTTGAAAGGATACTTTGTTAAAACAATAACAACAAAAAATCCCCAGTAGGAACAGCATATAACTTATATAGTTTTTTCTGGCTTTTTACAAACTTTTAAGAACAATGTGATTTTCTATAGCATAAACTCGAATATGTGAATTGTCTTTTTATAATCTGCTAATTACAGTCTAACAAAAACTAACCACTACATCAACTGAGCACCTCTTATTTGTAAGGCTCTGTTTTATCTATTTGATATGTATTACATTATTGAGCCTTATTACAATCCCATAAGTTATACTTCTATGGTTTCTTTTACAGGTGGGAATCCTGTGGTTCAGGTGCTTAATTCACTCCCTCAAGTAGACTTTGTTTATGGAGCTCAGATTTTGGAGTATTAGTTGCCTACATTAAGGTGCATCTCTCTTTGTGTATCTTCCTACTTCTTCACCTTGATTCCATAGAAAAAGAGAAGTAGAAATTGGATAGGAATTTTGCAGGAAGGAGGGAGGGTGCCAGAAAGGTCAGAAGGAAGATGACTTCTGATGTTGGAACACTTGGCAGAATTTTGATGGAATCTGTAAATGAGACTTAGAAGGGGACCTTTTCAACAACTGTGAAACAAAGAGAAGAAATTGTAGCTGACAAATAAACAAGAGCTGAGAAAGCAGGGGAAAGAATGTTGAATGAAACACTGAGTAGCAGCATGGTCCATGTATTTCTTGGGAACTACCAAGAATTTCACTAGGACTCAAAGTTAACCATGATTTACTCATGCTTGTTTTACTCATGCACAGAGTTCCGCAAATATTCTTGTTATATGCCAGTAGTAAACTATGGACTCGGGTCTGAATGCGCAGCTTGAGGGTATATAGCAAGGCAATATAGCACTTCTCAAATGTAATATACTATGTAACACATAGATTGTGCAATTATGTAATATAAATGTTTTAGTCTAGCCAGATTTTGGTATGCCATTATTTTGTGCAATCCTACTATAAATCCTACTATAAAGAAACACAATGTACAACTGGTGTTTACCACCAATTGCTATTCCACTAAGTAGAGCAGATTATCCTTGATAATGTGAACAGGCCTTATCTAATTTACTCAAGGCCTTTAGAACAAAGCTAGTGGATTTTTGAAAGAGAAAGAATTCTGTCTTCAGTCTGTTACACAAAATATTGACTTGAATTTCTAGCTCTGGTTCTCAACAACGTGATGTTAACTCTTACCTGAAATGTTTAGCCAGCTTGACCGTGGAATTCTGAATTTGCCCCACAACTGAGCCAATGCCTTAAATCAATCCCCACTTTATTTAGAGTGAGTTCATTAGTTCTGTTTCTCTTGAGAGCCTGGATATGCCAATGATGCTAAATGTTGGTTTTAATTCCTTAAAATTCATAAAAGCTTCTCTTTGATTCTTTTGAATGTAACTATACCATATGCAACAGACAACACACTGAGTATATTCCTAACACCTTCTCTGTGTTGTCCATTCCATCAGTTTCCTGGCCTGTAAAGTGAACACTAACTGCAGAGAAGTTGGGAGAATTAGGTAAGATAAGTCATGTCAAGTAACTAACACAGAGCCTGATATTCCCAATGCTTTATTCAGTAATGAACTACCCTTAAAGTAATTTTACTACCATTGAAGTAATTCTACAAAAATCATTTACAAATAAAACTGAAGTAAAATATCAGTTTGTATGATTAAATTACTAATGATATTAAGCTCTGTGTGTGTGTGTGTGTGCGCACGCGCGTGCACGTGCGTGTGTGTGCCAGTGTGTGCACTAGAGAACTGAACTCAGGGCCTGGGTGCTGGTGTTTAGCTCTTTGGCTCAAGGCTCTCACTGTACCACTTGAGTCACAATTCACTTCCAAATGTTTTGCTGGTCAGTCTCAACTCAAGAACTTTGAGAAGGATGGCTTCACACTACCACCCTTAGATCTTAGGCCCCGGATTATCTATTATTGTAAGCAGAAGCCACCCACCAGCACCCAGCTTTAAGACACATTTAACAGTGGAAAGATAATGATACATTAGAATCGGGCTCCTTTTTCCCTTCGTTTTATTGAGCTTAAATTGAGTAAGTATGTTGATGTTGTAAAGTCTGAGGCTTACATAAGTAAGAGTTGAAAAGAGTTAAAGGAGTTGCATAGAATATAAAAAAAAAGGAATTTGTAAAGCCTGTCATTTTTACTGAATGCTTTATGATTGTTTCACATATGAGCAAATGTTATTGGACACACTTACTGCAACAGATTTTCACTATCTAACAGATGCTGAGATTGATATATGAGTTCTTCTAGAATTCAGAGAAGTGAGCATAAATTGAGGGCTAGTCAGCGTTTTCCACATGCCCATATGACTCCTGTCCATGTTGTTGAATCTGTGGGCAGTAAAATGCAGATCCACACTAGCTCTGTACTTGTAATCTGGTGAATATTTTTTTTCATAACAAAGGAATACATCTGAAATGAACAGTGCTTGAGAAAATTAAGATTTAATTTCCAAGAATTAGAATTATAATTTAGTTTGGGAGCTATTTTGGATGAGAAAGTGAAAAAAACCTATATTTTCCTATCACATACAATCTGAGATAGTAACAGATTGTCTTTCTAATAAATATATCATGGATGCATATTTCTCAACATGTACCAGAAACAGTGAGACTGAGTATGGATGACTGACTTTATTGTTTTCTTGCATAGACTTGATGGATCAATTTCCTAACATAGCAAATCTTTTTATTGCTAACTCTGGTTGTCTTATAATTAAGCAAATTGTACAAAAGTAGTAGTTGATTTAACTTAAACACATACACACATCACACCATACCATAAATTCATTATCCTTTTTTCTATATTTAAAGTAATCAGTAACAACAGCTTTAATGAGCATTCACGATAAATATTTGTGTGTGCCCAGGTTTAAGTGGGCAGAGAACTATTACTTTGCCAGATGCCAGTGGCTCACATCAGTAATTCTAGTTACTCAGGAGGCTGAGAACTGATGATGGCAAATCAAAGCCAGCCCAGGCAACAAAATCCATGAAACTCTTATATCCAATTAACTACCAGAAAAGAGAAGTGGAGCTGTGGCTCAAAGTGATAGAGCACTACTCTTGGGCACAAAAGCTCAAGGACAGTACCCAGACCCTGAGTTCAAGTCCCAGAAAGAAGAAAATAAAAGAAAAAAGAAGTACTACTTCACTGAGGAAGAGGAGACTTGCCACATCTAATTGGATGTAGATAAAAATTAGATTCGACTATACACCTAGATAAAGGAAAAGGAAATAGGCTATAAACTTGAGTTCATTTTGTCTTCAAACATTGTTTTTGTACCTTTTGTTCTGTCTCTCAAACCAGAATGAGCTCTGAATTAAAGCCTATGTTGAATATTGAAATAATTGAGGTTATTGTCTTTCTGGCATTAGCCCAGAAGGAAAAGTTATAAAAAAGGATAAAAAAAGGCTGTGCTTTGCCTTTTGTAAATTTATACTAGATTTCTACTCAGACTTTAAAGAGCCTTGAAATTTTCAATGGTCTATGAGATTTTCAAAGATAGTCATATAAAATTTGAGTCCTTGAAATTAAATTTATTGGGTTTGTAGTACCAAAAGGAAGCCACAAAATCAAAATGAATAAATGTTTAATTAAATGTCTGTAAGACATAACCTTATTTCAACTTCATTAATTATTAAATTTAGTATTCATAAAAATTTTATTACATTTGAAAACACTTTGGTGGGTACATTAGTCCCACTTTGAAAGATTTTTCTGAGCCTACAGAATGCTGGAGAATCTTAGTCCATTATAAATTGTATCAATTTTATCATAGCTAAATCATCTCCAAAGTAAAATTATAATATTTATCTTCAAATTTTGTACAGTAATAATTAATATTGAATGAGGGTATGCTTTCATATATTTGCTATGATGCATGCTGTGGCTTTCAAAGGGCTGATAATGTTTTTACAGCATCTCTACTTTGAATTCATTCATTCATCCTGTTAAGCCATGATAGACAAGAAAGAAATAGTTCATGTTTTACTTATTTTAAACTTTTCAAACTAGGGAAACCTTAGATGGTGTCCCCAGGAGGCTATCTCCAAGAATGAAGCTCTAAGCAGGTTTATTGGAGAATTTCCCAGGGGCTGATACTTGCATGACACTGTGGAAGGCAAGAGAAGTAAGCATTAGCTTACTGACTAGGGTGGTTCTTCAGAGATGCTCCAAATGGAGGCATGGATTAGGAATTTTAATCTTTACATTAGACAGTTACTAGTCATATGTCTCTCCTGGGAGGTGACATAACCTGTGGATGGTATCTTTTGAGTGCTAAAAGAAGCACTTTAGGGAAAGGATTTGTACAGGAAACATAATAGTACATTTTCAATTGAGTACTTTAGGGTATATCAGATTTCTTATGCCAAAATCCAGCCCATATGTTGCAGTTATAGACAAAGGTCAATTAGGAAGAGTTAGCTGAGCTCATGAGTTTACTGGGTTAATACACTGGTAATAATGCATTGCTGAAGAAAGAGGAATCTAGTCCTACTAATGTTTAATATATTACTCCTTGAAAAGAAGAAAGACTAAATTCTGAACTAATGTTATTTACATATATAAAATTATGATTTTAAAATCTATTTTGGTCAAATAAAAATCCATAATTGCCATCTATTCAAAGTTTACTACTGTGCTAGTCTCCTAAATACATTCTATCACTAATATCTCAATTTATGACTACTACTTTACAAAAAACAGTTAACAAAGCCCAAGAGAATTTATGCTATTTGTTCAAGTTTGCACATGATGTAAGAGATGAATGATAGAATTTACTTAAAATCTCTGACTCTAAAATCCAGATGTTTCATCCCAATTTAACAGTGTTGTCATTGTAGTCTCATATATGTTTCTTAAAATATCCTAAAACATAGGCAAAATAATGTAAAAATGTGTCCAACAAAGTGGTGAAAAAGTTAGGTAAATATTAATTATAAAAGTAAAAACTGTAACAGAACATATTTTAACATATTTTATTTCAAGTGCTTTTCTTGAATAGAGACAGCTTCAGAGGTAACGTATTTTTATGATATTATTCTCTCTTTAGAGATTGGTAAAATCAGATACAGTGGGAGTAGATTATTCCCCAGGGTTATAGAGCTTCAAGCAGTAGAGGTAGCTTCAGACTCTTGTCCTCTGACCCCCAGGGATTCTCACTCAATCTCAGAGTTCTATCCCTCTTCAGGTCGAGTGTAGAAATGTCATGTTTTAAGTGCTAGCATACTACATTTTTTTAAAGAGTATTACCGTTGACACATATTTCTGGAAGACAAAGGCAGAGTATCTAACATCTAGAAAATTTCAAGGACTGTAAATGACCAGGATCTGAGAGTGTTATTGTTAAACAAAGATAATGCTTCAGACACAATGGTGTTAAGTATACTCCAAAAGACACACATGATAGTGAAATACAGGCAAGGTATTTGAAGAAGGACACTTGATGAAAGAGTAAAAGGATGTTTATCACAGCTCAAGGATTGTTGTTTTGATCTCTCATCCAAAGAACCATCCAAAAGTATCTGTATGTCTATCAAAATAACCACCCTGTACTTTCTCTTAAAGCCTAAGGATTTATTATCCACTTTCTCATAGATGTTTCTAAAGTGACAAGATGAAAGACATATTTCATCAAACCATTTGCAGCACCTAAATGGGAAGATTATTTCTTGAATAGAATTATTTACTTTATAAATGTTCTAATCTTTAAGTAGTTGTACAAAGGGATTTTGATTAAACATAATGATTTATGAGTAAATTGCATATGGAGCAATGCCCCCATACTGTTGTTCTCTCCCATCTTCCCAACCCCAGCTATCTGCTAAGCTACCGGGTTCCATTTTCACATATGTACATTCTTTATGATTCATCCAGCCATGATTCCCCCATCACAGAAACATATGGGGGCAGTCAATGAAGAGAGGATGGGTGAGCAAATACCATCATATTATTCAATGTACATATGTAAAAAAAGTGAAAGCAACGGCTGGGCGCCGGTGGCTCATCCTGTAATCCTAGGGTCTCAGGAGGCTGAGATCTGAGGATGGTGATTCAAAGCCAGCCTGGGCAGGAGAGACCGTGAGACTCTTATCTCCAATAAACAACTAGAAAACTGGAAGTGGTGCTGTGGCTCAAGTGGAAGAGCGCTTGAGCTGAAGAGTCTTGAGCTGAAGAGGGCAGGGATAGCGCCCATGCCTAGAGTTCAAGCCCCACGACCGACAAGAAAACAACAACAACAACAAAAACACAAAAAAAATGAAAGCAGGTAACTTGGGGGGATGGGGTTGGGAAAGATTGATCAAAATACATTGTTCTCAATTCAACACAGACTTGAAACCCCTTTGTACAATTACTAAAGATAATTTAAAAGTTAAAAATTAAAACAATTTGGATTAACAAATGAACAAAAAAACTCAAACCCAAAGGTTCCACATCAGTCCAGGAATAATGGCCAACATCCTAAATAGATATTTTAAAAATATTTATCTGTTTTCAGTTACAGTTAAGCATATGAAATACTTATTAAAATGTATGGTTTAATACTTTGATAGTTATTTAATTAGAAAATATTTTTGTGGTTTCACCTGCCTGAGAAATACATATTTAACATACTTTTAGAACAAATGATTAGGTTGAAGGGACATTCTTCACTATAGTAGCATGGTGTTAATAATCAAGACTGAAGAAAAAATGGAAACACCTATCACCTTTTATATTATTTAAAAATCACAGGATTACTAAGATGAAGATTTCATTCTTAACAACTAAGAACATTTAATAATGTTTATGTCCTTCTGTCTCAGAGAAGATATTAATCTTTCCTGAGGTAAAAATACAGTGTGCTAATCTTTGCCTCAATTCATCCACGATGCATGTGTAAATTTTGATGGATACTAATGGATGCGTCTTAGTTTTGACCCTTAGGTTGAAAATAGCAGCTTGTTACTTTTTAGAAAGAATAAGATCCATTTCCAAACATTTTAGAAGTATCAGGGCATTTTTTTCCTTTATAAATAGACAAATAAATGGACACATTAGCACTTGCACTTCAATGTGAGCCAAGGACATTTTTTAAAATGTCACAACTCAGGGTTAATGCTCTTATTTTTGACATTTGGCCTTCAGATTTTTCTCCTTAATTGTCTGTTTGCTGCTTCATTGCCATATTCAAAGATTTAAGGTCAATTGTACCTCTTCTTTTTGTACTGCTATAAGATGTAAAGTCCAAAAGTTTTAAGCATTTTAGGTACTGTGGGAAACATGACTACCCAACCTTTATACTGGTTTAAACCTCTCAAATTTGGAGAAGTTTTCTGCTTAGGCCGAAGTTGCCCTTAGCAAGGATTGGCAGTTATTTGTTTCCAACTATAAGCTATTCACTTTTTAGCAGATGCTTGTGGGTTTGTTTTTCTAGACCAGTGGAAACATTTTAGGCAATTCTTACAAAAGCAAATACGAATGCAGCCAAAACATGATAATTTGCTGTTATATAAGAAATCCAGTACATTTTCAAGGACATATTGCGAAAGACTGACTTTATGGAGACTTTTTTTCTCTTGATGTGTTCTCTTTTCAAAAGGCTCACTTTTATAATAACACCAAATGAACTGAGTATAACCTCTACACAGTCTCCACTAAGGAGGTTTTAAATATAAACTGCTCTACAGATCTGGGCATTGAATGATAATGTTCCCTGATTATTCACAGAGAAAAATCCATGATGAAGACATCATGTGAGTAGTTTTAACAATGACATGCTTGTACAGTGTTCCTTACCCATACAACAAAAATGTCTTGAACACCTAACATGCACCACATACTGGGATAGTCATTGGAAGAGCAAAGTTGTTTCCCTCAAGAATGCTAAGTACTTAAAGACTGATTTTTGTCTCATATGTCATCCTTTGCTCTATTGGCTTACCTTTGCTTTCTTTTTTTAAAATTTTTTAAAATTTTTTAATTTTTTTTTTTTTTTTTTGGGGTCCCGTCGTGGGGCCTGAACTCTGGGCCTGGGCGCTGTTCCTCAGTTCTTCAGCTCAAGGCTAGCGCTCTACCACTTGAGCCACAGCGCCACTTCCAGCTTTTTTTCTTTTTGCTTATGTGGTGCTGGGGAATC
This sequence comes from Dipodomys spectabilis, assembly GCF_019054845.1. Taxonomy (NCBI): domain Eukaryota; kingdom Metazoa; phylum Chordata; class Mammalia; order Rodentia; family Heteromyidae; genus Dipodomys; species Dipodomys spectabilis. The sequence goes on from NW_024870775.1 coordinate 21,352,560, forward strand.
GAACCCAGGGCCTCAGGCATGCAAGGCAAGCGCTCTACCACTGAGCCACCTTCCCAGCCCTAATTATTTTTATTTTTTATTTTTTAATTTTTTTTGGGGGGGTCCGGTTGTAGTGCCTGAACTCTGGGCCTGGGCGCTGTCCCTCAGCTCTTCAGCTCAAGGTTAGCGCTCTACCACTTGAGCCACAGTGCCACTTCCGGCTTTTTTCTTTTTGCTTATGTGGTGCTGAGGAATCCAACCCAGGGCCTCATGCATGCAAGGCAAGCACTCTACCACTGAGCTGCCTTCCCAGATCACCTTTGCTTTCTTTGAGATATTTTCTCCTCTAAAACAACAGCAGCAGCAAAAACAACAACAACAAACATTCCAAACTACTAGACCTCCATTGCATTTCAAGGAAACCTACACATAAGTTATAGTCTCCAAGTTCTCAACCCTATTCTCAGCTGTTGAAGATGTTCTCAGACTATTGCTAGACAATCTAGGTGACTAGATTCTGTACACAAGGGCACTGTTTAAATGGTTAATAGTGACACTATTTCAAGGGTCAATGGTATTTGGAGCTAAATAACATCTGACATGGCTTTAAAAACTTAGCTGAGGTAAAACGAAGCAGAAAAAATTATAAAGAAAAACACTTAACTTCTGAAATCTCCCTTCCCTCAACTGTAAAACAAGTTCTCAACAGATAAATACTAGATGTGGAATGAGTATTAATTGAGTTAATAATGAAAAAATACTCTGAGTAATGCTCAAGAAATGTGAGCATCCTGAAAGGACTACAAGATCTTCTGACTCTGTATTATTCTTATTCTTTACATTTGATAAAAGTGGGAAATGATGGGCTGGGAAGGTGGCTCAGTGGTAGAGTGTTTGCTTTGCATGCATAAAGCCCTGTTTAAATTCCTCAGTACCACATAAACAGAAAAATCCGGAAGAGGTGCTATGGCTCAATTGGTAGAGTGCTAGCCTTGAGCAAAGAAACTTAGAGATAGTGCCTAGGCTCTGGTTTCAAACCCCAGGACTGGGGGGGGGGGGGGGGGGGGGGAAGTGGGAAATGTTTCCCATCTTTTGTAATGGACTAGAAGAGTTAACAAAGCCCTTTGGTGTGCCTGTGTTCCTGTGTATGGCTTGAAGAACAATTTGACAGCCATCCTACTCCTTCAAAGAACCATTCTATAAATTCCTAGACAATAAATATTTGAGGATGTATGATTCGTTTTGTCTATCAAAACCATTCAACTCTATACTAGGATGAAAAGAATCACCAACAATATAAACATGAGTGTGGCTATGTTTCAGTAACACTTCATTGACAAAAATAGAATCTGGACCAGATTGGGCCAAAGGGCCATAGTTTGTATTAAGGTTCCTGTACTTTTCTCTTACCTTCTTCTAAATGAAATCTTGCTTTGTCTACTCAGGCATTCCTCTGTCATTTTGCCTGACTAGTGATTTTGAGTTTTATAATGTAGAAGGGGGGAAAAGTCTGGATAGGAGGGTAACATGGACATGCTTTCTAGGGCTGGAGAAAATAGTTTTTTTTGGGGGGGGGGGGAGGTCCGGTCGTGGGGCCTGAACGCTGGGCCTGGGCGCTGTCCCTCAGCTCTTCAGCTCAAGACTAGCCTTTGAGCCACAGCACCACTTCCGGCTTTTTTCTTTTTGCTTATGTGGTGCCGAGGAATAGAACCCAGGGTCTCAGGCATGCAAGGCAAGTGCGCTCTACCACTGAGCCACCTTCCCAGCCCAAGGAAATAGTTTTGTGAAAGGTTCAAAGTGAGAAATGATGCAACCTCTGGAATATGACATTAAAAATTGAAGGGGAATACAATAGTGACATCACAGAATACTCTTTGTACTGTGTCTGAATATGGAAAGAAAAGTTTATCTTAAATCCATTAATGATTACATATTTAGTCAGAATATCACTGGCAGATTAGAACACATGGCTTCTTACTAATTATAATACTTTCCCAGGTTGATCAGTGAGAATACCAGTACTATTTAGGCCCATAACTTTTGACTCAGGCTATAATTGAGGATTGCAGGTCAGATAAAAGGGATATTTGACAGCATAACACTTCAATACAACCAAGAAACATTTCCATCCTAACATGGGTCCTACTAACGTGGGCTCTTGACTACAAATTATGTCCAAACTCAAATCATGCAACCGATTTCAAGTTGTATCTTTCTCCAATGAGTTGCCACATATTTGAAATAATTCTTCATAATAATTTAATTATATTTTAATCCATTGGTAAAGATTATTTTTTCTAATTTCTACATTCCCCCCCCCCAAAACTGTCTATTTCTGGCAATTCACCAATCTGGTTCTTAGTAACATTTAATTCCTAAAGATATATGTTATTAGTCTGACAATAATGGTATATGTTGCCTTATAATTTGACATAGTGTTAATCTTTTATTTAAATGGGCTCATTAGAGGTATAACATAAGCATGTGAAAGATAAGTCATGTAAACACCAATCAATGAAAGGTTGAGGCTGGACATTGTAGCAAACAACTGTAATCATACTATTTGGAAGGCTAAGATAGAGGATCACAAGTCAAAAGCCAGCTTTGGTTAAATAGTGTGAAATATCTAAAAACAGACAAAACAATACATCAAAATAAAACAACCCTCCCAGCAAAAAAAACTACAATGAAAATAAGAACCAAGAAACACTCAATTTTCTCCTTACAAAAGCAGCAAAAAAAAAAGTTGAAGTGGTCATATTAATAGACTACACAGACTTCAAAACAGGGATAAAGCAGAACATTGCTCAGTGATAAATAAGGCGACCCACCCAAGATAGCTAACAATCTCAAATACGTATATACCTAGCAATAGAGTTTTTAAATATCTAAAGCAAAACCAAACTGTGCTGAAGGAATTAAACAACCCTCAGTTGCATTAGATAACTCAACACTCTAACCAGAAACTGATAGAACAAAGAGAATGTAAGAGAACAGAAAATTTAGACAACTACTAAACAATTTTACCTATAACTCCCAAATACAAACATTTTGCGAATGCACAAAGAACAGACACTATGATAGATCATATCCTCTATTATAAATATCTTATAAACTATATCTTTAAATTGTTGAGTTAGATAAAGAATGTTTACTGATCATATTCAAGAAGTTAATAATAAAATATATCTAGAAAAAGTGTTTAAAAGTGTTTCATATCTGAAATGAAACAAAATATTTTTAAGTAATCGATGTACGAAAGAAGAGGTTGCAGGGAAAATTGAAATCATTTTTAATTAAATAAAAATATAATGTATCTGTATTTGTGGGATGTAGCTAAAGGAATCATGTTATAAAATCAGCCTAAGTGCCCAGCAACATTGAATATATACACAATGGAGTTTTATTTAGCCACAAAGAATAAAATGATGCCATTTTCAGGATACATAGATAGAACTGAAGATCATCATGGTTGATAAAATAAACTAGACTCCAAATGACAAATATTGCATATTTTCCATTGTTTGTAGGATCTAGAAAATTTTAGAGGAGACACTGAAAATAGAAGGTGAATTATTTGGTAGAAGGAAGGCTACCAAAAAAACCAAGGTAAAAAGATTAAGGTGTATTATATAGATGTATGAAAATGTCATAATGAAAACATTATTTTGTACAACTAATATATAACAATAAATACGAAAATGAAAAGAACACAAAATAGTCACAATATTTCCTAGCCTAAGGTTTCAAGAATGAAGATGGGCTAAAAGTATGAAAATCAATAGACACTTGATAGTTAAATTCTTCTAGATAAAAATTGGCAGCACGCTCATTATAAGAAGGAAAATAATGAAACATAAAAAAGTATACTGTGCCAATGAGTAAGTTTTTGCTATCTTGTTATTTACAACAAAGTCTATGGTGGCCTTTTTACTTAATATTTAAAGACTGAAGGCTTTAAGAATTCATAGTCAACATACTGGCAGTCTGTGGTCATCATAGAAAAGAACAAATGAATTTAGACTCCCAGAGATGATAAGAAACTCCCACACAGGACAGTATTCTAGAGAGAGTCTTCAATCAATTGTGAGTGAGATTACAGCTATGGTGGATGACAATACGGAACTATCTAATGAAATTTTTAGAATTACTATAGGATCCAATAATTTCTCTTGGAGTATTTTCCCAAAGGCAAAGAAATCATCACTTGGTAAAGAGATATTTTCTCTCCCTGTCCACCTAGCATTATTTATACTCACCAATATATGAAAACAAGCTAAAGTCTGTCAATGAACCTATAAAAACGAAACTGGTATATACAATAGAATATTATTCAGCCCTAAAAACAGCCAATGAAAAATGACACTTTGCCATTTACCACAACATGAATGAACCAAGAAGACTCAGTAAAATCAGGTGGAATCAGCTAATGACAGAAATTATTGTACAATATCATTTAACTGTGGAATCATTAAAAAAACCAAATATGTTGAGATATAAAATAATATAATGGTTACCAGGAGTTGAGGAGAAATGTGCAGAGGTCAAGAAATTGGGAGATGTGGGACACACGGTACAAAGCAACATATACCTTGGATGAATATGTCTAAGACACAATATACAGTATTAGTACTATAAATAAAATTGTAGTACATGTGGGAATTCATGTGAAGTAGATCATAGCTATGTTTGCCACACAACACAAAGTGACCTCACTGTGGGAGGAGGAAAGTCTAGTTTTCATTCCAGTAACCTTCCAATACCCTATAATATCATGTGTCTATGTATCTTAGGTATATATAATCAAATATATTAAACAAGCACCCTGAAAGTGACAGCTGTGGACTTTATCAGGGAATATGACATTGTGGTTGATACCAAGTAGTTGAACATTATGGAAAAACACTAATTTCTACACTGATTTAAAATTTTCAGATACTAGGCTTATTTTGCAATTAGATGCAAACTTGTAGAACATGATATAAACTATAAATTCCATGTTTTCATCCAGGCACAAGGGATTCAAGCTTATAACGCTCATTTCTTGGAAGACAGAGATGGAGCTTCATTGTGCAATGCATAAAAAGTTTATGAGCGTCCTTTGTAACCACCACCCTAACTTGTGTCATGTACCCATTATCCTAGCTGTAGGGTAAACACAATGACAGAACCTAGGGCTATGTATATGTCAATACCGGAAGCAAGAAAGTATAAGGAAGAGGATTGTTGCCAAGGCCAACCAAGGCATCAAGTGAGACTACTTAGGAAGTAACTAACAGACATAGAGGCTGGGGGTGTGATTTAAGTTATTATCTGAATAGAAAGTATAAGGCCCTAAGTACAATCCCAAGTTCAACACACACACACACACACACACACACACACACACACACACACACACACACACAGGTTTTTCAGGTGAAGATGCAGACAGTTTCTGTTTGTTATTGAGGTTCAGTTACATAGGCTTAGCTTAATTAGTTCTAGATAAGTGATTATATTTTAAATTGATAAAAATATATCATTACTGAATGAGAAGCACTGGAAAAATAAAGTGGAATGGAAGGTTGGTGAATCAGGTTGTATACTGAAGTCAGGAGGATATATCAAGGAACATTTTTGACAAGCTATCTGAGGTGAGCTTTGATGAGTAGAATCACCAATGACCCCTGAAGTGTCAAACTTACTGCTTTTTACTGATTATCTCATATTGCTAAAAATACCAACTTGCATTATTTCAGCAACAATGGAAAACTGGATGTTCTTTTCATCGAAGTACACATTTACCTTTTCTTGTGAAAGGTCAGAATAACGTTTTCTAACTACTAATAATTATTTGTTTTACTAATCAGAGGGCAACTATTCACTGGGTCTGAGCAGTAGCTGATTGATCCTTCAGATGTAACAGACCTGTTCTGACTTCATTTCTCAGCAGACATCATGCTCAGGATTCCTGTCATGGAATTCTAGACACTTGGGAAGAACTGATGGATCTTGAAAGCTAATGGAGTAGCAGTACTGTAATTAGGAGTTTTAGATTGTGCTCAAAGCAATGGTTTTGTGGAGCTTAACTCAGCCCTCCAGAGAGAATTTAACATGGCCGCAGGTCAACATCACAGTTTTGCCTCCTGCAGGCAGCCAGTGCACTGTATCTGGGGAATATGGTCAGGAGATAAGTCCTTATGGGTCATATGCTTCTACAGATCTTGTGAACTACAGTCCTGTTTTGTTATGTTCCACTTTTCAAGCTTGTTTTTGCAATGAAGAATCTGATATAGCAATGATGGTTCCCAAGAAGTCAAGACTGAGTTTGTGAACTATAATAAAAGTGGCTACCTTTGGATGTTAGTCAGGCATGCAAGTTGGCTAGCATAAGAGACTCAGTTTCTCTAAACTTAGTTTTATAACAAACTCACTAATGTGCAGGGAATATCTGACACTCTTCACAGGGTCCCAGGGGCCTTGTAAGTCAAACACATTTTCATGTGCCAGTTCTGTTGTGACATTTTGTTGTAATAGTCTTTTGTCTCTTACCCAGGAATGGTTTAGTTTAGTCTTCGGCCAATGTCTAAGAAATGATGGTAAGTTAAACTAATAACTTGCAACTAGGGTAAATATTTTGAACTAACTTCACAGTTATTGCCTCCTTCAAAAGGATATTTGTAGAGAAATAGTCTCTCAGAGACTTAAGGATATATTTTCATATTTACTTCATCATTATTCAGACATAAAGAATCCACATCAAGTTTGCTATCACATTGCTAATTATGATACTTTCATCAGTTATGTGAAATGAAGTCAAACTATGGGCACTTAGGTGGAAAATTGTTTCATTCTAAATTAGGTGTAGAAAGCAACTTCAAATGGTGCTTCTGGTATAATACCATGTGCACAAAAATACACACAGTACATACACATTTTAAGTATATATAGCTTCAGAAAAAGTACCCACCACAAAACTGAACAGGAGAGGAAACTGGAATTGGCTGAAGATAATCCTGTGGTCAAGAGTTATAGGTATGTACATTTTTTTAAATGAATTGTTTGAATTTTAACCATATCAAAATATTTATATCTTTGAAAGTAAATATATTTATATAGATTTTGTGCAATTATATAAAATTTAACAAAAAGCAAATAAGCATCTATCACCATAGTGGCATTCACTAATGATTATCACTTTGCAAATTGTATTTGTTTTTCTTTGCCTAAATTCAGTGTGATGTTTGGCCTATGGTCCCTGATTTCTATTTTCTGTCTCAAGAACAGATTTATTATGATCATTATTATCAAATATTTTATTTATATTTTAATTATAATGCAGAGTGTCAGCAATGTAATTAGAATATTACTAATGATCAAAGGATGATTACTACAATCATGTTTATTATTTTCTCAGTGATTTATATAACTTGATAAACACGATGGGTCATGTGTACTATTTACAGAATTATAAATTGAACACAACTTTTGGGAAAACAGTACACTTATTTTATATAATTAATAATTTGAACGTTTTACATAGAAGCATTGCCACATCTAATGAGATATTTATACATGTTCATGGGGGGGAATCAAAATATGGTCACAATGGCATTATCCATATTAATAGAAAAATCAGTACAAATGTGATGCCTATAACTATATACCAGAAAATTTACATAATAGTGAAATAGATCAGAGTATTGTTTCAATTCATAGCACGAGTAATTCTTAGAAATTTAATACTGAGTAGAATAAGTAAGTGTGAGACAATAAAGAAAATGATATTTTAATTAAATTAAATGCTTAAAAAAGCTATGCAATATTAATAACAAGGTATGTTTTTGGTTAGAGTAATTTACTACCCAAGTCATATGTAACCATGTTGGTGATAGTCTAGTTTCTCAATTGCTTGCTACCGCATGGTTGTTCACTTTATTTACTCCAAACATACACAAAGAGATTATGTATGCTCTTTGAGTCATCTTTGCATTGGATATATATCTGTGGAGTAGAAGTTATTTTTTAGAAGTTATTTTTAAGGTGATGCTCTAACTTCTATGTGCCAGAATAGCTTTTAGGCAAAAGTCACATCATATACTTCTGTGCGAGAGCCCACCAGACAGCATGTGAAACATGAAAGCAATGTCTACTTGAGCTTTTTCTTGGGCAGATATCAGATGGATCTCTACACTTGTAATTATGTTTATTAGGAAACAGTATAGGTGCTATTGGAAGCTTCACACTGTAGTGGGAGTGAGGATTATATTTTTACAGCCCACAGTTTCTATGAATAGAATTAACCAGACAATGATCACCTCATTGAAAGGATAAGTCACGGTGACATCCACAGCTGAGATCAAACTCATTTGCTTGTAATGCAAATTAATTAGAGTTGGAGTGAGTTATAGTGAAGGGTTAGAAAGCACTGAAAATGTAAAAACAATACTCTAAGTAACTCAGGAGAAAATATTTTCCAATTAGTATCTAATACTAATAATCTTATTCATACAAAGATGCTTTCAAAAAATGCTTTAAAAAGGAAACATTGGAGGAGCCATAAATCTTTTTTTGTGATGACTATATTTGAAAGAACACAAAATCTTGGTAACTATGTTATTTATTTATTTATTTATTTGTCTTTAACAGGCAAGCAAACTTTGCAAAAAGGGTTGTCTTTACTTGAAAGTGTGTGTTCCTGGGTGGTAAATAGAGATGGCTGTATCCTTACCACAGCTCAGAAACATATCAGATAAATATGCCTAGCAGCCTATTTGGACACAGCAGTAGGTGTTACCATCTGCTCCCAAATATGCCTGCAACCCTGTAGCTCTTCCATTTTGGCACCAGAATTTATGGGAAGAGCATGATGTCCTAAGATATACTGATTTTTGAAAAGTGCCTTGAAAATGTATCAGTAGTGACACAGAGTTGTATAAATAGCTCAATGCACTTCAAATCACAGCTGTTTCCTTTGGAGAACCCCATTCCCACCTCTTTGCATGTTAGGACAGGATGACATGACCCAGAAAACTTAACATCCTCACTGGAATGAACAGGTAGACTATTATTCAAAAAGAGGATCACTACATTTAACATTTATAATTTGTTTTCTCTATATAATGAAAGAAAACAAAATATAAATTTGATGAAAAATACAGATGATACATGCTTCATTACTGGTAAGGTAAAAAAAATCTTCAGAAAAAGCAGCCATATTCTGAATAGAAAATTTTTATTCCAGGGGAATTTGTAGGTAGGTCCCTTCCCACCTTCAAGATTATATACTGTCTTGGAAAGAATGTATGATGAAATTATAGAGATGCAACGTATAGTTTCTAATCTTTAAGACTTGTTGGTCTCATACTATACTGCTAATTTAGATTCCCAAGTTGTTCTTTGTGTGATGCTTATAGTCATTGCTTCAGAATATTGTGCATTTGATTTAACACACATATAGGTATCTTGATATAAATCAGGTTTTGTTCATTTTTATTATACTTTGTTATTTAGGAAAACATAATGTTAAGAATTATGTGTAAAAATCTTAGAGTATACATGAGGATGATATAGATTTCAAACCAACTGGCCATCATGTAAAAAATGACAGAGAATGTCTGTAGATAGCAAAGGTAGGTAGTATCTTTCACATATGAACAATAATGATGTTTGGAAAATAATTAGCATTACAGAAATTATTAATTAAGTCTTATCAGAGAGACCTGAGTAAATAGGTACTTGAGAATCCATTGCAAGGAAAAATTTAGAACATTAGATATTCATTCCTTATTTTTAAGAAGTCAGAATATTAATTATAGACAGATGATATTCTTGCATGAACAGGATTTTGCTGTCAGCTTTCAGAAAATACACCTGCACAGATATGATTAGCATCCTCACCTCCCTGAAAGCAAGAATGAGGCAGAAAGGTGATGCTGAAGATATTCTTGATGAATTAATGAGGTAGCAGAGCAGGGAGTGATGATAAAGCCAAACTGCTTGCATAAGATTGCCATGACTGACATTTACAAAATAGGAAAATATTAAGAGAATTATTATCCTTTGTAACACCTGATTAAAAAAATTCTGAAGCAGTAATATCATGTCATTATCCACAAACAACTTAAAAGTACTGTGGACTTGAAATGTGACACGTGCTTGTCACTCGAATGTGCTTTCTCGTTTAGCTATTCCTAAATAACCATGATTAGCTCACATCTAGAATAAGTGTGAATAATTTCACTTTTAAAGCTTGACATGGGAAGAAATTATTCCTTAACTGTGCATATAGAAAATCTGTGTTTCCACTATGCTAGTGTTCTAGAGTTACTTACAATTGTTTTTAATAATCCACTATGCTAAGTGATGGGATGTACTAGTACTCTTAATATATTGGTGAAATTTATGTGCACACTTAAATGGTAAGTACTTGAAAACTGAATGTAACATTTTTGTAATTTTTTAGAATAATAAATAGCCGAAAATGAACCACCTCTCAGGATAAACCATTTTCTTACCAGTGTCTTGCACGTAAGCCAATAGAACTTCCTTTGGAATGTAAATACTCTCCCGTATTTTTATATAAGTACTGAAGATCACATTCAGGGTTTTTATTACATAAATTTTATAAACAGCTTGTCAATACCACTCTAATACTATTTTATACAGCTTTTTTAATTTTATGAATTGTTCTAAAGAATATTTCTTAATATTCATATATAAGAGGAGGAAGAAAGAAGAAATTCTGATGTGCTTGTATTTTCTTTTTTTTTTAAACTTTACCCATCTAGGAACACAAACAGGTAGTTGTCCTGGGGAGGGCAATGATCTAAGCAGAAGAAAATGGCCAATTTGAGACACTGAAACAGAATCATGCTGCTGGATCTCAGGCCTTTTCCAACTCATTCAAAGATAACTGCCAACATAGGGGTATAGAGAGAGATGGCCTTCAGCCATTTGGCATTCTGCAGCCTATAAGCCAGACCAGCTCCAAAAGCCTAATCATCATCAATCAAGGAGATAACAACTCACCCTCTCATTGAATTGAAACTGGAAGACTAGCTTCCCTAACATGGTGGCTCATTACATAGACAATTAAGACCTTGTAGGAAAAAAAAATATACCAATAACAGTATTTTCTTCAGTCTTCACACAATTGTTTATGATGAAATCATATCTAGAAGTTACTTACTATAGGTGACTCTGATCCCGTGGATAAATATTTGTAGAAAATTAAGCTAGTGACTTCTTTGTTGCTCAATTTTAGGATAGGACACACAGTTTAAAAAATGACTGTAAAGGGACTGGGAAGGTGGCTCAGTGGTAGAGTGTTTACCTTGAATGCATGAGGCTCTGTGTTCAATTCCTCAGCACCACATAAGCAAAAAGCAAAAAGCCTGGAGTGGCGCTGTGGCTCAAGTGGTAGAGCGCTAGCCTTGAGCTGAAGAGCTGAGGGACAGTGCCCAGGCCCAGAGTTCAGGCCCCATGACCGGACCCCAAAAAAAAAATGGCTGTAAAGAAACAAAATAAATAGCAGCAGAAGGAAAAGTGTGAATTTCCAGTCTGAATACCAAAAAAATTAATGATTGGGCTAAAGTGATTTTTTTCCTTTGCAAATAGAAAATAAAAGCAGGTAATAATTTTTTGTCTTCCTACAATGCTTGTGGTCACCTTGTCCTAGACATAGGGCCCTGACTTGTGGAACATTCTAGTAATCACATAGTTCTTAAGTAAATTTCTTTTTTTAGTAGTGATTTTTGCCATTCAAAACCTCCTAGCTGTTTTGTACTTAACCTTGCCAGTAACTACTATTCTAAGGTACAATATTTTTTTATTTGGTGAAGTTATCTAATTTAAAAAAATGAATCAGTATTATTTTCTAATTATATGTCCCCAGGCACAATTGAGAAGAGCTTAAGGAAGTTCAATTAGTCACCTCATTTCATTGGAGAAGAGTTTTCTGTTTTCATTTTATTTTTTTACATTGTACCAATTTCATGGATAGTTTAATGACACCTTATGAATTTTCTTAATCAAATGTCTTTCTAAAAATATACACCTCTACTCATGATAGAATGGGGAAATCTTGATAAACTGATGGAGTAAAAAGAAAATGAGAAATAAATAAGTAAATATGTGATGACCTTACCTAAATTCAATAAAAATGTATTATTTCTCAAAAAGTGACTAAGTCATTATAGATATGGGATTAAAAGCCATAAGATGACAGGAAAAAAATAAACTATAGTTGGAGTCATTTTCTTCTTAAATACAGTGTTATAGCAGAGGGTTATAAAAACACCCTCTGCTATAAACAGAAAGTAAGAGAAAGATAGAGAAAGAAAGAAAACAGGACGGAAAAAAGAAGGGAAGGAAGGAAAAAGAAAAGAAAAAAAGATAAGAAAAGAGATAAGGACCCTACTCCGATTTTTGGAAGAGCTTAAACTTTTCGTATAAGATGAAACAGCCATCTTTTCTATAAATTGATCTTCATGGTAAGAAAAGAGACTGACCAGCAGATAAGGGAATACTTGACAGTTTAGTCTATAAATGACTATATAGTAGTGCTTTGGTTTTGTAGGTCAGTGTTGGTTACAACTATTCAAATGTACATCAAGACATCAAAGTAACCAGATATCAGTAGGTGAATGGCCATGCTCATGTTCCATTAAAACTTTATCTGTTTATAGGCTCTGGAATTTGAAATTCATATGGTTTTCATTTGCCTCAAAGTATTTTGAATTTTTCCTTAAATATTTTAAAATGTAAGGATTACATTTTATATTTTACTTTCTATTTGGAAAGTTAAAAAAAGGATAACTACTCAGGTAGTTGTTTGGCAAATGCTTATGATTGGTAATACATTGTGTAAATCAGTAGTTTCTAAAGTTAATCCATTGTCATTTTTTCATAATATCACTGTAATCTGCCAAAAGAGCCACATTAGAAACAGAAGTTTGCATTTAAATTCTCTTGGTAGAAAAGAGTTGATTAATTGGGGCTCAGTATCACTTTGTTATCTTCCTACCACTCTGATCTTAAACCACTCATTCACTCTGTTTGGCCATTCCTCTGTTCATTTTAACATACTACATTAAATGACAAGTCCTTTGCTAAGCACTAGGAAGGTGAGTTACATATGATTCCTGAATTTCAAGACAGATAGTAGTTTTGATCTAAACAAGCTGTTGGCTAAACCCCATTGTGATAGCAGCTAGGAAAAGAGAAATGAAAAACATTCAGGAAGAAAGAGTACACTTCCAGCAAGACTGAAAATACCATTAAGATTCAAAGTAAAAAGAAGTGGGAAGTGGGGGATGTGACAGAGGGAAAGGATAGAAGGAGCAAAACAAAGGAAGGGGTAACAATCTCGACAAAGAAATGTATTCATTGCCTTCCTCATGTAACTGTAACCCCTCTGTACAGCATCTTTCCAATAAAATAAAATTTAAAAAATCTATTTTAGCAATTTCAAAAGAAAATCACTTACTTCCAAAAGACATAGGTAATGGAGACAATGCATTGAGTATTCATTTTGACAAAGATAGTAACTTTCTGCTTATTCTACAGTCATAGAATTTTGGGGTTCAGAGATATTATAATAATAGTAATTTGCTTGGACACTCAAATTTATATATTTGATGGCAGCAAGGTTTGAACTCAGACCTTGTACATTATAGATTTTCTTTAATTGAACAGTGCCTCAGCCCTTTTTGATATTATTATTATTATTATTATATAGGTTCTTGTAATACTTTCCAGGCTATCTTCAAGCTTTGATTCTCCGATCTGTGCCTCCTGCACAGCTAGAATTGTAGGTGGATCTTGGCCAATAAGTGGATGAGATTTTTTTTTTAACTCTTTCCCCAGGCTGGATTCAAACCTATTTCTTCTGATGTCAAGATTCCGAGAAACTTAGATTACATTCATAGGACATTGTATCTGGCCTTGAACTCTTCAATTTCACTGATAAGGGAAAAAAGTAGTCTTGAGAGGAGGGAGAAGCTCAAGGTCACCCAAGACTTGCTGTCGGCCTATCCAACTGTAAAGCCCTCTATTCTAACTCAGCATTTTTGTACTACCCTAAGCCTTTTTTTGTCTCTTCCATAGTTTTTCAATGATTATTATGCATTGTTAATTCAGCTTTTCTCTGAAGATTCTCCAAGTCAACTTGCAGAGCTCTTATCTTTTCTTCAGTGATTCCTTAATGACCATAGTTGATAAAATTGAGAGAATAGAAAGAGGGCTCAAAAGTTGTTCTCTTTAAATTTTTTTTTCTGCTGATCTAAAGTAAAACATAATTACCTTAGCTCTCAGACTCAGCATATTGTGTTCTTCATTCCATGTTACTCTGCAAATTGTAATTATTGTCATCTGTGGCTCTCACAAGATTATAGGTGACTGAGTACTTCATCAAATAAGATCAGAATTTCCCCTGGCACAAAACAAAACACTTGTATAATGATCTAGGAGAGTGGATTAAACACACTGAATGAGAAAGCTACACTCTGAAAATGTTCAGGGATTATCAGTTTAGCTTTTCAAATCCATTCAACTAAAGTGAAATTGATGTCACTCTGCTCAAGCATCAGTACTATTTTCAGGTTTAAACTTATATGTTTCTAAAATACAACTTCCTTTCATCTACTTCTTTAGCTTACTTGCCTTTATTTGTTGTATGAAAATCTGTCCTGTGATTAGTTCAGAGGAAAGTTTTTCTAAAATGTTCTTCCAATCACATGTGAGAAATGTTCAAGAATTTTTTTCTATCATTAATGATTTTCAGTTACTTTCTAATCATGTTATAGTACCTCTCCATGTTTTTAAAATAGGAAATCCATTAAAAAATGATGAGATAAAAAATTTAAACTCTTAGAATTTACTTAATCCAATACACTTTTCAAGCTGTTACTATCATGGATTTACTAAGTAATAGTTCTACAATTAAAATTTATACTCTTTGCATTTGAGGGTACAGATTATGCAGTCTTTCTTTACACTTATATTTTTTAATATTTTTCTACCTTTCCTTTTTTATTGTCTTTTGGCGGGGGTGGGGTGAGGAGGGCTTAACTTCGTTTCAAAAAGGTGTGGAGATATATTGTGGAGATGGAAGAGACCTTTACTAGATCCTGCAGAGTAACTACATTTACTATGCATGAGTTCTTATACTAGTTTGTGTAGGTGAATCTATGTACCACAACAAGTAATCTATATAAACAAGTAACAACAAAATCTTTTCTTACAAAGTCCAGATAAAAAGACTGTCTTTAGGACTGTTCTACCCCATTTGGGATTAGAATCCACCCTGCTTTATGTTGGGTTATATTTCTTTTTTTTTTTCTTTTTTGTTGGTCGTGGGGCTTGAACTCTGGGCCTGGTTGCTGTCTCTGAGCTCTTTAGCTCAAGGCAAGCATTCTACCACTTGAGCGATAGCACCACTTCTGGCTTTTTCTGTTTATGTGGTACTGAGGAATGGAAACCAGGGCTTCATGCATGCAAGGCAAGCACTTTACCATTAAACCTCATTCCCAGCCCTCTTGGGTTATATTTCTTACAACACTTTATTTCTGTGGTCATTAAAGAAATAGAAAAGGCTGTTGGAAGGTTATCTACTGGGTTTTAAATGTTTTACCACATTACTATCACTTTTCATTTCTTCACGTACCGAGTCATTGCCTAACAACTAGGTTACTTTAAATACTAGATGAGTAGAAAATGTCTCTGCTTAATGTCTTTGTGGAGGAAGAGCTATGTAATTGGGGAGGCCTTCTTGTGTGAACACACATCAATCCAGACTAGGGAGTGTTTGAATATTAAAAAACC
Organism: Dipodomys spectabilis; assembly: GCF_019054845.1. NCBI lineage: Eukaryota > Metazoa > Chordata > Mammalia > Rodentia > Heteromyidae > Dipodomys > Dipodomys spectabilis. Next base: position 21,368,346 of record NW_024870775.1, read on the forward strand.
CTTAAGCATAAAATCTTTGTACAGTTTTCCTTATAACCAACTGATACTTCTGTGTAGAGATAAGATTACCATTTCATCTTCCCTTCTTTATCCTGACTCCTTAAATAGTGCTAAAAAAAAAGGTAGCAGGCTGCTGATTTTATGAAGTAATCAACTTGTTCCTCTACTTTAATTCCAAATGGAAAAGTTTTGAAGAACATCTCCCTTAGTAATACATCAATAGAAAAGACTTCTTCTAAGTACAACTCTAAATCTGTAACATTATCTTCTACTATAGATTAGAATTTTGAGAACTTTAAACTTTAATGATCTTATTATAGCCATATATATATATATATATATATATATCCATATGCAGATTAACAGCAAAGTCCTTAAAGATTCATCATCTGAACATTGTTCTTCAAGATCTGCAAATAGAGGAAAGGGAATCTAGAATCTGAAGACTATGGAAGGATAACTCTGGGGTTGGCTAGGAGTAGGAGTAATTCTCTCACTGCTGCCTATTAAAACTTCAATCTCACATGAGTTAATTAGTGTCTCTGCATTCCTCTAAAATACAGATACATAAATCTATCCTAGACTCAGTTTGAGAATGAAATAAGGATATGTAATAAGAATAAAGCATTTTGTAGTAGGCATTCAATGATAATGGGCATCAATGTAAGTCTTAATACTAAAAACCACATTACTTGTAATAAGATGAGGGGAGAAATGAGGGAAAGGAGAAAAAGTAGAGAAGAGTCTGTCAAAGAGATGTCCGTGATTATAGTAGTAGGAAGATTTGCAAGGCTTTTTCTTTCCCTACAAATATTAACAATATAGCTTGAAGCTTCGGAAATCTGCTGCCTTTTCTAGTATTTCTTTTTGATAACATTTTTCTATTTCTCTTTTTTCAGTTCTGGAAATCAAGCAGAGGGCCTCAAACTTGCTAAACAAGTCTCTCTAACACTTGAGCCATTTCCAGTCCTTAGTTGATATTTAAAAATATATATATTTCTAGTAATGTGTGAGAATGAAGTTGTTTAATGCCAATGTCTATTATCTTTTGGATTCACTCTAGAAGTGTGCCAGGAATACTGGGCCAACTGTAAACAAAAATATTTGGATATTGAAAATGTTGCAATTAAAGGGGTCATTCTCAGTGGTGGGGCCACCTCGACTGAGAAAAGCAGTATTGTGGAGAGCTGGTAGAAGAAATGAACCCAAAGGGGTTGGTTCTATACCAGGAGATCCAAGGAAGAAAATATAGGGCACACTGTTGAAATGCTGACAGGATATACATCCTGAGAGATCCAGTATTACAAATTTCTAATGTTTGTATGCCAAAAAGATAACTTATTTACCTCTCCTGCTCTGCTAACCATACCACTTTTACTTTTATACATGATTCCCTTCAGAATACCATTTATGCTAGCCAGAAACTTGAAATCATCATCTAGCCTCTAAGTCCTCACCATATCAAACCACTGAATTATCCAGTCACCAAAAAGTCTTCTCTTCTTCCTCATAGATCACTGTCAGTTCAGCCAGCATCTTGGAAAAATCTTCTCACTGATGCATACACTTTCTTGTTCCCTGCACCATACTAAGTCAAACCAATCAAACTAGGTGTTTCGGGGTAAGTAGAGTTGATGGCATGTTTTGCACATGAATTTTTACTGGGATCTAGTTGCACTCATATGCTTACCTATCTGCATACGCTTCCTTTTGCATTATAATCTAGTTATGTACTTGGTACACTGTACAACCTACAAGTCTGATATTTACTATTAAGCCCTGTGTAGAAATCGTGTCCAGATCTCTGTGTTGGGCACTCGTTGGAGAGAGGCTATCTTCCCTCTTCTCTTAGAATTTACAGACCTGTAAGGCAAAGCAGGAGATAATGTAAGTTCTGGAGTGACCAATGCTGAACAAGAAAGTCTTCCAAGGGATAATCTTTCTTGAAATGGAGCTGAGTTTCAAAGAAACATAAAAACAGGCATTCTCAGACTAAAAATGATGAAAGTTGTTTAGACAGAAATAGATTATTTTTTTATTTTTGCAACCATGTAGTGCTTGGTATAGTCTTCAATACAACCTGTTTCCTTTTCTTTTTGTTTGTTTGTTTTATTGAGTGTAGTTGACTACATTTCATAAAATCATTTCATCCAATTCAGTGACCAGATTTTTTAAGAGAAGGAACTTTTGGATCACTGGCTACCTGGGTGACTTTCTTTGTCCCTGTGATTCCTCTTTCTAGAAGTAATCAGTCATGATTTACTCCATATTAAAACTCTAAACAAATTTCTTTCTTAAAGCTCCACACACATTCTAGAGATTGCCTCAAATAGTGACTATTAGATTGAATCTTTGCATGTTAGTTAACTACTGACCTAGTTAGAGGCGGAATTGCTGTAACAGTTTTGCCTGTGGGTGGGTCTGCAGCCTATTTCTCAAATGTTTCAAAGGCAAATCATGTGCAAGATCGTACAATGATTTTAGTTGTCTATGTTGCCTTCTTTTTCCCAGGGGAAACTTCTTTTTGTTTTTGGAAAGACACTTAAGGAAATCATTTTAAAAATCCTCAAACACAAGAAGCTATGTCTGAAATAATTATATAGAGGCACTTGCGTCCATTGTTTATTCTTTTGAAATTGTATGACACCAAACCAATCCAGCCTCTCCCACCCTTACTACCGGAAGGCTTTCAGAAATACTCTCCTTATTGCTCCTAAAGGAAAAGAGGGTGGAAAATGGGGGTTCTGGCCACTGCTTCTGAAGGTCTAGGTCCTAACCATTGGAGGCTGGGGACGTTTCTAGTCCCATTTTGCTGTAACCTTCATGCTTTCAGTGGTGCCCCATCCTCTTAGGTAGAACACATATCCCATTCTTTGTTGTCTACAAAGCCATGTGAAAATAATTTCACCAATTCTGTACTTGGCAGTGATTCTTTTGGCATGAAAAACAGAAACACTGAGACCATTGAAGTGCTATCTACATGTACAGCATTCTCCAGGAGCTCTTCCTCCAGGTAACAACTGTTCCTGTCCAAATTATACATTCTTTTTACTTCAAAGCAAGTAATCAAAGGATCTGTTATTATTTGTTTTTACTTTTTGTAGCATTAGGGATCAAACACCAGGGCTCATGTACATTATGTATAAACCAGTGGTATAGTCAGGCTGCACCACTGAGCTACAGCCCCAGCCTGTCTGTCCTCAGAGACTTCATACTAAGTTTCTCCTCTCCAGCTTTCCACATTCCTCATGAATCAGATCACTGACTGTTCCCTACTTCTTCTCCCACACAGCCGGCTTCCTTATCACCAGCATTATGTTCAATCTTGTTGCAGATCTAGCTGATTAAAAACACTGGCCTTGAGAAAATTCTCTTTCTTGAAAGTCAGTGCTTGAAAGAGATTAGGGCTATTTATATTGTAAGGCTCTCCCTTAAAGCCTCTGGTGGCATTACTCTCTTGACTGATGGAAACCTCAACTAATTCTCTTTATCCAGATAATCCACTCGCTTCCAATATTCATCAAATGGCAAAATGAAAAGCTTTTAAGAAAGAGAATAAATGTGCAGGCTTAAAATCACATAGAATTTTAGTCTTAATGAAATTGTGAAAGAAATTATGAGGAAATCAGGTTTTGAGTCCTATTTCCAATGAGATAACTTGAAAGCAGATAAAATCCACAGGGCTATAGCAAATGTGTTTTGTAATTCTCAAGTTTCTTCAGCAGGTGTTTGGATTACAAACTTTTGATGAGGGAGAAGAAATGTGTTTTTAATCTTTGGAAATAGAACAAACTTTCCCAGGTGGAGTTCTTATATCTTTCATTTATTTATTTATTCATTTATCTATTTATCTACCTATTTATTGTATACTGATATTGAGGCTTCAAATCAGGGCTATAGTGCTCTTTCTCATTGTGTGTGTGTGTGTGTGTGTGTGTGTGTGTGTGTGTGTGTTTCCTGCTCAAGGCTGGTACTCTACCACTTGAGCCACAAGACTCTCCTGAACTTTTCTACCTGTTCTGGCTTTGTCAGATCTCAGCTTCTTCAGGAGTTAGGATTAGATGTGTTAGCCACCAGTGTGTGGCTTTATTATATCATTTTATATCTGAAGAATACTCCTCCACTGTGTTCTGATGGTTGCTCACGTTTAGTATTTAGCTTATAGTGACTACACACATAGTACTAACAAATATGTCTCTAATTCAGTGGAAAAGTCTGTTTCTAGGGAGTTTCTAGGGAGTTTCAGTGAGGAAACATGAAATTGTCCTGAATTACGGCCAGAAGGCTAGGAATAACTATAAGTATCAATGTAATTTCTCTGAGAGAATCATTTTCATGGCCTATGGGAATGAAAATATGGTTTGCTTTACTTATGTAAAAAAACATTTTTGTTACTCACCTGGCTTGCTTTACTTGTGTAAAACACTTTTGTTAGGTTTATTTCCTCATACCAAGTGTGATTTTGGCCTATGTAAGCCATGTGCTAACTGCATTTAAGGCTGCAAGTTCTTTGGGATGTGTGTCCGCTTGCAGATGCAGGCATTTTAATAGACTACCAATCCAACCTTTTAAAGCATGGCTTTTCTGTATCTTGCCAATCAAATTATAACATTTGGGATATGATGTGTTTTTAAGGCTAGAACCCTAGCCCTAACCTATATAATTCATGATTGATCAGGCCTCTCCTTTCCTGACACTCAGTGTTAAGATGCAAGCTTCTTACTAATTAACACTGCTAATGACACTGCAAGGAATGGCAAAGTATTTCTCAAGCACTCTCATAAGATACTATAGACATTGTTTCACACTTAGGAGCCTCTGTCCAACATAGATAAGATAAATCTTTAACTGTTCTTTTTAGAAGGCCATATGCTATGGTTAGTCAATTGACAATAATTCACCCATAAAAATGGCCTGGTACTTGAAGCAAGAGACTATGGGAAGTAAAGATACTTCTGGATGGAGCCAGGTTTCTTTTCTGTGTGTTTTGAGTGGTGAATTTGGACAAGTGGGTAAACTGGTGAAGACTGTTGTACAAAAGCAAAAAGAAGAGTTGTAATCTGTACTCCCTTTGACCTAGATATTCATATGTTAAGTCTGTTATGTCAAGCTCAGTTAATGTAAACAAATCTCAAGGACTGTAGGTTATTTGTGTTGCCAGCAACATCTACTACAGATTACCTGGGTTTCCACTGAGTAGTTTTGGGAACACACAGGGATAGTATTGAGAGTTGGGATGAATGCTTTTGTGTCTCTTTGTGTGTCCTGATACATTATAGCTTTACAAGGAAGCAATGACTGTGTTGAATTATAAAATGTCAAGGATGGACTGACTGTCTTTAACCTGAGATAAGCCCTCACATAGGAGCCTATTCAAGCTACTCAGAGACAGGAATGCTTACTGGGAGCCTGTGGCTCTGTAGATACACACAATCCAAAGATAATATGAAGAAAGATGGGAGGGAAGATGATTTCATCATGGTAAAAATTTCTTAGCCCCACAAACAGCATGAATATTGACATGCTCTATGAGCACTGTATGATACAAACTACACCTCCCGCCCTTTTTTTTCGTATTTTTGTTTTGAGATAGGGACTCATGAACTTCATCTAGGCCGACCTGGAATTTGCAATCCACTTTCTTGTTTCTGTAGTAGACTTGCTCCATCACACCTGGGATCTGTTGGGTAGACTTTACAGAACTAGATTCAGAACATCCAACCTAGCTTGGCTTGTTGTCCTGGACTAGAGTGTAGAAAGATAATTTGACGTGTTATTTCCAAAATTAAATCCATTTTAGCAAAACCCGATATACCTTGAAAACCTTTAATTTATAAAAACTACTCTTATTTTTGAGGATGGGGCAATTATTTTCAAGTCATCATTTTAATTTTACCTTAAAGGCTTATTTTATAGGAACATTTTTTTTCCCCCCTGTTAAAATGTTCTTCTTGTACTCTGGCCTAATGCCTTGTGCTTTATATTCATGGCATTTGCTGGAGATTGTAATTATGTTTGTGATTTTAAAACGTTAATCCAGAAGAACAGTTTGCTCATTCTTGCCTCTATCCTGCTTACCAAAATGCCTGATAGATTGTTAAACATTAAATATTTGTCAAATGAATGATAAATGCCCTCTGGGAAATGTCAGGGTGGTAGAGAGCTTGAGATGGGTACGCAAAACAGACATGAGCCTTTCTTCCCTTTGAATACATAAAAGCAGGTGATTTCTAAAAGAAGAAAGATTAAGCCAAGTAGGGTGGCACAGGTCTGTAATCTCAGCTACTTTGAAAACAGATTGGACTGTCAAGAGTTCAAGGTTAATCCTAGCATAGTGTTAGAGACTTTATCTCAAAAACAAAATAAAAGCAAGGGCTGGGAGCACAGCTCAAGTAGTAGAGCTGAGAAAATTTGAAGTTCTGGGTTCAATCCTCAGTATCATTAAAAAAAAAAGGAAAGAAAAATGAGGACAATGAGTGATGATACTGAATAGAAACGAAGAAGTAATTTGTGCATTGTAAAATTTTAGTGGATTGTAAATTAGTATCTAAAATTAGTATCTCTTTTCAACTCTGAACTAGTGCAAACAGTGTGGAAGGTGGTATGGATATTTATGATCCAGTGATACTACTCTGAGTTTAAAAGATTACAAGTAAGAATATAATACAGATATCAGTATACCCATGGACACTGCTACACTAATCACCATAACCAAGTTCTGGAAACAGCTCAGAAACCCTTTAACCAATGAATGGTTCAAGATAATATACAGATATCCATACAAGGGAATTATACTAATCCAGCAGGAAGCTGGATTAGTAAAATTAGTAAATGAGTAAAATTAGTAAATTCCAGGAAGCTGAAACATGTCTTCCCCAGGAGGCTGGGGACTAAGGGGAGTGCCTTGGACAAGTTAAAGAAGAGCAGTAATTGGACACAACTCACAAAACTCAATGTATATGCCTAAACATTGACCTAATTAAAATAAGACAACAGAACTTGGAAACTTGAGGAAATGGTTTGAGTTGGGATGGCTGGGTGATGGAGAATAATGGAGGAGGTGACAGTGACATGTTAAACTGAAATCCTTTCATAAAATTATTTGCAGATAACTCAAAGAAAGAAGAAAGAAGAAGAGACAATCCATGCTTCCCAATATCTGAAGTTCATACAATGTGGGGTGCCTATGTGTTTTCAAAAAAAAATTGAAAATTAAAACTGCGAATTCAGATAAAAGTCCCTGAAGTGGCCACTGGAGAGAGTCCTGATGCGTTAGCTTCATTAGCTCCAAGCCAGATTTTCTACAGCAGAGTTGTCCACACTTGAGTCTTTTGATTACTGAACCTACCTAATAATTGTTACAGCTCTCCACAGTAGCTGTAGGGCATTTGAAAGCTGAATAACAGAATAAAAGGATAAAAGGTGCTTTTACATGTTACAAATTGCAGAAAGAATATTATGAAAATAAAAACATTGTCTCAATTATTACCATAACTTACCTGAGAATACATGCTCAGCTTGATTCTCAAATGACCAAGATTCACAAGTTGTGTGAACAGATGCAATCTATTTAGCTGACCATTTTGTGCAGCAGTTAGAGGGGGAATAGAAAAATGCTGCCCAATTTCACACTATGGCACTGTGATTTATTTCCCAGCAAACTTTTAGTCATGCTCTGGTTTCCTATCTACCTTCGAGGTGAATTTGTTTTTATTCTTTGTGTCAAGAATCTAAAGAGATTTTTTCCATTGATCTCCACAAAAAGAAGAGATTAGAAGGTTCTAGTTTTGTACATGCCCTATTCTCCCTTGTTAAGTAAAAAAAAAAATAAGTTTTCTAAAACAAAATAAAAAACATGGAATGCTAGCATGCATAAAGATTCACCGTTCCTCTCTTAAGTTGACAAGGTTTTCCTAGTGACCTGGAAGGTAGTTGCAAACATGGGCTGCTTGAACAAATTAGGTGATTAGAAAGCAATGAGCTTACATCATGCCTTTTAAATTTTATATTTTCATAATTTCCTTCCATATGACCAGTGAAGGATGAAGTGCTCACTCTACCTTAAAGTGAATTATGAGAGCACTTTATTTTTAATAAACTACAAAGCAAGCCAATGTTGCTATTACTTCTCACAAAACTTATGTGTGTGAAATCACACTAAGTATGTTAATTCTACGATTACAAAGGAAAGCTAGAGGGCCTGAAACTGCACTTGTGGATGTGGAGTGCATTCATTTGAAAAAGATACTAACGTTCAAGTATCTCTATGTTGTATGGAAAGACTGTGACACTTGAACTAGTGGGAATATCTGAGATATTTTCTCTAGCAATAGAAAAACTACCTACCAAAACCTGTATGTTCTTTTGTTTTGTACTCTAAGTTCTTTGAAGAAGTGAAATGGATTAGGTTATTTTTTTTTAGTTTATCTGACTAGGGATACTTATCATTTCTTGATAAGTACTGTGTGAAATGGTTGAACTATAAATTACTATAGGGAACAATTAGTTTCCTTTATCAAATCAGCTGGCTTAGTATCTATGTTTGGCCTCATATATATATATATATATATTGGTCGGTCGTGGGGCTTGAACTCTGGGCCTGGGCACTGTCCCTCAGCTCTTCAGCTCAAGGTGAGCACTCTATCTCTTGAGTCATAGTGCCACTTCTGGTTTACTAGTGATTTATTGGAGATAAAAGTCTCAGGGACTTTGCTGCCCGGGCTGGCTTTGAACCACAATCCTCAGATCTCAGCCTCCTGAGTAGCTAGGATTACAGGCATGAACCACTGGCGCCTGGCTACTATTTATATTTGAGATAATGTCTCACTACTTAGCTCTGGCTGGCTTGGAACTTGCTGTGTAGTCTGTACTATCCTGGACTAACATGCTTCCTTCAGCCACTTGAGATCTGGTATTTTACACCACTAGGTCCAGCTTTGTTACCTCTTCATTGTCATCAATGAAGGTTGTTGGTCCATTTCAAATGTATCAGACATGTAATTAATTAAACATGGTGAAGTAGCTGGGTTTGATAGCTCATGTCTTTAATCCTATCTTCTCTGGAGGTAGAGATTGTCTTCATTGCAGGCAAAAAGTTAACAAGACTCTATCTAAACCAATGGTTGTCCTTGCATGTGCTTATTATCTCAGCTGCTCAGGATTCTGGGAAGCTTATGTAGAAGGAAAGAAAAAAGGGTTGCTGACACAACTCAAGCAGGAAAGCTCCTGCCCAGAGAGAGCAAGGTCTTGTGTAAGAAACTTTCTCAGGTCACATTGAAGAAATTCCTATTGAAACCCAGACCCAAGTTCAAAAGTCTCAGATTTCATATAATGGGGGGACATACCATTTTCCAAGTTGTGTTCTGTTCAAATATTTTCCTCTGAAGATAGACAATGAAAACCAGACAGCCTCTCAGGCACTGTTGGCTCAGGCCTGTAATCCTAGCTATTTAGGAGGCTGATGTCTGAGGATCACAGATCAAAGCCACTCTGGGCAGAATAGTCCACATGACTCTAACTCCAGTTGACCATCACCAACAAAAAATGTTATACTACAAAGAAAAAAAAGAAATCATTACTTGGTGTATTCAAATGAATATCCTTCTTTGTTCAAGGGTTGCTGTTTGCATTGGCATCTTAAAGGCTCTGGTAGTCAGAGAATGGAGAAATACTAGACTGGAAAAATCTGTTCCAAAATTTATTTGAAGAGAGTGCTCCTTAATAACCTCTTGCAGGGGCTGGGAAGGTGACTCATTGGTAGAACGCTTGCCTTGAATGCCTGAGGCCCTGGGTTCAATTCCTCAGCATCACATAAGCAGAAAAAGAAAAGAAGTGGCGCTGTGGCTCAAGTGATAGAGTGCTAGCCTGAGCTGAAGAGCTGAGGGACAGCACCCAACACCCAGGCCTAGAGTTCAGGCCACACGCCCGACAATAAAACAAACAAAGAAACAAACAAACAAATAAAATAACCTCTTGCAGAACAGTGCATATCAACTTGAAAAAAGGGCAAGTTAGTTATTACGTGGAGACGACAAGGAGAGGTTCCATCAGGCATTTGAAAGCTCTAGAAAAACATCTTCTGAAGAATGTTAACAGCATTCAAGAAGCATGCCTCATTACCACCAAATATTATTCACTGATATATACATGTCTGCCAAACCTGGCACATATGAAAATCATGCATGTCTCCATTGCTCATACAAACTACCTTTTTAGATTTAGACAGAGGTATGAAACGTCTGAGTTGGATGAGATTGTGCTTGCACAGGTGGTTGGTTTGTTAATCATGAGAACCAGAAAAGAATGGTAATAATCCATGTTCTCAAGACTCAAGTCTTGGCAGGGGGTGGGAATCTGACAGAACTGGCTTCGAGTAATACCTTGATTTTATAGCTTCTGAAATTTACGGGCTTCCAAAATTGTTTTACATCTCCAAATTTGGGGACCCATTATCTAGTGCAAACTTCCCAAGGATCTTCTCAACATTTTTCATGGCATGTGAGTCTAAACACTTCTAAGTATTGGTGTCATTGTTGGAAACTTTCCCTTGCTTGAATCTAAAATATCACCGAAACCAGCACATCTTCCTTGCTTATTAAGTGCCAAGTAGTAATTACTCTTATGAATTATTTCACTTAATTTTCACAAAATGCTACCTCATAGATACTGTTATAATTAGCTTTTATTGGTAAAACAAAATAGAATTGATAGAAAATAAAGAAGCCCCAAGGGATATAATTTTTAGTCTGAACTTTTGATTAGAAGTCAAGATAATTTAGAGAGACCTTAGAACACAAAGAGAAAGACATAGTGTCATAGTCACAAATTACACATGAAAATAGGACAAAATGTCTTTTTACTTAAATCATTATCCCTGAAGTCGTCTGACTAAACATATTTTGGTTCATGTACAGGGCAATGTTATTTAGTCCCTAAGCAATTCTAGTCTGTGGTGGCATATTAGAAAATTATTGTTATTCATCAGGTACGTTTCTAGTTTTCCAATATGAAAAAGCAACAGCCATGTATAGGGATATCTACCCACACAAGGCTGGCCTGTCTTTTTAAATAATAGTTTTGATTAATTTATTAATTAACTTTTAATCAGATCGTAAAAAGTCTTTGATGAATCTTTTTCTTAGGAATCATTAAGAGAATAAGGGAGTTGCACTGTGAAAATTTCATAGATGCGTCCAATATACTTTGAACAAGTGCATCACCTCCCTAATATTCTTCTACCTTCCCTTCCTTCCTTATCACTGCTTTTCCAACAGTATGTGGTGGGCTTCAAAATACTGTCTCCATACATACTCATGAAATGTACTTTAAATGTACTTCAAAACTCTTTACTTTCTAATACTTTCTCTTATATCTCTTCCCTCATCCTGCTCCCCACTCTCATAGTTCCTCCTTTCATATTCATGTGCTATTTGTCTTTATTGTTATTCTTCTTCATCATGATTATCATCATCACTTGAGACCTAGATTCCACATAGGAATGAAAATGTGCAGTAATTGGCTTTTGGCGCTTGATTTATTTCACTCACGAAGATGATTTCCTGTTTTACTCATTTTTCTTGTAGCTGACACAATTTTATTCTTTTTTATGACCAAATAATACTCCAATCAAAATGTGAAATGTTTCATGAATATTTGTGTCATCCTAGGACCAGGGCCATGCCAATCTCTTTGGATCATTCCCATTTTAATATATTTTAGTATATGTGTTGCTGAAGCAGACAGTAATAGATCTTACTATAATAAACATAGATGAATCAGTAAATGTCCCAAATTTGTGAATGCAGTGTGTTTTGGTTGAAAATCACCAAGAAGTATTGCACTATATTTTTTTCCTCTTTTACTTTTCTCTCTTTACCCCCCTTTTTTTTTTTTATCTGAGATCCATCTTTGATTTTATTTGGTCTTCCATACATGGCAAACATAATTTTAGCTAAATGATTAAAGGGACATTGAGCTTGATTGTTAAGTTTCCTCCCAACTTGAAACGTTGCATTGGAGATATTACAGGGCATGGGCATGTAGTAGTTCTCAGATTTCTGAGAACCCTGGATTAAAATCCCATTTCTCATATAATGACATTCTATTTTACAGACAAAACCTCATAAGCCATAACCCCAATCAATATTTTTGTTGTATATGAGCTATGTGCAAGTTGTGACAAACTGGGAAAATTCATCTCCCCCTAGATACACCATACAAACTCAACTCCACTCCCAATGATGATGCAATGAATCATTTACGAAAAGGGCAATATGTCACTGCTAATGAAGTTATTGCTATTTAAGAGAAATTAAATTTCATTAATTAAAATATGTGCACAATGGCATTGCTATAAGACTCTCAAATTTACTACATTTTTTTCCTAAGCCTGAGATCCTTAGAGAGAAAAGAGTGCCCAAGTAAAACTGCACCATTTGTGAAGAATTCCCTTTTAACATAAGAGTTTTCTATTTAATAAGCTTTAAAATACTATTTTCATTTGCAGTTATATTTAAGGACAGTCATGTATTCAAAGGCTCATGGTCCTATGTCGCATAGCTTCCAGGTCAGTAGTAATTCTACACTTGGATAAAATGATGGCTTGGTTGTTCTCTTTCGTGAGCAGTTGACACCTTTTCCAAAGCTCCTCACATTTGGCAGAGTATTATTAACTTCTCAGTAGAATAAGTCACATATCAACTTGAAAGTGACTGCCTGCTATAGGCTATGCAAGATTAATGAAAGTCTAGAAATCTGATATGGAAATCTGCTTCTTCATGTGCATACAATCAGATTCATGTTGAGTAATGAAACTTGTCCCAGTGGTATCAAGAAAGCCAAATGTTGCTGGCTAAATCATCAACCCATGGATCAAAAAGATCCCCCCAAAACTGACCATATAATTTATTATGAAAAGCAAGTTTCAAAAAGCAAGTATACCTTCTAAAGTAAAACCTGAATTTTTCCCAACAAATGAATATACCTTGATTTTATGTGTCAAATTATACTAGGGAATATTTTTAGAGTGAAAGGGCCATCTCATTTGGTAGGGGAGATTTCAAAGTCATAAAATGCAAATTTAGAACAAATCAAAAATCATTTTGACAAGTTTCAAAAGCAATATTCATAATGAAGCATGATACATCAAATTGAGTCAGGTACCTGGAATGGTGATGTAAAAATCAAAAAATGACAAGTGGAGTCTAATTTAAACTTCTCTTGAAACACATTAAATTGACCATTGGGTAGGTACTGATATTTACAGGCATGTTTTGTTCAAGGCTAAGAAGTTTCAGTGACCTGCCCAGGAAGCTTATTAGGATTAGTAAGGCAAAGCATAAACACTGTGAAAATGAATTTTTACTTGCATACCTGTGTTAAGAAGCAAGGATATTATTAGTAAGTTTAATTGCACATTAGGTATGAAAAAATATTATGGCATAGATATAATTGATATAATAGTAGACATTTTCTTGGATAGTAATGAAAATTTTGAACCAGTCTAGAGAAAATAAGTAGATTTTTAAAGGTAATCTTCATTGCATATTAATCACACCTATAAGTGAAATTCTGTCTATCATCCATCATCCAACTCTCTCTCTCTCTCTGTCTCTCTCTATTTCCTTTTGTTAAAGTAGGAATACTTAGATTTCTCTAAACACATTTTGCTCTGTGTGTGTGTGTGTGTGTGTGTGTGTGTGTGTGTGTGCGCGCGCGCATGCGTGCGGGCATGAGCATGCATGCATGTGCTGGTCCTTGGGCTTGAACTCTGGGCCTGGGAGATGTCCCTGAGCTTCATTTGCTCCAGGTTAGTGCTCTATGCTCTACCACCTGAACCACAGTTCCACTTCTGGCTTTTTTTTTGGTAGTGTATTGGAGATAAGAATCTTAAGGGTTTTCCTGCCCAGTTGGCTTTGAGCTGTGATCCTCAGATTTCAGCTTCCTGAATAACTAGATTATAGGCATTAACCACCTATGCCAAGCAAAATAAATGTTGAAACAGAGACAATACCACCGCATAGTCAATATATTAATGCATACCTCTAATATAATTGGTCAAATGCAGACTGAAATGAGACCCATACAGAAATGACAAAATAAGAAGTGGCGCTGTGGCTCAAGTGGTAAAGCGCTCACCTTGAGCTGAAGAGCTGAGGGACAGCACTCAGGCCCAGAGTTCAAGCCCCACGACCGACAAAAAAAAAAAGAAATGAAAAAATAGCCGTACTTGCTTGTAGGACAATTATAAGACTGGAAAAAAACCAAGCAATTATAGAATCTTGGCTCAAAAATTGCCTTTTTTTTAAAAAAAAATACAAAGAACTAGCAAAAAGCAAACTATTCAGCTCCCACCAAATCTGATTCATTTGATTCCTGGTGAGTTCAGGCCTGGTGGCTGCTATTTCAAGCCTCATTTCTTTTTGACCTCAAATAATAAACTTGAAATCAGCCAGTTTCCATTCAGCCTTGTTGTGCTGTTTCCCAGTTTATATGGCTTTATGTTTGCATCAAAAAAATGTTATAGGAGGAAAAGCACAAAGAAGTCACAAATCTGGGCAATTTTCCTTGTTTTACAGATTTCAAAATTGTTTCAAAAGTTGCCAACCACTGGACATACTTGACAGCAGAAAGTAACACCAACACCAAAACGCCATCACTGCTTCATTACCTTTTTATGACAACAAACTGCTATACTGAGCAACTGCTTCCTTGTCTCTTCCTTCCTCCAACTTTCCTTTCTTATTTCCTTCTTTCCTCTCCCTCTGCTAATAATCCATCTAGATTATCTTCTAGTTCTTTTTGTGCCTCTCTGAATCTTCTCACCATTTTACAGGAAAAGAGACATTAAAAGATACTACTAATTATAGTATAAACTTACTGAGACTAGATCTTTCAATAGTTTGGTACCATCATTAGCACACTGGCTTCTTAGATAATTTGGGTCATCCCTTAGCAGTGTGGTCAATGTCATAAAGCCCTGCTTGGCTGTAAATTACCCTGTCAAGTTACCGTCATAGGAGCATCTCACTGTTCAAGATGGGTTAATGCTACTATTGTTAGATCCATTTGTAGTTGTCTGTCAAGAATCATGAAAAGAATCACCTTATATAGAGATTTGTCTCTTGTTTGTTTTTCTAGTCCCTTAACATTATGGTTTGGTTTCCCTTCAATTTCCCATAGCTTCCATACCTGCCTGTAAGTTAGCAATGTCCTGACAGTGCTATTGTCTGTTAAAGGTCATATACTCTACTTTTGAAAGACTTCTGGTATATGGACTTTACCTTGCATTTCCTAAGTCAGCTCAAATGTTTTCTAGCAGGTAGCAAAAAGACGTCAATAAATGCTTCTTGTTTGAACTCATTAGAAGATATATCCTTAGGTAAGAATTGCTGATTGAAAGAATTCAACTAATATTGAACCTGCACTGTATTCGTATTTCATGTGGAATTAAAAAACTAAATTGCAATTGCTACTAATATCTTCTGAATAATATTGGTCATAGCACAGAGATGATAGAAGGATTCACAGATTAGAGGGGATCTATGATCTGACTATAATTTATAATTTATAAATCTTAGTTAAAAAATGTGTCCAGGTGCCAGTGGCTCATGCCTATAAACATAGCTATCAAGAGGCTGAGATCTGAGGATCATGGTTTAAGGCTAGGCCAGGCAGGAAAGTCCATTAAAGTTATCTCCAATTAACCACCAGAAAACTGAAAGTGGTGCTGTGGCTTAAAGTGGTAGAGCACTTGCCTTGAGCAGAAAAAACTCAGAGACAGCTCCCAGGCCTGAAGTTCAAGTCCCAAGCCCGACAAATAAATACATAAATGCATAAAAAGTGAATATACGTGAGACATGATTTCTCTAATCCTAAATTAAGAAACATAATAAATGAATACATATTAATTAGACAATAAAAGAGACTACCTGGAAAATGTCTATACAGCTTTATTTAATGATTCACCACATATCTTCATCAAGCACATTTAGTGGGCTATTTCTTTTACAAATAGTCCCATTATGAGACACTATTTATTAATAACCTCATTATTCATTTCTTATAACTTTGTTAATTGATTTCCCTTCTTTTTGTATTTGTGAATGGAGTTTTTAGTTCCTTAGTTACTATCCTCCACCCTTACCCTTTACCAGGGTTAAAGATGTATGTACTTAGAGCCAAGATGTATTTAAATTGCTGAAAGATTTAAATATTTTGCTCATCAGGTTGAGTACTGTTCCCATTCATCAGAGTAATTGTGACTCCTTACAAAACTGTAAGATATCTTACATGTAAAATCTACTTTATATCACACTCATTTACTAGGTTCTCTCTTCTTATATTATTTAACTGAGATCAAATGTTTGACTATTTCATACACATACACACATACACACACAAACAGTGCTTTTACATGACTGAGATACGTTTCTTCATATTGGATTAAGTAATAGCGACATATTACTGTACCAGATAATACTGTTTTGCTGGCACTTTGAGATCTCTAGTGGGAATACTTAAATGAGACACATAATTTCAATATAATGAGCACTTTTGTAAGACTAAGTCCAAATCTTGAAAATGTTTACTTAAAATACAGAAAACTGGCTTTAGGATGAATGTTTTTCATCTGTTGACAAGGCAAAACAAACATTTCCCATAAACTTGAAGAGTTCTTCCAGTCAATTTTCATTAAAATGTCCAGAAAGCATGTGAACAGATATTTTGACTGCTCTGGAGTCCTATCTTTCCCATTCAGTGTGTTGCTAATTTAATGGTTTGTAACTCAAGCAGAACAGTCACTGTGTATCCTTTGTGAGAATGGAGTGCTCTACTAAATTCCACAAAAAATCAAAGCAGGCATACTTTTTATAGTCCTCTCACTGAGACTTACTTTGTTTTAGATTGAACCTCTAAATATATAGATATAGTAATTTTTGTGATTTTTTTTCTACTGACTTTAGGCATTGTTTTACCCCCAATGTGTGTATTGGTAACAACTAAACACACCTGATTGTATTTATGCACTGGGTTGCTGAGATACTTTTACAGTTGCTAGTTTCATCATTATTTAATTAAAATTCTTTGTATCAGGTGCAGACTCTAAAGCATAGAAATCAAATGTCCACTTAGTGGATCCTGTAATTGATGTTTTTTATAAAATAAGAAATTATATTTTTGTATACTATAGAAATAATCATTTGGATTTTTTCTTTTACCTTGTTTTAGAGAATAATGGCTATTGAATTCAGGGTTTTGCTCCTGCTCAGATGGCACCCTACTAATTGAACCATGCTTCAGCCCAATTTTTTGTTGGATATTTTAGGGATAAAAGTCCCACAGACATTTCTGCCTGGGCTGGCTTCAAAATAAGATCTTTTCAATCTCAGCCTCCTGGATAGCTAAGATTACAGGTGTAGATACCATATCAAAAGGTTGGATATTTTCAAATATGAAGTAAATCTTTTATTTTAAAAACTTGAATTATTTTTAAATATGGAAAACTTAGGAAAGGAGAAGGGAAATAAGATAGGAATAGAAAATGGGAATTAAAACTTACAATTAGGGAAATCAATCTTTATGCTACTCTTAATCATGCCTATTCATTTACATTGACCTGTGTTATTTAATTTGGATAGAATTTATTTCTTAGTTCAATTTGGCTCTATGTTTTTAGATTTTAGTATTTATGATAAAATGAAAGCATCTTTCTAAGTTGGCACATCTAATAGCTAAAGAAACAACTATCTTTTTTTCTAGCCCATTCAGATGTGTGCAGTGAATCAGCAAGTATGTCTGAAATATTGTCTATAAATAGAAGAGTTTAAACAATAAAATTCTTTTCAACAGATTGTGGGGTTTGGCTGTATTGTCATTGTATAAACTTCACACGATACTATATATATATATATGTACACATATATAATCAATTTGCTGTATACATCACATATTTCAATTTAAGGGTACACATTGTAGAGAACTTCATTTTCAAATATTTACTTAGATTATGTATAAGACTGGAGATTTAACCAGTGCTCTTTGAAATTAGCTGAAGTATCAGTATATGCTCAACTAATTCCTTGATAAAAAATATTCTCTGACATGTAAGTATCCTGTATGACTGGTCAACTCAGATTACTAGAACAAATTAGTAATTTAACTATGAGTTTGACAGGGTGGGTGATGAATCTATATAGTGGTTTATATAGTAAAATGTATGAGTTATGACATTAAACATTTTTTAAAAATCACAGACTAGGTATCAATGAAATTAATCCTTTTTGAGTTTTGCTTTAATTGACTTGAAATGGTGCTTGATGTTTCTCTCATTTGGGCAGAAGTTGTTTAGTCTATTCAGATACTGAGTTTATGTAAAAGACAATGGTTTTGTAAGTTTTGAATTTTCCTAAATCCTTCATGATTTGAAGACAGCCCATTTGTACCATCTGCTAGTAAATAAATGGCCACACAAAATATCAGTAATGATAACAATTGTATAGCACTTCATACTTTGACAAATCTGAGTTTTGTTTTGTTTTGTTACCACTCCTAAGCTAGAACTAAGGTTCTGGGTATTATCCCAGAGTTTTTGTGTTTAAGGCTAGCACTCTACTAGCTCTACTAACTTTTAAATGTTTAAATGGAGATAAGAGCCTCACAGTCTTTCCTGCTTGGGTTCGTTTCAAACCATGATCTTCTGATCTTAGATTCCTGAGTAGCTACAATTTCAAGCATCTGTTTTCATAAAATATTAAGCTAGATGTGACATGGGTCAAACTCAAGCATATAGATAATTCGGCTGCATAGAAGTATTTCTATTTCAAAGAAATTGTGATACTTTCTCTGGAGAAATAGTATTCTCATTCTATTAATAAAAATAAACAATATCTAAGATGAAGTCAGTCTGTTTTTCAGTTTAATTAAAGGGATGTTGGATTTTAATGCTTCATTGAATTTACTTTGTCCCTAACCAAATAGACAGTCTTAATTAAATGAACTGTGGGTAATGTTGCCAGTTCCAAATCCTCTCCTCTTCATACTTCAGAGAATTAGTGTACTATCAAACAATTTTATATGTCTGCAAACATATAAAGCTAAACAGTCACCTTTGTTAAATAATTTTAAAATTCCATAAAAAAATCTAGGTGTGGTGATTGAAGTCTGTAATCCTCACTACTTCGAATGCAGATTTTGGAAAAACTGTGGTTCAAGTCTATTGCAAGTAATAAATGTGAGACACATCTAAAAATAACTAAAGCCAAAAGACCTGGAGTTGTAGCTAAAGTGGTAGATTGCCTAGTTTAGCAAGCACAAGGCTTCAGTATCTCAGTACATCTAAACCTCAGTACCATTAAAAAGAAGAATGAAACAAACCAACAAAAAGTTGTTTTTAATGTACTACATGATTTTTTTTGTTTCTTTTGTATGTTCTTCCCCCATGGTATAACCCCTGTTGTCACTGTATTTGATTCTGGTGCCCTGCATCTTGTAAATACATTTTTCTAATTTGGGGAGGGGAAGGGAAATAACACAATGTTGAAACAAGGATACAGGTTGACCCGTTATAACAATGAGATGTACAGGACACTATGATGAAAATGAAATTTACCAATTCGGCAGCAGGGAGTGGGCAGTGGGGGGGGGGAGCAAAAGAGTGGGTAAGAATGCTGGATAGGAAATGTACTCATTATCTTACTCATGTAACTCTAACCCCTCTGTACAGTATCTTTATAATAAAAAAACAGAAAAGACTTCATTTACAGTGAGAATAGATTGAATATACAATATAAACTAGTTGATAAAACTTCAGTGTAGGAAACTAAAGGTAGTAGTGATTCAATACTATTTGTTGTACTAGGGTTTGGACTCAAGATCCCATATTTGCTAGTCAAACTTTCTACCAATTGAGCTATACCTCAGTCTTTTTGCCTTCAATTTGTTTTTATAGTATGGTTTTACACTTTTGCTGAGGCAAGTCTCAAACGGAAATTCTCCCACTACTGCTTGCAGAGTGGCTTGAATTTTACCTAGAATCGACTACCATGCCTATGTAAATTGAGATTTTTGTCACTCTAGTAATCACAATTTCTATGGAAGATATGTTATTAGTTGATCTTCATTTGGGTTCTATTTCTTATCATGCAATTGCGAGGCATAAATGACTTCTTCAGTTAATGGTTCTTATACATATCTAATTAGCACAAATGGCAGAAGATACCTTGGACCCACTGAAAGAGAGTTCGTAGAGTTCATGCCAGGAATAGGGAGGATTACAGATAAGGATGGGATATAAATATTTAAAAACTCTTTCTTAGGTTATTTGTCAAGTTTCTTAAAATTTATTTCACTAACAACTTGCTGCCTGGGGGCATTCATATTGCATATTTCATGATGCACTCAAAATATTAACCAACATTATCTTCAAGTGAATAACTCTGATTTGGTAACAATTCAATAAAGGATGATCAATTCACTCTGAAGAACTGAGTAGAGGCTATATATTAAAAGACAAGCAGGGAGAGTTCTTTAAAAGATTTTGGAGGGCTGGGAAGGTGGCTCAGTGGTAGAACACTTGCCTTGCATGCCTAAGGCCCTGGGTTCGATTCCTCAGCACCACATAAGCAGAAAGAAAAAAGCCAGAAGTGGGCTCTGGCTCAAGTTGTAGAGTACTAGCCTTGAGCTGAAGAGCTGAGGGACAGCACCCAGGCCCAGAGTTCAGGCCCCACTACTGACCACCCCCCCAAAGAAAAAGATTTTGGAGACAAAATAAGAGTAATATGTGCATGAGAATAAGCTTTCTAAATCATAAGTGGTCACAAGAAATTTCATTTTTGAATACATGAGAACTTGCATTTAATATTATTTTGGGGGTAAGAGAAGAAGCATAACATTCTTTCTTCAATGATTGCTGTATTTAGCTGATTAGAACAATCAGGAAGAACATACGCTAACTACAGACTCTGGGATCAATTCTAAAACTATCTCAGTCATTTGGCTAAAATCAAATATAGAACTTTCTAAAAATTTCATGAAAATAATCCTATGTGCTGGATCATAATCATTACTGAAGCACACTGGGTATCTGAATTAACTGTTACAGTGCTATACAATAGTAGTCGTTTGCCTTCAGTTAGCCCATAATGTATGCTATTACAATACACTTTCAGGGCTGAGCTGCCCATGCATATGCCAAATGGAGAAGGGTTCTGTTCTTCCCCAAGGACATTGGCACCAGCAGGAGAAAGGGAACAGGATGAGACTATATATGGCTTGGACAAGAAGGAGCTTTTCACACTCCAGCAGGATACTCCAGTTTAATATTTCTAAAGTCCTATTTCTTATTGTCCTCCCCCAATTCTACTTCTCTTAAGCTATCATATGTTCTTCCATTTGTCCTAGTTAGATAAGTACAGGAACCATTCACTAGAGAACTCATTTATGCTTTCCCAAACCTCAACTGTATAATATAAAATGGACCAGAATTAATATTATGACATATCTTCTATTGAAATGGTTATTTCCTACTATAATAAAAGGTTCAAACCCATGCATGTATGGTGGTAGAATATAGAGAAATAAAATCAGGGGAAGAGTAGAATTGCAGAGGACTAAGAGAAGTAGAATCTTGAGGATGGGAAATAAAGAATGGCACTTTAGACATATTAAACGAGAGTACTACAGGAGTGTGAAATTCTCCAACTCTCTTGTAGTCTTGGGCAATTGAAACTTCCAATATTTCATAGAATTCTTCTTCTTCTAGCCTATTTTTTATTTGCATACATCAATTGTACAAATGAATCTCATTGTGATATTTCTAAACATGCATATGCTTACTTTGGTTTAATTTAATCCTATTTATCTTTCCCTTTCCCTTACTTTCTCCTTGTGGGTTTTGTTATGTTATTTTCACACATATATAATGTATTCTGATTCTATTCACCCTCTTTCCCCTATCTTTTCCCCCTCATCCTCACATTGCTTACCCCCTAACAGTCAATATTTTACAATCATTTCATATAATTTTTTAAAAAAAATTATACTTTTTGTTGTTATTTTGTTGGTCATGGGGTTTGAACTCAGGGCCTAAGTGCTGTCCCTGAGCTCTTTTGCTGAAGACTATTGCTCTTTTACTTTATGTCACAGTTCTATGTCCAGTTTTCAGGTGGTTAATTGGAGGTAAGAGTCTCCTGGACTTTTCTGCCCAGGATGGCCTTCAACCATGATCCTTAGATCTCAGTCTCCTGAAAGACTCAGTCTCAGTTTTATGAGCCACCAGCCTCCAGCTTCATATTATTCTTACATTTATGCTTTAAACTCCCTCTCTCTAGTCCAATTGGTAACTCCATCAACAATTCTGGTGGCTTAACTTTCAGAACATACATACTCCTCACTTCTCACATACCTGTTCTTAGTCTAAGCTTTCTCATTTGGAATATATCAGCAGCCACCAAATAGGCCTCTTTAACTCTTCTCTGGGCAAAATAATAATTTCTCAAGTTATTGAAAACAAAATATTTGGCATTTGAAGTGGCTTACCTATAAGGCCTCATTGCAACCTCACTTTTCTTGTCCTGAACTACTCCTATCTTCTTCCAACCTCTATGGTTTCATTCATAATTGGTCTCACTAGCCAATTTGCAATATGCTTTACTTATTTCATTGTTGCTGATCTTCTCAACATACTATGTGTTACATCAAACCATGGATCTGTGTGTCTGTCTGTATATGTACTTACTCTTTATTCCTGTTCCCTAAGATACTTTGTAAGTATAAGCTACTTTGTAAGATACGTTGTAAGTGTTTAATAGTTTTATAATATTACAAAAATTCCATAGATTTAACAGAGTGTAATCTCCAGAGGTCAGGGATGGGCTACAATATAACTATCTCTTTTAAGCTTTTTATAAGCAATAATATAACAATAGCATCTCTCCCCCACCTCTACAATTTTTGTATACAAAGGAAAAATAAATGAAACGAGTCTTGATTTATTACTTCCTATATAATTCTTTGGTTCAGAGGAACATTTGATTTCTTTACCTCTGGATTGAATTGTTTGAAAAAAAAATCAGCCAGAATCAATGTGCATACATGCAGAGACTGAAGGTATTTGTGATGACGGCCTCATTTTCCTTGCTAAACTGCCACCCAACCTCTGGACAGTACTGCTGATTAATTCTCATAGTAAGATACAAAACTAGAGAAAGAAAAAAATACTTCCAATCCTTTTTTCCCTCTAGTACATGTCCAGAAGGAGGCTAAACTTAATCAGAGACAGTAAAGAGGGAAACATTTGTATTTGAACCTAATTACCAAGGAAATGCTGACATTAATCGGACTGTGAAGTCACTTTATGTAGAATTATCTGGGTCAAAATATTGTGAACACATGTCACATGTTAGAACTTTGGCAGTAAGGAGTTGCACTGTATGAAATTATTTTACCTTTCTAATAGAATAATAATGATACCTGGTTACAACTAGATACATTGTGATTGTAAAAGAAACTGAATTCCCATCTTATCTCTTATTTTCCCAGCATTTAATCCTTCCCATTAACTTATTATGATTATTTGGAAATAACTTCTTATAGACTTTTTTCTAGACTATTAAATAGTAAAGTAAAAATTATCAACTTTTTTTTTCTAATGTGAGATTTGTCTTACATATGAACATTGTATGCTTTGTCTGCATACACACACACACACACATACACACATGTATAGGAATTTGAAAGAACAAACTTTTGCTATTTTTAATAAAACACTTATAATTAACCTCAAAAGATAATATGGTATTTGAAGGTAAATACTCACCCTCCACAACCTCATCAATGTTGAACAAAGAGTAATTTATTATGACAAGGTATTCATGTACATATTAAGGAGAAACACATGCCAATCAATAAGATCTCAAGGATTTTTAGTTCCAACTTGAATTTTAAGTCTCATTAATATCTTTTGATTATAGTGGTTTTGAGATTAAGATACCATTAACTATTCTAAGATGTTCTAGGCATTTTATGATTTTCTTTTCTTGATTAATTGTGCAAGTTAATAAGTTAGTCTTCACAGAAATATAAGTAAACGAAATTAAAACCCACTAATGTATCATCCCCCATTGATCATCAAAAAATTCATTAAAAATGATTGTGAAGACAAAGATACGAAGTCCAAAAATCGTAAGTTAAATAAAAACATATTTAGAGGGGACAGGGATGGGGCCGGAGACCGGGTAAGCGACATGAGAACCACAAACCTGCCGCTTACCATCACAAGATAACCTTCCCAGGTCCCGGGGTGAGCAGGATTGGAGACATAAGAGTCCACAAACACTGGGTAACACAAAAAGCATCACTTTATATTAAAGAGTTCCCTGATTCTGAGGTACATCAGACCTGACTGCTAATCGTGAAAGAATGGCTGACCAGTGATACTGTGTTTCATCAAGAAAAAGCAAACCAGCTATTAAGGAAGCATCTAGAGACTTTTCTTAATGTCCAGAGTGGACTGAGGGTATTTTTTCCTCTTTGTGGAGAAGCAGTTGAGATGAAATGATTTGCCACAATGATGGGGATCACAGTGCAGTTGGTATGGAAATCAGTGAACTTGGGATACCAGAATTCCTTAAGGAGCAAAATCTTTCTTACTCAGAACAACTGACCAAAATACCTGGGGCCACGGTATTTAAGAGTTCTTTGGGAAACATTTCACTGTACTGTTGCAGCATTTTTTACCTTCCCAGGGTAAAGGGGATGGATAGAGAAGCATTAGTCACCAACAATCCAGATGATCGCAAATGTTACACGGATGTAATATGGTTTCTCTTAAGAAAAGTGTTCCACTACTTCCTGGCTGTTTCATCTTATGATCCAGCAAAACATGCAGGTCCACTATTTTATGTTACAGATGCTGAAATTAGAAGGCTGTTTGGGACAAAATGTAATATTAGTTTCCTTGAGAAAGCTGATGCTTTTGAAGAATGACATAAATATTGGGGAATTGACTACATTTTTGAAAAATTATATCTGCTTACAGAAAAATAAAGATGATATAGATGTTTTTCTATACATGAAAAACAGAAACTAAGGAAAGAATTCCTAAAGCTGACAGGGAGAAGAGAACAATCACCTATAAAGATCAGCCAATCAAAATACCTCAGACTTCTCAGCAGAGACCATGAAAGCAAAGAGAGCATGGGATGAGGTATTCCATGTCCTAAAGACAAATAACTACCAACTACGAATAATTTGCCCTGCTAAGCTGTCATTCATAGCAGAAGGACAAATAAAAACCTTCCACAGCAAGGAAAAGCTGAAACAATATACCACTACCAAATCAGCTTTACAAAAAATCCTCAAAGATGTTCT
Source organism: Dipodomys spectabilis (assembly GCF_019054845.1). Classification (NCBI taxonomy): domain Eukaryota; kingdom Metazoa; phylum Chordata; class Mammalia; order Rodentia; family Heteromyidae; genus Dipodomys; species Dipodomys spectabilis. The sequence continues at coordinate 21,393,714 of NW_024870775.1, forward strand.
ACACATAGAAAACCACAAAAATGGGATATTGGCAGTGAAACAGCCCACAAAGAACTATGTAATCACAGCAAGAAAAGTCAAGGCACAGCCCCACCCCCCCCCCCAAAAAAAAAACAACTGGATAAAAAGGCAGGAACAGACAAACACCTCTCAGTTCCAGCACTCAATATTAATGGAGTTAACTCTCCAATTAAGTGACATACATTGTCTAGGTGGATCAAAAAGCAAGATCCTTCTATCTGCTGCCTTCAAGTAGTGACATACCTTGCCCACAAAATCAAACATATTCTGAAAGTGAAAGGCTGGAATAAAATCCACCAAGCAGGGTCTGGGAAGGTGGCTCAGTAGTAGAATGATTGCCTCGAATGCATGAGGCCCTGGGTTCGATTCCTTAGCACCACATAAGCAGAAAAAAAGCTGGAAGTGGAGCTATGGCTCAAGTGGTAGAGCGTTAGCCTTGAGCTGAAGAGCTGAGGGTCAGAGCCCAAGCCCAGAGCTCAGGCCCCATAACCGACAAAAAAAAAAGAAAATCTACCAAGCAAACAGCCCAGCCCCCAGAAACAGGCAGGAGTTGCAAGCTTAATATCAGATAAAATAGACTTCAAATTAAAATTAGTGAGACGAGATAAAGAAGGTCACTACATACTAATTAAGGTATCTCTACTTCAGGAGGATTACAGTTTTAAATGTCTATTCACCAAATAACCGAGCACCCAAATTGATCCAAGAAATACCACCCCCTCAAATCTCACATAGATTCAAAGACATTAATTGTTGGGGACTTTAACACACCACTATCCCTGCTGGATAGATCAACCCGGCAAAAACTCAACAGAGAAACCTTGGAGCTAAACAGCTGCATAGATCAACTGGACTTAGCAGACATCTACCAAATATTTCACCCAGCAGCATAAGAATACATGCTCTTCTCAGCAGCAAATGGAACATTCTCCAAAATAGACCACATTTTAGGTCATAAAACAAATTTGTCCAAATTCTGAAACATTGAAATTACACCCTGCATCCACAGGGAATAAAATTAGAATTCAACACAAAAAGCCACCAAAGAAAATCCTGTATCACATGGAAGCTGAACAACACACTGTTAAACAACCAGTGGGTTACAGAAGAGATCAGAAAGGAAATTCAAATGCTCATGATATTTAACAAAAATTAGCACACAAACTACCAGCTCTTCTGGGATATAGCAAAGGCAGTAAGCACAGGCAAGTTTATAGCTCTGTGTTCCTACGTCAATAAATTGCAGAGATCTAAAACCAACAATTTAACGGGGCACCTAAAGCTCCTTGATAAAGAGCAACTAGCTAAACCCCAATCCAGTAGACAGAAACAAATAATTAAAATTAAATCAGAATTAAATGAATCAGAGTCCCAAAGGAAGAATCAACAAAACAAAGAGTTGGTTCTTTTGATAAAATTAACAAAATTGACAGGCCCTTAGCAAATCTTATCAGAAATAAAGAGAACACACCCAAACAAACAAACTCAGACATGAGAATGAAAACATCACCACAGAAAAAAACCAAGATTCAAAGGACACTGCTGGAGGAATATCAATACCAAATTTCAAACTCTACTATAAAGCCATAGTAATCAAAACAACTTGGTATTGGCATAAGAACAGACCTCAGGACCAATGGAATAGAATTGAAAACCCAGAAATGAACCTACAGACCTATAGCCATCTAATCTTCAATAAGGGAGCTAAAACAATAGAATGGAACAAAGACAGCCTCTTCAGTAAATGGTGCTGGCAAAATTGGTTAACTACTTGTAGAAAACTAAAGCTAGATCCTTATATATCACCCGGCACCAGAATCAAGAATCAACTCCAAATGGATCAAAAACCTCGAAGTCAAAGCAGACACTCTAAAAACATTACAGGATGGAATAGGAGAAACCCTAGGTCTCCTTGGCTCAGGCCGAAATTTTCTGAATAGAGACCTGGAAACACAACAAATCAAAGAAAGGCTGGACAAATGGGATTGCATAAAGTTGCAGAGCTTCTGCATGGCAAAGGACATAGCTAGCAAGATCAATAGAAAGCCCACGGATTGGGAGAAGATCTTTACTAGCCATACAATGGACAAGGGTCTCATATCTAAAATATACTTGGAATTCAAAAAATTAAATCCCCCAACAACAAATCCTCAAAGAAACAACTGCCCAATAAATAAGTGGGCGAAAGACTTAAAGAGAAACTTCTCTGAAGAACAAAGCAGGATGGCCAATAGACACATGAAGAAATGCTCAACCTCCCTAGCCATAAAAGAAATGCAAATCAAAACAACATTGAGATACCACCTCACTTCAGTTAGAATGGCAAAAATCAAGAACTCTAACAACAACAGATGCTGGAGGGGATGTGGACAGAAGGGAACCTTACTTCATTGTTGGTGGGAATGTAAACTTGTTCAACCACTTTGGAAAGCAGTATGGAGGTCCCTCAAAAGACTCCACATAGAACTCCCCTATGACCCAGCAATCTCACTTTTGGGCATTTACCCAAATGTTTACAAACAAGACCACACTAAAGCTACCAGCACAACTATGTTTATTGCAGAATTATTTACCATAGCTAAGATATGGAACCAACCCAGATGCCCCTCAGTAGATGAATGAATCAAGAAAATGTGGTATATATACACAATGGAATTCTATGCCTCCATCAGAAAGAATGACATTGCCCCATTTGTTAGGAAATGGAAAGACTTGGAAAAAATTATATTAAGCGAAGTAAGCCAGGCCCAAAGAAACATAGGTCCCATGGTTTCCCTTATTTGCAATAGCTAGTATATGTATGAGTCAAGCGGAAAAGGTCAGATAAGGTGATGTTAGGAAAATGAACCCTTAGATATGTATTTTAATGTTTTTTTCTTTCATGCATGTGTTTCTAACGCATTTATAAGATTATTTCTTTGTTGCTTTGTATGTCCTTCCCCCACAGTATAACCCCTGCTTTCACTATATTTGATGTCAGTATAACTTGTGGAGGAGATGGGGAAAAACAAGTCGTTTAAGGATACAGGTGGACCTATTGCAACAATGAGAAGTTTGTCATGTCCATAACGAGCTTTACAATGTCAGTGTGGGGGGGGGGGAGAAGGACTGGGACTGGGGGGGGGACGGGGGAGGCTGGGAAGGGATGTGAAGGGTAAACAAAGGAGGAGGCTGCAATGCTTGGTAAGAAATGTACCCATTATCCTGCCCATGTAATTGTAACCCCTCTGTACAGTATGTTCACAAATAAAATAAAATAAATAAAAAAACCCAAGATTCAGAACATTATAAGGGAATACTTCTCAAACCTTTACGCTAATAAGTTTGAGAATGGAAATGGATGAATATGGATGAATATCTAACAAATATTGACATGCACAAACTAAGCCACGATGATTTAAAGCAACTTAACAGACCCATATCTAAAGCAACTTAACAGACCGATATCAAGCATGGAAATAGAAGCATCAATAAGAGCCCTCCCACCCAAGAAAAGTCCAAGACTGGATGGATTTAGAGTTGATTTCTACAAGGCCTTCAAAGGAGAACTCACACCAATACTCTTCCAACTGTTCATTGAAATTGAAACTTCATTACCAAACTCTTTCTATGAAGCCATCATAACCCTGATCTGAAAACAAGGCAAGAACACATCAAAGGAAGAGAACTATACACCCATTTCTTCGATGAACATCAATGCAAAATTTCTCAACAAAATTTTGGCCAATTGACTTCAACAACTCATCAAAAAGTCATATACAGGATTCATTTTAGGGATGCAAAGCTGGTTCAATATATGCAAATCAATTAATATAATTCACATCAACAAGAGTAAGGATAAGAACTATATGATTATCTCAATAGATACAGAAAAATCATTTGACAGGATCCCACAACCCTTTATGATGAAAGCTCTGGATAAACTGGGAATCCTTGGATGTTCCTCAATATAATAAAGGCTGTGTATGACAAACCTACAGCCAGCATTATACTTAATGGTGAAAAGCTAAAGCCATTTCCTCTAAATTTAGGAATGAGACAAGAATGTCTACTCTCTTCACTTCTCTTCAAATTAGTATTAGAATGCCTAGCTAGAGCAATAAGATAAGATGCAAACATAAAATGGATCCAAATAGGGAAAGATGAAGTAAAACTCTCCCTCATTGCAGATGACATGATCTTGCATTTAAAGAAACCCATGGGGTCTGGGAAGGTGGCTTAGTGGTAGAGTGCTTGCCTTGTATGCATGAGGCCCTGGGTTCGATTCCTCAGCACCACATATGCAGAAAAGGCTGGAAGTGGTGCTGTGGCTCAAAGTGGTAGAGCGCTAGCCTTGAGCTGAAGAGCTGAGGGACAGCGCCCAGGCCCAGAGTTCAGGCCCCACGACCAGACCCCCCCCCAAAAAAAAGAAACCCATGGACTCTACTCCCAAGTAACTCAAGCTGATTCAAAACTGGCAAAGTAGTAGGGTATAAAATTAACCCTCAAAAAAAATCAGTGACTTTCTTGAATACCAAAAATGAGAAGAGCATGGCTGAAATCAGGAAAGCAGCTCGTAATAGTCCCATAAAAAATAAATTACCTAGGAGTTAACTAAAGAAGTGAAGGAACTCTATGATGAAAACTTTAAAAACATGAAAAAGGAAATTAAAGCAGACCTAAGTTAGTGGAAAAACCTTCCGTTTTCCTGATTTGGGAGGATTAACATCGTGAACATGGCAATACTACCAAAAGCTGTCTATAAATTCAATGCAATACCTATCAATATCTCAGCCTCATTGTTCGATGAAACAGAAGAACCCAAAAATCCATACAGAACAATAAAAGACCATAAATAGCAAAAACAATCCTTAGCAGAAAGAACAGTGCTGGAGGAATAGCAATACCAAATTTCAGACTCTACTACAAAGCCTTAGTAATCAAAACAGCATGGTACTGGCACAAGAACAGACCTGAGGATCAGAATAGAACTGAAGACCCAGAAATGAACCCTGTAGCCACCTAATCTTTGAAAGGGAGCTAAAGAAATAGAATGGAAGTAAGACAGCCTCTTCAGTAAATGGTGCTGGTAAAATTGGTTAAATACCTGTAGAAAACTAAAATTAGATCCGTATATATCACCCTGTACTAGAACCAACTCCAAATGGATCAAAGACTTCAAATTCAAAGCAGAAACCCTGATACATTACAGGAAGAATAGGAGAAACTCTAGGGCTCCTTGGTACATGCTGAAGTTTTCTTAATAAAGACCCAGAAATACAACAAATAAAAGAAAGGTTGGACAGATGGGATTGCGTGAAATTGCAGAGCTTCTGCATAGCAAAGGACATAGCTAGCAAGATCAATAGAAAGCTCACAGATTGGGCTTTCTATACATACATACATGCAATAGACAAGGGTCTCATATCTAAAATATACTTAGAACTCACAAAATTAAATCCCCCAACAACAAATCCTCAAAGAAACAACCACCGGATTAACAAGTGGGCTAAAGACTTAAAGAGAGACTTCTCTGAAGAGAAAATAAGAATGGCCAATAGACACATGAAGAAATGCTCAACTTCTCTGGCCATAAAAGAAATGCAAATCAAAACAAAATTGAGATTCCTCCTCACCCCAGTTAGAATGGCTATAATCAAGAAATCTAATAACAACTGATGCTGGAGGGGATGTGGCCAAAAGAGAACCCTACTGCATTGTTGGTGGGGGTATAAACTTGTTCAACCACTTTGAAAAGCAGTATGGAGGTTCCTCAAAAGACTACATATAGAGCTCCCCTATAACCCAACAATCCCACTTTTGGGCATTTACCCAAAGGATCACAAAGAAGGCCCTACTAAAGCTACCAGCACAACTATGTTTATTGCAGCATTATTTACCATAGCTAAGATATGGAACCAATCCAGAGGCCCCTCTGATGAATGTATAGATATCTATATCTATATATACATATATAGAGAGAGAGGAATATATAGTGGAATTCTATCCCACCATCAGAAAGAATGATACTGCCCCATTTGTTAGGAAATAGAAGACCTGGAAAAAATTATACTAAGTGAAGTAAGCCAGGCTAGTATGCATGTAGGACATTCTTACCAGACAAGTAGAAAAGGTCAAAAGTTACACGCATATGACCATATAAGATGGTGCTAAGAAAAATGAACCCCAAAATAGGGACACAAGAGGATTTTTCCTATGTTGCTGTTGTTTTCAATATACTTATAATATATTATGTGATTTCTTTTGATTCTTTTGTATGTTCTTCCCCCATTGTGTAACCCCTGTTTTCACTGTATTTGATTCAGGTATCCTGCATCTTGTATTTACATTTTTCTAATTTGGGGAAGGGAAGGGAAATAACAAAATGTTGAAACAAGGATATAGGTTGACCCATTGCAACAATGAGACATACAAGACACTATGTTGAAAAGGAAATTTACAACTTGGGGGTAGAGAGGGAGGAGTTGGGGAGGATGGAAGAGAAGGGATGGAAAGGGAAAACAAAAGAGTGGGGGAACATTGCTTGAGAGGAAATGTACTCATGACCTTACTCATGTAACTGTATCCCCTCTGTACAGTAGCTTTACAATAAGAATATACATTAAAAAAAAGAAAATCGTTGTCCTTTAGTAGTCTAAGAGTAGTTTCAGATTTTCAGGCAGCAGGTTAACTGTTTTTGTCCCCCCACACATAACTTCCTTAAAACTTGGCTAAAAGACTAAATCCTTATGGTCCTTTGCAATATGATGAGTTTAATAAAAATGTAAGAAGAAATGGAAGTGTGGAAGAATTTTGGAAGTAAAACAAAGTTATTGATATTGGAGTTGTTTCTTTTCAATTTTTGAATTGGTTACTTTTGATTGTTTTTCAAGTGTGTCATTGAAATGGGGAATTTATTCCTTTTTGGTCTTGCTTGGGAATAAACTAAATCTTCACTGGCAATGCAAGTAGAGGAAGGTAAAATTTCTCTATTATTTGATCTTTGAGCATAGCACAATACTTTTTTAAAACATTCTCAAAAGTCCAATTACATAATTTTAGTTGCTCAAAATGTAATTTATTGCTAATGGAGCCAGAGAAAAACCAACACTTCCACAGATCCTGAAATAAAGAGTTAACTAAGGAAAGTAAATGGCTATTGAAGAGGAATTATTGATTATCTAACACAATAGGCGCATCTCAGTCTTGATACATAGAATTTTATTTCTAATGCAACCATAGTTTATATTTTTACTTTGCGTTTGCTGTGTCACCTTCATTGGGTTCTATTTTGTTAAGTCAAACGTGGCAATGTTGCCTGAGCTTGATGTTCTCTTCCTCTTTGTTGAGAACTTCAATTGAATAGTTGTCATCTCCTATGCTTGGAAGTGATGGTGGTCCAATAACCATACAAATATTTACAAGAGTCTTTATCTGGTTAAAGCTTTTCTTGCCTTAAGGTACGGAGACTGGATATGGAGTTCACTCTTGGTGCTAGTGTTTCCAAGATCATGAAATCATGTTTAACTCTCTATAGAATAATGCATATATATAAATATCTATACATGATATTTTTATATAATATGAGGAATTGGGATTCTTTTCTCAAAGATTCAAGTGATGTAGTATAGTAAAATATAATCATAAATATTAACGAAGTCAGAAACCCTTTCTTTTTCTGACAATATACTCTGCTTCTGTTAAAAACACTCTAAGCTGAGCGCCGGTGGCTCATGCCTGTAAACCTAGCTCCTCAGGAAAATCTGCGATCAAAGAATCATGGTTCAAAGCCAGCTCAGGTAGGAAGGTCTGTGAGACTCTTATCTCCAATAAACTAAAAACAAACAAACAAAAACTTCTCTAACTATTGGGTGTACAGATTGATTCTTGGAGTGGTGGAGACAGGAAGCTATGTAAGTCTATCTGTTGCTGAAGTTCAAGGCTTTTCTTCTAAGATAGACTGACATTTCAGAATAATAGAGAAGATCTGTGCAACCAAATACAAAATATATTTTTCTTCTCAAAATCATATGTGTAAACTTCTCCAAGTGTGACTATTATATCTGAGGACAACAAAAATAAATAAGAAAAAGCAATTAAATGACCCATATTAACCTCAGTATCATCTCCCAAATTGAGGTATCACAGTGAAATACAGTTAGTGTTAAATGTGATCATTTATGTGGTATGAAATTTGTGTGGCTGGCTCAGAAAAGACCCGAATGGCTATTACATAAAATTGTTCCTGTTAACATTTATAGGGCTATTTGTACATAAAATTCAACATATCTAAAGCAGTGACAGTTCTAATTTTAGGATGGTGTATCAGAAAGTCTGTGAAACTTTTATCTCCAATTAAACGCCAAAAAGCCAGAAGTGTAGCTGTGCTCAAGTGGTAGAGCACTAGCCTTGAGCAAAAAAGTTCAGGAACAGCACCCAGGTCTGTGTTCACTCCTCAGTACCAGTGCACATGTGCGCACCCCCCCCCACACACACATATTGTATTTATTAATTTATTTCCCTGATAACATTAACAGAGATGATAGCAGATATATATCATGCATATCAAATAGAAATTTTTGCATTTTTGGCTTTTATCAGACTACACTGGCAACAGTAACTTTTTGTATGTATAGTAACTTTTTCTAGAATTCTAATCAACCATTCTATTCTTTGGATGCATATTTGATAATATAGCCTATTTTTGTAGTAAAATGAAAGAAGTGAATTTGTAGAGTTCTAATTTCATGGCTTACTTGTGATGTTTATTTGTTAAGAAGGACAGAGGGGTAAGTTGTTAAAAAATAAATAAAAAACAAAAGTAAATTATTTTGTTAAAAAAAAATCATGATACAGGAAAAAATTCCTTTTCTGTTTCTTGCATCTGAGTAACCAGCATGTCTTATCTGGATAGATTGCATCCACTTTGTCTTTCCTGTATTGCTAAACTCTTCATGAATTGTACATACACTTACAACCAGATCCTCACTAAGCACTCAGAAGTATGCATCTTTAGGGTTTTGAAATATTCCCGAGTCTTTATTGCTAGCTGAATATTGTTCTTTCTTGGACTACAGAAGCTTTCAATGAAGAAGACACAGATATTTTCCAAAGGTCTACCTGTCATGCTTCAGGATTTATACCTTTTTTGATTGTGTTATACAGAAGACATGTCTAAAAAACAAAGTTCTGAAACCCACTTTGACAGAAAAACATTGTACCTTCAACTCTCATTTCCTTTTCTTTCAGAGTGTAGCTGGACTACATTTCCTCAACATCACTTTTAGTTAGAAGTTAGAGCCTGCTGTGGAAGTCCTACCAGCACCCTTCATATATTCTCTCTGATTCCTTCTCCCTCTGTTTCTTCCCCCTTATTCTTTCCCCTTTTGTCTCCTTCCCACCAGGCTTTTCTGTTTCCTCAGACTAGTCTCTAGTTCCCTCTCTCCCTCCCCCTCTAGAATCTCTGAATTAACTTGCACTTCACTATGGCCATTAATAATTAATTCAAACCTGTTGAATTCATCCTGTAAAATGTGCAACAGTAGTTTACTCCTACTCTGGCAGTGGTAGCTTCTCCTCTGTGCATAATCTCACCAGTGTTGAAAGGGATGAAACAAAAAGTTAAGTGAGCACTTTTCTACTGTATTATGATATAGTAAAATTAAACATAATAGTTTAGAAACAGAATGAAATCTATTCTGTTTCCCTTAGCCTAGTATGATTTTTCTTTACTTAATTAAAAGACCCAACCCTCCTGATTTGACCAATGTGGAATATTGCACAGAAACAAGAAGGAAGAACCACTGTATATAAAATCATAGTTTCTGGTGAAGTGCTCACATTTAGCATGGATCATCGGTGTCATGGTTGAAGATAAACCAGGGGTATTATGAAAGTTCCTCATGAATGGCTGACATCATCCCCTTTCTCTCTTTTCTGCCAGAATTTAATAATAATTCCTGTGCAATAAGTGGTCTGGTAGCTGCTTATACCCTTCCACACCCTTGTTTGATATAACCAAGTAATTCAACACTCCAGAGTTTTCATGGTGTATGGTGTGTGTGTGTGTGTGTGTGTGTGTGTGTGTGTGTGTGTGTGTGTGTGTGTGTGTGTGTGTGGTGTACACCATCTGCAGGCTCACAAAACAAGTATGGGCTTTGGCCTGGTACACTTTGAATGCAGAATCATTATGATTTAAGCCTCACAGAAGCAAAGCCTACAAAAGCCTCAGAAAAGGGACACAGTATCTAATGGACAGAGGGACCAGCAGATGATTGGTGTAAGCCACAGGGTGCAGAAGGTAAGATTCTCTCTACAGGAGAGGTGTTATAACAAATTTGGCAATTTCCTTCTTAAAAGGGTATGTCCCTCATTACTCATTGAATTTGGTAATCTTCCTGAGGTAATGATGGGTAAAATGGCTGCCCACAGTAAAACAAGAAAAAAAAAAAAAAAAGCTATTCTTTGGGTGTGAAATCAGTGCTCAGAAATTTTGCCTAAGTTGGCAGGGCCTTTTCTACCTGCTATTTTCTAAAGTAGCTACTGCAGTTTTTAAGCATTCTTTACTAGTTGTAGGGTATAAGCTCAAATAGAGATGTGTCTAGTTTCTACTAACTCCTTTTGCTTTCAAGGACTTGCTCTTCCAAATTATTTTTAAATAGTTGCACAAATCAGTTGTCATTTAACACAACAGTTTGTAAATATAATGCATCGTGATTAATGATATCCCTTGCCACATTCTCACCCATCTCTAACCTAGTCATCTCTTCCTTCAGTCTTTTTAATTTTGTAGGATATACATTGAATTGTTGGCTGCATTTTCCCCTTCTTCTCTTCATTTGTCTCCTGCTTTTGCCCCACTGAACCCCATCCCACTTGTTTCAAGTACCCACTTCTTGGTGTTTATTTTGTTGAAGTTTGACATTGCCTTTCGAAGGGATCACCATATTTGAGTTCTGCCTTGAATCTACTATATTTCAGTTAGTACAATTTTATGCACTTGCATACCACCCAATGTCTTTTTGATATAAAAGGGAAGTGTAACATTTGTCTTAACATACTCAGTAGAAGATGAAGGGAGAAAATCCTGAATTTCTTGATTTTGTAAGTAAACTCTCCTTCAATAGTAGTTTGCATTTTAAAAGTATTGTTGCATAGTCCCTCTGTGCAGGACACCTTCCAGCACATGTCTAAGTTTTTCTTTTATTTTGCTCTGTGCATGGGAAATCAACCAGTTAGGGGCCATGTCCTTAGGCTTCCCTGTCTTAGGGCTTCTTGTGGAATTCAAGTTCTGGGAAATGCTGGGATACAAGAAGGAAGATAGCTTTGTTAGGATCTGACTACATCCTTTCAAGGAATTGCAGAGCTGCTGGGAAGGTGCCTTTTCTTTCCACACAGCTATTTAGGTCTTTGGTTTCCAGGATATTCTTGTTCCATCCCCTTAGCCCTCCAGGTGGTAATAGTTTACTATCCCTTGGCCTCCATCCCTTCCAACTTTGCAAATGAACTCGATTATAATTACATCCCCCTCAAATCACTAATTGGAGTATGCTATTTGTTTGCCATCTCCTTTTTATATTCATGCTAACTTTATAAAAATATTTGCTCCATTTTATGATGGAAGGATTTGATCCGCAGAAAAAGTACATGATTTACTTAAGGTCACAAAGCTAGGTGGTGGTTAGAATTCAGCAATTTTCACCCTTATTACAGTGTTTCTTCCACACCCCTGCTCTGCCTCCATTACTACAATTATCTAATCATGTTAGCCACATAATACTGAATAAACGTTGAACTCATTATCACCTTCTATTATATTTTCCAAGTAAAGTTCAGACATTGACAGGGAGCCCTTTTTTTAATGAGAATCATTGATGCAAATCATTTATGGTAATACGGATGTTAATCACAGTAATTTTTAAAAGAGTGAATGTTTTATAATGGCATAATTAACAATCACAGATCATCACAACATGGGGCTCTTCAAATATCTTTCATATTGGAAGTTTAGTATACCAGGCATTCACAAACATTGTATGTGATGGAAAAGTAATTTGCCTGATCATCTGGTCATGTGTTTTGAATGAACAATTGACTCATCTATCCTCAGAGAAGGGAAGGTTTGATATTGCTGGTCCTTATGTGGAAAATTAGTATTATGATTTGGACAGTGATGTATTGAATTACAAATGTACTTAAGTCACCTAGCTGTACCAAGAGACTTCCAAGTCATTCCTTATTATAAGTCCTATCTTGTATGTTTAGTGAGATTTCCTCAGGTTCATCAGGATATATTGAGGTGTTTTTCCCTCCTATTTTCAGAACATTCTTGGTTCTGTGTATGTAGCTAGCTGACACATCTCCTCTAAGCTCAAGTCTTGCTTCAAGACAAGAATGCCTTGTAAGCCATCCAAATACCTGATAAATGAATTAGGGAGTATTTCCCTTATTCCATTACAGATGGACATCATGTGTCAGCATTAAAAATGTTAAATAAAGTGAAGTATTAGGAAAGGAGACACCTCACCCTGCAAGTCTTTTATTTGCTATTTCTTCTCAGTGACACACCTCTGCATTGACATGATGTGTAATTCACAAAGCCCTGCATCATACCCTGTAGTGGCTACAGTGGTGCTGAGCTGCTTTGAGATGATTTTCTGTAACTTGTCACTTTTTGAAACAGTTCCAAAATCTTCTGCTGACATGTTCTTAAGAGCTTTCAATGAAATAAAAAAATCGTTCATTTGTTAGTCAACTAGGAACAGTGAGTGATATCTGAAAATCACTATAAGATTTATTTATGCTATCAAAAGAAGGAGATTAAACAAGATTTATTGTAATCATTTAAAATATCCTCCAATTTGGTACAACACAATAGCAACATTGACAGCAAAAGGATAAGAAAATCTTTCCATTACATTTTGAAAAAAGCCATGTCTACTAGTCTAATGGATCATTCCATTACTTCATAAATCTGTCACATAAAATATATTCTGAAAATTTAAGAAACTTTGCAACTGGCATTTGTAAACTAAAGGAGACTATTGGATTTGGATGGCTTATTAGTATTGAGCATCATAGGCTTGATAGGTTAAATTCAAGAAAGCAACACCGGTGTAATTATTTTAAGAATATAGCTCGTATAACTTTTTCCTTTCATAATCTACTTATTTGTTGGTATGCGACATATCTATGTTGGCCACTAGGAACCACTTTCAATTAGTTAACCGGTTTCAATTTAGTTAACATGCAAGTTAACTAAAACAGATCATGTCTGTGTGCCATTACATGTGGAGAGTTTCATTCATTCATTCATTCATTTTCTGGTACTGGGGATTGAGCTCCCTGTCTTGTTATTCATAGTTGGTACTCTGAGGAATGCATCTAGTTTGACATTTTTGCTGGTTAATTGAAAATTAAGCCTCATGGACTTTTCTGCCCAGGTCTCAGCCTCCTAAGCATCTATGGTTACAGGCATGAACCACTGATAGCTGGCAGGGACTCTTTTTTTAAATTTTAATCTTTTTTAGTTTTGAAACAATTGTCCCTAGAAAGATGACATGTGTTAGCTATAATAAGTTATATATATAAGTTGCTTATGCCTGTGATTATTCTTATAGTAATTTTTCTTGGAGGAACAAAATAAGGTATACTGTACAACCTTAGAATTCAATACTGAGTGTATTTATAGTTATAATACATTATATTCAGTGATGTGCTTTATTAGCTAAAACTACATGCTTTTCCCAATACTTATACACACACACACACACACACACACACACACACACACACACACACGCACACACATATATACATACATATATATATATAATACATATATATATATATATATATATATATATATATATATGGTGAAATGTGAGTTAAACTCTATCACTGCTCTCCCAAATTTGAAAGTGTTACTAGGTATAAGAAGGAAATAAGGTAAAAAGAAATTTGTCTTCATGTCTAAGCCAAGCTGGGTATTGAGCGGGCTTTATTCTGGCAAGAGGGCACACAATATGATAGAATCAAATCACCTCTTTTTTGTTTAGGTTCCTAGGATGTGTCAGTGCTGATTAATATTTTACTCAGAAAATAAGTACCTGAGAATGAAGGCCCCCCAGTGATCAATTCCATGAAAGAAAAGTAATGTGAGCATACATCACTAACCAATATAACTCAAATTCTGTAAGAATTTTCTATTCTGAGATGAGCATGGAGAACCATGTCTTACCTTCCTTCATTGTTCCCTATACTAAAGCGACTCTCCTTGTAGAAACACTCATACTCACAGCATGATGTTTTGATAAACGATTTCCATTAGTCACAATTCCTCATGTTGAAGTAGAAGCAGCAACCAGACTCATCTTGCTGTAGAATTTTGTGATTTAAATTGGTTCTTCTGTAGTAGTTACATTAAGCTGCTGCTGTCATGGCCCAAAGCAAATTTGTTTATTTTCCTTTTATTTAATTCTGCTGTCAAGTTCAATTATATATTTGGTTGTAGTAAGTCCGTGTTTCTCCAAGTGTGATTTATGGGCCATCTATATCAGAATTATCTAGGATATTGTTTTAAATGCAAAATGTGAGCACTAAACCTCTTGAATTAGAATATGTGTGGGTGGGACTCAGGAGTCTGCATTTTTAATAAGAACCAGGGTGATTCTTATGTACACAGAAAGCTGAGCATCCCTGTAATAGACATTTTCCTTTGATTAGGGCTTATAGTCACCCTGAACAGATCATTGCAACTAATTTATTTTAGAGCTCAAAGGACCTTGGAGATCACCTCATTCAGCATCTACATGATTAAAGGAAGATGTGTTTGAAATTCCAAAAGTACTTGATTATTTTGATGAGAAGCTAGCCTTACAAACTCTGACTTAAGTAAAATCAAGAATTGTCATGTATAAGAAAGGAAAGAGTACTTGGAAATTAAAATGGCACTTTTAGTAATAAAATGATCCTTGGACATAAGAAGGTGATTTAGTAAGCTAGTTAACTAGTGAATGGACTGTTTGTACCATTGTGTTCAACAACTGTAGGAAATCTTTAAAACAATGACAATTAAATATGTATGGGACTATGACCATTCAGATATATTTTGACATAGTTGTTAAAATGTTTTTTTTCTAACAGTTCCTAAAAATTGGGTAGAGTATAGCCAGGTGCTTGTTGGTGGCTCACATTATAATCCTAGCTACTTATGTGCAGGCTGAAAGCTGGAAAATTGCAGTTCCAAGATCCACCTAGAAAGAAAAGTCCATGGGAGCTCTTCTTAAAACTCTAGCTGTATCTGGTGGCAGGCAACTGTCATCCTGCCTACACAGAAAGTGTAACATTGAAGGTCTACTGTCTACAGAAAATGTGAGACCCTCCCTAAAAAACAACCCACAAATAGGAAAAATAAAAGAGGTGGAAGAATATCTCAGTGGTTGGATGCTTAACCCTGTGAGTGAGAAGCCCTGAATCCAAACCCTAGTGTTAACCCTCCTAAAAAATCTGATACAATATAAGTGTAAGGTCTGCCCTACCTCTTGGCTTAAGTTTCCACCCAGTATCTGTGTTACCTAGGTAAATGGAAACCCTGGAAGCAGTCACCTCCCCCTCCTGCTAGGTTCAGGTCCCTGGTCTCAGGCCCTGAGGTCACATCCAGATCCAGCAGAGGCACACCTTTCCCCCACCTAGCCACACCTCTTCCTGTCTCTGGCCCAAGGGTGGGTGGCCCCTTTCTGCCATGCCTCTTCATCAAGTACGGTGTGGGCAGCAGTTTGATAAACTTCTTTTCCTGCCTGAATACTGCGTGGCAGTTGTTTTCATCAGCGACCTAGTGGAACCTACCTATTTAATATACCTTACAATAAGATAATTCAACACAACGTGCAAGTATAGAGGCACACTTGAGTACGTTCAAACTGGAAACATGAAATTATTACTATGAGGCAAGACCTTACAAGGAAAAATCCATACTTTAGGCCATTTCTTGCTATAAAATTCAAAAGTGGCTTCTTCCCTTGTAATAAATATTCTTACATTCTATCATAGAGATGCCAAAGCAGGGAACAGGATAAATGACCCAGCCCATCAATTGGCAAGACTATTCTTTGGAGTTGTGTCTGTCTTGGAACTTCTAATTTGTTCTTCTTACAGTGAAAATGAACGTAGGGGTAGGGATGTGTTTTACATGGTTATCAAACTCATTTTAGTAGGAGATTCATTGGGTGCTTGCTATATATTTCATTCCTCATAGTTTTGTTTATTCTCACCATCTATTTGCCAGTGTTTGCAAACTTCAGCTTGAGTGTAAAACCAGTCTATGGGAAACAAGAATTTAAAAACCAAGCATGTTTGTCATGTATAAAATTATAAATAAAGTTTTGTTGCATTCAGTCATGATCACTATGCTTATTTATTTCTCTACTATCAATGGATGCTTTCAACTTCAGAGTTGAACAACTGCTTACAGCAGTGTGCATTATGGCATTAATAGTTTCTAGCTCTTTATCTCCATTCTGAAAACTAGCAACATCAGCATTACCATGGAATTGTCCTTAGACATTCAGAATTGCTTCCAGACATGGAGCAAGAGAAATGATAGAGGAAAAACAGCTGTGGGAGGTGGACACAGAATTCTGTGCCTGAAGCTGCTTTCTAGTCAAGTCTACTGCTGCTACAGTTTGAGAACCATTATCATAGAGGACTTGTTTTAGGATACAATCAACCAAAGGATTTGAAAATGTAAGTTCATATGCCTATGTCAGGATTATGATTTATTTACTTTTGTATTGCATTTTGGAGGAAAACATCCTGAAACTATAAAGCAAAATACTAAACAATAGAAAATATACTTGGCTGCCAGAAAGATAGCTTTGCTGGAGGAAAAAAAAAGCCTGTCTTGCTTTAGGGGTTACTTTAATTTTAACAGGCTTTATAAAATTACTTCAGAGTGCTTCGATAAATCAGGAAAATGAGAAAGCAACCTTTCTGGATGCTGAGTCTCAATGGTACTTAAAAGAGCTTATCGCTAGGTTTATAAAGAAGTAAATACAATATGTTTCAATTATTGATATATAAAGTTAAAGAGCCCAACTTGTAATTATATGTGGAAATAAAACTGCCTTCAGCAGAAGGGAAGGAAAAGCATGGCTTTTTTTTTTTTTGCAGAAGAATTTGGTGCTGACATCCTGTCCTCTGATACATACAGGCCACGGACATCCAGTACTCACCCTCATATGATTGACATTTTTGTGTCTCCTATTGGAGATGACACTGTTCGGTCCCAACAGAACTGGGACTGTGAGGACAGAAGAAGATGGAAGGAGACAGGGAGACTAATCATTTAAAACTAAAAGCTAATAAAATAATGCAGCCTCACTGAGGTAATGGCTTTAAGAAGTACACTAAAAAAGCTGAGTGCCGGTGGCTCATGCCTGTAATCCCAGCTAATCAGGAGGCTGTGATCTGTGGATCATAGGTAAAAGCCAGCCCAGGCAGGAAAGTCTGTGAGACTGTGATCTATAATTAACACCAAACATAGCTGGAAGGGATGGGGTGGTTCAAGTGGTAGAGAGCTAGCCTTTGCAAAAGAAGCTCAGAAATGGCAACCAGGCCCTAACTTTAAGCCCCAGAACCAGCACAAGGGGAAAAAAAAAAAAGATACTGTAAAAGAAAACCTTCTGACTGGTGCTTAACATTCTTAATCCATGAATGGCTTCATTCTCATTCATGGATATTTATTTCAGGATATTAATGAATATTTAATTTTTATTAGTATGATAAAATCTGAAATGATAAAATAAGAAAATGTTATGGTTACTAAAGCTAAATAAAACTAGGTATTGCATTCAGTCAGTTTATCTGACTGCTTAAATTAGATTTTTAGCATAACCTATTACTACCTGGGTAATGTTGGACCAGGTTAAAAAAATCATCCTCATTTGTATTTCCTTTCTATCAAACGAAGGCATCAGTGACATTATGTATTGCATCACCCTACAGTGAGGGTGATATTAACATCTGAGCCCTGTGTGAAGCACACAGTAAAAATAAATGAATCAAGTGAAAGTGGTTCATATTGACACTACCAATTGTTTATCATAATTTGCAAGGCAGAGGAGACAGGCAGAGAAAGAAGATGATCCAGTGTGCTATCACACTCAGATCTGACTATCCCCCAGAAGGCAGTGGCCTTCTAGATCAGGTGTAAGACAATATAGCTATGGTTTGTGTAAAACCTGCTTCTGCAGCATGTCACAGAGAAAGTCCATATCCAGACCAAAACATGTTATCCAGATTTGGAAAAAGAAAAAATCTAAGTTCTATCTCAAACCAAAGCAGGTGATAACTTTTCCTTTTCCTTATGAGAAGTTCTGTCTTTCAGATTGTTTACTCAACGTTATAAATAAGTACATTATATAACCAGTCCCATGTGTATGCTTTGACCTGTAAATTCCAAATCTGTTTTTCTCCCTTGGGGAGAAGGACATCTGGATGCTCCAGCAGATGTCTGTCTGCTCTGTTCCTTCTTATGAGCATGTGACTGAGAAAGCTCAGAGGCTTGACGCTGGCCCACAGGAGAGAGAATTTCCATCAATGTATGGGCACATATGGCTTCGTAAACAAAATAAGCATTGGCAAAAGCTGACTCACAGATAGGCTTGTACACACAAAGATCCAACTTAAAAAATGATTGATAAAACTTGCTTTGCAATAAGTACTAATGCCCATCTCCAGAGCAGCTGTCACTTAAGTCAAATTATTTGTGACACATGATATGACTTATCTAGGCCTATCATGTTTTTATTACTGTACATTCATTGAATGAAGGGGTTTCTGTTGATTTATAAACATGAAAATAAAGTATTTTGATTATATCCATTCTATGTTATTCTTTCTTCTTTCCACAGGTTTCACATATGTTTATAAGCATTTAAAAAATCACATTCAACACCCACTTTTAGCTTCTCCTTTTGCCCTCCCACTTTCTGGTTGGGCCCACCTTCAAATAATATATTTTTAAAATTCTCCTATCTTATATTTTTAAGGTCTAGATTGCATGTATGAGAATTAACATGCCCTATTTGTCCTCCTCAATGGAGGTTATTTTACTAAGCAGGATGGTCCCTTGTTTCATTCATTTTCCTGAAAACAATATTATTTCCTTCTAAATAGCTGTTTAGTACTTCATTGTGCATATACCACATGGTTTTTTTTTTTTTTTTGTCTTTTCATTGGTTGATGGGCATCTGGGCTGGTTCTACAACTTAGATATTATGAATAGTGTTACTATAAATGTGAGCATACAGATCTCTTGATCTCTTAAGTTTCTTTTCTCCACTCTTCCCTATTTTCATGTATTTATTAACCAATATTACTTCCTCTTTTGACAATAGTCTGATAAATTCAGTTACCCATGTATTGGCTGGATTGTTTATTCTATTGGTGTTTGGAGTTCTTTAAATATTCTGTATATTAATCCTTTATCTGATGATTAGCAACAAAGACATTCTCCCATTCTGAGGACTGCTCAGATTCTGGTAATTAATTCCTTTGTTATAATGAACTAATTGGAAGCAATATTTGGCAATCCATGCTATTGTTTGCCTTACACTAGAGGTCTCATTTAAAAAAGCAGTATCTACAATTATGTCTTTAAGAGTTTCTTCATTTTCTTCTAGCAGTTTTAAAGAGTTTGTATTCATTTTACATTAATATTTACACTGAGTAAGACATAAGGGTTTAGCTTTAGACTTCTACACACACCAGCCTAGCATCATTTTTTGAAGAGACATGTTTCCTTAACATGCTTTTGATGCCTTTGTGAAAACAAAACAAAACAAAACAAAAAAAAAACAGATGGCTGAAGTTGTATGGGGTCATTTCTATATCTTTGACTGTTCCATTGGCTTATGCATCTGTTTTTGTGCCAGTACCATACTGCCTTTGTTACCATGGCTCTATAGTATAATTTGAAGTTAGTTATTATGATATTTCTGGCATTGCTTTTTAAAAATTCAGGATTACTTTGGCTATTCAGGGTCTCTTGTGTATCAACATGAATTTTAGCATTCATTTCTCAATTTATGTCAAAAATAACATTGGTTATATTATTGTCATTGCATCGAATTTGTAAATCATTCTCTATCATATTAAAAAAAACAACAAACATGATTATTTCTTATTCTTAGCCATCGTAAGTTATTTTGAATATGCATGTTACTGTCATGTGCTTCTCACCATTGGAGGACATAGTTGGTGTTTTGGGGAATGTGTAATGAAATACAGGATGATCTTGTGCCTCAATATCAATGCACTTCACACTTATTTTCTAAAAGCCATGTACTATGTGCTCAGGTAGATTTGGTGATATAATAATAGGTACGATTATCAGTCTTTTCTATCATGGAGATTTGTATATAATTTGACTTATATTTTACATTAAAATAAACATGGGTAGACATGCTATCATGTAGAGAAGAAACTTTGGATGCAAGCTTCTACTAGAGCAAGTGCATTTGAATCTTTATGCTCATGCCAGTTTGTTACAGGACTATTTTAGTGAGAAAAGCTGAGATTTCCTGATTGAGAGTACTTGATGCCCTCTGCCAAATAAGATCATGTACATCACGCTTTGAATGTTATCATTGGACTGAAAATTTACTTTTGTACACCCATTGTTATGATCATTCCTTCCTAAATCAAAGACAAGTGCTGTCTTTTAGATACAGGAATAGTCTTAGTCCCCATTCCCATCATTTCTGGAATTTTTTCCCCCTGTCTCTCTTTAATGCATGATATTGTGGATTTCAGTGAATTCTCATCTTTCAAGGTTATAATTATTTTGGGGAGTGTGGGGCTTTTGTTTGAACATCTCTTATTTCTAATTGTCTTTTCTCCCTCACCCCAGACTTAGCTGATATAGAACAGTAAAGGCCTCACATCTACTAGCTGCTCAGGTTTCCCAAATGACAGGAACTTGAGTCTCTAAGAGATAAGTTCAACCCAAATGTTGTTGAGACACATGTTCCTGGGTCACTGTAGGCTCCTGCTGTACTACCAGGTCTAAAGGTTGGCATATCTGCCCAAAAACCTCTGACAAACAAGTTGGCCCTGGACTTTGTTTTGAAGACGTTGCAATAAAAATTTACAACAGACGGTAATGTTATAAAAAAAAAAAAACAGACTTCTGAACTTGAAACTCTAGTAACTAGGAGATTCTTTAAAAAATATTTTCTTTGAGGAAACCACCTTGGAAGGTTAATTTTAGAGTCTATTAAAGAATATATTTTAATGTAAAATGCACTGGATGTTGATGAGATGGCGTTTGCTTTTCAGATCATCAGCAAGATGGCATTTTGATAAATCACAGATTGTTCGGTGCCTAAAGTACACTCTGACAGTTTTCATCACATTGTGATATAAAGAGGCAAATGAAGCGGTACTAGAGATCACACCAGGGATGGGTGATGGTGCTTTTTGTGTCTCTAAACACTAAGAGGGCTATCTTTTCTAACAATTTGCTCACAGTCCTCAGATCCACCTGTGGGAGTGCCTTTTTCATCAATCACTGCAGGACTGGATTTGATTGGACCTCACTGCTTCTAAGCAGGTGGATAATGAGAAGTAATACTAACAGTCAGAGATCCTCTTTAAAATAAAATGAATTGTGAATTTTTTTCTGCTGTGATGAATCAGGTTGAGACTTTCTGTGTGACAGCACTGGGTATAATTGAAGGACTAGTCTTCTTTTCTACTTGCACATTAACTCCTGCACATTTACCTTTATTTACTAGTGAATACCAACCAACTCCATGTCTCATTCATGAGCCAAGTTTGCTGGCAACTGAGAGACATGGCCTCTTCAATGGGCATCTGATTTGAATCTACAGGCAAAGACATCAATCGCCCTTGACTTCAGATTTTCTTTCACCATGTTGTGCATATTGTGGGTTTCATTTTAGGTGACTAGCACAATAGTCTGTCCTTTCTATCCCGCTACAATTTCTCCTGCTGCATTACTAAAAGTAGACTCTATGGGAACTCTTGAGCACTTTCTTCAATTTGTTTTTCAGTCTCAAGGGAGAATTTAAGATGGTCATACATTGATTCAGGCATATGCTTTGATCTCACTGGAAGTGACTCTAGACCACCAATGGTGAAGATGATTATGTAAACATAAGATTTAAAAATACATATTTTAAAATTAAAAAAAAACCTGTCAACTAACTGTCACTGACAGGTGGTGATGGAGTTCTAAATGGTGCTAAATTACTGGATGGATTGCAATTTTCACCTTTCAAATATCGCTCTGCGCATGGAGACCAGGCCAATTTAGGCCAATCCCATTTGCTCAGATTGGTTTCTATTGGGCCATAGGCAAATGGGCCAACACTTATTTTTCAAGACTGACCTCATCTTTTCGGGCCATTGTGTGGACTTCACACTTCAGTTGATGAGGGCATATGAGAAATGAACCAGATAAATTGCTTGATTAGGATTTCATGAACCAGAACTAATGAGAGGAGCCCATGTTTACTTGTGAATTTAAAATTACATACATCTTTATGGGGCTGATGCTAACATACACATTTCCATCTCTTCACTCTGAGTTGTTCATTAATTGCCAACCCTAGGTTACTCCATGTTTCAGATTTTGCCCTCAATTTATGGAAATAGGCAGGCTGTTCTGGCAAGACTCATACTTGTCTATAAACAGATTCGCAGTTAGAGGAACTCCGTCTTTTTCCTATGCATTTGAGAAATGGGAGGGAATTAAACCTATCACCCAACTTGACTATTATTTTTCAACTGTTTTAGCTTTTGTGACTATAACAAGGAATTTTGTAAATATATTGTCTTCTTAACTACTAGATGGAGTAAAAAACAAACATAGACCCCATAGCTCATCAAAAGCTAAAGCTATATTTTGCCAAAATGGAATAAGCTTCCGCTGTATGGAGTATTAACTATTTATACATTGTTTGTGTGTGAATGTGTAACTCTGAATGAAGTTTTGAGGATGATAACCTGAGAAACAATAGATCATTGTTTCTGTGTTATATGCTTACAATTAAAATTTCATTTAAGAATTCCCAAATTTGTGCTCGGCACTGGCAAGTTATGCCTGCAAGCCCAGCTACTCAGGAGGCTAAGATCTGAGGATTGTGGTTTGAAGCTGGCCAGGGCAGGAAAGACCAGGAGATTCTTATCTCCGTTTAATCACCAAAAAAAAAAAAGCCAGAGGTGGAGCTGTGACTCAAGTGGTAGTGCATTTACCTTGAGCAAAAAAGCCCAGTGACAGTGCTGACACCCTGAGTTCTCAGTACTGGCACATGCACAAGCACACACACACACACACACACACACACACGCACACACACACACAATTTCCAAACTTCTAAAATATAAGAGCTTGACTTTTTCCAAGCGATATTAACTGCTCATTTAAAAGATTTTATTTTGGTAGTTTTAAGAAAAGTGTCTGGATCTCCACAAAGCATTTTTCCTAATGAGAAATCCATTTGGTAAACTTTAAGTATACATTAAGGGTAACTTGTCTGATAGAAAAATTAACATTCATTTATGAATTTTTTTCCAAAGACAAAATACAATATAATTAGGGATAGAGAAGATGGTATAACATCCTGTATACATCATTTTGTTTCTTAAATAATATTTTCACAATGTGCTTGTATGTGTAAGAGAGAGGGAGAGAGCGAAAGGGAGAGAGAGAACCAAGGATTGCAGTCAGGCCTGGGAACTATCCCTCAGCTTTTTTGCTTATGGCTGGAGCTGTACTACTTGAGCCACACCTGCATTTATAGATTTGTGCTGGAGATAAGTCTCTCTGCCTTCTCTGCTCAGGCTAGCTTTAAATTGTATTATAATCCTCAGATCTCAGGGGCCTGACCATGAACCACTGATGTAAAACATTCATGTATTTTTAAAGAGCCAGAAACAAAACAAACAAAAAAGACCCAAATAATGTCTAATATAATTATGTTGTTGACTTGAGAGAGGTGATTAGCAAATATTCAGTACTGATGCCTGGAGCAATATGGATTACTATCCAGTTAATATTGAATTTAACATTACATGCTTTGATGAATAGAATGGGAAGAAATGTGATCTGGGCATATCAGAAGAGAATTTTGCAGAGCTTGATTGTTTATATTCCTGTCATCAAGTTACAGGAAGAAAATGATCTTTCATCAGCAATAGGAAGAAGATGATGACTCCTTCAAATCCAAAGAGGGGCCTAAAATTGGCACCAAGCCTTATCAGAAGCATCACTAATTAGATAAAAGAGCTAGAAAGCCAAGAAAAAAAATTTTTAAATCATATATTCCTAGTCGATTAATTTTTTGACATAGTTGTGAAGAACACAGAATACAGAAACATCAGTCTCTTCAGGAAGTTGTTTTGGGTAAACTGGTTGTCCCCATGTAAAAGAATGATATGAGATACTGGTTCATAACTTTACAGTAATCAACTTAAAATGGAATGATGACTTAAGTCTCCAAACTGCAATGATAATGGGGGGGGGGGACCATTAAAAATGTTTTACAACAATGGTCCTGGGAAGATCCTGTTTGGATCTGACCTTGAAAGGCACTGAAAAGAGACAAACTGGATTTCCTTAAACCCAAATGCTCTGTAGAGCATTAACACAGTGAAGTGTCTACTCTCAGAAGAGGGGAAAATATTTGCAAAGTATACGTCTGACAAGTGGTTAATATCAGAATATCTAAGGAATTCAAACAACTCAATAGGAATAACGCCTCCCTAAAAACAAAAACTACAGCCACAGTACCACTAACCTTCAATAAAACACAAGCCAAATCACTGATCTCACTTCCCATGCATTAAAAGGCAAAATGAAAGAAAAGTGTTCTGGGTACAGAGAAAAGGGAACATTTGTGTGATGTTGGTAGGATCCCAAATTAGTACAGCCATTATGGGAAATAATATGAAGATTTACTTAAAAGCTAAAACTAGACCTATCTTATAATCCAAAAATCCCACTTCTGGGTGGAATATACCAAAAGGAATTGATCACAATATGCCAAAGGGTATTCATATCTCCATTTGCATATCAGCATTACTAACAATAGCTAAGATAAAAGTCTGTGTTCATCAACAGATAAATGTGGAAAATATATATGGTAGAATAGCAAACCTAGGGGACCTAAGTGCTAAAATCTACTTAAAGCTAGTATAATGGACTCATAGGAGTAGTATACAATGTTTCAAATAGTCATTCAGAATAAGTGTTATTATTTACTGTGTATCAATGTGAGGCTAGTCAAATAAAATATAGAATATCAAAATTACTAAGACTGAAAAATTTACATATCTTAGAAGATGTAGAGAAGAGAATACATGGTTCTTATTTGCCTTAAGTGAGACAGTTTGGCAATAGAGATTTAATTTTTTAATTGTAATTAAAATGAGAGGCTAGAGATATATTAAAATTTAGGGAATGGAAATTTAAGGAAATAAAACCCTGGGAAAGACACATTTAAAGATGCATATGGGCTTTTGAATGAGCATTATTTTACATTATTCTACTCACATCTCTTGGTGATAAAGACACAGCTGTACATTGACATCTGTGGCAAAATTATAGATCCATTTAAAATATATTTCTGATAAATACTGATACACTTGTGTATCATAGTATGGTTTTATATTCAAATGGAAAAGTATGTAATGAGTCATCTTACAGAAGTGGTTATATTTTACGCACACATGCACATATATATCATAATTAGCTAATGTTTTCAATTTTTCTTTACATTCACTAAACGAGACATAGCTTATTAATTTGTCATAGAATTTTAGAAGGCATTCCATTTTATGATTTTTTTTCCTCTTAAATCCTAAAAACACAGCAGGTGTTATGAGAAGGAACACATCATAGTTAAAGGAAGAAGAATTAGAATTAGAAGAACATGATCTTCAATTTCATTGTGGCTAATATGAGTACTGATCCTTAGTCATTAGCCTAAAAAATTCCATATGGTGAAATTTTTCTCCTATACATGTACCCATCTTGCTGCTCCGATGATAACTGCTACAGAGTGACACCAAAAGACACAGATTGACACAAAAATATACTCACTACTGCTACTCTTAGCCAGATTATAGACTGGCTTGGAATCCTATTACCTTTCTATTACACAATTTAAGTCACGTTCCTCAAAGATACTAGTTCCAACTTTCCTAGCTCTACTCAAATGTTCAGCTCATCCATCTCCCCTCTCAGATCTAGAAGATTACTTAAAGCCACTGGGGAAGAAGCCTTTCACATTTTTTTTAAAGCTCAGTCTCCAGTCAACATCTAACTTTCTTTCATTCTCTTGGAATGAGGAAGAGTTGACTTTCCATTCATATAATCGATCTCACGTATTTTATAAACTCCTGTAGCACAGGAGATTGAATCCAAGGCCTTTCTCATGCTAGGTGAGTGCTCCAACACTTATCTGCATATCCAGCCTTTGACCTTCCATTTACCTACATTCTGGATTACTCAGATAAGTAGAGATATGTGTCTACACATTCCACCTGATGCAATACTGCTTTCCTCTATTAATTCTTCATGAGCTTCATTAGAATTTCATCACACATTGTTTTTCCTTAAGAAATATTAAAAAGTAAAAATCAAGAAATTCTTCAACCTCAGTTCTTACAAATTCGGCTCTCTCCCTAGTCAAAATTCTTGGGAAAGCTATTTTCTGAATTCAATAAATGCTGTTTTGTTCTTGAAATATACCATTGACCCTGCTCTCACACAGCTGGTAAATGCTTATACATAATGCAAAATATGGACTATGTTCAGCTCTCTTGCTTGACATGCTGGCAACATTTGACACTGTTGGGAAATTTCTTTTTCTTGAGCATCTGTGTTTTTGCCTATCCTATGGCATACCACTCCCCATGTTTGCCTCATTTTCCTCTGGATTCACCTTGTTTTTCTTTGACTGTTGTTTTTGTTCCACATAATTGAAATATTGGTGACTTTCAAGTCCCTATTGTCTTTTTCTCTGTATCATTCCAAGGATTTCTTAAATGAATCCAATATACTTGGTAAATTCATCTGCTCACAATAGTTCTAAAACAGTAAGCTGATGACCTCCAAATCTATTGCTGTAGACCAGACTTCTTTCCTGGAATCTTGGCTTAAATATCCAACCATACACTAAGCATTCCACATAGAGATTTCATATACATTTGTAGTGCAAAGTCTCTAAAGTACATTCAGGATCTTATTACAACTTCCTTTTAATTCTCCTCTTGTGTTTTGTCTCAGAAATGGCCCAGAATACTTCTTACAATTATTAAGCAATCAGATCATTCAGATTCTATTGGTTTCTGGAGGCTTTTCTTTTGTATAGTCACTACCTAGAGTCAAGCAAATACTTTCTTCTTTCTGAATGGCGGCCATTTTTTCCTAACTGGCTTTTCTTTGCTCTGTACTATTCTCCTCTAATTGTCGCTTCAGAGTGCATCTATAAACGTGACATTCCCCTAATATAAACCTTAAAGCCTTTCGATTGCACTTCTCATAAAATTCAGACTTGAAGATATACCATTACTGACCTTTACACTCTGATGCCAGACCATTTACCAGTTTTATCACTCAACATCATCCTTCATTCATTGGCATCTTTGAATATCCTTTTCTTATTATTGCATATATGAATTGTACAAGGTATTTCATTGTGATATTCCCATAGATAAATATGAAGTACTCACATCAAATTCACTCCCTGTATTATTGTTTTTATCCTCTCTCCCCTTTCTACCTCTTTTTACAACAGATTTTAGTGGGGCTCATTATGCTATTTTCATAAATATCTGTAATGTATTTTAATCATACTGATCATCCTCATCACTTTTTCCTTTCTCTTGCTCCTTTACTGCTGATTTCCCATCCATCAGTTCTCCTTTCCTTGTATTATTATTATTATTATTATTGATTTATTATTATTATTAATAGTAATTTTACTTCTACATGCTGCACATTAGCAAAAGAATATATTACTTATTTTTCTGAGTTTAGCTTGTTGCCTTCAACAGACAATTTCTATCCATCCATTTTTCTTCCAACAATCTATCATTCATCTCTATGCTCTGTGCTATACATAACTTCATTGTGTTTTTGTTATCAGTTCATCAGGTGATGGGCATATCAGTTGGTTCCATACTTGTGCTATTATAAAAATGCTGCTGTAAACATCAGTGTGTAGGTATCCTCTTGTAGGCTGACATATTCATTCCTTTAGGAAAGGCACAGCAGGAAATCTGTACAGAAGGTCCTCAAAAACAAAATGGAGCTACCTAATTCTTAAACTCTGTTGTCCAGGCATATTGAATTTCCTCCATGTCTTTAAAAGGTAATCTGTTCCTGTCTACCTGAAAATCATAGGTTTTCTTTTCTCCTCTGAAATTCTCTTCAGAACTCAATTTTTCTCTCTTTGATCTTGTTCATTTTCCAAGTCTTAGCTATACATCACTTTCTCAGGAACCCCTTCCCAATTCTTGGATTCCCAATACTAAATCATCTGTATTTGTGTTCGCTCCCTATCATAACACTTTATAAGAACTCCTGTGATTGTAATGGGCTCACCCTCATAATTCAGAATTCTGATCACCTCATATGGTTCATTTAATTATATTTGCATAGTCCACTTTGCCACATAAACTAACATGTGATAAGTTTAGCAAATCTGAATGCAGCTATTGTGGACAAGGGCTATTATCTAAACTATCATAATCATATCAATATCTTCTTTTATCTTATCAATATAATTTTATTAAATTATATGAATTATGTTGAATTATATTCCCAGTATCTGGCAAGGTAATATATATATATGTATATGTATATATATGTGTGTGTATACATATATATATATACACACACATATATATACATATACATATACACATATGAATGAATATATATACACACAAGCAAACTTTTGCATGTCTCAAAGTATTTTTATTTAATTGAAATTAAATATAACAAAATAACAAGCATCTAGTCTGTAGGTCTATTGCCCTAGTTTTACTATTTTATTTTCATGATGAAGCACTCTATCTACCTCTTTCACTTATATGAGTTTTAGCAGCACAAAATACTTTTTAAAAATCCAACAAACAAAAAACACTAATTGCATTTTAAACTGTATGTTAGAATATGCAGTTTTGTTTTGGAAACAACCTTCAGGTATTGCAAAGTATGAATACAATTCCTTATCAACAGAAGCCAATATGGCTAAAATTATATTGGTCTTCTAATAGAACATTTGCCTTTAACCTTATTCCTTCCTTAGTGAATCATACAAAACCTTTTTTCTACTTTCACTTCTGTCATTGAAAACCTTAATGATATTTTTAAGAATTGATTTTACTTTATAAGATTTTAAAATACCACAAATAATACATACAAAGGTCACACTACAAAGATTTATGGGTATCTTGATTTTAAACCAACTGCAGATCATTTTAAAGTTCCTAATTCAGTCTCTGACAAAGATAGGAGGCCTTCTAATTTTCAATATTCTTTAGGTCACACATAAGTGGCAGGTATATGATAAAGAAATCCAAAGCCCAGATTCCAGGTTTTTTTCCCCTCACCTTTACACAGTACAATTAAGACATTAAAGTGAGATAATTCCATAATGAATTTTCTAAGTGAAGTAATGAGCAAATCCTTTGTTATGGAAAGGGCATCTCTCTGAGGAGTGAATTATCTTTCTGGTCAGAACACCCCCTTTCAGACACATGATAGAAATTTGTACAGCTCTGTGATTCCCTTTCCTGAATCTACCACATTTAAAAGGGGGTTCTTTGCATTTTGCTTTCCAGATAAAACAGCATACTGTTACCATATTTAACATTCCCTGGCTTTCTAAATCTCAGGTTAGACACACTTTGATAGGTTACCTGTAGGGAGGCAACCAAAGGCTAAATGTGCCCCACCCAAAGAAAAGAGAAACAGTAGGATCCACATGACAACAGAAACAGGAAATTCCTAGGGAGCTCAATGAGATTCCACACAAATTCAGCAGGTTTCAGGGAACACCTGTCAGTGTCTAGTAAGAGTTGATGGTTTAGCTGGAAGGACTGGAAATTGATAGCTGTTATCACTTTGCAAGGAAGATAGATCTTGTGTTCCTTCTCTCTCTCTTCCTTCCTCCCTCCCTCTCTCTTTCTCTCTCTCTCTTTCTTCCTTCCTTCCTTCTTTCTTTCTTTCTTTCTTTCTTTCTTTCTTTCTTTCTTTCTTTCTTTCTTTCTTTCTTTCTTTCTTTCTTTCTTTCTTTCTTCCTTCCTTCCTTCGTTTCTTTCTTTCTTTCTTTGATTAAGACAGATAAAGCGCATAAAACTTTCTTGAAAATTTAGTTTTTCAACTTGAAATATCTTTGTTTATCTGAACAATAAGCATATCATTATTTGGATATGTAAAACTTGAACAAGAAATGCCAAATAATGTCAGAAGAGCAATTTAGCTCACTATGTTTAGATAACTCAAAATATTTGTCCAGTAAACCAAATTATTTTTCCCAAAACCCATATGAGAAATATTTACTGGAGTAAAATCAGGGCAATAGGTAATTTTCTGAGACGTTACAATTTTCAATTACAGTACATTTTACTATGGCAGCACTGGATAGAAAAAAAAAAATAACACAATAGAACAATTTGACTTTAGGGGGAAAACTCCTGAAATGAATCTGTGGCTTTCCTCTTCTTGCTACCTCATTAATCCTAAATGATGTCAGTCGGTAGAGTCTAATAGCCGTGAGTGTTACTACCATGGTCAGTTCCAAATTATAGTATTGATTAATTGATTGTCTTCTTCCAGTTGTGAATGATATTACTGCAGGCTCAGGCAGCTTGGCTTAGGGCCAGAACCTAATTTTCAATGGAAAGCAACAAGCAGTTTCAGTGTTCACTGCTGCAGTGAAAGAGATGCTAGGAAAACACACTGCTCTGGAAAGATTTTTTGACACAAAGGGATGAACTAAATACAATGAATATGCACTTACTGATTGATCCAACCCAGAGAAATAAATAGGAAAGGAATAAATCAAGAATTCTCATTTCTCATCTTCAGATATTACAATGCTTTTATGACAATTGAGAAGAGGAAGATCAGGCTGCATACAACATGGACCAGAATGAAAATGAACCGGTATCTGAATTAAGTCCATTCAGGGTATAAATGCAGTGGCTATGGCAGTTGTCAACTAAGTAAGCCTTTACCTGGATTCTAGACTGCTTTGTAGATATAGATATCCAGGATGGGTTAAGACAACCTTTATAGTGTGATATACAAGGGCAGTGCCATCTTCTTAGAAAAACATGAAATTACCAAGTTGAAAGACAAAACAAGGCAGGCTGCCTTCTTGTTAACTCTCTGCTTTAATGAGGAACATAAAATGGATGGGTGTGTTTATCATTGATTCTTGTGGAATAGGAAAAGCTAAACGGGGCATTGAGAGGTTAATAACTTTCACAGATCCATAACTTTGAGTTTGTTTGCTGCCAGATCAATTATTTTAGCCTACAAAATGTGAAAGCAAAATTGGTATGAAATGGAGTAACTGATTATAAAATTGTATTCACATTAAAACAAGTTCATAATTATAATTGGCCTTTCATTGCAACAGGAACAAAATTATATTTTATTTCACAAGGAATTAGAAAGAAAACTTTTCTCTACAAGTAAAGGGAGGGGGCATAGAAATACAGGAAGTGACTCAAAGATCTTTAATTTAAAAGTGTCAAAATCAGATGTTTATAAGTAAATAGGATACAAAATTGAGAAGAGTAAGGGGCAGGTAGGAGAGGAATGTGAGAGAATATTGAAAGGGGTGACATTGATCAGACATTGATCAAGATGTTTATAAACTGTTTTGTTAAATGGCAACTCCTTGTACAACTACTTAACAATAATTTTTTTAAAATATAAGAACCCCCACAAAATATAGAGGACAAATGAAAATCAAATCATAAACCATAAAATGTAATCTAGCCACAATGAAAATCATAAGTATCAATAGGATAAATAATAAAAATTATGCTATCAATAAAAGAAGTGAATAAGGAATAGAAAGTTATGAAGAAACAAGAGTGTTTAAAATAGCCTCAACAGCATACAGCTTGGTAGCAATGAGAATCTTGTTATAGTATAAGCTTGAAAGAAGATAGATGGATAAGGAAGAAATGCACTCTTTTATAAATGGTACCAAGTTCAAGAACATTACTGATTGATTTTTATATACATGAAAAGCCCTTTCTAGAAGCAGTGATATAAGATATAGAGGAAGTGATATAAGGCATAGATTAATTAAGGAAAATTCCAAAATTAAAATTCATAATAGCCGGGCACCGGTGGCTGACACCTGTAATCCTAGCTACTCAGGAGGCTGAGATCTGAGGATCACAGTTCAAAGCCAGCCCGGGCGGGAAAGTCCGTGAGACTCTTATCTCCAATAAACCACTAGAAAACCGGAAGTGGCACTGTGGCTCAAACGGTTAGAGCGCTGGCCTTGAGCTGAAGAGCTGAGAGACAGTGCCCAGGCCCAGAGTTTAAGTTCCACAACCGACGAAAGAAAGAAAGAAAGAAAGAAAGAAAGAAAGAAAGAAAGAAAGAAAGAAAGGAAGGAAGGAAGGAAGGAAGGAAGGAAGGAAGGAAGGAAGGAAGGAAGGAAGGAAGGAAGAAAGAAAGAAAGAAAGAAAGAAAGAAAGAAAGAAAGAAAGAAAGAAAGAAAGAAAGAAAGAAAGAAAAGAAAGAAAGAAAGAAAGAAAAGAAGGAAGGAAGGAAGGGAGGAAGGGAGGAAGGGAGGAAGGAAGGAAGGAAGGAAGGAAAGAAGAAGAAAGAAAGAGAAAGAAAGAGAAAGAGAGAGAGAAAGCAAGAGAGAAAGCAAGCAAGCAAGCAAGCAGGAAAGAAAGAAGGAAAGAAGGAAGGAAGGAAGTCCATAAGATATAAAGATACCAGTTCTTTATAGCTGTCTTAAAAGATCTTATCAAAAAGTAAGATAGAAGATACACATTCATGATTTAACAATTATTATTCTAAGGGAGACTGTTTGATAGTTGCTAAAGATACCATGGGGTGAATAAAAACCAGGACCAGGTCTTTAGGGCAATCGAGAAGCTACAGTAAATGAGGAAATTCACAATATGGGTGGTATTACATATCCAGTGAAAAATAAACTTAATTAATTTCCTAGTGGACTTAATTAAATACTCCAGTCTTTACTAGCAAGCTAAAACTAGACTCTTAGCTCTTTGTGGAAAAGATCCAAAGGTAATTAATCCTATTTTTACTTAGCACTCAGTACCCAGATCCTACCAAATATGGATGTTCTTTAAAATATTTTTGAAAGAAGAAATGAGTTAAGAATATAATCTATACCCAATTTACTGCCATGGAAAAACGTATTTTGGTAGAAATATTATTTTCCTAAAGAGACATCAATAATAGCATCAATCAAATATTAACAAATCAACATGTTGGTGATCACAAGCACACAGAACTATAACTTTTCCTCTCTCCCTTACCTTGTCTCATCCTCTTAATAGGTTTGATTAATCTTTTCAATTCAGACATTGATTTTATTCTTAGAGAAACAATCCTTGATCATCCAGCCTATATTAAGCCCTCTTATATATAGGGCCCTGTGCTTCTTTCATTGTGGGGAAGCCTGCATTCTCCTGTAATTATTTATTTAATTGGCTAGCTATACCAGCGGTATGTGATCACTCTTATTCCCCTTTATTTCCCAAAATACTTGCATAGGATTTGGCATATTGATTACACTTGGTTATTCTAGTGGATGACATTCTCCAGTCCTCTCTTGCGCACTCATAGCTTCTAGATCTGCACAGACAGGCAGTCTACTTGCCAGTCCATTCCTTTCCAGAATCAAACCACTTCTAATCCTCTGGCCGGCCTGCCTAGCACAGCACCCTCCATTGCAATGTTTATATCTTCCTTAGTCTGGATTCCTCAGTTCTCTACCAAAGCCTGAAGAGATCTTTAAAAAAAAATGTGTATCTGCTCATGTCAGTCTCTTTATTCAAAAACCTTCCATGAAGGTTTTACTCAGATTTACCATCTTACTCAGATTAAAGATCAGAATTCTTCCAGAGAATTATAATGGCCTAGATTTCTACCTAGACATCTCTCTTATTTCCCCCTGTATGTAAAACTTCAGACACTTCTACACTGTCTCTTCCTGTCTCTTCTTCTCTGGAGGAAAGCTCCCACTATATTCTCTATCTAGAATGTTCTTCTTTTACTCTCTACATAACTGACTCCTTACTTCATCTTTTTCTCTCTTTTTCTCCCTACTAGTGTTGAAGTCTGATACTCAGCAGCAAGGATGAACTTACCTTCTACTTGTTGGAGGTCTGTTCTGGTAGACTGGTTCCATTGTACTTGTTGATTTTAAACATTACTCCTGCTCATCACCATCTAACATACCCTATGCTTCTTTGTCCTTCCCATCTGCCTCTCCCAAGTGATGTTTTTGTTGCAGATTGTATCCTTGGAATCTCCAGTTCCTTACTGACAATAGGCATGCTACCTATGTGCCTTAATTTTAGCCTATGTATGTCATAGGCCAAACATCATGCTATAATCATATATACAAATAATTTCTCTTTTATTTTATTATGCTAGGGATTGAACACAGGATTTTGTGTATGCTAGGGGAACAGTGTATCCCCAGCTTTACCTATCAATTTAAAAATATAGGAATATTTGTAAAGTCATTCCTACAAATATTTCATGAGTGAAAATATATACATAAAATATACACATACTACAGAGACATACACATAATTCTACCTTGTCATTATTGTGTTTTTGAATTGCTGTCTTATGAAATCAATTGTAAACACCTATTTCTAACCTAAGACATCATACATGATATTCCATAATCCCATTTTTTTTTTTTGGGTCCGGTCGTGGGGCCTGAACTCTGGGCCTGGGCAATGTCCCTCAGCTCTTTTAGCTCAAGGCTAGCGCTCTACCACTTGAGCCACAGCACCACTTCCTGCTTTTTTCTTTTTGCTTATTTGGTGCTGGGGAATCGAACCCAGGGCCTCATGCATGCAAGGCAAGTGCTCTACCACTGAGCCACCTCCCAACCCAATCCCATTATTTTTTAACCTTGCAATCTCCCACTTCTACCATGGGTGGGGCTAGGCATCCAGCCCAGGGCTTCATTTGTGATAAGTATGTGCTATACCAGTGAGCTATAATCCAGCTGTGTGCCATCATTTGGATGTTTTGAATTATTTAATATCTTGCAGAGTTTTCAAAACTCTGTGTCTCACCAAAACTTACCTTTTGAAATGTAATCATGAATGAGATGGAATTAGGACGTGGATCCATTGGAAAGTGATAATATCATGAGAATTGAGCCCTAACCGATGAGCATCATGTTTTAATAAAGAAGTCCCAGAGAACTACTGCTACTACTATTACTATTTGATTACAGTATTACCTTGACAATCCCAAGTAAATACAAGTTAATCTAATTAAAGGAAGGTTAATTGTGTATGCAGAATATATGGCCAGAAGGAAAAAAAATAAAACTCAGCAGGATTTTTTCTGAATATTTGTACTTGAAAGAAATAAAGTCTCATTTGTTCACTTAAGGCTAATGACAAAAACTTTCACACTATATGTACCATAGTTCAAAGAAAAAATACAAATCTAATAGAGTAGCAGTTTACTGCAGAAATAGTAGTAAAAGCAAATACTACTGCTACTACTATTACTGCTACTACGAACAACAACAAAACAACAAAAAAGGCCTCTTACACACAAATCTGTTAGACTGATGTTATTGGAGTTCTAACTTCCAAAACTAATCAATAAATTGTTCTATTGCTTATAAGCCAGTTAGTCTTTCTTTTTTCCTTCCTTTCTTCCTTCCTTCTTTCCTTCCTTCCTTCCTTCCTCCCCCCCACCCTCCCTCCATCCTCCCTCCCTAGCTCCCCCCTCTCTCTTTCGTTCTTTCTTTCGTTCTTTCTCTTTCTCTCTCTCTTTCTTTCTTTCTCTCTCTCTCTCTTTCTTTCTCTCTTTCTTTCTCTCTCTCTTTCTCTCTCTTTCTCTCTCTTTCTTTCTCTTTCTCTCTCTTTCTCTCTCTCTTTCTCTCTCTCTTTCTCTCTCTCTTTCTCTCTCTCTTTCTCTCTCTTTCTCTCTTTCTTTCTCTTTCTCTCTCTCTTTCTCTCTCTCTTTCTCTCTCTCTTTCTCTCTCTCTTTCTCTCTCTTTCTCTCTCTCTTTCTCTCTCTCTTTCTCTCTTTCTTTCTTTCTTTCTTTCTTTCTTGTTAAGGGTGGGCTTGAACTCAGGTCCGAGCATTGTTTCTGAGCTCTTTTTTTCTCAATGCTAGCTTTCTATCACTTTGAGCCACAGCAGTAATTCCTCTAATGTGTTTTCTGGAAGCAAGCCAAATAAACTAAGGCAAGGTTTCTATAAAATATTATCTTTAGTTCTACCTCATTCTACTCCATAAATTATATAAGAATATACAAATCACGTGTGTCAAATGGACAAAAGATAGTTTTAATATGTTTTATAAACTTAGGGCAAAAGATGGTACTGTTTTGAGAGGGTTTTGTGTGACCTTATTTTATTCCCACTCTTCATAAATGTTAAAGTTGACTAAAGTGCAATGCTCCGATGGTCAGTCCAGCCCATCGGAAACACCATTGTCTTCACAGCGTTGGGTATTTAAGATATGGGTTAAATATGAGCAACAAATCAAGTTATTTACAAAACAGACAAGCAAACCATCAATAAAGTAATATAGTTTCCTTATGTAGCCCAGAGTAGTCTGGGGCTCCATATGTAGCTCAGACTGTCTTCAACCTCACACCTGCCACACCCCTTCACAAATGGTGATTGCAGGGATAAACCACCACAATCATTAACTCAAAACTCTGAGTGATCAGTTATAGTTGAATTTCCAAGTCACATTTGGATAATGACTGCCCAGCAACAACACAGTATCATTTAATGATAAGACAACCTCAGATTGATGCTCAATCCTTCCTGGAAAAATTGAGATAGATGAACGGAGGGCTGCTGACACTTAGAAAGGTTCTTTGCATGCCAGTCTATTTTGATCTCACACTCTGCAATTTGCAATTGTATTGGATTCAAATTACTTGTCTGTTTAATCACTTATTTCTGGAAAGAAATGATTTGCCTTTCATGAGTATAATCAAGGATTATCTAATTATTGACATCATCCATAAGGGTATTTAGGAGTTACTTTATCTTTACCTCTATTATGGGTTGAAAGACTATTCAGCTAACTTTCTAACATTCTTTCTTAAAATCCCTTCTTACTTATTGTCTCTTTTTCAGGAGTTTTGTATGTAATCAGTGATATCCAACTGGATAACTAAATTGAGAGTTTAAAAGACAGACCTATGTTAATGGAACTCTATTCTAGATTATTAGATACCCAAAATGCATATTAAGATATATATGTCTGTCAGTTTATCTACCAACTATCTTCCTACCTGACATTTGTCTTTGAGTGGATCCAGCTATAAATCCAAAAGTCTAGAAAAACTAGGCTTTAGTTTCTAATTTTTGAAATGAATTGATGTACACTGCTCAAAATAAGTATGAAACATTTGTACTCTATATAATGTTTAGTTAGAGAAAATAATGAAAACAAATGTGTATAACTCATTATTTTAAACTTTGTATTTTCTTTTCTTTTTCCTTTTTTTGTACTCATGCCTTTCTTAGTCAACTCAAACTGGTTCATCTTTTGACAAATATTGTTAGTGTAACATTAAACAGTTATTGTGTAATCTAATCACTTGACAGAAAAGAAAAATATAATCCAACCAATTTAAAACTCTAGCTCTAGATAGCTCTAGATAGCTCTAAGAGCTATCTATTGATGGTAGTTCATATAAAAAATACCATTGTGGTTTTATTCTGTGTAAACTTAAAGCACAGCAAAAGCATTGTTAATTTAAAAAGCCACCAGTGGTCTGATCAAGAGGATACTAGCTTTCTACAAACTTATATAGGTATCTAAACAACATTTGCCAGATGATACTGAATTCTGAAATAGGAAATATTTAACTGATGTGCTAAGAGATTTCATATGATCAGTTAGCTGAACCGAAGACATAAGAGTGGTTGGGCTATGGATATTTTGCATTGAAGTATCAATAAACCAAATAAAGACAAAAATAAAGGGAGAAATAAAGACAGATCTTTCTCATTATTAGAGTTACTCAGTACTGAAAATCAGATTCATGCTCATAGTTTTAATCAGAGACTGATTGTCTATGTGCCAAAGAGAGTTTTCCTGTAGAGCTAGAAACTGAGCAACATGAGCTCTCAGAGTCTTTATTCCTTTGCCTTCCTCCCTTTCTTTCTTTTTCCTATTGGAATAATAACATGGTTCTAAATTCAGGGTCAAACTATTTGAATCACAAACATATTAGCAAATACCTTTTCTATCTTGGGTCATTTATAAATCATTGTTTGAGGGCTTTAAGGTTTATTGTATTTCTGATGTTCTTCAGCCATATTAAATGGAGACATAGTGAAACAAACTCTTAGGTCAACTCACAATGAAGAATCACTGAAATAACAGACTTTTAATGCTGGAACTGGCTACTATTCAGCCTTAGATATAGTTGAAATCCTGAATATTCTCTCTGTTTTTCTGTGTGTGTGTGTGTGTGTGTGTGTGTGTGTGTGTGTGTGTGTGTGTGTGTGTGTGCATATATAATTCTTGGTCACCATCTTGTTGTACTTCTGGAGATAAAGGAACCTTTAAGATGTGAAAATGAGTCACCATGGACCCAAATCTCTGTTACTTTGTTCTAAAACAAACTTCTTCTTTTTAAGTTGACTGTCTCAGTGATTTTCTCACAGTAATAGATAGACATTGCTTTTACTACTATTTCTGCAGTAAACTGCTACTCTATTATATTTGTATTTTTTCTTTGAACTATGGTACATATAGTGTGAAAGTTTTTGTCATTAGCCTTAAGTGAACAAATGAGACTTTATTTCTTTCAAGTACAAATATTCAGAAAAAATCCTGCTGAGTTTTATTTTTTTTCCTTCTGGCCATATATTCTGCATACACAATTAAACTTCCTTTAATTAGATTAACTTGTATTTACTTGGGATTGTCAAGGTAATACTGTAATCAAGATCTCTATTACATCTGAATGTGTACTTGTTTAATGTTAATTACTTTTTGCTAAATATAACTAAAATTAGACTCACATCCTAGGAATCCTTACTTAGCAGATCTGGTTTATGTCTCTAAAACTAATGGTAATCAGAGCTTTATAAACAATGCTTCAAATTATTTAAAGAAATGTTGGTATGTCTGACTTTCTTCATGTAATTTCAAGAGTTAGCTAAAATTCTAGAAGGCTACTCCCAGTTTTATGCAAAGAAATCATAGCATTGGCACTGGTTCTCAGATTAGAACATGTAATACATAGCATAAAATCAAGTTATTATTTATAACAAATTATACTGACTTGCCAAAATAAGCTAAACTCTTGGCTATAGAACCCACAGTAGTATTATGTTCATCCTGCATATTTGTAAGTTTCCAAATTCAGACATTTTCAGTTTCTGGCTAGCATCAACTTAATTCAATTGTTAAAAGTGACATTGACAACTACATGAGAAAGAGAATTTTCTTAACCAAAATAAGTAAATTTGGCCAATGTTTCAACTGCAAAATATTGTGCGTCCTTAACTATTGTATAGTGTATTCTACATCAAAAAGAGCTTTTTAAATATTTCACAAAGTTCTAAATATTGTAGAAAATATAAAAGGGCTGGGAAGGTGGCTCAGTGGTAGAGCGCTTGCCTTGCATGCATGAGGCCCTGGGTTCGATTCCTCAGCACCACATAAGCAAAAAGAAAAAAGCCGGGAGTGGTGCTGTGGCTCAAGTGGTAGAGCACTAGCCTTGAGCTGAAGAGCTGAGGGACAGCGCCCAGGCCCAGAGTTCAGACCCCATGACCGGACCCAAAAAAAAAAAAAAAAAGAAAATATAAAAGGGTATAAGAAGACATAGACCCACCCACAGTTGTAAATAAAGATGAACTGGCAGGAGAATAGAAACCTAATGGTTTTGCTACCTAGTTAGACAGTTTTGATGCTTTTAACTGAGTCCAGGGATCATTACAAGTCTGTTTTGTTGCTGGAATTTCTGGAGTTTCACCTGGGTCTGAATTCTGATGCTTCTACTGTATGTGACTTAGGAATGAATTTGCTTTTTTGAGTTCTCAAGTCCTTCTTTCTAGCATGGACAAAATTACAGTTTAAGCCTCAAATTTCTGTTGTGAAGACCAACTGCAATATACATACCATGTGCTTTGCATGAAATATGCTCATAAAGAATAAAGCTTAAGATTATTTAAAGGACAAAAGATATATTTCAGCAAAAGTAACAAGTGAAATCCGTTGTAATGTGTTAAAATTTAGCAGTTTGCATTCAAGGTTGTTGTGTAATGGTTATGTTTAAATTCTACCCAGGCAGAAACATTTCAATACTAGGCCTTTACAACAGCACTAATTACTGGTTTGTGATCTTAGGCAAATGAAAGAGAAGGCAATTTGGGAAATACTGATTGCATATACTGCTCTACATAAAGTGGACTCTGGTTTCATCCAATTGTTTCACAACTTTTGTTATTTTTGTGGTGATATGGAGAAGACAGGATTAGAACAAGCTTGGTTTACATTTTGCGAGTCGTAGACTAGTAACAAAGCTATTGGGATATGTAAATATGAGTTTGAAAATCACTGTGGAGCCTTTGGTAGAATGGACAATTTAGAATGGCTTGATTTGGGATTCTCTCTTCAATATACTAGCGTTCCAATGTCAGATTTGGGACTCTTGCTCCATCATTGCCTCCTATCCACCATTTTCTTCATCATTATAAGGTGAGTGAGAATAACATTTAAAGATGTTCACTCCATATTTGGTATATACTAAATATTCAGTGAATGCTATCAATGGAAATCATATTTAGTTTTGCTTTTATTTCATTTATGTGATGATATAAAGTATATATGTTTCTTTTTGCTGTCATTTTTATTAATCTGGTAACTATAGGAAGTCACAATAGCATTAGATCTACATAGTTATTTTCTTTCTTATCCAGAGCGACTGCCTTCTGTGACTCAGGTATTTATCCTAACTTTATTAATTGTTCAAATGTGTTACATGTTTTTTACTTTCAAAAATGCCTATCTATGGCAACTATGTTTCTGATGTTCCAAGTGAAAAATAACAATGATGTATATCTGCAAACTAATATATGTAACTCCTAATAAATGGTAAGTATGGATCTAAAACACTTTTCATATATCAACCCATTTATCTTCAAACCAGCCAAAATAGTTATTATTTTCATATCCAGATGACAAGTCTCATTGACAAATTTGAGTAGAATTCTTCAGGAGAGAATCCAGGCAAGTCTCAGTCTAGCATCTATGAAATTTCCCTCAGAATAGCATTCACAAAGCAGTTATAAATGGAAGTACACTAGAAATATTTATATTTGCACTAGATCTGACAGAAAAAAACTAAAACAAAAATAGCAACATTATTTAAATGATCAGTTCTATAGGAATAAGTTCTTGGGACTTCCAAACAACCGTTTTGTAAATGAACTCTGGAACATAATGTACTCAGAAAATGTGAAACTATTCTGTGCAAACTACTGAACCGCAAAGCATTAGCATCCTAAGAGTCATGAATAAAGACACACAGGATCTCAGAAGAAGGCATCAATTTGGACCCAGGGTATCAAAGAATGCTGAATGGAGAAGGTGAGCTGAATCTTAATGAATATAAGTGAAATAATGAGGAAGCAAAGGGAAAATAAGCTGAAGGCCTGAAATAAGTTTACTTCAATTTTCCTTCCTCTTGTTTGCTTAACTCTCATCTTACTAGACTTCAATACCACCTTGATTTCTGAGGGTGCTTTGTGTACTTGTTCTCTATGCAGCTGTTTCCTTTTCCTTAGAGTCAGAAGAAATATAAACCCCCAAAGAGGGAAATGGTTACATAGG
The DNA here is from genome assembly GCF_019054845.1 of Dipodomys spectabilis. Taxonomy (NCBI): domain Eukaryota; kingdom Metazoa; phylum Chordata; class Mammalia; order Rodentia; family Heteromyidae; genus Dipodomys; species Dipodomys spectabilis. The sequence goes on from NW_024870775.1 coordinate 21,435,838, forward strand.
ATCTAACCGTCTTTTCTTTAAGCTGATAATTTAAAATGTTATCAACTAAGAATATTTGAGCATGTTCACTTTTAAATTTCATGAACTTTAGTAATAGGGTAGATAAATAAACAGTGATCAAAAGCCATTTGCACGTATTTCATAATTCAGCACATATTGATTACTAGATAACAATATTTGAATGATAAGCCCATAGATGAAATATTTTAGACAAAGAACACAAAAGTTGTTTATCTCAAAGAATTACCTGTTTAAGATTAGGCTCATACTATGAAGCCGCAGTAAGTGAAGGAAAATTTACTTGGCAGAGGATTTTAGCAAAAACTATTATGATAAATGAACTGTTTGTATTAGAGAAAGAATATATACGGTAACAGAGCTGTGTTAATAGCAAAACATTGTGTTACAGAGTAATGAGGACAGAATGCATTTCCATGATAACCTGTTATTGTTTAACAGAGATTAGGGTTTTAAAAATTTGCTAATCTATTTGCTAATCTGTTTTCTCATGTTATTTCCTCATTAACAATAAATAGCTTTGTTGGCTTCTAGAAGAACCAAAATGAAGTATGTAGGCAATATTACTGCCGAGGGCTAACAATTTTCTAGCAGCAGTAGCTAAACTCAATCAACATTTAAATCTATAGGCAGCTGCTGGTGCAATTCAAAACTTTAACCCATTGTTAGATTTTTCTCCATATTCACATCTAATAATACCCATGACTCAGAACTGACATTTCTTTTTGTTTTGTAAAATAAAAATGATCATCTATAGTGAAGAATAAGTCAGCATATTTTAAGAGTAATATTACTTAAAAAGAATATTTGTAAATTCTACTTACCTGTCAGTTCTAGTCACTATTTGTTGTCAGCTACTTATCATTCTTAACATATTAGGAATTAGGGTCCAAATAAAGGAGGACATACCTTATGTTAGCCACTGTGGGACTTGTCAGAAGCAGTTCCTGGCCTCAAATAGTTCAAAACCTAGTTAGAAAGAAAAAAAAAAAAACAATTAAAAGAATTCGAATCCTAAGTTTTAAATTTATCCTCATGACCCATGTGGGTTTTGCATGTTTTCCGAACTGCTTTTCTCCCAACTCAATATCATGCGAAGTAGGTTTCATATTATGAAGAAACTTTTCTTTGACATCTCAACAACTCTAATTTCCAACCAGAGGAATCTTGAGGTTCCAACAACTCTGTTTATTTCCCTATCACCCTGGATCCCAATACATGTGTCATAGACACTGGTTCAATCTATACCAGCTGGTTTTCCTTAACCTCCTACCCTATAACTAGATTGTCTTTTGCAGTTAGATGTGACTTCAATGCAGTGTTTAAGCCATCTAACGCCTGATCTCTCATTTTGTGATCCTGATCCATAGATTCACTCCTTGAGAATTCAATGAGGGATCCAAAGCCTGAAAAGGCACGGTCCTTCCAGATCACCCTCATTGTACTAGCAAGGTCTAGTAAACACTACAGCATTATGTCCATGATAATGCCATCAGATCCATCACCTTATCCTGATGAGGACCATTACTACTGTAGATTTCCATGTAAATGAGAATTAAATTTCTGTTTATTGAGTTATTTAAATGTTGAATGTTGTTTCAACACTTAGCCTGCCCAGGCTGTTATTGTTGGATTGTTTGATCTCTCTATTAGATTGCAATCTATAGTATTCCCAGAGTGGCTGTTTTTTTTTTTTAATCTTGTTCCAGTTTTGATGTGAGCCACACAGGAAATGGCACATAATGACCATCTCACTCTAGTTTTTAATAACTTGCCTTTCTTAGGATATAATATACCATGGAAAATTTCATACCTTTTTTTTAATTCTAAATCCAGTTATTTCTTTGGGAGGAATGCAAGGTTTCCTTTAGCACGGACATCAAAAAATACCTTTTGTTAAATGCCTTAAAGGCAAAATCTGATTTTACTCTGAAGCTCAAAGCCATGAAAACATTGAGACAGTTTGCCAAAACTGTTTGTGGGCTTCCATTATTTGCAGGATTTCTGTGAGGTGCTGAGAGCCCTCCACAGCCTTAGTCACCAGCAAAGGCCTTACAGCTCCTTGCTGCAGCATAGTGATTGGGATTGTCCTTCGAACCTCCGCCAGGGATTTAATGCCAACCGAGAGAAAATGAAAGGTAATTTTCTTTCCTTTTCAAAACAATAACCAATCACAGAACCCAAGACCTTCTGCTCTTCACATATTACAATGAAATAGCTTTTGAAGTTTAGACAAAAATAGAGGCATCTGACAAGCACTATCAAGTCTGACAGTGTACCTTCATGTGTTTATTACTCACACATCTCTCTCCTTCCTGCATTGCCAGGCAAAAGCCTCAGATCCACTCATTCCTTTCAGGCAACCACCTGTTTGTGGCAACTTCCCAAAGTTGTTTTCACCAATCTCACCCACCTGTGTCTTTACTATCATTCCCTTGCTGGTTAAATTGACTATTGTTTGGGAGAACTGAACTCTGAGGTCTTCCTTTTTGTTTAGCCCTATGGAAGTAAGGAGAATATAGAGGGGATGGTCAAGTCTCTTCACTTCTTTTCTAAGGAATGAAGATGAAGCTTTTTATTTGTTGGCCATGAGGCTTGAACTCTGGGCCTGGATGCTGTCCCTCAGCTCTTCAGCTCAAGGCTAGCACTCTATCACTTGAGCCACAGTGACACTTTCAGTCCAGGCTGGCTTTGAACTGCAATCCTCAAATCTGTGTCCTGAGTAGCTAGGATTATAGGTATGAGACACTGGGGCCCAGCTAAGATGAAGCTTTTGAGGCCAGATGTGCAGTGCTTTTACAAAATTACACATGAACATAAGTTTTAACTGACACATGGTAACTATACATGCTTATGGAGTATAGATTGGCATTGTGACACATGCACACCATGCATAATAATTCAAGGTAGTACATTAACGAACTTGGATGCCTTTCCTTTCGATGCATTGGGTACATTAAAAATACATCTAGAACCTGTTTCAAATATTCCGTTAATTTCTGTCAATCACAATTTTCCTAATATACTAAAGAATTTTAGAATTTATTCTTCCTATCCAATTGTAAACTTGTACCCATTAATTTTCTCTCTTGCAGTCCTCTCTTTTTCATATACATTTAATGTGAGGTAGAAACTCTTCATTCTCCATTTTACAACTTAAATTATTACTGATCGAAACCTTTGGGCTAGATTTTATGGTCTCATTCATAAATAACTAATTTATTTGTTAATATATAGTTTACCTTGCTAGAACATTTCGCCCTAGAGTATCAGTTAAATGCACATTGGATCTATTAGTTGAGGTCATTTTTTATTATGAATTTTTATTGTGTTTCAGAGTATAAGCCCAGAGTATAAAAAATAAGCGCTGCTTATTTTTTACTTTTAACTGACACATAATGATCATACACATTTATGAAGTACAATGCAATAATTTATATATGTATACAATGTATAATGTTAAAATTGGAGTAATTATTTCCATCTCCCAAAACATTTATTTTCATGCGTATTGGGAGACTCCAAACTCTTCTAATTCTTCATAAAATATATACTGAATTACTTTAAAATATAGTCACCCTACTGTAGAACACTAGAACTTCCTCCACTATGAAGATATTTCTTATTTGTGATGATTATTCTAGATTGACAGCTTTACAGGATTGAGAAATCCCTAGGATATTAATAAAGCACATCTTTGGAAATGTCTGTGACAGTGTGCTTAAAGAGGATTCTTTCAGGGGAAAATCTTCCTTAAATGTGAGCAACACAATCCCATAAGATGGGGGTCTGGGATGCAGTTATTTACTGGCTTCCTCTCAACTTCATGGCCACCGAGACATGAATAGCCTGCCCAACACACTTGTGCCACCATAGTATACTACCGCAAACACAGGCCCAGGAACACAGAACAAAGCAGCCATAGACCAAACCTCAAAACTGTGAGCCCAAATAAATAAATCTCCCTTAAAGTGCCCCCCAGCTGCTATTTGTCACAAAGATTATAGAAACCAATAACAATTCAGTCTTGCTCTGTTACCCTTTGTACCCTTCCTAATAGTTACTGGCCACTACCCTATTCTCTTCTATGAAATCAATCTTTAAAAAGCTGCCTTTCTTTTCAAAGAGCAAAGATCAAATCATTGTCCTGTTGATCTGAGAGAGGAGGCAACATAAAATCTGGTAGCCAGCAACATAAAAATAGTTTGATCCTACTCAAGTCATGCTTAGAGTTAGGGCCTACTGAGCTGTCCATGAAATGACTCTTAAAAAGTTATAACTTTGTGGGCTGGGAAGGTGGCTCAGTGGTAGAGCGCTTGCCTTGCATGCCTGAGGCCCTGGGTTCAATTCCTCAGCACCACATAAACAAAAAGAAAAAAGCCGGAAGTGGCGCTGTGGCTCAAGTGTAGAGTGCTAGCCTTGAGCTGAAGAGCTGAGGGACAGTTTCCAGGCCCAGAGTTCAGGCCCCATGAAAGACAAAAAAATAAAAAATTAAAAAAGTTACAGCCTTGTATTTTTCCCTTGAGACTGAGAAATAGTATTAATAGAGATCAAGAGAAAATGAAATTTTGTCCAAGGAGACAAATGGCTCATGGAACATGAACATTGTGAAGACAGAATAAAACAATCAGGGAACTGTCTTAATGGTGAGGGTTCTTTCATTATTCTCCGTTTTGTCCATGTTCTGATTGATAACCATAGCCACAGAAACTACAGGACTTAACACTCACAACATTCAAGTGTAGTTCTGTCCATCCAGAGGTAAAAGCTGGTCATATACAGCTTAGAGTTGTCCTATATGTATACATGGAATATTTTGAAGCCCTTATTTCACTTTGGTCATAAACTCAGCTTTCAGGATCTAAGTAATAATGTTTTAAGAAATAGCCTTTCTTTTTATATAGTTGATGTTAGAGGAAAGACAATATAGAAAAAACTGAGTTAATCAGTTAATCAGAGATCTCCTGAGAAGTCATCTTTGGAAAGGCCCTCACAGTTATATCACAGTTATAGATATAGGTTCTTTACCCATATCGAGATTTCAATCCATCTAGTTTGACAATCAAGATTAACTATCACAACTGCTAAGCTTATTCTAAAGCATAAAAAGTTACCTTCTTGAGCCAGGTAGCTCACGCCTGTAATCCTAGCTACTCAGGAGGCTGAGATCTGAGGATCGCGGTTCAAAGCCAGCCTGGGCAGGAAAGTCTGTGAGACTCTTATCTGCAATAAACCACTAGAAAACCGGAAGTGGCACCGTGGCTCAAGCAGTAGAGCACTCACTTTGAGGTGAAGAGGGCAGGGACAGTGCCCAGGCCCACAGTTCAAGCCCCTATTGTTTCTAATGTATTTATGTTTCCACGTGATTTTTTTGTTGCTTTGAATGTCCCTCCCCCACGGTATAACCCCTGTTTTCACTGTATTTGATGTTGGTATAATTTGTGCAGGGGAAGGGAAAAAACAATAGCAAGAAAGGAAAAACCACTTGTGTCCTTATCTTGGGGTTCATTTCATTTAACATCATCTTATTTGACCTTTACTGCTTGTCTCAGACATATACTAGTTATTGCAAATAAGGGAAACCATGGGACCTATGTTTCTTTGGGTCTGGCTTACTTCACTTAACATAATTTTTTCCAAGTCTTTCCCTAACAAATGGGCAATGCCATTCTTTCTGATGGAGACATGGAATTCCATTGTGTATATATCCCACATTTTCTTGATCCATTCATCCACTAAGGGGCATCTGGGTTAGTTGCAATAAACATAGCACTAGCTTTAATATGGTCTTGTTTGTGATCCTTTGGGTAAATGCCCAAAAGTGGGATTGTTGGGTTATAGGGGAGCTCTATGTGGAGTCTTTTGAGGAACCTCCATACCACTTTCCAAATTGGCTGAATAAGTTTACACCCCACCAACAATGCAGTAAGGTTCCCTTCTGGCCACATCCCCTCCAGCATCTGTTGTTATTAGAGATCTTGATTATAACCATTCTAATGGGGTGAGGTGGTATCTCAATGTTGTTTTGATTTGCATTTCTTTTATGTCTAGAGAGGTTGGCCATTCTTATTTCCTCTTCATAGAAGTTTCTCTGTAAATCTTTAGCCCACTTATTTATTGGGCAGTTGTTTCTTTGAGGATTTGTTGTTGGGGGATTTAATTTTTTGAGTTCCAGGTATATTTTAGTTATGAGACCCTTGTCCATTGTAATGCTAGTGAAGATCTTCTCCCAATCCATGGGCTTTCTATTGATCTTGCTAGTTATGTCCTTTGCCATGCAGAAGCTCTGCAATTTCATGCAATCCCATTTGTCCAAACTTCCTTTGATTTGTTGTGTTTCTGGGTCTCTATTAAGAAAATTTCAGCCTGTGCCAAGGAGACCAAGGGTTTCCCCTATTCCATCCTGTAATGTTTTCAGAGTGTCCGCTTTGACTTCCAGGTCTTTGATCTATTTGGAGTTGATTCTGGTGCAGGGTGATATATAAGGATCTAGCTTTAGCTTTCTACAAGTGATTAACCAATTTTGCCAGCACCATTTACTGAAGAGGTTGTCTTTCTTCCATTTTATTTTTTTCAATAAGCTCCCTTATTGAAGATTAGATGTCTATAGGTCTGTAGGTTCATTTCTGGGTTTTCAATTCTATCCCATTGGTCCTAAGGTCCCTCCTTGTGCCAGTACCAAGCTGTTTTGATTACTATGGCTTTGTAGTAGAGTTTGAAATTTGGTATTGATATTCCTCCAGCACTGTTCTTTTTGTTAAGGATTGTTTTTGCTATTCAGGGTCTTTTGTTGTTCCATGTAAATTTTTGTATTGCTTCTTCTATTTTCTTGAAGAATGAGGTTGGAATATTGATAGGTATTGCATTGAATTTGTAGATAGAGTTGGGAAGTATTGCCATTTTCATGAATTGATCCTTCCAATCCAGGAGCATGGTAGCTTTTTCCACTTTCTAAGTTCTGTTTTGATTTCCTTTTTCAAGTTTTTAAAGTTTTCATCATAGAGGTTCTTCACTTTTTTGGTTAATTCCTAGGTATTTTATTTTTTGTGGGGCTATTACGAATGGAGTTGCTTTCCTGATTTTAGCCACGCTCTTCTCATTGTCGGCATCCAGAAAAGCCATTGATTTTTTTTTTTAACCCTGCTACTTTGCCAAAGTTTCAAATCAGCTTGAGTAATTTGGGAGTGGAGTCCATGGGATTCTTTAAATACAAGATCATGTCATCTGCAAAGAGGGTGAGTTTTACTCCATCTTTCCCTATTTGGATCTTTTTTATGTTTGCATCTTGTCTTATTGCTGTAGCTAGGCATTCTAATACTAAATTGAAGAGAAGTGGAGAGAGTGGATATCCTTTAAAGTTATATACTAAAGAAATGTCATTAAAAAGTTGCCTTTTGTTTAGACTAGTTTTTACATAATTTTTTCAGTGTCCTCACATTTCCATAGATTTAAATATTAAGGTAATTCCTAACCTCTTGCATTAGCTTAAACATTAGGGAAGAAAACTGCTAAGAAAAAATAAAATTTGAAGCATGTATCTCACAAAGTTAAGTCCTTATTTTATGCACTGATCTATTTTCCTTCCTTCTTTCCTTCTTTCCTTCCTTCCTTTCTTCCTTCTTTCCCTCCTTCCTTCTTTCTTTTCTTCCTTCCTTCTTTCCTTCCTTCCTTCTCTCTTCTCTCTATTTCCTTACTCTAATTCCACTCTTTGTTCTCTTATATCTTTCTTGTAAAATAGATTGATTTAAAATTTGTTAAAAAGAATAACAATTATTACCTTATCTCTAATGTATCTTAATTATGGAATTCATTTTAATGAGTTTTATTGTAAAAATACTGTACAGAGTAGTTACAGTTACATGAGCAAGGTAATGAGTACATTTCCGATGAAGCTTGGTTGTCTCTTCCTTTGTTTTTCCCCTACCATTCCGTCTCTCCCACTTCCAAAACTACACTACCACACACCACCCCACCCCCACTCCGCCTAAACTGTAAAGTTCATTTTTCAACATAGTATCTTGTACATCTCATTACTACAATGGGTCAACCTGTATCCCTATTTAAACATTTTGTTTTTTCCCTTCCCCTCCCAAATTAGACCAACATCAAATCCAGTGATAACAGGGGTTATAACGTGGGTGAGGAACATACAAAGAAACAAAAAAAAATCACATGGTACATTATAAATATATTAGAAACAATAGCAAGAAAGGAAAAACCATTTGTGTCCTTATCTTGGGGTTCATTTCATTTAACATCATCTTATCTGGCCATGTGCACACAGATTTTGACCTTTTCTACTTGTCCCAACATATACTAGTTATTGCAAATAAGGGAAACCATGGGACCTATGTTTCTTTGGGCCTGGCTTACTTCACTTAATAAAATTTTTGCCAAGAGCTCTCGACATGTATTATAATTACTGGAATATAAGGTTTTATAATGTAATATGGCTAGACATATGAACAAGCAAACCTTTTTGGAAGCCTAAAAATTTTATCCCAAGAAAATTGAAAAGAAATATGGAATTCAAAACTACAATGTGAATATAGAACATCACATATACAATGGATCATTCAAAAACAAACACCAGAGCAACTACTACTCAGGAGAAAAAAATGGGACATTTCTAGCCATAGAAGCCTTATGTTTTCTACCAATTGCAGCTCTATCTTCTCATCAAAGAAAAACATCATCTCAGTCTGTAACATTGTGGTTTACTGCTAACTTGAACATGATATAAATGCAATCATATACGATATGCTATTTTATGTCTGGTGTTTTTCCTTTTTTTGGGGGGTGGGGGTCCCGGCTTGGGGCCTGAACTCTGGGCCTGGGCGCTGTCCCTCAGCTCTTCAGCTCAAGGCTAGCACTCTACCACTTGAGCCACAGCGCCACTTCCGGCTTTTTTCTTTTTGCTTATGTGAGGAATCGAACCCAGGGCCTCATGCATGCAAGGCAAGCGCTGTACCACGAGCCACCTTCCCAGCCCCTAGTGTTTTTCCTTAATAGTATGCTCAGATGTATTCATGTTGAAAGTTGTTAAATATACCATATTTGATGTCTGTAATATATCCATTGGAGCCTTTTCAGATTAGAGCTAATGCTACAAGAAATATCTCTATAGGTATTCCTTGGTATGAATGTTGGATACAGTGATAACCGATATTGCTGAATCATATCTTGCACATAGTTTCAATTGAATGAGTAATGCCAAGTTATGTTCAGTGTGGTTGTAGCACTTATATACTTCGGTAGCATCCATATGTTGTTGTTGCATAACACTTCTGACAATTTACAACATTTGATAGAGGGATTTGCTTTCAAAGAGGAAAAGGAGAGGATAAGGAAAGCTGAGACTAGTAATGGAAATTTTTCTAGTTTAGGATCTAGTTAACTGTAGAAGAGTATCGGCTCTCCTCTGATTAACAAAGATTTAATGTCACAAAGGTTTTTTCCTAGAAGTACGAAGATCCATGACGTAGTAGGGAGAATGATGAAGAGTTTTGTATGCTATGGAGTTATGAGAATATAAATCAACCTGCCTACAGAATTTCAGAGTAAATAATTCGTGTATATGTTTGAATGTTTGTAGTTCTTGTTGTTGTTGTTTTTGTTTTACCAAAAATGAATAAAACTAAAGTTCCTTTATTTGCTTTTATTATTTTTTTTTATCAGTCGTGGGGCTTGAACGCTGGGCCTGGGCGCTGTCCCTCAGCTCTTCAGCTGAAGGAGAGCATTCTACCACTTGAGCCACAGAGCCACCTCCAGTTTTCTGGTGGCTTATTGGAGATAAGAGTCTGCTGGACTTTCCTGCCTGGGCTGGCTTTGTCCCCCAGTCCTCAGATCTCAGCCTCTTGAGTAGCTAAGATTATAGGCGTGAGCTACCAGTACTCAGCTCTAAAGTCCCAGTTATGAGAAATTTTACAACGGACCATAAAAATAAAATTTTGCCAGGAAAAAATTATTTCATATCAGACTATTTTAAACTTTACCATATTATTCCCTTGCGATTAATTTTGAAAAAAAAATGCATCCCAAAAGTGAAAGAAATCTAATTCCACCATTTTCAGGTATGAAGGATTTTCCCATAGTTATTTACAAATGGTTCAGGTAAGTGATTTTTATATGCAAAGTATTATATAATAATCATATAGAAACTGCTTTTGAAAAGATATCCTCTTGAGCCAGGAAAAAAAATCTGGATGAGGTCTTGCACAACATCTAATTAAACCTCATTTCACAGATGAGGAAGTCTGGATATACAGTTGCTCAGTTATTTGATCAGGCTGAGGTAATAGTTGGCTGCACAAACAGAGGCATCCAGTCTTTTTTAAATCTAGAAACTACACATCACAAAATCATTTTAGTAAAGAAAATTGAAACATTTACTTTTTTTGATCTGACCTTTTCTCCCACATATATCAGACCACATTAGAAATAATCAACATCAGCATGTCTTTTTTTCCTTTGGTTTATGTTAGATTTCACCAGATGACTTAATATTTTATAATAACTTATGTTTTGTAATTGCCTATATACTTATCTCTCCACTTACTATACTGAGAAATCAGAAAGTAGGGAATTCCTTTTCCTCTGCTTTTGGTTTTTAGAATTTTGCATAGGCAGCACACATTGTAATATATGGTAAACATTTGAGGAATGCAAGAATGATCAAATTTCAACACACTGATAAAAAAGTGTTCAACATCATTCGTCATTATGAAAACACAAAGCACGGAAGCAGAGATACCTCATTTCAGTTAAAATAACAGTCATCAAAAAGACAAAAAATGAAAAATAACCAAGAGAGAATAACCAGAGAGAATGTGAAGAAGAAATTTATACATTGCTGGTGGATTACAAAATTAGTTCAACTACTGCAGCAAACAGTTTGGAAGTTCAGATGAGCTAGCTAGCTCACTTTTGACTCTATATCCAAAGGCCATCATTTCAGTATAAGAAAAAGACACCTGCATGCTTATGTTTGTTGCTGCACTATTCCCAATGTCTTAGATATGGAATCAAAAGACTCAAGCCCATCAATAGATGAATATAAAAAGGAAATATGTCATACACATATACATATATACATATATGTGTGTGCATGTGTATGTGTGTAAAACAGAATATTATTCATCCATGTAAAGAAGTCCTGTTATTTAGGATCAAATGGATATATTCATACATAATTCCCTACCTTTTAATTTAGGCTGGACATAGTATTTGGATTTTTACCAAAAAAATCCCACAACACTGCTATTATTCACTGTAGTAGGGATATATATTAGTCTAATATGGAAATTAGTAAGGAAGTTTTTCAAAAAAAATTAAACTGATTTACCCATACAACTTCTAGGTACATACTCAAAGGACTAAACCGCTGAGTTAAATGGCAACTCTATTGTACAACTACTTATGGATAATAATAATAATAAAAAGAAGAGGGAAAATCATTTTAGAGATTCATATATATTTATCATGACAGTGTTAACTTTAGCCAAATAACAAAATAAGGTTTGACTTCCATGAATGGATTAATGGACTAAAAAAATGTTTTTACAGCACACTGGAATTTTACTCAATGAACTTTTACTCAGCTACCAAAAAGAGAAAAACATGTCATTTGCCAGAAAACAGATGGAACTGGAAATCATCATGTTAAGTGAAATGTTAAGCTAGTCACACAAAATCAAATTTCCTTTCATTTGCTAGAAGAAACAAAACAAAACAAAATAAGGATGGTCATGAAAGTAAAGTTATCATCACTAGGCAGATAAAAGGACAAGGATAAGGGGGAGTCAAGAGAGGGATAAAAAAGAAAAACAGAGCTGGTGAAAAGTACATTATTTGCATATTATGTAAGTATTATTAAAAACCCTGTATTATGTACAATGTAGTATATGTCAATAAAGGTTAAAAATTAACTGTTGAAAAAATAAGTACTGGGCTGGGAAGGTGGCTCAGTGGTAGAGCGCTTGCCTTGCCTGCATGAAGCCCTGGGTTCGATTCCTCAACACCACATAAGCAAAAACAAAAAAGCCGGAAGTGGCGCTGTGGCTCAAGTGGTAGAGCACTGGCCTTGAGCTGAAGAGCTGAGGGACAGCGCCTAGGCCCAGAGTTCAGGCCCCATGACCGGACCCAAAAAATAAAAAATAAAAATAAATAAAAAATTTTTCTTTATTAAAAAAAAAGGAAAAAATAAGTTCTGCAAAAGTGATGATATATTTCTTATGAAATTAGGTCATAAAACTACTGTGGTTCCCCCTCCCCCCACCACCCAATCTTCCTTCCTTTTTTCCATTTTTTCCCTTGAAGCTTTTGTGTCAAGGGTAAGGCTAACTAATATGTAATAAGAGAAACTATAAAACATAGAAAGAATTAATTTCTCGAGCTTATACCAAGGTATACCAAGATGTAACAACCATAGGACAGAGCTTAGAAGGGCATCTTCTGAGTCAGGAAAACAACCACATTGGAAGTTAATCCATTTGCATTTGATCCACCCCTTTGTAATGACCCCAGTAACAGCTGATTTCTGGATTGCAATCTTGAGAAGTCATACACATAGGTATAGCTAAACAATGAGCTAACAAAAAGTGAGTCCAAGTTGCTAAATTATGATGGGACAATTTGCTAACTCGGCAATAATTAACCAAGACATTTTGTGTTTATCCCTAAGCATACCACACTATTAGGGCAAACCTATTTAATACTATTTCAGAGAGGATTGAAGATATCTGAATCAGAAAGCACTGTAACATAGTTAACTTAATGTATAAACTTCAAAACCACGTAGGAATCAAATTCATTCTTTAGTACTTTGGATCATTTAATTATACAAAAGATATATAGATGTGTATGAAGATGTCTTAGTGCAAATAAGATCCAACATAAAATTATAGAAGCTGACTATTTAGATCTGTTACATTGGTTTGCAGATAACAGAAAACTTGAGACACCAATTTTGGAGACACACTGGATTTTATTAGATCATTTTCAATTGCCCCAATCTATGCTGACTTCTACTTAAATATCTAACCTGATTCTAACACTGCTTCTGAAAAACTTATCAAAATATGATCAAAGGAGTGGGTGACAGTGTGGGACTGAGACTTTGAGACTATTCCAAATCATCTGAATCTAAAAATGAGGCCATGACTCTTTCACAATAGTTGTTCAATACCAAGAATCCAGGGCAGTTTCTGCTCAGTAAATCAGAGTTCATGTTAAAATTTATATAGCAATGATGAAAAGCTGCCAAGATAAAAAAAAATAGAGTGTTTGGGATTATAGAAAAAGGGAATGCAATTCTCACATGAAAAAACAAACTCAGGAACTGAAAAATCTTTGTTACTAGAGCTGTTGATACAATACAGAAAGGCTTCAACCTCTAAAGAGAGACCCTGCTTAAATGTTAGGCTATTAAAGAAGAGAAGGCAGGCATCTTAGTTATTAAAAGGTTTTTCATAGGTGAGTACAATTGTTTTCATGTGTTTGAAGTCAAAGTCGTGGTATTCATCCCACCAGGAATTCCTATTGAATACTTCATTTTCTGCAGAAGCCACAATACAACATTTCCTTTTATCCTTGTTTCTTGCTACAAAATAGCCTGTCTCAGGGGGCTTTGATTAAGATGATGAGACAAATAAAACAAAAAAGAGAGTCCATTAAATGTCCGCCTGAAACCAGAGCTGCACAACTTAATAAGAAAGACTGCTCAAAACCAATAATGAAATAATCACCCTCCTTCCACCACTGATAAGAAAATGAAAGCGAGATGTAGATTTGGTGAAACTAATTTATACTAGCGGAAGGAAGAAGGGAAAAAGAGCAACTACAGAAAAATCAACTGTTAATAAATATTGGAGATGGCAGAAAAGTCACAAGATAAGCACTGCATATGTTTCTCCAGTGAGAAAATGGCAATCATTTCTCAGAGAAGAGACACTGATAAGGCCCCCTCCTCCCCAGCATGCAATCATTTTGCATTTTATATTATTTGAAAAGAGCTTGATTATTTTCCTTTGAATGAAACCAGATTGATTCACATTTACCTGTCAACAGAATGTTCCTTTCCCCTGTTTTGCCTGTCTATTTAAAGGCATATGACCTGACTATAAAATTCTATATAAAAACCTTTAGTTGGATGTAAATAAATAATGATGTGACCAGATTGTGTTTGAATTTTTTTGGTGCCAAATTATGCCAAATTAAAATCTACGGCCTGATAAATATGACTGATACCTTCAGTAATGGACAAGGGTCATGCCACTTTATTCAAGGTCAAATAAAACCTTTAAAAATCGTATGGATAGGGAAAAGCTGCTCACAGCAATGGTAGTTATGCAACATGAAGCCTCATGTACAGGGAGAAATCAAAATATGTGGTCACTTTTGGTTTTGTAAACTTGCCTGAATATTTAAATATTTTTATACCAAGTAGATACAGAGAAGAATAGTGCAGACAAAGAAGTGAGCAGATCCAGTTAATTCACATGGGTTTCATTTACCATAATGAAGTAAGACACTGGACCCAGGGTCATGGACAGAAAGAAGTTCAAAAAGTAGTTGCATAGCATTCCTCAATATTACATTATATTGTTTATAACTGAACAGAGATAGTTAATAAATCACATTCTCTCAGACAATGTGCACCAAATTGCACAGTATCAAATTTTATAACACTGAAATTTCTCAAGATTTAGGTAGGACTAACATTTAGAAAGGATCTTCATCTAGATGTCATGCAATGAAAGAACAAAGGAAGGTTATCAGGAATTTTTGCCTTGATACAAGGGAGAAAAATTTGCATTTAGGTTGATATTTTTAGTTATAAGGTATTTTATACATTCATCTTGTTTGCCTTATATCTGGCTGAGTGTTGTTATTTCAATTTCAAGTAGTTCTGTGGCTTTGCATTCCTTCAGTTTTCCATTGTTTCCCCTGGGAGTTATTTATTTATTTATTTTTTGGTTATAAACACACACACATAATTAACTAGGTTGAAAACATTCACCATGAAATTAAAGCAAACATAAAATATAAATTTTGTTAATTCTTCTTTTCCGATGTGCCAGTTAAAACTTTCACTGGGAATTAACTTTCATGTTGGCAGTTTGAGGAAGTTTAATACGATTCTTCTCCATGAATTTCTTTCATGTCTCAGTTTTCAATGGCTAACATTTCACATTCCCATGCAAAAAGATCACTGAAGGACATTAGCATGGATTCAGACACATGGAGTTAGCTTCAACTTGCTCTCAAATTCCCCCATGTCCTAAAACAAAATGAACTGGAGAGAATATTAGGAATCTGTTAGGTTAAGAGAGTCCACAATTAGTAGACCCTTCGATGACTGAATATAGTATCTTCAAATAAGTGAGAGCTTGGTATAGAACTTGATTGCTTCCTATATCTGTTTTCTTATAGGAGATCAAGCTTCTGGCTTCTAGATTCATCATGGCATGGATAATTTTCTTTTAAAAATACAATATCTCATTCACGGTGGTATATTGTGACTAGGCGCTAATAATTTATAGGCAGTGGCTCTAGTGTGGTCAACCAGGCTCTAGTTTTGAAGAGAAAGAAGGGGTATCTCTTCTTTGTAGATAAAATAACTTGATGGTTTAAGAAAGGCTCTGCTTGCTGCATTAAACATTACTGCTAGGACAGGTATTGAATTTGAACCATGGAACATGTACACACACACTTATTTAGTATGCTAGCATAACATTTTATTTTGAGAAATAACCACTGGTTACCTTAAATAAAATCATTGTGGTGATTTCTATCTTGGGTACCTCTGGTGCACATCTGGATTGCTATTTAGAAAACATGGAGGCTATGAAATTTAAACACTGTTGAATTCACCTATGGTGTTTTGCAGATATTAGACATTAATGAGAGAGATAAATATAATTTCAGATCAAAATATGAATGGCAAGAATTGATAAACTGCTATACAGAACATCCAGGTCACTTTAAGTCTACAGCAAGTTTTGTTTATCCTCACATTATATTGTTTGTAAATATAAAAATTAACAGGTTAGTGCTTTAAAAAAAAGTAAGAAAGTACTCATATGCCTCCATCAGAAAGAATGACATTGCCCTATTTGTTAGGAAATGGAAAAACTTGGAAAAAATTATATTAAGGCAAATTGGCCAGCCCCAAAGAAACATAGGTCCCATAGTTTCCTTTGTTTGCAACGACTAGTACATGTCTAGAACAAGCTGAGAAGGTCAAAGGCTATGTACATATGACCATATAAGATGATGTTAAGCAAAATGTACTCCAAGACAGGGACACAAGTATTTTTTTTCTTCCTTGCTATTGTTTTTAATTTATTTTTAATGCACTATGTGATTCTTTTGTTTTTCTTGTATGATCTTCCCCCATGGTATAACCCCTGTTTTCACTGTATTTGATTCCAGTGTTCTGCATTTTGTATATACATTTTTGTAATTTGGGGAAGGGAAGGGATATAGCAGAACGCTTAAATGGGGATACAGGTTGACCCATTGTGATGATTAGATGTATAGGACACTACGTTGAAAAGGAACTTTACAATGTCGGGGGAGGGGGGAGGGAGGAGTTGGGGTGGTGGAAGGGAAGGGATGGTAGGGGAAAAACAAAGGAGGAAGAAACAATGCTCGATAAGAAATGTACTCATTACCTTACTCATGTAACTGTAACCCCTCTATACAGTATTTTTACTATATATCTATATCTATAGATATAGATATATAGAAAGTACCCAAGCTGTAGTCATAGGAGTTCAAACTACAAGAATCAACTAACTTCCTTACTTCCTTCCTTCCCTTCTTTCCTTCCCTTCCTTCCTTCCTTCCTTCTTTCTTTCTTTCCTTCCCATCCTTCCTTCCTTCCCTTCCTCCTTCATCCCCTCTTTCTTTCTTTCTTTTCTTTCTTTCTTTCTTTCTTTCTTTCTTTCTTTCTTTCTTTCTTTCTTTCTTTCTTTCTTTCTTCTTTTTTCTTTCTTTCTTTCTTTCTTTCTTTTCTTTCTTTCTTTCTTTTCTTTCTTTCTTTCATCTCCTGAGGCTTGAACTCTGGGCCTCAGTGCTCTCCTTGGGTTCCTTTTGCTAAAGGCTAGCACTCCAGCACTTGAGCCACAGCACCACTTCTGTTTTTTTCTGTGATTTTGGAGAGAAGAGTCTCATGGGGTTTTCTGCCAGGTCTGGCTTCAAACCATATCTCAGCCTCTTGAGTAGCTAGGATTACAGGTGTAATCTACCAGCACCCAGATCAACTTCTTAACACTCAACTTGTTTTTATAAATATTTTTAAGTTAAAATTGAAAATGATGTTCATAAAATTATAAACATTTTATAAAATCTCAAATATTAATAAGAAGTATGAATCTGCTGTGATCTTTGGACTGAACATGGAAATTTTTCGTTCTGATTCCAGCTCTCCTAGCAGTGTGGTCTAGTGAATCTTTCAAACTTCATTTCTGATTGTACACCGGCAATACCTATTTACCTAAGTAGGATTGTTATCAGTCCATATGTGTCCAAAGAATATGATTGTAAAGAGACAGGATAATAAAGTTATTGTTGAGGCATAGTTTGTGAGCAAAGAAACACGTTGTATTTATTCCTTCTGGCAGGTATTTTGTGACCATGAGGTACCAATTACAAAAAAAAGTAGCAACAGGAATAGGTATAGAGACTGCACGAATCATAAAAAATATTGAGCAGAACCTTAAGGCACTATAGTGCAAATCTTCCTGGGTTCTGGACTTTTTACTATGAAAAACCAAACATAGTTCTACCGATCCAGTTTGAATAGGACCCATTTAACTTACAGTGTCTTTTTACATTTCCAAAATGAGCTTTTCTCTTTCTCTGATTCATGCATGCATTAAATCTCTACAAGTAAAGATAGTTTATGGTTGTTGGCTTTATGTGTGGGCAAAGCACTGCATTGACATCTTATGTGACTGTTCCTAGTTAAAGCTATAACACTCTTACTTTAAAGATGAGAGAACCAAGGCCCAGAGAATGAAGGGATTTGTCTAAAAGCAACACAGGTCTCTAACAAAGACTGTCTGGTTGAAGATTGCATGAATTTTTTCATTATACCATTCAACAAAGCAATTGCAACTCTTTATGGATGATTCCCTGGTTGGCAGAGACGTGCACAAAATGGATTCTTTTAAAGGTACCAAGAAATGCCCAGGATAATCACCAATGCTTCTGCAGGGAACAAAACACTGGCTGGATGGTGGGGGCATTTCCTTTCTCCTCCTAACCAAAAACTGCAACAAAGTCTCTGAACAAATAAATTATTAAAGCTTACATAAGGAGTCATTGATTCCATACCCCCATGTGGCTTTCCTCTCTATTGTAGAAATCTTTTCCTAATTCAAAAGAAGTCATTATTAAAAAGCTAATCTCTTTGCATGTGAAGAATGGTGTGTGCTGCAAATGTCTCAAATTGTGTTCTAAACACAGTCTCACTGAAGGGTTAGAATAGTGGGACTATTATCAAGTCATAAGGGAAAAGAATAGACACCTCGGAATAAATACAAGAGAATTCTTATCATGAAAAGTGGCTTATTTGACTACAAACAGTGACATCTTCAGAAAAGCATTCTTCTCTGTTTTGTAAACAACATATAAAATTGCCAGATTCTACCACACACATGTCAAGAAGAAGAAAGAAACTAAAATAAATGTTGAAAGCAGTCTGCATTAAGAAGCAGAACTGACTGAAGTGAAAGGAGACAGGAAGATAGGAAATACAAATGTGTGTTTGCATTTTTGTCAGCAAGGTCTTTCTTATTTGGCCCAAGGTGAAGAGAACTGTTTAGATGACATATGTTTGGTAAAAGTGGCTGTACCAAATTTTAACATCATGAAGCCTGGAAATCACACTTTATTTTGATCAGTCTTTTTAACATTGTATATATTATTTATTATATCTTTACTAGGATAGAAAAACTCATGTTGAATAAAACGATATTGTACACTTTGAACTTTTTTTTTGGGTCTGGTCGTGGGGCCTGGGCACTGTCCCTCAGCTCTTCAGCTCAAGGCTAGCACTCTACCACTTGAGCCACTTCCGGCTTTTTTCTTATGTGGTGCTGAGGAATCGAACCCAGGGCCTTGAGTATGCAAGGTAAGTGCTATACCACTGAGCCACCATCTCAGCCCCTGTGAACTTTTTTTATATGAAAACATTGATTTCTACCCTAGAATTATGCTTGGAGCCAAACATCAAACTCCTCTAAGTGACTTATGTTGTAAATATCTTTTGGGTAAAAAGTATTAAAAATGTTTCATAACATATATTATATATAATTAATGTGGTGCATTTAAAAGGTAAAAAATAAGGTAACAAGCATAAAAGATTATAAAATTGTTCTTATTAATCTAATATAAATTGGTAGTTTAATACAGGGACTAATAGCTGATGCCTGTCATTGTAGCTGCTTGGGAGGCTGAGAGCTGAGGATCATGATTCAAATTCAGTTTGAGCAGGAAAGGACCGAAAAATTCTTATCTCCAAGGAATCATCAATAAGCTAGATGCAGAGTTGTAACTCAAATGGTACAAGACCAACCTTGAGCAGTACAGTCAAGCAACAATTCTGGGGGTAAAAAAATGAATGAAAAGACAGGGACTACTTCTTCCCGCCGGTGGCATCAGGGAGCCCCTGGCCTGGGCCATGGAGGGGGCCTGCCCCACCGGTGTCACCACCCTGGGCTACCAGCCGGCCTGCCCCACGCGGGAGGCCTGTGTCTACAGCAGCTGCGAGGAAAATATTTGGAAGCTCTGTGAATACATCAAAACCCATACACAATGTCCTTTAGAAGAGTGCTATGGTGTCTTCATATCAAATGAGAAGAAGATGATTCCTCTCTGGAAACAGCAAGCAAGACCTGGGGATGGACCTGTGATCTGGGATTACCACGTTGTTTTGCTTCACACACCAAGTGGAAGACAGAGCTTCATTTATGATCTCGACACTGCTTTGCCATTTCCCTGCCCATTTCATACTTATGTAGAAGATGCTCTTAAGTCTGATGATGACATTCACCCACAGTTTAGGAGGACATTTAGAGTGATGCGTGCAGATTCTTACCTGAAGAACGTTGCTTCTGACCGCTCTCACATGAAAGACTCCAGCGGGAACTGGAGGGAGCCTCCTCCACCCTATCCCTGCATTGAAACTGAAGACTCCAAAATGAACCTGGACGATTTCATCAGTATGGCTCCTGATATGGGATGGGGAGCTGTCTATACACTATCAGAATTTGTACATCGGTTTAGCAGTAGAAACTGCTAACCTTGACATCAGGACATGGAACTTCGGAGAAATCCTATGAGGAGCTATCCTTTCATTTAGGACAGCAGACGTGGAACAGTAGGCTTGGAGTTAAGCTTTTCTCTTTTAGTTCAGTTGAGTGGAAATACGACTGAATATAAATATAAATGAAGGAAATGAACCTTTTCTTTGGGACTGGGGATCTACTACTGAGTTATCCCTAGCCAAAAAAAAAGGCCTTAAGTTCAGTTCTTATAATGATGCCTTAAGTATTTATTTTTGTGATCCAGATTATAAAAACAAACAAATCAAAAAAATACACACACACAAACTCTCCTTTTGATAATATCAAGTTAGAGTATATAATTGTTAAAACATTCCTGTGGCTCATTTGTCATGTTAGAATGTTATGGTCTTATTAAATAGAAGTGTGGACTTGGAGTTGGAGCCTTTTGTCTTTTCTGGATGCTTCCTGTATTTTTTGCTACACTGAAAGCAATTCTTGGGTAGGGCTGTGAATGGTGGCTCTGTGATTCTCCAATGCCTGTAAGAGATGCCCATAAAATGTTTCTAGAGACAGCACAGCTGCTTGGAAAGGGGCAGTATTGTCTGCTGAATCTGCAGTAAGTATTGGTCATTTTGGACTATCATGGTAAAAAAAAAAAAAAAAAAGTTTGCAGTTCTCTTGGGCTAAGTGTTATTTGACCTATTTATATATGGTTTTAAATAAAAATTCCTTAAAATTAAAAAAAAGACAGGGACTAATTTTTGAGGTTATAATCATAAGACAATCATTAAATAATTTTAATGATGGGATCGGAATGTTTGCTCTGAATTAACGCTAAGACCATAGAGCTAGAAGTTATGGAGTATAACAAAAGGGCTTTAGAGAGAGGACAATGACCTTTATTTCCAGGAGTTTCTTGACTACAAAACACTAATATTTATAATAAGAAACAGAGCATGGTCAGGATTTTGAGAAAGACCAAACGTTTTGACATCTATTGTATGAAATGCTCACTTTCAAATGGGAGATCTGAAAGGCTTCGTGGAAGCAAGGTCACAAAGGTGGATCTGCAGTGGTGTGTTAGAGTGCTCATGCAGGGGTAGAAAACGTGATTGAGAAGATTGGGTTTGGAAACCCTAGGCAGTTTGTCAACACTAGCAATGGAAATTGGTAGCATCTCTTCATTCTGCTTGACGTGCTGTCTACTACAACACAAATCTTGTTGTCAGATCTAATGCTGCCTTATTTTTCATAGTTGATGGTTTATGTAAAATGGTTACAAGTTAACTACGTTCTCCCGTTAATATCCTTATACATTTATGTATTTTTTCCATTTCCTTTCTGAGATCTTCTGATTGAGTGGAAGACTTCAAAAGCTGTCCCAGAGTTGTTTTAGTTTGGGTGGCAGGGGGTGGGGATCTTCTCCTAATGTTTGGCAAAGTTAAAAAGTTCAAAATGCTCCCAAAGCAAACTGTTACCAGTTATTAGATTTAGTTTGAGGCGGCCATGTGAGCACTTGTGCCTGTCTCCTAATTTTTATCAGGAGGGAACGGGGAAAGGGGAGTCATGGTACATCATGACAACTGTTCCCTGCAGCGATGCTTTATCAGTGTGAGGGAGATTTGTGTTAAGAAAGTCTAATGTTAGCATAGGATGCTCTCGATGGCTACACTAATCGTTCTTGAAAGGACTGTGCCCAGCTAACACAGAGCATACCTGCATGCAGTGCAGACTTCACTGAAGCTTGGATCCCTTTCCACGTCTACTTGTGTAATCGTCCTTTCCTAACCATTGTTTCATCCATCCCTTCAGCTATCTTTCAGATCACCGTTTCCTTCCAGTTCCTGGATGGGCTCTTGTATTCCCTCCCAGATCCACATGGATAGTCCTGATGAGTCTCCTCCCTCCAGTCTTTTCTACTTCTAACCTCCAGGCATCTCTTCCCACAAGTCTTATTTTCCATCTCAGTTTTGAGACAATAATAATGATGATGACTGATTTATAGAGCACATACCATGTGCAAGGAAATGTCTGAGTGGACACTTTCAGCTATTAAGTTCTGAAAAATTTAATTAGAATTTTCCCCTTTCATCTGAAACTCAGAGGGCAGTTCATGCTGGCAAGCTCACACAGCTGACACAGGGTGAAAGGAATTTGATAGCATTCAAAGTAAAACCTGTCCCATTGAAACCCATGCTCTTTTCATTATACTTTATGGTATACCAATGGTCTGTTTTCCACTTAATCTATTCATCCTCCCAAATCACAAAATTCAGAATTGCTTCTTCCTCTTCATCTTGAAATCATAAACTCAGCCTCCCACATTTAAATTTACTTCTCTTCCAATCCCCTGGCTACAGCTGGGCTTCTTACTACCTTTAAATGGGAAGCTACCGAAGAATTGCTACCATTTCTTTTCTTCCCAGATTTTGTTACTTTTAATCCATACTTTCCATTTCAGCCACAGTAGTAAAGAACTCAAACTGTATTACAGATCACTTAAATTTTCTTCTTTACTTTTTTTTTTTTTTATTTCAGCTGTAGCACGCAGGCTGTTGATTCAAACAATACATACCATATAATGAAGGTATTTGGAAATATTGAACTTTTTATCTGGGAAAAAGGACTATGTCCTAGATTTAATTGGACAGTTTAATCTGAAAGCAGAGCATAAGAAGGGTTGCAGGGAGAAAAATATAGCAACAGGGGCTGGCTTCTTGATTCCCTGTATTCTTAGTACTTAAAGTTTGCATAAAGAAAAGGACGATCTGTCTCTGATTTGGAGGATCAGACTAAATTGGGAACACTGAGAATTTTTCCCAGGATGATCCAGTACCTTGCCTTTCTGGGTCAACTCAGATTAATGCTCATTGCATTACGAATAAAATTAATGCTGGATACTGGGGAACAGATGTGAGTTCATCACATGAGTTCAAGAATGGGAACTTCTGATATGTAATCCAGCCTGATACCCTCTTTAGCTTTGGGGAATTGAGTTGATAAATCTGCTTTGCAGAAATGTGGTTGGAAAATATGCACCGTCCTTGTTTCATTAGTTAATACATTGGATATTTTCAGTGACCACATTTTTTTTTTCACTGCAAACATAGATCTTTACATAGTTATTGGATATTTTCCTCCCTCTTTGGGATTCTTTTAATCATTGTCATCAAGTCAAGTTCATGAATTAATTAGTGATATGATTTTACTATTAAGAAGACCAAGCCAGCCATTTTAGACAAAGCCTAGGCTCCTTAAAAGCATTTCTAGCCTCTAGGAATTTCTGGACTATCAAGTTCTATGGTAATATTCACAAGCTCCTTGCTTCCAACTTTTGTGGGTAAACTGCATTTTTTTTGGCTCAGTCTCTAGATTCACAGATGAGTTATTTGGATTGTACATGCTTAAGTAAGATAATTAAAAATAAACAATAAACTAATCAATTAGAAGTATATTTTACATTGGTAGAATTGTTTAATGCAATTAGAAAAATCAATGATTATTCTACTCTTGTAGTAAAATATAGTAAAAATGGAATTTACAGAAATGACCAGGAAACTGTGCACATACACATACACGTATACACACATGCACACAATGTTGTTTTTGTTGTTGTTGTTGTTGGTTGTGGGACCTGAACTCTGGGACTGGATGCTGTTCTTCAGCTCTTCAGTTCAAGGCTATCACTGTACCACTTGAGCCACAGAGCCACTTCCAGCTTTTTCTGCTTATGTGGGGCTGAGGAATCTAACCCATGGCCTCATGGATGCGAGGCAAGCACTATACCACTGAGCTACCTTCCCAGCCTGCGTACAATGTTTTATATCATAATTCTCAAAAACAATATACAGAACTAACGATTACAGAGATTTTTGAAATTTTGAAATTTTGAAATAACAGTTTTCTTGGAAGAGCTGTAATATATCTGTGGCATTTAAGAAGTGGTGAAGTATGTGGCTAATGGGAAATTCAAATTAATTCAGAGTAGTTTTGCAGATCTCTAGGGGTGGTAATTTAGTCTAATGGGAACTTAATAACTCATATTAAACACATTGCTAATCTGATGCTTTGCTTACAGTAAATTAGAACCAGTAGGATTATAAATCACTTACCAAAGAAAAGAGAATATTTTGAATTACATTTGAATCGTATATTAACTAAGAAGGAACAGGAAGGAAGAATTCTTGTTACTTCTAAATAAATTCCAATCATGTTGGAACATTAAATAAACACTAGGGCATGACTATGGTTATCAAATTCTACATACGTAGTAAAGTATGGTTCATGATTCAGACTCTGAAGAACTACAAAAGTAATAGTAAAAAGAAGATTATAAAATGGCTTTAGAATTCATGTTCTTCATAAACACTGTTCCACAGAAACTCAAAGAATCATTAAGAGATTCTTCTTAATGATACTGAAGTTTTCCTAAGTCCCAAGCATGGATTTTTATACCTTTTATGTTGCCTTTAGCTTTTAGCATCATACTTGTTTACAGATGTTTCTGTCAGTTCTAATTACCAAGAGAAAAGCATATAACTACATAGACATCTACTCTTTTGCTCTTTTCCTCACTTATTAAAGAATCTGGAGTGCCTCCTATGTGCCAGACAGAGATTTCATAGAAACTTGCATAAGGAGTGGGATAATCAAGCTCCACAACTTCATGCTACTCTCTTGTTGGTGGCAGGAGTAGGCAGCAAGCAATCAACACACTAATACGTCATTTTGTTTTATCACAAATACCTGAATACAAAGGCATGGAAAGAGGCAGTTAGCAAATGATGTGGAAGCTAAAATTCCAAACATTATTGTATTATATTAGGCTTTGAGAGAAAGCCTCCATGATGCAATGGCATAAATGATGAACAGAAAGTGGAAAAAAATGAGAGGAGCCATGAAGATAGTCTAGAGAAGATCATTTCAAATATCAAGACCAACAAACTTGCAGCCTTGGGTCTACAAACAAGACAACTTTGCTGAAAGAGTAAAGTTACCAGTGTTGTTGGAGCTCAGTGAACACTGGGGAAAGAAGTAGAGTTGTATAGAGTGTTGAGATACGATATAGAGTTCACCAACCTTTCAAAAGATGAAAGATTTTTATAATAATGGAGTATCAGAAGATTGTGGACATAATATCCACAATATCTTGACATAATGTGTGTGTGTGTGTGTGTTTGTGTATGCAGGTCCTGGGATTTGAACTCTGCTTGGAGGCTGTCCCTGAGCTTTTTTGCTCAAAGCTAGCACTCTACCACTTGAGCCACAGAGGCTCCACTTCCTGCTTTTTGGTTGTTAATTAGAGGTAAGAGTCTCAAACTTTCCTTCCCAGGCTGGCTTCAAACCATGATCCTCAGACCTCAGCTTCCTGAGTAGCTAGGATTACAGGTGTGACTCTTAAAAGACACATTGG
This sequence comes from Dipodomys spectabilis, assembly GCF_019054845.1. NCBI lineage: Eukaryota > Metazoa > Chordata > Mammalia > Rodentia > Heteromyidae > Dipodomys > Dipodomys spectabilis. The sequence goes on from NW_024870775.1 coordinate 21,461,566, forward strand.
CTAGTAGAGTGAAACTTGGGAGATAGAAGAGAGAAGAGACCAGCCTAGGAGGCTCCAATAATAATCCAGTGAGAGATGATAATAGTTCAAGTCAGAGGTGAAGGGGTGATTTTGTAAAGAGCAGTAAAATTCAGGATTCATTTTGAAAGTGGAAACATTAAGAATTGCTGATGGAGGAAGTGAGGAAACCAAAGAGAAAAAAAGTCAGTCTTACTCAAGCTTTTGTGTGTAAAAAGCCTAGAGTAATAGAAATGCTGTTACTGAGTTGAAAACTGAAAATGAGTCGAATAGTAAGAGTAAAATAGGAAGATGTAAATGGCCCAGGTAGAAGTAGTGTATTCAAGAATTGGACAGCCTATGTTTAGGAAGCAGACATCCTTCACATGTAGCCTGTCTAACTTACACCAAAGAGGTCTTTTTATTACCATACAGGAGAGTAAGTAATCTGTCTACACCAGAGGGGCAAAACTTTTCAAAGCAATTCATAATCTTGAAATGATAGATAGGAACTGAGAGCCAAAATGCAAACAAATACAGGGAGCCACCAAGAATTTTACCCTAGATGAGTATGAATGAAATATGTCCTTTTTTTGAACATTAAACATAAACAGGTACTTCTTAAATATCCAAGGTGAATTGCCTCCATGTATAGAAATGAAAATAAGTGTATTTTTTAGACTTTCCTTTGAAATTTGACTTATTCATTCCAAAGGTATTTGGGGCATGGAACATTCCTCAATTTTCTTAACAATCTATTCACTTTAATGCTATTTTAATTTTTTATTACTCATTTTTATTGTGAAAATACCATACAGAGGGGTTACAATTACATGAGCAAGGTAATGAGTACATTTCTTATCAAGCATTGTTGCCTCCTCCTTTGTTTCCCCTTCCCATCCCTGCCCTCCCATTTCCTCCCTTCCCCCCTGCTATTTTAATTTTATACTTTTATTTTCTTGCTTCCAACAAGTGACATAGTTCTCAAATATTACTAATTAGGAGTTCCACTTAGGCTCTTGGCTGCCTTTTTTTGGATAGTATTTAAAATATCTCTTCCCATTTTCTGGTTGAGAACTCTTACAAAATAATTTTGGATATTATTTTTCATGAATTTACTTATTTATTATTTACAGATGCTTTGCCATGTGTTGGAGGACTTGATTGTTCTTTTTGAGGGGAAGCATTTTTAGATTTGGTATATTTTCTTAAATCATTAATTTTTCTGTGGCCAGCAAACAAGGCAAGTACTGCTTTTGTTTTGTGACCCTACTACTTTTGCTTTCTAGAACACATTTATCTTTAGTTTCAATATGCACAGGTGGTTAACTTTGTTTCCTTTACTTTTCTGTGTAGTAGAGCCAGGCCTTTTTTTGTCGTTTCTCATAGGATCTACTTCTGTACTTCTTAATTATGATCATTTTATTTTTTCCAAAGCTTCAATTCAGTTTTCTTCCTTCCTTTTTTAAGTGTGGCTCCATTGTAGTGGAACCTTAAAGCAGTATAGTTCCTGGTTCTTGTAAATATAAAATAATAAACCCACAAATGTGTATGATTTTGTTTGAGTGAATTCTAGTGCTGTTTGACATAATCATATATTTCCTTTTCCCTGTTTTTCCTATCGATTTTTAAATGTCTGTATTACTTGGTATTAAGCCGCATAAACTCTGAAGTTCAGCTAGGTCCATACAGCTCTAGCTTTGTTACTTTAGCTCTGAGATCTCAGCTGTATCACTTGACTTTTTAAAAAGCTGTTTCCATATTTTAGAGTTCATTTTGATTAGTGTCATCTTATATGGTCATATATACATAGCTATTGAGCTACTGTGATCCACTCCTAGGATTATCCTAGACATATTTTAATTATTACAAACAAGAGGGTTTTTTTCATTTTTTTGTTTGTGTTTTTTCAATGTACCATGTGAAGTTATTTCTTTTGTCTTTCATTTTTCCCTCCTTTGGTTTATCCCCTATTGTCACTGTTTTTTATTTTGGTACACTGTCTTGTATATACATTTATCTGATTTGGGGAAGGTAGGAGAATAACAATATGATGAGACAAAGGACAAAGTGGGAACCAATGCAACAGTCATACTCATAAGACATTATGTTGGAAATGAACTTTACAATTTCGCGGGGAGGGTAATCGGGAAGACGGAAAGTGGGAGATAACAAGGGAGAGGGTAACAATGTTCGCCAATAATAAAGGTGGATTCATCCTGACAAAAGGATAAGTATTTTACTGTTTTGAAGTAACACAGACAATAAACAGTTCTGAGAACTATGAGGATATGTGGGCTGTAATGACATTGATAACTAGTCATTGGTGAGTTGGTTTGTAGCAATGAATGTGCACATAGTTTAAAATTTCCTATTAAAACGTGTGTAGAAGAGAAGAATGCAAAGTTAATTGCTGTCATAAAGCTAAGGAAAACAATAGTAACCTTGCTAATGCAAATCTCCTGCCCTTCCATACATAGGCTTCTTTGTGTGGTTTTCCCCTAGGTTGAAGCACTTATTTTATTGCTAGCTTATGGTCTCTTTCAGCCATGCTACACATTCCATACTGTTTGTTACCTCATGGGTTAGCCTGTCTGTTTATAATTTGTGATTATAATGTTATTGATGGCATTTCCATGCAAAAATACTTGGTCCATGCCAACTGAGCAGGAACACAAATTAACTTATTTAACAGTTGGCTTATTCCATTTAAGAACTACCCTAATAAGTGAACATTGATGGCTTAATGCCCATAATCCTGGCTACTCAGGAGGCTGAGATATGAGGAAGGCAATGTGAATCCAGCCCGGGCAAACAAATCCTAAAGACTCTTACTTCCAATTAACCAGTAGAGAATTGTAACTAGAGGCATGGCTCAAGTTGTAGAGTAAGAGCCATGAGTGAAAAGGCTGAGTGAAGATGTGAGGTCCTGAGTTTAAGCCCTGCATATTGGCATAAGCACATAAAACTACTACAGAATGAACAGAAAAAAAAAAGTATTAAAAGGAGCAAGAAATTTGATATGTTGAGACAGAAATACTTTGTGGAGATAGCCAGAGTTTCTCACAGATTTAATGAGTGACTTGAAAATCATTTAAGGAGTGAATTACTGGATTTGAGGTCAAATTTATTGGAAATGCTATTGGAATGGCCCATTTCAACCCTTATTGTCTCATATTGTGTCTACTTGGTAGCATATAGAGTTGGAATTCAGTCTATTCCTCCTCCTCTACCATGTGCCTTGAGGTAAGTCACCTCAGCTTCCCTGACTTCTTTGTCACCAGTCAAGTGTGGGACAAATCTAGAGATCTGTGAGGTCTCAGAGCTCTATCTTCTGTGACTGTGAGCCATCCTTTTAGGTTGGCTTGAGAATAAAACATTGATTAAACATTTAATTGCCATATTATTATTAGTTATTAAATGAGATGAAACAATGCACATAAAGTCCCTAAGTAGGTCCTTAAAATTCTAAAGGCACTTTATCAAGGTGGTTAAATAAATGACTATATTCACTGGCCTCAGTCTCTGTTTGAGATCTTACTACAGAGGATTAACTTCACAACCTTGTAGCTGAACTCATCAGCTGAGATGGGTAAATGCTTCAAAGTGATATTAATGAAGAATGTTTGGGAATCTTAAGGAGAGAGAGTGGGCACTTAGAAATCCTGGTGCTTTGAAAGGACCAGGGAAAATTTCTCCATTTGAATGTAGAGAGGCAAACAAAAGGTAACACACACGCACTCTTGGTTCCTCTGTCTTTCTGGCACAGTTTTGCTTAAGTAAAAGAACTCTGAGCTAAGTTACATGCATTCATATTAGACTAATTCAAAACAAATAAACAAATAAGCCAAACAAATAAACGTGTCTGTGGTCTCTCTCTCTCTCTCTCTCTCTCTCTTTCTCCTTTCTCTTTCTCTCTTTCTTTTTCCTTCCCCCCTTTCTTCATTGTTTTCTTCTTGCGTTTTGTAAGAGGCAAAAAAGGAAGGGTGAAGTCAATATGATCTAGATATTCAGTTGCAGTAATTACAAACAGCGCAACAAAAGTATATATTTGAGTTCCTTTGTATTCAAATACACTGATACATGATTTTAAAAAGCACATTTAGATTCAAACAGCATGCCCCTGGTATTCCTGAATAATAAGTCTGCATTCATGCCAGAGAATAAGATGAAAGTGAAGTGCTGAGCCAGGGCACACTAATGGAGATCCGATGGGTTTTCTATCACAGTAATCTTATAGGTGTGTGTATGCACATATACATGTGTATGCATATATGTATACATTTCTGTATATATTCACATGTATACATATGTGTATGTGTATAACATATATACTCATATATCTCATAAAAGAGATGTCCTCTTTTTATTTCTTTTTTATATCAAAGCTTTTGTCTGTTCCGCTTTGCATGTTTGAACACAAGTAGTTTTATTATTTTTGTTATTACTGTCTGTTTCATTTGAGTAGGGGGCTTGATATGCAGCCTGGGCTGGTCTTGGACTTTCAGTTGACTGCTTCACCTTCCCAAATCCTGGGAGTGTAAAATGCAACATCATGCTGAGTTACAAATAAAGTTTTTGTTTTTATTTATTGAAGACCTAGTTATCTCCAAATATCTTCATCTTCCTTCATTTCTTACTCATACTCTTGTAAGAATGATAGCAAAGGTTTGGCAGAACAATAGATAAAAGTATGTGTATCCCCCATGTGCAACCAAAGTAAAGAGCAACTATGACGGAACTCTTGTACCCAAGCCAACAGAGCATTGCCTGCCCCCTACTAGCTGAGGAAAAGTGCAGGTTGTCTGGAATATTTGTTGATAGACATCAGCCCAGCTCCAGCTGTCAAAAACACAGCTGTTCGGTTTCCTTCTGAGTGATCAGGGCCACGGATGCCCTCCAGCTCGCATGTTCTCTGATGAAGTCCAGTGGAGAGCTACAGAAGAGCTGAAAAATTGGCTTCTAATAATAAATGCACAAACACATTTCACAACAAATCACATTTTCAGCACTGCCTGCTGCCATACGAATAAATGGGATGAATTTGTTCTAGTTCCCTAACTCAGAAGGTCTCAAGATGAAACACTTTCTCTTGGTGACTGTCAAATGTTAAAGCTGTTAAGAGAGGGATTAAAAAAGAATACTACACAAAGCAAGGGTGTGGAGAAGGAAAACCTGATCAAGCTTATTAGAGCCACTCAGAAAACAAAACAAAACAAAACAAGTAAAGCATTTAGCAATACTGACAGGCTAGAAACTGTCAGTGATATCTGCCTATGCCTTTTATTTGTGCAGATTTTGCATTTTAAAGATCAAGAGATAAAATCCAGTGTTTTATTCTAGCATTTGTCATTATTTTCTAAGTCCTGTACAAACCAATATTACAAAATGATGATATTAATAGATATATTTACACTGAACTCCATGTGTGGTTGACACTATATGTTTATTAACATATTTAACTTTCTAAATGTGCCTAGTGGTTACTAATAGTATTTCTTTATTAACACAAAATAACTAAGGCTCAGGGAGATTAAAGATGAAAAAGCCAGGAAACTATAGATTTAGAATTGTAATCAGCCCTCTACGTCCGGAGTTCATACTTGCAATGATTACATTCTGCTCCTTTTTGAACACACACTACTTTGACATTCATTCCTGTATGGTGCTATTGTTGTGACTCTTCCAGTGATTTCCTTGAGAACAATAGTTTCAGTTTCATGATTTACTTGTATACTAATGAATGCAAATCAGTCTAGTGAAATTGGGAAATTGGTCCATTTATGCTTGTGAAGGGAATTCTTCCTTTTGTGGGAAATGTTTGATTCTGCCTTCTTATATCTCTATTGACTTTTTAGATGTAGAAATCAAGCCTGATATTATTCACCCAGGGTATACCACAGAGTCATTTCAGTCTTAGATTTATTCAATGGGAGAATTACAGAGTTTCAAGAAAACTGGATTTGCTGCGTTATCACTTACTGAAAACCTCTTTTCTGCATTCTGTGGAGAAAATAAAAAAGATCCTGTATGCCATGTAGAGTTGCTATGAAAAAAGTGGTAGCATATGAAAACATATTTACAATGTAAGACAATACGACATAGTGGGGGGGAAATGCAGCTGGTCTGTGAGCCAGGCAGGTGGAGATATACCTAGGGTGCCACAACGCATGTTTATGCAGGAATTTTCCCCACTGTAGACACTAGCTTGCAGATTGTAGAAGAGCTATCCAAGGAGGCAGCCTGAGGTAGATGGAGAAGTTTTTCAGGGGTCTACCAAACCTTGGGTGTAAATTTAATACAAGTACTTGAAGATCCTCTTTAGAACAAAGACGTGTGATGTGTGGCTTGTGGTGTCTCACAGCAAATCATTCATTGTGTATTCAAGAACCACTCACGAGCTCTCCATCAAAAAATTTGTGAGAGGTTTGAAATATCACAACCACTAAGATTGCATCAGTCTGACGTACTAGAGCCAACGCTCCTATGGAGGGGACAACTCAGTGAATAAATGTGTATTGTATTCAGTTATACTCTCTCTTCCACAAAGGGTGTTATCTGTATAATATGGGTCCACACTGCTTGGTGGGTTGGAAAAGAACTAGTACCCTAAAATCAGCTTTGCTGGATTGGAATCCTGATTCTGTCTTGTAAGCAACATGATATTGGAATCATTTACACATCTCCTATGTTTCAATATATGCCACATTCATTAGGGATTAAAACAAGGCCTACTTCACAGCATTGATGTGAAAATCAACACACCTGTATATGTGTGTGTGTGTGTGTGTAATAAGAACATTCAACCTGTATTAGCAATTATGATAATGAAGCCAATACTAAAAGCAATGACTTGCTGAAAGGTTCTGGCCATTTATCTCTCTGTGTCTGTTTTCATTTCCATAATATGAGACTAATAATAATATTATTATTACAAAGAACCATGCAAAGAACAATGACCAGCTTTGCAATCCTGAATGATGGAACTTTAACCTTAAAACCCCATAATGAGAAAAACTACTTGTCCCTTGCTTTTTTTTCATCTCTTGTTTTTCCCAGTCTCAAGGAAAGCCTAAGCCAGTCTTCATCTTCAAGGTGCCAGACTTGTGCTTGAGTACAGGTATAAGGGTAAAAGATAAAGGAGTTTGAAAACAATGAAGCAGGATGAAGGCAAGCTCAAAAGAATGTTTGGAAATTTGTTTTCATAAAACTTTTGTTTAATGACTTAGTTCTAAAATAGAAAGAAAAACTTGGTTTCTTATTTTTTTTTTGTCCTTTTGAAATAAAACAACCTTTCTCTTCTTTATTGGACTTATATTAGGAACAATATAAATATTGACAAACTATCAATTGTAGAATCTATAACTTCGTTAACATAACAATAAGTATCAATAATAAAATAGAATGATTCAATGAATTTTGGTTACTAGCTTAATATACAAATAGGAACTGAGAGCTCCTTGGAAAATGGGAGTCTTTGCAGGGTGCAGACGATTAGCCTAGAGTCAATTAGTTCTCATTCTCTCTGTCTCTCCCAAATGTTGGCATTCTGGGTAGGCAAGAAGTTTCTAATCTGTTAAATGATGATGATGCTCTCTACTTCATAAGGTTTTGGTATGAAAATTAAAGGAGGCAATATTTGCAGCCATGTTAGGAGGAAGACTTGGCATCTATTCTGTGTTTTATATAGGATATAAGTAAAATAAAATACAACAAAACAGGGGGCAGCATTTCAAGGCCTATCACTCAACTACTGATTTTTTTTTTTGAACATAGCCATTGGCTAGCTCAATCACCATCCTTTCTAATTTTTCAAATTTATTTTTATTTTTTTTTATTGTGAAAATACTGTACAGAGCGGTTAAATTTACATGGGCAAGGGAATGAGTGAATTTCTCATCAAGCATTGTAGCCTCCTCCTTTGTTTCCCCTTCCCTTCCTTTCTCCCCTCCTCCCCCCTGCACACCAACCCCCAAAGTTGTAAGTTCGTTTTCGACATAATGTCTTGTACATCTCATTGTTGCAATGGTCCACCTGTATCCCTATTTAAACAATTGGTTTTTTTCCCTTCCCTTCCACAAATTATATCAATGGGCAATGTCATTCTTTCTGATGGAGGCATAGAATTCCATTGTGTATATATACCATATTTTCTTGATCCATTCATCTACTCAGGGGCATCTGGGTTGGTTTCATAGCTTAGCTATGGTAAATAATGCTGCAATAAACATAGATGTGCTGGTAGCTTTAGAGCTTGTTTGTGATGATTTGGGTAAATGCCCAAAAGTGGGATTGCTGGGTCATAGGGGAATTTTACGAGGAGTCTTTTTTTTTTTTTATTGTGAAAATACTGTACAGAGGGGTTACAATTACATGGGCAAGACAATGTTTCCCCTTCTCATCCTATCCTCCCCCTCCCCCCCCAACCCCCCCCCCCCCCGCACCAAAGTTGTAAAGTTCATTTTCGAAATAACGACTTGTACCTCTCATTGTTGCAATGGGTCCACCTGTATCCCTATTCAAACGATTTGTTTTTTCCCTTCCCCTCCAAAAATTAAAACAACATCAAATACAGTGGCAGGGTTATCCCACAGTATGTGGAGTCTTTTGAGGAACCTCCATACTACTTTCCAAAGTGGTTGAACAAGTTTACACTCCCACCAACAATGCAGTAGGGTTCCCTTCTGTCCACAACCCCTCCAGCATCTGTTGTTATTAGATTTCTTGATTATAGCCATTCTAACTAGGGTAAGGTGATATCTCAATGTTGTTTTGATTTGTATTCCTTTTATGGCTTGGGAGGTTGAGCATTTCTTCATGTGTCTATTGGCCATCCTTCTTTCCTCTTCAGAGAAGTTTCTCTTTAAGTCTTTAGCCCACTTATTTATTGGGCAGTGGTTTCTTTGAGGATTTGTTGTTGGGGATTTAATTTTTTGAGTTCCAGGTATATTTTAGTTATGAGACCCTTGTCCATTATAATGCTAGTGAAGATCTTCTCCCAATACATGGGCTTTCTATTGATCTTGCTAGTTATGTCCTTTGCCATGCAGAAGCTCTGCAATTTCATGCAATTCCATTTGTCCAACCTTTCTTTGAGTTGTTGTGTTTCTGGGTCTCTATTAAGAAAATTTCAGCCTGTGCCAAGGAGACCAAGGGTTTCTCCTATTACATCCTGTAATGTTTTCAGAGTGTCTGCTTTGACTTTGAGGTCTTTGATCCATTTGGAGTTGATTCTGGTGCAGAGTGATATATAAGGATCTAGCTTTAGTTTTCTACAAGTGATTAACCAATTTTGCCAGCATCATTTTTTTTTATTGTAAAGATACTATACAGAGGGTTACAGTTACATGAGTGAGGTAATGAGTACACTTCCTCTTGAACATTGTTACCCCCTCCATTGTTTTCCCCCTACTATCCCCTCCCTCCCTCCCTTCCCCGAGGTTCTTTTTTTTTTTTTTTATTGTGATTAAGTGATTACATAATTTCAAAGTCACAAGTTCATTCTAACTTTCCTGGAGCAAATTGTCTATCACAGTCTGTAATATATAACAGTGTTCACATGTTATATATCATATTTGTGATCAGCAGCATGGGGATATTTAGTAGTGGTTCAACCAGATGAGTGGGAGTTCTTTGTTTCTTAAGTCCTGTTAGTTTTGTCGTATCACCTAACATTTTGGATTTAGCATCCACTTATCAGGGAGACCATGTACCGTTTGTCTCTTCGTTCTTGGCTTACCTCGCTCAACATGATTCCTTCTAGCTCCATCCATTTCCCTGCAAATGCCATTATTTTGTCATTTCTAATGGCTGCATAATATTCCATTGTGTATAGATACCACAATTTTTGGATCCATTCATCTGTGGTGGGGCATCTAGGTTGTTTCCATATCCTAGCTATTGCGAACAGTGCTGAAATAAACATGGAGGTGCACGTGTCCTTGTATATTGGTTCCTGTTGTTCGGGGTAGATGCCTTGAAGTGGTATGACTGGGTCGTAAGGGAGGTCAATCTTTAGCTTTCTAAGGACCCTCCAGACTGCTTTCCAAAGTGGTTGTATAAGTGTACATTCACACCAGCAGTGTAACAGGGTTCCTCTTTCTCCACATCCCCTCCAGCATTTGTCGTTGGCTGATTTGTGGATGTGGGACATTCTGACTGGGGTAAGGTGGTATCTCAGGGTTGTCTTTATTTGCATTTCCTTCACCACCAGGGATGATGAACATTTCCTCATGTGTTTCTTTGCCATTTTTATTTCTTCATTTGAGAAGTCCCTCTTTAGTTCCCTTGCCCATTTAGTAATTGGTTTGTTAGGTTTGGGAGGGATTAGTTTCTTGAGTTCCCTGTATATACAGGATGTTAACCCCTTGTCTGATATATTGCTGGTAAATATTTTTTCCCAATTAGTTGATTGTCTTTCTAGCTTAGTTGCGATAGATTTAGCTGTGCAGAAGCTTTTTATTTTAAGGTAGTCCCATTTGTCGAGTCTCTCTCCAACTTGTTGTGACCCTGGGACTCTGTTCAGGAAGTTCCTTCCTGTGCCTATTAGTTCACGTGTCTCTCCTACTCTGTCCTGCAGTAGTTTCAGAGATTCAGGTTTAATGTTAAGGTCTTTAATCCATTTTGAGTTGATGTTGGTGCATGGTGATAGGCTGGGGTCCACTTTTAGTTTTCTGCATGTGGCTGCCCAGTTTTCCCAGCACCAGCGGTTGAAGAGGCTGTGTTTCTTCCATTGTATGTCTTTGGCTCCTTTGTCGAATATCAGCTGGCTGTAGGCCTGTGGATTTATTTCTGGATCTTCTATTCTGTTCCATTGGTCTTCGGGTCTGTTTTTGTGCCAGTACCATGCTGTCTTTGTTATTATAGCTCTGTAGTAGAGTTTGAAGTTCGGCATGGATAGCCTTCCCATATTGTCTTTATCCCCTAGAATTGTTTTGGCTATTCTAGGTCTTTTGTTGTTCCATATAAATTTTTGGATTGTTTTCTGTATTTCAGTGATGTACGTCATTGGGATTTTAATAGGAATTGCATTGAATTTGTATATTAGTTTTGGAAATATTACCATCTTTACTATATTAAGTCGGCCTATCCAGGAGCATGGAAGGTCTTTCCATTTCTTAGTGTCTTCTGCAATTTCTTTCTTTAACTTTTTATAGTTCTCATTAAATAGTTCTTTTACATCTTTGGTTAGGTTAATTCCTAAATATTTTATTTTTTGGGAGGTTATTGTGAATGGGGTTGCTCCCTTTATTTCCCTCTCTTCCTGTACGTTATCAGTGTATAGGAAGGCAACTGATTTTTGTGGGTTTATTTTGTATCCTGCTATTTTGCCGAAGTGACTTATGATTTCTAAAAGTTTGGGGATGGAGTTTTTGGGATCGTGGAGGTATAGTATCATGTCGTCTGCAAAAAGGGATAGTTTCTCTTCTTCTTTCCCTATGCGGATCCCTTTAATGTCTTTTTCTTGCCTTATTGCCCTGGCTAAGGGTTCTAGGACTATGTTGAAGAGGAGTGGAGACAGTGGACATCCTTGCCTTGTTCCTGTTTTTAGGAGGATTGGTTGTAGCTTTTCCCCATTAAGTATAATATTGGCTATTGTTCTGTCATAAATGGCTTTTATTGTTTTTAAAAATGTTCCTTCTATTCCTATTTTCTCCAGAACTTTTAGCATGAATGAATGTTGAATTTTATCAAAGGCCTTTTCTGCATCTGTGGCTATAATCATGTGATTCTTGACCTTGGCTCTGTTGATATGCTGGATTACATTTATTGACTTACGTATGTTAAACCATCCCTGTGTCTCTGGGATGAAGCCTACCTGATCATAGTGTATTTTTTTTTATGTGTTTCTGGATTCTGTTAGCTAGAATCTTGTTAAGGATCTTTGCATCTGTGTTCATCAAGGAAATTGGCCTGTAATTCTCCTTTTTGGTTGGGTCTTTGCCTGGTTTGGGGATGAGTGTGATATTGGCTTCGTAGAATGGGTTTGGGATAGCTCCCTCCTTCTCTGTTTCTCTGAAGAGCTTGAGGAATATGGGTATTAGTTCTTGTTTAAAGGTCTTATAGAATTCTGCTGTGAATCCATCTGGTCCTGGGCTTTTTTTGGTTGGAAGACTTTTGATAGCTTCCTGTATCTCATTATAGGATATTGGCTTATTTAATTGGTTAACTTCTTTTTTGCTCAGTTTGGGTAACTTGTATTTCTCTAAAAATGCATCCATTTCTGCCAGATTTTCTTCCTTTAGAGAGTATAGCTTTTGAAAGTAGTCTGTTAGAATTGTTTGGATATCTTGGGTACGTGTTGTGATGTTTCCGGTGGCATACCTAATCCTATTAATATGGGTTTCCTCTCTTCTTTTTTTAATTAATCTTGCCAACGGGCCATCAATTTTGTTTATTTTTTCAAAGAACCAGCTTTTTGTTTGGTTTATTTTGGTTATGGTTTTCTGATTTTCTAATTGGTTAATCTCTGCTCTCAATTTGGTTATCTGGCTTCGTCTAGTAGCTTTAGGTCCCATTTTTTCTTGTTTTTCTAGCTGTTTTAGTTGCAACATGAGATTATTTACTTGGTCTGTCTCCATTCTCTTGATGTGGGCACTGAGGGCAATAAATTTGCCCCTCAGGACTGCTTTTGCTGTGTCCCACAAGTTTCTTTGTGAGGTGTTTTCATTTTCATTGAGTTGTAGGAAATGCTTTATTTCTTCTCTGATCTCTTCTGTTACCCAGGCATTGTTAAGGGGTGTGCTGTTCAATTTCCATGTATTAGAGAAATTTCTGCGGTATGCTTTGTTATTGAGAGCTAGCTTGATTCCACTGTGGTCAGATAGGATACAGGGGATTATGTCGATCCCTTTGTATTTGCTTAAGTTCCTTGCATGAACTATGATATGGTCTATTTTGGAGAAAGTTCCATGAGCTGCTGAGAAGAATGTGTACTGTGTTGTTTTAGGGTGAAATACTCGGTAGATGTCAGTTAATTCCACTTGAAGTATGGCCTCACTTAATTTGGTAGCTTCTTTGCCAATCCTCTGGTTGGTAGACCTGTCCTTTGGTGAGAGTGGCGTGTTAAAGTCTCCTAGTATTATCGTATTGGGATCTATTTTATTCTGTAAGTTTGAGAGCATTTGTTTGACATATCTGGGTGCACCAATATTTGGGGCATATAAGTTGATGATGGTTATATCCTCCTCTTGGATTGTTCCCTTTATTAATATGTCGTGTCCATCCTTGTCTTTCTGTACTGATTTTAATGAAAAGTTTATTTTGTCAGATATCAGGATAGCTACACCTGCTTTCTTACTGGGGGCATTTGATTGGTAGATCCTTTTCCACCCCTTCACTCTGAGTTTGTTTGTATGTTTGGCTGAGAGGTGGGTCTCCTGAAGGCAACAGATGGATGGGTCTTGTTTTCTGATCCAGTCCTCAGTTCATGCCAGCATCATTTACTGAAGAGGTTTGTCTTTCTTCCATTCTATTTTTTTCAATAAGCTCCCTTATTGAAGATTAGATGTCTATAGGTCTGTAGGTTCATTTCTGGGTTTTCAATTCTATCCCATGGTCCTATGGTCTCTTCTTGTGCCAGTACCAAGCTGTTTTGATTACTATGGCTTTGTAGAAGAGTTTGAAATTTGGTATTGATATTCCTCCAGCACTGTTCTTTTTGTTAAGGATTGTTTTTGCTATTCAGGGTCTTTTTTTGTTCCATATGAATTTTTGTATTGCTTCTTCTATTTTCTTGAAGAATGAGGTTGGAATATTGATAGGTATTGCATTGAATTTGTAGATAGTCTTGGGAAGTATTGCCTTTTTCACGAATTGATCCTTCCAATCCAGGAGCATGGTAGCTTTTTCCACTTTCTAAGTTCTGTTTTGATTTTCTTTTTCATGTTTTTAAAGTTTTCATCATAGAGTTCCTTTATTTCTTTGGTTAAGTTAATTCCTAGGTATTTTATTTTTTGTGGGCTATTACAAATGGAGTTTCTTCCCTGATTACAATCCATGTTTTTCTCGTTGTTGGCATACGGAAAAGCCATTGATTTTTGAGGGTTAATTTTATACCCTTCTACTTTGCCAAAGTTTCAAATCAGCTTGAGCAATTTGGGAGTGGAATCCATGTGATTCTTTAAATACAAGCTCACCTCATCTGCAAAGAGGGAGTGTTTTACTTCATCTTTCCTTATTTGGATACCTTTTATGTTTGCATCTTGTCTTATTGCTGTAGCTAGGCATTCTAATACTAGATTGAAGAGAAGTGGAGAGAGTGGACATCCTTGTCTCATTCCTGACTTAAGAGGAAATGGCTTTAGTTTTTCAGCATTAAGTGTAATACTGGATGTAAGTTTGTCAGAATTTATTGTATTGAGGAATGTTCCCTGGACTTTCATCATAAAGGGGTGTTGGATCTTGTGAAATGCTTTTTCTGCATCAATTGAGATAACCATATGGTCCTTATCCTTGCTCTTTTTTTGGTGGGGGGGGGGGAGGTTTTGGTCGTGGGGCCTGAACTCTGGACCTGGGCGCTGTCCCTCAGCTCTTCTCCTCAAGGCAAGCGCTCTACCACTTGAGCCACAGCACTACTTCTGGCTTTTTTCTTTTTGCTTATGTGGTGCTGAGGAATTGAACCCAGGGCCTTATGCATGCAAGGCAAGTGCCCTACCACTGAGCCACCTTCCCAGCCCTCTTGATCTTGTTGATGTGATGAATTATATTGACTGATTTGTGTATATCGATCCAGCTTTGCATCCATGAAATTAATCCTGTGTGATCGTGGTGTATGATTTTTTTGGATGAATTGTTGAAGTCGATTGGCCAAAATTTTGTTGAGAAGTTTTGCATTAATGTTCATCAAAGAAATGGGTCTATAGTTCTCTTTCTTTGATGAGTCCCTGGCTGGTTTTGGGATGAGAGTCATGATGGCTTCATAGAATGAGTTTGGTAGTGAACTTTCTCTTTCAATTTCATTGAAGAGTTGGAGGAGTATTGGTGTGAACTCTGCTTTGAAGGTCTTGTAGAATTCTGCCGTAAAACCATCTGGTCCTGGGATTTTTTTGATGGAAGGTCTCTTATTGCTGTTTCTCTTTCAGTGCTTGATATGGGCCTGTTAAGATGGTTTAACTCATTTTGATTTAGTTTTGGCAAGTCGATATTTGCTAGGAAAAGGTCCATTTCTGCCACATTCTCAAACTTACTAGCATAAAGGTTTGAGAAGTAATCATTTATAATGTTCTGAATCTTGGTTGTTTCTGTGGCGATGCTTCCATTCTCATCTCTGAGTTTATTTATTTGGGTGTGTGCTCTTCTTTTTCTGATAAGATTTGCTAAGGGTCTGTCAATTTCTTAATTTTTTTGAAGAACCAACTCTTTGTTTTATTGATTCTTTCTATGGTTTTTTTGGATTCGAAGTCATTTAATTCTGATTTAATTTTAATTATTTCTTTCCATCTACTGGATTGGGGTTTATCTTGCTGCTTTTTTTCAAGGAGGTTCAGATGTCTCATTAAATTGTTGGTTTCAGATCTCCCCAATTCGTTGATGTAGGAACTCAGAGTTATAAACTTGCTCTGAGTACTGCCTTTGCTGTTTCCCAGAGGAGCTGGTAATTTGTGTGTTCATTTTTGTTGAATATCATAACATTTGAATTTCCTTTCTAATCTCTTCCATGACCCCCTGGTGATTCAACAGTGTGTTGTTTAGCCTCCATGTGTTACAGGACTTTCTTTGGTGGCTTTTGGTGTTGAGTTCTAATTTTATTCCCTTGTGGTCTGAGAGAATGCAAGGTATAACTTCTATGTTTCTGAATTTGGACAAGTTTGCTTTGTGACCTAAAATGTGGTCTATTTTGGAAAATGTTCCATTTGATGCTGAAAAACGTGTATTCTGATGCTGCAGTAGACCAGAGACTCCACCAAGAGATTGATTATGGACACAAGGGAGATACAGGATCTTCCCATCCACCGCCCCCCCCCACCCAAAAAAATCAAAGAACTTTTTTTTGTACCTTTTTTTAATTTTTAATTAAAAAATTGTTTTCTATTAATTTTTTCCCTCTCATAATTTTTATTTTAGGTGTATATGTGTGTGTGCTTTTATTTTTTTCTATCTCTACTGACCTTTTGGTCCCTTTTTTTCTTTTTGTTCTTTTTGATTCTTTTCATTTTTTCTTCTCTTTCATTCTTTTTTTGTGTGACTTAATGTTGTTCTGCTTATCCTCAGATATATACCCCCCATCACCTATTATTAGACCTTATCCCCCCACTGTGTACACACATAATCCAAAAATTTATTACTCAATTCAAAACTTCTTAGGCTTAAATTCTTTAACAGCAGTATTATCTCTCTGTATACCTATATAATTTTTTACGAATTTTTATTTTTTAGTTTTTCATGTCTCCTTTCTATCCCTCTTCTCATCTCATCATATCCCTTTCATCTCTCAATATCAACTTTAAACTTAGATAATTTTTAAATTTAACCTTTTAAATTTAAATTTTTGTTTTTCCATTTTTTTCTTGTCTCTCTTTTTTTTTCTCTCTCCTATCATTCTGTCCAATCCGTTTCCCTCTTTGAGATTAGTACTTGGTTAATTTCACTCTCCTTTTACCTCTCCATATCCCTCTAATACCATTTTCCCCCACATTTCTCCCTAAACCTAATAATTTCTGGTTTGCCCAATTCTTCTTTGCTGTTCTTAGCCCATTAATCCATAGCTTTTTGATGTTGAGTAGATTATATCTGTTGAACTAGATTGTATCTGCAGCCTTTTGACTGTACAACTATAGGACTTTGGTTGATGCTTTCCTTAGAACACTAGAAATAGTGTTCTAGCACAAAATTGGTGTTACTTTCATACCAAATGGGCAGAACAAGCTGGAAAAACACAAGAAAAATGACAAGTCTGGGTATTTCAACTCCCTCTCATGATAATCAGGTGACAGAACAGATCATGAATAATCCAGAGGAGAGTTCCAAAAAAGCTCTACAAACACTACTGGTAAACATGGTGAATGAAAAGATTGAAAACCTGCAAAGGACTCCACGTGAGTGTGGTAGGGAGAGAGAGGAGGCATGCCAAAGATCAATACAGGAATCTCATGAGCGTGAGGAAGCTACTCAAAGATTGATACAGGAATTGTGTGAGCAGGTTGAGAACACTCAAAGAGAAATAAAGGAATTGTGTGAGCAGGCTGAGAACAGACAAAGAGAAAGTCAGGAATTACATGAGTAGGCTGAGAACAGTCAAAGAGAACTACAGGAATTGCATGAACACGAGGAACTAATCAAAGAGTAATACAGGAATTGCAAGAACAGGATGAGAATAGACAAAGTTCAATAGAGGCATTCATGGAATCCATAAACAGACAGCTGAAAGAATTCAGGGAGACCACAAAGGGAATACTGAATGGAGTCGAGGAATGGGAGTCCAAGGAAACCATAACCAATCAACTGAGTGATTTGAGAATAAACACTGAACACCAAATTAAGGAAGTAAAGAGGTTCATAAAAGATCTAAAACAAAGCCATCATTGGAAGCCATCAAAGCCGACCAAGTAGAGGGAAAGGAAATAAAAAAAAAAAAAAAAAACAAAGTAGAAAGTCTTGACAGTAGGTTAGACCATGCAGAAGATTGAATCTCAGGGATTGAAGACAGCCTAGATATTATAGAGAAAGAACATACAACTATCCAAGACAAATCCAAGAAATATGATAGATCTATCCAATATTTGGAAGACACCATCAGAAGGCCAAATCTGAGGATAATAGGTGTAGAGCAGCACCTAGAGACAGAAGTTAATGGTCTAGGAAATTTGTTTAACAGGATCCTAGCAGAGAACTTCCAAAACATGCAAAAAGATAGGCCTATTCAGATACAAGAAGCTTTTAGAACTCCAAATAGGCCAGACTAGAACAGGACATCCTACCGTCACATTATAATCCACACAGGATCAATTCAGACCAAGGAAAAGATCCTTAAAGCTGTCAAGGAGAAAAGATCAATCACCTATACAGGGGAACCAATTAGAAAAACCTTACATTTTTCAGCGGAGACAATGAAAGCAAGAAGAGCCTGGAATGATGTATGCCATGCCCTAAAGATAACTGTCAACCAAGAATTCTGTACCCAGCTAAACTCTCCTTCATAACCAAAGGTCAAATAAAAACCTTCTGTAGAAAAGAAAAACTGAAACAATGTATCTCCACCAAATCAGCCCTGCAAAATATACTTAAAGATGTCCTACACATAGAAAACCAACAAGACCACAATAAAGACCAAGAAACTGCACCCAAACTGAGAATCCAAGAACCATAGGAAGAACCCAGTTGCCTCAGCCCCCAAGAAGGTTGATAAAATGGCAGGAACTCCCAAATACCTCTCAGTCCTATCTCTCAACATTAATGGACTTAACTCTCCAATTAAGCAACATAGACTGTCTAGTTGAATTAAAAAAGCAAAATCCTTCTATCTGATGCCTTCAGGAGTCACACCTTGCCCATAAAAACAAATATTTTGAAAGTGAAAGGCTGGAACAAAAATCTATGAAGCAAATGGCCCTTATAAACAGGCAGGAGTTGCAATCTTAATATTAGATTAAATAGACTTCAAATTAAAATTAGTAAGAAGGGATAAAGAAGGTCTCCTACAAACTAATTAAGGGATCTCTCCTTCAGGAGGATATTACAATTCTAAATATCTATTCGCCAAACAAGGAAGCACCCAAATTTATCCAAGAAACTATACTTTCCCTCAAATCTCACATAGATCCAAAGACATTAATTGTTTGGGACTTTAACACAACACTATCCCCACTAGATAGATCAACTTGGCAAAAACTCAGCAGAGAAACCGCAGATTTATAGACAACTGCCTAGATCAACTAGATTTAACAGACATCTACCGAATATTTCACCATCCTTTCATCTTGGAATAACGTGGCCACTTCTCACATCTATTTTGTCACAAAATCCAAACATACTGTTTACCTTCTATTCATTTTTGTTCATTTGTTTGGGTTTGTTGTTGTTCTTGTTTTTTCTGCTCCAAGACTGGGACTCAAAACTAGGTACCTGATACTTTTGCTCACTTGCTAGAACTTTACCTATGGGGTCACACTTCCAATCTCCAGTTTTCCTTCTAAAACATAAACGTACATGTATTGTGCTCCTGTTCCTCAAATTTTCTCTGGTTTCTATGAGCCTTATGTAATGAAGCCCAAATTTGGTTTTATATTCAAGGTCCTTCATGATCTAGCTCTAGCCAATCTTGACATAACCTTCCTCAAAACCATTCCTACTCCTTCACAATGCTTCATCTCCACCAAACACCACCCTGGAATTCCAGCTTTACCGTTGTTCACTATATCTCAAATGTGTTAAGGAAATAATTCCGAAGGCACTTCCTGAGTAGAAAATCTCTTACTTCATGTTAATAACAACATATGAATTTCATTATCTGATAGTTACTTCTGTATGTTTGGTCTGTCAGTAGTTGGGCAATATGGTTGAGGAGTGAAACACATCCAAAGGATTGTGGATGTGAAACATAGCAAGACAGTGACTTGGAATATAAGACCCTAATTAATGTTGTATTATACTAAATAAAGAAAATAAACATTTTTTGGAAATTGTTTCTGTAGCCTGAGTGACCTTAATATTCTCCTCACAATATCAAAGTTATGTCACATTCGACTTAAATTTTTCTATTTAGGTTGTTCTGATTGTACACACACATACACTCATATATACATACATATGTATACACTTATAAATGCTTATATATATAAGCATAAATTTATATATGTATATGCTTACATATGCTTATATATATGTATACTTATATATGTATATGCTTATATATATGCTTGGATATATAAGCATATATATAAGCATATACAAGAATATGCATATGTATGTATATATGAGTGTATTTGTGTATACATATACATATATAAGCATATATATGATCAGAAAAACATAAACTATACATATATATATACATACACAGAAAGAGAGAGAGACTTGTGTAGAGAAACTTGCAACATTGTTGAAAGCTCATTGTGGCTATTTTCTCCTGGTAATAATTTATCTATAATTGTTACAATGCTAAGAGTTGCCATCAACTTAAAAATCGTACCTTGGCATTTAGTCATGTCCCTCTCTTCAATCAAAATATATATGTCATTCTGTCTCACTTTGACAACATAGAATCTAATGGTCTCTTTCTTTTATTTTTTAATTTATTAATTTTGTGCTAGAACTGGAGCTTGAACTCTGGGACAGAGTGCTGCCCCTTAGCATTTACACTCAAGGCTGGCACTCTAACTCTAAGGCTGGTAGAGCTCTACTTTCAGCTTTTATTCATCAGAGATAAGAATCTCATGGCGTTGGCTAGGTGAGTTGGCTTAAAATTGTGATCCTCAAATCTCTGTCTCCTGTGTAGGTAGGATTACAGGTGTGAGCCACCAGCAATCAGCCTGAGGTCATTGATATGCTATTGTTTTTGTTTAGTATGAACATAGATGATGGTCTTATGTAGTGACTGGTATTTCAATCCTTATAGAAGGTTATTTCATCAGACAAACTACAGCTACATCATCTGGTAATGTGCATTGGGGTAATACCAGTGAGTCTGTTAAATTAATCCAGGACTTTGCCTACACTGGTTTATTAGCATTATCCTGCCTGGGAATACAAGCAAAGCACAGCTTTCTCCCCCATTGTGGCTACCAGTAAATCACAGCTGATCTGGAATGAAATAGCACCAGAATCTCACACTCCACCTTCTCAGTAGGCAACATTACTACCTCCCTAGAGCACGATCCTGGTGCACCCTCAATACAAGAATCCAAATAGGCCTTTCAGCTAGATTTACTTTGCATAGCCCAGCTGTTAAGTACCATAGTAAGAAGCATAAACATCATAAGAAAATATGAGGAAATTAACACAAATTTTGGTACAGAGATTTTCCACTGAACAAAATATCTCTTTACATGTCCTATATTTCACCTAAAATATATTATGTTTGTGTATTTGCATACATTTGTATGAATATGCTCTTCTGATTTTAATTCACAGGTAATTATTGGAGAACAGAATTGTGGAAACTTTCTGAGTTGATATGAAGCATTTACTGTCCACATAGTTTATAACATAGTCTCAAAAATTATAAGAAAAAATATATATTCAGCTTGGAATAGTATAACTGAGTGCTCTTAAAGAGAAATAGAAAGGATTTTTTTTCAAGATTCATTTGGTTTTAAATATCAAATTTCACAGATGGTTTGTTCCATAATGATATGTACTTTATTCCATGATAATAAGCATCTTCTTATGCTTCTTAAATCTAAACAAACTTGATAATCAAGAAACTAATACCAAAAAATCCTCAAACATTTGACCAAAAGCCAAAAATCCCTAAAGTTTAGAGCAACTGTTCAGTTTGTATTCAAAGAAGCCATAGAAAAAAATTGAAATTATTTCCCAATGAATTTTCTTTGCATAGACTAACCAGTGTGCAATGAAAAAGCTATGTACTTAACAAGCAAAAGAAAGATGCATCTATACATAATTGTCTTTCTACAGAACTCTGATGGGAGAATTGGACACTAGGCTCAAATAACCTTTTCTGTTGTTGAAGGTAGATGGATGTGGAATCGAACCACAATTCTGCACATGGCTGAAAGTCAAATCTGGCAGCTGTGTGTTCCAGTTCTGCAATTCTCTTCAGGAAATGGGCATCTGCTTCAATTTTAGCTAGACTGGGTCTATGATAAAAGGAAGTTCTCTGTTCTTCATTAACTCAATAAAATATGGATTCTGTAGTTATTCTTCCATTCATTTCATATAGAGTTTTGATATGATATAGAAACCGATAATGAAATAAAATAAATCATATTTATCAAACTCAAAACAGAATTGGAAGAATTCAGCTGTAAGAAATTCAAGCAGAGCCGGGCGCCGGTGGCTTACGTCTATAATCCTAGCTACTCAGAAGGTTGAGATCTGAGGATCACAGTTCAAAGCCAGGAAAGTCCCTGAGAAAGGCAAGAAAGTCCCTGAGACTCTTATCTCCAGATAAACTACCAGGAAACAGGCGCTGGTGGCTTCAAGTGGTAGAGCCCTAGCCTTGAGCTGAAGAGCTGAGGGACAGCACCCAGGCTCAGCGCCCCATGACAGACAAATAAAAAAAAAAAAATCAAGCAGGAGAAAATCATGCCTTGTATTCTTTTTATTTAGTTAACTCAGATTTGATATCTGGAAAAAGACAGATAAGTTGACAGCTCCATAAGCTCATGCTGAATTTTCAGAAATGTTTGAAGATATAGTCATGGACAAAACATTCTTATAAATATTGTTGAGAGCACTATCCATAGGGCTACATATTCCAACATGAAAAATCCTTTTCTTCCAAACCAAGATATGGTGCAGCTAAAGCTTGCCAAGTGGAGGCTTGTGCAACAACGAAATTATCTCTTCTCCTTGGCAAATTTGGTCTTGATAACCTGCTTTAAACATTGCGTATATGATCCTGGTAAAGCTGTTTGTGAAGCTTTCTAAAAACATGTTTTTCAAGAGACAAACATAATTCATGATTGTATTTAACAATGAATCTTTCATCATATACAATAAGTACTTTGATTTAAGAATAGGTAATCCTTTACATGGTTGGTAATACTCAAATTCTGATGCATTTAGTATGATTTGGGCACTTCAAAACTGTCAAGCAACCTGGGTAACTTGAGCAAATTTCTATTTCATAAAATAGGCATTTTGTTCCCATGGATATTTTATAACTTATAATTCATAAGGTATTTTTTATAGTCATGTTATTTAATAGATCCCTGTGGCTAGTTCTTAGAAAGTACCACAATTTATTTCTCTGACACTAGTAGATTAATGACCTGGTCTCTAAGAAGGAAAGTAGGGGAAGGCTAAATGATTGGCAGCCACCAGGATGGCTGTCCCCATATTTCAAGAGGTGAAAACCTTATGACAACTGCCTCTGGTTATATTCCTCTCCCCGGCTGGCGGAAGTATTGGCTGGGAGATATGGAAGAGGCTGGTCTCATGAAATAACCAAGTGGTGCTTTTCAACTCATCTTCCTGAAATCCATACTTTGGGGATTCAAGACGCTATCTTATCTGCTTAAGTTATTAACAAGAATGATGAGGTAACTGAAGGAAAGGAAATACATTCTTTGGAAAGCTGAGAAAACTATGATGCTTATTATTCAATGCAGTCTGTATTGATGGATGATGTAGTCAAGACAGTATTTAATACAATTGTTGAAAAATTACTTCTGGTTATATTAGCCTCAATCTGCTTTACTTACTTAAGTGATAAGTAGAATTAAATAACAGAACAAAACACATTATTATTATTATTATTAACTACTAGTGAAGAAACAACACAAAACAAACCTGCTGCTTTGGGATACCTCAACAGCACAGTAGTAGATGGTTTAAACAATAAAATTAACTTTCTCCTATGTCTAGATTTGGAGAAACCGAAAACCATGGTGTCGAATAATTGGGGTTCTATTTGGGCCTCTCATTGAGGACTCTCTTTTGTTTGGGTTTCTAGTGAGATTTTTTATTTTTATTTTTAATTAGGCTTCTAGTGAGAAGTCAATTCTGATTGGGCTTCTAGTGAAGCCCCTCTTCTGATTGCGTTTCTGGTGGAACTTCTCTTTTGAGGTGACTTCTAGCGAAGCTTCTCTTCAACTTGGGTGTCTACTAAGGGTCTTCTTATTTGGTTTCTACTGAGTGTTTCCTCACTGTGTTTTCAATATTAGAACAAAGGCAGTGGATTCCCCAGTGGCTTTTCTTGTTAGGACTCTAACTGTACTGGAGAAGGGCTCCACTCCTATGACTTTAACTTTAAATATATCAACAATTAAGGTCTTAATTTCAAAAAAAGTCACCCTGGAGTTATTGACTCAATATAGGAATTTCCGAGAAATGTAACTCAACCCTTAGCAAAAAGAAAGTCCTGTAAGCTCATCTGTCCACGTAGGAAAGGGAAGCAAGTGAAATTTGAAATTTGAACACAAAACTACACAAAGGCTACTCTTGGATGAGAAATTTTGGTATTAGTTTGTTGTATGTCAGAAGTGTAGATTCTCCAACTCCTTCCTAGACCTAAAGAATCTAAATCTGCACTTTAACAAGATGTCCCCAACTCCTGGTGATTAGCATGGACATTAATGTTGAATAAAGAACTCATAACAAAAGTGAGGGTTAATTTTGTCTGTGTGTTAGAACTTCATTTCATTACCAGAATTGCCAGAATAATTCTCTATAATACTGCTAACAGCTCAGAAAAATAAAGTTAGAAAATTCATTAATATTATTTTTTGCTGTCATAGACAAAAAGACTCTATTGATTTAATTTCATGCCTTGATATTACGCTAATATGTGATATGATAAGCCATTACATCACTTGCCACAAAGGTTTAGGGAAAAAATTCTAACCCTGGATATGAACTAAAATTTTAGCTAATTGTACTATTAGCTTAAAACATGCTATTCATCTTCTACAAGTATTCTATGGTTTTTAGGCTAAATAATACTATACATAAGGCATATATTTCCTGCAACACTGAGAGTGTGGCATTACTTATAATGAAATTTTCAATTATGTAGCATTTCAAAGCAATGTTAAAAAATCTGTTCCATGATGTCAAAAATGTAGAATTATGCCCATAAAGCTTACTATTGTTGTATAGTCTTAAGAAAGTGCTTAGTAATCAAAAAACTTCTTACAACTGACATTTATGTTCCTACCATATATCTTCTTAATATTTTGCCTATGCACTAAAATAAATGAAATGTGCAAGAAAATATAATTTTCTTTGCCAATGATAAATGAGAAATATATCCTTACAGAATCTTCAAAATATTAGCATTAGGAGATCACTGAAGAATTCAATAGGTGTTTTTGAGATTGTATTTTAAGAAAGATTGCAAATAAAAGTTAAATACTTCCCATGTAATAATATGTGAAAAATTGAAACTGTTTTTTTAATGTTAGCATATATTCTGGATTGATTTTACAGTAGACTGTTCAAATTTATGCCTGAACTATTAATGAATGCTTCATTTACAAAGCAATGTAGAATAATAATGCCATGAGTTGCATAACTATGAGCTAAATTGCAGCAAGTATATAGTTCATGTTGCTAAACTATGAGTTTTCTTTATCTAGCTACATTTTTTGCTTGTATGATTTAAATATGAAATACAGGGTAAAGCTGCACTAATTCCTATTTATAGAAAACATACAGCATTATAGATCTGCAGGTTGTATGATCGATCTCTAGGCTCATTCATAATACATCTCTAAGCAGATAGGTATTTGGAACAACCTATTGAACTATCAAGGAATAGATCTATATAGGAGCTGTGGCATCCACATGTCATCATATACTTGAAGCAATTGTACAGAATAAGGCATAATGTCTATTTCTCAACAGTGTGATTATATCGTGGAAACCACACCCCATTGAGCTGCCTTATTGCTATTATAAAAAATCTTTATTATAGGAAGCTCTTTTGTGTGGTAAGAAGATGAATTCCACACTTTAGAATGTTAAACAGCAGTTTCAGCAGAGTTCTGTAGTTCACACAGATTAATCTATCCCTTTGGAATATTCATGATTCAATCAGAATGCTCTCCAAGTCTCAGCAATTTTACCATTGTAAAATAAACTAGGTACATTTGGATGAAACAGACTCTGCCTAGAAAATGCCTTCATTAATTTTTTAAAGAATATTTTTATGGATTCTGTTACCATCGAAGAACATCTATGAACACAGACAGCATCCCACTGGAACAAAATTGGCATTACTGAGAATCTCAGTACTTGAGAAAAAACAGGATAAAACCAAAATATTATGAGGTAAAGTGCATTGACAATGCAAATTGAATGCACATGGTTTAATTATAATTGTGTATTAACTGGAGAACTGGGGATTATAAATGATGTGTCTCTGGTGAAGAGTTCGGCTGAATACATTACATAGTCAGTAGCCTCCATTTTTTTTTAAATTCACAATGTCCAGTTTTCTCTCTCCCACATCGGAAATGATGACTTTATGACTCAAATGAATACAGAAAACCCTGTGTGTGTGTGTGTGTATGTGTGTGTGTGTGTGTGTGTGTGTGTGTGTGTGTGTATGCAACAAAACTAAGAATTAAACATATGAAATATTTCCCACTAATCTGTATAATTTCTTTTGATTGTCACATCGGTTCTGTGCAAAGTCAGTATACATCAGAAAGAGCACAAGGATTAGATTTAGGAAGAGAATCCAAAGTCCTGATGACCAACTTTTGCAACTTGATGACAAACTTTTGGAGTGGGAAAGAAAGTTGGTCTTCTATCAGCAACTTCTTTAGATTTCATCCTTAACTGGTAATAGAACTGGTGTCACAAAGAGTGAACCAAGCAATAATGATACTCAGAGGACAATATGTTGGGCTTTACAACTTAGGGGAGAGAGAAAGTGGGGGGGGGGGTGTTTAACTAGTTCGACAAGAATTGTACTCACTACCTTAAGTATAACTGTAATCTTTCTGTATATCACCTTGACAATAAAACTAAATTAAAAAAGTAATGTCACGCTGGACACCAGTGGCTCACGCCTGTAATTCTAGCTACTCAAGAGGTTGAGATCTGAGGATCACGGTTCAAAGCCAGCCTGGGTAGGAAAGTCCATGAGACTCTTATCTCCAATAAACCACTAGAAAACCGGAAGTGGAGCTGTGGCTCAAGTGGTAGAGTGCTAGCCTTGAGCTAAAGAGCTGAGGATAGCACCCAAGCCCAGAGTTCAAGCCTCAGGACTGACAATAATAATAATAATAATAATAATGTCACAGAAATAAAAGACCCCTATTTTTGATTAAATAGTTCATACAAGGCCACTGTATTTCACCTTGTGCTTTAAGTTGGGAAGGGAGGACAGGAAAAGGATATTTTGAGTGAAATGTTCCATTATCATCAGGAAAAATGTATTTTCAGCATATTTATTCTCCTTTGAAACATTTTTAGTTCCCAGAATTGCCTCTGATTTACCTATATTCTTGAAAATGTTAAAACCTTGTATTCTTTTGCAGATGTGATAATAAACACTCCCACACTTGTATAACTGGTTAAAAACCAATAATAATTACATTTAAAACTTTGTACATTTTTACTTTGAATTAAAATTTGGAGATGGAGGAACTCAAATACATTTGCTCCGGTTTAGATATTTAATAGTTTACTGAACAATAGAAATTGTGGAATCCAAATTAAGTCATAACTAATGGTTAAGGTAAATTATTAATCATAGTTACAATAATAACCATAAAATAAAATATTTAAACTGATTTGTTGAATTCATTGTATTAAATAATGACTTTTAAAAATATAATGCATTTTCTACATATATAATGGATTTTCTCATGCTTTCATTTGTATGTGTGTGTGTGTGTGTGTGTGTGTGTGTGTGTGTGTGTGTGTGCTGGTTACTGGAGCTTAAACTCGGCCTGATGTACGCATTCAGTTCCAGCTTTTTGCTAGTTGATTGAAAATAAGTTTCACTGATTTGTGTGCCCAAGCTGAGTCAGAACTTCCATCCTCAGATCTCAGCCTCTGGAATAGCAGGAAATGTGAGCCACTAGCATCCAGGTTTTATGTTTTTCAAGAAAAATGATCATGCTTATAGCATAATAGTTTTATAATACACGAGATCTTTCTTAAGAAAAAAAGTGAGTCAATTCCACATAATAATCACTTAGGGGATTCAAGTTGATATATTCGCTAAATACTGATTCTTCCACAATGTCTATAAACTGAAAGTGTTCAATGACATTTTTCCTTAAAAATTTACTTTGATAAGTTTGATTGTTGTTTTGTTTAACATGGACTTGATCTAGTGAGTCAGTTAACTCTACTTCACTTGCCTATTGAATTAGTGGTAATTCAAATACACAAGGAATAATTGTTCATATTTATCTTTCTCTAGGGATGATGATGATTAATATAATGTAATTTTATAAGAAAATATTAAATTATTAAGTTAAATAAATAGTAAATTAAATAAACACTAAATTATTTTCAGGCAGCAAAAAACAGCTGTGTGGAGATGGTGTTTTCTGAAATTCTTTTCAACATCTTCTAGTGAAAACATTTTTAATCATGTCAGCTAAGCTCATTGGATTCACTAATATGCCAGATTTAGAGGCTGGTAAATATTTTAAGGGTGACCAACAAACAGAAATCATCATAACAGGCTAAATAAAACACACTTTAGATTTACTTCATCACAACTAGCCACTTTAAGATGCATCATACTCATAAACCGATTTTTTGAATGGTAATCTTTTTGAACAACTATTTAAAGATAACAAAAAATACAATTGAAAAAAAATACCGAATGCTTCTTACAAAGGACACTATATAAGGGCATGGATATGATTAGTCAAACATCTGTCACATACTGGAGAAAAACAACAAATGATTATTTCTTTATGTCAGATACCCTGAGGTATGGGCAGGCTTTCCCTTATCATCTGTCCACACAGAGACCATCTCCTTAACATCATCCAATCCTGCTGGTTCTCTGCACCAAACCTGCTGTTTCCAGCAAGACAAAATCCATGCTGAGGCATCATTAGTTCAGAAATGTACACTGAGAAATATTCTTCCTGGTTAGAGGATGGAGAACTTCACAATTTCTAGATTTGGAGAGTCAAGTAGTTATTGCAAAAGGAAGATAAAAATACAGGAAATCCTGAAGGAAAACCAATAGAGAGTTTTTTGCTCCATGGAACATTAGAGGCATATAACAAGAAGAGAGGAAGAAAGAACTTCAATGTTCTAGTGGCACCTATTCAGGAAGATCATAGTATAGGAATGTATGGATGGGCCACTCTCAGGCTTACCTGACAAAATATGAACTAACATCTTTCTTTCTTCAAAGGCCCAGATGGCAGCTAACACTCAATATTTCCTTCTAAATGAGTGGTTTGTTCCTGAGGAAAATGTATGGTTCCTTTCCCTGGGACTGTAGGACCCAATTCTACTAGTGGAAATAGTAAGCCAAATAGGCATTATCTCCCTCATATTTACTTGTGTTTTAATTGAAAGAATGCTGGCCACAGAAATCTTCAGGAATCATCAAAGAAATCCAGAATATGTTTGACAAGAGTTGTAATCGACTCATTTCCTTACTTATGTAACTGCAAACCATCTGTACATCACCTTTACAATAAAAATAAATAATAAAATAAAATAAAATCTAAATCCAGAGAGAGTGTGTCTTGCTACACAGACAAGTCTGGTAGGAAATGCACGTTGACTTCTGATGAAAGCTATGATTTGAATGAAAAAAATGTATCAGGACATTAAGTTAATTTTACTTTAGTAAGGAATGCCTGTTTAATAAAATATGTATGTTTTAGAATCCTTAGCTTTCTTGGAAGGCTAATCTTTGCTGCTCTATTATTACTCTTGGCTCAGTGTTTACTTCTACATTATTGATAATACCAAATATGATGAAACTCTGCAGAGTGTTACATGAAGAGCAAGGGACAAGGAAGGAAGAGAAGAAAGGAAGCTGAGGAAGAATGGAGGTAAGAATAGAAAAGCCTAGGCAAGAGAGAGTCTTATTTAAGGGTTTTTCTTCATCTACAGTGGAGTAGTAAGATCATGGAGATATCAAGTGTGCTAAATAGCTTCTACGTTCTCGTCTTTAGAGATGATAATCAAGTGACCACATCACATATTTGGCATACAAGACATTTTAAGTACTAGGCAACTCTTCCTTTCTACAAGGTATTTCACTAAACATCGAAATCATGTTTTAGACAATCTCAATAACTATTTAGAGAACTGAAGAAACATTCAAAATCAGACAATGTTACATTTGTCAGCTATTTTGCATTCAGAGCTATATACGATAACACATATATATTAAAATGTTATTTGAAAAATGTTAAAAGAAGACATCATTTCAAAAGTAAAAGATAATAGATACTCAAATTTTTATTATACTTCGCACTAGTTCACCATTTTCTTTTTTCCCAATGTAATTCAGGAGTAATTTCCTTTTATTCCAGGCAGATTAGAAAATCAATTTTATTCTTATTTGATGAGAAATGGAACTTATAAATGAGGTGAAGTAACTTGACTAAAACATAACCTTTCATACAAATCACCAAAAAAAA
Source organism: Dipodomys spectabilis (assembly GCF_019054845.1). NCBI lineage: Eukaryota > Metazoa > Chordata > Mammalia > Rodentia > Heteromyidae > Dipodomys > Dipodomys spectabilis. The sequence goes on from NW_024870775.1 coordinate 21,491,772, forward strand.
AATTGTGGTCATATGTCACAAGCTCTTTACATACTAACCAGGCTCTTAAGCATTTTTTCCATTTACTATTTTTTATCTATGTCACAATCCTTCTAAGATTTCACTTTTATATAATGTTGTCCACAGTAGTATTTACATTGTAGGTAAAAAGACCAAGGTTGTTTATTTTTTCCTCCAAGGTGAAATTTAAACCTTTAGCCTCTATCATAAATATATATATATATATATATACACACACACACATATATATATATATATATATATATATATATATATATATATATATATATATTCTAGTTATTCCCTGGCCTTAGTATCCTCATACTGATTTTCTGTTTTTCTTTGTGTGGTCATTGTGATAGTTAAACACATTATGTCATAATGCCTGTGACACTATTTCCAGCAAGAAATAGAGGACAGAGTGTATGCGAAACTCAAACACCTGCTTTGAATGAATGAAACAAGCGATCTGTGTGATGTTGGAAATAGGCCCAAAGGTCATTCTTTCTCTGTTGAATTACTTTCTCAGGTGGAAGCTAGCCCATTCATGGAGAGGTCCACATGGCAAGAAACTGAGGCTTCTAAAGAGCTGAGGTGTAGCATTAGTGTGGCCTTGTTTGTGGTCTTTTGGGTAAATCAGGAGTGGGATTGCTGGGTCATAGGGGAGTTCTATGTTTAGTCTTTTGAGTAACTTCCATATTGCTTTCCAGGGTGGTTGAACAAGTGTACGTTCTCACGCACAGTGTAGAAGCATTCCCATATGGCCATATCTGCACCAGCATCTGTAATTGTTAATTTTCTTGAAAATGGCCATTTTAACTAGAGCAAGGTGTAATCTCAATGTTGTTTTGATTTGCATTTCTTTTATGGACAGAAATGTTGAACATTTCTTCATATGTCTATTGATCACTCTTATTTAATTTTTTGAAAAGTTTCTCTAATAAGTGGTCTCTAGACCACTTATTAATGGAGTTGCAGCATTAGTTACCATAGCTAAGATATGCAATTAATCAAGATGTCTCTCAGTAGATGAATGGATCAAGAAAATATGCCTTATATACACATGGAATTATATCCTTCCCAGAAAGAATGACCTTGCCCTATTCATATGGAAATGGAAAGACTTAGAAAAATTATATTAAGAGAAGTAAGCCAGGCCCAAAGAAACACAGGCTTCATGGTTTTTCTCATTTGTAATAACTAGAATATGTCTAGGATGTTCTTAGCAGAGGATCACAATAGCTCAATAGCTATGAGCATGTGACCATATAAAATGATGCTTATCAAAATGAACTCCAAAAAAATGGAGTGTTCTATTTGCTATTCTTTCTTTTTTTCTTTTTAAAGACGTCTTTTAATTTATTTTCTTTTTTAAAATATATTTTTATTGTAAAGATACTGTGCAGAGGGGTTACAGTTATATGAGTAAGGTAATGAGTCCATTTCCTATTGAGCATTGTTAGCCCCTAGTTTGTTTTTTCCTTTCTTCCCTACCTTCCCAACTCCTCCCTCCCATCCCCCAAAGTTGTAAAGTTCATTTTCAACATAGTGTCTTGTACATCTCCTTGTTACAATGGTTCAATCTGTATCCTTGTTTCAGCATTTTGTTATTTCCCTTCCCCTTCCCAAATTAGAAAAATGTATATACAAGATGCAGGGCACCAGAATCAAATACAGTGAAAACAAGGGTTGTACCATGGGGGAAGAACATACAAAAGAAACAAAAAAAAGTCACTTAGCATCATCTTATCTGGTCATTTGTACATAGCTTTCGACCTTTTCTGCTTGCCATAGACATATACTAGAGAAACCATGGTACCTGTTTCTTTTACCTTTCTTTTCATTTTTCCTTTGGTTTGTTCCCTGCTGCTACTGTTATTGATTTCTGTACGTTTTGTCTTGTATATAAGTTTATCTGTTTTGGGAAAGGGAAGGGGAATCACAGAAACAGTGGGACAAATGGTGAACCAAGGCAATAGTGATACTCCCTAGACACTATGTTGGAACTGAACTTTACAACTTGGGGGCAGGGACAGGGGGAGAGGGGGTAGGGAGGGGGATGACACTGTTCAAAAAGATATACTCATTGACTAACATGCAACTGTAACCCACCAACTTCACAATAAAATTTAAAAATGAAATAAATAAAAACAAAAATAGGTATTTTTCAATGTGTAAAATAAAAAGAATGGAATGTTCATATCCATAGCTATATGAGAGAGCCATATAAGATGGCTCTTCAGGCCTGTGCAGTTCTTGAGATGGCTGAAGCCTACATTATCCCATGACTACAGACTGATGTGATGCTGGGAGCCATGACTATTCAGCCTACTGTCTTGAAATTATGGCCCAGAGAAAAAATGAGATAATATTTTGGCTGCAGTTTGTTACTTAATAATAGATAACAAATACATACTTCTTTTTGTTTTTTTTTTTTGGTCGGTCCTGGGGCTTGAACTCTGGACCTGGGCACTGTCCCTGAGCTCTTCAGCTCAAGGCTAGGGCTCTACCACTTGAGCCACAGAGCCACTTCTGGTTTTCTGGTTGTTCATTGGAAATAAGAGTGTCACGGACTTTCCTGTCTGGGCTGGCTTTGAACCGTGATCCTCAGATCTCAGCTTCCTGAGTAGCTAGGATTATAGGCGTGACATGTTAACACCTGGCACCAATATATACTTTTTAAAACATTTCTGTCTCTTTTTCTTTCAGCCTGCCTGTATCAACTTGATTGGCCCTTTTTAAAAAATTGTTTGGCACAATAGTGTAATCAGTAAAATGTATAAACTTTAAATGTATATTTGAATTAATTCTTACATATACATATACTGGTATTTCTTTTTTCTTTTTTTGGTCCAGTCGTGGGCCTGAACTCTGGGCCTGGGCGCTGTCCATCAGCTCTTCAGCTCAAGGCTAGCGCTCTACCACTTGAGCCACAGCGCCACTTCAGGCTTTTTTCTTTTTGCTTATGTGATGCTGAGGAATGGAACCCAGGGCCTCATGCATGCAAGGCAAGTGCTCTACCACTGAGCCACCTTCCTAGCCCCTATACTGGTATTTCTAATGTATTATTTGCTTACATTAAACAAAAGTTACTTAATCATGAGAGCATGAAAAAATATATAGATACTTTACACAGACATATATAAAAGTGTTCAATTTGATTAAGTTGCAGAAGATTGATTTCAAAAAGTAACTCAGAAAAATAGAAAAAAATTAAACTCCTTTATAATTGTAAGTTTGAATCTAAATGTAAGTATTGGGTTATCATATACTGAATGCAATTGATACATATTCCTCATATACCTACACAGTATGTGTCTATATAGCTACATCCATACTTAACTATGTACGTGTTGACATATATATGTATATGTCATTCTATATACATTCTATATAATTCTTCCTACATATTTATACATGTGTGATTTTATATACATACACATATAGACAGATAGATACATAAATACATACATATATATCACCTACTATTTTTATATCATATTATTTGTTATGGCATAAATAATTGGGACTTTGGAGTATAAACAGAATTTTTTCTTGATAAAGTTTACTTGATTGCTGTTTCTGTTCCCATTTTTTTTCAATGAAAAATTATTGCTGTAAGGTTTTTAAAAGATTTAATATGTGTCACATGCTCTTATGGTTTGGATGTAGTATGTCCTACAAGGGTTTATACATTGGAAGTTTGGTACTTAGTTTACTGATATAGAGGTAGTGTGGAGCACTTAAGAGGTGGAGCCTAATGGGAGTTTGCTGGTCACTGGAACTGTGGCCTTCAGAAGAGAGGAAAGCAGTTCTTGTTGGACTTTCCACTCTCAGAAGACAAGACTAGGCTGTTAGAGAAGCCAGTTAGAAATGCTTTTTGGGGGCTGGGAAGGTGGCTCAGTGGTAGGGTGCTTGCCTTGCATGCATGAGGCCCTGAGTTTGATTCCTCAGCACCACATAAGCAGAAAAGCTGGAAGTGGTGCTGTGGCTCAAGTGGTAGAGCACTAGCCTTGAGCTGAAGAGCTGAGGGACAGAGTCCAGGCCAGGAGTTCAGGTACCCCGTCCCCTACAAAAATAAAAAGAAATGCTTTTTAGTGTCTTTTGAAATCCCTTACACCTGGATTGGTCCTACTGGCACCAGGAAGGCCCTCATAAGAGGACAGATGGATGGGGCTCAGTAATATTAGACTTTCAACCTACAAAACTAAAAATTTAACTATCTTTCTTCATAAACTTAGCCTATCATATATCTCATTACAGCAACAACTACAACAGAATAAAACAAAGCAACATAAAACCCGATGAAACCCTAAATACTATAATGCTAGCATAATGTTTGGCTCATTGGAAAGTACTTATGAAAGGATAAATTTCCTTTTATTTTCCCTTGTTCTACCTTTTTGAAAATTTTTCATATTTCTACTTACTTAAACCTGCATTATAACTTGAAAAGGTAGTTCTAACGTAGGCAGGTTTCACTGGTAGTACTTGAAAAGAATGTGAGTTCTCTGTGTGCACATTATCACAAATGTTTTTCCCCCAAGGCTAAAGCACAAACATTTATCTTTAAATAAAAGACTGATCTTTAATCATATGTGTTCTTTCTTGATAGAGATATCTTTGTAATCTAGGTTATCAAACTCAAAATGAAATGTTAACATGCTATGACCTTTTTGGTTCCCTATAGCATTCATGTTCTAGTAGGATGATAAACATTTCATTGATATATTGTTGGTCTAAATAAAGGCATTAAAATAGTTTCAGTTGAAGGTATTGTACTTTTTAAAAGTTATATTCATTTACATTAGGCAAATCAAAGAAAGAGTTATATAACTCTTTAGATTCTATATTTCAAACAATAATGTATAGCTGTCTTAACCCAAAGAAAAATCATTTTAACTCAACTGTAGGTTCAGAACATTAATGGGGTTGAGATAACATACAATGAGAATAAATTGTACACCAATGTTTCCTAGAAGAACGTTGGACCAGCCTCTTCCTGTGTAATGAATAATCTTCATCTTTCCTTTGTCTTCATATCTTTCACCCCAAAATTCAAAGTCACAGTAGCATCTGATTGGCCAGGTTTAGGTCATATGTCACCTATTGTTTTCACCAAAATGGTAAGACAAAGCAAATGGCTCCATATCCATTATTATAATGGCTGGTAAATACCAGAGTTTACTCAAACATCAAAATTGGGAATGATAAAGAGAAGCAATTCCTCAAAGGCAGATTATGCTACATTATTACAGACAATGGTAGACAAAGAAAAATGAAATGTTTTTCAGTGTATTGTTTGCCTCATTAGAAGGAATGAGATAATACACATCCCAATGTGGCCAGAGAATTGGAAAGGAAGAATAATGAGTTATGAGAAGAATAGTTTATATGAAAATTGATGCAACTGCACTTATCTGATTAAGAATGCTGATAATAATAAAAGATATAGACATTATAAACATTAAGACAGAGAGATAATGTTAATGACTAGAAAATAATAGAATTTTTGTTTTATTTACTTTAAGTTATTCAAAATTAACTTTAAATAATAGAAATATATTCATCCCTAGGTATCTGTGAGGATTAATTGCAGGACTCCATACACCAAATCTTCCATGCTCAGTTCTCTTATATAAAATGGCAGTGTTTGCATGTAACCTAGGCATAGTTGTCTATACATATTTCATCATGTCTACATTACTTGTGATGTCTAATACAATAAAAATTCTATGTAAACAGTTTTTATACTATATCCAAACCATGGAGAAGACATTGATACAGAAAGCCAACTGCATATTCTTCTACTTTGTATTCTAAACTATAATAAAAATGAATGTCATACTACCTATCATCTATCTACAGTGTTTGTCATAGACTTCAAGAACTAGGCTACTAAAAATTATTAGGAATTTCTTAGTGATAGGAGTATGGTTTTTATAAATTAGAAGCAGGAGTACCTTTTTTTTGGGGGGGGAGCTATACTGTTCTTGGAATTCAGGGCCTCCTACTTGTTTGCTTGGCTGGAGTTCTACCATTTGAGTCATACCTCCAGCCCAGCTTTTTGGTATTAATTAGAGATACAGTCTACTGGACTTAGCCTGGGGCTGGTTTTGTGCTGTAAATTTCTGGGATCTCAGATTCCTGAATAACATTGGTTCCTGGGATGAAGAACTTTTTGAGTATGTACTGTTGAGGTAATGATGGGGCTATATAGATTCCGAAAGAGCTACTCTCCAGAGACAGCACTGGCTTAGGGGTTGCTGTGAGGGAGGTTGGGTAGAGGAAGGAGATTAATTTCTGCAAAAAAAAAAATTCTTAGACAAGATGATTTGATGAACTTCCAGGTTGATGAGAACCCTGAGAGCTGGGAGCAGGCAAACCCAGGGAAAGCACAGAAGCCACAGACCTACCTACCCTAAGCATCTCTCCCACCCGCTTTTTCTATGCTGATTTCTTCATACAACTGGAATTAAACAGTCCTAAGAACCAAACAATGCAAGCAAAGTTCTCTGTGTTCATGAGCTTATCTACCAAATTAGGAAGGGGGTCACAAAAATCTGAACTCACATCTGACTTGAGGACTGACATGCTGGACAGATACCTTTCACCTTTTACTAGGTAATGTCCAACAGAATTGGATTAAATTGGAGGATGCTCAGCTGGTGTTTGGAGAGTTAGAGAATTGTATAGTATAGCAAAGCTCCACACTCTTAGTGTCATGTGTTAAGAAACTGTGTTTTTCCAGACAAGTGATGCTCTAATCAACCAACTGAAAATAATAAGAGAATAAATCGGCTAACAGTGAGTATGACCTGAGGAATTTCGCTGGCCTGAGATTAGATTTCTATCCTTTGTTGGATAATCTAATTAAAAACAGCCCAGTCCCAAGGAATTAATCTTGAGAGCTAAAGCAAACAGATTTTTATCACTTTATAATGTGTAGCCCAGTATGTGAATACTTCAAATAGCTAATCTCACACTTGTTTAATCTACCAAGTGAAGTGAAGCTTGAAAATCTGTGTCTTCTTGATGCATATCTCTAGGGGGTCATGTTCTAACAAGTTAGGAACATACTTTAAACATCTGTTTTGGTAGCAGGTTTTGTGTACCCCTTGTTACTATAGGCATGAAAATGAGCACAAAAGAGAGACAGAGACACGGGGGAGAGGGGAGGGATGATTTTAGTGTACACTAATTAGTTGTACTTAAACATGCAGACACACAATTCTGTCCCTGATGCCTCCACAAAACATTTTTGTAAATATAAATTTAAGCTTATTTATGATTCATCCTGAACTTTGTTGGAAAGAACCAGATTAGAAACATAATACTCTTACACATAACTAGTTAAATTTATTGACTGTAAAGTGGATTTTATATAAAACTGTAAGTTTACCTGTGTAACTCCTGAAGGTGATTCAATACATGGACCAAAAAAATTTTAGTCTATGTGTTTATCTAGGAATAGGATACATTTTCTTTTGTTATTTATATAGTTTTGTTAATTATATAGTTGTGCGTTATTATAATAATACGAAGTTCCAATACTTCTCAGTAGTTTTGAAATTACCTAATTTACCAAAAAATTAAAAAAAATCTTCAGGGCAGTATATATATTTAAGCTATATATATTTAAGCATGTGATCAAGCTGTCTTTGTTTCTTCAATAGCAATTTTTGTTGGTTGTTATTTCTATTAAATTAAGAGAACAGTAACGCATATGAGATTGGATGAATTAGGATGAAATACTTTTATTCATTTTTTGCTACCCAAGCATTGTTTCTTTTTCTCTCACATTGTCTCTTTTTTGTCACTCTATGTCCAGTAAACTAGTGGTATAGAATAATATGTGATTGTTCAAGGATTTATCTCCATTTTTCATAATTTCACACTCTTTTCAATCCTATTTCACAGTCTTGAAGAAGTGTATTGGCCCAGCAGTATCATTCCTTATCTGTACATTATTGTACACTGGAACAAATGTTGCTGTGTGGAATAAATAAGTTGAGATCCTTCATAGGCTGAGCTTGCAAATTTACATTCCTTAGCCTATTATAGAGTGCATTATATTAATCCTCATCTTTTAAGCTACTAAAAAGAGTTTTCAGAAGAACTGAAAAAAAAATCAACTATTAACAATCAACTTGTGCTAGTATGTCCCATTCCTGTCATCCCAGTGCTCAAAGCAGCTGAGGCAGGAGGATGGGCAGATTGATGCTACTTGGATTCCCTTGCAAGACCGTGTCACAAATAAAGGAATCAACCTGTCAACATGAAACAACTACCCTTTCTGACATACATGAAAATGTTCAGGAGTTACAAGGAACAAGTGCTTAGAGGCCTAACACTTTTCTGAGGCTGTGCAGTGTTACTATAAATATTTCCATCCAAGTTAGCAATATTTAATTCATTTTGTTTTACAAGTTTGGTCACTAAAGGTAGCTATTGAGGGTGGAATCTATGTTCACTGTTTGCCTTATTTCTCCTTATTTTGAATATTTGGGTAAATTGTAAATTGTTGAGTAAACAGAGGAGTGAATGAGCTTCGAGTTGATTTGTTACAACCTCAAAGATGCATTTTATTCCAATTACCTTATCAACTGTTCTAATATATGAGCAATAGTCGCAGCTGAGAGGGCATATAGTGAGTTCACATCCACCTTGTGACCAATTCTAATAGTATCATTTGAATGTGTAACAGGGATCACAAATAGAGTTCATCTTAGTGCCAACTCTGACCACTAGAGGCTTCCTGGTGTTCTGGCCTGAGAATTCTGCAGCTGCCCAAAATAGTCTTGCATATTATGACACATGTGACAGCTATGAGAAGGAGAAATCACAGAATATACTCTGGGGATATGTGTCATCTCATTATCTCTAAAGTTGTTGCAATAACACACAGGTCCATATGAGACCCTCAATTAAATCCCTATAGGGGTCATGTAGGTAGACACAAATGACGAAAGTAGTTTAGGAAGGAAATGGACTCTGGAGAGATTTCCACTCTGGAAGATCATCAAGTGCTCAGGGCTTGCTAGCCAATTGCATTATAAATCTATCAGCCCAGGATTATCATTCAGATTGGTCTGTTTTGTTGGTTTGTTTTTGCTTTTTGGTTTTCTCCTAGGGGAGGAGAAAGCAACATTTCATTGGGTAAATCTCTTGATATCTAAATTTTGAGATCCCAAATGATGTTTATAAAATTTGCTAGGTCAAATTAAAATGTTCTACTAGTTATCTCTTTTAAGATTTAGATCCTTGTTTTGTCTCCCTTTGTCTCTGCCTGCCTGCCTCTGTCTTTATATCTCTCTTCTTCTCTCTCTTTCTCATCTCCGTCTTCCGTTCCCTCTTCCCTGAATCATGCAAGTTGATTTGCTGATTTGTACAATTAGAATCAATTCACAAAATTTCAGTTGTGCATTCTTTGCATAGAAATGAGCTTTCATGATGGACTCTTGTTAATGACTTTGTCACATAAAAGGCAGCCTCAATTAGCCCTTTGCTGGCTACCTTTGTCTAAAGACAATACCGTATACAAACCTACTTGAGGTGAAAAAGTTAACTCTAGGATCAAAGGCTCAAATAGTCTTTAAAACCTTAATGTTCTCAGGAAATAAATTATAGGGTTTCAGTATTTGAAACATGTTTTTATATTCATTTATTTTTTGTCGGTGGTGGGGTTTAACTCTGGGCCTGGGCGCTGTCCCTCAGCTCTTCAGCTCAACCTATAACTCTACCACTTGAGCCACAGCACCACTTCCAGCCTTCTGGTGGTTAATTGGAGATAAGAGTGTCATGGACATTCCTGCATGGGCTGGCTTTGAACTGTGATCCTCAGATTTCAGCCTCCTGAGTAACAGGAGGATGACAGGCATGAGCCACTGGTGACCAGCATAACATGTTTTATTTTTATCATTGGAAAGAAATTAGAAGGAAAAACACATTTGAAGACAGTTTTCTCAAAATGTTTGGGATTTAAATAACGTAGTACTATTTAAATAACTACAATTTAATACAACTTTTAGTCCGACTATTTTGCATGCAACTTCCCTTCCAGAGGAATTCTCAAGCCCACTGCTAATCACTGAAAAAATAAATTTATAAAGAGTCACAATACTGAGTTAATTGGCAATTGTTATGATATATAAATATATGTATACACACATATATATGCCATCTCTGAAATCCATGTTAAAATGTAACTGCCATTGATTGTAACAGTAATAAGAGTTAAGGAGGCTGTATAATTAGGAGTGGTTAGGACTTGGGTTTGAGGGCTCTGCATTCATGAATGGTTTAATGCTGGTAACTCAGAAGGAGTTCCTATTGTAGCTCAGCCTTCCCCTTCCCCTACCCTCCTGGCTCTCTTGCTATTTTGATGCATTTCAGTATGTTATAATGCATCACTAAAACCCTTGCCAGTGCTAGGCTCTCTCTGCTGGACATCTCAGCCTCTAAGACCAGCAGCCAAATAAATATCTATTTCTATAATTTATTTGGTTTACAATACTCTGTCAAAACATTAGAAAATGCACTATGACAACATCTTTATAATTACAGAAAGCTCAAAGCATTGGTCATTAAAAAAGGCCTTTGTTCCCTCTTTCTTGAAAAATTGTTTTGCCTTTCATGCACTAGTAATAATAGAGCTGGTTGATCCCCACCTCTCACCTGTAAAGGAGTTGCTTCAATAGTATGCCTGTAAATACTAATATCTTCCCTGACTTATTTAGCCCAATAAATCTTTCAGAGGGTATAAGGCAGGCAGTTAGACCACATACTGTTATAATTAGGTCAGAGGAGAAATACAAACAGTGCCATTAGCCATGTTTCTCTACTTTCCTGATTTTAACATCCTCCCTTCCCAACTGACCAAAGGTTAACTCTTATGACCCTGTGTCCATTTCACAGCAGGTGGAGGAGATTTTCATTTTCCTTGCATTTATTTAAAGTTTTTCTAATATATGCTAAACTGGCAACATGATTTGCATTTCAATATCAGAAAATTAGACCTGCCTATTGGATTCACTCAGGAGTCTCTGACTGTTGAAGGGTTCTGGGTTTGAATAAATGGAAACTAAAAAGAATAAATAAAAAAAGACAAGCAAATATGAACCACAATTAAAATAAAAATTGTAATTAAAAATATCAACAATAACATATTATTCATATTACAGTGAAATTGTATCTAATTGACTGTATTTAAAGTTTTAAACTGCTGGAGATGAGTCCAGGAGCTACTGATGAAACATTATTCTATTAATACATACAACTACTCTTCCTAAAATTCACAAAAGTTTGTATATTTATTACTATTGGATTATTTTAGCTTAACTGTGTAGCTTTGAAAATAAGCATATGTATGTAAATATTTGTACGATATAGATATAATTTGTATATCTCTATATATGTATAGATGTAGATATGAAGACAGACACATCTCAATTTCTTTACCTAAACAATGGAAAGAAAATTGTATTTATAAAAAGCTTTGTTGGGATATAGCTAGCAAGATCAATAGAAAGCCCACGGATTGGGAGAAGATCTTCACTAGCCATACAACAGTCAAGGGTCTCATATCTAAAATATACCTGGAACTCAAAAAATTAAATCCCCCAACAACAAATCCTCAAAGAAACAACTGCCCAATAAATAAGTAGGCTAAAGACTTAAAGAGAAATTTCTCTGAAGAGGAAAGAAGGATGGTCAATAGACAAATGAAGAAATGCTCAACCTCCCTAGCCATAAAAGAAATGCAAATCAAAACAACATTGAGATATCACCTCACCCCAGTTAGAATGGCAAAAATCAAGAACTCTAATAACAACAGATGCTGGAGGGGATGTGGACAGAAGGGAACCTTACTGCATTGTTGGTGGGAGTGTAAACTTGTTCAACCAATTTGGAAAGCAGTATGGAGGTTCCTCAAAAGACTCCACATAGAGCTCCCCGATGACTTAGCAATCCCACTTTTGGGCATTTACCCAAATGATCACAAACAAGACCATACTAAAGCTCACCAGCACAACTATGTTTATTGCAGCATTATTTACCATAGCTAAGATCTGGAACCAACCCAGATGCTTATTAGTAGATGAATGGATCAAGAAAATGTGGTATATCTACACAATGGAATTCTATGCCTCCATCAGAAAGAATGACATTGCCCCATTTGTTAGGAAAAACTTGGAAAGACTTGGAAAAAATTATGTCATGTGAAGTAAGCCAGGCCCAAAGAAACATAGGTCCCATGGTTTTCTTTATTTGCAATAACTAGCATATGTCTGAGACAAACAGAAACGGTCGGATAAGTTGATGTTAGGTAAAATGAACCCCAAGATAAGGATCCAAATGGTTTTTATTTCTTGCAATTGTTTCTAACATATTTATAAGATGATTTCTTTGTTGCTTTGTATGTCCCTCCCCCATGGTATAAACCCTGTTTTCACTGTATTTGATGTTGGTATTATTTGTGGAGGGGAAGGGAAAAAACAAATTGTTTAAATAGGGATACAGGTGGACCCACTGTATCAATGAGATGTACAAGACATTATGTCAAAAAACAAACATTACAACTTTGGCAGGGGGTGTGTGAGAGGGGACAGGGAATGTAGGGGTGGGGGAAGGGGGGTGCAGGGCAGGGAGATGGGAAGGGATGGGAAGGGTAAACAAAGGAGGAGGCTACAATGCTTGATAAGAAATGTACTCATTACCTTGTCCATGTAATTGTAACCCCTCTGCATGGTATTTTCACAATAAAAAAAATAGAAAGAAAGCTTTGTTGAATTGTAACACCTTTGTACAAATACTTAAAGATAATGAAAATAGCTTTAAAAATGCTTCACTTTGATCTAGAATGATATGATCGAAGTTTCAGTTTAAAACCCACTGAAGTTTACTATGTGCCCAACATGAAGAATTGATGGTATGATACTGAAGGTGGGACTGCAGTTCTGATAGCCTTCTTCCCTGTTGGTGAAATATTTTTAACTTTGCTGAGCTTCAGTGCCTACTAGAAAGCATTCGTATGTGTTTCCTAGGTCTGCTGTAACAAATAATCATACGCTTGATAGCTACAAAGAACAGAAATATATTTTTACAGGTTTAGAAGACAGAAGTCTAAAATCAAGGTCTTTTCAGGGATGAATGTTAGATAGGCTTCAGGGCACAATTATTCCCTGCTTCTTTCACCACCTGTTGGCTCTTTACTTGGTGTGGGGCCCCTATGTCAGATCTCTGCTTTTGTCTTCATTTCAGACTTTCTTTACCCTTTTTTACCTCTGTTTCCTTATCAGAATATGTACCATTGTGGATTTAGGCTGTTCCTGGAAAATACAGGATAATTTATCTTTAGGTCTTTAAATGAAATGAATTACATGTGCAAGATCCTTTTCCCAAATGGGATATATTTACAAGTCCAAAGGATGGAGATGTGGGCAAGAGAGTTGTTCAGACTGTGATTCTGCCAGAATACATGTGTGTGTGTGTGTGTGTGTGTGTGTGCGTGTGTGTGTGTGTGTGTGTGTGTGTATGTGTGTGTGTGTGTGTGTGCATATCCTGGGTCTTAAAACTCAGTGTCTGGATGTTGTTCTTGAGATTATTTTTTTCTTAAGGCTAGGGCTCTACTTAAGCCACTGTTCCACTTCTGGCTTTTTTGGTGCATAATTGGAGATCATAGTCTCATGGACTTTCCTGCCAGATCTGGCTTCAAACTTCCATCTTCAGATCTCAACCTCCTGAGCAACTAGCATTACAAGTGTGAGTCACTGGTGTATAAATTTGATTTTGGTGTGTGAATTTGATTTTGAGATTGGTTTTCAAAATAATTTAAATTATTATTTGGAGGGGTGATACTTTAGTTAACTAAGATATCTATCTATCTATCTATCTATCTATCTATTTATCTATCCACCATTGTAGACTGACTTTTTTTTTAACATGTAAGGATAACCATAATGGCAAATTCTTTTTGCTTTCTGCCATAAATTATGTGTTAGTTGATATAGTATCTTTCAAGAGTGAAAGGAAAGAGGAGAGGATTTGTAGCTGGTTTTAGTAACATTTAAGATTAACAGCTGGAAGCTTTAGAAAGTGATTTAGAACAAATATCAGCACATGTTTCTTACTGAATAAATCTCAATGGAAGTTTTATGCAAACATTAGAAAACAAGCCCCTGTTTGTTTTTCTATACAGCATTGTAAAACCTGACACATTCTTAGGCCTTTTATTCTGTTTGTCCTTGTATGCAGTTCCTGTATTTGAATTCTTCCAGTTGTACAATTTCAAGCTAACAACTATTCCTGACAATGCAATTTTTACACTTTCCATGGCTGCTGTTAGGATATTTCTGATTTACTACAGTTTTATATATACTCTAAAATATCCATTACTCAAAAACAGGTTATAAAATTTTGACAAAGATCTCTTTCACCATGATGCTTCTATAATATAGATGAGCTTTTGTGGTTCCATAAAGAAGAAAACAGAGTTCAATTATCTAATGCAACTGCACTAAGTAAATAAACAAAGCTCAAGTCAAATACAGACTAGGCTTTGCTGTGTGCAAACAAACCCAAGAGAGAAACAATGAGCATTTGTACTTAGATACCACTGGAATATTAATTAGTAATTAGGTGTTCAAGAAGAATAAAAATATATTTGCTTTGATCATAGTGATAATTATTGATTAAAGTCTCGTGATTGCTGATAAGTAGTGTGTATGAATCATTACCTTCAAAATGCAAGCTGAACAGTAGATATTCTTTTTTTTCTTCTTCTTCTTCTACTTATAGTTCAACTAAGGAGAGGGATGGAGAGTAAACTCCTTGTCTACTTTCAATCAACTGACAATGCCTCAACTTAAAGTGATTCCACTGACCCTGAACACCGACAATATACATCTAATAAAGAGGATTCATTTAACACTAGGCAACTATTTCTCCTTTAAATGATTACATAAATAAAATGGTGTGGCCTCTCAGCACTTGTAGGTCTATAAGGAGAAGCAAAGAACAAGTAATTTACTCACTAGACTCTGTTGGAACAAGCACTGCAAATCACTAAATCAGCACCAAAAACTTTATGCCTCTTTCTTGTAAGATTGTGGATCATAAAATGTACTCTAATTATCCACTATTGGTACAAAATTTCACAAGCACTGGGACTTTGTCCAGTATCTAAAATTCCTGGTCCCTGATTCAAAGACCTTTGAACCGTAGAAAATTTCAAGTGAGTTATGTGCATCTCCTTCAGGGTCTCGATAACAGAGTTCCAAGGGATTTTATGACTGACACAAATTCTCCTTTAGGCAGAAACATTTGTTACTTGAATTTAGGGACAGATTTTCCTACTTCACCCAAATAGTATGTTCATTGTTAACACAGAGAACATAAACCAGGTCTGGCTGAGAAAGGCAACTTTCCTGCAGTGACCTTGTCAATGAGTGACAGGCAAGACTGAAATCCACCTCTCTTGATCCTTGGCTCTAAGATCACATAGGAGAATGGCAATGATTTTGTTGCCCTTTGAAGTCATAGAGGAAAGATCTCAAAGTTAAACATTTGCTACTGAACTGTTTGAAAACCCCTTATGTTCTTCATACTTCTTTTACCTTTGCCCTTTCTCTTCTCTTCAATAACATCTGTATTACAGATTGTACATTTTTCTTTTTCTTTTTCCTTTCTGAGGATTCTAATATTTTTCCCTAAAAAGAGTCACATTATTCTAATTCAATCCCAAACACTAAGCTAAATAGAATTCATCTTTTTTTAAAGGACTTTGGAAGGTGAAAATAAGTCATCAATATGCTTCAGCCAGATCATTGGCAGACCTGGGACTTGAACACATGTCATTTGTTCTAGTCTCAGTTCTGTCTAAGACTATATTGGAGGAGCTGGGAAGGTGGCTCAGTGGTAGAGTGCTTGCTTTGCATGAATGATGCACTGGGGTCAATTCCTCAACACCACATAAGCAGAAAAAGCCAAAGTGGTACTGTGGCTCAAGTAGTAGAGCGCTTGCCTTGAGATGAAGAGCTGAGGGACAGCGCCCAGGCCCAGAGTTCAGGCCCCATGACCAACCCCTTCACCCCCCCCCCAAAAAAAAGACTACATTGGAGAAATAGCAATATTCTAATTACATGAATTACAAAGATACAATGATGCTTTAACAAATGTCATTTCTCTGTGAAAACTTGCAATATTGTCAACCCCTCAAGACCCTAGCTACCTCTAAATTTCTAGGAAAATCCCTAAGTCCTTGTTGCCTAAGTCCTCTTTTTGTGACTTCTATATTCACAGCTTCTGTTATACTTTTTTCCACTCACTAGGCTATTTTATTTTCTATCCCCAGGACAAGAAAAAAAAACCCTTGGTCTTACTTATGTCCTATTTGCCTAACATAACTCAGGTCTTAAGCATCTCTTGATTTCCCTCTTTCGTAATATCTTAGGTGTGTGAAATATGTAATAATCAGCAAATATCTCAATTGTGGACCGTATGTTGTCATAATTAAAGGGCACCTAGAGATTATGTAGTAAAATCTCATCTTGGAGTGAATAAGACACAAATTTCAAGAAGAGTTAAATTACTTTGGTTCCAGATTGTGGGAAAGGAAAGTTTTCTTGATAGGTTCAGGCATTTCTAGATAGTTGTGTTTCCATTTTTCATATAACAACAAGAATTACACAAACTCTATGAACAATCTAAGAAAGTGAGAGTTGGATACCATGTCCCATGGCCAAATCCCTTATTCACTAAATGAAACTATTCTTAATTGAAAGCTTTGCTGTTATTCTTTATAAAAGTTATATTAGAATTCTCTGAAGCTAGACAAAGAAGATACTGACTCAATCCAATCTAGCAGGGGTGGAAAGGACAAGTGTCCTAAAGAATTTCCCTGAACTGACTCTTTTTGAAGCATCACTTGAAATAGAGTGATCTCCTATATTGTGCAACAAATCAAAACAATGCTATTGCAGAAACATTGACTCTTATCCTTAAAATAATTATCTTCAAAAAG
This sequence comes from Dipodomys spectabilis, assembly GCF_019054845.1. NCBI lineage: Eukaryota > Metazoa > Chordata > Mammalia > Rodentia > Heteromyidae > Dipodomys > Dipodomys spectabilis. Next base: position 21,508,795 of record NW_024870775.1, read on the forward strand.
AGGTAAACAAGCTCAGTTTTAAACTAACTTTGACTTTTCACTTTAGTGATAATGAAGGCAATCCAAGAGTAAGACAGAGTAGAAGAAAAACTAATAGACACATCATGTATTTTGCAACAATAACTGCATGAAGTTTAAAGATAAACAAAACAGCCATAAACATTCAAATGCCTGACAGCTGCAAAAGTAACTGAAAGTGACAGTCGCCAATACTCTATGAGGCTGAAGCATGTAATTTACATCTTAGTGAAATTAAACATACCATAATAGTTTTGCTTCCAGGCAACAATAGTATTAAATTTGCAGTAGTGGATTATGACATCATATGAAACCCCAGGATACACATTTGAAGCTGGATGTTATTGTCTGTAATCTCTATAGCTGTTCTGGTTAGTTTTTCATTTAATTCATTGCAGGCTTACACTAAAAAAAAAAAAAGACAAATCACAGCAGTTGAGGCTGCAGCTCTTTGTAAATGCTGTGAAGGCTCAAGATGCACTGATGCCACATTTTACAATTAGTAATGATAGCTTACTTTAAGAGGTCAGAATTATATTGCACAATATAATAATGTTAGCCTCTTTTATAGTCAGTAAGTATGATTTGGGGATGTTTTCTGACTCACCTTACTCTTTCAAATTGTACAGTGGTAGAATAACAATAAACCAATGGCTTTTTATAGAAGCTTTACATTATACATTAGCAATCTCAACCAGGAATATTGTACTGAGATCAGTTTTTAGGAGGGGGCAAGAAAAGAGGAGAAAATAAGTGTCAGTGAACTTCGAACAATGCATGTATATTTTGCTTGTAAAGTGAATTTCCCTGCAAAAGGGAGTTTATAATTCCATCTTGTTTGTTGAAAGGGCCTGTTTTTGAAAATGATGGGTTTTTTTTCTATTTTAGCAATGGTTCCATTTTTGCAAAGGTTGCATTGATGATTGAAAATTTTTGTAGCAGCTATGAGGGAGGAGCACATACTTAGAAAAATCCTTTCTCTTGTGAGAAGATCCTAATATTCTATTCTTGAGATATGTGTATTTTGTACACAATCTCAGACAGTGAACTAGTAAAAACAAATCTCTCATTTTTTGTCAAGATGGCCTTTGAGGAGCAGGGAGACAAAATTTCTTGGCCAGAACTCTTCCACTAATGATTCTCAGTTCTGGGACTAGTACCCACATTTCTTGTCTCATAGATCAGGGTTCTTTATATGAGGAACAGCTGTGTAAGTAAGGGAAGGACCCATGGAGATGATTCAATTAGACATCACAGGAAAAGACATCTGTGATGTGAAAACACAATGAGAGGATTACAAAATTCTGCTTAGAAGATGATTGAAATGAAGGCTCAAGAGGACATTTTTTCTGGAGATTCTGATCTCTTAGTTAATACAATAAGCCATTACACCCCTCAGTGAGTATAAGTTCATGTGTAAGTATGAAGCCTTAGAAAACTTCATATTAAAGTGAAGAAATTAGATTTCATATTCAGAATCATTCTGGCTTAAAATAGGTGACTGCTTACATGACTCCATTATATCATTAATCAACACACATTTTTAAAGCCATTGGGGGAATTTCACCTTCATGAGCCTCTCAAAAAACCTGGCAGATTTTCTTCTCTTTTTGAGTCAAGGTATAAAGGCTAGATGATTAGACCAATAAGTGTGTCATAATATGAAATTTAGATCAGATAGAGCAGGGATGGTAGCATTGGAGAACTATATACTAAGTAGCACACCTGAGCTCTGGGGTAAGACATGCCTGTCTTGAAGGAGCACAGTGAATTAGAGACTTGGAGGCATCTAGGGGAGATGAAATTAGCAAAAGTGATGTGAAGAGAAATATAAGAACAAATATGACCTTGCAGTCTTGGCTAGCCCATGTTTACTTCAGTGACTTTTGAAGGATAAATAGGCTCAAGCTTACAAATGGTCCCCTGATAGTTGCCCTACATTTTGAGAATTTGTCAGACAATGAAGAGAAAACCAGAACAAAAAGTCTGTGAGAAACACTTTTTTTTTGAGCTTGATGACATTGTAAGATGTATTTTATATAAATGTCATAAATGCAAATTAGGTCAATAGATTAAATCTGACTCATGACTTTCAAAAAATGAAAATGGTAAAAAGAACCATCGAGTTAACTGAAAACATTATGCTGAATAAATGCTAAAGCCCTGAAGTTGAAATATGGAAACCCTGAGGCCATCAGAGAGAGCCACGTGCTGCCTCTCTAGAGGCTGCGGGCAGGGAATATAGTGAAAGCTATGATTCAAACAGGAAAAGAAAACCGTGCTTATTAAAACTACCTATTTCCACCTCTAGGAATACAGCTTCTTTCATCTGTTGCCTGAGGAAATTGTAGTTGAAGGCAGTTTTAGTGTCAAATGCCAATGTGTATGATAAATAGCGCATTAGGGAAGACTTGTTTTTGTCATTTTAAATATTTCTTTTTCTAGGCTAGTGTTTCCTCCTCCCTCTGACTCCCTCTGACTCTCCTTCTTTCTCTCTCCTAATGACTATTCGCATTTGAATGGGTGAGATGAGGTAGGGTTTTGGATCTGGGAAGTATTCAATTTAATGCTCTGGTAAAAGGATGAGTCTACAAGTTATAGGTTGGAAACATGACAGACAAAGGAAAAAATATCAGAAATTTAATGAATATGATAAATTAATGCAGCTGAAATTGGGTAGCAAATTACACTTTTCATGTGATTCTAGATGGTCAGTTTTGATTCTTATCTCTTATGTTGAGGGCAAACAATGCAGAAAAAATACCAGACAAGATGGCCACAAGTCTTTCTCAAGGTGTCCAAAGAACGATTACACTGCCCCATACTGCTATTAACAGCAACTGAAGCAGCTCACGGATGAATCACTTAACTAATTCATTGGCATTTTCTTGCAATTCTCTTTTCCCTGGCAGAATTTATTCTTTAATAGCCATCGGTACTGAAACTTACGCTTGCAAAAGCAAGAGAGTTGATTAATAGGTATTTTATACATCTGGTATTTTCTCATAAAAGACTGGAAAACTTATTTCAATTATCATACCACCAACAAGGATGCAATCTGTTCCCAGGGCCTGTTTACGAGTGGCTGCTTTGGGTAATGGCTGTTTTCTTAGCATGGGAAATGAAATATAATATTATTAAACAGAGATATGCAGAATGAGGTGTCAACTTATCCATCTTCCTGATGTTTATAGGCTTCATTTTTTAGAATGTTTATTTTATTTTATGGGACCACACGTTAAAATCTCTCCTATTGCAAAGGATGCAATTTCTTTTATTCTGGTTTTAATGTCCTTGAATATTAGCATTCTCAAACTTAGAAGCAATCAACTAAAGAAACCTGTGGTAGGTACTCTATTAATTCCATTTAGATAAATGTGCCATAATGAGAGAGATCATAAAAGTGAATGCTTTATCATTGCAAGAGGAAAAGAATTAGGCTTTGCCAGAAGGGTAGAATGAATGCTGCAAATGTTTTGAGGCCACCTGTGATAAAACTGAAGAAAGTGGTGATATGTGGTGAAAAAGAAACCTCAACCAATGACTTAGTGTGTCTGTCTGAGCTTGGAAAAGCTGTATTATTCCATTCTGGCAGTAACTTCCAATATTTGGGGGTTGGGGAGCTAGAAACAAGAAAGAATTATTTTTAAAAACATACCTTTTAAAAAATATTGCTGCATATCTAATTTTAAATGTTTTTATTGTTTTCCCAAGGAGGAATGCTACAGATGAGTGAGCCTACTTCTAGAAAGATGAAAACAAATTGTATACAAAAGCAAATAACTTTCGTTACTACAAACTGCAGTCGCGTGCAAAGCTATCGCATAGATGTGAGATCCTCTTGGATGAGGTAAAGAAGTATGAAGATGGACAAGATGTGTAGTATTCTGTAGTGTAAACCCTTCATCATGAACAATGCTGAGCAATAAGAGATTGCTTGAGGTATAGCCCAGGCTTGCCTACAACTGTGATCCCCTACTTCAGCTTCCCAACTGTAGGGATTATTCATGTATGCTACCTCCTCTGGCTCAAAAATGCTTCCTTTAAAGGTATCTTTTAGATTGACCTTGTCCACAGGAAATATTTTGAGAGTCAGGTGTACTATTTAAAAGTTCCTAGCAAACACAGCAGGAAGAGATATTTAATTTAAAGAATGTATTTTATTTAGCCCAAAGATTAAAACAATAGTATCATTTAGGTATATACCCAGTGGCTCCTGCATTAGACAGTACACCCTCCATTGTCCAGAGTAGACCTTTTTGTAGAGAAATTGGCTGTGAAATTGGCCTCAGTAAAACTTGAAAAATGGTCCAAGTGTCAAAATCAATGAATGCTTAGTATCATCACTCACTTAGCCAATGATTTCCAGAGATAGACTATATACAGAAAATCAGAGAAACTTTTGTAAAAGAATGTTTGTTTGCTTTTAATGGCATATTTCTTAGTGCAATCTTTTTTCATATAGAACACACAGAAATCAATTTTTTAATATTGACTATGACAGATAACCTTTTGACTTGCTGAAATGAAATGGAATCAGTTCTCTGATTAATTTCTTCAGCATTGTGATGACTCAGCTTTTAAAAAATCCAGATTAATTATAGCTTTAAACCACTTTGATATAATCAACTGAAATTATATTTACTATATTGCCTAATAAATACAAATGCATATGATATTGACAAAATTTATACATCTAGGATTTTTCTGATTAATTGGACATGGAGTCTTCCAAACTCTTGTATCTATGCTAGGTTCAAATAGGGATCCTCCAAGTCTCAGCTTTTGGAGTGGTTAGATATGAACCATAGGCATTTGGCTGAATAGTTATGTTTTGAAAACTAAACTTAGACAATCAAAAGGACTTCATTATATTTTGATGGATTCGTGAAATCTTACTGTCTTACATGACTGTAAGAATCATTGTAATTTTCTGCCATTAGAACATATTAGTCTTCATTAAGTATATATAATATTATATACAAACATATACATGTATATACATGAGATTTAGGGGATAAGATTATGACTTTTTCTTCTTACCTTCACTTAAAAACATACAACACAGTATCTTAAAGTTGGGGTTGGTTGAATATGTTTACACAGAGGACTGTAGTGTATTTTTCTGCCTATTTTTTCTGTACCTCATTTGAATAGAGAATTCCATGTCCTCTTCTCAAGTAAGGCTTTGAAAGCCCTTGTGTATTTTTATGTATTATAACTTCATGAAATCATTATATTCTTTGTGCCTAGCATAGTGCCTGACTCATGCATTAATGGATATACCTTGCCCTTAAATCAAGTTTACTCTCATTCAGCTGTCGTGCTGAATTACCATACTTACAGTGAGAGAAGCAGGCAAAGAATAAAGGAGAGCCAAAGAAGTAAATAAGGAGAGCCAAAGGCAAAGAACCCTGAACATTGCTGAGACACAAGCAGCAGCCATCAGATCCTAGGGCTCCACTGACCACAGTGGGTGGGTGAGGGTTAGATTTTTATCTTATTTGAAATGAAGAACTATTGATAGGATTTCAGTAGGAATGTGATTGATAAAAGGAGAACTTTGTACAAAGATGGTGGAATAAGAACCTTTTATTGTCATATCCATGAAGCAATAGCAGTTTTGACAGCTACCAGAAAATACCTTTTGGGAAACCAAGGTCCAGAAAAACTTCCAGAATACTTACAGAGTAAAATAAATTTTTTTAAAAAAAGTCTTGACAGCTAAATTACTTAAGGAGGTAAGGAGTTTTTCTTACCTTCACATTATCTCTTCCCAGGCAGCACAGAACAAGTTTAAAAGTGATCCCCTCGAAAAAGGAACCCCACTTCACTGCTGGTGGGAATGTAAACTGGTACAACTACTCTGGACAGTGGTATGGAAGTTTCTCAAGAAAACTAATCATGGATCTTCCCTATGACACAGATGTACCACTCCTGGGCATCTACCCATGGCATCACAAACAAGGATACTGTAGAGACACTTGCACATACATGTTCATTGGTACACTATTCAAAATGGCCAAGTTATGGAAACAGCCCAATTGTCCTACAACAGATGAGTGGATCCACAAAATGTGGTACTTATACACAATGGAACTTTACACAGCAGTTAGAAAGAATAATATAATTTCATTTACAGGGAAATGGATGACCCTGGAACAAATCATGTTAACTAAGGTTAGCCAAGCTGGGAGACACTAATGGTTCAAGTTTTCTCTCTTTGTGGAAGCCAAATCTAAAATACAGTGGGACATGATAAACTATATAGGATTCTAGGTATTCACATACAGTGAGATCAAATGAGGATATTCATAAGAGGGGAACACAAAGACACATTGCCTATGTGCCTCTGATCATATAAAATACTATTTATCGCAATGAACTCCAGGAAATGGAAACAAGAGGTTTTTCTTTTACTCTAGTCCTATAACGGTGGTTTGTAAATCACTTTTTTGAAGTATCAACATTTAGCTGAGCGTGGTGGCACGCATCTATAATCTTGGCACTTGGCAGAGTAAGGCACAGGGGCCAGGTAGATCTGGAGAATTCAGAGTTAACCTGGCTACATAGTGAGATCCTACTCTAAAAGCAAATGAACAAACAAAACAAAAATGTATGAAAGTTAAAGAAAACATCTTAAAAAAAAAGCCAGCCCCAGCAGGAAAGTCTGTGACACTCTTATCTCCAATAAACCACCAGAAAACCGGAAGTAACGCAGTGACTCAAGTGGTAGAGCGCTTGCCTTGAGCTGAAGAGCTCAGGGCCAGTACCCAAGCCTAGCGTTCAAGCCCACAACTAATAAAAAAAAAAAACAAAAACAAAAACAATCCCCCACGCCCCCAAAACTACGGCTAAAACATTCTGTTAAAGAGAACATGATATAATAAAATGAAAATTGTGATATTAAAAATATAAATGCAGGAGGGATGAAATGTATAGCTTTGTAAGCTAGTAAAGTTATTATCTATTATTAAACTAGATTAATTACCATAAATGTTCCATAAAAGCCTATGGTAACCACAAAACAAAAACCTATACTAAATACACAGATTATAAAAAGGAATGCATCTAAGCCAACACTATAGAAAAATTGTCTAGTCACAGAAGATTAGATGAAAAAAGAAAAAAAGGAACAAAAGAACAAATCAGGAAATGATAAACAAAATGTGAATAGCAAGTTCTAATTTTTCAAATAATCTCAAATGTAAATAGATTATATTCTCCAGCCAAAAGAGTTAGTGTATTTGAATGGACAAATGATATGTTACCGATTATAATCTCACTGCAGTTTATATATAAATTTAAAACACATATAAAATTGAAAGTGAATTCAATAAAAAGAATATTATATGCAAATAAAAATAAAAATAAAAAAAAGCAAAAACAACAGAGAAGCTACACTTACAGCACACAAAATAAATATTCAGTCAAACACAATGAAGCAGAAACAAAAGGATCATTTTCTAATTCAGGAAGCAGATATAATTATTTAAAATATATATATATGTAACACACCTAGCACCATAACATCCCAACAAATTAAGTAAATATTAGCAAATCTGAAAGGAGAAATAACAATACAGCAAGAGTATGGAACTTTAATAACCACTTTGAATAAAGCATCAATAAAGAAATACTGAATTTGAACTATATTTTGGATTATTTGACCCAACAAACATATACAACCAAAAAAATTATGTTAGAATCATTACCTGGAAGTGGGAAGATATTGTTCATAAACTTTTAGTCATTAACACAGTGAGGTTTGGAGAGTTGATACACTGCATAGTGACTATAGTTAATAGTAATAGATTATATACTTGAATTTCAGGTGGTGATGTAAAGAGAGGGTTATTAAGATATGACATAAATATTTAGCCCAGAACTGTAAATCACTGAGTACTATAAACATCAGAATTAAAAGGGAAGGGGACCCTAAAGATTAATTACATACTTTGAGAATATTTTGTAAATATTATTACAAAGGACTGGAATATTTTTCTCTTCAAATATATTTGCCCCTCCTCTTTGCCTGCCCATTAAAAAAAAAGAAATCCCATCTGCAAATTTGTTCAATTTTCTGAACATAGTGTAATTTGGAACAGTAGAATATATCCACCTTCTGTAAAATTTTCCACCAACCCTACTTCCATTCAGGATACTCTTTGTTTATAAAGGCAGTGTTTTTTCTCTGTTGTATTCCTTCAGAATAAGGATAAATATGGCTCACATTCTAAGGTGCACAGCAACATGTGATTAAAAAACAAACAAACCACTTTTTACAACATGGTATGAATTGAATTCATTAAATCTATTGGGTGTAGGAATGTAATGAAGCAAAAAAATACTAATTAAATTATTAAAATCTGGATAGCAAGTAGTAATTAAAAGCCTGTTGCTATGCAACTCAGGATTTCTATAAACAGTCTGCAAAGATGTATTGGTTGAATACATTGGTAATTTTCCTTGACCTTTCTTTAGTAATCAAATAGCTTCTCAATCTGTAAAAATGTGTTTTTGAGACTAACGTTTAATAGAATTCATGGATTTGGAAAAAGTGAAGCAATTTTGGTTTGATTGGGTTACTTCCTTTTATTATCTTCAAATGTTAGGTGTAGAGTTCAAACCTACAAAAATAAAAATTATGGAATATAAATCTCCATACCTATATCTGTCTAAAGGTTTCTTCAAGATTAACTGCAGAGATATAAATTGAAATATATATATATATATATAATTTCTTTCACTATTGTAGAATTTTACAATAGAGGCAAGTTAGTACAGGGCTATTTTTAACATAGATAACAGATGTATTTTTCTAGTTAAAACTTCTAATTTTTTAAAAATCATCTTTAAGTAATTATACAAAGAGGTTTCAATTCAAATTGTCTGTTTGTGAACAGAATACTTCTTGATCACTGTCACGCCTTTGAAAATTCTCTCCCATCTACCTATTCTACCCATCCCCTCAAGGTACTGGCTTCCATTTTCACATATATACATTGAATATTACAACTGCACCCTCCACCCCTTCCTCTCTATTCACCAGCCCCCCTCATGGTAATCTCACCCTACCTCCAACAATACATGTTCTTGCTTTGTAGTAGTCATTTTGCTAAAACTGTGAGTTAGTTGTTCAAATTCTCCCCTGCAAATAGCAGACTTTAGTTAATATGTTTGTGCACATGTACATACATTGATAGTAAATATATTTCTCCAAACTGTCAAGAGAATTAAAATAATTTCCTTCAGGAAGACACTGGACACTGAGAGTCTGTTGTCCAGGCACACTTTAATCACAGATACGTGAATCAAAGGCTAAAAGGTAACTAATCTTCAATAGAAAAAAAAAAATAAAACGCTTAAAATACCTGTTAAATTCAAAATATTTCTAGCATTTCAAAGTAATTAATAGAGCCAAGTGTTAAGGATCCAGGCCTGGCTGACATCAGGCCTAGAAACCTGATATAAGCCACCATAGCTTTCCCTTTAGGGAATATTCTGGTGATAAGCAAACCAGTCACTTTTGTAAGGAGTTTGACTAGAAGGAGCTTGGCCATTAGCTTCTGTAATCATGCTTGTTTTTGTTGCTATTTCCTACATCCTTCTCCCCACCCAAACATGTTTACAGATACTTGGTACAGACTTAGAGCTGGAGCTCAGACTTTGGAATGGATTCCTCTAGGCCTTTGGCATAAAATAAAACTCTAGTTACACCAAACTCACTGAGTGTTTCTCTTGGTCTCTCAATGGTCTATTCATCATTCCACAATGTAAGTATCATTATTGGGCACTGATTTAAAATAACTGGGAACTTATGAAGTTTCCTGAACCAGAGGTACCCCTAATCGGGAGCAGAGGGGCTGAGCTGGGCTTAGTGTGTAAGTACTTAGGGAAACTTTAATTGGGTGTGAGGGTGACTGCTTGACATCATTAGCTTTGCTATGGTGGTCAGTGAGGAGGATCCATGGGTTTGTTCATACACCTGTTTCATATGCCTCATATGTCCATTGTAAACCGTTTATTTTTTATTTTTGAAAATGGCATTATTTGAAAAAGCCTGGCTACCTTCTACAAATTTCAAAATTTCCTCTCAAAAGAGTATATTTATTCTCAATATATATAAGCAGTGTGTGTGTGTGTGTGTGTGTGTGTGTGTGTGTGTGTGTGTGTGTGTATGTGTACTGGTACTAGGGATTGAATTAAGGGCTGATCTTCAGCCACACCTCTACTTCTGTTTTTTGCTCATTAATTAGAGATTTAAGTCTTTAGGATATATCTACCCAGACAAGCTCTGCATTATCAACCTCAGATCTCAGCCTCTGAGTAACTAGAATTGCAGATTCTGAGCCACCAGTGTCCAGCAAGTGTCTATGGATTTATTATAGTATTTTGATAATTCATCTCTTCTGGTTATCTCTTTGCCATTATCTTATCATAGATAATTTTCTTGTTTTTCATCATCATCATCATCATCATCATCATCATCATTTGCTGGTCTCAAATCCTTGACAAGTTTTTTAAAAGTAAGTTTTAGGGCTATTTCCTCCAAATGCTGCCATGATGCCTGTGTTGCTTCATTTAATTCACAGAGATAGATGGCCTGACATTTTGAAGATGTTCAAAGCAAAAACAATATGGTATAAATGACCAACCTTGAAGTGATCACTTGTTTTAACATTAGACAGTAGGGCATGTATTTTGGTAATGTCAGTTTTCTCTGTGAAGCTGCCTCTTTAATTGCCATGAGTAAATAAACATTGCATAGAAGTCAATGTGGACCAAAAATGTGATCAGCAGTGCCAAATCTAAATCAACATTTTTTACATATTTTACATCTAACATGTGTATATATTTCCCATTGTTAAATATTGTCTTTGGCTCAAAAGTAAAATAGAGATGTTATTCTTTAAAAATGGGTATTATCTTTAGAAACAGAAATTTGACTCAAAAAGTTAGTACTTAAAGAATCCTTGTGATTTAACTAATATATAAATTAAACTAGTAGATATTTCTTTGGATCTACCCGTACAGTGGAACAATTAGTAAGACAGCAAGGGATGCAATTTTAGATAATCTACTTTGTGGTATGAAAAAAAGAATAAACAAAATTATGTAGTTCTGCAAAAATTTCTTTAGATGTCTGTAATTATATGTGTATGTAGGTATATATGATGTTTTTTAAAGCTTTAAAATATATTAAGCTGCCATTTCTCTGTCTTATATAGTGTTCATTGAAAGTTAGCATCTGTTAACTATGCAAATAAAATGTTCTTTGAAAAATGCTACAATGACAATATTGTAATATTATCACAATGTAGATATTAAAATTATTCAAGATGCATAGTATGTTAAAAAGACTGTCCATCTAGGTTGACTTTATTACACATAGACAAGATGTTTCTATATAGTCTAGTGGCTGAGAGTTCTGAGTGATCTAGCACTAATTGGAATTTGTGTTGGAACTACAATGTTAAGCTATGGACTAATTCTCAGTTATTACGTGTTTTAACCCATTTCTGTTCTTGCCCACCCAAAGCCTCTTTATTTTATTCCTCATATGACCATGACCCAGTTCATGAGTTTGTCAATACCTGTAAAAGAAATTTTTCTCATTAGACACTGTATGTAGTTTGTTCTTTTTTTTCTTTGTTTGGGTATTGCATATTAGATAATGCAATATGTGGAAAGGAAAGGGAATCACAGAAGCAGCAGGACTATGGATGAACCAAAGCAACATTGATACTTAACACTATGTTGGATGTGAACATTACAACTTGGAGGGGAAGGGAATAGGGAGAGGTAAGTGGGAGATAATGAAGAATGGGGTAACAATGATCAAAATCACTTATTGCCTTATTTATGTAATTGTAACTCCCCTGCTCATCACCTTTTTAATAATTTTTTAAAAATTTCTTTTCTCTTTTACTGAGGATACTGGTTCTCCTGGAAATACCCTTCCACTTCTTCCAAGTGGTACTCAAATCCTGCTTCTTCCTACAGAATTCTTTCATCTCTACCTCACTCCATATGATATTATATATACACACTCTGTTTCTACTTATTACATTTGCTTCATCATATAAGCTTCTTTATATTATTTCATTGATGTCTAACATTTGTTTCCAAATTGTAACTATTATTTTAGTGCATGAACTCAAACCTTTTAACATGAGCTTTATACCATCTGCATAAAGTATAAGCTCCACTAATTCTTAAAAAACTACAACAGACTATGTTGTAATATAGATCTTACAGTACAAGGATAAAATGTGTTTGATCTCCAAGGATATTTCTTCTTCAGAAGGTATTATTATGGAGCTTATCTACTTATTTTAATTCTTGCCACTATTACCTTTACTCTTCTATTGAAGTTTGGAGGATGCTGACTGATTCCCTTGTTCAGCTATCTATCTTTGGTCTCTAAATTTAAAGAACTCAACAAAATTATTGAGTCAGAGAGGTTAGTCGTGTTTTTCTTTAAGTTGGAAAAAAATATAAAATTGGCAAATGTCTTAAATACTTACACCTGGAAATGATTCAAGATTCATGAATTTGAATCTTATGAATAAATAGTAACTCAACATTATTAATACTAGATAAATAGTTCTTGGTCTATTGAATAATTGTCAATAAGATATCTATGCAGATTTCTAGATAGAAGTATTTACATTCTAAAATAATTTCTGATATATTACTTTTTTCCATAGACATCCAGATTTCTAAAAAAAAATGAACACGTTCAAAAAGTCCCACAATCTAACCTAATTTGTTTAAATAAGACTTTATTCACATTTACTAGACCATCAAACTTCCTTTTGTTTCTGTAGATATACTTATTAACATTTCATGCTTTTCAAATTTGAATTTGGAAAGTATTTATCTATGCCCCTTCTTAATCAATGATTTTTGTCAATTTCACGTAGTGAGGGAAGGTTAATTGAAAACTCTTTTGCAATGTGCTATATGGTGTGTGTGTGTGTGTGTGTGTGTGTGTGTGTGTGTGTGTGTGTGTGTGTGTGTGTGTGTGTGTGTAAAATAATTCAGAGTCCCCTGACCAGAGAAAGAGGGGCTATAATTTTAAAATACTCCTGGACTTACCCCCAATCTAATATTCCTCAGTCAGTTTCCATTAGCCAAAACAGGCTGCCAAGAATCAGGATTATTCTTTCTATGCTGTGTTGGTCTAGATTGTTTCCCCTCCCCCACCCAAAATAGGAAGGATTTAGTCCCAAAGAGCTGCTGCCCCTTGGAATGTTGTGTTCCTGCTTCTGACCATTCTGTCATTTGAAGGTCAATCCTCAAATGTAATCAAATGACCCATCTGTGTCCTCTTTGAAGTGTGAATTTGTGTGGGCTCTTATTACTCATCTCCCTTCCTCCAGAACAAATTGCTTCTGACAACAGTAAGCAAAACAGCTGTGTGTATGCAGGTGTGTGCATGTATCCATGCATGTGTGTTTCTACAAAAGAAGGATTCTTGTATACCAGCATGTCCCTTGGTTGTGAAGGGGATTGAGCTGTGTAAACCAACTGTGCCAGATGTTCCACAGGGAAGAAAAGAAATGGGAAGAGAACACCTTCACTGAACTTATTACAACAAATTTCTCAGGATGATAAAAGACATCCGCTCAGCCCTTGAGGGAAAGCAGGTCATAGCTCAGCCCAATGTCCTTGTGTAATGTTGCTTGACCCTGCGTAACATTTCAAGCCTAAGAGAAGGCCTGTCAGTGGCACATTTCCGGCCTATTTAGTAACATTGTCAGGGGCATTGATTTAAATTATTTTTGAACTTCTCTGGTGAATACCCACATCAGTTATTTTAAGGTTACATGAACCAAATGTGCTGATTTCTTCTCTCTTTTTTAAAAAATATTCCTTCGGTTAAGACACCAAGGGAGATGGTTTGTTGTACATAGATATTATCATGACAGAAAACAAAATTAGTTTTAATTGTTGTAGGTCCACAGCAGAGTTCAGGGTCTGTTTTGGTGAACAAATCAAGTCTCAGAGATAGTCAGCAGCTGGAGAGTGATGGAAGTTTTTGCTCCAGCGAGAGACAATTTCTAGATAACCTCCATGTTGTCTAGCAACTTCTACCAGGCATTCTACTTTCTGCTCTTGTTGCTATATGGAGCACAAACTACTAGCTACCTTGGATCTCTGCTTTGGTTTTCTTTTGTGTGTGTGTCCTTTGCCTATATTTAGCTCAACAAAACTCAGATATGTAAGAAAATGGTCATAAGGCTGAGAGAGTTTTATCATCTATAATGTAAGGAGAAGCTGATGACTTCTTTTAAAATTTTGAATATTATATTTCATTAAAAAGGTAGAGAAATATACCACATTTTCTTGATCCAGTCATCTACCGAGAGGCATCTGGGTTGGTTCCATATCTTAGCTATGGTAAATAATGCTGCAATAAACATAGTTGTGCTGGGAGCTTTAGTATGGTCTTGTTTGTGATCATTTGGGTAAATGCCCAAAAGTGGGATTCCTGGGTCACAGGGGAGCTCTATGTGGAGTCTTTTGAGGAACCTCCATACTACTTTCCAAAGTGGTTGAACAAGTTTACACTCCCACCAACAATGCAGTAGGGGTCCCTTTGGCCATATCCCCTCCAGCATCTGTTGTTATTAGAGTTCTTGATTATAGCCATTCTAACTGGGGTGAAGTGGAAATGTAAAGACTTGGAAAAAATTATATTAAGTGAAGTAACCCAGGCCCAAAGAAACATAGGTCCCAATAACTAGTATATGTCTGAGACAAACAGAAAAGATCAAAAGCTATATACATAGGACCAGAAAAGATGAAATTAAGTGAAATGAACCCCCAAGAAAGGGACACAAGTGTTTTTGTCTTTCTTGATATTGTTTCTAATGTATTTATAAGGTACCATGTGATTTTTTTGTTGCTTTGTATGTCCCTCCCCCACACTATAACCTCTGTTTTCATTGTATTTGATGTTGGTCTAATTTGGGGAGGGGAAGGGAAAAAACAAAATTTTAAATAGGGATGCAGGTTGACCCATTGTAACAATGAGATGTAGAAGACACTATGTTGAAAAATGAACTTTACAATTTAGACGGGCCAGGGGAAGGTGGTGTATAGGGGGAGTTGTGTAGTTGTGGAGGTGGGAGGGAAGGGATGGTAGGGGAAAAACAAAGGAGGAGGCAACAATGCTTGGTAAGAAATGTACTCATTACCTTGCTCATGTAACTGTAACCCCTTTGTACAGTAGTTTCACAATAAAAAAACTTATTTAAAAAAAAGGTAGATACAAAAAGAATACTTGCAAGTTTCTGGAATGCCTCTGTCACTACACATGTAATTTCTTCTACTTAGAAATTCTTTCTGTTTGTGTATGCCAGAGGAGATGTTTCAATTGCTCTGTGTCTGTGGTGCTTTGAGAGTTGAACATCATTTGCTGTGGCAACAATTTACCTGGTGTATGTTTCTTTTGACTCACTTATGAAATTTTAATTCAGTTTATTTTGTGAATTCTTTTTTTTAAAGCTTTGGTACTGGTCCTGGGGCTTGAACTCAGGGCCACTTATGAAATTTTAATTTAGTTTCTTTTGTATTTTTTTTTGTCCTAACTGCTTGGACTCAGTGCCTGGCCAGTCTCTGCTTTTTTTGTTGTTGTTAAATTCAAGGTTAACAGTCTACCACCTGATCCTAAGCTGGACTTCTTGTTTTTACTTGTTAATTGGAGATAAGAGTCTTATGAAGTTCCATGCCCAGGCTGGCTTTGAAGCACCATCCTCAGATTTCAGCCTCCTGAGTGGCACCCAGCACCCAGCTCATCTTGAATTTTTATCCTCCCCTAAAATTATTCATTCATATTTTGTATATTTTGTCTATTGTGGTAGAATAAGTTAAATCAGATTTACTCAAAATATGTCCCTTAAGTTTTTATGCATGATTATACCAAAGGATCTTTCAAGGTATATCAAACAATTATGCTATTTAGTTTATTGTATACATCTATCTGAATACTTCCTAAAATAAAACCATACATATAATAAACCATGAAAAATGATGAGAAGTAATGAAAATTTCCCATCTGGAAAAGCCCCTGGTCCAGATGGATTTGCTAATGAATTTTATAAGATGTTTAACCAACCTTTGAAGAATAACCTAGACATGTTTGATTACTTTAAATTACAAACATTTTTTTGGAACTACTGCTTTATAAACTGCCAAGAAATACTAAAATCCAGAAACTCATGTTTCTTACGATCTTACAGTTCTCATTAAAATGCTAGTTATTCTTTCCAATATTAGGTACATTGCTAAAGTGTCTCCCCATTGAAAGAGTATTTTTCTTGATTTTGTGGGAGAAATAATCTAGTTTCATTAGAATAAGAATAAATAAGATTTTCAGCCATCTTTTGTGCTACAATATATGTCCTTAAAGTATCTGTATGCTTTTTATGATTTTCTACAGAATTGGGTATTATATACAGATAATAAATAAAAGATTACCCTGAAGTAATCATATGCAATATCATGGCATGCTGTTTCTCTCATGTTTTTCTATGTACGTTAATATATATGAATGGAATATATATAGTTTTCCTTTCCAAATATGATAATACTATATTATAGTATATTATATATTATGAGTTACAAATAATACTTGTCACTCATTTTTAAATAATATATTAAATAAACTTAACTACCTCTCATTTTTAAGAATGATTGAGTTCATTTGGTTGTTCTTGGAGATGGATTATTATGTTGTGTCTAATATGTCAACATTAAAAGACAGAAACTTTCAATAGGACAGTATCATAAGAGTTTATGTGACTAAGAATAGTGTGTTTAGTTCTGAAGTCTGAGAAATAATGCATATGAGAGTCTTAGAAGACTTAATAAATGTTGATTTATGAAAGAATGAAGCTGGAATTGAGAACAGAATTAAGGTCATGAGTGTGGGCAATGAGAAAGCACAACTAGTCAATTATGACCTTGTTACTCAATACACTATTTTCTTTGTTTTTTTTTTAAGCCAAAGCAATAATTTAATGAGCCCATACATATAAAGTACTTAGACCAGGCTTGATGAATACAAGAAAGGCTTAAGAATCAAGCTTTGCAGTTGTCTACATCAGTGCACTTCTCAGCCAAACATACTGTTTCAGAAATGTATAGTTACACAGTGAAGACAGCCATGTGGGAGCACATTGTTATGCACTTGTTCGGGAACAGGAGATAGATAACAAAAATCAGGTGGACTCATGTCATGACTGACTTGTCCTACCAGACATCCTAAATAAACTGCCCATGAGCCTACTAATATAGACTATTTTATTGCACTTGTATAACTTCAGTACACTATTTTCTGATACCACTTGGGTTGCACATATGAGAAGAATGAAGAATAGTGAAAACTACCAATATATGATTGAATGTAACACCTAGAAATTTATAAAGTCTAAAACAGTTTACAATCTATTCCTCCTGAAACTAATAAGCAGTTGTAACATGATTGCTAGATACAAAGCTTTAAAAGTCAAATTTTTATTGTTTATACCATCAAAGAACAAGTGGGTTTTGAAATTATAATCCAATTATCATTCACACTGATATCATTCAAAAGTGAAAAAAAATAAATCTAGCAAAACATATATAAAACTCACATGAGGTAAACTTCAAAATCACTGAAATATTTTTTTTAAAAAAAGATAAAAACAAATGGTGAGACACTCCATGTTCATGGACAGGAAGACTTAAGGTTGTTCAGATACCAGAAGAACTGATATATCTTAACTATATCTTGATTTATATATTCAATTTTTAAAAATCAGTAAGTTATGTTATATGACATTTTCAAATGTATTTCAAATTTTATGTTAAGAGGCACAAGACCAAAAATATCGAACTCAATAGTGAAGAGAACATGAAGTTGGAAGGTGGGCATTACCTGCCTTTGACACTTACAATGACCATAGAAATTAAAACAGATGTTTCCAGCAACAAAATGAACAATCCTATCAATGGGAAAAAGTGGAGAACAAGGAGACAGACCCCTGTAGATATAGGTGACTGAGCTTTAATTAAAGGAATAGGCAACCCATAGGTGTCAATTATAGTCTTGCCGCTGGAACATTTAGTAATGTCCACAAGGAGGAGGAGGAGGAGGGGGAGGGGGAAGGGGAGGGGGAGGGGGAGGAGGAGGAAGAGGAGGAGGAGGAGGAGGAGGAGGAGGGAGGAGGAGGGAGGAGGAGGGAGGAGGAGGGAGGAGAAAGAAGAAGAAGAAGAAGAAGAAGAAGAAGAAGAAGAAGAAGAAGAAGAAGAAGAAGAAGAAGAAGAAGAAGAAGAAGAAGAAGAAGAAGAGATAAGAAGAAGAAGAAGAAGAAGAAGAAGAAGAAGAAGAAGAAGAAGAAGAAGAAGAAGAAGAAGAAGAAGAAGAAGAAGAAGAAGAAGAAGAAGAAGAAGAAGAAGAAGAAGAAGAAGAAGAAGAAGAAGAAGAAGAAGAAGAAGATCAAGAACTTACATTCCTTAGGAAAATAAATGCAGAACATATCAACGATTTCAATGTTAATTGCTGAACTATGGAACATAATTGAGAACATAGGTGAGAACATAGAAGAAAACAGATAAAACTTTGTGCTTGTGATAACAGTTTAGCTTCAGCATCATTTGGAATGATCCAAAGGAGCCATAAAAAGATTAGTTGATGATAAACATTCTGCTCTGTGACAGGCACTGTTAGGAGAATGAGAAGATAAGCCACAGACTATGAAAAAATATTTTCAAAAGATGCATCCAACCCAGGACTATTATCCAAGATATGCAAAGAATTCTTGGAATATGACATGATAAATGAACAAACTGTTTTTAAGAAGGGCAAAAGAAGCTGAATAACAGATATGCATATACATAACAAGCATATAACATCATATGTCAACATCATACAATATAAAGGAATTGTAAATTTACCAATGAGACACCTTTTTCATATATATGAGAGTGGACAAACTCTAAACCAATAAAAATACCAAATACTTATAATGATATAGAGAAATAGGAATTTTCATCTGTTAGGGTTGCAAAGAAAAATAATATATCACTTGGACAAAGCAGTTTGGCAGTTTCATATGAAGCAAAACATACTCTTAGTATAATGTTCCAAGGGTTACACTCCTTGGTAAATATACAGTGTGTTGCAACGTTATCTCTCCACAAAAATATGCACATGACTGATTATAGCAATATTGCTCATAATTGCCAAAACTTGGAAACAACCAAGTATAGTCTTTCAGCAGCTGAATGGGTAAATTGTAGACTATTCAGACAACAGAATAATATTAAGAACTATTAAAGAAATGAAGTATGAAGCAATGATGAAATAAACCATGGAGAAGCCTCACATGCATACGACTAAAGGAAAGAAGGCAACTTAAAATTCCTACATACTCTAAGATTCCAGCTATCCAAGTTCCTTGGAAAGGCAAAATAAAAAAAAAAATAGTAAAGATATCAGTGGTTAAAAAGGGTTAGGAAGAAGAAATGAATAGGTACAGTCCAGAGGACTTTAGAGTCAGTGAAAGTAATTTCTATGATACAGTAATAAGTATTGCATAGTTTCCCACACTCAAAATTTAGAATAAAACCCAGTGTGTACTGTGAGCTTTAAATAGTAGCACTGTCTTGGTGCAGGTTCCACAGTGCTAATACATTCATCAGTCTGCTGGTTTGAAGGTGCTGATAGGGAGGAGGCCGTGTGTATGTGTGCGCTCATGGATTTTGCATAATCTACCTTCTCCTAAGTTTTGCTGTGACCCCAAAACTGCTCTATAAATAAAATCTAACAAAGAATAAATACCCGTCCCCAAGTAGCTCACAATTCAGCAACAATTTTAATTAGCAGAATAGTGCATTTTGATTGCTTGAAATATTTAAAAAGCTTATACATTTCTGCTTTTAAGTGACTATTAAAATTTGTGTAAATTTGGTTCCTAGTTTAGATCTTGAGTATGTAAATGGCTCCACAGTTTGTTTCCTGAATAAATGATACCAATTATGTCGTAACTTTCTCTTTTAACCTAGTGATTATAGTATTTCAGACTAAGCAATTCTACAGAGTTCAAAGAGAGAATAAGAATGGCTCATTAATTGTTTCTTTTTCTTTAAAAATAGCTAAAGGCTAAATGTAAAAGCTGAGTTTTATAGTCATGGTGTAGTCAATATTTATTGTTAAAGACAAACTGTCCGAGATCAAGTGGAATTCAAGTTTAAGAAACGTGGTTCTCTTTGGAAAGCAGTATGGAGGTTCCTCAAAAGACTCCACATAGAGCTCCCCAATGACCCAGCAATCCCACTTTTGGGCATTTACCCAAATGATCACAAACAAGGCCACACTAAAGCTACCAGCACAACTATGTTTATTGCAGCATTATTTACCATAGCTAAGACATGGAACCAACCCAGATGCCCCTCAGTAGATGAATGGATCAAGAAGATGTGGTATATATACACAATGGAATTCTATGCCTCCATCAGAAAGAATGACATTTCCCCATTTGTTAGGAAATGGAAAGGCTTGGAAAAAATTATATTAAGTGAAGTAAGCCAGGCCCAAAGAAACATAGGTCCCATGGTTTCCCTTATTTGCAATATCTAGTATAGGTATGAGTCAAGCGGAAAAAGTCAGATAATGTGATGTTAGGAAAACGAAACCTCAAATATGTATTTTAATGTTTTTGTTTCTTTCATGCATGTGTTTCTAACGCATTTATAAGATTATTTCTTTGTTGCTTTGTATGTCCCTCCCCCACAGTGTAACCCCCGCTTTCACTATATTTGATGTCAGTATAACATGTGGAGGAGATGAGGACAAACAAGTCGTTTAAGGATTCAGGTGGACCTGTTACAACAATGAGAAGTACAAAATGTCATGTCAAAACCAGCATTACAATGTCGGGGGGGGGGGGGGTATGATTGGGTGGGAGGGAAGGGGGAGGCTGGGAAGGGAGGTGAAGGGTAAACAAAGGAGGAGGCTGCAATGCTTGGTAAGAAATGTATGCATTATCCTGCCCATGTAATTGTAACCCCTCTGTACAGTATGTTCTCAAATAAAATAAAATAAAATTAAAAAAAAAAAAAAAAAGAAACGTGGTTCTACGATTTCTATTAAGACAATGTAGGAATGATTTCTCATTTTAGTAAAGACAATTGTGTGTTCCTTGTGGTATTTTGGAATACACTATTGTACTCAAATTCTAAGTGTGAAAAAAGTTCTCCCACAGGGGACAAGCTCTAGCTTCATTTGACTCTTATCCTGAGGTCAGAATTAATGGAGTGAAGGTATCTTGATCTTCCCTAAATTTGGTGTGATAACCAAAAAAACTCACATCATGGAAGAATACATAGGAAAGCTGTTCCTTCTCTGCTTCATTTCCTTTTTATAATTGGACCTCTGGGCAGTGAAATAAGACAGGATGGCTTGATCTATGCTTTCGGTGTGAAAACGAGATAGAAAACTTCACTTCCTGCTAAGGTTATGCTAATTTTACTTCCAAGACCCTGATAATTCCATTGTACAATTCATCTTCTATAGTGAGCACTGTGGTAGATAACCCCCATTCAGAATTAATTACCATAAATCAGAAGTATGTTCATTGTATTCCTGTGAGATCTTTCATTTCCCAGGAGGAAATGTCCCATCTACAAATGAATCCTTTACAGGTTCAATTATATCTTCTCATTTCTTTGCTCTTTCTAGCCAGGTCTACATTTGTAATTTAGTTTTATATTTTCTTTTATACAGAAAGTTCCCAACTGTTAGGAAGTAAGCCCAATTATCAGTAGTGATAGAACAAAAAATAAAAGACAGTGTTCCTCAAAAATATCTGCTTAATATAAATCTGCAGCTGTCTTTTTCTCATGACCAGTTGGCTCAGTGAAGTGAACTTCATTTGAAATTTCTTATTCAACAAAGGAAAAGGTTTGGAAATAATGATTTCTCTTTACCACAAAATAAATTTTACCTATGCTTACATATATCTTTCTAACTCTATTACAATAATCCTGGTTTGTTTATTAGTTATATTAACCCTTTTTGATCATAGCCTATAGTGAAGTAGACCTGGTATCTCATGTTTCTTTGTTCAATATATCATCATAAAGAGCAAGTGGTAATTCAGAATTTTAATTTCCTTTCTTATATCCAGTCTTTCTAGGTATGATTTTTCAGAAGCAAGTAAAAAAGAATTCAATCATAGTATAATCTCAGTCATGATATAATCTTATTGATATACCCTCTCAGGTATCTTGATATTTTAAAATCAATTCCTGAAAGTAATCAACCAAAGAACCATTGTTATTCTAAGTTTTGCTAATGATGTCCAGCATTGATCAGAGGATCAATATAATGAGGAATGAGATACTCCTCCTCCTTAGGGTTCTTTTCCAGCTCTCAGGTTTGGTATCATCCTGTTCTCTACAACTGGGGCTACACTTGAGCTGTAGGTTCAGTATAATCATATACTATAGCCAAGATAATGAAGTTAATTGTTTCAGACACTCTTATTGAATTTCAAGGCAATTTTGAAGATGTTGCTCCTAACATGATTCTGGAAACATAAATAGGCTTTGCTATGAGCACAAGTTGTATTTTATGCCTGTCCTCTAATACCCTGGTTGTTTTATAGTCAGATGCTTTGAGCACTGATCAGACAGAAATAGTACGAATGTTAACTACTGAAAGAGTAGCATTGAAAATAAAGTCAGCTTTATTGAGAAAGGTGACTTGTTAAATGGAAAAGTCATGGATGCTAGAGTCAGAACCTTGGCCTTAACCTTAATGTCTATAAGCCTTGATTCATTTCTTTTCTTTTTCCCCCCCTAAATATGCCTAATAATGCTTTTATCAAGAGACTTTTGTGATCATAAGTAAAACAGGATCTGGCATAGAATTGGAGCTCATTACATACTAGTTCTTTATGTGTTAGTTATTTGAAATATTAGACAATATAAAGCTAGCCTTGGATAATATGTCAAACCAGATCATCATGTTTGTGCAAATAAGAAAATAAATTCCCACTGATGGTCATATTAGTAATATTCTACTTTTCTCACCTCTTGATATATATGTATATATATGTATACATACACACATGCACACACATACATAGATATATAAAATGATTGGCATGTGCTATGAATATTTCTAAATTCACTTTGTAAATAACCTATATGATTGCTCATTTGTACTCTTTATAATAGTAAGCTTTCCATTTTTTACCTTCTCTTTCTTGTTAGCTCTGTTTTCTGAATATAGTATCTCTCATCAGTTTTTCTCTAGTCTTAAAGACATACATCATTCTTCCTCTAAGTTTCATCCTGTCTGCATGAATCAGGGTGCTTTATCATATTTCCTTCTTTTTCTGTAATGTTAAATAATCTCCTCTTCTCTGGTTTCTTTTCAGACTATAACTAATGAGGAAGACTCATCTATCCTACCAGTAAATTTTCATCCCTGTATCACCCACTTTTTCTTCTTCATCACCAACCAATTAGACAGGTCATTTTTCGATGGTACCATTTCCTTACTATTCCTAGGCACTCTATTTTAGGACACTCTGGTTCTTCTACTGATTATTTTTGGAAGATGTTGGAAAGTAGGCAAGCACTAAACATAGTGATCACTTCTTTTTGGTCATTATTGGAGATTGAACTCAGGGCCTGGACAATGTCCCTGAGCTTCTTTTGCTCAAGGCTGGTGCTCTTTCTACCACTAGGTCTACGGTCCCATTTGCAGCCTTTTTGGTATTTTATTGGAGATTAGAGTCTCACAGACTTCCTGCCTGAGTTGGCTTCGAACCACAATCATCAGATCAATATCCTGAGTAGCTAAGATTACAGGCAGGAGCTATGGGTACCCAGCTACAATGATAAATTTTATTCACACTCCACTCAATTTTCTTTGAAGCACTTAACCCTGCTGACTACAATTTAGGTCTTTGTATCTTTGCTTTTCTGGATGTTAGTTTGTTGAGTGTCCAAACTGTGGTCATTTTTTTTTTTATCTTCATCATAGGCTACTCTTGTGAAATACTATTAAATGTCAGTTTTTCCTGTGATATAAACTTGGACACTCTTTCTTTATATATGTCAGCAGATGAGATCATAAAGTTCTTTAAGCAGCCACATTTATGCTAGATCCTGAAAAAGCAATGACTTACTAGGACTTCCTGATTGTGGAGAAATGGAATGCTGTAGATTAACAGCCAAAATTATTTTGGGCTATTTTAATCTCCCAAACAGCCATTTAGTACCAAACTTTTTATGTGACTTAACATCCCCTGAGTATTAGGTAAAACTTCTGGAATGTATCGTTAAATTTTGTAGACCACTAGCTTCACCAACTTTAAAGCAAATGATGTTACAATATCCGAAATCTGCAGAAGAGATTTCTTCACTTAGATGTAAGCTCTTTACCACAAGGTATAAATAAATGCATTGATTCATAGCTTCTTTCGTCAGTGACTATAGAAGTTCATGAAACCTCTTCCACAGTAGACCCTGTCACTGAGGGCATTATGCATCTGTGTTCCCAGTCATGGCCACTCATATGAGGTTCAGAGTTAACTCTCTCTTATTCCTTTTGGAGGAAGAGACACAAACAAGGTGTATAGTCTTACTTCCTTTCAAGGATTCCACTACTCTTTTTATGTGGCTAGCTCTAAAAACACTATATATCTGTAAATTAACTTCTCTTCTTAACACAGAAATAAACTTTAAAATTCTTGGTTGGTCATAGGAATTTCATGGTGATAGTAAATTGTTATATAGAATTTCAGTCTTAACAAATTACTATATGGCTTTATTTCCCAGTCCAATTCTCATCAAATATTTCCCTTTCTAGAGGATTCCTAAATAATGTTGCTAGTATACACACATGCTCTAGAGGAAATTCTTTTTTTCCTTTTTAAAAGTAATTATCTTTAAGGTTTTGGCCATTTAATAAAGCAGTTTATGAATACAATATATTTTGATCCACATCACCCCTTTCAACATTTTCACCCATCCCTCCCCTTCCCACCCCTTCTCTTACTCTTCTTAATGTTGTAGGATATATATTGGATTCTTGACAGCATTCTCTGCATATGGGGAATTCTTTTGAGACAGGTTGGAGACTCTTCTCCCTTCTCTTTCATTCCATGTTTAATTGGTCAATATCATATTAATTCTTCTTCAGATACATATCTTAAATTTTGTTTCCTCAACCTTTCCAGTATGCATGATTGGCATCATTATTACTGGTATAAACAGATTCAACAGGATTTTCTTTTATTACATTCTCCCTTGTAACTAAACATTTATTTCCTATTGTATAGGTAAATATATGGCTTGGTTTATTCATAATAATATTGTGGGTAGAACTATTGTTCAGCTAATATATTTCTTTTTGTTATCATTTGAATTCTTCTTGAGGTATAAAATTTTTCATCAAAAAATAGGGCAAAGACCAAACCTCTGCATCTTCATGGGCCTTCATAATGTTTATATGACCACACTTTCAATTCTATCACCGCCTCTTTCCATTACATACCCCAATCTCTAATTCTATTGGAATTATCACCGATCTCATAATGTTCATTCTTAATTTCAGTCTGTACATAATACTTTTGTTGATGGACATATATTTTTGTATTATGTTTTCTTTTTGAATTTTTAAATTCATTTCTTGATAGCTCTCAAATGAAGACACATTCCACAGAGACTTTATTCAGTCCCAATAGCAATTTATTTGTTTCAGTTTGGTATCTGCTTTTTCTCTGTTTTAGTGTCAAAACCTTGTCTTTTCTCTTCTTTTTATCCATTCAGATAAAATTTTATTGTAATTATGAAAACTTTATAGTAAGGGCAGTGTCTATTTTGCTGTGACTATGTATAGAACATTGCCTGGCAAACTAAAATTCAAAAAAAAATTGAATGACTGAATGAATAAGGGGAATTAACACACACCTGAATTTCCCCCCAGTAGCTTTCTGATATTTTAAAAGTTCCACTATAGAAAATTTGGCAGTAATATGCATATGTCAATGTTACTTAAAAATTATCCAGTTGCTATGTTTCTAATTACTATTTCCTCATCACCTTTTCCTCTCTAGTAATTGCTATAATATTTATAATCAGTACTATAAAACTTACTGCTAAATTATATAATACATCTAAAGTTTGCAGCTTGACAGATTATAGGCTACTTGATAATTTCTCCATTCAGTCAAACTTAACAAAGAACTATGGTAGACACAGAGGAGGTAATTATTCTGGGCTTTATCATTTATGGCAAAATTAACTTGAACTTGTGACCTTGGAAGACTTTTCAGTAATTTTATGAGCCTAAATGATCATAGACAGATGTGGTGGCTAAGCTTAAATCATACCATGGAAAGTAAACAGAGGTCTATTGTAAACCACATTTTCATCTAAAATGATCATTGCAGTGATTGAGATGCAACAATAAATTAAGATGTAGTATGCAAGATATTCCTAAGAAATGTATTTGAATAAATCTTTTTCACATGATGATGTAAATAAAATTAGTATTGCTTTTTTAAAAGTTGTTTATTATCTCTAAGTAGTTATACAAAGGAGCTGCCATTCAACAAAGCAGTTTGTGAATATAATGTGTCTCGATCAATGTCGCCCACCCTTCAACATTTTTACCTCTCCCTCCTAAAATGCAGTATTTCTTATTCAGCTAGAAAAATGTAGTGTAGGAAACAAGCTTCAGAATTCCTTTGAGAGGTTAGGTAATTTTTTTTTGGGGGGGGGGGGTCCAGTCCTGGGGCCTGAACTCTGGGCCTGGGCGCTGTCCCTCAGCTCTTCAGCTCAAGGCTAGTGCTCGACCACTTGACCACAGTGCCACTTCCGGCTTTTTTCTTTTTGCTTATGTGGTGCTGAGGAATTGAACCCAGGGCCTCATGCATGCAAGGCAAGCGCTCTACCACTGGCCCACCTTCCCAGCCCCGAAATTCCTTTGAATAAGAAGGTGCTCGTACTCTAGAGAAATGAATCTGTTCTTTCTCAGATGCATTTGACAGTACAATATTCTTTATAATTTTGGCTTTTTTTCATCTGCTTTCCAAACACAGAAGCAAAATGTTGGAAGAAAAAGTGGAGGCTGCCTACCAAGGATCTGTAATGTATAAACACAGTGCAGGATTTCCTATTGATATTTTAGGTTTTTTTTAATATTTTAGGTTTTTAAAAAACGTATTTTGCTTAAAGTAAGCAGAGAAGAGTTCAAGCAGATGGACTTGTTTCCTCTTATCCCAGTGTATTCTGGGATGAGAATAAGCAGTTTTGATATAGGCATTCCTGGCATTCCTATATGACCATAGTGAGACCTTGAAAACCATGTGCAAATCTGGGAGTCTCCGTCTCCATAGTTATTAACCAGAGATTGATCTTCTACTATTGGATGGCTTGTATGTGGCATAAAGTGAGAAAATGCTTATCAACAAGTAAATTATCAAATAATACGATGTTTACATTCTCATGATTACTTATAAATGAATTAAGATACCTTTATTGCTACATTCACACCATGAAACCCTATTATGATTGTTCTAGCAGAATTCCCTTGACTAGTCAAGAGATATGTATTGTGTGCGCCAAGCTTTCCTCTATTCTGTAGTTAAAATCATAGACTTTATAAGCAGTGAGCTCACAGCATGAACTTATAAAATATGAAGTGTTCAAAAATGTCACCTCATTCTTTGAAAATGTTTCACAGGGAGAAATTTGAAGATCAAAACTTCTAAGATCACACAAATAGCAAAGATGACTCCACATCACCTGCAAATGTTTTCTTCAGTTCCAAATATACCTTTCTTAAAAACTTGTTGGTACGAATTTCTTTAAAACATTTATAGGTAACATAAAAAGATGATATCCCCTACCAATAGTGTTACTGAGATATATGCATTAGCTTTTAAGTACAGATAATTGGTTTGACAGTATTGTCATAACACTGAACTAAAACTCATAGTGGGTTTTTATTATATAGTAACAGCCTTGAGAAGAGAAAGCTTATAATTGTCTCTAAAATGGGAAATCAATTATAAGATGGGAAATTAAATTAAATGGGAAATTTTTAAGTGAATGCTTTCCATAGAATTAAATAAAGAAACTTTGGAATTTCATGTCCTTGAAGTGAGGTACCCCCAACAGAGGAGAAAATAACTTGGTTCCTGGAATAATTATTGGAAAAGATCTTAACCTTTAACTTTGGCAGTTCATTAGAAATTTTGATTAGACTTTAACATGTCAATAACATAAGTCAGTGTTTCCCAGAGAGTTCCTTGGAAGAACTGGTTTTTTTTTAAAATTTTTTTATTATGAAAATACCATACAGAGTAGTTACAATTACATGGGCAAGATAATGAGTACATTTCTTATCAAGTATTGTTGTTTCCTCCTTTATTTCCCCTTCCTACTCCTTCCTCTATCCTGCCCCCCCACCCAAAACCCCCTTCCCCCTGCACCGCCCAATGCAACAACGAGATGTACAAGTTGTTATGTCGAAGAACTGATTTTCTAACATGCCACTAATTTGTTCAAATTGTGTTATTAAATTTGGAATACCCAATAGGAAGCAACTATGAGGCTTATATTTTGCGTATACTTTTCAGCTGTATTTGATCTTCCATTGATTATCTATCTAAAGAGTAATTTGGATTCAGGTCATTTATCATAATTGCTTTCCCCCAAAATCAAAAAAAGTTTCTTCTTTCAAAAACTTCATAAATTTAGACATTCTATGGGTGTTCCCCTCAGTTTTTATATTTTTAGGCTTTTTTAATGAAAAAATTCCTATCATACGGAATGCTGTATGTGAATACATGTACATTTCAAGTGTGTATAAGATATGATTATATTAATATAAAATGGTTAGACATATCTCATGAATACTTTGATTTTAAATTCACGACCTGAATTTAATCTATTTGCTGATTTCCCTCTGTTTAGGCATGTGTTTTTACAACAGATTTTTTTAATCTATCAACTAAAGCAAATAAATCAAAATATATAACTAATATTCCTACTGTATTTTCATAGAAGACTTAGATAACTACGTATTATCTGTGAGAAGAGGGCCTATTCTCTGATCAGGATAGATTGAAGAATACAATGAACTGGAAACATCCTTCAAAACATCCTTCAACTTAGAAACACTGTCTCTCACTCCATTTTTATAGTGCTCATGGCTGGTACTCTACCATTTGGGCCACAATTCTATTTTCCAGTGTTTGCTGGTTAATTCAAGGCAAGAGTCTCTTGGATTTGTCTGTTTGCACTGGCTTTGAAGTGTGATCCTCATATCTCAGTCTCCTGAATAGGTTGTAGGCACAAGGTACTAGTGGCCGACTAACCTTGACAGTTCACAAAGAGTTCTGACCAGGTGTTATGTAGCATATGCTTCCATTGGTATATTCTGATATCTTCCTCATAACGAAGTTAGGATTATGGGATTTGAGCAAAGAAGATCTCAGAGGGAAAGTGCTCATTTCATCTTACCACAAACTTTCAATGTTACTACTCTTTTAATCTAAACTTCATCACCTCACTGAAATAATACTTATCATGTACTTTACAATGAAAGTAGTCTGTCCTCTTTGTCTTCACATACATTTTGGAAAGAATGAGTAGTTACACAGCATACTCGAAGGACTGCAGAGTTCTCTTTAACTTGCCTGAGAACAGAGTATCCACTTAAATTAAAAATTACTTATTAAATTCAAAATCATTCAAACTTAAGGTTCTTTTGATGACAAATTTGTCTATTGCCTTTTGTTATATTTATTTGTATAGTTATTTGTATATTAATTTTTATCATATGGCATTGTTAATATTTATTTTACGTTTTGGTTAAATTATAAAATTCTTTTTTCTTTGGTCCCTGGGATTGTTTATACTTGTCTTCTATGTTTCATGAACACCATTTTGGGTGATTTCACATGTCTTATATTTTTGTGCTATAGCTGACTGTAGGCTCATCTTGCATATTTTCCACTCACCTCTTCAACTGTCTCTCTTACTAAGACTTTTGCTTCTTTTCTTTTGTTTTGTCAGTATAAAGATGCAGGGCCTGAAGTTTGGGAGCCAAGTGCTTTACCACTTCACATTTTTTTTTCTTAAATGGAGAATGTAGTTACAATCTAGATCTGGAAGCTAGGTGTGCTTTCTTGGCTCTCTCAGCTGCCAGAGGAAAGCAATGTGTGTGTATAATAACTGTGTGTATGTACATACATATGAAAATTATTATTGTATATGCAACATAGCATATAACACATACTTACATAAAGTAATATTCATGTATATGTTAAATATAACTATAAATTTGAAGTGATTTTTATATGGCTTCCTGAAACTGGACTAAATATCTTCGCAACATTTACATATTGCAGCTCTAATATTCAATACACAAGTCCTCTGAAGAAATGGTTAATGTTAAAGAGGACCTTGTCAGACATGATCAGTATACTTATAAGTATTGACAGCAGAGAGCTTGCTGTCATCCTATTTCTATTTATGGGCAAAGACAAGGTCCTGTGATAGCATACCAGAAAAGAAGCTCCCTAAAAGCCAGGAGAAGCAGGCTGGGAATGAAGAGTAACTTATTGGCACCTTAGGCTTCTTCATTTTCAGAATTCCTCAGTATTTTTTTATGATCAACGAGCCGACTAATATACTCTCTATTCGTTATTAAGTGTAAGTTTTTAGATCATTGTAGAATGAGGGAGTAATAAATCTGAATAGTTGTATTTTCCTTTCATTTTGCTAAAGTTTTAATTGAAATCTTAGGCAACAAAGAAAAATAAGGTAAGGTAGTAAGTAGTTGTATCAGTAAATCTTAGAAAGGTATAAATATAATATTCAATTTAAATTTTATTTTTTATTTTCCCCCCCAATTTTAGTTTTGTGCATGTGATTTACAATGAAAAACAAAGTGAGCAGGATTATGTTATGCCCTTTAAAGCAGATTTTGTGTGATGTTTCTAATTGCATTTAACCAAATGAGTCAAAAGGGCTCTCAATTGAATAAATATTTCCTATTGAAAAAATATATTTATACATTATATTTCTAAATCCATAGATAAAAGTATACCAGAAGTATGGTTTGTATTCAAAAAACAACATATAAAGTAAGAGAAGTGAGTCATTTTTGCTGATTTCATGTTTTCTCTATCATAATTTTGTCTAAAAATGAAATGCAACTGTAGGTTACATTTACTCTATCATTGTTTTGTAAATATGCAGTGCAATTCTAGGTCTAGTATTATGAAATGGCAGCTGTTGAGAAGAAAACAACTCTTTTAGAAGTACATGAACAATTAAATATGTGCTTATATTTTTTTCAAAGTAGTTGTACAAACCACAAGATACATGTCAGAAGACTGATGGAACATTCTAGATTTTTCATGGATCTTTGTGAAGGGATTGGAGGGCAGCAATGTTCTGTTGTGTCATGACATAGAATGTAGGAGAGCACTAAATTTACTTTATATGGGTGCTGTTCTTTGAAGCATTATCCACTGCATTACTTTGGAACATTTAAGCCCTTCTGTGGCTATTGGGCCTAGTAGATTCACTTTGATCCTGATGGCTGAGGTTGATTCAAAGGGACTCTTTCAGTCTAAGCCCTTGCATGTTCAGGGCTTGCATGTTTTGAAGACCCTCTAATTTGGATATTGGCAGTAACAATTTTTACTCCTCATCATCTATAATGAAGATTATAGAAATCTTGCAAACATTAACCTAACCTAATCTTAGGATTTTGCTCCTTGTTTTGTTTTGGTGTCTGGTCTTGATGACTCAAAGGATTTCATTTGGCACATTCTAAGCTTTGAGTTCAATACCTAGATTATTAGACTACTAATCATGGGCAGTTAATGGGGTTTAGAGTTATGAAATAAAATAAATTCTATGATTAACACAGCAGCTATAAAACCTCTAGACTGCTGGTTCTGCGCCATGAACTTGTGCTCATATTAGACTTCAGGTTTATATTCGGAGTTTACCATTTTCACTTTATGTCTCCTTGGGACAAATGTTCTCTTGTGACCTTTAATTATTGTACTGCCTGTGGAACCTAGGAAACGGACATCATTAGTGCTCTTGCCTGGATAATTAAGAAATAAGTTCAGAGGGATAATTGCTTCATCATTATTTCTCTTTACCTTTTAACAAATTGGATTTTTAACATAATTGAGCTGACCATATGCTCACATTTATGCAATTGACAATTCATTATTTTAATTTAGAACCTTGGGCACACACAAACTATGGCCATTTCCTTCTCCTCCCCTTCCTCCTCTTATTCCTCCTCTTCCTCCTTCTTTTCCTCCACTTCTTATCTTTCTTTGTTTTTTTTTCCCCTGCTCCTTCTCCTACTCCCCTACTACCATAGGCAGGCAATGGAGTTGGGGTAAGAGTAGAGTTCTGGTTATTTAAATATTTCAGATAAATATGATATATCTATTCTGTGTTCATCCCTTGTGATTTGTGCTTACATAATTGAAACTGTTGGAGAGGGCAGATTGCCTTTGACATTTCAAATAAGAAGTTTTCATGCTATCCAGTCGCTCCCTAACAGACTCATGTAGGTGAATTAAGATCTTGCAGAATTGAGTTTGAACGAATTTTACATTACCTTTGATTGTCCTAGTGGGAGCTCTAAAGCAAAGCCTAGACTAAGTGATGTGGGAGGTTCTAGAAGACATTAAAGTGGAACATGAGACAGCTCCATCTAAAGCAATTAGTGTTAAGATCTGAAATCAGTGGCAGTTTAAACACTTTCATAAGTGTTCAAACCTCTATACCCTTGAGCAGACTGACATTGAGAATGTATTTCTTCCTGAAATAGTTCTGCAAAAGGCAAAGTGCACAGCATGTTAAACGGCTCCTTCTGGCTTTAGACTATAATGGCATGGCCAGCAGGCAGTGGGCCACAGACTCTCCAAATTTTTTTGAGAGGTGCCCCTTTATCTCCAGAGATTCCTTTCACTTACCTAAGGTTCATACATTAGAAATTAATATCAATCTTTAAATCACACCAACATTTTTGATTAGGGAAGAGTAATTTTAAAAGTTCCTTTTGTTTTTACTTGTAACAGGAGATACTACACAGAAATGGGCTTATGGTTTTGAGTGTTAGATGCCACAAGTCCCTTCCCCCACTCAACACTCCTTTCTAGGCCATGACCTGAAATATAAAGGCAAGACTGAAGATTACACAAAATAGGAACACATGTAGGCAAAGCTAGTTGAGTTTGTGTGTTTATTGAGTTATTAAAGTTAAAGACTGTTGATACTAACAGGAAAACTGAAATCTGAAGAAGAAAAATGAATCTGTTAAAAATCATGTTATCAAGGTAAAGGGTACAAAGAATAAAAAGAAAAACAAATAAAAGCAGGGCTTTATCTTTCCATTCTTTTAGTTTTCCATAGCATGCAATGAAATACTAATCATCCCTAACAAATAGAAGATTTGGATACACACTGATTACTAGGTTTTCCTCTTTTCAATCTTCCAAGATATCTTTTTGATTCCTAGCCTTAATTTAAATTCTTTTGTGAATTTAACTTCCCTGGTAGATAAAATGTATATATATAAAGAGTGAAAAGTTGTGATAGAGCAAGCTACGTGTTTAAATAGGCAAGGAATCTTAAAAGAATAACTATAAATTTTAATCCTCACTTTTATTGACTTTTTTGGAAGCTTGCAGGGAAAATGAAGTGTTTTGCAGTGCTGTGAAGATTATGATAACCAAATCAGTGAGGGAGCAATAAAGAAGCTAAATCAGGAGGGAAAAGATAAGGATTACTAAAAGGAAGACAAGAGTATACAGGAGAAAATTCCCTTAGCATGAATGGTCTATATTTAATTCCTCTTCTCAGATTGTCTTGAATTATTTACATACTGAATAATCAGAAGCTAAACCATTAGGAGCTTAATGGAAATTCACAATAAATTTGTATATAATAAAACTTATATGATATGATTAAACCAGAAAGCAGTTATTAATCTTGCCAGCAACAGTAGATTTTAAAGTTTCTATTATAATGAATATGAAATAGAAAGGAATCTGTTTTCTTAATGCTTTTATTAATATAAAAGATTTAATGTGTTTGCTAATTAATGTACTCTGAATAAGCTTCACACTTTCTGTTCCAATTCCATTATCGCCCTAATCATTTCAGGTTCGACTTTAATTATAATGTAGATCATGACTATTGGCAGATGAAGATTATGAATGGTGAAAAAAAACTAATTGTGTCTCCAGCAAATATAAAGAGGTGTGCAGTAAATCTAATAGAATAACACATTGATTGATCAAGTATATGTGTTCACTTAATGAATAGAAGGTTTTATTTTAGTATTAGGTGAGTGAAAATAAATTATGAAAGATAAATTTACAGCAGCAGTTATTAACCAATGGTGATTTTTGTGCCCAAGGAGACATTTAACAACTTCTGGTAAAAGATTTGATGATTGTCACCATTTGGTGGAATAAAGATTGCTACTGGCACCTGGTACCTAGAACCCAGGGTGACTGCTAAATACCTTATAAATCACAGGTCAGTTCCCATAACCAAGAACTATTAATAGTGCTGGGGTCAAGAAACTTTGATTCCTAACATTTGTTTTAATTTTGATTTGGATCATTTATATGTCAATACCGGTCCCCTCCCCCTTTAGAAAGTCAACCCACAAAACCATCCCTATATTTTCGTAGTGACTTGAAAATGATGGCTACCTTGCTGCCCCAAACATTTTTCCTTAAACATGAATCTCATTAGTGCAACTTAATTATATACCTCAGTTTCATGTTTACATGACAAAGTGGTATCTGGAATGACATATCTGTGTTGGGAGGGAAAGAAGTGTCTGCTTGCCCGAGAGCAATGCAAACTGTTCCTTCATAACTTTAACTTGAAAAACAAGATCAGAAATATTTTACTTATTTTATATAGTACGTATTTGAACATATCTTTACAATATATGCACATTTCACTGTGTTTTCTGAGTTCAGATGGAAAATAAACATGGTTTCTTGTCTTTTGTTAATAGTATACATTTTTACATCTTATAACTATTTATTTATGAATCTATGTAATTCTCCTCTGACTCTGGCCATTACCCAGAGTTCTCTAACTAGATATATCATTTCTCTCATCTTTTTGCAGTGACTGTGACACATGGCTTGCAATGACTTTTAGATATTGAATTGAGTTTTTCACTCATTCAGATGAAATACAAGGTAAGTAAAAGGATGTTATAGGTCCTTAACCATCGGGTCTGCTGTTTCTCTACCACTATCTAGTGTCTCAGACTCCTCTTTCAAGATCAGTGTGTTGTGATGATACCAATTTTAGTCATCCGGCTTTCGTGGTTTGGAATAATCTGAGTCCTCTCTTGATAGCTCCTTTTTATTATCTCAATCTCTGTCTAGATGTGCTTTGGTCATACAAGCTTTCTTATCTCTCACAGACTGTTTGATGGACACTTAGGTTGTTTCCATTTCTTGGCTATTGTGAACAGTGCTGTTGTATACATAAAGGTGCAAATATCTCTTCAACAGACAGAGTTCATTTGCTTTGACTATATACCTACAATAGGATGTTGGATCATGTGATTTTTCTATTTTGGATTAGTTGAGGAACCTCCTTGCTGTTTTCCACAATGGTAGTGCTAATTTGCATTTGAACCAAAAGTGTGTTAGGGTTACCTTTTGTCCACATTCTTGTGAGCACTTGTTATCATTTGTCTTTTTGATAATGGCTAATTATGCTGCAGTAAAGTGCTATCTTATTGTGGTTTTGAGTCATAATTTCCTAATGACTAGTGATGGTGAATCCTTTTATTTTATTCTTTACATCCCTGTTGGCCATTTATATGTCATTTTTTGAAAAATGTTTATTTAGGCCTATTGCCTCTTTTTAAAATTATTTTTTTTCTTTGCTATTGATTTTTTAGTTCATTATATGTTCTGGATGTTAGCCCTTTGTCAGATGTATAGTTTTCTTCTTTACAGGCTCTTGTTTCAAATATGAAAAGACTACTTGATTCTTGCTTTTGCTATAGAGAAAGTTTGTAGTTTTCTATGATCCTATTTATCTATTTCTGACTTGGCTTCCTATGTCTTTGAGGTCATGTTCAAAAAGCCCATTTCAATTTCTGGAAACAATTCCTAATGTTTTCTTCTAGTGTTTATATTCAATCTTGAAATTGTTTTGAATTTGTATGTGTGTGCAAATGTGTGTGTGCATGCATGCGTGCTAGTCCTGAAGTGTGAACTCAAGAACTGGCATTGTATCTGAGCTTCTCTACTAAAGACTAGTGCTTTACCACTTGAACCACAGCTCCACTTCTGGCTCTTTTGGTGGCTACTTGGGGATAACAGTCTCACAGATCTTCCTGCCCAGGCTGGCTTTGAGTCACCACCCTTAGATTTCAGCCTACTTAATAGCTAAGATTTCAGACATGAATCACTGGCAAATGGATCTGAGTTGATGGGCCTAGATTTATTCTTCTGTATGTAGATATCCAGTTTACTCAGCACAATTCATTAAAAAGGTATCCTCTCCCTAATAGTTATTACAGGTTTTTCTACAATGTATTAACTTATATATGCATTAGCTAACTTTTAGTCTTTGTTTTATTCCATTGTGCTTTGTGTGTATGTCTATTTGGTGCCAATATAAAGGAACTTTGCAACATTTGGAATTGGGTTTTATAATGCTTTTTATTTTGTTCATTTTTATTTGAGTTAGATTTAGCTATTCTAGGTTTTCAATAAAATTGGGTTATTGACATTTTTCTTTCAAACTACTAAAATGTGTTTTTTGAGATATATTTAACAAATTATATAATCAGCAGTAGAAGAGCAGAAATCAATCCTATGTTCAGTAGGAAATGTTGGGAGCTAACGTGTATTCCACTACAAACGTACATAATTTACTTATAGCAATAAGATAGTGACAAAAATTAATGCCATAATTTTAGCTTAACAAGGTCCATCATAAAAGATAGTACAAAACCATCATTTCTTACATATTTTAATCAATGAGAAATCTAGCAGTGGGGATGAATTTTGTTCTTCTAGGAATTGGTGGGACTCTATTAAATCATTAATTCCCAGTCACCTTACATTCTGTTTTGTATTTGCATAGTTGCTTGTTTTGAATCTTAAATAGCCTCATCTTACTCTCATTTGAAAATTCCTTCTATTAAATGTTACTTTTGATGGTACAGAAACTTAATTTCTTTCCATTATTTAATGCATTGAGAAATAGAGTAAACTATACATAAATTTCTCATCTAGCTAGATAAGTGTATTGCGTTAACTGTAGGTTTATCAATTGTTTAGAGGTTAGGAAATTCTGTAATTGGTACTCAACATGTTTTGGTTATAAATGTTTGCAACAATCTAAGATATTTAAATTTGTAAACACCAGAGAAATTTTATCAGTGGCAAGACAACAGCTAAGAGGAAATGACAAGGATATAACCTGAGTTTAAGATATGCTTTTTAGATGATTCTCTATTTTGATTAATTCACTATTTATGATCTAACTCCTCATCAGCCTAGAATGTACATAGTTCAAAAATTGTCTTTAGTATGTTGATAAATTATTTAGTATAATGACTACTAGGAATTGATATGCATAAATTATGTCATGGACTCTCCATATGATTATACTGAACTATGTGACTTGAGTTCTAGAATTCATCAAATTGATTCTATTGTTGTTGTTGATTTCAAGAAATATGTCATCGAGTTGTCTTCTGGCTCTACTTGCCATGTATTATTTCCTACATCCTTTGTGTTAGTTAGAAAGAACCTGGGGCGATAGAAATGCTTCCATTGTACCCTCCCCCATCCATTGCATAAAGCTAACACTGACAGGCAGCTTCTTCAAGACCCACTGTATGTGCATTCCTGTGCTTCCCATGGTCATCTTTCCCCATTCTCTCACATTTTGTATTGCAGTAATATTGGTCATACTGGATCTTATAATCTGGTGTCTTTTCTGGAGTAATGTCCTTTTTCTTAACATTTCTACTGTATTATTGTGTATCTGCTGGATTGCTGTGTGCCCTTCATGACCCAACTTTCACATTAATTTGCTTTTTCTTTGAAACTGTACTGATATCTACATGAGGTAACTCCTATGGGAACTCTTAATACCCTGTGTAAACATGTTGCCTGAATTTTCTACACACATACTAGACTGGTATTCTTGGTTTATATATCTTCTTCTCTCTAGAGTATACGCTACTCAAAAGCATATCCTATTATTATAACAAATGGTACAATCATTGCCTTGATAAGAGCAAATTAGATCATTTCATTTCCTTTACTTCCCTTTCCCTCTTTTTCTCTCTTTCTTTTTAAATGTGCATGTGTGTGTGAGAGAGAGAGAGAGAGAGAAAGAGAGAGAGAGAAAGAGAGAGAGAGAGAGAAAGAGAGAGAGAGAAAGAGAGAGAGAGAGAGAGGAGAGAGAGGAGCTCCAGTACTGAGGTATATTTGTATTGGTACTGGGTCTTTAACTCAGGGCTTCATGCTTTTGCTCAGCTTCCCACTCATTTCTGACACTACAACATTGAGCCATGCCTCATTTTGCTAGTTAGCTATAAACAGTCTTTCAGATTTGCTTGCCTGGGCATGCTTTGAACCAAGATCCTCAGATCTCAATCTCCTGAGTAACTAGAAGTATAAGCATGAGCTAATAGCACTCAACATTCTTTTCAATTGTTAAAAAAAATAGTTTACAAAGGCAATAGCACAAGACATACCCTAAAGCAAGGAGTAAGAAGTTGCGTAGGTACACTTTAAAAGAAGCCAAATTATAGTCTATTTACAGAAATGGGCTAAAGCCTTGTTTTCCTGTTTTTGTACACTAACTTTTGTTACTAAAGATCATCATTCTTATAAGATTGAGTGGTCATTCTTATGTCCTCCAAATCATGAAAGGTGTTTCTGATAAGATATGGAATTTTAGGAATCATAACTAAAATTGACCAGTGTAGCGTAGTAGCATACTACCATTATTAAGATTTCAATATGTATGCAACAAATGTGTTTTGTGTTTCTGTCTTTGACAACAATTCTGTGTGTGTATGTGTGTGTGTGTGTGTGTGTGTGTGTGTGTGTGCGTGTGTATGTGTGTGCATGCGCGTGTATACACCTGGGGCATGCACATGCCACTACTGGGTTTTGAAGTCAGTACCTAAGTGCTGCCTCTTAGCCTTTTTTGCTCTAGGGTAGTGTTCTATCACATGAGCTACAGCTTCACTCTAGCTTTTTGTTGGTTAATTGGAGAGAAGTGTCTCTGGACATTCCTGCCTAGGCTGACCTTGAACCATGACCTTCACATTTCAGCCCCCTGTGTAACTAGTACAACAACAAATTCTTTTTTTTCTTTCTTATCTGCCTCCAAATTAGTTTTTTTTTTTTAAAAAAACATTTACTTTATTGTTCTTGTAGAGGTGATGTAATAGGGGTTGCATTTACATGAGTCAGGTAGTGAGTACATTTCCTTTCCTATAGCATCTTCTGTTTCCTTATTCTGTCCCTCCCTCCCATTTCCACTCATAAGCCCTATAGTTCCCTTCATCAATGTCCAGTGAGTTCCACTGCTGCACTTTCACCCTTCTTCCTCACGTTCTGTGCCCTTCCCCAACAATGAACTCTTGAAAAAAGCAGTGATTGTAATTCTTGCATAACTTAATCTTTTTTTTCACTATTTTGAAAATCATCTTATACATTAAGAAGGTCTGTTTTGATGTAATTATGTAGATTTTCCTAAATTATTTGAGAAGGTTTAGACTTGCGGTTAGATTGAAGAGAATTTAAACAGTTAATACATAAACTGGCTCAGAGATGTAACTGGACCTAAGTGGGCATGAGACCTAAGTAGGAAGTAAAAAGTCTCCATGTTTCCTCAGCAATAGATGCCTGAGGGGTTCAAATTATGCCACAAACAGGAATCTTTAGATACAGAAATCATGTTGGTGGCATCAGAATCGGAGACTATTGTCAGAAATTGAGGTATCAAACAAATAAACGCAGGATATTTCACTACCCTTACTTGTAGAAACATAAAATTAATCTTTCTTTGAACTTAATGATTCAATTTAATCTTCCTATAAGAAATTCTTGTAAATATCTTTAAAGACAGACAACTTCAAGGATGCTACCAATAATGTTTGCTCTCATTTATTTTAATGTCCATTCCTGACTAGGCTCAAGAAGGCAATTCTTCTCAACTATTGTGGCTACTATAGCTGGTTTGAACCTTAGTGTTTTACAATTAATCAATTATTATTCATTCAACAAATATTTGTTTTAGTATTTACAATGTACCAACCATTATTCTGAGAACTTGAGACAAACCACCAAGCAAATGAACAAAGATTTCTGCCCTCATGGTGTTTGCAATCTAAACAAAAGGACTATTAACAATAAATCTGGTACATTAGTAAGTCATAATTAATGATTGCAAGGAACTTCTATTGTGAGCAAGAAAAAGAAGACCAAAGTGAAATGGATGTACAGTACCAGAGGAAAAGCAGTTTGCAACTCTGGGTACATTATTACAGTAACCTTTCAAAGAATACAACTTTGGAGAAAAAAACTTGAAGGGGGAAATGGAGTCATCATTGGATGCTTCCATGGAATTCTTTCACTCTTTGTGCTATATTTGGTCTATGCTTTTCTTCTTTTAGGCTTTCTTTAAATAACTGCAGATGCTGAATGGTTTCATTTTGATTTAAGAATGCAAAACTCAAAGCATTTTAGAATGTTTTTATACACAGGCAGAGCTAGTTGATTGGCAGAATGCTTTTCAGGGTAATGAAAGCAGATTCTTTCTTGGAAAGTTCCAAGTATTAATATTTTATTTTTCTCTTGAAGAGTTCAATTTTTTCAATAAAAATATATGCATAGCCTTAGAGGATAAGACTGCTTACTGGCTTCCTAATAGACAAACAAATGGCTCATGATCTTACTGTTCATGTATGGAGTCACACAGTTCTCTTGTGGCCTTGGTTTTCAATGCTCCTAGCCCTGCACACCAAAACTCTCTACGTAATCTTTCCAATGGTGCAGAAAAAAATTCAATTGTTGCTTTCCTATCGACTGGTGGATGATCACTCATCCACCTGGATCAGGGATGTATAGCCTAGTAGTCAACCTATGTCATAAACAGAATTTTTCATTCTTTCTCTTATTTTCAGGCCTACATTTTGCTTATAGCATGAAATATTGTTTTTATTTTAATTTGGCTTTGAATTGTTTTATCTTTTAATTTTCTAATTACCTTCTGTAGTTGTACAAAAGGGTTTCAATTCAATCTGTCATTGTACTAGACATACATCTTAATCTATGTTGCTGCTATAGTGACTGGACCTTTAGCCCATAGTTACACAATTGAACTTTCTTTGTTTTATCAATTCACTTAACATATCTTGGATTGTTTTCCATCTTCCAAAACCATCCTCATACTGTTAGGGCAGTTGGAGCTTCATTTTCTGTGTTTCACTGCAAACCTTTATAGTCTGTGACTTTCATATAATATTAATGTAGGGTTCCTAGACATGCAACAATATACATGAGTTCCTTTTGCCATACTTAGGCAGAACTCAGTGTAATTTAATTAAATACATATTTATTTGGGCTCATTTTAGGATCAGGCACTATGTAAGTTACAACTGAGCACACACAAATTATTCAAATAATTTAGTTTTCAAAACCAGTTTTGTGAAGAAAAACACACACAACTCTTATCAGACCAGATGAATATGTAAGTCATGTATTGAGTATGATAGTACTTCTACTACCGGTCTTCCCCCCCAACCCTCAACTGTGTCTATTTAGAACTGCAGAATATGGTGTTATCTCTGGAAACAGGACCTTTCAAGTTAAAATGGGCCATTATCAGGCTGGATGCTAAATCCAAAAATTAGTGCTTTAATAAGAAAAAGAAGAGATATTTAAAAAATAACCATATAATAACATAATCTGAGATTAATGATAAAAAAATAAAGAAATCTTAGGAAGTTTCTTTGGAACTTCAGAAGCAGGAAGAATTCTTCCTTAGTTCTATAGGAATATTGCTGGCCTGAAACCTTGATTTTGCAGTAGCCTTCAGAATGTGAGAGAATAAATTTTGCTCTTATAGGCCATCTGGATTGTGAAATTTTGTTATGGCAGCCTTTGGTTAGGAAGCAAATATATGTCCTAACACCAGTGCAATATGTAAATAGACAAAACAAATATGATGTAGCTGAAAACATACCACATTGGGAAAGAGCACTCATCTTTGCTCAAGTGGAAAGTCTACAAATAAAAGTATGCTTGATGTTGTGAACTATAAACAAACACTTTTTTACATAAGGTCTGATTTTCATTGACAATTGGTAAAGTGAGGATTTGATCATATCTATATATTGCATTTTTAAATCATATATTTTCTCAAAATCTATCATTAATGCCTTATACTTGAGAAAATAAATATTTTTAGCATCACATAATTATTATTTCTGAAAGGAAAATGAATACTGTTACAAGACATTCCTGGCTCGTGAATTTCTTTCATATCAGAAACATTTTCTCATTCTTTTATTACAGCAGAATTTCTAACTTTGTTAACACTGAGAGTAACTTTAAAGGGATACTCCACTATTATATTCCAATTTGCAACTAAGATGGTCTTGCTAAAATAAGAATAATGTTACTCAGGACAGATATAAAAAGCGCTGGTGATGTAAGATTCAAATTGTTAACATTTGTATAGCAATTACATATGAATAACCAGGCCCATCAATATGGATTGATACTCTGGAAACATTTTAAATAAGCTTTGCAGTGTAATTTTTGAAAGTTAACCAAAAGCTTTAGTAAAGATAAACTAGTGAATTCAATGATGGTTGCAAACACTTGGCAGTTAGCAGAATATTGTTTTGACAGAGAGGAAAATGACTCCATTCATCATTTGTAAGAGCAAACATTTCCACTTGAGTAACTCACAACATAAAATAAAAAAATTTGTTCATTTTGTTCTTGGAGGTCA
Source organism: Dipodomys spectabilis (assembly GCF_019054845.1). Taxonomy (NCBI): domain Eukaryota; kingdom Metazoa; phylum Chordata; class Mammalia; order Rodentia; family Heteromyidae; genus Dipodomys; species Dipodomys spectabilis. Next base: position 21,551,920 of record NW_024870775.1, read on the forward strand.
AGAACATACTAGCAATAATTTCTTGCAAGCTGAGAAAATTTTAAAAATTCTTCCCTTATTTTCCTCCAAATTCCTTCCATGTCATCCAAGACTAAAGTTTAGTTCACCTCTGAATCTATGCTATCTTTTGTACTCTTTGCTAGTAAACTGAATTGTGCAACTGCCAAACAATACACCCTAAGCCAAATGTCAACTTTCATGGAAAGTCACAAGCCAATATTTAGTGTTGCAATGAAACAAAAGTTGATAGGCAGCTGGAGGCAACTACTTTATCTTTTCTCAGAGGTTCAAGTGCCTGCCTAAAAATGCACATACTAATGTAGATGATTTGAGGATTTTCAGGCTGCATATGTCTTTCTGACTGATCTTATATAATTTTCTTAAGGATAAAGAATTTATACCTCTCTTTCCCCTTCTTTCCCATTCTCTCTCTTTCTCTCTCTCAAATAGTGTCTGTAAAAGATTACTGGTATACCCCAGATCACAGATCCTTTCATATTCCATACTGCTTATGGTGTTTTATAAAATCCTCATTGCAAATCTTTGAAGACAGCTCTGATACAATTATTTAGTTTACCTACCTGTGATCTTATATAGTAAAAATTCCAGCGGAATATTTGTTTATAAATCCCACAGTTTTTGAACTTATTCTTTTACTTAATTCAGCTCAATTCTAATGTTGAGTAATTAAAACAGACCTTCTGTCTACTCGAGGTCGATATTTTCATTTTAGTGGTGTGAAGATTCCCCCCCACTCCAACCTCAAAGATTTAATTTAGAACCATGCTGTATGGTTTGAGTGAACATCTAAAAAAAATTCTATACCATCCTAGCATTCTTCTGATTGGAAAAGTAAAGTAATATTCTGAAGGCAAAATCCTCTAAGTCCCTGTAGGTCTCCTAGCTTCTGTACATAGCAAGGCATCCAGCTCTAACAAATGCTTACTGTTTTGGTTCTGTTGATGTTGGGAAGTGGATCTTGGGAAGAAAACAGGAGAACAGAGAAAGCATTTAGGGGATTTAATGAAGAGGCATTCTAGGACTTGCCTCAGTGAAGACAGCCTTCAAAACGGTGACGGCAGGAGGCTTTTATCTTCTTGTCACACCTGCCCTATCATCGGTCTGCAGACTAGCAGCAGAGCTAGCCTGTTGCCTCTCTTCTTCGTTCTCTCCTCTCTGGACAGTATTATCTACAAGAGAAACTAGCTGAAGGAAACTCACCTTCTGCTATATCTAAGCAGATCCTGCTTTCTTAAAAAAAATCAATCAGCTGATTTTAACAATCTCAGTCCAAGAGGAAGAAGAACAGAAAGAAGTAACTTAATTTGAAATCTGCATAATGAACAGTTTTTGGTTACCTACTATATATAAAGCACTTTCACATATGGTATCACAATAAATTCTGGATAGGGGACTACTATGAAAATTAGTTCACAAAGAGAATACCCTTTCCCAAATCAGAATGAGTGCCTTGGTATTGGCAAATAAATGCAACTCATGGAAGGCAAATCCTGTCTGAATCTAAATGGACACAGGATAAGAAAGGAAAAGGAAAAGGCCAAGAATGACCAGTACTTAATGTATGTACTAGTTGCTGCTACTAGATGATCTCAAATCTAAACAATGCTCAAGATTCAATAAGATTAATAACTCAATGTGAGATCATAAAGCCAGGAAGTTATGGTAGAGTAGGCATTTAATCCTGTCAAACACCAAATCAGTATGCTACTTTATCATATAATAAAAGACATATAGACAGATGTTTATGAGATGGGAGATGTATGACAGCTAACAACACATTAAACATAAAACAAAAGTCTTGATCAATGTTAAACCAATGGGTTTAAGAAGTCCATTGCTTCTATGTCTTTTTATTCTCTCAGTTCTGGAAGTTTATAATTCTGAATTACATTAACAAAATATTCTCCTAAACCTTATCTGCTGAGAAAATCAGCAAGGGTTATTATAATTTTACATAGGGAGAATTCAGAAGAAATGCTCTTTCATGAATGTGATTTTCTAAACTTACCTCATAATTAACTGTGAAAAAGAGATTAGAAACTCCTATCTCTGACAACCAAATCATTCCTTAATCTAAGATGTAATCAGTATAGAAATTTAAGGCTTGTAGATCCACCATTGTTTAGAATAGAATACAGAATCAAAATTCTCATTCTGCATTGGAAAAAATAAATCACTGAAACCAACTGACGTATACTTTCCACCAATTGTGTTCACTGACTGAGTCAGTTATATAAAATAGTTAATTCAATTATAATCAGCAAACACTATTTCTACCCTTGCCTTTCTATCATAGCGTCAATAATAGCTTTTAACATATATCAGCAATGGAAGCTAAAAGTAATAAAGTGGACCTCAATTTTAATTTGTGAACTCTGTTCATTGTCAAAAGTGGCAGGGTGTGAGCTCTATTCTGAAACTCTGCTTCCAAATTAATAAAAAAAAAATTGGATCATTGAATTTAATTAGAGCCTTGGAGATCACAAACATTAAATTTGGTTTCACTGAATCAAAAGATTTCATTTGATACTTAATGCAACTACCTGAAATGTACAGTGGTAGCTGTACTTGTCCCACTCAAAGCCAGTGGGACTAAAGTTCAGAAAGATTAAACAATTATTTGAGCTAGAATGTTGGAATAGATATCTGAGATCTCAATTTTAAGTCTCTCTCCAAAATAATGTGGATTCACTAAATAAAATCAAGAAAATGATGACAGGTGACGGTGGCTCACACCTGTAATCCTAGCTACATAGGAGGCTGAGATCTGAGGATCACTGGTCAAAGCCAGCCCAGGCAGAAAAGTCCGTGAGACTCTTATCTCCAATAAACCACTAGAAAACCAGAAGTGGTGCTGTGGCTCAAGTGATAGAGCACTCGCCTTGAACTGAAGAGCGCAAGGGATAGCACCCAGGCCCAGAGTTCAAGCCCCACAACTGGAAAAAAAAAAATCAAGAAAATGACAGATGACACAGGATTTTAGAAGTTGCTTAATGTAGAGACTAGTTTCCACAATACATTTGAGAGCAGAGAATCAAGATTCTTTATTAAAAATGAGTGCAGATCTCTCTGTAGAAGACTTGAGGAGTGAAAATAAAGCAAATTCAGAATAAATCCTCTCATAATGTGATCTAATTTCATCTGTAAAGTACATATTTCTGTACTGTTTCTTTGTTTTTGTTTTGTTTTGGTGCCAGTCTTGGGGCTTGAACTCAGGGCCTGGGCGCTGCATAAGGCTAACACTCTACCATTTGAGCCACAGCTCCACCTTTGACTTTCCACGTAGTTTAGGGAGATAAGAGTCTCACAGACTTTCCCGCCCAGGCTGGCTTTGAACTACAATCCTCAGATCTCAGTAGGATTATAGGCAGGCCTGAGCCACCAGAGCCCAGCCCATTCTGTGCTGTTTTGATTTAGAAAGTAAACATCATTGTAACCAGCTAGTAGCCACAGAACAGGAAACCAGATCTCTGAATTCAATCAGCAAATGCTTCAGACATTTGGGTGAAAGTATGCTCCTTACTGTACTAGAGAGAAGGTGAAACATAGCTGATCACCTCAAAATACAATCCATCTCTCTTATGAGTAGAGGTAGGCAAACCACCACGTACAGTAGTCATCAAGAATGCTTCCCTGACAGCTGGGTAGGCTGAGGAGGAGTTTAGACGCTTATCTCTGAAAGAGCCTCCAACAAAATATCTACTCAAACTCATATCTCAATCTACAAGCAAAAGAACAACAGTATAATTGTAGCTGGTTAATCAATTCAAATGGTACTTGTGACATTTCAGGTAGATTTCATTCTTTAATTTTCATATAAAACGTGTGGAAATTTGATTTCATGTGTTGATTTTTTAATATATGCTCACCTATAAACAAACAATATAAATAAGACACGTTTCGATGACTTTGTTTATGGATTCTTTCCATGTACTCACTATATTTGCATGTTCAAAATCTAGAGTTTTTTTTTAACTAGCTAAATGAGCAAAGAAGCTATTTTCCTCTAACAAATAAGAAGAAAAAGAGTGTCTCATAACATTTCCTGGCTATTGTCAGTGCCAGCTTAATTTTCACCATTATTTGTTTGTTTGAAGGTGGTAGAAATATCGGCATGTGCATTATTAAGATAGTCTGAATATGGTAATTTTCATAATGAGATTTATTGTATATGCCTCCTGGAATAAAAGAAAAAAAAGACTGCTCTATTCTAAAACATTTAAATGGATGTAGGATAGTGAGATTCCATTATTTTTAATGGGAAAAAAATTTGTATTCGGAGTTCATTAGAATTCTGAATGAGTTGAAGAAACCAGATCTGTTCTTACATCACTCGTGTAATGAGGTGGTATATAAAAAAATTAGTTTTGTGGTGTCAAACACATGGATGGAATTCAAACTAATGTAAATTAGCAGTAAATGTCCCCCTAAAGAGTGCAGGAGATTTCTTTTACTCACAGTTTTTGATAGGTCATGATTTCAAGACACATGACTAGTTTAACAAAATTAATAGATTGAAAAGCTAAACTAAACTCAAATGAATGTAAATTATCTATGTGTATCGTGTCAAGCTCCTAAACAACCAAAGACCATGACAACAGTCTAGTTTGTTTTCCAAATACTAACCAAATCCATTACAGTCTTTTATATTGCTGATCTCAGCTTCCTGATGATTCTCCTTTGTGCAGTCTAGCCCCCTGTAAAATCTTACCAACTAAATATAAAACTCTACATTTTATGTATTTTGCACCTATAGTGTGGCCAAGGCATACTAATATTGACTTTTAAACTTTTTGTTATTATTTTACATTAAACATTATCTTCTATGTTTTCTTTTTCTTTTTAATTAATTTTAGCAGCAAAAGGTTTAAAGTTGAACTCCACCAAGCTTGCTGTATTGTAAGACATAACTCCTGAAACTTCTATCTCTCTATATTTCTGATCTTACAAATACAGCTATAATAGGAAGGAAATTATAATGATTAAATGCTACTGTATCAGAATGGCTACATATGTAATTCATATATAAATTTGTTTTTATAATATCTATAAAATGTAGATGTAACTCTCATTAAAACCAAAAAATTTAAAGTGGGTTTTACACACTAATTTAGCATTACCATGTTAAAAGTTGTACAAGTTGGCTGGGCACCATTGGCTTATGCCCAAAATCCTAGCTACTCAGGAACTGAGATCTGAGGATTGTGGTTTGAAGCCAGCCTGAGCAGAAAAGTCGCTGTAAGACTCTTATCTCCAATTAACCACTCAAAAAGCAGAAGTGGTGCTGTGGTCCAAATGGTAGAGTGCTAGCCTTGAACACAAAGAGGCTCAGGGATGGTGCTTACGCCCTGAGTTTAAGCCCTATAGCAGACAAAAAATTAAAAAAAAAATACAGATGCTGGAGGGGATGTGGCCAGAAGGGAACACTATTGAATTGTTGGTGGGAGTGTAAACTTGTTCAACCACTTTGGAAAGTAGTATGGAGGTTCCTCAAAAGACTCCACATAGAGCTCCCCTATGACCCAGCAATCCCACTTTTGGGCATTTACCCAAATGATCACAAACAAGATCATATGAAAGCTACCAGCACGACTTATGTTTATTGCAGCATTATTTACCATAGCTAAGATATGAAACCAATCCAGATGTCCCTCCATAGATGAATGGATCAAAAAAATATGGTGTGTGTGTGTGTGTGTGTGTGTGTGTGTGTGTCCCATGCTTTCCCTTATTTGCAATAATTAGTTCATATGTAGGACAAGCAGAAAAGGCCAAAAACTATGTACATATGACCATATAAGATGATATTAAGAGAAATGAACCCCAAGACAGGGACACAAATACCTTTTTTTCTTACTTGCTATTGTTTTTAACATATTTATAATGTACCATGTGATTTTTTTGTTGCTTTGTATGTTTCTTCCCCACGGTATAACCTCTATTTTCACTGTATTTGATGTTGGTGTCCTGCATCTTGTATATACACTTCTCTAACTTGGGGAAGGAAAGAGAAAACACAAAACGCTTAAATAAGGACACAGGTTGACCCATTGTAACAATGAGATGTACAAAATACTATGTTAAAAATGAACTTTAGAACTTTGGCAGGGGAGGGGGGGGTGGTAGTTGTGGAGGTGGGAGGGAAGAGATGGAATGGTAGGGGGAAAACAAAGGAGGAGGCAACAATGTTCAATAGAAAATGTACTCATTACCTTGCTCATGTAACTGTAACCCCTCTGTACAGCATTTTTACAATTAAAAAATGTACAAAAATAATTTTTAAAATGTACAAATGGCATTTTAAAAGCTTGTTCATCCAATTCCCTTGTTATTCCAAATGTAGCTTTGAGACACTGCTAGATGAAAACAATCTAGAAATTTTTGACCAAACTTTATTATTGTAGACATTGATTTCACTGTATTTTAAGCACAAACTTACTATTGTAAATTCTTCCCTTCTAGTCTGTAATTATACAAAAATGAAGGACAAAATATGACTGATTCTTAAACTGAAACTTGGGGTTGAATTCTTAAGTTTTTTCCTTTTCCATATATTTTCTGTATTACAGTAACATACATGTGAGCTGCTGAGTCACACGAAAAGGAAAAACATACATATAGAATGGAAGATATAAAGAACATATATTAGCTGGGTACTGGTAGCTCATGCCATTACTCCTAGCTGCTCAGGAGACAGAGATAAGAGGATTGTGGTTCAAAGCTAGCACAGTCTGGAAAGCCCATGAGACTCTTTTTACCTCCAAGTAACCACCGTAAATGCCAGAAGTGGAGCTGTGACTCAAATGGTAGAGTTATCCTTGAGCAGAATCAAAAAAGTCAATACAGGTCTAGGCCTGAGTTCAAGCCCCAGGACCATCATACCCACACAACTTATTTTGAAATTTGAACTTATTTTGAAAATTTAGCAGCAGATACCTTTGTTCATTTACATATCTATGCCCATCAAAATATTCATTGTTTGTAGAATGAAAGTAAGGTTGGTCGATAGGCAGGTTATATCATATCACACCTAAGTCCATAAAAATCCAGGAGAAAACTGGACACATAGAAATCAGTGTGGATATATTTATCTAGAAATACCTTTACTTTATCTGTTTCTGTCACTATGATGAACAGTTTGTGGATATTTCTAGAATATGAGATTCCTACACAACAAATCTCTTTCTTCTGCTTCATTCTTTCTACTTCCATACTTAGCTACTTACCTATAAAATGTGTGAAATGTGTGAGGAAAAAGCATGACAATCAGTTTCAGAATGCTAAATGACTGAATTGCATAGATATTAGAGGTTAGGAGGGTTTGTAATCCTACTACAGTGCTATAAACATCTTTTATAACATATGTACAACTTTTGAAATAGAATTAATTTCAAGTTAAAAGCAAGGCTTTTATTAAGATGACCTTTAGATAAGTTAAATAAGATATTGCTTGACTCAAAGAGAGCTGAGAACATTATTAGACAAATAACTCTTTGTGACATGTACACACAAAGCAGCACTATTTTACCCTTTCATTAATCTTCTCTTGAGGTTTTGTAAGGGAGGAATAAGTTACCAGCAAAAGAAAAAAAATAGAAGAATAAACCTTGCTGTTGTCTTCCAAGTATTGTAGCATGAAATTAAGTGAGCAAAATTGGATGCATGGAATGATGCTCAACATTCCTGGAATCTATATACAATAACATTAAATAAAATATTAAAGCAGCACAATCAATCATTTGTGCATTTACCAAATTACATTCACATAAGGTCAATAATTTTCTCCTGGAGCCCAGGGACTACAGGGCAATCTTCATGAGTCTTTAGTAAATGAATTGTGATTCCACACTTTTTCTTTTATTTTACAAACAGTATGAAGATCATCAAGGATAAACTCTATCTCTAAAACTATAACATCACTTAAACAAGGAGCATGTGTTTCTCTCCCCTAGAGGATGAACAAAGCAGATGACCCTCTGTCTTTCATTGGAATCATTTCTCCACTTTTTTTGGGTCTCTTCTTGCATATTAATCTAGATCCTTGGTCTAATACTCATTTTGTTTTTAATCACATGATTATTTCAATGTTATACTCTCTCTGGGCCCATTTTACATTTTAGTATCTAATATTTCTCACTTACTTCTTCACAACTGGTGATCTTTCAGTTCTTCCATATTCTTTCTGTACAAACTTTCCAAGGATGACAGGATTGATGCTTATGCTTCAATCTATTCTTATGTCCTAAGAACGTTAGTCCAAATCTTCAGTTAAAAATTTATTTGGTCTCGAAGCCATCCAAGATAGGAAAGCTCCCTTGAGACTTTTATTTCCAATAACCTACTCAGAAAAATCCAGAAGTGGTCCTCTGGCTCAAGTGGTAGTTTTAAGCACAGAAAGGCTGAAGGACAGAGCCCAGGCTCCAAGTTCAAGGATCACGAACAGAAAAAAAAAAAAAAATCAAATCATCTGTTCAACTATTTTTTCCCCTTTTTCTGGGAAGATTCTTAACTGTAACAAATTCAACATTTAAAAAATAGATTTAGTGTTGTTGTTGTTGTGTTCCTTAAAACTCTTCTTTTCCTTCTGGATTCCTTTTGTTGGCAAATGGAAGTCCTACAGATTTAAATAAGTAATTAAACTTCCATGTGTACATTTTTGAATGTCTTCCATAATTAAGACTTATGTTCTGTTTACTCTACTGCCTAAACATCCCCTTTGATTTCTCCTTATAAGGATACCTGTATTGTTTTTATTATCTATACTAATTATTCTTGTAAGTGGTCTCCAGATCTCTAGTTAGGACTCTTGTAAGTATATGCTCTACATTCCTGGCAGTGTTATATTGGAGAAAAGGCCAACATTAATCAAATGATTTCCCATTCTGAAATTCAATATTCCATCATTTTCTAGTAGCTAAAGTAAAAACATTTTTTAACCTACCACATGGCTCTATAGAGTCTTATGTCTGCTCCAATCTTTAATATATTTGTCAAGAAATATAGACCTCTAAAAATGCGAGGTATTAAAAGAAAAGGTAACAGAGCTGTGGCTCATGTGGGAGAGTGGGAGCCTTAAGCAAAAACATAGCTTAAGGACAGTGCCCAGGCCTGTGTTCAAGCCAGTGCATTTACCCACACACATAAACACACACACATACAAGCAAGGTATTTCATGCCTCTATGCTATTTCTCAGAAATCCCTTCAAAAGCAAATATTCCATTAGTGGTCATAAAGCTGATTACTACATGGAAGAAAGGGGTGCCAGAACAAATGTAACTGGCAACCAAAGTTCCTGCTTGCCCCTCCTTACCAATGTCATCAGTTGCAAATCAGAGAATCACATTGTATCTAGAGTAAGCCTATCATATTTGTGGATTTATTCCATGTGGTTTTGATCAAGCAGAGTCAAAAATAACTGGAAAATTAAACGTCAAAAGGCATTTCAAAAACAAAAAATTTAAATTGCTATTGTATATACATCCATTAATACGCAGAAACTCGCATAGGTGGAGTCAGTCTTGTACCATATTTACTTGTATTTGATTCACCATGTGACACACTGAGTTTTTTCCCTGATATTCATTTTTTGAAAAGACTCCCCCCAAATCAAGTGGTGCCACAAAAGCAAGGTGGCTTTGAATTCCGAATCCTCCTGCATCAGCCTCCTGGCATTACAGGTATGTACTTCCACGCCTGACTTAAGCTCATTAATCTTAGTTAAGCCCATGTAGATACTGTGGTAGCACATGGCTTGGGGTTAAAAAATGACTTTGACTTAATTCATAATTTAAAAATAGTCACAATCATATATAATTACACAATAGTCCTTCAATGAGCTATTTACAGGGGAGAGAAAAGTAGATTTCTTTATAAACTTGTATTTTAGTCTAATCTTGCTAAGGGCAACTAGTGGGAGTCTAAAATCCCAAGAAATAATAGTGTTTTCTCTCTTTGCTTTACCTCTAAACACTTTGTAGAAAAAAATATGTCAAAGCATTTTGGAAATTTAAGAATGCTGCCATCCAGATATTTTAGATCAGCCCTAAAAAGCACTGCACTGACTTTAGCCGTTACTGTCCTTCTACAGACAAATTAAGAATATTTGAAGTAGAATTAAAGTTTGAATTTCAAATCTATCAGACTTCAAGATTGGATTACAAAACAAAACAACCAAAATGAACCATTTTCTGATTCTGGCCTATATTAAATGTAACACAGGTACTATCCAGATAGGTTTTACTTTCAAATTCCCTGATTTTATTAAATAATATAAACTCAAGTGTGACACTGGTCAGATGTGTGTGGAAGTTGAGTGTGGAGGTGAGGTCCTTGTTGACTTTCAAATCAAGTGATAATCAAGTGAATGAACTCTCTGCTCTTCACCTCACCTGCACGCTTCTAGATTCATGCATTGATTTATGCCAGCTCAATCTTCCAACTCTTCATCAAGATGTTCAATATACAGCACCCTCATTAGGAACCATAGTTTTCTCTATCATTATAAGAAACACAAGTTAAGTAAGCTTCCCTCAAACAGCAGTGATTGCTTTCAAGCTCCTGAACATGCTGCACAAGGCTTGAAGGAGAAGGATTGATTTATCACTTTTTAAACAGATTCTTAATCTGCAAATCAATAAAAATGCCTCACTTGAGCAGTGGCACAGGGTGAATGACTCACCCTTGAAACCGAATGAACTAGCGCTGCCTTTCTTCCTTTCTTAATACACTCAGATTGCGATTGTACATTTTTCTTTGCCTGGATTACTTACTAAACCCCAGAGTTTTGGAGTGCCTGAGATTTCTGCCTGCTTTCTCCACAAATCAAGTCAGGGGTTGAATGCTAATCTCTTGTAACTGCTGTTTTAACACTCCTTCTCCTTCTTATGTAATGAGAGAGTTGAGACTCCATATTCTTTAAATGGCAGAACACAAAATTAAAAAGTAAGATGTAAAGTTGTGGATACAATGACAGATCAGTGACACAGCCTTTGGTAGGTTCAGAAATTATAGAAAGTGTGTGAATTTAATTGTGGAATAATTTACTTGGTGAATCTATTAAAGAGAGAAACTATAACACATAAGCTCAAGTCCTTTTTTGCCATCTGCCTTCCATTCTTTATCAAATGTACGCAGCATATTTGAAACACCTGTTCTTATAAGCAGCTCTTAGGCATTTTAGAATCTGTGCTAAGTACTCAAGAATTTCCCAAAGAAGAGGCTGGAGGTGTAGTTTAACAGTAGAACATATGGTTACATGTATAAGGCTCTAGATTGCTGGTCCCAGCAGCACGCGGAAAGATATTTGAGTCTTGCAGTCTAAAATTTCCCTTTAGAAATTTCTAGCATTCGTGATCATTAAAACTAGTGAAACCAGCTAGGCTCTATTGGCTTATGCTTATAATCCTAGATACTCAGGAGGCTGAGATATAAAGATCCCAGTTTGAAGACAGCCGATGCAGAAAATTCCATTGGACTTTTATCTATAATTAACCAGCAATAAGGCAGAAGTAGGGGTATAGCTCAAATAGTAGAGCCTTGAGTGAAAAAGCCAAGTAAGGGTGCATTCAAGTCCCAGTACTGGTACCCTCCACACACACACACACCCCACCCACAACAAACATCAAAAAACAGAGAAGCCTAAGACCTTATATCAATCTGTTGTTGTGGCTTAAGCATTTTTAAAAGTTTAAATTTAGTTGGACAAAGTTGCTGTGATACATTTGATTCCATTTGAATTAAATAATTGCATGTTATTTTTAAGTCCTCTGAGGAAGTTAACATTTATAAAGTATTGAAACTTCTAATTTCAATTACATCATTGATTCCAAAATGAAGACTGCTTAAGACACATTAACTAAGAAGTGCAATTCTAATATTTGAAAACAGTATCCAATTTCTATTCAAGAATATAATAATGGTTTTATTTGAAAGAATGAAGTATAGAAGTATCATTGAGTTCTGTGCCTCATTCTATTATTTAGATAAATAATATTATCGTTCATCTTAATTTTTAAATTAAATATAGTGATACCATATTTTATCTTATTCTTTCATTCTTATTTTCCATTTTCATAGAAAAGACATATTTAATGAACTCTGATGACATTTTTTTCCTTTACCTACACATTTACACCAATAGACAGTATGGGGGGGGAAAGTGATACTGAGAATTATGTTCTTATCTGAACCTGCATTTGGTTAGACACCCCTTTTCCAGAGGGATAAAACACATTAATGTGATGTAGAAAGCAAGAGTGTAAACAAACAGGACTACAAATGTTTGGCCACGCCCACTGGTTTGTGGTCACCCATCAGTGACACACTGCTTGTTGAGGTGACATCTTTATCTTCACCCTTCACATACTTAGTACCCCTTGATCTTACTGTAATCTATGGATGGGTAGACATTTCGAGTAGCCACTGAGTAAGCATGATCAGACCTAGTTAATTTATTCTTACATGTCCAAGTCCAGTGGAGTATGACTATCTCTGTGTGTGTTTGGGGGGCAGTTACTTTCAAAGAATTAAGAGTATTTAAATAAACTAATAGGAAAAAAGTTTTTGTTCATGATGTTGGCAAAGTATATGAGCAAAAGGTGCATATGCAAATTCATGATAATTGGATTTAATATAAGATACAAAGAGTTTACTATTTGTAACTCAAAATAAATAGTAAACTCAAAAGTTTACTCTCTAACTCAAAACTCACATTATTATGCCATTGAGTGTTTGTTGAACTGATAGACACTACCAGTTTTTGGGCTAACCATTACAACACATCCAAACTATGGTTTGGTTGATCCTACATTGGTTTACCAGACAAACTGCAGAGTTCTAAACTCTTCTTATTTTGTCACTCACCTTCTTGGTCTAACCCGCATTTTAAATGATCACTTCCATAGGATGCCATAGCTTTTTGCCTCTAAGTTTTCCAGGTTTTCACTATATCCTCATCACACAGATTTGAGAAAGGAAATGGAAGGGCTCCACTATTTCTTACTTAAATCATGCTTTAATTATAGTTGGCATTTTATTGTATTCAAAAGTCCCAAATACTGAATAGTGAATAGGACTTCAGTCTTCTGACTTACCTAAACTTGCTTCTCTATTAGTCAAAACAAGTAAACAGAGCCTTTCTATCTTTGCTTTCTGTCGGAAAACAATATGGGTGAATGGTGGACACGATATTGAAGCAATGATTGCAGCATGAGTGAAAAGAATTTAATGATAATTTCTAAGAATCCAACCTTAGATTACCGGTTCACATAAAGCACTAGATATATTCTTGCAAAAGTCTATCTATGAGATGGAAGTATAAAACATATTTTATTTGATTTTTCTTATGATTCTAAGTACATGTGGTAATATACCATGTGTTCCCTAAAGAAATTTCCAACAGGAAGACAGGGGAGGAAGTCCAAGATGGCAGAGCCATAGGCTGAAGGGCTGTCTTCCCCAAGGCATGTCTATGCCATTTACTCTCTTTTTCTGCTATATTTCTTTTCTAACAAGTTTTCCTAGCACCCTAAAAAATTTAAAATGTGAAAGGGGGTTGTGTTGATGTTAAAATGCAAGTTTCAGCATCTGATTCTTCCAAGAGATGACTACAAGAAAACACACAGGTTGAAACCTTTGGCTTCAGAGATCAATTTACAAGTATCCAGTAGCTATAGGACAGTAGCCATGTTATTTACTATCCCTCGTACCCAGTTTATACGATTTTACAACGGAAAAATGATAGGATGAATATCAGGAGTTGATAGAGAAGATTAAGTGTGGTAATCCATGTAAGACACTTAGCCGACAGTCAATGTTAAATATGTGCCAACTATTTTTACTAACTTTATGGCAACAGATAATTAACTTGATTTTGATCAAGATACTTTACTATTCTCATTAAAATACACATTAATCTATCATCTAGTATTTATTGAAAAGACACTTTGGTGTGAGAGTTTCAAGCATATTTGCTATAAATAATTACCAAATGACTTCTTGAGGCCTGAGTAGTCAAGCAGTATTTTTTTCTAATTATGTAAGGTTCTGAGTGTGCAAACATAGAAAATGCTTTTGTGTTTAGTCAGTAGAATGACCTGAAAGTTTAATAATATTTTTATAGTTTGCACACCATTGGAGTTTTAGGATTTTCATCAGTGATATCTGTTGCCCTTATATCTGAGTAACATTTGAAAACTACCAGTTGTGGGCCAAGACTCCAATGTATACTCATGCATGTACTGATCCTGGGACTTGAGCTTAGGGACAAAGTACTGTGCCAGAGGTTTCCCACCCCCTCATCAAGGCTAGCACTCTTACCACTCGAGTCTCATCTCCACTTCCAACTTTTTTGTGGTTAATTGGAGATGAGAGTCTCAAGAACCTTTCTTCCCAGTTCGGCTTTGAATTGTCAATTTTCAGACTTCATTCTTCTGAGTAGGATTGTAGAATGAGCCAAGGCATCCATCAGAGAATTCATTCTTGCTTTAGGTAGATTGCTATACTCATTAACAATTGTCCACTGTGAGGTGTATAATCATCCTGCACCAAAAAAATACAAGCTTCCAAGTCATGTAGCTGGTGGCAAAAGTTTGAATTTGATCTTAGTTTATATCACAGATATTTCACTATACCCTGTCACCTCTTCAATACCAAGGCCCTATTTAAACAGACTCTTTTGGTGTTACTTGACACAAGCAGTATACTTACATAATAAACAGCAAAAGTGTTGAAGTAACTTGTGAATGTCAAGATCCTAGCCATGTGATTTGGAATGCTGCTTGCCATCCAGTAAGCCAGTGGACAGTTGACTGAGCACTCTAAGTCTTTCATGTGACAGAATTTAGCATAAGGAGAGTTTCATCATGTTGTAGAGATGTCAAGGAGCTATGATATCCAATATTTTGTGAATTTGTTGAGAAAGAAATTTGAGCACAAATTGCCATTCATATGTGGAAGAATGAAGTACTTAGTGTGAGACCTTGCTGGGACAAGTACCCCTGTGTATCCTACAATTGTTCTATATCCACATACTTACTTCAAGTGATCACTAAAACTATTGTATTAGTTTAGAACTTTGGTTCTAAATAAATTTGCCAAGAAATTTTATTGTTTCATGCTAATCTAAGGGAATCTCTCAATTTTTTTTGTTGCTTTACCCGGTAGATTTTGAGGGGATAGGACAACTGATTAGAATGTGCTGAGCATTTTTACTGTATCAGAATGCATATTTGTGAAGGTACTGTTATAGAGAAAAAAATTGAATAAGACTTTCTTGATTAATCATTTCAAATCATTAATTAAACAATGAGAATTAATTTGTTTTGTTAAAAGAAACAAAATCTCACAAAATTTGTTAAACTCAATAATGTTCAGAAACTCCACTGAGGTTTACAGTTTAGCCAATTTTATTTTACTTGACTCTTCATGTGAGAAAAGCAGAACTGTAATATTTCTAATGTTGAGAGTGAGCAATAAAGGTTCAAAGGAACAAAGTACCCACTCACTAAGTACCCACTGCTGATCAGTGAAATTTGATGCAGATCTGGTCATCTAATGCTAAATTCTGTGATTCCACTTTGGCAATTTATGTTGTTAAATGATGTTCTAACTTTTTTCACCTGTACTGAATCTCTGATGTCATTTCAGGAACCATTTTCTAATCTTTACCCATCCAAATCTGCTTCAGTATTACCTATCAAAGCGACCATGGGGGCAAAAGATTTCATAAACATTCAAATTAGTGAAATCTCCATAACAATTATAAAGTAATGATTGAGGGCTGGGAAGGTGGCTCAGTGGCAGAGCGCTTGTCTTGTATGCCTGAGGCCCTGGGTTCGATTCCTCGCCACCACATAAGCAAAAAGAAAAAAGCTGGAAGTGGTGATGTGGCTCAAGTGGTAGAGTGCTAGCCTTGAGCTGAAGAGCTGAGGGACAGCACCCAGGCCCAGAGTTCAGGCCCTACGAACGGACCCCCCCAAAAAAGAGTAATGATTGATTCCAGTAATAAGGCCGGGGTAAATACAAATTGATGGAGGTGAGAAGATTGAGAGGATAACTGTTTGAGGTCAGCTAACAAGATAAAGCTAACATGTCTCCATCTAAGCAAACAAGCTAGATGTGGCAGTGTCTGTAAGCCGTTATGAAGAAGATGTTGATAAGAGGAATAGATTGATAGACTTGCCTCAGCATAAAGTACAAGATTCTATCTAAAAAAAACCCTAAAAAGCCAAGAAAAAAAGGCTGGGTAGTGCACCTGTTTAGCAAGTGGGAAAGCCTAAATTCCATCCACAGCACTATGAACATCAAGAAACAAGAAGAAAAACTAGTACTTCTCATAGCAGCAAGCTTTAACTAAAGTAATAAAGATGAAAGCATTTGAGGTCACTTTTATAAAGTGAGAAAGTAAGATATAAATGAGTTCCAAAATAAAGTAAATCAGGAAATAAACATTGGAAGGAGAAAACAAAAGAAATTAATGCACATGTCCTCCCAGGTAGAAAAGAGAGCAAGAGTTCTGCAAATTAATACTTTCTTAAAGAAACTGATAAAGACTTGTAGAGCTATTTATGCCATCTAATGCAGAAAGAGTTAACAGTCAGAAGCAGTCCATCTCTCCTGTCCCAGAAACGAATGACCTTGGTACCAAGGCTTGTCACCAAGCATGAGATTCTGGCACTATAGGGTTAGGATGTTTTCAGAATGAGTACAAAACTAAACAGGCAAAGTGCTACTCTCTGAAGCGGTTAAGTGATTTCAAAGCATACAACTGTTCTATAGTTTAACTAAAATAATCTTACATGGAATCCCTGGCACAGAATTCCACCATTTACTGAAATTCTTTGTGAATTATTAAACACTTGGCACAGCATCATTTATATTGAGTAGAAGCAAAACAATTTTTAAAAAGAAAGATTAAAAAAGGATCCCACATGTAAACAACAAAAAAGTAAATTCAAGCTGCCTCCAGCAGATTTCTTTCATGCTGCTAGTTCTTTTGGAATATTCCCTGTTCTGGTCCATTTTTCTTGATAAGAACTCAAACTATTAAGTATGCTTGTTGTAATATTTAAAGTAATCAAAACAGAAACAGTTATTTGACTTTTGCTCCAGTATTTTTTCTTATATTTTCCTGTGTCTCATAAAAAATTTACATTTGTAATGCAACCCAAACACTAAAACACAATTCTATAAATGTTTCCAACAAATTTCAAAAAAATTTCAAAATATTAGTCCCAAAGCCCAAAATACAAAAAGAAGCATTTCAAATTGACCATATCCATGAGAGATATTAATAATATCTTACCGTTCTTTAATTTTATTCTGACTGCAAGTAGTTTTTTTAAATTAATTAATTAAATAATTATTTTAATCGTGGAAATACCATACAGAGGGGTTACAATTACATGAGCAAGGTAATGAGTACATTTCTTATCAAGCATTGTTGCCTCCTCCTTTGTTTCCCCTTCCCATCCCTTCCCATCCACCCTCCCGTTCTCTCCCCCATTCTCCCACCATCTCATTGACAAGTAGTTTTTGCTAAGTCAAGGCACAAAATGAGAACCGTGGACAACAATTACAATAGTTTCTTGTGATTTGAGAGAAAGTTCAAGATTACTAGCTATTTTAATAATCGCCAGTGGCTCATGCCTTTAATCCTAGCTATTCAGGATGCCAAGCCAGGCAGAAAAGTCCATGAAACTCTTATCTCCAGTTAGCCACCAAAGATATCTTAGAAAGTAAATCATCTGTTGTTTCTGTTGAGTCAAAATAATTTATTAATTTTTTTTTGGTCCTAGGGGTTGAATATAGGGTCTAGGCTCTGTCCCTGGGCCTCTGTGCTTAAGGCTAGCATTCCATCACTTGAGACACAGCATCACTCTTGGCTTTTTCCATTTATTTGGTACTCAGGAATTGAACCCAGGGCTTCATGCATGCTTGGCAAGCACTCTACCACTAAGCCACATTCCCAGCTCCAAAATAATGATAGGTTTGATGGTATCTTTTGATATGACTCTAACATCTTTGAAGTTTAGATTGAGTGCATGAGAATCCAGCATAACCAAATAATATTGCAAAAATTAGTAAAAGAATGTTTGAGTCTCTAAAAAGAAATTTTATATTTTAATTAAAACATAACAATAAGCATGCTGAATTGTTAAATATTAAGAAAAAAAGGGATAGAATTAAGAGTAGGGTGTTGGATCACCAGTGCTATCCATGTTACCCATTCTTATATCTTCTTTGTAGGTGCTTCTCCATAGGCAAGTGTTTGGCATACAGTTGGCTTAGTGGATTTTTTCTTTTAATCACTTATCTGTAATTTTACATATCTGTAACTTAAGTCTTTATTTCTATGTTACTGATATTTCATCATAACTTGTGTGTATATGAGTTCATATTGAAATATCAAAGAAATTATGAGCAAAACATCAAATTTCTTTACTTGACCATTTTGGCAAAAATGATAGCCGTGTGTGTGTGTGTGTGTGTGTGTGTGTGTGTGTTTTGAAATCATCGTGTCCCTTAGTGGACAAGCAGATCAATATAATGTGATATATATACACACATATATATTTTATTCATCCATCAGAAAGAATGATATTATACCATTTGTAAGGAAATGGAAAGGCTTGAAAAAAATTAAGTGAAATAAGTCAGAGCCAAAGAGAGATAGGCTAGGCTGCATGGTTTCCCTCTCTTATGGTAACCATAATGTGTCTATAAATCTACAAGTAATCACACTGAATGACTAAAATAAATAAATAACATTGAGACATGATAAATTATATACATACACAGGCCAAGGGAGGCTCTGCACAGGAGTGGTGGACAAAGGCTTAATAGCAATGGGCGGATGATCATATAAAAGAATATTTTATGAAATTAACTGCAAGAAAAGAAAACAAGAGATATTCTTTAGATGCAAAAAAGGAAAAAAAATCATCCTTCAGACATAAGTGAAAAATGGCTCTGGGAAACTCAGATACCATTCTTAAAATCTGCTACACACGTTCAAGAAAATCTTTTCACCAATGCTACTAACAGCATGAAGAGCTCTCCTAGTTTGAAATAAGAGGCCAGATAATGTGGATACATCCTTACTTCCTTCTAAGTTTGTGCCAGGGCATCAGCAGCAATGAGAGCAGCCAAATCTTCATTCTTGAGATACAAAGATTTCCTCACTAATTATGATCAATTGAATCTCACTTCACCTTTCTATAATAGTGAATGTTTAAGCCTTGTTAATCTCAATGGAGTACAGAATTAATGCTTGTTACATAGACACCACAGGCAAAAGTAGATTATGCCTTCAAAACACTGAACGATGACAACTAGCTTTATCTCTAGTATCTTTAATACTATTACAATTATTGCTTCTCTGGCTGGATATAGACAAGACAAGAAATCAGCTTAATTAAAGGTAATCCTCCTCATCTTAGCCCCACAATCTGATACTGAAATTAAAAACAAAGCAGAATAAATAGAAACTAAATTAAAAAAAAAACTAAATTAAAAAAAACTAACAACCTCAAAGCAAGTCTGTTACCATCTGTTAAAGAATGAGAAGAGAATAATTAAAAAAAATAGTAAGTTGATATGACTGTTTTTCAAACAATCTGGAAAAAAACTCCATCATCCCATTAAAACTTAGAGACATCTTCCCTGGTAGCTGTTAGCCTCTAGTTCATATAGTGCTTTGTATTTATGACTAAGGCTGCATTAATACAAATGGGATATTAGGAAAGATTCCTTTAGCTGCAAAGACTTAGAGATGATTTTTGAAGCCAATTAATCATGTCCTATATAAACTGATTTTCTCGCTGAGAAATTTCTAGGGCCTAAAATCACTTTTAGCTACTAATCTGAGTGATAGGTAATAGGAAGGAAAATTTTCCATAATTTACCACTAATTCTCGCAAAGAATGTTTGCACCTTAAGCAAATTTACTGACAGTTTGGGGCTAATGGAATGAGTTAGCATCATAGAAGCACAAGCAAGCCATGATGGAAGAGCACGTTATCCATGCCTGTAACTCTTCACTATGCTGCTACTGGGGATTATTTATTAGCCACTTTTCCCTCCAGCTCCTCTGACTCTATTCCACTTCCTGATTTGCTTTCTTTCTTACCTCCTAACATCCCCAATATAGGTTCACTTCTTATGAAAAACAATTTTCTTATTAATTTTTCTCTCAAGCTAATAGCTCAATATTTATCTTCCATTCTTAAAATGCTTTCCTTAATTTTGTGGTTATATACAATCAATTCTGACTGCATTTCTCCTGTTTCTCCCTTCATTCCTCTACTTCTCTCCTCTTGGCTCTACTCATCTTTTGCATGTACCCATGTCCTGGTGCTTATTTAGTTGGGCCTTCACTTAGTCTTTATAACACACAAACAACACATATATACATATATATATAATATATACATATATTATAAACACATATACATATATGTATGTATACATATACATACATATATTACATACATATATGTGATAAAAATGTGATATATGTATATACATATATAATTTCATTTCAATAGTGTATTACACTTCAGCTAATTCATTTTTAATGATTGTATACCACCCAATATGTTTACTTAGGGATGTATAGGCACATTCTAGTTACTATGAATGAGGGAAATCATGAAACATTTCTTTGTCTGGGTTGGCTTACTTCACTTAATATAATAGTTTTTCCATTTCCATATAAATGGTACAGTATCATTCTTTCTAATGGATAAGTAAAATTCCACTGTGTATATATACCACACATTCTTGATCCCTTTGCTCAGTGAGAGACATTTGAGCTGATTCTATTTACTGGCTACAGTGAATAGTGCTGCAATGAACATGATTGTGTTGGTGGCTTTAAGTGGAATTGCTAGTATATACAACTGTGGTATATATGATGAACTATAGGGTAGTTTTATGTTTAATTTTTTTTTGAGGAACCACCATAATGCTCTCCTGAGTGACGGAACAAGTTCATATTCCCAGCAACCGTATATTAGAGTTCCCTTTGGCCACATACATCCTCACCACCATTTGTAGTTTGTTTTCTTGATAATGATCATTCTAACTGGGGTGAGGGAGAGTCTCAGGGGGTAAGGGAAAGTCTCAGTGTTGTTTTGATTTTCATTTTCTTCATGGGCAAAGATGCTGAGCATTTCTTCATGTGTCTTTTTTTTTTTTGGTTGGATGTGGGGCCTGAACTCTGGGCCTGGGCGCTGTCCCTCAGTTCTTCAGCTCAAGGCTGGCGCTCTACCACTTGAGCCACAGTGACACTTATGGCTTTTCCTGCTCATGTGGTGCTGAGGAATCGAACTCAGGGCCTCATGCAGGCAAGGCAAGCACTCTACCAGTGAACCACCTTCCCAGCCCCAAGGCCATTTTTATTTCTTCTTCTAAAATGTCTGTCTTAAAGTTATTATTTTATGGGAGGGAATGTGTGGAAGGAGAGTGAAGATGTTGAAGGGGGTGATCAATATACATTACATAATTTTTTCCAAGACTTTGAAAAATTATACTAAGTGAAGAAAGTCAGACCCAAAATAACTACATATTTTCTCTCATCTGTAATAATTAGAATGTGCCTATAAAACTACAAGTAAGCACAATGGGTAGTAAAAGAGAAATGATTACACCTGGACATGATTAATTAAGTAGCAGTCTAAACATTCACACAGTGAGAACAAAGGAAGATATCCTTAGGAGAGGACTGCAAGGGCTCAATATCTCTGTGTATATGATTATATAAAATGATGCCTATCCAAATGAACTCCAAGAAATGGAAGTGAGATTTTTTTGTTGTACTGATTGTGGTTCTGTTCTTTTCTTTTCTTTTTTTTCTTTTCTTTTCTTCTCTTTTGTCTTCTCTTCTCTTCTTTCCTTTCTTCTTTGGTTTACTCCCTTGTGTCACTGTTTTGATTTCTGTATCATTTGTACATAAGTTTATCAGAATTGGGGAATGGAAGGGAAAGGGGAGACACAGAAACAGTAGGAAAATGATTGGTGACCAATTCAGCAGTAAAACCCATTAGATACTATATTGGAAATGAACTATATAACTTGGTGGGGATGGAGGTTGGGAGGGGAAAAACTGGGAGACACTGAGGGAGAGGGGTGACACTGTTCAAAAGGAAATGTACTCATTACCTAACTTCTATAAGTATAACCCCTTTATATATATCACCTTTACAATAAAATTTATGAATATATCATGAATTATGAATATAGTTTATGATACTATTTATTCATTAACTGCTTTGTTAAATGCTACCTCTTTTGTACAACTACTTAAAGATTATTAAACATTTTTAAGCTTTAGAAATTTAATTAATGCAAAATAATTCAGATATTAATTATGCTGTACCATGTCCTGTATCTTTGTTAGTGATAAAAATGATGCATTTCTTTTAAAATAATTATTCATTTTTGTAGACTGGAAATAATGCTAGTATAGATAATAAATCAACTGTAAACAGAACATCTTAATATATGTTCATGCATCTGCCAAAATTAATAAATTTCTAATTTTCTCCTTGTATATAATGTATACTCCTTAATACTTAAGAAATGCATTCCTTAATAACAATTTCAGCTCAAAAGAAGAAATCAGTTAATAATCTGATCCAGTCTTTGGTTAAAATCAAAACAAAACAGATTTTCTTCAATTAAACCAAGTATAGTAGCCATTTGTGATTTATATTCTACACAGTAATTGGAGTTACGAATTCACATCAAGCAATTTTAATGTATGACCACATATTCAGTGTGAAAACTAATGGTCAAATAATAAATACAATATTGTTAAAATATAGTCAGAACATTTTTAATCTTTAATTGTATAAATGTACAATGGGGATATTAATAACACATATTGACCCATTCTTATTACATTTTGACAAAGAATTAATTTTGCCCTAGTATAATCAATACCCTTAAATGGAACAAAACTCATATCTGGTATTGATTTGTTGAAAGGAAAAGTCATTAAGTTGTTGCTTAAGGGGAAAAAATGTAAAATTATCCATAAATGAATATCGAAAAATACTAATTCACCTTTTTCTACAAAGAAAGTGACATGAGGAATTTCTAGTAATATCAATTTATAGAAAACTCATATAAGAACATTCTTTGGAGGAGAAAGGAATGTTTAAAAAGTACCAATACCTCTGTAGCATTTAGCATGCAGAATTTAAGTTTTGATTTTATTAGATGCACTAAATTAATGTTAGTGAATGGAGCAATTTGGGTCTGTTGGTTGCATAACAAAAAAAAAGTCCAAAACCAAACCAAACCAGGTAACAGTCTTAAGTAAGCTTGCAGACCAGGGTTTGGCCTGGACTACAGTCATGAGTGAAGTTACAGGGTAAGGTATTCATCTCTCCTATGTGCTACATGAAGTTTATTCATACGTTCTGTTCTGTCTAAATTCAGGTTGCACATGCTACAAGCTTCAGGCTTGCAGGTTGTTCTGAGGGGTCATGCTTATGGAATTCTTATTAGTCCCCCATCTTTTTCTACTCCTGTCCCCCACTGATTTAAAATTTCTGATATAAAATTTCTTAAATAGTAATATAATTCCAGACTAGTTTCCCCCCGATGGCTTTTTTTTTCATTTTATCATATTTTATGTTTTTGTCTTTCTTTGCTTGATAATCGTTATGTCAGTCACGGGCAGGACTATGAATCCCATAGGCTGAGACTAGAGGAGTATAGTTGCCAAAAGCAACATTTCACTGAAAAAGCAATGTGGTTAGTAGGAGCACTGTGATATCTCTTAAAAGAATAAATGATTATGGATTGATCTCTGACAAGAAAGGAAACATGTTTTACAAATCAGAAGCTGGCTCAGATTCTCCAGCTGTACCAAATAATCATGGCTAACACATGTACATAACATTTATAGGGTAAAAAAATTCTGTTCCCCTGCCTCCCACAGCTTTCACACTTCCTGTCAGTCACTGAATCAAATCATCTCAAATAAGTAGGTGCAATGACACAGCAGAAGAAGAACACAATAGAGGCTGTGCCAGGGCCTGGAATCATCCATCAGGCTCGACATCCATTGTAATTAGCTCATTCTGATATGCCAGAATCATAGCAACTTCGTGTGGGGAGGCTGGAGTGAGAGTTCAAGGAAAATTAATGTGACCTTTGGTTGTTGCTTGGAGAACTCTCCCTGCTCCCTCCTTTTCCTATCAATGGAGGGACAAAAGCCTATGATAATTACATATTTGTTCACTCTCTACAGAGTTTGCCTGGAGTAGAGGTGCAAGGCTCCTTAAGCAAAATAATGGCATGGTGAAATGTGCAGAGGATGAGCTCATACTCAAAATATCAAATGAGCTGGGTGCTTGTGGCTCATACCTGTAATCCTAGCTACTCAGGAGGCTGAGATCTGAGGACCATGATTCAAAACCAGAGCAGGCAGGAAAGTCTCCAAGACTCTTATCACCAATAAACTATTTAGAAAAGGCCAGAAGTGATCCTGTGGCTCAAGTGGTATAGTGTTAGCCTTGAGCACAAAGTAGTTTAGGGACAGCGTCACTGAGGCCCTGAGTTCAAAGCTACAACTGCCAACACACACACACACACACACACACACACACACACACACACACACACACACATCACTACCAAACAAAAATTCAAATGGTTAAGAATGTGAATCTCATGTACTACTTTGCATATGTAACTGTAATCCCTCTGTACATTACCTTGACAATAAAATGAAATAAAAAAGAATGTGAATTTCTCAATCTATCTTTGTATCAGTCATTTATTTGCTTTTCTTTCTGCTTGGGTGTAAAAGTCAATTTGGAAGGTAGAGAGAGTTTCAGAGATTAATTCCAGAAATTACGGATAAAGGATGGACACACACACATACACACACACACACACACACACAAACGCACACACAAATATACTTATAATCCAGATGACCTAAGGAAATATTTATTTCTTAGACACTGATTCATGCATACTATATTGTCTATCCTTATATTTAGCTGCTATCAAGTACAATAAAAAATCATAATATATTCAAAGATGCAAACAGCTATTATCACTCTGTTCCAAGTACAGAAAATAAATGCAATGGTAGGGGAAAGAAAATGTGTCCCACTTGTGCTAGAAATGAAAACAAAATAAGAAAATAACATCTAAGGAAAAAAAATGTCTTTGTACCAAGCTTGGGAGTCTCTCCCTGGGATTACATTCAACATTTTCTAGTGATTCTAAGGATAGAAACAACAAGCTCTTGAACTTTGAAGTAATTGGTTCACAGCTGTGCTTATACTGAGATGGAAATATGGAAATACATTTGTACAGAGGAATGGATTTTTTTTGGTAGTTGTAATGAGAGAGTTGTCAAATTAAACCCAAACTGCTGTAAGTAAAATAAATTATATGTGGAAATTCAATTCCTGATTCTTTCACTGGATGGGTACCTTTGCTATTATTTCCTAAAAGAACTCTTACGTTAAGAAAAAATAAAATAAAATAAAAAGAACTCTTTTGTTGTGTTATTCTCTTATGTGAGTTTTAAGGAAGCAAGTGACCTAAAATGATTTCTATATTTTTGTATCATAAAAGAATGCATAAAGCATTGACTCAATGCAACAGAATGCATTTCAAGCATTTATTAAATGTATGAGCTCTTGGGGAGGAACACAAAAGATGTAAAGACCACATTTCTGGCTGCAAAGATATTTGAAATATGCTTGGAAAGGTGAGATTAGCACATTTGAGAAAGGACAATATAGAATATAGAGATAATCAGAAGAGAAATCAGTGGGGGATGAAATAATAAGAAAAGGCTTAAAATAGTGACTGTGGAGAAACAGAGAAAGAAGGAAAGGATTTTAAGAGGCATATGCCTATCAAGCCATACCCCTGAAATGCCAATAAATGCACCAAGGAGGAGAAGGATACAGTGAAGACAAGAATAGGACTTGTTTATAGTGAAAGGTTTGATCTAGCAGAACTTACGGAATTCCACAGGGCTATGCTTGAGGAAAGCTAGCACGGAGAGCATTGGTTTTATATAAGTAAGTTAGAAATTAAGATATACATGCACACATACATATTTGTATCATCTATATATAAATGTCTGTTTACGGGAGCTCTATGTGCAGTCTTTTGAGCAATTTCACTTTTGGGCATTTACCTAAACAATCACAAACAAGGTCATACTAAAGCTATCAGCACAACTATGTTTATCACAGCATTATTCACCATAGCCTAGATATGGAACCAACCCAGATGCCCCTCAGTAGATGAATGTATCAAGAAAATGTGGTGTATAAATAAATAAATAAATGAATATGCATATATATATATATATGTAAAATGGAATTCTATACCTCCACTAGAAAGAATGACAATGCCCCATTTGTTAGGAAATGGGAAGACTTGGGAAAAACTATATTAAGGGAAGTTGGTCAGCCCCAAAGAAACATAGGTCCCATGGTTTCCCTTGTTTGTGATGACTAGTATATGTTTAGAACAAGCAGAGAAGGTCAACGGCTATGTACATATGACCATATAAGATGATGTTAAGCGAAATGTACCCCAAGACAGGGACACAAGTGGTTTTATCTTGCTTGCTATTATTTTTAATGTACTTATAATGCAGTATGTGTTTCTTTTGTATGGTCTTCCCCCAGGGTATAACCCCTGTTTTCACTGTATTTGATTCTGTGCCCTGCATCTTGTATATACATTTTTTCTAATTTCAGGAGGGGAAGGGAAATAACAAAATGCTGAAATAAGGATACAGATTGACCCCTTGTTACAATAAGATATAGAAGATACTATGTTGAAAACGAGCTTTACAACTTTGGGGGCAAGGAGGGAGGAGTTTGGGAAATGGAAGGGAAGGGATGGTAGGGGAAAAACAAAGGAGGGGGTAACAATGCTCAATAGGAAATATACTCATTACCTTACTCATATAACTTTAACCCCTCTGTACAGTATCTTTACAATAAAAATATATTAAAAATATCTGTTTAGCTATCTATATCTATATATGTATATATACATAAATACCTATATAAATATAACTATAATTACATATATATATATTAATTGATCTACCCTCCTGAGTAAATACAAAAAATACTCTCTAGAGATCACAGAGGACATTATTGAAAACACAGAATGCATTCAACATATTAGTGGATATTATTGTTTGTTTATTTTTACTTGAACTATGTTTCATGTTCAGATTAGAGCAAAAAATATAGATATCCCATGTCAGATTGAGGATATAATGATACAAGATACAAATGATCAAGATTAGATCATCACCAGTATGAGCCTATAAGTAAAAATAGGTAGTATAATAATCCAAAATATTTAAAAGAAGAATACCTGTGAAGGCAGAGTAGTTGGTGATATGGCCTTATACTTACATCATAGTCATCATTATATGCAAAAGCTCCAATAGTCTATAAGCTTTCCATATATGCTAATCCTATGGTCAGTTGTACCTGAAAGTATTATTAATATTCTCCAAATGAAAAAATTATATCAACTGAGGGTTTGGTTTGTGCCTGACATTCTGTGTTAACTTTGCTATATTTTAGCTCAAATAAGCAGTTTGAGAACAATCTTGAAAAGTCATTGTCATTCCTGATCTCAGGTCCCTTCATATTACATGTACAGTTTCACTGCCAATGAATTACTCATTGCCAATGTGATCATTATTCTATAATTAGACTCTCCCTCTTTAAGTTGGCCCCAATTTTTCCCTGGGCATCAGAATGTTCACAGTACGAAATATCAAATGGGAAAAAGAAAATTATGGCCTCTTCCTCCATCGACTAGGGAAAGGAATACCCATTTAAGTGAGACTTTCAGATATTCTTTCATTTTTTCCACATTTTATTTTAATTTTGTGATGACTAAAGTTTTAACTCAAAAAAAGTAAAGTAACCTATCAGTGTATTTGAAATTATTATATTTTATTTATGGAAAAATGACTTTGAATATTAATATTTGAAGATAGATTCAAGAAGCCCCAGGCCTGCCCAGAAAATGTTAGCAGGCAATCTTATCTAAGAAAATTAATCAAAGGCAAAGAGATTTGGGGTATGATTCAAATAGCAGTCTCAGGAAATCTGAGGCCCTGAGTTCAATTCCCAGTACAGCCAAACAAACAAACAAACAACAAGTAACTCTACAACATATTGTCCTGTCAACCATTTGAATAGGTAGATGAGGTTTTTACCATTGCATAATAGATATCACAGCAAGAATCATAACAGGAAGACATATCAGATTCTGCTAAGCAATCTATTTCTGAGAATTTCTTCTATATTTTCTCATAATTACATCCTTATTTTTTCCTTTTCTTCTACCTCCTCAAACCCCTTTTCTATTATTAAGCTGGAATCAATAACTAATGGTCTTGTCTTTCTCTTTAGCCTAGAATAGGTGCCTAGTGTAGTGCTAATGTATACCTGTTGCTTAATAACATGTTTGCCAAATAATTAAATGCATATATTTGAATTGTCTAGCAGGTTTATATCAATTATGTATATCAGCTGAATTGGTAGGAGTATTTGAAACTCAATTATTTTGCTTACTTAAATAACTGCAAAGATGGTTTCCTAAATGTAAAAATCATTGTTGCCCATTTTAAAAGGAAAAATACAAACTACTTTCTGGCCAAAATGGTGGGACATCATGAAAGCTTTCAATGCCAAAGTAGATATACATAGTAGATATAACAGTATAAATTATTGGTTTATGACAATTTGCACCAATATATACCTAATCAAAAATATAAAATTTTAAAAAATCCGAACCTATTTTTGAACCATTTGAATTAGTTAATCTGTATGTACATTTATTTCAAGATGAGAGTAACTATGAGAAGTCATTAGCAATACAAAGTCTCAGGAAGAGTAAGGCAGAGAGAGAGAGAGATAAATGGCACTGTAGAAAGTACCTAAAAAATGGTTTAATTTAAACGAATGCACTCTGTAAGTCACTAATGATAGCAAAGTGATACAAGGAAAACTTGTAGAGAAAATCAACAGCTAATAATCAATACATGGATAAATGTCTCCAATTTAAGAGAAAAACGTTGTATGACAAAAGTCATGATATATTTATAGATAAGATGATGAAGGAAAACCAAGATGATAACATGAAAAAACACTTTTGTTCTCTTGGAACATTGAAGGTTACTTTAGAAGGGAGGTACATTATTTTGTGACTGTCTAAATATTTTTGGCTCTCTAATATTTTTCTTTTACCATGAATTATACTAGTTACATATGATAAAAAAAAAATCACAAAAAGTGGTTCAAATAAAGGAATTCCACAGAGGGCTATAATAGTAGTTAACCTGACACACATTATCTGAAGTTGTTCAGTTAATGGGAGCTAGCCCCATGTAATATATTAATTACTGCTAGAGACTTTGTGGGTGTCTGATCACACTGTGAATGAATGCATACTGGAGAATTTCATCTGTGAGATCCAAAGAGTTATGAAGTAAACAGAATTGGCCTCTGCTGGAAAGCTGTTACACATATTGTGTAAAAACAATTACATTTTCTTACAAATAGGAATTAATACTAACAGAATAAATGAAAGTCTATTGTAGACATTCTGAATGGTAAATGATCACTTAAAATAAATATTAATTTTACTGACAAATAAATGATTATTTTAAGCTCATAGGTTCCTGAACAAGAAATAGAGTACGTTGTTGACCTAGCTGAGAGCAAATCACTTGAGACAAAAATGGTGGTATCAGGAGAAATATCATAGTTGAGGCTAAATCAATACTATAGTTCTAGCAATTAAGAGTATACAAGTTTTATTCTGTATATATATACAATGATTTTTATTATTAGATATACATAATCTTTTAAAGAAGCATATTATATGCTTTGCACATCACTTTTGAAATCAAGGAAGTCAATAAAATGTTAGCAAATACATATATCAAAATCCATATATAAATTGTAGTTTGGGCCATGTAAGAAAAATGATGCTGTTTTGAGTTTCTTCCTGTCTCCACCACCCCTCCTCTCTGGTAGCAGCTCCATTTTACATCCTTGTACAAGATCAAGCGCTGGGATGAGTGTTGTTTCCCACAGATGAATGCTAGGAGACATCAGTTCCCAAAATCTATTGACTCATTGCGTTCCCCTGTGAATTCATTATTCCCCAGATGCAAGGCATCCTTTAGAATCACATCTCTGTTTGTGTACATGCTTCCCGTAGATTAAATTGCTTCTCAGTGACTATGCTCAGGAACAACCATAGTAGCCTGTTGCATTGGCATCTAAGTTGTAATGTCAGGGACCATCCACTAGTTCCAATGTTTTAAGTTTTTTCTTTGTTTGGGAGATTCCCTAGAATTGAGGTACTGGTTTTGTTTTGGATCTTGGGTAACAGTATTGTGCTCCACATGACCTTGGATTAATCTTTAGATTTGGAACCTGATTCTTGGAATGATCACTTCTCATACCCTTCTTGGATTAAGGAATACTTTTTTGTCTTTGCACAAGAAAAACATATATATATATATATATATATATATATATATATATACACACACATATACATATATATCCTGAATATGTATATTATATAATATGTAATATAGAATTACATATAAGTATTTATTATGTATTATATATATTTAGGATGACAGACTACAAAATGGCACATTTCAAGGTTATAAACAAAGGCAGTTTTTCAGTAGTATACAAATAAATGGAATACTACACCATATCTGCCTTAATAATGGAAATGTTAGCTGATATGGTGGTCAGCTTATACTCATGGTTTATACGCATGGTTCCACCTTGTAGAACTCACATACTTAGTTTGTTATAACAATTTCAATGTACTTTTCCTCTGGACCCATTATGACTTTATTCCATTTTATTTCCTGCATCCCTGACTTAAAAAAGAAAGAGATGAAAGATGGTGCAAACAAACTTGTTTATATCATTTAAAAAGATGAGACAGAGAGAAAATGATTAACTGGAGCAATGTTAGTAAATAAAACAAACAACAGCTTAACATATATTTTCTCTGTGCTGTCTGATTAGGTTTTTTAAAAATGGAAGGAACATAATTAATACTACAGGAGGAAAAATATTCTGTCTGCTGGACAGAATATAGATTTTGGGAGATATTAAATTCTGTGAGAAAACACTTATCTGGAATCTGGACCAAATATTTAAGCTTTAGAAAATTTTGATTATCTGAGTATTCCATCAGGCAGTGTACAAACTACACATCTCTTGACTTTTCTTTGAATGATATTTGAGTGCATATAACCTAACAATAGAAAGTAATGATCAGTTTGAAGTTTAAACTTTGCAATGGGAAAGCAACTTTCTGCAGTGCCAAAAATCATTCATTACAAAACCAATAATTTCATTAAACAAGTCTGAAATGTAATTATACTTTCTTATTAATTATTGGTACTTACTGCTAAAACTTCAGAAGGCAGAATATTTCTTGAAAGCCATTTTCAATGCCCAGAACAGGTATGTAATTCTCTCTTGTTTTCTTTAAGCATATTTATTTGCAAACTAAAAACATGCTATTTAACTCTGCCTTGTTATGTTAATTGATTGATTGATTGATTGATTTGTCAGTCGTGGGGGGCTTGTTCACAAGGCCTACAGGCTGTCGCTGAGCTCTTTCACTCAAGGTTAGTGCTCTACTACTTATAGTCAAAACTCCACTTCCAGTTATCTGGTGGTTAATTGGAGATAAGAGCCTCAGGGACTTTGCAGCCTGGACTGGCTCTGAATGGTAACCATCAGATCTCAGCTTCCTGAGTAGCTAGGATTACAGGCATCAGCCACCAGTGCCTGGCCATGTTTATTATTGAAAATAAGAAAAAGTTACTTTCATTGGTTACTTTTTTAAAAAAACGTTTTTTATTGTGAAAATACTATACAGAGGGGTTACAGTTACATGAGCAAGGTAATGAGTACATTCTTTAAATCAAGCATTGTTGCCTCTTTTTTATATAAGCTCTTTTTATAAAAGAACCCCCAGAAGACTCTATTTTAGTTTTAAAGCAATTTGATACATAGATTATTTGTTATTTATACACCTACCTATCTGTTTCATTCCTGGTTTATTTCAAAGAAACCTCTCCTCTCTCTTTTTTTTTGTCTTGTACACACAGAGACACATTTACACACATATACACACATCATGGGATATAAATTTGGCATTATTCATAGTTATTTTAGAATACTAGAAGACTATGATTACAAATTAAATATATCAATAGGTGTTAGAAACCAAGGCAGGAATTTGATTCATGAAATCCAAATTTCATTAATAACTAGCCAAGGTACAATTATGCTCTTTTACATTTGAACGTTAAAGACAAGTGTGAGTAAAATTTGCTGAAATAGTCTTACAATGGTCTCCTGCCACAAAGACTGCTCACAAGAATGGAAGAATCAAAAATCACCCTTTCATTGGAATGCAAAAAGTTCTGCAAGTTACAGATTATTTGCCATTTAGACAGTGCATAATAAACAGTATGACTAATCATTCCTGCCTATAAATTAAGAAAAGTTTTTCCAACTTTTATACTTCTGTATCTATCTATCTGTATATAAATCCAGTTTGTTTAAAATGCAAAAGTTATGCGAACAATCAAGCTAGAGAGATTTCTGAGTGCTTTGTTAATGCTTTCATTCAGCATTGCACACCAAATAGCTTATTTGAATTTGATTATTTTGTATCTGTAGAAAAGAACCTGGAATGTTACCTTTTATATAGGTGAGAATAAATTAGGTATTCTGTTGCTCTCTTGGGGTGATCTCAATTTACTTAAAAAATCATTTGGTAAGATAGTTACAATGTTTCTGGCACTGAAAGTTGTGACTAGAAAATAGTTTTC
Organism: Dipodomys spectabilis; assembly: GCF_019054845.1. Classification (NCBI taxonomy): domain Eukaryota; kingdom Metazoa; phylum Chordata; class Mammalia; order Rodentia; family Heteromyidae; genus Dipodomys; species Dipodomys spectabilis. The sequence continues at coordinate 21,584,859 of NW_024870775.1, forward strand.
TATTTAAAAATAAAGTGTCTTGGCTTTCCTCCAACATTTATTTTCAATAAATGCCTGAGCATTTATCTTGCAGCAGGAGACCATTATCCAGTCACAATGCTCAATTCCTTTGACATTATCTCTTAAGTAAAACAGCAATGTTAAGAAGAAAAGACGCACTGATTGAAAGAATGTGTTTGAATGCTGGATGGGGAACAAAATCTATGGGGGAAAAAATCACCCATTCAGTCATTGTTTGAAGTATATAAAACACATTTTATTGTCTTTAGACACTGTGGAGTAGGGTTTGGGGACAAGGATATGGATAGAGAGCTGAGCTTGGCTAAGTAAGAAGACTAGAGAATATAGATTCTACTATTGTCAGGCTGCTGGAGGGCAGAGGCAGCTGAGAAAAGCAACTTCCTTATGCACCACCTGTCCCAATCCCTCTTCAGGGGCACTGGCCTGAAACCACTCAAACTTGCAAAACAAGTGCTAAAAGTTCTTGCTGACCCTGGCCATATAAACTCTGCTACAACCAGACTCTGGGCAACCTCTCTGATTCCGACTAGGCAGTTTGCTCCGGAGCGTTCCTCAATAAACTTTTTTTTTTGGGGGGGGGGTCCGGTCGCTGTCCCTCAGCTCTTCAGCTTAAGGCTAGCGCTCTACCACTTTGAACCACAGCGCCACTTCCGGCTTTTTTCTTTTAGCTTATGTGGTGCTGAGGAATCGAACCCAGGGCCTCAGGCATGCAAGGCAAGCGCTCTACCACTGAGCCACCTTCCCAGCCCCAATAAAGTTTTCTTTTATTCACCTTTACCTCCTCCTGCAGGTTCTTTCCTTGCAACCATTTCTTGAGTAAATGGCACTTTCATCACTCTCATATAATTTAATCTCTGATACCATTTGTTGCTTATTGGGGCTTCTTTGGAACATTCACTCCTAGGTACTTTAGGTATTCTCTGAAGATCCTCACTTGCCCTAATTGTTTTGTCCATCAAGAGGATACTATAACATGCCAATTTGTGAGTTTCTTCTGTGTTTACTGGTCGTGGAGATTTTCTTCTCTCCTAGTTTTAACCACTCAGGAGATTGTTTTGAAAGATTGTTTTGAAATTACTGGTGACTTACGTACATATGATCATATTCAGATCTATGGTCTACAGTTTACATCAAGTACAATTGTAGCAAGAGGTGTTGTGGTGATCTTAAGAATGCTTCTGATAATCAGTAGATCAGTGGGAGTAGAAATATACGTTCCTTCATTTTCAATAAATAGTATATTCTCAAAAGCTATTTACATATGACCATACAAGATGACGCTGAGTGAAATGAACCCCAAGATATGGACAAGATATGGACATAAGAGATATTTCTTTGTTGTTTTTATTTTTAATGTACTATGTGATTTTTAAAAATTTCCTTTGTATGTTCTTCCCCCTGTGGTATATCCCCTGTTGTACTTTGCACTTTGTTCTTTCCCCTGTGGTATATTCCTTGTTGTCACTGAATCTTGTATATGCATTTGTCTATCCTGGGGAGGGAAGGGAGAATAACAAAACGCTGAAGTGAGGACACAGGATGACCCATTGTAACAATGATACTCACAAGACACTATGTTGGGGAGTAAGAAGGTCAGGTCTGGCCAGCGCCATATTGGCCACATGGTGGACGTTAAGGTCTAGCATCTTGTCTTCTTGCTGGAGAAAGGAAACACCTATTTCCTAGGTGATGGGTTTGTCCAGATCACTGGAGACAGGGATGGGCACTTTGCGATAGGTTACTGAATCTGTCAGTCCAGTGCCTGGGACCGGGAATTTCCTGTGGATCTGCCCCCTGCACCTACCTTTTTAGGCCTAGACCAGACTAGCTGCCATTATGCCATGCCACATGTGTCTCCGTGATCGTGTCTGTATCCTGTCTCCTGCCTCATCTCTGGTCATCATGGCGTCCCAATTCAGCTCTCCAATGAAGCTGAATTGGCTTGTTGGTATTGTTTTTGTTATTTCTTTCCTCTTAGCATTTTCCTAGCTGTGGTATGTGTATTTGAGGACTGCAGGCCTTTGTAACAATGGGCAGCCTGCAGCTTGTTAACTGTATAATAGACTCCAATATTCTCTATTTCAAAATGTGGCTTCTGGGATGATTCACCTTATAACAGTTGGAAATGAACTTTACAACTTGGTGGGGGAGAGTGGGGAAGGTGGGGGAAGGAAGAGATAGTGGAAGAACAACAAAGGAGGGGGTAACAGTGCTAGACAAGAAATGGACTCATTGCCTTCCTCATGTAACTGTAGCCCCTCTGTACAGCATCTTTACAATAAAATAAAAATAAAAAAAATCTTTCCTAGATACTAAGTAGATTGTATTACTTCTATGCTGAAATAGTTTATATATGGATTTCTTAGCATGATAAGTATCCTGTGAACTCCTTAATATGAATGAAAAGGACCTTATTAACAAAGAACACCAACATATGTCAAGAGCCAGTTTAAATCTATCAGACTTTCGTCCTATGGGAAAGCACCATTACAGACTTAGCCACCTCCTCCCCTCCCCATTTTGAACATAGCTTTTAGAGTGGTATTGTCTCCAATATAGGAGTTTTGTAAACAAGCTCAAAGAAATGTGTTGGTTGTTTCTCAACAAGTTATTGAGATTAGTTAGGTTAGGTAGATTAGTGTATATTTCTTCTTTATAATTGAACCCTTGTAATTCTACTTAAGCATATTCAACTTTCTTTGGGTTGAGCCTTAAAATGAGATGTCATTTTTTTCATTTCTCTAATTGATTTTTTTTCCCTGAGAATCATGCTTCATGGCTTTGTTCACATTCACTTCCTTCTATAAGGACTATTTTTATTATCTCGGAAAGGTAATGATCTTTTCTGTTGACTAATTTAAAGGTCAGCTCGTCATTTGAATAGCACTGAGTGTATCCTTCTCTGTGCTATGATTATTTGCAAATGCACCTCTTCATCTATGATGAATTTCTTATACCTTATCATTTCTTCGGAACTTAGCCAAGATACTGGTACATTGTAGAAAGCCATTTCATAAAAAATAGTAAAAGAGGCCACACTGCATGTGCAATATTCAAACTGTATTCAAACATCCTCAGAACTATGAGAGCCAGTATCTTCTTGATGACGTCTCTTTGGACATTGAAACCTATTTCTAAGATGGTTCCTTTTCAGGCAATACAATTCATGGTAAAGTTGGCAAGAAAAAAAGAGTCCTAAGCTTGGTGCTTCAGACTTGGCAGGAATCCTGTTTTGATTGAGGAATATCATGTTCCCCCTTATGAAAATTTGTGAAAATTGTCTGTGTGGTCTTAGTTTTATGAAAAGTATATTTGTCCTGAATAAGAAACTTTTTTGTCATATTAAAATAATAAGTCTTAAGCTTGATTTTAATGTATGGGCACTTCTGAACAATTAGACCAAATCAGCAGGTTTTCTTTTACTAGTGTGGAGGTAAATGCCATAAATATCTATAGAGTAATTTAATCTTACTGGATTTATTTTTATCTTATAGTCTTGTATAGTGATTTTCTCAATAGTTGGCTACATGCCTTTGTGCTGTAAATTCCCTTGCAAAGATTTCCAAATGCTTTGTGTAATCAGATGAGATTCAAGTAAACAATATAATCTCTAATTATTTGCTTCATACTCTTTATCAATACCCTAATTGCTTCTGAGTGCTAAACAATGTGTCACTGCATTCTGATTTTATTTTAACTTTAGTATCAGTTATTCAAAAATATTTTTGGTGTTGAAATACCATGGATATTTTTAAAGTAGTTCTTACCAAGGATTATTACTCTTTGATTTTGATTGTAAAAATGAAAATACCAGTTTTGAAAAGGAACTTCAACCAAAACATTATTGTATAATTTATACCAAACAAAAATAATCAGCTTAAGCCATGACAAATATATATTAAGATAGCAAAAGGAAAATGCTCCTTCTGATAATGGGGTCAGTTGATCTCATCTCTTGTACTAAGTGGAAGGCTTGTTTTATTTAACTATGAGTGTATAGGAGAGAAAATTTTCTGTAAACTTGTAGGAAAAGGGTGAGGAGTAATTCATGCATGCAAAGGTTACAAAGTGGGTTCCTTTTGCTTTATGATTTGATATTTAGTAAGTGGTTTATATTAGAGAAACTACTTTTTATTGACTTGGTGATACCTTGTTGCTTCTTTATTATTTTACTTTTATTTATAAAATTACTTTCAATTCCTAAAAACATATTAATGCAATCCTTTAAAATTGTGTGGTTGCCCTCTGGTGGCGACTAGATGCTTAAAGCAACTAGAAGTTTGGAAGATTTGACTTGCAATCCTTGAAATATTATCAATTTCATATCATCATATTTTTAATATCTTGATTCACTTGATAACTTGCAAAGTGCTGTTTAATATCTTCTGTCAAACCAATAAAGTATTTTCACATGCAGAAGTAAACATTTAAATTGTAAGAAAAATGTTTTCTTTCAGTCAGAAGTAGCTATACATGCTTATAATCCTAGCAATCAGGAGGCAAGATATTAGAATCATGAGGTTAAGTGCAATGTAGGCTATGAAACAAGACTATGGAGTCTGTCTCAAAATCAATACCAGCAATGACAATAATAAAAACCACCACAACCCTCCCCCCAAATCTGAACATTTGTACATACAAACTCTACCCAAAAGCAAACAAATGTTAATATATTTTAATATTCATTTAGAGGTGATCATAGATTATTTACTGCCATAGAATTATTGGGTCATAGAATTTTATAGCACCGATAATTATTAGATTTAATCTACTCATGGAATGAGCAACTAAGGAAAAGGGCAAGTTAGTTTACATGCTTTACATATGATCATAGCATAATCATTTGGAACATCGAGCTGAGTTTAAACATGTATATTGAAATATACAGTGATTATGAAGATTTAGTTATTTAACTACATTTTCCTGTTCCTCTTACATAGAATTGTTACTTATGTTGATTTTAGCCTTCTTTTCATGCATTAAAAATAATTTCTGCTTCTAAAAGCTTTTCTAGGCTCAGTTAAGGTATGAGAATTGAGCGATTTACAGTTTTAAAAAGAGCAAAGAATGTTTTTAAAGTACAGGCACACAAAACAAGAAGTATATTTATTTTGTATTGCTGAAAAATAGATTCCTACAAAGTCAGCAGTTGAAAAAAATGTTGCCTTATTAGCCTCGAGGTTTGCAGATCAGAATCTCAGACCTGGGATGGCTGTCTCCTTAAAGGATCACAAAGCTACCTTCTCTGCCATTACCTAGGACCTGGGAAGTTCACAAATTCATTTTGATCATTGACAGCATTCAGCCTCTTGTGGTAGTTCTGAGGTCCCTTTTGTTTTTTGGCTTTTGGCTTTTAGATTGTTCTTAGTAATTTGGAATGTAGCCCTTCTACTAGTAAAACTAACAATGGAGACTCCTCTGTTGAACTCCTTCCATGTATCAACTCCTTTTCAGGAAGCACCTAGTATAAGACCTTATGTATTTATTAGATACATTTATAGGGCAATTTGATTCCTGATAATTTCTTTTAAGGTCACATTGCTCTATAACATAAACAAACCAAAGGAGTGATTATCTTTCATAAGTATGAATTCTGAGATTAAACAATACATCAATAAATGTAGAGGCCTTGAGTGGAGGTGGGGTTAAGATTTTGGAAATCTACCACAGCAAACTATTTTTTAAATTAAAATACACTTCAAAGCAATGGAAGATTTTTATCACCTCTATGGATCGTCATTATTTTTCTATTACTTGAATGTATATTTTAACATTACAAAAGGTTATATTTAAATAAATTCTAGTAATATTAAAATATGCCCTTTAGATTTTGCAAACTTTCCCAATGAGTTAAAAATACACATTTATTGTTAGGTTGAAATTCTTCAGTGAATGAAAAAAGCCTCCTGTCCCTGTGCAACTTATATTCTGGTAGAAAGAGCCAGATGATCTATAATAAATACAACTGGCAGATATATTATCTGATGTAACAGCAGTTAAAAAATGCTAAGGGATTGAGGGAATATCCTCAGTCTGGGAGAGATATGAATATGAGGGAATGAGTAACTAAGTAGGAGAACATGAAATCAAATGTAATGTCTCTTCCTCATTAAAAATTTGAGATTGGGACAAGGACATGAAAGAAGTGATAGAACTGTCTACAGAGAAAGAGGTAAGAACTTATACAACCATACCTGCATTTTCAATAAGCAGCAAAGAGGAATCATGTAAATTCAATAGAGTGGGAAGTAAAAAAGAAAATAAGATCAAGAGGTACCAATAATGGGATGCCATTGTAGAGTTTAAATGAAACAGAAAGCCAAGGAAGATTAGCTAAACAGGTGGCTTTTGTTTAGAAGAACCACTCTTGCAGCTTCAATAAGAATAGGTTGTATCAATTTCATGAGTTTGGACAAACAAATATACCTAGCATACCATCATCATAATCTGGGCTAGGAAATATACAACTTGTAAGGTATTTCTGTGTCTCTTTTTTTCTTTTTGTTTTTATAGATACTTCAAAAACCTGGGAGAAATAAATATGTATAATCAAAGGTAAAATAAAATGGACCAGAAAGGTGCAAGAGCAGAAGTAGAGAGATTGAGACTACTGTTAAAATATTTGCCACAGATAAAACAGAATTAGGCATCAAGGTGTTGAGAATAAGTGAAGTTTCAAATACATATTGAAGTTTGAGCTAATAGTATTTCTGATGTGTGAAATTGTGATTTCAAGATTTTTGGTTTAATTGGCTGACCAAACGGAATTGCTATAACTTAGGTTAGAAATTAAGGCAAAAATCAGAGGCTTACAGTGTCCATTTGATATGGCTTTTAGATACCCAAGTAGATATATCAGCTAGGCTGCTGGATACCTGTATCTGGAATCTGTATGAAAGAAATGACTTGGCGATATGAACTTGAAAGTCACAACATAGGTATTTAAGTCGTGGGAGTAGATAAGAACACAAAGGAGAGTCAATGTAAATATTCTAAGGGAACCAATGAGTGAGATCTAGAGAACTTCAACATTTACTCATCAGAAAGAGACTAAAAAAAAAAAGTGTGAAGCAGATATCAAAGGAGACGCCATTGCAAAGGAAACGTGGAGTCACCAGTTTGAGCCAGCTTAACAGTTTTATGGGTCAGTCTTTACCTGAACAATCAAGGATGGGTTAGGTTGTTAAAGGGAGGGGGACCATAAGTATTTTTTTTTTCATTACAGGAATTAGGCTCATGGAGTATAAAAATCCCTAAAACAAAAGCAAAGCTCAAAATGGACCCAGCTTGGGTCCCGTCTCAGGGTCCACCTCATAAGGAAGGTGTATTTGGCAGAATAAAAGAGGAATCAAAGAGATATCTGGTTATCTTTTTAATTCTTAGAGAAATAACATCTTACTTGTGTGGTTACATAATCTACAAGAAAGGAAGATTGAAGCAGAAGACAGGGAAGTTGCTAGAAGAATCTTTTGGACAGTGATTGAAAGACAGTTAATGGACTTTTTATTCTTGATAGGTAACAATATTAAACTTATTTTTCATGCCAAATAAAACCATGTACAACCTGTATCATCATAAGCAAATCAACATAAATATAAGCATGTTTAAAAGCATTAAAGCTTTCTCATGGGTCATTCAGTGAACATGGCAATTGCTATGTATTCAAGATGGCATTTCCTCAGATTCAATCATATAAAGATGGCAAGTTACATCAGAAGGGATAGAGGGAGATGTGTAGCTATGTGAGGAGAGCAAATTGTGTGAGTCAGAACATGAATTCTAAAGTTGCATAGTTTGAACCTCCAAGCCCTCAAAATACCATTTACTAGCTTTTTCTACATTTGTGAAGACAATATACTCTGCAGGTTTTCTGTCATTATAAAAGTAAATACATTGTGCTGGATCAACTCCAAGATTTATTCAAAAAAATCAATTAAAAATCATCTGGCTTCTTAGTACATGTGAGAGAAAAGATATAAGGTTGGCATATTGCCACTTGTGAAGGAGACAGAATTACAGTTAAGGCACAGAAAATATCAGGGAAAGAAATCTATAAATAGGGTCAAGGAAGCAAGTATAAAGCAACTAGAACAACTTTGGCTCTCAAAGGCAACATGTACACCCTCTGTTCACTCTCATTCCTTCCGCTCATTTACGAAGTCATCTGCAAACTTCTGTCCTAAATTCCATTCTGATTACACATTAGAGAATTAGAAAGTCTCTTATTTTACATTTCCCTGAAAATGATTATTTAGACTCCAGCTGAAGGTAGTTCCACAAATGCTGGTAGAAATATGGATACCTGGAACAGAGAATGATAGGTACTTAGTGTTTGGGGCTTTGTGGGATGCCAATTATCCTTCTGTTGAAATGTAAATCACCACTTGTGTTAATGAATTTCAATCCCGATTTTAAAAAGTTGTTTTGATTTACTAGTATTTCATTCTAAATGTTCGTGGATTTCCTGTGGTTTTGTTATACAAAGAATGAACTTGCATGTGTCATTAAGTCTAAGATAAGCTAGCATGAGGGTTTAGTTTGTTAAATGTCTTTAGATACTCACTCTTGGAAATTATATTTAGGTCTTTTTGCAGCAAGCATCCTAAAACCCGAATCATGACCACTTATCTTCAAAGAGAGCAGAATCAGGGAATAGTTCCAAGTAGCAAGTGAAAGAGATGAAGAAGCAAGGTGATTAAATATAGTTATTTACAGCAAAGGTACTGTTAAGTCATTATTAAATGGGAAAATGTGCTGCCCAAAAATCTTTAGGATAAACATGCATAGCACTTAGAAGGGCATTAGTGGACAATATTTAATGTTGACCCTGTATCAGAAAGCCAAATGTATTTGGAATTTATAAAGGTATAACAAATATATTTATTGATTGAACTTGAGACTTGTAATTTTTTTCCTTTTTATTTGTGTAGCCTTTCCTATTATTCTCAGCTACTTCCTAATAAAATTTTTCTGCTCTCTGATTCTTTGAGGCTTATACCTTGCTAAGAAAAAAATTGTTTCTTTTAGGTTCATCTGAACAGACATTTTCTTTCTTCCTCTAAATAAACTATACAGAGAAACTTATAATTTCTAAATAATTTAGCAAATATACTTCACATTCAATTACTATAAAAATAGCCCTTGATTGAAGGTTGTGAAGATTTTTGACAATGTATCTCTTTGCAACTCTTTGCTCTGATCTTTGCTGAAACACTGTTTGCACATACTGTATGTAGCTAAATCAGCAAATATATAGCACAAGGAATAGTTCAATAACAGAAGGATGTACCTGTTCAGTTTTACGAAAGAAGGAATTAAAACTAATTTCTGAGAGATGTCCATTGGAAGATATAGAGTAAAAAGAGCTTTGGGTATGTTATGCTCCAGTTTTGTGTATAAATATTGAAACATTTGTAACATTTTGAAAATTATATTAGATGAGGTTATTTTAACCTTTATTTTGAGATCTCTATATCTATTCAGTCTATTGTGTTTTGGAAAATATAACTATAGCATGAAACATATATAAAATACATATGCAATACAAAATATATATATAATATATAATATAAAATATAACTATAATATAAATCTATAATATAAAATATAAAACTATTAAATTTTGTAGTTATTATTTTCCCCTGCAGCAATATAAATTGACTTATAAGCAGCATGCATTGCTTTTACTGATTTAAAATATAATTGCTCAATATAATGAAATCACAGAAAAGTATATATATACTTATTTATAGGGATTTCTGTTTCTATATCTATAATATTTTCATAAGTATTATTTAAATATTATAAACCTCAGTTCATGTAGGAAAAATTTGGAAAAGGTGCTTCTGAATGCTAAAGAGCTCAGGATGAAAATGAATGTAAGAGAACCTTTCTTGTAATTCCTCTGAGATTTCACTTGTTAACCATATCCTGATTGTCACAATGAATCGACTGGATCTCTGGCTACAGAACTTAGAGCTTTTATTTTTTGTTTTGTTTTTTGTTTTCTACCAGCTTAGCTGTTCTCTATGTTGGAGACACTGCAAAGACCCAAAGATACTGATGAAATAAAAAGTAAATACTGGGAAGGGCCTAGCCTGAATCAGAAATCAGACTTTATGATTAATCTAACACCTTTGTGTTCTGAGTACCAATCATTAACATCATTAAACTGCTTGTTTCTTAATTGCATTCTTGTGTAGGGAACTCAAGGCAAAAACGAGCCAGCTCTGTGCAGCCCACAATCAAAGTTGATTGCATCCAACCTTACATTGCACCTCTATTAACCTATTTGCGGTGTGGGCAGGACTTATAAAAAGCAGTGCTACAGGGGAAAAAAAAGTCCACTTCAGAGTTTTCCATGCTTACATGCATTATGGATTTTCTGGAATGTGAGGTAGAATTGCTAATGACCCTGTCATAGACAACAATTATCTCAAACTGTGAACACTGCTTGTCATTTTCAGAGTCAACAGATGTTGACCTTAGGGTGGCAACTTTTCCTTCATTACATGAACCCAATCAACATTACATCCTTCAGTTTTCTATAAAATGCACTATCCAATTAGAAAGTAAGCTTTTTAAAAAGAGAGGTCTAGGGTTAAAATCTCATTTAAGCTGCATTAGTCTAAATGTGGCTTTGGGCTATTTATATTAGCTGAAGCTATTTATGATTTCTCTAAAGGAGAGGAAAGGACACTCTGGAGACTACAAATAAATTGATTTAATGGGATGCATGACTTCACATTCAATTACTATAAAAGTAGCCCTTGATGGGAGGTTGTGAGGATTTTTGACAATATCATTTTTTGCATCTCTCTGCCCTGATCTTTACTGAAAACACTGTTTGTAAATATGTAGCTAAATTTGCAAATATATATCACAAGGATTAGTTCAAAGCATGGTTGGAAAGAAAAAACTATTATCCCTCATCTCTCTCCCACCAAAAATAAATAAATAAATGGAACCTGAAACCCAATAAACTTTATCATCATTCTCATGGAAATATGATTTGAAATTTTGATTCTCTATTCTGATTTTAAGGAGTTATACATCCTATTCCAGTTCTGCTGTAAGTTGATTTGCTACAGATGACGTTTTAAACCAGGTTTCACTTGATACTGATTGTATGTCTTTATTGATTATTTTCTTGGTATCCGAATCACTTGAATCAGCATTTTAGGTATGTATTTGGTCTTGTGGTCCTCAGTGGATTGGATGCTAGTCCTATAGAAGCAGCTATGTGAGATCAAGCCATGGAGAAGGAGAAGAATCACAAACACTTACTTTCCCTGTTCTTACAAAATAGCAAAATATGGAAAGAAATCCAAGTCAATGTAATACAGGTATAACTAAAAGAATTTTTTTGTATATCATTGCAGTTAGGCTCTAGTAAGATGATTTCAGAAATGTGGTTAGAGTTCATTGTATAAACTAAAAATTCTATGCATTTTTATTGTACCGGTCATGTGTCCTAACAAAAAATGATAATGTTTTCAAATCTAATATTTATGGTAAGTACCTAACATTTAGATTTTAAATTTCCCTCTAATTGAAGGAATTCTAAAACTCTGACAGTTTGATATTTTTCATTTTGGGCATTGGACAGCTGAAGAAGACTTTTTCCTACAGATTGACAGTTGTATGATAGAAAAAATGATAACTGGCAATGCCGTAAGACAGATGCTGTAAAAGTGAGCCAGACTTCCCCTTCAGTTTATTAAAAAGCAATAGATAAAAATATTGGAATCTAAACTTTTTTAGCAGGAACCTAGGTAAGACTAGACAAGAAAGATTCAGTGCTCTAAAAGGATTTTTCGGAAAATTCATACTGAACTATTTTTTTTCCTGTAAGTAATTATTTGGGAGATTACTGATTTGGTTAGATCAAGTTTGTGATTGGGGGTATAAATGTAAGGATTTTTGCAACTCTGAATAGATATATTAAAAATCAGTTATATGTACAAGACACTGTGTTAAAAATGAACTTTGCAACTTGTGGCGGGAGGGAGGGAGGATTTGGGGAAGTGGGGAGGGAGGGGATGGTAAGGGAAAAACAAAGGAGGAGGTAACAATGCTCGATAGGAAATGCATTCATTACCTTACTCATGTAACTGTAACCCCTCTGTACAGTATTTTTTTGGGGGGGTCCGGTTGTGGGGCCTGAACTCTGAGCCTGGGCACTGTCCCTCAGCTCTTCAGCTCAAGGCTAGCGCTCTACCACTTGAGCCATAGCACCACTTCCGGCTTTTTTCTTTTTGCTTATGTGGTGCTGAGGAATCGAACCCAGGGGCTCATGCATGCAAGGCAAGCGCTCTACCACTGAGCCACCTTCCCAGCCCCATCTGTACACTATTTTTACAATAAAAATATATTTAAAAATAAAAATCAGTTATACTTTAAAATAGTAGTTAGAATATATCTGGCATAGATTAATTGTAAATGACTAAAGTTACAGTGTCACCACAGAATAAAAAAATCTAGCCAGATTATCAAAATTAATACAAGACTTAAAATGTTATTTAGTACTCACATAGTCTTTTACTTATGGATTTTAGCAAATAATGGTAAATTACTTTTTAATTATGAGTAGCTTTGTAGTTTTGAATAATAGATACACAAATCAGAAAAGTTGTTCAACTGGGTTATATGAGGAAGTGAAACTTGATAAATTAATATTATTTGGTGACAGAGAACTAAAGAATAAGGAAAATCACTAAAGTAACAAGATAATTTATTGTTAGAAATTACCTTCAATTTTAATGAAACAATGTAACTAGAAAGAATTGCAGTATAATGAACAAGTTCAGTTAACATTCTGATGAGTGGTCAAATTTTATTCCTGGAGTTTTCAAATTATTTTCCATAAATGGGCCATTTTCTAAAAATATTATAGGTATTCTAGCCGATAGGACCAATAATTTGAATGGAAGTATAGGTCAAATTTTTACAAGTTTTACAATTTTGATGAGAATTCTAAAATTTGCCACATCCATTCATCATGTAACAGTTTGAAGTGCCAGATCTTCTCTCTCTCGCTCTCTCTCCCTTCAGTTTAACCTCTAGGTTCTCTACTAAAACTGTCATTCAAGTATAGCCATTGGTCAGTCATGTCATATTATTGTATTTATATTTAATAATTAAACCAAACTTCAACTTAATCTTACACAGATATTCAATTGCAGTTCTTATATTTTAGCCTTTTCTAACATTCTTCAATTTTACTATTGATAACTTCTCTTCATATTTTTTAAAATGTAATCTTTTCTTCACTCCACCCTTACAACATTACGCTTAAGTGTAGCTTTTTCTTACAATCATAAGAAAAAATTGATTTCTTTTATGGCAATTTATAAGAGTAATTAATGAATCAACTATTTGTAAAATAACTGTTCTTAATATGTGCACACAGAAGTGACCAAGCACCCTGGCCTCATGGATTTTCCTTGTATATATTGATGTGTTTACTTTTACCATAATGATTTATAAGCTCCCTTTAGAATAGCTAACAGTAGTCATTCCTGAGTTCAATCACAGAGAGTAGAGTTAATAACATAGCCCATGCAAAAATGCTGGCTATATCTGCTTTTAAAAGATGGAGTGGAGTTTAACATTCATTATTAAGTGACCATGAGAATGATTTCTCTTTTACATTATAAATCAAGCCTGATAAACACATGAGGGATATTAAATATATACTAAACATTTATTATATAATATTTACATAGTTTTTCTTCAAGAGCTTTTTAATCATGAATTTCACAACAAAAGTAGCAGGTGGTGTTTTCAATACAAGTAAATATACCAGCATACTGAAAGGTAAATATGTCACTTTAAGACTGTAGACAGAATGTATATGTGGATTTTCTTTGTACTTTATAGAGAGATGAGACTATTAAAAAATGTGAACTGACTACAAACAACACAGCATGATATCTGCCGTTCAAGGGTGATATGGTTCAAGGCTGACATGTGTAAGAGGAAGACTGTGGTCCCTGTGAAACATCACTGTCAGCTCTGTCAGAAAGACATCAACTAACGTGTCTTGTGTAATGTCATTTCCAAAAGATGTATCTGTCCCAGTTGGGACCTACAAAAGGGCATACTCTCTGTTCTTGAAACTCACATTCCCTAAGGGAAAAAAAATTAGTTAACTCTCAATGGGCCAATGTGTGTTCACAGCTTGTCAGTAGCATAAGCACTTACTTAAAAAAAAATTCTATGCTACCATTTAAAGCTGCATGCTAGGATTTCTTTAATTACAAATATATAATTGATTGCTAGCTTAACCTTTTATCTGTGAAAGCAATGGTACAAATCAAGCATAAAATTATGAGTAAGTGTGAGAAAGTCTTTCTTATTGGGTGTAACAAGTGATCAGTGCCAGAAAGTATATTTTGGGGAAGACCTTTTATGAACTATTTAACATGTTTTCAAATCATGAAGAGGCAGCGTGCTATTAAAGTTGCCAATTTACAAAATCCCAAAGATGTGCATTTCTGAAATACGGAAAACAGTCCAAAAATTCACATGGAACAACAAAAGACCTAGAATAGCCAAAACAATTCTAGGCAAAAAAGACAGTATGGGAGGGATCTTGATGCCGGACTTCAGTCTCAACTATAGAGCCATAATAACAAAGACTGGCACAAAAACAGACCTGAAGACCAATGGAATAGAATAGAAGATCCAGAAATAAAACTGTATGCCTACAGTCAGCTGATATTTGACAAAGGAGCCAAAGACATACAGTGGAAGAAACACAGCCTCTTCAACTACTGGTGGTGGGAAAACTGGGTGGCCACATGCAGAAAACTAAAAGTGGACCCCAGACTATCACCATGTATCAACATCAACTCAAAATGGATTAAAGACCTTAACATTAAACCTGAATCTCTGAAACTACTGCAGGACAGAGTAGGAGAGATACTTGAACTTATAGGCACAGGCAGGAACTTCCTGAACAGAGTCCCAGGGTCACAACAAATTGGAGAGAGACTCAACAAATGGGACTACCTTAAAATAATACTGCTAGCTATTTTTTTTTCTTTTTTTTTTCTTTTTTTTTTAATCAGTCATGCGGCTTGAACTCAGGGCCTGGGCCTGAATTCCTGAGCCTTTTCACTCAAAGCTAGTGCTCTACCACTTTGAACCACAGTGCAGCTTCTGGTTTTCTGGTAGTTAATTGGAGAACAGAGTCTCATGGACATTTCTGCCTGGGATAGCTTCAAACCATGATCCTAAAATCTCAACCTAAGTAGCTAGGATTACAGGCATGAGCCACTGGCACAAGCCACTGGCAACTGGCTTTGCTAGGTAACTTGTACAAATATATCATTTTTTTTTCCCTGTTAGTATCAGGCTTTGAACTCCATTCTGCACACATGTTCAGCTTGCTTGCTTGGTTGGTACCCTACTACTTGACCAAAGCCTCTTAGCTTTTATTGACTGTTTTTGGAAGTGGAGTTCCAGGAACTTTTCTGCCAGGCTAGCTTCAAACTGTGATTGAATCACAAGTTTTAAGCAACTGGCACCTGGCTATGTTATAGCTTGAGGCATTTGTCCTTTCACATGAAATTATAAAGAGAAATTATCTTCTGTAATTCAGTAAATCCCTACATTGCCTAACACAGGGCCTTTTGTGGTGCATATTCAGTGGAGGTGGTTTCACATACTGCACGTTTTCAACATGATTATACACTTTATCATGTGCTACACTTCACACAGAGGCTGATGGCCTCTTTTGAATTGGATTGATTACAGAAATAATGATTTCAAAGTAATGGGCCAGTTGTTTACTCTGTTGTGCAATTAGGTGCCTAAGACTATTCTGTATATGTTTCAGATCTGTGTAGAAGAAAAGTGCTCACAATTCACACACCAAGCACTACTGTACATACTGGATGACCATTTTAAACAAAACATCACAAAATATCTTTTGCTTTAATGGTGCTTTTGCTATAATGGAAAGAACATGTCGAAAAGACAGAAAAGGCATTTTGAATGGTGGGCAGGTGTAATTTTTAAAATAGTGGCTGTGAAAGACACACTAGGTGATATTTGAGCAAATTCCTCAAACAGGTGAAGGCCTCCTCTGTGTCAGTATATAAGGATACAACTTATATGCAGAAGAAAGAGGGGGGAAAACAAAAGTGTGGGGATGATCTGGAGTGGTAGAGGCACAGAAAGAAGAATAAGCAAAATAGATGATGAACAAGTGAAGTCATGAAAGGAGGGAAAGAGGAAAAGCAGCAAACAGCCAGGTCCAGAGGATGGCAGACCTTTTTCATATGTAAGGTGGCTTAAGCTGTGACTTTAATTTCAGTGAACCATGAAGCAGGATTTTGAGACGAGCAGTGTGATCAGACTTTGTTTTTAAAGACTGAGTCTCTGCAAGGAGCATAATATATATATATAGGAGAAACAAAGACAGAAACAAGAATATTAGGTAGGAGTTTCTTTCAGTAATCCAGTTTAAAAGACCTGATGGTGCTAAGAGGACAGTATGGTAGAAAACGTAACAACTGGTTATGTTCCAGATATACACTTATTGTGAAACTCACAAACTCACTGATGGATAGAATATGAGTGTGACAAAGTTAGAAATTACTTCTCTATTATCTGAGAAGCCAAAGACACCTCCCTTATGCACTGTGCTAAAGAACATTCAATGGCATATTTGAAAGACCAGACAGTGCTCTCAAAAGAGTGGAGAGTATAAAATATGACCCTAGTGCTTTAATTTCCCATAGTCCAGAGGAGTTTCCACTTAGCGTAAAGCCATATTTTCCCACTGTACAGCTGAAGATCCACTAGTGACTTTTAAAATATGGCATTTTAAATTTGTACCACAAGAACATCCTCCCTTGAGTGTAGTCAGTGCTACCTCTAATAAAGACCAAGGAATGTTATACAATGGAAGAAATGAAGTCTTTGTAATGTAATGAATATATTAATTGCTGTCTAATCATGGACTCCTTACTTGTCATACCCCACTGAAGGTGTTTGCCTGCTTTTGACCTTTACCCTGAGGTAAACTGTTCAATGCACTTATCAACATGCATTACGGCCAATAAAGCCAATAGTACACAATGAACTAGCCTAAAATACACGAAAACCTAAAGCTCTATTCAAGACTCTTAGTCTAAATAGATAGATGAGGGAAGGATTTCTAATATATAACCTTCTTCTGTGAGTGTTATGATCCTGTAGCTTAACCCAATCTGTCTGTAATAAACATTTCTCAAATAAACAGTCTCTCAAATAAACATTTCTACAACCAAAGGCTTTGTCCTCAGAGAAATAAACCCTACACTGTCCAAATTCTGGAGGAACATAGAATTTTTAAGGTGATGTATATACAGAAACGCACACATAAATATTCTGGTAATTGAATTGTAGCTATAATAATGTAATATTTTAATATAAAGTACTGATACTTGATAACATTAAAATTATAAGTAATTGAAATAGTATTTTGCACAAATTCCTACTACAGAGCTATCAATATCTATGATAATTCCTGGGAATAAATCTATTGCATAATAATTCTAACACATATTTTGTCCTATATGATAAACACCAAATTACTAATGAAATCAAACTGCTAGGTAAAAATTTCTAGCTGAATAAATGTTACTAACAAATGAAAAATTTTTAAAAATAGCTCAGATTCCATTGGTTGTATTACTCAAGATACAACTCAAAAGTACACTGTTGAATATGATTCTTTATGAAGATTTATAAGATATTTTATTTTCTCTTTTAAAGTTAATGGTTTTAAAAGTCTTATAAACAAACAGCACTGACTTATCTATTTGGGAATCTTTCAGAGAAGGTCACTTTTGGACTGCAAAGGATTTTTTTCTTCTCAAGAAATCTTTTTTGTTTTTGTTGTTGAAGAGAGAACAAAAGAAAGAGGAAAGAGTAATTTATACTTTCAGCAACATTGTTATATTTCAGCATTTTGGAAACTTGTACTGTGTAGCTCATATACCAGAGCAAATATCCTTAGTCTATTTTAATCAGACAGGCAGGATGGAAAATGAGCCATGAACAATGAACAATGAAAATCATGCAACAGAGAAACATTTCATCCACCATCATGCCAACTATGTTTTCTTATTTGATAGCAATTTTAACAAGTAAAACACAGATAGAAATGCTAGAAATAATGAATCCACTAGTATGAAGAAAAACATTCTAGATAAGTTAAAATAGGTTACACTGAGTTCATGTGAAATAAGTCTCACATTCTTAGTAAATATACATGCAAGAAAAATAAATATGGAATACTTACAGGTTAAA
Source organism: Dipodomys spectabilis (assembly GCF_019054845.1). Taxonomy (NCBI): domain Eukaryota; kingdom Metazoa; phylum Chordata; class Mammalia; order Rodentia; family Heteromyidae; genus Dipodomys; species Dipodomys spectabilis. The sequence goes on from NW_024870775.1 coordinate 21,603,186, forward strand.
ATGAAGGTCAACTGACCTCTAACTAAAGGAATATTTGCTTATTTTTCTGTTGTGTAATTTCTATGCTATCCCTCAGTTATGTCTTGCTAAATTAAGAAATAAAACTAAAAGGTATTATGATTATTTCATTTTAGACTAGATATTGAATTTGTTCAAAAACTAAAAACTACACAGCAATTTTCTCACACTTACTAGAAATAGGATCTATCTCTATATCAACGTTTAGTTGCAAAATTTGGTGGCATAATAAAAACGGTACACTAATGCACTCCATAACAATGAAATTTTAAGAAATTTGTGTCATCATGTAAGGAAACAGTCCTTTTCACCTTTCCCTGGTTGGAAGGATGCAGAATATGTATATAGGCTGGGATATTTACTATCTCATACAAATTAACTAGGTACTTATGTCCCTTGGGAGGAATGTAATAGTTTTAGAGGGCAGATAGGTAGGGGTAATAAAATATTTCCTTGAAAAGGGCTCACAGATCACTGTTAAACATCCTACTTTGGGATAGAAGTATTAGAAATCATAGGGGTTGACAAGCTTCAGCTCACGGTAATTACATTATAAGAGTAATCGATGAAGTGTTGGAAAAATACTTCCTTTCTTTTACGACATTACAAGTAATGCTACAGTGGATTTCTTTATAATAGAATTTCTTTATAATAGAATCACTTGCATTCTCTCTCTTTCTCAATCTCTCTCTCTCTCTCTCCCCCTCTCTCTTATAAATCCATTAAATTTGTTTTCCACCCCAGATTGTTATCCTGTTAATCACATCTCCAGTTCATTTTCTACCATATTTTTGTGCTACCAGATTTTTAATATAGGGTTTCATTGTTTTTAATCAGGCACTCAATCACTTGACCTACTCTACCATCAAAATGATTTTTTAAAGAAAAACAAATGGTTATTAAACCAGGCACTGCCAACTGATCTTTGTAATCCTAGTTAATCAGGAAGCTGAAACCTGGAGTATGTGATTTGAAGTCAGCCAAGGCAGAAAAATCTGTGGGACTCCATCACTAATTAGCCAGCAAAATGCCAGACTAGAAGTGTGGCTCAAATGGCAGAGCACCATCTGCAAGCAAAAAAGTGAAACAGTAGTGAGAAACCCTCATTTTGAGCCCAAGTAGCTCGCACAAAAAGAAAAAAATTGGTACATGTCATGATCAAAACTATTGTATATAGATATTTAATCATATTTTCAATGATTAGAAGTTCAAAAAGAAAATAAAGATTGAATATGTCTGTAACAAACTCAACTCTGTATTTTATTCATATATATATATATATATATATATATATATAAAACATTTTATTTTTATTTATATATATGAAACATGTTTCAAATAAAACTTTTTTTTTTTGGTCGGTCATGGGGCTTGAACTCTGGGCCTGAGCACTGTCACTGGGCTCTTCAGCTCAAGGCAAGCGCTCTACCACTTGAGCTACAGCACCACTTCCGGGTTTCTAGTGCTTTATTGGAGGTAAGAGTCTTATGGACTTTCGTGCACAGGCTGGCTTTGAACCATGATTCTCAGATCTCAGCCTCCTGAGTAGCTAGGTTTACAGGTGTGAGCCACCAGTACCCAAATAAAACTTTAAGTACCCAAATAAAACTTTCAAATAAAACTTTAAAGAAGCATTTTTATGCATACTGAAATGAACTCCAAAATATGGAAACAAGAGACCTCTTTTTTTTCTTTCGTTGTTTTGTTTAGAGTTTCTAGTTTAAGATGATTCTGTCTTCTTTACCTTATTTATAATGTATTCAAGTGTACATTTTCAATAGTTTTGGGGGAAGGGTATAGAACTAGAGGGAAAAGAGTGAAAAAAATGTAGCAGTGGAGTTCACTGGACTGATAAGATTTGCTAACGGTCTGTCAATTTTGTTAATTTTTTCAAAGAACCAACTCTTTGTTTTGTTGATTCTTTCTATGGGTTTTTTTTGACACTAATTGATTTAATTCTGATTTCATTTTAATCATTTGTTTACATCTACTGGATTGGGGTTTAGCTTGTTGCTCTTTTTCAAGGAGCTTCAGGTGCCTCATTAAATTGTTATTTTCAGATTTCTGCAATTTGTTAATGTAGGAACTCAGAGCTATAAACTTGCCTCTGAGTACTGCCTTTGCTGTATCCCAGAGGAGCTGGTAATTTGTATTTTCGTTTTTGTTGAATATCATGAACATATGAATTTCCTTTCTAATCTCTTCCATGACCCACTCATGGTTCAATAGTGTGTTGTTCAGCCTCCATTTGTTTCAGGATTTTCTTTGGTGGCATTTGGTGTTGAATTCTAATTTGATTCCCTTGTGGTCTGAGAGAATTCAGGGCATGATTTCAATGTTTCTGTATTTGGACAGATTCATTTTGGGACCTAAAATGTGGTCTATTTTGAAGAATGTTCCATGTGCTGCTGAGAAGAATGTATATTCTGTTGCTAATAGGTGAAATATACTATAGATGTCTGTTTAGTCGGTCTATGAAGTTTGTTTAGATCTGCTGTTTCCCTGTTGAGTTTTTGCGGAGTTGATCTATCCAGTAGGGAAAGTGGCATGTTAAGGTCACCAACAATCAATGTCTTTTGATCTATGTGTGATTTTAGGGAAAGTAGTATTTCTTGGATATATTTGGGTGCTCCTAGTCAGATTTCTGGAGAGAATGAGAGGTAGAATGTTGGGTACCAATGACTTGGGGGATGAGTATTTTATTGTTGTAATAGCATAGAAATTCAGCTTAGAACACCAATGAAACTCTGGAGATAGATAGCAATCACATTTACACAACAATGGTACTGTACTTAATGCCAATGGATTGCATGCACAGTTGAAAATGATTAAAATGATAAATTTTGTGATTTGGATACTTTATCACCCCCAAAATAAAACAGAATGTCTCTAAAGGTAGAAGGGAAATGCTCTTTATAAAATTTGGTATTAAATGATTTTCATAATATAAAATATGAGCAAAGAGAAACTCTCAAAGCTTTATCATTATTAGATCCTGACATTTTATTACACTGTGATTCATTTTTATTATATTACAATTTCAGTGTTTAAAAACTTTAAATAATCCCTATTTTATGTTCAAGATTGAAAAAAATCATATTCAAATTCAACATTCTACTATCATTTATAATATATAAAGCTTATTTTTCCTAATAAGCAAATGATTGGATAACTGCTATTACAGACATCGATAATTTTCACTAAGCTGCAAAACGTGACTTTACATACAGACAACTTTATTTAGGAGTACCAAAACACAAGACTTTTTTTATTAATCAAATTAAGATTTAAAATTTTAGTATTTATGCAATTATGTCATAAATGTATTAACCTAAGTACTGTTTAGGAATTTGAAATTAAATTTCACTTGCGCTCCCAAACCCATTAACTCAGTTTAAAAGAAACCTGACTGTAAGTAATTTTTATTGATATCCCAATGGAAGTTTTTACTTAATAAGTGACAAGTTTCATAAACTCTAAAGAGCTCTGAGATATGAAAACATATCTGTTTCTGAATTGAGGCTTAACAAGAAACATATTCAAAGACCTTTGACAGGACTAAAGATAACTAACCCTTTCATCTCTCATCAGAAAATAATACAAGATGCTGCTCATGGTCTCAAGCAAGAACAAAAACTTGACCTTTGAAAAGTAAAGTCAGCAAGAATAACATGGACAATTCCTCAGTATTTTTAACTACCAGCAACAATCCTGGGTCAACAGATGGTGAGAAATTTCCCTTAAACTGAACAAGCTGGCCAAATTTCAAATCTACATTCTAGGAAATCCACAATATAGCGACAAATCTAAAGATAGAAGATTTTAAACAATGCAACTTAGAACATCTTCTGAGTTCACATGGTATGAATTTGGTACTACTGACTCTGCTTCCTTCAAGCAGACTTGATATCAACATAAAAAAGAATCGTGGGTCCTCAAGTCTGTCTTCAGGTAACAAGCAGCTACTTGTCTGAAAGTCCTTAAAACTGTTTACATTTCCACTCATTCTCATTTGGAATCAGGCACTGTGAAGATAGCTAAAGGTTTCTGTCCAGCATCCATTATTCACAATCCCTCTTTTCCCCCAGGATACATACTTTCTTCTCCCTTTGATGAACAGCCTTCAGGCACAGTCCAGAAAGTGAGATAAACAAGAAAAGAGTAAGATAAATGACAAGAGAGCAAAGTATTAGACAATCTAGCACAAGTGTTTTAACAGGTTTGTAGAATCTGCCTTTATTTTAGGCCTGCCTCGGGTTAAGAGTCACAACAAACTAATCTTTTCACACACACACATCAGGAAAGTGATTGAACTAAGGCTAGTGATTCTTTTAATAAACACATATTTTAACCCACAGGCCTTTACTGACTCTGTAGTATGGCTAAGTCTAAGTGTATAGATGCCCAAAGTGACAAATCTTAGTCAAATGAAATAGAAGCAAGGATTGATCTTAGAATCCTGGGGAAGGGAGTGAAACTTCACTAAAGCAGGCATCTTTATACCTATTTCGTGTCCATAAACTCATTTAATCTTCTTAGCTTTGGAGTGAATAGCAAGTCTGTGCATATGAGTGTTCTAACTGAAGTTATGCATTAAACTAAAACAGCATTTTTGCTTTGGCTTCTCACACTTCCAGTGTGTTTGTGTGAAACATAGTGAAGACCCAGAAGTACAGCAGGCCACATTCATCATTTATTTATTAGCAAAAATCAGTTATTCTAGTAATTCACTTCCATGTTTAAGATTTATTGAGAGAGAAAACAAACAAGACAAAATAAAAAGAAAACAAAAACAGCAGTGAAGGACACATTCTTGTTCTCATAATCCAAATGGCCTGCTACATAGAGTGGCTGAATATGTTGTAGAACAATATTATAGAACATAGCAATAAGAATAACTGGATTTTAGCTGTATTCACTATTTTTTTTAAATTTTTTGTCGGTCATGGGGCTTGAACTCTGGGTCTGGGCACTGTCCCTCAACGTTTCAGCTCAAGGCTAGTGCTCTACCACTTGAGCCACAGCACCACTTCCAGCTTTTTCTGCTTATGTGGTGCTGAGGAATAGAACCCAGGGGCTTCATGCATGCAAGGCAAGCACTCTACCACTGAGCCACCTTTTCAGCTCCAGTGTTCAGTAATCTTAATCAATAGCAACTTGAGGAGAAACAGCCAACTACTGCTTTTGGGAGGGCAAAGCAGGGGACAGAAATGGTGGGACAAAGGATGAACAAATGCTGCAGTGTTACTCACTAGCCACTATGTTGAAAATGAACTATACAACTTGTAGGTAGGGATAGGAGGGAAAAACTGAGAGAGTGAGGGAAGGGGTGATACTTTCCAAAAAGAAATTGTTGTAAGGTGAATTATCACATGGAATATTGGAGTCTTTATTATAGTTGGCAGACTGCAGGCAGCCAGTTGTTACAAAGGCCTGCAGCCCCAAATACACTTAACATGGTTAGGAAACAGGCCAGAGAGGAAAGAAAGAACAAAAACAATACCAACAAACCAATTCAGCTCTGATGGAAAGCTGAATTGGGATGCCATGATGACCAGAGATGAGTCAGGAGACAGGAGACAAGAGATAGGACCTGATCCCTGGGACACACCATGGCATGGTAAAATGGCACCTGGGCTGGTCTGGGCCTAAACAGGGTCAGTGCAGGGAGCAGGTACACAAGAAATTCCCAGTCTCAGCACTGGACTGACAGATTTAGCAACCTACCAGTCAACTGCCTGCCCAGCTCCCAGGATTCAGCACACCCATCACCTGGGAGGCAGGGTGTTTCCTTGCCCCAGCATGAAGACCAGATGCCAGACCCTAGAATCTACCACGTGGCCAGTATGGCTCTGGCCAGACCTGACCTCCTTACTTAAAAATGTATTCATTACCAGACTTACATAACTGTAACCTTTCTGTATGTCATCTACACAATAACAACAAGAACAACAAAAAAGATGGTGTGAAAATTTTGTATCTTTGTATGACCATAAGTTGTATTTGTTTTGAGAGATGTGAATTACCCCATTGCACACTGGGCTTTTAATCTTCTTGGAAACTCTGAGAAAGGGTATAACTTTTTTTGAAAAAAAAAAAAACCAGATGCTAAAGCCAGGTGCTAGTCTCTCAGGCCTGTAATCCTAGCTACACAGGAGGCTGAGATATGGGGATCATGGTTCAAAGCCAGCCCAGGTCAGGAAAGTCCATGAGACTCTTATCTCCAATAAACCAATAGTAAACTGGAAGTGGTGCTATGGCTCAAGTGGTAGAGTGCTCCCATTGAGCTGAAGAGCACAGGGACGGCGCCCAGACCCAGAGTTTAAGCTCTAAGACCGACAAAAAAAAAAAAAAAAGATACTAAGTAGACAATAAGTAGATAATTATTACATTTTTAAATTATTACATTTTGTAAACATATCTAAATCCTATCAATCAATGAATAGAACTCCATTAGTGTATGGCATGTAGCTTGTGTGCAGAAACACACTGTGATAAGTGCTTTGCCACTGGAAAGTGGGAAATGTAAGGGATGTTACCAAAGAACTAAATGAGATCATCTCTTTTTTGCAACACAAAGTCTTAGACAAATTTGTACTGAAATAAGATATACTAATCTTTGCTTTCAGAAGTTACTATTAAGAATTCAAAGATTTGGAGGATGGGGAGGGGAAAGATGGGAGAAAATAAGGGAGAAGGGTGACACTATTCAAAAAGAAATGTACTCAATACCTGACTTATGTAACTCTAACACCTCTGTACATTACCTTTATAATTAAAAAAAACTACAAAAAAAGATTTATTGAGAGAATTTCTATTAAGCAAACGGAAACATAGTTAAGGCCTCAGTGTCCATTATTTTTTAAAGTGATTATTTTTGTAATTTTAAACTGACACGACAGAGGACATTTTTAATAATTTATATACAACTCTGGTACAGAGTTTTTTCTTCTTTTTTCTTTTTTTTCTTTTTGTTTTTGTCAGTTGTGGGGCCTGAACTCAGGTGCTGTCCCTCAGCTCTTCAGCTCAAGGCTAGTTTTCTACCACTTGAGCCACAGTACCACTTCTGTTTTTTTCTGCTTATGTTGTGCTGAGGAATAGATCCCAGGGCCTCATGCATGCAAGGCAAGCACTCTACCACTGAGGCACCTTTCCAGCCCCAGGTTGTTTTCTTTTTAAGGCAAATCTTCCTCTTTTTTTTTTTTTTTCAGGATAGTTTTAGAGGATACTGGATTGTTGGGTAGAAAAAAATTCCTCTGTTACTTCTCTTTCTCAGACTTTTTGTAAATATCACATATCTGTTCCAAATAGGTGAACATAAAATTTATCATTGTGCTGGCAATTTCTGAAAGTGAAAATGCACACTATTAGTAGTAGTGTTTGTCTCTGTAAAATACATTAATAATTACACCTCAAAAACAGACCTGGCCTTACTTTCAAGCATCAATCAGTTGCTAAAAAGTCATTTTAGGAAATGATTCCAAGGCTTCATTCAATTACAGCCTTGTTCTTACACAGGATTATGAAAAAATATAATTCAAAAAGGCCTCTTCACAGGAAAGCCTTAAATATTCCCTACTAAAATCTATCACAGGACATAAAGTTAAAAAAAAACACAACATTTTATTCCTCTTGCTATAGTTCAAAGAGAGTTTAGCATATGTACATTTATTTGTTAATTCCTCCAAGATGATTTATCAGACACAGTAGAGCTTTCTGAGATCATGAATATAAAAGAATATGATATTTCCACATTTTCAGAAAAATATTAAAAAATATTTAAAGTGGAAATCTTAATCAGGATTTAAGGAGAATTAATTTAAAGAGAATTAATGCTAGAGTGAAAAATATGCATATTCAATTCATAATGTGAGTCTGTTGTTTCTTTGTAACATTGGGAATATCACATTTTCTGTGCCTCAATTTTCTCCTATATACTATGAATAAAACAACAGGGTTGGGTGTATTGGTTCATGCCTGCAACTTCAGTTACATGGGAAGTGGAGATAAGAATGGTGGTTAGAGGCCAGCTCTGGCAAAAGCACAAAACCCTATCTGAAAAACAAGCTAGAGCAGAAAGGCCTTATTTTACATGCCTTATATTTATCCACTCATAATTATAATTTTATAATGCATATTCATTTTTCAAAAAACAAGGATTCTGCTCTAGTTTGTTTTTCAGATAGAGTTTTGTGCTTGTGCCTTCTCTGCATTTCTATTGCTTTCTCTGTACTGTTGGAGGTAAACCCGTGGTTGTATTTTTGAAGAATTTATATTTATTAATTGTGATTTTAAATTCTACCTTCCTTTGCTAACTTAGTACATGTCAGAGACATAGATTATTCTAGCCAAGCCTACTTCAGAGTTACAGATCCTAATACAGAGAGTTGGACAAGCTTTTTAGAAAAGAAAATGATGGAGAAGTACTCTGAAGGCTAAGAAGAAAAAGTAGACTAAGTGTGATAAGAAACGACAAAGGTAGGAAAGCAACATGGTGGTAACACCTGACCAGTGACTAGTAGATTGCTGGGAGAAGCCACAAACTGACTTGTGTAAAGCATAGCCGAGGAGAAAGCAGGTTTATGGACCTCCTATCAGCAATTGCTTAGAGATTCTCAAAGTAGAGAGAACTAGAATAACTCATGTGATATAAGCATGGAAAAGAAGTAGGAGACAAGGTCAGAGAAGACCATTGAAACTTGGAAAACCATTGAAAGGACTTTGGCTTCCTTTCTAAATTTCAAGAGTCATTGGAATGTTCTGACCATAGGTCACACATATCAGAATATGGAGTGCTTCACTTCTTGCTTTTAATATAATGATCAAGGCAATTGAAAAACAAATTTCTGAGCTCTTGGAAATATTTGTTCAATCTATCAGTCAACAGTGACTCTGGCCTACAGCTTTTCCAGGCTTAGCAATAAGTTTTCTAATATTCCCCAATCTTCACAAAAATGATAAAAAGAAAAGAGTGGGAGAAAAGAAGAAAGGAGAAAGGCCTGAAGCTTTTATTTTCTGAATGTATTATTATTATTGTTATTTATTATTACGTTATTATTATTAAAATTTTAAGTAGTGGTACAAAGGAGTGGTGATTTAACAAAGCAATTTTCAAAGCTTTTCAACATTCTCACCCATCCCTCCCTCCTCTTAATTTTTTAGTGCATTCTCTCTCTTCTCTTCATTCAACTATTCTCCCCCTTTCTCATGAATCCTCCCCCCATCCCTTTCAAGAATCTGCTTCCTGGTGTTTCTTTGGTTGAACTTGCACTTTGTCTTTCTAAAAATTATACTATTTAAGTTCTACCTTGAATCTACCATACTTCAGCTGATATATTTATATGTTGCTTTGGGCTTTCTTAACAGACATTTTCCAGGTCTTCCTATATTATTATTATTATTAATTATTTTGTCTTTGGTAAAAGAGATTACAGAAAGAAGAAGAAATTCTGCATGCTTAGGTATTATTACAGCTACCTTGAGGGAGCAACTAGGGCAGAACCAGTCCATCAGCTAAGGGACAGCAGCAAATCTTTCTACATTTGCTGGCATTGGTAAATAGTTGCTCTGTGACTCTAAAAGAGTCAGGTAATCTGCACCTTAGATTCCTATTTATAAATTATAGGAAGTCTACCTCATAGGCTGGTTGCAAGAGTTAGGGGCTTGTGCATTATAAATACATGTCCATATCATGATAGATAATGAGTTTGCATGTATAATAAGATAGTATTGATTGAAAAATGCTATCAATCTACATCTTTTGAGAACAACAGTGAGATGCTCCATTAAAGATTTCTTAAAGGATAAATATCAGATGTAAAGTGCATGAACTGATTTCTAAATTCCTTTATCTTGAAAAAAATGTTAAAATTTTAACTAAAGTGAGAAGGAAAACTATGTATATGGCCAAGGATATTCCATATATATCACAATTTTCTGATTTCTCAGTTGGAATAAACCTCCAGATTGAATACACATCCACATATGATGTATCATCAGTGATTTCCAAAGGATTTGTATAACCAGGTTTCAAAAAAGAAGCTAAAATTGTTCTAATTTCTAAATGACATTGACAAAGAATGAAAAATATTATCTCTAAAATGAAAGAAATATGATTATTAAAAATAAAAAACGTAACATTTCACTAATATATAAAATACGATGTCCATGTCCACTAGTTAAAATTGTTTCTGCCAGGAGGCTACTTTAAATTAAAAATTGCTCATTATTTTTTATTATTAATAAGTTTTTTATTGTGAAAATACCATACAGAGTGGTTACAATTACATGAGCAAGGTAAGAGTACATTTCTTATCAAGCCTTGTTGCCTCCTCCTTTGTTCCATCCCTGCCCTCCCATTTCCAACCACCCCCCTGCAAAAGTTGTAAAGTTCGTTTTTTGACATATCTTGTACATCTCATTGATGCAATGGGTCCACCTGTATCCCTATTTAAACCATTTGTTTTTTTCCCTTTCCCTCCACAAATTATACCAACATCAAATACAGTGAAAACAGGGGTTATACTGTGGGGGAGGGACAAAGAAAGCAACAAAGCTATCATCTTATAAATATGTTAGAAACAATAGCAAGAAAGAAAAACCATTTGAATCCTTATCTTGGGGTTCAACTTGTCTGACCGTTTCGCATTGCTAATTATGCATGCACATGCCAAAATATGACTACTCCAGCAAATGAAAAATTTACATTTACAATGATTTTAATCAAAGACACCCATTTGATTGCACAGTTACCTGTTTTGCATACACAAAATTAGAATTTGGTCCATGTGATTCTGCATTTGTACAAGTACCCAATTATTTTGTTGGTGCAACTTAGAAATCCTTGTTTTATATATTAGGGCATCAGTTCTCTTCCATTTATTAGTGTGGATTTATTTTTCTTGACTAGTAAAACAGAACTAGGCCTTGCTTCCATTCATAACAAAACAAAAAAAGAATGTTACTATACTTCCTTCCATTCTCTAAGACAGCAAGATATGTTCCCCACCCCCACCCTCATAAAGTTTTGTTGCTCTCTGAATTTATGTTTAGAATTTATTTAAAAATTTAAAGAAGACTTTGGTTCACAGGGGGAACCCTTGAGTGGCAGTCATATTGAATTCATTCAATTTTACACATTGTTAGTCCCTAAATGATGGGAATAGGCTGTTGATCCCTACTACTCTTAAGCAATAGAGAACATTTAGAGCTGGTAAAAAGTACAAAATTTATAGTCCTGAAGACAAATGTTCTCTATGGAGTTCTGGGGGAAAAAAAATGGCCTGAGAAGCAATGAGGCAAAACTCTGTATTTCATTACACTCTTATTGGACAATCAGATTCTCCTTGGCCCTCTTGTGAGGGTATGTGGTGCAATAAACTGAGAAATTGATGACCATGGTGATAAAACTCTGGATAAGGGTGCAGGGGAGGATCTCTGTTTTCTAGTTGTTATCCTGACAGGTCCTTTGAGTTTCTGTCTGCTTCCCATCCAAAATTATAGCCTTACAAGTAAGAGACTGCTCCATATTTAAGATAGGCTCTTGGGTATAGCAAAAAATCTTTTGTCTTCTAAATCTTCTGACTCTAGAACATTCTGAAAGCTCTCAATCTAGAACAAAGACTATTTTGCATGCTTTGGGGATAGGCTTTGAGAATTACATTGAGATACAATTTGGTAATCCAAACGAGACAGAGAATCACTTCTTCCCTCCTGTTTCTGCTTCAGATGTATATTTTGGAGAATGGGATCCTAACTTAGGGAATTAGTAACAATCCAATTTGCAAAATCTCACAAGTTTTCCAATTCTGACTTCAGGTGTATTTTATAGTCAGACTATAGAAAGATACTTTAAAAGCTTTTGAAATCAACCTTTGAACCTTACCCTCTAACTCAATATTAGCTTTTCTAAACCAAATTTTACCTTGGGTAAATGTCCCTGCATAAATGCAGGTGAATTGTTTATGATCACCACGTCAATCCTTCCTTCCTTCCTTCATTCCTTCCTTCCTTCCTTCTTTCCTCTCTTTCTTTCTTTTTCTTTCATCCTTCCCTCTCTCCCTCTCTCCCTCCCTTATCTTTCTCTCTCTTTTCTTTCTCCATCTCTTTCTTTTTCCTCTCTCTCTCTCTCTATCTATCTATCTTAACTTTTTTCCATTTTCACTTCTAATCTCAATGAGAGAATATATTATAGCAAATAAAGTACAATTATCCTGATGACATTTGTTCTGTGTGGGCATCAACATTCTTCTTCTTCTTCTTCTTCTTCTTCTTCCTCCTCTTCTTCTTCTTCTTCGTCCTCCTCCTCCTCCTCCTCCTCCTCCTCCTCCTCCTCCTCCTCCTCCTCCTCCTCCCCCTCCTCCCCCTCCCCCTCCTCTCCTCCTCCCCCTCCCCCTCCTCTCCTCCTCCCCCTCCCCCTCCTCCTCCTCCTCCCCCTCCCCCTCCTCCTCCTCCTCCCCCTCCCCCTCCTCCTCCTCCTCCTCCTCCTCCCCCTCCTCCTCCTTCTCCTCCTTCTTCTTTTGTCGGTCATGGGGCTTGAACTCTGGGCTTGGGCACTGTCCTTGCACTATTCAGCTCAAAGCAAGTACTCTACCGTTTGAGCCACAGTGCCACTTGCAGTTTTCTAGTGGTTTATTGGAGATAAGAGTCTCACGGACTTTCCCACCTGGGCTGGCTTTGAACTGCGATTCTCAGATCTCAGCCTCCTGAGTATCAACATTTCTTATATAAAGATCACAGGTGTATTTGGACACATCTACTTTAAGTATCTCTATATTACTTATAATATCTACCAGGATATAAATATTATATAGCTGACAATTTAATGTATTGGTCAGGGAATAGGAAGAGTCTGTACATGTTTGGCAGAGATGCAATTTGCTTTTAAAGATATTTTTGACCCACTCCAGATTGAGTCCTCTAATGCACCTCCTGCAGCTACACCATAGTGACCAGATCAGTGTTCTCTGCTGTCATAGCCAGGACCACCCTACAGGCAGCTGTGCCTTCATCTGCTTTCTTTCTATATTGATTCAACAATTGGCTGTGTGGCTTATTTTGACCAGTGATACTTTAGCAATTATGGTACAAAGAGAGGCCCTTGCAATGGGACTTGTCCTTTCCATCACTCCTTGGAAATAAACTCCATGTTATGTGAAAGCCATTAGAGATTATTATCATGGAATGTAACAGGAAAAGAATGCCAGAATAAAAGAAGGAAATGGAACCTCTTTAGGTCCTAGATGAATGGAGGGATCCAGCCAATAACTCATGGGACAGAGTAGCTGCCCAGTCATCACACTGAATCATGAGGAATAAAAATGGTGTTAGCAATAGATACATACTATATATTTGCATGGCTAACTGACAGATAAATTGTTTGAGCTTTTTCATGATCAAATCCTGCAGTTCTGCACTGTGAGAAATAACCGAATGACCTCAGAAGGTGGTGAAATAGAGAAAATATGATAGTAGATAAGAAGGATTCATTGCAATACCTAGCAATAGTAAGTACGTCATGAATGATAAAAGTTACCAACAAGTCCATCATCACAGCCATCATAAGGTTATGTCAGTACCACCACTACCAGCACCTGTGTCAGCACTAACACCACCAACATTGCCCCCAATGTGAGCTACTACATTCCCACTACATATCCACTATCATGGGGAAAGTCAAGCTTTCTCACTATGACATCTTTTTGTTTGTGTGTGGGGGTGCTGGTCCTATGGCCTGGGCAGTGTCCTTGAGCTTTCTTGATCACTAGCACTTTAGCCTCAGCTCCACTTCCAACTTTTTGGTAGTTGATTAAAGATAAGAGTCTCAAGGCCTTTCCTACCGGGCTATCTTCCAACTGTAATCCTAGGATTACAAGCATGTAATCCTAGTACCTGCTACTAGTACTTGGTTTCATCTCTTAAATTAAATGTACACACACATACATGCACACACACATACATACATACACACCACAAACACTGCTTTCATTCTGCTTAGTAAAGTCAAATAATAAAAGTATCACTTGTACATCTACATTGATATTTTTGGTTATATTATTGAAGATATTTTCCCTAATCATCCAGAAAATACACATAACCATCGCATTTCAATCCATATTTTCTTGTCATTAGTGTGACAAGTCTCTTCTAAACCAAGGTCTCTACCTCTCACTAGAGAGCCAGCTCTATAGATGAAGTGATTCTTGTTATTCTATTACTGGAATCTTAAAACCTGTCTAGAATATTGATGTCCCAAAATGTTTTCTCAATACAGGAGCCAATTAAAAGCTGATGGGCAGTTTATCAAAACTTGGAATATAGAGTCAGAACACTGGAGTATAAAACCTAATTCTACTACTACCAACTATGTGAGTTGGATCAGATCAACAGTTCTCTGCCATAGTTTCTTTATATATCTAAAGGATAATGATAGTTCATGTTATCTAATGCATACAGAACTTTCAGACCAGTGCCTAGAAAATGAAAAGTATCTTATACTCTTTCTTGGTTGTGATGGTGGTGACGGTTTTTTATATAGCTATCTGCTGGTCACCAATATCTTATTTTAAAAAGAGGGATTTATTTCATGCCAAAGAATGGTAGTATATGATCTAAAACAATGACTTCCCAAATCCATTCTTGATCAGAATAATCTCTGATCCTCCATGCTTTTACAGTTACCTTCTAAGTACAGTGAAATCAAACAAATATTAATAGTGCAAGTTCAGGTAATCTATGATACCACAAGATGAATATTTTTGGATTAGAAAAGTTTCCTTTGATCTATTAGTCCAATAATGTATGTAAACAGTTCCAAATTTTAGCCTAGTGTTACACCATGTACATTTGTATATATTTTTATCTTTCTGATTTTCTCTTCCTTCTTTTCATCTTTTATAGAAGACAGTGACTACTCCCCTATGATGTTGACATTGGCAGAAACAGAAGGACCAACTCATGAGTGTTGGTAGGACCTTGGTGCTTAAAGTATGGTCTACAAAGCAGCATCAGCAACATGACAGGAGAGTTTATCTAAAGAGTGGGTACTCGTGAGCCACTTTCAGGCAGTGTGCACACTCCATTTCCTAATGCAGAAATCTTGCCATTGACTTTGGAAATTTTATTCCAATGGCCTTCTTCAGGCTCCTATAACAATGTACAGTTAAAAAGTCTTTCAGATTTCTTCATCCAAGTAGATAAGCCCTGTTGGCTCTGCAATGTACAGTTACTGACCCATCTTGCCTACTCCAGAGCCACTTTTTCCTCATAAATTCTCTTGAAGTCTGAGTAAGTTGAACAATGAGTCTTTGCAGCATTCATGTTAACAGAATGTGATGCAAAACCCAGAGCATTTTATTACATTTTCTGAGCAAAAGTACTTTCAAACAAAAAAAAATGGCAGTGATGTCTACTTAAATAGTACCATATAGTCCCATGACCACCCCATTGCTTTATACAATATTGCAAGATGGTGATATGATTCTCTTTGAAAATATCATATTAGAAAGATATACTTTTAAATAAATTCTTAATTCTCGTTCACTTGAACATTATTGGAAGCAAAGAGTTTGACCTTTTTTTGTTGGAGCCCTTACAATATATCCTAGATTTACAAGGTAATGAAATCGGGGAACAATACAGGGTAGCTATCAACTAACTAGATCTTTTCCTGTATGGCTTCTCTAAAAAGTGGGCTTTTTTGCTTTAGTCTAAGTTTATTCTTTGCACATGGCAAAAAAGTACCTAAAACCTAATCCAAATCAAATACATGAAAATTAATGTGGTGACTGGAGTATCTTGGAGAGGATGCACAGGGAATAAATGACATGCCTTTCTATTCACAGAGCAGTTTGCAGGCCAGCCACTTGGACATCACTTGAGAGTTCACTTACCTCTGAGTTAATTTCAAGTCTTTACTTTTTAACAAAATAGCTCAGATAATTCATAAGTAGATTAGATTATGATTTGAAGAGCACTGGTATTCTATTTTTTGCTCCAACATTTTCTATTTTCTATGCTATATCCCATACATTACCCCATATAGTTTTCTACTCTTTTTTTTTTTTTTACCAGAATTCATGTAAATATTTCTTTTATCTCCAGTCTTTTTCTTGTCTTCCTTTCAAACCAGCACCTACACTGGCATCTCTTATTTTAGCAAGCAGTCTAATCTGGGGGAAGGGGGACAATGAAATATAAAAGTACCCTTACATAACATTTGTCCTAATTGTAATTGAGTAAAAGAGAATGCAACCTTGTTTTTCAATCTATTGTAAATTAGTAAACCCTCAAAAAGTATAAGGTAAAGTTGTCTGTTCGTATGTTTGGCAATGCACAGAGGATCTTTGAAAATGCCAATTTGCCAGTCTTTTGAAAAGCATGCTGAAATGTGGGGCTTCGATTTCTAAGATAACATAAAAGGATTGCAACTTCTCCAGAGGTGAATTAGGGTGAGAAGAACTAAACCAACATATGTTATCTTTTGATGATAATTATAGTAGTGTAAGGCAATATGCAAATTAAAACATGTAAATTATTTTTCTTCTTTCTCTTGTAAGATTAATAGAGAAAACAAAAAATATTTATGACTCTAAATGATTAGTGTTTTGGTATCAATATAAACACTGTAAAATATTCCCGTAGCTAATTAAACTTACTGACAGGATATTATTTTCCTAATTGATTGAAAAATTTAAAGTTTGAAAAGGAAATGTTTGAAATATCTGTGAAAATAAAAGGCTGTGTTGATGAAATCAAGTTGAAGGCTAGTCAGTTTTAACTGGAAAAAAAGTGCCATAAAACATTGTATAATGTCTATTGGGTTGGTTAACAACATTTAACAAACTTGGCCAAAGTTTATATAGGGATAAAAGATACTTGTAAATCTCAGTAAAGAAAAGCATCACACATCACACATAATTTTCAGAAGAAAATAAGCAACTTACCACAGTTGCTCGTTTAATGGACAGGCACCATCATCTGAAATAACAAAATATATTTAGGAATATTTAGATATGGTGATCAAAGAAACTGAAAAAAGTTTCCCAACACATACAAATATATCTATAGGAGCACAATTAAAGAATCAAGCAAGATATGTTCTCTGATCACCGTTAGCTAAGTTACCATTGCATATGTTTTAAAATATAGGTATACTTGACATATGTACTTTTTATATGAATAGGTTTTTCTCTGATATGCATGTTTAAAGCAGAACCACAGAGTCACCTGTGGAAGAGTTTCAGTACTGGCATGAACACAGTCCCGAAACATCCGAATAAAGAAGCTCTGGTGTTATATATTCCACCTTCCTGAGCTCACATTTTTTCTATTTTCACTTAAAAGATGCAAAGTAGTTCATATAGCATACATAGTCTTTAGTCAGTTGTTCCTATCTTAATTTTGTAAGATTTTTCTTTTCTTGTTAATTTTTTTATTGTCAAGGAGATGTACAGAGGAGTTAGTTACAGTTACATAAGTAAGGTAATAAGTACATTTCTTGTCAAACTTGTTATCCTTTCCCTCAATTTTATCCTACTTTCCAAACCCAAGTTATACAGATCATTTCCAACATAAATGTAGAATGCACAATTGTATCTTTCTTTTTTTGCCTTTTTAAAAATATTTTATTGTAAAGATACTCTACAGAGGGGTTACAATTACATGAGTAAAGTAGTGAGTACATTTCCTATTGAACATTGTTACCCCCTCCTTTGTTTTTCCCCTACTATACCTTCCCTCCTCACCTCCCCAATTCCTCCTTCCCACACCCCCAGAATGAAGTTGTAAAATTCGTTTTCACCATAGTGTCTTGTACATCTCATTGTTAAATGAGTCAGCCTGTATCCTTGTTTCAGCATTTTGTTATTTCCTTTCCCCTACCCAAATTAGAAATATGTATAAACAAGATGCAGGGTACCAGAATCAAATACAGTGACAACAGAGGTTATACATACAAAAGAAACAAAAAAAAATCACATAGTACATTAGAAACAACAATAGCAAAGTAAAAACCTGTTGTGTCCATATCTTAGGGTTCATTTTGTTTGTCATCATCTTATATGGTCATAGCTTTTGACCTTTTCTGCTTATCTGGTAAGATTATATTAGACACATACTAGTTATTGCAAATAAGGGAAACCATGGGACCTATGTTTCTTTGGGTCTGGCTTATTTCACTTAGTATAATTTTTTCCAAGTCTTCCTATAACAAATGGGGCAATGTCATTCTTTCAGATGGAGGCATAGAATTTATATATATGTGTGTGTGTGTGTGTGTGTGTGTGTGTGTGTGTGTGTGTGTGTGTGTGTGTGTGTGTGTGTGTGTGTGTATAAAACAATATATATCACATTTTCTTGATCCCTTCATCTACTAAGGAACAACTGGGTTGGTTCCATATCCTTACTATGGTGAGTAATGATTTGATAAACATAATTGTGCTGGTACCTTTAGCATGGTCTTGTTTGTGATTGTTTGGATAAATGCCCAAAAGTGGGATTGCTGGGTCATAGGGGAGTTCTATGTGTAGACTTTTGAGGAACTTCCATACTGCTTTCCAGAGTGGTTGAACAAGTTTACACTCCCACCAACAATGAAGTAAGGTTCCCTTATGTCCACATCCCCTCCAGCATCTGTTGTTATTAGAGTTCTTGATTATAGCCATTCTAACTGGGGTGAGATGGAATTTCAATCAATGTTCTTTTGATTTGCATTTCTTTTAGGGCTAGAGAAGTTGAGTATTTCTTCATGTGTCCATTGGCCATCCTTATTTCCTATTCAGAGAAGTTTCTCTTAAGTCTTTAGCCCACTTATTTATTGGGCAGTTGTTTCTTTGAAGATTTGTTGTTGGGGGATTAAATTTTTTGAGTTCCAGGTATATTTTAGATATGAGACCCTTGTTTGTTGTATGGCTAATGCAGATCTTCTCCCAATCCATGGGCTGTCTATTGATCTTGCTAGCTATGTCCTTTGCCATGCAGAAGCTCTGCAGTTTCATGCAATCCTATTTGTCCAACCTTTCTTGGATTTGTTGTTTCTGGGTCTTTTTTTCATGTGATTAAGTTGGTTTTAATTTATAATTATCTTGGAATTTATCCTGTTATTACAGCACCTAATTCTGGGTCTCAAAATACTTTGTTCTTATTTAACACTTAGAAGAAGCTGGCTTAAAGAAAATACTTTGCATTATTAATATAAATTTTGTTTTCTGTTAATTTTATCAAGCGTCTAACTATTCAGGAAACTGAGTCCTAAGTAAATCAGAGTTTATTTAAGTATCCATTTAAATTATTTTAAAGTCAGGCTTCTGTAGCCAATAATTAAAAATGATAGTTAAAAACATTTCTGGGTATTTATTAAGAAAATCCAGCCTCTGCCAAGGAGCCCTAGAGCTTCCTCTATTCCATTCTGTAATGTTTTCAGGTGTCTGCTTTAACTTAGAGGTCTTTGATCCATTCAGAATTGATTCTGGTGCAGGGTGATATAAAAGGATCTAGCTTTAGTTTTCTACAGGTGTTTAACCAATTTTTCCAGCACCATTCACTGAAGAGGCTTTCTTTCTTCCATTCTACTTTAGCTCTCTTATCGAATATTAGGTGGGTTTAGGTTTGTGGGTTCATTTCTGGGTCTACAGTTCTATTCCATTGGTTCTCAGGTTCTCTTGTGCCAGTACCAAGCTGGCTTTGTAGTAGAGTTTGAAATTTGGTATTGATATTTCTCCAGCACTGTTTTTTTCTGCTAAGGATTGGTTTTGCTATTTGGGGTCGTTTATTATTCCATATGAATTTTTGTATGGCTTCTTCCATTTCATTGAAGAATGAGGTTGGGATATTGATAGATATCACATTGAATTTGTAAATACCTTTGGCAGTATTGCTATTTTCACAATGTGAATCCTCCCAATTCAGGATCATGGGAGGCATTTTCCATTTTCATTAACATTTTTTTGGGGGGGTCCGGTCGTGGGGCCTGAACTCTGGGCCTGGGCACTGTTCCTCAGCTCTTCAGCTCAAGGCTAGTACTCTACCACTTGAGCCACAAAGCCACTTCTGGCTTTTTTCTTTTTGCTTATGTGGTGCTGAGGAATCGAACCCAGGGCCTCAGGCATGCAAGGCAAGCGCTCTACCACTGAGCCAGCTTCCCAGCCCATTTTCCATTTTCTTAGTACTGCTTTAATTTCCTTTTCCAGGTTTTTAAAGTTCTCATCATAGAGATCCTTCACTTCTTTAGTTAACTCCTAGGTGGTTGTTTTTTGTTTTGTTTTTTTGTGGGGCTATTACAAAAGGAATTGCTGTTCTGATTTCAGCCATGTTTTCCTTGTTATCAGCATACAGAAAACAGGAAAGAATGCTTCACAAATTTGCATGTCATCCTTGTGTAGAGGCTAAGCTAATCTCTGCATCATTCTCATTTTAGTATATAGGCTACCAAAGTGAGCACCACAATCCTATCTTTCAAGTTTATGTACTATTCCTTTTCCCATGGCCTATATTCAAAATGAGAATTTGAAAATATTGTTACATTATACACATTTTCAGTTATCAAGTTTGCCTGTTTTAAGAATAGCAATATCGATTATTGACCTATTCTGGTGATATTTAAGACAGCATGCCTTTCATGTGATTAAAATATCGAATAGTAATATGAATCAAAACCTTAAATTATTTTTTAAATATTTTTCTTTAAAATTTTTTTTTAAAATTTTATTGTAAAGATGCTATACAGAGGGCTTACAGTTACATGAGTAAGGTAATGTGTATGTTTCTTAAAATTTTCTGTCTTAGTCACTGTTTTTTACTCATGCATGCTTTCTCTCTCTTTCCTCCCTCCCTCTTCTTGTGTTTTCTGTATCTCTGTTTCTCTCTGTCTCTGTTTCTTTCTCCTCCTCCTCCTGCTCCTCCTCCTCTTTCCTCTCCTCCTCCTCTTCCTTGTCCTCCTTCTTCTCTGTCTCTCTCTCTATCTCTCTCTCTCTCTCTCTGTCTCTGCCAAATTACATTTCCATTCTTTTTCTTTTCCTGTACTTGATAAGGGACTAAAATGGCAACCATGAAATATAAATTATTTTTTATAAAACAGATGGTTAGCTAAATATAAAATAATAGATTTGGGGGGGAAGTAATGAGCTAATAGGAAAAAGTTTTTTTTAATAAATGAGAGATAAAGCCCAGGCACTAGTATTTCATATTTATAATACTAGCATTTCAGGAAAACAGAACCAATAGGATCACAGTTCAGAGCCAGCCAAGGCAGACAAATCCTTGAACCTTTTATATTCAATTATTCAGCAAAATCCATGACTAGAGATGTGGCTCAAGTAGTAGAGTGACAGCCATGATCAAACAAGAAAATATAATGGTTTCAACCAATGCATAGCTGGCATATATTCTGGCATATATTATATATTTTCTATTTTGTATTTTGGTAGCAGAATCCCCAGTGCTTGATGAAGGATTAGACATGTACAATGAGCTAAAAATAAAAATAAATAAGGGGGATTGATAGTTTGGGATTGTAGTAATGAGTGAATTTTTAATGGTAGTCACTGAGATGGCCAAGAGTGGCCATGGAAGAAATATAGGCATAATATGTGTTTGCTAGCTGTGTTGGTTCTATCTTTTTTCCTATACTGTCAAGAAAGAATTTAAGTGCAGAGATCTATAGTGTAGTGTAGAAACCAGACTGGCAATAGAATACTTTTGGATGTGGGGATTGGAGAATATCTCAGTAGTAAGCAGTAGAGGGTTTAGACCAGAGCTGGCAAGCTCCAATATTATGATGGAAAACTACAGATGAATTGTAATCCAGTTAAATGGGGTTTATCAAGATCAGAAAATTTTATTTAGTGTTTACTATTTCTCTCTGTTATATCACATTGTAAGATAAGTGTCCTAATGAATAAAGTTGACTGGCTTGAGGGTTGGCTTTCAGAAAATCATCTTTCTTCTTTCATTATTTCTGGACCCATTATAACATGCCAATGGCACTCATGATTTGTTGATCAAACCTAGGCCTTTATTATTCTAGGCAGTGAGCACTTTCTAGAGCAACCATTTACTTTCATTTCCTCACAATTCCTTCCCAAACCCCAAACCCACAGACTACTCTTTAATAAGAAGAATAAAAGAGGTGACATCATATCAATTTTCTCTGAATTATATATTTAATGAAAATGAGATTTATCAAATTCACTATGTAGCTACAGCTTAATCTTCTTTTATTTACTTTCTTTGATCACAATTTTCCCCCAACTTATAAGGAAACATGGGAAATTTCAGTGGGATGGACTCTGTCCCTATATTGCCCAATCATGACGGAACCTATATGCAAGGCAATAGTGCATATTTAACAGGAGAAGAAAAAGTATTTTCTGTATAAATAAAGAAATCATTAGAATACCTTTAATCCTAAATGAAATAAGGATTTGTGGATAGTTATCACTTGAAACAAATTTCAGAGTCAATGTACTTCTCCATAGCATGATTTTTAACATCAGCCTGACTAAATCTACTTTTAATTTTAATTAATAAAATTCAAAAATTTAGTATCTGTGTCTTAGCAAATTTAAAGCTTGTGTTTCTGCATTGTTAGATTATGCTTTGTTAAAGTAAAATAAAGCTATAAATAAAACATGTTCTCTAGAAGACATTATTATGGTTGGAACAAAATTGAATGTTTATGCTGTTCAAGTAGTTTTATAAAAAATGTACTTTCCTCATTTTCATTAATACCTGTATCTAAAACTTTTTTTTTCAAAATCTGAATGCTCTTGGGATGCTCCTCTTTTTGTGATAATTTATAATTTGCTAACACATTGTGAATACTATAGCTTTGCATAGTTTCTTAGCATTTAATCTGTTTGTCTTCAAAAGTTAGCAAAATTTCCATTTAATTTTGTAATTATTTTTCTCATACATTAAAAAGTGTTCTTTGAATAATTTTGGTTTGGAATTTGTAAAGTTAATGTATAATTTACCTTTGTAGTTTCTCTAGAGGAACAAAATATATTGAGATAATTGAATAGCTAAAACAAGACTTCAAGGAGAGTGTTAACACACCTAAAAAGATAGATGCTTCCAAACCACATTAAAATCATCCCCCTGAACATTACTGCTAAAAAAAGATGGGACCAATTATCATTTAGACCAATGCTTTAATTTGAACATAGGAATAGCTGAAATTTGTCTTCTTATTTTTTTTTTTTTTTGTCTCACTTCTAATTAGAAGTCTCAGAACATTAAACTTGAAGTGAGCACTGGGCTGTGGTTCAATGCAATTAACTGAATAATTTGAAGTAAATGAATTGGGGGAGAATAGGGCAGGGGGTCAGAAATTTGTGGTTAAAAATATGAGCCAATTCAGATGCAAATGACTCATGTCTGTAATCCTAACTAATCAGGAGGCTGAGATCTTAATATTGTTCTTCTAAGCCAATCCAGTAGGAAAGCCCATGAGACTCCTCTCTCCAATTAACTACCAAAAAGCCTGAGTTGGAACTGTAGCTAAAAAGCTCAGGGACAGTACTCACGGCCTCACGTCAAGCACCAGGACATGCTCAAAAACAAACTAATGAATAAACAAAAAACATGAGCCCTAAGGGATACTAAAAAAAGTAACCTCCACATTTTCTACAAGATTCAGTATTTCTAGACACTTCTCTAACAACATCCAAATGTTCTTCCCATGATGGTCTTCACAATTCCAAAATGATAAGGGCAATAATTGAAGATATTGTTGAGTTTCCAGTACCACTCTGAGAGGTAAGAGGATTAAAGCAAGTGTGTGAGACCATGAAAGAAGAGTCTGAATTGTACACCTGAAGAAAAGATTATAGAAGAGAATGCTTGACAAGAAAGTCATCTTGAAAAGTAATATCTGCCATAGGCTCTTTCTTTTGCATACTCCTGCCAACATAATTTTTATTTAGAAAAAAACTGGGGTCAGATTTGAAAAAGAATTTATAGTAAAAAGAAAGTATATTTAATTCTTCTTGACATTGTAACACAGGGTAGCATTCTACCCAGTTTTAAGCCACAAAGAATTTGGGCTAATTCATTAATTTTATGAATCAGAATTCCAACATCTATGAATAAACACCAGAAGAATAACAGCAGTTGAGAGGAAAATGGGATCAGTGTGCTACTGATTGAATCCTTACTCTTGCTTCTTTTTTTTTTTTTTTTTATTGTGAAAATACTGTACAGAGGAGTTACAATTACATGGGCAAGATAGTGAGTACATTTCTTATCAAGCATTGTAGCCTCCTCCTTTGTTTCCCCTTCCCATCCCTTCCCATCATCCTCCTCCCTGTCCCCCCCCCCACCGAATCCTCCTCCCTCCCTGCCCCCCTCCCACCAAAGTTGTAAAGTTCGTTTTTCGACATAACAACTTGTACATCTCACTGTTGCAATGGGTCCACCTGTATCCCTATTTAAACGCTTTGTTTTTTCCCTTCCCCTCCACAAATTATACCAACATCAAATATAGTGAAAGCAGGGGTTATACTGTGGGGGAAGGACATACAAAGCAACAAAGAAATCATCTTATAAATGTGTTAGAAACAATCGCATGAAAGAAAAAAAAATTTGAATACAGATTTTAGGGTTCATTTCCCTAACATCAACTTATCTGACCTTTTCTGCTTGACTCAGACATATACTAGTTTTTGCAATTAAGGGAAGCCATGGGGCCTATGTTTCTTTGGGCCTGGCTTACTTCAGTTAATACAATTTTTTTTCCAAGTCTTTCCATTTCCTAACAAATGGGGCAATGTCATTCTTTCTGATAGAGGCATAGAATTCCATTGTGTATATATACCACATTTTCTTGATCCATTCATCTACTAAGGAACAACTGGGTTGGTTCCATATCTTAGCTATGGTAAATAATGCTGCAATAAACATACTCGTGCTGGTAGCTTTAGTGTGGTCTTGTTTGTGATCATTTGGGTATGCTTCTTATATTTTTGTTCCTGTTTTTAAACATTCTGACATTCAGGAGAAGTGATTGTTTATATGACTTGAATGGTCTTTTCTTAAAATTTTGTAGCTTGTGGGAACTATATTCTATGGAGCCAGTAATACCTAAAAAAATTTTTAAAACACCACTGACTAAGAAACATTTAAGAAAATCACAAGAATGGCAAACAATTTTTCCAAATCATAGAGCTTCTTCTATGATTTTCAATATCTGTGTTATTTTTACAAATATGTTCTTATTGAGATTCATACCTGCACTATTGTTTGCTCAGAGCCTTAGAACATTACAATAAAATATGGCAACTTAAAATCACTCTCAATGTGGAGATTCATTTCAATTAAGAAAAGATAAATTTGCTCTAGTTTTCGTTTGTCTTAGTATATGATGTAATAAATGTACATGAATCTAATATTATATTAAGAGGAATTATGTTAAGGATAGAAAAAAGATTTGATACTCTAAACAGAATTTATTGTGAAAATAAACATTATTTCCTACAAGTTTTTTTGCTTAAACGTTGTTTTTATCTTTAAAAAGGAACCACTACAAATATTAAAAACAATAATGAACATAAAATAACCATCACATGGCTTGTCAGTAAATAAGTCTTCAGCAGTTCTATATATCTTTTCCCTTGACATCCTGTTTTAAATATTTCTTTTGCAAGAAATAGAAATATTCCAAATCTACTGTTTTTCTACTTCATATAAACTTTTAGCTATCACTCTATACATTGTGAAATATATTGAGTTTTAAATCAATATTGATCAAAGAAATAGGAGACGCCCTTTGGCCAAAACTTAGACACAACTGTAATTTTTCTGAAATGTGTTTTTCTCTCCTCTAGAATATTTCAGTTTGACAAAGACAGATGAGTATCAGTCTCACATTGTTTTTGTTTTTTTTTTTTGTTGGTCATGGGGCTTGAACTCTGGGCTTGGGCGCTGTCCTTCAGCTCTTCAGCTCAAGGCGAGCGTTGTACTGCTTGAGCCACAGCAGCACTTCCAGTTCTCTAGTGGTTTGTTAGAGATAAGAGTCTCACAGACTTTCCTGCCTGGGCTGGCTTTGAACCATGATCCTCAGATCTCAACCACCTGAGTAGCTAGGATTACAGGTGTGTGTGTTGTGTGTGTGTGTGTGTGTTGGTCCTGGGCTTGGTCCTGTGTACTGTCCCTAAGCATTTTTACTCCAGGCCAGTGCTCTACCATTTGATCCTCAGTTACACCTCTGGTGTTTTTATGCTTAGAATCCATCTAAACTTATGGACTTTCCTGCCCAAGATGGCTTTGAACCATTATTCTCATATCTTAGCCCTCTAACTAGCTAGGATTACAGGTGTGAGCCATCATCACCTGGATGTTTTCAATTTTTATGCAGTCAAATACATATGAATGTATAGTATTTCCAAATGTATTTTAAGTCAGGTAATGACTTTTTCCTTAGATGGCATTCAATACTTTTGTCACTTGTTTCACATATTTAGTAATAGCTAATTGCAATTTTTAATTATCTTTATTATTGAACATGTATTATATTGAATTGATGTCATATTATTAAATGTATTTAATCTTTTGTTTTATTTCAAGTTTTTCCGGATTGCTTGCTTGGACTATGCTTCTTAATTTGTCCTGATATGGAAGTTTACTGCTGCTTCAAATATGCAGCAATATGAATAAATATAACTTTTGTAAATCAGAAAAGTTACATTCATCCATTTCAAAATCAGTAACTCCTATGGTGACATATGGAAACAAACACAAAAAGAATCCCAAGAAATCAGTCACCAGTGGTTCATGCCTGAAATCCTACCTACTCAGGAATTTGAAAACGGAGGATCATGGTTCAAAGCCAGCCTGGATAGAAAAGTCCATGAGGTTCTTATCCCCAATTAACCACAAAAAAAAGCTAGAAGTAGACATGTGGCTCAAGTAGTAAAGTACTTTAGAGACAGTACATATGCCCTGAGTTCAAGCCCCAAGGTAGACACAAACAAACAAAAAGATCCTTAGTGATACTGCCAGAGAAAACACAAAACTTTTACAAAAAAAAAACCCTTAGTTAAAATGGACTCACAATTAAAAAAGTATATGCCTTGAGAATACAGGAAAACTTTATATGGAAGAACCAGAAACTAAAAATTCTACATTTCATAAAAGAATAGAAAATCTTGACTGACTAACTTTAAAATCTTAGTAAAATATTAGGTGGGGCACTTTAGTTTTAAATTGACCAGATGACTGGATCTCCAATATTTTATCCCATAAGAAAACCTATATTTCAGGTATAATATTCATAAGATTTCAAAATTTCTTTCAAAATATACAATATAGTTGAAGAAGCAAAGTTTTAATATCCAATATTGTGTCTCAAATACTATATTTAAAAGTTTGGGAATAACAGAAATATAATGCAGTGAAATTTTTTCTTGTAAGAGGATAATATGAAAGCTGTTCAATAATAAGCTATTTGTATAAGGCCTCATACAAATTCAATAAGTGCTAGATTTCCTTAAAGACAACATCAGTTCTTTAGATAAATGAAGTACGCGTTTTGACCAGAGGTTACTGGCACAAATCAATACTCCACAATATGCATTCAGCTCATATTGTATTTCAGTAACAGATGCTTAAGATTCAGCACACAGCTTTGCCATAAATCATAAACAGAAATTACATTAAAAGAAAGTTCTATGATTTGAACTCGGCAGTAGATGGAAATGTACAACTTGATAAATACATTTAGACATATACCGCCAAAATAGAGATGATTTATGTCCTTACTATTCCATTTTTTTAATTTCCTATGTCTAACTTAAGTTAGATACTTCTCAGCTCTCCATTTCTCAAGAGAGACAACCTTTTAACTATACAAGTTGTGCACTCTGGGAAGCAATCCATACACGTGACCCTTGTGAAACATATAAAACAAAATCCAGAGTAGTCAGAATCTGACTAAGGTATCCCTATAGGAATTTGGGGGTGAAAAAGAAGCCATTGTTGTTGTGGGGTGGAGTAACTTTGAAATGGGGAGGTGTAAGAATTAAACATCAGGAAAGTCATCTTCACACAATAGTGATTCTGGCTAAATGAAGTTGAATTTTCATTTTATATTATTTAGACATGCTCTCCAGGCTTGAAGAAAGATAACATCCTATTGAGTATTAAAACTATGGGTAGCACAGACTCTCTGATGTGATTTCCTATGTTTGCACATGTATGTGAACTTACATACAAGAACCTCAGCAGAACTCAAAAGCCACAGTCCTATGTTTGCACATGTATGTGAACTTACATACAAGAACCTCAGCAGAACTCAAAAGCCACAGTTTCGCTGTGAGCAGAAGCTGTTGTGATAAACTGACTGAGCGATGTTCAGTGACCTAAATTGGAGCTTAGAAGTGAGTGCGTGCAAGCATTCATGAAGTGAAAAGTAGGCCAAATACATATGTTTACTTTTATTGCAGCACAGCTGCAAAAACCTCTTTGTGCATGTGTATGTGTGAGTGTGTGTGACTATAAAAATAAATATGCCATTAACCTGAAAAACAAATGAACCATAGATGAGTTTCCATCAAAATGGACATGAAATGGATTAAATATTAAACTCCAGACTGGGACATACTTATGTTGCTTTTCAATTTCTAGTAATACATTAGGATGTACAATAAATTCCCTGAGGATACATGGTATTGCCTGTCCTTTTCATGATAATCAAGGCAGGGAACAAGAACAAAGACTTTTGTCTGTCAGAACTGTGCTTTCTAACATTATCATCCAAATAGAAAATAAAGTCTAGGTTGGAAATCTGTATTAGTTTCTTAAGAATTCTATGAGTTTGTATAGAAATAATGTCTATGAATACCATATTTAGTATCCAGCACTCTCATACAAAACCAGCCACATTGCTCTTTTATTTCTCTCAAAGAAGGCCGAACATAGGACAATGCCAATTGGTACAGAGACATTGCTGCAATCATTTAACCCCAAATGGAAATGGCCTTTGGGTACCCTTTCAAAAATGAGAGCTAAATTGTCACTTGTGGCCAAGTTGGAAGGGGGTATTTATTATCTGACGTCTATAAAGAAGAGGCTTAAACAGGTAGCATTCATTACCCTCCAGAGGTAGAGAGGAGAGTATCTGTGTGCCACACTAACAGGTTTTCTAACTAATTTAAAATTCATCCAGTAATTCATGATAATTTCAACACTATGGACAAAGGGACCCCAGGGAAATTAAATGTGAGTATTTTTTGAAAAGGTCTTATGTTCAAAGAAATTGAATACCAAATTTACAATGAGCCAATGACTTTACTGGATCACTTGAAGCCATTTCAGATACCCAGACGTGTTTGTCACTGTGTCTGAAATTTCTCTGGAGATGGCTAACCCTTACTTCCCATTGTCAGTGTCCATGCTTGGTCTTTGTGCACACTTTGGTTAAATTTTACTTTTCTATCACAATGGTTATTTCTATCTGCTCTTTCCTGTGTCATTTTTGTTTCTCATTTCCTTCAGCTGCTTTCCCAGTCTTAGGCCACTCTGGTAAAGGCCATTATGTTGACATAATCACTGTAAATTACAATATTTCCTTCCATCCCAAATACCTTCATCCACACAACTCTTCACCCTCTTTAATTTAAGACATCCTCTTAAAGACCATATAGACTTCTCAGTTGTTTGTCATCATTCAAAACAGAAGCTGAGTTTTGCCAAATAGCCTCAGAATTTTCAGATGATATTCTAATAAATAAGTAGTCTTCAATATGCTAATATGGTAACACTTTGAAACCACTTTGTGGACTCTGTAACTTCTGAATACTATGCCTTAAAATAGAGAAACAATGCCATTAAAGACATTTCTAAAGGAAAAGTCAGTTGAAGGATATAGCTTTGACTGTGGGACTTAGCAATGAACCTTAAGTTATACCAAATTCATCAAATACTCTATCTCAGTGTACAGTTATTAATTCCACATAGCCATTTGTAACAAGACAGGTCATTGTGAGCAAACAACTTATAAAATACTTAGAATCATCTCATTTTAATGTTTCCCCATTTAATATATTACTAATAAAAATAAAAGGTTTTTCACAAATACAATTAAATGCAATGCTATCATAATGGATTATGTTGTCAGATTTTAGTTATTAGAGGGCTATTTAGTACTATTTGAAATAATAAACACAACTAGAAATTATCCCAGATGTAGACTCTTATAAAATGAATTTTGGTTTCAAACTTCTTTCTGTCGTAACATTATGACTTTGGTTTGTATACTAGATTTTTTCTGGCTTTTTTAATCTTTTGATAGTTCTAGGGTTTAAACCCAGAATTTCATGCTTGCTCAACTGATTTAATAGGCTGTGTTCTAACACTAATCTTTCTGGTGGCCCTGCTTTTTGCTGGCTAGTTGGATATGAAGTCTAGAGAACTTTTCTCTTTGGGCTGGTTTTGAACTAGGATGGTGTAAATCTTGCCTCCTGAATGGCTAAGATTACTGGTGTGAGCCACAGACACGCAGCTGATTTCGTCATCTGTTAAATGGAAGAGGGTAATATCCATTTCTGAGGAATTAGATTACATTTTAAATAAAGTAAGCACATTGGTTGGGCATATGACAATCATTTAACAAAAAAATTCCTCTATTTACTGTTTGGCCATTAAAAATACTATTGTAACCCCTAATAATAATGTGATTTTTCAACAGCAGAGACAAACATATTTATTTAAAAACAGAAAGAGAACTTTCAAGGAAAGAGTATAATATTCCTTGTGAGAAGTCCCTTTTATCTCTGAAATGTATAGTGCAGAATACTATTGAGAATTCACCTCCTATTATTTAAAACAAGTTTGATTGGATTCAACTGTCTCCCCCCACATCCTCTCAGAGGACAATTGAAACTCTTCAATTATCTTTTCACTTACATCTAAAAAGGTATTTTTGACTGCCTGAAAGGACATAATTCTTTTTCAGTAAAGTTTTGAATTCTATCTGATGAAGTCATTACACTTTGTGAAGCAGCCCTGTGTCACAGAAACAATAGTTTAAATTAACCTCTCATTGGCTTCAGTTAGGTTCTTTCTTTTCCTTCATAAAAGTTAATTTAATGCTTTTGAAAGAAGCAAAGACTGGCAGGGATGAAGAATCAAAGTCTTGACGTCACAAAATAGGTATAGACTGACTAGCATCTGTGACAATATTCTTAAAATTGTTGGCTTTAGAATCTCAAATACATTTCAGGATGGACTGACTTCAGTGAATCTTTCTGGTACATTCAGTACTGGGTAATTAGGGCCTCCCAAGATGGTACATTTTTACCTTTTAATTAAGATAAAAGGAAAAAAAAATCATGATAATCAATTCTTGGATATATTGTGTGACAAACATTGGAATCACTGTTAAATTAGGAGGAAAATGTTTTCCCGGGACACATACTCTCAAAAGTTTCAAAATGTAGGATTTCTTCCTTAAACCATTCATTTCATTCAAGGATCACTTATTAGGGGGCTATCATTTGTCAACCCATCTCCCGTTGAAGTATGGGGAGTAAGACAGGATTGATACTTCTAATCATGGAGTTTAATGGGAAGGGAGAAAAGTATGGGAAAACAATACCACAGGAGAATTTATAAGCTCACTTCAAATCTGGCATCATGCAAAATCTGACCTGTATGGTTATACAGGATCCTGCTTTTAGTAGGGTTCTTAATTTGCCTTAATAAATCATGGTTCCCTTCATGAAATTCTCAATCATATCTTAGCAAAGTACATTTTCAACTTGCACTATCATATGCAAACTATGCACCATTCATGTTCTGATAACAGTGAGAACTATGAAGGACTCAAAATAATGAGATAGACAGGCATAATGAATCACCAAGTTACTTTAGATGGCTTAAAAGAACTTAAAATTGAGCATGGTGGTATACCAGTAAAAAGCTGAGGCAGAAGGATCAAGGCTAACATAGGCTAGACTCCACCTTAAGAAATCAAAATAAATAGATGAATAAATAAGGCTTTCTTGGTGAAGTTATTTATATCTTGATGGAGTAGTTGAAGAGGCAAAAAGCATATTTATTAAATGAGTTGATTTCTCTCTCCATTTCTTGAAAGTCAGCTGAGAGCTTACTTAACAAAAATAAGATATTTATTTAGTACCAACTCTGTAAAAATCTATATGACTATGCTTTAAGGATTAGTAGAACCTAATACTTATCCTATTACATCTGAAGTGAAAAAAATCAATATAGGTAGTTTTTTTCAATGCGTTCTTTAGGAAAGACACTCAAAGTGCCTTTGATTCTAGAAGAGGAAGAAAGGGAAGGTCTCACAAACATTTGAAAAAAGTAAAAGAATCCTTTCAAGGTGGGAACATTTGCACTCTTGTTATTGTTGCTAGATCTAATACTTTTCTATGTTCTATTGATTCTGTCTTTCAAATACATCTTGACTGAACTCTGCTTTCAAACTTCTTTCAGCCTCTATCTTCTCATTTCTAGGACACTGTGTCAATATCTCATGTGGACTTTTTGTCTCCAAATAGGACTGTTCTCCAGATTAGCTCTCCTGTCTGAGATCCAGAGGACTTGTTCTAAAATGAAGACTGCACCCCCTCACTGTTGGGTTTGGAATCTTCCAGTGTCTTGCTGGGAGCAGATGTCTTTATCCTTGAGTCAGATAGAAGAGGATTTAAATCCAATATTTCTTAATAGCTGTGCTATTCAATGAGTCTGGTAGCCTGTTTCATCCTTACTTCTTTACTTTTAGGAAAGTTTTGATGATTAACTCAAATAACCTACACAAATAAAATACTTAAAGTGATAATACTACCTGATTAACATTGAGAACAAACAGTCGCTGTAGGATAAAGCCAAATTTCTTTGTGCAGTTTTATGGCTAAATCATTAGCTTCTTTTTACTTCCCTAACCTCACTGCTTGCACTACTTTATATTTCCACACTTGTCCCCTTTTCATTGGGAATCTATATGCTGTGCCTTCTCCCTGGAATTCTTTTTTTTTTGGTCTGTCATGGGTCTTGAACTCTGGGCTTGGGCGCTGTCCCTCAGCGCTTCAGCTCAAGGCGAAAGCTCTACCGCTTGAGCCACAGCACCACTCCTGGTTTTCTAGTGGTTTATTGGAGATAAGAGTCGCACCGACTGTCCTTCCCCAAGCTGGCTTTGAACCGATCCTCAGATCTCAGCCTCCTGAGTAGCTAGGATTACAGGCATGAGCCACTGGCGCCTGCCTCCCTGGAATTCTTATTCATCTAATTCATTCATTTCATTATTATTCCATTGGATACAGACTCAGATACTGGTTAGTCCAATGGCTTTGCCAAAGTCTCACCTGAATAGGAGAATAAAGCCATAAATGTGCATATTTGGGTTCAAATCTTGTCATCTTTTGTCATACCTGTTGTGCCATAAGTTTTATATGCTCTCTAGGAAAAGATTAAATGTTGGTATGCTTTTACCCTGACACAATCACAGGGCTCTCAAAGATACACATTTATTGCTTTGTCCCATTAACGTTTCTGTCTCTTCCATTTTGGGGGGAATTAATTTGAGTTTCTACTAACAGCTTATGCCTGTCAAGTAAAATCAATAAGCAAAACAAATCAATGACAAATAAACCTGTATATGTACTTTCTAAAAATAATCCTTGATTTTGAAATAGCAAGGCCATTACCTTGGAAGGAACCTGAGGAAACCATGTTTAAATTTTACTGCAACTATAAAATGGATGTTTACAGAAACAGATATTATGTGACTTTGATAGTATTTGGAAAAAGCTGTCATAGATAAAAATTTAAATGGAACGTTAATCTTCTTGGCAAAATTGGAGTTTTAATCTTATAGTTTAGGCTAAAATATATTCAGATTGATATAGATTCATCCTACAAACATCAATAATTTTTTATTATGTAAAAATCAATCCCCATACTACATGCAAACAGCATATTCAAGTAAAAGGCTCAGAAATTTGTGTTCTACCAAAACCATATTTATTTTGTTTGGATCTCTATAACTTGGAACATCTTCATGCTCTCCTTGTTTAAGGATGACATAATTTAGCTTTGGTGACTCAAATCATAGAAATTTCCAGTTCATATTTTCTAATTAGCCACCACACTGATGGGTACTTATATACTATATAAAGGGAAATGAAAAAAAAAGAATGTTAAGGGAGAGTTGGGTTTAAATATACTACCACATTTAATTAAAAGTATATGAGATAATTTCAAAGTGATAAATATTTACATTGCTATGTAGTATGTTACATTATTTTGAAAAATGACTGAGTGTACAGGTCACTTAATCTCTTCACCTTCACTAGTTCATAAAAAGTCAGTCTTGCCCCTGTCTAAAACTTGTGCCAGGTTAAATGAAAAGTACCATATAAAAAGAACCCAGAATATAAATATATAAATATTCTGTGAGAATATTTCATATTAGAAAAGGGGTTTAAAAATGCTTAAATAAGAATACAGATTGACCCACTGTAACAATGAGATGCACAAGACATTATGTTGAAAACAAACTTTACAATTTTGGGATAGGGAAGGGAGGAGTTGGGGAGGTGAGGAGGGAAGGGATGGAAGGGGCAAAACAAAGGAGGAGGTAAAAATGCTTGATAGGAAACGTACTCATTACCCTACTCATGTAACTGTAACCCCTCTGAACAGTATTTTTACACTGAATATAAATATATATATATTCAGTGTAAAAATACTAAATATATATAGAGAGAGAGAAAAGAAAAGGGGTTTAAACCCTTCAACTCACTTTTCAACTGGTTAAAAATAATCAACTTAATTCCTCTCTCTGATTGTCTCTGATTTTTTTGGGGGGGGAGCCCTCTGGAATGTTTGTTTTTCCTTCTTTTACATCAAATTTCCCTGAAATTTCATTTCATCCAAGAAATATTTCTCAACTTATCATTCATATGTATCTAAAAATTCCTTCTCATTTAAAATTTCTTGTTATATCTGTTTAAGAGAATAATGCTTTCAAGTTCAATCCATGTTGCCCTAGTTTTGCTATATGGATCTAATTCATATGCCCTTCAACACAGACCTATTTGTCATACTGTCCCCCAATAGCTGGTATAGTATAGAGCAGAATGGATATGATCAATAATAAATTTCTGAATTGAATCATTCTATTGGGAAAGCTAATTTCCAATTTAGCCCTCCTGACTCAAAAGGTATAATTTGTTCTACTAAAAACGAATCTTGCCCAGCTATTTGCCTTGTGTAGATTAATACCAAAGAAAGCTGGTACACCTTGACCAGTTGTATAATGGTTCAAGCTTTTCTCATACATTAAACCAATATCTTTCACAGCACTTAGTTGAAGATCTGTGTTCAATAAACCACCTTCATTAATGTGGACACTGGTATTCAATTAGCCTAGGTTATTATTCACCATTTCTAGTTGTATAACAAGCAATTTTAGAATGCTACATATTTTGTGTGTCAGTTTCCTTATCTCCTAAATGGTGTTGTTGCAACCAATTTCAACAGGATGTCATGGGTTTGCTGCAAATAATACTGGCTTTAAGTGTTATAGTATCCATACTATAAGTTAGTTAAGGTACTCACTTAAGTATATAAAGGTGGATTTGCTCGTGATGACTGATAGCAAATACAAGTCTCTGATTTGATTAACAGGAATCACACTGGTGCAGGGGTAGAGTTGAAAAAAAAATTCTATACAGAACTCCCACAGGATATAAGATAGAAGAAAAGTCACTTGATTAGGAATTTTGTTTGAGAAGTAAGATTGTTTAACAAGAAATCATGTGGTAAAGAATAAAAGTACTTTCCAGAAAGAAATAGTAATAGGGCTCAGACTGTCAGAATATTTTGTAAAAAATTCCCATCAGAACTTGTAAAGATACTATAAAGAATCATGTTGCAGGGCTGGGAAGGTGGCTCAGTGGTAGAGTGCTTGCCTTGCATGCATGAGGCCCTGGGTTCCATTCCTCAGCACTACATAAGCAGAAAAAAAAAGCTGGAAGTGGCGCTGTGGTTCAAGTCGTAGAGTGCTAGCCTTGAGCTGAAGAGCTGAGGGACAGCACCCAGGCCCAGAGTTCAGGCCTACAACTGGGCCAAAAAAAAAAAAAAGAATCATGTTGTATATTTAGATCAGGACAATATTACCAATTCTTTAGTTAGGTTGTCTTTCTTGCACACACATACAAACTCATAATGCTATGTCCATGTAAACACATTCAGAAATGAATGCACAGATATACTTGCATGTGCTTGGAGTCATGTTGGTGGAATACTTGGCCTGTTGAGCTGTCTGCAGGTGGGAGGCTGCTTGCCAGACCAGAATATCACCCTTGGTTGGTCAGTCCTGTCCTTCACCACTGTGCCTTAGCATTACCCTTAGATGGAGTCTCTAGACAGAGGGCAAAGCTGACCCTAGGCCTTACTCAGGCCTTTGGGCCTGACTCAGGACCCTCACCCTCCTCTCCATCCTCATGCTCTTCTTTCACCAGCTCCCTTCGAGCTCCTTAATGTGAACCCCATTTAGTCATGCAAAAAGAATATTGTTTTTATCATTATAAAATAAAATAAAATGTTGGTTTCCAGTAGTATCAGCTGTTTCTAATATAAACAAATACATGTAGCAAACTTTAATATGAGGCATATGTCTTCATTGCTGAAAATAGAAAAGTATTTTTAAATTAAATTTAATTTTATTGTAAAGTTAATGTACGAAGGGGTTACAGTTACATAAGTAAGGTAATGAGTACATTTCTTGTGGAACAGTGTTACCCTCTCTTTTTCTCTCACTTTCCCTCTACCCCAGATCCCCTCCCACAAAGTTCATTTTATAGTGTCTCCTGAGTATTGCTGTTGTAGTGGTTCACCTTTTGTCCTTTGTCTCACCACTCTGTGATTTCCCCTTCCCTGTCCCAAATCAGATAAAGATATATACAAGACACAGCGTATCAAAACAAAAAACAGTAAAAACAGCAGATAAAGCAAAGGGAAACAATGAAAGAAAAAAGAAATAACTTCACACAGTACATTAAAAAAAAAACAACCTCTTCTTTCCATATCTTGTAGTTCCTGCAGTACATTCTCTCCAAGTATTTTTTTTTTAATTTTATTTTATTTTATTTGAGAACATACTGTACAGAGGGGTTACAATTACATGGGCAGGATAATGCATACATTTCTTACCAAGCATTGCAGCCTCCTCCTTTGTTTACCCATCACCTCCCTTCCCAGCCTCCCCTCCCCTCCACCCAATCATACCCACCCCCTCCGACATTGTAAAGCTGGTTTTGACATGACATTTTGTACTTCTCATTGTTGCAACAGGCCCACCTGAATCCTTAAACGACTTGTTTGTCCCCATCTCCTCCACATGTTATACTGACATCAAATATAGTGAAAGCAGGGGTTACACTGTGGGGGAGGGACATACAAAGCAACCAAGAAATAATCTTATAAATGCGTTAGAAACACTTGCATGAAAGAAACAAAAACATTAAAATACATATTTGAGGGTTCGTTTTCCTAACATCACATTCTCTGACTTTTTCCACTTGACTCATACCTATACTAGATATTGCAAATAAGGGAAACCATGGGACCTATGTTTCTTTGGGCCTGGCTTACTTCACTTAATATAATTTTTTCCAAGCCTTTCCATTTCCTAACAAATGGGGCAATGTCATTCTTTCTGATGGAGGCATAGCATTCCATTGTGTATATATACCACATTTTCTTGATCCATTCCTCTATTGAGGGGCATCTGGGTTGGTTCCATATCTTAGCTATGGTAAATAATGCTGCAATAAACATAGTTGTGCTGGTAGCTTTAGTGTGGTCTTTTTTGTAAACATTAGGGTAAATGCCCAAAAGTGGGATTGCTGGGTCATAGGGGAGTTTTATGTGAAGTCTTTTGAGGAACCTCCATACTGCTTTCCAAAGTGGTTGAACAAGTTTACATTCCCACCAACAATGAAGTAAGGTTCCTTTCTGTCCACATCCCCTCCAGCATCTGTTGTTGTTAGAGTTCTTGATTTTTGCTGTTCTAACTGGAGTGAGGTGATATCTCAATGTTGTTTTGATTTGCATTTCTTTTATGGCTAGGGATGTTGAACATTTCTTCATGTGTCTATTGGCCATCCTTCTTTCTTCTTCAGAGAAGCTTCTCTTTAAGTCTTTCGCCCACTTACTTATTGGGCAGTTGTTTCTTTGAGGATTTGTTGTTGGGTGGTTTAATTTTTTGAGTTCCAAGTATATTTTAGATATGAGACTCTTGTCCATTGTATGGCTAGTAAAGATCTTCTCCCAGTCCGTGGGCTTTCTATTGATCTTGCTAGCTATGCCATTTGCCCTGCAGAAGCTCTGCAACCTTATACAATCCCATTTGTCCAACCTTTCTTTGATTTGTTGTGTTTCCGGGTCTCTATTCAGAAAATTTTGGCCTGAGCCAAGGAGACCCAGGGTTTCTCCTATTCCATCCTGTAATGTTTTCAGAGTGTCTGCTTTGAGTTCAAGGTCTTTGATCCATTTGGAGTTGATTCTGGTGCAGGGTGATATAGAAGGATCTAGCTTTAGTTTTCTACATGTAGTTAACCAGTTTTGCCAGCACCATTTACTGAAGATGCTGTCTGTCTTCCATTCTATTGTTTTAGCTCCCTTATGGAAGATTAGATGGCTATAGGTCTGTAGGTTCATTTCTGGGTTTTCAATTCTATTCCATTGGTCCTGAGGTCTGTTCTTATGCCAATACCAAGCTGTTTTGATTACTATGGCTTTATAGTAGAGTTTGAAATTTGGTATTGATATTCCTCCAGCCGTATTCTTTCCGTTGAGGAGCGTTTTTGCTATTCGGGGTCTTTTATTGTTCCATATGAATTTTTGGATTGCCTCTTCTATTTCCTTGAAGAATGAGGTTGGTCTCCAAGTATGTTTAAAATCAATCTCTCCTATTTGTATTACCTTTTGGCAATGGTTTTAAGTTATTCCTCAATGTCACTACTATTATATTTTAACATTCCTACCCTGTAATTGGACAATTTACCTCAAAAGTCTTACAAGTGTGAATGACTTTGGGACCAATAATTTTACTAAGAAATGCATGAGAATAATACTACTAAGAAATAATTTTACTAAGAAATGATGTAAATATGTACCTATACTGGTACTCAATGAATGATTGATTGCATTACTGAAAATTGTAAAGGACTAACTGTTCACAAATGGGAGACTAAGCAAATATTCAACTTTGCTTGACTGGGATGATTCACAAGATAGCCACTGAAATAATGACACAGATTAATGCATACAATGTGGAAACAGTCTCATGATAAAGTAAGTCAAAGGAAGAATAATATAACAAACACTAGAGATCTAATTTGTGTATTTTCATAATTGTATATGTAAAATATTCTTCTACATATGTACATAATTTAGGAAATATTTATTCAAATTTTATGGCAGTATTCTTCTTAATGGTGTAAATTTTATGGTATCTCTATACCAGTCCATCTCTTTAGAAGACTTCTATTTATTGATACTTGATATTAGGGAAAAAGGACAGTTCAAAGAATTTACTTTGTGTATTGGTAAATATTTAATTAGTGGTGCACATACAGTTCTTAAAGCTGGTTCCATACTTAACTTCCATAGCCTGACATGTGGCCTGCTTTCAGAACATATTTTCATTAAAAAAGCCAACA
This sequence comes from Dipodomys spectabilis, assembly GCF_019054845.1. Taxonomy (NCBI): domain Eukaryota; kingdom Metazoa; phylum Chordata; class Mammalia; order Rodentia; family Heteromyidae; genus Dipodomys; species Dipodomys spectabilis. The sequence continues at coordinate 21,642,890 of NW_024870775.1, forward strand.
TTCCTACATGGTAGATAAGGTTTATTACTCTACAATGTACTCAGTATTCCAAAGGATCTAATTATGACTAGGTGAAAATACCAATCACAAAACATCAAATCTATAATCCTAAGCTATTTCACTTCCCTCCTTTTAGGAATAAAGAGAAAGCCTCTAAGACTGGATAAGCCATAAAATATTTCTGGACATGAGTTGTTAAAACTTGAATTACTTGAAATGTCATTGTGTGCCTTACCTGTGGAACTACCAATTTCAAATGCCACAAAAATGTTTTCTCATTCTTTGTTCTGGGCAAAAGATAATCTGAGCTCAGAAATACACCCCACGCCTCTAGCTCAGAAATGCACCACTTGGGATTTAATGTTCTTTTTCATACAAGTGTTGTCACATCATTTTATCCTGAACATTGAACTGGCCAAAGGTGAAAATGATGTTAACCAAAAGAAAAAAAAATCATTTGTGAAATACAGTCAGCTATGCTCTTATTTAAAAATGTATTGTACTTAAAAAGATTTCATCTGACCACGCAAGAGCTCTGCCATATACTACCTTGTGACAGAGAGGCACTTGGGAATTATTTCTTTTTCTTTCATATGGTAGAATGAGGCCCCAGGGAATATGCTGATAGGAAATAATAGTCTGAAACGTATCTATAGGAAGAATAAACTCCAAGAAAATTGCACAAGATTGTCAACATCTAAGCCCAATAAAAACAAGAGAAGAAAGGACAATGACAATGATAGCTTCGGACACTTAAGAACAACACTGAATATGCATATTTGAAGAGGTATCTGTAAACAGTCCTTGAGCATGAGTTATATAATTAGCCCAATGCACTTTATGCACTGATTTTACCCCCTCCCCCACTATTCACAGAATTATGAGATAAATACAACCATTACCTTCCTTTTACAGAACTGGAAGCTGAGGTACAAGGTAGTTAAGAGACTATTCCACAGCTAGGTTTTCAGAGAAGCATGATTACAGATTCTTGGCTCATACACTTTTTGTGCAAAAAGAGGCTACAGAAACAATCAAAACAAGAGTGAAATAATTTCCATTTCTTGTAAAAGACCAAATCTCTTCACTTGCTTAGAACTAGTAGAAAATCTACATAAAACTATACACAAGGGTGTATTTATTTAAGCCTCTGAAAAGCTTTGACTTTGCTAGGACTTTTAGGCTGAGTTCTTGGAGAAAAACATATCACATGATCAGTGAGACACTCACAATGAACCACTCACTTTCCCTGCAGACCATTTAATGTTATATGTAAGCAACCACCACAAAGACACTGTAATGTCAGATAGATGCCACAATCTGAAAAGGCTGCCAGGCTTTCTACACCGTCAATGAGACAATAATTATACTCTATTTAAAAATTTAAAATAATTTAAAAATTTAAAAAATGATATTCAGAAGTGCAATAGAGGAGCTATCCCATAATTTATAGGGATAGTATTATTCCTGAGACATTGGTAAGTCTAAAACATTACAAGGCAAGAGCAAAAGTTGCCAGACCCCACATCAGCATCTGAATAGCTAAAGAGATCTACTAGTGAATTAACATGACTTAAATAATAACTGTATTTAAAGAATCCAATTATTCCTAAATTTTTTTGGAACAAAAGGAGGACCTAACAAGCATGCCACCCTTTGTTAGGTTCCTTTTGGAGTACAGCCCAATACAAGGGAAAAGTCAGAGGTAAGCTGAGACCTAGGAAGTCTGAAGAAGTCTGAATCCCACCCTCTAGTGAAGACTTTCTTTGGAGTTAGATATAGAGAATATCTTCTCTTTAGCTTCTGCAGTTTTTCATACAATATCCAGCAGATGCTTATAAAACCGAAAAATCTTACCCTGGGTGTGATGAGGTATGGAGGTTGGGCTTTCCAGAAGAAGTTAGGTTTAAGTGAGTTGGAGCTTACTTGTTCCATAGTAAGACAATGCAGGAAGGTGTGGTTCTCTACAAACCCTCTAGAGGGACACACACTACTTAAGCAGAGGAGCACAGTGATCCTCACTTTCCAGGACTATGACACAGAACTTCTTGCTATTCTAACAATATAATCTAGGATGTTGTGTTATGGGGGCAAGTGTGTGGCATGTTAAATGACACTGAAGAGAAAGCAGTCAATAGCATAAGACGAATGGAAAGATTAGAAATGCACTTAAACTGAACTTAATTAAAATGTCCAAGACAACAATAGGATACTTTCATCAGAGCAAATGACATCTATGAAGCATAAACAAATAAAACTCCTAAAATATCTTAAAAATATATTAAGTAAAATCTTAATGCATGGTTTGAACAGAGTATGGGATTCCACTGAACAGACAGTCAATGTTTAGAAACAGAAAATTGTAGAAAATACCCCACTTGTTGTACAGAGGAAGTACAAAGGGAAAATAAAACAAATAATGTAGAGACACAGGAAGAGGAAGAAAAGTTCTAACACACTCATGAATGGGATCCTAATAGAGTAAATGATGCAGTCCTCCAATCCCCAACCTCCCTTCTCCTCTCCCTTAAAAAAATTTCCAGGACAATTTACCTCATTATCCCATAAGGTAAAAACATTTGCAACTCAAGCTTCTTAGCCAAATGCTACACTGGGAATCTCCCTGAGAAAAGGAGACATAATTTTTTTCCCCAAGGGCATACATCCTCCTCGAAGGCTGTTTACATCTAATGAATGGTTAATTAAAAGGCACAGATATCTCATACATTCAAAGGGACATTCTAGCTCTCCAGTGCTCTATGGAACCTGTTGAGGACTTTGTTGCCACACTGTCGCTGTTTTGCTCCTACTTCCGCCATTTTTGTTTTCTTCCTACACAAATGCTGACCCTGAGGGCACACCTCAGTGTCTGTTTCCTAAAGAAGTTAACAGCTGGTACCAAGAATATTGCAAAGAAGCAGACACTAACATGGAAATTTGAAAGTGGTTGACTTATCAGTCAGTTGATAACAAGATATCTACCACTGGTAAAAGGGGAGTGATAAATAGCTACATCATTCTGTAGGAGAGGAACTGAGCTTTGTGTTCAATGGAATAAGAGGCCAGGAAAAACAGATGCCATCATACATGTTATGTCTGAGGCTGTGAAAATGTATGAGAACTACTATTTACACTAGAATAAGAAGGGTCTTGCTAAATGCCAATAATACAATGGAGATAAATAATGAAAGCTGAAAGATGGTTAATCACCAATTAATCCAAGATGAAAGTCAAGGGAGTTCCTTCATGGTTTAAGTATTATAATTGTCTACATAAATTAAAAAAAATCTAATGAAAGGTACTACACTTAAGTAAAAACAGAAAGTAGATATTTAGAAGTAAAAAATAAAACATACATATATATTATGATGAATTTGATACAGGAAAGTCACCAATATTTTTTTCTCCTGAATACCTATGTCAGTCTTCCCATTAAGGAGTAAATTCTCTTTCCCTTCTGTTTGAATCTGGGTTATTTCTGTTTGAATCTGGGCTAGGTATGTCCACTGCTTTAACTAATAGAACACAGCAGAGGAATGACTTCTGAGTTTAAGTCTTACAAAGACTCTTGTCACTCTGTCTCTGTTTTGAAGGTCCCAAACACAGATGCTTGGACTAGACTGTATAAGGATTAATAACATGGAGAGCTAGGGATCCATAACGCATACTTTTAATCCTAGCTACTATTGAGGATAAAATCTGGAAGATTGAGTGTTGTGGCCAGCCTATGCAGAAAGTCCATGAGACCCAATCTCCAAAATAATTAGTAAAAATAGGGCTGGAGATGTGGTTCCATCGGTAGAATGCAGCCAAGCAAGTGTAAACCCAAATCCAAATTCCTGTACTGCAAAATAAATAAACATAACCATGAACATAGTGAAAGGTCGGTGGAGTAGTATCAATGTACAGTGGAGAGTAGTCAATATGTTTCCCATCAACTAGAAGCTGGGATCCCAGAAGATCTATAGGAGCTGACATCTTGTGATGAAGTAGAAAGAAATCAAATGGGCCACACCTGGCCCAAGTCCCTGAACTTCGGAATCATGAACAATAATATTACTGATTTATATGCCTACTAAGTCTTAAGAGTGCTTTGTAATATAAGAATATATTATATTATACTATATGGATATATATGTATTACATTATAGTACAATTCTATAATATAACATATATATTGTGTAAATATAATGTAAATGTTTTCATCCCTCAGTATCTGTGTGTTCCATAGTTTCAACTAGCCATGCATAAAAGATAGCAGGAAAAGTAAATATTGCATCCAAGCTGAATAAGTATATTATTTTTCTATTTAATTATTTTACTAACAATTCAGTCTAACCACTATTTACATAGGATTTGCATTTGGTTATGTATTATAAGTAAACTGGAGATGATCTTGAAAATGGGGAAAGATGTACATAGTTACATGCAAATATTATGTCATCTTACATGAGTTACTAGAACATCTGCAGAACTTAGTATAGTGAAGGGTGAAGGGTATAGTGAAGGATCTAGGAGCCAATCTACTGAAAATAACAAGGGATAGTACGAGTACATGTATGTGTGTTCGTATGTATATATATATATATATATATATATATATATATACATATATACATGTGTGTGTGTGTGTATGTGTGTGCGAGTGTATATGTATATATTGTGTATATGTATACATATGTATATATAATTATCTGTTTTCAGAATAGCATGTTCAAAGATCATATGAAGACACATGTGGACACAGTATAGGAAAATGTAAACTATGGCATGAAATTACATTGTTAAATTTTATATTTGAACTTACATTTAATAAAATAGATAAAATTTTTAGCAAAGAAAACTTCCTAAAACAGTTTCTTGTACAGATTTAATTACAAATTAGATTAGGAAAACCATCATCTTGAATCAAGAATAAAAGTTGTGTTTTTTCATCACTTATTTTAGAAACAGTAGTATTTAATTGACTTTTCTTTATCATACTGAAGATTGAACCCAGGACTTTTTACTTCCCATGAAAGCGCTCTCTACTTGAACTGTACTCTTAGTCTTTTTATTTTTGTATTGTTGGCCATGAGGTATCAAGAACCTTGTCTCTGTTGGCTTTGAACTTGTGTTCCTCCTTCTTCTACCTCCTGAGAAGCTAGGATTATAGATATTCTCCAAACGTCAGCTTGAATTGATTTTTATGTAAGACAAAACAAGCACAAAGATCAAAGAGAATTAAAAGAGAAAGAAGTGGTGATATATATCATGTATTGTCTGAAGTACTTTAATCATGAAAGAGTGCTTATGGAATTAATTGCAAATCAAAGGAGAAAGCTCATGGGATTTCAAGTCTAGCAACCTAGCATTTGAAGAAAGACTTTTAGAAATAGACATTTTCTTACCATGTCTGCAGAAATCTTGTTCTAATTTATACAGTCTTAATTGGCCAACTGTTGGACAACGTTTTCCTATAAGGTTAAAATATAGTTCACAAGCCTAGTTAACATGGTTAGCCTGAGGAAGTAACAGACAAACTCATGATTTTTTTTAAAGATTCTCTGCTTACTTGGGTGGAGTTGTTATTATCTGTAGTTCAACACCTCCACATAAAAAGGGCAATATTGATCCAGCAAGAAATAGCATAATTTTGTGACTTACTGAAGAGCTTTTTTATTTACTTTGCAGCTTTCTCTAAGGATCTTTTGTTCTCTTGAATAACATTGAAAAATAAACTCAACAGTGCAGATTCATGCCCCTGTCTAAAGGGAAAAATGCTTTGTTCAAATAGAAATTAACTATCATTTTTAGGATTTCACAATGCTAGGTAAAATGTATGGAATTTCTAAAGTCTGCTTCAATGAATGAAGAAGACACTTTGATGCCTATGAAAAGATTAAGCCTTCAAACATTTCAAAGAATAAATTTAATTTAATTTTGTATATTTTTTGTGTCATATTAAAGAAAGGATTATAGCTAACTTGAAGAGAGGAGTAGGTTCTAACAAGATCAGGAAATCACTATAATTCCCAGAGTTGTAGAGACCACTTTGCTTTCAAATATTCACTGAGGATATTTTTTAGATTTGGAGACCCTTGAAATGGTCCCGAGAGTAGAGATACAGGGACTGAAGGTGAGTGTATGACCTGACAAAAGCTCATACACATGATGGTTGACAAGAAAGGTGGATGAAAGCATAGTACAGAGGGAAAATGAAGAAAGAACTTTCAGAAGCAAATGCAAGCCTTTTCTTTAGAAATCTTACATTCTGGAGTCTCCTGCTAACATGCTTTGGAAGGACTGAAGATACCTGTATGATTATGTCTAGTTTGTATATCATCAAGATCAGTTTGAAACATGCTGAACTGTGTATCCTAGATCACTAGACAATTAATGTTCTTTCAAGAACAGACATGTATGAAGTAAGATTATTTATACCCACATACTTTTCAGAGAACTGGTTATGTTCAAGATGGTTTTAGTAAAGCCTTCTTAGTAAGAAGCCTCATAAACATAACATTCATTCAAGTGAACTAACAAGGACCTCTTCAAAACATTTGCTTGTTTGTATGTTTCAACTTGAAAAACAGAACAATAAATAAATAAAATGTGGGAAATCTATGTATCATAAGGAAACCATGGTTTATATTTTTTCTTAATAGGAAAAATAGAAAAAAATGTATATTTGTATTATTAAACATGGTACCATTTTCTCATCACCACTCATTAATGTAGGGAGTTCATAGAAATTGAGTGAGAGCTTATAATCAAAAATTATCCTTTGAAATGGAAAGACTTGAAAAATCATATTAAGCGAAGTTACCCAGTCCCAAAGAAATTTAGATCCATGGTTTACCTTATTTGAAAATTAATATACATATAAGATAATTTTATCAGATGAGTTGAAAAGCTCAAAAACCGTGTACAAATTACCATATAAGATGATGCTAAGTGAAATGAACCCCAAGATATGGACATAAGAGGTCTGTCTTTATTGCTATTGTTTTAAATGTACCATGTGATTTTATTTTTTGTTGTTGTTTCTCTGTATGTTCTTTCCCCTATGGCATACCCCCTGTTGTCACTGTACTTGATTTTGGTACCCTGCATCTTGTATATACATATGTCTAATCTGGAGAGGGGAAGGGGAATAACAAAACTCTGAAACAAGACACAGCATGATCCATTGCAACAAGGATACCCAGAGGACAGTATATTGGAAACGAACTTTACAACTTGGGTCGGGGGAGGGATTGTTTCAGGAGGGGAAGAGTGGGGAGGTGGGAGAGGGAAGGGATAGTTGGATAACAACAAGGAAGGGAAAGTGTAACAATGATCGACAAGTAATGTACTCATTGACTTACTCATGTAACTGTAACCCCTGTGTACAGAATCTTAGCAATAAAATAAAATAAAAGTGATCCTTTGAATGGCGATCCTCAGATCTCAGCCTCATGAGTAGCTAGGATTACAGGCATGAATCACCAGCACCTGGCAAACACATGGTATTTTAAAGACAACTTCAAAGAAAGTCTCATTGTGTTTTGCAGCATATACAGCTCTTTAACAAAATCTTCAGAAGAATAATGGAGGTGAGACATCTATCTTACTCAATATAATACTCAAGCTTATATAATAACCTTAGATTTCAGGTCAGTTAATTCTATAATAAATTCAATTATATAACATATACTTTTCTATTAACATTTTAAACACCAGTCAATATTTATGTAAATTTTACAATAAAAAGTTATCCTTTGAAGCCTCAAATGCTTCTCCCCCAAACAAAACACCTTCAGAGATTTCTGAAAAATATCTACTTCATGATAAATTGATATTGGCTAGAAGCTAAATAACATCTTAACTATAATACATAAATTACTTCTGTATTTGAGGAAACTGAAGACAATCTAGAAAAGTTTTCCTTGAAATGTTAATGTCAAACGAAATTGGATCCTTTTTACTTTAACTTTTGTTAATGGCATAGTATGTTTAGGGGTAAAATACACTAAAATGTTTTCATTGCATCTAGTTTCCATAGCATAGCTAATTAACACCCATTTGAAAGCCTTTGTAGGGGCTGGTTGGTTATATAGCTTAGTGGTAGAGCACTTGCCTAGCTAGCTGGCTGAGACTCTGGCTTTGGTCTTAGCAACACACACACACACACACACACACACACACACACATCATGCATGCATGCACACACACGCAAACAAAATCCAGAAAAATAAAAATTTCATAATTCATTGTACTAATCAAGTGAAAATGTAAATTTCACGTATAGCAATGTTTTACTTATTTGAAGCTGATAGATGGCAACTTGTGACATCTCAACAATAGTATTTGACAAAGAGTTGGGACATTTTTTCTAATGAACAAAAGTAGTTCATCCTTTCTGACAACAGTATGCTAAGTCGAAAAAAATTACCACTGGAATTATTTGCCCTAGACAAAGGCAATCTGCTGTACAAGTCCCAGATTAGTGTATTGCCTTACAGAGATAGTTCTACATCCTTGGTTCTGTAGAATCTCATTCTGAATATTGCACGATGTTTGCAAAATTTACTTTACATTGTAACATGGGTCCTTGAATCAATAATAGTAAGGATTAAGAATTTTAAATACGTGCTTATGCAAATTCTGCAAGGAGAAATGAAAGGAGCATGATCAAAATTATTTATGTATACACATGAATTTGGAACTGTGAAGATTGTTGAAACTTGTTTGAGAAGAGAGTGGGAAGAACAAGACTGTGATGGAGGGGTTGATTTTGATCAAGGAACATTCTATGCAAATATGGATACTTCAAAATAAAAGTTCCCCATACAGCAAACTGTTGCTAATAAAAAAAAAATGGAAAAAATATTGTTAAGACTTTTGTGGGCTTCATCACTAATAAAATGAAAGAAAATTTTCACATTTTGGTTCCTTGCCTTCAAAATAGTTTTCTTAAAAGAATTAGAGATATCAGCATTGTATTTGGGCTATCCAGTTGAATCTGATCTTGGCAACAATTGTGGTTATAACTCCCATATCAAGTTCTAATTCCCATCAGACAGTTCTGATTTTAACTGGCTTCTATTTTCATCATTTTATGATTTTCTTCTCAAAGTATTCCTTATAATTGACAAAATTGGATGCTATAGAAAAAGAGAACCTAAGTATATTCCTATTACTTATAATACAGTGTAAATTCATAATTACATATTGAGGACGTGAATTCTTTAAGTTTCCACCAAATTAAGCAAATTTAGACATTGCCTTTTATTTCACTTATTCATTTATGTCTGCAAGCAGATTTTAAGTGCTAATGATATGTTGCATAATAATTAATCACCATGAGACCACACTTGAGCTATTCCTATTGAACTGCTAAGCATCATTTAAAATTATTTTCTAGCCAAGCCAATGTCAAGAGAGAATTCATGGAAGATGATTTTCTTTGAATTATTGTGAATCAAAAAGATCGGAATTAAATAACTGAATTTTGATACCAATATTTGACATTTGATATTTCTAACATGCTTACTAAACTTGAAATTCATAATTAGCAATTTTTAGGTGGTGTGTGAGATGAGTCCTTACATTTTCATCTTAAAACTTAAAGCTTTCACATCAAATTTATAATTGAACTTCTCTTTAAGTTGATGTCATAACAAAAATGGTACAGACTTATTGCCCAGGGCAGATAGGCTAGAGCAAATAAATATCACCTGCAGAAGGACTCTCTGCTAATGGATTTGCCCTGGTCTCTACATATTCCTTGTACTTCAGTTCACTCCTACTTCATGTATGTTTTATTCCATAAAAATATGAGAGACTAAGAATGAGAGAATGGGAGAGGTTTGACATTTTGAGGTCTCTTCTCATTCAATCTCTGACATAATTAACTTCTCATTTCACTAGTATACTTTCTTTGCTTATCACAGAGAATGGTTATTATTTTGGTGAAAATTAACTGAAGTTAGACTCCAGAATAGTCAATATTTGTACCAAAAATAACATTTGCTTTAGATAGATTTTAAATCAAATCTCTGCTTCGTATTAAATCATCTCATGGTTTTGCTTTATCTCCACAAGTTAGCTTCTTCTAGGTACTTCACGAGTGTTATCTCTTCTCAGTTGTCCTGCTCCTGATTTCCTGATCCTTCTAGTACTCAACAACATAAAACATACAAGTATGAGGATGACTCCTTAGTATAACTGCTGGAGTTACAGTGGTATACAGTAAATTAAAAAATCCCTCTTCTATACTTTGAGGCATATCATACCTTTAAACGTCACAGAGTGCTAAGGACCTGGGTGCCCTTAGCAGTGAGGTTTCAAGCCACTCTTCAATAGGCTCAATCCTTCCTGGCTTAATTTCTTTACATCAGCCCCATCTCTGGTTCTTTGGGGGCCTCCAATAAACTCGCTGTACATAAGCTCATCCACAGGCCCTTATTTTCCACAAAAATGAACTAAGATTCTGAAAGTGTTGAACTCTAACAATGGTTTGTAGTTAACACTGGTCAGACAGGAGTGTATGGTAAGAATTAAAGACCAATTTTAACCTTAGCTTACAGACAGAGATTTTAGAAGCATCCAAAAATAATGTCATTCATTCATTGTATGATGGAACTATTTTACTACAATTTTCTACATACTGGAATGATCATCATGAAATGTCTTTAAAGAAGGCATGTGTCATATTATGTCTCTATTCCAAGATACTGGATTTCATGAATTAGAAAGAAAACACTACATGAAAGAAGCAGAAGTCGAATACTTTATGAACATTGAAATATTTACCAGAGCCATTAATTGTACACAAGACAGATGCATACATTTTCAGTGAAGTAAATCTCAGCAGAATTGTGAACATCAGTTCCCAGAGACATGCTGTTGGCAAATCTACCCCTTGTTGCCTAAATAAATAAATAAATAAATAAATGCCATAGACCAAGATCAGCCTAACTGTGGCTCCTAAACCATGGCGTAACTGTCAAAACAGCAAGAAACCTGCTATTCCCTGTGGTGTTTACCTTTGTCCTCTCTTGCAGTGACTATTTGTTTTCTTTAATATATCATTACCTTAAAAATCTGTCTTCAAGAGATAAATTTGAGCTTTGTGCTGATAGCTCAAGTCTGTAATCCTAGCTGCTCAGGATGATAAGATCTGAGGATCACTGTTTGAAGCCAACTCAGGCAGGAAAGTCTGAGAGACTTTTATCTCCAATTAACCACTGAACAGCTAAGGCTCAAGTGGTGCAGTGCAGGGACAGAACCTAGACCCTGGGTGTAAGCCCCAGTAGACACAGAGGAGAAGGGAGGGAGATAGAGAAAGAGAGAAGAGAGCACAGGTGTGTATATGAGAGACAGAGTGACAGAATGACAGAGAGACAGAGACAGAGACAGACAGACAGACAGACAGACAGATGGAGACAGAGACAGATTAATTTGTTAATTAACCTATCAATTCAAATAGTATCTACTGAGCCTTTATTCGGGGCTAGTTTTCTTCAAGCTTCTTTTCTGTAAAGTAGGCATTAGCAGGTAATCACAATACCATGCTTTAGTTGTAATAATATGACAAGAGTAAAGTAAAATGATACCTAGTGAATTTAGTATGCTGGCTTTGCTGAGTTGCAATATTAAATGAACAATATTTCCTTGGGAATGCTCAGGGGACCATTACCTTTCGAAAGGAAGGAAAGGGTTATGGTGGGCAGAAGGCAAAGTCAAGCTCCTGTGTAGGCTGGATCCTAGCAGAAACTTAAATATTCAACCAGACTTGTCAGAGTTCAGAATAGCCAGATCTTTCTGATATCACTTTGATTTCTACTATCAGTCATTGCATATGGCTTGCCTTACTTTGTATGACCTATTGTGAAGTGGCTTTCCACAGCTAAAGTGACACAAAGATGCTCTCATTTAAACACTGACTGATGACAGGGCTCCTGGTAACTAAACAATACATCATCGTTTATGTGGCACGGGTGGCACACAGTTGTTATGAGGGAATAAAGTCTTCTTAAAGGAAATTAGGTATAAACCAGGAATATAATAAGAAGGCAGGTAAAACGGTAGAGATATATGTTCAGGAAAAAAAGAAAAAGCATGTTAGAAATCCTCTAAAAAGAAAAGACTTTATGATAATTGCAGAGTAGGAAGTATTTGAATGTAATGAAAAGGACTTCCTGAGAATTCAGGAATATCAGAAAGAGAAGACAGGGCACAAAGTTAACAATCCTTTGTCCAAGGCATTGTAGACAGGATGCATGAGGACCGGAGTTGAGCACAAGGCCTCACGCTTGCCAGGCAGGTGTTCCATATGTATGTCATGCTTCCAGTCCTACTTTGTTCTACTCTGTATTTAGATTGGACTTGTGTATTGCAGTGTAACTAGAATCATGAGCATATACCACTCTGTCCTGTTTGGTGGTTAAGACAGACTTTTGTTAACTTTTTTGCCTAGACTGCCTTCCTTCATCCTGTTTATTCTGCCCCACAAGTAATTGTGATGATAATTATGTACCACAAGATCCTGTTCTCCCTGATTTAAAAAAATGATATACTCTTCTTCCAGAATAAGGAAATAAGCTGCCCTTTCCATGGTGAGATAGCTGAAAGAAAATAAATGTGCCTTTGTTCTAAAATCTGAATGAGCTTAGATTGATCAACTGAAACAATTTTGAGTTCAATTTATAAAAAAGATTCTGCTTTCCCATAATAGATGAATTTGGCACATATGTCCTCTTTGAATATTTATGCTAAAAAACAAATCATAATGTACATGCTGTTATGCTAGCACTCAACAAGATAGCAGAAAGATGACCCATAAGGAATATTGTTTAAGTCATAAAACTGCTTCTGCTAAAACAATCACCCACATTGGATGTCATTTCAGTAATAAAAGAGGGCTTTACCTTGCATAGAAATCTTCTCACCTATAACCACATGTAAGCAGTGGAACAGATTTCAAAATACATCTTACTGGACATGAAGTCACATCTAGAATTGAGATTAGATTCTCTCAGAATTGGGATTCTGCCATGCTACTGGTGCCTCCTGATTGATATAGCTATGGCTCTTTTGCTTTATTACTGAGACAAATATCTGTTACTCATAATCAAGTTTCCAAGCAAATGCCCAGTATTACTGAGGTCTGTGCTTGTGAGATACTCTATTTTGTACCTGAAATTAGTTTCTGTGTTACAGCTCTGGAGGTGTGGTAAGAAAACAAATACAGTAAAGGGTGAAAGAGTTATACAATCTGAAAAGAAACAGAGTTGCCATGATCCAGCAATCCCATTCCTGGGAATTTACCCAAATGATCACAAACCAGGCCACACTAAAGCTACCAGCACAACTATGTTCATTACAGCATTATTTGTCACAGCTAAGGTATGGAACCAACCCAGATGCTCCTCAATAGATTAATGGATCAAGAACTATCATATATATACACAATGGAATTCTATACTGCCATCAAAAAGAAAGACATCACTCCATTCTTTTTTTTTAAGACTTAAATATCAAAATTCTTTATTACAGAACAGTCACCTTAGGAGGTACATACATCTGGGATTTCCAATACTCATTGAAAAACAGTTTGTTCCTCTTGTTGTATTTCTGAACTCAGTAAACACGTACAGTCCATTAGTCAGACACATTCACCAATTTTCATTATGAGTGACTGTGAAACATGTGGTTGACTAATGTATATTTTTTCTGGTTATTTTTGAGATAGGTCTGGTTTTTTGCTCAGACTACCCTGCACTGTGATCCTCCTATTCATATTTGCCATTGTAGCTATGACAAGTGTATACTAGATCTTTCTGTTGAGATGGGTCTTAAGATCTTTTCTCTCCAAGCTACCCTAGAACCACAAAGTTCCCAGTCTCAGAATATCAACCTAGACGGGATGACAGACAGGTACCATCACACAAACCTGTTTGTTGAGATGAGGATTGGAGGGGGGAAATTACAAACTGCCTTCAACTGCCATCCTCCCAATCTCCATCTCTTGACTAGCTAGGATTACAGGTGTGAGGCCCCAGGCACCTGGTTTCTTTTCTTTTTTTAATTATTATTTATTTATTTTAATTGTGAAAATATTGTACAGAGGGGTTACAATTACATGGGCAAGGTAATGAGAACATTTCTTATCAAGCATTTTTGCCTCCTCCTTTGTTTCCCCTTACCATCCCTTCCAATTACTCTCCCCCCCCCACCTCCACCAAAGTTGTAAAGTTCATTTTTGACATAACATCTTGTACATCTCATTGTTGCAATGGGTCCACCTGTATCCCTATTTAAACAATTTATTTTTTCCCTTCCCCTCAACAAATTATACCAACATCAAATACAGTGAAAACAGGCGTTATACCGTGGGGGAGGGACATACAAAGCAACAAAGAAATATCTTATAAATATGTTAGAAACAATAGCAAGAACATCACTCTATTCTTAAGGAAGTGGAAAGACTTGGAAAAAATCATGTTTAGTAAAGTAAGCCAGACACAGAGAAACATAGGTTCCATGGTTTCCTTCATTTGCAATAATTAGTATATGTCTAGGGTAGCCCTAGCAGAGGATCACAACATCTCAATAGCTATGTATCTATAACCATATAAAATGATGCTAGTCAAAATGAACTTCAAAATATGGAAATAAGAGTTTTGTTTTTAATGTACTATGTGAAATTATTTCTTTTTCTTTCAGTTTTCCTGTTTATCTCCTCTTGTCATAGTTTTTGATTTGGTACCCTCTGTAATATATATATATATATATATATATATATATATATATATATATATATGGTTATCTGATTTGGGGAAGCGAGGAGGAATCACAACATGATGAGACAAAAGACAAAGCGTGAACCAATGCAACAGTGATACTCAGAAGACACTATGTTGGAAATGAACTTTACAAATTGGATATAGGGGATTTGGGGAGGAGAGAAAATGGGAAAAAATGAGGGTGGAGGTAACACTATTTGACAAGAAATGTACTCATAACCTTACTTATATAACTGTAACCCCTTTATAATAAAATAAAATAAATAAAAAAGAAAACAGATACAGTAATTTGGATAAACTTTGCTAAATGGCTTGACTGAAATAAACCACAAATGAAGTACAAATGGCTAAAGTGATGAAGATTTTCAGGTACGTTAGGGTATTGCTGCTGAACAGAATAGCTCATGGATTATTATTTACTCATGAATATATATTTGTCAGATTTAATTAAAGACATTGTATTTATTTTTCAAAACCTATTTGAAGCCATAAATCAGATGTATCAGACAGACACTGTTGCAGATTTGTGGCCATGTTGGAATGCCCTTTGTGGAGATGTTTTTAATATTTCTGTACTTTGTTTCTGTACTTTGAAGAAACAGAATATTACTAGTAATTATCTCCTTTGAGACATTGGTGTATATATATATATATATATATATATATATATTTATAAGTTTAGCTCATTCTCTTTGTCTCTATCTATCTATGCATGTAAGTATAGAAGCAAACACAGGCATGCATTTGTTTTAGTTAGTAATTAATATCCTATTTTAGTTATTTTAAAATCTAACCACTCTCCCAAATATTGTGTGGTAGAATTATGGCTCAAACTTGTATCATAAGAAAACGCTAAAATATAGTATCAAGTGTATGAAGTGAATTTTCATAATAGGCTGATTTAAAATACTCTCATGTCCCTTCAAGAAAGCTCAAGATATCATCAGAACATGGTGAACATGTGATATAGGTTAACAATTGTTGTCCAATTAACTAGCATAAATGAATATAAAGCAGCTACCCAAATGCCAAATCATCAACTACTCTGTTGCCTACTTGTCAACTAGAATCACTACATGTGCATTGCTATTAAGTCACTTAAGAAGTCAAACATGAGCTACTATTTTATAGAGAATTAATGATGGTTACAGGTCTTGGAATTCCTTGCATTGAAATGTGAGCGCTTTCAAAGTTCAACTCAAAACCAGGCTGGCCAGTGATGGCATAGCCCAATGGACTGTTGCAAAAGTGATGTTTGTCTAATAAAGGCCTACTTTCAAGTGTTTTTTTTTTTCTTTCTTGCTATTGTATCTAACGTATTTATATAAGGTACCATGTGACTTTTTTGTTGCTTTGTATATCCCTCCCCCATGGTTTAACCCCTGTTTTCACTGTATTTGATGTTGGTACAATTTGGGGAGGGGAAGGGAAAAAACAAATTGTTTAAATAGGGATACAGGTGGACCCATTGCAACAATGAGATGTACAAGACCCTATGTCGAAAAACAAACTTTACAATTTAAGCAAGGTTGGGGGGAGAGTGTAGCTGAGGAGGTGGGAGGGAAGGGATGGTAGGGAAAAACAAAGGAGGAGGCAACAATGCTTGATAAGAAATGTACTCATTACCTTGCTCAGGTGATTGTAACCCCTCTGTAAAGTATTTTCACAATAAAAAACTTATTTAAAAAAAAAGAAAGAAAGGCCTACTTTCTACTTTGGTTGGTGGCCAGAGTGGCTATTTAAGAGATCATATAAGAGCTCAGTACCAGCTTGGAAAGACCACATAGAATAACCTGAAGACATATTGAGAAGAATAGATGCCCAGATTTACACAGCCTGACAGCCACCCTCACCCAGATGCCAGAAATATCTCTGAAGCCATCTTGGATCTTTAGACTGCCTGGATTTCAGGTGTTCCTAGTTGGTCCCCATGGCACAGAAGTGCTAATGCTGACCCCTTCCTGAAATTATGAGTTTCTAATCTTCTATCAATAGAAAGGTGATTATGTCATTAACTAAGTTTTAGAGTATGTTATTATACACAGTGAATACAATTTTGAATATGACTGAACATTTATATATATATATATATATATATATATATATATATATATATGTGTGTGTGTGTGCTTTTGAATTTTTAGCAATTTTTTGTTTAGTGTCCATAATGTCAGTTTCTTTATGTAACTACTGGAGCAAAAATAAAACTATATGGATGTTATAGTCACTTTATCTTATAACTTAAGTAAAAAACATGACATTTTACTACTTCGTGAGTTATCCTAATTAGCTAACCATGGTATAATAGCTGAAGCTACTTTTATTTAGTTTGGTTCCTGATTATACTGAGTGCTACTCAACCTATGTGATAGATTGTTAGTGTTTACTCTTGTTTATCAGAACAACTAACATGATAGAATATGATAATTGCTTTTTTCTGATTTTTATTTATTAAAGAAATCATAGATCTTATGAGGAAAGTTTTAGGAAAAATGAATGACTCAGGTGGGTATGTTTATTTTTGTGCTGTTTTCATCCATAAAATTAAATGTGAGTTCCTTAAATTATAATCCTTCTATGTGATTCCATCCTGAATACTCAGATGTGAAGGACTTTGAAATATTATACACTTTAGAGCTGATAGATGTTTAATCAATTTGTAGGAGGAATTGATTTGACTCAAATCATTGTAGTCAAATATAGACCTTTTAATGCATATGATAGCATTTTCAACTGTAATGTATAAGAGCTATTCATTTTCTTAGGTCCCTTTCTAGTCTTTCTTGGGAGATATTTTTATTCCATGGAGAAAGGAGAGGAGATACAAATAATAAAAAAATAGCCTTTTGTCTTTTTGTCACTATTCTAAAGAAGTTTTTGAATGTTTGCTTTTAGAAATAGAATAGCAATTTGTAGGTTGTATCATATTGGCCTAAAAGTAGAAAAAAATACTCAAAAGGAAGAAAAACTTTCATGTGAATCACATGGAAGAATTACATCTGTTTTACTACATTAGGTTTCCTACACTTGCAAGTATACCAGTATTTCTTAGCCTTGGCATTGTGGATATGTTAGACAAGTGACTTGTGATGGAGAATTGTGTGCATGTAAAAGACATTAGCAGCATCTCTGGCTCTATTTTGCAGGTCCACAGTGCTCTATCAAAAATGTCTTGTCAAAATATTAAACATAGAACTTCCCTATGAACTAGCAATTCGACTCCTGTGAATTTATAAAATAGAACACAAACAATGCCACAGTAAAGTGACCAGCACAACCACCTTCATTACAGTGTTTTTGTTTTTGGTTTATCAGAGCAAAGACATGGAATCAACCTAGATGCCCCTCGGTGGACAAATGGGTAATGGAAATGCGGTGTATACATACACAATGGAATTCTATATTTCCATCAGAATGATATTGTACCATTCACAAGATAGTGGAAAGACTTGGAAAACTTATATTAAGAGAAGCAAATTAGACATAAAGAGAGATAGGTTGCATGGTTTCCCTCATTTTTGGTAACTAGAATGTGCCTGTAAATCTACAATTAAACACAATAGATGGTAAAATAAAAATACTGTGGGATATGATAAACTATACAGAACTCTAAACATTCACACAGTGAGACCAAAGGAAGATATTCATAGGAGTGGATCACAAAGGCTCAATAGCAATATGCATATGAGCATATAACATGATATTCATTGAAATGAAGTCCAATAAAAGGAAACAATTGGTTTACTTCCTCTTCTCCTCGAAGTTGTTTTTGTTTTCTTTTCCTTTTGTCTTATTTGTTCATTTTTCTGCCTATGGGTGGGTAAAGGGGGGCATGCAGGGCACATGGGCAGCAAAGATGGCGCTGAGAAGGAGTAGAGTGGGCAGAGCCCAACTTGCATTACGTTCAGTGCATAACCAGCTTATAGAAACTTAGGTGCATGATAGGGTGTGACCTTGACAGTGATTGGTTCCCCTTCCTCCCCTGCCATGCCACCCGCTCTTTTTTTGCTTTAAAAAGGGCTGTTCAGTGTTAATAAATGAGTTTTCTTCCTGCTTGACTTGGCTCCCCGCTGTGTCTGATTGTCTCTCGGGCTGAGGGAGGCTGGGGAACGGGCAAGCTCCACACTTACCTTACCTTTCCTCGGACCCAGTCTGTCTTTCATGGGACGGAGAAAGACCCAACAGGGGCACAGAATAGGTGAGGCAAAGGAGGAACAAACAGAGTAGTAGTACTCACTAGACACAATTTGAAAATGAACTGTACAACTTGTAGTAGGTACAGGAGGAAAAAACTGGGAGAGAGAATAAAGGAAGGGGTGACATGGTTCAAAAAGAAATGTATTCATTACCTGCCTTATCTAACTGTAACCCTCTGTGCATCACCCTTACAGTAACAATAAAATATACTGTAAAGAATGTCTCCAAACACTGACATGTGTCCCTTTGGAGAAGATAGACAAAACCCCTAGTGTTTAAGAATTATTGCTCTACAGATATTGTTCAGTTTGACTGGCTTTCACAAGGTTTGCATGCATGGATATCATGTAGTAATATTCATATACATTTACACATTCATATACATTTACATGCACTATACATAAAATAAAAAATAAATATAAAAAGTATGAAGTATGAAATATACCTATGTCTTGAAAATATTTATTTATCTTTAAATATTATTTTAATTCATTTCTGGATCAAAGCACAAGTGAAAAATCCAACAGAATAAGCTGGTATTTGGCATGACAATTTGAAAAGGCACTGTATTTGGTAGTATATTCTAAGTTTTAATTGATGAAATTTAACTGTAATTATTTCAATTAGAAATTACAGATGATTATAGTTAATTGAGCAGGTCAAACCCATAGCTCATCCATCACTTTCTGTTCAAGATCCTGAGAAGGATGTACTCATCCTGGGCACCATGTAGTGCTATGGTGTTTACCACCATATTCGGCTTTTGTCTATTGAGATACAATTTCAGTAAGATGAAATCTCATCAGATTTTCTGCCCAAATTGGACTAGAAAAATGATCTTCCCAATTTCAAGCACTCCAGTAGTTTGAATGACATGTGTGACCTACCATATGCATATATTCCATAGTGTTTCAACACTAGGAATCAGTGTACCTTTGGCAAATCACTTGAACTAACTGGGACTCTATTTTATTCTTTCATTAAGTATTGAATGTCTAGAGTCTGTGAATGAGCACTCAGACCATGTTATTGCCAATGGTAATACAGAAAGAAATAAACATGAGTCTTCATGACATAGAGTGACATACAAAATATGTGGCATATAAAATACTGATATATAAAAGCAACTAAAGACATTTAAATAACTTGCCATTTTTTGACAACTGCTATGGATTCCTGGGAAATGATAGGCAATTACTTTGTTCTCTATTTATTTTTTACTTTAAGTTTATGGTAGTACTAGAGTTTGGACTTCTAGGTATATGCCTAATCACATCCTCCGCTCTTATTTAATTTAGTTGTTTGGCAAATAAGATCTTACACTTATGCTTCGTGGACTAGGCCTCAGATTGTGGTTCTAATCTCTATATCTCTCTCACAGCTCAGATTTACTGGTATGTACCATCATACCTAGTTTCTTGGTTGAGATAGTCTTACTGACATTTTGCTTGCACTGTTCTTGAACTGTAATCTTCCTTTTAATCTCTACCTCCAGCGTAGCTGAGATAATTGATGTGAGCCACTATGCCTGGATCAGTACTGAAATTTTAAATGTTTGTCACTGAAAGCTTTATTGAAATGGCTACATTCAGTCAAAGCCCTGAGCAATGCAAGAAGACCAGAAATCTTGATGCAGATTGTTCCCAAAGCAAGGTCTGTACAAATGCAGAGATCAGAATATACCTTACAAGTACAAGAACCTGCAAAAAATGCCAGTACCACTGATGCAGATTTTTTTTTTTTTTTGTCGGTCGTGGGGCTTGAACTCTGGGCCTGGGTGCTGTCCCTCAGCACTTCAGCTCAAGGCGAGCGCTCTACCACTTGAGCTACAGTGCCACTTCCGGTTTTCTGGTGTTTATTGGAGATAGGAGTCTCAAGGTCTCTCCTGCCCGGGCTGGCTTTGAACCGCGATCCTCAGATCTCAGCCTCCTGAGTAGCTAGGATTACAGGCGTGAGCCACCAGCGCCCGGCTGATGCAGATTTTTTTAAAGGTCTGAGTGATAAGTGATAAAGTAAGTCAGGGAGGTGCACAGGGACAAAAAGAAGATGATACATCATATTAGCCTTAATTTTCTATGATATGGGATTCTGTGGAATGATTTTGAATAGTGGAAAAGCATAAGTTGACTTGTGTATTGAAAATAGCACTGAAATAGAAACAACCCATGGAAAAGAGAGAGACCAGGCAGGAGCCTTTTGCTGACACCAGTGTGGTAACATCCTAGAAAACAAAGAACTTTAATCACATTGAGAGATTTAATCAAAACCAATTAATAATCACTGATTAGATGAATTGTTCTGTGAGTTAGAAATGCAGTGGTGAATAGACTATGGATCTGATATTCAATGGAGTCCTTTAAAATGAGAGTAGCTCTAATATTCTCAATAGAGTTCAATGATATCTAGAAGATGGATTATAAGACCACATATTGATAGAGGTTGTGATTAAGAATCAGCAAGGCTAATGGATGAGGCTGCTAATCATCACCCCTCTTCTATCAGCATGTCAATAAAAAAGCCAGCAGAAAAGGAGAATGGTTTAGCTCAAAAGTGTTAATCATCTGTACAGATGTCTGCACTTTCTGAAAAATTCCTATTTCCGCTTTCAGCTTCGCAAAGCATGTCTCTTTATGGACCATGCTATTAATGAAATGGAAAAGAATGTGCAAGAAAGCCTGCTGTTGTCTGAAATTATCTTTACTTCTATACCGCCACTGGCAATAACTGTCTCTTCTCCAGAATTCCGGAACACTGAATTCTTTCTTCACCAGATTAAAAGCAAAACAATAAAAAGAAAACAGAACCACCACCACAGGGGGAAAAAATAACTTAGCAATTTGAAATCTTATTTTTGTTGTTATATTTTGAGTTGTGCTGAGATGCATAACTCTTGAGGAATTTGACTTTGATCATTCAAGAATATTTCCAAGATTATTAACTGAGTGTCTGATGATTAAGAAAATTCCCCATCATGTTTATTCTCTTAAATTCAATTCAGTGAGAACTTTAAAATGCTATAATTTTCTGTTTCCAGTAGTTGAATTCCAGCTGTCAAGAGAGATGTTACACATATAATAAAAGGTCACAACGATCCAGAAAACTGTACAAATATAAGGGTTCTTTACCCTGGTGTGGGAAATAGCCATCAATGTTTCCACGAGATCTTATAATAGTAGTACTTTGCCTAGTGTCAGAATCTTCACAAAAGAATAAGCAGAATGAGAAGCAGACAGAATAAGCACATCTCTGCATTCTGAAACATGACTTGTTTATGTGTATGCATCTAGGTATCTATGAGTGTGTGTATGTGTATATGTGTAAATTTTTGGATATGCATTTAGAAATAACATTAAGAATCATTTATATCAGGTGCTATTAAAGAGAGTTGTCAATAATTATTTTTGGTGTTTGTTATAAAACTAGGTAAGTCAAATCTTGTTCTACATATGGATACCTTATTTCAATTTACACCATGAATCTTTTTTAATTTTTAATGAGTTTTTATTGTGAAAATATTGTACAGAGGGGTTACAGTCACATGAGCAGAGTAATGAGTACATTTCTTATCAATCATTGTTACCTCCTCCTTGGTTTTCCCCCTACCATCCCTTCCCTCCCACTTCCACAACTACACTTCCCCACGCCCCTGCCAGAATTGTAAAGTTCATTTTTCAACATAGTGTCTTGTACATCTCATTGTTGTATCCCTATTTAAACTTTTTTTCCCTTCCCCTCTCCAAATTATACCAACATCAAATACACCATGAGTCTTAAGAAGTTTTATTATGAAGATGTTTCCCATGGTTTTGTCTCTAGTGAATAACAGACTTTGTAACAAAATTATTCTCCTACTAGAAACAAATAAAATAACTGGATGAAAAATATTAAAATATATTAATTGTATTATCTGTATATTAATATAGATATTTACACTTAAATATGTATATACAATCATATATAAACGTATTTTAAAATAAGTCTTTGAGCTGAAAAGACAAAGAATCCCCAGAGGGGAAAAAATGGATGGAAAGTAGAAATTGTAGATTGTCAGTAAGTGCAAAGTCAGGTTTTATCATTTAGTAACTCCAAATCTTAGTATTGCTGAGCTTCTGTTTTGATAAGGTACAGTACACAGCAGACCAAGTCCAACATTCACCACAAAGCAGGGACAATATTAGAATCTCCATGCAAATTTAGAGCTCAAGAAAGAGCAACTCTATAATAAAGCTTTTACCACACAGAAAAGGCTACCAGAAGAGGATTTGTGTATCTTGACTTCGGTCAAGGAATACAGAAAGAAAAATAATGCAACAAACAGAAGAAATTTCCCCAAATTTTAACAATCCCAAGCTAGAATCATGAAATTCTTGTTGGTTCTAATTCTTTGCTGCCCTGAGCAAAAAGAGCTCATGGATGGACAGCACCCAAGCCCTAAGTTCAAGCCCCATAACATACAGGCAGACAGCTAGAGATAGAGATTGACACAGTCACAGACACAGACACACAGATATACACACACACACAGGAGATGATGGAAGATAAAAAGGAGTAATTGATAGTAGTTTAATTTGATGAAAGTACATTGTATTCAAGAATGGAAATATCACAATGAACCTCTTTGTACTATATCTATCTATCTAGCTATCTAGCTATCTAGTACATAGTATATAGATAGATAGATAGATAGATAGATAGATATGAGAGCCAGTGCTATGGCTCTGCCAGTAATCATAGCTACTCAGGAGATAGACAATGAGAGGATCATAATGAAGGCCAACTTAAGCAAAATGTTTTAACCACATCCATCTTAACTAATAAAGGAAGCGTAAGTTCTAAGTGCTTGTCATCAGAGCTACTTAAAAAGCATAAATGGGAGGATCATAGTTCAGAATATGCAAGAATAAATAGGAGACTCTTTTTGAGAAAAAAAAAAAACAACACTAAAATTAAAGACCTAGGGACGTGACTCTAGTGGTACAGCACCTGCCTAACAATAGCCCAGCTCTGAATTCAAGTGCTAGTATAATAATAAATATCTATTTGAGTTTGTTTCTTCTTTTCTTGTTTTCACTTATTGTCATTCATGGTGCCTTGTAGTTTGTGTTCAGGCTCCTGTATGTGGAAAGGATTTATCCAAGAAAAACATTTGAGGCCTTCTTGAAGTTGCCTTAGTGAAAAATCTGACATTATTCTTAGACTTACCAATGGTACATACCAAGCTAAGATCCACTTTACATAGGCATGCTTCTTCCCTCACTCCACTCATAGCTGACTTCTTATCAGTTTAAATATTCTCTCCTCACCTTGATGACTACCATCATTAAATTGGGACCTCTTCACCATTTTTTCCTCCAAGAAATTTACCTTGTTTTGCCAACAAAATAATTACCACAATTATTAACATTTATTCTATTTCTTATTTCTTATTTATTTTTGTATCTCTAATATGTGGCACATTGAGTTCCAATAAGAGATTCACAGTAAATATCCACTGAATTCAAAACAATGAGTGAGTAGACTCTGATGATCACATTTATGTAGGACTTCACAATGCCTTCTATATTATAACTCTACCTACAGGCAACTTTCAGATGTTAAAGAGGAAAGAATTTAGAACTAGGTAGGGCTCCAAGAATTTAGTAGTTTTTAGCAGTGAATTATGCAGACTAGAATGTAACTGACATCCTTTTGAGGTGTGAAATAATAGTCCTCATTTGTCATAGTCCTTGGTATTCATATTCATTCATTTGTGACTAAAAGATTCTGTGCAAAGGTAATAAATGGTTCACCACAAGTCATCATCCTAAGATCATATATTTAAAACAGCCAGTATGTATTTATAATTACTTTGCATTTAAGATATATGGATGCCAGGATTTTTTCAAAAGTAGCTCTATCAATACTAGAAATAAACTAACAATCACCAACAATAAAAACCAGGTTACTGGTTAAAGGTTAAAGGTTACTACTTTGTAGAGTTCTGTGAATTCTTTTTTTTTTTTTTTCAGTTCCAAGCTAGTGGTAATTGGGCAATGCCCAGGAATTTTATTTATTTATTTATTATTGTGAAAATACTGTACAGAGGGATTACAATTACATGGGCAGAATAATGAGTACATTTCTTATCAAGCATTGTAGCCTCCTCCTTTGTTTCCCTTTCCCATTCCTTCCCATCCCCCCTACCCCCCCCCCACCCAATCATTCCCCCCCCCACCAATGTTGTGAATTCTTTTTAGAGAGACCTCTTCTCTTCCCCAGGTCCTGCCTTCAACATAGTTCCTGTCAGGAGTTGTTCAGTAATGTAGATAAAACGATTATATCAAAGATTTTTGTTTTCCTTTGTGATAGTTAAGAAATTTAAATCTCCTTTTCAGGAAGTCTACTTTAAAGATATGACTACTAAAACAAACAAGGCATTTTTTAAATCTGTTTTGCAAGAGACTAAATAGGAATGAAAGCTTGACTCACAGGTACTGGTATTTTATTCATCTTTCCACCTCTGCTCTTTCAGGTGTGAGGTGATTTGTCTGAAGGATTAGAACAACATTGCTTTGGAAATTTGCTTTAAGAATCAGAGAGTTAAACATCACTGAATCCTTAAAGTTTAAAATTAGAAAGGCAAATAACAGCCATGGTCACAACAAAAATGAAACAGCTAAAAGAGATTAAATCTATGATGTCTAGACTTACTTTCACTCTGTGATATATTTTTGTCTTTCCCCTAGATGAAAATGGTTTTATGTAGTGCATAAATCTCTATGTGAATGTATTAAATACATATGGGTTACTCATAATAAATCTTTTATGAAATATCACAATAAAATATAATAAATTATTATATATAAGTGAAATATATTTAATAAATATATTATGTAGAGATTGTATATTATTATATGTAAATATATTATATATAATGATATATCATTAAATACACATATATATACACACACATATATAAACATATATTTACAACCAGAGTATGTACTTATGGTATTTATAGTCAATTTTCTATCATCTATTTGATTTAAAAATTTGGAAAAGATACATAGTTTGAAATCAAAAGAAAACATAATAATAGGAGAAATAGTGACATTTTATTTACTTCTGTGTTACCTATCTTTTTATATTTTCTGATTTATAAAACATAATTTTAACCTGCTGAAGTATATTAAATAAAAAATTACTTAGTTTTACAAAGTACTCAGCTCCTTGTGATAATATACTTCTCTGTTTAAAATTAAATCATTTGCATGGGACACTTTGACCACAGAAATAGACGTATTTAGTAGCATATATCTTATTATTTGAATTTATGAAAGTTTCCATGCTACTCCCGTTTGTAAATAATATTACCTTAACCTTGGAGAATCTGTCAAATTTCATCTGCTTGAAATTGATATTTTGGGAATGACATTAACCAGCCAAATAAAAAATTGATATGCAGCAAATGATAATTTTTTGAAAGTAATATTTTCATTTTTTACCAAGATTGTTCTTTTTATTCTTTCTTACACAGACATTAAATATCCAGTAGAATGTGACTTTAATTCCTCCATCCATAGAGCTTGTTTTATGTAAATTAAAAATGTGCACATGAGGAGGTATTTTTAAAAATAGCTAATTCTTGGTCTTACATATCTATTCTTTTCAGTGATTTGCACTATGATCTGTCTGATACAGATTCTATTATATACATGTACAGTTTAACAAGTTGAATAATTGTACCAGGGTAGCAGGTTATTGTCTGTCAGTTAAAACTTTTCTTTTATTAGAGTAGACAATCTATCTTCCAAACATATAATAGATAAAGGAACTTACCCATGAGCTACTCTTAGAACATTAATTTTCACAAGAAAATAACAAATATCTTATTCTACAGACTTAGAAAATATGCCTCAAATTGTCTAATTATACATCATAAACCATTCCTAGACATTGGCAGGATGATATTTCAAATGGAGAAAAGACAAAAATAGAATATGGCACACTGGGAACTTCAAGATGGTTGTATACAGAAATCCCAGCACTTACCAACTCCTCCACAAAAAAAAAAGAAAGAAAAAAAAAAAGAATAGGTTTGTAGTTCCATTTTGAAGTGAGTTACCAGGAAAGAACACTGGACATGAGCAAGAGAGACTGGAAACTTTTAAGATCAGAAAATGGAGACACAGCATAATAAAAGAAACACAGTGCCCACTACCACAGTTCCACAGTAGGAAGAGGGGTTTACTATTTTGCAAGGTAAGACTGAAATAGAGTTCTAGAAAACCTGTCACTGTGAGAGTTATCAATGTTATCTATTGGAAAGTTTTACAATTCTCAGAGACTTGCAGCCCTCTTCTATAAACAATCTAAAATCCATAAAGCTTGCTTTGGAATAAGATCTCATATCATCTTTCAATGAACCTCCAAAAGGTATGCTAGTCGGGATTCCTGTCTTCTCTTCTAGGGGCCAGAAACTCCCAAACATAACTACTTGTGGATTATAGAATGTCCATTGCACTCTCTTGAAATATAACTGTCTTGAGACTCCAGACTGGCCCCCTAGAGTGATGGTGACCTATGACTGCTGCATGTGCTGCACTCTACAGAATGGTTGTTTGGACACAGGAAAGAAGAGAGGATGCTGAACCAGATCAGAGCATGATGATATGGACATCCATATGTAGACTTGTGTCAGTCACAAGAGTGAAGGCAGATGATCATACTTTCTCAACTCCTAGGGCTGTAATGAGATGTCTGTTATCAAAAGACAACAGTATGGTTCTTGCTGCTGCCTCCTGTAGGGCCTTGCTGAGGAGGTCTTGATTGACACTGAGGTTCTAACTCTTGCCTGTGCCTGTGTGCAAACAGATAAGGGCACCCAAGAGGTGAAGCACTGCTTACTTGAAACAAGATCTCCCATTCTCTGCAGGGTACTATCACCAAAGTGGCACGTGGGAATACCAGAATTCCTGTTGACACATATATATGCCATTTCTATCACCTCCTTGCCACTAAAACCTGCATGATGGTATAATACTGTCAGAACATGGTGTGAGTGCTCTAGAGGTGGCTCTAGAGTGGTTCCCACAACTGCCTCTCCCAGTTTAGCATCCCTGGGCTTGCATCGGTAACTTGAAAGATAAATCCTACAAGTTGCTCACCATTGCCAAGTCTGTCAGTGTAAGAGGCATCTTTGATGGTAACAAAGCCACAGAAGTGGCTTAGAGAAATCTTGTTACATGATAGGGGCTGTCACCCACATTGTAGTGGTAGCCATGCGGGGAGCTCACAACTATCTTGGTTGTCTACACCATTCCTTGATCAAACTGCTAAAATGTTGCTACATTTGCATGCTCCACAGTGACAGTGGGTTTCCCTGACTTGGAAATGTCACATACTCTGCCCAAAGTCATTAATCACAAGCAAGTAAGCTACATGGAGAATGACTTTGACACCCAGTTAGAAATAAATTCAACGCTGCATCACAAACAACACTCCAAGACAAACTTCAGGAAAAAGTTCATTACTAACTAGACAAACCTATAAAATTAGAGGGTTTTTGACATAACACATGCACAAATCTCCATGAAGGAACCCAAGATATGTGTAAAAAAAACAACAACCCACAAAACACCACAAAAGGCTATGGTTCTAAAGCCATAAAACAAAATAATTACTATGTAGCAACAGAATGAAAAAAAAGATAATGGATCAAATGACTGATAAAGAAATTTAAAGTATATTTACATAAAACAATCTCAAGGAAATCCAAGAGTACAGAGACATGAATAATTACCTGAAATTAGAAAGCAATACATATAAATGAGAAATCCAACATAGATGGGGATTTTGGAAAAGAACCATAATGAAATCGTGGAAATGAAAAATTCAATGTTGTAACCAAATATTAGTCAAAAGCTTCAACAATAGACTAGGTGAAGGAGAAAAATGAATAATATTTGAACTTGAAGTAAGGTTATGAAGAATATCCTAGGCATAGATAGACAGACAGATAGATATGAAGACAATATTCAATACCTTCATGGTACCATTAAATGAACAAACATCCCAAAGGTAAATAGAAATTTTTAATTACATAGATGTTATCTAGTAAATGAAATTAAAAGAACACTTTTCTAGCCTTGAGAAAGATATGGAAATCCATGTGACAGAAGTTTTTAGAACTCCCCCCCCAAGTATATATATATATATATATATATATATATATATATATATTTGAGAGTGAGAGAGAGAGAGAGAGAGAGAGAGAGAGAGCCAGGAAGTATATTCACCACAACATAATAACTTAAATTGTCAAAAAGGCAACAATGCTTGATAAAAAATGGACTCATTACCTTGCTCATGTAACTGTAACCCCTCTGTATAGTATTTTCACAACAAAAAAAACTTATTTAAAAAAATTGTAAGAAAATTTCAAGACTTCAAGAGAAAACCAGCAAGTGACATTCAAATGTGTCTAATGTAAAATACAAAGTTAAAGTGTATGTGTCTTAAGGTCTAATAGGAAACATAAATTTATTACATTTAAAGTAAGAAATATTCTGTGCTTTCCTGTCTGGTGCTTTCCATCCTTCCCCACTCCAGTATTTGAAAAGCAACATATCCCAGTTTTAGATTTTAATTTGTGATTATTGTGTGTTTCTACATATACGTACATACATACATATATGTGTATATGTCTATAGAAAATATGCTGACATATACATATATATTGATATATACCTATATTAAAATATTTATATTAAAAGGCTAAATAAGACAATCAGATACTTATATCATAACGTTACTAATTATGAGAGCAACAAAAAATTCTCATGGAACCTACAAACCAATCATATTTCATTGCTAACTAAAGCAAATTCATACAACTTCAATTTTAAATGGTAAATCAAATTGTTGACATTTTATCAAATCAATACTCCTCTCATTTCAAAGAAAAAGGATGGATGTTCCCTACAATGAATATTAAAGAATGCATTGCTTAAATAATACAAGTGAGCCACAGTATCAAAAATGTCAAACCTGCAATATTTTACAATTATCTTCTTATATAATTTTATATTCCTGATCAAATTTTCTAACCTTGTTAGATTCTGATTTTTAGATTTCATTCTGGGATATGTATTACTTTTATGTGCTCATTTAAAGCACGGTAATTCATTTAAGTTACCGTATTTTTTTTGTCAAACTTTTAGAATAATTAAAGAGCACTTTCAATATTTGTAATTTATAGCTCATGTCAAATTGCAATTCATTCAAGAGGCATTAAAGCAGTCATATTTATACTATGATTATATAAACTGTTAAAATTTATGCTTTAAGTGGACAAGTATGTCTTTAAGATTTACATTTTAATGATATGTTTGACCATAGTTTTACTTCTAAAATCTTGCTTCCCGTAA
Organism: Dipodomys spectabilis; assembly: GCF_019054845.1. Lineage (NCBI taxonomy): Eukaryota > Metazoa > Chordata > Mammalia > Rodentia > Heteromyidae > Dipodomys > Dipodomys spectabilis. Next base: position 21,673,269 of record NW_024870775.1, read on the forward strand.
GTGAAAAATATAGTACAATGACTGGAAAATTTTATTCATAAAGTAGGTTATTTAAAAATACATGTATTGAATACTTGGATTTGATATGCTGTCTATTTGATATGTCTTCTTAATATGCTGATGAACATAGGATAGTGACGTATGCTAGCATTTAGTTTTCATTTCTGTCCTATGTCAATAGTTCAATTATAAAAGTACCTTTCTCAATTTCTGGTCATAGTACACGAACATGATACTCTACTAGTCCTCTCTAACCCCTAGACACGGTTCCAGTCTTATACTTTCCTGGTAACCAATGCCAGTTGCTAAGTATGTGGCTGAAGAGTTTCACAGTCTTTTAGGGAATGAATTTAGAATGAAGTTCACATTAATTATAATAATGATTCATAAAATTGAATAATAATTACTGTGAACAGTTATCATGGTTACATACTTCCACCAAACAATTCAATCTTTATTAGAGTTTTGCTTTGTAAACTCTAAGGTTCACCGCTCTGACTCCAGGGGTTTGAGAAAAACATTTTCCCAACTTTTGACATTCCTTTGAAATTGTCAGATGCTTTTACAAAGTGCTAGTTGTAAGGTTCCACCGACATTAAGGTTCATTAGATTTTTGGATAAAGCCTATGAATTTGAATGCTCAGCATGCCCTCCAGTTCCACTGATGCCGATGAATTAAGATCCTACTGCCCCGGACATAGGTTCGGCTATATTCTATATATACTTTTATATGTGCCTACAGTGGTAGGTTCTTATTCCCGAAATGTGATCATTTCTTTAAATGAAGTCTTAAAAACCTTCATCACAAAACAAATAAATAATATAAATTAAACAATATAAATAAATAATTAAATAAATTAAACAATATAAATTAAGAGGAACACTTGTGAACATTAGCATTGAAATTGAGCTTCAAAAAAGGAGAAAAATAAATGTGTAATCGTTTACATTTTGAGCAGAAAACAGAATAATGGAAATTGTCACAGTGAGCTATTAGCACAGAATCCCTCCGTCCCAATCATTGATATGTGGTGTGTCCATCTCCTCTATATTTTGTTCTTACTGGATTTGAGAAAACACATGCTTAGCTAGTGGATATTTTCAAAATCTCTGCCCTACCTTGCTTTTCAAATTGTTTATTACATGTATGAACCACTCATGCCAAGGCTTGCTATCAGTGCTAGGAACATGAAAAACATATGACCAATTAACCAAATAAGATAATTGATGATTATACTAAATTCATAGGGCCCACTACAGTGACAGGCATGTAGGTGCTAGGCTTCAACAATAATTGAAGGCATTTCAATGTAAACAGTTAATTATGTGATTATTTTTATCAGGTTTTATGTTATTGTTTGTAAGTCACAAAATGGTTATGAAAGAAGGGATTATTAACATATCAACTTTAAGAAAGTGAATCATCCAAAAATGTGGGCTCCTTTAAAAGACAGTTTTTAACTTTAGGACTCTTTGACTCCATACTTTTCATTTCAACCTCTAAGTCAAATTACTGTTTGGAAAGTATAAGAGACCACCACTAACTCTGGTGTTGATGCATGTTTTCCACTATCTAAGAAGACAGGTCTGGCATATGAAGATATTGCTTATGGTGAGGTGAAAGGCTGTTGTCCTGAGCATGTATATGACTCTCAGAAGCAGGATAATTTATCTTCCCAGCTGGGATCTTTGGGAGGTAAACAGCAGTGTTATTTGCAATTAATCTAAGACTGAGACTGAGACTAAGGACAGTGAGTGGATATGATCACCCTAATCAAAAGGAAAACCCAAAACAAGTTAAGCGTTTAATATTCTGATGGTTCATTATACATACTATAGTCTTTACTATTCATTTCAAGGATCTGAAGTATTTCAGTTATTATTTTACAGTTGAGAGAAGTAAGTTTCAAATATTTTAATATGGCAAATATTATTAGGGGAAAGTATTTATATGACTATAAATACCTATCAGATTCAAAACATATACTTTACAAACCAATAAAATAATAATAGTAGCAATAACAATAATAATATCAATAAGAATTATAAAATTATGATTGGGGGGAAGATGGGATGGGAAGGAGAAACAAAGGAGGAGGCTACAATGTTTGATAAGAAATGTACTCATTATCTTGCCCATGTAGTTGTAACCCCTCTGTACAGTATTTTCACAATAAAAAAAATTGAAAGAAAAAAAATTAGGTAAATCACTTAAACAAGACAAAGAATGCAATAGAGTTAAAGAAAACTATATAAGGAAGGGTATTAGACCCATAGGTTTTGATGATATATTTGTTTAAAACCACTACTTTGGTGGTTCTTAAATTTCACTTTATAACTGCTTCTATCATAGTATTTTTCTAAAACATAGGGGTGATTGTTTTGTGCATCATAAAAAAGACACCCTCAGGCTTGATGACTATTCTAAAAAAATCACTAACTAATAATTATTACATTAATGTTAAAATTAAGTGACATTATTAACATTTTTATAATATGAACATCATAGTGAAAATTTTAGGGACTATGAGGTAGGCTAGTTAGGCCACAAAAAGTTTGGAATTCTTATGTGCAACTCTTCTTTAGTTCCATGATAGAATCAGTAATGAGTAAACTCTTTTGATAATAACCCAAACAGTCAAGACATTTGTTCTCAGGCCTCTCATGTTGATGAGATTTATGCTGCAAATTACTTTCATGGGTAGAAAATAAATCACTAATGTTTAATCAAGTGCTAAATGACTTTGGTAAAATACCAAAGAAAGTAAAAGGAGAACTGCCTTTTAGTTCTGGAAAGTTTTATAAGGTTTTGCATTCTGATATTTGGGAGATTAACCGCTAAGTAATGAAAATAATGAGCAATACTAAAATCAAATAATAAATATTATAGCATTTGTCAAGTCCACATGGATGTCAGTCATAGCAAGAAGGACTTTGCAGACATTTTTCTCTACTAGTCACAGAAACCTTCTGAAAAGAAGAAAAATGAGCCTGGGGGTATGGTATCAAAGCATTAGTCCAAGCAGCTACTAAACATTAGATCTTACTTTAACTTCAAGTGTGATGTTTCATTTCCTGCTCCATTCCTGCTCCCTGTGCCCCAAATACTTGCCATTTTTAAAATATTAATGACAATTTTTGTTGAGTATAAAGTAGTGAAAATGTTAAGATGAAATAATCACTACTCTTTAAGAAAAAAAAACTGCTGCATTTAAATATATTTTAAAACTCCAAATATCAACTTCCTATGACAGGAAGATGGTACTTGAGTGCAAAGATTAGGATTCTACCTGGCTGTAAATAGATGAAGAGCCCAAGTATCTTCCACTCTGTAATTGTTGGCATACCTCATTGCTTTTGTCTCATTCAGATATAATGAGAATTATTATTTATCCACTCCTGTTTGTTACAGTCAATATGGTTTAAATTAAGGATAACTACATCCTAAGTTATAAAGGACACATGTAGTCCTTTTAGTCACAGAGATTATTCACCAGTAATTCATAATATTTATATTGTTCTTTATGATTCTTTCTTTCATCTATGTACTCTGCTCGTTTTCTGTAGACCATCCTAACTCTAAGGAAGATTACTCATTTTTGTCAGAAAATAATCTTTATATGAACTGATAGACAGTTTCTCTCATACAGTTGTACATATCCTTATACTTAGAATAATGCAAGTTCTAGTATTCTTCGTCCCCATTTTTAAGAAAGCAAATAAAAGTATCTCAATTCCATGAGAATGTGATAACTGATAAAAATGTTAATGGTTTTACTGGATTTTATAAAAACAAACTCAGATGGTTCAATTGATTTATCTTTATGTATAGATTTCAAAATGCAACCAATACACAGACATTATTGTTTACAACTATTCTAAAGAAAAGAACTAGACAAATAATACTTTTGTTGTACAGATTAAATACTTTATGTAATTTAATCACTGGCAAATTGGAAAATAAAACTGTATCTTTATTATTTGGAACATACTGCTGTTCTAAATACCAAGCAAATATGTTGTAAATTTTCAAATTATTTTATCATAGAAGTAGATAATTGACAATAATAAATATTAGACATATAATTAAATTACTCAAAAAGACAAAATGCTACAAATACAATTGTTTTCCATGGGAAAAATAATGATGTTAATGGTAAAAGAAGCTAGGATCAGTTTTTTAAAATATCATGAAGATACTGCTCACAAATATCATCTTTAGGCATACTGAGAAATCAGGGACAGTCATATGCTTCAGGAATTAAATCCATCTTTCCAAGAAGGCATGAGTTCAATATGAATCATTCAACTGGTGATGAAAGAAATTGTGATTGTTGGTATCCATACTTTGTTTAAATCATATACTGACATTAGAAGAAATCCACTTACTAAGTTTGTCTGCTTGAGACATTGCTTGCTAAAGGAAATGGCAGAATTCCTATTACTGAAAATGCAGTATATGAGAAAACAGTGATGAAAACAAAGTATATTTGACATAAAAGGTCATGTTCAAATAAAGAATTTCCTTTCCAATTTCAAAGAATAGGAAAAGCTCATAAATGCATGAGGTTATATGTAAATCCTTAAAAATGAGTTGAAATAAGTAGAAAATTGTTGAAACTGAATTGAAATAAATAGAAAAATAGCATTGAAAATTATTACAACTCAAAGATTATGTTTTACACCAAAGAGATTAAATAAAATAGATTGAAATGCATACTGTACTTAAAGTGTTGATGAGTTACTATGATTACAGATCTCAACAACTTCAAGATGTTAATATCTTGACAGGGAGTCTTGACTGGGAGACAAGAACAACATCCATAAATAATTTGAGAAAAATAGCATATAATTTAAAACTAAGAGTGTGGGATAGTCAGCTTATAGGTGATATGAAGTTTTAGTGAATAAAAGACTGCTAAATGATGAGACAAATAATTATGCAAACTATCTGTGGCTATCCTTAATATGTTGTGTGTAAGTACATTACTAACAATCTTGTTTAAGTGGTTCCACTTGAAGGAAAACAGTGAAGTCTAATGGAAGATGTTAGTTTATTAAGTACATAAATCACTATAAATTATTGTATGGATTAAATATATGCTTACATGAGGATCATGATGGTGATAATGACAAAGATTAATTTAATGGGAAATGGTGGAGAGAGTTAAGGACAGAATGAGCAGCAAATAACAAAGAAAATAAGGTATTTTTATAAACAATTACTACAAAGAAAAATGTTAGTTGTAGATAAGTTAGAAATTAGAGAATGGCCTCCTACTGGTAGGATCAACTCTTGACATAATTATCACTGTTTTCAAGTAAAATATTTAAACCTACTAACGCTTAGCTTTCTCCCCATTCAATACAAAAAAAAAAAAAAAGACATATAGTGCAGCAATATTTTGAAGATCTCAGGGCAAAATTGCATAAATATTTGTCATATTCAGTGGACTGATTTATCCATTAGGAACAGTAATAACAATACTCAAGTCTCATAATACATATAGAAGTACACATAATGTTTTAATTTCTTCTAACATCAAAGAAAACATAAATGCAAAATAAAAATATATCCAAGAATTTAGCTGTAATTTATCCTGTTTATATATGGACCATTAAAACATTTAGAATTTTGGTTAAATAAAGAGGTCCAGGAAGGCAAAAATCCCAAAATGCCCTAACCATAATAACTGAGTTTTGGAGTTCAGTTCTGTCTATTTCATAACAATTACTATTTAGTTAAAAGAAGACTGGGACAAAGAGAACAATAGAAATAGAGTTCAAGTTCTGATCCAGCTAGGACAGAGCCTGTTATAGTCTTTGTGCTGATATATATATATATACACACACACACACACATACATACATATATATGTATACATGTATACATATATACATGTATACATACATATAAGACACAAAAAACAAAAAATCAACCATTTTTTATTGTTTAATTTCCATTGTCATTTCTCAAACACAAAGTAATACAAAATAAAATATTGGATTATCAATAATACATTTTAATGTTAAAATAATGAATTAACGTTAAAATAATTGACTGCCTCAGTCAAAATTTACAAACAACTAGATTTCCTGTCTAAAAATAAAAAGTGGCTTTGCATTTATCAAAGTACCATATCGAGTACCATGTACCTGGAACCCGAAGTTTTAAGAAATGTACTTTATCTAGCCACTCCACTCAAATAGTTGACTCATTCCTCTCCCACCCCCAAAATGCTGTGTATCCAGGTACACTGGAAAATTAAAAAATCCATGTTCAGATCTATTTCATGTTCGTGTCAAATCTAAGCTCACATCAAATCTGCCAAGAGAATCAGTTTCCACACTTTAGCCTATACACAGGGGCCTCTCATTACTTCTCTTGGGGGTGGGCTGGATGTCCATAGTACAGGGGATTTGTGTGGAAGTGTGGTTATAGGATCTGGCTCTAACAGTATTCCAAAGGTTTGTTCTCTTAACAAAATCGACAGAATTCTTTTTTTTCATTTTCAAACAGCAAATTATAGAAAAGCAGAGAGTAATGGTAAAGAAGGATCAAGGTAAGCAGCCTTTTCCTTGACAAAGAATATATGGGATCACAGTTCAAGTACTTTTCCCATTCTCCACATGACATTAACTAAGAGTAATGGAAGCCAATCATTTTAATTGCTACTGTAATAGCAAACAGAAATTACAAATATCAATATCAAATAGGTGAGCTATGAAGAGAAAATGAAAGTGCTTGAAAAGAAGAGCATTTTGATTTTTTTTTTAATATTTACTATCAAGACTACTATATTGTTTTGGCAAGAAAGTTTAACTGAAGTGTTCTGAAATTTGTATTCTATTTGCTTTATGTTTCCTAAAGTCAATACAATGATTGGCAGCATATGCACAAGTCAATTTTTATCTCCAACTTTAAAAAAATGATGGTATATTCTGTAGTTCTGTGATAAGAAAAAGCTGCACTGCTATTTTAACTAATATATAACTACCTAAGGTATCCTTCAAACTTCGTGGCATAATAAATGCCTCTTCGTCTTATAAATCATGCATATAACAAACTGAGGTAGATTGCTTCAATTTTATTGATAATATGATCTCAGGTTCATTTCTAATTATCTTCCAACATTGCTTTCCCCATCAACTGTCACTAACAATTTCAAACAGCAACCATGTTGCTCTGATGAAATTACAGAATTTCATTTAGGGATAATTAAAGTACTTGAAGATTGGTGAGTAAATTCACCTTTTGTAAAAAAAAACAAACATTCAAGGGTCAGAGAAAGATGCCAACTGGGTTTCAACCTAGAGGTGAGGAACAACATGACTAACATAACAAAAATATGGAAGTTTTCAACTTTAATTAAATGATTGGTATGAAGCCCATTAGAGCCTAAAGATAAACTATGCAAAGAAAGCATCTTTTTTTGGATCAGTTAGGAAACAGAGAGGAAACAACATTTGGTCTTTTCCTTCACTAGAAGACTCACAAAATCCTCACTTCCTGATACCTAACATGATAATACCTTAAAACTCAGAGAAAGTTATAGATATTGTACCCCAAAACTCACTGACACATTTCTGAGGACTATGTTGTTACAGAAAAAACAAGAGAGTAATGCTTTTATGTTTAAATCATGCTATAATCATGTCTGTAAAGATTTATTCTTGATTTGGAAAATGCAAAAAATGTGATTCTCTGATATTTTAAGATATGAACAATAATACAATTCCATTATATGTTATCATTTGTTATGTTACAAATGCTTTTCTGAAAACACTGGTTTTATTTCTTTTGTTCTAAAGAATAAACAATAGTGTATATAAATTTACAGATATATTACACAAAAAAGTCAAAAACAAATTTAAAAATTTTTAAATGATGTGTAAAAAACAGAATTTTAAAATTTTTGTGAACATATAATGTGGCTCACTTTACACACTGAATCACTCAGCCAGTCCCCATGTTATTGGTAGTTGTATTGACTTCATTTTATAATCTGTTAAATAGTCCTTCTGTTTTTAATTTTGTAAAAATATGCTCCTACAAAAAAGAAACCAAAACAAAACGATACAAATTGTACCCCGAAAGCAAGGTGAATGTTATGGTAACCCTCCCAAAACCTGGGCGGTGGGGGGGAGGTAGCACACAATATACATAATTTAGTTATAAAGATTTTAGGCTTGTACTGCATTACACACACACATACAAAGAACAAAAGCATCTGCCCTACAGTATTGAATCTGAATCCTGAGCATGCATAGGTTTTCCTTCACAGCAAGCAGTCTTCTGAAAACCATATTCCCATGGATACCTCTGGTCTACTGTACCATCTGTGTATGACTTATTTTCTATCCTTTGCAAATACAGTGATAAGCTGCATTTTTTATTATAGTAAACAAATATTGGAAATAAATAATGGGTTTAAAATGCAATTTTAAACAACCACCATGCCACTCAATAGAAAAAAAGGAAGTTTAAGAATGTGAGATATTCATATAGTCATATAATGGCATACTGTGCATAAAATGTCTGATCTTAGTAGCATATATATTAATGAACCTTGAAAAAAATCTTTCTGTAAATTAAAAAAGCCATGTATAAAATGTACATAATATATGATTACAGTTATATGAAGTTCAAGAATAGACAAAACTAATGTAAATTGAGAAAATCAGTAAAGTGGTAATCTCATGAAAAGCAAGTAGAGATTTTTTTCAGAGAAGAAGATAATGGAGCATTCTGGGCAGATGGAAGTATGCATCTAAACTCCATCTAATCTGGATGGTAGTTATATTTTTGTGAACATATATAACAATTGTAAATTGTATACTTCTGATTCATGTATGTTATTGCATGTATTAAAATAAAATAAAAATATATTAAAATATTTTAATCAAAGCAGAAGAAACAAGCTTTCACTATGATTAGCACCGGTTAACTTTCCTTCAATACTTGGACTTAGCATTTTATTATCTGCACAATAATCCTATAACAAAGACAGTATTATTAGTCTCAGATTTAGATTAAACCTGAGACACAAGGAAACTATACAATTTTCCAGGCTCACAAAAATTACTAATATTTTGCAGAATAAAGATCAGAATTTAAACTGCTCCTACAGACTACAATATCGACCAATTGTTACTGGTATTTTTATACTCTCCTTATAGATAGGTTTTACTTTGTAGATTTTTTTCAGATAACAGAAAACAATAGCAGGTTTGTGCAAAGGGGAAAATGTAGAAAGTCATTAGAAACATCAAAGCAATGGAAATTTGAAACAGCAACTATCAAAGTCAGTGGCTTTCTGGGATTTAAATAATGTTCAGTTTATGAATTATACATATGGATTTGTAATGCTTTTAACTGTAAATATCACATTATTCCCAAAAGTGCACTTAAGATAAGCCAGTTGTCTATTGCTTTCTTGGAAAGATCAATGGATGTTAAAATGTATTAAGTAGTTGTCATTTCAGGACTTTTCTCTCTACTTTTAAAATAGTCTATCATATATTATCAAACACATATATCCCTAAAATAAATATAATGGTAAAACTTGAAGTATGATCCATTATCTTACACTTAATCTCTCAGAATGACTTACAAAGTAAAAGATATGGAATATATGTAAGTAGTTATCAATTTTATCCTTGGGGTTATTAAATTTACAAATACCCAGAACAAATGTTGTAGAAGGAATAATAACATACAAAAACATAATTTGTTAAATTGTATGGCCATATCACTATGAAAATTATTTTTCTGCTTTGAAAGTTATTAACTAGTTGGTATTAAATTAGTAGTGAAATTCTTTAGGTCAAATTCATTACACACCTTGCTTTACAAAGTTCTCAGATTTATATGCCTCAATTATTGAGTCAGGTACTTTCAGTCCCTTGTCTACATAACATGGAATATTTTTAGCTAACTACAGCCCATTTCCAATCTCAGTGCTCTAAAATTCCATATATTGAGTCTATATTTATATAACATTCATTGTAAGATTACCTAAGAAGATAATCTAGTCTCTTCTTTAAGGGATATTTTAAAATGTCAAATAGAATGGCCATTATCAAGACAACAATAACAAATGCTAGTGAGGATGCAGCCAAAAGGGAACACTACTACATTGATGGTGGGAATGTAATCTTGTTCAACCATTCTGGAAAGCAGTGTGGAAGTTCCTCATAAAGCTAAACATTGAACTACTACGTGACCCAGAAATTTCACTCCTGGACATTAATCCAATAGATCACAAACACGGTTATAGTAAAGCCACCAGCACAACCATGTTCACCATAGCTAAGATACAGGATCAGCCCAGATGTCCCTCAATGGATGAATTAATCAAGAAAATGTGGTATACATGCACAATGGAATTTTACTTATCCATCAGAAAATATGATACTGTACCATTCATAAGGATATGGAAAGAACTGGAAAAATATATTAGTGGAATAAGTCAGACTCAAAGAAACAAAGGTTTCATGGTTTCTCTAATTTGTGATGGCTAGAATGTGCCTTTAAATCTATAAGTAAACACATTGGTTGGTATGCAAGTGGTTGCAAATGAATTAACTAAAGCAGAGTAGACTCTATGAAGACTTCAAATGGTGTAATTTTTAGAAAAAGTCAAAGCCTCACAAAATAAGCACCAGGAAATGGGTACTTGCAAGGGTGGGAGTGGATCCAAGAGGAGAAGGATAGACCAATGAAGAGGGATAGAATACAATCAAGAATGCATAGGGTATACTACAAAATTAAGAAAAGCAAGTAAAGAGGTAGATCAAAGAGAATGTTGAAGGAGGTGACATTACAATCATAAATTGCTTTGTTAATTGGTACCTCCTTTGTACAATTAATTAAAGATCAAAAACATTTTAAAAGAATTGTCATAACTTTCTGCCACAATTCCACAAAATTTACTATATCCTACTCTAGCATATTCTTTCCTCTTCTAATGTGGTACATTCTGATTTAGTTCTCCCACTATACCTCTCTGAGTTTAGCTTTTACTCTCATTTAATGAATTATTCTGACATTCCGGAGGACCATCTTCCTTTCTCTGCTAATTTCTTCAAATCTTCACTTATTCTTGCCATAATATCATGACTTAAATGGACTCAAGAGACTGCATGACATCAGCCCTATAATTTTCTTTCCTTTCCCAGAAAATCTTTTTTGATGAAGCAGTGAGGAAAGACTTATTCCTTACCTCTATGCCTTAAAGCAAGGATTTATTGATAGTGTTTTCATCCTCTTCTCTTTTTTTCTACCTTTATTTCATTGACATTGTTATCCTCAAAGAATCCACATACCTCTTATTGCTTCTAGAACACACTTTTTAAAAAAACACACAAATTTGTTGTCCCTATGATTATTCTTTGGTGCTACAAACTGCAGAATTTTTTTAAAAAGTCCTCCCTTAGCTTTAATCCAATTCATTCTCCTTGTTTTCTTTCATTCATTTGTCCTTTTTTTGGCCAATTTCTCTCATGTTTAATTCTGTTTTGTTGGCATATTTCTTGTACATCAGAACCATTTCCCTACCTACCAAACAAAAGGCCATCTCAGAGTAAGTATTCACCTTTACTTCAACTTCTCAGCCCTGAGATCTCTGATTGAATATGACTCTTTCTCAAAGGCATTCTCTGAGACTAGCTTGCCCACATGCCATATTTCCTCTATTTCAGCATTTATCACATTGAATTTTAATTTCTCATTTTTTCTCTGTCATTTTAACTTTCAGCTCCTTGAAAGTATCAGTTATGCTTGGTTTTCTCTTCCTGATCTATCTGCCACACTTATCACAGTATCTTGCAAAGTACAGGTATTCAAAATATCAAAGGACATTCATCTTTTCCAGTGTAGTTCCATGGTATTAGAGTTTTAACAATAAAGTAAACTTGGGCATCAGTAGCTTACACCTCTCCTTCTAGCAGAGATCAGGAAGATCATTGTTTAAAACCACCCTTGTGAAAAACTCATGAGACCACTTTTCAGCTAGTAATAAGTCTAAGATTCCAAGCAAACTTGGGAAAAATAATTCCTAAAACAACAGATTGGACATGGTGGTATAATTCTGTCATCCCATTTAAGTGGAAAATATACATAAGAGATAATGGTCTAAGCTAACCCCTAAGGGGAAAATTGAAACCCTTCCCTAAAACTAACTAAAACAAAAAGGGCTAAGGTATGGTTGAATTGATACAGCCTGCCTAGCAAGCATAAAGCTTTGAGTTCACGATCCATTATTACCAAAATAAATGATAAAATATTAAGAAAGAACAATTCAGTTTTCATTTATTTTTCTAATTTAAGAACAATTTTAGTTTTTTATTTGCATTCTTAAAAAAGATTTATAAGTTAATCAACCAAATTAATTGAAATTTTTAACTTTAAATATTTAAAACATAAACTTATTTTGGATATTTAGGATATACTATTTAGTTTTCTCCTAAAGATATCTACCTAATAATATTCAATTTTAATTTGATAGTAGAACATAGTTTATTTATTCAACTCTGCATTTTTTCTTTATATCGTAAAGAAGTGCTTTTGGGTTTGGCTGCTATTTTAAAAGTGTTGGTTTCAAAATACATACTAATGAAACACTGTATATACATATGAGATGATTTACAGATTCAGAAACAGGATTGGATCTAAACTTCTTATAATTAAAATCCTCTGTGCTTAAAGTAAAATATTAAACTTTTCTTTGTGTTGTTGTTTTCTATAAAATAATATAAACTAAAAGGTATTTAGTTTGTGCTAAGCATAGCATGTGGCCTATAGGAAAAAATGCATTAATGCTGACAGTTATGAATGAACAAATTAAAAACTCTCTTGAATTTCACAGTATGCTTTATTTGGTTGGATAATAAAATAATTCTATGTAAAATACATGATAAATTTATCTTTTTAACCACGTCTTGTGCTGTAATTACTTGTATGTATGCATTTATTGGCAGCTCTCAAGGCCCTGTGGTGGGTTGGGAGGCATTCTACCACCGACCCATGAATCTAGGCCCTCATTTACTTTAATCAAATTTCAGAAAAAAACTCTTCCTTTTTTTCCCTTCCTGACCTGAACTGTGACTCTGCAATTCATGTTTCTGACATTGCTTGGGAACCATAATGCCCAGGATTGTACTGACTGTGATGGGTCCTTGTTTAGGCTGTCCTCAAGCACCAATCGTCCCAATATCAGCCTCTCAAGTAGCTAAGATTACAGGAGTAGGCACTATGCCCAGCTCCATATCACTTTATGTGCTATTGCATTGGTCTGAACTAGAAAACAATGTTTCATAAAAATATTAATGGCATCCATAATTCATATATGATAGACAGAGATCTTGGATTTATTTTAGCTTGGGTATTTCCAGAAGGTGATACTGAAAGTAGGATAAAGCCAAGTAGTTCATCTGGGAGGTGAAGAGACTTTAGTTAGCGACAAAAGGAAATGAGACAGGATACAAGAACAAATATGAACTAGGACGATCATTAGAATGTAATGAGGTAGAAAACTAGACTCAAATCTTACTGGAGAAAAATCTATGGCTGCTGTAAAACATAGGTGAAAATTTATCCTATCAGAATGAAGTAGGTTGTGTATTTGCCTAGCAACTCCCATTGGTTCTTATTAAAATATGCTGCTAGGGACATGTACGGTGAAGTGGTAAGAGCAAGCCAATACTGGTTAGTCTCCATGAGGGGTGATGAACTTGTTTATCACAGATAAAGCAAACTATGTGGTATGGATTTGAAATGTACCTAGGAGGTATTCCTTTGTTTGCATATTTTTATTGTAAAGTTACTGCGCAGATGGGTTACAGTTACATGAGTAAGATAATGAGTCCATTTCCTATCGAGCATTGTTACCCCTCCTTTGTTTCTCTCCTACTATTCCTTCCTTTCCCACCTCCTCAATTCCTCCCGCCCTCCCTGCCCCACAAAGCTGTAAAGTTCATTTTCAACACAGTGTCTTATATGTCTCATTGTTACAATGGGTCAACCTGTATCCTTGTTTCAGCATTTTATTATTTCCTTACCCCTCCTCAAATTAGAAAAATGTATATACAAGGTGCAGGGCACCAGAATCTTTTGGAAGAGTGTCAGTTGAATATTCTCAGATTTTTTTAATGATTATTGAAAGGATTGGATGTTGTTCTTACTTGAAATACTAATGTTATCAGATTAGTACTATATTGCTCTGTATTTAATATGTCAAAGCATTTTTCAGTTATCTGAATTAAACTCTGGCCCTGGATATCTTATATTTTAAGATACTGTTTAATAAATTTTGCATGTGCTTTAGGATTTCTGTGTTACAGCTTCTGTGAAGCTGGGTTTCAATTTTAATCTTCTTTCATCATAGAACTAATGAAATGCAGAAATAGTACTCCATATTGCTACTTTTTTACTTAAGCAAAAACTGTTGGGAAAATATTGAGTGAAAAATAAATTTTATGTATAACATATATAAATGTATGATTACATTGAAGGTGTATGAATATATGATAGGGATGATTGCTCTTTTAAGTCAGCTTAGACAAAAATTTTATGAGATTATATTTCAATCAAGAAAAACCTGAGCCAATAGATGTGCATATATATGTGTGTATATATCTATGTCATATATATCATACATATCTATTTATGCATTCATTGGCAAGTGTGGCTCATACTATAAATCCAAATGCTTTAATTACTAAAAGATAATATTGTCTTTCAAATTTCATTATTTCCCAATTTTCCAGAGTAACAACTATTCATTATACAGACACAGATAATTAAAGGGATATTGAAAAAAATCCCAGTAAGCCTATTTCCTTCCACTTCTCTTTGTACAGCATCATTTCTTTTTTCTTTTTTCCTTTTTTTTTTTGAGTTTGGGGTAACTGGGTTTGAACTAAGGTTCTCACTCCTGATTTCTTACCTGAACCACATCCCCCGGCCTTTGCATTGCCTCATTTGTTTATTCATCTTTTGATTAGGGCATTGCATTTGTACATGGATGGTCCCCCTAGGTATGCTTCCCAGCAGCCCGGTACAGACTTTACATCTCCATGTTATTGGTTGAGATAGGCCTCACTCACTTGTTATGGAGCTATCCTCAAATTGTGACACTTCTCAAGAACCTGGAATGGCATGTGTGAGGTACCTCACTTGGCCCTAGCCTAGCTTTTTTACACTGTATAGGATTAAACACAGTTCAACTGAAATTGAACTTTCTGTTTCAGTTTTCTTTTAGGGTCTAGAAGGGTATCCCTAGTAACATCCACTTTTGATAGCCAAAATTTAAAATGTAACATCTGAAATATATAGTACTCTAGGAATTGGAGTTTAACAATAATTCTTTGCAATTATATAACCTGGGGATACTTTTAGAAGTGCTTTTCCATGAGGTATTTTTATACTATGTGGCCAACATAAACCTTGGTTTATGTTGCAGTCTCCCTTTGGTTATAAGGTGGATTGATCTATTACTATCATAACCTTTTATTTTTAGAAAGACATCTGAAAACCCAGAAAAATCACTTATTATTTCTGTCTGATGCGCCTGTTTTGGAATCTGGGTCTTCCATTACATTCTAAGACTGTGCTCATTATTGTACCATGCGACATTATTTAGCATTCCATCGGTCTTTGGAATATAGGTACTAGTATCACCAGTATTAATGGCATAAAATAACTTAGCTATTCTTTATCAAAAGTCTTCATTAGATCCTTCACTTGGGTGCCACATTTTTCAATGTAGTAAACTTCCCTTCTCCATAGTTTTGTTTCCACAGTTTTAGTTATCTAGGAGCAATCCTTATCCAAAAATATAGAAGTAGAAAAAAAACATAGATAAATATTTCTTAGGTTTAGACATTTCAAATATTTTAGCTAGACTAAAAACAGGAAACACTTTACTCATTAAGAGGTGGTTAGTCTCCTACTTCTTGCTTTACAGCAATTCATGTTTTTGTTCAAGTTTTATGGTAGTTCAGTTGTAGGTTTTAAATTGAAAATAAAAGTAGACTATTTGAGTGGCATTCCACAAGAGGAGAAATGATTTTATTGCTTTAGATCCCTCCTGTAAGCCAAGAATGAATGTTGACATAAATGATGTATTGCACAAGTATAGCTTCTCAGATAGAGCTGTGACTTCTAAGATCCAGAAAGATAAAAAGTAAATCTATGCTGTAATTTAAATCCAGGTTATAAACTTGTGCTCCACCTGGGATTTCATTTAGATTTGATAAATAATCATATTTTATCTCAGGGAACTTTCTCCAGAGCCTTTCTCTCTCACTTCACTGACATTTCAGTAAACAGTATTTAAGAAGTAGATATGAAATTCTCCTTGTTCGGCCTTTCATGGAAGGCAGATTTACTGGGGGTTGAAAAAGAGAGAAAATTCAAAGCAACATATAAACTATTAGATGACGATATATTGAAGTTGTAGAACTGTCTATAAGTATTTATTGGGACCAATTTAAATATCCCATTAGAGTTGTCATTCAGAAATATCGTGCCACTGATTTTAGCAATAAGATGTCACATAAGTAGAATAATGAACATGGTCACACTAAAATGTAGTGAACAATTATTATTTAGGAAACAGTCCTTGTGACAAATACAGAAAAAATTGGACAAGCGAAACATATCTTTGTACTTAACTAGAATGTATCCCTGGACCAAAAGAAAGAAGGAATAACATCTACATTAGTTAGTGCAGATGCATAAATACTTTTGTTTAAATAACTTACATTCATTCTCCTTACTTCTCAACCTACTCTTTTCCTATGGGTTCTAAAGAGTAAATACTATAACCTTACTAATTTGGTGAATAGCACCTAATTTCTTCTCAAGGTAGTGAAATAGTTAACATCAACCTAATAGAATAAAAATTCAGATTCTAGAGGACATCGTATAACTGTCATCATGTTCTTAAGAGACAAAAGTTCTGTTTCAATTGTGTATACTGTATATATTATATAGAACATATAGAACAAGAATTCTAACTTCTAATTCCTTATGCATTTCAAAATACACCAGTCTTCAATATTTTTGTTGCTGTTAAGCATTTTAAAAATACATTTTAAAATTATATTTTGGAAACTCAGGAGCAAGTTGCTATCCTGGAACATTTTTTTGCTCAAGACTAACGTTCTATCACTTGAGCCACTAATCCATTTACAGCTTTTTGGTATTAGAGATAAAAGTCCTGTGGACTTTACTGCCCAGGCTGACTTTAAACTGCAGTTCACAGATCTTAGCCTCCTGAGTAGCTAGGATTACAGTGTGTGCCACCATTGTCCAGCTTACAATTGTACTTTCTAAAGTCAAATCTATCAATGATTGAGACTATAGTTTGCATAAAACACACTGTACACAGCAGACACTTAACACAATGTCCTGGCCCTTCTCATACTGTAGTATTGCTTTGTTCAAGAGCACTGAATAAACATGTTTTTCAAAACAAATTAATACTGTTTTTTTTTTTTTTAATGCTCTGGTGGGTAACACTCTCTAGAAAAGAAACAATCTATGATTTTCTTCTTTCACTTGACACTATTTCATAAATAAAAGTAAATAATGAACTATAGTTTGTAAATGCTATTCTCAAATGATAAGTGATTGCTAATAAACTGCAAAGAAAACTAAACTATACCAACCAGAGTGATACTGAAGCAACAAAGCTGTATGTTAATAACAATTTATATTCTGTCCCTTCAACACCAGTTGTTATGTTCATTACATTTGTTTAGGAGAGATTTACAAAATTATCTTTAGGAAAGAATCAAAAGCTGACTTTTCTTCCATTTATAGATTGCTTTTCCTTTCCAATATATTTTGAAAAGCTAGCTTGAGCCAAAGAAGAGATGGCATTGATCAAGATACACTGCATTTATAAATTAATGTAGTCAATTGAAGCCCATCTTTAGAACTACTTAAAGAGAGTAAAAAATTAAAAGCTACCTCTTATTAAAGATCAGTTTTATGAAAGGAGGAAAATATTAAATATAGCCAACTATAATTAAACTCAAATCCCCAGTTATGACAGAGGAAACAATGATAGAAACAATGATAGAAAAAAAAAGCATATAAAATACAGGAACCAAATACGTCAGGCTTTTTTTTGTTCATTGTAGGGCTTGAACTCTGGGCCTGGGTGCTGTCCCTCAGCTCTTCAGCTCAATGTGAGCACTCTACCACTTGAGCCACAGCACCACTTCCGGTTTTCTGTGTGGCTTATTGGAGATAAGAGTCTCATAGTCTTTCCTGCCTAGGCTGGCTTTGAACTATGATCCTCAGATCTCAGCCTCCTGACTAGCTAGGACCATGATTTTTGAAAATTTCCCTGAGTTTTTTCCTAGGAAAATTTTCCTGACAGCGGTGCACAGAAGTAGACCCCAATAACACAATAGTGTTACTGGAGAGAATTGCAGACATTGGAATTTGGTGATGTGAAGTTGGCTGGGTTTGATTGAGAGGGATATTGGATCTGAGAAAACCCTACAGATGGTATTGCTAAAGTTTATGTGAGGATTCACTGTTGGACCTTGGGCTGCATAAAAACAGACAGACCTGACTTATAAGATGTACTGAAGAATATTCATGAAGTAGAATGAAAAGTATTCCAGACTTGGATCTGTAAAAACAATCAAAAGAAGACTGCAGATGGTAGATTCATGTGTAAATACAAAAGAATGTTCACTGTCTCTTTAAAATGCCAATGGACATTTGAAGCCACAATGTTAAGGTTGTTTAGAAGAGGTTGTAAGTGTGCAATCCCAACATTTGATCATTCTGGCAAAATGATGGTAACTTGATTTCTTATTTTTCTGTGGTACTGATATTGTCTGTGAAGTTTCTAAATATTAATTCTGAGTATGCTCTGAAAATGGGAAAATAAATCTAGTCCCTAAAGAAGTTATTAACTACATGCTAAGTGCATACTTACTTAAGAGATAAAATAAAATACTATGATATACTTATTAACAAAATCTAAATCAGAAGGGAAAAAATCAGCAACAAATAATTGTTAGGCCAAGAAACAATACATGGAAAGTAACAGGCTTAAATTTGACAACATGAATAATAACAGAAATTAAATATTCCTAGTAAATGTCAAAGATTAGATTCAAAAAAGTTATCACTAAGATCCCATGAATATTGTGTATCTAACAAGATACATTTTAAATACAAAAATTAACCAATACTAGCAACCACTCAGTCCTAATTGATATGTAATGATCACCATACCTAGAAACAGAAGTGAGATTTTTCTCCATATGGATAGGAATTACTCAGCCAAAGAGACTATATGCTGGATAATAAAATGGAACTATACAGCTTAATAAGATTAAATCTTACAATATGTATTATATCAAAAGTGTATATGAAATGATAGCTAAGGTATATATAAAATATAAGTAAGGTATATATAAATAAATTAAGATAAGATTAGGACAATTCTTTTTTGGGGGGGGTCCGGTCATGGGGCTTGAACTCTGGGCTTGGGCGCTGTCCCTCAGCTCTTCAGCTCAAGGCTAGTGCTCTACCACTTGAGACACAGTGCTACTTCTGGCTTTTTTCTTTTTGCTTATGTAGTGCTGAGGAATTGAACCCAGGGCCTCAGGCATGCAAGGCAAGGGCTCTACCACTGAGCCTCTAGGACAATTCTTAAGTATTTGGAAATAAAAGAGCATAATTCCAAATTGCCTACGAGTCAAATAAGAAAAAACGAAGAACATTAAGCAAAATTATTTTTAACAATACTTTAAAAAACTTATCCACAAACACACATGCAATAATATAGAGATATGGCAGACTTCTTCTGAAAGGAAAATTTGGAGGAAGAAGTAGGAAGTTATTTTGTTTGTTTGGAAAACCACTTTACTGAAGTCTGATCAACAAAGCACAAAACCATGACTATTATTTGTCATTGTCCCATAAATGCTATCTTCAGAAGGCCATTCTTACTGTAGTTACATATTTCAGTAATGTTAGCATTGTGTTTTTATGTAGCTTATGCTTTTGACTCCAGTGCAAAGAGATCCTCTATTATTTGACTCTTTATTTGTTGTATATGAGGTACATGAGCTTATCTTATGATTAGAACTCCATGAGTATACATCTGTGAAAATACCACCACAATCATTAGTGCAAAGATATACATACCTGGGGCTGGGAAGGTGGCTCAGTGGTAGAGCGCTTGCCTTGCATGCCTGAGGCCCTGGGTTCAATTCCTCAGCACCACATAAGCAAAAAGAAAAAAGCCAAAGTGGCGCTGTGGCTCAAGTGGTAGAGCGCTAGCCTTGAGCTGAAGAGCTGAGGGACAGCACCAAGGCCCAGAGTTCAGGCCCCACGACTGGACCCCCCCCCAAAAAAAGATATACATTCCTTTCAAAACCTTTTCCAACCTTATTATTTTGATACTAATATTTAGCAAAGCTCTTTCTTTTTTATATACAACAGTATGGTTAACTATAAGTATTACACTGCAAGTAAGGAAGATATCAGGACTTTTTCATCCTATGTAACCAGAACTGTACCCTTTGTCATAGAAGCCATGTGTCCACAAGCTAATGGAAACCATCCTTGTACAGTTGGCTGCAAACTCAATCATAGAGTATCTTTCTTTCTGGGTCTTGCTTATTTCTCTTAGTATGTCGTCCAGGTCCATCCATACTGTAAAGGACAGCATTTGCTTCTTTTTCAAAACAAAATACTATTCTAGTATCTATACATGCATTGGCTGTTGAAAGCATAAGATGATAAAACTATTTTTGAGCAATTTTGGTGTTTTCTTATGATGTTCTGTATTTCCTATGAGTCAGATCTTTAACTACCAAGTGAAATAAAACCATATGTTTTATAGTAGCTTTATTCAGACTTACCCTGAACTGTTAACAACTGAAATTCTTCCTTACCAGAGATGATTAAACAGTTTGTTTTCATATTTATCTAATTCTTATTTAAAAGGATCTAGTAGATAGTACATAATAATACATGTGTATTCTAAAAGCATATATTTGAAGAAGCTACCTTTCAAGAAGAGTGTACAAAGATTGCTTTTATTTACATGATATTTTACCACAAGGAAATTATATTATTATGTCATAAATTACATCATAGTTGCTTTTGCTGGGGAAATTAATATAAGAGAGAGGCAGTTCTCTGAAATATGAAAATATTCTTGGCTCTACAGAGGTATATATTTATTAAAATTCAGCACTTTCGTATATTTACAGCTGTTATTTTTATCTGATTTTTTATTGCCAAGGTGATGAATAGGGGGGTAACAGTTACATAAGTAAGGTAATAAGTACATTTCTTGTCCCCTCATTTTTCTCCTACTTTCCCTGACCCCAACTCCCCCCAAGTTGTACAGATCATTTCCACTTATTGTCTTGTGAATATCACATTTTCATTGGTTCTCCCTTGTCCTTTGTCTCACCATTCTGTTGTTACCCTTCCCTTCCCTAATTCAAATAATCGTATATCCAATACCAGGGTACCAAAATCAAATACAGTGACAGGGCATATACCACAAGGAGCAACATAGAAAAGAAACAAAAAAATCACATCATACATTAAAAACAACAACAATAAAGAAAATCTCTTGTGTTCATGTCCTGGAGTTCATTTCACTTAGCATCATCTTTTATGGTTATATCTACATAGCTTTTGAGCTGCTCTGCTCATCTGCTAATATGATCCTAGGTATATACTAGTTATTGCAAATAAGGGAAACCATGGGACTTATGTTTCTTTGAATCGGGCTTACTTCATTTAGTATGATTGTTTCCAAGGCTTTCCAATTCCTTATAAATGGGATTGTGTCACTATATATGTATATATAAATATACATATATATGTATATATATATACAGATATATATGATTTTTTTACCCTTGATCCATTCATTTACTGAGAGGCTTCTGGGTTGGTTCCATATCTTAGCTATGGTGAATAATATTGTGATAAGCATAGTTGTACTGGTAGCTTTAGTATGGCCTTGTTTGTGATAATTTGGGTAAATGCCCAAACTTCAAACTACATTACAAAGCCATGGTAATCAAAACAGCTTGGTATCGGCACAAGAACAGATTTGAGGACCAATGGAATAAAACTGAAGACCCAGAAATGAACCCACAGACCTATAGCCACCAAATCTTCAATAGGAAGCCAAAAAAACTAGGATGGAAGAAAGTCTCTTCAGTAAATGGTGCTGACAAAGTTGGATCCTTATATGTCATCCTTCACCAGAATCAACTCCAAATGGATCAAAGACCTTGAAGTAAAAGCAAACACCCTGAAAACATTAGGAAGAAATAGGAGAAACTCTTGGGCTCATAGACACAGGTCAAATTTTCTTAATAAAGACCCAGAAACACAACAAGTCAAAAAAAGATTGGACAAATGGGATTGTATTAAACTGTAGAGCTTCTTCATGGCAAAGGACATAGCTAGCAAGATCAATAGAAAGCCCATGGATTAGGAGAAGATCTTCACTAGTCATATAACAGACAAGGGACTCATATCTAAAATATGCTTAGAAAAAATTAAATCCCCCAAAAACAAATCCTCAAAGAAACAACCACCTCATTAATAAGTGGACTAAAGACTTAAAAAGAAAGTTCTCAGAATAGGAAATAAGAATGGCCAATAGACACATGAAGATATGCTAAACTTCTCTGGCCATAAAAGAAATGCAAATCAAAACAACACTGAGATACCACCTCACCCCAGTCAGAATGGCTATAATCAAGAAATCTAATAACAACAGATGCTGGAGGGGATGTGGACAGAAGGGAACCCTACTATATTGTTGGTGAGAGTGTAAACTTGTTCAACCACTCTGGAAAGCATGACCCAGCAATCCCACATCTGTGTATTTTTTATTAAAATTCATTAAATTGTCTCCTGATAATCTATATATTTCATTGAATGTATTTTTACTTAAAGTTATAATAAATGCATAAAGTGAAAGGGACTTTTGTGGTAGTTGCTTGAAATGCATCTTACATATTTGTCATTTTTTTCCTACATATCATTTTCTGAAGGCTATTCTTAGTTTAGTTATATATCTCAATAATATTGGCATTGGCATTTTGCATAGTTTTTATTAACTACTGGACAATGAAGTCCTTTTTTATTTTTTTTCTTTATTAGCAATGCTGAAGCAAGCCACTCAGTTTTTGGTAGTTTAATGAAATAAGATTTATTTTCATATTTTGTAGCCCATACATGTCAACAGGGAAGCTGTATTCACATAGATATTGAAGGGCCTGACTTTTAAAATTTCTTCTCTCCTGTGATGATGTCCTGGCTGCACAGGGCTTCCAAAAAAATAAAGACAGAAAGCAGTAAAGAAGTGAAAAATGGATGTGGAGGTCTCTTACATAGTCAAGTGGTAGCATATGCAATTTCTACTCATAGATCTACTCATGGATTGCAGTTAGCTGCATGATTTGCCTGTGACATGAGAATGTGGAACTTTTAATAAACACTACTCTCTCTGCCCCAATTATTATCATTAATCCAAATTGTACAGTAACGAATGCATATAGAGACTCTGAGTGGCTTGACACCAGCCATCTTGAGCCTTTAACTGCCATGATTTCCCCGAATATCCCTGGTCTCCTTTCACTACACAGAGTTCGAGCACACTATAGACAAAAATATTAAAGTAGCGTGTGGAACTTTATGTTGGCATCTCAACATTGTTAGTGCCAAGAATGTGCCCAGCATACTTGATGCTAGCTGGAAATAAGCCAGGTTCATCCTGGCCTGCAGGAACCTTCCTTTCTTCCTGACACTACCCATCAGTTCTGGCAGACATCAATGGCGTCCGCTGGTCTCGCTGCCCCCTTTGACCACATTTCAGTCTATAAAGTACTAAGTACATTACATTTTATTACTGTGAATCTATCTGCCTCTTTTTTATACCTCCTGGCACCTGTTATCCAGTTGTCATCTTCTGGGACCTGTTATTTTTCCAGATTAGCTTCAGTGGGGTTTCAGGAAATGAAACATAGGAATCTTATAGCAACATTAGGTAGATTTGAAGACTTACTATTACCTGAGGCTTTTGAAAAACTGTAATTCAGTTTCTTCATAAAGAAATTGTTAAATGTTTTCATACATTTTATAATTGCTATTGTGTTTTACCATCCTGATTATGTCTTCTGAGATCAGTATTTTTATTTATTCAAAATATGTTTTAAGAAATGGTTACTTAAGATGAATTGATCATATATGAATACAAGAATTTGGAAGTTAAAAATATAGGCCAGCTGGGCACCAGTAGCTCACGCCTATAATCCTAGCTATGGCTGAGACCTGAGGATCACGCTTCAAAGCCAGCCAGGGCAGGAAACTCCGTGAGACTCTTATCTCCAGTAAACCACTAGAAAACTGCTTAAACTGTTGCTCAAGCAGTAGAGGGCTCGCCTTGAGCTGAAGAGCACAGGGAAAGCACGTAGGCCCAGAGTTCAAGCCCCCACGACTGACAAAAACAAAAAAGTAGGCTAGTAAAGTCAGGTAAAATGAAATTAAATCTGGTTAACAAAAATTGGTACTCAGAAAAGAAATAATGGCTGTGTTTTAATGATATAGAAATGTGAGTCTCCTATAATATTTCTAGCTTTGTATTCGTGGGAAATTGGTCATAAGGCCCTTAGTAAATGCCTAAATCTATAAGTGCTCGAATTCCTCATACAAAATAGCTCAATGGTTTCATAAGCAGATGAACATCCTCTTGTATACCAGAAACCATTTATTGATTATTTAGCATACATAAAACAAGTTGTTATACTAAATCTTTAGGAAATAAGAAAAATGGGTTCATACATATTTACTACAAATGGAGGTTTCAGAAATTTTTGATATATGATTTTCTTCATTTATGATTGTTAGAGTTGTAGATGTTTAACTTGTAGCTCTGGAAGGCTGATATTAAAACTTCTGTTTCTAGATGTGATTTAGAGAATGTATTAAAAGATTAGCATTACCCTCAAATAAAATAAAATTAAATTAAAAAAAAAAAAGATTAGCATTACCTGTATTTGTCCCTAGTTCTATATATTGTAATAGTTCAAAAAAATTAAATAATATATGTACAAATCAACAGATAAATGGCTAAAAAATTTATATTTCATTTCAGGCAATCATATAATATGAACTTTTAAATGAACTTTGACTGATAAGAAAAGTCCTAACAGTATTAATTGATAAAAAGCAGGGTAATAAGCATTATAATTCTAACACTGAATAAAGAGAAAAGATAGTTAATATTCATTTTCATGTCTATATGCACAAACACACATAAATGTAGAAACTGACATTAAATTTGCCATATATTTAAAAACATTACTTGAGAATGTAATAGTAGTGTTTTTTATTATGAAATATGTATCTCCTTGGTGAATCTGAATTGTATACAATAAAAATATAAGGCTTTGCAATATGAAAAGAATCATAATGTTTATCTATGAAAACTTTGTCTGACAATAATCTGCCAAAGAAATCAAGATAAAGAGAATTATAAAAGAATTTTATTTTCTCCCTATGGAAAGAGACAGTAGAAAGTAAAAGTAAAGTAATGATTATGGAAGAAAAAATAATGAACCTTTTATATTTTACAGGATGTATTGGAGTTAGTCTTGCTACTCTACAGTTCTGTTAGTTCTAGTCCAACAAAAAAAATCCTATCATTATTAAAAACAATTAGGTCACATCTGCTGTAGCAGCGAATGATGTATTGCCATAATGTAAATAATCTTAATTTTCAACATACTAAACAATACAGATGTGTATAAAAGCTGTTTATAAAATGATTTTAGATATAAGCTCATTGTTCAGGTTGCTATGGTAACTATAACCCCAATCGTGCCTTCATAAATGAAAGTCAATTTGATTTTTGTCATTCACATGGAAGAGAGTACTGAGGAAATTTAAAGCATATTTGGGGCAAGGAAATAAGTGGTTAAAATATAGATCCTTTATTATTTCATCTACAGACTAATGTTTCTTCATTATCATACAGGCAAAGCTTTGACATCTAATTGATTGCACACTAATGTACTTTAACTTCTGTGGTAATTCATTATTTATAAGGAATCCTATTGAACTCATACTGCAGTGTTTATATTGCTATAAATTGCTTTTCTTTTCTCCCTCCTGATCCTTTATAAGTGTAGGGACACATACTCTGCACCCACAAATATTTTCAGAACAAAAAGTATGTGCTATATGTGAAGATTAAATTTGTGGTTTAGAACCTCATATATACTTTTGTGAATTAGCAATGAGGCATTGTGTTCTGGTATGGATAGGCAGTGGCAAGCAGAAAAGAACAGTAGTCAGAGTAGTCGGTATTCATTTTTTTCCTGAGTATTATTTCTTTTACTTTCTATTTAGTGTACAGAAATTATAGGACTTTTTTTAAATAATGAAATTCAAGGAAATTAGATTCATGTATATTTTAGAGAAAGTTAGAGAAAAGAAACAAGAAAGCTTTCCCTCCATATATTCCCTCTCACACTCTATTTTCCACACTTGACAATATTTAAATCACTTGATGATTTGCCATAACTTGCCAAAACTTTCTAAACTTTTCCTGATACTACCCTTTATCCCCAATCATTTTCAGTCTTCTCTGAATTCCAGCAGGTATTTTCATGTTCTCATATCCAAGCCATTTTGCTTGGGATCCTTGTACTTAGTACTATTTCCTTGTGTCAAGTTTCCCTCCTTCATTTCCTTTCTATGCTTTAAAACTAACCAGTACATAATCACTCTACGGAAACCGTCTCCTAGTGAATTCTCAGTGACAGGGCATTCCTGAGTGTTCCACTAGTTATTTGCCCTATTTGCTTTTACTATTTAGTATATATTGTTGCTTTTAGTTACGATTGGAGTTGACGGACCCATCTTTAAAAATAAGATACATTTAACAATAACTATATATTTAAAAGATACTTTGCTCTTCTACTCAACTAATCCTCAGAGCATTTGTGTATTTGCTCTCAGATCTATTCTGTCCTTACTTTCACTGCTCTGTTTTTTTTCACTGCTCCACAGCACCACTTCCGGTTTTCTGGTGATTAGTTGGAGCTAAGAATCTCACGGACTTTCCTGCCTGGGCTGGCTTTGAACCATGATCCTCAGATCTCAGCCTCCTGAGTAGCTCGGATTACAGGCATGAGCCACCAGTGCCCAGTTTTCACTACTCTTTAACATGGGGAATTAAACTAGTCTTTTCAGTCAACTGACCTCTTGATAATCAAGGAATAGATAGCCAGAAAAATAAGAATATCCCCCCCCCCAAAAAAAAAACAATCATTAGCTATATTTCTGCCTCCGGTCATAAGGTAATTACTCCATTCCTTCTGAGTCTCTTACCATGGGGAAATCTTTGTGGCTATGGCCCTACATCCTGCTGGTAAATTCTTCACACTGAACCTTGATAGGACCTTCTGGTTTCACTAATACCTATTGATTCACCCATGGGGTGTTGGTTATTAGCACTTTGATTTTAAAACTCCTAGATGAGAATTTCTTTCTAACGTCATCCTGAGAGATGCAACTATAAACATTCTGAAGGCAGAGAGTCTTATTCTTTTAATCTTCTTACCATAAATATTGGGCTATATGAGGCAATCATTACATACAAATTGAATTAAACTGTGCTCTGTAAATCCTAGATTCGTGAATAGGGAAAAAAGTAAGTTCCTAAGAAGAAATTATTAGTTCTTTGTATATTCTAAACAACCCTGATAAAAATACATCAATTAAGTACTTTCACCTGAGTATAGTGGCTGAAGTTTGTCATCTCAGCCCTTGGAGGAACAGATTCAGAGACCAAGGTTTGAGGTGAGGCCAGTCTAGCACAAAAGTTCTCAAGACTTCATCTCAACCTTCAGCTTATGGGCAATTGGCATCCCAGCACAATGGCTGCGTGCAATGGCACACACCTTGTCCTTCCTCGAAAAGCACAAGTAGGAAGATCACTGTGGAGTCTTGCCCAGGCACAACAATTAGAACCTTAGTCAACTATAACCAATAGTTAAAGGGACTGGAGGCATATTTCAAGTAATGGAATGCCAGAAAGATAAACATAAGGCTCTTACTTCAATCTCTAGTCCTAGCAATAGATAGATAGATAGATAGATAGATAGATAGATAGATAGATAGATAGATAGATAGGTAGATAGATAGATAGATAGATAGATAGATAGAGTACTCAAGTACTGATATACATTTCAAACTACTCGGTCACAGAAAGAATGTCCCTGCTTTAATAAATGTTTTAACCCTCTCTACTATATTCTTTTACCAGTCTCTATCATGGGAATACATATTACTTCTGTTTTCCCAGGAAAACGATTTTCCATTCGTTCTTACCATTGACCTTTCTACTCATTAATGCAACCGCCTCTGGGGTACCCTATCAGGAATAGGCCTGGATCCTTGATTCATTACTCCATTAAGATATAAAATAAAACATTGGCCAAAATATTATTTTCAACTTGTTAAAAAAAAAACCTTAAGCACCCTAACATATTCATTCTTTTTTTTCATAATTGACCAACTAGCCCAGAACAAGAAAGAAAAGTTTAATCAGCACATGGTTTTAATTTTCTCCATTTAAAATTTCTAATTAAAGATGGAAACTGCAAGCAGTAAAACCTCTGGGAGACACTACAGACAGCAACATTTCTGCCAAAATTAATAAAGTAGAGCAAAATATCCAACCCAAACAAGGCCTTTGTATAATAGAATCTATGAACAAAGGCCATGGCAAATATCTTGCAAAAGAAATGTGTGTGCTTTGGAGATAGCTTTTTGTTTGGAATTTATTTTCCCCTAAGCTTGGACTTCATTTCATTCAATGAAAAACATCACACTGTACATCCTAAAATATAGATTTATGACTGTAAAATAGATGGGGCCCCTCTCCAGATACCTTCACCCTCTGTGGTACAAAATGGATATACTGATCACAACACAGGCCTTGACAAATTGATCACCTGCAAAACAAAGTTTTGGGTATGAAAAAGAACCTAGGAGCAGGGATACAACTGCTCTCTGGAAGCCCAAAAATGATCCTAAGTCACTGAGTCTATGCCAGATTGTCAGCTACCAAGTGCTAAGATCATTTGTTACCCATTTAATGAATACCTAGGCTCTTAGAAATTTATAGTATATTATTTGCCTAACTGAAAACGAAAACAAAAACCAATTTGGGTATCACTCACTGATATTCAAAGAAAAGGAAAGATATTTTTAATGAAAAAGTATATACGTATATACATACATTACATAAACTAATTGTTATAGCAATATCAGACAAAAAAAACTCCTTGCTTACATTCTTTGTTAGACTATGACTTGAAATCTCATAAAGAAAACAACTACACGTAGAGCTTCCCTATGACCCAGCAATCCCACTTTTGGGCATTTACCCAAACAATCACAAACAAGGCTATACACACTAAAGCTGCCAGCATAACTGTGTTTATCATAGCATTATTCACCATAGCTAAGATATGGAATCAACCCAGATGCACTTCAGTAGATGAATGGATCAAGAAAATGTGATATATATATATATGAATTCCATGCCACCATCAGAAAGAATGACACTGTCCCATTTGTTAGGAAGTGGAAAGACTTGGGAAAATTATATTAAGTAAGCCAGGCCCAAAGAAACATAGGTCCCATGGTTTCCCTTATTTGCAATAACTAGTTATATGTCTAGGACAAGCAGAAAAGGTCAAAAGCTATGAACATATGACCATATAAGATGAAGCTAAGTGAAATGAACCCCAAGATAAGGACACAAGAGGTTTCCTTTGTTGATGTTGTTCTTAATGTACTTATAATGCACTATGTGCTTTTTTTGTTTCTTTTGTATGTTCTTCCCCCATGTTATAACCTCGGTTTTCACTGTATTTGATTCTGTTGCCCTGAATCTTTTATATACATTTTTCTAATTCGGGAAGGGGAAGGAAAATAACAAAATGCTAAAATAAGGATACGGATTGACCCATTGTAGCAATGAGATGTACAAGACACTATGTTGAAAACAAACTTTACAGGGGTGGAAGAGGGGGGAGTTGGGAGGAGGGGAGTGAAGGGATGTTAGGGGAAAACAAAGGAGGGGGTAACAATTCTCAATAAGAAATATACTCATGGGGCTGGGACCATAGCTCAGTTGTAGAGTGCTTGCCTTGCATGCATGAGGCCCTGAGTTCTATTCCTCAGCACCACATAAGCAGAAAAAGCCGGAAGTGTCACTGCAGCTCAAGTGGTAGAGCTCTAGCCTTGAGCTGAAGAGCTGAGGGCCAGTGCCCAGGCCTACAGTTCAGGCCCCATGACCGACAATAAAAAAAAAAAAAAGGAAATGTATTCATTATCTAACTCATGTAACTGAA
The DNA here is from genome assembly GCF_019054845.1 of Dipodomys spectabilis. Lineage (NCBI taxonomy): Eukaryota > Metazoa > Chordata > Mammalia > Rodentia > Heteromyidae > Dipodomys > Dipodomys spectabilis. The sequence continues at coordinate 21,703,719 of NW_024870775.1, forward strand.
ACCCCTCTGCATAGTATCTTTACGATAAATATATATATATATATATAATAAAAAAGAATTATATTATATTCTTAGGTATACACTGTCCCTGTTTATTCATTTTTGTGTGATAGCTTTACATTTTCCATACCTTACAACTATGATACCCACAATCAATATAAAAGATTCATCCGATAGTTTAGTTATTTGTATGACATAGTTCAAATTCTCAACAACACTTGACAAAGAGACAATATCACACTGTTTCCAAATAACATTAAGTTTTCCCCACTTGTTGGTAATCAAATTCGTCCTGAAGGACAGCAATCCGTCCTATTTCTCCTGTCTACTCTTCTCTATCAGGAATATAGTACATAATCTAGAATAGACGTCATCAGTGTGACCTACAAGAAACTGCCACTAGGAGAACAGATTGCAGCCAATTTTGGAAAAGAATCTCAGTCTCATTTCTAAGGAGCAGAGACATGTCTTTCTTCTCATTCCATTTCACTGTAAGTTTAGCAAGAGAACTGTGAAGGACTTATTGAACTCATGATCCCTCTTATTCAAATAGACCCAACAGTGTCTATGAAGGACATAATTACGTGATTAGCTATTGAAAACACAAAAGCCATCACTTCAATTAGTATGCAAGCTTTCTTCTGACAGAATAAATGCAGAAATCAAAGATGATTGGGCAGGTGATTATTTCTATTTTTCTGGGTACAAGGATGAGGGGGCAAAAGGTTATTTTTAAAAGGCTTCTTAGCAAGGAAAAAATAATCTTTTTAAAGAGATAAACTCTTCCCCTAAAAAAGTAGAAGGTTACCCTCATGTAACAAAATAGTCTTTTAAGCAAGACAGACACATTTTTGGTAAATTGCCACTGTTCTTTTAGCTTATAGAGAATATCTAAGGCTTTTGTGTGATAAAAAATATATAATTTCACTTTCCCAATCAAAAAAACTATCTTTTCTTATGAACCTCCTTTTGGTAAATGTACATACAATGACAATAAAAAAAAATCATAGCATCTTATACTCATGGCAGATCTGTAAAATTTTAAATACCAGGCAATATATCCACTACTGTTTTTCTTCCACGTCTGGAATGGCACACAGTTTATTTGAGGCCATAGAGAAAATTTAATTGGCTTGCTAAATAGTACCTAAATGGAGATAATAAACTAAAATTTGGGATTCTGAGCTGCTATGTTATTCTCTTTATTGGACAAGGCTACAAATTACAAAACAATTAGAAGTCAGTAGTAATAATCATTAGTGAAAATAATTAATGATAAGACTATGATCTCTGCATTTACTTCATTAGTGGCCATAATAATTTAGAAAATAAAATTCTTTCTTTTTAATACATCATAGTTTCTCTCTGGGACATAGATATGTCAACACATCAAATGCTGACCTTTAATTTCTGATCTCAGAAATATTAACAGAGGCCCTGATCTTGTAACCTTCTATAACAGTAAGATAGTACATGTCTGATTGATTTTCTGTTAAACAGTATCAGTTCAAGGACAAAAATATCATGAAGCTACATAATGACATAAAATCTAACCAACACTTCACACAATTATAAAACAAAGTGATGACATTTTGCAGATAAACATATGGAAGTGCCAAAGTATCTCCCCCAATGTTAAATGATTAGTTAGGGTAATGCCTTAACCTTTCATTTTTTCCCCATATATTGATAAATTTATTATTTTCCTAGAAATTGAAATTCATTTGATTACATTAAATCACTTAAAATAAAAATATTTTTGAAACATTTACTGAGAAACCATTATATTTAAAACACGTGTCTGCTGGATCAGCATGAAAGTGTATTTCTGTAATCCCAGGGAGCCTGAATAAAAGGATTATGAATTTCAGGCTAGCCTGTGGTACACAGTGAGACACTACCTCAAAAAATGTGTTTGTTAGCCAGGCACTGGTGGCTCACGCCTGTAATCCTTGCTATTCAGGACAATGAGATCTGAGAATCTTGGTTCAAATCCAGCCAGGGCAGAAAAGTCCCTGTGAGATTCTTTTCTCCAATTAACCACTCAAAAATCTTGAAGTGGTGCTGTGGCTCAAATTGGTAGAGTAAGAGCTTTGAGCAAAAAGAACTCAGGCCCTGAGTTCAAGCTTCATGACTAACCACAAGGAAGTAAAAATAGAAATAAGTAAATAAATAAATAAAAGTGTTTCATATATAGTATAGTTTTATATTTAACATTTTGCTTTTCCTTAAAGGCATTAAGAAATATTTATATGGAAGCTATTTCAACTCAAAGCACTCATGAATAATCTGATAAATATATGTAAGAAGAGCAGCAGTAGCAACAACTATAAAGGCCAAACTAAACCAACGAGCTCAGAATTGCTTTTCCTAAGTTACATAGCTGACAACATCTCTTAACCAAAATCATTCATGAAATATCTGCAGGTTTACAGAATTAATGTAAATAAGCAATAATCAATAATACCAAAAATTCATAAAAAGTGTTCTCTATATTTGGGTTAAAAATAAAGGGGACTCAGTTAATGGGCAAACTATAATCACTGTTTACCTCCTCAAATTAAAAAAAAAGAGTTTGGATACATGTGGACTGCAGAGACAACAGAGCTAAAGTCTCTGGGCTAATATAATGAGTTGGAAGATGATCTGAACCAGTTGCAGAAGGAGGTGATGCTAAGTCTGTGTGCGTGTGTGAGTGTGTGTGTGTGTGTGTGTGTGTGTGTGTGTGTGTGTGTATGTGTGTGTGTGCTTAAATATACTGATTTCCTGAGTTACTGGTTTCCTCTACCAAGTGGATGCCTGTGAAAAGCAACCCAGTTCAAGCAGTTCCTTGAATTTGTGCTTTGACCATTAACGACTACTGACCTCCACATTTTTTTTGGTTTGCTTTAGGGAGATAATAGAAATATAGATTCAAATTTTGAATTAGAAAGAAACTTTTCTCTACTGTAAAGTCACCTCTAGGACAAGATGCCATACTAGCCTCAAAAATACTACAATAAGACTACATTTAAGCCTTCATTAATTTGAAGAATGGTGAGAGTCAGAAATAGTCATCAATGTTTGTTCGTTTGTTTGTTTTATAATACAGGAATATTTGAAGGACAGAGATTCCTGGTAGTCAGAATGGCTTGTGCCATTTTGGTTGGTTAGGAGCAGGTGTCTAAAACACATAGAGGAAGTTGGAGATAGAAGCAAAATATAACAGCCTGTCGATCTTCATGTGATTAAACTGCTCTTCAGGAAGTAGACAGATGGGGCTAAAGTTCACAACAGGAGACAAATTCCTGCTACTGGAGGACTTCTCCCATGATAAATGTTCAAGTCAAAATTGCTAGGTTTCATTAACTTCCTTATATTCTAAATTTAGAAGAGATTGCCATATCCCAGTCCTAAAAAGAATTGGGACATAATTAGCCACTTCAATTTCCATTTTTCAACTGACATCTTAAATTTAAAACCGAAGCTTTTTCAGTATATTATGGTAAATCTCACTGAGATTTCTTTTCTCTAAGGGCTATTCCTCCAGATATGTACAAATTATTCATACATGCTGGGCCTTACAGCTTTTGCTCACCCTATGAAATGCGCCTAAATCTAAATAAACTCCCAAAGGCCAAGTTCTCTTGCTGTGGTGGCTTCTCAGTAAATTGTTATGACACAAACTAATCAAATAGTGATTTGTAAAGTATATTTTCATTGTTTGTGGACATTTTTATCTGCCAAATATTTATGCAGCCAGGCCTCTGGTGGCTCATGTCTGTGATCCTAGCTACTCAGGAGGCTGAGATCTGAGGATCATGCTTCAAAGCCAACCCCGGGCAGAAAAGTCTGTGAGACTATCTCCAATAAACCGCTAGGAAACCTGAAGTGGTGCTGTGGCTCAAGCGGTAGAGTGCTCACCTTCAGCTGAAGAGCACAGGGACAGCGTCCAAGCCCAAAGTTCAAGCCCCACGATTGACAAAAAAAAAAAAAAAAATATATATATATATATATATATATGCATAAAAATGATCTTTCTTTTTAAATTTTTACCTTAGGTTCAATACTGCATTTGGTTTTATCTCCCAGCTACCAAATTCTTTCACCCACGATCCACTTAACCCTTGCTTAACCACTATCCTGAGCTGGTATTGCTTCTGGACTGCAAGGTAGCAATCTTTTTAACTACATCAATTTTCCCTATACCAGTAGCTGTCACCAGCAGTAACCTCTTCTCATTCTGCCATGAAATTATTACTTCCCTCCTCTATTTATGTTAATGCATGTCCAACATTTCATTTGTTTTAAGTCTATGTGTTTAAATGTCTATAAGAATTTTTATGCTTAGATCTCATTGCAATTTTAATCTTTGAGAGCACAATGTCACATGCAAAGAAAGAACATAACTAACATCTAGTTTTAGGTTCTTTTTTTTTTTTTTTTTTTTTTTTGGGTCCAGTCGTGGGGCCTGAACTCTGGGCCTAGGCACTGTCCCTCAGCTCTTCAGCTCAAGGCTAGCGCTCTACCACTTGAGCCATAGCGCCACTTCCGGCTTTTTTCTTTTTGCTTATGTGGGGTGCTGAGGAATCGAACCCAGGGCCTCAGGCATGCAAGGCAAGCGCTCTACCACTGAGCCACCTTCCCAGCCCCCATAGTTCTAGGTTCTTTACATAGATCCACTTTAAAATCTATGATGAGGAAGAAAAATGCACATAATTTTCTATGTATCAACAGATAAAGAATAATATAAAATATTAGATATCATTCTTATATATAAAATAATGTATTCTTATATACAAGATAGAAAAAATGATCTCAGTATAATTTAAAAATGTATTATATTTGATGTATTTTAATGTTTTTGTTTCTTTCATGCATGTGTTTCTAACGCATTTATAAGATTATTTCTTTGTTGCTTTGTATGTCCCTCCCCCACAGTCTAACCCCCGCTTTCACTATATTTGATGTCAGTATAACATGTGGAGGAGATGGGGACAAACAAGTCGTTTAAGGATTCAGGTGGACCTGTTGCAACAATGAGAAGTACAAAATGTCATGTCAAAACCAGCTTTACAATGTCGGTGGGGGGGGGGTATGATTGGGTGGGAGGGAGGGGGGAGGCTGGGAAGGGAGGTGAAGGGTAAACAAAGGAGGAGGCTGCAATGCTTGGTAAGAAATGTATGCATTATCCTGCCCATGTAATTGTAACCCCTCTGTACAGTATGTTCTCAAATAAAATAAAATAAAATTTAAAAAAAAAATGTATTATATTTGAACTGTAGGAACTACACTAGGAAGATATAAAACAGCATAAAGAAACTATATAAAGTAATCATAATTTTTAGTTTTGTTCTTTCTGTTTATTCATCTCTATTTTATTATATGTATATATATTAAGTATATATAAATGCATATATATACATCATACATATTTGTACTATGTTAATAGTTTTGCAAAAAATTGAATCAGGACTGTAAGAAAACATCTAAAAGAAATTTGCTTCAAGCCCCATGACTGACAAAAAAAAAAAAAAAAGAAATTGAGGGTCTAAAGTGGTGAAATCCTGTGGTTTTCTCTTTTATTTGCCCTTTGTTTTGTTTTAATGTTTGTTGGCAATTATAAAAAAAAAACATCAAATTCCTCTCAGATAAGTGTCATGAGAATACTTACTATACTATACTACACACTTAGCTTTGGTGAGATTAATTTTGAAATAATTAGATAAGTGTTGCCATTACAATTAATTTGTACTCACATACAAGAAATATACTGCTGAGCATTTGAGTTTTGTGCTTGGATTCCGTAGTTGCAGAGCTCTTGCTGCTGACGTTCTATTTCCAATATTTTAAATAAAATGGATCTTCCCTTTCAGTCTATTGCATTACTGAATTAATTATACCAAAGGAAGCACATATAAACAAAATAAGGTTAGGTCAACAACCATATGAAAAAAATATATACTCCACCTATTTTCATCTTCTATTTTATTAAATTTAGCAAGATATTATTATAATTGAAATAGTAACACTAGTGACATTTTAACTTTGTGTGAAAAATCAAGCAATAATAGTCAAAAAATAGGGACAGTCATTAAAGTCTATTCTCCATATATACATGATCAGGGCTTACATGACATAACATATGATTATAAGCCTGTTTCGAAAAATACATTATTTTAGACTTCTGAAAACTAAATTGCTTGTGTACATAATGTACAATGTGCAAATATAGCGAGGTACTTAAACAAAATCAAAGAGACACAAGTTACTCAAGCAACTCATCAAAGCGATGGACAGAAATGAGTAAGAAAACACATCATACCAATATGACCTAAATGTTCTAACTTAAAATTAATGGCACTAAAAATAAGCTACACTCAATGAATAGTCAGGAACTAAAAGCAGTTAAGTACATCAAAATGTTAATTTAATAATTAGAGAGGCATTAATATTGTACATATTTAAAAAGTATTAACTTGCACTGAATTATCACATATAAACATTCATTCTAATAATTTATGAGACACTGCGCAAAAAGATTGCTAATGAAAATTTTCACCTAGCTCCTATCTTACTCACTGCAGAGTTGGAAAACAAGAGACAATACAATTTAATTAGGACATGATTCTGCTGGCACAGGGCAGGAGAATATTGAGGAAATAGTGATGCGTAACTGTAAATTTTAATAAAGGGATAAAGTGTTTCTGTGAAGATAGGATAACGTGAGAGAGATATTTTAGGCAGAGCAACTTAGGCAAAATCATTGAGAAGAGGAAAAATAAGAGGTGATTGAAGGTGATCCTATAATGTCACCGTTTATTTTGCATAAATACAACTTTTTAAACCTCATATTAATGAAAAAAACTTGGTAAAAGTCTCTCTTTAGGAAAAGCAGCATGAAAACATCTACAGTAGAATACTGCATGTGACTTCAGATCACCCTCAAATGCCAGAATCTCATTTACATAGTATGAACAGACATAATATACTGAAATTAAGAACAATGAAGGACTAGAACCATGTGTTTCCCCTTGAGATGTACTATGTACAGAATTTGAAAAGAAATGCTACATATTAACTAATAATGAGAAAACAACACAACTGATCTTATTTTTTTAAGTAACTTAAGGTACCAGGGGTCAATAGAAAATGTATAGAAAGATTAATTAGGAGAAGAAACTCCTAGTCAAATTCCCTTAATCAATTGTAAAAATGTTAACCTGTACATTATTTTTAGAAAAAATACTTTAAGTTAGTTTCATTATTTTATAATATTTTATAAAATATTATTTGTATATTTAGCATTTTAAATATATATCATTATCTGCCTTATTTTTATAAAGGTTGACAGTTTATAATTAGGAATTAAATATTTGGAATGCTAAGGTACCCAATTAGCCCAATAGGCTATCAGGAAAGCCATGAGACACTTATTTCCAATTAACCAGCAAAAACCCAGAAGTAGATGTGTTTTGAGTAGTATAGTGGTAGAGTTGAGCAGAAATAGCTACAAAACTGCCCAGGCCCTGAGTTCAAGCTCCACTAAGGAGAAAGAGAGAAAGAGAGAGAGAAAGAGAAGGAAGGAAGGAAGGAAGGAAGGAAGGAAGGAAGGAAGGAAGAAGGAAGGAAGGAAGGAAGGAAGGAAGGAAGGAAGGAAGGAAGAAGGAAGGAAGGAAGGAAGGAAGGAAGGAAGGAAGGAAGGAAGGAAGGAAGGAAGGAAGGAAGGAAAAGGTATGCATAAAATTTATCACAGTTTGTTGGAAATCCAAACAGACCTTTACAACTCAGTGTTGCCCCAACTCTTTCTTCAACAGAATGTAATATGGTTAATGAAAAAGAGAAAATGATAAACTACAATAAAATTCAAGTATGCTCTTCTTAAAACATACAACAATAAAAGTGAAATGGGGAAAGCTGTTCATACTTTTGACTCTGAAATATTTTTGTGTATCGACTATACATATCCATAGATACAAAATAAAGAAAAACTATATCCATAGATATAAAATAAGGAAAAACTCAGATTACTATGTGGGAGAAGAGTCGAGAACTCTCCTATACAACAGTTCAACTATTTTAGAAACCCACCCGAATTTATATTCTGATATGAAGTTACACATATCCTTAAACCCAGCAACCTCCAAACCAAAGTGTAGTCCTGGTGCAATAAGAAGACAACTACAAATATGTACAAAGCAGAAATGCAAGCCATCAAGCTTAGATATATTAGTAGCAAACTATACAGTGAGATGGGTAGCTCTAGATATACTACTACTTGGGTGGTACCCACATGACCTTGCCACTTATTTGAACATTCTTCCTTAAGTTTTACTATCTGCCCAAAGAAAAAGAATAATTATTATAAATATTATACTGTGCTCTTGTGAGAATTCAATGAGATTAGGAATATAAAGTACCTATCATTGATCATTAGTATGTAAGCATGTTCTCAAATGCATTTATTATTGGCAAAATTCTGAATGTGGTTTGTTTTCAGTTCCAGGATGTGATACATTTTCCATCTCATTGAAGATGTCAGTCATCCAAAAAGATTATGTTATAAGTATTTATTGTTTGCACCTCACAATGAAAGAGATAAAAACTGAAGTATAAGTGTTTCTTTTCAACTCAATCTCTTTATACGACAGAGTGTTTGTTGGAAGATAGTATTTTAAAGTTAGTTTAAATGCAATGTTCTTTGCCCTAAGGCACAGAACTTTTTATATTTAAATGTAAAAATAAATTACATATGGTGTACACACTATAAAAAAACTGACCATAGCTGGCAATAAATTTTGGACACATATGATTATATAAGAAAGTTCATATATACATTTTAACCTGCTTATGCACAGTACATGAACAGTTAATAACATATAGAAGATACATTTTCATTAAGCTGATGAGGGAACATTTGCATTTAATTTACATATTTCATGCATCATGCATCTTCTGTATTTTTATGACTGGAAGAAATACAGTGTCTTCCCACTCAGCTGTTTAACATTTTATGTTTGTTTGCTTACTCCTTAAAATTTTTTCAAAGGAATAAATAAGTGGGCTAAAGACTTAAAGAGAAACTTCTCTGAAGAAGAAAGAAGGATGGCCAATAGACACATGAAGAAATGCTCAACCTCCCTAGCCATAAAAGAAATGCAAATCAAAACAACATTAAGATACCACCTCACCCCAGTTAAAATGGCAAAAATCAAGAACTCTAATAACAACAGATGCTGGAGGGGATGTGGACAGAAAGGAAACTTACTTCATTGTTGGTGGGAGCGTAAACTTGTTCAACCATTTTGGAAAGTAGTATGGAGGTTCCTCAAAAGACTCCACATAGAGCTCCCCTATGACCAAATTTACCCAAATGTTTACAAACAAGACCACACTAAAGCTACCAGCACAACTTTGTTTATTGCAACATTATTTACTATAGCTAAGATATGGAACCAACCCAGATGCCCCTCAGTAGATGAATGAATCAAGAAAATGCGGTATATATACACAATGGAATTCTATGCCTCCATCAGAAGGAATGGCATTGCCCCATTTGTTAGGAAATGGAAAGACTTGGAAAAAATTATATTAAGTGAAGTAAGCCAGGCCCAAAGAAACATAAGTCCCATGGTTTCCCTTATTTGCAATATCTAGTATATGTATGAGTCAAGCAGAAAAGGTCAGATAAGGTGATGTTAGGAAAATGAACCCTTAGATATGTATTTAAATGTTTTTTTCTTTCATGCATTTGTTTCTAACGCATTTATAAGAATATTTCTTAGTTGCTTTGTATGTCCCTCCCCCACAGTATAACCCCTGCTTTCACTGTATTTGATGTCGGTATCATTTGTGGAGGGTAAAGGGAAAAACAAGTCGTTTAAATAAGGATACAGGTGGACCTGTTTCAACAATGAGAAGTAGGCATTGTCATGTCGAAAACGAACTTTACAACTTTGTTGGGGGGGTGGGAGGAGGATTGGGGGCTGGGAGGGGGGGAGGCAGGGAAGGGATGGGAAGGGGAAACAAAGGAGGAGGCTACAATGCTTGATAAGAAATGTACTCATTATCTTGCCCATGTAATTGTAACCCCTCTGTATAGTATTTTCACAATAAAAATATTTTTTTCCAAAGGCTACTACTAATTAAAAGAAATACAGTTAAGAAACAGTTACCTATATATATATATATATAGTTTGTTTGTTTGTTTGTTTGTTTTTCATTTGGGGAATGTTCTATTTTGAACTTTCCAAAGTGATTGGTAGCTGGAAAGCCTTTTATAAGAAAACAACTTGCATTTTAATTGAATGCCAATAAAATGTTCAATGTTATTATGGGTTTTAGAAATCTGATTTTTTCATTTTAAGCAATGCAAAAATAAAGTACCAAGGATTCCACACTACTACAACAAATCTTAGCAGGCAGCAAGCAGTGCATCTGACCTGATTGGAGGGAATCTCAAAATCCTTCAGCTAGTTTTGCTGTAGTGTAGTCTCAGACCAATTATACCAGCTTTTTTAAAAAGCTTGTAAAAACTATATATTGCAGCTGACATATGAGTTAGGTGGAGTACTGAAAGCTACAATTTTAGATTTTATGCCCACTAAATTCTAAGAATATAACCTCCACTCCAATCTTTTGTTTGGGAGATTTAGAACTTCATAACTGCTTATGGACCTAAGAGCCAAAAGCCTGTTCTGGCTGCATGGAGTTGTTAGTGATCCACTGCTGTTTGATTACCCACCCACACTCCATTTATGTGCTGCCGAAAGAAGCCTGCTTGGGCCAGAATGAATGACCAGGTCTGGGTGGTCATTTTCCCCTTAGCTCTCAACTCCAGCACATTTCAGCTCCTTCTTAACACCTGACATTCCCTCCTGTGCCTACTAAATACTACCTTATAATTCACTCATCACTCAATTAGCCATTTGTCTATCAACTCACAAATGAGGACCGTGATAGAAAAGACAAAAGAATCTGTAAGAAACTACTCAGAATTCTAGAAATATCATCTGTATCTTGAAACTACAGTATTCCTAGTTGTTCTTCTCAATAGTTCAGTGGGAAATGTACTTTACCCTAAGCTGGGAACCAGGTATAAAAATCACTGTTTATTAACCACCCCCCTCCCCAAAAAAAGGAGGAAGCCCTGTAAGTGGAAAAGGAACAAGATATTTTTCTTCAAGAAATAAAATAAATGTATCTTATAGGTGCCATAGAATGGATGGTAAAAACAAAACTATCTCAGCTTTTCTTAAATGGAAATTTTAGCAAGGTAAATTGTAGAATTATTTCTCAGGATGCTGAGACATTACCATCCTATGGTACTAATTGCATCCCAACTATAACAAAATTGAAGTTGATAATCTCTATTGTGATATTATATGCCTATCCCAAATAATTTTGTATAATAAGAAAACAGTTGGTAAATTCTTAGTCAGGTATTTGATGGAATTTCATTTGAAATATCTGCTAGCTTGTTTGACTAGCATACAAATGAGCTAAGATAAGCATGTAAAAAGTTCAATTCCCATCATAGGCAGGGAAGTAGAACTGTCAAATATTTCTAAAAGGGAAATATCTAAGTATGATGAAACTAACCCATTTTACCACATAGAAGGAAAAAGGTAAGTATAACTACAGTAAATGCTTGAGAAGACACTGCTTATGTGTTGCCAGGCAACCCCCCAAAAGCTTTAAACCTCTCTGTCAAATAACAATAGATTCTGCAGAGTAGGTTTTAGCAAACAAGAAAATCTGGATTTTATCCCAGTACCTGAGCAACGAGAAAGACAAAAGCCCAGGGAAACCCTTGTTCTCTTTTGGTATAAAGTCTTGCCATTTTCTAATCCCTTTATTCAAAAGTACAAATAAATAAATAAATGAAAATAAATAAAATCCACTAGTAAATTCCTTAAAGGAAAAATAAAGAGATAATCAGTTCAGAGTTTCGAATTTTGAAATCTGAGAGCTTCAGTTTTAGGAAGGATGCAAAGTGAGCAGCAAAAGGTGAGGGAAGAGGAAGAGTCCTCCAGCTATGTTCTTCCCTGGGGTTCAGTGGTCCCCAGCTTATCTATAATCTGAAATCTTAGCTCCTGGCACAAGAGTATTTGGCAGGGAAGGCAGCAGAACTTAAGGGCATAACTTTCTATCTATAGAAGCTGTATACATGTGGTAGAAAACTCTAGGAGTCAATATTTTTTTTCAAGTGATTCAAATTTACCACAATTTATTCATATTGTTTCAGCTAAATATCTCACCAATCCCTCCCCACACCAAAAAAAAATACACAGAAAAGGATGGTAAACTTGTGGTGCTAAATTTCATTCTTTTAAAGAAGTAGTTGTTTGTCTCTTCTTGAAGAACAGTCTATTGTCAAATAATAATATCGATGTAGATAATTGTTACTTTAGGCAAAGATTATATTTAATTATTGGTAATTTTTCTTTACTATCCCCTGGCTGATGAGCCTCTATATACTATTGAACAAAGAAGTTACCATATTCATCTGAGGAATCACATTTGCTACATATTTATATCCATTGCTTTTTCACAAGGAGATGTTCCGCTTAATTCACTTACAAATATTAGTTTCATGAATTGAATTTGGGTTTGCTAAGGGCATTTTACTAGCAAATAAATAAATATTAGATTACAGTAAGTTTAATCTTTCTGTGTCTCAACATATTTATCTAATTCTTCTTGTATTTATCTCTGTTTATCTGTAATTTTCAAGACACCTTCTTTGTCTGTTCAGTCTGGCTTCTGTCTGCAATGAAACTTTTCTTAATGTACCAATTGACTTTCCTAGACAAAGTTGGATGAACTGTTTTCAGACTCATTTACTCCAGGTACTTGACATTCTTGACACTGACCTCTTCAAAATTATCTTTGACTTCAGAGACAAAATGCTGTCCTGGTTTTCTTACATTGTTCTAACTACTAATGTGTATTTTATATTTCATTTCTCTGGCTGTCCCTTAAGTCTTGATATTTTTCTGAAAGAATTGTCCTTTTCTATTTTACTCTCCTATTGCATGGGTTTTTGTTGTTGTTGCTGTTTTTCAATTTTTCTTTTTTTTTTTTTTGAGGTGATATACAATGGGTTACAGTTACATATATCAGGTAATGAGTACAGTTCTTTCTGAACATTCTCACCTCTTCCCACATTTTCTCCCAGTTTTTCCCTTCTGACTCTTCTCCCCCACAAATTGTATAGTTCATTTTCAACATTGTGTCTCGTGAGTATCACTGCTGCATTTGTTCACCATTTGTCCTTCCATTTCTGTGCCTTCCGGTACGTGCCACCAAATAACTAACTTACAAGACACATGGTACAAAAACCATTTATAATCATGTGAGTCCAAATCTCTGTCAATGTGATTTTTTGTAATATAAACAAGTTTTAATCCATCAAATGGTACAATTTTAATGGGTTTTATCATTGTCTTTGAAAACCATCAAAAACAATGTTTGTAAGATAAATATACATTTATTTTGTTTTTCCCCACATGATCACCTTCTATCAAATTGGTGTCTCAGTCAACCTAAGTCAATTTTGTTTGGGGTTGTTTTTGCCTTAATGGTTACTATACAGCTTATTTGAACAAAATATGATAATCCAGACAAGAGACTGAGGTGGCAGCTGCCCAGAATCTTTGTGAGTTACAGAGGCACAGGAGCCTAGAGATGAGCCTTTGATCCCATGCTTCAGTAACAGATGAGTCAGTTGCAGAAGACATAAGACATTTCACAGCATTTTGCTTTGCAATCACAACTATGTTACAACTTTACATTTTCAATTACTACTCTACATAGTTGTGACACAGAGACAGCATTTTAAAAATTGAAATTCTCACTTTCTTCCTTAAACTCAGAAGGAAAGAATCCAAGGAGAATTTTTTTAAAAAACTTAATAATCATAACAATGTAGGATAATCATTTTGGCTGAATTCAACCAATTTGTATGTTGGTATAAATGTTATTGACTAAACTGATTGTTTGGTTTTATGATTGAGAAGTTACTACAAGTACTATATTATTTAAATTGCACCAAAATTCCATAGCTAACACATCATTTATGGAAAAACCCTCTAAGCTAAATTAGCTTTTTCCTGTTTGTCAGAAGTTGATTATTCCATATATTTCCTTTAGAATTCTAGAAAACAAATATAAATTGGTCTCACATGAATGAGGACAAATATTTTTCAATTCCTATTCTTAATTTTGTTTTCTTTGTTCCTCACTGCATTAATATTTTGTCGGAAATTTTACTAACTATATATTATGCAGGCTGCTCACAGAAGACCAATGTCAGTGCTCTCTTTCTAAAATTTAAGTCTGCAATATCTTCCATAGTGTCCTATGTAAAAGACTGGTCCTCAGGTAACTCTTGGGAGAGGATTAAACATTTAGTACATGGGACCTAGTGCAAACTGTTCAGAACACTGGGATTTATCTTCATAGCAGATAATTGGATCTCATCCTCTTCTTCCTTTCTTTTTCTGTTTTGTGCTCTTTTCATGATGTGCCTCCTTATGCGCAAAACAATAGGACAAGCCAATCCTTTTATGTTAAAAGTCTAATGATTATAAGCCAAAATATACCTTTTCTCTTCACAAGCCAATTACCCAAGGTATTTTTTACAACAATGGAGAGCCAAACATAATACCACTTTGCATTAATTCTTGGTGGACAAGAACTGCATAATTTGAGTATTGTACATAGACCTCATCATTGTTCTTTGGACAAAAAGATATCTTGTTCTCTCCCCAATTCTTTCAATTATTTCATAATCCCGGATTTTTTCTTGCTTTTCACTATACTCTGTGTTCCTGTTCTTAATCATAAAGCATTCCACCCATATTTTAGATTTTAAAGAATAACTAGCAATCATCACATATTATCAATAGCAACATAATGTAGTAAAAAAATGCATAATAACAATACTACATGAACTACTGTGATGATTATAAAATTAAATGGAATATGTCTCATTACTAAAATTTATTGTTATTCATTAACTTCAGAGGACTGAATTCCTCACAGTAGGATATTAAAAGATTATGGATAAATGATAGAGCTATATTTGTTAAGACCTATTGCAAGATAAAAGATATTAAATCAGAGGTCAATTGTTCCAGAAATATATAGAGATGTGCTATATGTTTACATAGAAAATTATGAAAGTAAGATTTAGAAAGTCAACTATCTAGACATTTTATAAAAAGAGTTTGAAAATCTGTTATATATTTCATATTTTCAGGCCATATATTTCTGAAATTTTATCTTTTGTAAACTTTATGTTATTGTGGAGAGCATTCATCTAGACAAAAGCATTAAATGCATATTTCATTCCTTCCCAGTAATCATAAGGTCCATGTAATTACATTGAGGTCAATATGGTGACTTATATCTCACTCTAAACATACATATCTGGCTCTATTCAGCCATCACTCTACAGTCATTCTGTGGGAATCCTATTCTAATTTCTACAATGTGATATTGTAATAGCAATACAATGATTAATATGTGCATTGCATTGTGCCAAATATTTGTTTCCTTTCAAATTTCAATCTATGAATATTTGTTTATGTGTAGTATTTAGGTACAAGGAGACATGTATTTACATGAACCATTACATTATTTCATTCCAAAGTGTGAGTCATTTCATATGTTCATAGATTATGGACACTGTGCTTCCCATTGTAACATAGTATTACAGAATTTAAATAAAATATTTGGTTTTTACTTTGTAAATAGGATTACTATCAATTAATTTAAGGCTATTTTACAATACAGATGACATTTGCTCTACAGATGCTTTGCAGTTAGTCAATATAACTTTGTGGATTGATGGATAAGTTTCAGAAATATGCAACTACTCTTGACCTATAATTGGACAATAAATTAGCAAAATTTTGAAATCAATGTTGACCTATAATTGGACATAACATCAATGTCTCAGTAAATTAGTACAATCAGTTGGTTTCATTGAACTATAATTGGACATAACATTAATGTCCCAGTAAATTAGCACAATCAGTTGGTTTCATTCTTTTTTAAAATTTTATTGTAAAGATGCTGTACAGAGGGTTTGCCATTAAGTAGTTTTCTTGTTGAGCATTGTTACCCTCTCCTAGTTGGTCTCATTCTTATATCTTTGAGACACCATTTTATTCAGATTTTGCCTCTGTAAAAGATATAATTAATCATTTATAGTATTTAAATGGGCTTAAGTGGATAATTAATGGATATTTGCAGGATAAGATTTTCAGTTTGATAGAACTGCTGATTATTTGAAGCTTGATTATCCTTCAAGTATCCATTAATTATCCATTTTATATATATATATATATATATATATATATATTCCAAATTTATAAATTTGGTTCTTGAGATTGAACCAGGTCGTCACAAATCCTCAACAAGCATTCAAGTCTGTGATATAATTTACAATGCTCCCGAAATTCAAATATTCAATGTTAATTCCAATGTTCAGTTTTATTTATTTTTGGATAAAATTCATTCATTTTCAAAAGAACTTTCAATCAAAGTGAGAGTGAAGGATGTATCTGCAGAGCTGTAAGTTTAAATTATCAGTTTAACCTCTAAGTATTTTTACATTCCTGGGTAAAAACTTAACATTTAATAAATTAGTCTATTAAAGTTCTTTATAATTTGAGAGCTGATTCAATTTAGCATCCTAATTCAATCATTATATACATGTACGCATATGCATATATGTATGAAAGAATAATATTAATGTTCAATGCCTTTAGTTTACTTTCATGAGGAAACTAGAATTATTGTCTTGAATAGTTTCTAATCAACATATTTGATACCATTTACAATATGCTTTGGTATCTTGACTATATGTTGTTATTAATATGAAACCTACGCCAAATTATTATGCATAAGACAAGCTGTATTCTGTTACACAGAAACTAAAGACAGTGGAAAAACCAAGAAACTACATGTTCCATTCTTTCTAGACAAGTGCTCCTGAATTGTGGGCACTTGTTATGGTACCATATCATCATCCCATCAGTAGAAACAAATGTTGGCTTCCACTGTTTCTTCCCTGGCAAATAGTGTCCTTTACAGAAATTTAAGTAAAACACTTTTGGAAAAAAGTGAAATGACGGATTATTCTATCTTTCACTGAATAATTAACAGAGTGGTTACATATGTTTTTTCTTTACCAACATGATTCTCTACTATTCAAAATTTTTTATTTTGTCTATAACACTCCAAGATACTATCTTTAATCTTTTATAAAATATGTAATTTCCTTAATGGAGAGTTGAGAAATAGTTGGGAAGTTCCAGAGTTTCAGATGAAGTATAAGGTCCCCATTCCCATGTACATGATTGTCTTTTTGATTTATTGATAACACATCCTACTTAACACTGAACTTGGCATATTGGATCTGGCTTCCATGAGTTGTATTAGGATGAAATAACAAATACTCTCTTTTATTCATTAAGCAGTTATGCCTGTATCAAATGATATAAAACGATAGTTTTTCCTGACAGTGATCCCACAAACAATATAGTACTCTAAGATAACTGAAGCAAACAAATGTACTGCCCCAAATATCCCAAACAACTCCTTACAACTTTTAGGCTAATAAAAAAAGAATCTATGTATTATGCTATATTGAAAAAAATCAAGATCAAATTTTGGGATATTTGGAAATTAAATTTTGGGAGGATAGAAAAGAAAACAGTGAGCTAGGAGATATAGCTGTGTCAATCTGTAGGACTCTGTCTAGTCTTTCAATGAGTATTGCTTCACACATCCTTGTAAAAAACCACCACCAGAGCCAAGGGATGAACCTCAAAAAGGAATGAGTAGAAAGTTTCCTAGAGTACCCATAGAAATGAGACTAATAGAATAATAAATGTTTCATATCTTATAGTACAGTAGGAAGAATCCTCAGTGGTATTTTGCCTCAGTGTGCAAGCAAAAATAGCTTTAGTCTTAAGGGCTTCTCTGAATATAACCTACCAAAGCTTAAAAACAAAACACTAAATGAAAAACCAAAAAACTGAAAAGCATCATTTTTTTTTTAGTGGCAGGTCTCAGGAAGCAAAGAAAATGCCTGAGACATTGTTGGAATTATTCTAAGTCACTGAAAATCAGTCTCTTGTACATGTCAATAAATTCAAGAGTAAAAAGACCCTGAAGAATTAAAATAAACTATATTTTTAAGTATCATATTGGAATTACTGAAGGTCACCGAAAAAGAGAAAATATTGAAGTTGACCAAGGAGAAAGAAATACTACAAAGGACAGGAAGAAAGAAAAGATGGGAGATGTTACATTCAAAACAACTGAGAGCAAAATACAACAGAAATAAAAATGTAGAAGAGTAATCTGACATCCTAGGATTTTTTCCCATTGAAAATCTAAAGTCTGTGGAAGAAAATATAGAAGAAAATTTATGTGGCTTTGGACTTAGTGTTTAATTAGCTTGGACATAAAAGCAGAAAGCATGAAAAATTAATAAATTAGACCCATTAAAATAACTCTTCATCTTCAAAAGGTAGTAATAACCAAAACCTAAGGGGGGCATTGAAATCCAATAACTTGCTATGTATATGTGATAAAATGCATGTGACTGAAATATGCAATTTTTAAAACAATTAGTATAGACTCAGGTAACTCAATATGTTATAATCTTGTAAAAAAAATTTCACTAATAAAGTGAAAAAATACTTTGCTTCACAAAATAGATGAAAATATGTTTCACATCATGAGTTTTTAGGATGTCCAAATGTAAAACCTAACAAAAGAGCCCTCATATTATTATTATTTTTTTTTTTTGTCGGTCGTGGGGCTTGAACTCTGGGCCTGGTGGTACTGTCCCTCAGCTCTTCAGCTCAAGGCGAGCGCTCTACCACTTGAGCTACAGCGCCACTTCCAGTTTTCTGGTGGTTTATTGGAGATAAGAGTCTCAAGGTCTCTCCTGCCCAGGCTGGCTTTGAACCGCGATGCTCAGATCTCAGCCTCCTGAGTAGCTGGGATTACAGGCGTGAGCCACCAGCGCCCGGCTGAGCCCTCATATTATTAAAGAGACTAAAATTAAGAGAACATTTTTGTTAAATTTTGAGATAGAGCACCATCACCTTGACTAAGCTGGCCTAAATTTTATTGCCAAGTTTTGTTGAAAAAATATACACGGACTCACAATTTTTGGTAGTACAAAGGCAAAATAATGTAGTCAGGGTGAAAAACAAAGTTTATTAAAATTAATCATGTACTGTCCATAAGATCCAATATTTCTTTTCCTAGGCTTACTCAATCAAAATAAAAATGTGTCTTGAAAGAATTTTATTTGGATGTTTATCTACCTTTTTAAAATAGTGACACTTGTGTGTGTATATATATATATGTATATATATATAATATATTTATTTTTATTAAATGAATTTCTATTGTTATTGTAAAAGAGATGTACAGAGGGGTTACAGTTACATAAGTCAGATAACGCATATGTTTCTTTTTCAACAAGGTTACCCCTTACTTTGCCCTCTCCTAGTTTTTCCCTCTCATCTCTATCCACAAGTTGTTCATTCTATTTTTTTCTTTTTTAAATTTTTCTTCAGGTAGTTGTACAAAGTAGTTGCCATTCAAGACAGTAGTTTATGAATATAGTGTCTCTTCTCTCTTTCTCCCTCTCTTTCTCTCTCTACATACACACACAATGGAATTTGTGTGTGTGTGTGTGTGTGTGTGTGTGTGTGTGTGTGTGTGTGTGTTTGTGTGTGCCATTCTTTGGGCTTGAATTTAGAACCTCGATACTGTCTCTGAGGTTGGTTGTTTGTTTGGCTGGTTTTTTGTTTTTTGTTTTCTCCCTCTCTCAAGGCTAGCACTCTAACACTTGAACAACTCCAGCTCAACTTTCAGTTTTTTGGTTGCTAGAAAAGTCTCATGAATTTTCTTGCCTGGACTTCCATTCATCCACAATCATCAGATTTCAGCCTTATGAATAGCTAGGATTATAAGAGTGAGCCACTGGCACCCAGTAACATATAACATTTCTAAATAACACTTTAGAGAGAAACTGAGATAACCATATTATTTGCTACCAGAGTTAGCTCTGCTGACTGTACAATATAAATGATGTATAAAGGTGCTGAGGGTATATTCTGTGGATTAGTAAAGGGAATAGAGATGTGGCTTACAGAAACTATTAATAGTTTCTATAATTACTAGTTCCTCTGTGCACATGTGTTTGAATGAAAGACACATGATACTGTCAACTTTTGAAGTGATATAGAGCTTGATTTTATTATGATATTTGAAAGGATTGTTTCAGAGAAGGTGAAAATGTTGGAGAAATACTGTGCTGGATAAGTAAGTAAGAAGCACTTACAATAGCATTTGAAACAGTCACCATTAGGTAGAAGTTGTTGCTATCATCAAAGTTGAGTTTGAGCACAGGAGCATTTAGAAATCATGGCCAGCACAGAACATGTACACGCACAGGATAGGAGGAGACTGAGTACAACTACACATTCAGTACTTGGCAAACTGCTCCAATCAATCATAAAAGTGTGAAGGATCTTTTTCTTCTACATGTAGCTTGAATGCTTTCCATTTCCTCCCTGTAGAACTAAGGGAATAGATGCTTGTCAAAGTTCACATATTTTAGGAAAGCTTGTCTGGAACTGCTACTATCACTACTACCCAGTTTCTAACTGTTTTCTTCTTTCCCTCTCTCCCTCCCTTCTTCCCTCACTCTCTCTCTCTCTTAGTGTTTATGACTCTTTCATCTATCATATCAATTTGCATATCAGTCTTATTCCTCCAACTGCATGCCTGCTTATTAATGATCATGGTAACGTGAAAAATGCAATGGCAAGTAGATATCATTTTATATTATTTGTTTTGAAAAAGTTAACCTTATCAAATAAATTATTAGGTTTCCCAAATTTAATTAAAACCTGTCCATTTCTAGAAAAGGAAGATTCATCAGACTCATTGGTTATAATTTAAAAAATTAGGAGTGTATGAACTGTGGAAGACAGTGAATCATTATTGACGAAAACAATAAATTATTCTGCTATATTTTCATTGTATACATGTTTTTACTAAGTTTCATTTGAAGTTTATTTACACAAAGTATATCATGTAACATATAGCTGGTAGATAGCCCTAGAATATGAATGTGATGTTAGCTTTTGTAAATTTAATTTTATTAAATTGTAACGGACACAAATACTTTTATAAAATGTATATAATATAAAGTTCACTATTTTCTCCACTTTAAAATGTACGAGCCAGTGATGTTTTATATGCTCATAATTTTATAAAACCATTATCTCCATTTAGTTTCCATTTTTACTACCCCAAAATTAAATCTATATCCAATAATAACTCTGAGATTCTGCAAACCACATGTTTTCTTACTATCTCTGTGAAATACCTACTTTAAATATATTACAGAAATAAAATTATGTTATCTTTCTGTGTATGGCTTACTTTACTTTCATTCACTATACTGCAGTTTGTATCTGCTTTTCATTATTTTTAGAGATGAATAATATTTCTTATGTTTAACATTTATCTATTTGTTGGTTGACAGGTACTTGGGCTCTTTCCATATTTTATTTTCTATTTTAGAGGCAGAATATATCTATAGAGTCCAGGCTGACTTTGAATTTATTATTTAGTCCAGAGAGACTGCACCCATGAAGGATAACACTTGTTCAGCTTACTAAGTAAATATCGTTTTGGGGTTTGAACTCAGGGCCTGGGTGCTATTCCTGAGCTCTTTTGCTCAACGTTAATGCTCAACAACTTTGAGTCATAGCTATACTTCCAGTCTTCTGGTAGTTAATTGGAGATAAGAGTCTTATATACTTTCCTGCCAGGGCTGGCTTCAAACTGCAATTCTCAGATCTCAGCCTCCTGAGTAGCTAGGATTATGGGTATGAGCCACCAGTGCCCAGCTTAAGCACAAATTTTTGTTTGTAAGATATATTCTTTGTTTTGTCAATATTATGGTAAATTAAACTTTTGAATATGCAAGTTTTCTCTTTTTTGTTTAATAATTATCAAATAGCAATACATAACTGGGTGAAGATAATATGGAAGAATGTAAGCAGTGGACAGAGTCTCCAGACTGGCAGGTGTATGTAAATTAGATAATGTATATATATATGATAACTAAGAATTTTCTATAGACATTTGCATGTAGAGTCATAATATTGTTATATTTTTTCATCCTTCTGATAAACTGAGAGCAATTTTCTTTATCCCAATCAGCCACCCAGACACTATGTTGGCAATCATAAATAAATAATTATAAATGACTGAACCGAAGAATAAGTTTTGGTTGTCTTAATGGGCTTTAGTTATGATTTTCACGTAGTTTCTAGGTTAGTTCTTCATTGTTAAACAACACATCAGCCATAATAAACTCATGTACCCACACAGATATTTGCTTTTATCAGAAAGATGAAAGAGATGGTTCAATGACATCTTATTACACCAAAGTTTTCCTGCTCTATTTTGTTGCTCTGGCCTTTTTTTTCATTGTTTTAATTTTTTTCTATTTTTCAAGTGCATGCTTTATAGTTATTTTTCCTTCAAACAAAATAAATAATATATGAAACAACCTTTAAAGTTTATAGAACAATAGGTACACTACAAAAAATGTTTCCATATAATTTGTCATATCCAGTTGAATTTTTCTTTCTTATTTTGCACTTCTAAATTCATCAAAATATTAGTGATGATGCTATCTTGCAATCACCAATAAATTTCATGAAAACCTTATCTGAACAGTAGGAGTGTTTTTGATCGTAGTATTGTGATACTATAAGACAGTATCATTACGGTAGTATATGGTAGTATTATGACATGAAGGTAGTATTATTTTTGTGTCAGTAATGATGTCTATGTGCATGCTTCCATAAGGGGAAAGGAAGCCAGAATAGAAGCACTAAATGAAATATGTCCTGACTATTGTTTTTGTCTATTCATATTTATCAATTATATTTTAACATAATATGAAACTTGATTCATAATAATCATGCTACAAAATATGAAGTGCATTTCCTTCCAAACTATGATAAAATCGTTTAACCTATTTAGTAAGAAAACAAAGACATAGATGTATATTTGTTCTCTGTCTCTGTCCCTCTTTTTCTCTTTCCTTCAACAGTTTAAGAGAGCAACAATTTTTAAAATAAAGGCAAATTCAGTTCTCTTGCAATTTGCTAATCCTTTCATATATCAAGTTGCTATGTTAGTTGTTTGCCTAGTAAAGAGGCTCATTCTGACAGCTACAACTTGTTAGTACTTCTTTATAAAAGTGATTAGAAATATGATTCCAAATCCTGAAGGATATTATTGTGATCGGTATGACATTTAGAGAGTAGTTTTTACCTAATACAGAAAGAATGAGGACACAGTAGTCATATCCATTTCATGCACCCAAATTTGTCACCCTCCATTACTTCCAAAGTGGCATCAGAGCCATTTTTTATTGTTCACCGTCTTACCATTGAATGTCTGCAAACACAAATGGGATATAAGATAGAGAAGTCAGGTAGTAGTTGCGATGGAGTAGACAACAGCCTAATAAAATAATTATTGCCTGTGTGATATATAAATGTGTGATTACTATATGCCAAATAGGATTGATTATATGCTGTATTGCAAATCCAGGTTCTACATAACACTGGGAGATTTTACTTTTCAGTTTTATCCAGAATGGTTTTGAAAGTTCATTGCTAACCTGTAAAGTTATAATATCTATTGTCAGACTACTACCACTTAAAAAGAAACCTTATGGGAAGCTTTCTGATTTCTCACACTGAGCTGCTTTCAGTTAGTAAGACTTTCTCATCTATCATTTTTATTTTGGTCTTCAATATATATGACCATGTGGGAGTTTTATGCCTTTATTTTTTCTGTTTGTATAGTTTTCTGGTATTGGGACTTGAACTCAGGGCCTGGGCACTGTCCCTCAGCTTTTTCACTCAAGTAGAGCCACAGTCTACTTACTGCTTTTTAATTGAAGAAAAGAGTTTTACAGATTTTCCTAACCCGGGCTCAACCCCCTGAATAGCTAGGATTACTGGCATGAGGCACAGGTACCCTGATAGCTTTGTAGTCCTTAAATCTGTTTGCACGTTCTTTTTTCTTTTTTTTCTTCTTCTTCTTTTTTTTTTTTTGTCAGTCGTGGGGTTTGAACTTTGGGCCTGGGCGCCAACCCTGGGCTCTTCAGCTCAAGGCAAGCACTCTATCGCTGGAGGCACAGCACTACTTCCAGTTTTCTAATGGTTAATTGGAGATAAGAGTCTCACCCACTTTCCTGCCTGGGCTGGCTTTGAACCACAATCCTCAGATCTCAGCCTCCTGAGTAGCTAGGATTACAGGCATGAGTCACCGGTGCCCGGCTTGGTTGCACTTTCTTTACTGACAACCTTCCAAGACAGCATTTATTCCTTCCACAAAAAGTTAATGAATATTCCCTATAGTTCTAGGTACTATGATACAACTTTAATATCATCATCCAATTCCTGTCCTCCTGAATTTAAATAGGCTGAAATTAGACAAGTAAATACTCAACTAAAATGCATAATGTCAATACAACCTCTGCACATACAAAAACACAGGCTCCATTCATTTTGATTGGCACACAGGACTGACACACACCTGCCCTGTGGACTCGAGTCAATGCCAGCATGATTTGGTCTGGGAATTTGCTTTCAAATAGAGGAGAGTCAAATATGTGACTGACTGATTCTTGTAACCCTTTACTTAAACTATAGAAGATTCTTCTATTTACTTTTTTAGGAGCAAGATTTCCCAGTTATGGATCAGGGACAACTACACTTCAACTATTCCAAGGTGCCACATTTGATCAGAGTCAATGAAATGATAGTACAACATTTGAAATTCAAACAAAAAGTTGTTGAACCTATTACCATTTTATATTTCAATGTTAGTCTGGGGGTTGAAATTAGTATGAAAAAAAAAAACACCAACCACAAAATATTCAGTGATTATAGCTCTGAGCAGCACAGCTGTGTGGCTGAGAGTCTTCCACGGAGAAGAAAGACGCTGAAAATAAAATGCAAATATGCTGAAAACGTACTTTTTTTGTGGGGGGTTGTGGTAGTGGGATTTGAATCCATGGACTCATACTTGCTAGGCAGCCGTATTACCAGGTGTAATACATGTTCAGCCTATTTTGCTTTAGTTATTTTTAATGGAATCTCACATTTTGTCTTGTCTCATGATCTTACCAGTGCCTTTCACATTGTGGTAGGTTTGTACCACCACACCTGGCTTGTCAATTGACATAGGCTTTTCAGTATCTTTTCACAGCAGGCTGGCAGGGAAGTCCTCCTGATCTTGCGTCTCAAGTAGTTGAGATCGTAGGCATTTGCACCCAGCCTAGCCTACCTAATTGCTTATTAAAGAAAAAAAAGTGGCAATTATTTTTTCAATATATGTACTACTTTAAATTCTCATGAACTACATGCTTTCTACATCTACTAGAGTTTAACATACTGAGTACAGAAGTAATCCCACATGAAAGATACTAGTACACTTCAGTGTCTATGAAAGAGAAATGTTAATGCTAAGTCTTTATAAACCTTTCTATATTTCCTATACTTATTTATCTATTCCTTAGAGAAATCTTGTTCCCAGCCAACAAAGGTAATGTCATATCAATATACATATCCAGCCATACATAGAATTTGCTGATCTTGTAATTAGGAACAAGGATAGTGGTTAGGCATGCACTATTTCTGTTACACCTTTCCTAAGAGATGTCAAGATAATTGCTTTTTGTGCTTCAGTAATATTCTATGCATAATATTTCACTGGCTGCATTATTTTATAATTTCTTGTTCCTGTTCAAATCTCTGTGTGAGGGCAGAGACTTTTAAATCTTTCTTTGCATTTCCAGTACCTATCTCATCAGTATGTGACATAAAGTTAATACATAAATACTGACTCCATAAGCAAGTATGTTTTAGGTTAGGCTCCTCCAAAATTTTCAAATTACAATAATCCTTTCTATCAAATACTTTGTAAATAGATTTCTTACACTACAGATCAAAGAATAATAATTTACCAAAGAACAAAGAAATTTGGGTGGCAACAAGAAATATTCATACTGTGTTGAAATCCAATCAGTCCTTTTAAGATTTCGAATTATGATCTCAAATGTGATAGTGCATTGTAAAAGATTATCAAACTCACTGGGTTGGCCAGTGCAGTGTGTCAGCACCTTTGCCCACATCTACAGCCTGCAGATTTTTGAAGGTAGGCAGCGCCTTCATCATTCTGGCATTCTATTTTAGTCTAAGTCTACATCAGAAGCCTGCCAGGGCTCAGTGCTGATAACAAAGCACTATCGCTTTTCAAAGTGACAGCGCACAGTGACATATCAACACTGGGACTTAAACGAAAAGCCCCTTCCAATTTAACCAGGAATCTGCTGAAACTGTATTCAGCCTAGCACTCTTGTTTTCAATTAAAACTTTCTTGTAGTAAGAGAAAAGTTTGGTACATCCTTTCCTTCTTAGAGGCAGTTATGCAGTCCAGAGGAAAGGGCACTGTAGTGCAGCTTGGAGCCTGCTGAGTAACATCTTAGTCCGCACCATCCCTTTCCATTTGCTCGTTGTAGGTCCTATGACTCAAAGCTTTTCCTTATAGCTGTGTTGCTGAAAGGGTCTTTCCTCTCAGTTATCCCTCTTCTTCAGGCAATATTTTTCCAGTACAGCTTAGCAGGCAGAAAAGCAGTCTGGCTGCTTTAATTACTGAGCATCTATTAATGCTGAGTACTATTGGGATGGAGTGAATGTCTCTTACTCGTGATTTGTTTTTTTCCTTTTTTTGTCTTCTTTTTGTTGTTGTTGTTGTGTTGTTTGTCTTTTTTGAGACAAGAGACAAGGTCTCATTAAAGTAGCTCAGGCTGACCTCGAACTCACCATGCAGTCTAAGCAGCATCAGACTAATAATGATTCTTATGCTTAGGCCGACGAAATGCTCAGATTACAGGTATGTACCACCGTCACTTCTTCACATAGAGAAATGGGTGAGCAAAAAACTTCTTTTCATATGGTGACATGCAAAGTAAGTTCAGTTAGTCTTGTTTATTATATGCAATATTATTAATTTTTTTGTGCCATGCCAATCCTGGGGCTTGAATTCAGGGCCTGAGGACTGTCACTGAGAGATTGTGCTCAAGGTTTGTGCTTTACTGGTTTGAGCCACCATTCCACTTCTGGCTTTTTGGTGAATAATCGGAGGAAAGAGTCTCAAGGAGTTTCCTGCCTCAGCTGGTTTTGCACCAGGATCCTCAGATCCCAGCCTCCTGAGTAGCTAGGATTACACTCATGAGACACTAGTGCCCAGCAGTATTGTTAAAATTTTCAAGTGGAAAATTATGAGTGAGATCTGCACACAATCATAGTCAAATACCATTTTTTAAATTAAATGACACTTTTTGACACATCATGTTTATTTTTATGATTTACTTCGTGAAACCTACTTATCCTAAAATTTTTCTTTTATCTTCATAGCAAATGCAGAACATGTCAGCAAGTTGAAATCTGAACAGAGCTATTTGCTATTTCTTGCAACTACATTCTGATGCTGCTCTTGATCAAGGCATAGTTACAGAGGTTTCCCTTTGAACTAATTATCAAGATAAGAACAAGGTTTTTAGGTAAGAAGCTGTAAGACAGATATTTCCCTCATGTCTCAGTGCTGAAAAGTCTTTGTCTTTCTTAACTAATTGTAAAAAACTGTGTATGTTATGGACAATGTGAACTGCAGAACTAAATGTTCCCATATATGGTCTCACCTACTAATCATTAGAGTCAAGCTTATTCATCATTTGTGAGACCTTTCAAATACTTTTTCACTTTTCACTTTAGGTTGATTGAAATCACTTTTATTGATTTTTCTACACTCATATTTTTAATCATTTAATTTTATACTATCATGAATATGTGTATATGTATGCTTACATATACACATATATACTTTCATGTACATATATAATATGCATGTGTATATAATATACAAATATGTATGCATAACATAGCTATGCATGGATGTACTTATGGGTATACTATGTATGTGTGTATTTTATGTATACACATGTATATGTATATGTATATACATGGCCACATACATATATATATATACATAGTTAATAAACATGTGACTATATAAATGTACATCATAGGGACTTATTTATTTATAAATATTTCTAATCTGGATTGGGAATGGAATGACCAATCAATAACTAAGTAGAGAGAATTTGGACTAGAGTCACAGAAAAAGGTTGTAGATCACATGTCTTGACCCATTTTCTGTATCATTCAATTATAATCAGTTCATTTTCCAAAATATTTCTCAACATTTTGGGTGGCATTTAAACTTTGGTAAGTTACAACACTGATTTTTGTCCTTTCCTTTCTAGTTTGCTAGGGGTGAATGAGCAAACTATGTCAGGGGCTCGAAAACCATTGCCACTGTGAATAAAGAACAATTTTAGTTACACACATGAGCATAGCATCAGGTAAAATATTTGGAAGAAACATTTTCCTTTATGGATAGCACAAGTTCCTGGCAATTTGTCTCTGGAACAAGCTTTAAGTAATATGTGTGTGTGTGTGTATTTTTTCCCTATAGCTACCATACTGTCTAACTCTTGATGTTTAAAATAATTTTCTTCCAAGAATACATTTTAGTGGATTGGCACCATTTCAAGTCCCTCTCTTCCTTCAAATGGCATGAATCAGTTTGTCATCATTGGATTGATCAAAACTTGGACCAAAGAAGAGCAGCCATATGGCAGCCACTCAGAGATACTGTGCAACAAATGGGTGAATCTGGAATCAGCAGATGCCAGGGAGCACAAATCATAGTGATGTATGAATTAATGCAGACAGACAGGGATAAAAATATTGATGTATTTTTTAATTGATATTGATACATGTAGGTAGAGAACACTTACAGAATTATTTTATTTCCCAAAGAATGCTCTAAAGATTATAAAAATATCTTTGGTTAAAATAATAAATAAGAGTAATCTAAAATTGAATATATATTTACATCCATTATCTGGGAATTTTTCCTTTTAAAACACTGTAATAAGACTGGCATCAAACATATCATATTGATCTACAATTCAGTCACTTAGCAAGGTATTTACTGAGCGCTTCTAAGTCCCCAATACTCATCTGTACTCGGAGACGGCAGCACATAAGATAATCATGTTACTGTGATGTCACATATAATAAACACAGAATATAAAATAAAATTATAGACAAGATCACTTCTGGAGAATCCTTAGAAGAAAACAATAGAGGGTGATGTAATAACTCAGTGGGGATGAGAATGAAAGATATTTAAAACAAGTATTCAAAAGTTATATATTTGTAGAGAACACATGATATAGTCTAAACAAAAGGGACAGAGAAGACAAGGAAGAAAAGCTTCTTTGGATTCTCCAGCAGTTACAAAGACCCCCTAAGTGAGACTCGGTTTGCAAGGAACACTTCAGTAGCTTGAGCATTTTGGCAGACTTGAAGTAGATGTGGATAACAGGAAATGCATCTGAGATAGATAGGTGGTGCCAGCCACTGTCAACGTTTTCCCTTTGCCAAGCATGGTGTAACTTCTGCCCCTTGTGTTTCCCACAAATCATGAACTGATTGTTGGGATCCCTGGAGATTTTCTATGATAACTTGCTAAAAATAATTTCTAAACTTCAAATTATTTTTAAATCATTCGCATTAATACACAGTCCTTAACTAAAAAGGTTAACTCAGCTACCTGTGTTAGTAATGCACCATGCTTTAAAGCACTAGATAAAATGTATTTATAAAATCTGGCTTCCTAAAGTGCTCTTTGCCATTAGCTGGGAGTGTTGTCCATGTTTAGAAACTGCATTATACTCTTTCAGGATGTTAAAATGTTCCTTAGTAAACTACTGTTTTTGGTTCTGTAAAAAGAAAAAACTAAATTCCTGTAGTAATCTAAACTCTAAGCCCATGTAAGCAAATGCATAAAACCAATCAATTCTTAAGAACTCAGTTTTTAAATCAGTTGTTTTCAGCAGTTTTCCAAATATTACATATATCCCTATTAATAATATTCCTCAAGTATAAACAAGATAATTGACTATTTGAATAATTGAATAATTTCAGGGGACAAGATTTCTCCTAGGAATGGCATACTCCCTGTAATTCTCTTTTTCACCAAGAATCAATCATAGGAAGTTAAATATTATGCAAATAAACCTACTTGGTTAATAAATTCCTTCCTCCCTACTACTTCCTATATACTTCTTTATAACTTTTTTTTTTTTGACGGTCTTGCGGCCTGAACTCTGGGTCTGGTCGCTGTCCCTCAGCTCTTCAGCTCAAGGCTAGCACTCTACCACTTGAGCCACAGCGCCTTCCTATATACTTCTATGTTTATAATTTTGGAAACTTAGTAATTCATCACTAGTCTTGACTTGCCTTGCCAGAGTTTTACAACCTGCTGGTATAAGATGATCTAATAAAAGTTATGTTATTCACACCACCATTTAATTTAACATACATTTCTTGAGTATGCACTGAGTGTTGAGTACTGGGCTTGGTGCTTAGAACAGACCTACAAGATAGAGAGGCAAGATTGCTACTCATGGATCCCTGATCGATTGTGTGTGTGTGTGTGTGTGTGTGTGTGCATGCACACACACATGCACATATGTATCCTGAGATGTGAGAGGTGGGGTATAGATATAATGTGATAATATAATGTTTATGAGGGAGCAAGCACTGAGTTAAATAGGATTGCCAAGAACAGTCCCTAGCACAGGTCTAAATAAACAAAAGCCAGCAAGATGGAGCATCCAGACAGAAATTGAGGGAAACACATTAATAGGACAGGCAAAAGAAAGCTTAAATATGCTACCTTAGCTTATTTATATTTTCTGGATAAGGTTGTCAAGATAACTCCTCCTGGTTGGCTTGTATTTCCTGTGCCTCCAGTAGATGAGATCATCTGCTTAGTTTAAGAGACAAAGTGATACTCTCCTAAATTAACTATCTGTCAGAATGAAAAAGATATAAATACTGGGCGCCAATTCCACTTAGAAATTGGATGTAAAATGTTAGAAAAGAATTTTTTGGTCCTATGATAATCCTAATATCAACAGATGAACTAAAAGTCATACTTTTTTATTTTTAATCTGATCAGCTAGCCAAAGATCAAAGAAACTTGTACCTATACCAAGAACCAAATAGAAAATAAGTATCCCTTTGCAGATGACTATAATGTAGTTTATTTCATTTCATGTATGAGAGAAGGAATTTTGCATAGAACTCAAAGAATGTGGAAAATGATGATCATAGCCCACAGTAAACCAATCCTCATTTTTTGTAAATAGGCTTCTCATTTATTTTTATTTATTTTTTAATTTTATTTATTTTTTTTATTGTAAAGATGATGAATAAGTTGGTTACGGTTACTTAAGTAAGGTAATGAGCACATTTCTTTTTAAAGACTGTTACCCTCTTCCTCATTTTTTCCTGCTTACCACTCCTCATTCCTCTCCCCCCAAAGTTGTAAAGTTCATTTCCAACACAGTGTCTGGTGATTGTCATTGTTACAATAGTTCATCCATTGTCTTGCTGTTTCTGTGACTCCCTTTCCCTTCCACAGATCAGTGAAGCATATATATAAGACAAAGGGTACAGAAAACTAAAACAAAGAAAAAATAGAAATAATTGCATATAGGACATAAGACCCTTTTCATTCTAGTTCCTGGAGTTCATTTTGATATGTTTCATTATATATGGTCCTATGTACTTAGTGATTGGGTTGCTGTGATCCCCTGCTAAGAATATTATAGATATATTACAATTATTACAAATGAGGAAAACCATGAAACATATATTTCTTGGGCCTGGCTAGCTTCACTTAATATTTTTTCTAAGTCTTTCCATTTCCTTGTGACTAGAGGTCAAAAATTAAATCCCATCCCCCCTAAAACAAATCCTCACAGAAACAACCTCCCTATTAACAAGTGGGCTAAAGACTTAAAGGGAAATTTCTCTGAAGAAATAAGAAGACACATGAAGAAATCCTTAACATCTCTGGCCATAACAAATGCAAATCAAAAAAACATTGGGATTCCACCTTAGCCCAGTTAGACTGAACATTATCAAAAAATCTAATAACAACAGATGCTGGCAGGATGTGGCCAAAAGGGAACACTATTACACTGTTGGTGGTAGTGTAAACTTGTTCAACCATTCTGGAAAGCAGTATGGAGGTTCCTCAAAAGACTAAACTTAGAGCTCTCCTATGACCTAGCAATCCCACTCCTAGGCA
The DNA here is from genome assembly GCF_019054845.1 of Dipodomys spectabilis. Taxonomy (NCBI): domain Eukaryota; kingdom Metazoa; phylum Chordata; class Mammalia; order Rodentia; family Heteromyidae; genus Dipodomys; species Dipodomys spectabilis. The sequence continues at coordinate 21,736,077 of NW_024870775.1, forward strand.
TTCAACCAAATGACCCCAAACAAGGCCATACTAAAGCTACCAGCACAACCATGTTCATCAATGCATTATTTAACCATAGCCAAGCTATAGATCCAACCCAGATGCCTCTCTGTAGATGAATGGATCAAGAAGATGTGGTATACATACACAATGGACTTCTAACAATCCCCTTAAGTCAGGTTTGTGATGTGCTATGGGCCAAGGAAAAGTTAAAAAAATCTTCTATCAGCAGGGCCTAGGAAAGTGCTTTCATAATGGAACTTCTTTTTTAGAAACACAACCTACTATTGCTCAGCTATTGTAATATAAAGAAATTGTTGTTTATGGCTAGATTGAGAGACAAATGGAGGCAGACATGGAAGATGAAGCCACATGAATATAGATTTCTCAACACAAAAGAACAGAAAGATCAGGAACAAAAAAGAGACTACTTTAAAACTTCCAACCCAAATCAGAAAACAACTGACTTCCATTATATCAGTGATCTCCCAACTAAATATCATGTGGAGCAAACCTGTCTGACCAATCATCATGTAAGAAATCTAAAGATTAAGCTACTGGTATAGAACACTTAGCTACACAACCACAGGAAACTGATAGATGGTTTGAAATTTTAATAAATTTGTAATTGGGCATGACATACACAATGAGTTGGAATCATAAGGAAAATCAGTTACAGAACAAGTTTAAATTTAACCAAATCCTTTTCCCTAAGGACACTCACTAAGAGCACCAAAATAGGTTGCTGCTGGCCAGGGGCAGGAAAAGGGAGGCAAGGGATTTCCACATGAGTTAGCAGGAGTATTGGTCAAATGTCAGTTGCCTGTCTGAGGAATGTAAGCAGGACAAAGAATCATGAGATAATTTATAGGAAATATATTAGGTTTTTATAAAGGGGATAGCTAAGACTGGACGGAAGAGGCATGTTTCTAAAAAAAAAAAAATAGCATTTCAACTCCATGACTTAGGATTCTGTGGAATGTAACTAGAGTAGTAAGAGCCAAATTAACCTAGAATGAAGCAAAAAAAAAAAAACCTCAGAAGTTTTAATCAACAATTTACTTATTTTCCCAAATCACAGTATATTTAATAGTGTGTACTTACTAAATGATACCTAATAGACACAAAATTTATTTGTTCAGAATTTTCAAGTCCCAGTGTCCACCTAATAGGAAAGATAGGCCTGACATGAGAATGATTGATCTTATATATCATAGGAAACAAATAATTACAACAAAAAAGAGAATAAAATAATTTTGATGCTGGGTTATCTTTTGTTATCCAGTTCATGTAAGAGCATGGACATCAATTTTTCTAAAACACTTGGTCTCTTTAAAGTGTCAAAATCCAGAAAAGTATATATATGTAGCTATTTTCAAGCCATTTTTGTGTTTATTTTAATGTATATCAATAGACCGTACCATTTTCCAGAGCTTTTAATACATTTACTTTGAGTCAAACTTTTATCAAGCAACTGTCAGATTAAAATCCGTCTACCTTCAATTTTGCAAGCCATTCCAAATTTCATAAAACTAGACCTAATCTGTCCTCTTGTAGGAAATACATCTAAGCTACTGCTCATATCTCTGTGATATATTTTAAAATAACCTTGCTTTGAATTAAACCTAAGGATAAATGGTAAGCATTCAGAGGCACTATTTCATACCAAACTGTTTTTTCTTAAACAGTATTTCAATTTATTTGCACCTGCATATTTCACTACTTTTTTCTCAAATTTTTACCTGCAGGATCAAATTTTTGAGAAGAAACTTTTAGCCAATTATAATATTGCTATTTATGAAATTTTAATCAATTGGATGGTTTAAGTTCCCTTATCTGAAAATACATTTTATTCAACACGTTTCCAAATGTCCTGAGTGGCTGTACAATTTTACATTCTCACCAGCATGATGTCAGTTTTTCAGTTTAGGGGAATATAAGGGTCTGCCCATCCCTAGATTTTCTGCTATTTTTGCTTGTGCTCTTGTTTTGTTTTGCGTTTATCTTAGAGTCTTTCTATGTAGTTCAGGCCAGACTCAGCCTCATGAATCACCAGTCTCCAACAGAGCATGCCAGCATTACAAGGCCAACAAACCTGGCTCTTTTATTATATTTCTTTGCATCTTACTGGTGACAATGATGTGGAGAGTATTTTTTAAATTCTTGTGTGTGTGTGTGTGTGTGTGTGTGTGTGTAATTTTTTTTACTTCTTTGCAGTTGTAAGCTTGAATTCAGGGCCTGGGTGCTATCCCTGAGCTCTTTTTGCTCAAGGCTAGCATGCTACCATTTTGAGTCACAGCTCTACTTCTCATTTTCTGGCAGCTATTAGAGATAAGAGTCTTATGGACTTTTCTATCTTGGCTGGCTTCAAACTGCAATCCTCAGATCTCAGCCGCCTGATTAGCTAGGATAACAGGTGTGAGCCACTAGTGCCTGTACATCTACAGTTTTAGTGAGATGTCTATTAAAAGTCTCTGAGCCATTTTTATGTTGGATTGTTTTGTTTTAGGTGACTTTTAACTTTTCTTGGTATATTTCAATAATATATTTTATAAATTGGGTCTTGTAAATATTTCTTCTATTCTGTTGTTTCTCCTTTTTTTAATATTATCTTTCATACTATAAAGAGTTCTTTTTTTTAATTGTGAAAAACTGTACAGAGAGGTTACAATTACATGGGCAAGATAGTGAGTACATTTCTTATCAAGCATTGTAGCCTCCTCCTTTGTTTACCCTTCCCATCCCTTCCCATTCTCCCTCCCCCGCATCCAATCCTCCCTCCCCCAAATTGTAAAGTTCGTTTTTGACTGACAACTTGTGCTTCTCATTGTTGCAACAGGTCCACCTGTATCCTTATTTAAACGACTTGTTTTTCCCCTTCCCCTCCACAAATTATACTGACATCAAATACAGTGAAAGCAGGGGTTATAATGTGGGGGAGGGACATACAAAGCAACAAAGAAATAATCTTATAATTGCGTTAGAAACAAATGCATGAAAGAAAAAAACATTTAAAATACATATCTTAGGGTTCATTTTCCTAACATCACCTTATCTGACCTTTTCTGCTTGACTCATACATATACTAGATATTGCAAATAAGGGAAATCATGGGACCTATGTTTCTTTGGGCTTGGCTTACTTCACTTAATATAATTTTTTCCAAGTCTTTCCATTTCCTAACAAATGAGGCAATGTCATTCTTTCTGATGGAGGCATAGAATTTCATTGTGTATATATACCACATTTTCTTGATCCATTCATCTACTGAGGGGCATCTGGGTTGGTTCCATATCTTAGCTATCATAAATAATGCTGCAATAAACATAGTTGTGCTGGTAGCTTTAGTGTGGTCTTGTTTGTAAACATTTGGGTAAATGCCCCAAAGTGGGATTGCTGGGTATTAGGGGAGCTCTATATGGAGTCTTTTGAGGAACCTCCATACTGCTTTCCAAAGTGGTAGAACAAGTTTACATTCCCACCAACAATGAAGTAAGGTTCCCTTCTGTCCACATCCCCTCCAGCATCTGTTGTTATTAGAGTTCTTGATTTTTGCCATTCTAACTGGGGTGAGGTGGTATCTCAATGTTGTTTTGATTTGCATTTCTTTTATGGCTAGGGAGGTTGAGCATTTCTTCATGTGTCTATTGGCCATCCTTCTTTCTTCTTCAGAGAAGTTTCTCTTTAAGTTTTTCGCCCACTTATTTATTGGGCAGTTGTTTCTTTGAGGATTTGTTGTTGGGGGATTTAATTTTTTGAGTTACAAGTATATTCTAGATATGAGACCCTTGACTGTTGTATGGCTAGTGAAGATCTTCTCCCAATCCATGGGCTTTCTATTGATCTTGCTAGCTATGTCCTTTGCCATACAGAAGCTCTGCAACTTCATGCAATCCCATTTGCCCAACCTTTCTTTGATTTGTTGTATTTCCGGGTCTCTATTAAGAAAATTTCGGCCTGAGCCAAGGAGACCTAGGGTTTCTCCTATTCCATCCTGTAATGTTTCAGAGTGTCTGCTTTGAGTTCAAGGTCTTTGATCCATTTGGAGTTGATTCTGGTGTAGGGTGATATATAAGGATCTAGCTTTAGTTTTCTACAAGTAGTTAACCAATTTTGCCAGCACCATTTACTGAAGAGGCTGTCTTTCTTCCATTCTTTATTTTTAGCTCCTTTATCAGAGATTAGATGGCTGTAAGTCTGTAAGTTCATTTCTGGGTTTTCAATTCTATTCCATTGGTGCTAAGGTCTGTTCTTGTGCCAGTACCAAGCTGTTTTGATTACTATGGCTTTATAGTAGAGTTTGAAATTTGGTATTGATATTCCTCCAGCAGTGTTCTTTTTTAAGATTCTATGGAAGGTAACTTATCAAGTATTTCTTTTATGTACTATACAGTTTATGTTGTGCCTAAAAAAGTCAATTGTCATATCCAAAGTGTTGTTGGATTTTGTCTATATGTATGATCTTCTGCCAGCTTTATAGTTGTGTTTTATCTATTTTATACTCTATTTTTAGTATTTAACATCCATTTGGAGTTCCCTTAGGTTTGTTTTTTAAAGGATGAAAGATTGTGTTTATATTAATTTTACTTTGTGTTGTGGCATCTTGCTGTTCTAATACCAGTTGCTGCTTTTATTTGTAGACCAGATTCATGTGGGAGTAGTTCTGGGTTCTTTATTCCACTGATATATATATATATGTATATATATATATTTTAATCAGGGCCTTGTTCTCCTGCTTGGCTTTGGCTTTTTCTATTTATAGCTGTCACTATTTATAGCTGTCACTTGAGCTACATCTCAAGTTCAGGCTTTTCCTGATTATCTGGAGATAAGAATCTCATGAATTTGTCTGCCTGGACTGGCTTTGAACCTCAATCCTTAAATCTCTACATCCTGAGTAGCTAAGAATATTTGTGTGAGTTATGAGACCCTGGTATCATGGAGATTTTTGTCTGTTTTTTCAATAATATCACGGTTTTTATTAATGTATTTCTGGAGGCCAGGCAATGTCTGTTCTCCAACCTTGTTTTTCTCCTTCAATGTTACATTGTCTGTTCTCTACTTCAAATTTACAGTCATTTGTCAATATGAAAAAAGATTGCTGGGACTTTGATTGCAGCTGATCAATTTGAGAACATCTGAGATTTTAAATATATTCTTCTCCTTTAGCATATGATATGTTTCTATTAGCTTAGTCCATATTTATTTCGTTTATTAGAATTTTGCACTACACCTAATGAAACCGTGCTCATTTTTTGGTTGTTTATATCTAAGAATACTTATCCTTTGAATTATTAATATGCATGGCAATTCGTTTTTAGTTTCAAATTCCACTTGTTCATTGGAATGTTGAAAAAAATTGGCTTTTATACAAAGTAACATTATGTGCTCTGATGGGATTCCTTATGGAATCTAGAATTTATTTTTATTTTAATGTTTAATAAAGAAGAATATGGTTTTAGTTCTTTCTTCCCAGTCTTGTAACATTTATTTCTTTGTCTTGCTCTAAAGTATTAGCTACCACTTCCAATTTTATTTTGAGTGATAATTAAACCTCAGCTCTTTCCTGTGTTGAAGAATCTTATGTATGTCTACTGTCCTATTTTCTTTTCTATAGTTTCAATGCCATTCTTCATTTGTATTATTTTCTAATATTCTCTATTAAACTTTTGATAGTGTCCATGTTTTATTCTGTATTAGTGATAGCTTTATCTTATATCAACAACCTCCTTCATATACAAAATACTGGTAGCAATGTACAAATATGAAATATTCTGCATTTTAATACTAGCTTCTGTGTTTACAGAAGCATCAATAATAGAGAACCTATATTATATTTTCAGTGCTCAAAGTAAGCTGTCCTTTATTTTATCTAATCTGCAATGAAAAATAAAACTAATTCATAGACTATGTATAATTAAAATAAATTTGATGGAGATATTAGAAACAATGTTCCTCACTAAAATAATGTAAAAGTACCATTAATTATGGAACTATATTGCAAGAGTAGTGTGTTGAAAGCATATAATGCAGATTCAATAAATTTTTCATTTGGTTCTCAAGGCCAGAACTTAATTAGGAGATAATGGCTTTGCTGAAATCTCTGAACCCCCACCTGGAAAATGACTAACAACAGGATCTATGTTGTTCTAGTGTAAGAATTAAATGCCTTTACTGGCACTCAGAGAGCAAAGACTAAGTAGCTCATAGGTGTTACAATCATATTGGTATGCCCTAGGATATCTATATGGAAAGGATACTTTATTATTTTTGATATATTCAACCCATTTGATGATTGTTAAAAATTTATATCCTGCTGATATAGTTGAATAGCTACATTATTTTGTTTTGTTTCGTTTTTTTGGGTCCGGTTGTGGGGCCTGAACTCTGGGCCTAGGCGCTGTCCCTCAGCTCTTCAGCTCAAGACCAGTGCTCTACCACTTGAGCCACAGCGTCACTTCCGGCTTTTTTTCTTTTTTGCTTATGTGGTGTTGAAGAATCGAACCCAGGGCCTCAGGCATGCAAGGCAAGCACTCTACCACTGAGCCACCTTCCCAGCCCCATAGCTACATTATTTTTAATTTCCAGTAGGGAATCCTCAGAAGCTGAGAAATACTAGTATCTTGTATCTTTCAGGGTTGTTTCTTTACTTTATTTTCTTCTTTACATTTTCAAGAAAAAAAAATCACACAAGTCTCTTTAACACAGGAGGTGTAACCAGGAGGTATAAGCTAGAGAACTGTGAGTTTGACATGAGTTCCTCAAAACTCTGTCTCAAAAAAAAAAGAAGAAAAAAGAAAAGATAAATTGAGATATGCCTAACAAAGCATTTTTTTCAGGCTCAGTTGAAGTAATTAAAAACAAAAATCATGGGAAATTAAATTTTCCAGATTTAAAACTCTTAAAAATACAGTTGATAAGTAGGCCATGTTTTCTTAAACTCACCTGCAATTCTACTTATTTACTCAACATATCGGAGGAATGAATAATCCTGGAAGTGAAAGAGCAAGGGATATAGTAATAAGCAATGCCCCTCTCCCCCCACCCCACCCCTGCAGAGTTCAAGTATAGGAGGCAGATTGTAGCTATGGGAGAGTTGTGATCCGAGCAATGATTCTGTAGCTCAGAGCCTCATGAAAGGATCTGACATTCTGGTCATTCACAGAACACAGGCCTTTGTAACTATCTCAGTGCTTGAAGAGAGATGACAGACAGGCAAGGTTTTAGGAGTCAAATTTACTCTGCTCTACATGAGAAGTGCTCTATGCCCACTCTAACAACAGTTACTCTCCAGGCTCAAAAAATAATTCTTGCATTGAGGAAATTAATTGACAACCAATATTAAATTGAACAACCTCTTAAAGAAGACAAAATCAAACACAAAAATAATAATATTCAAACCTCACAAGACTTAGGCAAAAGCCAAATGATTAACTGCATTCAGAAGAAAATAACAATCAATAGAAATATGTATGAAATCTTGGAGTTTTCAGATAGACCTTAAAAGGACGTTGTAATATAATCAGTAATTTCAAGAATGACATAGTTAAAAAAGGGTCATGGTATAGCAATGAGTATTGAGAAAGAACTAGATTAAAAAAATAAAACAAAAACAATTTAATATAAAAAATTCTTGAAGTAGTCTTAATAGTGGAAAATATTCCAAAGAAGCAAATAATCAAGAAACATGATGTAATAATCAGCACATATGCAACAGATGGATACAGAGAAGAAAAAGGCTGGCAATGACTCCAATATCTGTAGGAACACTTGAGGTGCAAACCACCTTCTAACTGAAATGTGTGAGAGAAAACTTTCAGTTGTTTTTTTTTATTTGATAGCAAGTGTAAAAATACAAATCTAAAAGAGTTCAGTGAATCTAACAAATGATAAACAAAACTAGACACACATCAGAAAATAAGCCTGAGGCATATTATAGGCAAATGGTTAAAAAATGAAACATAATGAGAAAGATTTCAAAGAAGCCCCAGGAAAAATACTTATTACATTAAAGAGAATAATCTCAAAACATTTGACTGTTGTCTGGAATGATTCAAAACAAAACAAAAAACATAGCGAACCAATACGTTACAAGTGCTGAAAGATTAGAGAAAAAAAACTGTCATGCAAAATTCTTTCATCTAGACAAATAAAATTAAAATGAAGATACTTGAATGCAATAAAATATAATTATCAGCAGATATGGACATCAAGGAGTGATAAAGTTTGCAAATCAAATGAAAATACAACCAGATAAAAATTACAATCAACACAAAGGAGAGTTCATAAAATCACAAATAATTATGAGACACTGAAAACAAAATAGCAAACATACAGACTTAAATATCTCCCTAATTACATTTCATGAAAATGAAATATAATATACACAAATATTCACTTAAGGGGCTGGGAAGGTGGCTCAGTGGTAGAGCGCTTGCCTTGCATGCATGAGGCCCTGGGTTCGATTCCTCAGCACCACATAAGCAGGAAAAAAAAAAGCTGGAAGTAGTGCTGTGGCTCAAGTGGTAGAGCGCTAGGCTTGGGCTGAAGAGCTGAAGGACAGCGCCCAGGCCCAGAATTAAGGCCCACGACCAGACCCCCCCCCCCAAAAAAAAACAACCAAAAACAACACGAATATTCACTTAAATGCAAATAAAATCTTAACTGGAAGTAAAGTTTTATTTATGTGTGTGTGTGTGTGTGTGTGTGTGTGTGTGTGTGTGTGTGTGTGTGTGTGTGTGTGTGTATTCAGGTACTGTAGTTAATAGTAGAGACTGATATTCCAGACCACAAGCAAGGACTCTAACATGAATTATAAAAATTAAAAGAAGGAATGGCCCTATATTAATTCTTTTATAACAATTAATTATAGTGGACTGTATATGACAAAATATGCAACCAATTACCAAGTTAACAATAACATTTATAGCTAGTTTAATGTATAAACTGGAGAACAAACTTAATTTAAAATAGATCTTACTGAAAATAAAATACAGAAGGCTATGTTGAGGATTTGGAGTTTAGTGAGGATTTCTAAGACATGACATCAATAGCATGAGTCATGGACTATATATACTACGTATGCCAAAAGAAAGAAACAATTTTACATTAAAATTAACCCTTGTGGTATTTTTAGTCAAGAAATTTTTCCGAGTGTAGTTATATCTCAAGATTTAAGTAAGACCTCCAAATCTCTACATTTTTGCTACTTTAAAAATGAGAATATTTCAATGAAATTCAAAGAAATAGGGAACATTTAATAATTTTACCTAATGAATGTTGGAACTGGAGATTGAAGTCAGAACTTCATGCTTGTCAGACAAGCAGTCAAAGCAATTTAGCCACTCCATTGGTCCTGAATTTTGTTGTCCATATTTTAGTTTCGCTTATGAAATACATCATACTCATTTATAGCAGGGCTTTTTCACTGTGTAAATTATTTCTCTCTAGTTGGACTATTGCATGCTCTTAAAAACTCTGAGATTTATTTGCTAATATTCAGACAGTGACTTCTATGTGTCAGAATTAGTGCTAGTGAAGATGAGGAATTCCCATTATGAAGGTTAGCACCTGAGAAGTCTCTAGACGTTGCTGCATTTTTACAGAGCAAAATCACATTGCAACATGGGTTCTTTTCAAAGGTGAATGCTTCATTCTGCCATTTGCTTCATTTCGTAATACAATTGAAAAGTCATTTGCTGACACTAAACCTGTGGCAGGTGTGTTCTCGTGTTGACAGCTGGGGTTCTGACACGGATCACAGACAAGCTCTGCCGGCACTACTAGCACATCTGGAGCTTTTGGTCAGATTTCAAAAGCTAATTTGAGTGGACTGTCTTCTTCTATTTCAGAAAATGAAAGGAGTTATGGATGCGAGGACCATATTTGCATTGTGTTAGCTCAACAAATTATCCAGGAGACAAAGCAGCAAAGCCAACCACTAACTTAAAGTCTGAAAATGTACTTTGTAACACTTTGTTATTTTAAAACAATTGATTGATAAAAAAAAACAAATTAAAATTTAATCCCTATTATTTAGGTTCTTAGAACTGATGCATATGTAGGTGACATTTAATATTTAGTCAATAAACAATTGAATTAAATTTATTATTTTCTGATTTCTTATTGAGAATAATGTTTTCTTTGCTAACACTTACTAAAGTAACATTTTTTCCAACACTGTACAAACTAGTATCTTGTAAGCTTCGGAAATATTTCATAAGCTAATATATGTGGTGTAGCTCATTGAAGAGAAAAACCTAATGTAGACTGAAAGAATAAAAGTTTTACAAGCTTTACCACTAGAAGGCAGAAGAGTCATTACTTCCCAAGATGGCATTCCAGAATTGGACTATTTCTATAGTGCATTTAAATGAGAACATGAAGAACCTTACTGAATTTATGAGGTTAGGAAATAAAGCATACAATTGTTTCTCATTACCAACTCAATCCAAATATACCTGATCACAATGTGTATAATAGATCATTTATACCAATATATTCATAATTTTGAGCCATGGGCATAGGAAATAGAAAAGTGAGATTCAATTGGCACTTGATATGTTTCAATGTTTGATCATTATAATGAATAAAAAGTTAAATTACTCACGAATTATCACCATCTATCAAGTATTTAATTATAAATTATTGGGCCCTGTTAGCATAAGGAGCGAAATTAGGAACACAAGGAGTACAACTCTTTTAGTAGAGCTTATATATGAATATGGTGTCCGCCATAGATTTTGGAACTTCATTATTGAATATGCTGAAGACTGATAGAAGTATGGTACCTGAGAAATATGGTACCTGGTTTGGACATTTGGTTGGTGTGAGATAGAAAACTGAAATTCAAGCTTTTCCTTTGATTTTTCATATTTCAGCATTTCAAGCACTGTCGGGCAGGAATCCAAAAATATTAATTGCAAACTCAATCACTGTGCTCATGTGGTTATGTGGAATACAGGAAACTCTACCAAGTGATTAATCTTCAATGTTGTGCCAATAAGGACAAGGCTTCTTATAGTCTACACACCAGAGAATGCGCATTTTATGGATGAATGCGTGAGTAATGAATAGAGACTAATACATTATCCTGCCTCTATATTTATGAAACCGGCATATTTATTTACTAATACTCACTAGGAAAAATGGTTCCGTTTTATATATTTTTATTTGATTCTACACATTTATTTTCAGTGTTTTTAATTACACTAGTAACTATTCTGGAAAAAAATGAATAGTTTATATGAGTAGAGGGAAAAGTAGTATATCAAGCAATGTAAGGGTTAAATATATTAAACGTAATATACCCTATACCACAAACACACTCAAATGAACAATTGTACTTGACCTGACATCTAAAAATTTGGGTGATATTTGGGACCTGAAGAAATTACCATGCAATAAACAGTTGGGGCTTGACTCATTAGAATTCTGCTTTAGTGTCATCAAATAAGAGGAGACTGAGAAGCAGAGAAAGAATTGCAGAGAAATTTATAACACTTAACTACCCAACAAACTTAGATCTAATAGAATTTTGTTTTAGTATACTCAAGAGACAATAATGGTAGGTCAAAAAGATCACAAATTCCAAGCCTAGAAAAATTGTATACACAATTACTCAATAAAATATAGCTTATCATCAAAATAGAGATTGTGATTTAATTTATTTGCTTATAGCTCTATATGTTTTGCATTTTTTTAATTTTACATCTATTCCTAGTCAAAGATAGATTGGAATTTTATCCTACAAAGAGAATTAAAACTCTCTATATTTAGAAACATCTTAACTCAATTCTAAAATTAAATCACATCAAAAGACCCAAGGGCATAATGTTACATATTTCAATTATTTTGTATGTGTGCCAGTCTTGGGGCTTGAACTCAGGGCCTGGGCACTCTCCCAGAGTATATTTTTGCTCAATGCAAGTGCTCTGTTATTTGTGCCACTGGTTCACTTTCAGCGTGTGAGGTAGTTAATTGGAGATTAAGGGTCTCAAGGATTTTTCTGCGTTGGCTGGCTTCCAAAACAACCCTCAGATCTCAATCTCCTGAGCACAGGATTACAGACATGAGCCACCAATGCCTGCCTCATCTTTCAATTCTGAGTGAGGTCTTTTAGCAAAAAATATTGCAGTACTGCCAGAACATATGTCTCATAAATATGCTGTTTCCATTTTTTCCAGAATATTAAATATAAGGAATTACTTATTTCTTGTTTCTAGAAATATTTCCAATATGATATTTTATAAGGAAGACAGAGCTTTTATTCTTTGCTTTGTTTACTTATGCATTCTCCATTTTCATTGATTCAGTCACCTTCTGAGCATTGTTATATATTATTATAATGAAAGAGAAAGTTAATGGCTACAGAACTAGACAAGTCTAAATGCAGTGGTTTGGAAAGAATTTGAAGGTGTGATTATTCTGGTGGATGATAGAACCTGAAGTGGCAGACCTGGTACAAGGTAACTAGGTATAGCAGGCACTTCCCTGAGCCAAGATTCAGATGTATTTTTCTGTGTTTTTATTCTCTTCAGTGCTGGAGACCTAACCCAGGGCCTTACATATGCTAGGCCAGGAGCCGGCACCCTAAACCCATGTTTATGCTAGGTAGCTCTTTTGTTGGATACACATTAGCTTTGGTGACAGTGGTTTGTATAAATGAGCAATATTTCCCTTTCCTTCTCTCGGGATTTCCATCTCATCATGTGATTCCCTTTACACACACTTGCAATCTTCATGATGCCATTGGCCATAACATGCTCTCTAGAGGGTGAATAAGTGAGGCCACCTGATTTAGAATATCTGACCTCAATGCTATGAGTTTGGGAAGCTTCTTTTCTTTATAAAGTATTCATCTCTATTTATTTTTCTATGGCAAAGATGAATTTATTAAATAACCACATATTGTGATTCCTTGAACTTGTCTCTCGTCATCTCTACAAGCTATGCGTGAGCATGTACACACACAGATAATATTTTGTGCAACATCTAAAACTGTACCTCACTAACACTTTGGGATACTTCTTTCCCTATCTGATTTTAGAAACAATTAAGTTCAACAGATTGTGTGTGTGTGTGTGTGTGTGTGTCTGTGTGTGTGTGTGTGTGTGTGTGTGTATGTGGTGTGCATGCATGGAAGTTTGGCATTTATGTAATTTATAAAACATATCCAAATCCAAAATACTTGTGCCCTAAGAGAAAAATATCAGCTATGAAGTAAAATTTTGTACTACATTGTATGATGAAGAAGGCAATATTTCATAATATACAATGCATTTGCATTTATTTACACAAATCTACATACATCAAGGAAAATGAATAGAATTTCTGTTTTGTTTTAAATGACTTTTGTATTCTTTTTATGCCCCTCTGTTGTCCATTTTTTTTTATTTTGGAGCATGGGGCTTGAACTTTGGGCCTGGGCACTATCCCTCAGCTCTTCAGCTCAAGACAAGCACTTTACCACGTGAGCCACAGCACCACTTCTGGTTTTCTGGTGGTTAATTGGAGATACGGGTCTCATGGACTTTCCTGTCCAGGCTAGCTTTGAACTGTGATCCTCAGATCTTAGCCTCCTTAGTATATAGGATTACAGGCGTAAGCCATCAGTGCCCAGCAATTCTGTTGTCCTTCTGATTGCCTATAGCTATCACCAATAGGATTGTAACTGATTGTAATCAATTCATTGTAAGTCCTGGAGAGCTAGTGATGGCATTTCCCACATAGAATCTAACTCTCCCCAGTTTTTTCCACAGTGCTTTCTTACATTTCATAATAATTTTGAAGAAATTATTGTTGGGAGGGCTCCATATTAGATAAATCGTTGTTTGAAGAATTTGTCTTCAATTCTTTGAGAGCCCAACTTCTAACCTCAGTATTTAAGTTGCCAGACTAGACTGACAGGAAGGGAAAATGGGGAGAACAAAATTAGGGTGACATTATCAAGAAGTTATACTCATTACCTGACTCAAGGACTTGTACCTCCATCATATAGCTACTTATAAATAAACCAAAAGTAAAATAAATAAATGGTTAGACTATCATATTAATTCCAAACCTCAGAATATAATTCATAAAAAGAAATTGAGAATTCTGCCCTCCATAATCTTGACAATGAGGAATAAAGTCTCAAGGATCCTCAGTACTTAGGAAAGTTTTTTATTATCAGAAAAGGACAAAGGTCTAGAACTCTCATTCTGGCTTCAAACAATACCAATATTTGCTAATAAGGCTTAACAAATGGAGATATATCTATTGGTTTTATTTGTTAACTTCTCAGACACCTCAGGTAATTCACTTAAGTTCACCAGGACTCAAAATTCTCCAGGACCATAACATTCTGATTAAATGATTATTAGGATCATAAGACATGATGTCTATAATGAAGAGGAAAACTTGACACAAACATTGCACACTGTTCCTCATAGACATGCAACAAATAATCATTAATTGTAATCTTTTTATTTGTATTTTTTACGGAACATTCCAGCATTAGTAATGTTGAAGATGGGAAAACAGTGGTTGAGAATGGGAAATCACATCTGCAATTCCTAATGCTGGAATGCCTCAAGGCATTTTTCACTGTCCTCTTACCTTATTCCTTTTTCTATTTCCCTTTTTCTCCTTCCATTCAGACTCAGAGAATTGGGCTAGCTGTGATGCTTCATGCTTATATCAAGACAAAACACTACTTTATATGAAAATCATTGAGCAAACATATAAATATAAAATCATAAACGTTCTACAAAGTACTATCTCATGTACCTAACCATAATCAATGGGAATGATCATTGATATATTGGTACACTTGAGTAATATATTTTTGTCTTTTTATGCTATAAAACTAAAATTAGCTCATGGTAACAACCAAACAATATGCTTTACCTGACCATCTAAACTTTTCTCCATACATATGACTTCAGACAAGGACATAATTGCATTTTGCCCAACATAATTTAGCTCAAAGTTTCTCACCCAAATGGAAGGCATTCACTAATTTAGATAGATCTAGGCTTAGATTCTTTATGTTTATACACTTGTCCAAGGGATTAAATCATAGCAATCAAAGCTTTTAGACGCTTCCCTGGAGGTAGACTCCTGAAACAACATTAACTTAGTAAAGTGATGTACATTGCCTATGTGAATCACTTACTGAACTTTTAAAAGCTTAAGTGCCTGTGCCATAATCACTTTATAGATTATTCCTTGGGAAACGAGGTAGGATTCAGAAAAGCCTTTAGCGAAAAAGTCTGCTAGTGATTTTGATCCACATTCTTAATTTAAAAACAATGTCCCAAACCTTGGGGCACTCCTTAGATTTGTCCCCTTGGAGGGAATGTTTGTTTCGTTTTCATGTTGAGCAAGATTAAGGAGAATCTCTGCAGAAGGTGGCAGTGGCTGATGGGGGAGGGCTTTTATTTCTGACTCCAACTTAAATCAAGTAAATGAGAATTTTTCAGAAAGAAGGCCACGAATCTACAATTTCCAACATATTTGCCTCATTTTTCTCTTGCACATCAAATTTTGAGAAACAAATTTGGACCTTAGACTTCCTTTACATAATGTTAAACTCAATTTTACCAATATCTTTGTAGTACATACTGGGATTCATATGTTTTGAGAACTTTTGAAGATTTTGAAGATTACCATATGACTAGTCCCTTTATTAATATGCAACTCAAGATTTTCCATTCCTCTATTTTGTTTCTAAACTCTCTATATAACAACTCCTTTTTGTTTCTTGGACTTAATAGCACTTACAACCAATGCACTTTCAGTTTAATGCTTGCATTTCAACTGTCAAGGCATTTATTTCTCTTCCTGAAGAAACCCAATCCAAGAAAATAGAGGCTTCCATTTGTTACTTTGTAGCACTGTACCTAAGAATAATTTATTAGGAAATGTGTGCTAATACTGAGGCAGCCACTGGGCTCCTGGTTGCCAAGGCAACAAGGACACACCTGCATAAGGAACTGCAAAACTCCAAAACCATCGCCCAAGACTGCAATCAAGGGTCTGGGAAGGTGACTCAGTGGTAGAGTGCTTGCCTTGCATGTATGAGGCCCTGGATTCTATTCCTCAGCACCACATAAACAGAACAGGTCAGAAGTGGCGCTGTTGCTCAAGTGCTAGAGCGTTAGGAACAGTGCCCAGGCCCAGAGTTCAGGCCCCACAACTGACAAAAAAAAAAAAAAAAAGACAGACTGTTACAAAGTTCCTCTAACCAGGATGTTTATTAGGCAGAACAGAACCTTCATCCTGTGCACATACATGGATGGAAAAGAAGTAAGACTCTACGATTACATTTTGGCACCAAGACACTCAAAGCTTTAGCTGGAGACTATACTATACAACAGTTAACTCCTGCCATGCTGAGGCACACATTATGCTAATTCTCTGATTAACCTGCCACCATGTTCTCCCACTTTTGCTCTTAATAGTTTCTACTTTTATTATCTCCTATTTTGATTGAATTCTTCTCACCAAGACTGATGAACAGATGTTTAGCTGTTCTAACTTCCACATGACAGTAGTACTTGCTTAGTAATAATTTGAATGACATTCAGCTTCCATACAACTCAAGATGTCTGATTTCCTGCTAGTATCTTAGGTATATATAACTCCATGTTCAAAACACAGAAATGGCAATAGTTATTAAGTAATAAAACTTATCAGTAATACCCTTAAATGGTATTATAAAGTGGAATCTATATTATGCACATAAAATATAAAAGATAAATGAAACACACTAAACTTACCTGTTTTTTGTTTAGGTATTTTTTTCTGAACTGAAATATATATATATATATATATATATATATATACACACACACACACACACACATACATATATGTAAATATATGTATAAACAAATCCTATGGGGAAAGAGAGAGATATTTTGACAGAGTTTGAATGTTGATGAAATTTGACATGGGAAAGAGTTATTAGCTGGCTACCAGTGGCTCATGCCTGTAATACGAGCTACTCAGGAGGATGAAATCTAGGATTGTGGTTTGAAGCCACAGGGAAGTCTCTGAACCTATTATCTCCAATTAAGCACCAAAAAGTGGAGCTGTGGCTCCACCACTACTGCTCAAGTGGTAAAGTAGTAGCCTTAAACAAAAAAAGCTCAAGAACAGTGCCCAGGCCTGAATTCAAGTGCTAGGACTGGTATGCACAAACGCATGTACTCTCTCTCTCTCTCTCTCTCTCTCTCTCTCTCTCTCTCTCTCACACACACACACACACACACACACACGCACACACATACACACACACACACACGTTGTTCATTGTTATCATAAATCATTCCTGCTCAATAACCTGTTGTACAAGGACTGGAGGGAAAGCTTGGATATCCTCTCCATTTCTATAGTTTTGAGTCAAAACCCAAGGATTATGATGCACTTCAGATGATGTTTTTGCTTTTCATTTTCACATTTTTCATTTCATTCTTTATGCTGCTAAGCTTTTAATTTATGTGAAAGACACCTTTAAGACCTAAGAAATAGGATGTTTCAACTGTGAAAAACAGCTGTGTCTATTTGTAAAATCATTTTTTCCAATTTTTTCAAAACATATTCCCAGAAACTATATATATTATTCATTTTTTGTGCAATTATGGAAACCATCAAATGCCCTTGGTGAAAATAGAAAAGAACATTAAACTCTGGCCCTGATTCTTAGCATTTGAAGACCTTGTGTGTGTGAGCTGTCAGGATGGAATGGAGAGAAAAATGATAAACGAAAATGACCAAACAACCCTCCGTAAGTCCTTTCCTTGATGGTGTCATCTATAGAAGAAAATCTATAATTTTATTTTTCCTTTCTCTCATAGGCCAGAAATGTCAGATGAGTTTATAAATATGCTATGATGGACACAAGATGAATCATTTATTGGCTGCTTCCTGATTTGTGACAGCACAAGTATTATGCTGTTAGGGCTGGTTTATTTTTTTTCTCCCCTGAAGATTTTTTTTTCTTCTCTAGTAATTTCATCTTGGCACATGTTTTTTTCTTTCCAGTGCTTCTTTAGAGTCTTCACACTCTACTAATTACATTAATAAATGGACAATAGGAATCAAATAATTATTACATTTTAAAGGCTATGGACTGTTTATATTCACGAAGAGGAGAAAATTATTTGCACTTGCTAAGCTTTCAAAAACAATGATTTATAAAGGTAAATCATACAACCGTACGCATTTTGTTTAATATACAATAAAATAATAACTCAATTTCATTACAATTAGTGTTGATGTTGTGAACACATTTTTATATCTCACAGATTATTTTCTATTCTTTAAGCCTGTAATTTTTGTTAAAATAAGGAAAATCATTAGTTAGCTCATAGTAGTTTGCCTAGAGTATCAGGAAATGCAAGGTGATTCTCCCTGTATAATCAACGTTACACAATGATACATAAGCATGATATTATTCCTGTAAGGTCCGCTCCTGGATGCCTAGCAGACTCCACCCTCCTCGCAGCAAAGTCTCCACCCAATACCTGCATTACCTAGGCAACTGGGACACCTGGAAGAGGTCACATCTGCATCCGCTGAGGTCACATCTGAATTTGATGTGGCCACACCTTTCCCCGCCCATACCCTAGATAAGGCCTAGCCCAGGCCCAGACTTTCTCTGTTCTTTTCTAGCTCTCCCTGCTCTTGGCTCTCTCTGCTCTCATGCTCTATTCTAGCTCTCTCTGCTTTCTCTGCTCTTGCTGCTCTTTTCTAGTTCTCTCTATCTCTCTCTCTGTTCTTTTCTAGCTCTCCCTCCTCTCTCTCTTCTCTCTCTCTCCCCTCTCTCACTGCTCTATTCTAGCTCTCTCTGCTACCTAGCTCTCTCACTGCTCTTTTCTAGCTCTTTTCTCTCTCTTTCCTCTCTCTCTTTCCTCTCTCTCTTTCCCAGCTCTCTTTCCCAGGCCTTTCCCAGCCATGTGGAGTGCTAACCCTGCCTGGTCCCAGCAGGTCTACTGAATAAACCTACCCCTTACCTGAATACCACATGCATGCTGGTGCTGTTCTTACTCGGCTACCTCTTTTTAAAAACCTAACAATTCCCAACACTTTTTTGTTTGTATTTATTTTTCTTTATCTTTTAGTAGTAATACAAAGGAGTGTGAACTCAACATGATAATTTATGAGCACAATTCATTTTGATCAATGTCACCCCTAAACATTGGATAATTAATAATATAAAATATATTTACTATGGTTTTAAAACAATAAAAACTATAGAATATAACATTCGTATGAGTTAAAAATCTTAAAACAAGGTATTTGAGAGAAAATTTACATTTATAGTGATGTTAATTATTTCTACTTAAGCCTGTAGGTTAACATGAAGTACAGAAATATTTTGACACTTAAGGAATAATTGAGAAGCATTTCTCAAGACTAATTCTCTTATTTTGGAAATAGAAAACATATGCTCCAGTGTTTACTTGGATTAAACATGTTGGTCTATCACCATCCTATTATTCAACTCAAACTGGAGGAAACATACTGTTAGTATTAGACTCATGTTTGGTCCTCGGCTCCACCCAGACCTGGATCCTCCTCCCATTCCTGGAGTTCCCCCCATACAGCTGGCCCCTCCCTCTCTCCATCCAAACCCACCTGAACTCCCATCTACCTCACTTCCTATCCCTCAGACCCTCCTGCTACCTGGACGGTGACAGAGGCTATGTGCTCCCTCTCTTGGGGGAAATATGGCTCCTCTAATAAACCTTACAATAATCTTTCTCCTGTGCCTGCCTGCCTCTGCGTGGTCCCCTGGGATGGATGTGTTTGATCCTCTTACATTGATGGCCTCATGTGGGTGCAGGCTCCCCAGTGGATTTGCTTCCCCCTCCACTTTGGAAGGGGGTTCAACCAGCTGCTCTGGAACCTATCCTGAGTTCCTACACTCAGGTTGCCAGAGGACCACCAAGGTAACTTTCTCATGACCAAGAGCTCTACCAGACCATCCAACACCACTAATAAAGTCCCACTCCAGGGTAAGTGACCAGTTTATCCCAGGTCCAGGTTTCTGATTCCGGTATCTTAGTGGAAAGGCCACCTGGGCCTTTATGGGCTAACCGAACCCCACCCCCGTTGTCTGACCGAAATCTTGGCCAAGTGCCCCCACCTAGATGCAAGGGGCCTACAGGGCCTACAGTGGCCCAAGGAGCTCCCTAGGACAAACGCGATGACCTTCTCCACTGGCAGGGTCAACCCCCCGACCCCGCACTGTAGAGGATGCTCTACTGTAGGTGCATAGCTTCAGGTCATTTACCATGAGAAGGATACTAAAGTTCTTCACATTAAGGCCACCAATGGGCCTTGGAAGGCTGCTGAGCCCTCATCAGAGTCAAATTTGGCCCCAAATTTAAAACTCCACTTCTGTGAGTTTCGGGCAGGTAGCTCTCCCTCTCAGTCTCTCTCCCCCTCCCCTTAAACACTGCCCCTTGCTGTTCTGAAATTAGCTTCTGGTAACCTCTCCCTTCTTTCAACTAAAGGTATTCACAAGTATTTCTTCTGCTAAGTGCCTTGGTTAAGCCAGCAATAGCTTGTTTATACCCCTTGAGATAAAAAATGGGTGAGTTTTAAGTTTAAACATCCCAAAAAGGTCAACAAGTTTGGGTATTACCAAAAGTGTATTAAATTCTGTGAAATCTTCTCTCTAGCATTGAGCATGTGGTGGATGTGCCATGTTGGCATCATAGTAATTTAGCTGCTGTTTCTTGTCAACTTAACTTGATTCTGTGACCTTCCCCCTCCCCACCTGACCTGTGGCACCATTATGCTAGACCACATGTCTGTTCGTGTCATCTCCTGTTTACTAAGTTTCTTGTTGTTGGCAAAGTTTTGAATTTTAAACTGACCATGTCGTTCCATCCTAATTAGAAAAAGTAATACCGCCAAAATTTCAAAACTTTAAAACGGCCAATTTTAAAATCTAAGCGCACTCTATAATCTATACACAAACATGTCTATCTGTGTCTATTTGACTATATGTAAGTGGTTAAGATTTCAAGGTTACCAAGTACTCTTCTTACTAAAAATCTATAAGGTGCATTCCTGGATGGCAAGCAGACTCCACCCTCCTTGCAGCAAAGTCTCCACCCAGTACCTGCATTACCTGGGCAACTGGCACATCTAGAAGAGGTCACATCTGCATCTGCTGAGATCACAACTGAATTAGATGTGGCCACACCTTTCTCCACCCATACCCTAGATAAGGCCTAGCCCAGGCCCAGACGCCCTCTTTCCCCATCTCGTGGAGGGCAAGCAAGGCTTGGTGCCAGCCAGAAAGATGAATAAACCTACCCCTTACCTGAATACCACGTGCGTGGTATGATTCTTACTCAGCAACTTCTTTTTAAAAACCTAACAAAATCTTTGTCAATGGAAGTTGTGATTTAATCTAAATTGCCTTAAAATTTTGTGAAAAAAGAAAAAACAGGGAGTTTTAAAAGGCCTTGGAAAAGGAGTTTGAAAAGGCAGTTTCCTTTGCAAAGTAAATGAAATTGGTAATTAAGTTGGCTGTGAGTTATGTCATTCCTATTCCATCTATGCTAAGAGTTAAATATTGTACCTTTGACCATGACTAATAAACTAAGGCTAAGGGCTTAATTCTCTGTTTTCTCCCCTGTGCGCCTATCAAATCCCTTTAAGATCAAGGGACCAGAGTGACTATTCCCCTGCACAGCTGCCTAACCAGTGGCACCAGCATACAAAAGCCAGTGTAACCAGGTCTTTAACCAGTGTATGCAGAAATTTGTACAGGTAACCAACTGGAGGTGTGACACATGCCACAGCCTTGCTCAGACTCTGGACTTGCTTCATCACACAAGATCAAAAGCCTGCTAATTTGGGGTAAAACACAAGCCACTTTGGATATTTGGTTCCATAAATGTTAATCCCCACAAGTTAGACCATAAGGGGTGTACGAACAAAGAATATAAGTTGACTTCTATACTATTTTACAATTGGATGTATTTCTAAAGAAAAAGAGATGATACAGTGCTAGTATATTTAAAAAAAAAAAAAAAAAACGACTACTGAATGCCTAACTGAGACTGCAGAAAAATGTCACCTTTTTTATTCACTGCACTGCTGGCAGGGCAGCCTGGAGGTAAAGGGTGTAGCCCAGTGTTTCAATGAGGCATTTAAATGCAAATTAAAGTAACTTTACAAAATGAGGTCCCCTTTGTAAAAATTTGGGAAGTTGTGGTGAGTGGCTGGCCTCCCAGACAAAAGTTTAAAAGATATAATTGTCCTAAAGGTTTATTTCAAAATGAAAAAAGATAAATTAGGATTATTCCAGTTTGCCCAGAAAGTTTTTTGTAACAGTTTCCAGCAAGCCCACAGTAAGACAGGACAAGTTTGTCAAATGCAGGTAAAACCATGTTTATAAAACTACTTCCAATGACCATCTTTGTTGCTTTTAATTGGAGTAAAAGTGGCCGTTTGTAAAAACTCGTTGATATGGGAACTGCAGTTCGAATCCATTCCTGGCAGACAAAGTTCCTGTGATATTGTCATCTCTAATCTGCCAGCAGAGTGCTCAAAGAGGAGTTGTTTTGGAGTTCAAAGTGGCCTAGTGCTAGCCTGAGCTGGAGAGCTGAGGGACAACACTCAAACCCTGAGTTCAAGTCCAGCGACTGACCAAGGGAAATGCCAAAGGTGCATTTCTCCCAACATACAAAAGGCACTCCGGGGACTCCAACAATGTTAAAACAACCAGAGGCAAATTACAAGCAATTGTTGGGATGACAAAAGTGGTATCAGATCCTGAGTTACTTGAGCTTGACCCTCCAAGAGGTCATGGAAAGATATTTTGTAAACATGCCAATCGCCCATGTTGGTCTAACTGGGCAAAACTTGCCAGTCATCTGTAATAGTGGACAGTAAAAGCTAAGGTTGTAAAATATAAATCCCAAACTCCCTGTATCTGCTCAAAGTCCTAATTGGCAGTAACTTTTGAGCTGGTAAAAATCATCTATTAAAAAGCATGTAGAGCTGAGATTATGTTCCTATTGAGATCTGTCTAACATCAGAGTGTTAAACAGGCTATGCTGCTGTAGCCCAAGAAAAAGCCTGTGTATTTGTTAAAGGTTAAATGTTTGTATATAAACCACTTTAAACAGGTTGCCCAGAGACAGTGGGCAGTACTTAGAGTGCCAATCAGTCACAGGCTAAAAACATCTACTGGGTTTTATTAAAAACTGACAAGTAATTGTTAGTCAATTGTTACCAAGTTATAGGTAACCTCTATCTCATTGATCTGCTTGTTGCTTTAATTGGAAATGAAAGGGCTTTTGTAATAGACTCCTTTTGCCACAGTTCAAAGCCATATTGGGCACAAAGAATCCCTCTAAACCTCCATCTCCCAGCTAATGGGCACAGAGCCAGGCTGGAGGCATGGCTCCAGACTTACCTTGAAGTATTCAGCTGAAGGCTGAAAGTGGCATTGTGACTCTAAGTGGTAGAGCACTAGCCTTGAACAGAAGTGCCCAGGGACAGTGCCCAGGCCTTGAGTCCAAACCGTAAATGCCAACCAGCACAAGCTATCCCAGCAATGGATGCTGAGACCCCCACCAGGACAAAGTCAGTCCTGACAATGGAAAACCATGGAGAGGAGAAGAGGAGATGACCTCCTAAATGGAGACACTTTATGCTTGCCCTTTCAAAATTAATCAGAGCCGGGAGATAAAGAAAAATAGTTGCTTGCCCACCTAATGTCCATTCCTGTCTACCTTCTAACTGGACAGAAAGTTAGCAGTCTTGCCTTTGTTACCTGCTATTTGTATTTATAGTAGCCTCTGAATGGTACTCCCAACCAGTCCATTATGCTCTCCCCTACCCAGTTGCCCAAAAGACCCTAGATACCCCCTTTCTGCCTTGTTGCCCCGAGTCCCATTATTTCACCTTCCCTATAACAGGCTACAACTTATACTCCAAATGAAACGTTTCTGGCCTAGGGTCAATGCGTGTTCTCCTATGTCATTCTTGTTAACTGACCTTGTCACCTTGTCAGCTTTTTGCCTGATCTTTCCCAAAGTCTCTTTCAACAGGATAACATCCCCAGCCCAGGATACCACTTGGAAACAAGTCAAGGCCATCCTGTTCCTGCAGGCAACCAGAGACATCCATTACACTGCCCTGCCTTGCCCAGCTCAGACCCAGACCCTAAAAACCCCAGTTCCAGGGATTCCTTTATGCCCCCAGTCCAGCAGGAAGTATCCAAAAAAGTCCATGACAACCATTGGCTCTGGTACCTGTAAATATTTCTGCTACCCCCTCCTCAGGTTACTAAAGCAGAAAAGTCTTACTCACCCACCTCCAGGATGCCTGGAGTCAGGTACCATGGTATGTCTCCAATCTGAGACAGAAAAGGCAATTTCAGGTCTTTGATAGCCCCTTCTGGAAATCAATCCCTCCATTGCATATTCCTCTCTTGGGCTGCTAACAGCAGTTTTGCCTTTTATTAATTGTGTCCTGCATTTTAGATAACTATTGTCATGGAAAAAGGAAAACCTTTACCAACCACTGTCAAGCAGATGCTACATGGATGGTACCCGGCTGAGCAACAAAGCAGAAACTCCTGACTACTTTGCCCCTTGACAGCAGGAAGTAGCTCCAGAAGAAATGACCTCCACCCATACCCCACCACCGCACCCCCCAGCCTGGTACCCCCTATTCTTATTAAACAATAGAGCAGGGAATGTTAGTATTATGCTCACCTTTGGTCCTCAGCTCCACCCAGACCTGGGCTCCCCTTCCATTCCTGGAGTTCCCTCCATACAGCTGGCTCCTCCCTCTCTCTGTCCAGACCCACCTAAACTCCCATTTACCTCACTTCCTATCCCTCAGACCCTCCTACCTGGATGGTGACTGGTGAGAGAGGCCCTGTGCTCCCTCTTGGGGGAAATATGGCCCCTCTAATAAACCTCATAATAATCTTTCTCCTGTGCCTGCCTGCCTCTGCATGGTCCCCTGGGATGGATGTGTTTGATCCTCTTACACATACAATAAACCTTGCCTTAGGCCAGTTATTACAGAGTTGAAGACAAAACCAGCTTCATGGGTGCTGGTGGCTAACATCTGCTCTCCCAGCTCCTTAAGTGGATGAGATTTGGAGGATCATAATTTGAAGGTAGCCTAGGCAGAAAAGTCAACTATACTCCATCTCCAAACTAACAGCAAAAAATAGGGCTGGAATTGTGGACTTTAGTGGTAGAACAGCAGCCTAACAACCAGGCTAAGCAAGACTGAGGCCTTGAACTTAAACCTTGGTAGAGACAAACAAACATACAATAACAACAAAAAGTGGAGGTCATCTAGTGGATGTAAAACCATAAAAGCAACTGATCAAATGGGATTATGGTGGAATCACAAGGACAGTGAAAAGCCATATGGAAGAGCTGAAGACTCATGAAACACTTTATAGGGGGAGTGAAAGTTGAGCTGACACTTGCATGAATAAAGAAAATATAACTTTTTCCATCAGATGTGTGAGAGTCATGTTGGAAGAAAGCATAGGTTAGGGGTTTAGGATTATGGTTGTTATTTATTGAGAGAGAATAGCAGTATAAAGGTAGCAGATTAACAATATGTTCTACATTTGTTTGGAGGTGGTTATGGATGGCAACAGAGCAATGTCACTGAAGGAGAGACTTTACTGTGAAGATTTTCAATCATACTCCTTAAATGGGTAGTTCTTGAAAAAATCTGAGAAGGAATATGAATACAAATAATAGGATTTTTTTTTACTGAATAAGCAATAGATTGTGCAATTATCCCTATAGACGTCCTTGAAAGTAGACTCATGTTTATCTGTTATATCATTGAAGAAAATAAAAATATTCAATTAAAAATATAGTATATCACCTAAGCAGAATGAGTGTAACAGACAATGCTGTTTGCTCACGTAGAGCCATTTGTAATTTCCTGCTTTTGAGAACTTTAGTTCCCTTAATTGAGCTGACTATCTTCTCTGTGCAGCCTTGAACTTCTCTGGAACCAGAACACATTTCCAAAAGCAGAAGATGAACAAGATTGGGTTAAACCACTGATAATTGTTCCTTCAGTCTAGATCCTATGACAGAGGACACAATTTGGTCAAAATGATGTGAAGGGAATGGATGCTTGATTGGAGGAAACCTGTAGATAAGATTCTCCTAGTACTTTCCTTAACTTGAACAGTGAAAGAAAGCAAGGCAACTCTGTCTACCTGGTAGGTTGTATTTAGATGTTAAACTCAAACCACAGCTGAGATCTTTAATTCTGAGGAAAGCTGGAAAAGAACAAAACTATGATAGGATACAAAAAACAAACATGGGCAGGATGTAGGTCTTTGGTGATGTCAGTATATCTTGTACGGATTTCTATAACTGCTTAACTTCTTGTTTGTATGATAATGAACCTTTCTTGGAGGCTAAACAGATTACTTGTTTTGTCTTGTGAGCAAAAGCACTGCAATTGAGACAATAGAATAATGAAATTTAAAGCAAAAAAGACTCAGAATTCACAGTGCCACATCCTCTTTGTTTTATATTTGAACAAATGACGACCTGAAAAAATAAATCATCTCTGTGAGGTCGTATAACTAAGTATGAGCTCATTCAGGGTTCCTATGGTCCACAAATATTCTGCCTACCCAACTTCAAATTTCATCTTAAAAAAAAAAAAAAGAACATCATCTTCAAATTTCATCTTAAAAAAAAAACAAAGAACATCATCTTATTTGAATGAAATCATGCTACAATATGCAACAGTACCTAGTAAATACAGTTGACTACTGATTGAGAATATCTGTTTCCTACTTTGCTCAATCACTAAGCAATTTTGAAATTAAGCATCTAATTTCTACAAGGCAGTAATAAATATACTTCCAACTCTTATTGAGTGTATAGGTTTTACCAAGTGCTAAGCTCTCTGTGATGCTGTGTACAAATCCTTTCCCTTAAACCTGGTCATCACAACCTAATGTGGAGAAGCTATGCACTGTCCCTCTGGAGAACCTAAAGTTGCTTTAAGGCATATATATATATATATATATATATATATATGCCAGTTATTATATATGTATGTGTGCATAAATATATATACCCATGTGTATATGTGCATATATGTATATACATCTATATTTATATATGCATATATGTATATAAACATACATATATATTTATATACATTGTGTATATATATATATATATATATATATATATATACACACACACACACACACACACACAGAGCACAAAGAATTTCATAGGTGACTTGGGTAGGTGGAGAATGACATTAGACCCTCACAAGCTCACCAGAACTGTAACTCAGACCTGTTAGTAAACTGTTTCCCGTAGAATCCAGGGCCTGGTTCACTGATGCTACCGTGAACTGAAGAAAGCATGGGAAATAAAAAATATATATAATGGAAATCAAAAACCAGAGTAGTGATGAAAAACGAGGAGTGGGAGCCACTGGGGGAAATTGAGAAAACAGATTTTTCAGGTATTTTTTCCTTTCATCAGGTAAAGGTCATGGCACTAAGTATGACATCGACATTTTTCACTAACAATTATTCCTCCTGTGTTTGTCTTCATAAAATAATAGCAGCAATAATAACCTGTTTATATCTATTTATGGGCACACACTCTCAATCCTCTAGCGATTTTTGTTCCATATCGGCATTGTGAAATGAAGCCATTAATTAAATGGTACAATAATTTCTAAAAAGCAGAGGGAAAACAGCCATTTGAGAGAAGAAACTGGTATTCATAAAATAGAGATTACTTTAAAAAATACATTTGGGTTTCAAGTTCAAAAAACGCAGTCACCAGAGATTGCTATCAAGTGATAACAGTGGCAGTTTATTAATAATGTGTCATGTAAAGCTGACGTATTAGAGGTTGAATTCTGCTCAGCTTTACAATGAAATCTCCTCTATTTCATTGCTACAGAATTAAATATATTCTGTTGAAAGGCTTTAGAAAGCTTAAATATGCTCTAAAGCTCTTTTCCCCCCAATACGTTTACTGCTTTTCCTATCACCCTGTTATCAACCAGTCCCATCAACAAATGTCTAATCTTGATTTACCCACATAGCCAAGGTATATCAAATGGGGAGCAAGATAACACATACACATTTTATAGAAGTTGATAAGTTTGCCTGTAGACAAATGGAAAGGCTTTAGCAACTAAATTACTTGTTTCTGACATGTTGGGAACAGAGGGGAAGCTAGATAAAGTGTGGAAATAATATAGAGTAAGTATTAAAAGTTAAGCCCAGGGAATTCACAGGTGGATATATGAGCTAGTCAGATAGGGACAATGTACCCAAGATGTGAAGAGGTGATGATTCCTATGTATTCAGGGGTAAGGTTTTAGAAGTAGTTTATGGAAAATAAGCATCATTGAACCAACTTTTCATAAATGTCAATTGAAAGGTCTCATCAGATGTAGAATTCTATTTTCTATGTACATGTAAAAACATCATGGTTGGTTTTTTTTTTGGGGGGGGGGTCTGGTTGTGGGGCTTGAACTCTGGGCCTGGGTGCTGTCCCTCAGCTCTCCAGCTCAAGGCTAGTGCTCTACCACTTGAGCCACAGTGCCACTTCTGGCTTTTTTCTTTTTGCTTATGTGGTTCTGAGTAATCGAACCCAGGGCCTCAGGCATGCAAGGCAAACGCTCTACCACTGAGCCACCTTCCCAGCCCCAACATCATGGTTTTTAAGGATTATGTCATCATCAGGTGATATTATACATAAGTTATATTTGTTATAATCAGGTCATATTTTACATAATCAGCTTCCCAATGGAGCTGATTTTATGAGTGTAGCAAAGGTACAAAATGTATACACAAAACTGGTAGAATGATTTCAAGTTCTGTTATCGAAGAATGGAGTAGAATTCAGGGATTGTTATTTATTTGTTAACAACTACTAACCCATGTTCCAGTTGTACTACAATGTGGCCAGACTTCTAGTTATTCTCCATTGAATAAATGGCATAGATTAGTTAATCTTACTGTCATATCAGATTTACTTTTGCTTATTAAAATGAAACATGGAAGATATATTTAAATAAGACTTACAATGTATTCTGAAAATGTTTCCTGTTAAACTAAATGTGAGAAATATATCACATCTGAATATCTTTCATTTAATATTTTAATTTCATTGAAGATATTAGTTATCAGGTCTTGAAATGTCAGTATTCTGACAGGCCAGCATGTG
This sequence comes from Dipodomys spectabilis, assembly GCF_019054845.1. Classification (NCBI taxonomy): domain Eukaryota; kingdom Metazoa; phylum Chordata; class Mammalia; order Rodentia; family Heteromyidae; genus Dipodomys; species Dipodomys spectabilis. The sequence continues at coordinate 21,765,308 of NW_024870775.1, forward strand.
TGACAAGAGAAAATGGGAAAAGATATATCACAAGGGAAACCCAAGAACATGGTCCTATAACGATCATATAATTGATGTAATTAGATGTCTTTCCTTCCCCTTCATTAATCAGAGTGTGTCAAAATGACTGCCACGTCTGTCGTTCATTGTATGGCACACTCCCACAGGTTTTTTTGTAATTATTCTATGCATAGAGAATGATTGTTCTTAGGGCTTTCAGCTATATGTCCTTCAGATTACATACATTTTTTTAAAAAATTCTTTACATATATACTCTTTACAAATGTATTTTCAAACATTAAAAATAGACACCAAAAAAAACCATTGAACAAGCTGGGCACCTGTGATTCATGCCTATGATCCTAGCTACTCAGGAGGCTGAGATCTGATGATTGCAGTTAGAAGTTAGTCTAGGCAAGAACATCTGTGAGAGTTTCATCTATAATTAACTACCAAAAAAAAAAAAAAAAAGCCAAAAGGGGAGCTGTGGATCACATGGTAGAGTGTTAGCCTTAAGTAAAAAAGCTGAAGGACAGTGCTCAGGATCTGTGTTCAAGACCCAGGACCAACACAACAAAAACACTAAACAACTTAGTGCTTTGACTACATATTTCCTTAGTGAAGTTAGCCATATTTCTTAACATTGTATATTTTATTGTGAGTCTAAGAAGTATGTCTACTTTGGTATTTCAAGAAAAAAATAAATCCTTTCTCACATTGTATGTAATCCTTAATTTCTATTCAACCTTTATGAGATATAGGGGTATGACCTGAAAATTTCATGGTCATATCCCCATTTCATATAAATGCTCTAGTAATAATGTTTAAATGATCTGTACAGAAAGTCTTTTCAAAGGGATGGGAAGGGGAAACAAAGGAGGAGGCCACAATGCTTGATAAGAAATGTACTCATTATCTTGCCCATGTAATTGTAACCCCTCTGTAGGGTATTTTCACAATAAAAAAAAAGAAAGTCTTTTCATATATATTACTTCATAAATACTGGTCTGGTTTGAAATCTGTAGAACAACAGACATCTTCACTGAATGATACTTTCAAGGACCAATGGCTCATAAACAAAATGAATATATGTGAATAATTGGAAGCAATAATCACATTTCAATGATGAGATTAATAAAAGTTACTTAAGTGTAAACATATATATGTAAAAATACCACCAATTTTGAAAAATTAGTAAAAAAATCAATAGACCCAATGATAAATCTCTTTTCTTTTCTATTACAAATGAACATCCTATAAAATGTTGGTCCTAAAATGCCAACTCCACTAACAGCTTTATAGTCTGGCAGACAAACAGATTCCATACACATGGAAAGGGAATGTTATTGATGAGCCACATTAAAGCCTCTCACAAATATTGAGATTAATACAAATCACTTAAAAATTTTATTTGAATGCAAGCATTTTTGATTATATCACTTACAATAAGAGAACAGTAGATTTTAATGCCTTAATGATACATTTGCATATCCAAATAAGAAAATTCTCTTTCACTAGTATTTTTACATATAGTACGTTTACTGGTTCAATCAACCTCATGTAAACTCGTGTCATAGACTTTATAGCTAAGACCAAAAAACTCCTTTAAAAACATCTACCTTTAAAAAGCAAAAGTAGTGCTGTCCCCAAATTATACTTCTTCAGAGAGCTATGTCTTGTCCAGTATTTCAAATATACTACTACCTCATACTTGAGAGTAGAGGTTAAGTTTACTGATAAGGGAGAACGCAAATAGGCGACATTAAATTTTAGACTATCGGTAATTTCTTCCCTTTTTACTTTCATGAACACAGTCACATATATGCACAGACACTCTACATCCTATCCTAATATCAGCAGTTAGCATAATACAGCAATAATTAATGAATCTTCTCAAATGCCTATTATCAGGAGTAATGACAAATTTAACTTAAATTCTTTAAAGTTTTCTCAACTTCAACACTATATCAATTTCTTTGACAATAGTACAGGTTATTTACCCTGTCCTAGCCTGCCCTTGCACACTTTGGGTAAATACTAGGGATTCAGGAAAATTTTTTGAGACATTCTTACTGATACCCTTATAGAGTTTTATGATTATTTACTTATGGGCTAAATTGGGCATAAGCTCACTTTTAACAGCAGAGATTTCTCAAATTAACTCTAAAGTATACTTATACTTGTAAATATAAAATGTAGTTGCCTTTTGAATAGCAAAATTAATGTAAAGACTTGTACTCTTAAAATTCGTTCAACATAATAGAGTGCTCATAATAATCTACTGTAATTGACCAGATTGGATATATAATATATAATCTAGGGTGTTTTACATCTAGGGTGTTTTGTAATACTTTTCTATCAAAGTCAACTTATAGATTATATGAGCATAAAATGTAAAACTTCATTTCAAATAAGCATACTCAGCTTATTTATTTAAACCAAGATTGAACAGTAATTAATAGACTGCTAAGAACACATACCTAGATTCTAAGTTTCATGCTTCTATCATATCAGAATTTTTCTGTAACCAGTATAGATTATTGGTAGTCAAGAGTAAAGAGGAATTATTGAATGAGAAGACACATAATCACCTGTTAATCTGAGATTACAATCAGGGTTATGCTAGAAAATAGTCAGATCAGCTGGAGGGTGATTGTTCTACGATGACCATGTCCTATAAAGGTAATATTCAGATTATTTTATTTTGTAATTATATAACAGTTCATTTAACTCAGGAAGGGATGGTGTAAATGCCATACAGAAAAATCTCAAAGGTCATTTTTTTCAGGTAAATTCTTTCCAGAAAACAGATCAGAATATAATATTACCAATGGATGTAAATAATGACAAATCTATGTTATTGAATAACTAAATAACTTTTTTTTTTGCTTTAATTATGCAGTGGGCAGTCATGTTATAGCTGGCCATTGTTTGCTCATGGAAATCCATTTTCCTAATTTCCAATCTGTGCCTGTAATTAGAAGCAGCTTTTGGTTTTTCTTTTTCTAACATACTCTTCCAAGACTTCATTACAGACTTATTTATAAATTCTCAGGACTGGTGAGAATTGTTGTATTCTGTATAATATCCACAAAACATTGAGGTTCTAAAAATTTCCACGTATCTTTAAGCCTTAAATTACCCTACATAGCTCAGGAAATTCACTTTAAAGAACACTTTAAATTTCCACCATCCGAGCACCCAAATTTATCAAAGAAACACTACTTTCCCTCAAATCCCATATAGATCCAAAGACATTAATTGTTGGGGATTTTAACACACCACTCTCCCCACTAGATAGATCAACTCGGCAAAAACTCAACAGAGAAACCGCAGATCTAAACAGCTGCATAGATCAACTAGACTTAACAGACATTTACCGAACATTTCACCCAGCAGCATCGGAATACACGTTTTTCTCAGCAGCACATGGAACGTTTTCTAAAATAGACCACATTTTAGGCCACAAAGCAAACTTGTCTAAATTCAGAAACATTGAAGTTATACCTTGCATTCTCTCTGACCACAAGGGAATAAAATTAGAACTCAACACCAAAAGCCACCAAAGAAAGTCCGGTATCACATGGAGGCTGAACAACACACTGCTGAATCATGAGTGGGTCATGGAAGAGATTAGAAAGGAAATTCAAATGTTCATGCTATTCAACAAAAATGAACACACAAAATACCAGCTCCTCTGGGACACAGCAAAGGCAGTACTCAGAGGCAAGTTTATAGCTCTGAGCTCCTACAACAACAAATTGGAGAGATCTGAAACTAACAATTTAATGACACATCTAAACCTCCTTGAAAAAGAGCAGCAAGATAAACCCCAATCCAGTAGACGGAAAGAAATAATCAAAATTAAATCAGAATTAAATGAATTAGAATCCAAAAAAACTATAGAAAGAATTAACAAAACAAAGAGTTGGTTCTTCGAAAAACTTAGCAAAATTGACAGACCCTTAGCAAATCTTATCAGAAAAAGAAGAGAACACACCCAAATTAATAAACTCAGAGATGAGAAGAGAATGGAAACATCACCATGGAAACAAGCAAGATTCAGAACATTATAAGGGAATACTTCTCAAAACTTTATGCTAATAAGTTTGAGAACTTGACAGAAATGGACCTCTTCCTAGCAAATATTGACATGCCAAAACTAAACCAAGATGAGTTAAACTATCTTAACAGGCCCATATCAAGCATTGAAATAGAAACAGCAATAAGAGACCTCCTAGCTAAGAAAAGTCCAGGACCAGATGGTTTTACAGCGGAATTTTACAAGGCCTTCAAAGCAGAGCTCACACCAATTCTCCTCCAACTCTTCAATGAAATTGAAAGAGAAAGCTCACTACCGAACACATTCTATGAAGCCATTATAATCCTCATCCCAAAACCAGGCAGGGACTCATCAAAGAAAGAGAACTATAGACCCATTTCTTTGATGAACATTGATGCAAAACTTCTCAACAAAATTTTGGCCGACCGACTTCAACAATTCATCCAAAAAATCATACACCACGATCAAACAGGATTCATTTCAGGGATGCAAAGCTGGTTCAATATACGCAAATCAATTAACATTATTCATCACATCAACAGGAGCAAGAATAAGAACCACATGGTTATCTCAATAGACGCAGAAAAAGCATTCGACAAGATCCAACACCCCTTCCTGATGAAGGTTTTGGAAAAATTAGGAATCCATGGAACATTCCTCAATACAATAAAGGCTGTATATGACAAACCTACAGCCAGCATTATACTCAATGGTGAAAAACTAAAGCCATTTCCTCTTAACTCAGGAACAAGACAAGGATGCCCACTCTCTCCACTTCTCTTCAATCTAGTATTAGAATGCCTAGCTACAGCAATAAGACAAGATGCAGACATAAAGGGGATCCAAATAGGGAAAGAAGAAATTAAACTCTCCCTCTTTGCAGATGACATGATCTTGTATTTAAAGAATCCCATAGACTCCACTCCCAAATTACTCAAGCTGATTCAAAACTTTGGCAAAGTAGCAGGTTATAAAATTAACCCCCAAAAATCAATGGCTTTTCTGTATGCCAACAATGAGAAAAGTGTGGCTGAAATTAGGAAAGCAACTCCATTTGTAATAGCCCCACAAAAAATAAAATACCTAGGAATTAACTTAACTAAAGAAGTGAAGGACCTCTATGATGAAAACTTTAAAATCTTGAAAAAGGAAATCAACACAGAACTTAAAAAATGGCAAAACCTCCCATGCTCCTGGATTGGAAAGATTAACATCGTGAAAATGGCAATACTTCCCAAGGCTATCTACAAATTCAACGCAATACCTATCAAAATTCCACCCTCATTCTTCAAGGAAATAGAAGAGGCAATCCAAAAATTCATATGGAACAATAAAAGACCCCGAATAGAAAAAACGCTCCTCAACGGAAAGAACACTGCTGGAGGAATATCAATACCAAATTTCAAACTCTACTATAAAGCCATAGTAATCAAAACAGCTTGGTATTGGCATAAGAACAGCCCTCAGGACCAATGGAATAGAATTGAAAACCCAGAAATGAACCTACAGACCTATAGCCATCTAATCTTCGATAAGGAAGCTAAAACAATAGAATGGAAGACAGACAGCCTCTTCAGTAAATGGTGCTGGCAAAACTGGTTAACTACATGTAGAAAACTAAACCTAGATCCTTATATATCACCCTGCACCAGAATCAACTCCAAATGGATCAAAGACCTTGAACTCAAAGCAGACACTCTGAAAACATTACAGGATGGAATAGGAGAAACCCTAGGTCTCCTTGGCTCAGGCCGAAATTTTCTGAATAGAGACCCGGAAACACAACAAATCAAAGAAAGGTTGGACAAATGGGATTGTATAAGGTTGCAGAGCTTCTGCAGGGCAAATGACATAGCTAGCAAGATCAATAGAAAGCCCACGGACTGGGAGAAGATCTTTACTAGCCATACAACGGACAAGGGTCTCATATCTAAAATATACTTGGAACTCAAAAAATTAAACCACCCAACAACAAATCCTCAAAGAAACAACTGCCCAATAAGTAAGTGGGCGAAAGACTTAAAGAGAAGCTTCTCTGAAGAAGAAAGAAGGATGTCCAATAGACACATGAAGAAATGTTCAACATCCCTAGCCATAAAAGAAATGCAAATCAAAACAACATCGAGATATCACCTCACTCCAGTTAGAACAGCAAAAATCAAGAACTCTAACAACAACAGATGCTGGAGGGGATGTGGACAGAAAGGAACCTTACTTCATTGTTGGTGGGAATGTAAACTTGTTCAACCACTTTGGAAAGCAGTATGGAGGTTCCTCAAAAGACTCCACATAGAGCTCCCCAATGACCCAGCAATCCCACTTTTGGGCATTTACCCAAATGATCACAAACAAGGCCACACTAAAGCTACCAGCACAACTATGTTTACCGCAGCATTATTTACCATAGCTAAGATATGGAACCAACGCAGATGCCCCTCAGTAGATGAATGGATCAAGAAGATGTGGTATATATACACAATGGAATTCTATGCCTCCATCAGAAAGAATGACATTTCCCCATTTGTTAGGAAATGGAAAGGCTTGAAAAAAATTATATTAAGTGAAGTAAGCCAGGCCCAAAGAAACATAGGTCCCATGGTTTCCCTTATTTGCAATATCTAGTATAGGTATGAGTCAAGCGGAAAAAGTCAGAGAATGTGATATTAGGAAAACGAACCCTCAAATATGTATTTTAATGTTTTTGTTTCTTTCATGCATGTGTTTCTAATGCATTTATAAGATTATTTCTTTGTTGCTTTGTATGTCCCTCCCCCACAGTGTAACCCCCGCTTTCACTATATTTGATGTCAGTATAACATGTGGAGGAGACGGGGACAAACAAGTCGTTCAAGGATTCAGGTGGACCTGTTGCAACAATGAGAAGTACAAAATGTCATGTCAAAACCAGCTTTACAATGTCGGGGGGGGGGGGGGGGGGGGCGGGGAGGGTATGATTGGGTGGGGGGGGAGGGGGGAGGCTGGGAAGGGAGGTGAAGGGTAAACAAAGGAGGAGGCTGCAATGCTTGGTAAGAAATGTATGCATTATCCTGCCCATGTAATTGTAACCCCTCTTTACAGTATGTTCTCAAATAAATAAAATAAAATTTAAATAAAAAAATTTCCACCATCCAAGTTTATTTCTACTTCCAATGTGTTGTCCACTAGAAATACAAATCACATGCTAACTAGAAAAAGAAAGATATATTTTTAAAAATCTCAAATGGATTGATTTATTCTCTTAGTGAGGCCTTTTTTACTCCTACTGATCTTGCCCAATACAGGTATGCAGGGTTGAAATGATGTTTGAAAAAAAAAATCAACTCCATTTGTGAAATATAATTTACAACCTAATATCTACCTGGGGATAAAATTATTCTTCTACTTGCATTCGAATAAGTCATCAAAATTTATTGTATTATCAGCAAGTCTTCCTGGTAACATTAAGGAATATGATATGCACTTTCTTCCATATAACATTCATTTTCAATAATTTTATCTTGAGTGATTCTAAAAAATATAATTTAAAAAGTGAATCTCAAAATTTCTAATAGTGCCTTCTGTCTACCATCTTTTAAAACATCTTTGAAAATAAATTCATTTCCATAATGTAACATGCATTCTGTCCTAATGAATTGCTTAGATTAGTTCAGAGTCACATTTTACCAATTATTAACTCATCTACTGAAATTAAAAATAATGCCTAAACTTTGTCACAGAAGTCACCACTTGCTACTCTTTATTTTACTTCCATAAGTATGAGACTTTACTTCCAACTCCTTAAAGCTCAAACATTCAAGCTTTCATAAATAAACCCAACTTGATAAATCTTGACAGGTGATAAAAATAAGTTTTACTTTAAGTAACTTATTGCCTCTATTCATTGACATCAAAGCACACTCACTATGAAAAACTTAATATATAAAATTGTCACTCATGTCCAAAGAACTGTTTTTCAGTGGTCCTAATCTTCACCTCTCTATACCAAGCCTTCAAATCCACTTAGAACTCAATCAAGAAATCTATCAAATAAATACATTACTATAATCTACACAAGAACATAAACATTTTGATAGAAAATATCACATTTTTGTCAACATAAATGGTAAACTATCAAATGAATTACTATAATTTACATTTTTAAAAAATTTAAAAACATTCAAATAGTTAATAAAAACAATATAGCTCTAAAATTACATATATTGATTATAAACTTACCATAAGCTCGCAGTTTCAGAATTCAAAAAAGTTCACCACCCTGAGACCTAGAAAAAGTAAAACCACAAATATTATTTTAATACTAGAATTCATATATTAATTCAAACCTTGTTAAATGTTAGTGATCCAATATTAAGAGAAATTTTACTATATGAAAAATTAGTGTATATTTAACAAAGTTTTGAAAAAATATTTGTCAGATGCAGCATAACTCAACTCACATCAAAGTATTGTGATTTAATATTAATTTGGGCTTCTAATGAAGCTTTTTTGTGCTACCTATAACAAGCAAGCAGAAAATGTTTGTTATTTTGAGTCAGTGGTACTAATACCTCAACGAATATTTCTAAGCTCTTAAATTTTCTTTAATTTAGGTAGAGATATTTTATATGAACAAAATAAAGAAATTGAAGGTTTAATCTGTGTCTGTAATGAAGAAATTTACTTGTAAACTCCAGAAAACTTATGAATAAAGGTACTATTTAAAGCAGGTACTCCACTAGTTAATTGACTAGTACTCTACTAGTCAATTAACTACTTCAATCTAATCAGAGAATTAATGACCAGTATCATTTTAGAAGTTATATTTTGCTTACCTACCGATCTATGCAATTGTTTCAACTGGTTGCTTCCAGAATCAAAGGAAACAATATATTGCATCATTTTCTGACAAAAGAATATTTAACTGGGCATGGTGGTGCTCCCTTGTAAACCTGGCTACTTGGGAGACTATATCAGGCAAGTCAGGACATAAAAGTTCATAAGATGTCATCTCAACTAATGGCCAAGTACAGGGGAAGCATAATATTCGGGCACATTGGCCCACATTTATCATGCCAAGTGACAAGGGAGAAACACAAGTAGGAGGAGCACAGCTCAGCCCCCACCCCCAGGTGAAAAGAGAGGGGAGAGAGAGAGAGACAGAGACAGAGACAGAGACCCTACCTTGAAAATAATCAATGCAAGAATGGCTTAGAGTGTGGCTCAAGTGATAGAATGTCTAACAAGAAAAGCCATAAATTCAGTCTTAACACCATTTATGGAAAGTAATTAAAAGTATTGAATTCCTAGGTGGGATTATTGTGAAAGTGGATTTTATACTAAGAACAACTTGAGAAATGGAATAAGGTATCACCAATATGCAGGTCTCTATATACAACATTGATTGTTCTTATTCTCCTAACTGAAATACGCGTGTGCAATTCAGTCTTGAATACTGACACACAGGCTTCTTTGTCAAAATGACTGAGCTAAATAGGGACAAGGATTTGACTATAACCAAAGTCACATGTCTCAATGTCATTTCTGGGCATCTCTCTCCATTTTCAATGTTTTTTTTCTATGTCCCTCACATTTATAAATCCCAAATCATATAGCTTAGCCTTGTGGATCTTCCAAATTCATTTCTCACATATCGCTTTCTGTTTTCAATATGCCTGTAGGAAGAAGGATGGCAAAATGATTCCATATCTTCTTTCCATTGATACTTACTAAAGAAAAACATCTTCCAGGAATCTGTATCTTACTACCTTATGCATGTAACTGTAACCCCTCTGTACATCACCTTGATAATAAAATTAAATTTAAAAAAGATTCAAAATCCCCTTACCTCAAATCACCATAGGGACTTCCCTTCCTGTTGTCAAGTGGTGAACAGTTTTTATGAAATAAAATATTTTAGGTGTTAGACTCAATATTGGATTGAAGCTAAACACTATCGCTGTGGAATAAATGTCCTAGCTAGATCCACATATTTAAACTTTCAATTGTTATTTTATTTTTTAAAATTAAAGTCAAGCCTTCAGCTTTTGACATAATTCAGAAATAACTATTTCTTTTTAATTTGTTTTAGCATTATCAGATGCAAGATTACTCCTGCAGGCACTGTGTCTCATATTTGCAATATTAAATTGATGCTTTTAACTGAATAATAGAACTCCAATACAAAAAGCACACAGGGAGATTTATGTCCTCTAGCCACATCTAGAATACTTATCTATACTTGAAAGTGAATATGTAGATATTCATAATAAATCCAAAGGGCATGCTTATTTGTTTTACTGACATTATTACATTGATTAGATATAGTGGATGTGCTGATTGGAAGCCACTTGCTCCTATTTAAGTTTTATTAAAGGTATTTGACTTCTTAGTTTCCTTAGTTCCAAGCCAGAAGTGTGCACTGGGATTTACTTAAAAAGGAAAGAATAATTTTAATATGATGTACATACATACTTTTCATGGAAAGGTTTGTGATGAAGGACTGTCAATGACATTAGCTCTGGGTTAGACTTTAATTCTTGATGTACTTCAAAACATTTTATTTCATGTGAGATGCTAGCTAAATAAATCTAATCAAATATATTTCTCTCATTTGCCCTACTTATCTTTGGAGGTGTAACCATTGAGAAGTACTCAGGCTACATAAGCTAAGTTAGTCAATCTCAAGAAATTATTGGCAATTTGCACTATAATTTAGAATTACAATTCTAATATCTTAAAACCTATAAACTCAAAGGAAGAATGTTTCATATCTGTTTATGTTATTGATAAATTAATACAGAAATCTTGGAAACGTGTTTTAGATAATACCTCAACAGATAAATCAAGGTAATTGATGAATTTTCTGGACACACAATTCTGCTTTGGAGAAATTCATAGAAATAATATGTCAGGGGCTGGGAAGGTGGCTCAGTGGTAGAGTGCTTGCCTCGCATGCATGAGGCCCTGGGTTCAATTCCTCAGCACCACATAAGCAGAAAAAATTGGAAGTGGCACTGTGGCTTAACTGGTAGAGAAATAATATGTCAATAATGATTTCTCTGATGTTAAAAAGAATCATATTGCTTTCTATCATCTTAGTTTGATTTTGAAAATTTATATTTTCTGTGTGCAGCAGTAGTTGGATATTAACATGGAAATCTTAAAATAAACTTCAAATAATTTCAAACAAGAAAAATATTTTAATAAGTTGTGGAGTAAAAATATAACCTAATTTTAAGTTAACTCAGAATTTCAGCTAAGTGATATACCTGAATATGACAGTACTAGTGGACAATGCGTCATGCACACAGTCCACGGTAAGCAATGAACTGGTGTATTTCATGTATTATTTCATTTGATTTTCATAATCATATTCTTGTCTTAAAGATAAAATTGAGCCATGAAAGTCTTGTTTTATTCATAAGGGAGAGTGATTTCAGAAAGTATGTTTTTAACCATCATTCTTATCATCTCCAGGTGATATTTATTCATTGTTCAATTGTGCAAGTACTATTTTAATGAGTACTATAATTGACTGCCTGTGCTCATTGTTCTTTTTAGATTTAGGGGACATGTAAGTATGCATTTACTGTATGTGTAATACTACCTTCGTTGGTTTGTTCTAAACAATAAATCATTTAACATTTATTGAATGCGCACTCTTCGCCAGAGAGAATGTTATAATTTAGTTCATCTGGTAAGTCACATGGTTGTATTTTAAACACAAACTCACCTATTCCATAGTTAGATACAATATAGAGATTCCGTTAGGGAGGTGGAGATGTGAAAAAACTTAGAGGTTTCCATTGTAGCTTATTTAGAAAGCAACTTGGAAATTTAACTTTATAAATCCAAACAAGGAATTTCAGGTTTGAAATGTATCTACAAAAATAAATTAAAAATGGCCTTACAGTTCCAGCATATAGTTACTAAATTTAGGTAGAGACATGGAAGAACAAGAGGGAATGTGAACAGCATCTAAGATCAAAGACCACCCTGGACAAGATTCAAAGCCTGCCATCAATATCCAATAGCAACTGATCTATCGCTACAGCCTTCAGAAAGGGACACAACAGCACTATTGCCCTAAGGGTGGCCTTACAAGGCTACACAAAGGACGGGGCTGATGTTTTCAGACTTCCGACTTGCATAACAGATATAAAAGTAGAAGTAAGATATCAAAAAGGAGCTTTAAACCACTTATCTTGTTGCAATCTGTGAGGGGAGTAATTAAAAAAGTAGTAATATACCTTTAATAAGCTAAGTTTATGCATATTAAGCTCTATCTTTCCCTGGCACTCCTTTCATTTCTTTCAGATAAATATTTTAATACTCAAAATTAAGTTTTGTTTTTTAAATCCTTTTTAATTAGGGACTTATTTGTTCTTTAAAGTATTCAGTCATTGTCAGAACACCTGTTAAAAATAATTGGAGAATAATTTCCTCGTGGACTTGAAATGCACAAAAATTATACAACCTCTTAATATATTTATGGCTTTTGCATATTATGTATTCATTCCATTTCCATGCTGTATGTGTGTTGATGGCAATGAGGCATAGTTGATACAGTAAAAAGAAGAAACAAAGCAACACATGGAATACATGTTTTTTTTGTTTCTTGGTGTGCATTTATATGTTCACATATAAAAAAATATTCAAAAGGCAAGCTGAGTCTGTTTAGTTCATCCTGTGTGGCACGAAACTGAACATTATTTGATCTTAGGACAAAAGAAGTAAACACAGTAAATTATTTAACATGGGAAGATTTAGGCATGGGCAATCAATCTGAAAATTTGTTCTCCTCTAGCCAAAACTCTGGAGGTTTACATTCCCTTCCTCATTCCCCAAAATTGCAAGGAATTATCAATTTCCTAGTAACAGCAATGGATTTCTTTCCCCAGAGTGAGCAAGTAAAGAGAGAGACAATTAGTTTACTTGAGGCATTGCAGGGCTAATGCAATATCAGTAGCCACAGGATCATATGGTAATACAATTAACAAGAATAAAAACTTCATTGAATTTTTACCAGTTGCTTTCAGAGAAGGAAGGTTTCTGGTACTTAGCCAGATGGGAGTGTTCACATTAATTTTAATGGAAACTCAAGGTTTTATTTTTCATTTCCTTTTCTTTACCGGAGCAAATGCAAGGAATGCAAATATATGTGCACACACACATATATACGTACGTACATACATACATACATACATACATACATACATACATACATACATACATACATACATATATACATTCATATGTGCATGGCTATGTATACCAAATAGCTTATATGTTTTTTGGGTCTCTGCAAGGGTTTGAATAAAGTACACCATCTTTGAACAAAGACTAATGGGTTATTTTCTTGCTTGGATCTTCTGAGAGATTGTGATGAGAAAGGGGTTTGAGGAGGAAAGGAATACCTCCCAGGAAAATAATGTAGGAGGTAGTCAGCCACTTCAGATTACCAAGTAGCCATAGGGAAAAAATGCCAAGTAACTGATTTTGAGGCTTTGTCACAGAGTACCCTGTGAGCTTAGAGAATATGCCAGGAAAAGGGAGACTATCCTAAATTTCAAAACCAAGGGAAACCAAAATGAAGATCATTGAGGAAGCTGAATTATTTTCAGTGCCACTGTTAACCATCCTTAGAGTGAGGATCTCCTGTCACCCAATGGTTGCCATTAGAAAGCTTTCCTTTCTCCATAGAGTATTCACCCACTGATTTTGTGGCAGATGTATCCTTTTGATGACTTAGTTCAGTAACCTTTTATTACCCAATGGGGACACTCTGGCTCCAGAACACCTAAAATACCTATAACTTGAGGATAAGGAGATTGGAGTGTTGTCTAGCTATTGCTTCAGGATTGCACCACAACACTTGTATGAGGACATTGGACAGTGGTTAAGGATGTAGTTATTTCAAGTCTGTAATATCTCTATTGTATTAAATGAATCATTTTGGAATAAAGATCACTTGATGAATTAAAGCCAGAAATCATTTTAAAATAAGCACACAAAGACAAACAAGTCAGAGACATTTCCTAAGATAACACAGTTTAGAGAGGTTTGTGACTTCTCTAGATGGGTAAATAATACATTAGCTGCAAACTAACATTCTGGTTAGCATCTGTAAGGAAGGATTTGATTCTTTGTTCTGGGTGTGAGTACATGATTGCACATATACTTTTACAGAATATCTGTCTAACAAGAATAGCATATTTTTGACTATATGCAAGCAAACTACCTATGTATGTACATGTACAAGTAAAGAAGGACATATGTGTACACTATTGGCTATTAGGCTTAAGTAATTTAGATACTTTCCATATAATTATAATGTAATATTATTATACTATAATATATGGGTTCAAATGTCAACTTCAAAAGAAGTAATATTAAAGTCATCTTTAGTAAATATTTTGAGCAAGAAGCTTGCTAAAGTAAACAGCATATGAGCAGAATAATTTCTAAAGAAAAATAAGACTTGTCTGTGTGTACTGCATGTCTTACATGGACATGTGAGTGTGTGTGTGTGTGTGTGTGTGTGTGTGTGTGTGTAATGAAATATTGAGAGGTACCCTTTGTATTTCCTTAATGGTTCTTGGAAGAATGATCTCATACTGCATTATTTTTTCATTTGTTCACTCTGTGGAAAATGATATCTTTTTATTTAGCAAGGTCAACTGGCATTGTTAATACACAAAAATATTTTTAAATCATCACTATCACTGCATATATCATTTGTGATGTTGGCCTCATTTTCCAAGGCTACCCAAACGTGCAAGAAATGATTGATTGCTACTGCTCTTTCAGATGATGCAGTTACAAAGGGCTAAATCATAAAGTCTAAGATGAGATTAAATATTAAAGACTTTATTATGCCTTGTCTATAACCTCACTGATACCTAAATATACTGTTAAGCTTTTGTGTATGATTAGGACAGTGCACAAAACTATTGTTAAATTCATTGTGAATAGTTGAGAATAGTGAAAGATAAAACACATTTGTCCCTCGACTTAAAATAACTTGCAGAATTGAAATAACTACATATGATAATATCTATACATTGCAAAATGGATACACAAAGCCAGCCATTAGTATATTTGTTATCTATTATTCTGATCTGAAATACTGAAGTGGCCAGAAAAGTATAACATGGGACCAGGGAGAGAAGACACACGACTTGCTTGTTAAAGAAGCTCTGGGTGAGAAGTTCATGGTAGTCTCTGAAAATTAATGAAAGTAACTGCAAAGCGGGAATATGCTTAGTTTTTACTACTGTGGGGATAGGCTGCCACGGATGACAGAAGAGAAAGTTTCAACTCAGTAGTGCTACTTCACAGTAAGACACAGAGGTGGAATAAACAGAGGCATTAGATGCATATTCATGTAAGAAATCTGAATGTAAAATAGGGATGTTGACAATAGTATATTAAACAGAATGGAGAATATTAAGCTCTAAATAAGCAGTGTTGAAAGACTGTAATCTTGCCTTAATTTTCTTTCATAATCTAGTATTTTATTATTTACTATTTTTCTTATCACCACTTTTCAAATAAAAGCTTAAATGCAGAAAAATCTAGATTCAGGATCTTTTTGTTGGCAAGCTCTCCTGCCTCAGGTTCAGGGCTTATGGGACTGTGTGGCTTGCACAAATTGTTAAGTGGTTAATACTGGTACTGACACTGTCCTTAATACCCAAATCCTCACATAGGAAGCCATGGCTTATAAGGCCATCAACAGTGATGCATGAAATGAGAGTAGAAGTTGCAGAAATCAGGAAATGGCTCCTCCAGGTGGACATAATTCACATCATGGAAGATTACTGCTCCTCTTCCACTGCCTTAGACTGCATCAGCCACCTGTGGCATACTACCTACCACCTGTCCTACTGTATACAGTTTCAATGTTGAATTACATGTTCTTAGCAATTATTTCTTTTATCAGAAGCCCCATTCCACTTTATTAAAGTAGTAGCAGGAAACACACACAAAAATAGCAGTAGCAGCAATAGTATCTGTAATCCTATATATTAAGGAGGGTAAGATCATGAGAATCCAGGTTCAAAGCCAAATGGAGGGGAAAAAGTTTACAATACTTATCAGCATGATAGTCTATGATGGTCACTCAAGATATGGAAGAAAACTTAAAGAGGATCACTAAAGTTTAGGTCAGCCTAGACAAAAAGAACTTATTTTGAAAAAAAAAAAACCCAAAGCACCAGCTACTTTGAATATTGATAACTGAAGGGACATGATTTAAAGCCAACGTGAGTAGAAAAGTCCATGAAATTCTATCTTCAAAATAATCAGCCCAAAGCCAGGTTGGTATGACTCAAGTGGTAGCACCAGCCAAGCCAACAAGCTTAGTAAGTATGAAGTCCTGAGTATAAACACCTAGTACTAGCCAAATTTTTATTATTTTAATAAAAGAATGAAATGCTTAATAAAAATATAAAAATATACAAAAAATTTGAATAAATAACTTATAGCTCATTTAATTCCTTCCTTATAACTCTTTTAAGTATTGAAATTGTTTGTTATAACCTACATAGACATTTATATCTTTGTTTTATATTATTTCATTTTTTCATTACTGGTAAATATTATCTATCTGGTATCGGTGATGCTAAGAACTACCAGTGAACTACAGCTTAAATGCCACTTCCTCATGGCCTCATATTCCCCATGCTAATCTTCTTTACAATGCCTTACAGTACATGATTATACAAAGGGTGGCTTGAGTTTTAGTCCTGCTCTCATCATTTCCAAGTCATCTTGAACAAATGCTTTGTACTAGGGTTTGAACTCAGTGTCTGTACCTGATTTACTTTTCTTTCCCATAGCTCTTCCTTGAGCACTTGAGCTTTGCTTCCAGGACTACCTTTTGCTGTTTAATTAGAGATAAGTCTGTAATTAAATCTCCAACTTTTACCTGGGCTGGCTTCAAACTTCAGTCCTTAAGATCTGAGTTGGTAGGCTTATAGAAAAGCAGGGTGGAGGTTCCTCAAACAGTTAAACATAGAATCACTTTGTGACCCAGCAATTTTACTCCTGGGCATTTATCCAGAAGATCACAAATATATAGGATAGCCACCATTACAACCATGTTCATTGAAGTACTATTCACCATAGTCAAGCTACAGAATCAGTCCAGATACCCCTCAATGGATGAGTGGATCAAGAAAAATGTGGCCTATATACACAATAAAATTTTTTCTTATCAGTTAGAATATTATTATATCATTTTTAATGGAAAGAGCTGGAAAAAATTATGTCAAGTGAAGTATGGCAGACCCAGAGAGACAAAGTAAATGTGTTGGGTGGTGTGTAAGTGTATATAAATGTATTAATTAAAATATGGTAGACTCAAAGGAGAAATCAAATAGGGTAATAGGAAAACTCAGAGTTCAATAAAAGAAATACCAGGAAACAAGTGCTTGAAATGAATGGGGTGGGGTTGAGTGGAGAGGGACAGACAAATGAAGAGGAGAACAGTAACTGTGAAGTTATCATTTAAATAGCCAGCAACAACAAAATAGAATTATAAAATAATCTAATTCTAATTATAATAGTTTTGGTGTGCCACACTGGCCTGTAATAACAAGGGTTATCTACTTCAGTGTGAGAAAAAACTAACAATGTCTTCACCATCATAGAGGAAGGTATCACAAACATTATTCTTATTTTTTTTTTGTTTGATTTTTTGAGACAGGATTGTGCTGTGTAGTCCAGGCTTGCCTCTTATTCACTATGTAGATCAGGTTGGGATCAAACTCACAATCTTCTGAGTGGTCTGATTACAGGCATGCAACACCAAACCTAGGTACAGTGTTTTTCCATTGCATGTTCAGTCCTATCTGAAGCCATGAAGCCTCTCCCACAGGAAAACAGTGGTAACCATTGTTGAGCTTCTTTTAACTGTTTTCTGATTATCTTCAAGCTGAGCTCTATGATACTTACTGCAGAAATGTTTGTCAGTTTTCAGTCAGTAGTAGACAAGATAGCTTTCTATAAGAAATTTAATGAAATGTACTGAAATTTAATGAGAAGGCTTAGAGTGCTGGAACATATTTTTCTTTCCTAAGAAAATCTAATCTATCTTCCCCATCTTACCAGTCTGCCTTCTAAATAATGGCTGTGATGAAGATGTATCCCATTTCTTTTTGTACCACTTTTACATTTCATGATAGCCTTGCTTGCTAGGGTGACTTTCTTTTTGGTATCTTTCTTTTCTTCTATTCTCTTTGTTTTGCTTTGCTGTGGTTATTCTTGGTGTATCTAAAACGATCAGCCATTGGTAATGAGGACTGGATATTTTCGTTGACAAATAGACCATACATATGAGAGAAAAAGCACAATGCAGGGTGATAAACAACAAAATAATGAAAACCAATTATCCAAGCAAACAAAGGAAAAGCAGGAGTATTACACCAAGAAAATAATGTCAATTTTGTGTGTGTGTCTGTGTGTGTGTGTTTTAAATGCACACAGAATTTGGAATTTACTTGCTATATTAATATTTGTTGCAATTACTTTTGATTAAAAAATTCTTTTTATGTGCTCAAGGATAAAGCTTAGTGAAGTATAAAAATCCATTTGCCCTTAATTACACTTTTATTCCAAGCTGAAACTTTATATTGACAGTTGTTGTTTCCTGGGAAATGGTGGCTTTGACCTCCACACTCTGTAGCTGCATCACAGAAGTGTCTGTGGAGCCATATGAGTAATAAATACATGAGCATTGTCAAATCACAGCTTAGTGCTAGAAAATGATAAAAAGCATGCACTATTATTTTTGAAAGAACGGTGTTAAGGGTGGTCAGATTAGAAATGCCAGGCTGTTAACCCAAAATTCACATTCTTATGTTAAATATATTTATTTATCACAAATTTGTTATTAATTCAAGAAAAAAATAAGGGAATATTTCAGCCCAAACATTCTATATGCACTACTGAGCAAACTAGACAATGAGCATTTCCCTGGCAGAAGAGACATCACAACAGGTAGCATACATAGTAACACTAAATCCATGCAAAAATAACTTCTGCAAGCAGGTACAAGGTGAGAAGTGGTACAAAAGATCCAAGGCTGGGAAAAAAAGGATTTGGTCCTATGGGTGAATATGATGGTTTTGAGGAGCACATCTGTAAATACTTAGTCCATCATAGATCTGTGAATTCTATATTTCATACCAATATATATGTAAACGTGATTTTCAGTGTAAACGGGAGAATTATTGTGTATTTCCATATTAAACTTCTACACTGAAAATATACTGTTTTTACCAGTGGATATTATTTTTCACAAAAGTTGGAAAAATTGTTTACTTCTTTCCTATTATCTTTGCTTTTGTTTGGTTTATTATTTTTTTATTACAATTTCTATTACTGGTTATAGCCCTGGGTTTTGACTTGGGGCTAATGCTTCACAGACAGATGGTCTACAACTTGAGCCATAACCTCAGTCCCATTTATATGATTAATAATCTTGGCAAATTTTTAGTAATACTTAATAATTTTACCATTTAATATTGACAATTTAACTAATAACTATTTGGAGAACACTACATTATCATTAAAATATTTGTATTTATTCTCAATTTGAAAAGTATGAGTGATAAAATTCATGAAAGAAATGATTATTGTTTCCTCTTCTTAAAATTTAGCTCCCTTCAATTTAGACGATGAACTTAAAAAACCCTCAGTATGATCCTAACTACTAAAATCATCAAAATATTGAATTTCTGCTTCTAAATTTATTGTCTTCAAAAACAATCTATCCAAAAAGTGTTAAGGACATAGTGATATAATAATTATCAATTCTTTTCAAATACTTATGATTATGTTATTGTTCCATAATATATATCTAAATTGTTATAGTAATACATGCATCAAGGAAGTGTTATCAGAGTTAAATAATGCAAAGACAAAATTACAAATAAGTGGAAAATTACTGATTCTGCATATATCTGTATTTGCTGTTTATAAATTTCTATTTTTATTCTTAACAAAAATGTACATCAAAGAATTCTCTGCTAAAATGACCTGTAGTTTCTTAAGTGTTTATGCATCCCAGTCCATTTTGGATAATCTGTGAAATGTTCCTTCACTGAAGTGATCTTCCATTGCTTTTTTATTCACTGATCTTCCATTGCTTTTTTATGAGGGAGACAATAGCAATTATTGGTAGTTTATCATCTTTCTCAAAGATATTTCTATGTTAATGATTCAACAACTACCACTTGTAAATCTAAATAATGTGAATAACAAAATTTTCCATGAGAAATTATGTCTCTAATGAACTTTACAACTTGGGGATGATGGGAGTTTGGGGGGAGGGAAAGCAGGAGAAAACAAGGGAGAGGGTAACAATGTTCGATAAGAATTCTGCTCATTTCCTTACTTATGTAACCCTAACCCTCTATATATCACCTCAAGATTACCTAACTAGCTATCATATATGAAAAGGTCTAGTTGTAGCATAATACAGGGAATAAGAGCATGGTGGGGAAAGTTGTTTCTGCAAAGAAATAAGTCATGATGGAACTTACTTATTAGCACAATTACTAGGTTAATACTATAAACATTGGTAAAAGGGAAGTGGTAAAAGGGAAACAGGCCTATGTAGGACAAATTGCACAGATGAGATACTTCTGAAAAGCTAAATAGCACAATTGAACATCGGCTGATGGCTGTGACCTCACACCTATGTTTTGTCCAACTAGGCAGGAAATGAATAAGAGGCTGAGCTTCCTTCTTCACTCGAATTGTCAAAAAACCAACACATGGTCCCACCTGAGTGTGGCAGCATAGCTGGGCAAATCCGCCAGTGCTGACAAGTCTAAAGAACAGCCTTTAAACTCACTTCTGTTGACCCAATTTTCAGAAGCACATGGAACAACCAATAAGGTTCCACAAGCCACAGTGGATTATGAAATATCTAGAGATTCAAGGAACTTTAGGAAAAAAAAATCATAACTACTTTTCTACAATGTAATGTGTTTTAAGTACCAAAGAAGGAATACAAATCATTAGAAAGTCATCAACTTATATAATTTTGTATTCATTTTTAAACTTTTGTCTCAAAATAATCAAAAATATTTTAATTGCTACTTACTCATCAGTGTTCCAGTCATTGAGACTGGGAATGACAGGATGATTCCCCTTGAACACATGTAAAAATGAATATTTATCTTAATGATTAATCCTCAGGCAAGATCCAAGCCCTTTCAAAACAAAAAGTGTGTCCATTGTCTGTTCAACACCCATGTCAATGAAAACAGAGTATGCAGAATTAACTAATTCAACACATAAAATATGCTTTCCTAAATACATTAATGTATATAGCAACAACTTTGAGAATAACATTTCATTTATAGCTATCAGTGGCATTTCAACTAAGTATAGCAAATGTTACTTACTTCTATAGTTTTAAATAAATACTTCCTCTTAAAGAATGGTCTTTTTAAGTTTTAGTGTAAGAAAGCATTTCAAATACAAACAAAAACTATGGAAAACAAAACTATGTTCCATAGTTTTATTTATTTTTGTCAGGTATAGGGCTTGAACTCAGGGCCTGGACACTGTCCTTGAGCTGTTTTTTGCTTAAGGATAGTAGTGTTCTACCACTTGGATCCACAGCTATACCTCCACTTTGAGGACGGTTAATTGGAGATAAGAGTCTCATACTCACAGACTTTCCCAGGGCTGGCTTTGAATCCTGAGTATTTAGGATTGCAGGCACAAGGCACCAGCTCCTATCCCGTAGTATGTATGTAAGTATGTATGTATATATGTATGTATGTATGTATTTGGCTAACCCTGGGTTTGAATTCAGGACCTGGGTATTGTCCCTGAGCTTCTTTTAAGGCTAGCATTCTACCACTTGAACTATAGTGCCACTTCTGGCTTTTTCTATTTATGTGGTACTGAGGAATCAAACCCAAGGCTTCATTCATGCTAGGCAAGAACTCTACCACTAAGCCACATTCCCAGCCTTAGTTTTATCCTTTGAACTACATATTTTGCACTAGCCCCGCCCATAAATCACTATTGCTATTAGACCTTGTCAAATGTAATCCATTTCCATGGCTAAACCATTTATATTTCTACTTTATATAACATATGTCACAGGTCTTACTCCTAAATGTGG